>NC_138665.1:9721548-15635572 GCF_964273445.1 Streptopelia decaocto
TGTGTACCTGATTTCAGCAAAATCTGTGTTATGTTGTCTGTGGTCAGTGACAACCTTTCAGCCTCAGCTTCTCACAGTTAGAGCCACACCAATGAAGTTTTGCACTAATATTTCAGTTCAAATTTCTTATATCCAATTTGCCTAGTTAATGAATGTCTACATGCAGTAGTGGAGTTGAGCTCAGCTGCGGCTGCCAAACCAGAATCTGTCCCAAAGTATTAGTGTTTTCCATGCAATTTCCCTCATTTTATAAAGGAAACAAAAATGTGCCCTGCATATAATCCAGGAAAAGTGCTGTTACTTGGTGTAGTAATATGCTGTGTAAATAGCTGACATCACAGTTAAAGTGAAATTCATCTCTGAGCAGACAGCTTTAGTGAAGTATGGATGTGGCTGGAGAATTTCTTTCTAAGGAAGCTCATTTTTCTATTAATAAATGTTTTCCTGAGACCTTCTCTCATTCCCAGCTCTGGGCTTTTAACATATAGGTAAGAATGTCATTAATGTCTAAGGGGATGATGGGTTGCAGATGTTTAGCTTCTGATGAGAATGAATACTTTTTTCAAAAAAGTATGTATAAAAAATTGACTGTATGTTGTATACATCAGAAAAAAACAGCATCCTTTTTATCTTTCTTTCTAACTTTTATTAACATTATATGCTGCTTGGTAAAGTTTCTGAGTTACCTGTAAACATCACTCCATTCCCTCTCTTCCATTCTGTTCTACCTTCAAATTAGGTAGTAAATTTTTAATTAAACTTGCCTTGACATTTTAAGGACACTGAATATCTTTGTCATTTACACAACAGATAACAAAGTAATCCAATTTTCTGGCCTCCCACAAATTATCCCTTCAAAAAATACGGCTCTTGCTTCCCGTGTTTAAAATAAGCATTACCCTTAGCCTAGCAACCACTGTCAATTACTAATCTTTTATTATTGGCTCCAGGGAAAGATTAAAGGAAAAGCTGAAACATAGCTGACAGTTTGGTTATCGCATCTGGAGTAAATGAAAAGCATGGCCTGAATCCATCAGGGAAGATTAGGAAAATGTGAGAAAATTACTGATGTCCTTTTACATGTGTAAATTCAAACTCATTCAAAAAATTGAGGTATCTAACTTTTGACAGGCCTCTTCTATTGCTTATTTCACTTAGGACTAATGCAGTAGATGGCAAAGATAAAGAGAAAAGTATGTTCTCATCAGTGAAACAAATGTAGTGATGTTGCTTTAGTGTGTGTCTTGGGAGATACGTGAACAAGCCAACAGTGCATAAACTGCTCCCACTCTTAGCCACACCTGGCAATGGGAATGGATTGAAGGAACGCTTGCTCTCCACCCATAAAAAAAAAATTTGATTAAATTACATATTAATAATTTGTGGTAATAGGAAAACTTAAACAGTTTCCTCATAGGATCTGGTTAAAAGCTGTCCTCTTTCTACAAAGGTTTAATAAAATTGCATAACTTACTATTAATAGTTGAAATACAAATATTGTTTTAGAATATGTTCAGGTAAAATTAACTTACTAGGAGATAAATTGTGGGGTTTTTTCAGATTGTGGCATAAATAGTATCTGATTATGTGTATGTATGTAATCTAATGTGATGGCACACTAATCTTGACCTGAACTTGGGTGCTACTGCAGCTTTGTGAATAATCCTATGAAAGGAATTGTTGCTCTGTAGAGTGTATAGTATCTACTCATGATGCCACAGTCGATTAAAAACTCCATGCCTTTTTTTGGACTTCTGATCTTGATCTTTTTCTCTTTAATGGACTGAATGGTAAATTTATCTCCAGCAATATATATCTAAAACCCCACAGTATGTTATGCTGCTATTGAATGAACAAGGTAGTCCTTTCAAAAAAATATTTAGAAGAAACGGTAGGGCAGGGCTACCACTGGTTTGCAGGAAGGTTGGTACCACTGTGATAGAAATATTTTGAGAGAGTGGGACATCAGGCAGACCTAAAAGCTTCAAATGACATTTTATGCTCAAATTTCAGGCAATCTATCTGTTAACCATTAAGTTTCAAGCATTAATCAAATATAGCAATTGAGCATTAGATTTTAATAGCTCACAAGTGTGATGTAGTCATTGGTGGTTCTTCATCTTGGAGGTGGAGTTGGCAGAGATCAGGCTTGAGAGCTCTTCTACATGGGAAGCCACAACTGAAGTGGTGTCTTCTCTCTTTTCCAAGCTTCACTGTGCAGCATTGGTGTTTTTATGTAATTTTATGTAATTTTTTTCTATGGGTCAAGACCACTCCGTGTTGAAGGTTCACGACTGCTTTTTGCATAGGTCAGAACAAGTCTTCTGTGGCTTGTCTAGAGGTGGTAACTTCTTGGACACCAAGTTATCTTGGCTGGGCCAGCAGAGTCTCACCTGGTGATTGTCGTTGGGGGGTGTGTTTTCTGATACCTATCACTACCTTGATTTCACAGTTTTTATGCAAGCAACTAGATAACACAAACCAGTTTGCTTCCTATGGTACGTGTATATGCAATGAGGACTTGTTTTACAACACAGGCCTCATGATGCGAGTTGTTCCTATCCTGGTATTCTCATAATGTGAATATAAGGACATGGAAGAATGGATGTGGAATGATGCAGAAACAAACAGAATACAACATAAATATTTATTTAATGAACAAGTCTTTATAGAGGCTTTCAAGCACCTTGCTTTCCCATTCACTACTATTTCCAATAAAAATAATGAATGTAATTATTTGCATCAGGAAGCCTTAGGGCTTCATTTCTGTTCCTGATTAAAGGTTTCCTTTAGTCTCTGTCATATCATACAAAAGCTATCAGTATACTTAATTTCATCTGACTTTAATAGGCAAAATGACAGTAACTTTTTAATCTCTTAATTCATGTTTTTAAAATAATTTTTTTATTGAGATTAAACAAAGATCATATTCTGTAAAAATGTTGTTATGAATTAAGGTTGTAAGAACCTGAATGCTATGTTAAATGTTTCAGAAACAGGATGGATCATTAATAAAACTGTCTGGATTTTGAGGTTGGGAAACTAGAGACAGTTATTTTAACTTTTGAGAAGTTTGCACATCAACAGTCTTATACTTTTGGGTTTTTGTGATCCTGCCAGGGTTATGGATGTTTCAGGCTGGCTGGACAAAACCGAAACCACCAGAGGAATGCAGATAAATAGAGAATCTTGAGCTACACATAAGATGAAGTTAGCCCTTTTATTGTGTATAGATTTTAAGTGTAGTAGAATAGTATCCTTTTATAGCAAATCTGATGTGCTTTAGGTAATAATCTTACGTTATCTCCCTATTTAATATACTTTAAAAGTTTAAATGACATGATTTCAGTTGTGCTCACCAAGGGACAGAATTCAATGGCGTGTCATCTCTCAGTCTAAGCATCGTAGCTGACTAGGAATGAAACTTTGATCTTAGGAGATTCAGAGTCAAGAGACTCCCCAAATGGATTTAGCCTCTTCATGAAAGCTTACCTTTTCGACTTTTTTTCAAGAACTTTAAGGAACTCTAAGATGGTAATAAGACCTGGAGATTATATCTGTCAAAGATAAATGTATCTCAGAAACTCTGTACAACCTCAGTGCAGAGGTTACTTTAACATCAGAAGTCATTACATTCTAAGCAGTTTCCGAATTCCATGTATTCATTGCAAATCAAAGAATGACCTATTTCAGTTATCTGCAGTGATAGAGTTCTAGTAAATACCTATTCTTTGACTGGAGAAGGTTTTGGTTTTTTTGTTTTATTAACTTTTTTTTTTTTAAGTGTGCAGTTCATGCTTAATTCTTTCAGAAATATCTTTATCTCACAGGTACCAAATAAATCCTTAAAATGGGATCCTACTGCTTCTTGAAGTTTTCTAGTAGACTATGAATTTCACAGAAAAGTAAAACTGCAAAACTTGTCTTCATTATCTTGAGGTCTCAGGAGGTCCTAATACAGGAATACTCACTGATGTTTCAGTTTTCTTGATCCTGGCCCTTACATAAGGATAACAGACACAATACTTAAAAAGAACTGTACAATAGTGAGCAGATATTGATTAACTTTGATATTAAGAATAGCTTATTACTTTAAGGAAACCTGTCAGACAAAAGGATTTAATAAAACCATTAGGAATCAGAGACTCTTCTTTATATCTTGGTATTTCAAAACTAATATATGTATCTTGCATTCATTTCAGTCGGGTTTGCTGACTAGGGCTACAAAAGCCAAGGAAAAACAGCAATTACTGTGCTAAGAATAATATGTTCCTTTTACTTTACAAACTTAGTTATACATATTAAATTTCATAGTTAATATTTTTAAAATTTGAATTTATTTCCCCTAACTTTCAATTTCTCTGCAGTATCATGTCCTACTATAGGTTCAGTTTTAAGATTCAAATTATTGAAAAAAAACCATGGTGTAACTTAGAGGAATCGATGCATGAAAATTTTTAAAACAGCAATAGCAAAACTGCTATTGTAGTGTTGATATGAAAATATATTTTAAAAGTAATAGGGATCTAAAATTATACCTTTTTCGAAACAGAATTAGAATCACTGAAATCCTTAGATAAGTGTAATTAGTCACTGAATGATACTGTAAAATTCCTTGAAGACTGCAAAATACTTTGATTTCAGATTATGGAAGAAACCATGTGTTTATGTAAATGGCAATATTTGCCAATACATTTTCTTTTTTCATCAATGCATACAATTTTCCACTGATTCCAGTAGAAAATCTTGAAAATACTGTAATCTTCCCTTCTGCACTTCCAAATCTTGTTTACTACCAGGATTTTGGGATATTGTGGGAGAAATTTGCAGGAAGACAAAGGTCAGTTTTCTTCACATAATTTCAGTACATCCAGTAAAAAGGGATACACAAATTTATTTGGTTTCTATTTAAAGAATCTCAATTTTTTTCATACTAAGCATAGTCTTCTCAGACTCCTCTTCTAGCACAGTGGACCAATTTGATCTCATGTAAATGTGCACATTTGGAGCAACCTCTTCTGTTGTATCTGCAAAACCTCAGTTTTTAATTCAAATGTTACTACATTTCACTGCATTGATTGTTCATTCGAGAAACCTTCTGGAAAGCCTCCCTAACTCTGCACTGTCTCTCTTGGATATGTTGAAGGCCTGAAAGTTGACAGAATAATGGTTTGTTCACATCTCAGGCTACTGATCCAAGGTAGTTCTTCAAGGGATGCAAACTGATCCCCGGCCGACTGTTATTGAAAAAGCACACATTCTGAAATTAGCTGATAATTTGCCATTCAGCTTTTTATTTGCCAAATTTAAATATTCACTGACAATTTATTGTCATTAAAGAAGACATCAGCAGTTTAGTTTATGAACTCTTTGCTTTAAAATGTTTCTGAGTAATTTACAGTCTAATATGATGAATGCAAATTCACAACAGTTCTGCATGTTTGTTTATTTTGTTCTGTTTTGTTTTCTTTTCCTCTGTCTTTCTGAATGCTTCTCCTTCCGGCTTCTGTTTTCCAAAAAGCTTGACTTCTCATTAGTTAGAATCCAGTTAGAATCATCCAGAATGTTTCAGAGGCCAGACTGCCCTAGGCTGCCTACTATTTCATGTTCAACAGTTGGTGTTAAAATGGCTTTTCATCCCCTTTCCCACTGCAAGAACCCTCAACGGCCCAGGGCTTCCCCAAATACAGCATTACAGGAGAGTCAATCGACTTCCATGGGACACGTAGAAGAAAGAAGGTCAACATCTGGGTCCTTCCTATAGATTCCACCAAGACTAGCTTCACTTAGTGGCTTCTAATTTAGTTAGGTTTTCCTACACCAAAAATAAGTGTACTGCTTTAATAATATATGCTGTGCTTTGTACTGTTATTCTGGCCCAAACCAGTTGTCAAACAAGCTGTGCTCAAAGCTCTGGTCATGTGAGGAGTTTTTCCCTGTTGAGGAGTGGAAGGAAGGTTCATCTTGTCCTTCACCCCCGCAGTCAGCAACATTTTGTCAGAGATTCTGCAAATTCTCTTGGAATCTCCAAGTTGGCCTCCAGGGCAGTTTGTCATGAGAAGACTCTCACCCAAACAGAAGCCACTTAGTAACTCCCAGTGCCTGAACGAGCTTCTTAAATCCCCACATTTCCTGAAATATTATATGACAGCTTTGCAAACAAGGTGCATGGCTTTCATTCTCAAGGAAGGGAATTAAAAGCTTCTGTTAAGAAATATCTATTTAAATGGATTTGTCTATGAATAAGTGATAGTTATCAAAAAACGAAAAGCAATATTTAATACTTTTCCTGAGGGAGTCATGTTTCTGTTTGATATATTTGCATATTTCTTCTCTGGGTCTGTGCTTGTGGTTTTAAAGAGATCTCAAAAGCAGTGACATTAAAACAGAGGAGTTAGTGACTGAATTGAGAGATGTTAAGAGAAATAAAAGATAACATATTTAATTACTTATTCACCTCTGGTTTTGTTTTACATTAATTTCATATTTATTAATGCATATTATTCACATTCATAAAACTAAAGATTAATAAGAAAATAACAGCACATACTCTGAAGAAAAGCCAGAGCAGTTATAGCAAGATACCGGGACAAGGAAAAATCAAAAAGGAGAGGTAGGCAAAAGGGACATGAAAATACAAAGACACATCTGAATACATTACAGAATCACCACACCTTGCAATTACTGTCCCAGTGCAGTGACACTGTTTTCTACTTCCTATAACATTTATTACAAAGGACACTATTTTTTACTTTGATTTCTCTGTCTGTGAATCATACCTTTTTCCTGAGCAGCAGATCAGTTTGCTGTCTGTACTGCAGTGAGTGCATTGCTACATGTATGCAAGTGTAGCTACATCTTGCACTCAGAGTAGGGATGACAGCTGGTTTGTGATCTTTGTGGGCTCAATCACATTTTAATCTGTGAAAGGTGAGGGAAGCTTTCATGATGTGTTTGTTCTGAGATAGAAATCTGACAGAAAATCTGTTTCAGTCAGTCTTTGATTTAAAAATTATTTCAGCCTTGTGTAACATGGCCCTTTGCAAAACTGATCTACATGGATGGAGCCTCACTGACCTGCTGGAAGTGGCCTGTCCCCTGTAGGGACAGAGACCCACATACTTGCTAAAATGCCTTATTCTGAACAGGGACAGGTATGTTGCTGCCAAGATATCAGAACTACCAACAGCTTCACTTCTCTTTGCTCTCTGTGAAATCATCTTTAGAATGTTTACAGGATATCAGAACATGTGGTATTATAGTATAACATGACATATGCTGAAAGTGGTTAGAATTTGAACCAGATTTCATTCAAACAACAATTAAACTTGAACTGGTATCTTAGAAGAAGAAGAATCAGTATCCCATATCTATTACCCTTTTCAGCATGTTTCCTGCTAATTAATTATGGAAGTACTCTTGGGAGCTATGACTATGTAAATAATCATAAAATAAACTGATTTGGTTTGGACAAAAAGTTTTTCTTATCGCATTTGTTATAGTAGCTAAAAAGGTTTTGGAGACTGATGGCAGAGCTGTAACATTTTGAAAGATAAAATGGTTGTCTCACATTCTACTTAAGGTCAGGGATAAAACCAGCATAAAAATAAAATATACAGTAGTTGTTGAAATATCTCATAGCCTAAAGTGAATTTTAATAACCACATTATAGAAATTGAAACTTCATTCTCCTTTGTCTGAGGTACGAATCTGACAATGAACAGCACAGTACAGTCATAATAAATTAAGTATAGGACATTGAGTCTTTTTCTGCAATGTGAATATGTAGTGTGGAATACTGACCACTCTTTATGCATACCTTAACTATCAGCTTTCAGCATCCCGAAGTGCTTTGCTGTCTGTCATTCTTTAGGCAAATAGTATTAACGAGAGAGGCTTTTAACTTGCATGAGTTATAGTTGTTTTCTAGTTGTTTTATTCTTCAGTAAAATCAATGGGGTTTTTAAATTTTATTTTATTTATATTTACACCACAAGGTAGTGGAATTAATATATGTTTCTTGCTGATATTTTCATGATTTTTTTGTTTATTTATAATTTGAAGATAGCTGTAGTCGTGAACATTATTCAGAAAAAAAAATGAAACATACTGTAGAAGTTGTACTACTGTTAGCTACTTACCTTGCAATTAAATGCTACTTCAGTTATAAAATATTACCACAGAAAACCAAAGCAGATCACTAGATAATATGTGACTCCTGTGCTTTATGGGAATATGGTAATCACAAAAAGAATATTATCTCTCATGCTCTGAACTGTACGCTAAGCCTCCCAGTGTAATGCTGCTGCATAATGTTGCTTCAGGAGATATGAAGAAGCTTCGGAATGAGTTACAATTCAGGACGGGGGATCTAAAGAGCAGAAACTCTGATCTATATTCCCACAGAACCTGTTCATTGTTTAACTGAAGTAGGTTTGAAAATTTATTCCATACAGTGTAAACCTTTGTAACCCTTTAATGAGAGGATTAGATGGGTAGATATCCACAATACTGATGAGAGTCCCTCTAGTAATGCTTCCTTGATGGAGAAGTAGACATAGGAAGCATCAAAGAAGTAGGAAGAACAGTTCAGCATGTGATTGACCTTGATTTTTTGGAAACAGAAATTGATTTTCATACCTTTTCAAACAATACTAAGATCTCAAGCTTACAATTTCCTCCTCTCCATATGATTAGAAATTGAACTGTTATAAGTTGTAAATTAAAAAACCAAACCAAACCAAACAAACATTAGAGGACATTTCTCAATCCTGATGTCTTTTTTTAATTATTATTACTATTTTTTTACAGACATAACAAATTCTGGACATTGGTGAATAAAGAGAAGGCAATTAGTACATGCCTAAAACTTCATTGTCAGTTAGAATGGATTAAATTAAGTTGAATTAATTTTTATTTTTTAAAACTTGGGAAGAAGTAGAGGAGGAGTCTAAACAACTACAATCACATAAATACGTATTTAGAGAAAATTGTAAAGGGTGGAATCACTCTGTTCCTGACCAAGCGCGGCTTACTGACATGGCTTTAAAATGTGAGGTCCTGCCCTGCTGCCTGTGTGGAGCTCTTTGAAGCTGTCTGCAAGCACACAGAGAACGGTGATCTATTTTCTCTAAACTGCCACTACTTCCAAGAGGATTTTGACAAAATCGGTTGCAAAGGGCTTTAAGGAAACAAAAACCCCAATGGAATACAAGAGACTGTCCTGCCACAGGTAGGGAACTGTCTACAAGGTGGCTGGAGTAAATAACTCTTACAGTTGAGTGGGATCACAAGCACAAGTTCATAAGGGTCTCTCTCAGGAAATGTGTTGTTTGTGGAATATAAAGTAACCACAGAAAACAAAAGAACAGTGTATTCCACTGAGCTGTGTGTGAAAGCTGCTTCTTGAGTATTTGGGTACAGCAATGTCACTGACACTTATGTGGGGTAAAAGTGTAACTTTTTCTTTATTATTTGCATGCAAGATGATATCCAATAATCTGTTTGTTCTAAGAATATGTCTTCTCAAATCATGTAAATAACAATGATCAATTTAAAGTAAAAATAACCTATACGAACAATGTGCATGCACATCATGTACATGACCAGTATTTTACAGAAACTTATTGACTTTGAACTTTGCAGTGAAAGAAATATTCAGGTGTGAGTTTTTTTGCTTCTTAACACTTAAGGCTGAAGGAGCGGATCTCCTTTGTTTTTAAGTGCACAGAAACAATACTACAGTTGTTGGTATGTTGTGGATTTCTGTTTTATCTTGACTGGATCATTTAATTAAAAAGTGTATTTCTATAACTGTTAGGAAAAGTTGTGCAATACAAATACATGTGTGGATTGAGCTGGTATTTTCAGTGGCTACTAAAACCTCTTTTTCAAATTTGTCCCTGCTACCTATCAGTTAGGTATTGTTTTGAGGAGGAAATTCTAAGTGCATGGGAAAGAGTGTATGTAATACATTCTTGATAGCCTCTTTAAGACAAGATGCAACTGTTTAGTACATATAAGAAATGAAATTCTGTGGGATATGTTATAAATCTATCAGAGAGTTAAATTTAGAAAAAGATTGTTGCCATTGCTGTATGCTTGTTTGCATAGTTTCATATTGTGACATTACACAGAGACCTCATCAACAATGACTTTGTTTGAAATATGCCAGCTGTTTAATTGCCTCTCACAACACAATATGAGACCTTAGGAAATACAAAACAGTATCTCATCTACCAAACTGTATTAAAAATTGCTGATATTGTAAATATTATTATATATTTTCAGAGAAATGTACTGGTAAGAGGTCAGTGGCATTACTATTTTTCTGTATAAAAGGAGAGTTAAAACAACATCTACTGGCAGTAGTATTTTTTTTTCCCTTATAAAAGTGATGTATTTCAATAGAATTTTCAAATTTTATTTTTATGAAAGGGGAGTAGCTATAATTTAACCCAGTGCAGTAAAATAAGTGTAGCTTATGAGAAGCTGTGCTGATGAATTTGTTTCACATATGCAGTGTGCATTGCTGCTTATAAAGTACTTCACGGGTAGAAATCTTAGAGCAGCTTGGTATTCAGAGTTTCGACCAAAATCAGGTTCTGATTATTTTCTGACTTAGCAATTGCGTTATGCTATTATCAGGGGGTTTGTTTGCTTGTTTGCTTATTTTTCCCTCTACTGTGACTGACAGATTTATACCAGAAAAACAGTGCCAAACAACAGGCTGTGATAGAATCCCAGGCACTGTTTTGTGTTGTTACAATTTCTTTTTTATATTAAATTTTGTAAAAGTAATTGTAGGAAGATTTTTGTAGCAGGTGACGGGTCAATATTTTTGTTTGCCTTCAGTCTTATACCCTTTATCTTCTAGTTGCATTTTTACATACTTATTGAAATAGGTTGCTGACAATTTGCAGTGTTCACGTTTCAGTTCTTTCCCTGAAGCCCCCAATGCTCATGTTGTTCTACAAACTCACTTCTAAGATGGTGATCACCTCTTTTGATACATAATCTGCTTTGATGCTTAAGATGTCAGGGGAAAGCTGTATGTAAAAACCAGGAAAACAACATACAGAGTTCGAACAGTCAATAAATTCACCTGGAAAAGGGTATCTGCAGAGCATCCAGAGGTCACTTCACTGTTACATATTAAGGCGTACTGATAATTAAGAGAAGAACAACTTAAAAGATTATCATCTAACTCCATGAGAAGGATTTGTCTTTTTGAGATCATCTGAAAAGTTTGTACTTTTCATATCTGTGAATTCTAGGCATGATTAGTGAATTCATATTTTAGCAGTCTTTTGCCTAGTGGCAGAATTTGTGTTCTTAATACAGTCTTTTTATAATTTTCTTAAATGGAGAGGAGGTAGGTAGGGGACCGGCAGTGGTTCTTCTGGACAAAGTGTGTCCGTAATTGCCCCAAAGAAATCTAGGCCAGTTAAAAATGCAAGCATATTAAGAAACAATTTCTACCTTTTAGAAATATTTTTGACTACAGACAAGCCTGTACAGATAGTTTTTATTAGAGACCCTGAGATAACATCTCATTTTTAGTCTAGACACTCTAAATTACCACCTACAGTGTATGGTAAGAAATTACCACAAGAAAAATCTTTTGAAAATTTATCTTCCCATCCTTTCATGTTCTACTATAAGAAAAGTTAAAATATAGGAGTGAGACTGCCTATTTTCTCTGAGAATTACAAAGCTTTTTAAAAGCTCTGGAAAAGAAATACTTTTTTTTGCTAGATTTTCTTTAGTCTATCCAATAAATAACTTTAAAGAAAGTGCTAGATCATGTTGTATTACCACATGGGGTCACACACTGTTAATAATCTTTAATATGGAAAATGTAAAAATTGAAACTTTACAATTTGGAATTTGTGCATTCACAGGCACATTACGAGCTAACAATGGAGTACACAAAGTCATAAGATTCAGAGCTCTGTGATATTGTTTGTGTTAAGCATTTACATTTATGAAATTCATTAAGTTGCTGTTTCCATATGTTATATTGTATTCTGAAAACTATTATGTATAACATTAGCATAGAAAAGTTCTTTCTAAGCAAAATCAAACCTGCTAGCAAGGTAAAAGTGACTGTATGGTTTAGAGAGAATGTGACTGAACTGAGGGTGTGGGAATACATGCCTCATTTTTCCGATGTGGTTTCAGACAAAGCCCACATGTCCGTTTCCTCTGGGAGAAAATCAGGGTGAGCATGTGGGGACAGAGCTGGGCACAGCAGGCAGTGGGTCCTGCAATCTCAACAGCAGCTTGAAAAACATGATTTTGGATCAGCTTCTCTCCTTTAGAAAGTAGAAACACGGGACCCGCTTGATAGGTGTTTGCCAGCTTTGTTGTTTATGGTCCCAAAAGAGGGAAAGATATTTCATCTATGGAGAAACAGGACTATATCTGGCATCTATAAAAACATATAAACTAATTATGTATCAGACATATGCAGTGCAGGTGGAGAGATTTAAGTTTCAAATAAGTTACTTATACAAATCTCATTTACTGTTAATGGCAGTTGGAGCTTGCCTATATTTTCTGCCCTTAGTACTTTCTCTAATTAAGCAAAATGAAAAAATTGAAATTAGGGATCTGAAATTGCTCATTAGATAAGGATAATTCATTTTCTTACTGAAAAATATGATATGGAATGGGACACTGGCATGGCAAGAATGACTCTCAAGCAAAAAACAACTGCATTAAGTGTTGCTAAAGACCCTGTACATGATTAATCCACCTCTGAACAGTAATATTATTCATTTGCAGTATGGTGTTAGTCAGGAATTGTTGCTACTCTTCTTAATGAAGTTTTAATAAAGCTTTTAAACTGCTAAAATAACCTGAAAGTTCAGCTCTTTACTCCTCTAAACATATGCAGCACATTTTACTTCAAAGAAAAGGTGGAAGATAATTTGAAAAGTATGTGGATTCGCATGCATTTGTGAGCATCCTCAAGTAATAAATGAAGAAGAATATAAAAATAGCATTTTCTCATTTAGTTCAGCAGCTTAAAGGTAATTACAAAGAACTTGTGTTAAAATACGTCATTGTCAGACATCACAAGTGTCCTTTTGTAAAATGAAGGGTAAACTGGTATGGAAGGAACAATAAAATTCAATGGTAGTTGTGTATTGCTGACTTTGGAGCAGGACCAGCCTTTTTCAGACACAAGATATGTTTGCTTTCTGAAGTTGTTTGCATTGTCTGGGGATGAGGATTAAGGCTTAGACTTTTTATGTTTGATCTGTCTGTGTCCAGGAGGTATTATTTATATGGTGTGGGATTTAGGACATGTTTCATATTTCCAGAAGGAATAAAATCATTTGTTTTCAGTAGAGAAGGTTCAGTCTGTGAAGAGGCAGATTATAAAATTTTGATACAGTTCTTTTGAAGAAAAAGAAGTATATGTAAGAGCTTGTAGTTAGACTTGACAAGCTAATTACATGCTGTCCAACTCTTAATTACTAGGGCTGTGGTAGAAAATGAATGTACAAGTATTTTGTAAATCCATATTTGACAAAGCAATTTTATTTTTAAGACATGTTTATGTTTTTGCTATTAGGAAGACCTTAAAAACAGAGCAAATTTTGGGGAAAAACAAACCTATTAACATGTGATATGGCAAAGTTATGTATTTTTCTAATAAAAAGCTCTTCAAATAGGCAAGGATGGAAATCCCGCTTTCAAAGGTGAAATTCAAATTAAATGAATCCAGGCTAAACTTGTTAAGTACAGGAAGTAATGCTGAGCACAACAAAAATCTGAAACCTTTGTCCAGATAGTGCCCTCCACTGAAAACACTGGAAATTTTTCTTCAGTCATTAGTGGGCTTGTTTGTGTAAACTGACTGATTGACATGGGCACATTCCAGGTTCAGTCACCACCTTCCTCCTCAAACCTACGGGGACAGTGATTGGCCCCATTTTCTGTCTGAGATGGTAGAGAAAATCAAAGAAAACACTTGTCTTTTACCAGGTGGCACTGGGACAAGAATTACTAGATTATAGCAGGAACTCTTTGATGTAGTTTGATATCCACTAGGATTAGGGAAATATTGCTTACAAAGAGAGGCGTGCCTTGCAAATGGATATTCAAAATGTAGCTATGCTGATAATGGAAATTAATGGGAGCTTTTTGGAGCTGCTCCTGGTAGATATTTGTTTTGCACAGGCAGGGTTATGCAAGAACTTGAAAGGAGGTGTTTGTTTTGATTTTTTTTTATTAGTTTGGCATATTTCTTGTCTGTGTGCATACACATAGAACTGCTGAACCAAGAATAACTGAGAATATGTGCTTTGTCTTTTAATGTCTGCCTCTATTATAAATGTAATTATTGATTTGTAAGTGGGATTTTTTTGAATACCCAGCAACAATCACCAGTATCCAAAATGACAAAGGTAAAACTGGTAATTATTTGGATAGTTTAGGTGCACATTGTTGAACTATGAAAGCTAGGAAAAGTGCTCTAAAATAACAATGATAATAGTGCTCACAGAAGAGAAGAATACATTCCACTAATGAAATCAAAAGAGGTAAAATACTTGAAGCAAAGTAATGTAATGAAGTATGACTCAGTTAATCTTGGCACTATTAAAAACTTAAAATATTAGAAAAATTCTATAAAATGAAATTATAGCCTTGCAGTAACATTCTTTTTATTCAGTACTATTTCTCATTTATCAGGTTTTTGCTAATGGCCTTGGAGATTTAGAGAAAATAATCTGAGTGGTGTGCTTCCAAGGGAACTTAGTTAAGTCTGCCTTTTGGATTATTGTTTTGGGATCTGTATGATTTAAAATGAATAAAACCTCCCTGTATAGCAGTGATAAAGATTATATGGCTAGCATAGTATCTTTCAACAGACAGCATTTAGGGCAATCTAAGAGTGCAAATTCCTCCAACATTTGTCATGAAATGAAATAAGGATTTGGATCTAGTTGTAATGGAAAAAAAATCAGCTTCTATAAAATTTTAATAAAGAAAAGCATATTGCGCTCTTGCACATATCCTAAATGAGTTGTGTTGTATGTTTCTGTTGACATCCTCACATTTCTCCTAAGAAAATGAAAATATTTCTTTCAAAAAAATACTTCTCATTTTCATTGACTCAATGTCATTATACAAAAAGCCCAACTCCTTCAATCTAGCTCTGCCAATTAGTGACAATTTTGAGGTTGTATCATTTTTGGAGACCTGTCTTCTGTTAAGAAGTCAGAACCTTGAGAATAGACTGGCCAAGCAGTGGTATGGTAAAACAACAGCTAGACTGAATGGAAAATGGAATAATCAACGCCAAATTCACTGTTCTTTGCTGATCGGGTAAATATAGAATTTAAATGACTTTCTTAATCTGTATATGTAACATTTTACTTTGGTGCTACCTCCATTGGTGTCAGCCTTGGCTTGGCTTCCTTAGCTGTGATTCCTGTAATAAACTGTTCATTTGATGTTCTGTATACAGTATGGTTTAGTCATAAATTTCACTGCCAGCATTTGGCCATACATGTAACTGCAATGTCCACATTTTAAATGGTGACTATTTTGAGGATAATGGGTAACAGCATCAGGAAGAATTTGGGGTTTTCTTCCCTACGTTATTCATCAGAGAAAGCTATGAGGTTTGAGCGGTCTGATACTTGACTATTTTCAAATATTTAACAAGTCACATCATCCCTGGGCTGAGAAAATTCAATTTTTTTTTTTCAGTGTATTAAAAACAATGAAGTAGAAAATTCAGCAGTAACTTTAATCAATATGAGTTGTTGTACAAGTATTCCTAACAAAGTCATTCCAGTATTTTGCTGTTTACATAAATGTTTCTATCCACTGTAAGTGTTGTAAACTATTCTCAGTATTCTTTCACTAGGTAACATAACCAACGACTTTCTTTTTGAAGTTCTTAGAGTGCTATTGTTTACCACACAAAGTAATTTCTAAATATATTTACAAACCACAAAGCAACTTGAAAGTTTGTTTTGATCTTTTTGAGGTTCTTATTCAAAACTGTGTGAAAATTATCATATATGACAGGTTCTTTGGCAACACTGACAATATATTATGGAAAAGCTTGAAATGCTATGAAAGGCTGTCTCATCATGTTTTTGTACTACAAAAGGCTCTCATTTCAAGCTTAGTCTCTGGAAGTTTGCCTCATCCTGTGTTTCAACAAATTAAAGCACCCACGTTTTTCTCCTGCAATTAGTTTATAATTCTTTAGGTATAGAGCCTCTCGTAAAAGTATATAATCTAATTTTAAACTCAGTTTGCTTCTAATTATCTGTTTATTGGTGATTGAGAAGAGATTTTTTCTCTCTACTTACAAATTTTAGGCTTTTAGAAGAAAAGAACATCTGGTCTTGAGGATGGAATATATTAATTATATATTCTCTAGTCTAATATATGAACAGTTAATTTTGCCTTATTTTAATAATAGTCAAAAATAGTTTGAGATTGCTGTTCAGTGTTCGCTTTTCCTCTTATGAGGAAGGCTCTGAAATGCAGGAAAATTTTATATGTTTCTTTCTGTGTCATAAATTAATTTATTGATAGCAGCTATCACTAATTCTTTTTTTTTTTTTAGCAAGCCAGTCCTCCCAGTATTAGTATGAGGGGCTTTAGTTGATTCTTCTGATGGGCTACTTATAGTCACAATGTTGCCAAATGCAAGAGGTGGGGTGTTGTTTGCTTGTGGCTTGTTTGTTTTTGTTTATTTGTCCTTTTGTTTGTTGTTGTTGTTTTGTATGTGTGTGATAAGCACTGTGTGCACAAAGATATAATAATATTTTGCAATATTTTCCAATTTTATTAGAGAGTTAGAGTGCTCCATCCCCTAGTTTTTAGTAAATTTTCCCACTAAAAGTGAGTCTAATGACTCACTTTTAAAGAGTTCAGTGACTGAATTTCAACCAGGTCAGTTCCAAATCAAAAATCATAGCAGTTCTTTCTGACATATTCACATTTGAAACGGAAAAACAGAACCCTAAGGCAAATCTCTGGTTTAAGATTTCCAAGACATTGCAAGTATGAGAAGTCAGGACACAAACTGGTGCACAGTGGCTTTGGTGAACAGAAGAACTGAATAGAATTACCCACCTGTGAAGAAATGTGCTGTGTAATTTTTTAAAACACAAGTCTGTAGAGAAATTAACAAACAGACAAACAAAAAACTGAACAAACAAACCAACCCAAAACAAACAAAACCCAGAAAAAAACGCAAGAAGCTGGACCAAAGAGTGCCTGACATTCTGCACCCTGCTATGAGGTAGACCAGGGTAGGGCATGGGATAAGGTATAAGTGGGGTATGGTACAATTTCAGCTGCAAGACAAATTTCTGTACTGTTTCACATGTACCTTAGGAAACATGAAGACAAAACAAATAGAAGGACTTGGAACCAAGTCCAGCTTTCTGTGGAAGATAGCGTAGAATACACACATTCTTAAAAGTTTTGTTGGTCAAAATAGTTTAAATGTCCATATAACCTTCAGTGAATTATAAATTTTCTAATATGAAAATGGAGCAACTTTATTCACAGTTTCATAGAATACATATTTTTGAATGTTTTTTGCTTCTTTTATTGAACACTGTAACACAAGCTGTGCAATATTTCAAAGAACATTTTCCAAACAATGTATTGGACAGTGGTTCATGCATTCTGTGATGCTCTGTGTATTTACAGAGTGTATATATGTCTGTTTTTCTAAATTCAACTCTGCTTTCAAGAAAGGAGAGAGGAAAAAAATAGTAAAAAATATGCAAATATGTAAAATACAGTAGTGAAAATCTAATATAGGTAATCAGCTCCTCAAAAAGACTAGGCCCTCTAAAATCAATTTTACTGAGTTAAGAAAAACTTGCTTCTAAATTCCCTGAGATTTCAGAACTCATCACCTTAATTTAATTTTTTTTTTTTTAGTGGCCATGTCTAGAATTAAAATATCTTTTCTATTTTAGCATTAAATTCAATTAAATAGAGAGACTTACAGTTCAATAGGCCAATGTTTAAACAAGACTTGAATGTCAATTAAAGTAACAGGCTCATTATCACAAATAGACTTCTAGGATTTTCTGCCATTATTCAATATATATCTTATAATCCATTATACTGAAAATTACCACCAAGTTATTATTTTTAATATAAGCTAAAATACTGGATTATTTTTAATTTTCAATCATTAAAATAATTTAATTCATCTTTAGTGGATATACTTGTCATTGTCAAAATCTTGGAGAACCTTTCCCCTCTGCCTTTGAAGTGCTCACTGAAAAGTGAAGCGTGAAGGCACACACAACTTCCCAGGACAAATAGTTATCACTTTGAGCAGCAAATCCTTTCTGAATAACAGTCTGTTCATGGCCTGCAGGAACCATTGTGCCTTCAAGACCTGTTTTGGGGGAAAGGGAATGGTGAAGCAGAATTTGAGTGGCACATGAGCTAAAATGTGCAAGGTGATTTCAGGTTATTCAGAAATTAGAAGAAAAATGGAGACTCTATATTAGTGTATTAAAATGGATGTATGGAGAGAGAAGAAACAAACAGAAATAGTAGACTGTAGAAGAAAAGTGGGGGACACCAATTGTGATTTTTCTGTGCATTACTGATATCTAATATGCTGGTTCATATAGGTGGAATAGTAATGAAAATGAAAATTAGTAACTCAAGGAGCTGTACAAAGGCAAGATTTGGAGAGGCAGCTTCATGTCAAAGGAATCTTGGTTTCTGGCATGCAAAATGAGACTCCAGGGAACACAGCAGTGAAATCTTGGGAACCGGAAAATAATGCATGGAAAGAAATCTGGGTTATCATTTAACTCTGACTGCTAATGCTGAAGGACACAGAAAATGAAATTAGAGGAGGTATCTGAAAATTTATGAAGTTATGCTTAGAACTGACCTTGTAAAAACAACTAAGATCAAAGGAAGGACTATAGAGAAAAAAGTTAATACTCATTTCTCAAAGTCCAGATTATGTGCATCCTTTGGGTATTAAGGAAATTAGCTAGAAATACCCTGCTGTACAAGTGAGAATTTCTTTATGAAAAGTCATGTTTAACTGGGAAGGTAAGCAAATATTAGAACAAAGCAAATGAAGTGACAGTTTTCAGAGGACAGAAGAGTGAACCTGGTAATTAAAGATAATTAATAAGACCAAGGCTTAGTTCACAAAAAACATTTAAAGTGTAATTGGGGCAGAATATAGGCATTATATGTCAAGAAGTGTAATCCTTCCAATTTCAGTCTGAATGTGAAGAGATAACAATCAGCTGGTCCTTCCGGGTACTCCAGGAAGATTTATCTAAATTCTGATTTCTTTTCATACACCAGATTGCTACTACTATGTGACAGCTAAGCCTCTGTCTCACACCTTACCATGACAGATCTTCCTCACACCTTACCATGACAGATCTTCTGCTCAGTTATTCCAGGTCCCTACTACCTGAAAAGACAGACCAGCAATGCTCAGACCATACCTGATAGCCAGAGTCCCTTGTCCCCTGCATCACACGAAATAGATACAGATGCCTGGATGACCATAGTGTAACCATTCCTAAAAGAATTCAGCATAATCTGGGTATAGAGAAAAGAAAAAAAAAAAAAGGATTATACACAGAAAACTGTGTAGAAGATCCTGAGAAAAGCATGTCATTATTTTCTGTTAGGGAAACTGGTCAGGCTGAAAGGGCTTAGATGGTTCAGTGGTTTGAAAAGGACTGAGATGGAAGGGTGGGGTAAGGGACATGGAGAACAGAAAAATTCTGGGTTGGTTGTGGTAACCAGACAGTGAAGTGGAGGAAAACCATAATCAGTCAGACAGGTGAGGGCGTTCTCAACTCAGTAATCAACTCCAACAGACAGTAACTGAGTCAGTTCTGTTCAGTCACAGACATCTGCTCTGGTTGTTCTACATGCTTCTCAGTAATGATGAACGTGAATGCAAGAATGGAAATTATGCATATGTTCTTGTGATTTTGACAGCAGCAACTTCTACTTGAGCCCTTGACTGAAATGACTGATTTTCCCTGTGAGAAAACTTGCCTATGTGCCCGGGCTTCAGAGTTGTCATGTATGAGACACAGTTATTCCCTTGGCTATTGAATGGTGAGCAACAACAATAGTAGAGCCAGGATTCCTCACTTCCAAGGGCCTCCATCCCTGATTTGCAGAAATAATTATAATATTCTGTCTAATTGTGATTTCTGAAATCACTTTTCAATAGGAATATGTTTAGGGTGGTATAAAGAATGCTTTAGAACAGCTAGAAATGTACATTTAAAATACATATGGACCTGCCTGTTATATATAATGTGTTTTGACTACAACACTTCTGTATAGAAAGAGAAAATACCATTATCATATCTAGATTTTCAAAGTATATTAACACAATATTTCTTGCTAAATAAAGACATAAGCAATTACTCTAGTGCAGGTTATGAATTCTGAATCCTGAAAGGTGGCAAAGGACTCCTTGAAGACTTGAGATTAATGTTGAAGCCTCAAGAGTATAGACCTATTTTCCTTCAAAATTCAGATATAACCACTTTGTTCTTTTCCTAGTCACTACACCAGTAGCTGTGAATACTGTAGTGAAGTATAGACATGACATGCCAAACACAGTCATTTACATTGAGGATGTAGATTTCAGTGAGAAATCTAAAAGCTAAGTGTCATAATAGCAGTAAAAAATATCTTATGTTTAATTCCTGTTAAGTTGTGATTGTGGTCAAAGCCGTGACTTCTTTCTATCAGTGTGATTCTGTAGTTAACCTAAGAATAATTAAGACCTTTAATCATGTGGTAAGTTTCATTGTAATATTACTCTGAATGCAGCTTGCACTATCACTACCTAACAAATTGTAAATGGCAAATAGTAGCTGTCAAGCAAATGGCATCAGACACAAGCAGACGAATCAAGCCTTGAACCAACCTGCCAAGTGATGTCTGAGAGTATAATTTCAATATACCAGATTTGCATACTCAGGACCTAAAATGTCCTGTCTGTATGGATGCGTGATGACAAGCTGACAAATGTGCCTAAAGTATATTCAAATTTCTGCATTTCACGAGCAAAAGAACAAACTAGTTACAGTGTATGAACAAGGTTCAGAGCATGGAGATTGAGTGAAATGTCATTCAGGAACACAGATAAAACTGAGGATATTTATTTTCTGAATTGTAAATTATAGCAAGAGTTCCTTAAAAAAATATTAATGATTTCTTGGAATTACTTATAAAATGTAATTCAAAAGACTGTAGACTGCAAAATTATGTATAATTCATGTAAATTTTCCAAAGTTTATGTTCAGGTCATAAAGTATAATGCCAAAATAAAACACAATAGCAGTAAATATCAGAAGCATTTGTTAGACCATCTCAATAATTAGAGAATGTACTCCTATGAGAGAAGAATTTCTGTAATGTATGCTAGCAGGATGTTTGGAAACAACCATCTTAATAAATGGAGTTGACAAAAAAATACACTGCAAAAGGATTATTGGCAGAGGCATGTAAAGTGAGAGATTTGGCAGAACTTTAAGAACACAAATATGCATCACTCAAGGGAGAAGACTTCTATCCGGGGAACAAGCCGTCTTTGTAACCAGGATTATATCCGTAACAAGCATCTAGAAAGCATATATGAATTCCATCAAAGAAAAATTGTATCTAGCAGAAATAAGGGATGTAAAGAATACTTCAATGAGAGTTACTTCATGTTGTTACTCAAATAGTTAAAATAGTAAAATCAGTTTTATTAATTTTTACATTTAATTGTTTATTTAATTGTTACATTAACCAGTCACTTTGCTTCTCTATCCCCATAACAGATGTTCATTATAAAAACTGAATACATTAAGATGATTACATTATTCAAACTCTTTGATAATTCATTTGTATTAAAACCATAAGACTCTGTTGACATTTCCCTAGGGTACATTTGGTGAGGTTAAGCAGGATAAATGTCACAGTTAGTAATGCTGTTAAGATAAAAACCTTGCAAAGGAACTACATATTATTCCTCTGCTTTATGGTCCTTAACAGCAACTTTTAGTGCTATATTTCCTTTTTAAATGATGCATTATACCTTGAAAAGTAAAATAAAAAGACCTGAAAATATGATTCTTGCTCATTTAATCAAGAATAAATGAACAGAAAAGTAGAAATCTTCCAGAAGTATGTATGATTTGTTTAAAAAAAACTTTTGAAACAAAAATAATATGCTATATTTACATATCATTGCCCTGGTGAGATGTGGTATGGAGGAATGTATCTTAAAAAGAATGTAAAATCTGTGTTAATTTCAATGGAAATGCTTCAAAATAAGAAGTGAACCATACAATCACTAAGGTTCAAAGAATCATCTCATCTAGAACATTGATTGCAGTATTTCAGAAATATCTGATTTATATAGCATCACGTACCTGGAATTGGAGAAAAAGATAGGTTGGGATGACCTCTAGAGGTCCTCATTTCAGCCTCCTTCTCCTTTGGATGCAGCCCAACTGGCTGTTGTAGAGACCCATGACCATCACCTGTTTTTTTTTCGTGTGTCTCTGGCCAGTGGTGCATTCTGCATTCTCTAAAGCTCTCCCTTAGGTGGCTGATGGCTGGTGCATCTCCTGGCTCAGTCTTCTCCTCTTGGAGTAAAAGAAGCCAAATTAATGCCCTCGACAGAGGTCCCGGAGCTGAACCCCTTCCGTGGTGCTTTGCTGGACTCTTCAGTCTGGGCCATCTCTGGTGTTCTGGGGACCCAGGGCAGCATTTGCTTCCCCCAACCTGGCAGCTATAACATCATAGTGCCTATCAGTGTGCTCAAATATTAATTTAGTTTATTCCTTTTCATTAATCTAAAGAATATTGCTCAAACTTCAGTGAAGGGTGGTCATTTTAACAGTTGATTTTTTTGATGTGTCAGGTGCTGAAAGGTTTGCTTCAGTCTTTATTTGAAGACATTAAAAAGGTGATATCCAAACACATTAAAAATGTAACTAAGTATATCCTATTAAAGAATAAATTGTACCAGCTCCAATTGGCAATAAGATTAGATGGATGAAGAGGAATATAAAATGTTTTGCTTCTTTTAATTCAGCAAAATTTACAAGGAGCTGCTTAATAATGAAAGTTAATTTCATGCTGCTGAGCTAGTTACAAGGGATATTTTGGTTTGGTTTAGTTTCTTTATCTGGGTCGTACCTAATATCTGAGTAGAACATGAATTATAAATATTACTGATTATCAAACAAGTGACAATTTTGTAGTTGTCTTTAATTGCAATATTTTTTACTATACTCAGCTTAAATAAAATAGGTCCTGATAAAAATTTTATTATTAATAAAAAATACTCATAATGCATTGTTCTGTGAAAAGAAAGCCACGATTTCTGGGACTAATAAAAATTATCAACCAGCTAAGAACTCAAAAAAGGAATACAGAGCAGATGACCTTTGGAGATCATCTAGTCCAACACCCCTGCTCAAAATAGGAGTCACCTAGAGCAGATTGTTCAGGACCATGTCATGTTGAGGACTCCACAATGGCTCTGGACAACTTGTTGCTGTGTTTGACCCCTCTCACAGTGTGTGTGTGGGGGGAAATAAAAAGCTTTTTCTTATGTGCAATTTTCTGTGTTTCATTTTGTATCTGTTGCCTCTTGTCCTGTCACTGAATACCACTGAAAGGATCTGACTCCGTTGCCTTTATTACCCTTATCAGGTGTCTATATAATACACATTCATACATTTTCCCCAAGACTTTGCTTCTTGAGGCTGAACAGCCCCAGCCCTGTCAGCCTCCTCTTGTGTGAGAGATGTTGCAGTTCCATCATCACTTCACAGCCCTATGCTGGACTCTCCCCAGCATGTCCATGTCTTTCAGGAATCCTGGAGCATTTGGCGTGTCATAGTGATGTGAACTCAGTCTTCCTCCACAGATTTCCACTCCTGGATGACAGGAACATTGGCCAGCTCAACGTGCAGGGGTGAGAGATGGCCCTTTTGTTCCATACAGGTCTCTGTGGCAGATCCAGAGCCCATTTTCCCATTCTGCATGGACGTGTGGATCCTCCCATTCAGAGGGACCCGAGCATGGCCCTTGGGTTGCCCTTCTCTAGTGCATGCTACCTGTGGAAGGTGAGTGAGTCTTATTGCTATGTTACTTCATTGCGGTTGCACTCCATGTGCCAAAAATTAACAGTGTTAATGATCCATGCCAGGTCCTTAATTTCCTGTTGTCAGGTTCAGTCTGCTCTACGGGCTGCTTTATTCTATAACTAGGTTGTGGATCAGTGGTAGACAACTTACTGTTAAACAGGAAGTTTTGCAGATTATTTTAAATAAAGAATGAGCCTTCATAGTAATTGAAATGAGAATTGCCTTTTAAATCTACTTACGCTTGGCTGGTGTTAATAACGATGGTGGATGGAGGTTTATTTTAAAGTAAAAGAGTACTTCACAGTTTACACTGTTTACGCTTCTTATCAAAACCCTGCAGCAAAGACACAAACCTGTCCTGTGCAATCTTTGATATGTAGTTTGGATAGTAGAGTAGGTTATGAGCTGAGGAAAAAATATGATGCTGGCTACTCAAAACTGCCAACCCTACATATTTCTAGTGTTTTGCAGGTTCTTTAATTTAAAATCTTCTTTCAATAGGAAAGCTACGAGTTTATCACTAACTTCTGCCTCTCTTAATAATTCCTCTGCATTACAGTTGTGCAGGTTTAATTAGATTCTTCTGCTTTGATTTTTCACGTCATGTTGTCTTTATCATGAGATTTCTCTTCTTCATTTGTGTTAGATGTTTGCACATTTAGCTTTAAGCTATGTGGGCTATAATTGGGATCTAAAGTTGGAACACGTCTTCAGTTACCATTTTGTTAATTCCTTTTCTTTTCCTGTCAAAACCATATGTTATCATGTATTGCCAACAAAGTGAAAGAAGAGTCGAAAGTAATCCACATCGTTTTTTTTGCTTCTAGCACAGGTTTGCATCTTCAAAGTTGTTTTCAGTTATAAATGTTCTATGAAAGTGTCCATACTATTTTCATTTTCTGTTTTCATAGAGGCTATGTACAAGCATGTTGCAGAATGCTGGAGGCTTTTAAGCCTGTAAAATCAAACGTATCAATGATGCAGTTTTCTCCAATTTTCTGCATCTCTTCTATTGCTCTCATTCCTGTCATACTTTTTTTTTTTTTTTTTTTTTTAATAATAATATTAAGCTAGGATTGAATTAGTGTGAACAGCAGAGTTGAAAACCTGCTAAGGTTGTAAAGTTAAAAGGGGAGAAAGTAGAAAAGAGAAGGCAGAAGTAGCAGACTGGAAGCTGGAGAAGACGATCAAAACCAGCCAGGATGGTCCCAGCATACAAATATTTTTCAGATATATGGAACAGGCTTTGTTTTTCCACATGATATTTGGAACTACTGTGGGGACAGATCATGCTTGGCTTCCAAAAATTTTCATTTTTGTTGTCCAAATAGGTGTGTTTTCAGCATGATAAAAGGCAGATTTTGGACATTTACTGCCATGAATTTACCCACGTATAGTGAAGTTTATGTGTTTACTGCTTCCTTATTAAGTCCAAACACATGATTTATCGGACTGTTTAAGATATGTTGTCTGTGATGAAGCCTCTAAAGTTAACTTAGCTGAAGATAACTGCACTATGAATTATTGAATTATATTTCTCTGGCTACTTGTGCTGCTCATTGCTTTTTTTAAACATTTACTTTTTTTTTTTTAATATGTTGTAGACTGTAGTTAAGTAAAATCTACAATTCAAAACATCAAGATTCATGAAAATTTCTGTCGCTGTTGTGTTGCATGACATGTCCTTCAAGTTGAGGATTGAAAATGAAATGGCTTTGATAATTGAAGACATATTTTCAGTTTTGTGAAGGGCTGAATAGATCTTCTGATACAGTAAATTAACAACCAGCTGCTCTTCTGGAGTGTGGCTTAAAAGGCCTGTGTTTGATTTTGAAAAAGTGATCTTTTTGTGTTTGTTTTTTTTTTTTTTATTTTGTTTGAAACAGCCATTAAAATGAGATAAATTGTAATTACATGCTTGCCATTGGATGGGAACTGAACCCCAGCATGTGTTTGAGGGTTCATTTCAAGTTGAAAAGAAACTGAGCAAAGTCAAGTCCAGGGTTTTTTTGTTTGTTTGTTTTTAATGTCAAGTCATCTTAGTTAAAAAAAATAGAAATATTTTTTAAGAGCCTTCATGACTTGAGCAGAGCAATTGAAGAGTACTTACTTTTCAGAAAGCTGTGTTCAAAACAAAGAAAAAGAGGTAATGGCACACTGGTATAGCATGTTTTAGAAAAAGCATGGTACAATAGAGTTAAGAATCAGAAAATCACTTTGGGAAAGATTGTTAAAAAACCTTCTCTAAGTCAGTGTTTTGTTCTGCTCCAGTTTCCATGGACAGATTTAAATAGATGCTGAGTTTGTTAATGTTATGGAGAGAGGAATTCTTCCCAGATCTGTGTCATTATGGTAGACATTACATTTGCACATATTGACTGGAGCAAGTGCTGCCAATAACGATAGAAAATTTGTACTGTTGGATGTATTAGTCATTAAATTCCTTCACTCGGGATAGTCAGTGAACCACCAGGAGGGTATGCTATTAGATGGTCAAAAGAGAATAACCTTGGAATAAGCGAGCATGAATTGATACATTTTCAATTAAATAGAAAGATAAACAAAAACAGGTTGGTTACTAAGGTTTCTAATTCTGAAAGAGCAGGCTGAGAAATTACAAAAACTAATTAGTGGAGTCAACAAGACTGAAGTGCCAAGGGACTTAATGTGAAGGAGCTTTGGAATCTGAAGTCAAAGCTTCAAAATCTATCTGAACTGCAATACAAACAAGGAAGCAGCAATTTACAGAAAGTGGAAACGCCTCTTAAATGTTTGTCTAAAAAACCAATTTTCTAGAAGGTAGCAGGCATCACAAAGGTAAGATGGCATTAATTTTTAAGGAGAGCTCTTTTCTGAACGTGGACTGGTATAGAGATAATAGTGCTGGCCCAAAATCAGGCCAAATTCTGCCTTATAAATGACATTTTGGCCTGTGGATATTAGCCATAAGAAGAAAGAGCACAGGAAGATAAATTAGAACTTAGTTTGATGAAGTAGACATATATATTCATAAATAAGATATTCCAAATATGTCTGCCAAATCAGTTGTGTTTTGAGCCTAATTCCAATGAGAATAATGAGGTTATCCAAGGACAGGCAGGTTAATAGCAGGTTTTAGTGATCCATGGTTTTTTGGCCTCTGAAGAGCCTGTTAAGTCTTTCTACAGCTCCATAAATATATAGCTGTAACAGTCACAAAACTAAACTGCTAGGTAGGCAAAGCAGTCAAAACAAGTTCAGACATTTTCACAGATTATTTTTACAGTGAAAGAACAGCTGTTGGAGAGATTTGTGATGTGCTTCATACATTCTGATGATTAGATGAATGGTCTGTCTTTACCTTTCTAACTTTTTTTTTTTTTTTTTTAATTTGGATGCACACAGTTTAACAAGTATTGGTTTTAGAGGTTCTTATTTCGTAAATATGGAACACAGTTGTTGTTATTTTTTCTTTTTGTTCATTCGTTTTTCTCTGATCTGTCTGCTTTGGGCATAAGTATAAAGCTTGATGGATTTTTAAGTTACCATGCTAGAAATAAGGCAGCTTAACCATAAATACTGTATTGTAATGTAAGATGTGAATTCATAACCTACTTACCTTGTCTTTACAACATGTAATGAGTAATATATATTTTGGCATACATATCTTAATCGTAAAAGTAAGCTTTTAGCATCTACTTTAGTATCTTTCAACAATTTTGTGGATTTTGCCTTATGTAGCCAGATGTTTTCTGGGGTACATTTTCTCCAGATTTACAACCAATTCAGTAAAGTTGTTGGGATCAGCAATTCCGAAACAGCTATCATTATAGATATAATGGGAATTGCTGAAATATCCTCATATATCAGATATAAGAGGAATCTTTCATAATTTGAAATTTTAATATTTTAAAGAACTATATTAGGTCACACATTATTTAAAGCACTCAAATTTATTACATTCCTACATTTTTCTACTGCTATCGAGATTCCAAATAATATAGCTTCTGTTTGCAAACTGTATTCAACACAGAAAACATTTCTTGCTCTACAACATCCTGATCTTGGCTACTTCACCTCCGAGTTCAGAGCCCCCAAATGCCTCTATTCCTTTCAAAGAAACTTCAAAATTTCCATTTAAAGAAAGAAAAAGAACAGTGATTGGTTGCAGAAACTGTAATTTGGGCAAATAATAAATTTTTTTAAAGTCTGCCACAAGAGAAAAGAAGGCAAGGATCTTACAATTCACATTGGCACAGAACTATTCTGTTCCTGATTCTGCTGCAGTTGCACTTTCCGAACTTGCTTAAAAAAAGATGTTTATTAGCTTATTGAGGTAGTACTTATTATTCTGTTGTGACTTGATTTGTGATGATTTTCCACATGATTTATTCTGGTCCAAACTATTTGGAAGCTATTTAACATTCAAAAAAAACCCAATTCTGAAGTACAAGAGGTACCAGTAACTCAGTTTTCCACATTGTAAGGGATAATTAAATTAGTTTCTCATCCTGAAAACTTGTAACAAACTATTAACTCCATAGAGGCTTGGTTGACTTCAAGCCATCTCATCACATTCATGCCACCATAATCAACAAAAGTCTTCCAAAGCCTGAGACTTTATCATGACTTCTTCCATGGCATCAAGTTTTCCAGGCTCCAGATAACTGCAGAGAAATCCTGCCTTGCTTCTTTGCTTTCCCACTCTTCAAGAATAAAGAAAACAAAATAAGTCCAGCTTTTTGGTCCCCCACAAAAATTTTTGAAGAAATTTAAGTATTCTCTTGCTCGATTTTCTCATTTAGGTTTGGCTGCTTTTTTAAAAGATATTTCTGCTAGCCACTTTTGATGGTTCTGTTACTGAAGATTGAAATATGAATTTGAGGGATGCCATAATGATGCTAAGAATTAAAAGTGAATGTTTTAATGCATATTATGAAGTAATAGGTTACAATAATGGAAGACTTTCAAGAGATTAGAATTAGTTTCTACTGTAAAAGGTTTTTAAAGTAACTTATACACAGGAAAAAAAGTATTATTAAGGTGCAGTTATTGGCATGATAAGTTGAAAATTAGTAAACAGTTCCTGACATTTTGGAAGGTGCTTTGGGGTGATGAGATAAAGACAACATAAAAACTTCCACCTATGTTAGCTGTATAATTTGTCACTACTCTTGCCTATTATTGTTTAAGCTACATTTGCAAAGCAGGTTCTGTAGACCTGGTCTAGAATAAGGCAGTAAACACATTTTAGTTCAGGTACAACCATTTTCCTTGCTGTGATAAATGCAAAGTCCAAGTAAATATCCAACTGTGGAAAAATAAGGCAACGATCCTAACAATTAAGAAGGTTTTTTTTCTTTTTCTCGTTTAAACTCATAATAGTTCTTCCAAAATAAATTAATGTTCTGTCTAGATGATGACCTTGAGTTCTCATGCAAACCAACAGCCCATTTTTTCCAAATGCACTTTCCTCGCTAAGAGAGAGTGAAGAGGTAAATCAGCTCCTGTTGCTATTTTAGTCACTGTGACCCCACCTGGGTTCTTGGCTATTCCACTGCTGTGGATGTCCACACAGTTTCATAGAATTTGATCCAAAATTGGACTCCTAATTAAGTGTATATGTTTCCAGACAAGTGTCTACTGATTCAACTATTCTTCTGTAAAAAAATTGTTTATCACAGCTTACTTGTCTTCTCAGATTTCTTAAAATGCTCACATAGAATTTAAAACAGAACTTATTTAATCATGTTTGCAGTATAATATTCACATATGTTTAGCTAATTTTCTGTCTCTCTGTGCTTTCCTAACAAAAAACTTTTAATATTTCATTAATATTTGAAAGAGTACTGGGCTGTAGGAAAAAAATTCAAGATTGGACAGTGGCTTTGGCCATTATTAATCAGATTATTATTTATGACTTTAATTAGGATATAATAAAAAGGCACAGAACTGTAGTTTTAAAATTGCTAAATAAATGAGATTGTTCTTAACTGCTGCCCCAGCAGGAAGTAAAGTATCCTTGGACTGCAATGTTGCTACGAGTCTGACTGTAGTTTTTGTCTTAATGGTAGTAGTGGATGCTTTATGGGTTGCAACGCAATCTTCCTCTGAATAATAAATCACTGTTCTTTTAGTGCCAGCTCTGACCTTTTCTGATTGAAATTGTAACACATCATCATAAAATAATGTCAATGTGATAGAGAATCCTCTGCACCATGAAGAGTGATTCTACATATGGATCCTTAAAGAGTTAGCTGGTTCTGATCATAAAGACTCTTCAGTTATAAAAGGGTGACACTAACCTGACAAACTGTCTTGAAAAAACAGCAATACATGGCCCTAGAATAAATATGTGCTTTCAAGAGTTCTGCTTCTGGAAAGTTCTCAAGATATAAGGGAGGTGAACTTATGCAGTTGATGAGCTTTCTCAAAGGTAAACCCAGGAGCTTCTCTTCAAAAAGATTCTGTTGTCCTTGATATTAGCCAGTATGAATATTGAAATTAGGTCTTTCTTTAAAGACATTGATGTTTTTTTCAGATTGAACTGCTTTGAAAGCTCCCCACTGCTCTACTCACATATTTTTTTTTATATAACAAAATGTATTCTGGACAAAATGTTTTATTTCATTTTTCGCTTGTGTCTCTCTGGAAAATTATTAGATTTTCATTTAATTTTTATCCACTTTGAACAGTCACTAGGTATATGAAATAGTTCTTTGGATTGGATTTCTTGCTGTCACATAATTAATTCTGTTCTTTGTGTAGTCCTTTGGTGTACAGCTTTTCTTCAAGGTAGTGACTCCATAGTTGTTTTATTTATTACAAATTCCAGATAAGGCAAGTAGTTGTGTTCAAGGAAAAAAAGTCAAAAATACTACATATCTGTGTTGAATTCCTGAGACTTGTACTACAGTGTTTCCATTTGCCCTTCCACTTGTGTGTATACAAATATCTTTTAAAAAATATTACATACAGTATGGAAAGAGAAAGAAAGAGAAAACAAATCTTTGAGAGGTATATGTACCCCAAGGAAGCTGGAATGGTGTTTTTTCAAGCAGAAATAGCTTTATCATTAATTTTAAAAAATATTCTACCTTTCTTTCATGAGTGTTCGTTTATTAGTAATTTCTGTAGTTTAAAACACAGTCAATTGATTCTCTGTGCAACTTCCTAACACTCTGTATTGCACAATATTTATATATATGATCTATATAAATATTACCTATGGCTTTTAGAACTAGTATGTGTGAATCATTAGAAGCAGCACAGCGATTTTTTCCCTTTCCTTTTTTTCCCTGCTCTATCATGTCATGCTTGCACTTAACCTTTACTTATTTAATCTCACTTTAGTCATAATTGCATGCTCTCTACTCCTTTCATTTGGCATCATTCAATTTTTCTGTGATCTTCATATTTTACAGTATTGGAAAATAATCTTACAAAAGTTTCAAATGTTTCTTCTACTTGCATTATGACAGAAGAATAAAAAATATCACCAAGGAAACGCTAGACTTCAGAGACAATGTATTCTTTTAAGTCAGACCAAAGTTTAATTTAGATGAAAATCCTGGAAGACATAATTCCTCACAAAGTCAGTAATGTTCTTCTCATTACCTGGTAATGATAGTCTAATTCTATCAAAAGGAATTTTTAATAATGTAGCTGCATGTCTGGACCTTAACAATTTAGAATGAAGATGACACTATCCAAAAGCTTAAGAAAACACATTAACTGAAGCTGGAATAAATCACCAACAAAGAACATTGTCATTTTCTCAGCTAATATTTCACCCTTCCAGCCTCATCTCAATATAGCTTTCCATTTGTAGGTAGTGGCATGTAAGTGATCAGAACATCCAATCCCACAGTAAGGGCAGAAGAGGTCACATTTAGAAGTTTGCTTTAACTTGTAGCATTGTTGCTTGTTTTCACTGTATCTGTCGAGTATTATTCTGCTTTTCTGTGTAGCTTTACCTAATTAAATTCTGTGTTGCTAAGATCTAGCTAAGAATTGCTGATTTGTGGAGATGGAGCACAGTCCTTCATGCACCATTTATGTATTGTCCATCGCAGTGTGTCTTAGAAGTTACCAGAGTTGGTTGGTGACTTCTGATTAAACAAGTAAATATAATTACAGTTCATCTCCTATTACAGATTACTCATCAGTGGCAACAATTTACTAGAGCTTTACTCTGCATTCAGAGTTAGATTACTTACTGAATGAGGAGAGAGGTAGCTGACTGTCTTTACAGGTTTTGCTGTATTGTCTTACCAAGTACTAGGATGTCAAAAGTGAGATGTAATAGAGATTCGTGGTGATACAGTCATGAAATATTGTTAATCTGTGCAGTAAACACCCTTCAAGTCAACATTTTCATACAACTAAAGGAGGACATGAACCTGCTGTATTACAATATGAACATATAAGAACACATGGCATCAAATAACTGTAGTGCCAAAACATACAGAACTGTAAGCTTTCTGTAGAATAGTGTATGCAAAACCCACAATATTTATAAATGCAACATTTGAAGAATGTGCTTAAAGGAGTATGGTCTTTTTTTTGTTAATTGAAATGTGGGAATACTTAAAAATGGAACCCAAAAGTTAGTCTTGTGAGTTAACTTGCAGCTCAGACATGACAAGATTTCAAAATGTTTGGTATGTATTTCAGTTTATGAATTTATATTATTAACTGCATTCCATAGGGTATAACATTTTAGCCTGAGTTATAAAAAATCTGTTACTCTCTTCTGAATGCTAAACCAAACTTGGAAAAAATAGGGAAATCTATTAAACCTCTCCTCTTCAGACTATTAAAGTAGTATTTTTTTTTTAACATTTTCTCCTTTGTTATTATTTTTTCTTTCTTAAAAGCAAAATATGGTGAGGAAGTTCCGGTTCTTATATGCTTTTTGATTATACCTCCATAGACTGAGTTAATATGAGAAAGGCTGAAAGTTAACATTTTATTTTACATTCTTTTAATAAAGAAAATAAATTTTGTGATTCATTTTATGACCTTTAATAGTGCTACACGTATAGGCTCAAAGTAAGACCTGAATTTTCTTTAGAATCACAGAAATTTAAACTTAACATTTAACCCATTATAAGCAGATTCTAACAATATTCATTCAAAAGCCTAAGTTTTGCTTTTAATTTCTTACGATGCCTTACAGCAAAATTAAACATAAAATCATGCCAAGTCATTTGATTTTTTTTGTTTTTAACCAATTTTTCTGACCATGTTAGTCTAAACTTTTGCCATTAAGGTAGTCTTTATCCATCCCCTGCATGATTCAAATCAGACACAGACATGTTTTCTCAAAGTGTCTGTTGCCTCTTGCAAGTGGAACACTCAGACTATGCAGAATGTCTGTCCCTTCACTTCAAAATGGAATAATCAGTAATAATAGTAACAAAGAAGGGAAGGATCTATTGCAATAATGACAGCACTTTGTGGTAAGTATTTTGTAGATTTGTAGATTTTCATGACAGTCATAGCTCTTCTCATATTCATATCTCAAGAAGTCTTTTCTTGATCACAGAATAATTTTTGATAAGACACTATGTATCTCTGAAAAGTTGCAGCTTAAACATCTGCTGAAACCTTTATATTTTAGTAAGATCTGCAGGACTGACACTGCATTTTTTCCCTTTGTAAATTCTTACTTACTATATGTTTTTATATTCTGAATGAAACTGTGCCTCTATAATGATATTAAAAAAATTACCATGGATGTATGGCAGGTTTGCAAGTTGTTCGAGAGTGCATGGCTTAGAGGAAGGTGTTAAAAATGGTCCAATGGACTGATGGTTGCATGCAGCTTGTGCAGTTTATGTATAAATTTAAAAAGGTGGAATTTTAAAACCAATGTCTTATGGTGAAACATGACACATCTGTGTTTTGATTGTCATCTTACTTCACTTCTGTTTTTTTGAAACAATTAGCAATTTCTGAATATTTGTAGAACATTCATTAAAAAAAATCTGAAATATTGGAAATTCAAATGTGTGGTGTTTTGGTTTGGTTGTTTTGTTGGTCTTTGTTTGTTTTTGTTTTTCCACACTGTTCATCCTAATATTTGGTAGTCCAGTCTATTTATCTGTTAGGAACAGTGAGAGAGATTCGTCAGTCAGTGTATTTTGTTCTTTTCAACAGGAAAGTTGTGTGTTAATCTTGGAGTACAAATCCCAAAGAAATGCGTTTCACATTTGTTGGCTGGGCTTGATTTTATGTGATCTGGAGTTCCTCATGATTTCATTCCACTGTCTTAAAAAGCTCCTAAGAGAGATGCCTTGATGTGGAACTTTTACAGTTACTGCACAGGAGATATGTTTCTTCACAAATGAAAACAAATGCCATGTAGTTTGGACACTGTTTGTTGACATACACAGTGGAAAGTCATGTTGTGTTATAAAATATTCATTCCAGCTAAGTCTTAGCAAATAATTTACAGACTAAAATATCAAGCTATGGAAATAATTCAGTGGATAATCATGAGTGGTGAGAAATAAGCTAATTCAAACAGTGACCTGGAAAGAGGCTTAGTCCTCAGTCTCACTGTCCTTTTGTTTGCTCAAACAAAAGTGATGCTAACTTGAAAACTATAACTTTTTTAAAGCTCTGAAAGTGAAATTAGGATTTCGCTAAATTTTTCTGACAAAGCTGGGCCATATTTTTTTCTGCAACATTGTAAATATCTGGGGCAGTTGAAATAAACAGTGTTATCTGAGGGGAGAGCATAGATGATGATCATGGGGAAAGTAATCAGAGCGATTTCCAAACATCCTTGATTAGTAGAGGGCAAATACATTTTAAAGGACATAAATCTAAGAGGAAGTTGTTGCAAAATTGAAAACTGCCTTAGTAGTAATAGGCTTGGAAGATCAACTTTGGATTTATTGTAGTTAAAAACCCTGAGGCTCTCTGCCTAGCACACATATGATGTGGAGAAATGTAACAGATGCTTTACTAAGGGACTTGAATATAAATCAATTTAGTAGCATTAATCTGTGCAGGGCTGAGTTTAGGTTTTTTCTGATGAAATACTTCTGAATTAGAAGAGTTAAACAAGTGTGTGTGGTGGTGTGGGGGTTTTTTGCTTGTTTGTGGTTTTTTGTTTGTTTGTTTCCTCCACTCATCCCACTGTGAATTGCATAAGGTTTTGTAATATGAGCAGTTCAGGGAGCAAGCAATCTCTGGTAATGTTAAATCTGTGTGTGGATAGGATGATTCCTACTGGATACAGCTGCGTTTTTGTCAACATCTCTCCTGCTTTCTACATGATTTCTTATTCAGCTAATCTTTTCCCTTTCAGCGAATGTAAAAAATAGAAATATATCATTTTACTGTGGTGATTGACCTCAGTAAGGGTTGCCCTTCAACGCTTAGTAAGCCATTGTGTGCACAGTGCCACAAGTGAAATTCTGCAGGTTTGCAATTAAACATTACCTTAACAGCACATTTTGTAAGGAAACTACAGTTTTAGGTAAAATTATCTCAAGCATTACATTCTGAAAGTAGTGTTGCATTCTTTCACTTTGATTCCTTTTCCGATTAATTATTATACTTCCAACAAAATTACTACAGGGATCACTCTGTCCTCAGCACTTAGAATCCAAATGTGTTACAAGAATTTGCTGTGGCATTTGTTGTATTTTGAGGCCTGTTATTGCTTTTTGTATAATCTCCAAGCAACTTTACCGTCCTTTTCATCCACTGTTGGGAACTCCAAATTTCTCAGCATCATCTGTTCAATGTTTCTTCCTTTCAATTTAATTTTAGTTGTCTTTCTTAAACTAGTCCTGTAAATTAGTTTATAAGCAGCAACATGTGTTTTTCATCTTGATTTCAGAAGTGTATGTTAATTCCAGAATGCAGATATCATTTGTAGAATTAAAAAGTGTGGCTGTTTATTAATTTTTTTTCAGACATTTAGAAAACAGTGGGATGATAAAGCTTAGATGTTTCTGAGGTTTACACTATTTCATTTTTTATTAGATTGCTTTGGATTCCTTGTTGAGCATGGTATTACATTGAACAAAAGATTTGAGAATTGTCCACAATGAATCATTTTGAGGTATAGTAACAGTAGAAATGGGAGATAAATGGGTAAATTAATATACATTATACACTTTTGCTTAAGGGTGCAATGACATGAGGAAAGGTTAAGATGGAAGAATCTAAATGAGAATGCCTGAGTTCTGCAGCTTCCTGGAAATGAATGCCAACAGAATACTAAAATCCTTCTTTCTGGAAAGATCATATGTATTTCTGTCTCACTAAAATGTGACTTTCAATTTTATTTCAGTATATTAGAATTAGGAAGAGCCTTTATAAAAATTCCGACTTTTTTTTTTTTTTTCCCTCTTTGCTTGGTATTAGAATTGGAATATTTTGCTCTGACCTTTGCTCTCTAGGTTTATGTTTAGATTTAATGTTGTCTGGGGCAAGAGCTAAAATACATCCGTCATAAATCCATAGCTGGTTGGCAGTCTTTGTCTTTATCATACCTCATCAGCAGACTTGGCCTATAAACATGTTCTACTGATGACTAAGTGTTTTCATTTGTTCAGTTTGCAGAAAGGAGGTTTCTTTCAATAACAAAATTATTAACATAAATGGTTGTGAAATGAAGTGTATATTTCAGACAAGATTTTAAGTTTTGTAAAAGGCTGGGATGGAAGAAATGTCAGAGCAGTATAACAGACTTTTTTAGAATCACAGAAAAATCTAGGCTGGGAGGCATCTCTGGAGACCATCTGGTCCAACCTTCTGTTGAAAGGTTATCCCTGTCAAGATAAGACTAGAATATTTCCAGTGAGGGAGATTCCTCCACTTATCTGTGTAACTTGTTCCAATATTGATTTTTTTTGTTGTTTTGTTTAGCTGTTGGTTTGGGGTGGGTTTTTGTTTGTTTGGTTTTTGTTTTTGTTTTGGGTTTCTTTCTTGCAACAAATTGTTTTCTTATTTCCAGACCAAAATTTCCCCTGAAGTAACTTAAACACATTGACTCTTGTCCTGTCAGTATGCGTCCTTGTGAAGAAAGTACCTCCATCATTTCTGTAATTACCTTTGGGTACTGGAAGTTTGTGATGTTTTTTTTTCCTGAACCTTCTCTTCTTTTGGATGAACAAAAAATTTTTTTAATTCTTCCTTCACATGGCAAGTTCTCTCACCATCTGATTATCTTGGTTGCTCTCTGCTGTATCCTTTTCCATTTTTTATTTTCTCTTTGAAACTGGGGGATCAAAAGTGGACAAAGTAGTCCAGGTGACTGACAAGTGTTGAATGGGATGGAATGATCACATCCCCCTGATCTTTGCGGCTTCTTTCTTGCTGATGCAGCCCAAGATGCCTTTGACTGTCTTGGCTGCCAGGGCAGATTTCTGGCTCATGCTCAGCTTGCTGCTCACTGGGACTCCCTGGTCATTCTCAGCAGGGTGACTCCTTAGCCTGTACTGTTATTTGCAATTATTCCTTACCAAATATAGGACTTCACATTTGGCCTTTGAACCTCATGCTATTCTTTCTGGCTCGATCTTCCAGCCTGTTGAGGTTTTTTGATCCCAGTTTAGTATCATCTGCAACCTTGGTGAGATTGCATTCACTCCTATCATCCAGCTTGTTCTTGAGGATATTGACAACTATTTGCATCTAGTGTTGATGCCTGAGGAGTTCCACCGGCTGGGACTTTCGTCTTGGACATATAAGTACTTCTTACATCCAAATGTGAATGCAGACTGTTCTAACTCCTTTTCAAGTTGAATCCCTTGTCAACATCCCTTCCCATGTGGAACATGAAGGTACATAGCCAACACAGAGGAGTAAAAGAGGAAGGTTTGGGTGTGAAAGCAGTTGATTTTCTGACATGGTAACAGCACCATAAAGACTATAATTAGATTGAGATTCTATTCAGATCTAAAATGATAGAATTTAGTTCAATAATCACAATAAGCTCAGAAGAAACACAGGGTGTTTCAAAAAGATGGATCCAATTTTAAAGCAACAGTGACTTTGAATTGGGTCCATCTTTTCATAACACCCTGTAGTACACCCTATATCTTACTTGTTGGGACACTTATCTGAGATTTATAAGAACCTCTTCCAAATGAGATATGAGTCTCCCTATTGACAAAAGAATTTACAGAGCAGTTCTCAACTCTAGACATATAGAAGCAAGGAGATTTTCTCAGATATGGCAGTTGATATTATTTGGCCATATTTAAATAGGCTAGAAGCAGAAAGTCTGGCTATGCCAGGATCCATTGACCATGGTGGATGTCTCTTTTCTGCTTATGCAGTTCTACTTTGTATGGATTCTCATCTGGCCTAAAAATAATACTTAGGGTTAGGTCATCACATGGAATATAGTATATTCAAGTGCCAGAAAACATATAGATAAATGCATAACATGAAAAAAAAAAAGTCCTCTGGAGAGGTTGAGGAGCTTCATGCATAAAAATGAACCACATTGTTGCTGGTAAGAACCTGGAGTCACTGAAGCTGGTTCCATTTCATTTGGATACCTCAAATACTGATACGTTTGTTAAAAAAATGTTTTCTTCCTCATTTATCTGAAAGGAGTTCTAGTATTTTTCACTCAGTTGGAAAATATGGCAATTTAAACTCAAATGGTGTCAGCCATACCATTGTGAGTCCAAAAAAACCTAAACTTTAAAACCGGATTTCCAATAGTAATTGCCTCTTACTTTGTCACATCCTAGATCCTAGGAGGCATGCCTTTAGAGACATACAATTTGTCTCTTTACGAAGAAAATCAATTTGACTTCGTAAACATATTTTAAGACTTTAATTGAAATAATCAATACATTTCATAATATATTATTTATATAGTCCCTTTACTTAGACTTGATAATTAATGCTAGATGTCATTGGATTTTTTTGTAGTGATTTTAAATCTCCTTTAGCGGTTGGTCAAAGAAAATGAAGATTTATCTATATACTCTATTTACCCCCCATTGCATGTAACCTTCACACAATAATCAATTCTGCTGGAACTATGGATCCTGAGTCTACGACTCAAAGGTCAAAAGTGAGAAAAATTGATCAACTGTTGTATACCTGTATATCAAGATATATAGTCTTTCTCCAGCCTGCCTCTCATTAACATTTCTACAATAACATTCTTTTAATAGAGTTTTGTCAGCTGAAGTCTAACATCCTAACTTTTTCACCAGAATTATACCAGAATTTAAAAAGTACAGTTAGAAATTACAGCAAGCTATTTTTATTATGAGAGGAACCTGTTAGTTACAGAAAGAGAAATCAACCATTTTGTCATTTAGAAGTTTTTACAATTAAAAGTTTTATTCCTGGAGGAACTGAAAGACAATTAAATGAAATGCTAACAACAAATTAAATGCTTTATAGGTCAGTCATCCCATTAGGTCTCTTTAGGGAAGCTGTTCTCATATAAAGCATGCCATAACCTATTTGCATAATGATTCTATCTTAACTGTGCCTTCTGCTCTTTTATGGTGTGTTGTTTATCCTAGTGCATGGCTGATATAGTAGAATCACAAAGAAAGTAAAAGCTGCTATTTATGGCAGACAAAACATTGCACTATTCAAATATATTATGCAGGACAGTACCCAAACTGCAAATATGATTTAATACACAGAGACATTATACTCCCCCCACCCTGCCCCTCAGTAGCTTAATTGTTTGAATTAGGTACACTATTACCATCATTGTTTTTATAAGATTATAGACACAGAAGCAGTTCCAGCTAGAGCATGTGGAAGCTTGTGAAAGAAAATATACGGTTTCTAAAGACAGTGCTAATGGTCTGAGCTTGTTTGAAAAAGCAAAACCCTTTCCATAGGGAAAGGGTTCTGAGAGATGCTCATCTCCACTACACACCAACACAAGCATTCTTTCAAATGTTTTGAGGGAAAGAAATTCTATAAAATGAGTTTTGATTTCTACCTTGGATTATAGCTTAGTTATTTATAAGATTGGCTTTGTCTCCATGGGCAGAAACTGAGTAGCTAAAAATCTTGTCATGCGGTGAGAAAGCTCTTTTTTTTAAAATAGTTATTATTATTATTTTTTTTTAATTATCTTGTTTTCAAAAGGTAGGGAAGAAATGTAAACAAGTTTATACCAGTAGTATTTGAACTCACAATGATGTTAATTTACTTGACCAGCTGTTGGGACTTCCTGAAGCTTCTTTTCCTGGAAACCTAGATTAGTCACTCTGGCTTGTGTATAACCTCAAAAACCAATGAGACCAGAAATACAAGGTGTCTTTGCTCCACTGTCCAAACAGAACTTCTTGGATCTTAACGATACCAGTTGCATATGAAAGGTTTCGGATGCATATTCTACAGGCTGTATCAGGACTTTATGTGATAAAGCCATGGGATCAGAAGTCCTTAGAGGCACTAACAACAATTTATTTCAGCTTACTATATTTAATCATTTAACTACAGAATAGGTCAGTTTTCAGTTCCAACACAAGAGAATTCAAGACTGGGGCAGAACTTCCTTTTTCAGTGGTAAATAACCATTAGGCAAGTTTATGTTATTATAAAGCCATACGTCGGTCACAGCAAACTGTCTTGAACAAGCTCTCCCGATGTTGCAGACTACACTGCGGCAAAACTTCCATTTACATTTTCACAGATGTTCAATTCTTTTAAGTATCTGACTAATTCCTGAAATCATGTTACTTTTCTGTTTGGGAACTTGAAGGGAATGGTTAAGCTTCCAAAAAGACCAGGTACTCAACAATTCACAATTGCTTCTACAATAAATAGTAAAAAATAACAAAAGTGGCTTTGCTCAGGAGAAGAATTTCAGATTGTTAAGAAGGAAGATATTGATTCTTAACTTCTTAATGTTTCAAGCATCACATTGTGTATAGCCTTTCTGCTCTTATGTTCATGCAGCAATGAGGTCTAGACTGTCTTGACGTATCTTCATTGCAAGCACAGTTTTGAACTGTATTCTGGCATATGCTGCAAACTTTTGCTTCAAGTGTCTTGGTCCTGTAGTTGGTAATTCTCCAATATGCCCCTTGTTGTCGACCTCCCATGGGTTCTGTGCCTGGACCACTGTTGATCACATGATTAAACTGATGCTATGTGTTTTACTAATGAGAAGTCTGGATTTTGTTTTGGAGGTCAGTCTCTTCATGATGTGAACCTTTCCTGCTATTGGCGTGAGGTCTTATTTCTCCTTTCCAGTCCTTCTTGAGCACGTCATCCACACTACAGCCAAGCATAAGTCAGTATCAGTTCCAGTTGGAAAACTTCAAGACTGGATGCACTGTCAGACACAGCCAATATCTTTGCTGCTGCTAGCCAAAACATAGATCTTACTGGATATAATTTGCCCAAGTATCAGCAGGATTTAGACTTCTCTCTGTACAAAAAATCTGGAAGCTGAGACTTGCCTTATACCCTTTATTTTAATGAATTATTCCTTTCCAACTAAATGTGTATTTCTCAGCATGAATGTGACACTAAATGTCATGCAAATGAATTAAGCTGTTTCCTCCAGAGACTTGAAATAACTTCCTTCTGTTACTAAGGAATTTCAAGGAACATCCTCTGGTGGACCCTAGCAAATTAAAAAGCTCACTTTTGCTGTTCTGGTGTCTCAGACTTTCTTCGTCTCAACATATATCCAGTACTTACCCTTCCTCTTCATAGTACGCAAATGTTTGCCACAATTTTAACTTTAAAAGAAAATAAGTCACTGCTCTCTGTAGAATTAGATGTGATCTGTGGAGAATGACGTTAGTGGATATATTTAGTGTGAAATGAGCAGTGATTCAATCTCATGCAGACCATGAACTTCTCTGACCAGATGTGTTTTATACACTTCTGCCCTGACATTGTACTTGAGTGCATCATCTTTGCAAAAGGCAGCAAGATTGCTGCTGTTTAAACTTGTGCTGTTAAATGCTTAGTTTTCTGTGTTAAACTATTTCATATTGTAATTTGAAGCATGATACTACTACTGTTTACTGTGAGAATGTTATTTCAAGAACTTAATCTCTGAGTTACTATAGAGTTCAATTTTATTTTCTTTCATTTCTCTTCAAGTCAAGTGCATCGAAATAAAGCTTTTGTTATTTCTTTATCCCGTGTAACACTAGAATATTTGTAGCATATCTGACACGGGTCTTGTTGGTTTATAGGTACCTTCTTCCAGTAGTCCAAACTGTTAAGTAAGGAAAAGATTATCTAACTTGCATTTAAATGTTCCCAGTGGTTGAAATTTCTGTAACACTTCCATCTGTCAGGAATGACGTAAGTATTATTTTCCCAATTTTTTTGGATGCTAGACTGTGAACCTTTATATTCTATTTTCTGGGTGATGCTGAGTATTCAGATTTTTAAATAATTTTATAAACTTTATCATAAGTTCTAAGGTATACTCAATGTTTAATTTATCCATTTTCTGTCAGAAGATTTAAAGTTTTGCTGCTTATGAGTGGAAAATGTGTGTGTCTCACAAGATCAGGAGATAAAGGTGCTTGTGTTAGAGTGGCATGTTTCATTGTGCTCTTATGCCAAAAAGCCTTACGCCTATAACATAAAACTTTCTGTTTGTGCATCAAGTAAAGTGGTGGAGGAAAACCTCTTTTTAGTCCAAAAAGTTATGGAGAATGAAAGAAGAGTGCTCTTTTTGGTCACTCACTTCAATGCAATTCAAGATAGACAAAAATTTGAAATAGCAAATACTAAGAATTAAATAAGCAGCAGAGTTTCAAAAATCCTCTTTTACTTACCCAATATCTAACTGTTTAGCATACATTTATTTTTCTGAAATCCATCATCCTTTATGCTACTGAATTTTTCCTTTATTTATTGCATTCTTTTGATTTTTAATTATTTTATCCATGTTCTCGTACAGAAAACAGCTTACCATACTATAATAAGAAATAAAGGGGAAAGAAGGAAAAGAAATTTACATACAAAGTACAGACAGTGGCACATTCTGCTGCATTATATATCTTCAAGATCTTTCTGTGGAAGTATCTTATTAAAGGAGGCCAGGTTAGAATGATCAAAATTTCTATGTACATAAGTTTTTCCCAACTGAGATAAAACAAAGGATGCTTGCTGAAGATGTATTTTGTATACAATATGCTGCATATTTTAGACAACTATGGAAAGCATGTAATAATCAATATTATCGGTCACTGGTTTTAATAGTGGATTGTATAAAAATTAATTATTACCAGGCTATCTTGATAACAGTACACAATATGAAATACAGTTTATGTATGAGATGTTATTCTAGCAATATGTCTAAATGCTTGAATTTACTTAATTTGAAGACAGAAATTTGTGTCGACACCTTGAAAGATTGTAACGTTACGGCTGGTATTACAAAAAAGATCATTCTGCCAGGTTTTGATTCATCATTATTAACACTTAGAATTCAAAGCAACACATAAAAATACCAGGCCAAATGTTCCAAATCTCAACATTTTCCTCTGTTGGTATCAGCAATGCCTTACCAGTTTTAACACACTTCATTAATGAACACTCCATGCCAGATGTGCCCCTGTTTAAATGCCTAAAAATAACTGTTAAGTTGTTCCCTGGCAAATGCTAAGCTGACATAAAGATAAGCTTATGGCAATAAACGTATTGCTGCCTTTAAGGTTTATATTGCACTTGCAATTGAACACACAATTTGGGATTTTTACACTGAGAATGGTCTTGAGGCTACTACCTAGGAATATTTGAGAAAAGTTATGAGGTAAAGAAAGGCATATGATTAATTTTGTCTTGTAGTTATACTTAAAGTAGTGAACAGCTAAACAGTTTTTAAATCTGAAAATCCTATCACTCTCCAGCTGTAGTGTGTCACATGCAGCATGTGGTTCATATGGAGAAAAATCCTACTTGAAAAGTTAACAGGTATCAGGAATATTTTGCTAGTTCTTTTTACTGTTGCTGAAAGAGTAATTGTGGTTTCTAAGAAAATACTGTGTAGGATGATGGAGAAGCTGATATTTAGTCTTTGTTTGGGGGAAGAAGGTAGAGAAACATAACAAGGAATAAAATAAAGTCTTACTGAAACTTCCTCCTGATGATTCATTTAATACGTGAAGAGACTAAGTCATTTTGAAGTACGTTTATTCATTTAGGCAATCCAGTTCTCTGAAGTACTCTTGAAATATTTATTGAAATTTAGGCCCATTTTCCCTATGTGCTTTTCAACCTCTGGATGGTATACATAGAGATTATCTCAGGAATGACAGGTGTTACCCCACTATAAAATAATGTCTATTCTAGGTAGTATTATCTGTGTTTGTAACAATGCTATTTTGTGATGTTTCTGATTGACATCCAATGTGTACTCTTGCCAAAAATGGGTTGCCTTCTTGATCTTCTGGACTCCTGTGCCTGCAGGAAAGACATGTTTACAATTTTCCAAATATCAGAAACAAGTAAAAGGAATAGTCATTCAATACTATCAGATTGTGTTTTATTACATCTTTATTACTCTTCAGAAAATACAATGTAGGATCTTGCCGACATCTTGTTGTAATCAAAATACTAGTATTCTCTAATATTGGCTGTGAACTTTAGTTTCCTCTCTATACAGTATTTATTTTGTAATTTTTTATGACTCATTAAAACTTAGCATTCCATGGTAAATACCCAAAGTAATTTTATGTGGTACAGTTGACTTCTTTAAAATATCCAGACAGGAACTACAAGATGTAGAAACTACTAATATATAGCTGAAGTAAATATAAGGAAACAAATTTTAAATTGTTACTCTTTGGATGGTCAAAATTTCCACCCACCCTTCAAAGTCTGTAGGTGGAAAGATTATTTTTCAAAGAGCAGAGGAAAAGATGATCAACAGAAAAGTAATGGTAGAAAGCAGGGAGTGACAGGTTTGGCCAGCTGACCTGTCATTTCTGTTTCTATCCTGAACATATTGGAAGACCATGTCTGGGTAGGAGAGTGACCTCCTGTCCCTTCTGTGGCTGTAACAGGGTCTCTGGAGCTGTCAGAGAGCAAAATACCCTTAGTATTTTCATTCTCTTTGCAGCACTGTTCTTTAAAATAAGATCAAGTGCTGATGCAAGAGAGGGATGCTGAGAATCTGCCTTTCCTACAGTTGAGAGTCACTAAACTCATTATGCCTTGGTTAACCAGACCAAGAGAGAAATCCATAGGGGTTCACAATGTAAATGATGACCTTATATCTGCAGGTATGGCACCGCTCTCCTGCCAATAGTCCAGGGTGTGCAGAGCAGCTCTGGGGCAAGCTGGAACTGACGTCTTCAGGATTTTTCTGTTGGTTTTATTCCTGCCTCTGTGCATTTTGCTGTGGAGCTGCCCCTTTGCATGGCACTGCTGGTCACAAGATCCCCAGGACAGCTGCTGAGGTGACTGAGCTTCTCACACGTGGCTGTCCCCATTGACAGCTTCGCTTATAACGTTTTCTTGAATTCATCCTTAATGAGTAGTGAGGCCCTTTGAACTGTTTATCTGTAGTGTCTTCCTTTTAAAATAATATTTGCTTATTAATTACCAGAAAAAGAAAAAGAAAAAAAAACAAACCAGGAAAAAATGTTTAAAAGAGTAAAGCATATTCTTTCTATAGTACAGGAGTATACGGTCATTATGGTGAAGGTCAATAAATTGACAGAAGAAGATAAAGTATTTTATAATTACTATTCAAAGTATATTTCTGTAAAAATTAGGAATAAGTTAGAAAGTTTTTTCTTGACTAATTAAACGTCATACTGTTTATCTTAGTTTTTCATCTACCAAAGACTTTACAGAGATAAGACATGAGAAGATGTTTAGAATAACTTCCAAAAAGTGTGTGAAAACACAAGTTGCGTTATACAGAAATGGGATTAGAAAGAAGAAACTACATGTATCTTATCTAAATTTCATATGTTGAGGAAATAATGGTGTGGTGGGGGGGGCGTCTGAATGTCCTTCTACAACAGCTTGGATACAGTAAACAGGAGACTTTTTTTTTTAAAGGGAAGGAAGAGTAGCTGGAATATCTACTACTTTTTAGATTAATATGAAGAGCCTTAAGATTATTTTAATGTAAATATAATGTTTAATAACTGAAAGTGCCAGTGGCAGCATTAAAGCCTTATAGTATCTAATAGATAAACCAACAATTAAATGTTTACACAAACCACTGTGTTTTCTCAACAAATTTCCAGTGCCTAAACTTTATATAACAAACAAATAAAAACAGTTTGGACATGGGAACACTTTTGTATTTTATTTGCAGCTCAAAATTGGTCAAGGACTAAAGGATTAATTCAAGAGGGAGTCCCCAGCTTAATCTAATTTTAAGCCAAGATGACATTTTAGCACATGCTAAAGTGGCTGTCCTGCCACTGATTTAAACTTCTCATATCCCTTTCTGTGTAGCCAAGGAGTTATATTTTGAGAACATTTAATCCTTAAAAAGATTTAAGATTTAAATAGACTTCTGAATTTCATCTTACAACTCTAATACTGATGTTGGTAGTGGTTACAAGTGAGCTACTTTTTAAGGCCTATATTTAATATCAATAAAAGTTTTTCAAGTTATTTTATATGGTCTGCTGCCCAAACACTACCCTTGCACATGCTTCCTATTAGCTTCCGTAGAAGAGGATATCAGTCTACTGGCTCATCCTCTGAAGAAAATGTTACTTTTAAGTGCCAGTGATCTTCATTCATTCTGGTCCAGAATAATTCTGAAGACTTCTTGCGGCAAAGCATAGTTGTAGTCAGCGATAATCCAGTCTGTTGTCTTTTTGAAAGAAGAATGGGAAAACATCAACATGTCTTTCATTACATGAGGAAAGGGTAAAAAACATCAAGTTATCTATGAATTCAAAGCTGCAACCTGAAAATTCCTCTGTTGGCTCATTATACCAATTATCTATCATCATTTTCTGCTCTTTTTCAACTGAATTATTTACTATTTCCTTCTGGACTGTTGTTATTCTCTGCTTCATTAGCTGCTAATGAGTTGAGATACAGAACAGCATGTCTTCTTTCCTTATTCTTTCCTAACATTTACAGAGGTGCTAGGGCTGGTGGTTTGAGGAGGATAACTGGAGATATCAAGTTAGATAATATCCAGCTCGATACTCACAGATTTAATTGTGCTTATAGAAGAATTTTTGGTGAAAGTGAAAATTATCTTGATTCTTTAAAACTACAAAGATCTATTTGTTTTCCTCCTAAATGAATCTTTTTTATACAGAGATGTAATATGTGTGGTCTCTTAATTAAATAATGATAATGGAGGTAAATAGAGCTATTAATTTTCAAATAGTATTCTGATGTTGACTAGCAGTGGGAATGATGATTTACACCTACTCTGCATGTCCATCTACAGACTGACATTTTACTTGTTTACAAAAAAAGTTATTTAGGAAAGGATTCCACACCCCCTATTCTCCCCCAGTTTGATTCTCAAGGCAAGTAAAAAGAAAACAACTTTGAAGTGCATACTGTCTTCTAGTGTCTCTAAATTGAATATGTCTATAATGAAATACACTGTAAATTCTGGGATTTCTACAGTAAATATAGACACTGCAAACTTCTGTAAGTATGTTCCACCAAAATTATTTATTAACTGGGAGCCATGGTAATTCTACAACAATTACAAAAGCAATAAGACCTTTGGCACCTGGAAGCACTGACTCATTGGTATAGTGCTTGAAACAATCGATTTCAAATGCAGAATACAAGATTATAATAATATTTTGAAAGACGTTTAATGTCCAATAGTGTCCTTATTATTGACAGAATCTATACAAAATTTAAATGAAACTAAAAGCAATTAACAAATATAATATATAATAATATAATTGACTCTTTGATTAATCTATAATTAAACTCAAAATTTCATTGCTGGAATTCCAATTTGTGAAGTATTTTTAAAGGTACAAGTTTAATCCACATGCTGTAGTAACACCAGACTATGAACCACACCAGCCTTCTTTTTAATTTGGTCAGCAAATTGTTTTGGTTTCTGTTTTTTTTTTTTTTTTTCCAGTAGGTACCATTTTCTGGTCATGTGTTTCTGGAAAGACATGCATTGAGAAAGAATCTATGATGCAAAATTCACCTACAGGTAGAAAAACAGCATTTCCATTTACACCTGAAGTTGGTCTTTTGTTATAGTCTTGTTAGCAAATGAAGTACTGTACTGTGAACTGCTCCTTCTTTAGGGCTGAGCATTAACACATCCTTTTATGTCTTTTGAAAAATAATGTGGAAAGTACATATCCAACCACGTGATGGTCTTGATCTAAACTTTGCAACATGCAGCCACAGTGAGACTTCTCCACTTCTTTGATGTGCAAAAATAAGTTAAAATACTGTATTGCAGAAGACCCAAGATAGCAATGGAGTAGACATCAGACTTGGAGAGGAACTTTGGGAAACAACTTCTTCCCCAGGTTACAGTAAAATTTCTTTTATGAAAGGCAAAACAAATGGGGTGAAGCAATCAGTAACTAGATCAGATTTGACAGAGGTAGGAAAATTACTTCAAATAAACTGAATAAAATCTGAACATGAATACTAAGAATAGGAAATTGTTATCATAGTGTCTACTTAATTTACAGACTTGGAAATATATGTGCAGCAGATCAGAACAGGAGTTGTCTGGGAAAAATACGAGAGGCTAAGCTCAATAAAATATTTCAGAGGTAAAATTTGAAATAGTCATATTAAACCAAAATGAAAATGGCTTTAAATCTCTAGAATTAAAATGCATTTGCAAAAAAAAAAAAAAAAAAAAATTAAGAACAGTGAGCCATGAGTCAGTCCATGGGCTTATCTTAATCTAGTACATGAAAGCTCACTTTCGAATTGTGTGATTTTTATTTTGTCAGGCTAACAGGAATACAAATAAATAATCCATATGCTTCTTAAAAATAAAAGAATCAGAAAATCCAAAATTCACTGATTTGCCATTAATTCATGAAGACGCCATAGAATGCAGTATAGGATTCTATCGGTTACATGTCCTGCAACGATGGTTACACCTATAAGCCTCAGAGGAAGAAAACAATGGACGTGTTTGCCTTGAGGAAAATGTTCCTATATTCTCTGTTCACATACATTCCTTTTTAGGATTCTGCAAAATGCTACTGACTGAAAACTAATAGTGGTACATATTTTTGAATGTTCAGCTGTTCCTAGAAAAATAAAGAAGATAAATAATAAGAAAAAAAAAATTATTTGCCACCCTTTAAGTAGAACATACATTTTGTTTTACTTTAATAATTTAAATCATAATTTGTGATACATCTGTCACTACACTGACAGGTCACAGCTGAATACTTTCTACAGTGCAGATACAAGGAAGTATAGTATATGCTACAGCTAAATGAATTTAAAAAAAATCCACTAGGTCAGTCATAAGATAACTTTCAAAAAGATCTAAAAGAAACTGTATTCAGACAACCAGTAAAATGCTGTTATTCATTACCACGCAACAGACACCACTAAGCTTAAAAAATTACAGTTGCATATTAACACTGCCCCTTAAAAGAATTTCGGTAATACAATGCATAATTTTGCAACCCATTTACCATCAACTCTTCTCTATTTGATAAACTGCTATAATTTTGGCATGTGTTTAGGATCCAAGAGCTGGCTATTTTTCTCACAGGGCATCTAACAACGCTTGACATGTAGCCTTTCAACGCTTACTGGTGATAATGAAAATTTAAGTGGTTTTATATGAAAGATTCAGTTTGAGTTTGTGTGATACAGTACCTGTACGGAAGTAGCTACAAAGGCCTTTGCCTATCAACACCTGTGATTTGAAATGAGAACTAATTTTTATGAAACAAAACAAAAAAAAGGATACATCTGGTATGCTTTCTACTATAGGAAAGGCATCTAAAAAAGGAGTGAGCCTGATAAGCAGTTTGGAAAGAAAAGAGTGCATCAAAAATTTATGAGGATTAATAAAGCAGTTGTAGTTAATTTCTTATGTGAAAACATGAGTGGAAGATAGATTTTTAACATAGGATGATTGCTTCTGTGTTGTTACGGGGCTCCACAAAAGTAAGGCACACGGGGTTTACAGATGTTTCTCAGTTCATCTGTGTCTTGGTATCGCACTTACTGGGTGATGGGATGTGGCATCAAAACCCCGCTAAAATTTGTTAATAAGAAAGAAATAGAAGGAAAAGAGTTAATGAAGGGTGTCTGGGAGAGAGGCTGTTAAATTCATACATTAAATAAATGTGAAATATGAAGCTACTTGCTTCCCATGTAAACTTGCTTTTGAATGGAAGCAGACAGGTTTTCATGTTTTATATGTGTAACTCTTTTTAAGGTTTCCCATCTTAACTAGATCCTTCAAATGACGATTCAAACTCTTTGGAAGCCCGTCTTTAAAATTTAACATATTTTAGAAAAACTGCATTTTTTGCAAGATGGTGAAATAACACTGCAGGGATGCAGATAAATATTTAAATTTTAAAGACAGGAAAGTACTGTGCTTGAATCATGATGAAGGAAAAATGGAGCTAAGAGAAGTTTAAATTTTTAAGGTTTTTGAATTCATATTTAAAGTAAATGAATTGTCACATGGAAAGCTAGATTTATTTCCTGGTCTACTACTCATTGCCTAATTTCCTGGTAAGAAAAAAAAAAAAAAAAGCTTCTTTTCAAACTAGTCTATTAAAAATTTAAACCTGATAGTCTCCTCTATAACAAGTTCAGATCTGTATTCGTAGTCAGTTTTCTCTTGTGGAAGTTCTTGGTTTGTTTTCCCAGTGGGCACAGAAGGCCAAAAGCTTCTTCCTTTGTTCTAAAAGGTCTGTAGTTTGTTTGTTTTTTTAAAAATATCACAATGCTTCACTACCAAATAATTTTAAACTCCTGAAAAGGCAGCATTGAGTATGACTGGCTTCAGAAAAAGGTTTGGATGGTCTTCTAAAAGCTCAGTCTCATGAAGTAATAGGTTTTTTATTTATTTATTTTTTTAAAAGAATAAAATATTGTAATTTTACATTAATTCAGTTTCACTTAATGGAAATTGTTTATTTTGTCCTTGTTTCTGCCAGTTAAATGTGTGATCTTTGAACTGTTTAAGTACTTACGGAAATGCTCTTATTTTGTTTTTCGTATTATCTCACTGTGTATTTATGATCGCTGAACATCAGCATAATCATGCCTGTATCATTTAAAGGCTTTTATTCAGTCAGTCACAACTCAGGTATGTGACCCACCCCTGGATCTTTTTGCTTTCTGTGGGGTTGTCATCACGAAGCTCATTTTAATTTTCACAAATTTACTCACTGTTAATTAACTCTGAAATTCAGAGCACTGAAGCCTTTTCCTTTCATACGCAGAAGTGAAATGCTTCCATCAGTATTTACTCTGGAAAATGAACAACTCTGAAAAAGAGCCTAAGCAGCCAAAAATAAGCCATATAAAATATGCATTGAGTCAGAAGAGGGAAGAAAATCAATAGTGTTCTTATAAATTCTGTTAGCCCAAGGGCATCAGTGACTTGCAATGTAAGCCAACATATTAAGTGCTTTGTTTTGACAATTTACTTATAAATAAATTTATACTTTCTCAGCATAGTAAGGGAGCACTGCAAACTCCAGCTTTGGCATGTGTATCTCCCCTTTAACCTTACCAGTGGTAGATATGCTGACTTGTGGCTGCTTTTTAGATGGCATCCTCTCCTATGAGCTTTTCAGCATCTCTGATTTACTGAAAACATGAAAATACATATATGCAGATGACATCATTGGCGTAAAATGGGGCGTAAGGAACAAAATTATAAAATAAATGCAGCTTGTTCAAGCAATGACTGCATTTGCTTCCACAGATTTTGCAATCAAAAGCAGGATTGCAAGTATTAAGTGAGCTGTTCTGTAAAAACTATGGCCTGTATTCCTGACTAGCATATTGAGGTATGATTACTAAGCAAGAAGATCTTGATAGAACCACTGTTTGACCTGTGTTTTCAGAGCAATTAATTCAGTGTTCTATTTGAAGTCTACAAAAAGCTGTGGATTTGATGGATTTTCATCAAACTGCAGGAAATACACAAGTATTTCAAGAAATGTATAGTTATGCCTTTCAAATCAGAATAATTTTTCTATCCCTTGGTCCCATTTATTAGTCTGTTAGCTGTAGCTTATAAATTGTAGCTTTCCCAAACAAGTAAGAAAATTATGTTTGCTCATAGTTGCAGACAATTTTCAAAGCAGCCACAGCTTCAGCTTTTCATATGGAGGAATAAAATAAAAATAAACAGCTGTACAAAGAAAATAGCCAACACAATCAAATCAAAAGTGGGTCTGACAGTGTTATTCTTTTGATGGCTCTTTGATAGTTGTTTCCAGACCAGGGTCTGTCCCTCCCTGCCTTTGGTGAGGTAATACCTATACATGTTTCTCCATGTGCCTTAAGCTCAAATAACTCATTGCAGATGGTCTGACTTGATGGTCAGGATATCAGAAAATTAACTGTAAATTAATCTACAGTGTCAGCCTGTCAGTGTCATCTGTGTCACCGCCACCACTTTCCCAAGGTTTGCCAGCAGTGATAGGCCTGCGGTTGTGCCTCTGTATCTCAGTGGCCTTCAGCCTTACTGAGGAAGAGTTAAAAGAGATGCTCTTCAGAGCAGACTTCATTACAAAAAAAACCCCAACTGAACAGTTCGCAATGGCCCTTTACAGCCTGAAGCTGGCTTCAAAACTGTCAGGAGAGAGCACTAATAGTTTTATTCTCCTGGTAATGGTTTTCAGTCAGGAATTCTATAACTTTTTTGCTAAAATTATTTGTTAGAATCCAGAAACAGGCACATTAGAGGAGTTATTCTTAATTTTCTCTTAAAATTAAATACATAGTCTCTAGATAACATTAATATTACTAAAATTTCCCTGTTGATAATGAAGTTAAACATATGCATGACTACCCATAACTTCTGGTTATCCCAAGATAATCAAAAGCTGATATTTGTACTTCTTAAAGAGCTTTTGTTCACCAATTTGTACAATTAATTGTCATTGATATTGTTGTACTGTACTACTTGTATTTTTCTACTTGCCTTTTACTTGCCTTTTTCAATAATGTTTGTTTATTTTCAGTACTGTTGAAAGGCAGAGGTTTTTTGTAAATCGGATGCCATGATGGGAAAGAAATCAAATCTGCTATGATCAAAATGGTAATTTCAGGTCAGTAATGGCATGGCCTCTTCAAATAAAACTACCTATTTTTAAAGCATTACTTATATTTAAACATGTTAAATATGTACACATTTAAACAGGTATTTAAATATGCTAAACGTAGCTGAAATATATTTGCCATTTAAAAAGCCTTTAATTATTAAGAATGTGCAGTGTTGTATTTTAAAATGTCCTGCTTCTACTGTTAAAATAATGAACAAAGTTCATGGTAACTTAAAGATAATTTCATGTTTAAGCACAGTTAGGTGTTCTTGAGTCAAATTCAGTTTGACTAGTTAAGCAGTTACAAGCTATGCCATTTCTATACATTATGGTAATTACAAGTTCTTCTATTCACAATGTCAAATCATAGAATCATAGAATAGAACAATTTCAGTAGGAAGAGATCCTCAGGATCATCGAGTCCAGCCATAACCTAACTGAACTCTAGCACTAAACCATGTCCCTAAGAACCTCATCTAAAAGCCTTTTAAACACCTTCAGGGATGGTGGCTCCATCACTTCCCTGGACAGCCTGTTCCAATGCCTTTCTGTGAGCAATTTTTTCCTAATATTCTATCTGAACCTCCCCTGGTGCAACTCGAGCCATTTCCTCTTGAGTTGAGTAAGTCTTTCAGCAGACTTACATTCATGTTTTCTTTGGGTGTCAAAAGCCAGTACTTTATTGATCACCGTGACTTGACTTTTCTTAAATGTTCAGGTATGGCTACCCTTTAATTTTTATGTTAGTTATGATGTTCAAAGCCATTGTTTGTAGATCTACAATCAAAAAGTATATAGGGGAACAATATAGCAGTAGTGGCTATGGAGGTACCTGAAGATATTGTGATTTTTACTTACATGGGTTTGCCTTGTTTCTTGACATATTTGAAACACCATGATGTCAGACTTATCTAAACCCTCATCAACATTTTATATGATTATTTTATTTACTTCAGTTTATTGCTGCAAGAGGTCTTACTACATTTCAGCCCAGAGGTGGCTACTCTTCAGTAACTTAGATGTGATGCCACACTACAATTCAGAGCTTTTTCTCAGGTTGAACACTTCCATGTTGTGATATCATTCTTCTCTCTGCGGTTTGGATCTAGGGAAAAGCATAACCGAGGACATAACTGTATTTCTTATTTTAACCTTTCTTAGGAAATGTCTTTGCTTGCCTTCCTTCTTTTTAGGAAGAACTCTGGATTTCTTTAGGTTGATGCATGGGTAGGATTCAATAAAATAATGATTTGTGTTTCCTGCTTAGAGCCATAATATTTTCAAATAACAGCAGCATTGAAATGACGAGTAAATGTACAATTTAGTCTTGTCAAACAGGGTAGATGTATTTGAAGTTAACAAGGCATAAACTGTGAAGTGGTATCCCTTTTAACCAATATAGCACTAATGTACATTGATATAACATGAAGGGATAATATAGTCTGTCATAAACTGAAACTGTAAGAATTATGTAGAACTTTTAGAACTTAATTATACTATTCCAGTACAAAGTATTCTGGATTATTTTACTTTAATGTCTGCAGAGGTGGAATTTAACTTTTTTGGACAAAAGATTGTAAAGGCTAATAAGGAAAAAAATATAAAATTGTACACGTAAATATTGTTACCCCATTTCCCTGAAAATAAGGCCTATCCCAACAATAAGCCCCAGCATGATTTTTCAGGATTTTTGAGGATGCTCAAAATATAAGCCCTACTCCAAAAATAAGCCCTAGTTACAGTTCATTAAAAAAGTGAATTTAAATAACATCCAGACAGCAATACATGTAAAAAAGTAAGCATCTTTTGGAGCAAAAATTAATATAAGACCCTGACTTATTTTTGGGGAAATGGGGTATAGCCATAGTTTGCATTATATTCATATTCAGCATGTGGAACAGAAGATAAATTCATGCAAAATGCTTTTAGGCTGAGACTGTCAGAAAAGCCGCAGGAAGTTGGGAACTTATATCCCATTAAAATATATATCTGCTTTCAAATTTTATAAAGGCAAAAATCCCAGACATAAAGACAGGCGAAGATGATCAAAGGTGAATTATTTACTGAGGATTAAATTAATAAAACTTTAATTCTGAAATAACATAGAATTTAAGATATTTTAGACTAAGAGCATTGGCTCTTAATTTTCACCAAGTGCCACATGTCCTCTAGTTACAGATACAATTAATGTGACACTTAATAGTATCATTTTGAACACTGAACTTTTGTATTGCTCATTTGCTAGTACATATTTGTAATGTTGGATTTTAATACAGATTGCTGAACACTGTGCCCACTTAATGATAAAAAAATGAAGAGATATGTAATCAAAAACACAGAAAAGGAGAAATTTAAGTTTACATTGAGGTCTGAGTTTGCGCCTTACATGACTAATACAGGGCTTACCGTGGCAGATAGGGGCATTTGCGTGTACCAGTCTACGCAAAGCACACCTTGCAGATGGTGTCATGGCCTCTCTTTAAGCAGGTACAAACAGACTGTAAGTAAAATATGCATCAGTTAAAAATATAAAGTAGTACTTCCTTGACAAACACACATAAATGATTGCTAAGATGCAATGAGCTATAGAGCTAAGCACTTGCTACACTCTCCAGGAGTGGAGGGTTGGAGTCTTTGGCACCCAGTAGGTCCATCTCCTACCAGGTCTGTGGACATCATCAAATCATCCTTTGGAATTTCATACCTTTCTACATTGGTATTTTTCATCTTGCATCTATGGGCTAATAGTGATCTTGTCTTAACAGCCCTGCTTCTGGCTGAAATTTTGCCTTTATTCCTTCTCTACAGACTGTTGCCCCACACTTGCACTCCCAGTTGAGGGCACCAGTCCCTGGTGCACAGGCAGTAGGTGCTGCTGAGAGAAAAGTGATAGCAGGTACTAACATTTCATAGACTTTCTGCATTTTTCATGGGTGGGCACAGAAAGAGTAAAAGTTTTCTTGTGCCTTCAGATATTTGTCAGACTTCAGTTTGTTCAGGAACGTGTTTTGAAAAGTCAGTATCCCCTTGGAGATCCAGTTAATTTCCAATGCAAGGCTGCAATTGGGAAGGAAAAAAAAAAGAAAAACTAGAAATATCCTTTTCCTACATTGAGATATTGCTTACCTTTGATAAGGCTTTTCTAGGAGCAAGGGGTTTTTTAATGTAGGCTTCATTTTGCATCCTCAATAATTTATGTGAACTTAATGTATAATTATCTTTGAAATCATAACAAGCTGTATAATATTTTGGAGAAAACAATTCAAATATTTCTCCAGTCTGATGAAGCAACAACTGTGGGTAATTTACAGAGGTATGTCGTGGGAAATATTTTCAATTTACAACTATTTTTTAAAGAAAGTTGCATATGTTATTTACTATGAAAATTAAAAAGGGAAGTAAACTTATAAGATGCATCAAAATTTAAACTATAAACAAGTAAATATTTAGCTAAGGAAGTTGTCTCTTGTGTGTACTGTATGCATTGGAATAGAACAATTAAAGTCTGTACATTTTATAGGTTTTTATTACTTACAAAGAATAGTAGGAGGTGGCAAAAATAATTAAGGAAATAGTAACCAATTTTGAGTATTTGTCCCTAAATTCTTTTACTGCAGCATATATTTCAGCCTTAGCTGCCAAACTTAATGGCCACGCATACTGGTTTTAATCACAAAGTATTAAAATTCTTCTAGATTTACACAATATTCTTTAATCATTAGAATCTGGTTCCCTGCTTTCTGTTAACAGAAGTTTGTTCTGAGTACATAATCAGCATTGGCTGGATGTGAGTATGTAGAAATTCTTTTCTTTTACAGGAATGTCTCAACAACCATGTCTTCTTGATTCCTTTGGGCACACAGGGGAAAGAAATGAAACTTTCTTTTCTAATTAACATAATGCAGTTAGTCCGGATTGATGAAGAGGTGGCTGTACATCTGTGACTGAGGGAATAAACCAAATATGTCAATTTGGATAAAAAAAGTAAACATTCCATGTTCAGCACAGAATTTCAGATTAATTGTCAGCACAATAATTATGTAAGTATAATTAATGTTTAGTCTCTGAAGTCGCTTGAGTAACAAGAATGCTCAAATACAAATCAGTAGTGTTGTCAACATTTATGCAAGTACAGGAATTTTAGGGGTGCTGTTACATATAATTAAGTCAGCAAACTGCCTGCTTATCAGCTAAATAAATTGATTAACAGTTATGACCCTGGTTAATTTTTGAGTCATCTCTTGTGAGTGTAACAAGGCTGTTTTATGGAATGGAGGATTTTGACTGCATGTTGTCTCGTCAATTGTGTCTTTGCTTTCACCTTGCTGTCCAGGCACCTTTTCCATCTCTGGTTTACAACATAAACTAAAAAGGCAGTTGTTAAAATTTTCATCATTAGATTTGTTCTTACCGAAATACTCAATATATGTTTCGGTGCAAGCTCTGTAATTTTTAATGTTATGTTTCTTCCAATTTGAATTTGTACACTTGAGCTGCAGTTGAAGGCTCACAGAAGAATTTCAGCCCCAAGAATTTTTTTCACTGATTTTTAAAGAATACCAAAGAGATAATTTCATTTATTTTGGAATAATTTTTAAGCTTGGGACAAAATGTATATACTTAATTTGTTCATAAATTGCATTTTGTTAATAGTGGTGGTAGTAGAAGCAAATAGAAAGGAGGCAGTTGGAGATGACACTTTGTAGGAGCACAGTTGAGGAGCACAATGGAGGATGCTCAGCTGAAAGACATTTCTGAAGGGAGTAAGGCAGACTGAGAGAAATTTCCAATGTACAGCTGCAACTGGGAAGACTGAAAGAGACTGAGTCATGAAGACGCACTCATACGACTCAAGAGAAACATGGAGTCCAGGAAACAAGGAATAAAAGTTTGGAAGAGCAGAAATCTTGAAAGAAAAAAAGAAAAGATGAATAGTAGATTCTGTTTGAAATACAGTTTGCATTTATCTTTAGAAATGATGAGATTTTTTTTTTTAAATTAGTGTTGTAGAGATGAAAGCTGAAGTCTCAGAACTACGAAAATGTGAAATAAATTACACTAATTGAATCTCATTTTTCCTTTTACAGACTGCCTTTAGTCCACATGCCAACCACAATTAAGTCCTCTAGAATCTAAGGACTTGCTTTTGAGGACACTCAACTTTGATCAGCCTGTAGCTTCTGCATTACTGGATGTAAATGAACTTCCATCTGGTGTGGAAAGTCAGCCTCACTTTGCAGCTCTCAAAGGCAGCCCAGACAGTGCGGAAAAACTTAATGTATTTGAAACTGCATGCATTTATTTCACTGGCTGCAACACAATGTATGACTGATCAGTCAATGTGTTTTGCAGTGCAGAAGGACATCAGGCTACATTTAACTGTACTTCTTGCTTTTTGGAATTCTTTCCTTCTTTAGGCCGTGGTTTTCTCCCCCACTATGTATGCAGTTTGAAAGATATTTCTATTCATGAGTTGTTGCTGTATATGTCTTCCCCATAAATCTAATAGTGTCTTGGGATTATTGCAATTTGTCTTACTGTTTGAAATTTGATAAAGTGGCTGATGTTGCATCGGTGCGTAGACTAGTAGTGCTTATTCTTTGACAGTGGTATTAAATTATTGTTAGATGGTAAGAGTTTCTGATAGGGTGTGGTGGGTTTTGCTTGTTTGTTTTAATTGCCTAGGACATTCTGTCCACTTCTGTAATGACCTTTTCTGACACTTGAGGTGTTGTGTTGGTCCTTGTAGGAAAGAACGATTAAACTAGGAGTTAGAGTTATCTGTCTTGCCAGAGACTTATTTACCTGAGATGTCCCACCAAAGGACATCATGTAGAGGCGAAGATTCTCATATGTTGCTGGAAGTGCTGCCATCATGCCTGGGAAGGAGGTTTGGAGGTCCACTCTGAATTTCATTAAACACAGCACAGAAAGCACAATTTCAGGGGGAAATATAAAAACCACACATATTAATCAGAAGAAATTATATTTGGATTCTTTCCTTCAGTTTGTAAACTGTGTTTCTTTAGGCATTATTTAAATATTTGCATGACAGCAATAGATAACATTAAGGTAGAATTAGCTAAGTTTTTATTGTTTCTAAAAGAGCTCAGTTACTGATGTCCTCCTCAGCATGAAGAATCAGAAAAATTCCATCTGTGAACCATCCCAAACAAATCTTTCATTCATGCTTAAGAACCTGACTCATTTCTCCTTGCATTTCAGATTTGAAATGCGAACTGAAATGTATCATTACAGATAGTAAACAGTAACAATGAACACTATAAATAATTTTGCTGGTAAATCCAAAAGATTTGTTCATGGAAGCAAAGGGGGACTCAAGTATATGACAGTTCAGATAAGCTATAGGAGCACCCTTATCTGGCAGACCTAACTTCATAATATTGCCAAGAATAACTCTGGAAATACTTTGTCACTTCCCAAGGAACACTCCATTCCTCACTGCACAAATGATTGTAGAAATGCATTTAATCTTTTATTCACGTGGCTGCTGGTTGTCAATTGCGCCTTAGCTAAGAAACTGTTTAGGACATTCTGCTCCGTCATTTACAACTTGCTTTAGCCCTGCATTACTCTGAATAGGTTATATATATATATATTATTTTTCTCCCTCCGTCCCTTCCCCCACCCATATTCCTTACAAGATGTTTTTATCTCCCTGTTTATTACTTACCTAAAATGCAATCTGTCCATAGATAAATGCTGCTAAATTTCCATCCATTAATATCCACAGATATATATTGCTTCTTGACATGTGTTCTCAGAAAGATGCATGCCATTCTAATTGCCCAGAAAATACAATTTGGTATACAAAGAATAGATCAGATGAACAGTGTGGCAGTTGCACATCCCCCTGAGATCCAGAGCTTTCAATGGGGCAGCTGATGGCTCTTTAGCATCTTTTGTGCCTCACTGTGCCTGTCCCCATGTACACACCCAGGGTGGTACCAGGGTGCTGACAGTCACATCCTCCCCTACCCCAGGGTAGGGTGACTTCACCTCCACCAGCTGGTGGGGCAGGAGGGGTGGAACCCTGGGTCAGTGACAGGGTTCTCAGCAATGGGGAGTTTGCCAAACTTTCTTTTTGTTAAGTTTTATATTGTATGCCAGATATCTACAGTGAATTGAGAAAGGGGTTTTCTTGAAAACTGAACAGAAAGGAAAAAAATCCTGCCAGTCTTTTTTCACTTTTTTTCACATATACAGGGTCATGTATTATTATATTGTCTTCTCTTCTTTTAAATATTAACAGGCTATTCAATTAACAGTTCACAATTACATAGCACAAAATTCTGCAAAAATATTAATGGATTACTATTTAAGGATGTTATTCTTTGGCTTCCAAATAACATACGTGATTACATATAGTTCAATTATTTTGTTAATGATTATGATATTAAAAGCAGCAGGGACAGAGCAATGTTTCTGAAGACGATGCCAGTCACCCAGTCCAACTATAATGTGATAACCAAATTGGTCTGCCTGTCCACCCATGTTTGTCTTCAGAAGAAAATAATCATATTATTAACAACTAACACTTGCACTGCAGACAGTCTGTTTACAGAGATGATCAAAGCCAGGTGAAATGTGAGAACTTCTTTATCTTTGATAACTAGAAAGTATCTGAAACACATGCAAAACATAGAATTAACTCTAAGAAGTTTATCTGCTACTCAAAATGGCAATGGTCTCTCTCCTTTCCTTTCCTTTCCTTTCCTTTCCTTTCCTTTCCTTTCCTTTCCTTTCCTTTCCTTTCCTTTCCTTTCCTTTCCTTTCCTTTCCTTTCCTTTCCTTTCCTTTCCTTTCCTTTCCTTTCCTTTCCTTTCCTTTCCTTTCCTTTCCTTTCCTTTCCTTTCCTTTCCTTTCCTTTCCTTTCCTTTCCTTTCCTTTCCTTTCCTTTCCTTTCCTTTCCTTTCCTTTCCTTTCCTTTCCTTTGTCTGTTCCTCACACTTTTCCCTTCACTCCCAGCAGCATTTGCCCTTCCTCAGCAGCTCCACCGGTCCCACTGGTTGGGTTCAGCTGTGGTCTCAGGTGTGTCTGGTTGGAATGAGCTGGAACCGTTGACAGCTGGTACACAGCAGCCTCGACCTCTCCTCACAGGGGCTGTCCCTGCAGCCACCCTGCTGCCAAAACCTTGCTGCCTCTGCCAAACAGAAGCCTTTGAGGGGGTATCCCATGCATGTAGGTGATGCTTGGTGTGCCCATCCTGAGATTGCTGTCTGCCTTGGACATGAAGGAGCATGAACTGGGCTTCCAGGAGGCAACACCACCAAGGAAGCTTTACGTAGGTCCCTGAGGTAGCTGCTCCACAGCAGGATCACCTGCAGCCTACCTGGAGCCTTCACAAGCAAGGTAAGTCCTGTCTTCCTCTTCCTTGGATTTGCCAAATATTGCTTGTTTCTCTGAATGTGTGACCAAGAGACCCGCCAAAGAATTTACTATAGGGGAGAACAAATGATACTGAATGATCTTCTGCCTTTTGTAGTTCTGCCCTCAAGTCTGCTCTCTGCTGCCTTTCTCTGGCAAGAGCAACAGCCGTTTTTCTGAATTATGGTAGTTACAGCACATGAAGAATAAGAAAAGGACAAAGCAATAAGAAGTGGCAAAGAAGTTAGAGTTCAAGCCTTTGTGTTTGTACCTCATAGTGCTTCCAAACTGGAAAGGAAAAATGAGTTTTTGTTTTTCTAAAAAAAGTAAGAAGTGCTTAAGAGAAAATACAAAATAAAACTTTGAATAAAAAAAATCTCCAGATGGTCATTAAATATGGCAGTCTGCTTTCAGCCCACCAGGCACCAGTTTTATTATTCTAATAACATCTTAAAATGAAAAAGATAAAGTCTTATAAGAAGAGGCTGTTAACTTTGATGGTGCTTAATCCAGATAACTTTTAGAATACCCATTAATGTGCAAAGATACAAAACATATACTCAGCAACAAAACTAGTTCTCTCCTGAAAGGCCCTCAAGCAGACATTTTCAGACACTTCTGTTCTTTCTGCATGTACATGCTTAAAACCGGAAATCTTCAAAGGAAGAAACTTAAGAAACTCTGTATTTTAAAGCAAAACAATGATTTATAGAGAAATCAAAATTATGAATATTGAAAATTCAGAAAAGTAAGGGAATCAGAATTTGGAAATGTAGTTCCAGCTGCAGTCTAAGGTTTGTCGTACTCTACATATTACTGCATACATATGTTACCAATATTTCATACATATTCTATGTGCATATTAATAATACTTAATCATGTACATGTGTATCAACTTCTAGTAATACAAATTAGGAAAATTATTGAGTAATATTGAGGAAAAAAAAAAAACCTGATCAATTTATTTCAATGGTTATTCCAATCCAGTGTCCACATGCTTTGTTTTTTATCCTTGTTTTATTCATTGCATATCATCCAATTGAGTAAGCTCCTTGGTCTAAGTGATCATGATACAATTATGAATTATAATTAATTCCTTTGTTTTTCACTGATTTTCAAAACTATGTTAAAAAAACAAAAAGTGACAAAAATAACTCTTTCACTTAAGTGCAGAAGACAGTTTTTATATGCCTTATGCAAAATGGCCTTTAAAAAGTCATAAGTAAAAAATTCATTTGTGTTCTATGAAGTAGAGGAATAAAATCCTATTATAAGCTAATTCTTTTTAAACAGCCATTTCCGAGTGGAAGGGATTGAAATACACTGCTGATAGTAAGGATAATGCAGAGAAATCTTTTTTAAAGGCAGGTCTTTTTATGCCTGCAAAATTTTCCTTAGTGGAATCCTGGGAAAAGGGAAAAATTTAAAAGGTGTCTGTCTGTACCTGTTCTTTAGAAACAGGCTATAATTCCCTTTATTTTTTCCTCACTTCTCTCCACTGACTCCCACTTTGCCAAAGTCCTTCACGTTCTTCAGACTTGAACACCTTTAGTTACTGCGTGTCTGGAAAGTGTACCTGTATCAGTAAGAAAGCAAGTAATTAAGCAGCTGAGGCTAATAAATTTACTTCTGGAAGCAAAACAAACTGAAAATAGTGGAAACACGAAAATGCTCAGGCCTGGATTTTTGTTTTTTTTCCTGGTAGAAAAGCAGGTGAGTGGTACGCTAGGGTTATTATTCCCTTTGGGGAAAGAGGCAGCCTTATTACTAAAGCATTCTAAAAACATAAGTGGGACACGAATGGTATAGGGACTTTTTCCAAAGTGTTCAAGACATTGAGAAATCTGTTTTTGCTGGTGGTTCAAAAGGAAGATTCCAGGAAAAATAGCTGGGAAAATGGTATCTGTCTCTACTTCAACTCACAAATATTTTGTTAACTGGATTAATGAGCATGAAAACTTAACATACTCTACAGTTTTACACAGGTAACTGTGTTTGTTTGGTTTGAAATGGGGTTCTAGACCAAAAGGTGTAAAAAATGTCTTGAAAAATAAGTGGCAAGAAATTTTTCATTTCTCTCAGAAATGTCACGTTTCTCAACCTATGGCACCTTCCACACTGAAAATATATTCTTACTATTGGTTCATTTTTTAGGAAACAACTGAATGCCTTGAAAAAAATTGTGTGAGAGTGGATATTCGAACATACGTATATGTGTGTGTAGCTGGCTTCAGTAGTGGCTTTCAAAATGGATTGGCAGATGCCTTTGCTTCTGAGCTGGTTTACTGCCAAGATGTGAGAAAAACTATACTCCTCTAAATGTATTCTGTATGAAGACATGGCTGGCAATTGCAGGCCACGACTGCTGCACACCTAAAGTAAACTAGAATGAACCTGAAAGAAATTTATCCATAGCCTCTAAACACAGGTAAATCCCTTTGCACCTTCTCTAAATACGTGACAATAAAGGCACAAGCAGTCTCATTACTAAATAAGAATTCAAACAGTAAATGTAATTTTTGGTCTTTCTGTTCAATTTTAAAAAGTACTTTCTTTTTTTTTTTTCTTTTCTGCTCAGACTTTCATTGATTAAAATATTTTTCTTTCTGAACATGATTCCCTGTATCACAACAAATGGGAGAAATACATGAAATATATTGAAGATCATATTTTCCTGTCTGTTTCCAGCCATTATTGTTTTGAGATTATTTGCTCTCAGAGAACCGAGAATAAAAAATAGAAGACATTTTGAGAAAGAAAAGAAAAAAGGGTGGGGGAGGGGTGCCTTTGCAATATATTTGTAATCTCAAAATTCCCAGGCCTTACAGCAGAAGTTATCAAATTTCATCTTTCAAACTAGATAAATAAGCTGTTACCATTCCCAATAGATGAGAAAAAATAGCTTTCTGTAAAGAGACATACGTACTGCATGTTTATGGCATGATACAGGAGACTGGGAAGTGTTAACTGAATTTCATAGGGCTTTTTCTCTTTCCCATTATGATTTATAAAATACCCAGGCATCTCCAAAAGTCTTAGAAAGACAGGATCATTTTTCTGGGTTCCTGACTCTGCAAAAGTTATTAAGGATATGCTTACTTGTTGTGGCACACAAATATGGTTAAATCCTTTCCTATAAATATGGATGTACATCTTACTGATAGATGAACTCCCAAAAGGTTTGCTGGGCTTGTAGGAGCCTGCAAGATATACAATTTGCAGTTTGAAAAATAGTCAGGAAAAGTGTAACTGTACAGGAGCAACTCAGCTGATTTGTTCTCCTTTTGAATATGTCAGGCTGTAAGGGAAGAACATGAGAGACTGAGCAAAGAAATCTGCCTGACACTTTTGCCTACGGAATGCGACGCAAGGTGTATTATCGCTGGTTAGCTGTTCTGCCTGGGAGTGTTCACTTGTTGAGTTGTGGCAGCCTGAAATCACAGGTATTCACAGAAAGAATGGGAGCAGCAGCGGAAGCAGAATGGATCTCTGGGTTTCCAGCTTCACTGTGGTAACCTCACAGGTCATCATTGTTCGAACAATTTTCTGTAAGAATATCTAAACAATGTGGATGGGGTTTCTTTTTGAATCATTAATGATAATCTTTCTGGATTCCCCTTTTCCTTTATTTATATAGATGTGAGGACACACAGTTCTCAACTTTGTAGAAGATTAATAGAATGGAGGGTTCTAGAAAAATGCAGGCTGCAGATGCAGCATTAGAGAATCATGCATAGAATGTCATTTTGGAATATTTATTTGCTTTTTAATTATAGTTAATAAAAACACTAAACAAGTTCTATATAGCACTGTTCTCTATAGCAGTGTCCAGTACAGTGCAGAAATGGACATGGTAAATAAGCTTGAAAAAGTCTGAGATCAATGGAGATCAACAATGGATAAATAATCCAGCAAAATTTATGTTGGACAAATGTTTTTTTCCTCCTTTTCAAAGTAGAGTAACTTGTGCGGACATTTTTCATTGTTTTTTCTCTGATTTTCAATAGAGACTATTGAATTGAACGTATAAAGTGGTGTGATTATTGGAGAACGTGATTCTGAAGCACAGTGCAGAAGTTCTTTAAAAATTGCTCTTCCGAAATATCAAATTTCTAGTTGAGAGGTCTTTTAAATAATACTGATATGAAAATGTATACAAAACTCCACCTTTGCATGCTTTGACAAAATTTTAAATGGATTAATAATTTTCATTACATTGATGAGTGAAGGCATTGTTTTGGTTATAAAGTTTTGTAACATGAAAATGGTTTTATATAAAATTAAAATACAAGAATACAAAATTGCAACTTTGGTATTATTTAGTGTTATCTAAAAACTTATAACATATTAAATAGATATCCTTAAAGCTAATTCCAGTTTCTTTTTTTCATGTTCAGCTTCATTGCATGTACAATCTTTTATATGTTTAAGTTCTGATGAATGTGGTGTCAGGTTACAGTTGTTGCATAATAGAAGATGAAGGCTTGAACTTGTTCCCTAGGTTAGCATACGAGTTGGAAGATTTGCTTTGTTAATAAAAGTTTGTGGTTTTTTCAATTGTTTAATACTTTATTTTCACTTTCAAGTAGCAAAAAGTAGCAAAGCTGTCAAATGCAGCTTTTTTTTTTTTTTTTTCCCCACTGGGACTTAGATGAAACTTAATTTATTTCAGTAGCTGAAACTTGTCCTCTTAGTCAAGTTTCATCATTTTCAAATAATGAAATCTTGCAGTGGTCCTGGGATAGAATGGGAAGCAAAGTGTCTTGTAGCTTAACTTTCAGGCTTGTGTAATGCTGTTATCACCTCAAAAAGGGGAGCAAATTTTGCTTATCTAAACTGGTCACATGTTGAGATTCAAATAGAAAAGTCACAGCAGAATGTGGTTTCAAACCATAAGGGTATTATGGAAATAGCAAGCAATACCTTCATATCCTACACTGTCACTAAGTAAGTCTACCTTCTTAGCCTTTTGAAAGGGAGTCCAGAACTTGAAATTTATGTTTAAATAAATATATAAGGCATCATTCAAAGGCTTCCAAGGCTAATGCATTGGTAAGTGTCAAAACTCTAATCCTGCTAAAGGAGACAGTTGAGCCCTGGCTGCTGCTTTTGTGGTAGTAACACACAGAAGCCTCCAGTACACTTTCATTGCTAGACTCTCCTATTGTTATAAAATTGCATTAGTCCTTCCTTATGAAGGAAGTAGGTGCAGATAAATGTTTGATATTCTGCCTCTGGCAGTGGCTAATACTGTATGCTTCAGAGAAAAAAAAAAACAGAAATATCCCATAGCACCACCAAGTCCAATCTGCAATGCTGGATGTAAGATAACATGCCTTCCTGATGCCTGTAGGGCTGAATTATGCCCCGTCGCGTGAGACTAAATTAATCTTTTCCTAAGCAGTGTTATTTCAGATATTGCTATTGGTCAATTATGCAGCCCCTCTTAAAATTCCATGCCCAGCTGTTATACTGCATAAGTGATTATTTCCTGTTGGGTATTACATGTCAACTAACTATAAATCTTAGGGAATAACCACTTGTTTTTCTGTTCTGACAGGTGTCCCAGGGAATGCCATTGAAAGGGAAGAACTTCTGTTTGCATCTGGTGAGGTCAGCCCCAAAGTAGAAGAAATACTAAACGACACTGGCCAGATATTATGCATCCTGGTGCTCACAGGTAAGATTTCCCTTTGTAATGGCAGATGCTTGGAAAAACACTATTGAATCTACTGTGCTCATAAACCATAAGGATTTGAGTGTTTGTTTACTACAGATTACTCTAATTTAGAACTATGCTGTGTCATTAATTTCTGCAGTAATTATAAAAGAAAAAAAATAGTTCCAGGACCTGTTCTCCATAAAGTGAGCTTGCCAGTGGCTATGGTAAAACATTTTATTTGATAATGAAACATGGAAGATTCTGTTGTCCTTTGTCCTCCCTCTTAGTAGCTTTATTATAATTGGGGAGAAAAAACATAGTACAGGATGTATAAGACATTTTCACTCTCATCTGAATAATGTTAATATCTTAATCCAGATCTTTTCAAATCTCTCCCTCTTCTGATAGATAAACCTTCTATGCACTGGTGGCTCAGTGTTGCCCCTCAGTCTCTCACAGAACTGCAATTTTCATTAAGCAAAGGCTCTGCTAAAGAACAGTAGTGATTTAAAAAAATAATTTTAGCTGGGCTCCAGTCAGCTTACCATTGGTTCCACATCAGGTTCCAGGCAAAGCCATATGCTTGTTAGAATATGTGAGAAAGAATAAAACAATGGTAACTGTTTATCTGTAAGAATTTATAGATGAGGGGAGCATATTAGGCTGTGTTAAAGAAATAATTCATCTTATCAATAATTCTGCCAACTCTGTCAATGTGCTTTCAGTTTTCTTTTTCTTTTGGTCAAAGCCAGAAAAGAACCTATTAAAAGAAAATCACAATGTTCTAGTGCTAGCAGGCTGCCTTGTGCAGAGCTGACTGAGTAGAAAAAGGGCTTATTTTGCATTACTACTTATTTTGCTTTAAAAAAAAAAAAGGCAACCAAAAGGCCCTTAGCAGTTGCTATCTTTTCTGTAGTACTGGACAGTTCTTCATTACGCACATATAGACATCCATATGCCACAGGCCTGACTGCCGGGTGGTTGTTATTCATTGGGCTGATCAGGTAATGGCCAGAGTTTTCTATCCACTAGTGATCCTGTGCCCCCACACATTGTAACCTTCTTCTTGTTCTTTCCTTAGAGCAGCTGCAAGGGAAAACTCTTCTTATGCTTGAGCCCAAATCATTTTCATTTAGAGTTAGCTTTGGAGTCACAGCAGTGTAGACAACCACATGATAGACTACCCACCATTTTGCAGTAGCAATAGCCTTGCCATACTTTTGCACCCACTGGCAAAGCACAGCATTTGTTCTCAGCACCTCCAGAGCTGAGGAACTGGGATGAGCTGGGGACTGCAGCCTGTGATGCAGGTGCTTCTGCAGGGCCAGGAGGGGAGGCAGGGTCAGCAGTGCTTCTGTGTGAAAAACCCAGAGAATGCACATCAAGCTGGACTTGCTCTTCAAACATCTCTCATGGTAGAGAGCTAAGGTGGTGTCAATCCCAAAGGAAGATGGGACATCTTAGTATCCATAATGCACAACATACACACAGCTATATCAGCACTAGACTTCTCTGTAATTTCCTGTGGCTAATCTAGTTTATGTACTATGATATATTTATTTAGTAATTTCTTAAATTGAGAGACTGTCTTTTGTGTTGTTTACTTTTGTGCAAAATACCAAAAAATTCTAGTGGCAAATGGATCACCTCATTGTTACAGAGAAAATGCACAGTCCTAAGTGTTGTAATATAATGAAAATGAAATTTGGCATTCTTCGCTTTTACTAATCTGCAGTCTGTCCTTTCAGTATATGAGAACAGACATTTCTTTCTTTACTATTTAATCAAGTCTCTAAAGATATTAAAACTAGAATAAGTTAAGGGCTTTTAATAGACTCTGAAAATGCAGCAATTTCAAGATGGTTCACATTAATTATTCTTTAATTAAATGCAGTATGTTAAGACTAAAGAAGTGCAGAGATTTGGTCTGAAAAAGGGGGTAGGGATCTACGGAAATCAAACCTATTAATAAAGCTTAATTGGTAATATGGAGAGGTGAAATAAGAGATGACCAAATGTCATACTTGAAGCAGAGAAGAAAGAGAACTATATGATTAGCAATAGGAACAGGAAAACAAAAAAATTATTATTTAAGAAAGTCATCTACAGGGTGAGTTGACTATGCCAGATTTAAATTTTCAGACAAATCTAAATAATTAAGAGAAAAAATTGAAATCAGTTTCTAAAGGCAGTGATGAGCTTGCTTTTTAACTTTCATCCCTTATAAAACTTTGTTTCCTAAAACCTTTAAAAGGATGGAGACTTCCCTTGTGGAGACCAAGTGTTTTTGTGTTACAAGGTTTATACAGTGGTGTCACAACCTTGCTCTCAACATCTGAATATTACATTACAATATACAACACCTAATCATACAGGTGAATATGAGTAATAAAACCTAGGGCTCATAAACTCTCTCAAACTATGTACCTGTGCTGCATTTTAATTCCCTCTCTCTACTTTCTGTATCATTAAATCTGACACACCAAATTTTATTCCCTTTAGTAGTGTTGTTAGGTTGACTGCCTACTAAATATGAACCCTAAGTGAAGATGACTTCACCTTGGTACTGAGCTTTCCTTGCTTCAATTAACTTTAGTACTTACCTTACTTCAATTAACTTTGCAGGATTTGTGAAAAGGTCTCCTTATTATTGTGAGATATTTTTCTAAGGAAGGAAAAATATATTTTGGAGTACCCAGTGATACAGAAATGAATTAAAAGAAATGGCATCTTTTGGCAAGTAGAAGCAGTTAAAAGCCATATTTAATAATAATTGTTATAATCTATTTTAGTCCCTCTTTAAAACCTAATTCTCTTGCTTAACCATCTAGAGATGATCTTAGTACAGAAGTATCTTTACCTGTCTTATTCCTGTGCTCCTTGTTTATTTGAATTTTACTTTAAACTTCTCAGGAAAGTAATCATGTCTTTTAGGTATTTCAACTGTAAAAATACTATGTGATTTCTTCTCTGGACATCTTATATACAACAGCAATAGGTATTTGAATATTGCTTTCTAGTCTTACATCAGACAGAAGGAATTAGACTTGGAAAAGGGAGAGTGTATTTACAAATACTAATATAGCTGAATCTGCAAGTGTTAAGGAAATTAACAGCTCATTTGTTTGTTTACTCTTGAGGTATATAGTAAATGGCACAACATTAATTCTGAATCTTATAAAAACCCTGGGTTCTGCCATTTTTTGTTTATTTTAAACCTCAGTGATGAAATTATTTTAAACTTGGTCTCCAAACTTGATTGACTTGCTACTGGAAATCTGAGCAGGAATTTTGATCACAAATGTTGGTTTTTCAGTGTGAAAGCCAGTATTGGGGGAATTTGGGAAGTACAATAAATAAGCCAAAATTGTTTTGAAGTAATCATCCAAAAGCTAATTTAGAAGACGTATTCCTTGAGATCTGAACATTAGTTTTCCAATGGGAAAATCCAAGATTTAGCTTACATAGAATGTGAGTTGGAATGACCTAATAAGTAGAAATATCAAATATCCATGATCTAACTTCAGCCCTTAATTCTTACCCTAAACAAATATTCAGTGGAACTGGCACCTCTCAGAGGTTAGTTTGTTACAAACATTGACAAAGACTTGGAAAGATATTTGAAATATCTAATAAAAGTGTTGATATACTGTTCAAAGGAAAACCTGCCTCATTTTAACAAATTTCTCATCCTTGCAAAGTTTAGAAGTTTAAAAGCTTCTCTCAATTTGTCTGTTTAGCTGTGTCCTTTTAGTCAATAAGGAGATAATTTAAATAAAGATTTTTTTTTCTTGTTTTCTAATGTAAATACTTCCTATGTACCTTATTAATTAACAAGTGCTTGCTAATAATCAAATCATGAGTCACATTAGTAATTTCTTACTTTAATGAACCCTGACTTTTCCTGAAATTCTGTATGGGGCTAAAAAGCTATTCCTTGGGTAAGATTTTTAAGTAATTAATAATTTTATATTAAATGTACTGTACAGTACCAGAACAATGCTGTCTCCGCTTATCCGCTTATTTTTCATTGTGCATTTCTGTAATTTTCTTACCCCTTCTCCCCGCACCCCCCCCCCCCCTTTTTTTTTAAGGGGTTCTACAAAGACTTTATGTTTTTATTATTTTATGGACTTTGGATATCTAGCTGTGAATATCTAACAGTCAGAGCTTCTTTCTTGCAACAGATGTAATTTGGAAAATATAATAGTGAATTCAAGAAGATTGACTATTACTACCTTTTTCAAAGAAAATAATCAAGTAGTAGAATAGTTAATGATATTCTAGTTTTAAAAAAGACAAATTTATATGAAATATTTTAATACTTTATAGGCATTATTCTATCCTACTTCTGTCCTGATATTCTATACTGTTATCTTGTTTTACAAGCCTTGTGTTTTGGTTTTTCTTCTTGAGGTGAGCTTTATGCTTTTGTATAGTTCTAAAATATAGCCATGAAACAATGTTCAAGTCAGTTGTTCACATTCAACGGGATGACCTTATGGTTTTTTGAAGTCATTGTTCCCGAACTCTTTCAAGAACAATGTTTCGGAATTTGCTTTGTAGGTTGTTTTGCGCATTGCTTGTTTTTCTTATTGAGATACATTTCTCCTCATGAATCTAAATAGTCTACTAATGATTTGTGTGTCTTGTAATTGGCTCTATATTTTATGAAAGCACTTATTGTTGTTACAGTGTATTGCAATTATTAATTGTTATATTTGCTAATTTTTTACAGTTTTGCATTCAGTTGTCTTCGTATTTCTGAAATAATTTCTTTTGCTTGACTAACACAGAACATGCACTATATTTGAAAATATGACCTCTCTTGAACAGAGTTGGTTTTCCCTTTCATGATAATTAACATTCAATGATACTTTCCTGAATGGACAGTTACAAGGTATATAGTGTTGAATGAACAACTCTACACTGTTTTCTGTCCTGTACTCAGGAAGATCAACCAGGTAATTAATGTGCTCAAGTAGCTGTGGTCTAAGATAAGTCAATCCAGACATGTGTTAATAGCTTCAACTTCATTTAATTTTCATCAGAACTCTCGTATATCTCCCCATGGCCCAAATACTATTGGGAGATGGCTGCCTGTGTATTTTTTTTAATGAATTGACCAAATTGAGAAATAAAAGGGGAGAGCGGCATACAGAAATCTCTATAAAATATGATCAGACTGTTTTCCCCATGCTACATCTGATCATGTTTTACTTGCTATAGATTTCAGCCACTGCTCAAAATGAGGACAAAAAAAGTACGAAGGTGATAATATTCAGTTTTGTTTGTACAATAGATTTTTTGGCAAATTATTTTCCTGGCAGTCTGTTAGCAAGCAGTGTATCAGATTTGTTGAGTACTTTTACTCAGAAAGTGTAGACTGTGTTGGCACTCAAATACTATGTGTCATCAAGAAAAAAGTGACTTGCTTGTAACAGAAAGAAACATCATAGGACAAACAAAAGTCAAATTTTGAATTACTTTCTTCTCCCTCAGAAATGCAGAAGCCCATGTTTTTTGGTTGTTTTTGTTTGGGTTTTTTTGTTTTTTGTTTTGTTGTTGTTGTTTTGAGAAAAGAATTTTCTGTCTTTATCTGTACAAGTTCATCACGGTCTTTGGACTTCTTCACTGTGGAACTGCAACTAATTCTGCATAGTATGAGGACTCCTACTCAGCAAATATAAAACTGAAAGTGTGATGTTTACTGATTTCTCCTTTCTGGCAGTAATTAGCCATATGTTTGAACATGATCATCCCCATTCTCTGAATATCTCTCTCCTTAATTTGACTGCTTACCAGCTGGGAGGCATGTGAGGTACCTTGCCATCTCACTGATGTGCCTCTTGGACTTCAGAGAGTAGTCTGAGATATGAGAATGTCAAACTATACCTATTGTAGCCCATACAACTCAAAACAGAATAAGTTAGTTTTGGTACAAGTATTTCACAACAATCTAATCAGAAGTGTTGCCAAAGGAAGTAGCACGCCATGTACCATGAAAACCATGGTATGCATCGTCTTACTTTACCTTCCTTATTTTTATTCATAATGCTCACCTCTGATTCCAGACAAAATCTGGGATCCAGTAGGTATATTGTTCATCAACTTCATCCAAGGGCAATCCTATTGAATGACGTATGTTTATTGATTTTTACCAATTTAAGCATAAATATTGTCTAATGGATTGGAATGTCTTCGAAAATTTGGCTGCAAATATGTGGGCGTTTTGTTTCACACTGCAGTACATTTTGAAGCAAATCTCCCAGTTGTTTGGTGTACTGCACATTGGTTTTGACTCGTAACAGCAAAGATTCAGAGAGCCATGAAGTTCAAAGCCAGCACCAGTGTCAAAAAGCTTGTTGAAAGACCTTAAATGAAAAAAGACTTAATTGCAGTGTACCATAACATTATATTCACTCTTAAAACATACATAGGTATTTAAAACACGGAGATTTTAGGTCTGCCATATTAAAGTACTGCTTCCTACTCTTTCAACACAAAGGCTTGAGTGTGGGATTCCTGAAGAGCTCCTTGAATGGAATGGGTTTGGTGGAAGGAGAAAGATGAAGCAATTTTTAAGGGACAGGTTTCTGTGTTCTAAATGAAATCAGTATTCCTATCATTGAGACTAATATAAAGGTACTCTGCAGTATCCAGGCTTCTGCAGTAAATTATCAGATGCAGAATGTACTTTAAGCACAAAAGACTCTAAAAAACCTTTAAAGTACAGCTAAGATGAAGTACAAGAGCAAAGATGAGATATTTATGTGAAAGGCCAGCACACATTCACTAACACTTATCCCTGTGTATTTGTAGCTGCTGAGTGACTTACGAAGAATAATAAATTGCAGTCTTTTTTCCTTCTTGCAGCTGATGCACATCAGAGACACAGACTTCCAGTATAAAAGGTGCTGGTTTGTGTTGAGGCACTTGTCTAAGCCCCCTTCTGCTTCCCAGCCCTGGACTGATTGGTCACTGTTGCTCCAATTCAGACCTGTCTGGGATGACTGGGGAATGTGGTGAACACTGTTCACTTAGGAGTGGGACATCTCCAGAACTCAGCTCTCTGCTGTAACACAAACAGAAAACTTTTTTTTTGTTCTTCTGCTGAAGCATTTATTCAAGGTTACTGTGTTTAAATGCAGATTATAGATTATATGCAAAAGCATTTCCATTTTGGAGCTATCAGCCAGGGAGATGTGCTTCATTAGTCTTAATAATTATCAGAAATAATAATGGAAAATAATCAGCAAGGCAAGGGGAAAGAGACCTATTCTGCCTCCAATCTTGCTATCAGTGGTCATTAGAGGGTCCTCCCACAAAGAAAAGCATAATTCTTAGCTCTTAGCTTAATCCTCTGTTGTCCCACTATATGTGGATGCTTAGAAGAACGAAAAAAAACAAGAGTAAGAGAAAGCTTATATACATATATATATATATACACATATATATATATATATGCAAGATTTTTCTTCACTGAGGCCAGATGGAGTATCTTAATTGTGGTAGATTGATAGAGCTGAATTACTGCGCTCGATTTTCATGACACAAAGCCAACCCATGTTAAATCATATGTGGGCTCAAACACGGGGAGCTTTAAGCTAAATGAATGAATCTGTTTGCTGCAACAATTGGAAGCAAATTGTTCTAGCGTGCTAATTAAGATATAGTGTACCAACTTTGGATAACCTACAAGGGATATGTATACTTTTCACTTGTACATGAAATGTATTTCTGTCAATCTCTGTTGATCTTGCTATTGATATAAGTACATACACAATGTACTTACACAGCAGTTCTCATGCAGTTTGTGAGATAGGAGGACTTTGTTTTATCTTAGATGTAAATTTGGGATGTTTTAAGTGTCTTCAGTGCGTGTTCTGCTAATGTCAACATACTCAATACATGAAGGCAACTTGATATAAAGTCATAGAGTGTAAGATTACTTCACGTTTTTCCTTGCCTCTTGTGTGTGTGTGTGTGTCTGTGTGTTCTGTTCCGTATTACAAATCGCTACATTCAGCCAGGGCATCATTCAGAAGTCCTGTTATGGAAGAAATAGGTTATTTGCCTCATAACCTTTCTGTTTTTCCAGTAGTTGTAAATTAGGTCCCTTGGATCACTCTTCAAGGTCAGTGACTTTTTCATTAAGTGCAGAGAACCTTAGCTTCTTCCCAGTTACTTAAATTCCCTGTGCTCTGGGCCACTGGTTTTAGGCTTAGTTCTCTTTCATTTTTGGATTTGGGCAAAGTTAATATAACAAGCTGTATGTGTTATCAGCTTTTTCATTTCCCCCCACCTCACCCCTCCCCTTTTTTTTTTCCTTCTTTTCGTATGAGATCTCATCCTTTCAGTCTGACAGATCACCTGCATGGTTTCTGGAGTATTAAGTCCTAACTCTGTCATTAGCTTTCAGTAGGTCAAGAACATGGGTTGCACAGCAGGCAGAGTGCTAAGACTACAAAATGACATTCTTTTTGATATTGCCATTTATGTCTGTTAATACAAAAAGGACAGGCCTCTACTGTTATTCTTCAGAATACCACTGACACCATTAAAAATCTCTAAGCTCTAACTATTAGGTTGGTAACTGGATAAGAAAAGTGTATCAACAGACAAACACGGATAAAATGTTATGCGTATATAAACTAAATTTATAGAAAACATAATTTCTAGCTTTCCACCAACCATATGCCAAGTAAGAAACTTGTGTAACTGAAAAAATGGTATTTGCTGCAAATTCTCATGGTAAATACTTGAGCTTCTTTAGCATCTCTTATCTCACTTTTTTTTTTTCTTCCTTTTTTTTTTTTAAGTTTGAACTGTGTCCTTCAATTCCCCTGCCTGGTAGGTCACAGTTACTATTTTTGTTAAAACAAGTGAAGAAGCTTATGAAAACACACATTATTTTCCTCAATAATATGTGATGAATAAATGACAGAAGCAGAAATAACATCCTGCCGTTCTAACCGTTATATTTCGTGGTTTGTAATACCATGGGAAGGAAGATCAGCACATTGTCAGAGTGCCTAAGCAGTTGGAGGTGCTGTGTTAATGTTGAAAGTCTCTTGTAGGATTTGGTTTCACCTGACAATTACATTCAATTAGAAAACACTCCTAAGTGACTTCTCAAGGTTGTGGTTTAACTTGGTGTGATTTTGAAGTGAAGAAAACCCCTGGAGGAGATGTTATTAATTGTACTGCTCACAGCATTTCCTAAGGAGCAGCCAAGGTCAGCGCCGTTTTCCCAGACACTCTGCAGATGAGTGACCAGGAACTTCTTCCATTTAGAGTCTAAATGGACAAACAAAACAAATCACTGTAGCAAATGCCATTTTATTGAGGGAAGGACAGAGTGAGAGAGGAGATTCTCTAAAGAGAAATATAGGGTGATGCCAAGAACAAAGTTTTTGGGCAAAGCACCTGAGTAAACCTCTAATTCTTTTCCCTTTGTCATGTCACAATTCTTGTTTTGATGGAAGTGTAGCTACCATGTGCAATGGTCCCTCATACTCTTCTGTCTGGTCTTTTTGCTTTGGACTCCTTCGCCTCCTTGTACTTGTCTTTTCAATACTAAAGGCCTTGCTGGTAATGTGAAAGAAAGTGTTGAAAAGACACAGGCTAAGTAATAATAAAAATTACAAAGAATAATAAAGAGAATAATAAAGAACAAAATACAAATTTGAGAGAGGTATTATCTTAAGATAGCATACGTCTATCTCGTTGCTTGCCAGTATTCTGTTGCATCTTAAATCCAGTTTTCAAAACCTCCTATTCTAACAGGAAGGAAAGAAGATGCTGCTTAGTTCTATAAGTCATCTTCATTGTCATTTTATTTCTTTTCCAATATTGAACAACTTTATGAGCAGCTGCGCCAAGAGAACAAGTGAGTCAAGTGTTCAGATTAGCCTGTAAACTGCAGGCAGCCATAGAAAGAACCAGACTATTTGTTTTGTTCTTATGCTTCCTACCCTAAGTGCCCACTTCCCACTCTTCAAGGCAAGAGTCTCTTAAACATATCTTCCCTCCAATCTGGTCCTACATTCAGCTTTACTGCTGTTCACTCAACATCAACAATATCAGGCAGTTAATGTGAATACTTGATTTATTTGGACTGTAGGTGGTTGAGGTTGAACCTAAAGATAGTGCTTTAGTTCAACAAGGAAATTGAAAATAAGTTTCAAGTGCTTTCTTAGAAGAAAAAAAAAACCTATAAATATCTGTCCTACAGTACTTGATCAAGTTTCTGCTTCTGTTATTGAAATCTGCTATGAAAAATAGTGATCCTTAAATGTCAGTCTCATAGAAAAGAAAAAAAGGGAAATCAAATTATATCTTTTTCATAGCTATCCATATAGACTAAATTATGAGTTAAGAATAGCTGGTGATACAATAAGAGTATATTTTCAACGTAAGAGAGACAAATGTAAATTTCTTACATAAGAACAATTTGTAATGTTCAGTTTTATATGGTAATGGAAATTTTTCCTTGTTTTTTTTTCCCCAGTATGCCCTCTCAAATGTTTGGCTCTTTGCACGCTCGATGTAACTGTGTGACGTTGGCCTTGCAGTCCATGCATTCAGTTCACTGGTGTAATTATTAATGAGGATACCTGTAACATATCCAATAATTGGAAAAAAATTGTAATGTTGGAAGTTATGCACACATTATAATGTATGAAATTATCACAGGTTTGGGTAGAATACTTCTGCATCTGACAGTTTTGTTTAACTTGCCAGAGACATAGCACAGTCCCGTGTTATTGAGACTAGATTTCAGAAAGCGTTTCCATGCACACTTAGATAAGTAGGTCAAGGTCAAATCTTTGCCTTAACAGAATGCAAAATTATTTCTTTATTAAAAATTATCATATTCTAAACCAATCAACAGTTTGGGTTTTCTACATAGATTAAACTTATTTTTCTAATTAAAAGTAATTTTCTTAGATAAAAATGGCCTAACAGCACCATCTTCTGACAAGATGTAATTTCTGCAGTAACCTTGAAAAGCACTTTTAATCCTTTGCATATATATTTTGATTGCTGTTATAAATAAAATAGAGATTCTAGTGGAAATAAGTGTAAGTGTAATCCCACGTATCCTAACAGAAGACATTGGCTGAGAGTCCTGAGCAGCCACTTACTGTCCAATTTATTCTTTTCATTTAATACAGTGAGAGAAATCCATTCAGTGGTAATTGTGCCTCAAATTGTTGTTGAAAGGTTTGCTGCAAAAACATTTCAGAGGTATATTCCTGTCAAATATTTGGAAAGAGGTAATTTATATGTAATTTGAACAGTAGACAGTTCTACCAACTTCAGATGTCTTGTAACATTACTGTGGGAGCAGAAATATTATATGTGTCCCATTTTGTTATCTGATGTTGCTGTATTTGTACATCCAAAATTGCTGTCAGTTTTGTAGTGAAGTGTGCAAAATAAATGACTGTTGATCATTTTAATACATTCGTGATCCATTTAGGGCAACAATGGTATTAGGTGATTGTATTTTGGCGCTAGTGCTTTTACTCCTGTTTGCCTTATGTTATTTATGAGCTAATATACTTGATCGCTTACCATGAAATCGTATTTTGCCACACAGGAGAGCAGCACTGAGGTGACTGCATGTTCCAGCCATCAAAAAACACAAGGTGACTTAGCTTATCCCACAAGAAACAGGTTTAAAAAATTGCCATGAGATAAGACAGCAGATGCGGACTGCAGTATGCATCAGCTTACCCACAGTAGTTATGCCATGGACTGCTGATTTCATGTTGGATATTCACAGATATTCTTTAATACACAACACAATCAGGCATTAGGATGCAGAGAATTAGAGATACTGTACTGATTTGTGCTGGTAGTGAGATCACTTATGTCACTACTGTTTCCATCTGAAGGCTGAGCTTCATTGGAATAGGTAACAGAGAGCTGAGTCTGTGCTCTTGAGACAGGGCATGTTCAGAGCAAGAGCCAGAAACCAAAGGGAAAAGAAAGATTCAACTCCCTAAAAAAACCCACACAATGAGCCAACCAAACAAAACAACAAACCCCAGAACAAATAAACATACAAAAACCCACAGAAAAATCTCGTCTTGCTTATGTGCTCATTCCAGGCTTATGTCTCACTTACAAAAGTACCATGTTCCTAAAAAAGCCCCTAAAACCCCAAGAAACCCACGCAAACAAAACCCCAGAGTTATCAGATTCTTAAGCCTTCATTCTGTCATAGTTCATAGTTCATGGTTTATTGTCTCAGAACTGATTCGTTGCTCCTACGCAACAACCTTTCTTTTTTTTTTTTTTTTTTTTTTTTTGGAGATACTGCTCCCTCCTTTTACTTCTTTTACTTTGAGATTGATACACCACTGGTTCTCCTTATTGAATTCTCGAAATGACAACTGACCGTTCTTGATATTTTTAGTTCTTGGGTTTGGTTCACCTTGAATTCAGTTCCAAACTTATTTTTTGAAACTCCATTGTAGGTAGGGCTCAATCTCTCTGTCAGATCTCATATTTCCCAGTCAAAATCCACTCTGTATCATTTACATTGTCATTTCTGCATATGGGTACAGATATTACAAAATTTGTATTTTTCAAGTTTGAGGTTTAATTTAGTAAGCCGTGGTAGTATATGGAAGCTGCTTTACAGATGTTAAAAGGTAAGGGATTTAGACTTCGGAAAGTTTGTTTAACATGCTTTGCTAAAACAAGGAGTTTTAGTTTGACATAGTAAACTCCTGGAATGTAAATGTCATTTAGAAATATTAGTTACATTTTTGCTGGTGGTAATAGATGCAACAATAATGTTTGACAAGTTTTGATATAGAATCATCCAGCTTCCTCAAAGAAAGTGATAATAAACACAATACTGAAACAATTTATTGAACAGCAACTTTGCATCTCAAGGGAACAAGCTCTATTTCATATTATACCAAGTAATTTGTGAACATACACATTTACATTAGAAACCTGCAAGGTATCTTTTTAGGTAATCACTATTTTCATATGTATTCATGAGTCTTTACCCAGATAACTAATCCCTGTACTTGTGATGAATTACATATTCACATATTTAAATGTTGGTTGTATCACCACTGTCTTAATGAGGAAATATATGCTCTACACAGCTGTAATGCCTAGAAGCTTGTAGCAGGCATAACTGGCAATATTCAAAGTCTGTCATGGTGAAACAAGTGTGTTACTTAGGGACTGTGTACAAATAATCTTACATGTTAATGGGGGAAGAAGTAAAATTTCTAGTCCTAAATTAGTAATTGAAGAATGAAATACTGTACTGCCTTTTCAGACTAAAAGGTAAGAAACTTTGTTGGAGAAAAGTGGAAATGGAAACTTGTGATTTTTTTGATGATTGTACTACAGCATTACCAGATTTGATATGCTGGAGCAGGACTTACATACATAGTCCCTTAGAGCTCCGAAAACATATAGTAGCAAAAACCCTAGTATTTTTGTTCAAAAATGAAAGCTTAGAAATATTTTCAAATAATTGCATTAAACTCAGAGACAGTAACGCCTTACTGTTGCACCTCTATACTTTGCAAAGATATTGATTTATAGTATTGATTTTACTTCCAAAAGAAAAAAACAAAAACTATTGTACTTCTGGAAGAAAGCAGGGTTCGACATTCATAAGCGCACTCCATTTTCATATATACGTACCAAGGGAGGAAAGCTCTGGTTATAGAAGTCAATTCAGTTCTAGCCATCTGTCATTAGAAATATTTCTGTTATATTTTAAGAAGTCAGAAGTTAGGTAGCACGTTACATTTAACTTTAAAGGGGTATTAAGAACAGAATATTGATGACTATCTGAATATTTTTGTAGGGTTTTTTTTTCTTGTGTATGTTGCAAAAATATATTGCTTTGAGAATTATTGACTGAAGTTGGCATAAGTTTCAGAATGACTGAATCCTTGAATGAACTCAAACTAGAGAATATGATTATTTGTCAGACATGGAATAAGATTTTTCTACAGCAGAAACTCTGGAACTCTTTTCTTGATTTCCTGTTAATTTAAATTGCATCATCTGATAAGAATTAGTGTGGATCAAATTTCTGGCTTAATGATTTGTAACTAGCTTTTCCATAGACAAGTATGAAATACCAAAATGTCAGTTGGGTTTACTCAGTGAAGACTAAAATTCAGCAAGAACTTTCAGGTTGCACCTTCTTCAGGACCTAAAGCAGATCTTTCTTTAGAGAAGATTGTCCCTAGTTACCTTCAGGCAAGCAGAGGTACAACCTCTCTTATTAATATAGTATGTAGTCCATTAATCAAGAAATGGAGTTTTTTTCTATAAATCACCTTATAGATCTTGAAGGTTGTAGTATAAAACTTCCTTGACAAAGGGCAGGTAGGATAAAAATTAAGCAATGGAGAGGGGAGGCACAAGGAATGAGGATTGGAATTCTTTGGAGGAAAAGTTGGTTGACTTTAAAGAACTTAGGAAAATGAAAATGTGCAACACAATTCCAGACAGGTATGCAATCCTGTATGTGGTTGGATACAAGTCTGCTAGTCATATATTCCTACCCATTCTTCTGAAAATCTGTTTTCAGCACAAGAGATATGTTGTGGGAATTATGTACTCTCTGAAACATCTGGGTTTGCTATGGAAAACAGCATGATGCTTTGAGTAACCAGACAGATTACACCAAAACCCAATCAGACATGGTAGGAACTGTGGACTCCTGGGTATGTGTGAAATCACTCTTTCAACTTCTCTTGTCATCTTGTCTTAGGAATTGAGTAACTCTCCCAGATCACATCGCTATAGTATTCCTAACCAAAGCAAAACAAATAAAAAAAAAATGTCAGGCATGAAGTTATTTTCCACAAAGAAGAAAGGAACACTTAAAAGGGGTATTTCTCATTTTTTGTGTGAATTACAACTTGAATGCATTTTCTTCATGTAATGGAGCAAATTTACTTTTCTCCATAAATGGTGAAGTTAGAAGAAATATATGTCTTGTAGACTGGGAGATAAAATTCAAAATATCTGTCTTCTGGTATTGTCCTATAGAAAATACAGTAATTGATACCTTTTCTATCAAGGAAGATTATAGTAGTTACATATATAAGAAAAAATAAGTTACCAATATTCCCCTTAAAATTCATGGAAAGACTGTTTTCATGTGCATGATTATTTTCATTTTGAAATATATCTTATCAGATCTTGCTAAATGTGAATGTATCTGTTGCATGTGGGCAAAAAGATAGGCATCTTGTTCATCTCTCAACCTCTCTACAGTACACCTAAACACCTGAGCCTGACTTTGAATGCTCTTGCTTTTCTGGGTTTAAGTTACACCCCGATATTATTTGACTATATGGTACTTTTTTAGTTTTAGTATGTGAATATGTATTTTGGTGTTTTTCTCCTAGAGACAGAAAACAAGACTATAAATCCCAGTGGTGGAACTTGAAAAATCGGGTTTGTGTCGTTCAAATCTTTTGAAAATTCTATAGCGCAGCATGAGACATTGTTCTATTCAATTTCTAGCTATTGATCTGACTGAATGCTTGTTTGGAGATTGCCTTTGCAACTTTATTTGAACAGAAGAAACACTTTTCTCTTTAGAGATAGGGTGTTTGGGGATTTCACTTACAAGGGACACATTTCATGTGTACAGTTTTCTCATGCTGAGGGTAATAAAATAGTTTTGCCCCTGAAGCTGAGTATTATACCTCCAACTTGCACAGCTTATATATGTGTTAATTACAAAAAGAATGGTGAGCAGCTCACAGCTGGGAAGATGAATGCCTTAACTATCAAAGGAAAATAGTTCTGAGTAAAGATATGTCAACCAGGCTACCCTGTGATAAAACCAGTGTTGGAAAGAATTCAGAACTGAGAGGTTTGGATCCTGGGCCCAAGAAAACCTGAGTCTACCATAAAGATGGAGAGACCTTTTGCTTTGGGTTTGTGTGACATATTTTGGTAGTGACGGGGCTACGGAGTAGCTTCTGTTGGAAACTTCTAGAAACTTTCCCAATGTCTGATAGAGCCAATGCAGATTGGCTCCAATGTGAACCTGCACCTGGCCAAGGCAGAGGCAATCAATAACAGTGGTAGCACCCTTGGGTTATATAGTTAAGAAGAGGCGTGGGGGGGGACCCAAACAAACAAAAAAACCTACACAACTGCAGCTAGAGAGAGGAGTGATAACATATGAGAGAAACAACTCCACAGACACCAAGGTCAGTGAAGGAGGAGGGCAGGAGGTGCTACAGGTGCTGAAGCAGAAATTGCCCTGCAGCCCGTGGTGAAGCTGGCTGTCCACGTGGAGGTCCATGGTGGAGCAGAGATCTACCTGCAAGCTTTATTTGTGCTTGCATCTGAAATGCATGAGGTTTTTTGGAAACAATTATGAATGCTAATTACACCTACTTACACCATGTTTCTCTTTATTTTTCCTTTCAAGGTAAGGCAAATAATCTAACATTGCTGTTTCTCTTTTAGTCTTCTTCACAACTGCATTTTTCAAGTCCTGTATATTTTTAAAAGTTCATTTATGTTTATGCGTGTGTGTTTTATAAACAAAGGCAATGAGCTGCTTTGAACTAAAAACTGTGACATAAGACGAGAGAAAACATTATTTTTAGTAAATCTGTTCTGTAAAACATACTCAGGAATTAAGGTGTTGTTTGTGTGACAATCCCAGCAGTTAGACTAGACACAAGTATTAAAGTATACACACCCAGTATGCCACTCTCTTGGTTGACTATGGTTACTCATTCTGGCTTAGTGTAAGATTTTAGATGTTTGGGTATCAGGAAGGGTAAATAGGTAATCATTACATTTCAAATAATCTGTATGGATGATTCCCAGAACAGTGACTTCTGTCTCTTGTGTTTGTGAACTCTTCTGTGGTATTTGACCTGTGTACGAACTTGAAAGCATTTGGAAGATAACATGTTCAGACCCCGTGTAACTGCACCTCTCTAAATGTATGTTCTTGGTTTTGTTTTGTTTTGGGTTTGTTTAGTTTGGTTTGGTTTTGTGGTTTTGTTTGGATTTGGTTTTGGTTTTTGCTTTGGTTTGTTTGTTTGACATGTAGGGCAGGAAATGGGTGGGCTTTTTCATTTGCTAAAATAAATATATCAGTGCCTCATATTGTCTTGAGATTCTCAAACTTACTAATAAAAACGTATTTTGTGAGGAACTTGCTTGTGGGGATTTGTGTTTCATCTCCTCTTGTTGATTACGAGATGATACACGCATGAGATCTAAAGATCCATGGCTCCTGATTTTGAATTTTCTCTTTTGGACAATTTAAATTTGCTGTAATTTAATCCTTTGTGGGGTTTTTTGGGGGGATGTGTTGGAAGTTTAGTGATTGTAAGGCCACTAGGGAGTCTCTGGGCTGATGAAAGTTTTTAGCATTCAGTGACTTTGCTGTTGGCCAGTGCTTGTCTGAATTAATGTCTCTAAACAAAATTTCTAGCCTTTACTGGTACTTTCAGGGTTATTTGATGTACAGGATTGCATTACATTACAAGTGTGATAAAAATACAATATTGACTTAGTGTTTCATACAGTCTTATAGTCTTATAAAATAGTATTGATCTATCTTCAGTTTCGAAGGTCAGCATAAAGTTTACAAAGAGAAGTATATGGGGTTAGGAAACATTATGCAGTAGTTGCCCATTAAGGTATTAAAATGTGACCTGCTGTTGCAGGAGCTTTCAACAAATCTTTTAGTACCCTCATCATACATATGATCTAGATTTCTGTTAATAAAAAGTAATATAATGTTGTACTGATTAGGATACTGTGCACCATAATAATTCTTTTTTTGGAACAACTCAACATGCATTATTATACCTTTCTTTCAAAGCATGCAAATATTTTATGATGCAGTAAATCCAGTACAATTACAAACTCTGTATTCCACTGCTGATTTTGCAAAGAAGGGGATTGTGTACAGCAAAAGTAGGTATGGTATAGAGCAGAAGTCAGCTTTCAGAAGAAAATGTAAAACCTATCAGATATGAGAGAGTACTCTTGGAGCTTTATCATGTTACAATCATAGAAACCAAGATAATAAGCTGCACCTTTAATCATCTTGAAGGGAAAGGAAAAGGCATCTTGCCTGCAGAGTAATACTGTGGCTTACAAGAAGTGTGAGTCTAAATCTTGCTCCCCTTTTGAATGTACAGGCCTTATGCTTACTGCTGTCATTCTGCACTTTAATGTTACCACCAGATGTTTTTGTAAAGTGGTATGAGTTGTGCTGCCCATGCATGTTGTCTCCATAAGTCAATGACAGTGCAACTTTCTGTTGTATTTGCTTATTGCTGCATAGCCACACATCTCAGTATCTTAGTAATAGTTTGGTTGCTTTTTGTTTAAAGGAGTTTTCAGATGTACAGAAGTCCTGTATTTTTATATATATATATATATATATATTTTTTTTTTTTTTTTTTTGGTGTATGAAGTCAGTATCCATAATTTGATGGACAGATGGGATTATTATTGAAAAAGTCAATATGAAATATGTATCAGAAACAAATTCTATTAAATACTGAACCCATAAAAATCTTTACCATAACTCATGAATGAATGATTTCATTATATATTGTATGCCACTGTGCTATTTGTACTTAATATTTCGAACTTTCTCTTTCCTAATAAACTGTCTTTTTAGACAGTCCAACGTTGTGACTTCATCTGTAGGGCATTATTTACATACTTTAACTTGATAATTTTCAATGAAGATGTTTCATCTGTATGTTATATAAATGGTAGATAGAGGCTAAACTGGAACTCATCTTTTACACTACAGAATTCTGACACTTTTTGAAAGGAGCTACAACATTTATAAGTATAATTGTGAGGCATATAAAGATTTGAAAACATTTTTATGTCTGGTTCTGAAGATTGAAATCAGTATTCCTCTTTCAGATGAGTCTTTTAAGACGTAAAAGTTCAGTTCCCTTTTTTAGATCTGTGACTGTTTATCTGAATACAGGGGAAATAGGCAATGTTCCCACAGAAAATGAAAAATAAGTCTTAAGAAATTTCTCGGATCATTGGAACTGAAGTATATAAGGTATGAATTGGATCCTTTGATTATCGACCTTCATGAAATGAGGGCTCTGCAGAACAAGAACTTTTTATGAAAGCAAAAATCTAAAAATGTCTCTAAAAGTTGTTAAATGTTTACAGCAGAAGTAGAAGTTAGTGGTGTGGTATCATCTTTGGCACTTTGCAGCAAAATGCCTGTATTGTGTCAGATTGAACACAAGCTGGATGTTTTTATCAACCTTTGCTGTTCAAAAGTAGTATTGGCTGAAACCAATGGGAGATTCTGGGTTGTAACATTTAGTTCAAAGTAATAAATTTAGTAAAAGCCCAGCTGTGTTTTTTATAGTTTCTTACTCCTAATTCTGGTCATAACCTTTACTCAATGAGGGTTTTTAAAACAGAATATCCTCAGCAAACGGAGAGGGAGAGATTTTAGCAATCCCTTTGCTATAAACCTGTATAAAGTGTTTGATTACTTCTACCTCCTGCTGATTTCTTATATTACTAAATAGTTATAATTTAGTCACGCTCCGGTTTCAAAGAAACCTCCAGTCATCAGGATGATTATTTCTTTTATAGCTTTCATCTTCTTATAACTTTTTATAACTTTTGTCTTTTGATGTACTACTCTTCCGTATGCCATAGGACTCCTTTTTAAGGAAAATTCATTTTTCAGTTACAGCTGGTAAGATGTTCCCCGTACCATGTATGCTGTATTTATTAATGGATTTGCATACTTTGCATACTTCAAACATTATATAAATTGACTAGTGAATAGTATTGGTTTGTTCGTTAGTCATTATTTTAAATTATCATACAAATATACATTAATAGTTCAATGCTTTGTTCATAGATGAAAAATGAATGCTCGTTGGTCTCCTGTTTCTGAAATATTGTGCACTGAAAGAAATGAATTTATATGATCATTCCAGACATAGCAATATTAACTCAAAGCATAAGTTTTACTGTTCAGACTTTGCTCTTCTTCCCTACCCCACAAAGGAGTCTCCATAAACATAAAGCAATTATTCTAGATATTTCTTATCAAAGTGGAACTCTTACCTTTATCCAGGTTATCTGTTTTGTTCTATCTCTGCCAACACAGTAGAAAAGCTTGAAACTTTGTTATTGTTCATACCATTCTGGGTCTTTTAATTCCACTTTTTTTTTTTCTCTAAAAAAAAAATCTCTTTTAAACACTTATTTTTAAGTACGATCAAACAAAAGTATTTGAAACCCAGAATGGAACCAGTAGCCCATTTATTAATGCACAGGAGAGAATGAAAGTATGTTGGCTTGATTTAAAATAAATTAATATTAATAAAAATTGACATAACATTAGATAATTCATACAATTCCATCATATGAAAAAGACAACGAAAGAATATTTTTAGGTTACAGTGCTATTTAGGAGAGCTCATTTGCAGTATTCAGTGGATGTGGAATTATTATTTCCTTACGTCTTGAAAATGAATCTCTGCATCTGTTGAGAAAACGTATTAGTAAAGCACATTAAGAAAACATAAAAGATATTCATTGGTATTTTAGAATAGAAAATATGCATGTATACCTTGGTTATTTTTGATAGAGATTCATTGGATAAGATAATTTAATAAGCTGAGTAATCAGCTGTGACACACAAGTATTTTCAAGCAGTGTCTTGTTACTGGTTATTTTATCAATGAAATATGTTGGAATAGAACTATTATTTTTTCCAAAACTTGGAAGTCTTCCTGACTTACCAACATTTTCTGTCCTTAAGTTTGCCAGAAATTTAGACAACCAACTTTATGGCAAGCTGATCACAATTACCAAATCAAAGAAAATATTTTCTTTCATTTAATTTTATACACTTGTCATGTTTCATCAATTGCATCAAATTCTGGCCCCAGTTACCATGTCATCAGCATAATATGAATCAAGTATCACTGTACAGGAGTCAAAGCTGTTACAGCAATGTAAAATTATCAGAAAAAGAAGAGAACTAGACCCCTCGTATTAACATTTCATAACTGTTTAACATAAATCAGAAGGATGTTTAACGTTTTCTAAGTTTTATTCTGTCCATTAGAAAACATCTTTTGCTTTTACAGAGTCACAAAGCTGAAGTCAGGAGGGGTTTATTTGTTCACTCACAGTCAAGGCAAAGCTGAGCAATACTAAAAAGGAAAATCTCCACTTTCAGACATTTAAATCACATAGTGCCATGATGGGGCACACAGCATATCTTGCTTCTCATTCTTCTTGAAAAATTATTTACTTTCTATTTGTACTAATGGGAGCTATAAAGTTCAGTACTTGTGAATAACATCCCTGTGTGACACACTTTTCTGGAAAAAGAATCAGATGCTTCTCTGGTTTTCTGAGGAGAGAGTGGACAGAGATATTCTGTCACACTCCCTGTGTAGACCATGAGGGTCTTCAGAATCTGATGTATCTACCAGCACATCTTTTTCTGTCATCTCCTTCTTTTGCTCTTACACTCAGATTTAATTTTATTCCAGTCATTGTAGTTGTATGGTCTACTTTTGTCTGAATTCAGAGCTCATTGAAGTATATGTGCATGCTCTTTTTGTTTTTCTTTCCTAAGTGTTGGATACTGGCAATGTTGTCCTAATTTGAGTTTTTGTGGACATGGCTGCTGTTTAAATGATGTAGGCCTTTAACACTGATAGAAATTTGTATTCTTTACACTTTTACAATAAGCATCTTATCATAAATATAAATACGCAGTACTGTTTTCTAAATTAATTAGCAATCTTAGGTCAGTTACATGGTGCTGTATATTTCATTTGATGACAGAAGACTCACTCTTGCCATAGGGAAAAATAATCCTAATTTCAATTTTTTGCTAGACAAATCTCTCCTTTTTGTGACAGTGGGCTCCTTCTCTTTGGTTTCCAGGCTTGTATAGACTCTGGAGGTCATCAGGCCCCTCTCAGTCTCATAGAGTAAAACTAAAAGCTGTTTATTAAATGTTTAAGAATATAATTTAGCTTTTCCCATATTACTGGAAAAAAATGATATTTTACAGGGCAAAACCAAACTCCCCAAAACTTCAAAACCAACATTATTTCCTCATGGCAACGCAGAATTTGTCCTGCAAAAAAATATTCAGATAAAGAAAAATTGCTACACTACAGTATTTAAAATAACTGCAAATCTGATCCATTACTTTAAATAGACAAGCCATCAGATGCAGACATGGTGCTCCTTAGTGTATGTGGGGCACTGGAATTCATGCAGGTCTGTGTACAAAAGAATATGGTCATTATACTAATTGCCTGTTTCCATTTATCTTATTTTCAGAAGAGTTTAAAGGAAAGTACTACATTATTTATTTATATCTAACTTCAGAATGTTTTTTACAAGACATTGAGTGTCAGGACAAAACAACAGTGAACAATAAAAGGCAGTTTGCTGTGAAATTACATTTATGTTAAACCATATATATACTGACTTCAAAGGCAACGTCTGTCCTTCTGAAGGTATTTGCTGTCCTATAATTTCAAATTTACAGATGTGCAATGTCTGTAAAAATGATATCAAAGACAAATCCTTAGCTCAGTACATTAAAAATGAATAACTACTGGTTTGTTTTTTAAAGAAAAAATGCGTTCTAAAGAAAATAATAATTATCTGTGATCTTGTAAAAATGAAACAAAAAAAAACTTGAAGCAGTGGTTGCAACTGCTTCATAATTTTAATGGTCTGAAATAATAAAACTACAGCTGTAAAAATGCCCAATATTACATTTCCAATAAAAATGGAAAATTTTGATTCCTGCCAAAATAAAACTTTGGTCTCACTTGGCTTTAAAAAATTCTGTGCATGGAAAATTCTCTGTCAAGTACGTTTAATTCTGAACAGAGAGCACTTAAGTACTGCATCTGAAAATTAGAAGAGAATCGTGTCAGCCCTTAGTTGTTCACAGAATGTTATAGAGACAATATGCCATATTAGACTGCCTTATTTATTTAAGAAAAACATACAGCCATCAAGATGGCTTCAAAAATTAGGCAGGGCTTTAAAATTGCTAGAGGGGAACATTGCCTGGAAGGGGGAGTGTGGAGGCAATATTAAAAAAATCCATACATGACTTTTTAGCTGGCTACCCTAATAGAGTTTTTACAGGTAATAAAAAAAACTACAAAAATATGCACATCCATGCTTCCATCCAACTGTTCATTGTAGTGAACAGTTTTGTCGTACTAGTAACATAAATAGTGCTCTCATGATCTTTTTTCCTCCATCTTCCATCATAACAATTGCTTGAAATCAGTATATTAAGCACTTCAGCACTTGTGGTTTCAGAGTACATCATGTGCCAGTCTGGGGGTACAGAACTCCTGGGGCATTTGGGTTCATCTGGACTGTTACCTTTGGTTGGTACACAAAGGATAGACCTTCTTCCAAAATCTGGCTGAGCCCAAATACTTAGGCATAGCTGTTCATTAGCACAGTTGCATCTGCAAGGCGTTATTTTTCATGTAAGTTTTTTTGGGTTAGTTTCAGGTGGAGGGATGGTAGGAATATTCTTTCCTCCTTTCATAGAATATTGTGGATTTTGTTTCCCTTAAAACTAGGTTTTTGCAGAATTTACTTGTATTAGCAATCATTTTTCTGGAAGCTTATGCATTTAACTGGCACATAGACTGTGAACTGCCATGCTTGACATAGGACAGTCACAGTATTTTTCTGCTATTAAATACCTAATAACTAGGAGTTACAGGGTAAAGGTGAGGCTCTGATAAGGTCCAGTTGACTGGTGCTGAACTGGTGGCTGTCTTCGTCACAAGGACTTTTCTCTATCAAAACCTGGGGCAGTGAAGGTTGGGATCCAGCACCACTGGCACTTGAACAGCTCTCCAAAGGAGACTTGGTGGCAGGCTTTACACTTTGGGGAGTATCTGCGTGAATTGGACTTCTCCCCTTTACCGTAAACATAGGGATATGCCTTGAGTACAGATCCATATCTAGGCCACAGATACTGGAATTAGAAAGGTGAAATAGGGAAAGTTCTTCCCCTGTGGGTAGTATGTGTGTGGTGACGTGAGGAAGTGCTGTCCAATCTCACTTTTGTGCCAGGCTGTCAGTCATGAGGCTTTTTATCAGTGTCTATTGATGTTTTAGGTATTTCTCACAAAAACCGAAGCATAAGATGCCTAGTTTAAAAACTAGTCTAGTGATCTTTTTTGTAGGTATAGCTATAAGTGATCTTTTTGTTTGTGATTTAGTGAAATAAAAAAAGGAGGTAGGAGAGTTTTTGCTGCCTTCAAGTTTGTTTTTCTAGCTTGACTGGTTTAAGTATTTTCAGATTTTACAGTTATTAAGAGAATGTTTACAACCTGTGAAGGTATATTATTAATTTTTCTTTTAATTATAAATAGAGATTTTACCATGTTTGACACATGAGAAATTCTGGATTAGAATTCACCCTGATTCTGGACAGGTAGCGAACAACATTTCTTAATGACATTTAGCAATTATTAAAAAAACCTCTCTGTGCCTTTGACTTTTTTGACACTGCCAATCAAAATTTGTCTTCCCTTTGGGCATGTCTTATGAGCTGCTCAGGTTCAGAATAATTTATAATGAGTAAATCAAACAATTCTCTAACATGTTAATGGCCCTAATTTCCTCCTTCTCCTCAAGGTCTAAAGATTTGATTGCTGTGTTGAGAATATAAAAAAGAACATTATAAATTGAAACCTGTCAGAGACAGAATGAGAAAAGTGCTGATATAAAAAATGTTAAAGGTGCATAAAAGTGGAAGGCTTCTGGCTTTTTCTTCATACCATGCCTAGGAAATGTCTTCTCGATTAATATCATAGTAAATACTATTTATTTACATCAAATGTACACTATATTACACTGAATCAAAGAAAGAAAAAATATAACAGACATGCTGCATTCTACTGTATCTGGAATAATTCCTTTTGTTGTGAAGCTGTAAAGGTGTTTTCTTGCATTTTTGTGTGTGAGGAAAACTGATGATCCAAAGGAAAATTATGAAAAAATTAATCTGTATCCTAGTAGTATGCAGGGTTTAGTTATAGCTCATAATATAAGCAGTATATCAGTGAAAATAAAACTGGTGTGTAAAAGGAATCATATTATGGGGCTTTTTTCCAATAATTTTGTATTTTTTACATTTTGCAACAGAGGCATTTATGGTACTCATCACTTTAATTTTATTTTTTGCATCAGCAGAATATGACTTCAATTCTGAGTTGGAAGGCACTCTGGAGGTCATTTTTTCCAACTTTTCTGCCCCTCACACACCTCACAGAAGGGCAAATTGGGTCAGGTTACTCCAGCAAGTTTTGCATGTCTTGAGGGAGGGCAGTTCTCAGCATCTTTGGTTCACATGCCAATTTTTTAACACCCTTATGGTAGGAAAACAAAAATCATAATATCTAATCAGAATCTCCTGTGCTCAGAATTTCCTGTTGCCTTTGTACTTTTGCTTGTCACTGTTGAAGGCATCATTATACTAAATGCTCTAAAAGTGTGGAACAAAAGGATGGGTGGTTTGTGTCTCAATAAGCTTGTAAGCTACATGAGAGAGGTGGCAGTACCCAGCAATGTTATAATAATATTTAGTTGGTGAAACATATAGGGTCATTGCCATATCAGCAGCCTAATTGTTGTTGAATGTTTTACACAGTAAGGAAAACATAAAGGGAAAATCATTAGAAGAACTGGCGTGAGTCTGTCACAAACATGCAGAGTAGATTACATATGAAAATATGTGAATGCATTTGCCTGGAAATGTAGTAGTGGAGCAATTCAGTAAGAGGAATAAGCATGTCAGAAGTGATTGGTAGAATGGGGAGCTGACCTTGAGAATTCAAGCAAACAATAAGCAGTTTTGGAAAGCAGAAGAAAGGATGATTGTAAACTAAGGCCAAGAGGTTAATGATATAAGCAGATTAACAGGTTAGAAAATGATCTTTGTAGAAATATTCTTAGTGAAAAAGGCAAAGGATGGCTCAGCCCTCAAAATGTTGACAGCCTGGTCACCTTAACGTTGTAAAAAAACAAGTCCTTGATGAATTTGAAGGGACAATCTCTGTAATTTTTTATTTAGGGCGAGAGCATTTGGAGAAAGAAATATGTGAAAGATTATGATGGAGTTGTGTGCCAGAGTGACAGTTATGTGTATCCTTAATTACAGTAATTAAAGAACACACAGAAAAAAAAAGTATAAATTTGAATATGCTCGATGTATTATGGAGACAATACTCGTACACTGCCTTTTGAGATTAGTATAAGTTCAACTATATTTACCGCAAATCACAGGAAAATAAATGCGTGCGTCAAAAATTGAAAGTACTTCTGTACTTGATATTCCATTCAGTGATTAACATATAGTTTTATTGATGTCTGTATTATATCTCATGTTTTAAACATAGTTTACAAGTTATTGGATAAAAATAAATCTTATTCTATATATGTATATCAATTTATTTATTCTGCATTGTGAGTGAAGATTTCTTTTAAATCTACATTTAACTAGGAAGCTGCTTCTCGGTGTCCATCTAATTCTATGATTCCAATATCATTTATGAAAGCAGTTGGTTTTCATTTATTTCCCTGAATTACCCTTGTCAAAACCTGTACTGATAAGGGTCAGAATGTGAATCACCATTGTGAATATGTTCCCCATAAATTCTTTTTACTGCCATTTCAAATAATCGCAAAATAAACACAAGTTTAGTTAACATTTATGGTTTTTACATGTCTTATGTGAAAAAAAAAATTGTGACCCATGTACTTCTGTCACTGCCCCAATGGTAACAACACAGTTATCTTCAAAAGATCCCTTTTGTTAGTGCACCGTAGGAAATAGCCTGGATATATTTTTATTCCAAAATTTCCTCTTTCTTTCCTGAGGCCATTTAAAGAAAGTGGAGTATTTGCATAGCTCTTATTATGAGACATGTTTTTAACTGGTTTCCAATTAAAGTAATAAAAGTGTGTTCAAGGTAAATCAAAAGAAGCTGTTAGATACTTTGGATAATAAAATTCTCCTTCAGCAGGGTGTTTATTTGCAGAGATTTTATTTTTCAGTTTACTGTTCTAAAATTAATTTGTTTCAATTTTCAGAAAGGTTCTTCAGCATTCAATTTTGCTGACTCGAAGCCACCCTGCTTCTTGCATCTGTGATAAGCAATTAAAACATTTATACAAAATACTTTCTGAAATCTTGAAAAATGAAACATGGGATAATAAAACAAAGGCTGTTTCTAGCATGGATGGGATAAGAACTACCTTAATGCCAATTTAAATGTGTAATATTAAGAAATATGTTTTATTACAATCCAAAAATAGATTAATCTGACTTAAGTTCAAGAGGAAAAATGTCAAATGAATGATATCCTATTTCATATTTACATATAAGACATATAAAATTTTATGAGTTGATAGACTTGGAGAAAACATTTTGGGGCTTTAGTCCTACTGTTGTTTTTGAGACTAGAGGGAATTGTACAAGCATGCCCTATTTAGAAACAGTTTTGTGAGCAGCAAAGCTCATGACACTTGGTCTCTCACAATTCAGTTTTTTACCAGCTAACAGCTATGACTGCAGTTTTCCCTCCATTTGAAATATTCACCCCTTTTCTCTCTCCCTGTTCTCTGTTGATACTCTAGAATTTCAAAAGCCCGGCCTTCACTTTTCCAAGGGAGATACAAATAGTGCTCACCTTCCTTATTAGGGTACCTATTTCAGTGAAGCAAATAGGAATTTAGTGTCTTTGAAAGTGTGGCCACATCAATTTTTGTTGCACCTGACTTACACATTGAGAAATATGTAGGCAAAGTAGAATGCTTGTCTACATGCACTCACACAAAGTGAAACATTGCAGGCATCATTTTAATTTTTATTTATTGTACAATACACTGGGTTTTCTAATATCCCCCTAAAAATTAAGAGTTAGTGCAATAGGCACAAAAATGCTTGAGAAAAAGGACCTATAAGTTCTTGGTGATTCAAGTGTCACATATTCTTTGTAATCAGCTGGATATATTGAGGTTAATATTTCTACAACATGACAAACACACAACACCTTGTAGAATTTTAATAGCATGTTACTGAGATTGTTTCAAAAAACTCAGCAAGACTATTATGATTTAAAGCTGAGGGATTTTTCTAGGTTAGAATCTGGACCACATAAAATTCACCTTTGACTTTAACAAAGACAAATGGCTGTGCGTAAACCCAGCTTCTTCCAGGAACTGCCTAAATAGGAATGAATAATTACCTTGTATAAAATAGAAGTATCAGTCTTTAAACTAGTTGCTTTTCCTAGGGTAGTTATTGCTAATTCTAAAATGCATCTTCTTCCCTCAAGCTCTTTGACTTTAACCATAATACCATAGGATTTTCTTTTCAATTCCATGAACTGAATTTGAATTATATATATAACAGTCACTTATGAGGTGAACTAGAAACACGTTTTACTAGATACTCTACTGCACATCTAAATTTTCCCAAAATTCAATAATTGTTTCAATTTGTATGATATGAAAGCTTGAGCATTCAAGCTTTTCCCAAATTCATCTCTATATATTTCATGCGGGATGCTGCTACTGAGCATTTATATTGTCATCCATGAACTATTTATTTAAGTCTTGCACGATATAGCTATTAGTATTTGGAAACTTTCATTTTAACATCTCTTTCTTGTATATTTAAGGTCATAGGGTTATGGAAGGCATAACCCTGTTTCATTTATGTATTTTCCTTATACATGCTCTATAGTGTGAAAAAAAAAATTTGCAAAGAATTGCATGTGTAAAGTTCTTGTGTGTTGCCACTGAAGTCTCATAGCTCAAACACAAGGCGATTCACGTATATATCTTCATGATCTAATTAATCTCTGCCATGTTCCTTCTTTTTTTTCAACTCTTTTAATGGTGTTATCTTAATGTAAGAAAGGTTGCTCCAAAATGTTATTTTGTGAATTTGATGTGCAAGCACTTTTGGATAAAGTGGCATCAGATTCAGGAGTTTGCCAGTCATGGAGATGAGTCTGGTTGGACGAGAGATTACCTTTCTAGATAATCCTCACAAGTTCTCTAAGAATCTCAAACTTCTTCCCATTAAAACATTTCCATGCCAGAGAGATAAAAGTTGAACTTGAAACATGAATGAGAACCTTCCAAGAAACTTTTCCAGACTTAATATCAATTATCATTGACATAGAGGGGAAGAAAAAGAGAGGGGAAGAGAGGTTTCTGCATGCAAGAATGTGGCACAGCTTGGAGTTGTGAAGTCATGGGAGTATTATCATGCTAGCAGCACCATCTTTGAAGTAAAAGACATTACGTTGTGTGAGTCTTTATTGGTTTAATGTTTTTTCATCATCAGAATATATTGAGATTACCGACTCATGTCCTGTTTCCTCTTTTGTTTCTGCAAGGCTCCTTTACCAGTGCGTGTCAGAGACCAGGTTCCAGGTTTGCTATACTCTGCTTTATATGATGGTACTTATAAGTCTTGTAACGAGGACAGAGCAAGTCAGAATACTGCATTAAGTGGGCATTACAGTGCAGCTATTACAAAGCAGAAGTTGCTTTAGTAGAAATCTATGCAGAGTCTCATATGAAGTTATTATATTGCCATTACAGTGTCAAAGCAATTGCTAAGCTAGTCCATGGAGACCACATTATTATGTCATGATAGGAGATTACGCCTTAGCACTAAATGGCTTCAGAATAAGTCTACAGAGACCTAATTATATTACCATTGCTGCTTGAGAGGATTGTTTAACAGTAAAGTACTTTCTGTGGAAGCTCCCTTACAATAACAAAATAAAGCAAAATAATGGCAGCGTATTTTCTGCTAAAAAAAAAAAAAAAAAAAAAAAAAAGTCAAAATCAATTATCATGTCAGATTAAAGCATAAATGCACAGTAAATACTGAATTTACAGTCAACCTAACTTAACTCTGACTTCCTGAAAATAAAATACACAAATAAATAACAGTTGTATTTAAATTCCTACAGCAAATAATTTTTTGATTGTGAAAACTCTTTTTATTCATACAATATTACAATAATTCTTAACAGTCAATTTTATATGATTGGTTTTGTAAAGAACTGGGTCCTGTTCCAAACTATATAATGCATCCACTATTCTTAAACAGAACATCTGATTGAAGTGTTAAGTGGTCAGTAGCAGTTAAAATTATGAATTTATGCATAACCAAACTGATTATAATATATTTTTATGTTCATCCAGATAGAGAACAGTTATTGCTATGAAAATTAGCTTAATAGCTTAATATTAATAACAATCCACACAAAACTTTCTCTAAGACAGAGGGCAAACCAAAGATGAGATCAATTCTTGCAAATGTTTATTTAGAGTGTCTCTCAGACTATGAAGATGTTATTCATTACCTCTTCTGTAGATGCAGTGTCTCCTTTAAATTGGTATAGAAAATCAATGCTTTGAGCATGAGAAAAAACACTGTCCTCTATAAATCACAGGTATAGACTTCAGTGCTATAAATTTAATACAGAAACAATGAAAACAAAACAACTATCTCTTTGCTATTTTTTTAGTTAATAAAGAAAAAATGTAAAGGTTTTATAGAATAACACGAGCACGATAAAGATTCAGATTATCCTGCAAGAAAAAAAAATGTAGAATTAAATTGATTAAATATTTATATTCAGGCAATTGCTTGTAAAATAAAATCAATTAATATACATGTATGTTTAAATATGTTTCAATTTATAAAAAACTTGGTTTTATGCATATACGTATGCGTTGGATGAGTTGTATGTATCTGTAGAAATCTTCTGTCTCTTAAGTCTTCGTCAGCTAAATGGAGGAAGCTGGAATGAGGCAAGATTAGTTCTATAAATTGAAGAGCTGGAGATAATTGGTTGAAGATAATAAAGCTGGGGTTTAGAGAACAGTTAAGGGAATATAATCCTCATCAAGTAATCAATCAACTTTAGCACATACAGTGCTAATTCTGTCTAATGTATCCGTTTTGGTATTTCTAATGTATCTATCACTGTAGTATCTAGATACCATGTGTCAGATTTAGCAAGCCTCATTAAACATAGTATAAAACTTAAATTCAAAATAAGGCAATAACCTGTTTCTATGATACAGAAATTCAGTAATGAAGGTTTAAACTAAAGAAGTTCTTTGTTCATAGTTATTATATATTAAATGCGCATAGTTCCATCACTTGTTCAGATACTGAAATGTGTATTTATTTATTTATTCACTTATGGTAGTTTGAAAAATGAGATGAAACAAATAATCTGTGACCTGTAAAAGTAATTGTTAAGGCATAGACAAGTGTGGATTTTGCAAATGTAGAGCTCTGTTCAATGTAAGGTAATGATGTTTATGTAAAACAAGAAGAAAAGCTGTATGTGTAAGGATGGAATAGTAAGGAAGGAGGTGATGGGAAGGACATATTTCATGTGAGAAATCAACATTACTAGTGAGTAACAGCAAAATCACTTATGTAATGACATGTAAGATATCACATAATGACAATGTAAAGACTAAACTCTTCTTCCTAAAGTAATATGGATGGAATAATATCATTTTAATTTTTAAAAAATAAGCCTGGATAAAAATATTGGAAAATGTCCTTTAGGGAAAAATTTGGGAATGATCAAGGAGCGACTTTAGAAAAAGAGTTCCTCCTTTAGCCTGCTTGCAGTAGTGTACTCAGAATTTCAAGGAATGAAGATAACCTCCATTCTCATTTAAAATGATGTCCTGGACAGGGGAAAAAAATACCCTTAAGAATCACTTGACATCATTTGTGTAAGATAGTACTATGAAAACTGCTGGATTATTAAAAACATTTAGATACACAAATGCTAATTTTTACAAATAATCTCTCCCCTACCATATTTTTCTTCTTTCCTCCCAGCCAATTACCTATAAATTGAGTTAAAGAGTACATCCTCATGATGCATATGCTGTTGTTTCAAACACTCACAGAATCGCGGAATGTCAGGGATTGGAAGGGACCTCGAAAGCTCATCCAGTCCAATCCCCCTGCCAGAGCAGGAACACCCAGATGAGGTTACACAGGAAGGTGTCCAGGCGGGTTTGAATGTCTCCAGTGTAGGAGACTCCACAACCCCCCTGGGCAGCCTGTCCCAGTGCTCTGTCACCCTTACTGAGAAGAAGTTTCTTCTCAAATTTAAGTGGAACCTCTTGTGTTCCAGTTTGAACCCATTAACCCTTGTCCTATCATTGGTTGTCACTAAGAAGAGCCTGGCTCCATCCTCCTGACACTCACCCTTTATATATTTGTAAACATTAATGAGGTCACCCCTCAGTCTCCTCTTCTCCAAGCTAAAGAGACCCAGCTGCCTCAGGCTTTCCTCATAAGAGAGATGCTCCACTCCCTTAATCATCTTTGTTGCCCTGTGCTGGACTCTGTCCAGCAGTTCCCTGTCCTCATCCATAGAAAGAATGAGAAATGTTAGCTTTTTACAGCCTCCTCACTTTCACAGTTAAATATTGTACTATACTCACTTATTCATCATTTGACCCAACTTAACCATCATTTGACCCTCAGATCGTACAAGAAGTAGGTATCTGTGCTTTGGTGCTAATAAGCCTGTAAGATAGAGACCTATATAGGTGGCTGGTATTTTCTATGTTTGTATTTTCTCTTTCCAGTACCTTTATTTTTGCAATCTAATAGGATATTACTTTATGTTAGATGTGAATGTACTTTAAATAGTAATTTTTTAATTGGAAAATCTTAATTATGAAAACAAGAATTTTGCCACTAAATACTAATTTCTGCACAGGATGTTGTAGGATTGGTACCTTGTAGATCCACAGGACAGCTTTTAGAAATCTGAGCTATAAAATACAACTTTCTTATTCCTTTTAACACATGACGCTATATACTTTGATATAATTGCATAGTATAATTAGATTTTGCCCTAGTGTAGCATCTGTTCACTTTGAAAAATGTACAGAACACTCCAAACTACTTAGCAAAGTCTTCTCTGGGGTCAGTGAGAGATATACTGCATTCATTCTAATGTACTTTTTCCAAAATGACTATATTACAAGAACTGCATATCTGAGGTGAATGCTGTCCAAACTCTTCAGGGACTCAAAATATTATTTCAGTATCTATAATGTTGATGATGTCAGACACAAGATCTCTTGAAAGCCAAAGAGAGGGGATTTTTTTCACCTTTTTAATGTATTTTTTTTACTATTATTATTTGTTATTTCAGAATCTTTCATACCTGAATAAATGATATTAGAATGTAAAGGCTGTACAAACTCAAAATCTGTAATTTGCTAGGGAATTTTTAACAATATTACCCTCGAAGTTTTATATATTTTAATATATTGCTTTTAATACAAAACTCTAACTTTACCCATAAAAGTCTAATTTCTGCCTGATAAACTCTCATATTAGTTTCAGATAATTGCTTTTTAAGTCTTCTTGCATATATCTACTGTCAATTTTTACAGCTCACTGAGCCATTCCAAATTATGTCTGGTTTGTCTTGCAAAACAAAAATGAGTGATTAAAGATGTTAAGTGCTTCTGTATCCAAACCTTTGTGCTTACTTTCTGTGTTATGAATAATTTTCATTTGACTATATCTCATACATAATGTCTTCAAGAGTCATGCTGAAAAGACAAAGGACTAGCTGTGCCATGCTGCGCTATACATTATGCAGTCTTTATATAATATGTTGTTTAATACTTAAGCATCAGGTACGTTTCCAGATCCTGCCCTTTTCGATCCACCGGACCTGAAATAGCTGTACTAATGTACATTTGGTTTCCAAACAGGCTAAGTGGTTGGCACCATGAATGTATGATGGCAGAATTTACACTTTTAGTGAAATTTCTAAAATTGTGAACAAAAAAAGTGTGCAATTTAACATTTTTATACTTCCATCAGCACAGCAGATGTAGATTATAACAATAGTTATAATACAAGTGACTGCAGATGGTCCAGATTCCTTTCTCCATCCTAAAATATACTTTAGGGATCTTGTCACTTTATAGTGAGAATATTCTGTGATTTTATATCAGTTACTTAAATCTCAACACACCCTGTTATATGTTTTTTAAGTAATTTGGAAAATACTTTCTCTTCAAGATACTTAGGAACAAAATTTAAAAAAAAAATTATATATATATATATACACACATATATGTGTGTATATATATATATATATATTAAACTTCAGATCATGGTTCTGATCGTGCCTTGGTTTGCGATGAGATAAACGAATTTGTTTGATCTCTGACTCTTAACTTATATTATCTGATCCAGCATCAGTGTAATAAATGAGTTTTGTTGCCAGCCTCATATAAAGTGTGAATGGAAATCTCAGAATTTATATGTATATACAAAGGGAGAATCATCTGAGATTTCATTAACTACAAAAGTTAGCCAGACTAGCCAATTTGATATTTAATATTCTTTCTCTAGAGATAAGAATTGAAATGAGATTACAGTCCACTTATCTGAGATTATGTAATTGTATTAATTTTAACATTATGTGTCTGCATAAAATTAAAGAAATCATAAAACTAATTATGATTTGGGGTAATATAACAGTATTTTTCTAGTCTAATTGCTATGTGAGGTGGTGTATTACATTTATAATTAACAGAAAATTATAAGTCAAAATACACTGATATTTCTTAATACAATCAAAACTGAATCCTTTATGAACAGTTTTCTGAGAGGTTATTTTTTGTTCTTGCCCATAGGGATTGTTTGATTAGGGGGTGTCTTGGTGGTGGGGGGGGAGGTTTGAGAGAGAGACTTCTTTTTTTTTCCAAATAAGTAGATTGTTGCCTGTAGAAAATCTCCCTAGTTCAGAGGAATTTAAACACAATGTGGAGTCATGGTCAAAGAAGAATTTTAGGTTTAAGAGTAACTTCTAAAATGTTATGATAATTACTTCTTTAATCCTTCTATTTTAACAGTTTTCCTTGTTGCATATCTGCAAATATATGGCATTATTATCATAAACAACTCATAGTACTCCATGGGATACTGTTACTCCTTTAGAATGGAATAAATAATATAAATTTTAATGCTATTTTAACAAATGTTGTGATGTTTACTCATGTACATAATGGGCTACCACACTGGGAAAAGTGAGTATAAAGGAGGATAAAAGATATTCCTAGTAGAATTTTCATGACACAGAATTATTAGAGAATGCACAACTTTTTAGCTTTTCTAATTTGGCTTCCATTTCTAGCAGATGGCAAATCTTATTCTTTTTAATTCAATTATCCAGTAGCTAATTAGAATTTTGACATATTGAAAGTATAGAGACTTTATCATAAAATACTTTGGAGTAGCAAGATTTTACACAATGTGTTTATAATATTATGGTTTGTCTTTACAAGATGTAGGCAAAGACAAATATAAGCTGCCTCTAAATTAAGAAGTCCAGAGACATCTACTATAAGAATTATAGAATATTACTCTTTAGGGTTTTCATGAATAATGAGAAATTATCCATTATATGGAAAGAGCAATTTAGCTGAATATTCTTTAGGATTTTTGGGGTCATTTTCAAATAAAATCTGAAATCAAGATGTCCATCCATTCGTTGTGTTCATTTGTGAGGGGCGGAAATACATATCAGTATAAATCATAAAATATTTGGTGAACATTAACAATTTTTGCACATCTTCCTAGATGGTTAACATAGAAAAAAAAAAGGTTATACCTTCTTGAAGTACTCTAATTGTTAACTCAGTAGCATTTCTGATGCAGAAATCCTCAGTGTAAGAAAAAATACTGGGTTCAGTATGATGATAAACCCCCAAGCAGTAAGAAAAATACGAGTGCACTAGTCTTTCCCTTAATTAAGAGACAAAATAGTTAAATGAGACATTTACTATTGAAAATGAAAATTATATTTATCTTATTGCATATTGCATAAATACATGGGACACTTTCATTTATCTTTATTGTCTGGTGTGTTTTGAAAACAAAGATCAGATTCCAGAGGCATGTCACCGAGAAACTGGTAGCTGGGCACATCAAACAGTGACTGTGTAGAAAAAGGAGCATAATTTACACACCTTCATTCTAACCATTTTTTCTGTGAGTGGATCTCGAGTCTGCCTTGCAGACTTCTGCAACACTTTATTCGCCTGCCGGACGCTGATCTGTCCTTACTGGGCCATGAAGCAAAATTCTGATAGGTAGGGGGAACTACAGCTTCCTACTCAGAGAGACAAATAGCCCAAGCAAGAATCCTGCAGCCATTTACTGACTTCTCCCGGCCAAATTGCCTTTCAAATCTTCTCTGAAATAACTTAGGCAACAAAGTGCTGACGAAAGGTTGTCACGCCAGCATACGTGCCAGAGACATGGGATCCCTTATATTCTTAATTAAAATAATTTCACTTCATAAATGAACATTTTATACCCAATGTGCAACTGGAAATTAATAAAATACCTTCAAGAGGCTTTCAGAGCATCAGAGTTTGCAGGAAACAAGACTGATGTGCGCACGTGGACATGTGAGCATATGTTTGTGTGTCCTAACTAGACAGGATTCATAATGTGAACCTTTTCCAAGGCTTTTTCCAAAGGCAAATATGGCTAGCAGCCTCTTGAGTTTTTCTCTGTCACAAAAAAAAGGAGAATCAGAATGCTGTATTTGCCAGGTTTCTGTGATAAATTATTTGTGTTAGATCCAAGATCAAGATTTAAACAGATTGCAGCCTAATCTTTACTAAATAGAATTAAATTCTCTGTGGGTGCAAATTAAGTGCATTTGGTTGGAACATGATCTGTTGTCAACTAAAATGTTTGGTTTTATTTAACATAAATCTGCATGTGTACAATCTTTATCTTGGCAAGTTATGACTGTAAAAGTAGGAAATATGGAAGAGGTAAATATTGGCTTTTAAGACCCACCATAAATCTCCGTTATAAAAAAGCATTATTAAGATTTAAGAAAATGTGTAAATAAATGAGAATTGTTCTTAATAAGAATAGCCAAATCCTTCATAAAAGCAAGGAATTAGAAAAGGTTTTGAGAAAATAGAGGGTAAACACATTTTTCCCTTTTTAATTCCAATACTTTTTTTTCTTTATCAGCTTTTAACAAAAGCTAAAAATACAATTCAAAGCCATCTTAGTGGGCAAGAACACTGGTTACCAGAGGAAAATTTTACACCTGCTTAGACTACTCTGAATGGAAAATGCATGAGTAAACAAATATTTTAAATGGACTCTGTATTTATTTTGACAGGATATTTATAAGCAATTTTTTTTTGGTCATAACACTATTTTAAAGTGTCCATGTATATACAGAGAACAGGTTTCTAGAACTCTTCCAGTCTCATATTTTTCTATTTCAGATTAATTTATCAGTTATAATTTTGTACCATCTCATTTTTGTGTTTCTTGATAGGATACAAACACTTGACTTTCAAATACAATCACTGAAAATATGATTTAGAAAGCATGCTCTCCATGAATTCTAACAAACTTAATCTGTCAGACGTTCATAGAAAGCAAATACATATGGCTATGGATGATTAAGTTTAGATTGTAAATTAGTAGGAATCTTTTTTCAGCATTTTTTTAATTAATTCTGGATAATCGATACCTACTGGTAATTATTTTAGATAATACAACTGCCAATTTTTGTTTCCCTAGTTTGTTCTGGTGGTCATTTGTGCTGCATTTCCACCAGAGTTTTGCTTATTTTTTTAATTTAAAATAAATTTAAAAAAAAATAATCAGAAACCTTGGCTTTTTGCTTATTCTGAAGTAATATCTACACAAAATAATGAAACAAATTGTGTTTACTTAATAAAAACTGACACCGATTTTAATTACAGTTAGTCTTGTATGTGAGTTTGGCCAATGATTAGGTCCATAATTGCATTGCAATTTTGAACAGATTTTAGAAGTTAAGTTTCTGAAACATATATTGTGATATTTGCCCATTTATTGCTCTCATTATTCAGAAAAATCCTTTTAGTTTTTTTCTATTTATCTTCCTATAAAAGGAACTAGATTCTGCTGTGGTTTTACATTTTGTTTTTTTCTAACAGATATATGTCTGGCTTTTCTGTGAATTAATATGCAGACTGTGCAAGTTACTCACCTTGCATATGGTTCCGTCGCTCACACATTTCTTCCTCCCGTTTTTCCCCCATCTTGTTTTCTCCCAAGTACTCTCAAAGTCATCAGTTTCATGGATGTTAAAATAAACAGGGAAGGAATTCTAACATTCCCAAATGTGTTTTGGGAATTTACCCTTCCACCATGAATTTGAACATTTTCCTCCTATTGTTTCTTTTCTAACAAAAAAGATCAAGAAGGGTCTCCTTGATATCCTTGATAGCAAGGACTTATAGATAAGTGCCCCTCAAATAGACAAGATTATAAGGCTTCATGTTCCAGGGGAAAAAATGGGCAGTAGAAAGGCAGTAAGGTGTTAAGAAATTTCCTGGCTTTAATTGTTAGGAAAGCATATGACAACCACTACTAAAGATTACGAGTCACTACTGAATTTTGTGACAGTTTTTATATACACAGCCTATGCCTATAAAGACAGTATCTGTAACTAGACAGTACCAGGAAAGTGTATGTTTTTTTTAAAAATGAAGTTGTTTAGGATGCTGAAATAAGTTCAAATATAAAAAGTAGATTTAAAATAACACTTCACTCTAATGAGTAGAAATCATGACAGAAGAATAAAGCATAAGAAAATATCCATGGGGCATAAGTAAGATGATTAGAAATATCATTAAAGCTAAAGCATCTGTTTGAATCCGTTGTGAGACACCCAATTCACCCACATGCACAAACAAATGAGGGCTCAGTTTACTAATACTGCAGTTTGAACACTAAATATAACATGCTTTGCATTTAAAGAACATACAGATTAAATATGAGATGCCTGTAATACAAGGGAGCCTGCAGTAATGATACGCTGTAGATTTGAAGATCGTATGCAAACAGGCAGATGTCCAAAGCAAGCAAATGTTCATTACAGAAAATTTCACATCAGGCATCTCTTTTATACCACTGAAGTAAAATAGAGTGTTTTAAAAGGTTTGTAGGGAAAATAAAATTTATTAGCAAAGATCAGGAGAAAGGTGGCAGATGCCATCCTGATAATCTGTCGAAATAAAATCCAGCAGTCACAGGGCACCTGCATTCACTGGGGCAGAGCCCACCTGAGGTGGAGACAGAGCCCAGTGATGCAGGAGAATTGGGGGCTGCATGCACATACCCGCAAATGAAAAAAACCCAAGAAGGAAGTACAACTTCTGTCTGAATCATGTAGGTATTTAACACACATACCTTTGCTTTCTCGGTCCAAGTAGAGACCGGTTTAATCCTTTTTGCAGAACATACAAGTGTATGAAGCTCTACGCAAATCTGTAGTAGTATTTTAAGTATTAGTATCCCAAATAACTCTGCCTGTTACCATTAATGTTTTCCACTCACATGGGAGGTCTGTACAGACCCCAGTCCCTTATATGGCCAGCTCTTGTCTGATTATCAGCTACTTTATTATTGATTTTTGATTATTTCATTAATTTAGAATGGAACCTAAAAGATCATTTCAGAATGGGATTTTTCTGTGCCTTTTTCTATAGATAGATACATTGAAGCTAATTAAATAAAGATATAAAATCAAATAGAAAAGTTTAAATTATTTTCAAACTTAATATGGAAGTCATTGAAAGGACAGAGGAGATCATCTATGGTCTCCTGGAAGTATTTAATTAAAAATAAAGAATTCAGCTTTCTTTAATGTAAGTTCAGAAACTCAGCATTTTTCAATCAGCTTTAAATGTCCTTTAGAGGTCAATGTACATGTCTGTCCTTAATTGTAGCTGATCAAGTAAATCAAGGCATTGAACACTTAGTATATTCTGATGGAACTGAAAACAGGCACAGGTTGGTTCAAAATAAGATCACATACTTTTAAGGTACGTGTTCTTTATTCTGTCCCTTTAAAAGCAATTTCTAAAAAATGAAAACATTTGGCCAGATTCCTAGTCTTTAAAGATAAAAAGACTTCATCTATGACTTATCTTTAAACATATATGTTAATCCTGCACATGAATGACAATTCTCAAAGCTAATTAAATGATACCTACAAAATTATTCTTAGGCATATTCTTTGCTGTGCAACAGCAAACCCAAAAGTGTTTCAGAATGCATTTACCCTGATTTTTGGATCTGCTGAAGTTCCTCTGCTGATACATAATTCTAATAAGATTTGACCACAATTCTGTAAACTATTTTCAAAAGGTCGGCAAAATAATTATTCCCTTCCCCTAATGGTTTAACAATTTTGTAACATATGTTTTTATGTTTTTGAAACATGATAAGAAAATAGAGGTGTTCTCGCATGTAAATTCCCAGCTTCATGGGTGGCCTATCATTCTAACACAAGCAAACAGTGACATTTACTTAATGTGTGGTATTACAGACTATCAAATTGGTCAATCCTTCATACTCTATTCTTCAGTGAGGCACATCAATAGTTAATTTCATGGGAGTCTTGCATACAGTCAAAAGACATTTCTGTCTATGCTTTCAGTCATTAGCAGCTGCAGAACGTACTTCAGAGCTCTATACGTGTTCCACTTATGCTCTACAACTGGTTCTACCCTGCTACTGGGACTGCATTTCTTTAGTGATCAGTATTTGATCATCTGAGGTTTGTGTTTATTCAGTTGGGTCTTCTAGTATTAATATGTGCTTGTACCTCCAGGCCTCCAGTGTCCTTATTTTCTGCTGGACCTTTTTGAAACCTCTGCTAAAGCTTCTGATTTTCTTCAATGACCTTTGACATCTGACTTCCCAATAACACAGTCATATTACAAAAGCTAGTCAGACATACATGCTTATCCTAGGGTTGTTAAATAGTTCTCTCTGCAAAGTAATAGTCCATTAAAATATACATTTACACATATAGCCATAAAATGTGTGGTAACTGCTTGGTTTTAGTATCTATTAGTTACTCCGGTATGTTATCAAAATTGCCTTACAGCAGCATGACAAAATATTGTTCACAACTACAAGCAGACCACACAGCAGTTCAGATTTCTTGCTTCGGTAATTCTTCATTACTGTCATGTTAAGTCTTTTTTGCACACTGTATGCAATACCAGGATATGTGTTGATTATATTTTTTGCTAGTGCAAAGATGCGATTGCATGAGTTATGGAAATTTCCCATATGCTTTTTTACATTCTGGGGTTGGGTTCAGGTTCTTGCCAATCTTCCAACAGCAGAGACCAAACAACAGTCCCAGAAGCATCATGACTGAAAAATCGAAATGGATACAAGTAGCTTTCTGTTTAGTTTCTGCAGTCTGTGAAGTGTTACAGACATTTGCACACATAATATGACTTTGGGCTAGTTCCTAACTGCATAAGAGCTGACAAAAATGTAATCCGTAGCATTGCCTGTTCTGTGGGTAGAGAATTAAAATTTCCTAAACTGTCATTTTTTCAGTCATTAAAACAGACTTGAAAGAAATTAGATGAACAAAAGTAATCTTAGTGTTTATATAAGATGTTTTAATGGATCTTCAATAGTGGTGTCACTTCCAGGCATTCATGTAATAACTGCATGAAAATAAAAATAAACAATGCTAATAACCTTTGCAACAAGGACTATACTGTTACTTGTAGGACAGAATCCTGAAGGCTATAATAATTATGCTTAAGTGTTCCCAGAGTATTTATATGTGTTTCTTTCTAAAGGAACAGATTTTTGCCCCTAAGGCCCACTGAAGTTGCAATGATTTTAATTAGTGACACAGATAGCTTAATTCAACTTATTCTACATGCACTTTTAGGAATGTTTAAATCAGCTAACAACTCTCCACAATCAAGGAGCTGAAGGTGTGTGTGTAGTGATATGGATTAAATAGAATAATTCTCTTAACTCAGGCAGGGGACGATGATTCTGGGGCAGACGTGATTAAAGTGTAGTCTATATCTTGAAAGTAACCACAGGTTGAGCCAGCTCAGGGTAAATGGCATTGATCAGATCTAATTGACTTGGGCAGGCATGATAGTTTGGGCTTTTTAGTCAAGATTCCCGACTGAACCAAGTTTCTCTGAGAGACTTAAATCAGATCTTACAGCATTTTTCTCATGTCCTTTTGCTTCCTTTCAGTTTTTTAAGTCCTTTGTGAGATATAGGGCTACGGATTTTTCAAGAGAGCTGTAATTCTTGTGCTCCTGTTGCAATTGTGTGACACTAAGCTATTTGTTTTGGTCCCTTCTTGCCCTATTTTACCTTATTCAAAATTCAGCTTTAAAAGTGTACGTGAGCATGAGAAAATAGACCCTGAGCAAGAAAGAACAACTGTGTTCCCCAAAGCATGACAGGATGGGTATGTCTGTCCTTACACCATTTTGTGGCTTGAGCGGCTTCTCTTACCCAATGTTCCTTACTCTTCTGACCTCTCCACCTCACCAGCTAACACTTGCTAACACTTTCTGTGTTAAAGATATTTGATAAACGCTCATACAAAATTTATTACTGCAAACAGATCCTTCAGCATCAGTCTGAAGACCTTCCTGCCTTCCTCTTTCTTTTTCTGGGCTATGGCTTTCACATCCTAAAACAAGATACCTTAGGAACACTTATTCCAGGTACATCACAAAAAGTATTTCCTGGTTTCAGACATTTGTATGTTTTCATACACTTAAAGAGTGTCTGTAAGTAAGTCAGTCAGTAAGTAGAGAAAAAAAAAAAACAACTTTAAGTGTACAAGAGAATCTAGTTCAGGCCAGCCTTTTGTAATTCTCTGGATGAAGAACAATAGCTCCTGGACCTCAGTTACAGGTTTTAAGCTTTATATGGTACACGTCAGAAAAAATAAGTCTTTTCTTTACAAAGCTGAAAATATCACTGGAGTGATGTGCAAAAACTATGAAGAAGTACAGTTTATCTGGCAGTTTAAAGTTGGATTATTCTAGCAGAATTTCAGGACATCACTTGATGTAACAATGCAATATAATGATCATTTACACAGACAGAAAAAATTTCTTTGTGCTGTCTCCTGTTTGGTAATATTAACAGCCTGTAAATCACATTACAACATACAAATGTGAATGAGCGGAGCAGAAATAGGGGTAGCTGCAATCTCAGTGGATTTGTCATTTTTTGAATACTGATCAAAACTTAAACCTGTTATGGACTTCGAAGTCTTTGATTTTATAAGGGAATGTTTAGTTTGTTTTATTTCAAGGAAACATCATAATTGCTTTAAATTTTTATAGATTTGTTCCATTCCAGCTATAGCATATTAAACAGTAAAAGAATCTAGAGACATTGTTCTGAAGATCTCTATGTCTCTAAGATTGCTTTGTTTACTGGTATATCATAACACTGAAATAGTTTTGGCTATCAGAGTTATATTATCATCAACAAGACAATTGAAATAGATCCCAGGTTAGCATTTTGATTATGTTATCTAAATTCACAATTTACATTTCTGTTGGATTTTTTTTTTTTTTTTTTTATTACAGATTGGCTATTTTTTCACCTGGATTATTATATGGTTAGTACCTCTCATAATTATACTTAGGTGTATGAGACATTCTGAGAGAAGAACAAAGGATCTCCTATAATCTGGATAGGTTACACATCAGGTTTGTGTTTGTAAGCCATATTTTAAGTTGGATTAGTTTTCAGAGAGAGAGAAAAAAAAAAGGAGATGCTTTGAAGTGTTTGGTTATGGTCCTTGTTCTTAAACAGATACGTGTCTTACTGTCACAAAGTTGATTAAAGTAAAGCTCAGCAAATGTCATTCCTGTCTCCGTGGTCCATGTTAAACAGACCGCTTTAAAATGTATGTGCTCAATTGTCAGTGGTATTAGCATCCTCCAAATTTCAGCTTCACAGGATTGAAGCTTGACAACACAGATTTTCTAAGTCTGTCTACTTTGATAGTAGACAGTATTAACAACCTGTGATATGCCACTCCTGATAATACACAGAAACGCCAAGCTGTGAAGTGATACAAATGTGCTCTGTGTGTGTATGAACCTTAGAGCTGGGTAAAGTCAGCGCCTCTGAGAATTTCATATTGAGGTCAGAGTTCAATCAGGCTCTTGGGATTTTGATCTCATATGTGTATGTCAGGCTTGGATCAGAACTAAAATGGGAATAATGGATTTTGAATTAGATCCATTAATCTACACATACTGTAAACTAGATTGAAGCCTTTGTGCTAAGGAGTTTTGATTTTTTTAATTTTTTTTTAGTGACATAAATGTTCTAATTCTGACCTACATACTGCACTCATACCAATTCTCTCTCATCTTCTCTGTAATTCTTCTGAAATAATCTCAGGAGGATATAGGAGCAGGACTTTTAAAAGAGTTTGTGCACAATTATATTCTAATTAAAATAACTAACACGTGTATAGTTGTTAATATAATTGAAGGAAAATTCCAAAAATATTCTTTTAATCATTAGGGTGTGACTCCATAGACCTTTTCTGCATTGTAATAATTGAATGAGATCATATTCATGTGTCACATTTGTCAACAGACATTTTGTTCTTCTAAATTCCTTTCTTTTTGACCAGACTTTTATATTGAAGTAGTTTACAAACTTAAAACTAATTAATTTAAAAAAAAAAAAAATCATAGAACAGCTTGGGTATGAAGAGACCTTAAGGATCATCTAGTTCCACCCCCATTGCCATGGGCAGGGACACCTTCCCCTAGACTGGGTTGCTCAAAGCCCCTCCAACCTGGCCTTGAAATAAATGCTGGCTTAAAAAACTATATTGCAGTCATAGATTCTTAGTCAGGAAAGAACATGTGTAAAAAATTGATATTTTCTGTAGTCACTGCAGTTCCAGAATACCTTGAATTTTGATGAAAATGGGTGTTATCAAGGAACATTGCTGCAATGTTTAGTGCTTTAGAAATTCAGAATTCAGCCCAGTCAGGTTTATGCTGTTTTAAACAGTATCTCACTCTACCCAATTCAATGTTTCTCATATCTAATGTCTTATCTGAATGATTATCAGTCTGTTCAGTCCCAAATATCCCTAAAGAGACCAAAGCCAATATCATCATTTCCAACCATTTAGGGTCCCAATTTCAACACAGTTTCAGCACTACATTTTCATGTGATTGGAGCTTAAAAACTGTAATTTTGCTTTCATCTTAGCAATTACATTGCCAAAAGAAACAAACACTTTAGGGGTATCCCTGACCCAATGTGGAGTATGCAGACATTTTGTGGTCTCTACCCATACGGACACAGCTGCAGTCTCTGTCTACTAAGTCTCTGCAATTTATGCCCCAAAGCACTCATGCGTCAACTCAGTGAGCCCTGTTAGGTAAATTAGTTGTGTGGTTGTGAGTGAATGCAGTAAATCCTGCAATTTGCTATGTTAACAGCTTAATCTTCTTTTTTAAGGTTAGTCCTATTTAAGGTTACAGAAAACATATAGTTCAGCTGCATCGAGTTAGCTGTTGAGTCAGCGTTTAATTGTACATATGCAAAATGTTGTTTTCTTCCCTGATCAATTATGGTAGTGGTAAATTACTGAAATACAGATGAGCATTTAAAAGATAAACCAGAAAACTATAAAATAGACAGTATGCAGCAGCATTATGCAGTGGCTGATCATGACACTGGGCACCCCCAAAAAGGGGAGAAGAGGAAGAGGGGAGGATAGCGCTTTGGACAAGCTTGCTGTGTGCTCTTTCTATATACTCCTCTAATTGTGAAGACAACAGCACTACAATGTATTTGTAGAAGGATACGTAGAACAATTTCTGACAGTGTTTATGATTCAGGAAATGTTTGGGAAGACAAAAGTACCATCTGCATCCTTGACTACCTAAGGTGAGGCACTTACACTGAAATAGGTACTATTAACCATTCTGGTTTATGCTAAGAATTAGAGAAGAACAGAGAAAGCTTTTTGATCTACGTTTGTTGAAAATGCATGAATAAGTCAAAGACAAAAATACATACAAAAAGTTTTTTAAAATGCTTTGGAAGTAGAAACTACACAAAATAGACAAAATCATGAGTTGGAGATACTCAGTTGAGAATTCTTTATATTGCATAGTGTACCCCCATAACAGAACAATTTGAAACAAATTACATAACAATTAAAGAAAAAGAAACTACTAATATTTAAAATTGCACGTCTTTCGTATGTTGTGACCAGGCTGGCTCTGTCACCAGTATCCATGAAGAGAACTGGCTTATTTCTTCCTTTTCACCTCTGGTGTTTTCCAGTTGTCATGGCTGTATTAGCTTCAGAAATGAATAGAACGCGTGTTCATGCTGCTGCTTGCTCTGTTATTTTATGCTGTTGCGGGCTGGGAGTGAGGGGTGCATTTTAACACAATTTTATAGAGCAATGTTGATTGCAACAGCTTTTTAATTCTATCAGTATTCAGAATTAAATTAACATAAACCAAATTTTAAATATATGCATGATTATCAGGCACTTAAACATATGCTTAAGTACATTCCTGGAGTCGGGCCTAATGACCTAACCTCTCCCTGTGAAAGTAAATGGTAACATAAGCCATTTGTGTATGATACTGCAGGATATAGCTTTTAACATCTAACTATTAAAAAAAAAAAAAAAAGACAAAAAACCAACTCCCCTTGTCCTGCTAATTAAAGGGGACAACCATTATTAAGACCATATTTATTCTGCAATGCAAAATGCAGTTTATCACTCTGATGCTCATCTTCGGTCATCCGACCCTAACATTTATCAAACATCAAAATATCTTCCAGTAAGTTAGCTAATGCTTCTTTCAGGTCTAAATTACTGAGTAGCACTTAATTTTAAGAATGAAGTATCTCCTCAAATGTCATTAATTTTATAAATTATATGGAAAAACAAATTATAAATATAGTTCAATTTTTGAATGTTTCTGGTAGATGAAGGCAACTAGAGGCAACCTTAGTTGTTGAGAACACTTATGTTACTGTTTTGTGATAAAGAGCTACTGTTTGTGTCAGATTTAAGCATTAATCTTAAAACATTTCACTTTCCCCTATGTTATTCACCTGCAAAACCATCTAGAGTGTTTCAAGAAGTTTTCTTGACCTTGGGCTATACTACAAATCATAGAACTTTACATTTTTACCAACAAATTTTCAAACCAGTGAGTAGAATAGTGTTAAGAATGATTTTTAATTTTATTATTTTTTTCACCAAAAATAGGTACAGGTGATGCAGCAGACATTTAAAGTGCATGTCACTTAATAACAGTACATATTGCATTATTATTACATTTTTACCTTTGGAAACTCTCAGTGACTTTATGGCTTTTCAAATGACTTATACATTCCTTGGCTTTTCGACAGCAATTTGATGGGGAGAGAGAATCAGAGCTCCTTGTCAAAAAAAAAAAAATTGTGATATTTTTTAAGATGGATCTCAGCAGGTCTGTTCACTGATAATTGCAAAGGTACATGTCTACATTTCTGATCCTCAGTTGGGTTATATTTGCTTTACATTTTTGCTCAGTCATTTATAACTCTGGGGTTGAATATTCCTAGAGAATGAGAAGGGTTTGTCTAACAGACTGTACAATTTAAGATGTCTGTATACCTTGATCCTTTTAAAATGCTGGAAGCTAGTAACATTTTCTTTTCTTTTTTTTTTTTTTTTTTTTCCAAAAGACGTGCAATCCATGCTACTGTTATGTATATCCTTGGACTTCAGCTATGGCTGCCCACTACCTATGAGTCTGTACATTGCAGTATGACAGTAACTTGCAAAATATATCCATAGAACACATCTCTTTTCAAATTCAGCATGGCATAACTATTCAGTCCTAAACCTGGGGACAGCTAGAACAGCTGCTTTAAGTTCACTGAAAAGAGTCTGCACACAGAGACTTTAGTCTCCTTTTCCAGTTATGGGTCATGTTTCTGCCCTTAGTTTTCACATTACTACTTCATCCTCTTTTTGAAACAATGTGCAACATAAAAATTGTGGTACTTTAAAGGCTTTTTTTTTTTTTTTCCTTCAGTCAGAAAAAAGAAAGTTGAAAAATTGTGATGTGTGTGTCTTCAAGCAGAGTGAGCACAGCTTAACTTATTACATCAATTCCTTGCACAGACTTAGGGAGATAAATCTGAGTACAGGTGGCATCTGGCTGTCAGCTTCACAGGTGGGAGCAGTGTTGTGTGCAGATTCATGTGCATGGATCCTTCATGCTGGAGGGGGTGGGGGCTGTTCCCGTTTGCCCCTCAGTTCTCTTTCCCCACTTCTCAGACAATTATTTTGGCAGGGAAAAAAAAAAAAAGCTGAAACAAAGTAATAAATTAGATTGGCAGGCATACTTCAGACTTGAATTTAGAAAGACTGCTCAGAGCATTAAAGCATGGCTTATCTGTACAGAGGAATAGCTAATTATGATACTGTTGATTTAAATAATCCAGAATTTTCTCTTAGTAAAATATATGCAAGTCTCATTCATGTACATACATACAAAAAATCAAAAAAGTATATGATTTACTATCATACACATTTTCAGTAATATCTTGACACATAGGATGCCTTCCAGTGAATGGAAGTGCTTCAGAATCTAACACTTCTGCTGAGCTGTATTGTCAGAAATCAAATTGTGTCATGTCTTTCACCTCAACAGGAGACGTCATAAATCACAAAATTATCTAGTTCTGCTCGTGGTTTTATTTTTGCACTTTGTTGTGGTCTCATATTTGCTGTCATAACATGCTTAAATGGCCTAACACAAAAAAACTGTTACTTTAGATTAGATTTAAACCAGTATAAATTTATCTGAAGAGTACTTGTCTCATAGTCTGAAGTTTATCAATATCTTAGCCCTTTTGTCTGATTTTGAGGGAAAATGTTAATTTTTCTGTATTTATCAGACAGAAACAACACACGAACTGTTATAACTTATCTCATTATTGCTTGTTTATTTTCAGTGCAAATAGTTTGGAAAAACATAGGCTGTGTTACATGAGGAATTATTTTTTTTAATCTTTTTTTGATTAAGTGAATTGACTTACAAAAAGCAAACATATAATGATTGTTAATTACTGGAATCCTGAAGCATCTGAAGCATGTTGACTGTACACTGAATGTATTACTATAATGGAAAATGTTAGGGGTAAAAGTTTTCATTTATATTATTGGTTAATAGCTTTGGCAATTGTACAACAGTTATACAACAGTTATATTTTTAATTGTGAGATACATCCTGAAAAATGCTAGGCAATAAAAATTAGGAAGCTGTTCTTCTGTCAAGCATGACTCACTTAAGCTTGGATTTAATATTGATTTATCCAGCTCTTATATTTATCCCTTGTGGTAACTTTTACTGTTCTAGATATTAATAAGTATTTTGTACACATTCCTTCATGATTCTCCTTTGAATATTCAAGCAGAATTTTGCAGAGCTGCTGATATTTGTAAGTTCAGTTTACAAAGCTTTGACATCCAGAACTCTTCATTAGAAAAATCAATGTGCCTTACAGCGATTTCTTCGGTGCTTTGTGGTGAGAGAGACTTCTGCTTTAGTCCTTGGTCAGATTATACATGAGACATACCATGGAAATGCCAGATTTCTGCAGAAAGTATTTACATAATATGTTAGACATAAACTGAAATGACATCAAAATATTTTATTTGAAAATGTGGAAAATGCATAAATTTGTGTCTAGAGTACAAGCATCTAATTCACTTTTGTTGTTGCCAGAGCCTCCCTTTACCTTCACCTTTTTTCCTCTGGAAATCTCAGCTAAAAAACTTCCTTTTCCCTTTTCTTTCTGACTGACGCCCTTTCTGAAGGGTGTTGTGATTCTCCACATGAGGACAGCTCAATGTACAAAAGCAGCTTTCTGTTCTTTCTTTGCATTGGTTTCTGCCAGAGCATCAGGGAACGTTGGCTCCTTGCCTTAAAACTTCTGAGAGAGGAGTTCCTCATCACTTCAACAGGTTTCTTCTCACTACTCTTGGACTCACATGACTAAGTCTAAGGATATAAAGCATATGCAAAGAGAATGTGTTAGAAACCTTTTAATCAGCAGTTATGGAAATGTAGAATGTAATTTAAATTGCTTCTACTGATCACTGGCACTGAGAGAAAAAGGTCTACCAGATAGTGGGCAGCCCTAACCTGCACAGGAGCAATAAGGACTCATCCTTTTGGTAAAATGCCTTGTGGAATGCTGCAGGAGCATGTCAGTCTGATGAATACAACAAAGCTGAGGAAACGTGAAACTCTAAGTCTGTTGGAGCAAATTAGATGTCAAATATTTTGACACTAGGAGACAGCTAGAGAAAAACATCCATACACAGGTGACACTTGAGAACTGCTTTGCAGTTACCAGGGACATCACCAAGAATGCATTGCTTTTTGCCTGTAGAATGCAAATCCCCCACTCTGAATGTCAGCACCTGCCTCGTAGCAAGTCCTGATGTTTTAGCAGGAGTCAGTCCTCATCATCCAAGTCCATTAATCACATTTCAGGAGGCCGATTTCCTACAGCCAATCTCCATTTCTTCCAGGGATTCTAGACAGATTTAATTTTTCCCCTGAATGCATTAACCTGAAGGAGCAGCCTACTTAATTAAAACAGATATTGTTTCACTTTCTTTAAATATGCAAATGTCTTTATGAGACTAGGTGCCATGTGCTGTACTTTCTTGCTTAATTAAACTCAACCTCAGCTTAATTTTCTTCAATGAGAATAAAACTCTCCCACTTTTTTTGGTAACTTACCTCAATACATTAGCTGCAACAGGCTTGTTTGCATGAGTAATCTCTTTTACTATGTGGAGCAGATGGTCTGTATATAAATATACTCTGTGTGAATGTCCAAAGACAGTAACCCACATATGTATGTGGGTCTTTTTGGCTTTTGGTGCACCATTTGGTGTTACAGTGAATTTAGGGAATGGATCCCTCACCACACAGGGTTACAACAGTGCTGCAGTGCTCAAAGTTGTTCGTAGCTCTGCCTAATGAGGGACAGAGGTTTTAATCTTTTAGATTTCCTTAGTTCCCACCTAAGTAAGTAATGGGAACTAAGCTCTAATTTTCTAGATTTTGGAAATATCCTTGATGTGTAGAAATAGTGGAATAGTAGAACAGGAATAGAAAGAATAATAGAACAGGATTTTCAAAGGAAGAAAGATAAATCCAAAAGATAACACTAGGACTTTATTTTATTTAAATTTTTCTGTTACTGAGGTAATATTTCACAGAATCACAGAATGTTAGGGATTGGAAGGGACCTCGAAAGTTCATCTAGTCCAATCCCCCACTACTGTAGTTGTTTGATTCTTGAAGAAGGAAGAAGGCAAGATAAATCAGCGTTCAGGCTGCACTGCTGTTCAATTGATCCTGTGCTGTCACCTATTGCAAAATGCTTCCTGAAAGCACTTTCTGATGTTTTTTTGATTTTTTTCAGGCACTAGAGTGATGTTAAGCTAGCTGAATTGTACAAGCTGTCTTTAAACAGGACATGCCATGTGTTGCAGTACCTGAGAAATATCACGCTAATCTGGTATAAGCACCACTAGCACAGTATGTTATCTGCTGCGGGTCAGATATTCTACATAGCTTTGCTTGGCTTGATCTATCAGCTGTTGTATTTGATGGTATTGCCTTTTGATTCATCTCCTTTATGACACCCAAGCATCTTATTATTTCTGGTCTCTCTTTTCTCGGTTTATGCACTTGTTTTTGCACATTTTGGTGTACTTCTGCAGCTAGCTCTAGATCTAAAGCAACTACTAGTACCTTCTAAAGAGTCATCAGTGGAGTAACAGCATAGTCTATTCTATGCATTTGACAAAAATGAAGAGTTATTTTTCTCCTTTGTATAAGACAAAGGTTTAGAATATATCATACATGTAGGAAGTAAAAAAAATTCACTGTTCAATCCATTCCTTTCATAACTATGTCATACTGAAGTGTCTGTTCCAGTATTTGTTCTGTTGCATAAGATTTCTGGACAAATTTATTGCCTGCTGGTAACTTTGTAGTTACATATAGCACTAGATGCACTATTATAACTTAGTTTACATGATAACGGAGAATATTTGCATTTAATAAATGTCTTAGATGACAATTTTATTTGAGCAACTACATTGCAAGGCCAGATTCTGATCCCATGTACGTTTTACCAAATCTAGAAGAGATGATAGACTTTATTTTGGATTAACACTAATGTAACTGAGAAGAATTTGTAAACCATGTTTCCTGCTTCATATATATAATAGGGTACTGATGCTGTCAATATTATCCACATGAAGATTTAAGGATTTGTAAAGCTTCTACAAAATAAACTTAATTAAATTCCTAACAATGAATCACAACTTTAGATTGAAATAAATGCTTCAATACCTTCCTGATCCAAGAAGAAATTAGTATAAATAAACAGAAACACTTTACTTTGACCTTATTTTTGAATTTAATTTTATTGAAATTTCAATTAAAAAAATCTAAAACCACATACTTTGACAATCTGTCTTATTGGTACCCAGTCCACGTAAATACCTACATTCACTTTGTATTATTAATTTATCAGAGATCAGTCACACGGCAGATAATAATTTGTTAGGTTTAAAATTAATTGGAGAAACAAATCAATGTTCAGTAAAGGTTACTGGATTTTTGACCCCCCTAGTTGTCTCTTCCTTAGAATTGCTCTGCATATTTTACTGATAATTAATACAGTAATACCATAGTTTGTACAGTTGTTGGCTCTGAACTTCTTGTGAACTTCTCAACCAGTTTTCTGAAAGGAATTTTCTATTTCTGCTTTTTTTGAAGTAACATGCCTTGAACAAGAGTATTTTCATGGCATCTGCCTACTTTTTCATGACAGTATGCAATATAGTACTACAGTTAAATGCAAGTAATCAATTTTTCTATGCATATGGAGATTTCAAATTAAATACATTAAAAATATTGGAATCTAAGGCTTACACAGCCTTTCCTCACCACATCTAAAAATCTGTAAGAGAACACAGATCACACTTCAAGACCATTAATCTGTGTAGATTTTAATTTGTCTCATAGTAAGCTATCACATGCACAGAACCTACTGAATAGACTGTCCTGCTGTCCCAGTGAACAGAACCATTATCTGTGATCAACACCTGGTTTTTGAGACCTCAGAGTGTGTAAATTATCCATATACTTATATATCAAAAACTATACCAATGTACTATGGCTAAAGATGACCTTACATTGCCCTATATTATAATAAAAATACTAAAACTTGTCAGTTCTCCAAAGGCACATCATGTTTATCAAAAATAATATAAAAGCATTTGTCATTCTCTGTGAATCTTAAACTTACATATCATTATGTAGTTCAGGAAAAGAGATCTCCCCTAATACAGAAAACAGAAAATGTAATAGCAGGGAGTGCCCTCCAATTTCTGATAATTCTTTGAACTTCCAATGAAGAAAAAAACCCAAAATAGTCCCAAATAAATAGGTATGGGGGGTTTTGTTGTTGGTGGTATAATGTTCTATCTTCAGGAAATACAAAAATAGAAATGGAACTTCTACCTGTGGACAAGTGGAAGTTATTTATTGTATTTAGAATTGTATATAATGGAGTGGGAGAGACCAAATGATGTGGAAGTTTACTTCTACTTTCTGTAAATAATGAACAAATAATGGAAGAAATAGAAGATTGAAAAGGGCATGAACTTTGCTAACAGTCTGTGAGCTCTGTTAGTCCCTTTACCAAGTAGCATCATCCTGGTAGTGGACTTGGGTTTAAAACATACATTATAGCCATACTGGAAACAAAAGCCAAGGAAGTTTCAGTCCCATTTATTTTAATCTTCATTGTAAAGGGATTTATACTAATGGAACACAATTACATTAGCTTTCATTAAATCCAGGTCTTAACATTCATAACATAAAACCCTTCAGAAGAATAATGCATTGTTTATGCAGCTGAATAGGAGTTTCATAAGAGTATACATATGACATCATATGACTATTTGGAAAATAGAGAAACAAATTGCAGTCCATCTGCTATTTAGTAAAGAGCCTCCAACTATAGAAAGCTGTTGCCAAGACTTTTCCTTATGAAAAGACCAAAACAAAATTCAACAGGCAATTTAGCAAGGGACTCAGATGGAAACTGGAATTTACTTTCTTTAACATTTTGTACTAGCTCCAGAGACATGCTCAGAAAGCCTGACCTGTCTTGGCACTGGTATTGTAGGTGTCCCTCCTGGGAGCACTCAGTCCATCCCTGGAGAAACTACAGTTTCTGAAAGTCAGTTAAGCTCAAGTGAGCAGGCAGAGCAAGAGGCATCAATGATGCTGCCCCGTGCAGTGATGGTGGTACACCCATCCCTATCCTTGCTTCTTTGCATCCACCCCTAAAGCTTCACTGTTCTGAAAGTACCGCTGTGCTTTTGGGACAGAGTAATGAGCAAACACAACGCTAAACAAAAGTCTGAGTAACCCTGTTGCAAGAGCAATGTACATAAAACTAGCGGTGTCAGAAGAGCAGGAGACCACAGAGACAAGTGAGCTTCCAAGATGCTTTCGCGTTACTTCCTAACTTGGTTTTGTAACTGCTCTTTTGAACCCTGTTTGTGTGCTTGCATGAAACAGATTACATACAAATAACTTCTGCATTTTTGTACTCTTCTTACTTTGTTTGATACTATAAATATTTTATCCTAGTCACGGTAGTACAAAAGTTCCTCAGACTTCAGCACACGTCAGCCATAAGGAAGGAGGAGTGGGTCAGAAAAATTCTCAAGAAATGGCACACTTCAAACTTCCCTTTATTTTCTGGCTGTTCATTTGTTTACTCGTTATTGGAAATAAAGAGCAAATATTGCTGAGGCAAATGAAATTGCGGTGCTATATTTCACATGTAAAATGAGGATTGTATGGCACAATAATAAAATACTATGGGAGGTGGTGGAGGAAAATATGCATCATAACTGTTACATAGATTAACAATGTCTGCCAATTCCATAAAAGAAACCTAGTATTTTTTTTTCCCAAACAGTAGCATTAAGGAAAATACATTACCCAATTAAGATGAAAGGGATAACAATCTCGGTGAATTGTTATTGTGGAAAATAAAGAATAGTACATTAATGGAACTTAATTTTATCATTACATGTATTTAAATTGTCTTTTATATCCAATTATATATTTATTTGAAATATATGTAAACACAAACATAAAAATGTTGTAACAGTTTCCAAAGATTTATAATCAGAAAGAAAGTAAAGTTAATGAAATATTTGATTCCTTTTATTGTTAGGAAAAACTGAAAATGATCTATCATTTCTATGCTGCAATTTCTCTTGCCTCCAGTGTAATTCCGCCCTCCATAACCTGACTGTCTCACTGGCGTGTGGTGTGGTGCTGGGGGAAAAGCAAAAAGTCATTCTGGAAATGGGGAGGAGAAGGAGTGTATTGTCCCTGTTTGATTGCTTTAACTACAGTGGATTTTTTTTTTTTTTTTTAATTTATTTCCTGTGGAGGTAAATATCTTGATTTCTTTACTGGACGTAACCATTTGTGGTGATTTGGTCAGTCTTCCTTCACTTTGTTTTCAGACACTTTGCTCAATAATTAGTGTAAGTTTTCTTTTAGAATTCGTGTGACTACTGCTCACACCCGAAAATTCTCTTAACCCCTCTCAAGATAATTCAGTTAAGCTATTTTAAGTAAAATAATCCATTTTAGCAGAGTATTTTTGTTAACCTTGCAAAGCTCTTATCTGTCGACTGAAGAGGTGAAAAATGTTCCTTTTTCTTGTTTTTACAGTATTTTGATTTTGTGGCTTCATTACAAACCTAGGCCATGTTTTCATTCTTACTCAATTTGAACTAGCAGAAAGCTTTGTCTTTGAATGCAGGCCCTGACATTGAGATCTTACTGTCACAAGGAACTATCAAGCCAGAAGACATAAAAGTAAACTTTTCTCTTGAGTTTACGTGATTTATGTGCTTAAATTTGAGAGCTGCATTTTTCTTAAAATTAACATTTTAGTGGTAACCTAATATTCACACAAAATTTCATAGAAGAAATAGTCTTAATAAGCCATCTAGAAATACCGTATAATACAAAAATACCAAAAATATGAAGGATAGCTGCCCAGCCATCTGAATGAAGATAATGCTGGGGGCATTACAGTAACTTTTATCAGTTAACATCAACCTATTAAATTTTGTGGAAAGAAACTCAAATTTAATTGAAAATATCAGGAGAATTTGAAAGCTTTGCTGTGTTACTGAATAGAAACTATTAACATTGATTGGAGTTAGTGTGGTGGGAAGTTCCATGCCAGATCCAGGCTTCTTAGGGCACCCATCCCACTGGCTTCCTGAACTGTGGGAAGAGGGGTGAGATAAAAGGGTTCTTCCTCTGAAATATAAAAAGCATTGTGTGTGTAGCAACATGGTAAAATTTCCTGAGAATGCAGACTCAGATGTATTTTTATTCTTGGAGAATGACTGAGATAGCGTTAACTGATAAACACTCCACCCTTTACTGTCCTGGTCCATAGTTCCCAAGAAAGTTTTCTTTCATCTCTAGCAATTATATTATGAACAAGTTTTTCTGGGGTTTTGGGGGCTTATTTTGTGGTAAGAGTAGATGTCTTGTGAATGTAGTAGAGGGGGATTCAGAGGATTTGGTAAAACAAAAACCTTATACTTTTTTTTTGTTTGTTTGATCATCCTGTAGCTTTTTGGTAATATGAATAAAATAGTCAAAATTATTGCATAGCTGAAATAAAACTCTGGTAGAAAACAGTAACTCTGTGGTTTACCCAACATGGTTTATCCATAGAAGGAATAGAAAGGAGTTGATGAAACTAAGTTGCTTGAGATGAAGCATCTAACCAACTCTCTACTGGTTGGTTAGATATCGCTTTGAAACACAAGGCAGAATTTATTGTCTCTAATATAATTCAAGACAATGTCATTAGTACTCTTTAATTAAACAGAAGACACTTATACTTAGGGAGAAACAGGATACAAGAAATAGGAGTTGACTCTTGATAATCCAGCCTTGGAATGTGATACAAATAAAATATGCTTCAAGCTTAGCTAACAGTAAAAACAACTTAAAGTGATAGTTTGTTCACTGTTTTTCTAGATAATAGCCTACTTCCTAGTCATACAACAGCAACTGTTTTATAGGAATAGTCTCATCAAAATACTGACAGCAGTAATTTTTTAAAATGCTTGAATTATTAATTCTTGGTTGCTCATCAGAAAAATGTCGCATTTTGTATATTTAGAGTAGGATGCTTGTACAAGCAGAATATGAGATATGGAACAGCATAATTTGAAGTAGGTTCCTGTGCTACTTAAGAAAATTGTACAAGTTGTCTTTCAAGTGGAAATTTAAGAGAATTGATGAGTTACAGTGGTGCAATGCATACATTTCTGAATGTACCAATTCAAGGTAAAAGTAGAACACTCAGGACCAGATGTTTCAAATTTGGAAATCTTATGTATCAGCATCCAAGAATAATAATACATTTCATTGTCTTTCATGCTGTTTGCATTTGCAGATTGTGCTATTTGACAAGAATGTATATAAGGAATGAATTTCTCAAGATTGATTTATTTTTTTCCCTTTGAATATAAATGTTTCTAAAATGAAAACATCTATTTCATTGTACTTGAGAAAATAAACTTATTTTAGGAGTATTTATTTATTCCCAAAAGGAAAATACTAATGTGGTGAGGCAACTTGGAGGGAATATTATTCCTATGTGAAGCTCCATTTTTTGGCAAGAGATAACAAGAACCATTCTATGTGGTAGCATTAAATCTCTTTGGCTATATATTTAAATTTTTGTTCAGATTTTTATTTTGGAAACTTACACATTTTCATTTTATACAATTTCTACATAGAAACGAAGGTTAAATGTTCAACTGATTCAGTGGAAAATAATTTTAAAATCATTATCGAGCAGCAGTACAATCCAAATATTTGACTGTATGTAGTTAGTAGAAAAAGCTATTTTTTTTGTCTTATTGTTTATGTTTTTCTTTGTACTTTGTAATTTTGTTAGGTTCTTTTCTTTCTTTCTTGCTCCTCTTATATTTGATACTGCTGAAAATGAAAATTCTTCTAAAATAACTTTTTCTTTTCATTTATTCTCACTGTGCATCTTCTGGAAAAGCATGTATCTTTAGCATCGTACTCTAGTTCTTACATTACTACTCAATGTTTTACATAACTTGATTCTCTCTGCTGTATGTTGTTCTCATTTCCTTCTTTCTTAACCTATTATGTTCCAGGTAATCCACTTTCTTTGTTATTCCTTTCACTACCCTCTTCATTCTCTTCTTCAGTAAAATTATTTCTACTTTTGTCCTTTCTCCCTTCTGTGCTCACTTCCTATTCTAGTCTTTACTTTCCCTTAATAAACTTACATAGTTCTTTTGGGATTCTCTATATAATGGTATATGTAGTTTGTATAACACAGTCTTGTAAAGTAATGACTTATTCATAGTAGAAGTGTAGATTGCAAGTATGCCGTTACCTATATAATGTTTGTGAATAAGGAAGAGGGCAATTCCAATAGACTGCAGAAAATATGCAGACATTACTATGACCCATTCATATCATGGTTGCTTCATTTTGTTTCGTTTTAAGCCCTGGTGCTAAGGAGAGAGAGTTACTGGATACAGGAGAGAGGGGAAAAAAAATGGTCACTGCTTATTAATTGTGATTGTATAACTGGAAAGAATAATGAATCCACTAATTTTCTGGCTGAACAGCTGAGTTTATTTAATGTGAATGTTTAATGTATGGAAATACAATAGAAGCCAGCAATGCTAATAGGAATTTTATTTGAATTCAAATGTATTGATGATACAGGTCTAAGGACTAATATGATTGCTTTTCAAATTATTGAGACTGGCTTGTATGGAAGAAGAGATGTCTCTTCTACATCAGCCTGTGCCAATCTGGAATCACAGTAAGTTAGGAACCTACATATTCTTTGAGATTCGAGACTACAAGGCCTAAATTTGGACAGTGCCATTGTTTATCTGATTTGAAATATGTTAGTTTTTTCTCTTAAATGTAGGAATTAAAACATAGGAAACTTCTAAGTGTACCACCACATTCATTATATGCTAATGCTCTTTTAAATCTACAATAGCAATGATGATGAATCAAGTTGTCGGGGGTTTTGAAGGCAAAACAATTTTATCTCCGTATCCAGCATTATGACAGATCGATGTACTCATTTTTTGTTGCTAAACGCTGGTGTAATATGAGTGTAAGCTGCTATGTCACTTCAGCTGTATATTTTAAAAAGAAAATCACTGAATCCTCATGGTGAAAGATTTGCAATTTTATATTCTTGCTTGTTTCAGTCATGATCATTTGTTTTTCAGAGAAGGATAGTTTTCAAACTTATCAGCTGGTGGAACTTTAATTTAAAAACATTAAAGCAAGTCATCTATGATGGCTGCTGCTTCTACATTCATTTAATGGAGCTTTTCGCTGTATCACCATGTTATTGGTTTCCTTTTTTAAGTACTTAGAATGTATTATTGCTTTAATGCACTTCATGGAACATTGCAAAACACTTACTTAAATTATTTTACTAATGCTAAGCAAGGGTTGCTGCATTATTAAACACCAGAGGGCAGGCAAATTAGTATAAACATGAATTTAAAGCACATTCTTCAGGTACCTGAGTGTTTATATATCATGGCAATAACACAGGAATTTACAGTAGTGAAACATTACCAGCTGAGTGTATTATAAATATAAGTTCAGTATTTAGTGTAGTTCAAAGTCATATTTAGTTTCAACTTTATCCTCCTTTCTGATACATATTTTCATCCCCAAAAGAGCCAAATTAAATATGGAAACTGCATAAAGTAGTACATACAAAGCAAAGCATTTCTCAAGTTGATTCTACAAATGCTACCGCTATTTTTGGCCTGTGGTTCGGAACCACTGAAAAGTTCCACAGCTTTATATTCTGATGACAGGTATCCTGTCTTTCATCCTTAATGTCCTTATCTTCCCACATTAGGAAACTCAACCCCATATTTTCCTCAGCTAGATTTTCCAAAACTCTTATTACCCTTTCCACTTACCTCCAGTTTCTTTCTGCTAGCTGATCTCTTTCTTAAGATGTGATTTTCAGGCCAGGAAGGGTATTCTGGATCTATCAGTAGTCATGTGTTTGCCAGAGTAACCAGCTATTTTGTCCTAAATCCAACATCATTCTGGGATAATATATCCCAGAATAGTTTTCCCTTTAATCTCGTGTCACACCATTGACTTGTATTTGTTTTGTGATGCATTGATGAATTACATCTCCTGGTACTTTTTTGTCATATAGATAATTACTCCCAATTTTATCTTTATCACTCAGAAACAATTAAACAACAATATTTGATAATACTGAAAATATCATGCAGGGAAATGAAGAACATAATAGAAGATAATGTTTTCAGTAATGGCAACAAAAGGAAATGTCAATAAATAGTGTAACCACACTGTATTTCACCTTTAAACAGGTAGAGGGCTTCCACATAACCTATTAGACAGATGAGGTTATTTTTAAAAAAATACTTATATATCTTCATAATATTCTATTCATTCAAACATTTGATGCTATTAAAGTTAATATATACAGTAATAAAATTCTTAATTGGATTAACACGTTAGCTCCAGATGTTATATTGAAGACATATTTCTTTTTAAAGGTAGTAGAAACTAGTAAAGGTAGAAGTGGTATTTTAGAAAAAATAATATTCTCTAACATTCTCTTTGTAAACCTACATTATACAATTTGTGTTATATTCAAAATATAGTTTTAGTCATGGAATAATTGGAACATGGAATAAATGGAATAATGTGTTCTAAAACTGTAATTAGTGGCACAAAGGTTCTTGGTTACTATTTAGGTTGTCTGCAGCCCCCAAATTTTAAAGTTTCAGTTTTAGCCAGAACAGGACACATGCATAATACTTAAGGAATGGATCCCAGGATACTGCAAAGAATTTGACTGATACAGTAGGCAAATGTGAATTTGCACAGATGTCTACCTCTGCGTTCTTCTGCAGGCAGAGCCTGCAGTTGAAAGAACCAGCTGCAATTGCTGGCTAATGAAAAATAATAAAAAAATATGGTTCCTGACAGTATTAGGTCACTAAATTAGGTTTCCAAATAATTATCCATTATAGTTTGAGATGCTAATTACAAATGATGTAATCATTAATAATAGCCTCTAGTATAGGGGTCACTAGCTTGTCTGACCCAGGCTGTGCTTTGTAGGCAGTTCAGTGATGGCAGGTTTCAGTTAAAAGATGATAAAAATAACACAATCTGTTACCACAGAAGCAAAGACCTGTGGTTGCTCTGCACTGATAATTCAGTCTGTCTAGAGCTATGACAGAGGCAGACAAAGGAGTGGCAGAGGCACTTTTCCAGGGTACAGATGGCATTATGTATGAAATAGATACAAATTCAGGACAGGACTGGAGCAAGAATGAAGGCATCTGCCGAGTAGCACCTGATAGTGTCTTACATGAGCAGATGAGGCCAAAGTCTCTGGAAACTTGGAAGGAAACCTACCAATCTGGCCAGATGAAAGTGAGATAAAAATAAGGTATATGAAATAAAGGACAAATAAAATGTCACTAACAGAACAGAGGTAGTGTTATGCAGGGAGAAAATATTCTTCCACCCACACAAGCAAAAAAGTGGTTTGAAAATCTCTGTATTTCAATATCACCAAGCAGGCCACAGGCAAATCAAGGCTCTGTTATTTTCTTTCTTTACCATAGTATGCAGCATAAAAAAAAGAAAAAAAAGGTTACATGAAATCTGATGAGAAATACCCAACTTACAGAAAGAGACAACAGGGGAAAAAAGATGAGATTTTTAACTGTAGGCACCTAGTCAGCTCATGGGTTGCAGTGTCTCTCTGAACAGTTCTTTTGGTTACAGATTAGACTAATTTTAAAGAAGGATTGTCCCCTATCTCATTACCTAGTATGCAATATTATGGGGATGAATGTTAAAAAAAAAAAAAAAAAAAAAAAAAAAAAAAGTAGTTTCAGCCTTTATCAAACTATGGACTCTATCAGTATCCAGCAGTTTCTGCTGTTAGCTCTGACATTTAACTCTTTAATATAGTCATTGACAATACAGCAAAAAGCATTAATTGTTTACTAGTATGCTTTTCTAATTAAAAGAAAATAATTCTATTGTTTTCAGAGTTGTGGAGCTGAGATTGCATTTTTTTTCTTTTGTATTGTTTGGTGTTACATTGCTTGAAGTCCACTATGGTCTATTCCTTGCATTAATGCTGTATGTGCATATGCGATGAAAGCACAAAGGGAACTTTGCAGGCCAAGTTGCAAAACCCGCTAGTTAAGTTTTGAGGATAAAATACCTGGCTATTTCTGTCCATTCCTGATTTTAATTTGTTCAATAATTTAGCTACTGCTACATATGAATATTCTTTTTTAAACAGAATTTTCATAATATGTTTATTTAAAAAGTGACTCATAAATGGGTGAGCTGTGAATACTAACAGGTTAAAATAGTGAAAGCTAAGGAATAGGTTAAAAAAAAACCCCTTCATGTAAAACTCATCACATTCTTAATTAGTTTCAGGATTTTCAAAGATTATGTGCTATACCTCAATTAAGAAAGCAGATCTGTACAGACTCAGGAAATTAAAATGAATTTAATCTCAACAATATCTTTTACAAAAATGTCTTGTCGGTGGTGTATATATTGAGACTTCAAATGTGAAAATAGAAGCTGTCATCAGCTGAACAGTAACAGAGTGCCTGTGGTTGGATTCCTCTTGCTAGTCAGCAACACCAGAAGAGAGGCATGGTTTAAAATTCCTAATACAGTCCTTACATTTGGTATTTCGTGAAGCACTATATTATGATAGGCTATATATGAATTCATCAGAACTCACTGAACACTAACAGCCGTGATTTCATTTCATAAATGAGAGCTCAATAACTTGTTGCCTTCTGATCTTTTGACAGCAAAGATACTGCTATGGAGGGTGGTGGGCTTGTTTTTCTGTCTGGTTGATTTTGTTATTCTTTTATCAAACAGCTAATCACAATAAAGGACTCTTGATATTTCTTAAAATGTCTTTAACTTTGAAATTTGAATGATAAATTTTCCTAACTTAGTCTACAATATAAAAACTTGTGTGTCCAAGTTACCTGGAATGTGTGTTCTATAAGGTATTGGAACCAAGAGTGGCAGAGGACAGACTTAAACTGAAGGTTATTCTTTGAACTGAAATCTATAGAAATACAAGTAGTATCTACATAGATGGCAAATTTACTACTAATTATGAAAGATACACCTGGTGAAGGGTTGAGAGCATGCATCCTATGAGGAGCGGCTGAGGGACCTGGGGGGGTTCAGCCTGGAGAAAAGGAGGCTGAAGGGAGACCTTCTCACTTTCTTCAGCTGCCTGAAAGGAAGTTGGAGCATGGAGGGCGTTGGTCTCTTCTCCCAAGTAACAAGAGGACAAGAGGAAATGGCCTCAAGTTGCTCCAGGGGAGGTTCATATTGGATATCAGGAAAAAATTCTTCATGGAAAGCGTTGCCGGGCATTGGAACAGGCTGCCCAGGGAAGTGGTGGAGTCACCATCCCTGGGGGGTTTAGAAGACATGTAGATGTGGTGCGTAGGGACGTGGCAGTGCTAGGTTAAGGTGGGACTTTATGATTTTAAAGGTCTTTGCCAACATAAATGATTCTATATTATAATGAATCCCCACTTAAAAGTCACCCAACATAAAATCTTAGTGGCTGAATAATAGAAATGTTGTGTCCATAATACTGTGAGATGTGCAGATGGTTGAAAAATTATATGTGATCCCATGCAGTGCATGCTGAGTTAACAAGAGAATTTCATTCAAGAAAAATAGTACATTTTAGTTTTACCATATGTGTCATTATGTTTTCTTCATACCCATGGAGAATCCCTGATGTTAGAAAACAAACTATGATAGCCCATTAACATGTCCTCTTTTAAATAATTTATTTATATGCAAGAACCTTACATTTTTGTCAAGATAACATATACTCAGCAAATACAATACCTGCAGCCGGATATCCTCGGTTTTGTTGTTGTTTTGTTGTTGTTGTTGTTGTTTTTCTGTAGATTTGTGAGTAGAAAAACAAAATAGAGGTATTAGTTTATATTTTCACACAACAGTCTTCTCAGAAAGATCAGAAGATCACTCAGAAGCTATGCCTTTGACACTGCTTTGACTGCATTTTTTGTTGTCTATGACCTATTATGTGTACAAGTTATAGCAATCTCAGCCATGTGACCTGCATCTCAGAAAAATCTCAGTTTACACTGTTGAAGGTGATGGGAGTTTGGAAAATGACATGAAATCTGGAAGCTAAGAAAGCCCAAGTGCTTTGGGATACATTGGTTATACATCACCAGTAGAATTGTTTCAGCCATGATGGGAGAATGTTTGTTGCCTCTGGTATGCCAAGATAAAGTTCTGAGGTAGTGAGGGATGCAATTTCTTGCGACTATTGTCACTTAACAGAATATTGCTGTCGGTGAGAAAAGAAGTGTCCTAGGCTGACCAAGGACAAGAATTAGTCACTTTTGCAGACAGAATATGCTTAGGCAAGCTTTTCAAAATAATGCTTCTTGTTTTCTGTTTTGTTTGTTTGTTTGTTTTTCTTATTTATGGGGAGTTGCAGAGAGAAGGGATCTACCCAGAACACTTTAATTTCCTTATGTATATATATATATATATTTTTTTTTTTTTCCTGTTTCACATACTTCCTTTTTTAAGCAGAGAAATGTTTAGCATTGGTTTTAACTTAGAAAAACAAACTCTTCTACTACAATAGCTGCCAGCTTAGTACACCTTAGAAGTCTCTTCAAATGTCAGTGGAATAGCAGCAGAATACAGAGATACCTTTGTCTGTTGCTTTCAAGAAAAAGCTGCTGTCTGTGTTGAATGCAGATGCCATTTAATGAAGTCAATCTTTCCAGCATCTTCTTTTCAGCTTTTTTTGTATAGTTTGACTTAACATAGGTAACTGTCAGCCCCTAAAATGGGAGGCAACCTGACATAGCTAAATGTGGAAACTTTTTATATATGAGTTTATAGTACATTTCCATCCAATTATCAGTATCTTCTGATTTTGAGAATGGTATATTGGACTTGTAGTCTTTTCTGTAATTGGTTGCATTTGTTTTTGAGGTGGCAAGGCAGTGACAAACACTCTTTCTCATCCTGGGCTTCAGAAGGCTTTGGATAATGCTGTCATACATTCTCAGCATCATGAATGAGGAGATCCTATAAGCAGGGAGAAAATAGGCAGGCCTGCATCCCAAAATATCTTTGCTTATAAATATAAATGAGATAGCTAGAAAAGAACAAAAAAAATTATTTCCTTTTATTTTATTTTTTTTCCCAGCTCTGCCTGCATTATGGAAAAGGTGGTATTCAAAAATATCCTAGAACACAGAATTTAGCTCAAAATACGCAATGCATCAGATAATATTGTAAAAAATGAGAATATATACATGGCATAACAGTAACTCACATCTCCATAACAGTTCTCTCTGGTTTCTCAAATTCCCTAATGCTTGTAAAATACTTCAGGTTGTCCATATCAGTAAGCTAGAAATTATCATTATCATGATCTACTTGTGAATAAAGCAAGACATGAAGATGTAATGCAATTTGTGTAATGTCCTAAAAAGTGTACTGTTTCCAGGGTTTATGTCTAATAAAAAAGTTATTTTCATAAGCACACTAATAAACTATAAGGTGCTTATGTATATGCACAAGTTAATATATTCTGAATTTGTTTCTGTTATCAGCCTGCTTGTGTGATTGTGTTGATAGAATATGAAAATAGATGTATAATTATATGTGAAGAAGACTTTTAAACAATTGGCACAAATTACTATTGTGAGGAGCTTTCTAAGGCTTCAGATGTATTGACAAACCATCTTGGTTCTCTTTTAGAACACTTAAAAAACAAGTTCTGAGTACTCAGCTGATGCTGATTAAAATTCTGTTGGCAACTCTCCATCTGCATTCTGTTCTGAAAATTTATTTTCTAGGCTGATCTGTTGCACCTTATTGATATTTGAATTTTATGCAGATGACTGCTTTTGTTATCTAACCAGACCAATTAATCTACATTTTAGCAGAGAATAAAGTAGCCTAAGTTGTTTTTCTCACTTTCTTAGTGACTGTCCCAATTTTGTCATTTGTGTAATTTGTAAATAACTGTGTTTTTGAAAGATTGTGAAAAGTCATCCAATTTTTATTATCAACTCTGATTCTAACTCAGTTTAGTTTCAATAAAGTTCATTGCCATTGCTGCAAAGTGTACCTTCCTGTTTGTCACAAAAGGAATATAGCCTGGACCCAACATGTTGGGAAAATGTCAACATTCTGCTTAAAAGCAATCTTCAAAATATTCTCTTGATGTTTACAAATTTCTAGAAACAAACTCTCAAGTAAGGAAAATCATGGATTACCATTTAAACTGAAATTGGCTTCCGTATTGCAGAACTTAAGCAACAAAATATTACAAATTAAACTTTCATTTGGTATCATTTTGAAATAGAAGACACAGAACATTTTATAAATGTTAATCTCCTTCACCCAGCTACTGAAATGATTTCTGTCTGGGAACAGCATGTAGCATACCACATAGCACTACTTGTCTTCTACAGTTATTTTCAGGTTTTGCCTGTCTGATTCTCTAAACAGTAAAAATCTTTTCTTTCTCATTTTGTGTACAAACAGAGTAGTTTCTGCCAGAATCCAAAGGGAAAAAGAAGTCCTCTAGAAATTAATATCCACATTTTGTACTATCCTGACTAGTCTGGAAGTATATTATATGAGTCTCAAAAGTCAAAGACATATAAAAGGTTCATTGCTGAGTATGGAAAAAGGGATGAGGTGTGTACTGACAATCCACACAGGCGTGTGTGATGCCTCCTGGGATACACTGAACCATGAGTTACTGCTGTAAGACTACCTGCTATTTTCAGTTCTTTATGGCAACTGCTAGTACAGAAAACCCACAATTCCCTTGCAGTGTAAACAAGAGTTTCAAGATGCTAAGTGAGAACTGATGGAATGATTTGTTCTTCCTTCTCTAATTACTTAACATGATCTAACATGGAGTGATGAGTGCAGTGTAGTTTCTTATAGGAATAACTCATGTGATAACAGCAAATTAATCACTGTTTAACAAAGTGCTTTCTCCTCAACATATGAAAATAATTATTTGCTTAATTGTCACATATAAGCTCTTTGTATTGTTACATGGACATTTCCTTCTGTGCTTGGCTCGAGAGTGCCAGTAGTTCAGAGGGAGTGAAAGGAAAACTGTAATGACTTTTTCTATTAACTTATTCTACCTTGTGTGGAATCTTCTAAGTTACTACTGTGATTAAAATAAAAACTTTGTCCCCAGACTTCCCACAAAAAAACAGAAATTCTCTGCACAGGAAGATGAAATGACATGTTATAGCAAAAGGTCAATGAGCAGAATATGTTCTGACTTCTAAGCCTGAAATTTTAAGGGTTCCTGCAAAGAAACAGAGAGGATAAAACATGTCTTCTATTCCATCGTTGCTGTAAACAAGCCAAAGGAGAATTCTTAAACATATTTGGGGTTTGCAAGGTTGAACTAAAAAGGATTTGACATTTTCAGATATTGGGCTGTTGCTTCTCAAAGGTAGATACAAAAATATATCTTGACAGGTGAGTAAGAGTCGACACAAATTTTGAGGAAATATTGCTTCCTTGCCAATAAAGTTTGTATTGTTTGTTTAACATACTAACTAAAAAGAAAACATTGGAGTTTCCCATGAAGTGAGTGAGGCTAATCCCATGAAGTAAATAAGGTAAATCTGCTAGAATTATTATTTTCCTAGGGCTAATAATATATCATATATGACGTGAGCCTATGTTGGTTGCTGTAGTAACCTCTGATGATTTACAGTTCTCCTTAAAGATCGTTTTACCAACTTTAAAGAAAGTTGGTTGAAAATACTTTTAGGTCAAAACCCTAGCCTATGCATTTGTACAAAACACAATGCTTTCCTTTATCTCATAAAATGCTTGAATTTTTTTTGTTCACAGATCTGAAAAACATTACTGAAAACAGGAAAGCAATTCTCTACGCTTTTTTTTTTTTTTAAAAAAAAAGGCATTAACTTGTTTATAAACAAAATAACCAATTGTTTTCTAGATCCTTTTTTGATCTTTTGCACTGATTTACTTGGAGCTCGTTCTGAGTGTTGGCATTCTGATTGTCCATTCTTGAGAGGTTAAGTGCCTCTCTGGACTGATGAAATTCTTCATTTTTTTCCAAGATAGCAATGTTTTTCCTAGCAAAACTAGCTACCAGACTTTTTGCAGTTTATTTTCATGCAGGAGTAACAGAGCAAATGTATACCTTTTAAGGATTTTGTTAAATTCTGTTAGAAACAGAATTTAGTTTTTATATGTAATCCTAATTACTTAAAACTAGATAGTCTGCCTGTCAGTGTTTAAGTTCAATAATATTTTTAATAATATACTTTAACTTCCAAACAACCTGGCCAGCAGCACCTCAGCGGTCTCTGGCAGGTGGCACCACCCAGGATACACCCATCCCTCCAGCAAGCTCCAGGAACTGAAAAAAACTTTTATTGAAGTTATTGTATCCATAACACTGAGGGACTGATTACTTGTCCCCACCTGGGACAACACCAGGTGTCACAGCCATGCCCAGTGCCTGGCCCATGGGGACCCATCCATGGGTGATGGGAGTAGAGATGGCACCGCTGGGGCTACCTAGTCCCTATGCTCCACTGGTGGGCAGGGGGTCTCCTGTGGGGACAGCTGTGGAGAGAGGGCAGAACCTCCCGCAGACTCACCCATGGTGCACACACCCCTGAGATAAGGTCACACCTGGGGGATGTGGAGGATGTCCATGCTTCCATCCCGGGATCTCTGACTGCTGGGAACAGAGGTCAAGGGCTGGGTTTTAAGCATCACCTTGCAGGGGTAGGGTGGGGCAGGGTGGGGTGGGGTGGGGGCAAGGCCTATATAGTAGGCTAGGCTAGGCTATGTTTTAACAGTAAGTGGTTTTGTCATCCATCAACATATTTCTTATTTTGCAAGTGGCTAGATCATGTCCAAGTGTTAAAGTTCTGACTAGACTGATTCGGACAGAGTTATGTGTTAAATTTCAGCTTTGTCATGAGGGTTATTTGGATATGGGATTTGGGGCATCAGCACAGGAATTCCTGATTTCATACCAAAGTCAGGAGAAATTCACAGCTAGGTATGCTTTAGTCCTGTGTTATGTCAGAATCAATGAGACAAACACCAATCTTGGACTTAACCTGATTTCTCTATTTCCTTACAAGTGTCATATCAGAATATTTCATGCCCTAATCTCTTTCATTTTATGGTGTAAATGTGTACTGAATAATTTCAGAAAGCAATTTGACCTTAGATCTCAGATGAAATGCTGTAGGTTTTGTGTTTAAAAATCCAATATTTTTAAAATCTCCCATCTCAAGTATAGCTAAATGAGACATTTTTAAAGGGTTACATAACAGAACAGAAAATGTTAGTTGTCAATAGTAACTCTCTACAATCCTGTAGAAATGACACTCCAAGATTTCATATTAATTGTGTCATATTGATTTCCACTGCCATTTCAATTTGCAAAATATTTCTCTTTCACTGCAGGCACTTACATTTATGCTGATTCTTTTCATTTTATACATAAGAGGCCAAATTATGACCTTGTACATACTTTTGCCATGGAATTGTCTTGCGGCTGTGCCCTCAAGAACACCAGTGAGAATTCCTTTACAGTCATTGAGCAATACTTACATGATGTCAATACTGAATTACTTTAATATAACACAGGACACACAGCAGCTATTGCTAACCACTCACAATCAGTAGTTTAAGTTATCTTCCCGTCAGGCAGTGAGCTTGATCGCGTAGCCTGTATCAAAACAGTAATTTCAGGATACTGTTGTACTAAAGTATCACTTTTTAATTCCTGGTAAATTGAGAAGTCAGAGAAAGAAGCCATCTTTGCATGATTTTATGTCTGGTTGTGGATTGTAGTTCTAGGGTTGAAAGAAAATTCGTTGCCTCACTAGGAGCCCTGTACATCAGTTTCCATATAGTGAACCAACTGGAAAGTGTTCACAGACATGTATTTCAAGTTATACTTCAGAGGAGGAAAAAAAATGTGGCAGCAATGATAATTAGAAAAATGGGTGAGAACTGGCTTGAAGAAAGGATTTATTTGATTACCACAGTAAAGGGATCCATTTGCTAATGAGAAGCATATCATTAGTAGAAGCTTTCCATTCACTTCATTTGTAAAATAAAAAAATAAGAATTTATTCAGAACAAACATCTTCTTTTATCTCGATAATCAAAAGACCTCTTGCCAAAGTAAAAATGACACTTGACATCTCAAAGCAAATGTAAGTATGAAGTAGAATAAAAACATTGCATACTATCTTTGAATAAAAGAATTCCAAATGCTCAATTAAAAAAAAAATAATAATAATAATTTGGAGCTAATTATTCTTAGGCATAAGATTCACTTTTCTTTTGTGAACTATTCTACTGAAGTCACCATACCATATGTATAAAAAAGTAAGTTTTGCTTGACATTAGAGTTACCAATGTACAGTATGCAAGAACTGTTTTCAACGATGACTTAACCATTCTAAAGACATTATAACATATCAGGACTCATGTTCTTCTGTAGTTTAGTACCAGACTTTCAAAGTCACATAACCTCCTAAAGACAGCAATAGGTGCTGAGAAGGATTCTGAAAAGCATCCAGCTTGCTGCAGGCTGGGCACGGAGAGAAGGAGGTTGTTACTTGAGCTAGATTTGCCAGGTAACAGTTATACCATAATGAAAAAATTGTTGGCCAGATTGACCCATCTGCCTTCTGGTCTTTGTTAGCTGCCAGAATAATGGGAGAATCTGGCCCAGTAACTGGAACATATTAGTTACTTGCACTGTATCTTCTTGGCAAGCAGATGTTCTATTAATTAATTTTTTCTGTAGTAATTCATCACAGAATATTTAAGTTTTGTGGCTTGTGATTTGGAAAAGGAATACTCATTTTCCTAGTTCATGAGGCAGAAACAGAACAGGACCAGATGGTCCAGTGTGGCATCACTAGACATCAAGGAATATCTACGTCTAGATTACCTCAATCTACAACATGTTGTTCAAAAATACTTTGTGTTTTTCTGTGTAGGTTTTCCCAGTTCTCAGACCTTTATAGTTGGACCTCAGTAAGAACTATTGATCTCATCAGCAGCAATGCGTATAAACGTTGGCAGCATCTGCCATTTGCTTATGACTGGCTTTGAGTCCCAATGTCACAAATAGTTTCTTCTAGTTCATCAAATAAAGTTGCATGTAGGACGTGTTGCTGTTTGTTTTCCTCCTTTGCTCTGAGCAGCTCATTTTGCTGAACAACATCTGAGAATCAGCGGTATTGTTATTGAACAAAACAGAATACTCTCACAACTGAGCCCTAGTATCTACTTCTGCAGGTAAACTGACATTATTTTAAAATTTTTCTTATTCATTTTCACACTTAGGCCAGCCATGTCAAACATCACTTTGGCTGCTGAAGTGTTTCCTGTATTTTTGCTTCCTTTTCTCCACATGCCTTTCCCCTCAATTGAAGTTTTTTGAAGTGGAAGCCACGGAAAACCACCAAGAATACATCAGCTGAATTCAGACTTGGAATAGAAGTACCATCATCTTAATTATGTTTTGCTATACTTCATGAGTTTGTAGATTATTTTTAAAAGATCTTATTCTCCAGCTGTGTTTTACTCTTCCAACCTGATATTAAATCTTTTCTGTCCTAATCTGCTTTTAACATTCAAATTCCTACATAATTTTCTACAATTTACAAATTTGAAATTGATTATTGCTGGCACTGAAATGTAAAAGTTAATTGCTTATCTGGGAGAAAAAAAAAACAAAAGCATAAGATTAAAATGAAATCATATGATGGTTTTCATTTGTGGGAGTTAATTCATATTCATTGTTGCTTACACTTGCATAAACAGAGTTTGCTTTTACCATTCTACAGAACAAAGGTACAGTTCATATTTCCTAACCATTATGAGTTTTTCCAGTGGCTTTTATTGTCTTTTTATCTACTCAAGTGATGTAATTATTTTAAACACGAAAGAAAGCACTAGAGAATCATTACATGAATTACTACTTCCCAGTTTATACAAATTTTGTACATCTCTAAACACAGCACCCCAATCTTACCAGCCCTATTGGAAAACCCTGAGTTAGGTTGATGTGATCAGCCTTTGGGCTGGCCTGCATTGCTGTCTGTTAATATTCATGGTAAATGCTTGGGGAAGGTAAATTAAAATTAATTCCAAATTTGGGGATTCCATTATGATATCTTAGTTTAAATTAGGTTATCCCCAGGCCTTCCTAGAGCCTGAGGCTTCTGCTCTGCCTCCTGATACTTGGGTCTCTTTGATGCTCCATGTTTTTACTTTTTGAGTGGAACCATGAAGCTTCTTCTCTGTGAGATGGTGTAGCAGAAGACAGATTGTCTAATGGATGATGTAGTTGATGATGTTACCTGTGAAAATCCTGTTGGATTTTAAATGTTTCCGTAATATGACCCATTCATTCTGCTTCTCCTAGACACAGGTGATTTTGTGCTGCCACAGAGAAATTTCTGTGTGCAGGATATACAAGAACCACTTTTTTAAGACACAGGGAGCAAGAGATCTCTCTCAAAGGAGTCGTGAACTATCCCAGAAAGGGTGTTTCCATTTGAATTTTAGATGCCTGCAACATTCGGGGATTGCCAGAAAGGAAGTTATGTCTGAATAGGACATAAAATTCCTTTAGCTGAAGGACAAATATCATATATGCAAACAAAACATGATGTTTAAATGTGATAATATATCTCTTGTACGGTGTTTTTTCATCCTTCTCAATTATTATGTTCTTTTAAGAAGTCTAGTTGGGTGGAAATCTCTAAAGGGAGGAATTGCTTATCCGTCTGTGGAGGATAGGGAACAAGCTCAAGGGAGAGAAAAATTAAGAGACTACAGGTTTGGTCAGGCAAATACAGCAGAGAGCTGGGAGCCTGCTTGCAGCTCACGCTGAGGCTGAGAGTGCTCAAGGAGCTGGGAAAAGGCAGCCAGGCCACAGAAGTAAGAGAAGAATTTCCTGGGGACTGTACACATTTTACAGCATTTTGGAAAGTCACTGAATTGACTACAGCCAAGCCTGAAAGCTAGAAATCACTTGCAGGGACACAAAGGGCACGGAGAGCTTTGTGTATCTCCCCTCTACTTGCATCGTTTTCTAGGCTCTTCGAATTTTCTCTGTCATTTTTCAAAAAAAGTTTTCTTCCTAGTTTATTTTCCAATAAAACCTTTGTTTTTACTCTGATTAGGATTAAGAGGGGTTTAGTCTTCCTTGCAGACAACTTGTAAATGGATCCAGCTCAAAATGAATAACAGTATCACTAGTAGGTTTTAAATCTGCAGATCATAAACCTGCTGTCGTCTGTACATTGCTAAATACTCACAGACTTGAGATTTACTTTGTTAAAGAGCTGTGGTTGAAAAGATCATAGATACATACATACATACTTACATAACACAGGAAAATTGTTGAAACTTCTCTCTAAATCCATTACTTTTAGTAGTAAAGTCTTTTGGTAATTGAGACTAAAACTTTAACTTTTTCTAAGGCCAAATTTCATTTAAAATGGAGATGCTAAATAACTCCTGGAAAAAAAATAATGTCATTCAGAAAGACTGCAGAACAACTATGCAAAAAGTAAATTTGACACTGCCTTATCTGCACAAGAATATATATTGTAAGATAAGGAGATAGGCAGATGTCATGCACTCCATTATATTTTCACAACAAGGTAATACATACAATTGAAAATATTGCAAGAAAAGGAGAATAATTTTTCAGAAGTGATTTCAGGAAGTCCCTCGGATTCACAAGTTAGGATTTTGCTGTAATAAGTGATAATGCAAAATACATTATACTGTAGCAGCAGTACTGCTCGTCCACTTCCACAAAGATGTTAATAGGATTTTCAAACTCTTTCATGTCTAAAAACAATGGTTGAAATCCAAGATTTACCCAGTGGGCTTATAAAGTGTGTGTAAAAATACCCCCTAAACCTTTCTAGCAGCGTTTCCCCAAGTGTCAGATACTTCCTTATATTCTAATCTTCATTAATTCACTATAAATGGTATTTAGGATTACTGTATGTCTTAAGAAATGTGTTTGGAGATGCTTAAAACTTTATGCAAATGATGTTACTCCTCAACAAGTAACCTTATCCAACATGGCTGCTCATATTGTGTATATTTACACATACATCTCTGTCTACAGATGAGATATTCAAATATGTGGAGTATATTGAATGGAAGCAGCTCTAAAAAGACTTTTTTAATTAAAATATGATATTCAGCTGATTTAAATGTAAAACCATCAAATTATTCTATTTTGTCTCTTCGGCTGCTCAAATACGATTTTTTCTACAGCATTGAAATATTTAAATATACTCTAACAGGAGTCCAACATTAAAGTACAATATGTTTAAACTCGCTGCAAATTAGCTCAAAAAGTTCATCTATCTTTTTTAATATTCTGTAAACTCTGTTAGAGGAGCTGCAGAAATGGGAATCCTGATGGAAGACTACGCCATAGGTTGTTACTAGCACCAATAAAAAGCCACTGACATGATTAAATTGACGGAAACACATTTTAAAAGTGCTGCAGCTGAGCTAATCCAAGCAGTTTGTGCCACTTTTTTCATTTCATTTGTAGTAATTGTTTTTATTAATTTATTGTTAATCATAAATGTTTTAAAGTGGTTACATTTGATGTCTTACCAGTTTCTTCAGTATGCTCACACTGCCATCTATAGGGTACATTTCCATACAGTTACATGCAGTAACATGACATATACAAAAGTTATGTTACATGACATTTATTCTTATAGTTTCAGTTGTGGACTGCACAATAATGTGCATATAAAAACATGAGGAGTTTAAGAAAACAGCATTTTCCTGAAAGGTAGCAGATAATAGAAACTAGACTTTCCAAGGCAGCTGAATGGATATTCAACATCAGACCTTAATAAATCAACATCTGGGCAGCTTTTTCACCAAACCAGAAACTGATGCAGAAGGCAATATCACGTTGGTCAACAGTGTAAGCTGTAGTATGTGAGAGGAATGTTGCCTTATGTCCACAAAATAGTTTCTAGATGCTGTTAAAAAAAGTATTCTATTCTCATCTCTGATCCACTGGAATTCAAGTTTCACCTAGCATACAATAAGCTGTATAATATATAGAAGATATTATTATTGCTGGCACATGTCTGCACTCCCTGAATCTGTACAGACAGCCTGTTTGACCTGTGTATTCAAATCATGCCATAACAATCAAGCTGAATGCTTAAGTAAATTGGATTACTTACTTATTTGACAAGATACTTATATGGCTAAGTTATGATGACATTAACTGTCAATACACTGTTAATACAGAAAATGTCAGGGTCCTGAGAGCATTCACGGGCCTCTTTAAACACTTCCACCTCATCATACCTGTTTATTCAAAGATTAGTTGGGGTTTTTTTACTATTATATTCTGTCTGGCTTAGACCAAATGTGACAAAGGCAACAAGTATTGGACATCTATATTTTCTCTTTCTGTCTTATGGCTGTTACACCAATGTCTTGAGGAACAAGATTAATCGTGCAAACAATTAGCTGATCAGAGAGGTACAATTTCTTTAGACAGTCAGTGTACCTTATTTTTCTCAGATTATGTGTTTTAACGACTTTTGATGCTTAGAAGAATTAGGAAGTGGCCATGGAAATGATTTGGACTACCTGAAACTTGCTTACTGTTGGGTAAGCACAACTGGCACCCAGTCTGTACATTTGGTACACTACTGCCATACCATTTAGGATAAGAAAAATGCAGTTGTAGGAACGGGAGTCTTTTCAAGTATGTTTTGTCTGGTGTCATTTGTAAACAGCAGTATAACAGCGAAGTTGAAAATGTTTCTGATGCTAGGTCAAATAAGTGCTCCTCTCACTAACCTTTTGAATTAAGGTACTGCAATTACTGAAGAAGTTGTTATATCAAGAAAAATAAATTAGTATGTATGGTACTTAGATAAATATGGATTAATTTAATGAAAGTTTGGGAAAAAAATCATTGAAACCTTGTTTTAATGTAACCAATACTGCTGCTGGAATGAAAACAATATTAAATAAGTTACAGAACATAACATCTTGGCAGGAAATAAAAAAAATGAGACAGACTGGAAATGTTCTTCATAAAAGTTCTTTTCAAAACATTGCCTGTTATTACAAAACCTAGATCATGGACATAAGACCTGTCATTTTTAACAAAACAAAAGTAATTTAGTCAAATATTCTTTTTGTAAGAATGATAATTTTTTTTCATTTTTACTGTCTCCAAGGGACAAATGTAGATACTATTTTATTCGTACATTTCAAATCCATTCTTAAAACATTATTCTTTTTGTCCTAGTCAGATAAGGCAGCAATGAGCCAAGTAACAACTGTAGCTTGAATTAGGAAAAGCATGTTAAGTTAACTTTTGTCAAAGCTCCTTCTAACAAATAGGGGCAAAATCATCCTAGCAATAGATATGGTTATATTTTATGGAGATACTGTAGCAGTATAGTATAAAAGTTCCAGTAAACAGACACTATATTCCAGAAATATATTATTCTTATTTTTTCCACTTATAGACTGAAAGTGTCAGGTACAGCATCTTTCATTCTGAGCCTCTGTCATTGTTAATTTACGCTGATTGATTTATTTACCGTCATTAAAAGTATAGCACATTTGAGTTGGTTGTAATTAAGATGCATGCATTCTTAATGTAGCTACTTAACTACAGCTGTTTCAAAAATCAATATGATCTCTTAAAGAAAGAATATGAACTATTTGCTATTCACTATAGAAATGCATATTAGTGCAAGTGTGCCTGTGCTCAGCTGAGAAATTATCATGGTATGTAATTCTGAACTGGAAAAGACAAAGAAGTAGTCATTCCTGTGCATCAGCAGTGAAGTTCAAGAAGTTGTATTTGTTAATCAGTCAGCAAGAATACTCCACATTCTAGAAAAATTGTCTAAGCATGATCATATGAGTAAATTTTGGAAAACAATTATTTTTATTTTCTTATTTAGTTAGGAATATTGCAGTGTCTTCCCAAACCCCTTCAGCAAAATGCTGTAGAGAATTGAAATATACGATTTATTATTTTTAATAAGAGTTTTATTCTTTGCATAAGGATTGCACTGTCTTGCATTAAGGAATAAAGTTCACCTGATCATTTCACTTAAGTATTTAGTTTGATTTGTGTGTTTGTGTACAGAGATGCATTTTGGTTTTTGCTATTTAACTAGTTTTTAATGCATACATAATAAAAGGTATTGATTACAATGAGAGAGAAAATTGCTTTGCAAATAAAGGGTTCTTGATTCTCTTATCCCAAGAGATACATGCCCATCTGTTACTACAAAAAAAGGAAACAATTACAGAGTTAATGCTCTGAAAAACTTGTTAATTTGCTGTACCACTAAAAGTAGTTGTAAAAAAAAATAAAAATAAAAATAAAAGAAGAAAGGAAAGAATTGTCTGCAAATGGTAATGTGATGCTGATGATAAGCAATGATAAATGATAAGGACTTTTAAAAATTTACATTATGAGTATATAGATCAGCAAAACATGTCACTTAAATTTGTATATATAATACAGCTTTTCACATGTGGTAAATATGCTTCCTATTACAACCAGGCAATTGCTACATCTATCTAGGTTGTTATGGTAATGTGTTCTAAGACATTTCCTCTAGTGAAACACTCTGATGTTACTTTAAGCTATTAATCTTACATTTGCTGACTCATTATTTCACATGTCAATGTAATTTCAGTATTTTCCTGGGGTTTTTTTTTAGTATTTTCCTGGGGTTTTTTTAGTATTTTCAGTTAGCCCTTGTATCACAGTGCCGTACGCTTGTGCTGATGGAGATGCGCAGTAAACCTGGCTAGTGTCTTATCCATTCTCCTTTGACTTGCTTTCACTTCTTTAGAGCTAGCATGTATGATGCAATTTCTCCATATATCATTATTTTCCTACCTGAGTAGGAGAAATTCTTCTTCTGTGAGTTGTAGAAAATTAAAACATTGTATGTCAGGTTGAGTCTTTCCTGGAAGCTTCACCTGTCTTGTCTTACAGCGCCTGTTGAGCTCCTCACCAGTCAAAATTAAAACTAAAGACTAGCTTATCATAATTACAGATACATCAGGAACACTATTTCAGGTAAAATTAAAATGTCTAAGTTCTTTCAGGCTATAGAATGTTACTACATATTCAACCCTTTATGCATTCCCTTGAGAGAAATAATCCTAGAACAGCCATGATTGGCTCACTTGGTAAGTGGGACCAAATGAATGTGAGATTGCTCAGCCTGCAGGCAACAATGCACACTAGTGCTGCTTACAATCAGCATTTCTCCACGAGGAACCAGTGGCTGTAGTGGTAAAGAAGGGAGTATGTAGCTAAAACTAAGACCTTAAGTGATTTTTCTGAATTTAATAGAGCTATTGATATGCTTAAATATGCTCACCTTAGTAGGAGCTGTTGTCCTGCATAACTGCAGAGCTGTGCTGTAGTACAGAAAGTGTACATTGGTTTGTGCAGCCGTCTCTGTGGAGTACCGACCAGGGTGACCATCACCCTTGCTGAGGTTCTGCTGCTGCTAGTTAGGAGAGACAGACAGAAAGCTTGTTCAGAGAAAAATTGCATATCACTTGGTATTAGTTTTTATTTTTAGTTCCTTTTTACTCAGTTATGTAAATGATGAAGAGATTAACTCTCTTGAATTATCAGCTTTCAGTATGCTGAGCAGAGTTACAGTTTGGCCTCATTTTAAATTGTTATTAACATGCTTATGACATTCAGAATGGGTTACTTCACTAAATGCATCATTACGATTCAGTGAAACATTCTTCTGCTTTGAGAGTTACATGAAGAAAAAGAAATGTCAGAAAGGCTATAAAAAGGCACGATTAGTGGCAACCTTTTTTACAAATGGACAAGTTACTGTTTTGGAAGAGTAGAATTTGTGCCAGAAAAACAGATTTTGATAACTGAGCCTGTCAGGAACACCCTGAAGGTCAGCATATCTGTGGATGAGACCTACTGTAGAGCAAACAATTTACTGGATGATTCAGCAACATTTCTCAAGGAGTATATCATTCATCATTGTTATAACAACTGAGAGGCAAAAATGTGATTAATTTCTTTCTACTATTTTGGAGATTTGGGAAGCATGCATCAATTTCTTTATTTATCAGATTTCTCATTTGCGAAATGGATCTAAAGCCAAAAACCCCCAGCATTTAATAGGAGTGAAATGTTAAAATTGCCTGCCAATTTGGTTTGTGTTTTTTGTTTTTTGTTTCATAATGCAGTATGAATGCTCTGTATCGCTAACATTCTTGATGTGACCATTGTTTATTTAGAAACAGAATAGATTGTATTATGTAAACTGTGTAAATCCACAGGGTATCTGTGAGCAAGTAGAGGGTTTTCAAAGCATGCAGTTAAATTTGTCCCGTTCTGGCAACCAGTTTTTGACAGCGACATATATAACATAAATGTGGTGTTGCTAGATGCATGGGAGACAGGCTGTGCTAGGCCTGGGAGAAGCATATTATGGATAGATGCTAGTGAATACAACTAAATGCCATTATGAATAAAATAACCATTTTAATGCTATCTGCTTTTCTTGGGCAAGTTGACATTCCTATGTCTTTGGATGCATGTGGTTGCATGGCAACATTTTGCTTTTCAAAAGGAATGTCCCTTTTATTATCAATATTGAGTTTTTCCTCTACATTTGTGTGTTTTATGAATAACTAATTTTTATTAATAACTAATGCACACCTGAAGTATGCATTAAACTCTTGGGTTTTACTTTTTCTTTCCCTTCTTCTAATGTTTGGTTGCTGTATAACAAACTGTAGCAAGAAAAGGGGTTTTACGCAGAGGAAAGAAGAAAACCTGAATCATAGTTGGGTCTGTTCACAGAAGGGATACGCTTCATTTTTGTGATAAACTTATACCCTATGTCCAGACAATATTAATAAACAAAGTTGTAACAATATTTTTTGCTAGTTGCATAATCACTGTTTCAATAGGATCAGTTTCTAGAATATTAATGAAGTTTCTATTTCTTTGTTTCCTTACATATGCTGTATAACTTTGTAGTCATCTTCAGATTCTTGACATGGGAGGGTTTTTATTTCATTTCTAAGAATTTGTTGCAATTTTTATTTGTACCCATTAAGTGGTTTTTATTATTTTTTTATAACAAGAACCAAGTTTAAACATCAGTTTTCCAATTTATACTGAAAAGATAATTCTAAAATCTAGGAACTTGATCAAAAAGTAATTTTGTAATTGGGCTGCAGGGAAGATTAAAAGTGAGATTTGCATTAGAGCTGACAATTTGGCAATCAGATTTGATATAACAGAAAACATGACCTGAATCCATCACAAAGAATTAAGAAACTAAAAATGATTCACTTATGTCCTTCATGTTTCTAATCTAATGGCTAAACAGAATTCATATTATTAACAGGCATGTCCTCATGACTCTAAATATGAGAAGCAGAAATGACATATACAATTTGTGTAATAAGTCTTCCAAAAGAGAAACAAAAGTTAAACTGTTTCAGAATGAAGTATGAGCAAACATAATCTTGATTTTGAAACATATATTTTGGTTATGTGGCTTATTTAGATACTTACCTGTAGGATGTGCATGATCAGAAGTACTTTTGAATAGCCATAATTTCAATCCTTATTTTTTGAATTATGGTCCACTGATTTTCTCTATTTTCTGACTTTAAGTAAATATCTATGTGCTAACTCAATCTATTTTCTGGTCACAAGAGACTGGAGAAGTATCTTCAAGCATTTAATATTTGCTGTTTCATTCATCTTACTCTATTATTCCTGGTTTTGCAAACTATTAGAAATAATTTTTTATGTATTTGTAGAAACATAAAATGGTAGAGAAACACAAATACAAATATTATCCTGTTAATTTTAAGCCATCTTTTCGCATTCATATTAAAAAGTGAGATTTTCCTGTCCTTTTGCTATTAAAAGAGGAAGTTTCACAACCAACACTTTAGATGATGTAGCAGTTGCTGTTCTCATTTTTACGTCTTATTAATACAATTATATAAAACGTTCACAGTAAAGCTATAATTCCCCGTCACAGCCAGCCCTTTTTAATTTCAGTACTTTTACAAAGCTCCATACTTCTATTTCCTGCACAATTATACATTGTTCTGTGTTCGAAGTTTGTAGTGCTACTTACAGTGTTTTCTGCTGTATGGTTGTGTCAGATGTTTATAATTTTATCATAGATTAACAGTTCAGGTTGAAAATTTCTGTGCAAGCCACTTCTACTTTTGGGGGAAGTATCTGATAAAACATTTAATTATTTCTAAGGAAGAGATTAGGGGAAATGCCGGGAAGGAGCCTGAAACCTGACAAAAGAAATTGCACTATAAATGAGTTATCTTTTTTTTGTTGTTTTGGAGGTTTTATTTCCTAAGACAAGGAAAGTTATAAGAAGGAAGAAAAGAAGGAAAGACTGCATCCCCAAATAGATAATTACTTCTTATAATAAATATCAAGCTTGTAAATTATCCACATAATTTAAAAGAACACATTGCTTTCACGTGACTGTTGATATAAATCCTAGTTTCTCTCTCTTGAAGTCTCCAATGTATATTGAATAATCTGAAACATGAAGTTATAAATATGATGAATCATAAACAGGAATGCAACCAGGTGCTTAGGGAAGGCCTTTGGTGTCTAGGGAGAGAAAGGAATTTGTCCATCGAGTTGTTAGCACGCTCTTGCAGTAGCCAGTCTGCACTAAGATGTTTCATGGCCAAACAAGTCTTTTCAGTTCTTACCTTTGGCCTGTTACCTCCAGTACTGGTCATTTCTGTTTCTGAGAAGGATATTTAGGTCATCCAATTTTCAGTCACAATTTATTTCTAAACTGAAACCTGAAAAGCTAATGGTGCATACAACTAAATGGCATGTTAATGATGAAATGAATTTAACTGGTAATTAAGGCACTGACATTTGTGAGTAGCAACTAGTTTTCTAGAAGTACTCTGAAACTATTTCCTGAAGGGGAAAAGCTCAACTGTTATCTCTCTAGCTCACTTACTAGGACAAATACAAGTTTTACAGTTCTTGTGTGGAATCAGTTTATGGCATCAATGAAAGAATCTTCTACCAAAAGCCAGCTGTTAAATCTTGAAACATGTGTCTCCTGGATAAAAAGGCTATTGATTATTAATTCCGGTTTGTGAGCTAGCTGGCCAATTTCTTTCTTTTATGACTTTTTTTTTGGTTTTTATCCTGCCTGATCTATTCAATGTCGAATAGTCATTACTCAGATCTATTGCTGGATTTGTTGTTCTTCTATTATAATCAGCAAGAAGATGCAGTATATTCCCAAAAGACTCCTAGTAGAGTTTTTCCCTAGTAATTTTTATAAATATAATTCTCAGGATATTTTCAAGCAACTATCATGGGAGGAAGAAATTCTAAGTAAGATACTTTGATAACAGGTTTTTAAGTTGAATTCCCTATTAAGATACCTTAAGATATTCCTAATATTGCTAACCACATGAACGTGCTGAAAACCCTTCTATTTCTCTGTTGCTACTTCTTCTCCAGGTATCAAAACTTTAGTACATTTTTAAGTCCCTTTCTCACTTTACTGAACACACATACTGACTTTATGAATCTATTTATCAGTTTATTGTTAGCTCAGCTCCCTTTTATAAAGGAACTGTCACTTCTATCGCAAGAGCTGCTTCTTCAAATCAGCTTTATTTTTCAATCTGCCAGCATTTTAGAATGTCAAGCGAGAACCTTTCATTTTTTGTCTTTTCTCTCTTCTCTTGACAAAACTTAAAACATGAAGGCCCTTTTGCCCAACATATATTTTATTTATCTAGGTGGCTATACAGTATGCATCCTGTGACAAATGCACCTGTCATCTATTCAAATGATAGCAGCCCTGAGGCTAGTGGTACTTTGCTGTTTGACAAGGTGTGCATAAAAGTGTCCCTTCCATCACCACAAAGTCCATGAATATTATTCTTTTTCAGAAGAGAGTACTTACTTGAACGCTGTTTCCAAAAAGCTATTGAAATACAGTGCTATTTTCAGAATTTGACAACAGAGAATTTGCTTTTTACTGTGGGTTAAAATAATATTTTTTCTTCATCCATAAAACACGGGAAACTGAGGAACAGAAGTGTTAAGTTATCTGCCCTCAAAGTCAAGTAATATTAGTCTGGAGTGCTATTCTGCTCTTGTTTTTCACTCTCTAGTGACCTGACCAGACTCAATTCAGAAGAATCATATCCTTGAGATCAAAGGTAAGCAATTTTACTTCTTACAGAGAAGTCTTTGTTGAAAGGATTTGGCGTTTGGCTTTTACCTTGGAGAAAGATCTTGACTTCCTTTAAATTATAATGTGATACTATTTTTTTTTTTATTCACAATAGTTACTGTTTTGTTTTTATAAGCACATTTTAGAATATGGACTTATCTAAGCAGGAAGCGGATACTTTAAAGGTAGAAAAGGGAATTACAAGGAACTGAAGGGCCTTGACTCCCATATATCTTTGATAATATTGTCTTTTGTACTTTATGTGTTCATCTTTTATTCTCTGGTTCAACATGAATGGTAATAGTGCAACTATTTAGCAGTGTAAGATACAATACTTGAAAATATGGGGTTACAAAAATAGCTCAGTTTAATGATTAGATTAAAAATGATTTTTAAAAAAATCTGTGTTTTAATATCCTGTAAGAGCAATTAAAATCTGTATTAACATTAGCCCTGGCAGAAAGAGTTTCAGAATTATTTCTCATCCACATTAATGAGCTTTTATTATAGAAACCCTGAGGTATTTTATATCTCACATGGAAGAATATAATTAGACACAAATTGATAGGCCTGTGCCTGGTACAAAATGAGAATTTATAACAGATGATTCTGAACCTGTTGTCTGCCTAGTTTTACCTCTAGCAAATGCATCTGCAAGCACTGTAACTAATCCCCTAATATAATCTGTAACCAATCTGCACGACATTTCCCATTTTCTGATACGCAAACCATTACAGAGTCATCCAGGTGCGATTCTTCCACAGCTTTACTAAACACTATTGAACACCTAATGACCTTGACAAAATGATCTGCATTAGGGTTGTGAGCGCTAATCTGCTTCATTTTAGTGATGATGCTGTGTAGCAAAGCAAGATTTTTAGTAATGAAGAACCACAAAAACTATTTGATTTAGTATGTTTTCCTAGTTCTGCCTTTGTGCAGGTCCTATTGCCCTACATATTCTTTTTTAATTGTGTAGAATTTGTCACACATCAGTTAAATCAGTTTGTACTTATTATGGCAGTTTTCAGTTCAGTTTCCTTCCCAAGAATAAAAATAGTACAAGCAAACAATGCATTGTCTTACATATATTTGAGTTATAGGTAGAAATAGAATTATGAATCTACTAAAATGAAGTTCTTGCAGTGTCTGGAAAATATGAATTGCCATTAGCTAAGAGGGCTAATAGTACTCACTAGAGTTTATTTTGAGAGCTATATGGTATAACCAACAGGAAGCACTGAATGCTGGTAGATAAAAATCTCAACCTCTTCCTTTCATGGGAAAATTATTCATGCCTGCCTTGAAACTATAAGCCAAGCCTGATAACATTTCATGCCTCATTAGCTTCTGTGATACTCTGAGAACAGAAGAATTAGTGTAGATAAAATGTTATGTACAAAGAAAAAGAAAAAATGGCCAGCACTTTTTTCATTCTCTTCCTAAAATGCCACCAGGTGTGAGGATTATGTTAAATATTTGAATGCTCTCCTTACTCTAGAAAGTAATCTGAGTGCTAGGATCTGACTGTCAAATTCTTACTCCTGTGAGGTGTAGGAGCAGGAATTCAACAGAAATCACCCTTTCAAAACTCTGCTGCCAGAAACACAGTTTTCTCGTAAAATTCTGTCCCGTTTAAATCTTTCTAACATAGCTTTTGAGGTCTCATTACTTGCTTATTGTCTCCTTGACAGCACTATTAGCAAAAAAATGCTGATCTGAACTTCTTGTGATGGATCTGACATCAGAGCAAGGGCTCCAAAAGGGAAACAGATGTCACTGCAGGCAGCACGCACTTTGCAGCACATTTCTCTGCAGGCTTTGAGAAGGGCAAGAGAGCAATAATGCTGTACGCCTGCTACAAATGGCCGTTCTAGAGTGAAATAGAGAAAAAAAGCCCTTTGATAAGCTACTTTTTTTTTTTATTCAGTCATGTGCTATACGTAGGTAGGCAGTTAGAGATGACATGTTACATCTGTTGGACAGATGGGCGAATTAACGGTGATATTTCTGCGTATGCTACAATACCGCTACATGCTGAAGGAACAGATAGTGCAGTAGTTTTTGTTGACTGTTTAAATGTATGTTTCATTGAAGATAGGTCTAAGAAATGTTCATGATTTTTGCCTAAGTACAAAAATTTTTCTTCATCTTACTGTCATAAACTTTTAACCTTCTAAGAACATGTAAAAAGAGCTGAATGCAATTCAGTGTGATAGTATATTTTAACATTATGCTTGAAGTGGGAAGTTCTCAAAACTGAAGTGTTTATTTGAAAATAACTTTTCCTGAAGCCTCCTCTGCTTTTTTTCCTGAGACAAAAGCACACAATAGACCGAAACTTGAGATCCTGCTAGGAGAAAAGTAGCATTTCAATGGTATGAAGTGCTAATCTTTTCAGCAAGTCAGTGGTGAGATGTCATTAAGTTTAAAAACAAAAGTGGCAATCCATAGACTAACATTATATATATCTTTCACGTGAAAATCCTAGAAATCTTTCACAGACCTATTTTTCTTCTTTTGTATCGTATAGATAAAGCCAAATTCATACTCTTGACAATAATAAGAGAAAATAAGTTTGTCAAACAATTAGCGTGACATTTCAGTTCACATTTAGATAATTAAATATACATTATTCTGTTTATTTTTATCATAAAGCATTTTAAACTTAACAATATGGAAAATTTTGATTAGATGAACCTGCAAGTTTTAAAATTTAGTGGTGTAGTTTTTAAAATATAAATGTGTAAATTTAGATTTGTTTACATATTTTTCAATTTTATTAATGTAGAGGAGCAGCATGATAAATTCAGTCATTTACCATTGAGCCCTAAATCCCAAATATAAAAAGCTCTCTTTTTCCCTTGCCCTCAAAATAAAGGGGATTTAACGTCCTGATGCAAACTCTGGGACCTAATCCCAGCTATAGTCTCTGGAGTATTTCAGATGAAGAATTATACTTAAACCACAGATTCAGCAATCACTTGTTCTTGATCACATTCAGCTTAAAAGCCAAAAATTGACAGTTTAGTGTCAAGGTACCTCATATCAAGACTTCTATTGGTTAGTTTTCTTATTGTTATTACTGTCTCACTGATATTTTGGTGACAAAAATAAATGGACAAAGCAGTATTCATAAAGGTTTCTATTCTGATTAGAGTTATATAAACAATTATGAAGATAGATGGAACATTCTAGTATAAGCTGATTTTGGCTAACCATGAACAATGATAGTGTAATACCTACACTGTACGAAGTATAGTAGAATTAACAATGCTAACAATTAATCTCTTTAGCACAGCTGATGAAACAAAGTAAAATATTTATGAGAAATACAGCAGATTTCCTGCTACAGTATTTACTTTCATGTTTGCTGAAATAAATTCCTACTCCCCTAAGACAAAGCGACATTTCTGCCTAAACTGAAGCTATTGATGTTTGAATTTAAGTTTATATAATGTCCAAATGTTTTCAGATAGACTGGAAAGTCAATATTAAGAACAATTTAAATCCAGTATCTAGCTTACAAATATACTTATTCATTTTTAATAAATCATAAAATATTAACAGCTAAATTTAGCTTCTTTTTAAAATAATTCTGAGGATCTCTTGGTTAGCTTCTTTAATGACTATTAACTTCATCTGTGTAAACAGAAACATAGAATAACAGAAATAATGAAAATAGGACTTTCTTCTACTTGCAAGACTTGATAGATGGTGAACATATTTGACGTGAGTCCATAGTATGAAAAAAAAAATGAGGAAAATTAAAAGGTCTCTTGTATTAATTCATACAATGCAATATGTTTCTTTTTCCCCGTTTGGATTCTACATATTTTAATTTGGATTCCTGTTGAAGAAATACAAGTGCTACAAGACATAAGAAAAAGTGACATAATATATGCTTTAATAGCAAGAACTGAAAGTTCATTAGAGAGGCAAAATCATTATAAGTAGTCATTGAGACTATGAACCTCGTCCTTCAGTACCAGCCCTATTAGAAAAGAAATATCTATGAAGATGAAAATAAATAGTCTGAGAAAAAAGAACTCTAGGAAAATTTTGGAACAACTGTATGTACCTTGGTCTGCAGTCATATTTGAAATGTGAGATAGCCCTCATTTTTCTCTTCATTGCAGAGAGCAGTATGTCACCAGTTTAACAGGCAACAATTTGAGGGAAACTTTATTAATACAGAATTAGGATGTTTCCTCACAGTGTTAGAAAGCTCAGAAATCTTTTCCTGTCCCATGTTTGGTTACAGTTGGCAATGATTATGATTTTGATGAAGCAGTTCTGGAGGACATGGTTATTTTGAAGTAGGGGAGACAGGCAAATTTGATAAACATAAGTCTTTCAGAGCTTTACTTGCTATATCATCTCCAGTTGCAGGGTTTTTATTCATGTTATTTTTTTTTTTAATTTGTGCTTCCAAAGTGTCATAGTCTATTTAATACTTGAATATTTACAGGTCTCAAATCATGAGTCTTAAACCCTGTGCCCCACAGCTTTCCAGCTTTTAGAAAGTTTTTGGATAAAATTTTCCATTGATAATGACTGTAGCTTAAAAATGCTATATTACATATATTCTGTAAAGTATGTATTGACTTGGCACCACATGAGGTTTCAAGACACACAAATGATATAAAATTAACATGACACATATTGAATGGATTGGAAAGAAGACAACTGAAAAGTCCAAATATGAAAAGAAATTGCGTAGCAGGTGTGCACCATAGGTCGCAAGGGGACTGTCTTGTCTGTAAAGTGTTTATGCCATACAAGACTGAAAATATTGCTATTGGAATTTCTTGGTAGACAGTTTGGAAAATGACAAATAAAGAAAAGTCTCCATTATGAATACCTGTGATCTCAGTAAGCTAGACAAAAGTAGACTGCAAATGGTTTATATCCCAGAAATAGGAAGCAACTCTGTAAACTATATCTTGTGTGAATCAAAACTCATATGCCTTCTTTGAAGCTATTTTATTTGTCCCGTGGTTAAGTTTAAGTTTTGCAATATCTCTTCCATATCAGGTCTTACCATACAACTCTTTCATGCTGAGATATAACCTTTTGGTATGTCCTTTCAGCAAGAATTTCCATTTCTTCTCAGCTGGCAGAGCAAAAAGTCAGCTTTCAGGCAAAGCATTTGAGCTCACAGTGTCACCAGGTTGCATGGTTGGATTTTAACAAAGATCCGGCAAGACTGGCAACTCATTTTCCTTCCAGCTGTTCTGTGTTCCAAAAGACACTTAAATGTTTCAGTGATCCAGCTTTCTGTCAAATACACGCATTACTTGAAAAACAATCTTTGTAACAAAATTAATATCTTGTCAATCTTGACGCTCAGGGTGAACTCAGGACTAATGTACCTAGTGCTGCAGAAATATAAATCATTTTGGGTAATGTATAGATGTGAGAGATGATATCAGCTGCTAATAGCAGTTGACGTAGTCAAAATTATTTGGTGGAAGTTTTAGAGGAAATAAAGATATTGAAGAGGAGGTATTTGGGTATGAAACAGTTCTAGACACAGATAGGAACATGGTGCAAGGAGAGTGACTTGGCAATTCCTTGTGTTATATTACACTTCACGCTATGCTAATACCATTTTTCTAGTCTTTTTATAAGAAAGAAAATTTAAAGGTACATTGGTTTTGAAGGTATTTGAATTTTTACTGGTATAAGTCTATGATTATCAGACGATATACGGCAGCCAAAGCTTCTCATAAATACATTTTGAATTGTGGAATGGGGAGAAAAGGAGTTAGACTTTTGAAGGCAGAAGTAAATGTCTTGACCCTCTCTGATCCATAATAATTCCAAGTAGGCAGTTATAACACAGTTTCAGTGTCTGTACATAGCTTATTTTTCAAAATAGGATGCATATCACCCAGAGAGAAGTATCTTTGTATAGTTAGATGATATTTTACAGAGGAGTTCTTCAAGCAAATCCATCCAAGAAGCGTAGCCCAAAGTAAGAGGAACATTAGTATTATAATTATATGGAGTCAATTAAAAAATACCTAATTTCATAATAGTTCTGGAACAGCCAAAACAAGCATGGCCCCTAAAACAACAAGGCAATTAATTGGAGAAGCAGTTCTCAGTAATTTGTTTATCACTCTATGAGTTCAGGTACTTGGACTCAGTTCAAGTTAATTCAGCCATGGCTGTGGGAAAAAACACCTATTTATTACTCTCTCCCTATTGCTTTTGTGTGAAATGTTTTTTTTCTCTCTTTCCACCTTATTAAAAGCCTTTCATCTCCTAAAATCAATGAAGTTATCAACTGGGAATAGTTTGGCTTAACTCAAGGATTCTTTATAAGTTTTGCACACAGTCTTTTGTATGTTACCTTCTTAAAATTCCTTTCATTTGTTTTGATCAGATAATCTTTTTTGCCTGGAATAATTTTTTAACTCTTAGACACATGGATAGACAGGTACACATACACACATGTATAAACAGCCCTCCAAACAAAGCACTAGAAAATAGGTGACCTGTGCCAAAAAAGTCTTATCTTTCCCTTTCTGCCCATTGAGATATTCTCAGTTTTTCCATCTTCCCAGTGCTCTCACTGGCAAAATGACAGCAGGTTCTGTGACCGGGATGGAGGATGCAGCTGGCTGGCCAATACATTTAGGTGGACTGGTGAGATGATTATTTACTTGTCTTCCTTCATTGCAAATCTGATTTGTATCTCCTGCAGAGCACAGCCACTGATTTCTATAAAACTCATAGGATCTTCTTGTCTTTGAGACATCTTCTCTTCCAGCTTCTAATTTCTTTGATATTGGTGAATAATTTCAAATTTATTTAGAGGACAGATCTGATAAATGTACTTATCTTGTTTTGTTAGGAAGATAAAATTAAAATAGTTAAACAAATACACAAAAAAGGACTAATTTATTTTTTTTTCAAATATACTATATTGTATGCTGGTTTGAACAACTGAATTAGCACAGTGAGTTTATAGTAGTAAGATAAACAGAAGCAATTAAAAAAAAGCAGCAACCAGAGGCTTTGTTGAGGAAAGAAGAAAGTGTTTATAACATTTTGGAAAATGTAGGAGCCAGGAAAGCGGTTCATGTAGGAGATGGTAATTAAAACAGTTACTAATGAAGATCTAATTAAATATTTAGAGAAGAGTGGAGAAGATCTTGTATTTGGATCATCTTAAAGTGGGAAAATCCCAGACACTGGGGGATGGTGATTGAATGAAAAAGAAGGTAGGTAGGCTGTGAAGTCAGTGAGGAAAGAGGAAGAATAGGTAATGGAAGGAAAATAGGTAATGGTTTAGAAAGAGGAAAAGAAACATGGTTAATCGATGTAAAATTCTTGACAGAAGTGTTTGGAAATGCCTGCATATTTCAGGAAGTTTTTGTCTTTTTTTGTTTATTTTCATATTTTTAGATGTGTATGTGCTATGCTTTAAACTCTTATGCATCAAGACATTTTGTTTTCCCAGAGCGTCAGGTTGTCCTCTTTAATTCTAGTTAGTGATTATTAACACTGACACTATTGTCATGCTAATTGAAAAGTCAAATTCTAAGCCTGAGTACTTACAGAACCTTTGGCACTTTTTTATATAATTCTTCTCAAGCAATTTACTTGATACAATCAACAGTGTTCAAATATCATCATATTAATGATGATTTGAGGAAAATAAGTTCTCTCATCTTCTGGTTTTACATAGGTGAGCTTTGTTGTGACTGTTTACAGAAAGCTGTTCCTTAAAGTACACAAATAAATATTAGGGAGAAACTGTAGCTTAAACATGAGGTAACTTAAGCAAGGACAATGCTGGCTTTGACTCTGTACAGAGGCAAAAATTACAGATGTCTTCACTAGGATTTGACAGTGACATGCTGTTAGGTATTAGATCACTGGGGGGGAAAACGTGTGTTCCTCATTAGCAACAAAGGCAAAGCCATAGTGTCCTTACTTACCCTCTTCTGGATTCTGCCTATATCACTTCTTTGGAACTCTGAATTATTCATGGTACAGAGGAATTATTATGTGTTTATTCATAAAGCACGACCAAAATGCTTTATAGTATGGAAATAATATAACCAGATTTTTGCAGCTCAGAGGCTGAACTGACAAAACCAAATTAACCTTCCGTTATGCCATATGGGATGTCCGTATACTTAGATCCTGGATCAGGAACATTGAAGATGTTTGGAGACATCTGAGGGTCTCATTTGAACTAGTATAGTCAATCTGCAACTGTCTTTATTATCAGATAATACTATCCATATTAACAAAAAGAGGAAGATATTATAGACCTGTGCTGCAAACCGTATATGCAAATGCGGCACAGTAAATTATGTCCTTAAGTGTGGGACAAAGTGTTTAAGATAGTAATCCTTTTTATGATTCCTAAGTGCAGTACCCTGAATTGATTGAAACATTCAGCAGGCAACCTTTACAATCTCTTACATTGTCAAACTCTCAGTCAAACAACAAATATGTATCATAAACTAATGAAAATACATCTTTCCTAATTTGTTAGCTTTCATTGCTGCTATTCTCCCATAGCCTTTAAAATTCACTGTGTCAGACAAGATACATCTCTTTCATTCCTCTAAGTTTGAAAATGTAGAGTGCTTTTACCTTTTTATTTCTCATAAATGTTACTTATTTGCTTATTTTCTCATTCTGTTGTTACCTAGATTTTACAGTGAATATAAAAGCCAGGATGGAGTTCCATGAACACTGCCAGACAGCTTGTGGCTTTGTTTCCAGAATAGATGGTTATTGCAAATAGGTATGTTCTAGGAACTACTTAATGAAAAGTGAATGCAAACTAAGAAAACCTCTTTTTTCTTCTCTCTCTCTCTTGTTTTCCTTTACTAAAACCTACAACATATGAGATTTGCAGACAGAGATTATCAGGGAAGGAATTTTTGAGTCATTTTGTTTTTCTGTGATACCATTTCTGTATTCAAATGAGACAAGTCCCTGAAAGAAGAAATTGTTTGAAGCAGAGGAGTGTGGTTAATGAGAGAAAGGCGCAAGCACAAGGTACTAGTGAGCAGCAATAGCAGAGGTTTTATAAGCACTCAGTTTCTGTGAGCAACCATGATTCTTATTGCAATGGAGCTGATATACTTTTGGTTGTTGTTATTAATAAAAAGAGTTATAAATTACTTGGCTGAAGTATGGATTCTGTATTATGAAAGTCAATGGGAGCACATGTCAAGTCCTTAACATAACATATAATCCTGGATTTACACTGCAGAAAAATTAATTCTTCTGTTATTTTTGGAGAAGGACTGTGTGTACCCTGTATGCTATTTAAACATTTTACATCCTCACTTCGTCATAGACTGGTGTGTAGAGGTCAGGTCAAAGAGGACACCTTCCTTTCTCTTTCTGGTATTGTTCTTCCAGGCACTGTAAAATAGCAGAATTTCACAGTTTGTATTAATTATGAGTGCAGTTAGGCTGCTATTACCACTATGACATTCAAATAGTATGTAAAATTATTACATCAATATTGTTTATAAGGTCAGGCATGTCACAGTTATATTTTTATTAAAATTAAAGACATCACTTCTGGAGGGTAATAAGCATTTAGATTGCTCCTTGTCATTTAAGGGCAGATATGAATGTGGTCTATGGTACTTAAACTGGAAATACTAACTCCACATTAGGATTAAAAAATGCTTTTTCTGATTACCATAATTATTTCCAAATCTATCAATACATCACCATTAGTTGGAGAAATTTGGTTACGTCTTGTAAGATATTTGTTGCAACAGCTCTTTTTGTATATTGGTTCCAAGAGCTGTGCTTTTAGAGCATCTTTTACTGAAAGATCTTGAAGTTCTTCTGACATACAATTATAGTAAATAATTTTTAGAAGCCTAAAGTCACAGGCTGCATTTGTGACAGAGGTGGGAGTCTTGGCTCCCATTCCTTGTCTTTCAAGAGCTGCTTCATTTTGCTACAATCTGATTTAGCTACCAATTTCTCTCCTGTAGCAGCTTCATGCAATTGCACTGTTTCATCCCGTTAGGAAAGGTGTCTGATGAAAGAACTGATCGTTGCACCACATAGAGATCGATTTTGAAGTTCTGTCAGTAGTTTTGGAATTGCCAAATTAAAAAGCCAACCACGTGAGCTTATGTTAGTGAGTTGACATAGTAGGGCATGATATGTATGTGTTTATGAGAAGACTTTGATACGGAACAGTATCTAACTTGAGAGTATAATTGTATTTTAAAATCTATTTAAAATCTATTAAAATACACATTAGAGTATTAAAATATAGGAAATAGTTATTTTTTTAGTGAAGGCTGTAAAGTTTTTTAATTTTTTAGTTTTCATGGGTAAAGCTGTAAGCACTTCTGTCAGGAGAACAAATAATGGGGCCTTTTTCAGCTTTTTTTTTTAGCAGATCTGTAACTTGCAGCTCCTGGTCTCATTTGTTTATACTAACAACATATATACAAAAAATTCTTACTAATCCCAGGGTTGTAAAATGGATGTATAATCTATTCCTTCAGTTTTACCAACAAAATTGCCCAAGTGCATTTGTACCAACACTTAAACCAAGAAGATCGCATGGTTGTAAATATACAGTTTTGCCACTTCAGTTACTAGAAAACAATCCAGCTCAATTCTATGGTCCTAATTCAGGATTTCAAAGCTAATAGTAAGAAATGCACCTCTAAGTTAATTACAAAGGGTGTAAAAGATACTAAAAGCAAAATTCCATGGCTTCTCAGAAGAGAGCTAGGCTTTAAAGGCTCCTGCTTCCTCTTAGAAAAGGGCATTGATAAATGCAAGGTTGGCTCTCTTTGTTGCACCTCAAGGATGAGGTCATGATGACACTTCAGTCACCCAGAGCACAGAGAAATTTTCCATTATCTTTAATACCCAACCGTGAAGCAGTTGCTGGTTCTGAGGCAGATAGGTCACTAAGGAAACAGGATCAGCAAACAGCAACACTCCTGAAAAAGGCAGGGTAGGTTTCATTAATGCTGGCACATAGGCTATGCAATAGATTGAACCCATATTTATTTCTTTATTTGCTTTTCTTTTTAATTCTTGCTACATATTTTCCAATTTCAATTCAATCAGTGGGTCAACATGGAAGTAGTTTATTCTTAATCGCTTGATTTTGTTTCCATCATGGGAGTGTGTTGCTTTTCAGCTGATTTACAAGCACTAGGTGAGCAGCTGTTATAGTACTAATAGTTCTCAAATGAAAAAAAAAAAGCCTAAAAACATACCAAGTTACTTTTCAACAATGGGTCGTATTTCTACCTCTTCTAATTTGATGTTTGAACAAAGTTGCAATCAGAAAATGGAATTACTATCCTGGACAGAGAAAGATAAAATCGATACTTGTAACAGTTATTGCTAACTGTGTAGTGCTTATAGATTTAAATATAGAAACAGTTTATTTTGTGGTATTTATCAGTGCCAGAGCCAAGAGGCTTCCACAAGCAGGAAAACAGTGGGTGACTGACAATAAAACCACAGATATCTGATGTTTTGTAATTGTTCATGTGGTTGAACAAGTAATTTAATTGTAAAAAATAGAAATAAAAAATAACTACAAATAAAAATTAAAAGCTCCATCTAACGTTTCTGTGTTTGGTTCCCTAATGGAGCTTTAACCTATAAACGTATTGAATCCATGCACTGTAGTTCAAGGTATACAACTGTTGTTTAAACTTTTTGTATAACTTTATCAAATAGTAACAGGAAACATATTTCTCAAGCAGAGAAGTTACTCAGTCTTAAATGTGTGTAAATCCAAATACATTTTGCTAAAAAGGGGCTTGGTCCATTTTTAAAATCATAAGGTTAAAAAGCAGCTATTACATCCTGCATTGTGTAAAAATGCAAATACAACGTGCTGAATAGAGTAGGTAAAATCCTGGCACAGCTTTCACTGACTTCATCAGTTTTGATGATGAGAATTTTGTTGGTGGCTCTAATCAGATGATTCACATTATTGCTTTCTGTAGCAATAACACAGAGTGCAGGAGATAACCAAATCTGGTATAAATGCAAGCTATATTTACTGTTGGAATGCCTCTGCTTTTAGCACTTTGCTGTAATGGCTTCATCATTAGGTCATAATGATCTGAATTAAAAAAAAAAAAAAATCCCTTTAAACAGCCTTGTGCACAGTCTTTAATCCAGTTTAAGTGACAGTGCCATGCTCTTACAGTTTGTCATCGACAGAAGAAAACTTGCTGTAAATAGCTATGAGATTCACAGATTAAAGGATGATTAAAATCTTCTCTCCAGTTTACAACCTGGAAAGCTTTCTTAGGACTGAACATGCAGTACCACCGTATTTAATACCACTACCTCACCAGATGACCCTATATAGTGTTCTTACAAAACATTCATGCTTTCAACTGTTGTTCAGTCTATTCAGTGAAATTACTACCCAGAGATTCCTTGTTTCATATTTTAGAGCAATTGTCTAAGAAGGAAAAAAAGAGATATAGAAAAAAATATTTAGAAAATGAGCACTTTTGGTAAGAGAAATCAATGAATGATTACTTCTTGGAGATTTGCACTAACACGTCTTAGCAACTGCTGAATGCAAATATGTTATAAGTTGTATCAATGGTGTAAGTACCAATAGATTTAAAAGTAAACTCCACCAAAAAAAAAACCAAACTTTCATTTAAAACAAAAATGTTTTATCTTGTATTGATAGACACCTAAGCTGCAAAATACTGATCATGGTAAAAAACCCTTCTGACATTTTACAGGTAGTGTATTCTTTTAGGAGAATAGATAATCATCTCTCTTCTTTTATCTTAGTTCTGCAGCAGTGCCCCAAAGTCATCTTAAAAGTTTACAGGATACTATTGAACTTTCCCATTCCATTATCAGTTTGAAATCCATCTTACGTTACCTTTGATATTTCTTTCTGTAGTGTTTGTACAAAGCAATGAAGCAAGAGATGCATGTTTTGTTTTCCAGCATTTCTTTCAGTATTATTCAGCTAAGCAGTGCACAGTGCAGTTAGCTTGAGATTATACCCTTAACGATAATAAAGCTACTAAAATCTATCTCAAGCAGAAAAGATTCTTTAAATTATTTGAATAAATATATATGGTTTATTTTCTAGCAAGTCCACTAAAGTAAACAGATTAATTCAAATTGAAATTTAAAAAAAAATACAGTAATCCTATTGTATTTCTGTTGATCATAGTTAAGGACTTACATTAAAGAAGAATATTTAATTTAAATTAACTGATTTTATCATTACTGACTGAAAAAAAAAAAAAGAAAGAAAGAAAGAAAGTTTTTCATTGATGTTGGATAGAACTCTATACTAGATGATAGAGGCCAACATTAAATACAATCTGGAGAACTGACCAGTGCTATGTATGTACAAGCTTCTTTGTTCCTATGGGGATCAGTAAAGTGCTCTCTGTTGTTTCATATTTCTAAGACAGAATTAATGTTTTAGCCATATGAAAAAATAATCCTAAGAATACAAAAAAAAAAAAAAAAGTAAAACACTAAAATATACAAGTTAAATGAGAAAATTAATATATTCCTGGATGAGTCTTTGAAATGGGAGTTAAGAGTAGTACAACATTTGACATTAAAATTGAACAATGAATTAGGTTAATTAAGTGGAAAAGTGAGTAATCTCCAGAGCCATATAGCTTTGGGAAAGTGAGATGACAAAGAATATCTGAAAAAAGTACAGCTCTTTATTCATGGAGATATCTCAATGTAGCCAATAGGGAGACTTTCATGCTTGGGCGATTTTTTCCAGTGCTACCTATGATTAGTATTAGTATTTGTGATGATGATGTAAGGAAAACCTCTTAACTACATTTTCATTCAGATTTTAGTTCACATGCAGTTAGGTTATGCGTAGGAACAGTTTTGTTGTCTGCTTTTCCCAGGAATACGTAGGTAATTTTCTGTTGAACTGTACCAATGTCTTTGAGTATTGCTGTTTAGCATACGCTGATATTTTTAGCAGGTTGTTTTGTCATAAGAAAAAAACATGTTGTACATCTATTTTGATGAATAATATTGTTTTCAAATTCCATAGGAATCCATAAAGTCCCATAAAATGTTGTGAAATAAATATATAACATCCTATTTTCATGTCACTAGTAGAATGGAGACTTAGAATCATAACCTTTTCCAAACTGGAAGATTTTTAACAACAAATTATTGTTGAGCTGCAGGAGTGTGGTTATTTGAAAAAAAAAAAAAAATCAATAAAATGTCCATCCAAATTCACTTCAGTTTTCAGTGTAACTTTAGTAACTTTAGTAAGGATCGTAAGAAAGGCATTTAACTTCAAATGAAGAAAGAATTTAGGCAGTGATGATAATGTGGAGTAATGCATATGAACATTTAGCTTGCAAAAATAATTTAAGCAATATTTGAAGGGAGCAGTTTTTCTGCTTCATTCTGCCCTGGATCTGCCTTATTTTTCTTAGTCCTTCACCTGCAGCTGCAGAGAGACCAAGCCACATTTGCACAGTTTTTTGGGAGGAATGAAATAAATTGCACTTGCTGGCTGTCCCAGGCTCAACTATAGTCAGACTGTCCCTCTACAATGAGATTTATAGAAAAAAAACCCAAATATTTTAGCTGTTCTTGGTCCATAGTTAGCTTGCTGCACAAGTATGCTGTCTCAGTTTGACAAGATGAATGAAGGATAACTACGAGGCAGCTGCACTGGTGAAAATGTCACGTGTACCTGGAAGAGATGCTCCACCATCCCCATTTGTTGATGGTGTTGAGGGTACCACTGTCACACCAGCCAGCAGGCCTTGGTCAGGTCACAGCAGAGAGGCTTTTGCACCATGTATTCTCTTAGACTCCTGATCATCCTCCATGTTGGAACAAGCACACTGAGAATTTTTAGATTGTTCCTTGTGGTGGGTTGTCCTCTGCTGGCTGCCAGATGCCCATCCAGCTGCTCTCACACTCCCGCTCCTTTAGCAGCACACAGGGAGAAATTACTATGAAAAAGTTCATGGGTCAAGATAAAGACAAGGAGATCACTTACCAGTGACTGTGACAAGCAAAAGAAGTCCTCTCCATGGATACAGGGATCTGTGGCTGAAGGACTTAGGGCTGGTTCAGCCTGGAAAACAGGAGGCTGAGTGGACAACTCGGTCTCTGCAACCACCTGAGAGGAGATTGTAGCATGGAGGGTGCTGATCTCTTCTCCCAGGTAACAAGCAACAGGATGAGAGGAAATGACCTCAAGGTTTGCCAGGGAAGGGTCAGATTGGATCTGAGGAAAAAAATCTTTATGGAAAGAGTTGTGGAGCACTGGAACAGGCAGCCCAGGGGTGTGGTTGAGTCACCATCCCTGGAGGCGTTTAAAAAAATGTGTAGCTGAGGTTCTTAGGGACATGGGTTAGTGTCAGAGTTAGGTTATGGTTTGACTCGGTGATCTTAAGGGTCTCTTCCAACCAAAATGATTCCATGATTCTGTGATTCTACAATCAGACCTTGCACGTGTTCCTGAAAGTGTCAGCACCTGCTGCCTGGAGTTTTGCTGAGGGTGATAGAGGGCGAGACACCGTAAACCGGGCCACCAAACAAAGGCAAAGAGCCTCGATAAGCTATGAAACTCAGCCTTTGGCTCCCTGCCTGCTCTGCTGTCTGTACGCACAGCGGACATTAGTCCTGACAGAGCCTGGGGGACACAACCGAGGCTGCGGTTTGGGAGGTCATGGCTCACAGAGCAATCTGTCAGTCAGGTGGGCTCACGGGGCAGGACAGTGAACTGGCCTCATTAACAGCCGCAGCTTCGCTGCCAGGGCAGGGCTGGCTCCCTCTCAGAGCCAAACCGAGTACAAATCAACACAGTATGTGCAATGAGGGATTTGGGCTCATGTACGAGTTCAAAACTGAGCGAACATGACAGCATGGATCATGGGGCTGCTGGATCCTGTTTCGAGATGGCCAGAGAGCCTTTGGCCTGTTTCATTAAATGTAAATTGACTCAAATGCACTCTGAGCAAAGCAGTCCAATTCTTGGCAGGTCGTGTTTTGTCTCAGCTGTTATTGAATCCCTGGCCCTCAGCTAGAATAATTATCATCTCAGGATGATTTTTAACAAAAGGAAGGATATAGGTAGTATTACAGGAAATGTAATTTATCAGTGGCCCTGTCCTGCTGAAACTGCGGAAGAAATTAGGCCCAGATACTTTCCTGTGCTAATAAATACTGTAATTAAATAGGTTTTCTAATTGAGAATTTCAGAGTGGAAATGTTAAATTTATTTTGCTTTTAAGTATGTTACATGAAAAAACTACTCTTGTGTACTGCAGTAGTAACATATTTTTACTTGTAAAGAGTTTTTTAAAAAATCATTGAGATTTTATAGTGACATGAGTAACACTATTATAAAGTTCTTTGTGAAAACTAAGTACTTTTGGAAGAACAGAAGGAAGAACGTAAGCACATATTAATATTGATGTTTTACTCAAATTTATTTTTGTTAGCAAGTCATAAGAAAATGAATTGCTGTGAAACTGGAAGTTACAAACACTAGTGAACAGGTACATTACTAATTGTATTTATTGGGGTGGAAAGATATTGTGTGCAATAAAGAACAAATGTTTTCATCCATAAAGAATGCATTGAACTGCCTCCAAAGTGATTTAGTTAATTGATCTAGAAGAAAGTTGATTCATGATTAGCAAAAGGACAAATAAATCTCAATTTAAAGCTCTCAGAATGTATTCACTCAATAAACTGCATCAAGGCACACAACTAAAACTGCTGTTAAGAAAGTTTGATAACTATCCTACTTGATGAAAGCACAGTATCATTGAAATCCTTTTATTTATTTATTTTTTTTTAATTTTGAAACTGATTCATATTTACATGAACCTTTGATCTGGTCTATACAAAATATTTACCTGTTGCGTTTGTGTGGTGAAAATAATGTTTATTTTCCCTTTACCTTACAGGTGTGGGGTTAGCACATTGCCTGACAAGTACAGAAGGGCAGATTTGACTGTCTAAGCCCACAAATGCCACATGAGTTAGAGTAAGGCTGTAAAACTGAATGTGAAGCATCATCAGCTGCCTCATCAGCTCCATCAGGCCTAGAGCAGACTGAAGGGTTTATGTAATGGACCAAAGTCTCACTAAGGTGTGTCAGATTTGGGGAGAAGTCCTTTGAAGATTTTCTATTTGCATAAACTATCATAGCATGGAACTGTAACGAATTATATAATCGTAGGTTTATGAGTGGGACTTGTTCCTGTCTCCTTCCCAGCCCCTTCAGCCACTCTGTGAACAGTGCAAGGGAAGATTCGCATTGTCCTACTTTTGTCACTCTGCTGCCCGTTTCTTTGGTGGCTACTTACAAAACTGTAGAAATGAAATGTGTAAAATGGAATCTTATTCACAGCAGCTATTGAAACAGTAGTACTCACTCAGGAATGGAATGAAGGAGGAAATGGCCTCAAAGCATTTTAAACCGTAGGATACTTTTCACTGGGGCCTCTAGAAAAACAACAACAGCAGGCAATAGATAGATATTGAAAAGTAGCAGACTGAGACATGTCCTTAAATGCATTTTTCAGGGTCTTTAATAAGGATCTGTGCAGCTAGAGAATAGCACATCTCCTTTAATTTCCCCTGAGAGTAACACTCCTTTTCTTCTGCTGCCGCTGTTTCTATTTATCTAATTTTGCATTTGCTGAGTGATGCTCTTGTGACATCAGGAAGAATATGGCTTCCTTTTCAATACTTTAAAAACACATTTTTAAGTTTCCATCTGAAATTTGAACTGCTTAAGTTACACAAATTGGTAGTTAGTATCCATTTTTGATATGCAGAAACTTGTTTCCTTTCACATAAAGCACATAAATACTTTGAGAAAGGAACAGAGAAACAAGCAAGAGGGAAACTTAAAGTAAAAATATTTATATTTATACAAATAAATGGTTATTTATGTTCTGAGGTCTTGTTGCCCGAGGATATGAATGAAGATGAAATCTCCTAGGACTTAGTACCTGATGGTAGAGATATTGCCCTATCCATTTTCAAAATTAAAAAATGTAGAGAATTTATTTCTCATATAGATGCTGTAAGGTTTCAATTATTAAAATACATTGAGATCTTTCACATAATTAAGATATAATTCTTGTAATACAGAATTCTTATCATAAATGGACTTTTACAATACAGGAACATTTATGTGACATATTTTACAGAGAAGTAAAAAAAAATATATCATTTGTTTTGAAATCTTGATGAGATTTTGACTGCTTTTGAGGCAAATAATAATTGTACTAGTTGATAACACCTTTTGCCTACAATATCTGATGACCTGCCATATTGTCTCCAGATTTGTGTATCACATCTCACACTACCATGTGCTTCTGAATATGATATGTAGATTAAAATAAATCTTTTTTAATTTAGTATTGAAATTAAGGTTTCCTGATAACAGAATTTCAGAACCACATACGTAATGTCATGTATTACATGTTTGGGTTTTATACGCAGGAGGGGGTACTCAATCATTTACTATTCCATATGTTTACATATAGTATCATTCTAAAGATATATTTATTGCTATCACTAAGTCTACAGTTTAAATTTCAGATCAAGAACATGAGGAGGATCAAAGTTTGGGAGTCTGAGGCTGCTGTTTCCTGCAATAACGAGGCCTTGCGATCACACTGTGTCTCAAGCGTTCAGTGCTGTTACAGAGCTGTGACAAAACAAAGGTGGGTATGTTTCACTCATGTCCTTCATGTTTTATTGCATTGCAGTGTAGTTAACAGGTCTGTTGTTAGAAGTGTGTCTTTTTTTAGTATTTTCTGTTCTTATGAAGACATAGAAGGGCTTTATACATAAGAGTAGCTAAGGCTTATCTGTTCCTCAATAGAAAGATGATTGTGTCCTATTTACACGATGTTAAACAGCGAATTAATACACAGTTCTGCAATTTCAAATGCATAACAGTTTCAAGACTAAAAGCTCATTACTTGGTCTTTGCTTTGTGTTGTCACCAGCTGGAAATCTATACCTACATTTATGATACATACTTGCTAGTACAGACACTAAATACCTTATTAGAATTCCCTTACTAGATACTTTGTTACATCTACAATGCCTGCATTATGAGAAGCAAAAAATGCTATTAAACTTTCAACTATATTGACTGTGCAAAAACTGGTCTGAGGTAAGGGTAAATATATGCTGGAATGATGTGCCAAAACAACAGGAATATACTGCATTATGTGGCATACCCCAAGTCTAGGCACCTGCAATAACCCATATGTGAGATTTACTAAGTATTGTTTGCTGATTTCTACACACTCTTGTATCTTTCAAATGTGGTGGGGTTTGTTGTGTTTGTTTGTTTGTTTGTTTTTGTCAATTAAGTTTGTTAAATTAATTAATTCATTTAAGTTTAACCTATGTAAATCTGTTGAAGGTTCTTGATCTTCAAATTCTGAAAAAACTTACAGTCCAAACAGAAACGGTATGGCATATACTATACTTCATAGAGAGAGTATATTAGTATATTTAGAGTGTATATTATACATATGTTTAGTTTAATTACCTTCCTTAGGAGATGTGTACATTGCATAAATTCAGCAGTTTCGCCAGGATGTTGGACTCTTGATCTTGTGTGTGATTGTTTTTTGTTCTGAAGAGAAACAGTGCCACCTACAGACTCAATTCATAATTTTTAAAAAGAGCAAGCTATTATTTCATTCTAAAAAGTTATAGAAAGATGCTGGGTTTGAATATAACCCAGTACTTTAAAAGTAAATAACATTTTTTATAAATTGTATATATAGTGGCCCTTGTAATAACTGATGATACTTACTGATAGCATATTTTTAAATTAAAAAAATGCCATTTTTGAAATTATAAATGGTTAGTTCATTAAGTCTAATGATAGACAATAGCAATCAATATTTAATACTGCTTAATTTTCATTTGAAATTACATGAAAGTAAAGGATATACAGCTGTAATTACTTCATGGGAAAAGTGATAAGAGCTATGTAATTTTCCTGACTTTATTTTAAAAGAGCTTTATTGAAAAATCTACCAAAAGGAAGGTAATAGCATTTATAGTTCTTTATCCTGTACCCAAGGGATAAATTTTCCTGTTCACCAGTAATTCTGATAATGTTAACAAGCTCTATAGAAGACTATTATATGACTTGCTGGTCTGTTAGAAAAATAACCTTTAGTAACTGTTGGAAATGTGTTGTAAGTTGACAAGGATTCCATCATAATGTAATAACAGAATGGAAAAAAAAATATACTCACTTTACTAATTAAATATAGCTGGGAACAATGTTACATACTGTTGAGTTCTTGTGACAGTATCTCAGGTATTAAAGTATCTAAGGTATTAAGGCACTCCAGGGGCATGGAGGTAACTCCCAGTCAAGTCAGCTCATAATGAGGTCTCAGGAATTTCCATTCCCTTTGCAACTTGTGTGTTTTAATCAACCTAGTGCAACAACTACTTAAGATACATCTAGACAGCACAGCAGGCAGTGTTTCTGGTGAATTATTCCATCCTGTGCCTCCCTCTGTGCCTCCAGCCCAATGCACTTTTCAGAGCTCTTACTGATGACACCTCTCTATTCCTGTCCCAACAGGGAGTCCAGTTTTCTGACTAGCATCCTATGGTCAAGGAAAAGAGTTTTGAGCTCTTAAAATTGTGTGCCAAGGATTAGGAAAGATTAAGATTTTTAATTTTTTAAAATTATTTTTAATTATTTTCTAATGATTAAAGAAGCAAATTTAAGAGAATTAGCACACACTAAACAATTAAGACATTACCGTACCAGTATTAGACTTGTTACTCATCTGAGTGGTGAAACAGGAATGGAGAGAAGGAAAAAAAAAAACACACAACACACACCTGTTCCTGACAAAGCTGTGCATTAGAATGAATAAAGCAGCTGATGCTCATGTAAACCTGAAAAACTGGTGACAGAAAAAGGCTTTCCCTAGGGTTTCCTCTTGCTGCTCTATTGAGCTCTATGTGCTCTCTCCAGAGAGAAATTCATGACCTCCTCTCATACCTATCCATTATAAATACATACACTCCTAGAGGAACCGAATCACTCAAAGCCACAATTAGCTTTCTGAGAGTTTCTGATAGTAGAAGACAGGAAGGTCATCACCTCAGTACCTTCGACAAAACAGAAAAAGTAGGAAAAAAAAAAAATCAACCCACTCTTACTGCCTAAAGTTAGAAAGTTTCTATGTGGCAGTATGTTGAATTTTCTGTGTTGATTACGTCCACATAATAAATCCATGTTTCAAATGTTTATACATCATATGGCAGATTTCGACTAATGCCTGATCTCCATAGTGGGAACACATGACCTGCAAGGCAGCAGGTCAAGAGGGATTGATGAAGGGCTTAATTACTGCCCCCCAGTTGGCACCAAATTAGCAGTTAGAAGCACCTGCTGTGAAAACCCAATGCCCAAAGGGCAGCAAGGGAAGAGGTTGCTTTGGAGGATCTGTCATGGGAGAAATGTGTGAGGAAAGACTGCTGATGGTGAGGTGAGCATTGAAATGTCTGGCTGTCAGAGAATAACTGTTAATTTAAGACTGGGCTGTTATAAGTGTCTGATAATATTAAGAAGTTACTGTGAGGTAGTAATTGCTTGATGATTTATAGCATTTGCACTGAATTGACTTCCAATATTTTTTCCCTATTATTTATTTTTATGATCCTATTTCTTACATTTCCCTGTGCTTAGGATACTGGTGAGAACAGGGAAAGGTATGACGAAACAACTAGCTCTCTGTAAAGATCAAACCTATGTTTACATTGCAGCGAATCATTTGAGTAACCACATATCTCATTTTAAAAATTTAAAAGGCCTGGTTGAAAAAGAAATAGCATAGTGTCTGAACACAGATCTCTGTTCCTCTGTAAGGGAACTGAAATCCTGTGTACCTGCCTAGTGACTTATGTCTTTGTCTTCAGATAGCAGTAACTAAGATGAGGCTGTCTGCAGCCCCGCTAATGCTGTGGCAATTATTTCAAGTTCTGTTTCAAGTTTCTACTCTAATCTCTGCAGTATATTACATATAATTTATTTGGTTTCAAATATATTAAAGTCACCTGAGCATTCAAGCAAGGGAGTTGTGTTTAACATGGTTGTTCAGCTGGAATCTGTATGAAATTTATTTTTGTCTTCTCAAATTCTCATAGAGATCTGAGGTGCTATACTCTATCAGAAATAGCTATTAATAAACATTGGCTAGTTTGATGATTATGAATACTGTCACTAAGCAATTAAAATTTAATTGAGCATTAAATAAAGTCCACTTACTATAAAGTATCACCATCTGAGTTTGAAAAACAACCTTAACAACAATCTTTTCACAAAGCATTAATTGGCATGTGGTTTCTGGTTTAAAAGCACAAGAGCCGGTATCTTCTGTGGACGCTTAGAGAATTCATTGGCAGCTCAGGTCTGTTTAATAGAGAGGATGAGGTTAGTTTAGGCACTTGTGATCCATTTTCTGTTTCCCACTTTAGATGTAGTTTTAGTATTTAACCCCTGTTTTGAATACCTCAGCCTTTGATGTGAAAATAAGCATATGAGTTTTGAACTGTAATGCTAAGGCCTGCTGGCTTCCAGTCCTTGTTTCATCTGTCCTCAAAAAAAAAACTGGATCCCACATTTTTCATAGAAGCTATGTAATACACAAATTAAGCTTCCAAACTGAAGTGAAAGCATGTGGGGTTTGACTGGTACAAAGTGCATTGCACTATGGCAAATACAGAGCATTGGCAAGTTAGTTATCACACCATGTCAGTTGGCTTCTCCTGGCACGAAGTACAGAAGCAGTCAGCTGCGCCATGATACCACTGTGGCCTTCTCTTTCTTCTCTCCACATTCCATTTTTATAAAAGACTGGTAAAGCACCCAGTGGTTAAGCATTCACGTGACAAGGAGGAAAGTCTCTTTGATCTTGAAAACTTGAGGGTTTTAAATGGAAGGTCTAAGGTAAACATAAAAACTGTGCTATATATGATATCTGATAGTCAAACTTTTGAGGCGCTTTTCTTTTGTAAACCATCTCTTGGAATATGCAATAGGATTGGTTTCCTAGGAAGCCACTAACTGGTCTTTTCTCTTCTGATTACTCCATTTCCAATATATTACCTTCTTGCACAATAAATCTTTATTGAGTTGTCCAGTAGATTAGCAAAACTTAAATTGTCATAGTATTGATTAAACCATCCTCATTTTCTCCACTGTTCAAGGAAATAGCATGCTCTTACTGCTACGGACTTTATTCTGCATACAGATAATACTCCAAAGCAAGGTTTAGGCTGCACATTAATTAACTTTTCCACTATAATAGATGTTACAGCATGTATACAGGGCTTTACAAATAGTCCTTTCCTGTAGCATATTTCAAAGGATGTACTGCTGTACTCCTGCAGACATGTATTGACTGCATTTGGTCTCAAAATCATTACGTTCTTTAGTTGCTTGTTGAAGGAACACAATAATAGGTTCTGGCATATTCCCCTCAGTTACTGTTTTTAGCTGTACTATGTGAATAGTTCAAATTTTCACTTGAAATTTCTGTTATTACTGCTTTGATTTCTCTGTGGTAAAAACATCTCAAGTAGACTGGATGTATTCCATTGATTGCAGCAATATTCTCATCTAGTGATGTTGGGTGGAGCACCTTGCACCGGTATGAACTGTTTGAGATATTGGAGGGGATTATTGTGCAGCTGCCAAGCCATTCTGTTCACTTTTTAATTACTTTTCTGAACAGAAATAACATGTCTTTTCTTTTTCCCAGAGCATGTTTAATATTTGTTTTATGATAGCTGAATAAACTGGGTATTCTCTCTGCTTATAAAGGTTATTAACATTGTTTGATATGTATTACTACCCTAATTGCATTCTTTCATCTCTTAAATATTTAGTTTTCTGAAACTCATTAGAGAGAAAGTCCCCATTCCATTGAATCAGGTGTCGTTATTTTTAATGTGGGAACACTGTAGGCCAGAGCAGAGTCCTCAGGGCAAGGAAATGATACTGCCCTTGGGTTGCAGGAGCCCTAGAAATGTGCATCTGGTGCTTCTGAGAGTGCAATCATAACGTGTGGGTCTGATGGGACCTTTCAGAGGAGCTGGGCAGACCCTTTTTTTTTAAATGGGAAAACAACAAGGTTTTTAAATCAATGCAACCAAACAAAAAATAATTTCTTTCATTTTAGAGTGTGAACTACAATAATTAGTTTTCAGGGGCAACTAGAAGTCAATAGGTAAGACAAAATAAAAGTAAAAAAGTTTTGAATCCTGATTTATCCCTGAAAAGACCCTTGCCCTCAGGTCAAGGTCACTCAGTTCAGTGGCGTTCTGGTTCATGCTGCAGAGCCTCCTCTGAGCCCAAGGAAAAGACATTTCTTTCTCTTTTGAGGATCCCTTTTTTCAACAGTCTTTCGCCTAAAGCTGTAGGCACCTCCATCTTACTCTGACTTTCCTCCCCTATAACAGACATACACATTGGACAAAAGACATCAGATGTGCTGTCCATCACACTGAGGCTTGTTCCCATAGATAATGGGGAAACACGACCTCTGCCCTTTCCCCTTGTCAGTCTCGCACTCATAAATACAACATTAAGCCTTGTGCCCTTAATTTCTACATAGCATCACAAACTTCTCTATTTTGGGGATAATGTGCCAAAATTGTTGACAGGCCCCAAAAGCTTTCTGGCCTCTTAGTATGACCTTTGCAATTGTTTGCATTAAACTTCTTTTGCAATAGTTCCTGTGTAAACAAAACTACACATTCTCCTTCCAGAAACTGTAGACATTTTACTTTTCTCTTTATTGTTCCCAGTTAGCCAGATATTATTACGAATGTAGTTTTTCCATGAATTCTAGAAGCTAATTGATCCTGGTTTTTGTTTTTCTTCTTTACATTTTGTTTGTCAATAAATGTAACTCTTGAGGGGTATTGCACTGTTCATCCTCTCATTTTACTCCCAGTAGAGGTAACTTATTCACTGATTTCTAAGGGTGAAACTGTGGCCCAGGTAAAGATAATGGCAATTGTGGCTCAAGTGCAGCTAAGATTTCATCTGAATTGTGGAACTGTGAAAGTGCTATTCTGTTACTGGTGGTGAGTTAAGAGCCTTTTTGTAGACAGTATTTAAACCAGTTTCTAGACATTATCAGCTTGAAGAAGAATTCCATGAAAATCAATTGAAGGTTACAAAGATAAACTAAAATAGTACCAGCTTATTATCAGAAGCAGATGCAACTTCATTTTGTGTGGCTTTTTCAGAATGACGACTGGGAGCATGCGTAATGTGGATGTATTTGGGCTGTAAAGCTTCCTTAACTTAGGGAATTAGTATATTCTCTGATTTGGTGATATAATGCTGTGGTGTAAAGACAACGTCAACATTCTGGTGCTGCTTCAAAGTGTGAAGATACTGAAGACAGTATGATATTGGAAATGCAAAATAAACCACACTTCATTTCATTCTACTTCTATGTTTTTACTACTATTAGTTAAAACAGCGGAAAATATTTGGGATCTAGTTCATTAATTCTTGTAAGTAACAGGATTTGGGTTGGGTGGTTATGAGGTTCAGGGTTTTTTTGCAACACAAAGATAAACTTTTGATCAGTTATCAGACTAACACGTGACTAATTATCTCTGAGAAATGAGCAAGGACACCTGAGCAGTGAGAGACTTCTCTGAGTAGTTGGTATAGTAATCTGTTGTTTGAAAAATGCGTGCTTTATTTTTGAATATACACAATTGCACTTAATATTGATTTTTATTTCCCAGTGAAGCCTATGCAGCCTTAAATCATCTAACTAAGCTTCTGATAAAAGAAATAATAATCAAAATGAATGGTTACTTTGGGTAGTGGATTCCAAGTTTTTAAAATGAACTATGTGTTGTAATGACTTTTATATCATGTATTGATATAAAATTAATCAAGTTTATGTCTCCTGTCAGTACTCAGCTATAATAAATGACAGGCTGTTGTGGTGCCAAACCATCCAAGAAATTATTTGCTATAGGCTTTGTCAGAAATCTGCTGACATTCAATGTGTTCTTGACTGTGGCTCAGATATGAAATTCCAGCTTTGTGTCATATATGCATGATTTCTTCTTTCAGGCTGTTTTGGCTTTCTGCAGCTGTTAAAAGGTCAGAGGTAATCAGATAAGCCAGTAGGATGCTATCTGTCATTATAATTGACTTGAGCCATCATACATAGGAAATCATGCTGAATATCAATACTGACATCTAAAGTGATGGTATGGTGGTCATATTATTACAAACGTATCCTATATTTACTTATAACAGATCCTGACTTTTTTTCTGTGCAGAAACAAGTGCTGCAAGGTATTAAATTTTTATGTCTACTTATCTGGTGAGAATCATCTTAACCGTCTAGAAATTATGTTCCCACAATGATGTGATTGGGTTCATCCAGTTTTGAAACATTGCTGTGCACAATTTATTTTATTTTCAGAGGCAGAATGGAAGTATTCATAAAACGTAACTTGTGCAGCTGGCATTTTGAATACTTCTGCCACTCAAAAAAATGAATAAAGCAGTCAAAACTTGTTTTCCATAACACTGTTAAATGTTTGTCATATGTCTAATTGAGTTGACAGCAGGTATCCGTGTCTCTCACTACCTGGTGAACACCTCATTGCTTGGAACATATGTTGAAGCAACAAGTCAGAGTTCTGAAAGTGATTCTGTATGTTCTCCTCCAGAGCATATTGAGTGTGTACAAAATGTCGCATATGCCTATATTTTAGCTGCAGAAACATTATTTACCATTATTCAACGTTCATTTATACACAGACACAAATTTGGCAGTGAATATTTACCTCCTATTTTCCAGAGTATCCCAGGAACATATTTGATTAGCCTGTGAAGTGCTTTTAGAACTGGAAAACTGCCCCCAATGGGGATTTGAAGCAGTCATAATCTCGATGCTTAGTGAAATACAGTCCTAAAATATGCTGCTTTTACAGAAGGACAAAAAATGCTGGCAAAAGTATTGCTGAGGCCACAATGTCACTACATTGTGTGCAATCTGATCTTCATAAAATTTCAGTTATTAGGAAGTGAATGGCTGGACTGTTACTCCTCCATTACTAAAGCATGCTCTCCAGGTTCATGTGGGTAATTTGCTGTGCCAGCACTTGTAAGTCTAATAATTACCTTCTGTCCTTTAGCCTTTCTTCAAGGAAAAGCAAAATCTTCCCATCTCTTTTCCCCATTTGATGTGGACAGAATTATATATTAAATAAAAATAATCATACCTATTTTATTATTTCAAATGTTATTGATTTAGTAATTAAAAAGTAGGCCTAAGCAATTACTAACATATGCTGAATTGCATATATAATTTAGAAGGACTACACTGCATGTCCATGTGGATCTGAACATGTGTAACAGGTGTAGCAAAATGTAAAGTGTGTTCCATTAGATTGCAAGATAACACATAGAATTAGGAGCAATGAAATGTTTGTGAACTAAACCTTCAGATATTTTGAGGATTTCATTTGCTATTGTGATGAATAAATGTTCATATTTCTATACAAAAATGTTGATTTGTCAGTGAACACAACAGACAAACGTCCTTTCAGAATTTATCAACTTTTGTCACTTATTCCTTGTAAGTAAATTAAATATTGGATTTTCATTGTTTGTTATAGTAATCAATTCTTAAACCTGAATTAAATGCAGGACATGCAAGCAGTATTAGCACTCTGGGTATAAACGTCTACTGCTCTTACTTTAAAGTGATGTTCACTTATAAAATGTCAAATCATAACATTTTTTTATTTTATTTTTTTTAATCTTGGTTAATGTTCCATGAAGCTGATTTTATATAAATGTTTCAGCAAAGCAGTTCTCACATGAAACATGGAGCTAAGCTGAAACAAACAAAACAAAATTTCAAATTATTATTACCAAGAGTGAAACTACGTACTCTCTTAGGAGTCATTAAAGTAGCATGTTTGAGAATCAAATGTGTTTGTTTATTTATTTATTGGTCTGGAACAACAATGTAGTGTTTTCAGGACTGAAAATGACCTGCTTTTTGAGGATGTGCTTGATGGGCTGTGGAGCATGAGTAGAAGAGGAAACCAGTGAAACTTAAATAAGGAGCTGCTCATTTTCTCATGGAAGTGACTTTCCAGTTCTTCTAATTTATCATTCAAATTTCATTTCATCATTATGAATGTGTATTGACTCTCACTGTGTAATTTTATTTATACATCCTGCAGTATGAAATTCATCAGTGTAAAACTGGCTTTTTTTTTTTTTTTGACAGCGGCCTTTATTTTCCCTTTATCAGTTTCATATTCTTTTCCTGGAAGGTTTCCATATTGCAAGTAATGATAAGTTTCAGTGTGTGTCACTAAAAAGAAGGAATGGTCCCTAAAATTGAAGTTCTTAAATGACATGTCACAACTCTTTTTAAGTAGCTCATTCTCATTTATGCAAGGCCTCTGCCCTCTTCATCTAAATTGGCAAAAGCTCTCCAGTATGAATTAAATACCTCACTAATTAATCCCTAGGTAAAATAGGGTTCACCCCATGGTATGTAGCTGGTCCTGTAAGAGCAGCTATCAGCTATATTCTCTGTATGTTTTTTCACTGCATTCTGTGACAATGAGAATTGTTTGTATTCAAATAATGTGAATAGTGATTCTGTATAGCACTTCTTTATGTCTCATTATGTCCAAGAAAATACCTTTGGGACTGGCTGCTGAACCCATGTACATCAGCCAGGTTAAGTGCAGTCAGATGGGAGCATACACTGGTTGTCAAATCAATATCTCCTCAGACATGTCTTATGGATTTGTGATAAAAAATGAGGTACCAACTTTACTGTGCACAGTAACAATGAGTTTAGACTCATTCCAGCTGTTTTCTGAACATTTTCTTTTTCCATCTGGAAAAGATTAATTTGAAGATTTGGATGGAACTTGTAGTTCTGACCAGAGTTTTAGCAGCTTTGCTTGAACACCTGGTCTGACGTTCTCCTTCCTACTCATCTCTGTCTGATTCTTGGGTAGGTTAATACATCTGAAATCTGTTAAAATTGCAGGTTTCCATCCAAGGTTCATTTGGGGAGCCCATACTGTCAAATGAGCTGACTAAATTGAAGAATTGGTTTGCAAGTGTTAGTTAGTATGGATTGGAGACAAACAAAAAAATATCAAATGATCCTCAATCTCTAGATAATCTGACTGTAATTTGACACTGAAAATACTAAAGGGCCCCAGATTGCTGACTAAAAGGTAGTGAAACACGCAGTGATATCATTGCTACTCAGAGTTACCCGGTCTTTGCAGGAAACAAGGTAAAAATAATAAGGCAGTTATCAAAATAGTTCAGAAATAGACTTCGAGACATACTTTATATACAGTTATATTTGAAGATGTAATCACTAATGCTTGAGCCTCATCAATCTGGCCCAGTGTATATTCTGACATACAGCAGCAGCTTTCAAGTATAACACAGGACATTGTAGACATTAAGTTAAAAGACATTTTAGAAACAAATGAACATTGTTCCCTTTATGCATGTGTGGGGAAGGAAGATAGGAGGTACTGCCTCAAAAAGCTTTTGCCTGGGTCAGTTGAAGCTGTTTGCTGTAATCTGGAAATAGCAATACTTCAGGGTACTGATGAGGCTGAGCTTGGACAACGATGGACTTCTTTACAGTTACTGAATAGAATTGCATAGAATCCCATAGCTGATAAGAGCTTCTTTTATTGTCCTGTTTTCATTTTTTTACTTATTTGCATGTTTTATTTTAGGCTTTTTTCCTAAATATTAGCCTTGCAAAAAGCTTAAGCATTAGAAGTACTGTTAAATAAAATGGTCTACCAGTTGGTGAATCAACCTGTCAATAGGAAGTAGAAGCCAGAGCCAATCTGTGTGAGACATACCAATAAAACACACTGATCAATTCATAATGAATATTCAGCCAGAGACATAACAGAAATTCATGGAGATAAATACGTGCTGTGTTTTGTAGCATCATCTTCCCATCTGGAAAACCTCACTACTGCTAGAAACACTAAAAATAAAACCCTATATCCCAAAACTCCTTGCATCAAGGGTTCTAAATTAAATATGTAGTTAAAACTTTGATTTTCATATTACCTTGGCCCCCATTAAATTCTAATGCAGAAGGAGTTGTGGTTGGGAGAGGCAGCAGAAATGTTAAAATTTGGAGGGGGCTAGAGGGGGAGTGCAGCTCTACATGCAGAATTTTCCCTCAACAATGCTGAAAGTTGCCCAAGGTGAACCAGACATGAATGGGTAATGGAGCATGAGGAAATGGTTTGTGCTTGGTTGGTTGGTTGGTACTGACATAATCCCCTGCTGCACTGCTTGGCTGCAGATACTGAAACACCTTACTCATCCTATATCAATAGGTTATTTAAAATCTAGAAGACTTGGGGTTAGATCTCCCTGACTTTTTTTTTTAGTATTAAATATATTTTATTGGGGAGTGGGAAAGATTGTATGAGTATTGAGCTTTGAAGTTCCATAATATATAATTATGTAACCTATAATTACATTGCCGCTTTAAAATACCTGCTAATTTAATTTGTGAACTCTGTCTCCTTGGCTTCATTTGCTCTCTTGTACCATTCCTTCTCAGGGAGCTCAGGAACATTGCGCTTGTCTGAAGCCTTTTTTTTATGAGGCTTGCAATGTGCAGGAACAGCATGGACTGGGGGACACTTGTCAGCCAGAGATTGAGGCGTGAAGGAAAAGTGGGGGCTCTGGGGGCTGTTTAGAGAAGCTGATGGTTTCTTGAATCATCCCTTTGCCACTAGTAAATTAGTTGAAAACACAGGCTGGAGAAAGTCATTCTTAACACACAAAAAAAAGTTGCTGCTTGAAGCATTATTTAAATGTTCTTTGTCAATAAAGGCTTTAAAAGATCAGCAGATACATTATATTCATTACCCTCTTGCAGAAATTCTTATGCAAATCAGGAATGCAAGTTGTGACTAGCTTCACCGAAAGGATTCTTAGGTTAAAAAGACTACCACAAGTAGGCTTGTGTGATGTGTGGTTTTTCTTTTTACACTTATTTTATTTTTAAATAAATACATATTCCTCAGATGGCCTCAAAGGGCTGCATAAGTTCTTCCTAAATGCTTGGCTCCTAATCAGTCGCCAGAAGAGCAAAGTTTGAGTATTTCTTTCACCACTGTCCTATCAGGTTTATGTTATCTCGTTGTTGACACTCTTGAGTGGAATCTAGTGATTAAGTAAAATTACATTACAAAATAAAACATTATTTTATACTTTATTACTATTAGAAGTAGTTAAATAATCAATCATACCTATTAAGTGTCTATTGCTGGAAATTGTTCATAAATATTATTTAAGTTTATCTGACATTTGTGTGTGTATATAGTCCCTATTTTCTGAGAAATTGTATATTTGTATCCTGATTCAGGGACAGATAAATATGTGAAGGGAGAAGTAATTATATTTGGTTCTACAGAGCAGTCACATAAAATTGAAATCAAATATGTAGTTTAAGGTCTAAGATTGATTAATCTGATCTTGAATAATTTATTTTTATTGCAATTTTGTATTTGTTTCTCTAATGAGAAAAAAATTATGATACAGTATTTTCTGTCTTAAAGAACTCCTTGAAGGTTCAGTGCGTGCATAAAGCTTGTGAACAGATTGTGAATAGCAGTTATCACTGTAGTAAAGGAAGTGATGTGTGATAAGGGAACAGTGTTGAACTCACTAGAATAGATCAAACCCAGTTCAGAATCTAACAAATATTACCTGAGTACTTTAAAAGTGAGACATTGCATTTGTTTCCCTGCTCATCCATGTTTTCTGGCATTTGTGTGGGGTGCAGCTATTAATCTGTGACTTCATTTTATGTTCAGAGCTGAATTTTAGGTTAGAGGCAAATCAAAATCAATGTCTAATTTCAGTTTTCATTATAATGAAATAATGAGGTTTTGACCTTAAATGAAGGAAAAGTCATGAGATCAGCTGACTGCAATGTGATTTTTTTTTTTTCCCCTTGATGTGGATTACAGAGCGTTCTCAAGAATTCATCATAAATACAGCCTATTAGATAAAATGAATAGTCTTTTTTAGTTATTTTTTGACAGATAATAGTTAAATTTAAGGTTTGAGGTGGTATTTGCTGTTCTTTAAGATGAGAGTTTTCAGAATTCTCTTTTTGGTACTGTCAAGAAAAAGGGCAGTTGTCCCTGGAGCAAGAAGAATTGCTATCAGATTGTACCTCAGCCATCTGGTCACTATAATCTCTCCTGAAAATATTAGAATACTTCTTTCACAATGGCAAGATGCATGTTATTTGGTCTAGTACATTTTATTTATTTGCAGCTAACAAGACATGTTTGAGAACTCTGCTTAGAGCCTGCTTTGAATTACTGTAACTTTCTAAACCCAAATATCCATATATAATAATATAAGTTGTCGGGTGTATTTTCAGTTCCTTTAGTCTTCTGAGCCACAAGTCAGGATTCTGAAATAATGAGGCTGCTGTTGGAGTTTTGCAGTGCTCTCTTGATGTATGTGGCAACCAGAATGCCCCTTCACCATTTGTATTTGATGTGTAAATGTTTGATATGCAGAAAACATTTTCTGTATTCACTACAAGCACTTGTAGGTGTAAAGATGATGTTATATAGCTGTAATAAATAGCATGTCTAAGTTTGGTAAAAGGCTTTAAAGTGCTTAAAACCCAAAACATTTTTCCCCTGACTACTTTACCCTTTAAGTTAGTACACAATTTGCATCAAAACTTTTGCAAACCTTCCTTATTAGTGATTTGCATACTAAATATGATTTTAAATGAGGGTGTATTTGTCCTTTGTTATTCTGTTACCAATTTAATAAGCAAAGGGAGAAGTTCAATAGTATCCTGCATCTTGCACTTCAAAAGTACTCTGGTATACATCTTATCTAATTTAAATTTTATTCAAATAGAATACTAAAAATGATACATTAAGCTTACTCCTTAACCTCACCTTCTTCTAACCTCTCCAAAAGAGCAAAACATATCCTTAGCCTTTAAATTCATGACATTTTTTCTTTCCCTTCTCTTTCTCTCCCATGAGAAAAATAGCAAGCAGTGAAGAAAATGTGTTAGAATGAAATAACCCTTCATGACCAAAACTGATGTGATTATACATTAGACTTCTGAACCCGAATACAGTCATTGAACTATTTCTTGAATGGTGCAATTATTTACTATGCTTTTTTCTTGGTACTTGTCACAGAGGTACAATCCAGTAGTAGATAATATGCCCAAGGTCACTGTGGCAAACAAGTAGTTCCTAAAAATCTTTATTTCAACACTGTTTCTTCAATGTATTATAGGGAGATGAAGCCATCTTAATTAAAGTATTCCTACCGGAAATATGGAAGAATTTATTTCATTGCACAGTAAGTGTAGAAAGAACCTTGAATACAGTTTGTAACTTGTGTCCCATGCTCAATACAGACGAAGGCAAACTGGAACATGTATAAAATGTAATGGAATAATCTCATGCAAACAGTCTAGGAAGCAATGATTTTGTTAGCTTTGTGAGATATAACTGCTTCTCCTGAATACCACATAAGTTCAGAATAAATGCTACTAGTGAAATAAGAAAAATAAGCAGATTGTCCGTATACAAACTCTCACTAGAAGCCAAAAGATGTTTCTAATTGATGACTAGTAAGGTTCCACAGCCTTTCACTGAAATTAGTGAGAGCAAAAATCCAATTACCTTTGTATTGGTCTGGTCAAATGGATCATATTATCACACAAAACAGTAAGGAACTAGATTAGATATATTCTATTTCCATGAATTGTCACTATATCACTTTCCAGGGAAAGATATCAGTGACATTTTCCTCTTACAAAGGACCTTTAGCAGGACAAGGTGTTTGGCATAGCTAATGTCTTTTATTATACCAATTCATGTAATCAGAGAGGCGGGGAAAGAAATGCTAAAACCAAACACAGACATCTCCAGCATAAACTGTTGGGGTTTAAATGGACTTAAAAAGCATATTCCAATGCCAAATGTAAGTTGCGACAACACAACTGAAAGAAAAGTAGTAAGAACAGGTGAAACAAAGGAAATTGTGTTGGTCACAAGGAGAAGAGGATAAATGTATATTTGATGGGACTTTTGAAAACTAGGATGAATGATGACCCAGAGAAGTTTTTTTGGTTTTTTTTTTTGGTTTTTTTTTTTGTTTTTTTGAAGGTATGATCTACTTTTACTAACTGTTCAAGGATTTTTTTTTCCTGTATCGACCTATACAAGTCTCAGGCTATGTGGAAATCAAGAATGTCAAATAATGTGAATTTTCTTTTTTTTGACTGAAATGAAATTGCATTATGGTTCTTTCAAAAATGCCCTCTGTTGTCCTGGAGAAGTGTAGCTGTTATGTAAACGTCTTTAAATTATTGGGTTAGCAGTTCTTCCTTAAAGCAAGGGCTTGACTATATGTTACAATTTTGGTCGTGTAGTTTGGATGTTACAATGAAGGCAACTGTGATTGTTGACAGACTAGGAAAAGTTACAATTTGTAGGACATACTGGCCATACTAGTTTTCCAAAAATAAACAAAAGCCAAAATCACTCCATGATAAGGATATTTGGAGAGGTGGTGATTATTATTTTTTTATTTCTAATCCAGGTGAAGAAATGTGCTTATATCTTACATACACAATATGTGATAAAATTAGTTAATAATTCTTCATACTTCCTCAGTTCTTCCATATGTAAATCATTCAGAGCAACATGATTACAGGTCATGCTGCTAAAGTCCATTTGACTTTCAACTACACCAGCCAGCAGCTGACTGATGCTCGGGCAGGAAGAATTTTCTTTGTAAACAATTTGAGTTGCTCCTCCTGCCTGTCCCCTGTGCCCCCTAATACATCTGTGATGCTGAAGAACATAAAGTTAAAAAACAAAAAAGCTTAATTTGTAAATCAGAATTTTAAAATTAATTAGAGTAAGTATCTTGAAAGTAGCGATGATTTAAGTAAAGATTAAAACAGGAGGAAAGGTCAAGAAAAGATACTAAATAGTTTATGTGGTACAGTTGCCTGTTATAAGGACAAATTCCTTTCAATGATTTGTATCTAGTAAGAGCTGCTTATGGTCCTAAAAGATTCACATCTGAAATGATCATCTCTGTTAGAGCATAATGGTCTCTTAGTTCAGTCAGGAAATGAATAGTTTATAATAAGCTCTAATACAGTGTTTATTGCCCTGGTTTACAGCTGTTACATGTGCAGTCATTAGTAAGTCAATGCTGGACTGTAAGTTCTTGGATGTGTACTGGAATTAACTGTTTGGCTATCTCTTAAATATGCCCGAGGGAGACGTATATATCTTGCGTTGTTGTTTCTAATAAGCTGCTGCTAATTCTGAGGAAGTAAAAAGTCAGATATCTTATTACAGTAAATGCTCTGACTGGAACACCCAGCAGTCAATGCTATCTGGATCACATAGGATGGCTTTTTCAAAACCAAAGAGAGAATTATCAAGTCCTTTTGCTAGCCAGTGGCCAAGTAAGTAAGGAACTGTTTTTTAGACTTCTTTGATTTGCCAACCTATAAAAGTTTTCCAGTGGAGAAGAGTAGCTTTGTGTAAGGAAAATAAGGCTGCTGTCATCAGGACTGGTTCTTAATCACCTTCCATCATTAAAACCAGTTCTCCAGACTCTATAGGCTGTGTGCACCGGCACTAGTTCTTATCATGTCTCAGAAACTGAATCTTAAATACCTTACTTCCTACCAACCAGAAATATGCCTGAAGCATGTGTGTGTAACCTCAACAGGAAAGACTAAAAGAGTTTGATTTCAAATGACTGAACACAACTAGTGAATCTGAAAAAAAACCAAAACCAAACTAAAAATAAACCTTTTGCCTAATGACCTGAGCATGCAGGCTTGACTAAAGTTCTGTTTCCTGGGCCAGTTAATGTTTAGAACACACCTCAAAAACAGGTCTTGTTACTGTAACTTTCTCATTCTTCTCTAAATACATTTTCCTTTCCTTTAACCATTAGATCATTCTTCTGACTCATCTAATATTTCCTGCTTCACTTATTTATTGCTGTAAAGATACAGAAAAGAGTGAAAATACTTTTTTAAACTGAGGATCAAGATAATTAATTAATTACAGGTGATTTATGATCAAGGATTGGGGGGAAAAAAAAAATCATCAATATATTTGGATTAGAAAGGTCCCATGGTGAGGATCCCAAACAATGCCACCCCATAGGTGGGAGTCATGAAGAAATCGTGCTCATGATTTTCAATAACATGATTAAGAGATTTTTCACTTAAACTTCTGTTTCTCTTTAGATATCATAGGAACTAGTGAAGTTAATGTTGATATCATTTTCAGGGTAAAGAAAAAAGCTGCCTCTTACTATACAGGCAATGTACTGAGGTATGGTTTGTCAAAGGGAAAACCGAAGCAATAGTCTTAGTGAGAGAATCTGTGAAAATACAAGATATTGAAGTTAATTTTTAATTAAATTATCCCTTAATATTTTTTTCAATGCATTGACGTAGTTTACTTGGCTTTCTTTGTGTCTTGTTTAATTAAACATTACTGATATACTGGAATTTAATGTAATATTGCCATCTAGTGAAAAGATGAAAAATACCTATCCAAACTGCTTGATCCTTTGCTTCATAAAAACATAAACAGGATACTTACAAATTAACACTTAACATTGGGAGTGTGCATCTTTGATAAATCAGTGCTGACAAGAACTTGTAACCTGTGGTTTGGTTTTGTTGTTTGTTTGTGTTTTGCTGTTGTTTGGGGTTTGTTGTTTTTTTTTGTTTGTTTTATTTTTGTTGTTGTTTGTTGGGTTTGTTTGTGTTTTTTCAAGGTATTTACTGTGTATATTGCCACAGACCTTGCATGGAAGCAGGGAATGGGTGATACAAGAAGTTATTGAAGGTGAAACTGTTATGTTTAAGTAGCCTCTTATATTGCTGAGATAGCTGATGGTTTTGTGTCATGGCCTATGAACATACTCCTGGTAAGGGCAGGATGAAATGCCACCTAATAGGTATACCGGACAAACAAATTTTGATGGTTTAAAATATGTTCTACTGTAAAGGTGTATCATGTTCCCATTGGTTATTTACAAATATGTAATGCAGCTTCAGTACTGTCACATAATATGGTATAACAGATCTATAACTACTGTTGAGTTTTAATCTTTCATTGCAAATTAAAAGTGTCTGGTTTAGAATCAAACCAGCATCTATGGTTTATATTTTTAAGCTATGCTTTCCCATAGGTTCAGATCTTAGTTTTCCAAATAGGTAACAGGTGCTCAGTTCTGCTCTCATAAAGAAACAGGGAAAATTATCAATTTTCCACAAATTCTGTTCAGTGGGATTATTTGCTGCTTTTTGCCACTATTTTTCACCCTCCTGTATTTCCTACATAGGTGTTTGCATTGTCTTACCTGCTAAATCTTCCACATGGTTTCACTCTAATTCCATGAGAACATGTTCATAAAGATTTCTGCACTCATTTTAGAAGGGCTCCAAATAATAAGAAAAGAAAAATATCTTGCAGTTATCTACCAGGATATTTTTCAGGGTTCATAGAGAGTTATCTTGTTTGATAAAACTATGGATCTGCCCACAATAACAATGTGCAACTGAGTCACCGTGAAAGTCTGTGTCTCTGATGGATACAGACCATGTACAGGTTTGGGGTTCTTAATGTGCCTTCTCATTGGATTTTTCTGTCATGGAAAAGTTGCTTAATCTTTGTGTGTTACACAAAGTCTTCAGTGAGAATCATAATGCTTTTTTCCACATGTTAGGAAGAGTCTGTAAATGTCAGATAATGTTTATACAACACTTAGAAAATCTAGACATAATTTAATTGAGTATAAAGAGCCTACGTGCAAGGAAACTGCGAAATCACAAGACTGAGTGTGCAGTTTAGCTCTAATTTTGTATTCTTATGTGAGACTTGGTAGTTAATTTCTTTATTTTGGGGGGCAGGGGATAAAGCCCTGAACTTGCATGATTTCTATTTTTTTTAGTACAGTAATTTAATATTAAAAAGGCAATACATAGCTCACAGTTACCCAAGTGATTTACTACTAAAGGGAATACAGCACATAGTAGCATGAGACAAAGTGCATTCTTGGGGATTTTTTTCAGTGCAAATTACTGAAGCTTTATCACTGCCAACAGCTGCAACCAATGTTGCCTTCAATTGAGAAAGGCCTTTTGCTGCACTCTGTAAATATGTTCATATCAATGCAGAAGCCATAATATAAAGTTTCTCTCAAACGTAGGAAGAGAAAGTAAAAGCCAAGTATAACTTAAATTATAACAAAGTAATATAATTAATTGTGTAAACACCACAAAGTGAATAATAGTTGAATTCCTAGTATAATAGTACAACCTTGCCCTTCTTCACTTCTCCAGGATTTCAGTCCTAGATAATTAGTTTACCGATCTCTTAGAAAGTACGGTAGTGTTAGCTCAAATCTTACTTGAAACATAATGGGCTTACAGGTACAGTAATTATTTATTTATAGCTCTGTCTCTCAAGTACACAGTTTTGAGTTGGTCTAAACAGACAAGGTAAATGAAAGATCCAGTATTCACAGGACGTTGAAAAATGTGTTAATGTAGTAAAATGATTTTTTTTCCCTGAATGAATAAATGGAGTTTGATATATATCAGATAGCAAGTGTTGTATATTTATGTAAAGAATTAACTTCTTTATAAAGAAGATTCTACTTGAAAAACTACATTAGTTCCCTAATTGAAGATCATATAATATAATTCGTATTTTCAAGCATTTCTTTTTTCTTAAGATGATTCTTTTTGCCAGAGGTACTCACATTTTGAGTCTGCATTTTGTAAAAGTTTTCCAAAAAATCTATAATAAAGATGATAAATTGCATATAGTTATCATGAGAAAAGGCAAATCAACTGTAATAACCATCACTTTTCCAAAGCAATGATTTTTTTCTAAAATTATGACTTCGCATTAAAAAGTGAAGATGTCATTTCTTGAATTACACTGCATATGTTGGCAATGTTTTTTAATGTGAATTTAAAAATACTACAATTTGTTTAGATAAAATGTTTTTGCACAAGCTCAAACAATTGTTGTCAGATGCTGACCTCAATTGCAAAAGACATTTTCAATTAAGGAAAACGTTTATATAGTTAGCAAGCTGTCATTCACTAAAACTCATTTTTTTAATTAAACAGATGGTGATAACAAAGAAATTAATGAACACATACTTGCTTGCCTGCTACCCTAATTTGCATTTCTAAATTATTCAGGTTATGCAGCAATTAAGCTTTAATTGCTTTTAGACAAATGAATATCTCAGAATGAATGACAAATTATGATGAAATTGTCTAAGAAGCATGGTGTATTCTAGTTCTCATGTTATTTTATTTTGTGACAATTTTAGAAGCCTAAATGTGGGAACAGAACATTGCTATGCAGATTTACTACGCTGTTTCTTTGTTCCATATGCAGCACATCATCATGCCACTGGCCTGCGCGGATAAGATAAATGTAAGATGCAATATTCATCTGACTTTGAGAACTGCCATATTGCAATAGCACGTGTTAGGAGGTGGGTTCGCATTTTCAGTCCTCTGTTCAAGAAGGCGTAGATGACAAAATGACATGTGATCACCACTACTCTTCTGGTTAGGTTTCTGCTACTTGATTTATAAGTAATACTTCAGAAAGGATAGATAATTTATCTGTTTTTTAAAAGGAGTGCACTAAAAGGCTGTTTTATCTGATTTAAGATGAGGAACTCATACAGTGTCATGGTTAGTCTGGGTACGGAGAAATTACATATCCTTGTTTGCTTCTTGTTCTCATAATTGTGACTACCTGCTTTTTTTTTTTTTTTTTTTTTTTTTTTTTTTTTTAATTTCAGTTTCTGCTTCATTTCCCGATCTATTATAGCTTTGGAACACTTCTTTGGCCCTTTAGTCATTATACCACACCTAAGGTGAAAAAAATGCATTCTCCTTGGAGCAGCGACACTGACTGCAAACAGAAGTCACGCGGTACCATTGTAGTTGCTTTCTCCAATATATTTGTATTGGTGAAACCAGCCAAGCATCCAGCTTAGCATCAGTGGGCATGAGCTCACTACGTTTGGGGGAAACAGACTATTTTGTAACATTTTATGCTCTAAATATAGCAGAATTATGGCTTTTTACAGTAAGTATACAACTTTCACAGTTTAATTGGCAGAAGACAGATGGGTGAATGGACTTAAGCTCAGAAAAACATTTATGAAGAATGTTATATTATGATTGTTACATAGCCTATTTCTTACTAAAAGGAGGACACTTGAAAGCATGTGACAGAATATAAACTTTTCAATCAGTTTATTTTGTATTTTAATCAGACCTTTAACAGCCTATAAAACAATCTGAAAAGCAAACTGGAGAAGTGTCTCAATATATTTAGTGTAGACTGTATTTAAATGTGTACTTGAAGTCTTACCTACCTCTAAGCATTTGAACGGGACACAAATCTAGGAAAGCTACTTATGTCAGGTTTTCATTATATTCTGTGAAGAGAGGCATGGGTTGAGCTAGTCCATCCAGTTTAAAATAAAATGGGGACAAACCGATAGCTGCTACCTGCTGATTATGGGACCATAAAGTTGAATGAATCAACACCGGGTTTCTGTTGCAAGGAATGAATCAGTTTCACAACTGTATCAACAGGACAGTTGTCTAAAGATATAGAAATAATAAGGTTCTGGTTGAGGTCTGATATTCCAATGGAGAGTGATATCTGCCAGAGGGGTAACAGCTTAGAAAATGTAATAACCTGGGCAAATTGGGCTGCCTTAGTCTGGACTGTAAAGTAGTGCAACAGGACTCACAACATGCCCTGTACAAAGAATTGTACTGATAAGGCCCATTACAAATTTCTTGTTTGTACACAAAAAGTAGAATAAGAATAGACCTCTTTAATCAGGGCAGAAAATGAAAAGGAGAGAAAAAAAACCCAAAGTAGTTAACACATGCATGGAAGTGTCTTCCTCTCTGACAGAAGTTTAGTAGTGTTTACAGCAAAAATGAGGCTTTTGTCATAATGTGCATGTCAATAACATTGAGATCAAATTTCTGTTGTTCAAATCCACTATATTATATATATGGAAAAACTAGTCTAGGATTTTAGAGGATTCTTGGTGACACTTTGTGTGGGAGGTTCCAACTCAGGTCAAAGAGAACTGAAGAGGAAAAAAAATTCAGCTGTTGCCTTGACTTTGTTATTTAAACAGATATATTAAACATGAAGAAAACTGGCCTTGTTATCAATAAAACCAAATAATTAATAATGGCATGCTATGATAGATATATTCTCTGATATTTAATTTTGAATATGTATTCTTAGCTAACTGGAGGAAATCTTTTTGCACGCGTCTTTCATTTCCTGTGAGCAGATACTCCTTTCCTATCTTTGAATTTCATATGATTTTTCTTTCCCTGAAGATATTCTAGGAGAATGCATGAAGTAATTTCCCTAAGACAAAAATCTCTACCAATTGATTTCAGTTAGTGTAATGTTACCAATTTCTCACTATACCTTGTCAACGTATGTTCTCAAATATTTATGTGTGCTCCTGTGTAGGATGTAAATATTGACTTCTTTCCTGTAGATATCCTCACCCAAAATGATGTGCAATAATACAATCTGATTGGAAAAAGAGAAAAGGATCCCTTTTAAGATAGACGCTTATGTGTATCTCTTAATGGCTTTGTGTGACAAATGACGTGTAAGGCTGGTGGATAAATAAAAGTGTTTACCTAGAATTCATTTGTTTATACAGTCTCCCCACAAGATGCTAATGGTATTTATTGTTTGGAGCTTCATATTTTTGCAGCCATATATTTATTTATGAGTTTTCTAGGAAAACAGGAAATAGTATTTTTACAGTACATTAGCATTATTTGCTGTTATTAATGTTACAGTACAAGGTTATGACAGTGTACATATTGAAACTATTGCACTCAAAACCAATTACTTTTTCCACTTCATATTAGCATAACAAAAAAACATATTGCCTATATTTTTTGTTCTGGATGTTGGTAACTGTTGAGTCAGTATAGACTTATCCAAGCTCTACAGATCAGATCCACCATGTGAAGCTAGTGCCTTTAAAACAAACAAACAAACAAAACCCCACAAATATATATATATATGTGTGTGTGTGTGTGTATATATATATGTATATATATACATATATATATATATGTATATGTATAGTATTTTAACTACTGAATGTTTTGATTTTAGAATACTATAGTAGTCCTTACAATATGGTATTGGAAACAGAAGATTTCATCTTCTTTCTAGGTGAGATATTTAAAAATTGACTCAGATTTTTTTTTTCTTTATTCTTGACTGCATAGTCACGAATACAACAGCACCAATGAATAATCCTGCCTAGACTGAAGGCAGTAGTTAAGAAACTCTTAAAAGAGTCAGGAAAGAGGGTCTGAAGTCCTTGATTTTTGGATTCATCAAGGTTTTGCACAAGATAAATGTCTCATATTGCTGCTGCTTCTTACTGGAACAAAACTGGGAGTATGATTGCATTTAACGTAAACACCTTTTGCAATGTGTCATCATGAAGTGAGGTTTGATATTTGTCTGTATGCCCAAACTTTGCATTTGTGAATCTAACCTAAGGCTCAGATCCTCAAAAGCATTTGGTTGTATCAATGATGTTATGTGCAGAAACTACTCTCAGGATCTGGTCTAAGCCTCTGAAGATCCACCAGCCTGATTCTTGTGTCAGATACTGAGATAGATGTGCCTGTCATAGCTCATTACTGGTTTTCTCTGTAAAGCTCTGTGAAGACCTTTGTTACCTGTTTTCTGTAGCCAGCTTTGTTTGTCAAAAGCTTGAAGAAGCCTTAAAAATCAGTTGCTTAATTTGGCTTCAACAGGAAGTTCTACATTGTCTTTATGTATAAAACTTTAATGCAAGTATTATAGATAAACCACTGCTCTATTTTTGGTATGACTTTCTATTGCTTCCTAATAACATGTATTTATTAAATGTATTTACTAACCTTTATTAAATTTATTTATTTTAAATTTATTTATTAAATTCATTAAATTACCGATGCCTAAAGTGGACTGGTAGGACACCTCAGAATAATGAATATATGCTGCCACTTTTCAGAATGTGCATAGATTAAATGATGGTACTTCTTAACATCTCTTTATATCACAGGAAATTATTGCATCTTGATAGTGACAGCTACAGTAGTGGCATATCTCTTGCAGATCCTTAGCAAAATATTTATGAAGAGGTTAAGACACTCTAGGAAGTTGCTTCCCAGATATTTTAAAATCTTTAAATGCAATAATACTACTCTATGTGCTTTATTTGAAATACAAATTAAACATTTGTATGAAGTTAAGCACTTCATACAAATGGATTCATATTCTATACTAAAATTATAGAGGCTTAATGATCAGGACTATGACTGAATTAACAACATTAGAAATGCAAACCAAATTATTATATTTTGTTTTTCACTGGCTTGAGTAAAACCACCTCATAAATCTTATATGAAGGATAAATGACTCACCTAGATAAAATTTAAAAAAAAAAGTTGCCTGAGCCATAATTAATATTTTAATATCAGCAATTCATTATGGCTCAAACACATGTTGCCTTTAATACAAGTACATGATCTTGAATATTATTAAGGTTTAAACAAATTTAAATGTGACAAGCACAAGATTAAATGTGGCACATAAATGAGTTTAAACAGCTAATTAGGTTTTGTTGGTCCATCCTATGTTTGACAGATACGTAATAGCAGCAATACTAATTAGAGAAACCATACCACCCAACAGATATCAGTTTTATTGTGGAACTGCAGTTTTGCACTTAGTTCAACAGGAGGCACGTAACCCTGTTTGAGACATTTTGAAAACTAAAAAAATCCCATGTGTTATTGTTTCACAGCAACATTGTTTTATGTGAAATTTGTCTCAGCTGCTTAAAAATGTAAGATCAGTTCTTAGGTTTTAGGAAATAATTCCATCACACACAGTTTATCTAACTGTTCAAATTTGATCTTCATTCTAGGTGTTGCTTTGGTTGGTTTTGTTTTGAATATGTGTTTTTTATTTTGATTTTACAGCACTGAATATTACTATCAAAATTAGTTATTATTTATTATACCAATTTTTAAAATGATTGGGTTAGAGTCTATGTTTTTAAAGGGGATCATGTATGATTAAACAACCTCATATTAATATATCATTTATCTGATACAGTAATGCGAATTGTTGATAGCAGACACACTAAAAATCCCATGGCACCGAACTATGACACCAAAAATAAAACACAACATGCAAGACACAACTGGGAAATTAAAGGCAGATTATTGACCTATACAACAAAGGTGTTTTTCTTACCTCTGCTTTCCAACCCACTCTGACTAAGACATTCTGTAAATGTTAAGAAAGATCTTTTTTTCACTGATTTTGAGAGACTGGTAAAAGCCTACTTTTGATCATGATACAAACACTGTGTTACTGTTACGAAATTGAGATGCTTTCCTTCCATATTCCACAACATCTGTCAACACTGGAATGTTCTAGTGTAGCACAGGGAAGAGCTACTATTCAGAAAAAAAAAAAAAAACCCAAAGTAACTGAATGTATCTTAGGCAGGGCCTTCTGTAGTTTGGCAGAGGAGAGGGGAAGATGAATTCAAAACTTCTGCCTCATCCCATCAAGCTTCAGTCCTAAAAGATTCAATAAGTAAAGCCTGAACCTTCGTCACTAGAACAAAAGGACGGTAGCTGAAACGATCACATTAACATCTATCAAATCCTTGGACACAAATTGACTATCTGACACAAAGCTACACAGGTTAGTGAATGAGCAGATGCCATGACATGAGAGATGGATGCCTCAGCAATAGCCTGAAGTCTGACTAATAATCCAGAACCAATTTGTCACAGATGCCAACTCTTAAGTATTGGTTAAGCCCTGAGAAAATAGTCTGCATTTCAGCACCTCACACTGGTTTTATTTTAGCTATATTGCTGTAAGCTGTTATTCCCAATACTCCTTTAAAATTTATGTTCCTAGTTCTTCTTTTTTCCCTGTAAGTGGATTTATTAAACAAAGAGTAAGCCTGTTTCCTCCAAAACAGAAATGAAGGAACAAATTACGTACAAGTTTTTTAAAATCTTAAATTACAGTAAGCTTTGGAGAATAGTGCTGTATCTTACTGTTTTCAGGTACTCAGAAGATCAGGGTTCCTATCTTAACTGTCTTTCATATTTCATTACATTAAAACCTTATCACATGAGATTTTCATCTTTTAGTTCCAGATTATGAAATAGAAAATAGTAAGGATGAAAGAAGATTCATCATTTTCTTCTATCTCCTACTCAGAGTGACTAGATGGGGGTCAGGTGAGGGGAAACTTCTCTGCTTTCAGAGGTATAGAGATTTATTTGTAGCTTCTCCTATACCATACATGTCTCACATATTTTTCAATTCTGATTCTTGTTCTGTGTTGCTCCTTTTCTAAAAAGAATATAGCAACTTAGAAACTGTAATAATCTTTCCTCTTCTCTAAACTATGAGTAAGATTTTTCTTAGCAAAGCACTGATTAAAGAGAGCTCTATACCACTTGTAATAAGAAATAAGGAGCGTAATTCTTACGTATTACTGTAGCCTTAATATATTGGGCTAATAATAATAAAATATCTTCAACACATGCACAGGAGTATTCAGTGAGATGATCTCCTAATTCAATTTGCTCCTGGGCAACTGATTTAATAAAGCTGAAAAATCCATATATTCTAATGTTATTATATTAATCTTCATTGACAAGTTATTTTTTCTATTAATTATATTATTTTGAAATGTGATTTAAAGTTGATAAATAGTTATATTTGCAACTATTGCTGAGATCAGTTTAAAAAAAATCTGAAGCCCCCAGCATAGTATTCCAGACTTCTGTACTCTTCATCTAATCAGTAGTTAATGATACTTAATGGCACTTGGAAAATGAAAAAAAGAAGAGGAAAAAAAAAACAGTCATAAAACAGTTCATTGATTTAAAGGCAATGATTCAAAAACTCTGCTACATCTCCATAGCAAAAATATCCTTTGAAAAAAGACAGAGGTTGGTTGTTACTGAACATGGCCTTAATTCTGTTGTCTGAAACCTTCACACTTTATACTTTTTCCCTTTTAGAAGTGAGCATCAGAAGCTGGTCTGTATCGTCTGGACTTTTTGTATGTTGCGTGTTTGAGTGTTTGTGTAGCATCATGCATGCCTGCTCTTAAGTAAGGTTATTAGATTTGACTCTGATTTGATTATATTAGTGCAAATGTAGAATATTAGCACTGAAGCCATCAAAATCAGGTTTATTGATAAAATGGCTATCGTCAATTTAACCCTTGCTTACGTAGCTTATGCTGAACCATATATGATTTCCCATATGATTTGCACAACCTACTAAATATGAGCTCATTCTTGTGGGATCTGAAACACGGATGCTGTTAATCTGCTGTTACTTTTCAGAAGGAACAGAATGTGACTGTGCTCTTTGAAGTCTGTGCTTACACTGGGTGAGACATTTACCATTAATAATTCATTTGACAGGTTTTACCCCTTTAACTGTTCAATTATTGATCACAGAAAGAAAATCCTCCAACGTACTAATTATTTTAAATGATTTGTGAATTATTCTGGATATATTTTGCCTACAGATTGTAGAGATTGTTATGAATATTCAAAACTTTGAGTTGCATAAATCATGTGGGATTGATTCTTTTTCTTAAGAAGATTTATACTGTAAGAAAGAGAACGGTCTGAATTAGACACTGACAATTCACACAGTTGTGTAGCTACACTATGTGACATCACAGTTAATAAACAACTTTTTGGCCTAAATTTCACTTTTTACAAGTATTGCTGCTAATAACTCTCATTTGCTATGACGTGCTTAGGAAATGAGAAAATACAGGAAAAAATAAACATATTTCAACTTCTCTACAGGGAAGTTACTGTAATAAATTAAATGCAAGATCTGTGAAAGGGGAAGGTGATCTTATTATAAAAAAATCTTTTGGCCAGTTGATATTTATGAGCCCACAAGCCCTGGAGAGGGCACATGAGCATTCTGGCAAGGACAACTTGTTCACAACATGGCAGGAAGGGCTACTTGCTCCAACACGCTGCCTGTGCCTTTTCGGTTCCTCCTCACTGGCAACAGCAATCCAATGTTTGGAAAGATCATTTATATCCCATTGGAGTCATTGGATGTGAGGTACTTCACCTTCCATGAACCTTCGGGCAAGTTGCTCCCTGCTGGCTGGTTTTATTTTGTTTGAATGGGGGTTTGACACCCCTGTCATCTGCTTGCCTGTTGAGGAGCCTCTTTGACGTCCTCCTGCGCTTTCCATTCTGGTGGTGGTTTCAGCATGGAAGCTGTGATATAGAAACATCTTCAATGCTATTTCTGTGACTGGTGTCGTGGAAGCGATGTCCTAAGAGCCGTGTCCTTCATCATTATTACCAGCTGTTCTTAGAACTTCTCCTTCTGCTGTTTTCTTCTGGTGCTTAAACATGAATTTCCACTCATACTTAATTCACATCAGCTCTGATATTCCTGTTAGGAATCTCTACATCTAGACTACTGTTTGCAGAAATACCTGTAGTATTTGCTTCTGTTACTGTGCTAGTGTCCGTGACTTATTCAGAACATGTTAATATGAAGAGTTAATGAACGTGTTAAATGACTTTTCCTTCAGATACATCTGACATTTTCCTCTGTTTATCTCCATTTACAATTTCAATGTCTGAAATGCTTCTCTCCCAATACAAATATTTTGTAGTCTGAACTGCGAGTTCATATCAAGACATGTTTTTTTCAATATGTATGAGAGAGAGAATTAAATGTCATAGTTTGGTGGAGGGATTCCGATGAAAGGATGCAGGAGCCTCTTCTAGAGGGCGAAGGGAAGCAGGTGCCCAGCAGAGCAGCTCATCTCTCTACTGGCCAGACTGCAAGGTTAGGGCACAAGGTTATTTCTGAAGGCCCTAAAGTTAGTAGTTTAAGATAGCCATGTGGATTTCTGTTGCTGACTTCTGAAGACAGATCTCCTTTACCTGGTTTGCATACGTCTACTTTTTTTTTTTCGTGGACTTGCTGCATCTCATTAAATATTTCAGAATAAGAGGAAATATACCTCTGTATCAATTATGACATTCTATTTACCTAATATTTGTGACTTTGTAGTTTTCAGACCTCTCAGGTTTCTCCTGTAATGTCAAATGTGATTCACTTTTGAAACGACTTTTTTCTCCTGAATGTGCAACATACAAAATGGCCAGTAGGATATGCTGGTGTTGGTACAGGTTTACAAATTAAATCAATGTCCATTGAATCTTTGGAATCTGTTAAATGACAGGTCATAGAGCACAGGCTGAACAGAGAGATCTTACCTAACAAGTAAGTCTCGGTATATACCATTTACAGTTTGAAACAAAATTTTAAATTTGTGCATTTAAGTGTAGAATTTTACCTGAAGGCGTGTCTACCCTTGATCTGAAGGCAACTGGAGACATTTTCTGTTTATCTTATGGAAAATAAATTGCAAGAATCTGACTGGATGATAACTAATGTGTCCATAGATCTTGCAGTGGGGGAAGCCTTGGTATTTTCTCCGTGGTTGTATTTCTGTTTTGTGGAAGTAGATAATTATGACTGAATCCAAGCAGATTATTTAATACGACAAGTAAAAAGTATTTTGGTTCATAGAAATAGAGAGGTTGAGTCTTGGTGTTCAGCATAATGTCTAGTTTTTAAACCGTAAACAAATGACAGAATGAAAAGCATGAGCCTGACCCCATCTTACTCATATTTACTAACATTTAACAATCAGTGTCATAGTTGTGTAATAGATGACAAATTCAGTCCAAATGTGAACATGGAAACAATAAAAAGCATCCCCCAAAAAAGCCTTTTGTTCAGACCCTGCATCTGACTCTGCTCTTCTGAGACCATGAAATGTGTTATCTTTTCTGCACCAGCCCTGTCCAGGCAGTGGAAGTCGTCTTTACTTGTAAACATAATTGTTCTTAGGAAGACAATAATGTGATTTTAATACATTAAAGACCTCAGCTAAGACCCTCAATAATCTTCAGTGAGAGATCACAAAGCTCACCTGGCACAACAGCTTTGAGACCTGAATCAAAGCACTTGCAACTGGGGAGAAACTTGTCATACTCAATTAAAGACTATCTACAGCAAAACATAGCTCAATCAAGGTGAAACAATTCAATTTCTTATTACATGCACATTGAGCCTCCCTGCAGGCTCCAGAGGCTCTGCTGTGTTTGCTGTATTGCCTGGTGCAGAGGAAAGACTTTGAGTTGCATTAAACACATATCTTTGGGGGGTGGAGGGGGAAATAAAGTCCTTGGAAAATTTTGTAATCATCCAATTTGAATATTGTTATTGTAGTGTACCAGTTTGCGTTGCTGTCAGACCCCAATGCCATGTTTCTTCACCTTCTGACATATGCTGAATGTTAAAGCTTAGTATAAGTGTTTACATGTCCTTTTCACTTTTTGCTTTGCTTCCTATCAAATATTTACAGCTTAAGAAAAGCAAATTTACTGTAAACAAACACACACAAAAATAAAGCTGTTAAAAAATACTTTCAGCAAATAATCCCACAAAGTGTGGCCCAGAAGGTGACAATTGATCTTGGGCACTAATTTCAGTGACAGCAGATTTAAAATGTCAAAGTGTAAACACTTTTGGAAACTAATTGGGTTCCCATTATTGTATCTCTACAGACAAAAAGAGAATTTTGCACCTGCTTGGCTGCTTTGGTTTCTTGACCTGTTCAGCCTCAAAAGAAAGGTGCAATTTGTGCAGCTTTTTGAAGACTTATTTATGATAGGATTCTGAAGGGCCGAACATGGTTTAAGAGCCCTTGAGAGGGATGTGGTCTGAAATACTGCTGTTACAGACACAGGAAATGGTGAAGTAGAAGAAACACACTTTTGTTCTTCTTACATTGTCACATATTCTATCGTAGACCTTATTAACTTTGCACTCTCAAGTTGTTTTGTTCATTTTTGTCTGGAATTTGTTATATAATGCCAAGCAAAGTTAACAGAAAAACTATAATATCTTTGCATAGCATTTCTGCTTTCTTTGTTCTTGGTGAGCCTATGGTTGCTGTCAGCACAAACACACTCTAGTACCTGCTTAGCAAATCCAGCAAATAATCCTGCTCTGGTCCCAGTTTCCTGAGAGGTGGTGCAAAGCACATCAAAAAGCTGTCAGATACTGATTGCACTTAGTGGTACAGTCTTCATAGAAATGCTGGCTTGGTGGAAATGTTTATTGCTGTATTTTTCTGAGGCAAACTAAGTATTCTGTCCTCTACAAGAAGCTTCGCTCTATCACTTAAGACTGACAGAAACCCAGTTGGAACCTATAGAAATGCATCCCTGAGGAAACTTGCCTCTTCCCTGGGTGTGCACACCCTTCCTGCTGAGCTGCTTTAAAGGCAAATCCAGTTTTTGGCTAGGAACTAGAGTTAAGTGTGTTTAATTGGGTGTTCATTTAGCACTTGCGTTTTTGTGGCTGCAAATATTTATTAGGATCAATGAAAAAGAAAAACTTAGTTTTAAGCATTTGCTAAAGTGTAGCAAACTACAACTTGCTCACAACTAGTGAGGGCTTAACTAATGCCCCACTGACACCTACTGACAATTTTTTCTTGCCTTACTTGGACTTTTATTCAGAACAATATACTGAATAAATACTGTGATATTAATAGTACTCCCAATGCATTAACAGAGAATGTTTATTGAAATATTGTTCTTCAATAAAACAACTGTCCAGAGCCAAGCTCAGGAAATTAAAGTTGCAAACAACTTTCCTACTTTTTTTTTTTTCCAAAGAAAACTTATTACCTGTTCCTTGGCATATTTCTGAAAACAATTTTATTAGTGTTATTAGTAACAGAAGCAGCTGCAACTATAAATTGGGATCTTTTCCAAGGTACTCAATATACAGGGTCTATATAGGCACTGATTGTTTGTCGGTTTTTTAACATTTTTTTTCTTAAAAAAAATATATATATATATATATATATAAAACACACCACCAAACAATGAAACCTCGATGTATTGCTGGTGATAAGGCGTATGCAAACCATTAATTGCTTTTGACACAAAGTGACACAGGCACCTTTGATATATAATTGGGGAGCAATGCAGTTTAACAAGTTTTAATTTCTAGTGCAGCTGGAAGACAATAAAGAGAAAGCATGAGAACAAATTAAACGGTATATAGGTCAATCATTCTATTAGCAGTCTTCAGGGAACACATATCTGATTTACATAATTGTATTTCTGCTGCAACCAGACATACTGCTGTGCTTATACGTGTTCTTAGTGAGTCTATAAAAACACTGAAGATGGCCTTTCCTACACTAAAGCATGAAAAACTAGGATTACAGGAGAAAATACATTATTAATTTTATCTAATCAGTATTTCAAGGGTAACTCAAACCCAATCTAGAAAGGGTCCAGCAGCTCCACAGGTAGTGCTTGTTTCAATATTTTCCCTTAAAGCAAGGATTATAATTTTACTTCTCTCACACTTACATGCAAATAAAATCACCGACTTTTTCTTTTAAGTTTATGAGGAGATGCTACTTCTTTGTGTGTACCCTGCTAAATTTAAGCATCCCACATTTGAGAACCTTGCTTGGAGTTTACCTGTTTACTTACACTTTTAAATTCTCACAGAAAGAGTTCAAAGACTTAAATAGTTACAAGCAAAAATAGTGTATTTCTATTACTTTTTGTGTTAATATTTCTTGGGTTTATGTTCTTTTTCTTATATCTTCCCCATCTTCTCAGACCTCTGCTTAAACCCCAGTATGCTGGGTCTGGTGTCTCTGGGCAAGACAAGTATATTACTTCAAAATGCAATAAAATGCATAACTTTGGCTGTAATGTATTAAGAGAAATACAACATATCCTCAAATCTAAATTTAAAATGGACTACAGTCATAATATAACAAAGCATACTCAAGAATCATGGTGATATTTGCCACTACACAGGTGTCTGAAAGTATGAAATATTATCTTTTTTCTCAAAGGCTGCTGTGTGTTGTGGTTTTGTGGTTTTTTTCTTACATAGCTTACTTTATTTTGAGAAAAAGGTGTTGTATTTGGGTGTTTAAACACAGTTATTTAATATTAAGTGGCAGCTGTCACAGCTAATGCTGCAGGTACTGCACATAGCAATTAATAGTATGCTTTTTTGTTCTTTGTATGTTTTTAGTCTCTGTATTAATTATTAGCGTAGGGTACCCTCAACCTCTTAAGAGCTTTTTTAAAGTGGATAAAGATTCAAAAAACCTACATTAATACACTATTTCCTACTTTTCTTTATTTAGTTCTATTCCATTTTCTGGTTAAGAACATACATGGCCTTAATGTAACTCAGTAATAAAAATCTCTAAATCTCATAAAGTCACAACAAAACAGATTATGTAATTAGTGACAGCATCCAAAATAATTTTAACAATATTATCTAATATCTATGTGCCTGAAGCAGCAGCTGATCAGCCTGGCTTACGGAAGGAGGCAGGGCATGGTTTCCCTAACAGAGACAGGATCTGTAGTTAATTCCAATTCACCTCTACAACAGTATCTGCAGGCGGACGTGCTTATGACAGCCCAACGCAACCGAGAGCTTCTCCAGCTCTTTCTCAGCACAGCATCCAAAGGGCCAGGAGGGAGGAAAGGCAAAAAAAACTTTACAAGTTTCTCAGTCACAAAGCAAAATGATGGCAGAGGAATGTGATGTAGGTAAACGCAAAAGGACGTGCAGAGGAAAACACCAATGAACTTCTCTGTGTAGAGAGCAGTCTTAGGGTTATGGTAATGACATAAGCAGACCTGAATAGCAGTCAGAAAAGCAAACTGAAAAAAGGTATCTTACAGAAAACGAGAGTGTAACCAAAGGTATTTTGTCCCCACAGGAATTCTGGTTTGCCGGTATGCTTAACAGCACACAAAATTCTAGTACCACCTGTGTCTCAAGATGGTAGACCTGGAACATAAGGTGGACAGACTAGGGCAACAGGCATACTCAGGGATCTGGAGTGTTGTCTTGAATGACCTACTTGGTCATTCATTGACCTGTTTTGCTACAAATCTGAAATTCATTTGGTGTTTAGTTTCTCTTGCTTAAAACACTTTATTTTCTCATTTTGAACACAGATGTGGAGACGTGTACTCAGAAGGGTAATAAAACAGAATATTTGTCATAATGCTTTATTTTATCATTGCTTATTTTAAACCAATTCTGTAAGCTTTTCTTTGAAAGAAACAAATTTGTGTAAAAAGGGCACTTAAAACCAACCCCACAACCCTGTGCTCCAGTGTTTACTTAATGCTTATGATTAGTGAGCTACTTGCTGGTTTTCTCCTTTATAACTGCAACTTCCGTTAAGTATAATAAATCATTTCCAATTAAGGACTAGCAGAACTCATTACAAGAGAAATCTCTGTCAATTTATTAAAATGTAGTCTCTCTATACCAGAATAAACAATGTAGAACATTATAATATTGTGTCAGGAGTGTATGCTTAATTAAACTTACATCAGCTAGTTAATTCCTTATAATTTAATAAGCATGATTTTTCTTTTTTTAATATTTTCAATTCTATATTTGTAGAAAGGACAGACTTTCAGCACATTCCAGGATTAAAAATCTGGTTAATTTTAACAGCTGCATGAGTTGGGGGGTTCATTATTTTATTCATTATTATTCATTTATTATTATTATTAGCAGTGTATAAAGAAGAAAATGGCCTATAACAAATTTGTGTTTTTTGTTGCAATATGCAATAGGCAAGAAAACGGTTACGTTGAACTGGAGTAATTGGGATAGAACATGTTCTGTGGCCTTTGTGGTTTAGAGTAACTCTAAATACCTCGATTTAAAAATCTGGTCTGTTTGATTTATTTGCTGGAAAGTAATAATAAATTTTGTACAGATCATCATCATCATCTGGAGTATGCAGAATAAAGCATTGTTACAAGAATCTGTGCTCTGAGAAGTAACGAGTTCAGTCTAAACCAAAAAGAAATAGAGAAAAGACTGCGTTGAGTCACGATGCTTTTAAAGATAGTATTTTCTTTAGATTAAAAATAACTGAATTTACATTCAGATTTCTGGCTTACTGCTTATGTTGGAAAAGTTATTGTTAATAAAAATAGACTACAGTGATAGCAAGCACTGATTATCTTTTCACCTAACCAAATTCTGAAAGTAGTCTGGTATAATTTCTGTGGTATAATCTATAATAGGAAGCTTACTCTTGGATGTCCAGCTTGTCTTGAGAAAATCACCTTGAATATTGTATCTGGTAGTATTAATTGGTTTACTTTTTTCTTCAAAAGAACATTTGATCAAAAAGGTGATAGTATATAATTTACTTAATGTATACGTATCTGTATTTTAAAGGATTGTTGTCTCAAGTGATATTTCTTTTGGAAAGTCATCCCATTGATCTTTTTTTCTAATCTATAATGACTGTTTCAGTGAATGTGAAACCCATAGTACATCAGGCAGGTTGGAGGCATGGATTTTTTCTTTCTTTTCTTGAACTACAAATTCTGGTAGAGTTGCACATATTTTTGTGCCTTTCTATACCAAGGCAAAGGTAATAGCAGCAAAAGGAATGCAGTATTTGATACACAGATGGAGATTTGGGGTCAAGATATGCTTTTTATATATATACACATTCATACATGTACACAATAATGCTACTTTCAATGAATATGAGTACCTTGGGGATAGTAAGGGAAACAAATGAAATGAAGGAAAAATACCCAGTCATCAATCTATCATGTTAGCTCTAAATTGCTGGAGAAAAATGTGGGTAATCACAGAAATGGCAACAATGGGACCTTTCTGATTCAAAATTCAAGTTGAAATAGTCTGCCTCTAGCTGGTAGCACATTATTAGTGTGGCTCCATCCCCAGCCTTCCAAATTTGCTTCTTCATGGCCTTGTGTGCCAGACTGCCCTCTACAAAGCAATGTGACTTCCAAATTTCAGCTTCTTTATTATACATTTTAAAGCCTGCAGGCCTGAACTCGTTGCAGCAAAATACAAATGAAATAACAAGGAACTGTACCTGAGTGCTTGGACAGCAGTTTTGCCAGCTCTATGGTTTTCTGGGAAGTAAATTATGACTCCTATTTCTTATATCTATCATCAATCCTGACTGAAGCAACAAGCTTCTGTTGTTTTGGTTTGTTTGTGGGTTTTGTTGTTGTTGTTTTGGTTTGGTTGCTTGGTTTTTGTTTGGTTTGTTGTTTGTTTTCATTTTTGTTTTGTGGTTTTTTTTTTCCTGAGCCATGTATGTCTAATTGCATATGAGGTATTTTTATTCTCCTATCACTATGAAAGGCTGTTTCTCATTAATGTTAATGAAGCACATGTACTTAGCTAGAGAAAAGACCTCTAATTAATTTCATGATCCTTCTTTTGAGGTACCAAACAGCACTTCCTCTTAGAAATAGGCAAGGATATTTTGATTTTTGCAAATTATCTAGTAGTTTCTAAATTAATCAGTAATGACTAAATTCTTGCTAATAAACAAGCAATTAATTTAAATTTACTGAGTTTCTTCTGGTCACTTGCATTAAGATGTGTCTATGTAAAACAGGGTAGAGGTTCCCTCAATGGCAAATGAATTCCAGTCAGAAAATATCTTCCTTGCTCTCATGTTTGAGCCTCCCAAACTCCAGATTCCTCCTTCCTTTTCCCCAGCATTTTAAGAAATATGCCACAATTTGCACTGCTCTTGGGATTCACCTCCAATACAGTTTTTTTACAGTTCAGGCAGGAACGAGGACAAATTACTTCCCTTCCTGAAATTTTCATAAAGTATACTATGTCATTAAGCATTACATGCACATTTGTTGCTTCCCTATTTTGAGCATTTTAAATCCATTATAATGTTTTACATTTCCCATGAGTGAGTTTTTCCATGAGTGGATGCAGAAAAGGCCCCTTAGGAGACCCTGTACCGGGCTCGTCTCGTTGTTCAGCAGGAACCAGCTTCTTATGAAAGTTGCAAATAGGATTAAAGTAGAATGCTCCAAGAAAAATGTCAGCCTCTTCACTGAATTTAAATTATTTTGTCCTAATTCTAAGATGAATGCGTACAGCCGTAGGAACAAGTGTTCCACGCCATATTTAGAAACACATTTGGTGAGAAATCATGGTTCCTAAAACACAATACAAACCACTAGACGTACAGAACAAAAAGCAAAATGTGAAAAACTGTTTTTTTTAAAAAAAAAAAAAAATCCCTCCAAATATCTATCATAATACAATGAAGATAATTAGTAGAAATGATGAGATTTATGAAGTACGATGTTAGGTTGAGAACAATCAGCTGTAAGCATCAATAAGCTTAGTTTGGCTGATGGACAGAATGGTCTTTTAACAGAAATAGAGGGGGAAGAATCTACCTTGACTTTATAGTTGACATTTATGAAAGGGATTCTACAGCATCTTTGGCTAAGATATTAGCAGACAGAAATTTCTTCACTTTGTTCTTGTTTTCTATGTTGCCAAGTAGCACTTCCTAAGAGGACCAGATCTGTAAAGAAAAACATATAGTGCTGGTGTCTTTATATATGTTTCAGGGGACTTTACTTTTGTCTATCTCTAATTCAGTCTGAATAATGTAGTTAGTGGTAGAAATGTATCTTCCAGAAGAGTCTATGGCATGGGTAGCATGCAAACACACCCATTTCTTTGACCTGGGATGTTCTTTTAAGGGTAAACTTGGTAAATAGGTGATTTTCTTACCTGTAGAATTTTGTAGAGTTATTTCCATTGTTACCGATGTAGGGGGAACATAGAATAGCATGAAAAGGGTAAAAGGTTTTAATATTTTAGTCATATTGTATAATCTATTAGATGACATTTATTATAGGGAAGATAAAGAAGAAAAGAAAAATTATGAAGGTTACAAATCCAATCACAGAATGACCCTCTTATATTGATGTTTCTGCCTGTGATTAATTGTTGATCAAGATACTGTCTTGTTTTAATTAGAAGATAAGTTGGTAATATGTCAGTGTAAGGATTGGTTAAATACCTGAATTACTATCTTAATCTTTCAAAATATTTCACTTTTCTTTTTCTAATTTTAAGATTACTATTGTAATGCGATAACTTCAAAATAATTAAAAAAAAAAAAGTAGTTATTCAAGCTAATATAGTACAGTATTTCTCTCCCTTTCATTTGTATATGAGTAAACAAAGATCGTAGAACCCTTAGGTTATATGTTGTACTGTCAGCTTTTATTTTTTTGAAATGTTAAGGGGTTTCTCTGTTGCCTTCATTAAACATCTATTTGATCTTCTGTGTCTTCCACTGTTTTTGATTTTAATTATGACATTTGATATAAATATGTGTTAGAAATAGATAAGATTCAGAGAATGGTCATGAAAAAGGAAAATAAATTCTTCCATTGGGAGAAATCAAGGAATTAGTATAAAGAGACAAGCAAAAGAAAATGAAAAATTTTGTGTTCTGTTGTACTTTCTAAATAAGAGGAAAAGGACAATTAAGTAACCCAAAAATCAAAATTTTAAATCATATGTGAGTAGAATAAACATACTGGCAAGGTAGCTTTAGAACTCTTGAAAGGGGCCTAAAAAAAGGATAGCTAAATTGTGTAATAGTTACGTTGGTAATCACTTACTACCACAGAGAATCTCCCTGAAGTACTCATTCTCTGTGTGTATCTTCTAATACATTCAAAGGTTTATTTTTTTTCTAAATACATGTTTATCAGAAATTATTAGTCTTTCCTGATTCAGAAAACATCTTATACATTTGTTCTTACATATTTGTTCTAAGGTGGCTTGTATAAGTTTTCAGAGAAAAAAAAAATCATTTCAGTGGAAAAACATAAACTTTATGTCTACTTATGTTTCTTGGACTGCTAGAAGATGTGAAGAAAACAAATCAGTGTACAGAGGTAAAGGTGGGTGGTCAGAAGGAATAGTCCTGCAGCTCATCACAAGTTTTATAACACTGATATCTTTGCTTAGGTGTTATAAAAAAAGTGATAGCAAACTTTTGTGGATGACAGTCACATACAGCATTACCTGAAGGCCATATTCTGAATATGATGGTTAGATGTCATTCCAAGTATTAAGGAAGAATGCCACATAGGACAGTAGTGTTTAGTATCATTCTAAAGAGAGGATGCTACAAAATTCTCTCTATAGCCTCATCCCAAGCTGTAGAACTAATGAGATAATACAGGTGCTATAGCAAGTGACAATATTGCAATTACTTGTACTTAGCAGAAAAATTTAAGACCTGACCCTTTCAATGATGTCACCTGAACCAGCAAACATTTACAGTGGTTTGGACAGGCAGCGAGCAGAAACACATTGCAAATTTTAATATGTTAAGGATCATTAAGTTGATTGTGTCAATTTGTTAAAGTGCCAAGTAATGATTTTACAGGTAATTAGACTTTAACAGGCAGAAACAAATTTATGTCCTTCTTGTTTTTATGATGCATGTAATGATAGATATACTATCATACAAGCTGTTGTTTTTAGGTACACAACATTTCTTAATGTCCTAAAGCAAATGAAAGATTACATGTCAGGAACTGATCAGTGACTGTATAAAACACATTAGTAGCTTTTCTTCTTTTAGCTACTTTTAATCGAAGCTCATTCATCATGTCATAGAAAGATGGAAAGTCTCAGGTTATTCTTGCTGCATGGTGAAATGGCAGTGAACCTTTAAGGTCAAGAGGAGAAGACAATAGTTACAGGTTATTACAATTGTTTTTCTATAGCTGATCCTCACGCTGCCATAGTAGATTTTGTTTGTTTTACATCTCAGTGTGCAAACACATAGTGAATAGGGAAAAACACACCTCACAACTCAGTTTGAAAAGATGTTTGCGGTTTAATTTAAATGTGTTTCCATAGCAGTTTGTTTGCTGTTTTCTAGCCTTTGCGTACCAGAATCACAACAAACTACAGGTGTTTTCTATAAGAATATCATTAATGGTGGTAGTAAAAATTAGTGACTGTTTCTGCTACTGTTCTCTACAGTTGCACATCCGAGTTGATGATTGCAGCTGCTTTCTTAAATCTAGAAGTCAAACTAATCGTAATTATTAACCAGTATTAACTGAGTAAGAAATTCTGTATGTGGAGATCTCTTTGCAGTTTCTTATGCACCCAGGAGTACTAGCTCACAAAACGTGTTGTATAGAAACTGGCCAGTGGTTACTCTCTTGTGCAATGGTTCAGACTTGGAGGTTACTTAAGAATGGTGTAAAAAGTCTGCTTCAGCTTTCAGCTGTGTTATCATTTTTTCCTGCAGGAAGACAACATGAGGAGAGAATATACATGGTCCATACATTTTTCATTGCTTAAACAAAATCTCGGGTTTGTTATATTTGGTTTTCAATAGTACAGAGCTTCCTGTCAATCAGCTCTATTGTTAGTTGAATTGATTACTACTGAAGTGTGGAGCTCTAGTCTACATGATGCTGCCTGTTGTCTGACACTTCAGAAATTAGATGTTTACTTCAGTGAATTCTTACATGTAATTATACTGTTGCTATTCATGACAGTATAGTTTAAAATGTGTCACACCACTGGAAGAGTTATTTTAAGTGGTGAATATCTGAATGATAATTTACCTTTGGCCAAAACTAAGTAAGAGTAGCATCTTGGTGCCCTCTTTGTGACAGCTACAAGAAGACAACCGTTCCTTTTTGTGATGTTCAGAAGACAGTGCCTGCTTACCTGACCCTGGAAGAAATACAGTCTAAGAGTCTATCTACACAAATGACAAAACCAAACCCAACATTTTTGTGTTTCATCCCTGAATGGATCTGGTTCTTTACTAGAATACTACAGCTCCTATCTTTTAACAGGAGTCTAATTTAGTTGTGCTCCACCTTTAAACTGGAATAATGTGGTAATCGTCCTTGCATTTTTTTGGTATAGTCAGTTTTAGAAAAACTTCTATTAATGTCCAATACAAACATAGCACTGATAATTTTAGAGTAAAATTGATTTTAACACATTTTAGTTAAACGAGAAAAAAAAAAAAAAAAAGAAGAGATTTGGGTCCATTACAGCTTATGTGTATCCAGTTACAAAAAATGGTAGACACTTACTGTTTCCTTAGAAATGTAACTTTTTTAGTGTAAAAATTAACAAAAAAAAAAAAAAATCTTCTACAGTAATCCAGCTCAAAAACCTCTGTTTGACTCCAACAGTTACTCCTACTTTTAAACTGATCGGTAATATTAGTTTGTAGCAACTTGACAATTTCAAATGGCAGTTTGGAGAGGCTGCTGTTTTTAATTACTCATGATTTGACTAAGAACGCTACACCAATATGGTTTAGTTTAAAACAAAACAAAGTGAAAAAAGAATCAGCTTGCTGCAGCCATTTCCTGATTATTACTGTACCTCTAATTTTTCTTCCCTGGTTTGTCATGCACAAATCACATTTTCTGATGATGATTAATTCAATTTTTTAAATAAGTAGTTTCAGTCTACTAGCTAATTTATACTGTAGATGCCCTTAACAATGTTAAAATGCTTAACGTCTGGACTGCTATTTAGAAAATAACTACCTCATCTAAGTCATGATTTATTTTTCTCTGCAAACACCGAGAAGAAACCTTTGTTATGTTGTCATCTGGTTTCTTTTTCTGTCTTTTGCCCAGTCACAATAAAATAATTTGTAGTTCCTTAACACTATTCTACTGTGTGAAATGTACATCTACTTAAGATTACAAAAGAGAAACTGCTTTGAGTAGTTACAGTGAGTTAATTTATCCTGTTCTTATCATAAGCTGTTGTTGTGTTTAAATGAGAAGACTCTTGGCAAATTACTTTGATAACTTAGAATCTCTGATGTCCAGAGCCACCAGATACTGCTGCAGTTTGGGGTGTGCCTCAATTCATTTATAATGTTACAGTATCTCTAAGGTAAGATACGTATCTTTGCAGTAGGAGAAGGGGTGATGGTTTTAAACTAAAAGAGGGAAAACTCAGGCTGGACATGAGGAAGAAAATTTTTACAGTGAGGGTGGTAAAACACTGACCCAGGCTGCCCAGAAAGGTGGTGGATGCCCCATCCCTGGGGACATCCCAGGCCAGGCTGGACGGGGCTCTGAGCAACCTGAGCTGGTGAAGATGTCCCTGCTCATGGCAGGGGTGGCACTGGATGAACTTTGAAGGTCCCTTCCAACCCAAATTATTCTGTAATTCTATAATATATATATGTGTTCAACACAGGGCCAAATGCTCTCTTCTGCTTTTAGTTGTCATAGAACCTTCACCAACCAGCTGGAAACTCAGCATGACCCTTCCACTCACTAACAAGGAAATTGGATTTACATCAGAATGACAGAATACAGTGTTCCAATAAAGTCACTAAGTCAAATTCCAGGATCTTGCTTTTTTTTTAATGGCATGATTATAAGAGCCTCCGTATAAACTAGTATTGACTATTAAGTTCTTCTCACAGTAATTGCAATTTGATGATGAAACCCTTAACCTTTCATTATTCAGAATTAATTTCAAAATACTGAGATAAAATGATAAAGTGATTTTATATTCTTGGTTGTGGGGAGCAGGAAGAATCTTCAGATGATGATAATCTCATACAAAAGTTAAGATGCAAGATTGTAAGGTGCGGTGAGAATCAGTATTTGGATACCCAGATGTCTCCGAGAGCTACAGGCTCGTTTTCATAGTCAATTTAGCTAAAGAAAAAAAAAAAAAGAGAGAGAGAGAAAAAGCCTTTAGCCACAGTGCAGTCAGGCAAGAGGATGTAAGGAGGTTTTGATATCTTGCTATAGTTTATTGCTCTTAGGTTTAGTGGTTTAATGAATGTGTATTTAGTATCTTGCTGGTGTTCCAATCTCTTTTCTTGCATATTTGACCTTTGGGATAACAAAGAACCATTGCAGAATCATGAACTCACTGACATTATCTGACAGGTCTGACTTATTTTCTCCTTCAAAGTTCTTTTTTTCTAGTTGTTACAAATTGTTGCATTTCCTGGGAATGTCTGGGTTCCTGGTGTTTAGATTTTAATCAGTCCCTTCTCCTTTTTTTTGACAGCACCATTAAGGGAATGCATTCTTCTGCCCCTGTGTTAATGCTGCCTTTTATAAGTGTTTTTTGTTTACTGGTTTGGAAAAAAAGAAATCTGTATTTTTCTTTGAGCTGACACTTCAGTTTGTGTTACTGCTTATACGCTCATACTGTTAGGTCTGCATTGTGACCAACAGGCCAGTGCTCTTTGGCAAGTTTAATTTGTAAATTGGTACATATAAGGGCTTGCATTTTCCTTCTGTTTTGGGAAGATCATAGAATATATTGATACATTTTTATGATTTCTAATGGAAATGTTGATGCTTTATTTCTTGAAGTGTTTTAAGAGATTGTGTTTAGTAACAATAAATCTTATTTTTTAAGCACAAAGCAATCAAAACACCCTGTGCTGGAGAGTTTATGATGTGAGCCATACAAAGCTTTATTATATAATAAGGATATCAACTATTTATTTGAACTTTTATATTTAGGAAATCTACAGATCATAGGAATCCAAGTTTGTAAAAAATAATTTTAATAATCCTCTGATTTAACCATATTTTCATGTTATTCTACTTACGTTTAGCCTTTGCTAGCTATATTGGGTGAAATAGACAGTATGCATGTATACTCCCTCAAAACCTGATTCTGCAGTAATTAAGACTGTTGAGGAAGGAGGAAATGGACTTGATTACAGAAGCTTTTCTTCATTGCATATTTCTTGGTAGTGAATGTTTTAATGTGCTGAGGGATATACAATTGTAACAACCACTGTTATTTGCATTGCTTTTATGCATGCATAATGTACTCATGTTCTATTTTATGTGATATAAAACTCAAATGTTAACTGGAGACTGTGGAGTGTGGGGAAGGCTCGTGTCAATTATTCCATAATCAGCAGCCATTGTTGCACGCTCCAGCACGCCCAGCACGCAGCACAATGTGTTCTGCTGCTTGAATAGGCTCCAAGTAGCTGTGGTTATTTGTGGAGTGCTAGAGCTGCACCAAATTTCACTCCACAATTAGCGTTTTATTTTTCTAATTCCATCACATAATTGACAGTAAAAGGTACTAGGAATTAGTAATGTGTTATAGGAAATGAAGAGCAAGAAGCACAAGCCAGTATTTCTGTAGTAATTTTAAAAGGTCAGAAGAACCTTTAACAGTGGATTCTACTCACAGGCAGGAAGCCCCGTGCATAGAAATGTAAATGGTATAAAACGTGGAAGAAAAGCATGTTTTAGTCAGGAAGTAAATTGCTTGATAATTGGAAGGTTCACTGACTAAACATCAGGGAAAATACATTCTGGGGAAAAAAATACATGCCTACTTATAGTCATTTTTTCAAAGGCATCATAGAGAAGCTGTAGGAACAAGAAACTTCATATCCAGCAGAAATGGCTGTTACTGTCTCTAGGAAAACTGTGGCTCAGAATGGGCTGTCTGCTTTAGAAAGATTTTTATTTTTTTTTCCCTCTAGGCTTGTGGTTGCTGAGAGACATTGATTCTGTATGGTTACACAGGCAACACCGAAAACATGACCGGAGAATAATCTATGATCCAGTGCTTTCTGTCCGAAATTCCTGTCTTTCCTCATTCACTTCATTTAGGGCTTCCACAGTCTTGGACCTCAGCTTAAACTTCGAGCCAAGGCTGGGCTTTTTCTTTCCTCCAAACCTGTTGTAACAATCTGCAGCTGTCTCTCCTTGCTAAATGTCTCCAGAAGGGTTGTTAGAAGGATTATGCATTGTCCCGGTACTGTGCTTCAAGGATTTGTCACTAGTTCCCAATAAAGAGAAAGGAGGAGAGGCAAAGGAATCATCTGCACAGGGATTTCTGCTGTGTGTTTTAGTGCTGGAGAAGACAAGTGGGAAGAAAAGGCAGCGCTAGAACCAAGGAATCATGTCCAGAATTTGCAGAGATTATCTTCTATGTTTTGATTTTTATTTGTGAATTCTTCTTGATTTTGTAGTTAGGCAATTACCAGAGGCATCTTAAAAGTTCAATTTTAAAATGTCTGCAGTTTTCACTGTCTATATAGAGAATCACTGTATGTTCTGGGAGAAGCCATAATAGCTCAGGAAGCAGTATAATGATTTCTTCATAATACTTCCTAAATATAACTAGTTTCAGACTTAAGCAAATTAGAAATTATCTGCTGGGTTGTCTCCTGAGTATGAAATAGGCTGATCTTAAGCATTTCGTGTCACTCAAATAATGATGATTACAGCTCTTATTAACTGAATGCATGTTTGGTTAAATCAGTTATTTGTTAAATTTGACTGAAATTATCACCAAACTCTGACACATCCAGTGGAAAGCTGACTTGCAGGAAGGTGCTCACATGTCAGTTGTGGCTCATATGCAAGTTCTGCATATAAAGTTTAAAGGTTTGATCCATCATTCTATGTAGCTTCAGCAATTTATGAGCGTTGTGAAGCTGATCTGAATTTATTAGGAGTAAATGTGAATGACCAGGCTATTTGCTCACTGAGTACGTGATCGTCTCAATTCACCGCACTATCATTCTAGTTCATTGGCCTCATAGGTAGATCCCAAACAGCTTCTACTTCTTGTCGTGATGCCAACAGCACTGATACTACAGCACTTGTTATACAAGTGTGCAAAAAAAGTTCTGAGTTATTTTAAAGAATTTTTATCTGGGCTTTTTGCCTCACAATGCGAAAAGATAAAGCAGGGAAATTCTGTCCTTGATATAATATTGCAAGTTAATTAGATGTGATAAAGGAAAATGGGGAAACTCTCACTTACAAGATACTCAGAGGAAGCAGCTGCTTAAGTCAGAGGCATGAGGAGTAGAGCAGGAAAAGAATGGATAGGCATTTAGGATTGTGACTACTCAAGATTATTGAAAATTATAATATCCATTTCCTGACATTAAAGGTAGGGAGCATTCTTGCTACCCAGCATTCTAGCAGAAATTATCTGGATCAAGCTCCTCTCTGTTTAACCTTTTAATAATTAGAGAACACTCTGTCTCAAGGAAAAATCTAAGTAGGCATCAGATATCAGTTAAATTTGCTGAGGGAAAGGTGAAAGATTATGTATACAGAGCCTGCTGTAAATATTTCATTTTGTATCTATTCCTATTGCTAGAATTTCAGAAAACTTAGAGCTTTGTTATCAGAAAAAAAAAAATAAATGTAATCAACTGAATAGCCCTTATCCATGGTAAATGTGTACATCAGAGAACTTACTACGCTAAAATATAGCCTGATTCCAGTGTCTAATTGCCAGCTGAAACCGTATGTAAATCTGCACTAACCAGAAAAGCTATCCTAACCAGGAAATTAAAAGTATCCTCTCTTAAAGATGGTTGTCATCTCCAAGTGGGAGTGAGTTATGGCATAACCAGGGGATTTTAACTAAAAGCACGAAGTCATTGCATAAACTAATGCACATTAAAGTTCTTCACGGGGTAAGGGCAAGCAGTAATCCCCATGAGAGCGCTTCCAAAGAACAGCAACTTCCCTTACTTAATAGCAGTCTCGCTTCCATAAAAACAGATTTATAAAGTGAAATGTCATTTCCTCATGTAATTCTTGTTAAATATATTTTAAGACTGTGATCTCCTATCAAGTCACACTTTCAGAGTAATTAACAAGTAACCTTATTTAGCATCTAACTGTTGTGAATGTGCTGTATTAAATCCAGTTTATGATACGTGCTTTTCTGACAATGAAGGTGGAAACGACTAACCATGGAAACAAAGGGCTGAGAGAAATCTCAGGAATCATTTGTTCCTGAACTCTAGCAGTACCACGTAGACCTCGATACTTGCCCAGGCTCTTCTGAAAATCTTCCTCAGATTATGCTGCAGCTGACCTGTGTGTAGATCCTTTAGAAAAGAGAGAGCTGTATCTGAAAAGCATCTAAAAACGACTGGGTGGACACGTTTCTGGAGGGAGTCTTTGTTATAGTGTTTAAAAACAATTGCTTTTTTTCATCTGAATTGTATATTAACCAAACCGTGTTAAAACTATTAAATCAGGCATTTACTAAAAAGCCCTCAGAATTAGTTTAAAAATTGAGTAATTAGACCCATGCTGCGATGACATTACTTTTCTGATATTGCTTCCAACTGAAGCCCAGTCTCATGGCAGCACTTTCATTAGTTGATCTGTGTAAATTAACTGGGAAAGAATGCCGTATGTTTTCAATTATATTTTAATGGAAAAGAACAGGTTCTTTTCTTTTAGACTGTAAGAGTAAGTCATAGAATATGTAGCATACATAAAATTCGCTTCACAATCATTTTCATTTGCAGAAGATTGGTTTGCAATAATTTATCTTTGTGAAGGTCTTATAATCAACCAGAACTCAGATTTACATGAGATTAGAGATATTCTTAAGAGTACCTGTAATACAAAGTACAGCATAGCACCTTTCAATGAGTACTGTTAGCTAAATTCTGTGACTTGAATGGGAGTTGGAAAAAGCTTCTAGTGAAAAACATACTATAAAACCAAATTAATTGATGCTAATGACTGACAGCAGCTAAAAGAGTATCCATCTTAAATATGTCTACTTTGGTACCATGTCAAGTACTGAAAGATTTAACAGTCGTGTTAATGTTCAAATTAAAAATGTCTCAACTCCTAAAGCATGCTAATGAAAAACAACAAAATACCAGAAATACTTACGACTGTTTAGCTTTAGAATGAGATTCAATTAAGAAAAGGAAATTATAATGCAGGTCAGAAATAGTGATTAGTTTCTGTGAATTTTGTTTTATTTATTTTAAGCATTAACCACCTGTTTTGTGGATATTCTTCATTAGATTGTGGAGTTTTCCATGTTTAATATGATGTAGTCTGCATGCATATATAAAACTTGAAATCATTCATTCTGGAGCTTTTCACACAATATATAGAAATGTATAGATTTTCTCTATGAAAACTGCAACTTTGTGGACAGCTCATATACACCTCCACAATATGTCTTATATCTCTCAGATGCAAGAAATTATCAGTAAAACATGGTACCATGAAATAAAGCATTTGCATTTAGTTGAGATTTCAGCTACCTTCCTGTTCAAGCTGGAGCGGGGGGGTCAGTATACAGAATCACTTAAATTCAGTCTCTCTTTGTACAGTAAGGGAAACAAATTTAACGACAAGGCTGAATTTAGAATAACATACTTCAATTATAAAAATATGAAAATATTTTTATACAACTACTCCATCCTCTGGGCATGAGTGTGGTGGCTACTGCCTTGACGTGGTGCAGTCAGTGCTCCTTTGCTCTGTCCATAGCATGTCTGCAATACAGGAGCTGGATGAGATTTGGAGTTAGAAAACCACTGAAAACCAGTTCATACCCAGCCTATATATACATTAATTTTGGTAAGTCTCTAACATTTTATTATGATTTCGTGAAATTTACTGCCAGCACTGGACTGTACAAGATTCCCGCAAGTAAGGGGCCGGCTGGTGAGTCTATAAAATTTGACGGTGTTGTGTGTGGATGCTGGTTTCCATCCTGCAGCTGCAGGTTGCATTGGCACAGACAGGTTCTTCCTTGCAGACACAATAAACACAAGTATCAGGGAAGCAGACTGAGTTGTACCACATTGAGATGACTCTCTGGCTGCCCGCCCTTGTTCCCCTCTGTTCAAAAAAAGGACACTTGCTTCTGCTCTGGTTTTCCTGCCCATGTTTTATCATGGAGTCCCATGTCACCAAGTGTGGTGTGGCAGTGACTCTGGACCTGCATTTTTGTTCTGGTTATTAGTCTCAATTAGCACCCTGCAGCTGCACAAATAGTACTTTGGGCAAAATCTCCAAAGTTCAAGGCCAGTGCCTAAACTCATGCCGGTTGTGTTTAAGCTTGTTAAAAGCATGCTACTGTGGGATAAAATGGCCACAGAAACAATATACCTTCTTTGAAAAAAAATCCCCAAACCAATGAAACAAAAACTATTCAGTAAGCAGGTTTTAATTATTTTGCAGCTTTTATAGCATCCTGAATTACATTTTCATTCTGATCAAAGCTACTGTAATACAAGCAGAAACAGATGGAGTTTTGGTGGTGATCCAGACTGCAGATGTAGTCAAAGGCCATCTCTGACTTGCATCATGGAGGCATTTAACTAACCAGGTTGTGTGGTGAATGTTTTACCCCAAATGCAGTAGCTTGATTCTTGGATGGTAATGATCCGCCTTATGTCCTCAGAATTGTCTGTCTAGTCTCAAGGATTAGTCATGTCTGCACCCTCATGGTCTGTTCTGATGAGTCAAAAATCCACACGTTTGTGCTGCCACCTCCTCCTCCTTTTGACAGCATACACCAATTACCGCCTGACTCTTAATTGAACATAGTTCTGACTTCCATTGTAGGCTTTGGTGTGGAGGATTCAGTAAAATGTAAAATTATGCACTAAATAAACATTTAACAAACATAAAGCATATTTGAGATTGAAATGGAAACTCAAGCAAAAACTTGAATAGCATTTAAATAATCAGTTTTATTTTGATTAAGAAAAGGGTTGACAGACTATTACATTTAGAATAATCAGTTGTTCTGACTGTCTTTTGTCTCATCTGTAGTTCTTTTTTGCTTTAGTGGTTTCAAATTTATATTGCTTTTAACACAGCGTTCTATATATTCAGTGTATTATTTTATATATTTTATATCTAATATAAAATTCAGTTTTATTAAAAAGAGTTCACTGGATGACTGAGGAGCAGTAGCTTCATGTTATCTCATTTCCAATAGCCGCCACCTCTTGTCTCTCTTCCTCTATATTAGCAATTTTTTGTAATTCTTTCCAGTAGATAGCTTCAAAAGATCAGAAATGTTTTTTCATTCTAAAGTAGTCAAATGGAAATATTGCCATTTAAAAAGGATTGTGTGTTCTCTGTCCAGAAACTGTGTTGTATCATTTGAATTAACGCTGAAAAGTGGTTGCTGAGATTATCCTATGACTAACAAAAGAAAAAAAAAGGAAAGAAAATTGCAGCAGTTACTCAGGAGGAGAGGATCATCAGAATATACAAGGAGATTTTGACACCTTTTATTTTACTGTAGCCCTGGTGTCAAAACATTAAGGGATAATAAACTATCAGGCTTTAAGTAAAGTTGGCAGATAATGCGCTTCTGTTGGCACTCAAGCAGATGCTGCAGAACACGCAGACTGACCTGGGAAAAGAGCATCGTCCAGTGTGTGTGTGGGGAAAGAGCATCCCCTGCAAAATTAAACAGGAATAGCAGACTTCACCAGCTGCTAGATGTCGAAACAGAAGTGTGAGATTGGTCATTTACTGAAGATTGGAATCTAGTTGTTGTAAGAGTAAAATGGCAAGGCTTACTTCCTCAAAATGCAACGAGGCAAAAGCTTCTCATTTCAGGACAAGAAGAAATAAATCTGGCTACTACAGAGCTCTAAAACTGAAGAAGAGACTGACAAATAACATTTCATTTTTGAAATCTTGTTGATAACTTCAGTGGTTTGGGACTTACCTGGGAAGATCTTATAGCTAAGAAATATTCACACCATTTCATTTTTGAAAGTGTGTTTCTAAAATGCAGAACTATGTTAGATAAAATAAAATTTTTTAAAAAAACCTTTTTTTCCAGTGGCAAAGTAGCAATATGAAATCTAGATGTTGGTTTGTGTGTATGCGCACATTAACACACAGACGCACACATCGCAATTAAGAATAATTTTTTAACATTTCTGTTATGCAGCAGATGTTGCTACTGGAGAAATTATTCCATTACTCTGCTTGTTCCAAGGACTCGTATTTTGAAGAAGTGCACACAGTTAGTAGTAATGTGCTGGTTTTAAAGCAGCCTCTCTAGCACAGCTTTAGCAGAGAAACAAAGGCAGGTTTGGGCTTCTCCTCGCTACCCCGCTAGCTTTTGCTCCTGTTTGTTTGGATTTCTGTGTGTCCACCAGCCCCACTATAGTTCATGCAGCTGGATGTACTGAGTGCCAGATGCTGCTGCTCTTCTCACCTCACTCCCCTGTTCCCTTCCCACCCCAACCTGGCCCTGGGGCAGGTGCCACCGCGGGATGGAACCTTCTCCCTTCCAAGGGAAAACACATGAAGCCAATCTGACACAGATAAAGACGGGTTTCTTTTTCAGTCTTAGCAAGATAGCTTCTCTCCTACCATAGATACAATATTTCTTTGTGTTATGCAACAAAATGCTGCTGTTGTGGAAACTATATAGAAACATTTGAGTGCTGAAGTGCATTAACAGTCTAAATATCCAAATAAGAGCTGAGGAAGGGAGTTGAAGGCAAACCTTTCTTTGCAAACCTATTATAGAAAGAAAACTTGCAGTGTTGAACTTAAAAGAATGGCCTAAACTAAACTATTCCATCTCTGTTTTTTTTAATAATTTAAAAATAAACAGAGATTAAATCATTTAATTATGTGATTATTCAGTAAGTTGCTTTGAGGAACTCTCATTCCCTGAAGTTCTACAGAGTGATTATTAGAGTCAAAAAAGTATGCAGTCAAACTTCAGGAATTGAAAAAGATGATTACTGATAATAACCTTGTCTAGTTCCCTGTCAGCACTCAAGTGTTTCATCAGAAACTTGCTGGAGTTTTGTTAGGTCTAGCTTTAAATAACTCAGTGGATCATTTTTCCCTCATGGAATTTTGGGGAGAATTCCAAACTGTAGGAAGTCTAATATTCCCTCTTTGTCTAATGTCATTGAATATATAAAATGTAGGCTATAAATATTTCCCAGCTTAGAAAGACTTTAAAACACTTCCTCTGTTGTTATTCCACTCTTTATTCATTGTTAGCTGAGCATTTTAAATGAGTTCAGCATTTTCTTTGACAATGATCTTTCCTACTCCCTCACTGTATTTTTTGCAGTTCTTCCCAGTGCATTGTTTTGCTTGGGTATTCTTGTTTGTTTGTGTATTTGGTGGTTTTATTTGTTTGTTTCAATACATCATACAAATTTCATTTACAACCACACAAAAAAAAATCCACCATCATCCTTTTCTATAGGCAGCAACATTATAATGGGCTGTTAATCAGAAGAGAAATGCAGACTCATATTCATTTACATGTATATACTGGCAAATTGGAGTGTTTGGAAGAAATTTTAAAACTAATTTCAAAATTAGTTTTAGAAATTAAAAAAACTAATTAAATATTAATATCTCAACTAATTAAATGTCACTGGTTTGGTCCCTTCTAATTAGACATATCTTTACTTTCTTGTTTTTATTACATATTTATATAGCTGCAACACTTAGAGAACAGCCCTGAAAATAGAGGGAATTGGGGATAAATGTTTCCATTGTTAGATTTCCAAATATAAACTAATAGTTGTACTTAGCAGTGAGTTGTCTGTCAGAATAGCTCAGTGGTAGCTGTGGTTTGGTGTGGGTAGGAGTGGTGTTCTGCACTGTACCATTGAAAGCAATCTCATTTCTTTGCAGTGGATTTTGATTCTTCACCTAGCTCATTTCTTGATAATTTCTTAATGAAGACCACAACATTCAAAGGCAGATTCTCTAACTGTGTAAATATCTGTTTAGAGACAATGAAAACACTACTGCATCACAAGGGTGAAATTGAAACATATGTGTGTGCATCAGCTTCATAGCATGAACCACCTGAGAACAACCCCAATAATGATTTGTGTTCAGATTTTGTATCCTGAAAATCATTATAAATACTCCTATGAGATTATTTTGTGGAACTGTAGAGCAGCCTTGTCTTTAGGGATACTTATTTATGTTTGTGAGTGTGTGTGTCGTATATCTTAATTTGTGTAGAAAGCCATAATTAAGACTTTTGAATCAGAATTTGAATAATTCTGCCTTTATCACCTGTCTCGTGAAAGTGAATTCAGTACTGTAAGGCTGACTCTGAGAAATTTCTTTCATGGTTGTAACTAATTTTTGTTGTTAATTCTGTGGAAAATGGAACTGGAGTTGCTTGAAATGTTGGAGATACTGGGTATTAACAAACCTTGAGCTGAGCACTGTTGGAGTAAGCACTTCATGTGTAGCTATTCATTGCCTTGCCTTGCTGAAAGGGCCAAGTTTTTTAGTGCTCATTCATATTAACTTTTCACTGTAATACTCTATATGGTTATGCTTTAGTACAATCTTCACTCTGTGTGAGAGAGAAAATAGATGGGGTTTGTTACTGTTCCTATTTGGCCACCACATAACAGGAGAGAGCACAAAGTGGCCCTCCAGTTATTAGATCATTCTGTTGCCTTCTGATAGATACTCTGAGTAATGGTGGTAAACTCTGAAAGCTGATCTTATCTCTACTTTCATCTCATCTTGATCCACCTAGGCAGGAATTATTTAATTCAAGAGCCAATTTTGGCTTAATATTGGGAAAAACTTTAAAGGTTTATAGTTCTCTTTAACTGACAGAGCTGTGGCCAGGTGGTGACTGGGCATTGCTCCAGTCTCACCAAATCTATCAGTTGCTTCCCAATTGCTAATAGTCTGAAATGAAGAACAGTAAATTGCTTTTGTTTCTCTCACCATTTCTTGGTATTGGAACGGGAATGATTTATGAACCACAGTGTATAACACTATGGAGCAAATAACTGCAGAAAGAGGCCCTTTTGTTGTTGTTTTTTCTTTGGTCTGTGCTGAGGTAATGGTGATGCTGCTGTAGTCTGTCCTTCTAATACATGACTCTGGGTGAATCAAGCTAACGGTGGCATTGCTTTTTAAAAATTATTATATCTACGTTAAATACCTTAAATAAGTAACAAACAGAGAGATAAGGAATGGTAAAAGTGAAGGCTTTTTGATGCAGTAGAATTGCAACAGAAAATATTATATCAAAGAATATGAAAATTAAGTTTTGAATGAAGAGAATAAAGTAAACCTTTCTCTCTAACTTTAAAAGAAAACAAACAAAGACAGAAATTGGAATAAGGAGAACAAAGTAAAAAGAATCCTGGTATCAGATAGAAGATCGGAAGTCTTAGTAAAAACAAAAGCTGTCATTTTATCACTGTTGCCATCTTTTTACCAGATATTTTAGTATTTTAGCCTATGCCACCATCTACTGGATACCAGATGAAAGTGTTCAGCTCACTCCTGCAGATTCACTACTAAAAGTTTAAAATCTTCTAAGAAACATCTCGAAGGTTTTCACAGATATTTCTGCTTTGTGCTTTAAGAATAGATTTTTTTAAATGTCATTTTGCATTGGCATAAAAGTGAAAGCTGTGTTTTGGGGTAGAAATTGTTCCTTGATCCCACAGACACTTCTGAAAATTTCAGCCACTAATATTTCCATATGCGCTTTGTAAGTTGACAATCATCACGTTGCTAGAAACTTTGGTAGAAATGTTAAAAGTTTTAATTAATGTCCTGAGTGTGTATTGCAGGTTCACTGTGGCACTCATGCAGTCGCTAATTCATACAATTATTAGTCCTTGGCATGAATTCACATACTGCACAGGCCACATCTAAAGAACAGTGTTCCAGTGTTAACAGTCTGTTTTACCCTTACCTTCTGCTTTTTTTCAATAAATGGAAATAGAGAAGTGCCAAAACGTATTTCTTAAATTGCCAAGCCTCTAGACAAATTTCTGCAGAATTTACAATCGCTTACTATGAATTTGCAGTTTTGGCAAGCATTTTCACTTCAGTGCATACAAGAAACGGGATGACACAGTGATGAGTTCTGCTGGACTGGCGAGGGAATTGGGTAATTCTGCTGATGTATGGATGTATTTCTTGTGAGCTCTGAGGCTTCTGTATGCACACACACCTTCACACACCCCCACAAAGCAAATAGAACTGCCAGGGATGTGATTTCACTTCATCCTTTTGACTGGTAACCTGGAGAGACTTCCCCAGCTCTGGCTGTTCCTGCCTTTTCCTCCCGCTTCCAGACACAGACCTTCCTTTCCAGAAGGAGTAGCAGAATGAAACCCCTAATCAGCCTTCTGGAGAATGTCCAGCAGCAAAACAGTTTGGCAGTTTAAAGAGTTGGCCAGAATAAAGTAGGAAGTGTGGCAGGAATTTCTCTGTAAAAAATTGCCCTCCTGCCCTACCTTCTCATGGGTTCATCATGATCAGAGGATGTTCTTTCCCCAGGCACCACTCCTGGGTGCTGTTTCTCTTGATGCCCAGTCTGGGACATTTGTCCTGTAGGCCCTACATTCCCAAAGGCTCAGAGTTTAAGCACTAGGCTTGAGTTTGAAACAAACCCTTCCTTTCTCATGGGAGGATGCAAGTCACTTTACAGCACTCATTTGAGTTCAAGAGTGGGTTAAATTGTCACCATAGCCAGAACCACTCTGACGTCAGAAGACCCCCTTGAACTTACCTCGGTAATTGATTAAAGGAAATGGAAGCCTTTATTACAGACTTTAATTTCCATATTGCTAAAACCACAAATGAGTATGTGAGAGTCCATTCACTACTATGCATGAGTAGCTCATTTGCCTCTCTCAGCCCCATCCCTTGGCCTGTGGCCTGGCAATTTATAAAGTGACAGCAGAGCACAAACCTGTTATCACTGTGGCAGACTCCCCATAATAGTTTCTATAGTGATAACTTCAGGGCTCCATGGTAATGGACACAGCCAATTAATTTCCTGTCTGTCCTTTCTCCTTGCATAGCTTTACTAGTGCCAAAACTAAATGTCAAGTAGGAAAAACTGTTTTGTCCCTCTAGCCTAGAAACAGTAGATAAGCATAAAATCTAAGCCAAATATTACATCTCTGGAGATTTCACATATGACTAATTACGATTTGGAAGCACATATGCTTTTAATTAAGCACTATTTTTTAACAGACAGAAACTACTAAGGACTTTGGTGGTGAGTACCCTTAGGATGTCAGGCTGGGAAGTCGACTCTACAAGTTGATCTGATGAAAGGGGAGGGAGCTTTTTCTTCGTGCTGTCTTTTGCAGGCTTTACTGTCGGAGAAAGTAATCTGCTGTCAGGCATTTAAAGGACTGGAGGATATTCCTGCGGTCACACACCTCACCAGCAATTTGTCCTGTGGTGAATCACGAAGATCTGGCATGATAATGTCCTATCCAGTGGCAATTTTGAGATTTTGCAGTGGGAAATCAAAGCAGTCTGATGCTGAGCTAGATTTGTAGCCAAATTGTTATTCCTTGTGATAACTGCTATTGCTTCCTATTTGTCATTGCATCCGGCTTGCACATGCATCACTCTGACAGGTACTCTTTATGGCAGCGTTTCTGGAACTGGGTCAAGGAGGTTGATGGGTAATTTGTGCTTGGAAGACCAGAAAGCATGATAATGGGAAGGGAGGTGATTTTGAGTGGTTCTGTCCAACAGTTCATTGATCTACTGATGTGGATTATGATACAGCATTTTCACAGGCACAAAGCTGCCAGCCCCACATACAGCATTTTTTGTACAAAAAAGAAAGAAAGGAAAAAAAAAAAATAAAAGAAAAAAAAAATGGACTGTTCACTGATACATGACTTGAAAATAATGTCCTTTTTTTTTATTTTTAGCTTCCTAAGAAAATGAAATATAGAATGAAATACAGAATATAGAAGGTTGCTGATTTTTTTTTAATCTCTGGTTTAAGTCCAAGGATATTTTCTGAAAAAGTCATCCAGATATACCGTAAAAAATCTTGCTTTACTACTATGGATTTAAGCATTCATTATGGCTAGAATAAAAATAGAGATATCACAGAGCATATGGAAATAGCTTTAATGACCCTTGACAGGAAACTGCACTGTAAAGTTGATCAGGATGTGTGGATCATTTACATATAAGTGACAGCCAATATTAGGATAATTGTTCACTAGTAATTTTGGAATTAAATTAGTAATATTCACACAATTAAAATTTTAAGTATGGAGTTGATTAAGTGGGATCTGTCTGTAAAGCCCCTCTGTTTGAAAGGATCAGACTTGAAGAATGAAGTCTTTCATCAGATGATTAGTTGGATCATTCAGAATGGTAGCACAGTTGACTGAAATTTGTGCAGTTATAAAAAGAATTGAAGGTATGAGAGTTCTAGAAGCTGGTAGACACTCTTTAGACATTGCCTTGCTAATAGATCTGCCCAGTGACACTGCCTTTGTTTGCGTGGTGCCTCATTCTGCTGTCATCTGGGCCTTAATCCCAAAGAAGCCTCAGGTAAATATCTATGGCTCTCCTAAACCTTCAGAAATTGATCTTCAGCCCTCAGGGAAGACAGTCAGGGCATCCTGCAGTTAAGTGACATGGACCTAAAAGAAGCCATTATTTGCACCCTGTGCAGAAGCATCATCTGATGGTGCTTATTCATGGGCAAGTCAATGAAGCAGAAATTCACTGGCCTACCCCTTCTCACAAGGGCAAGTTGAATGCCTACAAAAAGCTCCTCTCCTTTTCTGTTTCCTTTTCCCTTCTCAGATCATAGTATTGGCTGTGAATTAAAGATGTTACACTCAGAAGATGCTATTACTTGTGGAGTGATTAAAATTCTCAATAATTCTTGAAGATAAAAGTAGCAAATACTAATTTTTTACTGTCCTCAGCAGTTTTTTTTATTATTTTGTTTTCTTTCATTGGTTGTTTCTGACACGAAGTGATTTACCAAGCAAGTCAGACAAACAACCTTGAAATGCTGCTAATGAATTTCTAAATACATAAAGAATGTGATCAAAACTGTACTATAAATATGAAGAAATATTTGATGAAGACTTTGTTTTGTCTTTTATACTGCATTTTTGCTCCTGGGGAAACTCTAGATGGAAGAAAAGCACAAAATCCTCAGAGAGGTTTACAGCATGTAGGAGTAGATTGCTTAGCAGAGCAGAACCAGAACTTGTTCAATTGTTGTCATGTGTCATCCCTCTGCTGGGAGCCTCTGAATTCAGACGTGTTCCCCAGCTTCACTATCACATGCCAAAAGGTGACAGGGTGTTTCATGAAGATTCTTGCTCTTCTTCAGAGCCCTTTGATACATGTTGCCCAAGTGGCCTTTGCAGACCTTCTAGAAGCAGGTCTTGTTTTACCCAGTGTGCACTTTTCAAAAAAATAAGCCTCGAAACCTGTTAGACTGTCCTATGGCTAGGTTTTAAGGATGCCCCCCTCTGTAAGAATCAAATGTCTTATTGCATGCTAGAATAATTTGTGCTCATCTCTATCACCTGGCAAGTTTTAAGACTGAAGGTATACATTTATTTAAAATGAGGGCTTGCGATAATGAAACAGGATTACAGAAGTTAAAATGCATTAACAGGCTAGACTTAAAGACTCTTCATGACTGATTTAACATCTCAGGCTATTTGCACTCCCCTTGCAGCAGCTTAAACTTCAATCTCCTCTCAGATTTCTAATGTTCAAAGTAGCTGCTGCTTCCTTCTTCCACAGAAAAGCAGAGACGTGTATGGAGCAAAAGTAATGAACCTTCTTTTGAGCCACCCTGACCTGGTCTCTCTTAATTCCCCAGTACAAAAGCTTCATCCCTCTTTCATCCAAACCTCTGACTCAGGCAGGAGTTGTGTCCTTCCCGTGTCTTCTAGCAGGTCTTTGATTACCACGTCCAGTGCAAGGCTTGCTTAACATATCCAGCTTCTAGGAAGGTTGATTTGGGTGTTTTGTGGGGATTTTTGTTTGGTTTTTGTTGTTGTTGGTTTTTTGTTTGTTTTTATGGGTTTAGAATAACTCTTGTAAAATTAAAAGGCAAATTGTGTTGCACATCACTCTGTTTTTCAACCATCTTCTAAGTACATTTATATGTGTGTGTGTGTCTATATATGTCTGCAGCAAAACCGTAATTTATTTGTATGTATTTTCACTTGAGATATTATAATCCAATAAAACCTTCAGGACTGTTGTAATTAGAAGTAATCAAATGTTTAAGTTTCAATTTTAATATAAGCTGTTCCTTTTAATCACCAGGAGTTCAAGATTAATGGTTGTCCTACTAGCAAAATCACTGTTCCTCAAAAGAAAAGCTTCAGAAATTATTATGAAGGAAATGAAGGACATATTCTGAACAAGGTAAGTGGAATGAATGAATATTTCTCAAACTTTTGTGATCAGAAACCGTTTTATTGTATCTAAGACATATAGTATAAAGCATGTCAGAACAGAACATAAATTCCTTTGACATAAAATTATGCTCTTTAATGAAAACAAGCTACAGATGGATGGAAACCTCTACTGAATGCTCTGTCAATCCCTTGCTATTCTGAGAATAGTTGGCAACAATAAATATGGAGAAAAAGTGAAGATCTTTCTACTCAATTTTACACATCATTTGCTGTGCCTGTACTGATTTCCTTTTAAAAATGGGCATTTTCCAATGTCACATACAGTAATTTGAAGGAAAAGTTAGTCTGCAAGTTGTTTGAGCTATTCAAAGTGATCAGTTTGGTCAAAACTGGGCCCATATAATACTTTTTTAATGAGAGTTGATATAATTTCTTTTCAACCATATTATTTATTATGGGACACATATGGAAATTTTATGTTTCACAAGGAACTCAATAGACTTAATTTTATTTGTTACATAAAGATTTACCAGTGAGAGAGAGCTTGTGCCCAGCATGGCTTACATTGTGCTGTAACGGTTACCAGCAAGGCAAAATAAATATGCTACGCTCAAATGCCAGGTAGTTTCTTGAGTACATAAAGTATATTTTGTGTGTCTGTTAAATCTTGTTTTAATAGGGAAACTTAAGACACTCTCACGCTCTGTTTTAGCTACTAGTATGATAGTTACCTACCCGTTCTGAGAGTGCTTGAGGTATATTCCTAAATATGATTCCCCATTCATAGTACAGCTGATTGAATACTGTATGTGGGAAAGAAAGACAAAAGTCTGACTTTGTATGTCTGCATTTTTTCAGAGCCATAAAACTGCATATACATTGAGTATATTCTGGTTTTCATATAGACTGGGTAGGCTAAGGACTCAAAGACAATAGCTTGTAAAATAGTTAAGCACATTTCATTGCTTCTAAATCCAGACATTTTGACAATTTTAATATTAAAATCATCTCAATTTTTAACCACTTTTAGTATTACAGTCAAATAGTGAGAAAAAATGCAAGTGTTTTGGGGAAGTCCATTTTCATCAGGATCCATACTGGTCACAATTATTATGTTTTTGAGCATGAGTTTTCATAGAACTGCTTGAAGCTTCTATATGAAATGCTGACATTTGTACTTGAAATCATTTAACATAATTCTATTGTTCTTAAAGTTCCAGCAATGCCAACTTTATATGTATACCAGTACATACTTTGTGGACTTGTGCTGCCTTGTGATTCTGAACTTGAGATAAATCCTCTTCCATATCTGTCTTTTTGCAGAGACATGTGGGTCAATAATTAATGAAAACAAAATAAAGCTACTACTGACAGGTGGGCTTTGAAAAGCAGTCTTTGAGAGAAGTACAAACATCATTAAATATCTCACCATTGATTCATAGAGTCTTTATCAGCATCAAAAAACTTTTGCTTGAAACCCTAGAGAATTTCTTACACCTTGGCTTTCTCAGGTTGTAAAATATATTTACATATGGCATTTATTTGAAGCTTTAGAAAGCTGAGAAAAACAAAACATTACGTTGTATTTAGTTTACTTGCTGTTTGTGATTAGTTTTTTTATTTCTGTAGTACATATTTGAGGAGAAGGTGGAGGAAAGTTCAGGGGTTTTTAAAGTTATTCCTTTCTTCACAATGTCCTCCTTTTAAATATAATACTGTAACTACAATTTAGGCTTCTCAACAATATTTTAGGAAAAAATAAATTTTGCAGAAATACCATTTAACAAATGCACAATGTTACTATATCACAATCTAGAATATAGATCACTACGAAACACTTTCAACATTTTGAGAGAAGAAGTGACTTTAGGTCCCCTCTCTGTCCAGATCTCTCTAATAGTAACGAACACACCTGCTACAGACACAAATCTGCTCTGCAGGTTTCTTGCATTTTATCCACTATAACATTAATTTATTTCACTACTTGACATTTGCTTATATTTTATCCGTCACCCCCTTTTTTTCCCTCTTCTTTCTTCCATATGGTTTTGCAAGTGAATAGCTTTGGAAACTAAAAAACTATTTTTCTTGCTTCATTAAGTTTAAGGTTGTTGGATTATTTTTGAAAAATGAAATAAATGCTTATGAAAATTGCATATGCAAACATATGAATGCAAAACAGTGAATTAATTAATGACACATTACATTTCCATATCTTATTTACAGAATAAGGCTCTGCGTTAGAAAATATTGCATGACACCCATCTGATTTTGCTCATCAATCTGTTTGTAATGCCTGTCAATATAAAGGGGTTTTATTGATTTATATTCCTAAGAAAGGAACAGTATAACTGAACCATAGTTTCCCCTTTCATAGCAATGTCTACACTGCAATCAAAGCATCTTATTCAGTTTCATTAAAGCAGAATTCTCAATGTGCACTTCAACAGAGGATTGAAACAGAAATTTCAACACATGGTCATTTCTGTGACTTTACAAAAATCTACCATGAACAAAAAAAGCATTAGCTAAGCACTCAGATTTTGACTGCATTGTAATTAATGCCAATAGAAGGTCTGCATTAGCATCAGTGAGCTACTGCTGAGTGCTAAGGTCAGTTGTGCATTTCATACTTCAGCTGCAGAGGAAGAATTTTATTGCTTTTCATAGTCACGGTGCAGTGAAAAGAGTGCTTTATGATGCCACAGACAATTAATTGAGGTACATTACCTAGAAACTAAAAAGGTCACATGTGGAACATAATTGACACCTCATAACCTCTATTAATGATTACAGAAATGCAAATTAGTACTGTTCGGTTTCCAACAAGTAGCATAACTCTTCTCCAGCTTTGAATTATGCTTCCATTTGCTTACAATCTTTACTCTTTAAAATGTTTAATTTACCTTTTTTAAAAAGTAACCTCATTCTCCATTAAAAATTATACATTATATAAATTATACTGTTCATAAAAAGTCTACTAAGCTTAATTACATTTCTGTGTAATAAGCATAGAATAAGAATGAATAACACACTTAATCCTTCAGTAATGTCCCTTTAAGGCTCTGTGTGCTAATACTTTTTTGTTTCATGGGATTCCAAAAAAAGTTTGTCCTTCCTTTTGAAGACCAACTTGAAAACCTAACAGAATTTCATGTACTGAAGAGCAAATTATTGATTTATTTAAAAGCTGTTCTCATTGTGTTATTCTTGTGTACAAAAGAGGAGATCCTAGCACAGAAGGCTGAAGAGGCATTAAATAAGAGTTAGCTACTCAGCTTGTTCCAGTCTTTCTGCCCAGTTATGTGTGGTTGCTTATAGGTTAGTGCATCAAGGGTCAGACCCTACTGATTGACTATAGCTAATGTTACAGCTTACTGGCACTTTCTGGCACTGGTATTAAAACCTGTAGCATCACAGCATGGCATCACAATACAATATCCCTGAACTAGGAGAATTCCTTTCCTTTTAGGCTGTTACGTTTCTAATGCTGACCAAGACCAAAGAAACATTCAGTGGAGTGTGAAAAAAATTTTAAATAGGAAGTTGTTTTCTTGGTTTAAATGTCTTGATGTAGTTCAGTCTGAAACTTAGATCTTCTGGTGCTTTTTCTGAACTAAAGTCTCTTCAAGAGTGAGATTAGAGGGAACGCTTCATGTTGTAGGCTCTCAAAGTAGACCTCACTTTGAGGCTGATCAAGTTGCTCAGGAACATGGCCGTACAACACAGAAGGTTATTGATATATATTTCAGAGAGAATGGTCAAGCACTGGAACAGGTTGCCCAGAGCGGCTGTGTCATTTCCAACCTTCTGATATTTAAAATCTGACTGGACACGGCAACCTGCTCTAGTTGACCCGGCTTTGAGAAGGGCAGCAAACTACAAATTTATTTATTACTTGCAATTATCAATCAATATCCAAGCACAATTCCACAAAATCCTGTGTTTATACCTTCACAATAATCTGTTCTCAAATGAGAATTTGTGCTGAGACTCTTTGAGTGCATCTTGTGTGTCTGTCCAATAAAACGTGTAACTCTGCGGTACATTTAGAAACAAATAGACAATAGTTCGACTCCTAGTTAACTTTTTATCTGTATTTAAAACATACTACATCGGTCAAGGCTGGATCTGAGATACTGTGAGGCTCATCACAAATTCTTCTCTTGTATGTCTGTTTACTTTAATGCCATTTTGCCAACCATTTGGAGATAATAGGAACATGTATTATGTGGAAAAAAGTGGGTTGCCGCAGTAGATACTAGGAGGGAAAATAAGTGATCAAACTACATAAAGACATTTCAAGGTTGTTTCCCTGGGAAGATTTTCTTTAAAATAGTAATAAAAAAATAAGTTATATAAATAAATTATGGGACTATAAACCTTTCAAGATAGTGACAATTATTGAATCAGTTTCCAAACTGTAGCAAAAGTTTACTCTCATCTCTAGCTACAGTGCATTTATGACAAGATGCCAACATATGAAGTGGAACTTGCATTATATCTGTCTCTTGAGGGCTGAACAAACTTGACAGTCCTGAGAGAATTATAAGAACTTTATGATGACAATCTAGTGAAGAAAAAAAAAAAAAGGCTTGACTTGTGAACAAAAGAGAACAAATAAAGGGATCTAACAGACAAATGTGTGTAAAGTGAAATTTGCAGAGACTGAGGCTGATGTTTAAAATTTAAGAAAATTCTATCACATTTTGGATCTTGTTAATTTTCTAACCAAAAATGAGTTAAGGCCCTTAAATCCTAGAATCACAGAATAGTTTGGGTTGGAAGGGACCTTCAAAGGTCATTCAGTGCCACCCTGCCATGAGCAGGGACATCTTCACCAGCTCAGGTTGCTCAGAGCCCCATCCAACCTGGCCTGGGATGTCTCCAGGGATGGTTCATCCACCGCCTCTCTGGGCAACCTGGACCAGGCTCTCACTGTAAAAAATTACTTCCTTATATCTGGTCTAAATCTACCATCTTTATTTTAAAACCATTACCCCTTGTCCTATCATAACAGGCCCCACTCAAGAAGTTTGTTCCCACCTTTTTATAAGGCCCCTTTAAGCACCGAAAGTCTGCAAAAGAGTCTTTCTGGAGTCTTCTCCAGGCTGAACAACCCCAACTCTCTCAGCCTGTCCTCATAGCGGGGGTGTTCCAGCCCCTGATCATCTTCATGTCCTCCTCTGGACTCGCACCAACAGGTCCATGTCCTTCTTATGTTTGAGGCCCCAGAGCTGGACACAGCACCGCTGGTGGGGTCTCATGGGAGTGGAGGGGGAGAATCCCCTCCCTGACCTGCTGCCACACTCCTTGTGATGCAACCCAGGATACGGTTGGCCTTCTGGACTCTGTTGCTAAATGAAATCAAAACCTCTAGGCATTTAATCACTATGTATTTTAACTCCATTTCTATGTTTGCATGTGAGATTGCTCGGGTTTTGGCTGGGATAGAGTAAATTTTCTTCCTTGTAGCTGGTATAGTGCTGTGTTTAGGATTCTGAATGAGAATAATGTTGATAACGCACTGATGTTTTGGCATGATGGTGTTTGTCTTCCCAAGTCACCATTACATGTGACGGAGTCCTGCTTTCCTGGAGATGGCTGAATGCCTGCTGCCGATGGGAAGTAGTGAATTAATTCCGTGGTTTGTTTTGCTTTCATGCATGGCTTTTGCTTTACTTATTAGTCTGTCTTTATCTCTGCCCACGAGTTTTCTCACTTCCACTCTTCTGATTCTCTTCCCCATCTCACCAGGGGAGTTAAGCAAGCAGCTGCGTGGTGCTTAGTTGCAGGCTGGGGTTAAAGCTCAACACAGATAACTGAGCTATGAATATATATAAAAATTTCATGTCTAAGATATTAAATATAGAGTGGAACAGATTCTAAATACAACATTACTTTCTGATCTGACAAAATTATTTAGTTGGCAGGAAAAAAATCTGTAAAAAATGCTCTTGAATACTCTCATGGCTTCATTGCTTCTGCTTTGCTTCATGGTCCTTTTATTTCAGTGTGGTAAATCATGAAATGAGATTTTACATCGTGTACTTTATTAAAAAGATGAAATGGACTTTGGGAGGTTGCTCAGAGTTTGAATCTATTTGCTCCAGTTTCTTTCCTGCCGCGCCACCGCCTGCCCCCCCGTTCAGTGTCTGTTTTGTCTCCTGACCTATTCTCTCCAATCGTTCTCATTTTTATAGAATATTGGTAATGAAGTGTGTACAATATTGCTTGGGAAAAACATACCACAGTGATTTTTCTTTATTTTTGAAGTGTGTTTGATTCCATCTAGCAGCTGCAAGCCCCTTTTTTCACAAAAGAATCTGATTACTAAGTGTGATTAGAATGCATTTTCTTTATATGGTGAACTGTTTTTCCCAACTGTGAATCTGACAAGCATGTGCTTTTCTGAGTATCAGTGTAATGCCTAAAGTTGTAAAGGCATAATCATCACAAGACTTTTTATTTACTATTGTTCAATACAAACAGTGTAGAGTGAAAGAGAGTAATGAGGTCTTTGATAATCAATTCTTATCAGAAATATCTTGGGCATAACATGTTTTTTCCATTATCATCAGTTGTTTAGTAGCTATACACATAGGCTTTTTTTTTATCTAGAAGTGCTGATTTGATCTTTATTTTAACAAAGATTAACTTACATTTGAATGCTTGAAATTAAAACTGTTCCTACTTGGACTGCTTTCTTGACAACTGGCATTATTTTATCTTGCATGATTTTACATGTAAGCACTGTCACAGAACTATTGAACCAATTCTTTTGAAGGTAAAACTCAAAGGTAGGAAAGTCGAGGCAATTGGCCTATGGAGGTTTGGGGAATCTGAGGGTAGGATATTTGTTTTTAAGGGAGTCTGTGAGAACAGAAGCACAGGTAATGGGTTGAATAGCCCAGCAATTCTCTAGTGAAATGATGCTTCCAAATTTTGGAAGAAATTGGAACAAAGCTCCTGGTTGGTAATGAGAGGGAGGGAGAGACAGACAGCAGCGGGGACTGTTCATTTAAAGAATTGCATCAAAATATTAGCTCTAGCTTTTAAAATGGACCAGTTGGAGACTGAGCAGTTTGGGAAACTGAGACATTGAATCAGTTTGGACTTTTGGATTTCTTTCTCTCTCTGCTACTTGTACTTCAGAAATCAAGTCATTTTGGGTCTTCTTTTGCCCCACAGTCATAATTATTGAAGTAACATCTTTGAGGAGGCTGGGCCTAAAAAAGCAAAAGCAAACTTTTCCATATAATACTGGTCATTCAATACAGAGTATTAATAAATCTATGGTATTTTAACTTGCCTAGATAGAGCATAGTTGAAAATCTCTGAGCACGGTGTTATCTTGAGTTCACAGGGCAAGTCAGTCAGTAATGAACAGTTATCTCTGATTAAAGTATGGCAAAGTAAGTGGTAGTTTTCAAGTGGTGTTACACTTCATTTCCTCCAACAAGTTTTTTTGTTTGTTTTTTTTAGATATGTCTTGTAAACTCTATAGATCTGCTTGTAAACTGGTCTCTATTCTCTGAAAGAAATAATTCATAAACTGTATTTTTTGTTGTACTTCAGAACCTGTTTCTGAGTTCCAGAAGTAATATAATTGAATTGTATATTCATTCTAGGTGATAAAGAGAAATAGTTTGTATATATAAAAGCAAGTTGCGGCTTAGTAGTTTTACAGAGACATAAGACTGTTAGAGAATCCTGAACAAGTTGCATCCAAGGTCTAGGAGCGGGTTCTTTGGTCACTGCTACAGAGGAAGGATGATGCTCTGCTTTTTAACCTATAGAAAGAAATTTTAGGATTCTGTGAAGTTTCCTTATCTTTCATGTAAAACACATTGTATTCACCTCTGTTCCCTTTCCATGAGTCTCCTAGTATGGAAAATGTAAAAACAGAAGTAAATAACGTATTCTATTTATGGTCTTAACAGCTATTGACTTGTCTCATTTAGAAAACCTGTCCCTTTTAAAAAAGGCCTAGGTGTGTGGATTAGACCCCGTCTCAGGGGCTGCATCTTAAATGTGTCTGGGTTAAGTCAGGGGAAGGTGGTCTGGGCCAGCTGGCTGGTGATGAGGGCTAATGGGCCAGCGGGAAAATACCGGCTTCTCTCCACCCATCTGTCCACATATCATTGGTATTTTTGAGGCTAAATAAATGGTTTTTGTAATTTGTGCTCAGCAAAGAAAAAACAAGCAACTTTTTCGATGTGCCCAAAGCCCAAGCCAGGCACAGGGCCATATCCCACTTGTTGCACTGGAAATCCTTGCAAAAGGTGCTTTGCCGCAACTTTTGTTTCAAAATTGCTTTTCAGAGGTCAGCAGCATGTGTTTGTGCACGTGGTGAAAGTGTAGGAATGGTGCTTTCACTAAAAATGTAGTAGGCTTGAGATTATGAAATAAGGAAGAGTTTATATTTAAAGGATAAATATTACTACAAGGTAGCTTCCTATGCTCTTATTAAGAGCCAGGATTCTCTAAAAATTGTCATGTAGCACCATCATCTGAGCAAACCCTGTATTGCAAACTGTTATCAAACTGAATTCATGTGACTCACTGGACACTAAAGCAATATGAGAAAACCTCCATTAGTCAATAAATGACTTTTCAAGCACAGGATTATGAGCGAACTTGTATCCAATTTGCTGAGGAGAAGGACTCGGATTACTAAGCAGTGGGTCTATGTTTAGTAGGTTCATGTCTTCCCTGACTGAAAAATTCACTGGCAAACATCAAGTAACTCTCAGGAAATTCACAATGAGAAAATCCTATGTAGAAAATGAAGCACATGTGACCCTATTGATAATAATATATATCATTTTGCACAGATTGAAGGAACGCTGACAAAGTTGCCATAGGATTTGAATGCAGGCTATTCAGTCCTTGGTTCTGCAATTCTAAGACATCTAACACTCATCAGTCGAGATTGTGGTTTAGAAAAAGGGTTTTATGCAAGAAATGAAAAATTATACTCTTCTTGGCTATGCTGTTTTTTGTATTTTCTGCATTGCTCTTAATGCTACAGAATGCTTTCTGGGCTATATATTGGGCAAGACATTACAGGGATATCGCAATATTTTTGTAATGGTCTATTTTGCAATGGAATAGAGAGATGCTTATGATACTTTAAAGGTTGAGAATTGTGTGGCCAAAGGGTAGCAATTTTGTAAGTGCACACAAATCAAACAGGTTATAGAAAATCAAGAGGAAAAAAAAAAAAAAAAAAACAAACCAAAACTCCTACAAGGAACTCAGGTGGCCTCATATGCATAAAAACTGAAAACAATTCAGTGAAAATAGCATTGCTAAAGCAATGAAAGGGATTTCCTAGGGGCTAGCTGGTTCTTATGCTCTTTGCCTAAATATCTCCTGCTGGTAGATAGAGACAGTGGTTAAGCTAAAGCTTCAGTCATCCCCAGAATTGACTTCATGGGGTAAGTGGTATCTCTGCTTCCCACATATTACACTATAGAAAATACCGTTGCTGGTCCAGTTCATGCAGAGATTGTCACCCAGTTCAAAGAGGGAAAAGGTGGGTTAAGGGCCAGGGCTTAGAAGGAAAGAAAACACAATGAGTGGTGCAGGGGAAGAGAAAGGAATAGCACTAATAATAATCATTCTGCCAGCAAGAGTCACGATAAAAAGCAGAGAGGGTGCAGCTGTCTGGGTACCCAGTCACCAAAGATGTTACATGACTCTTGGACCTACTCATGTTTGGAGAAACAGGAAATATGAAGGGTTGACACCTCATCAGAGAATCTCTAGTATTTCCTCTCACATAATAATGTCTAAACATCTCCAAATTCTCCTCAGTTTGCTTTTCTTCCATCTTCCTGTTCAGTGTCTAGTTTCCTTTTGTGAACTGCGAGTTTCCTTTCACATGATTTTTCACTGCTCTATGAATAACGTGGAAGAGAAACTAAAATAAACTTTAGTACTAAAAACACTGAGGAATTCCTTTCTCTAGGAAATTCAGTTGTGCCTTTTTATTGCTTAAATTCAAGTATCTGCTCAAATTTTGTTTTGATGTTTTCTAAAACTTAAGAAACTTCACTTCTGCTTCTCGTGGCACCTTAATAGCGGATCTCTCAGTACATCCTCTTCAGACAGAGATTGAAGCTTGAGTTTTCACTCAAGGAGACAGAGTTGCAGAATTATTTCTTCACATGTGGTTTTTAAATCCAGTCTTTCCCCAGCTGACTGCTTCAATTTATAAGGTTGCATTCAGTTTAGACTGACTTTTCTTTTCATATCCTTCATTTCTTCGCCCATTTCCCCTTATCCATATTTATCTTTGTGTTGTTCCTATTATAAAATACAGCCTCAAACTTAGAAAGTGTATGAGTTACTACAGCCTTAGTAGACTGTCTCATCACATAAGACACACATGCAAATATTCACAAATACTCTGTCTTGGTGGCTGTGGCTCAATGATAGGAAGAGCTACTGAATTTAAATAAAAGTAGCTGCATGCTGCAAGCTAAAAGAATGCTACGGTTTTTCTTTCTTATGCTATATTTTAAATAAGCAAACCTCATGATGCAATTTCTTTAGAGAACAGTAAAGAAATACAGAAACTATAATTTTTTTTCTAAAACTCTTTTCGAGACTTTATTCAACTATGGAAATGGTAGCACATTAAAAGCTGTATTTAAAGGGATTGTTTACATCTAGGGTTTTTTTTTCTAAGTGTCTCATGTCTTGTTTACTGATAAAACTTTTAATAACATTTGCAAGCTAAAGGAGGAGGGGACAATGGCAGATGAATTCCATGTCATCTCTTCAGTCATAACATGTACAAGTCCTGTGGCTCTCATGTCTGTATTAAGGTACTCACCCATGGTTCCTGTTCTTCAAAACTGACCTCTTCTGTGCTTCAATCTTCATTTTCATTCCTTACTGTAGACTTGCTTAGGTTTTTGGATGTGGCTTTACATGTTGCAAAACACTCTAGAAGCCAAAGGCCCATACCTGTATTCTCTCACTTGAGACTGTGTTGCCTTTTACCCCAAGCAAACGTCAAATTCAACACAAAGGCACTGGCAGTTTATCAGTGTCTATTCTGATGTGCTTCTTGCATGTGTCTTGACATTAGTTGCACATTGTTCTCATAATTTGTATTTTAGAGTTATGAAAATGCACATTCAATATCAGTGCTTTCCAAACAGGAGCAGAATAAATGAGGTTTTACTGGTTACTGGAAACAGTGATGTGCTGTTATAGGAGAAAAGAAGAAAAGAGTGATTTTAGAGCTGGAATGATAAGCAATAGTGACCCACTCTCTCTGATCCACACAGATTTTTATTTACATAAAAGACTGCACACAGCTGTTGCATGACCAAAGCAGCGATAAAACTGAATAGGGCAAAAAGATGTTCTAGGTAGGTGGTCAGACAGGTGCCCTTAGGACAGGGGAGAGAGATAAAATGAATATTTGCCTCATGTTCACAAATTTCTTACTCTGCAGATTCACTGTCAGGCTGGGCAGCCAACGCCTCACATTGGCTTCAGATTATTGATTTGGTGGAAGGTAAAAATACTTTCCTCCTCTGATGTGGATTCTCCAACTCGTGATCCACCAGCTGGTTTAGGGTTTGTTCCCTGTTTGCTTGACTCTGTGTTGGTTTGGGTTGTAGGAATTTTTTGTCATCTCCCCCCGCCTTTTTTTTGTTCACCACGGAGCAATACCATATGGAAATGGACATGAAATAAAGTTTATTTCCTGGCCAAATGAGCAAGAAAGAAATTTGTGCGCCGATCTAGAAATTCACCACTAAATGAAGGTAGTTCTAAGCTGACACACCGATAAGTTTCTATCATAGGGCAACAGAAGGCAACCTGACATGGCACTATTGGTAACTCTTTTAGACTCAAAGAAAGAAAAAATATTAACTTTATTCAAAAAGTACTAGAAGGAAGTTAAATTTTAGTTTATGTGGGCTAGATGCAGTGAGGACACTAAGACAGGATCTTTTATTCTTTCAGAGTACAAAAATGAGATTGATACTTCTGTGTTTTCTATTCTTGAAAAGACGTAAAATAGCACCAATGAAGTTTTTAAAACATGGTCTAAATTTTCATAGCAGAAAAAGTAAAGTTTATTTGAATGTAGCATGCTACATATAAATATAATAGATTTTTAAAGTTAAAAATGTTTTTCCTTTTATAAATATGCTTATGAGGATTTGCCTTTAGAAGCATTCAGTAAGATTAATACTATAATTTTCTTAAAAGAACATATTGCTGAATTCTGAAAAGACAGTATTCTATCAGGAAAGTTAGTCTACACATTCAGAGAATTTTAATATTTGTCCTGATTTTTCTGATACTGACAAAACAGCAACATATCAAACACTAAAGTACATACTGTCCAAATATTGTGCTTTACAGCATAGAATATCTTGCATACATTCTTTTTCTAAAATACACTTTCAGCAATTGCAAATATAAAAAATGAAATTAATGCAAAACAAATCAAAATTTTCATTTAAAATTGGCACACAAAAAGAAAATATCATGCATGTGGAATATTATGTGCTGTTTTCAAGTGACTTTTCCTGTTTATTCATAAAACATAAACATGCTTATATAAATGGTATGTAACGTTACACAGTGGGTGTGTTTTTTTGCTTACCATATTTCTCCTGTACATGAGAGAAAGCTGGTAATCTTCAGCTGAGGTCAAAGATTGTCATATCAATATGATATAAAATTTCATTTTTAAAGTTATATTCAAGGAATGTAATTATATGATTGTTTTAAATTTTAATGCGTGGTAATTATCCCAAGTATAGTAAATTAGTATAGCACATACTGACAGATGGTTAGTGGGCAAAGACAAATCCATGAATAACCTGACACACCGATCAGTATTAAAATATCACATATCTCTGCAGTGTTAAAATGTTTGCAACTCATATTAGCATCCTGCTTTGACAAAAGAGGTTTGGGGTTTTTTTCTTCTCTTGACACGTACTTAATAACATAAAGATACCTTAGTCTTACTATTTCTTTACTTGCACTATTCAATTGAATATACTGCTAAAAATGGATATTATATCACAATACTAACAATGCCAGAAGTTGAATAGCAACAAAATTCTATGCTTCTCTGATTTGATTCTAAAGGAATTTAATTTAGTAATTTAATTTCTAAATATAGAAATGAAGTTACTTCTGCAGAGAATATTCTGTTGCCAATTATATTTATGGGCAAGTATTTCCTTCTGTGCAGTTATCTGTTGAAGATATTTCCCCTTCTTCATTTTCATTTGCTTAAAATATAAAAACTCTTTTTAATAACATTAGCATTATTGCCAACATAGAAAAGAAATAAGTTTATGAAATCTTATACACCCACTTAGCACTTCACTACTGCATTCTATAAGTAACGGATACACTTTTGTAACAAACCTGAACTATTTAAACATATTATTGAATTTTTATGCATTAGGCATAAGAAAATAATTCACTTATGCAAAATTCTCCCATTTCTGTAATGCAGGAAGACACTTTTGTGCTCTAATACCATGATGGCTCAGAGATAAGTATTCTCTGTAACAGAGGGCTGCTAGGATGTCTATAGTCTGTACTGCTTTCTGGAAACGTTTCTTCTCTTCCTCACCCGGTCTTCATGGAACTCAGTTTAGTTTCACGATATTTATAGTCATCAGGGCAACTTCACAACAACGACACATGCTCCAGCCCTTCCAATATTGACAGGAACTTCCTAAAAAATTAAAAGAAAAAAAAGAAGAGGAAACATTTTTATTATGGGATAGGTCTAGAAGAAATTATTTGTAGATTAAAAGGAAAGCAATTTGCTTATTTAAACTACTGTACTGCTAAAATAAATAGATTTAACTGAAGCACTGATAAGAGTTTTGGCTTTTGGGGAAACAACTTTATCAGCTGCTGAGAGTTTCAGGAGTGTAGGCTGGTATTGATGCTCTTAACTTTTGTAATAGACCTTCACATCCTAGTTCAAAAAATGTGGACTGTATAGCTACAAAAGGATCTTGGCAGTTTTAAATCTTCCCTCTTGGTCACGAATGTGCGCACTTGGTCATAAAGGTGAGCACCGGGAAGTGGCTCCAGCAGAGGGCATCGCTGGCCAAGCCATCCTGGCAAATCTCAGCGCTTCCAGCACAGACTGATTTATGCAGCCGGGGTCACCACACCACCACTGATAATTTTGATACACAATCATTTGTGTCCATTATTCAGACAGAATTCTTCCCATCTGCAGGGAATATTTATTAGGTAACTCTTAGGTAACTCTTCCCATTACCTCCGTCCACTCGTTATTTTGAGCATCATAGGACTCCACGGTATCCAGGTACGTGTGGCCATCGTAGCCCCCGACCGCATACAATCTGTCTCCCAGGGGACAAATCCCAACAGCGTCCCGAGGTACACTCAATGGGGCCACTGTTGTCCAAGCATCTGTTTTAGGATCATACCTAGAATGTTTTATGACCAAAATTAGAAAAAATACATTGTAGAAACCTATTTCAGATTTAAATTACTGATATTTGTTTATTTTTTGCTGCATTGTAGTTCACCTTACACCACAAACTAGTATAAAGAATTAGGACTAAAATGATAAATATTTAATTTAGCCACTAGGGGGATCTTCAAGTACATGAAAAATGCCCATATTTTTGCTTTTTGATTACAGTCTCTCCATTTCTATCAGATTAAACAATCAATACATTTTGAGCATAAATGAGTGCTCAGGGAGTGATAGCAATGCCCTCAGTTGACTCAGAAAAGTTGATTTCAATATATTCTTTTTTAATTTCTTCATAAAGGCTTTTGTTTTCTCTTCCTGTCAGGACTAATGTCTTCAGAAAATTTCACTGTAGAAGAAGTTAAATATCTCACATAGTTGCTAAAAGTTTATAACATAAAATGCATGGCAGTATTTTATGCCAGTGTTGATTTTATTTCTAATATGTAGTCAGCCAGTTTCCCATATAAATTCAAGTGAATTCCAGAGTAGTTCCAGCTTTACACCAGTTAACTGAGATCAAAACTCAGCCATTGTTATTCACAACAGGGAGCTGAATACTTGCTCAGTTTTCCTTTCTTGTCCCCAAATGACATGAGGATGTCAGTGGATTCCCATGGCCCATTAACCAGAGTTGTCCCCAGTCCTCATGTCCGCTTCTCACCCAAGGCTCAAGTGCTGTCCCGTGTCCCATCCTGTGCCACTGTGGTGGCAAAGCAACACTTGGCACACAATACTTATGTTTCTGAAAGGAAGTGACCAATATTTGCATTTTCTTAACAAGTGTGCTCATCAGTGAAGAATACAAAAATGAGATTAAATAAGGATCAGCTAAGGAGTATTTTCAAGTAAAAGAGTAATTACTTTGAGAAATGGATATAAAGCCAAGATTTCACTGCTTAGTTGCTGTGTGCTACTAAAATCATTAAGCCAAAGCATTCATACACTATTTAGTGTTAAAGTCAGAATTGAAGTTAAAGTAGTTTGCTTTGGTGCATGTTTACTTTTTTTTTAATCTTAAATCAGATACTTACATATGTTTTAGCCTGGTTTCCTATAGCAACATAGTTTCTTTCAGAAACTAGTTTTTTTCTGTCAGTCTCCTCCATCAGAAAACACCTGTGTAGTGACCACTGCCTGTTTGAATATGTGATATTTATTATATTTTTAACCTTTCTGTCAATATCAGCCAAATAGTGGAGGAAGAGACACTTGAAAAATATTTAGTTCCTACTACGTATGACACAAGTAGCCCAAACCTGGGGTTTGGCACTTGAGAAATAGAAAGGTCACATGTTGAATTTGTCTTTCTTGTTAAGTTGGCTTTACCTGGCACATGGGCAGGGCTGGGAGGAATTTTCTTCTACGGATTACTTGATTTGTTACCACGACAGCACTGGAAATCAATTGTTCTGCTCAAAATGTTATTTTAAAAAGCATAATATGTATGACAAACATAACATTCCAATCGTGAAGAGATATTGAGATTTTACCTTCCCTTCTACAAATTATTTTATATTTCCTTCCTGGAATTTAAAAAAAAAAAAAAAAAAAAAAATCCTTACCTTTCTACACAGTCGGAAAGGCGAGAGCAGTGGTTGGAAGCAGGTGCATCGTGACCTCCCACAGCATATAAAAACCCATTGTACGTTGCAACACCAACGCCACCTCTTCTTTTGGACATCGATGCACATATGCTCCATTTGTTTGTGTGCGGGTCAAAACATTCCATTGATTTTAAGCAGGAGCTCCCATCTCTTCCACCAACAGCATATAGTCTGGGATAATAACCCACAGGAAGGCAAACAATTTCAGTTTTTACTCTCTCATATTGATAAGAATTTTATTTGGCCAACTTCATTCAGACTACATCAAAATTATGATTATGCCCATTATTTGCTGTCTGACAGCTACACTCTGGAACTTTCTTTGCACAAAGTGTTTTGCATGCTATCTAAAGGAAGGTTATAGTCTTTGTTTGCAGTGTAAATTTTCAGGCAGTCACATGAAAATTAATTTAAAAATGCATATCAGCTTCTTGACATGTGACCTATAGATGGAATTTAATTGAAAGATGCTACGTATGTTTGAAACATATGGGTGTTATTCCCTATGACAGGCTTGTGGACTATTTGACATCTTAATATTGCAGTAAGCATGTTTTCCTACACTGTTAATATTTAAAAGACTTTTAATAATGTTATTATATATCAAAAACATATGTCAGAATATATTAAATATATTTTCCTCGATATTTGTATGAGAGAAAATCTGCTGGACAGAAGTATTTCTTTTCTATTTCAATCTAACTTGGATGCTGTTAGACATCCTGGATCTATCAGCAGACATGTTTACATGTCAAGTGTGCCAGTTGTTCAGGTTCCTTTCGAATCCTGGCTATTACCATCATTAAATTGAATTAACTTAGTGCACTAGTTAGAGATGAAGGAAATACGTAGGCTTGTCCAGAGTAAGTCACCTAAAACAGGTCAGTTGAATTTTGCTTGAGAAGTACCTGCTTTTCTCCAGTGATGGGAAGAGATTTTAGACTGCTCTGATTTGTATTTAACTAGAATATTCTTGACCACTGTTAGAATAATACAGTGCTCTCTTCTACTGTTTGTGAATGGAAGACAGACTTGAGTTCTGTTGTGCAGTTTGGTGCTTGACCCTTAAAAACGTGAAGATTTTATTTGCTTTCTTTTCACATTATGCCATTAGCTACAGTCCACTTGTTTAGACAGCTTTCAGAGAGAGGAAATCACTGCATATACAAACAGATTGGTTGGTAATTTTTGTTTTCCATAACATGTCTAGAAACATGGTAGTGTTTCCCATTCTCTATGGAAAAGAACAAATATAGCATTTTTGACTGATGTTCTCAATAGACATCAGGTTGGTCAAAAAGCCTTGCCCAACAGAAACATAAAGTTTTTTCTGGTGGGGCTGAATAGAAAAAAAAAAATACAGTCTGACTTAGGGAAACAGGAAAAGGAGAAGCATTCTGCTTGGTTTGACCACAGCAGGAGCACTTAACGATGGACATTTGATCTCAGCTTCCCCTGGCATGCCAGAAATGACATCACCAGACTAACAGACATGATTTAAGCCAGGCTGGAGACAGCTTCTATCAGGAGTGACTGAGAAACAGAGTCAGAATCAGGCTGGATTTCCTCTTTGACAAAGTGGTTTCCTGCATGTGGCTGTGGAAGGTACCAACAGGAGTTTCTGGTGAAGTTTACGCTGAGAATGTTTCCTCTGAGATACAACAGGGACTTGAACTGGGAGTTCTGCCTCTCTTGGACTTTTGGGTTGATGATTAAAATCATGTCATGTTTATATGCAAAATCCTGACTTGTACATAAAGAAGTTTTGTATTTGCTAACATCTGTTTGCTGATGTCTTTCTATTCCCTACTCCTTCTCTTTCTCTGGAAGCTAAGAAGTGAACAGGGAAGGTAGTGATGAAGTTTCAGGATAAATGCAGTTATCTGCCTGCAATTGTAATATTCTTGACCCCTACAAACTGTCATTGCTAAGGGCTTTCCACAGATTTAAATAAGAAGGAGGTTGGCTCAAGCCATATTATCCAATATAAATTGGGGCCTTTTACAAGGCTTCTGTATTTCCAGCACCCGACCATGTTGCTGAAGAGGAAAACAGAAATCTGTTAAGCATTAATTTATGAATTGTTCTTTCTTGTGCTGAAATACAACTACTTTCAAGTAGGAACGTACAACAAGGCGTAATACCGTGTTCAATACAGGTTACACACTGGATTCATACTTCCCGTGTAAAACTGCCTGAGTTGCTTTAATGTCTTAGGAGGATGTTTAAATAAATTTTGAAAACCTTGTTGGGAAAAGCAATGGACAGTGAACACATGAGCTCAGTGTATGTGAGCAATAGATGAAGGGCAGAATAAATCCGGATACAATTAAGACTTATAGAAGGCTGTTAATTCCGTTCCTAATTATTGAACTTGTCTTCCTTTCATTGAACACACTATACACCTTTAGCCTTTTAAAAATGATTCTTGACTGTGAACTTGTATGTTAATGTTGTAGATGCATGCAGGAGGTGTAAAATGACAGAGGAATGACTGTTTCTGTACAGATTTTCAAATGCTGCTTACTTAGACACATTGATTTTAAAATGTAAACATAAACTTGGAACCTTTCTTTAAAGTCAGTGATTTTATATCCTTATACGTTATATTCTAGGTAAAATTCTGATATGCGTGTAACAACATTTGTAAATTGCTATAACTGTAAAGGGCTGAAACATGTTTAAAACATGACTGCAAGTTTGAAAAAAAAAATACTACACAACAGAGGAAAAGCTTTTCTTTCTTATTTCTGTGCATTACGTTTTCTCTTTGCTTTCTTGAGGTGATTAATTACTATAAGATCGAAAATTTAAGAAACTGTTTCCAAGGAAGGAAGCAAATGAAAAACCAAAGAGAGATTTTCCTGTTGGCATACTTGCTATTTAATGCTGCAACCCCTACAGTGCTCCTAGGGGTTGACATGCTGGCAACATAGTTCCACTGCCGTGCTTGGGGGTCCCATCTTTCTACGGTATTAAGGTAACTCCATCCATCATGGCCACCAACAGCATACATTGGTCCTTCAAGCATTGCTACTCCTTCAAAGATAGAATTAGAGACAAATTGCAGTACCTAATAATTTCAGTGACCAATAGCATATTAACTTCACACTTTAATTCCCTCTATGCATATAAGCAATTTCAGCTGGTATTAAATGATCTAAAAGCTGCTTTGTCATTTGGCAGAATAAACAGAGATAAACAAAATACTTTATACAGTGTTTTTCTGCAAAAGCATTCTCTTTTGCCAAAAGATTAGAGAAAAGCTGCTTTAGTTTTGATGTTCTCTTCTTGGACTTTCATCTCTTCCACTTCTGTTGACCTTGTTCTGAAGCAAATTTAAGCCCCTAAATGAGAAACAATGCTATTCTTTCAAAGAAAGGCAAAGATTGAGCCTGGCAATGAAAAATATGCCTGAACCAACCACCTATCCCTTATTCTGAGCCAGCTGAAGCTCTGTAGTCCCACCAGCATAAGCCCGAGTGGGTGGGCAGCTGGCTGTCCTTACAGCTAAAGTACCATAACATTTCAATGCCTATAAGGGGAACACACTTTTGGTTGAGAGCTGGCTTGTGTCTGGTGTCCTTGAGGCACAGGAGAGTGCACTTGGCTGTCTCTGCAGAGCTCTGGGTGGACAGATCCCGGGTCATTGAGGGAAGGGCTTTGGTACCTCCCCTTGGGGTCTGCTGCTATTCACTGCCTTTCTTAGGTAAGGCAAAACGGCTGAATCTGGCTGCTTAAAAGCTTTCTAAATCTGTCTTTTCATGCCTAAATATACATGGCCTGATTTTTTCAAAAGTGCTAACTCCCCACAAAATGACACTAACGCTAATAGGAACTCTTGTAAGGCAGCTTTGCAAAACAGTCTGATGCACAGACAGAAGCCTAACTGTGGGCATGCAAATTTACCACTGAGTCCTACTTGTTGGGTAGAATTGTGCCCCTGCAGTTGGTAATTATGAAGACTTCAATGAGAATAATTTCATCTGTTCTCATTTCTTTCCCTTTGCTACCTACTAGTATTCACTTTTATAAATTTGACAGAATAGCTGGTAAGAGCCCTACTCTGTACTTTCTCCACCAAGTGATGGAGAAGGTAACGCAGGCCACAAAGGTTCACTGAATAATTCTGGATCAAACTTTTTCTATTATTCCTTAAAATAAAAATATTCTGTGCCATTCAAACTTATCAATGATTTCCAGCATTACCTGTTCCTGTAAACTTAAGAGAAGCCAGCTTTTTCATAAGGACTGTGCTATACAAATAATTCAGAAATTCTCGTGTTCCCTCCCTTATGGTTTCCTTAACTGTAAACTTATTCTCATTTCTTATAGATCCAGAAATAAATTCTAGATTTCATATTATCCATGCACTGTCAATAGTATTAAGGGTTATTGTGCAGTGAAGACCCATAGACACTAAGACATGACAGTGCTCTGTAAAAGTTGTGGTAATTACAACATTAACATTTGTGAGGTCATACTTATTTCCTTACCACAATGGTGTCTTCAGTGTGAGTACTTCTCTGATCTAATTTTCAGACACGTTTGGTACCTATGTGCTAAGTGATAATTTAGAAAAACCTTAAAACCAGATTGTTGTTGTATTGCAAACATATCTCTTGACTACTAAATTGGATGAAGAGTCAATTATTTTCACTGTTGCTTATATTTTGGAATTTTCTAAAAGAAAAATTAACTCTGGATGACCAGTGCAAGTTAGGTGAATACTAATAAGTATTGCAGTCATTAAAATATGGCAATAGGTAACCCTGTCTTTGAAAAACACCTTCTACAAATATTGCCATATGCTATTAAATGCTTTAGAAAGGTATATCAACAGTGTTTGTGTCAATCAAAATTCACTTGTATGTGATCCAAGATAGTTCCAAAGGAAGAGCACCTCTTACCTAGGCCATGTCTGTGCGTTGACATCGGAGGCATTATAGTCCAGACTTTGGTGATAGGGTTGAAACATTCAACAATATTAGAAGTTTTCAGACCATCTCTTCCTCCCACAATATAGAGCTTGTTGTCAATTACTGCGACTCCAAACTGTAATCGTCTGCCATTCATGGTACCAATTTGCATCCAACTATTAGTCCTAAGGTCATATTTTTCAATTGTAGTGGTACCTGTTAAAAATGAAAGTATTATGAGCTTATCTCGTTATGTATTTTCTCTCCTCTATCTGCTTTTCCAGATGCATAGACTGGGAAAGAAACTACCACATCTATCTGTAATAAAAGAAAGAAATTCTTTTTCCCTCTTCCTGTCTTATTTTGATCAATTGGGTTTCTTTGACTGTGCTTTACATTTTACTAGTCTGTTTGCTCTTGTTTGCTTTGATTCCTTCTCTTTTATTCTATGCTAACATGTGAGCACCCCAAAGTTCTCAGCTTCAAAAGAAGTATCCCGCACACTAGCTAAAAAACAGGAAAAATAAATTCAGGTGTACAGTGTGTTCTTACACCCTGTGGGCTGTAATTTTTACAGAGACTTGAAGGTAGGTTTTGGAAGTTAATGTGGTTTAGTCACAATCACATTTTTCAAAATACCAGCCCAAAAGTGGCTCTTTGATCTTCTTTTGATCATTTGAAGTTGAGATTTGACTTCATATACCACCTGAGATAAGCACAAAGCCAAACCCATCATTCCCTGAGAGTTTTCTTTATCACAGAAAGTGTATTATTGCCAGAGGTGGTAGTTACTCCCTTCTCAAAGCTGTTCTTCCAGCGCATCCTTGTCTCCGAGGTGCTGTTTCCTTTATCTTACAGCCCAGCACAGGCTGGAAATGTGAGTCAGAGCTGCAGAGGCCAGCAGGGAGGAGAGGAAGTGCTGCTCTTCTGAGCCAGCACAGGCAAAAGTTCAAACAATTGGCTTTATTCCGAGGTAATAAGTAAAAGAGGCACCAACAGGAAGTGCAGATGCTGACCGAAATAGCCCTTCTTTTGTATAACCTATACTGAGAAAAATCTATTGGAAAACTTTTATTTTGGTAGAAGTTAAAGATTACCCTGAATTCTTGGTTGGTTTGTGTAATTCATAAATAATCAGTATCACTAATGAAACTATACTAATTGCTACAGTTTAACCTCATTTTGCTAAACTCTCCTAGGAATGAGTGATGGCGATGAATGGGTGTTTTGCACTGGATTTGGTTGCATAGAGATTGTAAGGTAGTACTGCAAGATCTATTGTACAGGAAAAATCTGTTATCAGCAGCTTTTGCAAAACGTGAAATGGATTAGTTTCCTTGTGATTCTATTAAAAGTGAACTCACGTAGCTAAAAGTAGGATTGTTAAGCAAGTTGCTAGACTTTAAAATAATTATAGTTCTTTGGCTCCAAGCTGTGGGTTTGAAGTTAAGGTTTCTGTAGAAAATTATTTAATATACTGCCTACTAAATAGAATAGTATAATGTATAAAGCTGTAACATGATTACAGTTGTGAAAATCAAATAATAGAAGTTGACATACATTTATTACATTCAACTTTCAACTACAAACCTGAAAAAACTCCTTTGTATGAAGTCCGAAAAAAGCTGCATATAGTGTTGCACTTATGAAAAAGTACAAATCTCTCCATCTGAAGTTTTATAACAAGTATTGAGAAACTTTAGCTAAGAGTTCTCACTAGTTCAGTAATGCTTTTTGGGTTTATTTTCCTATTCTCCACAAACTTTTCCAACCTTCTAACTTTTGTTAGGAAGTGGAGCAATGGGTTCTAAAACAACATTAAACAAATCTTGAAATATTTTGAATATTATTTTTTTCTTCTGATTTGTAAATTCAAACTATACACACAAATTCTTACAAACCCTAATTTTAAAATCACCCAGATGAATCAAACTTGTTTAGTCTGCACTTCAAGGTATGAGTATATCATTTACAAACACATGATTCTTGCAAGAAGAAATAACATCTACATTCTGTGACTTTTGTTGTTGTTCTGTGATTTATTTTTTCCTCAACCTTTGTTGGTTTCTTAACATGCATCTTTAAATATTTGTCATATATTTCTGGATGTTTGTAATACAATTAATTAAGACAAATTAATTTCTGAACTTACCTTTAGTGGCATCCATACCTCCTACGGCATAAAGTGCACCCACTGTAGATTTTCTAGGCTTAGTTCGAGGGCTCTGCATCATGGACCGTCTTTCTGGTAGGAGATGGTACTTCATGGCCTCCATAAGAAGCTTCTGACACTCCAGGTCGTCTGCAAACATTGGACTGTTTTCTAGATCGGCTAGTAGCTAAGAAATGAAAAGTGAGGCTCTTACATATCTCTAAATCATTAACATTGTATGTACTTTAGTAACTAAAATATTTGTAGATACAAGCACCCATTTTCAGTTCACCTCTGATTCGAGCTTTGCTGGAAACTCTGCTTTAATGCAATCAAAACAATATAAAGGTAGGAACAAAGACTTTAAGTATGATGTCTTTGCAATTTTAGCCTTTTATAAAGGTTAAAATAAAATTTTCAGAAAAAATAAAGCAAACATAGTACCGCACCCTCTGAATTAAGAACTTCTCTTGATGTGAGTATAAGCAAATCTAACATATGTATTTCAATGCTCAGAATAGTCAGCAATAATCTAAGCCCTTTTGGTTTTGTCTACTTATATGGCAATAAAGAAATAAGTATTGTGCCTTATCTGTACTGCAGTTCAGAAAATTGAAATAAATATCTTTGTATGGTATACAAGTTGCTGTATTATTAGAGGAAAACTACTACCATTGCTACCCAACAAAGAAACACTGTACTTTTCTAATAATGTTAGCCTGACATTTTTATAGAGGTAATTCTGAGCCTAGTAATTACACTGGCATTGGGGGATATTTTTTCATCTGTGTTTACAAATAATAAACACATCAACTACACTGTTAGGAAAAAAAAAAAAAATTCAGTGGATAGTTTGGTTCCCTATCAGCCCTTTGCACTCGTACCTGGGCTGGAAGCAGAGGCAATCTGATGTAAGAAAGGAGCATTCCCAGGTCTCGCTGCCGGTTTTGCAAATCGTGCCTCACCCACATCATTAGCGCCTGGAATATGGCTTCTTCATCTGGCACGTTGATGTCATCGCTAGACAAGAGCTTTGCAATCTCATTAGCAGGGAGCAAAAGAAATTCCTGGTTTTTTATTACTTCTGTGAAGTGTTCCTAAAATGAAAAAAAAAAAAAAAAAAAAAAAAAAATCAGTGCACTGATGATTTTCACAACGTGAAATAACATTTTCTTATATAATGTAGGCTCTGCATATATTTCATTCCTGTTCTGTTCTATGGCATAGGGAAATGCAGTGATCTAAAGATCACTGAATCTTCTGCTGACATTTAAAGGAGATTTTGCTTGCTCTTTGCTGCCTTACTCTCACAGAACTGAAGAATAATGATTATTCTCAAACTACAGTGTGTTTGTCAAGCTTCTTGTCACTATGTCCTGTCTTAGGGATGTGCCACTGGCAGTTTTGTCCACCAATGGGATCTTAACACTCTATAATAACATAGGAAAACAATTTGAAGGTATAATGTGTATCTTAAGAATGCCAAGCAGGCATTCAAATAAACTGTGTAACTCCTGTTATAATTCAAGAATTTTTAGAAAATTACATTGAAATCTTCAAATCCTTTTGCAATGAGCTGTGCCAGGTGTTGACTGCATATCTCTACTCTTAGTAGAGCAAGGGAAGCTACACTCACTTTTGTAACAGCACTTTTTCGGCAACAGAGAATTGGACAAGTCCCAACAAAGGGACCCCAGTGTTTAAGCTATTGCTATGATAAAATTCACCAGCTCCAGAAGTGGCCACAAATATTAAATCCCTAGAATCTTTCAAATAATTATTTTTCATTAAAATAATATATTGTACAGTCAAGTTACTATAATATTAGAATGGGTATTAAAATATATTAAGTATGCTTACTTGTGCTAATTCCAAAGGAAAAAATAAATTTTGCTAACAGAGATAGGGTTTTTTATGTTACTTGCAAATAAATACATGTAAGAATTCATGTCTGTATTTGAAATATTATTTGTTTATGTACCTGGGAGTAATATGTTTTATTTGGGAACCAGACTGAAATAGGGCAGATGAAGAAATTTTTGTAACTATTACTGGTATCTTTTGTTTTCACCAGTTTCTTAGCTTTTGGTAACTCTTTTCAAGAGTACCAAGGATGTAAATAGAGAAGTGTCAGTGACTAAAGGAGATGTTAACTTTGCTCTGCTATGTATACCCTGCTTCAATATTTTGCGATGTTCAGAGAATAGGCACAGGACGGCCAGTCCACATTTAGTTACAAATATAGCACAAGATGTTTATCAGAACAAGTTCTATCTCTACAAAAAGGCACCAGGCAGGAAGCTGTTAATACTGTGCATCAATGGCCAAAGCAATTGAAGGGGAAGGTCTCCATTGCGTCTGTTTTTATTGAATGGATGTGGTGTTTATAGCTGATTGTCTTCTGAAAATATTTGAATACTACTAGTTTGTTTGAATGGTCTCTGTATTTGCATTACAACTTCATAGACTTTCCTCTAAGGTACATATTCTCAAGTGGTTGTTTTATTTATCCTCTTCCACAACACTTGGGTGTGTATGCATTGTTATCATCTCTTATCCTTCTAAGTTTGGGTGGTTTTTTTTTTTTAAATTACTTCAAGGGTTTAAAAGAAAATTTTCTTAAAGGCTATTTCAAAGGGTGCAGATTTCCTTTTCTACCTTTGAACTGTCAGTAGCTACAAACTTGACAGGTGCTTTTATGACATGCAAGGTCCTCGTCATGGCAGCATTCTCAATCTGCATTGCACACAAGTGGTTCTGGGGGTGGAAATGCTCCTGGTTGTTTCAGGAAGACATAGTGTAAAGCTTACGTATGCACAGGACTGCTGAGGATCACAGAGTCACCACGATCCTTCACATTATCCAGGGTTCTTAAAGACCCAACTGTCATTTCTATTTGAAAAAATTGTAAAATCTAACTCCTGGGAAAGACCTGAGGATTCAGCTGGTTAAAAAAACTAACCAAAAAAGCTCTCTTATTGTCTGACATTATAAAATCATTTGTCTAATCATATGATTTTATTTCAGTTTTGCAGAAATCTGGACTGTGAATTTTAAATGTGTAAAGTTGATGCCCATGTGCTGGTGGGAGAAAAAAGGCAACAGCCATGGGGGGAAGTTCCTGGTTTTGGTGGAGTATAAAATGGTGTGGAGCAGCAATGACAACACAGTTTTGTAGAGGCTGAGTGAACCTCTATCTTAAATGCCCTTTTTCAAAATTTAAGATATAAAAATAATCTAGATTGCTGTTAAACAAACCATTCATTAGCGTGACAGGAAGGGCACAACCAGTGCCCTCAACCTGCAGCTGCCACTGTCATTTATTTTAGTGTGTGGACAACCTCTTACTGGAATGCTCTCAGCATTGTGAAACCTCCAAACTGGTTTTGACGTACTACGCTAATATTTCAAGCATAAAGTTGCCATATGTCTCCTAACAAGTAGTTCTTTTTATATCAACTTAGCTGTAGCAGTTGCCATTCTTTTTGTGTTTAAAGTTGCTATAGCACATCTTTTTGCCCTGAATATTTATCCCTCGATTTGGTTTCACAGCAAGCTATCTTGCTTCTCTGTTTCCCACACTCTGAATATTCATTTCTTGCTTTGAGCCAGAGCAGGATTATGCTCCAGTCAGGGTTGTGCTGCTTTTTAGCATTCCAAATCTTTCCCATACATTCTTTATTTTGTCTCTTTCTATGTGTGTCTCACCTTAAAATCAGCTTTATAATTTTCTTTGTGTTGAATCAAAGCATAAGAATGGGCTGTTGCTGTTTGCATCTTGACATTAGCCATGTTAAGGCCTCATTTTTTTTGTAAGAAATATGTGCAAATCATACTGCAAATTTAAATCCAATAAATATATCCTTCTACAAGGCAGAACTCTGAAACGGGAAACAAAACTGAACATTTGTTTTTCTGAGCATACTTTTTTCTCCTTCCCATACTTCTGTAACAGTCACAGTTCTTTAATTTCCCTTTGGAGCTGAGCAGAGATGTCCCTGCATCAGGGACTTCCAGAAACTGCCCCTGCCAGTGTAGGAAGAGCAGAGCATCAGTCTCAGAGAGAGGAGCATCCCTGAGCCCTGCTCAGCCAGGTCAGCTGAGTAAAAGCCCACATGGTTTCCAGGAGATTATTCACACTTGCTGTTAACATTAATTGTGAAGCATTTCGGTTGGTCACTTTACCATGGTGTATGTGTGGGCCACCTTCAGGAGCTCCGTGCAGCCCTGAGCATCTCCAAAAGAGCGAATCCCCAGGCAGTTGGAGGGATGGAGCTGCTTCATCAGGAAGCTGCAGCAAACCTCGATGACCTGGGAGAGCTGCAGAAGACAAGCTGCAGACAGCAAACTTTCTATAGTGTCTTCCTTTAACTCTAGAATACCTGTGCAGTTTGTATATAGAAAAAAAAAAAAGTTTTTCATCATTGTCATTGTATTTTTATTACCGGAAAGCTTCCCACTCCCCAATTTTTATCCTCCTCTGAAAAATTTTGAGAAGTGTTCTGTGATTCACAAATTCTTTTTTGTTACTTGCCAATATGGTGATTATAATAAGGTCTTTGTTTTACTTTGATTTTTTTTTAGTTATTCTAAGTTCTTTTAAAGTACTCTAAAAATACTGATAGATACCTGTGATACCTCTTCCAGCCTTGCTGTTTTGGTATCAAAATTCTGTTCTTTCATTCAAAAGCAAAAAAGTAATATTCTGTGCGGGATATCAGATGACAGGATATAGTGAAAGTAATTTAGGTGTTAACCGAGGGGATGGATCAGTTTACAAGCAGATGTCCATAAATTCATAAAGCTGTTATTCTGATCAGTTAAGTGTTGGTACACCCTGAGGGAGTAATTTTTCTCTTTTGAGATTTGGACATTTTTGTGTCACAGAAAAAGGGTTTCCCTTTTACCTTTCTGGCTGGAGTAGCTGCCATCTGCATTGAGAGGCTGGCCAGATACCACAATGTGCACACTTACAGAATCTGCATATGTTTGAACGATCTGGGTGTTTCTAATTGTAATATATGCTAACATAGCGGTCATGTTCTACAGCGATTTTCCCTGTTTACTGTAGAGCAGATGAAAGGGATTTCACAGTTCTCTGTCTTGGTCTTTTTGGCTGCTTGGTTCAATCACTTTGGATTCAGCAATACAGGGGCTAATGTTGAAAGCAGGAGAAAATAAATTAGAGAAAAAAAAAGAATATGAAATAGTCATTTTCATTAAGATAAAATCTCTATAATATTTCAAGAGAACATAAGTAAACCTTTTTCAGAATGTGATGGCACTTTCTCATAGTTAAGGTTGCTCTACTCGTGGGTGTGACCGTATTCCTATTTTCCTCTAATTATTCCTACTCAAGAGCCTTGAGTGAGCCAAAGAACTGCCACCATGTCTTTAGCTACTGGTGACGGGAAGGTTCATGGTACCTCTTCTGTGTCACTACATGAGGTGGGCAACAGGCAAAATACATTCTTCTTTCATTAAAATTCCTAAAATAATTCATATCTAGTTAGAGAAAGATGCCCAATATGAATTTGTATGTTGATATTTCTGCATATCTTCTAGAATTTGTTATTGTATAAAACAGTCGTATTTATTCATCCTCTCTACAGAAAGTTTCACATCACATATACAAGATTTATGCATGTGTTTACGTGCTGGTATGAAATGGAAGAAGGAACAACTATGTATGTGTTGACTAGATTTTATCTTCCTTTACAACAAGGACGTGAGTAATGGAAGAAGAATTACCTGTGTAGGCGTAGTGCACCAAAGCTTTCAGCGCATCAGGGTCTACTCCCTCCATCTTGATCTCCTCTTGTTTTGCTTCACGCACATCATTGGTAAACATCGCAGCAAAATAATCAGACACTGCACTGAGAACCAACCTTGAAATAAAAGCATTTTAGGAGAACTGCAAATTAGTTAATAATCTCAATAGCAAGCATGAATTTCATTATTATTATGTAATGAACTGTGTGTGCAAGAGAAACATTATCTTTAGCATAGGACTCAAATCTTATTGCAGAGAGCAATAAATTTGAAAGTGGAATTAGTAATCTAATTTTCTCTCAGTGCTTGCTTGGGCAGATTTTCTTCACTGATCTCACTAGTTTGACAGCAGCAAGATGGGAAGATAGACAATATCAATGTTTCATGTTTGAATTTCATTCCATTTGAAATAATGAATATGAAACATTGATCACATAATTTTTTGCCATTGTTAGCTGATGTCACAGAATCACAGAGTGTTAGGGATTGGAAGGGACCTCAAAAGATCATCCAGTCCAATCCCCCTGCTGGAGCAGGAACACTTAGATCAGGCTACTATAGTAACCATTCATTCATAACTAAACAGGGTAGGTGTAAATTGACCTAGTATTTGGAAATGTCAGGCTTTGAACCCATGTAAACAACACGGGGAAATGTACCTGTGAGCTGGGATCTTTTGGTCACCGACTATGAGAAGAACATCACACAGCTGCTTCTGCTGCAGATAATTTTCCATTTTGCGGAAAGTTTGCTCCGCGTGGTTTGTCGAGTGGAAATACTCATCGGAGCCGTTCGTGCTCATTCCCAGCAGGGAGCTGCTGGTCCTCGACAGCCTGCAAGGAAACAAGGCAGTGTGGGAAGTTCCACATTACAAACACTGATTACATTCTTCATATAGTTTTTGTTCAAATGACATTCCAGAAATGCTTAAAATTATAAAACTCTTATGATCCTGGTCTTATGATGCCTTCTTCCTTTTTTTTTTTTTCTGTTTGGTATCTGGGAGTTTTCATTTCTAAGGCTGCATGTAAACTGTAGTTTACTGCAGTGAACTGTAGTAGGTGGTGCTAGGTAGGTAGTTTTCTGTTTCCTATCAGTTTTGTGTGTGAACCTATTTTCCTGTGGCACTAATAGCTAAAATATCTTGTGGTATGAAACTTTGGATATTAAGAGTCTTTAGGTCTTACTTCTGTGTCTCTTCATACTTCATAAATTACTAAATGGGAATGAATCAGAAGATAATTTGACAAGGACCATGGAATTCTAGACAAATTACCAAACTAAAAACTGGTCAAATCAGTACATTATATAGCCTTTAAAATCCAAATGCAAACAATAAAGACAAACTATTTTTTCCATCTTTTGATGGAAAGGTACTTTAAAAATACATTCCTCCCACTCCAGAATTTTGTTAGCTGTCCCACTTACAATTTATCACTCTCTTTTGAGACGTCATTCCCATTGCCTTTTAATATGGATTAGGTTGCAGAATGGAATGCCTTTTTGATATTTTCTTACAAAAATATTTATTTTTATGTCCATCTGTTTTTAGTAAAATAGTAATGCATTTGTTGATCTACATGTATATTACATCCTGAAAAGAATGTTGTCTTCAACACTTTTTTAGTGAAAGTTTTCTTTAGAAAAATGTTTTCTCAATTTAATATCATATATTATGAAAAAGTAAAGCACCTGTTGTTGGTGGGTTTTAATTACCAAAGCCATATAGGAAATAATGGCAGCTGTTTGACTAAATTTAGGCATTGTCTTTGATACTATTAATGCATATTCATAAATTATTAGGAGAGATAAAAATCTCCTAATGAAATTAACATATTTAATTTAGCAGAATATTGGATTACATTCACAATTGACCATCTAGTTCAGAAAATTCAGAAATACAAGTAGTTAAATCAGGTTGAATAAGTTAAATTATCAGAAAACAGAGAGAAGTTAGATTATACATTTTCAAAGATCATGCATCACTAAATAGCTAATCAGAATTCAAGGTGAATAATTAGAAATGAAATTATAATGTAATATTCAAGTGAAACACAGTAGAGTTTTCTGTCTCCTCTGCAATACCAGAACGTTTCTGGATGTCAGTGCTTTTCTGGGTGGTACACAACAAAATCACAGTTGGTATGGATATGGTGTGTCTGGGTTTTTCCAGGCATAGCTACTTTTTCCATCTGAAAATCTGTCAATATGAAGCTTTCTGGATTTCTCATTGTATTTATATACATCCCACAGCCCATTTGGAATATGGCACATTTCAGACACTGGTGCATCAAAAGCCTTCAGCTCCTGCATGTATTTGATGCCTTTCAGATGAGCCAGAGTTTGGTGTGTTCAGCCAGGCCTGGCCCTGCCAGACTCACTGGAGATGTAAGATCATTCACAGTCTGCAGAGACACATCATTCCTGGTAGAACTGAGATCTGGTAGCCCAGAGATGTGTGTATGTGTCACCTGAGACACAGCACACCTGACACATCTGAGATCCTCAAACACCCCGTGCATCTGCACAGTGGATGCACATGTGTTTCTGTCTGGGCAACCTGAGTTTATACTAATTGCAGACACATTAAGTTTTACCAGACCAGTGCAACAAACTCTCTACCTTTCTTTTGAAGGTCTTTATTACAATTTCAAATGGATTTTCTTTGTTCTTTTTTCTTTTTTTTTTTTTTGTTTTTCTAAGAAAAGGGGCAAATCAAGTTCACGTATAATGTGTATCCTTTGTAGTTTAGAGCTTACAAAAATTAATTTGTCTCAGTGAGTTTAATTACTATACTTTTTTTATTTGTTTTCCTTCAATGCTTCATTGAAAATGAGGAAGCTGCAAAATTGGATTAGTTGCTCATTAGCTTTGCATGAGCTACTTGATGCCAAATTCATACTATGTAACATTCACATTTTGATATTTACCTCTTAAACTTTCTTTAACAATTTTCAGATAATAATTCTTCAAAAATATATCTTCTTAGAATCATTATATCCACTCTAAGTGTTGTATTTAAGTATGTATTATATTGCACTTATCCTTGAGATTTGCAGAAATCAGCTAAAATAATACACAACCATCCCTATTGCAAATGCACAGTACAAGTTTGACAGAATGGCTGGGGTTGGAAGGGACCTCTGGAGATCACTTAGTCCAACCCCCTGCTCAAGCAGGTTCACCAGAGCAGGTTGTACAGGAGCGTGTCTAGGCAGGTTTTGAATGTCTCCAGAGAAAGAGACTCTTTACTTCTTGAAATAAATAATTTCCCACAGTGTCTATATATTTGTGGGTAGAGCAATCATTTTTAAGCTGCAAATATTTACGAAGGGACTTAAAGTCTAAGAATTTCCTTCAGTCCTTGATACTTTTTTCATATGTTTTGTAGAGTGACCTTTAACTACAGCTGAAATACCATTAACAATTTTTTTAAAGACAAATGCCTTCAGAAAATGAAAAATACCAGGAAAAAATAATGCTCCATTAAGTTTGTTAAGATTAATATTCAACAGCTGAGTCAAAATGGTAGCTATAGTGTATTATGGATGGAAAAAAAATAATTCAAATATGTATATATTTTCCTTAGTGTTCAAGTATCACTGCAGAGAACTCAAATACCGAACTTACAAATATAGTACTGGAGATCAGTGAACTAAAGGTGGTGATTAAAGTACTTTGAAGAAAGAAATCAGTGAAAGTATCCTTGAGTTCAATGCCTTTATGTAGAATTGTAACAGGGGATGCTGTGGTCTGTAGTACAAAGATAGGCAAGCTGGCAGCAAATGTCTGAACACGTCTGCCTGTCACATCTTGTTCTCTGTGTGTGGGACAAGATGGTGAGAACACAATGAGAGAACTCGAGGTTCATGTCAACCTACTCAGAAGGGAAGCACATAGGAGATGGAGAAATATTTGTTTTCTTTAAAATGTGTAGTTTGGACCAAAAAACCCAAACAAATAAACTTAATATTGAGTAATAGAAGTTTCAAAGGTGCTTTAGTCCTATGATGACCAAGGAATTAGTTTTCTACTAAGCTGGGAGGGAAAATGATCAATTAATTGTTCTGTAGAATCAGAAACGCAAATTGCTTAATGACATCTTTGTGTTAGTGTTCACTAGGATGTTGAGTGGTGTTAACACCATTAGCATTAGCAATAATGGCTTAAAAAGGCAGATTAGCCTAGAGAGAGCAGAGATAAATCTATATTTGAATGATTCCAAAGTAGCTGAGCACTATAAATTTCATCTTAGGTTGAGAGCCAAGTGAAATAACTTTGGAGTTTTCCTGTAAGGATTTGTGAAGGATAGTGAAAATATGGTACCATTTTTCAAAAGAAGCAACACAAAAGTTTGAAACAGACAATATAAACTGAAAACTTGAAGAAATAATCAAAAAACATTAAAAGCCTAGATGATAACAAGGTCATAAATACCAGCCAGCATGGCTGTTCAGAACAAATCATGTCATAACGTATTTTTTTGACAAGCTAACATAGCTTACTGGAAGAAAAACATTAGTTGTCAGAAGTCATCTTGACTTTTGGATGGCTTCTGACACTATTTCACATGACATTTTCAAGCGTAATAAATATAAGAGATATGAATAACTGGTATAGCTACTCATGAAAATTTATCAGAGATTCACTCTGAAAGGCAGATGACGTTCTGAATGCATTCCAGGCAAATTCTGCTTCTGATGCTGCTCCATATTTTTATTATAGACAAGCATACAATAGAAATAGTGTTTAATTGTTACATCGACATAAGATAACTAGTGGCAAAATTTTGGGGAACAGAATTTAAATTGAGAGCCATCTTTGCCTTGTCCTTATTGAACTTATTGGCAAACTTTTACTTTTCTAAGACATACTCACACTTGTGTGTAAGTACCTGAATGAAACAGGCTACAAAAGGAAAGTTGAGGTAACAGCTAAAACATACTGGACCCTAAATAAGCCGTGTTTCAAAATGGTGTTGTGGAAGTAAAGCTTCATCTTTTCTTTAGTCAGGAAAATGAATGTGATGAGTTTTATGTATCATTCCATTCCTACAATTCCTTACATTTCTGAATTATGTTAGAATTATTTTCTGTCTTAATAAAGTACTCTTCATTAATCAGCACAGCACTCTTCATTAATCAGTACATAAAGGATAAATTCAATTTTCCTCATTATTTAATTAGAACATGATAAAACAGAAATGCCATTTATTTGCCATGTCCTTTTTAAAATTCAGTATGTTCTTAAAGTGCCTCATTAAGTGTGCCTATGGCCAAAAATCAGAAAGAAAATCTGATTATAAGGAAGCTTAGAAGCTTAGTATTGCATGAAAACCAAGGGATGAAATGCAGTATTTTAATGTTATTGTTCTTGATAGGGCTATTATTTATATATTTATGGTGACCACTTCCCAGTTGGGTATTTGTTGAATGTACCTATCTAATCTGATATAACATTTGTGAAATTCAGTTTAATCAAGTAACAGTTCAGCTATCAGTGTCACAGATTTTTATTTTGGATCACCTCAGCTCTGCGCTGTAAATCAGAGCAGCCACCAGCAGCAAACTGGAAACCAGTTTGAGACACGAGACATCCTAAGGACTTTATCAGAGCTGAAAGTAGCAGCGTGACCAGCTCTGTGGGGCACTGGATGCGCCTCAGCGGTGACAGGGCATGGGACAAAACTGCAGCTTCATCAATTCTGTTTGTTTGTGCAGCAATATTTACAATGCAACTCATCTTTTTTTCTTTTCTCCCTCTATTTTTTTTCTGCTTATTCAAGGAAACCACAGTCAGCCCCCACGCAGGCAGCATCTCCTGCGCAGCTGTTGGGGCTCTGACCCTCTGTCTGCTGGGTTGGAGGCTGCAAGCTGCTGTTTTCCTAGCTCAAGTCATAGGATCATGGCATCTGTTAGAGATAAACTGCATCAGCTGGCTGAGAAATAAGAAAAATGTTTTAGTTAGGAAGCCATTTCTGAACACAGGTAAAATAATTATAAAGTTGATGCACCTGTACCAATTGCTTACTGATATAATTATGTCATATCAGTAACTGTCCCAACCTCTGCCTTCAAATTCCTACTGCAATTGTTGCCTTTATTATTTATTCTTTCTAAATGTAACACCTAAATCTTGTGTTGAAGTTTTTAGGGTTGGGTAAAAAACTTTGGTCCAAAAAAGCATGCAAAATTGTACGATATCTTGATGACTGCTGAGGTAGTAACAGAGAGACTGCTGACTTCTAACCTATCTAAATTGAAAGTTAATACTGACAATTCTTTTAAAACTTGGTGCTCTTGAAACTGCCTGGTTTTAATATATTTTATTGCTAGTGTTAACATAAACCTGCCACTATTCTCAGTTTGCATTAGTTAAAATAGTTTTTCCCATTTGGGATTGCAAGTGTGCATATGATTAAATGCAGTAGCTTCAGCATCCTGCTGAAAGTACTGTGGCTGTTTTGAGTTTTGTTCTTCCCCCCAGACATGATAATATACAGATTAATGTCATTATGATTCATATTAGGATGAATTTGTGTTAGGGTATCTTGAATTCTCTTGTGAATAGAAGGCACACGTTTGGTGGGAAATTTGCTGGAAAAGAGTCTGCAACCAAACTGCAGAGCCCCTGAGCGCTCCTGGCAGCTGTGGCCACATCATGAGTTCCTGTTACAAAGAGGGATAGATCCAAACACTCTACCCACTAAGCTGTTTTCCTTTGGAAGTTGTATATTTATTTTTTTAACAGAGGAGGTTAATTATAAAATTATTTCCCAGGCTCACTGCAGTGCAGATTGTTCTCATCAGCATGTGTACTCCCTCAGTTGTTGATCCTTTGCTATCAGGATGACAGTTTGTTGAAAGTTTCCTGCGTTCCTTTCTTGGCATCTGGTGTCTATGGTAAAGTCCTCTGTGCACATTTTGCTGTATACAGATAATTACGAAATGGGAGATTCCTATGTACATAGTAAAGAATTTCTGTAATTTATTACTGTGTAAAAGCACAGTTAGATCTGGTTAAGATCTTTACTTGCACTATAATATTATGCGAATTATTTTTGTTCAACTGCTCAGGACAAACATTTAAAAATTTCACTATTATATAAATGCCTATTCAAGAGTCACTGTCTATGAGATTTTGTTCCTGAGTTTGGAGGCTCAGTTTTTAAAACTGCAATTTATTGCAGACCCATTCGCAAATTTCAAGAAACATAAAAATCAGGAGTCAACTGGCTTCCACTTCTTGTAAGTCAGAATGGTAGGTTGGGAAAGGCCACGGAGGTGGTGTAAATTGTTGAATTCACTAAAAGGACAGTAGGGGCAAAAATCAGCAAACCTTTCCAATAAAAAAACCTCAAAAGCTGCTTTCTGAGCTTGCAGCATACTCATAACACTGGTTATATACCTGTGATGTGACTGCACACACACATGTTCCCAAAACGTGATTCTGCATACATTTGTAGGTCCATCTGGCACAGCGGTTACTATTCACCTGGCTGAATTCATGAATTGTTTTAATGTACCTTGCTTGGACACAGAGTGAGAATGCACTTTCCTTGTGCACCAAGAGTAAACAACAGCATACAGTAACAATATGCCATTCCCCAAATTACAAAGTCTCTTAAAACTGAGAGACTGCAGTATTGCAGAATTTGAAAAAGTAATTATTTTTCAATAATTCAAGTCTGATGTTTTTTAAATTTCTGTAGCTCTTGCTCTCTGAAAAAGCAAAGGCAGAGCACGTTTCCTGATCCTGGCCAGCAGCAGCTGCCTGCCAGGTGTGTGGATGCACACCTAAGGTCACCCACCCAGGCACCAGAGAGCTCAGGGGAGAATGCAGAACACTCTGGCAGCACAGCCTGCATGGAGCAGGTTATATAGTACATTTTGGCAAGTCATTTCTGCCCCAGGATCAAACACGTGGGCCAGAAAGGGCTTCACCACAGCTGGACTTTCTCCTTGCATTTTCACTATGTATATGGCAAATGAAAATCTTTTGTTCTAAATAGATGACTAAAACGTGAAGACAAATGAATCCAAACTGTCTGAGCAAATATCCTCAGTCTGGAAACAAAGGTTTTTAATTACAAGGCTTTTGATTTATCAGTGTGGGCATGGCAGAATCGGAGAGCACTAATTTCCAGCAGAGACATAGAACATGACTAAGACAAAATTACAGAGATATTTTTGTCCACATATGTGTATACGTGCATCTCTGTTTCTTCACATTCTGAAGCATTCTGAAACAGTATGACATGGAGACACAGAGCTTTCCTGAGCATCTGTGCTAAACGAACACTGTAAAAGAGGTTTCCCTAGCAACGCAAACCATATGTAATAGCTTAAAATAGCTTTTCTCCAATTCCTAGGATTTCTTAGTGGTTTGCTCACAATTTCCATTCAAATCAAGGTATATTTGCCCAGTTCTTCTTTTTCTCAGCTTCTATTAAAATGAACGGGCTTTCAAAATGTTCATTTCTTGCAAGAATGCCTCCCTCTTGTCTTCTAATTTATCAGGTAAAGTGAAGCATAGGCAATGGTGGCAGTGGCTGTCTGCTTTATCAACTGTATTCCCTTCATGTTTGCTCTTCAAAACATTTCATTATAAACATGGTGGTGGTTTTTACTGCTTATTGTAATAGGAAACTTCTAGTTAATGGTAGGTAGGGTGTTCTTTAAATAGTTTTAGTTATCCTTCTTGTCACCTGTGAGTAGCATACAGACATTTAGTGAAATATCCTGACTTATTGTATATAATGGAAACAGTTATTAGAATGAGATGAAAGATGGTTTATGCTAATAACTGTTGGATAGGTGGGATTGTTGGAAAGAGCCAGGTTGTAAGATCTTGTTCTCTTTGAATTAGCTTTGAATAGAGTTTTGACTATTAAGCCTGTGCTTGGGAAAGGGGTGGACTGAAAGAAGATTTGTTGTCAGAGCTGTGTTATAACCTTATTTTAGAGATTATTTTTCAAGTTTATTTCCTATACTTGAGCTCTTTCTGTGAATCCTGACAGCCCTTCAGCTTTACTTTTGTATTTATTTAGTCTACATACCTAGAGGTATGCCTGACGCAAGCCATATTCTTTATCACCTGATACAGTCATTTTCTAAATATAGTATCATTATTTTCTTCTAGCAGAATGAAAGGACCTAACCGGAATTGGTATATCTTAGGCTAACTTACCTGTTTGACTGTAGGAAACAAATCCCTTTATTTCTTTAAATGTGAAAGATTTTAGTAATGTTCCTCATTATGGTACTTCAAATAGATCAAAGCAAAAAATTCAGCCACAAAATGTTGAAAATAAATTATCCATTTATTTCAAAATGCTGTCTAGCTACAAGTTTCAAATCAAGCAAACTCTCTGCCCCTTTTCCAAGAATCCTTCAACAACCGTGTGATTTCCTGTTGATTTTACACTTGCATATGCTCAGCGTGTCTGTAAAAACTGCTCTGCATTGGCCGTGTGTGTTTAATCATCTCCTTAACTTTTTCTGGCAACATTAAGAAGTGATTTTAAGAACAGTAATAACTCTTTAAAAAGTAATTGAACAGCTGTCTTTGCTGCGAGTGAGCCGTTCCGTGGAGTGGAAATGAGAAGATAATTGAATCATAAAGAAATTGTTTTGAAATTAATAGAATTGTCCTAGGTTCTTAAATGGCTATTAAATGTGGGTGGTTTTTTTCCCTTGCCTATAATAACTCATATTTGAAAGCTCTGCATGTAAAATGTAAGCCTGCAAAATATTGTGAGTTTTTAGTAAGTCATATTATTTCTCATTATAGCCTTGTTGGGGGGATGTGCAGAGATGGGGTTAGACTAGATGACATCCAGAGGATGCTTTCAGCTATGAAAATAATATTTGAACAAATATCCACTCCTTTCACAGGCTAAGTATAAAATTATTTTCAAAATACAAACCTGCTTCTTCCTTTATTTTTAATAACTATTAAAACCCACTTAAACGTCACATAGTTTGGCCATTTCAAGTTCCTCATAAGATGTCATAATAGAAGGAGGAAATAGGAATAAAATCTGCTGAGGCTGTCTTTGAAACATATTGTTTCTCTTTTCAGTACCAAGAGCTCTTGTATGAGACAACAACATTTGTTTAGTCAGAATTATTCCATTGGTCACTGTTCGTTACATTTGCACATTGCCTAAAGGATCTTATTCCTCCTTGTGAATTATCAACTTCTGGGAAAAAGGTAATTCTCCTCTTAGATTTTAATCCTGCATCAGATGTCACTTACTATAACTTCACAAATTTTCTACACTTAGCAAACAGTAGATACCAAAGGAAAATTTTCTTGGTTACTCTCTTTTTTCAACCAGTTGTGACTGGAGTTCAGTAAAACGCTCTTAAAATTCAGCTTAATGTTACTAATTATCTCATGTGCTACATGCACCTTTGTTCGTAAGTACAGGTAAAGTAATCTCTGGCACCAGCAGGTGCAGCATCTCAATAATGCCAATGGGATGTTCATCAACCAACATTGCCCAGAGTGTCACCTCTGTGCCCCTGCTGCCAACTGCTCTGGCACTGCACTGATGTGTGGAAAGGCCACGAGCTGCTCAAGCATCACTTCTGAGAGATGAGCTACAATATCATAAATAACCCATTTCAAATGTCTCCAGTTTCCAATTAATATTTTGACCTTTAGATAAAAGTCATCTTTAGAAGACAATTAGTTTTCACTTGTCCCTGAGTAGTAATAAAGAATTTTGGTTATCTATAGCAGACTGGCATAAAATAATCCTTCTAAAATACACTTCTGAATATATATTAAGTTGTTATAAGTATTAAAGAAGCTGTAAAATTCTCCCCAAGATAGAAGCGTAATTTCTTCTTTCCAAATTCTGCAGTGTAAAAGTAATATAATTCTTATTTCTAAGCACTCAAAAAAAGACAAGCAGTCAGCAAGGATTTGTGAAGAATAATATGTCAAAATAAATTGAAGTCCTTCATTAAAAAGTTGTAGTATGCATTATAGAGAACAGAAAAGAAGTACTTGTAATTTATATCTTGGACATGAGAATATAATCTGACACTCTTTCATGTGAGATAGCACTAAGTTCAACCTGAAATACTGTTTGAAGTAAACCATTATGGCATGGGTGCAAAACTGGTTTGAAATCAGACCTTCAACGTCGTTATCGGTGGTTCACTGATAAATAGGAAGCTAAATCAAACTGTGTTCCTAAGGAATGCCCCACTGAAGTTCTACTGCTACTTCTGAAGTTCCACTATTACTTTTCATAAATTTTCTAAACTACTTGGAGGGAGGAGGAAATTAAGAGAAACCTTAGACAGGACTTTATTACAGTTGAAGATCATGACAAACTGAGAAGACCTGCAAGTATATTGGAGCATAAGATCAGAATTGAATATTAAATCAGTAAATTGGAGACATTAAATAGGATCACAACTGGATATTAACTCAGAAAATTTGAGACATTCTCTGATAAATATAAGATGGAATTTATTTGTGCAAAATACTATATTTAGGCACAAATAACTGCAAAGCTATAGAGATGGTAAGGGAACAGGTCTTTGGTACAGGGTCAGGAGGCTTATATGAATCACAAGGCAGGCATGAGCAATAGCATCGTGTTGTTCACACAGATACACACACACACACAAAAAAGGCAAAAAAAACCTTGCTGAGGAGGATATTAAAGCAGTTTTATAGTCAGAATGACATGAAAGTGATCCTGCCCTTTACACCAGAATTGTCAGGCTTCAAGCAGCACATTTCCAGATCTGACTGCAGCACTGCAAGTAATCCACAGGCACACTGGAGTCAGGAGGGCACTGAAAGTGATCAGTTGTCTCTAGCATAGGCCTCTGAAAAGAGAGCTGCAGCTCTTTAGACTTATAGCAATTTTGAAACATATAAAGGAATGTGCAAAGAATAGTGTAGGAATACAAAGAACAAGCAGAACAATATGCTGTCCATAGTCATGGGGGAAAGATCAAGGCAATAATGAGCTCAAATTGTGCTACAGATAAGTCAGCACCTAAATATAGTCAATCCAGCTTCGTCATAGAAGGATTGACATGCTGTTTGACTACATGTCCAGTATTCTTTTTTATATTTGCAAAACTTTTATCTGTTTAAGTTACGATTTTTGAAAGCTGTCTTTTTTTTTTTTTCAAAACGTTGGAAGCTCAGTGAAAATAAAATTGGAGCAGTTATATTTTCATTTAAAGATAAAGGCTGCTGCTGTGTGAGATTAGGAATAAACATTTGTAAACTTTTGCCTTAGGTGTCAGAGATGGTTCAGAAAACCAAATTCTTACTCATGAGGAGAAAATAGTGTCATGTGTATTACTCTGAATACAGCACTTCATCATCTCCTCTGCAAAGGATACACGGTAGTCCTTCCATTTACCAGGTGCATTGTCATTAATTTTCAGTCATTCTCATGAATCAGTGGTAGGACTCTGCTTATTTGATACTCAGAACTGTACTCTTAATGAAAAAATCTTCTCAATCAGGTTTGACTGGTGGTTTCATAGAATAACTCGTATGTTCCACTTTCACCAGGAAGATTATCACCTGTTTTCTTTTCTTTGAATGGTCTTTTCTATTGAAAAATTAAGATATCATTTCAGTGAGTATCTGTTACAAACTTTAGAGGATGTAATGAACGTGTAGGGTAATGGCTCCTCCCAAAAAAAGTGCTCAGCAGAAGGAAACATGACATCATATGTCTTTCATCTGTGCCACATTAACTAACTGAACAAGATGGCTTTGTATGTGCAAGAAATTGGGGTTTGGCACTGCACACTGATTTCTTCTTTTCCACCAGTTCAATATCTTCTGGGATACTGCAGCAATTAAAGGGATAGGTTTTTCTGGTGGTACCTTTATTTCACAATGGAATATGAGCCAAGAAATAAAAACAGAACTCCAGGGAAAACCCTCATGTTGGGGATAATATCCAAAGCAGTCATGTATATGTGTATATATGTATATGTCATAGACAGTAAGGGAAACGGTCAATTAGTTGTTTCCACATGGCTGACAGGAAAAATGAAAAGACAATTAGACAAGTTTTCATGCCTTGAGATGAACTATCAAAAGAACTGAACATCATATACAGTCACTACTGAAAATGCATCACCTCAGTTAAGAGGTTACTCCTGAATATATGTTTCCATGTACATCAGTACCAAATGCTTGGATTATGACACCAAAGTTTATATTAAAATTAATTAGAAGTATATTTTGCCTCACATGGGATATTAGAAAGCATGTATCTTTAGCAGTACTAGGGTTTGTCAACCAAACTAGGGTCTGTCAGCAATTTTTCAGCCACATAATTAGAAAAAAAAATGTAAGACAAAAATGATGAATGGATTCATTATTGAAATCTAACTGCCTTTGGGCAACTGGGAAAAGAGGTACACACATCCTTTACCAGCACACATGGTCTTTGACAATATACATATAGAATCATAATATATCTCCCAGCAAGCATGCATCAATTGATGTGGCAATGTAGCACGATGTAAATAAATGCTAGGCATAGTGCTCATATTGAAAGGTCAATACAGCCACACCTGTGAGCCCAACCTTTATCAAGGTAATTCAGTATTGTGGATTCTTCTTATTAAGAGGTATCAGTGCTTTATTTGTGCACAAGTGTGTGTTTGTGTGTTGCACACAGAAGAAAATTTTCTGTTGTCAAACAAAATCTAGCAATTAAATCCTTCAAGTTTTTTATGATGTCTCTGGACCAGTGTGTCCTGGTTTTGTATAAATGGTGACATGGTGCCACATCACTTTATTTGAAAGAAATGGAACTGCTTCGAGGTCTTCATGACTGATGAGCCTGGGCCTCAGATGATTTGAGACAGAGTTGATCAGAGATGACCACAAAAATCCACAACTGTGCCTTCTGAACCAGAAGCATTTCACAGTTTATTTAGCATGCATTGTCTCAGAGATCACTTAAGGTCCTACTTAAAGCTAAACCTAAAATCTTTGAAGGTTTTTACTCTTCATTTGCACGGCCACATTCTGTGGGTTTAGCCTTCTGACCATCCCAGTAATACCATAATATTTTATAGTGGGGAATACAGTGTACAGTCTAAATAAAATAAATTGATATCTCTTCAGGTGTTAGCGAGTTTCTCTGGTTTGCACTTGTGAAAAGTTTACAATCCTCATTCAAGGAGTAGATTAGTGAGAATCAGCCTGGGTCAATGAAATGTGTATTGTTCACTGTTCAGCTTTTTTCAGAACTATTGATGCCATTTCCATAAGGATGTTATACCAGGTGAAGGCCCACCATTTTAGATGCTTCTAGAGTGGGGGTGTCAAACTCATTCTCACGGGGGGCCACATCAGCCTCGAGGTTGCCTTCAAAGGGCCAGATGTCATTTTAGGACTGTATAAATGTAACTACTCCTACTACTCCTACGGGATATTTTGATATCTGTTGAGTGTGTTCTCTTAGCAACGCTGGATAGGCACTCTGGGAAGCTTTACTCTGTGCCAATAACCAATTTATTTATCTGCTATGCAACTAGAATGTATTGGTTGGTCGCACCTTAACTGGCTATCGTTACTACAAAACCAGTAAGTTTTGGGAGCTTAGGCCCTCATTGACTTTGCCTGTCATTGCTCATATCATTTAGGAACAAGTCCTTTTCATCAAGCCTCATGTTCTTATGTCTGTGACACTGAAAGCATTAAGACCTGTGGTTTCTAGAGAAGTTGAGAATATTGTTTACATGTTTCCAGAGCTTTTTGGTAGGAAGTGTTAAGCTGCTACTAGAAATTGCTTTCATAGTCTGCTCAAGATTGAGGTTTTGGCCAGATTTTCTATCCTTTTCTACTATTTTCAATGTCCAAGTGACATGTAACACTGTCCTGCTTTAAATCCCAGCTCAAAACAGGTAGAGGTAAACTCATTGCATTAGACACAACCACTTCTAAGGAATAAAAGGCAAATTTGTATGAGATTTTCTTTGGTGTCCTCAGGCACGAACGCGAAAGAGCATTTGGCTGCAATTGTTGTATAGTTCATTATGCCATGGCTTTAATAACATGAGAAGATGGAGCCAGGGGATCTTGGAAATGCCTCATTTTTCGCCTGTGTTATTTACTAGCAGAACCCATTGATTACAATAATTTGTGACCATTTGGAGTTTCTAAAGAAGAAGGAGACCCAAAATGACTTAATAGGATGATTTCAAAGGAATAAGATAAGGCATTGTTCTAAAGCGATTAAAATATGTTCAGCAACAAGATATAGATATAAGGCTGTTTCTCTGTATTTCTTCTTCTCAATATTTCATTTCTACCCAGCCAATTAGCATATTAATTCATGTGTGGCCTGTGCTGCATGCTATAGGGGAAGAGAATGATGATTTACTTAATGATTTCTGTTGATACATATTTAAGAAATTGGAACTAGGTTGAGGTGTCTTTACTGATCTATTTTTGTCTTGAAATAAAATTTTATTTATAGAGAAACTCATAGACATGAATCACTTTCTAAACAATTTCTTACAAATTTAGTCTTTTAAAGGTTTTACTGATAACTTTACAGAAAATACACTTATTTGAATATAAAAATACTTTATAAGATATATATTATACATTACCAAAACTTTTCTAAAAACTGCAAATTTAAACAGCTCAAGAGAAGAACTTAACTTTTCATTAATAAAAAGGCACAAAATTTCATGAAGTCTCAGCAGAAAGTTTATATATAGCTGCAGGAAATGTCACATCTTATTTTAGAAGACAGTGGCTTATTACATTCTAAACTGAATTCACGGTGCTTTTTTTACCTTCTTCTTCACCTGATATAGAATCTTATTTTGATTATTCAATGTTCCTTTTCTTGTACTGTTATTCAAAGTAAGGTATACTAAGTGAATGCTTCTTACACAGTACAAACTAGTATGTAAACATACAGAAGTATTGTATTCCTACCTCACTGATCTTTTTCTCTAATGTTTTTCTGTAGTACACACTGATTACTAGTACTGTTTTCAAAATGACATTTTGGTATGCCCTTTTTTCTGTTCAGTCTGCGGATGTTCCCTATACCAGATGTACAACTTGAAAAATAATAACTGTTAAAAATACACAAACTGTCAGCTTTGTTTCCACTGAAACTGTAGCTTCAAGTAAGATGGATTTGTATTTAAATACAATGTAAGTAACCTAAATAGTTCCCAAATATGGATGACAATCTCATTAAATGGTACAAATAATCACATTATAAATGCATAATTTGAGTCCAAGGTGCTGTAAAGTTGTTGTTGTATAAGCTAATAATACTGACATCAATTTTGAAAACAAGATCATAAAAAATTAAAAGGCATGCCTTATCAAATAATATTCTCTGTATTAACATCTTAAAAATAGCTCTTCCTTTGTGCTTGTACCTTTAAGGTCTCATAGCTGTAATGTTTTTTCACCTGACCTTGCAGAAAGTGTTTGTCTCTTAGTATACTAAACAAGCTGTGAAAGTAATGTGGTTTCAAATAAATCTGGAAAAAAGGCAAATAATGATGCTTCCTTTCCACCTAGTTCAAGGTTAATTTTACTTGTCAAGAAGGCAGTAAAAAAAAAAGCAGTGAGAAATTTGACACACTGAGGGCGACCACACAGACTGTGCACCTCCAGCAGTTCCCATTTGTCAGAGTTGCACCCATTGATAAAGTCAGAATGAGGACAGGATTTCAGAAGGCTCAGTTTTTCATTGCACTTTAACATAATAAATCAAGACAAAAAATTAATATGTTGTAAACTGTGATAGAGGAAAATTGATGAACTGGCAGATTGTTATTTTTATGGAAGTTATGAAATGATGTATCTTAAGCAAAGATCAAAATTTCATGGCAGCATTCCTGTTCATTTTTTAATGTGTGTTCATATTCATTTGAGTGTGGGTGTGCACATATATAAGTAAGACTAATGCAGTAAGGAACTCTGGTTAAAAACTAAGACAGTTTAAGGGAATAACTTGGACAGAAGTATGGCTTTCTAAGTGCAGACTTTAAAACTCCTACCTCTCTGCAGATTCATCTGAATTTTCTTCTGTGATCATCTGCAACTCCTGTGTTGTTTTACTTGAATCTTCTTTGACACAGTTTTCCTCTGTGCTTGTTTTGGGAAAATCCTCATTTGATCGAAGCTGTTCTATGAGATTCTGTTGATGCCAGGTTTGAATAGATCGGTGGTGCACCGGGGTTGGACCTGGCACAGGTACCAGGATATTGTGGTGGATAGGACTGCTGCTTTTCTTCAGCCCATTTCTGTCCCGAGAGTGGTTCTTGAACCTGTTCTGAACCGGTGTCCCTCTGTGCTCGTATCCTTCCTGCTGATGGCAGCCCCCTGTGCCGGTGGAGCCTTGCGAGGGGTGACTGAACCACCTCCAGCGGAGCCTCAGGATCTGCTTCACATCAAACTCTTTCTTTCCAGACACTGACATTTTTTTCGAGGGGAAAAAAAAAAAAAAAAGAAGCCTATTCTTTTAGAAAGGAAATGAATTCTTTGTTATCTCTTGTGTTTCAACTCCTCTTCTTAAGAAAAGACAACAAAAGAACAAATACCGGTAGCTCTCTCCCTCTCTCTTCTGATTAATATGCTGCAAGCTCTTCAAGCCGATGCTAAGCTGCTGCTAACTGTATAGGTGGGAATCCATACTGACAGGATGATGAGGTCAGACCTTAAACAAGTAAATCAGCTTAGCACAGGAAAGCAGCAACCATAACACTACCCAGCTGCCTGGCTTACACACTCCCAGCACTATAGCACCGCTCTCTCATATATAACCCAGCCTCACATGATCCTCAGGGATCCTAAGCTGCAACTTAAGATGCAGGAGAGCACAGACAAATAAAGTGACACGACTTTCTATCTCATGAGGTTTTCCATCAAGCCTGCTAATAAGCAATGCTGCATTGCACAGAAGATTTAGAGAGAATTCTTTTATAGTCTCCTTACGCAGATTTTTGGTAACGATTCACTGTGAAACTCTCCTGCAGTTCATGTGTTTCCTTAAGGGTTTTGCATTTGTTTACCGTGCTGTGTAAAATTCCTACAAATGGCCTCAGTGTGGTAGCACTTACCTAAAGGAAAGAGGCAGCAGTTGAACACATTGTGCAGAACTGTATGTATTTTCTCACCTACAGATAGATTTCTTGATATAATTAGAGGGATATGAGAACAGAGGGGGAGAGCTCATGAAAATGAGAGATGTGCTCCCAGAATGACTGTATCTGTGGAAAACACACTGTTTCCTGGCTAAGTGCCTGTGTAAACACCCTTTGCCATCCTGCTCTTAATTTCTCATGGACAGTGAAACGAGCGTGATTTTTTTTAGAAAACACCTTTCTTTTGTTAGTGTACACTGTAACATGTTTTCAGCAAATTTAATAGATTATGTATATGCATTCCCATTCATTCTTTAATAGGCAGGGCTATGCAAACTGTTCCCAATGTGTTTTGAAATAACATAGACAAAATGTTTTCACATGCAAATTGAAAATAATTAAATAAATATTATATTTAAATTAATGTCTCTTAACTTTTCAATTTCAGTCTACATGCCTATGGATATCATCCTATTCAATTTCATAAACGTAATGATACTTAGTGCTATCTATGTATATTCCTCAGCATTGCCTACATGGCAATCTGAGATTTATTTTAATGAAGGAGTCTCTGTATACTAAGTTAATAAAATAATTTATGATAAAATCTTGTAGAGGTGGACAGACAACATAGGTTCTTGCTACTGTTTTAATCAGTTCACAGAGCTTTCTCAGCAGCTCTGTCAGTTCCACTTAGCAACAGCTCTGATACATTTAGTCCACATTTTTTCACCATCTCACAAAGCTTCCGTTGGTTTCATTTCATTAAATCCCTTTTGCAAAAGTCATCCTCTACTCCAAGATATCATCAAAAGCATATTCCTTGAATTTTCCTTAAGAATGTACAAACAGTACTCCTGTTTGTGAATGGGTCTGTTTCTTACTAACTCAGCATGTTTTGGCAGATGTAAAGTGTATCCAGTTGAAATGAAAATAGTAAAACTGGACATTTGCTGAAGAGACTCTCTTGCTCAAAAAATCAGCTTGAATCAGCACAGAACATGTTTCCAGTAGGGCATAAGTAAATTATTTTTTACACAGCTTGTTAACGTTCTGGCTAAAATTTCAACGTGCTGTACTAGGGCAGTGTAAATGATTTGATAATCCAAAACTTCATTCCTGACACGATTAGGAGCAGGTATGTGGTATGAAGCTGTACCATGTTTACACATATATATGCCACACACCTGTTTTTAATCATTTATATCTATCTTCTGGTGAGAAAAACTAAGTTCCCTTGAAACTTAATACAATGTGAGTGTTTACTTCTTGATGATTTCTTTATAAATCTCTAATGTATTTTTAGGTGTATCTCTGACTGGGTTCAAACTTCTAGATGTGAAAAGTTATAAGATATTTCTGTTATTGCTATTCCTAATTTAAGATGTTTAGTCTCATTTATATAAACATCTACTATAATAATGATGTTATTTTTTACCCTCATGGTTGGAAATCTCCAAAGAACTGGATTTTCTATGGCTGAAGCAAGTCTAGCCAGGGCCACCAGGAGGGTCAGACAGCTAGAGCATATGATGGAATGTGATGGAAAAATGGGAAAATCTGGTGAGATATAACAAAAACTTTCTCCCCATGAAGGTAATCAAGCAGGTGGGAAGAGATTGCCAAGAGAGGCTACAGCATCTCCTTCCTCCGAGAAAGATCCCAAATGGACTCGTCCTGTGGAACTGCTCTACCTGGGCTTGATTTGAGCAGGTGGTCAGACTAGGTGAGCTCCCAAGGCCCCTTCCAACCCATTATTCTGTGGCTGTGTGACATGCCAGGTAGTGTTTGAGGTGTTTATCTAACAGCTACAGTAGAGCCAAGGAAAACTAATGCAGCTGTCAGTTATGAAAAAGAGATACATTTCCAGAAATCTCAATTCCAGTTCAGAAGCAAAAGACCTAAGCAGCACTGCCTGCAGTTGGCGGGCGGGAGGGGGTTGAATGGTTCATCCCATAGGAGGCTTGCTAATGACTTGAAGAAAAAGAAGTCCTCATTCTCTAAAAAACTTCCATTCAATCCAGTGGGTATAAGCTTTTCAGGAAAATCTTTGATCCGGTTAGGAAATCGCACTAAATATGATGGTAGACTGGCATTTGGCAGGAAGTCGGACATCATGTTTCTACAAGCCTTTAAAAATTGTGATCATCCAGATAATTTGAAAGATATCTATTAATAGTAAGAGACTAAATAGGTGTTTATAATAATTTTAAGATGACAACTGTAAATACCTAATACAATATTTGAATTAGAAAATTATAAAAATACTTTTGTCACAAACTACCCATAAGAAGTAACTGAGAATTTTTTTTCTGTCACAAACCACCTACATCTGCCTCCCATGTTCATCTGCCACCAAAACACTTTATAGAAAGGAATTTTCTAATGCATTTCAAAATGTCCAGATCTTCTAGTTAATAACAGTAATTTCTTTTTTTGAGAATTTAAGCAAGAGGAATATGTTCATGCAGTTATATAATTTTTATTCTCCTCTCAGAACAGACATAGCAAATGATTTCTTATTCTTTTTGTGTTTGCCCTGAGCTGATAGTACACTTGCTGTATGAAAAGCCTATTAAAAAAAATATATATCTCTGTTCCCACAAGCCTAGCAAAGAATAATAAAAAGGAATCATCAAACTTTCTTGTAGAATAATTCAAGAAAGATACCATCTACAGACTGCAAAGGCAGGAGTATTGCAAGGACTAGGTTACTAGCAAGAGCTAATGAAGTAGATCTTTGCTGGATGTGAGGCAGACCAGGAAGATAAAAGTCAAGGATAGCTTTGGACCAGAGGTCTTCAATGCAAAGCTGACCGAAATAGGAAAAATCTGCATATGCTGAATGAGACAATCAAAAAAGCAAGCTAAGCACAGAAAGAATGTTTTCTCCTATTTTTCAAGATATTTGAAGTCTATCCCGACATAATGTTTTTTAGAAATTCATGTTAATGACAAAGTCATATCAATACTGTATACAGGGCTTGCATTTGGGGAAATAATTATAATGAGGTCTACATATGTAGAGATTGTTGCTAACTAACTAAAGTCCTATGTAGAAGAGCTGTCACTCTACCCAAACGACCTATCATACAAGGTCTTCACGGTTTGTGTACCTAGTCTGCGTATTTGTACTGCATGTGGAGCCAGATAAAGAGAACAAGAAGTTGAATATTTTTATTGCACTGTTTTGAAAATGGTGCTTCAAGAGAGCTCCCATTAGTCCATCCTTTGTAAAAGAGATATTCCAGGAAACATCTGCATAGCACAGCACTAGCATGAACAGAAGTCACAGTCAAATGGAAAGGAACACGACAAAAACAAACAGCTCTATTTAATATCTGTGGGAAAGTTCAACTTTGAATCCCAGCAAACACAAATCAGTTTAAGACAATCAGTTACTTTAGACACTTACTACCAAAGGAATCAGTAGAAGTGATCCACTTAAGGGAAAGTGTTGACACATTTAAACACAATTGCTTCCTCAAATAACTGGAAGCTGTACTACAGATTGCAACCCACCTACAAAGCTGTATGCCAAAACTGGAAAAAATCACAGCGTTTCTACAAGATCCTGATTAACACAGGGCCTGGCACAAGGTCAGAGCAGGTCACTCAAGGTTTTCTCTACTTTCATCTTGATAAACTCCCAGGCTGATACATAGGAACACTTCTAGGAAACCTGTTCCAGTGCTTGACTGTCCTAATAGTAACAACTTTTTTCTTACAACTGATATGAACCTCCCTTGCTTTAATTTATATCCACTGCCTGATATCTTTTCTCCTCTGACCATGCTCATGAGAAGCCTAGCTCAGTCTTTTTGCTAATCTTCCTGGAGGCACGTAGAAAATGTTCATGTAGAAAATACTTGAGTTTTCTGCTTATTCACTGACAATAACAACCCTTATTTAACCACCAGTTATTATCGTTGGATATTAAAGAGCATGGAAAGGATCTAGCATACCCTCAACAAAACCTAGTATTTAGATTTGACACTTGTCAGTATAGGTCTGTATCATATGCCGTCTCAAAGCCTTGACAGAATAAGGACTTATGCCCAAGGTCAGTCTTCTTTGATATTTGAATGTGACTCTAGTTCATTGTATCTTAAGAAGTAATAAATGCTGCCTTTAATTTCAAGAGAGGGAGACCCTTGAGGCAGTTGTACTTCTGTGCATTGTAGAATGTAGCGATTCTTAGATGTGCTTCATTCTTAAGCCCACAAATGTGTTCTGAGGCTCAAGAAAGGTGCTGTATATGTCAATTAAAAAAAACTTAGAATGTGTGGCCATGCATCTCCTTTGAATCATTGACACCAGAGGTTACAGAGCTCTTCGATTATTCATGGGAAAATGAGCTGCCTTGGGGCAGGTGTCTGAGAGGTTTGAGACAGTCACTTCAAGTCTTTCTCCTTAATGACTTATCTAACTTCCAGTACACAGACTGATTCGAACACAGACACATATTCAAGTCCACACAAGCTGGCTTGTTGTATTTACAAGTGTGGAAACAGGCATTCTGGTGGGCCATCTGGTTTACCTTTAGGTTAACATAGGGAAACATGCAACTTCTTTACAAGTAAGGCAAGTAAGTTTGAGGCTTTTATTGTTGGGGTTTTGTAGCATAATAATCCATCAACCTTTTTTCTCCCTTCAGTTTCCCTCGTAGCTGTCATCAATTTTCCTACCAATTTTATCAGATGTTTGATCTATCCTTTGTGATGCTATAAGAATGCAGGGGACAGACTACTTTTTAAAATTGTATGATTGTAAGTATCACAGCGAAAGCTTATCTGGAAAAGTGCTGTAAACCAATATCCTTGTCAGCAAACTGTCTCCCAGCATCCTAACACCATCGTTTTGGCCATGCCACCTGTAAAAGCACAGAATAACTCAATTTTCACTTAGACAAAAAGCCATACAGATCCACATCACAATATTATTGTAATTCAGGCTGGCTCTAGCTGTTGTCAGCTGCCAAGATGCCTTGAGGCTGCACTTTGTGATGCTAGCCCAGAATATAAAAACACATTCTTACAATAGTTTACATCTGAAAATGAAGACAAATAATTCACTTGCACAGAGAGACTTTTAGTTTACATTTAATATTGTAAATGTATAGAGTCTATATTGGTTAACTTATAATAATGTATCTGTTGCACTAAACCAAAAGTTTTGTACAAAAAGCCAAAAAATAGATCCTTTTTGTAACAAAGACTATTTTTTAAAAAACAAAAGCTACTTATGCAGTCTGTTGAGTACCTCTTACGGATTTGATGTAATGTTATATATCATCTCTCCATTCTGAACATCCATCCTTTCTTTAGAAAAAAAATGAGTTTTTTTCCCCCAATGTCTTTCTAAGTAGTTTATTTCAGACAGTAAGCTTCTTGTCTTTTCCTTGTACTATGTTGTGTCATGGTAGTTTCTCCAATGTTATTTTCAACTCCATGAAGACTGCAGCCTTTATTTAAGTACTTAAAGAGGTATAGTTGAGCTTTGTATAGATGGCAATTACATATTTTCTTATTCAGTCCAGTTTTAGATATTTAAAATTCTATTATTTTTCCCACATATCTTTGGATTACGGTTGGACTTGATGATCTTAAGCGTCTTTTACAACCTATATGATTCTATGGTTAATTGACTTAATTCAAGAGTACAGAAGTACAATTCTCTGATAATCTGTAATTCCTAAATATAGTTTTGTATTTTGTGTACATTGTACATTTTCTGCAATTAATAACATATTGTAAACCTCTAGACAATATTTTTGTTCATCCTTCATTAAAAATGTATAAAACCCAAATGCTGCCTCTCTGAAGCTCACATCCTTCAGGAAAAATTACAGCTTCCTGATACTTTCTGCCTCCCCTTTGGTAACAGCCTGTCCAGGTCCCTGGATGGCAGCACGGTATTCTGGCATGTCAGCCACTCCTCCCAGTTTGGTGTCAACCGCAGACTCACTGACAGTCACTCTATTCCCTCATCCAAATCACTGATGAATATATTGAATAATACTGGCCCCAGTACTGACCCTTGAGGCACTCCACTAGATACAGGACTCCAGCTAGACTCCATCCCATTGACCACGACTCTCTGGCTTCTTCCCTTCAGCCAGTTCACAGTCCACTCACTACCCGATTGTCCAGACCGCACTCCTTCAGTTTAGCAGCAAGGATGCTGTGGGAGACTGTGTCAAAGGATTTACTGAAGTTAAGGTAGACCACATCCACCACTCTGCCATCATCTCTCCACCTTGTTATATCCTCATAAAAGGCTATGAGGTTGGTCAAGCACAACTTCCCCTTGGTGAAGCCATGTTGACTGCCCCTAATGACCCTCTTATCCTTGATATGCCTTGAGATGGCACCAAGAATAAGTTGTTCCATCACCTTCCCAGGGATGGAGATGAGGCTGACCAGTCTATAGTTACCTGGGTCCTCCTTCTTGCCCTTTTTGAAGACTGGAGTGACATTTGCTTTCCTCCAGTCCTCAGGCACCTCTCCCATTTCCCTAGACTTGGCAAAGATGATGGAGAGCGGTCCAGCAATGACCTCAGCCGGCCCCCTCAGCACCTGCGGGTGCGTCCCATCTGGACCCATGGATTTATGAATGTCCAGAACGGCTAATTGCTCCCTAACCCAGTCCTCATCAACCGAGGCAAACTCCTCCATTGCCCTGCCTTCCTCTGGGGTCTCAGCGGTAGGGGGCTCCTCAGAACAACCTCCGGCAGAGTAGACAGAGACAAAGAAAGCATTCAGTAATTCTGCCTTCTCTGTATCTTCTGTCATCAGGGCACCCACCTCATTTATCAGTGGGCCTATATTGCCTCTGGTGTTAGTTTTATCTGCCATGTATTTGAAAAAGCTCTTTCTGTTGTCCTTCTTGTTATTTTTAAGTATTTGTGGTAGGTTTAATTTTCTCACTTGTCTCCTTATGTAGGTACAAAATGTGGCCTGTGAGTTTGCCCAACTACAGATAAGAAATACTTAAATTCCTAATAAGCAAAAGCAATCTGTTAAAGAAATTGGGATTTTTCTGACAAAGAATGTCACAGTATTGGTCTAAAAGTTACAATGATAATATGTACTGGGTATTTTTTCAGGATCTTTGATCTAAGGCTCTAAGAACCCCTTCAGAAATCTTTTTATGATTTTTTTAGAAAAGTAGCGTGCTATTGTCTTTGCTTTACAATATATAAATTACCTTTATGCTCTCTGTGACTCTTCTCTCATCAAAGCAAGCACCAGAGAGCATATGGCCTCAATAATGAATTTGGCCTGACCATTGTCCATGTCCATATATCTGTCTCATCCAGGAAGAAAGTACCTTGGGACAGATAGGGTATTGACTGAACCAAAAAGTGTTCATGTCTCCAATCCACATTTACATGCCAAAGCCAATCCTTCTCCCCTCTATTTCACTGGGTAACCAATACTAAGCAAGAATACACCCCTGAGTAGAAGAAAATTTCAAAAGACAGTATGCAATATTTCTGTCTCATCAGTATGTTTTGATCAGGGGGTTCAGTGGAAGTGTTTTTGGACACAAGATATTTGATTTACTGGGGAACAATGTGATGGAACAGAACACATTAGTGCAACTGTTAAGCTACCTAAATTTTTGCTCTTAAAATATGGTACTTAAATAATTCTACATAGCTTTTCTTTGACTAGTGTATATTTGCCTGATACAACTTTGTATTTCAGAAAATCCTGTTGCAAATAAATTCATCTGGCTAAATTCCTCCCATTATAAAGAAAAACCACAAGTTCCATTATTTTTTAGTCAAATGGAAAAATGTCAGGCAAACTCATCAGGCTGTTTATGTACTTTCGTAGATGGCTGATGCCAATAGGAAACACAGTTCTGTAAACACCCTAATTTAAAGTCAGTATTAAATGTGAGAGAGGAGGAACTCAAAGCCTGTGTGTGTTTTCATCAATTATTAAATGATTCAGGTAGTTAACAACCTACATTGAGGATAGCTGTAGTGGTTCTGAGATGTTTTTTCACTGTCTTATGATCAGGACCACAAAAGCAAAGCAGGTATTATTTTGTGCTTATATTATTTTGCTTTGAAATGTGAATGAAACTGCTAAAACTCCTACTGATCTCTTATCTGGAATTAATTTTCAAAACAATGTTGCAGGGACTTTTTTGCTTGACCTCAAGAATATATTCTGGGGAGTTTTAAGTCATGTCTTCTCTGATCTGGATCTACAAAGCTCTTACGTGCTCAAAAACGTGTGGGAACCAGTGAAACTTGTGGACACCAATATGTCATTAGAATTTATAAGTACTTAAGATTTTTACTAAGGTATTAAAGACAGGATAATTTCTTAAAATTCCTGCAGAGAAACTAATGTGAGTCCTAAAAAGTCTTCTTTTGTACTGCTCGTGTGTGTGGAACATTATCCTTGAACTTTCCTCTAGAGATTCAAATGTGTTGCCACAATCTGTTAACAATATACACATTTGCAGATGTGCAGTTATATAATTATAGGAAGTAGAAATAAGACCATTGTGTAAAGCATTGCACAACAGAGAATCAGGGATGTTAATGATTTAAATAGTTTAAAAGGGATTTTTTTATAGCTGATGAAGGAGATTCAGTTGGCTTTAGGAAAATATGTATAATAATGCCTGCAATTAGTGCAGAAAGAAATGAAACAAAACAATTATTCTACTTTTAGTCAATGTTATTTGTATAATAAACCGCCCAGAACAAAGTATTTCACCAAGATATTTCTTTAAAAATACTTTGTGAGGCAATCTGATTTATATTTTCTGCATGAATTAGCCAGACCTGTTGCGCTTTGTGTCCCCATTACATTGCTTTTGCAGCAAACAGATCCCATCAATCTAGAACTTCTGCAGAAAGCTTTATGTACCACAACATGAAGCTGTTAAAGGCAACTCCCTCATATTTTCTAGGATTTCACCACTCCTGTTGTGACTAAATTGAATTTATTAATATTTGTAGTCCACCCCATGACCTTGGTATCGTGATGTTATCTGCAGAGAAAAATCCTAGTGATACAGACCCAACATGTTCTGAAAGAGAAAAACAGGCAAGAGCAAATGCTGGGCTCAGAATCCATATATTTTTGCTTTTGGGAAGCCTTCTGAATGAAGTAGAGCACACTTTTTGCAGACTTGTCACCACGTTCATTTTTATTTGAGCTTCTCTTTTTGGAGAATACAAACTGCCTCCTTTACTTATCACAACTATGACATGATCCTGGTCTGTGGTGCAGGATTCTCGAAGTGCTGAGCAGTGCAAAGGCGTTCTGCAGGCGTCTCGTTTCTAGGCTGGAAAAGCAAGATGTGCAAGGCAGACCGTGTGGATTGAAATTCTGCTCTGCTGATGCCTTGCCAGTTGATGTAGGGATTATTGCATTTGCTTGACAGTGAACAGTTTGAGAAAATCCATAGGCATATCCATCACCAAGAGGAATTTTGAAGATGATGAAGATCATTCTTATCTGAACTGCCAGTGATTGTTAAACTGCATCTCTTACTTTTAGCTCATTCCAAGCGTGGACCCTTTTTGAAGACACAGTAGAAAGAGACTGACATTCTTAAGAAAAATACCCTTATGTACTGTATCTCCTGTCATTCTTTCTCTCTGTAAGGTTTTTGAATTGTTGCAGATTGTTGAGGGTGTTTTTGTTGCAATGCAGTTTAAATCTATATTATCTGTCTGAGAACTTAGAGCAGGGACATGCAAACCCAAATTCAAATGCTTTCACAGTGAGAATATAATGCTAGAACTGTGCTAGTGCTGCGTTTTGTGACTTTCAAGCCCTGTTATAAATTTAACTCATTATTGCCTTACTTTCTGTATTATTATAATAAAACTATTGGATAGGTCTAGAGTTTTTTCACACTCCCCTAAGTTGCATAAATTTAAGGCAACAATTTCTACCACTTTTTAAGAACTTCTAGGAAACTGAAAAATTAGTTACTTGGAAATGTCTATTTTGAGCTGTGCTAAGGTTCAAGTACCATGAAAAAGGTGCTCTGAAAAGCCACAGTAAAAGAACTGCCTTTTAAACTCTGCTGCTTGCCTGAGAAATGGCATCTATATCTTCTACATTCTTGAATAGAAGTGTATAAATATTGTATGTTTGATTTTTAAGTCAAGCAAATTCATAATAGCAATACAGCATTTCAATGTGAGAAGGCAATACTGTGGTCAGAAGAGCTGGGGGAACAGCACTGCGGTAAGTGACCAAGAAAGGACTGGCTCCTTTTATGTGGGATGGATTTTTTTGAGAGGAATATGGTTGTGTGTTTGCTTTTTGTTAATAAGGGCTTGGAGAGGGTGGTGATTTTTTTTGGAAAAGACCTTGGTCCGATATCAGCTTTTAAACCTGAGCTCCAAAATTTGGCAGCAGGCAGCAGAGTTGCCACGGCAACCCATTATCTCGCACTGTATTACTGAACCTCCTGCCAGTTCATCCACAGTTGAATGCTGAAGGCAACCTTAGAGGGTATTATATGTTCTGTCCTGAAACAGTTCAGCAGGCCCTTCCAAAAATAGACTGTGATTTGAGAATATGAACAGCTATCTGGAAAATAAAATAATTAAAGAAAAAAGAACACACTCTATCTTGATAGTGAATTTTCTTTATGTCGATTAAACTATTGGGTGGGTGGTTCACAGACATTTTAAGTTAGAATGATCATTCTGCATTTTGTTCTAGAATTGCATCTGAATTTAGGGTGCTGTCATCTTCACATGTTCTTAATTGAGAATAGTGACCTGGATGAGGCTGGGAAGTGCTGTCCTTAAGGAAGTACAGCTGACTGGCATCCAGTTCCAACAGAGTTGTCCTCAGACCAGGTACTGCAGATCTTCAATTCAGAGTAAAAGGAGATCTTCAGGTTGGCTTCAGAGAAAACAGGCAGATCTACAGTCTGCCTTCCCAAATATTCCTATGACTGACACCAACCCCATCTTATTAGCCAAATGAAGGGATAATTTTGTCAGCATTGTGGGATAATAGCAACAGTAGTCACACTGCAGTACAGCACTAGCATAGACCCCAGGGTACTGCAGTGATGCTGAACTCAGCGTCGGTTCTTTCTTATGTTTTTTCACAAATAAGCACAGTGCTGGTCATCAAAAAAACCTAAAAGATATAGAATTAATTACATAACTTGTGCTTATATCCTCAGGTTTCTGAATCTCAATAACTGTTTTCCATATGTATGTTTGTTATTGCTCTGCAAATATTTATATCTATTTTGGCATTCCAGCTTCCAGACTTGTGTGCAAAGCGGTTGTTAGCCCAAATACCTTACTGCTCTGACTGCATCCTAAACTGGTTCTTTGTTTTGAAATACTTGTACTGTGATACGCTTGTCAAAATGTGCACAGAAAATAAGCCCCAACTAGAAATGCATGTCAAGTAATGCAAACCCAACAGTTTCATTCAAATTAATGATGACTGATATGATGTGCCACAAGCATCAAAGCTTCCAATAACATTTTCTTGCTGGCAGCAAGAAAAAACAACTTTTTTTTTAGTTTGGATTTTTTTTTTCCACTTGATGGTATGAAATGAACCAGGTTTAGTTCATATTTACACAAATTCTTTTGTTATTTATCTCATGATCTAGTTTATATTGGCAGCATTTAATAAAATACCACATCTCCCCTGACATTAAGCTTTTTATGGTGCATCCATAATACAAGGTTAACAGAGGAGTCACTTAGGTTACCAGTAAGATTCTACCTTTTTTCAATTGTTTGACTTTCCTGTTCTACATCTAATAAGCTGAAATATTTATGTATGTGTAATGTATATTAGATAATTTATATAAACAGTATATTATCTATTACATAACATTTTTACTTTCATATATTTTTATATATATATAAATTTCAATATGTTAAAGTAACTTTGTGGGTGATCGGTAGGTGGAGGAGTAATTTTGAGAATTTATCAAGTAGAAGCTCACTGCTTAAGGCTGAGAAAGTGCTATGTTGTGTATTTGAGATTGAAGCAGAAGAGATATCAAATGTGGATTACTGGCAGAATTTCTTTGATTATAGGTGCTGTTTACAAGAAATTGAAACAAAACATTTGCTTTTTTGTACAAGTACTGTGCTAGTAGGAGGGATAGGAAATTTTATTTGATTTCACAATTTTGAACAATTTAAAATAAATGAAACATTGATTCCACCTGAATTTCATTCCCAATTTACTTCTGTTACTTGGAAGCTAAAAGCCATAGTGACGAGCCCTCATTGTCAAATGTGTTTAATGTAGTTTTAGTTTTCTATCCTTCATTCTGCAGGAAACACAAAATCTGGGAAAAAAAAAGATTTGTTTGTTGTTTTTTTTCTGAAATTATGCTCTGGAAGATATCTTGAAAATATAATTTTCTGTACTTCTAAGGTATAGAGATATACCTTAGCTCTAGTTAAACGGTGCTGAGCAGAGGAGTTGCATCGCCTCTGTCACAGCAGGCTTTTGAGCCTTACCCAACATCACGGGCATTTCCAGCTGACCCAGAGGGCTCCCCACACTAAATAAAGCAGCCAAAATAGAAGCCAAGGGCTGGCATGTTATAAATCACGTTTGTAATAAATTTCAATATTTAACATTTGATAACTTAGTTTGCCAGATTTTTAATGATATTACTGCTAGTTAATATGTTTTCCTGTCTTCAAAAACTAAAAACATTACAATATTTTAAAAGAACTATACTGTTCATTTTAAGGCATATGTCACTGCGTATGTTTGTAGTTCTGTTCTTCTGTATGTGTAAGATTTTTTTTTTTTTTTTGCATATATTGGTATTTCATTCTCAACCTGAGGGAAATTAACATTTAGGGTCACTGTTTGAATTTGTTTCAGTTCTGCTTGCTAAGCCTTCTCCTCTCGGAGTAAGTGAAAGAATCCCAAGGGGGCATAAATGGAAACAAATGCATGACAAGAAGGAAAGGAAGGTGGTGGCAACAACAGCGCAGCTTTTTTCAGGTCATTGATTTAGTACAGAAGAGATTGTGTCAGAAATCCTTCATATACTCTACACTCATTTTAAGTGGTAGAAATACCGTATTTTCCCATTTACAAAAGTAATTTTGAGCCATGAAATTTAGCCAATAAAAAACCTAAATTAACTACTCCAGCTAAAATTGTATCTCATGTTGATATAATGTTAAAGGATTGAGCATCTCTCTATCCCCATGCATCTCCAAAAGCAAACTGAAAGTTGTGCTACTCCAACAGAAAGCTGGTGGTACCTTTGAGAGATCTTAGATTTTTTTTATTTGTTTTTATTTTTTTTTTTAGAATCTTCCATTTCTGTGACTTGCTGTTAAAATTGCTTCTCTTTTTTGTTTTTGAAAATTATGGGCTTTTTCTTCCATAATGAAAAATATTTAACAAGATCAAAAAGGAAGAAAAAAAATCTTATGTAATGATAAACTGGTAAACACTGAATGAACTGGGGGTTTTGTTTGTTTTGTTGTTGGTTTGTTTTTCTTTGTTCTCCACCTGTCTCCATTATTTTGTCAGCTGATAAATTCTGGTCAGCAGTAGTAAACCATATGTTAACCATGTCAGATTTGACAATAATGACGTCTTGCAGCCAAATTCTGAGTACACTTAGCAATTTGTGCAAGAAATATTTCCACCTTGTTTTCTAGTAACTTGACATGGGATCACTACTCTAAAGAAAAAGTGCTCTGTATGTAATTCAGTAGGGAATTTCCCTTCTCACATCCTTCCAGAATGGATTTAAAATTTAAAACATGTACATTTAGCAAAAATATTTTGATGTCAACATGTCACTCAACATTCTTTGCCTGTTAACCACGAAATATTTTTTCCAAGTCACATCACTAGATAAAAAGAAATATCTAATAGATAGCCTTTAGCATTCAAAAACAGATTTCAGTTTTATTTTTGCAAGCCATGTAAAATGAATAAGTTCCATTTTTCAGCAACTACATTTATACTCTGACAGGCAGAAAAGCTGTAGGTTTGTGGGATTTTTTTGTTCCAAATGCTGCCTGTTCCATCAAAGAAACTCATTACTGAAGTTAATAAAGAATGGGTATTAATACTAAGCATGTCCATTTCACATTAAATGTATTATTCTGGCAGAAGAATATTTTCATCTCCATATCACAGCAGAAGTAATTAAAATTCAAGGTATTAATTATACTTTAATTAAACCAAACCATATTTCACAGGATTGTTTTGGCAGTGTGGGGAAGAAGTCTGTCTCCTCAACAGTTAGTGAGATGGTTATGACAAATTATAAAATCACTGAAGCCAAGTAGAATTGTTCCAGTCAATTAAGTGCATCTGTGAAGAAATATATACAGTATGTAAACAGAAGAAAAAAATACAGCAGTATTTTCAAGCTTTTCAGACATACTCAGCCATTGTTTAAAATCACAGATACTGAAATATGTTTTTTTTTTCCTCTCCATGAAGTCTTAAGGAGTCCATCGGTTTTGGTTGTACCAGTGATTCTATATTGATGTGTTATGTATTAATAACACATCCATTGACCTGTTAATTCAGGTTTCTCTAAATGACATGGCTCAAAGTGCTGCTCCTCTGTATGAGAAAATGTGTGAGCAGGAGACATACTAAAACTTATGGCACATGATACTTTGAAATTTAATGGAAATGTATGTTATTCTTTGTTCTCATTGCTTTCTTTTAAATATTTTTATATCCAAATGTGGACATGATCTATAAATGGTTGTGATTTTTGTTATGAGATTAGAATTGAAATGCTAAGGCTCTTTATATCCTCAAAAATATTATTTTTTAATATTTTTCATTTCTTTTTTTTTTTAAGTATTTTTTTCCAGAGTGTAAGCAAATATTACTTGCAAAGCTTTCTTATTATAGCCCAGATTACACAGCAGGCAGACACCGATTTTTCTAAATACACTACAACGCCACAGAAGATTGGGACAGAGTGACTGAAAGGTGCTACAAACAGGTGACAGATCCTGCAGCTTAGAACTCCCTGAGCTGCTCCCTATCTCCACATTTTACAGTCTTCTACTTCAGGGAGCAAGAGAGACTAATAGATGAAGTGACTGTTGGGATTTGTAGTCTCTTCAATTAGTTGGAAGCTCTTTCCTTTCCCAGTGGTGGTGGTTGGTATCCAGGTGACAGTGGGGACAGTGAGCAGACATGGATATAGGCTGCTGAGAACATGGATCCAGTGCAGTGCATAACATCTCCTCCACAGACCAACTTAATTGTAGACAAGAATTGGGATCGGGCAGATATCCGACTTCTATCTTTACTGAAATTAGTGAACTGACTAATTAACAGTCATGGGACTGCTCAAGAGGAATGTCTTTCTCTGGCGTAGTGAATGAAATTCGATGATATCAAGGCAGAAGTTAAAATGGACGGGTTATACAAAAATGTGCAAAGTGCTGATGTGTGCAAAGTATTGGCAAAGCATTGTTCAAGTTGTGCTTACATGTTTTGAAAATCTAAGTTGGAAGAATGTTTGCATTTAACTTTGGTAACTGGGAATAAGTCCCTATTTGAGTTAGTGTGGAGCTGGTAGTGGTTACCTGACTTTCTCTATGGTGACAGTGAAGTTGCTGAGCTCAGCTTGTTGTAAATGACTTTGTCAGTCACATGGATGATGCTTCCTACACGTTCACAGTAAACAGGACTGCGGTGCTGCCAAAGGTATTTCCTAACAGATTGGCATGGACATTTTTGAAATCTATATAAAATTATTTTAAGGTGTATCAGCCACATATACAGCCTAATATAACTGTGTGCGCCACTTCAAGTTGCATCTGAACTTTAGTCTTTAGTGCGTGAACCAGGTGGTATAAATTTGAACTGAACCAGGGTTCCTTCTGTAGCTGCATTTGAGTAAATGTTAATTCAGTAAGGACATGTGGCTCACCAGAGTGTTTGTCAGAGCTCACTAAACTCTTCCTGTTCTTAAAACTGCCAAGAAATTTCTAATTAACATTTGTGTACAAGTTCATCATAACACTTGGATAGCGTATGGCAATGGCTGCAGGGGGATTTGAACACTGATGCTCAGTAATATGAAATGTTGCATATTATTTCTTTGTAGCTTTTCATACTAGCCTCAGTTATTTCCCAAGTTTCTCATACCTGAGGGTACTTAATAAGTCTTACTCTGCTCAATGAAACTGAGCTTTTGGAGTGGAAATTGCACAGATTATGTAAATCGATGTTAAGCTTTGGGACCCGATCCGCTTTTTTCTGTAATATTTCTGTAATATTTTGTATGAATCTACCAGCTTGTTCTTACTTTGATTCAGCCTTTTGTATGATACATTGATACTTAGTTTAAAAAAATCTATTCTTGTTTTGGGAAAGGAATTGTTTGGCTGAGAAAGGTCAATATATTTTTTGCAAATTGATCAATTATTTAAAGAGTTATGTTGTAAGTTTTCTGAAGCTATACAACATGGAAAAATCATTATATTTGAAAAAAAAAAATACTTTCTAACTGCCTTTCCATCCCGCTTTGCTGATATAGAGCACACTTAGTAAACGTTTCTTGCTGTTGTATCTCATTTTTCTATCAAGGCGGTAGTTCTTTGGAAGCTGTTATCTGCCTCATTTCAGATAAGACCTATTCCCAATATTATTTGGATTGTAAAATGCACCTTTCATACAGAAGGAGAGCAACCTAAAACTCTAAGCCTTGCTTCTCTCTTGGTCCATTTAATGCATGTGTCTGGGTGATGATCTGGCTGCAGAAGGGTGAATCCCATTTACCCCAGAGCAGTCTGTAATCTGATGATGATAATATCTGATGATAATTTACAGCCCTTTCCAAGCAAGACAGCTTTGCATCAGTCTAAAAACAACCTAGAATAGGTCATCACACCTGGGGGAATACCTTCACCACCTCAGTTTGTATGAAAAGCTGGCACAAGTAATACTTTTCCTATTCTGGTCTGGGTTTTAGGGGTTGTTTTTAGTGAAATATTTCTGGGCGCTGTACCTACAAACATGGATGTTACGTTTGCTGTGTTCTGAGTACCAGATTCTTCCTTCCTGGGGGACAGATTAAAAATCACCTCGTTTGAAAGTCCGGATCTCTTTAATAGATAATGAAAACCACTCAGCTGTTCAAAAATGTTAACATTGTGTACAAAGCAATATTTTAAATTTGTAGGGAACTTCAATCTTAAAACAGTAAGTGAGCTGCACAAATTTTTTCTTGATCTTCCTAAAGTATCACTGCGTGAAATTAACACTCTCCGGTAATAAAATTGAAGTGAGGATTCCTCTTTTTCATTTATTTTGATAGCTATACCTATTTTTTCCCCATATCTGGTGATATTTTTGCAGTGATCCCCATACTGTGTCTACAATGAAAGCATGACAACTTCAAGAACACATGCATAGGAATACCTTTTGTATATGTATATATATATATATATATGTGTGTGTGTATATATATACCTATTGTTATATTTGCATAAAAAATTCAGGGAAAATTCTCATAAACTCTGAAATATTACTAGAGAGTAAATCAAAATACACAGGCTAACTGCATAGTTATATTTTAAGAATTTTGAGCAAAGTGCTTTAATCACAAAGAGTAATTACAGGGCTGAGCATTTAAGTCTAATATTTAGTGTTATAGTGTACTAATTCTTCCTGATATTCTTTCATATACTGCTTATCTGATGGAGATAGCTCCATGTTCATCCTCTTCTTTTTAGCAAACTTTTCCTTTAATACTGCCTTTTGCACAATGGAAACATACTTTTTGGATTAATTTAGCTATAGAGTAGTTTTTCTGGTGATGTACTTTTTTTAAAAAAAAAAGAAAAAAAATATCAATCTTGAATCTCCTGTTTAAGTCATATACAGAATACAAAACTTTCCATGAAAGAAAATGTTCAAGGTTGTTCTTCAAGGCTATATGAAATATTGAACTAAGGGCTAAAGGGGAATTCTCAAAAAAGAAAAACAGACAGAGATGTGAGATGTTTAGCCACGTGAGAATTAGATAAAAGGCTGGTTTAGAGTGACAGACTTTCCAACACATGTGCACGTGTGGGTGTATTAACAAGACTGCATTCCCGCTTTGGATATGACTCAGAAAGCTGCTTCTGTTTAATTAGGAAAATTGTGACACAGTCATGGGTACGTCCCCTAGAATAACAAGAGTGTTCAGCAAATTGCGTTGAATGTTACAGCTGTTGCAAAAGGAAAAGTGTGAACTTGAAATTATTTTTTTATTTTAGAAAATGCCTTTTTTTCTTTCTTTTTATAGTGTATGCATTTTATTATTATTATTTCTTATATCATTTTTTCAATCATTTTCTTCCTTCTGGAACTGGTAGACTCCCGTTACATTGCTTTATGGTCAAAGATAAAACTGCCTGTGAAGTTAACAAAGCCTGTTAAATAACCTGTCAAAACATGACCTGGTTCATACCTTAGAGCTCAGTAAGTAAGACAATTTTATACAACTTAAAATTAAAGTCTTTCAGTGTCACCTTGTTGGACAGCCTGGAGATAGATTGTGTGGAGCTGCTGTTCATTATGATGCATCTGTAGGCTATTCAGTTTCAGTAATATATGGTGAAAGAAACATCACAGTCTTAGCAAAACCGGCATGATAAAAGGGAGGGATTTTTTTCTTCAGGAACACGTTTTAAATTAAAATGAAAATATTATAAATGAGGTTCATAGTGCTACGGTAGGATTTAGGTAGATTCATTTCAGACGTTTTTCTTTGCAGTAGAGAATCCTGAGTTTCAGATAGGTGAGAAAATAGCACTTTGAGCGAGAACCTCATGTACTTCAGAGCAAGTGTTCAACTTATCTTTGCTTTTCTACTAAGGGCTCTCTTCTGAAGTCTGGCTAAAGGTAATTTTTTATTTGATGAGAATTTATTGTTAATTCAATTACATTTGTAAGCAGTATTTCATTTACACACATGAGAGAGTGAGAACTTGCTGAAAAGTACAAAAATTAAATATTGGCTCTAAGTAGAAGAAGCAGAGCTTATATTTCAGGAGGAATAGTTTCATCTTAATAAACCTAGCAGCTCTGACCATCATTTTTTTTTATTTAAAAGCTATTAGAACCTAATGCTGGTCACATGAAAGTCAAGGGACAAACTAAGAATACAGTTGTCCTGGGTTCTTATTCACGTATTTAATTTGAGCAAGTGTGTTTGAATGCCTCCACTCCAGAGAAGGTGATTTGTACATATGTTTCTAGATTAGCAGTTCCTATAACCAAAGGAAACTTATTTGGTAATCAATTACTAGAAAAAACAGTAGCACTTAGAACTGTGATAGTTGTACTGGTCCATATTTTCTGAAGCACTGATGACTATTGACATTTAGAAATGATCTAATTATGTTGCAGTGACTTCTTGAGTTTTTGACATTTTTAAATACAATAATATCATTCAGAGTAAAAATGTAAAAGGTATTGATTTCTTCAAAACAAATGTCTAAATAGAAATTGACATTAATTTATATTTAGGAAAGATGCCTAACAAAGAAAAAACATATTTCCGTTGACTGCCTATAATGTCAGCAGAGAGTATAGGACAAAGCTGAGAAAGAAATAACGAATATTAACCCTGTAGCTGGGGAGCGGAGGGCAACAGAGCTTTGTAAAAGAGCCCAGAACAAAACCACTTCTCCTTGGTTTTGTCTGTTTGGCTGTTCTAAGGTGCTCCCAAAATCACTTGGTAGCAAATCAATACAGCCTTTTGTCCCATATGCGGCATCGTAGCACTGAAAACAACTCTTTTTCTTCTCATAATCATGAAAAGTATATAGATGCCAGTATTAAGTATCATTAAAACGTGTACTTAAGTATGGCAGGACTTTTTCAGAGTATTTTTAAAGGAAAGGCCTAGGTAGGCTTTAAAAAACAGCAGAACCTGATTTATGGTTGGGTTTGCCATGGAAATACATTTATCTGATGTTGTGTCTGAAGTAGCAAGAATTATCCTGTCACTGACAAACAGCATTCCAAGTCTTACTTTCATCGAGAAGCCAGTGAGGCCAAGACACAACTCTTAATTTCCCATGTTTTCTTACCTGTTGTTATCTATCACACATCTCAATTTCTGCTCGATTACTCATTTTATCCTTGCATTAAGCATGCTCACAAACACCAGTAATTATCAAATCTTATCTATCACATTCCGCTCCCTAATGCATACTTAGACTTTATTTTTTCATGCCTTATTAAGACCTTGTAGGTTCATGGAAATACAAGCCTATGTATTTCATGTTCAGATGTATTACTTCTAAAAACAGAATCCGTACTCACATTGATCAGTTTGCTGCATTTGGAAAGAAGGGAAATTATGACCTAAAATACATCAGAGTTTTTTGATGGGTTCAGAAATCATGTTCCTGTTGTGTAGACAATGAGAGAGGCTTTTGTTGCTTTTCAGGAGTAGGCGGCCATTGATGTTCTATAGAGCTTAAAGCAGATAGAATTTTAGAGGCAGTATTTTTACAAAGTTTTTAAAGTTAAATTTAGTTTTTCATACTAAATTGGTTTTGGTTCTGAGCATCATCTGTAGTTTATCTGCTAGTTAGCCTTAGTTGAGCCCCTTGTGGTTACAATTTTATTGATCTTCCTGGGGGATTTAGAATCATAGAATAGAATCATAGAATTGTTTAGGTTGGAAAAGACCTTTAAGATTTAGTCCAACACTGCCAAGAAATTTTCTGCCAAGCATATTTTTTGCACTATAGGGTGAACTGCTATTTAAACAGCAAATAGTTTTCAGAACATATTCCCTACGATGAGGGAAGAGTGATTAAGACTAAAAAACTCGACAGCTATTGTTGGAATTTGCAAGCATTCGTTGCTATGGCTGCAATTAAAATCCTGAATGATAATCAAGCTTTTAGGCCAACTCATGCCATCCATGAAAAAACAAATACCAATTTATTCCAAAAACATTTTCTTCAGCACATTTTGTTGTTTATCAAAACAAATCCTGATGTAAATGCTGTGTTGATTTTGTTAATTATATTTCCACCAATATACTAGACAACATTCTTTCAGAATATTAATTGCTTTATGTAAATTAGAGAAGGGGTTTAGAAATTACTGTGCTGCTGCAAACTATTAATCTCTTCTGTGTTGTAAAGAGATCCGATTTCAACTGATGTCAGAATGATAATCCTAGTTACTGTTGTCATTACCAGATCCTTTGGAAGGGAATTAGGTTTGTAGCTTATGGCTTGCAAGACTCATATTTTCTAATTTTCATATGGACCTCATTTAAGAAATACTTCAAGGTCCCAATCAAAACCAATTCTCACTTTGGCTTTTAGCAGTCCTGTACTCACAGGTCTCATTCTGGCTTGCTTGTCACAGCCTTTCCCATTCACCAGTATCCTTTTTTTTCTCATATGAAGATGGACAGGTGACAAAAACAGTCTAGGGAACAGTTCTTTTGCTCTCTGAGATATGTTTTTTATTCAATCACTGGGGCTTTCTGTAGCCATTCATCTAGTAAGCTTATGGTCTGGCATTCATTTAGCCTGACAGATCCCTAATGGTGAGGGCAGATTTAGCTGGGTCTGTTGCCATGTCTGTTCCCAGACCAAAGCATTCCTTCATGGCTTTGTTTAAGCTAGGCACCAGCAGAAAATGTCAGATTTGCTGTCCTTGAACAGGGTATTTTCTGGGATTTTGGGGGGGATATTTTTGGCTGAATAAAATTAATTTTGCCTTTACTACCATTCCTTCAATCCTGAGAGTGCAAAGCAAACCAGGTGGAAGCATTGCTAATCCTGATAACAGCACCAACAGCATTAATAGTCCTAGAAATCCCAAAACCACAGTTATTTGGGTCTTTATCTGTCAACAGAGGTTCCTCTGTTTCAGCATTTCTGGAACTGGGGTTCCTGGAGCTCCATTTACAGCTCTGCCCACCCCCTGGCAGGGAAGCTGAATGTTTGCTGAGGTTGAAGGTGACGGAAACAGTGGACAAAATTCCTCTGGGAGATGTAATGACCGAATGGCTCTGGGTTTTGCCTTGGTTGTCATAAAGCTCATTCTGTAACATTTGTTGTACTGAAATATTTTACAAAGTCATTAGTGTTTAAGGAGAAATTGTGTCACTAGCCCAGAAAGTTCTAAAAAAAAAAGACCAGAGGTGGACATTTCATTTTCAGATGGATAAAATAAAGATAAAATGAAAAAAAAAAAAGCTTGTCTTAGTTTCTAGAAGTCCTTTGTATAAGAGAAATAGATATATATTGCATTTTGAGAACTTTTTTTCCCCAAAATATGAGTTATGTTATGAAAATATAATAGAAATAGCAGGCTATTCTACCACATTTTAGGTTAATCATTCTAAGTTCAAAGGAGTGTAATGCTAGATGGAAAATAAGTTGTAGGTAAGTTGTTGCCAGGTTTGTACTTTCCTTCAGCACTGTAATACTGTTTGTTGTATAAGATTTTGAGGAAAATAAGTCTTTCTAATTAAACTATTTTTTTTTGTTTGAAGTGTCTGTATTACATGGTAATGCAATCAGTTAAGAAATAAATCTACCAAGGTGCTGAGAAAAAATTGGAGGAAGTAGAGAATTCTTCCAAACAAGCTGTCAGGAAGCGGTTGGGCAGCCTGCTGGAGATAGGACACTTGTGCAGCAGTGACTTGAAAAAACACAAAGGTCTGCTGAAGCGTGAGACACAGACTTCTGCTTGGCTTTTAAAAATAGGACAGGTTGGAGGCAGAACTGAATCCCCGACAGCTCACCAAAAAGGAGGAGCACATTTTAGGGAAAAAGATCTCCAAGGAGCAGGCTGAGGTTTAGAAGTTATTGTTGTATCGACGCTCAACAATCCTTTGGCAAATCAAGGGCGAGGGGACAGTCGGGTTGTGTTTATGCCGCAAACGCGGAGCAGCTGAAAGGCTGGATTGATTATTGTAGCTCAGCCACGAGCTGTTCACAGAGCTTTGTGTGCAGCATATTGTGTTGTGAGTTCAGCAGAACAGAGCACATTAATTCTGGGTGATGGTAATGAACTCGAAGCAGGGCGCAAACGAGATGAGGGGAACCATGGGACACACAATAATGGTTTCATAAGAATGCTGCTCTTTCCTGGGTCTGTTTTATGTTTCACAAAGACATTAAAATAGGTTGTTTCTAAACAATGAGTTTTCCAAACTGAACAAATCCATTTAAAGATAAGGTAGCTCTTTTGCCACTACAACATAATAATAATGATAATGACAATAACAGCCCTACTGGTCCCTCTTAAAATACGGTTGGTTGTAACATTTATGAATCTGTTGTGACTTAACGCTTCCCACAGCATGAAGAGTACTGACAGTCAATTAAAAAGCTGAAGGAGAAATTAGCTATAGGAGCAGATGAATGAAACAGAGGAAATATATGTAATCATTATTTCTTATCTAGGAAATACTGGTTGAAACAAAATATATTTAAAAGAAGAATCACTGTTACATTTACATGGGGGGAGATTTTATAGAATCCTTAAATGACTGATGTTTTATTTCTTACAATTTCAAATAAGGCCTCCAACTATTTGATTCCTCTTGAAAACTCATTCTCTGTTAGCAGTTCAGTAACAGATACCAGCAAAATAATTGTCAGGGTCTATTTAAACAATACAGGTCTTAAATATATCCCTTCCTCATGAAGATGTTTCCAAACTTTAAAATATAGTGAGGAAGTAAATTTCATACAAAATAGATTCCTTCTACTCATGTCTTTTTTTCAAATAAGGAAACACAGCTACATTTTTATCTTCTCTCAATTAGTATCATTTTTATCTGACTTTGGATACATAGAGCCAAGTACCAAAGGCTGTTGAAGGATTTTGCTCTTTACCTTCCAGAGAATAAGCACATACTAAGACCAACTTTCAAAATTCTGAGATGAGACATTTTACCAGTAAAACTTTATCAACATAATTGACTTAAATAACACCAGCTAAATTCTCAGTGGGAAGAACCTATAGATAAAGGAGCCTGGGTGTAAAATAATTGCAGATAGTGAAAAGCAGTGGAAGATCAGTTTAATTCTGCACGTACATACAGTATGAAAAAAGTATCCAAGAGACAAGGTTAATTGTTCGTAACTTACTGACAAAGCATTTTGTATCTTTAATAGGTTACATCATGGCATATTTTCTGTATTTGATCTCTGTTCTTGCAAGAGATTTTATGCTACTAGGAACAGAAATGGAGGCAGATAGTGGGTTTATTGCATACGTTTTTCAGTTCCACCATTATGTCTTTCTGTGTAAGTCTTGAAAACGTTTTTGCCCAAATGAATGAGCTCTTGCACTATGCATAGCTAGAGATCTCAATTTGTGTAACAGCTTTTGTAGTACAGGAAAGTCACAGTTCAAAAATTAATTATGTAAAGTTGGTATATTAAACAAAAAATATCTGTCAAACTGTGTCAGCAGTAATACATTCATTTTCAAGGCCCTTTTTTCTGACTATCTCAAATAATGTTCCATAATGCCGTAGGATTTAAAGGAACTCAGTTCTATGCTTTTTATGGTCATGTGCTTAGTATTTTTAGACAAATACTCAAGTTAGACATCGTAACTTAATTGCTGAAATAACTTATTTGAAGCATGGCCTGAGCTTACTTCCATATATGAATTTTATATGAAAGGATTAAGGCTGGCCTTTGGAAAGCAATCCCAGTTCTCTTATTAAGACACTGTTCAACAGCTTTGATCTGCTGTTCTCTAAAGCCATTTAGCTTTTTCTTTCTTTAATAAAGGTTTTGTACTGGATATATACTTAGGAAACTGAGCGATATAGTCAAATTCTTACTTAACATTTACTGAAAGACTGTACTCCTTAAAAAATGAATAAACAACCAAATAGGAATAACTTAGAATAACTCAATAATAATAATAACTCAGAATAACTGAGTAAAAGATGAAAAATAAATGCCATGTTCTAAACAGTAAAAGTATTGTTGTCAGCAAAGAACAAAATTTCTGAAAAAGTAGTGATAAACATTTTTCAAAAAAAGCCTTCGGACACTTTCTAGGGTTATGCAGAATTTCTTCTTACATGTTTCCTACCTCTGCTCAACTTGTTCTTCCCAACACTGTCACGTAGTTAGATACTCATTGCCAATTCTTCTCATTATCTCCCTTCTCTTCAGTCACACCAAATGGTTTTACCATTGTCAGGAGCTGGTAAAACTGTGAAGTGTGCAGCCAATGTGAGGTTCCTGTCCCACCTCGCTACTGTTTCTCTGCTCCTGTGCAAGCTCCGCGTTCCTATTGAGGAGCAGCTGCAAAGGAGGAAAGATTCTACAAGACAGAGAGAATGAGACAGGTAAATGGAGAAAGACAATAAATTCGAAGATGTTCCAGTGCTGCAGCCAGGCATGGCAAGGGAAGTGACATCCTGAGTGATTTGGAATGGCCAGGTCATGAGCCAGTGGGGTGGGAAGGAGTCTGAATGAAAAGCAGTTAGTGGAATGCTGAGAAAAAGGAACTATTTTAACTAAACAGGGAAAATGAAATAAACAGTTATTTTCACCTCACAAAGCATTCAAATATGTTTAACCTGAGGTCCCACTGAAGAGTTATGTACATAAAATGAAAAAGCACTTTGAGTTACTGAGATGTGGATTAAGTCAACATGAGCAAATGGAACATGGACAATTTTTTCATTTTGAAGGCCACTGCGAGGCTGATGTGGCCCCTGGTGAAAATGAGTTTGACACTTCTGCCTTAAACTAAAGGCTGAAATATTATTTGCAGTGCAGTTTGCTTTTCTCTTTGGATTTTGCTGAGGGGTGGAGGGTTTGATGTTCCTTTGTATCTAACCATATCAGACAATAAAGCCACAGCAAATCCTGGTGTGCCAGGTTGCCTGTGAGAATCGCTGTTTTGTTCTCCCAAACACATGACCTGAGGGAGTTCAGAGAACAGGGAGAACATTTCAGTCTAGTAGAAATTTCAATCAACCTGTTCAGCCCATGTCTAAAATACGATACTTTCCAGCTATTTTCTACAATATTGATAAATCAGATTGCTGATATGTGTCTGAGTTAAGTCACGAAGAGGTGTAAGTCTCCATACCTCAGTCTCAGTCATGTGATACCACATTGCTTTCCTCTCTGAGACTGAAAACCAGGTAGATTGTTTGTTCTCTTTTGCAATTCTCATGGCCATAAACTGTACAAATACATAGAAAAAAAAAAAAAAGGCTTCAGTCTTTTTGGAGAAAGCATTCTTGTCCCTAATTTTGTTAAATGTGTGCCAGAGATTATGAAGGTTGCTAATTGAAAATCTGATGTCTAAGTATCTACTGCAAAGTCATCTTTTTGCTGTTATTTTCATGTGTCTTTCTATATTTCATTTTATTAAAACTTAATTCTAGCTGTTTTCATGGCAGACTCTGCTTTAAGGGAAAGGTTGGGCTAGGTGGACCAGGACCTCCAGAGGACCCTCCAAGCCTGAATTATTCTGTGATTCTAAATTTTTACACATGTAATTGCAAGGATCCATGAAATACACTGTGACTCTCCAGGGCTGCCTGAAGAAGCAAGACCTTCAGGATTGCCAGAGTTAATGGAGTTTATCCATTTCTCAGTGACTTTTGGAATCACTGATTTATGAATATTGTTATTGTTTAACAGTAAAGTTTACAAATGCTGTAATCTTTAATCATCCTTTATCTGCTTATTTTATTTGTACTGATCGAACAGTAGCCATCTTTAAATTGAGTTACAGAGTGAAATCAACCCACTGCTCAGTTCAGAGAATGTCATATATTTAAGAATTCCTAGAGTTTCATCAAAACTAAGCAGTCTGCTGCATTAAGATAGTAAAATTGTTTTGGCATGTATTTTTGCAGGTTATTTATAGTACAGAGTTATTTGTAGTATACGTTACAGAGTGTTTGAGAGAAGGTGCTATGTTGGATTTGCATACAGGGAAAAATGACAGTGTCAACCAGACTATCTGCTGCTATAACAGATGCACATATATATTCTGTGGTAAGAGAAAGTGAGAGGGATGCCAGTTCTTCCATCCCATTGACCTTGTTCAGTGAGCCTGATCTAGATTATATTATACCAATCATCATACACTTGGATCTGGTTATAAATATAATATGACATATAGACTTTGATGGAAATGATTTCCCCTCCTGGGTATTTACACTTCAGTCTGTGAGCTAAATGTGGAAGCCTTTCTGTCTAAAAATTCTCTACAGTGAATATGCAGCAGAGAGAGAGAGAGGGAAAAAAAAAAAAAAATAAAAGGCAAAAAACTCCTCCAAGGGGTGGTGTTACTAGATACTATTATTCCTTGGACATTTTCCATGGAATTTATAGTATCTTCAGCTAATGGAACAAAATTGAGACTGTCTTATTATTTGACAATATAATTATCCAGCTTGTAATAAACAAGGTTTTACGTAAAGCCTTGATATTTTCTTAAGAGAAACAGAAGTAGACAATCCTGTTCCTTTCCTGAGCAAACATGCAAATGTTACACAGTTTGGATTATGTGGTTTTAGGATGATGTTTTCTGGGTTGTTTATTTAGTACTAGTATAGGATAGCACCGTATGGTAAAAGGAGTTTAATTGGTAATTTTATAACAGCTGTATGTCACATATATGTCTTTTATGTAGAGATTACTAATGTCTTGTGTACTACAGATGTAACTTCTTTCTTGTTCTCCAAAACGAACATCTGTGGATTCAGTTGTTTCACATCTCTTTTTGACCTTCTGTATTTATAGAGTGCATATTTGACTTCATCCAGGTTTAAATCAACTATATCTTGTCAGAACAGTGTTAAGGGACCTTGCTTTGCATGGCTGGGATTGTGTTCACTGGCATTTTCCAAATGGCAAATGGTCAGTTCCCCAAGAGCTGGAGACACATAGTTGCTCAGTTCTTGTTTTCCTGCCTCAGGGTGCTCATATGAATACAGAAGACATATTACATATGGTATTTGCAGAAACTGATACTTAAAATGAAGCATTATATTGCTCTATGCTGAGTGTTTTCTGAGGGGAATTTTTTTTTTGTTAGTTTTTTGACAGTGAAGTTCTAAGTGTGACTAAAGGCAATATATTCTTGTTACAGTCTGGAATTGTTCAGATTGTAACAAAAATAGATAAATTTCTTTTTTAATCCCAGGACTAAAAAACAAAAATAAATTGTGTGTTTTTCACTAGGTGGTACAATATATTCACCAAAAATTAACTCTAGAAATAATGAACTGTTTAAAAACAAACCACCAGTCTGGTGTTTCTTACTATTGAACCTTATAGTTATCCTTGGAGTATTTATAGGACAAGTAAGGGGATTACAAACTTCCTCATCCCTTTGATATTCCCAAACTTGTTCCCCAAATCTCATCCAGTGGTGGCCAGCATAAGAGAATTAGGCAAGATTAGTGCTTTTTATTGACAATACCAGCAAGGTGGTGTGTTTTTTTTTTAAATGAACTCTCCTAGAGAAACTGATCTGAATCTGGCATCTCACTTCACATGGGCATATGAACGGTTAGCTGTCATCACTACCTATGTAGCTGTAAGATATCCAGGGTTTAAAAAAACATAAAACTATTTAATTATATATAAACATCATAAAACTTGGAGGTAACTTGATTACTTTATTCATGTATAAAGTATATCTCTTTTTTAACTCCTCCTCCTCTATTTGACTTCTCTATTAATAAAAATAAAGTGTGTTATACAGATTACTTCAGCAACCTTTGCATTTATGGAGGTGGTGGAACTCTGGAATGTATTGGCAACACAGGCTCGGCTCGAGCTGTTGAGCAGTTCTCGATGCTCTCCGGGCATGGTCTGCCGCATCCTGCTTCCTCACGGGAGGAAACCCCACAGTGCCCCGCTCCATTGTGAGCTTGGGTTTCCTTTGAAAGGAACACTTGGAAAACAAGCCAGTGCTGTAACACTCCAGCCAGCCCCCCGGTGTGCACAATGGGCAGGTTTGAGGCCACAGGGTTCTCAGTTCTGCTTTGGAGATGCCACCAGGACGTGTGTCTTGGAGCCAGGGACACATGCAGAGATCTGGCCATATGACTCAGGGAACCTCTCACAGGCCTCCCAGTAAGACCAAGTGAAGAATAATGAATCACAGATATAAAAACAAAGCTACTGAGAACATCTTTTATGCTTTCAAATGTGATTATATCTCCTAACTAATTTGTGTAATTTCTTTGTCCTTCTCCCTTCAACAAAATGAAGTGTAAATTGCCCTCTACTTGTGACCTGCTCTTCAATTCTGCTGCATTCCCACTATTTTACTGTCACACTTACCTGCATTAACCATGGTCATTTTCGTATTCTTGATGTTATCACACTTTATGAATGAGATACATTTAAACTGTTTTTTCCTCACTGAGGAGATGCTTTATAAAGATCCACTTCCTCTGCTTGTATACAATAAATTAAAGCCTACTTCAGAAGTGCTGTGAACATTTAAGCATGTGCGTACACTGTCTAGTTGAATCCTCCTTGATGAAGTCATTTATTTACTGTTGTTATAAATTAAGGAAATGGTGAGGAACACATGGCATTGTAGTTTAAACCAGAAAGTAGCGTGAGGGGAAAGATAGGAACATGAACAATGGAGGCAGGAGAGAGTTATCCGAAGACAAGACCAAATGGAGTGCAAGATTGCAATCATACTGATTATTTTCCTAGTGTGTTACTTCTTCCTGGCTTGCTATTTCTTAGCTACTCTCCATATCAGACATTGCAGGACATATTCATTTTGCCTAGCTTTATGAGTCTTTGAGTGCAATTCAGAACAACTGGCATAATTTAATTGCCCTAAATCACTCTCTGGAGCAGCCTCTCTTTTTCTGCTGAGGTATCTAGAGAGTTTTGTTTCATATTATTGGTATCTGGAATTAAATAGTGTGAATATTCCATGTAATGTACTTCTCTCTCTTTCCTACTGTGTTTTCATATAAACCTGGAAAGCATCTGTCAAATTGAGGGCATTAATATAATTTCTAGTAATGTTTTATTGAATAATAACTCAAGGATACCAGAGTCCTAAAGATAATGCGACTCTAATTGCAACAGCTATGATTTCTAACATTAATTTTTACCTTTGAGAAAAACTTACTGTTGTGTTCATTTGACCAATAATATTATGATAAAAATATCAATAGTTAAATTTTAGTAAGCATATATTTTGTCTCCACTCATGCAAGCAGATTTATTACCTGTAATTTAAATAATTAATGAGGTTGAATTTCTTTGGAAGTTGACCATGATCTATGTATTCTTAAAATATACCATTGTAATTTGGGAATTCTTGATTTTTAGTGCCTTAGTCAAGTATTTCGAGGTTAAAAATGCCGAGTTCAAAGCAAGATCTCTTTCTCTCCCCACATGCAAGTTTAGTGTTGCAGATGAGATGTATGTTTCCTCTTCTCTGCATCAGCCACAAAAAGGGCTGCTCCACCCCTTGTCCCAGCGCCGGTGGACACAGAGGTGACACCTGTCACAGAGGTGTCCTCTGCCCTTTTATCTAGAGAGGCTCCTAAAAGATTTTGACTGAATCATTGGTGTTTCTCAGCAGGCGGTAAAAAACAGCATGGTCAACAGTTAGAAAGTTTCTAAGATGTATTGTTTCCGTGATAAGTTCATGGTTTTCCTATGAGTTATTCCAAAGCCTTAAATAATAAACATGCAAATGATATGTCAAGATAGGAACCAAATTAAGCTTTTTTCTCCTACCTTTAAGAAGTGTGAATTGGAAGTAGCCAACTTTCGGATAGAGGCACAATGCTGCAAAAGGATCTTGAGTTGTGGAAGGCTTTAAAATAAAAGAAAAACGAGAATGTTTTCTCACACTTCAGTGACATGACTTCAGAGAACTCTCTAGCCCATTTCCTATTTCCTTTGACCTTGGTCTGCTGAGTAATGTTTGTATTTTTCCCTAAAACAGCATATCTCCTCTCTGGACGGAAATTTCTGATAAATGTTTTCCGTTTAACTTCCTCCAGCATCTCCATTGAACAGCTCCCTTGCCAAGGATCATTTCCTGAGATCTCTACTTTCTGCTTTCTGCACATGTAGCCTCAAGATTGTGTCGTGTCTGCCTACTACTATTGTGTGTTACTTAGGATTGCAGGAAATTCTCCGGTCTCTAAATATAATTATTTCAGAAATCGCTCCAGAAGGTGTTACCTTACTATTCTTTGCGGACTAACTTATTTTAACTTAAATTTTAATTCAGTTTTAATTTAGTCTTTTAACTAATCCTATAATACCGAATCTAAAAATGAGTGGCAATTTTGGAACTAATGATGGAGATAGTTAAATTGGAAAATGCTGAAACAGGATGATGTCAGAAAGAAAATTCCACTTAATTTTTTATTGCATGCTTCCAGTTTGATTGGAAGCATGTTCCAACAGGATACAGTTATGTCAGAATTTATCCAACTAGTTTTGATCTCTTCAATACCATCTGAGCTGTAGAAATTCTAGCATTACCACTCGTGATTAAATTTTTCCATGAGAATACGATTGTAATTTTCCCTTGCTTCCTATATGAGGGCTTGTAAGACTGGTGAACTGTGCAATGTACAGTGTGGTAGTTTTGTTTGTTTATTTTCAGAAGCGGAGGTGATTTAAATAGAAATGTGATCAAATACGGTGTGTATCTCTGGCTGGTTTTTTATCTGTTTACTTAAATGTCTTGTGGATTAACATAGCCAGGTGAGAAAGATGCATACAGCCTTGAATTTCATTTATGTTTTCTGTGAAGCAAATAGCAAAAAAAAAGAAAAGCAGGTAACCATTTGTCAGGCTTAGGGTGCCAGATTATTAGACACAAAAATGTACTATAAATGCTTACTGGAAATTAAAACTGGCTTTTTCTTAAAATTGCATCCAAAAGCCTAGAGAGGTGAGGAATCTTTTTCATCTTTCCTTTTAAAGCTTCATGTGAAAACTGAATTTTGCAACAGAAAATTCCTGGAAATCGGTGTGGCTGGCTATGTGGCCCATCTCCGTCGGTTTTCATTTATTTAAATATGGAGATTATTTCAATCTTTACTTTTGAAGGCAGGAGTCAACAGTGATAACAAAGAATGAAAATTTCTGTAAATACTATTCTTAATTACATGCTACATTGGAAAAGAATGAATAATCCACCACACACTTAGATTCCTTACTTCCTGTTGCATCAAAATCAATAACATAAATTCCTTCTTATTGTTTCTGTTAAATTCCATGTATTATTGAATTTGGGAACTGGGATTTAGATATCTAAATTCTGTTGATTTATTTTTCTTCAAATTTTGATCTTCCAGAAATCTGGAAAATTTGATTGTGCCTTCCTTCATTTCATATCAACTTAAATATAAGTCTCAAAGCAGAATAGAGTTTTATTAAACTCTCACCTTCTGGAGATTATATATTTTGGCTGTTTTTTAACATAGTCTTTACATTTGCTAGAAAAAACTGAGTAAGCTTTTGGATTTTGACTTAAGGAATCCTGATGTGAATTGAACCCACTTTCACTGCTGAGAGAAAACCTTGAAGAAATGTTAAAATCTTGGTAGAACATAAAGTTTTCTGTCAGAGTGACATTTGCACATTACATTGCACTTCAGAATATTATGATGACATATGTGTCTGGGGGCGTTAGATTGCAGCTAGCTAAAGTGGAAAATGTCATTGAATTGCTACTTACTCCTTTCATGGACACTCTTTGCGTGCACTGCTGCGCTTTGCAGAAGGAGAAAAAGATTCCTCGTAGTTGGTGTGTCCATCAAGCCATCTCGCATGGCAGTTCCCTGACTGCTCTGCCACCACTACCAGTCCTGAGGTCAGTGCTCATGATGCCCTTGAATCAAATGATAACGTGCTTCAAAATAGCTGGCAGTGCTGATCTCAGAGAAATTAACAAGAAAAGTTACCTGACCTCCAAGTTTATAGAGTAATTAGCATGGAAACTGTAGGCCAGGTTTTGCCATTGTCACATTATGAAGTAATTTATCTAGGAAAATAATTCTTTAGCTGATGGGCAAAGTTCAACAGTATTATGTGTAAGTGAAAGAAACCAGTTTTCAAGTAAAATTACTAAATACCGTAACAAATTTCTCTAGAAAGCTTAAAACTCCTTGAAATGATAGACAGATTTGCCACAAGATAGTTGCAAGCTAAGAAATAATAATTGTTGAGAGTTACAGCTGGACTTATTTTTTTGTAAACTAAGAATGTCCTTTGGGGATGAAGATAAAGTATATGGTGTAATGTTACATATTTTATGCTGCAACACTGGTAGGCAATTATTACTTTAGGAGAGCAGAGAACACATTAAGATGGATTATAGTAAGGTTGTTTGATAACAGCTTGCTTTATTTACAGAACAATATTCAGCAATATACCACCTCTTCCAGTCTGCTAAAACCATTTTCTGTTTGGAGTCATTTTCCTCTGAGACAAACTGTTTAATAACTTTGCACTTACCATGTTTAAAATTTAGGGGTTTATGTGCAAGTTTCAATAGCAGCTAACGATTCATTAGAGTTTACTGTGTTAAGTGGGCTGCATCCATACTGGAATTAATTTCAAGTTTAAAAATCTGTTAAAGCAATCCTTTCAAGACAACTTATGAAAGGTTGCCCTTTAACCTGATGCATAAGTATTTGTTAGCTTAAATTTCTCCACAAAATGTGGAGATCTTGACTGCACTGTCATTTACAGCAAAAAGGTCTATATTGAAAAGTTGGGGTTTTTTTGTTTCTAAAAAAGAAGTAATGCCTTCAGAATAACATTTTTTCATATTCCTAGATTTCTTTTCTGCTAATAACCATGATTTGACTCCAGATGAATGTACTGTTAGATATGACTCGCCATATATTGTGTGAATATTGGACTGTCATCAGTGAACATAATCATGAAACTCAGATCATTTTCACCTATTGAAAAAAAGTAAAACATATTTGCTTTTAAATGTGGTCTGTGAGTACATTTTTCATTGAAGAGTGTTAAAAAGAATTACACCTAGTGTAATGTATTCTAGCTCATGTAGTCATGCACATATTTCCCCAAACAGTCATGGCAACTGATAAAAAAAACCTGTAGTGCAGTCTTACCAAGAATTATTTTAAAATCTTAGTAATTTATCTTGAAAGACTCCATAATCAATATCATATAGCACTCTGAGCCTGCTGCTTTATTACACTTTTTATTCAAGTGTAGAAAGATAAAGTATTGATTTTTGTTTGTGTGCTGTAAAAATGAAGGAGAAATATCGCTTTTGAATAGCAAGGGTATATGCCCATTGTTGTATTGATTTTAAATTAAATAAAAGGTATGTAAGGCAATAGTTGAAATTGCTTTGGGGAAAAATAAATGCCATTGAAACAAAAAAAAAGAAGTCAAACATTACTATTGAAAATAATTTATAGCAAGTTCATCTCTCCAGCCAAGCATTCAAAAAATCTTTTGTCATTAGATAGGAGAAATATTTTTATAGACCTATAGTTCTGAATGTATATTTTCCTCCCTTTCTCTTAGCTGTGCACTTCAGATGGGAGTTTCTGTAATCCTGAGATGCTAAGAATTTAGCCACTGTTACTATGTAAGTGCTGTAAAACTTCAAGAATTAGAAATGTGGGTGGAGATTCTACTATATATAGTTATATATATATAGTTACCTAGATGTTGAGATATATACACACACACACACACACACACACACATATATATATATATATATACTGTTGATTACCTATATATATATACATGTATGATGTAAGAAAGGTCTGTAGAAACACTCAGAGACTCAAAGAGGCAGGTTTGAGAAGACAGGAAAAATAATCGCATACCTTTCATTTCTTTCTAGTTTTGCTGACCACACACTTTTCTGCCCAGCAAAGTCAGGTCACCCAATGAGGCTTTTGAGCTCACAAGTTGTTGTATTCTCTCCCTACATGGTGATCAAAAACTTGCTGTGTGTCAGCTGGGTAGAAATTAGCATCTGCCATCTGTCTTCAGTGTGGTCGTTATCATCACATTGCTTATGTGGGAAAAAAATCCTGTGTATGGTATTAGTAGATACAATTGGGTTTCGTTGCTTTCCAGCAATGCTTGCGAAAAGGAGAACCCAAAAAGTATTAGGAGTGTGAAAATTAGAGATCAAGATAAGCTGTGAATAGAGAAGAGCATTTATTTTTAATGTTTAAGTTGACTCCTTTGTAGAAACACTAAATGAATATTTTATCATGAAAAATTATCAGTGCTGTCCTGTCATAAAATAATTCTCTGCAAACTGTTTTCTGTTATTTCCCATGTTGCTATTCTGATACATTTATAAACTTCTCCATCATCTTGGCATACTTAATTAAAAAACTATTTCCCCAAATGTTTTTTTTAACCCTAAGTAAATTTGTACATGTCCATCAAAACTGATGAAAAAATAAAAAACACTTTATGCTGACATCCTGACAATCAATTTATGCTGCCAGATCACGCAAGTGTAAGACTGTTTAAAGGAGAACTTGAGTTACTTAGATAACATGAGGGGAAGGAAGGAAGGAAGGAAGGAAGGAAGGAAGGAAGGAAGGAAGGAAGGAAGGAAGGAAGGAAGGAAGGAAGGAAGGAAGGAAGGAAGGAAGGAAGGAAGGAAGGAAGGAAGGAAGGCAGGCAAGCTCAAGTCAGTCAGATGAGGAAGGAGGGGAATTTTTAGACAAAGGGTACAGTGAAAGTATTATGTTGTGTGCGGGGAAATGGCCGTTGTTACTATAATATCACTGTCACATTCAGAAAAATGGGTCTTTTTATATCATCCTTAATAAATAGATTCAGAGATAAGTCTGCCATCAGTTTCCTTTCTAATCATAGTCAGTTGCTGGATTGTGAATGTTATCTGTTAATGAACAAGGCATAAGGTGCTTACAGATTCCAGACTACCTTTTTATGTGTAAATAACCTTATTTATGAAACAGTAATAATGATTATAAAACAAAATGCTTTTCCCCACAGATATGGTCAAAACCATATCTGAGTGTTGTTAGTACATATCAAAGAAATACAACCTGGTTAAATTTGTAGTGGGGGGAACCTGATTTACTTTCCAGTCTTGCTATAATACCATAGCTATGTTATGACCCACAGTGTAAAGTAGCATTTACATGTACTAAACACCTTAGAACATTGTAAAGCACTGTGAAACACAGCACAATAAGTCTTTTCTGAATTTGCATTAGCAGAATTTCACAGCTTGCAATTTTTTTAGAATAAGTGTTCTAGAAGCATGGGGTTTTGTCATATTGCAGTGTGAATAAGCATTGGTTGCAAAGGTTATATCAGTTATGAATAAATAGAAATAATATTCTGGGAGTTCACAGAATATCAGAATTTTAAAAATACAGAAAGTTATAAAATACCAAGTTCCTGGAATGTGAAAAATTGTTTCAACAAAGACATAACTGGATAAGCTGCCATGGCAACTGTTGCAAAAGATACATTCCCTGATAAAATTTCCCCTCAAATTAAAGGTAGATTTAGGAAGTCTTGGTTTAAAACCATACTTTCTAAGTACGTGTATTTCAGTACCAGTCATCAGCATGCTTCAATTCCAACATTATAGGATGCTCTATAAATTCAGACATTTCTTCTGTGCTACTTCGGTTTGAGATTGTTTTCATCTGGTCAAATTCTGATGGACATCCTGTGTAATTCAAAGGGATGCAATGGCTTAAGTAAAGAAGAGACTTTTTTTTAATGTTAATTTCTTCTCCTGCTGTAGCACCATTTTCTGTTTTACTGTCAGGTAACAACATACACTTTATCTAGGTAATTTCCTTACCTCTAGTAACGACATAGTGTCATTTAGCAACTTGGTGACAGTGGTACCAGTCAGCCCAAATAATAGGTGATTGAATGGTATTCTTAAAATACCACACAGCAAAGTAAGCTTATACATCTTTTAATTGGAAATGTATGAACACAAAGAGGAATTTTATTATTATGTTTTAAACCTCTCTGCCTTATGTCAGAAATATCACTGCACTTTGTGTGATCTTACAAATTTAGGCACTACCTAGGACTGTGTGCTTAAATAAAACTCTGTTGGGTTTTGATTCAAGGGCTGATTCGTGGATGAATTTTAATTTTTAACTGAAGGGGTCCCTCTGCTGGATCGTTTCATAATTCACTGCACAGGTCTGAGGAGGGGTCGTTATGTTTAAAATATGTTAGTGATGTACAACATTTTCAGAATGATGCAAATAAATAACTGTAACATAATGAACTCAGATGTCTTCACATGATTTTAGAAATCAGTTTTCTGAAGACATTTTCAAGAAAAAAGTTATTTGTTTTTTCCAGGGATATTTTAATGATGAAGAAAATACAAGATAACTGTATTTGAAGAAAATTCTAACAATAATAATACCTCTATTCTGAGTACTTTCTCTTTTTTGGTCCTTTTTAAACAAGATCTGTATTGGAACCAGAATGCTAAGATAAAAAATTTACCTGAGTGAAGTAACGTCCCTGACTGTGTTCATAGACTGATTCCATTTACGAGTTAAATTGCTTATAAATCTGTTAAAGATATCTAGAAGAGTAACACATGAAATTCTGGTGTTTATCACTATTACTTATATCTTTAATGGATATGAAAGGTCTGTTCTAAAGATGGGTATTGACACTGGATTGGGATTTTGAAGATGTAGGTTCAGTTTTAGGTGGTTTTGATCAGAATTTCTGTAAAAAGCACTGAAATGCCAATAATAATGCTTGAAATGCATAGATAATTAGTTAGATAATGCTTCAATAAGATACGGATTTCTGTTGACTTCTTTAACTGTTACATATTGTCTCACTACTGTATTAAGAATTTGAGTGCAACTCCTTTTAATGGAAACTGTAAGCTTTGAAGAATTATTTTTATTAAAAAACAGGATTAAAAAGTTTTGAATTAATCATATAGCAATTTCACATTATGTATGATAAGTATTCAAGTTGGTTGGTTGTGGGGTTTTTTTAGCTCAGCAAATTGAGCCCTAATTTCTGTTACTCTCACATTTGGGGCTGGTTGTAAAAGTGCTACAGTTCTAAAAAATCATGTCCTGTTCTGGCTCAGTCCACAGAGTTCACTTGTACAATCACACACTGTCCTATGTAAAGACTTATCTCCTTCTAAACAGCTCCTCTCATCACCTTCCGTTCAACAGGATGGCCTGTCACGTTGTAAACCTCCAGTCTCTGATGGAGCATGTGGAGCTGTGTGTATCCATAACATCTAATGCCTGGTTTCTATCTCTGGGCCCTGCAGCTGTGGCTTTATACAGTCTACTTGTCAGAATGTCACTTTCTCACCAAATGATCACTCACCAACTGTCATTTGTTTCTTTAGAGATTCGGCGTGGAGTATCAGGAGTGTGTCAGATGTATACAATTATATTCTCCTCTGCTGATGAGAACACTTGGAGTGAACACATTCATCAGAGCTTGGGAGTCTCTTCAGACAAGCAATTGGCTCAGGTCAGAGGATTTTCAGTAGCGGTTCCTTCCCACCAGGATGTTCAGACTCTATTATGTCCACAGTGTTTGTGAGATCGTCCTGAATAACCACGTAGAGCTGATCACAGACATTTCCACCATCAAGTAGTACTAAACTAATAAGGGAAAGCAAGTTCACTCTAATCAGCTGAGAGGCAACAAAGCTGTGAGTGTAGAAGGTCACCAGTGAAGCCCACTTCTGAGCAATACACATACTCATCTCTTCCAACTCTCTTGTGAGCAGTTTCAACAGGAATCTTTGTCCAGGTGAGCAGACAGCTCCCACAAACAGAGCCAGTTGACAAGAAGTTTGTTTGCTCTGAGGTCCTAAAGAAAGTTTCACCAATCTTACTGAAAAACAGGGTCAGGCATCTCTATTTGAAAGATTTCTGTATGCCTTTCGCTTGATTCTCCCTCTTTTGCAGATTGTCTGAAATACACAGAAAGTGAGGGTGCAGGTGACTGATGTACAAAGCCAAAAACTTGAAAAAGGCAGTAGAACTTCTCAGCATCTCTGTTCTTTACCAGACTGTTCTATGTGCTTACAGATAACACCACAGTTGTGTTTTGTGCTGTTAGATGTTTTCCCATTCTATTTCTATAAAAAATGCTGGCTGTAGAGCACCAAAATTTAAATCATCTTGTTAACTCTTCACATTGCAAGAAAGGCGAAAGTAGAAATGGATTAACTCAGCAGCAGATCACAGGAGCTGTTTGAGTGGTTTGGATTATTCTGTTGTCTAGATATTATTGTATAGAGTAAATAAGCTGTCAGAGTGCATGAAGATGCCAAAACCCCCCTTCCACCCCACCCTCAAAGCCAACAGTTTTCTGCTGGGTGAAAACCATCACCTCTACATGTTTCTGTCCTGTGTTTCCTCTTAAAGTCAAGGTCAAAAGGAGGTTCAGGTTGGACAAAATTACCATTATGCTGATCAGTATGTGCCGTTAGATCATTGATCAGTTTTTTGCTATTTTCAGACCTTTTACCTTGGCAGCAAAAGAGGATTCTGCATCCCAGCCTAGAAATACTGCACAGCAAATAATCTGCTGGTTACTGTAGACTACATGTTTCAAGATATCATTTTGCATGGATAATCTCCATTCTGAAATTACTCAATATATTTGGTATCATAAATATGTAATAGGCACCAAGACACAACATTTGACTGCTCACTCTTTGGTTTGTTACGATTTAAAGCAGGAAAGATGAAGTCAGTTGTTAATGTAATCATCAAAATCTACAGCCCCATCACCCAGCAAACACCTGCAACCTGTTTAACCCTCATTAAGGCTCCTCAAGCTTGCTTACCTGCAGCTGTGAAGGGTGTTTGTCAGCCCAGCAGCTGAGGGCTGGCTCTATCTGCACTCCAGAGCTAGCAGGGTTGTGCTGGCTGCAGACAGCTCTGGGATAGGAGATTGGTTGGTGAGTATTAGTTTTATTTAGAAGATACTTGTTAATTGTTGGTTTCCCCAAGTTTATTCCCTCACCCTTCTGCCTGCTGCTGCAGTTTTTTTGTTTAAAATTTTGGTAATGTTGGTTTTTATTTGCAAGGTTTTTTTGTGGGGCTTTGGGGAAGTAATTTAGTTCCCTGGGCTTCTGGAAAATTCCTGAAGTTAAAGGAAGTTGTTAGACCATTTACCATTATTATTTCCCTAGCCAAGACCACGTAGCAGAGGCATTGGAGCAAGGGGGGAAGATCTGCAGACTTAGGATTCTCATTAGAATTTGCAAAGCAGGTAATTAAATTAGGAAGGGAAAAGAGAAGCTAAGAAATGTGAATTCCATTGTGTGTGGTTTTGTCTTAGCAAAACTCTTGTTCAATTAACTGAATTTACAGAGGAGGTCTCTGAAGCCTCAGCACAATGAAGAACTTTATTTTTAAGAATATTCTAAAGTCCCTTTACTGTTTGTGTATGTCAAAGTGCTGCTTTGAACTAGAATTTCAGCATCTAATTTTGGACTCAAGCATTATATAAAATATAAAAATAGTCCAATATATACATTGAAGCACCATATGCATTGCACGCCACTAAAACTAGAAAAAAATGGGCTTCTGTCACCTACTAATAAAGCTGGACACTTGATGAAAACTCTTTCTATGATCCAAAACCTCTACTGTTAGTCTTGCCTTAGTAACCAGTTACTGACAAAAGAAAAGTAAACTCTGACCCATAAAATTAAACAGGTTTACGTGTCTTAATCAATAAAACTAAGTAGAATATTGGCATTTACATTTAGAAAGTAATTAATAGCAAGTTTAGACCCAAGCTTTACGTTATCTATAACGAATTTACTTTTATCTTCTGCTCTTGTAGTTGGAAAATACTAACACTTGTTTTTCTTGAGCACATCTATATTAGCCAGGTGGAATTGATAGTCATCATTTCCACAAGGACAGATTGATTGAGTAGAAAAAAATGTGGTGAAAACATTGTTTGTACAGAATCAAAGTTGTATGTGATATATAAACTACAATAGGTGGAAGACTACTAAAGATCAGTTACTACCAGGATCTAAAGGTTACTGTGGTCTCTCATTTCTCCTAATAGTTGCATTGTGCAGGTAGCTGAAGTTGTAAAAGAAGTATCTGAAAAACATACAGTGCTTTGATTGTATTAGAATATTGTGTGCGATATTATTGGATTACAGTAATGCATGGAATTTCGTAAGGGAACTCTAGCAATTGTTGCTCCATAGTTAATGTTTTATACAGGGTGAAATTCCCAAAAAAGTAAATTTCAATTGAAGATTTCAGACCAACTCATGTGTGTAATTGATTAGAAAATGCTCAAAAAGACATCTTTCTGTTAGTGTTACATATAGTATGAACAATAAGAAATTCTTAGGTACATGGAGGCATTCAAGACCTGCTTGGATACCTTCCTGTGTAACCTCATCTAGGTCTTCCTGCTCCAGCAGGAGGATTGGACTGGATGATCTTTCAAGGTCCCTTCCAATCCCTGACATTCTGTGATTCTGTGAGAAAATCAAAGACTGCAGGTACCTACTTAGTGCGATATTCTGTAGTTGTACTGGAAGCCGATTGAAGGTACACATCCTTTAATCCTATCTAATCCTAATATCTTTTTGCCAAGCAGTATATTATACCTATTTGAATTTCCTTGAAAGAAAACTTTCCATTTAAGACAAACTTCCAAAAAAGGAGGGTGGAAGCACAAGGTAAGGAAGTATGACATAAAAGCATAGGATTTCTATAATGACAGATTTCAAGCAGAAACAGAGGTGGTAACACTGTAGGTGATAAGAGTTGAAATTAAGTGAATCAGTTGTGAATAGTTAGTGAGGAAATGGGATGCTAGGAAGGACAGAAGGATACTCATGAGTGAGCAGTGGCCCAGTCACAGCAGTGCAGGAGCCGTCGGAGGAACAGCAGCGCATAACAAAGATGCAAAAATGAGAAAATGTCCTTTGTTTTTCAGAGTGGCCAACTCCAGAGAGCTTCGGAGAAGTTCAGGCTCAGAAGAACCAACTAACAACTATTTACAGGTATGTCCTGATAGCTGATGTGCTCCTCAGTACAGGTGTTCAGCTATTCGTAAAATACAGCTACTAACGGAAACAAGAGACAGTAGTATTCAAATAGCTTAGTGATTTTCCTTGGGTTTTTCAGTGATAGGTTTTGGTTTTGTTTTGAATTTTAAATAAGGAAAGAAAAATTCATGCAAAAAATACAATTCAGTACAAAATATACAATGAACTACTGTGAGTTGACTTAGACAGCTGACAGACATAGTTTACTGTGATTGAGAGGAAACATTTATCTGCTTGTGAGAGGAGCAGGTTTGTAGTCATATGTCTCAACAGAAGGAGAGTGATAGTGCAACATCCCCCAAAGCAGGGGCACTGGAGCATTTTGAGGAAAGGAAGTTGGGTCTTCCCCAGAGAAGTGAAGAATTGTTTTCTTGGTCTTTTCACAGCCTAGGTGAAAAGTAATACAGATGTTTTTGCACAGCTGAATGAGAAATTAATAAACTCTGCAGGGCAAACAGGTTTTATGAAACACTGTCTCAAATATCTGTGTGTACTCTGTGTTTCTGGACACCAGTAGCATCAAGGCAGCTCAGTTCCAGCCAGACTTTTTCTCTCAGTCCCCATACTAAGCTGCAATGGCACCACAAAGACCATTCAGTTTGTACTCTGCTATTTGGCTCTCTGGAGAGCTTCACTTTCTTCATCGGTTGCTTTTTCAGACATCTGACATGGTTGTGAAGGAGCCAAACTTTTGGGATTTAGGTTTCCTTCCAGCAGAGCCACACAATGTTTGTGGAACTCTCTATATGATGTCGAGATCTGTACTGCAACACATCTTCCCCATGTTCCATAGTATCTCAGGATCCACTGTTCTAGTGAAGAATCGTAGATTTAGGGATTCTGGGAGGGGCATAACATATTGTTTTATTTTATTTCTACTTCATTTGACATTTAAAGTTATCTCTAATTTTCAGACAAGACCCAAAACAAACTGCAAATTTGTTAGAAGAATGGCTACCAAGCAGTGACGTAGATCTGATGACAAATCAGTATGCATGAATTTCAGTTTTTGGAGGGGCCACATTAAACACAGTAAAACGTCAGCTAAAAAATAGTGTTTTATTGGTGATTTGGTGCTGAAGAAATCCATCAACACGCTCTCAAACTTTTTCTGTTCTTGTCCATCTTACATTCTGCCACTAGAGGGTGGTAATATATTTTCAAGTTTTCCTTTCCTTTTATTTTCCTTTTTTCTTTTTTTTCTTTTAAGTGTTTGAACTCCTACTAAAGCATATACAGATTTCTAAAAAGGTGATTTGCACATACTCTCCATCTTCCAAAAATCTACACTGTACCTAAGTTTAGGTTCCTGTGTATATCAATGCATCTTGATTTTCATTAAGTGTCAGAGGATTGATTTGGGAGCGTATCTTCAGATAGTGATGTTCAGTTTCTCTGATATTATTGGAATGTTATACCCAAGATCTTTGTAGCTGAGCTTAATATCTTGTTTTTAACTATTTAATAAAGGTAAGTAAGAATACAAAACAAGAATGGAAAAGGAAAGAAGTGTATGGATATCAGCACCGTTTCTATTATTTCTTCTTTTCTATAACTATTTATTTATTGGAAATGCAAATATCATTGAAACATTTTCTGGAAATGTGACTCTGCAAGTAACAGATCATCTAGTATTATTACATTACTGCATGCTTCCTGCTATACATGGTGTACAAGATTTAGTTATGTTTTTGTGAATGTACTTTCTACTATCTGGTGTACAACATGTGTAACTTGCATATACACTCACATATAAAGATGCTTCATACTGTATATACATAGTAATAAAATTGTATATATGTAGTTCATGTATAATTTGTTACTGGAGGTAAATATCTACTTATTGACTTACAGTAGTATATTGTTGAATAAACAATGTTTGTATATTGTTTTACTGCCTTTATGATTTCTTTCCCACCCACAACCCTCCCCCTCTCCTCTCCCCACCTCATCTTAACCAACTATTAAGATAAGTAAAAGAATTAGAATTCTTGATTATAGTATTCTGAAAATACTCATTTTCACTGGGGAGTGTTCCCCAGTATAAGGCTGGGGATACATTTTATAATTGATGAATGACACCCAGTGAGAACAGTCAGCTCTGACTTATATTGTAGTGGTGATGTTCTTTCCCTTAAACATTGTTTAAGGGAAACAGTTTTAGCTCCAGTAATTGCAAACTCTAAGGTACTATCTGATTTTGGGGGGGGGTCTCCTGTGTTTTCATTTAATACCAATTATTCAAATAAGAGAACATGTACACTTCTACAATTATTATATTTCTTAAATTGCAGATAAAATCTGGTATACTACTAAATAATATTTTGACCATTGTAATAAGTTTACGTTGAGGCAACATTGATGAGAGTCTTAATTGTAGGAAAGGAATATAAAAGGGACTCTCATCTAAGAAAAATACTTTTAGCATTTAAGTGTAATTAGTTTACCTTACAGTATGTAAGAAAACTTCAGGTTCTCGGGCATGATTTTATTGCCATTTTCAGGTTTTTCTGTTTTGTCGTGTGGTTTTTTTGTTGTTGTTGGTTGGTCAGGGTTTTTTTGTTTGTTTTGGGGTTTTTTGGTGTTTTTTTTCTTTGGTAACTGGGCACAGAAGTTGAATATTCTTCTATTGTAAATTAACTTACTTTTCTTTACCCTTCAGCTGTTAAAATTAGTTGTTCAGCTCTGTTGTTGTTTTTTGTTGTTGTTGTTGGCTGACCAAATTCTCTTTCCTCAATGACGTCTGAATTATTTTGGAAAGCTTTCTTGACTGCTTTATCTCCCATTTCATTTCCTTTAATATCTACACAGGCTGGAATCCATACAAAAATGACATTGTTGCTGTGACATATTACCTTATTATAGACATCAATAATTTCCAAAGCTATTCCTACTCCAGTGATTGAAATTTCCAGGGTGATACCAACGGCACTTAAAAGATCTGGAAAAGTGACAGATTGTAAAGGTTGTACTTCAGTAATCTAATTCAGTGCCATGAAGGTAGCAAATAACTCAGCAGTATAACCAGGTAACTAATCTAACTGACTTCTTCAACCCAAATTCACACATTTGAGGCTACTATATCCTATCCCACTATGACATCTAGAATGAAAATGGAAAACAAAATTGCAATGATTTCATTGTAATTAACGCTATGAAATTTTGAGCCACGTAAGGTTTTGCAGAGAAGGGAAAACAGTGCAACAAAACTTCACAGTAAATTTGAACTCAAATGCTTGGAGGCCTGGTTGTGCTGGCATAGTGTTCTCACATCACCAGTTCTAAGAACCCTTAGAGGCTGGGCTGAATTATGTTTTCACCTTTTGTTTCAGCTAGGAAGAAAATACTGTAGGAACTGCTACTTTATATCATTCACAAACTAAAACCTGAGGTGCTGTTACAAGTAGTGATTCATCACACGCTGTTGACCAACTCAGAATCTGTGGCCTTGCCTAGTAATTGCTAAAGATTCCAGCAATTACTTATCTTAGATGAGAAAATTTAAAGTCTTTAGCCCCCATATTAATCGCAGCACACCAGATTAAATGTGGTATGGCTGCCTTCTCCATGACTGTTCCAAATCCAACCAATATGTTAAATGGTTCATCATCTATTCCTATTTTTTCACTGCAGTCCTTTAATCTTTGAACTATCAACAATGGAATTGCTTCCTACGAGCATAAAAACCAGAGCTGCTGAAATTACTTTATTTGCCCACTTCACTGTCTCTGCAAATATATTTTGGATCCGATAAGTATCTGATTTTCCACCATTTGGTGTTCAAAAATTCTTTTTTTTTTAGCTTACTACAAGGAGCTTCCTAATATGGGTCACTTTAAGTGTGGTTGACCCATCCCTCCTTGCAGTGTCGATCTTTCCAGCTCTGGATTGTTTGTTCCTTCAGGGAAAGTCTCTGTTCAGTGAGAAACACATCTAGAAACACCTACCCAATATCCATGTCACTGGAAATATTAAATAGACATAATCGTGACAGCCACTTAGAAGTTCTCATGAATTGTTTGTTTTAATACTTGCAGTTATTCCTTAGTAGCCAATCTCTAGTCAAGAAATGTTACTAGAATGTCATGTCCAAACTATTAAGATCAACGAAGATCATCTTGCTGGGCTAGACATTTGACATATGCATTCAAATGATTTAAGTCAAAATTTTAGTTTTTAGGAAGTGAATTCTTTGTCCATTTCCCAGAAGTCTCTTGATGTGCTTCTAATTCTTTATTCTGTCATTATTCAATTACAAAACTGAATTTGATGACCATAAGTCATTATTCAGTCATCCCTCTAAATATTTAAATTCTGCAGTAAATGTCATTTTTCCTTATTATTGGAGACATGTGGGTAATGAATTTTCAGTAACTTGAAAGAATTCATAGATAATTTAAATTGCCCACTTCTGTGAATACCTGACCTGAAAATTACCCTGTGCTTGTGCCAAAGTTATGCCAGACAACATTGTGTGTTCTTCAGTTCTGACATTTCATTATGTTGTCACATTATGATATATACAATGGAAGCAGCTTTAAAGCAAGGCTTAACTATATGACTTGTTCCACATTAACCCCTCTCATTTTTTTTCCTTATAATCTAAAAGGCAGTCTTTTGCTTACATAGGGACATTAGAATATATGGGAATGCTGATTTTCAAAGTGAAATATGTTAATTCATTTACATAATGTCTGTTACTCATAGTTTTCACCCTAAGTTGACTATTGTCATCCTGATTTGACCAATTTATTTGAGAAAGCCTTTTAGCAAACTGTTGCTCTTTCACACACTGTGTATGTTGGAGAACTAAGAAAGTTATGCCTATGTATGTGTGCTAAACTTTATTTTAAGCCAATATCACAGGCAAGATTGTCCCTTTTTAAACAGGATATTATAGTATTTCTGTGTCTATAAATACAACACATAAAACTCCTTATTACCAAATGCTTTATTAACATCAGAAGACAGTCTTATGACATGATCCATGGTTGATTGATTTGCCTGAAAGCCACTTTAATACTGAGGAAGAAGATTATTCATCTCCAGAAAGAATGACAGTCACCAATAAATCATTTCCTCCATCTTCTTACATAGCGACGAAGTTAAGGCTATCAGATGATAAGAACCTAAATCAAAGCATGATCCCCTTTTTCTTCATTTTCTTTTTCTTCTTTTTCTTTTTTAATAAGGAATGTACAAGATTGCTTTCCTATTTTTGATGAGCCTAATACTACAAACACAATCACTGCAGATGTTCCAAGAATAAGTCAGCAGAATCCCCTAATTTGCCTGTTTTCAGCAAGAACTGCTCAAGGGTGAATGAAATCCTGAATTTCAAAAGGATTCAGGAATTTTAAATCCCAAGTGAAATCCAAATTCTTTTATATCTCGTCTTATTATTTAGTAATGGCAATAGCAATACCTCTTATCTAGCAAGGTTTTTGAAAAATAATAGATGCAGCACTTGTGAAGCATGCAAGTACCATGGTGAAGACTATGATCAAAAGCACCTGAGTAAATTAATAGCAGTATGTGCAAAGTTTAAATAGTGTGCAAGAAGCATAATATCTCAGTTTGAACTGGAAGGACAGAATAATATGCTAAATCATTATAAGTCAGGCATCATCCAGTCCGTGTCCTTACTGCTGCAAGAGTCCTGGGGCAGATGGAAAGAAAGGTGGTTTTAATAATTTCTTTTAATATTACTAATCTCACAGTCAGGAGTACACACATCTATGTTTTGTTAAAATTTAGAGAAATTTGTGCTGCATTTACTGTTTACTCCATTGTTTGATATTAGCACAAACAAATTTGTTCTCTGATGCCCTGCAGGTTGTGCTGTGGTGTTTGTTGTCTGGGGTGTTTTAGTTTGGTAGGTTTGTTTTGTTATTTGGGGTTTTGTTTTGTTTGTTTCATTTGTTTTGTTTTTAAAACGCCATTTCTGGCTGAAATTTACCTTCGTTATTTCTGTTTCTACCTCTTTATTAAGTCATTTCTCTTACTCTGGAGTTTAGATAATCTAAAGAATCAGGGACTTCTTGGTAGTGGTTTCTTTTTTTTTTTCATTTTAAAAAACCCTTATTGGTTTTAGCATTCTGAAAGCTTTATTGAGGTTTTGATTTTTCTTACTTGACTGTTGTAAACCCACTTAGCACTGCCTTATCAAGTGCAACTAATTAACATCAAAGAGATATTGTTATTCATTATCATTCTATGATCAGTCATGTATGCCATATATGCTGAATTGGCTCTTTTGAGTCTCATTCAGTATGCTTACTTTAAGTTTCTTACAGATTGCCTTCTTCATTTGCTCAGTACTATAGAAGTTAATATGCATATGCATTTAAGTGGAAAATTACCTCTTCCCGAAGAACCATCAGACCTGTCTATTGGCATTTTCTATAAAATACATACACAAATATTTTACTGCTAATAGAAAAGCTTGCTTATGCTTCTTTATTTCCCTGCTCCCTCTTGACTTAGTAGGTTCATGATGAAAACCCAACCTGCAAATTTCTGCTAGATTTAATTTAGTCTCATTGGGATCTGGTTTCCTTACATGTGTCATTATTGTTTATTGAGAACCCATAAATTGACAAAGGGCTACATAGATTCCATAGCTGTTTTCTATTACCCTGCCCTTGCAAACACTCTTCTACTTCCTTTCTGTCTGTGCAGAATACGCTTTTCAGTTCCTGAAATGGGGAAAGAATTCCATCAGCATTGCAGAAAATGTCCTATCCCTGAAACTGCAATTTTGTAGGTTTTCAGTTTTGTTTCTGTCAGTACATCATAATAGGTCTATTCCCAGTATTCTAGAAGTTTAGAGGGAATATTGATTCTCATAACTGAGAAGGCAGTAGAAATCATGCAGAATGAACTAATGTATCATTAACTGAAGGTTTAGCCACCGTTTCACTTACACTGAACAGTTTGTACCCATTCATACAATAAAAAGGAATAAGTTGCATGCTTACCTGACAGCATGTGGGAAGAAGTACAATGACTACAGATGTGCACTTGGTACCAAAGGAACCAGACTTTGCTGCTAAAAATCACATGGAGATTCGTTGTATTGGACTTCTGGTAGTAAAATCTGAAGAAATTTAGTGGACAGTAGCTCCTATCCAAATACTTATATATAGACAAACTCTCAAAGTACTGAGGTGTACTCTGAGATTTAAACAACAGCTGATTGTTATCTCCCTATTTTCTCATCTTTTAAACAGCTTTAGCAAAGGTCTGGGCTTTGAATACTTACAAACTGTTTGAATATAGAGGGCTTTTTCAATTGGATGAGGTTGTTGTGTAAGAAGTCAGTGAGGCAAAGCATAATTTGAATTTTGTAATACTATAACTTTAAAATTAATGGGCTATATAAAGCCTGGAAGAATAACATACAGCCAAGTGTCCCTCGCATTATGAGGATTTGCGCTCTAAAAGCATTTCTTGTTGAAACCGTCCACCTTTGCCAAATTTTATCTCTTATACAGATTGAGACTGAATACATCTTAGTCTACAATTAACAGCTAGAAATGCTGAATAACATGAATGTTTCTCTCTGAATAAGATACACTTTTGCAAAAAGGTTGCATCTACTAATGAAATTGAAAGATAGTGAAAATCTTGTTTGACTATACATATATATTAGGGGTATTTTCTGTAAATTTGGAATAAGTCATTTTGTATTTCGCACTGACTGAAAAATGTAATTTGACATTTTTAAAATTAAAACAGTCACGGTATTTAAAGATGAACTTAAGCTCTACTAATTCTATTAAACTGCAGGCTGCCAATGAGTTATAAAGTCTAATTAATCATTTTGTCAGCTTTGCCTTCTGAAGCTAGTCAATATAAATTTGAATAAATAGGAAGCTGTTGACCCAGGCACCTCTGGATGTTCTGTATAAAGATGTGCCAGTCATAAAATACTCTTACCTACTACCTGTTTTGACTGCACGTAGTATGTACAATTACAGCAGTGAATTATTCAGTGCTAACATACAGGCATGCCGGTCAAGTCTTAATTTAAATTATTTATTTGTGTTGATAAATAGAGGAATAAGTATAGTAACATCTTACGTGTTTCAACCAGAAATAGTGGTTTTGAGGATAAAAACTTTGACTAAAAAGTTTGTCGCTGACACTGCAGTGTGACATGTCACATCAGGTTGCATCAATAGAGCCATGTTATGTAAAAGTAATGAAATGTGACTGATAGAACCCAAGATACTGTAACATAATGTGTCAGCATTTCTTTAATGGAGCCTTTCAGGAATGCTTTTTGGTAAAATATCTTAAAACAGTTACAGAGAGTGAATTGAGATATAAAATATCTGCACTGAGTTGCTGTAAGGAACACATGAAAGAACCTAAGTAAAAATTATTTCCAGTAATTTCATAAGATATTTGATGAAATATATGCATCATGCCAGATAATTCTGTAACTGTGTTTTATAAAACTGGTTTCTTGATCCTGCATAGGAATAAAAATTTCACTGTGTTTGATACATGATGGAGTTGTCATGCCCATGTTACTGGGAGTTCTCTTTATCTGGTAGAAAAAACTTGTATTTCTCTAATATATTCTAACAATCTGGGAAACCTCATTTTCATTAAAAAAAAAAAAAATCCATGTTCCTAGAAAAATGATTATTTACTTTTGTAGAAAGATCAAATTGCATCTTTTTCTTAATATCTCACTAAGCTTTTGAACCTGAAAATGGAATAGCGTACTGTGAAGGATGTGACATCTAAAGCACCATTGCCACGGGCATCCTTCTTCTGAGGAGCAAAGACACTGGACTGTTTGTCTTCAGCAGATTAACAGGGAAGGTTGTTTTTGTTTGTCTGACTGGTCAAGGACAATTTACAGTTCAGTTACTCTGAAGGAAAGACTTGTTGATTTGAGAGTGTTTCTATTATAGCTGCAGGTAGAGGATGATAGATTTAGCCGTCATGGTGATAAACTGCAGCCTATACACTTGCAATACACAAAATAAATAAAACACTGGTAGATCTGTTTGGTTCAGCTACTTAACAGCGTGTGCTGATGTGTAAGTGTAGGCAGCTTTAGTGAAGGCACCAAGGCTTTAAATGTTAACTTTAGTCCAAACATATCCTGGGCATTATGAGAATATTTAATACTTGCTAAGGGAGGAGGCAGGGAAGGAAAAAAAAAAAAAAAAAAAAAACAAAATAAAAAAAACCAACACACAAACACCTTTTGTCTATAAAATGACTTCCAAATAGGTCAAAAGTAATTTTTATACTACTCAGAAAATGCTTCCAGTTTTCTTTATGTAGTTAAACACTCATTTTCTCAAATTTTTTTTTCCTCCTCCTTATTTTTGGATTTCCGAGTCAAGAGTTTTTAAAACTCTAGTTCATCCCCTACACGTGCAACACCATTCTGTAGAATATCCTGTCTTGGAACAGGCACTGTGACAAAGAACGCACAAATTTCTTATAGGCTTAATTGATTTATTACTTCAGTTGTTTGTTATCTGGTTGAATATTACCCTGGATAGCCATTATCATTCCATTAGAGCAATCTTGTCAATTTTTCATTGCTTATCATTTATTTTAATATATATTCTACGTATATATATAGCAACTCCTGTTTTATTTAGTAATGAGAATTGTTTGCTATGCCACTAAGCTTTTACTAATATGAATTTTCTGCAGTGTAATGTTTATTTTTATTATTTTTCTCTTGGTGACATGAGAAAAATAACTCCTAACAGTATTAATTCCACCATTTTCTAGTCATTTATAATGCTCTAGAAATTTACATTTTAAATTAAAATTCATATACCTAAGAACAACCATTAAAAATGTAGAAATACAATCACAACAAAATATATTCATGTCCAAACTCAACATTTAACTTCCATCTTTTCAATAAGACTTGGTGTTTAAAAAAACTGTTCAAGCAAAACCAAAGCAATCAAAGCAAGTGTTTGTTTGTATGTAAGACATGAATAATATGTGCTATAGAAAATGCCATCTGGAGAAGAGGAGGAAGCCAAGGGAGGGTTCTGAACCCGCAGTTTGCAGCAGTGAGTGATACCCGAGTGTGTGTCTTTGTTCCCTAGAGTGCTCAGACCAGGGATGGAGGAGAAATCGTACTTCACTGGTTCCACCTTGCAGTTCAAGCAGCAAAGAAGAGATTGAGAATGAGATATCATATATTCAGCTTCGGTACACTTTACTTTCAAGAGCAGTTACACAGTTTTCTGTCTTTTCAAGATAGGTTTGAGGGTTTTCTAAATGCTCAGATTTGCAAAAATACTTTGGAAGTTAAAACACTAGAAGAGTTTTCCTCTTTATGAAGACTGCACAGCTCTTTTGTTGTTCTGTGTCCTTCCCATAGGATGATTGTTACCCTCCAGCTGTGGTTTTATCTATTTAAACGTTGTGAAATCACCTACTGATTCAGGAAGCAATGGCTTTCTGAAAAGGACCTTTGGAATATATGGAATTGGTGCTTCTTTGGCACCAAAGGGCATGTGGAAGTCACCTCTTCTGCCCTCCAGAAAGGGGGTGAGAGCGCAGAAAATTAACATTGTGCTTTGTTGGTATCTGAGCCTTGAATGGAAAAGGCAACATTATTTAAGGAAATACTAGAGAGGTGGTGGATAGTTCTTTCAGCAAGGATAGCCTGTTTATTGTTTCTCTGCCATTCTGTTCTCAATATTTAATTGGTGGTCATGAAATACTGTTTTCTGAGGTTGTTTTGGAGTTTGTTTTGTTTTTTTTTTTTTTTTTGGCTACTGTGTGGTCCCACACAGAAAAATATCACTTGAAATGATAGCCACTATTTTAGGGAAAAGGAGGAAGGCATGCTGTTGCAAGTAAAACTAAGTAAAAATTAGTTTCACAGTGAAGAGTAAAAAACACTCCTACTGATGCTTGATGGATTTTTTTGTTGCTTGTTATTAAGAAAGATTTTTATATATTGAAAATGTGTATTAAGCAAGCTCTAAGTCTATATAACACATTAGCAATTAATAATCTGATAAAAATGTAACTGTAGTAGGTAATATTAGAGGAGATGTAAATGTTACCAATAGAAGTTCCTTGCAAAGAAGTCCGGTTCTGGGAGATGAGTTGTGTCAGTGGCTGTGGTTTCTGCAGATGAATTTGCCTGTTTTTATTCATGTAATAGGTTGCTTGCAGAGAGGAAGGTGAATACCTGACATTGCAACATTCTTTATCAGCTGATCACTGCTCTTTCAAATCCAGATTTTGTGTAGAGAACACTTAAAAAGTTCTAATACTGGCAAATTTAGTCTTATCTTGGCTTTTAAAAGAAAGTTTCACGCAATTCTGTTCTTCCTATTGTACAGGTTGATTTTCTTTTTTTTTTTTTTTCTTTTAGACCTCTTCCATATTTTTGCAATTTACTATTTCTTACTGGTTTTGTTTTATTTAATTGAGTTCTTGAATATATTTTACTTAACTGTGCTCACAGTAAGCTTAATTTGTTGCACATGCACTTGCTCTGCACAACAGTATAGTAATTACTGAAACTGCTACTGAAAAAACAAGCTACAAAACAATGAATAAAATTTATGCTATATTAAATAGGGTGTGGAATTCTATATGACTACACAGGGCAACAAGCTCTAAAAATTGCTGAAGAGTCCAATAAACAAGGTAGATGATCATACTCAAAGGTGATGTGTCTGCAGAGATCCACAGAAAAAGTCACAAGTTGCTTTGTATGAATATGAAATGAGATAGAGTTTAAAGCTTGTGAGTACTTAATAAATAATTATTACTTGTTCAATTAGTAATACAAGGGAAAATTAATGGAGAATCCAAAATGGGCTTACTCTTTTCCACTCCACTCCCTTCCCCATTTACTGAGGATGCATACAGAGGAATTCTTAACTAAATTATATAGATCACATTTCAGCCATTGCCTATCAGATATTCATAATGACTTTCTTGATCAGCAGAGCAAGCTTTAAAACCAGCTCTGAAGAATGGAAACAGTGAGTACATTTGAGGTAACTGTGAGTAGGACTAGAAGAGGACCGAGCCCCCAAGTCTGTCATCTATTCAGCTGCCAAACATATATTTCAGTGTCTGACTCCTAAAATAAATGTTCTGAGCAGCCTTGAGTGTCAGATCCTAATTTTTTAAGTCAGTTTTTTTCACTGTGAATTTAATTTAATTTAGAAATCATCTGAAAATCAGGTATTCCAAATACCATTTAAAAATGGGGAAATTTCTATATGTCTGCGGGTCATCCCTAAAAGTGGAACTGAATAGCAAATGAGTGTGTAGCTGGTGACAATCTAGGAACTTTCTCATAGTTCAACTGATGTTTAGACAGTTGCCATTGTATAGTGAGATGTTTTGGTTGCCCCTCCAAAAGGAAAATGTGTAGGAATTATGATTTGAAAATAAGGCAACTTGGCAATGTTGGTCTGATTTTAATGGAAGAATTAGCTAGAAATGCACAGACTGTGCCAATTACATGAAGAGATTGTAAATGCATTCTGGTTGTATATAATTTGTTGCTTTCTCTGCTGTGATTAGAGAAAGCAAACAAGTCCATCTCTGCACTCAAGGAAATCAGGGAATTGGTTTCCTGGAAGGAAAACTAACAAACTAACAGAAAGCCTCTATGCTAATACAGGAATATTCACATTTCTGAAGGTGTGCAGGTTAAGCAAAAAAATGTTTCTTCTTTTTGTACCATGATTTTTCATTTCGCACTACAGGCTTTTAGGGTTATTAAATGTCTAGATTTTAAAGTGTATTTCATCAACTGAAGCACTATACAGCAGCCAGATTCTGGTTTTTGATACACAAGCATCACTTTCACTGATTTCATTATGAACTTTTCATTTATATTCAAGAAAGAAATGTTTGACTCTGCAGTGGTCCATTGTATAAAATGGATAGCCATTGGAATTCAAAGTGTTTAAAAGTAACTTTAATGCACAGGGTCACTGAAAATCCCTTCCTTAGTAAGGAGATTAAAAAAAATAGCTAACCAAGATAACCTCCACTCTTCCAAAAAGGGATACAGAAGCCTCCATAGGACACATGTTCCAAATGAGACCTGCACATTTTAGGGAGAAAACAGAACTCAAAGTAAACATCTCAAGTCTATGAAACATATTTTTGCCATCCCTGGATTCAGCCATGAATATCTCGCAGTGTATGTGCTGAAGTGTGCCCTACACAGACTTCTGATCACCTTCAGAGAACAATAGGGAAAATAGTCTGTAAACAAATGGGTGAATGAAATTAAGTTGTCGGTGTGGAGGACGGAAGCAAAAGAAACCAGCCATGAATGACAGGGCTTCATCTGACATCTGCCTTAATCATCCCTATCTCCTCCCACCCCTTTGGTGATGTCAGTCCCTAAGTTGTACTATATGAGATTCTCAGCGCTCTCTTTTACTTTGTTCACATTTAGAAATGCAGTCCTGAAACTGGATTTAATATTTCAGCTCAAGCATTTTCAGTACTAACAAAGGCAATTTTATGCGTTCTCAGGGCATGTTATAGTTTAGACATCACAGTAAGAGATGCAGCATTTGGCCTTTTTTGGGACAGCAACACATTGCTCGTGATCTCCTATAACAGGTATCAGTTTGTTCCCAGATAGCCATTTTTATTTAGGTATGAAAACTTAGTTGCTTGCTGAATTTGGGGGCAAGGCTCAGATAACTTTCCAGTTTTTGAGTATTTTATATTCCAAAACTCTCTATATACCTGTGGGTGCCTCCCAGCTTTTTGTCATTTGCTCATGAAGTCAGTTCTTTCTGTACTCCATCCTAGTGTTGTGTTCTTTCTGCATGGTTTTTCTCAGACTAGAGGAAAATATAATAGCATAGTTTGAGAGAAATTACAAGAAAACATCCTGGTTTTGTTTTTATTTTTTTCCTCATACTTCAGGTTTTCAAATGGGTTATGACTTTAAATCTCCTTTATTGTTACAGTTTTCTCCATGGTGACTCACTGTCACAGGTTTGATAATATTTTGAAATTCTAATTATCTAGCAGCATAGCTATCAAGAGTGCAAAAAGAAGTAATTGCATTTGGGTCTGTAAGCCTGTCAGTTTGAAGTTCTTGGTTTAAAAAAAAACGGGGGGGGGGGGGGGGGGAAGAGGAGGAACAGGAGGACTTAAAATAAATTGGCAAAAGGCCATCAGCAGATAGCTGGATACAGATCTTCATCTGGTTTCATGCAAATCATGCTGTGCTACTCTATTTATTCTGTTCTAATGTAATTCCTGAGTGGTCCAAAGAAAATAAGGTTGTATCACCAGCCAGTCTGGAAACATCTGACAGAAAACAAACATGAAATACAAGGAAATAGTTTTACTGTTTATCTATTTTCAGTTGCAAATACAGAAAGAGACAAAAAGTGTATTTTTACAGTTTTCTTTTTTGCAAGAGAATTAACTGGGGTTTTAAAATTGTCACATGACATCAGTTTAAGCATTGGTCTGTACTTTTCTGAAGGCAAATAATGCTATCTCTAAATTTTCAACAAAGAGTTTTGATCCATGATGCAGAAGAATGTTTTCCAAGTGAAATCATGACTTCAAATGTCTGAATACCCTAAACTGTTGTTGCAAATAGTTATAAGTAAATATATGTTCCCATTTGCACTTTCATTTTTGTTCCTCAGAAATGAGGACCATATGACATTGGGATGAAAACTTCTCAGTAAGTGAGTTTTTCTCGTAACCCAAAATTTACAAATAATTAGTCTTTGGCTTTTATTTTTTTTTTAAACTTTGAAATTACATTTCATCTCCACTAGGGAGCAGCAAATGACATAAAAACGTTCTCCTTACTCAGTCTCTAATCCAATTGAAAGGAGTGTGGAAACTAGGTGAAGATTTCTCTCAATCTGTCAGGTTTCAAATGTGCTCAATTTCAGTTTGTGTTGTCTGAACAGTTGTGATTTTTTTTTTTTTTATTTCATTTCATGTAGCTTTCTCTCGTTTTGTCTTTTTAGCCATCTTCCTTTTTATTCCCCCTGTGTAATCTGGCTTTCAGTGGATAAAATGTGTTTTCTTTCATGTTCAAACTGCTGTACATGGGTTAACAATGGGCCTGAACGCTTAAATTTGCCTCAGATGGAGGATCAGTATGATTTATCTTTTGCTATATTTTTAATTATTAGATAGTATCCTTGTTACAAAAGCACCCTGAATTACAGAATATGTTGTGGTATTGTGACTATTTAAAATTTAATTCAACAAAAATTTGATTCCTTATCCTCCTAATAGTCTTTGTACCCTGAAGAAGAAATTGAAGATTCATCAGAGAGTGCACTAAAAACAAGTATATCACATACATGATTTTAGTTAAAGACTAAACACATGCAGATAATATAAGGAAAATATATGCACGAAGAAAAAGAGCAAGCATCTGGGATGGCACAGAATTTCTGCTGGCCTAGTGGGCTAAAACTCAAGAGAAAATTAAACCTTTATCTGTTTTGTGGCTGGTAGCTGCTAACCTATGAAGTCATTTTCCAGTGAAAGTGATGGATGTTCTTTTTTGCAATCACTTAAGAGTGGTTGGAGAAAAGCTCTAAACAACACACTGCAGAAAATAATCTTAGTGACAGCAAGAGCGGCTCAATCACCATATTTCTTGCTCTGATCTCTTCCTTCTTCTGTCACTTAACTGAGTATGTAAATGAAAAATAATAAATTAATTTCTGGCCTGTGAAAGAGATGGCTGTGCGATGGCCTTTAGGTTTGTTTGGGGCTGTCAGCAGGTTTTGTGAGAACTCCAAAGAGACACTTGCTGTGTATGAAGAAATCCAGCATCGCCTTAGTCCTCATGTAGCAAACACAGGAGACTGGGAGCAGAGGTAGGTTAGGGACAGCAGAGCCCTGCACACAACCACCACCACACAGGGCAGCATCCTGCTGAAATGCAAGACTAAGACGTTTGAATTTAATGAAAAGAACCTTTTATTCTTTGCTGTCTGATGAGTCTTCTTCCTGGGTTGGGTGTATTTGTATTTCTGAATAACGCTATTAATACTAGTGTGTTCTGAAATACAGGTATTTGTCTTAAGTTCAGTCTTCAGGTGATTTCTTGGGTTGAGAAAGAGATTTGTAGAAATAACACTGACATGTTTATATAACCAGTGCTCTTTCATACATTTACATTTGCAGTGGATGTTGCTGGATGTTAAAACATACATCTAAAAACTAACCACCTTCTCATAAGAACATGAAATGATAGTTTTGAAAGATAATTTTTTTCTATCTCTTCTTAAATATATAAGGAAAAAAAAACCACACACAATAATTTGGAAACTGGTTCCTTTTAATTCTTTAACTGGAAAAACACTGTGGAAGGCATGTTTTGAATATCAGCACTTCAAAGGTGACGCACCCAGTCCATGAGGCAGCACTGATGGCATATTTTGTCCTCTCTCTCTGGTACATTAGGCAGCCCTAAGGCAATCAAAGGGCCTGTTGTGCTCTCATTCACCTAACCTTCCCATTTCTGCTTCTTTCTTATATCTGTCATACACATAGGAAATTGAGATCACTTAAATGTTTCCAAAGCAATTCAAAATCTTCCCCTGTCCTATCCTTTTCCCCTAGCTTATATGCTGAACTACTTTGACTTAACTAGCGTCAATGTGTTTAAAATTGTTGAACATATGGCAAGAGATGTATCTAGATATTTATTTTTGTCTCTGAGTAACATGCTGCCCACCAAAATGAAACTGATGGAGTAGTGAACATGCACCCAGCTTTACAAAGTGTGCAGAGAGGGATCGTGGCTGAAGTCCACTGGGAAAATGTGAATCAGACAGATCAAATCCAGTCCAGAGCACCATCTCCCCAAAGGCAGAGCTCCTTTCAGGGCCAGCCCTGACAGCTGTGCACTTTGCTTTCATCTTCAGAAGACACGTATACGTGAGCCCGCAAGTGGGAACGTCACAGATTTGACACTATGTGATAAGTATCATACAGCGTGCATTTCCTCAGTTACCTCCACCTCAGAGTGTATACGGCTCTTATGTGGGAAGAGAGAACGTGCTGCAGAGTTACTGCTCCATCTATTGTGACAGATTGTTTATTTCTATATGGGCTGGGGAAAGGCAGAGCTTAGTGGAAAATGAGAGGATTGTGGATGAAAAAATACATAATGAGAAGTTACTGAAAATATTATCAATTGAATCCTTCCTCTACCAAAAGGAAACATAGAAACTTAAATTTATCTGTTTTCATGTGCCGTGCAGGAAAGTGATTTGGGTAATTTACATTCACACTTATTTTGATAGACAGCAAATAGATGGATAGTGAATTCAACTTTTTATCGCTAGCCATCTGTATCTAAAAGCAGGAGCATTAGGAGCATGGCAAATTACTCTGTTTTGTGATGCAGTTATAATTCCATAGAAAAATAAATACATGCAATGTACCTGAAACCTGACCATAAGTTTGTGGCTGTATTAGTATTGCAATGAATATAAACTATTGAATTCCATTAAATTGTCTATGGAGTTCCAGGACATAAGATTTCTGTCATTCTCTTGACTGTGTTATAATTAGAATAACTCTGACATCAACTTCAAGTTGCACACAAACCAAAAATAAATAAAATCAGTCATAAGATCATGATACTGAGTGAAAGAGCTAAAGTATGAGTTCCTAATATATTTCAAGAAAAAAAAGCTTCAGCTGCTCTGTTAAGACAAAAAGTTGAAGGTGTTAGATTTTTTCACTGACACAATGGTACAGATTTCATAAAATATTTTGGTATTTTATGCTTCTTCCTTGTAAATCTAACATGTAATCATCAGTGGCTATTCTGGACAAATTTACACGTTTGTCAGTGCCTCTGAGTAGCCTGAATAACAAAGCTGGTAACTCTGATGAACATTAAAAGCAGTTTGTGTTCATGGATGTATCTTCATAAACTGCAGTAATCTCTTGCAGTCTGTTGGAGGAAGGTGGAATTTTGCCCCAGCACATCTAGCAAAATGTTCTTCCATTCTCTTCTTTTAATGAAGTTTCTACGGTTCTCTAAGTGTATAAAAATAATCTGGTAGAAAGTTTTGTTGATGCATACCTCTGGCCTTGAGAATGTGAATGGATTTTTCATCCCTCTTAAGTAGTCATCTGTTTTCCTGTAACTGTTCTCTGTGTTTTTCAGGATTACTTAGTGTCAGCAGACTTCCATTCTTTTGATTTGCTTTCCTAAGTAGAACTTCTAGTAGAAATAAATTACTCTATAACTAATCCAGCTTGCATATTTTATCAGCATTCTTTCCATCATTTGTTTTCTTTGCATTTATTTTAATCTTGCCTGTTAGAAATAATATAGTGATTTAATCATCTATCATATGCAGCATTGTTTGTGCCACCAAAAGGTAATGTCCTTCTGAATATGGGAGCAGGATGAGCCCCTTGTTCGGAGTGTTTGCTTTATGCTTCATTTTATCTCAGGTTCTTGATTTTTGATACACACCAGTGAACCAAAGCTCAGTTCTTTTTTTTTTTTTTTTCCCCACATTATTTGTTACTGTTGTTTCATACTCTAAGAAACAGAAAACATTTGAGACCTTAAATGGAGATATTTTAGAAGTGCTTTGTTTTGCAGCAGTTCCATTTAGAGACTCCAGTGACATGCATGCAGTCTGGTATGACTGTGCTGTGACTACTTATATGAATTCAATATTTTTGTACACATAATGAACATCTGGTGACAAGAAGCTCAGAGCAACAACAACAAAAAAGGGAGGGAAAGGAAGAGGAGAAGGAAAAGCAGAAGGCAGTAAAATCTCTTGCATGCCTGCTACTTTTATGACTTAAAATATTTTTCCTTCAATCAGTGCATCTAGGGAAACTTTTTTTGATGTAACAATCAATTTTTAACAAGGAAAGAAGTCTGAACTCATAAATATTGTATGTATTAATTGTGAAGCTTAATGGAACATTTTGTGTTTCTGAACAACTCGTTTACATAATTAAAATCTCCTTTGATCTGTGAGTAAATGATTTAATCTTAATGCTCATTAGGCTAAATGGGTCTTCTATTCAATTGTATCAAGATGGTATGGAAAAGTCTCAACCCTTTAGAAAATATTTGTTAGTTGTTAGATAAATACAGAAACCTATCTGTGAACAGATATCTTTTATCTCTACAAAAGAATTTGAGTCTAAAACTAATTCAGATTAAAAGGGGGCTTTGTGTGCTTTTTTTGTTTTTTTCTTTTATCTGACATTTTGGTTTCAAGAGCAGTTCATTGAAATAGGGCAGGGGGAGTATTTGATTTACATTCGTTAACTACTTCACTACACAAAAACCTTAGTCCTTGAAAATATAACATGAAATTAAAAAAATCATAGGATATGCACACCTCTAACTGAAATATGAATTTGTATAACTACAGATCACTTAAGGGTATTTTCTTGTGGGTTCACTCAGAAATCCCTCTGGATATGGCAAAGCTCAGTAACAGCTGGGAAATACACAACAAGATTTTAATCTTTTTTAGGATTCATTAACAGTAATACCATGGCAATATTGATGTGCCAAAGGTTATCACCTATTAGTGTTGAAGATGGACAGGATCCTTTCTTCCAGTTTTTTCTCTCTTAAATGCTAAGAAAGCTCTTATTCAATATAAGGTACCACAAAGCCAGCATGTAACTTCAGACAAATTTGATAAGCTCGTCTAACAAACCCACTTCCTTATGTCCTAATCCAAACAAAGCAAGCTTAGAAATTGGACATCAGTCTCACAATATTCATTTTTTCCTCAATTCTAAACCAAATAATTTATTTTGAAAATCACCTTTTTTTCATTATCCCATCTGTAATTTTTTTTAAAGCCAGTTCTTATTCCCATGGGGAAGCTTTTTTTTCTTTTCTAAAAAGGTAAGAATTTTAATTAGCTCAGGTGGTGCAATAAACACAAACATCTGTGTCCCTTTATTAAAGGCTGTTCTCAGTCCCTCCCCTCTCTCAGGAGCAAATGTATAGCACAAGAATACTCCAGAGTCACCTTGCTGAGAACATCAGTGACTGGTGTCCAGAGCCACAGCATTGGACCGGAGAGGATGCCTCAGAATATTGTGAAAAGCAAAGCAAACACACGGCCCCTCCTGCCTTTCCCCAGAGGCACTTCCAGCAATCTGCAGTTTAGGGACATCTTGAGCCAGAAGGTTGTATCCATATTTAATTTCTCTTGAAAGTGTTATCTTCCATGAAGTAATCCATGGAAGACATATTAATTGTGCTATTACACAGATGCGAAAGTAGTTAGGATGAAATACACTTTTCCGAACTGTATTTAAATATTGAACGTGAATGTTTGTTTAATGTTTTCTATTTTTTTTTTTTAATTTCCTCTAGTGTGGCTTGAGCTGCTGTATTTATTTGTTTCATTCATTTAAAAAAAAAAAAAAAATACATTGCCAGAGCTTCATTTAGAAGTTACATTAAGAACACTGTAGTCTTAAATTACAATTGCTTGTTTCTGAAGGTCACCTTATATTGAGGTGAAATTTTGTTTTTATTATGCTAACGCTCAGACTTTAAGAAAACAGCAAAATCTGTCTTGGTTATAATATTTGTTAATTGAACTGTTATTGAGCTGAGTTCTGATCAACAGTATTAAATTTGGATAATTTTATGCTGAAATTTCAGAAGATTTACAGTATTTTAATTTTAGCAAATGTGATACCTCATTTTAACCAGTATTATCTCATTAGATTTCTTTCACATTCAAAAATTATTGACTACAATTCAGTGTCCATAAAAGGAAAATACCCATTACTTCAGTGGAACTTATGTAAGTAATGAAGGCTTGGGTTTACAGGCTAAAGTGTGGGGGGTTTTAATCCAAACAAAAATTATCCCTCTGATATCAGTTTCAGCTGAAGGAAACAGTTCTTTGGCTGGGCTGAGCATTGAGAATTTACATAGCAAAGTGCAAACATCCAAGAAAACACATCTCTGTCCTCAAAAGGATTGGTCTAATATATGTGCAAACAGAGGCTGAAATGCACGTTTGGCACGGTTGGGTTTGGCATTGCTGTGGTGATGTGTAACATTTGCAGAATCGCCAAAGGGATTTGGGCTCCAAGTACGAGCTTAGAAAAGGGCCGGTACTCTGGTCTGCACAGTCAGTGCTACTTCGTACCTGAGAGAACCCAGTGCATATATTAGCTTTACTTGCTTTTAAATTTGGAACAGATGAAGTTATTTTAATGTGGAAAATAGATGTGAAAGATATTTTTTTCCCCTGTTTCATGCTTCTGTAGCTTGAATAAGTGTTTCCTTTCTTGCTCACTTTAACAATGTGAAAAAACCTGCGTGAACATCCCTTAAATCATTGTGTGGACTATGGGGTAGATTTCTCATTTCAGCAATATAAATACAAAAGTAGCCACAAAATAGAGATGAAGTACAGTTATCCCAGGGTCCTGCCTGTGATTTACATGCATGGGTTCATAATGAGATAATATGATAAACATTATCTTTGGGAACAAAACTAAAGAATTTGAGCTCTATTAGGCTGGTAAAGTTTGAAAAGACTTTTCAGCATTCTTCTGATTAGTTCTTAATTTCTATGTAAATAAGCTGTGCACAGGGTTGTTTTTTATTTTTAAGTATTTTTGTTGGTCAGTGGATTTATTAATAACACATTAGGGGTGATGACAAGTTTTTGAATAAGACATTGGAGTTTAGATTTCTTTTCAAATGTGTGTTTATGTGTATTGTGCTATCGCCATTTCAGATGCCAAGTTACAGCGCAGCTTCCATGAAGGAAGCCTAATGTTATTGCTATAAAAATATTACAGAGTTAATACACAAACATTTGCCATCAGCCCATTGAAATATCATCTTCATGCACTTGATCATGGAGAGATCGTTCCTGAGTGCATTTGTGCTGAAATCTCATGGCCAAATTGAAATATTCTGAAGACCTAAAAAAATTGCATAATAAGTTGTGAATTTTAGTAATGCTGTATTAACACAGTACTGGTGTGTTTGGTTTGTTTTTATTTTTCAAATAGTACACCCTTCTTTTGTGTCAATGAAAACTTGTCCATGGCTTAAAATTAAGGGCACTTAGTAAAAATACTTTGGGTGGAGTTCCATTCAGTGCACACTGCATAGATGGAACATTCATAGAGCATGGCTTAAAGAAACATATGTTTCAGAAGTACTTTAATGTATTTTTAGTCTAAATATATCAGCCTGAATTGAAGTCAGTATATTTGTGAAGAATTTTAAGAATTTTCTGTGTTTGATTGATTTTTAGTTACCTAAATTCCTTGAACAACCCTGATATATGATGGATGGTTGTCGGAATAATAGATTTCTTTATTGAAAATCATACAAAAGATATGCATGCCTATTATATCTGTACACCAGATGTTGGCTTTGATTCCTTACACAAAGAGCAAATCAGAAATTCTCATTTCTGAACCACTGTCCGATGATCAAACTTTAGAGACATAAGTACTAAATAAAAAAAGAAAAAAAAAAAATTTGCAAATTATTCCAGTTCCAAAAGCAAATGGAAACATAAGCAGAGAAAATCAGCTGCTTTTGCAAAACAGCTGAATATTTCAGCATTTAAAACAAAGAATATGTAACAATGGTCGAATATTACTTGGTATGAAAGGAGAAGAAGTTAAGAAACTGAGCTGCTTCAAGGGATGTAGTCAAAGGGTGCCTTGTATGTAAGATTCAGGATTAAAGATGTCCTTTGCCAAACTAGAGGAATTTTTGCCATAAAATGCTTACTTTCTGAAACACTGGGGCTAAACTGTTTTGCACAGAGAAAATATTTTTACAGGAGAGTATGAATAAATATAGATTTTTGTGCTACTTTTTAAGCAGCCATGTGAATACTTGACCTTTGGAGGTCTAGGGCCAGAATTTTTCTCTGAAGACCAGAAAAACAAAGTGGCCTTTTATGTAAGAGCTCTGGTTCATTCAGGAAGAAACTAAATATCATAGGGAAGAGTCTCCACAAGTTGGCTGTTCATCACAGTAAAAATAGCAGAAGTTGCAGTGAAATATCTTTTATCTGCCTTCAAAATTAGTGTTCAGAGAGGTTGAGACACATTTTCTTAGTTAAAAATAATTTGGTCATCATCACTGTGTATCACTAAAATGTCCAATTTCCCTCAAGATTTTCTGCTTTTGGAACATATTTATTATTGGCAGCCGAACGTTCGGCAGCCAATAACAAATATGAGGCAGGTGATCAGTAGAACAACTCGTAAAGTCTAAAGAAGGAATACGTTAACTTGTTACTCATCATTCTTTAAGTATGTTGGAGATCTAACAAGATACTCGGGATGATTTTCGCTTAGTAGACCTATGTAAGGTACCTACTATACTGATGTCCTACTAGGTCTTCTGATATCCAAAGAAAACCTATAAATTGGCCCCTTGGAGTCAGGCAAATCTTAAATATTCTTACAGTGCATGCTTTCCTGCTTGTATCCTATAATGTCTGTCCTTTCATCACTCCATTCATCCTTCATTTTCCCTTAATCACTTTTAGAAGCTCATTTTGGCAAGATAGAAAGGGTCTCTTTAACAGTATTTAAAGGTTTTTAACTCTCACTTCAGAATTAAAAATCATAATAGCATTCTGAAGTAACTTGATGGCTCCTAATATATTGCAATTAGTGATCAAATTGTGCTTGTACACTGCATTGTCCACCAGCTTTTTTGTTTCTGGTAAACAGCTCAGTAATTAGGATTAAATGGTTCACAATAAGTCCCAGATTTCGCTTACACATCTTGAGGCTGGTATTTCTTCCTTTGGTTATAAACTCATGTGAAAGGGAAGTGTGGCATTACAGGCAGAAAATTGAAACAGAAAATGAAATCAAATTTCCTGAGACTGCAGAGTCAGGTGTCAAATCCCGACTCAAACATGGGGAGGTCTTGGCTCCCAGCTTGGTGGTGAAACCACAGGCAGCCTCATGATCCAATTTTTCATTACAAACTGTGTTTAGAAGTTGTTGGAAGTGCAGACTACAATTTTATAATTGTTGAAACTTTCTATGTGCACTTATATTTCAAAGCTGATCCTTTTATTATTTCATGAGCTGCGTTTTAGCCTAGAGACTGTAGCATTTCTGTAGTTTTATTATGGAAAAGAATGATTTTCTTTGCATTTGTTTTCCGTGCTACTATAGCAAAATGTTGATTCCTGAAGGTCTTTAAATGCTCATCTATTAGAATTTCAGAGTCTCTTGTCTTTTTCAAAATACCAAGGACACCAAGAAAAATTTTAATGTTACTTTTTTCCTGAATTGGAACTGCATCTTTTTCTAAACCATGGCACACTATTAAATGAACTTGCAACATTTTGCAGATAATATGATAAAATATGGACTATTTTAGATAAAATACTGACACATCAAAAACTGATACACTGAATTTCAGATTACTTTTGAATATACCATGATTTTTAATCCATAAAGGCAGAGATTATGATGGATAAATAGCTTTAGTTGACACTGTATCATCATAGGGTGCTCCCATTACCTCTTCTAATAATTCATTGTTTTACAAATGACCCCTCAAACTACATATATGTCTACATGCATATCATTCAACTTGACCAGCAAGGTTCATTTCTCATGTATGGATGAAAAGACAGGAATTAGATTATGAAATGGTAGTATCTAGGAAATGTTTTACTAATATGAGAGCCTTGTAAAAGTAGCTGTTTGGTAAAAGTAGCAGTGACAATTCACAAAATAGATAATGGGTGATAACTTTCCAGAAAATAATGGGCATATGCTGAGAAACGGCAAGATCTCTCTGAAAGAAAACTAGGTATTTTACAGGACTTGTAGCAAAAATAAATTAACAACTTATTTAGCTAGCAGCGGATGTTGTTTTAAGCATATGAAAGATCAAGTGCTTTTTTTATGAAACTAACGTATTTGTAATCACTTTTCCAAAAACAATCTAGTTGTGGCAATGCATTTTGTTTTTCAAGCAAGTTTACAAGGGACTAACACACTGCTGGTCCCTGGCATAGGGTGAGTGTCCTGGAAACATTCCAAGTGTGCAACACAACATTCACACTGGCTGTATCTGTTGCACTGGCCAAGAGCCGGCGCTGTGTTTGTGATGACAAAGAAAGCCTTTCCCTTTGATATTGGAATACCCACTTCTTTAGCCCAATCGATGCGTTCCACACAGGCACTTTGTGTAACGCAGCTGTCAGCAGTGGCAGACGGATGAATCACCTTGACACTTCCACTTTACTACAGCACCTAAATCAAATGCATCTGTAAGGGGAGGCTATAAACTATGCGTCACCTCCTTGGGAGAGAGGGAGAGTGAGTGATGCAGATGACACTGACATTTCCCTCATAAGAAAAAGTAACCCAGGTAGACGATGTTTAAACTAACATGTGGATGAGACTTTGCTGGGATTCTGGACTGCTGAATAGCTGCACTTCTCCAGAAGCTGTCAGCCCACTTTCTATGTTTCCCCTTTTTTGACTCGTCTTAATGTTGAAATAAGACTTGATTATAATGGCTAATCTGTAAATTAACTCAATTCAATACCTACCATTTTACTTTAATCAGAAAAAGGAGCAAAGGGGAAGAACATCAATATTTTAACAGGTGTAGAGCACGAAAATTTCATAAATAAATGACCCATTGGTACGTAACAAATCCCCACAAACTATATTCTGTTGTACAGCTTTACAGTTTAAATAATTGACTGAAAGAGCATTTCTAAAATAAAGCAACCTTGCTTAGAGGATTCCAGAAGCAGAGATTGAATAAAAATAAAATTCAACTACATGACACAATTTAAAAAGCAGATTTCTATTCAGTCAGGCTTCACAGACACATTGAATACTAGTCTATGTTTTTACACTAAGTCTATGCAAATTAATATAGTACAGGACATATTTCTTTTAGCTGCAAAGTATTTTTATGTTAGGATTTGTATGAGAGAACATTTATATCAAATATGTGTTTAACTGTTTTTAAAGAACTGCTTTAAAGCTGAATAACTTGTCTCATATAAAGCAAAAATATTTTGTCACTTGGAGTTCTACTGATTCTGTATAGGAAAATCTTTTTACAGGAAACCAGATAGACTACAATTTTCTTTTTCATTCATATTAGCCAGTGGAGAATCACTTCTTTTATGCTTGTCAAATGATTGAAAGAAACTCATCACTGTTTTCTTAGATTCATAAGGAGCCTTTTCCATGACAAAAAAAAATGAAACGCCTTGCAAAATAAAAGCTTTGAAGCTGTTCACTTGCGACAAAGATATCTATAGATGTTCTGTAGGAAATTTTAATTTTCAGAGAAATTAAGTTTTATATTTTTGTTTCATTAAAATTCTCACAATCAGGCTATAATTCTTTCTAAAGTTCTGTCCTCAGAACAACAGAACCAAATAAGAACCACTTATGCAAAACAAGGAAATATACTGTTCATAATAATCTTTAACAAAACAGACTTAGGAAATTTTGACAGTCTGTAACAGAAAATTTTAAAAGCCCACATTTCATCCCTCAGGGGCAACAATGCTCTCTGATTGCTCAGGGAAAAACCTATGTATTCTAGTATGTTCATGGTAATATGTTTGATTGAAAACCAAAGAAGACTGGAACCACGATGAATTTTCCTGGATTTTACAATTCGATATTCTGTTTCTATTATCAAAAATATTTAGCTACAAGGAATAATGAACTGCAAAATTAATATCACTCAAACTATTGAACAGATTATTATAAATTCTTATTATATGTTGTAGTATTTTTCACCTCCTAGTAAGGGCCTAGTAGAAGGAATTATTGGTTGTCATAGTAGTTTATTTAAAGAGTGTGTACTTCAAAAACCGGTAGATACAGCTTAAAGGTCTGGCATTGATTTAAAGGTTTTGCACTTGCTCCTAATGGCTGCTCCGAGATGTGCTCAATTGAGTGCTCTGTCTCAGCATGTTGACCAGGGCACAGTGTCTGTGGGTCCAGGTTTGTACTTCACCAACTAATCACAACCGGTAAACACAAAACCTACTGAGAATAAGCCACAGCCAAGTGAGGGGCAGCAGGCAGGGTGGGGTGGGTGTTAGACCTTGTTTCATCTCTGCATTGATTAAGTCTTTCCATCAATGTTATTGACCTCGCAGTAGGTATAGTCGTCTTTTACTGTACAGTCTCTTTTTAGTTCTTTGAGGTCACATGAAGAAGAAAAATCAGCTTCACAGGTGCATGTTATTAGATGCACAAAGCACTTGTTAACAGAAAATATGAGAGAGCTCACATTTATCAAAATTATTCCTGACATTTCCTTTTGCTCAGCTGAAAACAATATTGAAGCTCCCAGAGCAACATGTAATGTGTGAAGAGGAAAAAAGAAAGCTTATTTTTTTTTTTGCAAAGGACAGCCAAATGAGTACATGGTGAATAACCAGCGTTTCTGATAAACACCAGAGTTGTCTAATGAGTCATATTTTATATGTGTTTATTAAAATGAAATGAATTTTAAAATCATCTGTCTATATTTCTAATATATTGATAGCTACGGACTCTCATACCCCTGGAAACATGAAAACTGTAATCCTGAACAATCCTTAAAACTACTGTTCTGTTATTCACGAAGTAGACACTTTTCCATTGTCAAGGGAAATACAAACTTGTCCATTATTCTGCCATTTGTGAGAATCAGCCTTGTGGCAAAAGAGACTTTTAGGGATGAACAATCCAGCTTCAGTCAATTAGTGGTCCAGGTACTAAGACTGCAAATAAAGGTGCATTTTAGTGACAGTTATGGTGACTGTTGTGTCTGTTAATCTCAGACTGAGTTTTCAGTGAATAATTTTTTTCCTCCCTTTAGACTGCTGTTGTGATGCTCATAAGAATCTGTATATACTTTGTGTGTTTATTATATGCTGTCACTACACAATGTAACTTGGATAGCCCATTTTCAAAATGATGTGTATCAATAAATAAAATATCATACCTAAAAGAAAATAAATTATGTATCAATAAATAAAATATAGTACCAAAAGACATTTTGATTGCAGATAAGAAGAAAAGACAAACCTTAAAAAGAAGTCATTTAGTAATTGCTTGATTTATTAAGGCTAATAAATCTGCTTAATTGTCACGCTTGCATTAAATTAATAATTTATATCAACATTTGGTGTGGGCAGATAAGATGAATATTTTTATGTTGTGATAATCCTGGAAAGTGGCACTTTGAGCATTTTAAAAAACAATTAATTGCAAGTCTTGTCTGTTTTTACACATTTCTGGTAGTAACTGAATAAACACAGGTGAGAAAATTTCATAGACACACACAGGCAGCACAGAGCTTAAATTCAGTAAAACTCTTCCAGTATATTCATTGCAGTAAGAAGGAAGATGAGTTAATAATATGACAGGTTGTGTCTGTTGCTATGGCGAAGCAATTCAAACATCTGAACATGTCATCAACACAAACTGTTAATCTGGAGAACTTTACCACTTGTGGGCTTCATGCTTCTCGGTGACCCAGGTCCATGATGCTGGAGCAGACCTTCTCCATCTGACACCAGCGTCTCTTCTGAAGTCGGTTGAATTTGCAATGCTCCTTCAGCTGTAGTGGTGCCCCCTGTTAGACCCAAATCTCTTTGCATTTTCTTCCCGTGTCACAGTCTCACCACACACTGCAAATATGTTGGTTTTGGGTTTTTTTTTTAATGTTTACATATCATTTAACATAAAGTAAATGCAATACTTTAAAAATAGTGGTTTGTTTATCACAGGTTTACTCAAAACCTGTTTTGAAGGATTTGTATGTTACTGCACTTCCTTCCCGCTGGCCTCCTGGAGCTCATGGCTCTTCTGCTAAACGGCCTGACTCTTCTCCTGCTGTTCCCCTCCTCCTCCACCCCACTTTACATCGGAATGGTGTACATCTGTTAGTGGACAGATTGCACAAGATGAACATAAGGCACTCTTTTCCAGGGTCAGCTAAATTGCCAAGCTAGGTCCACTTAGGCTATTGAAATGTATGTTCAAAATTCCAGAAATTCTACTAATGACGGATATCTCTGTCATGTTATGCTGCATAGTAACTATACTTATGCAAGCCTGTGTGAGGTCAGAATAAATACATTGTTTCAGCGTCAGCTATGTATTTGTGTGCATTAATAATATGTGTAATAATATCAAAGATTTTTTTTTCTTGTGATCACAAAAAATGTGTTTTTCAAATTTTCATATTCAAATTTGCTTTAGCATAACAAATGTGAAGCTGAAGAAGTTTGGGAACTAGTTTTGGGGGGATACATGTTTATAAGTATTATTCTAAAATGCTTTTGGACGTGTATAAAAAAATTAACAGATAGTAACAATTAGGAAGAGATACAAAAAAGCCGAGGAACCTCTTGGCGCATGTTGCTGTTCTTGGTATACATGTGTTTTCTAGGTTGTGGGGGTTTTTTTGGTTTTGGTTTTGTGGTTTGTTTTTTTTTTTTTTACCATGCTATTAGTGTATAGTAACAAGGCACTGATTTGTCTCAATTTTGTACACTTTGGAGTCGGACAAGGAACTGTCGCAGCACATGGCTTTCAAATGAGTTGATTGTAGACATATTGTCTGTCAGTCAAAACTACAATATTGTAATTAGAGCAGGTCCTGTCTCTCCATACGTGCTTCAGATGGCAATGAAATAACCTCAGAAGTGAGATATGGGGATGCTACAGTTCACTATGTAATAGTATGCTATAGTGTTGTTCAAAGCTTGCATCATCTTATACTAGAAATTTTAACTAATTTACAATTGGAATTACTGAAAAAGTCATATTTTGTTGTGTTATTCTTGGAAAGTCTTCCTAGTTTCAAAAACTGAAAAATCACAGGTATAATATTTCTCAGTAAAAATGTATCAAATGTATCAAATTCATGTCTGTGTGTTGGAAAAGCCCGAGATGCTGAAGAAAGTAAAGCCCTCTCTACTTTTTGATGGATCCTGCGGCTGACTTAGTTAGCAGGTCACTCTACATTAAATGGGGCTTGTTACTGGTGCTGCTGAAAAATTGATTTTTGTACTATAGTTGCTGGTGTAAAGCTTACACAGATCTATTCCAAACGTGAAGAAATGGGGAGGGATATTCAGAATTGTCGATGGAGTACAAAAAGTGTGTAAGAGAAAAGTATTGTCTGGATGCCCCAGAAAAGTAATCCTTTGGAGAAGAAGGGAAATTCTGATGTCATGAGATGAAGTTCTCTGAGGCTTGATCATAGATTATCTGTTCCATTCACAGCTGGTTTGTGAGGAGTGTTCAAGCCTGTACGTTCTTGGCACCGGCACCGAGGAAACGGGTTTGCCAGGTGCTGGCTGCTGCAGCCCGATGAGGGGGATGCTGAGGCCGGACGGAGGAGGGCACCATGACAGACAGGGTTAGTGGCATCACTAACGAATCGGTCTTTTGTTGTTTGTGATATACGAGAAAGTTATTTGAAAAGTAGCGCCATATGGAATGATGGTCTATTTGTAATTCTAAAAGTTAACAATTCAGTCTCCTGTAAATACTGAGTCTGTCACGGATTTTTCAAGTGATGTGCAGCATAGAAAATACCCACTTTTATTTTTCTAGTCTGTATTACTTTATAGAAATCAGCCCTGACTTTACTGGTAGAGGGTATAAAAGAGAAGGGACATACCACGGAGACAGAGCTGTCTCCTTCATTGCCAACCCAGTCACCAGTTACAAAGTGTTCCCCCCAACACAACTCCCTCCAGATCTGACCAGGGCTGCAGCCACCCCTGCAAGCCAAAGCTTTGTTAATACTTTTTTTTTGTTGTTTTTTAACCCTGTTGTTTCTGCTTTAGTAGTACCAGGTTCTGCATCTCCACATTAGTTACTGAGGACTGGAACCTTGATTTAATACCTATGTAATAAAATCCCCTTTTCTCTGTGTTTCCTGTGGTACGGCAGAGCTAGGGCAAGGCCTCTATCAAACACCACAAGGGAAAGAAAATTCTGTTTTGTTCATAAATGAAGGCAGTAGTTTCAAAGGGTGTCTTAAGCAGTTAATAAGACTTATTTGCCTGATATTTTTAAAAGCACTTCTTGGGTTTATTTTAGTATACTTATGAAAGTAAGATGGCTGTTTTTCTTGGCCTGATAATGGGCTTGGAAATCCACCTTCTGATGACTATCTTTTTCTTAATGAGGAAGAATCCTCAGCCATTTTTAGTCATTAGTAACGCATGAATAGGGTTCTTTAGCCCTGCACTTACTAAATAGATGACACCTCTGGTACTCTAAAAGCATGTTTGAAATCTGAAAATAACACAGTGTACTCTGTCAGTGTGTTGTGGTGGTGAAGCAGGTGGTAGATGGTGATGAGAAAGTCTCTATCCTAGAAAAAAACAAGCTTCCATAGTTGTTTTGTATAGATATGTCCTGGTCTGCTCTAATGTGTGTAGCTATTTAAAAATATGATTTTGCAGCAGAGAATGAAACACTGTTTCCCAGGCTTAGCTCAGTGCATCTGTGTCCACAGCAAATCTGCTGCTGAATTGCCTCTTAACTTCTGATCCCTGTGGTAATTTACTCTGGAAGAGATAAGAACAAGTTTTGGTCATTATCGGTTATCTTAGTTGTTCCAGTCTTGTGCAGGATGAAGTTTCAGTGTTGGTTTGAGCCGCCTCTTCTGCTGCTTTGCCAGGATTAACCCCTGGTAATTCCCTACCAGCACAGCCAGAGGAGGTTGAACGCAGAGCAGACACTGATACTGGCGCAGCCACTGCTCTTCACAAGGGCATTTTCCTTTTCTTTTCAGTGTTGCCAAATACCTGTTAGTAATTCCCTCCCTCTGATTCACTTCAGAAGTCTGCCCGCTAATTCTGCTGTTTTGGTTTTTTATTTCTTTTTTTTTTTTCCCATTTGATAAACATGGATTTGTTCTCTCGTTTCTCATGGAACTTGAAATTACTACTGGTAATACCATTGCAGTGCAGGAAGTGCTCATAGATACGCTTTGGTAATGTGACTCCATTAGCACCCAGGGACAGCTCTCATTGTTTTATGAGTAATGCTGAGGGTAGAAATTGGGGCAGGAGGATAATCCTTGTGAATGTCTTGGAAGAAGTAAGGTTTCTGTTGTCACTTATGTAATTAAAAAAGGATATTTGTACTTTTCTTTCCTAAATTCATAGTTGGCTTAAGAGTTTCTGGCTTACTTGAAATAATTTTTTTTATTGCATTTTAGTCTATCTATTCTTGTTCATTATTGAAATGCAGGGGTGTATCTCAGTGTAGAAATTAGTGCAACCTTGCTTCAATTTTGAAGTCGACAATGATTTAACTATTTTTTACATTATCTTTTTTTTTTCTTTATGCACAACTATTTTTTCAGCTGTCTCCAACTGGGCTTTTTGTGATGGTTTTAGACATAACAGCTTAAGTTAGAGTTGCCTTTCTTCAAAGCTTTGAAAATGTGCACAGATCCTGATCAACATAAATTAGCATGGTTATGCCTTCTGTTATCAGTTATTTCAACTATATGAAACAATCTGTTTCTGTTTTAATATAAGATGGTGTGCACGTTTACAATACATATCACTACCAGACATAAGTAGGAATACCTGTTGAAGGGCCCTGTGAGTAAAGACAGCCTGTTAAGGATCTTTTTATGCATGAGAGGAATGTCCATACAGTCACTGTGTTTGCAGGAATGTGTGTTACTGGTCTGGAATACAAAACAATGTTTCTGGGTTTTTGGGGGTTTTTTGTGTTTTTTTAGAGAAAGGTAGAGGTGGTGGTATCATGTCATTATAATCCAGAGGAATTTTGACAATAATTCAAGGGATTCTTTATAAGGCTCACACTGGAATCAACACAGATGAAAAGGTGGCAGCCAAGAAGCGTGTATATGGCTACATTGGTATTCTTTGTCCCTTTTCTTTATAGAAGTCTTGGGAAAGGAGGTTGCTGACACTATTATTAATCTTTATCTTGTGTTGGCACTTAGCTATCAGAATGCCTCTGACATTTGATGGGGTCTGGAACAAATTCTTGTGTTGTAATAGAATTTTTATGTCTCTGACTAGTCAAGGAAAGAAAGAGGAAATTTTGTGAGCACAGAGTAAATATAAAACAGAACTTTCATTTTTCTCCAAACTTTATTTCGCTTTTATTTTTGCTTTATAGCTAAAGGATGTCAGCAGCTCACAGCGTAAATTCCCATCAGTATTTTTCACTCATTGTTTGAAATCTTTACTTCTACCCAGGATTCACAGTTGTTAGTCTGTGAGGTGGTGTGTCACTGCTCACTGACCGCTTAACTACTTAAGCATTAAGAAATGAGGTACAGAAGAAGTTGTACTTTCTTAAGATATCCCAAGATGTAAAATATACAAAAGATTAAACTATTGAATGCCTTTGCATAAGATCTGCACTTAGTGTACGTATCCTTGCCTGGTTACTGCCCAAAGAACTATGGCAGGTCACAAATGGTTAGAGACATGGGAAACAGTATTACTAAAATGCAAGGCAGATGGAGCAGAACACATGTGTGTTTTCATCATTTCTGTAGTTTTATAATTCATAGTATTGGCTGGGAAATGCCTTCCAAATGTAACTGTCTCTTGCCCCATTTCTCCTGCACTGAAGCCAGAAAGCACACGGGAGGCTTTCTGCTCTCCTTGAGGCTCTGCGTCCATGGGTGGGAAACAAGGACATGGGAGCAGAGGGAGAGCTTTGATTTGCTGCTCATTTTTCAAACCCACATGTAGGTAAACGCAAAGGAAAGCACCCTGAGGGCTTCACAATATCTAAATGCAAAAATGGGAGAATGATGGACAAATACATGTGGCTGTGAGGTGAAGTGGAAAACACAGGTCCTGTTATTTGTTGGAGTACTTTAAACCTTGTGTGGAGAAAAAGTTGCGAATGTGGTGGGCACGAGCTTCTGAAAATTAGACCTTGTGTGTGTCAGGAAAACACACAGGTTATCTCTCCTGGGACATCTGCTCTGTACTCATCAGAAATAGCACATCTCTCTTCACTAAATGAGTTGTCTTAATAGGCTATGTTAAAAGGTCTTCTAAGGCAGATGTGTTTAATGATTTAAGGAACAAGTTAAGGTCCTGCAGAATGGACAGGAATAGTGGAGGGAGGCGAGAACCCATGTACGCTGCTCCACCAACCTGTGCTGATTATGGGGTGAAACCCATTGAGCTCCCTCCTCCAGACCAGTATGTTAATGGACCCATTTCTGTCACGTGTTGGGAAATGCAGCAGGGAGATTGTTGGGTGAGCCCAAGGGAGCAACAGTGTGTGGGGAATATAGGTGGGTACATAGGATGGAAAAACTGCTGTAGTTACTACTAGAATAAGGAAAATAAGAATAGTAGAAGTAAAGGTAGACCATAACTGTAATATGAGTAGAACAGAATCCTTTCCAGAGTAATAAAGATATGTATTGTAGCTGTAATTTGGATTCCTAAACAAAAAGTTTGTATACCTGCACGTTTCTGTCTAGATGCAGTAGATGATGGTGATTGTTGGGTTTTGTTTTTAAATTTCCCATATAGGAGAACTGTTGAGACATATTACCTGAGCTCTGATAGTAAATGAGTACACAGAATTACGTTCATGTTTAATTTTTTTTCCTACTACTTTTATTTTTATACCAGGTCCCACTGCAGACACCTGGAACATTACAGTTAAAGGCAGCCACAAAAATTTGATTATGTTCAACAAATCATTGCTATGTACTAACAAGTAAATTGGGTCCATAGACATAATTTTCCTAGCATTTAAGAAATCTGTTGATAGAGCAAAACACAAAAGAATAATCTGCAAGGTCTGTAATTTTGGTACTTTATAGGAGCTGAGGTATTTGAATAGATAAATTATCTACTGAGACATCAAAGCAGAGGTATTTGTGAGTGGGTAGTGGCTTGGGAACGAGACAAGTGATTAGTGGAGTGCTACAGGAGATCAGAATTAGGACCAATTTTGTTCATTTTATAAACCAGTGGTCTGGAAAAAAAAAAGAAAAGACCATGCAGTCAAGGGGTAGCACACATTTTGGTTTCTGTGTTGCAGGGGAGTGGCAGCCCATGGAAAACAAGAGGTCATGCAACCAGGTTCAGAAAGTTTTATACAAGATGTACAGACAGATAAGCCACTATCAATTTACTTAAGAGTATGTAAATTGTGTGGGAAGAGACTAAGGAAAGCAAGAAAATAAGGATGCACAAAAAGGCTGACAGAAGGATGGTGTATCACTGGACAGTGTGGGTTAAAGGAAATATTTAAAATAATTTTAGTAATTTTTAGTGTGTATGATTCCTTCTGTTTAAATTTCATTTGTTCAGTGAATAACAGTCATTTAAAACTCCATGAGTTTAAAAGTGTATGTAAAAAAAAAAAAAAAAAAAAACACACAACCAAAACAAACAAACAAACAAAAAGATTGAATCATTTTCCTGCAGTATCTTCAACTTCCAAGCTGATTTCCATAGACAAAAGCTGGGAAATGGCTAAGGAATCCATGAACAGCTTCAGGCCTGGTGGCTCGTGGGGTTGTGACATTGCTCGGAGTCCCCACCCAGGACTGACACAACAGCCTGAGCTCTGTTCTGCTGAACTACCTGTTCAAGCAACTAGATATGCTGGATTTGTTGAGTCTTTGAGAAATGTGTATTTTCTTGTAATTGCCCCAACAAAGGTAAAATTATTTCCCTGCCCAAGTCTGTTTGACTGTGGTAAGTTCTAGGTGCAAAATTTTTTCAATGCTGTACGATAAAGGTAAACTCAACCGATGTGTTGTTTTGTAAGGCTTTGTGCAGGCAGGGGCGAGTTAAGGATATTGAAATGTTACTCCCAAAGAGAACTTGCCGAATGCTTGCAGAATAGGAATTGCTTTACATGTCACTGCCTTAACAAATATTGCGTTTTGGCTTTAAATTTGGGACTAATCACTTTCAGTTGTTATACTCTTGAATAATTTATAGTGTGTACCATATATGAATTATATATAATTACACATAACAGACTTGTAGACTTACAGATATGTATGCATTTTTTGTAGGTTATTATTGGCTAATAACGATCTGAAGAAATGTTCTAGAATTGCAGTTGTCATATTCAAAGGAAATACACTCAATTTGTTCCTGATGTATTTACTAAGCTGCATATTTTGACATTCTGGAGCTAAGCTAATGCTATAGAGTTTAGAGATTAAACAAGTCGTGTGTAACAGCTTAGAAATAATTAGAAGGAAAATCCTTTGTAGTTATGTTGATTGTTGTCTCGCGCAAAATCACGGAGCTGTGAAGATGAGATCACGTTGCAAAAGAGACAGGAAAGAAGGGCTCTAAAGACCATGCGTGACGTGAAATACTTGAAACACGGATGAAAGCAGCGGAGTAGCCGGAAAGGATTTCTAGAGACGGAGCGTTCAAACCCGACCCGCGGAACCGCCCGTGGCGCCTCCCCGGGCCGCCAGGTGGCGCCGCGGGCACGGGCGGTGGCCGCGCGGGGCGGGGCCGCGGCCGCTCCGCTCCATGCGTCCCGGTCCCGACAGCGGCGAGAGCGGTGGGGCCGCCCGGCTGCCCCCGTTCAGCCGTGTCAGGTCTCACCGGTACCCGCCTGCGGGACCTCACAGGGCTCCTGCCAACGTGTTCTAAACCCTCCGCTCCAGCCGGCGGGTCCCACACGCTCCGTGCGGTACCGGGAGGAGCAGAGCGCGGTGGCCACCTGCCCGTGCCTGGCACCGGCTGCTCCGTCCCCGCGTCATCCCTTCACGCGTTCCATTACGTAAAAGGCAAAATACACTCTGAAAACTAATTCAATTTATTATTAATTTTGAAATTTCAGTATTCAGTTTACAAAAGGGCTTAAGGAGGTTCCAGTGTCCAGAATGTGTTTACTTTTTACTGGAATGTTAGTAAAAATGGTCATTGCCAAGAGGAAAAATGTCTCTATGGTGCTTGTTTCACTTAACTACCAGAGCCATCATTAGAGAAACATTAAACTTCAAACCTACAACCTTTCTTTGCTGAAATAATATAATCTACAAGCTACCACTATAATATTTTGCTTTAATCTACACAAGTTTATTATAACTGAAATAGAATTTAAAAAATAAACTCCAAGCCAAATACCCTAATAAGAAACAATCATACTACTTGAGATAAAATTAAACTAACACTATATGAAATAGGGATAATTTATACAGAAATCTCTTCCTGACAATTAAGTAATCTCAGCAATTACTGCATGTTTTTCCATTTTTATAAGATTTTTCCCCAAAAGCTTTACTTTTGATTTAGAAAGAAGTATTTATCTTGGGCAAGTAATGGGAGGTAGGCTGTTTGCTCTTATTAAGCTATTACTGGCATGGAGTTATTTATTCTTCTTTACTCTGCCTCTGATTTTTTTTCTAATGTATTTAACATTTGCATAATTTGTTCAAAACACTTGTTTCAACACAGGTATTTTTTTATTTATAGGGTTGAGATGTAGATCAGACTGGGAAGATTGCAGTCTGATCCTTGTCCTAAGAAAACTCAAACATGAAAATTAATCTCATGCTTTAAAAAATATTGGAAATTTGATAATGAGAAATACTGCTTGTTCAGTTCTTCTAATTCCTCTTTAAATCAGTATGAAGAAAAAAAAATGCTTTAACCATCAACATAAGTAAGGGATTTAGGAAATGAGGAAATTATTAGCTCAGACTTACTTTATATGGCATCTCTTGTACTGAATAAACAAACCACAGAACTAAATAGGAATAAATGAAGTTGCCGTAGTCTGTGAGTTCCAGTGCCAATGTTCAAAGCCTCCACAAGTTACTTCTCTTAATGAGCATTATTGAATATTGGCTGGTAATGAAGAGGGCATCTTTTTGCAGCTTAGAATGTCGTGATGATTCATTTCATCTTTGTCCAAATAATGGTGCGTTTTGGTGATATTTGTCTTCTGAGACCAATAAATGCCTTTCCTAGTGGATGGATGTTTTATGTGAGACAGTGTATTCTCTTTCTGTTGCAGAAATCTGGAGTTATGTAGTATTATCAAAGAAAAACAGAAAAGTATATATATATCCTGAAGAGGCATGTAAAGGTTTGTAATTGTTTTCATATTTTTTTATATTTCTTCTTCACCTTTTCAGCACTATAAACTGATGCCTGCCTTTCAGCAAAGGTTGAACGGATCTCATTCATTTTTGAAGTGTTTTATTTCTTATTTCCTATCGGAGCAGGGAATCAAATAGGGCTGTTTTAGGCATATGTTTCCCAGTGGCACTCATTGCCTTTGGACTCCCCTGAGATGAGTGGGTTTGATGAACTGAAGGATGGGGTCCTAGTGCTGTGTGAGTAATGGCAACGAGAAGCCTGGTGACCCCGATGATGTGTATGAGTGGATTCAGCAGGGATCTCCTTAAGGAGGACAGTTAAGCTATAGAGTGTCTCTAGCTGAAAATATATAGTGTCTTAAAAATATAATTTTGTACAGGTATTTCTCAACTCGACCAACATAGAGCATCTTTAATATCTGCTTTTAAAATGGCATGCACTTTGAGGTCACTCCCATGAGTTGGCCTTTGGGAGTGTGAAACAACCTTCTGCAAGTTTCAGACACAAAGAAATGCAAATCCACGTCAGTCGTCGCATAGTTTGTGCAATGCTAGATGAGGTGATGTTAATACGAAATCCCTTTTTTAAATTTTTTTTTTGAAAGAAGAACCTATTGTACTAGACTATAGGCAAATTTAACTGTAGATTATTCTGCATAGTTTACAATACACAGTGAAGTTTCTGAGAAGAAAAGGCATCATCCCTGAGTGATGTCTGTTGTTTAAGTTGTGATCTGCTAATGCAAGCATGAATATTTTGGTTCAGTTAAGCATATAGCTGAGCTCACGTTTACCTTTTTTGTTGCTTGGACTGTTGCCACCTTTTCTGTGCTGTCTTTGAGGAGACACTGTGTAGACTGTTGTGATTTTTATCGTCCAGTCACTGTTTCCTCTGCTGTCGTTCCCAGTCATGCTGCGTGGACAGAGTCTGCCCGGCAGCTTGGCTCAGCACTGGGAACTGTTGGATAAGTGCATCAGGAACCTGTTTCTAAACTACTTGATCAAAAGTTGTGTTCTTCACCTTTTCTTGAAAATGTTTGGTAGCTGAAGGTTGCTGTAGATTACAACAGTGGAAGCCAGATGCCTTGGATCTCGTCTGTCATGCCCCTACTCTGGTCCTGCCATCTTTCTCCCTAGATCAGATATTGCTGAGTTTTATTATATATGAGGTGTATTCTTTTAATTTCCTATAATCTCTAAATTGCAGATGAATTATTTTATTTGTCCTTGTGAAACAAAGCAGGAAAGTTTATTTTGACAGATAAAACCTGTGAGCTAAAGCCATGCATTACTACCTATGTATGTGTGTTATCTGGCAAGGTACATGTGCTGTCTTTCACTGGTATCTTGTGAAATATTGGGCAAAACACCATAGCCAGTGATTTCAAAAAAAATCCCACCAATTTGTTTGCCCCTGCTTTCATATCCACCTTAAGGTATCTGGAGCTATGTCTTTGGTTTGTCATATTTTTACAGTCCTCTAGATACAAACTAAAATAGGATTTCAGGATGTGGAAATCAAGTTTGGTTTAAAATCAATTAGCAGCTGTTTTCTCTGTTGTCTTTCCTATTTCCTTTTTTTCCCTTTTCTAAATCATAATTTGTGTACCATGAAGCCAACACTGCTAAGAGTACTGTTTTAGACATCTTTATTAGTTAGAAAATGCTATTGATTATGTTTTTATTTAAAATGTCTAGCTCTCTGCATTCAGATTTCTTATTGACAATGGGATCTATATGCTCCGCAGTCTTGCAATATAAGAGCTTGGCAAAACAACAGTTTTGTAACTGTCGCAAGAAATGTGGAAAATTGAATGTTTATTACAGAGTGAGGCGATACTATTATTCGTATTGTAATCATATGAGGCAATGCTATCTTCTGATTTTGATGAAGACTTCTGGAGTCTATAAATATCTCATCCCTGGTACAGAAAAATATGTGAAAATATACAGTCTATCCCTTAAATCCACAGCATTAAGTTAAATTAATAGAAGAACTTGTACAGTACGTGATTGAATCCATGAGGGATATAGTGTGATATTGTATATTTGCCTAAAAGCTCACTCTGACAGCAAAAACAATGTACCACAGTATGTTTCTTTCTTATCTAATGGAAAGAATAACACACAGAGGCTCAATTCTTGTAATGAAAACCCCCACATTAATTTTATTTTTTGATGTGTCATTGTAATTCAAGAGATGTTTTTAATCTCAGGATTGCTAGGGCACAATAAACCATTTAAAAAGTGTTTGGCAAAGATCCCTGTGCTTAGCAACAGCTCCTTTCATTTAAAACTGTTTTTTGAACCAAGCTATTCAAAGCTTTGTTCCACTTATTAAAATAAAGTATCTTACTTCAAACAAGTATTTCAGAGAATATAATCAAGAGGACAGCATTCAAATACAATGCACAGAAAACATAAAAGGTAGCAGCATGAAAAACTCAAATACTTTGTGTATATTTCCTTGTTTTTCATTAAGAAAAACTGTATAAAAATATACTCATGGTTTTATTTTGCTTTGTGCCATTATAGGGTATTTAATACTCAATTTCTTACCATGTTCTGAAATTCATTACTCGATTTAAAGTAAAATTAGCTGTGAAGTATTTTAGTGAATGAGATACTGCATTAAAGTGGTATATTTTCTGGTCATCTAGGTGATATAAAACAGCAAGAGAGTGGCTAAATATAGAGTAATGAGTATTCATTTTGCTGCTGGCTTTGTACTCTTATGTGAACTACAGTGTTAATACATTGTGTAGTATAACCATGAAAACTCTGCTTTCCAATGAGGATAATGAGTTCGGCTCCAATGAGTTCAGCTTCAGCTTAGTTATGTAAGTTTACATTGACAGTTATTTCAGATTTTCATGAATGTTGTTTTCCATTTGTTTTAGTTCTACCTTAGTTTTGTTTGCTTTTTGTATCAAAAGTATTGCCAAGGTAATAATGGCTCCAGTAACAAGGCAAATGCAGTTTGCCTTCACAGGTGAGTGGGTCCGGTTTGTTCTTCAGTAGTTCTGTCTCACCTGCATAGCTCAGAAAGTAAGGAATGATGCATCGTGCAAGCATCCCTTTCTGTAAGAGGATCCGAAGTAGACTTTTATAGGATGCCAGGTGCCTTTTAGGGAGTCCTAAGAGTCCTCAGTTCTCTCTGAAGTGAAGAGAGGTTGAAGTGAGTGTTAGAGAGAACTGAGCGTAAAGAATAATTCTGCTTTATGGAAGATTTTGCTATTTAGAAATTCTGTTTTATTAGTAAGAACCCCAGACTGGAAAACTCCCAGTCAAGGGAGAGGCCTGGATCTGTAGCTCTGGCTCAGGCTCTGACCTGCTTCCTCAGGCCGTGGTTCTTCGGGTTAAAAACACACCAACAAACCTTCTACCCTGCCATGTGGGTTCACAGGAAACTATCTGGACCGTCCTACATGTAATTAATAAAATATTCATGGTGCACCAGAGGTTTGGGGAAAAATGCTCAGAAAGGAGCTTTGAGTAATGGTGAATATGTATAGATAATGGTGTATAACTTTTTCAGTATGTCTATGGCTGTAATATTAATGCAATTTTTAATCTCACATTGTGTGGGCAGAAAAATGGTTATTTCTAAGATGTTAAAAAGCTAATCTATTCTGTTAAGTTTTTGTATCTTGCATAGATATAGCTTCTTTCTTTTTTCTTCTTTTAATTTCACAAACCAAGTTGGGAGCCTTGACATTTATTGGGCCCCCATATTTTTCATTTATATTCTCTCTAGTCTTCACCATCTGTTATGACAGTAAATAAGTTTCAAGTAAGCCATATCTTCCTCAGCATGAGTTGCTTTCTCTGAAAAAAAAAAAAAGAAAAAAAAAAGAAAAAAAAAAGTTGCAGTTGGATGTGATATTTGAAGTCACAGCTTGTCTTCAAATATTTAGTAGTATATTCCTGTGCCAAAGGATATCAATCTGCCATTTGCCTTGCTTACAGTATAATAAAGATTATCCATTCCCTTCTTTCATAGAGATGTCAAGGCTTTTAATTACTATAGTTCAGGAAAGTAGTGCTTTGCACATGCTTTTTCTATTTTGCTTTGACTTAATATGGTTCCTTCTTATCTTTTTGCACATTAAATTCCAAAAGGACCACATAGTATCTGACTTTGGATGACTCGTGGTCTTCCCTTGCAAGTAAATTCCTTGGCTATAACAACATCTATTTTTGTTGTTGTTAACTTTATTAGTGGCTGATGGGTTTTTCAGGTGTTGGTGTCTAGCCCTTGGAAGTTTGGCAGAGAACTTTTTTAATCCTTGTACTATATGTAGATGTAAATTTGAGGAGCAATGTATAGTTTTTTATCTTTTTATCTTTGTTTTATGCTATGGAAATATACTCCAGTGAGAAGGGATGTGACTTGAAAGTCAACTGTGTACAGACATGCTGCTTTGCTTTCAGATCTTTCCAAATTTGTCTGTTTCCTTGCTTATGAATATTGTGTCATGTGGAGGCATTTTCTTTGCTCTTTGAGGATCATGGTGTAAAATCACAACTGTTTTGTATTGATTTTTCTAGTAAACTGTGCCAAATGTTTCCTTGAAACTTTCTAGAAGTAGCTCCTCTACCAAGGAAATGCTCCAAACCACAAAAGTATTGCTAAAAGAAGAAACACTGATGTTTCTTATGGATTGTATTTTTTGCGTTGTTTTAAACTGTTCAACAGGTGATCTCGACCCTGTGAGCTTTCCAGATGTGTTAGCAGGTATTGTGTGATGAATCAGCAGTCATCATGGCTCCTTATCCCATCCCTAACACGTGCTATTCTGTGCTTCCAACCATCCCCATACCAAAGTATCTTTTTTTGCATCTTTTTTTCACACTTCTGAAGTCTGCCAGATATATTTACTAGGTAAATCTTAAAACCTGCTGCTTTCCATCAGTATTTGGGCCTGTGGTATGAACTGGTACTTTGAGAATGGCATCAGAGGATGCTGTGACTGAGCATCAGCTTTGCCAAACACAAGGAGTTCAAGTTGACTGCAGTGGGACTTGTGTGAAAAGACTCTAATAACTTCCGCAATAGCTACAACATTCATTATGCAAAGGCACTTTTGAGTAAAGAAAGTGGTTTCAGAGAATTAAAGTCAAACTGATTCACGATTAAGGTTAACCCATTGTTTGTGAGAGGATTTAACTATTATTTTGATATTAATAAGGTTCATACTATAACAATGAAGCTTTTACTTTTATGTATGCAATTGTTTTACCTTTTCACCTGTAAAGAGAGTAATTGCACATTTTTATGATTTTCCAGTATTTGATTAATTTTATAGCACGTTCTGAAATTTCATTCTTTCAGCATCAATCTTTGTTTTCTTTTTATTACAGAATTATACTTACAAATAACATCATTTCATACCAATAAACATAAAAATATAATGCAATATAACAGTTACAGGTTTATAGAGTAAACATTTCATTTGAAAGAAAATTCCACTACCTTATGCTATTTCACGGAAGTGGCAAGGTCAGAAACTCTGTGGGTTAATAACAAAGCCATTTATATCCTAAAATTGGGGGGGACAAGTATTCAGGTATCAGTGATTACACTTGTGAGAAAACATAGCGCATATCTTGCCTACAGTTTATCTTTTTTGGAGAGGCTCTGGGATAAAACACTGGTTTTCAATTTAGAGTTAGTGTACAACATAGGGAATGTTGTATCAAAGCCAAATTATATTCCACAGAATGCATTTTCTTTCACCTTACATTACTAAGTGCCAGATATTTCAAAAGAGAATTTAAAATCTCCCCATACTGCTTCTGCAGACTAAGCAGACTTCTAGATAGTGTGGAAAGGTGACAAACATAAAGCTAGATGATTAGTATGAGGCAGGAGCTATTTCAGAAAAAAAATGTATTTTCCTTAGAAAGAATTAAGAGAATTTTCAAAGGTGCAGAATGGAATTTGTGATCGGAGTGTAAAACAAAGAAATAGACAGTGATCAGGAGATCCATAGGGAATTTGGAATAGGGAAAGGTTTTGCCTTTGATGAGAAAATCTATGTGATCTGATCTTTACCAGGTGCTCCACTCATCTAGTACGGATTTGCTTACCAGAAAACTCTGTGCTGGACAGGGATCTTTTCCTGGTTTTCTTTTACAGCAGTAGTAAAAATAGAACTAGAAATATCTTGGAATTATATAAATGTCAAGAGGAGACTTTACCATTAGAAAAATATTTTGGACTAAGATGTCAATTTTCTGATAGTTAAATGTATTTTTTATTTTGTCACTTTTCCACGTAAAAATGCACCTAAATTTATACTAAACAACTTTTATATGGTCTTGAATCCTAAAGAAGGAGTTTTGTCTCATGGTAAGAGCAAATGTTTAAAAGTCAAGATGCTGTTTACAGGACCATTGAACATCTCTACACAATGCTGTTATTTTCCCACGTGGAGCAGCTTGTCCTGAGGTCCCTGCCACATTGTTCATCATCTTGTAGATATGGGTCTCTAATGCTCAGCTAAAGCACTTCCATTTTCCTAAAATAGCATTCAATTCTTGGAAGACCCTTGTTTAGAAATGCAAGAATTGTTTACGGGTCTCTTAAGTCAGAGCCTTCCATGACATTTTGTTTTCTTCCTTTTTTGAAGTCATATGCAGTAAAGAGATGCTATATAAAATTAATTTTGCTGGATTTGCTTCACACTGTATTTGCAAAGTAGTGTTTGACTCATTTCCTTATTACTAGTATTTACAAGTAATGTCTTTATGTACCACAGAATGAATCTGACCATAATTTCCATCTCTGCTTCCCATTTCCTGTTCATTTCTAGGCAATATATGTTGATTGTCAAGTTTTCGGTACTTTGTCCTTTTTCAGTTCTCTAAAATACAATTACTTGTCCTGAGATTCTGTGAACAGTTAACCAACTGGCAGATTATCAGGTCCTAGTAATTTGAAAGAGTCTAGCTCAGTGATTGCTTTCTGACCTGTTTTTTCTCTGTTCAAAACTGAGATTTCACGTCTTTGTTCTTAATATTTGCAATAGTTGCCTACAGGATTGACCTTTGTGTGAAGTGTGGTGAAAACTTTAGCCTGCAAACTGGCATTTGTTGATGATACCATTGAATATTGAACTACCAAACCACATTTTTCCTACTGCTGATGTGCTTACAGCATGACTTCTTGGTTTTTGCTTTAATGAATTTAATGTTTCTTCCTACTTATATCTGCATCCTGAGATTGATCCCATGTTACTCTTGTATGTATTCCCTTCACCATCTGACCTCATTTCCACTCTCCATGTGCTTTTCTCTTCTATGTGAGATCAGTGGGTAATTTACATTTAGTGAATTTGTCATTTGATCTGCCTGCTTAAAATCCATGGATTTCATTTTGCTGGGGTTATTTTCTTTCTTTTTTAAGGGTCTGAACTTTCTTGTCTCATTCAGCTTTCCTTATACCCTTCTGTTCTCAGCAAGTTTTTCTCTACAAACAATAAGAGCTTTTCTTGTAGCTGTCTCCTTCAGTTGCAAAAGCTGCCATTGATGCTTTCTAAGAATTTGCAGGCTGATTTATGTTTTATTTCTTTTGCAACACATTCAAGTATGTAAAATCTCCCTGTTTTGGCAAAATTGTTTCTAGTGATTCTACCAGTATCTCAAAAAAAAGCCTCATCCACCTAATTTTCTTGATCTGGCATTCTCTAGAAGATGGTCATCATGATAAATACATAGGTTTTTTATCGTTGTATGTAATCTTGCTCTTTGCGTTGCTGATCTTGAAGCAAATATATGAAGCATTGTCTTCTAACGCAGAAAAATGATGCAAGAGAAGAGACCAGTTTGGGCAGAACTCTAGGGTACTATCCTTCAAAGTCGAGCTCTTGGAGGCTTAATTCAGCTGTAGGAGAAGAGAGGGCACCCTTATAATATTTGCCCTTTGCAATGCTATCTTTCAGTTGTGACCTTTGAGCTAACTTGGAGTCTGACAACCTGAGTCCTCAGCACAAGATCCTTTTCACTGTCAGCCTCTCGCAGTTGATATCTTCTCTGCCTTTGTTCAAAATAGTATCTCCTTCTGATTTTACCTGCCCTGCTTCATGACTCTCTCCTAACTCGTGCTATCATTCAAGTCAAATAGAGTTAGTGGACTGTTCCCTTTCTCTTCCAGAGACTTATTTGAGTTTATAATTCTGTTGTGTTCTTTACAGACCTTATTCCTCCTAGGTGAAATATTCTCTCCAGTAACAAAACTATTCAAGAACATTGCAGTACTATGGGAAGATTCGTAGTCCCGCAACATTGTACACTCATTTTGGAACTTAAGCAGACATTAAACAGGGAGGTAATCAGGAAAGAGCTCAAACGCTCTCCTGACCTGGCAGGAGCAAAATAAGAATGCGACAGCATACAAAATTAGGGAAAACTGTATTAAATCATATGGATGGTTTCCAAGAACAGAAGAGTCCACATGATTACCAAATCAGCCGTTGCCATCTTTAGCCATGGCCATTGTGTGGGTTTGCTCATGCTTGTCCAGGTTGTGACTAATGCAGGTGTTTATAATAGCAGCTTTTAAGAATTCATGCATCCATTTACGTAGCTTTTGGAGTTCTGAACCAAAGTTAAACATTTTAATAAATGAGCTACAAAACTTAAAAGGCAGATTAACATGAACGCAGTTGAAAATTCAGTAAGACTCTTCATAATAGATCAGAACTGTATTATGAATGTCAGTAGTTATTATTAGTTTCTATAAAAGCGTTGAAAACTGTTCTAGGTTTGATTCATCATAGTCACAACCACACTGTTCCTAAAGGCTACTTTATTAAAAAAGTCCTCTTGTTGAAGATTCCTGTTTGAGCCCACACCTTAGTGGCTGAAAACACTTCCAAGGTGCATCGATGTGCATGCGGTGTGTGAGCTGGAGTGGCCTGAGTCCCTGCAGCTCCTGCACCATCCTGCCACGTCCCTTCCAGCACTCCATGTTCCTGATTCCTCTTATACATCAAGTCAATTGTAGAAGGGGGGGGGGGGGGGCGCAAAAAGCCCCCTGGGATTTTCAGCTTTGACTTCTCAATTTTTCCCCTGTGTTACTAGGGCCTGTCAGCACTTTGTTCCTGATTAGTTGGGCAGCTAACACAATACCGCTATCTCTGTGCTTCTCCATGCATTTCTGTACTGGATTGTGTTCTTGCCTAGTCAGTGTATTTTTTTATCTGTACAATTGTTTCTTTGGTTGAATTCAATATGTTTGTTTTTCTAAATGACAGCAAAACTGGTATTTTTGGTGTACTTCCATATTACTCTATCAATCACTGGATGAGGACATTGACACAGTGGTAGGGGGTTTTTTAAGTAAAACCAGGCTAGTTTTATTATTTTTTTGTGTACTATTTTCCACTGTTCCCATTGGACTGGGAAAACTGAAATTTCATAGACCTAATCTTCTCAGCTCTTGTTATGAGCTAAAGCTAAGTAGCATTTGTTTGAAAACAATAAGTTCATATTGTGTTCAGCTTATTCTTCTGTTTGGCATAGATGTAACAGATACCATGCATGAATTGAAACTGTTGGGTTTTGGGTTTTTGTGTTGTTTTGGTTTGGTTTTCACTGTATGGATCAGGGTCTCTTTGGGTGATTGCTAGTTAACTATATTTCAAAGATTATGTTTATTTTGTAAATGAGAAGATAGCTAATTTTTTTACTCAGTATCTATAGTTGAAATAGTGTTAAGTAGTACAAAGAACAAATATGTAAGTGCTGTGCAAGATTATATGAATGGAAGGGAGGACAGGAGAGAGAAAGAATTTATAAAAGGTCAGAATAGAAAGAACTTCTGGTTTGTCCAGGATTAGGCCTCTGACCATTGGATATTAATTAATTTGTTAGACAGATTAAAGGCAACGTGAAGGCTGCAAGGCAAATCGGCGAGAAGAAGTCAGAACACTCTCTCTGGAAGTTATTTGCACTACTGTAACATGCTGGAGAAGGGCAGCAAGTTTATAAATGAAAAAGTAGTTGAGGGATTGTAATTACAAGTACTGGCAGTTATTTAAAGAAAAGGAGTTACAACATATGTGTTGTTACTGCTTTTTGGAATGAAGGAAAGCTGCTAAAGGAGAGGATTGCTGGGGGTGTGAGACTGTGGATGAAGGCTGGAGGAAAGGGGCAGTTGCAGAATGACACGTTCACAGATACTGTAGATTCCCTGCAGGGTCAAAGACGGATAAATAGGAAAGGAGAACACACAAAGAAATGGGTGCTGTCCCTGGACTGTGGCTGATTCATGCTCACAAAAGTTGTCTGTGTTGCAGAGAATTTGAAGTGCTGAATGGTTTGAATAATATGTTATTATGTAGAAGAGAGATGAGACGGTTTCTCTGTTTTCTTCATCTGGATTTCCTAAACAGAAATCCTAAGTGCATAGTGCAGATGATGTAGGCGAGACCACAAGCTTAGTGGAGAGGAAAAGCCTGTTATTTGAATGTTCTTTAGATATATGTTCCTGAACATGCAGGAGAGAACTCTGCCCATTCTATATATACTATTAATGACTGTGTGTTTTGTATGATGTATCATCATTTGTAGCTTTGTTAAGCAGACTTTATAGTCTTTTCAAATTCTCCTTGCCTAAGAATTTTTAAATGGTCCTGAAGTTTTTACATCATCTTTCTGACACCATTACTACAGATAAAAGCAGAACCTTTTCATGAAATAGCACATGCTTTTCAACACTATAGTTTCATCTTTCTCCTGTATCATTCTATAATCATATTTATTTCTTGATTATACCTGTGCACTGAATACAGCTTTTTTGGGCCTGCCTAGTGAGAACTTTAACTCTCTTGATGCAGCTGACGACATTAATTTAAAATTGTGTAAATTTTACGCGTAGGATTTGCTTTTTCTTATGAAAATACTATGATAACTAGCTAAAATAGTTTTTTTATACAGATGTTATATTTATAAATGTAATGTATTTTATATGACTTAACACCAGTCCTTGAAATACTCTGTTCATTCTTTGCCATGATGAACACTGACCACTCATACCAAACCTTTCCAGCTCCGCAAATAGTGTTGATATTTAAAAAAAAAACTTTCCCTCTCATTCATGATTATTTTCTTTAATAAATGTTGTTGAAAAACTAACAATTTTTTAAAAAACCCTATGTAACTACCGTAATCCCTACAACTGCCATAATAACTACTGAAAATCAATAAAATTCATGAGTTTTTCATAAAAGTGCATTGTCCAGTGATAGATTCTGAAAGATCTGACTTTATTGTTATACAAACAGATTTGGTAGCTACAGACCCTGGGTTTAGAAAGCTCAAATGTCTCTTCTCCTTCAGAAGCCCAGGGACTGGAGTGGAAGCCACGAATTGCTCTGGAAAGACACCAGGGAGTGCAGTTTGGGGTAGATTTTGTCCTCTGTGATCTTTATGGTGTTCCATGCACACTGCCAATTTACTCGCCATAGCAAAGAATGTGGGGGGACTACACTTGCTGAACAAAGATTATTCTTCATGAGTAATTTTCTTGCCTGTCGTTTTTTGGATAAGAAGCAATTTTTAAAATGTGTTGTCAGCAATCCATCCCTTATGCAATAAAAAACTCAAAAGCTGTGCCTGATGACATACAAGATGTCCAGATCTGCATTGGCTCCTTCTCTGCAATCTGTTTACAAAAGTTAAAACATGCAGCAGAATGAGTTGGTTTGTAAAGGTGCTTTTTTGAATGCTAAATCTTATCTGCAAAACTGAAACACTAAAATTTGTTTTGTTTCACTACATAAGAGTATTCTGAAACAATTTTTAATGTAAATTGGAACATAGGATTAACACAATTAGAAGAGAAAAATTATTTACATGCAGAAATATTTTTTCCTTCCCTCAATAGAAAGAATTCTATGAATTGATGAAGTAATAGTTTAAGTTTGTTCCTATCATGGTTTGTATATGCCCCCCAAAAATATGAAAATTACATGTGCAATTACTATTATTATATTTTCCAGTAGTATTCATATTAAATTATGATGTGGAAATTTTTATATAGAGAAGGTCCCTATCAAAAGATTTTTTAATTTACCAAAATCTTAATTACTGATTCATTTTTAATTTTAAAAATGCTTATGCCAGATATTTCAAAGTTTTGTTTTGATCCTGAAAGAGTAATCTGCTTTTTAGAGATGCGGTGAACCTCATTTGCCATTGATTTAATGTGAGCTAAAAGGCTTAGCATATCTGAAAACTAATTCAATGATTTTATGCTTCTCTTGAGATCTCTTAAAGCCTGCGGAGAGTTGGAAATTCCCAAATAATTGTTAGGAAATACTGCAAAAGAAATAACTTCTTCTGTCTCAGGTTTGCAGAAATTCCAATTAATGGAGTGTACAGAGTCATATATCCGCTCCCTCTAACCACTATTAACTGGTTTAGTTTTGTGAGCATGGCTATAAATTTCTGGTGCTGCATGGCACTTGAGCTCACTCTATTATTTTTAAGGGGTTTTAGTAGTTTCCCTCTGAGGAATCACCCTCCTCATTTCCCACTAATATTCGGGGAGAAAAGGCCGTGTAGCCTCCAGGACACGCGGCATGTGAACTTCTCGGGGCTTCTTGACGAAGCAGCTGCTGAGGAACCGCGTGTGTCGCCTGTCGTGTTGATTAACGGTGCTGATTAACGGTGCCTCGGTGTTTCCCCGGCTGTGTGTGCGCGCAGGCACAGCTGGAATCGGAGCTCACTTACTGCTGCTGCGTGCTGTTTGCCAGCACAGAGCTGCACCAGTGCATGCGAAATAACAATCATTTTGGTTACATAGCAGTGTTAAACAATCACTTTTTTTTTATTGTGCACTGAAGCAAGTTCAAAAGTTCCTCAGACTTTCTGTTCTGTTTTAATTTCTTTTCCAAAGCGAGAGTTTTCAGGGAAACTTGAAGCTTCTGGAAAATGCCTTTTGTTGCCGGATGCTCCAGCCAGATCCCTTTGGGTGGGTGAGCTGGTGTCTGCACGTGGGCTCCGCTCCTCGGTGCGGCCGTGTCGGCCTTCCCCAGGTTCATGCTGTATTGCTTGGCTGCAGCCTGTAGAGCTGGGTCACAAGAAAAACATGCTCTGAATTTCTTTCTAAGTGTTTGTTACATTTGCATTCAGCTCTGAGCCATAACGGAACATTCCCTTTATTATCTAAGCAGTAATGTAATTACTGGTCTGTGAGGGGGTTGTTTTGTTTGATTTTTTAATTATTATTATTATTTTTAATATTGCATGGCATAGTGCTGTTAGTGTTTCTATGGAGTAATGATGATGAAAGAGGAAACTGCATTCCAGTGGCAGGTCACTTCTAGGTTAAAATAGGAAAAAAATACACATTCTCTGTCTTGATTGCCTACCATGGTGGCAATTGTACCTAAATATTCACGTCAAGCATTTTGTACTGAGTAGTAATCTAAAATACACCTGATACGAGACACAGACCAAAAATCAAATAACGGGATAAAATGCAAAGTTATTTACACAAAGATAAAAGTATATCTGGAGTTTAAAAAGTTATGGACCATGGGCTATAGACAAATATAAATATTTGTCCTGATTGAGCACTAAATTTTTACATTCTTACATCTGCCAATATTAATAATTATCATGATTTCATGAGCTTTATGACACCTAGCCAAGTTTCACAATAAATGATACATGAGTCGGTAATACATTTTTATTCTATAAGTAATTGCCAAATATTTTCACCATGGTTTTCCACAAGTGTATAAAAACACTGACATGGGGCCAATACAGTACTGACATACTGAGAAACATGATTTTTTTTTGAGGTAGGTAACCCTTCTAATGTTTCAGAGAAGCTGCCTAGAGAGTAACAGCAGTAGGAAATCATCATTTTTATGTATTGGGCATTGTATAATTTAATGCTGTCTTCTCTTGACACACTTAAAGTACATATGTAGTAATGGCAAATGTTGCCTGTATGGTTCAATATGTTGAAAAAAAAAATCTATTTTGCTCCTTTAGTTTCTGAAAGTCCATGCTTTTTGTTGTCATTAATTAAAATATTCAAAAATCTGAAAACAATTATATTCGTCTCATTAAGGTAGCTTTCAAGTTCTAGCCATGTGGACTGAATTAGGGAAGAGTAATTTTGTATTTCTGGACCACAAAGGAAATGAGTTACACTCAACTGGGCACTAAAATGATCTTCAGAGAGCAGTATCGGACTGAAAACATAAAGATCATGAATAAAATTTCAGAGGAAAAAGAACATCATTTCAGGTGGTTTAGGTTTGATTTTAGTCTGTAGCAGATGAAATCTCCACTTTAAAGGTGAAATACCATGAAAGGCTTTACTCTCTTCTGAAGGTGCAAAAGCTTCTCACAGATCTAGTTCAGATTCATCATATGTTCTGATGATCATCTAAATCAAATTCCTCCAAAAATGCAGTTGTGAACTTGGCAGGGGAGGGGCGGGAACCAAGAAAACAAAAACACTAAACCAAAACTTCTATGCAAAACGTGCAGTGTTTGTTGTTAGAACTGAGTTCAGAGAGCCTGTCTCTCAGCCTTATATGATTTTCATCTCTATCTGGGCCTACAAGGGCAGCTCAATGATTCAGTAGAATTATCCCCTTTTGAATTGTTATTTATTTGATGGAGCATTCATACGTATCTGATTGAAAAAATGTGTATCAGCTAATTCTGTTTGAATGAGTAAGGAAAGACTTTTGTGAATTTTTAGCATGCCTGATATATCTGTTGCATCTGTATCCTTATGAATGAGAATAATCTAGTTTTGAGAAAGATAACATTTGTAGCAGCTTCATTTCTGTTTTATACAACATTACCTTCTCTAGGTAATATTGTATTCTTTCTAAAAAAGAAAAAAAAGTTATTTACCTGCACTATTTTCAGCTCTACATGTTTCACTTCTTAAACTAAAATTTCATTTCTTATAAGAAGAAATTTAAACAAGCTAAAATTTATATTTACAAAAATAACCACCCTGATTAGATTAAAATCAGAATTTCTCAATTTGACTGTGGAAACATATTAATGTAAAGGATTATTTTGTGAATTGGGTGACAGAGAGATTGATGTGTCAACAGAGAAAAGCTATAACCTTGAATGTCTCTCATTGTTTGATAGTAATTTACTACTGTCCACCAAGTCTGTTAGCTTAACTTGCAGACTGAGTTATTCCAGCGTATTACACATTTTTTGCTGTGATGCCCAGCCCAGTAAAATGGGCTCCCAAAGCTGCTCCACCAGAGCTATTGCACCTCGAAAGACATTCTGGGACACAGCCCCCCGCCCTGTGCAGGGTATCCTGAAATCATTGACCTGCTGTCAATCACATATGTGGGTCTTTTATAGGAGAGGATCTGGAACTGAGGTTTTGAGATTCTGAGGTCAAGAAGAACTATCTTTGGAAACTCAAAGCTGCATTTTTCACTTTGTGCTTTCTTTTTTAGGCCTGAAAAGCACTTTTTCTGCTTAAATGGAACCAGAAAACAGCTAATATGTGCATGATTAAGGCACCTGTGATTCTGGAGATATAACGTCCACATAGAATTTAACTAGTGGGTAGCTCAAGATTTGAAAATAGTAGAATTTTAGAACTTATCATCTAAGTATAAATTCCTATGTTCCTAGATCCAAAAGTTTAGCTGAGATAATGGCAAGCCTTGAGATCCCCAATCCTCACTGAATCACCTGATAAAATCCATTTTTCCTTTCAGGTCTTTTAGAGTCAATTTATTTATTTTTCACTGTGTTATCACTGGATTTTCAGAAAATATTGCAGCAGAATATTGTTGGATAATTTTTGTCTTTCCTATTTTAAATGTGTGTACCTTTATTTATGATCTGATAAATGAACTTTGCTGTTGACTTCAATACAGAGAGCATCTGGTCCTTCATAAATGATTAGGTTAATTATCCATTCATTCACCTTTGCCACTCTTACTAAAATAGTTTGCAAGCAATGTAGGCTGCACTAAATAGTAAAGATCAGAATCTATATAGAACTCATTAGAGTAGGAAGATGCTTGTCTTCATTCCTGGTGTAACACTGAAATGGTGAAGTGCTATTTTGAACTTTAAAAATTGTAATTTTAAAGACATTGAAATAACTTCAAGAGAAAAGGGTGATATTGATCAGAAAGGACAAGACTGCTATTTTATTCTGGTTCTCCTCTATTTTGGTAGAAGTAATTTATCTAGATTAATGCAATAATTCTCAGTATATCTTTCCATCTTAAACATTTTTAGTGTTTCTGCTTTGCTTTTTCTGAGCTAGATTTGAGCTGGGTTTGATCCCCCACCCCATTTTTTATGTTACTTGGAAAACCATTGTGTGTTTGGGTCCTTTTTCAGTTATGTGGTAATTTTTATAATAGTTTTCTGTAATCTGTGTTGGCATTAGTAAAGGACATCCTTATGTCCCTGACTTTCTTGGCTTGAAACATGCTGATAATTATATTTCAATACAGAAGTAAACTTAATGGTTCAATACATATAAAGTTAGTAGTGACTTAGCTCTTATTTGCTATATTTTCCTTGGTTGCCTGTTCTTGAAAACTCTTGCTGTTTTTTTTAACATGTTAATTGAAAGAAGTACATCAGGCCATCATTTACATGGCAGTATTTTGCACATAGATCTTTCCAGAGATACTGTGTTTCATTTCTGTAGAATGATGTTGTGTTACATGCAATTAGACACTAATCAGTTCTTGTTGGTTTGTATGATCAGCACCAGTTTATACTTCTGAGACAGTTTAGCACAAAGTTGGAACACCCATTGAGTTTTCATGGTGGCTAGAGATGTTAATATTTGTTGATAACAGACATTAACCTTGTCTGTTAAAAAAAAATGACAAGGTGACAGATTGTGTTTGGCCTTGGACAAAGAGAGGGGTAAGGAAGCTTCATGCAGGCGCATGAGGTCAGTCCACAAGCATGAACCATGGTTGTGGAAATGTCCAAGGTGCCTTGGGACTGAGCGGAATGTATGTCAGGCTGTATTTCATGGTCAACGAATGTCATTGGTCATTCTTTTATTGTGCTATATTTTTTATTCTATATTTTCTCTCTCTAGGCATCGCATAGCACAAGGACCTGTGTCAATTTACTAGCATAGCATAAGAAAATCAGGGTAAAAATTGTTTGTTGTCAAAAGACCCAGCATCAATTACTATGACAAAATGTGGACTGAAGAACAAAATTTCAGTTTCCCTCACACATAAATTATTCTATTGTAATTCAGCCATCCCATCTGTTAGGGCAAAATTTAAAGTTTACAATAGAGCATATGCGACTTGAGGAGTGTATTTCACCTTCAATGTGCCTGAGTGTTAGAAAAACAATCAGCTTATGTTGTAGTTGTCATAGTAACTCCCAATTTTTTTAATTAAATAAAATATATGAAAACTGTTAGGTGATAGCATTATTTTCCAAATTAATGAAATTATTTTGGAAAATAGGTATCGTTTCAGGACACTGTGAAGATTCTCAAGCAGCTTTAATTGTCCATTGAATAATATTTCAGCTAAGCATTGGGAAGTCCCGTCAGTAGGAGTTCATTTGGGTAATAGGATCAGAATCACCCTGTACATTGTAGTGATGTTACATGTTGTACCTCAAACCTTAATTTCAGTCACCACCTCAGAACATCATTCATTCAGTGCCAGGGAATGTAGCAGTTAAATGTCTATTCCAATCTAAAATCTGCTGGCATTTGTTTTTGCCTTTTCACCGAATTTGTGTTACAGCTGTTTGATTTCTCAATCATAACACTAGAATATTTACCCTAGAGAAAACAAAACTGAAAAAGTAATGCAGTTATGTTTTTTTCTTTCATACTAAGCTATGTTTGATGTGCGGATTTTTAGGTTTTCTGTTCATTTTTGTTTTGTTTTTAGATTATTATCGCATTTTGGAGTTAAGACTCAAGTAATAGTGCTACAGAAAACAATAAGAATTCAGTTATTCTACCTCCTTGACATGAATTGCTGGGACCCGAACTAACATATTTCCAACACATTATTTATCATGTTCCTTATAGTTTGCCAGTTGATCATCTTCAGATCTGTTTTTCTAAAATGTATTGATGCAAAGAAAATTTGCTGACCAGATTTCCTCTGAAGAAACACACTATGTGGACATTTCCCCACAAAATGCAACATATTTTGCCTACCTAGGCAGGTGCACCAAATTCTCTTTGGATAGCTTGCTTTCTGCAGAGCTAAATAATGTGAAACATGCCGGTCAGGGCTGACTTAGTGCCAAGGTGTGCAACTTGGTGTAGTTCGGACTGAGATCACTCAGCCCATGTTCCACTTCCCTGTGGAAGGTGGTTTGGGAAGTACAGGAGCATTTCTGACAAGAATCTTGAAGAGATCCAGTTCCCAGTTGTGTTGCAGGTGTCATGTTGTAAAGACAATCTCTAAGCTGCTTTGGCCCACACTAACTTTTAAATACTGAACTGGGGTGTCTAATTTAGGTGCCTAACTGTTATAGGCCTCCTCTACAGTCAACGAATGAAGGCAAACATCTCCAGGAGACCCTTTGAATCATAAAATTAGCACTCAAGATGTGCTTGTCTTTTCTACTGTCCTTAAAGGAACAGGAGGTTCTAATTTAGTTGCTTCATTTAGATGTCTAAAACTAGGTGAGAAGTACCCAGGCCCTTGTGTTTCAGTGTTGCCTGTCTTTAGAACAGGAGTAATACTCGGATGTGTTTCAGAAGTGATGTGGAACCAAATATGTGCAATATTGTTGTAACAGCTGCGAAGTTGGGCATAAATACCACTAGAATACATTAAGTTTGCCCATAGTGTGTTAACACAGCATTTCTAAAGTAATAAACCTTCGGTAGATATTTATTGTCAAGATCTTTTGGCTTAAAAATCTTAATTTTTTTAATATTAGTGTCCTGCCAGTTTTTTTCCCTTTTCTTCTCTCTGTTTTCTGTAGACTTTATATCTGTTGCCTATGGGCTTTTCAAGGGAAACAGACTATTTTTTTTAATAAAATACCAGCAAAAAGGGTAAATTTTGGCATTAAATTAAAAGACAATGAATCACTTTTTTAGCTGCTAAATTAATTATCATCAAAGGTTTCATTAACAGCAGATTTCTTATCAGCAAAGTCAACAAAATTGGAAACTGGACAATTTTCTCCAATTATCGAAAAATAAAACATTTTATGGTTCCTTTTTTCTCACTTTGTCCTTTCTAGAAGACCGACTACAGCATGCAGAGTGGGATTCAAAAGTCCTCAAATCTCTTTCTTCCTTCTTCGTTCTAACTGGAGTAGGAAAATGTGATATCAAAATACAATCTCAGTGTTAATCTGGGTCTGTCTAAAAATCAGTTTCTATACATCATTATTACAGAAACATCAAGCTTAAGATAGTGTGTCCATTTTAAATAAAAGAGGTTTTTTTCAATAATTATCTAACAATTATCTTACTATCTGCTAAACTTCCCTTGATGTTTAGGTGAAATTACTTTAAATAACCTGGTTTGGCTGAGTTCAAAACATTTGCCTGCTAAAAATTCAGCTCAACTTAGCTTTACTGCAGCATTTGGGCTGTTCAGTGTTTTAACCATTAACTAATGAAACAACAACAACCAGAACCCAAATCCCACAACCTCTTTTGATTGTTCTGCTTCTGTTATGAATGTCTGTTGTCTCCTTCCTTGGGTCATTTCTAAGACCAGAACTTCTGCACAAGTTACAAGAGTGAGTCGCAAATCATCTGCCAGGTGTGAACTGCAGCATAGCTGTATGTTACTGATGCTATTGTGTGTAAGAAGAGTAACATCTGATAGATTGAGGAAAAAGAGCAGCAGCTACATTTTATTTTTCTAATTTTAATAAGGTCTTGATAACTTTTTTTCTTTTCTTTATTTTTTCTTTTTTTTTTTTTTATTTTTATTTTTGTGAAATGTGGGAACCGGTAACTCTTGAAGTTGTTGCAATACAGGTGGTTTGATGTAATAACATTTTTTATTTCCCCTGTTGTGACATGATTTTTGGTGCAGATTTAGATGTTTCCAGTTATGTATTTTGGGGTTTGTTCTCTTTTTGGGGATTTGGTGGTTGTTGTAAGGAGAGGTGTTTGCTTTGCCTGGATGGTCAGCACTGGTGCAGGGTACTTACTAAGCTTCCTGTGATGCCTTTGGCAGGGGGTGGCTTGTGAGATTGAACTGATTCATTGAGTTTAATTTCATACATTGGGATAACATGGCAGCATTCATTGTACATCTCAGGCTACACAGACCATAAGATGGGGTGGAGATGCCACCTTATTCATCACACAGGGAGTGATGCAAGGGGTCTACAAGGTTTGCAGGCTATAATTATCCTTAGTAATTTAAGAATCCATTTACCTTCTGTGGATTGAGATACAGTTTAATCAAATATGGTGGTAAATCAGCCTTTATTAGGCACATTCTATAGGCTATTATGTAGGTGGTAACATTTTAAATGCTTCTGTATTGAAAATCTTCCCAGGTGAACAGGCACAGGTTTCAATTGTAAAATAGAATTTTGCAGTAATAACCAATGAAGTGTTTTTTCTTTAGAAACTGTGCTATTTTGAACAAAGACTCTGGATATTTATAATCCAGGGTTACAACTTCCATATACTGTGGTCACTCTGTAAACCAATTAGTAGCTGCCATCTCATTTGGTCAATGACTAACCAAAACATTTAAAAGCAAACATATTTTCAGGATTTAACACTAACAAAATTCAATACTTTTTTTGGTCAATCTTCTAATTATTTTTCCCTTCAGGTGAAGTACAAATAGAATAAGGAGCAAATGAAGGTGTTTCTGAAAGCTCTGATCTTCTGCTGTCATCCTCAGGAATGTTATGCTTGTGGTTTTTTATAACAACAACCACCACCAAGACTGAATATGTGTTGCTGCTTCTTTCACACTTCATGAAAAATCTTTTTTATATGGTACTGGTGTAGTCTCAAAGAAAGCCAGTACTTACTGTCTCTAAAACTATTCCATTAGCAGCCTGTTCTCTGTGGCATAATGTTTGTTGGAAGAAAGATAAGAAAGAGAAAGAGCTTTTTTTAAAGATTGTTTATGGTGAAGGAAAAACAAAGCAGTAAAACAGAACACATAAAAAATGAAAATTGCTATATAGTTTAATGAATATTTTGTAAAAATCATTTTCCATTCTCCTACAAATTCATGATAGGAGCACTGCTGGCTGCTTGTACATGATTTATCATGTCAGATTATATTGCAGCAAGCAGACTATATACCCTTTGACCTTGAAGACTCCTACTACACTGCTATAAATTTTGTTTTCTTAAAAGTGGGGAGTGAAAATGCCCTTTCATTTAGCCAGTTACTGATCTTAAATATCTAACAAAATGAGATTTTGTTCTTTTTATTCTGCTTTGTGTTAGCGGGTGATATTTTGTGGGCCTGAATTTATGTGGAAAAGTATCTGGAATTTTTTACATCTCTGTCTTGATGTGCATGTCCACAGCTAAATGTTATTTTCAGCACAAATATGTGGACAATGTTAACAGACCTTTTCCATGCCAGCATTTGCTGAGCTGTGGAAAATGTGAAGTTCTCAGTGCAGCTTTTTTTCGGAAACTGTTTTTTGACTATCTCAGCTTTGTGACAAGCAAAGAATTGCTATCTTGTGCAACCCTGGAAAGATACCTTGTGAAACAAGGAAGCCTGATTTCTTGTAAATGTCTATCCTACATTCACATGATATTCCCAAAGCAGACCTGGAACCAGAGTTTCCCTGGTGCCCAGTGCTTCTCCTGTGCCCCCCAACCCACGAGATGGTCTCAGCAGCCACTGGCTGGAGGAGGCACCACTGTGCTGGGGTGGATGAGTTTGGTGGAACGGAACTGTAATGTTGAACTTTCAAGCTTTCCTTCTGAAGGGACAGTGGGTTTCCTCTGTCAAGCTGCCAATTTTCATTCTTCTTGAACTTCGTATCTTTGAGACCTCTTCCGCTTGTCGAATTCCAGTTGAGTGGATCCAAAAGTCTTGGTGCTGGGGGAAGGGCTGGGTTGTTTCCAAAATGAGGGAAAAATAGTAAGAACATCTATAAAAATGCATTGTGTTTCATTAAAAAGTAGATTTGTAGTGTAGTTGAAAGGGAGCCTAAGTAGGCAAGTCCCACTTTTTATTTTTCTTTTTTTTTTTTTAATAGGAACGTGTATTTAGGTCTATAAAACCTTCAAAACCATACTTTGCAGAAACACATCCTGCATAGAAAATACAAAAATTATATCCATTGAATGAACACCTGTTTTATAAATACTCAGTTAAATAAAGGGTTCAGCCTCGTGGAGTTTTCATCTTCTGTTCTTTAATCTGATTCTTAAATTCTTCCATCTATTTAATTAAGCTTGCTCTGCCCTCAGCTAGTTTAATCACAGGCAGCTTGGGTTAATGTACACCTCATCCACTGAGGAGCAAAAATTTCATGGCTGCTTTATTTTGCTTTGTGGTAAAGCTATTTACAAGCCTCTTCGACTAAGAATAAAAATAAATAAATTATACATATCTCTATTGAGTGGGCTAAATTGTGCCCTAGAGCAAACAATGAAACCCCAGCTAGAGGAGTGCGGACTGATCCACCGGGATAGATCCTGTGCAGAGACAGTCATGGGAAGAATTGTGTAATAATACAGTAGTTGTATCAGTAGTGTAAATTAATGAATTATTGTTGTGAAAGTGTATAGAATGTTTCCACAGCAGAAGCACATATGAAAAATGCAGCAACGTTTAATTAGGTAGTCAACTAATTTTCTCAATGCTGAACTGGAGGAGCCTGCTGTAAAGGAAAACAAAATTTCAGTTTTATGTCACTTCCGTTTGTGTTCAGAATACCAAAATGATGACCAAATAATGACAACTGAATAAAATAACTTCTTGAAACTAAACCATAAGAACTGCATTATTTAATTATGATAATGCCTTTTACATGGCAATCAACCTGTACAGCATTTAAAGCCGTAGGCAGGAAGTTTCTGTTCTTTATCCTGTGAACATGAAGAAATACAGGCTTGTTTTTTTTTTATAAAGGCCTTGCATTTTATTAATGATATCTTAAGCCATACAGATTTCTGTATTGGGTATCAAGAGGATTATCAAAAACAAAACCAAGAATCAACAATTTTTTTTTTTCATTATCCTTTCAATAAATATTACTGGAAAGATGACTTTAAAATGAACAATAGAACAAAATCCAAACTAGTCATAAAAAATGATATTGAAATTATTATAAACAGTGAAAATAGAAATATGAAAATATATATAAAAACTAAGATTTTATGTGTAAAAATTTCATATGGCAAATAGTAAAAAAAATAACAGGGAGTATTCAGAAAAAGGAGCTTGAGTTTATAGCCTAGTGACACCAACTATGGAGGTGTCCAGGATTCTAACAGAGATTTAGAAGCTGATTTTTACTTTTCACTTTAAGCATTCAGTGCAGTGCAAAACGGTTAAGCAGTTCTGATTTCAGAAATAGCAATGGTAATCCAATGAAATACCTCATCGATTAAGATATAGACTCTCCTGATTATTCCTTCTCCACTTCATTGAATTTTAAATTATTTTCTCTGTGTTGTCATTCATTGAAAAAAGGAGGAGAAAACACCTCATTCCTTGTTCTCCTCTGTCCAGGTGGAGCCATGTCCCAAGGCCAGCAGATGTGATTTTCAGGAAAAAAATGTGTGAAATATTGTCCAATACTTACCCAGCATTTTGATGGGGATCACTTAGCAGAGAAACTTGCATACCATAAATTGCAGTAAAACAAAAAATAAGACTTATCTGTTAGTTCTGCAAGTAGCAACTAAAAATATCTTTACAAATTAATGGAGTTAGGGAACTCTCCTGGTTTTTAATTTACTTTCAATAATTCATTAGCATACACTTTAACCTTAATTGCCAGTCCCCACAGGATTCATATGCTGTGCCAAAACAGATTTCTCATAGGCAAAATTAATTTTCTGCAAATAACTTCCCTATTTTTCCTAATTCAGGAGCACCAGAAGGTAGCACAGCTTTGGTGATTTGATCTCGATACATAAGATTTCAGCACTCGCTTTAGCCGGCATTCTTGTGTATTGAATTTTCTTATTCAGACTGCTAAATATTGGGTGTGACTTACAGGAGGATATGATTCATTTTGATGGAACAGCTTCTAGGTATCTGTATTGGTGCTTATTAATTACTTTAGCAGAAGTGTTTTGTTCCTTCAGTTCCTCTTGAGGATTAAATACCACATAACATATGTTAGATTTTGGCAATCTTATGTTTACAGAAGTTTAAAAAATATTTTGAGCAGTTGTGCATGAAATTATTTAATATCCCTCATGAGAGGAAATGCTAACAATGTTAAACCCAAATACAACTGCTTTCTATGAATACTCTTTTCATATCTCATGAGAAAGTGCTGAATGGAATATGCAATTTCCACACTACTTTGGGCTCTGGAAAATCAAGCCAACAGTGATACCTGAAAACAACTACTAAGAGAGGAAAGTGTAATACTGAAAATAGTTGAAAATAAAACATATTGGCCTGGTTACAGTCCCTGAGTAGGAAAAAAAAAAAAAGTAGATTTCTTTCAGAAGTATATCTAAGTTAAATATTGAAGACACAGATTGTAGTATAGGAACAAAAATATATTGAGAATGTAGCAAGTTATTTTCTTAAATATCCTTTCTTTTCTTTAGTTTTATGTTATTATAGAGATGATGGCTCTAACAGAAGCTAATTTCCACATTAAACTGAAATGGCCTCTGAAGGAGAGTTAGGAATTGCACTTCTCTCTGTCTTCTCTTTGTGTTTACTCTATGCAAACTGCAAGGGCTCCTCCTGAGCCCCAGCTGGGAGAGCTCTTCCCTGCCCGTGGGGGCAGCTGCCCTTGAGCAGCAGCTTGATGGATTCGCCTCACCTGAGAACGCCTGGGTCTCATCCTACCTGAATGGTTTCCATGTGATGGACAGGTGCAACTCTGCCTTCCACAACCATCATAGCACCATCTTCCTCTGATCTGAGGTTTAAGGGACTGGAGAAAAGAGAATTGCCTCCTGTATCAAACTTTGGAATTGTACCCTGTTTCTCAGATTCTTCCTTTCATCTACTGTTACTTCCACGGAACAAAATCCCTTGTAAAAGCAAAAAACTGTTCCTGTCTCCCCTCTACTCCCTTCTGGTTTTCTAGATACTTAGCCAATCCCATCGCTCCCAAGACTGATGATTTCCCTTCCCAGCATTCCTTAATAATTTGGAAAATCAGCGGTTCGCACGTGCTTAATTGCTTTGACTTCATATCACACTGCCTGCTGCTGCACTCCAGGTGAATTAGCAGTGTTGCCCTGCTCCCCTGGTTCCTCCACCCAAAGAACAAGAACAAGACATTTTTGGATCTTTTTCTGGATTCTTTTTTTTTTTCACAAAATCATGTTACTTAAGAAGGCAATTTCTGAGTGTTATTTTCTGTTTTACCTATCACCAAAGAAGGACATTACTTGATATTGCCAGCTAAGATTCACTTACTCATTTAAACCCAGTCATGAACCTCTGGGGTAACAGACTGCCTGATCATTTGCCTTCTTGCTGTGGCTTTTGTTAAATTTTCCTTTATCTGCCTCATTCGTTCCTATACGTGAGGTGGTTCAAAGCACATGCAGAGTAAACATTCACCTTTTTTACCCACACACCTACCTAGGACTACTTTTTGGAGACTGGGATGGGACTTGTGGATAGAGAGCTTCATTGTGGAAGGAGAAGGAACTCAGAGGTTCTTCACAGGAGAGATGGCCCTGTATGGTGAAAGACAAACTGCACCAGGATGGGTAAAAAGTAAGTGAAAACATTACACTTCTAAAGCCTCATTTTGCCCTTCTCAAGAGACTCGCCTTTCCCATTCCTTTCTTCTTGTGTGTTCTCTGAGCAGCAAATTCAGCTACTGGCTCCCAAGTCTCTTTCCCTCTTTATTCCACCTGATTACTTCTCTGTCACTGCTTCAGAGGTGAATATTGTCCATATGGCTTAAAGCTTTAATTACTTTCTAGATGTCTATATCTAACGCAATTCTAAACTGTGTCATTACTAAGCCAAGCAGCATATTTCAGTGAAAACTAATCAAATGCTACCAGTACCTTTACCTCTGAATGCTAAACCCAGACCTATGCTTCTCAACAGGAAAGAGGGGGTTTCTAAAAAGTGTTTAACACAGACATCCATGAGTTGTGTTTGTGGAAATCACCATTGTCAACTATAGCACATTGCTCTGCTGTTCTCAGCTGCTGATGTTACCTACGTGATCTTGAGCAAAAAAAGATCACAGGCAAAACTGATGTATGCTTTTGACTTCACATAGGACTAAAATGGCCATTCTGACTACTTCCCTATGGAGGAGTGACTTTGCTCAGTAGATTTGACACTGTACTGATCAGTCAGGATAAGTCTCTCCCTTCCCAAATTCTTATGATACATCCAATTCACCTTGTGTGTCTTCATAGTGTTTTGTTGCAGGAGTAGCAATGTCAGATCTTTGAAGTTCTCTCAGTACGAAAGCTTAAATTGAGGTCTTTATTTGGTTATATCCTCACTAATACCTGCTTCTTAGTAGCAGTGGTGCTGCTGGTTGTGCTATCATAGTGTAAGAGAATTAATTTCTACTCTTAAGTGAAACTATGTAAGTTGTCAAAAACCTATCTGAATATTCTGTGTTCTTTAAAACAATTCAGAATTGGAAAACCAGATTTGCAGAAGACTGTCAAGACCTGGGTGGACTTCTCTGTAGTTTCTGACATTGAACATTTAGGGCACAAAGATATGCTATAGATTTTATGTGTGATGTTTTCCAAAATTGCTTCAGAGTGGTACTTGAGAAGAAATTAGATAAGCAGGTGTATCCCAAATTAAAGTAGTGCATTCAGAAGTTGCACTGCAAAGCAGAAGACACTTTACTCCTAGTCATTACATGAATGACAGTAGCTTAGAACTTAGTGGGGTTACATCAGCTTTCGTGAGGCCTCTGGGTGCAGTGAGAACATCCCCATTAGTGCGGCAGCCACAGGGTCAGACTGAGTTTTGCAGGAATTTCCCAGGTGAACCCGCTGTCAGAAACAAGAGTCCCTCACTTCACTGTCCCTTGCACCTTTTCACAGTCTGGCTCGTCAGGCTCATACTGGCTTGCTGTAAAGGAAAAGATTTCATCCCCAAATCTCTTAGGCTGTATGAGTTTTCTTGAGTAAATGTTGTCCTTTTTCTCTCTAGAATGCTCATATAGCAGTTCCCTTGCATTGTCTTTGTGTTTTTTGGAATGATAAAGCTGAGAGTGTTGGATTTCCTGTATATGAGCTTGGATGAGGTTATTTTCCAATTTAGGGTTTTTTGGCTTTTGTTCTTTGGCCTTCAGAAGGAAAATAATTTGTAGATAAACATGTGCACCTGGTGCTAAAACAATAGGTACTAATTCATTTATAAAGAGGATAGAACTGGAACCCTCATACACTAGGTTTCCAGGAAAGCAGTCAGCCATGACTTGCTCCACGCCAACAAAATAACTGTTTTGTTTTGTTGTTTGCACTTATGATGATTGTTGAAAGCTTTTCCCTTTTTTTTGCACTGAGTTTAATTACGAACAGAACACATGAATAGCATTACAGTTTTGGAATGCTGGTGGAGGCAATAGCTAAAGACAATCATGGATGAATAAAATTACTGTCTCCTAAAACAGTGTACATTTTATTTTTGGGAAAAAAAAAAAAAAAAAAGGTGAAAGTCCTTTGTTTATTCTGCTAGAAAGAGCAAAGTCTTCTGAAGTGATGTGTCAAATAGACTAGTATTGTGGAGGTAGCTGAGATACAAATATGATTCTGCAATTGGTATCATAATGCGTTTGCCAAAAAAAAATTAAATTGAAGCATATTACATTAGCATATTAACACAGTCTACCCACTGCAGTTGCAGGTCTTCTGCTTTTATGCATTGGAATAAAGTTCAAGGTGAATGTCATCAGACCATAAAATTTATTTTAGATATTCTGGATATGGTATCCAATATTTTCAGACCAAAACTTGAATATTGATCTCACTTGTTTTCTGCATGCACTTTTCTATCGTATCTAATTCCAGCAGAAGTCTTACTCAAAGGCTGAATGATGGTGAAACTCTGGTTGAATATTATTTAGAATATTTGCTTATGTTTTCATTTTTCCTTCTTCTTGAGCTGTAAAACAATTATTCTCAAAACATCGTCAGAGAAGACTGGAAGAAAATCCAGCAAAAGGCATAAAAATGCCATGAGAGACATATGATGAGTGGGTGGGTTTTCTTCAGAGTCCATCTGTAAAACATTTTTTAAAAAATGACATTGCACAATGATTTGTTGGAGGGAAGGATTGGGTCTGAGATATTCAAATAAGATAGTTAATGGAATTGTGATAATTTACACCAATTGGGATATGTTTCTAAATGGCTTCAGCCACTGGCTGGAGTCAGCACAGTAAGCTCTACACCCTGTGAAATAAGATTAGATGCTTTAAGGAAAATGAAGCCTAGTGGAGTTTTAGCCAGGGATGAAGAAACCACAGTGAAGAAAAACAGATGTATCAAAATTAGGGAGCACTGAATTCAGAAGGAATACCAGAAGAGACCCCTGGACAGAGGTATAAAGGAAGAGGAGAATGGAATATGTATTCTGGGACTTCTACCCGTTGTGAACAAGGAATAAGAAAGGAGAAATACAGAATAAAAACTTAAAAGGGATCTGCTAGTTGAAGACCAGATCTTCTGAAGGGCACAGGTTGGGGTAGAAACACTTTACTGCGTCATTGAGGGAGGAATGAGATGAGCAGTGAGGGGAAATGGATTTCAGCTGGGATGAGGAAATTGATCCAGCGAGTGTGAGTGGGGATTAACGTTGTTTGGCTGTGAGTAAACCGAATCAATTCATAAAGACTTGATTCTGGGTTGAATTGATGCTGTGTGGGTTGAATTGATGCTGATGGCGCATGCACTAAGTAGTGTTGAGTTACAGAAGGAGATATTTGAATATGTATGTCAGCGTGAGGGGAATTGACTTTGACTGTGGAGGACAAAGTGACTGAGAATTGATTTTTGTTGTGGAAGGAAATTGATTCAGAGAGAGAGGGAAAATCAGTTTGATTTGCGTGTAAGGAAAGCTCCGACAATGGTAGAGGACTGATGACAGAGGTGGTTAGTTTTGTAGGTAACTGTCTTTGAAAATCTTGATTCTGCTTCTGATTTATTAGCACAACGAAGACCGGCTGGGCTATGTGAACTGTCTTGATTTGCATCCAGGAACCTTAAATGTTGATTGAGACAAGACAAAAGTAGAATTGAATCAGGAAAACACATGTGCCAGTAGACATATTCTTTGTTACCCTTCTGAACAACAATAAGAATTGCTGGTGTACTCGACAAACTAAGATATTCAGAGGTATATTTAACAGTTGGTAAAGTAGACTGTTGAAAATTGACTCACTCAATTTGACAAATTATCAAATAACTCAGATTTAGTTGAGATAAAACCATGTTAATGAGACTTGCCTTCAAGGAGGGTAATTATGAGCACCTGTAATATTCTACTCTCTAAAAGATCGGCAACTTATTAGTAACTTGTTGGGTAATTTGTTATAGCATTACACTTACATTTTAATATTGAGTTCAGCAGATAATAAAGATACAAGCTAGTACATGCCAGTTCCATGTTCAGTAAACCTAAGGAGGGGCTCAGAATAGGCTAGTTTTAAACAAAAAGAGATAAAATTGAAACAAGTTTTATGAGACAGGAAGCCCTTCTTTTCACATAGGTTTTCTTTCATTAGGTAATGTATCGGATGTAATAGGAAAGATACAGGATGTAACAAATCACCAAAAAAAGTCAGTATAAGATTTTTCCCAGACTTTAGAAGCCTGCGTTTAGACATGGTATTTTATAAATATTAGGTACTTAATTGTCTGTGTGAAAAATAATTATTATTTATTGCCATTTTACATTTAAACTAAATTAGGAATTGTAGCCAAAAATATCACTCCAGGGTTTATACAGTTGTATCTAAACCCATGCTGATATATTTTAACCTATGCACATATCCATTTAAAAGGGTGTTTATCTCCTGCGTGACAATTCTTAATAACACAATAGACTACTCCTGTATCCCCTTTCCATCCATTAGTCAATATATCCACAGCAACCAGCAATAACCCAGCAGCAAAAAGCATACTTAAGTTCTTTAAAACCTCCCACCTGAATTGCTGTAGCCAGGAAAAACAAATGGGCCCAAATACATGTGGCTACATTTTTAGAACTGCTGAGCACCTGCAGCTTCATCAAAAGATGTTGGATGTCAGCACTTAATAATTTGTCCACCAAATTAAAAATATTAACTGTGTGAATTCATGAAGGCTACAGTAATCTGTGTCAGGGCTGACATTTTACCAAGAATCCATCCCTCATTTGGGATGTTTTTTCTTGCCATTGTAAGTAGTTATTTTTGTGGCTTCTTGTCCCATGTGTTGCTCGGGGGGAGCTGGCTCTGCTGGGATCCAGCTGCCATGTGCTGTTGAGGGCACGTTGACTGCAGGGCCAACAGCAGTTATCTGAGCAGCTGGGGGCTGCCATAGGACCTTCTCCAGAAGCAAAAGAGATCACTGGTTATGGTTTTTCAAGACATGGCTTTTTTAAAATAGGCCAAATCCCGAGGAGTGTGGACCGAGCTGCAAAAAAAAAGCAGGGTTGATACTTTTCTAAGATGGGTAAATCCATGGCCTTGTGTATGTTTGTAGAGGGCAGCTGTGAGCTTGCATTTTTTACCTGGTTCTCAGAGGACATTCATTCCTAAGAAAAAATAATTAAATTAAAAGCTTGGCTAAGAGAGCCTGGTTCCTATGCCTCTGTCCCAGTGCTGTCTTCCTTACTCGAACCCCCCCAGCACTTGAGTTTTCCTCCTCCCTGGTCCAGAGTATACTCTGTCCTACCCAGTGGGACTGTGCTTGTTTCTGAGCTCTTATATGCCTCGATTGCCTGGTTATTTCTGGTTGCAGACCTTCCTGCTACAGGGAAATCTAGCTTGCTTTCCATCTCTCCATTTCATGACAGTTCTAGAGTAATAATACTCTCTGAACCGGCTCATATTTAGTTGAAATTGGCCAGTGGCTTCAAGCTTAGCAGGGCCTGAAGGAGAGTAAAGGACAGACAGACCTGATTACCACATGGCTAAAGCCCAGGGCAAAGCATTAGTTAGTACTCGTGTAGAGTGAGAAAGACTAGAAGAAAGGTTGAGTGAGCTTTGGATAGGAAGAGATGGGCAGAAGATGTGATACTTTATCAGAATAGTCTCAGGTTGTAGAGGTAAATACAGGACATACGGGATTTGGTACAGAACTTTTAGCACTCCATAGTTTTTAAGGGTTGAAGATTTACTCCATTCAAATAAGTCCTGATGTTAGAATACAGTACTTACAGAAATGCAGAATTGGAGGCTCATGCTAAAAGGATTTACAGAACTCTTACCCTTTTACTGTTGCTTGATATTATATAAGTAGTTTGTTTCAAAGTCATAGAACTGGGATTTTCCTGGAAACAAGTCTGTAATGAAATCCTTTATTAACTGTTCACAGTTGTGCAGAAAAACAAGGATATTAAAGAAGGAGAATGTGCTGGGTTGGGGGTTACATTTTTGTACAGTTTTAAATTGAGCAGTCTGAGCATTTTAACAATCTTCCTACTGCTTTATGACACCTTAATAATACTATTTAAAAGGTTTGAATTGTTATTTTTGATGCTGGATCTAGAAACATGGATGTCTACCTCCCTCTCTGCCTCTCTCTGTTTCTCTCTGTAAACATATCCCTAGTTTCCCAGCAGGTTCAAACACAGATGGCTGCCTTATTGCGACAGAAGCAAAAATGCTACATTAATGTTTAAAGAGATTAAAAATCCTCTTGGCAGCAGTGGCATATGTTACCAGTTAATTGTAGCACTGGAAGCTTCCCTGCTGTTTTAAAACATGGACTCATTTTACTTGCTTTCTGCAGAGCAGTATGAAATGTCAAATTTGTTGGTATAAGTTTTGAATCCAGTCTGACAAAAATGAGTCATAAAGACAATGTTGTTGTCCTATCTAACATAGTTTTTGAATCCAAATAATGTTCTGCTACTGTGCCAGCTCTGGCAGAAAGCTGGCTCCCTGCTCTAACTCGACGATCATGTGTATACTTTATGATTTCAACAGAGGGTGTCTGCTTTTGGAAGGCAATTTTTAGCTTTTCACCTGCATTATTTCAGATTATTGTCATGTTGGCCAAAGCAGGCTGCTTGTTTAAATTACTTTTAAGATGCAACGCTAGCTTTTTCTGGCATAACCTCCAGTTGGAAACAGAATAGTCGAACCTGCCCCGTGATAGCCTGCTAGCAATGAGTATTTTGGTTGTGTTGAAGACATTTTTAACTGCCGTGGTCAGGTGATTAGCCCACTGCTGAGTAACATCATTCTTTCCAGATCCCTGTTCACAGATTAACAATTCTCAGTAGTACATTGCAGACAGTGTGCATCTACTATATGGAGCTGGGAAAAGAAATAGGAAAAAAATTTGAAAAGCTGAAAACTTCTGTCGTTCCTTGCTTGAAATTCTCTTGCCATTTTTTGGAGTTTCTCCAATTCTCCTTAAATCAGGTAGCAGCTGTCATATCAGATATACATTAGGATAAAACAAAGGATTCAGTCTTCTTAAGCAGCCTTTACACATCAAACACTATTAACAGAACACTTCTGCTTCAGAAAGACTGATGATAAAACTTCATGTTACTACACTGGATGTGTTACAGTACTGTGTGTGTGTTTTGACTGGAGCTGCATAGGCTTAAGTATTCTGGAAAGTAATTGTGGCATAAATATATTCTCATGTTGGAAAGGTAAACAAAACTTGGCATCACATATTGCCTGTGATCCTTTTTACTATTTATTCTTTGCCATATGTGCATATTAGGTTTTACAGAGAAGTAGATGTGATCTCTGCCCCCAAGGGCCTTACAGTCTAGATTAAATATCACATGGAGATGAGACATTCGTGGTGGTGCTCTCAGCAGGGAAGGCCAAGGCTGTGCTAGGCATGAACCATCCTTGTTGCCTGAGAAACAGACCTTTCAAATCAAGGCTGAATCACATCAGTAGGAGAGCACAACTGCTCCCGATTTCTTCTGAGGGCTTCAGACTGTGTAGTACTTACCCAATATCTGTTTCTAGCACTGATATCTACATTTTGAAAAATCTGTGCAACCCCAGATGGTTTTCTCTGTTGTTACTAAAGCATACAGTGCTGGTGTGGGCAGTCAGGGGATTTCCAGATTACAGCTTTAGTCATCTATGCATCACTATTACTTGTCATAGTAATTACAGCAATATGAAGATTTAATGTTTTATTTTGGGAAAAAGTTACAGTTTTGAAGAGAGTCCTGCAAATTATCTTAGTTTATTACATTTTGCGGGAACTTTAATCTAGTCAATATTTGTTAAGAAAGTGATGTCACTGGACTTGATTTGTATTGGGTTTTTTTAAGAGAAAGGTTCCAACTAACTTTATTAGTGTAATGTAAACCTACTAGAAATAGTAGTTTGGTGAAAGTTTTCAAGACTGAAAATATTATTCGTGACTGAGCCATACAAATGCCACTCACACAGGAAAGTAGGAAACAATAGCAACTTGCTATTCTTTTCAACTTCTGCTTGGAAACTTTTGATTATAGGTGGCTGTCCAGTAAGAAACTGAAAATAAATAGTAGGGAGGACCTCTGTACAATAAAACATGGGATTGTGTTGCATTCTTTGTCTGTTTGGGGGGCAGTAACTTAAGCAGCAGATTGATACTGTGATTCATGACACCAAAGAATCTACTAGTTGAGCTTGAGGTTCACTTGTTATCCCATGTGGTTTTCGTGGAGCACAGGTCAAAAACTTCACTTATGTAAAGCAACATCCTGAAACATCTGGCTTAAAAAGAGGAGAAACAACATATTAGAAATGAAGGAAGTGTCTTCTTTGGCTGCATATTTCTCCTTCATTCTATGCTGTCCTTTGTGGTAATGTCTTTAACACATCGTTTTTGTGGATTCTGATCAGTCTCATTACTCTAACTTCATGGTTACTTCTCCTGTTATTTCTCCTACCCTGATTTGATTAGATCATAAATTCAGAATATAGACAGTGAAATATATAGCTTAAGAAGTCTAATTAAAAGAGCAGCTTGTTTGCTAACACAACACAGATTTAAATTCCCCACATACGACACTATGGATTCGTGCCCTGTGTGGCTTATTGTTATAGGACCCGTGCAAGTCAATAGGATAATGGAGTTACTAGAGGAAATTGCCTTTCCTGAGCATAAAAGGTTCTTTATCGAGACAATTTACAGTTACTTAAATTATATTTGTGTGCTAATTAATACAAAGCTTTCAGGACAGACTACCAGAAATGAGCAGGAATTTTTCCTTAATTCTGGAGTGGGCTGCTTTGGGGAGTCACAAACCTTGGAGCTGGTATTTGTCACCCGCTATATCTCTTGCTAATGGAAAAATTCAATCCAGTGGTAACATGTTCTTGTTCAACTGAAACAATATTTATTCTAGATTGCAAAACAGAGATCATGTCTGAGCTATTTATAGTCAAGCGGACACACAAGAAATGGTAATATTGCCTAACTACTAGGCATGAATAACAAATAAAATTGTCATATATGACAGTAATATTCTGGAGCACTATATTAAGTCTTGTTTTCAGCTTACAAGTCAGCATTAGAATACACATATTGTATATCACTGATCAAGACGTTGCAGCCAAAAGTATTTTGGTTAAATTATTTTAGATAACAGAGATACAAAATTCTTGGCCCAAGCTGTAAAATACTTATTTCAATGCTAAGTGCATATCAAGACATCTACTCATAAAATATCTTGTGAAGTATCAGTGTTATGAAATAGTGTCAGGAACTCCAGCTTTTTCAAAAATTTGGGTAATAGTTTACACTTCATTTGCAAATTTGAATCCCATTGCACCTCCAAGATTATATTTTGCTGTTCCTGCTTATGTCTTTTGTCTACATTGCTGCTACATTTTTTTCAGATGTCAGTATAACTCCATTACTAATTTTTAAAACATGAAAGGCTGAGAATCACAATAAAGTTAAGAAAATGCACCATAATCAAGACACTTACTTAAATGAGACAATGCACCATAATCAATACACTTACTTAAATCTAAACAAAACCACTTTATTAAAAATATCATACTGTTTTCTTTCATATTACAAGTATGTCCGGTGTCCTGTGTACTAAAAGCATTACCACGTACTGTAATGTGCTGTAGATATTCCAAGTTTTGCACATTATCTTTAACTTGGAAAATGTTACAGGTTTTTTGAACATATGTATGTTGCCATTGTTAGGAACCTCACTTACTACTTGATAGGATTCTTACTGAAGTTTTCTCACTCTGTTACAGCAATCACATGGTTTTTCTTCCTACTCATTCCTTCAGTGTTTCGGAATCCTGATGCAACCAAGTCAAGCCCACCTTAGGAAGCTGCTTTTTTTTCAAACGATTCCAGCATCTTTTTTATCCTCATATTAGTGCCTTCAGGAAACGTCGGGTTTGGCCTCGAGAGCTTTTTTGCTCCCTGGGATTGCACACTAGAGTACAGAATACTTGTAGGACTGACCCAGCCAACACTTACTAGAAGGTTAAATGCAGTATGTAGCCCAGTAATAAAAGCAACATTATCATCATTTATTGATTGTTAAGGATAGTGCTGCATTAATTCTTTTTCTACAGGCAGGTTGAAGAGGGAGGTTGTCTTCTGAATGCGAGGGTACTTGAGATTTATCAGAATTTGGGCTAATCTACGTTAAAGACCACTTTTATTCTGCTTATTGATATTCTTTGCTAAAATGCTGAACACACACACACACACACACACACACACACACACACACACACAGAACTTTACATAGGCAATTGGAAAACATTTTGTAATTTTCTGTGGTACAGTGATAGACATCACTCACACTGTTTAAATTACTATTACTGCTGTCCTATTATCCATTTACAGTTTTGTTGAAGCAACAAGATGAATGCAGATGTAGCAGCAGTACTAATTCCTTTGGATTCAGAGATATCCTAATTAAATTATTTTCTTATTCTGTCTTCTGCAAGGGGAGTTTGTACTTGAAGAGGAGAGTGGTTTTATCCTTCTTTCTCCATCTGTGAACTTCTGATAGTAGCATAAAATGTTAAAAAAATTAATCTTTAATTTTGAAGCTATAGTGAATCTGCTAAAGATATAAACAAGCATATTTAAATAGTTACTTTGCATTATTCATGTAACTGGAAAAAGATTCACTCTGGGTAGACAATTACTGTGTATTAACATCTTGCCTTAGGGCAATTGAAATGGATTTTAATGAGGTGTTACCAATCCTGAATATCTTTCATTTGCCACTTGACCCAACAATTTATTTTTTACTGGGACATCTCGACTTAAGATACTTAGCTTTATTATAGGGATTTTGTTAATCATATGGTATACTTAAACAGAATGTTTATTGGCATAAAAGGAGTTTATTACATTAATCCATATTATTCTAAATAATTATAACTAGTACCCATAGAGTGAAATTCATCAGAATTTCTTGAGTATTCAGATCCAGAACCTAAGAATCATTCTGCTAATTTAGTATGCAGGTCATGAAAACAACTAATGAGGCTTCAGACCTATAAAAGTCCACTCAAACATGTGCCAGTGTTTTAGAAGATATTCTGGCCCTGGCATTAGCTATGACCTGAAGGGCAGAGCAATATGAACTTAACTAAGACAGTATTTCAGATAATTTGAGATCTAGAGACCATAGCAATAAGAAGAAAAATGGTTCTTCCTCCAGCATGAGGAGACAAATCTCCACTGCTCGGTCACACAGCAGCAGACTGAGCAGGAGCAGGATTTCCAAAGTTACTTTGTTGAAATGATATGGCTCAGGTACTTGCACTGTAAGTGGTGTGACTGAGTGCTCTGCACCTGGTTGTACTTGGCAGAAAAAATGCTGTGCCTGAAAGCCTTTGGCATAACAAGTCTGTCCATGGCTACATTGTGAATTTTCCACACTAACTGCTCATATGAACAGTGATGATGTGGTAATGGCATTTATGTTATGGCAATCCTGGGTGGTAATTCTGTAGGGTAAGGGGAGTGCTGTGAATTCACACCTTACATTATTTATTTCACTTAAACTTCATAGAAACAAACCCTAAAAGTCAATATAGTATTGTGAGTTTGGGGCAGCAGTCAAAATTGTGTCAGAACATCCTTCACATAGATGGCCATCACATGCATGGGAAGAGTTTGTAAACAGAGCGGTACTCAGCTCTTGTATCTGCTCTTACCTCTGCTGGTAGCACAGCGCAGCACTCACTGTATAACCAGTTTGGGTACTGGAGTATATAGCCACACCAACATGGTGCTTTTTCGGGCTACTCTTATTTCTCACACAGTTCAAGCATCTTTATACCCTTCCTTGCTGCCACACTGGTATTCCCGTAGTGCCACGTATGCTGCTATGGCACCAGCCACCAGCATCAAGACCATCAGCAACAGTCACTAACAGTTCAGGCCTCCAGTAGGAAAATCCACTGGTCTTTTACAAGACCACAGTATGTCCCCGAATCAGTAGTCCAGAAATAGGAAAGAGACATAACACAAATGAATTTATGAAGAACAAGGATTTGACCACTGCTTTGTTTCTTACTGGAACACATGGTGCAGAAAATGTTTCACCTTAGTGAGTGGGAGGGGACAGGGGGTAAGAGGGAACCTGTCTGGAGTATGTACCAATGCAATGCCAGATACTCTGCTGGACTCTCTTTCTCCCTGTACATGTAATCTATGTTGAATTAATTTGTAGTTGGCTGAATTTCAAAAAGATCAGGTTTGTTTTCATGTATGTTGATGGGATTTTCTTTTGGATCAGTTTCTTATGTTAATTAGACCTCCATTTATGCTACATTGTAATGAGCTTTAGCAACTCTGCATGCGCAAGCCTGGTGGGAAATTGGCTGGATTTGCACAATTTCAACTTTTGCTGTTGCCTGGTTCTGATATACCACAGATTTTCCTGTTTCCCAGGTCACAGGCAGTTCTTTTCTAATTTTTCAAAGGAGGGTTTGTTTTTTATTTGTTGAGGAATATGAGCCCAATGTAACTTGCATTTAAAAGGAATGACGGTTGTTTGTCATGGATTTGTTTGTTTCCAGCTGGGAGACTTACTGGTTCTTCAGATGGCTAAGTTAAAAAGTGTGAGTGGGATGGGTTTTTTATGGGTTCCAGTCAAGCCCTTACTTAGAGAGGAAATACCAGGCATCTAAAGTAGATATTCTATACTTGAGTAAGAGGAGAGTAATGCAAGCAAATCTTAAATGCCTTTTTAGCAGAACAGAGACATGAGTTTTTTGAATTTAAAGGAATTTCTATATCAGCTGCTTTGCTGGTCTGTTCAATGCCTGAAGGCCATCTCATTTTTAAATGCATTGATCACTCATATATTCTCTTTATTTTATTGGGAGCCAAAGGATGATTCATGCACTTGAAAAAATCAAGGAATTTATTTGTATGTCTAAACATACAGTAGAATTCTCTTCAGGTGACTATTTTTAAAAAAAACTTCTATTTCAGTGCCTCTGTGGAAGCATGATATATGCAGACTGATACACTCACAGATATTATAAACAGGAAGGCTTATAAAATAAAAACAAAATCCAAGCTTACTCAAATTTAATATGTTTTTAATATCCAGATCATAGAAGTATATCTTTTCCAGAGTGTATTGGGAACTTTCTACCCTTTTTTGTTGTTGCTCACTGAAGAGCTGTTGAAGGTGAGCCCTTTTCCTTAGTTTTCCTGATAATTCAGGTTGTATGACTTAAACCTGGTGGAAGCAGTGGCCAGTGGAATTTGGTGCAGAGCCATCTGATAGAGCACTGGACAGCAAACCACAGCTGGGGAATGGCTGTAGCTTTACATAGACATATCAGACAACAGAGGTGGATTCCAGTGAATTCCAAGGCAGCTGATGAAAAATCCTCCTAAAAAGTCACTGTAGAGAAATAAAGAGAGCTCCTCTTCACCTTCCCCACCAGCAAGTGCTCTTAGCTAGTCAATGAGAACAGAAATCTACCTAAGGAGGGGCAGAGCAAGCCTGCTTCTGCCTCTGAAATACCTTCTGTTTACCATCGATTTAATACAACCACCTCAGCAGAGTTTGGCACTTAAAAGCTTTTTTCTTCAGGAGCCTGAGGCAGTAGCTGTAATTGCCAGCTCATAAGTAGCTTCTTCAAAACAAAACCTTATTTATTCGTTGTTTCACGCAGCACAAGTGTTAATAGTGCAGAACTTGAGACCTATTTTTTCCCTTACAACTACCTTCAATTTCCCTTATAACAGTAACAGTTAAGGTTTATAAATAGAAGTCTCTTTCAAGCAATGAGCTTCCGTTTCCTTTTGAAAACCAGAATCTTTATCTCTCCAAGTATTTTTGCATACGAAAAATACTCAAATTATCTACTGAAATACCTTAAAATATTTAGTATTTTCCTGCTACGTTGTGGTGGGGAAAAAAAGTAAATCTAGGAGATGTAGCTTAGACTGTTCCTATTTCTCAAAAGAAGTTTGCAATAAATATTTATCTTAACCTGAGGCATTGTCGTTAATATTTGAACTTGGGCTTTTCAGCTTTATGTACTTCCAGATCCCTTCTTGAAGAAGGGAATGGACTCATTCTCAACTAATTCATGTACCACACTGTTACATTTTTATATGTGTAATTATCAACAAGATAATGATGAACTTCACTTTCCAAACCATTTGTTAATTCAGTCATTATCATCAAAATCCATTGCATTGGAACATAACTAAAACCCTCCTCACTTCAGTGAGATAATCTATATAGGCTTATAGAATTTCTCAAAGGTATTTGCAAGATATCATCACATGTGAGTACTGAACAATTGCTCGATGATGAAAGTTATCACAGCATCACCTATTCTGCAGGCAGTAGTGGGGAAACGATGCCTCATGTTAAGTGTTGCAATGGTCATGAAACAGGAGAACTGCACCTGAGTTTCTCAATAAAGAAAAAAAAAATAAACTAAATTATACACCAAAGATTTGTTTATTAGTGATAAAGGTTGCATGCTTTACCACAGTGAAAACTGTAGGCTACACAAAGAATGAGAACTGGATAAATAATAAGCATTGGCCTTTAATGGAGCATTTTAGGAGGCTGAGTGGTCAATGCAGTAGAAACATTTGTCGACTCTGGGAACCCATCCAGCCTCAGATGGTGGCCAAATACAAGGGTGACTGAAATCCCAGTATTGACTGAATTCAGTCTTTAGGAAATCAGACCCTCCATATATAATTGAGTATGTCATTCTGTGGCGCAACAAAAAAGCATCCTTGCCTACACTTAACCATATCCCGTCCTTTAGCTGTGTGGTTCTCGCAGGGTTTTAACCAAATCATTGTGAAACTGAGAAAATTTGCAGCATTTAGTTGAAAAAAATAATTTTTAGAGCAGAAAAAAAAAACCACACCAATGTTCAGAAAGTGGTAAGACGTTCAAAGTGTGGACTTTCACAACAGAACTAGCTGCATACTCACACGGCCAAGAATCTACATAACAGAAATGTGTAAAACAATTTGCAAGCATGTGTTGCACCGGAGTCCGCAGAAACAAAAATCAGAGTAAGTGGCCATGCATGTAAGTGAGCCTTACCATTCATAAACAAAACATTTAAGTACGTTGGTTTAGTATACATAATTGTTTTGCTAAACTGACACACTACTAGTGTCTTTTCATGGAGAAAACCCTGAGCATGAACTAAGACTTCAAAGATAAAATGGAAAATCCTGCTCTTGGCTATCTGATTTCAAAGGACCTTAGAGCTGGATGGGTGTTCCACTATACAACTAAACCTCTTAAAATGTCTTATTCATTGCTTGTCTGCCCTCTAACTCAATAATCTCTTAAACCACCTAAGTATCAGTTCCCTTGCTCTATGTACCCATACGTAGCTGTAGAGCATGCAGGTTTTGCTGCTCCATTCATAATCTACTCATGTCCATAGCTGTTCTTACACATCCTGCTCATCTCTCTGCTCTAATGATACAACCCAAATGGGACCGTGCTGTTCCATGCTCGCCTTTTAGGCATCACTGAACAGATGAGGAAAAGATGCTGTCATATGAACACGGGAGCCAAGTAATAGTCCTAAGACTTGCAAATGGACCATGAGAGATAGTTTTCTTACTGCCAGTTCTGATTTAAGAACCCTCTAATAAAGGAACCCCTTCAAAAAGCTTTTTAAAATAATTGTAAACTGCATTACAGGTAGGACTACACCTACAGAGTTGATTAACTGCTGAATCTGGTCTTTTGATGCTACTAAGTAAAAGATACACGGTGTGTACTACATCTATAAAACTGTTTGAAATGGAGTAGATTGCAAACTACTGAAGGCTGATTTAAAGCAATTTGCTAAATTTACTTTGGCTGCCTTGCAAAGAGATTTTAATTTCATAATAACCTATACTTCATCCAGTGTATTTTTTTTTTCAATGACATTGGGTGAACACACAAAGGAACAGAATTAAAGTTTGGAAAAATTTAAATCTAGTATGTTTTACATTCCCAGTGTTCCTCTTGGCAACCTAAATATTATTTTAACTTGTGGTGTGATTATATATTGGCTCACATAGGGGAACTGCAGAACTCTGCCTGCTGAGCATCATTAAGCACTTTGGTGCTCGGTGGGAGTTTGTTCATTAGGAGAAGTGTGTTATGAATTTTATTCTGTGTGCATCTTTGTCTGTGAGAGAGAGGGAGGGAGAGCAAGGCAATGAGAAGGAAACGTAAGATAAATCATTTACACATGCAAAATAACTAAGTATCAATACTGCTATTTAAAAGAAGCAAAAAAGTATTGCGTAGAAGAAAATAAGTGTCAACATGAGGTCTGTGAAAGAAGCCTCTTGAAACCTGTTGCTGCTACTGTTGGGAAAACTTGCCTTATTTCCTCAGACGTGATCTGGTTGGCAAGGATCCACCTTTTGGTTTATTGTTTCATTTGAGGTATTTGCCCCATTTTTAAAAATCTTGAGTCATATAAAGGTAAAATTATATAATATAATTTATTCCAGTTTCCCCTACTTAGAAATGAATTCTACTAGCAAGAAAGAGAAGATTTAAACTGTAAAGACTTAAAATCACATATTTTTTCAGATGTTATAATATTAAATCAAAATTATTCATAGCTGAGAATAACCTATAGTAGTTTATTCTTTTATTTCATTTTATGTGTCAGTTACAAGGTACCAAAGACTATGGGACCAGGGAGTAGGATGTTGAAGTTCCTGGAAAAGGGTATATTTTTTAAGATACACACATTGTATTTGATTTTTTACTGGTGTATTAAAAACAAACAAACAAACAAACACGCTTGCTTAGTTTTATATTCATAATGGCTTTATTCTAATGTTTTGTAATTCTGTTGGCATCTCTGATGTACCTGTTTATTTATATCTGTATGGATGGGGAGATAAATCAGACTCATTGTTTTGCACATCATTTTTCAATACCAATGCAATATAATTGCTGGGCATAAGTGACATTCATAAGATTTTGAAATGTATATATATTAACTTAATATGGTATGTATCCATAAGTTAACCTTCTTGTCTTTCTATGTACATTTAAAACAAAGAAGCAATTATTGAGGGAGGAAGGAAGGAAGGAAATGTGAAAAATTGATATTATCTGTTCCTTTAAATCATGTCTCTAAATATTTTTTCTCTACAAAAGTAGCAAGAGCTTAAGCAACTCCTGCTGTCTTGTTGTTCGACATCCACTACTGCCCATCTGCCTATTGATTGGTAGGAAACTCCAAATGGGAATTTCATCTCATTAATCATGTCACATCACAGGGATTAGGACAAAAAAAAATCCTTTATGCTTCACAGCAGCCATCTAATGCCTAGTAAGACAAGTGAATGAATATGAAATGGATAGAATATCTTCCCACTAATTAAAGGTCATCTGCTAAAAACTGTTAGTAGGACTTGCTCAGAATGTGCAATAATCTAAGTCTGCGCATATTCAAGCTTTGCAAGATTAAGGGAAGAGTAAATATGTATTTATAATTCAAATGTTAGCGTAGCTCAGTGACAATACTTGCAATAGTGGTTCTCCCTGAATAGTCACTTGCAAAACCCAGTTCCATTGATTCTGTCTTATTCCCCCTCACATCATCATTAATATCCATCCACATGGCATTTCCCCACCGATATGCTCTATAATCCTCTTACACCACCACCAAAATTGTTACTGTTCTACTCATAACCCATCTAATCTGCATTTTAAGATAGTAGGATTTTTTTTTTAAGCCTGTTTGGTACTGTAATGAGCAAGAAAAAGCAATTAAAATTGCTTAGATGTGACTGAGCAGGTGAGGTGAGGTTTCCTTGCATTTAGGGCACCATGGCAGATGAGAGGGACACACACAGTCTTGGAAAAAAGCCAACTTATTAATGGAATTTGACCATGCAAAACTTGTTGAAATCCCTCTAGAGCATCAAATGCCACATTATAATATCTTTACTGAGGTCCCTGCCTTTCCCAGGAAATCTTTAATTCCCTTTTCAAAGTATGATTTTTTTTAAAAAATACTCTCTGAAGCAAGAATTGTGGGATGTATTTTGGTTTGCATTTATGTTTTACTTTGTCTCTGTAATGAAAGCACTCATCAGTTAAAAGCAGGTACGTGGGTTCTGCTTTTTCCATTGGAAATTAACCTTCATAGAATTAGGGTCTATTTTTTAGAGAACTAAACAATTTTTTTTTTTTTTCTGCCTTTAAGTTAATAAACAGTTCTAAAGTCATAGATATTTTCTCCCAAAAATCATGGCTTATGATATAATAGTTGGAATCTTACAGGTCATTTTAGTCATGCTAATGACTTCAAATGAAGGTTAGATGATAGTACAGATAGAGTTTTAATTAAGAGACTTGCTAATGTGATACAGTAACATAAGTAGTGTCTCCTTCTAAATCAAGAAGAAGAATACTGAATACTGCCAGTGCAAAAACTGACAAGATATGGCTATTCTTGTGATTTAGTATTTGCATTTTGGAAGTTTATGAGCCTGCAATTATTCTGCACCATTTTCTAAGATTCTAGCAAATAATCCTCTAAGCATGTTATCCTGAACAGAGAAATTGCTTACCAATATTTACAGTCATTAGCTTTACAAAGATCATGACAGTAGCAGAAAGATCAGAATTTTTTCCTGCACCTCCATGCTTAGAGGAGCTTCATGCTGAAGCCTGTATTAAACGACAAATAAAATCATCCGTATTTTTGAAAGTTCCAAATCTCCAGGTAGAACGCAGGGGACGAAGAGAAATATTTGACTTACAGCTGCATTCTTCTGCTGAGTAGACTGAAATATTCTTTATTCTTACCTTTTTTTTTTTTTTTACTTGTGTAATTAAATAATGAAAACTACAGAGGTAAATGATTACGTTACCTGTTTTTCGGCTATAGCGAGTCAGCAGGCCATTTCTTAACCACTGGTGGTTTTCATCCTCCTTTTGGTGTAATAGTTTGTTTTGTCCACATTTGTTGTAGAATGATGGTGCATTACTAGTCTACTGTGTGTGTGCATAGCTATGGATTTAAAAAAAAAATAATAAAAAGACAGTACAAAAAAACAACACCCTTCTCAATGTTCACAGTAGAACTCATAGCTGATAGCATTATTGTAAGAAAAATATCAAGGCAAGATCCTATAAGTGTCCAGTTTTTGGAAGTACTTGAGTACTCAGATACACTACTGTAAAGTACAGTTACCAAATACATATTTAAATGAAAGTAGAATTGCTTACACTGAATCAGCTCAGAAAATAAAATACTGGTGAATAGTTGTCCTGCTGCAGCGTTTATGCATGCTAATTGTCTCAATAAACTTAGTTTATTTTAGTATAGAAACAATCCACAACAACATCTGCACATTCCAAAACCAACTGAGATAGAAATAACTTCTCTACTTTATGAAGTGTTTTCTATTTGTTGTTTTCTTTTCCCCATATACCTATATATGCATTTGCATGATATTCCTCCTGTATGAATCTAGAATATATTATACACCCTCACCACATGCTTCTCCAACGTGCTTCAATGATTAACTCTACTAGAGACCTTTTCTGAAGAGCTGTTAGAACAACCAGCAGTACAAGGACACGTTCTCATTCTAGAGGAAAATAAAACCAACACTGCCATCAGAACAACTGCACCCAGTTGGTGTTACTTATTCCTCTGGTTTGAGGGAGTCCTGCTTTCCTCTCTGCCATCTCTTTTTGTTCCTTCTTTCACCAGTTTTACCTCATTTACAGCACTTCAAGCCCAGCTTTACTTACAAGTCATTCTGTGCCGCCTCTTGTGCCAGTCTATAGCCACCCTCTAACAAATCCACTTCTCAGATCTAGTTTCCTTTCAACTGAGTAGCTCCAAGCCCTCACCTCCCACCAGTCCTCTTTTATTTCACCAAACAAGCTCCACCCTTTCCTATAATCAGAGCCCAGTTTACGCCTTCAATTCCCGCTTCCCTTTTCTATTCACATGCTGATTTTCTTTCTGTATTTATTCCTGCTTCTCTTCACATTCAGGCCCAGATTTACAGGATTACTTAATCAAGTGTTTTCTGACCCTTCCTATTATTCTGCTTTTCACCCCTCTGCATTTGTAGCAGATCAGATGCCCTCCCCATTCAGAAACCATGGCTGTTAGTAATAGGGTCACTGATTCCAAAGGAAATCCAGGCTCCCTGTGCTTTTCTCCTCCAGCTGCTTCCACTCTTGCCTGGAGAAGCTTAGAGTAGTATTACACAAGGGATTATTCATAAATGTCGGCTTCTCAGAGATTTTCTGAGGATGAATAAGAATGTGCAGGGAAAATAATTAAAAAAAAAAAAATGTTAAGCTGTTTAGGTCACATCTTTATACAGGTATACAGCTTCACATTAAATGTCCAAACTGGGTCAGAATGAGCTGGTATGTCAACACAGCATAACAGAGAATTCCTTAGGAAATTGCCAGGAGCTGCTGAGCCCATCATTGAGGTGTTCTGGTGGGGCTGGGTAGTTGCTTGGAGAGCAAGGACGTAACCACACGGCAGGGATCATCCTCGGGCACTCATGTGCCGTTGCCTGTACGCTTTCTACTCCTTACAGCTGAGCCCAACAGGTTCCTAAAACAGGTCTTTGCAACAGACTGTGTGATGCAGATACATCTCCTTGCAGGCTTTGAATTTTGATCTTATAAAGCTGTCAATGCTATTTACTTCCTTAGGTAGTGACAGGCAATCACCTCAAGTCTGACAAATATTGAGTAATCTACTCAACCTCTTGCTGTTCAGAGGGAAGCTGACAAATCTTTTTTCTTGGCTATCTTGTCTGTAACAACTTTTTTGACCAAAGAACAGCACCTTTTCTTCAGACAGCAGAAATCTTCGTCCCAAACTTCCTGTGACATTCAGCAAGTCAACCCATTTGCAGGAGCCCTTACAGCAAGTGCCATAATTCCCATTTTTCTTTTCAAACAATTATATTACACTCACCTTACAGTGAGAGAACAGCTATAAAACAGGTTTGGTACTTGGACGTTATAATTTCATACAACACAGATTTAAACGAATTGTGAGGCATTTCTGTTACCTCTGCTACGTACCAATACGGTTGAAAAGTAGAGAACGTGCCAAAACCAGCTGTTTTGATGTTAGGATAAAAACAGTAGGATAAGGAAAACATGTTTTATGTGATCTTGATAAAGAAGGGTAATAGGAGCTTCTAGGGCCTGAAACAGGGGTTATCAAAAGGAGGGGAACGTGGGTAGTTGAGCCATTTTTCATTTTCATATCCATGTTTTCCCAGGTTCACTCTGTTTTGAAAAAGGAAGAAAACTTGTGGGCTCAAGTATTCTTTTTCTTAATGCCTCTAAATGTGTACATGCGATAGTGTTCAGACTTCTACTACGTAGCATGTATTTGTTAATTTTCTTCACTTTAATACACAGTTTTAATACCATTTTAAATAAGAACAGTCCTCTCCTATTTAAATTATAGGAGAATCTAAAGAAGAGAGGATGCTAGTGAGGTGGGAACAATCTCTCCAGATACGCGTTCATAGCATATATTGATTTCTAGTGTTTTACAGTAAGCAAAAGTTTAACAGCCATAATTTTATGAAAATGACAATTGAAGAGGACATCTGGTGAGAATTCATTTATGCCTTTTTACATTTTTAACAACCTGGCTATTTTTACTCTTCTCATCCTTTCAAAGGGAGTACAATGTAATGAAGCATGGAGCTGGAACTAGGCCACACCTCAGCTGGAAAATGTCAAATTCTATTATGCCATCCTCAAAAGCATAAATCATAGCTGCATGTTTTTAAAGGTATGAATGAGGGAGGGAACAATATAAAACATTTATCTGGATTCATGCAATATATTTATAATACAGAATGGGAGAGTGTGGGGTATTATTTATGTAATATAGAAATATACCAAAATATTTAAAGGTTGAAATTTGTCATACGTGATTGTCTTTGCCGAGGAATCCCTTTGAACGTTGTTCACTTTTTTGCATTTAATTTTTCTGGGTCAGCTAGCAAACTCAATGTCAGAAACTACTAGATACTTTGTTGCTTGAAACCCTTATTTTATATGTGAAATGCTTTTAGTGGTCTTATTTTTAAAAACCATACTTGACTAGTACAATATCCTGGGTTCCACATTTCTTTTTTTTTTTTTTTTTTTTTTTAATATTAAATTGTACTTTTGGCACATTCTTTCCCACATTTCATTGGTATAAATTATGTATGGGGAGAAAGTGTCTGTCTCTTTGGCAGAAGCAATACCATAGTTTAAAACTATTCAAAAAAGTTAATAACATTTAACAAACAAGAGGAAGGATGAAAGATTGTTAAGCAAAAGGCAAAGAGAATTTGCTGGACTCAATGATATACATATCAACTAATACATATTATCTGTATGAAATTTTAATTTTCTTCATTGAGAAGGCCATGCAGTTTTTTTACTACTCTTTTTGAGAAAGGTCTTGAATCAAATAATGTTAATGCTATTTAACGTTATTGTGTATTACGTTTCCAGCTTATATCGGAACAGTGTTATTGTGCAGTAGATATTTTAGTATTAGACATTTGCTATCTTATCTGCCATTCTATGCTCCTCCTGATTTAATCTCCCTGGCTTTAAATAGTCTGTCTGAAGTCAATGCAGAATGGATGGAAAGAGGAGCACTCAGCTAATTTAGAAGGAGGTTAAGAAGCTGTTCTTAAGAGTTATTCTGAAGAGTTCTTAAGCTATTCTTAGAAGTTTAATAACCTATTCTTAGGCTGAAGGGTGGCAAGAAGAAGTTGAAGATTTAAAGTTGAATGCAAATATTTGAAGAATATTATGGTTTGTCACGTGTAGTATCAGTAGGGATTTCCTGTCCTTCCTGACCACATCTTCATGCACATGGCAGGTATCCACTCCAGTTTGGGTTACACAGATGTGTGTGATGGTCACTCTGTAAAACAGACAGGGAATCAATGTCACTTTAGACAAATGCTGAGGAATTTGGGAAAAAAACTTTAAAAAAAGGGAAGTGAGGGCAATTCCTGGAGGAAGCTGAGCCCCCCAGCTGTGCCCCTGCAGCAGGTGCTTTGGAAGGTGGAAGCCTGAGCTGCCTTCTTCATTCTTCACTCTCTGCCATGAAATCCACCCTGCCCATGCCAGGGAGCTCAGGCTGACTGAGAACCCTTTGCGAACCCTTTCCTTTGGCTCCAGGTGTTCCTCACCTCCTCACTGTGGCAGGACAGGAGCAGTGTTCCCTGGTGCTAAGCACACTCCTGGTGTCAGCACCTGCTTCTCAGGTCACAGTGGGGAGCAAGGTCCACCCCTACAGAAGGTAGCCAGCACTCTGCTCAGCCAGCTTCAGCTGTCAGCAAAGTGTTAATGTTCAGTGCTCAGCCCTAGACAGGCATGCTACTGCTGATTCTCAGCCATCCTCTAACACTTAGTTTAGAACTCGGCAGAAACTGGGTTTTTTTAGTGTTTGAGTAGACATTTGGCAAAGTGTGAAGTGTCAGATGAGTACTGGTGAATTTGAGAACTAGGGTGAACATTTGTGTCAGGGAAGGAAAAAATCTTCACAGCAGAAAGCACTCTCTAACCTGAGACTTGAGGTACCTGAAATAAAGTAGCTTTAAACTAGTCTGTTCCAATTACATTAAAAGCCAAATGCCTGCACTGCTGACACTTTACAGACTTGAGCAGCAAATGTTGAAATCTAGCTTCAAGAAACTAGCTGCACACTTGAGGCTTAATCAATATAAACCAAATATTCTAAAGGTTTAATCTGTGGCCTAAACTTAATATACCATGAGAGAATATGGCTGCAAAGTCTCATCTGAAAGCACCAGAAAGGCAGAGGGACCAGTCTCTAGGTTTCATCAGAGCAGACTTCTCCACTGCTCTGGAAGTTCCTGCTCCGGAGTCACATCCTCTTGTTTGCCCGGGTGTCCAGTCTAACCCCACGGCTTCCAAGGTCAAAGGCAGGTGAGAGTCGTCCTGTGCTGCTCTCGGGTGCTGTCTCCATGCAGAGCCCCTGCTCGGTGCCTTGTGCTGCCCAGAATGGCACAGGTGTAAGTGCTCAGCTTTTTTGTTCTTTTTTAATGCCATTGGGACATAGTCATTTCCCTGTAGATTTTCATCTAAGTGATAAAAGACTTGGTAAATCTAAAATGTTATTCACTGGACTATTGTTATGGAATTTCTCTATTAGATTTATCACTGCTTCTATTAATTCCATTTAGTCTATTAATTCAGCCTCTATTAATTTATCACAGCTTTCTGGGTTGGGTTCTTTATTTTTTTCCCCTCATCTGCGAAGTGCTCGATGTTGACAGTGACGGAAACCTCACAGGAAGCATTGACAAGGTTTGAAAAATAATTCTGGAGCCCTTGTGTTGCTAAGGAAGTTTCATCAGTAGAACCAACGATTTGAGATTGTTTTCTCAGCAGTGCATGAGATAAATGAGAACTATTTCCAGATTCAGTAATTTTGAAAGCTGAAGGAAAGATCTTATCAGTTTGCTGGCCACCCCGAATAGAATACATCAAGAAAGATTAATAGGAAACAGGGATACCTGTTTTGCTTTATAGCAAAAAAAGAAAAAAAAAACCTACAAAAGTATTTTAAGTAGCCAGTTTTACGTGCTTCATTTTGCATTAAATATAAGATCTAAGCATTATTTTATGTAACTAGTTTTTTATTATACGCTGCTAGGATAAGCAAATTGTTTTATGGAAAGAAAAATAGGTGATTTTTATTAAATCATAAAAAGAGGCCCTGTATGAGGTCTGAAATGCTGAAATATTTAATGTTTGCTGGGGTATCTTCCAAATTTTTTCCCAGTGGGTAAAGGAATCTCTCAGGAAAACTTTATTTACACAAACTTAACCTAAGATGCAGCTGTATTAGATGTATAAGGGATATTTTTTTTCCAATAGCTGCAAACTCTGACTTTTTTGAGATTCACTATCCTCAAATATATGACAAATATATTTAACAAACTGATAAATACAAATAATGTGAACCCAAAAGCCTATGTCAAAATGCGAACAAATGTCAACCTTTGTTTGTAGAGGTTCTTCCATATCTATAAAAACTCTGGTTACATTTATTAGATATGAAGTATTCCACTTCCATAGGAGTAGGGCTGGGACCATGGGTCAATAGTGGCAGGTGATATTTTACCATAACAGCAGCCTACTTGAGCCATCCAAGGGGAATACGTGACACGTATCTGTGTAGCTCAATTTAATGTGCCTGGTTAGACAAGCACAAATGTTCATGTGCATTACATTTGCAGCATGCAGATATTTGTGTCACACTATATATTTGGAAGCTAACAGAAGTGTGTGAAATCTTTTAAATAGATCATTAAAATGTGTACTTTTTAAATAGAGAAAAAAAAAATCTGCATTTTTTTAAGATCAACAGTTGAACTAAGTTACCACTAAACAAAAGCATAGCTAGGTAATGACAGTTTGTGAATTACAAAATCTGTTCTTCAATGAAGACTCCCTAATTTTTATTAGAAATATAATATTTAATTTTCACTTCAGATCTTGTCTGTATACTATACTATCAGTCGTAATCCTATTGTCACAGTAATTAATTTGGTGTGTTATTCAGCATTTAAAGATTATTAAAGTACGTTTGACTGAGCTACAAATAAAACCTCTCCAGGTTAAATGTGTTCCACTTGTATCATGTGGATCTGGTTTGGAGTTTTCTGGTGAAGGAAGGAGGGAGCTATCTTTTCCTTTGCCAATAAAAATAGATCACATCTATTTTTGGACTCTGAACACAATCTACGTTTCTAATTCTCAGACAGTGACTATGACTCACTGAACGTATTTCTATAGTCTGAGCTTCAAGAACATAGAGATCCTGGCCAGCTCCTCAGCTGGTGTAAATCACAGCTCCTCTGATCTGGGTTTACCTGGCCTTGTGTGAGATCTCTCTTATGCTTTTAGACATTAATGTTTCTGATGCTTTGATTTTCCTTTGCTTTTTCTCACCTCTCTGGAATAATTTCAGACTATCAGTCCATGAATATCTGTGTTATTTTGGGGGCCATCTCATTTGTTACTGACTTTTTTTTTTTTTTTTTCCCCCATGGGACAATATACTGTAGGCTCTAAGCAGCCACTTGCTTTTATATAGAATAGTTAATCTGATCAAAGCACTCCAAATGTGCTCTATGCAAACAAATTCCTGTAAATCACAAAGCAGAACATAATCTGTGTCTTTTTAAACTTTTTTGCTACTCCTATAGTGTTGGTGTGCTTTTCTCATACACATTTCTGTCATGTGGTGTCTGTTCCCATATTTTAACAAGTGTAGTTTATTTCATATAAATGGACTTGGTGTATAAATTTTTACATATATACGAGCCTACAGAAAACTGAATAGGAAGGTTATGATAATCAATATGACAGTAGATGGCTGTTTCCTCTTGTCAGTTGCAAAAGAAATGTCCAAGTCTGCCATGTGTTGGAGCTGCAGCCAATCCTTGGCCAACAAATTTCAGTAGCTCCTTCCTATGGAAAAATTATCTCTGTGTGAGTGTGTGCGCACATTGCGTATCTTGGAACCAGTCATTTTCTTTAGGCACTATCACATCCTGTTATGAGGAAGAGTCAACTTCGATTGTGTCTTTATGCAAAAAACACATGATTTTGGAAAAGTTTCAAGAGTAGTCACCAATGGATTATCAGGCAACACTTCCCTAAAGGCATGCAGCCTGGTCAGGGGATTTGAAGGTTTTGATAAATCCACCATACGTGAAGAAATCTACCAACTTTATTACATTCTCACAAGAATTTGCCTTTTCCTCTGCAATAGTAAGCTTAAAGTGAAATTTAATTACTATTGTTAAAAGATTGTAGCACACCTTTCTTTTATGAGTTGTATAGTTTTGTTTTATGGGTGTACACCTTAGGGTACATATAAATTTCTAACCATCCTCTTTTATTTCTCTTCCCAATCCTACATGCAGTCTTTTCATTAGCTTGTTGGGGGGTGTCCCCTGGATTCTTTTTTGTCAATTATCGTTATATAATGAAAAATTATTGTGAGGTAAGAAGTGGGTGCCTTTAAAACAGTAACAATAAATCATTCGAAGTCCGTTAGTTTTCTGCTCAGGCTGCTAGAAGAATAGTTTTAATGGATCTACATACAATAGAGCTTTTTTGTCTTTCTTAAGCTTTCTTGTCTGGCAGAGTATTGCATCATTTGGAACAAGCCCTGTGTAGTGGGTAGACTTTCTCTGCTGAGATGATCCTGATTTCTGACAAGGAGTGCTTTGATTGGAGGTGGGAGTTTATTTTCTCTATAAGTGTTTCTTGATATATATTTTGAGACACAAAGCCTAACAATACAGCACAGAATATGATAATGCAGAATATAGAAAAAAAAAAAAGCTGTTGATTACCATTTGTATTTTTAGTCTCCTCATTTCAGGAGAATGCCAAAAGCAAGTTTCAGCAGTCATATCCAGCTGTATTATTCCTCATGACAGTATAAAATAGTAAGACATTTTCACAAACTAGATTAAGAATCATAGTTTATATTGCTGCATAAAATTGCTAAAATTGTATAGAAATCTGTATTGTGGATCATAAGTTAATGTAAAAACTCCAAGCTATTTTTTTTCACTTTGTCTGTTTAAGCTACTGGGCAAGTTGTCGCATGAATAAATATATTTTCTTCCTCTGAAACTGTGTAATATTAAATGCTGTGTTGTTGGCATAAAATATAAGTTGATCAGACAGACAAAGATTATTATTCTGACAACAGTGTACACAAGGGTATCGTTGTACATTGAATTTCAGTGTGTAATATGGTATAAATCTTCATGAGAGGCTCAACTTTTATTGGCTGCACAGAAGGTGCTTTTCCTTATTAAATACAGGAGATGGTCCCAAGGGATTTTTTAAAATATCTTTATCCATTTTTTTCATCTAGTCTCTGGGCCCTGGGAGGCTGACAAATACAGCCGGGTAAGCATTTCTCTTTTGGATGCCTGGCGACAGACACAGTTGTGCTTGAGCACTGGATCCCCTGTAATGTTTTGCCTCAGCAGAACCCACCAGCTCCCACACAAGCTCCACCTTTCCCATTCAATAAATGGTTGTGTGTGTGCCCTGTCTGTAGCCTGTAGGACAAAAAAAATATGCCTTAATTCTGTGAAATATTATCAATGAAAGACTAAAATGACAGTCGTTCGGATTTTACACTTCCGTTGTTTCTTGCTGTCAATGACTATTGTCATCTTCTCATCACAAACGATGAGGATTTTCAGGGCACGGGGACACTGAGTCCCACTGCACAAAATGAAGGGACAACGGCACAGAGTAAGATACCCTCCTCTTGAGTTTAAACCACATGGATTATTTTCCTGGCCAATGCAGATATAGAATCTCTTTATTGGACATAAATAATTAGGAGATTTTCGTCAACTGCTGTCAGGAGAGTCAGCCCACCCACCTAAATCAGCAAGACCAAGGGGGCCATGGAACAAAAGGGCAATTTAAACTCGCCATTGTTTCCCAGCCTGATTGTGGACTATGGGGTTTATATTTAGACAATCTGCTTGTTGGTTCATATTAGGTTACCCTGTTGCATCTTGGCATTTCTTAGTTCTTTTGTGAGTTCACACATCTTTGTACATCTGCACTTTTTTACTTCCCAAAAAGTGTAGGTTCTAATACATCAGCGGTTTGTACACATGCTTATGCCTTTGTTTTGGATAGACCCATTCAGACAAATAGGCATCTTGATTGTATGTGCTTAGATATGCAGATAGATAACAATTTTAGTGAGACTGTCTAAAATCTGTGTGCTCTATGTAGATAAGAATAGATCCCTGTGGTGGTCAACCTCGTCCACTTTCACAAAGATATTAGCAGTGCCATGCCAACCAGTGAAGCGGCCGCTTTTCAAACAAGTTTGAAATAAGACATGATACACAGGTGAATCCAGTGTAAAACCTTGTGTAACAGAAAGCGTGCTAAGTTGTTTGGCCAAGCTCACAGGAACTGCTAAGGACAATAATATACAAACTGTAACTCCTTGCTCCAGTTAACACTCAATAAAATACCTATGTAGCACATGAACAATAACAGAACTGCAAAAAGGCTGAACTTTGAATTTCTGCTGTTTCTGGAAATTATAGTTACTGTAACCTTCAGTAACAGTGTTGCCTTCTCTGAATTTTCATCCTCTGCTTGGATTTTTGCAAAACCGTCCAAGTAGGCTTCACCACATGCATTTGTTGCGTTCTCCGTACCCCACGGGAAGGACAGTGCAGCCAGCAGAAGTCATGAGAATTAAGGGGGAGCATTTCTTGTGCAAACACTGATCCAACTGGAACGCTTCAAAAATTTGATCCAAGGAGAAATGATCACTGAGGCTGCTCTCCTTCAGGGTGTCTGTAATTCAGAATAATAGCTCTTGAGTTATTAGCTGGTTATGTTTGACATTCATCTTCTGAAGTTACTGCCAAAGGCATATAGGCGGAATAAAGTATAATACCACATTGATAAATATGTGTCATTTCTGCCTGCCTTCCCTCAGAATTGTATAAAATGGTAAGGCATAATTGGATAATAATGTGGACCTCTGTCTCATGAATTCTCAGTCATTTCTTTTCCAGATTGCAGAGTCTTGATTTATTTAGCTGTTCCTTATGCAGATTATTCAGTGCAACTTCAAAAGCTTAACTTTAAAAGTACGTTCTTCTAGTGCTAAATGATGCAGAAGTTTTGGACTGAGGATCTGCAGTGTTACAGAGCCAACTGTATTTAGAGTTTCAGGGAAGGTTCTGGGTGTCAAACCCCTGATTTTGGTGAGAAAGACTCTGACCTAAGCAAGCTCTCAGTAAGGAGAAAAGCAGGCTTAAAAGCAAAGGATCCTCTGTGGTGCTTCCAAATGTCCAACAGTAGTTTATCACTGGATTAGACTTCATAATTAGTAAGTAGGAAATTGTGCGAAATTCAGGTTTATTGCCCTATTAGAAGTTAAATAAGTTTCAGGAGTAAAAAGAATAGTTAAAAAACAAAACAAAACCACAACAACAACAACAACAAAAACCGAACAAAACAAAAAAACCACCTCAAACTCCTGAAGTCTTTCCAAAATTACTCCTAGCTCTGTGTAAATCAGGGATATATATGCACATGCCCATGAATTGTTTAATGGTAGAAATGTCTTTTTTTCCTGTATAGCAGATGCACAAAGGGAAGGGGAATGTTTTATAACTTAGGCTTTTAAATAATAAATAAATGGCTTGCATTCTTCATTTGAGACATCTTGATTTTTGCATACTGTGTAATACTGAAGTATACAAATTTTTTTTTTAGAAATAATTATTTTTTCCCTTTTAAAAAAGAATATAAAACCTCAAGAATATGATAAAACATCACAGTCAGTTTCTAAATACTTTGCATCTTAATATAGTTGAAGTTAAGGCAGTAATTTCTGAGTTTTTCCCTTGAGCTGCATCGTTCTTTTCATATGTAATTATTCTCTGAGTGCATTAGATAATGCTATGGTTCCCACAGCTGTATACACATCTATAAATCATTAATGAGGCAGTTAACTGAAACAAAACTATAAAAGATTTGCATTACCCGGCAGAACTCAGCCTTAATTGACTTCCAGTTATTTACAATTAATTTTTCCATTTGGAATAATGATTGCAAGCAACTCAGGGTTGTTTTATTACTCAGGAATTAGATGCTGACTATTCATCAAAAGTTTTTACAGCAGGACCCTGTCAGTGGACAGTAATAAGCTTGAGGTAATCTTATTTTTACACACACATATACACATACATCCCCCCATATTGGTGGAGGAGACGGGGTGGGAGGAAGCACTTGTAGTAAAATGGGGACTCGAGTCAGCACTAACTTTGGGTTTTTTCTTCTTTTTATCGCATACCTAAGTTTAGCAACAATTAATTTCCTTTCTTTACAGCATCTAGCTGAAAGGCAACACAATGAATAGAGCTGGCTACAGTTCTAGGTGGAATAACCTGCATGCATGAAGTGTGAGTAAATATTTATTTCTATTTTTCTATTTTACAAGATTGTAAGACAGAAACCAGTGAATAAAGGATGCAAAGGCTGACAGGCAAATATTAATCCATTATGCTATTTAAAAAAATACTTTTATAGGAACATAGTGCACAAAGTAAATCTTCATTAACTTGTCATGGTTTGAGAAAGCCCCAGAATTGCAGACTGTGCATCAGGCTCTGGACATGCACAGCCAAAGATCTGCTCCCTCTGCCACGGGAGCATAACTCTCACAGGCATTAATGGGCTGAGGATGTGTTCATCAGGAAGGGACGTCATGGCCAAATTCCTAATAAAACGTAAGTCAAAACTAACCAGAGCCTATTTGCAGCAGCCGATGTTATCTTCCTTATCTTTCAGTCTTCAATTTTGAAAATGCCTAAGCAGCTGGATCACATCAGTAGTAACTCCTGGTCAGTTTTCTGTTTCTAAATCACAGCTATAAAATAAGTAAAATGCACATAGGTGATATTGCTGACATTGACTTCCCCCCCATCCCACTGGGTGCAAGTATTTTAATAATTCTAAAACTGAGAAGTCCACCACATTCCAGAATGTATTAAACTGATCCATCCCTTCTTTCTTACATGGATTCTGGACAATCTGTTCCTGCCTGCCTTCAAAACCATGAAAAAGAAATCTCATGGCTTTGGAGTTTCTTGAGGGTTTGCTTTGAAGAAGCCCAACTTCATTTCAGTGAAAACACAACTTTCATTTGGTGAAAATTTCTGTTTATTTGAGAAACTCTTCACTATCAAAAATATGCAATTTACTTACCAGCTCTGTTATAAATCAAGAGTCTTAGTCCTGCAGCGTTTCTCATCACAACAGCAGACTTCTCATTTTTCTGTGACCCCTTGCAGTATTACGAGTGTGGCCTGGTTTTGATTTGCTTTCAGAGCCAGCGTCTGTGAATCAGGTCTGTGAATTAAACACAACTGCTTTTCTCTTTTTCCTTTTATTTTTTTTCCAAGTTAGTATGAGCTGAACATAATAAATATTAGAGGAAATAAAGAATTACAATCTGGGTGTAAGGAATTCATTTTTTCCTTTGGAATGGAATCTCAGTATTAAACTACCAGGAAAAAGCAATGAAAGGAATCAGTGGTTTTTCCACTGCTTTGCACAGTGTAGAGTCATTTCAACATGTGTAATATAGGTGTCAAATGCTAATAAATCAGCTGTCAAATGCTATCAAATACTTACTTTGCCCAGGTGTAAATGGCTCCATAAAATGCAGAGCACTGATCTGACACCAAAAATCTCTGAGTACCATTTCTGTCTTCACCAGTTTTATAGAACTATTAAAAAAAGATCCAATAGGGAGTTTATTACTTGTTATTTAAGTTACTAGCATTTTTTTGTCTGTTTTCTTACTTTTTGGGATGTGGTTCCCCTCTGCCCCCCTCCCCTTCAGTTGATACCAAGGGAGAGAATGCAACAATTTATATGGAATTGCTTTGGACTAGTCTAGAAAGAAAAATATTATGTTTCATAATAATGTTATGAATGATGAAGGATTTTTCCTGCCAAAACATCTCTGTAAGTGCCCCAGCATCATCAACTGATGGCAGCACAGCCCTGGGAATAAACAGACTTTCAGCTAATGGCAGGAATCCTCGGGGGAAACAAGAAACAGGTATTTCTTCCTGATACAGAATGAAACATGATTAAAGTTAAATCTAAATCCTACTGGCGCTGGAGCAAATTAAAGTTTATTTTTCATTCCTGTCCATTCTTTCTCCTCTTTTTAGCTAATTCATCTTGTTTCATTTAATGGCAATGTCTTTTTTCCTTGCAATTTGGCCACGGTGGTGGAAATGGGGGCCAGTTTATTTTAGGCATGTGGCCTTTTGGTAATAAGGTTAAAGCTGCAGACAAAGTCCAGATCCTAAAAAGAGAACTCTGCAGGCATTCACTCCATGCTTGTGCTCAGCCCCCCATAGGAAGGATCAATGTACGATGACCCAACCCACTTCTGTGCCTCTCCAGCAGGACAATCCCAAAAGCGTCTGCTCCCCGGTGCCGTCTGTACGTCCATGCGATGCTGTGACACTCCACTGCTCAATGCATAAGACGTACATAAGACTTTATACTTTGAAAGCACTCTTAATAACCTTAGTATAAGCTGTATTGCAATGTTTATTATGAAAGAAGCGTGATACAAATTTTATTATGATGAAACCATGTTTTCACTCAACAATTCAAAATAAGTCTCTATGCATTTTTTTATTTCAGAATTTCTCGTGAAAAATGAATACATCTGTCTCATGGTTGGCTGACTGAAGCACACAATGATGAAGTAGAGCTGGGACAGTTTTCAGTATGAAGTTGCCACTTCTCTGGCTGTTGCATCTCCACCATCCCTCTGACTGCCCAAAGGTTATTCCAGAGTATGGAGCACTTGCTGTGTTATCAGGAGCAACAGGCGTACGTATGGCCTAACCCATCCGAGATGGTTGTTTTTAAAATATAGTGACTATAAACACAGCAGCTGTCCCAGCTGAGCTGGCATCGAGCTGGATCGCTCTTAGAGGGAAGATCTGCAGTTACCGGCAGATCCACTGCCCATGGGAAGTGCACAATTCCGTTTGACGGACAGCGAAAACTTCTCCTTTCCCCACAGGTAACCCCTCATGTAGACAGCCAAAGCAGAAACCTGTTCTGTAACAAAAGGACTCTGCTACTCAGTGAATACAATTTCAATTGCATTTTTGAAAAAGCAGGGCATACATTTTCAAACATGCAAAGCCAAATGTCTGTCTTTTTAAAAATTTTAATTATAAAAGATTCAATTTGTTAAGAATCAGTTATCATGAGGGCATTTTAATATATGGTGCTGTATTTACTTTCATAATTTTTTATTATGGCAACAGATAACTAACATATAGTAAAATCTTACTGTACTTCTAACTGGAACTCAGAATAATGGGTGCTCTGCTTTATTTTAAAAAATGAGCTCCAAAAAGATTTTTTCCCCCCCCTACTTGGGTTCCCACACTCCAACATTCACGCAAAGGATGTTCAGGTGCCATGTCAGCTGGCCGACAGAAGCAGAAATGGATGATGGTCTAATGGAAAGGGAGAAAGCTGCAGCATTTGTGCTGTGCTAGGACTGAATCGGCTCATTTCAATTGATTTCTTTGATGTACAAATATAAAACTGTAGTATCTCATAATTCATCTATAAAGTCACCATTTATAAAGTATTTTTTTCTCCCCTTACATCCCCACTTAAAATCATCAAAGACACCCTTATTTGCAGACAGAACTAAAGTAAAAATGTTTATTAACAGTGATTTTTACAAATGCCTAAGTATAACAAATTACAACAGCACATGACCTGGCTTTAAAAAGCCCTTGGTAAATAATTTTCCCTCTCTCTCACTCCTCACCCCAGCAAGGAAGAAGCAGTGGGACAGCGGGAATTCTTTGTACCAGGGTTGCTGCCAAAGGTGACAGATCCTGGGCTGGGGCTGGCGAGGCCGTGTTCCCTGTTCAGGCCCAATGTGCGCACACAGAGCCACGGGAGCAGCGGTGGAGATGGGCTGAGGCCAGGAAGGAAATTCGTAACAATTCAGGTTAGCCCACGTTTTGTCACGTTACCAAAAATATTCTGTAAATAAATACACTAATGGGCCGCTTACTTGCAGGCAGCAATTACTTAAACCAGCATTCAGCTTTTAATGCACAGCCATGCATTTCTGAAGGAGAGTGTTCTCGCTGTGTGTAAGTATAGATCCAGATTTTAAATTGAGATTGGTCACTATTGATTCTGTTGGAGTTTATTATGATAGCAGTCCGCATTACACCAGATTCATAAAACTGCTGAGATACACCGTCCATTAACTTGCCTGCATTTAGCCAAGATCACCTTGTGTCTGGCGAACACCAGCATTGTTGGCATCGTGCCATTTCAGAGGCAGGTTACAAACCGGGAGACGCTTTGTAAGAAACTGCACCCCAACCTCAGCTGTGTCCACCCTGGAAACCCCATCCCCATCCCCTGGCCATGTCTGCATGGGCTGTCCCTGTCCCTCTGCTCTGCTGCCGTCAGGAGGTCCTGAGCACACGGGTACGAGGTCCTGCTCCTCTCCTCCTGGCTTTAATACCTTTCTCCACCAGAAAGTGTGAGTTACAAGTGTGCTCGTTAGGTTGAGCTGACACATAAAAACCTCAGTGTCTTGGTTTGTCAATATTTATCAGGAGCTGCCTAATAAGGATTTAACAACAGATTCACTCTCTGAAGTTTATCAGTTTCCTAAATCTCATTTGCCAGTACTTTGACATTTAAAATTATTCTGGGAAGGGCAAATTAGAAATCAATGATGTACTCATCAACCCAGTCAGTATCAATGCAGCCCTAAGAAATGTAAATCAGCTGTTGAGGAAAAAAACCCACCAAACAAAACACGCTAACATTGCCTTTATGGAGCCTAAAGAAAACTGCTATCCTTTCAAAGACTAAAATATTTAGTTACTTAAATGCACGATGCTGAGTAACTCATCAAAGAGCTCTCTTCAAAAGCTGCAGTTCACAGAAGCGATACCAGAGTTGGTTCAATCAGTCAGAAATCCCAAGGACTGTTTCAAGTCCTTTTTAAAAATAAGATTTAGAAATAAGGTCCAACACTCATTTCAGAGCATCCCGATGGAATAGCAAGATAAAGTTAATAAATAGCCAACGGCAGAAGTTAAACTCAGGTGCTGCAGTGTTTTACACGTGAGCTTTTATTAGAGTGCAGGACTCACAATTTCTTTGTACCACTCAATTTTTGATTGTTTGGTCAATGGCAGTGGGATTAATGCAGTTAGTTACTAGAAAGCTTGCCATAGAAACTATATGGAATAAACCATGTTTGCACATTGAAGGACTATTCTGATAATTAATGTGACCACGGGTAGCACAGAGGCCAACATGTTTTCTTGACCTGACACCTGGTTACGCTAAAAGATTTCTTTCAGGAACAAAAAAATCAGATGATTGATTCTTTTCTGCTGTACTCCATAGCATAGTTGGAAGGTACACTTTGGAAATTAGCAAAAGTCTGTTGACCAGAAAGAAAAGCTAGTGATAAAAAGAAATTAAATTTTGAACACTTAACATATAGATAGTAGTATAAAGGATCACAGGAAATCTATTCCCCATAGATCTATTTAAAGGAGGTTTTTTTTGTTTGTTTTGACAGTGATTTAATTTAGAGTATGTGCGTGTAAACATAAGCATGTGTAAAGAAACAGGAGTTTGTGAGTACACAAACATTGTGCCTTTGGCCCATGAATGAAAGTAAAGAGTGAACAGGTGATGACTTAATTCTACATGACTCAAACCAGCTTTCAGTCATGTATTTTGGAACGGAATGTTGCAATTGTGAAGTTCAGAATTTGGAACATACAATCATTAGGAAAATGTTTAACACCAACCCACCCTCTTTATTAAGTAATTTCTTCAAGTATTTTTAATAGTGCAAAATATTGTTTTGCATTAGTACAATAACTATGGGAATTCACAGTCAAAAAAAGATCTTAAAAGATTTCCAAAGTCAAACAAAAAAAATTTTAATACTGTATTTTTAGCAAGAACATTTTTAACAAAGAATGTGTACTTTAACTTAATATGGTACAACAGAGAAACCATACTTAAAAGTTTCCATTATCTAACACTCTACTGCATATTCAGTTTTTCATTTTAAAAGACCAAAAGCCAAGCTGAACTGAGCATAAAAAAAGCATCAATTATAATCCTCATATTACGTCAGCTGTTAGGGTTTAGCTCACACTTTTGAATTGGTCATCTAATGAAAGGACAATTTTTACATCATTCTTTTAAAAAATGTACACACATTTCTTTTTAAAACGTAATATATATCGAGTATCTGCTTCAGTAAACAAAGCTTAATTTATAAACACAATCGAAACAGCTCCATGTTGAACAGTTTCAGTGATAAACTGGACTTGTATGATGTACAGCCAGTGAGGACCTTTGTGGCTTAAAATCATTGTGCCATTGCTATACAGTAATAGCTACCTCCACAGGGAAAAAAAAAAGTTCATTTTTTGGGGGGAAAAGGGGAATAATTCCTGTGTGTGCTTAAAAATACTAAAACTCCTTTCTATCTCCGGGGACCTAAAAATGATCTGTTGCAACAGGCTTGGTTTGGTATGGTAAGCTTGTAAAAAGTCTCAATATTTCTTAATGACAATACGGCAGTTTTCGATGCAGCAACAGTAAATTGCTTGAAATTGTCCTTCAAGTTTCATGCTACAAATCCTGTTCTTCACACAGTACTGAAGGCATCAAAGGTTGGAAGGGACGTATTTCATGAACTATATAGTCTTCAAATAGTGATCATTATACATTTTTCAACAATAGGTGTTTCCTTCAGTACATAATAGTAGGTTTGATGTACGTTCTGTTTTCTGGAAGAAAAAAAAAAAAGATAAGAAAATAGGTCATTTACACAGTTACACGTTTTTATAATTAATTGAAACTTAGGTGGGTTTCCTATTTGTTTGTGGGTTTTTAATTTATTTTTTGGTTTCTCAAGCCAAATTACCAGCCCTATGAGTGCTATAAACTGTCCGGCACAGCAGTTCGCCTTACGGAGGAAAAAGCGCCACAGAGCCCTCGAGAGGTGAACGTGGCCCAGAAACGAACCGGTCCCAGGGCATGAACCGCTTTCCAAGCCAGCATTTGGGGCTGGGCGCTCAGCCGGGTGAGCAGAGCCTGCAAATACTCAGATTTGGATTTTCTTGCTTTATGGCATTTGCTTTTTAATGGAACGCTCGTTTTCCTTCTTTTTTTTCCAGAAGGCAGCCCGTGTTGCGTTGCAGGGAACAGGGCACCACAGCACACCGTATCACAGGCACAAAACCTTCCAGAACAGTGCGTTAAAACAAAATTGCATTAAAAACAGTAATAGAAGTAAATCAAGATATGTTCTTGGAAAACTATTCTTTCCTTTAGAAACCACCACATTTCTTTTAAAATTATTCTTCTTTATTTAGGGAAACAAGTAGTAAGCCACTTATTTCCTTCATAAAAATATTCCTAGTTATAGTACCTATCAACTGTGATTTTTCACATTAGGTAAGCTTAACCCAGAGAATAAATAAATATTAAAATGCCCACAGAAACTAAAGCTAACAAGAATCCATATTCTTATTCATTATACCATGAATCATGAATTCACCCAGCTAAACATGCAAGTACTGATCTTGGAGATGATAGCGAAATGATAATATTGAGAAGCATTTTGTATAATGTTGACATCTCCCCCATTCCTGTTTTACATATGCCAATACCAAACACTCACAAGGAAAGAACAAGTATTGACCTGCTAACTGACGCTGATCCTTGGAGCAATCTCAAAGTTTGCCACATTTCAATTTCAAAATGCATTTCAGCTATAATATGAGTGATTTATCATTTAGCAGTAGCTGTCAAAGTAACCTCCTAGATAAAACAAAAACATCTGGAACCATAAACAGAGAAGAGCAGTAGCTGAATTTTAATCCAAATCCGACATGTTCACTTCATTAGGAACAGGAAACAGCTAATTAGTAATTGAATTTTTCATGGTTTTAAGGAGGCTCAGACTCTCCAAACAGAGCTGATTTAATACATATTTTGGATGCAAACAAGAATAAAGATCGAAGAGCCAGGGATGTAACATCTCTGGAGGAAAATCTGGGGGCATGGGAACCCCCAAAGAAGTGACTAAAATTAGTTTCAGACCTTTGGCTGATTAAAATTATTGTCTTAAACTTTGTGGGCCAAATGTTCAATCCTGAGGAGGGGGCAAGTAGAAACAGAAATATTGAACACTGTGGTTCGCTTTTTCTACTTCTCCATCAGATTATTAGGAAGTTGTATATGATATCTTCCTATCACAGGCTGCAGGTGATTTAGCCGATATTGAATTTGTACTTCTGGAAAAAGGTGAGCCACCGACAGAATGTGCATGTCAGCACCACTGCCTTCAAAAAATCATATACATAGATAGTGGCTGATGGACACTATGTAAACTTGGAGTCATGTTTGGATTTTTCCTTCCTATTCCCCTTGTTTCTCAAGGAAAGTTCAATGGAGGACTATGGAATACTTGCAAGAGAGAAAGTAAATGCCAAAGCTCAAGCAGAGTGCAGCCACCCAGGAGATACTATTGACCAGTAAACATAGTTAAATATTTCCTTTTTTATAAAGCTCTCAATTATTCTCCAGAAATTAAAATACTTTTTTTGTTGCTATGCAATAAACTTAACTCCATGGCATTGACCCCATCATGCAGCAACTACCTGTGAGGAATTAAAGCGTTAGGAGCATCGGTACTACCACTTATACCTGAGAGACAACATGATGTTGTCAAATTCATCTTTTTGAAGAACATTCAGCATCTCCTCAGCATAGCTGACAGTAAGTAACATACCATTTTATAGCACTTTACTGTATTCTACTGCAAAGATTTGAATAAATCTGTGTGCAATAAATGTATTCTTTTATTAGGTTTATCCCTTAATCAACTATTCATTTATGTGGGCTTCATTCTATTAAAAAATGAAATTATACAAAGGTGAGCAAAAGCGTAGATTTACAGTAGTTTAAAGCCTAATCTCATTCTCTAGAGGTAATATTGACAATATAAAAACTGTATAAATGATATTCCCTAACACTAAAATATGCTTATGAGCCCCCTGTGCATGTTATACTGCTTTACAACCTACAGTGAAATGCATGACTGGCTTAATAAGCAAGACATTTAGAAAGGCTTTTTTTTTTCCCTCCACAATGGATAACACAAGTGGAGATCTCACCATTTCTCAGGGAGCCAGAGCCTATGTTAATAATTGTAATTTTCCCTCAGGATGGTGCTGTCTACCCTGCATTGTTAGTCCAGGGGATACATTAATCTCTTGCACTCTTTTAGCAACAATATCATTATTCGTCTTTTTCTTTCAAGGTTTTAATGTGTGTATAAAGGACAAATCCAAAAGCAATAAGTATCATCTGCATGTTTATTCATTTTTTCTTCAGCCTGTTCAGCATCTCTGAATTTTCTGAATCTTTTGTGAGGCTTTGTTTGTAATATCTTTAAGTCAGTAATTCAGCTGTATTTCCATAAAACTACTTTAAAACAAAATTTCCACGTGTACCCTCACAACTCACATAAAGAAATGTGCCTCGGTAATGCTGGTGTGCAAATCCAGCTACAGCTTGGGTTTGCTCAGGCGACTTCAGCACAGTGTGAGCTGGAGGAGAAAGTCATTAGAAGGAAGGAAATTTGGGATCTGCTACATAATGAGAAAACAAAGATAAATTTGTTCTATTGGTACGTGTAAATTATTCATGCAATTTAAAAAATAAACCCCAGCACTGCATAGTGCAGAGAGTATGGGCAGCAGAGATGAATTAATAAGCTGGAAAATCCCACTTTGCCAATTTATATGAAGGAGGAGTTGCTGAACTCAAGGTGAGGCAGAGCCGAGCAGCCAGACCCAGGTGCTGCCGCACGACTCTGCGCGAGGGTTGAGAAGCTGAGCCCTGCGCCCGGCCTGGCGACGGAAACAGCGGCTCAGTTAGATCAGAGCCAGGCTGAGCTTCGGATGCAGCAACACATGGAAAATACAGTGCCATAAACAATAAATCCACCTTACAATGCTGGGGCAAAGTTGTTTGAATCAGTCTCTTATTTCGCAGGAAAAAAGAAAAAAATCAGAGAACAGTTTGCATTACCTTCTACTGTGGATGAAATCCCTGAAGAAAAAAAAACAAAACAAAACCAACTAAAAAAACTGAACTAAACTCCTTTGCGAACAGGGGTGCTGAGCAGTTGGGAAGGAAGCTGCAGCCAGGCCCCTGCACCACAGCAATCACAAAACCGCAGACAAGGATCCTGCGCTGCCATGGAAAAAAAGACCTGGGCTGCAGTCAGCTCTTGGGGTTTTGGGCTTAGTCATCCAACTGAATGACCACAGTGAATAAAACTACTTCTTTGCCTGTTTATTAGTTGTCCAGTAAAACTTTTCCTTTCCATTTATCTGTAAATATTTTCCAAACTGAGCAGTGAAAGAGAAAAAAAAATACCATGGTGAGCAGGGCATGGTTTCCTCTAGACTCACAGAAGAACGTGGACAGTAAATGCAGTTTCTGAGAGCAGCAGTATTAATGGAGTTTGCTTTGCTCTCTGTTCTTCTCTTGCTCTTTCTTATTGCCTCTTCCCACCCCTGCAGGTATGTCAAATATTTCCAGGTCCATGCTAATAGACCTAAAAACTTGTACAGAAAATAGGATTTCTAATGTGTAAAAACAGCCAAGGACAAGAGTATGTTCACTGAATACAAACTATGCAGATGCCGGTTTGCCATTGTCAGTTTGAGCTGACAGGGAGATAACATAGTGGTTCCTGCTTAGGAAATATTCAAGCCTACTGACACTGAATTATTGAATAAATGTTTTAGTTCTTTGTAAGAATAGAAAGGTATGGAGCTTCAGACTCAACAGTTTGCTGGGAAAACCTTTCCCCATCTTTTGTTTCCAGTAAATCACAAAATCTCAGCTTCTGCTCTCATATGTGTGTGTGCTTACAGAAACAAACTCAGAGAAACACCAAGTGCCAAAAGCAGAAATAACACCAAGCTCAGCGATACCATTACTTTTCAAATCCTGCATTCGTATCACCAGCAGACGAGCCATGTAGGCAGCCAGCACAGTAATCTCATGGCCAGTTACTAACAAGGGCTCTTTTCTTCGTTAGCAGCTAATGAGACGGCTTTCAGCAGTGCGTGGCATGGATATGACAGTCTGGTAATTGCACTAGAACTTTGGAAGAGTTTTTCTAGCAACACGGCAATATGACACAGCACCAAGTAAGTAGCAGAGGTTTAGTAATTCAGAGCATCCAGAGCAGGAGCCACACGAGGGATGGAGCACGGCTTGGGCAGGAGCAACAAGGCCTAAAACTCAGATGAAGAAGATAGCCAAGAACTTGATCTCAAGGAACATATCAGGCCTCTGTTTAGTTTAACCTCAAAAGTTTCTAATCATGGGGTTCTGGTCTTTTCTTATATAAAATTGTAAGTGCTTGGACATGTTTTTTTCAGTGAACGTAAGACCAAGACAAAACCACTGCAAATTCTAAGATGTTGAACTTGTCTCTTACAGTTGTAGAGTATTCTGAAATTCTGTAGTATGGCTGGTTTCAGCAGATTGCAGCATTTGAACGTATAATTTCATACAGTAAGAGAGTTGTTAAACCTCTTAAAAATACTACCCCTCTTCTCTGTCCCACTTGCATCCTTTTTACCATAGGCTGGATTTGACAACTGACTGGTTATACCAGAATGTTGAAAAAAATATAGCCCACTTTTCTAAATAATAAAAACCAAAATATGTTCCAAACTTCAAAAGTCCTTCATCTGTGGCAAACAGATAAAAGGTTATTTACAGTTACTAAGAGTTTTTATGCTAAATTTCTGCCAGGTTATTTCAGAAACAGAAGCAGCAGCCTTGGGCCACCCTCCTGGTGCAGGTACAGGGAACCATGTTTCCTCTGAACGGTGGTTTCATCTCAGGAAGCTCTGTCTGCCTACTGCCGCCGCTTTCTTGAAATTTAGAGTCTTTTACTTTTTCGTAAATTGTTATAATCAAGGATTACAGTAAAAAAATCTGTTTTTTAAAATTTTAAGATAAGGTTGCTTTGATGATTGTTCCAATATCCCCTAACAATGAAATATAGTAATACAAAAGTTAACTAAGGTATAAACATGCAAAAGGAGAAGTCTCCCTGCGATCATAAAATGATGTTATTTTCTGTTCAGCAGTTCATGTTACTGCTGTTCATGCTAATTAATTAAAGGAGCTGTTGCTGTAATGTGCAAACAGGGAATCTGAGAAACTGAGAGGGCTTTTAGGTCTCGGAGTGAAGTTAAGTCAATCTGGGCGCGGGCAATCAAATGTAATGAAATCACTTGTCAGTGCTAAGCTTGCAAAAACTGTGAAGTTTGACTAGGGAGTAAAAGGATTATAATTAGATTTCCAATAGGATAATAACTAAATGGCAGAAAGCAGTAAAGAGAAAATATTACTTTGTTAGCTAATGGTGCTGCTGTTCAGTTTTAGTTTTTATCAGCACACTTGTAGTTGTGCTAATTTAATTTGCTTTTATCAGCAAAAATCCACTATTCGAATGGTACTTGAATGTCATTTGCAAAAATCATTGATCTGAAGGTGCACTTAATGACACCCAGTATGTTTGTTTTATGTGAAACGGAGATTGGCTGATAAAATGGTTGATGCACTATCTTGCTGGCCCACAAGCGAGTGGTGGGAGCGAGAGCAGACGGTGTCTGTGCACACACCGGCCGCTCGGCCACGCAGGGGCTTCCTGACCACAGCAACCGTTACCTCTGTTTTGACAGCTAAAAAACTTCTCCCAGCTCAGGCTATATAGGACTGGAAGAGCTGGTACATGGAGGATGGAGGGATTAGACTGTAAAGTTCAAAAAAGTTTTAAGTCTCATCTGCACGAATTTCTGTTCAGTTAATATACAAAGCATAGAGAAAACGAGTCAACTAAATGGGAATGATTTATAACGCAGATCAGAATCCCAGTATATGAACAGCTTGTGTTAATAACATCATTTTAAGAAATGAGCATAAAATATGATATGACTTAATCACTGTGAAAGGTGGCTGTGCAGCGTTTTTGTAATTTTCCTTTAAACCGTCTTAAGGAGACACTGGCAGTGAAACTAATTGAATTTCAAAGGAAAGGCACTGTGTGAATGATAGATTTCTGTCCAGCAGAGACAACAGAAAAAGAAAGGTCTGCATCGATGCTAAGGCTTTTTTCTGTGCAACAGAGGAGATTTTTGGAAGCTTGGAAGCAGCTTTGTATTAGGGACGTGTTCTGACCCTTCCTCCTCCCAGGCCCCAAAAAACAAAGGCAAGAAATGAAGGGGCAATGAGGGAGTGTGCTCAAATTGTTCAAGGCAGCAGTGCAATAGGAGCTGTCAGGTACAAAAACTGTAATCAAAGGAAAAGAGAATAAAAAGATATTACAGTATCAGCATAAATAAAAATGAAAGAGCTGGTGCTACAGGACAGAAACACTTTGAAATCTAAACAAGCTCTACAGAGCTTTTCAGAATCCTTTTTATCAGCTGTGAGTGCTCAGTGGAAGAACTGGCTAAACTCGTCCCACGTTTGATATGAGCAGGATTGCCACACTAGAGCTGTCAGAGGAGGCTGTGAATGCTGTCACTGATCACTGCGGTGACAACAAGAGGAGCTTGGCCATTGAGGAGGGTCTGAGAGGTTTAACACTCCGAGAGCACAAGTCACCAAGCTCAGAGGTAGTGGATATCCAGTTCTCAAGGGTTCAGGCTTTTAACCTGAACAAAACCTTCATGATCCAAAGTCTCTTAAAACTAACGAATGATGTATTTGGGATCAGATTAAAAACTAACCAAAACAAACAAAACCCACCAAATCAACCAAGCAACCAACAAAAACCAAATACCAAAACAAAACCAAACAAACCAACAACAAAAATACACACCAAAAAAGCCCCACAACCCCCAAAAAACAACCTGAATTAAAAAAAAAAAAAAAAAAAGGAAAGAAATAAATTCACGAGGTTTTCTTCTATTACAATAGACTATAAGAAGAGTAAGAAAGTTCTCTTAATTCCGTCTAGTAAGTTAACGATTGTTGGAAGTGGCTATGCATCACTTTCCCCATAGTTACTTATAGTAATTTTTGATGGGAAAACACATTTGAGCCAACTGTAACTTTTTTCCTTCAATTGAAAATTGAACTTCCTTTTATTTTGCTGGCTTCTGTCAGGATGCACCCTTGACTCTCAGAATCTTTTTGGAAGAGCACTGAGCACTCACCTCAGCAGGTATCACAAACAGATCAAAAATGTTAGCAATATTCTGCTTGTCCAATTTAAATGCAAGTGTCCCAAGTGCTTATCCAATATTTCGACTATTTCTGGCAGTAACAATTTCCAAATTGTAATATTTAGAGCACAACTCTAATCATATGCATACATATGTACACATGCATTATGTGTATGTATGTGCATCAAAATAAAGCAGTGTTTTGCCTTCTTTGTAATACATAGCATACGAACCTAAAATCACAACAGGAGACAGCAGTAAAAATATTTGAAAGCTTTCCTGTCTAGATGACAGATGGATGACAGATGCACACCAGAGGTGCAAGAAGTCAAGGCTGTAACAGTTGAGAAATGCTAGGAGTTGTGTCTGTAACTGCGCTGCAGCCCTTCTTCTGGCGACACAGAGGGGACCGCCTTTAGTTACCTCCACACGCGTTGTTTTTTGCACATAACCATTCCCTGATTCAGTAGAAAGGGTAGAAGTGCTCGAAGCCGTGACGCTGGGACAGGCAGTGTAGAACTGAATGGCGTGTCATGTATATAGCAGAGGACTGAAGGAAGAAGCAAGCTGATTTTCTAGAAAATCATGACTACAAAACTGGACTTTGGAGAAAGTCAGAGAATTTCCATGTTCAAATTGCTCAGACCAAATTTTATCACAGGCGACTGGAGTTTGTGTGTCTCAAAGAGGCTTCCAATGGCCATGGCACTGACAAGAAGATCCCTGTGTCTCAGCTCCCCGAAATGCTGTTTCACAGCTCCCGCACTTCACAGGCCCACAGCACAGGGATTATTCTTTGGGAAGCGCTCAGACAAGACAGGAATGTTCTGTATTTGCAAACAGTCACTGAACATGCGGAACATGGAGCACTATGGGATTTTCTGTAACACGAATGTGACTTTCCTTTTCTACCTACAGTTCACCTGTTTTTTGGAAACAGCTGTGATCTTGATAGAAAGGTAAGGGTAAGAAATGAATATTAAAGAAAAATAAATTATAAAAGTACTTTTGAACTAAGCACATATATGTGATAGCTAGATATGAGTTTCCCACACCTCTATTTAAACCATTTTAAGTTCTGGTCTTGTAAAGTACTGATCTTTCAAAGATTTTCTGTGTTCAACAGGAAAACAAAATGAAGTTGTGTAATTTATATTTAACTTAAAGCAGGAAACAGGGACAAAAACTATTGTGTATTTAATTTATGTCTCATGATAAATGCACGTGATGGGATGCGGTACATACTGCACCTTGCATTGCTGCACTGTCATGTTGGGTTCCATTGTGTTCTATTTCCATATCTGGGATTCCAGCATCTGAAAGACATGACACCAAAGATTAATGCATTCCCATTTGTCCTTCTCTCATGCATTTTTAGAAAAATATTTATAGTAAAGTAGGGTGATCTCCAAGTTACACGGTCTTGCATAAAACATTTGGTCTTCATAGAATTTTCAGTAGTAAATTGTTTCCAAAATGTGCAAACATTACTGGTCTCACAGTGAATTATTTTTAACATGGTTCGCATTTGTCTGACAATCAGATAATAGCCAACACATGACATTAATATGCCTGTACAATTCTCTTGGAGAATTAAGGCATCATCCGACATGAAAAATAAAAGTCGAAATCAAACTGTGATAACAAACTACAACTACATTGACTCTCCCAGCCACATACCTGAAAAGTACAGAATTAAGGAATATAGCCAATGTCAGTCAACATGTTTGTGAGTGTGTGCATCAGTTTGTACGAGTGCATGTTATAGATCAGGACTGTGCAAACTGCATTTAAAAGACTCAGCTCAGGATGTTGCAAGCATGCGCCATCACCCAAAGCAAAATGACATACGTGATATTATGTGACATATTTCCACGGTTCTGAGAAGAGTTCTCCAAAATGGATTGTGCTCTTTTTTCCAGGTTGAGGAAGGGTCTCCTAATGCTATGCACTCTTGAACTACTTAATTTCACACTGATAATAGCTCTGTATGCACAGTCCTTGGGGTGGGGGCGGGGGGCTCCAACACCCCAGGGTGTTCTGATAACAGATGCCATTATCCACCTTGTGCCAACAAGGATTAGCATGAAGGGTATGTGATTTGAATCCATGGCACCTCGAATCCTGCAGACACATCTGCTTCCCTTATAACACAGCACTTAAAAATTACAACAAGGAAAACCCCACACCTGAAAGGGAGCTGCCTACGGAGGTTTGACTTTTTCTGTCTAGAAGCCTGTTCTGGACTTTCTCAAATAAAGAATAACTGCACTGTTGCTTTCTTGGATCTCTTTAGGTGCAGCATCAGCACCTATCGCAAAGGTGACATCTTCCTGGTCACCCACAGCCTGACTGAACTCTATGTCAACGCAGGTCAACCCATTACAGTATAGTCCATACACAGAGAGTAATATCAGTACTATCTTAGTAACAGATGTGTAAATGAAATATATGTGATATTTGTGTATATAGCTTTGTAAATATATAAGCAAATAAATATTTTCATGTATACCATTTTTTCTTATAAAATGACAAGTGACTGCTACTCCATAGGGTTTCCTTATTCAGATTCTTGTTTTGAAGGAAAGTTCAGGGCAATGATCTATTGATCTTGAAAGGTTCTTTCTTTTCAAACCTTTCAGAGTATAAGTTGTATATACGTCAAATGACAGTCATCTGTAACTAATAACAGCATCTGTTAAATGAGACAGACCGTCAGAGTTAAATTAAAAATATTCAGAATAGCCCTTCACATTTTGGTGTCATAAAATTGTACCTGCAATTAAATTGTGGATTAAGATGCTAATGAGCTACCTGATTTGCATGTGAAATCAGATTAGCATGTAAATATCAGCTTCTTGCAGGCACTAACATATATATGACTACCTGAGTGTGCCTGCAAATCAAAACGTTAGCAGGCAGGCCCACAATAGCAGATGTAAAGATCTGTTAATCACATTGCTGGCATGTTGGTACCCTTTAATTTGTGGTTTCCAGAACTGCTGAGTTCTCCTAACTGCCACACGAGTGGCAGGTGCTTGCCAGCAATGGCAGAATCTGGGTGAACGACATTACAGAACATCCGGATTTTAGGGTTTTTTTCTGACGTTCATCTCAAGGTGCTGGCTATGGCTGTGGGATCTGCTCTGGGCATTTTTCTGATCCAGTGGGAAAGGTTTCTGCTGGCTCTGTGCTCCCACTCTCCCTTGGGTCGTTGTCCCTTATCATGGTGCAACTGCAAGCTGTATATCCACCTCTGAATCACCGCCCTTCACCAGCAGCGCATCACAAGTGCCAGCCAGCTCCCAGTTACAGTGATATGCTGGACTATAAACCCAGCAGATGAGAAGGCCTCTGAAAAATGTTTCTCTCCTACTTAAAGAGTTTATATCTTTTAGGAGCTTTAGATAAATCACAGCTCACTGGCCGTTGCAGAGTGTTGGGATGGCAGTTCACATAGAAAGGCTCGCCCTAACTTTAAAAACAAGTGTGGGTAGCCCTCGCCATGGAGAACTCAAGCTAAACTAATTATTTTTACTCAGTGGTTGAGGCAGTTTTTGCAGTTTGCTGATATTACAGCTCAGGTGCTTGCAGTGCCCCAGTGGGCAGCACAAAGTTAACGTAAAGACAGGCAGCAGAGTCCGAATCTAACTCTGAGTCATGAGCCTCTGCAGAAACTCCAAGGTAGGGACACACAGATCAGACCTTTGCTACAGAACCTGAAATTATTAAAACTCAACTAAGTTCAGTCTTAAAGATTCAAATTGAAGCTCTAAACTTTGGTCAGAACCACATTAAGCAGGAGAGGCAAATCCTCCCACTACTCAAACCATAATCCCCCTGTTATAGGAGATTAACTGATTTACTTTTGTTTCACAAGAATAGCTGGGAAGAAGTAGTCAAAACCTCGTCAGCTCTGAAAGCTGATACACAGTTAACAAAATGAATAGGTCCTAAGGATGAGCAAACTTCAGGCAAACAGCTTTTAAAATGAAGCTCAGCAGTTCTAAAAATGAATCTGCTGGGAGAGAAGAGTTCAGAGAACCTTACAGGAACCAAATTTCACATTGTCTTAGCTGGCACTGTAACAGATTTCTCTGGTAATATATTCAGCATTTCTTGACATATCTGTGTAAACTGCTCTGTTTCTCTAGTTGCAGATGTATTTTTTAAAATCATGACCCAGAGCACATGGCCTGAAATAGATTTTTAATTATTTCAGGAAAGGACTGTTTTTTTTTTAAATTCTGGAATTTGCTTTGTGCATCAGCTTTTTTGTCACTCAGTTAAACATCATTTTAAGATAACTGTGAAAGGCCAACTAAGACATTACCATTTAACATCCTGAGACCGTCACCTGATGTGGCCTGTTTAAGCGCCTGTTCCACTTGTTCTCTTCGTTTTGATTCGAATTCCAAAGCTTCCTGCAATTTTCTCTTTGCCTTTTTTTCTTTCTTCAAGCGTTTCTGAATTGTTGCTGTAAGATATTGTAAGATGGGCTGTTAAAGCACAATTAATGTATAATGGAGACAATGAGTGAATTTATGTTCAAGGGCCTAGTTCTAGCTCACAAAAAACCAAAAAAATCTGACATGAACCTGACATCATAAAACCAAAATAAAAATCCCAAGCCATATCCTGTATTGAAACAATGAACAGTCTGAAAGGTCTTTAGGTCTTGGTAAAGATCTTGAATTTTATTCTCACTCTGGAACTATCCCACGGATTTATGTCTCCTGACCAGAACATAAGAGTCTGAAAGCCCGCCCAGTGGTTCACATTTATGTACCCAATTTTGCTTCAAAAAGCACAGGAAGACAGTACTTGGCACCTGCATTTCTGGTACCTTATATAATTTTATCTTTCTGATTTCATGGATGTAATCTAGAAGTAGCTTTTGGCACATAAAGTACTATTCTTCTATTACAGATGCAGAATTGAATTTTAAAAATACTGCCACCTTTGCAATATCACAGTGAAAATTCAGATTTACCAATTTAATTGCCTGTTATTATGAAAAGTTTCTAAACAGTCATGGTTTTCTTTTAGGAGGCCCCATAAAGGGAGGGCTATTGTATCTCACTCTTGTGATGGAAAAAAAATGTTATTCGCTTCAGATCTTGCACTTGGGTAGACAACTACTCATAGTTCCATCTATTCTGTTGCACTGAAATTTTCTACAAGAAAAACTAGCTGACTAGCAGATATGCTACAGAGATGTGGGCTAGATAAGTAATGAAAAAAAATCACCTAAATACCCAAATTACAGACATGTTATCTTTCTCACAGTAAGACTGATTCTCAGTGCTTGGAGGATAATAGCAGAAAACAAAAGAAATTAAAGCTGTCAAATGAAGAAATCAGGCTGGGAATACACAGGCAGAGTGGTAATAATACATGGGAAGCCAGGAAACTGAATCAGGAACCAGCCAAAACTCTGGTCGGTTGCCCTCCAGGAAATAATCCTTCAGTCACTGTTCTGTCTGCGTACAGAAAAGTGTGCTTCATTCTGCTTTTATTAAATTTAAATCTTTCATTACCAGTGCTAGTCCACTGCTGCATTACACGGATGTACGAATGTCAGTTAACTCCAAGTCCTCAATGGCTCCAGCTGGAAATGCCAAAGGGTTATACATTTAATAGATATCTAAACTTCCATTTTTCATTCACTCACCTCTGCTTTGCAGCTCAGCTGTGAGTTGCCTTTCCAAGCTCTCTCTTAGTTCTCTCTCCCTACAAAGCTCCATCTTTAACTCTTTCTTTTCCTGCTGGATCTGCTTTTCCTGGACTCTCGCGTTGTCCACAGCCACTTTCAGGAGGCCCTAAAACACACACAAATGTAAGATCTGAAAATACCAGTTTGTTTCAGCAGTTACAAAATGGTTTTACGCCCTCTAGGAAACCAGAAAAATTAAAAGCAGGAACCTATAGTCCTGGAAAGAAACAGGGCATTCGAAGTAGCTAAATGTTATATATGAGTAATTTTGTGCCATGGCTTCTGCTAATTCATCCTACTGATGTGGTTTGGTACAAACCAAGTACCATGTCATTGCTGAGCTCCCTCAGCTGCAGGAGGAGCAAAGGAGGAATAATGAGACTGGTGAACTTTAATGTGGTCATTATTGTCAATGTATGAAACCCTTTCACAATTGCTAATGCCAGGCAGAGGAAACCTCAGCATTACCTTAAGTAAAATAAATTAGAACTGCAGATACAAAAGAGTTTCTGGAACTTTTTAAAGAGACTGAAAAAGAAACACATTTTATCTATCATGAGAAAGCCTGGCCCTATAGAGAATAATTTACCTGTATGTTGGTTAATAGTGTTTCTACTGATGAAAGACCATCAGCAAAAAGAAATGGCGCCGGAAATCCAGGAGGCAAGGCCTGTCCAGCCAGTTGGACTTTATCTAAGGTAGGTTTCATTATTGGAATAGCAATTTGGACCTCTTCTGTAAAGACAGGTTTAAAAGCATCATCAGAAAGTGTTGGAAACATAGGTAAATGCAATTTCTAGAAACCAGAATGCTGTTTACCTGGAAGTCAAAATACAAACACGTTAGTAAAATTGACATTGTTTCAGTCATTGGGCAGCTGTGATTGTTCCTAAGGTAAGTTTGCAAAATAGTACAAAACCATAATAAATATATTGAAGACTATAACATAGCTGTAATAAAGACTATTTTATCTCAAATTCTACAGAATTGTACTACAGAATTATAACAGTAGTACTCAGTTCATTCAACCCAAATGACCTTTCTTCATTCTATCACGTTTGCCATTCTGTGATGTGCATTTTTTCCCTGCTATAACCTTGACAAAATTCTAATCAAGAACCATACCACATCACTTTACTCCTTTAAGGTTACCCTGCCCATACTGAGCAGTAAATAATCTCCACTGAGTCAGACCCTCCTGCTTTGTTCGCACCAGCTCCACATTGTCCGTCAAGTATCAGCACAGGTTTTCTCAACAAGTACCTTGCTGCTGTCAGCCCTTCTGGGCAGGGCAGCAGCTTCCCCTTTACTCATTGTTTTAAATACAACATATTACTATAGGTCAAGCTGTGCAGGGACAGCAGAAATATGTATCCGGAAAGAAACAACATTAGCAATGATTTTTCAAAAATCCTTTAAATTGTGATCAATCACTACTATCACTAATCAGCACTACCACACATTTTTGAACAGGATAATTTAAACATATTTTAGGATAGTAGATGTATCTCCTTCTCTCAGATCCCTATCATTACTTCTTCCCCACATATTAATTTTAAACATCAATTGCTGAAAACCACAAAATTGAAATCTGCTAGCAGTCTTTAAAGTGAAACTCCAAACATTTCTTTTACTCTGCAGTATTAAAAAAATATTTCTGTGTAATATTCCAGGAAAATCCAGTATATATATTATGTTCTTGCACTTGCAGAAATCATGAAGAATATCTTCTTGGCAACCGCTTTTTAGTAAAGCTTGCTGATAGATAATGGACTGACCATAAGTTCATGATGCTCCTGTTTTCTAAGAACAACTGCACAGCCAGTCCTGATAGTTTCATTTGTCAAGTGCCTTGGTCATATTAAAGCCAGGATCTACAATTAGAGTGTACCATATTCATAGGCCTCCTTCTCCTACCTCTCTTGTTTGAAACCAAACCAAACCAACCAACCAACCAAAAACAACAAGAAAAAACCCCCACAAAAGCAAACCTTAAGCAAAACAAAAAAGCAACAACAAAACAAAACAACCAAACAAAAAACAAAGGACCCTCAGAAAGAACCTGACTTCAATGCTTTACAGCGCAGTGTCTCCTATCTAGTGTAACAAACTCCAGGAGCACCTATTGAGTAGGAAGCACTTTCTGCTCTGTTTCTGAAACACGCCTGCTGACAAGGAACCAGGGGCATTAGCAGTTTTGAAGCATTCTTTGAAATCTCTGTTTAGGCGGCATTTTGTTTTCACCGCATAAGTTCATTAAATGGAACATGTTCATAATGATTCTTCAAGATCAATAACAACAAAAGCCAGCAACCTCTACGCATCTTTGTAGCTATACTATCACTTTAGAGCTCTGGTCATGTAACTTAGATGATCCATTTGAAAATAACCCAACTCTGGTAACACACTCAGGCCATGGAGTTCATTCTGATTCAGATTTAACATTCCTCACATTTAAATATATCGGTGTCAGAGTTTTGTAAATAAACTGATTAGTTGTTGCATACAATGCTACACTGAAATAATATCTAAGCCATGGAGTCACAAAAGACTAAACTAAAGTGGCATTTGAAAAAGAAATACATGAAGTATGCATAAAAAAACTACAGCTGCTTTAAAATCTCAAGAAATCTCTACTATTTGGAGATGAAAGTAATAACATTAAACTGGCTGAAAGGAAAATTACTATTGACTGTGAAGACAGGTTGCATGGTCTATGGTTTGTAATGTTACTGTACAGCAGATTGAAGTTTCAAAATAGTATTACTCTTCTTTAAAGAGATAGACACAGCTAAATTAGGTGCTGCTTGCTGCAGTGAGGATCAAATGCAAAAAGAATCATATTTCATCAGACCTAGTCAACACCAGGAAAATAAATAGAAATATAAGAGGTATGCAGGCAATGATTCATTTTGATAATCTGGCCCAAGAGAGACACGGAGAGACAGCACACAGATCTAAGCTTCTACCAAAAGACAAATAGGACGCAGAGGGTGGGAATTGGGATGACAGTGTAGCAGAGGTCACATCGATTTTCAGCAGCAGTTTTCACACAGATGAGATAACCCTGGACTCTATTTGGCCCATTGTTCATATCCTACCTGTCCCAGAAGCAATAAATTCCCAAGTCCCAGAAAAAGGGCAGTAAAGAAGAAGGATTCTACTTATGACTTCTTATGATTAAGTTTTTGTGCTAACCAAACATGCTTTGCAGACCAAGGTCACATTGCATGTTAAAGTCTGTAATAGCTGAAAACTCGGAGCAGCATATTATGTTTTAGCGTATATGGGTGGAAACTGTCAAACCATTCATCATTTTTTTTTTTTCTGATTGAAATCACACTCTGCAAAGATGAATGATAAATGCATTAGAAATCTATTTCAATCTTGTAATAGGACTTCACATCTGAATGGTGTCTACATCTTGCCCATATTCTGAGTAAGTGCAGAGTTAGGCAGAAATTTATTAGCTAGACTGGAGAAATCATAATTGGTAAAGTAATTAAAAAATGGCACGTGTTGGAAGCAATTTTGTGGACTGTATCAAATGTATCTCTTTAACAGGAAAAAGAAAGGATTTTGATTTAAGGATTTTGATTTTTAAATAACACTAAAAATATAAATGCTAAAAGCTGCACTAACACCACTAACACATATAGTGCAACCGAATAAACAAAATATAAAGCTAGGACAACTACAACCTAACCAAGGACACAAACAACCTTTCTATTTATTGAAGCGAAGTGGGAACTACTTTTATCGAGCTTGTTTGTTAAACCTGCCATGCTTTATAATGGCATTCAGGAATCCATTTAGAAGTGCAGTCTTTTTATTTTAATTTCTAGCTGGCATCCAGATGAATAGACGAAAGCAAGAATTATATTGCAGAGACAAGAAATACACAGTAAACACTAACAGTGAATGGAATATTATCCCAGGAAAGCACAGGGAAATCCGCTAGAAATTTTCTTGTTCTTAGTTCGATATACTGAAGCATTTCAGCTTCTGCCCAAGTTGCAGAAATGGGGATTGAAAAATAAAGCATCAACCTACAGACTAAATACAGCACTGGGAACACGAGTAACGCGAGTTGCTCCCTGCACAACAGCGCGTGGCCCAAACCTGCCCGTGATTTTATTTGCCAGCTGGTTTCTTTTCTTTCTGAAAGCACATTTTAAAATCCATCACTCATGCACCTGGTATGATGTGTCACATCCCCCCCAAAACAAGGTAGAAGTATTAAAACTATAATTTAAATATTGCCTAACGCCAGTTAAACCACCAAGTTATTTGAAAATTACACTTAAAAACTATCTATCTATCTGGACCTGTATAAGCATTATTCACCCCAAATAGCTTATAGAATATAACTCATGTAGAAAATACGTATATGGCATATGGAGGAAAGAGTAACAATTTATATAGAATTTCTAGTTATTAATCTGTTAGTTACTAACCAAGACATTCGATGTCAGAAAGCCCTCAGCCAGTGTTCATGAGACGGTTTTGGACACAGACGGCCACCGAGTGACTCTTTTCCATGCCCATGGCACACAGTCCAGAAACCTAAGGGCTAAAATGCTTATCACAATTATAATTCCTTGAGCTTCACATTTGAGGGACAGGGATTACATTCAATGGTCTGTAGTTACCAAAGAACAGTCTAGAATCTCTAACAGACCTTTTTGGCCTTTAATAAAATAAAAAAGAGGATTTGCAACACCAGCTGTGTTGAACACGCTACTCATCTCTGAAAATGAGACACTACATTTTTATTTGAAATAGCATTATTGGCCCAAAGATCTTAGAATCATCCAAACCAATGTATCTTCATGGTGGCAAGAGGTCCCTCAACTTGCAGCTGTATAATACGTCTACTTCACAACCACAGTGATGGGCAGCAGTTCCAAACAGGGGTATTTTGACAGAATCAGGGTCCAAAATCTATTTTTTGACAGCAAAAAGCAGTTATCCAAAAAACTGAGACTTGTTATATTAAATTTAAACCTTGGCAACTTCTCTGTTGTTCAAGTAGAAACTAGTAGAATTTTTTCTTTTAGAGTAAGTATGAAAACCCGGTAATGTGAAGCATTGCTTATTTCACATATTTGGTATCTGTAAGCCTGCAAGGACGGGGTTATCTGTCTTCAGTGTCTTAATAACTCTGAAAATCCTCCACAAACCTCTGCCTGCAGTTCTCTGCCTCCCTCATTGCTTCTGTGCCAGAGGCTGAGCACTCCTGGTCATCAGTGAGAGGAGAGATTCCTCCTCCTAACCTGGCCCCAATCAGACTTAGAAATTTACTGCTGCAACCTTGTGATTAGGGTGCCAAATTTAAAGCCGCTGCTGTTTTTCTTAATTACAGTCCCTGAATGAACTGAGTCAATGAATGCAACTGGGCAGTAGCTGATTAAACCAGTGCCCTAGCTTTAAATCAGACTTTATTTCATTTTCGAATGACTGATACAAGTTGATAGCGCACAAGCATTTTTCACTACTGAGCTTTGCCATAAAGAAACTTCACTTTATGGATACTATGCGATCATTATATATACATTTCCAGGCTGCCTTAAAAGCCTTTGGAAACTCTCACAAACCAGCGACATCAACTGTCCTCTGCCTCAGAGCATCCTCCTCCCCGCTGGTTCTCCCCCAGGCACTCAGAAATCAGTTGATTTTGTCCTGACGAAATGTTTAAGAAAACCATGTCTGTTACATTTAGAGCAACGTGCTGGCTTAGGAAATACCGAATATTTGGAGTGGTAAAAAAAGAGAGAGCAAACTGTGGAAGCAATGGATTCAGCACCTTTCCAGAGATGTGTTCTCAGGAACCAGGGTGCTTTGTTTTCCTGGAGGATGGAAGAAAACAGGGATTTAAGTATTTCCACAGCAGAAGGAGGCAAAAAGAAAAAAAAGAAAAAAGGGAAATTTCACAAGAAAAGGCTGAAACTACAATTTACAAATTGTCTTTATCTGTGCACACTTTATCAAGAGCTGCGTAATTATACAGCTTTGACATTTTCATCAATGTACTCTCTTTAATACCACAGAAAATTATACCTATTTATAACTTCAACATATTTACAATATACACTGATGTTCACATGGCGCTGATGGTAAAAACACCTGAAAATATTTTATTAATTCAAACCTTAAAAAAAAAAAAAGGATCCGAGTTAGATGAGCTATGAGGTTTGCAGTATTAACAAATGGAATTGAGTAGTGCTGTAATTCACTAACTAGACATCAGAACTAATGTGCTTCAGTTCAAGTAAATTCAGTCTAAAGTTCAATATGTACAGATTAAAAAAACAAATACAACTGATGTCACCTGACTAAATTCTCCTCATTAAGGTGAACCGTTAAATGCAATTAAGGCTACTAATATATAAAAAGCCTTCAAAAATATTACATTTTATATGCCCAACAATTATTTACAATTTATACTCTGTGTTATTTTTATCTCTGCTTTAGCCTATGAGCTGCTCCTCAGGCAGTTTTGGGTAATCTGGATTCCAAAACATTTAAAGTTGTTCTGTGCTTTAAATTGCTTCTTAATCTATGTAGAAGCTTAAGTACAATTGATCTGCATTTTCCATACGGCAATTTAAAGCAACTAGTTACTCTCAGCTAGCAATACTATCTTGTCATTCCTCACATCAACAAGAAGCATTTTTTGTACTGACACAGAGAAGAGTGAAAATGGGAACTAGTCAATAAAAGGCTAGTAATGAAATGACTGTGGCATGGAAGAAAGGAGGAAAATGGAACAAAAGAAACAAAATCCTCCTCACGGCCATTATCAAGAGGTTACACATTTTTTTTTCAGCTAGGTCTCCTATAGCATTCACAAAGGTTTCTTTTTCTCATGGTGATTTTTAAGCATCACTGTAGTCTGACTGTTCTACCGAGATTTTAAAGTGTCAGATGCGGATGGGTAGGAGGAACTTGCCAAGAAAAAAAAATCTTCAATTTTCTTGGCGGATTCATCTTTTCCCTATTAATGTTGAGATTATTTCTTCAACTATTTTGTTGCAAATATTTATGACTCCATATGGAGCAACAGATGTTGAAGGGAAGGGATAGCAGAAAAGACTTCATTTTCAGCAATTACCCTGCTACTTGTTGTCATACTGTAGGTGTTCTTAGTGCATCTATTTTACATACCACCCTGTCCTTTCACACACTGCAAAAATGTCAGTTTGGATAATTAATGTAATAACTTTAGTCCAAATTATTTCCACAATATCAATTTATAAAATATAAATATAAATAGGAGAACAGGAGGAAGAAATCGGGAAGGAAGGGGGAAGATAGGAATTGCTTTCCTAGTCCAATAAAAAGCAAAATTACTGCTTAAGAAAGGTGAAGAACCATGGGCTGGGGGTGATGAAGATGACAGGAATGGGTTGATGATGGTGGGGCAAACCCTGCTGCCCCTGGGTACGTCTGTGAACGCAGCGCTCAAAAACTGACAAGCAAAACCGCGTACCCAAAAATCTGCCTCCCGTGCCGCCGGAGTCAGGCGATCTCTTTCATCTCCCACTTGTTGTAATAAAAATCCACAATGTGCTTTCAAATAAATCTCATCATCTACTCCCTTTATTGCAGTATTGGGTAGTATAACCAATAATTTGAAACAGATCTCATTAGAAAGATTCAATTTTTTCCTATTCACAAAAGCCACACAACATTATCAATGCTTCCAGAGAGCTGTGACCAGAGGGACCAAATTTTCACCAGTATGGCACATATACTTGTGTCCCCATTTTGCACCTGAGAAACTGCACCTTGCTGCTGGCGCTGCAGCTGTGCCACCAGAAAAGGCTTTTAAAAGTCGCCTTCCTGGTCCAGGGACTATGGAAATGTCAGCGGTTCAGATGCACAAACAGTGCTCAGAACGGCTTTGTGCCCTTCCCCAACATCTGCGTTCTGATCTCGGGCAAAACCAGCCTGGAACAAAGACACACAAGATACTTCATCTCTTATATATTTTAAAATCAAACCAAACTAATGTCATTACCATTGAGCTCAGTTTCTTAAAGTACATGTATAATCAGCAGTTCAGCACTCCAAATATTTGAGGAAGGCAGAATACTCCATTTCCTGGATATTCCTGGATAATTATGCCTGCTTTATTAAGGTTTATTTTACAACTGTGTAAAATAGGTTATAAAGGACAATTCTACTATTATGCCCTCTCCTGCTTAGGTTTAATAAATATTATATTCCACACCATCCATTAAAGCCAAGCAGTAGAGAAAATAGGAGTGGTAGTAATCTCCTCCACAGATGTAAAATACCCTTAATAAAATAAGGGTGTATAACAGTCAGGAACAAATTACTGAGGTCTGCTTTAATAAAATAGTACCCTTAAAGAAGTATTACTCTTAAGGTACTGACATTCCCACTGGTGATGCAGTGTATCCTTTCAAAGCAGTATAGCTTGTTAAAATGGCAAGATATCTTTTTTGCAATAGAGTGCTTGTGTCCAGGCAGATACAAGGTTTGTATAGAATGCATCCAGGGAGCCATAAAAGTGGTGGGAAACATATTTCTCCGTGGTATTTTAGTACTTCGAAAAATTCAATCACTGGGAAAAAATGTTTTGCTGTAAACATCTGAAGAGCCTTATAAAAGCAATGGCTTCCCACAGCACCTGCTTAAATAATTTTAAGAGGGAGTATGTCTTTGCTCATCTTCTAAAACTTGTAGAAAGCTTCTCCTATTAATTTCCCCAGTGCTGTCAGGCCAGGGCACTTTTAATCAGAAATAATTATGAGTGCAATTGGCGGATGCTCAACAGCAGGATTTCTGCACTGTAGAAATAAAAGACAAATTTCAAAACTGATCGCTAGGAGAAATGTGATTGCCTTAACAGGAAAATATACTCAGAAAGATGATTGCCTTAAAAATTTCTTTCTGAACGAATTAGGAATTCTTCAGATGTCAACAAACACTCTGCTTATATAACCTAGTGTTTGAGTTCAGTTCGGTTACACACTGATTCCATAAACCCTGATTATCAAGAAGCATGAGAAATTACTCCCTTTTTCATTTACCTGTTTTAATTCTACAGGTGAGCGGCACTTCTGTGCTGTAGCTGTTACCAGCACGATTCCCAACACAGGTTTTGCGTGCACGTGCATCCACCTCCCACCCGCTGCTGCCGGTACCTCCTGCAGATATTAAAGGTTACAGAACTGAACCTTAACACAACCGAGCCTCTCTTGGGCTACGGAACGGCCAGAATTTGGCTTATTCCACACCTCCTCCCCGCTTCAACTAAGAGGGCAATAGGGCCTCTGATAGAAATGCTGTCCTGGCCTATCGATATTACATCTTAGTGACAGAATGATTAGACTCACATATATCAGCATTACGGCAGCTCTCGGTGTGGAGAGCCCCATGTCCATAGCAACGTAGCACAAGTCTTTGCCACCAAATAATTACATGATGCTCTGGGGAAAGACAAGTTTTCTGAGCACACGGCCAATCTATCAAAAGGGAAAACTCTTTCTGACCCAAACGGCAGCTGCGATCAGAGTATAAACAGGAGCTAACCAACTAGTCTACATCCACTACTTCGCAACCTTATAACTGTTAAGTCTACTGCTGTCACTTAGCCTGGGCTCTTATCAAAGATCAAATACTGCTAAAAGGAGAGGAAGAGGGAAGCTTTCTGCAGAAAGCAGCAGCTCTCTGACATGAAGCTGCCATTGGTTCCTTCCCCCAGCCCAGGGCCGCGCGTGGTCGCTGGGAGGTTGTGCAGCCGCATGCTTTGAGCCAGCACCATCCAGGTGAAGCTCCTACCGACCTCCTGCAGTGACCCCCAGTACGAATGGGACACAAAACATCACTCGCAAAAAAAAGTGCTAAAAATCAAGTATTTTAACCACAAGGGCCTCATTTCTGGGTCCCATTTTCCACTAACAGGTCACCAGTACCGTGCAGCGGTACAATTCCCAGCGGTGGGTCAACTCTTGTCTCTGTCTGAGACCTCGAGCCCCTGCACCATCACCCTGGAACAGCCAGGAGCGTCGTGCTCTGCTACAGGGTGCAGCGTACAGCAAAGTCTGGCAGTAAAGACCTGTTGCTTTGGCTAATTTCATCAATAACAGCCTAATATCTGCTGGTCCCAAAGCACAAAAGCTGGAAAACTAAGCAAATTAATATATATATATATTTTTTTTAATATTTTTTTTTCCCTTCTCCCAGGTATGTGTATGTACAATCCCATTCTTTTGTTGGTTGGGGACTGCAAACCAATCACTCTAGAAACACTTTGAGACTCTTCATGAACCTTTTGCCTCTAAATCACTATAATTTCTAGTAGACTACTAAGGCAAACAATACCACTGGCATCATTATTATTAAATAAAATTTCTTTGCAAGTCGTATTTAAAACTCCATAAGCACAAAATCCTTCACAAATGTTCAGGTTTTGATCATTGCTACTGTGACTTACAGCTTTTAGCAACCAAAGCATTTTCCTTTTAAAACCAGCTTACTCTTTGTGGGCCACATTATATTTTCACTTTGGTTTATTCTACCTCCTTGCTTTGAAACTGTGCATTACTTGAGAGAGTAGCTGACATACCCATTCACGATAGTGCACAAAATGAAGCTTAATGAATCCCAAATGCAATGTACTTCATGTGCTAAAATCAATGTACATTGCCTGCATTTGCTCAGAAATTTCTCTCTCAACAGGGTCTTTTCTTTTTTTGCAGTGCTTAACTGCCTTTTGTCTGCTCTTGTCTCCCTCCAGTGTTGCTCAGATGGCAATCTTTTATTCCTTGTGCAAACTCATTTGGAAAATGCTGGATGGGCTACAGCTGTGTACCGCTATGTAAGGTCTAATCCATGTCAAGCAGCGCTTTACACGCGCTGAATAAACACAATGAAACAATGTTTTAATGGATTATTAAAAAGGCAGAGTTCTAGACTGAAAGTCGTATTTAAACGCAGATTTAATCAGCTAGTTTTCTAAAATTCTGAAAGGTACTGATGCTGTACACTCCGCTGCTCCAGCTCTGAAGTTTTTGGGACGGTTACTGCAGCCCGCGGTGACGAAACTGGGGACGACGCTGTTTTACGGGATGGGGGGTCCACAAACATTCAAGTCTGCAGCCCACGAAAAACAACCAGTGGATCAGAACATTAATGAAGCACGGACCTTACCCGGAAAGGCATTTTCCCACGTATCTTCTACAAAATGAAATAAAATACACGTTTTTCAAGAGCTGCTCTCTGTTCAGGTGCCGTGGAACATTTGCAGCTCGGCCGTACTCAAACAGTAAAATATGTTCTTGCTTTTATGACGTATAAGGTTTGGATTTGTACTGCCCAGTAGTAAATACTGACTCGGAATCAATCTGCATTGCTTCTGGCAATGGTATCTAAGTTGGATATGTAGTCTAGAATGACAGAAAGTCAGTTTAAACTGACAGCTATCAGACTGTGTAACTAACTTATTTTTCAAAGTAAAAATGTCAGAAATAATAATAATATAGAAAATTAAGTAATCAGTAATCAAAATAATTGTGGATCCAAGAGAGTTGTCTCTGACCCTCCACAGGACACTACGTGGGGAACTGCAGATTTTTTGAAGGGCTATTTGAAAGTTTGGGCAATGATAAATCTTAAAGGAAATCAATAGTTTAAATTCTTCTTTGTACCAACAAACGTTCTCTCCACTGACTGTATTTCTCTGTGGCACCCAAGGGATCATGTGAAAAAATACCCTATGAAGCAACAAACTCTTTTTTATTTTTTCTTCAAACAAAAAACACCAATGTTGTCCTGACATTTAGGTTGTAAAAACTAGTAACTTCTATTAAGTGGCAGCATGAAGAACCTTCATTAGCTTGAAGCACATGGATTATCAATCAAATGAAAAATAAGCATTGGGCAGACGAAAATGGTAAACTGCTATAATTACAAATGATGTTTTGTGCACAATTGTGTCTCAGGAATTGTTACAGGATGCTGCGAAAAACCCCACATTTGTATCCACAGTCCAGAATAATATGGTCCATTACAATGATGTACTTTGGAGCAGAAATGACATTTATTATGTTTCACGTTGTTTCTGTTCTATCCACTGAATCTATATTTAGTTTTATTTTTTTAAAAGGATGAATTTGCTTTAGAGAACTGACAGCTTATATGAATATTTTAGTTTTGCTTGCAAGTACCAGGAAAAAAAACATGGCATAAAACTCCAGCTCCAAGTTCCCCAGAATGCCTACTGAGAATAAATTCTATGTTTATTTGTATTTCATTTTCCTTGAACAACTGCCTTTCCCTCGGGTATTTATTAAAAGCATAAAAAGAATGAGCCAAATTCACTTCTCAATAACATCCATTCAGCATTGTTGAAGCTTGTAAAATTGCACTAGCCTGGCCATGGGGAAAATTTTACCCACTGTTTAGTAAATATATATATCTATCTATTTCTTTTTGTTTGAGAAGATGTATTGTTTAATCTTTAAATTATCTATCTGCTCCTGCTTATCAAAGAAGCAAAAGCAGCTTTTTGTTATAAAATCGTGACTTCACCTAGGAAGGCTATGATGTCTATGCTATTCTCTATTCACTCGTGGTTCCTTGGGGCAGCCCTACACTTTGCATTTCCCATTGGACTTGTTGAAGACTCCAGTGAAGTTTCCATCAACTCCACTACCCAAAGAACTAGTTACGTTTTCTTCTGTGCTGTTTGCCTGAAGATTCCCATACATAATCTTATTTGACCTACATTCTAAAATGCACAGACTGAGGCAGCATTAGCAGCCTGGAAGTGCCTCTGGCCATTGGGAAGGTCTGTTCTGGATGGAAGGCTGGAGAAGCAGTTTTATACTGACAATGGTGCACGACAGACATGTCCACTTCTGTAGCAACTAAACCAGCAAAATCCACAAAAAAAGCACTGAAACCAAAGCTATCAGTCAGGCTATGACCACAGCTGAGACGGTTCACATCACAGCAGCCAAGTTGTCTCCGCACCAAGTTTCCATCAGGCCAGGCTGAGATCTGCAGGGTCGCTCTTCACCTAACCGGGCAGATGTCTTAAAACTGTCTAGATAGCAAATAAAATGAAAAACCCAATTCCCATGATATAAGAGCCCTTCTCCCAGTGCAGTCAACCATCACTGTGGTTTTTGTACAGTTTGATTAAGTCTTTTCCAGCAGACCTTGCAGGAAAAGTCATTCGACACTAACGTTGTGGTGTGGAACTACAGCTGCTAAATGGAGTACGTGGCCAAGAGCAGGGGTTAGTGCTTCTTGCTGCTACTCCCCAAGAAATTACAGTTTATGGCTTGTTAGCAGAAAAATAATGTCTTTAAGATCTAAGCCAATGTTTTCAGAAATATCATGGATTGTCTTTATTGCCAGCATAACAAACCCCCCAAAATATAATAGCGAGCAATGTGACCATTGCCCTTGGCAGCACCATTAAACTGGGCAGTGAACTACTTCAAATAGCTGCGAGTGTTAAACATTAGTTCTGCCTTAAGTAGGTTGATTTTAACAGTCAAATGTGCACTGCAGCCTAGCTGAACATTAAAAGCACCTTTCAAACTTAATTTTACAGAAATGTTAACGACCAGAACAAACTATTGAAGGTAAAAAAGAAAAGTAATTATTTCAACAGATGAAAGGAAACAGTAAATTAACACCCTTGTTTTAAAAGGTGGCTCAGTAACTTATCTCCTTTAAGAAAATACCATTAACTGAAGCTAGTATGGATATTTCACTAACATGTTTATGGTTTGGGGTTTCTTTTCTCTTCTGGCCTTTAAAAACAAGGTTTAAGGCAAAAGGAGAGCTATAAATCTTTAATTGAAATACAAGTTCCAGAAATGCTTTATCAAAATCATAGCAACAGAACTGGTTTCTAAATATCTACATTATGTGTCACATACAGATACGTACATGCAGCGAGGGAAAGCAAAAAAGGAAAAAAAAGACAACTGAACAAAGCCTTCAACAGCAACAACCTTTATGCCCACAGAGGCCTCTACAGACTAAAGAAAGGAGTAAGACATAACTAGAATGACTCAGAAGTTTTCCTAATATACCACCAGTGCCTACGTACATTAAAAAAAACATTAAAAAAATAGGGACAGCTAAACGAATCTTATTATTACATTAAAAAATATCCAAGGAGAAATTTGTCATAGCTTAGAAAATGCTAAGCTGCTTGTTATAAAATATAAAGCATACCAATTTTTGTACATGAGCTATCATTCAGTGCAATTTTGAAAACTGTTTAAAAACAGTCAGTGGCTTGCAAGCAAGGTTTTCTTACCATATGTGTTGCAATATGGAAGCAGATTGTATAATAGACATTTCCAAAAGGAATGTCAGATATATATTTTAAAAATGTTTACAGCAAAAATTAGGTGATCATTATTTTTTGGTGGACATGCATTTTCCAAACAATAGAAATGTACTGATATAAATGTTGGGTTTGAAAATAATTTATTCTGCATAATCAGCATAGCTACATATGCTTTTCATTCTGAAATCACTCATTCGCAGACTTCAAATGATGAAATGGTAATTATTCCTGTGACTTAAACATGTCCACTTTGAAAACATGGCCAAACGCAAGGTTTATTCAGTAAAGCTGCATTGCTGATGAAATTAGCTTTAATCTTGGCTTTCAATTGACAGTTCTTCATAAAGAATACTTTAGTAGATAGAGATACGATAATGTACTGCACACATATCAGTTTGCAAGTGTTTATGCATATTTCTTTAGATACTTAAAGCTATGTACATACACACATTCATACAAGACATATATGACCTAAGAGGTAAGGAAAGAACTGCATTCTGAATTTAGCACTACTGAAGTACAATGAGAATCAGGCAGTCGGGAAAAACTGATGATGCAGTCTCAGAAAACACCTGCTCTGACAGCAAAGCCCCACACCCCATCAGCCCCTTCTGTCAAAATCTTTTTAAACTGCATCATATAAATGAAGTCTCTCCACTAACACCTCTGGATCATACATAGGATTATTATTTTGGGGAGACATTTCCAGGCTTAAGGTATTTTGATGTGGAAATAGACACAATTTGGTTTGTTCTTACATATTACTTGAGAGATGACAAGAACCACAGAATGGCTGAGACTCGAAGGGACCTCTGGAAATCAGCCTGCCCAACATCCTGCTCACACACAAATCCACCGAGAGCTGCCTGCCCAGGCCTGCCTGAGAAGTCTGACTGAGTGGTGGAGAAGGTAAGGTAGACTTCAAACTCAGGACATTTAAAACTGGTTAGAAAGAAATAAGGTATGACTGGAAGAGAACTCATAGTTAAACAGATTACTGGCATGAAAGGAGAAGTCTGCTCCACAAACTAACCCTCAATTTAGTAGCCTCTGTTGATTTGAGGGTATTAAGGGGACAATTCAAAGAATAAGCAATAGCTGAAGACAACCCCTTAAGACAGGATTATGTGGCAGAAACCTTTTAACTTGTGTATTGGACCCACTCAGAGACTGCCAGATACACCACCCAAACCAAGCTGCAGGCTGCCACCTCTGCGTCCATCACCCGTGTGTCGGATCAATCATTATTTGGTATTGAGTTGTGATAAACACCACCACTTTCAAACCTTCAAATAATAACTCCTGCTTCTTCAAACACATTATGACAGTACTGTTGCTATAAACACATCTGCATCGAACACCAGGGTAAGAAGTAGTTGTGAGCCAGCAGCCTAAAATCGTAAGTTTTAGCTGCACACAGCAAGGTATACACTTATTTAAAAATAAATGTGAAATTCAGTCTTCCACAAAAGAAGCAGCGTCATGAGAAAACTCAGGCTTTAAGTTTTGTAAACGCTGCGTTTTCAATATTAGAGTGTCAGTCTTCATTCAGGCTCTGACAAGGTTGTCAGTCAAACAGCAATCTAGTTTTGTGAGACTTTAACCAAAGATCAAAGCAATGATACTGCTGAGTTCACATTACCTTCCCAGAGATAACTACTCGAACGCTACTTGAACGCTAGCACTGCATCGATATTAACTTTGCACCATTCCTTCCAAGCAAATAAAGCAGTACAAAGTTTGACAGCTCTTCTGGCTTCTGCTCTCAGCCCTGATCTGAACTGAATCCCAGCGCCCATCCCCATCCCCTCTACCCCTTTGCAGCTGCCACCTGGATATTAAGCTGGAGGATTGCAGGACTCGCCTTCAGTTAAACTTCTGTCAATTAAAAATAAAATGAAATGTGCTTTCTGTCTCCTTTGGGAACCACATTGAATGTCTTTTACTCAATAACAATAGTTGGGCAATAAAAAGATGAGTGAGCAAAATGTGGTATATCATCGTTTTGCTTTTGAGTTCAGCCCAATGGCAAATGAAAGGCATCCAAAATCAATTTCAAGAAGCTAATAAATTCAGTATGTGAAAGCAGTGAACATATAACTTTTGCAGCCTCATCATCAGGCTGATTTGTAAGCAAAGCCAGGCCCAATTCCCGCACACTATGTCACCCATATTTTCAGTTTCATGCAGGTAATATACTGTTTCTACAGAGTTTATATTCTGAGGCTAAACATGGATATATATATATCTTCTTTCCACAAACATATGTCCTGGTAATATCATAATAAAAATCTGAATGTACTCTGCCCAGGAAATGGTGTCGATCACTATCAGAGTTACCTCCTCCCATCGCAGGGAACAAGGTGAAGGCCAGCGCTGCAGGCAAGGGCAGCTGGGAGCTGAATGGCTGCTTTGGGCTTTTATTTGCTTGTCAACCAACCACAAAGCTTGCAAGGCTTTGCCCATCTAAAGGCAGCCTTCCAAAGGGAAACAAATTGACTGTAATTACAACATCATTTAAAGCACTCCTTGAGCAATGCTGAATGCCTCCAGCATAGAGCTTCCGATCCTACTGAAAACAATACAGAGGGCTTCCGCTTACTCCAAGCAGTTCCTTCAAATTTACATGAGAAGAAAATTCGATCCACGGTTTCTACCATGACATAAGAAACCTTGATTCAGGGTCAAGTCCATCCAAATGATTCAGCGGCAACTACTTTTAAGAAATAATAGACCTTCAGTACAAGTACGGTGCAATTACAAATAAACTGCTTGAGAAAGGGAAGGCAGCAGGATGTACCTCACCTGGCTGTAAGGCTGGGACTAACACCGAGGAGAGCAGTGATGATGAACCACTTTTGGTTACACACCAAACTTGCACATGCAGCATGAAAAATCGCCAAAAAAACCTGAGCCAAGGCATGTAAACAAATGGTTGTACAACAGGCCCGGGAAGTGCAGGTCTGTATCGGGAAAAAATCAGAACTTCTGAGAGCAGCAGTTTCTATTTCTGATATAGACAATCTACGTGATCCCTTTTGGATTTTTTGCTGATGTATTACAGAAGGTCAATTACACTTAACTAACTTATGTGGAAGTCTTTAATAGTGTTAAAATTTTCTTGCAGTGTGGTACTTATTTAAAAAGAGTAAACACAAACCAAACAGGCTTCTGACCTTGGAGATTTCTGTGTCAATATATGGATTTGTTTCCTGTAGAAAAAAAGACAGCAAGAAGGCAGGCAGGCGAGCTGGGTGCTGCACAGAGCTTGGATTGGGAGGGCAAAATGTGAACAGAGAGCGTAACGGAAGAATGATGGTGTATGTGGACTGGGACATGTGCAAGTTTTAGAAAACAGCAGGTGGAGAAAACTGTGGAACAGAATATTTAAAGGGGAGATGTTAGAACTAGGTGAGAACAGTAAAGGAATCAAACTTGAAGTGTAAAATATTGCTTTTGTTACTTAGTTCATCCTGTGAACATGTCCAGGTTGTTCCTTCCCAAGGCAGAAGCAATGGGAAATGCTGGTTTTTCTTACTCTATTTCTTCACCAGAGCATCATCCTCCTCAGATGGTGGCAGATGTTATTATGGGACCTGGGACAACTATTTCCTCACCCTGCAGAAAACACTGTGCTTATTTTTCATGTTAGAAATTTCAGATCTTGCTTCTCTGTCTTCACTCTAGAATTTCACTGACCAGGTGAAAATGAGTGACTATGAAACCCAACTCAAAGAGAATTACACTGTAAACCCCTCTTTCTTTTGTATTTGTTATATCTATTTTACCTCTTCACCTCCAATGTTTATAAGGAAGAGGAAATAATAACTTTTTTAGTCTCAAACAGTGTTTCTCCAGCTGAAAACAGTCTGGGCCATGCCCACTCTCCACAGTTTCAGCTCTCTAAAAAACCTCCAGCAAAACCAGAAAATCTAAGGATTATGTCACTGAAGTATCTGTTCATAAAAATGTTTCCAAACTGCTTCTTTTTCCAAGTACCCTTAATGCTATGGGCGATTTCCACACCTCCTGTCAGACTTCGCTATGTGTACAGTGATTTTACATATTTTTAGGCATGAATTACCTACATGGTCAGTCCTTCTTGACCGTAGGATTTAAAATTTATTTTCAAAATGAAAAAAGAGAACATTTTCTGCATTTATCTTTGATAATTCCACCCCAAAAATAGTTTCTCCTAAATTGAGCATTTCTTCAAGCATTTGTAAAGATGATACTTTTATAAAAACATTTGAAAATCAGAATATACTTAAGTATAAAAATGCCTAACTATCCATAACTAAGTATTCATTTAGTTTAAAAGTTTTGATACTATCTCTCTTCTTTATTCTTCAAAGGGGAATAGTAATTAGAAAAGTTCTGCAAATTTACACTAATGAAGCAGAAAAATCTACTATGAAGTACCAGATTTTATGTGAGCAAATAAATACAAAAGGTTAAAAATGTAAGTATACCTAGCACCTTCTTTTTATTATTTTTCTATTTAAAAGTACTTACAGGTTATTCCCAAGTCTTTTTAATGACTTGAGCTGGGAACTGTAATTTTGCCACAAACTTGGAATTTTATCAATGAATTTCTATTCCACCAACACTGGAAAAGAGAAGCCACTTAAATATGCAACAAAATTACATACTGAAAAAAATCAAAGAGAGAACAGGTTCTTAGGGACATGGGTTAGTGCCAGAGTTAGTTTGTGGTTGGACTCAAATGATCTTAAGGGTCTCTTCCAACCAGAATGATTCTATGATTCTCTCTTCTTGCTCTCCTCAGGGAAGCTCTCTAAATCCAGGGGAAAAAAGGCTGCCATTAAAAATTGCCTTACTACAGTATGTGTTAGCGCCATTATATGAAATAATTGCTCCTTGGGAGATTCTAGACAGTCAATTAACCCCCAATTCATGACTCAAGTGGCAGAGCAGACACTCAATGAATAAAAGGCAGGGGTTCAATTCTCAATTAGGGTGAAATTTTTTTCCTTAATCGTTTAATCTTGTGGTCAATTAAATCCCCATGCGTTGTATTAATTATTATATGAATTCAAAGGTTAGTTATTGTGTATTGTAACTGGACCTGAGTCCTGCACTTAAATTTCTCAAAGCTGAAAGCTATTATACCTTAAGGGGACAAATATTCTCTTTTGAAAAAGAGACAAGGAAACATCTTTACACTGGGCTTTCCTATTCTGGGATACTTTAAATGCCTGCTGTATTTTTATGCCAGAGATAAAACTGCGATTATGTCATAAGACTAATTTAGTGCTGCATCTCATTATTTGTAGCACTAGTTAAATTAAAAAAATTTCCAAGCACACTTTTAAGGATTAATTGCATCTCAAACTGCTGGGCTTTTTCCCTATATCGTTGGGCACAGCAGCTTGGAATCGTAGCTTACTTTTCCATCTGTTAGACACATAGAGGCTCCCAGTTTGTGAAGTACTTTCTTGGTACTCTTTCTGGTAGAATAAAGTCCTGGATTTCCTCAGGGAAGCAAAGGACATATGCTGATGCTCTATGGTTTCAGAGTTGCTGCAGAGATGAATTTACTTGGCCAGCTTTCTGTTGAGTAGGCGCTGGAATCATATAAAACAGCAACTTGCGAAAAAAAGAGTAAAATGGTGAGTTCCCCGGCCAAATCAGTGATCTTTTTTCAACTAATTATTTTTCTTGCTCGAAATGAAGACAGTTTGTCTTTGAAAAGACTGTCTATCATTAAAAAAGAAAAGTATTGAAAGTTTTTGAAACAACTATAACAGATGTCATAGTAGTTGAAAGTACAATTAGAAAGCAAAACGGCGCAGAAATAAAACTTCAAACAAAAGTGGAAAGAGTCCTTTGTGCACATCAATAATTTAGAATGATTTAAGAACTGTTTTATAGATGCAAGTGGAGCTCTTTCTGTCTATATATAAATTGAACGTGGTCTTTATAGGCAAACAAAAAGGGGAAACAATCCTTTTAAATTATTTTTAGGATAATTGTTTCTGCAACAAACATCATTATTTATCAGTTTTGAAAAGAAGCCAACTGCTAACACTTGAAATGCACAAATCTTGGCACACAACACAGAAAATGGTAATCTCTCCCCTTTTGAAAACCAGTTTTGCATTTATTTTACACATTTGTCAAGTTCTTATCTCAAAGCCCATGCAGTGGTACCTATTTCTATCAGAAATCATTATATTTTATTTCTAATCACCTTCCCATAGCTAATTTGGTAACTCAGGAAAGGAAACATTTATTGCTACCAGATGTTGTTACCTTCCTGCTCACTCACGTCTTCCTATAAATTGATTCAACAGCCTGGAAAACAAGGTTTAATATCTATTCTTTTGCCTTCTATATTTCTTCTGTAATAATCTTTCTTTTTAGATAAACACTCTCATTTTAGTGATATCAAACATTCCAAATCTATGCTACAGCTACTTATCAGTCAGGATGCAAACACGTTACACAGTGCCATATATAATAACAAATAATATATATTATATATAATACCAAGACCCATGATGGTCTGCACACTCCCAGCAGCTCATTTGGGGCAGCAATGGGGCTCCCCCCAGCTCTTCTATGAAGAAGGAGCTGGAACAGCCCATGGAAGAGGCTGACAAAGCTGCTCTGAACCTGACTTGTTTCTCTATGTCTTTATGTCCGCAAATAAACTTTATTAAGAAAGTAAATTATCTGTTCTGTATTTGAAACTAAATGCATTGTTTTTCTCAGTTTCCTTTTGTTCTGGGGTAAAACTCCCGTATTCTAACCCAGGATTTTGATGGATAGGCTGTTTCCTGTATAGAGAGATATTTTCCTTTTCAGCTGAGAGTGAAGATAAGGGAATAAATGATGGTCCTTGAGACTGTAAACTTTCTTAAGAGGAAATGGGAACAGACATTTTTGTAGTCACAGAAGAAGGGGAGGCAGCTCCTCAACAGTTTCCACTTATGCGTCTGAACATCAGAACACAACTGCACAGAAACCACAAACATTCTGTCACTTTAGCCACAACTATCACAGAATGATAGACCTTTCAGATACTTGGGACCATTTAGCTTCAGCATTTTATGGGACTGATGATCTATGAGCTGCTACTTCTGTAAAATTAAAACTCTAGCCTAATTTATAATATATTTAATATATGCTATATAGGCAGTGAAGTTTACAAAACACTAATCCTAAAATAGGGTGCTGAAAACTTATCTTGTATATTAGAGAGAATTCTTATTGCGAATAAGTCTATAATCTAGAAATGCCTGACTTATTTTCTGCTGAGATTTCAAAATGTGTGTATAGAGAGTGATTAGCAATGAATCTTCTTGAGACAATCAAGCTATCTCTCAGGAACACATTAAATAGTTTTTGCATATTGGTGGCTTTTTTAAAAGTATTTTTAAAGTATGACACATTGGAATTATTATTATTATTATTATTATTACTACTGTTATTTGAATTTTACAAAAATATTATGCTTTCTTTAAAATACAACAGTTAAAAGAAAATGGAGTATATATAAATATACTCTTTTTATAGAGTGATTTCAAGGTTTCCTTTCTATCTAAATCCCTTCTTTGTGGGATGCCGTAGGGTATATGACAATAATGTCAAAAGTCAAACAGCAACTCTGGCAACTCTAATGCGTGATTTTCCCCGCACTTTTGCCTGGAGGGCACCTTCATTACAATAACTTTCTAGATCTTAAAACTAACAAACAACAAGACAACAAGAATAAATACAGGCCAGTCTCCTAATTGACAGCATCTGACATGTCTTCAAAGGTTACAGATGTATAAATAACACGTTATTTTCTGAGCCATTCATATTTTCTGACTTCTGTAGACAGACGTGTGCACGTGTGCTATTTTCTGCTCCAGCTCAGGCATCTACCAGAGATTCTCCATCATCCAGCATATTCTACCTCAAAAAGGCACCTTCTACCACAGCAGAACAGGCACTCCGCTCAACTGTGATTAAACACTTTACGGTTACGTATCCCCTCACTGACAACACTCACCTGATTAAGCCATGGGATATTGTCAGCAAATCCACACAAGCCAAATCGAGCTATCAAATCATTGCACAGCAGGCCAGGTGACGGACAAAATAGAAACTGCACAATTTTTTATAGATTATAACAGCTCAAAATATACCCAGAAGCAGAATTTTATTTATTAAACTACTTGTTATAGCTTGTCATATTCTGTCAACTAGAAGAAAAATCTGCTTTGGAAACAACTGTCACACTGACTACAAAATAAAAGAAAATAAATCAGCTGGTATTTCCAGAGCAACATGCAACAGTCGAGCATGACCAAGGAAGGGTGCCTGGGGAATTTCATAATGGAATAATCACTGTCTTTCTAGCTTTGTACTCATTTGCCTTGAATTACAGAATTCTAATGGCTAAAATGGTTAAAGTTAAGTGACCCTGTGTATGTGCAACACAACCTTTTGGGAATATTATAGATTTTCCACTGTTCTCATGAACACAATTGCACATTACTAATACATCGCAGGTGAAGAACATCTCAAAATTACTTAGGAGTCCAACTTCTACTTTCAAAAGTGTCTGTCCCCAGAAATAAATATGGCTACAATAAAGAAATACACAACACAGTAAATACTGTTGTAGCGGTGGCCTCTGCCCCAACAATGAAATGTGAAAACGGATTTCCTACAAATTCCATCCCGAGCTGCCTGTGGTCTGGACCTCCTTTTGTCCTGCAGCCCCAGTGGCTCCTGAGCTCAGTATACGGGTTATATCAGCTCTGCTAACAAGATATATAAATATAATGAAGAACACACTTCTTCTGGTTTCATAACTACCTATTTCAAGAAAATAATTTATTTCCACTTCCAATCTGAGGTTAGTTCACCACCTTGTATGTCTCTCCTCCAAAATCAGGTTATATAAAGCAAAGTCCGCTGATGCTATAAAGGCTGGATTTGCTCTTTGACGGCAGGAGCACACATTGCTGTCACAAACAAGAGCACTTCTGGTCCTCTCCGTTCATGACTGAAGCAAAGGTTTTGGACCCAGGGCCACAGCTGTGTCTATGTCACTCAATAATATTCCACCGACATATAACATCCATCTTTGAGCAACATGACAAACTCTAAAGCTTGGCTCACTAACGGTAACCCTGAGAAAAAAAAAAACTATATTTTATAAAGTGCAACTTTTATGAACTTCTTTAAGGTCTTCCTCAGACACAAATATTGCAAAACTTTCGCAATCACCGATTTTTTGTTATTCATTTAAATTGTTATCAGTTCACTTACTTTGACTTAAATCAAATGCATGAAATATGCCAAAAACATCTTTTCTTCTAACAGGCAGCTGTACTGAAAGCAGAAATTGCTGCCTTCTGAGTAGTTTGCTAGTGAAGAAGTGTTTGATGGCAGCCTTTGTTGTACTTGCTAGAAACAACATGTTTTTTTCAGTAAGATATACTGTCTGTACAAACAAAAATTTCAGGCAGTGACAGTCTAAAAATTATTGGATGAGTTCAAACAGAGAAGAACCTCCCCCTTCCCTACACCCCTGGGCACACAAATGCACAAACACCATTTTTGTGGAGCAGGTCTGGTGCCCATGGGAGGTTGGACCCCATCAGTGCCTTCCCGGAGATGTCCAGAATTTCTGAAACATGAGAAAAACATTCAGGATGCATATTTTTCAGATATTATTCCTTGCAATAAGGACTCAAGTAAGCTTATTAAATAACTGATAGACATTAAGACTGTCACGAACTGCAGTTTTCAGGTGAATAACTTTGCGTCAGAGATATTGCAAATCAGGGAATTCCAAGGGTCTGTTTTAATACAAGTGCTAATTCTAAGAAGAAGATTCCTGGGCCTAATCGAAAAGTTTCCTTAGGTCACTGGGTGCCAATCAGCAATTTTTTGTCCCCTTTTTATGCCTTTCAAATCTGATATAGCTCAATAATATAGATCTACCTAAAACTCAATTCACAGTATTGGCGGAAAAGTGGAAATAGTAAACTCTGCAGAGACAACCTTATTTCCCCATTTTATTCCACAGACTTACACCAATACCTTACTAAAAAAATTGGCCCGAAGCCTTTTCAGCAAAGAAAATGTCATTATTTCAGCACGTTTATATAGACTCATAATTTGTAGAGTCGAGAGAGCAATACATTAAAGTCACTGAAATCTAATAAATAAAACATATTAATAAATTATATATCAATTTAAGAAACTGTCTTGGTCCAGCTGCCAAGATAATTGTGAAGTAGGTATTTTACTCTTTAGAAAAATGCATCCTTAAAACTGATTCTGCTAATAAAGTTCTAATATAAACTTAATGTAAAAGATGACACCATGGAATACTTTGTATCTCTTGCATAACTGCCCTTGTGGCTATAAATGTTTGAGCAATGGCTAAACACACAGTCATAATGATATGTGTCTAGACACTTCAAAAATTAAAGATCTGCCATTACTTTCTATTTACATATATCGTGAATTTAAGCGTTAACAAATGTCTGCCTTGGTTCCATGGGTTTGCTTTTTTTGGATTGATTGACTGAGGGAAGATCACATCTACTCTCAGGCCACCATTTTAACAGTTGTCGGTTCATTTGCAGGTTCAATTTAACAATGAAACAAAACTTGTGGAAAAAGCCTTTACTGAGAATAAAACACTGTTCTTCTTATCCTTCAGTATTCTTAAAGGATAGAAAATGTAAAAATATAGTATCTCTGAATTTTCCAGAACATTTGCACTGTGCACGTCACTTAAGGATTTTAGAAAAAATAAACCCTTGCAGTCATTAAACCTCTGTATTACAGCATCTGCTGCTTATGAAGTGACCCCAGGGTCTCCAATAGACACACTCAGACACCAAAAGCAACACAACTTCATTTCTAACTTGTGGAGTTTTCCACGTATCTCAAGGAGAGATTCATGAGCACATTAATGAAGAAAATTGCTTATTTCTTATTAAACCTTTAACATGCAAGTATTGATATGTCAACGAAACAGCCCGGTGAACGCTGCAGTGTTGGCCCCTAGGGCACACTTGGTACCTGCGCTGTGTGGTGCTGCTCCAGGCTCTCAGTTCTCTTTCTTACTCCTTGCACTCCCCATCTGGATGCGTTCAGACTAATTGTTGGAAACGTCCCCTCTCTGGAGGACATTTCCCCCCACCACGGGGCCTGTTGCTGTTTCAGGTGTTCTGCACCTGCTTGTTCTCCTCCCCTCACGTCCTGAGTAACCCACTCCTTTGGCAATGATTAATTTAAACAGCATAAAACCTCTTTTCCGCTAATGAAATACAATAAATAAATATAGTTATTCTTTCATTACCGTAGTCTCTGGCCATCTGAAAATATTTCACTCAGCTGACAGAAATGATGCAAAATTTCCATTTCCTTGAAGTAATAAAGGGAAAGGTGTTCTTTAATAAACCAAAAAGGGATAGATGCCAGATGCACAGTTTCGCAGACAACTGTCTACAGGAAACATGAGACATTGCCCTTGAGTCCAGCCCGGTGCTCTGAAGATGCAGACAACTGGCAGCACCACCAAGCAGCTCTGGGAAATTCAGAGCAAATCTCTTTCTCAACAAATACGATCTTTATTTCTACTCCAAGACTGCTTGAACAGTGGTTAAATCTGAAGACACTGGTCATTTAGGATATTTTCCTACAAAATTGTACTGATTTCTGTGGCAGGAGTTGGGCCAGTGCCTTTTATTACTCCATCTTACATGATGAGTTTGCAATATTTCTTGTCATGCAGTCAAACAGAATAATTGTACTGGTATTTAAATCCAACTGGAAGGCATTGCCAAATTCTTTTCTGGCTCGTTTAACCTTCCTAATGCCAGAATTCATATGGAGGTTTCTATAAAGCCTATACGGGGCTGTGTCAAACACAATCCTTTCCCATACAACAGAGGTTTTTTGCAGGATATATACTGAAGCAGATGAATTTAAAATTTAGTTTCTGTCAGAAATTTGTATAGGTAAAACGTAACTGATTAAAACCAGACAGAGCAAGTAAGCACAATCAGGAAGAATTTGCGTTTAAATTTCAGTAAACGTTCAAGGCAGGGGATTTTCTAACTCTGTTTCCTTTCACTAGCAATTTCAAAATAAAGTACAGATTACTCTTCATATGGTTTTCACTCATACCTTGACATGGATGCAGAGGCAAACTGTTTGTGCACCATAGTGGTTAAAGATGTTTGAGAAAAAATATAATAATGTATTTTGTATGAAAAAATAAAACTGCAGACCTATAAAGATGTTTGACTTTGTTGTCCTCTAACGTTAAGCATGACCATGCTTCCTGAAAAAATAATGAAAATATGTGGAGTAATTGAGATTTAATGGCATTTCTCCTTCAAAAAGCTGACAGGTATGGTCTGTAACTGGGCTCTAACCCCTCTGTGACGAGACAGTCGCTACTTCAGTAAACTCTGCTGCACCAACATATGCAAACAGCTCAACAAAACTGGAACAACCTCATCTTACCTGTCTTTTAAAGGAAAACTGTTTAAGCTATATTATCTTCAGCCCTAATCACCTTGACATTTCTTAGATGAGAACAAAGTGCCGCATTTTTGTCTGGTGCTGAGATCACTTAAAATGGGAAATAGAAAACAAAAATCGTGTATCCTGAGGGATATCACAGTATTTGCCTATAATGATTACAATAACTTTTATTAGGTTTTATGTTAAGATTTCACATAAGTAGTGCCACTGCTAAATTTTAGTAACTTAATTTTAATTTGTTGCTATCTTGTTACAGAGTGCTCAGATTTGTATTTCTATCAAGGTGTGTAACACAAAAACATGTTCAATTTATGCCTTCAATAATTTCTTTGTTGCTTGAAAACTTCCAACTTACAGCAAAGCTGGCATTTTACGGCCTGCAGAGCTATAAATCATTTTTAAAATCATGATGATATTACTCAAAACAGATGTGAAAACATATGTTTGCCACGGTTGTATAAACCGCTTACTTGTCATACTTAATAAATGTTGATACTTTTATTTTAACTACATTCCTTCTTAATAACTTTGAAAATCTTTTCCATGGTAAATATATTTTGCCTTAGTAAAAGCAATGGCAGGTTTTGAAAAACAGAGCTCATTCTGTATACAAATTACATAGAGTTTTTTTTGCTGAGCAACCCAGCACAGAATACCCTCTTCAGTTATTGTCCACATCTGACTCTGAAAAACATTCAATGTATTTGAGGTGCACCACAGCCCAAAATAATGATGCACTACAGAACAGTAGTAGTGTTAGGAACAAAGAATCTACATGGGAGTGAGACAAATCGTCATGTTTGCAGAGAAAAAATTGACCTGTGCAGACCAAGTATGAAACCAGAAACTTTAATCTATTTTTAAAATGATAATTTAAAATGTCTGACAATTTTGAAGCACTTTTTTTTCTGACACAGGTCAACCTCTGAACACTATGTTCATCTTAAAAGAAACCCCATTAGCGCATGCAGAAGTAACACATGTCTAAAGACATATTTCCCAGTACATAATCAATTGAAGAGAGATAATACTATGTAAAAACCACAGACCAGGAAACGAATAAACCTATACAACTTGAATCTTAAAGTGAATGATCATACACACAATGTTAGCATCAGATCTTAGTGATTTTGTACATGTTACAAGGAATGTTCAATGATCACAGAAGCCTGGGAATTGAGGTCACAGGTGTTGAGGTTTAAATTATTTTCATGCTTTTTGGGATTTTGGAATTGTCTTTTCTGATTCTTAAACTGTACCTTCCTCCATCCACCCTGAGTGACAGGACAGCTACTACTAATAACTACCTGACTTTGCATCCTTGAACCACACAGGATATTGAATTGTTTTGCTGAAAAACAACTAAACGTGGCAAAGAACCACACACAATTCAACAAAATTAAAATCAACTACACCTTTGAATTTAGATTAAATACTCACCTATGTAATTACTACAGAAATGTAATTTTTAATCTTAGAAATGAAGGTATGGTTGATAACTGTTCAGCTTCTGCTGTTGGTCTATAAATGCTAACAGGAGCCAAGAGGGAAGAATTGAAGCATGATGATCCAGAAAATTATCTCAGAATGACACACAAGGGTTATTTCAGGGTTCATAAGGAAAGTGCCCAAATGCCTAGAGAAACCAGTGAACAAAAAACATCTACTTTTCCTTTCAAGAAGAGAGTTGAGTATGAAAATATAAGGAGGAATTTTCAGGTTCTTTCTTCCCATTACTGAACCAGTCACAGATGTCCAAGGAACAGAGCTGATCATATCCAAATGTGAATCTGCTCAAATAATTTTATATAACTCTGGAACCACCGTGCACACGAAGCCTTCAAATTCTCTTTTGAGTAGCTCATAGAATTGTCTATACCAGTCTTTTTAGTCTTCTCAGAAAATACATTAAAATCACCTCCATCAAAATATAAATCGGTTTCTGTTTTCATTTATGATAAAATGTTCCTATTTACAGTAGACTTATAAATACAATTGGCTTATGTTGTCTCCTCTTTTGGTCACTTCCTTTTTTTCCTTCACATCCTTTTCACTCTGAAACCTTAATATCTCCCTCAGTATATGCCTTTGCAATATTTTTCCAGTATTCACTTACCTTCAAGATTTATTTTATTTCTTTAACTATATCACATCTTCTTTCTTTTTTTTGCAGGCACTCATTTTGTATAGTGCTTTCTGTACATATTGCCAGAATAAACCTCTCCCCTATTAATACAATTTATTTTTTTGTTATATTTGCAAGGAAACACATGGTTTCTTCTTCCTTGATGTGAAGCCATAGATGCCATGTGCTCTGTCACTAAAACACTTCCCCAGGCCTTACCTGCATACACCAATATATTCACTTTCTCCAGCACCCAACCGAGCAGACGAGGCACCTCCCGGCCTGCAGGACAATCACTGCAGGGCAAACATCACTTATTCCCTCCATGTCTCTCACTCGTCAGGTAACGTAACTTTATTAGACACAAAAAAATGACTTATTTTGCTCACCTACGAACCAGCATTAGTCTGTACACGCATCTCCTGGAGGCAAAGCAACGATACCATGTGACTAATCAAATATTTGCTAGAAACTTCATAAATAATTGAATCATGAGACCAGCGAGATATTAGCCCCGTAATATATAAACAGAGAGAAGTGAAGACCTGGTTGTTTACACTTCCTAAAAAGAATGTCATCTAAATTCACCGGATCCATTATTCATTGCAATTAGGCACTAGCGCTCTTAAATTTGTAACAGTATGTCATCGCATATTCAGAATATTAGAAAAAGGAATAAAGCATGTAATAAGTGTAATGAAATGCCTGAGATGGAAAACAGCCTGTAATTTTACCTTTCTCCTTTTGTATTTTTTTTAAGCTGGTCCCAGTTTCCTGATCAATGAGTTCTCCTTCCCTACTGTTGGTCAGCATAGCTAAAAAACAAATGAGAATGCACAGCTATATAACACTGTCAGTAAAAAAATGTCAGAAGATAGGAAAATATTAAATTATAACTCCTTTTTGTCAATACTTTGGTATTTCAACATTTATTTACACTACATAAGTTCTAAAGCAATTGATCATCTTTATTGTTCATAATCAAACATTGCACTGTCCTGGTTCAGCACTTCGAGCCAAGTGAAACCTGCAGCAGATGCAAATTTGCTCAAGTTTATTAAACAAAGATATCAAGACAGAACAAAAATTACTGCTGAGATGAATGTGATTTCTTATGAAATGTTCAAATCAACTAATTAGAAAAGTACTTCAGAGAAATCATTTTAGGGTAAAACACATTAAAGGACTTAAGTATTAGCAATTTTCTATAAAGCAGCAAGCTTAATAAAAAACACAGACAGATAGTAATGCAAATTGATAGATGACAGTGAAAAAACAATATCCTGGAGAACCGAAATACTTTACTTAACACCTACAAGATCAGTGAGAGGTGTTAAGTTTAGGATTTCAAGATGCCTATTTTCTTTCTTCTTATTTGACTAAAACATTTTGTTCTCTGTAAATAACCAATTACAGAATTTAAAGTTATTCCAGTGGAGACACTTGTTAAAAACTTCATTGCCATATTTTAAGGAGAGCTTTTTTTTCTTTGAAATTGCAAAAGAATGTGTATAGATAAAACTATCTATACATATCTTTGCAACAGTAAGCATTAGACGTAAATGCAGAAAAACAGTTTGTTCAACATAAATAAAACCTGGTTTCCTTTAAAAAACTTTGAGCACCATTTCTGGAGCCCAGAAGCTTGCAGTGTTTGCTACTACTATTAATAAAACAAGTTACAGTTCCTTTCAAAAGCTACAGTGAGGACAAAAGTCCCTTTTTCACTGTTGCTATAGGAAGATTCATTTCTCGTCCTATATATTTCTAGCCCTACTTTATATCTGAAAAAGCTGAGGGGAATGCACTTTCTAGTCTCTTCCCTGTGTGTGCAGATGTTTAGGCACAGTAATTCAGGTTGCGCTGAGTAGTTTGTGCAGCGCCACGGTGCTGCTGCAGGGACCAGAGTCAAAACTGCTAAATCCCAGCAAGCAGCTGAGCAGTTCTTTGGTGGGAGTGAAGTCTACACAGACTTACACGGGCTGAACTGTTTTTGTAGTTTAAATCTAGCTCAGCAAAGCCTGCATAGGCTGCAGTCACTGCAAAGACAAGAGTGTTGACATATAGTGACGTGAAGAGATGTTAATTGACTTGCCCTAGATCCCTCTTGGAAGCACCGAGAATAGGATCTAAACTTCCTCTAGACTGAATTAGCATTTTAAACACAAGATCGATAACGCACAGGCTGCGAAAGCTGTGGTGGAGAGACCAAAAAAAAATCAAAACTCTCAGCCTTGCGGTGATGAGGGAATGCGTGGGCATGAGGAGGTTTTTGGAACGGAAAAAGCCATCGTATAACCTGTGACTTTTCTGACATACATACCAAGAAAAAGATATCTTGCTATTTTTTCAATTCCGGGTGCTTTCCAAAGCCCTTTCTCACTCCAGCCTGTAGAAGGTGGTTGTAGCAGAGCGGGGGTGATTATCTTCTGTGCATGGGTGGATACTGGCATAGAATGAACCTGAGGGGCCGGGCTCTGCATAGTGAGTAACCTCATAAACCAAACTAGAGTGATGAACTTTGATTTTATTTTTGTTTTTAGCAGCTGAGTGCTTCCCTGAGTTTCCTAGCAAATAAATATTTGCCCCAAGGAACTGCTAGAACTGTTGAGGTCAGTAAGTGAGGCCGCAGAGCACTAACCGATTCTGTCGGGCGTGTGGTCCAGCTGGGACGGCGAGCTGGACATGCTGCTGCTCTGGTGGGAGGACGCGTGGCTGCCGGGCCGCTGGCTGTCCTCGAGAGACGGAGCTGGAGAAGGGCTGTCTTGAATCCTTTCCTTGAAACAGAAATAAAGCAATGTCTGTGCAATTTGATCCATGAACTTCACTGAAGTTCAATGAAAAAATGAAGTTGGCTAAAATAGTGGTAACAAATGGTCTTTCTGGGAGAAATAGCAAGCAGAATTCACATTGAAAGAGCAGTATAGTGTTCTATACCCCAAAAAAATATAGTCTATATGCGGTGTGTCTGGGCACAGCCCTCATCGCCGGCAATCAGCTGCTTTTTTTTAAAAAAGGGAGATCCTCTTGCCCCCACCTCATTAAAACTCACAATTACAGTGTAATCTGGGGAAGCTGTCTCCAAGGAACTTCGTGATTTTTCTGCCTTTCTAACTTGTTGATTAGGAGCATGCAATCTGGCTACTTGGTAGCAGTTTACCCCATGATTTTGAAAATAAACTCAATAGTATCTGAACTTTCTATACATTTTTTGCTAGATAGTATCCTAAATCAATAATATAGCTTTAGGAAAAGAGTGGTAGATTCTAATAGTTTTTCCATTATAAAAAGCTAGCATAATAGCTTCTGTTCATAACCTATTGAGGCAATTCGTTAATATCACTGGCAGTAAGATTGACATTTTAAGAATATTCCGTAACCCATTCAAACCATCTCTCTAAACCACACTCATCTTCATGTTTAGAGGTATATTTGAGAATGATGCACGGGGAATGTGAGATTGGATCCTCTATCAGCAAGGGGTGGCATTTGCCTATTCCAGTCCCACCAGCCGAAAACATAGCACTGAATGTGTTTTTAATAGGATAGTTATTGCATGTTAAATAAGAACTGAGCCTCAAAATCATGTAACAGATGTGTATCTATTACATAGCTGTTAATTCTCAGTGGATCAGTTTTCACCAATTATCTGTTATTTAACGAACATACAATAACTAATAAACCTTCAAGGGAGACTTTTAATTGCAGTATTTTTGAATACATACTAAAAATGTTTATTAAGTTTTAACAGAAAGGACTCTATTATGTTGAGTCACAATTCCTTAAAGTTTTGAAAATTCTATGATTTAAATAAACAAATTTTCAAATTCTGGGGGAAAAAAGTCAGACTCACTGATCTTAAAGTCTCCCGTGTTTTCTTCTTCTTGGTTGCCAAAACAGTGGGTTTAGAGGTTGCCAAGATGAGCAGAAGAGTAACAGACAGTCGTGACTTACTCTGCGGTTGGGCTGTTTATGAAGTTCCTTCTAAAAGTCACATTCTTACCTCAAAAAGTATTTACCTAAATAAATGATGAATCATATACCTGCAATCCTGAGCTATGTGTCTTTTACCTTTGCGTAAATAATAGATTCCAAATAGGTTACTGCTAACAGGCTACAAGTCTGACTGTGATTTTATTTGCGGATTTCAGTTTTAACCATCCTCTTTGGCACTATTTCCTCTCTTTGTACCACACAGAGCACGCGATTTACAATTAAGATATCATTTTGAAATGATTAATTTTACAGAAGAGTACATAGTTTAAGTAAATTTCATTGTCTATTGCAACCATGAAAATGAATAGCCAAGGAGAGGACATGCCAACTGTTCTGCAAAAAGAATCTATGAACAAATATGATTACGAATTAACACTTAGATATCACACAAGCAGCCATATATGTCATCTTAAATGGGAGTTATTTGAGTAATTCAAAAGCTGATGATTTGGAAAAGCAAAGTATTTGAGCTCCTGGTAACTGCATTTCCCATTGTCTCTTGCTATAATATAAAATAATCTCTGCTTCAAGTAATTTGCCTTCAAACTCAGGGTCTTGGTTTGAAATGTTCAGGCAGAAATAAAAGTGTCAAATAATAATGTCATTCTTAATCACACAGTGAATCACTTTTAAAGAGAATTAGTTGATTATGTCATCTAACGTCTTACCAGTTACAAAAACCTACACATACAGGGAAGATACACTTATCTCTATAGGCAACAAAGGAGCTGAAATTTTCTCTACATTATATGTAATACAAATGAGGATAGAGTATCATCATGTAAGAACGCATACGGATTGAGAAACTGTCTATTTCTAAATGTTTGTGTGGAAATGTAGTGCTGAATTTCCCCTACTATAACAAATAACACTATGAACACTCTTTTTTTGCAAGTAAACAGATCCATTTTTCAGTCCTGTAATCAGTATGCATCTATTTAGCTACTTAACAGCAATGTGCTCTGGTTCATTAGGTAGCTACTGTTGTGTCTCAGCCTAGTTAAAATTTCACAGCAAGTTAATCTATTTTATTACAAATGAGAACACAAGTGATAATGTCCTCACCATTTTCCAAACACAGGGTTAACAGTATTTGTAACAAATCAATGAGGGCATTTAAACAGGAAAATCGCAAATCTAAAACCTGAACTTTTTTTTTTTCCCACACGTTGACGACTTCATTTTGTTTGTCATCTACGTATTTCACAACCTTGTTACTTTTCATATATTTTCTTTTCCTTTTGAAAACAGCTCAGGTCCAACCAGCACACTGTGCAGCGGGTTCTACAGCGGGTACACTCACAGTAACAGAGAAGCATTTCTAAAGAAAAGTTCTATTTTCTCTATTTGTATCTCTCCCCGTTTCACAAATTTGCAAGGTTCATATTCCAGGTTATAATGTAATGAATTATATATATAAAATTTACAGATTGTGAGAATTTTATGAAAAATGAAAACATTTCTCAAGATCTCACGTATTTATCTAACTATAGTACCCACTTCATCTCATCTTTTCTCTTCCCTCTACAGAGCTGTAACATAAATTCTCTAAAAAGACTTTTGCAGTATTTAATCCTTGGGAAGGGTAATGTATTTCTGTCTCACTAAAGATCAGTGTCTTGCTTCGGCTCAGAAAATGTAGCTACAAAGCTTGACACTGTTAATTTTAGTTGTGATTTAGGTTAACGGCACTGAAGTCATCAACTCATTCAATTTCCAGATACATCCTTGATTTCACCTCAATATCCCTTTTCTCTCCCCTGTGAGGTAGTATTCCACTCAGGTAACATGAAACACTACGTAACAGTTGCATCCACACTAGTTTTATTTGAAATATATATGAACAGCTTACCTATTTTTGACATAATCATCTTGACCTTAATTCCTTACCTCTGATTTTTTTATAGTATTGATCTTTGTTTTGTGTCAAGAGTTTAGAGAAATGATGCTGCTGGATTTTCCTTTATTTCTTTTTATTCTTAGTTCTAATGTAGCTGTAATTACTCTTCCAAATGTTAATCTATTAATGAGTTCCTAGAGGATTTAATGGCATTTCACTGCTGACGAGCAGGTTTTGGAAGTTTGTCTGAGTCCTGGATATTTTATTCAGACATTTATCTTGATATTTCATATTTAATTGAGGTGCTGCTTCTGTAATCTACAGGGCTCTGCAGTGGCAGGAGAGCTGGAATTCACCAGACCTTGCTAATGAAATGGACAGGAAGGAAAAATGGGGATCTACTGTCTTTGGGTCTAGACTAGAGTTTAGTTAATATTAAGACACACATTTCTTTCCACTTGACCTTAGTTGAAACTATTTGAATTCTAATAAAAACTACATATTTAATAGCTTTCTAAAATTTACAGTCCTTACCTAATGCATTATTAAGAAAAGCAATATGTAAATGGCATTTAGGCTTTTCAAAGAGAAAGAATAATCATGACACAGTAAGCAAGAGCTGTGCTAAATCTGAAATGATGCCGGAGAGTGGCAGACAAGAAATACGAAGGTAGAGTCACTGTTTTTCGGCAAGAAAACATAGGATAGGTTTATATTTTGGATCATTTCAGACTGGAAATGGGCACACGCAAACACTATGGATGACTTGTTGGTCTTCTGAGCTACCTACAGTATCTCCAACTGCTGGAGGAACTGGAGATGCACAAGGTAAACAGCTGGTCCAAAAACTAGGGTAGGATCTGTACGTCTGAAAGCCAGCTGGATCCCATTCATCTTTTGCAGCGCATTGGGAAGTCATTGACTTAAAATATGTACTCTGACATTTGAAATGCAATTTTTTTCACTGCGTACACATAGTTGTTTCAGTTGTAGTCAACTGGTAATTATTCTCCCACCAATTTTAAGAAATGATAAAAACTCTCCTAAATTTACTGGTTTTTAATACCAGATGTTCACTTGCTAATTCCATTACCTTGTGACTACTTCCTATCAATTCATTAATTGCCAGCTGCTCAGCCAAACAGAGCCACAGCAAATCAAATGGGATTGGTCAGCAGCCAAACAAGAGCCGCCTTCTTCACTATTTCTTAAATTAGCAGTCACTGCAAAAACTACGGCAACCTTCACTTGTGTACTCAGATTTTATCTTTACATTTTAGTTTCAATCTCCAAGTATAACGTTGACTAAAACTGGAAAGGATCTTGCAGTGAAAACTTGTACCCCTCCTATAGATTGTTTCACCCAGCGCTGCTACCGAATGAAAGGCAGGCACTCCAGGACTTATGATGATAATGCTATATCTAATCTATGTTATAGCTACATTAGTTATTAAGTACAAATGCAAATGACTAAGCCAATATTAAAAAGATCTGAGCCAGAACTAAAAGGTAGTATGTGCTTAGTGTAATGATATTCCCTTGCAAGCTTTGCAAAAAACAGTTGTACTTGCTGCTTACTGTATTTTTTTCTCCTTGTGAGTTTAAAATCAGTATTCATTGCTTATTCTTCAGCCTAGCAACTAAGTGTCTCGGTGTTAACAAGCGAGGCACTCTTGGCATTACAGGGAGAGGCTTCTGCCTCCCTTCAAAGGAGGACAGATGAGAAGGGTATTTAATGCAATTTGTAGGGACCTGAACATCTCCTAACATATTAGTTCCTCTGTATCAGTGAAATAAAAAGATACAAGACCACACACTCGCTTCTCCTTCGGTACAGATAAAGCCACAAAAATCAGCCTTATAAGAAGCGAACTTAAACTAGTCCCTCTCACATGTCTCTCTCCCAACATATTCTAGTGCCATTTTCAGCAATAAGCTGCCAGCAATGAACGTGTGCTATGAAATGGGACAGAATAAACCTAATAATGAGAAAAAAAGCATAAATTTTACAGAAGCTTTATTTTATAAGTCTTGTAATATTCTGAAAACAATTCAGAATGAATGGAATGCATAGAGAGAGACGAAATTAAATATGTTATAAATTCTGTAATGAGATATGTTTTTATACTGACAAGAATTGTTTCAGAGTATTCCAAGATGGGCACATTTTTCTGGCTGTCAGGTAAATATTATGAATGTGAGTTGTATGGCACACAGAAAATAGCACCTCTCAGCAATAATTACACAGCCCATCTGTATTCTCTTCAGGGGATTTAAAATCATGTCATATACATCCTTTACAAATGCTTTAACAATCCCACAAAATCAGAAGAGAGCACAAAGGAAAGGAGACTCAAAAATCTCTACTGCATGTCTAGATCACACTGTATAACTAATGCTTTGTTCTGTGAGTTTTGATATGTTTCTAAATACATTGGAGTGAAAGTCTGAAAGAAACATGATTTCAAATACAAAAATAAAAATGCCTTATTTTGAGGTGTTTTTGAAACAAAACATTTCGAATTACATTTTAACTGTTTTTTTTTCCTGGGTTTTCCAGGTGTATTCAACAAATGTGCCATTTATTCGTAATTGGGACTTGGACAAGAGGAGAAAGAAAAAGAGAAAAGTAGGAATACAGCAAGAATGAGGGAATCACGACAGAAGAAAAATGGACAGCAGGAAACCAATTTGCAGAAATACTCCTACTCAGGAGCAGCACATCTCTCAGTGGCTCGGCAGAGGCTGTTGGAGAGTCAGAGGAAAAAAGAGAGAGAACAAGGAGACATGGAGGAGGAAGGGTGAGACAGGAGCAAGAGTAGCAAGACAAGTGCAAAATATGTGGGGTGAGTAGAATAAGAAGCATGCAAAAACTGGGAGAAAAGGGTAAAAGCGCCTCTCAAATTGCTGTGATAAATTTTTGTCTCAGTATTCTCAGTACTCTTTTGGTATCTAGCAGAAAAGGGAGCAGCTTAAGGGCCCTGGTTTGGATTTGGTTCCCACCCTAACCTAAATTTCAAGCCCACCCTGACCTCAGCATCTCCCATTGACCTGTTTCAAAGGACACGGGGGAAAGTTCGGTGACCACAGAGACAAGCACACCCCCAGCGCTAGAACCCGGGCTCTTGGCAGCCCTCCTCACACCTGCCTACCTGCAACGTTCCCAGCCCCCTCCCTGCCTGCTGCCTGAAATTGTGTAAATTAATACATTTGTTTAGTCATATAAGGCCTTTCTGGATTAATCTGTATAAATTGAGACTTTAAGCTTGATGACACAAGTTTAACACTCCTGATGCCTGTATTGGACAGAGCTCAAGGATCCGCAGTTTGAGGCCTCATTCCACTATGGACAAGGAGTTATTATATGGGCACAGTCTGATTGCAAGGTTCAAATATACTGTCAATAAACAGAAATATATTCCCATTTTTGCTGTGACACCTCTTTGTGTATTTGCTGTCCATGTTATGTGCTGTGAGGTCTCAACTCCTTTGGACCCCATTTAATTTAAATGATCTGTTAAGACTCAGGTGTGCTTTCAGCATGCGATTCAGTTTGTGTTCTCAGCATACATCTTAACAGCTCCTTTATGAGAAACTGTATAATATGCTGTGAATACATAATAATAGTCATATTCATTTGTTACATAACTAGCCATATTTGTCATAGGTCCACTGTAAAATAAAAATCTTAATGTTATGTAGTTACCGATCTCTGGAGTTGAGTTGTTCTATAAACTTCAGTGAAAAATCTTTTCTCTTTTTATAAAGGGCCCATCCAAACTTTGCTTCTGAAGACCTGAAAATATAATCACTGAGTGGATTTTTCTGAGTTTCAGAAACAAACTATTGGATGACAGGAAACTACAACACATTCACTGCTGTTTGTAGCCTACACCATGATTCAAGTTCCACTCCAGACGGGGCCTCAAGAGCAGGTCAGCAAAGTGTTTTACACTGAGGCCAGTAACTGCACTGCAGAGTTCATCCAGCTCAAGAACAGCTCTGGAAAAAAAAGAACTAGCAGAAGAGAAGACACAAGAGGGAGAAGAGAGAGGGTGCTGAAGTCAGTGTTCCTGTCAAATTTTGGTTTTGCCACATGACACCCTCAATTGTGCAGATTCTTCAGAACCATTTGAGCAGAGTCTGAAATGGAGCAAGCTCTTTCAGATGCACAGTAAATCCCTGCAAGGCTGGATTTATTACAGGGGCACTGCCAGAACCACAGCTATAGCACTGCTAGCGGGTGCTGCTATAATCACATCAGCTCATATTATAGATGGCTGAGAAGGTTTTGTGAGCCTGGCCATTGTGCTCGCCTAATTTACAATGTTCCTGTCAGGAAGAAATCAAGTTTCATAGTTATGACATTTCTTTCTAGAGCACTAAATGTTAACTTTGCTGATCATGCATATCTTGGTAGAACAGCTTATTTCTAAATGGCAAACGTGATATAAAAAGCGTAATGACTTCATTCAAAACCTTTATAAAGGAGCTGATTCTCACACCTATAGAAAACAGGCCAAGTGGTATTTTAGTCATCAGAGTATAGAAATAGATACACACTCAATATATTAGATTCATTTCTCCCATTTTAAGTAATGTCATAATGCTGGAACTGCAGTTCATCCAAAACTAGTAACTTGTACTTATTAAATGCACTTTAAAAGTGTTGTATAATAAAAGTAATACTGCTGACAGATAAGAGCAGCAATGCTTTTCTTTTACATGTTGTGTTTTGTACAAGGATTTAATCTTAATTGATCGTCTTTCAGAGCTAGATGACTGTACATAAGGGAAGGAAAGGACAAAAGGAGTCTCACACACTGTGGGAGGAGCACAGCAATGGAGGCACACTTTACCTCTCTCACATTAGCGACTTGTATATTTTCCTCTACATCATGTAGAGAAAATAATTCCCACTAGGGTGCTGGTGAGAGCTACTGTTGCTGTGGTGATATTGTGCATCCGCTAGTGCAGGTGTTGGGGAAAAAATAGCTGTGAATGAGTAACTAGCATCAGCAAGGGCCTGCTAAAGAGCATCATTAAACCTAACTGCTTGCAAAAACTCTAGTCTATATTACAAAGAACAAGTATTCTTTACAAATACATATTTAATCTTCATTTTGGTATGCCGATAGCATTCAAAATATAATCAAAGCTTATGCTGCTACAAATATTCCACTGCTGTATTTAAGTTACCGTTTCCTCAGGAGGTCTCTGGAACAGTTAAAGAAAATGATACTGAGTGAAATGCATGGAACCTCAATTCATTTCTAAGAGTTCAGTGACACGCATTAACTAATGTGCAGTTGGACATCAGAGATATCACATTTCCCCTATGCAGTCAACAATTGTGCAGATACACTGATGACAGGGAGAAGTTTTCATAGATCTTCATCCTAAACAGCCTCCCTGAACTTTACCAGCCTCCCAGAATCCAAGAAAACAACAGGTAAACAAAATCAAAGTATTGTGAACAACATTTGCCCTAATTTGGAAGTGGACTCTCAGTGAAGAAGAAAAACAACATGAGGGGTTTGGAGATACTCAGGGCCAGGACGATCACATCAAAAATAAAGACCTCCAGAACCTCAGCAGAGAGATGTAGTATTTTATGCTACTGTAAAGTGACAAAAGAAATTTGCTTTCTTCCTTGCAAGAATGTTGATGTCAGTAGATAGGAAAAATAAACATGTGTTCATGTACCACTAGTTTCTTTCCCTGCTTGATGTAGAAAGAAATTTGCCTGTGACAATAGAAAGTACAACACAATCCTAACTGATTTATTCTGACAATTGGTCTGTAATATTGGCAACAGTAACTTCTCAATTATAAAAAAAAATATATTTTATAATTAGGGTGGTTTACAATAAAGATACGAGAGATTAAGTTCAGCAAATCACTGAAAGTTATTTGAATAAAGCAACTCAGAATGCTGGGATTCCAGAGTGATGGAGATACGTGAGTGTAAACGAACCTGAATATCAAAATAAAAAGTAATGTACTCTCCAGAACAGAGAACTCTATAGACTCCAATATTTGAAAACCAAGCAAAAATGCTAATATAACTCCCTTTCAAAGTTGGCAAAACTTGATTTCCTCAACAAGACACATGCATGTGCATGCAAATACACACCAAAGTTAGACTGATAAAAACTCTCATTTTCGCTCAGTAAAAAGAGGACACACTGTACTGCGGAGACTCCCATAGCACCAGTCCTGCACAGGCACTGATCCTGTCTCCTGCTATTTTGAAAATTTCTTGTCTCGACGTATTTTTTAGTGTGTGTAGCAGGACTTCAGCTCTCAATATGGGAATTAAGTTTTCTTAACAACCTGCTTGGAAGACACTATGAGAAGCCTTTCAAAAGGATCAACACTTTTTATCCAGCCAGAAGGAAATTTAAGCATGGCTACCACAGGCTATACTCATTAAGGTACTTCTATGATATTCCCTACTATTAACCTGTTCCAGAATTGCACCGCACTAGAGTTCCTGTTGCGTTCTATAGCAGATTCTTTTAAGTAGAACGTTAAGTATGATATTAAACAACACTTTAGAATAGTTTTTGAGCTTTCCCAGATGCAGCACTGCTTATTCCCCTAGCCTCTTGTGAATGTTACTATTTGCTTTTAATTACATTACAGATTGGTAGATAGAGCAGAGCATCTGAACTTCTTGACTGTACTGGTGGGTATTTCCTCAAACAGAAGCACCATCAGGACCAGCTGTGCTATGGGCAGCATAACCTCTTAGTTATCTGCCTTCAGAAAGTCACTGTCAACGCTTTTTTTTAGCCTCAAAAAGTTATTTTTTTCAAGTCTCATAGATGACTCTTACCTTGATAACCGAGGCCCCTGCCCTGGAAAGGGGACTGTGCATTTGGGCCGCCGCGGCCATGTTCGCTATTGTGTTGAGGTGGTTCATCTGGTTCATCGCCATCGCCACCGAAGCGGGAGGTAGGCTGACGGGAAGCAGAGGGTGAGGCATCATCATGAACGGCAGGTCTATCCCTGGAAGAGAGCACGGGCACGTTATATGGGTCAGTCCAACAACTCCATTTTTAAAGCCTATATTCTACTTGAACATTCACTAGTTAATACGACTATGTGTTAACAGTTTTGATGCTACATAGGGAATAATTGTCTTTGCCCTCCAGAAGAGGCTGTATGGTTTGTATTGGGGAAAGAAACATACAGCTGAAAAGCAACACAGTATTAGCAAAATGAATATAAAACTGTGCATAAGTTCAATGATCCCTTTCTTAAGAGCAATAAAGCAAAAACCACAAAATGCAGATATTTTCATGTTTCTCCAACACATCAGAATAATATTTATTAATAATTTTATCTGACAATATACTCCTATCAAGCTCTCTTACTTAGTTCCCATACACCACAATCTGAGAATAGATGTTTATATTTGACTGTCTCTTGAACACAGGAAGCTGTGGGCTGGACTACAGAAACTACTGAACTACCCTACAGAAGGTCTGTGAACTGGAATAAGAAATGAGAGGTTAAAATCGTTGCCAGAGGTTTTAATTTCCAAAAAGTCACTTTAAATTGCCTTCTGCTATGGATATAAAACTATTTAAGAAGGTATGAAATTCATTTGCACCAACTTGCAGATCTTGACATTGCCAAAAACGTGATGTTAATGCTAAGACTAACTGGATTCTCGTGTTTCATTAGTATCTATTTCAGCATGGGTACTGTTTTATGTATTTAGTAATGACTACAATGGAAAGCAATACCAAGACACCAATTCACTGAAAAAATTATTTCACGTTACTGCACATTTAAGAATTCTTTAGAGAGACCATGTGAAGATAGTAACCTCTAGGCATCCAAAACGATTTTTTCAGAAAAAATGACTCGTTCTGCCACATAAAATGAGTTATTGTTTTTCTAAATGAAATTTAGATTAGCAATTCTCATTTAAAAATTAGGGTGAAAGTAATAAATAACATAATCATATAGCTAGTCATAACCATATGCTATTCCCATTAATTATTTTTAAAAGTCGTTAAACTTTTGGCTCTATCTTAACTATTTTAAATGAGAAGACCAGTCCCCGTTTTGATGTATGACAGAAGTCACAATAAAAAATACCATTGACTGTTATAGCTTATGTTATTCCAATACAATTTGACTACAGCGATATAAAAACACCACAGCGCCCACCACAACAGCAGAACTGTATATATTCTGAGTTCCCACACGATTTCTGTTTAGCTTGAGCACATCATGATCAACAACTGTGATGCCTTATGATTCACTATGTATTTTATATGATGATCCACACCAATATTAATTATGATAGGTAATAAGCGAAGCCCACATACGTCTCCCATCACTTTAAACCATACTGACAATCCCCTTCAGCACTTACATCCAAAGCCTTTGTTCCCCTGCATGTCTCCCTTAACAGCCCAATAATCTTTCCTCATACTCCATAGAGTTCCAAAACTCCCAGACACCATCTGGCCACATTGAGTTGTATGTCTACTTAAAGTCCAATTGACATGCAAACTAAATGCAAACTACAAACAGAATTTAACAGCACATCACCAGTTTTAAGACACAACCCGTCAAACATTTCAGAGGACTATGAAGAAAATATATCCTACACTTGCAAATCATTGGACATAATGTCTGACATTCGAAACAACCTTTAATAGCCTATAGACATTTGCCTACTACAAAATCTACTGGAAAATAAAGTTTTCTTTATCAGCAAAGAACATAATATTCCTGTATGTAAAATATATACAGGTATTGAATTATGCGCAAATATAAAATGAAAGGATAAACTACAGTGAATTTGAGTCCTATAATCTGGTGATTCTTAACTACTGACACTTAACCAGATGCCCAAAACGCTAAGGTCCGTATCTTGCCATGAACAAAGCAGACACATAGCGTAGGAGTCATTTGAACAGCTCTGATTTGCTCAAGTCTGGGGCCCTACACAGGTAACAAGGAACTATCTGGTTCTAAAATTGTTTAAGGAGCCAGAAATGTCATTCATTCATTAAGACCAACACAAAAAATCTATTTCCAAAGCTTTGAGGATGAAGAGCTTAAACAAATAACATGGATTCAGAAATAGTGAGATTTTAATTATTCATCCACCACCAGGATGACCCTGCCCACACCTGGCAGTTACAAGGCAGGACAAGTCAGAAGGTTTGCTTCTGTTCACTTTTAACTAGTCATTTTGCATTTATTCCTTGCTCTCATATTTTTTATTTTGTGCTCAGCATTTTCACCTGGAAGAGCCTTTTCTCATATAGCTGAAGTTTTAGGCAATCTTATGGTTATTTTTCCCTCCAGTCCAGGCCATGGAAATGTCAGTTGACAGTCCCTAACCCAGCGTGGGTGATTATTCAAAGAGGGTGGCTGCATCTCAGTGAGCGCCCTGGATGTGATGCACGAGTGCAAGAGGCAGTGAGAGCACTGATCCCCCTGTCACGCACATGTCTCCCCTCCGTTTCCCCACCTCCCTGAGGCTGGGAAGGAACGCACACCCAGCCTCCAAGAAGGACTCTACGTACTTTTATTTCCCCCCCACTTAAGAGCACAGTACGTACTGTTGGTGAGCAGGTGATTCTGCTGGAGAGGACTGAGCGGGTGTGCGCTTCCAAGGCTCGACTGCCCAGACAGCGTGGGATGAGCAATGCTGTGCTGCGACCCCGCCGTAATGGGAGACTGAAGCTTGTCTTTATCCCAGGAGGATTCGCTCCCACCTGCAAAACAGGGTACAAACAACCATAAATGTCATACACTTTTCTTTAAAAGACATATTGCTTGGTTAGCAACGAGCTAATGCTCTTTACCAGAGCTAAGCATTGAGCACAAACAAAGCACATGAAATTTTAAAAAATAAATTAATAAATATGCATCGGGCGAAAAATATGAGAAATGTTCAGCATCACCTAGCTTCGTCACACTAGTTTCTTGAAACAGGAAAAGCTAAATATTTAACGATAAAATCACCCAAGTAAACATCAGTCACAATTAATTAAATGAGGCAGAAAGGGAACATCTGAGAGCCAGAATCACAACCTCTTGCTGCCGCAGGGAATCAGGCCACCCTGTCCCTGCCAGAGACAAATCTGTGTCCGTCCCTGTCCAGTCTCTCACCACTGTCAGTCTCACTGCAGAGTGGCTCTGCTGTTCACTCCTCCAACACTCACTGCCATTCTGGCTTCAATTCATCCCTCAACAGCTTTCCACAACTTATCCTGTTGCTGCATTATCTTTGAACTTAAACAGCTCTTCCTCCCCTGCTGGGTTTGATCCTGGGGATGCCCGAAGTGAAACACTTCACTTTGTGAGGTTATACAAACCAGGCATCAGGGTGGGCTTGGAAATCATCAATATTCAGGAATTTAAATTTTAAGAATCCAGATAAACATTATGCACAGTAATTACTATCTACGACAAAACCACAGTACAGCAAACTAAGCACTCATGTTTGGTCACAATATCCCTTTGGTCTTCTGAAGAGAGGGTGTTCTGCAGCAATTTTACAGATTGCAGTTTTCTCCAGTATTCCACTTGTACACTTGAATAACAAGGTCCTTTTAAACAGCAGTTAAGTAGACCATGTTAGTGAATTCTGAAATACATCTGGTTCACAAAACAAACCACCTGAAAAATGTTAGACTGGACATTTCTAAAGTAACAGATATTTTAAGTACACTCCCATCTCAGGTACACCCCACATTTTCAATTACATTGTAGATTGTTATGAAAATAAGTAACTGCCATATTGACTTTGCTTTGAATTTATGAACAAGAATTTCAATTAGAGTAAGTAAATAGATGACTGTGATGCAGCAGAAAGACACAGCAAACGAAACACATTCTAATTGAATATGAAAGTAACAGAAAAATTCCGTTCTTTATGACAACACGTAGCTAATAAACATGACTAATACTGCTAAATGAAAGAGTTTGAAAGATCAATGACTGAGAAAAAAGGAAATCACTCAATCATTTTAGCACTATGTCCAAGTATGAATTACCTTCCCATAAAAGATTTGTAATTTGTAAAATGTTAAGTAATACATTGACAAAGAAAGATACACTAAATTATGCCATGTGATATAACATGGCGTAGTGCAGTAATTAGAATAACTGCTACAGTTACAGCTGTGTCAGCATCTTTGATATTTAATATACTGTATATCAGCTCTTCCAAATAACATTTGACTGATACTTAGTATAGAAGTTGTTCATTCTGACTACTATGAAACAGAGGTCATATTATTTGGTAAAGTATTTCTCAATTTAAAATTGCAATTTAAACAATATTTTCTGAGGGAATGCTTAATATTTTATTTCACCAAATCAGTTTCATTTTTCTCCATATGCTTTTCCAGTAAATTTAACCTTTACACTTTATTCTTCCTCAAAAAAAAGAAAAAAGAAAAAAGATGTGCATTAGCATGAATGTTTTGCTTAGGAATAGATTTTGTGCATGTAACTTTGTGCATGTATCAGCGCAGTGTCCATGAAAACTGTGCACAAGACAGCTTGTCAGAGATTTTTGAATGAAAAAACCCGTACTCTTCATCTACAAGTCTCCCTCACCCTGTTTTTCTCCAATACATTCAACCCCAGTTACAGATGGTCTAAACTCTTAGTTTATTTACTTATTTCTGGCAGTTTCTCTTGTCCTTCCCAAGCCTTGGGCATTTACCCACAGCACTTGTGTGGCCCCGGAGCTGCAGCACCAGGTGCCCTCCCGGCGTTCTGTGCTCAGCTTTACAGCTGCTGCGTGTTCTATAGGAACGTACAGTTATTCCTGTTTTACAGATGGAGAATTGCACTGCAAAGAAGTGTGACTTGCTTAAGGAAATACAGGAAATCTGCAATGGAACAGGAAACTGAATTTAAATTATGTCGTAGAGTCCAAATCACTGGACCAGTTTTCCTTACACATAAGAACAATAATTACTTTTTTCCTGTAAATTCCACTTGTAAATTTTCTCCAGTATTCAGTGCCAGTAACACAAGAATAAATTGCAATACACTTATCTCTACAGACCATTCCTGTATTCTTATGTTCCCTATCACTTCTCCTCAGAGAAAGAAAAAAAAAACCCAAACTGCTGAGCGTATGATGTATAATAAAATTGCATGTTAAATGGAATGTATTCTGCAGTATACCACACAGATAACAGCTTCATCACTTAATCTGGACTGCACATACTATGTAGTAGCAAGTCTCTCAAAAAGAAAATAATAATTAGAACTACTTCTTACCCAGAACTGTTCAACTGAGAGGTGTTTCATAAGGGCGGTGTGATTATTTCCATCTTACAAGTGGGAAGGCTGAGGTGCAGAGTTATGAAGCAACTTCTCCCGTGTTCCCCGGCTGACTAATGGTGAAACTGGACGAGAAGTCAGGTCCCACGGGTCCTGCTCCTGTGCCCCGTGACAGACACTTTCGACTCAGCCTACCCACAGTCCCTGAGCCCTGCTGGAAACTCACAGCTTGGAAAGAAAACTTGGACCCTTCCCTGCTGTATCTATTCCCATACAGCCAGAAAAACCTACATATAAATTAATAGTAAGTCAAAACTAGATTCACATCATCAACCAAATATGTAAAATGCAAACCTGTGATAATATACTCAGTCCTTTTACTATCACGCAACTTGAAAAAGTAGTATTCACTTTTGAGCATACATATTTAGTAACACAGTTGTCAGCATGTTATATCAGCAAGTACATATCTGACATATATATATCAATGCATATATTCAAATTCTTTGTTACCATAACAATTAGAAGTGAATAAACCTATAAAAAGCAAATCCTCCTTAATACTTCAAACTTAGGTTTAGCCACAATTTTTCAGGCGGTTCTGTTCATTGTCATTTTTTGTCCAAATAGGCGGCATTGATAAGGCAAAGATGTCACGTTTTGATTATAAATCCAGTTTTTGGTATGATGAGTTTACGAGTGAAAACAAAAAATGAAACTTTTATATGAACCATGCCATACAAAACAAAGAAATAAATTTATGGAGGCTTACATTTTTTTCCTCTCATTATATTCAAAAGGTTTCTCTTCGAATAAATGTGTATCAGGAAAAAATAATTTCTTTGTCCATGCTAAGCTAGGGAAGGCTCTCACTCTTTTTAATATAGAAAACAAAGAGTCTAAAATTAAACAATGATCCGTACTATTGTATACAGAGAGATGGACTTCAAGTAATTTCTTTTAGGTACATATGAAATGAAAGGGGAAAAAAACATATGAATAAGAAGAGCAAATATACAACACTACGGAAGATGAGACACAGAAAACAGCAATTGAACTTTATCTCTTGTATATGAAGGGAAAAACAGCTTTTCATATATTTTAAATGAGAAAGAGTATTTCATTTTAAAACATTACTAACTTGATTCATAAGCATCATAGGAATATTATTAGAGCACTCAGAAGTCTGTTGATTTGTCAAAATGCCAATTCATCACTTACACACTTTACAAGAAGCTTCATGTTTAACACTATTACCCACTACCCGTATGACCTTCTCTCCAACAGATTAGACAAAAAGGTAATTTTTCCTTATCTTGTTTGCGTTCTAGTCGATCTTGTCCCAGAACAGATTGTACTCAGCTTTAAAAAAGGGCAAGAAAGCAGAACCTCTGTGTTCCAGAGCTCCTGGTGCTGGTCAGAGCCGGCATAGAGGCCGTGGTTTCCCATGATGGGATGAGGAAGGAGAGCCATGGGCTGGCTGGACATCCTCAAAGAAGCAGGAGCAGCTAAAAAAGGTCTGACCTGCGCCAACCACCCAGCTCAGGCCGTGCAGCCACTGTGCGGGGTACAGTTCTGCTTCCAGATTCACACCTAAATGCACAATGTGCATGAAAAAAAGAGGTCTGATTGTCCTTCATTGTACAGACACATACACGGAAACAGAGCGCAGGCTTCAAAGGGCACAGATACAGACAGACACTACAAGGATTTGGTAAGAGAAAGACTAATTTGTGACATACTTAAATTATTAAAGTCTGGTATTTACCAGTCTTACAGGTTACTTGAGAGAACTTATTTACCAGTGGATGAATTACACTTATGTTCAACTAAGCAAAAGCAAAACTAATGTAATAAACCCCAGTCCACTCACTTCTAAATTAAAATGCAGTGAGAGCTAAGTATTCCCTTAATGCCATTGTACAGCCCAGTGGCCAAATTCTCTGTCTCTGTTCTGGAGTCCTCACGAACACCAAGTTCAGATGAGTTCAGATGCACAGGGAGTTAAATCACAGGTACCGCAAACAAACGGGGGAAATGAGCCAGAGCAGTACATACATCTGCGGTGGATGATGTACCCACAGATCCACTGCAAGGTTATTTACAACCCTACTCATGCCCCTGTTTAAGTTTCATTTTGTTTAGTTGAGGGAAATGCAAGTGATAAGCTCAGCTTCATTTTTATGAAAATGCTGCTTCTCACCCATCTTTGATGTTAGTAATTTTATACGATAACTCTTAAAGCTACATGTTTTCTGGTAATAAACCCACCCAAAACTTCTTTTGGTGAAAGATAAATTTGTGAAGATTAAATTAGTGTCTTGGGTTTAGGTATTGAAAGATCTCCAGAAAGTAATTGAAGTTCAATTTGGTGACAGTTTCTTTTCATTTGGTTTCAAATTCATTTTAGCACCCTTAGAACTGTCTGGTCCAGCTAAATGAAAACCACTCTGTCAAAGGTACCTTTGAATTGAACAACCACACTGTTTCAATCTATGTCTGTCATTTTATTTTTTGTTGTGATACATTTCTGAAAAATTGAACTCAAATTGTTTAAAGCAACACCATCCTCACTGTTCAATTTTATTCAAAAATTATTTTTAATACATTTTTCATGCTGTTGGGCATATTAAGCATAACATCAGCTGCCAAGAGAAAAGTATTCAGTGCATTGCTACTTCAGCACTGATAATTTCTAAGTATTTATGACTTTTTTTATAAGTGTTCAGCACACACAAGTCCTCTGAATTTTTTTGGCTACTCCTAAACCAACACGGGCCTATTTGCCAGCATTCCTAGCCCCAGTGTCTTCAGGCGTCTGACACTATTTCTTTTTACCAATATCCTAATCTCACCTCAATACTGGGAAAAATGATCACTTTTGTCCTACAGAAAACATCCCTTGCTGAAAACTCTTCAGCCTACAACTTTCTGTCAACTCTCTTCATGGTTCATTTGAACACCCCAGGAAGACAAAATTTGGTAGAAAACCATTTTTGACATATTTGATAAACTGAGAACATCACTACTGTAAGGATGGGAAGATACCATCCACGTTATGTTCCTGGTAAACTGTTACTTTCCTACCAGAAAAATATAGAAACTCTTCTGGGTCAGGATTATGACTTATTTAACCCCAAATTCTGTCCCTCATATTGGCAGTAGATGAAGTTGTTTATGGAGACACCTTCCGTGGTCCCTTATTACATCCAAATAAACTTTCTTGTTTTAAAACGGGAATGAGATTTTTAATCAGCCCCAAAAAGCATGACACCCATCTGAAAATCTAAATGGAAGATTTGCAATGCATTTAAAGCTTGAATGCATCGATTTGTTTAGCTGTGTGTATTCAGCTAGATCAACTTCTGGATTGTGCCCTACCAGAAAGCCATGGAAGTATGTAAGGTAAAGATTAAAACTCAAGAAATCCAGTGATGGCTTTACTGGGCTACTTCCAAAAACTTATCAAGTGGTTCAGCAGATGTAATTACTGCTTAGCCCTGCCAACGCTTTGAAATGTGCCCATTAATTCAGCAATTCCCAATCTGTCCATCAGTCAGTCATACTTAAAAAATATGTCTGTCACAACTTAGGTGAAGTAATCTGTTGATAATTATACAATAAGAAGGCATCTGAAATCTGAATATAATTTCTAAACTTTTTGAACAGTCTCAATGACAGCAAAATCAAAGCTTATTTCACAGCAAATCGGATACTGAAGATACTGTCAGAATATTTGATGCCAATTTAATTAAGAACAATTAATTCCAGGAAGATACTCTTCTAGAAGACAAAAGCAAAGATGTACTATTTATTTAAGCACATGACCACCCCTCCCAAACCATCAATTCCTTCTCTTTAAAATCAGCAAAGAAATAAGAAGGTGGTAAATACAATGTGTTTTACAGTTCCCAAATTATGATCGATGATTATAGTGCTAAAGCGCAATACCAGAAAACTCTCCTTACTGTCAGCTGCCTTGGAAAGTACGACTGCAATGGGCCTTTCCAGTCAAAACAAAACCTCCCAATTGCAACCAGGTGATCAGTGTCAAAGACTCGTAACAGTATAAAACCTGTTCTCTCTTTCTAACAACACATTGGGTCATTCATCCCTTCAAATTACAAACACAAACGGTGATGGCTACTAAAATACAGCAGCGTTTTCTCCTACTGTTAATACCTGTGTAGAGGAACTACTGGCTCATCAACAAAATATTTTCAGCAAAACAGTCTTTGTAAACAACTGCTAACGTCTGGATGGCCTTTTCCTCAAGTAACTTACACTAAAAAAATGGGAAAAATGTTACAAAACAAAAAAAGAAAACATGCAGGAAAAAGAACGAAAATGCAGTATTATCTAAGGGACTGGTTTGATAAAAACATGAATTACTCAAACAGGCAGAATCTTCATTTAAACTCAAAATACCAAACATACCTCAGTGGGACAGCTGATTGAACTTATACCAACAAAGCACCCCATTAAAGTTAGATTTAACAAGATGAAGCATCATATTTATAGAAAGTTAGATAGCCTATTAAAATAATAAAAATACACTAATATTCAAGAGTACTTCTCAAAATTAGCTACTGATTTGGTAATGCATAAATATTAATCAAAACAAGTTGCTTCTTGGCTAGCAAGGAATGTGGCACACTGGAGAACAGCTCTGAACGATTAATAAATGGAGTCTTTGCTGCTTCGTTACCTGATAGTTAGCCATGCGATAATGGGGAGCAATGGGGAGGTGGGTGGGTGGGGGGAAAGCAAGTCTTTCTTCAGAAACACATACATTTCACAGATAGAAAAAGGTCACAATTTTGGTCTGTCATGTTTTTAGAACTGTTGGTGATGCACAAGCCAAAAATAAAACAGCTTAACTTTCAGATCTTGAACACAGTTTGTAGGGCTGGCTGCCAGAAAGGATAAAACACGCACCCTTCTACACCCAACAGCTGCAGCCAGCAAGTGAGGAACCAGGACTCCTAGTCCAGTGATGACAGTCATTGACACCTTTGCCCACCACAAACCAAGCGCTTGGGTTTCTGTTTGTTTGTTTTTAATTACTTAATATTTTCCCATACTTAACAACTTACTGAAACAATCACTGGGTTACATGTACTGTATATTTTTATTTTGACTGAAACTACCCAGATTAGTTTGATTTTGAGAGGCTTTGAGAATATCTTGACATCCACAGCAGATAGGTAACACTACTGTACAAGATCAGATTATTCAAGTTTCAACAATTAATCATTTAATATTTCATTGAAATCAATATTATGAACAGTTCAAGTTACTTATTGTAATCTGCTGAGTTAATTTGTAGTCACATAAATGAATTATGTATTTATAACCTTTTCGAAAACTCGTAATACTACAAAAACTCTGTGTAATATAAAGTATGGCTTGCAAGAACTAAATCCAGTCTGTGGCACTTCATCCACACACATCTGGACAATCTTCCAAACCCCTGCCAGCTCAAAGCATCTCCATGGAACTCAACGACATTGGAGGCATCACTAGAGAATGAGAGGTTGCAAAAGGGATGCTTAACATGCCTTTTTACTGAAGGCGAATAACTGCAGAAGGTCTCCAATGAGATTTACTGCCCTAAGTCCCAGTTTCCATGAAGGATCAGTAAGTGCAGACACTTGTACAGTTTCAACAAGCTGTGTCAGTATGGGGAACACTGGCAAGGTAAATACTAATTCTGAAGGTGCACCATTTTTTTAATCTGGATTTGATTCCTTGCCCTAAGTTGTTACTGACTTCCAAAAAATTTAGAACACTGTCCAAAACCAGGAGAGCCTGTGAGTCAACATAATCCACATAAAAGGTCAACAGTGAACTGTACCGCGTTTCATTTAATGTCAGTCTAAAGATAACACACAAAAAGATCTTGAACTGTATTAGCAGTCAACTTCATACTTCCTTTAAAAATCACTTTCATTTTTGCTCACAGTAATAGCTGAATATATACCTACCACAGCACTTGGACATCTTACACATTCAATCAAGCTTTGATTTTCAGAATATATTCCTCATTCAGCAAACCTAGCCATTAGCTGGTCTCATCTAATCTCTAGTGCACTTCTCCTCAATCAATAACACTGGGAGCTTTGCATCAGCTTCTCTAAGGAGCAGGATCAAACCCCTAGAAAAGACCAACAGTGCCAAAGAACCTGTTCAAGAAAATACATTTTGTTATTGTGTAAAGGATATTCTACATCTTCAAATTCACACTTCTTTCTGAGGTATACAAAATCATAAATAGAAACTATCGTTAGAACAAACAGTATTAAAATGTTGGTATTAATACCAGATAAAGTGAAAATATTTCTTAAGAAGAAAAAGTGAGAGGATTCAGCAACAAAATACAATAGCACAGTGCCAAGACGAACTTAACGAAGCTTGAGATTTTGGACAGGATTCATTTCTGCTTGTGGTATAAGTATGCACCACCTTGATTATCATTTAAAAAAATATTGACAGCTTGCCTTCTCATACCAATGCCTAGTAACAAATTCCAAATGTTTTGTCACATTTCTTGTGAGCAATGCCATCTGCCAGAGGTGGCTTTTCATGGCTGTTTACCCTGACTCCCTCCAAGAATTCATCTGCCACTATCTAATGCTGCCTGAATAAAGGGGATTAAGACTCTGATGCAACAGAGACTATTGATAATTTGGTATAATTGGGAAGAAATGAAGATAAATGAGGTTGAGGATGGAGAGGCAATTAGTTGAGCTGCCTGTACAGCTGTGTTCTCGGCCTAGCTCCCCTGGCCTTTTCTTTGGTGAGGTATGTGGAAATTAAACATAACGACAAATACAGTCTTCCCAAAGCTCTTTAGTCTGGGAAGCTTGAAGATATGACTTTCGCTTCTGAGATTCTAGGCAGTTTTCAGTTAAAAAAAAAAAAGTCATACTGTTGAGATTTTAAGAGCAATGCCCTTTGTAATGGCACACCTATGGACCTATGGCACAGTGTCTACTGTTCCAAATCACAGCTCTTCATTTGGCAGTGGTACGTGGCACTGGTCTGGTTTCGTGGTTCCTAGCAAAAGGATGAAGGCTTCTGCCTCCCCCAGCACCACAGACAGCCCGGACTGACCCCCAACTCCAGACGCCTTTGATACCGATATCTGGTGCCTCATTCTGTAAATATCCTCTGTCCAGGTAACTGGTCAAACAACAGCTCCAGAGCACGATCCCCCTGAAATATGGGTTCTTTAAAGTCCAGTCCACGTTTGCAGCTGGACCTCCATTTTTAAAAATTGCGTTAGCTTAAAAAAATGCTAGCAAAAATAACATGAAGTGAAATGTCTGCAATACACATTTTACTCCACAAAAGAACTCAGAAGTGATAAATTTTTAGTCATAAATATAATACAAAGACAGCTACCCAGATTTGAGCCTTATTTCTAAGCTATATTATTCAGGTGAGGCCAAGTAATCACGCTTGAATAACTTTAAAGGTATTTAAATCCAAACCGAGCATGGTCAGACCACAAATATCCAAACTAGAAAGCACAAATCTGCAGTCTGAGTTGTAGTTCTTCTTTCAAATATACTGAGATACGTTCATACATATAAATATAAAAATGTGCACATATATGGTTTAACGTAAATTACAAAAATACATTTGCCACAAGAAATGCCACTGTATGTTGGACGTAAGATTCTAACATAGTTTTTCATAAATGTCAAATAATGTAAGATCCCTTTTAGAAAAGAAACAATATTTACAGAAGGAGCTTTGGCTTACAGACATGTTTTCCTACCTGTCTCCACATGTGAATTTTCTGCTTTCATTACAGGTGATTCTATCCATGTTAGGCCATAGATTAAAGGCTTCATAAAATTGCACTTTTTCATGCATCCATATTTTCTTCCACTATTTTAAAAAAGTATTTTGCCGATTACTTGAAGAACACCCCTTAGAAAAAGACAAAGCCTAACTCTTATGCATACAAGAGATTTTGGTAAATTTTGGAAGAAAAATGTTAGAAGTCTTAAAAGAACAACAATTTAACAGATTTATTTTGTAATGTGACTTTTCAACAGAGGTGCTTTGTTTTGCAGAGTACAGTTCTTTGGTATATTCTCAAAGCTGACACAACACTTGAAATTACCCCTTTCCAAACTCACAGAACCTCTGCAAAGTACAATGTCTCCTCCCAATGTTTCTCATATGCAAAACCTTTCCCCGTGTCCACACAGCGCTCTGCCCTGCAGCCTAGAGGTCAACCAACATTTCAATTTAGCTTTATCTAATGTACTTTTTCATTTTGGATTAGATTTCTAAAAAATAGTTTCCATTTTACAAAACAAACGTGCCAGGAGAATAAAAAATATGAATAGTCTATAATTAAGTTTAAATCTACGTTGTTTTGCCTTACTCAAGCTGACAATTTGGCTGAGACAACTGTTTCTTTACATAAATTAAGTTTTTAACATATAGCTCAGAAGAGTGATTTTTTTTTATTAGTCTGCTATATTCAGATTGTGTATATTACACCTCTGGTCTTTTACTAAAACCCTCTTCTCATTAACATTGTAAATGAGCAAAACTATTTGCTGCCCATCTTCTGGCTTGACACTTTATGAAAGTGTTCCAAATCGATCTTTAGCCTTGTGACTGACCGTGCACGGCGCACGCATTAAATAAGTCACATTGAGCGGAGCTTTGGCTTTCCACTGGGAACAAAGACCGTGTCCTGCTGGAGAGACGGCAGCGGGTCCCTCCAGCTCCCGCACACCTGCAGCACAGCTGCACACACCTCCCTCCACCTCCTGGGACCACGCAGGGCTGAGCACTCTCAAACAAAGCCAAAATAGACGGCTCTGTGGGTGCTCCTGACATGTGGCAGTATTGTCACAGTCAACAAGCCCAATCTAGCACTCGCCTTTTATTTTGCACTTGAGAAAAGCATTGCAAGACTTGCCTGGTCTCTCTACACCTCGGCATGTCCCTTGTCCTTCAGCCCGGCGAGGGCAGGAGCTGCCGATGAAGAACAAGGGCTGGCTGAGGGCCACGCGCTCCGGGAAAAATCAGGGGGATTTTCAGAAAGGGCAGAAACCACAATGCAACAGGGAGACTGAAATCTGGGAAGTGACCCACTCCAGCACCGGCAAAGGAGAAAAAGGATCAGAACTGGTCCCTAACTTCAGTAGGTGACTGGGCACAGAAAGGGTGGCCATGTCAAGAATGCCACCTCAGAGGTACAAAAAAGCCGTTGCTGATGGAGCAAATGGAAAACAAAGGAAAGGCCATTGAGAAAAAAAAAGAAAAAAAGAAAAAAAAAAGAAATTAATACATGAAAAAAATTACACTGGAATGAATAGGACAAAGAGCTGAAAATGAAACATTCTGTTTTCTATGTCCATCTTGCTTTGTTTTCCCACTTCCACATTGAAACTGTTGTAGAAGTCCCTCTTCTTTTTCCTCCTCTTCATCCAGCCCTCCCTCAGAGACGGGTGCTTATTTTCTTGACATAAAAATCCCGTCCCCGAATCACAAAATGGGACAGACTCATGCTAACTGCAAGGGACCAAGTGAAGCTCTTCCTGAGAAAGTACATTGTGTTTTTATAGAATTTGTTCCAGCTGTGACTACAGCTGTATTACAAGGCTAAACATGAGTTCTGCTCTACCTCAATTCTAAAACTCAGACACGTCCAATTTGAGTATAAAAGTAAGTATACAATAAACAACAGCTTTTTGACTGGTAAAGTCTTTTTCTTTATTTATTTGTACCCTACTTTTAAATGATTGCTCATTTTCCTATTTTATAATGGTACCTACAGCAGTATTATATAAGATCTCTAAAGCTAAACCTATTTTATTACACAAGTAACTGATTTCTCAAAAGTGAACCTGGAAAGCAAAAAGAAGTTACTGAAGAATTATTTCTGCAATTAGTAGCTTGCTCAGCTTACTAAAATTGGAAGCTTTTTAAAAGTTGTGTTGGAATGGTATATATCTGAAAACTGCAACATAGGAAATAGCTGGTAATGCTGTTGAAGGAACATCTAAAAACCATAGGAAGTTCCTAATGGGAAAAATTTTTGGTTTTTTTGGGGGGGTTGTTGTTTTGTGGGTTTTTTTCTTTTTTTTTTTTTTCATTTTTTCTCCCGAATAAATGCTCCCTTAACCTATAAAGTGCAGTTGAAAACATGTAATTTGTGGCTTGCAATGGTATTTGCACAGAAGAGCTAACACACAGCTTTACCTGATGATAGAGGATAAAAACTGTGGATCTCAACAGATTTTCAGAGCTCGCCGGTATGTGCTGAGAACAACAATATCAAAAAGCTCCTCTCTCCAGCACTGCTGGTGTCAAGGTTAATGACAACTTGTTAAATTGATATTACCAAACTAATGATGTTTTTATAGTATACTGCATGGATTTTAACAGACAGGCTAATGTGGAGTATTGCTAGTCTTAACTGAATTAGAATTTATGGCATGTATACAATCCAGATAACTAAAACTGGAGGAGCTGCGAAGCAATTGTCTATCTAGAACATGCTCTTGTCACACACATCATGTGCTGCCACACATAGCCTTCAAATTCAGTCCCTAAATTCAGACCATATTCACTGCAAATGTACAGAGGTGAGGAATTAATTTTCTAAATTACAGGTGTTGTAAATGGGAGGATACTGAAAATACACATTTTCTTGAAATCAGCCTCAGTGAAAATTCCAGGACAAATTGGTAAGAAGTAGGTTACAGCAGAATAGATCTGCAATTTGAAATTCTACATTTGAAAATATTTGAATAATAGGAACATTACTATAAAACAGTTTTATATGAACTATACTATACCTTAAGACAGAGGGGAAATGAATGCCTGGAGTTTACATCCAAAATAGATGAACAAACAGCAGGGAAGAAAAAAAAAAGCATATTTAATGAATCATATTAAAAGGGAAGAAGCTTACAAAAAATAAATGGCATTTGTAGATGATTAAATTTTGAAGGTGAGATGTTGTATAACAGCACCAACCATTTATTTCAGTGCCATAACTGCATCTAATAAATAAAATACTTTTTTTTTTTCTTTTTAATCTAAACTGAAGATTCAGTGCTATCTGATGACTCGGATTTCCCACTTATGTAGTACGGGGCAGGGCTTGGGTTGTAATTATTCAAGGCAGTTTCAAAGAAAGAAGAGCTGTTAGCTGGACAGAAAATGAGTATCAGTCGGTAGCAATAGAACAATGCAAATATTTCTTCTACAGACAAAATCACGGAGTTTAAATTCAGAGGCTCATTAGAGATTATCCTCTTAAACAGAAGATACCTGCAAGTTTCACCCAAATGTCCTTCTGTTTAGATAGTATTTTTCTATTAAAGTTCAATCTCTCACTAACACAGAAATGTTATTTAATATACAGCATATAGCCAGATAGATTTGGTATTTACAAAAAAAAAAGAAATTAAAATGCTAGCTAGTCTAGAGTTTTCTCCTTGGATCTAGGATTTTACAGAGAAAGGGAATAAAGTTGGATTCAACTTCTAAAAAATATCTACTTTGTTAAAAAGAAGAAAAATACAAGACGTGATGCAAATGAGGGGGAACTTGCAAGACACTTCCTCCTTCTATCTTTCTAATTCCCATCTGAAATGTGAGAAAATTAATCACAATTTGACTCATGAGCCTTACAGGAGAAAGGGAAAATGCAGACTCTGATGTCCCATGACATTACTAATCAAATATACAGCTCTCACACAGAAATGCTGGAAATTTCACTAGTCCCAAAGTTTCACTTGTCACCATCCTTACAGTAGCCAGAGCATCATCTTAAAAAGAAGAATCTGGTCTCATTTTTATATTGTACAAATGTTGAACAGACACAACCCCCCCAATTTTCTAGGTTTTAAATATCAATGCGTGTCTGATCTTAAAGGCAAGCTCAACATTTATGTCTTGTCTTGGTGATAAAGTTCATGAATATATAATGAGAGCAGAACAACTCTGCTACTGATTAAATGTCAAAAAAGGTTTTATTGTCAAATATATTGTAAATACAGAAGATATACAACAAAGAGCATTAATTGCAGATGGCTCTGTACAGCTTAAAAAATGCACATGATCTAAACAGGAAACGTGACTTTCTGTTTCAACTTTCAATTTTAATTTACCTTCAGAATGTGCCTCCAGACAGTCTGTGAAGATAGAATGAACTACAAAAATCTTTAAAGAAAGAACTACAAAATGGCCTGAGTGAAATGCTTCACATTCAAGGGCAGATGTCAGAGTCTATATCATGAGCCTACATAGCAGAATTAACCAATCTATCCAAAACTCTGGATCATTATTAAATTTTATCTAAAACTTTGTGAACATTTAAAAAAGCTATAATGTGAAAAAGTGGTCAGGACAGATGAAAGGTTGGAATAGGCATCCTCACAAATTCAGGATGGGGTCTGACACCAAAATCCATATACCTAGAGGCTGTAGCCGATTGCAGGTGAACAGAGGCCAGCAGCATCCTGCTTCTAGGAAATGGCAGGAGAATAAGAGTTCCACACATGTATACAATAGAGCTGTATGTCCAACTGGGAGCAATTCCTTCTCCCTGTCCTGATCTCCATCACTGCACCGAGCACGGGCACGGCCTTGACCACCGCCTTGTGCTGGGCTGGGAACCAGCGGGTACGAAGCACCTGGAGAGAGGCCGGCGAGCACTGAGAGATCTGCCCGGGGACTCAGAAAATCACCAGCACGAGGCGCGTTCAAAAGAGCAGGATTGTTTAATGTCGGGAAGGGAAGACCGAGGGGAGACGCGCTAATAGTCTTCACTAGATAAAAGACATGTTCAGTAATAAAAGGGAATAAATTGTTCTCCACACCCACAGGGTACAGAACAAGAAGCAGCGAGGAAAGGCTGTAACAAGGAAGACTTAGGTTAAACATTAGGAAAAGAGCCATGATTGGTAAGCCTATAAAATTTCTAAAATTAAGCTGGACAACTATCAGTCAGACATGATGCTGGCAGAGTTCTTGCTTCATTGAAAGTGCGGATGAGAAAATAAGTCTGAAAGTTCTGGTGTCCTATGATCCTAAACGCAGCAAACTGCAGTAGAGAGCCCAGATCCAGAGGCAGAGACACAGTGTAGGGTGACAGGACCCATCCTGAACTTGCCCTGTCACCGCTGAGCTACCCCGAGCTACACCTGTGTGCTCCTACCCAATACACCACAGTGCAGGGAACGGCCCGCGCCCACCCACAGCACAGGACCATTGTCACACACTATGCTCTCGTCTTCAGCTACAAGAATGGTGTTCAGGAAAAGCCCGACCTGCTCCTGTCCTCAGGAAAACATCACAGTGTGAGAAGGTCCTGCTGTTCTAAACCCCATCGGAACATGCTGACTGTGCCCCCAAGAATGACAAGTGTATCTGCAAAAATTAATACGCAAACTGGCCCACCTAAAATACACATCGGTTAATAACCAGATAGCATAATATTGGTCACATTTCCAAGATAACAAACACATTAAGACAGCATTTGAAATGTACTAAAAATCCATGCATTTTCCCTTTAGATTACAGACAAACTAGTAATTTCAACTATATGCTCCCAATAAGATTTTCTTCCCTGTGACCAAATGGCCCAGGTTTTAATATTCTTCAGTGATCTTATGAATTTAAATTAAACTTCTAAGAAATTAAGAATATGAATTTCATTTGAGAAAAAACTGTCACAGCCATGGAAATGAAATATTTCTAACACACTCTGGTGATAAAAGTACATTTACTCTTGGTCTGGGACAACATTGCTGGTCTTTTGCAATTGCAATTAGAACAATCTAGAACGATTATTTTTTTAAGGAGCTAAAAACATAGACTACCCACCTGTATCTATTTTTAATTTGGTAATGACTGTACTTGCTAAAATTCTACCGAAATGTCACTCACAGCTTTGGATTCCAGCTTTTTTTAAGCAGAATATGGAGCAGAAAGCATAACCTATTATGCAAAACTGTCAGATGCTTACTTTTAAAATCACAGAAATAAATGCATAATCCTGATTTGCTTATGGATCTAAACTTTATTAAACAAAACTTGAATCTAATTACTCAAGACAACCAAGGTATTCTATAAAAAGTAATAGGGTTCTGATCTGTGTATGTCCCCTTGACCCATATAGTCCCTACTCCAGAACTAAGGGACGCCTCTTGCTGGGTGGGTGCAAGTAAAGGCAGAATGACTTGAGACCACTGTGACTTCTGTCTCATCAAATTCACAAATCAGCCAGACATTTAAACAGCACCAACTGTTGCAAGTAAATCTGCTATCAAATCTCAGCTGCAAAAATGTCAGTTCAAGGCACTCTGCAAAAATTTGTACTGAATCCTTAACTAAAAAAACACTTTATTTTTTTTTTATTAATGCTATTTTTTCGAGTGAGAAAATCTTCCAAACGATCATATCACAAATATTTCTTACCTCAAACATAAATTAACTGTACTTTAGGGGACTTTTTAAAAAATCTGATGAAAATGGTAATTCATGAGCCTCCTGCTGTTGGCAGCTGTATCACAATCGGTGACGTCCTTTGGGGGACTCTCAGCATGTGGCCTGCATCAAAGGTAATACGCCAGTTTTCATCCTAACTTATATATGCCTTAACAAGAATGTTCCAGACATTGCAATTAAAATATTAAAGTACTTTTTTATTTTTAAAATATCATTTATGTGAGATTGAAGATGACTCACTAGTATTAACAAAGGCAACTATCACTAAGACTTGCTTTTCCTAACATACTGGAATTCTTTATTGCCTGCATTCCTTACATACTGAAACGGGAAATTAAAACACATTGATTAAGCGTGCTAATACACCAGAGTGTTTAACAAAACATGCTACTTTATGCAAAATGATAGGCAGATGAGATTTTGTTGAAACAGAGTACATACAAGGACCTAAAAAATATAATGTATTTGACATATGGTACTTTACTATTCTTGTTCTTTGGTAGCACTGTGGAAAATCTGCCAAGCACTGAGTTGAAACGAGTGTCCTTCTCGGCATTACCGGCATCCCAAATTGCCAGAGTTCATGTGATCACCAGTTGATGGTTCCTGCTCCCAGGACCACTTTTGCGTTTATCCAACAACAGTAAAACATAAAATACAAAAGGCATTTCAGAGAAGTATATCTGGACCACACTTTTTTCTTTCCCTTTCCCACTAAGCCTCAAGACCTGAGAAGAAGAGACGCCCGGAGATGCCGCATTGTCCTGCAGAGAGCAGGACAGAACCCCTCACACCGTGTCCTTCAGCAGTCGCAGAAGCCCACTGAAATATCTCAACTGGAATGATTCTTCCTTTTAAAATGCAGTGCACCTAATCTCTATTAGTCTTAATAAAAATTTAGACTGAAAGTCCTGAATCTGGCCCATTTCTGGTAAGTATTGCTCCCTGCAGTGCTGTGGCAGTTCCTGTGCCTTGTCTTAATGAGGGACAGTCTGAGCAACCTGCTGTCCATCGGCAGGTTGACATTGACCATGAATATCTGCTACTACTAACAAATGGGGAAGTTATAACCAAGGGAAAAATGTAGCCTTGGCTCTGCAGTGGCCAAAATGATTTATGACATCAAGACCTAGGGAAAAACACGACTACTCTGAAGGACCGCGTGAGCTCAGCCTGCACTCACATGTTCTGTGCCCACTCCCAATGACCGTGGTTACGACTGTAAAACTGTTTTAACAAGAAAAATTAATTCTTTTGAATAATCCTTCTGAAATATGATATGCATTTTAATTGTATGCACCCTGTCATTAATTAAAGTTCCCTACCTTTTGGTACATTAATTCAAAGATCATATCAGTGACAAAGCAACAATTATAAGATGACTGTTTACTGAAATTAAAAACAAAGTTAAAAGGTTAATGTACTCTTGCGATACACTCAAAGTAATGCTAAAATGTTTTCAGTTGAGGTTTTTACTGCACATTATTTTTCTACTCCTTGAAATCAATCTCTTTGTTCCAGGAACACATTTCCTGTCAATAAAATGAAAAATGATATAGATTTAGGAGGATAGTGGTCTCAGCGTAGCATCTCTCATATTATTATTCCAGTATCATCTGTTACAAAGTAAGACCAATTCCCACATCTAATTACAAACAGGATTTCAGAGTCATTAAACAAAATACATTTCCATTAGTACTGCTGTAAGAAGATAGGGGAAAAAATGAAGATTAGTTCATGCTGTACCTCTGCTTTTCAAGCTTTGAAGATTTAGACCTTTGCACTCGGAGACTATAAATTTGTAAAGGATCTGAAAGGTGACAGACACGCGAAAGCTCTCAATTCTACACAGTTTAGCCATTCCATTTGCATTTTGTCATTAGTTTATCTTTTGCTGCACTTTGTTCTGATAGTAGATATGGCAAGAATCCAGAGAGGTTGTTTGTGATTATGCTGTGTGCACCCGGAGGTGTTTTATTTGGCGTTCGGACGGGGTTTTTTAATAGATGTGAATCCTGATTTTCTATACTACATTTTTTTTCCAGCAAAAGTTAAAAATCATTATAAGGAATTGTGTCTTCATGAAAAAGAAAAAAAAAGTACTTTATGCTCTGGAAAAAAGGAACAACAGTTCTTTGACTTCAACTAAGGTAACAGCCAAAATATACTGAGGAAGCAGATTGTGTGGTACATTTAACTGTTGAAATATAAACTTAGAAGTAGATATATTCTCAATTCATAAACATTTAGCAGCATCTAATTGCCATGAATTCATTTAAAATACACCTTTGAGAATTATTGACTCAAAAAGCATTCACACAACCAGAGCTTAGACATTTAATAAGAACTTTTCTAAAAAGAAGTCTATATAATACTTAAATTTGCTTCATCTTTAAAATAGATTATATTAGCATATGACGTTATATAAATATTGATTAATTTCATCATGTGTAAGTTAAGCATCAAAACCAGAAATTCCTCACAAGGAAAAAGATGCCCCAGAGTTACAGAGAAAAGCAGAGAATTTTATTTTCGATTGGAAGTGCATCCTGAAAGCCACTGAGTTTCATCATGACATGAATCTTCATCAAGCCCTGAGGAACCAATGTCTCATCCAGGGGCTTCAGAAGGTTTTTTGTTCAGACGCACACTGTACCATGTAATATTACAGTAATATGTAATATTACAGACTTCTTGCAGCGTCTAACCTTCCCCAGGGAAACATCTCAGACTGCTGGGCTGGACAGGAGCTGTGAGATGCTCTGAACTCACTTCTGATCTCCAGGAGATCTTTGAAGCACAAACTGACCATCACCGCCTGTCTCTGGCCTGGTCCCATCGCCTGTGTAACACGGTCATGTTGTGAGCCGTACATCACCATCTGCATGCCTGATGGACAAAGGTGCATCTCAACTGTTACCCTCTTTCCATTCTATCCCACCTCACCTGGTGCTCAGTCCATGGATGAGCAGCTCCCTGCCCCTCAGTGCTCAGCAAACAGGGAGGTTTTTGTACCCGCTATGTGCTGCCCTCAACTGCCAGCATGGAAAACAAGTATATTCACACTCACCGAGCCCAATGCAGGTATGTGTCTGAAGAAGTAGCACAGATATCTCAATTTTTAGGATGAAATGTTTTCATATATCTGCTAGCGCTGGTGTCATAGAATCATAGAACGGTTTGGGTTGGAACGGACCTTCCCAGCTCCCCCAGTGCCCCCCCTGCCATGACAGGGACATCTTCACCAGCTCAGGTTGCTCAGAGCCCCGTCCAGCCTGGCCTGGGATGCCTCCAGGGATGGGGCATCAACCACCTCTCTGGGCAACCTATTCGAGTCAAACAAGCCTAGTTTTGGATGATACTGCACAGAAAACAAACCCTATTAAACTCTCTCTGACTTCAAGACCATACATATTGCTCCTGGCAAAAGGACAATTAAAGAAAATTAAAAGTATGCTTTACTAGCTTTTCAACTGATTCTAAAAATATTAGCAGTCATTTTGACCGGTTATATTTTTTAAATGGCATGAATGTTTTGTGTTCTTTAAATAAAATTATCATCTTTGAAACAATAACTCTGCTCATGTAACACAAAAATACTTGCTTTAACAACAGGAAAAATGACTTCATGAAGTCTGCATGGCACTCCAGGATTAAAAAAAAATGTGTTCTCTGGTCTTGTCATTTTTACTCTTACAATAAAATAACAGCCTCGGCATCCTGCTTTTTAGAATAAAAGACCTACCTCTTTTGACTTTTGAAGCACTTGAAAATTTTAAAAGAGAAAAACTAAAAAATGCTGACCGTGTAATAGCTGGGTATTCATGGTGGGTGGAGAACATGAAAGGTTACAATATGGATCTGTGCCTACGCGTTTCTTTTCAACTTGAGCAGCATCCTCCTGCTTCTGCTAACTCGGCAATCATACAGCTGACAGATTTCTGGGTTTTCTAAATAATGCATGGGATTTTCTTTTAACATGTCAGTGCAAAAGTATCAATTCTGCCCCTGTGTCGTTTGTGATGCTGATTTTCCTTGACAGCATTCCATTAAACCAATGAGATTTTCCCTCCTGATGGTTCCTTAAATATTCCTCTGAGTGATGTATTTGTGGTTTTTTAAGCAGATTGTGAAGGATGTTTGCATTTATGAGAAAACTGCATGGCAGGTACTGAAGGGAAAAAAGGATAAAGAGATAACACTATTTCTTTTTATGAAGAGCTTTTTCTCTGATCCTCGTATGCCAAAACCAGGGTGTTTTTCCTTTCTTTTCTGCCTAACTTAGCTCCTTGTCTGGAAATTAAGCAACAAGACTCTACATACAGAATAACATTTTGACTTCCTAAGGAAATACCACTGAAACACTTAGTACTGTTTGATATCTCTCTTGGGAAAGTAAAACACATTTATTAAATCATGCACGCTAACTCCAAAAGCCAACAGAAGGAAATAACTGCTTTATTCTTTGCACTGAGGTTTTGTACAAACAGGTACTGTCGCGGACTGCTGTGCACTGATCCTTCTCTGCTGGGTAACACAGCATCCTTAAAGGACATCCCGATAATATCACCAATACCGCATTTTGCAATCTATCCTTCATGTTTCAGTTCTATCACACACTTGTACAAATTACCTGCTGCCATGCTATTAAAAAAAGAAGCTCCGATTTCAAATAAGTTTCAAATTTCCCTAGGCAATTATATGTTAATTTCCAGAATACGCTTTGCCTAACATTAGTATTGCATGATGATGAAACAGATGATCTTCATAAATAACTTCTGCGCAACCAGAGAGGTTTTGCTTTGTTTATGTGATTTCTATAGAACAACAAAATCGGTGATGTGGCGGCACCTTGAGAGACCCGCACACACATCCCGCACACCTGCCTTCGGCTGCCAGCTGCCAACTCTTGATCTTGCTCATTTTCCAAAGTGGAATATGAAAGGCCACGTTGCTCCTGGCACATGTTATCAGTCATTATCATTTACAGCATGACTTTCTTTGGCTATGGTGACCTCATCTCCACCTCATCTCCAAGGACTCACATGGAGTAGCCAAAAAGGAGGAATATAGGACTTAAAAAGACTTATGGCCACCAGGAATTTGAAATTTCAGAGGGATGTAACTTCTCCCACTTCCAGACACCTATGTCCCCAACCACATCGTTCTCTAAATTCAACCTTCTTTCCCAAGCCCTACAAGAAGATGGAGACAGACACTAAGAACAGATTGGCTGGACTATGGGGCCAGAGAACCTATAGTGCCAGATTAAATAGGAGATTTTCAAGTGCCTGAGAAGTTTGCTTCAACACTTCATATGATGAGTAGGAAGGTGCAAAAAAACCTTTTTCTCTTCTGCAGAGAGAGTGGAAGGAGGCCATTAACGTTCAAATGTATAACAACATTCTTCACAGCACTGTGAACTAATGCATTACTTCAATTCAAAAAATACATGATTTTTTTGGTACATTTTTTTTCTTCACAGTTTCAGTATTGTATCTTGCAGCATGTTTTTTAACATAAGTTATTTAGAATATTCCAGTACTAAACTCCACTACCGCTGAGATTATTGTAATGTCACAAAAATAAGGTAGGGCCTGATGGGCAAGCACAGCTGCTGGGCCAGAAGCAGGAAAAGAGGTGACACTTTCCTCCCTACTTCCTCAGACACATTTGTAAGATTCAGTTCCACGTCTGTAATTTCCTAGAGGACAATACAGTATCTGGGGATTTCTAATACAGTCAATGATCCTGAGAGTTAGAGCTCAGGTTGTAAATTGATACCACGAATTCTGGCTTCAGATACCAAAACTCTTGAAAAATTTCCATCTTCAAAGGTGCACAAATACAGAGAAAGAAACTACAGAGGTGACATTTGAGGCACTACTAAAAAAGAAAATCCACAATTATTTCATACTGACTTCAACAGATACAGATGAGCATTGAAATGAATATGACAAGGCATCCTCACCACTTTTTTATTATCCTAATGGCCTGTATATAATGACACACTTCCAAAAAATCTGGCAATAAACTTTCAGGGCTTAATACTGATCAATTACATTTTAATTCAAAACAAGCAACAGCAAAAGAGACTGTACCACTAATCTATCAGACTACGGCATGAGGAGGAAGGCACACATCCTCATGTGAAATATTTAGTGGCATTGTATTTTATGTTCACCAAAGGAAGACAATGGGTAACGCTAAGGTAAAAAAACAACAGTATGTTTAGGTAAAGGTTTAAGGTAAAACTGCAACCCTTCAAGTCTTTGTTAGAGTAAAAAGAAAAAAAAAGAAGAAACAAAAAACCAAAAAAACCCACAAAGGAAGCAAAAGGTCCTCCGCTCTGTGTAACTATATTTCTGATTTGACAGCTACAGTTATAATCATTCAGACATCTATTTCCCACAAACTCTCCACAGCCATAACCTTTAGTGATTAATTATAAAGTTCCAGGAGCAATAGTACACAGACTAATTTCCTAAAACAATAAAAGACAGAATTTCTCATTTGGAGCTAAATGAAACACGAACAGGTTGTTATTCATGCTGAAATCTAGATGCGGAGTCATGTTGCAGCCATTACAGAAGCTATTAAACACAACCTCAAATCAAAGACACTGTAGGTCTCTCTCCTAAAATAAAATGCTTTTCTCACTTATGAAGCCTCTGACTCCTTTGCTCCGTTTCTTTTTACCTCTTCTTTGTAAAAATATTTTCAAAATTCAATTTTCTTTCTCATTTCACATCCTGATTTTGTTTTTAATAGTCATTTAAACTGTAAGAGTCTGGAACAAAACATTTGGTAAAGGTTTCAGGCCCACAGAATTATCACAGTGTTCTCTTCACAGTGAATCGAAGTACAAAATGTATATGCCCAGTCTCTTCATGCCCTACCTCAGCCTCCAGTGGGTCTTCTATAGTGAATATTCGACAGTTCTTCAGTTATTTTATATAGTGAACTGTATACTTGAGTTTTACATTCCTTTCATTTTGGTTTCCCTTTTGACACATTCTGCTGTACCTGCTCAATGTAAAACTTTAAAAAATTATCCTCCAATAGATAAACTATGCACTACAAAAATGATCCTACTGCTGGCACTTTAGATACTAAAAAGGGGGGAAACTGTGAATTTAATATGATTAGTAGTAGTTCTTTCTCTATCTGCAAGCAACATTGGCACACAATTCAGCAAATTTGCTCCTGGCAATTTTACTGAATTAGGCAATGAAAAGAGGAAAGAATTGAGAAAAGATATTTACACAAGTGACGCCATATCCTTATCCTTGGGCCTCACTGTAACTTCAGCTACAGCCAGTGGAAATTCTTCCAAATATTCAAATTGGAATTGAGTCAGCTGTAGAACTCATTGAATTGCTAAACCACAGAGAACTTACATTGAATAGGCAAACTTTTGACGTATTGTCGAAATGCTGGTATGACAATCCCCCACAAAAATTGCCAATGAGGTATCTAAGATAATATTAACGTACTCTAGATTCTCCCCATATGAACTATACAAATTTTGTCATATCAGGTAACACACCAAGCTAGGAACATTTGAATTAGCACAAGCTTTTGTACAGCAGCTTTTAAAAACCCTAATACTAACCCTACATTTTTTCTGTATGAAGCTTCCTTGCTTCTCTGTAGGAATTCTGTCTTCAGTCATATTTCTTAGCATGTCATGAAACTTCATAATTCACTTTGAACTACACACAGACTGTAAGAGTTACACAAACTAAATATGAATTTTCAGTGCTTTTTTTCTGAATTCAATAAGCACTAACTGATTAGGGGCTGAGAGGTGAATAAGAAATACATATCCTACATACCAGAAAGCTGGGGAAGGCTTTAATGCATGAATTCGAAGCCAGATTTCTTCAATACAGATGAGTACACAGAATTAGTAAAAGGCACTACCACTTTTGGAAATACTGCTTTGTGCATAATTTGTCATGAATTCGAAGTTATTCCTTTAGAAAAAAAATGAGTCTAAGACCTTCCAGCTGCTGCTTTATTGGTCTAATAAATTAGCATCTTGATGGTACAATGCATACACACTATACACCATGCAAGCAAGCAAACTGGTAAGAGTGGCTTCATCTTTAGAGATGCATGTGTGACTTCAGAGAAGTGTGAATGCAATGAGGGATCAGACAATGCCTGCATTCTTGAACTGAAAATGAAAACAAAGGATGCTTAAGTTTCCAAATGCTAAGAATGTATTGTAGGATTGCTTGTGTCAAAAAACAAAAAGAGGCCTAGTGAACCTGGCGTTATTGTAGTATGTATTTAGCTGCTTTCTGTAACAGAATGGATTCATCTTGCTCCAGGTTGTCTACATTATCCAAGTAAAAATCTTTTCACATGAAATGAACATTAGAATAAATAAAGAAGATATGCTCTTCTAAGGATCCATTTCTGGCATAAACTTTGAACCCTACTCTTGTGGAGCTGGGACTTGGGGACTTCACTTCACGTTTATCCCAATGCTTATGTAGCTGTACACACTGAGCATGTGTTCAGTGCCAGTGCCATCCACCCAAGGTCACTGCAGCCAGGTGGGACACAACAAACGTTTATCATGACTCTCCTTCATACCTGTGGTTTACAAACATCCATTCAAGGAAAGAACCAAATGCAGAAAAGCCTCAAAGTTGGTGATTTAGCACTGCTTACTTTGCTTTTCTCCAGTGAACTGTGGAACTCACAATGAGTACCAACCACCTGATGTTCTGGACACTTTCCATCATTTACAGAAGAACTCTAGACTCACTGTATTATTGCCAATAGAGAAGTCTTTTGTTACTAAAAAGATACTTTGGGAACAATTTAAAATGCCTGTATTCTATCATAATAAAACTATCCTTCAACAATATATTGCAAATAAAAGAAATGAAGGTGGTTGTTAGGAGGAAAACTGGAGGAATGTTGGAGGAATGGGTGCGGTAATTTTGATTTGACACTGGCAGAGCAAAGCTTACACAAAAAAAAGAGCACAATATTTTGAGACAGATTTTTGATTTTGTGTCCCATGCACAAACTCAGGTGTTCAGGGTTCCCCTGCAGCCCATGTGCACAGTGTTACTTACCCGCATTAGAGTTGAGCTCTTCATTTTCCGATTCTGTTCCATTTTGACTTCCACTTCCATGCAGGCTATTCATTGCCATAAGTTTCATTTTCTGTAACTTCATAGCCTCTGCCATGGCAGCCGCTGTCAGACCTGCAAAAATAGAAACAAAATGTAATAACATTCCGTACGAGGCAGCACTGAAAAATATGACAAACAAAACAATTCCTTTCAGTGAGAATAAGTCCCATAAATTCAATGCACATTCGTAGTCCAGTTAGGTAATGTTATTCTGAACACTATTTTAAAGTCGAGTTATTTCAGTACATCATTATAAGGATTTTTTTTTAAAGTTCTTTCATGTTTTTTTTTTACATGTATAGCACAAAGAAAGATTTATTTAATGGTAATCCTTTTGATTATAGTTTTAAATATCATTTCTGTCACTTTGATCATTTTGTCACTTTGATCACTTTCTGCTTGACTTCTTTAGCTGCTACAAAATTTCCAAGTACACTAGTAAGATACATTCCTCAATTTCAACAGCTCAAAGCCAATTAACACGGAACAATCAATGCTCTACTAATTCATTACATATTTAAATATTATTTTGTCTTCTCATGAGATGTGTTGGTTTGGATTAACATTATTGCTACTGGAAAATGACACTGGAAATGTTAAAAAAAGTACAATATGGGTAATTACAAACTCAAACCCACCTTTAACAGACCATCAAGACCAGAACAAATTTACAGAATTATGGAGGGTTTGTGGTAGAAGATTCTCAAGTAACTGAAAACCAATTAATTTCCAATGGTAAAAAAGAAGAAGTGTCAGGCTACAGGTTACCATCATTATCATAATTATTTTATTTTTATTTAGATTCCCAATATAATTTTTTGTAAGAGTAAACTTTTAAAGTATTTTAAATGGTTGGTAAGAGATCAGATTTTCTTCCAGACAGTATAAAATTACTTTTACTCTGGGCAAGATACGACTGAAAATATCTTATCTGAAGTTCATCTGTCTTGCAGGAAAATACGGGGGATAAGGCCATGTAACCAAAAGACCTCTTCTGGTATAACTGTTCATTCATTCAGTTATGGATTAAATGGGTTTGTCTCCCTCCAAGTGTAGTGTGACTTGCTTTTGTCATTTGCTCAAAAGCAAGCTAAACAGTTCGTACCAGCTATCTTGTCATCAACCGTGCAATAGTTCACAGAATCACTGAACTGCAGTTACCAAAACCCATGAATTTTTGTTGGTGGTGCATGTTCTATCACTCCACAGTGATACCATGTATCACAACAGAATTAAGTAATCTGCAAAGTACTGCTTACTGAGATACTGATTAAAGTGAACTAATAATTTTCACATCCTATACTGCCACACATTCATAAATCAGAATACTTTCTTTCAAAAGCTGCTACGAATTGGACACTTAGATTAGTTCTGCTGCTCCCATAATAGGCTTCACAAAAGTCCTCATTATTTTAATACAACTTAAGTAAGCAAGCAAGCGAGCAATAGACTCCAACTGCATGGAGGAGGGACACATTATCACACATGGCTACAGCAATTTGGTCGACTTCAGCAAAAATACTCCTGATTGACATCAGGAGGTTGGAGATGACAGGTGACGAGAGGGGACTCACACAAACCTCTGTCCTCCTCCCATCCTGCCCAAGAGCCCTCAGCATTCACCAACCCAACGTGCAGCTGCACAGCCCGGGTTCCCAGAGCACTGCTGCAGACCAACAAATATCGTTCTACTGCTTTGTCATTGATACATGAAAGATTATAGCAACTTCATTCTTAAGATACATTAAATATAAATATGTGAAAGTAAGTCCAGAAACTAACATCAACAATCTTGTCTTTCAGGTCATTTAATGCAGTCCTCACTTCATACAGAAGATCACTATACAGTAATGGTACTTCACTTGTTATTTGTTTTTTTTTTCTAATACCCTTTATAAAGTTCTTTTGCAAATGCTAAAGGTTTGTGGTTTTTTTAATCAGGCAGATACAAAATCCTGATGTTTCAGCTCCTGTTTTTACAGATTATCTGGCTGACATCACTCACACTTGATCCGTCAAAGAATACATCTTCAAAGATAAAACTGTTCACACACTTTCTGGAGAAGATGAAATAATCTATAAATGTTTCCACTTTTTTTCTAGGGAAAGGAAGTGAGATTGCTCTTCGATTGAATTTCACATTATTTTCAGAAAGTTCAAAAAAACAAGCACCAACACAAGTCTTCTGAGGAAGTTGCTGTTCTGAAGACTTCCAGGCACCTGTGAGATTCGCCTGCCTACCTGCACACCTGCACTGTTCCTCCTTATCCCAACCATCACCAAAGCATTTTCAGAACCTGTACCCACTCCCAGCCTTCTCTCTTTCCACTTTATGCTTCTAATCCATTTGCAAAGAATCCACATTTATGTAAAGGTTACAAAAAATACAGAGTCTGAACATGGACGGTTTTATCATAACTTTTTATCATTTATATGCACTCAAATACATACAGATGAACCAATATCCCAGCAAATATTTTCATCTGGCTCAATATTTATACAGGTTCTTAATACTGTGAGTCATAAAACTTGATTTAGTTTAAATAAACAAAGGAGTAAAGAAACTGTTCATAAGGAGATAAACAGGGAATGGAAAGTGAATTCAGAGCTTTAGTTAAATGTTCAGTGAAAAGACAAGACAAAAAATTAGCCAGGGCACTGTATAACAAAAACAAAACAAAACACACAAAACCACCCAACAAACAACAACAACAAAACAACCCAACACACCACACAAACAAAACCGAACCAAACAAACCACATAAACTTCTACTGAATAATTGTATCAGGAGCATAAGGTAGAAAGGGTATCAAGGAACAAACGGAAAATAATATACACAGTCCCAAAATCACCGCGATGCTGCCTGGAGAAATGAAAGGTAATTATTGTCAGGCATTTTTGAACTCCCTAACCAGACACAGCTGCCATAAGGACAACAGCCAAAAAACAGAAATCTATGCTGTGCCATCTGCCACACCAAAGTCACTCTGCTTCAGCATTAAAAGTTTAAAGAGTAAAGCACAGTCCTGATGCAGAAAGCCTGACAGTCTGAAGATCCCGGGCAGTCAGGCATAAGCTCAGTATCAGCAAAGTCTTTATACTCTCATTCATTTATTCCCCAGTCTATACAATTTCTTACTCGAACTATAATAGCAGTAAAAGTCCCAGAATCTGACTGTATGAGGCAGTTTAGAAACAGTGTACTAATTCTTCAGCATTTCTGAAAGCTAATAAAATTGAGGTTAAAGCAAATGGTTTCAGCAGTAAGGGCGTGCTACTGATTGAAATGATGGAAGAAAACGTAGAGCAAATCACCCATTGGCATAATCTTCAATTAAGGTTACTGCCATGGCTAACATACTGAAGCTACTATTTAATTTTACTATTAATAAAACTCCTTTCTGTAATTGACTCAGCTCTGGTAGCTGTGGCAAAGAGGGCTATTCTTCAACTGACTTATCTAAAGATCTACAAAGAACTGAAGAATCATTTCCATCCCCTCAGATGAATCATTATCAGCAGCAGAATCTCACTTAGAGTACCTCACTTTGAAAAATGTACTTGAAAACTGCTGTAATGTATACATCTATTCCTCTCCTTTCACCTTAAAAAAAAAAAAAAAGGATCCCTAGGAAAAGCGACATGCTGGATTAGATACTTCAAAGCTTCTGTTTTTTTTCTCTCCATTAACACTTTAAATCTCCTTTTCTTCAGCTATCTTCTGCCAGCTGTGAATAATCACTACACACCCAGGAAATAAACTACATACCGCTCATTATCAAACACGTACGACCTTTACAACACTAACGACAACAAAGCACGACTCTCATCATGGTTGCAGTGATTTCTTTTCAAAACTGCTGTTATCCAATAGCAACCACGAGCTGGTCCTGCTCACAGCAGCCCATGAACCAGTTGCCTTGGCCAAAGACAAACGGCTCCTTGCAGAGCTGTGGGGAACTTTGAGAGAGACACATCAGCGCTACCGCAGGAACCTCGGAGCCGCGTTCTGGGTCAGCTCTCTATAGATGCATCTTGATTACAAGTGCATAACAGATTGTGATGGTGTGCGCTCAGGTACACCTGCACCGTGCATATGGCAAAACAACCAACTGCCATTAGTAATCTTCATTCCGTAATTTCGGTTTTCTCAGTACACTGTCTACTCTCCCTTTGACAAGTTTGCATAACTCTGCTGTACAACACGGGAATTTAGCTCCGAAATAACCCTTCAAGGACACACGAACCAGCAGGCTTAATGCTCAGGTTGCACTGAAAAAAAATTCTGCAATTATATTCTGAGCTGCAGTTAAAATGTACCTAAGCACCAAACAGTTTTAAAATTAAGGTCTTTTGATCCAAATTAGGACCATACTCGGCCTACTCAACACAGCACGCCACATTGCCCTGGGGAAGAGCTGCTGCTGTGGGGTGTTGGAGATGGAATAGACCTGGACATGAGGAAGAAAATTTTTACACTGAGACACCGGTCCAGATTACCGAGAGAGGTGGTGGATGAACCATCCCTGGAGACATCCCAGGCCAGGCTGGACGGGGCTCTGAGCAACCTGAGCTGGTGAAGATGTCCCTGCTCATGGCAGGGGTGGCACTGGGGGAGCTGGGAAGGTCCCTTCAACCCAAACTATTCAGTGATTCTATGGATGTGCTGTGAAGCTTCGCTGCTTCTGTGAGGGCTGGGCCCACTGAACTCATCCTCTGGTCCCAAAACCAAGGTACTTGAGAGGGTGTGAAGGCCTGAGAGGCTCTTCCATCCCTTGTCTGCATCCTATTAAAGTTCATGGTTAATTGTTTACTCAAATGTCCCCTATGCCAATACAAAGACTACTGAAAATTATTCCTCTGTGAAGTCTCGGGAATTATTTCAACAAAACCAGGCACTTTTAATGCATGGCCCAAAGATCACAACTCCAAGGTCATTTGTTGTGTATCCCCCCCCAGGGCCAGTCTCCCATTATATTTGGCAGTGCCAAACCCACCAGCTTCCAAGAGCACCAGGTGACAAGGGGACAGTGTCTCTCGCCTCAGGTAAACATCACTGATTAGCAAATACCTTCCCGGAGACATCAGAAACTAAAGCTTAATTACATTCCCACTCGGAGGTACCCAGGATGTCTTGCATGCAAGTGAATCCTCCATGTTTAACTAATGTCCAGTCATTCAAAATTGAGTTTTCATGGTGAATACAAGGACTCGGAGCATTTTAAGGTGACCCTGAGTATCTGCTAATCTTGTACTCTAGCTACAGCTATTTTTTTCAGTTCCTTAATTAGTCAGACTGTGCCCCCCCTTCATATTAGTTTGAAAGCTTTTGTGTCAGAACTGTGAACAAGTAAATTAACTAAAGGAGAACTATAAGTAATCAAATCTCGAGGTTTTCAATTAATTAAATGAAACGGTGAGTCAGTGAGCTGAAGAATGGTCTTATAGTAAAACAAAACATTTAATTAAATTAACAGTCAACACATTGCAATTAATAATATTCAAAAGGAAAAATGAAAACCAGTTTAGCCTTGCCGTATTATTTCAGTCTAACAGTCAAGCATTGTGCATCGGCTTGTTTGTTATTTGCTTTCAAAGCGGCTATGGGTCAAGTATGATGTGCTAAAACAGGAATAATGAAACATCTGGTAGTATGAAATGTTAATATGAGATACCATATTGCAAACAGCGAAAACAATTCTGAAACATTCAATAAATTAGGCCTTGGAAGACTGAAAAGGATACAATTCCTTTCCCATTTTCTTCAACAGGGAAATGAATAAAAATAAATGCATATAATGGACTTTACATTTTCAGAATGCCTGCAAGGATGTACTAGCAAATTTAAACATTCACAACAGAAAGTGCAGGCTTCTCTGTAGCTGAACAGAATCATCCTTGTTTAGTGATAAACAGGTAAAATCCAACTACTAACATGATGGAGAGTGAAAACAAATTGTTGAATAAGAACATTGAAATGACCAAAGTGTTAGAGCAGTTTGGAGACAGGTCCAAACATGTAAGTCTTGTTACTGCAGACTTTTTCCATTTCGGTAAACTTACTCAACCAGAAACTGCAGGAAAGTTTTAGCTCTGGTGCATGTTCTGTTTTCAATGTTTGTTCAAAGATGCTCCAGCTACCATTTCGGATAGATCATAATAATCCAACAACGTGAAACATTTGAGAGACTGTAAGGAAAGAACTTAGTGAGTAATTGGCCGCTGTGGGCAGAGGATGGGATTTCAGAATAAGCACCATAGCATGAAGCTTTATCATGGGCTAAGTTGTGCAAGAATTCACCCCGGGCCTGGGGAGGACACACTTGGAGCCCAGACTGAAATCCATGCTCCGTCCATTTGACATTGCCAAGCTGAAACATAGTCAATAGCCAAGAAATGGATTACAGCAGCTGAGTTTCTTTCATCTGTTCTGATACCTACAGCCAGTCATTCTGATAATACAACCATATTTTAAAAATATGTTCTCTCCCATTTTGCAACAAGAAAAAACATTTTTACAGTAGAAAATTTGCAAGTATTTATACAGTATTTATTCTGTTCCGTGTTCAGAGTGAAAGAGAAAATAAAGACTAATTCTCTAACCACACTCAGTTAATGAAACTTCAGAGACTATGGATGATCATCCGTAGCAAAACATCTCAGACAATGGTTAAAATTTTTGAGCGGCCTAATTTTTAAACATCACCACTTTAAAATGTGAAGAAACTATACTATGGAAAAATAATCTTATTGGGGAAGTAAAAAACCCAAACAAATATTATGCGTATTTGTCAGGAATTGTGGGAAATTAATCTTCCACAGAGAAGCTCCAGTCAGTTCAATTCACACTGAATTGTCACACAGCCTTTACTTGAGAGACTTTATTCTCTGCCCTTGTGCAGCCCCTTATTCCCTACACAGCCTCCACCTCTGCAGCAGACAGAGAGGGACAGACCTACAGACAGGTCTCTTCATCACACAACCTTGCTTCCCCCACAGGTCAATCGATTCTCTATCATCAACTAGGCAGTTATGCCGGGGAAAAAAAAAACAGTATGTGATAATGCAATTTGAAGTCTTTGCCAAATGCTCAAGGGATCTGAATTAGGGTTGCACGAACGTTTCTGAAATTTTGACAGCTTGGTGTTGCAATCCTAGTAATTTCTGTTTAACACTGTGTGCTTGCTCACCTTATTTTAATTCTAAAATATAATTTCATGCAAAAGTTCACATGAGCATAAACAAGATTAGAACCAAACATCCCTGCCACTCCTTGGAATAATTCACAGTAGTAAGAGGTTGTCATTCTCTGATTTCACACATATTTAGGCAGTAACAAAAGTCCTGATACTTACAAATTTGGATGTTCACTTTAAAATAAAAGGGAGAATTTGCTTTCCAGATGCTCTCATCCCTTGTCTGCCTCTAGTCTTCAGGATTCTCACCCCAGTTATAAACTCTGTGTTTTGTACAGCCTGATCTTACCCTCCCTGATACCCACCTCAAGGACTGGATATGTTTTTAACATGAACATCTTCCACCAAGTCCCTGCACCTGAGGTATTTCCTGTCCTTGATCCACATGAAGACATGATGACCGAAGACCTGTCAGATTTCTTGTCTAAACCCAAGAGGCTTAATTTGAAGTGTACAGAATTCGAACCCTAAATTCATGCGTAAATCTATGTTAAGATGAACGCTCCTGTTCAAACTGATACACAGTAATACCCATCTATATATTTCACAGATTGCTTACATCCAAAAAGGTAGCTGGTATCTTATGTCAAACAAAACGGCAGCTTACCTTATTGGAGGGAAACAGAAAAATCAAAACTACAAAGAGGATTGAGAGGGTTACACTGTTTTTTTTTTTTCTTTCATTCTTACAGTATGTCTCATGAGAATTGATTAATTTTGTGACATTTCCTGCTCTTTTTTACAATCTATGCCATGAGAATGATTTGTCAAGGCCATAATGCGTAATACTTTTAGTATGCTGCACTACTGTGACCTTTACCTTCCTCTGTATATTTGATTGACTGACCACCCCACTTTTGATCTACAGGTTTCAGAAGATGGATGCATACACAAGACAGATAACATCAGCCATTGAATTATTGTTGAAAAGATCACAATCACTCTGTACAGATAATTTGCATGTTCTTCTGTGCATATCTGATGCAATTTTAGTCATGTCAATGAAAATTTTCAACATAAAATGAAAACTCTTACACTCTGGGATATACTTTAAAAGTGTTTTCATACATCATAAGAGTGACAAGTTCATGCATTAGATTTCAGTAAGGATAAGACGGGTTAAACTAATGCTCATAATAATCCAAATTCTCAAACTATCCACTTATGCTTTCATAATGCTGTCATGGAATAAAGATTACAAATCTTTGAGATAAGGACTTGAAAAATTAAAAACTAAATCAGAAACATGTTAAATCACCTCCCTGAGAACAACATATAAAATAAATTCCATTTACAGGAAAAAAAAAGTTAGCTCCAAAGAGCTAAATATTCAGAGGCCACAAGAAAGAATCCAAAGGTGGTTATCATCAGCCCCAAAAGGAAAATAGACCTTTGACACAGACCTCAGAGCCTGCAGAGCAGGAATGCTTCGGTAACTTCAATAATTCTTTAATTATGAGGACAGCTGTGGATATTGGCACACACTGTCACCCGGCCAGCACCGGGCACTATCATCTAGCAACATCCCCCAGGCGGACAGTGTCAGATTTATTTGAGTCTGACTCAAAACAAGCTGGACTGTCCAACGGCCTGCAAAGCTCACACACAGTAAGGCCCCGGGTGCACACAGGGCTTAACGGCCACCTTCTCTGGGGCTTCAGAGCTTCTGACGGCAGGACTTCGTTATCCATCTTAGAGTACACTTTGGGCTCACGGGAACCTGAAATTGTGTTATAAATACATTTAAACCTAATAGCCCTCATAATCACCATGGACATCCTGTAACTTCTCAAGTCATCACAGAAGTCTGTCATGGTGCATGTGCCACCATCTGAAATTAGAATTATTGGTTGGTTTTTTTTTTGGTCCATGTGTATTCCTTTCCTGTTAAATCAGTTTCTGTGGCTATAAAGCACTTGTCCGTACGCGGTAATGGTGGGGAAATTGCTGAAGTTTTTGGTGGTCCCTTCAGTTAAGAACAAAAAGTCTGAAAGCTTATCTGGACTTGGCACAAATCTCTCGAGTTTGTAAAATTAATTGGGCTGGAAAGTCTCCTGAGAATACGGATATCTTTAGGAGTGATTTCAAGCTACTTTCTACTTGTGATTGGAACATACCATATTTGTATCAGATGCCACAGCTCAGCGACGCCCCAGCTGTCTCAAATCACAATTCAAAAAGTGGTTATTTTAAGTGAATACTGAGTTCCATAAATTCATCATACTACAGTTTTTCAGATGAAACCTCAATACACTGTCAAGATCAGGGCTGCAGTCAGAGACTGGATTACTAAAATATTACCCCTGTGGGCCGCTCTTCCCTTCAGCTGGGCCAGCCTGACCAACACTATGGGCTCCTGAGGATGATACTGCGCAGGTCCCTTCCCCAACCTGTCCCAGGAACTGAAGGGTTGGAGGGGAGAAATGTTACATCACACTTTCCTCAGATGTTTCCAGTGAACTGAAACCAAGGAAATACTAATTTCACATTATTACTAACCCAGCTACAAACAGCAGCAGTGAGCTCCCTCTTTACTCAAGATGGCAATCACACCATAGAAACTTTACTTGCAAAAAATATTCTGTGAACGAGGTTCCTCCACTTACACAACTTCGTAGAATCATCCCCTACACGGTTTTTCTTCCGCATAAGCAATTTTTCAAGACCTCTGCCAGAACAGAAACTGAATGCTATTATAACACTGCTCTTAGTTACCTAAAGCTGAGAAATTTGTTGCCAATTCATAAAAACCACAAAAACATTATGCTTATTTGAAGCGCAATATCCTAAGCAAAGAAAAAGAGGGAGCCCGCACACTCCTTTCCAAATGTCATTTAATTAGCACAACCTCAAAAGATGCAAGTTTAAAAGCAGCATCACTTAAGAGCATAAATTAATGGAATATTCTTGCAAGACCTATAATCACTTTCCAATTCTGGCTGTTGAATGAAAGTGAGATGCTTTAGATTAGTTTATTTTTATTTCAGCGGGGTTCGGACAGCAATCCAACTTGCCTGCCTGGGAAGGAAAAGCTTTCATGCAACTTCCCAGCAAACTTCTGTGAGGCAAGAACCCCAGGTCGGGCAGCAAACGCTGCCCAAACGCTTCCTCGCGTCTAAACTCGGTTGCTGCTTTGGGCACCTTCTGCAAGTAGGTGACAGATACATGAATTTCTGATACTGCAAAGGAAAAAAGACGAGGGACCCACAGGCTGGAGAAACCAGATTTAACTTCTAGCTACATTTAGACTGCAGGTAAAGAACCACAAAGGAGCTGTATTTTCCTCTGGGGCATAAATTAATGAGTATTGATTACACAGTAGAGACTGTGCAGAACATTATTACAGAGGAGTGTGTACCTTTGTCTTCTTTTAAGCATTTTTTACCTCTGATTGTTCTGATCTCCCCCTTTTTACCCTACTTTCATATAGTTTTTTCTTGAAGCTTATTCATGCACATTTGCTTATACAAATAACACAGGAGACAAATAAATGAGTCCCAATAGGTTTAGTATATCCCTTGATGATGAAATCATGGCAGAATAGCTATTTCTATTTTATGCTGTGAAAGGTAAAGAAAATTTTTCAAAGCTGAGAAACTGACTGGAAGCTTATTTTCTTGTTCCAGGTGGTGAATAAAAATAACACACAGAAGATGAACTACACCACTTTTAAAATCTTAAAGGATGTGTCTGCTCATTGGTGAAGCTGAATTAACTTGCCCAATGCAGGCTAAAGGAGGGGAATAATTTAGTCACTGAACTGAAACACTAAGTAATCTAAAATGATGCAAATATTCTCTTTGCCCTTGCAAATCTTTACAGATAAACTCTAGTGGTCTTTACTCCCCAGCTTGCATCAGTATAGCAGTTTCTTTTCTTCTAAAACTATGGCAACAAACATTTTTAGCTTAGGTTTTGTGCAACTATTTCAGTAGTCAAAGTACATTCAGATCTTAAAATACCTTCTCAGATTTTTTTAATTCAAACTAATTAAATTTACTTTAAAAATAAAAATATATTCAATGTAAATTATGTCCAAGATGTATTTAATTTTTTTTAGTCAATTCAGAAAAAATATTGCATATATCTATTCATCTTGTTTTTCCAGAAGTCTACATTATATAAATAACCCCTTGCAAGCACTCCCTTTAAAATTATTATACTGTGCAGTCATCAGCCTTTTCTCAATATTAATATTGTACTTTTTGCAGCTATCTTTTTACAGCTGAGAGGTTGAAGTCTACTTTAAGGCTTTTTCCCACATTGATAAGTTGAGTATTATATATTATTACAAACTTATCTAGGTAATATTCAGATGTGTTTCCAGCCAACATTTAATTCTTGGCTTTAGAAGTTTAATATGCAATACATCTGTCAATTTAATAGTTCATTAGATAGATACATTCTGTTTATTCCACAGATATTGCTTTTAAATAAATCTTTTCAGTAGTTATCTACTATATACTTTGAGTTTTCTCTAACAGTTGCACTACATTGATAAGAGTAGGTTTAATAGGATAGTTAATGTGGATTAATTAATAATTGACCAGTTCACTACGTTAAATATAAATCTTAACTGCAATTTTACTCCTCTGTGTAGTTTTAGGAGCTAACATGTAGTTATGAAAGAGCTACTCACTTGACTTAAGCTGAGAAGTGAATGCGAGACAGTGAAGCTGCCCTAATGTGCAGGAACTTACAGAAACACCTTCCTAATTCTATCCAGGAAAGAAAGGATGTAACATCCACAATCTCATCTGTCCTTATTTCTTGCAAAAAGCCACTAAACTGCTCATACTTGAGAGGAAAATTAACCTTTTTACTGATTAATCACTAGGCAGCTTTGACTGGTGAAGAGAAAATTGTATTACAAATGAACAGCTACCTGTTATCAAATTACAAGGCATTTTCATCAAAGGACCAAAAAATGCAGCGCATTGACCAGTTAACGTGTTTCCACTGACCTGGGGGGGATTTTTCCAGTTAACAGCTTCTGAAGAATGCTTCCTTTTGATTCTTGTCTCTGACACAAAAATGATTGTCCCATTTAACCACTATTCTATCACATACATCAGAGAATCCTATTTACTCACACACTGCTGGAGCATTAAAACACAATAGTGTGATTGTCTCTGGAAGAAAATTTTAAAGATTGACTTTTTTCTTTTTTGTAAAAAAGGGAGTAAGATCAAAAGCGAACTTTAATAGATGTTTGACTAAGGTCATACTCCTAGGAAATGGAACACTGAAGATGAAAGAGAACAAATAGATTTGGCTTTTGATCTCAGCCAAATGCATTTGGCATTGTTTAGCTTTTATAAAAATACTTCAACTTTAGGCCATATCAAGACTAAAATAAATTGAACATGTATCAACATTTGGAAAAACTTCTTAAGTATTTGGTTAGATTTTTTTCTCACTGGAATGAAGTCAGGTCAAACCTGGCTACTGTTGCTGATGCAACATATGTATAAACAATTTTAAGAATATATTTTCCTAATCACAGGCAAATTTAAGAGTTGTTATCCACTAGCGCTGTTCAATGAAGGGCAATGGAATTTCTAGCATGAAATGTAAAGAGCTGAAAAAATCCAAAGATATAAGGTCAGGTATTTATCATCATTAAAGGAGACATATCTGACCACAAACCCTACAAGTAACTCAGGGAAGGAAGAGCTGATTTCCCATATGCTCCTCCACTCATCACAATACCTTTCTCAAGGGCCACTTAAAGCAAAACAAAAAGGCACAAGAAGCCTCAGCCATTTGCTCTCAAACATCTAGCCACGAATTTAACCACACAAAGCAATAATTCATTCATTCCTTCTTTATACCATTTATCTCTTAAAAAGGAAAAATATCACAACCTTTCTCCTTCCTTTTTTTCTTTTTTTTTTAAAGGACATGGTTTACTACTCCTTTTTATATTACTTATTAGTGTATGTACCATATTTCTGCTGCTGAGGCAATATGTATGATTTGCTGAACCCACCTGCACACTGAAGATCTCTGCAGACCAGAAAACCCAATAACCTTAGATCTGACTCTCCCAGGTACAGAACACCTGCACCCAGCAATATTTTAGCTTTGTCATTCTCAAATATTACAAATACGCACCTCCCTTTTTGTACTCAACCAACGAAAAAGACCCTGCCAGCCATCACAAATAAACCTTTTTGTTTGTTTTTCAGCACCTCAGTTATTTCTGTTAACTGTCATGCAAAGACTTACACCTTCAGCCAAACTGGAACCTCATCATTCATGTTCCACCCAACTTCCAATGCAAGCCAGTATTGATCTACAGTACAGCTAACTTGATGCTTAAGAACCCTTGACTTAAAACAGGATTAGAAATTTAAAGGAAAAAAAAATCTAAATAGACAGCTAATTTTTAAACCAACATAGAAACATAGAAACCAACATAGAAAAGCTATTCAGGAAAGTATTAAAACATCTTGTTTCAAGGACAGAAAACATTGACAATAAATTAAGGATGGAAGCCATCGAGGCAAACTGGATATCAGCTTATGTGCAAACATCTGCGTTTTACCCACCCCTCGCCTCTCTCTCTGGGCAACAGAGAAGTGTGAATAGGATGCGAAAGAACCAGATGATGAGAAAGGAAAAACGTGGGGCAGTGACGGCTGGAGCACAAGGGCATCTCCTGAACCCCCACATCCCACACAGACACGGGAACGGGGGAAAGGCAGAGATTTACTGGACCTACTGCCAGCTGATGGCAGTTTGAAGATAATCTCAAACTTGACAGTAATTACACATGCACTATATTTATATACACACACTTGTGTATAGAGGGGTTTTTTTACATAGATATATCTATATAAAGTAAGATATATATATGTATATATATATATATGAAAAGCAAATATACTTTCGTTCTCAAAAGCTTCCATTGATCAGAAAACAGCACCCAACATGGAATCCATTCCCTGTTTCTCTTAGTTCTATTTCCTCAGGCATTGAAAACTTTCTATTCTTCTTCAGTCTAGGATTATTTTTACTTCTCTACCCTTAGGACATTAAGCCTACAGAACTTCAATAGGTAATTTCCTTTGTTTCAAGAGCTGGACATTTGCTATTCTGTAGCCCTGTGTTTCTTGAAGGATACAAAACAGCATTAATTATACACAGATTTACTCATCACCGCAACAGGTCTTGGTCTCATCCTTCTCACTGTCTAGCAGCACAGATCTACCTCTTCTGCTTTATACATTTCCCAGAGAAGGTGTAAGTTTATCTGCACATTAAACTATGGAATTTGTTGCTACTAGAATTTCTGAAGAAAGAAGCTCAAAATCAGAAAGAACGTCTTTATATGGAATATATAGAAATTTGCTGAATGACAGAAAAAAAATTAGAATTAAACCAACTAGTAGAATACTATACAAATATTTCAGATGTATGGTAAACAATGTTATCTCCTGAGTCTTCCAATTCTTCAGCTGCTGGGTTCAAGTTTCAAAATACCCTGCTTCTTTAATAATACAATAAATTAACTCTGCATATCTTCTGTGTCTGGTTCTGAAAAGGAATTTATTAAAAAATTAGTGTATTCATGGACAGAAATAAACTTCTACCAAATAAAATACACAAGAATATAAAGCAAAGATTAAGCAAAATAGTGCTTAAATTCATTCTTAGTAGGAATATAAAAGGACCAGTCCTATCTGTTGGAACATATCATAAGACTGATTTATATTATGAACACCGAACTATGGAGATATATGCTTATATATCACATTTTATAAGAGGCAGCATGGGATCACACCATCTGGTATGAAGACATCAATAACTACGCTTTTAAAAAAATAACAGCCAGAAACCAAAAACTATCATTATGAGGTTTTCTTTTGTTTTCTCTTTAACCGTGGCCATTTCCGCAGCGGAGCAGCCGCGCAGCCCCTGCGGCTGCAGCCCCGGCACACACAGACGGGCTCTGCTCAGGGGTCATTCACGCTTGAGATACAATCCTGGACTTCTGGAAAGAATGATTTGCATTAGGTAACATCACAGACAAAAATACTTAATTGAAATAAAACGTTAACTAGCTCCATGATTAAAATATCCTATAGAACTGTTTTCTCCTAAATAATGTAAAGCCCAGTAGAACATATGCTGCTGTATTTTGCTTATTTATTGCTGGAAGAAATCCAAAACACTGCAAAGATACACTCTCACATTACATGCATGTCTAGACATAGATTGAATTTGATTTTCAGGATATTCCAGACTCAGCAGCACTCAGAACTACGGTGATGAAATACAACTGCGTCCAATGAATTTCCCTGCCGTCCTCAGGTGCTCAGCAGTTACACCTCTATAAACTACACTCTTAATATCTGTGTTACGATGATGTACGTGTGACAAAAGCACGCACAGACTTCTGGCCAATTCTTCAGACAGTGAATTTGACTGGAAGCCTTCGAGCTCCCAAACCTCTGGAATTTGGACTGAATCCTCCAACCGTCAGTGAGGAAGGGCACGTTTTTGTCTAACGCTGGGAAGCCCTTTAGGCCAAGCAGAGAGTGAACAGGGTAGCATACGCACCAAGCTCATATTTAACCTTTGTTGCCACAAACAAAAAAAATAACACTATAAAATATGATCTGCAACCACATTAACATATGTCCCTGTTGTTGTTCACTACAAACTATATTTAAGGTACTCCACCATGGATTCGAAGAGTGAACAAGTTCCAATAACTAACGCAGGCTCCTAACTTGGAAAAAATTCACCCTGAATAATTTTAACCATGTTTAAAGAGACATATTCCCATGTACATATGAATAAAACTAGATTTTTTTGACCTGTTACACCTGTGATAGGCACCCAGATTTACTGAAGATACCATTACTTTATTTTGTCCAGAAGACCAAATATTTTTGTTCTTGAGCAAAAATATTGAGTCTCTAGTTGTAAGCACAGAAGACAAACTCTCTGCAGGAAATGAGTTATTTTTCCCTTCCTGAAAGAGCTCATAGTATGATGAGCATAGCATCACCAGCAACGAGGCGAAATGGTATTGTAAACCACTGTAGAAATAACAAATCTATTATGAATAATTCCCACAAGAAATCTTGGAAACTGGACAACCTACTGTCTGTTCTTATTTTATTTAGTCAAAACAGAAAAATGAGAGGAATATCTGGACAACTGGATTTCAATTGGCTTTACTCACAACTTCCAGTTGCATTCACCCACAGATGACTAATTGTCGTCTTCCGTTCTTGTCTTTCCTATTTGGCCAAATGAACAGAAGGCAAAGATGTCTATTGTCCCCTGACACATTAGTAGTCATTATAGTGAAAAGTAAATGAGAACTATTTCATCTTCAGAGTGATATCCTAAGACATTAACATCTAATAACAATATTAAAGTCACATTACAGGTCTTTAATCTGTGGCAGTAATAATGCTGTCTAGTTTAATAAAAATACACATTGAAATAAATATTTCGGCTATCCACTTTTAGGAGTTTGCAAACAATATTACCAAGTTGAAGTGACTTCAAGATAGTTAGAACTAAATTTTGAGAGAGAAGCACTGGTGCAGCTCCAGCAACTTGCTTCCTTTTCCTTGCTTACCCATAGTTTCCCAGAGAGAAATGAAAGCTATTTTATCAGGATTTCTCATGTTAATACTCTTTAAAAGAATGAAACAAACACACAAAAAATCAGTGATGTATCTTGAAACCGGCAACTAAGTAAAGAATCAAAATGAACCAGAGCTCAGGAATTCTGCACATCTCCCTGCAAACATAATCTGCAGCACAGCCTGGACATTGCTCGCTCCTAAAATTCTATAAGATGGACCAACTCTAAGAGACAGCTTCTCACGCAGTTCAGCAAATTGTAACATGATAATTGTTGTTTAACTGGGAAAGTAATCTTTGAAGCAGCAGTCTTCCATGTCAAAGTTTTCTGGCCAACACAGACTGGCACTGATTGTTACAAAATCATCTGGCACCATTAGAGGTGCTCTGCATGCACTGACATGTTTCATGATACAATTTACTGGTGAGTATATTGAAAAGTTAGTAAATAATCTTTATGGCTGCAAGAGCTGCCCTTTTAATTTGCTAAGGAGTTTGAAAATGTATCATACTAAGTTCTTGCTGGTTTACATTTACAAAACTGAGTGTCAGCTTCAAAGTTTTGGGACCTCAATCAGTCAAACATGAACACATTCATTTGTAATGCTGCAGACACAGCATTGGCCAATGAGATATTAATTCATTAAGCTGTTTACCAAAAGAAAGAAATAAAATAAGCACATTTTTGCTGTTGGCTTCAGAGAAGGTGCAAATGGCATTTTCAGATTGCAAGGTGGTCTCTCTTTGGTTTTGGCTGACTGATGACATGTCCTCGCCAATAAAGTGTTACTGCTTGCTCTTTTTTTTTTCAGAAATTGCTAGGCTGAAATGATCGAAAAGTGTCCAAATAATATTCCAGTGCTCCCTTAACAGCACATGAAACACTTGGGAATTGGAACCCCTCTAGTTTTATTTTATAAACCCTATGGCTCCCATTTCCCCCTTTCCCCCAGCTGCTCTCACAGCGTGCACTGCTTAGTTACAGTGGCAGATGACAAGCCAGATAATATCAATTACAAGTGATGGCAGATGAGGTGAGCTGGTACAAAAACCAACGTCTTCCATGTGAAATTTCTGCTCTTTATCTTTCTTGGAGAGATCATTCGTGTTGGCTCGGACTTGTGCATTTGATGAATGGGTCAGCAGCTAGAATCTGTACAAGCAAATGAATAAGATGCACATCTCATCCCTCATACCATAATGAAAATCTTTACGAGATTGGATTCATGCATTAAGATGACCTAAGAATATGTTCCTGGTTTTTTACATATTACAATTTAGTTATCAAGTGACAGCATGAAGACAAACCAGCACCAACCATTCCTGAAAGCTGAGAAGGTAACTCATAGGCAGGTGGTGCTAACTATGAGTAGATATTTAATATTAAATGCATTAAAGAAATACATAAAGCAGCAGTAAGAGAAACTTTTCCCATCATATATGTTCCAGTCATCTTTTTGAGGAAACACAATTGCTGACAAAAACACTGAAAAATGAAGTTTCATTGGCAGAAAAGCTTTCTTAATAGCCAAAAGTTGCTCAGTTCTATTGTTTTATTTTCTTTTCTTAATTAGCATGTAATGAGACCACAGAACTAACCTACGAGAAATATCTGTATACATCTGAGAGTAAAGAATGATATCATTTATGCTTATGTACCTACACACACACCAGACCTTTGTGTTGTCAGAATGAGCATATTTCTCATAGGTAGGATATTATTTCTCCAAACTTCACTCCTGCAAACTTTCTGTTAATTATACATTTTATAGTCACTTGGACACTCTTTACATTGAAAAACAAACAAACAAAACCAACCATGAAGCCACACAAAATTACAGCAAAGCCTGTTTAAAATCCTTTGGATGAAGCACTGTCCCACTGAAACATCCCCTTCACACCTTGGGAAAAGGACCAAGGCCACTCTTAACTTCTCTTGTTAAAGCTGTCATATAATTTCCCCCCCAAAAAAGTTCCTGTTTTCACAAAAATAAGTATTTCAGAAATTCTTGGTCAGTTTTTCATAGAAGTTTCCTATCTCTAGAAAGCTGCTAGCTGATGATTTAGTGACATGAACTAAAAACTGTTCAGGAAAAACATTCACTTTCTTCGCTCAACATATGTAGAGTTTGCTCAAGTTCATGTTTTTCCAGCCAGGCCACCAACTGATATAAACGATATTTAGCAGGTAGAGATCCATTCCTTCATTCTCACTCTTTCATGATGGAAAAAGATTGAATTTTCTTTCAATTATTAAAAGCCAAGAATAATGAGACCCTAAAGAAGGTGAAAAAGTACAACAAAAATATATATTTATCCGCTGTTACAGTCTGGACAATGAAACAGAAAAATATGATGAAGAATATTCACAATCAGCACATAATTTATTGATTGCCCTTTCTCAAATGAAGGGCCATCAGCTAGTTTAAAAGTAAAATTACTTACTAAAATAACAGCAGAGAGAGATCAAAATTATGAGGGTCACGGAAGGGGAAAAAAGATGTATTTTCAGCAAAGATTTTTAAATGAGATGGAGAGTCAATGAGGCAGAGAAACACAGGAAAGCCCTTCCATGCCAGAAAGAATTGCAGAAAACCAGGTTGTTTTAGCATTAGTTGCGAAATGTTGAGTGGCAGCATGGGAGAGAAAACTAAAAAAGCAAAGCAGATACTCTTGAAATAAACTGCCGTAATCCTGGTTTTTAGAATGTATATTAATTACATTAGCATAATGGAAGTTGTCTGAAAGGCCAGACAAACTGGGTAGAAGAAAATAAATGACTTGCTAAAAATGTGCTAACAAGTTATACGACTGCAAACATGAGTTCAAATTGTATAGAAATCATGAATTGCATCACCCAGCTCTCTCCTGAACATACAGCTTTGAAATCCTCCTTCTCATGGCCAGTCCCAATCCATGCTCCAATGAATTTGCAGGAATAAGAAGAAAGTTTAACATAAACTGGAAAAAAAGGTCAACTTTTAACAGCACAAATAAATAAACACTGGGCCAGTTTAGCAGGGCATGGGATGAATTCTCCATCACTTGAATCTTTGAGTGGGACTGGGTGTGCTGCTCAGATACTGCTGGAGTTCAGTCAGAAATTGCAGACTTAACACGGGAACAGCTTAAAGAAATTTCACAGCCCGGATTACACCAGAGGTCTATACAGATCATCAGCACGGACCCCCAGCACATTTCTATTTACTCATGCATGCAATCCAGGAGCAATCCAGGTCCACAGGCTTTGCACTACAAACTTCACTTATTTACTCCTTCCACTCTCCATTGTACGACGCACAAGGCAACACCCAGAATCTCTCCCATGAGCTCGGCCCTGCAGAACTGTACCTACACAGCCCAGCTGAAGTGCTCAATACTAAATAACTATTAAATCTGTCAGGGTACCATACCCTTGCAGAATACTGTATTAGTTAATATATAGCCTTTCATAGTGTAAACTTGCAGATATGTTTGAGGAACAGGCAATGAGGATACCAAACTGTTTATTTTTTTTCCAAATATTTCTTGAATGTTTTTCCCCTGAATTGTCAAATGCAATTACACAAAAAATACAAGCTACTCAATTGTGAAATCATATTTAACTCTAAGACTTTAGCTGGCTATTAGAACACCTCAGCACAAGCTGCACTGCAGAGCAGTTCCCAGCCTGTGCAATTCAGGGCTGATTTTAGTTCAGGCCGAGCTGCTGTGCTAGAACTGCTCTATGTCTGCCCTGGCTCTGCCAGCGTGGCCACGGTGATTGCCGTGGAGCACAGAGCCTGCCTTTGCAAGGATGAGCAGCTGATGAGCTGTGCTAATTCATTTCTGGGTCTAGTTTGAGCATCCACAATGACTGGGCTTCAATCCTTGACCTACAGAATTTCAAGCATCACTTCACTCATCCTAGAGATTTTGTATATAGACAAAATACAGATTACGGATGATTTCTAGGCCAGCAGGAAAGAAAATCCTTTGTAGTCAAGACCATTTTACTGAAGATCTGTTTAAAAACAAAAAGTAAAGAAATCCTTTCAACTTCAGAACTGTAAATTAATTTTAAACTTGCTAGACATGATTGTTGCTAAGTACATAAAAATACGATGTGGGAGTAGGTAAGATAAGTTTCAAATTTCTTGAAGGGAAAGAATCTGTAACTGAATTAGCCCTGTGGTCATTGTCTTCATCTTGGTCACCTGCTCTGACACCCTTACGATGACATGAGCACACAATCCTAGAACCTTTGCTCTGTTATTTTCAAAGGTAGCCTTTAAAATTAACTTTTTCTCTGCTTAGAATAATTTAAAACCACCACAATTATAAAATCGGATATATTAATTAGCAATTGCTATCTAATGGAGCATGTCCCAGCAGGTATTTTATTTCTGAGAAATCCCTCAAAGCCCCAGAAGGGAGTTACTGAAGTACATCAATATTGTAAACAAACGGTTTAGGTGAAAGCAGAAAATCAAAACCACTCACCCCTTGTTAATAACCAACGCGCTAAAATAATGTCATACATTTCTTATTTCAGGCGTCAGTATTTATATGATTAAACAGGTCATTTAATTGTGTGCACTTAAGTTAAACTGGGATTACCGTGTACTAACTTATCCTTATCCTTACTGTGATATCCTTAAATCAGTGAGAATGGGAAAGTGCTGAGAACACATCATGCAAGCCAAGCAGGGAGTCCACCTGATATTCAGAAACCAAACCAAAAAACCTGGCAATACTTAACTAAAGCTCAAGTTCCCTGATGACCGGCTGTCATGATTGCTCAAGAGCAAACCAAAATAATTATCAGAAAATTCATAATAAAACGTACAAAATGTATTTCATATATATTTGTATAGATGGGTGTTTGTATACACATTTGTGTATCTGCATGTGTACCTGCATACATATATATATATGAATGTACAAAATCTGATCCTTGTTTTTAACCCCACGGACAGAGAAAAGGAAGGAAAATAGACTTCAATATAGCTGAGGTCAAAAGAGCCACACTGAATTTATGATTCTAGTATGATATTTCCAGTCAAGGATTCCAAATTTGTATTTCATTTGCGTAACAGAGACAATAACAAAACTGCACCCACCCTGGCTTGCTCAGAAGTTGGAACAACACGCAGACCTGTTTGTGACCTGTACCCTACAGACTCCCCAGTGCATTTATCAGACAGAAATTACTGCAAGAGGATCACCTGATGTCAGGAGAGGCACACCTGGTTACTGGGACTGGGGACGGCAATTAGACGTGCTTCTTCCTGCAGAAATTGTGCTTCCAATCTGTTTAGCGATACACAGGATTGTTGCAGCTTCAAGATTTCATGTTACATCTTTAATTGTGGGCATTTAGCAGACTGCCTCTTATTATTAAGATACTGCTGACTTTTATTGTCAGTGTGGCCACAGGACAAGGCTAATAATTACTATCACCAGAAGCAGCTTGTGGTTTTATATTACATTGAGGTAAATTACACTGGAATTAGAGTGGATTACTTTTATCAAATGGGGAATAAGCTGTTAATTAACTCCCTGCTGTAGCAATCTTTTTCTGAGCTTGCAACTGTTATTAGCTCTAGATTAAACTGTTGAATTAATTTCCCACTTACTTACTATTTCAAGAGTTTTTAATTTACCTGGCAGCAGTTTTAATGGGAAATTGTATTAGTGAGCATAAATTGTTTTTGGGAAGAGTAAACAGTTTGTGATAATGTTTATTAAGTCGTTTTGTTTGAGCAAAAATATAATTGCAGTTTTAATTAGTGCATGCTTGTTGGAGTATTAGGTTTGAGATTACATTATGGCATTCTGAGAAAACAATCGCCCAGGTAATCCCGGCATTTATAACTGATAGCAGGAGAAAAGCTACGTCAGCACGGCTCTGACCCGCGTGTGTGCACGTCTGTGCACACCCAAGAAAAAGGCGTCAATAAAGTAGCAGAATTTCACGTACGCTACATGTACACGTCTCTGATTCTTAAAAAAAAAAATAGATATTTTCTTATAAAATTTAGAAAATACATTAAAGTAATAGCGGAACCTCCCAGTTTTAGGCAATGTAGATTCAGATATTTAAATTCAGAAGCATATACTTCAAACTTGGCTTTACTACTGGGTCAGCAAGACATGAGCCCATGAGGTTCTTACACACCTTTGAAGTGGCCCAAAGTCAGATGGGGTGGAAATGTGATAATAAGTAATAGGAACCGATGTCAAGTTTCATCACTTTTCATAAACACAGGCCACTGCAGCTAAAACTACTTTGTGCCGTGATGTCATTTGTAACTGATTTTAGGAGCCTAACAGAGGTGAATTAAAATGCCAAGACGACAACCGCAAAAAAGTTCCTTGTCCTCACAAGGACGGCAAACTCCGTGTTACAGGGTTTGGATGTTTTTACCTTGACAGCTGCCATGGGCAGCATTCAGAGACGTAAACATGCAAGAAACTACTCGAGCTGTTTCAAAAGACATCATTTCAAATCTATCTGCATGCAAAAGTTGTTTAAAGCATCTCATGGTGATGCAAAAGAAGTTCATAAGCATCAATTATTCAGTAGCTTTAAATATATATGTGTATTGACTTACAGAATGCAATAAACATCAATAGGAAATAAAAGGTTTACACCATTCTAATTGCCACATGATGTCCCACTTTGTATCCTGTAATTGGGTTTAATATAAGATTGGCTAACGGAAACCTGTTACATACGGATTCAGAAATCTTTTTAATTTAAAATGTAATGTAATTTAATCTTTGGCAAATTGGCACTAATCCATTTAATGCCTTCCTGAGACTCAGTCTTCAGGTCAGGAATGTCAAGTAAAAGTTTTAATGATTTTTAATATTTTTTCATTCACTGTCATTAATAACAACATTTTTTTTTCTATAAACAGTTGTTCTATTTATATTAATATACTAATATGAAAACACATTGTTTATACACTAGTATTATGGATTTTCTAAATGCTATTATACATTTGTTGCTACAGTCCTTTATACTTTTAAGTTGATGTTAGATTCCCTGAAAATCATAAAACTTTTGGAAAATTTAGGGTAACAGAACATGATTAATACTGTATCACAACCCTTTTTAACCATTAGAAACAGCAACTGAAAGGTAACACCTTCGGTTTGCATGTCTGCTAATTAATATATTAGGCTTGTTTTGTGACTTCTATTATACTGAATAGATTGCAGCTGTTTTCAACTTCAGAAAAACAGAGGCACTTTCAGAGTTTGCCAACCATTAATGATTAAGATAGACCAGGAGAAGTCAATGATATTTAAGCCACGGCATTGGCTCAGAAATTGCAGGAAACATCACTTCCAGCTCAGGGACTGATGGGAAAAGTAAATAAACAGCCCTCTTGCTGTTACAAGAAGCATTTGGTACCTTTCTGAGATGCAGAAAAGTTGTTCATATTCTGCCTTCTTCTTGTGCTTTCCAGTGACTGTTTGTCACAGCCCAGTTCCACCTCATCCTGTGCTCTAAAGCCCACTACGTATAACAACAGGCATTTAGTTTTGCAGCATAAGAGACATCACAAAACTCTCCCAAGCGAGGAGGATCAAGCTCCCTGCAAGTGGGATGCTAAGCACAGGCTCCCCTGCAATGTGCACACCAGCACAGCTGCACATATACTGAATACACTGCAAAGTAAGAACTAGCTTTTTTCTTTAAAAAACAAAACAAAAAAACCACAAGCAACTGATTCCATTTGTGATCCCCTTTAACCTATAGATTCTTTTTTTCTCATACAGCTTCTTGGCCAGATAGATTGCAGTCTATATTTATGCTTATTTCTCCTTCCCAGCTGCCACCTACTGTAGGTACCTTTACCAAATTTCATTTTACCAGTCTCAAATCACCTGTTCAATTTTTAAAGATCATTTTTAATTCTGAGCCTCCCTTCCCAACTTCTCCATTGGTGTAAGCTGTAAACACATGCCAGACTATCATTCAAGCTATTAAGGAAGATATCAAACAGAAGAGAACCTGCGGGATGGCTGAGGGAGACAACTCCTGTTGAGCACCCATGTCCAGTTCAGCAGCACAATGAAGTAAAACATTTACTGGTGCAGCTCACCGGCTGCAAGGCTGAAAAAGCAGTTGCCGATAATGGTGTTTTACTGGATGGAGAACTATGTTTTAGCCACAGACACAAGTGTTAGCAACTCCAGTGCAGCAATTAACACAGCTGTAAATCATATAACACTAATTAACATTTGTTCTTGGTTTTTGTTTCCCTCCATCAGCACTTTTTTCCTGTACTGTGTTCGAGGTGTGGTCAATGTTAGAAACCATTAAATGTTCTTGAAAACGTCTACAAACGTTTTTAAATTCAAGCAGAAACATAAAAATGTTCAACTGAAGTTTATTCAATTAATTTTAGTTTTTGATTTATAAAGATTTTACTATTCATGCAAAGGAAAATGAGAATTAAGATGCAATGTGCTGACATTCATTGTAGTTTTACAGCCTTTTTAATACAGAAGTAATTTTAAAAATAATAGACTTAAAATAGTAAAAAACCCCAAAACTAATAGTTTTGCTAAATTACCTTTTTATGACATGGTTTCAATCAGCATTCCCTCATCCTCCCACCCAACACGCACATTGTTCTCTCTTTTCTCTGAAGGAAATTATGGGACGATAGAAGTTACAGAAGATACTTCAACCAAATGTTGGCGCCTCAATTGAAAACACAAGTATACAGCATTTCCAGAATGATTTGCTGCAGCAAATTCCATAAAAGTTAACAGTTCCTAGAGATGTATATAACTTATGAAGCATGTTTCTTGCATATGGTAATAGAGATTATTCTACTAAACTCATCAGTTATTACATTTATTATGCACTATGCTAAAAATTACAAACAATAAAATGCTTTAAACTTGAATGTGATTTTTCATTTCTTTGAAGTCATTAGAAAGCTGCTGTGGTTTTAGTTAAGGTACTATTCTGCAGCATGAGGAAAATGTTATACTACAGGTGCAGAGGGGATTTAATCCACATGTTGCAAGGTTACATATGGATATAAACAATGGATTAATCCTGAGTTCCCTTCAGTTTTGACTCACACAGGTCAGAAGAAAAATGGCCTAATTCCAACATTGTATGGTCCCCTGTAATGTCAACACCTTTTATTTCATCTGTGGAAGGTTTTGTGAGACAGAGCCTAACTGATTACAATTTCATCACCATTTATAAAACTAAAGATCACAAAATAGGCAGAAATACCCTCATGAAAGACAAGAGGTAACTCCTGCGAGGACAGGACCACAAAACCCGCTCAGCCTTGTCTACACCGACCTAACAACAGCGTGTAGACCAGGCACAACCAGACTGAAGTGAGGCAGCTCAGCTAAGAAAACACTCAAACACTGTCCAAGAATGAATGCTCTAAATACCTGAACCGAAATTTCAAGATGTTCTGCTATGACCAAATTTAATACATGCTTGGGTACAGAAAGTATTAATTATCTTTCCTAACTTAATGAGCATAGCCTTTAGTGCTTGAGGGTCTGTAGTTAAAGTTCACATTAGGAAATTCCAAATGCATTCTCAGTATCTTTTTCAATTATTCTCCTCTTAGAGCATAAATATTTACCTTAATAAAATCAGTCCTATTTCCAAAAAGATTATAAACACATTGATGTATAGAACTATAGAGCTTAAGAATTCCACAACAAATGCAATCTCATTGTCCAAAATACAAAATCAAAGCTTTTAGGAGATGAAAAAGACCTACTTTTTTTTTAGGAACCAGAGAGAACAGAAATCTATTGAGAGATTTAAGGAACTCTATAGAGCTTAATTTGATATGATGCTATTTAGGTACGTACAAACACACATATAAATCAATTGAAATCAACTACTATCTTCCTCTTAGGTTAGATAGCATTTTTAGAGTTGTGATTCTTATGTCTAAAAGCAGCAGATTAAAGACGGCTGTATGAAACAACAGATAAACGCAGTTTAGAACAAGAACCAAATACAGGCATTAATTCACAAAGAGTAGTAAACACCTTGGATTTGAAGAGTCTTGAGCTTTGCAAACTTTATCTGGGTTTCACCAGGAAAAAACAAAGTTCTTAAATCTGGAAAAAGAGAACACAGTTAAAAGCACATATATGCTACTAACCCTAATACTACCCTTTAACAACGCAAACTTCTATTTCTTGCTAAGTGGGTGGAAAAGTGACCATCAGCAATATAGAAATCTTTAAAAAGGTTAACAAGCAACAAAGGTTCAAATGTTTCTCGGTATGTTCACCCATGCAAGTACACGAAGTGCTGTGTGTGCACAACGTGGTCTCCACATGGGTTCAGCTCTTCCGACTGTCTCCAGGTGACAGTTTTGAGCACAGGAGTATTAAGCACAGACACGTATGTTCTCCCAGGAGAGACGGCCAAGGTGCAGTTGTCCTGAGACTGTTCTCCTCCTCCCAACGACAGCTGGGGACTGGTGGAGCTGAGTAAGACTCCCCGTGACGGTCAATCACAACGTGGAGCCCGTACGCCGCAAACTGTTGTGTCTGAGTCAGGTATGCTGTAAAATTTCAATGATGCCTTTAAATTCTAATGGTTTCAAGCTGCTGTAAACTTCTGCAGCAATCAAAAATAATCTGTCATGGGACTAAGGGGTATGAACATCATGTCACAGCCACTCTGCTGTTAGATTTATTGGAGGGTAAAGCATGTCATTTATGCATCAACTCACAGGAGAAAAAAGCAATCCCTATGAAGTTAATCTAATAATAGACTGGAAAGCAATGATTACTGTTTCATGTGCAGTAGCTATTTGTAGCAGTGGTTGGCCTAATTCAGCAGGCCTGGCCTGTCAGAGCTCTGGGATTAGCAAGTGTTTAGATGAAAATCTATCGGGAAACATCAAGAAATGGCTTAATGAGTAACAAAAGTCTTCATTGTTACATTAATATTTGCTGAAACTTCTCCATTTGCACCACTACGTTTTTAAAAACCTTACTGGAAGTGACATTCCAAATAGAATACAAATGTTGAGGGACTGTAACTTTAATTAATCCAAAGTTGCTCTCCACAATTTCAGTGTAAAACTCTGCTCTCGCTATTCTTATGCAGGTAGAATGCCCTGAAATTGAGTGCAAGATTTTTTAAAGACATGACTGGTAATGATGGTATCACTGAACTATATATGTTTCCCATCAACTACATATTTCACATCTATTGACTAATCAACCTTCTCACTTCCCACATGGTATAATCCAACTGTTGCCATCATTTCAGAGGAGTGGAAGCAAGACGACAGACACCTCACACTCCCAACCCAAACACACAGAAAAATGGCACAATGGTGATGGGATGGCAGAAGACTGAGTTAGTCTCCGGCCCACTCCTATGCCGGGAGCCATGCACCTCTCCCTAGGAGATGCCTTAAACATTTTCAGTTCTTAAAACAACTCATACAAAAAAAGATCTCAAATCTCTTAATTAGGTTCAAGTTCTAATGTTAAATAACCCTGGGGAAGAGGTTGCCTTTCATCTTCCTTCATCCATTAAGCAAAATTAAAACTAACCCGGAGAAGATATTTCAATTCCCTTATGTCTATAGATATTGTTCACCGTAGATCAGAATGAATGCCTCAAATTGAGGAAATAAGTCATTCCTATCAAAAACAAAAATCAGAAGTTAATCTGATTAATGCATAATTACACAGCTAATTCTCTCCAATAAAATCCTCAGCAAAGAATGAAAAAGAAATATAGAAAATAAGACACTGCAGCGTACTTTCACATAAATGCAACTAACACACAAGGGAACTTTTAGTCATACCACAAATTCTCATTTTCAGGGGCACGCAGGCATTTCCACACCTTCTACCACAAAATTACCCAACCACCAGAACCCTCCTTCAGATAATCCAGAAAAGCCATGAAGGATCTAGCTTAAAACTGTTACTATGGCCAAGTCGCCCCCTTCTCACAGGATGTCATAAAAGAGGAGACAGTACCGCCTAACAAGTGAAACCGTCCATTGGGTCCCTGCTCAGCCATCCCAGGCCACATCCCTGCTTTGCCCGTGTCCAGCAACCAGCTAAACCCCAACCGCATCTCCGGAATGACAGCTTTTACCGAAACTTCCAAAATCAAGATGTGACCAGCACCCTATTATCCTTACTAACTGCTGTCATCCCAAGTACTTTTCCTGCCAAAGTTGCCACTGAATTCCCCGTAATTCTGACCCTGCATTCCACTCAATACAAGTCATGCTGCAAAATGTTCTGTCTTTATGAACTGCTCTCAGTCTATTTAACTGCAAAGGTAATATGAAATTGGATGTTTTTCCAAGTAAGACAGAAAGTAAAAGCATAATCACAAATACTTACACTAGAAATCCAGTTTTACTAAGACTTAAATTAATGTAGGGGAAGTGATCAGGTGCTAGAGAAAAAATTATCTAGGACTAGCACAGATCTCACGTCATTTCTTACAAATGTGTAGAAACAGGCAAACATGGGGTACTTGATCATAGTAAATACTGACACCGTTAGAAGTCCGAACTGACAATATCAATATCAACCTGCTCTATCTTACCAGTTTAACTCATGAACCTTCAGAATCACAATTAAACCAAGGTTTACCAACACTGCATGTATCTTTCACTTCAGTAAAAGTTCCATTTCTAATCTGGGTAAATGTAAAAACTAACAGGAAGTTATTTATACTTTTTTTTTAACTTCTTGTTGATGGAATTTCGCTATAAAAGCACAAGTCAAGACCTGATGCGTTCAAATGACTAATCTTGATAACTGATTTCAGACACACAAAAGAAACATCTTTTGTTTTATAAAATAAAAATTAAAATCTACATAAAGTTGAAAAAATAAAGATGTGCCTGAAACAATTTACTTTTTCTTGAGCACATTTTAAAAAGCTCATGATATACTTATAGCCCTTTAGTTGGTGTTTGTGAAAAATCATTTCAACACGATATTTAACTGTCCTTCCAATTGCAAATGAATGGCATCCCACAAAATCCATTGCTGAATTTCCATTTGTTACTTCACAGGAGACGTATAAAAACAGAATTTGACCATGCAGAAGATGCAAGTATTAGAGTCGTGTTACTGGCTGTCATCTAGCAAAAATGTGTGACATGTGAGTAATAACATTAGATGTCACAACTCACCCATTCTTTCAAAGACCAATATGGTCTTCTTGAGCTAGAGAACCGAGAAAATTAGCTCACTACCAGGACCAGCTACTTCATCCGTTGACACAGCCGTTAATCATCGTAGTCTTTGAAAATACGCAGGTAGTAAATCCTAAAACTAAGTAATATTTTACTATCTAGTAAACTACTTCCATCTCACTCTAGTTTTTACTGTATCAGCACAGAAGTTCTAGAAAGATGTTACAGAAACGCACATTTGGATCATTGCTGCTCCACAGATCACAATCTGAAAAACAAAAAAATACCTGATGCATGATAAGAATAAGAGGTAAAAAAGAACAGAAAGTCGTCAAGGAGATCAAAGGCCATCCTTTGATCGTACCACATCTTTCATGATAACAATACAACCTGTCCTCATCTTTGCCTACCCACAAGCCAAAGCCACCCACCACGGGACAGCAAGGTTTGTGTCATCAGTGCAGAATTTGTCCAGAGAACAAATTCCAATAGAGACCAAAGACAGGCAAGGACAAGTGGCCAATACTGGCTTTCCATCCATAAGCCACGGCAGGAGATGTACAAGCAGGTTTGGGTTTTCTGCCACCAATGACAGAGCAAAGAACCCGACCTTGCTGCAGTCTGGCCACCCCAACACTCTCCATTTAGGGTCAGACATGAGCCCAGCCTCACCTGCGGTTTGCCCACTATTCATCATATTCCTGATTTTGATCCCTGGCAGCCGTTCTTTGCATCCTGAGATGTTTGTTGAACTTTCATGGGTAAGATTTATCTCTCTCATCCAAACCCTTCCTAATCCTCCTCCTTTTGCAGGTGGCACAGACTCTGCAGGCACAAGCACAGGAACCCACCAGCAGCGATCCTATGATTTATTGCTTCTGATTTCTGTCTCTTTTGTATCACTCCTTCTCTTTATTGCCTGGAAAGAAACACTAACTTGAAAGGAAAAGAAAAATGGTCACAGACCAGTTTCTAGGATGGCTCTGCTTTTCAAATCAGAAGCACATTGCAGAGGATTTTGGTGTAGGCCACGATACTGAAATGGCTCAGCTAATTGAGGGCAACCTCAAGGTCAACACAAATTGTAGTGTAGACATAAAAGTCAAGGGCAAAAAAATAAAGAGGAAAGGCAGAGTGATATGATGGAATGAAAAATGGAGATCAAGACAGACACATCAGAAAGGGAAGGACATGTCCATATCAATGGGCAAAAACCTATTCTCAGGATATTTTCCTATGCACAGTCTACAGTGAAAACTTTCCATCAGCAAACACAAATTCTCAACAGGATTAGGACACATGTTTAGCTACCACGTAGGACTGATAAGCTACTATGAAAAAAAATATTATCTGTAATTAAAAATTTTAATGAAGCAGTTCCAAAACAGGAAAGCCAAAACAATTTATGGTACATTTCCTCGATGCTTAATATGTTTGAAAGAGAGATTCTGGTGACAAGTTTTCAGCAATCTAACCCAGGTGCAAACACAAAATAGCCTTCTAAAGCACACAGACTAATCTAATACATTTCAGGAGAAAAACCTGAGATCAATATATCCATATGTCATACAAGACTACACAGAACAATTTTGTACTGGGAAATACCAAAACCACTGTCTAAATGGCAAAGCCCTCTGAATTGCCATTGAAAGATGGCAAGGCTTTCTGGGTCAGCTGAATTTGAATAATAGGGTGTTCTTTGCCCAAATAACCTATTGACTTCCATATATAACAAAATAGAGAGAGTCTTTCAAGTGCCTCCTAGATTTAGCAGCTGTTGCTCTGACACTGTCAGCAATGCATCCATCTTAATCACAGTACGATCCTTTCAACTTTGCTTTTTGAGGCTCCGCTTTACTTCCTTCCACCCTTCAAGTCCCCTCAACTGCCCAAGACGCATGTCAGCTCAAAGAGCTGTGTGAATGTCAGTTAAAACAATATACCTGGTTGCTCCTGAATCATGCCTCTTTGTTTTAGCATCTGATACATATGCATATTTTTGTACTTGTACATATAGGAAACCTATGGTTAGGTGCCTATGGGAGGTGCCTGCTGGCTGCTTTAGTTTTTCTATTCTGATGCACTCTGCTGTAGCAACTCCCCTGTAACATCCCTTGCCCATCACCACAGGCATTTTACTCTTTATTCTCATTATTCTTTTTGATTTTTCTTTGCTTGAAATAAAAGACTCCATATGTTTTGCTCCTCTTTTACTGGAAAATGTTAATGCTGTGTACCAGAGGGCACAGTTAAATGAGGGATTGCCATTTGGACAGAATTACATACCCAAGTATTGCCTAGGGTGTATCACCTGTATGAGTGCTTTAAGCAGATCTCAGCTTTGTTTCTGCCAGAATTTAAAGCAATATTTTCATGCTAAAAACAATATTCAATGCTTTCCAAGGGAATATTGTTCTGTCAAACTCTTTCAAATTAACTGGTACTTAATGGCCTACAACTCACTGCAGATATGTTTCTAGTTCTTAAAAATGTGACCCATCTGAATTTTATCTGCTTTTAAAAGATAGCTCAACCACAAACACTTTTAGTTAATTTTAAATCATAATCAAACTCTCCTCCCCATTCAAGTTCTCATCTGAAAAACTGAAATATTACTGTAACTGTATAGGTTATAATAGAGTCGGGAGCACCTTAAGAGGAGAGCATTCCTCATATTTCCCCACTAAAGCATGAAAAGGCTGCACATCTGAAACAGCTTTAGTAACTGGGTAATTCACATTCAGTAAGTGGATTAGCTGAAATAAGCATAATAAATGAAAGAGAATAAAATAAAAAACAATTTCACACTAAGTGAAGGCTTGACTTATAGGAAGTGGCAGCTCTGATGGCCCAAGGCATAGAATTAGTTTTGCCACTCGATAATTTGACTGATGCACTCGAGTGGCCAGAAGAGGACATTTTCTGCCTGATTTCAGTGTAATCAAGTCACCTGCTCCGCGGCTGCCGGGGCCGAGTGCTCGGCACGGGCTGCAGCGCCGGCGCGTCCTGCCCAGCGAGAGCAGCGATTTCTGCAGGTGTGTGCGGAGCCATGGGGCTGCCAACGACACGGACATTCGGCCCCATCTGTACATTAGCGGGGTTTCATTTGAAACCATGTATGCAATAGGAAAACAATCTATTACCTCCTTTGTTTACACAGTTTGGGAGGGGGTGTTCTCTCAGTTCTGTTACATGCACCGGCAAAGAGCTTAGGCATTGCTTAGTCAAAAGAGGTGACAGATGCAAATATAGAAAAAATGTAATTCCAAGAGACTGTACATATAAATGACATTTTCTGTCTTAACTAGAAATTACTATGAAATTCTTTATAAACAATTACAGCAAGATCTTGTATTAAAAAGACTGTAATATACATGCAGAGATTTGGGAATGGATATGAACAACTTGCATGATGTCATGTCAGTTTTATTCTTGTTTTGTTGAACTGAGGTCAGAATGATAAGTGCAATATATGTGCTCATCTTTAAGCATATGACCAGTTTCACTGATTATTATTATATTTATAGGTAACCTTTCAAAGTAATGATTGTATACTGCATGTCAAAAGAACAGAATTTTATATTTCTATGGAAAATAATATTTTCTTCCCTTCATGCAAATATTAGATTAAGACTGCCCCAGTCAGGAGAGATAATCCACTTAGAAATACCATTACTATTAAAGCGTGTCCAATCAATATGCAAATGTGAAAAACAGTAATTAAGCATTTTATTTTTTACAATTGTGCTATGGTAAAAACAAAGATACAATGTGTATCAACACGATTTAACATTTTATAACCAATTTTCTACTTGACATATGTTACTGCATGACTCATCCACATTTGTCAGAACCGAAGTCCATGATCTGGCAAACTAAATCTGTTAATAAAATGAAAAGGTGACCTTGCTTAATTTAATAAGTCTGTGTAGAAATACTCTTTCAACATGTTAAAGAATTACAAAAAGGTTATCATAGCTCACTTTCATGGGAGAGTACTCTACCTTTTCCAGCTCATTTCTCAGGCTTTTACTGTAATTCATTAGATTACATAAAAACAATGTAGATCATTATATTTTAATAAAGGCTTTCCTTTCCTAATAAAATGTCTGTCATTTACATTCAGGCATGTATTATATGAAATGCTTGTCTTTCTGAAGTAAAGCTTTTCATATTCAAGTCACAGGATGTTGGTAGCTCTAGGAATTATTTTTCTTTGCAAAAGATTTTCAGAAATAATTCAGTTTCTCGCCTGAATCCTCCTGAACTCTGGTCCTACATTTATCTTTAAAACAGGTACAAGAGGGTAGCAGCAACACCAGTTGCCATCAGCATGACTGTCTGCGAAATGATGGCATATATTACTATACTCATTAAGTCAGCTTGCTTTTCTTTACACCAATTAATGTTGACTGTGACAAAATAGTTTATATAATACAAATACATTTCCAGTGAAATCCTAACACGGTCCCAGTCACTTAGTGAGAATGATCAGACAACGAAATCTGTTTTAGTTATGCGAGCTTCAAAATAAATGTGTGTGCCTCTTCAAAATGCTAAGAGATGTTTCCTCTTCATCATGAATCCTAATTTGTTGCCAGCACTTGGCATCATGTTTTATCACTTGGGAAGGGCTGAAAGAAGAGCACGTTCTTCTTGAGCAGGAGGAAACGCCAACCACAGCCACGGCACTTTGTGTGTAACAAAGCACAAGCAGCTTCTCCAGGAAGGAGAGGCCGGCAGCGCTCCTCGCTACACCTGCTTCTCTCCATTTGCTGCACACACGTAAAAAATATGCCAAAGTCTCTCCCAGATCACCAGTGCAGTTTTTCACTACATTACACAGACAGGCTCACATTCTTTGCCTAATTTGAAAACATTTACCCTCTTGCTTTCAGCATAGGAAGCTCTCCCCACTGCAAAACCAATGTGTTATCACAGCCTCAACTCCAGGAGAACTAGAACCAGTATTTTGCAAATCATCCTCAGACAAGACAGATTTCCATCTATCACCTTGGACTCCAAGTGCAAGTTGTTCCCATCACTGTGAGCTGCTCAATGTGACCAGAAAAGAACAAATAACCACCATCTTTCAGGTGACTTCCCAATCAGCACCCATTTCGTTCATATTTTTTCAAATTCCTTTTTGAAAAAACCTGTTGCTTCTTTTCACAAACCCTAGTCCACCCAAGACAGCAGAAGAGTGACAACCACTATGACAATCAGAAGGGAGAATGGGTTTGACACAGACACTTCCTGAACTCTCAGTTCTGCTGAAGAATCCTTACAGAACACATTCTCCAAAACACTACAGGAAGCAGCAAAACATTTATGTTTAAGCAAACAAGTAATCCAACCCAAATCAATGGGATTATTTGTTTGGCTAGTCTCAGAAACATACTGAAGTATTTCACTTGGTTAGGACTCCAGAGGTCTGTATGACAAGGACTGAAGCACAACAGCTGTTCAATTACATTAAAAGTACTTAATAACCTGACCAGAATCCTAACTATGGAAATACTTGGATTTAAACACAGTACATGCTTACTTTTTATTTTAATCCAATGAGATTTATTCCCTAGCTTTCTGAACAATTTGCAGCAGTGTTGTTATAGCAAGGTTTTTTCCAAAATTCAGCCTTACGAAGCTTTCTTTTAGGAAACCACACTACTCAAATCTAATACAGATTTGAATGCTGCATTTTAAGAGAATATTATTCCTGTAAATGTAGTAGACTTTTAGCATTGCAAGTAGATGATGGATCAACATTTTTATGCAACTAAATGTGTTATCCAGCCAGTTACAACTATATGTATTTCAATAGTTATAGACAGTTACCTCTCAAAGTCATAGGAATAAAAGTGTAACTGTGTGCAGATATCTTGAGCTTAACCAGTCTTCTGAAATCCTGCTGGACAAATCTAAAGCAGAGTAAGGCTATCTGTGAGGATCTATGCCTCTTACCTCTGATGTTGTATGCCATAATATTCCAATTTCTGTTGTCAGCAGTAACTACGCTTCTTTCAAAATGGAAAATCGTGAATAGATCTTATGTCAGCCATGGTAACAGCCCAGAATCTGAAGATGCCTGATTTGCCTACCAGAGGATTATCACCCTATAGCACATTTGATGAGTCTTGTAAGCAGCTAAAGCAACAAGACATTCTCCAGTAGCCTGACTGTAACCATTCTTCAATGACAATATAATTTCAATTAATCCAAAAAACAACTTCTTATATTAAAATGCAAGACTGTACAATATGAAGTCACTTGCTGTGATACTGGTTAAAGGTACTGAATGGAAAACATTTCAGACTGTAACTACTTGTTCCACTTATGATATCATAAAGGAAAATAAAACCTAACAAATCTACTCAATTACGTTAGTGTTGTTATTGGCAAAACAGTCCTCCAGAAAATGGAGAGTCCTCAAGATAAATCTCTCATATCTCCTGATACTATTCTTTGACTTCAAGCCACTTCTTGATGATGACTTAGAAGAGCTAAAACAGTTTCAAAGTCAGTTAAAGGTGTGACAGAGAGAAGCAAACAGGTATTAGGAACACAAGAGACCACAGTGCTTTCAGAGACTAAGCCAACAGAAAAGCTGGGAGGAGAGAATGCCACAGATCATAAAAAAAGACAGATGAAAACTTTCTGATTTTGCTAACTCTGTGACCCTTCAGCCAGCTTTTTCAAATGGTTCCCCTTCCCTCTGCAAATCAAGACAAATTCAGCGCAGACTTGCACTGAGTGTCAAGACAATATAATCTAAATTCTCTCAGGGTGACCACAGTGGTTGAACTTTGTAATCTCGAAAGATGTAGGAACTCAGCAGGATCAAATTTCTAAAAATTTTTGTGCAAATGCTTAAAAATGAAAGTATATTACTGAGTTCCACACTTCTTGGACAATAATTAGTAGCTCAGGCTATGTGTAAATTAAATTTACAACAAGGTTAACCATTCAGTAAATTCTCAACAGCTTTAACTGTTCATTTGTCAAAAATGTAACATCCCACCCAGCTAAAGCAGACACTAAAAATGGATCCCTGGAGAAAGATAATATTAAAAGAGAAAAGGAAAGAGAGGAAGCAAGTGACTCATAGTCACCAAATCTAGTTTTCAGATTATCAGAACTCTACTGAAGGGTCGTATTTATAGAGTAATAATATGATCCTGCATTCCTCATTCACTCCAATTCATGCTCCCTTCAGCACCAAAATTTGCTGGTGTGAGACAGGGTGGTACTCAATCATGCAGCACACATGGTCTTTAATTTTAAAATCCAGTTAAATAGATGTCCTAACATCATTTTTTATCTAAGAACATTTCACGATAAAATAAAAGAGTGAGCATGTAACTTATTTGTCAGCTTTACTGTGTGGCGGATAACTTTCCTATGTTACTCACACGAGCTTTCATTTCCCAAAGCTATACGCATTCATTATGACAGTAAAAATGAAGAGTTGCTAAAGAGACGTATGCATTTTTATTATTGTTTGAAAAAATAGATCTTTCCACACTCCTTTGAGCTTCTGAGTGTGTGATTTGTATAAAACATTTCTCATTTTGGGGACACAGCAGATGGAGTGCAGGGCACTGTGGGATATGCCATTTATCACAATGACAGTGCGTAGGTAGCACTGATCCTCTCACCACAGGGGGAAGCTAGAGCTGCAAATGTAGAGCAGCATTAAAAGCCCGACGAGTGGAGTTTGGCAACACTCGTACTACTCATTAACTTAATCATATTAATTTATTAGCCATATATATCAAAGTAACTCACTACTGAATTGTCACCAAGAACAATTTATAAAATGTTAATGTTCCCCATAGGCAGAGGAGTGTTGTGGCATCCTTAATCAGCATGTTTGCCTTTGATTAAAAATAATAATTTCTACCAAGCCAGGTAATGCCAACAATGACAAAGTCATGCATATGTTTCTCATTCCAAGTGGAACTTTAAAATGACATCTACAACAACTGAAAAAAAAAAGGACAATTGTAAACAGTGAAATGAGCCACAGAAACAGGATGTAAACATACAAAAATGTTCAGTTCAGTGTGCTGAGAATTGACAGGGTTCCCTCAATGCTACAATCGGCCGCTCCTGCACTCAGAGGCTCCAGGACTCCTGCCAGCCCTACATCAAGCACCCCGAGAGGTGAAATCAGTCTATAGATGTTCTGCAAAGTGACCCTGAGTGAATGCTTATTCCTCAAATAACAGCTCTTTCTTGGCAGCAGGCTTTACAGGAGAGAGGTAAACCTTTGGAGCCCGGTTTGGACAAGCCCGGCCCCTGAGCCAACACGAGCCGTGGAGCAGATCCGCTGCCTCCAGCCCGTAAGGGACCGTCCCTGCTGCCCCCGCTGCTCCGCTCTTCTGCGCCCAAGCACATCTCACAGCTCCTCAGCCAGGAGAGGCTGGTGGGCACTGGAGCAGCACCAGCCTCGGATGGACGTGAGGAGAGGATCCGAGCGGCCGATGGCAGCGGGGAGCTCCCACCGGCAGCTCTGCACATCAGCAGGGCTGTGCCCACCTTGATGAACAGCAACAGGATGCCAAACATCTTGAAAACTGCCTAACACAGAGACAGCAAATTTAAGTGCCGGAAGACTGCCACAAATACTGTTTACCCTCTTTTTTCTGTAGAAAGACTAAGTGGCCGCTGATATCACTGCTGAATTGAAGTAACATGTGAAGTTATCATACTCCTGTGAACTACTCTATTTATTTGAGTACTACAATGATGTGACTTGGTTTAGTTATTAAAATATTAATTTCACTAAAATATTAATTACATTAAGCTATTCAGTTCACAACAGCTTCTCTTTAACTATTAATAAGACAAAACTACACTGAAAAAGTATTTATATCTGTACAAACAGGTCAATATTTTAATGATTACATTCTTAGAAACTCCAGACAAACAGCTAACGAGACTGTCTGTTTTAACAGTTTATTAAATAAAATGAAGTCACTTCAAGTGAGGTGAAACTGATGTAGCTGACAATGAAAACAGCAGTTTATCTCACAGATTTGGAAATGCAAGTGGTTTGCTTCTGTCACCTGGGCAGACCAGTGTAAGAAACCAGCAGAGACCTGAAGACAGATGCTGGCAGAGGGTTTGTTCAGGAGGCATTGACACTGGAGACGGCCTCAGACGTTGCAAGGAAGACTTCATATAGCGGTTTTCTAACCTTTTTTGGGGACGAACTAAATGAAGGGCAGGAGGACTTAAGTTGGCTTGGATAACTATCAAAAGATCCAACTACTCTTTCAGCTTCATTCCATATCAACAGTTTTCTGAACTAATGGCTTAAATCATATAATGGATTAGAGCTTCCCTCCACACAGCAAACTGCTGCTTCAGACCCTAAAGCTTCCTTGAGAATCTATTCCATAAATAATTCCCAGCTGTCTTGTTAAAATACACTGATGACAAAGACTTGTACATTAACAGGAGATAAAGCCTCTTTTTGTTCATGTCACTTCATCACACTGCATTGTTTGAAGAACTGAGCCTTTGATGACCGTCCCTCTGTGACATACGGATTTTTCCTTTGCCCTCACAGCAGGCAAGGGCACCACGCTGATTTCCACATTTCCTACACGAACACAAGAAGAAAAACACTTTCTCCTAAGTTAACATAAAATGGACAGCACTTAAATATCAGCTCTTGAAGGATGCATTTTGGGCACAGTTATTGTGCTGTTTACGCGGCCCTGACACGCCACCTCACCTTTCTCAATCACAGCAGTTTTAACCACCCTGCTGCTCTAGTCTCATCGTAACTCAAATGTTCCCATTCCCCAAAGGTGGAAGGTACCTACAAATATTTAAAAAGGTCAAGGCTTCACTTATAGCTCCTTCACAAATTACTTATACATCAGAGTAGTGGTAGTCCACTTTGCCAAGAGGTATAAAAATTACCCTGTACGCTGGGAAATGCAGTATGCCTAATTTAACTACCTGTTTATTATGTGAAAATGACCATGTAAACTGAGCTGACACAAACCAAATGGGTGATGAAAATAACAGCACATTTCAAGGAGTGGAAACACAGATGGCTCACTCAAGACTGCAGGAAGTTACTAATCATCGCTCTGTAATACCCTCTACAGACAGATCTGTGAGCTCTGCAGCCAGAACAGCAACTTCTTGAGACCTATCCATCTAACCAAGAGCAAGCCTGGGCGCAAAGAGAAGGTCAAAATGAAAAAAATGCAATGGGTGGATGAATCATGCTGCATTTGCCGATGTGGACTCTGTTACTGACATGAACTTATCTGAAGAAGAATGCAATTCAGATGCTAAGGTTGACACATTAGAAAATGAGGTAGCCACATAAGAAGTGGGTTTTGATGTTTTTTTTTTAGAACAATGTAGGCAGATTAACATAACCGCCTGCACATCTGTGCTATAGGAAGGATGGGCAAGATCAGACACAGGGATTATCAAGGAGTGGACAAGATAACATCCCAAAGAAATGTTCTGGGCAAGTACACTGCAGTCAGAGGAAGCAGGTAACCAAAGAAGTCACCAAGATGTAAAGAGTCGTTCCTGCTTCCATGTCAGCATCTGCTCTACTGGAAGGGATGGATCCAGCCCTACCATGCTATAGACTGTCCTCAGTCTCCGCCCCAGCCTGCTCCTGCTCTGTCACTGTGTGGGAGCAGAGAGCGCTCCACACAGAAAACCTCCATGAGTCAACAGGTCACTGAGCAGGGAGCAGGCAGGGGCAGCAAACAGATTCAGTTCTGTGGGCCAAAACTGTAAGAACCAGAGCCAATTATATGCAAGCAAGATCATAAATAACCAAATTAAAACTTAGCCTGTAGAAAACAGGTTAATACTCTTGAAAATTTTCTCCCAGTCTATTATCCACCACTCAGAAGTCTGGAAGGAAAACCTCTATTCTGTGAGAAATGTTAAAATGCATTTTGTTCTTAGTTCAGCCAAAAGGAAAGAATCTGATTGCGAGAGTGTGGAAGGCAACCAGAGCCATCAGTAATTAAGTGTAAATAGGTACAAATAAAGCTAATGGGGGCTTCATATCCCGGGAGCTCCATTAAGTTTACAACAGCTCAAATCCCCAGTAAATTTACAACTGGCTCTTTTGTCACCTTTCCTTAGTCAGTGATTCCCCCAACTTTTACACTGTTCTTTCTTTATGAAAAAGATAGAACAACCCCAAAACTTCAGGAGCTCTGATTCCTGAGGGACAGGCCTGCAGTGAAGCCGCCAGCGCGGAGCTGGAGCAGTGTGGAGCTGCCTCCTCTCTGGGGACCCGTCTTGTCCAGGGCCCTCAGTGACACTGGGGTGCTTCGGAAACGCGCGTTTTCTCCCGCCTACAAGCTGCTCGTGAAACTCCCTTTCAGCTGCATGAGGCACATTGTCTGTGACTTTTGGCACTTGGTCACGCAGAGGTTTTCACCGGTGGCTCCCGGGGTCACGGAGGTGGCCGCCCCCGGCCCTGGCTGACAGACAGCCCCCCGGGGCAATCTGCCCATGTAACGCGCCGCGGCTTAAATCAAGTGGGTTGAATCCCAGTCATCGCTTCAGACTCCACACAACTTACAACAACCTAGAAATTCAACTTAGCAAATTTTTACTCAAACCCTATGACACTCTAACTAAGTGAGAGGCACAGAATTTGTCTATGATACCGTTTTACTGTGTATACTCCACACACTTGCATCATAAAATATTTCCCAATTTAAAGCAATGTGGTAGCCTGCATAATTTGATGTCCTAGTTGCAAACACACACGGGGTGGAAAAGCAATAAGGAATATTCTGGTTTCTGACAAGAAATTACCAATGCAAGGTTGCTCCTGTGCTCTCCTGTCTATTGGTAATAACATAAACAACACTCAAATTCATGGAATCCCTGAGCAGAGAATACAACAGAGCTACTAAACCCCCCCCATTTATAAACTGCTCGCAAGAGTAAAAATGCAGCTGTTGGTCCCTGCCACAAACACGAACAGCACATGAAGTTGCACTAGCTCAGCTGCGGTGCATGGCTCTAGAAAAATCCTTTCAAACTTTATTACCTACTCCAGTTAAGGTTACAGGGACCATTGCTTAAGAATGTTCATTCCTGCTTCCACAGTGATACAAGTTATTGATTCACTGTGAAGTCTTTGTGACATCTGGAGTTGTAGGACAAATTAAAGATCTCGGCTTTGGTCCTGAGGCCGGGGCGCTCGGCCACAGGGCCACAGGTTCTGCAAGCAGAGAAATCGGCAACAGCAGGACAGAAGTCACTAGATCCTATCAATCATTTTTTTTAATTCTGCTTTTCCTACAAGATGTTCTATGACTTTATATTCTGCTAAACTCTTCACTAAGTTTGGTTATTATGGAGATTCAATATATTTAGACTGGACTTTGACAGTACTGCTAAAACTGCTAAGCTCGTTGAATATTTCAACAACTACTTTTATGACTATAGTCTGTTAATATAGCTTTATTACCAAAATAAACTTACCTTTAGCACACGGCAATTAATAAAAAATTAAAAAACTCATCAGGATAGAACAAGATTTAATTTAAACTCTATTAATAAATTAATGATGTGAAATAAAATACTATGCACTAAATTATGTTTAGGGCTTGTTTATAATTTCACATATCTTCACGCTAGTTTTTTCATATGATGATATTAAATGCAGATTATTAAAGTACAATCCACTGTGGCAATGTGGACTTATCTGCTTTTCAAGTGTTTCTTCTATAATTCGTACAAGCATTTCTCTGTCTTCCCAGCATACATTAATGATGTTACAATACAATACGCATTAGCCACGCTGTTCATATCCCACGAGAACTAAAATACACATGCATTCGGAAGAACGAGATGCATGCTACAGGGCTCTCTGAGACAATAGTTCATTTTCTCAGGGTTTTTTTTTTTTTTTCTTCTACTAAAATAACACATTTAATGGAATTTCCTGTAAGGAAATTACAATTAATAAAGAACTAAATTACAAATCCATTAGATTTCAGTCACTGCAGCAACAAAACAGACTTTTCATGAACACTCAAAAAATCCAATAATGTAACCTCTGGTAAAGCCTGAAAAAGCCCTGAAGGACAAGGCAGTTAGATCAATATTAGTTTATTTTAACTGCTGTGCAGTATGAAGAGATGAGACTGATCATCTGATGGATTTTATTACCTGTCGGAGAGATAAGTCCTGGTGATAAGAGGCCTGGAACTCCATGGGGCAGCAGACGTGCATTTTCTTGGATCGCAACTCCTAGTGAACGCTTGGGGGGTCTTCCTGGTCGTGAGCTGATAAAATAAGAGGATAAATGAAAATGCATTTACTTTTTGAAATATTTGCTTATTACACACGGTATCGATTTGTATAAAATACGTGTACCATCAATGATACACAAAAATATATTCAAAATTCTTGCTTAGGAAGAAAGAAAAATAAGGTGATTAAACATACAGGAATTGTATAGCTTTCAAATGAACTAACAACAAACTGCCAAAGAGCACTTATAATTAACAAAATAATAGTCACATAACCTGGCAGGGGCTGGCGCAGAGGGGTCTCAGCAGAAGCTGCCACCTGTGCCACCCGCCCGCACCCCGGCAAACCACCTGCTGTGCTGCCTAAAGACAATCTTAAACCTCGCCTGTGAGCCGTGGCAGATAACCGCCTGCTTCTGAAGATGCAGCAAGAATTTAACACTGAGTTTGTCCCAAAACTGACAGCTTTACAGATTTGCTGGTGTTTTTAATTATTACAGGTAGGTTAACCCAAGAATGTTAGCCTAAGCTGTCAAAAACCTCACCATCCCTTGACCAGCTTAAAAATTATGATTGCGGTTTTTAATCCAAAATGTTAAAGGTCTGTTTACAGACCTATTAAATTTAACTATTGTTTTCAACTACCACATTTATCCCTTACAACAGCGTGCGTACATGTAATCATTCTACACAGCTGCCATCATATTACAGAGATTTGCAGACCAAAAAGCATTTGAATCAAATCTTCCCCAAGCCAGCTAATAAAAATACAACCTCTTCGTGCTTGGAAAAGTATCGCTGCTTCTCTTTGGTCACAAGAAATCTCACTCTGTCGAATAACAGAGCTTTTGACAAAATATAGCAAAACATTGTATAAAATAACTAAGCTGCAACAATGAATGAGCTTGGAATAGAAAGCATTTCCAAAATGACTTCAAGTTCACAAACAAATTTCAGTTAAACCTCACTCTATCAGCTTAGAGAAGCAAAGCCCTCCATCAATGTGAGACAAACTCTGCGTTTCAATGAAGACAACTTCCAGCAACCCTACACAGAGGTACCATTAACCTGTTCATTTTTCACAGTCTGCTAGCGTTATTTTGTTTTACTGTACATCAAAGTAGCACAAAATCATTTTTTTGGTTTATTATTTTATCTCTATAAAACTATTCCTCCCTCTTTTTAGCTTTGGCTCTATCTATTTTGTATTTCATATTATTCAGTACTTTTTCCATTTTTCTTGCTTTATGCTTCGTTTATCATACCACGATGGCTATGTAGTAAAGCCTACTACAAGAGCCCAGACTCACGAGGCTGTAATAAAGTAAACCTAAAATAAGAGTGCCTGAGTTTCACAGGAAGGTAGATACACACATGCATTCTCAATTAACATCACCTGCTGAAATCATCCCCTGCACAAGAACCTTGTCTAACAGACAGTACTAGGCTGGTACGTGGGGGTTTTATACAAAAAAGAACTGTTGCTGTCTGGAATTCCAGCAGTCTGTGCGTGCACACACGCACGTGTCAGTGCTCAGTTGGCACTTACTGTCTCTGAAAAAAATTACAAACCAGCTAAAATTAGCAGCTTTCTGTAACGGAAACGCTCAATCAACAAAACTACAAAACTCTCTCCTCAAGCTCAAATACTAACAAATCTTCTGCATAAAACTCCATATGTTGATAATAATCTAAGAAAAACATTGTAAAAATTAAACAAAGCATTTTAAAAGACTTTATGAAGAGACATTTTATTTATTCTCTGAGATTTCAGAGGGGGAGGAAGAGAGACAATTGAGTTTCACTCCTGGTTATGCAGTTTTTGCAGGGACACCAATTTATGTGGGTGACTGTTGATCCTGCGCAGACAATCGCAGCCCACGGGTCTACCAGATCAGAAAGAACCGCTGGTGTCTTCAACACCGTGTTCTGGAGTTCACGTGTGAACACCGTTAATCCTGTTCGTCTGGTTCTAATAATACAGAAATCATAAGGCAAGGAGAATTATCATTTGGGGAGAGTAAGACATCATTTCTTATTATGTAACTATTAGCATACAAATATTAACTTTATTTAACACTACTTCTCCTAATCTTTTGTCGCCCTGCTCTTTTACTGCATTTTCTTTCACCTTTTCCTTTATCTCATTCAAGAAGGTTGTCTATTCAAGGAGGTAGAACAATCTTTCCCTCATTGATAACAAAGGAAGCATAAACAGGAACGTTCAGCTTCAAACCATTTTGTATGTTTTTTTGAGATTCTAAAACCTCTCCATAAGTTTTATACTTGCCATGAACAGCACTTCGTGAATGGAAAACGACTCAATTCTGAATGAGATGTTACTTCAGGTACAAACTGCTAGTTTATAGATATCTTTTAAAAACACTTTTACTTAAAAGAGTTATGGTCACAAGTGAAGACCATGGTGACTAAAACACACGTACAATACCGTTTCTCACGAATAAAATTAGTAAACTTACACTTTTTACTAAAGAAATGCAAATAAATTGGCCAGCCTAAAGGCTATACTGATTAAAATTCTTTTAGTACCTCTCAAAACCAACACCAAATAGCCCTCGGGTCATCAATGACTCGAAAGTGGAGATGATGGGAGGTTTTGGGTTTTATCTGTGGTCACACTGTGGTTACACAGCTGCTCCTGTCACCCCCTCCACCCCACCCCCACAAAGTCACTAATTCTGAAAGAGAAAAATGAACTAACCCTGAATGTTGTTCATTTTTGCATTTTGTTTGGAATTAAATTTGTCAGAGACTAAATTACATTTTAAGCAGTACATTTGACAGTTAAAATTAATGTATTAAAATGTTGAGAAATCATTCATTAATGTCTGTTTTTCCTTTATTTTCCACTTCTATCGAGAGCTATTTTTATTATTTTTCTTCTCCAAGTTCTATATATTCCCTAGACGTCCCAAGGACTTTTAATTTGCATTAAAACATAGAATAAGGCTATTTTGGTGGTTTTGTTAAAATTCCTGATCAGCTCCATCTTTTATAACTCTATTTTATGCTCATTTTAGACAACTCTGTTTTAGGAAAATCCACAAATTCACCAACACTTTGTAAAACATAATTAGTCAGTGGAAATATACACCGCATCACTGTTGATGTATGATAGTGCTCTACTTTTGTGCTTTAAAATATAAGAGATTTACTAGAATCAGAAGTGAATTTGCATATTAATCAAGACAAATAAACATGTGGTGATTTAACTAGGAAACTGTTATTTGGATGACAATTTAATCAGCACAGGTTGAAAGGTCCATCACTGCAGCATCCTGTTTCTGCTAAAATATTGATTGCGTTACTGATTTCAGTAATGCTTTATTTTACAGGGCACAAATAACCATGTAATTACTCTTTAATTGAATGGTAATTGCTTGCTGGCAATTATTTGTTAAGTTTTGGAGTTTAATTACTAGGTTATTTGTGTTCTGTGAAATAAAATGTTATGTATTAGTAGCTGAAAATATTTTCTGTATGAATGGTCTGTCAAAGCTAGGAAAGTAAGTTATGATGGTATGAGTTTGACAAATAACACTATAACACTAAAACTATTATTAAAAGGATCAGACGAATCTTTGAATGCTTTCCCTTTATGAAATTAACATTAGATGTAACATTTGTAAGATAAATGGAGGAATCCTGTACCACAGAAGCATGATTTCCTCTGGGGTCTAGTCCACCATTTAGCATAATTTATCCTGATGTTTTGCTTTTCATTCTCCGGGCTTCTTTAGAGGAACTGAAATAGTATCCTGTCCTCTGGAGAGCAAAGAATAAACCAAGTAGAAATATATTTCAACAGTACTTCATATTTCTGCAACTGAAGTGGATTACCACCAGCACATTATCTTAGCAGCCTATAAACTTTGTAGGCTTGGCAGTTCGCTAGATAACAAGGGAAAGCATTATGTCTTGCAGTGTCAATGAGATATGACACATTCTGTGATATATTTATTCCAAGTTGTGATAGATGAGGTAACCGATACTTTGATCGTTAAGATTTGAATTTTACTTCTACACTTCTCATTTTTGTCATCAACTATTTATGAATTGGCAATAGACAGTCTAGCAAGGATTGCTGATTTTTTTTTTCCAAAAGATATCCAGTTAATAAATTAATTATTGATTCCATGAGGCTTGAGCCGTTTGGTATAAAAATATGCTAGACTTGTGATTTAGGAAGCTCTCATATGTATCACAGATTCCTTCAATAGCAACATATTTTATTAGGCTTAAAGGAGAAATAGAGAAGTCCTATATGACGTGCTGTGTAAATTGCTCTGATAATAGTGGCAGTAACTGGTGCAAGTACTTTGAAGTTAAAAAACAAACAAACAAACAAATCTTAATTGCTTTCCAGAAACTGCAACAGGAACCACAAATTAAAATTACGCTGTCCTCAAATATCCTGAAAATACATGCTAGTGATTGTGCAAGGTACTCTTCAAAGCCTTTACCAATAAACATCTTGATAATTTGAGTTAAGGTTATTTCCTTTTATTACCCTAAGATTTTTAGTTGTAGCATGCATTTAAAATAATCTCCTTGCTTTGGCATTTATTACAACATTTCAAAGATGCCAATGGTAGTTAAACTCTACTTGACCTCTCAGTGTTTAAGAAGAGAAGCAAACTCTGACCTCGCAGCAACCTGATTCTGTCTCCTCTCTGCGCTGGCAAACTGATCACTTGTCTAACCATTGCAGGACACTGGATCACCAGCCACATCAAAGGCAACAAGAGCCAATTCAGCAGGAGGAAAAAAGTCATCCATGCAAAATGGGCAATTAACATTAATCATACATGAAGTTGTTTGAGCTGATAAGTAGAACCTGGTCCCTATGGCAACTCTCATAGAACACGAGGAGAGCCACGGCTCATCGGCCATGGGCTCGGCTCCCTTCTCACTGCAGCCGACAGAGGTGACTGTGGAGAAAAGCTCCGACACTCCAAAAGAAAACCTTCCCACCCAGTTCTCCAGGGTTTTTCAGCAAGGAAGGTCCCCAACACCAGCCCCAGTTAAAATGTCAGTGCAAGTTTGTTCCCAAAGCATCACAAATCTGAACTTTTTTCTGTTGTTATGAATTGCCATTCCTGTTAGGAAAAAAGATTCCTTAATACCACTGAATTGTTCAGAGCTAGAACTAAAGAGGAATTGATAAGAATGGAAAGTGGCACATTATCATTGTGTTCTTCCTAAAAATCATGGATTAGTGAAAGCCCAATACAGATCCGAATAATATCACATGCATTATCAAGAACTAGGGTGGTTAGTTCAGAAACGTCCCCATCAACATAAGCTGTGTAGGCAGCAATGACAGTGAGCGCACAGTCCCATCGCTGACCCCATCTACGCGGCCCCTCTGCACCTCTTGTCACAGCGTCTCCAGGAGGCCCCACTCGCTATTGCCATGGTCACCTCCACCAGCAGCCCAAATCTGGTCACTCATACAGATGTATGAGAATACAATACGACAGAAATAAACCAAACACCACACATCCAGCTGGGTACTGGTTTTTGCTAAATACACCAATTCCACAGTTATCCCAGTGCTTTATAGCAATGGACATGACAGAAGCCATCAGCCTCCAGAGTATGGGGCAACAGCACAATTCAAGAGCAGAAGCAGTGGTGTTTGTGGTGTCAGTATTGCCAGGTTCACTCATGGAATCATTTTGGTTGGAAGAGACCCTTAAGATCGAGTCCAACCTTAAACTAAATCTAGCACTAAACCATGTCCCCAAGAGCCTCAGAATCATAAACTTGAAATGGGCCTCTGAAGGTCACCTGCTCTCTCTGTCTCTGCCCCAGGGCAGGATCAAACACACTCAGATCATTCCTGACAAACCTGCCTCTGGAACCACGCCGTGCCAGAGACTTCACAGCATCCCTGGGCAACCCCACACCACTGCTCGGGCTTGCCTTCCGTCAGAAACGCTCTGCGGGGAGAGGGAGCCTGACAGCTAACCTAGTTCTCCTCCCTTTAATTTAAGCAAGGTACCTTTTGCCAGCTACTCAGCAGACATGGAAAACAAAATTTCCTGCTTCACAGACACTCTGTGTATTTTTTGAAAACTCATCATAGTTTGCCTTTGTGAGACTTTCACACATACGGATGGAGCTAACAGTGTTTATATCCATGATATTCAGACTTACAGAAGATGTGCTACAAAAAGCAAAGGTACACACCTTATCCCCAGATTACAGGTAGAAATAGTGTAACTTGACCCTCTCTAGTTTCTTCTTGCTCTGCATATGTCCTTATCGAACTGAACCCTAATTAAGACAAGCTTTTTGATTTTGTCAAGATCATTTTGCATCCTAATGCCATTCTCCAGTGTGTGTGAAACGCCTGCCAGCTTGGTATTGTCTTCAAGTTTAACAAGCATTTTATTTCTTTTTCTTTTTTTTTTTTTTTTCCATCAACCAAGCAATGACTGAAGTCCCTCAACCAACCTGAAAGCAGCTCCCATACTCAGGATGTGCTTCCCGTTCAATCTGAACTAATGGTAACCATCGCTCAGCACGGTGCTCCAGCATGTTTGTTTGTAAACTTCCGTTTTCATGTGGACATTTTTCTAATTTGCGTAACACAATGTCATGTGACACTTCACTAAAAAAGAGGCTGGGCTTCCCTAAATTTCTCCATACATATGTAGAAGTTGGCTGCCTGGACAACAAGCAAGAGAGTCAGACAAGTCAAGTCCCTCGACACTGCACATTCCTCAAGTGGCCACCTGAAGATCTGCTGAGGAGCGGAGCAACCCTCTCTTCTGACACTCAAACACATCTGTATATTGATTTTCTAGATGCCAGCTATATCTTGAACCTCCTGGGAGCAAGCCAGAGAACGCTGCCTGCCTGGGCAGAGGAGACGTGATGCATTGTGCTTTATTCTCCACAGCAAATTCTTAGTTTCCGCATTTTCCACAACTGAGTCCAACTGTATCTCCAATTATTAATACCAGTGTTGACATCTTCTTGATAAAGATTCACTAATTTTTTTCTTTGTCAAAGAAAGGTAGGTGATGGAACAGACAATTTAAGCGTTGACTACTCACCTGACAGAATGTATAACTGTGAAGCTATTTTATACTTCATTTACTTGACCTAGTTACCATACTTGTAACCCTAAGTGTTCACAAGTCATGACCCTGAAATCACAAGAATAAATAAAATTCTAATGCTTTTGAAGTTCCATTTTGCACATTTTTATTTGGCTTTTAATTTTGTAATCTTTAATTTTCTAAAAATCACACTTCTAAGCTTTTCTGTTCTAGAAAGGGCCAGGAGAGACTGAAGAGAGTGGTGATGGTTTTTTTTTTTCCAAAGCTCCACAACTGCAAGCTGAGATTCTCTAATTAGTTGATATGTAAACTTAGATGCTGAGAGCACTAGGAGTTATCTGTGGCTCTTAGTCTGGCTGCTGTATGAGACTGTATAAAGAGGTCTGCAGGTGCTCCAACAGAATTAAAACACAAAACTTTCATTTTATTTAAATAAAAAGAAATGTGGGTCTGATTCATTTAAACATCCTCAATACAGCTATCAGGATAAAATACTGAAGCAGTATAGAGAAATATAAAATTATTTAATTTACAGTAAAATTCAGTTTTTGCAAAACATGTTTGTCTCACTACATCTCGAAGCACTTCACCTCATTTTTAAAAAGTTCACAAATTCAGGACTACTTGCTTTTAACTGTGTAAAAAGATAACGCAGAATTGAAATGAGCTTCTTATAAATGTCTTAAACAGATACATTAAAACGTCCTGCTAGAGTATTATCTTAAAAAACTAAGATTGTGTGTCAATACCAGGTAATATTCTTTGCACAAGTATTACAGCTTTTTCCCCACTAAGGTCTACAGGACCTGTTGGTTATTTACTGTTTAGGTTATTTATTTAAAACTTGAGCTTGGGTGTACAGTTAGAAAAATTACCTGAATTCAGAATTTCCAAATGTTACCATAGTCTGGTTGCAACAGAGAGCAAGTGATCTTTAAGAAAGTTTAACTGCCTATTTCTGAAGTCAGACATTTCAAAATCAGTTTCAAACCAAAAAAGGATTTTTGGTTCATTGAGACTTAAAACTTTAACTTACTCTTTCTGAATTACTTACAAAAGTGCCTGCAGACACACAAGTCCCTCAACATTCCCGCTGTTAATTTTTTCCTGTCAAATAACACTTGCCACAGGAAAACCGTGAATAAATCACCAAATTTCAGAATTGTGGTGATTCACAGCTGTAGACAAGATGAAAGGCCCGTCTATGTAACACACTGCACCAGCTCAATCTAAGGGTATGTCAGTAATGAAATTGAAAGTGTGACTATAGCACATGTAGTATAAGCACACTTTTTTTAATATAACTACATTAAATTAGTAGCTGAGGCAGTGAAGACACAGTGGCATGGATACAATACAGTTAATTTGGCAACTTGAGATCATATCCAGTGGGATAAAGTTCCTGCTGCTCAGTCGTTACTCCTGTTGTTATCCGCTCCACCCAGATTAAACCTCATGGAGGGGGGAACTGTCAGTGCTGGAATCTTGCCACTAACTACATCCCCAGAAACACAAATTTAAATTGCAGATTTGTTGTCAAAACAATGCTCACCCAAGATGTCCAGCTAAACCAAATGTGAATGTGCCAGAGATGTTGCCAAGTATATAATGAACCTTGCAAACCTCGGCTCAGCTACTCGGTTCTACTTAGACTTTGCATCCAGTGAAAGCTGTGAACCGCTGGAGATAGTATAGGCAATATTATCAAGCAATTTGCATTATGGCTATTTTTTAATTTCCTAAAATATCTGACTACTCAGTATGTAGAAGACACTTGTAACGTTGTTAGGATTATTCCATCTGTATACGGAAGCTCAGCACTGATGTCAGTAGATGTCAAGGTTGGCTATGGGGTCCGCATGGGAACAAACGCAGCTCCACTCCAACCAGCCTACAGCTCGTGTTGCAAGAGCTGTAGAATAAAGATTGTTCTTTATTCTTACTGGCTTGCCGTCCTCAAAGAGCCACGGAAAGTGTCAGTAACTTTCAGTAAGCCTCAAATCCAGCATACGGAAACTGCACAGGACCGCACAGGACCACACAGGTCTCCAGTACCCACATGTCTGTTTGGAGCCTGATAGGTGCCTCAACTCCTGGGCTGTCAGCAGGCTCTGCCCTGGGTGGGAGGACATCGCTCAGCCCACCCATCACTCTTTGAAGCCACATGTCCCAAAACCAAGACTGTGGGACTGAATCGGGGACTGCCTCTTTGGATAAGGAATGTGTAAGGACTGTGTGGTGACAATGAACAGTCTCAATCCCACCTACAGGGAAAGCACTTGATAAGAAAATTATCTGTACGAAATCTTCAGGATTTGTCCCCAAAAAAAAAAGGAAAAAAAGAAATGTACTGAACTGAAAATCGAATGAGAAAAGGCAGGAGGAAACTCACTTTCATTAATGTAGCTGAACATTACACATATTGCAGCCTACAGTCCTAGTGGAAAAGATATGCCATTACACTGAAGAGCTATAAGTCTGCGTTCTTCTGAGTTAATTTAGCACCAATTTTTTCAAGCACTACTTTATAGTTTCCACATACATACTTATACAAATATTTGCATGGATATTTTCCAAGCAGGGAATCACCATCTATTTCCAATACTCATGATATGTCATATATGTCTGAATTACATTACATTCTCACAAGTTTTGCTTTTGACCTGCATCTGAATTCGATGCCAATTTAGGGGAACATTATTACAAATAAAGGTTTTTGAAATAATGCTGTTTTCCACTGAGCTGTATCTCAATAAGATTCAATCCAATGAAAGTAGTAAAAAATGTGACGGTTTAAGCCTATTATCTACGGACAGAAACCTAATAGCAAGCACTTGATGTATTTACAACACCGAGTATCACATAACCCACATGAGACGATAGCTAAATCCGCAGCAGTGGTGTATTGTAGTGTGGTGGTACAATATTTTCATAGCAAGTCACCTTTGATGCAATGGGAAACTACTCTTGCTTTAACTGTGTTTAATCTCCGCATTACAAGTTTCAGTGTTTTCAGAGTTTTGCAAAGACTCTTCACAGTTAGAAAACAGAAATCCATCTTTCAAAGAATAATAAATACAAGAACACAGAAACAGCCCTCTATACATCACTTTTTGCGCCTATGCCCACGTTGAAAGGAAGAATTGTTCACGGCAATCAAAAGGAGCCTCTACGATTAGGTGATTGTACCCAGAAGGAAACATCTGAGGGTCAACCTCCGCAACATGGAAAATACCCTTTAGTGAGCTGGTGGTCCTGGAACAGCATGAAATGTCACAGGCGGTGTAAGTTCTTCACCTTCCCAGGTCTGGGACTGTTAGTGTTTAATCTGCTAGCGATGGAGGTATACAAGGTTATGATTTCTACTGCAAATTTACAACAGAAAAAGTATTTTTAAACAACACAGCACAAACCTTTAGGACCATGGAAATATGAAAAGGCAGAAGCAAAATTTTCCAGATTCAGGCTCACAGTTTCTAGGTAAACTAGAGCGCAGCTGTGGGAGAGCCGTCTAGTTTTTAAGACCTTTGGTGATGCATTACCCACTATGTACTTTCTTTCGCCCCTCCCCACAGGCAATAATCTTGCAATCATCTTTTTGCTACTATTAAAAAAAAAAAAAAATCATCAGCTTCCATTGCTGGTATTATCAAGTTTCTTTTTCAACCCACTGGATATTTTCTTGCCTTTTCCCCCTGCTTTGAAGAGCACACGCAACAGACATTTTCTCCACACGCATGGAGTTACAGACTGAACAAACAACAACTTAATATTTTTGGCAGTAAATAAAAGATAATGCTTCTGAGGCTTTTCATTATGCATTGGGCTTATGTGGCCAGGGCTGCCCAGAGATGGACACAGCTGGTTCCAACCAGTTCCAGCTGGTTCTGCCCAGTTCCCCAATGTGCCCTCCACAAGGCACAGCCGAGCCCATTGCAATATGGAATAAAAGGGCAGTTTTTGTGAGGAGTAGGAGGGTATTTAAGAAGCGCTGTGATGGTCGGTGGGTTTGACCTCTCCTGACCTCAGAGATTTTGGCTTCAGTACTAGGCTCAGGAACAGACCCTAAAGCCTAACAAAGAGCTTGGGAAGTTAAAACCACTCCGAAAGAGATCAGGGATCTTGCCCTCCAAGGTGATGTTGAATCTGCCCGAACCATGATTAAAATGATATGCTAATAAACTTCATTTGCATCTGAGGTGAAACCTTGGTCCATTTGTACTGTTTATGTCAATACGGTCACATGGCTCTTGAAAAAGGTCAGGATTTTCTGGAAGCATCACCTGAGGACTGTCACCACCATGAACAGTTTCATGGGACCACAGCAGGGGCTGAAGCTGGAGGCAGAGAGGAGCATCTTGACACACAACAGATTTAGAATTGAATTTTTCTCTCTGTTACCTCTTATAAAACCAGTCTAGTAATATCAATCATGTTAAACAAAATTTACCCTTCAGCAATGCTAGAAACTTGCCGTATTTTGTGCATGCATACACACACACAGACACACTAACTTTACCTGATTAAAAGCCTTTATAATAGCAGGTGATTGAAATTATTGTGTAAACAACCCACACTGTGCACTTTGATTCTGAACTGGGGCAACCTCAGAGTTGACCGTACGAGAAGGAGCACACACCAGTTTCATCATATCTAACCCCTCTCCCCACTGCCGTGGGTCTCACTCCCCGCCATGCGATTTCAGCATCACTCTTTGCCTTCCTGACAATACTCCCCCTGCTTCACCAGTAATACTTACCCTTTCCATGCTTTCTCTCCCAGGTGGTCTAATGTATCTATGTGAGGATAATTATTCTCAGCTCATAGTTAGCTTCAAATACTATTTTTTTAATATCTGACTTGAAGAATTTTTCTAGCAACAGCTATACCCACGGACCTTTCTCACCACAGGTACAATCAGTTTGCCACCGACAGAGAAACACAGTGCATTTTTCTAAAAATCATCTAGACTCTGTCATGTATGATGAGGAAAAACTGCAAGACAGAAAATACAGAAAAAGCCAAAATCAGTTGAGGGCACTGAAAACTGGCATGAGTTATTTTAAAGTTCAGGGATTTCCTGAAATAAAGTATTTCCTGGAGCAGATACAAGTGTTTATGAGACAAGTCATACCTGCTGTTGATTTCTTTGTAAGATGTCCTTTTAGACTGAAAACTCAGACTTTCCCAAAAAAATGTGTTATGTGTTAACTTCCTACCATCCACTTCTGCTTCCCTCAGCTTGAACAATCAACATTTAACTTGGCTTCCAGAAGACAGAGAAAATGTAAAACATGAGATTGTGTAAGTACCATCTTGCTATGGGCAAACGGTCTTTCCACCGACTTCAGCCACGTAGTGGTCATACATCATATGCACAACTTGCTGCTCCTTAGTAAAGATTTCTGTTTAAAGCTGTTGAAAAAGACTAAAAGAACTCAAGTGAAGGAATGTTTGTAACCAGATTTCCTGAAGATAAATGAAAGACATACGTTTCCATGGCTGCCAGCCTACTACATTTTGCAAGCATAAATATTTACCTAGGACTAGGGGGTGGGGAAATCAGGAAGAAAACCTCCATCTAGACCCCTCAAAGTTTAAATACTGTAACACGGAGGTCATCATTTATAAATAGAAATAGAGAACACATCTTTTCTCTGCATATTTCTATCATGCTTTTCATCCACTCCATATGCCTTCTATTATTACCATTCTTATACCAGAAAATAATTTCTATGTCACTTGCTCACACTGTATGCATTAATTTTCTTTAGGCTTTCTTGTGGTTATTGATTTCCTGCTTTGTTGAAGTGGCTTTGTTTCTTTCTCAGCAGGCTATCCATTTTAAAACAACAGTAGTTCAACAAATAAAAAAATTATATTCTAAAATTAAATTAGTTTTATCTTCATTTATTTTTATCTGAATTAAATGCAAGTGACACATTTCCCCTAAAAAAAAAAAAAAAAGGAAATACTTAATGCCTCCCAGCATGCAAAGCACACCCAGTAACATTTTTCTTTTCTAATAAGACATATTTATTTTTATGATTGGAAACATGAAAGAAAAAGTAAAGTATAAATAAAGCCTCTTTTGTATTCTGATATTGTAATCACTGCTGTGGCCAGTGTGTTAACATCAACAAAAGAGGATTATCTGGTCCAGAGCCAAATTCATTTAAGTCCTATCTTGCTACAGTCAAAATCATTAAAATAATCTTTTGTTTTGCTTTCAATGCAAGTGGGATCATGCTCTAACACTACAACCATCTATCCTGCTAAGCACAGTAAGTTTGCTGTCCTCATCCACTCAACCAGTCCAAGATACACAGATTTTGTATTCATCTGCCTCTTCGTTATATAACTGGTATTTAATCAACTGCCAAACCAAGGAAAAAGGTGTTTTTGCAGGTGACAGTTCTGACATGTGCTACATCTTGTTTGGATGCCCTATGTTCGGACAGTGTCACTTCCAGGTTCCTAAGCCTTGTTTTTGCCCTTGATCCTCCAACATCACTCATTAACTAACTCGAGTGAAGTACAGAAGAAAAGGGGGGAAGCATGCAAACACTATAGTAAGACAGAATTCTTGTCAGGTTTCTTGCTAAAAGCGTATTACCAAGTGCCAGTTATTAAGGCTCAAAAAGCTCCTCTAGATTTTCTTTCTCCCTGATCTATAACAAACCCTCCTTTGTGAAAGGCAGAAATCTGCTGTTCTAGCATCATCTTCCTTATCATCACACCTTTGAAGAAAACCCTTGCGTACTAATGCTCACGCACGAGAATTATTTTCAAACGCCATGGGCTTTAAATTCTTAATCCAGTTATTGAAGACAAAATTATAAACCGCCTCCCACATTGAATAAATCATTCTGTTTAGGGAGAGACGTTTTCCTGAAGGACTCATGGACTATGTTGTCAAACAGCAGATCCAGGATTCGCCAACGCAAAAGCAAAGAGACAGCTCAGCGCCTCTAAGGACTCTCAATTCTCCACTGTCGGTATGTGGCCTTTACAGTCAGATTATTTGCAGAAGAGTGAAGAATCTGACTTCAAACTACTCCCAGTGTTGCAGGAAGCTTAACTGACTGGGTATAAAATGAGGATCTTTTGGCATGGAAACATCTGATAATGAAGCTGCATATAGCAAGTCAGTTCATTAGAACGAGAATTTTTCTGACAAACACACACTCAAGAAAACAGACACATTCTCTCCAGCACGACAGATGACAGCAGTATCTGTTAGATATTTACCACCTTTTGAAACTGTCAACAATCCCCAAACGTAAGTGGCGAGCAACACAGCTGTGTCATTTATCTTTGCAGCAAATAAATAATAGTAATAATAATATAACACATAGCAATTTCATCTGTAGAGCTCAAAGTATTTTCTAGAGATCAGTGTCATTACAGACAAAGAAATATAGATCTACAAGGTGGAGATCACCCTGACTGTAGGTAGATGTTGTAATCCTGACTCCCCGGTGTTTGCCAGGCCCAGCCATGAAATCCAGCCGATGCTGGTTACGATCCCAGGAGCTCGCGATGAGGCTGGTCCCTCGCACAGCCCAAATCCATCTGCAAAGATCGGTACTTTCGCAAACATTTACAGACGGGAAAAGTGCAATGCCCAGGGAGCAGCCTCTTATACCACTGTTAGTAACTGCTGCTGAGTTTACAAAACCCTACACAGGGAAAAAACAAACAAAAAAGAAGTATAAGCATGAAGACTATATCTAAAAAGGAAACAGATTTTGAAAAGGTCTGCAGGATATAGGAAATTAAAAGAAAAGAAAAAATGTTTTCATTCAGTTTCCTGTTTAGATGTTATGGATAGATTTGACTTCAAATAGATGAGCCACACAGAAGTTCAGTTTATAAGGGTCAGATGGTAACAGTTTCTGTTTAATCCTTGATTTACATTAACTTACAGGAAAATTAATGATTTTAAACAGGCATCAAAGTGAAGCTGGCTTTTGCATTTCTCTAACTCTGCTTGTGGAACAATTGTTTCCTTTATCTGTCTTCCAGAGAGTTAGTGATTGTGTTTAACTTAAACTAATCATTTAGCCTTCAGGCACAGCACGTTAGGAGTTGGTTTGATGAACATTAGCCCCTTAAGAGTGCAAACTCCTTGACAGCTCTCTTAGATTCTTGCGCTTACCTGAGCATTTCACAAAACCACTCTTCCCAACTGCACACGTTATAATTTACACATTAAAACAGCAGGTTTTCACCTCAGGACTGTTGCCAAGAATAATCTTTCAAAACTCCCTTATCTTTTTGTAAAAACGCAATTATAAATGTGCAATTAACAGGCAAAGAAAGGTCTTAAGAAAACGCTTAGAGTAATATTGCCTATTTTAATGCCTCAAGCAGATGGTGGTTTAAATAAGGTAATTTAAAGAAAATAAATAAAAGCCACATTTTCAAGTGTGGGATGATACGTCAAGTGTAAAATTTGAGATATTAAAGTGAGAGTGTCACAGGTCTGTTTAACCACCACAAGTGCTCTTTACTTTTTCATATTACTGTAGTGCTCTTTACTTTTTCATATTATTGTTGGACAGACAAAGGAGTTGAAAACATCATTACTGATATGCATCAGTACAAAAGCACGGAGAGACCATATGTAAAAAGAAATATTTGTTGCATTTTTTTCCGTGAACAGAGCCCATCCAGTGACTGATTTTCCCCAAGGATGAATAATATGCTCATTTTTGTCCTTTTGTTACAACTTGAATTTGTACAGTCTAATCCTGGAGTCTTTTCCTCTAAAAATACAGGTGCTTCCCTTTTACTAATTAAACATGAGTACTGTGTAATTGTTGACATTCTCAAATTGGTGTAATCACCTTGGACTAACTGGCTGACAGAATTTCCAGCTTAGCTTTATTCCAGATAACATTAAGATATTTTTAAAGCTGAGAGGAATTACATAAGAAGACTGCCAGTTGAAAAAGAACCAGCTGCATTATTTCACAGTCAGGCCATAGTGCTATAAAATATCTGCTTGGAACTAACTCAGGAGAATTGTTAAACACATCACACAATAAACTGACCGATTTGACAATAAAATCAACTGCTTAACTTAATTCCGCAGTGATGGGCACCTGGACTGCTCCTGTTCACATAATCTAATGTGTCCCACTATTGCCAATTTCTATAATTTAAAAATATAAGAGGTTTAGGTTTGGTTGGCTGGTTGGTTTTGGTGCATTTTTGTTTGTTTGTTTTTAAATAAATTCACTTTTGCTCCTTACACCACCACTACAATTATGTAGGGGTTTAGTTAGCATTTCCTTACATAATAACTTACAAAATGTACTGAAGCTGGAAAGTATTCTTCATCGCCAAGAGACATTTGGATTGTCTTTTAAAGCCTCTATTACAGAGACTCTTAAATAACTACAAACAGAAACCTTCACCCTGCACCGCAACTGAAATCAGGAGGGGGCGGCTTCGATCCCCTATCAACCATACATAAAAACACATTCACCACCCTCATGCAAAAAGTCACAGCTGGAGTAGAATTACTTCTAAATAGTATTTTTAACTAATAATTTTCCTTTTTATTAAAAACAAACAAGCAAAACCTGAGTTCAGCAATGCAATTAGTTTCCAGGCCAATGCGTTCTTTTCCCTTAATTTTAAAAATAGCTTTGATTGAAAAAATACTTTAAAGGGGTCCAGATAGGGCAGCACGAAAATCTGTTCTATGTTAGTGTCCAGTCTAGGTAGGTCCGGCTAATTACCGACCTGGAGAAATAATTTCTGCTTCTGATAAATAGTTAAACAACTATGAAAAGAATGATCTCAGGCTGATGACAGCACACAGTTGCATTGCCATTAGGCAGAATAAAACTCTACCAGAAAAGAGACTTGCAGAATTAATTGACACATGGGAAAAAAAGAAGATGTAATACATTCAGACTGTAATTTAAAAAGAAAAGTCAACTAATACAGAGTGCCTTTTTCTAATAGAAGATTAGTATAGATTTGAGCATTTATGGACTGAAACAGAGTGAACGATGGAATGGAGAGGAGCTACCTTGAAGATTCAGCAATAAATTGATTCGGCTCTAACTCAATCTTGTATCTCCAAAAACATCCTAAAAGGAAAGCAGAAAAGTTTAAACAAAACCTCACAGAAGAGATGGCTTTGATAGGAAAAGGGAAACACTACAAAAACCTTCACTGAGATCAGAAGGAGTAAAAACAGCTTAGAAAGTAATTCGTTTTTTTAAAGAAGAAAAATTAATGAAGTGTGAAAAACAATGAAAATGTAGCTCTCAAAAAGAGAGGCAACATCTGTAACTTTAATATGCTGAGAGACATGTAGGTGTTATAAAAGATTGCCAATTAGGCAGATGTGATAAACCAAGGAAAATATCCAACTTTGTGCTGGGCCTCGTGCCTGGAAGCATCATGTCAGAAAAGGAAGAAATTGCCCCAACTCCTCAGCTCCCGTACGGCTGTACCTGGAACTGCCTGTGTATTTCTAAGCAACCTAATTACAAGAAAGATATTACCATGCTAGAGGGAATTAAAAACACAGCGGTCAAAATGATTAAGTCATAAGAATGAGCTGATTTAAAATGAAAGATTAAGATTTCCATTACTGTATTCTGTGTGGTAAATAGCAGATGGGAAAAGAACGTTCAAAATAAAACACCACATCCAAGCAGATCTTGGCATGTTTTTCACTGCTGCAATGGCACTGTAGAGCTCAACAATTAACGTTTTAAAATCACAAATGGTACAAAGGCACAGAACACCCCAAACCCCTGCAGGCCACCCCAGGCAAGTTAAATGACCGGGTTAAGGGTTCGCTGCCCTGATAACACAACTTGGAAAAACAGCCTTTACAGAGGTCTCAGCACTCCTCGCTTCTGGCCATCAAAGAAGTATTTTAGATTTAGAACATGTACAGTGTAGAGATTTGCACCGGACACGCTATTTTGTAATGAGTTTTTTTTCTGAGAGCACCAATGATGCTACAACACTTTCCGTGTTCTCCTTCACTATTGCTCACTGCTGCTTCTTAGCTTGAATTGTCTGGCTTTTCCTTAAACAAATATTAACAACAGATGAAATTCTTTAGCTAACTGAAAAGGTTATTTTCCAGTGATACTTAAAAGACCACAGTTATTCTAAAGCACTATTCTACCATGACTAACTTTCATTAAAATAAGTGCAAAGTACATAACTTGATTCTTGTTCAAATACATTAGAAGTCATTTCTTTTCAAATCACATAAAATCTTGGATAGAATTCTGCTTAGGTTGCACTGTTGTAATCTCAAAGGAAAATTCATTGCAAGTCCAATTTTTTGCATGAAATCTCAAAGTCTGGTGCTTGGTAAGCACGTTCTTATTGTGTTTATTTACTTATTGACTTTTATTGGCATTGGATGTAGATATTTCCTAGGAAAACAAACAAAAAAAACCATTATGAAGCCTAGAACTTTTTTTCTTATTTTAAGTTTTTAAAACATGCTTTCCTAAAGAAGTGGGATGGACTGCACTTTTAATATTGTATTATTTCTCTGGAGTAAGCTCATTTTTAACTTCCTAACAGTGATACTAGTGATTCTACACAGCCTAAAACTGATTTAAAACTACTCAAGTTCAAATTTTTTAATAATAAGACGTTTTCAAGTTGGTTATAAATCGGTTGCTTCAGAAAGCACATCCCTAGAGTTGTGGAGCAAATGCTGGTACCACTATTGATCCCTTCCCCAGCACAGCTTGATGGAAATGTCATTGTCCACCTGACCAGACTGACCCCATGAAATGGTGTAACCCCCAAAGCTCCTGCAGGGAACAGACAGAAATTCTCTTTGCTGGTCTATGCATCAAGTAACAACCCCAGGATTATCCTTGTGTGCATTTCTTAATGGAATTAAACTTCGGACCACCATAAATTATTCTAACAGAGATAATTACAATACAAGCATACTGCCTTATAAATTGGTGTTGAGATTGAAATCAGTTAAATGTGATAGACCTCAGTTTCTGAAAGTCTTTGGGAGAAACGAGCACTTCTGTCTGCACTCATTTTATGATAAACTTTATCAACATATTATATTAATATCAGAAAAATAAATTTAAAAAAGAGCATCTCGGAATGCTAGCAAAGGCAAAACGAAAGTGGACACCAATTATAATTTTACAGCCAAAAAATACACAATCAATGACTGATGCGCACATTAAAGGCCAGAAAATTTTTCCCATATATTTTTAACATTTGCATTTTAAGTAAAGCCATTCCGATCTATCACACTGTACAGGAGCCTAACATTTGCATTGATTATCAGGCTTCACCTGAGAGTTTCACAAAGCAGCAGCCCCTTGCTCAAACTGATTCTGAACTAAGACGACATTGGACAAAATTAAAAATGAGAGAACCAACACAAAGTTGTTCCAAAAAAATGCAATAGCTTTTTCTATATTTGAATTTCACCTTTAACAGTCACATATTTATACATTTACATTTTCTATTACTACCCTTCCTGTGGTTTAGGATTATTTTTAACTTGACGTATCCAATCTCAGGTTTCAAAACAGCTCTTGATCTTGAGCAACATAAAACCAAAAAAGTCTGGAAAGAAATGCGATTCAGTACCATGTTCTTATCTATACAACTATTTTTATGGGAATTTTTAACTTTGAAACACAAACATAATTACAGGAAACATTAATCTAATAGGAACAGGTCAACATAATTAAATAATGCAGTAATAAAATATCTAGCTAACATTATCCATCAGTGTTCAAATGTAGTAGATTTAGTGACGTACAGAAAAGAGTTTGCCTTAGATACTCCCCCCAGATCCTGCCATTTAGGGGAGATGTTACGAAATACAGAAGGCCCCGAAGGGTGCAAACAGAGGCAGGGTGAGAGGGGAGAAAAGAAAAAAACATGAAAACTACCACAAAGCACTGTCTAAAAATAATAATGATTTTTTAAAAAGCAAAAACCGTTTAAACTTAAGGGTTGCAACACTTGGTAAGATTATTTCTCAATCCCTTGGCAACTCCTTCCAAGCGCAGTTCTGGTCCCTACCAGGGTGATGGTTTCCATCAGCAACTTTTTGAAAAGGACACATCTCTATTTGATACCACAAGTGTTTTTCTGCTGAAGCACAGAAATTTCTCTCACTGTCTACAGTCTTATTTGAATAAATTCCTAGTCCTTAGTTGCTACAAGAAAAAGCAGCATATCTAGAGATTTTGTTTACTTTTTGATGATATTGTAATTACAGCAAATCTAAGTTTGTTCTTTCATGTGTTATCAAGGTTTATGCAACAGCCAACGCTTTCAGATACTAAGCTCTAATACTGATAACTAAACATCTTTCCAACCGCCACGCACAAAACACAGGAACTAAATGAAAACAGTTGACCAAAGGCTGCAATTAAGCACTTCCACCCAACACTGAAAAATGCTTGTGTATTGTAACAAATTTAATAGAGGGACCTATTTTGCAATTGCATTGTATTAGGGGTAAAAATTAAGATAGCTAAAAATAAAGTTATTTTCATCTGGAAAGAAGGCAGGGCATCATCATAGAGATGACAGCATAAGGGGCACCAGAATTACTGAATATATTTAAATTCTTTGCTAAATTAAGCTAAAAATTAATACCTACTATATTTCAAATTAATTTCCTATTTCTTTTTTGTGTGTTTCTAGATAACAAACAGGCAACTTTTATTTGAACTTCAAAAGTGTGATGATGCTCAAGAAATTTCTCTGACGTCAACCCCCATAACTTCATGTCCTGCACACAAACACCCCCTGGCCATCCCGGGCCCCCAGCAGGAACCTGTCTGTCAGCCCTGCCCTCCATGATGCTGGGGGCCTCACCAGCACTACATGCTCAATAGCATTTGCAATGAGCATGCTTAATTCTCAAATGTATCAGTAGTTATTTTGCTTGGCTTAATTGCATCTCTTTAAAAAGAATTTTAAGACTATGGCACTACTCAGGTTGAACTACAACTTTTACCCATATTTAAATTCCACACAAAAGTCTCTAGTTGTCTTCTTACATCCTCTTCCCATCATACTGGCTTTGCGTCTTTAAGACTGATAATCTCGGCCCAGCAAAACACCAAAAGCTGTATTTAACTAACGCTGACTTGCGTTCAACTTTAGCGACTGCTGGTGCCGTTTGCGGGACCAGGGCAGAATAATCTGTCCCTGCCAGGACCGGGGCCATCGGGCAGCTGCTGTGTACACCCCTGCACCCCCCCGTGCCCAACTCATGCAGAAAATCTCCCGCAGCTGCTGCAGCCGGGCTGAGGCAGCCGCGCGGGGATTCACCTCTACCTGCCCTCATTGAAACAATCAATTCATTGCATTGGGGTAACCACTTAATAATGATAACCATTAAAATGCAAATACTTGTTTTTTAGAAGTTTAAGGAACTTCCTGAACATGAAATATTAAACATTTATATTGGCTTCAACTTGGACACGTACTCATTTTAAATATAAAGGGACAAGTGAACTACTTGCCCTAATTATTTCAATTCAAACAAGTGTCATGGCACTTTTATTTGATTAGCATTATCCCTAAAATACACACATAGATACATATAGCTTCTGTTCAATGACAATTCATTAGGAAAACGGTAAATAATATGTTTAAAATTAGGATTTTGTCCCCTCCTAAATTCTCATCAAGACAGCAGCCAAAAAACTGGGTACGTCAGGGTGCCTTTGAAGATATTTAATTAAAATCTAATCCCACATTCTTAAAGGCTCACATAAATTAAGCTGTCATTCAGGAGATTTATGCATTCACATTTGCATATTACATACAATTCATCAATTACTTGTGTTGGAAAGCGAGGCCTTTCTCGGGGAGCGGAGCTGCCAACAGGCGTGCAGAGATGCAGCAGCTGCACCCGCTGGTACCGCGGGAAAGCCACCTCCATGTGGTGGGGACCTTCCTTCTTCTCCTGCACCACCCACCTTCTTCTATGCCACCCACCTACTTCTGCATCACCCACCTACTTCTGTGCCACCACAGCCCCAAACGTGCTCACAGGTACTCCCCTCGAACGTCGCGGATTCTTTTCAGCTCGATCTGGCCACTGAAGATGAACATTTTGGGGAGACTTCAAGCAACCAGACCAGAGAGTCAATATTCTTCAAAGCACGGAAGGAAGCTTCACAGAACACCCACTGAGTCACCCGGCTCTTCTGGAGGAAGCCAAGGCCTTTCTCATGGATTTTTCTGAAATAGTAACATACTCAGCCCAGGAAATTTGCCCAGTATTTTTCTATAGCTTTAAAAAATATTCTTAGATAAGCCTGGCTCATATATATGTGTGGAACGTTTTTTTCAAAGTGTCATTACTACTTCGAGCTAAGTAGAAAAGTCTCAATAATTGCTTTATCCTCTCCTAGTGGTGTATGAGCCAGCACCGGCGCGGAATAGACACACAGAATGCCCCAGCACACACCTGACCTTTCCTGGCCTGGCTGAACCGTGTCCTCTCCTCCCTACAGCCGCTTTCTCCTGGGGTTCTCTACATCACAGCCCCACAGCATCTTCCTTATTCAGACACCTGCAGTCACACGGTGACAGGATGGCCAGAGCTTTAATAAAGAATCCCCCCAAGAAACCATGAGAACATGACCTACATGCAAATGAATGTCTCAGAAACTGCACCAAAAAAATATCAAACTCAATGCTAATTTACCTATCCTGCTTCTAATCAGTTTTATAGTGGTGGGTTTTTCAGGGTTTTGGTTTTTAGGGTTTTTTTTTTAGGCTTAATCCATGATTACTAAGCATCTATCACCAGGAACTAAGTACCTTATGACCTGAAAACGAATCTGTGAAACGAATTTATTCCTTTCATACAAGACTTTTTAATAAAAAAATTGGCTAAATGTCTGTATTTTTAATTACATTATTTTTTTAATGGCTTGTCATAATGGTGGGTGAAGTCTCAATAAAACCTCCATTCCTTATTTATTTTGATCGGTCACAGGTTGGTGTTACTGTGCTATCTGTAGATCGTATAGTCTCTGGACCAAGTTTCCCTCTCAGTCGCTGGGCATTGATTCCCTGCGCATCCACCATCCACGGCTGTGGCTTCGGGTAAGAGCAACAGCAAAATGTAATGCTCCTCCTTTGGCTGTTCTTTCTCCTAGAAATATAGCTTATTTACCTTGTTTGAATTAAAACGCTGATTTCAAACCCGCCAATGGACGAACCGGCAGGCAGTGTTCTGTGAAGTCCTCACACGGCTGTGGCAACTGAGCACTGACCTACACCGCGTCTGCCGGCCCAGCCCCAGAGCTTTCAGAGCCAACGCTGGTAATTGCACCAAGTAAAACGTGTGAAACTGCTCAACTTCACTAACTGCAGCCTCAACCAGGTCTTACATTCCAGTCTCCAAAGGTGAAAGGTTAACGCGATAACCACTTGTTACCCTGTCTTGTTACCAAGCCACTGTTCATCTCGCACAGCCACTGAGTTTCTGCTCCATTTATTGTATTCTTATTATGCTATTAAAACAAGCCTATTATTTACGTTCCTCCACCAAATGTTTTATGAAATTGCTTTGAACAGTTTGTTTCCATCTAGCTATTAGCTGCTACTAAAGCAACAGCATAAAATATAAATACTTAACAAAATTCTTTGAATATCTTATGATTTTTGATAGTTTGTGCAAAAAGAGTCAATGGAACAAAGGATAAATAGCACAGTTGACGTTAGCATCAACTTCTCCATGGTTCTTCCTGATGGATGAGAAGTGACTCAGTTATCCCACACCCCGGAACCCCCTGCTGGAGAGTTCAGACACGCTGAGGCCAACACGGCACTCTTTGCTGTCCATTTATTAACTTGCCTTTAATACCGGAACACTTCAGCACGCTGCCAGCATTCTGCACAGCCTTTACATTCACTTGTACAAAGATATTGCTCTTCAACATCTCAAATGCCCTATATATTGAGCCATTTGTCTGTTTCAAAGGAGACCCAGAAAAGAAAATGTAGTTACGTCCTTTCCCATAGACTGAGATGCTCCATTTTTATTATTTTGGGTGGTTTAATGTCTGTATTTTTCATTTAGAAGCTAGTTCCTGCCTCCCCAGGAAATCTTTTGACAACTAAAGAATCAATGGGGTTGTTAAAATCACAAGAAAGCAACACTGACACAACTGATCGGGAAAGAGGTTTTCAAATTCATACTTTTCAACAGCCTTGATTTAACTTTCTGTCTTTTGTCAACTCTCTTTTAACTTGACTTTTAGGGAAACTATTGGGTGGGAAGGCAAAATAATAGTTACGACATCAGTCAAGATTAGAAAGATTACACCTCAGAAAAAATAACCTACACATTTCTATAGTACAGTAATCTGGAGGAAAAAGAAAAAAAAGAGATGTTATATAGAAAAAATGGTTTTAAAGTATTCAGTTTAAATAAGCAGTAAAGCATGAAAGCCCCGCACTGTGTCCCAGCGGGAGGCCTGGAGTCCCCTCGCTGCGTCAGCGCCCGGACAGGCCCAGCGCCCGCGCTGCGCGTCGGCACCAACGCGCTGCACTGCGCCACCTCACCGCTCTCTTGATTGACTGACACCTGAACAGTGTTTTATAAACAGAATATCTAACAACGACGCTTCTCTCTGGGCGGGGCACTTATCTGCACTCGTTACGTGAGGACTTGTCACAACAGGGAGCGCACAGTCACTCACACGGTGACAGTGACACCTTCCCTGCCCCTCCAGAGAGCTCCGCTTTCCATAGGATATTCATTCCTATACAGCTCCACGGCTGCATTATAGCTGCACTTCCCAGAAAAAACTAAAGAATGTGGAATGGAAAATTATTTTCCTAATAAATAGGTACTATTTATTGGTGTATTTTCCTGATAAGTAGGTATTATTTATCGGTGTAGCTATTAACACGTACTGCATGTAAGAAGGCAAAACATATTCTAAAATGAATCTGTGAGACAATCGATACACAGAGGCTACAAATACACTGGAGGCAAAAACAGCATTAAAAGCTACATGATTTTACACATTAATTGAATTAATAATATTGACAGTCCTGAAAGCCTCCCTATCTTCCTGTTGTACAGCTCATCACAAAAATACTCAAGAACATCTGTCCCCCAGTAGCTACTAAATAATTAGTTTATTAATTAAAGTTTGACATAGTTTATAACGCTGGCATCCGCTGGTTTTGTGCGCATGGAAAGCTGGCAGAAAGCTCCATTCCTCTTCCACAAAGGAACAGAATTTTAGGAATCATGCGCATAGTTTAACGGGAAAGAACCTAAACGCCGTGAAATGTACTTTTTTCACTAACTGTGGTGAACACAGCGCCCGTGCTGTGGGCTGCCCTATCCAGTCACTAAACAGCAGACGGTTTAATCTGATGTTTCACAAAGTCAGCATCACCCCAATTAGCTGAATGATACCCACTTGTCTGAAATTCCTGCAAGAAGCTGCATTACGAGCAAGTGGCACCGACTATTTCTCATTAATCAAATACAACCACGTGTCACAGGCCTCTTGGAACTTGTTTTTCTCCACGTGAAGTTATGCGGTGTTAAAAGAGGGGGGAGAAAGCCATTTAAGCACTCATTAGATTGGAAGGTGACACCAACAAACATCTGGCTTCAAAACAGAAAATGAAAACTGTTCTAAATTCATAGCTTTCCTTACATTAACGCACCTCGAATTTTTACTATATAAACATTAAACTGAAGTTTTTAAAATTTAAATAACGTTAAACCACATCTACAATTTCCTTCCCATAGTCCAAACAGACAGATGGTTCGAGCCAATAACTTCAAATGGGAACAGAGCTCCTCTGGTTCCTGAAGTCCTGGAGCTTCTGTCACAAAATGCTTTGCTGGGTTTCACCTTCAGGATTTCTCTATCGGGAGAAAAATCTGCAACTAATGGTCAACCCCCATGGGTGCCCTTCATATTAAGTCTTCAAACTGAGATGTCCAAACTATTTGTCACTAAATCACATGTGCCTTTTATATCAACAATAATAATTTGTAGATATGTGTCATTCTACCTGTATAAGCATGACAAGAAAGTACATTTATAGGTATTTCAATTTCCTCTACATTCAAATAAATTACATTTTACATATTCATTTTTCAATTAAAGACTAAGGTCTAAGCCAGCTATTGGTTTCCACTGAGATTTTGAACTGGCTGGCTGCCATTTCAACCAATTATTATTCCTTTCTGCTGAGAAAAACCACTATACAGTCATTTTTAGAACTATTTCTACATTTTTAATGTTTAATGTATGGAAAGGATGTAATACGCAAAGTAATCAGAAGACACAGTAGAACTACACATCACTTTCACAATTATCCATTCATTTTACTTATTCCTTTAGCTGAGAAAACTGAAGAAATTAATCTTTATTATCCTCAAAAATCACTGACTACCTGCTTTACATAATCAACAGAAACTAAGTGCAATAGGAAGACGCTGCTCAGGTGGGATTTTAGAGATCAAATTCCCTTTTTCCATTAAAGAAAGGCTAAGCTTTCAGGATTGGGCACACATCCACGCTAAAAAAACCAAAGAATCCCACCATTTATCTGCATTAGAAGCAGTAGAAATAAATACGGTCAAACACCAAAACACAATTCTGCTTCAGCAGTACACACTATGCTTTATGTTTTCCCAGATTACTCAAGAAAGAGTGAAACACAAATACTACACGCTGGAGCAAGGAGGGCAGCAAATGCTTAAAAAAGGCAATGTCTAAATCCAAAAATGAAGTTTCCAGTGCACCTGAACCCGTGGATGCTGTAACACCCTGAGAGCCCTTCACTCGTTTCTAATTAGGCAACTTTGTGCCCTGTGTTATCTGACACACACCGGGACTGTCCCACCATACAAACATCGCAGCTTTCCTAGTAATGGCCATCAGAAGGAGGACGACACGAGGCCTGCAGTCAAAAGCAGCGTTATTAACAGAAAAATTAAAAAGCTTGAGGGACTTAATATTGTCATATATGTGTACGTATCTGCATATAAAACCAGGTAGCAAAATCTTCCCTAAATCTCAGCACCAACACTTTCATTTCAAGTACAAGGAGCCATGGATGAGAGCACAATTACCCATTTACTGAAGACATTTGGAAGCAGAAAATTGTTTGGATTTTCTCTTTCCACTTCCATCATTTCCTTTTCTGCAGATCAGCAAAGCTCCTGCTGTTGGAATACACGTAGGGGTTGGTGGTTTGGTTGGTTTGGGGCTGTGTTTGTTGGTTGTGGTGTGTTTTGGGCTTGTTGGTTTGGTTTTAGGTGGTGGTGTTTTTTTGGGGGGGCGTGTTTTATTTGTTTGGGTTTTTGTTTCTTTTGGGGCAGGTAGTTGTTGTTGTTTTATCTGAACTTTGTGTCAAAAGTGAATTTGTAAGAGAGATTCTTGAAGTTTCACAGAAAAACATTATGAGCACATGCAAGACATACTTGGGAAATGCAGTACCAAGGAACAAATGGGAAAAAAAGGTATTATTGCATGTTGGTCACCTACAGGCCTCAGTTTCTTTGCTTTTCTATTAACAGCTCAGAGTTCTCTGTGCTGTGAGAGCAGAGAAAACTCTAACTGCCAATTAATGTAATGATATTTGCATATTCATTACCATGGTTGTAGGAAATAACCATCCTCTCATTGTGAGATGCAGGGATCCAACTGACGCACAGAGAGGAGTTCAGCTGGCGACTGACACTGGGAGCAAAAGTGACGGGAGCTGAATAATTATAACCGACTGTGCAACACTAAGGCTCACCTGATTGCCTGTTCAAACTTCCTAAAAATATGCAATCTATATTTATCTGTAAGTTATTTATATTTGTTATATAATCCTTTCTGCCTTGATTATTGTTTTATGGGTTTTTTTATCACCAGTGATCAGTTACAGCACTAGCACGAACTCACAAACTCTCCCCTTTTTAACTTCCAGCTGCTTCCTGTATTTTTTATGATAACCATACACTATTACCATTTAATTATGATTAAAAATGAATTAACTCACAAATGTAGGTTAGTTTGAAATTAAGGCAGTTTACAAATAACTAAGTGTGCTTTTCTTACAGTTCACTAAGCATTTACCTGTCACAAATGTGCTTCCTTGAACCTACGCAATTTTTCATCTAAAATAAAGATTATGCAGACACAGGCGCAGACCTTCACACAGAACAAAATTATGGTCCAGAACTTTTCAATGCTTCTTCCTAAAGCACTGAAGTTTCTTTTAAAATCATTTAAGTGCATCCGAAGGAACACTTTTCAGAATAGGGCACTGCAGTCATTAGACATATCAGTACAACCCGAGCGCTTCTGTTCCCTCAATAAAGCTACTTGAGCTCCTGATGTTAATGTTACTTTTCATAGGAGCACACAGCCTCTTTATTAACTGGAAATGCAAAAGATTTTCCATCTACCATCCCATGAGGTGCTGTTGCAGTACACTGTTAATAGCTAATATTGTATCTCCAATATATTAACTATATACATCACCTAATATGTGACATTTATCTACGTATGTGCCCTGAAAATGTAAAGCATTCTTGTAGGGAGTGGAAAACAAAAGACCAGGAACGGCTGAATCAGATCTCAGGCAATACTGGCTCATTTGATTGCTCACTTCATCCTGTAGCATCTGAAAACACATTAACATACAGTATTTGATTTTTCATTTTGTGTCGCCCATTTTAGATATTAAATTTTTCAATCACCTTCCTCTGATGCTGTCTTAGTGTAATTTAAAAGCAACACAAACATGTCTGATCTACAAGATCTTTATCACCCTGGTATCTTATCACCTCATTATAGTGATTTGCAAAGGCTTTTGTCCAAGTGGATACCAGAACGGATTTTATTTTCACCTGCAGGTTCTTTTTGCTTTAACAATATGTTTGTGAGCTGTTGTACCTTGTCTCTGGTTACTGGGGGAAGGTCTTGGCAAACAGGCAAGTTTTGCAATACTATATAAACCACCAGGCTTGGGCTGCGACTCTCTTTGGCTGTTGACCAAAACTGTTTTTACCTCCAGCTCTCAGGAACTTCCTTCAGAGTGGGGTGAACAGGGTCACCAGGGTTCCAGCTGGTTTGGGTGGTTATGAACGAAAAGGGAGACGCTGTCTGCGTCACACGATCTGAGGTGGTTTGCACTGAGCTGGGCTGAGAAACAAAGCAGGAACTGCATGTACATCGACACACATCCATGCTCATCATTAATTGGTGATAGATGGTTATTTTCTTATCCCCTTGAAATTCTGGTGGCTGATCATAGCGTTGCCTGTGCTGCAGGACTTGCAGCCAGCCCAGCGGTGTTTAAATACTCACCAAAACTAAAGAACTATAAATTGCAGGGCATATGATGCTACGGCGTGTGATGCTGTAAGTTGCAATTTTTGCAGGATGAAAGACGAGCCGCTAAAGGCTGCTGAGCCTCAGGAGCTACGTGCAAGACCCTGACGCATTCAGAAGGCTCGAAAGAGCCCCAAAAGTCACTGACGTCCTTGATCCAGCGGGAAGGGAAGTCGGGAATGAAGGAGATCAAAAAGATGACTCCAAAAATTAGTTTCTCAGAAGGATTCCAGTAGAATCATTCTATATTTTGTTAAACTAAATGTATAAAAATCAGAAGCATGGCACTGATACGGAGTTAACAGGTTAACATCTTAATGAAACTTGTGGTGACAACACACATGTACCAATAGATTTGTGTTTGTATAATTAGCATTCTTCGCAGAAGTAGCAGATCGAGGGAACCTCAACTTGTTTCCAGCTCTTCCGATGGCAGGAGCTGCCTGAACAAAGCTGGTTTATTCAGACTTTGCTCAATTTTCTGTTACTTCTATATGCAAATTAATATTATTCTTCTGAGAAGTGAAACTGGAATCTCTTTTTAATAGGTGAGAAACTATTACCCACTGTAAAAGAAGCCAAGAGTAAAAGCACAGTATGTCAAGACAAATTTGGATCCTCCTCCCTGCTTCACAGCATGACGTCCAAGAAAAATCACATAATGTTACTTCTATGAATTTGTAATTTCATCCCAGAAAGTAAAAAATAAGATAAACATTTTCTGTTTGTTTTTCACTTTCACAGTAACACCATCCGTACTTGCTTCTAGATGGTCACATTTTGCTGACATTTACAAACATTTCATGTTGATCTTACATGGGTCACATCAATCATCTATACAGTTTCAATGACACTTTGTTAAATAAACTGTCATGAAAGATTTATAGAGAATTTGATAAAAGTAAAGAAGATGTAGTTTAGCTTTTAAAGATGCATTACCCCTTTTCTGAGGTGTAATATCAGCTCTAAAATACCATTAAGCTTTTCTGGCAGGAGATGAAGTGAGAAAATAAAATGTACTCTTTCATCAGCACTCGCGGATTTGCATCTCGTGTGCCTCTACACAAGGCTGGGGAGCAGATGCCGGCAGCGCTCCTGGTCCCATGGTGGGTGTCCTGCTTGTCTCTACTAACGCTTGACTGAAGCCATGAAAGTCCTTAACACATTAGTTGAGCAAAAATGATTAAAAAAAAAAAAATGAAAAATAAAAAAGAAAACAAACAACGACAACCACAAACATCAACTGTGTACTTCTGATCAATTGCCTTTTTGAAGGTAAGCTGATGTTCCCAAATTCCTTATCTTAAAACAGGGAACACAAGTAACACACTTTCACTAAAAGCTTTTCTTTAGATAAACTGATTTCAAACCAACCTGCTAAATGTGGCCTTCAGCATGTTCATTAGGATGTATTTAAACTTTGAGACTTTACTGTCTGCTATCAACTCCGTATTTGAGAGCAGCTAACAATGGTCTCACTGTTGGGAAGGGCCTTCATCATACTTAGTTCACTAAGAACAACCAAAGTTTGAAAAACCTCTTTTTGTCAGTTTTCCAGCACTGCCTGCTCTAGCTCCAAAAGCAATTCTTGTTTACAAATCTGAGTTATTATACCCACGGTGTCAGCTATTCCTGGCGCCCTGCAGCCGCTCAGCTTGTCACAGAGCACCAGCACAGAGGTCAGCATGGAAAGACCTTCTCCATTTCAACACTTACTCCTGAAAAACTAGAAGTGATGGATTAAAACTCCCAGAAAAAAATAACACACCAAGAAATCTTGCATCTTTCTTAAAGATCATTAATTTTCAAAACCAAGAGGACAGCATGAAAAATTCCTACGAAACCACTGTACTCACAGTCCACTGCCTAATGACCAGGTTTTGCATCTTCCCTCTACAAGAGCTCCTGTTACCTTCATACAGTTTCCCCATCTCCAAAGGCTCACACAGAAGGTCAACAAACAGTGGATAAATCCACTGCTCAGGCAAGTAATTCAAGAAAACCAAGCATTTTTTCAGTAGCGAAAGTTTCTTCAGAAGATACAGATTTATGAAATTATATTGGATTTGCTATAGAGTATCTATGACCAAAAGAAAGCAGATGTAGGTGCAATGGTATCAGGCACCCAATAGTAAGCCCTGGCAAATCAATCTCCCACTAGTCTGTGACAATCATTTCCATACATATAGGACAGTTACTTTGAAGGTTTTCTACACTAATTTCTACTACCTTACAATTTCTGTATCAATAGCATACATACAAAACACACAGCAGCATTTTACATCTGCGACTAGGTTTGCAGGCTGCCTGTTCCCTTTCACATCACCAACTGGCTCCTTCTGCTGATACAAAAACCCCGAGTTCATCTCTGCAGCCTTCACAAGGAACAGCATCTTGACATTTGGGCTGCGTGAGCTAATTTTTCAAAAAGAAACGAGAAAGACGCACCATATCTGCCCAAAGTGTTACACAGAGAACCAGCTGTGGGATCCCTACTTGTATCAATCACAGCTAAAACCTCTGGCAGGTTCAAAACCCAAACCAACTGCTCTTTGTGAAGGGAACATTATGGATCTGACTTGTACATCATTTGCTGAACTGACTTAACTCGCAGTAATACTCGCAGGGTGAATTTGAAGCAGTGATTTAAAAAAAAAAAAAGTCTGATCTGCAGCCATAATCACAACAATAAGTGGCATCTTAGCAACGTTAATTTGTAGATATTGTAAGTACTATATTATCAGCAGTGTTTCTAGATAGTGTGAATTCATAAAAAAATCAAAACAAAACAAAACAAAACTAGGAGTTTAAAGACAGCAATTTACCCAGTTATTCAACACATCCGTCAAATATATTACTGAGTGGTAAATGAATAAATATTGGATTTCAATTGCTATGACTAGAAATAAATGACTAGCCATTCTCCAAGCAGCAGCACCGTGAGCTACAGGCTCTCAGCGTAGGCTTACTTACAGAAAAAGCAGTAATTAAAGTAATTCCTATATTCAGAGAAAAATCAGTTTGTGATTTGATAGATTAGATAGCTAAAATATAATTTAACTCTCCTTTACCACATGTCATGTGGTCTTCAGGAAAAAACCCAGGCTACCACAGAGAAACCATTCCTACTGCATACCCCAACAAGATCCCAACTGCCAAACCCTCAGGGTCCAAAGACACATTCCATTTTGAAATTACTATTCCAAATATTTTCAAATATTCTGAAAATAACTTACATACATTCAAAACTGACAGACCTAAATGCATTTTCAATGTTTAGATAATACACTAATGATTTCTTACTCTGTTAGATGTTAAATTATGTGTTGCATAAGACCTTTATTATTGTTCTATGAAAATTAGTGGAGCCAAACTTGTGGCTATTGAAAATTAGTTAGAAAAAAATTAGCTATCCAAGAAGAACTGACGGATATACATGTAAAAAGATGACATGAGCTCTCAACGTTTTCAATTGTCCTGCAAACTTCCCATGGAATTTTCTTACTGAAAAGCACTGGAATACACTGACAGATAAAGAGAAATGAGTGTCTCTAGGCAATGACAATATACTTATAAGCTGTTTTGCTGAAGTTTCACTCAGATCTGCAACGACGTTAAAAAACTGTAACATGATCTGAAACAGGGAAAACACGCAAATCACTCACATTTTAGTGAAGCTTAAAGTTGCAATATAAGTTGAGGAGCATCCCTAACCTCCCAGGATGGAGGGAAAATGTCCATCTCCAGGTATCAGGCACAGTGGATAAGCTTTAACCTATTCTCACATGAAGTGACTTTTTGGAAGGTATTGTTGTAAAGCAGCAGACAGTATTAGATCAAAAAAGCAACTGCCTCTTCTTCATTATGGTAACAAAGATGACTAATAGTAATTGCCTCATTTGAGCCCAAAGCCTTAGCTGCTAACTAAAGGCGGCGGCGAAAGACAAGACTCTACTGCCTGAAACAGACCTTCTACCCTAAAGCTCAAGGTCTCTCCTTTATAACTTCAAATTAACTAAAGATTAATTAACTGTTTCACCACAAGACCCAGTTTTGATGACATCTCTTTTTAAACAACTGTCTGGCCCACGACTTACATGTAACTTCAGTATTACTGCGCGGATGTAACAAAAACTTAAGATGTGCATAGTCTTCCAAACTGTTTTTGTAGCACCAACAATTTATCTAAAACTTCTGCATGCTGCATATTTCACTTTATGTGCTCTACAGGGCTTAGCTCATGAGAAACGATCAGAGCACGTTTAGCTCATGCACGTTGTTACGGGCCCAGGCTCACGTTGATGCCCACGATGCGTGCGCAGAGGGTGACCAAAATCTTCCCTTTGCTGGGCACACAGCCGCCAGGAAGGACTGCTCACCGCAAAGCGCATCGGCCAGCCCAAACGCATCATTTCAGCTCAGGTCTTGGTGTTCAATACTCTGCCAATGCTCATATCCAGTTCTGGTTGATTCTACTACAGCCTCATGGTCAAGATGATCAGTGGCCTCTTAGGTTGACGTTTCAGATTTTCCCAGTCTTTATCCACATATGTTACAGGCTGCCGAGGGAACTACATAACAGGATTAACTAATGGCAATAACCCTCTTTTGTCAGAGAGGATTACTGTCAGTCAGCGCTGGGGGAAACTGAAAACCAGGAGTTTCTTTTGTGGTATTTATTTAATATTCTACTCTGTAATCTGTTTGCAACAGTATTAGTGCAAAATGTCATGGGAAGATGTAAACACTCACCAGATTCCTTTTTGTACCTACAAACAAACCAAATGAAAAACAAAAGCCAGTTTGTTTCCTGTCGCTCAAACCGTTCCAAGATCCCGATGCTCTATGTTATTTAGCGTTTTCAGCTGACTTTGGGGACATTGTAGACTGCTCTGATGAGGCATGTTCTGGTGTCAGCCAACAGTTTATCCCTGGCACGCTTGTCAATCAAAATAAAACTAACAGACGGCCTTCTTTGTTTCAAATGAGCTTTCCCTGGTCATTAAAATTCACTTTTTATTACAAAAAGTACCGTTTGGAGAGAACAAATTGAAATGTTGGTGGTTTCTACTGAATCAACTTCTACTGAAGTTGAGTGTTGTAAAAGAATTTTGAAAATGTAAGAAATGCATCATTTCATCACCTGCGTGCTACCTATTATAGGTCTCACTATAGCATGTTGACTACAGAATGGTCATTTCACATTAAAGCCTGCAGCCAACATTTTGGGAACAGGATGGCATGATTTCCTTTAGTGTTTTCAACAGCAGTATATAAAAGTCTGGAAAATTAAAATTTTCCTAGGCCTAAGCAACAGGAGTTGAGGTGTATCTCTTTAGACAGCATGAAAATACAGTAGTTACAGAGTGTCTGCTTTCTAGAAAACATGGAGTTTCCTATTCTAAATGGTGAGGAAATCATGGTCTCTTAGATTAGATTTGCAAAGTTATGGCAAAAACATGTAACTGAAGCAAAAATTAAAAGTGCTTCCAGCAACACCGATTTAATTTTGGGAGATAAATCAAGAAGCTATTCAAATATGTCATGACTTCCAAGCAGCCTTTGTGAAACAGAACGCAGCACGGTGATTTGTAATGATGCAAATCATGCAGAGGAAGCCACTGTTTTATCTGACGTTCCCACATGAGTACAGTCCGCTGCAAATACCAGATTTCCTTTTCCTTTTTAATAAAAGTATATTAAAAAATCCTAACAAACAAGGTTTCAAAATCATTAGCTATCTTCTCTACAGGGAAAAATGTGCGTATAGCCTCTAATTATGTCAATTATGAACACGTGGGACTTTAGTTATTATAAACACACTTTCCTTCCACTGACAGTGATTCAAATCCCATCCTACAGATTGATTTGCTGCCCTTAACATCAGACTCTTCTGTTAACAAGCACAATCCCCTGCAATTGCCCTTGGAATAAGATGCCAAAATGAAAACAAGAATCTACTCTTTTGACATCTTCTACAGACTATACTTTAAACACAGAATGCAACTACTGAAAAAGAAAAAACCTGAAATGGTCTTAGACACTGTCCTGGGCAACACCATATTTTAGGCTAAAAATATTGGCTGTAATTTGAAAGAAAATAAGACAGGAAATAAATGTCCAAAACCTTGTCCAGATGCTGAGCATGAACTATAATCCTCTGGTCACAACTTAATCCTACGTAACTGATAGCATGTGCACAAGAGAAAGCAAACGCCCACACAAATTGCCCAGTAATTGTAATGTAAGTATCCTGCCTCTCTAAAAACAAGTTCAATAACAGCTCAATTTTATCTGTCTATGCAAACAGTAACATTTGGGTACAAACCCCCCATTTAACCACTGTTGCTACTACTCTCTCCTTTGTACTGCAAACAGATTCATATTCATTTTGGTCCTAATGATAATATTTATTAAATGTAGCATTTGGCACATAAAGAAAAGTGCAGTTTGGCTGCTAGAATTTGTAATTTTGGAATAGAAATGATTAGAATTCATTACAGCTTCAGTAAGACAGATGGACACAGCCCACCTGATAGACCCACCACACTCCAGGACTGGCGGCAGCGACACCAAACACACGGAGACAAGTTCCTCCGCATTCAAGAGCCTTTGACAAAGACTGACCTAACAAAGAAACTGCCCCTTAAACTCTCATCTACACTCACTCATCCCCTAGAGATAAAATCCTGTCATGTTAAGGGAAGGATAAATTGTCTTTTAATGTTATTAAAAATCTTTATTAAGTGGAATGACCCCTCTTGAGTATTTGGCAACACAATTAGTTGAGAGGAATAACATAAGTTACGCAGTTTTAAGAAGATATATGGTTTTAGCACTTTGACTGAGCTGCATTTTCTGAATAAAACTCCAAGAAAGAACAGATATGCCAGTTTTTCCCGAGATGTCATTTAACACATTAAGGGTTGATATGCCCTGTACTGGACAGCAAAGTCCAAAACGTGCCAGGAAGAGGTGCGGGGGGGTCTCTCTTTTTCCTTCTTCTACCCCTCACCCCTCATCAGTAAAGGCAAATTCAAGACCTCTATGTGCAGAGCAGTTTTGAGAGATCAGGAGCCCCATGGCCTTGGGGTTAGAGGAATAAATCCCAGTTCTGACAACCAGAGTGACAGTGGGCGTAAGGTGCTAAACTGTGATGACAGAACATGATATCCTCATTGTCCCAGAGATTAAACCACCAGAAGAGAAGGAAATAACAATAATATCAACTTATTCTTAAACATGGAAGTATAATGGAGGCAGCCTGGACCTCTGAGCAAGTGCACATGCCCTGATTTATGAGGCAACATCTCTTTCCTCTTCTGTTGCCTTTGTTTCCCAAACAAGCCATATCCTTTACAACAATACTCTATCTGTGAGAGTAATCTGATCAGTTATTCTCGTTTATAACAACCATAATGATCATAGACTAAATTTGTTTGTTGTTTTTCTTACTTCCCTGTACTATTTAGATTACAACACAACTTTAAGGTGATCTGGAACTATCCCACCAGCCTGTTTCTGGTGAACAATAACTTCACACCTCTGGTTTTGTAAAGGGCGAGCAGTTGTTTTTATCTATATTAACCTCCAAGCTTTTACCATCCAATTCTTAATTCTAATTTAGAATCTTTGTCACTACATTAACAAGCTAATATGTAAAAATGAACATCAACTTCTTCAGGATGTGCATTCTAGTGAACACATTTATTCACCTCTGGTCACATTTCCACTTGTTCAGAACAACAGGTTAGAATAGGAAGAAACCAACAGAACATACAAGTATAACAATTCCTAAATCATACCATCAGGAGAGTTCCTGATCCACTGACTGATGTGGGTAGGCAGAATTACCCTGTTTCTTGCATAAGGAATTGGTAACAGACTGTGCACGGTCTTACTGTACCTGAGTACTGCAGCAGACCCCAGTGGATTCACAGCTACGACAACCTTATCTACAGTGTGCTAAAATCTCGGAATGCAAAGATATAACCCAATATGTAAAAGCAGCGTTACCTTTTCTTATCTTGTATCTTACACCCCGAACCCTCTTGTTTTCCTATAGACTTCCTTCCCCCATCCACCCCTTTTCATTTTCATTCACCACTACTGCAGATTGCTATCAGCCCAGTTTCAGTTCTGGCTGTACGCTTCCAAAGAAGCAAGTCTAGAAGTTTTATACAGCTCTCTTTCACAGCACAAAATGCCATAATATAATATTGATCCAGGAACACTGCTGCTGTCATGCAGCTGACACTGTGATATAGTAGCAAAAGTCATCAAGGGTCCACACAAACTTGTGTGACAGCAGGTCTGCAATGCAGCTGCAAAAGAACTGATGCAGCACTAGAGATACAGAGTCAGGGAAAAGATCTCAAGATTTATATTGATTACAAAGCGTTGTCGTATTAATATCAATTTTCACAATTGGTTACTTCTAAAAAAATCTTTCTTATTCTGTTTAAGACTATTTTGTTTAGTTAGCAACATAATGCAGAATTCTATTTATTTAAGAGGAATTAAGAGTCAGTCTTCCTCAAGTTTTGTTTCATTACAGCCATTCAACCATTCTCAAATGATATACTTTTTTAGGGCATACTAAACTTGTATTTGGTTAAATTAAGAATGTCATTTTTACCTAAACAAAGAACAGAAAAAAGAGACCCAATGTTATGTGGCAAGATTCTTCTCTGATGCCACATATATTTCCTTAAAAACCGAGCTATTATAATAAGAGCATTTTCTTCACATATACTCCTTTTACACTCCTATGTCTCACAACTTCGATGCAGCAGGAACAGATTTGGGTCTGGGGCACCCTCACAAGACTCATTTCTGGAAAAGCTGTCAAATTTTGAAAATCCATATTTTCCTTATACTTAATTGGGATTTCATAAACTGAACTCAGTAACATCCTTTCCCCATTCCCAGTATTACACATGTGATAATTAGCATTGTCAACTCTCTTAAAAATTGTACAACACAGGAAAACAGGGCCTCAAGCTCAAACTAGTCTAAATTCCTGCCTGGATCTCCTGCTCCTCCTCTCCTAAATCACTGCCTAGATCAACAGAAACCCCACATCCCACTGTCAGTTCAATTTTGCCTTTCTCTCCAAATGCTGGCTTCCCAGTATTACTCTCAGTAGCTCCTCCCTGCCTGAAACATAAGTTTGCAGAAGAAACGGAACATTATCTCCTACCCTGCCAGCCTCTTCAAGGCAAGAAGAACCCAGAGTTGTGTTCAAGGTGGGCAGCTGCAGGAAGAAGCGTTGGGCTGAAGCCGACAGTGGCAAAGATCCTGAGGAGATGGTCATGCAAACAGACTGCAGACAAAGGAATGCCACCTGGAGACACCTGAAATGACTGGAGAATAAGATTACGAACCAGGGTGAGAGCAGAGGTGTAATTTCAGGGTAAGTGGAGTACAGAGGAACGAGAAAAGACCTTACAGGCTAAGTCTGAAGAAGACAGATGAACAACGAGGGCATGTGAAAGAAGTGAAGAACTGGTGTTGGAAAAGCCTGTTGGTTGAGCTGCGAGAGACTGGCAGAAAACTTGTACTTGCTGAAGTACCCTCCAAAGGCAAGTGCAGCTCGGTATTTCCCCAGCAGCAAATAGCAAAGAAAAGCACTGTCAAAGGTGTCTACCTCTCTCCAATGATGGTTCATACGGACGGACCACAGCACTTTGTGGTTACGGCTATTCCATCAGTCCCTGTGGCAGGTCTGGACAGACACAGAATCATAGAATGTCCTGAGTTGGAAAGGACCCACAAGGATCATCAAGTCCAACCCCTGTCCCTGCACAGGACAACCTCACAGTTCACACTGTGTGTCTGAGGATGCTTCCAGTCTCTTCTTGAACACTGTCAGGCTTGGGGCCATGACACCTCCCGGGGGAGCCTGTTCCAGTATCCAGCACCCATTAGAGCCCTTAATGACCCCCTTCACCACCCCAAAGCACCACAGCCTGCTGCTGCACACCAAGAGTGTGCCCTGGGTACAGCAGCTGCTGAGCGGCTTGGCCTTGCCTTACGGCTTTGTATAAAAATAAGAAAATGTAAGATCATTTAGTGTCCTAACCCCATCATCAGTAAATGCACACGGATATATAGCCTTGAAAATATAATGCATCATTAAGTGTAAGACAGATGGGGCAAGGAGTTAAGAGGAAGAAGTCTGGCACAATGCAACAGATGTTGTATTAAGTTTCAGATTCAAACAAATCTTAAAAGACCTCTGTTTTAGAGGACATGAGAAAAATGCCTATTTGGAAGTATAATTCATATTAGCATTCTGAAGTAAGAGCGAGAGAAGTTTAAAAAAAAGTTGGAACTGTTTTTTCCAATTCTGTGATGCCGCTTCAGCTCCAGCTCTGTCCCCTCACTTGCCCCGCGGCACCAGCAGGATCGCAGGGAGCAGGATGGAGCGAGCGAGAAGCTTGTGAAATCTTTATTACAGCCCTGCTGTAAGCCACCACAAGACAAAGTAGACAGTTCCAACTAGGAACAGCTGTTATTTTCCAATTAAAAAAATCACAAGACCAAAATATTAATTTATTAAGCAAGTATTCAGTTCGAGCAGCCACAACTACATTTCCTAGCAATATATTCTCTTTTTTAAGAGAGGCTGTCAGGACGTCTCTGGCATAAACAACTTAATGTGACAAAACAGTTTATTATCTGCTGCTGCTATGCAAATAACTCCATTCCATATTGTGAAATACTGTCTCGATTTGTAATGAACTGTAAAGGATTTTCCTTTGGGGAGAAAACAAAATTTGTTGACTCTTTTCCTGATGTTTTACCTAGTAAAGTATTAGCTGTGTTAGACTTTGAGAAAGATTATCTTCTGCTATCATAGAAGCAAGTTAATAAAGTGACAATAACAAACTGATGTATCTGTCAAAGTTTATAGATAAGGATGTCAAGCTATAGGTTATCAGCCTACAGTACTGACACCGTTCATATATCACAGCCCCCCAACACACACTCTGTCAGCATTGTTTATTTTCAGTCAGGAGTTAAATAATGACCATGTACTAAAAATGCCTTTGGGGAACTGCTTTGTCTTACATACTGTTCACCTGTTTACTTCAGAGTAAGTTTTGAGTTGCTTTTGTTTAATTTTCTGTTTGAACAGCTGGTATTTATCAACTTCAAATGGACTTCAGGTCAATACACTGCAAAAAATTCTACTGCAATTCCTACACTTGCTGTGCACATACAGATGTGAGATGCTAATGAGAACAGCACCGCACCGAGCCCAGAGCCAGGGAACACGGAGAATGACCACCATGCTCCCCAAACCACACCAGCACTGGAACAAAGAGAACAGAGAAAGTAGGAGGGCTTTTTAAAGGGTCCATACCCATTTTGAACCGAGCACCACAGATTTTATTACTTCCCGTTCTTACTCTGTGTATTTTCTTTATGGTTTCAAATCTGGTTATTCATAAAAAGGCAGAGGATGTTATGGGGTTGCTTGGATTTTTGAGCAGTCAATGGCAGAAAGAGAAGTAAGTTCTGCTGAAGTTCCAGGTGAGGGTGCAAAGAAGACACAGCTGTGGGGGTGAGGAAAAAAAACCTCCAAGCGTTTTGGTTTTCATCCTAAACACATGAAGAAATCTCTGTTTTCCTCACATATATAAACATATAAGTAAATTAATCCTGTAAAAACTATTCCATAACAAGTTATGAAAAGAGTTAAATTAAACAACAGAAATATATATCAAAATATGAAAAGTTAATGCCTAGATATAACCAGTAACAACATAAAGGGTTTCCACCTATTTATTCTTTTTGCTCTATATAGCAGGCAAGGTAACTGAATGATATTACTCTACCAGAAATTGCTTTCTGGAACTGACAGCTCTAATTGTCATATTTGATGAATTAAAAAAGAATGAGAAAAAACCTGAATTCTTAATTTGAACAAGTTTCTATTAAGTTTTTTTGGAACCGTTGCCTGAGTACAGATCTTAAGATATGGGCTGAAAATCACCGTATTACCCTAAGGATGCTTTTTTCTAATCAGTGGATTTTTCTTCCTACCTCAATACATTTTAAAAAAGAGAACTGAAATAAAAAGGGCACATTTAGAATATCTATTTTTTAATGGCAGGGAGAACAAAATGAGTTACGAGGTGGGGAAATAGCACCGCAAGCAGAAGTTGCTAATGCCGGTTCTCCCTCAACACGACACTGGCCTTTGTAGGCACCAAATTTAGGGACTGGAGTTTTACGAAGTTCCACAGAACTGTGGTACGAGGGGGTTTGTGCCTGCCAGTCCCATCCAGGAGAGCAAATAATGTGGCCTTTGGATATGAGGACACTACTAGCACTTAATCTGACACCTCTTGGTGCTATACAACCTTCACTGAAAACTGCAGACCCTAATTCTCCTCAACTTCATTTTATCAGTTAGAAAAGGTGGTAATCTGAAAGACTAGAAACTTCTTTTCAAAGCACTGATTTCTCATGAAGAACACTGCAGATGTAACAAACCATGATACAACTAAACATGTGCGTAAATAAAAGCCTTTCTTTTGTAGTCATTGAAATTACAACCCAAATAAAACATAATTTATTCTATGATATTTTAACTTAGACACCAGTAGGCAAAAAATGGGCTGATATAGGTAGCCAAGACTTTTAAATACAAGTATTACAAAAAGGATTCTGAAATGCCAAGTGTACAGCAGAGATTTGTGCAACTCAGCGTCCAGGCCAACTTCAATAGTGAATGAAAATTATCTATTTTCTTTAAAAGGTGTTGACTGAAACCACCCTATTTTGGTCATGATTTACGTAGCTTTTACAAAAGCTACTTCAGCCCGTCCCTCTGTAGGAGGACTGCAAAAATCCCTGCAAGACTGGGAAACCTTATTTAATAAGAACGGAGTAGGGCACTAGAAGACCTCCTGAACTTCGCGCTGGAAACTTTTTCACAGGAGTCCAAGCCTTTTGTATGAGAGGAACCAGGGGGTGCCAAAGGAGTTGGTTGCTATGGTGGCATCTCATAAATCATCAATTATTGTCTGTTATTATGAAGGTGACAGCCTCATAAAGAGATTTGCATTTTCGGCTAATTTTAAGATTTTTTTTTTTCTCTCTGCAGACATCATTTGCTTTGTAAAAGAAATGTCATGACAACCATAGAACACTTAAGCTTGTTATCGGGTAGTCAGGCATCCACTCGGCCCCCGTCACTTTGGCATTTGAGCATCGTCGCCTCTTTTGCATTATTGAGTAGTTTATCTTTACAGTTCATAAATATATTTCTAAATGCAGGGATGGCAGAATAGGAGACCACGGGGAAAGCGATGGAGGGCTCCTGGTTGCCGGGGTAACCTAAACTGATCAATTCCTGTCACTGTTTTAAAAGAGGCACCAATCTCCTGTGGCCCCTGATGCTAATTACAAATGCAGGCCCTCCGCTCGCATGTGCGGCGCACAGATTAAAGCAGTTCATGCCTAATTTATCATTTAACGTGTCCTCCCACATTTGTAGTGCTGTACGGAATGAATAACAACTTCGCTTGTTTACAGTGTTTTCAACTTAATTTCACTAATTAGTTTTGCAGTTGCAGGAATTTGAGGGCTTCACCTCCCCAGACCCTCATGATCTCCTCCAAACATGGCAGACAATCAATACATTACATATTCATATCTCCTTTTTTTCAAAAATATTTCTTTTTAAGCAACCAGGAGGTTTTTTATGGGAATGGAAAATAAATTGTCGAATAAATTGTATTGTACAGTCCAACGTTTGAGACAAAAATACTGTGTGTTTCTCCTGCAAAATGGACACAAGCGATGACACCGCAGTGGCGACAGACACTGTCTTTCCAGTCCAGCTTCTGCTGCTTCATTTAAGGAATATGACCAGATCTTCCTGACCAGCACTTGCCATGTCTTGGAAGACCCCTTCCCACCCCTGCAGCCCTTGACAAATACAGGAGAGAGCGTGGAATCTCTGCAAGGAAAACCAAAATGTGTTGGACCCAAAATGCTCTCAGCCACAACAGCAGTAGCTACTCAGATACCTAGGGGAGAAAACATACTTAAGGCAGTCAGAAATTATGAAAGCCACGATCCAGTGTCCTAATATCAGGAATATTCTCTGACCTTTCTGCTCCAAGGAACGATATTGTAAACTTTGCATATTCCAAAACTCTCCATAACTTGAAACTGCAAACAAAGACAGAACCTGTGAGATTAATCTCTGGCAATACGAAGAGCTTCATGTTCAAGCACTGCTGCCCCTAGGGAGGAGCGAGAAGGGATTTTTGATTCCTGGGTAGTATTTGCACTATTGCAGTCACAAAGCAGTTTACACAAAGGTGGTTTTTTAATGCAAGGTTACTTCTGCCTTCTCACAGTTTTTTAGTCCTGTTTCAGATAGTGAAGCAGTGGCTCCAAACCATCCTATTCCACCAACAGAGCCAATGGAGAGTGTGCATGGACGCATAAATGAGCACATAGCAATGTCAAGGCAACTGCTGCTAGTAGTGGAAATTTGTTTTAAAACAAAATAAAACGGCAACAACTGAACTTTCTCATGTATAAGATACATTCTCTGTCATTTGCACTTGTTTTGTCTTCTGTTGTTTAGCTCCTAGGTGGACACTACAGGGCAAGGAGAGACCTCTGGCCATCACCAGCATTAAGCACATCTTCATTTTACTAAGGCAATCTGAGAAACATCAAGTCTATGTTACTTCCCCTGATCAGAGACCTAGCACTTTGCTTTAAACACACAAAATGTTGGAAACTACACAGAAAAAAGATATATTGAAAATAATTATACATTAGCACATCTCCAATATACGTGTATGACTACGAACACCCCAGCAAGCAGAGATATTCTCTGTGCCAGAATGATTGCAAACAGTTTTGGTTTTGCTACACTTTTAAGGAACACCTCGCAAAAGCTGCTGTAATACAGCAAAACCTTCACATGGCCCATGCCATGGTAGTTGGCACTCTCGTTCCACAGAGCATCCTGGATGCTAACATCGGTTTTCAAAAATCCTTACAAATAAACAGTCGCATTTCTAATCCCCTCTCTGTGAATAAGACCAATTCCATTACAGGCAATTGCAGGTTGCTGTAAGTAAAAGGAAAATCAGAGCACAAGTTCTTCGCACCAGCACAAACCAACACCAGCTACAGACTCGCTGCTCAAGTGCTTCCACTTGTTGCATACACTTGCAACTCATACTTCTTTAATGTCCAGCTTTTTCACACAGTAATGTAAATTTACATTGTTTTCCAGTCCTGAGAACCAAACCGTAGACATCAGGTGAACTCCAAGTACATACTAATAGTTATTTTAAAAAGCAGTTCCTACAGGAAAGCACACAATCCCTCTCAAGACGAACCATCCTATGTGCTACTCTGAGTAAGATGAAAATTCAAAATTCATATTTCAAACAATACCAAGTCACTCTGGGTTATCCAGCTGAATCTGTCTGCCACTGGACAGCGCAGCGCAGAGCCCAGACAAGGGGCCGGGCAGGTTCTGGAGCAGTCTGGGGGCTCTCAAGCAGCAGAACAGCCATCCACCGTGCTCCGCTTTTGTCTAAACTGCATTATCGCAGCTGCTAAATAGTCTGATTCCTGGGACAAGTGTGTTTGACGCATGCAGTAGGCTGTGGACTGCTACACAGTGTTACTGAAATAAAAACAACATATTAAGAATAATCATTCCAGTTTTATAAAATGATTACACAGTGCTCAGAAGAGGACGTGACAAATACTTTAGTTTTTTGCAAAGCATGATAATTGCTCATGATTTGCCTTTTATGATTATATGCTCATTCAGGATCCAGCTTCTTATTCTGGTTGAATACATAAGGCTGGTGCACTGAGTACAGGCAGAAAGGAAGGATCGCTTAAATATTTAAGGAACAGATTGTTCCAATCTTGCCATATTTAACACTCACACTCCTCTACGCTTAATGGTATGTTTGCCATAACACAGTAGGGTTATATTGCTGTGTTATTCCTATCATTCCCGTTATTTAATGAACTTCAGGCTCCAGCACCTGCAGAAATCCTTAGCTCAGACTATACCCACTGGACCAGAGATGCTGGTACAGTCACTTCAGCTTTGTTTTGCCTGTCAAACTGTACTTTTAAAGGAAAGTGGTATATTGTTAGCAACCTAACACACCAAGGATCTACATCAATCACAGAATTTCTCGTGACCCACTCTAAATCTCTTTGCTTTCAGTTGAAGATAACTAAAAGATCCCCGAGAGTTAATACAGTACCTTCAGGTTATTAAATGTAACATGCAGAACATTACATTATTATGCTACACATGGCTAAGGAATTTTAGTATTCACAGGATTATGGTAATTAAGTCTTCCTTCACTTTGGGTGATGTGACACTTGCTTGACTATAATGTCACTCCACTTAAAGTCTGTGTAAACAACATTATCTTAGTCACTCTGCATTACATTTCCAACTGTGAGCAAAATTACAAGGTCAAAGTGGACAAGAATGGAGGTAATCCCAAGGAAACATCATGTAAATGACGAGCTCAAGGTTCAAGCTGGGTTTTCAAGGGTGGTAAAAGGCTTATGTACTACACCAATATTTTAGTATTGTTCTAGAGAAAGTATCACTAGCAAAAAGCATTTGTATTTGTAGGGACGTTTAGTTGGTCAGAACACCACGAACTTTTTATTTTGTAAGTAAGGACTCAGCTGCCAAACATATGCAAGAAGTAAAACAGAGCTGCTTCTGTATAACAAAAACCTATATGAAAGTAGCAGAGTATTAAATAAATCTATAAGTGATAGATTCAAACAAATAAATATATATTTCAATGACATAATTAGCATAACACAATAAAATAAGGACCCCCACATAGGACCATTTGGAGATTTACAAACCAGAAAGGATCTGCTTTCTGTGCATTACTGGGTACTTTGTTGGCCATGTACTGCTACCCTTGAAACAACACTGTAATGCAGCTCGCAGATCCTCACAAAATAGGACATAAAGGTATTTGACGGGAGTAACATTGTTTAAACTGAATTTCATATAATTCAGTCCTTTTAGGCCATTGTCACGGTTGGTTATAACCAGTAGATCGTTTCATATTTAAAATATTTTAGTATTCACTTAGCAATCATACTTATGTTACACGTTAACGATAATTCTCACATAATTATAATATAGTCTTACTATAGGATTTAATGGAAAAACAAATAAAACTTAAACGCATATAAGATTACTAACATGAATGGGCAAAATACCACCACTTGGTGTTCACTTTGGTGGGAGCTGAATTTGGCCTAATGACTTCTGGTTCTGATTTAGTGAGGGTTCCTCGTCATGTATGACTTTGTGACTTCTTCAGTATGTTTTCTTTGAAAAGTAAAGGTTTTCTGTATGAGATTGAAATTTAATTGTTTCCTTTTTAGACAAATATGCTTTTGGATGGATGCTGATGGAAAGGGCAATCGGATGTCAAAAGGGCAGCGGTACAGTGAGATTATGTGCTGAGGTCTAGGGCAGGACAGGCAAACAAGGGGAGATCTCAGATCGTTTCAGCAGATCCTTATAAATAAAATCTCAGATAACAGGCTTTGTTTATTCTGCAAAAATGCATATCAGCAGGTCAAATCAACTTCTGTTATGTTAACTACTTAAGTTACTTTCTTATTAACAAATCCGCCTGATAGCATAACAGAACTCTCATCTGTGGGCATGTGGAATGCAAATGGGGGGAAGAAAAGTTTAAGTAATTAGGAAAGAGATGTCCTGCATCTAGAAGGAATGAACTGCCCTTTTCTCATTTGCGGGGGGGTGAGAAATAAACAGCAGCAAGAGAGAGCCCATGTGGCAGCAAGTCGATGCTGCTACCATTTCATGGCACAGACACGAGAGAACAAAGTCAGTGCTAAGAATGAGAAGAACATCCTGCTTGGCAGAATACTTCGACATCACACATTCCACTTTCCAAAACATTTAGCAGGCTATTTGAAAGGAAAAATATTTGAAATTCCTCTTTAGAATTGAGAATCATCACTGTGACGCTTTTCCTGTAGCCCCGTAGCCCTTAAAGAACTCCCACACAGGATCATTAAAATTATCACTAAATAAAGTTGAAAAAGAAAAAACACATGAAAACTTATGATTCATTGACCAAACTTCTCCCCAAAAACCAAATCAGTTGTCATTGCCCACCGGCCATGCAGTAGGAACATCAATACCTGCAGGGAGAGCAGATAGAGATTCCTTTGGAAAAAGCCAAATTAAAACACTCATTTTGCACTGAGCAGATTCACACTGATGTATTTCAATGCCCTATCAAAACTGGTAGTTTTGGATTATTTTCTTATCAATTTTATTATGTTTATGTTAGCAGTATCACTAAATTAACTTTGTTTTCACATATGCTTAAAAAGATTTCTGTGTAATACTCACTCCATGCAATATTCACTAAAAAAAAAAAAGTAAGAAACATAGTAAATCCAAGCTTATTTTTTATTTTCCAAGTACCACCTAACAGTAAGTCCCAGCTCCTGGCACAGGAAGCTCTAATGGAGAATCATTTAATCTCCAATGCATTTATAAGGGCAGCTCAGTCAACAACAACAAAAAACACCCACAACTTTTATCTTTAGAGAATATATTGGTATTTAAGCTCACTTTAATGCTGAGTGGTGATGTGTGAGGAGATGCCTCTTCCAAAACCCCTCCAGCACTTCCATTTTGCTTTTATCATGCCTTTTAACAGGCTTTGTGTCCAGGCTCTGACGCATTGAGTACTGATACCACACTTCACCACAGCAGCTTCCCCAGAGATTTTCACATCAGTTATTTCAAACATCTGGGGAGAAAGTGGCAGATTTGAGCATTTAGCAGCAGAAACTCCTGTGATCTGAGACCAGCACAAGCAGCTGCAACTGCCCAGAGCTGAATTTGTCACCATCACAGCAGGCACACAGTGTTCCATCTTTGCCTGTGTCAAAGCACATGGTGCGCGAATCCCCTCCGAATTCCCCCAGCCCCAAAGAGCTTCTGTTATAGAAGAACAGAAAATAGAAAGAAAACAGGAAAATTTTCAAAGTTTGGAGTGGTCTAAGTTTTAAATAAAATAACAACTTACCAAATGATAACTTTTTCAGAAAGCTGTTAAGATTGAACTGCATCTCTCCTGTACTATCAGTTTCTGAATTATTCAGGGACTACATTCTGCAAATGCATCTGTGTGAGTCCAAGTGTGAGTCAGCTCCAGCTACTTGATTCCTCTACATGTAGTACATCCCTCGTGGTTACCTAAGGAAAGCGATGCTGAGCAAAAATCACTGCTGAGCACAAATGGGTTTGATAGGAAAGTTCGGTGGGTTTGAATAATCCATTTTAACCGTTTTTACCTCATGCATTTCTGATGTAGGTCAATGCAAAACTACACAATTCAGACCTTTAAACTCTCTTTATCATGACTTCCCAGTTTCTGGTCATCAAGAATATTGGAAATACACGTATGTGTGTGTTGGAAGATAAAGGAGAACGAGCTCTGTGCTGCCCTTCAACACCCTTCAGCAAGTAGTTCTGCAGGTCAGCTGCCCAGCATGTCAAGTGCAAAGTACGATCCTGTTTTGCTTGTCTAAGAGACTTTTAAACATACTTTAGGAGCAAAATATCAAATAACTGTGCCTAGAAAAATGAGAGTATTAGCATCTATATATCTGTTCCATGACGTGTAACACCACTCTACTGAAAAAAAACAAAGAAAATGGCAAGTGCATAAAGGTCAAGAGGATGGACAGTGAGCCTGCAGGTCAGAGCATCCTGGGTCAGGGATCTCAGAAGACTTAAATACTGGAATGGCAGTAAACCTGCAAGCTGTTCGTCATCACGTAACATTATAGCAATTATCAATGTCTTTCAAAAAAAAAAAGCAATAAAGTGTTGTATTCTTAAGATAATGCCATTTTTCCATTCTCCATGAATCCAAAATTATACTGAGCAAATTTAATGGAAAGATCATAAGCAAGGCTGAAAGAAGAGCTTGTAGTGAGTGAAACAGCATCGTTCACTCAGGGGACCACAATAAAAATCCACATTCATTATTCAGGCTGTTACACAAATCAATTCAGATCTTTAAGTAGACAAAGTGTATTCCTCTCCTGGACAAGTTTCTAACCATTACATTGCTGAATTTACTAGCTTTGTCTTCAAGTAGCTTATGGGTGGTCACAAATTCATCTTATTTCTCTTGGAAACAGATTTCATAGCCCCAGGTATATGTGATAATACTGTGGACTATGGACAAAAGTAACAAACTCACCAGTAATCCCAAGCACACCTCTCTTCCCTTCATATTCCACGGCATCAAATCAGCTCCAAATAATTGCTTATGAGCAGCTCAACATCAATCGCAAGAATATTCTAGAACTATTTCAAAGGTTTGAACAACACTGGAGAGTATTTACTGACTTTCCTGCACATTTTAACAGGTAGTTGTCTGTGTTTCACATTGTAAAAGCTGTCACAATTCTTGGAAATCCACTTTTGCTCCTAGGAATTCACAACTAAATCCTGTAACTTGCAGTGTGCTCTCACTGCAAAACATAAAAAACCCCATACTTTCTTTAAATTATAATATACACTCTTCCCAGTCACATAAGCTTGGTTAAAACAACTCTAGAAAGATATTTCATTTCTGATTTTCAACTTTCCTTTCCACAAAAAGACGACAGGAACCAAAAGAATTTAGAACTGCAAATATTTCCAATTCTTTTCTTCAGGACTGCTGCAGTTTGCCTTCATCACGTTACAAGCACATTTTAAACATCTTAAATATGTTCACCTCTTCTCAGAGGATACTTCTGTACTTTCTACAAAGGAAAAACATACATGTTCTGATAATTAGGTGTGCTACATTTATACGTCTGCTTGTAATATATGCTACGGCTATTGTTAACACAAAGTTGCTAATGTAATTCTCCAGGAAAGCCAAAATTGACGTGAAAGGAACTTGATGAGTCTTAATGCAAATAATACTCCTAAACCCAGCCTGTGAAGGCTTTAAAAAGCTTAATGATTTTCTCAGCTGTGCTGTAACAACAAAGAACCTCATGGTTCAGCGTCCAATGTCTGCTAGAAGCCGATGACCATCACAACTAGAATGACTTGTTCATCATAGATTCCATCAATAATTGTTTCAGTATGTGAATGTGATCAATGTAGCTCTCATCAAGGATAAATCAAGCTATGTCTTTTCTAACGGGACCTTCAGCATTCTCATGGATCCTATTCAACACTGAGATTCAATCAATGCACGAGCTCTGGTGACCAGACATCTCTCTCAAAATGGCAGTTATTTACAAATACAAAAAAATATAAATAACCTAACTTTCTTGGCATAACACATTTAAATAAAGTGATTGCATACTGAAAGAGGCAACTAAGAAAGCTACTGTGCAGTACTAGACTGCATTAGACCTGCGTTTAAAAGCTGCCCCATTTAAACTCAGTGAACATGTTTAAATGATTATATCTAAATGGTGATGTCAGTGGCAAAAAAACCCTATTAGATCAAGAGCACAAGAAATGACATTTATCAAAGATAAAGGGAAATACCAAATGTATCCACTTAGAGCTCTTCATTTCCTAGAAAAGTGATCTCATTTCTACAAGTTGATGGCAAAGTTCAGTAGATTCCATTTCTTTGTTGGTGTCACCAGCTGAACAAAGCCTACCAAACAAAACGATACTGCTGCCTTTATCTCCCTTTTAGCAGTTTCTTATTTTTACCAACTACTTACCAACTACTTTAAAACATGGTTCTTGGGTGATCTGTCACAGACAGATGCAGAGTGACCTGGACCTGGGTGTTTTACCACACAGATTGTTCTCAGCCCAAGCCCTGAGCAAAGTCCAGCCAGTCACAGTCATGGGCCCCTGGATCTGTCTCAAGATACTGATGGATCCAGTTTAGCCAGTGTTCAATAGCCTGAGAAATCCCTCACATCCCTAATGCCCTTTCCTGGCCTACTGGAAGGAAAACAGCTGTATTCTTGCTCTTACAAAACGCAAAAAGCAACACTTGAAGTCCCCCTGGGTTTGGTCTATCCCCAATGTTTGTGCACACTAGAAAATGTCTGAGCAGCATTACAACTCCTGGCACCCCCCGAAGAATCCTTGCAGCCCTGTCCAGCAACAATGACTAAGATTGTTTGAATATTTGAGACTCATTACAGACTTTTTCAGCTTTTTTTCCCCTCCTATATTCATTTATTAACACACTTCTACATTCTTCCAAACCACCTTTGGTCATTTTACAAGTGAAAGAGAAGCTGCTTTCTCTGTGCCTGTTAGACCTTGTGCTTCAAAGAGAAAGGCAAAAAGAACACAAGCGCACAGAGGTTGCCAAGTTACTTGCCCCTCAATTGACGTATAGTCTTCCTTTTATAATAATTCCTGATATAAAAGAAATAGAGTTATATATTGATATATAATTCAGGAGATTTTATATTTTTCAATTAAATGCCTTTCAACCTTTGCTCTTTAAAGGTTATAGAAATTCATGATTTTAGCCTCTCTTCAGAGTTCCTATCTTTAGTCATAAGGTCAATCAAATTCCCCTTTTCAAATGTTACATCTTTAAAGAATATGGTAACCAGAACAAAAACAATATCCTAAGTGAGGTCAGAAGATTTCATAACCTTTACATATATTCCTTAACATTCTTATTACATTACTGGCTACCCCACCCCTTCTCCTTCCCATTTTTAACTCTCTTCATGTTTCATGTGTGTTTTCTGCTATTTTACTGATGTCTCTATAGTTTAAAATTAGAAATAGATCAAGTCCACTTCACTTCTTTTTGGGGCTGCTACTTTGCTGTAACAGCTTGCAGAAGAATTTCAGGCCGGTCGTCTTTCCTTACTCTATAAATACTGCTAATGAAATCCCGCACTGTTTGATGTTTCAAAGCTATCTTAAGTTACTTTTAGAAGGGATTGCGCTAAAACAAACTCAATAAAATTGCATGAGTTACACTTGCAATTGTTTCCAAGTTGCATATATCAAAGAGCCACATTTATTAAATTAAAAGCTGTGCCACTAAAATTCGATCACTCATTTAAAGAATTTCAGTCAGGCAACCAATAAAAAACCTAACTAGTGCAAAGCTGTGCTGCATTTCCCTACTTTGATGAGTACACGTCCAACTGCAAGAAGTGTTAGAAATTTCTTAGCACAGTAGTTTTAGAAAAATCATATTCCTGCAAAAAATACAACAGAAAACTGATGGTAAGTACCTGTAAAGGCAAACTGAACTAACTTTGCTCTTCTTCTGACTTCAGCTCCCTTAGAACTAAACTGGTAGGAGCTTAAAATCGTTAAAAGTCTAGTTATCAAGGCGAAGCCTAAGCAGCCTGTGCACAACCCAGTCCCACCGTGCTCGCTGGCACAGATCCCACCAACGCTGTGGCCCAGAACAATGCAGGGTCAGCTTTGAGATGCTGCAAGGCCTTTAACAAGCAGTTGTACGTGGGCAGAGTTTATCCGATTGTATACCACATTGAACTTGGAGTGATTCAAAGTCATCTGGAAGATTTTTACGTGAAAGCGGGACTGGGCGTTCCCCATAGGCTGCTCACTTCGGCCGTCTTTAACCAGCCTGCTCATTGCACAACTCCCAAGGCTTCACTGGGGCCACCAGTGCTCCCTCGCCCACCACCGCCGCCACAGAAAATAGTATTTACACAGCCTAACAATTCCTTTACAGAGAAAGGCTATTGGCTGGGTTACCCTCTCCAAACACATTAACGCACTCCTGATTTAATTACTAACACTGAAGGGTTAGTGCCGGTGGTGGTTTTGGCTCTCGGAGCCGTGATTCACCAGGGCTTTCTGAGCCACACTGCTACGAACCATCCCTCCCATATCGCTGATGTCTAAATTTCTCATCTGGTTAACGTATTTTGCTGTCAGGGTTAAGATAAACCATCTGGACAATTTTGCTACAAATTCTTTCTTGGCTAAATGTAGTTTTTATTGTAATTTGCCTCATTTCCTCCTAATATAATAACAGAACATTGCTTGTGTGGATACACTCCAGTGACCCGACAGACCTTTCTATCAACTTCAAAACGTCTCACCACGTACTCTTCGTTTCAACATCACCAGTTCCTTCTTATTTATCTTCTTATGAAAATGTGATGTTGAAACCAACTGCTACAAAATGTCAATCCCATCAATGTCCTGAAATTGATAACTAATTATTTTTGAGTTCATTCATTTTAGACAACTATCAGTTGACTTTTCAGCCAGCACATCAGAATAACTGGATACTCTGAGTTTTCCTCTTACTTTAGTTCTTCAGTGTCTCTTATTTTTGCTACAGCAATTCAGAAATACTCTTACAGACTATGATTCAGTAACTTCACCTAATGCTGGAAGTTCATTGCTTTATTCACACATACAATCAGACAAGCTTTTATATCTATCCAAGCAGCTGTTCTAACCAAATATTCTACCAGTACAAACAGAACCACAGACTACAAATATACAGCCTATCTTTTGATATACTCTTTGGCTATTTCTTACCAGCAAATCTAAGATCTCCTGAAAATGCCACTGCATGTTTAACTTGCTGTGAAGACATCAAGGCTGAGATATGGTAGCAGGGAAAGCCAGGTTTAATTTTGCCTCCTTTCTTCTTTTTCTCAAGACTATTCAATTCAGCATCACTCACCTCTCTGCATTGCTGGTTTTATTTCTCAGATGCTCTTTAAATTTTACGTTAATCAGTTTATATTCTTCACAGTTAAGTAAAAGTATGTCCTTTTTGTCAAGCAGTTCAAGAATTAAAACTTTCTAATTTCTAAAGGTAATTTAGTTCCTCTAAATATATACTAACGTACACAAGCAGCTCAAATTCTGACATTACTCACACTGCATCACTCTGTGCTGTCAAGACACCAATTTTCAGTTCTAAAGATTACACCCTAACTCCAATTTCTCTTGCGTTTCCTGTCTCGGTTAGTTACGGCTGTTCTTTTCAACAAAAGCCATTTGTTGGAGGAAGCATCACCACTCTCCACAGTATTCCTGTTCTTCAGGTGAATGTTCCTGCTGCACCCAGGGCTCACACTGGTTTGTCACCTACGTAGATGTATTATGAAAAAAAGGGCAAGACTGAGCCTAATGAGGTATTTCTTTTCCCAACAGCTCTTGAGTGAACGTTCACTATAGCAGGACCTTGACAAGATTTTGCCTCTGATGTATAAACTCCCAGTTTAGTAAAGAAAAACATCTGTGTCCAGACAGATAAACACAGACCACCAGTTGTCAACACAAGCTGGAGCAAGGACTGGATATTTAGAGATTTGTTTAATCACTGGAATTGTACTTTAGGAAATCGCTTCTGTTTGAATTTTGTCTTCTTCCAGTACCCCCCTAAAAATTCAACAAACTCATTTGTACAGGAACCCAGAGCAGCGCTGAGCATCTCCCAATCGCTTCCATCCCCCGGGGTTTAAGGCCCAATAAAAATCTATTCACACACAGGGTCATGCAAAGACAACACAAATGGCAGGATACTGGGTCTTTTTCAAAAATAAATAAATCAATAAATCAAGTCTTCTCGAATGTTGTGGGTTGGTTGTTTTGTTGTGAGGTTCTTTTTTTCCCCACAAACTGTGTTAAACTCATTGAGGTCGGGGGGGAGGGAGAAGGAAACTCTGCTCTTTCCATTTAAATGTTTGACTAACTAGAGATTGAAATTCACCTTTTTCCCCATAATCACTAGGCAAATCAAATTTCCCTCTATAATGCAAATTCATTCGAAATATAAAAATGAATAGAGGCAGAAAGGTTTACATGTCAAATGGCAATTTTCCTAAATGGCTCACACTTTAACTTGTTTTCTTTTTTTCATATCTTAGCCATGACACAAGATTTAATGGCCATCATTACTCAGATGTTTTGTCAGCATACCATGATGAATGCACTTTTTCTGTGTGTTCTTCAGATTCACCTCACAAGATTTCTGTGTTACATTAACAACACCCTTCATACTTAACAATTTGATCTATCACACGTTTGACTGATGTTACCCATTAGAGTTCTGTGCAAAGACTTCTTGATTCAGGGAAAGGTAGTTATTAAAATTAAATATCCTTGCCTCTTAAAAATGTATTTTCTTTAATTACTAATATACATTAAAAAGGATCAATCCATTAGCGTAGATATTCCATAAGCTGTCCATGAAAGGAAGCGTAAGGAGAAAGTATCATCAATTAATTATAACCATTCCACCTGACCTGTGGAGATGGTGCTACCCCCTCTTTCAAAAATCTCTCCTTGAGAGAGTAAGGAAGGAATCGTCAAGAGAAACAAAATGAAAAACCAAAATAGTTCGGCTGAGCTCCAGGACACTGTGAACACACAAGGACAAGCCGCACAACTGCGTTCCAGGAGCCGACAACACATATTGCAAAGCTTGAGCTCCTTCAGCCTCCCAAATCCAAACTTAGGCCATCCCACCTTGAAAGGACACAGATGGGATAACGGGAATCACCAGATAACATCGACCCCCTCCTCTGTAATATCGCCCCTTCTCCTTTTCCACAGCACTTTGCAAAAAGAAACCAGAAGGGCACCAATTCACCAGCGTTTGCTGCTGCACAGTGCAATGAATCACTGCAGGGCTAAATATAAATATCCTCAGGGTCAGGCAGCAAAGGATGGCGTACCGGGAAAGCTCAAAGGCCGAATCCAAATGAATTAAAACATGAAACAATAACGAAGGCTCAGGCGTCATTTCCAGGGGTGTGCTCCCGGGGCAGAACAGCACACGACTGCAGCAACGGAACTGAACGAAAAAGGTGAATCTTTACATGATCAGAACTCAGAACCTACTACATTCTCTTTTTAAAATATTAATTTTTGTTTAAAAACTAACTACTCATAGAAATTAGATCATGCTTTGGACAGTAATTCAACTAATGATTGACTTTTCAAGTAAACTCCCCATTGACTGTGGGAAATCAATGTGGATTTTTAATAGCACCTATAAATCTTGCTGTATCTGACATAACTTGCAAACAAATAGAAACAATTGTCAAGAAACTATTTTGTTCTATTACAAAGTATATAAAAAAGATATATAATGGCTAGAGATCTTCACCATTATGTACTTCACTCACTTAGAAGCATCATCAATACCAATATGTTATTTAGAATTTTTTTAAGTTTGTGGTGTTTAGTTTTTGGGTTTTTTTAATTGTTGTTGTTTTGTTTTTTTGGTAGGTTGGTGGGGTGGTTTTTTGTTTCGGTTTTGGTTTTTTGTTTCTGGGTTGTTATTTTTGTCATGTGCTTTTTTGATTTGGTTCTTTTGTTGGTTTGTTTTTGTTTGGCTTTAGAGTTGTTTTGTTTGGGTTTTGTTTTGTTTTTTTACAGAACTTAGACGATGGATCTACAAAAGTTGTTCTTTCTATTACGAAAGATTAAAGAAGGTTTTCTTTATATTTCTTTTCAGCAGTGTTTGTGCTCGTGACTTTCCTTTCAGAGGCTCTTTAGAACTCAGTATGTATCAATTGAACTGAACCTGCATCTAACTGTCTGAAACAAGACATCAACATTTAGAGGATTCAGGAAAAAAAGCATTTTTCATACTTTGATATAAGTATCATAATATCTTTACATGGAACTACTTTGAGCAATGGGGGTTTAGCTTGCTTTGAATCCTCCTTTAAAAGCATGCCTTTAACTGCAGTTAACATTTTACTTGCATGGAAAGTATTAAAAATATATTAAAATGTACTGTTACCATTCCTTAGAAAACTTCTCAATACAGTATTATTTTTATATTATCAGTAATTTAAGATTATAGCATAGAAGCACTGATCATCCATGTTTTCTCCTGTCCTGTCCAAAGTGTTTCTTTTCCCCTTCTGTCCTACGGGAATGATTTGCACAATTAAATCACCCCAAGATCAGCATAAATTGCTTACACAAATGCCACAAGTTAGAGACAAGATGTGAAAAATCCAGCTCATTATATCTGCAAAAAATGTTTGACTGTTTTTATAGACAGGTGAGGGCACCAGTCGTTCTGTATGACTGAAAACAAAGGCACACACAATGTGTTGCACTGCGGAGACAGGAACAAAGTTGGCAAAATTAGACCTATTCCAGACCATCACTTAATGAGGTAAATTCCTTTAATGCCATACATAAAACATCCTATTTATAAGCATTAATTATTAGACTAGAGAAAAAAAACTAGATATACTGCATTTTTTGTGTATTGCTTACAGCATTATTAACAGTTTATTCCATTGAAGTGTCTGTATTCCAGTTTTAAAAGCACAGGAATTATTCAGGACCCCATTTTTACTGACAATCTTTATAGATATGTGTGGTACGACGTAAATCCTTTCCAATGTACAATGTACCTTTCCACGGTACAAAAAAGTACACATTTTAGTGGAGAATGTATCCTTTCACCCTTTTGTTTTGAACCCTGATGTAGAGTCCCGCAGCAGAGACGTGAGGGATCTCCTATAGGGGATCAATTAAGTAATGACACAATGACTCTCGCTGTAGCGTTAGAAAAACTCCACCTATATTTCTATTACAAGGGGACAGGCTGAAGAGAAAAGGGGGGAAATAAACGCTCATGGTCACACTCCAACATATGTGACAAATCGCATTAATTTATGCATGTCAACATCCATTTCAAACCATACCTTCAGAGGGAAAAATCTGGGTAAGTTTTGTCAGAAGAAAAAGAAAATTAAAAGAAAAAAAAAAAGAAGAAAAACTTATGAAACATCATTTTTTGCTTTCATAATTTGCAGCGATGTCACATCATCACTTAATACAGAAAAAAAATATTTACCCTGAGAACTGCAGACACACAAATGCATTTTATGGTGACTTACTTTGATGGAGCCTGGACTGCATTATTTCTTTGCGAAGAATTTGCCTTCTGTACAGTGAAAGAAGTGAGGTGTAAAATGCTATCAAAACCCCCAATAAATCCCGTTGTTTGGGAGGTTTAGACCGAGGAGCGCTGCCCCACAAACCTCATCCGAGGTTCCTGCCCCTGCTCTGGTCCACAGCCGGGAAATGCCCGTGGGGCTCAGGGGAGATGCTTTTTCCTATCTTCTTTATAAAGGTTTCTGAAACAAGAAAGCGTTTAGTTGTCGAAGAGGATGAGCAGGTTCTCCCCCACTCCCGAATTAATGTAAGTGGGATCTAAGAGCGAATCAAGGAGCATGCAGTGTATTTAAACAACATCAAATGCAGCGGTTCCTGCAATCGTCACAGCATCTGACGGGATTTCTCCCCACAGCAGAGCTGCAGCACGACTCGTGGCCTGATCCTGAACTGAACTCAGCCACCCCTCTGTCCGCAGGTCATTCATAGCTGAACTCAGCACAGGAAAAGGACACTTCACTCAAACTATACAGAGCATTGGGAAACACTTGAAGAGGTTCAGGGCATTCAAGGAAGAATAATTCTAATCCACTTAATAGAAACATCATTTTGACCTAAATGTGCTTTGTTCAGCTGTCATTGATTTTGTCAACGGTGCTATCCCAACAAATACAAGAAATTATATTTGTCTTCTCTGCCCATTTGACATTTATGTAGTTTGAGAGGCTTGCAATTAACAGCCTCACGAAGAGAGTCAGCTCGTGAAATTGAGTAGCAGAAAACAGAGAAGTGAGGAGGTTTGTTTGAAAGGAAAATCCCTATCCAAAGCACAGCACGGTTTATACAGCTTAGTGCATACTTGTTGCAATCTAAAAAAATACTACAACCATGAAATCTATGATGAGAATGCTTCATATGAAAACCACCACCGGATTAAGTTCAAGAAAGGAATTTCTCATGCAAACTTTGCACTCTAATCTGAACTTTTACTGTAAGCATTCAGTTTCAGTTCAATTATATTTCAGGGGCTATTTAGCCAGATACTCTGGAAAATTTGACTTGCTCTTGTCTACTTTAGGAATTAGAGGAGACCAGAGATCACAGCTGTCTGGAACAAGATTATGTTTGTAAAGTACAAAAATATTAAAGATGGGAATACTTTTAAAACAAACAAACATAAAAATCTCAAAGCAAACACAGATATCTTTCATCTTATTAAGAAAACATATGACTGTTTCCTTTTTCATTTTGTAGAAAAGAGTCTTATTCAATTGTATTTAAAAACCCTCAAAAATGCAGATAGGTTTTCTTCTTTCACACAAATTTCTAACCGATTTTGTAAGCATACATCGTGCAGCAAAGAATGTTTGCTGAATAAATGATGCTGTAGCAAAATAAAATGCACCGATTCTTGCATAGAGAGTTCTTGAGAGAATTCCAAGATTAAAGGAACATAAAAAATGAATTACCCTTTTTCACCTCTCAAGAGAGTAATCCTACAGGTCAGCTTTGAGGTACATCTGAAACAAATGGTAAACTGTTTGGTAAACAGAAGGATTTTTCTGCAGCCCTTTTTGAAGGAATCATGGGAAAGTTTAGATCTAATCACAGCATAAAGATGAGTTCAAACTAAGGTTGGATCTTTTTTACACATCCTGCCTATGAAATACACAACATGGGAAAAACAGAGTCTCCAAGGGACCCATTCATATCAGTGTCCTACTGTCTTTGCTTTTACTTTTCTACTTTTCTACTTTTTTTTTCTAGAAACAACTTTATCTTATATCTCAAATTAGTCCCAGTAAGACAGACATCACTGTCTCACTTCCCATGACTTCATCAAAGGGAACAGGAAAAAAAAGCAGCTGAATGTACCAGAAAACTTGTGAAGCTTTTACAATTTCCATGAGTTCCAGTTTGGGATGGAAGGGATTCCCCAGCCAGGGGAGGCAGATGGTGCCACCCAAGCCAGGGCTGACCAGACCGGCCACAGCTGGCACTGCCAAAATACCTCCAAATGCTTCTGCTCTGCATTAGCAGCACTCGATATACAATTCAGACTGACATACACTGCTTACGTGCTTACTGGAAAGGTTTTCCTTGAATTCCTACAAATGCAAGAACTGGGGATTCTCAGGACTTCAAACCAGGCAGAGCTCAGATACAACCCCCTCCTCCCCGCACCCAGTGCTGGGTTTGTGGTTGTGAAAAGAATCCACAGAAAGGTTCCTTCCCCCATCTCCCCCGACTACGAGAGATGGGATCCTCCAAGGAGCTGTGACTGCATCAGCAGAGCGACCGCATCGCTCCCAGCACCGACAAAAAACATCCCACCTATGCTTAAAACAAAAATGCCGAACTCTCAGCTGCAGAAACAGCATTTGTATTTATCTGAAAAGGGATGGCAAGTCTTTAATTATTAAACCAACTGCATTTAGCAGATGGTCAAAGAAAAGTACTTTTAAAAAGTTGCCCAGAGGGTTATAAAAACGAAGAAGCTAAAACAGCTGCCAGCTGGTGCGTGAAATCAATAATGAGAAAACGAGTCCTACTGTATCTTTGTGCTCATTGTCTGGCCGAAGACAGCGAGGACAAGGGAAGGGGAACGTCACAGCCCCGCTGAATGGATGAAGGGGATCTAATTAGAGAAAGACAAACATCTGAAGTTTGGCTGTAACGAGAGAGACGGGCCGAGGACGCGGGGACGGGCACGGAGGCTGCGAGGACGCGTCGCGCTGCGCAAGCCTGGGAAAATTCAAAATGTGCTTCAGCAGCACAGGCGCTCTGAGGGCAAAAAAGCCAAGTTAGGAAAACATGTCAAATGCTTTAATGATTTTCCGCACTTGGTATACATCCTAAAATTAGTACACTAAAAAGTTAGGTGAAAGATTTTCCATAATTAATCACGACAAAGTGTTATGCTTAACTAATGATAATTCTCAATCTCCCAGAAGTAGCAACCTGGTTATCGCTGATTTTTATTCTCCAAACCACACTTTATGGCCTGTCTTCAGATTAGAAATTTTTTAAACGGTGGGCCTCTCATCATTTAAAATGATACTAAATTTCTACAAGACCTCAAGCAAAAATCTAGAGGATAATATCACTATAGAGGTGAAAATCAGATCAATTTTAAAGATTTGTGTTTTATTTAAATCATTTAAAAACAAACAAACAAACAAAGACCACAACAAACACATCACCAAACCAACCACACACTTTTACCACAGGAACCTAACTACCTTGTACATAAAAACAGCAGCGAGGTTCTTTGGCACATAATTTACTAGTTGAATACCTTACTCCACAGGGTTGGGTGCTTTTGCAGTTTTGTTTTTTGGGGGCTTGTTTTGTTTTGTTTAAGGTTCATCCTGCAGAATGATGGGTTATTTGATGAAGAAAGGGCTAGAAGGGGGAAGGAGTCACAAGAAAAAGTAAACAAAATGGAATTGATAAAAGCACATTAAGTAAAATTTCAGCTGCAGATGAGAGAGGAATTGCAGTAGCAGCATGTTTAAAAGAGAACACCCTATCAATTAAACACATAAGTATATCAAATCACAGAATCTGACTGACTTGTCACAGTGTTTTTTCCAATGAAGGTCCATTGATAAAAAGAGAGAAAAATAGATTTAGAAAGGCAGAATAAATATTAATTGCTGCTCAAGACAGCAAAGATAACTAAACACAAAAGCATTCCAAATGTTATTTTTAGCACATAAATAGTACACTCTGTTTTAACTTACATCAGCTGTTTTCTTTATCAGATTTTTATCTTAAGATGGAAACAGTACACGTCGCTCTAGCTCCCATCAGCTGCTGTATTTTGTGTAATTTTATCTTAGCAAAAAAATAACGCTGTGTGCTCCAATTCACATCAGCTGTTTTTCTAGTTACTATTGACACAACATATTGAAAAGTTTTCTTGTGCGCACAAAGACCCTGCGTCCACATTAATGCATGGAAATGATGCTTCCTTGGGACATCCGGATACGGACAACGCAATTAGAATCAGACTCTCTGATTTAGGCAACAGAGTGCTGCTTTTTGCAAATTAAAAAATGGCTTTATTCCCATTCACGTGACAGACAAGCATTTACCAAAGCAGCTACGATATGTGCAGGTTGGTAGTGGTCTTGCATGAATTGAGTAAATATTATGTACAATTATATCCATTCTGACATGTATTTGATTAAAAAGAAGAGGGATGGCTTCTTTGATGTTCGTGGAACTGGGTTTTCATTGCCATCAAGGTTTGGCTTGTGTTTTTTTAAAAAACACCTAGATTTGTAAACAAGGTTTACTTTCGGAAGCTCAATTTACCTTCTGTTATCACATAAATTCTGAATAAATAAAGTATCCCTGCCATTTTTCTTTTTGCTGTTCAGCAAGGCTTACTTTTCAATCACACAATATATAAAATGTAGATTTCTAGAAGTGAGCATTCATTTTGCCTGTTCATTTATTTAGGAATCCTGAAATAAGCTCCTGAAACATTGCTTACAGCAGAACTGTAAACTAAAAGGCACTGAAATAATAAAGATAAGGCTGTCCCATTTAGAAAGGGAAATTTCTACATTCTTGGGTAAACAGAGTGCTCTCATAAATCGAGCAATGCCTTTTAGCGCTGTCAATGTGACTTGAGTCTAGATGGCCCATTGTGTTCCCTAAGAAACTTACTTAAAATATTTACTGTAGAATTGTTTGAGCAAGAATGACGAATAAATTTAACTCTTTTTAACAAAAATATTTTGGTAAAAAGTATGCTTTTTATGAAGTTCCTTTTAATATCTGAATAAACACATGACTTGTAAGGCAACCAAACCATGGTTTCCAGGCTCTGTGTTTAAGTATGTGTACAGAGATGCCAAACACAGAAGCGGGTCTTATTTGTACTCTAAAACTATAAAATTTATAGGAATCACTTCATTTTAATCAAAATCTGCAACATGCAACAGCCCATCCCCTTCTAATGACAGAGTCACACGATGTTTTGCTCTTGGTGAGCTCAACTACACACACCAGACCCAGCTAAAAACTTTAACAGAAAAAAAATTGTGATGATTGTGCTGTACCTTCTTTATTTTCATATCTTAAAAATTACTCATTTTACACTCATATTCTTGACAGGAGGATCTAAAAAAAAAAAAAAAAAAAAGCATAAAACAAAATGTCAAAAAAGGAGGGGAAAAAGAACAGCAGAAAACCCCGCACGGTTTGCCCGGTGAGCCTCGGAGGGTATTGCAGAACACACCAAAAGCAGCAAACGAAGCAGTTTCAGGAGTGATATGAAGGTGAGGAAGGAACAGAGAAAGTACCAATCCAAGCAGCAAAAAACAGTAGCAAAGATGATGAGAGCATTTGAAGTCAGCTTCAGCCGGAGGTAGAGAACAGACAAATTCATTCTTAACCCTGGAACGGCTCACATGAGGTACATGGAGCAGGGAATAAACACAGGTATTTCAGTATGTTTTGCAGGTTTGTATTTCTTACTACTGAAGCTGGGGATTGCAGCCCACAGGTTACCAATTCCACTTCCACAATCATTAAGCTCACTTTTACAGAAAAATCAAGTTTACTGTAAACCTTCAAAGCTTAATATTATGGTGTGAAATGTTGAATACACAAGGCTAGTCTTTGAAAAATACATTATCTAAAAAAATTCTATGGATCACTTATGTTTCTTCTTTATCTACAAACACTTCTATGAATGTATTCTTTTTAATCAGTTAACTCCTACTCAAACTACTCATTTTGTTAACAAAAACACATTAAATTAGTCTTAAATCTATGTGCACAACTGGAGACCCAGCCATCTTCTCTTTTTATTACACAAAAATACACACTTTTGTGTACAAATTTTTCTGCATTAGATAAAGGAACTTTCAACTACAATAAAGCAAGTTACATTTAGCATAGTTAAAGGTATTTTAAAAGTCTTTGTCCATTTAGGTTGGTTTACAATATAAAATGCTGCTTCCAAAGTGAATACAAATGAACGTTAAAAATTATATCAGTCTTGCTAGGAAAAAGTCTCACAAATCCAAAATCTGCAACAGTTAGTTATGGCATGATGAGTTATGATTGTCATGAGGTAATGGTAAAACAACACTGATGTGTGATGATTTTTTTCAATTCCTGTTCAGAAAAATTCACAGAAAGGAATTTATATATTAATAACCCACTGTAATGAACCAAACAATTCTTCTGCACTGACTGTAAAAATACAAACAGCTTGACATGAACACAATGACCTCCAGCACCTTCAGCTCAACAGCAGCCGCCCGCTGTGTGATTTCTTAAAGACAGATATAGGCAATTGTAGAATACACAGCGAGTATTAGCCTAAACCACAGACAAAAAGTAGCGGCAGATAAAGCTAAAAAAATCAGAAATGTTCACCAATAACTTAAAACTTTTGAAAAGTTACAATTATAAAATATTTATCCTAGAAGTGCTGTAATTTAAGAAACTTAAGAGATTACCTGCAGCTAAATCAAGTACACGAGAAGTGCACAGGTAAAGTACCTGAGCAACCTCACTCTGTCCCCACCACAAGGGCCTCGGACACAATGGTTCTCTGGGGATCGGGCACAACAATTGTGCAACAGATGCAATAAATTTCATGATACTGGTACAAAATAAACTTTTTAAAACTTAATTATTCTCTCAGAGTAACTTGTGGGGCCCCTTCATGGCAGACATTAAAGTTTGCCTTTATTTTCATAACTTGTCCAAATCTCTTCAGAGTTCAAAGGGGCTTAAAGGCTCCAGAGGTGGGAAACTGAGGTGAGGTTTTGAAAAACACCTGCCATTGGATTAACTTTTTGCTTAGAAAAGCCAAGACTGAACACCACCATGTGAACACTGTCTCTGGTTTCAATGGGAGCAGAGTCCAAGCCTATCTGTAGCAACTTCCGATTTCTCACTCAAATCTGCATGGACAATCAAAGGCTAAAACTCTCCATATAATACTTCAACAATTGTTTTGAGCTGTTGTGAAACCCAACACGTAAATGTACGGGAGCTGTTTCCATCGATGAGCTCCAGAATCTTTCCTAATAGTGACACCATTAGGGAGAACAATAGACAGAAAGAACAAACTAATTCCTCTAACGTAAGAGTTTATCATCTCCCTTGTCCCCTCACCTTCTTGAAAAATCAAGGTCTATGTTAGCGTAGTATTTTAGTTTCTCTTAAATTGTACTCAAATTATGTACAAGTAAGTTTACCTATACTAGACAGCCAGATCGTACCCTTTAAATACTTGTCCAAATGAGGACAAACTATAATTCAAAATACGGACTTCAATCAGAGTCAGGTTTCTGATTCACAGCCTATGATATTATGCACAATGCTGTTCTTTATGTAGCGTCTTTCACATCACCTAATAGAAGTAAAAAAGAGTGACAAACTGCAAACCTCATTTTAGAAGAGGAGCATCCCACCCTTCAGCAGGGGTAAGAGATATGAAATTAGTACGCTATTGTGATTACACTGCTTCCAAAACCCAGTTAAATAATTTAAAAATAGATAAAAGATCTATCCCTGACTGTTTTCAATATTGTACATCAATGAGACTTGACTCACTTGATACGTCTGTCTACCCAAAATATTATTGCGCGCAATGGGAATTGCTGGCACTGAGAGCTAAACGAAATGGATCAGAAGTTTTCGGGTAGGAATCCAGAACGCTATAAATAACAGAAAGCCACTTGTGGATTTATAGCCACATGCCATTTTCTGATTTATTGTAAGCTCTACTACTATGTAATTTGCTGAGCAAATATCAAGACCTTTCACCCTGCTACTACAAGAACTCTTTAAGAATCCACACGTAAACAATGAGCATGATACTAACCCTGGCTACTCCTACAGAGGAGTGTTCCTGTCTCTCTACTTCCAGATGCATTAAACTAAGGAGAGGAGGCCAAGAATCCTTCAGAACCCACAGGTCTCACACGTATCACTGAGCTATAAATATTTGCCATGCGCAGGGCTCAAACAGCAGCAGTTCATAATGAAAACCTGCATTCCCAACTGCATTCTAATGGGATCTCCAAACTTCTCCACTGTTGATGGGCTATCATCACACGAAGTCGCATTACATGGACTAAATCAATACGCTGGGTTGCCATTGTCCTTGAAACCTGACTCCTTTTCGGGCGTTTTTTGTCCACAGGCCGCTGGCACAGCCACACACAGCCCTCCATCCCTCCGCGGCTGCATTCAGAGCTCACCAATACTCATATGCAGCAAGGTCACAATTTTTTTTTAACATTCTTTGATTAATGCTGAGAGCTGCAGCATGTTTAGACAGGGTCATGACCCCAGGCATCCATTTAATCAAATTTCTCTGCTGCTTGTCCCAGTGGAGCCATCGCAACAAGAAACTCTCTCAATGAAAAAAAAAAAAAAAAGGAAAAGAAAAAGAAAATGAAAAAAATGCACACTTCACATCTCACATTGTTTACACGCTGTTAAGTAATTATTTCACTCTTCGACCCCCACTGGCCATCAACAGACAAGTCACCTCCTTGGAGATTCTGAAAAGCTTATTCAGCTGTATATAATTCATTTTGTCTCTTTCCTTCATTGTGAAGCTAACTGCTTAGCTTAAAGACTTCTTTGTGAATACTTAAGTACATGGTGTCCATGCTAATGATCTCACTAATTATAAGCGTATTTATCATATACAAAGCGTTCTCAGCTTTTCTTTCCCAAAGCCATCTTACTGCAACTAGACCTCGCCAGCAGTTTCTCACCACGTATGCACCCAAACAAACGGGCACCGCTCCCGCGCGTGATGCCTCTTGTGAAATTCCGTCCTTACCCAAGTGACCACGCAAGATGCTCAGTATCTGCTCTGGAGTTTGCAATAACGCTCTGATCTTTTATGCATCTCTTCTCCAGGGCAAAGTGCAGAAGTGAGACAGGCAGGTAATAAAGAATTAGAGTTTGCCTTTATCTAATAGCTCATCAGTCAGAATAACAGAGTTGGATAAAATGGTAACCTATTCACCCGGTTCTTCTTAATTGCTATCCCAGAATGCAAAAAGAAAAGTAGGGGCAAGAAAAAAAGTTTATTTCTAATTGCAGTTCTGAAAGTAGAAGTGAATGACTTGATAGTTAAGCAAAAGCATAGAACATCCCCATCTTCTAACTCAAATGAAAACTGACTGGAGACTACATTACAATCACAAATCTGAAGAAATACATGCATACATACATAAATAAATAGAGGCGGGGAGCAGTATTAATTTGGGGTTATTTTACATTCTGGTTTCTTTTTGTGTGTGTTTTCTTCCTTCCAGAATTAAAGATATTCACATTATTTGGCACAGTTATTTTCCTTCCTTTTTAGAAAGATGGTGGGGTACCAGCTCTGGTTCTTGCCAGGGCCTCTCAACGTTTCTAAAAATTAAAGCTGCAAATGGAATGTGAAGTGCTAAGCTTGACATTCAGGAATTAAGGCTTTCAGTTTTATTTTCTCTGGCTTACATGTGACTTCACCAGCATTTATTTCACCAGCCACATGGTCCCCTGTGGAAGCCAAGCCCATCTCCATCGACCGCGGAGTCCTCACTGACGAGTTCCACATCCTTTCAGTGCACTCCAAGGACCAGGCTTTTCGTACTATCATCAAAACTTGTTCACTAAATAAAGGGCTACATGGATGAAGGGAAATGAAACAAACAAAATAAGGAAATGAAATGAAAGAGGATCCCAGAAAGTTAAGATCAGATGGAAAGGAATGTAGGTAACAAGGATAATCATAAGCAAAACAATTATTATCTAATAACAAGCGAGAACAGAATAAGGGAGTTTTTGATGGGTTTTTCCCCAAGGGAAGCAAAACAGTAAAAGAATTGCATGGAGCAGATTTATTTGAAGTACCTTTTGTACCAGGTTTCCCCCTGCCCCAAACATCATAAGGACAATTCCCCTCATGTGAAGCTGATTCATGTCCACACAGCACCAGCCACAGCAGAACGGCAGCTGCCACCAGCACAACAGGGCAAACCAGAGACACTAAAATAAGCTGACACGCAGGAAGGACGAGACTAAAAATAAATGACTTGCTACTTTTTCATGAACACAGGGAAACTTTGGGGCTGTTCTGCTGGTGGGTTTTTGTTGTGTTTGGTTTTTTTGTTTTGGTTTGTTTTTTGGTTTTGTTTTTTTAAAGTGAGCAGCATAGACCCAGTTGTCTCTAATAAGGCTAAAAATCTGAACAGGATGTAACTTTTGCATCTTTTTAGCCCCTTGTACAACTGTTTATGCACGCCCAGACTGAGCAGGAGGCTGGCATATAACATCCCGCAAACCAGAGAAGCACTGATGGATAAACACGTTGTGGTCTGTCCGTAGAGGCGGAAGCATTAAAGCACTGAAATTCACCAAATAACAGCCCAGACATGGCATCCTATCAGACATTCCCATGGGATTCAAACCTTCAAAGACACTTGGCCTTAAATTCTGAGTTTGCTGCTTGATTTTGTTTAAATTAAAAGAAAAAGGACAAATGCACAGACACACTATAAATCAAGACCAATAAGATCTTAAAGTATGTTATAAAGAGCAGAAAAACAGAAGAGAAAAGGGATGCTGCATGCTGTACACTATAAACGAACATACTTGCAAAGCCTTTGAATTTCTAATGAAGATTATGAGTTTAACTCCCATTGACATCAGAAGCCTGATAAAACTTCTGATAGAAACAACCGGTTTCTCCCCTACAATGGTATTCTTGTATCTGTAGATTCAGATAGCAACATTGTCCTTCATATGTTTCTAGAAGAAGAGTCGTAAGAAAGATAAATTTATACACTATATTAAATTAAAATGTTTAAAGGAAATGTCAAATATATTTTCTGAAAGCAAATTCCACAATTAAAATCAAAACTCACTCTTACAAAGCTCTCAAAAGCTGTACTGTACAGAAAAAGCAACTGGGAGGAAAAAGAAGTAAAACATCACTGAATGCTGACACATGAATCTGACCTTCGGTTTCTCCAAAGCTTACAAAAATAGCTTATTGAAATTTGGGTGAAGCTTTCTGTTTATCTGCCTTTGACATGCTCGCTCTTACAAAACATTCCGAGTACTCTTGCAACGTCACTTTTAACTGCTAACTGTTTTTTTAATGAAATGGAAGAATTGCAATAATAGGTCTGTGTAAAACCAAGCATTACTAGGGGAAAAAGCAACAAAATTTAAGAATCAGATATGTCAAAAAAAAAAAAAAACCCCACAAAAAAACCTCAGCACTAAGTGTAACTAGGACTACGAGCTTAAAGTTTTGTTCAGGTTTTTTGTCCTTTTATTTTTGTAAGTAGAGTTCAAAAAACCAAAAACACTTTTATTCTTTCAATATGACAGTTAAAAATTAATTTCCAACCAAGTATTATAACACAGTTGTTGGACTCTACTTTCTTTAGGAAGGACAGGGCGAGGATCACCTGTTTATTTGCAGTCTATCACCAGAAAAGCTGTCCTCTATGGGTCATTTATATATTGTAAAATAGTCTGCAGAAAGAAAACTAAAAAGGAAAAAGCGCAAAACATTACAAATACATTCTTTGGCTACTGCCGTATAGCATTTGTGCTTGGTGTGGGAAAACCTCAACGTTCCTCCCCAGGCGCAGCTGGTGACCTCCCATGAGCGCACCCAGGAGGGAACACAGCACACGAGGCACAAAGGGGACGGCACGCGACAGGTGCCACCAAACCAAATGGCCTGTTCAGAGCACACGCAGGAAGACAGAAACTAACATTTTGTGTCTGGAGCAGAATTAGCTTTCACATAGGATGCAAGTTTATTGCACAGCTTTTCTGTTGTTATGTATTGCTAAAAGCAACGTTGGTATAACAAACTTGTGATAATATTATTAAGATTCTGTTCTGAACTGCTTTAATTAAGATAGTAATATTATCATACAGTTAACACTTTGCACTCCTGCACATTTTAATAATTTAAAACAAAATTTTCCACATCTGGTGTCTGCCTCCATCTTAAGTTTGTGATAGAAGTAGGGGCAAACAGGTTATTACTCCTACATTAATAAAATGTAAGACTTTTATTGCAAAACTTCAGCATCTCCATATACAAAATATGGGTTGAGCCCCTCCAAGAACCTTATTTTTGAGTCATGGAAATACATTAACTCACCCTCTGCAACTTCACATAAATATAATAAAATTATCTAAGCTTTTGAGTAAATCTGATGTTGTATATGCTAAGTACATGACATTTAAATTACCGAAGTTTTCTATGTGATAGAAATCAGTCTGTATGTTCCGTGCCAGGTTACATTAATTAAACAAACAAATGAACGAATTTACAGTTCTCCTTTCAGTGAGTCCTATAAAACAAACAGGCTGGGGAACAGGAGCAGATTTCTACGTCAGATCATGGGACACTGGTAGTGCCTTATCTGCTTCCCTCCAAGATGGTTCCAAGGGAACTCAAATCAAAGCAAAATACAGGATTTCTCTCAGGTTCACAGTGCTTCACTGTGAGTGTACCCTGAGCTTTTACTTACTTTTTGTGTAATTATACAAAAAGTATATTTACATATTCACTGAAACGCTAAGTAATTTAAAGGGCAGAGCAACTACAAAACTCTCACCCAAAAACTGCAATATAAAATTAAAGATAAAAATTATAGATTAAGTGAAGACTGGGCAAAACATAACATAAAAATATTTACAATCTTTCATTGACCACAGCTCAACAACTTGTTCCTCACCAGTTTAAGCTCTTGCATGGTCCACAGCCACACTGGTCAGAACACAAAGTTTAAAGGTCAGCAATAGGTCCAGCTCTCATGAAGAACAACCAAAAAGTTCTCTGGTATCTGAAGAGGACAGTCAATTAGTTGGATATACAGTGTTCCCTAAGAGCATTATTGATGAAGCTATGGGGGAGAAGCAGCAAATCTGGACAAGAAGCAGAAGGAAAAAGGAGGACTCACCAAAGAACAACCACAGGTCATGAAAACTGGTAATGTTTTCACACTATGATGGAAAAAGAAAGTAAAACAAGGGAAGAGATTGAAGATAAAGTTATGCAGAGCTTAATGCACAAAAAAAATCCCAGAAGCTGGAGCTAAAACACTTTGAACCAAATACCACACGGCAGGACAAGGCTCTTCTTAGTATCTGGGAAAAGATGAAAAGCCTTAAAGTTGGCATCACTTTAAAATTGTTCACAATGACCAGCACAGTGGTCATGAGAATGTGGGCAAATTAACAAGTGAGCCAACAGCTTGGTGAACCCTTCAGAAGACTGAAGGACAAAGCGCACTTGCCCCCACTGCAACAATCAGCTTGCAAGTGTGTGAGATGTTTATTAATTTCAAGCTGACAGAGATGTCAGCATTATGACAGAAACAGCCACATTAGCAGTGGAAGAAAACCTATTACCCATGGATAAACAGTGAAATTCTGTGCTTACCGTGCTAAAATATACTCACTAAAGGTATACACAAACTAAACGTATGGGTAAAAATCAAACTGAAGACACCCAATTTTTGACAGCATCACAGAAATTCAACAACTTTGAAACAAAACCAGCCACATCTTGACCCCATTGTCTCTCTTTGGGCCTGTTCACAGGCAATGTACCCCACTCTAAGGCTAAGCTCTAAAGAAGATATGAATAAAAAACTTCCAAGAAATTGCCTGTTTACAGAGGAAAACATTCACTGTCTGCTGGAAACTGGGAGCACCACCAGTTCGTGGGGTAACTCCTTGGGCCTCTTGTAGTGAAGTTGAAGTCTCCGCTGATCCAAGGAGAAAACTGCAGCTCCATTCGCAGGGTGATGACAGGGAGCGTAACAGCACTAGGAACCATCCTTTCCCATACCAACCTACAGGCTGCACTTGAACTTGAGTCTTGGTGTGGTTTAAGTTTATGACCTGAGGAGCAGCTAAAGAGTTCATGTCTAATTCAGGTTTTTTTACGCACTATTAAGTCTGATAAGAGAAAATATATTTTCTCTAGGGATATGGCTAAAAATTAATCCTAACCTTTAATTATATTGGAGTAGTGAATTCTTCAACTTCACTATTTCTTTTTTGGATTTATAAATGTTACAAATAAGCCATGTCTTAAAGTCTCATTTACAGAAGTTACTCTAACTGCTCGGGCTTTCAGAAATTTCAGAAGCCGCTGCATGCCTGTACTGCATTGGGAAAATTTAATATAGTATAAGATATGCAGATAAAATATGAATTCCAGCCATGTAACAAAAATGCCGTTGACAACATGTATATTATGCAATTATGACTGTCATTTTATTACTGTTATTAATTTATTAGTATAATTGCAATTTTTTTCAATGTCATAATGTGATAATAAAGGACTTGTCATTACTACGTTAACCTCGGAACATCTCTGACCTCAGGGGAGGTAGCTGTACGCTTTCAGTCCAAAATGAGCTGTCAGTTACCACAACGAGATTTTGATGACTACATTATCTTGTAATTAAATGTCTCAACAAACTTCTCCTTTTGATTGACAGGTAGTTAAGACTATCTTTGACCATAGGGCAGTTTCTTTATTTTTCAATAATAATTTTTCAGCAGTGAAGAAGAAAGAAAAGAGTTTAAAAATTAAAGTGTTTTGAACTATATATTAATCTATATTTGGTACTTAAAAGACAGTGAAAATTCTGCCGAATTGCATTATCCTCTGCCCAAGCCACTGCATTTAATTGACAACTTTGATTGATTAAAGGAGTTTCTGCTGTTCTTTATTAGCACTTTGTTCTTTAAGAAGTAAATTGTTTTGATTTTACTTCTTTTCCCCTTTCACATTCATTTTTTATTTCTAAGACAATAAAAACGCTCAGAATCAATACTGGTAACTACAGCGAGATCCCATCAGTAAAAATGTTTAAGGAGATATTCATAAGGGTCTACTTCTCATTATTTGGACCATCTAACAGAAGACTCACCAAACTCAGAAACTCTGTTTAAAAGAACAGGTAACAAATTGTCACCTACCTGACCACACGCCACCTTAAACATGATTTTTTGACATGGCAGATCCTCAGTGAAACTGAGGCTGGGGGGACACCAGTACCAAAAGATCCCCAAAAGATACTAAGATGAGCAGTGAGACAAGACCTAGAGCAGCAACTCCAGTCTCTTCACCAAAGAGAAGCTTTTTCTGAAGACAGGAAGGTGGAACAAACTTGCACATACAATTCTCCATGGAAAGATGTACTTGGAAGTTGTCAGAAATATTCATGTCGACCATAGTCATCCACAGCTTTGCCCTACCATGGAATCGTGCAATGGGACAGACCAGTGTCACTGGATACTCCCCTGCTCTGGCTACTTTGCTGCAGGTCAGGAGGACAAAGTGACGTGAAGATTATGAGTAGCCAAATCAATTTTATCTCGCTTTGAATGGATCTTACCTCCATCAGTATAAGTTTTAAAGATCAACAGCAACAAAGGATGAACAACATCCTTTCCAAAAACAAAATGGACAAGAATAATACAATCCTCATACACCAATCTAATTTAAATAAAACGTGAAGTCTTTTGAAATGCATGAAGTTTTATCAATAGTGATATCTACTTAAAATAAAGCAAGGACTTTGCAGAGCAAGCTGAAAGTCCCACATATCTGGTACACCTGAAGCATGTCCTAAACACAGTTGTAGCCACTTAAGTTCTTTCCCATCTATGCCAGTGTTAGTACCAAATTATTCAACAGGACTAGGCAGCATTTCAGAAATCTTCAGTGGTCACACATAATTGTCACTAAAACTGTAAAGCCTGTGGTTTAATGTTTCAGGAAGAATCCAATGAGTCAGAAGTTGAGACAATAACATATGGTCACAAGCACAAACAGAAGGTTGCACTTATCTGCTCATACACTCTTAAGTTTCAGTATTTCCTAATTTCCCCCTGTGGGCAGACTGTTGCAATCCAAATCTTATCAAAGACTTAACATTACCGATGTTCAGAGTTGGTTTTCACTAGATTTCACAGTACGCAGTGTTTTATAGAAGTTATCGACTTGAGAAGTCATGTATATGTATGGGAAACAATTCTCATTTGAAGAAAAAGGCTGAAAGTAAATAAAAACTTAACATTATTTTTTTATGACATGTTTGCATTTTTTAAATTATGTTAATTTATTTGCAAATACATAACTCTATTTAATCTCATTTTCTCTCACATTTCCTCATTTTAGCAACACATCTTCCTATAGACTGTACGACCAAACCCCAAGAGATTCAGATAATGAAGACATTTAATAAAAAACAAAATGAAAAGCTGGAAAACAAACATCTGAAAACTAGAAAAATGTTCTCCAGCATGTCACAGTATTTTATATGGAATAAGCTTCTGTGGTTTTATCCTGTATATGTAATTCCTCTGAACCATTCAAGATAATGATAATGGCTACACTCACTTGTATTTTTCGGTTGAATTTCATCTGCCATTAGGACAACTGGATTTCGTGAAAAGTGTTCCATTATTTTTAAATTTACATTTTAAAGTGTTTTAACGTGACATACACCTGTTCTTGCAGAAATTACATTAAATATCTATGCTTGCAGAAGGAAAACTTACTCATCAAATATTGTGGTTGCAATTGTTTTGCTATTAATTACATACTAACATGGTAGTTGAGAGCTCAGCATAAAAAAGTAAAAAGCTTTGATACAAGAAAATGAGAGAAAATTATGTTGACAAGTAAAAGTGGAACTTTCCAAATTGATAACATACCAGGATGAAGTAACACCAGGTAGAGAAATAACACAACTCAGAATTAGACTGGAGCAATAAGAACATTAAAAGGTTATTTCTACCTGGACAGAGAAGCAAATGCCACATACCTATCAGTATACTGTCTAATTTTATGCTTGCCATAAAGTTGAGATGGCTTGTGCTGTATTTTGTTCAACCACTGAAAAAAAATAAAAGCTAAATTATATAAATAATTCTGCAATAAACTCATTAAAAAAAAGAAATTGCAAATTATTTATTTTTAATTTTATTTCATTTTAACTTTAGAAAACCAAAACTTGCCTCTCTATTGTTGTGTCAACCATTAAATTCTTAAAATTCATTAGCAACGAAATTACTGGTTCCTATGAAAATCAGTCACCAAACAAGTAGTGGGGAGCTATATAAAAAATAAAGCTATTGATTCCAGACCAGCTACAGGTCGGTCTGAACGTCGTGATACCAGCTGTATTAAAACTGCAGCCGATAACCTGTGTGGAAAAACTACGACTTCAGAAGTCAATAGATTTCTGTAAGGTAACATTTTAATTTCAGTTTTATGTAAGGATGCTTCACTGTGTACATATTCTAAATATCAAATTGAAATTAAAATACTAAAAATATCTAGGATAATGTGTCTCCAATTACATTCCAAAGTGAAGTTTAATAGTATTTAATTTTGAAATTATATTTTAAGATACTATTAAATCAAAATATATTTTAAAGCCCCTTGAACTTGCAGAAAAGTCTAAATCCCAATGTGTTACACTGCTTCCTTATATAAAAGGTTCAGAGATAAAATACATAGCTACAACATCAGATTCTTTATTCTGCCCCCCTGGTGATCTCAAGCTGACCTTTGCAGATCATATTCTCTGCAGTACTGCTGGAATATCTGCAAAGCCAAATATCTCATTTAGTCTCACTGTGCCCTACTGCGCGGGTCTGAAGTGCTCTCTAAGAGGATTACTGCCAGCCTTCAAAATATTTTTAAAGAAGGAGAAGATCCTGCATTGTTTACACGTGGCGTGTTTGTATATTCTCCTGTGACCGGGAAGAACTGCCTATTGAGGAAATTTGCCTTTGAATATTGAGACCAAGTCACTGCGGTCTCACAGCTACTCCCAATCAAAGAGCTGCTGAAGCTTTCAGTGATTATTACTGATTAGTTCAAGCTGGTGAAAATGATTTTATCATAACTGCATTTCAATACAGCCAGTCTGTAAGCGACAGAATTTTCATAGGAAAAAGAATGGAGCTTTGTTCCCCATTATAGCGCCGATGCACCAAATTCTGATGTTCGGTTTTGTACTTCTTTCCAGCAAGTCTGAGAACAATGTTTCCTCTCAGTTATTCAAGACTGTGTCCGTCAACAGGAGTGATACTATGAGCTGCCTCTGTCTAGAATATGTTTCCTTCATTTAGGAAAGTGCAGTAATTCATCAGTGATTTAACCTATAGACATTTGAAGGTTGGAGAGCACCTCAGAGGGGCTGTTGACCTTCAGCAACTGAAAGAATTGAAGCTCCAGTCTTAGTCAATATATATTTATCTTTCTGTTGGGACTATTACAACTGTTCAAGTAATGCTGACCTTGAAACTTCTGCACACGATGCACTAGAATAATGATCCCTGAAGGAAGAGTATAAAAATACCTAAATAAGATATCTAAATCCTAAATGCACATAAAGATAAAAGAAAGCATTTAAAAATGTGAAGTCGCTTAAGAAGAGGTAATATTATTGAGGCTCCTATTAATTATAATTTGAATAACGTTGCTAAATACCATAATTACACATTTCTAAATATTTTAATGATAGGATATAATTTATGTCAAATACCTTGTTTGTTTCATTGTGAAATCTTTCACTATTTGTAATTAATTTAATGTCTGACTGACAGCATTGTAAATTGAAATCATCTACATCTTGAACTTGCTCTGCACAACTCCCAGAGTACAATTTTCACCCTATACCTCTGCTTTTTTAACTTTGCTACAGGCCAAAAATTTCAAGAAATAAAATAGTTGGGTTCATGTAACGTCCCAGTTACTTGTTCCCTTGCGTTTGGCACAGATTTTTCACTTAAACTTGAGATTCAAGCCACAGCCACAATCAACTTTATTAATAAAAAATATTATGGTACTAGAGGTACTGAAAAAATGGATCCATCCTGCATTGTTAACCAGTCCTCTCTCAAACCTCTGCCCTGGACCTGCTGGGGACCTGCCTGCCCAGGGATTCCGGCCAGGTAAGGAAAACAAAGAGCCTCTTGGAGTCCTCTCCTTTCCTAATACCTCATATTGGCACAGTTGCAAAGTCTTTTCCAAGTAAAACCCACTCTTGGAGACAATTTCTCAGAACAGGAAACAAAAACTCTCTTTAGAGGTGGCTGAAGTAAAGACGATCATGAGATGTCAGCTACCACAAAGACAGGGACCCAGCTTTGGGCATGGAACGTATTTAGTTTCGCATCTGTTCTTAAAACAACCATACGCTATGTGTAAACTTATACAAAACACATGTCCCCAAGAAAAATATACCCCAAGTCTTTAAGTTGACTGTTTGACTTCTTTTGAGGCCACCTTTGATTTCTCTTCCCAACCTGAATAGAAAAATGCTTCAAATTCAAATTGAACTGCATTTTGCATAATGCTCTTTGATACATACTGTCCATAATTTACCTCCCTGAGCTATCTACAGGCTTTAATTATAAGAATTCCCGTTAAGAAATCCACTGCAAGGATAGTTCGTTAGATTTTTATATCCACTATTCTCAGCCTCCTCCATTCTCTGTTCTGGAGACACAGAGCGTTGCCATAATGCCAAGCAGTGGCGGCAGATGGAGACATCAACACACAAGGAAGACCTAAAACCACTATTATCAAACAATTATTTGTTTGCTTCCTGACACAGGGTCATTCTGAATCTTCCCTCGCACTTCAAAAGATCTGTTACGTACTTGAAGAAAACCATCTCTCTTGTATACTTGTTAACACAGAGTAAGTTACCCTCTAGTGCAAATGGGACTTATTTTCCAACCTCACCATGGATTTCCTAAACGTCAGATTTCTAGCTGTCCAGTATGTTCCATTCTCTAAAAGATTTTTAAAAATATGAATTCACCTAACCATCATTCCTATACTGCCAACACATTCTGAACGAAGATTCTGAAAATCCCCATATATTTAATAAAATTAAGTATGAAATTGAAGCAGCCTCATACTAGCCACAGTATAAAACTAGAAGTTGACATTTCACAGTATCAATGGAAAACACAGAAATTGAGAATATGGACAGAAGATTTTTCCATTGCTGAGCAAAAATATTACATCCAAATGACCCCCTTGAGACCTATATATTGCAATTTCATGTTCTTTCTTTTACATCAGAAAGTTGAGGAAAAAAAATCCCTGAAATCACACTGTACATACAGGTACAACCACCTAGAGAGCAAAACAAAAATATAAATAAGCAGTGCTTAAGTCTAGAAACTCACGAATACAAGAAGCCTGAATCACTATTTCTAAATGACCTGATGAAATATTTTTATTCAAGAGGGGGAAGAAAAATAATGCTCCGACTCCTGCTCCAATTCAGAAATTGGGTTAAGAATAAAGATTTTTTTTTAAAAAAAAAGAAATCTACTGGTTTTGGAAAAACAAGGCTCAGCTGGGGACATGGGAACTTCTTCAGCTTCTGGTAACTAATTCAGCATCAAACCTGTTTAGTGAATTAGTCACTCATGTCTGAAGATTGTTTGGTACAATGAGGGTAAAGAGCTTTGGACACCTTCTGCCCAACAGCATCATCATAAATTTTGCCTCCAGGAGATCACCCAACTCTGACATCCATAGCAAGATACACAGCTTTATAGAAGGATATCCTCCCAGACAGCCTGGGGACACCTACTTCAAAGTCACCGTTTTCCAACTAAGAATTACTATTAGACTGACTTAGCAGTATGCCAGGGGTATCAGCAGACCTGGATGCACAAGGAGACCAAATCTGACAGATTCTGTCCATCTTTTTCAAACTGTACATGACCAGAGCCAGCGCTCCCCTAGTGCTGGTGCAGGCAGTCTCAGAAGTGAAACCACCAGCAGAGCAGCTCTTGGAGCACTACAGGCATCATACAATTAAGTATGAATTAAGCTTTTGCTTCCAGGTAAGGAAAGCACTGCCACTCAGACCATTAAAAGAATTCTTGAATATTTGGCCTCTCTAAAGAGACAAAAATAATTTCTTGTTGCCACCTTTGGAAAATATCAAACTAACTACAAAAAAAAAAAAAAAAAATCAACATAGTCTCAAAAGACCAGTGTTGGTTAAGCAAGGTCAAAAGTGCTATTTGTTTTCCAAATGTGTGTTCTAATTATCCCACATCTTATACATAATTTAAATCAGAAGGTGAACAATAAGGAAGACCTCTTAAAACCTGTGAGCAACAATCTTATTTTACTTAGCCTGCAGAATATCTCCATTTTGTCCTGTACTTTATTTTAGCTTGGGTAGCAGAGGAAGATAATAAAGTTTAATGGGTACTATTATTTAGTTGCTCAAAATTCAAGGTCGCTGGGACATTAGAGGCCAGAAAAAAAACCTGCTGATTGAAGAAACAAGTTCATAAACAATTTATTTTAATTGTATTTCTTTTATTACATATGCAGTTATATTAGAACTTGATGCAAAATGTTGACTCAGAAGCGCTAAATATAATCAAAAGCTAGCTTACATTCAGCCAGCATAACAAATTTTGGTACTATTCATAGAATGCCTTAAGCCTTGCTAATTTGATAACGTTATACTTCCTCTACGTTTTAAGTTAATGGTATAGAAAGGTAGTATAGGGGGGAGAGCTATAGGTGAGACAGGAAGTTACACTTCACCCATTTCAATTTCTCGAGGATAACAATTAAACCTGTATGAAAATATAAATTGCATTAGACCATATATTGAGATAAAATACATATTATATAAAAGATGTGAATTACATTAGACTATATATTAGACTACATTTGTGAACAGAAAAAAGGTGACAATGAAGATTAATCACCCCATACAGGCCTGTCAAATTGCTCTAACTCCATGATATGACCAATTTATTATGCAGAAATGGCTACAACATATGAAATATACAGGTTTAGACACAAAATGTTCCTCAGGTGACAACTCTCTGTCAGTATTCAAAGATACTTCTTTAACCAAACAATGAAGCAAGTAGTAGTACAGAATTTTAGCCATCATGGACCTTTTCATGATATACACCACAAGCATTACTTTAAGTGTGGTCGCTAAGTGATTCATTACTTCTGACAAGGTCTAGGAGCAACTGTGGGTGGAGAGGACCACTCAGCATCTGTTTCCAGCTCTGGACGGACGGACAGGACAGTCCTCCTGCCCTCTGCTCCCGGCCGTGCAGAGCAGACATGAGCCAGGTCTCCTCAAGCACACCAAGTGCAGTAGATGTGGTTTCCCTGAACACACTACATGCAACTCAAACCTGGGCAAGAGTAGCATCATCCAAAAATATCATGCAGTTATCTGACTAGTGTATGAAAAGGGTCATACTTCTCAAATTTGGCATTTGCCCAATTACTAAGAGCTTTACTTTCCAACCTTAAGTTACTGGAGATTTTTTTTTTTAATTGGGGAAGACAGAATATTATCTCTGTTGAACTCCAAATGGCTCTGGAACATAACGCTTTAGACAAACTTCCAACCAATGTTGTACAGATGGTACACAGCCTCGCCACCTTTATTACAACAAATAAAAGTGATGTACAGTATACTGAGGAGTTATTCAGCAAGCAATTCCCAGGGATCACCTTTACTCAAAGTACCGAAAGACATCTAGAACTCTTTATATGATGTCGGAGGTTTACTCAGAAGCAACAATGTGGTAGATACAACTCACAGTTGTTATGGAAAGGATCAGGCTGTAAATAGATGTGCATTAGCTCTGCACAAAGCATGTCAAGGAAAAATGTCTGTGGCCAATGTTTCCTATGAAGGATTTTGATGCTGCTAAATTTGGTACCACTACCATTGCACCAAGCCAACGTAAAAACACAATTGTAGACAAGCACCAAAGGCAAAAAAAAAAAAAAAAAAAAAAAAAAAAGAGAGAGACGTGGGATCTCTCATCCTTCCCTCACACAGAACCAGTGCTGCTTCTGCTGTGACCAGGCTGGGTAAAAATCCAGCTAAAAGCCAAGGAGATCTGACGTTCTCAATGAACGCTTAGGAACACGATTTAGTAGTGTCAAGTAAGCTTCTGATTTAATAATTTCATTTTGCTGTCTCGGGAGTCAAGAAGTCAGAAAACCGATTTCCAGCATTCTTAGGACTAACCATCCATATTACAGCGTGAACCTGGAGAACACCCACGCTGCCCATTTTACCAGTTACGTCCAGTTCAACCAGTGTGAGTCCTCGGCAGAGCCACCTTTATGCTCTCAGCCCACGGATTTCCTCACATACAAGGTATGAAATAGCAGAGTCAAGTCTTCAACATCATTTTCTGCTCTGGCACAGTGAGATCCATTTCACCAGCTGCCTTCAGCTTCCAGAAAACACAGACTCCTCCTGCTCAGAAGACAAGTCCTATGTAGTTCAGAGCCAGAATTTATTTTTTTTAAGCTAAGGCAAGGCTTTACTGGGGGCGGGGAAGGGGGGGGGGGGGTGTGTTTTTTGTGTTTTTTTTTTTCTTTTTTCCTTTTTTTTTTAATTGTCTCCTTTATTCAATGTGAAAAATTCTGCAATGTGTAGAAAACTAGCATGCAAAGCTATAAAAATACAGCAGCAACGGGGAAACGTTCTCAGAACAGCACCTTTCACTTTTTTCTTCCACCTAATTATTTTTTATTTAAAAATATGGTTTTCAATAAAAAAAACATATCCCTGAGAAAGAAGAGCAAGAAAATGAAAACAAGTGGGGATGTGAGAAAAGTATGGTTCCATTTGAAGCTTTTTGTAAGTTACTCTATGTTTACCTTGATACAGAAACAGCAGCTGATAAGCCACTAGAAAATAATTCTCCCCGGTCATTTTGATCTTTTCTATAAACAAAGAATCCAAGCAGAACCCTTTGATCCTGCATGACATAAAGGGAGACAAAATGGTTTTAAACTAATATTTCTAAGATTCTGTTCATACCATTTTCCCTAATTTTATGGCATTTAAATGCCAAGAAAAAACTGCACCCATTCCAGAAGCAATCTTACCACATATGTTTTCTTTCTTTCTAATAGATGATAAATCCATTAGTGGTTTTCTCCATAATTAGAAAAGCCATACTAAGAGCAATCATATGTAAGATCAATTTGCTATAAAATTCTCTCCAAATGGGTATACCAGAGATTGAAATTCTTTTCACTTTTTAATGTGAATTTATGAAAAAACTTCAAATTCTGTCAAATAATATTTTTCAATGTTAAAACTCTGAAACCAATAACCTCCTGCACACTGTGAGGAGGAGTGAGATGTCACAGACACAAGTTTTCAAGGAAAAAATAATAAATAAAAAAGGTAATAACATGGTCTCACTGCTGAATCCCAATAGTTTGCTGGTACCTACTGGGCTACTTGCCACAGAAGCAGCAACTGCACTGTCAAAATGAGTGAATTTTGCTAAACTGGGGTCAGTAAGTCCCTAGACCAAGCCTACAGAGCTTCCTGTTCTATGAGGATATAAAGAAAATAAAATTCCCAAACCCTATAATCTTTGTCGGACTCTTCTCATGGCCTCTGTTTTGCAATTTGAAACTGATACAGAGCTCCCAACAGATTCACTTATTGTATTCCTGACCATTCAGTTATTTATATAGTTTAAATAAGATACTTTTGCAATGTATTTTCCTCTTGTATTATTTCTTGAAGCTATTTCACATAAGTGAGATAAGGTCCCTTTTAAAAACACTGGTTCTTTAGGTGTTAAACACAAGTAGTAAATCCACTTTGTCAAATTGCCCCATTTATAATATTTAATCTTCTTTCTGTAATCAGGAGAGCTGAAGTACACATTCAGAGTTGCTTTCCTTTGACACAGTTCTTTTATTACTGTCTCTTTTCCTCACATAATGTCCCACAGCAGCTGTGCCATTATGATGATGCTTTCTCTTTTTTTTTTTTTTAAACAGCCTCTCTAGCACAAATAATTAAAACATGTATTTACCTTCCATCGCTTGGCTGAGACTAAGTGCACATTTTGGGGTAGGGGGGGCAGTTGTTTGTTTCTTTTTATTTTATTTCTGAGCAGTGACATATTGATGTTTCGGATAATAAATCATTCCAATTTGTTCATCCCTGCCAACAATGGTTTTAATCTTCATTTACGACTTGCAAAGTCCGTTTTGTTGGAAGCGTTTGATAAAATACTCAATTACCATTTTTTTTGCACTGCAGTTCAACTGCTGTGCTGATAAAAGGCTCTAGCTCAGAAGATAAACTGCAAATAATTCCTGAAGAACAAATGTCAGAGGCAGTTTACAATGAATGGGATTTTTTTTTTGAGCAGATTATTCTCCCACCAAAGTGACAGGGCAGCTCAATATTTATTTTGTTGAGAATGTCATTTAAATATTGTTTGACACCTGCTCCCTGCAGTCAGCTACTCAGCATATTACACTTTCAAGGGGTTTAGAAGTGAGGTTCCAGCTCCCTGCATCTACTAACATATTTCAGGGACTGAGTTTAAAAAGCAGAAATGGCTCCTTCAATCCACACTTTGCAACTCTTTCCAGGTAAGTAAATGGGATTAATACCAAAATGCGTGTGCTTGCACACTTCTGCCTATTAAAGTGCACATAAAATTTCACAGAACAAGAGTGAGAAAAAGTGTGGACTTAAAAGACTTGCCCCATGCAGCTTCTTTGACATTTAATAATAATAAAAAATATATATTTTGGATCGTCCCCCATGGCTGTGCTCTGGATGGCACCGCTCAGTGCCCCAACACAACCACATCACTACCATCCTGACAACAAAGGGGCATTTCCCCTCCACACCAAATTCTGAAGTTAACCACTGTCAGTCCAAAACGTTTTATTACCACATTGCCTAGTTATCTCAAAAGGGTCATTCGTACACTATTTTCAATTAACCAGTAGCTCTCTTCAGTTCTTTAAAAATCAAAGCACTCTTCCAAATACAATCTACTGAAATGTATGTGCAAATGTGCACGAGCATGCAGGGAGGAAAACACAGCTCAGAAAGCCAAGGGTGTACCTACAACATTCCCAGGGAAGAGGTCCCCATCTTTCCAAAAAGCAAATAATAACATACGTTTATCTTAATGAATTAATGGAGTAATTAAGTCTTTTGTTTCAGGTTGTTAATCATTTTTCAACTACTGTGGTTTATTTGTTTCAATTATGATTTTTTTTTTGTGCTAAATCACTGTTTGTCTAGAGAGGCTCAGAGAACGTGCTGAAGGTGGAGCTTCGCCTTTTATCACAGACTTGGAAAAGGCACAGGCAGGATTGACACACTCAGTGCTGCAAGGGAGCAGGAACCAAATTCAGGACCAAAATCGGAGATATATTTTAATTCAACACTGCGTGAAGCATAACATGTCCATTTAAAGGCCATAATCTGGTAAATTAGGTCGAAGACCTATCTTCACTTCAGAGACCTTTATACTCTCACAACTGGCTGCAAGGAAAATTATACTAAACCAAAAATATTCTGTAAGTTAGTATAGTCATAATATCAAATACATGTGTGTGAGTTTAAGTAGTTATAAACCTAACTATATTTACAAAATATTTTCTCTACCAATTTATATATCCACATATTGACAACAGGCAAATCTAAAACAGAATTTTCTGAAGCTCTTGTCTCACCTATAAGTACTTTGCTCTTCAATGAAAGAGATAAAATTAAAATTTATGGATTAAAAAAATAGAGAAAGGTGTTTTTATAGATAAAATACTCACTAAACTCCCTTTCAAAATGATAAAAAATACTGGAGCTGCACTGTAATAAATGAAGAGAGAACTATTGCAAGTGTTTTCACCACGAGTAGATATATAGACTTGAAGAAGCCAATAATAAGCATACAGTAAATTTCAAGCACACATGCACCTAAGTCTGAAACACAGACAATTGTAGGACACGGGCAGCACAAACCCTAGAAGGAGAAGATGGTGACTCATCTCCTGGCTTCCAGGGTTAACAAAATTCAGCACAAACCATTATCCAATGATAATATACATTATTATAGAGACAAGATAGAGTATCAAACTCTTCAGTGCATGTGTACACATATGTACGTATCTGTATACACCTGCTTTTAGAAGCCTATTATTGCTTTTCACTAGCCTCTCAAAAAGTATTGAGATTAATGAATCATTTGGTTTCACAATCTCTTCTTTTTCCTCTTCGCTTTCGGTAGCTCGATACAGACATCATTACTTCACCACCACTATGGTGATTCTGCTCGTCATGCCTGAAACAACTACAGCACAGAGATTAAATACAATCTATATCCACATAAATCATTGAATAAATGAATCATGAAATTAATATGTAAATTGTGTGTTTAACCTCTATTTATACAGCACTGTCTGTCACCGTGTAGTAAATCTAAAACTAATTGCAAATTCACAACTCTGCAAAAAGAACACCATGGTAAAAGCTTGACATATTTATTAACTAAATGTTGAACTACATTAAGTAATTAACAGTCATGCCAGAACAGGGAGAGGAAATTATATTTAAGCACAGATGTCACCTGTATGAAATGGCTAAAACTATTTTAGATTAGATTTTGATATTAATCAAAGAATACTCCTATTTAATTTTTGACAGACAAATCTGTTTCCATTTATTCATTATTCCATTAAACACTCCGTTTTTAAACCTGAATGTCATGTCCTTTCTCAGTCTGATATGTTCCTTTTAATATGTCTTTTAAAAGAAAACGTGAAGAAAAGACTCAAACAGTAAGGTTAAATGGTAATAAAATCTTCCTACAGTCTAGACAAAGCCACCTCGATAGACCAGGAAAATAATTTTACATCAGGTTAAATTCTGTGATTAAGTTCTTCGATATGTAAAGATTTGAACATAAGCCTTTAAATACTATATCTGATTTCATTCCTATGTATTTCCAGTTCTTTCCAATAAAGAAAAAGCACCTCCAACTGGAGGATCACAGAAGTTCCCTAGCTGCTAGCACCAAGGCAGAGATCTCCTCTGAGTTTTTGTTCTAAAATAGGAACGTATTTAAAAGACAACCAAAACAGATGTTATAGGAATGCACGTGTACAAACGTGTGTTTGTAGCTTGCAACATACTAGTCAGTACAGTACTAACAAAGTACAAAAGGGAAGGGAGACATGTCACCTTCAGGCAGCCAAGACAGATTTATCGGTTCCATGGCACAAGGGAAGTAACCCCCATCAGGATACCTGTTGCCGCCAAACCAAACCTTATTGTGAAATTCAGAATATTCTTTTTTTTTTTTTCTTAAAATCCTCGGCTTTTGAAATGGAGCAAATTCCATAAGAATCAAGAAAAATAATGGAAATGCTATTTGCCTCTGAAAGCTCCCTGGCCTGTGCTATCTGTCCTCTTTGCCTTCACCAGGGAGTCCATGGACACGATTCCCACCCCGGGTGTGAGCACCAGACGGGCTCAGAACTGGGGAAAGATGAAACCTTGCTGAATATTAGAGCAGCAAAGTGAAATCAATTCTATAATAAATATGTACTTTAAAACAGCAAACTTTAAAAAAGCAACTAGCCAATTGGGCAAACCTGCTTTCTCAATGGGCACTATAAATTTGAAAAATACACCAAATAATTTCCAACAGATTAAAATGGAAAACACATGCTGCAGGGGAAGCAAGTGTCCCATTCCAGGGCAGGAAAAGGGTGAGATCCTGAAACAGCCAAGACTGATGAGAAAGCTCACACAGAATTTTATGCACCTGTGTTTCCAGGCTCTGAGTAAAGATAAACTCAGGTAAGCAGATAAATTTTACTTCATATGGAATTTATAGACTTCAGCTGTCCCCTCACGACAAATTTATTTTGTACACAGCACTCCTCACACTGTGCTGGACGAAGCTACATGAGCATTAGTAAACCCATTTCACAACCAGCAAATCAGAGGCACAAAGAGATGAGGTGATTTGTCCAAGGTCACAACAGGAATCACTCATAGGGCCAGCAATGAGACTTAAGTTCCTCGACTCCTAGTTCTGGCAACCAGACCATGATGCCTTTAACTGCATTACAGCAAACCAGTCCTTGTGCCATCAATCTCAGATCCAGAAGCACTTTAAATCACTTGAGGATTATGACATTTTTATGGGAGGACAACACTTCATTACTAACCTGAAAACTTGGGGCAGGAAAATTTCCCAAAGCTGGTGAGAAAGGAAAGGTGCAGAAGGCTGGCTGATCAGTTACGATGCAACAGAGGCTGGCAAACAGGTGAATAAAACAGTCCAGTTCTGCTTGATTTCCAGAGTATTTGAACAACCACCAGCTGTTTGTAAATCTCAGAAGTTACATTAATGCTTGCAAAACAATTGTCTGAAAAGACAAAACATGAAAACTACTGTTTACTCTTCACTATTTCTTATCCACTTACCCATCTGTCACCTCCAGTTTGAGCAGTTTCAGGCACCCAGAGAAGAGAAATAACAGCCTGTGGCCCAGGTCCTATGGCCAGAAGAGTGAGTGACCGGAGGACAGGGGGGCAGCACTCAGCTCAGAAACTGAAAGTTTGAACAAACTATTGGAAAGTTGAGTGATACGTTAATCAGTATAACCAAGCACAACTTTCAAAAGTCAAGTCTTTTTAAATAAAATAGATGCCCATGTATTTTCACAGCAGATAACTTCATTGTATGCAACTCAAAATACAGAATACAACACAACTGCAGGAAAACAACACATGCACACTCCCAGTCACCAAGTCATAATTCAATCTTACAGGTGGGCTTTGGGGCATAGATCATCACAATGTTCACTACAAAACACACTGTATTGTAGTTCAGTATAATTACTGCTTGAAAACATGAAAAAGGGAAACAAGGGAGAAGGAGGTTCTGCTCCTCTTCATGGGAGAGGAACCTCTGAGGTTGAAATATTTGGGACAAAAGGCCTCTTCTGAACTACATGCATCGTCAAAGAATAAATACGGGAAATTAAGAGCAAGAGTAATTGAGATCTTGCAAGGAAGATGCAGAAGTTCTTGCCAACATCAGCCATGCTGTGACTCTGTTTTTTTCCATTCCCTACACTTACATTCATATGCTGGGTGGCTTTGAGGAACCTTTTCCAGTTCATTCTCACTAAACTGCAAGCATTTGGCTCTCTTTAAAACCAGGCTCATTATTTTTGTATCATGAAACCTCAGCCACAAGAATCAACAGCTTGTGAAAGCATCACCTCACCCTCCTGGGATGCTGCCCAGTTTGAATGAATTTGTTTCAGTACAACATAAATGTTTGTTCCTCTCTTTTGCAGGTAGAAATGAGAAGGCAAAATAAACAACACAGTGCTAATACTCTGATGTTCATCAAGCTTATCTTGTTCTTCTCCTCTATTGAACACATAGAAATAAAAAATCCTCCCTTCCCTCCCTCCCCCCCCCCCCAAAAAAAAAAAAAAGACAAACAACAAAAAAACACAAACATTACTTAGGACTGTAAGGTTTAGTCTGGAGGCAGATGATTGTGTATGTGCAACACTTAACAAAACCAAGCATCCCACTGGGCACAGAAGGGATTCAAATGATTACTCATAATCGAGTCAGAACATAAAATTATACAAACAAAAAGGCAAAGTACAATGTAAAAATAAATATTTAGAATAATAAATACAAATAAGAAGATATCAAGAGAGGAAAAAAAATGAGAAGGGGTGTCAAGAATCTGAAACATTAGGCCAGACAAAGACAATACAGTCAGTTAAGAGACTAGAACAGAAGAGATGGGACACACAGTTCAGAGAAGGCAGAAAAACTTTTAAGTAGCGAAGAAAAACCAATAAGGAAACATATCTGAAAACATTTAACAAGATGGATAAAGTAGTTAAGGTTGAGTTACAAGCATTTTAACGGAGCCTGCCCCTCGCCGGCACTGAGCAGCCCATCATCTGTTACCTGCTGCAGACCGACGGCAAATCACCAACACGAGCAGAGCATGAAAAGCCAAATTAACTCGAGGTAACAAGAATTATCTAGATAAAATAAGAGTGGAGCTCCCAGTAAAGACACAACTATTAATGCCTTTGTTCAGGACACTGGCAAGACCCACCTGGAACGGCTTTAATCAGCTGAGTTCTAATAGCAACCAGACGCTTTCTCTCACTTGTCTAATACTGTTTCTTCTTTCAGTCTTTTACAGCCTTTTCCTTTTAATCACCTACGCTATTTTGTTTGGCCTAGTGTTTCAGATTTAGTAGTCCTCTTAAGTGAATTACTGGCCTTATAATCTACTAATTTTCAGCCTATTTCTATTACTCCAGTCCTTTTTTATCCTCCTGTATATTGACAATAGCTTCTTACATTTGTCACCAGCAAACTGCATTACCACACTCCCACTCTTTGTGCCAAAATGATCATTAAAACTATTAAATAAGATCAGCCACAAAACAAGTCTTGAAACCTCAATCATCAACCTTGCTTAGGCCTGATAATTTCAAATTACATTTTACATCTTTAAGCCATTTTCCCCATTTTTACCAAACTCTACCAAGTCAGCTTTGCACGATCCACCCATAGAAAACCACATTACATTATAATGAGCTATCCACTTCTCTGCCTGGTTTTAATTAGATTTAATAACAATTTTTTGTTTCAAGCTCCTTTTGCAAGTTAGATAAACTATTACATCTAAACTTCCATGTTTTCTACTACAAAATCTATACTGACAAGCTATCTAAGCTTAATGAAAGCTCATATAAACTTGCAAACATAAATTTATTTGTTCTGTTTGTATATCTATCTTTATTTATGAATAAGGACCCAAAGTACTTCTTTACTATGGCACCAAAGCCTAGTACTTGATCAGTTTTGCCTCCGTCTCAGAAAACTGTAACCACAAGCATTATTTTCAGGACTCCCAAGGCATTTTGAACAAACTCAAAAGGATTTAAAGCAAACCCTGTTATAGAGCTTCTTCACACCAAGTACAATACGAAACAAAGCTACACAAAGTATGTAAAAATGGCAGTAACGGGGAGAGAAAAGAAAAAGATTGGCTTGCATTAAGAGCTAGCTTCCGTAGGCGGTGCTCATGTCCCATGGGCTAATCCCCGTATTTCTCAAAGACACCCAAGCAGACAAGGAAGTCACTGGCAAGTGGGTGTGCTATTTTACATTTGCTGTTCTTGGGTCCTCTTTGGAAACTGCTGATCAACAACCACCCTTCAGGGGCAGGAGGGGCTGGACAACCACCTGGCTTGCTCCTCAGCACACCCAAAGACCACGACCAGGATCTCCTGTTGCAACCCCTCACTGCTGCGCGGCTCCTGAGGGCTCCTGAGCCCTCACCACCTCGGACCTCGCTGCCCACACGGAAACTGAGAGCAGCCCATCGCCACTGCCTGAGATTAAAAGCAGCAGGGAAGGGAAAGAGGAGATGCCATAAAGCAGCTTGTTTCTCTCCATGTGTAGGGACAAGATTGGCATGGTGCTGTTTTTCAAACCACTAATGGGTCTGATACTGTTTCCAAAAGAGATTTATGTTAAAAAGATAACTTTCCTCACTTTTCGTTTTCATTTCTGTTCCTTTCTCTATCCAACATTTCATTCTAGGAAGGAGAAAGAGCTGCTCATTTCTGCGGCAGGGAAGAACAATCTTAGATTTATAACGTGTGAGGAACCCATCAGGGTGATAGAGCAATCTTTCCAGCAGACATCTCTCCATTACCGGGGCTGATGTCTCCCTGCCCTGATGCCGCTCCCGGGCTGATCCGTCAGCCCGAGCAGGGGGGCAAACAGCTCCGCCAGCTCCCACTCACATTTTTCATCTTTATCTCACCAAGCTCTGTAATTCTTCCTAAACAAACTCCTCAAATGCAGTTTCACCATTTTTTTTTTTTTCAAACAAAACATTTGAATGAAACTACACATTTTCAACAGTGGTTTTTCTGTGGCTTTATTTTCCATCTTATTTTATGATGAAGATATTTTAGTTTTTATGAAAGGAAATAATGGGTAGAGATGAAGGCTTCATTCCACTGTGCTGACAACATACTGGTTGGAGAAATGGTGTAGTTAATAATGTAAACTTGATGTATGTAAGCACAGCTGGTTTGTGAGCATCTTTTCAGTAGCACTAATTTATACTTTGCCTTTATTTTGTGTTTTGGTTTATGATTTTGATTAGCCACTAGAATGAGCTCTCTTAATTGCTTTCTGCTAAACTGCTTATAAGCACAAAAAAATAAAAAATAAATAAACCATGTGACCTTTATTACTTTATTAGACTTTTATCACATTATTAGATTCAAAAATCAACACCCAACCTTAAAGGCTGCCAGGTACCTTCAGGACTCCAAAGGAAGAGGAAAGAGGGGAGAGGAAATCATGAGCCCTCTGCAGGATTTGCTCATAAGCCATTTTCAAGCCCTGTATCACACTAACTTCTTCCATTGATCTAGCTTACTTTTTGCATCTTAATTCAAGGTTTTATGTACAAAATACCAGTATTAACTGTCAAGTCCTTTCATTTCCTGCCCTCCCAGCACTCCCTAAATTCATTACATATCTTCTTATCAAAACAAGGCAAACACAGTACAAGACAGGAAAAAAAAAATGGCAGAAGAGAGTGGTTCAAGAGTCATATACTAACACACAGCTCTCTTCACATTCCTGAACAGACACTATACAAATTTAGTATTTACCTCTTCTGTCAAAATTGCTTTAGAACTCTATTTTCTAGAACTACTTAGACTTTAAATCTCAGTCTGTTATGAAAGAAATTTTTGTATTTTATCAAAAACATAGCAATCATAAAAGACATGACATGCAAACTCTTCTTTTTTGTTGACATCAATAAATGAAACTTCAGAAAGACAGTTAAAGTGTGGGAACCTAGCGAGGCTACCAAAACTGACGCAATCTTTGCAGAATTAGAAATATATCATCAAGCTAAAACAAAGGTTTCCACCTGAAAATAGCAGGGAAGGTTCATTAAAAATTGCAACAGTGAAAATAGGCCTTAGTTTCAAAAGGTATCTTCTCAACACTTTTGACCCACAGGTGCTCAACTGTATACCCCAAAATCATCATCGCTTTTTGTTTCACTAACAGAAGGGATTGGTGGCAGCCTGTGACACTACCAAGTCATTTTTCTCTAAATGAAACACCACAAGTATTTCTAAAAACAAAATCTGGATAGCTCTCTATTCTTTCACTTATGAAACTTATTTTCTGAAACTGGTTTTCTGCAGAACATCTAAGAAAAGGCCAGAGCATTCATCATGGGAAGCCCCCTTGAGAAACACTCAGCAATTGGAAAACTCCTGTCACCATCACTGCCAAACTCCCATTGCGTGGTCAAAGCAGAATTTGTGAATTTGCCCTTTGCTGAAATTCGGTGGAAGAGCTCTTCCAGCTTCAGCATGGATAAGCAAGTTAATCACCTGATTTAAAGGTAGGCTGCTCTTTATATTATCTCTGAAGTAAACTGACAGCCGTTAGGCTTTTACAGTGACAATGTTATGATCAATGTTGCAGTCTCAGGTCTTAATGCTTCATCTACCTTTAAAAGCAAATGTAATAACCCAGAAAGATCAATATTCTAAGTTCCTTATTCCATGTTAAATTACTGTGAATTCATTGCATTATTACAGAATTTCATCAGTGACATTAACCACAGTCTAAAAATGTTAATGACAAACAGTACATCACAGTTGTCCTTACTTATGAACCCTCAAACTCCTATAAAACATACAGATCAACAGTAAGAATGCATCAGAAAAGTATTTTAGCAATACTGTTCTTATTTGCGCAAAATTCAACAATAAAATAGCTGAAAGGCTTGAATGGCTCAGGACAGTGAGAGCTGAAAACAGCCTCTCACCTCCAGGTTACCAGTTTACAGACCAGACAGCTGGACCAGCAATGCAGCAACTCCAGGGACACACACAGGGACACAACATCCAGGTCTTTCCAGTGTCTGAACAACGGACAATTGTATGAGGATTCAAAGTATATTAAGAAAAAAAAAAGAGGAAGAGGTGGAGACCCTAATCCATGTGCTACTTGCATTTTTCACCTAAGGATTTTACTTAACTGAAACTGAAGTGACCAGTTCTACAGTGTTACGCTACAGTCTGGTACCACTAACTCTGGTACACCATCATACCAGTTGCTTCATAGTCTGCAGAAAGCTTTCATTCCTTCGTATTTCTTTTTTAAAAAAAGCACACAAGTATGAAATGGCTCCAGGTTTCCACGACTAGCTGTTCAGAACACCAGCAACGGTTTTAAGCTGCAATGAAAACTACACGACAACAATCTGGTTCAATGGGTCAAATGTCCTTCACTTACAAAGAATCAGGCCAGAAACCCAAGAAACCCAACTCATGAGCTACTGTCCTGATTTTCACCACCCCTCAGTGTTTGTCACAGCTTCCCAAAGTCATAGTTAAGCCTCATAAACATACACGCTAGTACTGCATTCTTCCCATAGCTAAACAATCCTAACAGGGTTCACATATGCTGGAGGGGGTGGGCAGACTTTTTTTTTTATAAAGAACAAGGCAATCTTTTTTAAAGGGAAAAAAAAAAAAAAGGCTCATTTTAATATAACAATCTATTTTGCAGCCAACTCAACTAAGTTCTGCAAGGAAAACATTTAGTCAGTATTATAAAGCAGAAAGCACCTTACATTTTGATTAATTTGATACTCCTGTATTATGCATAAAGCCACTCATTCATTTTGCCCTGCAAACTATTCTTATTCAAGAACAGATACAATCAGAGTGAAGCAGTGAAGAATTTTATTAAAGTAAACACAATCCCAGTGTAAAATGCTCGTTATGGAGACACTGGCAGTAAAAAATGGGCCATTTCATATGGATGTAATAAATATTTTAATGGACAAACACCTACTGTTCTTGGAAAGCTTTAAATGCGTAACTATAAAAATATTTTCTTGTTGTCTGCCTAAGCAGATATCGGTCACCTACCATATTTTAGACATCTAAAAAGCTTCCCAAGTAGGAAACAGGAATACTACTGCTCAGCAATGGCAGCAGGCACACATAGAGACTTCGTACAACTGGACAAAAAGCCAATCCCTCAGTTTGGTGTCACATTCTGATACTTCCATCTGCACTTAAATACCTTACATATTAACTTCTTAAGAAAAGAAACAACTACAAACAAAGCCAAGTGCACCACTAAGTGTTCTCCAGTAACAGATGGGCAATACCAAATAGCAACTGCACAGCAAGCCACAGGGTAGGAATTAATCCATCTCCTAAATCTGATGAACTTCCTTAACACGATAAAAACGAATGCTGCTTTCTATCAAAAGTTGCAGAGCAGTTTCATGTTTGCAGAATGTTCAGGTTACAATTAAGATTCCTCCTTCCACTCTCCACCCTTTTAATGAAGGTCTAAGACTTGTCATACTTGCTACTGATAAAACTGAATAGGTCATCCTAACACAGGCTTTGCCCATACAAGAGAAGCTAAAGCCAGTTCATCAGCAATGGAGGTAATTAAGTGGGGTACACCTCAGCTCTCCGCTCAATTCCTGATCATACCTGCCATGTCTGCTTTCACTTCTGTGGGCCCAAGCTTGACTTGGGAGTCTGATCATCTTTCTTCAGTAGGCTTCCTTCAGCAAAAGCCAGGGGGACAGGTATGGGTGCTGGATGGCTCTCTACATAACACAGATAGAATTGCACACTCCAGAGGTGAAAAAAAAAATTAAGAAAAAAAAAAATAAATATCACTCTAGTGCCACCCATCACACCAGAGTCTCACAAGACAACACTCACAACACTGATGGGCTGAAGCAGACAGCATAACCCAGGAGCACATCATCAGCTTGGCTGTCCACACACAATGGAACAAGAGCTGTCAAGTACCAGACACCCTGCATCACCACACCATGATTTAGAGATCTCTCTCCTACCCACACCCCCCCCTTTGTTTTTTGGGGTTTTTTTTTGGATGCACATAATAGTTTTATGGGCACTGCATCTGCACTGCAATGACTCCACTCTAATTGTACAAATACCAAAGGCAGCATGACTCCCAGCCAGTGCAGAGAGCAGTCAAAGCAGACCAGAGAGAGCTTGACCGAGTAGAACATGTCTTGTTCTCCACAGGTTTTGCAGCCCAGGTCACCCTCTGCAAGGGGCCTATCTAGCTAGTTTAAAGGTAGATCAGCTACATCTACATTTCACTGGAGACAGACACTGTCACTATTAAATACACAAATACTGAAGGAAAAAATGCTTAGGAAAAGTGCCTGAAAGTGTGAGAAGGAAAGATGAAGAAAGCCCACCCACTCTGTTGAGTGACCTCAACAACCAAGGAAAGGATGGTGCCCATCCACTCCCATGTAGCTCAGCTAGGGCAGGAGCCACTGAGCTCAGCTCACACGTTTACAAATACCGAGAGAAACCAGAGCACAAAGGCACCTCACCAGCTCTGCGAAGGGTCAGCTGGATCCAGTCAGGTCCTGGCACAGCAAGGACCACAGCTCGAAGGAGAGAAGCCTCTTCAGAGCAGAGACACAGCTGTGCATATTCCAGGACCCACCAGGAGAGCTGTGAAGCATCGGAGGTCCCAACTGGTCAGGAGAAGCTATGGAGAGTGCTTCTCATGGAAACTCATGTATAAAAAGGCTTGAGAACTACTGTTTACTAAAAGCCTGGAAAACTACATTCCCAGACTCTGGGCTTTGCTTAATTGAGTGGCAATAAAACCAGTACCGTTAATAAACATTTTTGTTTGGAAAGTAACAAAGTACTCTTCACCTCCCAAAAACTTTTCCCTTTTTATTAACTCATAATATTCTAAATTATCTTCAATTTCAGTTTATATTCTGATGCTAATGTTTTAAACACTCCCAAAAATTTAAAACCAACAAAAAACAACCACAGACCTTTCACATAACCTGAACTAAGTACTAGCAAACATACACTTTCACATTACAGAGCCTAAGGCCTAGACGCATATACTAACATTAATAGATGCATTATGTATCTGGGTTTGGTTCTAAATATGCTTATAGCAGTACACACATATATGCACATGCACACACAGTCAAAAATCATCTCATGCTTTCGTGAAAATTTCGAGCCGTCTTTCCCAGTATTTTTGCAAATGCTGCCTTTGTGAAAAATGTATAAGAGTAATGAAATTCCTGGCTAGGGCTTTAATCTGTAGTCACTTCTATAACAGAGGGGTGGATCAGAGAGTATAATTTGCCATTATCGCACTGCTCATCTCCTGTGTTGACAATAGAAATCCTCCTGTTAGTTTTTCTTAGACAAACGTGACCCCAACTTGATATGACACTTTATTTTTTCAGCTGTGTAACAACAGTCTTAAACCAGGTGCTTTTTAAGCTGCATTATCCCATTTTGGGAAACTTTTCTATTACTATCAGCAAGCTCATATGTTAAATTTTTTTGTTTTGGCTACATTTGTAAGGTTATAAATTAAACACTTTGAAGCAAATTATTGACACTTTCCCATTAATATAAATATTTGACTACTTAATGTATTTCATACTTTTAATTAAAATTCTTAGGTATGGATTTTCAAACTTCTAAGGAAATATCAGTAACATTCCAGCATAAATTGAAAGCATTAATGTGTTTAAAATATTTGTTTGCCTTTTAAAAACCTGATCATTAGTGTTTTCTGGGTTCTTTTTGGTGGTGAATGTATATATTTACTTGTTTTTATGTCTGCATATTCATCAGTCTAAAACAATTTTAGACCTCAGCCTCTTTGGTATTGTGCTTTAGTACTTGCTAGCACTAGAATTTTGCACCATAGCCCTCGATTTATAGCCCTCATTTAGCCATCATGCTATTCAAAACCCTGACTTTAAATATCCGCCACACAGATATGAGTAACAAAAAGAGACAGAGTATAGCTATTGTGCCTTCAAAGAAAAGCAATAAACCATTCTGCTTGCTCTCCTTCATGTTCTTTAATTCATTTCATTTCATTTTAACTACCCAGAACAATTTCACCAGCCATTAGCCTGGAATGAAACCTTACAAAGGCTGATTGTTGTTATAAAGACGGGTCCCAGCACTCCCTCCCCCTCCTTTTCAGAAGTTTTAGGACAAATAGGCTACTTCATAGCTACAGCTTTGTTTTTTAAAAAGAGAATTCTTGCAGAGGACAGACAAGCTGCTTCACATCCACATTCAAAAGACTCCAAAACAACATCCACACGGAGCTGGGCTGGCTCAGAGCTGGGAACTGGGATCTCTGGGGAGCAAAGGGACAGCAAAGAAGAATCTCTCCGGCTAGTTCGGACATTAGGGTCCAGCCTATATGCAAACAGGGATGTCCTTGTCCTCAAAGCTTTAGGAAGGGGTTGTGGGGGAACACCAAATGCTCAACTGCACTGCAGCCAACTATAAATGGGAAAAAAAAAATAAAAGCATTAATTTTATAAGCACATTTTTATATTTTGCAAAAATAAACCTTCATGAGTGTCATTTCTGATAGCCTATGCCAAGAAAAACTGCACAGTTTTGTCTTCACTGCATCCACATTTGGAAAGCAACCTCAAAAAGAAACAAAAGAGACAAGCTATTTTCTCCTATTTGAAAAGAATTACACACCTTACATTTTAGCATCTTCATGCAAAGGTGTGAAGAAATTCATTCACTCTAAAAAAAGTGCTCAAGTGGTGGATTCTGCTTTTTCTAACAAGCTACTGGCATTTCATCCAGCCTGCCTGGACAGTCTATTCGTTTAACATTTAGTCCCTGAACCTGTAACAACTTTGCCTCAAGTTAGAAGGTATATATACATAGCAGCATCCCCAACAAAATGTTCACAACCCTGTCCAATTTAGATGTATTTTTGATCCTACCCAACAAGCAGATCAGAGAAATCTTTTCCAACAAAGTGTCAACAAACTGTCTGCACAGACAACTCCCTCCTCAGTTTGTATATTATGCAGTTTGTATTATTTTTATTCCTTGGTTAAGTGTCACACTTGTCAAAAGAGTGAACACTGCTTTTCCATAGTAACACGGTTTTGTGATGGAAGTTGTGAAACCTTCAAGACGTACGGATATTTCCACAAATATCCAGTATCTGCTCAAACATTAACATGAGCTCATAAATCAAAGGAATGGATTTCTGTGTTTTCTTTTCTAGAAAGATACCAAAATCTGCTCCAGAAATCTGCTCCTGAAATTTGGACATTTTTTCCTCTTCCACAAACAAAGTCTAACTATTCAACTGGTATTTCTTTCATCACATCACAAGTGGAAAACAACACAAAACAAACCCCACCCTTTAAAGAAAATCAAAGTAACGATAAAAGCCAAAAATGACTTTTCATGTAGTGACAAAAAACCTGGAACATGAGATTATGTTGAGTGTGAGAGTGTCTATAAACAGAGCTGCTTTATCCCATCTGAGCTGTTAGTGATGATGCCAATAATCAGAGTATTTTAAAGATGATCTCTGCAAAACTACATGTTTTACTATTCACTTCTAAATTATGTGAATAAACACCATATTAAACAATATCATTTTAGAGGTATGCTTGGTAAAACAGACCAACAAATAAATCCTAAAACGCAATTAAAACCCATTTTCATATGATATAAACGTGTAGAAATCTATCAAAAGAAAAACTAAATAAACATTCCTCTATTTGTCTTAAGCGCATATCTTTTAAAGATACTCTAAACAGAATTAAAGGAGTTACAATCCAGTTACGCTACCCATTTGTGTTCAGTTGCAGCGCTTCTTGACATGTACTCCTTCACACCCCCCCCAAAGAGTTGGAACATTATTAATTTCAAACTAGACTTGAATTGCTAAGAAGCAAGTAGCACTCCCCTATCCTTTTCCAATTATACCATTCACAAAAGTTACCAGAAATCTTGACAAAAACTGATGAGAACAAGTTTATTGTGTTTATAAGACTCCATAGACAACATAAGCCATATTTGCTCCGTCCTACACAGCTGTGGATTTGATAAACCACCAGTGACCACAGAGTCACTAACACCAGTTTTATATGTGACTGAAAGGACAGTTCAGCTTCCCATTCTGAAGCATGTGCAGAGCAGGAGGCACATTTCAGATATTACCACACTGAATTAAAACGTTTGTGTCTTGTTATGCTGTTGTATGATCAAACAGCTAACATTGCAAGATTAACTACGACGTTTTAAAGGAAGCATTGCTATTCGCATTTTTAAATAAACACAGTACTTTACCTGACATTTACTTAAATATGGTCTTCTCTATGTGCTTTGTGCCTGGCAGCCACCCCGCTTCGTACCACCGCATCAGACATCTCAATTCAGCAGGATCAGGACTTTTCATTCCAAGTACCTAAACTCTCACCGCTCTCAACAGGAGAAAACAGTGTTTGCTTCCAGCTTCACAGCTTTCATAAAACTACTGAGAACTGTTACATTGAAATACTGTTTTCTCCCGCAGGATAAAGGGATCAGCAGGAATAGCTCTGCCCTGAAACAGGCTGGTGTTTACATTGAAACAGCACTGTGCAACCCACCAGGTATTAACAATTAAATATGTTTTACCATCTTGAACTTCTAACACATTTTACGTGTCTTCATTTATGTTCTGAGGCTTCTACATTAATTAGGACAAATGCAGTAATTCACTCTAACTGCTGTATACAACTGGCTGAGGCCAAGAGAGGTTCATTAAGTGTCTTACACTGGGCAAGACCCCAGCATTTGTGAGCCAGACACTCAGAAGGGCAAATCCTTTCTCTTCTCTAGATTGCTTTAAGTGTGTGTATATATATATATATATATGTATATATATATGACTGTATATGAACACTAGAAAAAACATATTGCATTCCATTTTGTTAGATATGTTCAAATCAAATTGTAAACCAAGCACTTTAAAAATAATTATGTAAGTTTTTCTTCCTCACAAGTCCATTTCTGGAGCACAGAGCAGCACGCTCCAGAGAAGGCTGCCAGGAAAATTTAGTGGCAAAGAGCAACATGTGGTCATCTCAGCTCATCTCAGCTTCACCCTACCACCCACCAAACAAAAAGAGTAATACTTATTAAAAAAAAAAAAAAACACCACCACATACAAACCACCACCACACACACCCCACATTAAACACATACTCCGAGTCAGATGCTAGTTTGTACTTCCTTCTCTCAAAGATCAGCTTCTTGCTGCACCCCACTGAGCCACCTGGAATTCACAAGCTTCCTTCTCTTTACTGACTGCATCGGTAAATCCAGACAATGATGCTGAAGGTATTAAACTCTAATCACAAAGTGGCCACACAGGGATGAAGGGGGAGTTAAGGCACCAACTCCCTTATACCAACAGCTGGGATCACAAGTATTGACACAGAGTAAAATGGCTTTTACAGAAGGGCATGGAATTAGGAAAAATCTCATCTAATTTACAATGTCAGCTTTACAAAAGAAATTATTTTCACACAGACAACTATCACAGAACTCTTCTTACGACAGCAAGAAGAAATTCAGAAGCAGACTGCAACCTTAAAATAAGAACTACATTAATTATCCATGAGAGAAAAAAAAAAAAGTTTAAAAAAATGGTCTAAACAAGCGGAGTTTCCATACAACAGCTTATTTGTCCCTTCCATCCTTGCTACTTACAGTGACACAAAACACAGATTGGCACTCAGGGAAAGCAGCACTAAGGAATGTGTCTTCTGAAGCATTGTTTCCTAGTTCAGCCGAATCCCACAGAAGCTGCAAAAACTTCCAAGTCTGCAAAATCTGTTATGTTTATTCTTCATGTTAAGATACTACATAAGAAGTGATTTTTCAAAAGAAAAAACGTATAAATAATATTGCAATTGCTTGAAGTTGTGGGATGCAGTCATCTCCTATTGTAGCCAATGAGAAAAATCAACTGACCTCAGCAGGTGCAGGTTCCCCTACGAGACCAAAATCTGAGCTTGCAATCACTGCATGTGAACACCCACAGCCCTCCTGGAAAACCACACAGAAGATCCCTTGATGTTATTAGTATTGGGGAAGTTCCACAGAACATTCTCAAGTAGTATTTGACTTATTTTCTGACACTGAGGGTGGTGAGAGTCCGGCCCAGGTTGCCCAGAGAGGTGGAGACATCCCAGGCCAGGCTGGATGGGGCTCTGAGCAACCTGAGCTGGTGAAGATGTTCCTGCTCATGGCAGGGGTGGCACTGGATGAGTTTTGACGATCCCTTCCCACCCAAACTGGATAATTAGGACATTTTACAAGCTTGTGCTTCTCTGTCAAACCATCAGTCTCCATCATGTTCACCCCTGAGTCCCAGGGTAACAGTGCAGACACTGAACCGAATCCAACCAGGAACCATGTTGACTCCAGACACACCTGGTCTCATGTGCCTCTCAAGATGACACTGTCACAATAGAGTTCAACAGGAATTTCATAGCAAATCTGGGGACATGATTCCACGTCGAGTCTGCACCTATCACCTTCAGTTTGCATTACAAAATATATTGCAAATCCACACAACTCCCACTACTTTTAAGGCACATCTGCAGTATCTGCACACACTTCTGACACAGTTTAGACAGAAACTACTTTGATTTATCCTGATATTAATACACTGCAATTTGCAAGTACAGTACAGAATTAAGAGTGCAAGCACAAAAGTCAACATTAAAATTCCCATTGCATGTACAGATCAAAAAGAAAAAAAGTACATTCCATGGGAGAAAATAAACTAAGTATATAAAAATAATAGGTATGTCAATAATTTTTTGCCCAACAAAGAGTGTCCTGATGAAAACTTCAGCTCAGACAAAACGCTGTTGAAAATAGTTAATAGATTATCTCATTATGTTTATCAAAAAAAAAAAAAAAAATTAAAAAAACCCTTTGATTCTTTGTTGCTTTTTTTCCTTCCCCTCAGTGGCCTGTAGGGAAAATCAGAAGAGTAAAAGTAACATGCGCTGGATGAGATAGTAGTTGAAAAGCTGCACAAACCAGTAATACTTGGATGATTTGACTTTTTTGCTATTTGCCTAAAGATCTCCACCACAAAAGTTCTACTCAACATATTCTTGCTAGCAATGATCTGCACCAAAATTAGTCTCTCTCAAGTAACAAGTGCAGCATACACGACAATCTCGATGAAAGAGGCAATTAACAACTGCTACAAAAAATAATTATATATAAAGATGGTTTGAAAGACAATACTTTATCTAAAATGACCTCGCTGTATTCATAGCACTGATAAAACAGCTTTCCTTTAAAAAAATGCCACTTTTTTTATTCATCAAAAGAGAAAAGCCCCAAGGTCACCTGTCAATAACAGAACAAACCCTCAGTAAATCACAGTGCTTCACAAATAAATTCCTCATCAGTAATTAAAACCAGGCCTCTCTGGCCCTGTGTTATCAGCTCATCAAATTCATTGCTCATCTAGAATAACAGATCCACATCTGCAGTCATTACAGCATGCCAGATAAATCAATCCTCTCAATGATGCTTTGAGCCATCTCTGCTCCCTTTTAACCAGCCCGATATTTATTTCCCCCTGACACTTCTGACATTCTATTTACTGTAGGCAAATGGAACTCATACGGCACCTTGTAATGGCTTTACCAAACCCCATTGTGGGGCATATCTTCGAAGACTGATGGTCGCAATAAACAAGGTTTTATGGTGTAAGTGTGAGCTTCCAACTTCTTTTTTTTCCAGGAATTTGACTTCTGCAGTGAAGAAGGTTTATTACATTTGATTGCAGGTGGAAAAAGCTATATCCACTTAGAGCCCTGTCAGCTAAAAGCAAGCAGAAAACTTTTGAAGTAATACTATTTTTGTAATTTTATTTTCGCATTGATAACAATACAGAATAAAGCATCTCCCCATCAGGACTTGGAAAGCAAACCTGTAGTTTATCATCCCACCTCCACACTCCCACCAAATCAAACACAGGTCTCCTCTAGTAAACTTCAAAAAAAGCTACAACAGCAATATATAATCACTGCATATATACAAAATATATACCAAACCCTTCCCAGTATTGTTGTTCACATCCAAATTTGAAGTGTGAGTGTTTAAGCAGATACACACATATTAAAATATGGGGTCAATCACCTTTTTTGTTGTATCTGAGACCAATGAAAATCACAGGTTTCTTAATTTTACTGCAGAAACCAAAACTTTTCACCATTTGGCGCATTCTCTGACAAGTGTTAGGCTGTTAACTTCAAAATAAGAACATAAATTGTTTCCTTGAGTGTGAAACAAAGAGCTCAAAAATCACTTTTCAGCATAAATTTTGGTTGTTTGTACACTATCACAGCTGCTCGATTTAAGGAAATTGAGCAAAAATCTGTTTAAATGAAAAGAAAAACAATTTCTAAAATCCGAAGGAGTCTCCCAGAATACAGCATATGTGTTAACGTCTCTGAGAACTTCAGCAATTTCTAGAACTTAAGCAGATACACCCCTTCTTATGTGAAGGTGGTGTGCTTACATGTACATATGTACATTTATACAGCATATGCCGGAAAGCATATGCTTTCCATCCAGTAATCTAACTTTTGTACTAAAAAATCTGTAGTTTCTGTGCTACAAAGAGAATTATACTATGTTTAATTTGACTACCAAAACAAATTTCTAGTGTAGGAGATAATTCTGTGAAGAAAGACAACCCAGCTTACCCAGTGAGCCAACTGTTCTGCAACTGGATCTGTGTCGCTCTACGCAAACCGGCCTCCGGAACGAGCCGTGCTCCACATCGCGCCTGGAATTATGCTTGGCTCAAAATGGACTTGCATTAAATTACTGACACACTGGTAGTGGATCTCTCCTTCAGCATATATTAAAGTTTTATTTCTGTGTGCCAATGATGCCTCACAGTAACATGAAAAGGCTGTTAAGTCCTTTTTCGCAACAAAACTGAAGTTAAAGCCTACAGGAGGCTATGAATCCTCAGATCCTCTTTCGAACGCTGATTCAAAAATGACAGGGTATAGTCTTTTCCTTAATGAAAAATCTATATTTATCACTCTATTGTTCTTGTGTACTGATCCTACCGCTCTCTGAGGCCAAAGTTTGAATATATTGGATTTTGAAATAATAGCCTAAGGCTCTGAGATGCTGGGTCATGATACATAAATGATGAGAGGGTTGTTCCCTTTTTCTCTGCTTCTCACCACAAAAAGAAAATACAAATTCCAGATTGAAAATCTTCAGAAGTCTACATTATCTGTAGAATGGAAATTGTGTAGGCACATTCACAGAACTATAAACAATAAAATCAGAATATACTGATAAAGGTGATCTGCCTGTTCTATAAATGAACAAGTAAATTCTTGCTTAATAGCATAAAGTAAAATTCCAGTTTTCACCTATCAACAGACATGGTAAGCTCAATTTGTTTGGCTTTTTCTCTTAATTCAAATTGAGCTTGCATATAATGAAGACTCAAAATACCTGAAAACAACAACTAATTCAGGAGAAAGATTCAGGGACTGAATTTACTAATCTGTTATACTTCATACACAGATTCTTAGGTACAGCAGAGGTTGAAAAAGAAGAAACCCCCAGCCTATTAATACTGGGAGAATAAAGAGACCACTTATAGTCAATTTCAATGAAAACATAAGGGGGAGAATCTGTAAAGTATTTTTCACCTTCACACCATAACAATATAGAGTTACTATTATTTAGACTTCTGTGAAGTTCCACCTTCTACACCAGTGTAAATTGAGTGTACAATTTTTTTTTCCACTATCCTACATTTTCATACAGCTGCAGTTTGAAAACTACTCCATATTGCAGCCTGAACAACAGTGAACCACAGCCAGATAATCACAGGTCCACAGTAAATAAAGTTCAGCTCTTTGATGTTTGTGAGTTATTATAAGTACAAGTTCAGCAATTTCTGGAAAACCAAACTTTTAAGAAATAGTAGAGCTATGGAAATATATTAATATGATCACAGAAAAGCGTTTAGTGTGCCATTCCACACTTATCCACTACTACGTTCAGAATAAGAGATTAAGAAGTGTACATTCTACTGCTGTGGAAAGCATTAGACTGCATTGCTTTCAGTACCTCAAACTGGAATTTCACCCAAATGGGTGAAGACAGACTGGTCACAGCCTTCTTCTGATGTCAAAGAACTCTGATGAGCATGGCTTTCTACCATATTGTCCATGATTCCAGAAAATGTGCATCACATACTCACTGTACGCTGACAGTCTAGAGCCATGGATATTTAAATGCTCTACTATTTCTCAACGTTTGCCAAAAAATCTTTTCAATATCAGAATTAAGTTTTTTTCAAAAATATTCAATTACCCCAACCCATAATAAGACCACAGAAGGGAATATATTTGGATTTCTAGACTAAACTAATTTGAAATTAGCAGACAAATCACTAATTTACTCAAGACTATTTCTCTGTAAGAATTCTCATTGCTCCTGGATGTCACAATTGGCTCAGACCTTCCCACGGATATGGATCTTGCTTTAAGATCATACTACTGAAGCCGCATACTGTTTTAGTGCTTTGTGCAATCACTTATTTTAATATATGACAAAAACTTGATTAATGTTAAAATAGCCTTTACCTTAACTGCTGTAAAGATTATTATATCTACCTAACTGTTACAAATAGTGGCTCCATTAGCATGAGAGATATTAGCGGCTATTGAACAGCGTTCTAAGTGCATAAATCCCAAGGACAACTGAAAGATCTTTTAATTGGTGGTTCTATTAAAACACTTATTTGGAGGAACATATATGCCCATAAAGGTAAAGACAGTAGATCCCACACGGGTTAAGAACACCCTCCTCAAAAGCAGTTAGCATTCCAGGAAGTACCAACAGTATATGAAGCAAATCCTTTTTACCGGCTCATGAACTTATGTAGCAACATCGCTCTTCCCCTAAACACTCACCTGGAAACTACCGCCTGCATAAGACCACTCATCGCCTCATTAACATGCAGAATCACCACCACAGAACAAAAAGCAAAAATAATGCAAGATGAGAACACAGAAAATTAGAGCCATGCAATGGACTTTCCTTCAAAATATTCACCACTCATGCAAACTGAACGCCCAGTTTAGCTGTCCCATTTTTTCAGCACCAATATAGCTTAGGATGGGTTATTCCATGTATCAAATTATTATAAAACAAAGAAGAATCAAAAGAAGAAGAAAAACTAATATGTGTCAGCTTTCCTCCCTTTTACCTGGGTAAAATCCTTTTGCTTGTAAAGTACAAGATCAATTAGTAATTTAATTGAAACGCATTCAACTTTTCTCAATACGCCACGCATGGGTAGTAAGCAGTTTTGAGAATGTGCAGAGAGGTCAGATTGGCTAAAATTCTCTCACATTTAAGAGACTTCACAACTTGATAAAGTGTCACTGTTGGACACTGTGTTAAGAAAGGCTGCTAGATTTTTTTAGGGACCATCACATATCTCACCATAGAGAATCAGCCATTCTAAGTCCAACACCTAACCCACCAAGAGGAGAAATTCGAAGGAATGTACGTAAATACTTTCTGAAAACAAACACCCAAAGAAAAATCGTGAGACGGCTCCACTACAGTAGCTATCAAGCATGAAGACTTACAAGAATTCTTTCTAGTTCAACTTCCTGCAAAACAAGAAACTTAATTCATAAAATTATTTGAGAATCTACCATCTGTCATGACATATGATTACTCAGTGAAAACTGTCCAGTACAGAGATAAGAAACACAACTGAATGAGCAATTAGATAAAGACCTGAGCATGTGCAGACATAGAAAAGAGAGATCTGAATCCTTACTGCAGACCACTTCCTTCCAGTTTGCCTATAAGTAATACTTAGTAAATACAGACGACAGCAGTATAAATATTTTGTGTAAGAGTTCTTCAACAAGCTCTTCTCATCTTTCCTTTTGTGAAGAATTTTGGGGTGATAATGATGAAAATACATATAAAGATAGATGTGAACTGATTTAATTCAATCATATTGCTTGAAGGCACAGAAAAAAATATGCAAACTCCCCATCCCTAAAGTGTTTATGAAAACATTCCATCAGCAACTTACATCTGTGTCAGACAAATTAAAGCGCTGTCAGAACTTGCATTCTTTATGTTGCACCACCAAAATCAAAGAAAAGTCAGATTATCTACCACAGTCAGCATTTTAACTACTTTCAGATTTGTGTGAGATTATTTCTTTTTAAATCCCTATGACACATACCTAATCACTAATAAAGAGATTATTTTGACACCATTGTTTTCAGCTTCTTGGTATTTATGTGGGATACTTACCTTTATAAAACAGTGTTTTCCACCTTCCTGGGGAAGTTATTAAACTCATCTCAGATTATATCAGCAAACCCCTGTATGTGTACGCATGTATATGCATAAGCATACATGGCACAGAAGCACAAGCCATACATACATGCAGGGAAGCTGAGGATCCTTAATGAAAAAGGAAGATGTTGCAAGCAACATGCCCCTCAAATTTCAAAACTGATTGTGTCATAAACAGTAAACTTTTCCCACTGTTTCACATATTTACTTCTAAAGGGCAACAGCAGATTGAGTGAAGGCATATACCAAATCTGTAGAAAACACAGCAGGATTTATCTTGTCTGACAGATGACAAGCATTTTTACAAAAAAAACAACCTACAAATACATGTATTTTGTTTTTTAAAACCATATTACTAATGAAGCCAAATAGAGACATTTGCATGACCTTTTTTATGAGAACTGGAAGAGAAAGCACCCAGTGACTCAATTCTTGAACCTTAATAACTGAATTTCAAGTTAATATGGAAAATTATGGGCAAATATCAGACATAAGAAGTATCCTCTTACAAAAAAAAAAAAAATCACTAAAGCAAGACTAGAAATAGCACAACAAGCCTTTATTACTGCTTTTTGAACAAATACACAGATTTATCTTGTACCACTAGAGTACCTTCCGCAGTTTCATTGTCAGGTCCCATTTTCTGCTTCCTCCATTCTCCCCTTCTCCTGATTCAAAACCACCCCTTTAACACATCATTCCTAATTAGATGATTAGTGCTTGGAAGGGCAGGAGATAAGTCATTTGCATAATTTAATCATAAAAAGAAGTTAAAGATACAGATTTTGCTGTTCGTTTGTACAATTATCTTCACCAGCCTGGGGGGCTGAGATATTAATGTGATTAAACAGTATTTCTGCAAACAGGCAACTGTGTGTCCTCTATTAAAGCAGAGCTGGAGGCAAATGAAAAATTAATTTTAGAAGACAATCAATTTTATTCTACATGACTGTAATAAATAACAGCCCATCTGCAGACAAGTCATTAGGCCCTGGGAGGCTACATGTGTCACAAAGTCTAAATGACATACAAGGCCAAATCTTCCACCAAAACCAGAATGAGTAATAAATAGTCCACCAACTGCCATTTCCCTTCAGCAAGTGCATAGGATTTCCCCCAAAAAATCAGATGCATGTGTAAAGCACTACTCACTGACCACGATTTAAGCTTGTACAGCATTCAGAAGCAGAGGTGCTCAGTGGTTTACACTTCCTTTGTATTTTCAGCCTCAGCTTGAGAACAGTCAAAGTTTTTCTGCCTATATTAGCGAATACCAGTAATGAACAATACCTTTTATTTTGCAAGACCACTACTGCTTTGAAACACAGAATCGATAGGCCTGGAACAGAACTAAAGTTTCTTAGATACTAGTTTTCCAATAATCTGCTGAAATAATTTTCAATTGAAAAGTTATAAAAGAGCAAACTGATTTTAACATATCCAAGGACTTGAATCAATAGTTACAAAAAAATCAAGACTTGCCTGAGTCCTACCTGCAAGAATAAAACAAGAGTTGACTAAATAGCCAAGATGCTATCTATGATAACTTCATGAAGTGCACAAGCTTATTAAGTACATTATAATTATCAGTTTCCTACTTTTTAAACAGTTAAGGTGCATAATATATTTTCTCCACCACTTTTTACATGCAGTCACCTCCACTTAGACTATTCAATCCTCCCTTGATTAAAAATAATCAAGAATCAGCATATTCATATTTCATGTATTTGAGACTAAGTAAGGATTTCTGAATATCAGCAAGGTACAACATATACACAGTAACAAGGCTACCATAACAAGTTTATAGTATTAACTCTATGGAAAATATCTTCTATTTATCACCATTGGTAAGCACTTTCCACACTGGAAAGTGTGAAAATTCCGATATGAATTTGCACAAACACCCTGTAATCCACTATTTTTGGCAAGAGTTTACCAGGCAATGCAAACATACATGTATTGACTCTCACTACTTTGAGCCCGTGTAGTACCCTTCCTCAAAAGAATTAAAACAAATGAAAAAAAAAAAAAAAAAAAAAGACATTCTCTACCCTAATGTCTTGGGATTCCACTGCATACTTCCTCTATGTTTATTTTCTATATGAGCATATGGAGATAAAGAGAGTAATTAAAATCTATCCAAATAAGAGATTAGCTAAATATGTAGGGGATACAACTGATTTCTGAGGGACCCATTCATTATTTCACTTCCAAATTGACACAAAATCTTTCCTGGTGTGGACCAAAGTGACTTAAAGATTCTTTCATGGATATGCATTTTGCTTTGATGGTTTTCTGTGCTCCTGATCCAAACCCACTGAAATCAATTGAAAGACTCTGTTTCTGCAATGGTTCCATTGCAGAGTTTCATCTGCAATGAGGTCAAGAGGACAAAGCAATCTCCTCCTTCACATGAGATCCAAAGCCTCCATGTTCATTCAGTCTCCTCCGCAGTGTTGCATAGAAAGCTTACAGTCAAGCATTAACACATTCTTTGATTCATTAACACTTAAAATACCTTCAGTCCTAAACCCCCTGTACTTTTTCTTTCTGTCCCATGACTCATTTTCTGACCAACACTATCTACGTTTTAAGATCCTCAACAGCATCACTCCAAATGACACAACAAATTGAACAGAAAGACACTCTGCTCTGAAAAAGGGCAGCTGAAACCAGGATTTCAGAACAGGGCATTAAAATCACCAGCAGGAAAAGGAAGTTTCCAATTTTGCCCACAGTCATATAACAGAACTACACAATCATCCTAAGCACTTAAATAAAAATGTTATTTGACTACTTACTGTCTGTATATTTGTTTACTATCACTCAAATTCTCATCAGGCTAGGCATCAAGGGGGATTATTTTGGAGACAATGTGACATCATCAGATAAACTACATCATATGCATAAGATGCTAAAAAAGAACTTCTGATCAGAAAGCAGAAAAATGAACAGCAGCATCAAAAAGCTCTCCAAACACAAACAAAAAAGTTCCACCAAAATACATGTTTAGAGGTTAACCAAAAAAAAAAAAAAAAAAAAAAAAGGTTTAGAAGGCCAGAGGATCTATTAAACCCCTATATCAAAATAGGGTCAAGAATATCTTAAGGAACTTTTTAAATTCAAAAGATTTTTTTAAAACTTGAAAGACAACTCAATGGCCATTCAACAAATGAAACCTGCAATTGCTGTCTACAATAGAATGCTATTCATGTATTTAGTTATTGTCAATGACAGACAGATCCATCAAAAGGAGAGAGAAAAGATGATGCTGTGTAGTCACAAGTACCTGAAGGTGTCAAAGAGAAATTCCGGGGCAGCAGAGGGCAGGGGGTAAAAGATAATCACAAAACAGGCCCAGCAAGAAATTCTGCAATAAATTCACCACCCTGCGCATGCAGTGCAGAGATCATCAACTCTCTTGCAGGGACTCTGACACACTCTGGTCACATCAGCCCATCGCACACAACACACAGCGACTCCAGCCTTGCTTGGCCTCCCCTGCCTGCCTGTGCGGGTGCCGAAGGACAGGACTGTGCAAGCAGAATATCTGCAGTCCATCTAGTGCCCAGGGATCCCAAACACACTGCATCTGACAGCTCAGCCTCCCTGTTCCTCCTTTCTTCTCCCTGTAAATCAACAGTCAGCTCCTACTAAGGGTTTACACTTCGAGAGACACAACTTCACTGGGAGCCAGCAGCAAATGGGCATAAGATGTGGTGTGTTATGTTCATTCATATTTTTCCACCCCCAGAAAGCAGATGGATGCAGCACCTACGACTACCTAACACTGCAGGACAATAGCCACATCTCCTCCTGAGATCATCCCCCCATCTCAGTGAGCTAGGAGGCACTGGGAGGATGGCTACATTCACACACCTTCTGTGACAGACAGGTAGAGGACAACCAGCAACCAAGGTTCTTCCTACCTTTGTTTGGCTAACAAACATTAGAAAAGTAGCTACACGGAAACACAAACTTTCTGTAGGTTAGGAGAAGCCAATGCAACAAGATCTTTCTAAGTACACTTATGTATGCAATGCAAAACCAAAAATCATTCAGACCCTAATACAAGCCATCATTTAAAACAAAGGCAGTGCTGGTCGACTACATCCCTGACTTGGGTTAGGCAGAGATGCCCAACCCTGCCAGATATGTAACTTCCTGTTAATAGCCAAGTTTGGAAAAAACAACAAAAATACAAAGTTTGTACTACCATAAACGTCACATGAGCCAATTAAAATAAAAGTTATTATAGAGAGTTTCTATCTGGATCAGAATACAGCAGCATGAGAACCAGTGTAAGCCTTTTCTTTATTCACAGAACATGAGTACTTAAAATGTATTTAGCAATCTACTGGTGCACTCTGAACTACTCTACAGCAGTCACTGCATTACTTAATGAACATGTCTATAATAAATATATCACAACTATTTTTTTTGTTTCCACACTAACATGAATACAGATTCTCACAGTATAATAAAGGGTTAAATTTTTCAGTCAGTAAGATTAAAAGCTAAAATCATAAACCTTTAAGGATGAATAAAGTAAGATGATGGGACAAACAGTTTATTAGAGGACTGCTTGTTGGGGGAATTTTGAAGAAAGCATATTAAAAAGACAAGATAAGTGGATGATCCAAAATCCCTCTAGCTTCACATGCAAGAGAAAAGTATTTCATTAAATTGCAAGACAGAAACTTTACTGAGTTCCAAAAGGAAGAAACAGATTTGTGTGAACCAAAAAATCAGTCGTGCAACAAGTAAGGCAAATTATAAAAATGGAGCAGAAGGAAGTGAGTGACTATGGTTCTGATCGGAGACAAGAAATGTCAGTTCTACAGCAGTATTGCAGGATCACCTCACTTCCTCAAGCACTCCTGAGGGAGCACGAGGTTTGCAGCGTGTTGCAGTAATCATTCTGGCCAAACCTCTTCCAAGGGCTCCTTCTGGAGGATGCGCCCAGGCTGAGAAAGCTGCAATCAATGCATTGCCCCTTCCCACCGGCACAGCCCAGAGCCACACACAAGGAACACAGCAGGGAGCACAAGGTATTATATATAATACATACAGCACATCCAGCAACTCTCCCCACAAGAGCACGAGCTGCACCGACAGGTCATCTCCCTACGTGTCCTAGCGCTCTACACAACATTCAGAACAACCCTGCAGCAGGTACAAGTGATTTCTGAATGATGAGATGCTCAACTCAAGGTATTTTGAGAAGTCACCTATCAATGCATGAACTGCCATATAAATACAACAAATAAGGCCTTATAAGCCTACCCAAAATAGTTCACACAACAGAGAAAACACAATTCTGAGTTCAGTACCTCTGGTCCAGTTCCGGCATTCACATTCTGCTGTTTGCTAACTGGCAGCATTTTACTGCCTTGCTCTGTTTGGCTTTTTGTTGCTGTTTTGGTTTTAGTTGGGATTTTTTTGGTTTTTTTTGTTCGGTTTGTCAGTGTTTGGTTGGTTGCGTTTGCTTTGGTATTTGTTTGGTTGTTGTTTTTCTACGTGTATTTTAAGTCCCATTGGAAAGACCTGACATTTTTTCCTACTTTTATTTTTCAGTATTATCTCAGCATCTTTTTAGAAAATTGCCCTCTGTCAGCACACAACAACATTTAAAAGCACAAAGGACAAGAAGAGGTGGCTCCAGGGACCTGCAGCAGTGAACTGAGGTGCCTTCATCAACTTTGCAAAAAAACAACAGGGATATCATTTCACAGACTCCGGGCATTTTCTGATCAACTGTTACAAAAACAGTCCATTTCCTATCACATAAAACTTGTATTAGGCAAAAGCAACTGTTACATGTGTAAGAAAAAGCATAATGCATAATATCTTGAATATACTGATTAGAAGCTCTAAATGAAGCTCAAAATATTTTTTCTTTAAACTAGCTTGGATCTTCTTAATTAGCAATTCTTAAATTACTGTAACATGCAAGTAACTAAATCCCCCTACTGGCACAATGTCTGTGCTAAGGGCTTTCTCATAGCCTTTTTTTTTTTTAATTACAAATATAGAAATATTACTAGATTTGGAACTCCAGTGAGAAATACTTTTGATTAACTTTGAAAATAAAGTGTTCTAATTCCCGTGTCCATACAGGTTTGGAAACAGGAGAGAAAAATTACTTGATGTTCTGTTGACTGAAAGCACCACGAGGGCATCCCAAGCTAAAATTTATCTTGCCACAGACTGGACAGAAATAAAACTACATTCTGAGAATGTTACTTATTACATTGCTATGAGAAGTCTCAAAAAAATTAGAGACTTGTAGTAAATACACCAAGATAGTTCATATAGCCATATAAGTTAATTTAGGAAATTGAGTTTGTGTCTATAGCAAATGCAATTTAAACCAAATTTCTCGAATATTCCAAAGCCTTTCTCTTTGTAAACATGTTGACAAAATTTTCCAAAAATCAAAGTTGGTTTCCATGGTTTGGAAGAGAGGCTTTGGAATAATCAAGAAATTCAGATTAAATTGCATTATGTGTGTGAATATATATCAATCAATATGTGTGTGTATATTATATATAAATTACATAAATCTCATATTAAATCTAACTTCCAGTTTTATTTAAAGGGTAGCTGAAATGTGTTGTCTGCTATAATAAAGAAACTGTGATCACAGGAGTGTATGGCTGGGAACAGCAGCAAGGAAGACTAATAACAGTGAGTGCAAAACGATGTGGAAAAATAGTATCAAGATTCTTTCAACCAAAAATCAGAGCTACTGCTGTTCAAAATGCTATTGGGACTTCAAGGGGTTCACCCTACCAGAGGAAAACAAACAAAAAAAAACAGTGTAGAGGTGGCATTCAAGAGAGTAAAGACAACCTTGTCCTATGAAGAACGTTTCTGCTTCGTAGCACAGGAAACCCTTAAGTCTTACAAGCTGGTGAGATGTATCAGGTTGAGTCCTGAATAGGACAACTGAAAGGAAAGTGCACTGATGACGCAAAACATTGGATATTTCAGTACATTCCAGTCATAAACAAACTAGACTGTACATGCTTTTAGACCATATACAGTAGATAACATCTTGATTCTAAAAATATACTTTTCACTCAAAGCCCATAAAATAATTATTCCTTTTTTTTTTCTCCTATTTAACTATAAAGTATTCAAGCAAAATAATCTATTTCATAGAAGCAGCTCAATCACACACACACAAAAAAAATCCAAAATCATTACAGGAGATAATCCCAAAGTTGTATGTCTACCCTACACTCTATATGTCATACACAACTACAGCTACTGTTGAGGGCAAGTGAACTGGTGAGCTGAAGTGGGAAAATATTTCAAAATATTTCAGATTTTCACCTGATTTACTGATATGATACATGCCAGAAGCTACCTAGCTCAAGAAGGAGAGAAAACTAGCAAGAATTGCTGGGAAAAATTTGAAGGAACATATATGAAGGGTCTTTTCAATGCTTGTATTCCTGTTGTATATCATAAAATACATTTCATTTCAATACTTTGCTATGTGCCAAATCCTTAACTAATACTGTCGCTAGAAACCTTCAATTAATGACAATATTAATGGAGCTTTATGTAGCATAGATAATAAAACACATGCATAAAATAGCTATATACCTCAAGTTTTACATATTACTAGTAAAAAGTCCATTAATGAGGAATAATCCAATAAAAACACTGTTTGTGATAGCATTACCATACTTTTTAGTATAAGTAAAAATAGTCTCTCTCCTAAATAACTACTAAATGCTTCAGGTTCTAACATACTGCTGCAAGCTATAATGGTTATAACTGTTAATCCAATACACCTTTTATACAAACCCATAAACACACAAGTGGAAAAATAGCACAGATGTTCATCTCTAATGCAATTTCCATTCAATTTCCTAAGTGCAGTCCCTGTGTGCAAACTAGCTTAACGTTATGTTTAGCTTGCAAATTCTTTTAATAAATAATGAATGCAATAAAACTGGTAGATCAATGGCAAGCTGAGAAATCATAAAAAAAGCCTTTTGTGCTCATGCTGTTGCCGATTTCAAACTTTAATCCAGCGACAGATCGATACTACTTTTTCTTTTTAACCCATCACATAAATAGCAGATAGACTAGATGTAGGTTAAATGCTGTTACCAGATATCAATTTCCAGAAACTTGATAAGATCACACACAATTGCAATTGAACATTTTATACCTTAACATACACACAACAATACACACTGCTAAACATTACACTTTAAGCCACTGTACAATAATAAAGCAAGCACTATTTATTTGGTTTGGTTCTGATTTTTTGGGAAGTGGTATTTGAGTCAAGAAAGGCTATGATACAATATATTTTAATGAGCAAAATGGGCTTAGCAGGTCAAGATGTACTGACAAGGAAATATGATCTCCCCACACTTGCTGGTGACAATAAACTTTATACTCGTACACAAAACAACAATGTAGATGTGCCAGCAAAAAGAAAGGAAAACAAACAAATTTATGTTTTACAGGATTTGGATATTGGAACCTTCTGGGCAGGTATCAAAGTACATTTGTTAATGGGTATCAGTGTTTCTTACAGGTCGTAGAACAGGAGGAGAGGAGAAACCCTATTACTAAGTCACTTTGGATAACCATGTTTTACCAAGAGGGAACAAAGATCAAAAGCACGTAGCCCCAGGGGACAGTTCTAATATCACGCAGGATAAATCTAAATCACTAAGAATCATTACTGACTAATGTACTTGTGCTTGGTAATGCACATTTAATCGTAACATATAAAAATCTTGCCTTAGCTTACACCAAAGGAACATGTCACCAACGGCAATAACTCTAAAGTATCCTCATTATGTTTCTTTTTGCCTTTAGTATAGTTGACGTAAATAATCATTAAAATGCTGCGTTTCCATACACTTAAAGGGTTTTATTACACTGATAATGACACGAAGAACTTGTAAAAGAAACTAGATGGGAACTTTCTAGGTATATTAAAGTAAGGAGTTGGATCATTTTGTTCGTAACTTCAGAAAATCCAAAATGACTGCTTCTGGAACAGGCATAGAAAAGATTAAAGATCCTACATTCAGCGAGAACAAGATCAGACCCAAATATGTAATGTCTGTTTGAAAATACCATAAATGTGTAAGTCTTTCAAATGAAGGTTTTAAGCAAATATGTCCCATCTCTAGCAGGAAGGGCTCAGATGTTACATATATTTATAAGTTATTTGCCCTTGTTCTGGCAAACTTCCACTGGCATGAAAAGGAGGTTCACCTCAGCAAAGGCAAAACAGGCACTTTATTGCCCAGATTTCAACACCTTTTTAATATTGATACTGACAAACAGCTCTTACAGGATGTGAAATCCAGCCTGTAAGCAATAGCATAAACAAGATACAATTCTTCAAAACATCTCAGAAAGCTCATTTTGAACATTCTCTGCAAAATTCCAAGGTAGGTAGATACTAGTTTCTCAGTCTAAGGCCACTGCCATACAACAAAACATGATTTTCTAATTCAGTGATTTTTGCTGTGCTCCTCAGTTCTATCCAAGCTGTTTTTCACCTGCCTTTAAAACAAATGCAGAGACACAAACAGAGCCTGCGTATCCAACCGTAGCCCCACTGTGAGAATAATTTCCCATCTACAGAGCTGGTCACTTCTGGAGGCTTTCTAAGTATAATGCTATTGCCACACATTGATGTATTGGTGAAAGAAAGGCAAATAACAATGCTAAAGCTTAAACTCATTTGAATAAACTGTGAATTTCTATTACATATATTGTTTCCTTTATTAAATTGGAACTACTGGAGCAAGAATACCAAGAATGCCAAAAGAAATCTAGATCTGTTACAGCCAGTTTCTCCAATTTATTGCCTTAATGACAAGAAGTCAAAGTTCTGTTTGAGGGAGAGATTAGGAAAAGGAACATTTGCAATAATTATTAACATTAAAATAAAGTGTCGTAGAGAAAGAGATCAAGTTTAACAAAATGATTGAAGCAAATCACAAAATACTATTTTATCTTCTAAAGAAAAACAAGGAATACCACAAGTGATTTAATAAACGCTGCGGAATAAAAGCCAATAAAAACTGCGCTTAGCCTGCTTGGGAAATAGATCTTCATTATTCATGGCAGAGCACTCTACACTTTGTACAATCTTTTAAAACCATTCCACAAAGACACATTCCAGCCTCTTTTATGATTTGCGTTCCACAGGTTCTGCTCCAAGATAATGGATACCAGATTATTCAGATCAGAAATTAACGGTGATCAACAACTTTTCTAACATACCTGGCTCTAAGTGGTAAGTAACAACAGAAACATTAAAAACATGTTTTCCTATTTTCAATCTAACAGAAGTTGAATCCAGACACACCTAACTTTAAAATAACATAATAAAAACTCAAATGGAGAAAAAGCCTCACTTCAGTCTGTAATCAGTTTGGACACAATGATACTCTATTTATAGCAGCACTTTTAACATGTTCGAGTCTTATATTATTTATTCGGATCATTCCTATTACAATGAAATATTAATGTTCAGAAAGTGGTTACTCTGTTAAGGAGCTATGCTATGTTTAGATTTTAATATTGATCTCCACTATTTTGGAATAATTAATCATTCTGTATGAAACTGTATTTGTCTGACTTTGTGTTATAGTAGGATCAGAAGTTTAGCATCTTCCCCACAAGAAAAATGCCATGATTGAATTTATATTTTGACCTATTCCTAAAGGCAATTTAGTTATTTCAACAGAAGGGGGAAAAGGGGATACCGCCACTTTAAAAGCTTCAATCTCTTTGACATTGCTGGCAGTGTATGGGAACATTAATGCATCTGTCATGATAACAAGCTAAGAATAACATCTAGACATCAAACCGAGCAGAGAATCCATCTGAAGTGATTCATTCAGATCTGTCTCATTGATTTATTAAACACAGGGCAACATCTGCAGCCTCACAGAGCCGCTTGGCAAAATTAATGCAAGATCAATTCAAATGGAAAAAAGTGCAAAAGAGATAAATCAAAACACAATTTGCATGCAGTTCCACAATCAGGCTTATTGGGTGCAAATGCTCAATTTCCCTCCCAAAGCAAATGAGTTTAAATGTTGTTTTATCTTTGTAGAATTGTGTGATTTGAAGTGACAGTGAAGAGTTCTGCAGGTTGAAATGGTGAAAAGAAAAAAAGGAGAAGAAATGCTTGCAAAGACCTTTTGAATATGCAACAAGAATATCATTAATACCTAATTGTTTAGCTTTTTTGTCTTTGCTACAAAAACACAGTTATTTTTCAGTTGTAGAAGTCTCAGTAGAAAATTACATATGTATTATGCATATACACATGCAGGAAACATACAAATACTCCATTCTGGAGGAAAAGCATGTTACACTTCAAATGAGGAGCTCTATTGCCATGAAAAAAAGGGAATTTTAATCAAGGCTTCTCCAGATTAGATATGCTTCTGATGAAAATATTCAAGTGTTTCAGTACTTTTGAACAAGCATAGACTTTCAAGATGTCCAAAAAAGAAAGAGGGATTTTTCCAAAAGTATAATTAATCTGCTCAGAAAGTGGAAAAATTCCTTTCTGCATCTCTAGCAGAATCCACTCTGCTAGTGACCTCTCTCGAGAATGTTTTGAGTCTCCTCTCCAAGGAAGAAAAGGAAACGAATAAACTGTTCATTGTTTTCATTTTAACATGCTATGACCTCCAAAATTCACAAGTTTGGCCCACTGAATGCATACTAAATATTTACAGTCAAAGAAGTTTATATAATTAGATGTCCACATTAAAATCAATATACAAGGAAGCTCTGTGCAGTGCTACATGACTGGATTGCTTTAATTATAATCTTGACATCATTCTCCTAATAAAAGACAGAGTATTGCTGACTATGGGGTAGCTTTTAATAGACAACATGACTAGACCCTCATTATCTCATAAAATAAAATGTCTGCATTTACTGCTTAAATTCATTTATGAAGCCTTTAATTGTTTGTGAATAGCCAAAGTAATACAAAATATTAGCTTAACTGGATACTTTAAAACACAAAAAAGCCATGTAATGAAACGCTGTTTTGTGGGAAGTATTCTTACTCTTCACTGAATAATCCAGACCAACACCATGCTTTTCCAGCAGCCAACAGCATCCAAACACAGAAACCCTGTAGAATAGGTTATGATCATACTCAAATAGTTCTGATTTTAAGGACTGATATATTTATCATCATGGAAGTGCTCTCACTACAGTTTTAAATTTCATTTTAAAATAAAACCTCATTATCACTTTCTACTTTAAGTAAGCATTATACTTTACTACTAAAATTAAGCATGTAGCCATAATTTAAGTATCTTCTAACAATGACGGCTTACAACAAAGTTAGCAACTTATTGTTTACATGTGAATGAAAATTATAGATGCACTGTCCAAAAAAATACAAAGGTCAAAGATGCTAGACATAGGTAACTAGTATTACATATACAGAACATAAATGTACACAAAACTTTCACTTCCAAGTATATGTCTCTGCAGCTCTTATGAGCTCTGTAGACAAGGTCGACTAAAAAATGCAACAGAGTATGCAGAAGTAGAATTTTTCTTTTTTATATATATAATTGATGGTTCACATCCCAATTAAAAAACAATTAAAAGTGTACACTAGCATAGGAGATGTTGACTTTTACAAGTCATCTAATATTGAAAACAATAAGAATTTCTTATTGCTTTTTCTTGCAGCTCTTGAGTTTAATGCAATATTTCTACAGTATTCAAACACACATATAAATCTCCATGAATTAAAAAAATACATATTACAAAAGCAACACAAAATATTCTGAGTTGAAAGTAATGCTTGAGCCATGCTGTGGAATAACACACAAAGCTTCTAAAAGACCACATTTTTTCACAACTTTCCTTCCCAGGTACAGAACCTATATATTACATGTAGAGCTGTAACAGTTCTACTGTGATGTATTTGTTTGATACCATGCACTTGCAGTGCTTCTCAAGTCACTTCACAACAAAAAAAAAATTAGATCACTCGTGTATTTAGCTATTTTTATCCAATATTATCTCCCATTAAGTATGGGCTGTTCATGAAAAAAAAAAAAGGAAATAACATACTAAGCATTCAAATAGCATGATGGAATACAATTAACATTCTTAAGTTACAATACTTGAGAAAAGTTTCCTATGTGCTGATAACACTTATAATGCATTACACCCGAAACCATGGATGCAAAATACATTGGTATCAGTAGGTTATTCAAACCAGTAGCAATTTAAAGAGATATAAACAAAGGTTGAGCTGCGTTTCAATAAATGAGAAACATTTTGGGAAAGGTAAAGGGATCTGCTGTTCCGGAACAAGTTAAAATATATAGTGTTTTCATAACTGGGCAGGGAGAGCTTGCGCTTACACACGTGTTGAATGCACTTTCCGAGTTGAAAGCTCCGGCTCCATTCAAACCTGTTTCTGCCCTACAAGAACCCCCTCAGCAGTGCTCTTGCCATCGCTTCAGTCTTTGACCCGCTCTTCGTTCCAGCGCCTGCTCCTTTCAGACCCTCTCAGAGCATCACTCGGCTTCTCACCCTCAGCTCTACCAGCCTCCCTTCTCGCATTACTGATTCCCTCATCCTACCACAGCCATAAGTCTTCATCAGAGGAAAAAAAGTCATAAAATACAAGTTTTAAATATTTAGCACTTCAGCATTTCTTGATCTTAAATCATTGGTCGTAAGAGAGCAGAAATCATCAGCTTGCATCTAAAGACTGTATCATCAAATCAGATCCCGGATTTCCCCAAAGAAAAACTTTGGCACGGTCACAGAAATAAAGACATATTTCTTTAACAGTCAACCTTCATGCTAGTTGAGTTTCAGAAACATTTCAGGGAGTCATTTACATATTAAATATATCTCTTAGTAATCTTATATTGATTTTATTTAAATACATTCATCTCAAACCTTATTTATAACACCATTATCTTAGTAAGGCAGTAGTTGGGATGTCACAGAGGTGCACGACATTGAAATAAACAGGCAGCGGGAGAAGGTGTTACAGAAACAGAACACAAGCAACAGCACATACTTCAAATAAACATATCCAGGAATTGAGTGCAAGCATGTCTAAAATGTCACCTTTAACATAAAATAATGTGAAACAAAACAAATACTGTTATTCAAGAATGGATGTCCGGCCTGCTCCTGCTTAGGCTCACCGCAGCGAGAACAGGATCAGGCCCCAAATTAGCGTGTACTTAACGTGCTAAGAAAAAAAACAAAACCAAAAAACCACTATCCTACACATTCAGTCCTAACCAGCTGGAAAGAGTGGCACAAAAAGCAAAGTTACTAAATACGTGCATGCTGGAAGTCAGACCTCACACTCCAAGCTCTCAGAAACCACCACTGTACAGAAAGTTTCCTGCCAGGCAGGAGCAGGAGCGACTGAACCACGGACGTTCCTGAGGAGCTATCGCACGAACTGCTGAACTCGGACATGTCACCTCCGAGAACCCTGCCCTCCATCCTACCCCACTCCACTATGTATTCCTATGAAGCCCCGAGAGGGTTTTTGTGGTTATTAGATCATTATTATTTCTAAAGGCAGCAGCTACGAGGTCACAAGCCAGGATTACCGCCCCACGGACGAAGGACCCAGCAGGGATCTCCCATGAATACAACCCGCTCCGGGCTCAGCGATTTAAGCACAACAGGGCAGCCCCAGCCCGCTCCGCTGCCCGACGCGCGATCGCTCCGGAGCGACACCGAGCAACAGTTTGCCGGAGCCACCGGCCTCCCCGGGAGCTGCCGCCGCGCCGCAGCCTGCGCTGCGCCTCTGGGGAGCGAGGGAGCCTGAGTAGAACGGGAAGTTTCAGCGGAAAAAAATAAGGGAGAAAAGTTTGGTTTCTTTTTTCTTTTTTTTAAGAAGTGTATGCGGGAACTATCCGCTTTCCCTGCTAGGGGGAAAACTTTGCAGAGTGGGGCACGGAACGGTCCCGCTGCCCGGCGGTCCCGGCCGGCACGGGAGCCGGAGGAACCCCAGCAAGTTTCCGTGTGGGCACCGCCGCGGTGCTCACCTCCCCCACACCCCGGGCAGCCCGGGGCTCCCCTCCCGGCCCCGCACACCGCAGGGAGAGCGCAGGGGCCGGGACCCGCCGCCCCCCACCCCGGGCACGGCTCCCCGCGGGCCGCCGGCCCCCAGCGGCCGGAGGACGAGCAAAGTTTTGCGGCTCACCTCGCGTTGGTGCAGTCGTTGTACAAAGTTTCGAAGTCCTTCCTGGTGATGAGCTTGCAGCGGTTGACGCCGGGCTGGATGGCCCCCAGCCCCCGCAGGATGCGGACCTGCTCCACCGTGCACACCACGGGCGATATATCCAGCCGCTTCAGCTTGGTGTAGACCGTGTGCAGCCCTCCCACCAGGTGCTTGAGGAAGAGATCAAAGACCTGCGGCAGGCAGATCAGCTCCTGCCCCTCCACGAGGAACGAGGCCACCTTCACCCCGTGCAGGTCGACCATCTTACACTCGTTGCCGCCGCCCCCGCCGCCGCCGCCACCGCCCGCGCCGGCCCCACCGCTGCCAGCGGACAGAAAACTGTTGACGAGGCTGTTGGTGAGGCGCGGGGACTCCGCGGGGCTGGAGTACAGCGGGTCCGCCCGGAACAAGCCCGCCGAGCCCCCCGCGCCGCCGCTGGAAGTTGCGGCGATGACGGGCGGCGCGGAGACAGCCATGGCCGGCCCGGCTGCCGCCGCTCGCCTCAGCCCCGCGCCCCGCGCGCGCACTCCCCTCGCGCTCTTTGCGGTACTACTAAAAACAGCGCCGCGCGCCCGCCCTCCCACACGCAGCGGCCGCCGCCAGCCGCGCGCCCAGACCCCTCCCCAGCGCCGCCGAGGAGGGGGGGTGAGGAAGAGTGACAGCGCCCTCCAGCCAATGCGCCCCGCCCGCCTCAAGCGCGGCCTCGGCGAGTGGCTGCCGGGCGGCGGGGCGGGGCAGCGGCGGTCGCAGCACCTGGGCCGCGGGGCCGGTGTGAGGGTGCTGTGGAGTGGGAAGCGGCGCCGGCGTCGCGGACGGGTGGGTGTGTGAGGGGACCGCGCCCGATTCGCGCTTCTCCCGGCTCCCGAAAACTCCGTCTGGGCGCCCCGGGGTGGGAAAGTTTCGGTGGGCTGCCCCTGGACCGTGAGGGGATCCTGCGAGCGCGACCCGGGCGCTCTGAGGGAGAGGAGGACGAGGGTGGGTCCCGCTCGCCGTCCTCCTTTCCCAGGTAGTTTCAGCGGTCGTTGCGCTCTGGTACATTCCTGATCGTTAACACCTGTGTGCTGCCACAGCTGAAAGAAATCGGGAGAGGCAGGGAGAGAGAGCAGCAGCGCAGGTCTCCGTTAGGAAAATAACAAATCCGACTTTTCACTTAGTGAGAGATCAACACGGTGTGGTGACACTTTTCTGTGGTTAGACGGCAGGGCAGTGGTGATACCGCAGGGGATTCATGTCTAAAGCAAAGGAAGCCCCTAGAAGGAGTGTGCGCGGGCGGGACGGGGGAGCTGTGACCGGGCATAGGGGCAAAGTCCGTCCTGGGGAGGTCTTGGTGTCGTGGCTTTGTGTTGCCAGATTCGAGTGCGACGTCAATTGTGTTTTAGATACAATGGCATCGGTCCTCTCCGGACGCCTGACTGTAAAGCAGCCTCCAGAAGCACAACGTGGTACCTCATTCAGTTGCGTAAAAGTAAAAGCTCTGCGGTCCTGGGAACTAGGCAGGTCTTGTCTCCTTCACCTGAGCCAGGTCAGTTGACACAAGAACCACCAAGCTTTGTGCATCTCTTCTCCCTAAACAAGTTGACCTGAAAGGTTGTCAGGCACATTTCCTATAAAGGAGTTGAGTCTAACAGATACACACCCAGCAGCTGCCAGGACACACTGGCTAGATGGGTTATTTGCTTCTTTTCACAGTGTACTTACATTACACCTTTGTCTAGCCTCTTCCCTTTCTTGTCTTGTATCAACATTCCTCTTTCCTGTTTGTTTCTACTTTTTTTCAGCCTTTTATCTTTCCTTCTTTCCTAGTCCTTTAAGTTCTTCCCTCCCCCTCCCATTTTTTTCAGTTTCCTCCTAAAGCATTCAGTAAACAAAGCAAGCAGAAAAGTACAAACAAAACTTTTCAAATGTTTACAAAACAAGCAATACCAACAGAGCATTTGAACAATTTCCATGATAGCACTGCTTGTGTGTGCCATCTTCTCCTTCCTTTTGTTAAGCTTGCTTATTTAGACACCCTTTCTGCAAAGTTTAATATTTTTGCATTGTGAGTAATCCAGCTTTAGATGGGAGGAGATGACTGTGTGCTAACTAAATTGCTATATTTGTTAACTTAAATCATCTAAATTACACTCTGGAGGAACCTCACTTTTTCTCCATTGATTATATGGATATTCTAACAAGGCCAGTCACTTGTTTTAGGCCCCTAGCCTAGCTGCCTAAAACTGAGGCAGAATTTTCACGTAACCTGAGTTTAAACAAATACCTTTCAATGAGAATACTTGTATTTCCTAAACTTGTTTATGCATGTCTCTAGAATCGGAACGTATATTTGGAAGTACTGTGGGGCAGGGGCTATTTACTTGAGCAAAGTATTTAGTGCAGTTGAGCCCTGAACTCATCTGAGATTTTTCATACTGGAAATGATAGAAATAACAAGTAACTGACTTCAAATAGAAACTTTTGGGGGTTAATTTACTGGACATAATTGCTATTGGGAGATTTAATAAATCAGATTTAAACATTTCTCATTGGCTTTGCCCTTTTAAAGACTTTTTTTTTTTGGTTTGAGATTAATGTGACAATCAAATGCCACTGTGAGAATTCTTTTTCCTTTTTGACTTTAATGTCTTCCATAAGCTAAACATATTTCTAAATAAGACTGAATTTTTGCAAGGCCAGAGGAAGCCTTGCGCATCAACACCGAGCAAGTTGGAGTGGCATGAAGCAATATAAAATCATAAAGGCTGTAGTAAAAACAGTACCCTTGAGAGGTGACTATCCATGGAGAGAAGAACTGCTCTAAAACTAAGAAAATGCTCAAGGTTTGAGAATTAATACCAGGCAGCTGTCCAGTTCAACTAAGCATATACAACTCAACTATATCAATGTATATTATTATATCTCTGTAATTTTATTAAAGACAAGGCAAAGTTACTAAAGCCTAACAATCATACAGTAATATCTTGTCACTTATAAAGTATCCAGATGGTTTATTTGAATGGAGTCCAGCAGTATGTAATTTGAATGTCTACAAACTAGTAAGCCTCCCTATAGCCCAAATGAGTAGTTTAGAATATTTATTTAAAATTAAAGTTTAAATATTTTTGTTTTTTTCAGACTGGTATGCAAAATACTCTGTTTTCTTAACACTGACAGCTATAGAAATATTGGTATATTGCATAGTAGTTGTATATAAAAGTCAGCTGTGTTTGTATGGCAAAATGTCAAGCAAAGGTTGTTCTATTTGTTTTTGTTTTTATCATCGTTACATATGCCCCATTGGAGTGAAATGTGAAAGAGCTCTTTTTTGACACAGGAGAAGAGAGGAAAGCCCCAGTCATTCCAGACAGGGCTAGTCAACAGCTTTCTGGGAATTACTTATTGCCAGCTGGCAAAAATGTGGCTATTGGCTTACAGGGATCCTATAGAGAAAATGATGGGTGACACAACTGACTAGGAGGAGACAATGATAAAAAATGACATCTTTTTAAGTGAAACAGTAGGGAATTAATTAGGAATAACAATAATTTTGTTTCTGGAAGTCTAGAAAGCTCAATAGTGATATTTGTGTTTTATCTCCGTCTACTGTAGCCAAGCATACATGACACAGGACATTAAAATAAGGAATTCCATAGATACTGAGATGTAAAGATTCCCAGTGGATTTTTTTTTCAGTATAGCCTTGATATAGGTATGTCCAATGTGAATAGATTATAGGAGAAAATGCTAATTTTTATTCACTAAAATAAATCTGAGGGATATATGTGAACTTAGACTTATGAGGGTCAGAGGTAATGGTGAGCCCAATATGAGGGATGAAAAAATAACTGAAACATGCATTAACAATGCACCCTAGTCATAACAAAATGAAACACCATTTTTGCTGAATTCCAGTCTGGCTGGAGTCGTAGTGACAATGATATTCTCCTAGTCCTTAACAAAAAAAATAATCAGGACTGATTTAAAGCTGTTAACTTACCCTAGTTATCTTTGAGTTTATATCATGAGCATGCAAAACACTGATATTGCTAATTCCGAGTAAAATCTTGAAAAGGAAGAAAAACACATTATTAATTTTTTGCTAGTTTAGTGTTTAATACCTTGGTTTACTTAGGAAAGAGTAACCATGATTATATTAACAACTGTAGGCCACTGATGTGAGAAAATGAAGAGACTGAAATTAGTATGTCATTCTTATTACCGACATTTTTCTAGGCACACTAGTACTTGACACTTGTATTCAATTTATTTCTGACATTTCAGTAGAGTTTTTTTGGAACTGTGGATTAAAACTTCCCACTTAAACATCAAGGATTTTAAATAAAACTGATGAAGCTAAATGTCTAAGTATCAATAGAAAAAAATGATACCTTCTCTTATGTAATTAAATGTATTGTATTAATGTGTGCATAACACAGAATCAATAAATAATGAATTACCACTGATTGTAATTGAATGTTTTCATAATTTTATTGTCAGCCATGATAAATAATCAGTACATTTATACTGCATTAAATTAATTAGTGTGTCATTTCTATTACATACATCAGCAGTGAAGTAATGCAGTGACATCTGTTTCTAATGTTTTAAAGATGTGGTATTCCTTATTAAGTAAAAGGAAGAGTTATTAGAGGTATTTCCTGTGATTGGCAGTTATACTGGTACAGTCAGAGATCAAATACAGGAACTTGCTCTCCTGGCAAATACTGCGTTTCAGCCCCTAATGGTAGTAAGTAACAATGACTGGAGTGAATTTTGCTTCTTCAGGTTTTCAGAAAATCCTGCCCACCTTTCTAGAGGAAGTAAGAGCAGATCTTCTCTCCCTAATGCAGTCAGGGAAAATGCAAAATACTCCACACCCTACAAAAGAACCAAGAATCCACATCCATTTCTTGTATCCATTTTTCTGCCTCAGTCCTCTGCATAGACAAAGGGATTCCCCTGCTAGGTGCTCATTAAAAAGTTGCAGATTAAGTCTTTTTTGGTTGTGGTGTTCTTATGTGGAAGTATCTGGACTATTTGGTCTGTAATCTTTGCTTGGAAATCATACTAATTTGGAATATGTCAGCACTTTAATACTACTCATACTGATGTACATTGTTTGCAAAGAAATAGGAAATTTAGTAGATGTTGCAAACATGAGAATTGAAAAGTGAAAGAGTGCAATAGGAGGAGTAGAATAAGTGGAAGGGAACGTATAGAAAATGTGAATCAAAGTGTGCCAGAAAGAGAGTTATTTTTGAAATTACTCTAGGGATTGTAAATTTGGTGATAATTTGGGAGCAGGATGAAGTGAAGTAAAATACACTGAGCAACAACAATTATGGACCACTGTAGAGGTCTGGGATTATTAATTAATACTTTTTTTCCCAAGACACTTATGGACATTCTTAACTTCTCTAGCGTTACACCATCTTTAAAAAGAACAATTGGAAAGTCTTATGTTAGGGCTCTTCTTACCAGAGTTCTTCATCCATAAAACAGCTTTTCATTTTAATGTCAATTTTTCATACTGTCAGTGTACATCGTCATATTTAAGCAAAATTAAAGCACTTCAGAATTATTTTATTCTTTTCAGTGCAAGTCTTTCAAATTGCTTTCAACCAGTCTCTGACTACCCTTGCACAAATTGCAGAGTGTGCTGTCCAGAACACCCACGTGTGAACAGCACTTTGTCCACCTGGCCTGTCATGTACGCAGGGAACTGGAGACTTGCTTTGGACCACCTGTCAGGGCAGGAGTGACAGCCAGCTGGCTCCCCGGCGGTGGGTGCACGAGTCATACCCTGAGTGCTCTGACATCGTGTGCCAGCTCTGTTGAGTCTGCATCACCAGCCTTCCTTCCCGCACAACAGTCGAGTGGGACTTTGAGCCCACTCTTGCGACGGTCCTCAACAGACACAGCCTCTGAGACAAGCTCTCCAGTTCACAAAATCTGCATTGAGCTCAACAGTTCAGGCTTTACTTGAGGCATGAAGGATTTCGCCTTTTACTGAAGGAACCTGGGAAAATCGATGCACAAAACCACTCACTCAAACAAGGTCCCATCTACTTTTCCTATCCATTAACATTTTACTTGACTGTCGTAACTGAAGAGATGTGCCCTTCGATGCTTAGACACTCATTTTTTGTCTAAATGATGTGTAAATACCTTTCTACTTAAAGTGAGGAGTACATTTGTTGTATAAAAATGTGAGTAGTACTTTTAAGATTGTTCCAATTAAATATATGAACACAAGATGCAGTTGTTGCTAATGATTCGCTACTTTACTCTGGGGTTTGATTTTGATTGAGGATAGAGAGCAGTAAAATTGCAAAGCCAGGACCTTCGTATAATAAGGCTGCATTACCTGAGATACAGTCTTAATTGAGGTTCAATATTGTTTGCACCTTTTCTTCCTCAGGAAGAAAAATTAATGCTATTAGATGTGTATTGAAGTTAAAACACACTTTGTAGGATACAACTATGAACACAAGACTTCATACTGAAGTATATTCAGTAAGTCATTAGACCTGAATGCTTGTTAATATCCCCAGAGGAACAAGATTAACCTCAGCTCTCACTCTCTATATTTGCAGGTCTGCTAAAGAAAGCAAAAGTTTTCCTGTACTGTCTGTTTGAGCATCTTGGTCCTGATCTGAAGGCACCACCATCTAGTGGGATAAGAAGGTATTTAATTTTTCTTTATATTTTTTGGTATTTTTAAACATGGACATTACATTCAACTTCAAGGAACAATTAAAAAATTATTTTTTTAAATTTAAATATATGGGGCTCATGGAGACCTTTCATTAATTCTCTGTTTAACTGCAAAACATTTTCCAATAAAAATCTTAAGAGTCATTTCCATGAAAATAGGTTTTCATAAACAGAATTTTATCAATGAGAAAACAATTTATAGCTATCCAGACCCAGCCAGAAGTGTAATTGATTTATTGAATAAATATTTTTAGTATTTTATTGACTCTACTTTGTGGAAATCCAGTTGGCAGAATTATTAATATTGTGAAAGTAATTATCTTGAGCTCATCTTTAAAACCAATATGTATTTTAGCCAGTAAAGATACATAGTTGCAGTTTTCCATACAGCCATTAAATATACAGCACTTGGTTGTAAGTGTACTCTGACCATTAAGTCCCATCAAAAACAAATTTCAAAACGGAATGCACAGCTTTCATTTTACCTTGGCTCTCAGCGTGACCATGTATTGTACTTTGCCTGTACTGATACATGGACTGCTACATGTTCTTATTTGTTTTTTTTTTTAATGCACCTAACAATTGGAAAGGATAATAGCCAGGATTTTACATGGGGGAGGGAGAAACACAGGGGTGAACAGTGTGTATTCATTTGTTTGTTGTTTTACCGGAGAATGCAGCTGTTATCCTAAGATGCCTCCTTGTGTTCAGGTCTCATTGATCTTGTTACAGCATTTCACACATACACAGATAATTGATTTACATCATTCAGGAGTGCATATCCTTTATAAGCATGAGAATAAATATTAAAAATTACCATATTTAAAAATTATATGGATATTTTGATATTTTTAATATGTAAACCAGTAATTAAATAAAAAATATTTAAATACTTCACAACAGATAATATTTTAGCATTCAGAACCTGGGCCTGCTTCTGTTTCCATGGAAGTGAACAGTATTTTAGCCTCAGATACTACTAGACATCTCAATATTTTATTATTTTCAAATTATAAAAATCTTATTGACAGAAATTAGCATCAATGGCTATTCTGCATTGTACATCAATTTTATGATACTGTCTTTTAAAATGCTACATTTCTTCTGAAAGCTGTATGGTAATATCAATCTACGCTGCCATTTCTTATTGAAATCAATCTGGAGTTTTAAGTAAAAATCAATGGAACTGGTCCAAACTGGCTGAGGCAGTATACGCCATTTTGACCCTTTGATCCTTAAACCACAAGCCTGAGGTTAGAGGCATTTCATTTAGAATGCAAATTAACAAATTTGTAAACACTTTCATTTGGAGTAGCGATTGCAGTTGATAAAGCCAAGGATGTTCTACATCCCACTTCCTTAGAAGAACAAAAATCCTAAAAAAACTCTTTAGAAGACAGTCTAGAACATATAGACAAATGAAGGCAAATAATCTGTTACAACTACTGACTCATTTCATATAGACTTTGCAAAAGCCTTTCCCTCAGAATTCTCGTCTGTTTTTCAGCTCCCAAAGGAGTGAACCTCATCCTGAAGCCTTACTGCCGCTGTTTGCTGGCTCTTGGTCATACTTCTGCACAGCTCTGAAGGAGGTTGAAAGAAAATATAATGAACCTGATGCTTTTTAAAAATAAAACTAACTATTTCATGAAAATAGCTCCAGTATACTCTACAGTTCTTTATAGGAAGTTGAGGAAAAGGCCTCATTGGGGCCCCGTTCTGCTATTTCCCCACTGTTAAAGAAGTGTGATCCGGAGAGTCTGAATCCATTGTAGAACTGAGTCTCTCTGAATCTCAGTCAAAGGAATACAGAGTAGGATCAGAATCAAATATATATGAATAGGTTTTGGTTTTAACCTGACCAGTCTTCTGTGTCTCAAAATGATTCTCAGTATGTTCTGTGGGTTTTTGAATGAAGAATAGTCACAAGAAAAATAACAGTATCTTTCCTCATCTTCTAGAGACATTATTGACTTCATTTTTTTTCCTCTTTCTTATTTCAATGTCAAGGTTGATGTGACAAACATTGATAACCTACGAAGAAATATATGGACTTACATAAAACTGGCTTTACATACTTTAGCTTCATTGACTTTTTGATGGAATTATCAGTGACTTGTGGAGGCATAAGGATGATCAGACCACAAGTTAAAAATACAGGTTGAAACACCTGTGATCATTATTATTTCATGCGTAGCCCTCCTGTAGTTTGAGTTTTTAAAAATTATCCTCACCATCTTTCTAGTGCAGAAGCCTTTCAGTACCCTGTGAGACCATTGCTGATGTCTTTCATTCATATTATGATGCTGTGAATTTTGGGGTATTTTGCACTGAGGAAGACTGTAAAGCAAATAAATTTCTTCAGAGTTTTTCTAGAAAATTGTGTTACCCTTTCATTAAATTATACTCATCACTATTTTAAATATACTATACCAAGATCATCTGTATTTTTGTCACAAAGTCTACAAATATAGAACAGAGTGTAGTTTAATATAGACCTTGGAATTTTTTTTTCTTAAAATGTAAAAGTAGGATATAGTTTAAATTAAAAAAAAAAAAAAATGGACTGAGAGTTCTTTTCTATTTTAGGTATTATTTAATCTCCAAGTACTGATACAAGCAAAAGAATGAAAGAAAACTGTTGAGAATTAAAAAAAAATAAGAGCTTTTGCTTAGAAATGATAGAGCAAGAATTAGCTTCAGACACCAATATTATTTTCTATTTTAATAATTAATGTTGATTGAACGTATTGTTGTCACTTCAGTATATGAAGTAAGCCAGGAATTCTGTGTTTGCCAGATATTTTACATCAAGAGAAACTTACTTGAATCCAGTTACCTTGTAGTGCACTCCTTTTATATACAAAAATACATGTTAAAAATTCATATTCCTGGACATAGTGAGGAAACAGAAGGCTCTCAAATCTTCAAAGTCTGTCTTTTGGCCAGAGGTGTTATGTATCTGTGCTGCAACTCATCAGTTGTCGGTCCTTCTAGTCACAGGCAGTTCAGGGAGATTCTTACAACAGGTTCTCTCTTACTCAGGCCGTATCTTGGCCAGTAGCATCTATTGTGTGATTATTTACAGCTCAAAGCATGTTTCTTGGAAGTTGCTGGCGTCTTTCTGTGTAGTGGCATGAACACACTTCTATTCATCCCAAGGAAATAAGAAAGAGACACCGTAATTTAATTTAACGTAGACAAATAAGGCTTCTGCTAGAATCTGTCTTCCCTGTTCCTATTTAGGGAATTCCTTGTCATGCAGGAAACCATCTGAAAACAGACAATCAGGAAACTCTGCCATCGGCAAGGCTGCGAGGAGCAATTGTTCTCACAAGTCAGAGTAACCCTGGTCAGAAACAACATTTTAACACTTGGCTTACTGGTCCTTGTGGAAGTGGCTGCCCGTAGTAGCCATTAGTGGAAGGCTGAAAAGCATGGGTTTGGAGCTTGGTTTTACTGACTTAAATCTTTCTTCTTCATCTTCCCCATAACAGTACTCTCTTGACATTGATGTACTCTTTAGCATTATTTAATATTGCATCCAATTTCGTTGTTGACTTACAGCCTTTCAAGGCCATCTGAGAAAGATGTGCACGGTACTTAAACAATTGTATAACGGCAGCTTAAATTCCTGATAATAAAGATATATCCACGACTCTACACTTCATGCCATGTGTCAGACAGCATACAATAAAATGTTAGCTTTGCAGCTTGCACACTTTCACAGGACTAACAATTACAGTGGTGTGACGCAATGGAGAATCACATTGTTGATCCACTTTGTGCTGGGGAGATAATTTAGTTCAGAAAAGTTTTTTTCTTTTCATGTTAACAGTAGTTTACATTAGAAGTTTAGAGTGAAGGAACCAAATAAAATGTATTAACACTAAAGCATCAGTTAGGCAAAACCAAGTCCTGTTTTTGAAAGATGTCAGGTATCAATTCCAGCTATCACACCACCTACAATGATTCCTCTGTTGGAGTATGCATGCTTTTCATAGAAATTCCAAAGTTATCAGGGAAATAGGAATTTTATTTTGCTATGCACAGTATGAGGCCTTTGTAGTCCTGATTGCTCATCTCTGGTTTTCTGTGATATAAACTCAGTAAAAAAGAAACTGTTCTCACCAACAGATTTTGTGAATATGAACTCTTCACAATTGTCAATACTGATAAGTTCACACAATATGGACTTACTAGTAGAATGCACATTTTTTACTGTAGCAAGAATAACATGGAATACATAACTAAATATCAACTCTATCAATATACATAGTATTGAAATATAAATAATTATATAAATAGAATTATAAAAAATACTGTAGACAGTCTTTAGGAGCACAATGTGCTCATGCAGTTTCAATTTATTAATGGACTTTGGGAATGATACCTTGCTGTGAATGCACAACCACTTAAGTTAGCTCACCTCCTAATTTGTATGTAACTATCACTGTTCAATATCCTTTATCTGGTCAAACAGTCCGGACTTGTGTAGAGCCTGACTATTCAGAGTGTCCACCTTAAGAACATTTTGGTGTGCCATCACACAGTATATATGTATCTGGTTTTCTGTACAATTTGATTATATTTTATTGGAAAAAAGTACATATGTAATATTTCTAGATTTGACTTCTTTTGAAACATTTTTCCACCTTTTAAAAAGATTACAATAGCTTCCATGAAAAGTTCAGACTGAAAAAAGCAAATTAAAAACCCCAAGCACTAAAGCACAAAACAGAAAAGAATTGCAGTGACATGTGAAATGTGTTAAAATTCTTCTTTGAATCAGTCATTTAGACATACAAAGATAATGATGATGATTATGATGACAATAATTATAATCAACTAAAATTTAAATTCATCCATTTTCTTCTATGCAAATACCAATTATATTTCCTTTCTTTAAAATGAATGTGACCATTTAAAGTAGTTATTCTTGCAAATCTTCCTAATAATCTGCCTCAACATTTACAAAGGCACAGCATTCTTCTGAAGCGGGGGAAGAAATGCTGTCTCTCTGGCTTAACTGAAGGGTCTATGTGAGGCTCTATATAGAGTTAATATTCATATAGCACCCTCAGAATGTGAGGAGCTATGGCCTATTCCTCCGTTTTATTTACTTAATCAAACAGAGGAGGCAATGCCACATATAAGGTGCTAAATAGATAGAAAAAAGGGGAGTGAACATCATGTTCCCATTAGTTCAGCTTCGGAGTTCCTGGGTCGTTTTAAGCACATGGCAGAATTAAAGTATAATGGCTCAAAGTCTTCCTCTCTCCTGAAAGACACAGTTGTAGCTCTAAGAATAATCAGGTGTTGGGGGATAAGGAGAAATTCTGCTATTGGAGAAATTACCTTATCAAAGACCTGTATTGTATGTATTGCGTGAATCTATGATGTAAATGTCTGCTAAGACTGACAAACACCAAGCCTAGATCTTAGACTAAAAAAGATGATGCTAAGACTAAAACAAGAGTCTTCTAATTGGTACGATGCACTATAGGTTGTCACATTCAAATCTAAAATTCTCACCCAGACTACAACCAAATTTGACCTCCTGCAGTTTTCCTTTTGTACAGTATCACTAAGAATACACAAACCAGAGAACGCTCTATTATCAAGGCAATGGTATTGAAATTCAGGCTTCTGATGCGCTGGCATGCTCAATTGCATTCTCCCTAAAACAGGTTAAAATGCAAACATTTTATAAAAAACATTAAATACTTTAATATAGTTGATCCACATAATGTTTATAGTAGGAACATTCTTTTCCTAGACATATACAATTTAATTAAAGTTTAATAAGTCCAATGTGGATGTCTTATTTTCTGCACAAGAAAAGCTAGCATTTAAATGGAGAATGCTATGTTTGGATTAATGAAAAATAGATGTTAAATCATAAGTGTCCTTTCTGAATTCTCAAAAGCATCACTACCTATAGTGATACAGTTTACAGCTTTTGAAAGAAAAACAAAACCTATTCTCATTTCTATAAGGCAAGCTGAGCATAATCTCATTTAAATATTTTTTTTTAATTTCAGTGGACCAATATTGGCTTTGAAATTCTAAACAGAACATGTTAAATACAAAACCTTATTTAATTGTAATCATGTGAGGGTTAATAAGGAGGTCTTTACTGTATATGGCTTTAGTAAATGTACTTACTGAAAATAAAAGGTGATCACACATATTCCTGGTTCTTACAAACAAGACTGATGGCTGTAGAAGCTGATGGCTTTTTTTTTTTCAGTCATGACCCTTTTAATACTAAAATTTCTCCCAAAATCACTTTCCTACAAGTGACAGATATTTTCATATATGGCGTTTCAGAGGGACAACGAGTAAGAGGGTCTGGCAGTTCCTCCACTGGCCGTATGTACCCTCAGATAATGTTAATAAGTTTTCACCACTGCAGCCGTAGAGCCTGAGCTAAACGTCTGCTCTTAATGCAGAGCTCCAAGTGGAACACTGACAGATCAAGTGCATTGAGACTGAGGCAAATTCAGCCTCAAACGCAGACTTTCTTAAAGTGAAAATAATGTTTGCTTCATCATTTTTTTCTCTACTCACATAATTTCAAATGTAGTTGTTATGCTTTGTTTCTTTTTCTTTTTCTTTTAATTACTGTTAACACTGCTAGCTTGCTTCACCTGGCAATGAGCCCCTCGCTGTTACTCGCTCCTGACTTTTAGGTGTCTCTTGGACACAGTTTTGTGTTTGAGTCCTTGGCGATAAGTGCGTCTTCACAAGAATCCAAGTTTGCAAGAACTCATTTCATCTGAGGCCTTTATAGTCTTTTGTTTATGGTTTCTCTGGTGAAGTCTGGGTAAAAATACTGCATATGAGACACATCAATTCACTTAGCTTTATGGACTCATTTAAACCCTTTTAATTATATGATAATATTTATGGTGAGTTTCCTAAGGGAGCTTTATCTGTTTCAGAACTTAAAGTCTTGGTTTATCCTCTCTTTTCTTTCAGCCATGTGTCATTTATGATTTTCAAGACTGGAGAATACTACTGTTTAAAAAAATACTACAGAATCTTGCACTTGTCATTCTCCTCAAATAAGGAACTAGAGCCTTCCATTCTGTTGTTGGTTGGGGTTTTTTGCTTCATATGCCATATTTTCCATCTCCCAGACCAATTTCTGTTTTTTTCTGTATTTGTATGGGCAAATGTTAAAATACTTGTATGCAGTGAAATGAAATAACTATCCTGTCTCATGTTTAAAGCAATATGCATTTCACCTTTAATGGTAATTATTGTTTGTTAATCAATCAGAAAAGACCATGATGTAGACATTGAACTTTGCATGGTAAAACTTTTGCTGACTCTAATGAAGTAGGAGTATGTCCTAATGGCAAAAGAATCCATATTCATAAATTGGCAACAAGTCAAAAGAGGTGAATAAGAGAAATGCAATATCTAAAAGAACAGCAATATTTCCAGAGAAAAGAGATTACTTTCTTACATAAGCTACAGTCTCCAGATGTGTTGGAAAAGGTACATTTTTCCTAAACCCTGACTGAGAACAAGAGCCTGAAAGCCTCTTACTATGCAATAAATACTGCTTCAAGTAATATTGCAAATGAAATAAGGCAGTAACTGAATACTGTTAAACACACTCCTCCTTATTTACTAATCTTGATTTATTGCACAACTTCATATAGCAGTCCTATATACCCAATCAGTTTACTTTGTCTCTTGTTTACTGGCAATCTCTGAAATATCATCATTAACCCAGATGTTTCGATGCTGGAATATACAAATAATGGAATTGCTAGGACACAAAGCATTAAACTCTGCTTTGTAACATCCTGTTTTATAATGGCAATATTTGGTAATTCTTCCCAATTCATTTTGATGTTATTAAGAACAGGTTTTGTTCTAACAATGTCATTTTCAGCAGATGAGAAGAAAAAGAAGACATTGGTTATTAAAATAATATTTTTAAATGCCAAGTTTTCACTTAGAATGTGTAATTAAGCTATATAGACATACTTCAATACATATACAAAATGCATATATTCTATAAGAGTTTATAATTTCCTTACTAGCAGAGGAAAGGTTCAACTGTGTATGTCTGAGTATATTAAAGTTCCGTTACTTGCATTCTCTTACTAATTATCCTGCGTTAGTCCATAGTATTGCTAGATCCCATTTTTGGCTTTGATTTTTGCCCTGACGTGAAACAGGAGCTGCCTTCTGCCCATTCCTGCCTGTCTGCAGTGTGGCGATTCCACACCTCAACATTACCTTGACATCAGCACAGGGAAGCCTTTCCTCAGGTAATTGACTTTGCCATCTTATTGACCAATCTTGAATTTGGGAGTTCTAATTCTTGGAAGAAGCATCTACATTTTCTGTTACAGGCTAATGACACAATGATGATAAGTTGTGTATTATTTTATTCATTTGAACAGGATGAACTGGTAATCCATGTACAGTGTAAACTCCAAAATAAAAGTGTTAGAAAGTTATGTGAAAACTTTTGCCAGAAATACCACTGTGTCTTTTCAAGAACCCCTTAGATACAGGAAAGAACACACTTCAAGCTACTGGGGAAATGAAGGAAACTTCTGAAAATGAACACATTCCTTTGAAAATTTGCAGCATATAAACCCAAAACATAGTCACAAACTCCTGATTAATTTTTTCTGAACATGTACAAAGAAGTTTTAGTGCTTTGCTTAAATATATTGGCATTATTTCAGTTTCAAAAATAATTTACACCGTTCTGTCTCTATCTCAGTAGTCAAAAGAAGTACACTTTTTATCACAAAAAAAAAAAAAAAGTGCCAGAGTGAAAATTAGGAAGGTAAAAGGCTGTTTTACAAACATGCCTAAATGCTAAAAAAATCCCAAACCAAACTGAAACAACAACAACAACAAACTATAAAAGAAGATACAGCGATAATAATTCATACTGAATGACATTAGCCACTGATATAGAGCACTGAGAGAAGGAGTCAAACCAAATAAAAAACTGAACTGACACAATATACTGCATATAATGCACTAATAACATGGGTTTAGGTCAATGTAAATCAAGATACAGTCTGATTCTACTCTCAGTAGTTCTCCAGTCTCAAATTCCGAAAGTAAGTTTTCCCCCACGTCTCTAAGAGAGAAGCTGTAAAAACTGCAGCGTATTAGTCATCACCCTATGTTCATCAGCTATTTTAAGCATTAAAGATTAGCCTGTAGCATAAAAAATAACTGAACGTTTGGCCTACTGCAGAGACTTATGTCCTTCACCCTGCACATCCGCAGTTCGAGGGAGCTCACAGACAATCCCAATGCTGGGCAGAGCAGCCTGATCAAAGATCTGATCCTGTTTTTTCTTCATCTGTGCTCACTTTGTACAGGAAAATTTTGACTGGGATGGGAGACTTGCAGAATTTATGCAGGGTGTCCTTAATTAAAGACTGGAAAAACAGAGATCTTGCCTTGCATGCTTATAGAAATGCAGTGAAATGTAATTCCCTCTGCCCATCTCTCTAAACAATCCTATAATTTACTCCCATCTTAGCAATCAAAAGGGCAACTTCAAAATTAGTTTTAGTGCTCCTTAGGTGGAGAATGTGCCTTTAATTACTTGAGGTTTTTAAAATATGTTTTCGTTCACCGATCTACCCAGGCCAAGATTACTGTATCAAAGGCCCATTCATGCCATCCCTGGGAATTAAGTGTCCACATACAATTGAGAATTTGCAGTTTAGAGTCTAATGCCACTAATAAAACACAAGTAATGTGTTTTATGGGCATGATTGGGACAGGCTACTGTAGGCTGTGACAAGAAGAAATACAAATTCAGGCAGTGGTAACGAAGAAGCTAAAAGAAAGGTGTATCAGAGTTTAGAAGAAATTTGAAAACAAATATTTTTTTCCCAAACATGCTTGAATGTAGAGTGGCTGTTTCTGTAGTTAATGAACAATCTGCTTTGGGCATGCTTGAGTGACTGACGGTTGCATAACAGCAAACTCCATATGACAACCATGCATAACTTCAGCAACGCACAAACATTTCTTCCTGCCTGAACTAATGAGCCGTTTAGTTGGGATAAATCAGGTTATTCAATAGATGTTGCAAGCAGCTAATAGGCTCGATCCTGCTGCTGATCCTTATTCAAACTGGTACTCGAGCAGAATTAAATTTGTATCCACTGAGTGAATAATAGAATGAATAGTGAGATTTTCACACGTGAATTCACTGCAAGATAAAGACACTACATAACTTAAAAAAAAAAAAAAAGGATAATTAATCGTAGTGAATATGTAGTATTTGCTGTTTGCTTTTGGAGGAAGAAATATTTGATCAAATGATGTGAGACTAGATCTTGAGAAAACTAGAAACTCCATAATTCTAATGCTAATTCTTCCTGATTTTCTCTTGGGCTTCAGTCTGTCTACCTGGGAGCTTATGGAGTTTTGCTAAGATTATTATATTTCCAAAAAGTATTTTGATAAAGTTCGATATTAACTACACAGGCTTTAAAGTAACAAAGGTAGTTCTATGAATATGTGAAAATCCCAAAGTAAAGTTAGAAAGCAAAACTCCGTGTTTTTATGAGAGAGCTGTTTTGCCTGAAATCAAAGTAGGAAAAGCTGCTTACAAAAAAAAAATACTTAGAACTGTTAAAAGTGAAATCTTAAAGTTGATCCTTGCATGTGTCTTTCTGAAGTGTTATTGCGAAAAATGCTGCACGAATCTTCTGCAATATATAGGATTGTGAATTATTTCATGAAACATAGAAAAACAAATGTATTTAATACAAATTGTTAAAAGAAAATACATTTAGACTTTCTTGTGCACTTCTGAATGCATTTTGGCAATTCTAATTGATGAGACCTAGTTTAACAAAATATAGGGAATTTCTGCAATCAGGCCACAGGATGTGCAGTTTAATTATGTTGGTGTGCATTTCTATTTGTTTCTAATGTAGAGGATCTATTGGTAAAATGAATGCCCATTTTGTGGTCTGTTATGCAGAAAATGTTTAATCCAGTGTTTGATTTACTCTGTTAAATCTTCTTTATTGAATGTGCTTATTCATCCATGCAGAATTGGGTATGCTGCTTTCTGTTACTATGACATTGCAATTAAATAGCTAAAGAGAAAAACATGGCAAGACATTTTCTCAAGGTCCATGAAATTCTCATAAAAATTATTCATACTTACATATTTTACTTCTGCATTTGCTGATATTAAAACGGTAAAGTGCAGAGAAATATTTTTGTGTTGTACGGGGCTGACAGACCTCGCCTTTAAAGATCCTGAATAATCAGTTTTGTCAAATAAATAGTACTAAGAAGACTTTCTGGTCCAGTGGATAATGACTGTCATCACGAAATAGGGTTGCACTGATTGCATCTCATGAATGAAGCTAACAGGAGCTCACAGAACCGAACAACAGCATTTTGTGGGGAGATAAATACTTAAGCACTTGAGAGACAGTAAGACATTGACAGCGAAATAGCTCCGTTCTAGTGCAGTCCTAGAGTTATACTAAACAATAACAAAAGGTTTTCCAAATGAAATTATGTTTTCATGAGTTTGCCCTCAGTGAGAGAAGGGTGTGCAAGGAGAATTTCTCTTATCTGATCTAAGCAAGACAGTGAGGCTTTGTTCCTCAGCTCAAGACATGTAGGTCAGGATGATCCAGCTTCATGAGAATTCTGGAGCTAAATTTCTGTTGTTACAGGTTAAAAAGTAGAAATGACAGCTTCATTAACAGAATTGCACTATGGAAGATGCAGAATGGAATTTTTTTTTTAATCTCTATGGGACAGTTGAAAGCATAAATATAAGAAACATAAGATTTGATCTTACTACTTTTATATCGGAATCCGCAACTACTAATTTTCTCTGTTATATGTATTTTTAGCAGGGTAATCAAGTACTGATGTTTAAATCTACCTGTTTTTTGTTCTTGCGTTGTTTGATGTTTCCTGCTGGACTATTTTCAGTGCTGCACTCTGTTCCAGCGCGGTCAGCAGTACCGCAGGGGAAGGTGGTCTCTGGTTTCCATTACTCACTTTATACTGTTCTCACTGTTCTTTTTGCTACGTGAACAAGGATCTTGTAATAAGGTGTTAACAGGCTGCTAGCTGGTTTATTGCTCTTATTGATTTAAGGTGTTAAGACTTCAATATAATCATACACAATGAATAATATTAAGGGATTAATTTAAAGCCTTATAAGCCATTAAATATAAAATAAAAAGCAAAACTTTTGAGAAATCTCCAGTGTATTCTGGCACAGGTTATTACCATGGTAGGTTATTTAGCCTACATTGCTGTAGCTGGCTTTTCCAAATATGTCTTTTAATTCTTGCTGTTCAGCCTGGTGATACAGGAGGGGCTACTCTGGAACTGGAGATTCTGTTTTTCACCTGATAACCCTTCATTTCTTTGTAAGGTGAAGGGGCAGAGCAAGACTGTACTTGGCACTGGTGAGGCCACACCTTGAACACTGCGTTCATTTTGGGGCCCCTCATCATAAGAAGGACGTTGAGGCACTAGAGAGAGTGCAGAGGAGACAGCGAAGCTGGTGAGGGGCCTGGAGCACAAGTCTAATGAGGAGTGGTTGGGGGAACTGGGGCTGTTCAGCCTGGAGAACAGGAGGCTGAAGGGAGACCTTGTCACTGTCTGCAACTGCCTGACAGGAGGTTGTAGCATGGAGGGGGTTGGTCTCTTCTCCCAAGTAGCAAGTGATGGGACAAGAGGAAATGGACTCAAGTTGCACCAGGGGAGGTTCAGGTTGGATATTGGGAAAAAAATCTTCCCAGAAAGGGTTGTCAGACATTGGAACAGGCTGCCCAGGGCAGTGGTGGAGGCACCATCCCTGGAGGGGTTTAAAAGGCATTTAGACAAGGTTCTTAGGGACGTGGTTTAGTGCTAGAGTTAGGTTAGGGTTGGACTCGATGATCCTGAGGATCTCTTCTGACCAAAATTATTCTATGGTTTTATGATGTGGGACTTCAGGCTTTGGAGGAAAAGAAAGAGTTAATGTTAATTGATGGTTAAGAAAAATAGAGATGTTTTTGAATGCAGATGACAAAGTACAACCCAACATAGAATATGGCTGTTAATTAACAAGAATGGACATGAGATTAATGAGTAGGAATAGATGAACTAATACACTTTCTTTTAAGATCCATCTTCAGCATGGTGGATAAAGACAAGAAATTATCACAACTGGGGAGTAAAGGTACTTTTCAAAAATAGTAAGGAAAATATTTCCTTGGGTTTGTTAATAAAGTGCAGTGGTCAATGAGACTGGATGAAAAATAGGAATAGTTTTGGAAACCCAGCATATATAGGGGGAGGTAGAAATCAAATCTGTTGTGAGCTACTGAAGAAATGGTTGTTAAAGAAACTTCAGTGGAATTGACACAGATATTGTACCAAAAAATATGGTTGTTTGCATTGGAGAACCCCGAGTCCGCCGTGAGAACGACGCTACAACAGAGCGGCCTGGCGAGAAGTTTCCTCCCGTTCGACGGGACGGACGGACAGACAGAACTACAGCTCCCAGCAGCCCCGCGCACGGCGGCCGGAAGTGTTTGTCGGCGGCACCCTCAGTTTCCGCCAGCGCCGGCCACGTGACGACGCCCCGCCCAAGATGGCGGACAACCTTCCCTCAGAGTTCGATGTGGTGGTGATCGGGACCGGTAGGAGACGGCGCGGCGGGCGGTGCCGGCGCTGCTGCGGCGGGGGACGCGGGAGACAGCGCCGGAGGGGCCGGGCGGGAGGTGTCAGGCTGCCGGCGCTGCAGGGCACAGCTGGCGGCTGAGGGCGGCGGGAGAGAGCGGGCCCAGGGGCTGCCGGGGACACCTGCGGGGACTCGCGGGCAGCTCCGAGGTTGCGGCTAAGACTGCAGGGTCAGGATTTGCTCAGCTGTGGAGGGGGCACGGAGATGCGTGTGGTACGAGGCTGTGACGGGAGGGGGATCTCCGTGAATCCGGGGGCAGCCCGGCACCCCTTGGGTGTTTTGTGAAGCCTCAGCCGCCCTTTTTCCTGAAATACCTTCCTGCTGGTCTAGTTTGTTTCTGTGCACCCAAAATAGTTGTGAAGAGCTAAATTCCGTGTTGTTGCAGTATATAGGGTATATGCTGATAATTCCTTTACTATATCCTGTAATACAAGAACTTTTATCTCGTAAGTTTTTTCTAATCTCTCTGCCTGCTTATGAATAAGCCAAAACCTTTTTTTTAGTCCTCCTCACTAAAGTGTATTTTTCAGTATATGAACAAGTGTAAGGTTGAATGATTGCACATATCAGAGACTAAACTCTGCATGTTCTGTATCCTGCACAAGTTCATCCAGCTTCCTGCTCAGATGAATAATGATGGAGATATTGAATGTTTTATGGGCACATACCACAACATTGTAACTACAAGACAAATTCTAAAATATTCCTTCAGAAGCAGAATTTCACATTGTGCTCTAGTTGTAAGGCATCCAAAATATGTTACTGTTTGTAGGTCCCAAATTTACACTCAAATTTTGTTTGCATTTATGAAGAGCTCCTATGGTCAGCTCAGGATGTTGGCTGGAGCACAGGAGGGAAAACACTTCTAAATGTTACTGTTTTCCATGTGAAACCAGGAACTATATTTTTGGAGTTCATTGATGTGTCAAGTTGTGTCCTTCAGATTTAAGAATACTTGTCTAGCAATTTGGAATAGAATGAGTGAATTGCTTAATGTAATTGGCCTTTTCAGTGTTTACCAGAAAAAAAAAAAAAGTAGTCTGCTTATAATGTATGTGTAATTACTCAAAGAATTTCTGATTTTGTTCTGGAGTTTGTGAGAGTCTCCCCATTGTGGACTGTAACTCTACCAAAAATGCAAAATTAAGGCTCTTGAGCAAATTAAGAGTGTTCTCAACCCTGTTGTGTGGAGTGGAAGCCCTACTAATGAATCTGGCATTTTCATATGTGTTCAGATTTGTGAATATTTTGAGCAAATGAGAATAATGGTAAAAAATGAAAAGCAAAAGTACCAAATTAAAGGGGTGAAAGATTAAAAATTGCGTAACTTCTGTGATTTTTGAAGATAATTCATGCTTTACTGCCATGAACAAAATAGTATTTATGTCTATGATGCATTGTTATAGAAAATTACAGGAAGCGCAGGGGTTTCTAAAACTAATATTAATGTTAGGCTGTTGAGCTGTTATCAGGTGAGAGCTGGTCATGTGGTGGCTGTCAAGTTGGATCTTCCCTGCTTTGGAATAATCTTGTAATATCAGAGCTTTGATGGCTGGGAAAGGAAATTCTTTGAGCTAAGTTCTTCCTGAGCGATATTGCTGTACTTGCTGGTGGGGGTGTGGATTTGTATTAAATGATGTGGTTTTGCCCACCTGTAGACAGTACTGCTAGAATTAATTTCAGGATTTTCAGAATTCTCCATTTTAGGAATTACATAAATGGTGGCTAACACCATTGACTGCTTTTTAAATTTGTTTTGTTTCTTAATCTGTATTAAATTGTGGAAGATTATTCAGAGTAAAACTTTCATCTGCCTTCTCTCCTGGGAAGTGGCTCCTGAGGGAATATCTTAGCCTTGTCTTTAATGCTGTTTTCTAATGCTATAGCCAGTGCTGAGTGTACCTGTGGATATTTAATTGTCATATTGTAATAACTAGAAGGTTTATGTTAATGGTCTTGAATTTGTTTTTATTTCAGGCTCATTTAACTGTTTCCTTGTAGTAAGCTTAATGAAAATGGAACCTCACACTAAATTTTAGTCATCAGTGCTCCATTTAATGCATAGGTTCAGTTACTTCGTCAATATTTCTATGGGAAAAGTAAATTCGCTTATTGAAGAAACTTATTTTCCTGAACCCGGATTAAATATTTTCTTGCACAAGTTCAGAGCAAGATGGATGCGTAGAAGAAAAATACTGGTCCTGGTGGGTTCAGCAGCAAAAGTTTCACTGCTGTTATGGAATTTATATTCATTGTTCTAAAGAAAACTAAGTTATCATATGGCATAAAACCAGTGGGTATATCTTGAGGCTTTTTATGGCAACACGATATGAGAATTAAAGCTGTTATGACATTGTGCTTTTGTTCTACTGCCTTTCTTGTTGCAGCATTGAAGTTGCTCTTCCCCCCTCGCCTCCAGGCCTCTCATATCCCTATTTTCCTCCTTTTTGAATAAAGTACTATGGTAAAGTTACCCACTAACCAAACAGGAATGGATTTATTGGATGATTCTCTGCTAAAGCAGATATTATGCAATATCAGTTCTGGTATTTTTGGAAGGTCAGTTCTTTAGCAAGTGATATGCTGTGATTTTTTTATTTGTTTAAGAGTCGGTAGAGTCTGGGTTTGGAGGGCTGATATAAGGTGGGCATTAGTCATGTTCATTTAAATGAGTTCATTATTGATAAACTTTTGTGGGGATAACTTTCAGATTAGTGCAGGCATTAAAATCGTGGTACATCTATAGCAAGAGAGTATATTATGAGTTTTTTGATAAATGTTTATTTCAACAGGCATCTATTTGAGAGTGACATTTTGAGCTAGGAGTCAGTGGTAGAGCTTTTGTCTTTAGGCAGTTGTTAAATAGGAAAATTCATAGGCAAAACTTACAGCAATGTTGAATTTATGGCAGAAATCACTCTAAGTGCAAAGAATTGAAACATGGCCATGCATATTTAAAAGTGGTATGGGTAAGGGTGCAGTATCGTCCTTACCTTTGAATTTCTTCAGTTGGTTGGGTTACGTTCAGTCTTAACTTCTTAAACTTGTCTCTGATGCTCCAGAAGGCCTGTATTAAGTGCTGGTGGAGTTGTAAAATAAAGGATATGGCTCTTTAAAAGGTGGTTGTATTCACAAGTTTGTCTGCCAGTAATTCTGATTTTTTTTCTAAAAAGGAGTTATTCTTTATAAAAGCAGTCACAGTAAATTTTCTAGTTCTATGCAATTTTCTTTCCAGTCTGGTTTTCAGTGGTTATAAATAACACATGAAATGACTTTCAAGGTAGAAAGCAGGAATCTGTTTTGAAATATTCTACAAAATAAAGAGTGATTTATGGTTTCATATGATTTTGGCTGAAAGCACTCGGGCTTTGCCAGATCATCAAAGTCCTGTCAGGAGAATCCATTATTTATTGTTCGATATGCTGGGAGTGGTGTAAGTACTTTATGTTATCTTATGTAAGTATAGTGTTAGGAAAAATCACTTCCAGATACTAATACAGTTTTTAAAATATACCATGAAAAACTAACCTAAATATTATAGATGTGAATTATGAAGGTAACATTGAAGACTGATTTTTAAAAAATAATGACAAATTAATAATTCCTGATGTTTTTATTGTTGCAGGATAATTTTAGGATGTGCCTGAAATGTTTTCTAATCTGGGCTGATAATTTGGTTACATTATCTTAGATAAGTACACAGTCTTCAGTTTACATCAGCAGCTATTTGAGTTTTACAACAAATGCTAGATGGAAAATCAGCTGAAGACGAATGTTTTTTTATGTCAATGGTCATTGTGGACTAATATGGTGCCTCTGATTTGTGATGTTGATGTGTGGAAGGGAGTACACCCATATTATTATTATTATTTTATTATCACTTGTAAATCAGTCATAACCTGTCCATGTAAATGTCAAACAAAATGAGCACTGACTTGCAGTTTTCTCCCCACCGCCCCCCCCCTTTTTTTTTTTTTTTAGTATTTTCCAAGCGTAAACATACCTTTAACTTCTTACTGACATTTTTAACCGGACTGAAATTGAGGGGTTGTTTTCTGGCATGACTTCTATTCTGAACTTTTTTTGCCTGGCAGAGGTACTGTGGTACCCTTCTTGGAGGCTTGGGCTGCCACTGATATCTCAGGATTCTTTCCCACATACTGTGAAATGTCCCTTGCCACTCAGTGTGACTCAGCCAGTGATACAATTTTTATATAAACGTTTAATAAGCTAAAATTATGTTGTATTTATTCTTTTGTCAAGATCTCATGTATGTTCATTTTTCTGGGCTGTTACGGCTTGGAACCAAATTCAGAAATTGCATTCTCTTACTGATTTAATCAATTAATTAATTAATTAATTAATTATACTTCCTCTTCAGAGAACACTGCTTGGATTGAGGAGGATTTTTAGTGACAAGTTAAATGTTTATTTGGAGCATAAATGTCTTCTTGTGTTTGTTTACTAAATAACATTTATTTCCACCTACTAGGAGATTCCATGTTTTCATTGCCACATTCCTCTGATGGTATACAGATAACTATACGGAATTACTGATGTAGGAGAATAAACTTTTTACATGTGGGTCCTTCTTGACCAGTTATGATTTCTTACTTGTCTTAGTGGGTTGACATTTCTATGCCACTGCCGTATTCTTTAATGCAGAAATTTTCTGATATTATTCTGCAGTACAGGCATATAATGAATTACACCTATTATCAATTTTAAGTAGATAGTTTTAACTTAAATATTAGATACAAGTGTTTCAGCTTCATTTGGGATTAAACGATAAAATGCCTTATAACTTCTACATATACTGAAATCGTACCATGAAGATTGTGTAGTGAACTTCCCAGAGTCAGCTGCTCTTCTCTTCTCAGAAGTTTGGATACAAACAAAATTTATTGCAGTTGGCCAACTGTCTGACTCCAGAAGATTGTTTGGAAATTGTGTTCCAGCATTTTGAATATATTTCTCTTCAACATTTTCTATTATGAAAAAGCCACTTGTGATTTATTTAGTAGGTACAGTGAAGCAAATTAAACATTTAAACCTTTTCAAAATGAGGCTTGTGTAATTCAGTAAAAGCTGATCAGCTGGATGACTGGGAAATAGTTTACAGTGAACCAAGATGCTTCCACACAGAGGAATCTGTTTTGTTTATAAATTGCTTGGGGCAGCAAATGTGTCTGTTTAAAGTCACCTGAAGAGGCAGTGTGTCACGATGGCATTATGGAAGAGACATGGTGTGTAAGCCTGAAAATTAATTTTTGATTATACAGAGGTGAATTATAATTTTTATTTTGTAAAGCTTTTAACATCAGTTGGCTTTTAAAGCTGAAGGGTTTTCTAGCTTAGCAGTTATCTCTTATTTTAATTTTGCTGTGTTGAAACTAAAAATAGAATTGATATCTTGAAAACCATATAATATGTAGCTAATTCCTCTAATTCTTGCATATTTACCTGTAAAACACATTATTTATGAAAGTGAAAGTATGGCTGATTTTGCTTCATAGGGAAGGTCCAAGAATTCTGTTAATGGATATTATGTTGGTCAGAGGTTGCTGGAAACAACCAGATGTAGACTTCAAGGTCAGCTTGCAGCAGCCACATCTGTAAGATTTATTGGGAGTAACCTGCCATTTACGTATCCAAGAAGACTGTGACAGAGCGAGTGCTTAGCCAGCTGGCAGTGCAAACCACTGCTATCACAAACAACTGTGTTCTTCATCGTAAGATTGTCACGAACCCGGTGTTTACACTGTCTGCTGGCTGGGGTTCATCATTCTGGTGCTGTGACTGTTTCTGGTGCAGTCCCGGAATCTCTTGCGGCAGTTTCTGCAGGATGCAGGTAGCTGGAGAAACAGAAGAGAGCATAGGGCTCATGTCAGTTTCTCCATGCTGAAGTGAGCCCTGCCACCATGTTCGTTAGTCTAAGCAGAGCCACCTTGTTCCTGTTTAATCTACTTGCCATTCTTTTTTTTTCATACCTTTCTAACAGGATGCAAGAAGGGCAAGCATGTAGGCAGAAGGCTGCCTCGACCAGTACTAGAAAGACTTAGAAGTTAGTTCACTTTGACTTTGCGCTTGTGTTTCAGTGAGGCAGTGTCAGGATTCGTGCGAATGCATCGCTGTCTTGGGAGGGGTCGAGAAGTACCTATGCAATTCTATCTGTTACAATACCTTAGTGAACCAGAGGTCAGTAATGAATAAAATCCCTGATTTTTTACTTATTTTTATATCTGTCTGCAAAGGTAATGTCCTACTTCATTGAAATTTTAAATTAGTGTTCCCTTGAGAAAGCCAAAGGGGCTAATTTACCTAATACTGCATCTGATAAATGGAGGTTAGTAAGTGGAGAAAGAAAGCAGTGGTTTTAAGGAATGATGATATAGATTTCAACTGGTATTAATCAGCCCTTCATGGAGGAAAAATTTTTTTTGTTACTGTTTTTCCTGGTAACAGAAATGAGGTGCAGGACAATTTAACATAATGCAAATATTTCATGTGTAAGCATTCTAAAGGGGAATATGAAAGGGCCAGGAAGCACAGAAAGTATTTATGCTTCTTAATAACAAGCACTGCTATTTCTGAATTGATTCTGCCTCAAATACAAAGAACTTCAGAGTCAGCATATTAAACTGGTAAAAGAATTGTATGGACTTTTTATTCCTCTACATAAATCCCTTTTATGCTGCCAGATGTTTACGTGTAACATACTGAAGTCTGGATCTGTTGCTGCTTTCTTGTGGTTGGATCATGCATTTCCTATTCAAACTTCTTATTTCCTGCTAATACTGTTGGAAATCTAAAAATTGTCTGGATTTGGAACCTTATTTGAGGAAATGTTATTTTGCGGTAGCCCTTTTTGTTTTAGATACAATAGAATGAGGTGTGTGCTGTGTTTTACAGTAACATGCATAATAGCTTAGTAGGTAGATATTGTTTACTATTAATTATACCAGAGGGCAGATCTCTTGATGACTCGGTAATTCGATTACTGATCTTAATAGCAGTACAATCTTAGAATTATTTTTTTTTCTGTATATATATTCTAAAAGGAAATGTAGATTTTCATTTAGATCTTGCTGTGCTTTGATCGAAGTTATTGGATCCAAATCATTACCCAACTGCCTGTTCAAAAACTTTAAACGTCATGAGTGACACAGGTTATAGTGCCGAGTCTGTCATTCGTTGGGCTGGCAGAACAGAAGCTGACTCTTCCCCAAGAGGGATGAGTGGCAGCAAGTGTTGGAATAATCCTTCATGAGAAATACACCTCCGAGATACCCAGCTTTATTTTCTCATTAGGCGTAAGTGAAACTTCAGAGTCAATATTGGGGATACAGCCTTTCCCTTGTAATAATTTGAATTCTGTAATTAGTCTTCTTCGAACCAAACTGTGAGTGAAAAGTTTTGGAGTCTGCTATGCCCTGTAGCTAGGATCTGAACACATGCCAAAATCTGAATATAATCCAAATCAGAGTTCAGAATAGGAAACTGTTTCCAAATAGGAATATTTTTTAAAAACAGTAGATTTCTCTGTTATTGAATAATCAGAAGGCAACCTATTTTGCACAACTATGTGAGCATCCTGTAGGAGATAGTCCAGCCTCACATGATTAAATAAATCTCTACCATTTCTCTAAGGAGGTTTTTCCAAATTAGTTATTTTTTTCTTAGGTAGAGAGGGACTATCTCTAACTGTATTATAACAGTGTGTCTACCAGAGCCTTCTTTCTTGGCAGTCCAGATCACATGTAGTAGTAACTTGCACTTGGCAAAGCTGCCAGTTTTCTGTGTGGCTTTATTTCTGTTGGAGAAGAGATTTCAGAAACTCGTACCAAGGCACAGTCTTATTTCTTTAGTTTACTGAAGTTTTGTCATGTAAGAATAAATGGTGCCTTGCTCCATCCAGTTGTTCTAAGAGCCTCTCCAAAGCAAAAATGCACAGGCCTTGCCTTCCTTACGCTGTCTCATTCTATTGCCAGTGGGTACCTGGGGAGCCACAGTGTCTTGGAAGCAAAGGGTTGGTGAAGAAAATTGATGCCAGCTTTCAAGAGCGGGGAAGCTAATTCAGGGAACAATTTCATCCAAGGTTAATGGAAGAACAGACCTCCAACACAGTATCAATTGGATCAAGCTTAGAGCAATCAGTTATGCCCTAGTAGCTATAACTCCAGTCCTGGGCAGCCAGGCAGCACCCGGGATGTTTTACAACACTTTCTCCGTGGCTTTTATCAATAAGGAAGGAGAAACAATTTTCTCAATTCTATTTCCAGAGTAATATTCTCACTGCCCAAATGAAGGAAAGAAATCCTTTTTTTCAGGAACTACAAACAAAATAGTAGTTGTAGATTCTATTCCAGATAGTTTATAGACAGAGAGAAATGAAGCATATATATAAACGCTTTTCGAGGGCAGCGGAATGTGGAGTTGCCTTGGCACAATAAGGCTGTGTGCATCCAGGATCTTGTGGCAGTCCTGAAGTGTGTCCTGTCATCACGTATTTTCTTCTTGTCTCTTTGTTCAGAATGGTCTGTGTTTTGAGTTCTTACTTCAGAAAATTCAACTCCACAGACGGTTGGCCTTTCTAGGCTGTGAAACAAACATCCCAGGAACTGATGCAATTGTTAATCCCTTTTTCTACACCCAGAGATTAATTCCATAATAAGTCTTCACTTGCTGTGGAAGGTCAGCAATGCAAAACTGTTGTAACATTTTCTACTTTATCAATTCAGAAAGGGATTTTCTTTTTTTAATCCATCCAAAATAGGAGGTGTTAAAAACGGGAAAATTTGCAGGAAAGGTGTAGCTATTTCCTGGAAAATTTGTCATGCCTGTCTTAAACCCCCTTCCTTGTATTGATACAATCATTTGTGATTTGGGGCTGTCAACATCACTATGGAATTGATCTGCTGAAAACTGACCATCTACTTCATGTGGAAGAAGGTCAGAAATGGCTTAAGATAAGGTCAGAGAGGTGAAACCTCTTTATTTTGATGGTTGTGTTTGCCTTTGCTGGCTTAAAGAGTTTGTGAAACTATGGCCTCGTGTATTTAAGTTTCTCTAGGTGTTTTCTAGACTGCATTTCAGGTGCTAGATTTAATAAAGACTAGCTCAGCCATTTAAAAGGGTTTGTTGCTGTCTCTGTGAGTGCTAAATTGTACTTAACATCCTATTAAAGTCTAACACCTTCTTACTCTAGGTAAGTAAATCTGATACCGTACAAGTAGTAAATAGTTGTCCGGTAACCTTTAATATAGTGCATTTTGTGGTTGAAGTGAATCATCAGATTAGCAATGTGCTGACATTTTATTTGGTTGCAAAGGGGATGTTCTCTAAAGAAATAGATGACTGCAGGCCTGCAGTTCTCATGACAGCCATGTGTGGTGTGAAAGAAGCCAAAGAAATGTGGGTTCTGGTTCTACCACAGCTGCTTTTGCCCGTCAGTTCTGTCTCTCTTCGGTTGTACTGGTACAGCTGCTGCTGCGCTGTCAGTCAGATCAGTGGAACACTCCTTTTGCTTGGTTTCGTCTCATTCCTTAATTGAATATGTAGCTTAAGTGTCTCCTAATACCAGTCCCTTAGAATTTTAATGGCTTTTACTGAACTACCTTCTTGAGCAGCCAATAGATCATTTAAAAAGAGATTTCAGCAAAGCTAGTGCCATACAGCCTTTTAGGTAGTGAGCTGTGCTTTTCTGAATCTACTCAGAAATCCAAGTCATCCAACTGTGCATGGAAAAATCTGGTGAGTGGGAAGAGATGTTAGAGAACAGCCTCATTTATTTATTAAGCTTCCAGTTGGTATCATGTGCCGTTCCAAGCAGGTATTGCTGGTAGAGAAATATCATTAGCCTTTTTAAAAAAAAAAACCTATATATATTTTCTAAATGTAACGAAAACATACTGATTTGACAGGCTTAATTGCATGACGTGGGACTTTTGATAGGGATACCACTTTAAGGACAACAATCTCAGATTCATTCTGTCCCTAATGCTACTCTTAAATGTGAAGTGAAAATACACATGCAATGTCTGTTTAGCTTTTCTGTTTCTATGTCTTGGTCTGCATGCAGAAAATTGAGTGTGCTCCTGGGCACTATGTTTGGAGCAAACCAATCAGTTCAATCAGAAACAAAGTCCAATTACGGTTCTGAGACCTGTTCACACTAGAGATGTTTGCAACAGATGATATGGAGGAGACAGCACCATGCAGGACTCTGTCTGCTGCACACTGTTGCTTAATGCCAGGGTTTATACCCTCACACTTCCCGATGCGCCCTTGGACAATATACCAGGGCATGCAGAATTTACTGTAAATTTCTTAATTTTAAACCACCATTTTAATGGGTTGTTACAGTCTTCGTATTATGTCAGATACTTTGAAGGGAACAAAAATACACAAAAATGCTCTCAGATAATACCTGTCCGTATCAGGAGAGATACACTTACAGAGCATCCACTAAAATTTGGGTGTCGTGCTGGCAAATGCTCAATCTGTTTATGATAACAAGGTGTCTGGAGAAGACACTGGTGACAAGGTTTGTCTCAGAGGTAGTAGTGTTTGCAAGTAACATGTGCCAGGTGACTATTAAAAACGTGTTGCATTCAAGACTATCATAGGAAAACGTTAATGAACACAGAAATTATTAAAAATGTCAGTGACTTGCATTGTAAACTTTCTTTTGTTTGAATTGCCTGTTTCTGACTAAGTTCTAAATTTATTTCATTTTTTAATACATTTTAGCATACTAAATTCTAAAAATTGCATGTGTCCTTTCAGGTTTGCCCGAGTCTATTATTGCAGCAGCATGTGCCAGAAGTGGCCAGAGTGTTCTTCATGTTGATTCGTAAGTTACACAAATAATTTTCTTTTTTAAAAGTTAAACTGGCTAGAAGTGTGTCTGTGTCGTTGTGCCCTTCAGGACTTGTGTTTTGTGTTCATCTGGCATCAAGTAATCTCACACTTCTGTCTCAGTTTTATCTTTGGGATGTCACTTCCATCCACAGAACAGGCAATTTTTGCATGCTAGCTCAGTAGTTTGGAGCAGAAGTGATGTGGTCAAGGGCACTGTTGATGTCTCCTTTTGTGCAGACAGGAACGGTTACAGGTTTTGTGCCCTTCATTATAATTCCTGGTAGTAATTATCCCATTCTGGTTTGGGGAGAATTTTTACCTGAACCATTATAATTGAAGGACAAAATATTTTACTAGTGGCTCATTTGTATCCGTTCTCAATGCCTAGAGAAGTTAATACAAGTATTTTTGCATTTTAATTGTTATTAGAATGAAGACAAGTGAAATCAGGCTGACAGGGAAGAAGAGGAACACAGCATTCTTCTTTGCTGTCTTCTCTCTCATGCTAAATCAGTTTGTAAGAAGAGTACAGAATACTACTGAAATTGCTTGAATCAAAAAGGATTTTGTTGCACTTTGAAGCAGAAGGATTTGCTGAAGCGCTTGGAGTCGCATATTTCACTGCATCCTATTATGTTCATTTTACTTGTCTTTACCAGTTAGCCAAAGTGTTTTGTGTTTGTTTGTGTGTGTGTGATTTTATTTGTTTTGTGTGGTTTGTTTTGTTTTTTAATAAGCTGTGTTACTATGCACTATGATGCACACTGGTTTTTAGGAAAAAAAAATAGAATCTTTGAACCTTGGCTTATTTGTATACCTCAGCGAAATTTAGTAGCATGACTCAAATCTGGAGCTCCGGTTTCTGAAGCAATCTTGAGATCCAATGCTGGAGCTTCAGCTGACCAAGATAAACTTTTACAATACTCCTCTTTCCCATCTCCCATTTTAAAATTAAATTTTTCACAGCTCTTTTGAGACAATTCATCATTACTAAGCAGCTTTTGAGGCTGCTTTGCTCTCTGTGTTTTTCTAGAGGATAACAAATGGAATTTGTATTTCGTGAGGTTTCTGTGCTACACAGCTGCACTGTGCCTGCTGTAGTTCGCTATGTCAGACCAAGGTATGATTATACTAGTTTGAAATGATACACAATTTGAAAATTTGCAAGGCTAGCTTACTAACTCTGCAGGAAATACAATTCACAATTGCTCAGTTTGCTGTTATGCTGCCCACAAAGTCACTGTCTTGGGCTGGAACAGGGACAAGTGACACTCTTCAGAGTTGGTAGTTTTTATCAATAGGAGGGCATTTGGATTAAGAACTTGTCTAAACAAATCTTCGGGCATTATGGTCTACTCTCAGAACCTATGGAAAACTGGAACTTGTAAGGAAAAAAAGTCCTTAAATGGGCTAATATTCTAGTATTTTACATCACAGTGGGATAGCACACAGCAAGGCAGTGCTTGATGCTCCATATTTAATTCAACTAATGATTCAGTTGAAACAAAGACAACTCTTAAGATTTTAATAATTTTAAAGAAATATGCGACTACATAGTAGGGATACTGAAGTTACTGTAAAGACCTCGTGCATAATGTATAAGGGTATGTTCACTTCAAACATTTTGGTACAGTAATTCTTAAATTACCTATTATTGCTAACCAAAAAAATTAAAAACCTTATTTTAGAATAAGCAGATATAGAATGAATAAAATGGTTACATTTGGATTTTAAGCTTAATGCGTATATTACCAGTAGACTACTTAGATTTTGTTAAATGAACCACTTCTGTTATTTCCATTTTTCATATTCATTGACTATTAATATCTGTAATAATAGTTAGCCACTGGAACTTTGATTTCTTTTATCCACGCCTATTTTTAGCTATGATGAAGAGCCTTTCGGAAAACTCACAGAAGCAGGCAATTAGAACTGTGGAATACAGATTTTGTTTATTACTGTTTTCACTTAAATATGCTCATTTACATTCACACATGCTTTTGTTTTTCTGCTGAAAGTGAAGGCTTCCACATTTGGTTCTTTTCTCCTGTGGAGTTATTTCCCAGCTCCAGTGCAGGGTAAGGTCAGGGGGAAGTGTTTTTAACCCAGATGTTTTTCACTTGTGTTAATAGTTGCTGTTTTAATTGGTATATGTGCTCACCGAATCATGGTCTAGAATCCACATCTTGGCAAAAAAAGAAGATATGTTTATACTGTACAACCCGTTCCCATAAATAGGGAAGCGTTTCAAGCCATCTGCCTTTCATGTTTAAATTAGTACTCTTGCAAAAAAAGCCTACCAAAACCAGCAGAAACCCCCACCCTGATGCCATTTGAATTTTAAGTGATAAGTCTTAGAAAGCTTACCAGAGATTAATATGAATTAAAACATTTTAATGTACTATATGTCTAGTTTAATGTACTGATTTTTAGATGATTTTTCAAGTTTCATTTTACTGAGGTAACAGTATAATTGAAAATCACCAGCAAAAAAATCTGTTTATATGCAGAATGTCACTTTTTAATGATACCTGTTGTTCCCTTCGTTCTTGAAGGATCATGAGTTTAAATTTTTTTTTCAGAGTATAAGAAAATAAGATTTGGGGTTACCAGAATACTTATTTGTGTTCGGTGTGCTATTTTGATTAATATTTTGTTCTCAACAAAGGTCTGAAATAAGTTAGGCACAAGGTATAGAAAATATATATGGATAAAGTCTCTGTTTATAGTTTGCTTGAACTCATTACCTTGTGTACATCATTTTATTACTTTTAATCTCCAGCCATGTTTGCATTTATCATAATATACTGCATAGGTGATTATGGAAGATAGAACTTAGTATTTTATAATAGGCCACTTCAAAACTAAGTTTGATTTATAAACACTGTCCAAGCATCACCCATCAACAGCAGCTAATCTTATTCAAAATAGTCACTTCACTGCAGTGTTGCCATAAATTCCTGGAGACTGATTTTAAACTAAAGTTAGCTTCTGCCAAATAGTAATTGAAGGAGCTCTATTTCTCTGTGCCAGCTATCTGTCTCAATAAATGTAAAATCTGTGGTTCTTTTCCGAGAGCTACATTTACTGTAGATATTAATGAGCTGTTGACATGTGAAATCTCAAGGATATTTGTTAAGTGATTTAGAAAAGTAATTTGCAATTTAAAATGTGGAGATTGGCACTTAGTTTAACTTGCAGTTGCTGAAGAGAGGTAGATGAAGACTAAAAGTCGATTACTTGAAGTGAATTTACTTCCCATATGCACAGGACTTTCTCTTGACATCTTGCTGTGTTTTCTACTTTTGGTCCTTTGCTTATTTGGTTCTTATAATTATATTTCTATGATCTATGTAGATCACACCCGCCACACCCCTCTTCAAGATACCTGCTTTTGTAGTTTCTTCCACTTCTTGTTAGACAACGTCTCACTTTTTTAGAACTTGTGAAATATATAATATAGTACAACCCATGTCTTCATATAGCCTTCTTTTTGCTCTTTAACTCATGTGAAGTGAGGTAGCTTTGTAAGTACAACAACCAGAGAGTGACAAGGTCGCTTCTCAAAGCAGCTCAATTTCTTGCAAGAAAATTAATGACTTTCAGTAAGGAAACCTCAGAAAAATTCTTAACTTGAGCACATTTTGACCTTTTTTTGAAAACTATTTTGTTTTTATTTTGCTTTAGGATATGATCTCATAGTGAAGTATTAGAGGGTAAAACATGGTCTCCAGTGGCCCATGATAATCACCTTTGTCATGTTCATATCCCAGGATATGATGACATGTAGTACACGTGACTGTCGCCATCACCCTTTTATTGAGCTGACGGATCTCAAGAGCTGTTGGGGTTCAGCCCTTCCACTCGGAAGGCAGGGGTGGCACAGTCTGCTGCTCATGCTCCTTAACACCAATTTTTAATGCGTGACTGTGTACTTAATAGGTAGCACTTGAAACTTCATGGGTTTGAAACATAAATCATTTTGTGTTTGGATCCTTAAAATCGATGTGGCAGTAAGTTCCTTTGCAAAAGACAGCTGCTCTGATGAGCCGAGACTTCTTTCTGGAAGATCAAGTGCAGGACAGACACGTACAGGCAGCTCTGGGGAGCAATCATGAGGCATCAGCAGCTTTTCTCCAGACATCACCAGCTTTGATGGTTGTACCACGGCTGTTAGGACATGGCATTGAGAAGGGCAGTCTTCTTAAAAGGCACAGCCCATGAAATAGCTTTTCTGTTATTATGTTTTACTTGTGTGTCTCATGCTTTCAGAAGTGTTCAGTGTCTCAGATTGCAGTTGTCTTCAAAAGGACGTGTTAGATATTCTCTTGGTTTGGATTCTGAGAATGTTCATCAGTTGGGAATAATTTGCAATTCCAGTGTTCTGGACTGGGATTTGCTAATTCTTTCTAAGTATTTGAATATAAGTATGTGTTAGTAACTGAGAGGAAACATACAAACAAACCCGCTAGTGTAGAAGAAGAGAGAATTAAGCTTTTTGCAGACGTAAAACTGTACTTGGGCTACATTTCCAAAACTTTGCAAAAATGGCTTCAGCAGTTCTGCTGTTAGCTCTGAACTGTAGATTCAAAATATGCGCACTAAATTCAGCAGTATTTTAATTCATATGAAAATCCAAGTAATACAGGAGAAGTTTTGAGCAAATATAATCTAGGAAATGATATATGGTAGAAAAAGAAAACATCTGTGCTCCAACTTGGTAGAAAAATTAATTTATAACTCTGTAGTTACACCTTCAGTATGTTTCATGTTCTTACTTAGGGGGTAATTGAATTATAAACCTGAAATAGGGAGAGATGATCCATCTTTGTAGTTTGCTAATATGGCAAGGGAAGAGAGGAGCTTAGTCCTTGAGATTTTGGGACAATATTTTAGCTTTAATTAGGCTTTGATCTTGACCATTACTTTAAGGAATTCCTCAGTTCACCTTCAGGGCAATTATAACAAAAATATTTGGTTACAAAGGACTCCTAATTGCAAAACCATTTGTCAGCTCTTTTTGGAATTCCTTTTTACTAAAAACTTTGCGTAGCAAGTCAGTAATCATGTCTGGTCTACCTTCTTTTTGTAGTGTTTTCAGATGAGAAGATTAAACAATCCTGATCCCGCATGTAATGCAAACTAATTAAAATTCTGGGGAAAAAAATCTGGATGTTGATGCTTCAAGAGAAGATGAATATTTAAGGTGGTAAAGCATAACTTGGGAACGATGCTCAGAATCCAGATGGAAAGGCCAGTTGTTATTCATTTTCTGTTTGCGAAAGGCCGTACCGGCTTCACACAACTGATTGAGCTCCAGAACAGCATTACAGAGTGCTTGGTTGGAAAGATTGATTCACATCAATGGTGGTTAAAAAGAGTAGTTTCAAAGGAAAATCCACTTGATGAACAGAGGAATGTTTATATCAACGATGTCTGATAGCTAACAAATACACTTTTGTAACTTGCTGTAAAAATAATTCATTTCTCTTACTGAAAGTTTGAATTGAAAATATTCTAAATATGCATGAATTTATAGTGGTGTAGATTCAAGAAACCCAGTCCTAATTTGGGGCAGGTGTCTTCTGCAATTTCTGTGATCAATGGCCTTGCTTGCTCTGACAGCCAGATTGTATTCCATATTCAAGGAAACTTGCAACAAAAGCAGCAGATTCCCTTAAAAATAAATCTTTGTGGCTGTGTTTTTTGGAAATCCCGGAAGTGGCGGGTAATATATGGATGTTGAAATTTTTATTCAGTGGAATCTTAAGAAAAAGCAAGAAATGACTCTGTACCGTTGACAGCTAAAACAAAGCTGGAGATGATCACCCCCTGCAACTCTCCGTTACTGTTCTACAGGTTGAAACCTGACAGAATCAAAGATATATTTAATCCTCATTGCTTTGTATTCTCTGTGATACCAAATAGCAGCACTTTTGAAGCCTCACCTATGTCGTTCCCATAATGAATGGATCTCCTTTTCACAGCTGGTTGGAGTTCCTGGTTGGTAACAGATCTGCAGCTGGAGCATTACTCCTCAGAGTAACCACATTGCAGGTGGACTGTGGGCTCCTAAAGCCCAGAGCCTGTGCTCCCAGTCCGTGTTCTGTTCTTGGAGCCACCTCTCTGGAGTAAATGCTGAATTTTGTTGTCTTTGCAAAAGATGTCCTGTTTGTGTTCTTCACTGTTGCCTCACAGTAGCTGAAAGACTTTTTTAGGTCAGGTTCTAGTCAGGAGCAATTAGACGTTGGTGAGCAGACGTGTGTCCTTCAGCTGCTAAGTAAGCAACATGGGCCAGAGCATCACCCTCCGGTACCCTATGCTTAATGAAGTCTTTGTCAGTGCAGATAAGCCTTGTCAAAACTGTCCCATCTTCAACAGTAGAATCAAACCAGAATTTAATTTTTCACATTTATCACTTATCTCTGCAATTTAAAAATGGAGGAGGTTATGATAAGATTTTTAAGTTCATTTGATTTAACAGTCTTCACATTATTCTTTTAAATGCAAAACCTGTCTTCCTCTCTGAGTATATCTGTTTTTTTTAGTGTATGCAATAACAGTAGATATCCATTCAGGAGGGTATTTTTGGCGTTTTTCACGCTTCTGAAGTGCCAGCGTACAGTGCCAGAAAACAGTTGAATCCTGAAATGAGTTTTTTCTTCTGCAAGAACTACTCATTTTTTAAAATTGCTCTGTTATTTTTTCGACCAGAGTTCTTAAATATTTAAGATGTGGTTTGCATGATAACAAAAGCTAATTAATCCAACTGATATTTAGAGAAATATTGATGATTTTTTTTTTAAAGGGAGACCAGAGACTTTCTTTGATTAACAGCAGAACTATTAATTTTCTGTGATATAAAAGAAGTGAACTAATATTTTTCAAGAAAGAAGGTGGTAAATAAAAACTGATAAGTACTCTGGAAGGTATGATCGTTTTGTGCAAATCAGTTCCTTTGGCTCCACCTACAGTATATGCAGTTTAACAAGAATTTTGCCAGAGAACTCAGTTGGAACCGGTGGACTCATTGGCCTGGCTTCACACCAAGTGGAGATGTCTATAGTGATGCACATGTTTGAGTTAGAGGTGTCGAGTGAGTCTTGGCCAAGAAGCAGTATTATCTAGATTTTCCTTTTACTCAGAGCGTCCCATGTGCTTTTCTCAGCATTACTCATTTTACCCTCCAAATACTTCGATTTTGGACTATAGTCCCTTTGGTCAGAGGTACATACAAATCAGTGAAATACAACTGAGTTGTGAAATATATCAGTTTTTGTATTCTGTGTCTAAAATCTGCCATGGGAAATATTTGGAATATCTCAAACTTGATTGTTCTTTCTTTAAACCTGAAAAAGTGATGCATTGTCTGTCCATCAAGTTTCATTTTTTTTTTTTCTTTACAGGAAAAATTACTATGGTGGAAACTGGGCCAGCTTTAGTTTTTCAGGATTGTTGTCCTGGATTAAAGAAAATCAGGTAAAAATTTCTCAACTTCTTTTAACATTCCTTAATGTTAAGTCTTGGTTGTTTGCAAAATTTATTACAAGACAAATTACCACAATACTTTTTCTCTTTGGTAATTTGACACATCAAAGAGGTTTCTAGTTTCCAGCTTTACTGGTTGAGACTAAACCATCTACCTTGGCATTCTAAGACTGATATACTTAATTAATATTATTTTATTAATTCGAAGGCTCTGATATTCTACTAATTCTAAGACTTTGATATGGCTGGTTTATTAATATTATTACTGGAGACCAAACAGTTCAACTCTAAGTCATACTTTTTGGGTTCTTGAAATTATGTAGAAGCAGCTACACTGTTTCCGTTCCTTTCCCAGAACCTTCTGTAAATGATAATCCAGTCTGCTTTCCACTCTCTGATGTATCAGTCCCTTTCTTTTTCCTTGTGGGTTGTTGGATCCTTCTATTGAAGTGTCCTGTAACCAGGATACACAGATTAATGCTGATAGTGTATTTTTCAATGACCAAAGTTTATCTAATTCATGACAGTCCACTAGAAATCTTCTGAAGAGGGTATTTGTTTAGGAGATTGAGCACTTGGTCTATATTAGCAAATGGATGTTCATATTATTTACTGAAGCGTTATGAGCCTGATGGTCCAGAGAAGATGGAACTTTTTCAGTTCAGTCTCGTGCGTATTTATTACATAGTGCTACCTTCTGGTGTAATGAGTGGAGTTGCTCAATGTCAGAACTTAATATTCTCAGGGTTCTGTTACATGATTTAGAGATTCATGTGTGGACAGATTAATATAATACCCAAATCAAAGAGTTTTGTCACTAAATTTGGAACTAACCTGGCTGTGGCGAACCTGTCTGCTAGAAAATTGTATTCAAAGTTATGTTCAGCTCTCTGCTAAAACTTGCATTTCATTTAACACTGTATTTTCAGATTACTCAAGCTAGTGATGTAGTGCAAAAGTTGACATACTATAATGAAGTAACCAGCTCTAACTATTTTAACTCAAAAAATCTCAATAGAAGAAACATTGAGACAGTTGAGATGATTCTTTCTTCATTTTTTAAGTATAAGGTGGTACAATGAACTGTTTGGGACTATAGGGATTTGTAGTTCAAGAGCATCTAGCACAGTACAAAATGTAATTTTATAATTGTCCTTTGTAAGCAAAAGACGGATGTCAGTGATGAATGGGATGACTGGAGAAAACTGATCCTTGAGAATGAAGAAGCTATTTCTCTTAGCAAGAAAGATAAAACTATTCAACATGTTGAAGATTTCTGTTTTGGCGAGTAAGTATGAATGTAAAAATATAGAAGTCATGCAGAAGGTAAGCTTTCCACAATGTCACATAATTGAAAATCAAGGAGCATCTGAAAGTAACCTCGTGAAGCTGTAATTTTGAATAGCATGCAAGCGTAGGAATAATGAATGGAAATTGTATGGGCCTCAGCTGAAAACTATTTCTGAGTATTTATTTTTAGTTTTTGTCTTTTGGATTTTGCACTGAACTAAACACTGTTCTGAATTTCTAAAAGGTTCTTTGGGATAGTTATGTAAGTTTAACCTTGAATCCCTTAGATAATGTCATAGGTAGCTGAATGAAACGTTGACGGATATTCACATAGAAATGTGTATTGCTTTCTGTAAATTATAGGTAGGAGGGGGGAAAAAAAGTGTGAATTATACTAATGCAATCTGAAGATCACAGACTCAGAAAATTCCGGAGATCTGTATTGCACAGTAATGGCTGCTTGACTTTATTGTGGATAAAATGTTATGCTTGAATAGTGTAGTTGTAATCCTATTGCCATAGTATGTGTTGTTCAAAATCAGTATTAAATCAAGTTAAAGGTTTCATAATCTCATGACTTTGTATATGATTTTCCTAAGAAGGTGTGATATTGACTGAAGATCAGCTCAAAAATAAGTCCCCTAGCACTAAGATTTCACTCTTTGTTAGACGTGAGCATTGTACATCGAATCAGGACAAAACTGAAGATTCTACTTTTAAGTATGTAACTTAGCCATGCAGTACAACGCTGTCTCTCTTGGTGATCACCAAAAAAACTCCAAAACCACAAGGAAGAAGGTGACATTAATAAAAGTTTTCCAAAATAACTAAAAACTTTCAGAGAGAGTCAATTATTGTGTTTCTGACAATTTACACGTTCTGGCTAGATTCTGTTGTTTTTGCTTAACTTTTATAACTCCTATGAAGTAACCATTAAACATTTATTTTGAAAGAATAAACAGCTGGGTAGCAGTATAATATACACAGTGCAAATCTGAAATGAATGGCCTTAGAACAAAGTGCATCCATCAAAGGAAAAGAATACTGTGTCTACAACAAGCTGTATTGAAAAAAGGCAAATGGCTGAAAAATAAATAGTGAACACCTGTGCTGAATAAATTAACCAGCTGGTTGGCAATTTTTCATTTGACCTATCTGAAGGGGTTGCTGTTACAAGGCATTAATAAGACACATTCATTTTAAGATATTCCTTTGTTAGTACCATTAATTGATGAATGGTGGAAGATAATATTCTAAATTTACACAACAATTTGTCTGCAGATGTATTATTATTTTTCTGAATTAGGAGAAGAATTGTCTGTACAAAAGTTCAATTTGAGTGATTTTTATAGACAGTTCTTACATTATTCAGAGATATTTGTTCCTATAGGAAGGATGTCATGAATTTAGATTATATACAGTTTTTAGGCTTTCATTATAAAAAGTGTAGAGCTGCAAATCATGCAGATTTACATTTCCATTAATGGTAATTGAATAGTGATTTAAAATATGTAAATATAGCATTTGTTACAGTGTTTTTCAGCATGATATAGAAAAAATACACTGTATTGTGAATCCAAATTTAATTTTAAATTAAAATTAATAGTTAAGTTTGTTTAAAATGAGATTGAATGATTGAACTGTACGTGGAGCTTGGGAGAAGGCAGAAAAATTTCCACTGAATTTTTTTGTGTTATAAAAAGTTTTAAGATGGGTTAAATAAAAGCTTTGTTCTTTGTCTATGTATTAATGGCAACAACTTTATCCATTATCACAAACTACATGTTCCAAATCCTTAAGGACAAAGAAGAAAAAATATTTGAAATGCAACTCCAGTATTTAATTGACTTTTTTTTTTTTAGTAGACATTACTTTTTAAAAAACGTTTGACAAAGTACTTACCTTTCTTTGCTATTTTATAGTTATTTAATGCTTGCAATATGAAGCAAAAAGCCATAATTAATGTACAGAAACACACTTGTTTCATTAGTGCTTCCTCCTCTTTCTGCCTTTCCCAGGGCAGGATCTTCCCCCATTGGGGTGTCTGTGCACAAGCTGAGAGATGCATGTTCCCGGGAGCTCCCGGAGTTTGTGAGTGAGGAGCGACTTTTACAGCATACAGGGTTTTTTGTTCCCTCTTTTACCAGCAATCCTGCCCCCTGCTTCCACCTGCAAGGCTGCAGATGTGCAAGGGAGCGCTTTTGTATGTATACCAGATAATTCCTTGCTGTTCAGTGAATTTTAACCATCCTCTTAGTTATTGAAATTTTGTACTCTACGTTTGCAGGTCACCTTTAAAATCATAGTTCATTAGTTTTCAGCTAAGATTAAATTGTTTATTCAGTGCATTAATGGCTTGTGGTATAAAGATAAGAAGATAGTGTGAAATTATTGCTGAACTCCTTTCACTTACAATGACATTGATTTGATTCATCTCAGCTGGTCGTATAAACTAAAATTCTAAGTTCAAAAGTACTAATTTCTAAGGTAGATGTCATTGAAGTTCAAGATAAAAAGAGTAGATGAGATTAAAAGTGGAGGTCTGCTTTATAGGAGGAATTTTAAAGAATTGTATTGTGAAAAAGAAAGGGACTATATGGAGTAAATGTTGTGTAGTAATGTCCGTCCTTTGGGCTGGCTGCCTTCATCTGAGCACAGATTTGTTACACCTGCATAAAGATAACATTGCAGCATGAGGGCACTTTGTTCTGTGTGGCTGTTACTTGAACTATTAATTAGAATGCGAGGTCAGAGGTGAAAAAGGAATCTGGAAGTTTTACTTAAACTTCAGGTCAAAATTGGATGTGTCTCTTCTGGTCTTGCTGTAACAGATGCAAAGTACTCTCAGTCATATAAAGCACTTCTGTTTTCTTCAGTGAGTTTTCTTTTTAAGATATCTGACCTTAATGACTTTAATGCATTTTTATATTTCATTTTCAAAGGTAATCCATAGGAAAAACCTAATCAAATTGGCTTACTGTTTCTTCTTTAAAATATTGTATTCCTTTTGTTTATGTATCTGTGCATTGTGTTTCATTATGAGAGTTTTGATTTTTCCTTTTAAGCTCAGTGAGTCTTTTGAGTCTGTATACAAGAAGAACCCTAACTTGTAGTTGTCGTATTTGTTGGATTTTTTTTTTCTTTTCTCCTCAGTAAAAATACTCCTCTTGAATTATACCTTTGCAGTGACAGAACCAGAATTCTTTAGCGGTTCGTACACCAGATTTGGCCAGAATGAAGAAATTCTAATGCTTCTCATGGAAACGTGAGCTTTCCATTCTGGCACTGACTCAAAACTTTTGAGTTTTTGAAACTCTTTAATAGACTTTTTTTTCTCCCCTTCTTCCCATTGTGTTTTTAATCAGTCAGGATTCAGCTGAAGGTGTGGAAGAAGCTGGTGCGTTGCCCAAGCTGCCTGTCTTTGGAGCCGCTGGTGCTGAGGGGGTTGCTCAGGAATCAGAAAAAGCGCATTCAACAGTGGAGAGCACGGAACCAGAGAGCCCAGAACCCGAAAAAGCTACGGGCACTGAGCCAGCAAGTGCAAGAGAAGGGAGTGACACAGAAATCACCTCCGAGGACGCAAGTTCTCATAGTGCGGCTTTGGGCGAGTCTGCTGGGGAACTGGGACAAACTGAACCTGCACCCGCAGAAGCTTCGGTCCAAGAACCAAAGAAAATTACGTATTCTCAAATTGTTAGAGAAGGCAGAAGGTTTAATATTGATTTAGTTTCCAAGGTAGGAACTGAATGACTCTTTTCATATAAATGCATTTACTTTGCTTAAAATGCGGAAATTAAAAAAAAAAACATCTTGAATGTTGAGGAGGGCTGACCCAGTACCCTTGAGGCAATAGAGACAGTCTGGACAAGGAAGCAAGAATTAGTACCCTAAACCAAACACAAGCTATTTCATGTGTGCTCTTTAGTGTTTGTTTATAACCAAAGAGACCATAAAACATAGCTTAAAAATATGTCCATAAAGTAAATTTCCTGAGATTTGGCACTTAAGTAATACCTGCAAAAATGCTCTTTTTAAATAGCACCATTAAAAACAATTGTATTTTAAACAAGGAAAATCAATCTACGTGCTGATCTTTGATGTTTTTAAAATGAAAAATAATTTTCTTATTGGAGTGCTTCCTGGGTTTTAGATTTTCCTGTGAAGCTCTCACTGTCTCTATACTCAGTCTAAAGCACTGAATTGTAATAAATTTTATTGAAAGAAAAAAATAATTACAGTTCATCCACAACATACAAGCTGACTGAAATTAGTTATTGTTATGTTGAATGCTTACTAGTGTGCATTTTACTTAGAGGAAAAACTATTAATCTGACATATTTGTTGTGCTGTTTAAATTCTAAAAATCCACCTTCATAGAAAACAAAGATATGTCAAACCTCTGCAAACTGGGAAAAAAAACTTTCTTCAATAATTTACTAAATTCTTTGTGGAGACACTACCAATCGCATTATTTCAAGTTTTGTCTCTGTATTCCAAATGCAGATACCTCCTTCATGCATCGTTAGAATGACATCATGTAAACAATAGTCAGTGTGTAGTGGTTAGGCAGATAATACTGTTTTGGATCCTTTTTGTAATTTTTCTGTGCTGCTGTGTTACTTGGTGTTAATTGCAATGAATTCCAGAAATTTTGACGGAAGAGTAGTGTCCCAGTTAGTGTCCCAGTAAACCTTTGTCTTGAAAATTCCTGGGTGGTCGTGCAGATTCTGTTACTTGGGGCCACAAGACTTGAAAGATGTTTGAGCTGATTTCCAGTGCTTTTCAATTCAGACATATGTCTTCTGTTAATAGTTACGGTTTTGTCCTTTCATCATTTCATATTTGCAGCTTGTAGAAAGAGTAAAGGTAGATGGAGTGTAAGAGCATATAACAGAATATGACTGAACTTGAACTGGGGGTTTAAGGAATTTACTTTTGGAAAACGGGACATTATCATTTCAGGTAATTTAAGAAACAACTAGTGGTGATTTACAAAGCATCACCTACCTTACCGATATTGGGAAATGAAGGTTGTAAAAATATGGTGTTCAAGGATATGTAGCGTACAATTCAAAGAAATTATGCAAGATGACAACACAAAAAATGTCTCAAGCTCTGCCTCCCAGCCTAATGAAGCGAACTGAGCAGTAGGCTGACGGCTTCTCCCTTCCACTCCTGGGCCCTGCTTTGTCTCCTCCATTTGTATGGTCACTTCGGTTCATTTAATTGCCTTTTGCACATACTACCTCTTGATACTCTTTTATTTAGGTTTTACTTCACTGTATGTACTGGTAAATAGTTACAGAAAATGTTTTACAAATGAATACTGTTGGTATCACTGTTTTCTTTTGGTGTGAGCCCTTTCTCTTTACTCACCAATTTCTTTTTTTCTTCACTGTGCAGTTGCTCTTCTCCCGAGGTCTGTTAATTGACCTTCTGATTAAGTCGAACGTTAGCAGATATGCGGAGTTCAAAAATGTGACACAAATACTTGCCTTTCGAGAAGGAAAAGTTGAACAGGTATCGTAAAATAATGTATTGCATGTGTTTAATCGTATGTTTTTAAAATCAAGAAACTTTAAATTGGTTTCTCAGAGGTTTTGTAGCAAGAAGCTGGTGTTTTTCCTTAAGATTGTGATTTTTATTTCATTTCTGGAATGAAAAGGGATTTGTTTGTGTTATATACATATTTTTTTTAAAAAGACAGAATTATTGACGTAAATCTCTCTTTCATCTCAATTATTTAGACCATGATCAACTTGGCATTAAATTCTTAAAAGTATACAGGCTTTAGGTTTTCTCATTCCGAGCATAGACTTGATTGTGCGTCTGCTGCTCACAAGAGAAGTCATTGGTCTGGCAATGGCAGGAGGAATTTTTGACACAGTTAATTAATACAGACTCTTGATTAAATCTGCAGTCAGAGACACAAGTGAAATTGAAGGGAAATAAAAAGGGAAAGAGACTGAGAAAGTTTAAAAAATATTTTTATTGTAGAAAATTGGTAACTTTTATTATAGTACTAATAAAAAATAATAGAAAGAAATATATAAGAAAATAACTATAATACAAAATAGTAATTTAAAAGATTTTTTTTTTTTAGGAATCAGACCAGTATTGATGCTTTTCCTATCCGGAGTATGGAAAGTATCTGAAACTATTAAAAAATATTTTCCAGGTACCTTGTTCTAGAGCAGATGTCTTCAACAGCCGACAGCTCGCCATGGTGGAGAAGAGAATGCTCATGAAATTTCTGACATTTTGTTTGGACTATGAACAACACCCTGATGAATACCGAGGTAGCGTTTCATTGAACAGCGTACACTCTCTTCTCATGACTTCATTCAGTTATGCACAATTTTGATAGCTCTCCTGTGTTTTCACGCAATTTAGTTTTATGGATTCATTTTCAAAGTATGCTTTGACCTTTTCATGACCTTTTCACTTCAATGGTATATTCTGCTACTTAAGCACTTGCTCTTCTAGTTCCCACGTCATTTTTTATTTACATTTTTCTTTAACAGCAGAATTATATATTACAGCAAGGTTGCAAAATGTTTTATCGCTTTTAGGTGTTTCCTCCCCTTTCCCAGGGATTTTTTAGTATGGTGTGATACACCTGATTTTTCTCTTCTGTGGTTTTTTTTTGGATAATGTATAAGTCTTCACAATATATTGCCACAAAATCAGAAATGGAGAAAGTGGAATTTTTAAACTTGGAAAGTAAATATAATGTCATGCCTGTTAGTTGCAGAGGGCAAGTTCAAAGTGCCTTTATCAACTTTTATCTTATTTAGACAAGAGAAAATCTGACTAGGTTTGAGCCATAATATGCAAAGAAAAATGAGCATCGGGTCAAAGAGGAAAATTGACCATCAGAAGGAAGGTGATGGAAACCCACTCTCTGCTTTGGGTTCATGCACCTCAGGGTACAAAGAATGATGTTCTCAGTTCTTGGAGTCCAAAAGTAAACTAAGGCAAAAAAAAAAAATCCATCAAAAGAAATAATGAGGAAAGAGGAATAGTTGAATATTGACGTACATTACAGACTGAAGTGTATTAGTGCTTTTTTATCTTGACAGTAGCTTGGCTAGGCACTGTTTTTGAAAGGATCTAGTATTAAAAAGAAACAATTGTTAAGGTACTGGTATTGGTTTGATTACTTGAACAAGACCCTTCAATTATGTACAAAAAATAGAGAAAATTATTTTAAACATACGCAAGAGAGAATTGGTCACTATCGAGAGTGACCTGGTAAGAGTGGGAGAGAGTCTGTGATGAACTCCAGAAAATTCTGAAGGGGAAAAAACTCATTAGACTGAAGTGGTTTATAGATTACAGATAATTTCAGTTTTGCTGCTGATGAAAGAAATGAAGGGGCTCAGAGAATATACATGGTATTTAGAAAATTATTAAGTAAAAAAAGGAAACACCACATCAAGTTCATTCATTGATTCATGTACCTAAATGACATTAGATTTATTTTGCTTCCAGATATAGTTAAACAAATTTTATTCCTACATTTTAAAATAGGCTAGGAAGTGATCTGGAGAATTTTGAGTCAGATTACTCTGATGTAAAGACTTCAGAAATTTAAAATTATTCTTGGTGAGATCATTACAGTCGTGGGAAGGCAGACTTTTAATAAGTGTTCATGATAGTGAAGAATTTTTTTAGACCTTTTTTTCTGTAAAATTCGGGCTTATGTAAGAAGCCTGAAGTTAGGGAAAACTTGAGAATTTTTTTAGAATGGTAAAAAAGTGTCATTTTGACTTAGTGCGTGGCTGTACAAAGGGTAGTGAGAGACATTTGTAGTAAAACAGTGGTCGAACCTTGAACAGAATATGTAGTGTGATAATACTAGATTCAGCATTGATGGAAGTACATCTGAATTACCCATGAATTTATCCATGGCCAAAATAAGCTTATGGGCAGATTTCTGAATAGTAGGAAATTATGCTATTGCTTAAACAGTCTTTTCCTGGAAAACAAACCAAAACGTTTAGTTATTGGGTAACTAAAGTGTTTCAGAGGTGTATCAGGGACATGCAACACTTGCCTTGAAAATCTCCCGAAAGATACAGTTTGAAACTGTGTCAGCAATGTTGGTAATTGGAAGGGGGGCCAGGCTTCCTCATCCCTCCTCTGCCTGACTCTTCCATGCCTGTTTGTTGCAAGTAAATCAGCAACTTGGAATAAATATTGTGCCTTCTCATTTTTGGATTAAGACACTGTATGAATGGCTTCTCTGCACGTAAAGACACACTCTAACTGTGTCAGCATGGATTCAGCAGTACTGTTCTCGAATGGGTGTCATTCGGGTATAACATTTTGGGCAATTTGCAGGAAACAGCGTCCCAAAGCACTTCAATGGATTTTTGTCCATAGCTGCTCACTTTTCTCACATGATTGAGAAGTGGATTTAAATCCGATCTAACATAATGAAGAGATTAAGCCATATTTTTAGAGGTTGCTTTGGAGACTTTTTAGATTTCATTGACTTGTATTATCCATTTTCAGCAATATGTTTGTTGAAGAACTCCATCATGTCTTCATTGAAATAAAACAGTACTTGTTTAACTTGAAGCATATGAAAAAATACAAATGTTATACTATACCCTTTACCTAAATTTACTTTTTCTGCAGACTATGAGAACGGTACATTTGCTGAGTTCTTGAGAACACGGAAGCTAACGCCCAGCTTGCAGCACTTCATTCTTCACTCCATTGCGATGGTTTCAGAGACTGATTGCAGCACTCTTGAAGGTCTTCAGGCAACAAAAAAATTTCTCCAGTGCCTTGGCCGCTATGGCAATACACCATTTTTGTTTCCTCTGTATGGTCAAGGAGAGATTCCGCAGTGCTTCTGCAGGTAAGCTTTGCTTTTCTCATACCTATCTTCAAAAAAGGAAACCTTTGGTAACCTTAAGCTCATAGATGTCATTCAATAGGAATCATCCTGTTAACAATTTCATGTTGGTTTTATTTGCTTTACATTTTCACTGGCTATGAAATTGCAATTGCTGGCTGCCTACTGTAATAAGTACTAGGAAATGTGAAAGAGATAATGTAACTCATACATAGCTATTCCTTCTTGAAACTGGCAGAGGAGAACGGGAGCAATGTCTATACAAAAGGATGACTGTGCAACCTGTTGGTGAGAAAATTTATGCTTTAGTCTTCCTGAAGTTAAAGGAAGATGAATGTTTTCAGTTTGTGTTACTAATTAATGCCAAGAGTGCATCCACCCTTCATAGGCACGTACTTAATAACGAACTGGATTTTTCTCAAAGAAGCAAAATTGTGCAGCGTCTCCAGTTTACTATTAAATATTAAAAAATGTAGTTATTTTCATTTTGTTTTGTCACAGACTTAGATAAAGAGGCCAACAGATGTGAAATCACGGCCTTTTTCTCTTCACTCTGTGGGTCTGTACAGAACACAAGCTTCCACCCATGACTTGAGCAGCAGAAAAGATACCATGAAGCCATGTCACACCGAGCCATATACAGACTGCGTTTATGTATCTCAAACAGCAGCCACATATTCTCCACCACTAGAGCCCTAGAAAGTAATTAAAACAAAAAACCTGTTGGTTCCAGGAGAAAACAACGCCCATTTCAGGCCCTGTACATGACCTGTGGGCAGTGACAGTGCAGCATATAGAATAGGTGCAGTCATATGTTGATGGAAACATTCTGGAATAATTGTCATGATTTGTGGAAGTATCTATGAAGTAACTGATTGGCACCAGCCGCCTTGGCTGGATTGTATAAGGTCTTATTTGGCCTTAGCAACTAATGAAGGCCATGTGGAATTGCCCTATAGGGTGTATATACATAACCTAATGCTTCCATTCCTTCATTAGACAGCTAGCCATTGTTCTGCACTATATTGAATAGAAATGTTATTTGGTAACCTCATCTGTACTTTTGTCTGTACCTTAAAATGTATTTGTATGGAGATTTAAAAAAATGTGGGTTTATGTAATTAGGTGTTTAGAGAGACAATGTGTGAAAAAGATTTGTTGTTAGGTAAGTACTCTGGACACAGTCATGCAATACAACTTGTGTTTGTAGATTTTAGGAGTGTCCTTCCGTCTTCAAAGGACTTCATGTGGGACCAGATATCTATGTGACTGACAGATTAGTAAATCAAAAGATTATCAGAGCCATTATAGTAGCACAAGTTTTGTAATTAAACCTTCTTTTACTTCAGATACCTAGGAAAAATAAAAGTATATTGAATTATTAAAGCTGAATTTAGAATTTTAGTCACATTTTTCCACTCTAGGTTTTTCTAAAGTTAATTGTTCTGGCTTTCTTGAAAGCCCTTCGGCTTTATTTTGTTTAATAGCCAGTACGTGCCATTTTCCACCCTGTAACAGCAGTATATTTCATGAGTTAACAATAGTGGTGTTTAAAAGTCTTATCAGAAAATCGTTCTGTGATTCTTCACAGGACCTGAACTTTCTATTTATGCCTATTGATAGCTGCAGTTTAGGTTGTGGGTTTTTTTTTTTTTGTTGAATTGTAAGTCTTACAACAAGGACAGTATTTTAATAGTTGAAGCAAATTACTCTGTCAAACCAATAAATAATTACAAAGGTTTATATTACAAACATTCTGATAAAAAATAAAGTCTAAATATCTTTGGTTTTAAATGAACAATTTAGGAGGCAATCACAATTGTTTTTTTAAGATTAATCACAATTTTTTAATGTGGTTTGCCTTGGGTATTAGGTCTTCCTAAAAGTGAGCAGTATTCCGAAGAATACTGTTCAAACTGTATAGTAAAATGGTGCTGCCACAACCTATACATCATACCCTACAGTTTTTATCACCAGGTTATCAGAGTAAGGTGTCACCTGTTCTGTGATTTCTAACCACCGCTCTATATTCTGTTTTAATGTAAACCTCTTAAGCGTTTCTTGCAGCCAGTTACACTGTGTGTTCTCATCAAGGCTACTGTTATAAATGGCATGCATGCATATTTATGTGAATGACTCAAAGACATTTGTAAGTCACATCCTTGCATTCTAAATGAATTCTGCATAAACAGTACAACGTTTTATAACTACTGACAACACTTGAGTGAGTAAAAGCGGTGCTAGTTCTTTATTGGCTTAAACAGGTATGGTTTAGGAGAGAAAATTAAACTTTTATATCACTGTAATGTACGTCCCAATATGTCGAGGTACAGATGTGAGATTTTTATCTCCATAAATTGGATTCGCGGCACAAGGAAGGTCATTGGAAGCCTCGTGCTATTCCGAGCTGACAGACAGCAAAACTTTTCCTGGCCTAACAGCTTCCTGTGCTTCACTCTCGTTGGTGTGAAACCGCCATGTCTCTCCTTCATTAGTCGCAGTATTAAGCAAGCCTTTACATTTGAGAGGGTAAACATAGAATGCCAAAACTTCAATATGTTAGGCAGCTAGGAAAATCATTATACATTTTGCAGTTGCTTGTTAACCTGTTTGTTGCAAATCTATAATGCAGCTTTCATTTTCTTCAAAAAAAATCACTAAAGAAAAACTATAATTGGGAATCACTGTAAATTCTGAGGTCTTAGTGATACAGCATTTAGAGTATTTAGTGTGGTTTTGATTTTTTTTTTTATCTGTTTTTAGAAAACATTAGGGAATACCTCCAAAAGTTTCTGATGTAGGAGTTCAGTGTTGAAACTGTCAGCTTCCAAATTTTCTTTTGTAACTGGGGAAAAAAAAAGATATTTGACTTAAAAATCTGAAATAGTTTTCAAATATGAGAACACTAATTCCTTTATGAACTACAAGATGTAATTTTTAGCTAATGAAGAGACAAGTCATAATAAGTTTTTTTCTTCTAGCTTTTGCCATGTTGTACAAAGTTCCTCTTTTTAACTTAGATTTCCTTTCTTCCAGTTTTTTCCAAAGGAAAAACTTTTAAAGTTTTTTGTGGTTTGGGGGAATATTGTTTCAAATAGTTCACTTTTATAGTTCACCTCAGCGAAATATGCATCTTTTCAGTTTTCCTTTGAGACAGAATCCTTCTGGAAGCTGCCAGTTGTGATTTTCTTCACCTGTGACCACTGTTATTCAATGAATAAAAGCTGAGGAGCCACTTGTAGGTTGTGGCCTCACTTCCAATTTTGCTCTCTGCTTACTTTGTGAACACACTCAATTTTGGGGGAGTCTGTGCATAGTGTCTCCTCATTTGGTTTCACATTCTTTTTTCTGGACTCTTGCTGATACAGACACCCAAATGGAAATGACCTTTTGAGAAGCAGCAGTGTAGGGTTTTCCCACTTGAAGTTTGAGAGGCAACTGGAGGCTGTATGGCCTCAGTCATCTCATAAAGGTTCTGGGAGGTGACACGTCATGTCTTTTTTCTGTGTGTTAAGAATCACCCAAGAACAGGCAGACGTGGTTGTGGTGTGGAGGCGCTAGAACGTCTTCAGCTGCTTTGCCAGAGGAATTAGTGACTCACTGACTTTTCTGGGTAGTCAGTGACTTGCATTTCCTATAAATAAGCTTTGAACTTTTACGTTGTATATGTATTTGGTGGGCAATGGAACCTTTTTGTAGTAGTTGTTACAGATTTGAGCTGAAATTAGTCATTTTTGTGTGAGTGCCAGTGACAGTAGTAATTTTGTGATGGAGGAAAGATCTGATTAAGACAGTTCATCTCTTTCAATTCCTATATTTACAAAAAGATTAAGAGTCCGGGCTGAGAGATGATGGATTGTGTGATTGATTTGGAAGGTTCCTGTATGTATTTCAAAAATGAATAATCAGTTTTTACCCTCACATTCAAGCTATTATCTGCTACAAATGTCGAAGGTTCTGAGGTACTTTAACATTTCCAATTACATCCCTGTTACAATCTGTAGGAACATTTTAGTATTCTGAAATCAAGACTGGACTTTAGGAAAGCTGACTGTAATAAGCACTTAGAATTGATATATTAAAATTTTATTGTAACATCTTTAAAATTTGAATATATACATGATCTGCACAATTAAGCAATGTGCATAACTTCTCCGTATGTTAATAGTATGCTTTGGCATATTAATGAGAAATTCAGTATTAATTCCTTGTGACAATCAGATATGAGTCACACCATGTGTACAATTCTGTACAAGAGCGAAAGAATCACAGGTGATTTAAAAAACATAGGTTGTATATGAGATAGAGTTAAATCTTATATTTGAAAATATATTATTTTCGTATTAATATCTCTCTCATCACTTAAGATTATTCCATTTCCCTGGACCTGAAAATTTATATTGAAATGACTGACAACTCATCAGTATTACTTAGTCATTACTAAAATACTGAATAGGAAGAGTAGCTGCAATGCTGCTTTCATCTTAATCGTTTTCACTTGCATTCCAGTGAAATAATAAAACTTATTATTTTAAAACTTGTATTTTAAAAATCAAACTTGATATATTTCTCTTCACCTTGTTGGCAGATGAATGCAAAATGGGCAAGCGCAGTTAGCATGAGTGTTTGTAGGATCAGTTGTTTGTTTTTCCCTCTAAGGAGAAACTCTTTCCTGGGATAAACATCAGGGAAGTGAGATAATCCATCATTCTGAGACCTATTCACTGGTGATGGATGGATAGATTGGTAAAGTAACTCAATAATCTTCATTTTTTTTTTCAGGTTATTCACAGATCAGTGAGCATTGTCGTTAATAAAGCTATGGAATGCTTTTGTGTCCTTGCCCATATTATTTCTCAGAATTTGACAGGGAAAGACTTTTAATTTGGAAATAAGCTTTGTTGTGAAATGCATTCTAAGTATAAGAAACTTTGAAAATCCTTTCCTACTTTAGATTTTCTCTCTTCTTCTCAGTGATGTGTTTGTCTGTTCTTTGTTTAAAAATTATTTACAAATAGCAGAGCTTTTTTGCTCCGCATTATTTCACTGAACAGAAATACAGTGTTCTTCAGAAGTTTATACCTTGTGAAGGCCTGGGACCATTAGAATATATCACAAGATGCTCTGGATCATACAAATGTTGTCAAAATATATAGATTTCAGATCCCTAACTAGGCATGGAAAAGTTTTCAGTCAAGAAATTAGATTATAGGGGTTAGAATATATCCCGTGGTATAGGAAAAATAAACATTAAGTATTAAAAAAGGCTGAAAATAATGTACATTTTCTTCCTCTTATTCTTGATCATTCTTGCTTCATTTTACAAAGATATTTAGAACTTAAAAACACAATATACGTTATGATGTGATATGATATTTCAGTAATTATTCGCTTTAATAATTTAAGACAATGGTAATAATATGAAGGAAGTATATCTAATACGTTATTTGGTGTTATCTCTTAACAAGCAAATTACTCTCTGCTTGTGTGGGGATGTGCAAACTCTGGTTTATGTATCTTCTCAAATTAGCGCTCAGACCTATAAGTATGTTACAGCGTTATCAGAAGATTTGTGGAAATGACACGAATGTTTATTATTGGAGCAAATCTGGGATGTAAATGCAAATGTAGTTTAGCAGAGTCCTTTCTCATTAAATTACAATGCATAGAAAAGTAGCTTTCAAGACATCTCTGAATTAGGAAAATAGTCCTTGAATTTCATTGAGGGTTAAGATAACTTGAATTGTTCTGTCTTTTCTATTTTTTTAACTGTACCCATTTTATTAATTTGATTTGTCTGTATTCTCCTTTTTAATGTTTTTAGAACATAAAATGATACTGTAGGAAATGCTAAAGTTCCAGGGACCTTTCAGGAAACACAGAATTTAACATAAGAGCGAGGTCACAGCTTTCTCTTTGTGTAAAAATAAATGGAAAGAGGACAATTCGTTAATTCAGCACTTGGCATGTTTTCCTTTGATCTTTCTCCAAAACGTACTGCACTGTACATGCTGTATTCTTTTTTTAAGGAGGGAAGGAAGTAGTTTTTGCTCTAGAAGACTACACAGTTGGGGAGAAAAATATTCGATTTTTTAAATTAATCACTCCATGCATTTTAGAAAGTAGAAGACAAAATATATGCTGGAAATAAAACCTACTCTTTTTGTTGTGAAACTATGCAATACAGTTTTCCACTTCTTTCGTGTAGTTTCAGAATGAGCTAAGGGTAAGTCTGTAATTTAAGAGTGTTTATGGTTTGTCTGTGTTGAAAAATCAAGATGTCAGCTGGAGAGACATTCTATTTTTGTTCAATTAATATCGGAGCGCATTACATCAAAGCAGTAAACTCCTCTTGTAGCAACAGATGCAGCAACCCTGGAGCCTATTTTCTCTCTTGTTACATTAGTGTTTAATTAAAGAAAACAACTAGTTGGAGGCAGTTACTTTCTGTGAAATGTAATGAAGATTTATTTTGTAAGTGACCTTCACTGGATTAGCTGAATCAGTAATCAGTAAAATTAATAGAATAATCAAATTATGTACAAACTCATAAATCATCATGAATATGCTGTCAAAAATTCAGCTTTTAATATGTCCTATTGTTTCACAGCTGTATTAAAAATTACAAGTGCTGATTCCTGCCTTGATGGGAACTGAAATGGCATTTAAAAGCTGTGTGTGATGGGGGCTACCAGGCCAAGCATTTTCACAACTGTTAATTTAGCTGTAATATGATTTGATGTCACCAGGGCAAAGTTGAAGTTGAGTACAGTGTTGTTGCTATCTTTCAGCAAAACTTGAATTATTGGTGCAGGCTGTCGCCAGTTAATTAGAGTAATATCAGTTTAAATGTCTGTCATTTAGGGTTAATGGTATCAAAGAGTTGCCTTGTACTCCAAGTACAGTCAAATCATCTTGAGTAGGCTACTGTATGAAAGTAATGTTAGCACAATGATTTTACTTCGTCATAAATTATTAGGATGCCATTTAGTTTTATGTTTCAGTTTCTATATTTAAATAATTTTGTCAAGTTCTTCCTAATCATGTCATTTTTTCATGCTAGTCCATTTTAATAGATATTTTTGCTCTTTGTAATTGTTTAACACAACACAATCAAAATTCCTTTTGATTTTCAGTTCCACTGGCCTACTATGAAAACATGTCATGCCCTCCTCCACTGGATAGGAGGCTACTCTTGAAAACAAGTAATTCACATTTTTGCGCAGCCAAGCAGCAAAGTTCTTTCAAAGCACGCTAGAAAAACAAAGTGCATATATCAAAAAACCTTTGACTGTGGTTGAAGTCAAAGGAAGTACGTAACTTAGAGTTCTTAACAAAGGAATCTTAGTTCTAGTTAGGTTAACGGTGCTATTCTTTTATACAACATAGGAAATAAATTCATCTGAGTTGGTTTGAAAGATCCTAATACGTGCATTGCCAGGCAAGAAGCCGTTGATTGCAGCATTACAGATGATAAGCCCGTAGCTCAAGGCTCTGTCATAATTCTTCAGCGGATGTTTGACCTTCGTGTCATCTTCCACAATCTCCAGGCAACCACGGCTGGGATTCAACCCGGCCTGTGTTCTCCCTGCTTTGTGTGGCTAGAAGAGGGATTTCTAGGGAATGGGATCTTCCAGTTTGGCCAGCAGTAAGTGACGTTGCTGATGGTCCTGCTGGAGTGCAACCCGGGAGAGATGCAAGTTGGTAACGCGCTTCAGCGGTTCACCGTGCTGCAGCATTCGTGTGGTGTAAAAGGTATCGCGGTACTGTCTTTGTGTATCTAGTATGACTTTCGAACGCCAATTTTAGGAAGTCAGGTTTGTAAAATGGAAATTTTCATGTTCATCATCTATGAACAGATATTCAGAGCTCTGTAACTGCCAAATGAAATTTTTAAAATGGAGGGTGGGGGGGAAAAAGACAAAAACCAAACCAAACAACCAAGCAAAAAACAACAACAAAAAAAATCTGTTAGTAAACCAGGAAAATCCTCTCATCATCCAAGAAATCTGGGAGAGCTATGTGCCACCAAGCCAGCCTGCGTGTCTCGCATGGTTTGGTTTGGCTGGCCTGATGCCTTGCTAATGCTGGATGGGTATTAGAAATGTAGTCACACTGATCTATTAAATTACAGTGTAAACGCTACCAAAATATAAATAGAATTACACGTTCTTATTTTAAATACAATATCTAGGCAGACTCTGTTAATGAAATGGCAGGTGTAATTTCTCATTTTTATGCCCTCCCAGTTCAGCTCTGTCCTTCTGTCTGTGAGCTGAGCTTGGAATGGTTGGGTCAGACTAAACCTCGATCGAATAACAGGAACTGGGAAAACTCACAGTATCCTTCTCCAGCATGGGGAAACAGAACAGGGTGTCACTGCATTGAATATGCTACAGGCTCTTTTCTGATTGACTCTTAAGAGGCTATTTACTTCTGAATAATAGGGCTCACAAGAAGAACACAGGTGTATTTAACTTGTAGGACACAGGCAGAATTGTCAAATGTCACTTGATAGTATTTGACAGTTGTCTCTGATAGAGTGGTTCTCTCTGAGGAAAGGATAATGCAGTTTATGTCCATATGGAAATTATTTGTCTGTTCTTTCACTTCAGCGTACACGAGAAGAGGTCAGTGATAGCCCATTGATCTAAATGAACCACTGGAGGTTCTTAAATAAGTAAATAAATAATTTTTAAAAATAAAGATTCCCAAGACAGATCAGACATGACAAACAGTCCAAACCTGAAATTGTATTGTAAGGGATCAGACACACTTCCCTCATCTTTTTTCTTTACCTTTTTCCACTGAGTAATTTCCACGCTGACTGGAAATTTTAAAGAGAAATATTACTACTTTTTTAACATACTTTGAAAAAAAATTTAAATTTGTTTATAATGTTCTTACTGGTTTATCTTTAGTCACTCCAAATTCTAGAGAGCTTCATCCTCTGCATTTATTATTATTATTATTATTATTATTATTATTATTATTATTATTATTATTATTATTATTATTGTAAGAACACCCCTGGAACGATGCACTGTAAACAAAAAAGTGACTGAAGCTTGTCTTAATTCACAGTTAATCATGAAGCTTTGTCTTCAAGAATCTCAGACATATCCTCTTTCTGTAAGATCATGAATTTCTCTGCATTATAGTGCTCTCCAAGTTAAGAGGGTTTTTTGAATACATAACAATAAGAATATAGGTTGTTTATACTTGCTTGACAGTATTTTGAAGAGTGTGGGCTTGTATTAAAATCTTTTGGGAGCTAGAATTTCAAAAAAAAGTTTAAACTAGTGATATCACAGTCATTTCAGTGTTAATGTGGGTCTAGTGAAAATTGTAAGTATCACTTTGCAGAAACTAAACTTTCATTTTTGGTGAATTAATTTACCTTTTGTCACATCAAATCAACAGAAAAGTGATCCCCAGAGATTAAGCCTGGCTTTTGGCAGATGTAGGAAGTTGGGATGTGGGGATTAACCCAGGATCATGTTTATCACCAGACCAACTGAACTTTCCCTGTGCAGCTTTACAGGAGAGCAGGTCAGACTTTGTGCGCAGGGCAGATTCGTCTGGTGAAGAGTTTTAGTCAGAGGTACCTCCAGGGGTGGTTAAACAGCCTGGCTAGTGAGGAATCGGTGCCGTGGGCTGACTTCACATGCAGCCCCTCACATTTACATGTCATAGTCAAGTTTCTTTCAATCCTGTGTCTCCTTAGAGTACAAGTTGTAATATTGACTTTATGTTTGGTTAGGATAATTCTCTTTGGTTTAGGTGTTGGGATTTGTTTGTAAGTGGAAGACTGCTAAATGGCTTAGTATACTTCAGCTTTTGAAAACCTGACCCATGAAGCTGGTTTCTTTTTTCATTTAAGAAGTGTTTCTATCATCAGTCCATGCACAGAATGTCTTAAGAGACTGTATCATCACATAGGCGGGACCTGGAGGAATCACTGTTTGTAAGAGATCATCTTTAGATTGTAAGAAGTTTCATTCTGTTGGGGTGCTTCTTAATGCCCTCAAAATTCGAGCTGCTTGTGGTCAATGAAGTTCCCATGGTACGTTTTGTAAGAGTAAGAGAAATAACTTGTGCATCACACTGGGAATTCTAGTAGGAGGTTGGTGTGGTCGTTGTGTGTTCTTATGGTTTTATTCTGCACTGTGTGCAATGTAGCATGGTCAGAATATCAGTAGATACTCTCTGCATCTTCAGTAAATAGATGCTTTTAGATCCTGAGTGACTGAAAGTGGTAACAGAGTAAGTGCTCAAGCTAATGTAACAATTTAGAAGACCAAGGTAAATGCTAATATAAAAAAAAAGTTAATAACATATCCCTTGCAAAACTATAGGACATGCTTCATTTTGTTTTTTTGATTGTCTGATTCAGAGATTTAAGATGTGTTATTAAAAACCTACTACAACATGCACAGTACTTTGCCTTGCTTATGACTCACATTGATTACAATTAGTTGTGATAGGAGTAACCTTTATTTTTTTCCTTCATGTTTCTAGGCTATGTGCTGTATTTGGTGGCATCTATTGTCTTCGCCATCCTGTGCAGTGCCTTGTAGTGGACAAAGAATCTGGACGGTAAGCATAATATAAGTAATCTTCTGTTTATATACAAAATACAGATGAAAAATGTGTTAAGTCAATTTAAAAAAAATGATTCTTCAAAGATCCTCCTTGGTATTAATAACATATCAACCTTGATTAAAAGTAATTTGTGTATAGGTCCTCCAGAACAAGGGAAGTGGGTCTAGAATATAGAAACTAAATTAATTTCCCTGTGATATTACTACAGCTCCTGATCACCCAAGCTTGGAAGACAAATCATTTCAGCTGCCGGGGGGCTGGTGATGAGTGATGTTAGTTTTCCTTGTGGCCTTACCTACTCTAATTGATTTTCATCAGATGACAACAGAGCCCTCTGTTATTGCATTTTTAAAAATGGAGCTCACCTGAAGACTCATCAGATTAATCTTTGCTGATAATGCATGTCACTCCAAGAGAAAAGACTTTAATGAGTTTTTAGGTAGATTGTTGTCATAAACTATGCTGCCCTCTTATCCTAGGATAAATTCTTTTACAACAATATCAGGCCTGTAGGCAGGTTTAAAGTTGAGCTAAGGAAAATCATCCCATAGTTTTTTCCACAGGGGCATTTTTCACACCTCTGTAAATTGTCCTGGTTTCTGTTTTATACATTCTATGAGTTTTTAGTCTAACGGCAAACCTTGCACCTCTTAAGAGCCTGTGTTCAGCTTAGATTCTGTTACTGAAAAGTTCAAAATGATTCTGTAGAAAAGTTTGAAGTTTAAGCTAGAAAACAGGTAGTAACATTTTATTAGGAAAATTAGTAGTTAAATGATCAGTGTAATGTCTTTACTTTCCAGTTGCATTGCACATTTGATTCTCTGAGTGTGGTACTTGTAGCTGGGTTTGTCCTGACATGGTCAAGTAGCATCTGTTCTTCCTGAAACTCTACAACATTTTATCTTTCTACCAGTTCCTTAAGGATCTGCAGTTCATTGCATAGTTTTAGCCTTTGAGATGCAAATGGTACAGTGTTTCATCATGATTCATATGCAAACAAAATTATGCCCTTTCATAAACTCTGTACTTATTTTTAACAGTAATATTTGAACTTTTACTATAGGGAGCTTTATTTTCCAATAATGTTTAAATAGTGAACTTTCTCATTCAGAAGGACAGAACTCTTAGTTGTTAGCAACTTCCAAGCACCACTCTGGAGATCCTAACTGGTCAGTGGTGCTGGTTGCCCAGCTATTTTACTGCTTTTACTTGTGGAGTCTTTTCCTTGGAGTGTTACTAAGCAAACTGTCTAGTTTGCTGTTAAGATCATCACTATTTCTTTCCCCTTCTTTTTATTTCTTTTCCTGTTACCTCTTTCCTTACTGTGTATTCTGTTACTGCACCAGCTCTAATTTCCTCTTGACTTTAGGATTCAGTCTTTCGCCTGATAAAAATCAGCTATCAAATTGTTAATGAGGGTATTTAGGAGTTACTGAGCTTTTGAGTCAACAGGCTATTAATGGTAATTGCTAATAGACAAACTCCCATCTCCTTGTCACTGCAGCAGCTCACTTTGGTTACACATCAGTTAAACTCACAACGAGAGAAATTTAGTCAAATTGTGCAGTATTGATTGCTATTTTATAAGCGTGTTCTGTAGGCTTCCAGACTTCATCAAGGTCTTAGTGCCGTTATTTTTTCACTATATTTAACAATGTTGCTGTAATGTATGCAAGGAAAATTTATACTTAAAGCTACAGCCTTGATTTTCTTCTCAAACTTTTTGTTGATAGTTCAGACTTTAAATTAAAGTCCTTACGTATCACCAAAGTTTATTCCAACTGCTTTCTATACATGGCTAACACTCTCTCCAGCACAAGAAAAATAAGAACCCATTCAATATCCAGCTGAACTGCCTTTTCAGTTCGTTACTACCCATGATTGTATATAGAGGGAACAGTAGATTTCATCCCTAACTATACAATTATTTTTATTATGTTACTATAGCCCTTTTTATAGCTTACGAAAATAAGATTCAGGGATGAGTATATGCAAGTATAGAAGCTTTTAGACATAACCTATTTAAAGTTTTGGTAATCCACTTGAAAATTTCTATTTTTAAATGTATTGTATCAGATTAGTTCTGCTGTCTTAATGCATGTGTAGAACATCCTGTGTTCTTGATAGAACTCTGATGCTGTGTTAGAAAATAAAACCTACATCTTGTTCCTTAGGTTGAGGAGAAAGCACACTGAATGCATGCATGATGGTGATTTTTCTTTTTGTTGTTTATTTTCTCCATGTTTTTGTAGGTCACTTTTTTGTACATGTGATAAAATTTCAAGTCTTTTAAATCACATGTATTGCATTAATAATAGTGGTAGGCATTTTATGTTGATCACACTTTACATATGTTTTCAATTATGTATTTCTGTCTCAAAAATGGAAAAGATGTGATAAATGGAAATTTATACATCTGTAATAAAAAGATATAGCAAACACATAGTAATTTACATATCCTTCTTGAAATATTGCACACTGGCTTTGTCAGTGCTGGTGAGTCCATTTCAAGGATGTCGCCCTTAGTCCATTAGTTTGGATAATGAGCCCTATAAAGTACATTTATAACTCGTGGCACTGCAAGGAGATGGATTCTAATTTTCATCCTTTTATCTAGACACATTGAAAGAAGGTCAATGGAGGGTTCTGTATGATTCATTGTCCCAACACATATCAGATGACAGAGACCTGATAATGTCAGTGCATAAGTGTTTGCCATATTTGGAAGCCGTACTTGAAAGAAATTTTCTTGGCATCATCCTTTGAAGTAAAGTGGAGACTGAAATTAAAAGCGCTATCTCTTTTTCTGTTTAAAATCATATCAAGCGTACGACCTGGTTGCTATTCCTGAACAAAGGAGGGGAAACAACACCCAGCAGGAAAACAGAAAGTGTGAAGTTGCTTTTGCTGGCTTTGAGTGATGCAACATGACATTTAATCAGCCTTTCCCCTCCTGTAATGTTTAGGGGGGTGGCAGAGGAAATTGTTTCATAAACAATAAGAAAGGTTGTAATTAGAAAATAACTGTAGCAGCTCGACTTCCTTGTTTATTTGCAGTATTCAAATGAGTTTTTGAGAATGAAGTCAGTCAGGTTAACAGTAAGAAAAAACTTCCTAAACATGCAAGTAAAGCACATGTTGAATAGAATGTGGCTGAAGCTGTATGAAGAGTACTACATGATGAAATTGAACAACGCGTGTGCTGTTAGACTGTTCTTCTAATTACTGTTCTCAAGTAATCTGTTGAATTTCAGTACAGATATATACATAGTATCCAGATTCCTACTAAATCAGCATTAGAAGTCAGTGCTATAAAAACACACTAATTGTCATTAAGCTGTCCCAGCTGTACACAGCATCGTGTTGCCCTGGGTCAGTTCTCCCTCCAGGCTACAGGAGCAGCTGGTTTACCCGAGTTAGTGGCAGCTGGTTGCTCTGACTTATTTAGGTTTGGTTTGCATCCCTAGTTTTATAGATCATTTTGATCACAGGAACTAATGAATAACGTGAAGTTTCAGAAATGCTGTTTATTCATAAGGCATAACTTGCATGTCAGATATTTACTGATACGGGATAATGTGTTACAATAAAACACATTTAAATCTGTAAGAGATCTCTGATCTAAGGCATCCTTTTGTTTCTTTTGATGTTGCCATGTGCAACTGTGTGTATCTAAATGTGTGTGAGAGAATTTGCTGGTTTGAATCCTGTACATTAAATCGACTGAAACATGGAGGTATTGATGCAGATAAATTTAATTTTTAAAAAATACAGCAACTTTCATACACCAAGAAAAAGTTAAGTGAAGCTAATTTGCTTTATTTGTTTATACAGTAAAAGTTCTGGTGTTCTATAAAACCTTAAACTTTTTTAGAAATCAGTGTTAAGCCTAAAAAGACTTGAGGTCTTGAGGGGTTTGGTTTGTTGGTTGTTTTACTTTTTCATATATTGCCCAAGGCAGGCTAATACATGTTTGTGTTACAATTTGTATATATTGAAGGACTAACAGTATCTATCAAGAAGGTTTCTGTTGCTCTTAAAGCAGTGTGACTTAGTTAATCATTTTCTGTGTAACTTGGAAATAAATGGTGCATTTAGTCACAAACATACAAGCTCAGGGAAGGTCTCTTGGAACAATCCGATGCGCACATTTTTCCTTACATCTCTTAAGTTAATTTGTCACTTAATTTCTCAAATATTCTTGTCAAAATAGACTTGTCTTAGGTAAAGGTTGTTAACTGGGGAGAAATAACGCGGTGATAGGGTAGTGCCTGCCAAATAATTCACAGTGTTACTTTTCCACATGTCATGAGGTAAGAAACCTCTGCCATCTTCATGTACAAACAAATGCCAGTGTTAGTAGCTTATACTTAGTTTTCCATATAAAGTGACCAATTGATTAATTTTCTGATTTAGTTATCTCTAAGGGCACTACGTGTAGAATGTATAAGTCTAGGATTTGTTTATTAATTTCAGTTGAGTTGTTTTAGGGGTTCACATGTTAAAGAAATGGGTAGGTAACTTATTTAAAAAATACAAGCAATGTGTGATATAACTCAGTGTCAAAAACTTACACATATTTTTGTTACCTTATATCCAACTTTCTTATTTTGGTTTGAAGTTTGTTTGTTTTTTTCACAGATGCAAAGCTATTGTGGATCATTTTGGACAAAGAATAAGTGCTAAATATTTTATTGTGGAAGACAGTTACCTTTCAGAGAGTGTATGCACAAATGTGCATTACAGGTATGTAGGAAAACAGTAAACATAGTAAATTTCTTCAAATAATAGTGTATACAGTAGCCTGCAAGTAAAAGCAGGAGACAATAATCTCTTGGGTTTATCTTGGCACTACAGCTTAGTTCTGTTCATGGTTTTTCTCTTCTTCTCTAAACATGAGGGCATACTATATACCTTCTATGTTTAGTTTTTCTTAAATTGTTCTCTAAATCCCCTTTTCCAGGTTAAAAAAATCCAATAGCTTAAGTGTGTTATAGATTTCATTTTGTTAAAAAGTGTTTGGAAGGTGTTTGCTGTTCTCGCTTTAATTAGTTCATGTTTAGAAAAGTATTAAAAGTCATCGTTTTCTCTTATTTTTGTTGTTCTTTCTAAAAGCACTGTATATATACTGCCTTTGTCTTCAATATATTGTAGATGAGGATTAGAAACTTCGATTCATGAGCTCTACCCCAGTGTATTTCCCCAAGTGTCCTGTGCTGTTTGGAACAAAAGTCTTGTAATGTACTGCTACTCATCTTGATCAAATAAGCAAAAGAATTTTTAAAAAATCAGGAGGATGTCCCAGCTGTTTTCTATTATGCCACTGGCTCATTTATTCATCATCTGTTTTGGTCGCTGAAAATATTATGTTAATGTTCTAGATGTGGTCCTGCTTCAGCAACAGGCAAAATATCCCACTAACAATCAGGTTAATAATGATTATATGTTTAAATAGTCATCCCACAGTTTTATGTATATAAATTGGTATTGCCAGAACTATGAGTCTGAATTGCTATTTTTTACATTTTAGGGAAATGCCATAATTGCTTTATTTAATTGCAGGCAGATCTCCAGGGCAGTGCTCATTACAGATCAGTCTGTACTCAACACAGTTTCAGAGCAGCAGGTATGTATCAATTTTGTATCACTTACCTCTTTATGAATCGTATGCATTCACCTTGAGTTGTTGGTAGGAATTAATTCATGCTTTTGTTTCTGCTTGAATCCAGCTTTTTAGTGAGCTCTCTCTGCTGACAGTTGTTTCATTCATTAGTCTATATGAAACTATTAGAAATTTTATTTTATTTTAGTTCAATGACTGGGGTTTCTCTGTTTGGTTGACACTATGTTAATTAAGAGTTTCTAAGCTGCTGTCTTTAAGGTACTTCATTTTGCTTGCTTTTTAATAAACTGTTAGCCTTAGTATTCTGTTAACTGTTAATTATTTATCTTGCCTAAACTTTCTTCAAAGTTCTTAGTTTTTTTAACATCCACTTTTACTGTTCTGAGTTCTTATTGTACACTTTCAGATATTTTAAATGTTTTTGCTTCATCGGTCTTTGCAGACCTTAACTTTAAAGGGTGTTATTCTGTGTTAAGTGTTTATTCTGTATGTTTCCTGTATTTTTACAGGTTAAATAGCACCTACCAAGTAAGAACCAAATGACAGAGAAGTCTCTGCTTCCTGACTCTTGCTTTTAACAGTCTGGCACAAAAGTGCTCCAGTCATTCTCACTTAACAGTGCTTTTCCCAGTGTTCAAATCCAATTTTGCAGTCTCTTGCCATCGGAGTTTCTAAACTGTCATCCCTTTGGGAAGGGCTGTGGTATAAGGTTTTCTTTCTGTTCTGCTGCTGCAGATGTTCCTAACAAAGGAACCTCACTGACTTGGGCAGAAATTCTTGAATGCTTAAATTCTACAGGATTGATTCCACAAATTGTTACTAGTAAACCAGAAAACAAAATTGTATAAACATCTGCAATTCTTTTTCACCGTTACTCAGGATTGTTTTGGTTGGCTTATTCCCCATAATACTGTGTGTTAACAGAAGTTGTTCTTTCTGCTCGATAGGTTTCCATTTTGACGGTGCCTCCAGTGGATCTGGGAAAACCAGCAGTTTGTGTCATTGAGTTGTGTTCCTCAACCATGACGTGCATGAAGGGCACTTGTAAGTACAGGGTATATATGGAATCTTAACTATGTTTTTCCCTTTGACTCTATCAACTGTGAAACAAAATCTAACATCTGTGCGTGTTATCCCTCTGCTGCACCACGAGCAGGTTCTTACCTGAGAAAACAATGTGTACGGGTTTACTCTGAGCAGCAGATGAGGGAAATCGTCCAGTGTCTTCATTCTACAGCAGTTGTGTGCTGCTCCACAGGGCTTAGGAATCATGCTACAAGATTCCTGTTGCAGTGAATTTTTTTTAATTTACATGTGATAATTATTTACTTAAAATCTTTTTGTGATTTCTTTATTTCCAACCAGATCAAACATCAAATGTTCCTTTTAACACTTAGGTGGTTAATAGGCTTGATAGTTTTAAAGTGTTGTTATTGTCATATACTGCATTAGATTTTTTAATTCTAAAGGTATCTATGAGATCACCTTTTTAGAAGGGACATCCCAGTATTTCCAGTAACAACTTACAGAACTTTACGACTCTGTTGTCGGTGTTTTGTGTGAACTTGAAATAGATGAGCAACAAAATGTTCTTACTGGGTATTTATTGTTATTTCCCGATTCTGTTAAATAGTTCACCAGTTTGGAAAACTGTGGAAGAGAAATAGAATTAGAGGTTAACTGACCTAATGCTTTTTAACAAAAAATAAGTAACTGTAATAATAACCAATTTATTTTACTGTTACCTAGGCTCGTGTATGAAATAAGAGTGAACTCGAAATGATTAAGACATTCAAAGTTCTATTTCCATTTCGTACTTAAATAATAAGAAAAGATAAATCTGCAATTAAGAACTTAGTGCTATAAAGCATACTGTTAATATTTATCCTGTAAACAGCTGATTTACTTCATTTAAGGGTTCACAAAACGTATGTAGCCGGAAGCAAACCAAAAGAAGGATTGATGTTCAAGTAGATATGAATTATCAGTTTCATGAGAATTTCTGTGGTGCTGAAAAAAGAATGGTTTCTGTTATTTATTTTTCTCCATAAATTCTTTTCATTTCGGAAGAGAAGGTACTATATTCCTTAATTAAATTTGTCTTCATGTGTTGAAATAATATGGTTGTATTTTAGGTATAGCTGAGTTCTAGTTATGGGACATATTTCATAATTTTTTTAAAAAAACTTTTACGTCATTATCTGCAAATGGGTTTTTAACTGACTGATTTCTCCTTCAAACAATTATTTAAGATAAGTATACAAATACATCTACTCTTTGATCACACTGCAGAAATGACAGGCACATAATCTGTATTGCCAGTTGAGTGGAACCAAACTCCTTCACTTGCCCTAAAAATTGAGACTGTAATGATGAAATCATGAACTAAACTCATCGTTCTTCTTGCTGGAAGAATTACGTGAAGACAGATGTTGGCAACCACTGTAACTAATGCAGTTATACCTGAGTAAATCAAACATAATCAAAATATATACTGATGACTGTGACTCATAGCCATAACCTTAAAGATAATAAAAAAGATTTTATACAAAGTTAGTGATGTGAACTTTAGTGATCTATAGCTGGGTTTTTTTGAGGAAACAATAGATTGTGTTACAGTGGTTGTAAACATTTAGTTAAGGTTACAGAGAGACTTTCACTATCACCACCTGTTTGCATTTCCTTTTTTTAGTACATATTGCTTTTAGACTGAAGGTTTGGTTTTGGTTAAATAAAAAATGAATAATTATGTTTGAATATAATCTCTGTGTGCAATTGGAAAGAAGAGGAGCATGAGGGTTAAATTTGTGGTCCTCCTGGAGTTTGTGTCAAACTTTCTGTGGTGAAACTGTGGCCAGGAAACCATTCAAGATCTGTGCAATGGACTTTTAAATAATGACACAAATGTAGCCAGACTTGAGAGTCAAAATGGAAAAATGTCACATGCATGACATATTATATTGATGGAAAAACTACAGTAATGAACTAAAAAAAGTATCAATTTAAACTTGGTACAAAGATATGTTCAGCTTCTTCATGATACCCTGACAGATAACGTCTTCCAAACAACTGTTCAGTAGCAAATGAGTCTGTTCAGGCTGTTTTATTAAAAGCTTTAAGATGAGGTTTTTAAGTATCTGAATGAATGGATCTGAAATCAGGTGGGATAAAGCTGGTTCTGTGTCTGAATCGAGACCAGTGGAACACAAAGAGGTCAAGAGCTGCATCAAGTGATTCTCTTTTCGAAGGAGTCAGAAACTTCACTTGTTTGCAAAACAGAACAAATAAAGGAAACGTATGCTCTGTGAGGGATCTGTTTAGCAACTTTATTTTCCTGAAAACAACTAAATGAGCAAGCAATCTAAATATCAACTCTGCATTATTCAAGCAAAATTGTGGATTTTCACAAACACAAGTTTGGATTTAGTGACATTGATTCGCCCATGCTGTAGGGTGAGTTTTGATTAATTATACAGTTCCACAAATGCATTTTTGTGTTCCAAAATCTTTTCATGTCATTGTTTTCCAGCATGGGTTTGCTGTGCTCTGTGATTTGTCTCTGCTGTGTACAGAGCACCTCTTGAAACCAAGTACTTGAAATCAGTTTTGCAGATGATCATAAATCCCTACTGGCCTACCCAACATCATTTCTCCCTCGCCCAAACACAAAACTGGTGTTTCTCTCACTTTATAAGAAGGTGAATGAAAAAAATATTGTTGAGCTTTTTTGTTATGTTGTACCACGGGACTGTGTATGCCATAAGTTACGTCGCAGAACACTTATCTGATATTCAGCAACACTTACCTTTAAATTCTCTCTGGTTTGTCACAAACTGCCAGTGTTCCCACTGTTCTTCATTCTCTGTGTGGCTGGAGAGAAACAGTTCACTGCCTGCTCACGTGAGCTGGATCTTAAAACGTGCATCTATTCCCTTCATCACCTATTTACTCTTTAGTACAATAAAAGAAATGGAAATCTTGCTCCAGGGTAGCTTCCTACTTACTCCTCTACAGCTGTACTTAAACTGCCTGTAGCCAAATTTCCAAATTCCCACTGGGTCCCAACTGAGTTCTGAAAGGAGGCCGCTGATGAAAACAGAGATATTTGTGGGTTTCGTATGTTGTTGAACTATTGGACTGTCAGCACTTTGGTAAGAATGTTCTTAGGGTTTACAGAGGTCAAATACAGTGTATTAGCCAGGTTCTTGGTGCTGCTTTTCCTGGTATCAGTAGACACCTGGTCACAGAATGATATTCTCTGTTTGCACTGAAGAGAGAGATAATTATGAGATGTATTGAGAAAATTTGTCTGTCTGGTGTATATATGCTGTGTTTCCACAATGCAGTATTTCTCTGGGTTAAAGGAGGTGATTTGTATGAAGAGCAGTAATTTCAAAAAGCCTGCTATGCCTTTTAAACACTGTAAATGATATTTATATATCTGTGTATTGGCAACTGTAATTAGCTTGTGTTCTCTTTTCACAGATTTAGTCCATTTAACCTGTCCATCAACTAAAACTGCTAGGGAAGATTTAGAGCCTGTTGTGCAGAAGTTATTCAATCTAAATATGGAAAAAGGTAAAAATAAATGAAGTATTAATAGATTATTTTGCAAAAATATTATTTACCCTTGTAACTAGAGCATCAGTTACTGAACATCTGAATGTGTCATCAGAGTCAACATATGGCAAACTGCTATTCAGATATCAGCATTTCAAAGTAAAGGAATCTATTTTGAGAGTGAGATTGATTAGACAGATGTCAGGGGTTTTTGTATTTCATTGTCCGATGTTCCATGTCTTCTTCAGCTGTGGTTTAACTTAAGGCTGTAAGTGTCTCGGACCTTTTTAATTTTTCACACTTTCTTTTTCATGGAAACACATTTGCTCCTCAACATGTCTTTCAAAGGTGCAGTAGTGAAATGAAGTATTCATATTTGTGAATCTGTTTTTCTACACTGTGTTTTTAGTGTTCTATCACTTAGGTATCCCTAACAAAAAATCACAAACCCCCCAGTGTTAGTGATCTGCTGTTCTCCTCCAGCTGCCAGATGTGCTCAGTGCTATGAGCTTCTCAGCTTTTTTTTACCTTCTCTTATTCTAACACTATTGCTCATCCTTCTGTTCTCCAAGTGCTTCCTTGTTTGCTGTTTTTAGTTGAAATTCTCTGGATTCTGCTTGAAGCAGTGGAAGCATAAAGTTGTTATGCACATTCTCAGGAAGACAGATTTCATTTCCAATAATGAACTATTTGGCCCTAAATTGAAGGAAACCTTGCCAGCTACTTTTGTGAACTTTGACCATGAGACAGACAATTTCACAGTCCCAGGGGAAAACAGCTCTTGACAAAGCAGTTGTTGCCTAGAATGAAATTGTCCCTGAGATATTTAGAGCTCGTTCCACAGAAATCTTTGACATTTAATCCCGAGATCATGAATTTAATCATGTTTTTTGTAGATGCTCATAGGATAGGTTGGGTGCACACAGACGATGTTGTTGTCACCCTAGCAAAGCATTTTTAAATATAGTGTGCTCATACTGAAATACAGTAAACCATAGTTCTTCTATGAGAAAACAATACTTGGCTGTCATTGGAAGTGGTTATGTTCATATATATGCAAGTTAGTAAGATGTGGATGTATTTTATAGTATTTATAATTGGTTTGTGTATAATATTTGTTGTTATGCTTTGTGAGTGAAGCATCACATGAATTCAGGTAGAATTTTCTCCAGTTAAAAAAACATGCAGTCTTTTATGTGGCCAATCTTTCTTTTCCTCTCAGGGCTCTGTAACCAAGAACAGTGTTTCATGAAGGGTCAAGTTCAGCTTTTCACTAACTTGTTTTTCTGTGTTCTTTTCCATTTTTACAAGTTTTTTCCTCTACCTTTTAATGAAAAAAACAAATATCTTATTGTTTTTGTTAGACAACGAAGTCTTTAAATAGGAAGTATTATATGATATGCATTTTCTTTTTTTACTCATAAAAAGGCAATTATTTTGATGTCCCAAAGATACATTTTTTTTTCTTAGATTTGTAGTACAAAAGCCTTTACAAAACAAATATGTAGAATACAAGTAGGGTCTGTAAATAGAAAAGTTTATTAGATTGGAGAACTGCAAACACTTTTCATGTTGATTTTTGTTAATTTAAAACCCTCTAATTTCTAACTTTTAGTATTTAGCCTATATCTTAAATTTCCAAGGCAGTGCTATGTGTTTCAGAGGCTCAGTTGGTGAAGGAAAGGTTAGCTTGCAGTTTAGTGTCTTCTAATCATTTGGGGGGGGTTAGCATTAATCTTAATGTTTAAAGTGATCTGGTTTTGAAATGATATATTGTTTAGAACCTGGCTGAAATTCTTCTGTAGGAACTCTGTGATCATAGGGGTCCTCAGGTGCACCGAGGCACTGAAAAGCTAGTTTTCACTGACACATAGGCCTTTTTATCATCAGGATGAGGTAGTGGTCGTATTTTAATTAAAATGTCAGAACAAATACTGTTGGAGTTATTGAAAATGAATCACCAGATAAAGTGAGCACTGGGCCATGGCAGGTCAAAGAGGCAAAGTCACCTGGAGAAGAGGACTCCATTCATTTTCCTGCCTAAATGAGGAAGAAGTAACTTTTATGAGCAATGTGAACTTTTAAATATATTAAAGAGCATCTTGCCCTGTATTAAGGCTCAGACTTTCACAGGCTGATGAATTTAATTTATATTTCAAACTGTTCGGTGTGGGTAGCATCTATTTTTTTTAAGTATTTGACAGTTATAAAAAAATACTGAAGGAATAGCATAGATTTATCTCTTTCTTTTTTTTTCCTAATTCAACTGCTTTAAAATACTGTTTTGAATGCCATTGTTATCTAGAAGTGTCTTCCTTGGAAAGAAGTAAATCTCGCAAGGTCTTTTACAAGCTTCATTTATTTTAGAGGAGGTAAAATACCAAAAGGGGGACAGCAAATATGACAAACAAATAGGATCTATTAAGCTAAGAAACTATATTGTGTGTTCCTCCATTGCATTCTCCTGGTGAAAAAGTGACCTTCATCTTCCCAGAGGTTTTTCTGCCTCTGCAAGGGGGGTTTTAGGAATGTGCAAAGTAACTGCAAGAAGGTACCAATGATGAACAAGCAAGACGTTGTTTATGGTCATTTTGTATTCATAATGAGTATGTTAGCGTAGTACAAGTCTCCAGTACACGTAGATAAATGTAAATTAATTGTTTATTATATTCATTTAGCAGTATTTCCACAGCTTAGAGATTCTACTTACTGCATATCACACATCTCACATAAAATACTCCTGGGTTTTGGTAGTTCTTTATTTGCAGTTCATCTGGGGGCGGGGGAATAGTCTTTGGGCATTTTTCTTTAAAATTTCTTTTATTTAAACCGTAAGTATTAGATAGTTTCCTTAGATTGACTTGAAGACACTCAATCTTAAAGCACACGAAGATCTGCTATGAGAAGAGTTCCCATACAAAGATAAACTATTAAAGGAGGGGAAAGAAGTAGACATCAAAAATACCTTTGCATATGGAATGCAGTAATTTCAAGTTGGCACAGGCTGTGGAGGACTCGGTCAGACTGCTTATGGAGTTTATCCAGAGTAGACTAGATAACATGAAGTGGAAATGCATTAAATTTAGATCAAGCATTTTGGTAGAGTGCTTTTAGGTGATAATTGGATCTTATGTAACATAGTGCATACAGAATAAGTAGAGTTTACATATCTATGGTTTTAAAGGAAAAGTATGTTGAAAAAGCACCTCGGGAAATAATAGAAAGTAAAATTAATTGGCTTTTTAAAGGAAAAAAGTATTTATTATAGTAATTCCATTTTAATAAATAGACTTCTAGTATGCTAGATTACTTATTTCCCGTATTACATGTGAACATAGATTACTGCAAACACTTATTTTTCTTTTCAGATGCTGAAAATGAAGAGCTGGAAAAACCTAGGGTCCTCTGGGCCGTCTACTTTAACATGAGAGATTCTTCAGGAGTTGACAGAAATTCATATGATCGCTTACCCTCAAACGTTTATGTCTGTTCGGGACCAGACTCTGCCTTAGGAAACGACTGTGCTGTCAAACAGGTTGGGCAGATCGATTTGTTCACTTGCAGGCCTTTAATTTTAAAGACCTGAGGAAGTCCAGTACAGTCTGCTTTTGTTCTGGGTTCTTCTGCTTTATGCTAGATAATTAGTACTAACAAATCTATAAAGCTTCACAGCTAGACATACAAAAATCTTGGTAAATGAGCAGAGTGTGTGTCAGTGGAATTGAGAAGGGAGAAAAGCTGAGAAAAGGTCAGTTGATACAGTAATGTTAGGAGTAGCAGATAGTTAATCTGGACAGGTAAAGGAAATCTAGGATGATCTTGGTATAATGGTTACTTGCTCTAATAATGTGAAAAGAAAAAACTGTCAAATAATTCAGAAATATAGATGATAACTCCCAAAAATACATAGGCTTTCACCTGTAATGTTAAAGAAGAGGTGAAGCAGTAAAGCAGCAGTACAAATCGAAGGTCAGAAAAGCCTATCACGTGGGCAGGATCGTCAAAGGAGCGTATTGGCAATCGGCAGAACGTGCAGGGGCACCGGATCTTCAAGGGTAGATGTGCAGAAATTCACGAAGAACTTCATGCCACACCTGGCTTTGTGCCTTCCCTGCTGCTGTTCTGCAGAAGATGAGATAATGCAAAAATGTAGATTTTGTTTTGTTCAATAACAACAAAAAATACAGCTGCAGGAATGCTGCTCCGTTGCTGTTCCAGATCACCATTCTGTGATTCTGTATGTTAATAGATTCTCAAGCAAATCTCTCCCAGCAGTCCCTGTGGTGTCAGGGGCTTTTGGAGCTGACGTGAGAACACCTTGAATCTCTGTGGGATTCACCAGCACTAGTCATTTTTAAAGCTGTTTTTTTAATGGCCGCGTTCAGAGAATATGCGTGCCATCTAGCCAGTTGCAGGGATTTTTTTATCACTAAGTCATAAACCTCTTAAAATTTGTTTTTAAAATGGAAAGGCTGACATAGCCTGAACTGTAGGGTCAGGACAGTATACTTAAGGGCTAATAGTACCCGTCATTTTGCTTTACAAGGCAATAATTTGCCTCCAAAGGGGGTAAATAATGGTAAAGACAAAAAATAAAGCAAGACAATTATTGTGGTAGCAGTTTTAAACTGTAATTAAGTTATTTTCTAAATGAGATTTTTTTAGCTGTTATTTAAAACAGTGCAAGTTAAAAGCTGTTTAAATACACGTAAGCAGCCTATTTCTAATTCTGACAGTCACCTTTTCTAGCATTCAGCTTTGTCTTACCTTAAGACTTTTTCTTACCAGTGACTAATGTTATTATAGATAGAGCTGTGTTTAAATATTTTAGGTGCTGTAGTTAGCCGTTGTGTTAAATCTGCTGACCATCAGCGAGACAGATGTTAAGCAAGTAGATCTTGGAGCAGAAACAATCAAGAGCCTAAAACGTCTCCTTTCAGGAAGAGTAGATTTTTTTTTTTTTTTTTTTAACTTGTTTTAAATTTTGAGACAAATGCTCACTAGTTAGAGTGAAAAATATTTTAGTGTGAATACGTTTATAACTGAAAGTCATAATAGCAAAAAGTGAGGAGCGTATGTGAGAACAACATGAAGAAGAGGCTGAAGATAAAGCGGAACTCAGGGTTAGAACGGACCCGTCCCATCGAGCCTGCAGGTACCTCTAGAGAAGTGGAGGAGGGAAATACATGTACGTTGTTGTGCTTTCTACCCCCAAATCACTTTCATCTTCCTAGCAATGGGCTGGAAGTCTCCAAATGTGACATATTTTCAAACTCATAGATCAGAACACTTAAAAGTGTTAAGTATATTTCTGGAGTTTCAAGGACAAGTGCAGATTTGCTAATAAGTCGTTCTCTTACATTCAGAAACTTAGTTATGTAAACTTTGCCACCAGACTTGCTGGGTAATGTTTTAAAATTACAAAACCATGTATTTGAAGTAGAGAATACATTTTTTGGTATATTTTTTCATATGCTAATAGAAATAGTTTTAAATGGGTATGGAAAAGTGAAATTTAGGGAGCAGAATGAAAAATTAAATTGAACTGAGAGTAGACAGGGTCATTTAAGGAGTTAATAAAGGAGTCCTAAATCCACGTGCTGGCGATACAAATCCACGGCTGATGGGCAGCGGAGTTTATCACAGAAAGCTGTTTGGGACATGCTCAATGATGTATTAATCTGAAAACAATTCCCTCTTGGCCAGGAATCCACATCATGTAATCAGCCTTTGCAGTTGGCAGTAACTGCCTCCAGTGTCAGCTCGCTGGTGCGGTGGCTGGGGCAGGATGAATATCAAGATTAAACGCATTCTGGCCTATGTGGGAGCTCTCATCACAGGTCGCCTTCAGGGCATAGTTTACTAAATAGGCAAAATAGAGAGGCAATATTCCTTTCCCTTTTTAGCGACCCAAAACATCACTCTGATCTGCATCAGGTGTCTCCATTTGCCTTAGAAGCTTAAGGACTTTGAAAAGAAAACCTTTATGGCAATGTGAAGTGCATATTGACTCAGTAAATAATAGGTTCCTGAACCTCTCTAGTTTTGTGGGGGTGTTTGCACAAGAACATGTTTAAGGGAAGTTAACAAAGCTCCTTGCATTCTTGTGGGTTTTTTAAGGATTTTTTTGGCCTCCTTTGTTTTTATAAAATGTCTGGTTTTCTAAGACTCTATTATTTTGGTTCTTTTTCTCCCAGATTTTGTAATTGTATTCTGTATGTTGTAATAACAACTACTGTAATGTTATCAACACTACATTTCCTTTAAACATCTTTCATTGCAGTGGTCAAAAAACTTGACTTTTTGTGTGTACTGAATTTCTAAATCTTGGTAGCATGAGAGGAAGTGGCATTGTAAATTAAAGAGTAGCTCTCCTTTTATCTAAGTAAAGGTTGTTTATACAGTTCTTTTCAGAACAGCACCATTTGTGCACATAGGTGTATTCGTGTGATAACATTGCAATGATAGACATGCAAATTTTTGCAATTTTGCTTGCAAAAAAATCATCTTGGGTATTCTCTAATACAATCTAGAATGACCAGTGTTTTGCTGAAAGCGTTACACTGCAACTTTCCTAGTAGAACGCTGTAAAAGGATAGATCGCTTTTTCTTTTTTCAAGGGCTGCAAGAAGGAATAGCTTTCCCATGTATTTACTGTCAAAGTGTTAAATCATTATTGATCTGAAAGAACAGAGGTTAATGTTAAATATCTGTAAAATATTGCTGCCAGCTATTACATTGCAAGGTAAAGTTTATTTTATGCTTTTTTTTCTGCATAGGCTGAGACTATTTTCCAAGAAATGTTTCCTACAGAGGAGTTTTGCCCACCAGCACCAAATCCGGAAGATATTATTTATGATGAAGATGAGATTGCGCCAGAAGAGTCTGGATTCAGTAATTCACCAGAGACAAAACCTGAAGCCTCAACTGAGGAAATGAGTAGTGGAGGTAGCGCTGCTGTTGAGAAAGCAGATAATGAAGAATGAATTAGCTCTGTTCTCTTAATAGAAGAGGAGGTTGACCCAAACTAAAATGTAAGGGAGGAAGGGTAAGAAAAAGAGGTTTAAGAAAACCATAGTTTGTGATTGCCTTACTTTCCTTAGCTTGAATAATCTTTCTTTGTCAAATAGTTTCATTGATAGCAGAGACATTTCGACACAGTCATAGGTTTGTTGAGAGAATTTGGTTTTGGTTTACATCTTGGAAAGAATCCTCCATCTTTTAAACAGGCAACAGGTCAAAACTATTCCAGAAAAAAAAATGTGCAAGTTTGTTCACCAGTCAGAAGATGACTGGTCCAGTGTATCACAATCCTACTAAAAATCATTGGATCTGCTAATTAAAAAGCTGAAGGTGAGCTTCACAATCTGTCCTTCCAAGTGGTTTTATGAATAGAACATAAAGGCAACAATATAGACAGTTCTGGAGTTGCTTTAGAATATGTAATGTTTGATTTTTAGAATGAAAAAAAAATTATATGGTCTTGATGCTGATGCCAGAATTTAGAAACAAATATAATCCAATAGATGTGCCTCACAGGAAACTATTTTACGTTCAAATTTTTTTTAATAAGATCTAATAGATCACACATTTTCACTAGTGACTTAATCTACTGTAGTCAGGAAAATAGTACAATTTAAATTTAATGCTAGATTTCCCAGCAAAATTTGAAGTCATAAATGGAGTGTACCAGTTGTTAGTTTCCCTGGATTTGTTGCAATGGCCTTTGATAAGCCAGAAGTTTATTTTTTGAACTATGGTGTCTGAGAAATTCAGATGATGATTGAGTTTTTTTGTGGTAGGGAGAACGTTCAACTGGTAATCCCAAAGGTTTGTATTGATCTGGGTTAATAGGATTAATATTAGGGGGATAGCTGTAAATTATGCATTTCATAACGATAAATCATAAAACAATTATACAGTAAAATTTATTGAAGTATTTATAAGCCTAGTTTGTATGAAAAACTACAAAATGAGAATGGTGTTGTAAATGGCCATGATAAACTTGCACTTCTTCTGAACAATGCTTGAAATTAGATATTCAGATGATGTGAAGTATTTAACATTTGCTTAAAGATTTACTTTAAAATGCACACCCAATATATCAGCAGTATGTCTAAATATAGAAATCAGTGAATTTTGATGAGTCAGGGCTTAAATACTGTCTGTAAATAAAGAACGCCATGGAATAATGAATATTCAGCACTGCTGGAACGGGACACATCCAGGCTTTCGTGCGGTTCCGCAGGGCACCTGCTTGCCTTTAAAACGGCTTCATGCCATAAAGGTTAATTTATTTATTTTTTTACAGCATAACTGGTAACAGTTCACTTTGTCTTGCATCATAATACATTGTCCAGTTTGTGTTTCAGAAACTGGTTTGTTAGTGTTTACATTCTTTGTTTCTTGGATAGGCACCGTCTTGTGTATAATCCCGAAGTCCTCAAAAATACGTGGTTGAAACGTTTCCAATGTTAAACAACAGTTATCTTTGGATGCTTGTGATTGAGCAGTTATAGTTATAAGCAGACTGCCTCTTCATTTAGCTTTAATTCTTATGTGTACTGGAAAGCATGAGTGTATGGTAGTTGTATTTAACATCTACAGATCTGTATAAGAACCAAGTGGAGGACCTACTCCCTGTTTGTTTTGCAGCAACAGGGATCCTAGTTGAATTTTTCATCTCCTATGTTTACAAGAAAATCATTTGATGAAAAATTAAAGTTTTGCTTGCAAGTGTGTTTTTCTGTGTTTTCTTTCAATTATGCAAGAAAAGCAGTTCATTCATTAGCTGAGATTTGCTGGTAATTCTGCTGTCTACTTTCATCATGTTGACATCGATAATAAGATTGAAGTTTATGTGTGTGACAGTGCGTTTATATAAGTTGGCAAGTTTATATGAAGTAGCATCTTAGTGCTTCATATCTAAGTGATAATAAGTTTGGAAATATTACAAATTTGATTTTAGGTAAGACGGAATAATATACAAGTTGCGGGCTATGACTTCACACTACATTGAATGCTTAAAAACTATTTTCATGTCTCGTTGGTATGGTGAATGGAAACATAAAATGTTTTTCGTGTGGTACTTGAGTACCCAACAGCTCAGTTGTAGCAGCAGTAGATCAGACTGTTGATCTTTGTATTTTACAGAAATCATGCACCGAAGTGCATTTTGTTCTTGCTTTAAATGATTTAAGCATACAAAGTGAGGGTTAGGCTTATTTGAAGTAGTTTTTAAGGCTTGTCAAACAGGATGTATTCAAAAGATAACATGACTTTTTAAAAACTGGCAATTTATCTGTAGGATTATTAATAAATCAAGTTAAAGAAAGATAAGGTTAATTGAATTTTTAAACAAGTACCTGTATTATCCTTCAAGCACCTTGGAGCTCATACAATATTCACACCTTTTTTTCTAAGAGTGCTTTGATATGTTTGAATTCCTTTTTTAATGTCTTTTTTTTTTTTTATATAACTTGGTTAATTGGATTAACCCTTAATATTCAAGCAGTCAATCTGATGCCATTTTCCCTTCTGCTGTTGTATTGCCTTATCTGTGCGACTACAATTAGTTACTGTTCCTTGGAAGTATTTTCAGCCAGGAAGCTGCTACGTCTGCTTTTTCTGGTGATGATGATGCTTGGGGCCATTTGACAGGTAATCATTAGAACTTGGCTCCTTGCAGACTATGGTGTCTTTTCACTTGTCATTGCAGGGGGATTTATGTAGGTAACTCCTATTAATGTTAATGGGACTTGCATGTGTAAATCCTCCTTGCATCAATGGGAAAATTGACCCCTGAAAAAAATAACTTCGTGTTAGACTTGCTGATTCAGAAACATCCAGATTGTGTGTGGAAGTGGGATGGAGCACATGCTCTGTGCTGGTTCACTGAAATGCTCTGAAGAGGACTTGGGGAATTGTCAGGGGGTTTATCTTTTATATTGTATTTTGTATTTTCTGTACGTTCCCAAATCTTGTCAAAGTTCCTCTTTTGATTATTTTTATGATTCTTTTTATGTAGGTACTATCAGTTTCACTTTCTATACTCAGGAGCTCGCTTGGCTCCTTTTGCTTTGGCTCTCATGGTGTTTTAGGCCTTTTTACATCAGCAACGTGAGTTGCAACAGCTTAATGTTGAGAACAATTTCTAGTGATGTACTGATTAATGACAAGTTGGAAGTATTACAATACTGTTTTCACACAAGATGAGACTACGTCACTTGCAGTCCATAATCTCAACTGTTGAAGGACAAAATAAATTTCCTCAACGCTTTCCCAGGCTGGGAGTGGGAAGAAGAAAGGAAGGACAGACAGACGGAAATGGCTGAAGCAGGATTGTGGTAGTGGGAGGAGAGGATGAAATGGGGCTGTTTGTCATAACCTTCATGCTCCAAGATCAACTGAGTTTTGCAGTTTTATTTCCCCTTCTGCCATGTGAGATTTTGACACAATTTCTAACAGATTATGGACTCTGGGGAAAAATATATATGTGCTTTTCAGAATGAGGCGGCAACAGTTGATCAAGAATGGAATAACATAAATGGAGCGATACCCGGCACATGCACCGAGGACTCGGCAGTACAAATAAGAGGAGTATTTTTTTCTTTACCTGTGGATATGTTTATCCATTCTTTATTTGGTATTTTGTTGCTCAGTCAGTCACTGCTGTAGATCTTCTGAATAATCATCTGCAGTACATTTTAGGTTTTTATTTATCTGACAATTTTATATGAGTAGCAAATTTTATCACTGTGTTTCTTAATATAACATGAAATTATTCAGCAGCACATATCTCTTTTACCTGAAAGCCTTGTTAACTCTTCCCTAATATCATGGTCATTCATATCTACTAATTCTTTCTTTACAGTGGTTTCTATCAATTTGCCTGCTATGGAAATTAAATTTCATTCACTGGTAATTATAAAGCTCTCTTGAAAAAAAACAAACAAAACAAAAACAAAACAAAAAAGCCAACACTCTCCCCTAAGGAAAAGTTCCAAGTCATCCTGTAAAAAGTAAAAATCCAGGTGTCAGAACTACCCTAAGCTGCTCCAGAGATGTCTCCCAGCTTTTGTGCCACAGTGAATGTTCTCTTCACCAATTCATTATCAATACGCTCTACAGATTCTGGTGGGTTATCTGCTGTTGATGCCATTCTTTATTTTTATTTAGGATTGTGGCTACAACTAATGCAGTTGCTAGTTTTCCAGTTCAGGGAGCAAGTTACTGAGATCACATCATGAAACCTGATTGATTTGTGTGTGTATACAATTCTTAACATATTTTTTTCAAATAGTCATAATTAGCTTGTGTATGTGTATGTATTATGACAAAATTATCAACTCATCGAAGTTTATCATTTAAACTTTTGCAGAAATCAACCACTATAGAGTGTCCAAAAGTTAGAATTACCTGCTATTACCAAAAGTGTCAAAAATACATGGGAGGTTTGTGGTGGCGGGGCAGTTGCTTGCATTCCTTGGGTAAGTAATAATGCGGAGTGTCTTGGGTAAGATGTAGGAGTAGTTGTGACACTGGAAGCTTGAGACACTGATATAAAATGCTCATTTATTGCAACCCACTTTAATAGTAGATTGCTTCAATAATCATATGGAAACCTTTACTTAGGTGCATATAATTCCAAGAACAACCTTTTTAATCTGATAAAAAGTTAACACAGAAGGATAGTTTCAGTTGTAGAGCTAGGTAGTAGGAAATGGTCAACCGTGGGGAATTCATGTCATCAGCCTCATATCTAGCAAACAAATTACTTTTGGTGGAAATAGAGCTTATTAGCAATTCCACCATTATGTTTATTTACAGGCTGCCAGTTCGTGTTTATAAGAGTGACTGGTTCTTCAAAATCTGGCTGGGGAGCCGGGCAGAAATGTTGTAAATCTCAATGACATTTGAGATTTAGAAAGTTGACAGTGAGGTATCGGGAAGATACAGTTGTTGACTGCATGGGAGTTCTGATCAGAGGAGACTTTTAATAGAAAATACTCTTCCTGTCACAATTCTAACAGACAATATATTTTACGCTACTTGCATAGATTGACAAAAAAGATGGAAGGTATCAACCTGAGTGTATATCAAGCCCCAGATGTATTTCAGTAAACAGTGGCTGATTCCCAGTGTATATAACGCTGCTTAAGTGGCAGTTTTATGTAGGTGTCTTTTCCGTCTTGGGGAAGAGGTTTTTTGAGGATGTTGCAAGTTTTATAGCTGGCCAGTATACTGAATTCAGTAGTGTACTTCTTCACCTCATTTTAGTTTTTCCTATTACCCATCAGATCTTTTTTATTTTTCACTCAAGAAGTTTAAGCGTCAAGTAGAACTAAAATACTTTCTTAGTGACAGTCTAATCTTCAGATTATCATAAGAGACATGGCACAAAGAGGTTATGCTGTTAATAAAGATAATGCTGATTTTTTACAAAATCTCAAAACATCCGCATTTTTAGATAGAGATTTTCAGGGTTTGGTATTTCCTTCTGAAGTGCCACCCCATAATTCATAATATATTTGGATCTCTGGGAAGGCTTTAGAGCTGTTCCTCCATTCTGGGTGGTTAAGACTTCAGTAAAGGGGGCATGCCTGGTGCTGTGGACACTCCATCTGTCTGCTCAGCCAGAGGAGGTTCCTCTTCTGAGATGTTACTGCATGGTGACAATCACCACTGGTGGCCAACAAATGCTGCTTTGGCTTTTGGAGCTGTTTTTTTTGCTCCAATTTCAGGCAGCTTATTCTCTTGCTGAGTACTGGTAGCTGTATCTCATTCTTTTTCTTTTCTCTAAGCTTGAACTGTGAAACGCTGCTCTGTTAGCGCTTAGAGATTGTTGCCTTGATCCTGAAGCTCTTAGCTTAGTAAGTCATTAGCACGAGGATAAAACATCTGGATAACGTCATACTAGACTGCAGTTCCTTGATACCTCAAAGCCTCGTTCACAAGCCAGAAAACCAGTGTAGGGTTGGTTGGTAAGCTGCTGTTCTGAACCTGAGTTGAATATCCAGACTGAGGAAAAGGTTGGGTTTCTTTATTACTGTCCGACATCATACTGGAAACTTAAGTCTAGAAAGGATACTTTACAGTAGTCTTCGCTCTTAAAAAAAAAAAAAAAAAATCATTAATCCAAACACCAAACACTTTTGTACCATGTTTTAGACTCTGAGTACAGAAGAAACTCTGTAATGCCCAATGTGGAATTCTGAATCTGTTCTGTTTCAAACCCGAGCATATTTCTGGAGCTCACCCAAGGGAAAGCCATTTAATCATGATGAGAGACCAGCTGTCACACCAATGTAAGGAAACATCGCTCTGCTCTGGGAACTCTGCAGTAGCATGAAAGTCACTGCAAGTCATGGTTGAGTCCTGTGTTGTGAATAAATTATCCAGTGAATTCAGCCTTTTTTCCTGTTAAAAAATTTGTGTAAAACCTAGCTCAGTACCTTCAGTGTAGAATTTTTAGACTGTAGATTATTTAGAGAGAATCCACTACATGATCCTAGCAGCAACTTATTAGCTAAGTCATGCGATATTTTCCTGCTCCATAGTTGGATGCTGAAATAAATATTTAAATAATAAATAATCTTTAAAGTGGTTTATTCATTATTGCAGCATACGTCTTTATGACAATAAAATACTGTTATGAAAAACAACAAAAATGCTATTTATTATTAAGGAAGCCATCATAAAATAACTTATTTTGGCAACACTTGTACAGGATACTTGCATTTTCTTTACACAGAAGTTTTAAGCCAGGAGACCTTAAATTACTTTCCAGATTCCCAGTCTGAATTTAAAATTAAAATGTGAGCATGGTAAAAGCTAATAGCCCTCTCAGTTACATTTTAAGGACATATTCATCTCTGTTAAGATATCACTTGAAATGCACACTGCATAGATTATACATTTAAAAATTTGGTTTGCAGCAAATCTCTTCAGATGGCCTATTCCAGTGTCATCCCTGAAGTGATATCTGAAAATAAATGCGTGTGCACAAGTGTAATAAAGCAGGGGACGAAGCAATACTCAAATGAAAAGTAACACCAAGCGGTGGGTAACGTGTCAATTGGGATTCAAGAGAAATGGTTTGATTTTTTGGCTCTGGCGCTGGTTTCTTCGATGAACTCGGTTGAGTCATTTCCCTTTAATGTCATAGTAAAAAGATGTAGAATGGTGACATACTTTCTGAAGCCTTTTGAGAGGTCAATAAAATAGAAAAGTAATATATGTATTTGAGAAAGAAAATGAACAGTGTTAATGATAACTGTAAAAATGCATAGCAGTAATACTTGCGTAGAGGTGCAAATGATTTTCTGAGGGAAAAACATCAATTATAACTATTATAACGTGATTGGCATAGCAGATGTTTTGTTAGCCAAATGCTGTTTTCCATCTCTGACATTTTCTGTGTTTCACAAGTTAAGTTCACCAATCAGCACAAACTCTTTGTTTACTGCTTAATAAAAATAACATATAATTTAAAAAAAATCTGATTATGCATATTTTGATGGCAGATTGTAATGCATATTGCTTCATTGTTTAATTAGGACTTAATGCTAATGTCATTAACATTCTATGCAGTAATTCAGTAGGTTGTGTATTTATAGACATAATGAAAGTCGTAAACTTTTTGCAGTAAAGTGCTTTTGACTGTGCTGTTAAATTAAAAATGTTAAAGTTACTCTAACCTGACATTAGCTCTCAGTCCAATGAATCCGAAAAATACCGCTATGTGTACTAAATGTGGGGGGGCTTAATTATCTATTATTATTTTTTAGTAGAGCCTAACATCCTTTCCTTTGAGAAAGAAAATAGAAATAGATTGGATAAAGCAGGAACCTCAGAAAATGGGGATCTGACGTTTGAAATACTGTCCTCCTGGAAGGCTGTTTGGAGTACTGACACTGAATTTAAGTAATCAGAATCCCATCCAGATTTTATTCTGTGGTACTTCTTATAAATCAGGTAACTAGGCAGCACTTCACTTTTCAGTTTATTACCATGAATGTGGATGTGTGCTTTATTTGTGAATACAAAGCCTTTTTCTAAGCAATTATCTTGTTTGCATAACCTTTTCTAGAAAGGTTTTTAAAAACAGTGCGATACCTGTAACAAAAATAATAAGCACAAAAATGTGAATGGAGTACACTTCAAGGAACTCCTAAAATTGTGCTATGGCCCTATTTTTGATAGTATTTCACATGATGTCCTTTTGCATTTGACTGATAAATACAGTATAAATACAGTGATCGTATTTTGCACATTCTTATTTTAATTCAACTTTTTACAGGTTAAATTAGGCATACTTGTAGGCCTCTATTTCTATACTTTGTAACATGTCCCAGTTCAATTAAACAAGTCTGTTCACTGTGTGCTCTACACTCCTCTACACTCTTTAATGAGAAAGGGGCTTTAATGGTGCCAGGCCAATGAATAATGATTGAGTGGGAAGTGGGAAGTGCTAGAAGGTAAAGAAAGTCACCATCCCTGGAGGGGTTTAAAAGGCACATGGGCAAGGTTCTTAGGGATGTGGGTTAGTGCCAGAGTTAGGTTATGGTTGGACTCGATGACCTTGAGGGTCTCTTCCAACCAAAATGATTCTATGAGTGAGGCTGATGTTGGATGCTCTCCAGCCGGGGATGAAGCCACCACTGCCAACAGTGCGGCCGGTCCCCTCTCTGGCCTAGACAGTGACACCAGCAGCAGGAGGCCTGGGCTGGCACAAGAGTCCTTGTGAGGCAGGAATGGGCATGTCGGAAGAAAAGGGGTTGCATGTCTCTTCTCCCTGCTCTTCTGAATCTCTTGAGGCTCTGCAGTCGATAAATAATGGCATTTCTGACCAAGGATGGTCACTCACGTGTGGAAGGTGCTGTTACAGCACCTCAGTATTCAGCCTGTACTCACCGCTTCCAGCTCCACAGGAGCTGAGGTGATGAACCAGTGCATCCTGCACAGGGAAAACTAAATGCAACTTGTTGTAAACTGGGAATTTTGTGGATTTTTAGAGGAGACTGAGGTAAGTTTTGTGTCTCTCTAGGCACTTCTGTGGCTGTTATCCATGGTGATTTTGAAAAGAAGACTAAAAACTAAACAAGCAAAGAAAATTTTTCTTTGAAGTTGCCTGTAGTCCCCACAGTGCTGAGCGAGGCTTCTGCCAGCAAAGTTCCCACTGCGCTGCTCTCCGGAGGAGCGTTCTCTACAGTATTGAGTCTGCTCGGTGTTATGGATGCTACGGTAGCTTCACACTGTAGGGCTTAAACCTATTCTTACTGAAATCAATAGGTATTTTTCTTATGAAGTGACTTGGAAAGGTTTTTAAAGGATTATTGGAATTTTTGGATTACCACAGATGAATTCATTCTGTTTCACTGAATTGAATTACAGCATCGTATCTGTTGCTAGTATATTAATAAAATGTATGAAGCCAGCCTTAAAGCGTAGTTCCTTTTCTCCTTTTAAAGAAGCAGCAGGAAGGATTTTTCAAAGATGCGTTATTTTTCTCAGAGTAATGTTGCATACAGACTGGAGATTGCTGCTTCTATTGAATTGCATAATGAAAAATCAATCAGTTTAATGGTTGACAAACTTTGACATTCAAATAAAAATGTTGCTGGTATTTTCATAAAGACCTGTAGGCAAAACTAGATTCAGTGACTTTAATTTATGCAATAGTAAATGTCTGCCAAAATGTTGTACAAATGACTGTATAATGAGGCAATAATAACTCTGAGGAACGGAAGGAAAGCAAACAGAGGCCAAACTTCTCAGTTTTTACAGATCATATAATTTCACAAAGCCTTTCAAGGTAAAATATGTTTCTGCAACAGCCCTTTCAACAACACATTCTGTTTGGAAAGAAATTGCTCAAAATCATCAAACCACATTTTCTGAAACTGTCGCATAGTATCTGATTACAATGTTTACCTTTTCTACTTGTTCAGTTGTCTGCCCTGGCTGCATTTACTTCTTCACCCCTTCTCATCTTATTGTGTACTCTGCAAAAACTAGCTAAATAAAAAAAGCCTTGTTCATACTACTTCTATTATATTTTTCATGTGCCTGTGAGCAAAAAGGAGGATAAGAGAGGTCCTCCTGTGAAGGAGAAAAAGAAAACAGCAAAAGGCTTGACAAGCTGCTGGTTTTACATGTATGTTGGTTGTTCTGACTGTCTTTCTTTTATTTTCTTTGATTCAGAGTCCTATCTGAATCCCAGTAAGGGAAGGGAACACCTTTGTTCCTCATTCGTTTCTGCTTTTAATGTATGTTTGAACACAGGACTCAGAGGAAAAGCAAGGGGAGTGCTGTCCCGGAGGCAGCAGACTGGCTTAATAAATCCTGTTAGTTTCTCCTCTTGCTCAGATTTTGTCTGTTATAGCTATAAGTTTCTCAGTGCCGCTCAGCCCAAAATGTTCATCCTTCCTCCAGTCACCTTTACTTGGCCCTTTCCTTGCCCTGTTCTCATGTGCTTCTTGAAAATTTCCCTTCCCAGTCCTAGGACAGGCTTCAAGGAGCAACTCGATGACCTCTACTTGCATGAAGAGGTCTCAGGCTGGGAGATTGAGGGACACTAAAGACTGGATTATCGGTGTCTTGGAGGCTCCGAGATTGACTGTTATTTAATATAACCAAAGTATTTTAGAAGAAACAATTATTTTGCATTCATACTGTTTGATTTGAAAGCAGGGCTGGCTGTTGCTGAGGCTCTTGCTGGTCTAGATGGTTACGTGTTTTGGCTGCGACCACGTGTGTCGGCTTGTTGGGCTCTTCGATCATGGAGGTTTTGAGTGTTTCATTCATGTCGATAGCAAGTTTTGCCTTCTGCTTCTTAGCACTGTTAACTACTTGAATCTTCTAAGCTTTGCACAACTTTCAGCTCCCATTCCTATATGCTCTGGGTGTTTTTGTTAATTCTTTTTTACTGTAATTACACCAGCTTGATCCAGTTTGCCCTTTTTTTCATTTTCCTTTCATGCATTATCCCAAGCTCTGAATAATCTTTTAGAACTGACTTATTGCTATTTCTTTTAGTATAATTATGTGTCTGAATTCAAGATATTAACTAAACTAGATATACATTTTATTGCATGGTCCAACAGGAGGAAAAAAAAAAGGTACTTGTGTGCTGCATTCCAGCCATCACCAGGTAATGTAGCTGCTTTGCAGCCACCTGCCCTCGCAGCTTCAGCCCTCACCTGCCTCCTGTCCCTTTGACTTACTGTTATTTTGTGTTGAGTTCTTCATGGTAGTGACCTAAGAAACTTCTCGGTGCTGTATTAAATAATGTGCCAGGTGGCTCACGCATTATCACTGGTTAGTTGCGTGTTCTACCACTTCTTTTCTTAAAGTCCATAATCCATTTTTGTTTCAGGAAGTTCAGGAGAGTATTCCCTTTTCATTCCTTGGGATGAATTATAATTATGCTGCTTTTCCACCTTTATCGTTCTTCTGATTTTTGTGTTGATATGATGACTGATTTTTAGTATCTCTGTTTTGTAACTGGCAAAAACAAATTGAGGAATTTATTTCCCTGTGGCCATAGAACGGTAGAGCCCAGATTAAAGCATTGTTCCTGTTTTTTCCTTGTAACTAAAATCAGAAAAAAGTTACTCTGTATCATTTCTTTCTGTAGTAATTTGTGTGGTGATCTCCTAGCACTTCTCTATCAAGAAACCTGTAGTATGTCTTTTTTCAAGAGCTTTGCTTTACCACTGATGTTAACGTGTGGATGGAAGCTGCTATGGTAAATGTCTGTTCCCAAGGGTAAAAAGTGTGTTTGGTTGAGGTTTTGTGGGTTTGTTTTGTTTTGTGGGGTTTTGTTTGTTTGTGTTTTGTTTGGGTGGTAGTGTAATGAACTGTAACGTTTATTTGTCCTGATGTATCTCACAAATATTTAACTGTTTTTAGGGGGAAAATGTTACACCATGTTTACATTTCGGAAAAGCTGTGTCACGGACAGAAATACAACCATGGCTCCAAGTTGTGTGTTGGGTGTGTGAACAGGGATTCATTTCTTCTGCAATTGGGGTCTGAGACTTCCCAGCTCTGTTATTTAAGCAGCACATGACAGGATTGTGAGCTACTGAAAACAAGGTAAAGCCTGTTAGCTGTCCTGAAATCCATCATAAGCAAGGGAGCATGTGTATACTCAGGTATTTCTTTCCCTGTCATGGATGTGAATGAACTCTTAAAGCACTGGGGTTTTGGTACGTAAAAGCTTAAGCAATTACTCATGAGGACACGAGTTTTCCTCAGTGTTTGGGAGATTTATGTTTCCTGTTGACACTTTGCAGCAGGAGAGCAGCATGCATGTTGCATCTGAAGAGCAAGACAATATTTGATATTTACTGTAAGACAAAAATGTGCATTAAAAACTCTGAAAGGAAATACAAACTTGAGGAGGCCGGAGCTGATCGACATCCGTGGAAGTCATTTTTCTTTCACAATTCTGGGATTTCATGCAATGCTGAATGTCACCCAGAGCTATCTCTTGTACGTGTCAGTAAGCGACACAAACTGACAGCTGCTCTGCAGCCTCCCGTGGCATCCGTTCATTCAGTAATACGCTTCCACGTGGTTTTATCTTTGTTGTCTCTTTCCTAACAGTTCAAAATAACAACAGCTAGTAATTACAATTGATACTGAGTTCCCCCCAGTGCTAAGGTGTTGAATAGGCAGCCCTACACGCTAAATCAGTGATTAACTCTAGGTTTTCTCTTCCTTCTTGGTGTGGAGCTATAACATATGTGATAGTTCCTACAAGCACATTGTGCATTCTTAACTCTCACAGTACACAAGCTTCAGCAGGCAAGCACTGCCAACAGTAACAAGAATTTTAAAAATGTTTTTATTTTTGTTAGGTAATACGTGCGTATTATCTTCAGAATGGATGTACGGGTAGAAATGCTGGCTTCACACTCTGAAATTTCCCTTTTCCACTGGTGTTGTATAGTTTAGAGTGTATATAACAGGCACAAGTGGAATTGAGTTTTTAGCTAAGCCCTCTTCTTACTTATGCTCATGGTTACGTGACTGGTTTTAGGAAAATAAGATATTTATCCATTTTACGTTAAGAAATATGGCAAAATCATGCACTCCTTACTGAATTATCTTTACAAATCATTGCTGTAACTGTGTATTTTTGAAATTATTTTATGCATTCTGAATCTTTTATGATGCTACCACTGCTGTGAGTTTAAAAAAAAATCTTTAGAAGTTATTACTGATGGTACTTATTAATGCATAGGCTTAGCTTTGATGTATTTGTTTATCTTGCTAACCTTGTTAAGCAACAGCTGTTAGTAATTGGCTTAATTATTTTTTATAATTAATATAGCTATAGTAAGTGCAGTAATCTAATTTGTAAAACACGTAAAATACAATATTTTTTCCAAAGTTCTAATTTAGAATTAGATGCCTGACGTGAGTCAGAGAGGAGGCTGGTATCACATGCTTGCTTCTGCCTTTGAAAACTTACCCCTGAAACTATTCTGGCAAATGAAGTGATATACATAGTATATATTCTTCATTTTTTAAATTCACTCAGAGCTGCTCAGTTGCACTAGATGTGCTACTGCAGACAGCTGGTGGAAATAACCTTTTAGATCTAATGGTAGAGGCTGATTTTTGACCCAGAATGACTGAATTCTGACACTTTACAGCTCTGCAGTTCTGCGTACCTTAATTTTCAGACTCCTACATCTTTGAAATTGTAGGTGGTACATATTAGGCTTAGGTCATTCTTTAAAAAAACGTGGTTTATCCTGAACTATAAGGGAACCAATATCCACAGAACATGAAAATGTCAATCAGAGAGGCTTAACTTTTTAAATGTGTTGATTTGCATGGCCATATAGTTTACACTAAATATCAAGCACTGTATGAGATACTTAATAAACTAAGAAATAAGATTGATACTGCTGATCTACAAAATGATTCTGTTTCATGGAAGTTATATAAAAAATTACTGAACTGAGACTGCTCTTGGCTTTAAGCTCATATAATGCCCGATACACCAGCAAAGCAGCAGTGGTTATTTCAAATGTTAGATGAGTAGTTAACATTTATTTCTTCTTACAGGGATGTAGTTCTAGGTGTATTCAGTAAGGTTTCTGTAAGGCCAGACAACGATTGTTTACGTGAAAAATGAGTTGTAGTGGATTTTTTGCATACCACCATCTTTTTTCATTCATTGCCAAAATGTAACCTTACCATTTAAAAGCAGTCTCACTGAGGGATTGTAGTGAAAACGGAGACTGGGAAACACCGAGTTACAGGATGACAAAGAAAGAGGGTTTGAGAGTCAGTTTATCTCCTGCTAAAATAGGAGTTGCATCAAGAAGGGTTCTTCAGGTTCTGTGTTAGTTGTTCACAGAATCACAGAATGCCAGGGATTCGAAGGGACCTCGAAAGCTCATCCAGCCCAATCCCCCCATGGAGCAGGAACACCCAGATGAGGCTACACAGGAAGGTGTCCATGTGGGCTTTGAATGTCTCTAGAGTATGAGACTCCACAACCTCCCTGGGCAGCCTGGTCCAGTGTCTGTCACCCTCATTGAGAAGAAGTTTGTTCTCAAATTTAAGTGGAACCTCTTGTGTTCCAGTTTGAACCCACTACCCCTTGGCCTATCATTGGTTGTCACCGAGAAGAGCCTGGCTCCATCCTCCTGATGCTCACGCTTTATATATCTGTAAACATTAATGAGGCCACCCCTCAGTCTCCTCCAAGCTAAAGAGCCCCAGCTCCCTCAGCCTTTCCTCATAAGGGAGATGCTCCACTCCCTTCAGCATCTTATTAGATTATGTATCATTTGATTTTCATATGAAAAAACAGATCCTAATTACATTTTGAGTCCAATGGGCTCCTAGATGAAGCTCCCCTGTAAAGGGTTGCTTGGGTTTCATTTCATTTCTTTTTTTTTCTAAAATTAAACATACATTAATGCTTCTGAAACTCTGTGCAACATATATTTAGCCTTTTATGTCTGAGTTCAAGTGAACAGGTTCAGAACTGTTGTGTTTTTCTAAACTTAGCTTCACTTTTGGCAAGTCATCAAATACTGCTCTGTAGGTAGTGTTGGAGTTTCATAGATAAATATCCATCAGCACACTAGTATGTGGATACATTGCAAGTAATTAAAAATGAAGCAACAAAACTTTCTCCCTTCTTCCTCCCTAAAGCGTGCTTTCTCAGCAATAGAACTAAAGCAGTTTGCTAACCTCCAGCACTTGTGTCAGCAGCAAAATTGAAAGTATTTTTTGTCACCTGCACTGCTGTCAGCAGAAAAAAAAAAATAGAAAGTAGAGGAACATAATTTCAGCACTAACATAAGTATCAGAATGATTTACCTGTCTGTTCTGCTTCACTTTCATCTCAGCTTTCAGGGCTTCATTCATCAATCTTTTATTTACACACGCATATCTCATTTTTACACAATTTCTTTCTCCCCGACCAGATGGCTGTGTTGTCTGCTCGGTGTTCATCAAAGAGAATGAGAAAATACACGGATGTGTAGTGTCGTCTGGCTAGGATTTGGCTAACTCTATTTTTCAGCAGCAATTTTGTAAGTATTCGGATAATGACAAAGAACACTCAGACGTTTCAGAAAAATACCACAAAATTCTCAGACTTTTAAATGCATTACTTACTTGACCTGTATGAAAACATTATCTTTTCGTCTAGGCACCAGGATTGTTTCATCACACACAGCCCTTTAGTTGGCAATTAATATAAAACTGAAAGCTAGTCAGTAGAAGAGAAGTACATATTAAAAGCAAGAATTATTTTTTTTTAATGCTAATATTCATTTGAATAGCAAATATGAGTGCTATAGTGGTTCAATTTATATTTCATCTATAGTACTCATTTTGTCTGTATACAGGGTTTAGAACAATTTTAGTGAGTTTGCTTCCAATGAGCTTTTCTTGAAATGTGTAGAATTTTTTAGGAAGAAGTTTGTTCTATTTTTAAAATGCTTTCAAATCTTATGTTTTGCAAAATTATTCTTGGCTAATATCACGTAACCTGTCTTGTCTGCTGTATATCTAACAAATTTTTGTTGCATTCTTAGCTTCTTGAGTGCTCTTTACATATAAACTTAACCAATAGAATTTAGCTTTAGTGTGATCCATTCATTTCTGCACCTTTAGAATTTAGTATATCCACAGTAGAAAGGAATATCAGTAATTATGTTTCAAACTTCTGAGTCCCATCTTTGTAAATTACATATTCTTGAAGTGTTTATTTGCTCTTTTTCTACCAGACTCAACTTCTAGTTTTTGCTTGATAGTAGAATTAGTGATGGGCTTGAAACTACTTATAGGCTGATTACCTTGACTAATCTTGGCCAAAGAATGGAAAAGAAAATGCTTGTAGGGAATTCCATTCCATTCCTTTTGACAGCCAGCATTGTATTATGGATGACAAGTAATCACTAGATGAATTCTATATCATTCTTCAGGATGAATGTTCATAAAGGTATTTGAACTGATGTATTTTAGATGCAAGTTGTTGGCTTTGCTAGAACACAACAAATTATCAGACTGTTATGAATAGAACACATGTAAAATGGATTTAAATCAGCTAAGAGACCTCACAAAGGAGCTAACTCTTGGAAATGGTCTTTGAAAGGCAGCATTGCTGGCAGGGTAGAAAAGTATCATGTTCTTCCATATTCTTATCAATAATGTAACATAAATATTGTACTACCACTCAGAACATTTGCCACTAACAAAACGATTACAGCTTAGTAAGCATTGACAAGGACAGAGCCATTATGCATTGTAATACAGCTCATAATGGTAAGCATTGGCCATTATAATAAACTACAGATTAATGCTGCTGTAGTCAAAGGTGTTCTTGTATAACAGGGAAAATAGGTTGTAACTACAGAGTGGACACTGTGTCCAGGAAGGAAGTGACTTTGAAAAGGCTTTAAAAGTAAGGGTGGTAAATGGCTCAGCAGAAACTCCCCACAAATGCTATATAATATAGCATAAATTTGATAATGATCTAAAAATTACTTTGTGCACTGCTGAGGCTAGTAAATGTTCGGTTTTGATTCGGCTGTATCTTCTCATTAATGATAGTATTTAAATTGTAAAAATGTTGAAGAACTTACAGAACTAAGAGAAGATCTTCAGATGCGAGTCAGGCTAGAGAAACACCTGTAAAGTAGAGACTTCAAGGTTGGTTTGCTGAGCTGCTACAAAGGGACTTAACAGGATAACTTAGTGTACAAATAACTTCATTGGATCAAGGTTTGTGTACTAAAGTCTCTTCAAAGCAAACATAGTAAAGTAACCTCAAGCAAAGTAAATTCATAATTGAAAACTGTGAAACAAGCAGCCAGAGGAAGTGACGGCTTTTCTTTCTCAAAAAGTCTTCAAAGTCTGCATTGCCTTATGGTAAAGAATGTGAGCCCATACAAGACATGTAGTGGAAATAAAGACTGACACTCCACCACGGCAACACAGAAATCAGAATAGCTCATTTAAAGTTAATTTCTACTCTTAAAGTTAAATTTTTTTTTTTCCTCTGATTACAGAGATGTGTTTTAATTTATTGGTTAATTTACTGAAAAGATATACTGAAAAATGGGTAGAGAAAAACAGTGCCTGCAAACAGCAGTCTCTCTGAAGAAACCAAAGGAGTTGGAGGGAAAATGCCCAAACTATTTGCTGTGGTGATTTAATCTCTTTTACAACAACCTACAAAACTGTTTTTACTTAGACTGAGAAAGAGCTGATGGACATAAAAGAGTGCAAGAGACTGAGCTGAACTGAAAGAGATTTTCTGTTAAATGAGAAACAGCAGTCACTGAAGTGAAGCTAAACTGAAACACAGCCCTCTCCTCTCCTTTTATTCTTTGCACTGACATTGCTTAAAGAAGCAAGCTCTGCTTAAACTGTAAGGTAAGAAAAATATGCATTTAGGTCATTTATTGGTTTAATATTTCTACAAGTTTTACACCTACCACTAAAGACTGAAAACAATGCTACAACCAAAGACACTTAGGCTGTCTTTTCTGATCAAGCACTTTAAAGTTCAAAAATCAAGAAAAACAATGACTGCAACTCTGGTTGTAAAAAGTTGCAAAATCTACCTGTGACATTATTTTAAATATGTCTATTGTTTCATGTGAAGGATTTTTCCATGGAAGGAATGTTAAAAATCCATCTGTTTAAAACAACAACAACAAACCTTTAGTTCCTTGTAGTATATGTTGGAGGATTTAATTTTTGTTTCATACTTTTGCCAGAACTGGATAGTAGTTGTAATAGTAAATTTTTGAGTAAAGGTATAAGAATTTTGAACACTTTAATAAGCTCTTTCTACCAGTAGATGTAACAGACTACTTCAGAGTCGTCACTTCTCCACTGTATGTAGAGAACAGTGCCATCTGGAGAAAAAAGGAGGAGAACCGACAGAAAACGACAAAACAACGGCACATTTGGAGTTCAGGAGCAGTAAGTGACACAGGACACATTTTCCTGGAGCCATCTAATAGACGGTGAGGACAGCAGGGCATCACTTACACACGAGCAGGACAACTGTGATTTTGTTGATGGAGTGTCCTCAGCAGGGCATCTCGGGTTTCAGGAATGGGCCAGGCTAACAATAACTATCTTTCTGAGGCTGTGAGCTGCCCTGAAAATGAATATGGGCCCTTGCAGCATAGAAATGAGGAACTTCAATTTCTGCTGAATCGTTTTTCTGTGTCTTGGAAGAGAATAGCCATGATAGATGCAACACAGTGGAAGAACAGGAGCTTCTTCTGGACTTCCATGCATATCAACAAGTTCCCAAACTGCTATCCCTCCATCTTTATTATGATATAAAAGCTATCAAAATCCAAATACCTTCTCTCCCACCTCCTTTCAACATTGTGGAGTTCAACACATTGCATAGTTTGTTAGTTTGATGGTATTTTTCTAATACCATTGTTAGTAGACATCTGTGGGATGATGCATACTTGCAAACCTCATAAATAGGACTGATATTATCCCCATTTAAAAGGACAGAAAACTCAACAGGGAGGTTGTGACCTGCCCAAAACCACACAAGATTTAGTTATCCCAGGTATCAGAGCCTAGCTTAGTCCACAGTTTTGCCATTGTGTAGCAATGGCAAATAAAATCAAGAGTTTTCAACTTAAGAAAACACACTTGAAGTAAAACTGTATGTGGGAGAGAAAACAACACTAAGTGAATTTTCAGGTTGGTAACTCAGGTGTAACCATCAAGAGAGAGGTCTTGATATTTGTTTAAAAATGTCAACTCAGTGTTGCTGCTATGGCCAGTGGCCACTCACAAAGAGAAAGGTAAAATTTAAGAAACGGACAACAAAAAGCAAAGACGTTCTTCTGCTAAAATAAGACCTTACTAGTTAGGAAGTTCATATGGCTCAGAGATACCCTTATTTTCAAAAGTGTTTGGGAAAACCAGAGAAGTTGTAAAAAGACAGTAAAATAATGGGCAGCATGGCGCAGGTTCCTTAAACGGACAGACTGAATAGACCAGCACTCTGCAGCTCGTGAGAGAAATGCACACAGAAGGCCTGTAGCATCATCAATGGTCTGGAGAAAATGTTTAGAAAACAGTTTTTAGTTAGTCTTCATAGCACAAGAGACAACAAAGTGCTGAGACATTATCAGGCATGAAAGAGGTTAATATCTCTAACTGTGGAGTGAATTTGTTTTCTGTTTTGTTTTGTTTTGATGGTTTTGAAAGACATTTTCGTAACATGTATCTATGTACGTTTAAAGAGCTCTTTTGATTTGAAAGAAATAATGTAAACAACTATTTCTTTTAAGGATTCATCCAGGATTTGGGCTCTTGCCTATATGTTTGTGTGGATATGTATTTCAGTTCCAATCCATTGCTTTTAAATGGAAGAATTTATTTTTATTTCAACATTTAAGATTGTGAACACTGCATTTAAGTGTGCGAGGATGGCAGTCACGTCTAGAAGTGTTACCTAAAACAAACCTCTGTGTGAATACAGAAAATTTTTCACACTCGATCATTTTTAAAATTATGACTTACAAACAGTATTTGTCATTCATGTAAGTCTTATGAAAGTACAATTACATCTTCCTGTTGTGTTTCATACTGCTTCATATTTCTCATCTTCTCCCTTATCAAAGGAAGATATAAGGTGCAATATCTCTAGAAAAGAACTCTCTTCTTTCCCTTTCCTTGTTCATTAAAAAATCGGGTGACTTTGTAATGCTGATGTTCATCGTTTTGGCTCATCTGGATAAGAAGTAAGTATGAAATTTCCAGAAATATTTTGTCCAGGTTGTCTGGTAGGGGAAAAAAAACAATTTCTGATGAAAAACCAAGAGGGGTTAGGTATGCAAGACTGCGTCTAATTTATGCATGCAGTTGCCATGACTATGTATGCACATTGGATAATTGCTAGCACAAATGACTACTGGCATTTGCACACACATTTATCCAATTAGTATGTGCAATCAAAGTAATTTCATGCACAAATTAGCTGCACAATTGTGCATGCCTTCTGCGTATGTAATTGTATGCCTAATTGGTCTGAAAGTCTTGTTCACAATGTGTGTCTTGATTTTATTGCAATATAATGTAAAAAACAGTGAGTTTTATTTGCAGAAATGCAAATTTTGCATAATGCATAATGTTAGCACTTAGAAATAACTCCAGACTCTTTCTACTAGATTTCACAAAATAAACATCCTTTCATTTGATGCAGTTATTCCACACTTCATCATATGCTCAAACCAGGGCTGCTTTAAAAGTCCGTTTATTTGTTTTATAATCATAATTACTGAAATAAGTCTTCAAAACGCTGATTATAACCAGGGCATGGAAGAGCTTAAGAGAGAAACCCTATTTTTCTTTAAAAATACCATCAAAATGGTAGTTTGACCAGGCTGTATAAAGTAAGAAGCCACTGTAGAGAAACTATCGGAACATCTTTAACATATCTAATTTTTATTATCCATTTAATTGCGAAAGTTTTAGCACTGCTTTTAATATTTCAAATAACATAATACAGTATTTTCTGTGTTCTCTTATCTTGCATCCAGTGAGAGGTAGGTAGAGGAAAAGAGATTACAGATTGTGGCTTGGAAAATGTTTAAAAACAAAAAAATAGCAACAGAGATATTGTCTGCCTTTGAATGTCCCTGGATTACTTTTGAAATGTGTTCCTTGGGTCTGGCAGTACAAGAAGTTTTCCAAAAATAGGCCGGGTTGAGTAAACTGTTGTGGCTGTGAGACAGCGCCCAGCTGGGCAGATGAAGACACCTCACCTGGCTCCAGTTGCCAATCTGGCTACTTAACTACTGACTTTTCTGCTTATCCTGAATATGTAGTTCTACTTTCAGCTTTTGATCTAAAACGACTCGAAGAGCATGATTTTTTTTTTTTTTTTTTTTTTTTTTTTTACAAGAAAGGAACAGTAGAGGGAGGTGTTCTCTAACTTTCTTACTATCGACTGTTCTGAAGTATGTAAAGAAAATCAGTTTTACCATGTGATTTGAATGAAATCTGAATACAACAACTATTGCCTTGCTCTTTAAACATTTTGTGTCAGAAAACAGAAGTTGAAAGACTGTTGAAAGTGTCCACGATACTTAGCATATGCTCTGGGACTGATTTTGAATGTGTTCATTCAGACACTTGGAAGGCTTTATATACATTTGAAGGGAGACAGTTCTGGTTCCATAAATTCAAAAAAATCCCACCAAGATTGACTTTAAGACGTACATTTTAATTAAACATTTTGGCATATTTTCTGGATTTTTACTATCTGTAAAAAAAAAATGTGATAATCGTGATTATTTTTAAATTTACTTTTGAAGTTCAGATTTGCTTTTGCAACATAATTCAAAATTCTGGCCGCCTTGTGGTTTCTTAGGCCCCGTTCCTGTGTATTTGTCATATATCTTGGGATGGATTGAGCGGCAAGTCTTTCCCCTCGTTATTACTGTGTCCAGCTCTGGAGACTCAGCACAGGACAGACATGGACCTGCTGGAGAGGGGCCAGAGGAGCCACAGGAACGGTCCGAGGCTGGAACAGCTCTGCTGGGAGAACAGGCTGAGAGAGCTGGGCTGTTCAGCCTGGAGAAGAGAAGGCTCTGGGGAGACCTTATTATTGTGGCCTTTCAGTGCTTCAAGGGGCCGACAGGAAAGATGGGGACAGACTTTTTAGAAGGGCCCGTTATGACAGGATGAGGGGTGATGGTTTTAAACTAAAGGATGGAGATTCAGGCTGGACATGATGAAGGAATTTTTGATACTGAGGGTGGTGAGAGCCTGGCCGGTGGATGAACCATCCCTGGAGACATCCCAGGCCAGGCTGGACGGGGCTCTGAGCAACCTGAGCTGGTGAAGATGTCCCTGCTCATGGCAGGGGGGGCACTGGGGGAGCCTTTAAGGTCCCTTCCAACCCAAACTGTTCTATGATTCTGATTACTGCTCTTTTCTTTCCTTGTCGCACCAATCCAGTGCATCCTTTCCGCCTACACACACATCTTGCCCACTCTGTTTTTTCCTACAGTTTCCCTATGTAAATCTGCACATCATTTTCTCTGTTGGACACTCCTGATTTCAAGGCTCGCAGTCTCATTCTGTCTCACCTCTCCCGTCTCTGCCTTCTGTGCCTTTGTGGTTATTTACAATAATATCCTCTGTTGTGCATGCACCATTTCCCACAAACAAGGACCCTCGGTTTGATACAGTCTCTTACCAGCCGCTTCCATATTCAGGTTCATGTCCCTCTCTTTACCAGCTCTGTGCCGCGTTTCCTAACAACAGGTTTGCTTTCATTGAACCTTGAGGGAAATAGCATCACATTGTCGAAAGGCGTGTGGTCTCAATCCCACCCAAAATATGGGGACAGAGTTTAACCATCCTGAGCAAAATGTTCACAGAAAAACTGTAATAGTTTGTGATAAGCTAAATATTTACACTGAGGCTGGTGAGAAAAGTGTAAGTGCCTGCACACCTTGCGTAACCACAAACATACATTTGGATGCGTTTTTTTCCTGCGTGTCAGTTAAGTGGATGAAAATAGGTTTTGTCATAATAGACATATGGATTCCTTCCCAGCTCTTTCCAAAAGGGTTCTTGTACAACCTCGCAGTAACCTCATTTGTAAAACGGGGGAACAATACCTGCTGCCTTCGTATGGTTTTGCTCAATAATTGGGACTTTGAAGCAAAGGCTTTTGGCGTGTGGCCCAGAGCACCTGTCCCGTGCTGACGGGGGATCTGATGGGGCTGTTTGTCTCTCCAATTGCGGATATGTTGGTCAGACGCTCTCCCAGCTGGGAAGCCATATGTCGCAATTGCTTGTGTTGGGTGGCTTTGATTAGGCATTTTTCTTTCAATTAAATGAAATTTTTAAGCAGAAGCATTCACAGCGTCCATTTGTAGATGAAAGGTGAAGTCAGTAGGAGCTGTGAAGTAAGCAAGCTTACTTTCACAAGTTTATGTGAAAAGGGCACAAAATCTGAGACCCAGCAGTAGTTCTGAGAAGTGTAACTTTTGGTAATAGCATGGAATTGCACAGCCATAATGAGTACTATAACGGAATTAGTGAACTATTAGCTTTGTTTTGCTTTTTCACAAGATAGAAACAAACTATTTGTTAACTTTGTTTCTTCTTCTTCAAGCTGTGAGTCGTTTTATATGCAAATTATAAAGTGACATTTATTTTCAAGTGTCTGTTCTTTCCTGTACAGGTGTTTAGGACATGTTCTCCTATTAATCTGGGGGTATGATAGTATGAAAACTGTTGGTAAATGGGTACAATTCATCTCTATAAATTTATATCAAAGAATGTAAAATTAGCATTTTTCTTCCAGTCTTCAGTCACATTTTTAAATTATCCCTGCTGTGTTTTTCTCAGTATGGGGTATTGATGAGTGCAAATACCTGAAAGAATCTTTCATCACTTTTCACAAGAGAAAAAGGTTTATATGAAAGCATTTTGCTGCATGTACAGCATACAGATTTATGCAACTTTTACTTAAGCAGTAGAAAGTATATATAGGTGCCTTTTATAGAAAAGTGTCTACTTCTTCCTATTGACATTAGGAAAAAATCAACAGTCAACCATGCTAAGACTGAATGCTTACTACTTTAGAAAGAACATTGCATTATTTTTACTTTTAAAAACCAGCAGAGAAATGTCCATAATGCATGGTTGCCGACTGACAGGTGAACAAGGATCATTAAAGACCAGGATTGTACTTTCATAGAATTTTCATGTGCAGTTATTTAATTTAGGATTGTACTTATCATGTCTACTTGCTAAAAGTCATGTAATTGCATTATACAGATGCACTTTATACACAATTTTTATTTGCATCCAGAAAGAAAATGTCATGAGGGGAAACAATTTCAGGCCAGATGCTTTTGCATGTCTTCCTAGTATGTAAGTGGCATTTGACTAGTGCAGAAAATCTGATAATGAACATAGCAGCATCAAAGTTCAAATTAAAAATCCACCCCCTAGAATGAGTAGCAAGGTTTAAATGATGGAAACTAATCTGCTGGGTTTTGTCTTGCACGTAGTACAGTAAATGTTTTAATTTCTCTGATATTTCTATGGAATCTAAAAATTATTTGGTTTCCTACAGGAAAAGCTACCACAAACTGAATTACTGAGTTTTAACTATCTCTTTCCCTGTTCACTGATAAATTGGGTTTTGTGTTGCTTTCAGTGCCCTTCATTTTAGAAGATTTCATTAGGACCTTCACAGTAACGCCAAATTATGAACAAATGGGCTGATGAACAAATGCTTACAGGCCAGCTGGTAAGAAAAAGCTTCTTAATCTCACAATTTGGTTAAGGAGGAAAAAGATCTTGGATTTGGGTGTAGCATACTAGTATGGTCCTGTTTGGACTCCGCAATTGTAAAATCTGCATGAAAGCAGCAGCTTCAGTGATTCAGCTTGTGGCATCAGTTGCTGCTTATCCAGCTGTTGGCTCTGCCTGCACAGGGCGAATTGCTTTGGGTGGAATTATTGTCAGGTCTCCCTCCAGGAAGGTAAATTCATCACCCAACAGTGACCACTGGACCAAAAAACTCTGCACAGTTTGAAACAGTAAAGAAAGAGATATTAAAAATAACCCAAACATCAGACGTGTAGGAATTCTGGAACCTCAGGCTCTGGAACATGTCTGTTCCACAGGTCTGTCAGATCCGAATGAATTTTTTATGACGTGTCAGTAGGACATGTCATATAAGTGTTATTTTTTTTGAGGAATAAACATTTGAAAGTGAACAGGCTTGCCACTTGCTGAAGTATGTTTGAATGACAGCTGTTCTGTTTTCCTAAATTTCAACAAGAAAACTAGCTTGAAGTTTTCAGGAGCTAAATCTGTCAGCTTTTTGATACAAAGGAAATTTTGAAGGGCTGGAGAAGTGACAGGAGTGGGGGTGGAGGCATAGCTGCAGAAAAAACATCAGAAATAAATACGGATTTACTTTACACTTCAATTTATTTTCTTGCCATAGTTTAGAACCCAAAGCAGAATTGAGGTACTTTAAGGTCACTGCAAGTAAAAAAAATATTATTTTTTAGAATGCTGTGGGAGTTTGAAATCTCCCTTCCTCGCTGCTTCCACTGAAGGTTGGAGTCAATGCAGAGTGCGAAGGCGAGGCAGGGGCAGCACAGCTGTGGCTGCGCAGCCTCAATAGAGTATCCTGCATGCTGCACTTGCCAGTGGTTTATTCCATTTACACGAGTGATGGTGACCCTCACCATTCTCAAAACTCTCAGTGTCTGGTGCACGGTTATAAATGAATAATGCCTTGAGTATCATATCTTTGTTTCTGCAGCTTCTGCTAATGAAGTTCTCTGTGTGCAGATTTTATTTAAATCCTACTTTTCTTTTGATCTTGCTGTTCGTATTTGAAGTTGACTGATATTTATCGCTGTGTTCTCACTGCTTGCCCTAGTTTCCCCGGTGCATACCCCATGGCCCTCTTGCTTAATGCTGAACCGGCAAAGACGCTGGCAAGTCTATCATAGACCGGCTGATGAAGTCAGACTAATGACTTAGGCTGGGTTTGGAACTTAAAGCTTTTGCCATTTTGGTTGAGGTATTTGTTTGAGGTGAGGGGTGTTACACCCAAGGAAAACTCTTGGTGCAGCAGCAGCTACTGAGCACGGCGAGGCTGGCAAAGTGAGCTTTGTGGCTGGTGATACCTCATGGAGGCCTAGAGCAAGTCAAAGGAGTATTTTAATTCATAATTTTCAGTGTATTTCTCCTACTGTTAGGTCACTCATTTTAAAAGTCTCCATATTTTACCGTTTTAAAAGAAACAGCACTCATTTCAGTATAAATGAAGGGGAAGTGTTACCATAAGACACATTTGTGATGAGTGTTCTTCTGTTGGTACAGATGGCATCTGTGTATTTTTGTCACCATAAATCACTCACAGTTGGAGTCATACTTAGTTCAATATCTTGCTTTATGTTTATTAAAACAATCACAGTTTTAGATACGATATTAATCACTCAGTTCTTCAGAAACATTTGGATTGGTAGAGGAAAAAACATATTTATTTTCAGAAAGCAAATGATACAATTATTTTCCACGTATTTATAAATATGCAAACAATAAACAAACTGTATTGCAAAGCAGTGAATCAGTAAACTGAAATATTGATTTCTAAACCTTATTTGTCATACAAAATATTGCAAGTGTATGACTGATAAATCACGACTTCAGATAGTACCAGTAAATGCACTGTGGATAGTCACCTACATTTAAATACGAACTATATATTTTTTCCCTAAGTCACAGTCTGTTGGTAAGATTCCTCAAAAAGTCTTGAATTTCTTTATTTGACTGTGATGACTATAGTTGCATTCCAGCTCTGGCCTGGCAATAGCTCACAGTTGTGCTGGCTTAGAGGGAAGGACCAGAAGAATTTAAAGACTGGGTTCTTAGCTAGAAGACAGATATTTCGATCTGTAGATTTGGGTCAAACTACCTTTTTATTTCCCTGCTTCTGGGGATTGTTGACAACCAAATCATTTCACAGTCTCTCTTGCATTCTGTAGGTTACCTGTGCTCCAGAGATGCCCGTTCCGAGTGCCCCGGCTGTTGTTCACGCCGGAGCCAAACCCCACAACACTGGATGGGAGAGCAGAGCCCTAAGTTCTTACATGCTACTGCTCTTTGCTCTACCTGGTGAGTTTGTCTAACTTGTACTATAATTCCTACATAAGATGGACTATGAATCCCTGCAAGTGATGCTGTCTGTGTTCCACATGGCAACAAGCAACGAATGAGCTGTGGGCTGCGCTCCCCTTCATCTTTGCAAACTGGTAAAGGGGGAGCACATTTGCTCCAAGCTTGCCGAACTATGAGCTGCAGCCTGAAGGAAAACAAAAAGAATAATTTGTTTATTCTGTCAAATTAAACCCCCTGCTTTCCACAGGCTGTGTGAGGGAAGTGGGCCTGCATGTGCAACAGATGTAAAGTGATGCCAACCAGTTGTATAACCTAGGTGACCTGATCAAGATAGGTGACTTCTTACTCGCTGTTTTTTTCATAATTAATGCACTTTTCTGTTCTGAACCTCAGCAATTACCCAGTTGATTTAACTTTTCAAGAATGGTATTCAAACTATGAAATATTTAAATTCAATTAAGATGTAGCCAGACAATTTTGCACCAGTAACATTTATTGAAAACTATAAGAAAATGTATGTTTCTATAGGCAGACACACCCGACCTAACCAGTTTCAAATTTGTACACACTTGCATGAGCAAATTGTAGCTTGCTTTGCTTAACTGAAGTATGAGTCATAAAGATATCAGAGAAAATAACATCCAAAATTTCACTTTAAGTGTAACACATAATTATAAAATTGGTTGAGTCAAATTGAGTCTTCACAAGCAGAGTTATCTTGAATGACCTTCTGAGTAAATCTGCCTTTACACAAGGGGACAACACTTGCTGTCCCTGTTCACGTGAGCCCTCCGCACGTGGCAGCAGAATTATTCCAAGGGCAGGGGTACAGAGTCGCGATAGCTTTAGCACTGCTGAGCTGTAATTAGAAAGAGTTCCCTGTCTTCACTTGATTGCTTCTGTAATGGAGAAGGGACAACTTTTTCACTTGCGTTGTTCTTATGGGAGGAATTCCATTAACTGCAGGGCAGTCATCGAGTATTTACTGCCATGGAACTGAGTTCAGCATGTGCCCACTCAGATCTGAGAACACTCAGAAAACAGTCGTGAGAAGATGACGCTGCAGAAGACTGTAATGCGGAGAAAGGAGTATTTCAGAAAATAATTTGCCTAATCTATTTTAGAAATTCATGTTTACACATACATATATTTATAATTAGCCATCATAGAAAGAGGGACATCAAAAGTCATACAGTCCATGCCACTGTGATGAGCTGGGATCAGCTTCGCCTGGAGCAGGTTATGGGAGAAATGATAGTTCACTATTAGGCCTACCTGAGAATTTCATTATTCTGCACTTCGTAATAAAGTGCAAGCAGTAAATGTAAATGTTTTACCTCGAGTAACCCAGAATTTGTAACAGAACTTGAGAGAAAAAAAGGATTATCCCACATTTCATGCACGTTTTCCTATCAGCTAACAATCTTTACTATCCTACCATTTTAATGATGGATCTATCATGCTTACCAGCTGGCAGATTCAAATAGAGACTTTGGGTTGTTTTGGTTTTTGGAGGGTAAAAATGGCTTAAAACAGTTTACATATTGAGGTGTTATTGATGTTTAGGATAAATCTAGACATATTAAATATACAGCATTATCCGTGTCCGTAAACAGAAATTAATGTCATTAAAAGGTAATTGGATATATTTGTAATTAAGTAACGTTCTCTAGTGAAATTGCATGCGTTATACTTTCTATATTGGTTCAAATGTCATGAATATTAAAAAGCAAGACAGACATCCTTCAAAAAAACACCATGCAGTTGTACAAAACTTAAATTTTAAAAAGTTAGTTATACGATGGAGTTATTTTTGTGACTAAAACATCATGTAGCTTTGTGTGTCATAACAACCTGCATAAAAACTGGACAGAGATGGAGTTTTAAGACCACAGAATTGTGGCACTACTGTGCAATTCTTCTGGAATTTCTCCATGGAAGAATACATTTCAAACGTGTCTTGTTATGCCCTTTTAATGGTGTCTATATGTGAAGTATATTCTAATTATTCTAATGATTAAAGTAATTATTCTAATAATTAAACTTTTATATACTCCACTATTCTGTTTAACTAGAATGTTATTTCTTTAAAGATTTTTAACCCTACAGGTAATATGTACTAAAGACAGTCCAAATTATTTATCTTGACACAGTACTTAGATGAAAACCTATAATAATCTGTTGTTTGCTACTATTATAACCAAATTTTACTATTTATATTTGCATGCATAGATGCAGAGGCTCAACTGCTTGAATACTGTGACTCACTGCATCGGTAGGTGAGCACCTTCTTTCTTCCTGCATCCTGTTTGTGTTTTTTGGCAAGTATTTTCAAATGCAAATGCCTGACATTCTCTAATGTGGCCTAATCTTCCGACACAGTGGTTTGAAATCCATATTGCGTTAGGGAGTATTCCATAGTTTTGAATGTCATATTACTGGCTTGGAATATTATAAATATTATACCATCTTTTCTACTGAAGCTCAAGATTGTAACCTGTCTTGATTTAATTTCTTTGACATTAGCTACTGAAGAAGGAGAATATATCAGATTGAATAGTTAATGCAGGGACTGGTTTATGTTTTTGATAATGCAACTTGTTCTGCAGTGGCTATGGACAGGTTACAACACGCCTATAATTATATATCATATAAACACGTTACAGCAGTAGTTTCTATAGGCACAGTTCCAGGAACAATCTGGGTTTGTTCTAAATAACAAATATAACACCATCGCAAAGTGTGGGAAACAGCACACAACATCCAGTAAAAACGCTGATGCTGGTAGGACCATCGTTTGGCTGTTCTGCACAGAAGAATGCAAGAAAAAAAATTAATTGGAGATTGTTAGGAAGGGGTTGAAGGTAATTGTTTTGCCAAATTAGTAGTCTTAAAGGTAAGACCAAGTTCATTAGAAAATTCTTTACTGTCGCTATTTGGCAAGAATGTATGAAAGGGAGGTTAGCAGCTGTTCTTTAAAATACTAGAAAAAAGCCTTTTTTGAGAAGCACCTCCTCCCTACCAGCCACTACTCCTTGCCTAATTGCCAGCTGCTGAACTAGCTGGTGTTTCAAGTGTATCAAAGGGAGTGAGGGACGCGGTACCTTTCTTTTCCAAGAGCTCTTCATAATAGTTTCTGAAGGATTTCCTAACCAGTAATAAGGATATCTCTGGTGGTTTTTGTGCTTGTTGGAAGTGGCTCACTGAAAAACAAATACACAAAACCTCACAACAAAAGAAATAAGTGTCAAATAACGAGCTGTGAGGAACTGAAAATACACGAGGAAAAGAATGTGTCATCCTGTCAGCTTTGCCATCCCGAGAGCAGCACTTGTCGTGGTGGGTGCAGTTTTAGGGGAGCTTGGGGGGCTGTGCTGACCCTTTTCCATCAGCCGCAGTGCTCAGGATGAGCTGGAGAGGTTCCAGCTCGGTGTCAGTGCTTGATCACCCAGAAACCCACCTCAGGGCGGATACAAAACCTGCAGTAGGAACTGCACAGGTCCGTCGACTCATTCTTTCTTCTCCACCCCAAGTGTTTCAAAACCTACACTTCTTTTTGTTTTAAATCTTTCTGGAACATGGCAAAACTGATCAAATGTATTAATTTACATCCCTATAATAATAGTTTTAGTGTTTTATTCAAAAGGTCTAGGGGACAGGGTTTAAAACAGCCATTTATTGAAAGATAGTTTATTTTATAATTACTGTACTTACAGAAGAAATCAATGTATATATATCTAATCCAGCTTCTTATGCAGGAAAGGAAAACAGTGTGAAAACTGGAGAATAAAAGTCAAGATTCTTACTCTGGGTCTGCAGCTGCAATATTATGCTTTCTGATGAATTGTTTTCCACCCCTTTGCTTAGTCTGCCTCCAGTAATATGGCACAAAATGATAATTTTTCATTAATGTACACTGACTAAAAAGAAAAAAACATTTCACATCTTTGTGAGGATACATAGATACAATACCATGGCAGGGTTTAGTTGTTGTTTCGTTTAATGAGTGGGAACTATGCAAATCTGCAAAATTTCTCTTTAAATAAATAAATTTATCAGGTTAAGTTCCAAGAAAATATTTTGGACAGTACTTATGGTCTAGAACACCTAGCCTATACCAACTTTTAGAAGCATTGGGCATGTGATCTTGGCTTGATCCCATAATAACTTTGATGCTTATCATTCTTATTACTATTATTATTTTATATAGCTGATTAAACGTCATAACACTTGGAAATTAATGTTCCATTTAATTACAATAGAAAGACAGCTGTTAGGTGTAGCGATGACTGTTCTTCATTTCACTGTCTTTGAAGTTTAACTCCACCCAAAAAGCACCTTCTTCCTGATTATACCCCTAATTCCCACTGTAAAATGCTTGCACAAGATTGATGTGGATTGCTGTCTGTTCAAAACAACACGAAGGTCACAAATCAAAACTGTTTCAATCTGAGTCACAGTTAAATTGCCTCGTCACGTCTCTTTCACAATGCATGGGGCTAAGATAATTTTGAAATACTTGCATTTCAACGTTACATAGCATGGTCCATTCTACAGTTCTAGTTTTATCAGACTATAAACATTTGAATTATGAAACTAAATTATATACAAATATTTTACTAAAATTATCCAGATCACGTATGTTCTGTATTACTCTATATTTTTTAATTGTCTATATTTTCTATATAAATACGTTTTAGGTAATTTCTGTCAGCTCACTTTCCCTTTGTGCTGCATTTTGCTCAGTCATTAGCCCAATTAGTAGTGACAAAGCCCCTTCAAATTCAAGATTTGTTTTCAAATTTTGTTCATATTTTAAGAATCCCAGAACCAGGTAACTTCCTGAATTAGGACACAAAATTGATCTCAATGAGAGAACATAAAACATAATCCCGGAGAAGGGAAGGGTCCCGACTCCCAGCAGGAAGGTCCCATCACGTGTGACCAGATAAGCTGCCCCTCTGCAATCAGCCCCAAACATCCCGTCTGGGCGGCTCAAAACTTCTTGAGCAAACCCAAACAGCTTCCAGCCTAAGCCTAGAGATTTGGGGATTCTTTTGAGTATAATAGTTTTGCAACCCCTGACTAACTGTGTTTGTTTTGCCCAGGGAGCGATAGCCTACCAAGATAGCTGATTTCTCCCTTTGGTACTCTTGCAGGTATTTCTAGAGAGAGTCTCTGCTTTGTTTTGAATTTTTTTTTTTTAAGTGGATATTTCTTTGAGATTATTAACTTTGTTGTCATACATTCTTTAACCTGTGAAAGCGAAAGGAAATAGCATTTTTCTCTTTGTTCACCACAAGTGGTTCTAGAAATAATAGTCTTAAGTGACAGCAAGAGAAATTTAAGCTAAACTTCAGGAAAATACTGATGACAACAGTTAAGCACTGGAATGGATTGTCTACAGAGGTTATGCTGTTGCTAGAAAGAGACTGACAAACTTTAAGAGGTGTTTGGGTACAGCTGATCCTGCCTTGGCACAGGTGACTGTATGAAATGATCTCACTAGGTCGCTTCCACGTTCCATTCTGGATGAATCAAGAAAAGAAATAAAGTCTGTCTCATTCTTCAGCCCCAGCAGAGGCTGACTTAGATTTCTTCTCTTTCCTTGTCAAGGCAGGAGTTATGACCCTGATATGTTTTTATTCTGTTGGTTTATTGGTTTATTACCTATTCAGTTTGTGTGGCTTGGGGAAGCAGGTTTTGCAATTGTACATAACAAAGATAATCACGGTGCTTTGTAGTTCTCTTTCACTTTTCTTCCTAGACTGACAGAGGATCTTTAAAATATGAATGAAATTATAACAGTCATTCCTACAGGCTTGAACTGTCAGAGCCATAAAAAATACATCAATATATGTAAGTTCACACAAAAATGTAACAAGAACAGAGACAAGCTTGGTGTCCTCGAAACCCTGTCCCTCAAAACTCTGATTAGTTGGGAAAAAAACCCCAAACTGTTCACTCTAGGAAGCTATACTGCATTTTTCCCTTAAAGTATGTGTCATAGGAAAATTAAGAGTTTGTCATCAGAACTCTGAATTCTTATCTATTAGGCCAGTTTTTCCAGGTAGAAAGATGTTTAATTCACTGGGTTGGGGGAATGGGTAGTTAAGCTCATTTGACAGAGAGCTCTCTCATGTCCAAAATCCTAGAATGAAATTCTTCACATGTGTTTATGCATTCAGTGAAATCAGAGGTCTTTGTACTGTGTTTACTGAACAGCTTTTGTGAGATATAAATACCAGCACATTCTGGAAAGTTTCTAACAAACAGAATGGTCTACTCAATCCCAATATGGTCCTGTGCTAGAGCAGATTGGATAGCACACTTCAATGATGAAAAATGCATTTCAATTTTATCCAATGGCGTGTATGGTTTATAAATTTAGATACATTGTGGGTGTACAGAAGCCGATTGTATAGCATTATTCGTTACGTGCCTTATATCAAGTTTTGGCTCCTATTCTGTTCAATGATTGCACATTAGCATTCTTCTTGATCTTTGGCGTGCAAAGCCTCCCGCAGAACTGGTTTGAACTAGTCACTCCTGCTTAAAGAATATTCTTTCTTCTATTCCTGTCGTTAGAAAAACTTATTATTGATAGCTGATGATTTTCCAGTACTCTTCCCTCTTCATAAAACTACAAACTGGATGCTCATGGACCAGACATGTCTCTGATAACTGGGATAGATGGGGGACTGATGGATCATTTATGAAAGGCTCCTACTTTGGCCACAGGTAGAAGATTCTTATGTGTCTTTCTGACTGATAGTTGGGTTATCAGCTGATTTGCAATTAAAATAATAAGGCAATTATTAAGTCAAGAGTTCTGGAAGTGATAGTCTCAATTGCACTGACCACAGAATTAGTACTTTGTGAATTAGTAGCTTGTGATTCTCTCTCTTCACTCTCAGTGTCTGCAAAGCACACGCCTCTTTCTACTACACTGAGTTCATTTTAGCCACATGCTCTTCAGTGTAAAATGCTTTCATTCTGCTTTGTGGATAATATTCCTTAAAGACAGAAGATGGGGGAACATCTTTTCTGACACAGTTAAGGTGGTTATTATTGTTATGGTTACGAGGTGAGACTTTTACCAATAGCTTTAATGGCTGATAAATGAACAAAGCCAGGTATGGCATAGACCGTGCACAGACAAAGGCCTTGTGTCTGATACTTGCCACCTCTTATTTATCCTTCTGTTTTTACTTTAGAAAAAAAAAAAAAATCTAACATTCTTATCTTAAAATAATAAATCTTGTTTTTCAGATTGTGTAAATTAGCATGGAAGACCAATATCTCCCTTGCAACGGAAGTAAAAATTTCTCAAGTTGATTATCTTAGTAGCCTCTCAAGTAAGGATCGCTCTTATCACAGGTATTACAAAATATCTCATGTTGCCTTTAATATATTATGAAAACAGGGTACGCTTAATACAGTCTCTCTTAACTTGGAGTTTTTAAGCCTCTTCTAATTTGGCATAAAGCCTGAACCTGTTTATGACTGAAAATTCTAGCTTGTTCACTGGTCTAATAGCAATAGGAAGTAGGGAAATGACCATGTTGAAAAATACTCCAAGATACTTACATCAGTTCATGTAGGTCACTCACTGAAGTGACTAAACATAAGTAGAAATGTTGTTGCGAACTCCAGCTGCCATAAGGTTAAGGCCATGCTCACATTTCTGGGTACCCAGTCACTCCTCCCAGAGCTGCTCAGCATCCCAGCCTTGAAGGACAAGGGTCCAACAACCTGACTCTCTGTGCAACACAGGTCGCTTAACACTGGGTTAAAAAATTGCCCATGAAACTGAAAAACTGGGATTTAAAAGTTTTGGCTTTTGGAATGCTGAAAATGCACTTTAGGCAGAACAGAACTACTGTTTCACACAACACACTCCAGAAGCTGTTGATTTCTGAGCAGTTTGTATCAAGGGTTTATGGTCTGCCACTGTTACAGGACAGAAGACATTAAGTTTTAAAGCAGATTCTTTAGCACTTAACTAATGCAGCAGTATTACATATCACGCATAGGCTTGTTTGATGTGTATGTAGGTATGCTTGCTTTTTAGTATGTGTATGCCTGACAAGTTATGCAAGTAAAGACTTTTCCTGAAAAATATAGTAATGCCCAAATAAAAATAGTTGTAAAAGAACAATTGTGTGTGAACTAGATAGCAGAAAGCAGCGCAGGAAAGGTGTGACTAAGTTAACATAGAAAACTGGTAATATTTAAATGCATCTCTGTAATACGGACAAATGTTTGGGGAAAAGTAAATAATCTGATATAACAGTACCAGTTACTGTAGATGTAAGTAGCAGAATGAATTTTTGGTATGTGCAAACATAAACCCATATACCGATGTAATCGTCAGTATTCCCAGAACAGGGAACCTCTTCAGAGCGCTACTTGCTTAGAACAACCAATATCCAGAGATGATAGGCACCTACTAAATTATTAAGCTTCTTTAAATGAGGAAACAGAAGGCAGTTAGTGAGAGCAAAGACTTTGTTCTTATGAAGCCGTGGACTTTGTTCTTATTCTGTAGCCATTTAGGGAATATGCATGTATGAAGACTTACCTTGGAGGAAGGTGCAAAGTATAACATTATCTCTAGTAAAAGAGAAATCTTCCGTATATTGATAGGTTGTTCTAAAATGTTGTTTGCAACCCAGCTGAATGTGGTTGTCTAGGAGAAGGTATGTGGGGGAGGTTGCACTAACAGAATTAAAATATTAATTATTTTGTATGCCCTCTTTTGAATCTCTGATCCAGAAGAAAATTTACAGAAATTAAGAAAACAGTAATTGCACTGAGAGAAGATTAATACCAGAAAATCCTTTCTGGGTCAAAGTAACCATACTTAACAAAATGGTGAGTTGTATGTTACCCTGCTGTGTAACCAAACAATTCCTGTAATGTTTGTGAAGCCAAAGCAGTTTGACAGTGTGATATGATGTCTTGCATTCTGAAGCCAGCGCTCCTCTCAGAGAATTAGGAATAAAACCAAGTCTGCTTGTGAAGCGCTGGGTGACAGAGCTGCATCTTCTTCTGCCGAGAATGCTGTGTTCACTTGTCTGCTGCACATGGTGATGCACTGATCATTCATCACTCCTCTTTCAGCTTGCGTTTTCACAGACCCCTACTACACATAAATCAGGCTGAGATACTGAAGTAAGGAAGAGTTACAGGATCAATGTTTGTGCTTCTTAAAGCTCGTTTCTAACACTGGGTATGTTTTACTGGCTCGGCCCAGCACTTGTGGTTTTGAAATGCCATCTTTCTAATTGTGACATTACCATTAATATACACATTTGACTGAAAAGTTTTGATTTTGACTTTTTTCCAACACTACATGTAAATAAATAGTACTTTAAAAACTAGGCATAACAGTACACTCAGTCCCTACCAGTAACAGAATCTCACTTTTTGAAGAATAAGTTAAAACTTACGAGGTGTCTTGTGGGCTTAAAAAAGAAAAAGACAAAGAAATGTTGCCCTTCAGCGTATGGGATACACACCACAAATCACAGAACACTATCAGAAACCCAATTATTAATCACTTTACAAAAGGCTCCTATCTGAATTCTTTCTTGTGCTAGATAAACGGTCTTTACTGCAAATAGGTTTTAAAAGATGACAAAAACTTTTATGGTTAAATGGGTTATAAAAGCCATAAAGCCTTCAATTAAATGAAAGGTCTCATAAACAAAATATCAAGTCCTATTTAAAAGAACTGTTTCATGTTGTTTACACTGCCAAGCTGCTGATCATGCATAAAGTTGTTCCTTAATAATGAGTTGGTTAGAGTAACGCCCATCATCCAAAAATGTGTTACCTTGTAGGAGATCTACATTTTAATCAGCTGATGAAACAGTTGTGGGAGGATTTGCCACGAGCTCTGGTTCTGGAATCTGAGAGAAGCAACTACAGACCAAGGGGAAAAAAAAGTTATCAAGTTGGTTTCTTGCTTTCTACCTGACCAGCAAAAGACAAATTGGAAATGTAAGTTTCTCAAAAAAAGAAAGTTTTAATTTAAGGGCTAAAATAGAATATTTAATTTAAAAAAATGAAATTAAATTAGGCATGAAGTTTTACTTAAGCAGAACCAAAAGCTTGCTGAACACGTCCATAATCTGGAGGCTTTTCCATGTTACATAAAGATGAAACAGCATAAACTCTGTACTCACACACAGAGTTGAAATTTTGTGTATAAATTATAGGAATACAGCAAAATTGAAGTCACTCCAAGGGAGACAAACTACAGAAAAAAAAACCCAAACAAACAACTGAATTTCATGAGAGAAAGAGATATAACCCCTAACTGTGTAAATATATTTAGCTAAATATTATGGTATAAAAGAGAGGATATGTAGGTCACACCATGGAGGTAAGGCACAGGAATTGCAGTTTGCTCGTTCAGATACTGGAGCGGTGTGGCCGCAGCAGCATGGAGCAGGTTAAATTGTCCCTGTTCCGGTCGCTGTGACCAGATTGCCTCAGCTATTTAGATGTTTTGCTCTATCTGTGTATAGCTACGGCATACATTGACCAAATAACTGTCTGTTAATTACATCTGTTACTTTAAATTCCTATCATCATACTTGGCCATACAAAAGTCTTGTAGCAGTTGAATAATGTTGAAATAATAATCCATCTGAAATGAAGTATGTTTTAAATAATTGCTTACTCTTGATAGGTTTCTGGGTGGAAAAATAGTCTATTCTAGATTTTATTTACAAACATTAAGAACTTATTCTGTTGCTTGTAGTACTTCTAGGCAGCTTTAAATGTTTACACAAATTCTCAAGAGTTTCCTGTGTTATTTGATTAATGATTTCAGATTTTCTTTAAAGACAGACCAGCTGTTTCTAGGACACATTTTCAGTACAAGTAAAAGCAAAGATAAACACCCAAATCCCTGTGTTGTTCTCCCTAAATTCCAAGGTACCAACATTTATTTTAAAGTATGTCACAATCCCAGGTCCTTTATCTCCTTTAATAACGAGGATTGTTCCGCAGGCAAATGCATGGAAATGCAAATTGTTGCTTTGGAATCGAACTAATTTCCTGCTCTTTGGTCATAATGAATCTAGTATCTTGCCTTGGCATGAAACTTGAAAGTACCGAGCTCCACAGATCAGCTGTTCCTTGCCGTGCTCCCCATGACTGCAGGCCCTCCATCAGGTTTCTTACGGCGTCGCTGAACTAGAAATTAGAACTGACAGCATAATATAGATACCACTGACAGGTGCTCACAGGACTTTTGCAGCATCATGGAGAGGAAAGTTTAGCATCATCTTTTGCTATTTATTTTGTACTAGCCCTCATTGTTGGATAAAATTCTGTATTGGGTATATGATGTTATATTCGTAAGTTATTTTTTGTGGTCATATTTAGTAAATGATGACTGGTAGTGTTTAATTAAAATGAGGTATTCACTCTTTACTGTGCTGAACAACGTCTTTAATGGACAGGCGAAAAGTTGCTCAACATGGTGGTTTTTTGTTTGATCACCAATCTCATGCATAGTACTAATTATCTGAAACAAAGTAAATTGGCTGTTAAATAACCTCAACAATTCAAACAGGAAAATGGTCAGAACAAAAGAGTAACTTCTGCTTAAGGGTAAGTACAGTATTGCATTATTAAATTTCATGTAATGGAATACAACCTTCTGAGCTTTTGAGTTGTTGAAGGTACTGACAGCCATTAGAAAACCAGTGTTCTTATAAAACAAAGTGATTTTGTTCTGTTTTGTCCCTCTGTGTACTGTTGTCATATAATACAAAGATTATTTTTCCCTTCTGCTGGTATAGTGGGAATGTATTTGCATGTTCCTTTGCCAATTTTAGATTATAAATCAACTTAGCTATTAATCATTAGATGCAATTTTTAAATCTAGATTTTTGTGTATATTCCAATGAGATTGTTTTTTGGTTTTTTTTGAAGCGCATAAACTTAAATAAGAGAGTTTCCCTTCAAACTTGCAACAGTGACTTTATGGTCTGATCATTACGTAATGCCAGCACAGCAAACAAGAGTTTTTAAAACATACCCTAAGCTTTTGCTGTCTTGTCTGAAAACACCTGGCTTCATCTTTATGGGAAAGTAAGGGCGCTGAGCTTTTGCTGGTTAAGCACGAGCAGAGCTCTGCAGCCAGGTTGTCCAGCCGTGAGGAGCGAGGACAGAGGTGGCATCTGGCTGGGTTTCCTCCCTCTGCCAGGGGTTGTCCCACCGTGCTGGGGTTCCTCTCTCTGCCAGGGGTTGTCCCACCATGCTGGGGTTCCTCCCTCTGCCAGGGGTTGTCCCACCATCTGCACAGCCCCAACCAGTGAGCCCAGGGTGAAGAGGTTAATTAGGAACAAGGTGGCTGCCCTGGGCTGCCTGGCTCAGGCTCTGCAGACAGGCACCTTCCACCAAACCTCGAGTGCATTATGGCTTTTCCTTCAAAGGGAAGATCAGACAACCGAAGCCTCAGCTTCCCAGCTGGTTCTGACTTCCCCTTCCAGCTCGCAAGCTTCCTTTCAGTTGAAAGCAGATTTTTATCTCTGCCTCATCAAGCTGCTTATGGGGTGTAGCTGCCTGCCAGCTTGCCAGCTTCTTAACCCTCTCTTCCTCCACCCTTTCAGACAGTTTCTCAACCCCATATGACAAATACTTTCAATACTTTAAGTGTAGACACCAGAACAGAAATTTTTTTTCAGTTGTTTTCCAAATGAGTATTTTTGTCTCCTATTTTATATCAAAATACAGTTTTATTCCTCCTAGCCGCAGCTGTCACAGCAAGAAATCATACTGAACAGGTAACACCCTGTAAGATACAGAATGCAGTATCACTCTTGGGTTTAGATGTATAGAAAACTTTGGTCACATTAAAATTCAATTGCTTTGTTTGAGGCTCTTTTCATTAACTCGTACAGATCACCATGCATATATTACTTACTGTTATTATTTATGACTCTAATAATCCTCGCCACATCTACAAAGGTTTCCGGAAGTTATTTTGTATTTCCATTATAATAGGATGACTTAGGGTTTGCTTTCTGCTGACCCTTGTAAGAAATTTCCAGGACACTCTTTATTAAACAGGGCAGGACACCCACTCTGCTGAGATTCCTGAGCTGGCTCACCAAGAGTGTTCTCCACATTTTACATTACAGCACTTTTTCCCCCCTAAGGAGTATTGCTGTAGTTTCTGTAGTTTCCTACTGACCCATAAAACAATTTTTGTGTAAAATAGAGACTGGGTTGTTGTAACCGTATTCTGTTGCTTTCCAATAAATGGTATTTGAAGTTGTTTTGTGAGAAGCCATCAGTAGATTTTTCAAGCCAGTGAACCAAGAGTGAGGTTTTAGGAGAACACAGGTTTTCATTGCATATAGTTCCTTTCAAACCAGTGGGATAAAACTTACCTCAAATGGCTTTTTATATACACTCAGACATAAATTGTAAGTCTGTTTGGGTTTAATGCCTGAAGGAGAAGTGAAACTTTTCATATTGGATGGATGTATCTCCAGGTGTCACAGTACCTTAAAATACTGAATTGTTGTAGGATCTCCTCCCGAAACTCCCCACTTCCCAGCCGCCTGTTGAGCAGATTTTGTGAGCACTTTTAAATTTGTGAGACAGAGCTTTCAGTGAATGGCCAATGTAACGCCATGTACACAGCCGGTATCGCTCCATTACGTCAAAGGTGTTTTGCCATAACATGGTACTATAGAAACTATTTTTTTGTGTGACCTGAACTTGTGTGACCTGAATTTGTTTCCTTATAGGGGAAACAAACCGACAAAATTAAGAATCTACGGTTTATTATTAAGGATTATATTATAAAGGATAATATTTATTACACAAGATTCTGCAATTATGTTATTGCTACATTACCTTGCAGAACAAAGTTCTCAGTTAGGGCTTGCCTGATGTAGGCAAAGGAACCCAAACCAAAATACGCTGGATTGAGAAATAACTGAATTCTCATTCTTCTCTATGGAGTGAGACTTTGGATAAGTAACTAATTCCCTCCTTTCTGGAGAAGCGTGGTGCTGTAGCTGCGATGCAGCTGCAGGAACACACGCGTTTAGCAAACACGCGCTTTTCCCACCACCTGCTGCTCCAGCGCCGTTTGCTGCGTGGCGGGAAGGCGATGGCTCCGGCAACGGCTCCCTTCAGAACTTCCTGATAAAGTATTTGAGTCATTTGATTGAGTGGCTGATACCTGTGTGTGTACGCTCCCCCTACACACTGTAAATTGATTAATAACAAAGGGCCTTATTAAACGGCATTATGCTTTGTTTTTCCTCTGCTTTTTCCATTACGAGGTTTCATTACGGTGCCGTATCACAAGCCTGGATCCGAGGGCGGTATCTGCTATGTGGAAAATCCCCTCGCCGGGCGGGAGGAGGGCCAGAGGAAGGTGAATCCGCTGCAAAACACGCCCGGGGCACCGGGCACGACCCCGGGGTCCGCGGTCCCGTCGGCGGGGCGGAGGCGGCCCCGGGTTCCCCGCGTACCCCGGGTCTCCCTGGCCGGCTGCCCGCCGAGGGGGCGGCGGCCGCGGGGCTCTGCCAGCCGCAGGTGTGTCCTGCCCAAGGCGCGGCCCTCTCGCAGGTACTAATCGCCGCCCTGCCCCGACCGCCTTCTGCATTCGCCGCCCCGCTCCCCCGGAGCCGGCGGTGCCCGAGCGCGGCCGGGATGTACGGGGGCCAGCAGCAGCTGCAGCCCCCCGCGCTGCCCCCGCACCTCTCGCAGCAGCACCAGCAGCAGCACCACTACTACCGGCGCCAGCAGCACTACAGCACGCTCCCCGCCCGCCGGCCCGCGTCCTGCCCGGAGCCGCTGCCCCGGCCCCTGCCCTGCCGGGAGCCGCCGCCCTGCCCAGAGCCCCCGCCGCCGCCGCAGCCGCCGCCGTGCCGGGAGCCGCCGCCCTGCCCCGAGCCGCCGCGGCCCCTGCCCTGCTTCGAGCCCGCGCCCCAGCAGCAGCAGCAGCCGCAGCCGCAGGACAGCGGCGTGGCGTACGACCGGGTGCGGACCTACGGCCCCGGCTGCCGGCGGGTGAGCACGTCCTGCTCCTCCCGGGCGGGCTCGCCGATGGAGTGCTCGCACGGCTACCAGCAGATCCTCTCCGGCTGCGACCCGCTGCAACAGGTACGGGAGCGCCGCCGGGGCTCCTGCGCCCTCACCCCTCCCTCCCGGGGCGCCGCTCCCCTGCCCGCCGCGGTGCCCCGGTCCCTCCCGGCTGAGGCGGAGTCGAAGCCAAAGGCCGCCCCAGGTGCAGAGGCAGCGCCGGGCCGCGAGCCTTGTGCCGCCGGGCACGGCGGGGTGGCCGCGGGGTCCCGTAGGTCCTGCCCAGCCGAGCGGATGCTCGGGACGGGATTCCCGGTGCGGTGGAGCCGCGGGCGGTGCGGGGGCCCCGGGCCGCCGCCTGTTGCGGGGGTGAGCCCGGCCGAGCCCTTCTCAACCCGCCCCGCCTGTGCGGGGCTTTTCCTTTGGAAAAGTCCTTTCCCCTCGGACCGAGCTGAGGGACCCGTCCCTGCGCCTGACGGCCGTTAGAAACACTCGGTCCTTCCACAGAGCACCCGTCTGGGCAAACCCGCGGCCGCTCCTGTCACGTTTCCGTGGAGGAGGCCCCGGAGCGGGGCTGTGGCCGGAGGGCCGGCCTGGGCCTGCGCTGCCCCGAGGGGCCCGGCGCGGGCGCTCCCTGCGGGCCCCGCGGTTGCGGGTCGCCTTTAAAGCACAGCGGGGCCGTTCCTTTGGCCAAGTGTGATCCCCAACCCCCTAATTAATTTAATCGTGCAGTGGTGGATGGGTCCGGAGCCACACCGACCGGGAGGATCTTATCTTTGAGATGGGCAGCTGATGAAAGCACTCATGGCTTGATGCAGTAGCGAAAGCTTCGTACCTCAGTAACCTGTTTCAATCTAGAACTATTAAATACCTCTCGCTTTAAATTTCTCCTTTTCATTTTGAATAGATAATAGATCCCATATTTGTTCATAGGACCATAGAACAGTTTGGGTTGAAGGGACTTGCCCAGCTCCCCCAGTGCCCCCCCTGCCATGAGCAGGGACATCTTCACCAGCTCAGGTTGCTCAGAGCCCCGTCCAGCCTGGCCTGGGATGCCTCCAGGGATGGTTCATCCACCACCTCTCTGGCCAACCTGGGCCAGGCTCTCACCACCCTCATGGTGGAGAATTTCTTCCTCATGTCTTGTCAGAATTTACCCTCTTTTAGTTTCGTTTCCTGTTTCACAACTCTGATTTGCGTGTTTTTTAAACTTGAACTTCCAAACACCTTATTATGTTGAAGTATTTTCACCCATTTTATCAGTGGAACTGTAAAAATGCAGCCGGAGCAGGAGCTCGGTGCTGCCTTTCCCACTGATGGGATGTGCACAAAAACTCTTTTCTGCTTATTTGCTGCTAATCATGTAAATATAATATAAAGGTGTGTGTGCTTAATAGTTCTGTTTAAATCGGTGGTGCTAATAATGTGTGTGACTAGGCAGGCAGGGAAGTAATAGAGTCGATTTAGCTTTGCTTTCAAAGTCGTCACAATGTAGTTTAGCAGGTTTGCTGCTGTGTGCGAGTTAAGGAAGTGGCTTGAAGGAATTTATGGAATTTATATAATTTTAACATAGGCAATTGATATCTTAGCTAAACCTTAAATCTTGAAACCAATGACTTAAGAACAGCTATGACTATAAAACAGAAAAGGACAACAGAGTGGATTCTCAAAACTTTTTTTCTTCTTCAGACTGTTGTCTGAAGGACTCAATATGGGAATGTCTGTAGGACTCAATATGGGAATGCTTATTTGTTTCAAGTTGAGCTTTTGTTTAAATTTCTTTCCTGTGGTATTAAAATCATTAACTATGGAAGAGACTAGGAGTTAAGACCAATATGAAACCTCATCTTTCGGCACCATGTTTGCAGAGTTGAAGGGCTGCCTTCCTCTGCTGGGCGACTGCTGTAAATTCTGGACACTGAGCCGCTTCTCTGCTGGTTCTGTGTGGGGTGGATGTGACAGACATGTTCCCACTGTGTCAAAGCGGTTGGTCCCTCTGTTGCAAGATGTGGGGCAGGAGTGTAAACACTGGTCTCTCACCTCCCAGATAAGCGATCTGCTCGCTGAGGCTGGATGATAGTCTGAATTGCGTTCAATTAATTAAATATTCATTAGAATAAGTACTGCAGTCCCAGGCTTCCTCTACTCTGATAAGTATGTGAACAATTTGATTAGAGCCTCAAATACTGTCTCTACTCTACGAAGTATGTTTAATTTTCAATGTGTGTTTTAGTCACTGAATCCATTAAGTCGCGCCGATGAAAAATAATGTCTTGCTGAAGTGTTTTGCAGGATTAGACTTGAAAGACAAAAAAGGGCGTAGTTCAAACCTGGGTTTGTTTGGGTTGCAGTTTTAAGGGAGGAGAGGGAAGGTGCTTCACAAAGACTATTAGGAAGTTATTAAAGAAGAAAACAGTAACAGGGAAGTCAGCAGGGAGTGCACAGGAGGTGCAGCCTTGGTGCTGGCTGGGGTTGCCAGGCAAAGGTGCTGGGGAGGGCGTAGGAACCTTCCAGAAAATTGAGTAAGTTGTCCTTTGAGCAGATCAGGTCCAGCTGCATAAGCCAAGGGATGCAGTGGTACACGGCTGGCACAGATCTTCCAACTTCACACTGGAATTTTCAGTTAATGGCAGCCTGGAGCTGCAGTTCAAGCTTCTTACTGTTGATAAGAAAAAGGGCCATCTTTGAGCAATATTTAATTTGCTTTTGTAGATTAATTATAAAAAACTGCCTGTGGCACTGTCGATACGCTGTTTTATTGTTTGGTTGCTGTGTTCTGTTGTGTTTGTGTACGATTTTAATAAGTTGGAGGGAAAGTCTGAAACTGGTGTGTGCATATAGCACAAATAATTGTACTTTTTGTCATTCAAGATTCAATTCTCTTTACTTTTTCAATCTAACTTTGCTGATGTAGAAGCCAAATGCTACTCCCAGCCATGGCAAGCTTCATCTGGAGCAAATCAAGGCAAATTTGCTCTCATTTGCTTAATCTAAATGAAGATTTTTCTTTAGAATAAATTCTCTTCCAGTATGGCCTACCTGTGTGAACTCTTTCGCCGTGGTCATGAACAAATATTCTAGGAGATGGCAGACAGCAGACGTCTGCTGTCGGTGCAGAGGGCAAAACCCTGGAAGCCTCCGTAGGAGTTGTCGATCGTCTGAGATCTTTTCATGGCTGGGCTGGGTCCTGTGAAGTGCTGAGGGCTCTCTCCTCCCATCATGAAAACGGTATAATATTAACCAGCTTGTAAGGTTTGTCTGTATGGTTTGAAACAGACTCAAACAGCGCTGCTGTTTCCGTATTTCAGCTGCCAAGTGTATAACTCATCCCTTCTGATTAGACGACTGGGTTGCTTGTAATTAACAAGACAATAGGTTATGGGTAAAGGAGTTTGACATAGATTAAATTCTTGCCTTAGTTGCTGTTTTTTTCTCTAGCTAGGGGAAATTGTTGAAATAAGAGTGTACTGATTGTTTTTGCATAAAATTTGCATGCGATAACTGGATACATCTATGAAATGCTTATTTTAAAATTTAAAAATCCTACTTTAAAATCTTAAAGACTAGCAAGAATCATCATGGAAGTGTTGGCGTGTACCTTTTGAAATTACCCTTAGAAACGTAGACCCAGAACAACTAGTCAGGTCGTTAAATCCCAAACCCGGTCGTGCCACTGAAATCCACAGCAGCGCTGGGCTCCCCGCGTTAAACGCTGCATCTCCGAAGCCTTACAGGAGATGATGGAGAGTGGCCCCAGCTCTGCTCCTTCAGAGCGACGCAAAACGGAAGAGCCAGCGGTGAGTGTCCCTTGGGAGCAGCTCTGGGCCGGGCGGGGACGGTGCGGGGGCACTGGGGGCTGGCACTGGTGCTCAGGGCTCCTCGGCTCCCTCCCGGGGGATGCGGGTCCAGCCTGCTCGGCTGGTGCTGGAGGAAGGGCAGGCGAATCCCCGTTCGTGATGGAGCGAAGGAGATGTATCTGCATCTTCTTCTTCTGCATCTTCTTTAGAAATGAAAGATGTCTGGTGTCTTAAAAAAAAGCACAATTTAATCCAAGCAAACCAGTCTTAGGTTGTGTGCAATATTCCACACATAATAAGACTGTCCTTTTGAATATTGTAAGAGTGTATTTCAGCTCAAAATACTCCAGTCTTCTTAGTTCTGAATGTATTTCTCTGAGAACACATTGGTAACTAGATAAAATAATTTTACACGTTATCCTCTCTAAACTAGACAGGGAAAGTTGCATATTCCACAGCCCTGTGGCAGCACGATTTACTTCAGGCAGGTTTGTCCAACTTAGCAGTAAACTGAAAAGGTGTCTTTTATTTTCATGCACAATGCTCGCCTTGTTTTCATGTGCTGTACAGTGGCATCAGCTCTGAATAAAAACCATTTCTGCTCTCCCGTGGCAGCCGCGTTGTTGTAGCACTGAGCGCTCCAGTGCGGACAGAGCTGCTGGTGTGCAGCCTTCACTTCCTAAGTATTTCCATTCAAATTCTGTAGGTTTCAGAGAGATGTCAGGGTTGGGCTGTATGTTCTAGACCTCCACGTTGTTTCTCTTCAGTGTTATGTCCCAGCACAGGGAGTTGTGTTGGCATTGGGGGGTTCCTTTCCTCTATGACCTTCTCAAGTACACGGCTGTGGGAGGAGGAGTGAGCAGCTTTCAAAGTTTCCCGCAGCAGTTATGATTTTGAGATTTTTTCAATTACCATGATTGCTGCTAAAACAGCTTTCTTTTCTACTTTGATTTCGCTCTCCTGGTGCTGTCATGATTCACTCTCAGGAGATTTGGAAAACTGCTTCAGGCTTCCTAAACTTGCACAACAAACAGCTGACCTACTTCAGTGCTGCTGGTACCCGGCTCAGAATGTCTCCAAGGCTGAACTGCAGCAATACAACTTCCCAAGCACTGCCCACGGGTTAAGGGAAGAAATGACTCGCTATGAAAATTGGAAGTTTGTACGGCGAGGAAGGATAAATAGTATGCTGTAAACTAACAAATTACCCGATCCTTAGATTAGGTGTAGTGGGAATTTTGCTTACTTGGGTGAAGAACTTGACATGGAGACTCGAGGCAAAGAGTGCAATTTGTTTTAATTGATGTTGGTCCACAGGCTGGAAGATGGTGTCCCCAGTTGCTTCTAGACAGTGCTGGGGGAAAAAAGTGTAAGAATCTATTTGAAAGTGAACAAAACTGCCACTTATAGATTTCTGTAATTTAAAAAGGCGTATTTCATTTTTCATTCAAGAATGAGCAAATGTTCCGTGTGGCCATCTTGTTTCATAGGTGTCAATTAGGGAGTTTTGCGACGTTGTTTTAAAACAACTACCACTGCTTGCTGTGCTGGGTAGTGACCTGCCGGGTTTGTTGGCAGTTCCTCTGCCCCTTTCATTTCCGTGTTTAAGCAAAACACAAATTTTCTTCTCGTGGTGAAACAAGAAAGTGTTTTAGATGTGCACCCATTTACACCAGCTGACCTGAATACTTAAGACCAGAAGTAAAAGACGGTGTCTGTGGAACAGGGCCATGAGGTCTTTGAGGGTGTACTCCAGGATGGCAGCTTTGATTTGCATCCTGTTCTCTAGGCACTTACAGAAAATAAAGACTAATTCCCACAGACCTGCAACAAGGTGACTGAGAGAAAACAAACTTTTAATACTGGTACTAACAGATCGTGTCCTGTCACGCTGTGTGGGGGCTATTTATTTCCTTGGGGGTGGAAAGACCCCGTCTTAAAATCGCTGCTGGGTGATTGCAGCCAGCGATCTCAGTGTGGTTATACCTGATGGCCACATTTAGATTTGGGAATCTACATAAGCTTGAGCTCTCAGCGTAAAGTCTTTTAAAGTGCAATAATCACTGAAACTTATTTTCTTCCCTGCAGGGCACTATTCGAAGGATTATTATCGAGAATCCTGATCAGGTAGGAAAACTGTTAAGTGTTGAAGTTCTGCTTGTGTAACTTTTCCTCCCTTAATTCTCGTGATTCGGTGAAGTGCTCAGCTGCCTCATCGGGGATGCTGAATGGTCTGAAGTCCCACAGCCCATACTTGTGATGGGGAGAGATGGAATTATTAGGGATTGAAAATTCTACAGGATGGCCGGTCAGGCTTCCCACCTCTGAGCAGGGAAGTCTGTTCATGTGCTTCAATAGCATTGCTAGTGGATATCAACTTCTGTTTCTGCTGTGTTGATTTCAAATATTGTCTAGATGGAAGCACAGTTGCTTTGTTTCCAAATGGACATACCTTAAAGAACTATCTCAAAGTATATGTGTCTTCAAATTACAAACTCCCTTATCATTTTTTAGTCAAAATTACACTAATTCCGAGTTTGCTGCTTGACAACATTTATGAATGTTTTTATTAAAATGTTTTGCAGGAGCCGTTATCCCCATTTCTTAGAGGGGGGAATTTCTTTCCTGGAAATAATGTAATCTATGAAAAGACAATAAGAAAGTATGAGCTTTTAAATCCACAGCAAGTAAGTTTGTTGTTTATATTATATATTGCAAAAGAAATGGAGATGGTAGCAGAAACGTCGTGCTCCTGCGTTGTTTTGACTGGGACATAAGCTAGCTTGTAGTTTATCGTTTTGGTGGATGGCTTTGTAAACAGCACTCACTGTTCTCGATTATGAAAACAAGGTACCTGTCCCTTATATATTGTACACTTTGAACCTGGAATTGCTGAAAATGTTTATAGGGGAAATATCTCAAGCCATTTCCTGTACTGATTTTTTCTGACAGAAGTAACAAAAACTCAGTTCAACTGGAGCTCTTTTTTATCTTGAAAATACTTAAATGAAACAGGATGTGCATGTTTTTAAAGTTAGATCACACAGGTCCTGCTTGCCCAGGTATGTTAAGAGTAACAACATAATTAAATGTGCAACTCAGGAAAGTTGAATTGTCTGTTCTTTTCATTTGCAGCTACTAAATTTTGAGGAGTTGGTGAATTCCAACCTTGATGTGTGAAAGGCAAACTCATGTTCGGTTTGGAAAAAAAGCAATTTTTATTAGGATTATTAAAATATTTGAATCTTGTCATCAGTCTTCCCATGCAAAACCGCATTTCATCCATTTATATGTTCATCTTGAGCTTCCATCTCATTAGTGCAGCAGCTGAAGAAGGTTCCTTGTTGTTTCCAGGAGAAGCAGTACCAGTTCTCCCAGCAGTGCCAGGCTCCCCCGGAGCAGTGCCGCCCTGCCCAGCCCTGCCAGCCGCCCCCAGTCACGCACCAGTGCCAGCACACGCAGACCAGCAGCCCCTCGGAAGTATTTCCAGTCTCTGTGAGCGATGACTGCGGAGGAAACACAGTGAGGAGGGTCACGGTTCAGACCTGCGAACCGGTAAGAACCATTTGCTGCTTGTTTTACTGTTCACAAGGTATTTTTGTGTGGTATGCAGAGTACAAAACTTCACAGACACATAAAACTACCAGTCCCCAATCTCAGAAGTTTTTGCTCCAACTTGTAGTAGGGTCACTAAGCACTATACACCTGTTGTACATGAGTCGCCATCCCTGGAGGGGTTTAAAAGACGCGGAGATGAGGTTCTTAGGGATGAGGTTTAGTGGTGGACTTGGCAGTGCTGCATTAATGGTTGGACTTGATGATCTTAAAGGTCATTTCCAACCAAAATGATTCTGCATTGTGAGCGAAGGGCAGAGTTTGTGGGTCTGTTGCAGGTAACTTCTTTGTGTGCTGTGATTGCAGACGCTGTCTACAACTGTCCAGGACTCAGTCACATGCTATTAAGAAAAAAAAGCAAAAGGCTGTTTTAGGTGTTGTATCCTGTTTGTTGTTCGCATAGACCTGACTGATCATCATTCTGTTGTCATTTAAATGTGTCAAGTCTTGCTGGTTTGGCTTTTTTCTTTCTTCTTTATCTGGGAGCATTACCCACTGAATCAGGTTTCATCTGTCAGTCTTTTTACGACAAAGATTGAGTAATGTGAGGCCTATGCCTCTAGTTTTGGAGAAAAGATACATTGCTTTATAAACTGACGTCAATTCAGGATTGCTTTCTATCTAAACTGATCAAGGAGGATTTCAAATATATTTCAATTTGATGTATAAGTATTTGACATAGATTCACTGGAAGCACAAAATTGGCTTCCTTCACCCTTCATTTTACACCAGGTTGTAAATTCCGGAGTTTCTGAGGCTGTAGGAGGTTTGCTATACGTGTACACTATTATTTCAGTTGGGGAAGGGAGTGTAGCGGTCCTTCCTATGCATCTATTTGATCTATAGGTGGTGAGACAAATGGACTTGATGGCCTCAGTGTTAGACCTACGCAGAATCTTTTATAGCCAGATGCTCCCATAAACCAAGTTATGTGCACTCAGCTGGGGTTGCTGTTTAGATTCTTTTTATTGTTCACACACAAACATTTGAACTGTGGCAACACAAGCACCATTTTTGCAGTGGGGAATCTTGCACCTGCCTGGTTTGATCTGGGTGCTGCCCCCAGGCAAGCGTGTACATTAATGAGATTTCCTAATTCTCAGTACTTCCCGTATTAGCGTAATGCTGATGACATTGCTGTTGTAAAGGAAGTCATTTATTTCTATATCATTCACTGCAAACCAGAAGACAGGGAAGATTTAATACCAAGGAAAACAAGTGTTAACAAATTGCAAATTAGTAAGAGTGAACAGAATCAAATCAGTCATCCTTGTAGCATTTTCATGTTCAGCTTTCATTCCGAAGAGAACTCAATGATGATCTTGTTGCGTATTTTCTGCCAGGTGAATTGCTCCCAGGACAACCACGAGCAGCTGGACTGCCGCTACTTCGGTGAGCTCCTCGCTGAGCTGAACCGCAAGACCAGCGACCTGTACAGTTGTTTACTACAGCACGTGGAAAAGATAGGAGGAAGGTACTGGCATCATCTCTGTTCTGCCATTTCGGTGTTGCAGAAATCTCAGCGCTGCACAGCTGGGGGACAGGATTGGTTGCAAGTTGGTTTGGTTTTTTTTTCCCTGACAACTAGAATTGACTGGGTGTTTTACACATTAATCTAATTCACAGAATGACTGAGGACATAAAAATGCTGTAAGCCAAGTAAATGTATTGAATTTGATGCTTTTTCGAATTTAGATGAATATGCAATAGGAATTACTTATTCCATGCCTGTTTGCATATAGAGCAACTGAGTATATTTACAGTGTGCTCTGACACATATTTAATGATACAAATCCATTATTACATCTCGAAGAAACAACCCAAATGTCTAAATTGCCATTTCCTTTGTTCTGTCATGGTGTTATATCACAGCTTAATAGACAGCTGGCATAAAGCTCAGTATCTACATGCAAATTAACGCTGGGCATGTATCTGCAGAGCCCTATGGACTGTCTTTGAAAAGAAATGCAGATCACAGCAGCTGGTAACCTTGAGTCCTCACCATGTTCTCCGCTTCCCTCACCGTCACCTTCCCTCTTCCCCACAGTCTAGTCTGGTGCTTTCCAGGCTCACTGAAATCAGAAAATGGTCCCGTTGCAGGGGAAAAGTGGAATTTAAGCATCACAACCTGACATTGCTAAATAAACACTTCAGGCATGTCAATATGTTGCATCAGTTCTGGGTCAACCATTACCAAGGCAATTAACAATGTAATTGGGTTAACCAAACATAATTGGGATAACTGCCCAGAGAAACAGAGATAGTCAGCCTGTGTTCACCGGACTGCTGTTGGGCTTCCAGCCTCCTCAGATACTTCTGCACGGAGCCATATTTAACAACTCCTGTTGCCCAGCACCTTAAAAGGCAACAGCTCTGGATCCAATAAAGAACCTTCCTTGCTCCATATTTTAAAGTTAATCTTTATATAGTTCGGACTGTGGGCATGAACAGTTCTCAATACACTTTCTGTTAATGGGTCCCTTGGATTTTGTCTGTTTTACAGGAACCACGACATTGAATTTACATCTCAGGTAAGCATCAGGCACGCTCTGGGTAAGCAGCTCCTGACGTGTAGCGCTAGTAACAGCGGTGTGGATCTGCCAGCAAATTAAGGCAAGGCAGTTTTAATGAAGGATGCTGGTCTTTGTTACTTAATGATTCCTGCTAGTTAATAATATTCAGAGCCTAAAACCTACTGCTAGACATGTATTTGCAAATGCACTAATACTGAAATGAACCTTTCAGAGTTGCATTATTCCAGAGTGAGAGTCAAATTTTGAAAGCCTTCCTGTTGTGCCGGCAGTGGTTCCATTGTCACACAAACTTACAGAGCTACGTGGGCTTTCACTGTACACGTTCTGCGAAGGGTCTTTGACTCTCGTGCCAATGACGCTGCTGTTTGGCAGCAGGTGCTGCCCCACAGCAGAAGTGCCGAACGCCGCCTCCACAGAGCTGAGGAACGCAGGTCGGCAGAACTGAGTTCCCGCCTCTGCAGAAAGCTCGTGTTTGTGAACTGGGCCAGGACAGAGTCATCAGCACCTCTGTTATTTCTAAAGGCATTGTGTATATAGCAGAAATATTTGTCTAGGATTAGAGAATCAATGCCACTGGCAGTATCTCCTGTGACATATTGGTGTCTTCATTGACAGTCTGTTCTTTGTTTAGAAACATGGGATTTACTCATATCATAAACTGCTTGGGAGTTCTGTTTTAGCATCAGCGGTTTTCTTGAGAGGGGATTGTTTTGAATACTGCTTTTAAAAAACAAATGTTAAACTCGATGATTTGAATATATGCTTCATGTATTACTTCATCTCAGTTTTTATACGCCAAACATACATGAGACTTTGGAAATTTTCTGGATATACTTTGATCTCTTTCATTCTTATTTGCCTTGTACTGGGCATGCTTTTCATAGTAGACCTGTGTAATTAATGGAAGAAACCACATTATGATCTGCCAGGCAAAATTCTTAATCAAGATGTCTCCCCTTTCTTCCCTTCTTTGCTTAGAATGAAGATATTGAAGATTTAATTCCTAAAGGACTGTCTGAGGCAACAAAGCAGCAGATTCGTTATCTCCTCCAGGTACGTGAATGGAGTACAGGGGGTGTGTGTAAGCCTACAGTAACTTGAAACAGCCTTACACATACCAGGCATTCAGTACATAACATACTTCACTCTGTATTCTGCTTATTCCATTTTTTCTAGTGAAGGGTGAGGAATCGTACAGGTGCCTCCACCTTGCGTGTCGTGGCCGTCAGTTCCACACACACCCTGTGTATTTTAAACTGAGATTTACTGGTGCTTTCTTGCAGTTTCACTGGAAACCACCTTGTCTTTAGACCAATTATAGGAGAACACAGATCTTTCATCTTTTTATTTGTGTTGTATATTAATACTTTTTTAAAAGCTAAAGGCAAATAGTAGGTGCTTTACTGCATGTTGAATTGGATGTCAGTTGCCAGCTACTAATGCTTGTAACTTAGGACAGTTGAACAGGGGTGACTTTGCAAGTCCCTTCCAACTGGAATTATTTTTTTACATGGGAGAGGGACACTGACACCAAAATATTTCGTGACCCCATGTTAGACCAGTGTCCCAGGCAGCTGGTGCAGCTCGCTCTGGGTGAAAGAGCTGAAACACAGATTCCCTGGTTTCTGAAAGTCCCCCTGGTTTTACATTCTTGCACCTGTGCTTAAAAAAAGGCACCTGTCTTTTGGGGAACGGGATTTAGTCAGCATCCGTACCGAGCGTGCTCTGGGACTGCAGACCTGTCCAGCCGCTGGGACGGAGTTACGCGGGGTTGTTTTTTACATGGGGGAGGATTCTGAGCACGGACTGTGCTGGGTGTGCCCAGGGGTGCAGGTCTGAGAGCACCCACAATTTCACTATGTGGCACCTATGGAATTTCGCAACCTCTAGCACTAAGTACTTGCTGAGTGGAGATTTATTTATATTTTTATAGTCTAAATTCAACCATTTTTACTTAATCCTTTCTTTTAATCTACTCTTATGTTTTACAATAAAACAAAACTATAAGTCAAAACTGAAATTCTACTTTAATTAAGAAACAAATGAGCGAGTTACACTAGAAATGTTGTTTCTGAAGTCTCAGTCACATAGTAGCACCAATGGGGATAAAAGATACAACAAGGGCGAGTCACCATACAGATGGAGATCTTGATGGCTTTCGTCAGTTTGATCAAGAAATTTCTATTTTCACAAATAACTTCTAAGGGCAAGTTTCAGGGGAAGAGAAACAGGAGGATTTAAATTTTGTCCAGATAGTAAAAAATACATCTTTTGCATAGAATATTCAGCCCTTCCAGTTGAGTCAAAACTTGAGGAATCGTTCTTTCAAAATCTGTTTTTCTTCTTTCAAGTATTAGAAATGTATCATAAAATGCAACAGTTGTGCTTTAATATGAATCAATACAGAGCTGTTAACATGCATTTAAAGAACAAACAGATGAGCATTAGGCTGTTGTGCGTTACTGCCTCTCCTTTTCATACAGCTGAATCCTTTAATCTTTGGGAGCTTTTAAAGGGAGGAGTTAGTTGCATGGCCTTTTTTTTTAATTTATTTTTTAAATTTTAATTAAATTGTCTTGCCCGTGGGCAGAAAGCACCCTTTGCCAGATCCCAGAGATGATGATTCATTCCTCTCTGGCTTCTCGGGTAGGGGAGTTAATTTTTTCAAATCTGCCTAAGTCACAGAACTCTGAACACTCAAAAAATGACTGTGCAACATTCACACATTTATTTTTCCCTTTATTGGTGTACAAATGCAGTTCTTTACTCTCTTGTTCCTTCAATTTAAAATTATGATCCTGTGTTCCAAAGCAGTAATACACAAACTATGCCATCTGCAGAACAAAGTGCACGAAAATGTTTCTTTGTAGAAACTGTGGGCAATTCAAAGCCAGACACGCAGTGGTTCTCAGAGTGAAGTTACTCTCGACTGTAGAGGAGTTTTCTGCCGACCCATTGTCAAGCACGTTGTAAACAAAGCACGCTAATTAATCCTTCTTTTCTCCTCCTAGATGAGAGTGACATCGGATAAATCTTTGAGACTTGTGCTTTCCACTTTCAAAAATCTACGTGAAGAGCTCAGCCACTTGCAGGATGACCTGGGGGTAAGTCTGGCTGTTCATTCTTGTGGCATCATCCTTACGAGGAAATGGAAATTGTGAGCTGGAAATGGCTGGTTTGTGAACGACGTGCAGCACTCACACAGCGGATGAGGTTACGTTTCCTTCTAGCACTGGTTTTCCTGTGTTCAGTTTGTTGAAGCCTAAAAACCCAAATGCTTTCAAAGGGAGAAAAGACTCTGCTGAGTGGAATTAGACTTAAAGCTGAATTGGTGTCCATGTGTGGAACTGAGAGCAGTGTCAGGATCCCAGCCTCACCACGCAGCACAAAGCCACAAATACCACTGTGATGGGCACCTGTGTGCTGCGTAGTTTAAAAAACACCGTTTCAGGAAAAGGGAGTGTTTTCTCAGTTCTAAAACATCACTTACTAATTACTCAGTGTGTTGCACTTCGATTGTGGGAAAAGTTTACTGAAAAGTTGCTGCTATTGACCATAAACACTTTTGTCTTGCAGAAGTTAGAAACTGACAACGTCTTACTGAAGAAGGATTTGGCTTTTAAAGATTCTCAAGTAAAAGAATATGAAACCATGCTGGCTTCTCTGAGAGAGAATAATCGCCAGCAGCAGGTAAATCTAAACCCGTACTTTCAGTGTAATCACAGTCAGCTCCAAACCAGCCAGCCCGCTGACTTGTGTTACGTGTAACTGCCCGGCGCACACGCGTGATCCCGTGAGCTCACCACGCATCTCTGCTCTGTGTCCTCCCCAGCAGGCGCTGCGGGACAGCACGGCGCGGTGCCGCTCGCTGGAGGAGCAGCTGCTCTGCCTGCGGCTCAGCGAGGGCGAGAAGGAGTGTCAGCTCAAGGAGCTGGAGTACAGCAAGCGCGCCCTGGAGCAGGAGATCCAGAGCCTCCGGCTGCAGGTAACGGGTCGCCTGTTCTGTTCAGCGGCTCTTCTTCACAGATACAGATGTGTAATGCATGAAAAATAATGACAAAAATGCTCTTTTAAAAATAAAAAACTACTGAATTTTCTGTAGGCCTGCTCTAGTCCAACGCTCCAGACCACCACAGATGAGCTCTCCAGCCGTTACGTAGAGATGATCAATAACTTGAGAGAGGACAAAGATCGTGAGATCCGCAGTCTCAGGGTAAGCTGGTTCACCTGGTGTGTGTGTTTCTCACTGTGTGTGACTGCAGGTGAGCAGTTTCTTTTTTAATTAAGGAACAGGAAAGATCTACCATGTGTACTTTATAGATATCTCTTGGTTCTGCAATTACCTTATACATAGCCACTTATGAGGGCTCAGAAACCCTTAGAGTAGAACAGAAAACTGTGACTGAAAAAAACAAAACTAAACCACCCCACAACCAAAGAAACAACAATTCCTTTGATACAGAAATTTGTGATTAATGAGATTAGCAGCCTTTCCTAAAGGGAGGTGTTGTGTGTCCTAATAAAGTAAGAAACTAGCCAAAAGACACCCAACAGAAAACAAAAATAAATCCCAGTGAAAACTCTATGTAGGAAACATCTCTCATTTAAATCATGATAGTAATATTGTCCCACCCTGGAAGCCAATTCAACTTGGTCAGTGTTGTATTAGCTTTGTTCAGCATTATAAAACTATTACATTGATACTAGGTGATACAATTAGCACTTTCTGAATTTACTGTGCAGCTCAACATTCTTATTTGAAAATCACTGGGTCTCACTGGTAAAGATTTTAATAAAAGAAAATACGTCTAGAGTCCTAGAAACATACTGAAAAGGGAACCTGCAAGGAGCACAAAACACCTGATTGTTCCTTAAATATGTTTTATAGTCTCAGTTATCCCAATTCCATCAAGATATATCAAGGAGAGAAGGAAGTAACAGTGACTTGCAAATAAGGTTGCATGAACTGACATCAACGCTGGAGGAGAAAGATGCTGTTATCAAACAGCAGCAAGAGGTAAAATAATACAACTTATTTCTCTGCTAAGAATTTTTATCTTTAAGCCTCCACTTGTGGTGTCGGTGGAAGTTTACTTAGAAGTGACTTGTACTCTGCTGGTTCGGCAGTCGGGGTCAGGATTGTTTTTAGCTGAACGCTGTTCCTCTGCCAGGCTTCGGGAGGGGCAGGCTTGTTCGGACTGCTTTGTGAGAGGCATTTCTGCAAATATCTTGTTGTGATTTTAGTGAACTAATGCTTCAGAAAACATTGTTTCATCCAACTGTTTACTTTTTCTCAGGAACTCTTCAGATTGAAGCATGAGAAATTATCAGGCAATCCGTCCCCTGGTGTGACAACTATCATCACTAAGAAGTAATGTGGTTATTCACCTTTCTTAACAATACATCCTTTTGATTTTCCAGTGTAAAGCCTCTGTTAACCACGTTCTTGCCTCCTGAAATTGGCTGAATGCTGTCTGTTAACTGACAGGGAAATAGCCGAACTAGGGTTTCCTGTCCGGGGAGGGTTCAATACCAAGCACTTATTGTAAAAGCAGCTGGAAGGGTGGCCAGCACGGTAACGTGACATCTCAGTGACTGGATCAGCCTTTTAGTTACTAGTGAAAAGCTTTGGGGATTGATGAGTGGAAGGATGATGTGGCAAGATCAGAGTCAGTGATCTGGATATGGGTGGGCAGATTTCAGGTTACAGGTTTGCAACTCTTCAATACAGGTACAGGAATCAGTATCCTATTCTGGGTCTCCTGTCTGACGACTACAAGGCGACATCACCTGTCAATAAATCACAGACTATTGTAATTGAGAGGACTGGAGAGATATGGAAACAGGTAAGTTCTACCTAGAGATTGACTATTCAGTCTCTGAAATTCCTAAGTATTCAATTTAGCTTCAAAGAAAGTACTAGCCAAGACTGACAGCTGAGAGAAAGCCATAGTGTTAATTGAACTTGGCTGCAAAAAGCAAAGTGACTGATTAAAGTCACGGAACTGCACTCTCTAGTGCAAGAGGGCAGTAATTGTGGGGTGGAGTATAGATAAAACAGCCTTTCCTTGTTTTCTCTGACACATAATAACCTTCAACAAAATTAACAGAAGGTAACTCCAAACTATTATTAAACATCATAAGCACCTTGTCCCTGAAGCCCACAGTGAGCCAGGGCCGGGACTAATCCAGGAAACGCAGCAGCGTGGTGACTTTTTAAGGAGTGATCCCAAGTGGAATAGCAAGTAAGACACAGGAGCTATTTATGTTACAGGGCACAAGGTCATGTTGCCAAGTCTGAATGACCAGGTAAAGGCTTGAGAAAGGTCAGTGTGGCCAGTTCTTGTGTTCTGAACAAGGGCCTGTGGGGCGCTGGCTGCAGACAGCACGGCTGAGCAGCACCATAAACAAGTGTAGGAAAGCAGCTTTGTGGGAGGACACGGCCAAGAAAAAGACAACGATGTGAGCGGCCTGAGTAAAAAAAGGGTAAAACATCTGGCATGTTCTAGAAGGATACGTTACCTGGAGTAGGATTAAGGAAATAAAAGGTAGAGGGCACTGGCAAACAGCAGAGTTTTGTTACTGATCTCTAAAACTCTTCCAGTTGCACATCAACCTAGTGAAATGTCCAGGAGTTAAAGAGTAATGAAAAAAATTACAAAAACAAAGCCCAACCTCCCCTCTCTCCTAGCTTGCTTGAAAAGTTAGTCATATAAAAAATGGGAAAGATGAGTGTACTCTGCCTTGGAAGAGATCAGTATCGTTACACCAATGAGAACTGTTTGTATTTTAGTTTCCCAAGCACTCTATCAATCACTCCTGCAATTTTCAGCTGAAACAAAATTACTTTGCTGCAAGATGATGATCTTGATAAATCCCATGTGAGCAGTGCCAAGTTCACCTTTACTCCAGGCTTAACAAGCACTTGGTCTGTGCTCGTGTCCTGCAGCCAGATCTGTCTGCACTCAGTACTGAACAGTAACACTGATGAGCAGCTGAGTAGTGCCAGGTTTATACTGGGAAGTAGGTGGTACATTACACAGGCTTTCAAGCACTGATTATTTGTTATGCTCAGGCCTTTAAAGATACTCAAATGAAAGTACTTTAATGTGGCTTGTAATGTCAATCCAAATTACATTAGAGAAAACTTTTAGGGCAAAAATTCTGTAGTACGTGCTATGTAGGTAGCTGATAACTTCCCATTCTCGGCTGTTTTCCCAAGTACAGAACAAGCTCTTGTCCTCAGTTTTGCGTTCGTGAGGGAGGAAAAGCTCATGGGCCCCTTGAAGTCAGGCTGTCAGAGAAGAAGTACATAATTAAATAAGGCATGCTTTATAGAGCACAAGTTTGCTTTATAAACAGAAATAGGTTTGTGCATTTTCTTCTAACAAGTTGCTTGTTTCTTTCAGGAATGAAAGAAGCCCCTAAGCCAGAGCTGCTCAAAGGTGAATTCAAGTGCTTTACTTTCTGCTATTTTGCATCCGAAAAAGGTTCAGTCTGACAGTGAGAAAGGCTGGGGAATGCAGAAGGACATGGAAGCATGAAGACATGGAAAACACGGTCTCATCGCCACCATAAAGAACTCGGTTACCTGTGTCCGTAACAGCTGTGTACAAATCTCCCCTGTACTTTTGCACCCTTACGTTGCCCTCAGGAGAGCGCTGTGCCTTGCTTTTGTGTGGACTTGGGTTTCTTGACATGACTGACTTCTGTTCTCCAGCCAGTCCCGATGCGATCTGAGAGACAAAAGGAATAAGCGTGAAACCTTTTCCTTTTTTTCCTATCAGCCTCCTCTCCTGTCCTGTCTCCTCCCGCTGAGAAGTGAGCGGGATACCAGTTGAAGTCCCATACACAACGAGTGGCTGGTTCCAGCACAGACGGACTCTCACATTGACAATTTCTCTACTGCTGCCTGTTGAAGATGAAGCAAACCCCAGAAGCAACCTTCATGGGGAACTTTAAAAATACCTCACTGAAAAACGCTGACCTTGCATCTGCCTGCGCAGGGGAACCTAAAACACAAAGGAAAATGTCTTAACCCACCCCAGCTACACAACAACTCAAACTTAGCTACTGAGTTGGCAAATACCAGAGTTACGTATTTCAGTGCAACAACAGGGCAAATGCTGATTCTAAAAATGCCACTGACCTCAGAGCTGAGGTATTTTCAGCTGAATCTTTAATGCCCCAAACCAGCCGTAAGTATTTCCTTTGCCTTGCTTAAAAAGTTCAAGAACTTGGTATATTTTTATATAGAAAACCTTCCTATGGGAATAGCTCATAGGCCAAACTTCATTCTCAGACCAACCTTCCATTTACAATTTTTGCTCCTTGCAGGACCACAGCAATTCTCTCAGAATGATTTGGTATGAATAATTAAGCAGTTGTCTCAGCAACACAGTGCAGAGAATCACAGGAAATTTTGAACTATGCAATCAAAAGGTGCTAGCTCTTCAGCATGGGCTTCTTGCTTTGCTTTATTTCTTTAGACATGTATTTCTATTCACAAATTATATATATATATATATCTCATGACAACATTTAATGGTGAAAGGAAGCTGTAGGCTATGTGTAACTATGAAATAAACCCAAGATAAACTTCTGAGTCATGTCTGTCTGTACTGGAAACATCCCATGTCTATGCAATAGGCTAGGGGCTTGTTTTAGGTGATACAATATTGCCTTTTTTAAACAACTTGTTAGTCTAAATGAACATTTACCAGTAAATGAGTGGTGTCGGGTCCATTCTGTTGCTCCTGACGCCAGTCCTGTGCTCAGTTAACGCTGGGACGGCAAAGGTGACCTCCTTGTGTTCGTACCTGAAGAGCCGGGGTGAAATCTGCTCCCCACGCTGCTGCGGCGGGTCCAGCCTGCGGGTTCAGAGCCTGAGTCAGAGTTTGCACCATCAAACCACAATCACTTCAGCCTTGCGCTACACAAAGAGGTTTTAATTGGTTAAAAATTAAATATTCTCGTTTGAATGAGGAGTGCCTTTCCCCTCTGAAATCAGTAATTATTAGATTCTAACATAATCTCCTCGTCTCTGTGTAGCAGTTAGAAATAAGGTACGTATGCACACAGAGTTAACATACTAATGTCACAGAATAGCAAAGTGTATTCTGTCCCAATACATAATTTCAATCATGCTGTCATCTAATGACTTTTCACCTTTAGTGACCTAAATGATAAAAAGAGAAAGAAAACATTCATTTAAAGCCATTGCACTGTCCCCTGTGCAGAACTGTTACCCTGTTTGAAGGCGACACAAAATACCTGGCTGACTTACCCTGGGCTTGGCCACGATCTCAGTGGGCTGGACTAGTGGACGATCACAAACCGCTCCGACAGGCTGCGAGCAGCGGGAACACGAGTTACTTGAAGAGATGGGGAACACAAATACTTTACAAAAAGAAAATCCCAGTTTGCTGATTCCAGAAGGCAGGTGTCAGTACTGTGCTGTGCAGCACGGATCAGCTTTGCTGAGGCTCGTTCCTGTATTTTCAGACTGACTGATGCTGTCAGTGCTACAGAGCTGCTGTAAAACACATTTTACCCACAGATAACATAGAGCAATAGGTACTTGCCAAAAACCTGAATTAGCGATGAAGCATAATGGCCATTTGGGGCTGTGTTTGATTTCAAACCAGATTTATTTTAAAAGCAGATTTAGTATTTTTTTTAATTATAAAAGCACATCTTATTTGCTGTGGTCTCATCTATTGCCTCTGTTGAACTGAAACTGATTCAGCTAACGTAATTGCTGGAGTTGGTTATAGTTTCTCATTTACTCATCTCTCTACATCCTCATTACCACCCCAATTACAAACAGCATACTTTAGAGAATGTTCACCTCAGTTTCAGGTAGGTCCATTGCAACTTCTACATTTTTTTTCAGGAACAAATTAAAAAAATCAAAGACAGCATTTACTTCACATATTTAGAACAATCTACTTGCTGCCCTACTGTCTTTACCAATAGTTCTGTTAACAAAACCCTCGCTGCCTGAGCAGATCTGACAGCGTGTGGAGGTTCTTGTTCTTACACTGAAGAGAGGAGAAAATTGTCCTCTGGTTTCTACTCCTGACTCTTCCAGACAACTCAGTATGCAATACAGAACAGTTTCTCTGCCTCAGCTGTAAAATAAAAGCCCAATACAGCCCTGGTTCATAAATTACCAACAGCAGCATTCCTTTGGAAGAGCCGCCAGAGCCTTTGAACGCGACATCAAGGCAGCTCACCTGTGCCTCGCGAGTGCTCCACCGTGGCTCTTCCGCATTTTCTCTCTCGATTTCATTACCTTCAATTGTTGGCATTTGAAACCTGAAGAAAAAAAAAAAACTACAGATGGTGATCAAGACATGAATCATTTTTAACTGCTCCTGGCTTTTAGGGAGCTCTTAGTCTGTCTTTCAACAATGCAGTAAACAAATCCATGTCTGTGAAACTCAGTGCTTGCTCAAGCACCCACGAGTGTTTGTAGGTGACGGCCGGCCCGGCACGAGCGGGCAGAGCAGGAACCCAAGGGTGCAGAGCGGCGCTGAGCCCTGGGCAGCGAGCGGCGTCCCGCACGGCCCTGGGCTGAGGGCAACGCTCCAGAGCAGCAGCTCCAACTCTCACACCGCTGGCTCAAACACCAGCTGCCCAGAAGTTTAATTGCTGCCATTTCTAGCCCCCACATCCTGTGCTGTGCTCCACGGCAACGGGGGACTGAATCTTTCCACAAATTTTGCTGTAATAAAATGTGTGAAATACTCACATACCTGACTATTCCATCTGTGAAGTGGGAAACTGAGCCTGCACAGATGTCAGAGAGTCAGAAACGAGCGTCTTCAGTCTGCTACGAGGAAACTCCTTCAGTCTATGTATTCAATATAATGTTCAGGAATAAAGCATTGAAACAGTCAACAAAACACAACTTTAATCTATTAAGATTTTTTTTAATTCTACAGCCGCCTCCTCTAATTGCTGAGCATACAAAAATAATAGTATACACCAAAAAACCACTAATAGATTGATGTCTGCATCGTTTCTGGTTTTTAATACAAAACCTTCAAGTTCACTGGCTAAAAGCCCAGGGGAGATCCTTGACAAAGGGTCATTTAATAACGCACTCCAAGTTTGTAGTTACTACTGATATCATAATTCAAGTGTTCAAAGAGAGAGGGAAATTAAGACAGCAATATTTTTAGTATTTGATTTTGCAGGCTGTTCTTATTACACAGCTAAAAAGACAAAACCTACCTGGCTCTTCCCAAAATATGTGAGAAGTTTTATGTTCTCTTTACTTAAAGGAAAAAATTTCAAAGCATGTTAGTATCATATTTGATAATTATTTTAGAAATACACACAAACACATTACCTGTAACTTTTAAGGGTTAGGCAAATAAAAACCCAATACTCTCACCCCAACAGTCCGATAAAGACACCTCAAGTAACCTGTTTACCTGAAATATTATTACATATTAATTAGTGAATAATGCAATGAAAAATCTTAGGCAAATTCATGCAGAATGAGACCTTCCTAAACACCATAAATGAAAAGCAAACTCCAAAAAATTTGGAGTGCAAGAGATGCGTTTTATTGTATGCCCGTTACGATGAGTAACACATTTCGAAATAATAATCCCACATAACAGTGACAATCTTATTTTACAGCGTGTACATCATTTTTACAGCCACATAAAACACGTATTTTTCTAAGAGATTTCCCAAATTTAACTTTCTGAAGTTTAGAAATATAAAAAAAAAATTTATTCTCAAAGAACTGATTCTCATCTGGTGCAAAAACAAAACATGAACATTATCTGAAACACAAAGCCACAATATAGCATGAAGTTACAATTTATCATGTGAACAGCTGTGTGCAAACATGAAGCAACTAAAAAAGTAAAAAATACACATTATATGCATAACATTTATGAACAGGTTTTTCATTAAATAGCCCTAGACCAGCTTGTTATATTAAGCGCCATTTGATTTGCAGCATGCTAACACAAAGCTTGGTTTAAAGGGATGCATATTTTAAATGTATACACTGTAAACTCAAGATCCACCTCCAAACTCTAGTGGCAGCATGTTTGTCTGGTTAAATACTGCATATATACTTTCTTACAGATTGAAAATGCACGTTTATAGTATGGTATAGATTTTTTTTTTTAAAGAATTGATTAAAAGGTGCAATTGTATGTCTATATTGAAAATTTCATATTAGGTGGTAGGACGATAATAGTCATACCTGTTAAGAACACTGCCCTAAGGAACTTCTAAGTACTCTGAATTTTAATTAAAAAAACCCTACTTTTTTCAACTTTGTTTTAAATATTCTCTTTAGAGAAGATTTTAAAGTAGCGAGAAAAAGAATTAGTGTTGAGTCACAACACTATGAGCTGCATTCATTTTATCCTTAAAAACAAAAAAGTCAAATTCAAAGTTCACTTTGTTATATGTGCCATACTGAACAACATTCAACTGTAGGTTCAGATAAAAAAGGGAAATTATATACATACACATCTTAAATCCTAGCACCAGAACACCACCTTTGAGATCATAACGTAATGCTGTGTTTTAAACATCAGATCCTGCAATAAAATAGGTTAGCAGCTTTGAAAACCACAAAAAAAAATTCTTGTTGGACCTAAATTAATAAAGGAAACAAAACAGTTTCCTAATGAAATGTTAAAAAAAAAAAAAAAAAAGCAAAACCAAACCAACAAAACCCCAGACAATCCCCCCAAATCTGACCAGTTCTGGAATTTAACTTCCAGGCACAGTTTAAAAACGTTATGATCAAGTGACTGACTAAGACTCTCAAACTGCACACGCAGCTGGACTCGGTTGCCTTTGCAAACAATCCCACCATATACCTGACCTGTTTTTATACTGGAGACAAGTGCTGTTACGGACACAATGGGTAACACAATCCGCTTCCTTTTGTCTTCTACAGCTTAACAAAGTGTAATACTATTGATCTGAAGACATTCATCCATCGTTCTGCAAATTTAAGACATTCATCCATCCTTCCGCATTCTCTAGTGCTCTTTAGGTTCTGATAAGCAACAATCATAGGGCTATGAGATCCCTGTCAACCCTAATACTTTTAAGACTTTTAATACAAAGAATGTAAAGTTATGATTTAATATCAAGCTTTGAAACCAGGAGAAACAGTTCATGAGATATTTTTTTTTTGTCCCCAATTAGCATATCACAGTTTCTAAATTGCTTCCTTCTGGAGATCATTTATTACATTATGGCCTCTTTGTGGTGCCTCATTATATGCTGATTTTTTTCAGAAGGTCTACGGAATCCCTTTTTGCAATACTCACACCTATGTGGATAGTCTTTTGTGTGTATTGATATTACGTGTCGTTTAAAGCCTGACGCATCCGTCGTGCTATATTCACAATACTGGCACTGATAGACTTTTCTTCCACTGTGGGTCTTCATGTGCTTCTTAAGTTCATTCTGCTGCCTAAATCCTCTTTTACATCTTTTGCACTTAAAAGGCAGGTCCTTGGTGTGAACTGAGAGGATATGCCCACTAAGTACAAAGGGATCTGATGTTTTAAAGTCACAGTGTCTACACTGATGTATCTTTTTACCTTTATGGGTCTCACTATGCTTTTTGAGCTCCGACGGACGATGGAAGCCTTTTTCACATACCTCGCATTTGTGAGGGAAATCCTTTGTGTGAACCGAAATAATGTGTCGCTTCAGGTCACTTGAGTTAGTGCTCTTATGGTCACAGTGTGGACACTGGTGAGTCTTATGCCCTTGAAATAACTCCATGTGCTGCTGCAGTTCTTTTTCGTCTGTAAACGCCTGGGGACAGTGCTCACATTTAAAGGGCAGATCAGTCCCGTGTTTGGTTTTGATGTGAGTTTTCAGGTTGGACTGATCGGCACACCTGAAGGCGCAGTGCTGGCACTGGTACGGCTTCTCCCCCGTGTGCGTCCTCATGTGCTTCTTCAGCTCCGACGGGTGCCGGAATCCCTTCCCGCACTCCACGCACACGTGAGGGAAGTTCTTGCTGTGAACCGCGAGCAGGTGTCTGTTGAGCAGCCCCTGCTCTGCAGTTTCATAGTCACAATATTTGCACTTGTGCAGCTTGGGCTCCTTGTCCCTCAGAATTAGTTTATTAGAACTCAGGGGGCTCGCTTCTCTGTATCTTCTTGTATATTCTGTAAACTCATGGGTTTTATCAACTTTGTTTATAAGTTTATGGCTTTCCAGGTGATTGTGGAAACTTACTTTTTTGTTAGTTGTAAAGTCGCAGTCTGTGCACTGGTATTTCTTCTTAATCATATGATCTGGATGATTCTTCATGTGCCTTTTCAAGAATCCTCTGGATTTAAATTTTTTCCCACAAATATGACAAGGGTAAACTGTTAAGGGCTGTCCGTCAGGACCTATTATAACAGCTGTTTTTAAACAAACAAAAACAAGTTATGAAGGAAACAAATTTACCCATTAAGAAGTTTTAAATCAGCCAACTGCTGTTCAGATTCATGCACTTACACTGGCAGCAAACACAGAATGGTTCAGTAGTTTAAAAACAACCAATCCACAGCACCTATAGTTTACATAGCTTTGTTTTAGAAACTACTCAAACAGATCAGTAGTATCATCTGTGCAGTGAATATATCCATGCTTACTTTTTAATAGCTTGCAAAATCCAAATGAACTGCATCAGGCCTAAGCAAACTGACTTTGAATAGCAAAAATTATGACATTTTCTATACACAGAATTGGAGGGGGGAAGGACACAGGAAATACGCAAATCACCATTTAGATTTTTCAATTCTGCACCAGCTTTAAAAAAAAAAAAGGAATAGTACAGGAGTAAGTGCCACTCCATGACAATAAGCATCACCGCACAGTGTTTACCTGTTTGCCATTGCCTGGCCTCTCCTCTCCTCCTTTTCCTGGTTTTTTGTTTTAGCACTCTATTAGTGCTAATGCTATCACAAATCTGCAGGTATTGTGTTGCATTACCGTTTTTGTTTTCTAATCGTGTATCCAAGTTATTTCCTAGAAACAAAAATTAGACACCATAAAAAACCTTAAACAACGCTTTTCTTTGGGACTGATGAGTGGAATTGCACAGCAGCCTATCTACTTCAAAAAAACACAATATTGACCATTCCTCTACAAGGAATATACGTATTAAAAAAAGAGTGCCAATATAAAGCACTATCTATCTCTTTTTTTGGCAGAAGTCTAGAATATAATTGCCTAAACATTAATTAATTTTCAAATATATTCCTTGATTTCTCATACTTCTCAAGACATTATTTTCTTATCAGCTATGCTGGTTGTTTCCTTTGATTTAACTTGGTTTCAGTTCTTAACAACCGCATTATCTCTTTTCTGACTCCAAAACTATATTAAAAAACTGGCAGATCCTCCCAACTTTCCCACCCCCTCTGCATGCCTACAGCACATCTGGAATTCTCTTCATTTCAAAAGAGAAAGACTGTGGAGTCCTTCAATTACCCAATTATGGGTAATTTTTTGCATTCACTGATCAGGATAACTAACAAATAAATGTATATACTTTTGAAGACAGAAAGTCAGTTTTAATGCTGTACCAAGGGCAGTCACATGTTCTTACCTGCCGCTTGACCATCTTCGTATCTTCTGGGTAGCCTTCTTTCATCTCCTGCAGAAAATGGTATTTTAATCATTATAAATTGAAATTCTTTTTATGGTGATGGCTTTTAAAGTCTGATAATGAGAGAAAGCTAACTTAGCTAATAACTAACAGCTTAACTCTATTCAAACTGAGGCGTGTAGCTCACAATCACTTCAGTATTTTGCAATTATGAGCCTCAGGAAATAAAACCACATCTTTGTGGCAGTTAATATCCACTAAAGCTGTGTCTGCATGCTTACTATGCTGACTCCCCTGCTCCTCAGAATTAATACCCCTGTCCCTGCAAACTTTTAACCTCATCAATAACCTTGAATACCAATGGAGAAACAAGGTTATCTGAAATCCACCATTTGTTCTTGGGATTTAAGTCCTTTATCTTTCTGGAGAACTGGGCAGGTAAGATGACTTACACCTTACCAGCTGCTATGCACTACACAGTTCTGGCAGACGGAGAAGACTGTGGTTCTAAACCCAATTATCAGCCCAACTCCTGTGCTCAGAAATATTACACCAATGAATTTTAACTGACTAATGTAAACTATGGATGACCTGATACCCTCTTAATATACAATTAACATGTCAAAATCTGAGAAAATAATAAATACGAAATAAAAGAATATTCAGAATTTGCAATGTATCCTGATAAGACACTTCTATTTGAAGCGTGGCTGCAGAGAACAGATTGCCTTTTTTTTTTTGTTTCTAATCTGAAGGACTAGCAGGTTTAAAAAAGGTATATAAACTGAAATTATTAGGAACGTGTTTAAAAAGGGAATAGTAGGAATAAATGTGTAAAGTTTCTTCCCCTTCCTCCTAGCTAATGTAAAATACTTAAGGCCATGCTTGTTTTTTGTAAAATCTTCAACAGCCAACTTAAACAACTATTAAACCCCACACATTCTGTAAATCTGAGCCAGAATCAAGAGCAGAGTAAGAATTCTTTTAACAGCTTTCCTTTCTACTTCAAACCCAACACAGAGCAATCTGTTCATTACATGCAAGACAATCAACTACTAATCTCTGTTTGACAGGCCAGTATTGGAAAAAAACCACCAATGTAAACATGGAATGGTTTTCTTCATCTTGAACTCCAAAAAACCTATGGACCTTATATGTAAAAGGTCATGAATTATGTCAAAATCACTTTTCACATCGCTTAATCAACTCCACTAACTGACACTGCTAAGAGATCACAGGAGCTGCTTCCAGACCCCCAGGGAAAGGTGAGAGATTATAATATTTGCACAGAGATTCTGGAAGACAGATTAGGGAGAAAATAATGGAAGGGATTTTCAGAAAACAGGGATACAGATTCCTACCGTAGGTAGCAGCCCAAGCAACAGGGACAAAAGTTTTGTTCACGCCAGAGTCTTCAAGCTGCGTGTCTGGAAGTGATGTAGCTTCTTCTTCACCTACAATAACTTCCATATAAACTTCATCTGCTATTTCAGCACAGCCTGGATTAAAGGAGAATAATACATCTTTAATTTTAATCTGCTCATCCTAATTTTTCCTTCATTTAATCTGCTCTCACACTGACTGATACCCATTACAAATTACTTTTTTTCCTTTGGCATTTAGAACCACCCCTTCCCTTAGGGGATCATTGCTTATTCAGAAGTCCCTTAAACAGAGAAAACACATATCGATAAATATAAATAAATAAACAACATAAATTCAAATATACAAACTTATAAATTAACAACTGACAACATTATTTGCCACTTTGCCAGAAAGCTGATTAAACAAGGCACTTCACAGTAGGAAAACAGAAAAATGAGAAACTTGACTAACCTCATTAACTTCATCCATGGACATGTTAAGTTTAATATAAATAATGAAATTATTGCATATGGTATGCACAAAGTGCATTTATCCACATCACTTTAAAATAATTATAGCCTGCTCTTTATTTTTAGGGAAGATGAGCTTAGTTTTCTACTACTTCAGGCTGAAGAATCCTTCAGAAAAATTAAAGAAGTCCTTGAATATGATGTTTATATTGTTGTACAAAACTGCGTGAGAACCAAAAATGTTTCTTATTATGCTTACTAATATCTTCATCTTCCTGAGAAGAGTCCTTAACAGCCATGTAAACCATTTTTTCTCGCTGCATTCTACCAACACCTCCTTGTTCAATGACTCCAGCTACAGGATGCCCGTTGTGAAAATCACTCTCTGTGACAATTTCTGTCCCACCTTTAATGAAAAGAAGTTGAACACATTAAGTAAGCGTAAAAAAAGCCACTGGTAAGATTAATTGCAGATTTAAGTATTTTTTTCTTATTTACAACAAAGCTATTTCATAAAACTCCAACTAAATGTTTTGACATCCATGACTGTCATAAAATTATGCAAGTTTGATATTTTGGCAATCGAGTGAAGGACTTGAGTAACAGGCTCCAAAATCTACACTGTATCACACTGCAAAAGATGTCAGAGAAAGGAACAGCTGAAAAACAGCTGCAGACACCCCAGCACTTCTACATTTGGGCTTTGGTTGCCTGAAAATAAATACTGCTATTCAAAAGAGAACTTGAGACTAATAGACAGCCAGTATTTACCACATATGCGCAGCCTCCATAACTGTCACATTCTACAAAATGTTGCAGTCAGTGGATTACATGAAATTAAGAACAAACAGAAAGACCCTGAAATACTTCAGACTATTGAAAGAATTCACAGAATTTTAAAAGTACCTATTTCGACATCATCTTCAGCCTCAGCTTTAAATATGTACACTTTGATAACTTCCGAACCAAACCCGTCATCTTTAGCAACATCATCGTTTGTCACCTCAGTACTAATTTTCAAGGGAGTGCTTCCTATATGGTCCAATTTTTCTCCAACATCATCCACTGTAAAGATAGGAGAATAAAGATGAGGTTCAAACAACTTTTTTAATAGTCGAAGTAATCAGTAGCATGATTTTCTGCACCATTATCCCCATGCACAGTAAAGGTTTATATTCATAAATAGCCTTTACAACACAGTTCATCTCAAGATACTTAACAGAGATTCCAGAAGTTCAGCAGTCGCTTTACTGCAACTCAGGAAACGCAGCAAGAATTAGAGAATGGAGAACACAAGAGGGAGCTTATCAAAGAGAATGCAGCAATTGGTTACGTCTGAAACTATTACACTTAGAAAGCAAAACTGTATCAATAAGTGAAATGAAACTTTCAACCAAAAAATGTTAAAAATTAACCCAGAATTGCCTGTTAAAGTCTAATAGTCCCAAAAAGTTTCACTACTCTAAGATACTGTTGACTAAAATGTAGTAGCTGAAACTCTTCTGAAGAGTGATGACTCAGAGAACATTCCCAGTGAAAGAAGTTTGCATCAAAAATTTTACTACATCTTCCCCCTAGAAGAAATTATTATTTTATCCACTTTATCACTTGAAAACATATGAATCAATGAAGATTACTGTGGAATATACAGCTCATCAAACGATACAGTGAAAAGTCCAACTACTACTATGTGAAAACGACTTCTCATTCTTCATGTATACAACCCAGTCACTCTGATCATCTGGTCTATATATTCAAAATGCTCCTTTTATTTATACCACAAAAATTACATTCAAACTATTAAAAAAGTGTAGAAGTAACACTATTGTGGTAAAAAGGGTATTCACATAGATGTCTATATATACACCCAAATTGCCAATAGGGAGGCCACTGGACTTCCGTGACATACGCACTGCCAGACACTTCTCAGTGGATAAAATGAGCTCCTGTGCAACAGCCACCACAGAGCTGGGCAGTGCTGAACACCCACCACCGTCCTCTGAATAGAGCAATTCCACAAAGCATAGCAAAATCTGCATTTAATACAATCCACGGAAGGTGCAATTTACTGCATACCTAATGAAATATGTGCATACTAGGACAGGATTCCACGGAAATGCCTGTCCAAGTAACGCCACTTTCCATCCCCACCCTGAGGAACCTGACATCTGTTTCACAAATCTTAGACTGCATCAGAAAAGTACAGAAGTAATTGAGGACAAAACTACAGCAGCACAGACGAGGAAGCCCTGGCAGAGGAGCTGCCCTATTCCTTGGACACTCCCGTTTTCAGCATCAGGTTATGAGTACATCCTTATATCCAGTATGGGAGTGTTGTTGCATCTGCTAACTCAAATTTTTCATGCTACCAGAAACAGGTTATTAGAAGAGAGGATTATGCATTAACAGGAGAAGGGAAGACACTACAAGATACCTATCTTGGTAAAAGTATTCCCATACATTTAGTATGTCTTCATTTTTTGAAGACCATTTTGTTTTCTGCGTGGCTTTTAACATTTATAAAAGTTTCTTATCCATACTTTTCAAAACGATACGCATACATTTAATTTTTGCACAATGAACATTTCAACTGCATGTGTGAGTCTCTGAAGGAAGTAACTAATAGTACAAGGCAGGAGTGATTACATGTACAGTTTTATGATTAGACATGCTGCCAAAACCCAGAAATAATATTTAAAGGCTGGGTGGAAGAAATCACTAACTGTAAGCTGTTACTGTAATTTTAGAAGTGGTAGTAAAGTTATTTTCAAATCTGCAACTCAAGTATCATCAACTGTTTCTAAACTCATAAATTTTATAAACATAGTCCAGTATCAAATTAACATAGTGATTATTTCCATACTAGAAGGTTATTTAACAATAGCAACTTCCTACTAAACAGTGGAGTAATCACATACATGTGGTAAGTTTTTTTTATGGCACAAATTTCCAATCATTTAACTAGTATTGGGTAACAATGACTGTAAACAACTACATATCTAGTGAAATAAGAATAAACACACAATTTTAGATTAATTGCCTTACCAGGACATCAATTGCAATATAACAAAGATTACATGAACTAAAAGAAAGATACATTTTTCACTTTTTATAAGAATATTTTCAGCCAAACTTATTAAGTAAAATACATGAATACAGCATGTATGCTCACATGCTGCATTTTACCATTTCAAGTAAAGCCCCCACATCTTTAATATCCTTTAAAAAAAAAAAGGGAGCCCTGGCTCAGAGGGGCAAACTCATTATTTTTAAAACTAGTGGTTACTCCCACACCATTAACCATCCTGTGTTTTTTCAAAGATCTTCAGTCTGTACAATTTAAGCAAAAGTAATGGAAATGTATCAGGAAACCTGTGTATCCAGAGCCTTTGGAATCACTTTTCTAAAAAACGAAAAGCAAAGTGTAACAAAATTTGAAACATATAAACCGGATTGGGAAAATGACAGTGATACAGATTGCCATTTGTAAGATGTTGCCTTTTGTTTCAAATACCTCAGCAACACAAGACACTGAATCAGCAACTGCTATTGCTTAAATTGCTGTCTTATATGAAGTAAATTTCATGGTGCAAATCAATTTTTTAAATATGTTTAGGTAAGGGGAAAACAATCAACACAGCAGGACATGTAATCTTTGTGGAGTTTCAAAGTATTCAGCCTTTTTTTAAAAAATAGATCGTGAAAATACTCTGTTCTCTAAGTATGATGACTTCAATCACAGACCGCTAACACACCAGTGCTAAATTATCTGATGAATTTGCCCGATAATAGTTCCCAGGAACAAGAATGCTTACTTTATGTCTACCGAATATGAAAGTGTCTTCCAGATCTGACTCACCTACCAGAAATACCACATATTATTATCTCATCACTTACAATTAACTGAAAAAACACAACAGAGAACTTTCATAAATACATGCTGAATCCTCCTGAATAAACAAGGTTTAAAGGAAAACTCAGCACACTTCCAACTTGAAACTTACCTCGCTTGGCTGTTTTCAGGTGTGTGATGTCCAGATTCACCGTGGATTGCCAGCTCCCAATTCATGTGATGCCTCAGCCCGCGCTATGCTGGTGATATCACACCCACCAGAGGAGCCCACAGGGATAACACCAGGGCAAGAGAAGTCCCGTGGTTTTACAGTTTCTCATCTTTTTCTAATGTCCGATATACTTATTTTATATCCCGTAGGTTACAGTATAGGAGTATTACTATTCAAACGTTGAGCAAAGACTACTGTAAGACACTACAAAGGCGGCGGCGGGGGCACGGTACCTTACCCTAGGCCAGCTCCAGCTGTTCGCTGTGGGTGTGGGGTCACCAGCATAGTGCATGCAGGGCCAGCGCAGGGATCGGGGGCTGGCAATCCGCCGGGGCTCTGAATATCGCAAACCTGAAAAACAAAAAAGGGCAGGCGTTCAGTAACACGGGTGCCAACTCCTCCCTGGCAACACGGGATGTACTGCTCATCATCTGCCCACCTCGCTAGGAGATGGCTTGGGTTCAGTGTCACACCATATACATTTGTTTTATATTAATTTCCTTTTTAACAGGTCCCTTTTAATCAGGCCTTCTGGCGGGTGTTGTAAACGTACCAAAAAAAGACTTCTAAGTCTTATACTTGTAAGGCTGATTTTAAAAAGCTGAACTCGTCTGCACTGAGATAGTGGAGTGGCAACAATCTTCTAGTGAAAATCTCCAATTACAAAATCATACACAGCTAGTTTATACAACTATCAAGACAAATATTATTTTCCAAATAGTGTTTACACAAAAATATAATTACCAAAAGCATATAAAATATCTACACGAGAATTTCAGCTCAAAGTGGTGAAAAATCACCTTTCAGTATATTTAAACCATAACTCCCAACAAAAGAGTCAGATAAGTAAAAATTCCACACTCAGCTCAACTTCACACCCTAAAAATGTAGTATTTTAGAAGTTCCCAAAATGTGTTCCACATGTTTTCCCAACAGGCATTATCTGTCACTTTATCTCCCCTCTTTTTAGATGCTAAATATGTTGAGATTCTTCAAAACTATCATTACATTATAAAAAAATTAAACAGTCCTATACATGAACCCCAAAATAAATACCATAAAATTAAAAATATTTACTGAACATTTAATTAAAAAATATATGTAAATATAATGGGTTTTAAACTCCTTGATAAACTGAGGCATTTATCTATTCTACGCAACAGATTATCTTCATAAACATACAAATTTAAGGCTAATTTAAAACCACTAAACAAACCCCACAAAGAAACAAAATTCATAAGACTGAATAATTTTTTCTGATAAAAATGAATAGCAGATACTTTGTTGGTTCAAGCTGGCATAACAGCCTCAAAACTTAGAGGAGGCAAGAGACTTAGTTTGTCTAAAATGATTACCTAAAACTCTAGATTAACAGTGCAGCTTCCAACTGTGGTTACTCTGCACATCATGATTATACAGATATAAAAATCTAATTTGCTGAGAACCAGGTCTCAAACTGGCTTTGAAACACTGCAAAAGCCATTGGTAGGCTTGAAAGCACCTACCCAAACTATAAACGGATCAGCCACAGCTGTCTGGCCTAAGAGCCGCACTCATCGTTAGCAACCACACTTATCTACCGGAGAAGGAATTCCAAAGATGACTTTACTTACAATTACAAAGGTGCAGTTGGAAATACCGCAGTTACAGAATACAACTCATCGTAAGTACTCTGTCAGAAAGGAGGAATTTTTTCAGTGAAACAACTGACTGTAAGAACAGTGTTCCTTCATTTACAAACACACAGGAATTTCTATGTTGTAGGTCTAATTTGGTTTTAGACTGAGGTTTTTTTGGTTCTCTTTCAAAAAAAACCTTTGACTTCTATTAGTAACATATAGCATTGCAGTAATGATAGAATGATGAAAAAACCCATTACTGGATATTTAATACCAAAAAGATATTTTGCATAAGGGACATAAATGCTACAAAATATTGAAATCATTATAATCTCTAATCAGACATGTCCTCTGCTTTGAAACTTTTAATAAATGCAGCTTGCTGTGAACAGATTGATACTTTGACACACTTGGTATTGCCAATTTTTTAAACATACTGCTTCTGACTAAGTAAAATCTGCTTTGACCTACTCACATTTCAATAATTAATTTGGAGAAGTCAAAAATCTCAAATGAACTCTCATACATTTTATCCAATTTGCGTAACAGTAACAACTGGTATCTTGAGTATAATTTAACCGCCAAAGAAACACAGTCTGCCTAAAGCCCTGTCAGTAGCTCTCACTCAACGAGCAGTATAGGACCATATAGTTTCCACAGAGCTGAATGTGTGGAAACTGAAATGGGCAGCCACTGCCAGTGTTAAGAGGGACAACCAAGCCCTTAATGTCAAGTTCAGTCCAGAACAGCACAACATACAAAAAAATGCCTATTATAATTTTTAGCAGAACTAAACAAACAATATTTTGTGGATACAGAAGAGAAAACTTCAGGAGTCAGATACTTAAAAGCCTATTTCTTTGTTGGATTCTTTTGAGTAGACCTGTTGTTTTCACACAAATCTACATAGCATGGTAACATACCTGCATATTTTTAAAAAAGTACTATACTCAAAATATGTGGAATGTTTAACTTTCCAACGTGTATTTCTTAATTTTCAGGAATATCTAATTTCAGAAACACAAAAATACATAATCATTCACTGAACAGCATGAATGTCGTTCTCTTTCTTGCTGTATTAGCGATAACAGACTTCTCATCAAGAAAACCCAAATCCCAACACCAAGAATTAACAGGGCAACAGACACTACTGAGAGTTCCAGGGCAGAAAGCAGCAGGAGTCCAGCTAGAGTAACTTCTGCCCACTAGACCACTTCTACTTCAGGTAATCTCCTGTTCATATCTACCTTTGTTTCACTTACAAGATATCATTAAGTAGTCTTCAGATGTGCTTTTGCCATCATCATCGTCTTCTGTTTTTATAGTCACCGTGGAGCCGGGAACAGTACCAGCTGCTTGGATGACTGCTTCAGAATCAGAGTTCGTCACAAGAACTTCTTCTGAAACCATTGTAGGCGAGTTGGCTCCTGACACAGAGTCTTGCACCACGTGCTCCAAATGTCCATCAGGACCCGTAACTAGGTCAGCCACAAACACCTGATCAGGAACCTGAACCGTTTCTGTTATTAGATCAGAAGTCAAAACATGATCACTGGTATCTAAAGCTTCTTCAATAGCAACATCAGCTTCCAAAACGGAGTCAGGAACAATTACACCTTCTGTTACAACATCAGTTTCAGTGATGATGTCTGGTCCTTGGACAACTTCAGCTGCCAAGCCGTGATCAAGAGTTATTCCGTCATCAGTAACAACATCAGACACTAGGACAGCTTCAGGGACTGAGACAACAATGTGGTCTCCATCAATATGAGCAGTACCAGCCATTCCAGCCACTGTGAAACAATTATGAATGAGGAGAAAAAGGTTAAAATTATTGCACTGGCAATTAGTTTATCTAAGGAATGGAATAATTGTATAGATAAGCATGTACAAATCTGTTACTTCTCAACAATCCACATTTTGCATTTCACCCAATAAAGACTACTCAAAGCAGCCTGCATTCCTTAAACTGAGAAAAATAAAACATGCCACTTCGTTAAGTCATAATCTGGAGTTTGCCCCAAATTTAGGTTTTACAATGCTGGTATGTTAAAAACTCAAGGCCAGTTTGCAATTTCATCTTTTAGTTCCAGCTAGAAAACGTTCAATTACAGCAGCAATTTGCACCTTCACAGAATTCCTGCATGATACTGTGTGGTAACAATACATTAATCACTGTTACAATAAAAGAACTCTCATCCTTTAGACTGCATGGGCCTTGATTAAAATGTAAAAACAGTTGTATGCAATATTTATAGTACAATTTCCAACAACTTGCCACATTGCAAGGAATTGCTAGAAGCAGAAACCTGTTTTTCATTAACAGACTTGACTGGCCAGTCACATTTGCAGACTATTTTTCTAAACATTAAAAAGAACGCACAGTGAATTATTTTAACACACACATAAATAGCAGTTTTAATCTCAATGAACAGAAGACTCAGGGTTCTCATCAGAACAAAAAAAAAGTTAAAGTTACTCAGCACTGTACTGCAAATGCAATTATTTGGGCACACTCCGAGGGATATTAATTCATGCTAGAACAAAGACATGGCCTTTCTCAATACCTGAGAAGGTCATCTCCTGACATAATGCAGAAATGGAGACACAAAAAGAAAAAAGTCAAGATTTCTTGCTGTCCTTTCTCTAAACCTTCAAAATTGCTGAGATTATTTATTATTGTCACCAAAAGGAACAGTATTAATTTAAAAAAAAATCAATTTAGAACATATTCTTACATCAGTACAGACTGATGTTCTTGAGAGACTTCTAAGCACATGTGAACACACAGATTTAGCTAAATCTGTAAACTGTTGTCTATGTAATGAGTCATCTGTTGTTCCCACATGTACTGAAATACCCTACAGGAAAACTGGAGACAGTGACCCCAGGCAATCACACAGAAGCTGGGGTGCTGTTTACATCCTGTCCTGGATGGTATTTCCATCTCCTGTATGTTGGAGATGGAACAACTAGTCCACGTGACTTCAAGCAGAAGCAAATGCACCACAAAACCACTCAACTCCAGACAACATTTTCTGTCTCATCTAGAGCACTTTGGGCCACAGACTTAACTACTTTTTTTTTTTAGAATGATTTCAGTATTTTGGAATAAGCGACTATTTCAAGATCAGCAACCAAAGTATACAAAGACATATTATACACCACCTTAAAATTGTTTGTATTTATTAATGTTTAATAATGAAAATGTTTACCAAAATCCTGCATAATCATAGTGTGAGGCATTTTGGATTCTTGTGTTTGCAATCCAAGACTTCCACCACCTGGATCCATATTCAGCTAAGTTCATTCACAAGTAACTGCAATAAAAGCAAAATCAGAATTTATATTGAATAGTGTTATAGTGTTGATTTACTGTACCAGATGAATACATCACACTGATAAACAGAGATTTATCTGAAACTTCAAGAAAAAAGCAAGCAGTACATCATATTATTCACTTCATTATTTTATGCTTTTGTGAAGCCAACTCCTAACAATGTTCCCATCCATGAGCAGAACTACAGTAGTCAAAAGAATTACCTGAGTGAAACCAAACAACGAAACAGATCTTGGTCATGTTTTTTTAATGGAAATCTTTGGTTACTGCCTTGCCTAGAACAGAGGAACAGACTTCGGCATTACTTGATTTCTAGGAGCAATAAGCACAAGAAATGCCTAAATCTTCAACTTCCTCACTCTACTTACAGGTAACTATCTCGAAGCAGAAACTTTGCCTTAAACAACCTGTAGCTGCTTGTAGAAGCAAGAAATACATGTTGGACATGACTGGGAGTATCAATTTTTTTGATCTTTCACAATTTTCTAGCTATCAGACATTTCAAAATAAATTTCAATGTGCAAATGCAATTGAACATTATGTTTAATTATAGGTAAGTTTTGAAACAGCTGCATAGTGCACTGAATTTAAGAGAAGTGCCAAAGCTGATTTTCTTTTCCAGTGGCTGTGGATGAACTCCTCTGTATTATTAAAAAAGTCTGACAAAAGGCCTCATGGAAAATTTAATCAGCCCTCAGTTAGATTTGCATGCACTGTGCAAGCTTTAGCTCCCAATTCCCCTCCTTCTCTGTATATTCAGAAGAAAATACTGTGAAAATACTCCATTAGCCAATAAAATAATATCAGTGAATATTCTATTAATATTTTCATTGATTTAACTTACAGCATACTATCCTGCACCAGAAAGGAATACATTATGATAAATCTCAAAATGAACAACTGCATGAAACCTAAACTGAAAATGCCAGAGCAGTTTTAAAATATGTGTCTATCTGCTATTGTTTTGGTTTTTTGAAAAATGCAGTTCTCACTCTAAGCAGCTTCAGGACAATGTTGATTTTAACCTATTTCAGTTCTTTATGCCAAAGCTCTTCCTTAGACAGGGCTCAGCTGAGACCAAGCAGTGAAATTTAGAGTAAAAAAAAGGCATACATGTCTGTCTCCAGGCAGGAACAGTACTGTAAATGGTATTTTTAAAAATCAAAGATAGGTAGTCCCAAACTGCCAACAACTAAGATGACTTATTTTTAATAACAATGCTCAAATAAAAAACTGGTTAAGGCCCAGGCCCTTAGAAACATTCTTCTGTGTATATAAGTTGGTCTATTCTTAGCTTAGCCTTCACATAAAAATGGCATCATAAAAAAGCATTAATATTTTAATTTTATTTGAGAAAGCTTTCAGAAGACATCCTAACTTGAGAGATCTTCAGCGAAGTATTTTGAAGAGGGGGGCAAAATATGAATGTCTCAGCACTTCTACCCTTTCCAGGAAAAAAAGGGTTTCATTTTTGTACCCAGAGGTACAACGAAGCTCTCATTCAACATGCTGGCTTCTGGCCATTGTTGTTATATTTAAAACTTTGATAACACAGAAAAAAAATATTTATACAAAATGCCAATTACAACCTACTAAATCTACATAAAGACCATGTCTTTAATACACTTTGTTATATCTTAATCAGTGTGGTTTTCAAATGCAAAGCATCCCCTGAGTTTACACATCCTTAAGCACCCTTTTAAAATAGTGAATTTCTTTTAAATAACATTTAAGTCTTGTTTACATAAAGTAAAACAAAACACAACATCACGCTTTGTCAGGTTTTTCAAATATTGGTAAGCTGCATATGACACTTCAGTTAAACCAAAAGGACCAAACTCAGATATAGAGTAATGTGACACAATAAATCAGCTTATATGTAATCGAAAAATCCAAACCAGATGTTTTCTAATTATCTTATCTCTTAACATTCAAGTTCAATAAAAACACAAGAGAATTATCCTCCACTCAAGATACTTTAGGTTATTTTTTTTTTTCCCTCGTGATTTTTAATGCAGGAACCAATAGAAATTCAATGAGAAAACCCTACTTGGGCAGAGATGTTAAGCAGAAGAGGCCACTTCATAAACTGATGTGCAGAACGACACGAGCCCTTTGCAGAAGAAGACTGGGTACTAAAACGTCAAATATCCACCTTAAAGTGTTCTGCTGTGGTCACCTATAAAACCATCCGCACGCTAAATCCGTTTAAAATAACAGAGACAAAACCAATGGAAGACGCTTTGTCTTACAGCCCGGAACGCGCTTAAAGCTTTTAAATAAATTAATAAAATGGGCAAATTCACATCTAGATGTGACAGCCCCGGCGATAACAAAACGTCCCGTCAGAAAAACCGCGGCCGGGGAAGGGGCGACCCCCGCGGAACGGCCCCGGGCTCGGGGCTGCGCGGCGCCACCGGCCCCCGCGCGTGCTCGCGGAGCGGGCGCGCCGCCGGGCGGCGGGAGCGTGGCGGGGCGGGCGGGCCCGCAAAGCCGGCCGGGCAGCCCCGCGCGGAGCCTCCCCCGCCCGCCTGACTCAGCCGGAAAGCGGCCGGCAGCGGCCCCGGCCGCCCCATCCCCGGCGCTGGGCGACGCCCGCCGCGGCCAGGCGGAGGAGGGGCGGGGGCGCGGAGACAAAGGACCCGCAGAGCGGGCAGGAGATGCCGCCCGCAGCGGGGGCGCAGGCACCGGACCGCCGCACCCCGCGGCCTCCCCTCGGGGCAGCGGCCCCGCCTGCGCGTCTCAGGCCGACGCCAGGCTCCTGCCCCGCGGCCCGAGTGTCCCGCGGCGGCCGGGGAGGCGGGGATAACCCCTGTCCCGGCGGCGCGACGGCCCGCGGAGCCGCAGCCTTCCCCGCCCCGCCGGCCGACATCTTGTTGTCCGCCATTTTCTGGCCGCCCAAAAAGGCCCCTCAGCCGCAGGGCCCGCCGGCGCCGCCCGCCCGCGCCCGCCCGGCGCGGCAGCAGCCGTTGGCGGCCGAGTCCCGCCGCCCCGCTGAGCGGCAGCCCCGGCCGGGCCCGCCGGTGGCCGCGGCGCCGCTGGCAGGCCTCGGGCGCGGCCTGCGGTGAGGCCTAGCCGCCTCCATTGTCCCCATCCCACCACCGGCCCGGCTCCGACGCCTCGGCTCACCTGTGCGGGTCCCCGCGCCGGGCGGCCGCGCCGGGGCCCGGGTGCGGGGGGCGGCTCGGCCCGCAGGACCGCTCCGCCGCGGCCTGGCATTCGGGGCCGCCGGGCCCGGGCCTGCACCAATCACAGCCTGGGCCGGGCGGCGGGGCGCGAGCGCGCGCGGCCTGCTCCCCTCCCCCCGCCGCCCGCCGGCCTCGCGGCGGCCGCCGCACGTCAGCGCGCGCCGAGCAGGCGCACCCGCCGCGCCGAGGCCGCTGCCCGCGCGCCGCCGAGCGCGCGTGTGCGCGGGAGGGGCAGAGCCGACCCCCCCCCCCCCCCCGCTGCCGCCCCCGCCCCGGTCACAGTTTGGCTGGTTCGGGCAGGGCCGGCAGGTGCCCCCACGGGTTCTGACGGGAAAGAGACAAGGAACGGGGGCTGTCCCCGTCGGGGGGGGCACCGGGTGTCGCCGTAGGGGTGGCCGCTGTCCATAGAGCGTCAAAAATAGCACCAAGCACCTCTGTCCAGATACCGAAATTATGCGAGTACATCTCATTTTGCACTTCATAATTAAAATTTGTGGTTAAATACAGAGTTATATGGGCTTTCTCCTGGAATTCCTAAAAGATTCTTATTCCTGGACTTTGACCTCAGCGCAGAACTTGGAGACCTGTCCTAATTTGACCCCACTCCCTTTCTTTTTTAAGGGGTGAAGCTGTCCATAACGTGCCATACACCGAAGTAAATACAGTATTAAGAACATTCTAATAGGTTCTTCCAGCTCTAGCAAAAAAGAAAAACCCAGATATCATAATGAGAAAGTATTTTCAAACTGACCAACACATCTAAGGAATGAGAGGAAAAAAATATCAAAAAGGTGATCACAAACCCAAATACTTGAGGAAAGAGCAAGAGAGAATCTCACAAGGTGATACAATCAAATATTTATTTAATGCGATTATACACTATCATACTGTTAGTGGGCTGTATTTCTAATTACATCAGAAATTCAAGTTTCATATGATGTACTTTGTAGATGGCTAGATCTTGTATCTTCAAAATTCTGAAATTATTTGAGAAATGAAGGTTTAACTGGTCAAATTACTGAGATTTTGTGCCCATCTTCCAATTAGCCAATAAAATAGTACGGCTTATATTATTGGGATTTCTATCACATCATTTAAGTGTGGTTGTATCTGAATTCCACTAGGTGTCATCTCTGCGTTGCTGGCAAAGGCTAAAAATCATGAAACCCATTTGAGATTCAAACCCTCTAAGAAAACCTTTTTGTGAGTTTAGCATTGGGATTATTCCTTACTTTGGTCTACAAAAGGATTTGTTTTGCGTTCATGTCAGCTCTCCTCCATCCCTTTTACTGTGTGAACTGAGCTGTAAATTACGCTGCAGAAGTTGAGCGCTTACAGTACTTCGCAGGCATACAGCTGTCTAAAAAAACCCTCCTCATCAGCAGCAAATTAGACAGCAAAAGGCACCATGGTTGGCACTCAAACCTGTCATTCTTTGCTGTTTCTCTCCCGTATGGGGCTCTGACTGAATGCTGTACTCATCATCCTCACAGCGAGCCACAAGCTGACCCAGATTCTGGTGCAAAGCCGCTGAAGTCTGTGATTTACAGAGAGGAACCTGAAATCTTGATCTATGGTGTACAAGCAGACGAGCAATGGCAAGACACCACTGGAGACGTGGAGAGAGAAAATTAAGACCCAGACTGTGCATTACCAGGTCAAGCACTGCTATGGTACTCAGAAAAAAACAAATCAGCCAACACAGCTGAGTAGAATTTTGCGTAACTTTTCGCATTTAGATCCTCTGAGCCCACCCGGCAGCTGAGAGGAAGAAAACAGTGTCAGAGCAGCGGTGCTGTTATTGTTTTGCTCTTTTAAGATGTGTTTTACCTTGTGAACAGGTGGATTCGCAAACTCGTGACTACTGCATTATTAGCTAGAGAAACGATGCTATGAGCAGCCTTTATCTCAACAAAAGATGGAAGCCTCCTTCATCCCCACTACCCATGACAATCTGATCCAACATTTAATGTTAATCAGAGGTAAATCTAAAAGATTACACAATGATCAAGACTTGCATTTGTACAAATTTGCTTACATATATTGCACTCTTTTCTCTCAAAAGGGCATCAACAATGAAGCATTTTCCAAGACAACCTAAATATAAATCATATGTTATGAAGAACAATTATAAATCACTCATAGTATTTGACACCGTGTTATCTAGAAGATAAGCAGCACTAATGTTTTTTAGCTACCTATATGATTGGTAACAAATAAAATTCATTATATAGACTGTAGTCTATATAAATGGAAAGATACCCTTAAAGCAGTAACTTTTTCAGCAATTTAAAGTCTAAGTAGCATGAAAATATTCCTCAAATCACAAACCAAAACTCTATTAAAAAAATCATAACTGCAGCTGGTATACATCACTATCAGATTTGTGATATCTCATTACTAGTAACTGGTAGCTACCAGGTAAAGAACAGTGGTAATAAGAAAATAAATAAATAAAATCTGTAGGAAATCTCCCCCCCCCCTCAAAAAAAAAAAAAATCCTGACCAATTACTGTATAGTCTAAGAGAATCAGAGATAATTCCATATAACTTATCTTCTCATTTGAAATAACCTTTTTTCCTCAATGCATTCTGGTTGCCATGATCTTAATTAACTGATGATTTTCTCCCTGTTCATCTGAAAAAAAAAAAAATTCTAAGAACACTTGAAGTAAAAAGAATGCATAATTTTTTAACCCATATACCGAGTATTTCTTCCTACTGAAGAAGAACTGAACCACCTTACTCATCTAAACACATCCTTTTGACATTGACAGATTGACTCAAAATGATTCAAAACCACCAGAACACGCAGTATTTCAGTTGTGTTGTAATCTTTTTAATGTATAGAGGTACAGAATAACAGCTGAAAGCAAATGCATATTTGTCTTGCACACCTACGCCTGTGTGAAATCCCACCATACTCCTGGCAGTACAGAGCTCAAGAACTATGAAACACTCCACAACAGCAGACACAGGAACGAAGAGCAGGACTTCAAGAGCAGACATCCTGAAGGCGATGGTAGTAGATGTTTCTTCCAGCTTTTGCTAGCAACAACATCCGCTCTCCTGTGTATCTGCATGTGTTTGTATCACAGTCTGTAAAACTGAGTCAGCTTTACTGTGAACTGTTTAGTCACATTTTACATCCCGAATCTGCTAAACTGTGTGTACAGTGATGGATGTATCTTTTAAAGATACTGGTATGCCATACTCTCTCTGAAAGTGCAAATTAAGCGGGGGGGGGGGGGGGGGGAGGGAATAAGCCCTTTCCAAATATTATGTCCCATCCAATCACCATTCTCTTCTCATTTATTATATTCATATATATATACATAAAAGTGATAGAAATAGCCCAAATTGACGTATTACACTAAACAACTCATGGACCAGCTACTGCACTGAGCAATTCCTCAGATAACTGAAGTCAAGCAAAGTGCAAAATAATAATTTAAAAAAAAATGTAAATAGGGTTTCCATTGGAAAAAAAACTGCAGTTCAGGGGACTCCTTTGAAACGGAGAAATAAACTTCACAGCAGAGTCAATTATACTGTTAAGCAGCATTCTTTATCGACAACACTGGGGAGCTCTGGGAATCATTCTCCATAAGTGCTCTAGTGACTGGATGCTCTTGCATTGCTTGGATCCACACAATTATTGCATATTAATTAAAATTTTGGGGAATTTTTAACGTACAATACACCTGTACTAGGAAATGATGACGTAAGAGCAAGCGGGAGTTAGTTATTTCACGGCCTTTGCTGCCATCTAGTGTCACAAACTCACAGAAGGGCAGGGATTGGAAGGGACCTTTTACCGGTGCCACAGTCTCTTTGCGGGGGTTTCTGGGGGTCTTTTCATGTGTTCCCTGATTGCCCTCTCCACCTTGGCAGCTCTTCGCACAAGCGCAATTAGTGCTCACTTACATAAGCAATTGATTAGTTTCTTACTTACAACGCACCTATTAATTTCTAGTTAAACATAAGCTAGGTTCTCTGCTTCTCAACAGTGTATTACTTAATCTTCTGTCTCTAGCTTGTCATGCAAGAGAATCTAAAACTTGAAAAATATCCCTTCGTTTTGCAGGTAGTTAGAAAGCATTCATCGTGTCTATTGATTAATGACGGGTACGTCCTTTGCAACTTAATCACAGTATACCTTAATTCAGCAGCATCTCCTCATCCTGTTTCTGGATTAGGAACTTCACTTCAGTCACTGCAGAACTCAGTGTGTGGGCAGTTTATTTGCTTAGTGACAAATTGGCTGTTACTGCTAAAGTGATGATCAAGTAAAGAAAAATGGCTTAGCTTTTGGCAACTTGGTGGTGTGAGAGGGAGAATCTCTCAGTTCTCACCAAGTTTCAGCTGTCACAGTACACTTTAATTTGTAAAATATAAATACAGAGCAGTGCATACCTCTCCTGAAAGATGCACGAGCTAATGGGTGGGGCAGCCAGAAAAGATAATCAAAAAATGTGTTAAAAATTCTTATGTTAAAATAGCAGAGGAATAAATAAATATTTTGGTTAAGTCATTACAAATCTTGAGGATTTGTTTAGTAAATTAAAGCAGTTGGTATAACTACATTTGTTTTGGGCATGATTCCCCAATAAACTGTCGGTAGTCTTCAAAACTTGCCTGCTAGCTATCATATTTGTGAGTTGACTGGTCATTTCTAACAAATAGAATATTCTAGTGTGCTTTTATTTAGATTGCAGTCCTTGCCCAAGAGCTCAAGCTGTGTTTAGAATTCTGAATTTGAGAGTTCCAGACTCCAGGTTATGAGGAAAACAACACTTCTGCTGTGTGAGCAGAATATCTTTTATTAGTTTCATTTCACAGATGGGAAAATCGAGGTACAGAAAACCAGTGACTCTGCAAGTCACAAAGCACAGCAGCAGCACTGTGTTGCAAGTCACTTGTATCTGGAAACTTCCCTTCATTTTGAAGACATCTGTAAGTGACAAGGTGTTCCTTTAAAGAGAAAGCTCAGATGCTTGCTGTGATGACAAACATCTGATGAATATTCAAAGAAAAACTATAATTCCTGGGAATGTTGTTTGCTCTTTTCATATGGCTGACTGGAATGCATGAAAATTATAGCTGGACCTAAGAAGGGCAGAATCTGGAGCTTATGTTTTTTATTTTCGCTGTCTGTCTTTGCATTTCTTGCATTTAATTCTGTATGTAGTAAAGCTAACAGTCACCCTTAATCCTTCTGGCAATGAGTTCAAGAGTGTACGTCTTAGTCCTGTGAAGTCCGAAGTTCTGTGATCATGAATTTCCCTACTGCTGAATGATAATTTGATCTTTTATAGTTACTGCCTGGATGACAGAAATGTGTATTTCCTCATGGCTAGTTCTGTGGCTTCTAGATTGGAGTGTGATGTCTGTAGTACCTGACAAATATGTTTAATGCTGCTGCAAATGATGATTCTATGTACTGAGGGTAGAGGCTTTCAGGGCCATTTACAGGTATATGCACTGCATGCAGAATGCAAACTGATATGCAAATGTTTGCATACCTCTATTGGAATTATAACTTTAAGGTTAGCACACTATTTTATGCAAAGTTATAGATGATGTAGTGAGACACATGAAAAACTTAACATGTCTTTCTGACTTTACTAATACTTGCAGTTTTTTCCATTCTAAGTCTTTTAGAATGTATTTTCTGTATTAAGCATATTTAACTTGGAGGATTTGTGGGGAGGAAAGTGCAACGAATAGTTTCTTAGGAGATACATGAACAATGTTGACAGATTTGAAATAAAGCATACAAGTTTCCTACTGAGATTCATGCTTACTATTGTGTGATCTGCTGTATTATCTGTGGAAAATGTCCTTGTACATCAGAGAAACCAAAAGGCCTTCAGTAGATTGTTTTATTGAACACTTAATAGATAGTAAGAAACATAATGCCAGCACTTCTGCCACATTACTGTCATTACATAACAAATAATTGCTGTAGCTGCCTAATGGGATATGTAGCAATGCTGATGGTGGCAGTCTAGACCTGAGATGAAGTGGGTTAATTTAAAACATAGAGCAAAAGTAGTAGATAGCAGTACTCAGCAGAACAGTTTGGGGCTAGAACCTGGTGACTAACCACAAGACAGAAGATAACAAAATGTAGATATAGTAAAAAATGATAATGATATCTTTCATAGTTCTTAGATATCCTCCAACACCTAATTATAAAATTGTCACATAAGCATTAATGAACACTCATATTTGTCTGAGATGTCCTATCCTAATATACAGATAGAAAGGGAGGGATTGGAAGGACAAATGGCTTCATCCCAGAAATGAAGACGACCTGCACGTGCTTTTTCTCCCAAAGAAAGTATGAATGCATGGGGCTCTGGAAAATAAGTTGTTATGGTACTCATTGCTAATGCAGTGCCTTAGCCACATAATTTTTATTATTTTAGCAGGATTTGCTATTTAGGTGTGTCTTCAAGCAAGCTGTGCTGTTTTGACTGAAAATGAGTTAATTTTCTTCATGCAGTTAGAAACCTTTCTTTTTCATAGCTAGCATGGTCATTATTTGGACTTAATTTGAGAACATGAGATAACACCTGGGACACAGTTAATGTTTTTAATTGCTCTGGTCTGAGAGCCCAGGAGTGCTCTGCCCACAGGTGTGAGGCATTGAGGAAGGGGGCACGGATGGGGCAGAGCCTGACTGACATCCAGACTGATCAATAGGAGTATTCCAGCCGTTAGCATCATGCTCCAGATTTAAGGAGGGGGGAGATCTCTCTCTCCTTTTTGGGTGCTTTCTCTCTTGAGCTGGGGAGTTTGGTTCAGGATGTTTAGTTTGGCCTTTTGCTGTTTTGCAGAGGCCTTGGAGCCTTTTGGCCTTTTTTCTCTCTTCAGGATCGGCTGTTTGGGACCAGGTGCTGCTTCCTGGGACTGGCTGCTCATTGTGGACGGAGTTTCTAAGGAATTGCCTTGAGTATATTTTATTTCTATTTTATATATATATATATATATATTTACACTGTTCTGAAAACAAGAAAAAGAGATTGTGAGGAGTCCAGCAGTAAAAAGCCAAGAAAACCAGAAGTGATTTTTCTGTCTGTGACTTTTGTTGTTTGTTCCATGTAGGAATCTGTTGAAATGTGCAAATGTTGAGTTTGTGAAACTAATTAGCACATAAAAATCCAGCTGTAATAGTAATCAAAACTTGCTGGTTCAAGAGATGTTTTTTTTTTTTTTGTTTAGTGTGAACACATCCTGCACATATGGCTCCCAGTTGAAAACCTGGAGCTGCTCATATCAGCAACTTAATATCAGGGGATTTAGAAGCAAGTTTTTACTGGTGGCAGTTGTGGAACTAACATGTGGTCTAACTCTGACTGGTGCTTCCAACTCTATGTCTGTACGGGGGAAAAAGTGACTGGTACTGCTGTCATTATCCTTGTATTGTACGAAAACAAGGCACAGTGTTTTAAGAGATTTGTTGGCTGAGATTTCTTTTGGAGGTGCGCTCAGCTGATGAACTGTGGCCTGGCTAGAAGTTCTAACTGCAAAAACAAGGAAATACTGCCAGTTTTCTACAAGTCATCTTGTTTAATTATACTATCTTGCTGGCCTTTTCTTTACATTCTTTGTTTGTGACATGCTTTGGAAACATAGAAAATGCTTTTAGGTTAGTTACCTCACAAAGTGAAACAGGCTATCTTGTAAAAGGTACTTTGATACAATAGTTTTAAAGCATATCTTTCACTGTGATTTGCAGATCATAAGTTGGTAAGTCTTAGCATTTGAATTCAAAATGAGAAGTTTAGATGTTTCAATGGAAAGAGAAACAGAACCTGTGTGATATTGTCTTAATAAGTCAACCAAAGTAGCTACTGGATTACAAGTAGACAAGTGCTTATAACTGACTGATAAAGCACTTTTAGTAGATCATTTATGTACCAGACACAATTTCTGGTAAGAGATTTTCCTTAATGTGAAAATACAGCGCTTGGGGCATGATGTAGCTACCTTTGATCTCTGTAAATGAGGAGCAGTAAATTTTGAGTGTCGGAAGCTGACCGGTTGGATGCTTTGGGACAGACGAAGGGATGTGATGTTACCTTGCAAAACCCACAGAGCGTTAACAGGGCTTGTGTTTTGGTGGGAATCTATGTAAGGTACTTGATGGTATATAGGCTACAAATTTGTAAAAACGCACTGTTCTTCAGACATGGCAGTGCAATTAGTACTTTCGCAGTGAATAAAGCAACCTAGACTTGGTGGATAAGATGCTTATGCTCCATTCCCTTCTCTTCCAGTTTCACTTCAAAGTGGTAAGAATGAGTTTTACTAGTATTTGTTAAGGCATTTCAATACTCTTAAACATTTTTCTCCTACTTGAGTGAAATTATTTAGAGGTTTTTGCTGTGTTTAATCAAAACAGGATTTTCGGAGCCCTTATTTTGATAATAATTATTTTATTGTGATATTTAAAAATAACCGCATATTTTTACTTGTAGCTGCATTGTCTTATATTTCCAAGGTGAGTACTTGCAAACAGTTTCAGGAAATAGGACAACATTATTGCAGGTAAACTGCAAAGTTGCTTGGGCGAAAATATGTTGAGTGCTGTGAGACAGAAACTGCCGTTACCTTGATTTCTTAGTATTCTATATTCCACATATTTTTGGTGTATTTTTCTTATGTTGTGTTCCGCTGACTTCTTTTTACTGACTTAAAGAGTTCTCCTGGAATTTGTAAACCGAAATTCTTTGAGAAACATGATTTATGAGAAAGCCTCCATCATTTTAATGAAGAATATGTGAACCATGGAATAAATCTTTCAGTTCTAGGAATTTTGCCTGTAGATAATGTTGATGTTGATTATGTTGTTTGAGCAAGCCACATAAAAAATGGACCAAAAAAATACACTTCTAAAGCTACTTAGGTTTACAGCTATTCCATATTTTCGGTCTTCAGAAAGTCCCCAGGTTTTATACTGCTGTAGCTGAATCTGTAAGCATGAAGTAAAAAACTGACAGTCAGATGTGAGACTTGGGTGATTCTGTGTTTTACAGTATTAGAACCTCCCCCCTCAGCATTTAATCAAAGCCACAGTCTTTATGTAAATTTAATCACCTTGCAACAAACTAATAATTTTATTGTGCTCTTTCCATTTGACAGTCCTTAGCTGCTTAGAAACTTAAAATTTTATTACAGAGCTAGGATAGATTTACTTTAGAATATTCAGTATTTTGGCGCTGTCTGCAGTATGTACTGAATGTGTTTACAAATAATGAGCCAAAGTTTTTCTCGATTTATTCTTGCAAATAGTCTGAATGACCAAGCTCCCGCGCTCTCTCTCTCTATATATCTATATATATAAAATATATATGCTCTCATATAATCAAATTACTACAGTTACAATGTGATAAAAATACATATATGTTTCATATCCATAATGCTGAAGAACTAGTAGAACATATCACCGTTTGGAAGAATATTCCTTGCCTTTATACTGGACTCTAGGTGCTGTATAGTCTGAAAAAAAATCTTCAGATGTTATATTGCTGTATAAATGAGGCCCAAGTTTATACTAAAACTGTGACCTAGACTGTGACTGATCTGTCACAACATTTAATAAAGTACTTAAGTATGTGAATAATCCCTTTGAAGATCAGTGGAACTACTCAAGTGCTCAAGACTGTGTGCATGCCATAGTATTTTGCTAGGTTGTGGCCAAACTTCCTGCAAGAATGTGATAAAATACACTACGGTTTTAACATTCAGTACATTTCAACAGTTGATCTGAAGTTTTTATCTAATGAAAACTTAAACATATAGACTATTCATCTGTGGTTTATAACAGTAATGTTTCTATAAATGCATCTGCTCAAGTATATGTTTTCAGGAGGTTGGATGAAATTTTATCCATTAGAGGCTGTGAATCATGAACTCTTCATTGATTTCTCACATGTGGAAGAATCTGAGAAGGTAGACAATGCTTCTGGTTGTTTGTTATAAGAACACAAAAGAACAAAACATCACAAGTTGCAACAAGGAAGGTTTCTTATTAAACCTGGTGAAAAACCTGAAACCTTCACAACAGGCAACTCCAGCACTAGAATAGGTTGTCCGGAGTGCGGGTTCTGAGTTACTCAAAGCTTGGCTGGATGGGTGCTGAGCTGGCCCTGTTCGGAGCAGGGTGTTCAGACTAAGTGACCTCCAAAGTTCTTTCCAACTCACTGTTTTCCACAATAGTAGCACAGTTACTACAGCACTAGGAAAGGTGCAGAAAGGAGTGCATATTTAACAAGAAGGATCAGTAGTAGCTGGAAATAATTCTGCACTTATGTTCTTAATAAGCGGAAGACTTGGGTTTGCTGTTCAACAGAAAATTAAAGCCATCAACAACAGTCAACAAAAAGCCTATAATTCTGATGGCTTGGTTTTGCCTTAGACGTTATGTCCAACAGTGGCTATGCAACTACTGTTAGCAACGAAGTGGTAAATTTTCAACCACTGCAAAGGCAGCTAGAAGGGAGAGAGATACGCTAGATATTTTCTAACCAGCTGCATCTGTTAAAAATTTTATCCTAAGAGTGAAGTTATTTAAATGCTTGGCTCACTGCCCAAGTTTAGAGCATGTACTTTGCATAAGTTTTGACACCTATGGTACCAGACTGTACCAAACCCACAATTTTTAGGATCCCTTTCACATGGATGGGCCATGTACCAGTCTAAAACTTAAGAGTGGGAGTTTCATAACAAAAATTGCCTCAATGACACAGTAGTGCAATTTCAGCTGCTATTTTTCTAAGGGAGTATTTTTCTTAGTCCCACCTACGAGCCTCTAGTAGTGTTAAGATGGAAGTGAAGAATTTATGGAACAGTCAGTGCATAATAATAAGTGTAGAGGACATTGCTGGTGTGCTGGGCAGCATTTGCTCTTCCACATGCGCACTTTCACAATAGCCCTCCGAAGTTTGCAGTTGTTTGCTTCATTGTTAAATGCGTCTTTCCAGTCACTGCTCCCTTTGTCTTTGACTCCTTAGGTTGTAAAGACTGAACAGGAGAGACATTGCAAAAAACACCTCTAATAAATGTGTAATTTTCAGTCTTGGCTTTAGTCTTGCTATTTTTTTCTTACCTTTACTTTTAGCATAACAAGTTTCCATTTAATGCAGTTGTTTTTAATGCTTTTTGCCTTGCCTCTGGCAAAATTGAAATGTCACCATGTCCAGCATATGATTTATGTTGTTCTTCACATTAAACTTCATTATTATGTTCTCAAAGTTCATTGTTCTTTAACCTTTAAAATGCCCACAGACTAATTTAAGAATGTGTGAAAACTGCTACAAATAGCATAAGAACTAGTAAAAAAAAATCTGTACAATTTGTCCTTGACATACATTACATGCCTCATTAGTTTAAATATGTAATCTTCTTAAAAATAAATTCTTCTCTCAGGTATAGATAAACAACATTCATTTCTATGAATAGGGACTGCATGTAGATACTGAAGTATGATGTCTTTACCATAGTAAGTCACTATAGTGTGCTTTTAAAACTAATTCCTTGAAGGTGTCAAATGTTGGTTTTCTTCTTAGTTCCTTGTGAAAGAATAAGCCCTTTTTATATTCTTACTAATTGTCCTGCTTTCAAATGATGCAAGACCTTGAAGTGCTAGATAAATCCGGTTGTGTTGATCAGGAATTGTCCAACTATTGTTGGACAATTGTTCTCAAACCTAGAACTCTTTGTAGGCTGGTAAGGGGTGTTTTTGTCAAGAATGAGATGTCTGGTTTAAATGAGGGAGGTTCAACTCTTTGAAAATACACTTTCAAAATATAAATGGAGTGGGAAATCACTAAATTGAAGTGTTCAACTGAATGACATTACAAAAGGGAGTAATATTTTCTGAAAACCTTCAGTAGTAACTTGTCAATATTTGTTTATTTACAAGATGGGGGAATATGCTCAAGCAGAGTGAGTTGCATAGAAGGAGTGTAGCAGCTCCGGGTTCATTCCTGTGATGTGACTTGAGTGGGTGCTGTGGCAGTCATCTATTTTTCTGCTCTCGCAGCAAATTCCCAAATTTTCACTGCTGGAAATTATGTGGGTTTTTTAAAAAATGATTGATATAGTTTTGAATTAGAGGCTTTATTTATTTATCTATTTCTCACATCACTTGAATGTCCTGATCTATTGCTAAACTATCTAATATGTTGCTAGATATTCTACAAGGAGGTTAGCTTCATCTGTGCTTTTGGAGGGGGGATGGGAATTGTTGCAATGTGAAGTGGGAAGTGAAATCTTGATTGCCATGAGACAGGAAAAACTGTTTCTCATTCAGATCATTCAGATTTCCTTCCCAAACCGACATTCACATAATGGGATAACACAAGTAGAAGTTTTTGGGATAGCTGTGGTCACACAAAAGCCATGTTTAGCTTGGTTATCTTGGTAGCTGTTGGCATGCTAAGTTTTCCATATCTCATATAAGGTGAATGAAGCAAACACCACTATTTCGAATGCAGCAGTATACATGAAGCAAGTAGTCTGTATTCTGTGTGACTGGGACAACATCTTAAAGATAGGTGTGCAGTGGGATTTGGAGAAGGAATGGAGGACATAATGGAAAAGTAACTTTCTTTCAAGTGTACATATTGACATAATTTACATTATTTACGGTATCTGAAACTGATGGGTTAATTTACATCCTCTGTAGAACAAAAATACTATAAAGAACTAGACCATGTCTCCTGGATTAATTCTAGCTTTCAGTGACTGTGTGTCTGGAGTAACTGAACATATATCATTTACCCCCAAAATATTAACGGGCAGGTGGTTGTTTCTGGCTTAACCTAAATTAATCATTTACTCAGGTTTTACATTACCTAGTTAATCTTATATACTTGTGTAGTTACTCTTTGAATGGCAAAGAATTCTTGAGGCTTACAGATTCCAGAAACAATTTTATCTGAGGTACCGTTATAAGTACTGATTATGCGTAAATAATTTTATCCCAAATCACAGATAAAAAAAAAGGAGTATGCAATAATTCCCTTTCTATTGAAGTTATAGTTGTCTTTTGACAGAACTAGTGAAAATTCTCCTTTCTCCTTGTTCAGGGAGGCATTTACTTTTTCTTTGCTGTGGCTGCATAATGAGTGCCTGCTGAGACTGTGTGTGTAATGCATACTTGTATGCATCAAAACCATGGTAGCTCAGACTTTAATCATAGGTCTCTGTTTATGTGGGGGAAAAGAAAAAAGTTCTGTGGGTATTCCACTTATATTGTGGAATTCTCCTTTGGAGTTGTTATGCATTTCATATATATATATATATATATTTTTTTTTTTAGTTAGTTTTAAACTTGTTTTGAATGTCTGTTGGTATCAGACTCAATATGAAGTTCAGGAAACATTTGAAAATTAAATATGATTTTTAAATATGAAGTTATAGTCCATTATTCAGGAAAGGATTCATTTTCTGTTTTTAAAAAAGCTCTTGTACTTAATTATACTCAAGTTATTTGTATTTGCTGTTTGGCTTTAATCCCAAAGCAGAAATGAGAAGCTTGAATCTGTGTGATGCTTCGCAATTCTTCACAGGCTAAGTGTGCGGGTGTTCTGTTTGAACTCTGTCTGATTGCCTGGGTGCAGATGGCTTTCAGATTCTGTAGTTCTATTCAACTATGGGTTCCAAATCCTATTCTGCCATGAAACCTTACTGTTCCTACAAGCACATGCTAAAGCTATTTGTGTGTTGGGGCTTTTTCCAGGCTAATCAGGTGCTGGAATATCTACGGAGGTAGGTAGCTCTACATGATGGTATTGCCTGATACCTGATAGTGGCAACACCATCTTGGAGCTGTAGTTTCTTAAAAGTGAGGAAGGACATTTGAGAGACAGGAATTTAGATAAAAATTCAACTTCCTCTGCTTGTTGACATGAAAGAAACCAATGATGGTGTGTAAAGTATTACAGTCACCTCTTGGTGACTTCAGTCATGTGTCCTGAATCATGCATTGCAAGACAGAATTTACTTCTGTTTTCTTTCTAACGAGTTTTTTACCTTAAAATTTCCTTAGACATCAGCAATATCTTAAGCAAAATTCTGTCGACCATATTAATTTAATTTAAAATTACTTTAAGATTCAGTTCAATGCCTATGGTTTGCTGTTACTTTAGTAAAGATGCATTGAATAACCGTGCCAGCCATTATTTTGAAGACTGGAAAACAGGCATTGGTTTGGGGGAAAGGATCCTCTCACCTATATTCACAGGATAAAAGCATGTGCATTTAGAGACCCACTGCCTGGAGTGATGCAATGACAGAAGTTTATGCCCATAGCACTGCAGTATTTAAAAAAAAAAAAGTAGCAGCAGCTCTGGATCATTTTGAAGATACATCTGGCTCTACTCTCTGCTTCAGGGATTAGGAGGACATCATTATAATTTGTGCACAGCTCTGTGTTTATTGTGAAAAAGCTTGCTTTGTAGCTTATGCACTGTGATTTTTCAGGCGACACCCAACAGCGTTGCAACACGCAAATGTGTTTTGATTACTGTTTAGGGAAAAAACTTAAAAGGAATGTGACAGGATTTTTTTTAGCTAATGCTTAATTAATCACCTTTTGAGATGATATTTGAGAGTTTTAAGCTCTTTAATACAAGGACCTTTTCTTACTACAAGAAACGAATGAACCCATTATCAAAACTGCAGTCAGTATAACATGATATCCATTTAATGCCTCTGTCATCAAATTAAGATCAAATGCAAAAGGCTAATGAATACATTCAGTAGTGAAGTGTGTTTTCCAAAGATGACATTTTCATTTCAATGGAAGAAAATTAGAGGACTGCATACTGACACCGTCACTCTTTATTTCTAAAAATCCCTTCAATGAGGAAATAACTTGTAGAATTTGGCAGATTTTCCCTTAACTGTGAGATAAAGACCATAAATAAACAATAATCTCCCGTTGTACTTGGTACCAAATTAGCTGACTTTTATTGCCACTGAATAGAAATGTGTAGTCTGGCTGCTTGTAGAGTTCATTCTTGAAATTCCAGAAATAGAAATATTGAAGTAGACCACTTCAAAGGTGGTTATTCATCATCAGAAAGCTTTTTGACTGTTTGCTTAGTGTTGTTCTTCACACTCTTCTGCATTTACCATTTCTTTGAAACCACCTTTGTAAATAAAGTGTTCTGTGCTTAAAAGGCAGGTGTGCTAAGTCATCATTTAATAATTAAGAATTACAGTTATACTTGGGAAATATCAGTTACTTTGAATGTGGAGGGGAGGTGGCTTCTGGCACACAATGAGGAAGTGTTAGAGTAATATTTCGCATCTTTGTTTATTGGTCTGTGTGTACAATACAGTGCTTCTGAAGTAAATGTTAACCTTCACAAAATGATGCATCTGGTGTCTGTACTACTGTTGTCTAATAATATCACTTGTCACTAAATTCTCAGGAGCCTTTGCAAGATAAATTTGTAAGTGCTGTTGTTTTTGCAGCAGTGGAAACTGACACACACACAAATATTTTTGCCCAAATGGTAGAGCCAATGTGCATGCCTTCAGACCACATGCATTCTAGTAAACTGTTGTCATCTTTCACACTTTGAACAGCCATTTATGTTATATATGATGTCCCTCAACAGCCCATTTTCATTTTACTTGTGTTGACCCAGCTTCAGTAGTAATTACAGTGGCACAGAAGGAGTTCCCTAATTGCTGTTCTCATTTTTATCACTTGGAAAGTTGCATTTCAACTCACTTTCTCGACTTTCCGGTAACTGTATGGTGATAGGGAAGTAAGATCACAAAAGACTATTGAGTAGTGTGAAGCAGATAGAGCGTGGTTGCTAGAATCTGAGGATTACATTGAAGATATTTCATTAAGATTTGTGATGGAGTAAAAGCAAAAATGAAAGATGTGAACATCAGTGGAGGGAAGCAGTGACAGACACTTGCATGTGCTGCTTTGCATGGGTGATTGTAGAACTGTGTAGGGCTTTTCCATGCTGGTTGGTAATGGCGGGTTAGTGGGATTATTGTGTCTGGGAAGTGTCATGCATAGGAGTAATGTTATGACATTGTGAGTAGATGGCAATACCTGCAGTCTTCATATTTCTTTCATCCCAGTCAGTTTGTGGGTGATGTGGGTGCTGTACTAACCACAGCATAGTGGTTCTTTCCCGTAGATATTGAGCATCTGCTGTTCCCCTTGTGCTGCCCTGCTGCTGTCCCATCCCAGCTCACTGCTGTTCCTTGGGAAGGGAAAACTTTTGGAGCAGTTACTTTTTTAATTTTTTTTTTTTATTTTCTTCTGAGAAATCACACAGAGTTCTACTGAACAGTTTCATACGTGTTCTCAAAACTTGCAGTGTGCATAATGTAAAACCACCTCTAGCACTCCCCCCGCCCGGTTTCTGTATGCATAGGTTAGTAACGAGAGAAATCAAGGGGTAAGCGTTATAATATCCCCAGTAAAGTGTTGTTCATATTTATGCCTTTATGTTAGCCAACCAGACTAACAGATTAACAGTTCTCTGAATTATAGGGAGATTTGGAGGATTGCTAATGGACTGAACTTCAACTCAGAGAAGCCTGAGAAATACTCATTATGTGGAGAAAGCAACCAAAAAAGACAGCTGAATAATTTCCTCTGGAAAAAAAAATGTTGTGTGGCTGCCAATTTGTTACTCAGTTGCATTTAGTTACGTGAGATTATACTCATACAGCAACAGGAGCCATTGGTGCCTTTTATTCCCTTTGTTCTCTCTAACTTGTAGTGAAATGTAACACAGAGAGCTATTGGACTAAATATTCTGAGTATTTTGAACTTGATACCTGAAAGATCTCATTTTTCCAGGCGGCAGTAATTTGTATGAGAGAGGGGCACTTGAGCTGTGATATGGCTGAAGATTCCTTAGCTCTAGAGCTGGAGACTGGGTTTGTTCTTTTTAAGGGCAACCTGCAATGATTGTTATCCCAGATTTTTGGATAGGATTTAGGGTTGAAAGCTGTGAAACAGCAGTATTCTGGTGGGTTCTGTTAGAGTTAGTGGACCTTTTGTTATTTATAAGTGGGCTATGGCATCAAGTGAACTGCACGATAAGGATTCTTTACAACACTTTTGTTTATTGTTGCATTTTAGGAGTCGTTATGCAGACTATAGATCTAGCATGTCTAGCATTTGAATAGATCGTCTAAATGCATTTAAATATATTTTTAATGAAAGAAAAATTTCCAACAGTCTTATAGCATTTATAATCCGAAATAACAGGCAACCAAAAAGTTGTTAAAAGATATTTTGCGTTGATCTGAATTGTTTAACCAAATGGGAGATGCATATCTTTGTCCTGCTTTTGGTTGGAATAGAGTTAATTTTCTATTAACCTGCGTAGAAAGGTTTGTGTACGTCTATAATACTCCTTATGAATAATGTGAAGTAAGAAAATTGTACATTCGTTTTGCTGTGCATTTGAGCATGGATTCCTTATTCAGAGACCATATCTCTTTTTCTGAAGCGTATAATAAATCTGACTGTGCACTTCATTTGGTCTTTGAAAACAAAGTGGTATCCTCTAGACGTGAGTAGGTTTCGTAATACAGGATGTGAAGCAGTATGTATAGATGCTGTTCTTAAGCATCTTAAGTTCTGTTATTTTAATGTCTCCAAAGCTTCTCTGTCCCTTTTCTCAGCTGTTGATGCCTTGTACTCTCCTGGGTATTATGAGAAATCAGTCTACTTTGTTTCCAACACAGCAAGATGTGAGCAAAAAATTTAAAGTTTTCTAAGAGAAAATGTTCATGTTGAGTCTCTATACACAAATGGTATATTCTGTTAATATCAGTGTAGCTAGTTATCTCAACTTGATCTTATATGCAGTTGGACAGAGAAAAAATGAAATTGAGAGTAATTAAAATTGACAGTAACAAAAAGATGACAATATTTTTATTTCCATATATGCATTTATACACATGGATACATAAAACATTTAAGCTGAAAATATCTAGCTGTTTTGATAGTGAAATTGTTTATTACAGGTTTCTTCTGAAACAATATTTTCTCATAATCTCTTTCTGCTAAGAACAGTTAAGATGCAGATAGTTTTTCCTGTATCTATTAAAACTTGGTTACCTTTTTCCTAAATTATTTTTCAAAGTTTACTGTTTTGAGCAACATGATGAAAACGTGTGAAGAGTCAGATGAGGTATCTGTGTGGTTACAATTTTGTGAAGTGTTAATTTTGTAAGAGAAATGCGGGTTTTGTTCGTCTGTCCCTTATTATTTATTTATGAGCTGATTATGAACATATATTTGTCTTAGAACATCATCCTCTTCTCAGCTACTGCCCAGCTCTCACAGGCAAGTCACTGAAGACCAGATTTAGTTTCTGATATTTCTTAGGTGAAAGTAAGAAAGGAAAAAACCTAAAAAACACCTGCCATGACAAACCCGAGTTTTTTTATGCCTTTTATAGTAAAAAGCACAAAAGTTCTATAAAGTTAGTGTTTAAAAGCCCTTTACAACGTGCAGTTAATTAATGAAAATGCCTCCTGAGTTGTCACTGCTCTCTGACATTTGCCAGGCAACGAGTGCACCCGGGACTATGGAGAGCGTCCCCAGGTACAGAACCTGCAGCTCTACCTGTGCTGGCTCCTGCTCCTCCCGCTGCTCCACCAGCCCATGGACATCTGAAGGAGTGAAAAGATGTAGCCTTCTGCTTAACATATATGCAACCTCTCTTACCTTTGCTGTATGTAAAATTAGACCTAAACATACAGAACAGTTCCTCTTTGGTTTTGCTTCTGGATTGTGCTGACAGCAGATTCTTTGTTCCATTCTGTGAATGACTAACGTCTGAAAAATGTCCATGCTGCTGTGACTCAGGCAAGCTTAAGTTGAGTGTTGGCAGCCAAAGAAGCGAACATCTTTTGCCAGGCCTACCTCTCTACCAAGGGACTCTGACAGGGAGCAGTTATCTTTGTGTCTTTCCCCAAGTCTGCTCCTCTTCTTTGCTAAGCACTAATTAAGCACGGTTCTTCCTTTTTTGTTCCTCCTTTGAAGTCTGTTGTTCACCCCTGGGAGAGGATGATTAGGGCCCCAACAGCCCATTAGCTTCTTCCAGACTCATATAATGGGGTCTACAAACCTTGCATTATGCCCCTGCAAAATTGTCCCACTGGGAGCGAAAGGACAAAAAGGTTATAGAAAATAGATTAATAATCTCCCACCCCTTTCCAGTATTACATGCATACAGTCATCCGTACATGGGCTGTCGGGCATCTACGTAATCATCCCAGCACAAGTAGAGCGGAACCTTTCTGTAAGTGCCTGATTATTAGAGCTGCTGATCACAGAAGAAATTCCACTGAAGTATAACTCAGAGAAGACTGTGTAGGAGTGAAACTTCACATAAGCAAAGTTTCCATGAATTTTAAGAACAGTTTAAAGAGCCATAAGTGACTTTTCATTATATCTGAGTTAATGGTATGGCCTTCTTTATGCTTCTCTCCCCTGCTTTATCTGCCCCCTTCAGCTTTGCTTATAATGCCAGAGTAGGTTTAGTGGAAAATTTAGAGGTGAAGAAGTGCAGAATCATCTTAAGTGGACACCATTATAATATATCCAACTTACTTTTATATATACATTACATAGAAGATTATATTTTTTTCATACATTCCTGAGGGATTAAAACACAGGGTGAAAGAGCTGTCTGTTCAGGGGGGCTCTGGGCTGCTCAACAAAAATGGATGAGAGTCTTCTGTGCTGATTGTTGCACTGTCTTTAGAATTCTGCTAAGAACTATAGAAATGAAACTAAAATATAGTAGCTCTGTTTTGTTAAAAGTGTCTTGTGTGCCATGAGACACTACTGAAAATAAGTCTAGAGTTATGATCTTGCCAGCATTTGTACCCTATTTTTTTCTCTTATAAAATTTTTTTTTTTAGCTAACAGTCACAGGTTATTTATTTACAAATACATGTCAGCCTTTCTCCCAAGATTTTTGTTTCTTTTATGAGACTTCAAGACAAAACTTTGTATACTCTTCGTAGATGTGCAATTCAAAACTACTCTAAAATGATTTAATTCCATGTAATCACTTTCTTGAATGTTATATCAACTGTCTGAAAATTAGGCATTTGAGATGAGTCATAAGAACCTGAAGTTGATAAGCAGCAAATACACTTGGTGCCTTATTTTGTATTTTATTCATAGGCAACTGAGTTTTGATAGTTTCTACAAGTCTTTTGGGTTTGTTATATTTATTGTAGTATTAACCTATGTTAAAGCCACTTAAATTAGCCTAGTCCAGGTCAAAACAGATACACTGAAGAAATGGTGCTTGAACTGTGAAGACTTATGGTAAAGCATGGCTGTGCTGGCATCTGACAGTCTCTGCTTGCTGCCCTGCAGGGCAGCCACCTGGTATAGAAAAGTAGGAGTTTGGCATGTGTATGGGCCTCTGACTATCTGAAGCAGTTGAACTAAAACTCAATTCTGCCGTAAAGAGACTAATAACTGAAAATGCTTAATTGGTTCATATAACTCAAAACTGGTATATAATAAATTATAGTTCCAGTTCAGCATCAATTTCAAACCATTCATCTACATTTGATGCTGATACACTCACATTTGTTGAAGTATAGTGTCAGAACCTTAATGTTAATCTGATCCTTTCCTTCATAGAAAGAAAAATCAGAGCAACTATTTTCAGCTGGTAGTGCATGTGTAGTCTGAACTGATCTTTAGCTTAGCAGAGTCTCAGAGTAAATCATTATGGAGAGAAAATACAGAGAATCATGTATAAAGTACTTCCACTGAGTTACCTTTTATAATGGAAGATGTTCAGCCTGCATGATAGAGAGACAAACAGCATAGCCAAATGTCAGCTGGAGAATATATTGATTGTAGAGGATCGGAATGACTTATATAACATTGTTATCATGAGACCAGGAAGAAGGTGTTGATCTGGAGAGCTTTGTGGGGAGAGAGCACATAGAAAAACAAGTCAGTCAGCCAAGGTAGCACAGCCAGTACCCTAGAGAAAGCATATGGGATCAGCAGTGGGGTTACTGTGCTGTAAAATACAGCCAGAGGGAAAGGAAAGTGTGCTTTTTGTTGAAAGGTCTGTTCTTTGCTATCAAGCCTGATGAATGAATGAAAGGCAAAGGAACTATTTAATTAAAGGCATGTTTCAAAGTCAGCATAACGGATACATCTCTACAAATATTTCCACTGAACAGGAGTCTATAATGCAACTGAGTCTGGATCTGAATTCTGTTTTCATCCTATGTGTATGAGATGGTGAATCTTTTTCTCTTGTTTCAATGCTAGCCAGATACGCTAGCCATTGCTGAACATTTTTATTTCCTCTCATACAAAAAATATGTGTTTGTTTATGCACTTACTCATTACTGTGTGCACTAACTTTAAGCATTCTGAAAACAAGTTTATCATCAGCCTTGTTTTTCTTGCATGACTTCAGTAGAATTGTGTCCTTTTTTCTAATACAAATAATTACTACTTAAGCATTTTTGTTAGGGACTGGTATGTGATTTACCATCCTCTTTCTCTAAGATGACCAAAGATAGCTGAAATTCTTTTGTGACTGTTGCTTTTCTCCCACTGCTGTTTTCACACTGTTCCTCTACTGTGCTCTGTTTTTGTAACCTGCATTCCATCTCAGATATACAAGATCAGAGAAATAAGAACTGACAATAATAGACTATTTGGGGTGTATGTAGTACAGAGAAAGAAATTCTATTTGCATTCCTTCAAATCTGAGACTCTCTTGCTAATCTCACAGGTTTCGTTCAATATTTCTACCATAACACATTTTTGTAGCTTCAGGATATCACTACAATGCAACTGTGTGGTAATAACCCCTTCAGTTGCTTAGTTTCCTATCAGGTTGTTAAATGGCACCATTTTTTATCATGTTCTGTATCTGTGATTTGGGAAGGGAAAGGTATGTAAAGGTTAAACATACTAATATCAGGTAGACAGAAGAAGCTGGGACAGTTTTTCTCTTTGCAGTCTTGAGTTCAAAAGAACCCAGACACAGTACTTAACATTTTAAGAAAAGACAGCTAAAAAGAGGGAGCTAAGCCTCTAACAGTAGATCTTTTCTTGTAGGTATTAGTGTTCCTCATCTCAGAGGGACTAAAAGGCAGCCTCTCAATGACAAACACGATATGCTTTTTCTCATGCTGTTTTATTAGTGTACTTAAGCTGCAACCTGTGGCAACTCCATCGTGCTGAAGTGTTGAGCTGCCCACGCTATCCCACCAGGATATCCCACGCTATCCCACGACCTGCAGCACTGGGATGCTCTGTGGAGACACAAGTCTAAAAAGCAGTGTACAGTGAATGGCCAGTGGCCACAGTGTTGCTGTTTTCACGGAGGAAAAAAAATAACTTGATCTGTGGGAGGTTAGTTTAAAGAGGAACGGTAAGTTTCTCACCGTGATTTAGCTTTATTGAACAAAGCCATAGGGCTTAGGGGAGTGAAGTTAAAATGCAGGAAAACAGTACTTTCTTTTGCTACATCTCTGCTTATGTAGGACTTGATACTATAATAAGCAGTATAGAAGCTCTGAGATTTTTGAATAGTTGTCAAGCAGTGGAATCCCTACATACAGAGGTTGCAGCTTGAAAAATATATAACACAGTGCCATTTTAGCTGTAGTTGTTTGTTTGTTTTTGTTTGTTTGTTTGTTTTTTACACAAAGGGTATGATAAAATTATCAAGGGCAAAAATTGATATGAACATTTTAAAATATATTGTGAGATAATTGATTTGGAATGTATTAAACTGTAAGCATAAAGACTAATGAAAGGCAACTTCTCTCAGTAGGCTCTGTGCTTTCTTCCATGCTTTAACCAGACTGTTTCTTATCACAGTTAAATAACACAACTCATTTCTCAAAAAAATCTTACTGTGGCGTGCTCTCTCTTATGTGCCTTTGTTTCAGTGTGATTCTTAAACTGCTGCCCTTGATTCTTTGATATTCTTCTGTGTGAAGTGTCAATCTGTTTCTTCCACTTTCTTTTCACTTAGTTTCCCTGATACATATATCCTATGGTAGTCTTTGGTTACATGTTTGTATAACCAATGGTAAATGTATCACTGCTCACCTTGTGCAGTAGCTTACCTGATGTGTGCGGGGTTTCTGGCTGGAAAGAACTTCTTGTCAGTGCCTCAGGCTGTTGTTTCTGTTTCTTGTTTTTACAACTATCCTTGTAAGCAAGAACTATGACTAGGTTTAGATTTCGGTTTTGCCATGGGGTTTTGTATTCCCATTGTAAGAATCTGTAGCTGGAACAGACCTCTTAAATATATTATATAAATGCAAAGTTATAACATATGATTCTGTTATTGAGTATTAACTATTTTATGTTTGTTTTATTCCACAGGTAGGTAATTCTAGTACACAAAACTTTTTTGTGGTTGTTTCTTAAAAATGTTTTATGTTTGAATAATGTATCTACTCTTACAATTAATAATAGTATATTTCAGGCTACCTCCTAACAGATTATTTTTTCTGTGCATATTGAGGTATTCACTATAACACTGTCCAAGTGACTGTGATCATAACTGTTCAAAGAGTTGGACAGGAGGAACAGTGGCTCCCTATCCATACCTCAGTTTTCTGGGAGCTGGACAAATGCATTTTTGCATCCCTGAAGAATAGGCCTCAAAACGGTATTTGGGATCCAGTTTTATGAGAGGGATCTAATAAAAATGCATTATCATGGTGCTTTAGGCTTTGCCAAAGCATATGTATTCACACCCATCCTGCTGCCTAGAACACAATTCAGAACAAGCTGCAATTCTGAACAGATTTACGCTGTGATCATAAAAGGGAACAACCAAATTATAGCTGAGTCAGCAAATGCTTTTGTATTAGTGACATGAATAGTCTCCAAGCCAGCAGTAATCACAAAAATAACTGATTATCTGTTCATGAGTCGAACACGAGAAAGTCCGTATGGAGAAAAAAGTAGCAAGGGCATCTTTTCAATGTATCTCTCTAAAGGATAAAAAGAGAAGCTCTAGAATGTGTGTATTAATCAGGTCTGTTTGTCCCTTGATTTTGTATTTTTATTCACTTTTTTTTTTCAAAAATTGTTTTCCCATTTTGTAGAACTTAAATAAAAATTATTTTCAATATGTGAGAACAGTTGAATACTGTGTAGATCTGACTTTAAATGTTTGCTGTTTTTATTCATAGTGCTATTTTTATAGATGAAAAAATCTGTGTACTGTGGATAATGCCAGGTGTGACCAAATTCTACTGTTTGTCTCTGGAACCATTGAGTTAGTTCCAGATTGACTATTAAGTCTTTCCAGTTGTTCACTCCTTGGCTAGCCTCAGATATTATCCTAAATATTTACAAGAGAGGGAACTTTTCTAAATCTTAGGAGATCTGGAGGATAAGCACAAGATTTGGAGATGAACACAATGTAATTCTATGTTGAGATTTTGGGTTTTGTTTCAAAAGCAGCAAAAAAAAACCCAAACCAAAACATTTAAGGGAATTAGAGAAGCACAGGATGGCTGAGGTAGGAAGGAACCTCTGGACAACAGCCTGGCCAACCCTGCTCAGAGCCAGGGCAGCTGCAGCAGGATGCCCAGGGCTGTCTGGTTGGGTTTGGAATATCTCCAAGAGTGGAGACTACACAGTGTCTCTGGGCAGCCTGTTCAGCCACCCTTTTCCTAGGCTTAAACTGTGTTTTAACTGTGGTGAATGAAATGGATGGGATGGTAAAGTTATGGAGCCTTTCACTTATAAGTCTCATATATACAACTTGCTTTTTGTTAACATCTCAGTGGCAGTCATTTGTTCTTAAACTACACTTAATATTCAAGTGAAGATTTCCGTATAAATGTTGGCCATTGCATCTCTTACTGGGGAATTTCTACAGGACTAATTCTTCTCATGGCAATGCATGTTTTTGGTTTAATATACTCAGAAGATTAATAAATCTTTGGCCTCCTTACAAGGAATTTTAATATTAGACTTGCCATACTTGGAAACAATTTTCATGCAGGAAAACTAGCAAACTGCTGAGTACGATACAGTAAGTCACCAGCAGATGGGAATGCAATCCAAGAGTTTTGGTTGTCTCTTACCTACCACTAACTTGCTGACAAAGAAAATCAAAACAGAAGTTGCCAATTAATTGTACAAAGTTCTGTCTTTCTGAGCATACATTTCAAAGAAATGTAATATTATGCTGTGCAAAACAACAGAAAATCAAGGGGTACTTTTTATTGGGAAAAATAATCCAAAAGTAAGTTACAAGCTCTGAAAATACAGTATTATGTTATTTATGTGTATAGACAGCAAGGCAGTGCTGTATACCTAGATTTTGTTTGTGTTAAAATACTTATCTTGGAACTAAAATATTCAGCCACGGTTTGAAAATAGGTTGCAGTTGCTACTACCATGTAAGTAAGTTGCTAGTCCAACTTTATATTTTAAACTTACATGCTCTCTTTTTTTTTTTTTTTCCTTTTTATGTCTATGATAGAGAGAGAGGTAGGTGACCAAAATAATGATGTAAGGACACTTCGTACTGCCTCCGCTTAGAGCTGCTTACTTGGAGTTCTTGCAGTTAAACCCAAAGCCATTAGATGGTGCCATGGCGTAACCAGAATTTTCATACGCTTAAAACCAGCTGCATGTTATATCTGGCACGATCTTAAGTGACTAAACCTATTCTTCTAGCGCATTGACTTGTATTGGTCAGCCTTACTCATTATGCGCAAAACCCAGACAATAAATTAAATGTGTAGAATTTTTTTATTTGTTTCATTGAAAAGACTGCACCATCCTGAAAATTCAACAAAAGAGAAGGCAATGGCAGGACAGATTTACTGCCCCTTTTTCAGCTGAAAGCAGTGTGCAATCTAAATGATTTACTTGTTTGCTAGCCCTGCATGGTGCTGTCTCCTGGGTTATCATTCACCTAAATGGCCAATGTAGTACAATGAAAATGATAGTGCAGTTACAAATTCACAGCAATTTACTGGTTAGAATCTGAAACTGGTAAATTATTTAATTTCCATTTTTTCAGTTACTTATTCAAGGTTGAAAACTTAAACATGGAATGTTAAAAAATAGAAAATAATTTAGCAGCTTTTGAAACCCAGGTTGTAAAACTGTGGTGATAAAATGGTGGGCTTTATTGTGGATGTAGATATAATAGACTTAGACTTTTGTACAGTATTTGACTTACTACCGTGTGACATTCTGATAAAAAATTAACACTCTACAATATCAGCAAAGCCCATCTTAGATGGATTAAGTGCTAGTTAATTGACAGATATCAAAAAGTAGTTGTTAATGGGGCATCATCATTTAAATGGGAGTGGTTTTACCATGTTTGTGTGGGAGTGGTAGGAGGCCTGACTCCCTGCATTTTCACATGTGAATGATAGATATAAAATCATCACTCGTATCTAAAGATGAGATAAAAATTGTCACGGTGGCAGGTCAAGACCTGGTTTGGGTTACTCTGTGACCTCATCCCCTGCGAACAAAACTACGTATGAATTTTAGTCAGTACAGACAAATGCAGAGTTCTAAAGCTGGATAGTTAGGAATGAGCTATGCAGTCTCTATAAAAATATGGGCTGTATTATGAGAAGTGAAAACTGAAAATAATCCATAGGTGTGAATTGTAATGATGATGTTAAGACAACATAAATCCTTGTTCTTGAAGGAAGACTCTTCCCTGCTGTTCTAATTGACATGTGACCATGTGGTCACCCAACTAAGGACTAAATATTTTCTTTGGTAAGTCAGTTTTAAGCTGGATCAGTTCCCTTGTCTAGCTGACTGTGTGGCCTCATAAGCTCTTGTACTTGGCATAGTTGGGAGCTGGGGGATAATTGGATTGCCTTTTTGGTGGAATATATAATTGATTGTGATAGCAAATCCTGTCACCACACAATTCAGCAGGAGCTCCTGCTTAGAAGCCTTGAGTAACACTGCAGAATAATGCAAAGGATATATATATATGCACACACACATATACATACATATTGCAACATTGAGACCACTGTGGCAGCTACGGTGTGTGTAATTTTACAATGTTTTTGTCATGAGTAACTCAGTGACTGGAGCAAACTTTTGGATGAGAGACGCTTCAACCACAATAACTTATCACCTGACGTGTGTCGAAGAAGGACTTCATTACAATGTATGTAAGAGCCCTGCAAAAGTTCATCACCATGTGGTGTGGCTACCTGAATCATGGTGACATTTAGCAGTCTGATGACTACATGTCCAGCAGGGTGTAAATAACAAAAGCCCAACTGGAACAGGATGTGTTCATGATCGCTGGACATTGTACATGTGTCTTTGGCAGGTATCTCATCAAAATCCAGATTCTGTCAGTCAGATACTCCTACTGATCTTGGAATATTTGAATCAAGGTCTGGTGAAACTCTTGAAACTAGTTCAGCAAGGGCCTTTCATGTGCTTTCAAGTTAATCCGGAAGAGAGGTATTAGTGTTTCCTCTAACGAAGAAGTAACCTACATATAGTTCTTTTTTAAACAGCTATCATGAAATTATTTCTTTGAGTTTTCTTTGTATCTTTAGACCTGCATTAAGACAGTATGATAAACAATTACTGCTATCTTGTCTTTCTTGATATGTTCTATGCTATGAAGGAGAGAATAAATTCAAGGTACCATCATTAGGCTTTGTTTCCTTTAAAACTCTAAGATAATAAATACTTTGATAGACAAATCCTTATATATTTTATTTTCCTGTTTGGTTGCCAAACACTTTAAAAACCAAATTCCTCAGACAAATGAGTATAAACAGTTCTTAGAAAGACAGAAGCAGAAGAAAAAGCAAGGAATGTACCAAGTTTTGGAATACGTATGTTAATTCACAACCTCCCACCTCTGGAGACCTTGCTTCAGAAACAGTTCAGGACAGGTGAAATGAGCTTGGATGACTCAGTTCCAAGAAGACTTTTTTCCAAGTTACAAAACCAAGCCAGGGTCTGTCCCAGTTTTCCATAAGTGGCAGGTTCTGCTCAGGTGAGGTCCAGTAACTGCCCAGTGGGAATACCGGGGGGCAGGACCAAGGGAGGTGTCACTGAGCCCTGGGTGCCTCTCTGGAGTTGGCAGGTTGGTCTATTTCTTGGTCTCAGCCAAGGCTGAGAGTTGCGGTAGCCTTCTTCAAAGTTTTGACTTTTATTCTGTTATGTAACCACAAAATAGTGGTAAGAAACTGAATTGCACTAACAAAAATGCTTTCTAACAGGAGAAATTCACACTTTCACTTGACTTTATGGCTAGGAAGCATGTGCTACAGGCAGTGAATTGTTAGGGTGCATAATGTGTGATCATCAACTTCAATACTTGTTGTCTTAAGCTTTGGAACTTAAGATACTTGATAAAATTGAAGTCTTCATAAATTTTAGGGCCCTATTTCAAGATCTTAGAAATGCAGAATGAGGAAGTGTACTGAATACTCACATTACGTGACTATTCTAACAAACATTTGTTTGTGATATGGTTGTCTTCACTCCTTAGTTTCCACTTGCTTGAGACAATAGCCAAGCATCTGCTAGTCACTGCAAAATCCTACAAAATAAAGACTAAAATTTTACCTCAACTGACACCAATCAGTGAAACAAATGCTGCAGAAACACTGAAGAGAATTTTAACATTGTTTTAATTGCATGTTAGAAGTCAAATACTGATCTTCTCAGTGGGGTGGTGAGTTTAAGGCAAGAAAAAAGATTTTTTTTTTTTTTTTTGGTCAGTTATTTTTCTTTCATGATTTCTTAAATTGCTGGAATCATAAACTATGCTGGTTCTTGTGGCATTATTTAGGGTGATTTGAGAATGCACTTTAGTGTTCTTGAATTGCTAGCACTGGTATGAGCACAACAGCTTTTGTGTCTGAAAAAGACCTGCTTAGTATAAACATTTACTTTTTTGAATTTGTTTTTTATAATGTTACAGTATCTGAAAATTTTTGTTTTTTTTTTTTAATGGGACTATGAAATTATATTTTTATTTCAGAACACAGTAAGAGAATTTTTAAAGCTATCTGTAATGTTTCTTAGAAAAGAGACCGAACTTTAAAGTGAGTTTTGTATCACAGCAAATCACTTTTGAGAATGTGATGTCTATGTGGGATGTGAACTCTGATAATATTTATGAACTCTTGAAGCTGAAACTGATGACACCACCAAATAGTGGCTGTGGAGATGCATCAGATTAAAAAAAATGTTGCAATTAGAGGAAACTGAAAAATACATGATTGAAGTAAAAGCAGCGGAGGTCTCTCTATGCTGCTCCGGCAGCTTCCTCTATTCTGTGATGTCTCAAACTGAAAGTTGTAACTGCTAATGAGGAATCTGTATGGTTTTCTGATGAATAATGCTTACACCATCAAGAACCTCACATTTATTCTGTTACTTCAGATGTTGGATTTTCCCAGATATTTTGTCAAGATGTTTCTACTATTACCAGAAAAGATCAGGAACCAGAAAAGAAAGCAGCAGTTGTCTTAATAATCACCCTGAAGGAGATAGATACTGTTGCATTATGTCACTACATCAGCTTAGCCTTTAGGGTGAAAAGATGATATTGGGGTTCTCGGTGGTTACAGCTTCTGTGTGAGGTGTGGGAGTGCAAATGAAGTTGTCTTTACTGCTGCATGTGTGTACTTACTTGATAAAATTCTGAATAGAAATGACTGGGAATTACACTCTTATTGGCTATAAAAAGAATGCAAGGTAGGAAAGTATTGTATTCCAATACCTCCCAACAGACTGGGAAGGAAAGGGACTTTAGGGAAAAAAAAAGAATTACCATGGAGTTCTGATGACAGTCACACTTTTGTCACTTGTAAGATCCTGCTTTATTTTATTAATACAGTATGGTGAGGGAAAGCTAGACAATTATGCTTGTAAATGAGGTCGATTATTTAGATATTGCAATATAATTAATTATAGTAATATAACTTAATGGTAATCTTCAACTTCATCTGCTGTTTCTACTGATGCAGGAAGGAAGTACATACAGGCATGTTGGAGAGAGTGGGAATAGTGACAGAAAAGAAAGCTCCACTGGCCAAATTGTTTGGTAGCCAGAAAGCGTCTTCTCTGACCTTTTGTTTGCTAATTGTTAATTTTATTTTTTTTAAGATTGTAAATATTATTTGAAGAAAATCCTTGCTGACTGCATGTCTGGTTTTTGGTGGTGGTGTTTTTTCTTTTTCGCTGCTGACTCAGTCAGTTTCCATTTAGCTAGGCAGAAAATTCAAGGAAACATTCCAAGAACAGCACAGAGATACATGTCTTTTCTAAAATACCATGAAATTAAATTAATTCATTATATGTTTAAAGTGAAGATCTACTAAAGAATGAGTAAATTGTGCCATTACAGACATTCTAGAAGAAGAGAGTTAAACTGTATTGAAACTGTATTAAACTGTATTAGAAACTTCTTACAAAGAGGGAAGAAATATGACCAGGCAGAATATTATGGAACAAAATTATTTATACTCTACAGTAGGACAGATGTTTGCATTTAGTGAAATATTTACAGATAAGAACTTACCTCTGTATACACATGTAAACCCTTTTAGAAGAAGTTTATTCATTTGCTTTTCACCAAGGATTTTACTGGCATGTACCTGACACAGATGGAAGTCTGTGGATCAAAGCCCAAGAGTCACAATTCCCTAATGCAGACTATAGAATTTATTTCACATGAGCAATTTGTGTTGGGAAATCCCTGAAGCCAGAGAAGAAATGGTGCGCATTTAAGAAACTTTCTTGCATTGTCTGTTCTCTTACAAAATGTATGCAGGAGAAGCCTCATGTTCTTACCAGGCCCCATCTGAGTCTCTAAAAAAAAAAAAAAAAAAAAGAGAGAGAGAGAAAAAGGGGCATGATCTGATTAATTTCCATTTATAACTCCATTGTCTTTTAGTGACACTTTTGGATTATTTTACCACCAGAATATATGGTAGCAGGAAGGTGAGCAGAAGCATTTACCAGGAGCTTCTTGAAATGGTACAACCTAATGGAAACTTCTCTGCAGTTTGTTCAAGTGTAATACAGTTGTGAAGAATGAGTTTTTCTCAGTAATGTCTCAATACAGAAGAAATCTGGACAGTGTAAACATCAGTACTTCTGGGTCATGGCAATACATACGTGCTATATACATGAAAAATGTGAGTGGTTTTGAGCCATTTTATGCATGCTGAAGACAAAAACATACTATAAAGATCTTGGGCATTTATATGGTACAGCTGATTATTCACAGAGGTTTAGGCAGCTGCAGCATCTGTCCCATTGTTGTTGACCTCGAGTAGACAGGCAGACATTACCCTACGTCTTCAATTCACTAATGTTTATTGCTTAGTGATGGAAAAAGTTAGCACGTTGCCTGACTGAAGGACTTTCTGCATGTTGTTTGTGTGAAACCCATTCTCCAGGTGGAAATAAGGAACACTCCTGGGAGAGAGTCGCTGCCAACCCAAAACAGTGTACAGAGGCACAGTACTCCAATTGACAGTGATCCTTGCTGGCATGATTTCAATCTGAACAGAAGACTCCTTTGAAAGATACTTCTCTTCTACAGAGTACTGCAAATGCCCTATACATAAAATCCTATGAGCGCTGTTTTTATTTTGGACAGCAGTGAGAAAGAGGATTTGGGAAGGGGGATGATTTTTTACTATTTTTTCTTTCCAGAAAGTGTGGATCTCTCATGTAGGAAGCAGATGGTCACAGTGGTCATACTCCCTGCTTTGTAACTGGCGCTTGGTTTTGGCATGCTAATGATTTCTTGTTCCCCAAAATAGCTTTAGAGACAGGGTCAATTATATTTTTGGGTCGTACAGCATGTAGAGCAATTAGTTAGTTGCACAAGGCAGTTGGTTTATAATGCAGTACACCACCTCTTCATAATTGGCACCTTTCTGATATCCCATTTATAATGGAGGGGTCTATCTTTACAAACAGTTCCTTGTATTAGCATGCAAATGTATTGGCTCCCCCCAAATACTTTTACACACAGAGTCAATTAGATTTTGCATTGCAGGACATGTGGACTAATTAGCTATAGAGAAACGGGGCACCTGATCTTGAGATTTCGAGATCTTACTGCACTAAGTGATTTTGAGACACTTTCAAGGGCAGACGAGTAAGTAAAATTATAGAAAGAGATTGTACTGACTCATCTCAAATGTACTGACTCAAAACATCTCAAAATGGGATGTTTTATATTTATGTTGTTTCATTATTCTTCGCTGTCTAGATCAATCTGAAGTGGATGGGGTCAGAAGCCACACAGAATGCTCTGCAGATCTGGGTGAAAACAACACCTGTGGGTTTGGTCAGCTGGGAAACATCCTGGAACAAGTGTGGTTAATTGTATACTTTAGATTCAGTAGGAGTTCAGGATTTTAATGTGCATGTTATTAGTAAATGCTCACGGATTCATTAACTGGTTTGATATCAACAATGACTATTGTTGACACAGTTAAAATTTTTAAATATAAAAATGTCTGAACTCTCTCAGGAAAGCAGATAAATAAGGGAGAAAAAGTTTTCACACATTATTTATGACAAGATTTGTCCTTTGAGTATTCCAAATCAAGCTGTAGCTCTGCTGAAAAAGTGATGCTAAAGATGAATTTAGGCTGGGGTTTTATATAGGATTTATTTATTTATTTATTTTCTTGGCTACCTGTGAAGAAACAGAAAATAGCGAACTTGCCAGGCTCTCTACAGCCTTTGTGACAGAATGTTCATCTGTAAAGCATTGGTCAGAGGTACAGTATAGTTACTATAAACTTATCATTCTGAGTATGCTGAAAAATTGTGTTGTACTGGATGTTAGCAACTGGTTCCTGAAATACTGAGGGGCGGGAGGTTTAGTTTTGGGTTTAGTTAATGTATTTAAAGTGAGGAATGCTCAGTTCGTCTGTCCATTTACTTATTTATTTACTTTCCTTAATACCCTCTCATATGCTACTGGGGGAGCGGAGAGGAGATAAGAAATAACAATGCCAGCAGGGGATGAATGGAAATTATAGATTTGAAGCTACCCTAACAGATAGGTTCCTGCTCTAGCCTATATTATAGGTTTGGAGACTAAGTGATTGTATGTTCTTTTCACACCAAGGAAGAAAATCACACTTGTTCTTGATATCTAATGACACCACACAGTATGCACAGTCTGAAATCAAGCAGAGAAAAGAGAGAGGTTTCCTGCTGCCCAAGGGGATTGATGTGATTTATACACATTTCTGAAACATCTTTAAGAATGGATTGAAATGCTGGAATAATTTTAGAATACACCAGAATCTACAGGGTAGATGTTTCCGTGGCCTCAGCTGGTACTGTCACTGGAACATGGCTTATGCTGTTCTTGCTGAAAGTGTATGGCTGCTTGCAAACTACAACCCCGAGTGTTCCAGCATTTTCATGTCTTTAATAAAAAGAAAGTGACAAAACAAGAGGAGACACTTTATTAGAAATGCTTTTAGGAACTTCAGCAGTTTAGCTATTTTATTTCTTGATAATGTGTGTGTACTACATGCTATACATTTATACAATATATACACACTATACATACATAAGTATTATTAGTTACTGCTCCTAGATAAAAAGAGAGAAAAAAGAGAGGTAATAGGTGGAGACTTTGCTCTGCCAACACTGTCATAGGTACTGCCACCAAGATTTGTCACTGGAGACAAGTAACTTCTTCTGTGGACTGTTCCTTTGGTCACAAAGGGTGAGGGCAGGGAGTGGAAAGCTAGTGTTTTCTTTTTCTATTTTCCTCAGGTGAAATGTCAAAATCATTACCAATGCAGTTGTTTGACAAATAGGTAACTAAGCTACCAGCTACTTAGTAATTTACAGATTTTTTTTTTTTCCACCTAATGGCTTTGCGAACTTTTGTTTTCTAATCAAAAGTTAATTTTTTACACAACAGTACAAAATGTAAGTTCTTGCAGGTCAGAATTGTTTTTCCATATGAAATATGACAAATATGAACATTTTTTTTTTTACAAACTTCAGCAAAATGTGTAATTAGTTTGTTAGTTTTTAGCAAAACCCTGGAAAACTAGAAATGATGTTTATATGATTCTGGGTTTTTGCTGAAATGTGTGTAAGACTTAATACAAACTTAAAACTTATACAGGAGTGTTTTTTTGAGACCAATGAATTTTGTCATGACTTTGTGTGAGAAAAAGGGGAAGAGGTATTTGAAAACTGGAAGTTCTGTGTTGTTTCAAATTGTATTTGGAGTTATTTTGTGTTCTGTTAAGAACCTTATGCTTTAGTCAAGAGAAGAGGTTAGCCTAGAATATAGCTCATTGCTGAGCTTATCAGAAATGCATTTTCTCTCCCATACCTGTGAACACCCAGTGCTGTGCTCCTCTTCAGAGAGGCTGATGCTGCTTCAGATTTCACATAAGATCACTTTGACTTCTTACCTCAGGATGTGCATCTTGGCTGGATCTCTACTGAGCATCACTCGCTCTTAAGAAACTTTTCCTCTGTGAAAACAAACTCTAATAGTATAGAACAACAGATAGATGACCATATATATTATGGTATATGATCTATCTACATCAGTCAAGATAGAAGTGCATTAATCATAATTTGAAATAACTTTAATTAAAAGTTAATTAAAAGCTCTTTCACTAATAATAATCTTAAACCAATGCCAAGAAATGGCATCTAGATAACTGGGAAATTATTTGGTAGGATTACTATTTAATCAGCATTTAAATAATATGCTCTCAGATGTCATTACAATTATATACATATTTGTGAGCAACTGTGGATGAGAAGCTGGGTTCAGATTGACTAGGGGCAGCAATTTTGGTGGCATTCAATTAACTCAGGTTTTTGTTTGAAAATGTATCTCTACTAATGAATTATATTACTGGTAGGACTGGACTAACAGCATGACAAATTAATGATCTGATTTACATATCTAATGCACTAACTCTGAATTTACTTGCAATTTGGAGGGGACAAACATTTCTAGTTCATTAAAGGAAAAGGTGCACACTACTTTTTGTCTCAAATTCTGGTGACTCAGCTGCTGGTATCTTTTCCGTGTGACATTAAAAGTGGTGTGAATATATCATATCCAGGATTAGTTAGAAAAGCACCAGTCTCATGCAGGTGTCTTGAGGATGGCAGATGGTTATGTCTTTGTATTAATGACACAAATGAATGTGCTGTTTTTTGAATTTACAGCAGTAAAAATAAAGCATACCCAGGTTCTCAGGGAAAATACAAACCTGAAGGATAGTTAGGTTGTGGTACTGGGAAACCAATTTTTTTAAAATAATATTTTATATAGACATGTTGTAATAAGTTATTTCTAAATAAAATCCATGAGATATCTACATGAATATAATTCTGGAGCCAAGTATATAAGACATTGTGTCATACATCCCATAGCAGAAAGGCAGTGTCTCCACAAATCTGCACATATCTCTCTGCTCTTCACATTAATTGCATGTATAGATGCATTAATCTATAGATGCAGCTATATTAATGCCTGATGCAAAGCAGCTGTCTCTCAAGGGCTAGTCCCACAGAAGGGCAACAGATTCCTGAGGCCTAGTCAATTAAAAATGTAGACCAGCTCTGGAGTTTTGTTTTTTACTCAAGTTTATGAAGTTATTTTATTCCCTGGTGCCCAATAGACTCATTAATTCTCTCTGTGCAATGTTTCCCCCTATCGTGAAAAGGAGTGTGCTCTTTATGTAGCAATCACCTGCCCCTTGCTCCAGAAATTAGCATCCCTGTTGCCCATTTTCAGCTCCCTAAAGCAGAAAGCTCTCAGATTAACTCATGTCTCTTTCTTTGAAAAGATGTGGTTTTTTTTCCCCACGTTATTGAGTTAGCTACTTATGCTACTTTATGTTCTTAAGCCATTGTATTGCACATGATGAACATCCTGGATATGAGTGATTGCTCTCAGCTTTAAAGATCTGTTCTCCAAAATCAGCACTCTGAATCATAACATGCTACAACAGTGCGTGATACAAATATTAAGACATAGTAGGAAACAATGACTTTTATTCCAGAGTCATTCAGCTGCAGATCAGAATGAGCTTCTTGTTGGGGACTCACTGACTGGGATATGTGAGGATATGTGTTCATATATGTTCATATAAACAAATATCACATTGTTTCAGGTACAACAGCTCCAGATGTGCTTTTTTCTATCTTTATAATGTGCCTATACATTGCATAAAAACTGTTATACTTGCTTATTAAAATGTCATTAAAATTGAGTTAATAAAAGCCAAATATGAATGTAGGGTCAAGCATGTTCTTTGTTTGCATCACTACAATTTACAGCAGAATTTTACCTGTCACTTTATATTCAACTAAATGAAAAACAAATAGGGGGCTGCACTTAAAGCAAAATCAATACAAACAAACCCAAGGATTGGTAGCAATGGCTCCACTGAAGGATCACAGAGACAGATCTCTAGTATAATTATACAGCACAACACTACAGCCAGATTGTCTTAAAGTATGTATCTACCTCTCAGGCTCCAAATACAATTAATTATTGTGAGAAATAACTTCCATGGGAACTGCTTTCCTTTTGCTCAGGAAAAAAAATTGAAAACAGTTGGGTGTAAACTTCAGAGAAAGGTCGTAGGTTAATAGAGTTCATAAATAGAACAGCAAGGGAATCTAAACTTTAATTACTATAATGTAAATTACCTTAGAGAGCCCAAATTAGTGATCGCTTAGCCTAGCCACTCCACCTTCCCAGTGGGTTCTGCTCACTTTGGGGGCTTAACCCAAATTCCCTAAATTCCATCCAGACTGCTGAGATTGTGAACAATTTGCATAGTTGCAGCTTCTTCTACAGGAATTTTAGGATGTGTTTTTTCCTTCCAAATCCCTTTCTCCCTGTTTAGTGCAACTATTTATACAGATGGATCACTGAAGTATTACCAAGTACAAACTTTTGTTGTAAACAACATGTATAAAGACAATTACAACTGTATTAACTCATTGTAGGGAGAAATGCCGATGTATAAGGGGCTGGGAGGCAAGTATTGCATTGTAATTCACATTCCTAAGCAGTAATTGTCTGGATTCTGTTTGCTTTTGATGACAGGCCTGAATACATTTAAATTTACTGTACAAATAAATGTATTTAACAAGTTGTATATCAACAAACGAATGCATTCCAATTTTTCAAGTCAATAATAAAGTGGAAGTTGAAACACTCGTTTTGAATGATCAGTCTGAATAGCAACATAGAAACTTTGTGTTCCCACCACTGTGGCTGTGAATAGTCTGGCTGAATAGATGCAGTGTGACAAGAGCGGGGACAAAGGAAGAAGCTTTCTTTTATGTTTGTATTTGTTAGGTTTTGCTCGAGATGTTATTAAGTTCCTGAGTTTTAAACATAGTAAATATTTTGTTTGTTTGTGTTTTCTCAGCAAGTCTTAAATTAGGCAAGCAAATGAAAAAAAAAAAAGTTTGGCAAGATCTGTGAGGGTCCCATTCCAGCATTTGGCGTTACAGAGGAGAAATGTTGCCTCTTTTTATTGCCATTTTAAGCAGAGATTAACCTTTAGTAAGAGGTAACTGTGAAGTGATTTATGATTTATGGGTGCTTATGTTGTGGGGCAAACAGCAATATCTGTGTTTGTAATCAAGATGTCTTCAAAGTTTTTACAGCCTGACTCTATAATCCTGATTCCTCATTTGATTTGTCCTATGAGTCATGCAAAAGGTGCTGCAGAGGAACACTCCAACAATGTCTTCTCTTAGAAGACAAAAAGAAATAATGAACTTATTTGACAGTGAGTGCAGACTTTTTACTTTTATCTTGGCAAAAACGTACTGATCGATGAAAAATCGTGGTTAATTGACAGTTAAATCTAAAAGCATCCCAACTACAGAGTTGGAAAGTTCTAGAAGCAGACAAGATTTTGAAAAGAGGAACATTTAAAATAATGTTTTTTAAAAAAGTTTAAATATATTTCTAAAAGTAGTTGCCATGATTTTAAAATATTTGAGTAGCATTTTGGAGATGTAGATTTGATTCTTGATATTTTCTGTGAGACTTCCTATTCTGACTATTCTGTCTGATTATTTCCTACTTTTCTTATTTTAAGAAAAAAAAGAAAATAAAATCTATATAGATGACAAGATTTCCAGGACAAAGGACTTGCAATATGTTTTACAGTGCCCAGCACAGTATGATTTCAATTGAAATTGGATATTTTATGTTTTACTGAAAATTTCATTAATGCTAATTTGAATAGTAGTAGTAGAAGTAGTAAGAAAATTAAAACAAATATAAAATAGACCTTTAATAAGGAGAAGTTGAAAGTAAGGATGTTAACTTTTAATTCTAGCGTCGCTGGTGTAGAAGACTGATTCTTAGTTATGTTAGTTCTGTTAATAAAATGTCTACAGTAAAATATTATATAATACAGGGCTGCCAAGACAAATATTGCCCTCCCCCAAGTGTCAGTGCAAGATCTTATTTCTTGACCAAAGAGAGCGTCCCTCTGGAAGGGGGGGCTGCCAAGCCTGGTCACTCACTGCTTCCCTTATCTTGCTTTGGAAATGTGAAGCGCAACCTGTTCCAAACTTACTCCTGTCCAGCAAACCTGCAGCTGTCGGATTGCGTAGGTAGTTTAGGTGTATGTCCACTACATTGCAGTCTCTTGGTAGAAAAGCTACCACATTATGTCCTAGATGGAGGTTATAAACCAGCCAGGCCACTCTGTGTTTGTTACGAGTACCAGGCAACACAGGGAAAACAGATTTGAGGACCATCTGGGAAGGATCTCGGATATTCCCGTGTGTGTTACTTCCCTGGGATGTACCAGTCTGAGGGCACTGGGCACAAAGAAGCATCAGCGGGGCCAGTGGGAAGTCAAGCAGGAGATGCCAGAGCTAACAGAAGTCTCCAGAACGCTACCAATAATTTCTCTAATGGAATTTGTTTTCTTCTGCAATAAAAGCACATTTATAAAAGTAGCAAAAATGGTAGTAAATGTGTTTTAATCACAGGAAGAACAAGCTCTGAGTTATGCAATGCGTTTTCTGTATATTATTGTACTTTCAGAGTGTGGTCTGTCTGTCATAAGCCAAGAAACAGTGTCTTTGTCTGGACCAGGAAAAAATGTACAATATTCAATTGAGCTCTGCTGATCTGGTCTGCTTCCAACCAGGAAAACAGAACATCAGCTGTTATGGTATTTTCACTTAATAATGCGCTAAACTGTTAGCTGCTTTTTCCTTATTGTGGCCATGCTGGTGCTGCTTTCTGTTAAAATGGCATGTTAATTATCAGTTTCTGAGGTAGAATGTGAGTGTTTTACCTGATTCTTTGAAACTCCTCTGTGGAATAATATTCTCCCTCAGGAGGCACGTGCAGTTGGTCCTACTGAATCTGACATATGGGGTTGTCATTCTTGTGCTTAGCTAGCATTGATCTTTCCAGCATTGTTAATGGGGACTGTGTATCTCTACTCACAGTCCTGTCTTCTCGCTGTAACAGAACCTGTGAAATCCATATCTGGTACAAATACAAGGGTAGTATTTAGTATTCTATTTGTCATCATCAAAATCAAGAAGAGCTTGTTACTGCGCTTTGCATGGACAAGCTCTGTTACTCCATGCTGCTCACTCTCAGATCAAATGTAAAGATATGTTTGCTGTTGACCTCATTTAAAAGCCCTCTAGAGGGAAAGTCTGAAAAAGTTGATACAGTTTGGCATGGTTATTCATTATGCATGGCAAGTGCATTGCTTTATTTTCATTAATTTTACATGGAAATGAGATACAGCACAACATGCTTTTCTCATTTTTGGGAGCTTCACAAAGCTTTTGTTGTTCTCTACACAGAACCACTTATAGACAGGCAAATCCAAAAGCATTCTGTATTCACCAGCTCATCAATCTGTGTTTAAAGAGGCTGGGATTGTCCTTGTTTTAGATGCTGGCATTCTGTTACTTCTCCTGGCATAATATTTTCTCTGAAGACTGATTCTGCAGAATGCTGACGCTGATGAAAAAAAAAAAGCAGGTGTGCTAAAAATATAAAATATTCCTTTGGCCTATCATTGAAATTGGTAACTAATCATAATGATGAGAATGTGTAGGCTATCAAAATACAAGAGCAAAGGTACGAAAGTCCAGCTGCAGTTAATCACTTCTCTACTTTAGTTACTAAAGGTGCATGTTCAACCCTCACCCCTCAGTGGTCCTATTGATTGTTTTGTGCTTTGCTCAGAGCTTAAAACAGGATCAGACCCAAAATGTTCACTTCTAAGGCAATTTAGATTTTGGCATCAATGGAGATTTTGTTGCACACTTCTGCTTTGCAATACCTCATATGAATTCCATGAAGGGCCTCAAGAAACCATAACATTTTAAGTGGAATGTCTGGAGTACGTTTTGCATAGCAGTTATTCCCAATATTGTATAACCAAAGTTACGGCAGAAAAAGACAATTGCTGACACTTCAGATAATTACTTAGCATGGGAGCTGGTAAGAGTAATATTACTTACGTGTATACATATTTAAAAGAATAAACAAAGCTCTTCCCCGGTTGAAGTCACTGGCTCCTGTATTTCCTGTTGCAACTTGTCAGGACATAATTGTCCATGTGGGCTTTGCAGCAAAAGATGAAAGAAAATGCAGAAACAGGCCTTTCTGTGTTCCAGCCTCCTGGCATCCTGAGCCCAAAGTGGTGATGGAAGCTTTTCTTTTTCCTTCCCACTTAATCCCACCCTGAGCTGGATTAGCAATGGTGCATTTCTTTGTCAAAGTGCAGGCTTAGACTGGATAGCCATGTGGGTATTCCCAGCTGGGAATCGTGCCCTAAGTACCCTCACTTGACACATATACATGAGCTCTTGGCTGCCTGAGACCCCTGCCCATCTGTCAGAATGGCTTTGTGCCCACTGCCCCAGCACACTGGCCATTTTCAGTGAGGCATTACTGCCAAATGATGATGGGTTTAGATGGACAGCTGACATAGCATTACTGCCTGCTCTTCTGCTAGAAAGTCTGTCTTTTCTAACAGTATAGAAGCCTGTGTTACAGGTGTATTGGGTCTTGCTTTACTTAGTATTGAAGCTGTGGCAACCTTACTAATGACCTGACTGGAAACAGATCTGAAATATGTCTCCTCTTTCATTGAGGAAAGACAGACAGAAAAAAATGAGTCTGCTAGCTGATATTGAGTTCAGCACTTTGCTGTATAAGTGCTTTATAGATGACGTAGAAGGCCTGGGCATAAACAGCAATTCATGACAACTGGTGAAGCAAGGAAGAGCTCAGTCTCACCATGGTGATTCCAGGGCACTTCAGGACATGCTTTTACTTAGTGTTTTTTTGTTTCTGCACAGTATTTGAGTCATATGTTGATCTGTCTCCCTAAATGTAAAAGTATCTGACTTCTTGACCCGCTCATACCCACTTGGTGTATGACTTCCTAAAGATCTTGCATACCAACCCATGTGTACCCATGCTGACAGGAGATTCTTCTGCATTTTCGGGCATCCATAACCTGAGAGTTTTCATATCTTGCACATACCTGCTGTCTCAAAATTTAGCAGTAAAGAGGTTCTGATCCTAGAAGAACTGACACCAAGAATTAAGAAATTATGAAGGGTAACCCTCTGCTCTAATTTTTTAAAGCCCTTGGAAATATTTTAGAAATGCAGAAATTATTTTTTTATTTAATTGGATTTTTTTTTTGTGTGCGTGTGGGTAGCTACCACTTCTGGTTTGTTCTATGAAAGATAAATGATGGAATGCTCTCACAAATGAAATACCCATGCCAGTTAATTATTTTTAAAATAACTCTATGTAGTTTTTACCAGTTTCTATTTTTACCTGATAGGGTAACACACAGAGAAAATGGGACCCTGTGTGCTGCAGTGTAAAAGGCACAGTGAGAAGGGAAATCAGCTGAAAGTCAACCGGGCTCCTTTATTGCCTCTGCTGTTGAGCTACTTTATGACCCTTAGCAAGTCACTCAGCTTCTCTGTGCCTTGGTTTTCTTTTGGTATTAATTAACTAAATTGTAAACGATTCAGAAACAAGATTTCTACCCTGATCTTGGCTTGGGATTCAAGTGCTAATAGACCAAAAGTAATAATGTTGAAAACTTCGTAGCCAATCTTTCACTTAGCCAAACACATTCTTACCTGTGCTGATTTACTTGCATAAAAATAGGTATCTGTTTGTCCTTCTGTTCCATATTCAAATAGAGGCAAAATGTCTTAGATCCTTTAAAACAAAGAGCACAGCAAAATGCCAAAGGGATTTGTTCTATCCGTGGTAGCTTTTGCAACTTCCCTTGTGCCTAGAAGTGAAAACCAGTTCTATTATTTAAGCTATTATATGTGGCTGTAGTTGTGTGTACGTATGTTACAATGTATATACAATATATAAAGACAATATATTAAAAAGAAAGGTTTTATATGTTTTTGTAGTTAGATATTAGCTTTTCATACTTTCACTGTTAAGTACACGACTGTTCTGGATACAACCAGTGTCATATGGAAACCTAAAACCAGACATCCCCTTCAGTAAGATGAGCAAATGGCAGCTTCAACCCTTTCTGTAAATGCAGGTCAATTCCTGCAGGAGGAAATTTGTGCTTCAAACTGCAGCACAACATGTTCACAGTCCTGAGTCCCACAAACTTGAGATGTTGCTGGCACAGTAACTTCTTCAGCTTCTCTTCAGTGAACTGTATATCTTTTCTCTTAGGTGCGTGATGTGTTTGAATTGCATGTAGAACAGATTTATCTATTCTTCACCCAGGTGGTTCACAAAGGCATTTCTGCTTTGGGAAATTTAGGATTTTACCAACAAGACCAGAAGTATTGTTGCTTTCTCCCCCCCCACCCCAAATGTCTTCCTAGTATCCTATAAAAAAAAAAAAAAAAAAAGTATGTTTTGAAGCTCTCTGAAGTTAACACAAATAGAGAATAAACTATAGAGAATAGTACAAAAGGTTCTTATATCAGATATGAGAAGATTAAGAGTGAACATGATAAAATTAATGTAACTTTTGTACAGCTTTCTTGAAGAGGGGTGGGTAGCTTGGACAGAGGTTTAGATACATCAGTTTTTGCTTTAACATCGGGAATTTAGCTGATATATTTTGTTATTTTAGCTATTATTTCTTCTTTGAAAGTTTAAAGGATTGCTTATTCATTGACCTCTGATCCCAGTTCAAACACTGTGAAATTTCCCATTTACTCTTATTCCTCTGTCCTTTCAAATTTCATTGAGAAAATTCTGAAGGTTTTCATCCAGGTAGTACAGGCACTGCTTACTCTGTCCATCTTTCTCTCATGGGTGATCAGGGTTTGAAAGTAGCATTGGGCATTTTTGGAAGTGCTACAGGGATGTCTTGGCAAACTAAATAAGCTAGATCAGTGCCCTTTGATGGGCCCCCTTTCAAGAGGTTATACAAAAGAACTGTTTTGTTTGAGCGAATTGCCTTCTACTTTGTGAAAATCATATATAAATTAGTCCCAGATCAATACTCCTGAGGCTGCAAAAGGAAAAAAAACAAAACATAAAAGATAGATCAGAAGCTATATTTTAGCAAAAATGTCTCTTAAGTGCTGTTGTCTGACACTATGAACTCCAATCAATGTGTCAGTATTTTGGAATTTGAAAGGAAATAGGGATCAGACCTGACAATCCAGAGCTGAAATTTGATGCTCTGGTCTTTTTGATAAACTGACAGGCAGTGAAAATTGCACACGTCTTCAGGGAATAAGGAGAAAAAGAGAGACGGTTTTGTAGAAAGTCTGCTTATGATTCACAAAGACATGCATTTTATAAAAATGGATTGCTTTTGCAGTGTGTGGCAGGTTGCTTTCTTTTTTGAATGGGAGATTTTGCAGCTTGTAAACTGGTGGGTTTTGTACACGTCTACAATATACTATGACTTCTGTTGGCTTACAATTTCATTTCAACTGCTCTCCCATTCTTGCAAATGAAGTGAACTCGATAAAAGTGGGTAATTAAAAAGGAATTAGAAACTTTACCCCAAAAGCTTTTTTTCTAAATATATGTTCAAATTTGACAAAATGGGTTTTAAAACCTGTTCTTGTCAATAGTTTAAAATAATTGAAAAGAATTCTTCACATTTTGTCTTCCTAAGCAATAAATCCCTCAGATTTCTGTAATACTTTTCAAATGAGACTCTCAAACCATGCTGCAAATGCTCAGTCTTAAAATATCTTATTGACACAGACAAATATTAATCTATTATACCCATATTGCTGGTAAACTGAGAGACTGCAAGACTGGGTGACCTACCCAAGGTCACATGGCAACTGAGAGTCCAGCGTTGGAACAGAACTCATGACTCCCAGCTCTCAGGATGGCACTCGAGATGTGACACACAGTTTACTGCTTTTAAAAGACCAGAACCAAAGACTGAATCTTGCATTAAAATGTGCATAAATGTGCTTTGTGTAAGGGAACAAAGGTGCCTTGTGGGACAGGTTTACTGATCCACTGAGCTTAGTGTACTCTCTCTGGGAGCAGCTAATACCTCCAAATGTTTCACTCCTTCCATGGTGTTTTTTATGGTTAATTCATTCCTGGAATTTACCTTAGTCTTCCAAATACATGGATTAAAATACCTTTTTAAAATTTTTCTTCCCCCCTCCCAAATATTAACTATTATAACTCAATTCTGTTTTCAGACATATAAACATGCTTTGTGCATGCAGACTGCATGCAGCAGAGTTGGAATCCCTAGAATCTTTGAGCTTTGAAACACTTCTCTTTATAGCTTGTTTAAAATTTTAAAAGATCCCTGGCTCCATTGCTTTTACAGCCTTTACAGTGGTCACAAAAATTATGGTCTGTAAACTGCTTTATGCCATTTCAGCTTTAGTATATAGTCTTAGAAGAGAGTAAATACCACTGCTTTTCTGTATTAGAAGAGTGTTCTTGAACACCTTGTTATGTAAGAGAAGTTCTCTGAGTTTAATCACTTGTTTCCCTGTGCTCCTGGAGACATTAGTAATATCGAAGAGAACTGTCAGCTCTGAAAACCGGCATTCATAAAACTTGAAGTGATGGCTGGACACACTAGAAAGTTTGGCCTCATGGTTTTATTGGCCATTTCTGAAATTAGAGTGCTGCATCATTTAGAGATGCTTGTTCGGCTATGGGGACAGAAAGCAGAATGGCTGGAGGGGAGTTGCAAGGAGCTGATAAAGCAGAATATGGAGAGGACATTGCATTGTCAGAACTCATCCATCCACATCTCTTTCAGTATAATTAAAGCTGAAGTTATGTTTGTGATTTGCATATCTTAAAATATGGAAAACCCTTCTGATCTCTTAATCACCAGGAAGAGGCCTTACTGCACTCCATGCCTTTGCTAGACAGGGAAAAATGACCATATTCTCTTAAATGAAGTTATGATACTGAATGATATGGGAAAAAGCACCCAGTCCCAGGCTGCTGCTGTTTCACCATCCATTACCTTGGTTTCACATAGCAGTAGCAGTAGATAAAGTGAGTCTGACCATCTCAGCTTCTAGAAATTCATGTGTAACTTTATGTTCGTGCATCCCCTACATAAATCAAGTGCAGTTGTGTCTGAAGTAACTCTCTGCCAAGGCTAATACAGCTGTTTCATTCTTATATCATATCAGGCAGTAAGCGGGGTATGATTGTTTATGCAGCTGGGAACCTTTTGCTTACTGGGTTTGCTCTGTCTCAAGCCTTGTGGAGCATAATCTAAACAGCATGTTCTCTTCTATATAGGCCACTTATGTGGAAGAATCAATAACAAAAAAGTAAGTATTGTGTTATCAAACAGGGAGGAGCATCATTTGATTTCTTTAACACTATTACATTGCATACCAATGTTTTTTGGAGATAAAATCGACCTACATTCGTTGCAAGCAAGGGAAAACCACTAATACTACTACTATTTAAATAAGTGAAAGGTTGTTTGCCCTAGTGTCTTTCCCTCTTAATGTATATTTTCACCTTGGGGAATGGCTGCCTGGTATTGATTTATCTAGGAAAAAATATAACCCAGAATATATTAAACATGGTAGGTTCTATTGAAACTGGCAGCACGTGTAAATTTTTAGCTCTATTGGATGATAAAGGATTAGCCACTTCTCAGTTTTCTTTTAACAGATTGGTTTAGAAAGGGATACATTGTTATATGACTATTGATTATTCCGATTTGCCTATAGTTGTGCCCATCTTGTTCTATTTTTTTAATATCCTTAATGAATATGTAGAAATTTTGTCCATTGTTAATTAAATAACTTTCAAGCTTATTTGTTGCAGTCATATTTGATGAAGATTTGACCCAGAGAATCTGCATTATTTGATTATCATACTAACACACTTTCACTTCAATTTTATCCAGTCTAACAAGTGAAAAATAGATGTCTGTCATGTGACAAGCTACTGAATATAAATTCTCTTAACACTTGTTCCTGAGAGAAAGAGAAAAAGTGAGGGTTGGGAAGGGGATGAAGAAGAAATGGGGAGTTAGAGGAGGCTAGAAAAAGAGAAAGAAAGGGTGTCAGCTGCTCTTGAAAAAATCAAGCCAAAAAGGGAGTGCTAACCAGGTTAGTTTGTTGTTAGTAGAAGCTAACAAGCCAGTCAGCTCTCTCACCAGCTGTTGATGTCATAGAAACATCTGCAGAAGTGTACCGCAATTTCAAATTGATAAGTAAATATAAGCAGTGAAGAGGCACATTTGTTTTGCCATATACAGGTATGTTGTCAAATCCACCCAGTTCCTGTATTGACTGGGCAAATATACTGATGCTTTGCAGAAGAAGATTATAGGACATTTTTTATCTAAAATTCCCAGCTAACTTCTGAGTGATCATATCCAGCACAGACTTCAGAGGCCTGCAGCACACTCTATTTATTTTCTGTGGTAAAGGCTGTTACCTGTTTTGTTAGTCACATAACTGAGAGAGATGACCTTCATGTAATTATGCTACCTTATTTTGGGGGCGATGTTTTGCATACATAGAGAACTGATCTTAGAGTTGTTTGAGAACCTTCTCCTAAACAGAGGCAGTTCTGCTTCTGCCTGGCAGGAGACGGAAGGGCCATAGACATATTTTAAACTTCCATATACATGAACAGTTTATTTTTTTAAAATGTCAGTAGATTAAGGTGCTAAAAACTTATTAGCTCTAAACAAAGGTCCCAAACAATTGGATCTACATAGTTAAAGGTATCTTTGTTAATAGATTGCACAAGCATTAAGACTCATTTGATAGCAGACAAATAGAAAAGATCTTTCGAATGTCTCTATCCAAAGCTTGTTAAAGGTCAGTCCCCTGTCAGAATTCAACATAACAGTACAGGGAGTGAGGATAATATGTGAGGCTGCACTTCAACACTGTCTTTGTGATTGCCAGCATCTGTTGTGGTTTCCAGACTTGTCTAATGAGATTTGCTAATAAAGTTGTGTGTTTGATGCCATGCTACTGAATGCAAATATATGGAGCATGTTACATCCAATATAGCTCACCCTCGGGGCGAGTTATATAGCCCAAGATGTGTTGTGAAGATAACATGGATATATAGATGAAGTTGAATCAAAACTCAGATACTGTATTTGCATCAGTAAATATGGACCTAAACTACAAAATAGACAGTTGGATTCAGACATCCACAAAATTCTGGTCTATTCAGATCAGAACTGAGATTAAGACCTTATAGTAATGAAGGGAAGTTTAGAAATGATTTAGAGAGAAAGTTGCCCCTGTTTGCCCACTTTCTGAATTTCTGACCATTCTCCTCAGGTGAAATGTTCTGTGGGTTGTGCCCTCAAATATCCTGTATCGCTGAAGATGAAATGATGATAGATGGCATTTGGAAACTGGAGTTAGAGGGTGGCATTTTTTGTCTGCATTGTATCTGCTAATAAGTGATGCAGGGAAGTTAAGTGTCTGGAGGAACAGATTCTAGCTTTGTGACTCATGTTTTTACTATCAGTTCATAGAAAACATGTGTTTGAACTCAAGTAGTTAATAGCATTAGGCTCATGATGGAAAAACTGAAATGAAAGTGTATAATTCCATTTGTAACCAATGATGGTTCCTATGAATTAATATTCTAGATAAGAGTATGTTCCACCATTAATTTCTCAAAGGGAAAGGAAATCCCTGAGTATCATCCCCTGACCAGCCAAATTCATCTTCTCAGATACTATTGTGATAGGAGCAATATGATAATATAGAGGGAGAAACTCTCTCTCTACTCTTACCATCACTTTTGTACTGTTCTAGTTTTTTACTTTTTATTTTATTAATGCTTGTTCTAAGGAGTTGAAAGCAGAGATTGACAGGAGACAGATATTAATGCAAATTGGGATTTAATTTTAGGCAAGTCCTGTATGTTACTTTTGTTATCAAAATGCCTAGCCAACAGCTATCTGTAGAGATCATAAGGCATCTTGTGACCATAGCGTATTTTCATATTATAATTTGGTTTGTGTAAAATAGGCATCTTTTGTAATGCATTAACATCTTTTAGTAATTGAGATACTGTCATGTTCTCTAGCAGGCACAAGTTTGAGTTTTTTATGGGACAGAAATAGTCTCTTACCATGCTCACATCTTCAGAAAAGCTTATAGAAGTGTAAGATATGTTATTAACTAACAGTGAAAGTTAGTTCCCAACATTTCTGTAGAAGTCAGACAACACACCTGAAACCAAGCTTCTACCTATGTCTTTTCTAGAGCACTGTGCAACCCAGCTCGTGGTAAGCCTTGCTCCTGCCCTGAAAGCAAGTGAAGCATCTGGGACTTGACCTCCTCACCAGTGCTCTTATCCTTTGTATCCACCTCACTGGCCTCCCATGGAAGGCTTTCTAAATAAATCTTCGCTTGAGTACTTAACAGATGACTTTCTTTGAGAGCCTTTGTGCAGCTGACCCAGAGTTCTGACAACCACAGATCTACTGACCCTTGTACACAGCAGCTGCATTAGATGCAAAAGGTGGACAAGCTGGTGAAATGAAGGCTCCTTGCTCCTTCCCCTCTAGACTATTCACCTACAAAGGAACAAAGTAAAATCCTATGTACAGTCACTAGCTATAGTGCTAACTCTTCCAAATCTGAATTTTTATTAAAACAGTAGGGAGTGAAAATGACTGAGCTAAATGCAGGTGAGACAGGCCCCTTGAGAACTATGGCAAAGGAAAAGTGAGTAAATCAATATGTGCCATGGGATAGCATAATGTCTGAAATGGCATGATAATGGCAGCAGCTGAAGCTTGTATTGATGCAGCAAGAAATGCATTTTGCTGCACTGATGACTGTTGTTCAGTTTCAGAAAATACAGAAAGTTAACTTTCATTATTAAAAATAAGCCATAAGGTGTCCATATACCAGGTATAAATGTTTACAAATTGTTAGAACAGTGATTTATGTTACAGAACACTAGTCCTACCATATATTCACAGCAAGGTCAGTGAGTTATGTAACAATTGTGTTTTACTTACAAAGGAGATAGGGAAACAATGATCTAATTCATTTGGTCTTAATAGTGAAATTTACTCTAGAACGTAAAAAACGTTTTAGCCTATTTAAATAATGGCTGTGATTATAGCACACTAATATGGTACATTCTATACTACATAACATGTTATGAATAGCACGCTGAGTGATTTTTTAGTATATGTAAATTAAAAAGAAGCACAAAGGATGCATCTCTGAACTGTTTTTGTAGAGCTGATTATAGGTCTAACTGTTATAGGAGGAGGCTGAAAGAGCTTTGCTGAGAGGCATTGATTGATTAATAAAGAGTGCAGCAGCAACAGACATAACGTTGCAGTTATAGATTTTCCATACTTTATCTTCAGGGCTTGTAAAGATTCAGTGGTGATCAGATGATGAGTTTTTCTTTCACCTTGCAGTAGCACACAACAAATCATGGCATTCCGCAATGCCACACAACAGCTTTTTGCAGAACACTGTGTAAAAGAAAACTCCTCCACAATCACGACTTTACAGTTAGACATTGTCCTTTTTCCTTTTAATCTCTTTTAGTGAGAAATGCTTCCAACAATAATTTAAAATAATGTCCCAAATTTAGAAACAAAGTGGGAACTGTACATTCAAACACTTAGGGATTCTATTTTTATTAAATTGAAAGTGTGAGTTGAAAGTCACATGTGAAGCATGTGTGCATTTCATTTCTGCTGATAGATGTAGAAGATTTGCTGAAGAAACCTGTATTTAGATTCCAAGCTAACCAGTACAGTGGTCTGTAGTTGAAAATCATATTTGTTAGAATAAGATGGTAGCTTATTCTGGTTAACAAAGAGAAGATATAAACAGACACAGATCAGAATGTGACCAGGGTTGATATTTTTATGTCAAAGTCAAGTCCTGGCTGGGAAAATACTCTGTTCCAGCTATAGGAGGATCAATCACATGGACACTGCTGGAAATAATGTGGATTCTTATTCATTAGTGGTCATTTTGCTGCACCCCTGTAACAAACAGCTAAACAGGAACAGAGGAAAGAGCTGCCACAAGTGTCTTTACCACAGAACTTCTTTGTAGAGACGTGCATGTTGGAATAAGTTCTTTGAATATTTTTGCATTATTACATACCCTTCCAATAAATCTGCAGTTACTTAAGTGGAGCCTAAGTTATGTGAAGTTCAGCTTAATAAGAGTTTAACAGTAAGTTGTTTTCCAGCTGCTGTTAAATCCACTGATCGTTCTGTGTTTTTAAACCCATTTGTAATAACTATTTGTCTTTTGCTTGGTGATGTGAAAGATCTGTGCAAATGGTATATCAAGTGCACTGAAATTCACAAAGACATAAAACAAATGGAAGAAGTAGGTAATATATAAGATTAATAAGAATGACTAGAAGTTTTTCAGAAAATTTAAATTGACAATAGTCCTTTCATGTTTACATTATTTTTTTTTCTGAGTCTAATTCACAATGCACCCTCTTTTATCAATTTGCAATGTAAATTAAGAACCAGAGCAGAGCCCAAGAAGTTCTTACTAAACAGTCTTTTTTATATTTGTAGGTACATATATTTTAGAGAGTATTATAGAACAAAATTATTTTGAAGAAACTGCTTTTAGAGGAAGTGTCTCCTCAAGGGTAATTGCCTTTTGCCGAGCTGCAATTTAAATTAGCTGTAGTATTCCTCAGTTCCTAAAACCCCAATGAAATTTTAGTCTGTAACATTTAACTTGTTCAGTTTCAGGGATGATTTTAGTTTAGGCTTGGGTAAAGTGATCCAGATACACATATCTGTAAATGTAATACAAATACGTATACCCACATGTACATGTGCCTAAGTCCCTAAGCAGTTTTTCAGTATAAATACTGCACTAAGAAAGCATAAGGTGCGCATCTCTCTTTGATATGTGTTTCTTTGAGGTGCGAGTAGAACGCTGAGGAAGTCATTGGGTTTCTCTATGGCACTTGTGCTTAAAAAAAGCCCCGTGTTCAACATCAGTCCAGATCTCTTCACCTCCCTCTGTAAAAGTTGTCACTGAAAAATGCCTCCTAGTCAGAACATCATTGTTAATGGTAGTTTCCATTTTCAGCATATATTAAAGAAAACCCTTTTGTTCCACATACAGCCCACACAATGACGCAGCATTCAACGATCCCATTGCTGAAAACTCAAGTGAATTTTTATTAGAAATTTTAAAATGTGTCCGGTTTTTCAGCTGATGTAAATTAACCTTGCTCCACTAAAGCAAGTGGAGGTTTGACAGTTACAGCACTAGAGGATTTTACCCTTTGCTTTTAATTTTTATAATAACCTGGAGTGTGATACAAAGTAAGACCTGCCATATTCGTATATGAAATGAGTTGAGATGGCCCAGTTCCCTGCTGTTCAGGTATCTACATTAACAGGCTGGTGCTCTTGTTGAATCTGTTCTGTGTATAAAAACAACCAAATTGATTTTGGAATCTCGTAGGCATCAGGAGCAGCTAAATTGTCCAGTTATAAATAAGGAAACAATGCTATGTAATTAGCTATCTTTGAGATATAAAAAAAATGTAAGCACAAGTAGGCATAATGTATTCCAGATTTTATATAGGATTTAGCAGCAGTCTGTTTCAAATATCAGCAGAGAAAATCCTTTTCTATTGACCCAACAAGAGAACAGTGTGAATTCTAAGATCAATTGCTTGCCAACATGTTCCAGATCTTTTTAAAGATAAATATGCATATATTTATATTTGAAACTTCTAAATTACTTTCATCTGATGATCTTAAATAGATTTCCAAACTTGGATTAATATGTAGCACATAGTATTTCTGAGATCTACAGGGATCAGACTGTTCTACTCTTAAAACAAAATTGGATTTGTGACAAAAGACAGCAACTATTGTAAAGTGCAGAGGAGCACTTCAAAGCAGCTTAAAATGGGAAATGAAAAATTCTGGTAGAGACCTCAGGTAATTTATTAACTACATTGTTACTGCCAGGAATATGATCAGAATAAATATTGAAAGATTTCGTATGCCACAGCAGTGCCTGTTAATGTCATCCTGAGGTATTGTTTCAGTACTGAATCTGAGAGGAGAGAGGCTCGCGCTCTGTATCAACATTGCGTCTTGGGAAGGAATAAAAAGCCAGCTCCTCATTGTAAATACTGAACACTATAAGCTTGCCAAGTCCTCTGTGCCACTGGACTCTTAACATGGAAAGCAAATAAAACAGGAACTGTTTTGCAAGTAGATCCATTCAGATTGCCTCAGCACTTTGGTATATTAGCAGAGAGTTCCAAAAGGGATGGAGGAGAATGCTTATTTATCTTGGCTTCATTAAACACATTTGCACAATTAAAAAAAAAAAAAAGGAAAAATAAACCACTGTATCTGACAGACTTTAAAGCATTTCTGCATCTCAACAGAGTTCAGAAACACTCTAGAATAACTAAACTTAGCTAAAACTCTACCCCTGTGGTGCTGCCAAGATCAGCTGTATTCTCGTGTTCTCTATAACTGTTTGCCAACATCTACTGGAACGAGCTGAAGGAGTGAGGTGGATTTATACTTTACTGCTCAACTTCATTTCCTTATCCGCATCTTCTACTGCTTCCTCTCTTCCTTTTGCTCTGCACCTGTGTGCTGCTCCTTTCCCAGCAGTCTTAAAACTGCTAATAACTGTTCAGATTCACTGTGCCCTGCCAGACTTTGATTTTAAGTTACTCCCTGGAGCTTTTGCTTTAATACAAACAAGACCATACAAATGGAGCACTTTGTATTTCTTTCTCCTAATGGCACGCAAACCTGCCTGGCACACAGACCATCTATTCTCCTTCCTCCCTTTTGCTCTCCCATTTGCCGACTGATCACATTTCACTGGGAATGATGCAGAGCAGGTAGAGTAGAATAGGTTCATTGGATTGAGCAGATGCTGAAGGAAAAAGTGGCAATAAAATACTTAGCATCTGCCTGTGATGTCTGGATTCCTTCAGGAGACCTCCTTAGTATAGAAAAGCTTTTATTATACTGATATGAAAGGAAAAAAGTGGTGTGCTTCAGTGAGAAAAGCATTTTCTGCTCTTGATTTTCCGTCTGTCGAAGACTACTTCAGGTCACTTCTCACTGTTCAGCTCTTACAGAAACAATATTGTGTTCCTTATGCCAGTTGTTAGTTGTGGAGGAACCAGAACAGAAGAGGTGCTGTCTTTGGAGTTTCTTGGCACTTTGGCATATGCTTGTCATACGGACTTGATGCTGCAGCAACACATACATATTAGCTCGATGTTCAGGAGTATTCTATAAAACTTCTGGCTATAAGACACATTGGACCCCAGTTTGTTTGTAGGGGTAATTTGAGGTGTTGCTTTTAATGGGTGGGGCTTTCATACTTTAAGTTGAACCTCCGCTACAACCACTGAAATCACTTGGGACACTGGCATTCCTATATTAGTTCTTAATTTTGTGGAATTCACTGCCCTTGCTGCTCCAGAGGAATTTGAGATCATTGACCTTCAGGGCTCGCTATGAGGCCTATCTCTTCTCTTGGGCAAAAAAGGATTAGCGAGGAAGGAGGAGTTATTAGGAGCAGGTGAGAGGTTTATGGTTTTTTTTTAACTTTACATAGTGTCATTCTTGGCACATAGTATCTGGTGAAATAACAGGCGAAGATTATATGTTTTGTTCATGTAATTGCAGTGCCAAAACCCACATGTGAAGAATTTTGAAGTATCCATTTAATTTTACTTTAGTCACCATACTAGCCTGTTGCAGGAGGAGACAGTGCTGCGAACATAGGCTGACACTAAGCATTTGATACAGAAGAGGGACCGCAGAGATTTTCCTGTGCAAACTTTAATGAAGATAAGGAGAAAGTTATGCATAACACAGTCGTGTACAGCAGCCAGCAGGGATTTTGCTTTTCACTGCATCTGTATGGTTTTGAGTCCCTGCATCTTTAATCATTTACATCACTGAAAAGCTTTTTAGAACTGCACAGGCAGACATTTTTCTATTGGAGCACCACCAAAAGGTCTGTGTAAGCACAATATACAGGGAAAAACATGCCTTGAAAATATTATCCAATGGGGAAAATCAAAAAAAGACAGTATACTGCAAAGGATTTCTGTCCTCCCCTGGAGTCATGACACTTTGTTAATGTCAGGGCTATGCAGACAGATTTATTTATTTATTTAGAGACCAAGTAGAAGAGGGTCAGCCTAGCAGCAGAATGGAAGACTGCATGGCTATTAATAAAATACCCTAAAAAATCCCCAGAGGTAACATTTCTTCTCTCTTTCCCATTCATACCTCCTCAGTTGTCTCCACGTGGTTCTTTGTAGTTAGCACCAAAACTCCCACTTTTATATAGTTTTTTTTTTTTGTTCAAATAAAGACAAAACCATTTTGGCTCAAGAAGGTTGTATTATGCAGTGCCATGAGATTTGTACTTCTCCCCCCCCCCTCCCCGCTTCCTGTTAGCTAAAACTGCTTTGTAATACATTAAATGAGACAACACAAAAGATCTAATAGAATCTGAAATAGCTTGGGTTCTTAGGAACATGTAAAACTCTACATAAAATTAATATTGCCAAAGCTCTGTCTGTTTTCCATATTCTTCCCAAATTGTGTTTGTGTATAATAGGCTTCCAGGAACGTTCATGACCTTACAGCTGTCCCTTTTGTTTACAGTCCAGTGCTCTGTCCTTGAGATATGTTGCACACAGAATGAAGACAAAATCATGGCTTCAGGCCTCCGTCTCCCTCCTCTGGAAAAAATAAATAAACCCCGTGTAGGAGACATTCCCTAGCCAGTACTGATGCAAATACGTATGAGTGATTAAAACCTGGGAAACAATTATAGATGGTAATAAAAAAAAAATGAAGCTCAAAGGGGAATGTAGCTTTTTCTCAGGAGCTTTTAGGAAGAAGCCTGTTAACTTGGGTTGTTTGGGGTTTTTTTTGTTTGTTTGGGGTTTTTGTGTGTGTGTTGTTTTGTTTGTTTGGGGGTTTTAATTATCAAAAGCATTTATCTTTCTCTCCTAAAAAAATAGAATTAGACAGATGCATTTCCTAGCAGTTTGACTTGAATTTTAGAAGATCCTTTTCTTTTGAAAGAGACTGTGTCCTGCTCACACACAAGCAGCTGGTTTCTTATTTGGTGTCAGAGTTAGAAAACGATCAACACATATTTAGAGTACTACTTCACTACCATGATGGTGATGTTTGGTTTATTTTTGCTGCCATGCAAATTTTAATTCTCTTGGAGTAAATGCATTTTTCTGCTGATATTCTGCTTTCTGGCAGGTGCTTAAAACTTCCTTGTTCAAATGTATTTGCAGATGGCACAGTCATGGGTTCTGTGTGGTGTCTGAGTAGACAGTGCACAGCCTGGGACAAAATTACAGTCGCTAATTATTTTAGAATGAAGGACATATGTGAGATTTCAATATCAAACATCTCGATATGAGCATTGCTGTGCACAAGCACTACCTAGTGCAACTCTGTTTATGTAGTTTTGGGGCTGAATTTGTAATTGAAGGATATGACAGTGAATATCCAGAACAGCCGTGGTTTTGGCTAAGAGCTCCATATGTGGAGGGTACCCTGGAGAAATATGCACGGTGCAGGTAGAGGAGCTGTGCAGTAATACTGAGAAATGCAATGGCTTCTTGAAGTTAGATTAGTGTCTGAAACATTAACATTTTTACTCAGTTTTCTTCCTGTACTAGAAAATGAATCAGTTTTGTTAAAAAAAAAAATGGGGTGGATGCTTGATGATTATGTATTATGAAATAATTGTGTGGCTCATAGTGCAGACTCAGTTAAATTAGATTACAGTTTAAACTTTCTAGAAATGCCCAAGTATTTGTGAATGTTTAGATCCATACTTTTCTGTGGGCTTTGGACTTCATGAGTGCTTTAAAATTGCGGGAAGGTGGAGCAGCTTAAGCTAATCAGGTCTTTTTGGAGACTCCAAGCAGCATTTTCGAAGTGTTGTTCCGTGTCCGGACAGTAGTTTTGTGTGTACATACACAAGCAGTGCTACTCATGAGGACTGTTCCACAGCTCTGGTAACATTCCTGAAGCCCAGCATTTACTAGGTCATAACTGGATCTGATGTCGTACTGACTGCGTGGTTCTAAACCTCTCTAAAATCACTGGCCATGCTGCAGACACCATCTTTGGCACACATCCTGGCACAGATTTGCTATCTGACACCGTTACTTAAAAGGAGGGTCTTTCAGCACCCCTTCCCTTAATTTCCAGGACCAGTATTAGGCTGCCAGGACACTTAATAAGGTTAATTATCTCTTTTTCCTGCCCTCCATCTGGTGGACTAGTCTCAGCTGTACAGTCACAAACATAAACAATGAAATCGGCACATTGTGCAGAGGGATTTTAAGCATAAATCCTCTTTGCTTTAGCATGAAAAATTGACATGTTCAAATAGAACAGTCGGCTCTCCCCTGACATTTTCTGCGTGTCTCCTCAGTGCTTCTGTAGGATTGGAGCATGTTGTTGTGCCAGGGTTTGTGGGTTCCTTCTCTTCAGACACCTCTTTAGGTTAGGGCCTCTCCTTCAAACATGGAATGTCTCTCTGCCCTTTTCAGTCAGCATCTTTCAATGTCAGGAGTTTTACAGATTAAAAACCACTTTTCTCGTCATCTGAAACTTGTCCTTTTCAGTGTTTTTCTTAGTCCCTGCGCAACTTCAGATAGAGTTCATAAACAGTATGTTATTGGAAATCCCATATTATCAGAACTTCTCCTATTATTATGAGGTAAATAAGTAGGTGTGTATGACATTTAAATGAGTAAAAAAATACAGTCCTTTTCCAAAACAACTTTAACTGACCTAAACAATGATATTGGGATATAAAGCCAGAAGCAAAAATGTCAGTAGGAGAGAATATAAAGAGTTCGGCTGTTTCAGCTGTGTCACATTATCTAATTTTTATTATTTATCAATTTTAATAATTCAATATGTGATTTTATTTACTGAAAGATGACTTAAAGAATCAGTGTCTGGTGATTTTTTTTTTCAGGTATAGTCATGTGTTTGTCAAATGCTCTGGTTAACAATGCTGTCTCAATTTTTTAAATTTTTCTCTAATTTCATACAATGGGACTCTATTATTGTTGTCTCACTTGTGTGAGGGCAGGGCATTTACTTTCGTGTACCACATTATTTGAAAATAATAGCGAAAAGGCACATGAACTGGAAAGAAATCTCCCCTGGTGTCCTGAAGGCAAGCTTTCAGAAATTTTAGGGTGGATGTCAAGACAGATACATGTACTGTACATGCATGGGAGGGATTAGTGTCACATGAACCTACAGATCACTAGCGCAACACTTCATGAAGCCAGCGTGGGCTCTGGCGGTCCGTGTTCTAGCAGCTGATACAGAGCGGTTAAAGCTAAAGAGAAGCACAGAAAGGAAGAAAAATCAAATAGTAAGAAAACCATATTGAGGAAAAAGCTAATAATGAAGATCCATGGCATTCTTGTTTTACAGTGGCTCTGCCAGCTGTGGTATCACGGACCAGAAAGACCTGAATTCACAAATTTCAGAGAAAAGTTGTTGAAAAAGTGTTATGCTTCTGCAAACTGTGCAGGCTCCTGCAGTCCAGTTCCTGCTGCCACAAAAGTCAGTCTCTGTAATCTTGCTATATGGCTCTGAAACGTACTTTGAAATACCCCAATATATGGAAATATACTCTGAAGTAGATAAAGAAGCTGCTTTCATTAGAGTACTGATTCTGAGCAGCTTAGCAGTCACACAGTAATTGAGTGTATGTGTCTGTTGTGGAGGTCTCTACTATGCCACTAGGACCAATTACATCCTACTCATTGTTTCCAGTATTCTAGTACAGAAGGTGCCAAGACATATTAGATCTGACTTATACATTGGGTTTGTAAAATACACATCTATATTTACAACAAGTACAAGGACCTGTCCTTTCCCTGTTGAGCTGAGCACCTTTAATTCTCATTATTAATTTATTAGTAGTGCAGGATGTCCAGCTGTACAAAATAACATAGTTTGTATCAAACACACTTTTGGTAAGTTCTTGTAAGTCACTCTGTTTTAAGGGAAAATATTGCTCTTCCATTTTGGAATACAGCTAAATGAGAAATGTTAAAAGGCAGGCATCCATGAGATATCCCACTGTCACAAGTGAAAACTGGAGCTGATCCAGGAGCACGTGTTCAAAGAATGTCAGTGTCATTGCAGAAGAGGAGGAACTCATCACATTCACGGGGGGTTCAGCAACATCCTCAGACCAACAGACTCAATGGAATGAGTATCAGCATGGACCCTTCTGATGGGCAATTAATTTGATGCTAAGATGAAATGTTATTTTTTCCTCCCAAGAACATCTGGCTAAGGAAGAGATGTATTGCCTCCTACTTTCCCTGCTCAAGGTATTTTGCTACAATTTACCACTAGCAGAGATGAATTGCATAGTTGGGTTCATATTGTCAGTTTGCCTTTTCACTCCTCAAAAGGAGTTCAAATAAGCTAAAAATTTTATGTGTCCCTATATTCAGTGTATCGGTAAGGAACTGCAAAAGCTTGGTGAACTTTAAAACTCAAATTACACATGAACTAGTGTGTATGTTTCTGTCAAATGAGAAAATGGAAACTAAAAAACAGTAGCATTTCTGTGGCCAGCATTTAAGATGCTTAGGATGCTGGAAAGAAAAAAAACAATGGAAGCACTTGTCATAAGCTGGAAAATAGATTTAGTGTGTATAACTTGCCTAAGGTAAACAAACAAGATCATGCAAGAGCTGAGCAGGCTTCTGTGTAACTGAATGCCACGTGAGGTGCAACTGCTGAAAGGATTCTGTGGGAGGGGAAATGAAACTGAGCAGACAAGACAGACAGCAATATAGTCTAAGTTCAGCGCTTTCTGATGACACTGGAGATTGCACTTGATTTGGCACCCAATTTGGTGATTTCCCCTATTGAAAATGAGCTGGGGACGTGCACTGTGCACATCTCTTGCACCTTTGGTGACAGAGTCTGCAGATTCTAGATTAAACATGTTCTCGGCAAACAACTAACATCCAGCTCCTTGTGCACAGTGACTCACCAGGGTGGACATTAGGAATACTTAAGAGTTAGGTTGTCTGTTATTTTGTGTAAAATGTCTCAGGGTTGATATTTGATGGTTTTCCTTTGTGATTGCTTGCTTATTTAGTGGAATAAATTTGCTTTTTCTATTTTTTTTTTCTTTGTTATTCTTCTGTTTGTGTCCTGGGTTTTTTCTGTAGAATGAACTGTATGACAAATTAGGCTACAAATGCAGACAGCACTAGCTGAATAGTATTATCATTCCATTTTTATACCTTCAATGAGTAGTAAACATAAGGGAAAGTTATTTTGCAGTATACTGAGCACATGTTGCAAAGTTGCTAACACACTGTAATATGACATCCTACTTTTATTGTACAATAACTTTCTCATGTAAAGAAGCTCTCATTCAACTTCTTGTTATACATAGATGTACAGGTTATTACCCTGACAGGGGAATGCAGTAAGAAGCACTGCTGACATGCAAATATTTTAGAAGGAAGTGGTAGGCATGGGAACTATCTTGGTTTTCAGTATTTCTTTTTCTATAATCCAACTTTTAGCCAACCTCAAGCATATTCTCTGCTTACCCACTATGGTCGCAGTTCAGTCACTCAAGCCTGGCTTTCTGGCATTTTTTGAACCCTGGAAGTTTGATACCACTCTATGGTTTAAAATTATCCTTACAAGAAATACAAGATTGTCTTTTACATGCTTATCTTAAAATGGGAGAATTGATGATAGCAAAGACTAAGACCCTCAATGTCAGCTTGCAAAACAGAAGTGGAGAATTATTCAGGAAATTCTGTGGTCTTCTTTCTGTTTCATCGCTTATAGTCTAGGGAAAAATGAACATGATATCTATAATGTTGTCAGGATGTGCACTAATGCGTTTATAACCTACTATGTTTTAAGGTGATAAGCCAGAATATCTGCAAAACATGCTAAAAACTGAGTCGCAAGGATTGTTCTTTACTACCCTTTGAGTAGTAAGGTAAAAACCATCTGCACAAGTCATCATAGTGTCTTTACATCAGTCAGTTTGTATTTGTGGAAAGCTAAAAATATTTTTCCAGTCCTTATCTGTAACATTGTAGTCAGGAGATGCTGTTTTCACAGAAGAAAAGGCTATTGATCAGCTTTAAGTATCATCACAGCAAAAAGCAGTCAAAACAAACCTACTGAAAACTGCCTTCCAGGAACCACAGTAGGTAAAACTGGGAACACAAATCCCTCCTCTGGTACCTTTGTGCTAGATTTGCAGCTTTGTAGAATATATTCACTTGTACTCTGCTCAGCAGCACAGTCTTATATCCTGACAGCTGAGTAACGCTCTGCTCACGTCTTCCCTTGTAAAATGAAAAAAGTAGATAATTTAATATAGATGTGTCAATTACAAGATGGATTTCTACCCAGCACAGTTCACTACTGAAAGTATTAGGTTGAAAACCTTCTTTAAAGTTGACCAGATTCTTAAGTTCTCCCCCATCACTACCTACCTTCCTCCCATCCTGTCCCCCATTAAACACAATTCAGAGAAAACTTTAAACTGAAAATTGAACTTATTACTTGATAATTTCAGTATGGAAAAGTCTTTCATGTCTATTGTTCCGGAAAATAAACCAATGTATTTTATTTCTGCCTAAGAGCAGGCTTTCTGAGAAGCATGCTAGATACAATTTTTGTATGTGTCCGGTAGAAATTTTTTGGTCCATCACTGCTTTTATTTTCTGTAGTTTTTACTTTCCCCTGAATTACAGAAGCAGTTTACTGTTAATTCTTTTGGCTGCTGTGGTTGGGGACTAAGGTAAGCTCATTGCTTTCTTAGGCAAAGCATGACAAATTCTGTCAACCCAAATTACATTTCCCACTATAGCATGGTATACAGTCTGATTTCACTGGCTTTGTAAAACAAACACATTAAACAATTCTCATACCTACGTGTGTATCAGTAGTGGGTGACATGCTGAATATGCAGCCTTATCGTGCTGTCCGGATGCTGCAATATTAGTCTTGTATCCTGTTCTGTGGTGTTCACCCCATTTACGTTCCCCTGTACCTTTAGTGCTACCTGCTGTTCCAGGCTTTCTGCTCCAGCCGCAGGGTGACAGGGAGCTCGAAGCAAGCTCTGCTGCGACGCTGTTCCCCTCAGCCAGCCGGGCATCTCCTTGTCTCCAAGACAACCCAGAAGTGCAGCAAAGCTGTGGCTGGTGTGGGAAGTCTGTGAGTCCTTGAGGGATGACGTTGTCTTGAGGTGAGGAGACTTTAAGAAGGGATCCAGCGCCGTTGTGGAAGCTGCGTCTTTGGTAGTGGCAAAATCAGATTGAGTCAGGAAGGTTAGCATGGGATTCAGTTCCCGCAAACCCCACTGAGATTTTTCCAAAATGTTTAATAGATAGTTTCGTGGATTCATTTGTATCATTCTCCTTTCCTTTAAAATCAGTGTTATAAAAGATCGAAATGTTTGTGACCTGTCACTAAACTGATTTTATAGCACCTATTTCTGTCTAAGGTTATCTAGTAGCAGAATTTGAAACTTTAGGACGGTGTTTCAAAGATATTGAGAATAGCCTAATTTTTTTTTAATTTTATTTTTCTTTTAAATTAAGAGCAGACTTACCATTGACTTCAATGGGTGAAATGTTAACCTACAGTCAAACATTAAAAACCCGGTACATTAGCTGCCTCTATGCAGTGACCAGAATCTTTCGACCTGGAGTTTTTAATGCACAATTATCTATGTCAATGGAGTAACTTTTTTCTGTGCAGTTGTTGTGGTACATATACACTTTATCTATCAGATTCCTCTAGTCTGCTCAAACCTTCCCACACAGAACAAGGAATACAAAGTAAAATGTTGACTGAAAATGACCTCTCTTAATATTTTCACTTATGTCCTGCTTACCAACGGCTCAAATACACTGGTTAAGGAGAGAACTAATCTCTTTAAACTAAAAGGATTATTTTAATCTAAGAACACTTTAACAGCATTACTAAAAAATTCATAACAATTGACTGTTTGCCCAAACTTGTTGTGCTGTACTATTGACTCTGTGTTCAGCCCTGCACAGATGGTAACTCCCATTCACTTTGATGGGAGATTTGCCTGGGGTAGAACTGCAGAACCGATGCCTAGGATGTTAATTAAATATACAGTCAGCTGGCCAAAACGTGGATGGTTGAGTCATAAGGATAGATCTTCCTGGCTTACCTAAGAATATTTCTTAGTATATAATTAAACCACAAAAACCGACATCAAAGTAATGATAAGGACCTAATGTAATGCACATATCTGAGGGAATTTGGGCCAACATTCCTTCCTTTGATCAGCTGACTGGGCCAAGCTGTACACAAGGTATGGGTCTGGATACTCCCTTTTCAAGCACTGGTGGGGGTGAAGGAGCTAAAACTGTTGGAACTGGCTAGATTGGATGAACTGGCTGGGAGGCAATAATTTTTGTTGTAAATACCTGCAGAATCCTTCCATGATTATAAGGTGGAAACAGGGATCTTTAGTTAAAATGAGTTTTTTTCCAGTGTGTGAAGGAATAAACTCAGAGACAGCATACCTCTATAAACTTGTTGATCTCCATACTTCATACCACACCAAACTCCATGAATTTCTGTATCAGCTCAGTGGTTTTTTCCTTGGCTTTGGTTTCTTTTCAATGGGAGACAGTTGGGGCAAGTGACGGGATGACATCCCATGGGTGTAAAACACCTCAGGGACTGCTCTTTGACTGCATCAAGGTACTAGAAGTCTAGCAACAATGTTTCTACCCTATATCTATTGAAGCTATAGATCTTAACTTTAGAGGTGCTTTAAAACCATATTGTTTCACATAACGTTGTCTTAAACAGGGTGCAAAACCAGAATCTAGAAGAAGATCTCTATGGAGTGTTGGCAAAATAACCTGGAAAACCAAAGTCAAAGAATAGTTACCAATGTATAGGGAAGGATAGGGAAGGATATATAAAATGTGGTTCCACAGGGATCTGACCTGAGCTAGTTACTGTTAAATATTTTCTTTAGTGACTTCAATGATAGGATAAAGAATATTCTTATTAAATTTGCAGATGCCACAAAGCTTTGAAGGCTCCACGTATGGAGGCGAACATGATTAGTATTCCAAGGGAACCTGACAAATTAGGAAGATAGTATGGAAAAAAACAGGATGCAATTAAAGAGAAGTCCGGTTTCTGTGCTTGGACAAGAAGAATCATTTCTATAATCAGCTAAGTGAGAAAAAGCTGACTAATTCATGGTCTCATAGGAAAAGAACTAAGGGTTGTAGCTGACTGAAGCTTGAATACAGATGGAAAAAGTCATACTAGTGTAAAAAAGGTGCGGGGAAGTCATTTTGAGTTGTACAAACAGGAGCATAGTCTGCAAAATGCATAAAGTGTTTCTTCTCTTTTATAACTGTGGAAAGGTCTAAGCTACAGGTTTAAATTTCACATGGACCAGAACAGAGCAGTATGGCGATCTGTAAGAAGAGATTACAAGGTTTGGGGTTGTTTAGACTAAAGAATAAAAGACTGAGAAGAGATGTGATAGCAGTCTTCAAATATGTAAAATTTGATGCAAAGCCAAAGGGAATAACCTTGTGGACAGGACAAAGAGTGATTCAAGTGCAATGTGAAAAGTTTGGCTAGGCTAAAGTGCTTTTTTTGACAATTAAGGTAGTTAAACACCAATTACTGTAGAACCTTTACTTTTTTTTTTTTTTTTTTTTTGTTAATTTGGAGTTAGAAAAAGGCCTGACTGGAATAAGAAGGGTATAGTTCATCACAGCTTGGAGCAGGCATGAGATTTCTTCATGAAGTTCTTTCCTATCTTGTTTTGTAATATTTTCTGATCTGTTCCTAGAGGCTTTAGGAATCTCTCCAGTAGACTTGTTTCTCTTCTCCCCCCTGGACTGGACCTCACTGGTAGCTTTCAGTCACGCTCTCACAGCCTCGCAAGGCCTGATCCATGTTCTTGAGATGCAGGATGGCCACCTCTTTATTTGGCTGATTTTCAGGGTTATCTAGAAGAAAGGTGACTTCCCTCTTCAATGACATACTGCACAGCTATACAGCTCACCTCCTTCATGCATTACTTAAGGATTACAGGATTGTCTTAGAAATTGACTGCATTTTGGTTTCCTGACTAGTTGCCTCATTGGGCATCCCAGACAGCTGTTTCCTGGAATCCTAACAAGCTGCGTGGTCAAAGAGGTTGATAGTTCCAAAATGATGTTTTAGTTCTGTCCTTCCAATAAAACCAAACAAAATATTTTTGTGTGGGGGTGGCCAAATTCAGGGTGTGTGTGTGTTTGGGGGTTTTTTGTTGTTGGTGTGGTTTGGGTTTGGTTTGGTTGTTGTTTTGTTTTGTTTTTCTTTATAATATTTTCTTTTAAAAATCTTATCTAAAAACTCTGGGGGTTTGTGAGGTCTAAAATCTGTCATGAGAGTCAGACAATTCTATAAAAAGGAGTATTGAAAGCAAAATGAAAAATACAGGTATTTCTTACTGGTATGTGAATAGGAGGCAACTTAGTATGAGTGGCAACTGGAAGCCAGGGAACCTCTCTGATGATATTGGAAATTACTTGTAAGTTAATTGTAGATGGTAGTTTTCCATTGTCCTGAGGTTTTTTTGTTTTGGTTTCATTTTTTAATTATGGCCTTGAAGCCTTTGTGAGCAAGTATCCAGTGAGACCATGTGTCTTAAAAAGACCTATTTATTACACTGAATGTCGGACCAGCCTGGTGTTGTCTTGGCTGCATGGAAGCTGCTGGGTTTTCCTATGTGCAACAGCAATCACATGTGTTCAGTGAGAATGACTTTCACTCTAGATTAATGGCAATGAGAACAAGAATGTTTGTCCTCAACAAATTAAGTAAAAATTACTTCCTCTCTCAGACATCCTTAAAAGTTTACAGTTGTAACACCTATTAAATAATGGGTTAAGGATAAGTTATGTAAGGTCATAGAAAAACAGTAAACACCAGAAGACTGAAACGGATGGTACTTGTCACTGGACAACATACCAAGTCTATCAAGCATGAGACACATTAGCTGGATGCAAACAGATAATTTTATTTCTCTAGGCTCTGTTTGATTTTACAATTAACACTACAATTTTGTTTCAGACAGTAGAAGGCAGTGAAAAGTGCTCCAATGCTTCTGTGTACAGCCTGCTTGAAGTTCTTAGGTATAGACATTCTTCTCTAGAACAAATTCTTTTCTTCCTGAGAGAGTCTCTTGTGCTAATAAGAAAAACAAGGGAAAACAGATTGCAGATCTTAATAAGCTTTTTTTTTTTTCCTTCTGTGGGTTCCATGCCAAATTCTATCTTCATATGAGTTCTTGAAACCTCTCTGATTTCACAGGAACCTCATGGCTGTAAAACAATAGATCTTTTTGGTCTTAAGGTCTAAAAAGCTTCCTTCTGGATAAAGTGCTTTACACATGGAGTGGCTGCTGAAGCGAATTGACTTGAATGGCAGTTGATTTTACACTGCTGCCCTCCTACCTGAAAAGCACTTTCAGTGCCCTACAGAGAAAAGAAATGAAAGAGGAGGGGTAGAAACATGCACATGAACACACATGTAGAGAACAGAAATGCTTGAGAGGAAGGCTTTAAAAAGGGAGAGAAAATTAAATAGTGCTGTATACTGTATGGATTACATCTTTGTCGTGCTGGATGGGGAGAGGTGTTTCTACCGAATGGAATACATACAGTGAAAGCACATTGAGCTAAATTCAGTTCTTATCTGTACTAGGATATTAGCTTCAAATAGCTTTGCTTAAGGGCCAGAATATTCCCAGGTTACGTCTAGGGAAAACGAAGATTTCAGGTTCAAATCAGTTTTTAAAAGATACATACCTAATTAGTGTCTTGCTATATTGTACTTTTCAGGGACAGATATTGTACTGATGTTAATCCAGCATATCTCTGCTGAATATGTTATAGCCATGCCAGTTTTACATCAGCTAAATTTCTAGCCCCATATCAGCAGACTGATCTACAAGCTTTAATAAATACTGACCAGATGTCTTTTGTTAAAAGTAAAATTATCTCTTCAGTAAAGAAGGAGCCTGACAGCTCTGGCCAGCAGTATTTATGAAGCTTGGACTGTGAAAGTCTTATTCTAGAAAACAATCTTTAACATATTTGTTAAAATAGAAGCGCTGGTAATGCAGCAGTTACATTAGCAGTGTGGGAAAAGGAGCAATAGGAGGACGTGCCAGGAAAATATGTTGATTATGCAAGGTCTCTATCTTTTGCAATAAGAATGGTGTAGTGATATGACATAAAATTGAACAGCTGTTCCTCTGAACATTTGAGAGCTAGTGGAATATATTTTAAGGGTGTCTTCTGTGTCCAAAAGGCAGCCTATTTGGTGCTGTTCTTGAATACTCTGGTTTTATTTTCAAGGATATAACAGAAAGATTGCACACAATACAAAACAACAACGGCAAATGTTATTCCATCAAGGTGCAGCCTGGTATGCTCACTATGGTACATGTTTTTCCTATATACTAAAAACATATACTATGGTATATGTTTTTCCATTTTCTCTTCTGCTGCTTCTACTTATAAAAGTAGAATAAACATGATATTCACTTTTCAGACATCTTGTGCATCAAGTTTTCTGATGTTTGCCACTCCAGATCAACTGGGACAGAAATTTTGTAAACTAATTTGATCTTTTCTAAATTTGGAATTTGACCATTGCTAGATGCAAAAGTTATCACTTGTACTGTTGGGAAAAAAAGTGCCTCAGTCTTGTCCCCCAAATTCAAAAAAGCCTTTAATAAGGTTTGAAAAACACTGAACTCATGCTTGGTTTCTTTGTTTCTTTGTTTTATTTTGGGTTTTTTTACCATACAGTTATATCCATGATACTTCAGGGCCTTTTGCTAAATAAGCAAAATCCTCCAGTATGTTGTCAGTTAAAGCCAGAATGCTGGAAAAGTTACATCACAGCTGGGCTTTCCATCACCACACAGGACACCAAGAAAGAGACAGCTTTGTAATATTCTTTTTATAAAATGCTTTAAAAATATTGACAGTCCTGAAATAAAGTCTGTTTTCAAGGATTTTATCTGATTTCAGAGCTCAAGAATACTTTTAAACCCCTTCTGAGAATTTCAGGTCCTTATGGAAAGCCTTTTTAAAATTTATTATTTTCAGATAAATGTTCTTCTTTTATATATATCGAGGCTTTCTGAGTACCGGTTATGGTGGCAGTGTTGTCATTGCTCTTCATTTTTCATCTGAAAAAGATTTTCTTTGATAGTGGCTCTGAGGAAACATTCTTCTTTACAAACCCCGATTCCGTGCTCCTCATTGGTTGCAGATAAGGAATAGGTTCTCAGACATTGTAAGTTGACATAGATCCATCAACTCGTGCTGATTTAGACGATTTGACTTACTAATTGTAATCATATACATCTCTTTCTAACCAGTAGTGATCTTACATTGAAAATAATGCGAGATTTCTATCATCAAAGCATTAGGGTTATACATTATCTATTTAAGAACACTAGTTTCTATGTTTATTTTCATTCATAAGGAAATGTATAATCAATTCTTTCTAACTAATTCATTTTAATTAGGTAAATGTCTGGATCTATATCAATTATGACTAAATCATTAATTTTATTAGGTAGATATGATCTAAACACAGCAGGATCTTGTTCATTGGAACGCCTCTCTAATGAAACTTCTTGTTATCCAATACTTGGACTGTGTCCCAATGTGCATCTTTTGTATTGAAAATTCATTGTTTTTGAGTAGCATATCTGCTCCTATTATAGGAGTTTTAAATACTTTACACACTAAGTATTCTATTCTCTCTGAATTCTATCCTGAGTATAGTATTCCTTAGTGTTCAGTTAGTAATGAAATTATATTGAATCTCTCATATTTTGCATTTGTTCTCTCTTCTACCCCATGACATCTTGCCATCAGTCAGTACCAGGATCTGGCCTTCAGTTTGCAAAGTTAGCGTTTTACTAAAATCGTCAGCAAATTAAACAGAGAATTTCAAGAACACTGCCACTTGCATCAGTTGCAAGTGTTAATGTGTGAGATTCATTTCTGTCCGTGTGGATCATACCAAAGAAACCCAAACATGAGACATGGGTCACATTATACTTTTGAGTTCATTTGCTATTTCTGTTTTGTATTCTTGGTCAACAATTTTAAAGAAAGTGATGTGTGTGATTTAAGAAGTTACATGGCTCATTAGCTGCGATATAGCTGACAATCTGATTTCAAGGACTTGTTTCTTAAGTTAGCAGATTTTTAGCACAGCCTAAGATACTTCAGAGCCCAGATGTGCGAAGGAATAAAAGAATGAGAGCACTCTTGCCTGCTCCTATTCCTGGCACTCCCCGAGGAGCAGCCGCTATCCTTGAAAGCTTCGGTGCTAATGCAACTGCTACTATGAGCAGGAGCCTACTCAGCTGCCCCTAGGCAGAGCAGAGTGGAGGAAGGCTTTTAGAAATTTAGGGAGATAAGGCAAAACAAAGGTGCTGGCAGCGATCTTTATCTTAAATTTCAGAGGTCATAAACTCACAAAAACTATGGCCTGATTGGATGTTGTAGCTGATACACACTTTCCAAATCTATGTAAACCAAAACCAGTGAGTTTGACACAGCTCTAACAAGGACTTACTGAAGCCAGAAGATGAAGTCACTTTAGAAAGAAAATGAATTTAAGTGGACTTGTGCCTGGTGAAAGAGGGGAGCCAATTATAAAAGAGGAATTTCCAATCTGCAGCTGAATTAACTAGGAAAATGCAGTTTACTATTTATGCGCTGTCCTCAGCCAAGGTCTGTCGCTGTGGTGAAGAAGCTCTTTTTTGAAGGACAGACACGCGTAGAGTTGAGGGAAAATGTTTTTGTGGCTGGCCACACGAGGTTTTCCTGAAATACCAGTTCAAGTACAGAAGCCTGACCTATGACTTTTTCTGTGAGTGTTTCTGAGGCAGAGTCATGCATATTTTGCAATGAATGGAAGCTAAAATGAAGAAGCACAACATTGCTACTAGCAGCAAAGTGCCTGACTATAAATAGTGTATTTCAGTCAATTTTAATCCTGAGAAGTAGCTTTTATCTCATGACAGCTCCTTTTCTTATTTTGTCTCCTTCTGTAAACTGCTTCCTCAAAGAACAGTTCAAACAGATATACAAACCCATTAACCTATTAAGTAATAATTATGGTAATATAGGCAGTGTAGCGAATGATAGAACATGTTGAGAAATATATACATAGTCATCAAATGCTGAGATTTGTAATAACCTGCTCTGACTGTACTTTTCTGCAGACATTCAGTAGTCTCACCTGTTTTACCTGTTGCCTTTTTATTTTCATAAAATGATAAACTACAGTTATGCTTTGGTCTTTAGCCATACCGTATTGCCATAATACATATTACCAAAATACATGGAAAGCATGGCACATGAGAAGAGCCCAGTTCATCCCAATATTTACTCATATGCCTAGCTGTAAACATGAAAGCTTTCCTGCCCTCAGCACTGTGCTGACTTGAAGCCTGCCTTCTCAGGAGATATCTTAACCTCTCTGCTTGACTCCACTCTGAGTTTGTGAAACATATGCATCCTGGCGAGGAAAGAAACTGAAGGCTTGGGCGACATTCGTACATCCATCACGCAAATATTGTTTGTACCTGCAAAGCCGCTTATGCTGTTGGATCTCCCGCCTTGATATGTGTGTCCTCTTAGGTGCCCTAGCTGAGAAGAAACTTTGAAATTGTAAGTAGAGATATCAACCCCCAAAATACATAAATTGGATGTCTTGTCAGCTAATACCTCTTGCTTTAATGACAACAAAGCCTGCTGACACGTGGTCGTGGCAAGACGGCTTTCTGCAGTGTGAATGGAGCAGCTGCTGCTGATCAGGGAGGGAAATCAATGACTCAGCATTCATCAGAAGCATCCTGCTGGCCACCACTGCCAAGTGCCGAGTCATCGATTTTCCTCCCTGCTAGGCGTAGACTGCTCTATTTTCTTTACAGCAAGCTTGAAACTGTTTCCAGTGACCTGTATGCAGCTGTCAGCTCCCTTTGGTGGGTCTCAGTAGGAGCACCCCAACACATTAATTGTATTTGGGCTGGGGAATAAATCTCAAATTCGCCAAACGTTTTTTTAAAGCGCCAGAAAGCCAGCGTGCCTGAAGCTCAGCATGTGTGAATCTACAAATCACCCTATATACCACAATCAGCATAAATGAGGTGTTCTGCTTGCCATGAACTCAATAAATATTTTTTTCTTGTGAAGTGGCAAATGGAACACAATATGCATGGCTCACAGATTCACAGTCACTGAAACAAATCCGACAGCATGCAGTTGTCATCAAGAAATATGTCTAGGAAAACCTCCATAGCCATGCAGTTTCAGCACAGCACGCTCATACCAAGCAGTTCTTCAATATTCAGACAAAGAGATTGCCATATATAGTGCACATTAGAAGTGCTGCCCTTTGATTTCTTCTTTTAAAAGAAATTGTCCTTACAGCTGTTCTCTATTGTCCCCCAGTCTTGAATATCTTCTTTATTGAAAGAGACCCTGGGAATCAAAAATAGAATCAGAAAGGGATCTTTGTCTGCCAGTACTAAAATCTTGTGACTCATGTTTTCCCAAATCCTTCACAAAATTCTGTCAAAATTCAGTTCATAGCTTCAACTTCAGGAATACTGTGAAGGTGAATACAAACAATTATATTAATTTGCAATTTGAAAAGCTCATTTAGGCTGAAACGGGTGATATATTCACATACATCTCTTTTCTGTTTCATTTACAAAGAGCAACAGAATTGCGGAGTTGAACAATAAAGCCTGAAAGCTTTCAGTTCCATTCTATTTTCAAGATGCAAATGAAGCAAGTTCTGAAATCTGCAACCCAGCTTCTACCAACTGATTTTGATCCAAGAAAGAGCATATTTACTAGAATACTTAAATAGAATATTTGCTTTAAAATAACATCTCACAGTGTTACAGTTGCAAAGGTTTTCAGACCCTTAATGTTGCCATTCTCTTCAGAAACAAGGAAATATGTAAATAAGTTGTTATTCATAATAGCTACAGCTTGCTATGTTTGCAAAATAATTATATTTGCCAGTTAAGTGACCTTGCATGCACAATAGGGACAAAAATAAACAAACGATGCATGAAAATACAGAGTAACACGGGATTGGTTTGGAAAAGTATATTAAATGTTAGTTTTCAAAAATAGTAAGAAATTAATTGCTGCTGTAACAAACATTTCTATTTTACTCTGGCAACCATACTGCGTTAACATAAGATATTGAGAGTTAAGGCAGACCACTCGATTATAGTGTTTGCACTGTGATAAGTGTGTTTTTGATTTAATTGTAAATTTTCATCTCAGATGTTCTTCTGGGAATGCAGATGTTGTCCTATTTGTCGGTCTTGTTAAAATCTTTGTCATGTGAGTGCCAGTGAATATAGTAACACCTAATAAATTATGTAAAGTATTGCAGTATGCTGTACTTCTGTGACCATTTCAAGATACTGTAATTGTTTTCCAACATTTCCCGCACAGGTTAGTCAGGCTTCCAGCAGAGGCAGAAGTGAATAACAAGCCAATCAACATGTAAAATATTGACTGGAGTAGCTCAGCACCCAGCCAGCAGCCAAACGTGAGATTAACGTGTGGTTGCAGTCAGGACAGTGACTCCTCACGCTTGGATTTCTAACCTTTGCACATCTGCTCCCTGGGCCTTATGAATCACATTTCTGTTGTGTACTGGTCAAAATAAGTTTTTGCGCATGTCAACACTGGATGATTAATACAACACAGAAGAAGGGCTAGACTATGTTTGCTGCAAAGTTCCAGCTAGGGACTGGATTTTGCCTCAGCTGGAGCTTTGGAGCTGTGTCCAGAGGAACTGATCCTGACCCCCCCAGTCCTGCTTCTGAATTGGAAACACTGGTAATGGGGGATACAGCCTGTTGGTGCCAACTGGCACGTGCAGTGAGCGGCACGTAGGGGACCGTGTTCTGACACATAAAGGCACATGTCTAGGTATTCTTGAGGAAGTCTGAAGGCATTACAGAGTGTATAATTCTGCCATACTGAAGTGGGACATTCCTTTCTACTTTGGTGAATGTGGCTTTCAGAGGTCGTTTTCCAGAGACGTTTATTTGTGGCTGAAAAAAATGTCAACAGAACAAACCTGAGTCTGCTCTTTACACTGTGGTACTTGGAGGGGCTGCTTTTGGTAGCTGCTTTGTCCATTGACTTTCCCCTGAGCCCACTAAGCGAGTGTCTGTGTGCTAGTACCTGTTAAGGAAAATCTCTTTTTTCTAATGAAAGGAGCTGGCACTAGAAACTGAGCTGAGACCACTGGCTCCTTTTAGATAGACCACACTTTACAGCTTTTAGAAGGCACCAAACTTCAGTCACTACTAGCCAGTAGTTTAAAAACTCTGTATTGTATTACAAATCCCCTAAGGCATCCAGCAGGTTTTTTTGTGATTTAACTTGGGTTTTTTCCTCATTTTTTTTAATCATTTCCAGAATTCACATTAGCTACTGTAAGACTAGATGGACAATTGCTCATAATTTGGCTCAGTTCTCAACCAGTCAGGTATCTACAAGTTGAGAAGTATCAGCTTTTGCCTGTGTAGGTTGGTGCCTTTCTGTGAAGTGTGTAAAATGTTTTTCCTGTATCTTTTCCAAAATGGAATATTTTACAGTCCTGCTCTAGTGCCAGTATACCCTTATGAAAGGAACTAGTCTGTGCTAATGATTGTGTAAGAATAAAATGGAAAGAAAAAAAATAATACAGGAACTTCTCTGAATTGATGGCATTACAGTCCTTCCCATGGCAACACAGGTAGTCAGATGGTTAGGTAGCAAATTACAAGCAGGAAGAAAAGACGAACAATGACAGAGAGAAAGAACAGTAAAGAAAACAATGTGATTTTCTCTAAAAATATAAGAACTAAATGGTAGAAGAAAATCCTTATAAATGGTACTGTCTACTTGTAAAGTATACCCTTCAATGTGTTGTCATTTCTTTCTATTAGACTAGCTTGTCTAAAACATATACAGAAAGCCCTTTAATATCCCATTATACTGTATACTAAAGCATTCAGGTCTAATACTATTACTGATAAAGAAACCAAAAGCATATTTACAGAGACTGAATGTCTATAAAGAGCAGATCAAGCAAGTCTCTTGAGAAAAGAAAGTCCCATATCAGATTATTGTGTGAAAAAATAGCATGCTCATCTCAATTACAGCACCAATTGGGTTTATTTAAAAAGGAAGTAATTCTGTTTTTATATCATAAAATCACTTTTTTAAAGCCTGTAAACATCCAATAAATTAATTTTTTAGATAAGATCCATTTTGCAAAAAGCTATTTATGAAAAGCTCCAGATAATAATTAGAGAGGATTTAATAACCTAATGACTGACTAATACTAGCACACAGTCAGTACACTGGATTAGATCCTTCTGCGGAGTTACTGTTTTATCTCATGTCATTTGGCAGTTTCTTTTACAAGCTATGTTGCTCAAGCCTGTGATTCCTACACCGGTGAAGGTACATAGCAGAAAACTTCTGGTTATAGTATCTTTAGGTTCTAAATAAACAACCGTTACTGTTTGTGAGGGTAACTACCTAGCTGAATCTAAAGCAGAAGCCAAATAGAACGTTGTACTGTAAAGTTAGTAATATTAACATCTGAAATATAAAATGAAGTTATGCTATTTAGCATAAACATAGAGCAATTCAATATTGTCGCTATGGTATGGAATATTAAAGCTTTTCCTTAAAGACTATGTGCATATTATGGCTTATATTAACTTTGGTACTCTGCTAAACGCTGTAGGTACTCTACTAAATGTAATATGAGCCCTTTTGTTTATTATAATGCACTTTGAGCCAGGCCCCGCAATTAATTTAATTCCTGATCATGCATCTTGCCTCTGAAAGGAAATTAATGAAATGTTACCCTGAGCCTGGCAAGAGAGAGAGGGGTGATTGTCCAAAATCAGAAGCACTAACAATTTACATCGCTTAGAACTAAACCTACCACTATGATTCGAATCTTTTCTAGTGAGATTTAATTTAATCTTTAAGAACTTCAGGGCAGGTCAATGAAGGTCTACTCCTGTAACAGACACAAGGTATTTTAAATGGGTCAACCCAAAACCCTAGGCAGACCATTGCAGTACTTTGGGACTTTACAATCCTGAGCCAAACTTCATGCATTAGCAGCACTTGGCCTTTCTTGCTCTCAGAACTGGTGCTATCAGCAGCAACTACTGAATGAACCAGTGTTCTGTCATGTCCATCTGCTGGTCGTGAGCACCAGATACATCATATCGAAAGACATTATAGTGCTGTGGATTAATACACCTTGTACTTAGTCAAGTTCTGTGTGTATACTGGAATGTAAAACAGCGCAGAAGTAGTTAACAAAAGGTAGAAGAGGAAAAATACAAATATACGCAAGTAGAACTGTCTCTGAAGTAGTATATATGCAAATTAGGCATCAGGTCTCTCATATCGAAACTGTCTTCAAGAAAGGAAAAGGAAAATTAAAGACTGTCAGATCAGCAATGTTACCACTTCCATAGGCACTCCTCAGGTGCTGTTAGAAAGTTTCCACTGGAGCTGGCTACAGTGATACAGGTACCAAGATACAGCTCCTAAGAGCTCCACTTGAAAAGGTGGGGTTGTGCCTGGCAAACTCCACCTGGAAGGCCAACAGTCAGATGGCCATAAGGGGGAAGTGTGAAAAACAAAAGAGAACTTTTAGGATTTGAACAAAAGGGGCTTTATATATGTATATATCTGCCTGACAAAAAGTTAGCACTTAAAAACCTCTATAATTGCATGCATTATATTTGTGGAAATGTCTTATTGCCACTGCATTGCTATTAAAATGCAAAACAAGTACAAGCATGTCATGTTTATTAAACCACTAAAAAAGTGTTCTGGCAGCATTATGACTTTGGTTTCAAAAGCATAGAAATGGGCAGGGAAAAGAAGGAGGAAGAATCAGAAACCAAAGTCTCAGTTTACTCTTTTGTGCTTAGTTATTGGAACATATAGGGTGGATTTTATAGTCCTTTGAGATGTCTGCAGTAATGATCTTACATTTTAGAATAAGTGATCTCAAAGTGCATTGCCAATTTAACAGTTTGATATCAGACTTAAGCAGAAGATGACTACAGCTATATCTGAGATTTTCTAAGGAAAAACAAGCTCTTTTTTTTCCCCCTAAGAAACTGCAAAGGAATCTTAGGTGTGCAGAATGAATGTAATTATGCAGACTGAAATTAGGCCAGTTCATCATAGCTAATTCCTTGTCTTTTACAAAAAGTGCCACAGGATCTTTAATGCCACAGATGATCAGGTTGTCAGCTTTAGGTATCCATGCAAGTTGGCAGCTCTGGCAGCTTACTCAACAGTGTGTCCAGTTTTTAGAGCACAGGGATAAACCCTGGCAGGGCAACGTGCAGCATTTCTTCTCAGTTCTTTGTGACCCCCTGTTCTGCAGCAGTGGAGCTGTAGATCCAGTGCCTTCTCATTCATGCTTTCAGCTTAAAGTTCCCATTTATTAAACCAGCCCTTCCATCATCATCATCATTTATGTTCTTTTCATACATCATTTCTATCTATTGTAATACCTCTTCTCAGGATTTAAATAACTCTGGCACTGAATACTTTCTGCAATCTGAACAAAGAGTCTTAAGCTATCAGAATAGCTTTATCTAAAACATACTTACAAACAAATGAAAGGAAGAATGTTATTTGTGTTCATTTTGTGTTTTGTGAATAAGAGTTATGCAGGCACAGAGATACTTGCCATTTGAGTATATCCTGGCAATGTCAGATGCAGTCCCAGCAGCTGAAGGAAGTTGCCATGACTTCAAAATGAACTCTCTCTGCAAGTCCTGGAAATGTTCTTCACTGTCCAGTTCATTATATACCTTCAAATTTTGGATATTGACTAAAGACTCATTTTAACTTTTAGCTTTCTCCTTAATTTTGTTCTTTTCCTAATATACCTTTTTGGGTAACATATTTTACTGTTCTTTGGCTGTTTCTTTCACAAATCTGTTGCCAGTTCAGCATAATATCTACATTTTTAACTTGAAAAACTGTATTGCTACCACTTTTTTTGCATCAGAACTGTTAGATGTTATGCAACATCCCAAGTTGCTCTGAGATCATGAGATAAAAATAGACCATTGGGAATCCAGCACAGATTTAAGCCAGTAACCACACATAATTCTTGCACTCCAAATATTTCATTGCAGATGCACCTTTTGAGAGAATGTGTAAAAAAAGATGATGTTTTCAAACTAGAGCTAGGCTCATACTGGGAAATTCCTCTTCAGAAAGCAAAATTCTGCTATGTTGGTGTTGTGTTAGAAAAGAATGGACAAATATGAGTGATGTGCAAGAGGAGCTCAGCTGTGGTGACAGGCTTTCTTCTTCAGGTCCCCACTTTTCCCCAACAGTTCAAAGAGAGCTGAGAGAGGATTCTGCCCATTGCAAGCGGTGGTAGAAGGTACTTTAACTCCTGTTTTCTCAGGCCCCTGTGCAGCAGAGGGTGTATCTCCCTCTCCTTGTGTACCTCTGAAGATGTCATCCAGAATCCCGCTGAAAACAAAGTAAAATGGGAAGTACTGACATCTAGATTCCTTGATATAATGTGTAATGACCCAAGTCCATTGCGTGAGCTATGGCAAGCCCTTGCTTGTGGTAGGTGTGGAAAAAGGGAATGAGGAGCAACTGGTATTTAGGCACATTTTAGAATGACATTAAAGTTCTGTTTCATTTCAATTTCAAAGTACATATTGCATGCCAGGTTTTGATGAATTCAAGACAGGAACGTTTAATTCACATCTACAGTATTTTAGGTACAAATTTCAAGTGGATCATCAGAAATGACTTTCCCAAACTGGTCAGTTTGTAGGCTTCTGACAATGCGATTCTCCATCCATTCAAACTTGCTCTTCCTTGTACCCCATTTTGCTGTGTGCTTCCCTGCATTCTCTGGTGTATCCTTTATAAAAGTGTACACTTCTACCTTTATGTCCTATCTGAAAGTGGCTCATAGCATGTAGCAAGGCTGAGTCTGTGTGAAAGGGACAACCCGTTTCACAGCTTGTGGGCAGGACACAAGCATTTTTATTGCCTGTCATTTAATTTTGCCTTGGAAAGGTGATAACAGTGGCTAAACCCAGTGCAGCTGCCACCTTGGCTCTCAACATTGAAATGCAACTAGCAGTATATTTAAGAGTACATACAAGAACACACCTGGTTTCTGGTATTTAACACTTGTGTTCATCTGTTTTGCAAAAGGGTAATAATTAATTCTTACATTTCCTATTAAAAAGTGGTATCACATTAAATTAATCCAGACTGCCCACACCTTCCTCCTCTGAGTGGTTCAGTCAGAAGAAGATGTTTTCAAATTCCTAGGTAAGGGTGTTCAGAATAGAGACTTGCTAATGCTGTTTTCTTCTTGCTGTAGGAGTTCCTGTGTCTGTGATTTGGTTTTGTGTGATAATTTAAGGGCAGATGTAGAAACACTCCTTCCTTGGATCTCTGGAAGTAGGCTAGCAGTGTTCAATCGTTATTACATTAAGATGATTCAAGGCTGAGAATACTGATGCCACCCTTCCCCCATAGACACGCACACACAGAGTATTATCTCTGTTTGCCTTACTAATGTCATTGTGCGATATTCCATTTTCCTCTCTCTTCTTGTCCCCAGGGTCTGTAACAAACCCCTGCTGGACCTTTTATCCACCCACTAAGTCCAGATTAATTTATTATACTCCATCTAGTTTTTGAACTGTTCCTTCTAAATGTGTGATGGGGCTTAGGGCTGTGCAAAGGGGATTCAAGGATAAGGGGAGAAAACATCCTTAGGCTGTAGCTTACAGTGAAAGGTTGTGTTACAGTATGAACACCTCTGCTATTATTATGCATAGCCATGGAAGATGATGCAGGAGGAATGTCTGATTAGAGCTCATATTTAGCTGAATTAACATCTCAAGTCCATTTTTTGGTATAAATCTGAGTTCACCATAATCTAAAAGCAAATATTTGCCTTTAATATCTCTGCTTTATGCATAGAATGCAGTATATTCTTAATTTCCTTCTTAATTATTATTATTTTTTTAAACAGCTTCCAGGCAGAAAGTCAATGCCTACTGTGTTTTATATTATCATCTGCAACTCATTTTCCTGTGGATTTTTGTTTGTTTTGTTTGTTTTGGGGGTGGGGGTTTGTTTTTTGTTTGTTTGTTTTAAAATAAAACATCTAATTAATCCATGTAATCTGAATACTTTCTGTTTAAACTCAATGTGCAAATGAAAAGAATGGAATGAACACGTAGCAAATCTGTTGTACCTATGAAAGTAATAGCTAGGTAAAAAATAGATAGAGATAAAAACTTGAATACTTTATGCCTGGTACGTGAATGGTGACTGAATACAATAAGGGTGACAACAAGTGGTAAATGTCTGAAGAAAGTTCTTCAGTGAAGTGGAAATCAAGCTCCTAATTTTTGCCATCTCATTTTTGCTCGTTGCATTGCATAAGCTGGGCCTGGTGATCTCACATTTGTACCAATAAAACTTCTATTTACAGGAAGTGACAGTGTGAGCTTTTTACAGGATCCTTTTAAAAAGAAAGCTTGAAAGATTGTTGCAACTCATGCCTCTTTATCTGGAGTTAAGCATGATAAATTACTACTTATGTTAGAAGTTTCTTTTTCTTTATCTTTGTCCAACTCGGCATCTTTTCCTGGGGAGAATACAAACAAGAGGAACTGGAACCATGTATTTCATTTTCATATATTTAGAAATTAAACGTGTAACTTCAGGTGGCAGTCGGTAATAAAGGAAAGGAATTAGAGAAATGTGCTTTTTGATGAATCATCACCAGCACAATTTTTAATGGAATGTTTGTCAGGCTTTTCCATGAAATACCAGCAGCTCTTTAACATCTTTAAAATTATTACCTAGACAATTTCCAGTAATGATTAACTTGAAAATCGATGTAGGAAGTATTACCATAGTAAAAATAAAAAGATTTCTCCAAATGGTAATGTACAAAACCTTACAAGGGAAAGCTTACTTGCCTGTGGAGCTTTCCCAGTAGAAATATCATAAATCATACATAAGTCAGAGTATGAATGAGAAAAAGAAAAATAACTATCAAGGTATAGTTTAGAATTGCTTGAAGTGTTCATGGTTTGGCACAGACAGATGCAAAACCGTATTTGTTAAGCACGGTCAGCAGAAACGTGGCATCTCACAGTATCTGGGTGGAAGCTCAGAAGTGCTATTTTTTTGAAAAATGCATTAGATCCATTTCTCTGCCCTTGTTTGCATCTGCACCAAAATCAGTCATAACACATCACCGTTAAGTGGCTGTGTAGCAAACGGAGAGTCAGACCCATTATTTTCCAGGAAATCTCACCTTTGAGGCAGTTGACTTTTGCAACATGGCGTTGATTTTACCTGTTTTTGCGATGAACCCACCAAGATGAAAAAGGATACGTGGCTTCCCCTCTGACACAGAGTTGGTCATTCACGATTAGAGCCCAGCATGAAATCTCAGCCCTGTTGTACCAGTGGCAAAATTCCAGATGCCTTAAATAGGAGCAGCAGCCTTCTGATCTCCATGTTTCACTAACTACAAGATACCATTTATTCTTGGCAGTGACCATTTACACTGCAAATACAAATGGGCACATTTTAGAACATCCAGGAATCTCCATGCTACCAAATTAGTAAGATTTTTTTTTTCTAGATCTAATTTGAAATTAAGATGAGGAATATAATAATTGATACCACACTACAGTTTCATTCCTATCTTCACCTAGGATTACTTTGTCTTCGTGTTATACTGAACAGTAACAGCAAGATTGTCTCCATCCTTCTTCCAGAACTGTATAAATTATATGCTGAATGAGATACAGCAGGTGCTGAAACAAGGACATCAGTGGCATGGGAAAATCCAATAACAAAATAAAGTTTAGCAGAGAATCTTGGGCTACATTTTCTCCCCAAAACCACTCTCCTGGATGGGAAGCTGCTAAAGACACATACCTTCTCCTTTGTAGGTACAAATGGGACCTTAAACATGGCTGGAGCTTGGACAACAACACAAATAATAATGGTGACTTTGTCAGTTTTCTAAGAAATGCATACGCATTTATACTGCAATGTTTTGTAATTAGTGCTCCACTCAAAAAACATCCATAGGATCATAAAAGCAGCTAACAGTGAACACTGCAGATGCCCAGGTTAATTTCTGTTGCAGTTGAACTCAGAATGACTAATGTAGCGTTCCACTTAAAAGGAAAGCTTTCTAAAAGGCAGAAGAGAACTAAAAGATTTGCCATCTGTTTTAATTTTTAAATTGCCACAAAGTCATGCATTTGTGTTGCAGAAACCTCATAGAAGTATCTACAAAAATATTTTCTGTAGATACATCTGTATTTCAATGTCACCGTATCTCATCTCTGGCTACCAGTTGCCTTCATCTCCAACATGTTTCATGACAAAAATGTTAAATCAGGTATGATATACTACTCCTTACCAGCCCTGTCCATGTCTAATTTTGGAATGCCTTAGTAATAAGTGCCCAATTAAAATAAGTATCAATTAAAAAATTAAAATGCCTATAGCATGCTAATGGAATGTTTTTACAACAGCAATGTCACCTTGTTAGTAGATGCATGTTTACATATGGATTTGCATCACCTGTGCTAATGAGCAGAGTTTATGAACATGTGGGATTGTTATATTTTGATACTTTCCAAGCATTCCCTCTTCTAATTCATTTTTAAATTAAGTTTTTTCTTCATTTAATGGATTATATCTGTAGTAGATTTTAACTACTATGTAATAGCATTGTATTGTCTTAGTATCAGTGATGACATCGAGCTTTAAAAGATGAAATATCAACCCAGCTATTCCTAAACTGATGTGTAACTTTGTTGGTTTGGGGTACACAGTTTGTTTGTGTTCAACTGGCCAAAGGCAGCTGTCATTTTGCTGGGGAATTAAGGGGCAAGATGTAAAATAATAGGATAGAAGTTGACTTAAAATGAGGAGTTGTTAAGATCTCGGTCACCTGCCAAGGTGGCTCCACATGGAGCCTCCTGAAAAGGTTGCAGATGACACCAGAATTGTCGTTCAGAAGGTTCATGTTTTAATTTACAGAAGGACAGAGGGGTGAGTACTGGACTATTTACAAATTCAGCTGTGCCCTATTTCAGTCTGAGACAAAGTCACATTGTATAAAGATAACGTTATATGCCTGATTCAGGTAGTTTCTGACAGTTTCAATTTCTCTCTTCTCAGCTTGCTTTGGTATAAAGCAAATGACTTTCCACAGTTTGGGTTGTGTGCTCTCAAAGCACACTGCTTGACCAAGTGCAACATAAGATGGTAATTCTCCTACAATGAAAGCATATCCTCTTTTTACCTGATGAGCAGGACAGCAGAGTTTCCCAATCTTTAAAGCCCTGGCAGAACAGCTGGCCAAGGCTGTGAAGTGACAGAGGTGCTGGGAATCAGCTGAGGTCTTAGTCCCAGCTGGCAGATGAACTGGGCTTCCTGCCTGGAATGGTGAGTGGGGGTGTAGGGGGAGCTTTTGCAGAACAGAAAGCTCTAGGGCTGGCGAGTTCTGGGTTGCTGTAAACAGCTGAGTATTGCTGCCTTACTTGCAGAAGATAGGTGATGTTGGCAGCTGTGTCCTGTTCTTGGACTGAAATTAACAGTTTATTCCAGAGGTTCTTTAAAATGGAATGCTGATAGCTGTCACCCTGCATGATGAGCTCCTGTGTGATACTGTCTGCTCCTAACGTGCAGGGTAAAGGCATTCTTGTTACTGATGCTAACCTGATGTTGCCCTGTCTTTGGGTAGATTTTGTCATTCTTCATTTGCAAAGGCAAAAATTCAACTGCTTTCCTAAATCTTTGCTGGCATAGGAAATGTCTTTGAAGATTTTCCCACTGCAAAAATGGAGAAAACCCTTACAGATTTTCACCATAGCCTGCCTCTTGCCTCTGCATGCAATGCTGCAGGTCTTCCCTGTGTGAGGATTTCTCTCAGTTTCTTTGAAAATAAGAGAAATAAGGGAAATCCTAAAGCATACTGAACTTCCTTGATTTCAGGTGGAAGTGCACATGCGAGAGTCATTATATACTAGGACCTGAAAAGCATAGTTTTGGAAAAAATACTGCTTGTCTCTCTGACTTCACTAGGAAAAAAAAATATTGCCCTCTGACTCACATATTGACCTGTACTTGGTTTTATATTTATCTTATGTTGATCTGTGCCTCTGTACTACCAGCACTTTTGATAGCAGTATAAGTATTTTGGAGACAAGTACAAATAACAGACAATCAAATTCCTGAAAAAGGATTATAGTAAAGTTAAACTGTTGAGTAGTATTTTTAGTTCATTAAAATGGGGCTGCCATATCTTTCCTGAACTCTGGCATGGTTCAGTCTGCTTTTAAGTAGAGAAACCAGATCCACAGAAGACAGACTTCAGGAGAGCGCTCCAGTAAGTTGTGAGATAAGGCAGGTGTTATTGTGGGTGAAGATTGTTGTTCTTTTTTTCTCCCCATTGACGCAGATGAGTTCATGTGGCAACACTTTCATCTTAGGAATTCTAACTCAACTAATTCTGTTCCTTCAGGTTTGAAAGAAAGTGTTATTCTGTTCTTACTGAGGACTGAGACATAGTCTTAGGCCAAGGCTGCAAATTTATTTATGACTTCGACCTGCTTTCAGCCGAGTTCACCCAGAGTCTAAATGATTACACACAGACTATACCATTGTATTTTAGCTAATAATCTGAATTTGAGTTCTCTAATGCAATGAGAAGTAGATTATCTTGGAAGCCTTCAACAAATGTTTACTGAATGTTTGCCATTTGTGTGGGTGGAAAGGCCCTAGAAGAAACCACTGAGATGAGCACAAAAGTTGTAGTCCACAATACTGAATAAGACTAAGCAAAACTATTTTAGTAGCTAAATCTGTGCATTGTTTTGAAAGGAAAAATCTGAAGACAGTCATCCTGTCCTATTGACAATCCTAATACAATAAATACTCTCCTACTTTTTCTTACGTAAAACTTCCTGAAACTGCTAGCAGGCACACAAACCAAACCTTTTCAGAGTTTACATCCAGGACCGACTGGACCGATGTCTTTAGGGGGAGGATCGCTGTTTACTGATGTGTTGCTACGGATAAACACAGCTCCAGCAGCTATTTCTGACTAACCAGGAGACAGCCAAAGCCAGATGGGCTCCATGCTTTGTTCTTCTGCAATGTGTCACCTTTACTGAGGATAAAAGTGAGTCAGATATTGAATGTCCTTGCTGAAATTACTTCTGTTTCTGTTAAAACAAAAATGCAAGTTTGTATAAAATGGAAAAATATATACCTGCACAAACATACTATCTTTTAGCATGTTTGAAGCTCTATTTTCGGAAGCCTGCTTCAAGTATACCTAATGCAAAATGCTACAAAATAACACTGTAAAACATAGTTGTTTACTAATAATAGATCTTCTAGGCAAAGCTGTTTGAAGTGCTGCTTTACCTGCTGAATGGAAAGATCCTTTGTAAACAACATTTTTACACTTCAAGGTAACAGTTAAATTAACTAGGCACAGTATCCCATGCTCAAAGTTCTGCTTTACACTAGTACGGGGAATACTTATTTTAAGCACATCCAGTAAAATACATATTTTAAATGATATTTTACAGTTCAGTGGTTTTGCTAACCTGAAGATCCCAAAGTGCTTCTCAGATGGAGGTGAAGTTAGCTTAAGAATAGTCCTATGAGCACAATTATTTCCATTTTACATCCAGAGAAAATGAGCAATGAAAACTGATGGTTTGTTCAAGGTTGCACACAGGTGCCGGCAGTAAGAATAGAAGCTGCACTTCTCGCCTCCCACTTCTGTGCTTTAACTATAAAGCCAGCATTAGGCTTTCCACATCATCCTGTGATTGAGTAACTTTCATTAGATCAGTGGAGATTCAGGAATTCTGAGCTAATTAATGCTCTAGCACTTTTCAAACCCTCAGCTGCTCTTTACCTCTGATGGTTCCACAGGGTTCGATGACTTGCAGTGATGTGTCTCTGAAAAGACAACAAAGGCAAATAAAGGATGGGGATTCACTAACCTTGTCTGACAGAGGTAGGGGCCGTACTCAGAAACGTTTGCTTAGGTTTTATAAGCTTCTTATTCTTTTTAAACAGAGTGTGTGAAAGCTTCTGAGAGGGACCCTGTCGTGTTAAAAATCTCATAATTTAAAAGTTCTTCCTTATCACCATCCTCTGCACTGCACTTCCACTGATTACAGTAAATTGTCTGAACTCTCTTTTAAAACTATGCCTTTTTAATGAGATCAAATTAAACATCATGATTCCTGTGTAAGCCACAAGGAATCAAGTGTTACACACACTGTGCCAGCTGTATTTTTAAATAATTAGGGAGGGGCAAAAGCTGCTACTCTTTGATCTGAATTAATGTATCCCAGAAGTTTGGGTTAAAATGTTTTGGTTCAAGTTTGTAACACTGTTGATTTACAGCCCAATGTATGTAGAGTTCACTGTTTCAACTTTTCTGCTAGTAAGGAGGTTAATGGTGAAGACAAAGAAGAGGCTAAGCTATTAACAGTGATGAATCTTGGGGCAGGTCATTTCTTCAGTCCAATTAACAGCACATGGCCTGTCAGTCATGTTTGGATATCAAGAGGCAGTATGTTGCAAACAACCAGGAGGACTTCAGAACATTCATCATTAAATTGTAATGTCATCTGAATTCTCACTATTCCTCTTGGTCTCTCTCCTCATGGCAAAGGTTTGTGATTTGTTTACATTTTACTTCGGTATTTTTATATGTTCCCACAGTGCAGAAGTGGGTCATCATTTATGAATATGTATATACCCAACATAGGTAATTTACTGCATTAAAAACAAAGTATACAAAACACATTGTCTTCCTAAAACTACTTTGATTTTTTTTTGTCAACTTGTAGGGCAGAATAGGAAGGCAATTTTCAGAAATATGATGCTTTGTGAACCTAGCCCTCTAAATATGGCTGTAAAACTATGAATATTTATACACCACTGCAGAAACTGAATGCTTTGAATGGTTAAAAAGATATATCTATAACCTGCTCTCCAAAAATCTATAAGCAAGTCAGTGTGAGGAGCACAGGGATGAAGTAACTTTGCAGTGTTAAGAGGGTTTAATATAGAAAGTATTAAGCACTGCTGTAGCACTCATAAAACAACACCGCTAATGCTTAAACATGTTTGACATTGGAGCCTTTTTACTACTTATATTCCAGCATATTTACAAACTGAGAAGAGGCTTGTTGAATCTTGTTCCATGATAGACTTCTGAAGTATTCAGGCTGGTAGTTTTCAATTACTTCATCTTGGCTGGGATTCAGAGCAGGACAGCACTAGGGGAGGCTGCATTCAGCTTGACCAGCTGAAACACAGGAGGAGAACACACACACTTAAAGGGGAAGAGCCCAAAGAGCCGGCTCTTCCTGACGTACTTCATTAACTATTAATAGAGATGCATTATTCTGTGGATTTATCACAATTGGCTCTTAGGACAGGGTGTCTATGTGCTTTGCTAATTATCCCTAACCTGCTTGGAGGCACATTTGTGAATGCCAATCATTTATTGCTAATTTACATACTTGGGGGAGGGGGCTGGAGAGAGAGATTCTGTAATACAAAAACATGTTAGAGTTAATGCATTAATATTTCCCTCAAGATCACCCTGTGCCATTACATGACCTGTCCATCTCTGTCCTAAATAAACCTAACCGCTTGCATCCTTCACAAGCAACAGGAAAGCTGAACAATTTCCTCAAGATTACTTGAATTGCTTGGAGTAATGTCAGTCATTGTACTGACTTTTAGGTTATTTTTAAAGAATGAAATGATATATTTATGATAAAGTCCTGGTTTACTTATTTGATATGAAATTTCAATGTTTTCTTTTGGCATAACCCACTTTGCAACATGTCAGGAAGTATTTTCCTAACAAGCCATAAGGGAACATAAACCTCCTGTTTGAATACATATGAGTTTATTATACTCCTTGCCTTGAGGTTTGAAGTGACTTGTTTTTGCATGGTAAGAGGATGGGCAAAGCTCGGAGCGTAGGTGTTGGGGTAGTAGCATTAGCCACTCATACCTCATCTGACATGTCATGCCTGAGTGTACTGTGCCATCATGACGGAGGTGTCCGTGCTTTGTCATCATTAAGTGGGTGGTTGCTGTGACAAGATGCTTCTGCTCAATGAATCAGTTGTAAAATGAATGTTAGACTTCTGCAGGGGGATGTATTGTGCCTCCTTCTGTGACTTCCCACCCCCAAACCTCTTCTTGTTCTCCTCTGACACGCTGCAACAGCTTTATGAAAATCAAAGGCTTTAATTGTATAACTACCACTTAACTGAAAACACAGGATTTATTCAGTGCTCAGCTCCTAGAGATCACTTCATGTAGTATTCTCTTTTTTTTTTTTTTTTTCACCATCTTACCAAGCAAGTTTTAACATCAACACACATGCCACATTGTTAAGGAGGCAAGTGTCAGCTTCAAATAAGCTTGAAAAATTTATAATTTTTCACTATTTCTTTTATACAGGGCTGGATTCTCCAGTCAGCTTAAGCACAGTAGCCTTAACATGGGCAACAGCAAGTTCTTCCAGCAGGATCAAGTTTTCCAGCCATGCCCAGCAGTAGCCAGGTGCCCTCCTCCTGGAGGCAGCTATGGGACAGAGAAGAGTTCTGCCATACGGTCTTCTGTGGCTTGAGGCTCCTGAGGACTTTGCGTTTGCTCATTGCAGCTATTATTTAGGATGATGCAGCTCCAAAACATCAACTGTTGAGCTCCTTACAACTGCTCTTCGCAAATGTGCTGCAGCCTAGAAGTGATTCCAGCATGACCGGAGAAAATATTCTGTCTTTATTCTCTTTCTGAGGACAAAATGAACAGGATCCTCTGGGGGCATAGTTACTGTAATGGGGCTGCTGCTTGTGTGGGGAAGTCTCTAGCATGTCTTCAACTAATAATTTGGATTCATTACTTGTTCAGAGCAGTTCCTACATTAATCTAGGCGGAGCATGGTACAGAACTGTCCCCCCCCGACCCTGCAGAAGCAGCGGTGATTGGCCTCATTTCCAGACACAGAAGAGGCTGTGTCCTGCTATATAGGTCTGTGTCATATGTGTTATGAGCATGTCTGTAGGCACACAGGTGCTGCAGAGTACCGTACTGTAGGGAGGTTTTGCAGTCCTGACTAGAAAATGGAATAAGCACATAAGTGGAATAAACCCATGAAACAAAACCGACAAAAGACATGTTGGAGTGAAGCCTGGCAGGATGAGGCCTGTGCAGGATGTAACTGCTGCTGAAGATCTTCCCAAGGAACTTCAGAACATTTCTGTGGTGTGTGGTTGTTTTGTATGTTGCTTGGTATTGATTGGTTTGGAAAGTTTCTCTTCCTTGTCCCCTGTAAACCTGTGGGGAGATGGAGCCTCTTTGTGGTGTGAACACGAGCAGTGGGCAGCTTCTTGTGCTGTTCAGTGGGGTCACAGTTTGTGAGACTGAGTTCTGTCTGCACTTGCAACTGCCCACCTTGCTGAGGTTGCCTACAAATAAAGGAGGGTCTATTTTAGCTGTGATTTCTAAGCATCTGCTGTAGTACTACTGGGGGTTATTTATCACATTTATTCAGAAGTGGCTTCTTTTGAAAGAAAGCGGGAGGTGAAGCGATACATCTTATTCTGTAGTAGTAAATGCATGCTGTGTATGCATGACAATATAGGTCTCTGAGGTTTAGCGGATCTGCAATTATGCCATTTGTTTCACACTAACTGAAGTATACATCTACAAGTGTGCAGTGCAAAGCATGGGCGTCCTGGGTTTGGCTGGGGTTGAGTTAATATTCACAGAAGCTGGGAGGGAGCACAGCCAGGACAGCTGACCTGAAGTAGCTAAAGGGATATTCCATACCATATGACATCATGCTCAGTACATAAACTGGAGGAGCTGGCAGGGGGGTATCACTGCTTGAGAAGAGGCTGGGCACTAGTTTTCAGAGTGGTGAGCACTTGCATAGGGTATCCCTCACTTTGCATACTATTTTATTGTTGGTATTGTTGTTTATTTCTTCCTTTGCTGTCCTTTAAACTGTTTTTATACGAAGCCACAAGTTTTAATTTTTTCCCCTCCAGTTCTCTTCCCTATCCCACTGGGGGAGGAGGAGTGAGTGACTGGCTGTGTGGTACTTAGTTGCTTGCTGGGACTAAATCACAGCAAAAGGTTAAACTGAGATCTTATTATTAGACAGGCAGTCACTTGCACAGCACCTGAAAATGTACATTTTGTGAAGAAAAGCTGCTCTTTTCTGTGCATACATGTATACATATTAAGCTAATAGGATTTGTTTCTGCTAAGCCAGTCTGAGATATCACATAGACTTTTACAGCTTTTCAGAATCTTTCCCATATGTTCCTTGTGTTTGTGAAAAATAGTACTTACTTTTCAGTGTTTTTAAAATTTTAAGTCCAGAGTAACAGCTGTTAGACTGAAAACTACTTCTATATGAGAACAAGACATCCCAAAGAGTAAGTGTTGTAAGTATGATTAAACTTAACTTTCTCATATGCTGGACTCTCTAGAAAATTCTTATATATTGTGCAGTTTCAAGAGACAGCTGCTGAGATGAGGATGAACTTGGTCACAGTTTGAAACAACCTGAAACGTACTAGAATGAATGGGTGCATCTCTGTACCTGGCATAGAGATCTGATGCAATAGGTACGTTAGTGTAATGTCACCTTTAGTGTAATTTGTCATTATGTTACCTGTGTTACCACGGTGTACATGAGATCTCATTGTAAATGTTTTCAAGACAGAGAATTAATGCATTTCTGTTATCCAGAGTTTGGTTTCACCAACCAAGGCAAATGGAACTGTGCTATTGGCTTTGGGATCAGATATTTACATGACACTTCTGTTGGTTTTAAATTAAAAAAAATCTTTTCAATAAGTCCTTTATTTTCATTGATATGTCTACAGTATGGCTGAGATGTATTGAGCTAGGTAAGTGGGTAGGAAAAAAAATGAGAAACTTAGCTATATTCTAGAGATATCAAGCTGTTAAGAGAAAAGCCACTTTTGCTGTGTGCCTGATCTCTGCAAACCACTGAGGCATCCACTCATGGGGGCAGGGGGGGAAGAGGAAAAAAAAAGGAAAAAGGAAAAAAACAACCCCAACACACATTTTCTATCTGTACGCTTCAGTGCATAACAACTAGTGTATGCTCTTTAGGCATGATTCACCAGGCAAATGCATGTGCAAGTGACTGTAGGTACAGCAGTGGGGGTGGATCTGGATCATGTAAGGCCAGTGCAGAAAGTATGTGGAATGTGGGGAAACATTTTCCTCCCAATCCCAATTAAAAATGTCAAAAGGTTTACATTGCAGTTTGATTGTTAACACAAGAAGAGATCTGGGTCAAACTAAGGGTCCATTTAATTTTATATTCTTTCTACAACAGCAGTTAATACTTAGGGAAAGAATGAGTACAAGTAGAGACAGACCTGCAAACGCTAGCTTGGAGTTTTCTTGAGTAGAGGTAGTATTTGAGCCATTGTGGTAAGAGCAGCCTGTGGAGTTACTCTGTGATTTGTCTTTGAACCTATTAACATGTTACTTCAACAACGGTCTGTGACAGTGAGTCTCTACAATTCAATTGTGGACTAGAGAAAAAGTACTTCTCTTTTTTCTTTGTTTTAAGCTGCCTAGCTAGCAGGTACGCTACCAAATTATTGGGATTTGAGGAAAAAAATTATTCATAGGCAGTTTCTCTGTTTTATTGCCCTCCAGCTTATCCATGCATTGTTATCACTTTTCAGGTCTGAAAAATCCTAGTTTTCTATGTGCTAGAAGGTTATTCTCTATCTCTAAGCAGCATTGTTGCTGTTGTTATTACCTTTTTGGTACTTAAAAAAAAAAAAAAGTCAAAAAAGCAACCCACAAACCCAACCCATAAAATAAAAAGAATAGTCTGGAAGAAAAGTTCATTAGAAAGGTCAACTCAAAACAGAAGTTAGCCCAACTCCACAACTGAAAAATGACAAAAGTATGAGAACATAGGTGCCATCATGCGCTTGGTTTCATATCTGAAGGGTTTGGTCAGAAGCACTAGAGATCATAGTGTTTTCTCTTGGTAAAAGAAAATTAAAACCAGAAAGATTGGTGGAACTCAGAATGGTAGTTGTTAGCAACCTGCTATTTGAACATTTGGCTTCTTTCACTCTCATGCATTTATATTTATTGCAAATGGGTTGATTGTAGAAGCTGATAAATAATCTGCTGTCAGTTGTAGTCCATTGTGTTTGTCATCAGTGCAAGTTCATTGTAGTCGGTGATGAAATTTCACCTGCTGTGTGAGAGAAAATAAAATGCACAGTTGTGGTTGTAATTAGGGTTGAAAATCAATAGTAAAAGATGTTTTAAAAATAAGAAAGATGGTAAAAGAGAAAATGAGGAGAAAACTGTGAAAACAGAATTCAGTGGGGACAGATAAGAACAGGGAGTGTAGGGACATATTGGAGGAAATGGAACATTAATCCAAGGTGGAAAAAACACAACCACTCTTTGTGAAAGGCTTCATTTTGACTCTAAGAAATAATGTATTTTCCAGTGAAAAATCTGTGTTCCTGTGTTGGTACGTGCGTGTGTGTGAGCAGAAAATGGAGCTGCTAATGGCACCTTGAAGATCCTCACACTTCTTGTGCTTCAATCCCTTGGTGGTCACCATCCTTGCAAATGAAGGATTTGGACGAAGCTCACTTTAGAATTCAGGAGGGGATGCCCCTGAATTAGAGAGCGGCATGTCACAGTACAGTTCACAGTGAAGAATGCCACACCTATTTTGTTTTTTTACAAATGCCTAGAAACTATTCTTTTATAGCCCTCGAGACAAATTATCTGGGGGGTTGGATATGACCAGATGGCTAAGCACTGAGTAGTCTTCTTCTAAGCTGCTCTTAAAAAGCACCTGTACTAAAAGGGTGGAAAATTGAAAATTCTTGTTGGCTCCACAGGGGATGATGTGTTTGGTTTTGATGGAGTGGAATATCTTTGACTAGTGCTGATTATGAAAGGGCTTATTACTGGCTAGGGAGTAGAAAAGGCAAAGCATTTCATTCTCTACTTTTCTTAGCTTTCACCTCAAGAGCATCAGCTTAGGAAATAGCATGTCAGAATGTCAAAGAAATGCTCAGGCAGTTTGTTCTCTTTGTTTTATCTTTCTCTAAATATCAAAAACCTTGGTCACAGAAAAGACAGTCTTTCTCTTTAATAAGACTGTCTCCAGTACAAAGCTAGTACAATATGACAGGCAAATACAATAACCTAATTAAAGCATCTTCTGTATGATACACAAATGTGTGAAATGTTTTCTCCTAAATAAATCGTAAGGTATGTGTATTGTGCTTAGCTATTAGACCACATTCTCATATCATGTTGAAACTACATCTTCTATATTTTAAATAGTAACCAACAAAGTATGACGAGATGGCAGAATAGTTTAATATCATGCCCTTTATCTGCCCAGGGAGTACGAAAGAAAAATAAGGCAAATGGCTAGCATGAGGAGGGTAGAGCATGTTATTCTATCAATGCAGACAATTCTGCTCCTGTTTGGCCTATCAGTGCAATAATACAATGAATTGGATATTTCCTAGAAGGTCTTGTAGGAAATGGTTTCTGATGTTTTTAGTTAAGGAAGATTTACTTTATGTTTAAGTTGTTAGATGTCAGTTTCCTAATGCACAAATCCACAAGAAAGTAACATTTCACTAGTATTCATGAACTTTCTTTGAAGGGACAATAAATCTATTGAACAGCTGATTTTTGTAGAGCTTTGGTGTATGTCATGTTAAGCAAAGGTATCCAACAAACAAAAAGATTTGGGTTTTTTTTGTAGCAGAGATGTACAAAGACTAAATGACATCTGACACTGCATGTACTTGTAAGGGATGCATGAGAACAAAGGAGGCAGACAGCTGTTGAGAACCCAGTTTGGCAAACGTTACCCACAAGGAGTGATGTTTGCTCTTACATCTGGACATACAGGCTTCTTAAGTCAAAGTCTATGGAACTACTTTTCAAAATAAATAACATCCAGTAGGACTCCCTGCTCCTGCAGACATTGTAATACTACACAGGATTAAGAAGGTGGGGTTAGACTGGTATCATAACTATCTCATACCTGTTTAGGGAAAGTTTGTGGGCTTCTCTGGTTTGCACATCTACAAGCTCCTGTAGTTACGGAGTAGAAACAACTTCAAGTCCAAAGCTTCTATTGACTTGAGGGAAGCTGTGGGTTTCGGTATCTTTTGAGTCAGTGAGTCCCTGTGCATCTGTGCACATCCCTTGTTGCCAGACAAGGTTAAACTGAATTCTCAAGCCAATTCTCAAGCTATCCTCAAGTCTCAGCTTGTTTATAATCAGTGTTTATGCACAAACCTGTGCTCAAGTGTGGATTAAGGCCAAGCTCCAGAGCACACCCAAGGGCAGCAGCCCAGCTGTGCCCAGAGGAAGGAGCTCAGCAGTGCTGGCAGAATGGGCTGGACATGGCAGAGGCAACATGTGGTGCCCACAGCCCCATCCAACAGCACATGTCCTGCCGTCAGATATACTGAAGGATGGGGAAGATGGGCCGCAGCTGAGCTGTTAGCCAACAACATGGGTGGTTAATGTGCATGCCACAAATCCCATCATGCTAAACTCTATCTTTTCACCTTTTAGTGGAGATATGGCAGATGACAACTCTGTGGATCTGCAAGAGTGAAGCTCCAAGCCTCTTGCTGCACTGCAGATTCCACAGTTTGCTTCTCCACTTATGACATGTACTTTTTTTTTTTTTTTGAAGTAACATTGGCAATCAGCAAGAAATCCATTTGATCTACAAAACTTAACTCCCACATGGTATGAATTGGAAAGTAATTTAATATTTCAGATGGTAATGATTTGCTGAATGGTAGAGTAAATGGCCTCAGTATATAAATAGGTAACATTTAACATTTACATTTTTTAAAATATCAGGATGTAAAACCAATTGGAAGGTTGAAAGAGGGGGAAGAAGTATTATAATAGCACTGTATTGTTTACTTAGTGTCCAGAACACAGCCTTGTGAAACCTTGATAGGAGTTTGTTCTCTGCTAGTTGCAGGGGGCGAGGGCGGAACTAGTCATATCTACAGAATCAATTTCTCAGCTTCCTGAAATTGAAAGTTGGCTTTAAAATACAAGGATTTTAAAATCATGTACTTCAATTTTCTCTTCTTCCAGCTTTTGATTATTTTGAGATTTTAAAAATCTTATTCTCAAGCTTTTCATTGTCACTAGAAACTCTTGAATCTTATTGGAATTTTAAAGGAAAATGATAATTAAAATAATCTACTATAACACAGTGAGGTTAGGGTTCCATTTTCGAGAGTTGCCAATACTACTTGGATAATAAAGTTTTGATTTGATTAGAAAGAGCTTGAAATTAAAATCTTCAGGGCAAGAATCCAGTGAGAATAGAAAAAAACAAACAAACAAAACATCCCCAAAACCCCACAGTAAATCAAAGGAAGGGCAAGCGCAATCTTCAGGAAACTTGAAAAACACAGGCCCAGTTCCTCAGCTGATGTGAATTGCTATAGAACAGCAAAGCTTTCATTAGCTGAAGAGTTCCAGCCCAGTAATCATCAACCAGTCTTGATCCACTGAAAGAATTTGAACTGTATTTCTGCTTTGAAGAAGGAATCCTAGGAAAAATACAGTATCTTATTAGGACCAGCATAAAGAGCTTGGATATCCTGAACACACTGCAGGCATCTGGAATAACTGTTATATGTGAAGTGCTGCTGGTCTCATTGCAGGAGCTGTGTTCAGTCCCTCTACGGACACGGACATCCAGCATCCCACCTACCCTGCCCTGTTCAAAGGGTTTGAGAGGTGTCTCTGACCAAAGTCCCATGTCTTAAAACAGGACTTTAACCCAGACTAGGGCTGCAAAGAGAAATCATTTTAAGGAAAGAGTCCCCGTAGGTAATCTAACAGAGGCAATTCTTAAGTAACTGATTTGAATTTTAAGGAGTAGATAGTGTTGATGCCTCTTCTCTGAACAAGTTTTGCTTTTTTCTTTTTAATCTAAACACTGTCTTGTGTTGACAGTTTTCTATAGACCATAAAGCACATAGCGATAAGCTTTAATGACTGTATCACAAAATGTTTCCTTGCAGACATACAGAAATATTTTCCAAGTTACAGAACTGAGTATATAGACTGTAGGGTTTTGTTCTGAGCTGATTCAGGGGACAAATTAACATGTAAAACTGGGGAGAGGGGAGAATTTTCAAACAACCAAACCCTCAGTTGGTGTGCATTAAGGTAAACGTGTACATTTCATACTGACTTACATGACTTGGCTTAGGATCTGATTCACGATTTAAATATTTAATTTCACAATAAAGGAATATCTTGTAAAATATTCTGATAAAATGAATTTTTAGGTTTAAATATCTCTAGAAAAATAGGAGGGAACTCCAAAACCTACTGCCATCCACAAGAGTGGTGTTCACCACAAATATTTCCAGGTGGTTGTGCTCTGGTGGCTTCAACATAGATCCTGGTGGACAATCACCCACATCATAAAAAGTGTAGGGCATTTGCCACAACTGAGCAGAACTGTCATTTTCTGCCTAAAAGAAGCTGGGGCTAAGCTAAGGCAGAAAATAAATCCTCTGTGACTCATAAAGAGAGCGCTTTTTTAGGTCAGGTCAAGAACAAAGACATTGGCAGCGCAGTGCTGAGAGACTCATAGTGATATATCCCTAAGGACAACTCCCGACAGCAATAAGATTCTTTTTTTTTTCATTATGGGGTGAATGTTTTTCGAATTGATTTGTAAATGCCTTTAAAATAATCAGTTTATTCAATTAGCAAGTTCACTTTTAAATATGGGAGGTTTGTTTTTGTTTAACCAAATATGTTGTTTAGTCTCAGTAGCAGGAGAAAAAAAGGAAAGAGGTGGCTCAGAACAGGGACAGAACAAATGCTCGGGGAGGGTGAGACTGAGCGGGGATGGTACCGCTGCTCTGCCCTCTGCCACGCACAGACACACACGCTCTCGTTGCATGCTGCAGCCGCTGTTTCTTCAGTATTGAATAGGGGATGCAATGGCCTTCCATCTTTGAGGCAAAGTGTTTGGTAGTGTTACTGAAATTGAATTATAATTTTGGCTCAGAGTTTCAGTTTTCTTGTGAGTCTTGTTATTTCCGTGCATTTCTGTCTGCAGAAAAGGTCCAGAATTGGATGGCTAAATAGCAACTTTCCTAATTTCCCCCACATTATGTTTGTGAAATTGCAAAGACTGATAAGTCTGTGACCAAATAGAAGGCAAGTGGGAATGTCCGGGGTCACAGCAAAACAAGACTGTTCTGTCAGTTGTGAAACTGGTAGATCTCTCACGGCAGCCAGACTTACTATCTGTGCAAGTTTATATGGGGTCAGGCGATTCAGCATGCGCACGATTTGGCCTAAACTTTGCATTGAGCAAGTGAACTTAAGACTTTTTGAGGGTCTAAGATAAACTTTTGAAAAGTTTTCCATGTGCTCTTTTCCAGTGCTTTTCCATGACAGCAGAATAAATGGAAAAATGCACTGTGAGGAAAGAAAGCCTTTCCACAATTTTTAGTGTATGGTACACCAAGATGTACTGTAAATCTAATATTCAGTCCTTTTAAGTGGCATTTCTAGCCCGATTTTTTTTAGCTGTAGAGCTTCAAATGTAAGCAGCCAAACTTTTGAATCCTAATGAATCCTCATGAATCCTAATGAATCCTTGCGAATCTTTGAAGCTTTGCCTATCATTAATCAGCCTGTCCATGAAAAAATATTCCAGCCATATGCACCATATGTACATGCATGTGGTTCTGTAACTATTAATAAAAACAGCAATATTGTCATCTTGATATGATTATAAACCCCACCTTATGGAATTGCCTTCCTAGTGTTTGAGGTTTAAGAAATTAGATCATCATCTCCATTGTATAAACATTTTAAAAGCAGCTCCTAGTTGCAAAGTATTCCCCAACTACATGTTTTTCTTTGAAGATATTCCTACTAACGATGTGTTACTAGTGTGAGGGGCCAAATTATCTACTCATCTAATTGGTTCAGCTCCACTGTGCTGCAGAATTTGACATTATCATTTCTCAGGGTCTAACATAATTCATACAAAAGATCAATTTGTTATACTTATCATGTTAGTATAGAGCACCCTTAATAACAGGACATTTTATGCAGCATTAGCTTTCCAGCATTTTTAGTGTAGAGAAAATATCTTTTTTCTTAGCATTAATTTAGGCGGCTCTTATTCAAATGTTTTTGCTCTTTTGCTTTTATAAATTAACTAATTTACTTGTATTGTAAATATTTATCTTCCCTAAATTAATGTAGAATCAAAATTAATTAGTTTAAAAAATATGAATTGCCATTCAATATCACATTTAAACATATAACAAATTAGCAGGATAATTTTTCTGTTCTACTCCCTGCGTGTGAAAGCTAGCCAGGGTAAACCTCCAGACATGGTTTCCTTGTTCTCAGTTGTCATTAAGCGCAGGCCTCTTTTGACAAGTTTTTGACACATTGCTCTTCCATCGGGTTCCTTACTTTCGATTGTGGAATGACAAGTCTATTTTGTGGCGGTGTGAAATGAACCATGTACTGCTACCGCTGTCTCATGTCTCATAATGGAAGGTTCACAGCATGGACAATTGGGAATTTCTCCAGGCAGGGGAAAAGCACTTATTTTCAACCTCTAGCTTTAATCAATCAAGGAGAAACTGGAAATCGCTGTAAAATAATGAATGTCAATTTATGTACATGCTATTGATTTTTAGGAATTTAATGCTCTGTTTCCCTATTTTATGTTGACCTTATGAAGCTTGAAGAAGAACACAAAATGTGAATATTCTTGAGACAGAATTGTTTTTCCCCTGGAAATAAGGACGAAAGATTTTGTATCTTCTGTGTACAGAAGTGGGGGTTGAGGGGGGGAAAGAGGGGTCATCTGGAATTTAAGCCAAAGGGCTGTACCAAGTCAAGGGCCTGGAGAAAACAGGGGCAAGTTATTAAATCCATTTGTTGCAAAATGGACAAAACTGTTCTTGCAAGATGTGTCCCAGTTGTTGTCATCTTAGCATGCTGAGAATTTGGGTTATTAAAATTCACCCTTTTGTTAAATGCACCCTTGATTTAACATTCGTTATTTTTATAGGAACTGTGAAGGTATTGTTTTGAATAATTCACCGTTCATCTACCTTGTAGTTTGTGTGCTTTGTGCTCCTTCATAACACCCTGACAGAGAGGGAGAGAGAGATTAGTAAACATGACCCCAGAAGACCTCTCTAAGTGCCTGTCTGGCATAACTTATTGGCTTCACTTTCTCTGCTCTGAGGATTGTTGGCTTCGCTGGATACATTACACATGAGTTTTGCTGTTGCTTATCTTCACAAAGTTTACATCCCTCTGTTTCTTTTATTCATAGATAAGAAACTCAGGCCCTGTCAGTTAACGTGTGCTCCCAGGAGCTCACCCTCTCCCTTGCAGAGGAAGAAAACAGCAACTTCAGAGATTATATTATGCAATTCAAACCTATGTTGAAAAACCCCATTCTCATAATGTTGTTTCTCTAATTCCTCCTAACCTTAAGAAACAATTCCAGTAAGAAACTGAATGTTATGCTGGTGTTTCAATCAGTCACAACATTCTGCTCTGACAGCAGCAGTAGGAAAACACATACAGAATGTTTTGTTCACTCAGAGGATTTCTTGTTGATCTCCACTGTATATTTGTACAAAAGATCCCAGGGGATTTCTCATGTTACTTTGCTGAATACACAGGAAAAGTGCTGGGAGTAACAGTGTGCTCTTCAACAGCATATTCTTCTACTACTCTGACTAGTGCAAAAATTCAAGTCAGCTCTGACAGGTTTTTCCCCTTTTTGCAATAGTTTTACAAATGAAATCACAATACTCCCTGAAATTACTAGTGCACTTGACTCCACGATCAATTTACTCCATTTTCAATATAGACTTTGACAAGAATGATTTGTTTATGCTGTCACATGAATCAGTCTCAGTAAATTAGACCTGTCAAAGTTACTTCTTCTGCACAATACAGTTTGCTTTATTTTTGACACCTGTGCAGTTGGGAAAGCTATTGTAAACAGTGTGAAAACTTGAGTCAGAAGGTAAGCTACCTGCCTTTAGATCCTATTAGCTGTGTCAAAAATACATCTCAGCAATCCACAGGAGTATTTTTTTACTTCATTTGGAATTGGTAACTAATAATAACAAAAATGTGATGTGAAGTTTGGATTTTGAATATACTACCTGTGTATACCAAAATGCATGTGGAAATCAAACAAATGCACCTGTGGGAGTCTGCATGTAGCAAAACTCTGTACTGCAGAACTGTAGAGAGATGTCACATCACCAACAAAGTATCTATGCAGCATTTGCTTTTTTTTTTTTTTTTTAATTACTTTGCCTTCTTTTTATCGTTGCATTTTAGCTAAAACCAAGATCTGTATTGTGTCCTGGGGTTCAGCTGGACCTCTTGCATAGCCTTGGCATCAGTAAGATCTTCTAAGTTGAGCTCCCTCCCTGGTTTGAGGTTTTCGTGCCCTTCACAGATTGACAGATTGCTTGTGTGCTTGTCCTAGGTGGAAGGGAAACAGCAGCTCAGGAATAATGTGCCCAAGCTTGTTCCCTCTGATGGCCTGATACAGGTATAACTCAGATCAAAACTGAACTTTGTCACTGAACTACACAGCATGCTTTGGGATACTGAAGGAGAATAATTGTAATGATAATTTCTTATGATAACAAAACACCATTTAGTCTGTTTGTGGAAATTGGAGTTGGTTTATGTTATTTGTTACTATTAAGTTTAGAAAAAAAAAAAGTGGGTTAGTAGTTATACTCTGAAGGGTCAACAAAAAGACCTCAGCTTTATCTGCATGACAAAGTGAACCAGCTGAACTTGCATATTTGGGTGCAAGATTCTATTTGTCTGCCTTTTCCAGTGCCAGGGAAACTTTCAGTTTCATTTAGACTGATGCGTGGTCGCTCTGAGTTAAACCACAATTAATCCACTTTAAACCATAATAAATGCATTGCCACTTTCAGTGATGTAGTTCAATTGTTTTACATAACAGGCTTTGTTTAATCAGGAGCAACCTTTTTATGTAGACAGGCCCTTAGTGCTTATTAAAGCGATGGAGTGATGTCTGCTTAGATCAAGCCTGAATTTTGCACTTAAGGAAGTCTTCCAAATTGAGGAGGAAAAAAAGTAAAAATATTGAGGTAAACTGAAAACAATAATTGCTAAAGAAAAACAAGGCACAACAGCGATTATCAGGCCGATCTGCTACTAGTTAACTGAAGAATCCAATTACTTTGTCTCTCTGGTTCCTAGCTCTGCTTCTTCCTTTCAATTCACCAGTGTTTTTTCAATTTGAATGTTCTGCTAGAAAGTAAAGCACTCAGTGCTTAACAGACATTCATGATAGAGTTCATTTGATCCAGGCAAGCCCAATTTATAGCTGCTTCTCCCCAGCGCCTATTTCCTTTGCTAGAATTATGATTTGCTGTTGTAATATTGGGGCGTCAACAAAAGAAGCCAAAGACAAATGTTGTTGATTGATGGTACCCGATGTTTCTCCAAGAGGAGTGTTTTATCAACATCATAAAGGACCTTATCCTTTCCAAAAACAGGGTGTTTTTTGTGGCCATGACAAACAGGAATGGGTTTTATCATTAACATTGTAAGTGGTTTTGTAATCAGACACATTTCTGTGTGTCTGAGCAACTCCTGTTGCATATTTGAAGTGTCTCTCTTTCTCTGGAATAATTCTCTAAAAACTGAAAGTAAAGAGCAAATATAAGATTTTTTCCTAAAGGAAACTAATTTTTAGATAAACACCATTGATGGAGGGGATTCTTGTTGCAGTTTTCCCTTTCTTCCCTCCAATTTGAAATTTTGGATAATCAGTGTGGGTTGTTTTTTTTTTAATTATTGTTTTGAGAGTTAAAAAAAAAAAAAAAAAAATTGAATGGCCCTGTGTATCTTATAAGATTTTGTTGCAGAAATGTGTCTCCTTAATTGGTAAACTGTCTTGCAAACCTTAGCTTGTGTAAGTAGTTTTTACTTGTACGAATAATCTCATTTGCCTCCTTGGGGCAGGAATACTTAAGTAGTCTAAAAGAATATTTAAAAGCTGAGCCTTTCACTGTCAGTAGTTTTTAACTCATACCATTCTGCTTCCTTTTCTGTCCTTTCAATAAAATATGCATGAATCTGACCTCAGAATCAAAGAGAGGCCAGAACTCACTATCTCTTACCGGTGTAGCCTGTGTTCACCAGAGCAGCTCCAGTGGTTTGGAATAAGGATCACTTGTGTCAGTTAAGCTTTGCTGGGTTAAGCCCTCCTCTCCATGTTAGGATATAACATTCTGTTGCCATTGCTGCTTAAGTGTTTTACAGATGTGTCTGTTGGTAGATTTGGCAAATGGAGCTCAACACCCTGGCCAGTTGTCAGGGCGCCGGGTGCACTAACAGTGCTCAGCAGCCCTGTCCATCGCCCAGAAGAGCTGCCATGCAGGTGCCCATGGCCTCAGCCCTGCTCCTCAGCTGTTGCTTGGATTTCCTCAGCTGACCTTGGACTGGGTGTGTAACCTGCAGTTCGCCTGTGCCTCACAGGGCTGTCCCCAGGACCTGTTGCTGTCACTGCACTGCTCGCTGGGCTCCGGTGCTGCAGGACTGTGCCCTGGTGTTCAGCACCCAGCCTGTCCCATGCACTGGGCTCACAGCAGCCCTGCTCGTGCTGCTCCCTGACAGTAAGACACAGGCTGGTGCTTCGAAAAACTGTTATGGTTTGTGTTTCACACCTTGAGGGAAACCCAAGGAATAGTTTTTGCAACGGCCATTAACTTCTGAAAGTTCATTTTTCCTAATAAGAAATTTACCATTCTCCTACTCCAGAGGATGGAGCACTGGCTCTTATCCTTATCTTGCTGGTGGTGCTCAGGCTCCCTGATGACTAAAAAATAAGAAAATTTAAAAAAAAAATTAAAATTAAAAAAAAAACCCTGATTTTGCACAGATTCCTTACTACAGGTCTGAGCTTGAGATCCTTAGATCCTTGCTCAGACAGAGTTCACACTGAGCCTGATGTTTTTTAGCACTCCTGGCCTTGAACAGTGGATGGGCAGTTGAAGACTCCAGCTCAGCAACATTAGGATCAACCTTTCCTTTTGCATTCCACTTAAGTCCATTCCTCCCCACTTGCCATTCCCACCTTGCATCAATTCCTTTACCTCTTTGGGACATCCCTTCCCCCTTGTCTCTGGCTGCAGCTGCTTGCCTACCTCAGCATTATTATCTATCCCAGGTGCCCCACTTCTCTTTTCCCAAACATCAGTGTTTCTCCTCCTGGGTACCCTCCTGTTTTTTTCTTTTCTGAGGCTCTGGCAGGTACGTATCAGTGAGGACTAAGGGAAGGTATTTCCCTGTCAGAGCAGTCAGAATGCACCAGCCTTGTTATCTACTGTGCGTGCATGCTCTTCCAGTGCCTCCTGCACTCTTGTTACCTGTCAGCTACAGGCACTCCAAACAAATTGTCCTGTTGTCTGTGTTCAACCCCTGGGCAACATGATGAGTGGATCTAGTCTAATATACGTGCACTATAGGCCTGATTTTTCTGTTAGTTTATGTCCACCTGTTTTCCTAGAGTTGCATTTGATTTATAAAGTGTAATAACATGGAAGTATTTTTCATGCAGGTGGTACAGATTCTAACACCAATTGATAGGCCTTGTGTAGAACGAGGAATGTGCTTTGAGATGCTGTAGCTGTGAACAGTTATTGGTCAAGAAGTAATCTGCACTTCTGTAGCTCTCCTTAGTTTGGAAAAGGAAAGACTACTCATGCCAGGAGTTGTTACACCTGGGCAGTGAGCCTGGTACAGCTGTGAAGGTACAAAAGAACTTCACAGCAATAACATCCATTGGCTTCTGGGGAGCAAATTCAGCTGTTAGTTACTGTAAGGCCCTGGTTTGGAAATTTGTTCTGTGTCTAGTGGATGTCAGAGAGGAGTTTGGGGACTAGATTCTCAGCTGATACCCATCGATTTACATCCAACTGAAGCTGCAGAATGAAAAGTCGAGAAAAATTGTGGAAAGCTGGCCCTTTGGTTTTCATGTGGTGATTGAATGTGAAAGCAATGAACTGCATCTTACAGACTTCTGACTTCTTTGCATTCTTCAGTTTGTGCCGGTCATTTGCTAAGGGACAGCTGAGCTCATAAAGTAATTCACCAGTAGGCCCAAGTCTACTCCTGACCCAATTAGAAAATACTCTGGTATTAAGAAAGACTGCTAACTGATCCTGTTGGCTGTGATTTCAGCATTTTGATGCTGAGAGAGAGAAGTGTTCCTTCATAGCTAATTCAATGAGGTGCTGAGTCCTTCTTGGGAGGCTGTTAGCATCTTCAGGAAAGGTCACGACAGCTGGTTATCTCATAGGATTAAATCGAGTTAAACTTGGAGCCTGAGTTTTGGAAGCTGATAGCTTGTGCATGACTGTGGCCCATGGAGAGAAAGGAAGAGGGTTTGTAAGGGTTTGGGTAGTATATAGAGGAATGAGTGTGCATGCTGGGATGGGATTTAAAGCTTCAAACCAATTAGATTTTTAATTGTTTCTTTCTTTCTTTTTTTTTTTTTTCCAGTTTGTTAGCAGTTGTAATTAACTACTCTAGGCCAATAGATAACTAAGGAACAACCCCATGTAGGGACATCACATCCCTGCAAGTTTTGGAAATTTTTTACAACACTGAATCCTGAATTATATAATCTAAAGTATTCAAAATGCATAGACTGCATAAACCTGGTAAAAGAAGTGAGTTTGATTACTGCTACCAAATTTTAGGGCAAACTGAGAATGTTTTTCTAAAAACATTCCACTGTAATTTTGAAATGATGGTTTTTTTCCTTCACAAATAACAGTTTCAATATCCTCTCTTCACAAGTGTTTGATCTAACCACAGTTGATATTTAGCCATGGTAACACTTGGGATCTTTTTTTCATGCCTGTTGCTTTTCTGCCCCCTCCTTCCACCCCCCAAGACAGATTGATTTGGAAACTATCCAAGTTCTCTCAGGAGCGGTATCAAATTCACTCTATTATCTCCACACCTGACCCATTCTGGCTTCCTTTAAATGTTGAAACTCGCAAGGCTCCAGCTGTGATATAAAGACAATACAGAAACAAAACTCATGTTATCCTTGTACAGTGAAGGCAGCCAATGGGGAATGGTGTTTCAATGGATATACAACAGACTATATTAAAAGAGAAGTTACCAGTCAGGTTTCTTTTTATATCAGATCATATTTAAGAAGGAGGAAAAAATAAAAGTAGGCATTTCTAGAACAGCTGTACCTACCTATGCACCACTCTCTTTGTACCGATTTGGTTATACCCTTTTATACATACAATAATAAAACCAAACTTTTTCCATATTCACACTTGAAAACATGCACTGCACTTCAATCTGATACTTCACGTAATACTCAAACTAATTCCCCTGCTAATAGCTACATACACATTTGTGCGTCAGTTCTTTAAATACCCAACCTTTGGGAAATGGGCCCTGGGTTGGAGCAGGAGGTACTCAGACTGAGTGTATGAGTTTAAATGGAATAAGCTAATTTGTCACTGTTTTGTTATGATTGAATATATGTGTTTAGAATGAAATTTAATTTAAATCCAATTTGTAACATCTCTGTGGGTGGGACAAAGGAAAAAAGAAAGCCCAAAGGATAAATTAACTGGATACTGTATTGTGAATGTAATGGGACTTCTGAGTTTAATGTTCAATTAAAAAGCCCTGCATGTTCTTATTACTGTTTGCAGGGGTGGGTTTGGGGGAGATTTATGTTACAAAAACCCCCTGTACAATCCTCTTTTTGTCACCAACTCATGCAAAGTCTCTACCTGGTACAGTTTAACCATCTGTTACTCTCGAAGGAAAATACAGCCACACAGGCATCAAGAGATAGAACGAGCATTTTCATCTAAACATTTGCCTGAGTTGACATGTTGGGTTTTTTTTACTTATAAAATGAAGATGAATTAGTATAAGTGTTCTGTTGTGTTTTGATATGAACCAGAAGAATCTAAGTGGAATAAAGAAGAGTGATCCTTGTGAGAGCTCAGCCCCACAACGCAGCATCGTGCCCTGGCCAAGCTGCCAGGGCTGAGCAAAACCTGACATGATCAGCTTCAGCTCTTCTCCCCATCTCCTCCTGCTACTTTAAAAGTATTTGGGGTACATGATAAATGGTAGGAGGAAAAGCAGATTTTTTTATGCAGGTTGGTGAATTGGCAGTTTATCAGGTGCCTGGCTGGGGGGACAGGGTCTCTAGTTGGGATCCCAGCTGGTAAAAGTCAGGATTGCTCAGTGGGCTTCAGAGAAATGACACTACTTTACACTGGATTTATTCTTTCAGTTATTTTTTTTTCTCCCTTCTTCACTTAAGAAAAATGTTCAAATGATCATATACCAAGCACAGTGTTTAACGAAGGTTCAGAATATGGTACTAGACCAGGAAGAGACACGAACTGTGAAGTTGAGAGGGAGGAAGGGGTGGGCAGGCAGGCACTCACTATTCTTTATATTAAGGATAAACAGCATCAATCAAAGGTGTCTAAGTTTGAATGTATTGGTAATCATTAGTTCATACCACCTTTGTGTTGTTTATTTAACCTTGAGTGTCTGTGTCAAGTATATCCTTTATATAATCACTATTCATAGAGATATATAAATATATACCTGTAACAGATCTGGGAAAACCGTGTTTATTATAGACTCTTAAAATCCATACAAATAATTAAACACTTTGTTGCCTATACAGTATGGTCTTTCACTTGCATGTTATTTACCTAATATTAAGTAAGGACTTATTACAAGCTCTCAAAACAGATATATATCCCTCATTGGGTAATTAATACTAATCTCACAAACACATTAACAACACAGAGGCATTAACAGCTATCTTAGGAGCTGTTAGAGTCCGTCTTGTAAATCCTGTCTTAGTGTGTGGATTAGTTCATGCTCCTTTGGAGATGCGAGCATTTAGAGCGTCAATCCTGATGCCATGGATGAGGGCCAAGTCTGAAGGGATCTCTTCCTCTCCACATTTTGAGGTTTTTGAATGCAGCTCTGACAGCGTATTGAAGTGTATGCACATGTGGGTGACTGAGAGACACACACAAAACCCACACCTGCAGTTTTGAACTACTTCAGTATTTTCCCTTGTATTCAGTTGGCATTAGGAATAAGAAAACTAAGCCTTTAATTTTAAAAAGTTAACAGAAAAGATCAGAAGCCCATTTAAAAACTTTGATTATTAAAGTAAACAAATAGTGCAGTTCAAGATAGGTTTTGCTGTTGTTGTGGGTGGGGTTTTTTTGTTTGTGGTTTTTATTTGGCGTTGGTTGGGTGGGTTTTTTTTAAAGTCTCATGAACCTGAAAGCACAATGTTTTCTCTTAATTATGAATATCCTTTCAGGTTGTGGCCTCTAGAAATAACTTCCATGAAGGGAGTGCTGACTGACATGATTGTAACAATGATTTTACTGTAGTGACTTGCAGAATAGAGATGGTGCAGGAAGTTTCTTGGTTTCATATACATTTACTCATGGTTTTTAAAATTACTTCTGTGCCTAGATAGGAGGAGCAACCTGCTTTATCTTCCATGTGTATATTTATATTTGGCCATCCACAAGAACTATCTTATCCTGTCTGTGAGTAGGAAGTGAACGGTGTCTCCTGCCAGCGCTGGCTGTGCTACCCCCTCACAGAGCAGATGATGTTACCTGCTGTCTGTGCCTGCCTTAAACTTCCTGGAAATACAGGAACAACTTTATGGGTGCAAAGAGGAGTGTTTTGGGTAGAGACCATGTTGACAATTCTGGTTGGAACTGATGAAGAAACAGACTATATACACAAAAAGAAAAGTTACAGTGGCAGAGTGTTGGTTGAAATTAAATGCTTCTGTTAATGTAACCATCTCAAAAGTAACCTAGGTCCATGTTCAAAGGCATGTAAAAGCCCAAGTCATTGTGAATCCAGAACCACCAGAATCGTCTGAAATATCAGGTTACTTCAAGCACTGCAACGAATATTTATATTTGCAGTCCTATTTGGTTTGAAACTTGGCTTATCACGTATTTTCCAGGGCAAGAAACACTCTCAAATTGGTTGACTGTACACAGCATCTTCTGACATAGTCTCTCTTAGAAATGAATGTTCCTTCAATTTTCTTACTCTTTCATCTTTATCTGCCCTGTCAGGTCAGTGTTTGCAGTGGCACAAAAGGGGATATGCTATGGATAGACCAGCTTTCATTATACTGGTGCCCAGTGATGCAGGGGTGGATTTCAGTTCATCGTGGGAGAGCTCCTGTAATTGTCTCAGAGGTTCATTAGCTGTCAGTCCTCCCCTCTGTGTCTGACATATTGAAACCCAGACACAAGCTGCTAATTTCTTCTTGAAAGCAGCCACAGTCTCTAGAGCTTGAAAAGATACACAATCTCCTTCCTTTTATGCTAACACAGCTGACAAGTGCCAAGTGCTCTTGGTGAAATCTGAAATCAATAGGTTTTGTGGGTGCTCAGAGCTCTCAAGTGGCTCTTTCAGAGATAGAGATGGTGGTGTTTCAGCTGGGCTTGGTTTTGGGGGGTTCTTGGCATCCATCTGTGGCTCTGCCCTGTGCACCCTGTTTGAACAAGTCACCCTACCTCCTCCTTGGCTTCTTGATCTCAAAATGGAGCCTATAACTTTTTGTACCTAACAGGTCTTTAGTGAAGATTAATTCTTGAACATGGGTAATGTGTTTGGTTTTTATGGTGACAGTTATTTTACAGAATAATGTCATGAATCATATTTAGATCTTTAAGCTGTTCATATGGAGTTGTTCCAGTTCATCTATCCTGACTCCACATCCGGATAAGATTTAGGTCTTACCCAGCTTAGTCTTGTTTGCCTGAGAAGGAAACTCAAGAGCACGTATTACAACACAAGTATGATGTGCGGTGTGCATAGGTGTACCATGAAGCACATCTGTCCTACAGCTGTGAGGTGAGATGCTGTGCTGGATCTCTAAGACATGCAGCACAGTCTTCTCAGGAAGCTTGGCTTTCTCAAGCAGGTTGGTGGCACTCTAGCAGCTCTGTTATTCCAGGCCTTGGTGCATCCAGAGCAGTCCTTGGGGTAATTCTGTGAAAGCTGTTCTGCCTCCATGGTTGCCTTCAGCAGCAACATGATAAGCAGCAGCTTGTGGCACCATCACACCCTCCCACACTGGGGATGACTAGAATGTGCAGTTGTCTTCCTTGTTTCCTAAACTAGTATATGATTTTATAGCCCTTGGATCCTGTGCTGGTCCTAGACAGGCATATGGATCTCACACACTTACAAAGGAGGAAACCCTGAGAAATGCTAGATGTTTACAACTTAAACAGAGTTGCTAGTGAATCTTGGCTGTCAGAATTGCATCTATTCTTTCATTAAGTATGATGTATGCAGCCATTTTGCATTTAAAGAAGAATTTTGTTTTTTGTAAGGATGGCAGTGGCCAAAAATACTGTCTAAACACACAGATGTTTATATAGTCTTTACTGTGATTGCCTTCTGCAATTTTGGAGCTGTTATTTTTAGCTCTTCATTTTTACAGCAAGACCTTTTTGGCATCTTTGTGGAACAGGAGCAGTGTCCTGATTTAGCACAGTTCCATGATACTGACATTGTATAACTGAAGGAAGGAAATAGCTCCCTTGGTATGTACTTTTGCTATAAGTGGCATAGGGATAGTTGTTGAGATTCATGGAGGAGCAGAGGGTGTAACAAGTTGTGGAGTGCTCTAGCTTTCCAGTAGAGGACAAGGGTCTGGAGGTTCCAAGGGAAGCAAGCAACCTTTCCAATTCTCATAATGCTTCGTCGTCTTTGCTTCCATGGTGAGCAAAGCAGTAAATATCCAGCAAACGATGTTGATTTGTATGCACAGCAATTGTTGGAATAAAAATCAGTTCAGACCCCAGTGACTCTTGCCAGCCCTTGTTATGGCTGTAGAGATGTGAATGCACAGAAAGTAAATAATACTTGCAGTACAACTTAGAATTCAAGCTACCTATCAGATTGTAACTCTAAATAGATCATTCTCTTCTCCAGAAATGACTGGAGAGTTTCCACGGGAAGGGAGAGACAGCAGGGGAGCAGGACCTGTGGAACTATGCTTGTGTGGGGACCTGTACCACCAGCCTGGAGATGCTGCTGGCATTTCATTTGTTGTTAAGTAACACAAAAATCTATTGCAGAGCAAAACAAAATGAGAACTCTGTATCAGAGTGTAGATGCCACTCTTGCATTAATAAAACAAAAAATGAAATTAATAATTTATCTATGGCTGGTTCTATTTTTTTGGGGTGGCTGTTTCTTCTTTTTTGAACGCTAGTAGAAGGATATTTCCATTCAAACTGAACTGGACTGAAATTACTTCTACCACAGATAAAAACATATTCAGACGAGCGGCATGCTTTCCCCACGAAGCTAACTGCAATCCCAATTAACACTTCTCAAAACTGAATTTATTTTTTTTCCCCCTACTTCCTAATGAGGTTTTTTCCTCCCTGCTGTCTTGATACAAAGCTTTATGCCGTATGAGTGTGTTCATATGGTGCTTGAGTGCGTTATCTGACCTTGATTGGTGTTTTGGGAGCCAGTTAAATAGATTACATAGAGGTTACCTTGACAACTGTCTTTGCTGATTTAGCAATGCAGTTCATTCTTGGGCACAAGACTCTCTGCAACTGTGGAATTCCACTGACTTCATATTAATCATTAACACAATGTTCTGGGAAGGCTCTGCCGAGCTAGCAATAAGGACTGTATTGAAATTATTTTTTTTTACTGGGTAAATGTTATAGACCAAGATATGTTTACAGTATGAAATGTTGTTCACAGTCATAAAATGAAAATATATGTCCCTGTTCATTTTTTTCTCTCTCTTCTAGTTTCAACAATAATATTGGAATAATAAATCTCCTATCATGTCTGATGGGAAAAGATGGTCTTTTAAATGAAACTCTTTCCTTAACATTGATCTTACACGATACCTTCTTTTAGGTCTGTGCTGTAACCTTGCAGGCATGACAGATAGTTAAATTCAGTGTGCAAAAGCTTATGAGCCTGGAATCTGATCTCTATTAACTTCAAGGAGATTGTTTCTGATTTACATTAGTGTTACATATTGCTCAGAATCTGGCCCTTTTCAAAAGATGTTTGAAGAAAAACCAGGGACTTCGTTTTTCAAAACTGTTGTCAAAAATTGTTTACAATAGCCTTAAACATTAGAGATAGTATGTAATCACGGCTTTGGGCTTTGTCTTTAAAATTGGTCTTATGATTTTTAAGTACTTGGATTAACCAGAGTTTTGCAGGAGGATGTTAAGATTCCGGGGCTGTATCTTGCAAGAGGCTGGACCTTGTGGAAATTAATCATTGGTTTTTATGCTTTAAATATGAAAACAAACAATGTAGTCAGAGCAGGGGCCACCATGTGTTTTTTTCTTTTGATATGATATCTTGTAGTGTCTGGCCTCCCCAGTTTCAATCTGCAGTGTTGTACGGTAAATCCAACTGCTTTTTGGGTAAAAAATGCATAACTGAGTCATACAAAATGTCAGGTACAAACTCAGTGAGGAACACAGTTGAGGTCTATGGCACATGTGGAGGGAGACTGTATGGAATTTATGGGTAGACATATTAGCAAAATATTTTTGCTAGTGCTATCAGGTAATGTAACACTAAACATTTTTGTTTAAGGTTGTTTGTTTGATTGTTTTGTTCATTTGTTGTGGTGTTTTTTTGTTTTTGGTTTGTTTTGTTTGTTTTTTTTTTAACTGCCATGATTAGATTTCCGAGTCAGTCCAGCACAAATAAGATAGTCTTTTATACTTCCTGGAGCAATTGTTTGCAAACTCAGGACAGAATTAATCATGGTGTCTTCAACTCCTGATTTGAAGTTAGTGTTTGCTCACTTTGACCAATATTTTAACTGAAATATTACTGAACAACAGTTCCCCCCCAGATTCATTCTTTCCACGGTTCTTTCACTCTATTAGCAGGTTGGTGCTGGGCCAGTGCCCCAGACATGAGCCCCGTTTGGTGTCCCGGGGGAGGTCAGGCCACGCCTGGCTGTGCCGGGCACTGCTCTGAGGGGAGCGCGGAGCCTGTGGCCACTGCAGCTACTGGGGATTTTTCTTAGGTGTTTTCTGCAGAAACCTCTAGAAATAATCAGAACTTTTCTCTCAAGCAGCATCTGGGAATGGTCTCATAGACTGTCTGTGGTCAGGAAGGACCTTTCACTCACTCCAACACAGAGGACTCCACTTGGCGATGCAAAAAGGCAGCTCTATCTAAAGAGATTTCACATTTTTTGGAGGCAGGTATCTACTATTGTTCCATAAATGGCTTAGTGAGACATTGCAATTGCCTTCGTGTACTCCTGATTCTGTGTCCCCAGTACTGCCTTTGCATGCCGATAACATTTGAGACAAAACATTGGATGCATCAGTAGAAACTGGGTTGTGTGGCTGAGTTACTGCACCCAAAAAGCAGTCTTCCCTGGTGCCCTCCAGAGGAGCTCTTCTGCATACCAAACTTGGGAGTTCTTAACATAAAAATATATAGGTCTGAAGCTGGAGCCTAATTTTGGACACACACTAAAGTATCTCTGAAACAATACACTTGCATTTCTTTTTTTGCTGATATAAGATCAGAATCAGTCTGAGGGAAGCTGGTGTGGCTTGCTGGAAGATTTTCAGAAGAATACCCAAATCTTTCCCTGCAAGTGTGAGTGGAATTGCTAATGGATTGCTTAAGGAAAGGAACAAAACTATGTTACTACAGATTTGAATCTGCCACTTTAAAAGATAGTGAATGTTTGTAACATATGCTCTAGGGTGTTTCATAATTGGAAGAGGTGATTTATTTTGGAGGTCTGTAACTCTTTAAGAATTCAGAAGTAACACAGTTGGTGCCTCTGATTTTAAGTTACAGGGTACAGATGACAGAGATTACCTTGACACAGTTTCTCTCTTTTCATTTATAATATCTGGATTTGAATGTTGAGCAAAGTGGTGCTCACCTGTCAGCCCCTGGTTATGTGGTGCTGCAATATTGTTCCTCTGGGAGAAGGACATGGAATAGCCAAAGTATGAACAGAGAGAGGGTTGGGATTGTTTTTTACTGCAACTAGGACAAAACACAGGTTTTATCAAAGGAACCTACAAGCATGGAACATTTAACTTCTGCATTTTGTAGGAATGGAGTTTCCAACTTTGACTCCTTTGAAAAATCCAAGGAGCAACAAAAGTCTTGTTTTAGAAAAAGAACTATTGCAGATTGCTTGATCCATATGTGGTTTTTACATCCGTGTACTCATTCCTGCAAGCTGTGACCTCATGTGATCAGAATCAAACCCATTGCTCCTGTCTGCCATTCTGATGCTGCTGGAAACACAGAGAGACGTTTTTGTCTTTCACGCGAAATAAAGATCTCTCTTGTTCATGCGGATCTCCTGTGTAGATCAGGTGGCCCTATATACTGATAATTGCTACACTTCAGCATTTATAGGAAAAAGGTTTTTCGTAAATGTCGTTTTCCACTGGTAACAATTTTAAGAAAATGTAAAGTGATGCTAAGTATCTATGCATATCAAAGCTTAATGACTAGTCAAGACAAATACATATGGTATCATCTGGGATATATCTATGTATTAGTCATTTAACCAACCTTGTCAGAAGATTCAAGGCAATGTCCATCTGGGCCTGAGAACATTTGTCCAAGATTACTGGATATAGTTTGAGGTCTTCAGACCACCTCCTAAGATTAATGGATGTTTGTAGCTTTTAAATTTCTGCAGACGAAGAAAAAAGCAGAAACTTCCACAGTCTTGGATATCACAAGAGCCACTCATTGATTTCAGGAGGATATTTTAACTAGATATTATAGAAAGGTTGTTAAATTATTAATAACAACAGTGTGGTATATTTTCACAGGAGGTAGTCAAAACTATCAGTACTGAAGTTATGCAAAGAGTTAAATAAGGCTTTCTCCAGGCTCATGAAGCAAGTGGTTCTGGAACCTATTAATTCTTTTCCCAGAGAATGCTCCTGTGGTATTAGGCAGGGTTCCTAATGGGCTTTGGACTGCAACAAAAGGCATGTTTAGATGCTGATGCTGAAGGCTGCTCTAACTTATGTTTGGGGACTGTCTGGCAATTAGCTTGGGATCAGGGGATTTCAAAAGTTATCTTTGCACCTCCTGTTTTGAGCTGCAATGTGCATTTTCATCTTGTATCCCAGATCATACCAGGGCAGGTGACTAAAGCAGTAATTTACTGTATTACTTTTCCCTATACACCCAAAAGTAGAAAATATTTTGTATCTTTTAGAGATTTTTCTCATTCGAAATAACTCTGGAATTTAAGATTTGTCTGGGAGAACACCACCTTTGCAGGCTTTTGCTGTTGTATATGTTTTTGTAAAGATCCTTAATAGAACAAGATTATTCCACCTGTGTGTCATCATTCAATGTAAGCATAAAGTTGTCAACAGATCGTGCAGGGAGATGAGCACTCTGGTTCACTTCATGTTAAAGTGAGATATATGTGTGTTATTTCCTTACATGTCACCTGGAAGGTTTCCCCTGAGTATTGCCAAGACATGCAATTAACACTGCTGTATTCTCCAAGACAGTCTATGCTTCTGATTTTCTACCTGTACTGAGACAGTGATTTCAACCCCAGACAAGCTTTAGTATTGAGTAACAGTCAAGTACAGGAAACTAGAAAACTGGTATACGCGTCTATGTAGCAAAGGCTTTGCTAAAGCAAGACAAAGCACCAGCTTAGAATAAAGAAGGATTTCTTTGTCTTTATTTTTTCATTTTTTTTAGGGGGGTGGGGAAATGGGAAAGAATTGTACTGTTAGGTCAAGGCTGAAGACTTTTTAATGCAGAACAGCAAAGCTTGACTGTGATAATCTACAGAGCACCTGCCCTGAGGATAAACAAACAGTTCACTTTTTTGTGCTTTCAAGTGTGGTATGAACAAAATAGCATGAGCAAAAGATTCCTTTGAACCTTACAGAAAAGGAAAAACGGAAACCTTAAGAACAAACAAAATGATATTTTATATCATGTGAATTATCTTCTGTTTAACAGAAGCTGCAGCATGCAAATCACATTGATCAAAATCCACCATGTGGTTCGATCCAGTGTGAGAAGCTGTTTTCCCAGTTTTGACCAGCTCCTTCTTGAGCTCAATTTTGTCTTCTATGGAATCCTGGGCTGCCCTGCACCTTGCTGATAGCAGAAACACAGTGCTTGCCATGTGAAACAGGCCTGCGTTTAGTCCCTCACAGCCTTTGCTTCACCCCATTAAGGATTCAAAATTTTAATCCATTAATTAGCTCTGCACTAGTATTTTCAGACAGGGTATACCAGTTGTTGCTGAAAATTCATTCCCTGATCTTTTGGGTGGTGCCAGCCTGCACTAACTATAATTTGGCCAATTGCTTTGTTTTTTCTGAGGTGACTGAACAAGACTTGTGTTAAAACTCTGATTCTTTCACACCTGGTTCCCTTCCATCACATGTTGCATGCTGATCATCTCACTGACACGCACCCAGGTTTTTCCTCCCTCTTTTGGATTTCAGTCTGTTGTTCAAATATGGTGTTGGTGAAAATCCAGGTCTTGCATGATCTCTGCTTTGTGCTTGATATACTCCCTAGCCTTTGTGAAAATGTTATTTGGGATAAGCCTTCAAGGAAAAAGTTCCTGGAACTTTTGTCTCCTAGCACTAACATTGAGCAAATGGGCTTCTAATAACATTAATCTTACTCCGATGATGTTCGATGTATATCAAAATGAAAAAGAATGAGGAGAGAGCACGCATTGACACACCAAACAGGGGACCGTTAACCAAGACCGTATGGTTAAGCATGGATACTAGGCTATATATTGTTGAAACACAGGCAAAGTGAAAAGCAACACAAGCCTCACATCAGGCTGAACAGGACGGACTGAGTCCACCACACAGCCAAGCTAGCTGGTGTCTGAGAGTTCTTACCAACTACAGCCAGGCACTGTCTTGATCCCATTGGAAGTCCCTAACAAAACTCCTATTTATTTCTGTTGCTGCACAAATTGGCTTGTGTGATTATTTCAAGATCTATTTGATAATCCTAGGAATAACAGAAACATCTATATGCAAAGAAAATGTGTGTCTTTCTGGTTCTCCTCTGGGTTAGATTTTCTCTAGCATCAACGTCTCAGTTCCCAGTTCATGATGAATCTAAGTCTTCAGTTCAGCTTCACTTCTGTTAGCACCACGGAGAAATCTCTGACAAGACAGAAGTCTGCAGCCACCAGAAGCCTTAAATTGAACAACTAAAAATAGAAAGCTCCAGAATTTATAAATATTTTTGCAAATCAACCTTTTATAACTACCCTCCTTTTGTAGCAGTGGTAGTTAGCATTGAAATCCAAGTATAATTCTGCAAAAGAGAAAGCTGACCAAGCAGCCCAAGAAATTCTGCAGAGTTCTGCAAATTGCAAGAGGCCCAGGGAAGGAAAACACTGCATGCCAAATTTTCCCACTGATTTATATTGTCTCTACTACATATCATATGTAACACTAGAAATTCATTGTGTAGCACTGTATCTTCCTCACAATTTTTACCTATCTAATAGCCTGATTATATTTCATGACTTTGTATTCTCATTGAAAATCATTTACTCTTGAGTTAGAAAATATAAGTGTCCCCAGAGAAACATCCAGCCTTTTGTTCTCTTTGTTCACAAATCAGTTTGGAGAAGGATCGACCGGTAGTGTAGAAAGCCTGCATTAGATCTGCTAAGATCTCTTCCTATTCAGATTTGATTTCTGTTGCTGGAGGCTACTCTTGATATTTATTTGGAATGAAATATTGTTCATCCCCTTCACAAAGAGACAGTTGGTTCCATTCAGTACTTTCATGAACCTCAGACAGTGTTTATATAGCATGTATTCAAAACACGCCAGCTATTTCTTGCCATCATGTAGTTTCTCTGACCATGGGCTGGGTTTCTCTTTTAACAGAGAGCTTCTGTTTACCTGACATTTTTTTGTTGTTGTTCTTTTATATTTTTCAATGTGTCATCATTTAGTAAACTGCCTAAGTAAATATGATTATAAAGATGAAGAACTGCAGAATTCCCCTGCAAAAATTCCTTCAGGTTTTCTGCCAAAGACTTGCTCCACTCGCCCTTTCTCACACCTCAGGTTTGGTTACCCTCGTGTAGCTCCTCTTAAAACCCAGCACTCCCTTTTCCACTTCCCTGATACCAGCATGTGGATATTGCTGCAGAGCCCATGAGCAAGTCACTGTGGATGATTTCAATTTATATCTGAAGTCTCAGTAAACATCCACCTGGAGACTCTTCTCTGTCCCATAATCTGTTTATTTCTGGTTTCATGTTGCTACTGGAGTGACCTGTGCCAGAGAGGAACAAAGTCAGGGGGCTCTTTTGAGTAGAAAGTTACTCAGCCCCTGCTAATTTCTGCTTCCAGGAAATGTCTTTGCTGTTGACCGTATCGCTTAAGGTTGGTCTATACTGCCAAGATTTTGTCAGGGAAGTTAAAACAGTAAAAGCTTCTTGAGAAGGATCAAGTTGTGTGTTTAAAAACAGTCCGTACTGCTAACCAGGCTTCTCTAATGATGTAAGCCACCCTGTGAAAGATTTCTTCTGCTGTTATAAAATGTGCCAGCCCAGGTGATTTCCTTCCTAAGCTATCTTGGCAAAATGCTGCCTATGCAATGCTTTGTAGGCTAAGCTGATCCCTTGTGGGGAATACTTTTGAACCAGGTGAGTTCTTTCTGTTGACCTGCTGTGAACATCAATGGAAATCTAACTTAAGTCATACCAAAGCCTTTGGTTTAACCTGCAGGAGTGGGAAGATGGGAGGAGGAAGGCAAGAGGCACCTCGACTGAACTTAAATTCTAGGCATTGCAGACAAAAATGACCCTACCAGATCTCAGCGTGCCCAATTCAGCTAAGTAGCACACATATATAGATACATATATATGCCTCGACTATCACCAGAGCACTTGAACGCTGACAGTGCACACTTTTCTTCTGCTGTGCATTGAAGTCATCATGGACAAGACACATTTTCCTATGTTTATGCAGCCCGTTGAAATTGGAGGGTCAGATGCACAGCTGCTTTAGATTAATGCCAATGCACCTATTTATACCAGCTGACAACCTAGTCCACAGTTCACTAAGTGCTATTTATTATTTTATTTTGTTTGCTAGAATGGCAATAGAAGTGACATTGATACACAGGTCAATTCAATCCTGCTGACATAGCCTCAAGGGGTTTTCTGTTAATTTTTTTTATTTTTCCCCTTTTTATTTTTCCCCTCTCCTTTACAGCTTTATTTTTCTTTAATGTTTATTTAATAAGATAGGCACATTGGCAGTCTCATAAGCTTGTTATTTTATGTATCTCTCAAATTCTTTAGCTTTATTAATCATTATGGTAGTTGGAGTTGCTAGCGTGAAAAATGCACTGTAGGAATAAATAATCATCATTATCAAAGTGTTTTCATAAAAATTATCTGTAGGATTAAATCCTTATTAGAGCAGCATTATTAGTCATGATTATTATTATATATGAATTAGTAGTACCAAGATAGTGCAGCTTTCGGAATTATCTTTACCGAAGTCTATTAAATATGAAGGTTTAAAATTTCAATAGATTTGGCAGTATAGGATACGGTAGTGGGATTATAGTTAATATTATTTATTCAGTTCAGTACTTGTAAAGAGCTGATGATGTGTTCGATGATGTGCTCAATGCTGTGCACAGCAGAACTTGGTGTCTGAAACACATATTGAAAGAAAGGGAAAGGAAATAGTTACATTAGATAGAATAGGTCTTTTTTTCCTTAATTCTGGAATCCAGGAGTTCTGTGTTGTTTATGGCTCTGCTACTTCCCATGTCTATTAAACTTTGTGCTTTGTCATTTATTTAATCTTTCTCTGGCTCAAGTATTGATGTGCATAAAGTACATTACATTAATTAATCTGCATACAGCATTTTGAATTATAGGTACCATATAAGAATGGAGCACAGTTATCATACCTGAGAAGAAGCTGTAGTTTACATGGATTGCCATACTATATGGCTGTGTATTTTTCATAGATGTGTTGCCTGTTTGGTTAATGTAACTGTGAGGTGACATGATGGGCAGATTGTGTACAGCATACTTCTCTCTTTTTCTTTTATCTGAAATGATACTATTACTCCTTCCCTTTGATGCAGTAACCTAGTCAAGCTTCAAGAGACACAGGATGAGAAAAGGCTGACAAATAAAATATTGTTATGGCAGGTGTCATGAGCTGGTGCTCTTATATAATATCTTCCAAGTTTCTTTCTTTTTTTCCTACCTTATTATGTGAGCAAACATTCAGTCTTGGAAAGACGTGGTGTTTGTAGATTTTATTTTGCAATGTCCTGCATAGAGAAAGTCAAATAAACCATTTGTTTTGCCGCCTTTGCCTCTGGATGGAGTCGTTGTGGAGACAGCCACTCCACACCAGAAAGGCCAAAATTCCTGAACAAAGCCACTGCTCTGCTGTTGCCATCTCTTTTCCAGGTCTGATTTTGCGTGTCGCCTTCCCTTTTTGTGTCATGCCTGAAATTTAGCATCCCAGGCTTTTAAGAGCAAAGAGTCTGCATTAGATACATAAATCCAGCTCAGGGACCGACTCTGCCTGCGAAGCAGGAGGTGGGCTAGGCACGTGAAAATGACAGTCCTGAGAGCCAGCATGCTGATGGGGTGAGGGAGCAAGTCAGGAGGAGATGTCCCAGGTAAGGACAGCCTTTCGGTCTGGCCTCTGAGTGCATGGGTGTCACCTGGGATTCTGACATTTCCCTTGAAGGCAGGTACCCTTGAAGGTAGGACCCACCCTTTCCTTCCACAACAGAGTGAGGGAGAGACCATTTCTTCTTCTACTAGGAAATGGGAAGCTACATGTGTCTCTGCCTAATCTGGCATATAGAATTAAATTTAGGTCTCTCTCATACCTCAGAAAGGGCTCTGCCCACCAGACTTTTCAGGTGCTGTGGGCTCTTTCAGTCTCTTCCAGTGACACTTCTCCAGTTTGCATCCCCAGTGAAATACCAGCAGTTGAAAGAATTACTTGATGAGATGTCCTAACTTTGTCATCTGCTGTGTAAGCGATGTAACCATTGGCTTACAGAATCTTCCTCTCATAACCTTTCTGTCTTGAGAAGAGCCTGACACTCTTAAGAGATGGAAGAGATCTGGGTTGAGGTCCCCATCCAAGTGAGACAGAATAGTGTTTAAAATACTGATCACCCAGATCACAGGCAAATGCCCTAGCTCCTACAATGTGGTTTTTAGTACATATTTTAAAGGTATCTACTAAACTGCTCCCTGATGGTTAGTAAATAGGAGATCCTAAGCTCTGCTGGGTAACCTGGTCTAGATTCTTGTCATTAGTGTGCCATGGGGGGCTTGATTCATTATGGACATAATGGCCCTTCCTTTAAAAGCACCAAACTCCTCCCAAACTCGATGGCATTTTGGGGTATGCAAGGAATGCAGGAACGGGCTGCTGAGAATGGCAGCGAGTCATTTCGGCAGTTTGAACTTTTTGCTTGGCTGCCCTATTTAAAATGGGTACCAGTGGAGCAATAGTTTGGCATCTGATGTTAGTAAAAACCTCCACACTTAAGTGATACAGTAGCAAAGTGATTTTTGTAAATCTCTGGAATTAATAACTACAGCTATTTGAGAAGAGAAACAGTATCATTCATACTGAAAAATATTCTCTCCCTCCCACAGGGGAAGCCTGTGTAGGTGTGGAGCTGTAGACTGGGAAATTAAAAAATGCAAATTAAAAAATGCAAATGTAAAAGAGAGGCATTGCTCGCTGCAGTGCTCTAAGGGTTTTCTTGAATAGCAGCAAATTAAAGAAATGCCATGTAATCAAAGTTTATATCAAGCCTCTTAAAGAAAAGCACCATTATCTCTAAATATAGTGATAGTACTCTCTGCTCCTGCTCTTTTACATTGTGTACATATTACCAGTAAATTACAAAGATACTGTATTATAGTTTTCAACAAGTCCTTGAATAAAATGCACATTACGCCACTTTATTCTGTTGTATTAAAACATTATGATTAGGAAGGAAAGCTTTCTTCACTCCATTTCCCTCTGCTGCTCAGGACCAACACGGGCTTCCCAACTGCAGCAGTTCACCACTGATGTCCATACAGTTCCAACACATGAGCTGTGTTGAATGTATACAAGTTTAGATACAGGGTATTGCCTGTCTTTCACATCCCCTCTCAATTTATCTATGTATAACCCTATATGCCTGCTTTTCTCAGCTTCACATCAACTTCATTTGTGGTCTGTTTGCAACATTTCCCACAAAAGGCCACCACAGGCCATCTAGGGAAAATAACCACATACGCATATATTAACTGTTCAGCACTTCAAGATAAGCACAATACATTATGAGAAGGAATGCTTGTAAGGTGGATAGTATGGTGCTAAGGTACCCCTGCCCATAGTAAATTAACATATATCAGAATAATATGTTAAAAATCTCTTCCAAATTCTATATTGATAATTAGGAACAGAGATTGACGTCCATTACTGTCCTTGTCCCGCTGCCATAAACTGACTTTCCAGATGGCTACTTAAGGGCTTCCCAGCATAAGGGTATCCAGGGCAATGTCCAAATGGTTTAACAGCACAGGGAGTGGGCAAGGCGGCTGAGAAAAAGGAGATAGGATCAGGCAAATGGTGCATCCTAGCAACATCCAGGTAACCTGTTGGTCTCCAAGGCAATATGTAACTGTTTTGAGAGTTATGAGATTGTTGCCAACTAAAATGGAAAATGAGCTACGATGGAAACTCCTATTTATTTGATTGGTAATTACAAGAAGCCTCACTTCCTCCAGCAGAACCCAGGATGTGTTGGGCACGGCCAAGAACATGGGCACAGCCATAAACCATGTAGCTGGGAATTTCACCAAAGGTAAGTTAATGATATTTAAGTTTTGATTCTCCCGTTCAAAAGAACTTGTGTTGCTTTTTGCTGTGATGATTTCACAAGTTTCACTATTTTTTTGTGATTCTTGGTCATCCCTGTTTGACGGAAAACTCACTGAGGCCAATTTGTACATGACTATCTTCAGGCTCCCAAAGAGATTAGGCAGAAAGTAAAATAGAAATAGAAGTTTCATGCAGCCTTCTTTCCTCAAAAGTTGCAGGGGGAGGTTACAACCACGGTGAGTTGCAGAGCTTGGAAGGTGTGGGAAGTAGAGCAGAGGTAGAAAGAGCAGATTTGTATAAAAGCAATGCAAGCCTTACACAAATGCTCGTGACCAGTGAATTCAGATTTTTTTTGGTTGAAAACATGCCTGCAGCCTGAGCTGCACACAGAATGCAGGTCTGTGGATTTGGCAGAATGAACAAATGAAGACTTCAGCAGAATCTCTAGGTACGTGAAGAAACTAGGCCAAGCATGCCCAGGTAGATAACCACTGAATAAAATATTTTTTTAGACCCTGATTTTAATTAAAATAAAGCATAACTACCCCATTGTGACACCACTACAGTTTATGATTCTTTCTTCGTTTATTTGATCAGTGAAAGCAGATAAATCAACAAATAGCACTTGCAGAGTCTCCTAGATTAAGAGACGAAACTCAGATAACCTTCACCAAATATGTTAATAAAAGCAGAATTAGCAAAATTCCCCAAATACCTCTGTGGATGAAAAATACTAAAGGGATTTGAAAACAGCTCCTAACAATAGTTGTAAATTGTATATATTTTAAATTTAATACTGTAATACAGGAGATGCTGCTTACTGTTCTTACTCATTAGACAGTGGATACCTGAATAAAATTCAGGCCTGGACTGAGGTATGCTACAGTGTACAAAAGGTGCAATGTTCAGCAGCTGATATCACCATGATGTGGTAAGGTGAGCAAAGATTCCCCCAGGGCATCTTCTTGAGCTACACCTTGTATTTCAATGACTTTCTCTTGGTCTGTCAAGTAGGGGAGAAAAAGCAGAACTGCATTTGGGGAGCAAAATGCTCCCTGTTAGGACTATGAAAGTCATTTATGACGTGAGCTTTACTACCTCTGAGTGATGGGGAAGTGAAATTCTCCAATTCCAAATTGATTACTGCAAAGGAGGGTCATCATCACTGGTTTTTTACTCACATACTGTATCTAAACACATTTTTGAAACTAGTCCAGCTCTGCTTCCAGAGTGGCAGGTTGTTAGAAAAGAACTTGTTTCCATGGTTAGTATTCCAAATACTTCATGGTATAACACATGAAATGCAGGTCTACCTCTCCTTTGACATTTTAATACTAAATTGAGATGACCACTCAGATTTTACCATCGTCAATGTCTCTCTGTGTTGTGCATTTAGCAGCCCTGAAACTCTTCCAAATTGTCTGGCTTTAGCTCCTCAGATTATTCCATTACTCTCAAATTCAAATACCATCATAAAAGCTGCTATAAGATATGGGGTCCCCAAAAGGTCTTTGTCCAATTCACCTAACATTATCAAAGTACTTGTAACTGGACATTTATCTTATATTCCTAATTGTCGTCTATTTTTAATGTAAGTGGCATCAGGAAAATATGGCAAATATCTCAAGGTCTTAAAAGAATCTAATATATCTTTTCCATTGAGTCTTCTTTTCACATTGTCTCTTGTTCCTAGCAGCTCAAGTCAAGTTCTGCTACCAGTAGCTACTGGTTTTATGTGTGTCAAAAGTAGCTGCTCTGCAGCCTTTAAAACTGCTGAGGAAATTACTGAAGCCATTATCATTTCTATGGGGCAACACAGGCAAAACAAGTCGAGGTGTCAGGCTTGTCATTTTCAAACCAACTAAATCAAACCTTCCTGCCCTGACATCAGTGGAATTACCCATCTGTTTCCTGTATTTTAGTGCCTTGTTATTAGAGGAGTACCTTGCTCACGTTTCTTAGTAAGAGTGAAGTGCAGAAGCACATCAGCAGGCAGTGAAGCAAGCTTGCAGCACCTATTTGGTGAAAGAATTGAAGGACTTTTTCTTCTAAAGCTATTAATCTTGCAACTTCCAAGCACAGAAATCAATAACATTTTTGAAAGTCAAATTGTTCATAAAGGAACTGTGGGGTAGTGTCAGTGCAGAAAAAAAAAACATATGTATTGGAAAATACAGAGAAATGTATGTGTTTATTTGATATGGGGTGGCATGTATCAGAAATGTAACCAATATCTCTAGCAAGAAACAAACAAGGAAATTTTTGTAAAAGCCTGGTTGGCCAAGGAAAGGGAAAACAGATCTAAAACTGTAAGAAAAAATAAAATAATCAAATGCAAATAGTAATGAGAGCCGGAATACAGTACGTAACCTTTTCCTTCAAATGTGGATTGAAATCTGTCCAAATATCAATTAATCCCTAATTTACCATGCATTTCTTAGTTGCTTCCTGTGCATTATTAATGGTCTGGTCAACCTGAGATGAAGGTAGGAAGTAAAAGCAATTAAATTCCTTTCCCACCCCTGCAGATACAATTGACCTAGAGGATTCAGCTACAAGTAAAAATGAAATGCTCCAAAAAAGAATAAACATGCCTGCTTGCCTGAGCCAGACTGTGTAGTTTTGAAAGCAGCATGCAAGAGCAACAGCAAGCTCCCTTTATAAAAAAACATTGAATTCTAAGATCCAGGGCTGATCAAGGAAAAGAGCAGGTGCCTGCTCTCTGCTGATTTTTCTTGGTGGTGTTCTGTAGCTGAATGAATACTTCGAGCCAGAACTCCAGACACTGATTCTTTTTTTCAGTGTGGAAAAGAAAACCCCATCTGTCTCCTGAGAGGTATTGATCGCATTTGAATTCGAAGAAACAATTTTAACTTCATGTTTTTGTGCAGGGTGATGGCCACAGAATTCAGTGAGGCTGCTGACTGTATAATATGGTTAACTCTGGCCTGAGAGGGATATCGTCATCCGAGCCTGCAATCATCATCCCAGTCAGTCAGCGAGGATAACAAGGAGAGCTCTGTGTTTGCTGTTTGCACTCTAACAAGATTCATATTTGTTTCCACAATGTTGGAACACCGAGGTAAAATTCAATCTTTTTTGCTCTGTTCAGCATCATTGGAGATAACATACTAAGCTAAAGAAGGTGTCTTTCCAAATCACCCCAAATATCCTTCTATTTAGGAAAAGTCTCCCAGCTTAACACCGATTATCTTACCAAGCTCAGGGGGCATGAAGAGCTAACTTGTAAAGGAAAAAGGAGGAAAGCACTGACAGTGCTTTCTTAGCACAGGGAGAAAGGGGAAGGAGTGTGATGTGGTTTTGCTAATGCAGAGGGTCAGTTTTGAATGTCTGTGAATGAGTTCCTTGGTTATAGCCATCTTGTATGTGACTGGAAGTATTTTCTCACCATTTGTTCTCTCACTGTTTCTTTCTTGGTCTTTTAGGACCATAAAGTCTTCAGGAGCACACAAGCTTAGTTGAATGTCAGGGAAAAGAGAAGAAAGGCACAAATGATTAAAAACATGAGCTAGACCTCCTTTTGAGCTTGAGATCTAGTGAACCATTCGGGCTTTCTTATGGTAAGTCTCAGAGGGGTGGCAACAATGGCAGCAGAACCAGTTAGAAACAGAACCAGTTGCACTGTGAAGAATCAGGTCATAGGTTTTCTTGAACCATTATTTTGCTGGTGAGGATGAAGATTTTGACATCTGTATATGGTTCTCTGAATCTGAGCAGGTGTAGGGTGAGTCTGTCACGTGCAGTGCCTGCCCTTCTGGATGATTCTTTGGTTTGGTTTAGAAATGAACACCCAGCAATTTTGCACAGGAGCCCAAAGTCTGAATGATACAAATATGATCATCATTTGAGGGGTAAACTAGAAAAGTAATGGTTAGAAAGAGTAAGGTTTTAGGCTGGTCATGGGACTCTGACATTGAAATTGTCACAAGAAAGAGGAGACTGAAGTCCAAAGCAAAACCACAGAGGAGAAGATCTGGAAAGGGGTATAGTGAAGGAATAAAGTTCCTGGAAAGGAGCCACCCTAGGGCTTTATTAAGCTACTGGCTTTCCACATTGTCATATTTATTTCTTTTTTAACAGTTTATACCTACAAGAAAAAAGATGTTTTGATTAACCAGCTTTGACATATCTTTTCCATTTTCTCATTTCATGTATTTTTTAAGAATAATTTATGATACAAAGGGCAAGTTTTTATGTACAAATTATTTTCTGCATGAAGACATCAATTACTTGGCCTCTTTTCATGGGACTTCATTAGCTCTTTTGGGATATCTAGTAGATGTTGCCATTAACTTATACAGTGAGTGAGCCACATATGGCTCTCTTTGACACAAAATCCTGATGCAGTGAGGAGAGTTCTGTGAACAGAAATGAGAGCTGAGTCATCCTGAAAGGGAGAGTTGGGCTCACAGTGGAGTGCGGCTTAGCATGACTGGAATGGAAAACAGGAGGCATTCGTTTTGCATTGGAATCAGGAATGGCATTGGAAACAAGGAGTGCAAAAAGATGGGCTAAACAGCTGAGACTGAAGGGACCTTAACATCACAGGCAGGGTGCAAATTGTTATTGTCATAAAATAAACAAAATGAAATCAGCTACTAAAAGTTGTGCTCGTATGGCAGCAAGGCTAAAGCAAGAACTGAGAAAATCCACAGAATATGAGCTTTGGTTGATTCTCTGCCTTTTAGTGAGACCATTGTGCTTGCTCTTCATAACAATATAAATTAAGGAGAGACTGTCAACTTCTATTTTGAATGTCCATATGTTTGTCAAACTGAGTTTCTAAAATGATTTTTTTTCTCTTTTTCTTTTAAAAGGACAAAAAAGATGGAGATCATATTATAATAACTTGCCAAAATTCCTTTTTTAAACTCAAAGCTTGTTAATGTTCAATAATCCTTTTTATACATATAAAGTACTATGTTTTGCTTTTCTATGATTTAAAACTGATTTTATTAATATTAGCAAAAATGTCATCACAGACAGACTGAACTCTTATGCAGTAACTCAAATCCCAGCTAATTATGGCTCAGCTGTAAAGTTATAAACCCTTGAAAAATAAGGTTTATAAGAGAAGTATTGACACAGTCTTAACTATAACTGTGTGAATGGAACCACTGTAATATTGTTTGGAAATAGTGTTCTAAAAAGGAATCTTTTATGAAAAGAGATGCCAGCTGTTCACTTTGGAAACATTTATTTCATTGGCTCATGATAAAATTGGCTGTGGAATATATTATTCTGAAACACAGTGACTTCTTAATTTCATTACGACCTGAAGTCACTGAGGAAGACATGATGCCTAGGAGCTGTGAAAAAGGATTGTCACTGTGCCTTTTGCTTATCTTGCTAATCAAGAAGTATACATGTTTCTTCATAGAATAATTCAGGCTGGACAGGTCCTTGGAAGGTTGTCTACTGCCTCCTGCTCAAAGAATGAGAAAATACACAGTACATCATTTTTATTTCATTTTTAGAACAAAGATTTTATTTTTATTTTTTTAAAAAGCAGGCTTAAGAAATCTTGCTTTCTGATGGTTTTTTTTTTTCCTTCTGGTAATGGTTTGCCAGACAAGAGCCGCTTGTTTTGGTTTGAGGAGGCAGAAGTCTGTAAGTATGGCCAGAACCACCTGCCAACCCCAGCTGTGCTACACAGTCCAGGATCACACATGAGTAGGTGGATTTAACCACAAGAACCCAAAATCTAAGGAGATAAGTAAGAAAAAATATGAGAGAAACAGAGAGGAACGTGTCCTGTTGACTGGCTCATGACGATCTGCCATGTTGAGTCTCGCCTCTGAGTCAAAAAGGTTGCAGGGTCTGGGAATGAGATCCAGAATCTGAGAGTGCTGGCAGGGGAGATGCCACTGCTGAAAATGCTGCTCCAGGGATATTTTTCTCCAGAGAACCTAACAGGAAATCGCTGTCTACCCTCAATAATAAGATCTGGCGTGAGTCTCTTGTACATTAAATGGAACTTGTTTGTCTCACAGCATTCCCTTTTCCCAAGAGGAAAGGAGAGGTAGGGTGCAGTGTAACTCTGTATGTGCCCAGGTACACCTGGGTATGAGGCCCTGAAACTATATCATATATATCCTATAATACGGATATACAACATCCCATTATAGATCATAGAATCGTCATCTTGTAATGGTGCAATGCTCTTGGATATGCAGAGGAGGAAAGAACTTCTCTTTACCTGAGCTATTTTACTGTACCATACAGTGCAGCACTGACACAGAGCAGTGTGTGTCCATTCCTTATTGCTGCATCTTCTTGTCCTTGAATAGTGCTGATGAACTTCTTGTACCGGCCAGTGTCTGCTGCTGTTATTGACTGCAGTCTCTATCCTCTGCCATGTCATTGAACTTCCATCACCATTGGCTTCATTAGCAATTATTGTTTTGGTGGAAAAAAATCCTACACCACGTATTATAGGATGACCTGAGGCCATTATGGAACTGAATGTTCCCATAAGGATAATCTAGCCACAATATATCAAAGAGCTGAGAAAATATCCTTTGTCTCAGGTCATGTAACCAATGTGGCTGTTAAATGTTTTAAAAGCAGTTATATAACTGGCATTTAAAATGTTTTATTGAAAACCCTTAGTACTACTGTAACTAAAATGACCTTTAGCAGAGTAAAACACATCACACCTTCAAATGGGATTTGATTAAAAATATCAAATGTTGTAATTTGCTCATGGCTGTACATGTACCATCCTGTCATACCAACCACAGAAGCAGATGCACTAGCTTTGGCTTTGGAATGTTATTTTCAGCTTAAACTTACTACCTAGTTCTTTACAAGGAATGATGGTTATGGACTTTTAAACATTCCTTGAAATATTTGATATATGAGCAGTTTATTTTTGGTATTATCTTATGAACAGGTGATATATTTTAAGGCAGGTGTTCCCAAACAGAAAGCATTTGATCTAGGGAGAGCTGGATGATCATAGGATTCTCACTGGCTTCCCTTCTCTTCCCATGCTATGATTAGATCTTTCCGAGAAACAGAAAATACATCCATTTATCTGTACTGTCATAGAAGAAACCACAGAATTGCAAGAAAGTAGAGAGGTGGTTTTACATGCTAATGCAAAGCAAGATAGCCATGAAAGCATTTTTTTCTCTTAAGAGATTGCCCTTATTAGAAGCAATTTTAAAAGCCCCACAGAGCAAACTTACATGTAAAAATATATTAAATGTCATGCTACAAGTCAGATACTGCTGATGTCTGGATTTCTGAAACATAAAGCCCCCTGAATAGTGGGAGTGGAAACGTTTTTGAACTCAGGATAACAAAGCTAGAAGCAGAACAGATACACAAGTGACGGGGGGGAAAGAATTCCTGAAGGACAATTGAAATGAGAGATACTTTTAAAAAATGAAGACATGCTCTCCCTGAGACTATCTGGCCCACTGAGAAACATAATCCTTTCCTCACTTTCAAGTACTCTGAAGAGGGGTAGGTAGGAAAAAAACCACACCAACCTATGAGAGCAAAAATCTTTTTATCTTTCTACTTACTTACCTGTCTACAGATCTTTCCTCACAACCCCACGAGCGCTGGTCATTTCAAACAGATTATTATCCTCATTATTTTACAGCTAGGAAGTTGAGTCATATAGCAATAAAGCAAAGTGGCCAAGGTCACCCAGAAAGCCTGTGACAGATAGAATCAGGAGCTGAACAGAGTCCTTGACACATTCTTTCATCACATAAATATTCTCCCCACACCAAATTGTACTCCCAGTGCCTATGCAAATATCTCACCCATATTGAACGGATATGTGCAGGATGGGCAAGACTTCTGCTGTGTATTAGACTGTCTGGGGCAGGATTCAGGATCCCAAAGGGTGAATTTGTTTATCAGAGAAGATGATAATTTGCTGATAAAGTGATTGTGTTCATAAGTGAACTGAACAGGTGTGTGACCAAAACAGACATACAGCTTTGAAAAATCCATACAGAAATACTGGGAAAGAGTTTATCAGAGGTGTCAGGGACACAATAGACAGCTAACAAAGTTTTATATTAAAAAAAAAATTTATTTGATAGCTTTCCCACTTTTCTTTCTGCTTTCAGAAAGTCATCCCTACCTTCACAGACATACAAGATGCAGCCACAAGCTTTTTTTAATACCTTGGTGCAATTCTACTAATTGAACATTCAAGGCATTAATTTAGCAACAGCTGTGGAAAATAAGGGAGGGTCCTGTAGGAAGGCAAAGTTTTTAAGGCTGTTGTTTGGTAGAGAGGTTGTAGGTCTGTAGTGGTGGGGGAAAGCCTGAATAAGAGGGAAGAAACCCAGAGCCCTGGGGAGTCTGGAGCCCTGAAGGGGAGAGATGAGGAGTGTGAGGTGAGTAAGCAAGCCTTGGAAAAATAAGTATTGTATTGAAAGTTGTTTGAGAAGGGAAATGATGCTTCAGGTGTCAAATTGTGTTTCTGTGGGCTGGCATTTGGTTGTGAATACCAGAGAGGTTGACTGGAGGAGACAGAGTTGGTGCTGGTGTTTCTAGAGCTGCTCTACACAGGAGTGTTTGATCTTTGGAGACATGGGAGCCTTGAGAAAATGTCTCCAAGTTGCAGGAGGGGTCCTGTTAATCCTGTTTAAACAAAAACATAGAGAAGCCTCTAGTGTTGGGTGGCAACTGCACAAAAACTCTGAAAGCTGAAGCCAACCAAATACTAGAAAGAGGGAGGTTTGTGGGAGATTGAAAATATCTGTGACTATGAGGATCATACTGAATAGTCAGATCAGCATTTGTGCTCGGTCAGACCAGGATGTGTCTGCCAGAGGGTTTGATTTTGTGAAGCAAGAACAATGGAGTCACGCATGTGAAAAATGGTTCTTTGTGGAGGGGAATGTTGTTGTCTCTTGACCAAAAGGAAAAATCTGATGTGGGGAGCATGGACTAAACTGATGCTTAAAATTGATATATGTAAGCAAGAAGAAATAGGAAGAAATAGATAAATGGAACAAATAAAAACAATAATATCCCTGAATAAACAGCCCCAAAGTCACTGGATAATATAGCAGGCATAATGGTGGTGGCTTCTGTATGTTGATAAGGTGCTGGACCATGGTGGAGATGTTAGCTTGTAGTACATTATTCATTTTAGTGCCTTTGAGATCATAAATGAGTAGTAACAACAAATCAGGAACAAAATAGATCTAAAAAGTGTCACTATGGAGCTGAGGAACCAGTAGGTTTCCCATGGAAATTTTTCTAAAAGGAAAACATGAAATAACCCAGAAAACAGTAAATCCTAGTAAATATTTACATACTAAACTTCACTCTCTGATGTGCAGTTCAACCCCCTTCCACTACAGGGCCCTGGGGTGGAGCTGGCAATTAATCTAGAATTGCTTGGGAGGAAGCAGTTCACAGCTGAAGGGGCTCTGTGGATTATAAATTTAGCAAGCAAAATGGGAAGTCAGAGCCCTGGTAATAAAAGAAGTGCCACTAGTTAAAGCTATAATCACGAGAACTCTAGGCCAGATAACCGACACCTATATGGCAATTTTCAATTCAACAAATAAAGCTAACTGAGTTGCCTAACAACGTCATTGAGCTGTGATTACAACTGGCAGCATTATGTAACTGTGACAACCAGAAGAAGCAGAAAAAAAAAAAGAGGAGAGAAAGAGAAATGCAAATATATTTCCAGTCTCAGTTACTGAAGGAGTCTGTGGTATGGAGCCCCAGATTTGAAAGCTATAGAGAGAGCATGCTACAATCCATTTCAGATACTGCTCATCAACATCCAGGGATCTGCACATACAGAAAAAGAGGATTAGACAAAGGCACATGGTTCGTTGTGGTGTGTTGGGTTTTGTGTTTGTTTTGTTTGGGTTTTTTTTTTCCTCTATCATGAAAGTAGCACCAGAACCATATTCTTTCCATTCTTTAAGTAATGCAGTCCAAGTACACTCAAAGAACCTGGAGGCATGGCCAGCCTCAGCTCTAGCCACCAGTGTGGAATTTTGCACTGCAATGTTCACGTGCTCAAATTTACCATAGCAACCTCCACATCACATTTAATACACAAAGACATCCCTCCTCTTGCCTGTTTAAAGAGCCCTTGTTAAGTGGTTTTGCTGTATTTTAGATGCCAAGATGTCGGTAAGATTGATGGAAGGGTGCACAATCAAACTTGCAAGGAGAGCCTAGCATCTAACTCATTATGTAAGAATTAGCAAGGCAGTTCTTTTGACATGACAGTCCATTATGGCGGCTGTCAATCATACCTCAGCATATGCTTTTTTATGTCCTCTTCAACGATTTTCCTTTTGGGAAAAAAAAAAAGGTTGCTCCATTCCTGTTCATCAATAAGGCAGAGTGTAAATGCTTTGTGTGCATGTACAGTAGCTGTTACAGATCTAGATGGGCAGTGCTTTCTCCACAGTAATTGCTGGGTGAACATATTATTATGCATGCATGTGTAATCCTTACTCGTGTAGCTCTTTGTCCCAATCAGGTGTACACAGAGGCTCGAGTCTGCTGTTGCTTCTCATCTGTCTAATAGTGTTGGTCCTTTTCTATGAGATAGTGGTGCTTAGACACTTTGGTGCAGAAAGTCTAGGTTTACTGCCTAAGGAAAATCTATCTAGAAGGATAGTTATATTTTTTTCATTCCCACTTCAGGAGAGGGAAAAAAAAAACTTGGATTAAGAGTTGTCTTAAAATGATAGAGATATCAGAATAATAGCTGTGCCTGTACCACTTTTCATAAAAGTATTTCCATATAATGAACTGAGCCTGGAAGCTGGTTCAGTGTTGTAGCACATTACAAGGCAACTCTTGCAAATTGAAGCTATATCTGCATTTGATTCACTCATGTATATCAAGCAGTACAGTTGAGACTAGTTGCACACTTTACTAGATGTGGTTTTGATTCATTTATGGTAATACACAGGTAAATTGGAAAAGGAAGTTTCATTGTTACACATCCAGCTTTTTCCCACTCCTCCTTCTTAGTATCTCTCTTCTGCTCATGTAGAGTCTTCTGGGCCAACATGAAAAATAACTACTAACACAAAGCTGCACCAATGGGAAAGAGGTAGCACATCTGTCCTAGTAAAGATGAACTTCCAGAAGGAGATTAGTTCACCGGGAAAAACAAGGTTCAACATAGTAAAATGCTTTATCTTCATTATCACGTTTATTAGGGTGAGTAGGAAAGAGGAATTGCACTTTAAGAGCGCAATGAGAAAGTAAACATTTGGAAAGGTGTCTTCCTAAAGTGAATGTTTTCAGAAAAGTCCTTTAAAATGTGTTTCAGTTTCTTTTCTCTTAGTTTATCTGGAAAAGGGTGATGTGTGACTATTTAAATAATCCGCTCATTAGCCTTGAGATCATTTATTTGAATTGCTTGTTTTTATGCTGTTACTTATACTCCTAGGCAGGACTGAGGCATCATTGTATATATACATCATATAATACAGATAAATTACGTCCTCTGCTCCAAGGATCACACAGACTAAGGTTTTTGTCCTGGAAATTGCTGACTGAGGCAAATACTCTTACATATGTTGGCAATGATTTCAAGGTGGTCCTCCAGAGCCAAGGCTCAAGAGACCTTCCAGAAGAACAGGTCTTGGACAATTAGTATTGTAAACATTGGTCTTATTTTTTCCGCATAAATAGATTGAGCATCATTGACTTAATTGTTACTGCTCAGATGTGCAGTGGTGTGCAGCTCTTTGCTTCTGAGCTAACTTTCTTTTCCATTAAAAATAAATAAATGATGCCCTGAAACACCAAACAAGAGTCCATTCCCATTAGTCTAGCTGACTGCAGCTTAGATTTTTCCCTTCTGTGTTATAATTTAATATTCCTTAACTATTTTTTTTTTTTGAGGGGGGGAACGTATATACATAACATGTTAAACAGCTTCAAGGATGCTTCATTCTACTATTCCATCCTGAACCAGTCATGTGGTTCAGACTCTTCTCCTGATCTGATTTGCAATTAAATCAATGGGAAGTTTTCTATTAAGGTCATTTGGCTTCAGATCAGATGCTGCCACTGAAAACCATCATATAGGCAGCCTGGTCTTTGTGATATCTACCATAATGGCACAGTGTGGTCCCAATCCTGCAGTCTTACTCTGGGAAAATCCCTGTTGACTTCAATGAGAGCTCTCCTTAACTAAAGATTTCACAATCAGGTAATGAGAAGCAATGAGCATACGCTGCCCTCTCTATTAGATCCTGTAGTCAGACTACTTCTGATAGGCTTCTATAAAGTGATTTTCTATGGCAATCTGTGCTTGCAACAGCACCTGCTCTGTTAGTCTCTCAAGTCTTCACTTAACAAAACAGCTTGACACCGCGGGTGAAGGATTCTGAAATGTTTTAATTAACTAGCTTGAGCACCATTTGATTTATATCTCCCTGGATGTTTCAGAAATTCTAAACTGCTTGGTTCCATGACTGCCATCAAACAAGATTTGGATGTATGAAATAGGCTTCTATGAGAGGAAAAGATGCTGAATTTATATTGGAAGGTTTTTATCAGGCTACTGTAAACAGTGTGCTTACACAGCTCATTATCACTGAGAGATGTGACTGTCAATATTTCTCAGGTTGTAAGAATAGTTCTAGAAACCATGGGCCAAATCTTATTGCTCTGATTTAGTCAAAACTCCTATTGATTTCAGGACTTTTGGTTTGGGGCTCATCTTGAGTTTTAGAGAATGAAATAAGAGATCAATGGAAAGAGCAAAAAACCCCACTTGGCAGGTTTTCATCTGTTCATCTTTCAGGTTATACAAGAATATGCATTTCAGCGGGCTGACATTGTACAGAAGCAATCAGAGCTCTCAATCATAAAAGAACCTCTCGGCCGTACAATGAAATAATTACTGAAATGTTCTGGCCATGTTAGCATAGCTCAGTAGGTCAATGCTCTGCACCTACTGCTGCACAAACAAGGATCAAAGAAAGGCAATAAACACAGCACGAAGAATCCTCCCGAGACAGCCCACGCCACGGGCTGCCGCACCCTGCCCAGCTGGGCCCTGCAGAGCGGCAGAGCTGGAGATAAGGGCTCGTGGTCTGAAGGCAAAGAAATAGGTTCCTCTCCAAGGGCTCAAAATGAACCTGGGTTTAGCAGGAGTGTAATCTAGCAGGGGTAGGTATTAGTTTGGAGAAGACTGGTTTATTTGCATGCGTTAGCCTCAGAGGCTTACAGGATCTGACACCAGGCTTCTGAAAAAAATGTGAAAAGTAGACGTGTAAGGAGGAAGAGCCATCAGATGTCTGTCACAGCCAGTGGAAGCTTTTTTTTACTCCTGTCAAACAGTGAAAATATACTTTCAGTAAAAACATAAAAGCTAAAATTCTCCTGTAGTAACTTGCCCCCACAATCTGAAATATCACAATACTATAAAGGGATGAAGTTTAACAATCTTACTGTTACAATAGCAAAGCCATGGTGTACATCTGTGGAATTCAGGACCTGAACATGACATAGTCTATATGGAATGAGTTTTACATGCTCTACACATAGTAAGGAATACCAGTTAGCTATAAATCTTTAATAATCAGTAAAGTGCTGCTGGAGGGGGAAGTTGGTTGTTTTTTTTTTTCTTTTTTAATCTGGGATTACAGTCCAGGTATCTTTGCAGGATTATGCGTGTTACTGTTCTGAAGTCTTAATTTGTAGTGGTTTTTTCCCCCCTCACATTAAGCACAGTAAGCTAAATTAAGTGTTCTGTGCCCCATTGTGTCTTTTCATAGTTTCTGAACAGAAGCCAATTTAAATAGTTAAAATCCATTTATGGGTAGTGTTCCTCACAAACACTGCACCACTGAGACTATTTGTCTTTCTGAACTTGTGCTAGTGCTCACTGCATTAGCAGTTTAATCAGATTTGTTAATGAATAATGTTTCGCTTGCAAAGTATATCTTACTTGCGCTAAGCTCTTAATTGCGAAGTTGCCACAAGCCCTGGATAAAAAGGCAGCGTGCGCTGAAGAAGCCGAGGAATCCAGATCACAGCTGGGTTCCTGCTCCCCCTCGCTCCTCGGTGTAATTCCCACTGGCCGGGTACCAAACCCGCTGTGGCCGTCAGGCTTAGCTGAGCTCTGCTGGATGTTCTGAGCAGGGGAGGCCCATTGCTGGTCCTTGGTGGGGCTGGGGGTAGCAGGGGCAAAAAAGGTCATTGTTCTGGTGTGGAGTTTTTCTGTGGTGGTAGTGGTGGTGTTTGTTGTTTTGATTTGTTTTTTAGTGACTTGAAACGGGGGGAAGTACAGGGATGTTGACTCCTGAAAAGAACAATTCAGCCCAGTAGAGTAGTTCCTATATAGCTGACTACTGATTGGGTTTTTTTCCTACTGGTACTTTTGCTCTAGCCTTGGAGTTTTTTCTCTTTAGTCTAGCATTATTTAAAAAATTAACCAAAAACCTGAAGTTCATTGTAGGTCTTCAGTTAATGTATTCAGTCTTGAGCCATTTTAGCCAGCTATTTCTTAATGCCTGGTCCGTATTTTCATCTTGAAGTTCCCTTCATGTCTTTTTCTTGAGTGGATTTAATTTATTAGTCAAATACCCTTAGAGTTGGGTATCACAGTTCTACAAACTGGGCAGTCTTTTCTACTAAAGTACAAGCTAACTTTTACATTCTGACTAATGATAAATCACAGTATTGTGTTTGAAACTAGTCACTTAATTGCAACATAGAACAGTGGGACAGAAGTAGGAAGTGAAGTTTCATTTCTCTTTGAAGCTTAACACTCCATTTCTTGTTTTCTTATGTATTCATTTTCATGTTCCTTTGAAATACAGCGATTATATTAAAACACTGGTTTGAACTATGTCATAGAAAACTCTGTGCCAAATTTTTTTAAGGCCTGGAAGTACATGTAAACATAAGTTTGTTCACATCATATCTGGTTTTGTGAGGTTTTTGGAATACACACTAGTATACTGAATCAGAGTTACGCACTTCTTTGACATATGAAATCTAGAATCTATCAAATAGGAAATCAGGTCCTGAATCCAAGCATTAGAAATCCATTCCTTCCTCAATCTGGCTGGCAAAACACTTCTTGATGTTTTTTGATGTTTTTAATGTATCCATTTTCCTGCACAGTGTTTTGATTGTTTGTTTTGTTTGTTTGTTGTTTTCTTTTTTCCTTTTTTTCTTTTTCCCCAGGGAAGACCAGTATGTTCCCAAGTTGAATTGCCTGAAAGTGCCTTCCTTAAGCCATCTTTTTCAATACTGTGAAACCTAGTTTTTGTTGAGTCATTTTGAAATCTGTCTGACTTCAAAGAAACAGGAGAGACCTGCCTCACTGGGGTGGTTTCACAGGCTGTGTCTGCTCCGTGCCTTTGCTCCTGGGCTTTGACCCAGCACCCCGTGGGCTGTGCTCACACCCAGGCATGGCTGGGAACTGCCAAAAGCAGCCGTGGCCAGCAAGCTGAGCTTGGCATTCACTGTCCCTTCCCTCAGGTGACACCTCAAGAGGCTCAGCTGTACGCAGAGGTGAAGCAGTGTGTATGTGGGGTACCACTCAGTAAGCCAACGTGAGTCTCTGTCACCAGGGCCTTTCCCTCTCAGCCCCTTCCCTCTCTCTGTTGCTCTTTTCTCCCTCGGCAGTGGAGCTGATGGCTCCTGGCCACTGAGCACACTGTGGAAGGCAGCAGCTGATGGTCCTCTGCTTTTTGAATGTGATTGGAAACTGCCTGCACACATCCTCATGGAATTCTGCACAATTCTTCACAGAAAGGGTTGTGAAGAACAGAAACAGGCTGCCCAGGGCAGTGGTGGAGTCACCATCCCTGGAGGTCATTAAAAGGTGCATAGATGAGTTTCTTAGGGACATGGTTTAGTGCTAGAGTTGGGTTATGATTGGACTCTATGATCTTGAGGGTCTCTTCCAACTGGAATAATTCTATTTTTCCTCCAGCTGGCTCGGCAGGCAGTGGTCTCAGGTGAAGGGGGTGCTGACAGCTGGGACTCCTGGCAGTAGCATAGGGTCCTTGTCCGGGCTGGCTCTGTATTCTATCTTCCCCTCCGACTGCATTCACTCACTTGCTCCTGCCCTTTCCCAGCTGATACTGGGAATTGCCCAGCTTAAGTGGTGCTAATTCAGGAGTACAGTGCTGGCATGCTAGCCTGGGCCTGTGAAATTCTCCTGAGTTTTTTCCTCTCTAAAAAAAAAAAAAAATAAATAAATAAAATAAAAATATACTTCAGGCTCTCCTACAATGGGTCTGAATTAGTGGCACAGCAGCAATGTGGCACTGTGGTGACATGGCTGCTCTTCACAGGCAGGGCTGGAGCTCAGGGCCCTCCTCCCACGAGGCTCCACCACCAAGCCCCATGTCCACTGGCGGGGGCCACCGCTGGCGTGTCCCCACGGCAGAGGTGACAAGCAGCACTTGCTTGTGCAATCGGGCTCTGGCTGCAGCGGGCAGCTTGGGCTGACACTCTAACAATGTGCTCAGTGAGTGAGGCCGGGCACGGGGCCAGCTCGGAGCAGGGTCAAATGCATGCTGCGGACGTCACCGTTACTGACTGCTCCTCTACTAGCCCTTAGTTCCTTCCTGGTTTTATTTATTCCTTGTGGTGAGCACCAGCTGAATGCTCTGGTTTATCCCCAGCAGGACAGGGCACACCCAGCGAGGAGAAGCAGAAAGTTCATCGTGGCTCCAGCCAAGCTGGGAGTCTCCGCAGGGTTACTGTCAGCAGTAGCTAGTGGGGCTCATTTGACCAGGGAAATATGACGAGTAAAACTTAAATAAGGAGGCAGTGCCAAACCTGTCAGCTCTATCCAAAGCAGAGCTAGGTGAGACTTCTGTTTATTGAGTTACACCAGCTGCTATGGCCCCTTTTTTCTAGTGTGAAGGTACAAAGAAACCAGATTGTGACTGTACGTTTGTTGCTCCAGTCCTGTATTTCAGTGGTCAGAAGGATGGAAATTGTTGAAATTAATGTACATGTGTGATCACTTTCGTTGTTTGTGCTTCTCTGACGCTACATATGGGTGGCACGCTCCAGCATCTCCCATTGAATCTGAAGTCAACTTCCTTCTGCTCTGAGATTTCTATGCAAATTTATCTGGCCACTCTTCCTAATTGCTGTAAGGCTTTTCTTTAGCTCCCATCACTGTGTGAAATTCTTTTTACCTTCTCCCTTCCAAATACACTTTATCCTTGGGAGGCTGTTGAGCACGCCCACCCTGAGAAGTGTGGCAGCTTGTCCTTCAGGTGATTCCTCTGCAGCCCCTGTGGCAGAGAAAAATATTTCAAGGTGTTGATAGACTGGCACCATTTTTCTGCAAGCTTCCCACATAAATCCACTAGACTTGGAGGAAGTAATCGTTCCATCTTTGGCTCAAGATAACTTCTGACAACATGTTATGTTTTATAAATACTCAAAAGACAGGTTTTTCAGGAGAGAAGGCACACTACCTGTTATTAAGCACCTAAGCAGTCAGTTCTATGTGATTTTACTCTGGTGTTTAGAAACTTATGAAGTTTTACTTCCGTAGAACCAGGATTTTATCTTTTTGCTAGACAGGGAACACTCTCAGCAGGTCAGTATGATTATCAGCATAGTCACATCCACACACCAAAATTATATCATTTGATTTCTTTGTCATGTTCCTGCTTGCAATTAGAGATCTCATCGCTAATATTCCTTGAGTAACTCCAGTATCTTTTTATGTGCAGTCCTATTTCCTTTCTGGACAGGGTACTGAAATATGACCAGGTACCAAACCATGGTGCCAGGGTATAAAGTGCATATGAACAGCAGACTAGCTCATCAGCACAGCAACTAGTACTACAGCCAAGAGTCTGTGTACAGATTACATTTTTGTGTGGACTGAACTATGCTATAAACAAGAGAGAAAAAAATCCCCAGTCAATGAGAATACTGTTACAAAAATAAAGTAATATTTATTTCTTTGTCCTATGAAAATATTGTGACTAAAACATTGAGGGAGATCAAAGAGGCAAAAAGCTTTAAATAAAACAGTAATAATTGGTGAGTCCAGCTTCCCTCTTATAAACTGGTCAAATGGGACAGAGCAAAACAAGTTCTTAAGCCCTTCAGTAATCACAATTGAAATAACCAGCTGCAGAGCACACGAGGGGAGGCTATTCTTAGCCATGTCCTAACTAACATAGACAAGTTGGCTAAAGATGTAGCTATAGCTGAACACATGGAAATATGTGAGGAAAACCTGATTTTTAGAATACTTTAGGAAGTGCACAAATTAGATCTGACAGAACAGTGATATGTAAAACAATGAATGTAAGACAAAAGTGCATAAGGGAATTCTCAATACACTTTTCATCATAACAAAGCCAAAATCCATGTAAAGTATTGAAAGATGTTTTTTTTTCAAGCTATGGATCTTTCCCCTCCTTTTTCTGGCATGTTGTTCCCAGTCAGAAGAATGGGAGCCTCTCCCTCATCTACCTGCAATGCTGGGTATTGCTTGCACAAGACTTTACTGATGGCCAAAGTTGTTCAGACTTCATACTGACAAACATAACGTATTTCTTTTTCAATCCATGTGCAATGGGTAGAACAAGATATTGAGACCTTACTAGTACTCAAGAAAAGACAATTAAATGCTAAGAAACAGGTCATGAGCTTATCTATGGTGATATTAACTAGGATAAAAATCTTAAGAGATTTAAATGCTTATGATTCACAGTGTATGCAAGTACTGACTGATGAGACTGAAGGAAATATTTCCCTTCAGGGCAAAAACAGATTATTTTTCTATAATCAGCCATTACAGACACACTTTCTCTGGTCCACAATAGTAGATGACAGGGACAGCGAGTGTGATCCAGGACTGCAGTTTCCACCTTCCTGCAAGGAGAAGTCTGTGACCAGCAATCCTTGTTCTCTCAGACATGCCTAGTGCTGATGTAGAGTCCATTTCTGGGTTTCATCAGGCAACGTGGGGTTTTCCACTTATTTCTTTTTCCACATTTTAAACTCCTGTCCAGGTAACATAGTTGAAAAACTTCCAGATTTACCATGTGGATGGATTGTTGATCTGATGTTACACCCAATTACCCAGTGCCTGGTGTGAACAAGGAGTGTTTGCAAACACATGTGTTGCTATTATGCAGAATATAAGTCCTCAGTTAACCTGAAAAGAGAAAAATAACTTGGTTGTATTGGGAAATTACTTGGTATGATCTACTTAGGGCAGAGTCTTGCTTCTGTAATCATTACCTGCCTTACTTCAAGCCCAGCAGAAGCTGCAGGTGGTATTGGCAGGAAAGCAGGCGTGATGTTTGAACAAATGGTCCTCTGGATCAGCAATGAAACCTGCTGTCTCCTGCCACAAAAGAGAGGGGTCCTGTCAGGCTGCTGCTTCTGTGCCATGAAACTAATGTATGGACACATTTGTAAGAAAATGTGGGGTTGTCTGCTATAAGCAAGTGGCAGAGGATCAGCAGCTGGGGTGGGTGCTCACATCTTGCACAGCCAAGGAGCAGCTTCCTGTGCTGATTGAAACAGCTCAACATCCACAGCAGTGACATGACCTGTAACAAGTCTCCTGTACCATGAATGCATGAAAAGTTGAAATCAACTCCCTTTTCTGTTGACAGATCTTTATGATCTTCTCACTGGAAACACTGAAGTCTGCAGTTAAACCGGAAATATGTTTAAGAAGTACACTTTTGTCTGTATTTTCCTTGGCTAGAGGCTGAAGTGAGTACAGTGTACAAATGTGGTGCAATAAAAGAGCCTTCAAGAAAGAAAAGAGCATGAGATGTGTATGTTATAGATGTAAATATCACTAGCAGAGCTGTGCTGCAGAATAAATTGAAAGGTTTATAATGGGTTTCTGTCAAGAGGTTGCATAATGGTTAAAAAGGCGATACATGGTTCAAATTCACAGTTCAAGTCTAGAAATGGCAGCAGATGGAAAAGTATTGATTTATACTAGTGACTGTAGTAAAATAAAGGAAATAATTGAGCTACTACAGCTAGTTTCATGCTGAAAACAGTTTTCACATTCCAGTTGCTTGCTGCTACTGGGTGTCAGAATGACTGACAGTCAAGGAGAGATGCCTGTGTTTCAACCACTGATTTGCATCTTTGAGCTTTGAGGGCCAAATAATTTAATTTTAATAGCTATCAACACTGAGCTTAATGGCATTACTTTGTATTCAGCTAGTGCTACTGGAATCAGAATTTTGTCTAAATAGGAAACAAAACAAACAAATATGTATTTCTACCAGATTCTCTCTAGTAGCACAGTTCTACTCAGCACTGCAGAATAAGGAAGATGTCAAAGACATAACTACAACCTTCTTTATGCTGATTAGTCTGTACCAACTGTCCCTGGAGGACAAAAAATGATCATGAGATCACTCCAGTCTACACTACTGGAATGGAGTTTACATGAAATGGAGAATCACTAGAGCAGAGCATCCCAAATAGCCCTTTTTCCCTGGCTGGCATGTCCTGCCATTTTCCACCAGCTCATCTGCCCCAGTAAGTGACAATGCAAACCAACAAAGATGACTGGGATTTCTGGGGGGACCTAGGCTTCTTCCTAAAGGAGTACTAGTATTGGCTGCTGCAAGAGCAGATGGGATTTGTAGGAACCCCAAGCTCCATCTGTTCACTATCGACTTGATGAGCCCAAGATCCAGGGCAGAGCTGAATGCCAGGGCCAGCCCAGCACTGTCAGCTGGAGGTGAAGAACAAGTGGGTCAGAGCAGCAAGATCAGAAAACAGACGGCAAAACCTTCTTTCTCTAGAAAATGGCAGAAAACACTCTTCACTACTGTTGAAATATACCTGTAGTTGAACCAAAAGTCTAGCAAGGCCACCTTCTAAATACGACTGTCCTTTGAGCAGCCTTATTTTACCTTCTAAGTTGCCTACGGTTGTGGCTGCACTGAACAAATCAGCCGACTGCAGCGTACAACCTTTTACTTAGTGGGTGGAGCTGGCACAGCAGCATTTGTAACCTCAGAAGCTTGAATAACCCAGTTTCTAAAATCATCATACTCGCCAGCCAATGCAGAGAACATATAATTAGAGCAGCCTTGACTATTTCTGTTGAAACAGCTCTTGCAGCTTCTTGTTCATTTTGATAACAGGAATGTTGCTGCTTCTGCACTAATTGCTCTAACAATCTTCTGAGGGCTCAATCCTGCAGTTAGTACATACAGTTCCTGCTGAGCACGCTGCTCTTAAAACTAAGGGACTGTCAGCCCTGGCAAGAACAGGGAGCAGTGCTGGCTGGTGTTCTGCAAGTTTTTCTTGCATAAGAGGTAGAAATGACATTATCGCTTGTTACTGATACACTTCTTTGCTGCAATCTGCTCAGATAAACATGTTTGCTTCGATGAGGATCTTCACAGCTAAATTCTATCAATTTTCAGCTGTGACTTTCAGAAGCAATCTTTCTCTACTGCAAAAAAAAATAAGCCCCATTGGGTAAATGACAACATCTAAGATGACGTCTCTTTGCTGATTAACCCACTACTTCATATGGGGAGAAGATACTAAAGCTACCTTAACCCTCCATTACTTTTGATATGTTTGCCATTTTCCAGGATGGGAAGCCTTATTTTGGCTGTTACCACCTGATATTTCCACTTCTGGAGCACCAGGGTACGGTTTGCCTCTCCAAGGCTTAAATTCCTAGAACTGCTCAGCCTCACATGAGGACGCATTTACCAGTGACCTTGTTTTCTCAGCTGTGTCATCTTGCCATGGTAATCTCAAACTATAGCTGTGCATGCACAGAAGACAAAATCAGCTGTGTATCCTGAAATGCCCAGAGTCATCCGAACTTTCCACACCAAAGGCAACGCTTCCCTTTGGAGCCTCAGCTGATATTGGTGGGGTCAGGCTAACGCATTAGCAAGCCAGGATCTTTCCCATCTGACATAGGTTAGAGTGGTGTATCTGAAATACTTTAACACAAATTTATCAGTCACTGCATCTGGGGAATTTGCCTGATATGTTGCAATCATCTGGATATGTTAACAGAGTTTCAATAGACTTGCGTCAAAATCATTTTGCCATCATCTTGACATAGTAATGTAGTCTCCAGTGACTGCAGTGACATTATTTTGCCATCATCTTGATATCATCTATTACAGCATTGTGGTCCCCATGCTCTGGCATTGCTGAATGCTTTGCCTCATTATATTATTTTCATAAGCTCGCTCTGAAATTAGTGCAAAATATCTGTGGTTTTAATAGCAAGTTATATGCATAGGGGGAGTTTCCCAAAATCAGAAGAGATATTTCAGGTATACTGATCTGCTATTTTAAGAACACTCCAGATTTTTAACATTTTTCTTTTAAATGACCAAAATGTTTAATTCATACAAAACTGCCAGAAAAATGTTCACTTAGGAGGTAAATTATGTTTTACTCAGAGTTTGGCAGGAGTACTGAAAACTGGTTCCAAATTATGCTTTGTTCAATTCTCCATCATTAAAAGCAACATAAGCTTACTTAATCTTTTGGGGGTGTATATACTGGAGGAAGCACTACTTATTGCAGCCTAAAATAGACACAGTATTCTTATGTTTGTGATCTAATGACTCCTATGTTTGTGGTCCAGCTTATTTTGAATAAGCTCAGTCCTTGACTATATAATTTTAAGTCTTGATTGCAAACATATCCCAGATATCTTCACAGGCACAGATAATTCCAGAAGTGGGTAGTCTTGTTGACTTGTCTTGGATAGGGAAAAGCTAGAGTGTGGGCTTAGCCTGGCCAGGTTTAGTTAAAGCCATCTTAAACTCTGCCATTTTTTTATGGTTCAGACAAACAGCTTCTTCAATGATGTTATTCATGTGAGTATGAAGTATGCACATGAGTACCTGGAGAATCCTAGAGAGCAAGGGACAGATGTAAAGATTCCCACTGAATTTAATGGCTTTAAAATGGCTTCAGCTGCTTTACATCAGGCCCTCAGAGAGCTTCTCCTTGTTAATATTTGTAGAAAAAGTAAGAAATGTTAAACTTGGTGCATCAGTCAGTGCACAACTGTAAGCCTCTGGCGATCTTGTCAGTACCGGAGTTTGAAACTTAAGTATGGAAAATGTTGTCTGTGGTATTTCAGCTCTCCATAAACACTAGAAATGAGGAGGTACAACACTGGCATAACTGACACAGGACCTGATGCTAAATAGCAGTTCGTATTTTGCAGCCTTTATGTAAATTGCTGTAGGGTCCCTGTTTTTTAACACCCTGCTTTGGTGTTCTCATGTCTCGATTCCACTGGTCTCTTTTTCATCTTTTTATTTAACCACATTTTCTAAAGAAAACAGCAGTTAAAAATAGATTTCCAGTGAAGGCATTAATCCTTTTCTTCATGCCTTAATAGGAGGCCATCAGACTATAAACATGAAGTTGGGAAAAAAAAAATCATTTGGTTGTTTCTTAATCAGGGGGAAAAAGAGCTGAGGTTTCTTATTTCTGCTATTGATGTTACCTTTTCCAAACAGAGCAGGAGTTGTAAACTTTCAGCTTTTAAAGTATGTTGTCCCACATTCCAGTACTGATCCTTGCAGTACTGTCTCTTGGTTGGCTGCCCTTTCATTTCTCTTCAATTACAGCTCCCTCAAAAGCTGTATACAAAAAGATGCAAAAGAATAACACAGGCCATTATTCTAGGCTTTCAGTGGTGATAGACTCCACCATAGCAGACATTCAAATAATGACTGAACTATCACTTCCCTCAGAAGCTGTTCTAACAAAACACCACCAGCAAAATTCCTGGAGTTAGTTAATGTTTAATTGCAACAACTTATGGGATGATATGGAATCACTTTTTGTCCAAAACCAGAATTACCTCATGGTTCTGTTAGCTATATTACGTCTTCATTAGTCCAGAAATTAGACTGAAATCAGGCCATTCATACACTGACATCTGCTGAGCTTGCAGATGAATAAAACTTTGTGCTTCTCCCCTACATTCAGTGGGCTGGCAAACAATTATTTTCTGTTTCTATTTTGTTCATACAAAGCCACCAAATCTTGGTGCAAATACATGCAATAGTAAATCTCCCATTGTCTCTAACCAGAGCCATGTCTGGGTCCATCTATATGCAAGTTGTGTAAGTCTGTCCTGGAAAAAGCTGCCCAGTAACACTGTTAGTATGCCAACAGTCATAAATGTGGTCTATTTTGTGGGGCATGCTGGAAAACTACTTGTGCTAGGGAAAAAGTTACTGACAGAAGAAGCCGTGGTCCCCAGGATGGGAAAGTGGGCATGTCCATTACCAATTCCTTTGTCCGTAGAACGAGCAGCTGATCTTCATAATGCAGCCAAGGGAAGTCTGAATCACTACCAGGAGAGCAGGCGAGTAGCTGCTGCTATAAGCTGAGTGGGAAGTAAAAGAGAATGGGGAGCAGGTCACTGGGACTCTGCTCTTCTAAAGGGAGCAAGAGGGGAGTTAGATAAAACGAAAATAGGGTCAGTGTCAAAATGAGGAAGTTTAATGAAGAGGCAGCAGCACTGGAGTGAGCAGGGGCAGGAGAAAGGGGGACAGAAGATCACAAGAGATAATGGAATTGTGGGGGAAAGTAACAAAGTCACAAAGGTCAGGTGTTGCCTTCTAATTCTCTGGGTTTTTTTGGCAAGGAGAAACATTACTTCTGGACAAGAATCTGTGCAATACTTTGGCAGTTGTGCTGGTAGGAGGTGAGAGCTGCAGGAGCAAATTGAGAGGGTTTCATTGATCCTCGGTGAGATGGGGGGACCCAGGGGAAAGGGACATGGCTGTTGGAGGAGGGGAGAGGCTTTGTGTGAGGGGCACTTCTTACATTTCAGTGTAGGTGAATAATAGTAAAGTTTCATGGTGGAAACAGGCAGATAGAGAGCCCCTTTTCCCCAAAGGCAGGGAATGGTTTTTGTGAGCCCATGTGCTGAAGCTGGTGAGATGAGGTGTGTGAGGAACAGCATGAAGAAAAAAGGGCTTTTGCTTTGAGCCCCCAGGCTGACGTACAGTGCAGAGGGGTTAAAATGCTTCTGCCAGGCTCTGCTTGCATCCTTCATTTCAAAACAATGAATATAGTTATTCCTAATTTATTGTAGGATTCTCAGAGCTGGCAGATCACCAGCGTTGTTTCTTCTCTCCTTGGATTAACCCAGCCAGCTCTCTCTCTATTTCCCTGAGCTGCTGCTGCCAGTGTTGTTGTTTTGAATCCTGCAGCACCAGCTAAGTTAATCAATCACCACAATCAGTGCTGGCATTCAGACACAAAATAACATGCAAAAAACCCCTCTCTGTAACCCACCGAAGGGCTGGGTGGCACTGTGAAAGCAAGAGCAGATACATCCCACCAGTGGCTGCATGGGCTCCTGGTTCCCTGCTGTGGGTATGTGTGTGCGTGCACGTGTTGCGTCTTTTCTCTTTCCTGTTACAAGTTTGTGAAACTTGGCCTGATATGCTAGAAAAATCATCTACTAAAACAACAAAATATTTAATGTATCCTCTTTATGCCTTAAATCCAGTTCAGGCTAGAGCAGAATCAGGGAAGAATTTGTGATTAAATAATTAGTTTAACATAACATTTTTTATTAGCATGTAACTAAGTGTTATGAATTGAATGAAAAGCATTGTGTAACCGAACACACCTCCTTCACAACTGCCACCCTAAGAAATATATCAGTGCTTGTACAGGAGGGGAATGTAAGAATTCTTGTACACTTTTCATTTGCCAGAAAACAAACTCTGCCTTTATCCAATCCCCCCCAATTTTTTTATTATTATTATAGCAATATCAGCTCATGCTGTGTAAGTGATACATTAACTTTCTCATTATTTTTTGTACTGTGGCTTCAATGGGCAGAGATAGAGTAAGGCTTATCTGAGACCTCTGTGGGTGGTAGGAATGTAAAGATTTTTGTGACTGAAAAGATGTTCAAGGTTCTAGAGACAATTTTAATGGAAAGAGATTCAATGACTGTATTGTTCATTATGTTCTACACGTGGCTAGGTTGAGGTTTAATTGCATGTATCGTTGGCTAGTGGCCAATGATGCAATGTCTCCACTTTGCCTGAGAGTTACCTACAGATCATGCAGATGTTCCTGAGCAGGGCAGGAGGTGTCGTGGGTACAACATGATCTGGTGAGACTGTAACTTGGGCTTCAGCATTTCTGGGTTCTAACAACAGTGATACCTTCTGTTTCTCTCTAAAATTAATTCTTAGCTAGAGCACGGCATGCAGGTTACATTTTCTCCCAGCAGCTAGATGATCTCTGGAAATGTGGAGCAGAACTGTGCACTGAGTAAAGGCCCTCTGACTTTTAGAAGCATGTCCAGGCTGAGTTTGCTTCCATGGGCCCAAGCGGCAGGAACTAAAAACTTGGACAAGCTGTGCTGCAACTGAGCAGGGAAAAGGCTGCCAGTGTAGCCCCCAGTTCAATAAAGGATCGAGATGTCTGTTCAAGTACAGAAATGCCTGCAGGAAGGATTGCCTCTCTGCTTGGGGTGAGGGACCTACTCAGCTGAGGCTGCAACGCTGCGAGAGGGCTGGGATGGGATTGCTGTGGCATTGTGCCATACCAGCACCCAGGCAAGGCTTCCATTTCACCAGAGTGAATTATACTTTCAAATTGGGGGGAAAAAAATAGATTTAGTAAAGTGAAGTGGATTTTGAGAGGTCATCCAAGTCCATCTGCAACTTCAAAAGCACCACTTCTGATAAGCGTAAGTCTTGCAAACTCCCAAGCAGGTGGGCTCTGGAGCCTCCCCAGGAGATCTTTTCCAGTGCTTAACTAGCCATATTATTACCAAGTGTTTCCTAATGTTTGATGTAAATTTCCTGTTCTCCTGCTTAACCCAATACTCCTTTCGACAGCGGATAAGGAAGACTACTTACTCCTTTCCTCTTCATGTGCATATATATTTCATAGTAGCCCTTCTCAGCCTCTTCTGCAGACTATGAGCACGTTCTTTCCAGTTCTCCTTGTTTCCTAGACCTCTGGCTGCACTCAGTGCTCTCTGCTAGATCTTCTCTGTTTTGTATCTTTTATTTTTTTGAAGCTGAAATGTGTTGCCCCAAACTGAATACACTGCTCCAGCTGCCAAAATCATGTTGTATTCTAAGCAAACATCCTCAGACTAGCCTGCAATCTCCCGTGCGGCCCTTCTCAGTTTTACCGCATGCAGAAAGTAAGTCACTCTGTTCTAACAAACAAGACTGCAGTACAAGTATTTCACATAAGCAAATCCAGGGCAGATGCCTGTAGAAATGTACTTAACAACATCCTTCCAGTTTGACAGAGAATTTTGTAGGTGGAGGGAGACCATATTTTTCCTAGCTCACTTAAGAGCTTGAGGAGGCTGATACTGGAAAGCTTTAATAAAGTTGAGATTTATCTACTGCTTCTCCCCTGTTCCCACTGAAGGAAATTAAATTGGTTTAACAAATCTGTGTTTTTCACAAAGCCATGCTAGCTGTTACTCATCTCCTTGTTATTTCCTGAGTGGTTACAAATAATTTGATTGTTTCCGTATTTTTCCAAAAACTGACCTTCAGTCACTGCTCTTTAACTCCCCGTTACAATCTTTTCCCTCCCTGTAAGGAAACGCACTATGTGCCATTTTTTCTGTCTTCTGGATATTCACCCATTTTACATAAACTCTCACAGATTAATCACTAATGGCTCTGAAATTGCTTCGGACAGTCCAGTAGGATACCTTAGGATGAATTGTATCTGACCCAGCCAATTTGAAAGATCTAATTTATCTATGTAATGTTCAGTCTGTTCTTTCCTTGTTTTCACTTGTGTTTCTACCCCTTTGTCACTCGTGCTGCTTCTTGCCTGATCTCATTTGACCTTTTTAGTGAAGATTGCAGCAAAAAAAGCTTTAAGCACTCAACCTTTTCAGCATCACCTGTCAATAACTTTCCTGTCTTGTTCAATAGCAGGCCAACACTTCTTTTTTCCATCTTTCTCTTAATATGAAATATGTTTGCAGCATATTTTCTTGTTATCCTTTCTGCACCAATGTGTTCCCTGTTATCACTTTACCTTCCTGATTCAGGCCCTGCATTCCCTTCTCTTTCATCCTGGTCTTTAGTAATCTGACCTAGGTTCAACTTCTGGTGTTTCAAGTCAGCAAGGACTTCATTATTTAGTTAAGATGGTTTCTTACAACACCTCTAATGGTTTTGCTGCTTTGGGATAATTTGCAGTTGTGCCCTTAATGGAATTATTTTAAGGAACTGTCAGCTACTCTGAGCTTGTTCCCCATGAGACATTACTTACCAGTTTTCTGAGTTTATTTAAGCTGGCTTTCTTCAAGTCTGTTTTTTTTAATTTGCTATTCCTTTCCAGGAGCAGTGAGTTTTCTCATTCCATGATAACTACTGCCCAAATTGCCTTCTAGTTTCATATTTCTAAACCTGTTTCTCCTGACTCTTAGAATCAAGAGTGGGGAGCCTTCTCTAACCTTGGTAGCAAGACACTGGCAGCATGGACTTTATGTCCTGTGAGACCCTATCTCCCAGAAGGCATCTCTGTTAGCTCTCTGCCATCAGCCTCCATCATCCTCAAGCCCAGTGCACTGGATGTGTGATTCACCTTGTCCTCCAAAAGAAGTAGCTGCATCTGTCTATTTTTCGTGGCTTTACTCTAGACACCACACACAACCCCATCGTGATAGTATCTGCGTTCATTCACCCTGTTATGATCTAGGGATTTTCAAACAGTTTATCTCTTTCTACATTTTACAGTGTGGAGTGAGTGTATCCATGGATGGCACTTCATCCCTCTTCTCCCTGAACAAACTGTACTGTCTATATTAAAATTCTAGTCACGTGAATTATCCCAACAAGTTTCTTGTGCCAATTAATTCATAATTTTGAGCACGTATTAAAACTTCCAAGTCCTCCTATTTATTCCCTGTATTTCTTGTATAAGTTCTTGTGATTACTTTTGGTGATTGCACCCAGCAAATATCGGGAATAACTGTGAAGTCGGCAGGTTATGTTTCTCTGTTATTTACGTGAATTCCAATACAAATTATTCTAATGGTTGACAAAGTTATTTCAGATTTACTTACATTATAGTGAAGGAAGAATTTGGCCCATTGAAATGAATTCTGTGTTGAATAGGCCCAGGCCAAGAGGATTAAGCATGTTTCTGTAATTGCTAGATGTGTTATACTGTATGTAATCAGTGTAGTGGCAATAAAATACGATTGCCACACCCAGACTCTTTCATCACCAAGCTTTTTGGATGCTATAATTGTTCTTCTCTTGTTACTGTGCTCGCATTAATAAGGCACAGGGTTTTACATAATTGGGAAATTTTTTTTAATAGACCTCTAGCTGAGGTATGCATGCAAGCAGACTGTACCATGTAGTTTGTGCTGCAGCAAAGCAGCAGAACATGAGGTAGAAGAAGTCAGCTTTTGAGGTTTTATTACTTTTTGCTTTGTGATGACTGGCTTCGAGCCCACACATTTCTTGAATACACAATAGGGAGTTGGGCAAGACTGCAGAAATAAATTTTATTAACACACAATCACTGCAGCACCAGACAGAATAATCTCCTTTAGTCTCCTCTAGCTGGCAGAGTCCTCTTTGTACCAGGTCAAGTCAATTAGCAGTATAATGTACGACAGGTTTTATTTAAAAAGGGTTTAATTAAAGTTTTGTTACAAATCTCATACAAACTAACAATCTGTCTTTTAGGGATATGTATTATCTAGAAATTGATTTTAACTTAAACACTAATTTATAGACTGTCCCCTTTAATAAGTATAATTCCTTGGAAGATATTAAGGTCTTCCTGCCCCAAATAAAGTCAGGTCCTGATTCAGCAAAACACATAATTACTAAGGACTTCGCTGGGGCTCCTCATGCACTAAAAGCTGGAGGTGTGCATCAGCACTTTGAGTTTGGGCCTTACAGTATAACCATGGCCCTGATACACACATTGTTCAATTCAGCCATGTCTTTACTGAGAAGGATGTTTAAAAGAATTAATGATGTCTTTCAAAGATCTCATACAGGCCACTAAAAATGGCAACATATCCTTCTGCTAGATACAGGTGGTTTTTCACTAGTCCTGGCATCTTCTCAGTTCTTACATCTAAATACAATTATTTACCTGTGTATATATTTTTCGAAAAAATATTGACCCCACTAATCCCTTTGTTTTTTCTCTCCACAAGAAAGCAAAGGCAGCTTCCCCAGCTGCTGAGCATAACCACATTAACTTAAATGGAGCTATGTCAATTCATGTCAACTGAGCATTGCACCCCAAAAGTTTAACTAGACTCTCTTAATGAAAACAAGCTATGTTATTCTACTGATTGCTAACTACAAACTTTCACTTTATTCTAAGTCCTGTAGAATAATAATCCCCACAAAATCTGAAGAATATATCACATTTCAGAATAACTTATAATTCATCATTGTATGTGACACTTTTTTGTTGTTCACAAACTATATAAGGTAGACTAAGAAATGGGTGGATAGAAAGGATTTCTGTGTAGAAAATATCCCAGATGTTTTTCTGGCTCTCTCCTGGGCAGTGTGGTTATATTACATCAAAACCTCTGGCTAATTAATTTGCTTAATGGCCAGGGAGGCAGGCAAACTGGGTTCTGCAACCAGCCTTGGAGATACCACAGAACCTGCTGCATGTTTCTAGCAAGTGCAGGAGCCAGGACCGACGGACCCTGCTGGGGCAGCCCCAATGGGCAGCGCTGGGACAGACCCAGGAGCAACAGCTGGAGACACTGAGAAGCCTTAGAAGGCATCTGTCTTCTCTTCACAGCATATCTGGGAAAGTTATGCCTTTTGTTGAGATGTTTATTACCAAAGCAAAGCCCCCTCATTTTTTACTTTTTAAATCTTTGAGACACGTGGAACAGCGGGCCAGAATTTGCTTTGATTAATCTCCAATCTGGTTTTACTGTGTTCTCCCCTGTGGTATAAATCTAGACTGCAGCTGGTAGGGGGTTGTATGCTTTTAAAAAAAGTCTCAGCACCAAAACATTAAAAGTAGCAAGCTTGTGTTGCCTATTTCTAAGTCTAAATGGTCTGAAAATGAAAATATAATTCAAATACTACTTTTTCTGCCACCTTCTGCCTGAGCCCAGCAGAGATGAGGCAGGGAAGGCAGGTACGTTTTTGAAATGTGTGACAAAAGAATAAAATGGGGGGCAAGCAGAGGGAGGGGGAAACAAGTGAATTCAGAACACCTGTAGAAAAGAATAGAGAAAAACATGAATAGAGAAGTAAACTCTGACAGCTACTGTCACAGATCCCCTGATTTCAATGAGGCCTCTGACGCTGTGAGCTGCTCAGGCTATTTCGGCTTGGTGGCCTTACTTGTTTCAGCATAGCTGTTGGGTGGGGATGCCTGGCCCTAATGTACATCATAGGCTGCCTGCTAGCTAGAAGAACAGGCTTGCTCATTTAAAATTGAATCAGGCTTTGAGCTTGTGTTTGCAACAGAGAAACATAAGAAATGAAATAGTCTGCAAAAAAAAATCTTTAGTAATCTGATAGATTCTCAAACCAAACTCTTCAAGATTTGTCCAGGATTAATGTCCAGTCTTCTTGCAAGTTAAATGCATGCTGGCCATAGCATATTTTATAAAACCCACAAGTGCCCATGGTTTGTTCTGCGAGCCCTGGCACACAACAGGGTGTAGTTCTGCTGGAATAACCATCAGGCTCAGGTGTGCTGGCAGGAACAAGGCACAGACTGTGTTCCTAACAGAGCTTACAAAGCTGAGGGAGGCCTGACCCGTGCAATTAGACAGAAGTATTTTCACTGATTGGATTTCTTGTTGGCCGGTCAAGAAGCATGGGGTCTTTTTACTTGCCATTTTACAAGTATAAGTCTTATGTGTGACCATGTTGTTCACCATGTAGGGGATTAAGGGAGAGAGACGAGTATTTCAGGACTTGAGTACTATTTCCCTGGCTCTGTGCACACGCATGCAGAGGTGTGCGCTAGGTGTGGTGGAACGGCTGTGGTGGAGTGTGTGCAAACCCTGACAAGTGTGAGCCCTGAGGAAAGGTCGAGGCTGGTGGGTTGGGGCAGCGAGAGGCTGGGTATCATGGCTGAGCTGCTGCTGGAGCTGCCCTCTGATGCTGCAAGATGCTGAACTCCAGCCAGTGCCAGGTGACTAAGCTTTCAGGTTCACGGTTCACTTTTAAGGTCCCTCAGTCTTCACAAAGACACTTGCAGGTTTGAAGGTGCATTTTTAAAAGTGCAATTGGATTTGGGGCCAAATTGGTCAGTATTTTAAGAGTTCAAGCCCAGAACTGTAAAGCAGACTAAACCCAGGCCTCCATGTGCAAGATCCTAACATGTTAGGCCACTCTTTCATCCACCCTTTCCTTCCCTTCCCTCCAGAAACAGTCTCACCCAATTTACAGTACTGTAATGGAAAATAGGAACCAGAACACGCTTGGGCCTCCTTTACCGATTTTTTTCATATCCAAATAGATTCCACAGAGCTTCTCAGCAAGTGATTTTGCTTCTCTCAAAGTACCCATGTGGGGTAAAATAAAAACAGCATTAATCCTAAAAGACAAAGTACAGGAGAAGAAAGAATTTCAGCGAGAATTAAAATATCTGCAAATGAATTTAGCTAGCATCCACCATCCTTTTAACGTTTGGAGTGATCTTCCTCTGGAAAAAAATAAATTAAGGTCAACACACAAACTTCCTCTGCTTCCTGGAATTCTTACATATTTTCACTATGATAACATGATTTGTGTGTGTGTAAATGCAAGGGGAGAGGCAGCCGAAAGCTGGCGGAGAGTCCCCTCCCCCTCTGGTCCTGGGAGAATGCCTGAAGCATGAGCTCAGCTGTTCAGGCTCCATGCATGGTGTCATACACTTCCACAAGCAAATTCACAGTGACATTAAGAAAAGAAGATCTGAGGCCCTGGTCTCTAAAGTGTTCACAGTGTCCACGAGTCAGCTCCTACATAAAGGGCTGTTTATTTGTTGAATTATCAAATTGTTACCCATGGAGGGGGTTGAAAATATCTGAGCGGTCTCAGGGTTTTCTTTGATACATTCACAAAAATGTGTTTTCTTCTATGCTAGTGTTCTCTGACAAAACCTGAGTTCTTTGCATTTCTGTTTCTCCCCATCCTCCCTCATGTATAAATACCCTTGAAAAAAAGGTAGCTCACAATTTACCATTAATTAAGTCCTTTATAGGTTTAAAATAAATAGTTGATGAAAGCTTAGGAAGAGGAGCTCAGCACAAAGCGTGTCTGTACAACATGGTGTGCTTCTGAGAAACAGAATTTAAATGATTTGCATATGGCCACCTAAATATTTAATGGTTTTACAGTTTAGGAAAGCAGGCTTAAAACTATGCTGTGCAGTCTATGATCTTATCTGGCTCTGCTAGCTATGTTGGGTCAAACGTGTTGTTATTTTTAGGGCCTGATCCTGGAATTTCAGAAGCCGGCCGAGCACTCGGCACCGTTTTAAACTGAGGCTCGTCTTTGGTGTTTTATCTTTGCGCAGCTGAGGCTGGTACGTGGTCATGTTTCTAAAGCTGCTAGACTGTTTGAGGCTCGTTAAGCCCAAACCTGACAATGTTGTTCCCTTCACAAAGAAGTTTCACATTAACGTCCTATCAGTTCTCAGGCTGTCTTACAGCCCCTTCTTTCTTTCCCCTGTCCCCATCCCCCAGCCGTGGCCCACTATGTGCGTGCTCCCAAACTCAGCTAAGCATTTCGTGAGTGTGCAGGGCTGAATGCACATTCACAGGAAACAAAACCGTGAGATACTTTCAAAAATGCAGACACACAAAACACTTCTAGACAGCTACAGGCAGGTGCAGGGTTTACACTTCAGATGATGGTCCAGTTTTAAAGTGCAGGACGGAGGCATTCTGATGAGACTGCTCTTGAAGGCCACAGTAAAATATTAACTGAACTGAAAAGTTAAATAAAAAGAAGCAGCTCTTCCCAGTGGAATTGTAGCATTCTCTCCTCTTCACATTCTTTTGAGCTCATTCATTCCTTTGAGCTGCAATAACAAGTCAGCTATTTGTATATGGTAGAGACTTGTAATGGAGAAGAGAGAAAAATTTGCTCACAAGCAAAACCCTGTCTTGTTGCACTTTTTGCAGCGATCGCTACATTTCTTGCTCAGCCACAGATAGACTTCTTCCCAATTCCACTTCTAGGCAGACTTTTTGGCACAGACACCTGGTCCCTGTGATTTAGAGATCAGGTCTCCCATCACAAACACGCATCCAAATAACCAGCATTTTTAGACACCTCACTCCAAGTGCTCCTTCAAATAAATGCTGAGGCCAAGGAGGCCAATAGCCCTCAGGAATTTTAATATCATGCAGAGTCAGGTTTTACTGGCCCCAAATTTTCCCAGTTGCCCAAAATTCCTGTTGACACCAAAGGGAGTTGCAGGTGCTTGAAAACCTCTCAGATATATGGATCACTTCATTCATCATACAGCTGCAGCCTTGTCTGGACAGGAAGACAGTAATCTTTAAAGAGCAACACTTCACAACCATTAAGCAACTAATATTTTATGCATTTGTATCACAGTTTGCTCTGAAGCCAACCTTGGCAAGTGTCTGGGGGTTTCTCTTGAGACTCATTTTGTCAGTTTATACTGCTGCTCTGTTTAAGGTGTTTAAGGGTTGTTTCCCTGATCCTTCTTCATTAGAGGTAATTGAATAGGTTAGAAGCCAAATCATTGTTTGGCTGAGTCTTCCAGTCAACAACCTTCTGATTGACTAATCGCTCACAAGATACAGATGCACAGAAAGATAAGTTTATCACAATTTTCTAGCACTCAGAACACCTTCAAAGTGCTTGGCAGGCCACTAATTATGTTTTTATAAACAGCTGTGGATTCAGATCTTGCCAAAATGCAATAAGATTCCTGTAGCCCATAATTTCAATTTCTCTACAACTTCACTGGTGATTTGGGCAACAACATTCTTTTCACAGGCTCCTCAGTTGGGGAAAAAAATTCCCTCTGGTTGTTTTGCAGGGAGGTTCTGTGCAACCCCAGGTGCCAGCCCCTTCCTGCAGGCTTCTAAGCAGCTCCGTGTTCTTTCTGTGCTAAGAAATTTCCTTTCACCACCCCCAGTGAGCCAGAGTTTACCTTCTGCCTGAGGCAGAGCTGCAGCTCAGCCATGCCAATTATAAAAGATGCCTCCCAAACGTGTATTCCTGGTTTCCAGAGTGACTCTGAGGTGCTACCACACCTATCTTTAGAGTGACTTAAAGTTACCAAGAGGCAATGTGGTCGCAGGGAATCACATACCATGGTGATGAGCATAACATGCATTGCTAACTAGATGGTCAGGGACACTCAAATTCTCAACACAGAACTCAAAGGAAATCTCTCTTTTCTTTCTGTATACTAAAACTATGTGAGCAAATTGCTGTTTGGCTCTCCTTGCATGGCACGCCTTGCTTCCCTCATATGCATTACACCCAAAGTTGTGCTTACCTGTTTGCCCCACTCGTCAGACTGCATGGGCAGTCCCGGCTTGGGGCGGAGGTACCCAGAGGATCAGTTGACCAAGCTGGATGGTCAGGTTCAAAACAGCTGTCAAACAGGGATCATCAACACTGAAGATGTGAACTATCCTATTCAAAGACAGAAAAACTTTCTGGAGAGCAATGAGGTAACTGAAAATTGTACCCACTGTGTTTCTGTCACAGTTTAGCTGGCATCATCTCTGTAGCAGAGGTGACCCCAACTGAGAAGACTGCTCTTAGCTCCATGCTGCTCCATTTCTTTGTCATCGACTTCAATTCTGCTGTCTTGAAAATGCTTTCTTATAGCCCCTACAGAAACTATGATACATATTCATACTAACATCTTACTAAAAGCCTTCAAAATAGAGTGAACCCTGGTGAATTTTGAGTGTGTGATCACATTCATTCTAGGACTGTTGACTCTCCAAAAGCCTCAGAATCATTGCACAAGAAATTGTATCAAGATAAGTGTTCAGAGGGCAAGGCAGCTAGAGCAGAGGGGTATGACTGCTGCAGACAGGGAAGGGAGTACAACAATTTGGCTAGCAGGCTAGGGTTAGGGTCACCTGTGCTATAGGTATTTCAGATCCATCCAATTAAACAATGTTAATTAGCAGTGTTTTTTTTGTTTCTAGAATAATCATAGCTGTTCTTCCCTGTCTAATAATGGAAGAATGACCACAAGCCTCAAATGTGATTTTTTAAGGACTGATTAAGGAATATTTGTTCAACTTGGAGCAGAATTAAGTCCTACATATATGTTAATACATCCTCACTAAAACAGAATAGCTTTTTGTTGTTCTCTTCTGTCTGGAACGTGAGCAATTTATATTCTGCTGCTGCATCTAATTAATGGATCTGATCCTTAAATTGAAGCAGTAGAGGCTTGTGATTTTTAAGTCCAACATTTCCAGTCTGTATCATTGATAAAAAGTCTTCATCAAAGACTCAAGACATGGAGTATTATGATATTTAAATGGCAAAGTCAGATACAGCCAGAAAATAAAGGTGTGATCTTAAGCAGTTGCATGGCTGTCTGCTGGTTCTGATTCACAACATGGAGCGAAGGTAAACTGCATTCAACATAGATATGTGGGAAGAACTTGGCCTTGTATATCTCCCTCCTTGGTACTAGCCAAGATAAAAATACATCAGTATTACCAGCATCCAGGAAACTAGCATATGGTGCTACTGCAGAATGTAACACTAATATGTTTTAGAAAACCATTAGTTTTTTCTTTTTGTGCAATTTCTCATTAATCTAGATGCCATTCATTCTCTGCGTGCATTTTTCCCACATTTCTCTCATGAAAAGAGAGGATATGCTTGAATTAATTTAATTGCCAAATGTTTTGTTCAAATAGCTGTGGCAGAAATAACTTTTGGTAGCCAGGTTAAATAGCCCCCTTCACTGCAGCAGTTAACGCTCATTGTTGCTGTCAGCTGCTCTGCATTGATTCAGGATCCCGCTGCTGTGAGTGCTGAAGTGGCTTGGGAAGTTGCAGCACTTGCTTTTCTCCCTCTTTCTCTCTACTTTCTTTTTTTCCCCCTGCAAGAGCAAGAAGATCTCACCGTAATCTGGGCATAAATTGCTTTCAAATACTTTAGGAAGAGCTGGGGTGCTCAAAAGGAATTTGGAGGTTAATTTGCAAGCCAGCTGAAAATTGTCTTTGACTGAGCAGGCCTGATTCTTCACTGATGTAAATCACATGCTTCCGTGGGGCTATGCTGTCTATGTGAGGTAGACATCAGTCAGGTGACATCCCCTACAACTGGAAGACATCTGGTCACTGTTTCCATCCTCCCGTGCTAACATGCGCCTTCCCCCCATTTAACAGGTAACCTGCAGCTGATGCTGCTCCAAACAGCAGCGGGTACCCAGGAGCTGCGGAGCAGAGCGGGGTGACCCCGTCACCTTTCTGGCAGGGGAAAGGCCTCCCTTGTCCCAGCCATGGCAGCCACTGCAGAAGACAGGCAGGGAAGCGGGTTCACGTACCTCTCACAGTCCTTACCTGCAAAGGTTAGACTGGCTGGTCATGTGAGGGCTGCGCCCTTTTCTACCGTTCCTGAAATAGTCTATTCTGCACTGTACAAAACAAGTGAGGGTGAAGTGACAAGACAAAAGAAAATGCAATCCAGTTGATTCCGTCATTTCTGCCACTGCTGTCAGCCCTGAAGGTTTTGTATTTTCGTAAACAGAGAACTCATAATGACGTGCAAGTGACTTGAGAAAAGTGACGGTAAAACAGATTTATTTTTTGCAGAAAAATATGGAAACAAAAACATGCTCTGAACACTGAGGTGGGTACGCACCAAAGTGCACATGCTGCAGAATAGTCAGCATCTTTCACCAAATCCCACAAATGTTGTTGAACTTTCATAAGCAGCTAATGGCTGAACCATAAAGGTCCAAAACCTCATGGACTCTTCTGTTGGTCTGTAAAGTCCACTGTCAGTGGGCAGTAGCCTGCTGCTGAGCCTGTGGTATGGTGCAGCATGTCCCAGCAGCAGCAGTGTTCAGCAAGCGGAAGGTCAGGGCAGACCTGTCCCCACTCAGGAGGGTGTCCCTTGGGGAAGGGAAGGCAGCAGAGTGAGTAGCTGGGATTAGAGGTGTGAGCACAGCAGAAGGACAAAGAGAATGTCTTGAGGAGTGGTAGGACCACATGAAAAGAACATTGTGCAGGAATGCGTCAGGTGACCAGGAGCAGAAGATGGGCAGGAGAACAGCAGGACCTAGGGGGACAGGCTGAGAGGACACACATGCCTGAATTCCCAAGAGCTCACAGGGTTATTTTCCTTTGTTTCTAGTCTTTACAAGTGCTGGCAATTCAGCTCCCTTGGCCCTAATGAACAGAGAGTTACTATCCCCATCATCCTTTTGCACTTGCACGTTGTGTAACTTGCCTGTGACAGATCTGTACCTAAAAGCAGTGAAATTTGAACTGTTTCTTGAGCTGTATGAAGTCTGAGGCTGTACCTGTCTTGTAATTTAAAGATGTTCTGTGAAATCTTTTGAGTAGTTTCCTTTCAGGGGGGAGAGAGGGTGGTGCAATTTCCTAGGATAGTGGCTTCTTATTAGTTTTAGTAACAAAATGTAAGATTTTGAACGGATGTCATAGTTGTGCAAGTCATGCTGATATTGTATTGAACATAGAAATGTATCTTAGTCGCTAGTATTTGTTCCTGCACTGAAGGGAAGCAGAGCTTTATTTTTTGGCTCAAGAAATCTGACACTACTTGAGACAGCACACATTTTTATACAAGACTGCAGCTGCTAGCAAATGGATGCATTTTTATATGACAGGATATGCTCAGTAGCCCTGGGAAACCAAGATCTGAAATCAATAATTTCTAGTAAATCACAAACTGACATTGGCAACATCCTAGTCTGGCTGAATATCTGTATCATCACAGACACTCTTCTTTAATAAACAGAACATACGATGTTTCATGCATTGGTTTTGCATTTTCTTGACAACTACATAAGAGTATAATGTCTATGCTTGATCTAAGGGATTTTTGACAAAGAGAAGAGGGTAACATTTGTTTCTGTGGGCTTTATGGTTTTAAATCTCAGGGCCAATTCTGCCATCAGGTAGTTTATGAATATTCATGTAAATTGTTTTGATTTGAAGAATATGTAACTTTGCCATGTATCTGGCATGGAAAGAGTAGTTTGACAGTCATGAAATGGAGAATGCTTTGAAAAATTGTGTCAGCACTAGCAAAGAGAGGACAACTCTAAGAACGAAGGGGAAAATAAAGGAAGAAAGGTGTGTGTTTCCTGAGGGAAGTAAAATTATGTGATCCTGTCTTAAAAACAACGAATATAGAACCATTTTTGCAGAGTTAGATATGTAAAGCAATTTGGAATCTTCTGTATCAGGTATGGGCCAGAATCTGCCTTTCTGTTGACTTCTAGAGCAGTTGGGGCAGGTCCATATGTTCCTGATCATTGCATGTATGTATGAATTGTATGATCCAGCAGCAAGAAAACAGCAAAGCTACAATTACTAGTAAGCCTTTTTTTGCATTATTATGTATTCTGAGTGGTGACTTACTTGCAGTCAGGTACAGGAGCCAAATAAGAGTGTGGTATTGCCCAGGCCTATTGTTAAACTGGAAATTGGGCAAGTGATACCTGTCACTCTTTGCTCCTGATCTGATACCCTTTCCATGGGCTGGAAGCTGCTTTTCTGCCCACTTGGCTGCTGGAGCTCTGCAGCAACTGACAAATGTGAGAATGTAACACCTGGAGAAAAGGCATCTCCTGGGTAGTGACAGGCATCACAAATACAGGCACAGTTAAGTGTTGCCTGTGTGTTTGCAAGTGCACTTTGGGCTGAGTGTATGATGCTTTTGCTCTTGGATGTAACCAAAGGTGCAGGTGACAGTGCAGCAGCGCCAGCCCTGCCACCCCAAACCTCGGTGGGACAGGCCAGCGGCAGAGTCAATCAAGAGGGAAGACACATTATGCACAAGTCAGAACTGGAGAAATGCCATTGATTAGCAAACTTTTTCAGCCTATTTTTGCTAACAATACAGCTATTAAATGTGATATTATGTTCACTTGTATCCTCTTTTATATTTTTAATAGAAAAATCTTATTAGCTGCAAGACAATCAGAATTGATGTAACTGTAGGTCCTGTACAAAGGCAGTTAAACATGTTGGTCATAATTCAGCCTTTCTATAAAATGTTTTGGCCTTGATGAAGGTGCATCAGGTATTTGATATTCTTCTAGCACTGCTTTCTTGCCTCAGTCATGGTGGATATCTGCCCTCAGAGCACTTTGCAACTGTGCATGGCCCGATAGCCAGTAAAAATAAATAGAGGTAAAATATTACAAGGCTAAATCCTGCAGGCTAGATTTCACTCAAATAAAAATGAAACGTCTGGATGAGATCAACAGACTTTTGTTCACATGAAAAGATTTCGAGCGGTGGTTTTGAGTTTGGGATGTCATTAGGGCTGGGATTTTGCCTCACGCAAGCCAGACCTGGCCACACCAGTGCCGATGGGGCAGGTGTGTATGTGCTGACCTAAGCACTCGAGTAATCCCTTCAGTTTCTGAGAGTCATACATAATGTTAAGCATGTGCTTAAGTGTATTTCTGACCTATGCAAATAATTGATTTCTGTATTTAAAATAGAAGTTCAAAGTAGATCAATTTGGAATGAGCATTTGGCAACCAAGCAGACATTAATCACATTATTTTAACCTATACTTTAGTAGAAGATACATACTTTATGCTATGTACCTTTCTATGAAAATCTGAAGAAATTACTAGCAGTATTGTCATCTCTTAGCTCCTAAACACAGACATTCTGGTTAGAGCTGCATCTATTTTTCTGTACAAAAGACAAAACCAGCATTCACTTTGATTTATATGATATTCTAAACTAGTTCACGTACTCACTGAAATGTTAGCATGTCAGTCTATCCTTTGATAATTTTACCTATACACTCTTCCATGGACACTCATGTAACTAATGACCTACTGAAGGGAAAGTTGGTCAGCTGTGTTCTTCTTTCCCATCCAAATCAACAAAGGCCAGGCCGAAACCCTTTAGTTAACTGCTCACAAACAGAAGTTTTTTTCCTTGAAGCTTCCTATTTTTCTGAAAATAATGTTTCTTTAAAATATTAGAATTGATACATTAAGAATCATACATATTTTTCTACATGACTAATAAAATTTCTTAATGTAGCAAGTATTGCTGAGGAAATTAAAATTGATGTAATTTGTCTATTTTCAGGTATTTCCCATATACTTTTTACTAGGAAAAAAAAAGAACATTAATTAAATACATTCAGAAATTACCTGAGATGCTGTTTAAATCAACGTATGATGTTACTGGTATAAAGGGTTTCAGAAATGAATTGAAATTTTTCATGCATTAGAAATCTCAGCCTCAATGTATTGTAGTGCACTATGGGGCAAGTACACAAAGGACACGAGCCCTCCCAGTTCTGAGCCAGTTACAAATGATCTGTCCTGAGGAAGAAACTTGCTGAGAAACTTGCACTGTCACATGTGATTTGTCCTGCAATTCTTCAGTAAACGCTTCTTTTCTGTCTTCTGAAGCATCAGCTATTGCCCATGGTCAGAGACAAAACACCAGATTAGCTAGATCACTGATCTAATCTAGTACAAGAAATGCAATACGGACCAGTCAAACCTAAGGTTCATCAGGCCAAATATCTGTGCCTTGAAGTGGGTGCTACTAGACCCTTAGGAAAGAACCTGCTTTGTACTCAAGGCATGGACAGAGAGTCCCTCCTCCCCTCACCTCACCCGCCAGAACCAGAGGTCACATCCAGACCTTTGTGTTAAATAGCCACTGATGAATTTTCCCTCCATAAGTACTTCCAATCCCTTTTGAACCCATTTATTCTAAAATGTCCATCCATGGTAACGATCTCTACAGTTAATTAAGTACTCCTTGAAAATGGATATCACTGATATCCAGAAGAAAAACACTGGTTAGGTGCACCTTTGATCTGATGGGAATTCTTGTGTTCTTATTCATATTACACTGACTTGTGATTATGCCACAGTTGTTTTCATTCCTTGAAAGCAAACACAGTTGGATTTGTGTGGGTTTTCTGTAGTTTTCTATCAGAGGAATAATTTGATCTTTTTTTATATTCTTCCTTATCACCCTGCTTATGTTCAGCCTAATAAATATCTTCGCTGTGGGGTGGAGTTACCCACATCCCAGTTTACACGTCGTTCCTCTGAATATTGCACCTCATTCTCACATGCTGAGGGTTTGTGTTTGGGGTAGAATTGGAACAAACTCTTCTTTTAGCTTATGAAGACTTGTGTATATCTGTTGCAGTTTGTGTGGTTTTACTCCCCAGGAGCTTTACTTTGCATTTTAGTTTCCAATAAACATACGCTGAAAGTGTATTTCAGGCAAAACCATTGATTTTACCTGATTTCAGGTCAAAAACATGCAAGTAGCAAGCATCACCTGATTTCCATCCATCTGATTCTGGGTCACTGACAAATTTATGAATCTTTCAGTGAATTTGTGGTGAATCCTTGCACTGCTCAGTTGCTCCTTCCCTTCAGTGTACAAAACGTGCTGTGGACCAGCCCTTGTCTGCTTGGACTTTTCTTATCCTTACTGATGTCAGGAACACCCAGAGGCCAGATGGGAATCAGGCATGGTTCTCCTGGGAGAACAGAGTCCTCTGGCATTAAAGTTACCTGAATGCTCAGCTTTTAGCATGTTTAGTTCACACTAACTGGAAAGATGCAGATCTTTTCTCTAGCTCTTGGCCATCTCATATTGGCAGTGCCTGTTGCTCACACAACTCCTCAAGATCAGCTCCAGGTGCGTGATCCTTTCACTTGGTGAACATAACATTGATCAGCTATTTAGCACATTGCAGCTTTCCAACTAACAGCTCTTCTTAGGTAAAAATATACTGCTTTTTCAACAACTGGGGAGAACAGGACAAGCATTGGTCCTCTTTGTTGTTTTTTCTTCTTGCTGTTGTTTGGTTTGGTGGTTTGTTTATTTGTTTTCTTTCAGAAAAGATACAGTTCAGCACACTCCTTTTATTAGTTTGTAATTTTTTAGATATAAATTATCAGCTCTCAGGCTCTGGCTTTTGAATAAGATGTCTCTATTTGAGGTATTAGGATACATTCTGGTAAGCTTTCACCTGTGTCCATAACAAGAGCCTTGATGGCCATCAAATTTCCTATTTTCTGAAGAATCTCACAGCTCACCTTTTCAAAATTAGACAGGAAGACAATAATAAGATAGTCTGCAATTTGTTTAGGGTAGGCCTAACCTGGGAAGACAAAATGCTGCCCTGTGAAGCCAGTGAAAGTTTTGTCATTGATTTTGGCAGCCACAGATCCCCCCAGGTCAGCTGTAGTAAATATGCCTAAACAAAGGGCTCATATTTTAATCACCAAGGACCAAAACTGCATCCTGAAAACCCCTGCTTAGCCATTGCCTATTGCCGAAAATGAGTGATTGCTGTAAGGCTGTTAAGTTTTTGTTAAATGCTCACACTGCTTCAAATTAGGCTTCTGTGTACAGCCAAACCTGTCCTTGTTGTGACACTGTTGAACATGCCAGCACTTACCTTGCAGCACCGCCTGACCAGTCCAGAGCACCACACTTGGCACAGGGCTGCCAGGGTGGAAACCAGACCTCCACACCTTCTGCAGGGTCTCAGTTGTCTCAATTTGCTTTCCATCTGAGTGTATCCCACCTTACACAAGAGAACACAAACCACCATCTGGAAAGTAGATCTGCTTAACAACTCAAGACAACAGCATCATTCCTGCCGCAGGTGCAGGCAGGACTAGTGTACATCCTACTCATATAATTTTCCTTTTGGGGAAGCACTTTGGTGTAGTTTTATGAAGTACACATAGTAAATTACAGTCCTTACAACTTTTGCCACTTGTCAGGAACTTCAGATGTCTGGAAGAGTCATGAATGACAGGATTTGTCCAAAACTTCTGAACAAATGACTAGTGCACTGTAGGGGCTGCATAGAAAAACTCTAATGGACCTGTCATGCATCCATCTTCTGATCGCGGTGGTGTCAGTAGGCTCAGTATATCTACAGAATGCAGGAATCCCTGTGTGTCCCACACATTTCATACATGCATATTTTAGTCAAAAAAAACTCCAGGCAGATATATGGGAGCCCTTACACACCCGCGTATACCTTCAGGGGAAGGTTCCAGACATTGCATACTGGGCAGACAGCAGCACCTCCTTGCAGGTGGAGCTTAATTCATGTATGATGAACGTGTGTCTCCACTGAGCTTGCTCATTTTAGGTGACTCCTCCTCAGCATGTTGGCTTTTTTAAATGCCATGCTGGTGCCCTGATGCTGTGTTTGAGCCCTGGCACCTCAGGCAGGGTTGTAGATTTGATCTGGGCAGCTTAGCAAATGCAAACATCAGGTGTTGATACACCTCCCTTTAGATGCAGAAACTTTCTGAGATCCAGCCCTTGGAGTCTGTAGAATTCAGGGTGCTTACACCCAGACAAGTTTATTATTTTTGTGCTGCTTTATTTCACTAGACAAAAAACATCGATGTAATTTGAAATAATATAGAAGGCAAAATCACCAGAAAAGCAAATCAATAAACTTCCAAACAATCCAAAAAGAAGTTATACAAATACTGCTCAGAGGAGTGGGCTTGTAGTTACAGCAGTCGCAGGAAAGCTAGAGGCTTCAGGAAAGGTGAAAACAAATTTTTCTTTGTTGATGAACTGATATTTCTGATATTTATTAACTTGGGGTACAAAGATGGGTTTGGTCTATAAGTTGTGAGTTGAAGATGATTGCTATATGGAAAACTTCCAGGAAAGTGAGGCCAGATTCTGGGTCCACTTGTATGTATTTGGCTACAGTAACTGAGTTTTATTCAAATAACTTTCTTCCTAATTTTATAGAGCATAATTTACTAATATTACTATTACTTTTTAAAGTTAGACATTTTATTAGAAATGGTACTAAATCTTCCACATCTTATCCATTGAGTCAGTGTACCGGGACAGGGTTTCTAGCATCTCCAGCCTATCAGGACAGGAGTGACAATCATACCGATTTAGCAATGAAATGAAATTATACCGGCAATTATTTTGGACCAAATGTGCTCTCCTGGCTGCCTGCAACTTGTTCTTCCCAGTCCTTTCTGCACAATTCAGGACAAGGTCTGAACAGGTTCTTAGCTTTCAGCTGATGGTCTGTCAAAATTAATATTTGGAGATTGCAGCTTGTAACAAGCACGTTTATATTAATATGAGAAGTGTGTGGTTTTATGAGAGCTCTCTATTCAGAATTGTATCTGTCGGCAAAAAAACATGTGCATAGCACAAAGGGGGAAAACGAAACACCACCACTGTTTCCTTCTTGGTAACCTGGGTTCACCTGTGTGAGAGGAATTTAACCCTTTCATAAGTGTTTTTTAATCAGTGCTGAATATCATAATGGCATAAAGAGAGAGGAGACTACACTTTTTAAGAATAACTCAAACCCTTACACTTCATGCCTCGGGCTGTCTTTTCAGTGATTTGTACACTTCGATTTGGAAGTAAAAATATCCATTAATTGCTTGTATGTTTCTGAGCTATGCTACTTCTACACTTAATGAACTTGAAGCTCTACGAAGAAGGTGGTAAACATGCTAAAGAGCTTTTTGCGTAGGCTGTCCGTAGGCTGCATGATTTTCACCTTCATGCACAAGGGGAAAAAAAAAAGAGGAAGAAAATGTAAAAAATCCTTCGATCTGTGAGGTTTCCAGTTTCTAAAGAGAAGAAAGCGTTGCTTCGCCTTTAAGCCTGGAGCCGTGAGTGTGTGTGTGAGTGTGTGTGTGTGTCTCCTCCTCTTTGAGTGACACAGCACTTAGATATGCCTATCAGTAACTTAAACCCCACAAACTCCACCTTCTAAGTGAGGAAGCTGTGGGTTGATGGAAATGTAGTGAGCAGATTGAGACAGACAGTGAATCATTAGCAAACTGCAACGCCAGGATGAACTTGTCTGGAACCTAAAAGGAGAAAACAGCCTCAGAGTCCTTGGCGGTGCTGGGTTTTGCTAAATACAGCCAAAGTGGATCTAAAAGCCGGCTGATCCCCAGGCCAAGATGCTGCTGGTTTCCCAGCGGGTAGAAGCACCACGCATGGAGCCACATATTCCAGTAAGTAGTATTTGAAATCGATATGAACTGGGAAAGTAGCAGTTGATTTTAAAGGACTTTAAACACCCTCGGAATAGTCGCTCTCCCAGACTCGGCGCGGTTGCAGCCGGAGCCGCTCTCAGCCGGGGTTGCAAAGTTTGCAGACGCGGTTCAAGAAAGTGCCCACCTTGTGCTGGCTTTGCCCGGCTGGTTTGTGTTCGTGGGGGCTGCGCCGGGGCTGTGAAAGAGAAGGAACCAGAAACTTGGCGTAAAGACTTCGCCCTCCTTTTTGGTGAGAGCTGATGGCTCCAGGGAGAAGAGGGAGGCTGTCGCTTGCGGCGGGAGGGAGGGAAGGGGGTCCGCGGGCTTGAAAACGCTAACGAACAAGGTGATCCCCGGGGCGGCAGCGGGGCGGCCGGTGCGTGGCGGCGGAGGGGCGGGCTGAGCGGGGCGCCGCGTCCCGGGATAGCCGCGGGCGGGCGGGGAGGGGGCAGCCACACCGGCGAGCCCCGGCCGCGGCAGGGGACGCTCTGTAGGCTTTCATGTCATTGCGTGTGTGCCGACGCGCTGGGGTGCTGGGAGAGGAGTGGGGATGCTGCCGGTCTCGGCCGGGCTGAAACGCCGGCGGCCAGGGGCGAGCGGGCTTGGGGAAGTGCCGGTGCGCCCAGAGCTGCAAGCTCGCAGTATCCGTGTGTAAACACAGCCGGCTCGCCCAGCCCAGCGCTGGGGAATTTTCATTTAAACTTAGATCAAACAGGCAGGGAAGGATAAACCCATCATCGCAAGGGAACTCCTCCGGGAAAGGTGTCACACGTAGATAGGCTAGTGCTGGTCTGTATTATTCTTTTAATAACTCCTGGCATTTGTGTTGGCAGCGGCGTGCCTGGTTATTTTGGGACTCCAAAGCGTACGTTATATAGGAAGGATTTTGAACAAAAGGCTCCGCCGAGCCCAGAAAAAGCCCTCGGTTATTCCTGAAAAGAGTGTGAAACCCAACACGCAGCCTTCTTTTTGGCGAGGTTGCGTGTGCGTGTGTGCGCGTTTCTCGAAACGGGAATAGCCCAAAAGTGAGGGAGATGGCGCAAACGCGGCGTGTTCGCCACTCTCTCCGAGACTATACGTGTATTTGAAATAAAATGCATGCTGACTCACGATTTAAACTGTTTTGGTTTCTCATCCTGTGATTAAGATCGGGGTTTAGAGCAATTGCGGGGTAAACAAGGCGCTCGCTGACTCGGTCCCACTTCTCCTTCTAAGGCAGGGGCTGCCCCTCTCCCCCAGTCAATAGGCGATCCCTCCTCCCGGTCCCTCCTCCGCCGCCTTCCCCGGCCTGTTGCTGGGCCCGGGGGAGCGCCGGGACCGAGGGCACCGCGGCTTTTGTTCGGGTCTGGCTGGAGGGGGGTTGTCACCAGGGTGACTCGCAGGGTTCCTGGGGAGAACGGCCGTTTCTTGGAAGAAAACGGGCTTTGGTTTCCTTTCACACCGCTCCCCCCTCCCACCCTAGAAACAATAAATTAAAAGCCTGCTTTTGTTTTCCCCGGTGCTCCCGGCAGGGCGGCGGGGGGAGGCGGCGGAGCCCGGAGCGGGGGCCGGGAGGCGCCGCGGAGCCGCGGCCGCTGTCCGACGCGACCGGCTGGGCAGTGTCCCCGGTGCGGCGTGCGGACGCATGATGGCCTCGCCTCTTCCCGTCGGAAGGGGACGAGCCTCCTGCCGCGGGCGCCGCACGAAGAGCCTGCCTGCTCCTCCGCCACCGGGGGGACCCCCGCAGTCCCTCCCCCGACCCGCCAGCGGGGAGATTAACTGCGTCTGGCCCCTTCCCGAGCCGGGGGCGGAGGCGCCGGGCTGCCCCCCCCGCCGCCACTCCGGCCACCTCCCGCTGCCGTGCGGCCGCCCCGGCTTGGGAGCGGGGGGGTGGAAGCGCCAGGAGAGGTGAAATACTCCCCCTGTTATATAACGTGAGTGTTTCCCTGCTTAGTGCTGTAATCCCCGGGTAATGCCTAATGCCCGTGCCCTGGGGGTTGGGGGGGGCAGAGGCTGCCCCTCCCGGAGTTCCCCCTCTGGGCCGAGCTGATGGGGAAATAAAGCTGCTGATGCGCGAGATGGCCCATATGGTGCCTCCAGGAGAGAAGGAGCCGGAACGGCCTTGAACCTGCCGGACCCGGCAGCTGGTTGCTGCCCCCGCCCCGGGCTCGGCCCCCCCGGCTTGGCGGGCTCACGGGCATCCCCCGGATAAGCGGGGGCCCTGCCCCCCGCCCCACCCCCCCGCGTTGGTGGCGGCTTTTGCCCGCCACCCCCATACCCGGCTACCCACCGGGACGTGTTTGTGTGTGTTACCGTGCGAGCAGCTGACTGCCAGGAGAATAACACCGAGGGTGGGAGGCACTAATGGTGCGGGGGGGCTGGAGGAGGGGCAGGGTTTCAGGGGACACACGCTCCGGGGGGAGCAGCCCCCGCGCTCGGGCTCTGCCCGCCCGCGGCCGCGCTCGCCGGGCTCCGGCAGGAGGGAGCAGTTGGAGGGAGTTAACGCGCGGGCACCTAAAAAAGCAGCGATCTAGTTCTGGCACTGACCATTTTCAGTTCTCTCTCCCTGCCATATGTTTGGAAGGGGAAAAAAAAAGGCAATTTGGGAAAGATGCTCTCAGCTAAAGGGAGGAGGTGGGCTGAGGGAGCGAGATAGGAGGAAATTCCATGTTAGGAAAGCATTAGCAAGGGGTAACTTCTAATGTTTTCCTGCCACTGACGTTGACAGTGACACACATGTGTGGGTTGAAATTGGAACGTCACTGAGTTTTTAAACTCAACCAGGAAATAGTCTGTTGCTCAGGGATAAAAAACAAATACTATATATTGTAAGGCAGGTAACATGCAGTTAACAGCTCCTTTCAAGGCAGTCAAAAGCTGTTTAATGTTTGGAATTGAGAGACTCAAATTTAATTTAGCTTTTTATTTTCAGAGGGTTGGTGTGGTGGTTTTGTTTGTTTGTTTGTTTTTTGTTTGTTTGGTGGGGGTTTTTTAAGTTGAGGTTTTTCATCTCTATTTTTAATCCTTTTAACCAATACTTCAGAATCAGAAAAGCAAATATTGACAGGGCTTCAGTTTTAGTCCCTTGTAACTAAGTAGTTCAAACTTGCAAAGTCTTGAACTTTTTAAAGCTAAGGTAGTTGTTAAAGGGTTTTGAGGGGCACTAGTTATTGCCAGAGCCAGTTATATTTTTTTAAATTCTTTTGTATGGCTTCCTGTTACACAGGTAGAATTGTTCTATAAATACAATGTGTTTGCTTTTGGTTTTTTTCACTGATCTTGTTACAAATGTTACAATGTGGTAGCATTCAGAGATTTAAAATGGGATTAGGGAGCTATTGTGCTAGATGCTTTCTGAACATGCAGGAAATTTACCGCCAGTTTGTGATCCAAGGTGTCAGTCTGACACTCTTGCCATTGCTTAAATGGTTACTAACCTGCCTGGATGCAATGGTAGAACAGGAACTGGCTTCTTGGGAGAAACAGAAGTTAGGAAGGCAGAAGGTAACACAAGGGCAAGGATAACAGTAAGTAAAATCCCTGAGTTGTCCTGTAGGTTAAGTACAGTGCAACTCACTGGTTCCCAGTCATTTAATCAATAAATGTTCTATGTTACTTGCTACTCTGATGAAAGTCGCCTTAAAATAACTTTTATGAGCATGTAACCATTGGAAAGTGAAGTAAATCTTGCAGAAGCTGTGACACATGGATTTATCCAAACTGGGGGATGGAGTAATAGAAGGTTGTCTGAGCTCCTTAAATAGGGAAAAAGGCAAAATCCCCAGGTTTTCATTGTTCCCTCATTCTGGCTCTTTCTCAGTGTCAGCATTTTTCAACATTTAGGTGAAGGTGACTGTAAGTTACAATTCATTAGTAATTGGTATGGTCTCCAAATAAAGATAGCTAAATCAGTTTAAATGATGCTGGCGCCTCTCCAAGGATCCCTCTATATCTGACACGTTTGCCACTCACTTCTTCAAGGAACAATTCATATGCTACACTGCTATTTTTTTCTCTATGGGAAGAGCAGTAGTGTAACTCATTACGAAGGCTTTCTACCTGATGTTCAAGTTTGACTTGCAGTCTTAAAACAAACAAACAAAAAACTGAGAGAGAGAATTTTGAACTGAAGGAAGCAGAAGACACACCAAGGCTTTGCATTGAACTGTTTTATATCAATATTGATTTTTTAAGGGGGTTTGTGTTATAAAGAGGGAGCTTTTATCCCCCTGAGCTCTTTGGCAATTATCTTTCTGCCATAAATGTTGATACGCACATAATGGATGTAACTAAAAAATCTCCTTATCCCAGCAGAAAAGGCTGACTGTTTGTTGGAGCAGAGAGAATGCTGAGAGTGTGAATAGACAAACCCATATGTCGCTGGTGAGAGAGATAAATGATGGACGAACAGGAGCTGGTTACTATGGATCAGCACAATAAACCAATTCCCATCATACACCTCTCTTAATAATATACCAGTTTCAATGCCATTGACGGGTAACCTAGGTAGCACCAGTCAACTGTAAGTTTTTCAACTGTTCTTTTATACATCTCAAAGAACAGTTGGGACTGTTCTAATTTTTTCAGATGTTGAGTGCTAAAATTATGCAGAACTTCCTTCCTTGCCAGTAATTTTGAAGGGGAACTTCAGAGCATTGCTGTGAAATGCCAAATGTGCACAATACTGTTGTGTGCTCATAGTAAGTTTTGTTTTGTTTAACCTGTAAAAGGGATGCACTCAAAAAGCAAATGCTTAACAAATATGTGAAGAAACCTTTAGGCGTTTAGTGCTACTCTCATTAGTGTTGTTTCAGATGGGACCAAATATTGGAAGATACCAGAGTATTGTTTTAAGTGAAAATAACAAAATAACAATGCTGTGTTTAAAAGAAAAAACAGCCCTGCAGAATAGGCAGTGATCAATAACACAGTTTTGACTTTCTGTAACCCATTTTAGGGCTTCCAGCAGCTGAAGGAAAACTTTGCAAAGCAGTCTGTACTTGCATCACCGTCTCCTTCCTGTGTTCTGTATTATTACTGCTAGTGTTTTGTGCAGAAAATTGAAGTCTTTGTCAGTTAAAGGTTTCACTTTATGTCCTTCTCTTCTGCTGGATATTTTTCATTGCAGTTGCTATGAACCAGCCTGTTAGCTCTGTGCAAAATGAAAGTATATCTCAGGTTGACAGCGTAAGCAGGGTTCATGGTTCTTGGGATATGACTCCATCATTTTTGAAGTCACCAGTTGCTCTACCAGGAAGTGATGCAGCCAGAGACAGATAACTAGTAAATGCAAATGAGCTATGAAGAGTCTTTATTCCTCTAAGGAAGCCTCCTCACTAATAATAATTTTCTTTTTCTAAATGGAAGTAAGTGTACTAGTAAGTCATTACTTCCCTTCAAGAAAAAAATACTTATTTTGTACAGCACCTACTTGCAAAGTTATAGTAGCTCTTTTTAGAGCTGTTTACTTTGGTGTGTGTCTCAGATGAGCTTAAGGGTGTTTGTAGGCCAGGCTATAGGACAGTACACCAGTCTTTCTCCTTTCAGGGGCCAAATCTAGCAGTCCTTTTTCATTTCATAGGGGATGAGACTCAGATTTGATAGGGAAAGGGGGTGGTTATGTGCTTCCAAACTGTTCCCTTTCACCTCTTGGAGGAAACAAAATGGAAATGTAGCAGAGCAAAAGATTTTGTCTCCGCTGGCTGGATTTTAGCAGCCCCTTTGCTGCAGTGCAGGAAGAGTTGTGCCCAAAGGCAGAGCAGGGAAAAGAACTGTGGGTTTCCTTCCTCCCCTCTCTCCCAGCTGGCTGGACTGGCCGGGGGATGCAGGCTGTGCCCATGGGGCCAGTGAAGGGCCGGGGGGGCCACATGTGGTGACGCAGTGGGTGCAGGATTTTGTATGGCCCTTTACTCCAAGTGCTGCCTCATCGCAGCAGTGAACCCTCGGTAAGCGCTGACCCAAGGAAAGGACTGCTGCTCTTGGGCGGATGCCGCGCTGACCAAAATTGCTCTTTGGCAATTGGTGACCAGGCTGAGGAGAGGGAAAAGCAGAATTCATCATTGTACAAAGAGAGACATCGTATTGTGACTTGTTGAAATCTGCTCTGCTTTCCCCTGCAAGGGACTTGGCAGTTTTATTGATAACGAAGTGTTACATAAGTACCCCATCAGGCATGTCCTAATTTGTTAATAATTGATGATCTGGGTAGCACAGAAATACTGGTGGTGTTAATGCACTCCCACACTAACCTGCAATCTCTGCAAGCCCCATGTTTTGCTTTGAATTTAATTGGAATATAAGCATTCTTCCTTTTATTTTCCTTTTGAATTTACCTGGTGATTCAACCACAGCTGCCTGTTGTGCTTCACTGTTCAGGCAGGGACAGCTGGGGGCTCAGCCTGGCGCAGACATGATATAGATTACCTCTGCAGGGGAGGGTGTTAACTACGTTATTGTTTCACCCCATGTCAGGCGATCTACCGAGTGGCATCAGTTTGAGCCCAGGGGGAAGTCAGTTTTTTGCACCTTCCACCTTTGGAGGTGAAGTGTAAGTCCCGTGGGATGGATGCGGTGGTGCCTCTGCAATTCCTGCACCAGGATTTGTCAGTACAGAGAAGCCAGGGCGCTTTTTGCACAGCACAGAGCAAGCACTCTTCCGTTTTTTCCCTTCTCATAACAGGTTGTATTTGCAGCTACCGGCTACTTTTGTCGTGCCACAGCTAGAGTGATCGGAAAAAATATTTACATCTGTTGACACGCACAAAAAAGAAACACTTACTTGATATCATCACTGTGATCTGGCTGCCTCTTTTGTATTGCATTGTTTTTCTTTTGCATTTCTGTGGAAGTTTCTTTTTCTCTAGAATTTAGTACCTCAGGACTCTGAGCAGGTCCAGGAGTTATATCTACCTCAGACATACCTATTTATTGTTTTCAGAATAACACAGCACATTTACTCTGTTGTGGGCACTGAAACCCATTACCTGCATTAAAATCAGAAGCAGCAAGGTAACTTTCTAGTTATGTTGTGAAATATAATGCCATTGTTCGCTTTTATTAACGTCTCGAGGTTGATTATATGGTGGTAAGAAGCCTGTTCTGCTGTGCAAAAGCCTGTCTTTAATTTCAAGTGGTTGATCCTGATCAGGCAGTTAGAGCGGCTGCAGCAACAATTGCTTGGAGCTCGAAATCACATTTGTCACAAGATCTGCCCGGTAGTACTGGCTGCTTGAAGACTTACTCCGACTTTTCAGAGTTACCCTTTGGTTGGATTGCAGTGGTGGGGGACTTGCCAATCTTTCCTGTTCTTTGTGCCTGATTCTGAAAGACTGGCAAGCTTTATGCTATGTTTTCTGAAGAGGGCCCAGCTTTACGAAGCTGCCTGTCTGTCAGGGATTAATTTAACCTCTAATTACTACATTTTCTTCACAGTTTGCTGCACATGAGCGTGTTATAACAAAAGCACAAAGAAGAATGTCATTTTATTTAGCCACTACTCTGAAATTAATTTAGGGGGTATAGAGTCAGATCTGACACACTTGGTGTTAAAATAATTGTACTGGCGTTAGAATTAAAGTACATAATCTTGTTGTTTCTAATGATACAACAGTACTAGTGTAAATAGTGTTGTTAACTCGTTAGTCATTGCCACAGTAATAGGAATGATACCTAGAAATATTCAAATAAGAATGGCGGCAAAGGTTTCCCCAAAATAATTAATGGTTTCCCCAAAAGAGTGCATGGTTTCTGCTTGATTCCCATCCACCATTTGGTTTTAGGATTACATGTCTAAGAGTTGTTTGTTGTTTTTTCTAAAAGGGTCTTCCAAATTGCAATAAACAAACATTTTCAATGTCTTGGGTTTCTTCCAGCCTGGATAATATGTTTTTGGTTGGTTGGTTGGTTGGTTTTGTTTGTTTTTTGGTTTTTTGTTTTTTTTTTTTTTTTAAAAAAAAAAAAAAAAAAACATGCAGCATCTTGGGAACAGTACAAAAGGCCATATGTCCTCTTCTGCCTGCTCACACTGACATCAGTGATGCAGCAGTTCATTGAGAGTAGTGGGTAGTCTTGAAGGATGGGAGTGAGTCTGTTTCTGTTATGAGACATAGGGTCGCTTTCTTCTTTTACATTTCTGTGCTCTGTAATACTTACAACAAAGGTGTGTTTTGTTTTGTTTTTTTCCTCTGGGAAGTTTTGGATTGGGAAATGCAGCCTGTCTCCAGTTTAGGTAAATGCAGTTAAAAGCACTGCTGTTGTTACATGATAAATTTGCAGGAGCCGCCTCTGCGTCCTGCCCTGCGTCCGTCACCTCTGAGCAGGCTTGTTGAAATGACTTTGAAAATGTAATTTCTCACATAGAGTTTGGTCTGCAGAATTATTGGTTATGATACTGACGATTTATTTCTAGTGGAAACAGAAGGTTGATTGCATATTTTTGTGTCATGCCTTCAAGTTATAAAACATAGGCCAAGCTCAGTAATTCTCCTTCAGTAGAAACTGTAACTGCATTTGATGGGAAACTTTCCCCAAAGATTCCCCAAGGTCAGATAGGACACAGTTATGGAGTCAAATCTTGTAGCCCCTTTCGCAAAAGGAGAATTAATGTAGCATCGTTATCCAGGCTTGTGACAACAGTGACACAGGATTGCCAAAATGACTAATGGAAGGAGATGGATGATTGATTCTCTTTGTAGTAGTGGATCAGGTTACTCCTCTGAATTCTTTCTTCATTTCTCTCAATTCCCAAACTGCAACCAGTTATTGTGATTATTTACTCTAATAACTTCCAATCTACAAGTAAATTGAACATAAATTAAGATCAACTGATGTAAAGGATGGGATGGTTCACTGAGCTGACAATAAGGTATGGAGACACTTCTGCTGATCAGTCTTTACACAGGATGGTTGTTTTCTGTCTGTGTGGAGGGGGCTGGAAGCCCCTGCTCTTTTTTTTGTGGATATGAGTTTTCACATAACAAATTGGAGATTTCCTAAGGTAGAATCCAACCCCACATAATGCCTGCTCTAATTTTAAAACTGTCAGTCTTTTATTTTTTTTTCAGAGGGTTTGAATACCTGTACCCCACAGGCCTCCAGACATGGAGGCAATTTTTGGAGTAAATAGTTCCCAGATTCTTACTTGTCCATTGTAAAATGGGAATAGTAGTGCTTTACCTTAAGGGATGTTTAGTGTGAAAGTTAGCTAGTTAAATATTTTGGAAATCATAAGTGCTTGTTACTAGCTGATGTCTTTAGGGACTATTCACATAGTTGGAAATTATATTAAAAATAAAGTCAGGTACATCTTACTCTAACAGCATCTCAGTGTGAATGATAGTTGATTTCTTTGCTCTGACTGTAATGCCAATGCAAGTGGATATTCCCCCCCCCCCCCCCCCCCCGACATCACATCATAGTATCTTGCTTTTGCTGGAACTTCAGAATTTGATATAGGGGAAAAGAAAATATTTAAAGAAAAAAAATGGCATATACTCTCAGGGATGTATTTTAACGTTTCATTCTCAGCTACAGATCTTCACAGGTTAAGTTCTGGGCAAAGGCAAACAAATGGATATTATATAAAGACATTTGTCACACACAGTTTCACTCACACACAAGAAGCTTTTCCCCCCATACATTAGTATGTAACATTTAGTGTGTAAACATTTTCATTAGTTTAAGGATAATTAGGCAACACTCATTTCTTGTGGTTATTGGAATGGATACTGAGTATAATTTCATTTTGTTTTGACTAGTTACTTTAAATCTTACTAGGATTCTCACCGTTTTAAATCTATATACAGAAATAATTTCTGAATTCATCCAGTATCTCAGTAACCCAGTAGATCATGCTGATGAGCAGGTACTTCTAAGGACTTCACTTTTCCTGTTCCTTTAACTTATTTTCTTAATTAACTGCGTTGATTTAAAGTCACACAAACTGAAAAAAACCCCAAGTATATACAATCCTGCAGTCAGAAGTACAGGCAAAAGGTTTTGATCTCTGACTGCCAAATGGTGACTCATTAAAAAGAAATTTTTGTTCCTCCCTTTTCAAAGAGTTACTTACTACCATGCAGTAAATATCTAGTTTTGATGCTACTGCATTGAAATGCCTGACATTGTTGGTGTATTAAGTCCAAACTCTGTGAGATCATTTGATTACAGGCTCCATGAGGTTTTGTTTTGTTGCTTTTCTCTATTAAAAACAAACAAACAAAAAAGTTGGGTGATTTTCTTCAAGCTTTACCCTGCCTGTTTGAGTATAGTCTAAAATGAAACATGTTTGGATTTTAATAACCTTTCCATACTTGAAGCAGTGGATCATTCAATGTATTTTTAAGCACACAGTAGCATGCAAGCACTAATTTGTTTATAATTGTGCATTGGGTAACATTAGACAAGGAGATAGGAATTTGTCTAAATAAAATAAATTCTCTTTGTCTTCCACATCAAGGGTTGTGTGTAAGCATTTTCTAATGTGGCATTGCATAAAGCTGAAAATTGTACTGAAGAGACACAGTCAAGATCCAACCAAAGGCATGCCCCTTTTCTCAATTTCCATATTAATCTTGACTCTTCGAGCCATCTCCTTTGTTTTCCTGTTCTTACCTATTCTACACATTTGATGGAAGGGCACAAAGGTGTGTTTGAATCCTCCATCTCATCTCCTCTCCCTGTTTATGGATTGGTTGGTTTGAACTTCACATAGTGTTGGAAGGATGTTTTCTTGTTTGCAGCAGCACTTGTATTTGACTTGAAGCAGAAGGAAAGTGTGTTTGGGCTTTTCAGTCTTTATGAGAAGTGAATCTTGGTCCCTGATCCCAGAAGGTAGATCAGCCTTAATTTCAAGTGAAAGTGCTGCATCTTCAAATAACTTCCCGTGTCAGTTAAAGTTCAATATTCTTGAATTCCAGAAATATAGATGAATTAAATCTAAAGTTTAGGGCAAGTGTGAAGGATGTAAGATAAAATGTAGATGTTTCTCCTGATGCCTCCCTCCCCTTCAGGGCTCCTACTGCCTGTCAGCTGTAATCGAGTGATTTGATTGCTTTGTAGTGTTAAGCTAAAAGAATAAATCTAAGTGCCTTGGGAATGGGGAACCAATGCAACAATCAAAACCAAACAAGTTAATAAATGTGAAGCATTTCTGCATGGTGCTGCTCCAGAAGTGCTACTTCCAGAAATGCTTGGGGGCATTAGTGGACCAGTCAATTAGTGTAAGCATGTTCACTGTACACACCATCCCTAATTGGATGCTGGGGGGTGCACTCTGTGTTTTGAAGAAGTGTGTGTCTTCTGTTGGTTCTAAATTATGGAAGTCTTGAGTGTCGCAGGATGAACTGTTTGTTGCTCACCTCCTTGCTTCCTGCTCACTCTAACATATCTGGAAAAAGCTTGACTTGGGTAGATATGATTGTCCTTTCTTTAAAATCAATCTGGCTCTACACATCTTCTACAAATTCTTTTTTTTCCCTCTTGACAGCTCTTATCTCCCTGCACCCAAGCCCCCCAAAATCTGGCCAGATATAGAACATTTGAGTGACTGACCACTGAGGCAGTTTGAAACCCAGATTAGACACTTGGACTATTTTCTGATGCCCACGTGCCAGGCTACGTACAGTCTGCAGTCATTTGTAAGGACAACACACATAAAAGTGGTGCGAGATAGAGCAGCAGTGTGATATTCTGTTGTGTAAGAAAACCCCTTCTTCTTGCCTGCATGGAACTGATTTTGGATGTTGGTGCTCATGCGGATAAAGTGTGAGTTAATTACTTGAAGTCTTATGCCAGCCTCTAGTTTTAATTTTATCATATCTAAGAATAGCAGCAATGGTGAACTACCAGACAAATAACTGATTCTCACTCTCCATGAGTTCTCCCTTTGGAGCATCTATATTGGTATCTACATGTCTTATTTCAGGAGTTAGAATGGTGACCCACTTTGCAGCCTTCATCTAGTCCAGCGAACATCCCTTCTTTGGCATTTGCACTGGGAGCAGAATAGGCCTTTGTAAAAGGGCTGTGGAAAACTTACCATCGAATGGTTTGCCATCTGCTACCCAAAACGTAGTGAAGCAAACTGTTACGCTTTGTGTGGAGCTTAGGGCTTGATTAACTTAAATTACCCTCCTGTTGTACATGTTTGCGATGCCGAGGGAATTAGGCAGCATATATTTTCAAGAAATACACGTTCATTATTAAGACGGTTAAGCAATAACATCCAGTGGTCATTTCCTTTTGGAGCCTAGCTCTGTCTCTGTAGTGTGATTTGTTTGTTTATGCATACCGCTGAATCCTGGAGAGGAGGTGGACCAGCTCTGCCGGCATGAGCTGAGCTGCTCTGGGGCACTGGCTGCCCTGGCTGCGCCGGCTGGTGCTGCCCGAGCCACTGATGGAGAGACAGAGACCTCGGGTGTAGAGACGAAGCGGTCCAAAGTACGAGGAGGCGATGGTAGGGGAGAGAGAGCGGGATGGGCTGGGACCAAAGGGAGGGCAAAGCCAAGGAGACAGAGGGAGAGCTGAGGAAGCCAGGCAGGTATCTGGGAGGAGGGTGGAGGCACAGCAGGTCCAGGTCCACCTCGGCAGGGCTGGGATCCCTCACGTGCCTGGTCCACCAGGTCCGGAATCTCCTATTGCTTCCACTCAAGCAGTAAGTGTTTCCTCTGTGCAGACTCAGTCTGTGTTCCTTCAACACTGACTCACAGACAGTGCTTTTCTTTATCTCCATTGTCTTTTTTAAGTTTGCAACTCTTGGGGTTTCTTTTCCTTGTACTCCTGCTTTCATAGTTCTGTTGTGATGGCTCTGCTGGAGGAATTGGACTCTCTTAGCAGCAGTGAAGAGATGCTCCAGGGACCCAACCTGGTGTCACCTCTGGAGGCATGCAGAGCTGTGGCAGGGAGCAGGCACAGTGCTGGGGCTGCACACCTTTCGTTGTCCTGTGATCACAGGCACATGTTGGTTTGGTCTATTTTGTTTGTTTGAAGCACTTTTCTTTGGGTGAGCGCAGTACTTTGGCAGTCCGGCTGCGGAACAGCTGACCAAGCTTAAAAGTGCTGTTCGATGTGTGGCTGCAGGACCTGCCGGTTGGCTTTGAGCCGGTGCTGAGACTGGGACAGAAGTGAAGGTATGTCTGCACCACTGTTCTTGTTGTGTAAATGCCCTGGTTCGGGCAGAAATAGTGAAGACTACTTTCACCTGGCTAGCCTGCTGGTTATTGCCAGCAGGACAGCTGTGGTTGCATGAGCTAAGTTTGAGCTGCAGGAGGTACTTTAGACATTAAGTAAATAACCTGGCACTTGACCCACACGGAACAGCAGCAGTGCCCGGAGCGCTGTCTCTCGCCTTCCCCGGGCCAGCCCTGTGGGCACATCTGCGTGAGGTCCGTGTGCCTCGCCATGCCCGGGAAGCTGGTGCAGAAAATCAGCTAAGCTGCTAAAGAGCCATCTTCCCAAATCCCCTTTAACAGAAATTTGGGATCTTAGGGTGGCCTTGGGTTCTGTAAACCTCAGATGGTAATGTTCTCTTTTACAGCTGTCTGGGAAGCATTGTAGTTTCTCAAAAGTAAGGAGATATAATTCAGTGTTTATAAAGGCAGATGAGAAAGTAAAAGATTCTTTCGTTCTCTCTGAGAGCTTCTTCACACGTAGAAAGAATGAGTCACTCAGCATTTCGTTATTGAATAGGAGCTGATTTACAAGTGTGTATGCCCTGAGATGGATGTTGGTGGGTGAACTCCTGTAGCTCCCTCCATGACCATGCTGTAAATGGCTGCAGCCAGTTTGATGTAATTCATTCTGTGGCACTGTGCTGTCTTTTGAAATGGAAGCATCGTCCTTCCTATGATCTTCTGAAGTCTAGAAGGCCAATTAGCATAGGAATTTTTGATTAGCTTTAATTCACCCCTACTACTCCAGAAAGGCATCATTCTTGAATTGCACAAAGAAAGACTCTTCAAACACAGATCCAAATCAGCATACTGGAGATCCTATTGTTAGGTGTGGTGACTACGATTAATACTTACTTGATGTCTTTCATCTTTCAAGTACTTTACACAGAACAAGCATTTCATCTTCACAAAAGATGTATGAGTTAGGTCAAATAAGTTTTACTGGCTCTGCTTTATTAATAAAGGCAGGGAAACTGAAGCGAAGAGATTAAAGTAATTTTCTCATGGTTACAAAGAAGGCCAGCACTGAAATGGTATAATTTCTGGTTTCTGTTTCTGTGTCCAGACCAATGTCTCTTCTTTGTAAGAAGAAGCAGTAGGACAAAATTTTGAGTAAGAACATCATAAGAATTTAGTGAGGCAACAGCAGATGTTGCAGCTACACCTGTGGCACTTATGCTGATGACCTGCAGAGCGATATACTGTTCTCCTCAGCACTCTAGTCTCTCATTCACCCTTATGGAGGCATCACCACAGATGGCTGCTTGAGTTGCAAAGCATCCATGGGTCTTTTCTTAGACTGATATAATGGCTCAGTTTAGGCACTAGTCTGCTGGACCATTGGAGACATGAGTATGTGTAGAGATTTCTGGAGTTAAAGGAGTTTCTGCTGGAATCAATGTGACGAGGTGCATACATGATCTTATTCAATTCAGTGATTCTTGAGATGTTCCCTTGGAGATGCCCTAGAAAGTGCTTAAATTATATAGTTGAATTTTGAGCATGCAAGTGGTCTCATTAATATGGAAAAATTATTTGTTTACCTTTGGCTTGCATAGGGCAACTCACAGAGCTTGATTTAAGTTTATGCTCAAGTGCATTGCTGAGTCGGGGCGCCAGTGAACAGCAAAGGCTGTGTTGCCCTGAATTGCAGACTGGCACACAAGTTGTTGAGGGCCCAAAGGTAGGTTTTGGTTTAAAGAGCTTCCTATCAAGATGAGTCAGTGGACAAAGCTTAACATCTGAGAAAGTTCTTATCTGAGAAGGCATCTGACATTTTGAAAGAGAAACCTCCTTTGTGGGCGCGTGTGAGTTTTGTGCACCCTCTATCAGATGGTACAGCTGGTTGACTGTAATGGAAATCCTCACCTAGGGTGGCATAACAATCGTGTTTTAGCTCCTCCAGTCCCACCATAGTGAAGGAGGAGGAGATGCTTTTGCCTGAAACTGGAATCTGCTCAGAGACGGCAGCTGTAGAAGACACTTCATTTTGTCTAGATTTGACTGTAAATTCAGACTCCTGTTTCATGTGGAGTAACGATTTTTATGCTGCAGTGAAGAATCACTCAGCCAGAGAAGGGAGACAGGAGAGCAGAGCAATGCAGCCCTGCTCTCCTTGTAAGGCCACAGTTCAAAATGTTTAATTAGTTGTTTCGAAACGGTGGCTCTTCTCCTTTGAGGAAGGAATGATGTATCAGCAAAAGCTGACCAAATTGATGTAGCAAATCAATTCTATGGTAATCCGTTTATTTAAACTTTGGTACTTAATTTTATAAGCTCTTCTCAAGTGTTCCTGTGCTCCTGTTCATTAGCCAGTATTCTTTTATGCTATCGCTTGGAGGTTTGTGCTGCAGATAGCAAAATGGCCAGGACATGCCACTCGAAACTGCCTCTAAATGTAATTCAAGCAGGTCTGCAATAATACTGCTAAAAGAAGAGCTATTTAGCAGCATTATTAATGGGCAAAGAGTTCAGGCAGGATTATGAAAAAGTAAATTTTTATTAAGAGTGGAGGAGCTAGAAGAATGGACTGATTGCCCTGAGTCCTCTGGGCCCTCGAGCAATCAATTTCCCTTTCTAGTATTCAGTTACTTGCTAATTGTATTGATTTTTATCAAATATGTGTACAAATCAATTTTATATTTTAGTGCTGTTAAAAGCTTCCGTCCTTCCTCACAGGCAGTGCTGCTCTGATCATTCTCATTGTCTTCCTTTATTTTAATGCTTTTATCCTAATGTATATTTTTGTTAGGACATGCATGTTTTTCTTTAGGACATTTAAGCGGGTGGGGATTTTACCTGGATGCTCAGGGTTGGAGTAAACAGGCGTCACTCGAACAAAACCTCTGAGAGCACAGTGGAACTGTCTGCTTAAAGTAAAAATTGCAGGAAAGGGATGTGTTGTGTCATAAAATGGGTGGGTGCGAGTGGCCACGTAGTGTGGCCCCCTGAAGAGCAGGAAGCACTGCTAGCGCAGGAGACAGATTGTGTTGCAGAAAGATTCTAACTATAAACAAAGAAAGGGACGAGTGCTGAACATGACAGACTCATTGAATAAACATGAAAACGAAGTTGGGGTGGCAAAAATTAAACTCCCGAAATAATGCAAGCTGTTTAATCGGTGCAGGCTCCATCATTTCTAAAAAACGTGTCACTCAGGCACTTCAAGTAAAGTGGATGCTGGAGACATCACTAAACAAAGTGAATGTATTGAGCTCGGAACAAAATAAAACAACATTCTCCATTTGTGTTTGTTTATGCCCATGGCGGTTTAAATTGTTCCTGTCAAACTTACCTATTTTCTGAGATAGCGCACTCTCACGCTCGCTTTTTAATGTAAGCCGCGCAGTTTGGAGTTGAGGAAAATCTTTCTTGCTGTGTGTGTAAGCCTGAGAAATTGGTTCTTGTAAGTGAAATGTTTGGGGTATGTACAGCACTGCCAGAGATGGTGGGAGACACTTTGAACTTTTCATGGTGTGAGCAGTAGTCAAGAGAACAAGGAGGGTTAGGGCTCTGCTTTTCCACTTGCCTCTGACTTAGTATTACACTATAGAGTTTATGACACTGTGTTTTCTGCTCTCATTGCCAAGGCACTTAAAAAAAATAAATAAAAATAATAATTAAAAAGAAAAGAAAAGAAAAATATATCCTTTTCTTAGGGAGGGAAAAGTTGCCTTAGCAAGTGTCCAGGTATATCCACATATCCAGTAAAAAATACACTTTTCATTAAAAAACTTGTACAGTGGTAGAAACATAAAGCATTTTATACTTTACATCAATCTCTTTGGTCTTTCTGTTTTTGTTCTCCTCCCTGCTTCCGCTAATGTTTCTTCATTACACAGCAATCCCAGCTGGGAAAGCCAGCAGAAACCACAGATTTTTCAGCCTCTTTTGTCTGCCAGACGCTGTCCCCAAAGGCAGAGGTGCTATGGCACAGGCAGACATACCCCAGCCCTCCCATCAGTTCAAGTGGCACATAGGGACCTGGGCAGCCGCACATCGGGAGCCCCCAGCCAACAGCGCAGTCAGAAGTGGGTGTCTTTGTGCCCCATAATGCGGTTTGCTGGGCTCTCTAGCTGCCACTGTGGCTTTTCTTGCTACAGGATACCCGATATTTTCAGATCCAGGTAGGCACCTTGACCGTAATCATCAGTGTAATGTTTTAGAAGCTGGTTAGGAGAAACCAGTCGTATTCCCCTTTGATCTCTGTGCACAGTGAGGTTCCTTGCTGCATTCCCAGCTGGAGCAAAGCGGGACGTATCCTGCTCCCGTGAGTAGCCGCCCCGGGAAGCTCCAGGCTCCGCACCCCCCGGAGCCCCTGTCCCTGTGGAAGAGCCTCTGCCAGCCCTGCCTCCGGCACGGCCTCGTCTTGCAAACCACGAGCGCATTTTTTTGTCGTTAGGTTTATACAACACCTCTTGTACGCGAAGTCACCAACTGGATAAGCTGTATGAGAGGTCATTATAACACAGAGAAGATAAATGTACCGGTTCTGCTGGAGGCTGTCCTCAGGCTGTTTGTTATGTGTCTCTAACACTGTCACTACATCACACACTTCCTCGATCTCTGTATTACCCTACAAGCCTGTCTAATGGGATCCTCTGTTGCTGATTCCAGCTTACCCTGACCTACTTCTTTCTTGTGTCCCAGCAAGCTGTCAGGAGCTATCAGAGCACTGGGAGCTGAAATAAACACTCACTGAGGGGAAAAGCAAGGCTGTCTCTAGTGAATTTAATTAGCTTTGTTTAACTGGCTTGTTTGCTTTGTAAATCACATCATTTTTAGTCAAATTTAAGGGATAAAAAAAAATCTGTAATTAAAATCAAATGATGCACAACCTTATTAGAAGTCAAGGGGTTTAGAAGTTCAGTACAAAAAGTCATTTAGTTTGTAACACATTTGCTGTGCTCTGAATATTTTAGGGGATTGAAGGATGAATTTGAGATGCTCTTTGGTTTTGGAGTCTTTCCTCAGATGGGGGGAGGGACTTATTGAGTCAATATCTTTACCTTTCCTTGAATTTGAGAAAAAAATATATATCTTATTTAAAATTAAGACTTGAGTCTTTTCATCAGTATTGCAAGCTTGCTGGATAAAATTTTTGAATCCCAATAAAGATTCTTACTGTTTCTTTCTGCCCTGTAGCCTAAGCATCAGTATATTATCCATAGTTTGGATCTCTGCTATTGTGTGAGGCCATGGTTTAAATCATGGCTTCCCTTTGCACTTCTGTTGTATTTTTGAGCATTAGAAGAGAAGTTGTAATTTTGGATCTGCCAGACAAATGAAGCACTGACACTACAAGTCATCACTGGGTTGAATTTGAAAGTGCTTATAGTGTTTTTATCAGACAGTATGTTATGTCTTTCAGGTGCTTTACTGTATTTCAGTGTGGTGCATATTTCTTTTAACAATTGATGTGCTTGCTCTTGTCAGCATAGGGTCTAATCCTCTTGCTGTTGAAAATGATAAAAGCCCTATGAATTCCTAATACGTCTTATCAAAATCTGGCTAAAATATAAAACATCTGACCCCAGCTTCTGATTCTTCAATAGAAATATGTTTCTTCCTTGCACCATGCATGCATATTGACAGAGCCTTCTGAGTACATGGCTTATAGAAATATACTTGTCCTTGTGCTGAGCTGCAGCATGAATAGAAAAGGCTTAAAGGACCACTGAGAAAGAAAAGGGTATGGATGAACTTGCAGTGTGCAAAAGGTAAAATTCAAGATAAAATGACTACCTGAGAGTATAAGAGGAATTCAAAATCTGTTTCATGAGGCCGCAGTACTTCTTCTAGTCCTTTGAAAATGATATAAAATTGGCCAACCTGTAGTACTGCACTAAAAATTACTCAAGGTAATAATTTCATTGAGGAGAATAATGAGTGGCCTGATTGCTCAATGACTTCTAAGCAACTCACTAACTTACTGATCACCGTGAGATTTCAAAGACAGAAAAGAAAAATATTCTTTATTAGTAGTAACGTTGGAGGTGTTGGAGTACCTGGGGCAGGAAGCTCTGTGGCATGCCAGGGGTGGAAATCATATGGAAGTCTTACCAAAAGAAACACATTGGGAGACTTCAGTGGTTTGGCAAAATGGAACCAAAACAAGAATTGCCGGGTGAGTGGGGTAAACAAGCACTAAGCTGCTGAAGGCAAGTGAACTAGGTTTGCTGAGTTACAGCAGTGGGGAGTGAGGCAAGGAAAGCTGAGACATCCCAGTTGAAGAATTCACGTATCTTCAATGACTCCACTGAATGGAGACCAGAAAAATGGAAGTATTATAACTTCAGAAATTAGGCTCGCATTCTGCTGCTTTACTGGATCCTGTCTCTCCTTTGTGGATTGAGGTTTTCAGTATTTTTGGCGTCTGCAGCTGATATGTGTAGGGTGGGAGGAATACAAGTGCTTCTCCTGGGTCATGGCTCCAGAAAAAGTGGGTGAGGTGGATATTGTGGAGCTTTTATCATGGGCATGGAAGCTGACATGTTTTATAATCTGATTCAGCATGAATAACAAGAAAAATGTTACGGTCTTAATACCCTAGCAGGAAGGTGAGTGGGGGAGCAGTGAGGTCTTGGGGAGGCTAAAGCCAGATGCTCATTTGCCCCCGTTAGCTGCTGAGTGCAGCTCGCTGCAGCTGGGGACCGGCTGTGAGGACGAGGAGACTTTGGCGCTGTGGGTAAGTGGGAATTTAGTGTGTTTAGCAACAAACATGTGATTAATAGATGTGTGCCTGTCATCTCTGCGATTGCACCACAGTCCCTCCATTCATCTCCCCGGCTGCTGGGGGAGGGGAGCGGGACGGCAGCTCCGTGCTGGGAGGGCACATGTGCTCTGGGTGTAAAGCAGGGATCAGTCCTGGCGCCTCCCTGTGCGTTCCCAAAAGTGCCTGGCGTGTCTTGGGCACCGCTGTAATCTGAATAATAAACACTTAATTCCGAGCTCCTCGTATTTGGCTGAGGTTGTTCTGTTAAATGATGCTTTGCTTAGAGGACACAGAAAGGGGCAAATGTTCGGTAAGACTTGAGTCGTTTAACTTAAATCAACCTCCTCCTACCCACTATTGACATATCAAGAGAACCAATGAGGCATGTTTAATTACACATGCACAGAGTTTACAATTAGTCTGTGCACAGATTTTTTTTTTTTTTCCTTCTGACACAGCAAGGAAAGATTTGATCCTGCAAGAGCTCTTATTAGCTGTAATATGAGCAGAGCTGGTGTTTGCGTTTTGGGTCTTTTTTTTTGTTTTGTTGTTGATTTTTTTTTTTTCTCCTTTTTAAATGTAAGTGGAATGTTTTTTCTTCTAGGTCAAATGATTTAATCTGATGCTCTAATGTTACATGGTTTAGCAATCCTTCTGCTCTCCTTCTGCTTGTAATAAGTGACAAAAGTACAGCTTCTTGCTTGATAAATGGGTTAACAGTATTCACAAGGCAGGTAATAGAAATCCATATTAATAGGTGGAAATTGGCTCTCGATGCCAGACAGGAGAGTCTAATGAAAGTATTATTGTTTTAGCTTCCAGCTCATTTGGAGGGTGAAAGCTAAATGCCTGTATTACATTCTTATTACCTATTTATCACATCGTATAGCTGAGTGGATGTTTATTAAATTACATTCATGTTTAATGCCTGTTTGTATACTTTTCACTGGATGTGTTCTCAAAGGAAATTTTCTGGAAGCGTTTCAGAAGTGCACAACTATTTTCCCATTCTCTTTTTATAAAGTAAAACCATTGTTGCCAACTGTCAATATACAATTGGCTTGGAAATTAAATTGTTTCCTGCTAAGCTGTAAGAACGAGCTAAACCTATTCTATTTAATTTAAGAAATAAATATTTAAAAATCTGAAAAACACACGGTGTTCTTGGGTAGTGTTGATTCTATTCTAGTCTTTGAAAATACCCAAGATCCCAAGAGTTGGGCTTACCTAGTTTCAGCTTTAATTTAGCGTTAAATTGCTTCATCGGGGATTTTATGTATGACCTTCTGTATATTTGTGATTCTGTTGAGAATATTTAAAATAGTACTGAATACCATCAAAGATAAAAAATTAGGAGCCTGTTTATTAATATACCTACTTATGGAGCTTCTTCAGTTTTGCATTCTTTTTTTCTCCTTAAGCAGCACTTTCAGTTCATTTCATCTAGGTTAAAAAAAAAAAAAAAAAGGAAAAAAAAAAAGAAGACAAACAAACAAAAATCGCCAAACCCCAAAACCCAGCACAGGCCAAATATTCCCATGTAGCTTTGACCTGGAGAGTGCTGGGATCTCAAGGGCTTTCTGCAGGTTCTGGTAGATTAAAAAGAAGGGAACTTGGACTTGAATTTTCTGCCACCTATATTAGCTACAGCTCATCCCCCTCATCAGAGCACTGTGCCCATGCAGTGTGGGGTGACGGGGCTTTGGTCACAGTGTGAGTCAGGTGAGGACCGTGGCTGGTGGCCAAGGGCTCCTGGCTGCACCTCCACCTCATCCGGCGGAGCCCCCCGCTGCCTTCCCTGGCCAGCATCCTGCCTGGCACCTGTGTCCTGCCCTGACAAACCAGACCAGAGGGATGCCCGGCTCTTCTGAAGTTGTGTTTGTTGGTCTTGGGCTGCCGATGCCCATGGTTGGAAATCAGTGCCAGTTTATTTAAGCAGTCCCAAACAGGAGGTTTTTGTCCCGCTCTCACACTAAGAAATACCTGTAATGTGTAGAAATCTGAAGTGTGTATTCTTTCACTTCACCAAGTTATTAACAGATGCCTCAGAAACACCTGGGGCTTGGTGCAGGTGACTGTTGTCCTTGCAGAGCCCCGGCGGCTCCACGGGCACCCTGACCATAGAGGAAAGCTGCCCGAGTGCCGGCGCCGTGCAGGGCTCCTGCCTATGAAATCCTGCTTGGAGGGTCAGGCTGTGAGATCAGGACTCAAATGAGAAATACAAAGGGTTTTTTTTAATCAAAAGCTTTGATAGCTCTTGTCTGCTTGAAGTTTAAATTCGCTGGAATATTGTATCGATCCATCAGTGTAATCTGTTAAATACTGCAATTTGAACCATGCTTACTTGCTTATGTTAAGAATAAATAAATAAATCAGAGCTGATACAGGCATTTCAGCTCTCTGCTGTGCAAATAATAATGCAAACACTCTTGCTTCTGTAATGAGCAGGTTAATCACTTGATCACTTTTACTAAATTTTGCTGCCACTGCCCTTCAAAGAGCTAATCTTTGTCATTAGTGGGTCCTAAAAATGCGCAGTGAACATACTTTCAAGTTAGACTGAAAAAAATCGTGTGTGAAGGAATGTCATGTTATGCTCTACTTAGAACTGATTTACATTATTAATTTAACAGAACAATTCAAAACACCATTGTAATCATGCTACCATTTTTTTTTCAAATGATGGGGAGAGAGACAATAAATCAGTCTCTTGGACTATGTGAAGCATATGAGAAAGTAGTATTTTGAACAAATTTTAGCAGACTTATTAGGTTTTGAAGTTACAGCTGCCTGACATCAGCAAATATTATTAACATTTTAAGACCCACTGCAATTGTTCCTTAGACTATATATATATATAAAAGTATATATATATATACACTAAGAAAAGTTAATATGTGTATATATATATATATACAGAGAGTAACTCCATCTCTTAAGCATTTTAGATGACATGGGAATAAACTCTTTAAACTGTTATTCTTTCAGTTTTAATAATCTTAAGTTCCTTTTCAGTACTTCCACCTCTGCTTTACCTTTGTGTTCACTCTGTTTGATAAAAGACTCTGTGGGCTAATTAGTTTCATTTCTGCTTATGGCTGGTCTCTAATAGTGTTCATTCTTTTGGCTTCACAGATCTTGACCAATGCTTCAGTATGTTTGCTCTAACCACTGCAGGGAATGATTGTTCTCTTTTCTGTAGCCCAGCAAAACACATTGCAGCACTTTACTGGTTCCCCATTTTGCAACACCTTCAATATACGGGTGGGTTTGAGTTAAAACGCTTACAGTGCTTTCTTAAATCATGGTGATAGAAATGTTTTTTATGTAGTGTGACAGTACAACAGAATTTGTATCATTGGAAGCCATCTGAATGACATCCATAATACCGCTTGTATTTTCTGACCTGCCTTGATTTCATTTCCTATTCCAGACATCTGTAATTAACTGTGTCATTTTTTTCTCTAGAGAAGTTCTTTAAGGTGAGACTGTGCCAATTGGTTTTTGGGCAAGTCTTTAATATGAACTTTTATGTTCTAAAGCTATTATCTTACTCTCCAGCAGTTTGTGCATATTTGAGTTATGCGAGTTTGGATTCTGCCCTTGGCAGTCAACATGAAGTGCTCAGCATGAGGTAGAGATCTTGTAGATCCTACGCGTAACAGGAGAGCAGTTCATGGGACTGCAAACAACAGCAAAATCACTTAGAGGTTTAATATGTTTGGATAGGGAATGCCCAAGAAAATGTATTTCTGAGCCCTGTGTTGTTTGTTAAGTCACACTGACGCACAACCAAGGGCCCGAGGAAAAGTTCAGTAACAGCAGAGCCTGATGGTGTAGAGAGTGAGGAAGAAACTTGTCCGTGGAGCGTTTCTGTGGAGAGAGTTTGTCGGCTGTTTATTGATTGCGCAGGTCATTGGTGAAAGGTCAACAGCTCTGCTGCGTCGGCAGATAAAGATAGAGGAATGGCATGTTGAGGTCACATTGGAAAGGAATTCAGTCACGCTAAAGAAAGAACATTTTTAAACCTTTATTTACTCAAAAAGGGTTGTGAGGTATTGAGCTTGCATGTTTACAACCCTTCAGTGTAAGATTTAAAACCTTATTCTCAGCTTTTTCTAGGATTTTTCCCCTTCGTTTTACAATCTATTTTTAGAGTAGAACAATTTTTAGCTTATCACTGTAATTCCTTGGGCATGCTTTTGTTTCTTGCAAAACATTAGGTGGATATTTCTCTGTGCAAAGAAAGGCTAGTCGTTTTTCTGAACTACTAAATTTTGAAGAAATTATGCTCTGATTAATTTAATTTATTTTTTTTTTCCCTCAAAGTGCCTATAGAGTGCTGAGCACTGTTTATGCAGCTTCTTTCTATTGTGTTTTGCTTTTACCCTATTTGAAGGTAAATATTGCACAGTAGAGCTGAGATGTAACCCATCCAAAAGGTAAACTGTTTATGTTCAGGACAGCATTTAAATCAGGAGGACTCGGATCTTGCCTGAACGAGGTAGTTAGACTGATTATCAGCTGGTGTATGCTGTGGGTGGTTTAGACAGCCTGGGTAAAACCACTCCTTTTTATTTTATTTACCTCCATTAGGAACCAATTTAAATGAAAGCTATAATAGGCCATTATTATACTTTAGAAAAAGTGTTCTTATATAAACAGCCTAAATTCACACTTTAAACACATGCAGATTTGTTGTGCAGGGAAGGTGTAAATAGATGGGTAGCTGTTTTCTGGAGCTGGGAGCTAAAATGCATTCCAATAAGCATGGTATTTTCTCTGTATTAGTCCTGGTCTAGACCTTCCCTATCACCAAATTCCACTTAATCCCTGGAAATGGTGCAGAGTCTCTTCAGTATCGGGAAGTACACCCAGACATGAGGATAACCTTGTGGAGTGACACCTAAGGCAGTCCCTTGGTAAAGTGGGTGGCAAGGAACATACTTGTTTCCTTTGCCAGGTTTGGCATAAAGGCAATATGAGAATACCATTTGCCCTTACAGAAGATGTGTGAATAGGTTTGTATGTTGGAGACAGGGTGGCTTTGACTGATGGTTTTAATATTGCCATTTATTCTCGGCTTCTAAACTCTAAAATTACATTTTCAAAAAAATCTGTGGTTTTTTCTCTAGTGACTCAAACCCCCTAAGTTTATGATCAAGGTAGTTTTTTAATATTTTAATATTAAAACTAATAAATCCTGCCTGTTAGATCTTCCAAGAGAGTTCAAGTAGTTTACTTCCCCCCCAGCTCTGCCTTGATGAAAAGTGCTATGTAAAGATAAACGCTTTCTTCCATGCCTTTCCATGTAGACACTCAGAACTGCTCTAGAGAAGATGCTAAGGGGGTCATCCAGGCACCGGGCATGTCCCCACCAGCATCCTTGTGCAGCCTCTGCATCAGCACTCCCTGCCAGGGCTTCTGCTTGCTCAACTTTATAGGTTGATATTTTCAAGTTCAGTCAGTTACCTTCTGTTCCTCACAGGGAACACAGTCAAAAATAAACGTTTCACCTGCGTTTTGCAATCACCTTATCTCTGCTCTTCCCCAGCGGCCCGTGTGTGTGGGTGGACGATGATGGTGTTCTTCCAGGCTCTGCCCATGGAGCAGTGTCCACCGGCAGCTGACGTGTGCTGCTCTGGCACGGTCATAGCAGCACAGAGCAGCAGAGAAGCTGCTCCAGCTGTTGGTGTAAGACAGCCCTGCTGGGGGCTGCATTTTGGGTGAAGTTTTGATAATATGGGGAGGAAAACTCTTCAGATGGTAAGTCTGATGTGATGCTCAGTGCAAGATTTATTTAGTGTTGTTGATGTGTGCCAATACTATGAGTCCTCATAGGTCTTCTGAATACTGGAGGAGAAGGATAAGAGGTATATATTATGTTAGATCAATAGCAACTGTAATAAAGAAAAAAATCAAAGTAAATATGACTAAACTGGATTTTAGTTTAATTTATTAAGAGAAAAGGAGTGTAGAGGATGCAAGGGATACACTGCTACTTGCCTGTAGCTGCTGAATCACATCCTGCTCTGTCCAGAAGTAACTACATGTTGGCATCTAAATGTTGTTGAGTCACCTTTGCAGTATGAACTGGTGATTTACATTCATGCATCAGAAAAGTTTCTTCATTCAATAACTTAAAAAACAACATTTAAAACACAACAAAACCAACCAGCTAACCAAAAAAGACACTGCCCCAGGAGAAGTATCTCTAGAAAGGGTTAAGATTTCCATTGGCAACAGGCAAGGAAAACTTTGCGAGGAACCTGCCCCATGTAGCTGCTTGGAGAAGGTACGGAGATGGCAAATCCGTGGCTGGTGGCACTGGCAGGGACACATGCAGGAGGCCGGCGCTGGAGGTGCAGGAGCTGCAGCTCCCTCGATTTTCATTACTGCCTGGTCCCAAAACCTGCAGCGGAGCCCGGGGAGTGAGCAGACTCCCACAACTACCAGCGGAGTAACTTGGCAGCACCATGCCCGAAGCACCGTGACGGTGTTTTCTGGTGTGTGTGCCCTCCTCTTGCAGAGAATCAGGCCTTTGTCTGAACAACTTCTTTCTCCTTTTCTTTCTGAAGTTTTCAGTTAGCGACTTAGGAAGGCGGGGGGTGGGAGGGGTGCAGCCTGCAAAGATGAAGCAGCTCATGAAAAGAAAGCTGCTGAATAGGCAAATTGTTTTATCTGGATGGGTTTTGTGTTACTGACTCTGTGTTGCAGGGAAGGTACAGTAGAAACAGTGTTCTGGCTCATGTGCTCCTGCCCCAGCCATGAGATCGCCCTTTCTCCTGCCGCTTCTGATGCTCAAAAGCTCTGAGCGTCTGTTATCTTTTTCCTCCTCCCCCTTAAGAAATCCATTCTCCGCTGATGGCATTTCTATTTAGTTATGGCCATGTTTACACACTGTAAAAAATATGAACTAGTCTCAAGGATTCTGCAGCTTTGCGCGCCCCCACAAAGTGGTATGTCCTGTGGCGGCTGACTCCAAAAAGGTCCTGTGTTTCCAGGCTCGTTTGCTTAACAGTCTGGAAAGAAAACTGCAAAGTTGAGGATAAATCATCTGCATGAGGTTTAGAAGGAAATTTGAAAGCCCAGGAGTGTGATCCCGACTTGCTCTGGCATTGGGTCAATCTTCTCTTGCTTCTCTTCTTCCTTTAGTAAAGCTTTAGGAGTAGCTGAAGCTCTGGTCGGCTGGTGGTCATTTTTGTAGCCTGTCTAATCCCAGGCTCCAACATGAGCTGTGTTGATAGTCTTTGAAACAGCGAGATGGTGGCCTCTGTATTGTTAAAGGTCATCAGGCATTTTGTGCTGTGAAAGCAGAAGGAATGCATAAATTTTTTTAAAAAGGAAAAGATTATGGTAAATGTAGTGCCTCAGCTTCAATGCTGCAGGAAGGGACAGAAAGGTGGGATGTGTGTGTCCAGACAACAACAAAAAAATCCTGATTTAATGAGTCTTGTTGATTTAGGGCCCTTGAAAAGAGAATTCCTCATCTGATGTGACTGGGTTTTTCTCCCATCCTGAACTGTATCAGTGAGACACTGAAATCCTCATCAGCGGTGGGGGAGAGGAATGAAGCTGCTGGCTTCTGATGTGCTGGAATCGGACTTTAAGAAGAAGGGAGGCTATAGGGCTGCTAGAACTTTTCTGGCTTTTCATCTCAAAACAAAGCACTAAGGCATCCCCCATGCTCAAAGGTAGAAAAACAGTGAGCAGGACTCTCCGTAAACACAATGGCTCTATCTTGCTCTGTTATGCCACAAAGGAGTGGCTTGCTTAATCTCCGAAATTAATAGAGCAGAGAGGAAACGGCTCTTAAAGAGATGTGTGTCTGCTTCCTTCCTGTGCCGAGCGCGGGGAGCCTGGGGCCGTGAGGTAATGTCATTTCACATAACTAGAGGGCTCTTCTTATAAAGGACAATTACAGTAAGTGTAGCGAGTCTGGAATTTTTGACTTTTCAGTATTTCTTTTCTTGCTACAGTGGTGAGGATTTCTTTTTAAAACCTGACATGTTATTTTGATGAAAGCTGACGCTGTGAGAGTTTGTCCCACATTTGTTTTTCAAGAGGTTTGCTTTTTTCTTTTCTTTTTTTTTTTTGTCTGTATCTTGTTTTGTGACATCAGAGAGAAACCAGCCTGCTGCTCTGTTCCCTGCCACGCTTAGTACAATAATCTAAATGCATTTTGAGCTGTTGTCCTAGGAGAATGTCAGTTCAACCAGAATTAACGGAGTGTATTCTAGTAGAACAGCTCCTTTTTCACACTGTGTTGGCCCTTTATAGCAGTGTGTTACTCTTGGTGTGAAGCCAAATCAACTGATAAGCAATGGACTAGGTTTTCCTGCATGTGGTCAAGGCTGCTCACATCCATCTAAACATTTTTAGCTTTAGGAGAAAGACCTAGCGCTTACAAAACTAAACCCCACCTATTGTCGCTTCAGGGTGAGAGAAGAGAAAAAGAAGTGTTTGCCAAGAAGCCTTCAGGATTTTTTAATTGCTTTAGGGAGAAAGATGGGAAGATCAGGAAGAGATTCTGTAGGGATCGGGGCTCCTGGGTACCGTGCTGCCTCCAGCCAATTTGACTTGGGAACAGGGGGAGGATGCTCGGCATGTTTCAGGAGCCAGCTTTCGTTGGACAGATAAAGCTTTGCTCTGCTTTCATTCCTTAGCTTTTAAAAATAATTTACGTGTGATACTGCACCGTAGAAATATCCCTCCAACACTTCATTTTAAACCAGTGGCTAAAACAGTATAACATAATCCAGCCATGTTGTGTATCTTGTGCATTTATTAAAAAGAAAGGGTGCATGAAACATTTGTTTTCTGAGTCACAATAAGGGGGAATCTGTAATGAAATGACTATCTGTAAAATGCAGGACAGTTCGTTCCCTACTAGCAGCATGATGTATTTTACAAATGAAGGTTGCTTTGCAGAAAATGTGTTTGATATAAAGATTATCAGTGCTGCCACCCCTCTTCCCTCATCTATTATTGGACTCTCCACAGCAGAATTGCAGAGCTCCAAGTGCTTTTTCAGCTTTCATTCAGCTGCATGATTTGTAATGACTGTGGTGAGCTGGGGAAAGGAGGAAGTTTAAATTTGGGCAGTTGTGCATCTATCCACAGCTAACGAGGCATCTAATTTCTCAGCAAATTCAATACAGCTTTAACACAGTCCTGCCTGTAGCTTCAAATATGCTGTAATATTTTTCAATTTGTTTCTGTACCTTTGCTGCTATCTGTGTGTGTTAAGCTCCATCTATTTTGGATATTATTTATCTGAAAGATGAGATAAAAAGCTGGCTTTGTATCAGTGCTGCTTGATAACGGCCAGGGAGACTCAGCAGCCTTTTGGCTGCCTGACTCCACGCTGCCCATGTGCGCTCCTCCAGATACTGAAAAGGGCCAGTATTCAGTGGAGATCGTATCGCTGCACTGTCCTTTTCCTCTCACTGTGTTTTCAGGAGCAACAAGTAGCTACGTCTGTCTGTCTGAACCACCACTTTAACACCCTGCACCAGATCTCCCTTCCAAGCGTCGATAAAGCTTAGCTTCAGAGTTACTGTTAAGCTCTTGGGGGCAGGGAGCATCTTTTCTTCTGTTTTTGGGCAGGTATCTCACACCAACAGTTGTGACCCCATATGTCTGGCAAGGAATTACTGTGATTCACGTAATACTGACTAAGAATGGACGGCAGCAACAGCACAAGGTGGGATGGCTACAGTTTAAAATAGAAGATGGCATAATGAAGTTCTTAGGCTAAATGCCAATGTAAAATTAGCATTTAACCTCCCTGTTAGTATTTGCCTGTTAATTGGGTGCCACTGTCTGTATTGGCATAGTTCTTAGAGATTGTTACAGCAATATTAACATGATTGAAATACATTGTATAAAATTATCATATCTATCAAAGTTTTCTCCTGCTGGGGGCTTAAATCATCCAGCCCACAGCTGAGAATGGTATTATTTTACTTGTTCTATTATAGACATCCAGACACATATGCAGCCCTCAGACTTACAAGAATGTGTCTGCAAAGTGAAATAATAAGCATATACTAGACAGTCCACAGGATTATAAGGCTATTTAAATGAGAAGAAAAAGTTGAGGGCAGACATGAGAAAGGAGGGAATTACATGGCTTGCAATGATACCTTCTTTGACCTTCCAGCTAGGACTTCTTGAACCAGATCAGGGCACTGGGCTTTCTCTTCTTAAAGCCTTTTTTACTAAATCTTAATGCAGCGCCTTTCATGAATTTTGATGTCAAATTTCACCAACTTGCAAAATGTTTCCGCTTCTGGCTCTTCTCCCTAGAAAGATGTGGCCTCAAACTGCTATTGTTGGGCTTCCCTCTGTGGCCAGGGCCCCGTGAGGGTCTGGGGTCCAGTGTGTGCCAGCCTGCCTTTTCCTTACAAAATGCAATGCCTCCCATTCCCATACAGTCGCTGTCTCTCCTTGGGGGCCCCCGTGATGTGGGGACCCCTCGGCTGGCCTGCAGTAGCTCTGCCCATTCCTTTTCCCCAGCTCCATCTCTCCCCGCCTCATACTCAGCACGGAGTTAGAGGGAGGCTAGATGCAGGCTCAGGGCTCAGGGCTCCTGTGCCGTACACCACAGCAGTACCAGAAGGCAGGCAATTTGCATTTTAATAACTCCCTCATTATGTATTTGTCTGATCTTGTCAATATTTTGCATTTTTTAAAATTTTGCTGACTGAAGATGATGTGGACTATCAACTCGATAATTAGATTGCCTGATTTTAAACACCTCAGTTATAAATCAGAACAGCCCATTTCTATAGCCCAGTGCTTTGGCCGAAAAGCAGCTGTCCTAGATGTGGAAGGCAAAAGATCTGAGGAAAGCACTGTGTGCAGATTTACTGTCGTTAGGAGTTCCTTGATGAACATACTTAAAATGGGGGGGATTGATGCTTCTTCAGAAATAAAAATTACAGAAATTAAATATTCATCACAGGATGTAGCATCACCTTACCTGCCAAGTGAGCGTGGTTCTTTCCCCACCGAGTAGGATTGCCACAGACTTTACCTTCAGTTAATTCCACCTGTCTAATGAGATTTTTTGTTTGTTTGTTTCACCTAAAGCTCGAGCTAATGGCAAAAACATTAAATGCAAATTGCACCTTCAGGGCTCCTTTTGAATCGCACAGCACAGCTTGCACTGCAGTTGATGCAAGGTCTATCTCGATTGTTGTATAAAGCTTTGGAATTACAAATGTTTGTGTTAGACACACTTTCTCTTCTGTCTAGTGCAGTTCTTTGTATTGCACATGGGTTTTGAAACAATTCAAATGTGGTGAGTGCAGAAATAATAAAATCTCTTTATACGCAGAGGTATACAGAATGTGAAAATAAGTATGTGCTAGTATTGTTATAAAAGATGTGGTGATCATTTGATTCTCAAAAGAGCAGCTGTGAGTAGATACACAGAGAAACGCCCACTGAAATCAGCTGAAAAGTTTCCAGTCATTTCAGCAGTCCAGGTCCAGTTATAAAACACAATAGGTATTATTCTGCATATAGAATATTGCAAAGATAGATTTCAGAGAGGAAAAGACCAAGTTTACTTTTATTTTAAAAAACATTACTGAGATAACCAAACAGAAATGTGTTTGATGCATGAGACAGTGGAGAGCCTGGACCTGATGAGATCTGCTCTTGGCACTGGAATGTGGCAAAATGGGTCCTGGGAGAACATCTGCACAAAGGAGCACCCAGAAACAAGTGAGCATAGAAACAGGCAAGTTTTGCTTCTTTAAACTTGTATCAGGAACCAAGGAAAAGTTGTGTGCAAATGTGTTAGGGAGGCAAAGAAGCATTAAAGGTTACATGATTTCTCTTACTGTGAAGAGCTTTTTGTTCAGCATGGGAAGACAGCAGTTCTTCCTGGGGTTGTTTGCTGTTCTCATGTGACTATTTCATGGCTCAGCTTGTTAATGGACCAGATTTCCATTAAAAGTCTTTAGTTGTTTGACAGCCATGTGCTTCAGAAACCAGGAACAAATTATGTGCTGGTAAAGGCTGCTTTCTCATATGGAGATAAACATAAACACATTTTTAAGGGGTAACAAAAATTCCTCCTTGTTCTTGGGTTACCCTTAGAGTTAAGCACACACCATGAGCAAGTAAAGGAAATGTGCTCGAGGTTAATTCTTCTTCTCTCCCATTCAATGCATGAGCTTCTACACATTTTCAACATTTTCAGCCTCTTTCAGAAAACCAAAACTAATATGTGGCAATGAGGGATCATCAGATGGGCAGTCCTGATGAGCTGGTAGTTTTCAGAGGGGCTGAGGAGGAGTTACAGGAGGTACCCACCCGTGGGCAACATCTCCTCGTGCGCAACCCCTTGGTGGACAAACATGGTGACACAGCAGCCGATGGGCTCATGCTGCAGCTCATGCAGGGAATCGCGTTTTCTCCACTGGGCTGAGAAATCGGACCGTGCACTTTGCCACCGGTGCAGATCGCTTGCAGGCAGCACCGCAAGCTCCTTCCCCACAGTTGGGCTTCACGTCCCACAGCAGAAATGCTGTATTGTAAACGAGCAAAGTTTATTTTCAGGGAGTTACTCATATTGACACTTCTGACTTACTGTCTCTCTAGTTACAGAACAAATTCGTCTTGCAAAAATCAGGAAACGCTGTGTAAAGGAACACACAGTGTGCTGCTGGAGAAGAAACTTCCTTAAATCTAAAGTCTGCCCCAATGTTACCCCATTTCTCCCATGTGTCATTAGTATTTTGGGTGTCTTGTTGTGTACTAACACAAAATACTTCCATTTGGGTTCAGTATTGTGAGTTAATTCTTAACTGATCATGACCAAATATAATATAGACTTCATTTTTCAAAAATGATCAGCAGTACAAGCATGATCTGGAAGATACTGGATGATTAGTTAAGACCTGTAGATTCTCCAATAATATGCTAAGGCTTGTTTTCTTGGCAGTAAATAAAAACTACAAAAAGGTAAGACAACTTGTAAAAGGAAGAGACTAATCCAGGAAGAAGGAGGGTTTTTTTTAATTGGAGAACTGATAAATTGTAGTGCATTTTTCCTTTAAAGATACACTTTAAATTTATATTTTCCTGTTTATATATAATAAATGGGGAAACAAAACAGGAAAATTATATTTCAGTTCAAGGTACTCAAGTGGAAAAATGGGTAGTTTTATCTGAGAAATACGCGCTGTACTTGATTCTACTTTCTTATTCCTTATGCTGTCATTTACTCCTGGATAAAGTGAATATAAAATGCTGTTAGGTTAGAAAAGTGCTATTTTACATCCAAATGATTGCACAAAGAAGGAGGGTGAAAGACTAGGTCTCCATCGGTTTTCTGCCTTGGATTTTTTAATGGAAGCAAAATTAAGATGACTGTAGAAAAGAGAGGGAGAAATATAACAGCTGAAATTTCCTAACTCATGTGCTTAATCATAATACACCCCTTTTGGGCTTCATCACCTCTCATGTCTGTACAGAGCTCCAGGAATAACAGTTCTTTAATAGTTTTTACACTGGTACAAGGAGTAAAAAAATAGGTTGAGTTTTTAAATGTTTGTTGATCTTACAAGATTCATGCAGTTAAAAATGCATGGTTTGGTTTAGATTTGAGTACAAATAGGTATGAAACAGGGTGTCAGCCTTTTTCATTAAAAAAAAAAAATAGGCAATATGTTTGGCTTTTTATTTGGTTTTGGCTCCATATCTGACTCAAATGTTTGTGTAAGAAAAACTGCACTAAAAAGTGCAAGGTCAGGTCTTGATGTGCTGCTCAGTTGTGGCAAGGAGGGAAGGGGAAGAATTGCTGTGATACGCAAAGTTGACGTTTCCTGCCCATTTCCTATGTCATGTCTGGCAAATCTAGTGACTGTAGCACAGGAAACCAGGTAGAGTTTCTTTGCAGTCCCCACAAGCTACTTCAATAGGAAATAGGTTTGTTCTGAAGAACTGGAGCTGTCTTCTTCCAAAGCAACCGCAGTGGTGGGATGATGTGTACTGGTCTGGGTATGTGTCATGCCATGGTTTGGTACCAATGGTGCTGGTGCTGGTGGGTGCTATGAGGGACTGTACTGAAAATTTGGTTCAGAAGAGTTGTTGGCTCTCTGTTAGGAACTTGGGAATGGGAGGCTCATGAAATGCATATCAATGCTTGTGATGCATGCTGAAGACACTGTCAAGGACCAAGCTGGGCTGGCAGCAGCTTTGCATTGTGGTAAGGATGGAGGTGAGGGGTTGCAGCCATGGCAAGCATTTGGTGGTGCAAAGTTAGTCCATTTGAAGAAGTTGCATTCCCTTCTACAAAGCAGCATCTAACAGCCTCTCTGCCAATATGAAATAAAATGGTTATCCTCAACCACTTTTTAGTGGCTAACCTGTCTCAATCTCCATTGCATTTGCAGTCAGTCAGTGCTTCTCAGCTGGCATTCAGCAACTTCCACCTGAGGGGCTGCTAGTTCATAATACAGAGGACAGTCATCTCTCCTGTGTCCAAGCTGTCCCTGTTCACCAGCACTGAATAAGGTAAAGGGAGTTTCTCTTGGTGCAATTCAGCTTGAGATTGGGCATAATGCACACAATGTCCTGCTGAGGTTCTTGCATGGCCCAGCATGGTGGGTTGCATTAAGACTGTGCTCACCTGTGCTAACTAGTCCCAGAGCTAACTCAGTGGCAGCCTTGGCTTTGGGATGTCTGAGCCCCAGGGAAGGAATATAGTCTTAAGTGATGAAGTGACCTCCAGCAGCTCCGCTGAAATGAAGTGAACCTCACCTCTTTGGGCTAGGCTTACACTGGTGCTCCTTCAGTTCCCTCAACACCCTGAAACTTGAAGGTGGACACAACACTGTGTTTAGTGACAGATCAGAGCACTTCCACCAAATCCAAACTTTCATCCCCAGTTTGCAAGGTCCTTGCAGCTCCCCAGTAGCACTCCGTAGTGCCATTCAACATGACAGTCGTTTCCTGATCGTTACAGCAGTTATATCCTCACTAGACCATGTAACCGTAACTGAAAGCAGAAGTTCTTCCCATTCTTTCAGAAAAAAATGAAGAGTTACCCACCGTCCAGCTCTGTTTTAGGAGATGTCATAGTTCTTTGAGGTTTGCAAAGCTTGGTGTGAATGGTCTCGTGTATCTCGCCTGGGCAGTGACTCACCATCGGCTGCTGTTGGGTTCCTCCAGCTTCTTCTCCTCACAGGTGGACAGGGCTTCCCTACACACACACCTGCTGACGGCTGCAGCTCTCTGAGGAGGAATGCCCATGTTCTTGGAAATCACTGGATTCAGTGACAGCTGTGATAAGCTAATACAGAAAACAACTTTAACCTTCACTTTCCAGGACTGGGAGATAGGCATGTTCTTGGGCTTGAAAACTTTTAGGGGAAGTAGTGTAATTCTTGTGGGTAAACTGAAATGTCATAACTAAAAGGCAACAACAAGTTTTTTTCACCCTAAACTAGGTACATACAGTTTAAGTGTTCTGACCTTTCAAGAATGTGTTTGCTCAACTCCAGACATCGAGTCTGTATTAGAAAATGGAAGGGTAATTTACAGTTGATGTTTGCAAGTATGCAGTGAGTTTTCCTGTAATATCATTGTTACTTAGTAAAGGCCAAGTCTTACAGCCCACAGTTTTCAGTTGAGGAGCCCTTAGTAGGATGAAGATCATACCCCAGGATGTCAGCCTCTCATGCTGGGTGAAGGGGAAGCCTATATTCATTTAAAAATTAAGTCCTGTGAGAAAGGGCTCAGAAAAAAACAAAGTACTTGTGTTTCTTTTTTGTTTTTTCCTTCTTTTCTCCTTAACCTAATGCTCATGTTACATAATGCGAACACTTTGAATGAATAACTGTGATATTCTCGATTAAACACGTGCTATGCTTAAAAGGAAAAAATAACTCTGACCAAGAAAACCCGCAGATGTGTATTGTAGACCTAGAGCACGGCATGGGCTGCTACCTGGCCGCTGCCTCCTGTGCACCTCAGCCTTGCCCTGGTGCTGCCATGGGGCCAAGGGACACCCTCCCGGCTGGTGCTGTGTCCCCACTTCTCACTCCTCCAGATGTATGGCCATACCTGTGGTGGGGTATGAACTAATGAACACAGCTTGCTTGGAAAGTCACATTATCATTTAAAGAATTTTAATAACAGAGTGTTTGATAGCATGTAGTAATGGGAGATAAGATTAGTGTAAATGGGGAAATGAGGCACCCATTTGTGAAGCGCCCAAAAGGTCTAAGGTTTTCTAAGGGTTTTCAGGTTGTCTTGTCGCCTTGAAATTAAATTGGAGCCAAGTGTCTAGGCTCATCTGCAAACCTTAGCTAAGTCGCTTAATGAAAAAAATATTCCTTTAGATAACTCTCTTCCTCTCACCATTAACAGGATATATGGGATTCCATCAGTACTTCCTCTGTAAATCAAGATATCAGAGGCTTTTGTCTCTCAATGCAGCTCTAGCTCGGTGTGGAAAGCATTTCAGATTTGAAGCTTCAAAGGTCAATCATTTGATTAATACTGCCATTCCCACAATGAGTTTTTTCTCTCTCTGTGGTAAACCTGTAGTTGTGAAACACCTTACACAGATGACTCTCAAATAATTTCCTGTGCACTCAGACTTGACCCAGCTGCCAGGGTGGTGTATTGGAACTGCAGCCATTTTCAAAAGTTCCTCTAGGGAATGAAGGAGCAAGCCTGGGGCCATGTCCCAGCCGTCCAGGGAGCTGCTGTGAGATAGTCCCACTACAGTCAGCAGAAAGTTTCAAGCTCTTTTTTTCCCCTCTATAGTACATCTCCTTCCTAGAGTTTTACAAAGAGACCCTGACCACGTAAAGTATTCCCAAAGCGAGCAGCGTGCTTCATTCTGTGTACTCAAAACTACCTCCTCTGTTATGACAGATAACTGCAGTCTGGCTACAAAATCTGTAACAGGGATTGGTAACCCTCCAGGATGATACTTGGCACTCAAGAGCTAACACATGTTTTTGTTACATGAGCATGAGTCTAATAAAATGGCTCACTGGTTTAAGATGCCCCTTTGTAAAAACAAGATGCAGTTGGATTTAGAAATTGTGATGATTTGGCAAGTTCAATTATTAACTTCTCTTGCAGGGTTAAGCTTTGACCAGAAATTTGCCATGAACTCATGGGCACATCCTGCTTGGAAGCAACATGCAGAAATCCTTCACTGTTCTCCTTGATTTATCTGCACTGTGCAAACTCAGAGTGTAAAGCTGTATTTTCCCTGGAGGAAGCCACGACAACCTCCATCCCCACTCCAGAGCAGAATGTTCTAATGTTTTAATACTTTGCTGTAGTTCTGCTCTGCTCAAGACACTGCACTAAGGAAAGTTCAGCGGGTGCTGAACTGGCCTGTTGTACAATCTGCTTTTACCATGTTTTGGGAGAAAAATTGAATGTGGTGAAGAGCCCGAGCTATGTTAGCTATGCAGTGTCCTGTGGGATTGTTTGTGAACACAGCAGCTAAAGATAGAAGCGCACCACAGAGATGCTAAAAATACTGTCCAACTCTACGGTGGTTGTTTAGCATTTGGAGAGTTATAGTTGGCCTTACACAGACAAAGGGAAGATGCAGTTTTGCAATTTGAATATGCAAATGAAATCCTGATCTTGCAAATGTGCAATCATCTGCTCAAATCTAAAAAGACCACTTGTATTCCTGAAGTTAGGCATTGGCAAGATTAAGAGTTTAATCAGTCAAATACAGTGTCATCAGAAGTTAGTGTGATTGCATGGCAATGTGGAGACTTTACTTCAAAAAAGAACAAAAAAAAATCATGTTGTGTGATTAAGATCAGATTTTTACATTCCACATGTTGATACTTGGAACTGTGTTGACTGATAAATCACTTCTTATTAACACAGTAGGTTGCAAACAGTTTCTTCTTTACATTTATATGCATGATTTAGTAAACAGTATTTTAATATCAGTGGGAACACATGCTATGCTTCATAGATTTCAACTGTGTGACCTTTAAAGGCAGAACAAAGGCTTAGAAATCAGAGTTTACATAAAGCTGGGAAGTGTAGAAAGCTTGAAAGGCTGTGTAACTCACTTCTGCAGCAAGAACACCATTTTCTACAACATTGTTTGCACAAGTCAGCATTTATGATGTCAGTTTGCAGTGATGAATGTGTGATTAACATTGCTTCTGGGACAGAGGGGAACCGGTATCTGTAGCAAGTTGAGAGGTTCTCCAGTTAGAAACTGAGTAACTTAAGCATTGCATTTTCTGCTGGAGATAATTTCTGCAAGTCCTGTGTATTTTTAATTCACTCCTTTAGTTAATAATAAAGAAAGAGCAAAGAGTGAAATCCCATCCCTGCTGAAGTCAGTGTCCCAAAATATTTATTTCATTGAGGCCAGGATTTCAACAGCTTTATATGGGATGAGGGCTTCAGGGGTGGGGCGATAGTCTGTGTTTGGTTTGGGGTTTTTAGTACCATTGTTTTGCAGAATGCCTTTAAAGGTCCCTGGGACAGTAACAGATACTGTTCAAAGGGACTGTGTCATAGGAACCAGAGCTGCATGCTGGTCCACTCATCTTGCTGGTTCAGGAGGAAGGAAGCCTACAAATAATGTGTTGCCAATGAACCATGTTCCTCTTCCAGTTAATGCATGCTGAGAATAGTGGAGTTGCTGTGAGGGTAAAGATGAAAGTGGCAGGATAAAATGAAGTAGTCAGAAACAAATTAAATATTCACTGCCAGACTCTTCTGCTTTACATATCTGCTCTGGCTGTATAAAGACTTCTCTCTACACCCAGGTTCAGTGAGAGACCCACTGGATTCATGATCTTTTTACTCTAAGTACAGGTTGTTTTTGTGGTTCTGTATTAATCAATATCCCTTTTATTGTTTCATTTTTTGAAAGGCAGAGGAACATCCAGGAGGCTAACAAAGGCTGAACGTGCAGGCGAGGAGCCGTTCGGGACATTTCCTTCCCTTGCCCATTTGCTCCATACCTTAGAGCTGTGCTCCAGTTTCTGCTGCCACTTAGGACAAATTTCAGACTGCTCTTTTAAATGTTTTGTCCCCCACTAAGCCTAGTGAAGAGCTCTGGGTGCACTAAAGCATTGCTTTCCATGCCGAAGGTGAGCAGAAGGCCGCTCCATAGTCAGATATAAAGTCCCATGGCATTTGCGTTGTTCTTTAGGGGAGTAAGCGTAAGTAATTCAGCTGTTGAAAGATAAATGCCTTTTTTTCATACTGAAATCCCATTGTTTCTTACTGCTCTGAGAATCTGAGAGCTTTCTGGCCTCGGGTTTGACCTAATTGAAGGCTTTGCTTCCGGGCTGTTAATTCCCCAACCATACCTTTTGACAAAATGGAACCTGTATTTTGATAAAACCGCAGGAATAAGTCTTCTGGGGTTTTAAAAAATAATGCAATATGTAGCAGCAAAAACGTGTCAGACGGGGTTTTATCTGGTTATCTAGTAAATGGTAAACCTACCTCATAATTTAGGAACATATACAGCCTGTTTCTTATTCTTAGTTCCTTTTAACTTTTGGTCATTGCATAACTGTGCTGGTGTTAGGGGCTGAAAAAGAAGAGAGAAAAGTATCTTTCAAATCCCCGTAGACCCGAGTAGCAAAAACATCACTTTTTGCTCAGTGGAGAGGATCTGCGGTTCTCCAGCCTAGCTATTGCCGTGAGAAATTAATGTAGTCTACAAAATTACTGTGAAGTGTTCCATAGGACTTTGAAATTAATGGACTATAAAAAAAGATATAAAACAATACTGCTGGTATTAAAACTGAGGTAAGATGAGGTAATACTGATGGAAAGGCGTTGAGTCTAAGATTGATCTTGATTTAAAGCCAGATATGAAAGAACAGCTCTTGTACTACAGCTTAAAAACCAAGAGGCAGAGAACTTGTTCTGTCTTCAGCTGTCTAGTTAATATCACTTGTCATTAAATGGAATGTGGAAGTTACAGCCAAACAATATGCGTGACGTGATTGCTGTAAGTCTTCAGATGACTAATTAAGAGGCATCTGTACAGAGATCTCCTGCTAGCAGTACAACACAGGAGCAAGCAGTAGTCCTGTTCCTCCAGAGCCGTTTGTCAACAGCAATTTTTGCCCTGGAAAGATTTCCATTTTAGCAGTGCTGTTAATACTGAAAGCAGATTAATTACTAAGGAAAGACAAGATGGGAAGGCTCTGAGCATTTGTTTTGATAGGGCAGATCTCTGTTGGTGCCTTTTAAATTAGTTTGGTAATTCTGTCTGACCTGAAAAGGAGCAAAGCTACTGGTTCAATTATTTTATTATTTTCTTTTCTCTTCAATGAATGTTAATTCTTGCATATGGCTGGCTGTGCAAGATGGCAAAATAGGTATATTCTTGGCTATGTTTTTTTTCCTCCTTGGAAGTGATCCTACATTGATATCTTCACACGGACACTAGTGATGTTGCTTGTAATTTTACACAAAGGTAATCAGAAAAGCCTTGTTCACAAACTTGCTGCTCTGTAGCCTGAAGGGGTTCCAGTTTAAAGCAGGATGCACATCAGATATATTTCTGTCATTATAAATGTAACTGCATTCACAGAAATTGGTATAAGGAAATAATAATTGTAGTATTTCCTTCCCTTTAATTTTTGATTAAGATTTCAGAAAAAAAAAGCTAATACCTTAGGCTCTTGGTATTCTAGGTTGAACTTCCTGTTAGTTTCTGTGGTTTAAGCTTATTGTAACATCGCATCTTTCTGGTTTTGTTTAGTCATGATGGTTTGGATTTTTGTGCTTGCCAGCAGGACTATGCAGTTCTGAGTATCTGCAGCCAGGATTGCTTCCTGCGCTGCACGGTGACTCGGGGAAGAAGGCCACGTAGAAAAAAGAAAGTGCCAGGTTGGCCGTCAGCATTTAAAAAGTTCACATATATTCAACCATCAAAGCAGGTCAGCCCAGGTCCAGGTGACACGTACAGGCATGGGCACACCTGCCCTGTTAGTTCCTCACAACAGGGAGCGTTGCCACCATTTTAAGGGAAAGCACACACCTTGCTTTCTTCTTTCACTTGTAAGGCAGCTTGAGGTTCCCGGTTTACTGAGGGAATAACTGGAGATCACAATGAGTGGTGACAGTCATGGGGCAAAGGATCACAGCACACTCCCATCAAGTGAACTGGTGTGTGCTGTACTGATGGGAGATCAGATCCTACACACGTAGCAGTGGTGTTTAGGAGGCGTTTTACATGTGCATAGCCTAAGTAGCAACTTCCAGTCTATGTTAATATGCTTGTTTTAAGGGTGGCAGATTTCATATTGCCAGTGTAGTTTATAAATTGGGAGAAGCTGTAGTTCCACGTAAAAATAATCCACATAATGCATGCAAACTAGCTAATAACCGCTGTCCTTTCGTGGTCAAAATGACTGCTGACATCCCCGATTTCTCTTCCTACATCCTCCCTTCCAGTTGCCTGTTTCCATGAGCGTGATGAATAGAAGGAAATCCACCCCGTGAATTTTCCCTGGTCATAATCCTTTCTCCACTACCACACCTCATGACGAACAGATCTGTCAGCTTTCCAGCCTGCAAATACCTAACAGACCCCAAAGCAGACTTTACTCTGGTGCTCCTTGGCGGAGGAGTTTGAGTATTGCTATTTTTAAGCATAGTGAAACATGGGATCTCTTTCCTGACAATGTGACATGACAACTTTATGTCCGCCCATGCTAATATTGCTTGAAATCAGAAGGGTCAAACAGCCTAAAGCAGTAGGAAGAATGTGATTTTAGCTTATGTTTAATCTTAGTATGGAGAAAGTGAATGGTAGTTTTAATTGCTTGAGTCTCCTTGAGTTCTCCTTGTAGCCTGAGATGTGACAATGATAAAGCATAGTTTATGTTCCTTGTAGTCATGGAGTGCTTTGGCTACTCACTGGTACTGGTCAGCAGGAGGCATTTTTTCTTGGATTCAGATATATCATGTGAGTTTCTGTTACCAAACTGCAGCCAGCATGCACAAATGGAAACTTGCAGATGTGCTAAATGCACTTCATGCAGTGCCAGGTCCTGCTGTAGCTAAATGGGATCTTTGCCCATGAGCATTTGGGTTTTGTTGCTCATGTGCAAGCCAGTCTGCTACTGAAAGCAGCACATCTGACAGCTTAAGCAGGGCTGCAAGTAAATGCTGCCATTTAAAAGGTAATTTTATATCACATTCACTTTCCAGCCTTCAAACACATAGTTGAATTCTGAATTTTTTTTCATTACCTATCGTCAAAGATTAGTAGGTCATTAAAATCTATCCGGAGTGTGGAGCAGAAACCTTTCCACATTGTGTATTTAAGGCACAGGAAAAAAAGAATCATGAAGTTTTCTTGTTTTATATGGAAAATTGCCAGTTTCATTTTCTCAGTACATGACTGTTTTTGTCAGAACAGATAGAAACATTTTGGGCTGATGGGCAGATAGCTCTCACTGAAGCTTGTTGAAGCCACAGAGACTGAAGTCTTGATCATTGAATGCTGTGAACAGTTTGCCTCTGGCAAATACATACTTCCAGTTTTGGCAGTGTCTAGTGTTTGGAAGAGACAGGGAGCGAGAGTTTCTCTGGTCAGCTCAGTTGAGCAAATCTTAAGACTCAGGTTTTATATGTTGCAGAGGGAAAAAAATGGTTTGCAATATACCTTGAAAATATACTGGAAAAAAGATGTCTACTCATCTCAGGCTGCTGTGTTGCTCAGCCCCTCCACCAAAAATTAAACATGCTGTCTCTGACAAAATAATTCACATATACCAGATCTTAGCAGCCTGTTAGTGACCTGGATCCTAGGTTTTTGAGGCACCCGTGTCTTCCTCTGAAATGCTTTATGCAAAGCTGCCACAACACTAGCAAATCCCGGTATCCGTGGTGGGACTGAAATTTTTCCCACCCACCCCATCTCCTTTTTACCATAATTTCTCTCTTGAATCAAGCAAGCCAACAGCTGGGATATCCCAAAAGTTACAAGGTCCTTGAGGTTCCCAGTGAAAGAAGGTTATCTGACTCCTATTCTGGATATCCCAGTCATGAATCTGTAGATTTCAGGCTGTTAAATCAAGAGAGACTCCAGCAATGGTGGTGCCTGCTGGCAAAAGAAAATGCGGCACAGACGCTACAGACATTGGTTCAAAATGGCAGCGGCCCATCGGGCTCAGTTCTTGCTTGAAGAAGCTGCGTAGGTGTGGGAATCGCTGCTGTAGGTTGGATCTCTCAATGGCAGTGAGCGGGGTGGGGTGGTTGCAGATCAATGATCAGCTCCCTGCGGTTGCTGTAAATCAAGGCTTGAATCTCTGACAGGCTGCAGAAGCCAGGAAGAGGCACAGAAATACCTCGTGTAACGTTTTTTCTCTCTCTCATTTCTGCATTAGGTTGACCTAAATAGGAATCTATGGTTAGAGCTGGCTTATTTCTGGCAGAAAGGGGATCATTGCAAGGCTGGAAAAATTAGGCGAGTGCGCTGGCTCCTTCCTTCCAGAGACCACGCGGGCGAAGGAGCAGGTGACGGATGGAGAGTTAACAGGGACTGGCAGCAGGGCTGTGGGGCAGCCCGGCTCACGTGGAGAGATGGAGTGGCGACTGAGGACAGCTGATGTCCTAAAGACAGGAGGGAGGCTGAGTGTCAGCGAGGCAGGGAGCCAGTCCGGAGGTGCCTGTTTGGTTGATTATTAAAATCCAATGGAACCACCACAGTGTATATTTATTAACAATTTGATCACTCCAGCTTTTACCACTTCTAGCCTTCCTTTCTCCCTTTGTTGAGAAACAGTAAGTCACTCAAGGTCAGCACCACCTCCTGAGTTTGGAAAGTGCCTGACGCCAAAAGTCACCCAAGCGGGCACTTTCTGAGAGCTCAGTCTAGGAGAAGGTGCAACTGAGGACTAGTTTCACTCACCAAATCTGCCTTTTCTTCCTTGCACAAGAGAAGCCTGCAGAGCGCTCTGCCCACACATAGGGAATAAGTTCTGTGCAAAGAGGTAGCGTGTGACAAATTAGATGTTTGTGACCACAACTGTATAGCTTCCTTGGACAGAGCTGGGTAAACAGTTATTATTTATTCTTGTTATGCTGCCATTGCGAGCTAGCAGCACTACTCATTTGTAACCTGGGTCTTGCCCAGGAAGACAGCTCGTTGGTTTTGAGAGGGTAGTAGTGCTGGGGTCATGGCACTCTCACTTCTAAAAGCAAACCTGAGGTAATGGAGAACTCATAATCAGATATTCAGAGTGCCTGCCTTTGTTTCCCAGGTATTCCCAAACAGAAGTTAGCCTGTGCATGCTAATGCATTTTAATGAATTTTGACAAGGTCGCAGGATTGTTGCTTGTCTGCTTTGTCCTTGCTTGCACATATGAATGAAGCTTTCCCATCCTTAGCCATAGACAGTTCCAGCCTGTTTAAGTGTGTGTGTGTTTATGAGTTACTAAAATCTTTCGATTTGCTTCTCAGTTATCCATTTGAAACAGGGCTACCCAATATAGTAATCAGCAGAGAAAGAGGAAGAACATATTTTGTTGATTTTGTCAAATAGCATAAGCCCTCTCAAAGAGGAGAAAGAGTTGGAATAAATCGGGTCCTTCCTGGAGAATCCAGGGCCAGATGAAGGAAGTGGGCAGTAAAAATGTTTTTAGTAAGGGAAGGGCCTAGAAAAGGATAGATAGGCTTTAAAGAGTTAGTCTTGAGACATCTGAGAGTACCGGATGAATGATCTGCAACAAGCAGCTTCTTGAATTAGGAAGGTCAGAAGCTCCTGGTCCTAAAACTTATAGTGCCTTGGTGATGATCTCCTGCCACCATTGTTGTTAGCACACCTGAGCCAGCCAGTGTCCCAATGATATGACACTGCCTTACTGTCCCCTGCACTGGTCAGGTTTGCCCCCGTGGCACGTTCATGGAGAGCAGTCGCTGGGAGCCGGGGGGAAGAACACTGGCTCCTCACAGACAGACCAGCACAGAGTGTCCTGCGTGGGAGTAACAACCACGTGTGCATCAGTGGGGAACACTGAAGCAAACTTCTCAGCTAGCCCATCCAGCCCGAGAAAGGATTTCTGCATGTAGTTCATACTTAAGAGCCTGGTGAAATACTGTAGTGTATGTTTTCATTTGTGATGTGCTTGAAGCAGAGGTCTGATGATACCCAGGCATCCCTTCTAACCAAAATTATTCTATGATTTGTTTAGCTGCTTTAAGGACAGTATCTTTCAAATCTGGGGCTGTAGTCAAATCTGTCTTAAGCAAAAGCAATGCTACTAAATTGTGTGGAGTTATACCTGCCTGCACTGGGGGAAATTGGTCTTCTGGATTTTATGGGTCTTGTGCAAATATTCACCTGGGAAACAGGAGTCTTGCTTTTCAAGAGAACGTGACACCCAGCTAATTTCACTGCCTCTCTTACAGCCAGGCTTCTCACAAGGGCTAAGCAACAGCATCCTATTTAAAAATCCTGTCCCAGTTTTGGAATGCCTATGCCATCTGAAAGTTATGGCCTTATTTTATCTGTTTATATCTGGTAACAGTCTTGAGGAAATGGAGTTTTGTTTTCCCATCACATTTACTCCCCAGCACAACAGTTAAAAAAACTATTTTTCAAAGTATTCAAAAGCCCAAATTTTTCCCCAGTAACTCAGAGCATAGGAATGTCCTATGGCAAAAGAAGCCCTGGCAAGGACACGCGTGCCAGCATGTCAGCTGGCCAAGTGTGGGAGATCCCCCACCACTTCCTGCCTGAAGGTTCCCAGGGTACAGTTGGGAACACACAGTGTTTATTTTGGATGTGTGAAGCCCCTGTAAAGCTTCTCTATACATGCCTGAGTTTAAATATACGTAGTTATGCTCTACCAACATGTTTCAGCCTACACAGGGCAACATCTGTTGGAACATGCAACTCTGGCTTAGTTTTAGCAAAGAAAATGAAGGAAAACAATTTCGTCCATCATTAGACCAATACTTGGGAGAAGCTTTAGGCCTTGTTCCGTTCCTTAAAGCTACGCAAATGTTGGCCTTATCAGTCCAGAGGAATAATCAAATCCCTGGTGCTTCAGCTGTTTCAGCTGTGATGTGAAGTCGTTCTCTCACAGAGCAACGCTTCAAACCACACATCGCACCACTGACCAGGGGACTGTCGGGTAACCCGTGCATGGTGCGACTCAGAGCGACTGTCCCCGTTTGGCACCAGTTCTCACTTGCCAGTGGTTTTTGAGTGCAACCCGTGTTAAAGCAATGCAACTGGGGGTCACAGGAGAGAAGCACTGATTGCTCTAGGAAGGGATAACTCTTAGAGGGAAAGGGGAAGGCACCCATGTAAAAAGGTCTCTTTGCCATAATGCCACTGAAAACTGCTGTGCCTGTTGACAGAGGGTAGGTGAACTCCTCCTAAAACCTGATCAGCAGGTCTCTGTAGCACGCATACCTGCTTTTCCATCCATCATGCTGATCATGTACAATTAACTTGTATCCTCTCACTTTTCCAAATGTCTGTGCAAGCTGGGTACTTATATGGCAATGCCTGATACTAATCCTAAACTGCATCTCTAGCCTAAGCAACTGTAGGCACAAATCTGCAATCTTCCCTCTGCCCACCAATTTAGAAATAAGTGATGAGTAAGCACTCAGTGAGCCAGCTGAGTGAGCCACTGGGCAGCTCTCCTGTGTTCCTGGGTCAGAACAATGCACGTTTGGGGTCGACTGCCTGAAGACAGGCTGAATTTAGGGGTGGACATGGGCCGTTAGCACAGTGGCCTTCACATGCCCATTGCAGAAGAAGCTGCAGGAGGTGTTCCCATCTTGAGCTCTGCACCTTCTGCACACCCTACAGCAATTGTCCTCTGACACTGTTGTCTGAGAGCACCAAAGTTGCTGGCTGTTGCATAGTGACTCTCAGGCAAAACTGTGATGTGCTTAATAATTAGTGTAAAGTTTAGAAGTTAGTCATACCTAGCAGAGCCCTAGAGTGGATCTAGTTACACGGGGGTTGGGTGGTGGGGCTTTTCTGTTGATATGAGCAGTTATTAGATGTTATTTTTTCGTGGTACTAGATGACTGGCAGCATTTGCAAGTGTAGGCCAGGGCTGGGAGAGGCTTTACTGTGAGCCACCCTAGAGGAACAGTGGCTTCTTATGGTTTTGCCATTGCTGGCTAGATACTTCTCTAAATGCTGCCTCCCTCTATTGATAAACAAGGACATACCGCTTATTTCCCTTAACTTGAAGCAGTAATGTTAATGTCTGATTAATCCTATGACATACAGGTCATGCTTGTTAAAACTGAAAGCCACAGATGATTATATTTTGAAGAGATTGCCATATCATGCTCAATTAGTGTTAGAAGCGTTGTTTTCGATTTCACTTTCTTTATATGTATAAGGCAGGTCTTTTCCCCTAAGATTTGTGGATTTACAACTTTACCATTTCTTGTAGATCAAGATATTTATATAATTCTATTTTGAAAACATTTATGTTTTTATGAATGATTTGCAATCCTTCAAAATAATAAACCCCATACTGCCCTAGACTTGGAAGAATAAACAAGAATTAAGAGGTTTAGCTGTTATTTGCTGGTTTCTGAAATCTAAAACATCTGTGATTAGGAAGCTTGGAAGTCTGTTTAGATAGATAGTTGAGAATTTGTTTTGTTCTGGTTTGTTTAGAAAGTATGCCAGTTATTTCAGATGTTCTGCCTATAAAGAATGTAAAACAATTTATTTGTCTCAGGTCTGAATTTAATCTGAGTCACTGGTAGAAAGTCACTAAATTCAGTCCAGGGTTTCATTCAGATCTGGCATTTTTTAGACCTAAAAAATGTTACCATAAAAATGTTGGCATGTGTGTCATTCAGGGAGTATAATGTCTTAATTGAAATGGTACCAGAAACTATTTAAAAAACTTCTATTACAGTTCACATGACAGACCGTATTTTACATCTGTTTTAAGGCCAACATGTGAGATTTAGCCTTTGACTGTAACTCTTTTGATTTCAGTGAAGTTGCACACACTTAAATCCTGATTGAATTTGTCTCACATGATTTGTTTTTTAATTGAACAATTTAATTTTCTTTATCTGCAATCCAGTGTTACACTATGGAGCTTCAGAGCATGTTAGAATAAGGTCGATAATGGATCTTTTCTTCTTTTTTATTTTCCCAGTTACAGGGATCCATTAAAAGAAAACTGGAAGATGATAGCTCTCCTGCCTCCGGTGGCGTGCCTGATGTCATTTTCCCGAATGACAGTAAAAGACTTTGTCTTGATGATGTGAACCTTGCCATGGGCCAAGGTGCCAATCCCAATGTGGCATGTCCAGAAATACAAAGTTCTCCATTCTCCACCAGCCACAGCTCTTCTTCCCTGGGTGTCACAGGTCATTCAGTGCTCCTTGAAAATAATCACATGAATGGTGGTGGCATTGGTTCCCCATTTTCAGTGCCACCCAACACGGAAATAAATCAGAAGGCATCAATAGGAGGGCAAAACAATAACATCGTCCACTATGATGAGAAAGGAAACAGCTTACAGTCTGTGGACCAGGAGCTGCAAGATCTGTTGGAAGAGCTGACAAAAATGCCTGATCCTTCACCCAGTGACCTGGATCTGGAGAAGATTTTGTGCAGCAAGGCTGAAGAGCCACTTGGGCTGAGTCATTCTCAACCAAGCATAAGCACTCCTCCAAAGTCCTCCCCACAGACTTCCCACTTGGAGAACCATGTTGCTAACAAGGATTTTTCTCCAGGCTGCAATCCAGCCAGTGGAGGATCTCCTCAGATGAGGCCATCATCTGCTGGAGCTAACTTCCAAGTTCCTCCCTCAAACAAACCTGCTGCATCACCCATCTCTACAGCCGCTCAGGGCAAGAACCAGCCACCACCTATGCTTCCAGTCCCCTTACCCAACATACCTGGCTCCAACTGGCATGCTCAGCAGCTAAAGCAGCTGGCAGCTAGCAAGCAGGTGTCTACTACTAAGCAACCAGTGCAGGCTTCCAGCTGGCCAGCTATGTCTCCTCCTGGTCTCTCTCCGCCTTATAGGACAGGATCATCCCCACACCATCAACCTTTCAGTCCTCAAAATGTTATGGTGTCTGGCATGCCTGCTAATAATTTACCGGCAAACAACATTCAAAGTCCTCAAAACACTCTGCTTTCAAGCATGACTTCCAGCAGCACCCCATCCAATGGCCCCTCTCCTCCTTATGGGTCTGAGAAGCTTTCCAGTCCAGCTCTGAACCAGCAGCCCTTCAGCCCACAGAGCTCCATGCTGCCCACCCTGACAGCAGCCAGCTTACCAGCCAACAACATTAAAAGTCCACAAAACAACCTGGTTGGCAGCATGGCCTCCACAAATACTGGACCTTCTCCACCATACAGACCAGAAAAGCTGTCAAGCCCAGCTCTGCATCAGCAGCCCTTCAGTCCTCAAGGTACATTAATCTCCAACATCACTCCAAACAGCAACCCCACAAGTATGCAGAGCTCACTTTTTAAATCAATGACTACAAACCAGTCCAAAAATATGAACATAATTATGCAACAGCCATCCAGTAGCTTACAGCCAGGTCTGGTGAATGAGAGCCCTGTTAGCCAAGACCAGTTTTCTTTCAATAACACCAAACCACTGTCTCACTTTGCCTCAGAGTCAGCTACGCAAAAGATGTCACCTCTGTCAGCAGGCCAAGGGCAGCAGTCCCTCATGCACTATCTCCAGCAGCAGCAGTCCCCAGCCCCGCAGCCGGCCCAGCAGCCCAGCAACAGCCAGTTTCTCCAGCAGCAGTTTCGGCAGCTGATGCAGCCCCATCGGATGCAGAGACACGTGCAGCCTGCCGCCTTGCCATCTCAAAGCAGACAGGTGAGAACGTCTCTTGTGTCTTATAAGGCTTATGTGAAAATATTGAGTCGTTTATTTTCTTATTTTTACTTTCTTTGTGTTTCAATTGCAATGTTGCTGAAGTTCTGGGGTGTGCACAGTGTGTACACGGACAAGGCAGTAACAACATCCTGGTGTTAGCAGAAGTAACTTTATTTATTTCTTCACCTGAAATGTACTTTAATTCCATCATCCATTGTCTCTTCTAGCCCTGTGGAGAACTTTATGCTATTACCACTAAAAGAAATTATTTTCATGTGTACAGGTGGTATTCTTATTTAGCTTCTATTGTAATCTGTAGAGATGTTCCCATCATCTTTTTAGTGGGAAAATACTTTTTTTCTTAGTGCCCTTCAAAAAATTCATGTCTGTTACGCTTCTGAGGCTAGGAAAGATCAGGGTGGGGGCGGGGGAGAAGTGAAGTTAAAGTATGACTCCTTCATGGACAGCAGGTCAAACAGTACAGCTGCCGAATAGCAAAGAGGCAGACTTGAAATACCTGTTACCAGTATTTGCCAGGAGCAATGCCCTGCTTTGGATGAGAGCCATTCCCCACCCTTTGCTGATCTGCGATACCAGCCGAGCTGGTAAATGCAAAAATGCAGCTGGCAGGAGTGAGACACAACCCTGATTTCTCTCCAGCAACCCTCCTTGAGACTGAAGGAGAGGTGTGAAGCACTATTTGCTACCACCCCAGAGAGGAGAGATTTACTGTGAACGGGGACTTCAGAGCAAGGAAGGGCTTGGGGACTCGGTCTGAGAGCAGCCTGGGTGTGAGGAATAACTATTTCTTATTAAGAAAAATAGTGGCAAACACTGAGCTCCACCACCAAAGCCAAGTACCTCATTAGGCTGAACCAACACTTCATGAGAATCCTTCCAGCTGCGGAGCTGTGCACACAGGCACTCCATCAGCTCCCGTGAAGGACTGAAGCACTTCTCACTTCTCACTGAAGATCTTTCCCCAGCTGACCTCTGGAGCTCTGCTAGGATCTGCTCGAGAGCATGGTGCTCAGCTGGGGAACACACTCCACAACCTGGGTTTCTTTGCTCTTCTTCCCTGCTAAGTGACTGGTTCTCCTAGAGGTGGATTTCCTCCATGTAGATGACTTGGTGTAACCTTGTCCTATGATAGCAACGAGAAATAAGGGGATAGTTACTAAATGTCAGCTTCTTGCGGTAAATCAATGAGGTGTGTTTCCACTGTGCCACTTTAGGATCAATTCTTTTCCAAGTTGTACACGTTCAGTACTCACTTGCTTCAACACAGCAGCTTAAAGCAGACAGCTGGGAAGGACCGGTGCCTTGCTTAATTCGCTTATCCAAACATGTGACGTAATGATATGGCATATATAGTTCATTTTAAAGGGTTATCAGTATAAGACCCCTAATTCAACAAAGACCTGAAGCAATTATGTTGCTATAAGCACGTGAGGACCCTGTTTGTGTTCAGTCAGACCCAAATTAAACACAAAGTAGAGGGTCCTGCTGGCTTGGGAGCTAGGGGTATGGATGGACATATGATTGAAAGTGAGTAGGTTGCTGCAGCTTCATGAATTAGTGCCTATCAGATGTTTTACTCTGGAGGCAGTGTGGGTGAAGAATACATTCATGGTGTTTTACTGCATCTCGGATGATGGCTGGTAAGTTAACTGCAGCAACATAATTACTTTTGATGGTATGTCCATAACCTTTGAGCATATTTTTTTTCTGGCTCCCTTGCTGGGTGTGTGGAATTGCCTCGTCCCTGTTGGATTCCTGAGGTTTCCTGTGCCCTAGTTTTCCCTGCTTTGCATGTTTGTCTTACACCCTTGAACCCCCTACTTCATTGATTAGCCAAAAAAAAAAGGGAGGGGGGTGTGCAGGGGTTAGAAAAAAATCCTGCAGTGAGTCTCTTTAACTGGCCAAAATAACCCCTCCTCCAGCAGCCTAGTGCCCTGTGCTGCATTTTTAGCTGATTCTCACCATCAGAGAGAGAGTTATTATAATTTGGCAGCTATCAGTAAAGATCAAGGACAGTTAAAACAATGATTACAGGTGATGAGCATTTTACATTTTCAGACTAGTTAGGTAAGCTTATGGTGCCTCCCTCATTTTACAAGTAAGACTTATTACAATAATTACACACCAGATGACAGTGCTTCAGTTTTACAGTCTGTTGAGCTGCCAAAGAAAGATGGTGGATGTTCAGGAGCGGAATGTTTTGTTAGGTTTTGATAACTTAACTGCAAATCCCATAGAAGAAAATGGATCCTGAGTGCTGAATTGGAAGAAAAATCACGTGGAAAAAAATATTCTAGGTATTCTGCAATAGATTTCTTATTTACATTGAGACATTGATACTGAAATTTTGGACCCAACCTGTTGTGTACCAATTTTACTCCATTATAGTGAAGTAGCTCCAGTGACTGTTAGTTTTGATTTCCAGCAGTGTACTTGGAGCTGAATTTGAGCTTTGCAGAATCTCAGTGCCAATTCTCTCCTGAGGCAAGTGATGAATAGGACTTTTCAAGCATAGAGCAGTTGTTTCATTAAAAGACAAAATGTTAAAGATTCAGAAGACAGGGGAGACGACTTCTGCATCTTCAAAAATTAGTAACCTTCTAGTGGAAAATTGCATTTTTTAGCATTGCCCACAGAAATTTGCTCAAAAAAAAACCCAACAAACCCAGCATTCCCTAGAATGTTGTTTAGTGTCTAAAAGTCATCCCCTTACTCTGTGTGTGTGTTTTTAAATGTGACTAAAATTTATAAAAAGAAGGCATAGTGCTCTCTTCTTTTGAGCAAGAGGTGCAGCTTTGTACAGAAAAAGAATGTGGATGGTGGCCAGTTGGAGAGAGAACAATAAACCATGAAATTTGATCCTTGTAGCAGGCAGAGCAACATGGGCAAGACAGCAGCGGCTGGGACATGGACCCAGAGTGAGCTTTTTGCTGTTGTTTAAATGCGCATTAAAGCAAAGACTCCGCATTCCAAAAGCTGGGTTACTGGTGGTGCCTCACAGCTCTACTGGTTTTGTACTTAATGATAATATCTCTTAAGTGTAATCAGTCTGCATCCCAGATCCTGTATTGCCTGGACAACTGGTAAATCTGATAAGGGCTAATCTTTTCCCATCTGAGGCACTATGTCTTTATTGTTGAGCATTGAGGGATATTGATTGAGGCACTGACAGTTTGCATTGTGCGCTATTGCAAAGCCTGGTGGTGCTAACATCGCTCTTGTGGATATGTGCAGATTTTCATTTTACTCATGTAGGACTGATACTTGCCGAGTGATATTATGCTCAAAGGTCTGAGCTCATAAATCCACAATATAAAGTTGGTAGTAAATGCCAGAGAGTCAAAGATAGTCTCCAAAACTATCACTTGTTATTTTCTGGGCTGAAGTTTAGGCACTTGACTTTATTGGCTCTCCTTGGGTGCATGAAAAGCTGCATTTGCCCAGGCAGGTTGAATAGTTGGGCATCTCCCTGATTTTCCTGCCTAAATACAGTTTGTACTTGCAGATCTCCTATTCTGGCACATCAGATATATTGGGCCAAATTCTGCCTTCAGCAATACTGCTACAACATCACCGCCTCCAGAAGAGCTCTGCTTGTACTCTCGCCAATACAAGAACAAACACAGGTCTTTGTGAACAGAAAGGAGGGTTCCCCAAAAGGCACGAAAAGGAGACGGTGATCTTTGCAGGAATAAAAGAAACCCTTTGGGTGGCCATTGCTTTTCCAAGCCCAGGTGTGCCTGAGTTAAAATTTGAGAGTCTCGGGGCAGAGGACAGTATTGCCCCCTGCTCTGGGTGTAAAATGTTGAAAACCAAAACACAACTTAAAAGGTTGTTTTGTTGGGGGGGTGCAGCTAATAAATAGCCATTGTTTGGGTGGGACACACTGTGCATTTCTGAGCTCCGCTTGCTCTGTAGGAACCAAATGTGCTATTCTTAGAGCTCCCCGCGTTCCTGCTGACATCCAGATAGTTGTGTACTGGATTGTCAGTGAAGGATATATTTGTTTCAGCTCCATTGCCAAAAATGATGGTAGAGGAAAAATGATAGGAGAAGAGACAGAGAGAAAAATAATTTTATTTGCAGTAAAGAGGGCCATATTTTACTAATTATGGACTGCATATGAGATAGTGAAGAACATGCTGAAGACTAAAAAAACCTTTGAAAAAAAGACTTAGCAGTTTTTCTTTAACTGTGGTAAAAGCAGCAATACAGTATCTGAGTTGGCAGCGTAAATTATAGGTTGCAGAGAAACACCAAAACCCCTGAGCTAGATGAAATACACTGATGGGGGGGAAATTAAACAAAAAATCTTGTTTCTGAGCATGAGTTCTCTAAATTTAGAAACAAAACTGAAGAGGAAATGCACTATATATATAGTTATATATATATAATGCACTATATATATAGTTATAAAGAGCAAACTGACCCAGAGCTTAGATGCCAAAGGTTAAATAAATATAATGGGATACAAAATACAGCTTTTATTAATATAAACAGAAATGTTAATACCATGGATCGATTCCTCAGTGTTCTACATTATGTGAAGTTACTTCTGCCTGTGACAAGTCAGCGCACCCGGACTGTTAGGTGAGGCTGTTCTGACTGAGCAGCACTTGATGTTTATAAGCTCTGATGCAGGTTGATGAAGAGTTTGGAAACGCAGAGAACGCAGCACCTGAGTACATACAGTCCTCTTGTAAGTACAGGGAAAAAACATGTTTTATCTGGGATCTCCAAGATGTCACAAGGAGTCTTCCTAACACATTAAAAAACTACAGTATCATGTATAATATATAAGACCAAAGGTACTGGCCAGATTTCATCTGCAGTTTCACCCCCCCCCTCCTTTTCTTTTTATTAAGTGTCAAACTTACCTTGAAAGCCATTTTCAATGAAGTACCAGTGGTATTTCCCCCCTCATTTTCTTCTTTTTTTCCTTTTCCCTTTCCTTTCCTCTCTTACTTATCTTCTTTCTCTTTTCTTTCTCTTTTCTTTCTCTTTTCTTTCTCTTTTCTTTCTCTTTTTCTCTTTCTCTTTCTCCTTTTCTTTCTCTTTCTCTCTCTTTCTCCTTTTCTTTCTCTTTTCTTTCTTCTTTCTCCTTTCCTTTTTCCTTTATTTTTCTTTCCCCTCCTTATTTTCCTTTCATTCCTTTTCTCTGGAAAAAGTTTTAAAAATACTACTTTTTTTTTTTTTTCTTGTACTGATGCTGTGGAGAAGCAAAACAAGATTTGATTTCACAGGGCAGTGGTAGCACAATACCAAAGCAAAGCTTTTGAAGGAGTAGAGAGCTTTTGAAGGCAAAGCTACAAACCCTTCCACTAATTAAGTGCCTTTGAATAGGTTAAAGAAGGAAGCTGGTGATACATCTGGATTACAGAGAGCAATAAGGCTGAGCTTGGAGTTTGACCTCTCCACAGATATAAAAACATCTTCCTGAGTGGTCATTTCTGAATTTATATTTACCCGTGCACTTGCAACTGAGTTGATTCTTTTTTTCCCCAAACTCGGATATTCTCCCCTCTCTTCTTTCAAGAGAGTCTGAAAGGCACTTGACTGAACTTCTCGAATTGCCATCTTTTCCCTTCCTCTCCCTCCCCTGGAAATAAATAATGTAAGATAAGTTTTGGAAAGTAAGGAATAAGTTTGTGGAAAGAAACGGGATGTTTGCCCTCAACATGCCAGCAGCAATACAACATTTTCAGAAATGCAGTGATCGAGATAAAAAACTTGGTTCACATCTGATCTTCTTAGCCCATTGCTCTTTCACAGTGTTTTTTAAACTGCACGTGTTGTCGTCTTCTGTTAGATTACAGGTATTTCAAAGCATTTCCCTGTTGTAGTGGAGCCCTTGTAACCATGTCTTAACCTTCCCAGTTCTTTGGCATGTATTTTAAGATGTTTACAGGCATCGATATTTCTAGCAGCTCTGCCTAATGCATCATTCCTTCCAGTTTAGCTTTCTGTTGTGCTGAAAGCACTTTTGGACACCACAGAGCACATCATTAGGGGAAGCCATCTGCAGAGGAGATGATTGTAAATAGACCAAATCCTTCTGAAAAGCATGTAGGAAGCATCCTTCCCCACCCTCATCATCACCATCCTTTTGAATCTGAAATTAATGTGGACACTACACCAAAGCTGCATCACTTTCCTCAGCCCAGCTGGGTCCTTCCTTTAGTTATGACCTGTTTAATAAAGTGGAAGGTGTTCTACCAGCAATTTAGCCCTTAGGATATAGACAACTCTATGGGAACCTCACGCTGGACAATTAAAATCCACTTGGAAAGAAAAAAGAGACACGGGAGGTACTAGAATACAAACACCAGCAAGGGCTGCTGGGAGGGTTCAAGAAAGACTTTGGCTCCATTACCTGCTGGAGAGTGAAGCGAAGTGTGTGTGTGGGTTGATGTGGTGCTGTCCAGGATTTTGGTGGAGAAAGACAAGAGGAAGCAGTATTCATGTGCTGTGAACACCTAGATGGAAATGTGACTTATCGCAGAGAAATTCAGGACAAGGTGCTGGATTTCAGCCCGACAGGCTGCTGTTGCGAGGCTCCCGGTGCCCAGGACACGGGCCGTGTCCCCCAGGGCGAGCGGAGCAGAGTCTGCCATCGCACCAAGCGTCTGCATCAGCTCCAAAAACCCCCTCGCTTTTGTGGTTTTGAGCTTTAAGCAACAGACAGTTGTTTCCTTCTGCTTTGCAGTCAGGGGTGGTAGAGAACTTCTCTCACAGGCATAAGGAGAGTGGTGGTGTAACGCTAAAAAGTGCCTGATTTGTTGGATGTCAAACCATATTCTGACACCCATTTGTACCAAAACCACTCTGATCTGGCTAGACTGGGCGGACAGTTTCTCTTGGGTTTTCTAGGCAGCTTGGTAGCAGTATTCACAAGCTTTCCTAGGCTAAACATCAGCTCCATCAGGCCCTAAAATCCATATACTGAAATTTAAAATTATGAGCAGTTGAGCAAAAGATTTGGAACATATTTTTTTTCTCAACTGTGCACTTAGATGATAAGGAGATATAAACATCCTAGGAATTCGGGGAAAGACTCAGGGACCTTCTCACTATTTGGCTTCATAACAAATGCCACAACTTCCTTCTGTGTATCATTCTTGCAAATAACAATGTGAATAGTGGTTAGCGATGGGTAAGACACACTACTTGCATCCTCACTTACCAGTCATTGCACCTATAATTCTTATATTGAGATGGTGTGTTCATGCTGATGAACAGCAATGAGGAAATGGTTTCCATGGCCCTGTTGTACAGCCAACTTGTTTCATTTGTTGTAAATTCCCATGAATATCAGAACTTCTCAATTCCATTTCTTCCCACATGTGTGGAAGATAGGTTTGTTTGTTGCCTGTATTTTCTGTATCTTTCTTGGTAAATAGCAGTTTGAGGCGCTTATTTTGAACTAAAAGCAGCCTGGCTTTCAGAAAATGTGCTCATTTCCCTAAAACCTTACCCTTCTTACTACCTCAAATGTGATGCCTAGATTAATAATTAATTTTAGTACTTTTTGCAGTGATACTGTGAGAGCATGATTTGTAGCCTTGATTTTTGGGGCGGTTTCTACTTAGAGTTGTCTTGCAGTAGTCTAAAATGACGTCTGTATTCCACAAGGCAGAAATACTTACAGAACCAAAGTTTAATTTAACAATTAGAATAAAAAAGCAACCAAATAAATAAGAGAGTCCCTCAGATGCTGTTAAACGCTGTGCCTGGCGCCGGCCGGCGGTTCGGCAGGGTGGGGTGCCGGAGCAGCCCACTTTGTCCTTCTGCTCCCCTGTCATTTCTGCCTCGCTGCAGTAAATGCTGCACACAAAATAAAAGTACAAACATGTTTTGTTTCAGATGCAATACCTAGAAATAACTTTCCTGGTAAAATGAACTCAGTGTCTTTTTTTTTTTTCTTTTTCTCTGGGCATTTTGGAGAAATTTCAGTGTGTGGGTGGGGGAAAACAAAGCCGTGGCTGTAAACAGGAACTGATATTGTCTCTGCGCCTGAATGGCGAGAGAAACTGAACTGGCCTCAGTGGTTCTCTCGTACATCTGCGAGTCTGGAAACACTGGGATGATTCACAGTTTGCTGATTAATACAGGAGCAAGCAAAATGGTGTGAATTAACGGCCATTACAGCGCTGCACTGGATGGCAAATATCCCCCTGGAACAAATGATGTTTCGCGAAGATTGCTTAGAGGGAGAGGTAATGGGTCTTAAATACAAATTAGAAGCAGTCCCATCAAAGCTGTTAACATTAAGCTTTGAAAGCCAAACGCTATTACGAGCTGTCTTCAAAAACTGTACGTTTAGGAAGCGTATCAGTCTGCTGTGTTGGCTCTGTAATATTCCTGTCTCGAGCACTTTGGACTATTTCAAACAGCCAGCATTAATAATTGATAAAAATCCACAATCAGAATGTAGCAGCTCTTCTTAGGACTTTGAAGGCTCATCACTCTACTACATGCACGCTTTAAAGTTAAATTTTTATAGCATATTTAAAGGCAAATATTATAATTATCAGTATGTAATTCTTAAATCACTACTGCTAACAAAAAATAATCCTATATTACAATTTAACCCTTTGCATATGGGAATGTTAAAATAAGAAGATAAGAAATACATTACTTTAGCTTAAGTTATATTCTCTATATAACCAGCAAAATTATTTAATATTTCTCATTTAAGCAGTGAAAACACGATACCTCAGATCAGTGCCAGACAGATGCAGATGTGCACAAGCTGTGCCAAGCTATTTTTCCCCATTACAGAATTGATAAGAGACCCACAAGCCGGGTAAACCTTGTAATGTAGACAAAATAGTATCATATCCCTGTTCAAGACATTGCATTAACAGCTTGATTTTGTAAAGATGCACACACACCTAAATTTATACAGTGGGAGGTCATTCCAGGACAACTAGAGGATTATTTCTGATGCAGAGTGAATCATGTATGTATATAGTCTTTGTATGCTCAAGAAAGAGCAAAGGTGGAGGAGGAGGATCCAGCAAAGGGCACAGTAATCATTGGCAATGGCATATTAGTGCTACGACACAAAAAGAGAGAATTGGAAGCTTTGATGCACTTGTTCCTACCTTAGCTCAAGCTTACGTTTGAATTATTTTGGCTTTTCTGTTGCTGTTTTGTGTTTGTTTGTTTGTTTTCATGGAGGTTAGCACCAGCATTTTGTAAACGTGCCAAACTTTGAATATGTTTTCATCAGTCCAGTGATTATTTGCAGTCCTCTGGTGTTTGTTTTTTTCCAGTCATGAACTGCAGAAGCAAAATTCGCCCCTTGCAGGAAGAAAAGCTGCCCCCTCTTCTTGAGCACAGCAATAACAAAAGCAAATGAGGAAAAAAACCCACAACTTTCTCCCTCTTTTTTTTTTTTTTCCTTGGTCATTGCAGGCTGCTATTGTTAATGTGTTTCTTCCCTTTCCAGAAGGATGAGGACGTACTGTCCTGGGATATCAGTAGTACGTACCCTTGTCACAAACAAATCCGTTTCTCTCAGTGCTTAAATACTTAGGGCTTTTGAAAGCTTCTCTTTGCATAATAAAAGTGTTTAATATTTCCTTTGCTCTCTGGCATTATTAAGTACAAACTATTACTGTACTGGATTGAAGGGTAGTTTACAGGGCACTTGTATTTGGATAGTCTGTTTTCTTTTACCATTGCTCTGTAGGGCGTGTTTAAGCAATGAATGAACGATCGTATGGGCATTTATTTTTTTGCTTTCGTACAGCCCCCTTTTTCTCCTCCTTTCCAGCTCAGTCAGCACACTTTCTGCAGCGGCATTATATTTTTCTGCGTGGAAATGTGGCGTTTAGCAGAATAGACGCATAATGAGGATGAGATACTTTTTTCTCCTTTCCCTCTTCTCCCAAGAGATACCCTGTGACTTCCTCTATTAGTCCATTAATCGCCGTAACTCAAAATTCAGCCTGATCGAAGGAGCAGAACGAGGTTGAAAAGTGCAGATTCTGGCAATTGACTTGACTGTTTAGATTCCCCGCTGAGCTCATTTAGAGCTGGAATTAAGCTATTCCTGCTGTATTTTTTGTCCTTGGCTCGGCGATGGGGAGCGCTGAGGCAGTTGCGCAGCCCAGACCCTGCACCGAGAGCAGCCGCCGGGAGCTAAAGAGCTGCACCTCCCCGTGCCACGAGAAAGCTGAGTAATCTTGTCTTAGTTTGATAAGAAGGTCTATGGTTAGATTGCATTGGTTATTCGACTGCAGAAAAAGTGGAGAACCTGCTAACTGAAGGTGCTGGAGTAAATCTTGATGATTCTGTGTTTTTTAATTTAAGCATCAGGTTTCCGTCTCTTGCAGCTCTCTTTGCCGAGGTTGGTGTGTGTGTGTTACGAGTGGGAAGGGAAGAATTGCAAAAAAAGAGAAATTTGCAAACAACATGCAGTTTTTTGTAAAAGTTTTCTTTACCGTGTAATGACTCACTTAAGGAATACAGTTGTTTTTAATGTGTATTTATACATGCAGTTAGAAACTGTTGCTGTTTTCCCTCATTAATAGTTTTGTTAGTCCTGGTTTGCTTAAGGCACAAATGCAGACTGCCCATACCTGTGTTGTTGGCTGCAGATTAACATCTGATTTTGCAATCCTTACACATCTCAAATTCCTGTTGATGTAACTGGGAGTTACAAGTTCTCCAGGAATATGTTGGACTCTTGATGTCATTATTTGTGATTCTACAATTCCCCGAAGTGCGCTAATGTTTCTCAAACAGAGGTAAACTCATTTGATGTGTAAGTTCCTATCTCATCAAAGTGAATTATTGTTACTGAAATGGAAACGGCATTTTATTATCAGAAAATATTATGTATTTAGTGGCTTGAGAGTGCTTAAGGTCAGCAGGAACAGAGAAATGCTGATAACCTCACCATAGACTGTGTGATGGTCCTGAAATGTGAGTAAATCTTAAACTGAAAAAAAGTTTTGTTAGACATATTGGTATTTTCCCGTAGTTTAGGACATTGTCTAAAATCCCCAACATTCATTTATGTTGTATTTTACTTTTTTTTTTAAGTGGCCATTTAATAAGAACTTTTTTTTTTATTATGAAAAAATATTGGCAGTGGGGGTGGTAATGGACAAATGCATTTTGTGGCCAGTTCAGAGTATGAGCTTTTTGCTATATAGGTGGCATATGTCTATGTCTTTAAATTTTAATTTTAAAAATAACTTTGACCTTGTATCAGGGACCCTATCTGCAATAAGGTCAGAAAGGAACTTCTGCCTTGGGTGTGCTGCTCCATTCTAGATTGACACAATATGCAAAACCAACTGTTTACAGAGGTTTCCTCAAATTTCATAGTTTATAAAGCATTTCCCAGTATGGTGAGCTAAAACCTTGCGCTCTCTGTGATTTCTTATTTTTGCTGCTTATGATAATAGTGTCGAGACTTTTAATAAGATGAAATGCTGTCTCTCTGCATTTAAAATACACATTTTTGCCTATTTCTGGCTTGATTAAGATAGAGGGAGGGGCTCTACCTGCTGACTCGATTACTGTCAATCTTAACCAAAAGTACCGTTGAATTGTACTCTATTCCTTTAACAGAGCCTGTTTTCTCCTTCCAACTGGGCACTAAAAGGCTTTTACTGCTGCACTAACGTTTTCCAAATAAAAAGCAGAACAAGTACCACCTTAGACGTGCTGGAAGGAGTCCTGTGCCATGGATTATAAACTGAAACAGTTGGCCAGAATAAGGAATTAAAGTAATCCCTGATATTAGGAACATGAAAATGAGATGACCTTCTGTATGTGCCCTGCGCGAGTTTCTAGCCCAGTTGCACTATAGGCTCTCCTGTATAGCTGTTTCTCCATACCTTTACTGTGCAGAAAACAAAAGACCAGCCATTCAGCTGGGAAACTGGAACACATGCTTGCAAATATTACAGACTTTAAATGCATTGTATTTTTAACAGTAGTTCGTGATTGGAATGACAGGAAGGAAATGAGCAGAAAACATCCTATTCTATCTCTATATAAAATCTTGCTTGTGAAAGATACAGTTACCACAATAATGATCAGACGCTAATTGATTCATTGTGCTGGGAGACAAGTGCTGAGCCGAGGAGCCAGTGGGGTCATTTTCATGCTCCCACTCCACTTTGGTTGTTTGCTGAGGAAGGGCAGGAGAGGGTTATAAAGCTGCTGCCACTACATTCAGCGCATGTTTTTCTCAGAAAAGAAGAGACAGCGCCAGCCAAGATCTCTTTCCTTTGGAAATTGTGGCTGGGAAGGGCCCCTTTGGCTCAGCAGACAAAGTGGGCAGTCAGACAGCCCCTTTCCTGAATCCCAGGCAGGCACCAGACGGCTGAAGGAAGAGAGGCACCAGGCTGAATTAGATTGCCTCCTGCTTTGGACAGTAAGGCAGAGAGGCAGGCTTAATTGCTTTGCAGCTGTTCATTTTTTCCCCTTCTCCCTCCCCTGCCCTCCTCGCCCTCCTCCCAGCTGACCCCAGCAGCAGCCGCAGCCCCAAGGAAACCTCCCTAACTTGGGGAGAGGTATCAAAGGCTTCTGGACTTTATCAGCCTTTATCTCAAATCCAGCAGCAAATGGGCAGAGAAAGGAAAGTGTTAAGGAAAAAAAGCCTCTTCAGCTGTAACCTAGTAATTTGTTGCTTTTTTTCTGGGTTAGTTTGTACACCGGATTCTGAAGGCTGCTGGTGGCCAGGGGTAGGCTGGGACAGGGGACAGGGCAGCGACAGGCAGACAGTTCGGGTGGCATCCTTTTGGGAGGGGCAGCTGGGTGTCATCGGTGGCGGGTCCTGGCATCCTGTCCCGGTGGACAAACCTGGAGAGCTTTGAGCCAGCCCCCTGCGATGTGGCACTCCCCGCAGCAGGATGTACCAGACATTTGAGATTTCCTCTCCGGAGCTGCAATGCTCGTTACAGAGATCTCCCAGGCTGCTGCCTGACAGTGTGAATGTCACTGGGGTTGATTTGGTGGTGCTCTCACCTGCATAAGAGCCTCAGCACCGAGATGTTATTGATCTGACTATTAAAGGAAAAGCTTTTTTGAACCTTGGAGAACTTGCAAGGGTCTGCAGCCCTCAAAAACTGGCTCAGGCCAGACTTGCAGATTTGCATGTGTCTCATAATCCCAAACTGTCTGAACCTCATGTTTGTTCAGGAAACAGAGTTTGTTTTCTTAATTGTTCTCACTCCACTCCCGGATTTAAAAATTTAAAAACGTGTTTCCGTGCTGTAGCAATGAGCCTGCAGTCAGCTTTCAGCTCACCTGCTTTGCAGAGAGGAGCTTTGCTCGTCTGCTGCTCGGCCAGCCTGCCTGGCTCCATTCACCTCCAGCAGCAATGTCAAGCTAACCCAATTTTGCAGCTGGTATCAAGTGCCAGAGGCAAGCTCTGTAGATGTCTCTTTAATTCCTGCACTTGTAGAATTTAGTATATATTTTCCCTCCAGTTCTACTGACTCACACAGTACTTGGGGGAGGAGGCAGGGGGAGAACAAGAAGGCTATAACCCAGGTCTAATTTACTCATCTGGTAAAGCCAGTCATCAGTGAGCCTTGCCCCTCTCTGTCCACAGAGATAGTCCCTCTCGAGAGCCTGTTTGGCCTCCCAGTTATAATTATGGCATCTGTAGTTTTGTACTTGACTGTCCTCCCAGGTCCTCTGCCAGGGTGTCGTGTCTGGGTGGTAGCATTAAAATGTGAAATGCCCAATGAGCCGACGTACAAGGCAGGGCATGTATCCCCGTGTTGTTCGGGAGCATGGGCTGTCATGGCACGCTAATCTCTTTATATAGGACATATTTGCTCCTTATTTTTTATGATATTTTTATAACAGCATAAACCAGAGCTTGAGGTGGGCACCAATACAGGTTTTTGACAGGTTTCTTTTAAGGCACAAAGCTATAATGAGGATCTTTGCTCAGGGCCACTGGAGAGAGGGAGGGTGTCATTCCTGGAAAGGTAGCACAGCTACCAGATGCTTTGGTGGTCAGAGGGATTTGTGTCTGTAAGGAATGGATTTAAAAATGAGGTACAGTAGCATGTAAGTGAATTTTTTTTTTTATCTAATCTGTTCAACATGCAGTCTACAATAGCTGTGCCAGTTAGATTTGAATTAAAACCAGCTCCACAAGGTACAAAGACTCTCGAGCCTCATTGCTGGAACCGGAAATCCATTGTGGCGTCCTGATTAGTGCTGGTGAAATCGGAAACCTTTCTTGGGGCAGATAGCAATCTCACAAATGAAAATATAACCTGTTAATCCTGAATTTTAACAAGGATGGTTATGCAACTCCAGGCCAAATCCAGGTTGTGTCCTATCTGGGTGCCACTTGGTCAGAAGGGATTTGCTGACAGGGAAGGTGGGATTGCACCCCTGCAGTACTGTCTCCCAAAAGCACCCCTGCTTTATGCCAGGTCAGTGGCCAGACGCAGGAGGGAGGGGTGCAGGGGGGTGAGGCTCAGTGCGGAAATTGGGGTTCACATGTTGGGACCTTTGAAGCTCTTGGCTGAAGTATCTTAAGACAAGGCCTCTGTTTAATGTTCCTCCCCACGCCAGTCACTGCTGCCAAAGGAGGGGTGGTCTGACTGGGGCCATCCGAGCTTTTGCAGTCCCATAATAGTCCCTATAATTATGGGTAACAGTAGGTTCTGGGTTTTTTTTTTCCTATGTTAATAACAAGTTCCAGGGTATAAATAACTCTGCAATTAAAACAAAACACCTAACGATTTACCATTTGACACCTATGCAGTCTGCCGGAGCCTTGCCTGCACAAGGTATTTTTTTTCCTGCCCTGAATATTTTATAATTGTTTAAAGAGTACATGGATGATCCAGTCATTAAGAAATGCCAAGCAAGGTACATTGTGGCACCAGAGAGCAGAGAACATATAGCTATGCCTGTGCTGAGGCTGTAGAGAGCTCTCCTTTCAGAGGCGCAGGGGAGCTCTCCTTTCAGAGGCGCAGCGATGGTTTGACTGACTACTTTTGTGTATTGACCTTTGTTTTTTAAGAAAAACACAAACAATCAGAATTGCTTTATTGTAGAATCCATTAACTCCTTCAGGGTCTTTGTGGTGTCTGTTGATAAGAGCCGCACACGTGTGGCCGTGTACCACAGCCTGTGAAACACTTCTGCGCTCTGCTGCATTTGGATGTTTGCAGGCGGATGCTGCATGTCCCTTGCTTTGTGAATTTGGAAGAGCCAGTCTGTATGTAAAAATAGGTGGAAATAGGCCTGGGGACTCTAGTCACACTGTCCAAGGAGACAGGGGCTGTGGGGAGAGAGGAATTCACCTCTGCTTTCAGTCGGGAGGCACAGTGCGCAGCTTCTCATTTCCAAGACTGGCTGTGACGTGTTTGATGCGGAGCCTGCTAATGGAGTTGCTTAAATATACAAGCATGCCTAAAAATGTAAAAATAAAAGCAGTGCTATTTTAAGACTGTAGAATCAGTGATTATAAATAGCCCAAGTGGTGTGTTACTCCTAGCTGGGTGTGTCGGTCCTAAAACATCACCACAACTGTCACTTCCCTTTGAAGCAGTTTGTTGGCTAATGGCCGTGGCAGCGGAGCCTCCCCTGCATTTCCACGTTCTCTCGATAAGCACAGGTCAATGACAAGATGCTTTCCAGGCTGATGTGGCCATCACACAAGCCCTTGCTTTGCCAACTCGGGCCAGTGAGCACACGTGAATGGAAAGGTGGGTGCACGCTGGCAGGGAACGCTGGGGCTGGGTGGTAGGAAGTAGTGTCAGCAGGGTGACATGGAGCTCGCTCTGCTGAGCACAAGCCGTGGAGCCAGGGCTGCTGAACCCTGGACAAAAGGCAAAATAGTTCCTTAGTTAAGCACTGGCTTGGAACTTGTGAGATGCGGGTTTAGTGCTCTCCATTGTCAGCCTTTCTCTGCAACCACTTGGGATTCATCCTCCTGCTCCCATCATTTAGGCTCCTCCTGTGGCCCATGAAGAAAAGGTCTTTGGAGGATAATTTCACCTCACCCTAAATTGCACCTCTGAGATGTGACGGATGGTCTGCAGTGAGGGAAGCCTGGACAACACGCTTAGGCTTGACACTTGTCTGCTGGGGGTACCTTTATTCTCTGTCTTTAGAAGGAGCAGCAGCTCTGGTGATCCGACATACAAAAGTCTGTGAAGTTGAAAATCATTTAGGTACCTTAAATAGCTGACTTCTGCCTCAGAAAGCATTTTTTGTTACTGTCTGGTTTTCCAGTGCAGTGGCTGGAAAGAAGTACCTTTGCTGGTGTTCTGTCACCTCACTACCGTGGGCAAGGGGCTGTGGGACAAACTGTTCTCTGGTGCCTGTTTCCAAGAAGAATTCTGGCTGACTCCTGCACCAAGTAATGATACGTTTATTTGCATTATATGGAGCCAGGAGACGTCTTTGGGTGATAGGGATCTGGAGACTACTAAACAAAAGAGGGCAATGTTGGAACTCCAACTAAGAAGGCTTGTTTGGGTCTAAAGAAAACAACTATAAAAACCAAATAATTATGGTATTCAGAAAGGTCTGCAGCAGTCTATCTCAGGACAAGGTGCAAATGTTTCTGCCAAGCCCCTACGCGGGTAGGATGCCAAAATCTGGGTTATTCTTAAAGGGATCTCTAAGCAGCCTGTACCCAGAAGGTGAAGAAAAAGGAGCTTGTTGGCCACTCCTCCTTTTCACAATAGAGAGAAATGGGCCAAGAAGCTTTCTTGGTGTAGCTGAGTCTTCCCCAGAAAGGCAGAGCTTATTTCGTGTTCTCTCAGCGGAGGAAAGCTTGCAAATAGGCTGTGACTAGCATCTCTAAAAGAATCAAAACACCCTGGTACCTGAAGGTTTCCAAGAGTTCATAATGAATTCTTCCTCTGTAACCTGATCATAACACAGAGGAGCTGTGTCCCAACGTGGTGCTCCCATAGCGCAGAATGAGCCACTTATATTTTGTGGTGATAGAGAAGATGATTTCCATCAAGAAATGAATGGGGACGACAGCAGTGACAAATAAAGATCTTACGAGTTCAAAACCGATAAGCTGACTGCTTTCTTTTCAAGCGTGGATGTCTTGAACTAACCACCTAGAAACAGTACTTAGGTCGATCTGCTGACTGTGGTGGGCACTTGTGTTCTCAGCACTGCTGACAATCAGGGTGCTTCTAGGAAGTTGTCTGGACGTGGATAAGAAAAGTTACAAAAAAGTGCCAGCTCAAAAATTAAAGCCTTCCTCTGAAAGTGAAGTTGTTACTTCAGTCTGAAAATCGGGACTTCTATTGCTCGCTATGGTCAGAGTTGCTCCTGAAGGGCAGCAGAGGACTCCTGGTCTGCCTTGTCTTTTTTCTTTTACGCTCCTTGTCTTTTTTGTGCTCCTTTTCTTTTACACTGAACTCTTAATTCTGCCTGCATTTTACTGCAGATTAGCAGGGAGTGCAGTGCAGAGCCCGAGACCCCCAGGGTAGAGCGAGTGCCCAGATCTCTGCCCTGGCCCTGGGCTGTGCTCACAGACGGATCTGCAGCGCTGGGAGGATGCACACACACACACACGCACGCACACACACACACACACACACACACTCTTACGGTATGAAGAAGCTCAGTTTGCTTTTTACTCCCCCCTCCCCTCTTCTTCTTTTGTATAATTATTGCAAAACAGGCACAAATGAGTGTGTCACTTTAAACCATGAAACCACTTAGTCCGTAAAGACAGATTTGGCGTCTTTGTGCTGGCAGTGACAGGGCAGTGCAGCGCTCCATAGTGATCCCACTGTTCTCCCTCTGCTCCGCACCCCGCCGCCGCTCCCCACCCCCTCCGAGATTTGCTCCGTGTTTGCCTGCCTCTGTTTTTGTGGTTGGTAACCAGCAAAAGAATGGAATGGATTTAATGATTTGTTGGCTGCGGTGCCGGCGTGATTAAGTCAATAAAGCTGCAAGCTGAAAACAGACAGTGTAGTTACAGTATATGACTTTAACCTTGTTAATGCATGTTTATGTCCTCCTGCCCCCTGTATAGCTGTATGTTGCATAAAGAAGATCTGACCAATCTTTAACCCATTAAATAATTCATAAAGTGAGAGCAGACATCAGCTACTTGCGGAGCGGATCAGTAACCATGGGGTCAGCAATAACTTTGGCTCCCTGGACCGTATCCAGCATGTTTAAACTCTGGTGATGTCACCAGCCAGGCTTCTAACCTTAATCATTTGGATGGGAACAAAGGGAAGTTAACTGTTGACATACAGTGTCTCTGTAGAAGAAACACTTATGAGTGCTCTGCAACATCTCTGCCTCACTGGGAACATGGACTAGCTCCAGCCTCCTCGCTTCTTTTACACAATTCCCTCTCTCCTTACAGTAGAAGTGTGGCTGGACAAATGTTCAAAGGCACACGTTTCTTCAACTTCCATTATCTTAAGTGGCAGAGGCCCCAAAATCCCATGGAACTTCAGGGGATTGTTGGCTGATTTGAGAAGATGGTATCTGGAGGCACTTGGGCGTTTTTTTCAGCGTGGATAAATTTTGAATGAAAAGTATCCCCGGCCATGCCAATGACAGAGAAGGACATATAATGGGGATGGACGGAGGCAGAAGCCAGGGATGTGGGAAAAGTTGTCGAGGGAAGCAGGGCTGTTCTCACTGCAGTAAAAGCTCTCACAATAAAATATCAAGCAGGACTTGCAGGAAGATTGTAGGATTCTCACCCATAAATACCTCAGACAATCTCTTATTTTTGTACCAGCACACAGCCCTCTTCACACAGCTCCCAGCTGGGCACTGAGGGATTTCCCTGGTGCAGCGATGTCCGTAGTTGTTGCAGCAGCTTCTTTCACTGGCACAGAAGGGGCGAGTCATGGGATCACGGGGCGTGTGGCTGCGACATGCTGCGCTCCACTGGTCCGTGCAGCCAGGTTAGAGGCCCCAGGGGACCATTACAACTTGGTGTAGTTTAGTGCTCCTCTGAGATGCAACCAGCTGTGGCCGGACCCGGAGGAGAGATGCAGAGAGGACACGACAAAATCTCATATGTGGAATGAAGCAGAAAAAGCCCTTCCACCTCTCGCCGGTGAGCAGCATGGAGCACAGTTCTGCTGCAGGTCTGTGGGGTCACCACCCAAGGACATGGGAGAGGCACCGTTTCAGGAGGCTGAAGAAATAAGCCCATGCTGCCTGGGAACTGAATCTCAGCCTCCTGTTCAGGGAGTAACTTTAATTCCTTTTACGGTGAAACTGAGGTGAGGGAGAAATGAAGCGACCTGTCCATAGTCACCTGAAGAAACTATGTATGATGGAACTGGAAACTGAACCTGGTCATTCAAGCCCCAGTCCATATGGCCAGCTTTTATCCTGTGACTCAGTCATGAAGCAAACTCAACATTCAGGATCGTCTCCTTTAGAGGTAGCTTGGGAGTTCACCTTTAATGATCCCATTTGCTACATCTCCTTCTGACAAATTGTGTGCTCACAGTCTTATGAGCTGATGCTCCACTGTGTGTGCAATGGCACACTCGCTTGTGCAAGTAAACTTATCAGAGGCTCGTGTGCCAGTCTGCACGGTGTGTATCCAGGTGTGCTTGCAAGCACATCTCTATGATGTGCCCATCTTCATGTCTAGGACTATTTGGCCTATTCAAGGCACACAGGTAAGAACTCTCACACGATTATTTGTGAGGCAGACGGCTGTGTACAGCAGAGCATATCCCAGAATGCACCACATCAGCCCAGGAGTGAGTTTTCCAGGTGCCAAAAGATACACACCTTGAGCTGGAGATGAGAGCTTGGACCTCAGTCTGCTGTTGCCAGCATCTGCAGCCAGATACTGGGAGAAAAAGTGACTCCCAGAGCTAGTGCTGATTATTCTTTATCACTCACTTATTCCCTGTTGCTTTATGGGTGTGCTAATGAAGACTGTCATATTAATTTACCCTGTGCTTTTTTGTCGTTGTTGTTGGTTGGTTAGTTTGGCTTTGCCATAATCCAGAGCAGCAGTCTCTGCTTCAGAGAAGATGCTCTGAAATTTATGGCAAGTCACATGTGATCTGAGTAGAAATTCCATGTTCCATTTTCTTAGTTTTTAGCTTGGAATGTTGTGTGATGCGCCTGAAAATATTTCCTTGCCAGTCTATTGATTTCGATGAATGAACCCACATATACCTAGTGATGTTTTATTATCACTCACCCACCATAGGGTATGTAGCAGCTGGTAATTTTTGTGCATTGACTGAATTTTTTTTTCTGCTTGATGGAAGACAGAGTCGCTGCAAGCATATGCTAATGCTGAATGGGGGGGTCCCAACTTCTGACCCATAGCTAATATCCTGCAAGTCACATGAAGCTACCAAGGATTCTTGAGCTGGAGTTCGAAATGCCTATGTTATCAGCAAATGAACACCATTAATTGCTTCTAATATGTCATGTAGTGGTTAAATGACAAGATCCTTATTAATATGCGTATATATCAGCCTTTTCAGTGTGTGTGAGGGGGAGTATGAAGTGGTTAAATTATTTAAAATTAGTGGGTAATATTTACAGGAAGGCATAAAGAACTGTCAGTTGAGGAAAGCAGCATTTTATGTTCTTGTCCCGGATGACCTTGCTCCAAGGACAAATCAGAGCTTGATGAAATGAAGCTGCAGATGGCTAGTGATCTCAACTCTGTAATAATGAAATGACACAGGAAAAAAAATGAGACATCTACAGTTTGTAAATACAATCTGAATGGAAGGGGAGAAAAGGAATTTTTAAGGGGAGATTGAGTTGACTTGGTTACAGCAGTTCAGCTCCGGGTGTTTTAATAATAATTTCCATTTAAAAAAATAATGGAATCGCTCCTTGTTCCACATGCTCAAGGTCACCTTAATAGGTTTTGCTTTTTTAACATGTCAATATCTTGGTTTTAAAAATTTGATCATGAGGGCTACCTAGTCACAGCCTACTTTGTATTCATTATTTTAGCATATTATTTATCACTGCATTTTGTTTTGTATGTCATGTGGTAATTTTTGGCATCTGGGTAGTTGACCTGCTACAACCATTTTAGGTGTTTGAATAGTTTCATCTGTTAGGAAAGAGTGAGATTGTGAGAGGTTTAATACTGAAAAAGTGATGTGATACTTTGTGCCAGAGCACACTTTGTTTGTGCGCTTACAGGAGTATATACTGGTGGGTTTTGCATGTGGGCAGGTTTTCATGCAAAGGCCTTCTCAGAAGCGGTTCGGCAGCCAACTGCTATTGAAAGTCAACAAGACTTGGGCATCTGCCACTGCAGATTGAACCTTTGCATGAAAAGGAAAAAGAAATTCATGGAAATATTAACTTAGAGAAATCAAGGGATTCACAAGCCTCTGTGATCCAGACCACCTCACTGCTGTTCACAGAGCTTTTTGGAAATGGGCAGGTAGAGAACTGATTTCTCCCGTTAGCTCAAGTTTTCCTGACTTTCACTTTGTTAGAGTGAAATCTTCACCTTTTTTTGATCAGATCTTTTCTGTTCTCCCTAATACATAAATCCACTAGGCAGTTATTGCATTTCTCTGTAGCAGCTTTTGCTGTGTGCTGAGCTAACCCAGCTCCTTTTGAATCTCATTGACACCTCTGAGAGCACGCCTTGACATAACACAAGGATTACTTGAGTCAAACCACTTTATAGATATGAGATGTTGTAGTTTGTCATCACAGCTAACGCAACCTTGTAGAGACGGGCAGAAGGACTACCAGCCAAAATTGGGTGAGATAAATACAGTTTTAGATTATCTCATTGAATTTATAGGCAAGCTGCCCTCCATGGGAACAAGAGCATGGTGTCAAGGGTTGGAGAATCATGATAGCTGTACAAGCCAAATATAAATATTTTGTTCTTTGCAGAGAATTCAATTTTGCGTCTTGACAATATGTTATATAGACAGGTACAAAACACCCACCTCTGTATCTTTGGGTGTATACACATAGAAACAATACCAGACCCAGTTTATGCAGTGCAGTGGTACAAAGACTTTTGGGGATGAGTCCAGCCCCATAGCATTGCTCTCAGGTGGAAGAGAAGTGTGTTAATGCTGTGGGTACCACAGTCCCATTGCCTTCAGGGTCTGGCAGACCCTCTGTGGGTTTCCAGTCCTGCTGAAAGATTGTCTTTCACTCAGGATGGTGGAGCAAAGCTGTTGTCCGGGCTGCCTGCACCTATGGCCTGGCAGTTCATTGGGGCCAAAGGATCTATTTGCATGGGAACTGCTGTTGCTGGAGTCTTGATCGTGCCTCCTTACAAGCACAGCAGTCCCTGGGCAGGTGTGTGTGTCTGTGATACACCAGCTCTCCTGCCTCGGGGTCTTGGCTGCTCCCAAAGCAGTTTCCCATGCTCTAACAACATGGTGCCGGTAACAGCATCACAGCTTGATTTCAACTTGCCTGCTAAGGGATGCATTTTCATCTAAGAGAGAAAAAATCAGTGTTGAAATAATTCACTCTGGATTTTCTGTCTTTCTGTTTCTCTGATTATTCCTGCTCTTCAACAGCATGTTTTCATGGATGAAACCAGCTCTGAAAATATTGGTAGTGTTTTTGCACAAAAGCTTTAACTAATATGACTTTTTTTTTAAGAGCGGAAATAGACTCAGTTTCCATCTTATTAAAATCATTTTTAAAAGCACTTTGGATACTTTGATAGGATTTTGTTTTGTTTTGAACGGCAGGTAATATAAAAGCAGCTATAAGGAAATTAGTGTTTCATCTGGTTTGCTTGAAGGGAGGAGACCCTGATAAAATTGCTAGCCAGGTGTGCTGATCTTGTCATTGCTCCTAGCAAAGAAGGGGGACTACCTTTGAAGGAAGCTGTGCATGCTTGTACCGTAGGAAAAGAAAGAGAGTGGTTTTTAAAAACAAAACCATGTGTTCGTGGATCACTTACAGTGTTCAAACAAAGCCTTTTCCTGACTGACAGCCACCAAGATAAGCTTAGAAACTTGAGTCTGTTAGTATTTCATATGCTTGTATATCAAGTAAATGGGTGAAAGACAGGTAAAAAAGGATCCACTGACCTGCACAGTTTGTTTCATCAATGTTCATACATTCTGTTAAAACAAACAAGCAAACAAACAAAAAGCTTGGAGCATTTCTGAACTGAAAGGCTGTTTTATCTTGAAGAGCATCTCTGAATTGTGAGTAGAATTGAGGAGAGAAAAAAGACAGAAAACTTCCAAAGAGCAAATGGAGAGTTTTGTTAAAGGCAAGTAGCACATGTAACCCCTGACTTCAGCATGAAACAAATGAAGATGGCATCTCACAGCCACCACACTCTTTAGTGGGCTGACACCATCATTCTGCCTAACCATGACCCTGGATTTTGTTTACTTCATTTGTAAGCAGGTTGACCATCTTAGTCTCTACTTGGATTAGCAGATGTGGAGGCAATGATCCTCCTTTGTCAAGGTGGTGTCAAGATTTTCTATGGGGTTGCACAAGGTTATTACACACCAAGAATCTACATGTGGCTTTTCTGTAGATCTAAACGCCAAAGTTTTTACATGCAGTTCTATGGTTCAGCAAACTTTAATAGTATTAGTGTTTTAATTGCTTAGTCTGTAGGATGTATAGAGTGTTTGTGACTACAAGTCTTAGTCCTGGACGTCAGATTGAAGTGCTGCCCAGGCATGAAAGCCCCACCATGGTGATGCAGCACACCTACTAGTCAGAGACGAGGCACTGGCGGGCAGGCGGGAAACAGGGAAGTGCAGGGGCATTAGTTTGAAACTAGTATTTGCATTTCCTCAGCTGAGCACAGAACTCCCCATACATAACAGATGTTCTTAAAGTACAGAACAAAACTTGATTAATGAAGCTTCACCCCACCCCTAGAGAACAGCTGTCCCTGCCGTGAATACGGATCCACCTGAAGTCCCTGGCCAAGCAGCCGGGGCCTCGGAGCGGATCAGCACAGGCTCCTGTCAAGTCCTGTAGCCATGGTTTTCCTTTCTGTTTTTGTTTGTTTGTTTGGCTTTTTTTTGTTTGTTTGGTCTGTTTTTTTCTGTGTGATGTCTCAGTAAATACTTCAAGCTGAGTTATCTTTGGTTAAAAATGAAACAAACAAACAAACAAAAACAACTGGTGGAAAAGGCAGTTTGTCCCTTTCTCGTATTTACAGCTAAATCTACCCTGAGCGACCCAGTTCCTTTGATCTTTTACGCTGAGGTGCTGTGGCTCGTGTCAACAACTATTTGGTTTTAAGCTCTATAATTACTGGATTCAGCTGGATGCCCCATTGAAAGCAGAAGGAATATTTTTCAAATCAGCAATGTCTTTTGAAATGGAAGAAACTTTTTAAATGCAGGTACTACAGGCATTTTTAATTAGGCGTGTTTCTATTCTTCCACTAGCTGCTAATGCTTTCAGTTAGGAAGTGCAGTTCTCCCCTGATTCTGCAAATATCTACCGAAATTCGCAGAGCTGCCTGTCTCTCTCTCAGTAACCTTGCTGTGACCTGGTTATCTGTTAGAACCGCAAAGAATTCTGTCTCTAATTAGTCCATCTGTTAACTATTGAAATTCATGGCTTAGTTTTATTGTCTGGGTCTGTAACATAATGCTGAATGGTCTCACCTGGCAGCTTATTTCTTGTAAAGCAAATGTGCCTTTCCAAGAGCCATTTTGGTGCAGATAACTGTCTTTTCAGCATTGGACAAATGACTCTGTCTAGCAGCCTGCGGTCCCCTTCATGCCCTCACTGAAATAAATTGTACATCTCCAATAGCTCTGGGCTTAAGTCAATACAATTTAACATGTACATTTCTTTGTTATAGTCTTTGGAGTTACACTGTAAGAGCAGATGGGAAAGTTTAATAATGATAAATGAGTTTAGTGTTTTCACATAGTCCTGAAAAAACAATGAATGTTCTTTATTAAAGATTAGAGGGATTTTAACATATTTGCCAAAGAGTGATTAAAGCTCTAACTCAGATCCTTAGAAAGTCTTGCTTTTAAATTCTTTTTGGACTGTTTGTTAATGAGGATTCAGAGGAATTAGGGGCCATAAATTTCTTCATTCTCGCTTAAGTGAAGCCACAAAGTGATTACTGGATATATAAATAAGTGCCGAGGACTGGAGTTTATCAACCGCGTTCACACAGAACCATGTATCTTTGTGCTTATTTACTGCCGTTGTGCGTCTTGTACATAATCACATGATGGAGCTGGACAGGTCGAGCTCATCAGCGGGTTTTTAGAAGGATGTAGATTCATAAATATACATGGTAGATCTCAATGGGACTGTTTGCACTCTTTGCATTAAGCGTGTGCCCGAATGTTGTGTTGGCCCAGACCCAGACTCACTGCAGCTGGACGCAGGGATCTGCAGATGCGTTTGCCCACCCTGGGCAGCCTGTGCACAGGCTGGGTGGCTGGGAGGGACTGGTTTCACTGGGCTGTGCAGTGGCTTTTACAATTAACAGCCAGTGGTGGAATACTGACACAAACAGGATACATTCCTGCAAACCTGGAACCTGATTCTTTTCTCCAAGTCAGAGCAGTGAAGCTTGCCCCAGTGCCTTTTGAACAGAAATTGCCACACTGGAAAGCGCAGGGAGAGCTGCAGGAGCTCCAGATCTGCTGTGCCACAGTTTGCCTAGCAACAGAAATACATGCTCTCCAGTTCTAGGTCCGCACAGCGTGCCATTTGGCTAGAAATTCAGCCCATTTGATACTGCAATATGAGTTTGCGGGGTGAATGGCAAAAAAACCCTCATACCTACGTACGCTTTTTTTCTCTTAAAAAAAAAGAAGAATAAGAATCCCCTGTAGCCATCTGTATCCTCCAGTGTAGCTGGCAGCTGGCTCAGCTGCACGGCACTTTGGCTGTGAATATCCACTTCCATCGTTCCCGACTTTGAGACGAGAATCCTTCTCCCTTTGCTGTCTTCCTGGATTTTAAAATGCGATAGTCTGAACTATAGACAAGTTAAGATTATGGCTTGTTTGGCATGCCCTTACTATGGGAAGGAAAGTGATTTTTCTTGGGGAGTGATGAAAAGGAAAAATGTTTAAAGTTCATTAACCTTTGGTACAGATAGCAGTGTCCTTTAGACTACACCAGAGCTATTCTTAGTCCTGACGTTTAGGTGGTTATTTTTTATTGTAAGGAAATACAGTAGTTCCCACTAGTGGTGAAAAGAGAGAACTTTTTCCTTTTTCTTTTCTTTTTTTTTTTTCTTTTTTTCACTTAACCTAAATGTGAACTGTAGAACGCAAAATTTTTAATTCATTTCTTGTCTTCCCATCTACACTATTTTGTCCTAATGTCCCCAAAAGCAAAATTTATATCTGTAGATTGTTTCTTTACTGGCTAATTAAGTGTTATACAACTTTGCTCTGAAAAACTCAGCAACCTATTCTGTGTATTTGCAAATGAACTTCGCTGATTGTCGTTATTGCTATAGGGTGCCTGCAGAAAGTCCCATATAATTAAGCTGTTGTACTGCCACAGCACAAGAACTGCAATTAATAATGTGATTTACACTTCTGTAACATTAATAATATGGAAAAATCAACATTATCTTCTTGATGATGCTTAGGAGAAATTAGAATGAGGTGGACATGATTAGGAAAAGAGACTTTAATGTTATGACTTGTTAATGCAATAGCCCTGAGCAAGACATCAGAATGATTGTCCTTGCACTAAACTCATTTGCTTCAGTAAGCACAGACCCTCTGCACGCAACAAGACAAGTTTGGAGGAAATTGGATAGATGGCAGGGATTTTGGTGGTATGAACATTTCAGTGTCTTTCATGTGCAGAGTACACAAACTGAATCTCTGCACTTTCAAATATTCCCCTAGAGGCAATCTGCATTATTCAAAGCTTAACTGTAGCTGCAGAATCATGTCTGACATGAAAGCAAAGTGCTAGCTTTACATGAACTTTCATATTTACATCTGCAGTAAATCATATTTACTTTTTTCCTACCCTCCCTCTTTTTCTGTGGGAGACAAGGAGTAAAATGGGTAGGAGGGAAGGAGGAGGAGGAGACATGTCCAGCAGAATTGTAAGGAAAGCACCAGTAATAAAGTCTAGTCATATGAGACTGCCCATGAATAGGAATGATAATGAGAGCAGTGATGAGCTGCAGGTTTGTGTCTTTTAGTAAATTATCTAGCAGGCATTTACATTTCATCAATTGTGCTTCTGCATAATAGACCAAAGTGCTACAACAAAAGGAGGCACCATAAAAATTAGTCATTTCAGTGACCTTCTTGGTAATCGCTCTTACAAAGAATATCTTGGAAGGAGTTGGGTGATTCCTCATGGTGAAACTGCTGTGGAAAGGTGCCCCAGGCCCGAGAAGCTTGCCCGGTGACAAATGCCTTCCAAGGCTTTCTTCTGGCAACTCTGAAACATGGCTCGTATCCTGTTTTCTCCTTCTGAGCATGCTTCTAATTGTCACATGTCAAAAGGCAACAACCATTTTCTTCTTGCTTATCTCCTGATAACATTGATTCTCAAACAAAGGATGTGGGCTTCCATTCTGAAAACAAAGGAAGCATGGCCCAGCTAAGGATGCTGGATATAATATACATACTTCTCCCTGCCAATAATAACAAAGCATCATAAATAATGTAGAAGCTGGATGTGAAAATGGAGAAAGGGGAATACACTAGTACTGCTGGTCCTGGTTACAGCACTCACTTGTCCTCAGTGAGGCCCTGACTTCCACTTCGTTTTTCTCTTGTATTTCCCTGACTACCTGCCAGCTCCTAAGATGTTTAGCCTTCAGTATTTTTTAAATTCTTTTTCCCTTTTGCATTGTGTCTTCATCATGTTCTTGGGATTTTATTTTTTCTCTTCTCCCCACAATACTCTTTTTTTTAAGTCAAATCTTCAGCTGGTGAAAGTCAACTCAGATCTTGCACTGAGGACTTACAGCAAGGCCAGTTTGCACCAGCCAGGAATCAGGCCCACAGCATTGCTGACTTGTGCCCAGCCGTGACCTGACCGGCATTTTTATATGTTCTCCTCTCCTTTCACAATTAGGTCTTCTCATTTGTCCAGTCATGGAAACCACAAGAGCCACTTCAATCCCAGGCCCACATCTTCCCCATCTTTCCAGGTCCCTAGTCCGATGGCACCTTTTCCCCGCTTCTGCCTTTAGATAGCTGTTTTCTTTTACTGTAGGTTTCTCCTTTATATCAAATTGCCAAATCCTACTCTGATGCAACTTTTCTTTCCTTATGTCTTTCAGTGTAGCAGTTGGAGAACTGGTGGGAAATGTGACACTTTACTCACATCCCTTCTGCCACCCAGGCAGCCATGTGACTCCAGTAATGGTGGTGAATCAGTCCTGTAGCCTTGGGCTAGTCACAAATAATTTTGAATTAACCTTTTGCTTCTCTCACTTCTTCTTGTGCTGATCCTCAGAAATCAGAGTAGTCCCCTGCCCCTCGTTGTCCTCACTGTGATGTGTGGGTCCATGTGAATGCACAAGGTGTTTTGGCCTTGGGGACAGCCAAAGACTGGAGAGAGGACATCAAGAGGATAAGGGCTTGTGTTGTTATCTCCCTGATGAGATTAATTTTCTTTTTTCATCTTTCTTGGCAGGATCAAAACACTGGAATGGTTGCCAGACTTCAGGAGCCGGGCTCCATCCCAAGCGGAGGCTCTGTGACGGCACCAGCCACGGTGAATGGGTACACGATGAGAAACCATTTACTGAAGCAGCAAATAATGAAACGACAGCTGATGCAGGTAGGATGCCGAGTGCCTCTGTGGGTTCCTGTGCTGTCCGCCTCACTGGGAAGGACAGGACTAACTGGAATGGGGAAATCACCAGTCAGCAAACACTAAGGAGTCACCCTGGAATTGCTGGGTTGAGTCAGACTGGGGCTGAGGTGGTGAGTCCAGGATGTCATACCCAAGGCAGGCCGTGGTCAAGTGCTGCCCAGCATGTCCAAGTGCAGATATGCCCACTCGTATGCAAGGGAAGGATTCAGTCACCTCCATATCACTGCTGTCATCCTTGGTCAGCTACAGTGTTGGGAGGGAAAATGCAGAGAAAGGAGGCTTGGAGACTGAGTCAGCTCTAGGAGAGATGTTCTCCATGCTTGCCTTTCTCTCTGGTTCCCTGGGGTTTTACCAGATCACTGTTAGACTCCAGTTTGTCCTGGAATATGCTGGTCTCTCTAGCAACAGAAGTCCATGTATGAGGTTTGTAACATGCTGTACAAAGGAGCAGGGATGGAGGAATCCCACACATGAGTTGGGTGACGCAGCATTGAACATGTGCCCCTGACTTTCTGAGTGTGCTGCTGGATTCAGGTCAAGGAGACTCATTTCTTTGGATGGGAAATGAGACGAGAAGTAGCTCAGGAAAACCTTCAACCAAGTACTGTCCTGCTCATTGATCAGATTCCCTTTCAAAATCAACTCTGCCTCCTTGTCACAAATTGGCTTCAAGCTTCTCTGTGCTGCTCTAATACAGCAAGACTTCAGCCAGACCTCAGCTTCTACCATCCGAGTAGAGTTCCCCAGATCACAGCTGCTGTCCACAGCAAGGATTAGAGTGTGGTGGCGAGTTCTGGGGTTAAATGGTGGGAGATGCAAATCATGTCACTTGGAGAAAGCCAGCAATGCCTTGCTCAGGGAGCATCTGCTGAGGATCCCTGGCTCGCTCTGGCTCGCTGCTTTGTTCTCGTTAGAAGTGGCAACCGGCACAAAAGGTGATGGTACAAATGAGCAGAGCCATCCTTCAGACAGGGTAATGGTCACCAGCAGTCTCCTGTTTGGCAATGTGTCCCTGCAATGCTGCTGCAGATTCTGTTCACTAATACACTTTTGGGCACCTTTTGTCTCCGGATCTGGTACTTCAGAGAACACGTCCAAGTAGTCAGCATGAGAAGCACTGTGGAGACATCAGGATTCCTGCAGCTTCTGGCTGTGCTGCACTTCACTCGTAAGCTGGTGAACACAAGGGTCTCCATGTTCATCCAGCTCCCTTGGGCCTTAGGCTGCCTGCACAGCATCTGCTGAAGGCTGCACTTTCTTGTGCTGGGCTGTTGTCAGGACACCTCTGCAAGAAGGGGCATGGGAACAATTAAGATCTGGTCTGAAATGAACTGTCTGGGCTGAGTCTTGTCAGAGGTGTGTGTTACAGGAGAAATTGTTAATGATGACAGTGGCTACACTTCAAGTGTCTGCAAGAGACTGCAGCTTGACTGTTATGCCTCTTGTTTTCCAGGAAAAGCAGAAACAAAACATGCTGGGAGTAACATCTGAGCAGAGGAGTTTGTTTGCAGCTCAGCAATTAAATCAGTTCCAAGGTAAGGAGGGAAGTGGCATGCTATGAAAAGCCTCGAGGAGCCAGGGCCTGGGTTCTGATTAAAAGAGGCTGCTTAATGGTTCTCTGCCCTGAAATAAAAGCATATAACATTTTCTCATATATCATGAGATTCACCCATTTCTTTATCGCTCCAGTAATAACTATTACAAAGAACACAGAGGAGAGGCCCATGTAATGAAAGAGGAAGATGGAGCAGCAGCCTTTTAAGGCTCTGCCGTGTTTCCAGGGTTGTACGTGTGCTGACAGGTTAACGTGTCTCTTTGTACGCAGCTGTGCCGCAGCCCCTTGCCGCTGACTGCAGCCAGGTGATGCCGGCTCCTCCGCCCAACCACCGCATGCTGCCATCGAACCCAGCCATGCTCCAGAGCTCCCTGGGCTCTGGCATGGCCCCGGCCACCGCCAGCCAGAGCAGCGGGACCGTGGTGATGATTCCACACAACCCTGGCAAGCAGCAGGAGATTTTTCCACCTAATTCTGACTTTAACATCCCACTGCGGCCAAGCCAGAACTCACTGGGCATGAACTCAGGGTGCCAAACAGTACACAGCCACTCTGCTGTGCGGCCGGGGATGCCGATGGCAGGCTTCAGTTCTGGTTCCTTAGCAAATCACTCTGCAACTCAGCAGCACTTCAGGCAGCCGAGTATGCCAAGAATCCCCAACGTCTACCCCAGCTCATCTGCCCAGATGTGGGCGCCGACCGCTGTGCCAAGAATGCCAAATCAAAGCCAAATGGATGCCAGCATGCAGCAGTTCTCCGGTAACGCTCTCTTCTCCAAGCAGAGCGTGAGGCCAAGCGCACCGGGTCAGCAGTTCTCCCAGCAGCCTGTCGTGCCGCCTAATCAGATCGCTCCCGGCGTCCAGGTCAGACAGATGCAAAAACTGAGCATGGGGCAGTCTGGCCAGGGCTTGAGCTCAATGAGTAATCAGAACTTGAGACACAATTTAACCAGAGGACCGTTGCCAGCTATGAATGTTATGAAATCAATGCCACAAGGAGTGTCCAGTTTTAACCAGCTCAATCCTGCCTCAGGCCTCGGCCCGCCCAGCTACCCGGCCGCCGGCCAGCCGCCCGATGCCTTCCCCAGGATGAGCGCGGCGGCCGAGCTGCCGCAGTATGACTTTGTGTCCCAGCACAGCAGCTCCGTCATGCCCACCAACTGCAGCGACACCGACTTCCTCGACTCTCTCATGAAGAACAGCAGCAGCAACGACGAGGAGTGGTTGAACAATCTGACAATGATAGATGACATTTTGGGACAGCACGCTCAAAGCTCTGGGCATGTTTAGCTCAGAGAGAAGCAGTCTCATTGTAAAAAACATACGTGTGACTTTCGAAAAGCAGCAGACAACCCACAAAAGCCGCTGCCTCTTTCAATACAGAATGAAGAGACTCAGCCAATTCTTTGCCTGCATCAAAGTTTAATATTGGCAGTTTTTCAGATGACTGTATATATTTGAATATTTTGTAAATTATGTTTTCCTAAACCTTAAATGTAGAAGTATTTATACTTCTTTGCTGGACTGTTTGTAAATAAATCTATAGCATAACTTTTGGTTTTATTATAGTGATTTCATTATACCTTGTTATAAATATGCAAATAATATTGTTAGTTTCAGTAATACTGTGTATTACAGCATAAACTACTTATGTTTTTGACATAACTTAACACATGAACTAGGGGTGTCATTGCAACCAGACTAAGCAGAAATCAGATGTGGCATCTGTTCTCCCATATGAAGAGAAAAGATGGAAAAGTTGCATTAAAAAAAAAAAAAATAAAATCCCTAAAAAGAGCTGCTGATTCCCTTGTGGCTCAGTCTTGCAGCCCGATTCTGATATGGAGGTCCCATCTGGGCTCCTGGTGCATTCAGAGATCTGCCCACAGAGATCCATTTGCAATATCTCGGGCAAGTTCTCAATTTGATACACTCCAGTAGGTCGATTTGACACTGACAATGTGTCGTCCATTGTCCTGCAGCGAGTGTGTGCTGGTGATGTTACAGCTGCTGCCCGGCGCGTGTCTGGACATCGCGGGCGGGCGAGCTCTGTGCTGTACGAACTGGGTGATGCTGGGGCGGAGGTGCTGGGCAGCCCCTGCCAAACCTCCCTGCCGACCGTGCCCTTCCGTGAAAAGGCAGCTCTGGCTTGCACACCTCTGCCATGTATATTTGTAGTGTACAGGTGATTTGTTCCTGGTTTTAAGGCTTTTCAGATTTTCTGTTTTCATGTGAGACTTTTTTTCAGGGGAAAAGTCTATAAACATTAATAGTTAATTTTTGATGTTTTTCTGTCAGCTACTGTTGTCCTATGTATATTTAAGAGTCTGTTTATAAAAGATTCACTGTACTGTAAACTTCTTAAAATGTTCATACTTTGTGTAATCATATTTTAATAGTCACGTCATACTTCGCAATACATTTGTAATATAACGTCAGCTTCAAGCACAGAATGTTTTTTTCTTCATACCATAATAAACTGCCAGGGAAAATTGCATATACTTCATGTGCTCATTTCTCAGCTACAGCGTTTCATACCTGCAGATATTTGAATTAATTTGATTTGTCCAGGATGCTACAACGTCAATTTAATAACATGTACAAATGCTTGTGTGCTGTTAGTGGAAGAAATGGGCTAGGCAAGGAATTGAAGCTGGCTTTAATTTTATTTTAAGATGGCATTTCTTAGGCTTACTTTCCTTTTCCAGTCTAATTATAAGTGAAGGTGAAATTAATCTCTGTTGGGTTTTATTTTACATGGCACCACATTTATTTAGGTTACGGTTCTTGTTTCTAAAAGCTGGTATCAGTTGTCCCATCAGAACATAAAGCCGTGAGGAGGGCTGGGGGGCTGAGGTGCAGTCCCACCTTGCTCATTCAGCGCTGCCTGCCAGGGCAGTGGCGGATTCTGCATGTCACTCCTTTGACACAGAAATCGTCTGGCAGGATTGCTGGTACCTGCCCTGGGGGAGCCAAGGCAGGGAGGAGGGCTAGGAGGAAACAGGAAAATTTTGGCAATCTTAAATAAATGCACAAACAGAATCTGTAGCTAGAACTGCCCAGTGTAAACAGCACCAGACACTGCTCCAGCTTCCTAGGGCTGGTGGAGAAGACGTGTCGGTGCTGCTATTTGTCCTGGCCACACTGTGGGCACTGCAAGCCTGAGGACATCTCCTGGGGGGATCTCCTTCAAAGTGGTCCATGCTGGAGAGGAGCATTGACAAGGTTGTCCTCACCCTTCAAGAAGCCTTTTCTCTGGAGCTGGATGGCAGAAAACAGCTCTCAAAGTCAAAACTGAGATGGGACAGTCAGGGTTTAGAGCAGTCAAGTACAAGCTCTGCTGCTGGTGCTTGGGTAGGGAGGAGACCCCTCCTAAGTACAACCATCCCAGACTTTGTGAGAGATCCCTGTGGCTTCATGATGGCAAAGGCACGTCCTTGCCATGCAAAAAACTCCAAGAGAACTGGTTCCCAACCGGCTTGATCTTAAGAATGGCACGTACTTGCGTGAAACCAGGGCAAGTAGGAAAGGAGCCAGTTTTTCCAGCAAAGGAAATCAGCCCCACCAAACAATTGCCCAAATCAGGCTGTAAAACTCAACAAGTGTCTGAATGAGACAGAAACACCGACTCACCTCCGGACAGCAGAGAGGGGAAGAAATACCTCTGAGTACATCTGTGGCGAGGACAAAGGTGAGTTTGTTTGGCCATGAAAACTGGCACCATTTCAGCAGCTTTTCTGTCGTGAGCAGTGTCCTGGCAGGGAGCAGTGCTGGCTGGGGCTGGCGCTTTGCTGCTTCACGGAGCTGCGGGTCTGACCACAGGTCTGGGAGCCGGCAGTGCTGGAGCCCCGCCAGGTTACAGCATGGCAGTCACACATGGCAGACAAGGCTGCTGCCCACACGCTCTTCTTTAGGATATTAATAAACATCATAAGGTGCCCTCTTTTCATTCTTTGTTTTGTGTCAGTGCACCTCTCAGCTTTTCAGTTCTGCAGAATTTGGGTTACAAACACTGCAGGGGGGTATCTTCAAAACCCGACTGTTTCCCACAGATTTTATGGTAAATGGTTTATCATGTACCCAATTGTTTTCACTCTGGGTTTTTTTTTTTTGTCTGTTTTTTGAGCTGGTAGAGCTTTTCACTTCTTTGTATCCCAGTTCCTCATGTCTCGAGAGGGAATGACGATCCTTCCTTGCCACAGAGCTGCTGTCAGGAGTCAGGACTGTATCACACTTGGAAGAAGAACAGGGCTAAGTATTATCGTGTTCTCTCTGGTTGTGCTTGTAACTGCTAATTCTTAAACATATCTTTTGTGGGGTTAGCAGATAACTGCTGTGACTGGTGCTCTGTTTGGGTTGCAGCCCGGGAGCTGCTGCCTCTCCCCCAGCTCAGCAGGTGGCTTGTGCTGGAGCACAAAGCGCAGGGATGTGCAGGGTGAAGGTGTGATGACCGTGGGGTAACATTTCAGCAAGCAGAGCACTAGCACTCTGGTTCTGGTTGGTGTCAGGCTGTAACAGGCTCTATCACAAGAAATTGTCTCTTTTATTCTGCAAAAAATAACCTTTGTCTGTGCTTTGCCTTCCCCTTTTCTTCTACCTGTTTAAAATGTGAAAATACCTGAAGTCTAATCCTACCTTTGCTTTCACAGTCTGTATCACTAAGGTGAATAGTTACAGCTGGTGAGGGAGTAAGACTAAATGCATCTGTACAGTTCTCCCATTGCATTTACTGGACTAGCAGATCACACCACAAGGTATAGATAGACTTATGCCATGAGCCAAATTCTGCTGCCTCACAGGCAGTGTAAACATGGGGTAGGTCTGAAGGCAGCAGTGTAGCACGGGACTTACACAAGCATAAGCAAGAGCAGCATCTGGTGCTGTGGAGTGCAAAGTGAATTTGGATTTCTAAAATAGTTACAAGGAACCAAGTGTCTGACAGCATTTTCTGTTGAAAGCTATCATTTATTTCCCAAGCAAGTTACGTCACCAGACTGCCCTCATAATTACGGCCATGAAAACAGAGGTAAGGCAGTAAGCTTTTCCTCTTAGATTCTAAAATAACATCAAATGCCTATAAAGGCCAGAATTTCCAAAGAAAGACCTGAGCTCACAAAAAGCCTGTCTGTCTGAAAGGTTAGTAGCATAGGTAAGTCAGACATTATGGAAAAATTCTCCTTGTGGAGTAAAGCAACACATTTTTGACAAAGGCAAAACAGAAAACCACACTCATTCCTATCAGAGAGCACGCAGGCAGCGCCTAGGAATAGATGTCATGGAAGCCTGGATCAGACAATTTCCCCAGGAGGCTGAGCCCTGACTTATGCAGAACCTGAGCTCTGCTGCTCAGTGGCTCTCCAAGATTGATTACATGTCTTGGTTAAGAAGCTTTCAACAAAGGAAGCTGCACTGATGTTGAAGTGTAAGGTCAAGTTCTCCTCTTGTGTAGGATATTGTAAATCAGGAGCTATTCCACTGCCTGCAGCAGGGTAACCCCTGATTTACACCAGTCTGGGAGCCAGAGCGAGCACCTGGCAGGAGGCTGGCACTTGCCTCCTGGTCCTGCCCTGATGGTTTTGTGCTGTGGCAGAGGTACCACAGATGTGCCGGGTAGTCCCAGGAGAGGACCTGCTCCGCGCTGGCACCTGCCTGCAGGGCAGGCAAGGGCGAGGGAAGGTGTGAGGGCGAGCGGCCGGCTGCCACACCAGCCCTGCCTCCTCTCCTGCCACATGTCTGCAGTGACGGGCAGGTGGCACGTGCTCCTGGGGCCACAGTTAGCCCTGGCACATCTGCCCAGCCGTTTATTAAGTCTGAGCTCAGGTTTTGATGCATAATGCCAAATTACTGCCTGTTTCACCTTCTATTTCCTGCTGTATATATAGCATTTTTTTTTTTTTTAAAGCCAAGAGTCTGGAGGAGAGTGGTGTGTTTTAAATACCAATAAGGGTCTCTCCTGGGCAAGCTAAAATACAAGTACTTGTTGGCAGCTGCAGGAGTTACTGAGAACTTAAGACTTTGGCTGGTCAAGAGGCCTCCTGTGTACAATCCTGCATAAAACCGGGGAAAGGCACCTTATTAAAGCAGCCAGGCTGAAACCAGTAGAGGTGTAGTTAATCACAGCCATTTTCTTTGCTCCCTCCCTGCTCACTCGATGGTTTTGCAGCACTGTGCAGAACAAATATGCTGTTTTATACGTCTTAATCCATTTCCCCTTATGCGGCAGGTCTGGGACTTGGCTTTTATCCTCGCTCTGCCCGAAGCAGCCGTTTGCCCAACAAGGGCTCGTGCTGTCTGCGCTGGGCTGCGTGTGTTGGTGTTGGGCAGCCATGACCATGCATGTGGTGGGGACATGGAGCTCAATTTCTTTGCTTTCCTGAGCTCAGGATGTAGAGATGGTGGAAATTTGTTTTGTTTCTCTCAAGGTTTGCGTAACAGTGTTGGGGGTTGCGTCATGGCTATGTGTCACTGCTACAGCAATGCTTTGTCCCCACAGCCCAAAAGGCCCTTTGTTGCGTGGCTGAGCCCTGCTGCTGGTCTCACATGTATCAGAGCCAGAAACCACTGAGAAGATCCGGGCTTGTGTGCATCGCATGTTTTTTGTCCTTATGAAGGTTTATGATGCTGCAATTTAATGTCTGAGATTTGAACAATTTGTTTGGATAAGAAAAAAGAAATGTCATTTTAAGCTCAAAGTCGGACTTATATCAAAAAAGGACACTTTAATTATTCTGATGTTGTCTTAAACCCTTTTCAAGGAGTGAAAGGACCCGAGTGCTGACCCTGCTTGGTTTCACATCCCAGAGCTGTTTGATGCATGGCTGAGACAGACAAGACCTGGAGCAGTGGCAGGAGGTGGGGACACTGGTCTATTTTCGCTCCCTGAGGGGAAACGAGCCTGAAGCTATAAAGTTGTGAAATCTCTTTTTTCTTTGCCAATATAGAGCTGTGCTTGACTCCATCCAGCTGCAGAAACATGCTTTGTTTCAAGTTTACAGACTACTCCTTGTCAGTTCTGCTGGCTTTGTATGGCAGCCAGGGAAACAGAATTACCTCGCAGACCAGGACCTGTGTTCCTTTCCTCTTCTCAGCCCATAAATTATTATTCTCTTTCACCTATTCTCTGGCTACACTATTTGCCTAAGTGGTTCCCATTAACACCCTGCCCACCCCCCCCCCAGTTTGAGCCTCACAATCTTTAATAAATATATATATTTTCCTGTGCCTTTTCAGGATAGTTGATAATGTCCATTAGCAGTGGGGGACTGTGAGGCACAAAAGGCTCAGGACTCGAATCCCAAAGATATTTAAGCACCTAATGAGGCAGGCAGACACCAGTAGGATATTTCAAGTGTAGTTAAGCAGGACTGGCAGCTATGTCTCACGGCCAGTGGGTTGTATTACTGTCGGTTGCTGTGCACAAGTTTGGACTTTGTTTCACAGATCTGGGAGGATAAGCTGGTTGTTTCTATATGGCCGGTTGTGGGCAGAATGGGACAGTGAGTCAGGCCCTTCGGTGTCTTAATTTTCCAACCTCAAGAGCCAGTTGGCTCATCCTAGCCAGGGAGAGCATGCAACAAGGCAGGTAGGCAGAGGAGGATGAGCCATGGATTTTACCTGTCTTCTGGGCAAGGTCTTTGCTTTACTCAGCACCTGGTTCACAGCTCTGGGACATGGCACACCTCACCCTGCTAGAGGGGCTGGGGTCACGGTGAAAACCTGAGTGGGTCACTATTCTAGGCCAATATCCCTTCCAACAAACTCTTTGAAAGTGCCACTTGTGCATCATGAAGAGCAGGTGCAGTCCTGCTTCTGCTTCAAACCTTCAGATGTCTACTCCGCTAAGGTGTTTTGACGTATAACCTGTGTCTGAAATCAGATAGTAGCATCCCACGGTGAACCAAGCTAATGCAGCGAGTACCCAGACAGCTAGCAGGGGAGAGAGGACCTGTGGGGATCGAGCAGGAGAAAAGGGGCAGAGCTGAGTTCTGATCCATCTCCAGAGGAAGTAGGATGATGGACACACATTCAGATGGGGAGCAGCCTGCGTGGACTGGGGAGCGGTGCTGCTCTGGGTAGCATGGTGCAGCATCACTGAGCTAATACCAGGCTGGATGCGGCTGTGATGCCAAAGCAGGACTGCAGTGAATGCAAAATCACCTGGGGCCAACCTGGAATGAAGGATGGAGGGAAAGGAAGGAAGAGAGAGTGGACAAATGCACTGGAGATAGATTTTACAGGTAGGAATTCACTTGTGGCCTTAAGTGACCCCTCTGCACAGGGATGACCTTTCCTCAAATCCTGTCACATGGTCACCTCCCTCAGAGCCTGTGCTCAGGCCAGAACACACAGAAATATAATGGTGACTCCTTGTTAGCGGAGAGCTGGGAGCGTGGTTGGTGGGTCTGCACAGCTGATTTGCATGGGATGCTCCTTTGCTGCCTTGCAGAGCCCTTTCCTTCTTCTGCTGAGGGTTCTAGCCCAGTGGTGTGCTTGTCACTGAAAATCAGAGTGTCCCAGCCAAGCTCTGCACCTCAGCTTACCTACCCATTAAACTGAGATAGTCCCTCTTCCACAGAGATAGTTTGAGGGGCAATTGGTTAACACTGATAAAGTGCTTTGAGCAGCTAGGACTGTCAAAGTGCCAAGTAGTATTATTAGTCCCATGTCTCTGCTTTACTGTGTCAATGAGATCCAAGAGTGTCCTGGAACCGTAGCAGCCACCTGCAGCACCCGCTCCCCACGCAGCACGGGCCCCACAAAGCAGATGAGCCTACAGCTGCCCTTGCCAGGCCAAAAGCAGCAGTTACCGCTGCCTGTGGCCAGTGATGGAGTATCCAAAGAAAAATTTAAACTAAATACTTGTAAATGCTTAGCTGCAACAGGCTGAGGTTTGCTGCTTGAGTGACTGAGAACCCAATCCCTTGCTGAAAAGGGAAGTGAGTTTTTATACCGATGAATTTCAGGGCATGCTCTGAACCTACCTGGAAAATTAGTGTTTTGTTGGTGTCTCACAGTTTGTGTGCATTTGTAGTTATTTGCAGACACTCAGAGACTGAGTTCGTGCTGTTCAGCTACACAAGCACTCCAGGAGGGTATCTGCTCTTGGATTCCCAATTCAGCTTCAATGTGCTACTTAACTAGTTTTGCCCCTGAACAGTGGAAGCAATTTCTTATAGATCTGGTATTTATAGTTATTCTGACTTTTTAATTAAGGTATGCTCTTTTGGGTTTTGTTTGTTGGTTTTGTTTTTTTTTCTTTTTTTTTTTAATATATCTCCTCACACAACTGTACATTTCCTTTATTTTCTTCGCATAGTCCTGCATACACATGATGACAATCTGTGGACTGCTGTGTCTGGCAGTGAAGAATGGCTGACGGGAACCTGAGGTTGTGAGGGGTGAACTGGTGAGTATTTGGATGCTCACCCCCTTCTGTCTGGCTGTTTACTCTGTCCAAGGTAATTACATTGAGACCCCAAGTGTATTTTGCATTTGGTATCGTTAACCAGCAGGTCAAAATCATCTAGTGGGGGGGTGCCCAGGTACAGACAGAAATGACTGCATCAGACTCATTCTCGTGGGAAAGTTCCTAGAAGTGAGTTGTGATATAAATACAGCATTCAACATACAGGAGCCCAACATTATTTACTAGAGATAGCAAAGAAAGGCCATTGAATCTCAGAATGGTTACCAGTGTGTAAGCTAGAAAACATACCCACATTTCCGGCTGCTATGCCGAAAGCATGTTAAGCCATGTGTAGATCTACCACCACAGATGCACGCTTTTCCAGTACTCTCTAACCCACAGGGATATGTAACTGCTTCACCATCTTACCCGCAGTTTCATCTTGCAGACATTGCCATGATCGACTGGCTTAGAAGCTCAAATGCCTGACACCTCTTGAGCTTCTTATGGATGGTTAATGTACCCAAGAGTGTAGCAAGACACCATCTGCAACTGTGCTTGGCCTGGCGTGAAATCAGGCAGGGAAGCTCTTTTCATCTTCTTGCACCTTGAGGTATGATTCCAGAATAATGTTTTCATTTTAATTGTCTGTCAGTAGGTAATTTTATTCCTGGTGTCAGCATCCACAATAAGCATGAAAAGAGTTTTGCCTCTGGCTGTGGCAGTAATGATAGCTGTAGTATCTCTTGTCCACATCCTCGAACTTAAACTGTGAGCTGTTCTAGAGAGTAAACATATTCTTTGTGTATTTTATGCAGTGCCCAACACAATGAGGCCCTGGTCTCTAGATGCTACCATAATACTACTAATAAATAATAACTCAACACTGAGATTAACACTGCCACACAGAGACTTTCTGATTTGGTACATTAACTTCTTATTCTTTTCATGCTGTGAATGTAAGCTGTAGCTGGAGATACAAAGTACTGTGAAGATTACTGTAAGTACTCTGATCTTCTGAACCCTGAACGGAGGTCGCTGTTGTATAATAAATTGCATTAAAATATAAATGAAAAGAAATCATGTACAATTTTTCCAGCAAGAATTATTCACGAGAAGCTTCATGGAAGAAATTACTACATTAGCTCCAATAAAAGCCATTATTTCTTTCAGGTGGCTGCTTGAAGCTTTGCTAATTATCTGAAGAAACCTGTATCAGCATCTGATATGATATTCAGGGCTTCCAAGGACCTCACTTGTCTCAGTGATTTTGCAGAGCTGATAGGGGTTTTATTTCACTCATTAGATCAACTGAAGAAATTCTGCTTCATAATGAAATTATTTTCTCCTAGTCACCAGAGTGCAAAGATGAGCCAGGCTAGTTAATCCACAGCAGCATGGCTCTTTCGGTTGCACAGGAACGGTCCTGGGTCCCCCTGGAGTTAAGAGGAAAACCTTCACTGGCTGCTGCAGCAAAGACTCCTGCTAACACCATGAATGCCAGTTGTTTTTAACCGCTTAAGCCAATAAATGGCTATTTTCTGAACAGTGTTAAAGAAAACTGCATCTGAAACCCAGTTTTTCTTCTCCCCACCATGACATATTTAGGCAAATTGGCTACAGTGGTATGTTTTCTTTTTTATTATAAAGAATAACAATATTAGATCCATTTTCCTGACAAAAAATAGTCAGGGGAAATTTGAATTAAACCAAAATCAATAAAGTATGAGCTTTGCGGAACCCAAAAGAAACCATATTCTTAAGTTGTCTAGCTATGCACTGGCAGCCTCTGCTGACACAGGCTTGAATCCAACCTGAACTTCATCACCAGCACCTGGGAATTCAGAGTTTCTTCTGAATTAATGGATCAGATGGGCTTTAGAGAGAAAATTCAGAAAAGCTCTGGTGGGCAGCAGTGCCTAGAACAGTTTGTCACCTCACTGGTTTCCTGTCCTGTGTAAGTAGTCACTTCTGTTGACAATATGACACCAAATACTATCACGGAAATCAAGCAAAAATTGTTTCTAAAGAGGAAAGGGCTTTCCCAGCGCTGATCTTGCTGCAGGTTTTCTGGCTGGTTCTGGGACCTCGGGATTCTTCAGTGTTCAGCAGCCGCAGTCTGCTGCCTGGAGCCTGTCTGAATTTTAAAACTACCTCCTCTTTGTCGGGGGATGACAGCTGAGAGGGGCTGTGCTGTGTTTGCTGTGCTTTCAAAAAACACAAATATTCCACTGTGAGTAGTAAGTGCTGGTGAAAATGTTTCCCTTCCTGCCCCATCAGCTGCCCTGACTCTTGCACTGTAAAACAAAGAGTATTTCTGAATAGGGCATGTGTTAAATCTGTTCTGTCAGCACATCTCTGTTGCACTTATTGGCATGATTAAAATAACTCCTGCATGCTGAATTTTAAGTGATTCAGACACTACTGTAGTTTAAGTTGTACATGTGTGGACCTTGACAAAAGGAGGAGGGTGTTGGGGGGTCCATCTCATACAGGTTTTTTTATGTGGATAAAACTGTTTGATGCCAACATGCTACGCTTTTACGATTTTAACTTTAACCACTTCCCTACCACTGAGGTAGCCTCAGCTGCCCTGTGACACTAGTGTTCTTTCAGGATTTGAATGAAAGTTGAGCCCTTCAGAGAACTTCAGAGCACAGGGCAAAAGCAAAACACTTAACAGGTATTAGTTTTTAAGGTCCTTCTATTTTATGAGCTGTATTTACACATTTAACAGGTAACTTTCTATTGCAATTTACATGTAAGTGTACTAGAAGCTTATTCCTTTGTGTGCTATTTAATTTAAGAGGATTTTCTTCTATTTCTCTTAATATGGGGTATTGTTCTGATGGTACTAAAATTTATTCCACTAACAGTTCTGGTAATTCAGTGGATATTACCAGCTTCCATTTGTTTGGTTCTTTTCATCCAAATTAACTCCAGTTCTCTTGAAACCTTTTCCATACTATGCAAATTAGGTACAATACATGTGAGAATCAGTCTGCCTTCCAGTGAAATGCGGCTATTTCTCAAATAAAACACACTAACTTCTTCTAATATTTGCATGGAGAATATAATGGAATTTTTTCCTACCTAACTATAGAATCAGCAAGTACCTGATATTAATTTTCTCTGTCTTTTAAGACAAAGAATCAGCATCTAATAGGAGGCATCTGTCTACTACTCACAGCAGATGCATGTGTGTATATATATATACACACATATATATATATATACATATATATGTATATGTATGTTTCATTTGCCATGTGCCAGGTTTTGGTGACAGCAGTACTGTGCATGCAAAACCTAGGTATTTGAAAGGTACCATCTGCCTGATTTCACAATAACAAGTATGTACATTCAGTCAGTGTTTCTGAAAATTGTTCCCAAAATACAGTTGCTATTTCCAGCCCTTGGGAGCCACAGGATCCAAAAATACAACAAGCCTCTTGTATAACTCACCTTATTGCTATTGCGAGTCAAGCAGCAAGGGGCAGATTCTTTTTTAGGGTGCTCTAGGTGTTTTATTTGGTAACATGTTACTTGATAAAGAAATGATTAGGCTAATTGAGGGAAAAGCTAGATAGAAATAGGTTAAAGAGGTCTTAAAGTACAGCTTAACAAATTAAATCTGGCAGTCTTTATTTAGCAGAGACAAAAATAAACATCAAGTTAACAAACAAAGGACAATAATAGGAAACGAAGGGTGTAGTGGCACAGTGCTAGAAAAGCAAAAGAGTCACTGATGTACCATATCTTTTCTAATATCTAACTCATTAAAGTAAAAAAAAAAATAAGTCCACAAGCGAAAATACAGACATACCTATGTATATATGATACGTTTAACACTACATTGTCTTTTCCATTTTATTTGTCATAACAGCAACTATAACGAAGTGAAAATTGTTGCGCGGTATATGGACATAAATCACCTTTAACTTGACCTATGGACTTGATTTAAAGATGCAGACTCCCCACCTCCACTTAGTTTTGGCTCCCGTACTCTCCAGAATAGTAGGAAAACAAGTTATTATTGTTATCCGGTATGGTTATGTTCCCAAATTGCACTTTGTTGTATTCAATCTCATAATACTTAGGTTCCCCCTGGCATCTTGGTTCCACGTGTGTATTTATGATTTGCATTACTGTAGTGCTACAAGACCCCATCATGGATCAAGACCAACATGAAGGATGGTCCTGCCTTGAGGGCTTTACAAAGTATGAAATGAGAGAACTGAGGAATACAGGCAGGAGAGGCAGCATAAAGAAATGTGATACTGTATTATAGACATTGCAGGAAAGAAAAGTTTTGAGGAGAGTTTTGAAGAAAAATAATCTGTAACTTCTGGACTGTTTATAGAATCCTTGGAAATAAAAGGCAGCCAAAAGCATGCACAAAAGAAGCTGTTTAAATGTATTACAAGTGGGCTGAGAAAACTGGTGTTGCGAGCTGACTGGAGCTGCAATTAGATCTCAGTGGTGAATGGAAATGGCAAGTGAGGTGGAGACAGGCTATGGAGGCCTTTCAAAGTAAAGACCTATAGGTAAGGATCGACATGATAGAGCAGGCTGAGCCAGCACAGGGATGAAAAGAGAGATATAACATGGTGAAAATGACAGACTAAGAAAAATGGTCTTCGTAGAAGCTTTCTCAATAAATATGAGCAAGACAAGGTTATATTTTCCAAGGCCAGAGGGAAGGATGTTGCAGTAATTGAGATTTGAGAAGATGGGAGTTTTGGTGATATGGACAGACTTAGATATGGTCTGAACACAAAGGACTAAGGAAAGGTCTGACTCAGAGATGATTACACAGAGGCAGATAATAGTGTAATAGATAAAGTAGAGAGTACTTGTGGGAGAAGAGACGCTATTTTAACTACACTGAGCTTAAAATGACATTAGGGTTGTCAATTAACCAGTTTCTATCCAGATGGTCCAGGGATTGGAGGCTGGAGTGTTTGTGTGCTGTCTGGGCTGATTACGACCCAGGCACCATATGCTGCAATACAAAAGAACAAGGACCAGGCTCAGAAATACTGAGACAGCCTAAACATCCCAGAGCCCCACTCATACATACAACTTTAATAACATATGCTCTTGCAGATCCAAATAGCCATCAGGTGAATCATCGGCCAGGTGAATCAAAGCACGCTTCTTCCAGTTCACATCATCTTCAGGCATCTGACCACGCAGGTGTGGGACTGGCAGGGCAGGGGGAGGTAAAGTCCCACTGAACAGTTGAAAAAAGGTAATAGAGACACAAGCCGAGAGCTTAGTTAGGAACGCGTGCCAATCTGCAGTGAAGGGGCATAGGTGTGAAAAATCTGTGCAGAAATTATTGTTTGAACTCTGGCTGTAGCACACTTGGTCCGAGGATAAAATGTAGAGTGACTAGAGGAGTGACCCTGGGTTAATATCTGCTGGAAGGCGGAAGGCATGTAAGAAGTCCCTCAAAAATGTGCCAGTAGGTGGGTTAGAAATGTAGGAGGAAAAAAAGGGAGAGGACAGAGTCACCAAAGGGTGGAGAGTATTTCATTTGACACATGAGGGTGGAATAGTAGTTGTGATCATTAAAGGTCATATTAGCAAGAGACTGTTTGAGAATTTGTCTTTTTAAAGAAATGCATGAGCCAGGTTGGAAAAGGTCTAGGACAAAACTGATGGAAAGAAATTTGTGAGAGCATTTTTAGTGATCTGAGGCATGAAGTGTCAGAAATTAGCAACGCAAAAAAAAAAAAAAAAAATTCTGGTTTTCATTATGTCAGAGAAAAAGCTTTAAAATGTCATCTGAATCAAACCTTGAATGAATGATCAAATAAGAAGAATCCTCTGTGTGTAAACAGACACATATATGTAGAACAATAAATGTACACCTATAGGTATAAATAGGTATATAAACCAATATATTGATTTATGATTTACAGTTGGATGTACCACACTGAATCAAGAAAACCAAGTCTCCAAAATCTCATCAGTGATTTTTCTAGCTAGTTTTTACTGAAAGGATGATGTCAGAAGCAAAGGCATATTGTTCTGGAAGACAACAGACAAGTTTGCCTGCATGACGGAGGTGAACTAACGTTTTGTCTCCTCTTGCTCACTGCTTGCCTCTGCTGCCTATTAATGTAAAACACACGGTTTCATCATGGTTATTGTAGAAAAATATTTTTTACTCCAGAAACAATTTTCCCATTACAAGAGGTACCAGCCCAATTCCCTTGCATCTTTTGGTTTTGATTTTCTAAAGTTTTTGGAATTCTGAGTGTAAATCGTTGATAGTGAAGGAGACACTTAAAAGTAATGAATAAAATTAATTTTAAAATTATTATCTTGTGGCCCCTTCTGAAAGTAGATCTTGTCTGGTACAAACGCATGGTCCATCTCAAAGCACCTTTAGCTCAGTCAGCTCTTGAGAGAGTGTAACTATTTATTCATACACAATGAACAACTGGCAAAATCAAACTGGAGAAAGACTTTTTGAGGAAGGTATGGAACAGCAGAGGTGATGGTTGTCGGTCTGATACTCGCAAACTGACAGGTGGAGATCTTCCTTCCAAAAGAGATGGTGCTGGCACCGCGCCGGTGTGAGGTGGGCACTGCTGGAGCTGCGAGATCTGAGTTAAACAAAATATGAAATTCCTAATTGCTTGCGATCATGAAAGAGCCCAAGGTTACTTTTATTTTTTATTATTTTCTTCATTGTTTTTTCTTTGATCAGCTCTTCTGTGGCATCCAGTCCTGAAAGCAGGGACAGGCACCACTGGCAGGGAACGAGTCAGGGCTGGCCACACCACCAGAGAAGCTGTACACAGTTGTTCTAGAACTCAAAATACATTTTATAACATCAAAAATGTTTTATAATACACAAATCCCCTTTTCCTGAGTGCACATAGAATCAGACAGCAAAGGGTTTTTTCTGAATCACCACCTTGCCCTCTAGATGTACACAGCTGCTCTTGGTGCGGCAGAAACGGGGCATTTTATAAAGCTGTTGCAGTTGTTGTTATTTTGTTTGGTTTTGTTTGTTGGGTTTTGTGTGTGTGTGTTTTGGTGTTTCCATTGGTTTTGTTCTGGTTGTTGTTGTTTATTTTTTTTTTTTTTAACTTACATTAATAATCCTCCTGGCATCTGCGTCCCCAATTATTTTACTTACTAGTTTTTTTTGTAGTCAGTAAGCGCCCGGAAGGTTTGGGCTGCTGGGATGTCACAGAATCACAGAATGTCAGGGGTTGGAAGGGACCTGGAAAGCTCATCCAGTGCAATCCCCCCATGGAGCAGGAACACCCAGCTGAGGTTACACAGGAAGGTGTCCGGGCGGGTTGGAATGTCTGCACAGAAGGAGACTCCACAACCCCCCTGGGCAGCCTGGGCCAGGCTCTGCCACCCTCACTGAGAAGAAGTTTCTTCTCAAATTTAAGTGGAACGTCTTGTGTTCCAGTTTGAACCCATTACCCCTTGTCCTGCCATTGGTTGTCACCGAGAAGAGCCTGGCTCCATCCTCCTGACACTCACCCTTTATACATTTATAAACATTAATGAGGTCACCCCTCAGTCTCCTCCAAGCTAAAGAGACCCAGCTCCCTCAGCCTTTCGTCATAAGAGAGATGCTCCACTCCCTTAATCATATCTAATCATTAATGGCCACTGATTGATCATCGCTGTGCTTTAGACTGGACGCATGTCCCGTGTTTTCCTCTTCTTCCCCTCCTTTTTCCCGGCTGTTTCATTTAGGAACGCTCAGGCTGCCGAGGGAAGGTGCCGGACTACAGCTCCCGGCGTGCCCCGGGACTACAGCTCCCGGCGTGCCCCGGGACTACAGCTCCCGGCGTGCCCCGGGACTACAGCTCCCGGCGTGCCCCGGGGAGCGCTCCCGCGGGGCGGGGCGGGCGCCGGCGGGTCACGTGATCGGGCGCGGTGGGCCCGCGCGGGGCGGGGAGTGCTCGGCGCCGCATTGGGGCCCGCGGCGGCGTCGCGGTGAGTGTCGGTGGGGCCGGGCTGGGCAGTGGGGCTACCCCGGCGGGTTCCACTCCTGTCCCCGCACCTCCGGCCTCTCCCCGCCCCAGGGATCTTTTCCTCCCGTCCACCCCGCCACGCCGTGCCCAGGTGGGGGCTGCTGCCGGCCCGGGCCTTCGCTCCGGCCCAGCCCCTCAGGGCACGGCCGCTCTCGCGTTCCCCGCCGCTGCCTCTTCGCCTCCCGGGTAGTCCAGCGGTTCTGCTGTGAGGGCCCATCCTGCTGTTGTGGGAGCCCCTTCGCGGAGTCACCCGTGGCTGCCAGCGGCTGCGGGTCTCACTGCCCGGACCGTTTGTTGCCGTTCGGCCCCGGCTTGCCCGGGCTCCGGCCCCGGTGTGCTGGGTCAGTCTGGAGGCGGCACGGCCCAGCGGCACGGCTTAGCAAAGACACCTCTGAGCTGTGACTTTCACCTTTCCTGAGAAAATAAATTCTCTCCGGTGATATGAAAATATTCGGAGCGCTCTATTCGCTTTCAGATTTTTAAGCCCTTTCTGACTGGCTTAAATTTTGTTCTGAAGCATGTGGCTTGTTTCAGTGTTCACGACTGAAAAGCTGAAACCTTCCATTTCGGAGTAAATGTTTTTAGTTGATTTAGAACAAGAAGTGACTCTTGAAGATGATAGATTGTTTCTGCTTGCTGGTCTTTGTGCTATGGTAGTCAAAAAGTATAACTGCTACTTCTTGTGAGCCATCGTTTGTTTGTTTTGTGCATTTGTTTGTTTTCTGCTGTATATGTAATTAAAAGCATAAGAAGGGTGTTAGCTTTTTTGCTTTTCACAGAAAGCACCGTTTTTCTTGGTACTATAGAAAGCATCATAGGCAAATTCAGTTTTAAAACTGTGAAGGTACAGGTGTTTTGCAGTTGGCCTGTAGATTGACTTGTCATGGTAGGTACTAGCCAAAACTATATATGTTTGAAAAGTGTCCTGGCTCTAGTGCATAATACCTGTTTTGGTGCAGTATTGTGCTCATTGCACCCTATTAGTCATATATTTGTTTATCATTAACCAGATTTGGAGGGCAGGTATCGCATGGTCAAGAATTAGCACTGTGCGAAACCAGAACCTCTTTCCTGTTATAGTTTCTTTTTTAATGTTAATTTGTAGTTTGAGTGGTTAAAAAAGTTAGGCTGTACAGTTACTAACAAAGCTGGTAAGTGGAATGAACCTTAACACACAGAACTTTGGGGGCTGTATGTAGCTTCATTTGTGGCAAATGTGACAAGGGATGCAATACAGAGGAGTTTTCAATAAAATGCAGAATTTTCCCTTTTTGCACTGTTTATTCTTCTATGCTTGGTCAGAAGGAAACTTCCAAATGAAGCAGTTGCCAAACAGATGAGCATGTAGCATCACTGAGCTTGAACAAACTCTAATGTGTTCGTGATTTGTAGAGTCACAGCATTAACTAACAACAGTTGATTTAGAATGCAGGACTAATTTCATCAGAAGTAACTGTAAATCTTTAATATTGTGTGTGTTCTTTTAAAGGAGACAACATACTAATTTTTCTAAGAACTTGAATTGGCTTAAAATAAGTTTTGCTTCACGGTCTATTCCTTCTGACTTTGCCAAGTTACATAGCAGCTTTCATATGAAAGTCATTCCTAAATTTATGTGGGAAAAGAAACTAATTGCAGTATTTTTTGGGAAGGGATGAGAGAGGAAGTGCTTAACTTGTGCAGAAAGATGCTCAAGTGGGGACCATAAGCATCGTTAAAAGTCTGTGTAAGGTCATTGGAAACATTTCAAAACTGTATCTTAAAGTTTTAGAAGAGAAAGTTCTTCTTAGTTCCAACTACTTGATGCCAAACCTTCTGACACAAGATAAAACATTAAAAGAACTAGTACTCTTTGTTTCCTTCCTCTAGAATGTTTTTAGTAGCAACTATTCTGGGGTTTTGCTTCCTTTCTGAAGTTGTTTGGTTTTTTTTTTTAAGTAATGTCAATTGAAATGTTCTGGCAGTGCTAACAATGTCTTCCTACCTGTTTCATTCTTGTCAGGAGCCAGCTACAGCACAAAAGTAAAATCTTGTTTGAACGTTGAAGGAATGAACACAGTTGTCCTCTCATCTTGCACTGAAGTGGGTGTCTCTATATTTTCTACAACTGAAATGACTTATTAAACCTGGAGGCTTCAAAGCAAGAGAACACAAAAGTAAGTGTTTTCAAATAGACTGGGTTATGCTTTGGTGTAAGGTGGGGTGTGTGTTTTTCAACAAAAAGCCAAGTAGTTGGTGTACAACCTCTTTACTGGGTTGTTGCATATAATGAGTGAAAAGGCTGTGTGCCAGAGATTGTGTGGTGTTACTGGACCCGTTAATGCATAACATACATAGGCAGATGTGGAATGCAGAAGTAACTTTCTGTGCCCAGCAAAGTACTTGCCTGTTACTTGAAGCAGAGCACACCCAAAATTATGATGCTGCCTTGTGACTGACTTAGGCAGGATAGTCCCAATCTCCCTGTTCTTACAGATTGAAACAAAGAATGATTTGTGAATGACTTTTTCATAGTCCCTAGTCTACTTCTTTTTAAACAGAGACAAACTCAGAATGGTACTTTCTCCATGGTATTATGTGTATTCAAGGAAGCACCCATGTAGTGGAAGAAGGAACTAAACACAGCAGATGAAAGAGGATGAGTCTGATGCATCAGTTGTATGTGTTCTCAAAGGGAGGTTGGAGGAAAGCCTGAGTAGAGGATGTTATTTTAACTGTTACACTGTCTTTTTTTTTTTTTTAAATATATGGTATATCATTATATAGCAGATGGAATTTCCATTTCTCTTGTGGAATCATCAGTTAAATCTTTAGCAATAGAACTGCAGTGGCCTAAGGGGATATCTTTCAAGAAGAATGAACAGAGAGCAACTGAAGGCTTTCTTAATAGAAAACTTTGAAGCTGAATTTGCTATCCCATAGGCTTTCCTGTCAACCGCATCAGCTTTTGACAATGTGGGAGGTATACATTCCCTGCAGGGGATGCAGAGTAGAGAAAATAGACTGGGTGGGTTTAGAAAGCCACAGATCAGCCTTCAGGCATAGGTTTCCTACAGATGTAATGCTGACTCTAAAGGTAATGTGACAAATGGTTCCTAAAAAAACCCACTCACTTCTGTCATACCACCTAATCTGGCTAAATTTATCAACTATTTGCTGTACAGGGCTACATGCATGGAGGGAAATCTAGTACTTTCTTTGATGCACTTGCATGACTGAACTTGCACTTTGGAACTCAGTTACCAGAGCAAATATTAAGAAAAAGTCAGGAAAAAATGAAACATCACAAGAGAAAGATATTATGCATAGAATAAACACAAGGAGAGGCAATAAGTGAATACAAGTAGACAGAAATAATTGTCAGCATAAGTTACAAGGAACAGACCTCTGACAATTGCTAGAAAACAGGCCTTAGCAAATAATTGCTTTTGTTAACACTGAAGTAGGTGCTACTTTTCCTTGTTACTGTGACATAAAGCACAAGAAATATCTAACTAACAGATCAGAGTTCATCAGCAGATAAGTTTCTTAGCAGGACATGTACCATCACAGACGCTGTATAATCTCTCTTTGTGAGAGAGCTTGCAATTCTCTTACAAGAAAGCTTGGCAGGATAAAAGCTAGGGATATCACCCTAAGCTACATTTTCAATGTAATTTGAGAGGAGAAAGCAATTGGGTTGATAATTAGAAGAAGCAATGTTACAAACTTTAGGTCTTGTTGGAAGTTGTGATTTACTTTGAAAATAGGATGGGAGTCAAATTCTATGAGAAGACAGTAAAAAAAAAAAAAAATAAAACAACCTTCAAATGGAGACAGGAGAAATATCAATCAAGTCAGAACTGAAGTTTTTTTACTCCCTCTAGCTATTATTTATCCAATACATGGCTTCCATGCAAAGCTACAAGATTTTTTGTTTTTTAATAAAAATATACACAGAAGTGCATAGGATCTGATGGCACTGATATTTGCCAAACTTTCTGCCAGGCTGTTGCTACTTCTTACCATTTGTAGGACTTAAGTGTCAGGATATTATTTTTTGTTAGTGTAAGGTCTTCCTTCCTTCCTGGTATAGGGAACCTATGAAATAGGAGTGGGCAGGCAACTGGTGCACTTCTAATTTGTTTGCTGAATTAGCAGTCACTTCACTGTTGTGAACTTTTGTTCATTTGCACTTGTTCATATTGAGTCCTTTGGGGACAGTGACTTGCTCTTTCAAATACAGGGCACATCAGGGAATAAGAGAATACTTTTTTCTGGAAAAGGAAGCATTTCTAATTTTTCACAATTGAATTCAGCAGTTTGTGTTGAGTTGTACAGGTTGCTATTCACAGTCTAGCGGAGAATTTGCAACATGAGGGATTCTGGAGTGCAATTTTCTTAAAGACAGAGAGCCTAGGTGAGAATTGATGTTTAGCTAACAGGTAGCTCCAGATTGCAAATTCTTTTCTAAGTAATGCATTTTTTTTTGTAGGATACAGAACTTTTTATAATGCATTACTGAAGAATTTGATTGATATAGAAACTACAGTGCAGAAGGGCAAGTCCTAGTATGCATTCTGCATGCACAGTGTCCCATTGAGGCTTGCACTGCTGGCATGCTTTTAGTGTTCCCTTTATAGCTCAAATTGAGAAGGCTTTCAAAGACACTTGAATGCTCATATGATTTCCCTGGAAAATGTAGGTTTAGTAAGTACATGCGAATGGGGAATATAATTTAGACATTAAAGGAGAAGACCCACTGGTGGCATTATCCAGTCTCAGACCAGTAGAATCATGAGGATCCACTTGAGGAAACGTAAGGGCTGCAGGCTCCATTACGAAGAGGTTGCACTTGGAAGGATTTTACACCCTGTGACTGTGATGATAAAGAAGAAATAGGAGATTCCATGATCTAGCAGTCCATGTTGACTCCAAAGATCCACTCTGGAATAAGTACAGGTATAAGCTTATGACTTGATACACAAAGGTGGTTTGTTGGTGTGCATCATAGTTATGATTTGTCCTTGAACGCTTGTGGTAAGAAATAATAAATGCTCTCTTAAGTGGTTTAGCTGGGCCTCTTCCAGTTTAAATGATACTTAAATCTCACAGGTAGGTCAGTTTTCCTTTCTTTCTGTTTGCCATCAGCTGCATAACAAGGGACATGTAATTTCTACTGGCCACAAGTAAATACATGTGACTGTGATGTCTGAGTTGGCATTGCACTAGCTGTGTTTTTGATGTCAGTACTGTATGACTCTTAAATGTTAAAATCTGTTTTTTAGTTAAGTAGTTAAATATATCAGGTCAGTGAGCATGGATAACATGATTAAAAAACAAACAACAAACCCTGCATTGGTATCTTTCACTGTTGCACAAAGTTTTTATGAGTTTTTTAAATTTCCTTTGGAAATAAATATAAGCAAGTACTTCGATGGTCTGGATTTTCTCTGTGTTTTTTTTTTTTTTTAACTTTCTGTTGGAAACTGGAATGTTCTGCCTTATTCTACTTATTTTTTTGCAGCTTTGTTAAACTTTGTAGAGTTCTGCTACCTCATTTTTGTTTCCATTATTAAGTATAGTTCCTTTGTGATAAAATATAACTGATTAAATGGATGAAAGAGATGAATTATTCCATCTTGATTGGTTGGTTGTGGCACTTTGGCCTCACCATGTTTCTTTTTGGTTGATTGGTGCTATTTGGTTAGGGACAGCTGGTGACTGGAAAACTACCTTCATTGCTGTAGCTCTTTCTCGGGACTTGTTTTGGATCTCTGTATATGTTTTATTAACGTTAATGAGATGAATGACTACTCTTGACTTCATTAGATTAAATCCTCATTTACTAGTGTTAAAGATGCTGATGGTTATTTTGGTGACTCTGTGATAACTTAGGTGCTGTTGTTGGCTTGACTGCTGTTTTTCAGATTTTTTCCCAAGGATTTATGTTCCTTTCCTCTTAATACTTAGAATGAAATATTTTCTTTCTTCTCCCTTCCTGGTTGTTGTAGCTTAATTTTTTAACTGTCTTAGTGAGAAATTCCCAGAGTTCTGCTCTATTCTGTATGTTATTCCTGAAAACCTGTATATTATGTGTTTTCTGTGCAGTCATGCTGCTGACAGCTGAGGTTTTGTTTTTAGGACTTTGTATTTTATGCTTTTAATTTTATTATGGAAAACAGAAGGCAGTGTATTCATACTGGCTCTGTAGGTATTTACTGCACCAAATAAAACTCTAACCTTGTAACCTTGTAATTATAAATCTGCTTTTTCATTTTTTGCGTCTTCCGTGTATATGAGGATGCAAGTAGCTTTTTCTGTATACCTGCAGTAACTCACATTTACCTCTCAAACACAATGAAAAATTGTTTACTAACATAATGCTATTTTTCTCCTCTTTGAAATAATTCCTTATGTGGTATCAGGTCTAACTATGAAAATAACTTCATTTTTATCTAGACTGGCAGATGCCTTGCAGATTTAAATGACTTACCCAATGCCCTGACCGCTTTCAAGTGTCATATAATTGTCCAATTGTAACTGTAACTCTTCTTAGAAGTGCTCTATTTGTTTTCTGTATTACTATGACAGCAAATGAAGTGACTTAGTACGTTTTGTAACGATATTTTTAGGAGTGGCCTTGGGGATGCACAGAGTTTTTCATTCTTGTACAAATCATTATCTGGAGCAGGACTATGAGAACTTTGGCGTTATCCTGTGCCATGGTTATTGATGTGTGACAAAAATCAGAATGCTGCTAGAAAATGTTCAGTTGAACTTGTAGTTGCTCGTTTTTACTATATGGATAAATCTGATTCTGGTAAAAGCAAATAATTCTCATGCTTAACCAATTGCCCTGGTATTTTATGTATGTACACACATGCACACCCCCAGAACTGTTTCAGCTGTAATAATATGTGTCACTAATGTCTTTTCATCATGTTTGCCTCTTACTCAGTATATTCTGCAAATGTCTTCTGTGTATGGTAATTTAGCAGTTTAATTTGCTCGATCTTTCCAGATTAACATATTGAACATCAGAGACTATACATAGTTAAAACCTTAATTTTATATTAAGTTGTTGTCAAAATTGTTCTTGCTCCAAATGATTGATATAGGGATGAATTTGAAAGTGTTGTTTGTTTGTTTTTTTCCAAAAGTTTTAATCCAGTGACAGAGGGTCAAAAATATTTAAAATCTGTGAAGAGGTGATCACAACCTACTTGATGCAGTCGACTTGATCTCAGATGTTTGTGGTAGTAATCCTCTGGCATATGCAGATTACCTTATGTTTTGGCACGAACTAGTGTAAAGACTTCAGCTTGATACAAGCATGACTCAGTTACGCACTAGTTACAAATTATTTGATGTGATTCTGGTATGAAGATGAAGCCCTAAAAGGACCAGCGAAATGTTGAATGAGCTTTAACTTGTTCTTGGATCATAAAAGATGAAAATTAGATTCACCAGGCAGTTGTCAATCTAAACGTCACTTATGAGTCTTGGTGGCCTTTCCAAGCTGCGCTGCATGCAGACTCTAGCCTGTTGGGCAGCGAAGAACCTTGAGGAAAGAGTAACTGGTCATTTCCGGTTTCTTAATCTTCAAAAGCTTATTTACATGTTTTAGAGTTTATTTACACTTTCTGTGTGGGTATATGCTTGTGTTTGTCAAGGTGTATTCATAAAAAGCAGATAGAATCCTTGAATTGACTTCTAAAACACGGCTTTCTGTGCCTACCCTTTCAAATGTCTTTGTGCCTCCATTGCCATGAATCCTAGGAAGCACAAGCATAAATATAATCTTCAATGAAAATACAGATCCCAAGTAGTTTAATTGTTATTGTAAGATCTTTGGAGCCTACGTTTCTTGGTAGTGTTACTATATTAAGTTCTGGTAACTTTAACAAAGCTTTGTTTATTAGTTCAAGTTAAATCCAGTAAAATTGCTTTGTCTTCTTCCTATTCTAGATTCGGGGAAGAATGTTCAACTGTTTATAACTGCAGAATATCATAAACAAAGTTGTCTGATTTGTTTTAAATTTGCAGAGTAATTGTACTTTTGTTCAGCTGCTGACAAGGGTGAGGTTTGTATGGTTTTCAATTTTTGTGCAAGTCTAGAAGTATATTTGTGATACTGGGGAATAAAATGTGTGTGCAGTGGAAAATTACTTGCAAGGTTTTTTTCCCTGTGTGGAAGGACTACTGCTGCTCCATGATAATGAGAAAGTTGTTGCTATTTTAGGACCATGATGAAGTATGTTTTTGAATTGTTTGTGGCAATATTATTTTGGGAGGCTGCCAGAAGCTGCTTCTACAATTTGACAGAAAAAGAAATAATTTTATAAAATTAAAAATTTCATGTTCATTTAAAATGTTTTTAAAAACTTGTTTGCTCTTTTGATGTAGAGGAATCCACTTCTTTAAGGGTGTCTGTGTTTGGTGGGTACTTTTAAATGAGAACTTAATCTTGTCTGTTGCCTGAAATCACAGACACATAGAGTAAATCGGGTTGGAAGGGACTTCAGGAAGTCTCTAATTCAACCCCTTGCTCAAAGCAGGTTCAGACCCAGTTGCTCAAAGCTTTATTTACTTGGCTCTTAAATACCTCTGAGATGGAAACTGCAACCTCGCTGGGCCCTGTTTTCACTGCCTGAGTGCCCTTACGGTGCAGGAGGAGTCAGGTATTGGGTTTTTTTCCTTAAATCTTGATGGAATCAAGTTTGTTTCAGTTTCTGTTGCATCTTGTCCTCTCACCACTTTGAGGACCCTGGTTTCAGTAACCACCTCGAAGGTGCTGGTGGCCCCACTGAAGCTGTCTCTTCTCCAGGCTGAATGATTTGAGCTCCTTCAGCCTCTTGTTACAGGGCAGGTGCTCCAGGTCCTGGTCCTCTGGTGTGACTCTGTGCTGAACTCACAGCAGTTTATCAATGCCTGCCTTGTACTGACGTCAAAAGTGGAAGCTGTTCTGAATGCTGTTTAATGGGTGTTCTATAATGTGAAGTTTAATTACCTCACTGTAGCTTACCTACAGAAATCAGGGAAAGGGGGGGGGGGGGTGTGTCTTACAAATGTGCTTATTAATATTTGTGTGTTTAAAGTATGATTGGATTTCAAAGCAAAGTTTAGATAGCATTAAAAGAATTCTTCCGCTTATATACTGATGAAATAACTTGCATTCATTTTAGTTAAAATGTTTGATGGATTTAAAAAAATCTGATGGATAACACCTTACCTTCCATACGTATTTATTCAACTTAATTATCTCTGAATAAGAATAATATGTACCATTAATGTGCTGGAAATAAAACAGAGTAGTTGGTTGTAATTCTATAATGAAATATTCTATAGAAATAAAATCAGTGAGTGAACTGATTCTCGCTGTAAAATATGTTTAAAGAAATCAGTCTCATGGAGAGTTGGGGAAATTTTACACAAAGTAAACTTACATCCACAGAAACACGTACGCACAGACATCTCCTTCGGCTGGAGTGCCCTGGTGGGGTGGCAGCGTGGAGGGGAGGTTTATAATAACTCACCTTATGTGGTACTGTAGTTCAGCCAAAACTTAGCGAATGTGCAGTAAGGGAGGAAAGAATACAGAAAGCAGAGGAGGAAATGGAAGGCTTTAAAAACCCTTCATACTGCTTCTTGTGTGAGCAGCAGAAGGACGTTTGCTGCAGTTGGAGGTGGCACCGACAGGCGTGAGGAACCTCTGAAGTAGCTTTTGCTCTGCTGGGCGTGGACAGTGGGAGCAATGATGGGATGAGCGCCTGGGACCCTGTGCAGGCTCTGCTGGCTTCTGCTGACACTTGTCCTGGGGCTGGTGGTGGAGTACCTGTGGTTGCAAGATCCATGGCTGGCTTGGGCGTGCCTGTACCTGCTGCAGGCAAAAGTTCCACTTTGCAGTGCAGATCCATTCAGGGTTGCCACATCTTTTACGAGTTGCTTGTCTGGGGCTTGTTTATGCTCACTTGTCTCTCTCATGATTGGTGCAGCCTTAATTTAAATTTATGTGAGCTCTAGTTGAAACCACTTTCTATGCTGGCATAGGAAAACTGGGGCTGCTGTGCCTTTGTCTCTTTGTTTCACATGGTATTTCTCACTTAAAATATCAACAAAAATCATTTCATATGGAAAACATTTTAAAACAAGCTTCTGAGCCAATATACCTTTTACCTTTATAAAGATCTGGTTATTAGAAAAATTAAGCTTCTGTAAATTAAAGGAAGTCTTCTGAACAAATATTAGATGTTCACAAGTTAACATAGCAATATAGAAAAAGTTAAATCTGCCTTAAGTTTTATAGTACATAAGACATTACAAGGAAGGAGAAACTGAAAATATCTTAATCTTCTACATTTTATAGACAAATATGAGTCTCCAGTGTTGCAACAGTTTTTTTTTGTGGAGGACAGTTTGAAAGAACAGAGATTTAGTGTTGATTGCTAATAGCTTTTCAATTAAATTGTTGAAGTTGCACTAAAATTAGTTCAGGACCCCTCTGTTTCAGTGTTTGGAGAAAGCTGAGACTGCTGGAGACCGAGAAAGGAAGCGATACCTCCCGGGGACAGGGTCACACAGGCATTCACAGAGGCATTTTTCTTCCTTTTTCAACTGAATGTGGGTTCCTATATATATATATATATATATATATATATATATATATATATTTTTTTTTTTTTTTTCCTGGAAGGGTGTGATTCTTATACTGATAAACTGTATCAATGAATATTACAATTTTAAACAGTGTCAGGTTTCCTGTGTTTTCTTTATGAGATACAGAAGACCTGGGCACTGGGAGGCAGTAATAAACCTGTACAACTGAAGGTTGTGGTTTTCCTCCTTCCTGTACAGACAAAGTCCTGTATTGTTATAGTAACTTCAGAGCTTTTTGGATCTCGCAGTTTATTCTGTCGCTGTCACGTGTGAGGTGTCACTTTGAGTCCACTGTCACGCAGGGGCCAAGTTCTTAAGGTGCGGAGATCTGTGCAGGCATTTTCAGTGTTGAGAAGGGAAAGTGCATGTGTAAGGCTACAATGTTTCATTTCTGGGATAGAAACAACCACTGTGTGGTCTGTAATCACTTCCCCCTGCCCCAAACCAACAAACAAAACCTCTCCAAAACTGCAGTAGGATGTCAAAGCAGCTTGATGAGGGGCGGGTGAGTAGGGAAAGGGAAGTAGAATTTGGTACAGAGTTACTGTTTGGAGTAACTTCAAGTGTGAGCATTTTCCCAGTGTTTGTTCTGGAGATCTCTTGTGTGATGTCAGGAAATACTAAGAAGGTGAATCGTGTATCATGTGATTCTGTCTTCAATCGATACCATTTAAAAGCAAATACAACCATTTTTCTTTAAACATGTCAAGGCTATTGAGACCAGAAGGCTGGACACTCCCCCTTCTGGTGTGCTGACTGAAGTTTCATTTTAAGAAATGGGGGGTTGTTTTTAAATGCAGAAGTACTGTGGAACTCCTGCTTTTTCCTTCTCTCCTTTTAAAATTTTATTTAAACTTCTTGAAACACTTGAGTGTATTGACATGCTTGTGATTTCAAGAGCCTGCAATCATTTTATAGTTTGTTCCTGTTTTCCTAAATGAAGTCTTAATGCAAATGTTCCAAGTAGGTTGCGTGTCATAGTATGTGTATCCTGTCACTTAAAACAAGCGCTCTAATGTCTGTGTGCTGAACTAATAATAGTATTCAAACAACTGGATTCCAAAACGCAGCTTGAGTCATAGTATTCCTTATAATAAGAACCAATCCCAGAGGTAGTAATGAATTTCTTGGTTGATTTAGATGCTTTTAAATAATACCTTCAATTACAAGGCATTATGTAATTTTTAAAATTAATGGTACCTTGCAAGACATTCTTGGAGGGTCTTGGTGTCTACCTGTGGACCTCCAAAGTCTAAATGTCTCCCGTAAGTAGGATGTAGTCCAGGAGGAAGTGTAAGTCTCCAATTTGTGCTTTCTCATCAGATACCCGGTATGGCTTCATCATCAGCACCTAAATATAATTCAAACTACTTGGACAGTTCCCCAGGTAAAAGGGTGAGTGTAACTTTTTTCATGTTTTGTACATCAGAGGTCCCAGAGATCATTATCTTCCATATTTGGGTAGAAAAAGGAGTATTTTAATTAATTTTTTCTTGCATGTATATACTGAGTTGATTTCAATATCTTTCAGAGTGAACAGGTGAAATATTCTCTGTACCACAAGTTATAAGAGCCTCATTAAAATAAATTCTAATACACTTATTCTTGTCCTTGCTTTCTACTTCAAAATAATCTGTGGCATTCTTGAAAATTTTTGGCCTTTTGATGCTGCAGAAAGATTCTGTGCTGCGGTTAAGTTATACCTACTTACGTGTGGTTTGCCCAGTTTTAAAATGTCCGTGTGTTGTGGGCAATACATTAAAGCAATCTAAAAAGCTCTGCTTTTTTGATGCTGCGTGCCTGAGGAAAATGTAACCTGTGTGCAAGAAAAGAGAAACTGAGGTTTTATTCAGTGTTTTAAACATTCCTTCAAAAACAGTGATTATTTTCTATTAATCATTCTTAAAAACTACTGAAAGTGGGAAAATCACAAATTAGTATATTATGTGTAATAGTTATGAGCACATTGTTTAAGTGATTTCATCTGATTTGTTCTCCCAAGCCCAGTATGGCTGGAAAATTAAATGCACAAATTTTTCAGAGACCTTACAGTATAGAAATTTATTTCCAGTTTAATGCAAATATAGTTAACTGGTTTTTTTTAGAAGGAGAAAGACTTAAACATACTTATGTTTCAAGTCTGTTCAACCTTTACATGTTTAAGAGTTGGAGTTTAGGATAGGGGACTGTGCTCCTGGTTGGGTTCAGTCTGACAATTTCTACTGTGGAAAAACCTGTTCTTTCCCATGAAGTAATTACCTTTAAGATTTTAGTTTTTTTTTTTAATCTGGAACTTGAAGTAATTGTAAATAAAATGTGATGTGCTGTTGTACTTATCTTTCTTTAGACTCTAAAAGATGGAACTAACTGGGAACAAAATGAAGAAATACCTCGTCTGCCAGGAGAAACTAGAGTTACAGGTATGGAGCTGTATAGCTGCCTACTGTAGTGTATGTTTAGGAATCTGGCATATACATTTATCTTGCTGGATTGTTTCACAATTTGGACTGGTTTGGACTGGGGGCAGGGTAGGTCATGCTAAGATGTCAATTTTTTATGTAATGGTGATAGGGACTTTTTATCACTTATCACTAATAACTTTTTAAGTCTTTAAAATCTTGGTTTCCACACATGGTAGATCCTCCGATACAAAGAATTGCAAGTGAAGATGTGTCATAATTGTATTCACAGACTAAGTAGCATGTGTCTAGTGACCAGAGCCCCTCCAAGCTTTCTAAAGCCAAGAGAATTCTACATATAATCCACTCGGTATTGATACCTTGTGCAGTAGTGTGGAACCTTAGCCCCAACCATGACTACCCTAAGTACAATCTTACGCTTCCTTGACACAACATGGCATGCACGTAGCTACTATGCACTTGTTAGCCTTTACATACAGGAATGTTGTAGTATAAGGAAGACAAATGTGTTGTGTACAGTGCTTTCTTACTTGATGGAAGATCTTTCCACTCATGGAAGTTTGTGTTGAGGTATCAGAATGAACTTCATTTGTGAAGCTTCTCCTGCCCCTCTGCCTGAGGGTGTATTAGGTGGGTTTGTTTTGAGGTTGGCTGAGGTGAAACCAAAATGGTGATTCAGAGGAAGCACACATGTGTTTAATGAGGAAAGTTGTGGGGAAGGCATGATGGGGAGGGTGTGGGACTAAGATGAATGTTTGATATGATTGTTATGAAAATTGCCTGTGCTTTGGGGCAGCAGGCTGGAAGGCAGGTGCTTGTGGTGGAAGGCAGATAAATAGAATGACGGAAAGAAATGAGTGGAAAGGGGGAAACAGGTGGTTTATAATGCCTCACTTAAGTCTTCAATGGCATTGCTTCAGTTAAACCTCTCTCTTTTGAGTAGTTCGTGTTAGTACTACTTTTGCAACTGTCCTTGCTGAAACAGTGCTGATGGGCCTGCTGTATTTGATTGCCTCAAATTGAAATGCAATGTTTGTCTTTGGGATGGTGAGTTCCCTGAACACTTTACAACTTGAACTATGTACTTCAGTGCAGTATTGGTTGCAGAGCACCAAAAGATGTAATGTATCAACAGAAGAATGTATTTGTTCTGGGACAGTGAATAGACTGGTTCAGTAATCACAGAGAGGACTTAAATCTACTCGCTGTTGTATGTCCTGCCCTCTTCCACATAGTGCCAAGAAAGAGAAGAACACAAATTAATTAGGAGGGCTACTGAAATCTGATTTAAGTTGAGCAAGTTTAATATATGAAACTTTCACAATTTCTTAACAATTCAAGTGGACAAAATTAAAATGTATAACTTTTAAAATTAATTCATCTCTTAAGCTGGCTCTTATGAGTGCAGCTCTCTTTATTTTACTGCTACTTAACTGATGCTGTCCTTAGCTCTGATTTTTTTCTTTTTGCAATCTTTAAGAAATGCTGCATTTCTTACAGACAAGGATGTTATTTATATGTGTCCATTTAATGGCCCTGTTAAAGGAAGAGTGTACATCACAAACTACAGGCTGTACCTAAGAAGTGTGGAAAATGTGAGTAATATGCCACAATTACTTCCGTGGGATGAGTTGGCTTTAAACCCCTTTCCCTTCGCCCCCGCGGTCTTTGATTTATTTTGTGGACAGTTCATTTGTTTTAGTTTTGGCACATGTACACTCATGGAATTGCATGGGAGGCTTTTTACTTTAAATGATCTGTAATATTTGCAAGAGCCATATCTTAATTGTGTAATGACTAAATAGTAATTGCCTTTGTGCTATGAGAAATCTGTATAAAAATGTAAGTTCTTTAACTTAAAAGTCTTGTAGAAGTGTGATTTTTGTCAGTTAAATGTGCAGTTTAATCACACTGATCTGATGCTTTTATCTTATGTCTCTTGAAATTTTTTTGATAGTTGCTCTCTTTACACTTACTCTGTGATAGATCAAGGGCAGCAGCTAATGATGTGCAATTGTTCTTAAAATGACTATCAGTAAAGCAAGATTTTTGTTTGCCCTTGCTGTTGGAAAATAAAAATACTTAGATCACTAGAATTTCACATGGGTGGGGAGAGTAGTAGTATGGTTGATAAACAGCAACATGAAATGTGCCTGTTATCTGTTTTATAATTATTTTTTAAATAAGGTTTTAGGACTGCTGAACTGAGGTTTTTCTGGTTGCAACTAACTCTACTAGTAATCTCTTTTTCATTTTATTCTGCTTTATTTTTCATGTCACTAAAGCAGTTTTAGCAAGCAGAAACAATCAGAAGTGTGTAGCTGAAGGTGTTGCCACCTTTTTTCCCTGCATACTGTATTAGGCATGAGGTATTTTTGTTGCATGTTAAATTGGATGTTGTTTAAGGCTGTAGAGACTTCATAATGTGTTGGGAGGGGAGACTCAATCAAACTCAGAAACACACTTTTGCTTCCTGTATGTATTTCATGTCTGCTCTATAATCTAGAATGCATAAGAACGTTTTGCTTGAGTCTTCTTTTTGGATCAATCCTTTTCTTACTGAAACTTTCCTTGCAGGATCCAGTTGTGATATTGAATGTTCCGTTGGGTGTAATTTCAAGGATTGAAAAAATGGGAGGAGCTTCAAGCAGAGGAGAGAACTCTTATGGATTAGATATAACCTGTAAAGTAAGACTTTCCAGTAATTCAATAGGAAATGAAATCTAGAGGTTCCTTTTCTCAGTGCTTACCTATTTATAGGAATGAAAAAGCACATATTCCTCAGAGAGGAATTTAAAAAGAGGTTTTCGGAACTAGACAAGGAAGCACTTTTTGTATAAAGGGCTATTTATCTGTCCTCTCTGCATGTGAGGAGAAGGATTGGTCTTCCTTTCTGAATCACTAATTGACAGGAGGTCTTGCACAGTAGTCCTGTTTTAGGGCATTATTCCTGCTTTGCTTCATTATATCATTTGTTCTAAAAGTAATCTGTTTAGGATTATAAACTCTTTGAAGAACATCTCAAACGGGGTTTCATAAGCTGTAGAGGCAGTGAAAAGCTTATGCAACAGCTATCCCTGTTTCCTTAGTCTCTCAAAAAAATTATGTTGCCATGAAAAAAATATGGTCATAGGGGGAGTTCCCAGTGGATAATTCAGGATCCTTTATTTGACTCATTAATGAAGTATTCTTAGTAGTTAATGCACAGTTTACTTATTGTTGAGGTTGGTGATAGCTGGGGACAATGTAGTCTAGACAGATGACTGGCAAATTTTCATTTTGAAAACACAGATTAACTGCCTTCCTGCAAAGATTCAATAGCAGCCCATGAGACTTTAGTGAATCGGATGCAGTCATTTTTGATGGCTTAATGCCAAAGCAGTGTTCGTGCCACACAGAATGTGATACTGCTTTATTTGTAGAATTCTTATTCTCTGTTCTATTTTATGGGATAAAAAATAAAACTGAACATTCAGAATGGTTCGAGGTATGTTGCAAGCAGATTCTAAATCATGTTTAGTGGATAATATAGCATTTGTACATCAGATAAAAGTATCTTACAACTTTGGTTCTCTTAAAAGATAATGCCTTTGTTTTAGGATATGAGAAATTTACGGTTTGCATTAAAACAAGAAGGGCACAGTAGAAGAGATATATTTGAAGTCCTCACGAAATATGCTTTTCCCCAGTCACATAACTTGGTAAGTTACACAATGTATACTATTGAGTCATCTTTAGTGCAGAATTCTTGCCAATTAGCTTCAACTGTTGGACCTAGTAATGGGCTTCCACGGCTTTTTGAAAAGAATAACCACAGAATCTGGTGTCAGCATTAACTAAAGAGAATTAATGTTTTTATTTTGTACTTTTTCAACACCTATATCTACGTATCTGTAAAATTGTGAACGCTATATGCTATACTCAGGTAAACTACTGAGCACCTCTGATCCATACAGATTTCATTGTTTAGAGACTGCAAGTTATCTTCCCTAATTAGGAAATACAGCAGTATGTTCCTTACTTGATTTCTTGAAAATGTTAAACTATTGGGCAGTCTCCAAGGCAATGATAATATGAATCACCAAGAGTTTTACTTTGGGAAAAGAAGACAACACTTGTTTTATTGATGAAACTGATAAAAAATATAACATCTAGTACAGTAATTAATTTACACACATTTATTTCAAGTTAAAAAAAACATCTTATGGAAGGAGTTGAGTGACAATGATGTTAACTAACATTATCTTCTGTTTCTTTGCCAAAATCTGTGTACTGTGATCATTTTGACATATCTTCAGTAAATGCTTTATTTTGTCTTTTGTAAAATTCAATTTATGTTTTGTCGGGGTGTTTTCATTTAGACTAATTGTATCACAAGTTGCTGGAGGGTTCTGCTGTGAATTTTTAAGAACTTTATTCAGCCAATTGTTGAGTATAAGAGGCTGCAGCAAGAATCTTATTTCCTTCTCTGATAAGTGTCAATCAATGGGCTACACTCTGTAAACACTGAATTCTTTAAAACTTTTTTGCAGAAATTTTGCATTCTGTATGCAAACAGTGGTGGAATGAAAGCATAAGAAAAAATAAATGCTTTTGCTTAGAATATTGTGTGGTGTTGATGAATAGGTCTTAAGAAATGAAACTGAGATTTCTACATTTGGGTGAGTGTGAGGAGTTTTACATTTTCTTCTACAAGTTTTCTTTGTATCTCTAACTCTACTGCTGGCATTTTATGCACCTTACGATAGAGAATGATTGAAAGCATAACAGTAAATATGGGCTTCAGATGGGATTTTGAAAGGATGGTGGAAAAGAGAGAAAAAACTCTATATAGAAATATTGAATTATAAAGAACTTCAGGTCAAAAGCGTCTTCTGGATATCATCTGGTCCAGGGTTCTGTTGCAAGTTGGCCTTTAAGTTATCCAGGGCATGGTCAAGCCTAGTTTTGAATATTTCCTGCAAGGTAGATTCTATTGTGTCTCTGGACAATCTCCTCCAGTATTTAATCATCTTCATGATGATTTTTTTTTTTCCTTACATTGAGGACCTGTGTAGATTTGCATGTAGTAAATGTTGACAAATTAAGCTGTAACTGACTTAGGAGAGTCCCTTGTGAGATTTTTGTTTGTTTGTTTTTGTGGTGTCCAATCCTACTACAGGGCTTGGAATGACACGATGATGGGATGTGGACTTGTATTACATTTTGCCATCCAAAAAGACCTGGTGTTCCTGTCTAGTGATGGCAGTGAGTGATGTGTGGAGTCATGCACTTCCTGCTCTATTTGTTGCACCCGTTGAACCCAGTAAAGCTCATCATTACATGACCTGACCTATTTTGAATGTAACTTGCCAGTAAAAGTTACACTCAATACCAAAAGGCTCGGCCAAGGCAGAGATAATTTTGCCTTCAGATTCAGTAAAGCACAAAACTTGGCAAGATAGTGACAATATGGATAATGGCCATCCTTTCTGTCTCTTAGCTGTGTCTGGTGCAGAGTGTAACCATTAGACATTGTGGTTACTTTTGAGTGAAACATATTGAGCTTGTTACATCAGGAAGTTACACCTGTCCTTATTTTCTCATGTCACAATGTGGATGAGCCCTTAACTTTAAAATGACCTCAGCAAGCGTGTGGTATTTTTGGTGTGCTTTCACCGTATTTCAGCAAGCAGTTTAAATGGATCCTGCCAAAGGTGGGTGTTTCTGCCTGGTTCTTCATTCCTGCCTTGGTTTTCCCTGCATGAGTTTGAGGCTGATGATGAACCAGATGGGGAACTGAAAGGGACTTTAGCTAAGCACAGAGGAAAAACAAAAGCTTTACCCTGACTCATTTCCTCAGTCTTGTTAGCCCAGTGTGAGGATGGACTTGGGGTGTCTATGGGCAGATGTGCTTGAGGAGGAATGATGGGACTGCCGCTTTCCGTGGCTGGTTTAGAACAAGGTTTCACTGTCTGAATATCACAGTGTGCCCAGGCTGTGCACGCCTGCCTGCTGCTTGGAACACACGCTAATGCTCTGGTCATGCAGCCAGCTCCATCAGGGAGATCTTTCATAACTAATGTGCTGTGGCTTCACGTGACAACTGAGTGAAGATGTCAGCCCTCTGCTACTCAAATGCTGAATGCTTGCTTTTCTCTGGTCTCTTCCTCTCTACCTTCCAGCTATGTGGCTGATTATTCCTCTTATTCCAAACATACAGTGATATAATCACCACGTAAGACAAAGTACCTCACTTATCTAGCACAAAATATTCTGTTTTCTGAGTTAGTCTTGTGGCACTTCTAACAATTTGAGAAGACCTGGTTTGAAATCAGTGTGCACCAGAACTAGTGAAAGAGAGGGCATGTGAGTGAAACAGCGAGCACGCAGGAGAAAGAAGGGAGGGATATCCTATTTTTAGCAGTGTTAGACTGGTAATTTTGCTCAGACCACCTTGTGGAACCGCGTCCCTGATCTTCAGCTGGTTCAGCAGCGCTGATGCTTGTGCAGCTCTGCAGTGGAAAGAAGGCTTCCTCAGGACAATAAAGGTCTAAACTTTTACTGTCCTGATTTTTATCTGTGTTTTTATATTTCATGTCAGATTTTTATCTGTAGTGGAACCATGTCCTTAGAGCTGATCCTAAACAAGAACTTTTAGAGATGCCATGTTGCCATTTCCTTCACGCTATACCGTTCTTGGACACTGCTTCGCTTCCTGCTCTTATCTTGAAACTACACATCATTTCACATAATTTTAATAAGATTATTTGCCCACATAACACCTGCATGATACACATTTATTTCTAACCATGATAGCTCTGTTGGAACACCAGTTTTGATGAGAGACACTGGTAGTCATACTGTCTGACTTTGATCTCCTCCACTGCTGATGTAGCTGCTTATTCTGGTGGGAATTTAAAATATGAGACTCGGATTATGCTATTGTATCTACAAAGATTATTTTAGATGGCAGTGAGGTCTGGCGTAGGTGCTGGTCTCATGGCACACTTGATTTTGCAAAAATATCTTGACTTGAGGCATTTTTATTGAATGACTTAACATCAGTCTCAGTGCAATAATGGCATAAGGTTACCATATTTGCAACTTATCAGAAGTAAATTGTGTTAATACTACAATGACTGATATTAGGTTTTAGATGAATGGGAAAGACATAACTGGCTCTGTAGTAATGGCATATTAAAGGCGAGGATAATGACATCTTTATTTTTGAACACACTGAGAAACTGCCAGCCTTTTCACTGAGTAAAAGCTTAGTGATTTACGATGTATGAAAAGCATAAACCAGGAAGTTAGAAATAGAGAAACAACTGACTTTCTTTGCATATGTTTAACACTTTCTTGTTTTAGTTTTGCTACTTTCTTCTTTTGTAATGCATGAAGATTGGCTGAATACTTAGTGATTAGTATACATGTTATATACTTGTGTACAAGTAGAACATGTACTTTTGTACTATGATTCCGTAAATAGAGTAAATATATAACTGTTTGTAAACAGACTGCTTGCCAAACGGTATTGTCAGATTGCAGCTGCTCTCTCCTCTGTCTTGCAGAACTACATTGTGTTGTGAGCAACCAGTGTATCACCTTTTTGTGGACAAAATGGTAATGATAAATTGAATGTTGAAGGCAAGCACTTAACCTGTAGGAGGACTGAAAAAGAGACTCTGTGTGTTGAAATTGTCAGTTAGCACCTGCAAGGAAGTAAACAGAATTAAGCTGGGTTATTTAGGATGAAAGTGGAAATATGTGGGTCCTTAGAGCAGATGTGAAACTTGCCTAAATTATAACAAACCCTTCTGGAGTCTACATACATATTTATTGCATTGATTTGTTCACTGTAATAGGGTTTGTCAATTAGGAGCATCAGAACAATCCAAGTTCCAGTTTGACAAAAAATATTATTTAATAGAAATTACTTCACATTGCTCATTATCACATTTTATTTCTAATAAACAAAAGTAATGTACGAATGTGTGCTAAATATGGCTTGTACTGACACAAGCAAGAAAATACAATTGTATCCAAACATATCTCTTATGTTTGCTTAGGTATGTGATTCTTAGTATTAATATGATTCTAAATGGGGGTTGCTTGTTACACTGAAGTTAAACTGTAGTTTGAAATTAAAAAGAGCTGTATGAAATGAGTTTAAATGGATGCAGAGTGTTTTAAATGCACATTCTCCTACTCTGACTCTTCTGCTGTGTTGTGCTTGAAATTGTGGGGGGATACAAATTTTACTTTCATCTGAGCTGCTTAAGTGGAGGTGAATGTACAAAAATCTTAAATTGAGAAATTACTTTAAACTGTATATTGTTGAATGGAACTGTGCTACAATTGTCGGAGTGGAAAAGGAAGCATTTTTACTCTTTGAAACTGCTGTATATATTGCTTTGTATATTTTGTTGTGAGAGAGGGGCCTAAGGTATGGTGGGGGTATTGCTGTATTTCAGACTCTAGCACTTAACCCGGGCTAAAGTTCAGGCCACCTTCACAAAATAGTTCAAGACTTGGTATTTCTGATCTCAAGTGAAAGGCCTTTGAGGGTGATGGGGAGGGGGATTCAGATCTTTAATCTCTTCTGTACAATGAGCAAGACTTTCGGTGGTAACCAGATTAGCTGCACAGTCTGTACACAATGTCCTCATAAAAGTGTGTTTATATAAACTTTTGTTATAATTTACTCAACTTTGCAGAAGAAAAATAGTTTTTAGTACTTGCTTTAAAACACTGATTTAATTTTAAATTTCAGTTTCTAAAATTAGTGGGATAAAGTAGCTTGTGGAAGCAGTAGCGTCCTTTTAAAATACTTGTTGATTTGAAATACGTGAGGAAAAAACTCCTCCTTTTGGAGGGTTTCAGTTTTGTGTTTTGATTAGAGATGTTTGCTGTTTAAACTATTGTGACATCAGGCTAAACAGAATTGCCTTGAGTGATTCGGATCTGCCCTCCTAAGATCTCGAGCAGCCTCCACATCACCTCACCTCTGTACACGTAACCACGGCACCTTTGAACCACATTCTTTTTTTTCTTGCTTGCGAGGTTTTCTGCATTTCTGCTTAGTTCAGGTCTACACCTGTGAAAATGATGTAGATTTGGGATGTTCAGTTTAGCATTCAAGTTCTTCTTTGAATAGCTGTGAGACTTTCAGCTTTGTTACAAATGAGCAATGATGGGCTCTCAAGTGCTTTCTGCTCTGGCCGCTGCTGTTGCTCAGCTCACTTGGGACGACACATTCTCCTGCCTTTTTTTGTTTTAAACAATTTAGTTTCATGCTCTAGTTGGCATCTGAAGAATTTGTAAGCCACCAAAATAAATTTTCTCAACGAAGGAGATCCTTAAAATAAACTTTACTTTTGCTTTCATTCTAAACTGTAAAAACAAAGCAAGGAAAAAAGGATTCAGTTAGGTAATACAGCCCTCTTGGCGTTGGTTGAAAGGAGAAGGAAAAACAAGCTAAAAGGTACGAGGAAGTTGTCAGGATCCTGGGTGAGAATGTTGTATTAATGTGTCTTGAGAGTGAGCAACAAAGCAAGAGAAAAGTAGACAGTGTAACTGACTAACATTTTGTTTCATTTTCAGTGGTAACTTTTAAATTTTGATGGAGTTGTACAGTAAACTGGGTTTCTGTTAGTAAGGATCAGTCAAGGAGGGGTTGCAGAAAGAAGGCTGCTTCCTAATGGCAATTAATAGCAATTAAAGTCTTTCTACACTTCCAGTTTTTAGCATGTAATATTTTATGTAGTAATCACAGCTGTACCCATGAAAGACATTTTGGAAAGAAGACAGTAGTTTATTTGGTGAGGGTGTGAAATATGGGAAATAAACTGATATAAACTATTTTAAAACATTTCAATCTCCTGACAGTTTAAAAAAAAAAAATCCAACAGTTTAAGCTTTGTAATTTTTATTATTTTGGTACTTTTTAAAGTATTTTCACATTTTCATTATTTCATTAGCAGATCTGTATTGTTTGATACTTCTTGCTATTTGCTTTGCAGTCTTGTAAATATGAAATTTAAATGGAAAGAATGGGCTGGCATGGAAAAGTCAGTCCTATTTTGTGGTGGGCATTAGAGTGTAACTGATGATGAGCCCTCATACTTACCACTTTCAGTCAGAGTTCAGTATAATAAGCTGCTTTTACATCCTACAGCTTTTTTTTGCGTTTGCAAATGAAGAAAAGTTTTCTGAAAATGGCTGGATGGTGTACAATCCCATGTCGGAATACAGGAGACAAGTGAGTTATTGAAGTTGCGGTTGCCTGGTGCTTTCATATCTGACAACTTACATGGAAGAACTATTGTTTGTGCATTTCTCTTACCAGCTCATTTGTGGATGGAGCTGAGAATGGGAGAAGATGCAAACAGAACTTGGGAAAAAAGTACAGAAAAAAACCACTGGAATCTTAAAAAAAAAAAATTAGAATGCCACAGGAAGGCAGCCTTTGCTCTTTGAAGGAAGTTATTGATGCCTCTCGCAATGTGCGGCTCTTAAGTGAGCAAGGGGTGGGGACAGTGTGCCAAATATGTAACTACAGCACCCTAAATATAGATTTGATTTAGTCTGCTTTTTCCTGAGTGAAGGGGAAAACAAAACAAAACACTCTAGAAACAATGCTGCTTTGTAGAAGATACTTATATGTTTGTCAATATTCTGCCTTGGTCTTAAGTGATTTTGGACAAATGTCAATGAAAGAGGATGTTATATTTAATTTTAAAATGTGTTTTAGACAATTTATTTTTGCTTTAAATATGTCTTTTAAAAAAAAAAAAAAAAGGCAAACAATAGGGACTTCCTTGGATTTTATTTTTCTCCTCTGTAGTTTTTCGGTTAAAGGTTTAGAGGCCTAAGACCCAAAAAAGGTGAAATAGAAACACCTACACAAACCTCGCTGTGCATGTGCAGAGGGCTTATCAGTCTTTCTTAGTTTCCTGCTGCTATTTATGAAATGCCTTACTAAGCAGACTACAACTAAAAGTTGTTGTTTCTCAATAAGAAAGCTACTTTGAATCTTATTTTTAACCTGAAGGTAGTACTGGCTATGGAGAAGAAAGGTTGGGATGAGCTTCCCCTCTCACCCCCCATCTTCTCAGCACCATAGTCTCTTTTCAGCAGGCAAAATGGAAAGGCAGAGCTTTGAGGGAGGAGAGAAGGCAATTTTCTTTCCTCAATCCCACAGTTAAAGCAATGCATATACTACTTTCAATCATTCCTTTGAAACTCATTGTAAAAATAGAATTGTGTGTGTAAGAATATATGAGATAGCTATGCACTTGTTTGAGGCTGTGAATACATCAGCAACGAGCTGTTTTATATGGCCTTGTAATCTTTTTTTCTTCTATTGTTTTGAAACAGTACTGTAGTTAGATTAAATTGGTAGGTTGTTGCCACCATGTGGCCATAATATCATGTAAAATTCAATAGCAGAATTATTTGTACAGCCGAAAACAGACTGAAAAAATTTGTGTTACATTTTAGGGACTGCCTAATGAACGGTGGCGAGTAACTTTTATTAATGAACATTATGGACTGTGTGACACATATCCATCGCTCTTAGTAGTGCCGTATAATGCAACAGACGACGATCTCAAGAAAGTTGCTGCCTTTAGGTCCCGAAATAGAATCCCGGTGAGTATTATGTGATGAAAGTTACCATATTGTGTAGCTAGTTTTAAGTATGCATACAAACAACTTTTTGCTGAACACAGAGGTTGCTTTTTCTGGAAATGGTTATAGCAAAACAGTTTTGATTGGCTGGGGGCTATTGCTGCTTGGAACTAGTGTCTTGGCCAAGCCACGTTTCCGTTTTCCCCCCACAACCATCACCCGTTCCAACTTTGTTGGTTTTAACTTGACTTTTCTGGTAACAACTGCCAGCATTGCAGATTCCCTTTTCTTAACGATGTATGAGCCTTAGCCTGCCATCTGTACTAGTTCGTTGACTATTGTTGGATGCACATAAAAAGTGATCACAAATTTTATCCTCCTGTATGCAAACTGCATGGCATTTAAGCATAGTTCCAATGGTCAGTCCTAAAATAAGACCTTATGCATAGTCTCTGTAATGAATACTTGGGGTTTTTAGTCCTTTCATTTGGGCTGAAGAATTTAAGATAAATCGCTTTGACTTTGGGGTATATTTCTGTAACTAAAATTCTTTGAGGTAAGAGAATTGTTACGTATCAGCTCTTTACAGCACTATAGAAAATATTAATTTATATCACAATACAATCTGTTTTAACTAATATTTCAATTTGGTAAACTTGGAAGATGTGCTAGATTCTCAGTATCAGAAAGCTGCCTTGAATCTCGGTTAATTTCAAACAGATGTGAAAATCAATATGATAAATATTTATTAGATAAAGTATTTACTGACAGGCTAGGCCTATAATTATAGATGTAGTCTATATACACACATGTATATGTATAATATGTAATGTGTATGATATATATGTTAAATATATCATGTGCATATAAATCTTATAACCCAGCAGTATCTTCTCTGTCATATCAAAATTCATGACAGGGCTTTTGTATGCCTGTGCAGTCATTTCCTTGTTAATAGTAATTTTGTTCTTGTCAGGAAATAACTAATCATACTTACCCCCCCACGCACTGACAGGTCTTGTTTCTAGATACATAACTAAGGGTTATGTTTCAGGAGTGAATGCTTCCTGAGGATTATTTTTTTAAACTTTGGTGTTGTTTTGCTCTGTAACCCACAACTTTCAGACTGGGTGAGAATACTGTTTCTTAATATTTTTCAATGATGAAGGTGGAGTTTTTACCTCCTTCTCAGGATGCTTATCTTTAATCTCTTGCACTGCACTCTGTTCCCTGGGCAGCTCTGTATCTCTTGTTTGTGACAAGTCCCCTCTGGCTCAGAAGAGGAACAAAGGCAGCGTGCACTCTGCTCCAGTGCCGCTTCTTTGTAAAGAGGGCTGAGGAACAAAATGTACTTTAAAGAGAATGGGAAGCATTCAGGGTACTGCAGAACGGTACAATTTCCCTTCCTTATCCGAAAAAAGGAAAAAGTTGTTCTTGTAGAATTGGAGCATCTTAGTCACTGTTTCTACAATGAATTCATTCTTCTGAATTGTTTCTTAGTTTCAGCAGGAATTGCAATGTTTGTGTCCAGTTTGCTTTTCAGAATTATTTGTGCAACCTAAGACTTGTAGGAAGATACTAAAATATATTGTATTATATAGGTAAGTATAATTTCAGTAAGAGTTAAATATGTAAGAGAATTAACTCTTTTTAAAGATTATTACTACTAAATTTTATGAGACTAAAGTGGAAGCAGTTGAGATGTCTTGGAATTATATTTTGAAGAAATAACATTAAAAGTGTTGATTTTCATACAATCTACTTTAAAGAACGTAACTTTAAAATCTAAATTACGATTTTTAATAATGTGTTTCTTCTAATGTGTTTTTGACATGTGACTAGGTTCTGTCATGGATTCATCCAGAGACTCAAGCTGTTATTATGCGCTGCAGTCAACCCCTTGTTGGAATGAGTGGCAAGCGGAATAAAGATGATGAAAGATATCTTGATATCATCAGGGAGGCTAACGGGCAAATCTCAAAACTGACCATCTATGATGCTAGGCCCAATGTCAATGCGGTTGCAAACAAGGTAAACAGATGTTTAATAGTCTTACTTATGAAGGGAGAGGGGGAGGAGACTTAGTTTGAATTTTTCTGTGAGCAGGTTTTTGAGAACAGCAGTAATATCAAAGTAGATAAATTTACATAAACAAATACTGAATCTTAAGGCCATGAAGGCACTTGAGTGCCTAAAGTAGGTCATAAGCAGGGTTTTAGGACCATATGTGGATTTCCAGACGTGTTCTACCCTGTCTGTTATCAGTCAAGCACAAATTTAGAGTGGGACTGAAATCAGATATGACTACACTCTCCACTGGGAGGTAGATGTGGGCTGAGCTGTGGAGCATGTCCTCTGTTAGAATGATGTGCCACTTCTGTGCAAGCTACAGCTCTGCTTTGTATCCTCTGGGAAAGTTCTGTCCTGGAAAGGCTGTGTGCATAAAGCCAAGTCCACTGATAGGCATTCTTTGGTTTTTCCTAACCATTATGTGAACCACTTCAGACCTATCCAGGCATCCAGCAAATAAAGAGAAAGTGATTAATAAGTTAATTTGGGGGGTTGCACTCTGAAGAGCAGTATGGGTATGATCTTGGATACCTAGATATCTGTTCTTCCCTAGGTGCCTGTAGGTGGTAAGTGCAGTAACTGAGGTAGTGTTTCCATCTGACAAACTGACCATTTCCTTGCTAATCTGCAATTAAAGCCTAAATGGAATCAGATCATAGAACAGTCCGGGTTGAAAGGGATCTCAAAAGATCATCTGGTCCAGCCTTCCAAGAAGAAAAGGTGTTCCTGTGCCTTGATTTCCCCTCTGCCACCCCCTCAACTCTGGTAACAATCAGATTTTTCAGGTGTGCTTGGACAGTGCCAGTCCCAGTGTGTCACTGTGGTACGTGGCACTGAGCACGGCAGACGTGGGTGTGCTCCATGTTTGTATGAAAACCCTGGTTAAGGAGAAGCAGTGAAGGACACAAGTTTAATGCTTTCTTCAAACTAGTATGTACCAACCTGAGTCTCTCAGTGTCTGGAATAGCCCTTTGGCCTCTGAACTTAAAGCGCAGATGAAGTGAACGTACTCTTCAGTACTTACATTCTCAGCAAAGAGCATGATACAGGAGCTCAAGAGCGTTTTAGATCTTAATGAAACGATGAGTGTGCTTATCTGGCAGAGAAGGAATTCTAGCTTCTGAAGAGTGTTTTGGCACAAAAATGAACACTAATTTACTGGAATGAGTCCTCTTCAATGTTTGTGCTGAAAGGAATACAAAATGATAAAACTTGTTTGTCTCTAGGAAGTTTATGTGTAACAACTGTTAAGTTGTTTCAGAGTTTGAGAGGGACAATAATGTTAGTGTTTTGCTCTGTGCAATTTAAATGCACACATCTATACCTTTACAGCCTTCTTCTCTCTAATAGAGAGTATTTATTAAGCAAGAAATGAGGCTTTTTAAAAAATTATTTTGTATAGCACACATTCTTTCAGAGACACTATCCTAGGGGCTATTTGGCTAGGTTTTAGTCTGATGGTTTGTATTTTGAGGGTCTGTCTCAATTGCTTGCATTTTATTCTATAAATTGCATTATCTTTTGAACACTGAATTTTTATGTGTGAAGTATGAAGCACAGTTTTCAGCTTTTTAAAATGATTGCGAGAGGTTCTCCTCCCCCTCTACTCTGCCCTGGTGAGACCACATCTGGAATATTGTGTCCAGTTCTGGCCCCTCAGTTCCAGAAGGACAGGGAACTGCTGGAGAGAGTCCAGCGCAGGGCAACAAAGATGCTGAAGGGAGTGGAGCATCTCCCGTGTGAGGAAAGGCTGAGGGAGCTGGGGCTCTGGAGCTGGACAAGAGGAGACTGAGGGGTGACCTCATTAATGTTTGTAAATATGTAAAGGGCAAGTGTCACAAGGATGGAGCCAGACTCTTCTCGGTGACAACCAATTAGAAGACAAGGGGCAGTTGGTACAAACTGGAACACAAGAGGTTCCACTTAAATATGAGAAAAAACTTCTTACCAGTGAGGGTGACAGAACACTGGAACAGGCTGCCCAGAGGGGTTGTGGAGTCTCCTTCCTGTGTAACCTCATCTGGGTGTTCCTGTTCCAGCAGGGGGATTGGACTGGATGATCTTTTGAGGTCCCTTCCAATCGCTAACATCCTGTGATTCTGTGATTTCACACATGTTTTAATTAACAGCTGTTATGTCTGAATATGAAATACTCAATCACAGCAGTAAAAGCAGTAGGGTGCATTTCTGGGTCTGAGGAACAGTGATGTACAGAGTGCAGGCCAGTGTTGATCAGCACTGAAAAAAACTTTCTTGAACAACTTGTGAAGATTAGTATAAGCAAAATCTCGGGCTACACTATTCGTGCATTCCTGTGTTCTTTGTACGTAGATCAAGACCACACAGTCAGTAGGAGTTGCAGCAGCCTGATGCTAAAATTACAATCATTCCTCACCAAGACTTTGTAACGCTCAAAGGAAAGAAAAAAAACACAGTTGTTATTTCTTTCCGTTTCAGAGCCTGGCAGCTCTAAGAATACCCTCACATCCGAGGAAGGAGACAGAGCATAGAATAGGGAAGCTGTGCTGCTGTACAGACATGTAGGTGGTACTAGTGGGGAAAGGCTGCCCTGTACTTCAGGTTGGAGTCTGAAATGTAGGTGGTGGCTGTAATGGCCTATAGAGGCATCCCTTCCAACTTGGGACATTCTATGATTTATTTATCGCAGTTCATGGCATGGCATGTTTTTGCTGTCTGCAGGAAATGCTGTGATTTTGCAGCTGTCTTTGGGAAACCTCATCAGTGGTACTGTGTCCTAAAATATGTGTGGTTTTTCTGCTTCCTTTTGTGACCAGGCACATCCTCTGCTGTGGTGGGGATTAAATGTTTTGAGAGAGCAGCAGTAGCATAGACTTTCTACTTATGTGGCTCTGTAATTTCTTAATGATCTAAATACGTTTAGCCTTCAGCAATAAAATTTAGTGTTAGAAAAGTCACTTTAAAGTAACTTCTCTAATATTATCGCTAGTTTACTACTTAGAGACAGAATCTAAGATTCTTGAACTTAATTCTTAAACGAAACATAGCTAGTTCTTAATCGTACTCTTACATTTAATTTTACTTGGCCAAACATTTTGTAATTTTTATCTACTTCAATAGCAGTTCAATTTTAGTAGTAAAAAAACAGGCAATTTAAACACAGGCAATTTTTTTTTTTTGGTAGCCAGTTTGCACCGATAAACCTGAGATTGGCTCTCTTTGGAATCAGTGGTATAAAGAAACAGGCAAATCCTTTTGACTGAATTTCTTTCTAATCAGTACCGAAACGATGAGATGACCAATTTTATTCCCTGGAAGCGGTGATCTAGGATGTTATGAGTAATTATTCTTACATATGATGTACTTTACATTTGAATTTAACCTTACTAATTTGTCTGGGAAGTAAGTTGATTTCTTTTGTATTCAAAATCATGAGTTTGTTTAATTCTTGGTGGGAAGAATGAACATAAATGAAGAAAAAATATTGACATTGTAATGTCAGTTGGTCAAGGAAAAGCTGTTTCACCATGAATCTCAAAAGTAATGAGAAAGGTACACGTCTTTTTAGTCTCAAAGCAGTCTTGAGTCCTGACTGACGTGGTGCTGTTCCTTACCGGCTAGTTCAATCCTATTTGAAGGTCTCCAGGCCCAACAGTACAAACAACCTTTTAGTGTTCATCTAAAATGAGTAATTTTCCCTTTTAGGGTTGCCCCCTTGAAGCTTTGAAAGGAACTAGGCTAGCTGGAGCAACTTGAATGTCTTTCTGGCCACGAGCTACCTACTTAACACACTTTGTCCTTTTGGACAAAGGAAAGCCCCCGAGTATTCCCCTCCAGCATTTTCCCCTCCAAAGCCTGTATCTGAGACTGGTGTTTGAAACAAGCATCTGAAATTATACATTGCCCAGCTACAAAATAAAGTATAAACGAAATTCAGTCCCTCCTTGCTCTGCTGAAAATGTACTGCAACAATGTGTATATGACTAAAGTTAATTTTAGATCTCTTGTTTGTAGGCAACAGGGGGAGGATATGAAAGTGAAGATGCGTATCCCAATGCAGAACTTTTCTTCTTGGACATCCATAATATTCATGTCATGCGGGAATCTTTGAAGAAGTTGAAGGACATAGTTTATCCTAACGTAGAAGAATCACACTGGTTGTCAAGTCTGGAATCAACCCATTGGTTAGAACATATAAAGGTAACCTTTTGCTCTTTGAAAAAAACATTTGTCCAAATCTGTTGTATCAGACTTGCTTTCTTTGGTAGACTTTGAGATAGTCCTGATAGGGAACACATGGAACTACCTGGACTACAAAACCACCATCATCGAGTGTTGGTTTTCTGCCAGCTAGACTTAGTCTGTTATGAGATACCATTATTAAGCAACAGTAAGTGAAATTCAGCATTTATTGTCTGCCTAGATTCAAATGTCAGTCTTTAATAGAGGAATGTATTGTTAGTCTGATTTTCTTTACATGTGTGAGAACTGGTTTATTTTGGTTCCTAGCAATACAGAACTACAGATAACTGTCCTTGTGAAGGATTGGTAATAACTTGTCAGTATGTATGTGACTGTATTGTGAATGATGGTTTTGTAAATTTTATTTGTAAATTTTGTACTTTTCATCTTGCAGCACAAATAAAACATTTAAAATAGAAATTCACTAGTGTTCTTACTAGTTGACCTTTGAACCTTTTGCCTCAAGTACAGCTGTGCAAAGTATTTAGAGTATTATATAATGAGATTCTGCTTAATAAATTTTCATTTGAAGTTAATATTTGCAAAATAAGCATATTAGAACGATACAAGTTCCTTTTTTCAACAACTGAGATATTTCAGCAGTTTAGTTCAAAGAAAGGAGCCAAATGAAATACAGAATTTTTAGAGAGTATATCCTGTGGTAAATCCTCTCTTTCTTTACAAAAGAAGCTTACATTCTTCGATTTATCCAGGTTACTGTTCTCTACCCCGTTTTTTAAGAATTTGCTGTGAGATGAATTAGATCTTACTAAGGGATTAGGGAACCAATCTGTTTCTCTATTTTTATACAAGAAATTTATTTGATCTCCTAGAAAATTCTTTTCCAATTAACCACACCATGCTTTTCAGGTCTTTTAATGGGAACAGTGTCAATTCAGATACTGTGTAGATACAAGGAAGTCAATTTCTTTTTGTTAGAATGATAAGACTAATCTTCTGTGTTTGGTGTCTGTTCCTCGTTGCTAGCTTGTCTTGACAGGAGCTATTCAGGTGGCAGACAAGGTGTCGTCGGGAAGGAGCTCCGTGGTGGTTCACTGCAGCGACGGCTGGGACCGCACGGCGCAGCTGACGTCGCTGGCCATGCTGATGCTCGACAGCTACTACAGAACTGTTGAAGGCTTTGAAGTTCTGGTGCAAAAAGAATGGATAAGCTTTGGCCACAAATTTGCATCGGTAAGAATTAGAAGATAATCACAAGGGCCGTGCAGGCTTAACATTCTAAAAAGCTTCCAGGGTTTGAGGATTATTTTGGAATTCTGATTTTTAAACATTTCCAGGTAAATCTGATTAGAGCTTTTGTTTTCAGACCTGTTTGGTTAATATGTGTTTTGTCGTTCTTTCTCTGAGAACTCATTTTGTCCTTTACACCCTTTCAAAAACACATAGTTACTAGGGTTACTGTTGTTATTGAGCAAAGAAAGTGAGAAGGCAGAAAAATTATGTCTTCCCAAACTTTTCAGAAGAAGACCAAGTAAGACTGGGACATGAGGCTCCTCCCCCAGGCTCTCTTTGGACTATTTTGAATGTCATGAGAGGCAGATGAATGAGTCCAGCCAATGTCTAAGTGGCTTCCCACATGTTCTAAACTTGTCATGACATCTCTCGAGAGGCTGTCACTGGTAATACTGGCTCTAGTTCTGTTCAGTTGTCTTTTAGGTGCTTAGAAGATTAGACAGAAATTGTCTATCACAAGTCCTTAATATACTGCTGTGTATAATGCAAAGTCAAGGGTGTTCGTGTTAGGAAAGTTTTCAGAGTCTTAGTGGAACATCTCTTAAATTTGACAGCTAATCGCTAATTTTTAAATCATAAGGACAGGTTGCTCTATTACAGAAGCATTAGTATTCTAGTGCAAAATAAGAAACAATGTCTATTGGCCATAAAAGAGACAGTTTTGGTTAACAGGAGGCTGTATTGCTTCATTTCAGAGAATAGGCCACGGTGATAAAAATCATGCTGATGCAGACAGATCGCCCATCTTTCTCCAGTTTATTGACTGTGTGTGGCAGATGTCTAAACAGGTATGATATATCATTCTTCTGAAGCTAATGTTGTAAAGTGATTCTGAATTAAAAAAACTAGATTTAAAAAATAAAAAGTCTTTGAAGAGGACAGCTTCCACTTCTGCTCTGACACTGTATTTATTTAAACCATACCATCTATCTGCCCTGTTTCTGAAAGTGCTGCACAAGCTGGAGTTATGTTGTTCGATGTGATGTTGGCTGAGCATGCAGGGCAAGTGTGTCTCGGGTATGAGCTTCTCAGAAACAGAGTGAGAGAGGTGACCCAGCAGAATGCATTTGCACAATTGCATCCATCTTAATAGGGTCATTTCACCATTTTTGTGAAGCTGTCCGTTGATTTTTGTCAAAGCCTGAAAAAGAGGAAGCTTGGGAACTGTTGAGTGCTGTGATGTGTAAATGCTGTATTTTCAGTAAGTATGAAACAAAGCAGCAAACTTAGTCTGTTTAGGGCCAAGGATTAGGGGCTAAACCCTTATTTTTCTGTGTGGTGCTGCACTATAAAAAGTACATGACAGATACTTAATTCTGTCTTGCTAGCAAAAATGTAACTGTAACCATTCTGTGTCTTGTCTTTATAAACTAAAGGCAGTTAGAACAGTTTGAGAAGAGTTCAGTGACTAGTTTGAGAAAGCTGAGCATCTCATCATCTGAACACTTACTCTGCTGTAAAGTATATGAAAGTATTAACTTAAAAATAATTTGTAGGTGTATTCAGGCTTCTAAATGCTGCCTTTAGACTCTTAACCAGGGTATGTTTGTCCCTCCCTGCTTTTATGATGTAAAGAACAAATTTGTCTTTTCTGTTGTTAGTTTCCTACGGCCTTTGAATTCAATGAGCAGTTCTTGATCACAATCCTGGATCACTTGTACAGCTGCCGGTTTGGTACATTCTTGTACAACAGTGAGTTTCTTAGAGAAAAAGAGGTTAGTCAAATCACTGGTGGGTTGATTGTATTGCTGTCTTGACTATAGATTATTACAGGAAGTTATGGTTGTATTGTATTTGTTTATATTCCTTGTATGACAGTGGTTTTGAACTGACTTTATTCTCATTATAGAATAGTTGTATAGTAAATTTCTTGGGTTTTGTAGCTTAAAGACTATGCAGTCATTAAAATACTTGTCAAGCACTGGTTTTAGAATATTTCTAATGCAGTAACTTATTATGCTTCCAAGAAAATCAGAAGTATATTAATAGTAGAATGCAACCTTAGCTTCTCTGGATTTCCTGATTTTGTGCAAATATTTACTGTTCTTATTTCAATTTCATTTTAGAAAGTGACTGAGAAAACATTGTCTTTGTGGTCTTTGATAAACAGTGAAAAGTCTAAATACACCAATCCTTTTTATACTAAAGAGCTAAATCGAGCACTCTATCCAGTAGCCAGCATGCGCCATTTAGAGCTCTGGGTCAATTACTACATCAGGTGGAACCCAAGAATTCGGCAACAAGTAAGTAAATTCTCTATACTGTACAAAATGCTTTTAGACTTCAGAAATAGGATTATGTGTCATAACTGACTTGTAGAATAGTACCTGTAATCTCTTCAGGTTTTTAATATATTTGTGAAGATGGAGAAAAAAGGTAAAAAGGAAAATTTTGGTTTCTTTTTTTTTTTTTCCGTTCTCTTTTTTTTGTCTCAGCTCTTCTCAGCACTCTGAGCTTCTTTCCCTGCTTAGCATCAAGTCATCCTCAAGCTCTTTCTAGCCTCTCTTCTTGGATACAGGATGGGGGAAGCATTTTTAAGGGGCTTTGATGCTACTAAAGGGTGCATGACAATGCTTAGAAATAGGGCTTAGTGATCCCTGAAGAGTTAAGACATTAGCATCACAAATACCCTTGGTTGCATTTGCTCAGTCTTTCTCCTTTTTCTTAGAGAGTGTATTAAGTCTTTTACAAATTAAAATGACCTATTTGGTCCTTTCTCTTTCAAAACTGCTATCTGTATTGATGGTTTATGGTAAGAATTTTTTTAATATAACTTTGATGACCCAACGTTGTTTACACTGTGTGACCATTGGATGAAAGCTGTGATTGAAAATTATACATGTGGATCAGATTGAAAACGCAGAAAAGCTTTTATCAAATTACACATAGTTTAGTTCTGTGCTTTTAATGTTTAATATATGGAACCTCAGTGCTTGTTACAATCTTGCTAGAAATCTCAGCAATGTGGCATGTAAAGATAGTGTGCAGAGACTTATTTGTCCTTCTTACCAAGCCGTGGAGTTTTGAATAGGGAAAGGCAGAGGTGCAATTTCTTTGACAGAAGCGGTTTTCACAGTCCAGCCCCTGGAATGAATTGGGCATTTTCAAGCAATGTGCTTCCTTTTCCACAGCTGATCTCCTGTATTATTTACAATACCATAGAGGCTGAAACCAGACAATTTGCAATATTTTCTTACAAGTATGTTGCCAGTTTTTACTTGAAGTTCTAGAGTTTTTGTTGCTTGCTGTGAAAGATTACAGCATTTTGCAAAAGGTGAATCCAAAGATTTATTTTAGAAAGCATTACAGGGCATGCAAATTAGCTGTAAATGTACTTAAAATGCACTTTGCCATTATTCAGGAAAGGTTTTTGGTAGGAGTTTCTTATTAGAAATGCAAACCGATGTGATAATCTTCTATGCTGCTGCTACTGGTCCCTCATTTTCACCATTTTTCTATTAAAAAAAAAGCATCTTTTTTTTTTTTTGCTACACATGAAATTAAGCTTCATCTTGACTTTAGCAGCTGAATAGCGGACATACGTATGGCCCGAACCAGTTTTTTGATGACCTTTCTGAGTGCCATTACTCAGAAGCATGTTCCACATCAGACTTTTAGCCTAGTGAAGAGTCTGGCCTGTCACTAGCAACATCATTAACCCTACACCTCTAATCATCTTCGTAACTACACTCAGTCATTGATCAAACTTCCACAGCTGCTTCAACATTCATCACTGTGCTCATCTGGGGTGTGTAGTGGGCGGTGCACGTAAGAGTGCTGGTTCAGCTGGTTTTAAATGCCTCACCAGTTCATATTTGTTCCTGAAACTGTGCTAGTAGCTTTTAATTACAGGCAGTTAACTGTGAAGCAGCAGCAGCAACTTTTTGACAGGTATACACAGGTGAAGGGAACTTTAGATTCTGTATCTGCATTGGATACTTGTAATACTCCTTTTCTATTTGTTTTATTACTCCATCTGAAAAAGGAGGCTAACCTTAAAATGGAAGCAGTTAAGATGCTCTTTCTGTGAAAAGCCAGGGCAGTTGATTTTAAATGCATTCAAGTTTACTTACAGAATTTGCTAATAACATTTTGCATTTATTTCACTTGTTTATTTACACAGAATTACAAATTTACTATTAAAAACTGAAGTAAATTTAATCACTAAGGGAAGTTATTTAATCTGAAGGGAAGGCATGTGTTTCATCTTAATCTGAATGGTGTGGCTAGAATAGTCAGTCTGGCTATACACTGTTTTTAGGGAAGATGAGACATCTGACCTCTGAAGTCTAAAACCTTTTAATCAATAAGATAAAAGCTTCGGACAAAGTATTCGCACCTATATTCCACACAATATTAGACAATAAGAAAATAAAATCCATATGCTTCAGGGAGTGCCGGCTGATTTTATTGAGGTAGGAAGAACTGTTTCGTATAAAGTTTTTTCTTGGATGAGAACAAGTGGAGGGCAGAAGGCTCTTGCATTATGGAAGTAAATATTTCTGTGTAGCTACAACTTGTTACGTATGTTGGAAACTACAAATACTGAGTAATGCCAGGAAAACACAAATATAGCAGCCTAACTGTGTAAAGTAGTTGGACTGAAGTGATAAGACTAATATAGATCTCTTTCTAGCAGCCAAATCCAGTGGAGCAGCGCTACATGGAGCTCCTTGCACTACGTGATGATTACATGAGGAGACTTGAAGAGCTACAGATCACAAATAATTCTAAGATATCAAATTCATCAGCCTCATCAGCATCTCCCTCACAAATGATGTCCCACGTACAAACACATTTTTGAAGAAAATGTTGGCTTCATTCTATGCTGTGACAGCAAGCGGTGCTTAACATAGATCTATAGCATAAAGACAAATATTTTAATGCCTTACATTAGACTGTCCTAACACAAATTATTTTAGGTTTTCTTCATCTGAGGAGGACTTCAAAAGAAACAAAACCAACTCTTCAATTACGTGCCTTTCGGAACCTGTGGACTGGGAACATTATTAATCAACTTCTAGTTATGGAAGGCTCTAAGAGGTATTTTGGAAAGTGTGGTACAATTGAAATGAAATTGATCTATTGTTTTCATAGGAATGCTTTAATTTATTACATTCTAGGACATGTTCCTGTAAGCAAATTCATGCTCAGTCTTACATGTCTTGAATAAACACATGAGTGGCAACAGGAATATTCACGTTGTATAAAATCAGGTATGTGCATATTCCTGCTAGGAATATATTTATGGGAGTTCATGAGATAAAAATAAATTCTATTGTAAGATTTCAGAGAGAAGTGTTGAAATTTTCTGGTTACATGAGAATTACAAATTTTACTTTTTCGAAATACATATATGGAAGGGATTTCACAAATATGTTTCTAATTAAAAATTCAAATTGCTCAATAGGTATCAAAATAAAAGATTTTTTTTTTAATGGATTTTTTTTTAAACAAATGAGAATTGTACTGGATTCTGAGAAGTCCTGTTTTGACTAACTGTCTAGCACTAAAGTATATTACAAATTATCACTGTTGGCAGTATTGGTTCTTTGGATTAATACAGAATAAAATGGTTCTAAAGAAGATTTATATAATTAAACTCTCAGAGACATTGCTTAAATATCCAGCAGTAGCCATAGTATTAAAGCTTGTGTTTGTCTTCTAAAAGTTAATGTGCCTATTTAAAGGAGCTTTTATACCAAAGTAGGCAAAAATTTTCAGTTACGAATACTATTGAAAACTTGTACATTTATAGCTTACTGTTTAATTTAACTTTTGTTCAACAAATTTATTGTAAGTATTTAAGGGACTTCAGTATACAAGATTTGCATATAGTGTGTGCACTTGGAGTGAACCGTACAATGAATTCTAGTTTCAAGCCTTCATTTCAGAGGCTTCTTGTAAACCTTCAATTTGTTCCTTTCAGGTGTTTTTTAAATAGTTGCAAGCACTTCTTAGGACAGCACAAACCTTGCTACTTGATATTTAATTAAAATTTTGCATTTTCTCAGAAGTTCAATGATATTTGGGCAATCCAGGAGATACTGCAATTCAGAATCTGTAGAGGGCTGTAATATTATTTTAAAGGAGATGTTTTCATGCTTGAGGCTTCTGTCATTGTAAATTATTGTACATGTGATGAGTTTTGAGCTGCAAGATATAATAGGATTATATATAAATTAAGTTTTGTGTACGTATATATAATATAGTTTATTAGAAATTCTGCAAGTTTATAAAGTGTAAATATTTTGCATATGAAAACTAAATTTAAAGCTATACTTCCATAAAGTCAAATTTTAGAGGACATATTTTGAGAACAGTATTTTTTTGAAGGAATAAAAGTGTACCGCCTCTTGATCTAATTCAGTATATACACTGAATTGCACTATTTTTTCCAGGGAAGCTCAGAGCCTATGGTATATATGTTCTAAATGCACATGATTTTTATTACTTATTTTTGTCCTCTAAATTTCATTTTCCCGTCAATGTTGTTCAGTGTATGTTTCCAAAATAACAACATTGTCCCAAAATCTTGACTCGTTAAGGTAAATAAGATGCATTGCATCAGATAAATGAAGAAGGATACTTGATTCTCATGATATACTTTATTTTTTGACAGCTATGCGCACTCTGGTTTATTTGCCTTCTACTTACTTGTGGTTTATAAAAAAAGCTATTTTTATTAGAGTATTTAAGGTTTCTGTATTTGAGTTGAACATGTTGGTGACATCTCTGAGCAGTAGTAGAGAAGTTCAGAAATTGTAGTAGTTTTTTTACTGTGTAAACACTACGTGGTAACCTATTGCATTTGGGAAAGTGTAATAGAATGAGAAGGACCTTTTTGCACTTCATTACATATATACCATTCTTTGTATTACTGGTTCAGTCGGATTTCAGTCTTTGAAGCTCTTTAACATAGCTCTGTGTGGGCTTGGATTTTTTTTCAAGTTAACAGATAAGATACTTGTTTTAATTCTATTTTTACATGGCAATATTAGGCAAACGTAGAGGTGTTATTAATCCCGTGATTTCTGGAAAATACTACTTTAAAATTGTTGTGCGGGTAAGCATACAAACTGATCAATGTTAACAAAACGTTTCTCCTTTCCCCTTCACTGTGGTGATGCCTCCTGTGGTCTGCGACCTCTTGTACCTGTCACGGCCAAGAACCAGCCTGGGGAAGCTTTTGAGGTGGTGAAGGGGAGAGTCCCAGGTGCCGAGTGCCTTTTTCAGGAGGGGTGGAACAGCAGGGCTGGGATCTGAACACCAACAGCTCCAAGCACCCCCTATCCCATACAAAATATCCATCATTTACGCTATTGTAGTTTTTTCCTTTCTGTATTCTTTCTTCCACGGACCCCAGAAGATAACCTAGTTTTTGTGCTGGGCTTCAGTTACTTATTTAGAAAGTTTATTTGGTGAATGCCTTCTCTATTTGCTTATGCCTTATCCACCCCAGCATCACTGTTATGGGTATACCTTAGAGATGATGTGTGTTCTACCTCCTTTTGATGTGTTCTTAAACTCTGCCTCGAGTTCAGTTTTTTGTCTCGCAGTGAGCATTCAGCGTCATGCTTGAGAGAGCAGCTTTTTGTAACTGACCAGCGCTCTCGGGTTAAAACAGCTTCGGCCCCACTCCTTGGGTAACGCAGGATGGAGCAGCGCGTTATTTGCCAAGCGACTTTGGGGCGGGGGAGGGAGAGCTTAACATCCGTCTGCCGTGTATTTATGTGAAGGGGGAAAATAATAAATAAATATGTCAGTTTTAAACTCCGTGCCTCTGACAGCCGTTTTCGCGGCCGGTCGGTCTCTCCCAGGGCCGGGGGTGCGGGGGTGTCCGCGGCCCCGCGGCCGCTGTCCCCTCAGCGCGGGGCGGTGGCGGCCGGGCCTTCCCCCGCCGCGCGGGGCCGCTGCCCGCCCTCCCGGCGGCGCGGAGGCCTGTGGGTAAGCCCCGCCGCCAGGTGACAGCTCTCGGCCGTTGCCGGGGCCCGGGCCCGGCCGGGGAGACGCCGCGGAGGGGCGGGAGTCCGCCATCCCGGCGGCCGGAAACATGGAGCGGGCGGCGGCGGCCGGGCCGGCGGTGGAGGGCGGCGGCGTGGGCCGGCGAGCCGTGCGGGCGGGGGGCGCCGCGGCGGCGGGGGCAGGGTCGCGGCAGGCCAGCACCGAGACGCTGGACAGGTGAGCGGAGCCCGCGGCGGGAGATGGGGCCGCGCTTCCCGCGCTCGGGGCGGGCGCCGCGGCCTGCGCTGCCCGCGGGGCCGGAGGCGGCGGCGGGGACCCGCGGAGCGCGGAACCCGGCCTGGGGCGGCCTCCCCGGTGCCCCGAAACCGGCTGGGGAGCGGAAGCGGTGCGGCCGGCGGGAGGCGCGGAGCCCGGCCAGCCCCGGGGACTGCGAGCCGGGCTCTGCTTTTGTGTCACCGCGGAGATTGTCCCCGGCCGGGAACTGCCCGTTGTCAAAGTTTCCTGCCCGCGGTTGTGTGTTTCTCGTCATTCGCGTCACCCTCTGTGCGCAAGCTGAGGCTGCCGGCGGGATTTTGGCCGGGTTTTTCTTTGGGGGGGAGGCAGTCCGTAGTTTCTGATCTTTGCAAACTCCGCTGAGGCCGTTCTCAGATTTTAAATCTTTATTCCCTATTTATTTTTTTCGTGCAAGTGTGTGTTTATCCGCAGCGGTGTCACAGTCCCACGCAGCGCGGTGTCCCCCGGTGTCGGTTGGTCTCCAGGTGTGTGCGGTGCCTCCGTGTCTGGCGGCAGGTGCTGGGCTGGCCGCAGGTCAGCGGGCGTCACCGGGGGTGTCACCGCGGGGTCACCGGGCCAGGTGTCACACACCGAGTTCAGCAGGTGCTGCCAGAGCCATTCCTTCCTTTACAAGTTTCCAGCTGCACGCAGCCTTCAGGGTTGATTTTGAAAAGCCTTAAACAATGAATATGAACTAACTTAAATCTCACCCAGATGAAAACAAACAAACAAAACCCCAACACTTTCAAAAAGACTTTTTAAAGATCAGTGCCAGGTTCCCATCCCCGTGTTCTCTTTTCTGTTAGGAGAAACGTGGAGTTTTGCATCGTTCTAGCGCAAGTAGAAATCAAATTCCCTCCTGCTGTCACCGAAACTTACATCTTAATGCACTTTCTTATCTTAGTTTTCATCTCTCTTTACCTGGTCTTGCTCTACTCTGGAGAACTTATAATGTCTGTTTGTCAGTTATAATGTCTGTTGTACCAGGCCACGCTAATGTGCGTGGCCTCAGATGAGACTGAATGAAAAGGCGTGTACTGGGATGTGTCCCGCTTGACTGGTGGTGATAAGTCACATCGACAGGATCGGTGTCCTGTGGTCCACTGATACATCCTGAGACACTGCCTGCAGGAGGTGGACCTGTTTTCACATGCGTTTTCCTGCTGCTCTTAACTTTGTTGATCTGATTCCCGGTGAAGATAAACCATAGAAAAATAAATCATTTTCTTAATTAACAAGTAAATGCTTATTCTGAAAAAAAAAAAAAAAAGAACAAAAAACCAAAAACATAGGCAAAGGCTAAAGAGATGCACTAGAAATTAAGAGATGTGAGAGAAGGAGAAATATACGAGATCAGAAGGGCTTTACTGGGGGGTTTAGCTCATGCGCTCCTTTGCACAACTTAAGTGACAAGTTTGAGTGAATCTGGACTCAACGTCTGCACTAACCTGAGGGTTATCCTCATTATTTAAGCAGAAATATAACAGATGTGCTTTAGTTGCAAACCAACGTTTTGCGATGTAGTCCTGTGTAGAATTTTGAAGGTGGGGAGAAAGCTACTAAAATTTATTGGAGAAGTTCTGAAAGAGCTTTCATTTCAGGTATGAAGTTGTTGCATGCAGCTTCACCTTATATCTACTTATCCTAGCAGTCTTAATGTAAGAAAAGACCTCTAGTTAAGTAGCAATTGGTCATCTTATGCCGTTATCCCACCCTCTTAATGTCCAGTTGTGGTGCACTGGTTGGTACAAGGTATGCGTATGCAGTTAGTCACTTCAGTGTCACGGAATACACACAGAATCTAAAGCTAGTTTATGAATGAATACTAAAAAATGAATTAATATTTTCTTTCTGTGTTTGGCTTCTGAATAAGCATTAAATCTGTAGAACAGCCCAACTAAACTGTTTGAAGAAATGACATTTATCTAAGACATCAGCTGAGGCGCCCAGGGAACAGTTCCCTCTGGCATTCCCTGTTTTTCTTCAAATACTGGTGTGTTTTGAGGCAGACCCAGCGCACCTCAAAGCCGGTCGTTGCTTCTCACTCCCAATACTGTGTTATTTGTGAGCAGCACTAGTTCAGGTGAAAACGCATCACCTGGGGTTTAGTGCGGTTCTGCTGTTCAGATGCTTGTTTTTAGGGTTCCTATGAACACCTTACCCTGCAGAATTCCTAGCTGTGGCATGGGAAGGACCATCCTGAAGATTACTCAGAGATTATTTTATGAATAGGAAAAAAAAAATCAGCTAAGTTACTGTTTAGAAAACATGTACTTTCTACATTTAATATCAATATAAAATACAATACTAGTGTAGTTTAAATTTTAAATACTAGCATAGAGTAATTTAATTTTGAGGATTTACTGAATAATCAGGAAATAATAATAAGGAAAGTGTAAGGAGTTTTCTGTTACTTGACCAAACTCATTCCATGGCTGCTTTCAGGAAAAAAGGGCCCTAGGGCCCTAACTGGCTTTTAACCTACTGATAGCTCTACATCTCTGATAAGATCTAGTAAAATTATTTTCCCTAATTTGATCAACGAAATAGTTGCCTTCTGCCCACAAAGCAAGCTGATTTTTATGTTACTGATCGTTTATGGTCTTGTTTTCTGGATGTGCTCAGTTGCTCTGCTGTTCTCAATGTACATTGTGAATCACTGCTAAATAATTTGAAATGTTCTGGTTTTGTAGCCCGACTGGATCCCACGTGGAATGGTGTAAACAGCTGATAGCTGCAACCATTTCTAGTCAGATTTCAGGGTCTGTCCCATCAGAAGGTGTGTCCAGAGACTACAGGGTAAGTGCCTTGAAAAATGCATTGATTTGTTTAAGATGATAAAAGAGTGAATGATCAGGGAAGTCCTTGCTACCTTGATTAGCAGGTGGTAAGTACTTAAGTGATAGCTGAATGTTTCAGAACTGGAAATATCTCATCATGCGTAGGAGTCTTTTGAATCTGCTTTGTGTTTTCCTCTGTGTTTGGAATAGTGACATTGAAGTCTAGTGAATGAAATTTGAGAGGTGAAAGAAAAATGAAAAGTCAATGTTTTGAATAAAATGCCAAAAGTGAGTTGTCTTTTCTTTATATTACCACATTAAAAAAAATTGCAAAGCAGATTAATAGTTACATGTTGGAATTTTTTCTAGTGTGTGTCATTCAGAGTACAAAAATTGAGCTCCCCAGATTTCACAAAAAATAGATGTGTGTGTCTTTGTTACCATGCAAAGAACATAAATTACTATCATTTTTCATGGGGTTTCACCAGAGATAGAGAATTTGATATAAAACAAACAATCACCTTTTTCATTCCCTCCCAGCAACATTTTTGTTACTAAAGTAGTGATTGCACATTGGTTTACCTAATGGGTTCCAATATGCTTTTATACCCCTATTCTTATATGCTTATTTGCCATTTCCTATATGTAGCCAGCCAACTGAACTATCAAGAGTGGAGCAGGTTTCCTTCTCTTACAAACTGACGAAAGTCCCCTGGGTTTCAAATCCCTTTAAGGAACACAGGCAGCTGCTCTCTAGATCCGTTTTTCTTCCTAGATTTGAAGCAGTTTAATGGTCTTCATGCAAAATGACTACATGAAATTTTGTCTTTTTTTGGTTCTAACTAGATTTTAGATTATTTTCTAATATGCTCTGTGATTAAAAAGAAACGGCATATTTTAGATTTTGTGACAGCAGATCAGGTTCAGCCCAGGTCTGAAGATGAATCCACAGAATGTTTTTGACTGTAGTCTGCTTAAAAATTCACCTCACGGAGTTCCCGAGTTCCACACTATTGGCACAGTCAGCAGCTTATACTCATAAAAAAGTGTTGCTCTTCCACACTATGGCAGGAGAATTGCAAATGCTTACTTCAGGTCAAGGCTAACATCTTTGATAAAACATTGTGGGAAGCCTTGCATTACAGCTGTCGATGTTCTATTTGCCCTGTAGATCAAGGACTTAATTTTAGTGAAATCCAAGCTTGTAAGCTTGGTGTTCAGTTTATCTCTGAGGTAGAATGCATTCCTCTGGAATAAAGAACACTTTTTAATTCTAAATAACCTCCTTCTCTATACTGAAATAAGTCTTTTAAGGCCCATTTAAAATTCTACATCATTCTCTGTTTCTTAAAAATGAAAGAAAAACAAATAAATATGCCTGGCAGTATTTAGAATTTTGTGTATAAATTCTTTTTGGCACCATTGCATTTCTGTGTTTTGAAAACCCATGTTTGTGTATAACATAATGGAAGTTTTTATTCTAGAATGTCCTTAGTTACGTTCAGGACCACTAAGAGGCTGTGTTTATTCCTTGCTACTATGGAATTCACATGTAAAAAGATAGTGCCCATTTATAACTCAGTTTTCCTTTGAGACATCTCTCTTCTGATGTGTGCTGATCAGTTTTCTGGGCCTTCATCACCTTTGGTTACCTTGAATTGCTGCAATTAGAGACTGTCTTACAACAACTCAGAAAGTTCATGTAGGGCCAGCGGTTTGTGTTTGCTTCTGGAACTGGTCAGGCAGCTCTGTTGCTTTCTGCTGCATTTACCAGGAACTCTCTGGTTTTTAATTTCTCTCATGCCTTTTTTTTTTTTTTTTTTAATGTTTCAATCAATATGTTTGCAAAAACAGGTGAATATATACATTCCTGTATCTAATGGTGTTACTCATGTTACTCGGTGTAATTTATCAGAATGTAATTTAGGGGAGGGTGGAACCAAATGGAAGCAAAGGAGCTGCAGATGAATCGTGGAGCTCTGAGCAAGCTCCCGCTCGCCAAACCCGACAGCGACGTGATCTCACTCTGAACTCAGCCGTGTCTTTGACATACTCTCTGCCTCCTGAATGAGGGGTTCATACAAATGAAAATTTCTTAGATTATATTAGCCGAATACAGACACCTTCAGAAATAAGATGACTTGTTTTTCCGTTGGAATCTAAAAAGATATGGTGGTTATGCTGTTATTGCAGGCTTGTTGTCTTCCACCTAGAAGGATTACCAGGCTCTTTCTTCTCTTTTCACAATAGCACATTGTAACTGGATAAAAGGGTGATTAGGAATGAATGTTTCAAAAGAGCTTGGCATTTGTTACATCACTAAAATGAAGTGGCAAGATTGTTTTTAGACCAAAACAACTCTGCAAATGATTGCTACTAGATCTGCATAGTTTTGTTCTTTTACAGTCTGGCTATAATTAAAATGTTCGGAAGTAGAGTTCTTCTGAAAGATCTGATGAAGTAAGATATAATATCTTTAACAAATCAAATCTGTGTGTTTTGGTGGATAACATTTTATATTTTAACTAACAGGTGTACAGGAGGCCTGTTATACGGGTAAGATTACCTTTGGCTAGCAGTCCAACGGCCTCCTACCTGTTTGTCTTTTGTGCTGTGTGAGATCTCGGTGTGTCAAGTGTTCTTTTTTACTTCATTAATGGTTTTTATGAACCAGTCAGACCATTTTGCTATGCAGTGCAACAGCTTCTTTGCCATAGAAATGCTTTATATATGTTACAATGTTTTCGTGAGCAATAAAAGTCAACGTGTAAGAGAGCAGTATTTTAAAATTATGTTACAAATGTGCAATACTAACTTCAGTTTCATTGCATTAATTTTGACAAAATGTATGCTTGCAACTGAGGCTTACATGCTTTGGACTACAGAGTACTGTATTAGCAGCTCTAACGTGTTATCTATGCTAAAGAATATTTGTGGTAAAAGCATCACGTCTTTGTCTATCCTGTTTAAATATGATACCAATTGCTTGCCTTTGTACATTTTACATTAATTGTTGCCACCCTGTCGTAGGATTGAAAGTTAGGTTTGAAGTTCGACACTAATGCAATGACCTGCATTTTTTTAATAATAATTTTGAGACTACATCTTACCCGTTGTTCATTGGAGATATAAAAAGAGCATGCCTTGTTTTCTTGTCCCTCTCTCATAGTAACATTTATGGAGTGAGAAATGATCTGGGTAGTGTTGTAACATTGTTCGTGAAATGTGCCCAACAGTTTTATTTGAACAAAGACCTCTTGTTCAGTCTCAAACCAAGAGATGAAGCCTGAATGATTTCTTTTTCTCATCCGTTGTTTACATTTGAAAATAATGTGTTTAGTCCAATCATACAAATTCACAAGTTGATTTTTTTTTTTTTAATAGAAATAATAGTTCTGGGTTGAGTAATGAAAATGGATTGTTTTTGTTCAGTTATTTGTTGTTCCTTGTGAAGGCTTTGATCTTTCAATGATCTGCTGTGCTTGTCTCCTCAGTTTTCCTTTTTTGAGGGTTCTGTAGAAATACTGTACAAAGAAAAATTGACTTTAGCAAACATTTGTAAATTTGGATTGAAGCTGATTTTATAGTCTATCAAGTGAGGTCTTTGCATGTGAACTGGGAATAATAGACTGTCATGAACACAACTTTGCTCCAGTTAATAAAGAAAGAAGGCAGAAGCACAATTTTGTCTGAAAGTATTAAAACAATTACTTCATATGACCCCATGACATTTGTCCTTCTTTCTGAAGCATGCAGGGACCTTATGTTTATTAAAGAGATTTAATTAATATTCAGGAGTCACTGCCAATATGATGCAAAAATAAATTAACATGAAAATGTGAATTATTTGCATGTTTTGCTATTAGGAGTAATTTTAGGTTCTGTAAAGTTACTGACTAGGTTCCCAGCAACAACACAGAAGTTACTGGAAAAATACATGAAACAAAAAAGCTGGAAAGTTAACTTAAAAACATGTTTACACAGTAAAGCATTTTAAAAATTGTCTAGATACTTCTATTTGATGTTGACCTCTTTTTTTCCTTGAAAGATTGCATGAATTTCCCCCTAATGCTACCATTGCAAGCTGTACTCAATTTCTTCTCTTGATAAGCATGTGGCATACTTTTAATTCATTTTCTTCACTATAAGGTTGTTTGTGTTAAAAAGACAGTGCATACTTTAATGTTCTTATCTACCAGCACTGACTCTCTTATGAAGAAGGGAGTAAATTTTTCATTTTGTGTTGTGCCAAATAACATTAAAAGGATGGTGCTAATAGCTTGGATTCCCTTTTATGAAAGTAGTTTGTGCCAGGAGTGGAAGATTTTGACTAGCTAAACTGGAGTTAAAGTATATGCTGTCTTTTTAAAGAAAGAAAGAAACAAAAAAGATTCTGTCCTTTCACCTGTTGTCTGCATGTTTTTTCCTGTTACTTCTCTCTTGCCCTACTGCTGCCCCATGCAAAGCAGGAGATTCAGGATGGACACAATGGCTTTCATTCTGAAGCAGAACCTGATCAGGTGGCAAGTTTTACTCGTCTTTCATTCATTAACTGTGTAGCAAGGTACTATATATTAGTACTTGTACAGTACATAGAAATCTTATATTTCTCATGTAAGAGAATCCGTAGAAAGAATTTAGTGCGTTAACTGGTTATTTTCTAGGTAGGTTTTTTGTGTAGTGTAATGTAGTCTAAAATGTAATACTGCAGGTAAGCCCCTATCTGACAGAGCACATCTGTGCTTTGGAAGTAGTGGCTAATTCTCCACACATCATCTTCTTTTCTGATTGGGTGCTAAATATAAAGTTCTGTTAGTTTCCAAGAAAATCTAAAGCCAGAGATCAATTTAAATATCTTCAGGAATTATTGATTAGTGAGGGCAGACAGATCCTACAAATTATCTGTATTTGGATCAGAGCTGTAATACAAGGGAAGAGTTATTTCTTTACTGCAACATAGCTCATTATATTTATTCTCACTTCGGGATGTAAAAAGTTGAAACCTTAATGTCTCATCACGTTGACCTGAGAGAGGTCACTTTCTCACGTGGTCCTTAAAAGTACCTCAAACACTTCTATCCTTAACTAAAATCCTAAGTACATTTTCAATCTTAGCTGCCAACAAAGGACCCAAAGGATTGATCTTGTATCATTCAGGAATGAAGCCATTTGCCTAAGTGAAAATGTATGGAACTAGTCCTTATTTTAAAATTGCTAATTGTTCTTCTGTATTTCATTATTACTTCATTCTTAATCTGACCTTCTGGATCCAAAATTCTTATAATGGACCTCTTCCATAACCTGTGGCACTCAATACGGTATTGATTGAAATAGAACATTGTGGAGTGTTTCTGACTTCTTGCTATCAAATATACAAAGTTAAAGTGTTAAATAAATAAAGCTTCTGCCGTATAATTCTCTCCGATGAAAGTACTTAAATATTAAATAAACAACTTTAAGAGTATAAACAAATCATATGAGCTTTAAAATGTTCTCAAGTAGATAAAATACCCCAAATAATACCTGCACATAGCACAAGACTAACAAATTATTAATCACAAATTTGGGCTGATATTGTTCATGTTTTTGTATGCTATCTGTAGCTAGCATGTGAAACTAATTGTTGCATAAATGCTTTATTACTAATACATTACTAACTTTTATGTCTGTTTAATATTTACAATACCAATTTTGGAGGGGGGGTTGTTGTGTTTGGTTTGGTTTGTTTTTTTTTTTTTACTATGGTACTGTTTAATACAGTTGTGCCTTGTAAAAAAGATGCACTTCTTGCGTTCCAGTAATCTGATAGTAAAAGCACTTTGCATCAAAATGTATCGATGTAGTACAGATGGGAAGTGAAATTTACTCATGGTTTTGGATTTCTGCCAGGCACTGCGGGATGGAAACAAACTAGCACAGATGGAAGAGGCTCCACTTTTTCCTGGAGAATCAATCAAAGTTATTGGTAAGCCTACTATTGAGTACTGCAGTGAATACTGTTAAATCACTAGTTTATTTATTTAAAAACAGAATATTATTTCCTTTGGAATTTTCTTAATTTAATGCCACTTTAGATTAGTCAGTTTGATGTGAATTTCTTTTGTCTTTTAAATCCAAATGTAGGAAGGAGAAATCAGTTCCAAAGGATTACTTGCTCCATATAGATAAATCACTATTTTCCAAGAGTTAGTTTGTTCCATGTAGGTGTATGAGTTTTATTTTTGCTTGAGGGTGCCAAGGATTATGTCTCAGATTCAAAAGCTTCAAAATTGTGATAAAGATGATGTTACGGACAACTTGGTTTCCAGTTCTTAATGGGAGTTACTTCTCTTTGGCCTGTGAGGGCAAGCTGTGCATTAGCAGTACAGTGCTTGGCTAGAAAAGAGTACAAACTCTTTCAAACAAAAGTGAAAATGAAGATATGGGCATTTCCTTGGAGGTCAGTTGCGTGCACATCAGTGATTGCCTGTTTGGGTGCAGTCTGGGGTGAGGTGGGTGCTCTACATCCTGGGGCAGGGAGCGGAGCCCCCGCAGCTGCAAACAGCCCCGGGTGCTCCTGCAGCCCCTGAGCTGCCCCCAGCCCCGCTTGCTCCATAGTTGCTGAGCAGCAGCAGGACTGGGGAATTCAATTGTTTTCATTGTTGAGATACAGATGGCTCTTTCAGTCCTGGCAGTATTAGAAAAACAGGCTTTCCTGTAGAGGTTTAGCGTCAAAATCTTACAGAACTGCAACAATATTGCTGTTTTTAAATAGAAATAGATTTTTATGGAACAAATGTCTGTAATAGTAAAACAAAGCTTTAATTGGTCTGTTTTCCAGCTAAAGATGTTATGTATATCTGTCCATTTATGGGAGCAGTCAGTGGTACACTAACAGTGACGGACTTCAGAATGTATATCAAAAGTGTTGAAAGGGTAAGACTTCACTATCTGTCTGCATATTGTTTCAGGTAGGAATTTACTGAAGTAGATTTCAGAAAGTGACAAATTTGGTGTAAGTGAAGCATGATGTTCCACAGCAGTCTGTTAAACAGGAATTATGTAATAGTTGACTCTAATGAAACATACATGAATAATTTCAGTTTATGTTCCTCTTAATGTAACAAAATTCATTTGTTTTATACACAAATTTCAGGATCCCCCTTTTGTTGTTGATGTTCCCCTTGGAGTCATAAGTAGAGTTGAAAAAATTGGAGTACAGAGCCATGGAGAGAACTCGTGTGGTATAGAAATAGTTTGCAAGGTATGGTGTGATAGATATTTATTCGTATTATTTTAATTTCATTTTTTCTGTAAGAGGAATCTGCATGCACGTGTGCTGTTTTTCTGTCTGCTCAGTTCCCTGTATTTGAACCCAGCTTCATTTAGATAATGTATTTCAATTCCTCTTATGATACTTGCAGTCTCAAGCACTTCTGCCTTTTGTCCCAACAGTTAATTCAAAGGACTATTTTTATGATATCTACAGCTCAAATGACAATCCTAGTCATGCGATACGAACACTTACAGAACTCTGTTCTAATGTGGGTTAGATATGTGACTTAGTGCTACAAATATGCCTTCAATCAAATTTCTTACAACTGTTTGTTTTGTTTTAATTCATCATAAAGTGAAATAATGTAACTTATTTTTGACAGGATATGAGAAATTTGCGGCTGGCCTATAAACAGGAAGAGCAGAACAGACTGGAAATTTTTGAAAACCTGGTAACACGTGCATTTCCTGTGTCTAATGGGCTGGTAAGTCTTAAGATGTAGAGGAGGCTGTCACTGGCTCTTTTCTTTTTGGAAAGTGTAGGTGGGGAAGTACAAGGGTTGTATAACAAACATTGAAATGTTGATTCTTAAAATCTGTTCCAGAACGGTCAAGCTACTCTGACCCAGTTTCCTTTTAGCATTAGTTCATAACACATTATACTCTGTCCTGCTATTGCTGAAGTTAGTTTATTTGTACATAACCCTTGAGATCTAGATTTGCCTAATGTTGCTGATTAAAAATACGTATGTATCGACTCTTATTTTCTGCAGTAGATAATTCGGTCTAGAAGTTCTGCCCTAAACAAGAAATAGGTGCAATTAGTCTTATTATTAGTTAGCTGCAGAATGCTACTTAATTTGCTTCTGTGGGTAAGTAATTGGTTGGGAAGTAGGAGACCAATTTTCTCATCCTGGCTTTGCCACTGATGTGTTGTATGATCACAGACACGTAACTTCTACTCTCTCTGTTTCCTATCTTGATTTTGTCAATTATATAGCATGTACTTGGAGGAGGAAACTGTCTTTCATTTTCTATGCAGCACAGTGTTGTCCAGTTTTGACTGAAGCTTTCATGTCTGCTGTTAAAGAGTTTTAGAAGTGTTACATTTAAAATATTATAAAGTTTACTGTTCTGGAAATTATCGTGCATACAGCCCATCAGACAGTAATTTATGCCTTTGCTGTGTTTTCTTTAGCCGCTTTTTGCATTCAGCTATAAAGAAAAGTTTGCTGTTAATGGCTGGAAAGTGTATGATCCAATTGCAGAATATAAGAGGCAGGTAAGTTATATAAGTGCTTTGTGTATTACGTTTTTCTCCATCTCCCCCAGAGCCATTTAAACAAGAAAAAAATATTCAAGAAAACCCAAAATTTTCAGCTCAAGCTACATACAGAGTCTATCTAGATCGCATGTTTAGATAATAAAATGCAAGTGTCCTGACTTTGAGAGTCAAGTTGGTCTGTCTTAAGATGCATTCTTAAATCCACATTTTCCAAGTGCTGTTTCTAGAAAATGTAGGCTTTATAAAAATTTGATTTTGAATAAGCAATATTAAACAGAAAAGTCAATGTTGTTTGTCATGGTAATCCTACAGTTTCCTAGTTGCAAAAGTATTTTTATTTCACTATATGATGACTTTTTATCTGAGTGAGCAGTCTCTTTGAATGGTTATCCTGCGTATCAGTTTTAAAAATAATAAATAGGAAAGAATTTCAGTGTTTTGTTTTATGACTTAATATGAAGACCTAAAGTTTATAGCATATTTAAAAGAAAAATGTAGACGTGTTTTTTTAGAGTAGGTAGCATATAAAATTTTCATTGCCCCAAACTGAGATATATAAAGGTCTAACCTGAAAAATACAAACATGTTTTGCTTTCATACAGGGCTTGCCCAATGAGAGTTGGAAAATATCCAAAATTAACAGCTCTTATGAGCTTTGTGATACATATCCTGCTGTTCTTGTTGTGCCAACCAGCGTAAAGGATGATGACCTCTCAAAAGTGGCAGCTTTTAGAGCAAAAGGCAGAGTTCCAGTAAGTGAAACTTCTACAAGGAGATATAAGTGCTCTACAAATTTGTAGCTTATAAGAAATTATCAGAGTTCTTTTAGGCTTTGGTTTTTTTTTAAATAGCAGTGGGCTGGCTTCCTTCCTAAAAGTGGGGAGCAAAGAAAGACGAATTAGGCTTGATGGGTTTAGAGCTGAAGAGAGTAGCTCAAATGTGATTATTGTGCCAGTAATAATTTTTGTTTAGAGTTAACACTTCTAGGCCACAGTAATATCTGATGCTAATTCACATATTAGCTTGTGTTCTGATTTGGTGTGGAATGTGTTACAGCCAGTGGTGGGGTTTTTCTGAGAACAGACAAATTTTGCAGGTAGCATAAGAACCCCTTTAAATATGTTAGAAGGTGACAATTTTCATGCTATAGATCTGCTTAGCAGGGTAGTGTGCAGGTCCATAGACTTCCATGTGGAAGCAGCTTTTCTTCCTCTATTGTTCTTTTTTTTTCCCCCTAATTAGTAAGATGGAGTAGCAGGCTTAGTTTTTATTAGCAATAAAATCTAAGATCTTTAGAATCACTTTGTATTTCAAGCTCATATTTGGGATGAGCAGTACTAGTGTGCTGCCAATATCAGTTTGCATCAGTTTGTCCTTAAATTTGCGTTTCTGATTCGCTGGGAAATTATGCCATGTAGTCAGTGTGACTGTCTAATTTCACTCTGGTCTGCTGCTTCTATATTAGTATAGCAAACTAAAATGATTTTATTTTATTCCAGGTCTTATCCTGGATTCATCCTGAGAGCCAAGCAACAATAACTCGATGCAGTCAGCCATCAGTAGGCCCAAATGATAAGCGTTGCAAAGAAGATGAAAAATATTTGCAGACAATTATGGATGCCAATGCTCAGTCACATAAACTTATCATCTTTGATGCCAGACAGAATAGTGTTGCAGATACAAACAAGGTAGGTTGGTATCATAACCAGCATTAGCAGTGCTATCCTTATTAGAAGGCTGAAAATTGAGTAAGAGATGAGGCTGAGGAGAACTTGGTGTTGAAAAGTGATTAAAAAGGCTCTCTAAAAAGGACACAGGAAGGAAGGTAAGTTGCTTGTAGCATTCTGGAAAGCCCATCAGGAATTGAAGGCAGTATGAAGACACAGCTGAGAAATTATACAGTAAAGCCCACAGAAGACCAAAGGTTTCAGTAGTAAAAAGAGGAAGGTGTATGGGTATATTATCAAGTGTAGCCTAAAATAAATACCCTAGTGCTTCTTAGGAAAACAAAAGCCAAAATACGTTGTTATGAGTATTAAAATAATCCTTTATCTCAGAAAATCCTGAAATATGACTCTCTCAAGCTTATACTGAAGTCCTGTACATATTCTTTGCTTTATCTGTTTTTACTTTTTGAATGACAGGCAAAAGGTGGAGGATATGAAAGTGAAAGTGCCTACCCAAATGCGGAGCTGGTCTTTCTGGAAATTCATAATATACATGTAATGAGAGAATCCCTGCGTAAACTTAAAGAAATAGTTTATCCTACTATTGATGAGACTCGGTGGTTATCAAATGTGGACTCCACACATTGGCTGGAATATATAAGGGTAAAATACTTTTGATGTGAAATATCAATTTTTTTTTTTTAAACCATGTTTTTAACTTGCATTTCTGAAAATATTACTAAATAATGTCTAGATTCAAGCATGTTGCTTTGATCAGGATAATTATGTAAAAAGGCTTTATTTTTAATGGTCACTTAGAACATAGCATTTTAAACATTCCGTAATAACTTTATATTTCCAGTTTTATGTATGGTAGGTAATGAGTTAATTCCTAATAGCACAGTATCATATTTAGTGTTGGATAATGTTTTGTTTTATTGAGAGGGAATATTTGTGAGCAGTCCGGGGTTATCCTTGCTTTTTGGAAGAATGCCCTGGGAACTTCAGATAATATTTGCACAACTGCCAAAAGGACTTGACTGTGAATTCTGCAGTCTTTCTCATCCTTCCCTCCTTCAATGCAATGTTAGTGTCCATGTGTTGTCAGGCACCTACATTTTCATGGGTTGTTTATAGTCAGTGCTCTACTGGGTTGTAATCTGCTCTATTATTTAACATAACATTAAAATAAATCACTACCATTCTCAGTTTTACAGTCTGTTTCACTAACCTCTGAAAGGCTTTTAGAATAGATTATTTCATTACCACATTCATTCCCCTGTTTATGATGAATATGAATGGAGTGGAATTTGTGTTATTAGCAACTGGCTCAAATGTCACTCATGCAAAACGTATTTGGGACTGTTCATTAGTTTTACTCTTCTATTAACTGGTGCTTGCTAACTGCTGCAGGAGAACCAGTAGAGGGAGCAAATACTTAAGAATTAAACAAATTTAATTATCTTTTGGGAACAGTTTAATTTTCACGTTCTCTTGAAGTTGTACTATTTCAAACAGCTTTGAGAATTGAGTATCTGGAAACCTTCTCTTATCACCTTTCTAAGGCTCAGGTGGTGGCAGGAATGGACCTCGATACCACTGCTGCTCAGATGACAATAGCATAACAATTTGAAATTTCACTTAAATTATTTTAAAGAGTTGACACGTGTAACATTCTTCATGAATCTGTCCCATAAGTGATACTTCACGTTATGGTGTTGATGGCACGAACTGCAGTCTGATTTCTTAGAAGCTGACATTGGTGTGTTAACGGTGTTGATAGCATCTCCTTGTGCATTTATCCAAGAATTGCTTGCCTTCCTGTTTGATTTGACTTGTAATAGCAATCAAGAAATCCACAGCTTTACTGTAATGTATCTTCTGTTTTCTGGGCTCAGACCAGTGTGTCTGTGTCCCAGTTTAATGCGATACATTACTGGAAGTTCACCTTCCTAGTGCTGGGCACCCACAGCACTTTGAATCAGGTCCAGGAGTGTCTGGGGAGGCACCGGTAGCATCTGTGTGTTTGTGTAGAGACAGTAGTAATGCAGGAGTAGAGTCATTTAGTGCTTTTTGCACATGCAGGATGTTTCCTTATGCCCTCCAGGGTACTTTCCGTCTTGTGCTATTAATTTTAAACCATTCTCATTTTCTAAACCAATCCAAAGCCAGCTATTCATTAGGAGCCTTAACTGAAGTATTGTGATGCTTGCTAAGTTTTGAAACATCTATAAAGAATAATAATAGTTTGTGGAGGAAACTGTTTTCTAAAGGATTTTGTCCAAAGTAGAGTAAAATGCTTCACCTACTCCACAGATATTTACTGAATTAATAGTAACTCTGGTTTCTGTTTCCCATTCTCTGCTTATTGCCTGTATCTCTTATATCCTTTTATTTTTGTCTGTTATCTTTCAGAGACATCTGTGTTCTCTTAAGGACAATTTAGAGCAAACTATGGCATACCTGTATGTTATATAGATTAGTTTTCTGCCTTTATTGAAGACCAAACTTTTAATATTTGCACTTTTTTTTAGTACAGTAGAGCTTTGTAACTGAAGTAATTGACAATTAACTAGTTCAGACCATAAGTTCTGTTCTCCCATAGATGCATTTGTGTGGTTTCCTGATATTTCCATCCTGGCATCCTTCATTTTTACCATAAAAGATACCATAAGTGAAAGATAATCAATGAAAATTGTCTCTAAAGCATGGTTCTTGAAATGGCTTTGAAGACTGATCTTGTGAACAGCTTCTGCAGGGGATGCTGTCTTTCCTGCTTCCCAGAAGATGTTTTTACATGCCTGGGAAGGGAAAAACGCAAGTATTTTGCAAGATTCCACTTTCTGATGTTGGAATGCAGAATAGGAATTTCTCTGTTGTCCTGTTCTAGTGGTTGGCTTTTTTCATATATTTTTCAGTGTCATGATAGGTCATGTTACAGAGACAAATCTTCACAGGAGACAGATTATTCAAGATTTTAAGAAACTGCAGAGCAGCAGAAGAGAACAAGAGAGGGTATTTTTGTGAGGGAGAATAACAAATTCACACAGGTGATCTGAGCCCTGTGCCATCTCCATCCTTGGCTCTCCAGCGTGCTTCTGAATCCACGCTGCTCATGGCTTCGATACAATGTGGACTTCATGCACCAGCAGCTCAGCACAGGCTCTCAGCGAGGCAGTGCTGGGTTTGTTTGGATTGTATTTTTATTCAGATTAGCTGGATAGTTTGTCCCTTTCTTTAAACTTAGTAGCTGAGAACTGAAAGCTGGGGAAGAAAGAGTGATTGATCATTGTGAAAATGAACTTTAAAAACATCGAACGTTCAGTTTTTTGAATAGGTTAATGTGTCTTTTCATAATGATACAGAATTTCAGATTAAATTTAGGGAAGGATTCCCAGGTTCTTTGGGTACGTGCTACGAATAAAGGAGAGCTGGTAAGAATTCCCTCCTGAACAACAGACTGCACACAGTTTTTGTACTCCTAGGAGTATGCATACCACTATCTGGAAAGCTCCGATTTAAAACAATGTTGTCCAGATGATTATGTAATTAATCTTAAATTTTAAAGTATATTAACCTTAAGAGTATAAAAATTATAACTTTTTATAGTATTTTGATTACTATTTAATATGCGTGTTTATTTTTGTTTATTAAAGATGCTTCTTGCTGGAGCAGTAAGAATTGCGGATAAAATTGAATCTGGTAAAACATCTGTAGTGGTACATTGCAGTGATGGCTGGGATCGAACTGCACAGCTTACCGCGCTGGCTATGCTTATGCTGGACAGCTATTACAGAACTATCAAGGGGTTTGAAGTTCTTATAGAAAAAGAATGGATAAGTTTTGGACACCGATTTGCAATGGTAAGCTGAAAGATTTAATGTGCAGTTTGTCACCTGCAGGGCTTTTCTTTTGAACAGCATGTTTTATCACTGTACTCTGCTGCGTTTTAGTTATCATCTCTGGTGTCCTTCTTCTAATGGTGTGAGCGTGTCAGAGAATTGTGACCTGTTTGTTTTTAACAGGAAATCTGTATGTGAGGTATAATATAATGTAAATAAGAATTAAGTGGCTTCAACATAATAGTTTAAAAAATCACGTTTTTTTATGAGTAAGAGAGCTTGTAACACATTGCTCCATCTTTAACAATCTTATGAATGGAGAAACAAGGAAAACAAAGTGTCTAGAAGGTAAAATTGCTGGAGCCATTACTCTGGTTTAAGGTTGAAGTGTTTATTTAACACATGGGCTAGTGGGGAATTAGGACATAAATTATTATGACATTTTGTGGGCTCTGACTCTAAGATGGTTTAGGAGAAATCACGTGTAGTTATGGCAGGTGGATATGGAATAACTGTTGTTTCAGTACAGTCTTAGTAAATACCTACCAGTTTGACCTGTTGGTAAAATAGAAATAAGTGGCTGTGCAGTGAAAGATGGGGAAACAACTGGCACAGCTTTGACCAAGTGTCTTTCCAGCTCTACTCAGTAGCAAAGGCATGTCCATAAGTGAATATTTGGGTGCATTTTAGTAGCTGAAAAATACAGGTTAGCATTATGGAAGATTTGCTTGTCTTGTTCACCATTGGAACATATTTAAGAGTTACTCAGCTTTGAAGTGTTGTGGTGGTACTGCAAATACGATAGACTGAAACGCAAAACTTGTTTTGACTTTCAGCGAGTAGGACATGGAGATGATGATCATGCTGATGCAGACAGATCTCCCATCTTCCTTCAGTTCATCGACTGTGTTTGGCAAATGACAAAGCAGGTAAAATGCTTAAGAATGTATTTCTATGAGGTCTCAGTCTTTACCTTGGAAATGTAATTCATGTAGGAGAACACATTCCTTTGCAGAGCAGTAGCGTGTTTTCCTGAAGCTGGTCGTGCTATGGCTGCACCGTGCGAACTTAGGGAAGCTTTTTGCTCCTAGTAAGATACAAGGAGCTAGAGTGGAAGTATTGACTTGAACCCAAAATTCTAGGAGTCCTTTTTGTTTAAAATAGGCTTTAAAAGGATCCTCTGATTACGTAAATGAGGATTATTGATGAGATAAATGATTTGCATTGCATATGCACTGATGGAGTAAATGTTCGTATGGATATATATTGTCCTTAAGAAACAGCAAAAATCCAGGCTGATTTTTTAATGGAGGGGAGGAGACGGTTCTTCTATATATGTTTTGAATGTGAAATGTAAGATAATGTTGGCATCACTATGCATACGGGACAGCATTTCTAAGATACAAGCCTATTCTCAGATAAGTTTTCTTACTTCCAACACTGTTTTTACCTCAGAATCGGGATCAGAATCGGGAGATCTTTGAAACCAGTGATATTTAAAATATCAAAATATCAAAGTTCTCGTTTTTTTTTCAGAATATGTGAAATTATAGAACGGCTTTAGCCTTCATTTTGCTTATTTGTACCTCCATGACCGTCAATTTTTCTGAGCTTTTATATTGCTGTTCTTTAATGAGGTTACTGAAGTAGGTTGTTCACATGAAGGCTTTATCTTCAGGTAAATTAGAAGTGCTTGACTCCTTTTTTTCTTTTTCTTTTTTTTCTTATTGAAGCCTAACAGAGATCTGGGCTTTTATGGTGAAAGCTATTATACTGAATAAAGTCTACATAGTATCTGATCTGTTTTGAAGAGAGGAGGGTAACTGTTTGGTTCCATATGAAGTTAGCATTTCCAGATCTCTTACCTTAGTCTTCTTGTTCTGAACATGGTTCTTAAAAACTCGCATCATAGTTTCCAAAACTTGTAATACTTGTCCAGAGTCCCTTGAAGACTTTCTGTGTATCTGTATTTCAGCATTAATGTGCTGTTTACTATGGCTGGAGAAAACAAATGAAACCTTTTGCCCCTCTCTCGGAGGACAGCTAATGACAATAGCAAAGAGAAGCAGTTCTGAACACCTGGTAGGAACAAAAGTCCTCTGGGGAGATCCTTAATTGAGAGCAGCTTCCTCTATTTTTGTGATCTGTCTTGCTGCCTCCTATTTCTTGCTATAAACAGTTTAGTTCCGTCTAGTTCAAAAAAAAAAGAGGATTTGGGGCAAGGAGGAGTCTGTGAAACATTTTGCCAGTGCCACATGTGTTCAAAACCTGGACCAGAAACTGTTCTGAAATTCAGGAACAGCAGCAGCATTGAAAAATCATTAATGTTACAGCAGGGCAAAAAATTGAAAACATTCTTGGACAGTTTTTGCCCACTTATTTTTAGTTTTTGGTCAACTTCAACACCTAGACAATAGATGTTAAGATTGTGATAACCTTGACAGGGGCCTATGAAAACCAGGATTCTACGTTATCCTTGTGTACATCACTTGCTCATAAAACATTGCTAGTTTCATGCTTTAGAATCTATGGTAAACATATGTGAAATGTTCCAAAGCTTGAATAAATGTTAATGACTGTGGGAGGGTGTAAGGGCTTGGGCTTGGATGTGGGCTCAAAGCAAGGAAATTTTCTCTTCCAGGCTTTGAGAACTGCATTCTTGAAACAGGTGACTTAATACAGTGAGAGAATCTCTAATTTCCCACTAAGATGCAAATTTCCGGATACCTTCAGACAATGAAACTTAATCCTTAACAGCCTCATATTTTCCCTTTTGTTTTATGGTCTTCATGACACACAAATACAGTAATAGAGAACTTGAGAGGAGTACATTCATATCAGATTTTAATAAAAAACATATGGTGAAGTGTTTTCCCTGCTCTGTTAGTAAATTCTGATGATGTTGAATAGCAGATGTCAAATTGGAAAGGCCACATGTCATCTGATTAGGTACTGATGCCCTCTTAAAAATGAAACAAAACTAAAATTAGCAAGTAGCATTGCAGCATGCACAGTGCCCACATAGGATGAAGGTATATTTAAAATTGGTAGAAAGTTGCACCCCGTTTGTTACCAGATATCATCCTTTGCCAGAGGTGCATTCCTCACTAGATGCAGTAGTGTACTCTGTTATGATATCCAGTGTTCAGTTAACCCAATTCAGTCCGATTGCACAATCGTAAGAACTGTTCCGCAAAGCTGATTAAAAAGCAGGTTTATTTTCTGTGTCATCTATCATCAGACTTTTGCACAGGATAATTCTTCTTTTTAAACAGCTCCTTTACAAAAGCTCCCAACAACTCCAGCAGCATCAAGTGGGAGATTTTAATGACCCATGTGTTCTCTCACAATTAGTGGATTTGACAAGAAGTAAATTTTCATTTGGGGAATTTTTCCACCTGAATCTTCAAACAGACGCTAATGGGCTTGGAACTACAGATGAAAGCATTTTTAGGTCAGTGATTTTTCAGCAGTGGTAATAGAAGCTTTACAGTCTTGATACATCAGCTCCAACAGTTCATCTCTTGTATCCAAAGACAGAGTTTCAATAAAATGCTATCACTTATTAATAAATTAGTTGGAGTGCAACCACTGATGTATGGAATTTTGAATATGCTTCACTGGATTGGAATAGCAGCCATGTCGGCATCCATCTGATTACTGTGAGCCCGTCACAACACAGAACCCAAATGTGACAAGGCTCATTAAGTGCTTTCAGTTAGAGAGAGTCCCTTTAGGAGAGGCTTTGTCTTCAAAGTTATTTTGAAATATCATTTTGATCCTTTGCAAATTATTTGTGCTCTCTGTATCTGATTGCTGCTTTGGGCTGGACGCAGGAGATTGAGGTCTGAGAGCTACTGAATTTTCTCCTGACTCGGTTCGACGCACCTGCTTATCAAGTTATGTTCATCCTTTTACAAAATCATAGCTGTGTTTTTAACATCATCGTATTGTAATTGAGTTTTGGCTTGATTTCCTAGAGAGAAGAAAGTGCTGTAAGTGATAACTTTTGAACATGACTGAAAAAGATAATTTGATAATTCCTGTATGTTTTATGAAAACAAATGGGTAGGTGATTGAAAACAAACCAGTGATTTGAGCGGGAAGCCCCGGTGCATAACCTGTAGCAGAGTCACACTCATTTTGTGAGCCATGATATTGATAATTTCTCTTCTCAAAATTTTCAGTTGAAATTTGGTATATCTTAGCTTGAGAAGTCTTGGAAAGAGAATGTTTTTGCAATGTCTGACTTAAATCTGTCTTCTTTTAAAAGAACATTGCTTAAAACATAGATCTTTCTGCGTTTAATACAAGCACACCTATTGTGTATTATTCATCTCTTTATATTCAACATGAATAAACATTTGCCCTTCATAAATCACAGATGACACTGAAGAGGAGTTTCTGGATCAGCTAGTTCAGCCGCAGTCCCAATTGCTGTGTTCTTCCTCCTAACTATGCTTGTCGTGTCTTTTTTTTATTTGAAGTAGCTCTCGAGTCACTCATGCCAAGGTGTTCGGTGTTCTTCAGTGGCACATGACAGAAACCAGTCTACTGCTTTCTTCAGATCTGAAATATTGACTAGAGATTGCTCCATATAGCAGGAAATTCTTATGAACCTGTAACTTTGCATTTTAGACTTCAGTAAAGATTTACTCCTTTAGTGGGAATGGACAAAAATTGTTTCATTTATCCTGAAAATTAGTCTCTTATTCTCTTTAACGGGAATGAGATAAATGCTACTTCGTAAGTTTTCCTTTAGTCTTCTAATTTGTTTTTTCTTCTAAATGTTTTTAATTCCATATCTGTGTTTGAGACCCTTGTCATACTGAATGCAAAGTTATTTTGACACATCAAGCAGTTGCCATATGCAGTTCTGTCATAAAATTTGATTGAAGAAAGACCTTTTCCATCTGAAGAGGTAGCAACCCATGCAGTTTGCATTCGTTTCTTCTTTCATGATTTTTAGAGCACTACAGATTAAGATAGATCTTAAAGATTTTGAGTATTTGCAAATTTCTAACCCTGTTTCCTAGAATGTATCAAGTAACTTCTTACAAACAAAATACCTGGTGGTGCTCAGTGGAATAACAGGTCTTTCATTTCAGATGTACAGGATTTGTTTTCCAATATAAAAGAAGAGGGATTAAAGGCTTATTGTACAAAGCTGATGGTAAATTAAAGGGGTGAAATGGACTAAAGTAACTTACTTGGTTAGAAATTAAAAGAAACATTTTAAATATAAGTTAAGCACATCGTACATGCAGTAGTCTTTATTATCCAATTCATTGAGTGTTAGAGTAGGAAAGAGAACTCTTCAATGTCATCATCATATATTTTTTCCCCAAAATGATTTATTGTCCTGTAACAAGAGAGATGAAGCATAAGTTGAGGACAGTTTGGGGTGGGTTATAATAGAATACTTTTAGAGCCCCTTAAAATGAATTGCTTTGTGTCACCAGTTTCACATTAGCTAATGTTTCTGCGTTTGTACTCTAGTATACTTGCATCAAGAATGTAAGGTTTGTCTCTGATGAGTATTTATAAAGAAGTAAGCAGGTGAAATTTATTATTGCAATGGAAGGTACTGAAATTGGGAATTTTCCTGAAAATGCTCACTAAATAAGAAAAAAAATCTTATCTGAATATTTTGATTATTTCTTATGTTTGAGTTTCTTCCTTTCTACACTGCTTAAGAAAAAAAGTTTATAGTAATTTTACCAATTTTTTATTTCAGTTTCCTGCAGCCTTTGAATTCAACGAGTTATTTTTGATCACCATTCTGGATCATCTTTACAGTTGTCTCTTTGGGACATTCTTATGCAACTGTGAAAAAGAGAGGTTAAAAGAGGTAAATAGCGTAATACACTATTGTATTGTATATGTTCAGGGGGTTGAGGGTACTGGAAAGTCCTCTTTCAGATATTTGTAGCCACCATATATAATTTTAAGTAATCATTATCAAATTATAATAGCATTTCTTGTGCTGTTCACTTAACAGCATAATCAGATGGAACTTATGGTTGAAAAGCACAGAAATGTAAAATATCTAAATAAATGAAGTTAGGACTCAGTGAAATACTTTGAGTTTGGAACGAAAATTTAAGAAATTGTTTGTTAATATTCCAAGTACACTGTTGCTTACTTTTGGCTTTGTTGTTTTTAATACTTCGTATTTTTTTAAAGTAAGTAACAATTCCTTGCCATATTTAGCTTTGCTTTTTTTTTTGTTTGTCTCTACTCCTTCTGTAAGGAAAAAGTTGCATATAAATACCACAAGATGGAGCTGAATAACATGTTCTCAACAAATGCAGGGTTCCCAGGCAGCTTTCTTTCATTAATGAATAGTCACATGCAATTCTGAATAAAGAAATGCAATTTAAGACACAGTGATAGTAGAAACACATGCTTTACAACACTGAAAGCGTGTAAAATTGCAAGATGAATCTGATGTAAATTCAGATTTCCAGTCTTCGATCTAACCATGATTATGCTGATTACATTTAGAATAATACAACTTTCAGAAGTGCAAATAAAGATAAAATAGGCATTTTAAAACATAATACCAATTGATAGGAGCAAATAGTGAGAGTGGGAGAATTGAATAATTATTTTTCACAGGTGTTGTTTTGGATCTTCCAAACTGTATATCTCTTCACTGGTTTTCTTGGCAAAGCTAATTTAATTTTATTTTTGTAGTTGGTCGGCATGTAACCATATATTTAAGTAACTTTAACCATTGCTGTAAGTGACGAGCCGTAGAGCTTTCTTTCGCTCAACTATACCTTAGTGTCTTTGAAAGCAGCATGCCTGAATGTCCTTTCTCAGCTAACCTTGGACCAGAGTAAGTGTTTGAAAGTTTTGCTAAAGTTTTAAGAGTGTTTAGTGATCAGCTACTGGAAGTGTTCTTGAAGTGCCTGCAGTTTTCTAGTAGATAAGGTGAATGTGACAGGTAAAATTACTGATATGTAGATATTAACTTCATATTTCAAGGTTTTGTGATCCACATAATTTATTATTGTGGTTTTTTTTTTTCTCCAATCAGGAAGTAAGCACAAAGACTGTATCGCTGTGGTCCTACATAAACAGCCAGTTAGATGAGTTCACAAATCCTTTCTATGTGAACTATGAAAACCATGTCCTGTATCCTGTTGCCAGCCTGAACCATTTGGAACTATGGGTGAACTACTATGTTCGATGGAACCCAAGGATGCGGCCTCAGGTATGAGCTTTCATGTGGTTTTTATATTTTAGTGAAGACCACAGAGATTTAAAAAAAAAAAATAATAGTTTTCATAGTGTTGAATGCAGCATTTAATTTCAAAAGTGCTCATCTCTTGCACGTATTTCAGCTGATAGGAAAAAGGTGATTTTCTCAAAGAAGATGCGGGATGTGTAAACTTGGTAAATGAAGTTTTCATTAAAGTCACTGGTAGAAAAGGGAGTTACAGTATCACTTTACTGGCTGAGAAAGGTAACAGATTAGCAGTCTTTGTTGTCAGAAGATTACTTTTATAACACTTTGTAACACTTTTAAATACTTTTATTGTCTTCACCTTCTTGTAGACTTAGTGTACCTTTGTTTTTAATAATGTTTTACCTTTTACCAGCAGTGATAGAAAATATAGCAGCAGTTCCTGAAAGAATCTCGGACCAAGTACTGACTCATTTTGTAGGGTCTCTAAACTCATCACACACATGCTTGTTTTCAATTGACCTTTACGGTTTCAAGCTGGCTTGCTAAACATCAAACACGCCCTATATACATGCTCATTGATTCATCCAGTTTTTTTTCTTATAAGTAATGTCTGCTATTCAGAAAAATCTGAATTTCTTCAGACAGATACTCTACATGCTCTCATGCTTAGAGTTCTGAAGAAGGAACATTCAGTTTGTGTCACAACTGTAATATATCTGAGGCTGCTATGCCATCTCTTTATTGAGGTAACATTCCAAGGTACCCCCAAGCATATTATGATAAATTACCTGTATTAAGTGACTGCTCAAAAGCTGCTTTCATCTTCTAGCAGTTAGAATGAGATGTGAGTGTCAATTTTTTTAGACATCCACAAGTCAGAGGCGGTTGTCAAAGGTGGTGTTCTAAGGCAGGTTTGAAGGACAGTGCACTGGTAGAAGTCCAGGCATATGAGAAATACTTTTTAAGGTCCTGGAAAAGTCTGGATTGCTTTCGTGCTCACTGAGATGTTTCATCTGAGCTGCCTTGTTTCCTTTGCTGCTTGTATTTTTAGTTGGTGTAGTCCTATGACTGTTAGGTACCTGTTGGGTGTTAGCATGTGTTTGGAAAGAAAGTGTATTTTAATCTTTATGGTTTTGAAGTAAAATTGTCAACTGCTTTTTAGCAAAATATCATCGTTCCCTTATCCTATTTGCTGAAAAACATTTGTGTGGTTGACGCATATTTTAGGATAATCAACCCACAGCAATGTCAGTTTATTACTTGTATTTAATTGAGATCTGTAGGCCCTGAAAGCGAGCAGGCTTGCTAAAAACACCTCCCGGTCCAAAAGAGGTGAGGGTGGGGAAGAGATGACATGATGAGAAAGTATCAGACCTGTCACGTATTCAGTGGCAGGCTCTGCTCGCTGCCTCTCTGTTGGGGAGCGCTCTGGCACGGCTGAGTCACTGATCTTCACTGGGCTTTGAGAACAGACCCCTCAAATCAGCAGGCTGAGGGAACAAAATTTGATGATCCTGGTAAACGCTTTAACTTTACTACCACCTTCTTTTCTTGAAGAACTAATACAACTGTATTGACTTTTTAGATCTACCACATTAGCTTTGTCTTGTGAAGATTCATCACGCCTTTTCTCTTGTGTCTGGCCTGCATTTATGTGATATTTGTGACAAATATTCAGAAATTTGCTGCAGAAATTACAGTTATTTCTTGCAGGATTGTGTTTTCCAATCTAATTATGAAAGCACAAACTCACGCAAACAAGTAAATAACAGTCTTTGTAATCACAATATACAGTTTGCTTTCTTCTGTATTTGCATTGTCTAGTTTCACACCCTGTTAGCTGATTGAGTAGCATTCAGAGCCTTTCAGAAACAGCAAAAAGACAATCACTATTGCAACACCCAGCAGGTCTTCACTTATCTTCAGTGAAAAATTTCTTAAAAAAACAGTTGATTTGTTAAAAGAACAGATATCTCAGCCTGCTGAGAAAAGGTGGTTTTGTTGAATAAATTTTAATGTGGTTCTTTTGTTTTTCAACTAGAATAAGAGAAAGTTAAATATTTAATGTTAATGAAGAGCTCTCTAATGAACAGCAATTCAAGGCAACTTCATGTTCTCTTGTATCAGCTGCAAAAACTTCTTTAGGAAATGACAAAATGTTTATTGTTTTCTAGGAGCTCACCATAAAGCAGAAATGCCCAATTACATGAGTTCAAGGGAAGATAAAGAATAGTCCTTTAATATAATCAGAACGGATGTTTGATACCCATTATCAACCATGTTTATGTTACAGGAGAGGAAACTGACAAGAGCAAAAGGGCAGTTTTTGGACTGAGGCAATATTTTAGGTTTTCTAATTTCAGCTTTATTAATCAGTGAGGCCTGAATTTTTAAATGGACTGAGAGAAAATAATCATTGCACTTCATTGACTTTTCTATTGGAAATTAGGATACATTTCCTTTCATTTTTTTAAATTTGAAAATTACAGAATGCTAACTGGAGATAAGTGTTTATTTTTGTTTTGTTGTGCTCTGTCTTCAAATCTCTGTCTCTCATCAGAACTCGTAACAATACAGTAAGGTCTGATCATATTCGTCATTGCACTAGGACATAGAGTTCAGAGTTATTATGTTCTGTAAAAAAAAGACTGCTTATAATGATATATCTTCAGTTCTATCTAAGTTTTGTGGAAGGCTGAATTGGTGGTTTCTATGGTGTTCATTTGCATCAAGAGCCTTGTTTTAGAATTACAGCTGTATTACAATAGGTGCTGTGCAATTAGGTGACACACAGTCTCCTTCCACAGGGTTCAAAGCTTAAGTGTCTGAGAAGTCAATAACATGGCAAATTCAGGGTTAAATGTGGGTGTTTCTTGTAGATTCCCTCTTTGCTAAACTGTGCTTCAACAAGATCATTCGAATTCTTAAGTAAAATAAAATGTTCCTTGGTTTCAGTTTGGAGGTGTTACATCATTATTGACTTCTTGTCCCAAGAAAATTAGATAGATTTTAGTCCTGTCTTATTTGAGTTCATTGACTGAGAAGAGGTGTCAGGAAAAGGAATTGCCTTGTGGATCAGATAGCTGAGTGTTGCCCTAGCTGAGGAGATTTCAGCCCTGCACTTACCGCAGAGTTTCTTGTGAGACAAAGCAAGTTTCTTACAGTACCTGATAGTTTCTCTCTATCTGGGTGACAAAGTCAAGATTTCCAGAGTCTGTTTTACGGCAGGTAACTTTATCTGCAGATAAAACTCTCAGCATTCAATTGATAAGGAATAAAATACAGACTAACTGTTTATCCTGTGTGCTGAAAATGTCTGTAGTTATTTAAGGGGAACAAAAAAGATTGGTATCCTGTAATAAGCACGGCATCAGAACATGCACAGAAACTGAGAAACTATTACTGTACAAATATTCTTCATTTGGGGGAGTTTCTAACTTATTTTGAAGAGCAAGCATGAAAAGCATTGCTCTATCAGATGTCTAAATCTAAATGGGCTGTAGGCTTTAACAAGCAATGGTATCAGCTCTAGCATGTAGAGTTTCCTGAGTCTGGAAATCTATGCAGTTGTTTGCAAAAGCCTCTGTTCCAGTTCCTCACATGATAGGATTCATAATTTCTGTTTGCTAGTCAAAGGCTCGGCGGTTTCGCCTGGCTTCCCAGGAGCATACCTCTACATTAAGTGTGGAAGTATTGATTATTATTGAAAACAGCTGTTTTCATCCTTTGAGATTGCCTTTTTCTATGAGTATACTGTTAACTAGGTTTCAAAAGCAAGTCTGTCAGGGTTCCAGCTCTTCATAAAGAGGAACAAAAAGCTGAAGTGAAAGATATTGTTGTCTTTCCAATGCACAGAGTAGGTTTTTGAAAAAGTGACAAGACAAGCAATGAATTTAAAATAACCATTTTCCTCTGCCTCCTTTCTTCCCTGTTGCTAAAATAAAACAGATAAAGTATACTCACTGGGAAAGAGAAAATGCATTCACTGTTGAACAATTTTCATGTGAATGACTGTCCTTGAGCTAGTACAGTAATACACAGTAGATATCCATCCAATTAAGACTTGGCCGTACTGTAAGTGAGTAGCTATTATAATTTCTTTTATAACTATCCTTGTATTGACAAATTTTGCTATCCAAAAGCACTCCAGAATCCTGAAGGATTACTTAGGAATGCAAACCTGAAAATCAGTGCTGAAAGTGAACTGCAGTGATTCTGTGAAGAGGAAGGTTTGAATTTCTTAGGAAATGAAGCTGTCTTATGTCTAGATTTTTTAATGTGTTGTTGTATGTATATTGTATAGCATAATCATAGTTTCTGTGTGGGTATAACTAAAAAAAACAACCAGCTTTTTCTTTCCTCAAGTCCTCATCCAGCAGGAATAATTGATTATGACTCTGAAGTGGTGTGTTCTGAGAGTTACAGTACATCAGGTTCTGTTTTCAATATACACATGGATCACTCAGTTTAAAAAATGGTTTCATATCAGTGGTATTTGAAGCAATAAAGATTGTTTATTTAGCAGTGGTTAAGTACTTTTCAGCTCATTACAGGCAATAGGTACCTTATCTTTAAAGTGTAGGAAAAGTATCTGCTTTTGAATGAAATAGGCAGCAAAGGTGGCTAATCGGGAAAATAAAGCCCCAGCCATTTTAACTGATTAATTTGCAGGAACCTACAATTGTTCTGTCTGAGTGAAGAACACTACTTGGCTCACCCAATTCTGCAGCGTTTTGCTGTTTGTTATTGGTTGGCGGTGCGGGGGGGGGGGTTCAAATACTGCAAGTATCAGTAGCTGTGGGAGAATGATATCAGGTCTTTGAGAGGAAAGAGGCTGCTCATACCAGAGAGAAGAAACTCTCTGGAGAGACAGGGAATATTACGGATAAAGAAGGGAAGTGAAAAGAAGCAAGTAGCAGGGAAGAAGTGCAAGAGCAGAAAGTAGATATAGAAGGTGAATAGACTGGGGAGAGGGTGGAGATCTTAAGTTTAATAACGGGTTGATGCAGAAAAGCTGGACTGGAAACTTAGAAGTATGTTGAGATGGGCAAAAATGCGAATTGTTGAAAGGCTAGAAAAAACTGAGAACTTCAGTAAATGAAATATTCCTGATTAGTTGATTTAAAAGAAAAAATATTTACCAAAAAAATAGTCCCTAACCATGACTCAATAGAGAGGAGTAATGGAACAAAAATAGGGATTTGAATGGGAAAGGACTACAAAACTTGGTGAGAGCTTAAAACCAAACAAAAAGGTGCTAGGAAGTGGCTGGGAAAAGTTGGTTATGGAGGGGAGAAGGGAACAACATGCAGTCTCAGTCATATTGTTCTTAGTTTCTGAGTCAATATTACAGTAGCAATTAAAAGGAAACAAACAAAAACCACTAAAAAATCTTCTTGAGGTGTTGCAGGTAAATTCTTCTCCAGCTTTTACAGCGCCAGGTTTTTGGTTAATGCCTGGGGGGGAAGGTCAGACTTCCCAAGGGTCCACTGCTTCGTGCTGCTGGCAAACTCCTTACTCTTGTGGCTGCTTGGGTTGTATTGCTGACTGTAGAGATGTAAGTGCCAGTTTTGTTTTGGATTGATCAACATCTAATCTGGTTTTAGTAAATTTTATGTGATTAGATAAATCTAATCTTATGTCTTATAAATAGTCATATGACATAATTTTTTAATTAGGTTAGCCCACCAAAATCTGTTAAAATCTTGCATATTCACCTTCATGTTCCTAATTTATTTTTTACTGGAGTATTTTTTTAAATAACAGAAATTAAATTTATTGTTTTTCAGCACATTGAGGTAGTAGTTTGAATACCATGTGTAAAACATCCTGAGGACCTACTGAGCAATGGCCCAGCCAGTTTTCCAGTGGGCTCCTCTCGTGCTGCAGAAGCGGGTCCTTGATTTCCCCTGGAGTAGGGGCAGAAATGCTGGGACCTGGCTGCAGGGGCCGCCTGTTGCTTAGCAGCATCGCTGCGGCAACACGCGGGGAAGCTGCTGTTACAAAGGGAAGGATGCACACTCTTCTGAAAATCTATATCGATACACTGGAGCACAGCAGCAAAAAATAACTTGAGTGTGACGGGGTGGTGGGTCCAGAGTTGCCTTTTGAGCTTCCACTCTTAATTTAAGAGGCAGGATGAGAGAGTAGGAAACAGTACATCTGCTGTCAGACTCCCAATAAATTCATCTCAGTCAAATCAATTATATGATTTCTTAAGAAGACTGTAATAACAGCTTGCCAAGGAGACACTACTTGTGCTCTGCAAGTATACACTTCTAGGGTTAAAGTGGTAACAAGATCTTTTAATAAACAACCATCTCCAAACTTCTTGTTCCTTACAGAATCTGTCACTCTTCAACTTCCTTTTATTCTAAACAGTGGCAAAGCAAAAGAGAACCTCGTTCACAGCAAGCCATTACAGGTGTCATTGTGAAGGTTGATGGACCTATTCCTTGCTGAAAGGAGCTTTATTTGAGAGAGGAATCGCATGCTGGAATATAATGGTGTGGAGTGACAAAAATGGAGATAGTTGTCTGTAAGAATTCGCACAGGATGGTATGAGAAAACACTGGCAGCAACAAGTCTTTAGGAAACATGGAAATGAAATAAGCTTATTTTTCTTTCATTCTTTTCAAGGCTTTGAACATGCTTCATCCTCTTTCTCCTCCTTCCAAGATAGTAGGAAGCCGCATCATTCCAGTTCTATTTCGTTGTCTTAACAGTTTCATTAAAAAAAATACATGTGACTTGAGATTGAGGCTTAGTTTTTGGCATTTTCTCCCTTTTTCTCCTCTAGCATCATTGTGTCTTCATTTTTTTCACATTTATATTTGCTACTTTTCTCAAAAAGGGAAAGTTATATTAGAAGAATTTAAGACATCAGGGGAAAAGCAGCTGTTAATGGCGTGCTGCTTTTCAGATGTTTGTATAAGAACTTCTTTAATACTTTTCATATATTTCAGCTGCCTATACTGCCCTTTTCTTAACACATGAGTATATAATTCTAACATGGACCTTTGTCAATAAATGAATTACTGTCAGCTGCTTGGAAGCACTCAGAAAGTGCAAAAGATTTTTCCAGACTGAATTTGGCATGTTATTTCAATAAATTAAAGTACCTATCAGAAGTTTAGTGTGTGAAATCTCATTTTGGACTTCATTGTTTTACATCAATGATGCTGAGTTAGATGGCAAACAACAAGGATCTTCTCCTGGGAAACACTTGACATTAGAAAACCATTCCTGTTAACACTACCGTATGAAATAGTGAGATGATGTTTATGCAGAACTGTCTTGCAGTGTTAATATCTAACATGCACTTACTAAGAGATGGCCAACATTTTAAAGGCGACCCCCATTTTTTTCTTCCTTTATAAGACCCTAATCTGCCTTGCCTACAGCTTTACCAGACTCTAATGATCTCTACTGAGTAACCAAGTGTATGTCTGGCTGAATTGTTTTTTAAAACTTCATCTGAGAAGGCTCAGTTGCTTATGAGAATGTGACTAAGAAAAATGTTCTCCCATATGAAAATATTGGTATTATAGACTTCTTTGTTGGGGGAAGGGTACATTTTTCTGTAAATATTCCATCTCTAGGGCAAATGTGAGATTTCAGTAAGAGAGATTATGTTTCAGAAATGTGCCTCCTTATATCCTGGAAGAAATGCATCCAATTTTGAAGCCCGAGGCTGGAACAATCTCCGTGAGTTCTCAAGGACTGAGAATAGATGAGAGTGAAAGGACTGAGAGATGGATTTGATACACAGTCTGAGGGAGTTGTGACGAACTGGGAATAGGAACTAAGAGTGAATAATGCTCCAACTGCTGGAGGTCTTTGCTTTCTGTTCAACCCATGGAATACAATCTGAGAATTAGGCTGGAGGGGGCCTGGCTGGAGATAAAGAATTGCCCCATGTGTGAGGGAGCAGGTTGCTGCTCTGGAGAAATGAAGTTTCTCCTCCCTTTACCACAAGATTCCTCTGTTGTAAGGGGGATAACTGGAGCACAGTTGTCACCATGTGCGTGCTCCTTATTTACTGGGAGTCCTGCTTGATACCCACAGGGCCAAATTGCAGAATTCTGAACTTATCTGTTAAACCGATTTGAAATCCAAGGTACGCAAAATGAGGAGGTGCTTGCTTCAGATCCTTGTCTGTAAAAGTGGAGTGTTAGTGCTCCCATACCTCATTAGGGTGCTGCAGAAATAAATCTGTTTCTTGACATGAGATGAAAGTACAGAAAAGGAAACTTAAGCATTTTAAGTACAGAAGAATGAATAAAGGATGGGGTCAGACACTGCAAAGAAAACTAAATATTGAATAACTGCTCACTAATTGAGTAGCATCAAACTGTGTGCTGAAAAAATGGTTAATACAAGGGAGAAGCTGGTATTTTTTATTTAGCCAACTATTTTATACGGATGTACAAGAAGGCCGAATTAAGTTTGGAGATGCAATCTTCATTCTGACACCTCTTTTGGTGGCGTAATTTTGCAACCTTAATGTTGTAGAGTTTTTTGTCTGACTTCACTATAGACAGACTTTGAAAATGTCATTATTATTGTTTAGCTAATTTATTTAAAGATAGTCCTGTTCTTTGAGATGGATGCGTGGGGAGAACAGCACTTCGTGTCAAAGTTTGAGCACATGTTGAATTGTGTTCTAGGGGAATGCTGAGGAAGGCTCGAGCTGTGCAGCCACGCTCCTCCTCCTTGAAGCACTTTACACAGCAAGCCAAGTTCTGCAGCGGCTGTTGTGTACTGGATCCTGAAAGGATTTGTAGTGCTTTCCCCAAAGCCAGTTGTATGGAATTGCCTTTTAGGAGTGTTTGAGCACCGTGCAGTGGAACACACTGGCTAATGCCCGTGTGAAAGGTGTCTAAGAGAAATTGGCCTGTTAAGCTGAATCATGATGAAGCTGTGCAGAAATCAGGTGTAAAAATCTCCCGTGACCCAGGGCTTGCGTGACTAATGGTACCAATGGTAAATCGCTCTGTTACAGACCTAAGTGTTCTAGGAAAATGTCTTCATAGAGGAGAAATCTGAAGTGGGAGTGTATGAGGAAGGAATCTTTTACTTGAGGAAAGGAAAAAAAAAAAGGTGGAAAGGGGGCACTAATTGAAATGTGAATTTTCTGTAGTGTGTATTACAGGATCTTGGACAAAATGCATCACCAGCCTCATTTTTGCCATGGTTTTAGGTGTATACATTTTCTCTAGACCACCTCAGAAAAACGCAATTTGTTTTCTGGAGGGTGTGCTTTGTGTTTGATTAGTGAAGGAGGCTGCTGTCTGTAGGCTTGTAGCCTCATGTGCTAAAGAATTTGTATGGTAGATGCAGGAGAAAATTGCATGAAGAGAAGAAATTAATTGCATAGCAAAAGCAGAACTCCAGGGTTATTGGGAGCCTGGTAGTGGGCAGCAATTGTTCTGCTGAAGGCTCAAAAAGTTATGCTTTTAAAATTGCTGTAGATGACATGCTGGATGAATTGATGACTCCCAGGGTACTGGGAGCAGCACTTTGTGAACACACTGAAGCTTCTGTTCATGGGCTAAGCCACAAACAAGAAAAAAGTATATGGCCAAAAAGATGTTGACCTAAACCAGACTGATACTATTTTATTAAGTTAGAAGTCAAGTTAGAAATGAAATGGTATTTTCCTGTTTCAGAAACATGAGTGTTAGATTTTGAAAATGTCAACATCAAATGCATGGATTTTTGATTATTTTTTTTTTAAAGCCTGAATTCACAAAACTCTAAATTGTGACTGAGTTATGTGATGGCAAGAAGATAAACCCTTCCTGGTTTTTGATACATTTTTCACATAGCACCCTGTGAGGATGTCATGCTCAGGTGTGTGTCCTCGCCTTGTCATCACTTTTAAGCAGTAGGACGCAATGGTGAGTGAATGCAGTTCCCCATAGCCTGGCATTCTGGAATCCCAGGGTATAAATTACTTACAACATCCAGCAATCCAGAAGTTTCCCATCGCTGCAGTTCCCCATGATTGTTTTGCCAGCCCAGTTAAATTATTTTCCTATCTTGCTCTGTGCAAAAGCTGTAAACAATTAGAGATTATACAGGATAAAATAAATTAAAAGCAATTTATGGTCCAACTTTTTTGGCCTTTCTGTGGCATTTGGAAGAAGGGGAATTCTCTTTGTGCTTGTCTGAGATAACAGATCCAGCTGCAAAAATCAGTATGGCTTGTGTCTTCCTTTGGCCATGACATAGTTGAGTGTTCCAGATGAATGTGAAAAATGCCGAGACATCTGATGCGGAGAGGTGCATCTCTAATGCTTTTTGGGCACTGTCAGGTGTAGAGGCAGAAACCTGATCCACTTCTACAAAAGGTTTATCAGAGTGTGGCTCTGGGAGGTCCATTACAAGCACAGTTCACTTGGCTGCTGCACTTTTCTCCCTGACAAGCTGGAAGGGGTCAGACTCTTGGAAAGATGCCTGGTTAGAAGAGTAACAAGATGCTCTGTACGGAGCCAGCTTTGTGAACTCTGCTCTCTTTACAAAATCAGTTCTGTCCCAGCAGGCAGGGGAAAGTTCCTGGGAAAGGCATTTTAAGTTCAACTGAAAGTGGTATTGAAAAGGTATACAGGTATATTTATTGGAATATGTTTGGCATCCCATCAAGACCATTTGCTGATAGTCTTTTCAGTAGGTTTCCTGCCAACTGTGGTGTCAGAAAGGGACAGTTTGCTGAAATGTTTCATTTCAAATTACTAAAAAAACCACTTTCCCTAAGTATTGATGTACTGAAATTCATAGATTCATTGTGTTACTGAAGGAAACAGTGGAAGCATTGCTTGAGAAGAGATAATAAATCAGCATGAGAGTCAAAGTAAGCCTTTTCTTTCTTCACCTGGCAGGTTCCAATCCATCAAAATCTTAAAGAGCTGCTCGCCATCCGGACAGAGCTTCAGAAGAAGGTTGAAGATTTGCAGCGAGAAGCTGCTACACGATCCATTTCTTCCTCCTCCGATAGAGGTTCATCCCCTTCCCATTCAGCCACACCGGTGCACACCTCTGTGTGATGTGTAACAAAAGCCATGTGAAAAAATATGTGTCAGGTAATACAGAGAGGAGGGTGAAATGTTTTTCCCGTCACAAAGGATTCTGAGTGACTTGTAATTGCTATGATCTACATGCCTTACTCTGTGTCTGATATTATCATGATAAGGCCAAAAAGAGCTTCAATAGATGTGATGTATTTTCTTGTTGGCAGTTCCCACATGTGTTTTGACATCTCTAGCTAAATCACCAATTGTGAAATGAAACTTTGTTTTGAGCAACTAACAATTTAACCATCCTAAAAAGGAATCCATCTGCCAAGCAGACAGAAAAATGCCTCTCATGCTGCCTAGGGTACCATGCCTGGTTGAGAGAATCAGTCTAAATGCCACATGATGCTTATACAGAACACAGAATGTTTTTCTGAATGGGAGCTCCTTATTTCACTCAGTATTTTTTTTTTTTTTTGGCTAGAGCAATTTATTTTTTTAGGTGATTAATGCACTTGGAAATAGATTTTAAAATAAATGTTTTCCAGTGTAGTCAGTTTTACATGTTGACTAAATATGCCATTAAAAGTGGATGGAGTTAAGCTGGATTTATCAAGTATACAACACTGACTTGTATGATGTAATATATTTGGTAAAGCATGTATTTTAGGTTTTTTAATGCCTTTTGTACAAGTTGAAATAAAGTCTTTTGACTGTTTAGCTTATTGTTCACTTTCAGCCTCCTGAGTGAGGGGTAAACTTACTCATGTCAAAGTCTTGTACAAAGTAAAAGTTTGTTTTCTAGCAAATGGTAATATTTGGGTTTGGAATGCCACCCAGCTGTGTAAATTGTATAGTCTGTATAGCTCCACATTTTGTTAAGCGCGTTTTGTTTTAAAGTGTACACATAAAATGCAAAGCTGTGTCCATTTATATACATGTGTATGTGATGGTAAACATACGCATACTCCTGTGGTTTTAAGTGGTAAGTTCAGAAAATGGATCCTGCCTGTCCAAACTCTCTGAAGACCTTAACTCGTAATGACTTTGTTTGACAAAGTTTTTGAATAATACGATCTTAATTGGTTTTCTTGAAATAAAGCCTCTTGGATTTTTGTTTTTCTTTTTTTTTTTTTTTAAATTGCTGCTAGCAGTTTTTTCTGTAAAGTGGATAATTTAATGGTGTTTTCATATAAAATATATATTCCCAACTGTCTTTCATCTCCCCCCCAAAATATTCATATCTGAGAGATTTACTTACTGTAACATCCAACCTTTAAAAAAAATTATTCGATGGCCTTCTTGGAAGTCCCAGAAATGGTGCATGCTGACGGTTTTCCCTGGATTGTTTTCCTTGCTGTGTTTCATGAGAATCTGGTTCTTCTCCTTAGGACACTTAAATCCTGCAGCTCTGCTTTTTGACTTGTGCTTGTATTGCTCCAAGTTCTGCTGGTGGGAATTAAACCCTGTGCTTAAGAGCCAATTGATTCTATACACTGATTGTGGTTTTTACTGTCTGTGCTGGTTTGACAGAAAATGAGTTAATTTTCTTCATGCAGTTAGAAACCTTTCCTTTTCATAGCTAGCATGGTTGTTATTTGGACTTAGTTTGAGAACAAGAAGATAACACCCTAGCACAGCGCTATTGTTTTTAATTACTGTGATCTGAGAACCAAGGACATTCTGAATGCTCGCGCACAGGTGTGAGGCATCGAGGAAGGGGGCACGGATGGGGCAGAGCCTGACTGACATCCAGACTGATCAACAGGAGTATTCCAGCCGTTAGCATCATGCTCCAGATTTAAGAGTGGGGCCTTCCAGTTGGCTCTTCTGCTTCTTCTCCTCTTGCTTGCTCTGGGGCGCAGCCGGGCGAGTTTCAGTCGGAATGTTTAGCCTTTTGCCATTTCGCAGAGGCCTCTGGGCTTTTCTGCCTTTTTCCTCCTTTCTCTCTCTGGGACCGGCTTTAGGACCAGGTTTGGCTTTGCTGGGACTGGCTGCTCAGTTGTGGACAGAGCTCATGAGGAATTGCCTTGAGTATCTTTTATTTCTATTTTATATACATATATATTTACTACTAGTGTATTAGTGTGTTTTTTTAATTAAACTGTCCTCATCTCAATCCAAGTTTCTCCCTTCCCTTTTGATTCTCTCCCCTATTGGGGGGGTGAGGGTGGGGGTGAGCGAGCGGCTATCGTGGTTGTATTGCCAGCTTGGGTTAAACCACGACACTGTCTGTGAGCATTCATTTATTACTGTGCATTTGTTCTTAATATGTGATGGCACTTTCCTGTTTCTCTGCACTGATAGATGTAGTGTATAGTTAATGAGTCGGGTGAGCTGATGTGCCGTACCCAGGCTCACACGTTCACTGTGCAGCGCAGGGTATCTCAGCATGTCCTTTTTATTACAGTGAATGCTTTTGATCATAGATACTCACCTACAAGCACAAAGTTGAGGGAGGCTTGCAATGTTGCATCTCTTAATCAACCTTAGGCTTTTTACAAAAAGGCAAAAGATGTTTTGCTGTGAAAACGGTTCTGCTGAACAGTATGCCAGCAGGGAATTTTACATTGCCAAAATATGTTGAGCTGCTAGTGAGTTAAACTCTTCCATACTCTAGATTTCCTTGACATTTTAACTGTATATTAAAGTAAAACACATTATCTCTAAAACGCAGTGCTGAAGAAAATCTTTTGAAGTTTTCTTCTATTGCTGCTAATAATCACAGCACTTTCTCTATAATTATTGTAAAAGTGATGACTGGATTAGCTTGGGCATTCTGAGATTTTTAAAGCTTGGATGGATTCCTAAAGCTGGAATCTAAGAATTCAGTTTTGTATAGAAGAATACCAGTTATTTCAGCGGACTGGCTGGTTATCCACAAGTTTCCCTATGGCTTAGTGAGTCTTTGCTGATCTGAAGGGAGAGCCCTGGGGAAGGGTCCTGCTGTGGTGTGTGTGGGCACAGTGGATGTTTCCGTATGTACAGAGCATGGAAATTTTCAAAGATATTAGATAGTTAGATATGCTAGTTACAAGCATAGTTTTATATTGAAGAGGTGACTGTCTTTGTGCTGTATCTGACTCTTTCTATTTTTAATAAGGCAGTACTGAAGTGGTTGAGGAAAGAGCAGAACCCTGTTCCCTGTCTGATGCACCTTGAACAGAACTATTAACTTCTGATTCAAAAGCTGGACCTTTTTTTGCTTTTGTTTTTGGTTTTGACTCTGGTGAGTATAAAGAGAATGTGCAAAGGCAGCGAGCAGTTAAGTTTGACCTGTAGGATTTTCTTGTCGTCCTAGAATGGGCTAAAGCTTTGGTAACCAACTGAAACATTATTTGATTGTAAAGTAAGTTAAAATGAACCATCAGCATCAGACACTTGGCCATTTTAGTCCTGTTTCAGAGCTGAAATCCACTATTTAATCCCTTGTAGATAAAAGTAATCTTTTTGTCGTTCCACTGAAATGGAAGGCGGTTTTTAAAGCTGGTAAACACTCCTATCTGCTTGGTTTTGTTCCCTGCGTAGGCAGCTTCCCTCTCAAGGAGTTAAAGCTTTAAACAAGAAGTGTTTATTTTTTTCTCTTATTTTCCGAGAAAAGCTGTATTAAGTCATGTGTGTTATGTTTTATGGCTGGTTCTCTAAAAGCTGGAAATATGGGATCAACGACTCCCATTCACTGAGCCCCACAGTAAAGGACAAAGTAAAACTGGGCAATTTAGAGCATTCCCCCTGTGAAGCATTTATGTTAAAAAGGAAAAACTAGTGTCCATTTACTGAGAGATCACATCTGCTGAACTAACTGGTTATTGGAGATCTTTTTACTGTCAGATCTTGTGCACTTGGGAAGAAAGAATTTTATTTCTATATGAAGTATGGGTTAGAATTAGCTAGTTTGAAATATAAACCAGCTTTTTTTTGACTGTGACACTAAGCACTGCATCATTATACAAAAGTCAAAAGCTTAGTTCGCACTACATGAGAGATTCATGTACTGGACATGAAATGAAAACAAAACAAAACAAAACAAACCTGCAGGAAACCCAGGGCAGCAAAAAGGACCAAAATCCAGCTGTGCTGAGTGCAGGACACGGGGCACTGCCCAGAGTTTAGCTGCTGGGGAACCAGGAGAGCATCTGCATGTGTGTGTGCACGTACTGCATTATTATCATTAAATTAAAGTCTGAATAATTAGATTTGTTTTCTCACAAAGTCCAATTTGGTTTTGGCTTTGTGGGGTTTTTTTGTTCGATTGGTTTGGTTTGTTGTGGGTTTGTTTTGTTTTGTTGTTTTGTGGTGGTTTATGGTTTTGTTTGGTTTTAGTTTGGTTTGGTTTTGGCTTTTTGAAGTCCTTAGTGTAGTTATGGAGGAGGTTACGTGCAAAGGTGGTGAAGGGCCTGGAGCACAAGTCTGATGAGCTGCTGAGGGAACTGGGGCTGTTCAGCCTGGAGAACAGGAGCTGAGGGGAGACCTTGTCACTGCCTACAACTACCTGAAAGGAGGTTGTAGCATGGAGGGGGTTGGTCTCCTCTCCCAAGTAGCAAGTGATGGGACAAGAGGAAATGGCCTCAAGTTGCACCAGGGGAGGTTCAGATTGGATATTAGGAAAAAATTCTTCATGGAAAGGGTTGTCAGACATTGGAACAAGCTGCCCAGGGCAGTGGTGGAGGCACCATCCCCGGAGAGGTTTAAAAGACACAGAGATGAGGTTCTTAGGGACATGGGTCAGTGGTGGACTTGGCAGTGCTGGGTTAATAGTTGGACTTGATGATCTTGAAGGTCTTTTCCAAACTAAATGATTCTTTAATTCTATGATTTGCAGTTTACTTCCAACAAGAAAAAAACAAAAAAAACCAAAAAAAACCAAACAACAAAAATCCCCACAAGAATCAAATCTGTTTCTTACTAGTCAATTTGTTTTATTTGGTGTTTTCCCATAGTAGTCAAATTCTGGTTTTTAGCCCCGTGATCCTTACATGCACATTAGCAAAATGAATATTATATTTTCATAGCATAACATTCAACCTTTATTTGGTATAGCTTGCTTCTGCATCAGCAAACAATATGCCTTGCTTTTAAGTAAGGACTTCACCCAAAACAAAGGATTCTCTAATTTCACAATACTGTTTTTCCTGAACTTCCTTTATTTCTGAACCTCCTTTGTTGCAGAAGCAAATTTTTAAAGCCTTAGCCTGTCAAGTCATCTTTTTCAGAATTTGAAATGGTATTATAGACTAATTCCATTTTATCACAACAAATGAGTAGTTAGGCATGACAATATAGCACTTGTAAGGGTTCCTCAGTGGAGTTGCATGAAAATGACTGAATTATAGTGCCAAAATATCTGAAATTCATGTCAGAGTATTCTCAGCTGAGAATCTAAAACAAACTACTGCAGTATTGCCAAAGGAAAATGCAAGTAATTAATAGAATAAACAACAGGAAAATAGCTAGTTAAATTCTTTCAGTTCTCTGTTTTCTCTGTAATTGAGAAGTCTTTTCTGAATCATTTTATTAAAAATAGCTTTAGTTAAGCTGAAGAAGTGAGGTGTGATAAGAAAAAGGGCTCATAGCACAGGTAGTACATAAACCCTCAGGGCAGCTGTATATATAGGTTTTGGACTCATGTTTTATGGCCTTTTTTATAAATGATGAGAAAGTTCATACCATGTACGCAGAACCTAAGTACAGGATCTTTAAAAATTCCATAGCCAGATTTAAAGACAATAGATACTAATCAAGTAATAGATACTAGTTAGAGAGATCAGTGCTGGGTCAGTTACTTCAGAACCTGGATCATTACTAAGAAAAGACACAGGAATCCTCCCAGTTGCTGTAACACCTACAATACAGATGATGTATAAACTCCCTGTTTCTCAGAGACTGGTCTGACAGCTCAGATGGAGGAGACAGACTGCAATAAAAAAAGCAATTCGAGCCTATATAGACATTCAGCACATTGAGACTTTGAGTTTTGTCCATTTTTGAAGAGAAGACCAAGTTTAATTTCTTTACTGCAGTATTTGTCAGTATTTTCCTATCTGAAATCCTAGAGAAAAAAGATCTTGACTTGTGTTCCTGTAAATGTTTGAAAAAGTGCTCCTTTCACTGTGCAATTATGGTTTTCCACATACCTGGAAATCACACTAAGGTATTAAGTACTCACCAAAATCATAGGAAAGGTCTTGGGGAAGCTTTGAGTTCTAAAAGCTGGGTGGTTTTTTTTTTTCAGTGAAACAGCTTTTTTTGGTTTTTGTTTTCTTTTCCAAACTGCAGTATTTGTGAATTAAGACACATATTTCTCCTGTGTTCTAGTGTAAGGGTTTCCCAACGGAGGGGCAGGTGCTACATTCTCTAAGCAATGCTGGACACTCCATTGCACTGTCCACGAGACAAACAGGGGGGCAGGGTAAGAGAAATGCAGTAGAAACGATGATCTCCAGCTCCAGAAAACATGGTCCTTGGCAACACAACTGGAACTACCATCGGGTGAACTAACCCAGGAAAACGGCTCCTCGTGTTCATCGATGCCATGTTGTGACACCTTCTCCACAGTAAGTTTCTGAAAACATTTTTCATGCTACAGCTTTCAAATGTGTTTGGCTAGGAAAGAAAAACAGGCGATGGTGTTTGGGAACGGAGATACACAAGCTCGGCCGCGTGGCTTCGTCGGCATCTGAGCTGCTGCACGTGATGATTGGAATCCTGCAGACCACGTTTCCTCCATCAAAAGCAAACACAGACTGCATCCCATCTCTTATTTCTTCTGCTTCCCGTCTCCAAGCAGCTAATAATTAAATATTTTGTTTTCTAATCAAAACACATTCATAAAACAAAGTTCATAGCAGTACTGTTGTAGCCTAAGCGTTCTGAATGCACGTGAGGCACCATACATCCCTAGAACTCATCTCCTTCATAAAACTGTAGCTGTAGTGCTAGTGTAAGGCTTTAAAAACACAAGTGTCAAAAAGAGCATAAAGAATTGTGCAGCTATTGCAAAATACTTAACCATGTTACTAGGCAATTTCCTTTCCAACGGAGCTGTTAGGCAGCAATGCTCCCAGGCTGCTTCACCTCCTGGCGAGGCTGTGGAAGTCGTGTCTACCTGAAAGCTGTGAATTTGGTACATCAAACTGAAAGGCTTTTTTCTTTTTTTTTAATATACTTTCACAAAATATGAGATTCGCAAAACAGTACAAAATGCACACATTTCAGGTTTATATATAAATAGTGAGTACCTCTTACGCTATGTAAAGTGAATTTTCTTTCACTTGAGAGCGTCCTCTTTAAGCCGTCGTTGATTAGGACAAATGTAACGGAAAGTGGCAGTGTCCACATTTTAGCCGTGACAAGAAGAGGATTGGGGAGGGATAAAGAATATGAACACAAATTCTTGCACGATAGCGAAGGTCAGGTCTCAGTATTCATACCAGGGCGTTGAACAGGGCTGTGTGAGCACCATGTGCTGCTGAGCCTGATGCTTCCCAGAAAGCTGCAGGAACCCCCGTGGGACAGTGCTGGAGGACCCGTCCTCTCAGGAGGTTCTGCCTTCTTTGAAGGTTAGTTGGTGACACAAAGGACGAAGCTTTAGATCCTTTTTCTGCCTCAGGTGCCACGGAGTGCTCTCAATAGTTGCATTCATGATAAAAGGAGAAGGTGCACCTTGCTAAGCTTGACTTCTCTTTTGGTAGAGAGTGTTACAGGTATTAATGGATACATACTTGATTTTCTTTCTGGTTAAATCTGTAATTTCTTCTAGTGTGAATGAGATCTGACCCTGTCCTTGAAAGCATCCAAACACAGAGTTTTCTTTTCAGTGACAATGTAGATATCTCATGTCACACGGACAGACTGTTTCACTTGGCAGCTTCAGCTCCGTTCTTGTCTCTAGCATAGCCAAGCATCCAAATGGTATTTGCTAAAAGTAAACACTGCACACACTGCTGTGACCTGTATTTATCACTTGGCATGAAAATCAGGTCTTTTTATGCGGTTAGAAGCCCAGCGCTGTGTGGTGGTGAAGGATCCTCAACTCCTGGCTTCGAGCAGGGAGTCGCCTGCGTCAGCCCTGGGACCAACCCACAGGCACTTCAGTTTTGGGTGTAGCTACACTAAGGCCCACAATCTACCCTCAGGAAATGTGCAGTTTTCATCACCGCCATTGGACGTGACATTCCCGTAGCTGATGGCAGAAGTTGGCTGGAGGTGCTTTACAAAGGGCTGTGACCGGTTTGCTTTGGATCGCTATCTACAGGCACTTTGCTGTCCTCATACCTGTCAGCTCTGCTGCTCCTTGGAAAAGATCTCGTCCCTTAATTGAAAACTGACCATTAGTGACGTACCTGCTGTTGGTTTGCATACAACTGGACATCAAACCTACAATATTACTTAAATGTAAACATACACCTCTTTACAAAAAATAAACACATACCACCACTCTAACCCTAAAGCCTAGAGCATTAAGAAGCCAGTCCAATCCTAAGTATACGTTAAATAGCTTTGGAGTAAAATTAAACAAAAAGCTAAATTACAAGCATGTAAGATCTTCGTTTGCTGCTGATTCTTTTCTAGCCCCAGGTCATGATTTACATCTTTGCACTGTCTTGTTTTGGTGGTTCTGCTGACTGTGTTTCCAGTACTGAATATTTAACTAGGGAGAAAGAAAAACAAACCACATTAGTACAACAGGACACAATGGAACCAGAGTGCAAGCAATGGGTACCCGGCACTGGTTGGTTGTATGTGACATTGGAAGAGCATTTGCAGCAGCCTTGGTTATCTGCTACTGAAAGAAGGATCACGCTTTGCTTGTATAAGACACTCTTGATGGCTGAAAACATGAAAGCTAAATACTAACTGTTGGCACTTGAAGCGTGAGCTCCTTGGTCCCTTACCATGGCTTTCTTTGTTGTGCAATAAAGGGGGACAAACACTGTGGTGGGTGTTTCACAAAAAGCTGCAGCATCGCCTAAGTGGTGTCTTCATAAAAGAGGCACAGAAACTCAGTACAGCACGAGGGACTTAAGAATGTCCCTCAGTAAAGCTGCTTTTGTGGCCAGACACAGGCAGGGTAAGGAATGCAAGGTTCTCACCTTGGGGTTCCTCGCTTACGACAGCTTCCATGTTTTCTCCTTTCACATATTCTGCGTTAAGTCCCTCTGAGAAGCAACGATAAAGACAGTGAGATGGGAGAGTAGAAAGTAAAATTTGCTTTGATGCCTTAAAAACTCTGGAAATGGGCCTATCTGCTGTAAAAGCTAAGGCGCCTTTTTTGCAACCCCCTCTGCATTAACAGCAGTATAGAAACATCAGTAAACCATAAACAGTGCTGAGAAAGCATTGCTGGATTTTAAAGTGACTGCAGAGGCTTGCCTAGAGGGCACAGCTCCTAGCAGCAGCCCTTTCTTCTGAGTCTCTTGCTTCATCTTTATCACGCGAGGCAGCCGGGCTCATTACTGCGCTCAGGCGCTCAGCTAGAAGAGCAGGGAGCAGGTACATCTTTGGGACGGGACTGCTGTGCAGGGGGGGTGCGCCTCAGCGTGGATACAGGGTTTTGTTCTCATTAAATCTAAGTTATGCAGAGCTGCAAGGAGCAGTTTAGAGCAGGGCCGTGGTGACGAAGCAGGATCCCAGTGGGGTGTCAAATCACGAATAAGTCACTTATTTAAATGCAAAGAGGTTTCCAATGTTTGCGACAAGTGCAGCCCAGGCTGAGGGGCAAGGCTGGGCGCTGCCAGGCAGGCGGGTGGCTGCAGGGTGACAGCAGGAGGCACTGCAAGGGGAACGGGCTGGCACCGCCAGCCCTGGCCCAGCCCAGAGCTGCAGAAAATTGAGTTAAGAGTGTCTGGGGTGCGCCATGTACCTCAGCCATCCCCTACAGCTCCTCTAAAGAACCTCTGTGGAGAGAGGCAGAGTGGGAGTGCTGTCCTGTTGCATCCCAACAGGGAGGGAGCAGGGAAGGGGAGGGGGCCGTGCTGCTTTGCAAAGGAAGGCTGAGGTAATCCACTCTGCAGCAACACAACACACATTTCTTAGGCATCTGAACTTGTTTACACATCTAAATGCAGTGAGAAGTGTGGCAGGGACTTCTCTATGCCTCACCACCAGGCTTTGATGGGGCTAATTTGTACCTCACAGGGAAGCAGGCAGGGAACGGTGCCATGGCCGAGGCCAAGCAGCACAACCGGAGCAGCAGTGGGGCAGCTGCTGCCCCCAGGGTGTGGGAGCGAACAAAACTTTCTGCAACTGGCTAAAAAAACTCCATAAAGCCCCACGCCAGCACAGACGCTGCAGGCTCAGCACAGGCTCAGGGCTGAGGGACCCGAGAGGCTGAGCAGCAGCCACGGACAGGGCTAGTGAGTGGGAGATGCGGTGTAAGAAGAGAAGTGGGCTACAGATGTACACACGCTTTAGTGGAACCAACACATGCTCGTCGGAAGAGACTCAAAAACGAGCAATGGATCTGCAGCCTCACCACAGAAGGATGGCTGGGCAAGGAAAAAAGCTGAGCCTGTTCCTCCGTACTTGGAGCAAGTGGTCAGCACACACCACCACTGCCTGCTCTAGGACATGTGTTTTGCTGGGATAACACCAAATGCAATTTATGTTTTTCAATAAAAAGCCACTTTTGCAGTGGCTGACGGCTCTTAGATTTCTGTCATGCATTGCAATGCATCTAAGGCCTGACATTAGCCCAGCATGCCATGTCTGATGGCTTAAATTAATCCTCCTTTATAATTAACTTTAATTTCCTGCAGCTTTTCTGGGGCTTTGTGTGTCTCAGCTTCCCCCTCATCAAAGCCTTTACTCTTTTTTTTTTAATTATTTATTCTTGCCAAAATATCATTTAAGTGGGGGGAATATACAAGGGTGTTTCATTCCATCACATTCATTTGACTTTTCCTGCTGATCTAATTTACCAAGATGCTCCTGCTTGTTTCAAGCAGAACTGGGAAAATAGCATGATTCCAGCAGAAATTTCCAGCTCTGAACACCCTTCCCCCAGAGCAAAGGAGACTCACAGGAGATTTCATTTGATTAATTTGGAAAGAGCTTTTTCCAGCTGTTTACAACCACCCCAAAATGGGTTGCAGGAGCCCACCATGGCCAGTCCAGTGCCATGAGATGAGATTGTTGGGACACCTCCTGCAACACTTACACCAAGCAACTTTATGGGGCAGCTCATGCAAAAGGCACTTTTTAGGAATAGGAACCTTTGCTGCTTAATTTGCACTGAATTGCAGTGATTGCTGCACACCTGCAGAAGGGTGGGCTGGGCTGTACCACTCATGGCTGCCAGAGCTGCAGACACCGGCTGTGCTTCCTTCGCTGCTGCCTGGTGAGTTTTTGCCTCTTGCTGAGAATTTAGGGGTTTGGTTTTGTTTGGTTGGTTTGGGGTGGGATGTGTTTTTACATATTTACCCTGTTTGGTGTTGGTTTGGCCTTTGGCTGCGATGGTCAGTGGGTGCGTGTGGGGGGCTGTGCGCAGCCTTGGGGGTGGCAGCAGGTCCTGGGGCTGTCGCTGCTGAGGGTTCCTGCCTGTGCAATGCCTGACAGGGCCAGGGCGCTCAGTGGCCCATGGCTGGGGCGGCTCTGCCAGGTCTGAGTCACTGGATGCCTGACACCCCTTCTTGTCTCCAGGCTGGAAAATGGCAGCAGGGTTCAGGGGACAAATAGGTGGGTGCTTGCGGGAAGGGGGGAACACTTACGCTGGATGCTGAAGCAGAACTTCTTCTGCTGGTAGGAGATGTAGCTGGTGACCGCCCCGATGAGCGCCATGGCCAGGCCGCTGGCGATGCCGGCGATTGTCCCCGTCTCTGCCACTCCGCCTGTGGGGTGCAGAGAGTGGGTGCTGTGCAGGGGGGGCACCTGCCCCACCCATCCCACCCTATCCCACCACTGCCCCGGTGGTACCTACCTCCACCATAGTCATTGTTGCTGCTGCCCCCAGAACCTGCAAGAGATACCAGCCTGCCAGTGGCTCCTCTGCTCCCCCTGTGCTGGGCAGGGGAGGGGTGGCAGGGCAGCCCCAGGGTGTACGTCCCCTTGGGGTGTGTCCCTGCTCCCCACACCTCTGCCTGGCTGTCACGGTGGTTCCTCATTGCTTCTTGGAACAGTCTGAAGCTGCTCTGCTGTCCCACCATGTGTGCTCGGGGGGAGCCTCTGCAGGGGACACCTCTGCCTGCAGACAGCAAACCTCATCCCCACCTTGCACCGCCCTTGGGGTAAAGAGCGGGTAAATGAAATGTTGTTGGATAGACAGACGGCACGCTTGTGCCATCACAGGGAGGTGACTGGTTAAGCTCCATAATGTCAGGGAATCTTCACTTGGCTTGAAGTCTATTTTAAAATCGCTTTCCCTGGAGAAACTGGGCTGTGAGGAGAAGCCGCTTCTGCTGGAAGCTGCAGTCCTTACCGAGCCACTTACATGCTGAATTTATGGAAGCAGGTCAGCATTGTATTAATGCCTCTGATGTGGTTTGTCCTTGGCACAGAGATTCATTAAATGTTGATTGGGCTTGTGGTGTTCATCTCTTGCTTGGCTGCTTTTAATATTTAATGCTGTGGATCCTTGTGAATGTGAAGGCTTATCAGATTGTTGCTGATTTTCCTCCTTGTTTCAACCATCAATGGTTGTGTGGCAGAAAGCAAATGAAGGCTTATGCCCCCTCATGGCACGGGGGGGGTGCATCTGCTTTTGAGATGGATGGGGAGATGTGGGTCCCAGGCCTGGTGGCAGCTGGAGCTGCAGAGCCTCCAGATCAAAAATAAGCAACTCCAACTGCTGGCACAAGGTATGACCATGAAGGCCAAAAACTGTGTTCCCCTGGCCCCACGGCTGAGACCCCTTATCCCCACATGAGCACCTCTCGAGAAGGCGAGCGCTGCTCTGCACAGGGTGTTTTGTAGGACTTTGGCTGGTATGGTGATTATTGCCCGAGATGGAACTGCTAAAGCAAATAAATGTACGTAGGTCACCGCTTACCTTTCTTCTTGTCTGGGCTGTATCCACCGCCGTCCACAATGCCGGCCAGGTCGTCATCTGAAAATGCTTTAAAAATAACAAGAACAGAATGTGGTTGGCACCCGGAGGCAGGTGTGGTCACAATGGGAAAGGCCACGGGCTTCACGTGTGCTCAGTGGCAATGGGGGAACTTGCTCTCTCAATGTGCATAAAACGAAAGTCACCCAGAAAAGCACTGAAGCCGCCTTCCCGGGAGGGCAAACGCAGCCAGAGCTGCCTAGAAAACAACACAATGGGAAGAAAAAATAGTGCGTACCTTGCTTGGGATGAGAGGGATCCCAAAAACTGAGCGTGTTTGGATGAGCAGGGCTTGGAAATGGGACTTTTGGGGGATCCTGAGCAGGGGTCACCTCTGAGCATCACGCACCCAGGATGGGACCAGCCTCCTGCAAACTCCCGCTCCTGGGGAAATTCTTCTCAGCCGGGCAGACGGAGGCTGCTCTATTTGAGTATTTTCTATTCTGAAGAGCTGTGTGGGACTTTCTGTGCAGCAGGGCCTAGAGCAGGGGTCTGCACACCCATTTAAACCAGCGGCTCCCAATCAGCTGGCTACTCAGTCCCCAGCGAGAACAGGCACCAGTTAATAAGCAGTTCTGCTTCTCTCCCAATTACCAGATATTAACAAAATGTTTAACTACAACTTATTTTAAGCTCATAGAAGAGGTAATAATTGACTTTAAGTCGAGCCTGAAAGAAATACCCCTGAATCAAAGTTTAAATATTTTTTTTTTTAACTGAAATTACTGATACATTTAGGAGTTCATGAAATGTTCTGGGGGCTCAGCCTCAGCTGGCGGAGCAGGAGAGAGGAAGAAACACCAGCCTGGCCCAGGTCCTGCGGGCGGGTAGAGGATTCTCCTTCCCAGAGGAACTGAGCACCAGCACATCTTGGTACAGGCGAAAAAGTTCTCTCACAGTTGTAGTGGGAACATTTAATTCATGCAGGACAACCACAGAGAAACACAGTCTGGGAACCAGCAGCTGAATGAGTGGAGCTGTTGAACCCCTCGGTTCTGGTCCCAGAGGGAGCCTGGGGGTGCAGCAGGGAGTGTGATGAGAGGAGACCAAACACTGAGCCAAGCCAGTGAAAGGCTCCTTCTCTGATGCTGCACGGTGGGAAGGGTTACCTTTGCCTTAATAGCCTGGAAGAGACTGCCTTATGCACTAGATTACCACAGAAAACAGATTTATGGGCTTAGTAATGAGTATAAAAAAGGAAAAAACAACAAAAAAACTACTATGCCAGAACCTGGAGAGGTCCCAGGCAATCCAGGGTGCAGCATTGCAGGGGAATGCACGTGCTGGTTTGTGACCAGTGCCACGTTCCAGTGGCTCAACGCCTCAACCTTTCCTGCAGGAGTCTGAAACCTGAACAAGCCCACGATATCAAAGTGCAGACAAGTCACCTAGTTAATACAATCTAATAAAATATCTGACTATTCATTACATGTGTGAGCAGAGTATATGGCCATCTCGACATCAATAAACTAGCTGTGCAAAGTCTGTTTTCTAGCTCAAGTGCTCAAGGGAACAATCCTTGTAGACAAATGATTCATTCACCAGAGTATTTTAGAGATGGAAAAAAAAATCTCCCAGCCCATAGCGTATGTTATGCCAGGACTTAAGCCTGCCCTAAATTTATGTCTTGGCAATGACTGCGAACCCCAACAGCACATGCCCTCGGTTAAATAGCTGTCAGGTACAGGGACGAGGGGGAACTTAAAACAATCACCGTGGTTTAACAGGTCAGAAGAGACCCTGGGAAAGCAACCCACAGGCAGGCAGCGTGTCATCAGGCAAAGCCCCTCTCTACCAAGGACCTTCCCTCCCCTCGGTGCCTGAGGAAGGGGCTGTGCTGCCTGCGCGGGCAGGGCAGGGGTGCTGGCTGCAGGCAGGGGCTGCGGGCCCCAGAGGGGAGCGCCTCTGCTTCTCCTTGCCCACCAGGAATGGTGTCTGGCACTGAGAGCCTGTTCCCAGGAGGGGATGGGGGACAGCGAGGATCTGCCGCAGGTCCCAAGGGACAGTCAGTGTGGCAAGCGGGATGGAGAGGGGAGGTTGACATACCTTCACCTGGCCTTATGTCCGGTCTCCCACCATCTTTCCTATCGTTCTTATCATCAAAGGCATCAGCCAAGTCCAAATCCCCAGGATACTTTGCTGTAACACAACATGGGGGGTTAGCAGTGCTGGCCACAGGCTGGGGATCTCAATTAACTAAGGAAATGCTCAGCTTTGCCAGGGAAAAGTGCCAGTGAAAGAGATGAAGCCTCTGACACAAGTATCTCCTGGTTTCGCTATACGGCATCATGGCAGATCTTTCAAACCCATCCCGTTCTGTGCCCCTGTGCTGCTGTGGGGAGAAATGCCGTGTTCCTCTGCGGAACAGCCTCATGCTGTGGCTCGAGTGCCGGGCAGCTGGATAAATCAAGTCAGGTAGAAAAGGTCAGAGCCAAACAGGCGCTCCCAAGGGCCCAGCCAGCAGAGGGGACAGAGGCGGCTGTGCCGCATTGCCGTGCTGGCTGGAGTGGCCAGCGGTTTGATTGCTTGGTGATATTTTCCTCCATGAACCCCCCGTTGGTACCCTGAGCAGCCTGGCTCTGGCAGAGTAGCTATTGCCTTTGCCAAAAGGAGGCTAAAACCATGGCACGGAGCCAACCTGAGCTCCTCAGCCCTCCCGCCAGCTTGCACCCTAGTTTATTACGATCCAAAATTGTTTGTTTTGTTTGTTTCATATTTTTTTTTAAGTGTCAGAGTGCCTTTCGCCAAAACTGCTGGAGCGGGGAGCTGACAGGGTTCCCTGAGCCTGTGGGACAGCGTGCCGGTGAACCCTGGCACAGCTGGGCTGTGTGCTGTGCTGGGGAGGACAGCAAGCCCACAGCCTGAAAACAGGCAGAGGAATGCAAAACAGTCCAGGAGCCACCAAGATCCCCAGGGGTCTTTTTTTATTTTCCCTCAGTGTCTCATGTGAACAAACAAACTAGAAGCTGGAAGTACCAGGTGAGGGGCAGTGCCACCATCGCTGCGCATCCCAAAGCATTTGGCTGCGCTGGCAGCAGAGCCAGGACAAAGCCAGGGGGGCTGGGGAGCTCATGCTCACCTGGGTTAGGCTTGCGGGGGGCCCTCGTAGTTTTTGGCTGCTTGGTTGTGGTGGTGCGGAGGACATCCCCAAAGCTGTTGTCTGAAGGGAGGGGAAAAAAATGAGACCAACATGACATTACCCTCTGAAACACGCATTTGGACGAGCACGGAGAGGGGATCCCCTCCCCACAGGGAGACTGGGGCTGTGCTGGGGCGGTTCAGTACTCTGGTCCCTCCACAGCCTCGGCTGCCCCTGACACCGGGGCACGCCCTGCCCCTTGGTGCCCTAGGGATGCTCAAGCCCTTGGTGTAGGTGGCAGGCGTCTTTGCAGGGATCCCCTGCACCATGGCATGTGTCCATGGAGCTCTAATTCGAGAAGGGGACAAGCAGGGCTGCCAGGAACATGCACCCACACATGCTGCCGGCAGGGCGCACGCCACGCTCATGAGAGCTCTGCCACCATGAGCACAGTCCCATGTCATCCCCGTGATCTACCCACAGAACAAAGGAGCAGGACCAGGTGCCACTGAAAAGGTACTTCAGAACGTGCCACCTCATTGATGAAATCTCCCACCTAACAACAGCTAATGGCTCTGTCCAGGCTAAAAATTTTTACAAATGCTGTTGGTGAAGCCCCCCAACATGGCTCAGGCAGGGGTGTGTGGGCAGTGGGGGAGGGGGGATGGCGAAACGCTGGTGCCCATCCTCAGCGAGACCCTGGAGATCGGCTCTGCTGGCTCCAACAACAGGGGAGCAGGAGGAGGTAGTCACCTTTTAAAGTCACCTGTTGTTGAGCACCAAAACATGCCAGAGCTCATTTGTCTACACCCAGTTCCAGCCTCCTGGCTGCCAGGATGGCTCCCTGTTACTTTGGGGAGTGTTTTCCCCAAAGCCCCAAAGGCGAGCACACTCACACTCCCCCGGGCGCAGGGAGCTCTGCAGTACCTGGTTTCCCTGGCCTGGGGAAGGGCTTCGGAGTGGGCTTGGCTGGTTTGGTGGTGGTCTCCAGAGGGGGGTCAAAGTAATCAGCCAGATCAAAGCCTGTTGCAGGAGAGAAAGGACCATTAAAACCCTCATTGTTTGGTGGGGATGGTGTGAGGCTTTGGGCACACATCACCTGTGGGTGCTGTACTAGTTATGTTGACCCCCATTGTTGGGGGTCAATGGCACCCGTGTCGGCGTGGAGCTGAAAAGGGCATCCAGCTGCTTCACTGCTCAATCACAACCGTATTGCAGAGCCTTCAGATCACCCCGGCCATCATTTAACCCTCCCCGTCCGAGCTGTGGCTGCCACCCACTCCTAGCCCGAGCGACCCCAAAACAATGTGTTTTGTGGGGGAGACCTGTCGCTGTCCTGCGGCACCTCCCAACAGATGGTGCAGACGAGAAGGTGCTGTGGGGACTGAGCTGGTGGTTGGGACCCATCTGCTCCCTGCACGGCTCCCTGTGAGTGACCCTGGGCTGAGCAGACGGGGCCAGGACACAAGAACCCACTGCAGGAGACCCTGGGTGAAATAACTCATCCAAAAAGCACTCCGCAGGGAAGAAAAAACTCGCCAAGACAAAGCCTCAGGCTCGGCATGTGTCCATTTCCCGGGGAAAATTTATTGGATCGAATGGGCTCTCGTTCGGGCTGTGATCCAAACGCTGAAGCTCTGCACGTGCTTCAGACACTTGGCTTTTCTTGTCTCTAGCAAAGACCACAGCGGCCAAGGAGCTGGACAGTCCGATTTGCTCAAATTTGTGCCAAGATCTTTATGCAAGGGCAAGCGGGTTCACTTCCGAGCACTCCCCTGCTGCAGTTTATTTTAGGCTCCTCTTGCAGGGTTGAGCAACCCTCAGCTCTTGTGACCATGCTATATTTAAGTAGGTATGTTTGGCCAGAACTGAGCCAGAGGAGCTGCTGGCAAGGAAACCTGGGTGAATTTAAGGGAGCTTCCTCAGCTGGGGCAGATGCTGTGGAGCCAGCCAGCACATCTGACAGGCACAAGCAGTTGGAGAGATGTTTTCACCTGGATGGGGAAATGTCACCAGGCTGGGCTTTTCCATGGGGGTTGGGCATATCTTGGAGTAAAAGAAGGAAGGAAAATATCCTCTGGGCTCCCTCCTGGAAGAACAGCTAGCATGTGCCGTGCAGGCAGAAACAAAAGCCCTTGTATGGCTGAGCAGTGATTTGTGTCTTTTCCGTTGGGATACTACAAAAACTGTGTGAAATTCAGCCTTGGCCATAAATGCTCCAATGCCACTTGTCTTCAGCAAGGACAGAAATATCAATATTGCATTTACTTTGGCCATACGGGAGGAGCGCACATATGCCCACCATCACCAGCTTTCCCACGGGCAAGGGAAGGTGTCCCAAAGCGTCTGCTAAGGCTGCAGCACCCACCAGCAGAGGCGCAGCCCACAGCAGGGTTCGCATGGTTTAAACACCCATGGGAAGCAAACCCATGCTGTACTTAAAAGACACGCACGCAAGGTCTCACCTGTCCCACCTGCTGGCTTTCTGGGTCCTTTGGGAGTGGCTGTGACAAAACAGGGAGGAAAATGTTAGTTGTGAGCATCACTGAAAATGTCTCACTTGTGCTTTGAGAATAAATGGCAAAGATTTCACCATGAGCTTTATAGATGACCATCGCTGGTCTGTGTTTGTCAACTTGGAGCCCAGACCACGAAACCCCCGTGCACGCAGCATGTGGCCCCAGGAGAGGAGCTGCCGGTGCAGGAGGGTGAGCGGCTGCAGCCCCGCACAGCATCGGGCAGGATCTGGCTCCGCACAGGCAGCGTCCCACTGGGCAGAAAGCTGAGTGCTGTAATAAACTGCTCTGAATTCAGACTCCCAGAGACAGCAGCAAACAGAGCAAGGACAGATGCTGTACAGAACAGCATGGAAAACAACAGTAAGCTGCCAATATTTTGTTGTTTCCTGCCCGGTTGGCTAGTTAAACAACAGATAATTTCCAGGGCTGCCTTTATATATAGGAGGTTTCCCATCAGCTGGAGGAATTTTGGTGACACCTCAATGCTCAGATTCCAGCTCCCCCAGCTGCTCCTGGGCTAAAACAAGCTCCAGTGAGCCTTCAGGGGGATTGAGTTGGTTTGTGTTTTGTTTTGTTTTCCCTTGTAAACCACTATCTATTAATAGTGGCTAGCATTGCCACATATATGAATAAATTATGAGCAAGAGTTGTAGCTGCTCTGTTCCCATTAATTTTCATTTGCACCTCTGAATACTGGAGTACTTCTGTTGGGCTCTATTTCCAGTGTGCCGCTACGGTTTGATGTGACCCGACGTCAGACCCTTCGTTTGCTTTTATTCCGGGACTGATGTGATGAAGTCCAAGGCGGGATGCAGCAGCCGGGGGAGGCTGAGGGACAGCGCTGTCACCTGCCCCTGCTCTCACAGCTGGGACTCCAGCCTGGGGAAACGCTGCTTTCCCTCTGCAGGAGGTGGCTGTTGGGCATTTCTAACCAGGTGTCTCCACATACCATATTAAAGGGCTTGCAAAATCCTAGATGAGATCACTCAGGCCTGTGACCAAGCCTGATATCCCATGGTCTATCCTATCCCCCTCCTGCTGAACCCGGCGTGCTGCAGGAGAGATGCACGGAGCATCCGGACTCTACTCCATGTAAACTCTAACGTAACACAGCACAAGTGTCTGTGTGTTGTTAAGACTATAAAGTGAGAGGTTTTGAAACTTTTTTTAGCTTTCATTTAAACAGCTGTGGGTGTATTTTGTGTGATTACAGGGGCCAGCATGACTCGCAGAGTGCCCCCTGCTACCGCCCAGCCAGGCACTGGGTCTGGGGATGGTCACCATGACCCACACGAGGAGGGATGGGCAGCAAGGGGTCCTGGGCGCTGGGGCTTGCAGCTCCACCACAGCACCTCTGTGGCCAGGCAGTGACAGGGAGAGGCAATGTGTCCAGGGGCAGACCCGGCTTGGGCTCAGCCCTCAGCGCTGCGAACAGGCGTTCGATGTGCCCCTGGGAGGGAGATGAGCCTCCTCCCGTCAGCTGCTGTGCTGGCGGTTGGGTTATCTCTTTTGGGTGTAAAATGAGAGCTGTGCTGCCCTGCCTGGCCAGGCTCAGCAGGTTGCCTTCCCCGGGTGGAGAAGGAGAGTGGTTAATGCATCATCCTCCAGGCAAACAGGGGCATGTTTGATAGCAGGTGTTACTATGACAGGCAAGGATGCCAAAAAGACATGGTCAGTGCTGCTGCTACATCAAAGCACTGGTGTGCCTCCAAGGTTTGGTCACAGAAATCAAAAAGCGAAGGGCACAAGGTCAGCAACCAGCTTCTCCAGGACTATCCCCAGTCCCACCGGCCGGCAAGCCCAGGCACTGCATCTCCCCAGGCACACAATGAGGTGCACCGTATCCTCCACCACCCTCCCACCAGCATCAGATCACAAAAGAACAAATCACATCCACTAAAATCTATTTGTTTTCTCCTCTTTAAAAGAATAAATAAACACGACTTACGTCGCTTGGTGGTGAGGTCATACAGGGCATCTTCTAGGTTGAAGTCATCTGTGTCATCCCCATGACCTGGAGACAAAGAATCAGCACTGGTTGTACTCATTCTGCACAAAGTCAACCGCCTTTAACTACAGCACAGCTAGACTTGTTTGCTCAAATAGCTTTAGTTTTTAGAGGGCTTTCCGCTTTTTTCTGAACCTGACCTACCGTCAGTGATGAGGAAGACATCAGCCTTCTCCAAATGCTGTGACTGTTAAATTGCAGAGCAGTCATCTCTGGATTTTCCATTTTTCTGCCCTAATGGATGCGGTATAAAAACACATGCTATGCTTAAATTTGTCAAGGAGAGCCTACCAATTCATCTCTCAAGTTGCCAATCATCTGTGGCTGTGCTCATGATTATACGTTTGCTAAACACCATGAAAACATTGGGACAGCACAGACAAATCCAGTGAAAAACAAAAAAGCCCTGTGCACCTCTTCCTTGCAAGTGCCTTCCAACATCAAAGGGTTTGTATGAAAATGCTGCTGCTGGCTGCCAAGCACAGTTTAGCATTTCAGAGACCGCCTGCATCGTTCTGCCTTGATAATGCAAACCAGGACCAAACCCCCATCCCAGGGATACACCTGACAGGCACAGGCAGATTTTTTGTTAGAGATGCCTCACCACAACTCCAGTCACTTTATAATATCCCAGGGATAACTTGGTGCTACACCATGTTCTCCTGTGATAGGGCCAGTTAATCCTTCCTTTCTCCGTCTTTTTTTTGCATGGCGTTAATTACTGTTGACTTACCCTAGTTCTGAATGTGTTTGTCTTGATAAATTCACACTTTTACATCTCAGAGCATGCTGAGTAATTAATATCCTTTGGGTTTGCTAAGTACTGCAGCACTGCAAGAGAACATTAAAATGGCTTTCCTCTTATTCCGACTGCTAAATGGATTTAGCTATTGCCACCTGAGCTCCAGCATGCTTCATGAATAAATTTAAAGCTTTACTGACAAGGGCAATAACAACAGGAAGGCACCAGTCCATCAGAAAGCAGGTATCAGCATTTCAGTGAAAAACTTCTACCAAGAGTGGTCACTAAGTACTGCAACACCTCCAGCTCCGGTTTCACTTACTCACACATCACATCTCGTTTCATTTGCTGTCTATTTAAACGTACACTCAGCAAACCCGAGGGTGATTTAAATGCGGGGTCTGTGGCTGGACAGTTGCTATGGGCTTCTCTCTCCTGGCAAAGCACTCAGTGTTAAGCTGCTGCTTGGGGGGTGTGTAAGTAATAGATGTCCCAGCCCAGGGCGGCGTTTCTGATCGAGATGAAGGATGCCAATGCTTCCCATGTGAGCCTGGACGAACAGCCGGCCACAGACGATGTCCTGCGCAGGTGGAGCCCAGTTCCCACGCTTGCACAGGGTGCTGCTGAACCACCAGCACATCCCTGCTGAGATCCCACAAGCTCGTTAGTGCAGCGGCTGAACATCCCAAGCTTGCAACTCTGGTAATTTTATGCAGGTTCCCTTTCCCAGCATGGCTTTTTCCCCAGCCTTTTCTGGGTTTTCAGGAATCTCGGGGTCTCTGTCAATCTTGTCTTTCTATTTTAAACACTGTTTAAAAAAAGGTGGAAAGGGGAGACCACAGCGCATCTCTGGCAGGATGAGAATCACTACAAACTTGTCTGGGGGAAACGCACTGTTGCTGTGTCTCATTTTGGTTCCCCCTGCCTCTGCAGCAGGCAGGGCGAGCTGGCAGCAGGGGTGTGGTGGTGGCACCAAGACTGGCATTGGTATGCCAGGAGCCATCCCCTCTCTACCCCCGCTCCCCCTGCTCTCTTTGATTAAAACATGTTAAGGGTGTTGATTTGCTGCATGCCAGCCCCGCTGACAGCGCATCCTCACTGTGCTCTGCCTTTGACGTAGGTGCCCAAATCCCGAGTGAGGGGGAGCGGGTGGCCCCGGGGGTGTGTGCAGCTCACCATGCCTCTGCTGAACAGCTGTGGGGGCCAGGGGGCTGCATGGAGACATCCCCCTCAGTAAGGCCACGGGTCCTGCGGGCATTGTGAGTGCCTCAAAAAATGGGCTCCCCCCTGCCTGGCTTTGTGGGGCTCACTGGACTCGCCGGCTGAGCAGCCCTTATACTTCCCCGGGTTTGGTGACGGGTCCCCTCGGCATCTCTCCCTGCAGGACAGGAGGAGGGTGCGGCTTCCAAAATCAGCCTCCCCAGAGCCAGCTGGCTCACCAACGGGTCTCGAGGCATGAAAGGTGCCCAGAGTGCCCCATCCTTGCAGGGCTGATGTAAAACAGCAGCCGCTAATGTGTCCTGGGCTGCTGCTGTGTCCTGGAGATCCTCCCGCTGGGGAGAGCCACCCATGGGGCTTGGGTAAAGGTTAGGAAAGTGTCGACACACTGAAATCACCCGGTTAAACCTTCCCCAGGAGCTGTGGCACTTGGCACAGCCCATTTCCCAGGGCTTTCCCACCGCTGCCCACTGCAAACCGAGATCCTTTTCCAGGGCAATTTAAATCTAGGAATCCCCTGGCATTGGCAAGGATTAATAATAGATTGCCAGTTAATTGAAGCTGACAACATCTTTATTTCATGCAAAGGGTGTTATAGAGACGTATTATACCTTTTATGGATCAATGACCAAGCACTCCTGTCAAAGGCACGCAAACTTGCCTGCCTGCTCTGGCAGACAAGAGCTGAACGCTTCCTTCCGCATTCTTTTTTACAGTTCCTAAGTGGTAACAAGCCAGATGCTTAAAAACCAACCAGCACTTGGTACGCATGTTTACCTTGCAAACACAGCTTTTCAGGAGGCAGCGCTGCTGCTCCCTGCACTGTCTCATGCAAATCCCTTTGCCTCTGAGGCCCCAGTCCCACTCTGCAATTGCTGGAGGAGTGGGCTCCTGGGCTTCTAAAACCCATCCTCTGATGGGATTCCAAGTGCAGCACACAATATTTTTATATTAAGGGTTTATACTCTCCGGGAGAAGCTGAGGCACATGTCTATGTACTACAGCTCACAAGCATCCCGCTGTGAGTTGCAGAGGTGTGTGTCTGTGATGCATGCTTAGCGGTCGAGGTCCTGCAAACCCCGACATTTCAGCTCCCCCATAGGATGTACCTGCGCTGCCAGCAGCCTGGTATGGGACTATAAAACCACTGATATGAGAAATCATCCTCCACTGATTGCTCGGTGTCAGGGAGCAGTACAGGATCTTCGCTGGCATTGATGACTATTTTGTCGAGTTTTTTTCTCTACCGTTGCACTGGGTCCTTGGCAGGATTCTTGTCTCTGGCTGCTGGGAGCAAAGGCACATCCCCAAGGACAGCTGGGACGAGAGGGGAGCCCTGCACACTGCTGGCTGGGGAGCAGTCGTACCAGCGCTGGAGCATCCATGGGGCTGCAGGTCTATGGTGAGGGGGAAAATAGGCAAACAAAGCGTGTTTTCCATATTTTTCTTCAATACGGCAATAAAAAGAAACTAAGCTGGGACACTGCATGGTAGCCAACATGAATCCCCCAATGCCAGAGCATGGCGATGGAGGGACCCCAAGGCTGCAGCTGTGCTGGGTGGAGGCTGTAAAACAGAGGTGTGAGCTATGGCCAAGCTGGCACCGCAGGCTCCCTCGCTTCACACCGAGTCCCCCTGCTTTGCTGGGGGTATTTTTAATCAGAGCTAGCTGCTCTTTGAAGGTAGAACGGTTTTGTGCCTTAATGTATTCTTTCCTCATTATTTCTGTAGTACGCAGCTCAAACACACAATTGTACTCGTCAGCTTTTTAGTTTTTACAATTATATATATATTCTAATTAAGCCCCACTGTTTGACAAAGCTTGAATTACAGTATCATAATTCACACCCAGTATATTGCGAGGCTGTCTGCAGCACTCGGAACGAGGTGTATTCCATTTTTAGTGCCAGCCCACGGATCTCTTTGTGCAATATATATATGTGTTTAGCTTCCCTGGGAATTGAGAGCTCACGACAGTACGAGATTGACAGCCTGGGAGATTACGGGAGAATGCAAAGCAGGTACAAGGGCAGCGGAAAGTAATTCCAACTGCCTGACTTTAATGCATCTACCTTAGGAGTGACGCAGCAGGCAGCGAGTGGGAGAGGGGGGGAAAGCACGTGCTGAGGTAACCAAAAGCACCAGGGTGTCCCCAGTGACCAACCTCATCCTTCTGGCTCTGAGTTACGGTGTTGGCACAGGCAGGCGGTTCCCTGTGCAGGGCACCCACGGCCATGCTGGCACCTCTGGGCAGGGCGCTGGGGATGGAGGGTTTTCGGGTGCAGTGTCACGCTGCCCGTGCTGGGCTGCATCCTCGCAGTGGTGTTTCCCACTGTGTCAGGAGAGATACAGCCTCAAAGGTCTGCGGGGAACAAACAGCCACTCCTCTGTGGCCACAGGGCTGGTCTGCAGCAGCCAGGGTGCCGCCAGGGGTCCCCAGGGACCTCCCCTGGAGCAGGGAATGGCACATCAATACCAGTTGGAACAGTGACCCTGGTCAGCACAGACCAGAGCTTCAGACTTGCTGATGCTCTCTACCACCACTGACTGAGCGCCAGCCCCAGCCGCTTGCCAAACACGTGGTAAAGTTACTTTCAAGTGCCAAGTCGCTTGCAAATCTTGAGTTCTTGCTGACTGCTAAGACCAAGGCGCAGTCCTGTGTGCCCAGGGAGAGCAGAGCTCTTTGGAGCTGGGGCATTGCAGATGTTCTCTGGGAGCAGCTCTGGCAGGCCAGGCGGGTAAGGACAGTCTGGAGCAGCCGGACTTCTCTCCAGAGACGTGCCCAGGCTGTCTCCTGGACACAGACCGCCTCCTGAAGTCAGCTCTGCTTTGAAAGGCAGACTCTGAACTTCCTCCAGGCCGTCCCTGCACCAACACGGCAGCAGCAGCCGGCCGGGCGAGGGCAGGCAGGATGGCAGCAGGGGGGTGGCTGACACGGGGCACATGGCCCTGGCCTGGGCACCGGCACTGAGGGCGGTGGGACACAGCCCCCACCTGGGGTGGCCTCTGCGCCTCGCAGGGGATGAGGCAACGCTGCCATCCTCATTCTACATCCCCAACGAAACATTTTGATTTCCAGAAGTACTAATCAAAATCACTCTTGATTATGGCAAAAACAACCTCTGCGGATTTTTTTTTTCTTATGCAATTAACAAGGGTATATGGTAATTCCAAGCAATCTTGCTCTTGAGATTAAAGGCAAGCCTGCCAGGAAGCACATGAATAAAGCTTTAAGATGAGAATTTGCATAATGAAGACCTTCTCTTTTGTGGAGGGACTAATGGTGGGTATGTATGAAACTTATTAACAGAAATGCCTAAAAGCCGGGCACACCAGCGCAGACAGGACGGGCAGTGCAGCCCTGGCATGGGCAGTGCTGTCTGCATCTCTGGGCAATGCACCACGCTTGGGTTTTTAATCCACAAGAAAATTCTGCATTTTAAGCCACAGGAAAATCCTGTGTTTCTGTGCACTGTGGCAGCTGGATGAGAAGTAGATGTCTGTTGCAATTTGATTGCAAGGATTACTAGGAATAATTTAAATTATTCGGTGGAAGCATCTGATACGCTCAGCACCCAGTGAGAGTGATGGAGGTAGCAAGGAAAACGTGACCAGCAAAACCGGCCTGGGTCTGGTGGGCTCCAGACTCCTTCTCAGCAGACACCCATTAGCACCATGATCTGCGACCAGGCCAGAAAGGCCACTGTCTTGATGAGCAGGAGAAGACAAGTCCTTGCTGGAAGCTGCCCACCGAGGTGCTGAACGCTGGAGGGATGCTGGTATCCATCCACCCTGCATCACACCATGGGCTGCCCTACGGTCCCAACACATCTTCTCCCCACCTCAGGTGGGAGACAGTCCTCCAGGTTGCTCCCAAAGCACTCGAAGAAGCAGTGCTGTCCCGCACACCCTGCGGTGTCCCACGTCCCCAGGGAGCGGCTGGTGGCTCCGTCTCTGCCACCACACTGGGAGCCACTGGCAGGTTTGCAGAGACCAGGCACAAAACACAGCCAGGAAGAGTTTCTCATCCACTGCCATCTCGTGTAGCCTTTCTCATTCCTCCACAGCAAGATTTAAAACCCCAGAGGAAACACGTTTGTTTCCTCTTTGCCAACAGCCACACCTGGTAACTGGCCCAGTAAATACTGGGAGCACCTGCATGGAGCCTGCAAGGAAACCTTGAAAGCTGAGGGCTGAGGACAGGGGCTGGCCTCTTCCTCCTGAGTTTTCTCATGTGAGAAGAGCCCCTGCTCCAGACCTGTCCGCAGGAGGATGAGCTTTGCCACCAGGCTGCTCCTCCCCCAGCACTGCCTTTCTTGGAGCGACGGCAGCTCCAGCCCCACCACCAAACCCACCAGTCTCCATGACCACCAGCCAGCTCCCAAGGAGGCACAAAACACCCCTAAATCCAGAGGTGTTTCTTCATGCCAACTCATCCCAACTTTCTCCTTCTTCACAACATTTCTCTTTCACCTGCTTTGATTCTCACTGACTCAAACCAGTGGGGGATACTGTATTTCCATGTTTTATTAAAAAAAATGAGATGAGATATTAATGGAGTGGCTCTGTCCTAGCCAGTTGATTTTTCTTTCCAAACCAGCACAAGGTTGCCAGCTTGAGGACGTAGGAGCATGGCAAAGGGGTCTTTCTTCACACACTTGGGGACTGAGACGTGAAGGAGCAAATTTGCTGTTGTAGGAAAGCACAGGGGTTTTGCATGTTTCACTTCTCTGCCAGTGTCAGTACATCACCACGTTAAAGCTGCAAGCTGGAGGGGGCTGCAAGCACCAGCTGGCTCAGCTAGAGATGTCCTAATCCTGGGGTGACGCACAGAGCACCCCTGGGCAGCCACACAACATCTGTTTTGGGGGGGTGCCAGCCCAGGACTGCAAGTGTGCAAGGCTGGGGAGGGGGAAGCGAGTGGCCCATGTCACATGTCACGTTGCATCAGACGCTGCCATGCGATGTGACAGAAGTCACAGCAGTGAGGCCGTGGAGGAGCCCCAGTGCCCGGGAGACCGTCCTGTCCCCGCAGGGTGGCGGCTGCAGCCCCAGTGCTTGCGGCACCGCCAAGGGTCCCTGTGTATCCTTCATCCTGTGTTCCCACCCCAGCCTGTGGGTACAACCCCAAGGAGGAGGGTGACTGCACAGCTCCGTGAACTACACCATGCTCAGCAGCAGCCTCGGTGCAGGGACCGCCAAGGGCTTGATCTGCTGAATGAAAGTGTCTGGTCCCAGGGAGGCTGCAAAGCCTCAGGCTGGGCTGGAGCCCTCAGGAGACCAGAAGCTCCCCAACCCTCTTGTGTGCCCCAGGCTCCCCAAAAGCACTGGTCAGAGCAGTACCCCCCACCACAGACAGATGAACACCTCCAGGTGCCAGCAGCAACAGCTCAGAGTGAAAAGCAAAGAACCATCAAGGGCAGTGCTACTGGAGCTAGAAAAGGCTTCATATCAGGTTTTTCCACAGGATGCATTAGACTAGCAGCCATTCCTGGGGTCTGCCCTATCTCTGGTTCCAAAGCATCATCCTCTCCCTGACCCCATGAGAAACAAACATTTCACCACGTCTCCTTCCACCCCAGCATGGTCAGAAAGCAGGTAGCCTTGTTCTGCCATCACAAGATGCCAATCAAAATGGTTTTCTTCAGTATCAGCACTCAAAGCTTTCAAGGTTTCCAAGGCTCTCTGATGCCTCAGTGCATAGAGTGGGTGACGTTTTCTAAGCTACTTTTAATAAGACAATCGTTCTTTGAAGTTTGTGTCAAAGAGGTCTCTGCTGCAGCATTGCCAAAACCTGCTTTCAATTAGTCCCAGATCAATTGCATCGGGAACAAAAGGCTGGAAAGTTTTGAGCACAAGTATTTAAGGTTCCTCCCCTTGTGGGGTGTGCCTGAGATCAGCTGTACCTGTGATGAGGGTATCAGCCTGTCTCAGCCCTCCTGGGTGCTCTGCTGCTGAGCCTATGAGGAAAATCTCTGACCCTCTCTGTGACTTTGGAAAAATGCTCCAGGTAACCCTCGGTAATTTGAAGGTGCATCTGATGGCAAAAAGAGCTCTTTCTTCTTTTCACTCTTTTGTTGTTTGTTTATATATATATATATATATTTTTTTTTTTAAAGGAAGAACAATTTATTATACCCAAAGGGGGAAAGGATGTGGATGGCATCATTTTTTTTATTTCCAGACCCCAACCACTTTGCAAGTGGCAGAGGGGAAATTAGCACTGACCCCACTTCACAGATCAGGGAACAGTTAAAGGTGACTTTCTCGGGTCATAGAAGAACCAATAATGTCATCCAGGACTTGGGTTTGTCACGCTTCCTCATGCAGGTGTCTGCTGGAGAACTGGATTACTGGTCCTGCAACAAGGGAAGGGGAGACAGGAGGTGCTGTGACCCTGTTGCTGAGCAGGAACTGGGCTGTTTTCCTGCAGCAGAGGGCACGCAGCCACGGCCCTGTGCGGCGATGCCAGGAGCCAGCTCTGCCAGGGAAAGGCAGGATCCCAGCTGGAACCAGTTTGGGGGCAGCCTCGGCACCGCCTGTATCCAGCTGTGCTGCCCCTGCCCTTTGCTCAGCATCAGCAGGCACAGGGTGGGAAACACGGGCTCCAACTCAATTGCTTCGTGACCTCTAGTGAAGGTAAAAAATCACAGCAAGTTCCTTTTCCTCCTACAGCTGTGGGTGCAGGACTGAAAACTAGGGTGCTTTCATGTTTTCCTGCATGCAGTCCGCCCAGAAACATTACAAGGCACATTCACAATAGCCATTTGATTTCTGCTTCTGCATTAAGTAATGACTATGAATTTGCCCAGGGCCAAAGATGCCTGTTTATCAACAAGACAACAAATTGTGGCATGAAAGCATTTTGTTCATAAGCCAGCACAAAACAACAGATAATAAAACCAGTGATGCAGAAGCCAAAAGAAAACTGAAGCAGGAGATTAAATGCTTATCACCTGATTCCCGATGGAGAGAGATTGCTCTCATCAGATATAGATCAAGAGAAGACGCTGTAGTTAAAAGTAGGTAAATAGGGAATTACAAGGTAAAAATGCTGGTTCATCACTTGGGATGCGCTGCTCCTGTTGTACTGTGCTACTTAAAATCGGAAGCACAGCAGCACTGGAAATGAAGACTTGGGTGATGCCGACAGATGGAGCGAGGCCCCGGGAGCCCTCTCCTCTGGCTGAAGGCATTTGTCTGTCCCTGTCACCACAGCCTGCAATGCAGGGCCACTGCTGCGGCGCAGCCCCTGCAGCTGCCTGCTTGCCTTTCCACAGCACCTCGCCCTGCAAATACTGGCTATTTGGATCAGGGTGGGGAGCAGTTTAGGATCCAGCCCCTCCTGCTCGCTGTCTGCACCCTTCTCACATCGGCTGCACTGGGATGCACAGGGCTCACCCGGCTTTGGGTGAGGTGGCTCTGCTGCTCCCTGGAGCATCGCAGACCCGGGACTGCTACGTCCCCCTGTGGGAAGGGGCTTCCAGCATGGAGAACAACAGGGAGGCGGGGGCTGCATTTTGGGCAGACGGTGCAAGAACTGGCGGTGATCGTTAACCACTGATCATGGCCAGCCTGGTGGCCACACCACCACCACTCTAGGTGTGCCCACGGCAAACGAAGCTGTGCCACATCCTTTGGCTCTTGTACCAGCTCACTTTCAATAAGGTGGGTTTGGCTCCTTGCTCTGACCGAGGAGTTTGGAGAACCCCCTGGAAGGAGAGTTTGGGGTGTGCATCCCCCCTGCTGCTGCCTGTGCCCAGCACAGCCTCACCCACCTCCTCTGTTATGTAGGTGGGAAAGGTCTACTGAAATACTTCTGCCGGGGAAAAGTGTTTCTGTTAAGACAATGACAATTTATCAGGACAAATTCTGAAAGTTCTTGTTATAGAAAATAACTTTATTTAAAAAATAATTTAATTGCTATAATTTAAAATGTCATTTTTAAGTCATGAAAGACAGCTGTTAAATCCTGAGATAAAAACTTCTAGATAGTGGTGCACAGCTACCTGGTTTTTCCTCCCATCACTAGGGCAACAGGTGCCTTAAAACCAGAGCACCGTTTGCTATTGATGTGGCAGGAAATAATTTAAACACAAAAATAGCAGCACACTAAGTTCAGAGAGAAATCCACCAACAGGTGTCTCCTGCTCTCTGACCCTACTTGGGGAAGAAACAGCATCAACGTTTACAAAACCAACAGTTTGTAAACTGTCACTTTAATTCAAGTGTTATGGCTCTGAGATTTCCTCTCCAAAAGTACTTAAATCATTCACTCAGTTAAGACCATTGTTACAAAAAAAGACTGGATATGCCTTTTTTCTTTTCAAACATATGCTTTAACCTCACTTTAAAATGCTCTATTTTCTGTATGAGGCCAAAGACACATATTGGGATCAGTGTGCACTTTTAAAAACACATGTGAGCTCAAAGCTTAGTGCTGTTGTATGGATTTTTGGAAATAATGAATTCTGGCTTCCTGGCAAATAATTACAAACTGCATGGCACCCGCTCAGTGTCTCTTGACAGTGCGTGAGACAGTCTGTCACCAGCAGCAGGAGCTGATGCCCAGTGAGTGGGGCCAGGCTGAACACCCGCACCTGGGTTAGAAACCAGCCTGGTTCAGGGTCAGTAAAGCCGGGCTTTGTCTGGGGGAGAAGGGGATGCTCAGGGCTGGCTGTACGTGTCACCTTGGACGGTTTGGCTTTGTGGGGCTGCAACCACTTCAGCCCAGAGTTGTGATGACATCAGGTTGTATGGGGATTTCTCTGGTCGAAAGAATTTCCAGGGTGGGAAAATGTGCTGGGCAAGGGGAAGGTTTTGCCAATTCTTGGTCTTTCTACCTCTTCATGGCACAAGATTGTAAGTATATTTGGGCTTCGCAGTGGAAATTATGCAAGTCTCTGAGAAGAATGCTTTGTACCAGAGGGCAGGATGGCACCTGGGGAGGTTTTGGCTCAAAATGACACAGATGCAGCCCGGAATTAGCTTTGCTCAGATTGTGTTGTCTGGGAAGATGACTCAAGTCTCGCAATAGCAAGGACACCTGAATGGAGGTGGCTGGTCATCACAGAGACGTGTTCCACCAAGCTGCTTGCTTTCATCCTGTGTCAGTCATACAGAGTTCTGATAGAGAGATAGACAACTTTCCCTAAGCTCCTACTCCAAAAGCAGGTTTGTCAGCAGACAACGCTTTATGGTCACAGATTAATGTACTGTTTGAAATCTTATCTTGTATCTAAGGTCCCTTCTGCAGCACAAGCACCTCTTTTGTCACCCACAGCTGTGGCTGGAACCCTCTTCTGCTTGTTTAGCTCTTGCATCCCAGAGCACACAACGCAGTTACCCCGAAACACCCAAGCAGGAGCTTGTCTTTCTGAAGCGGGATTTCAATACAATTCTTTCAACTTTGACAAGTTCTTCCTATCCGGATTTCTTTGTGCATGGTCAAAGAGAGTGTTTCAAAGGGCAAGGAAAATGCTGAGCAATTCTCTCTTCCCAGATCCTTGTTAACTGGAGACAGTCCCTTGCCAGCCCCTCACCTGCAGAGCCCTCCAACAGCCCAACAACGCTCTTTGCAGCATCCCTCCTCCCTGTCTGAGCTGCTACCACCAAACTCTTGCCAGTGCCTCTGGTTTTTGCTTTCTTTGGCTCTTCTACACATACATGCCCTGCCAGCACTGAATCCCTACAGCAGACCTGGCCCGCTCCTTCCTTGAAGACGCTGCTCATGTGGCTTGGAATCGTGGAGAAGAGGAGCTTGCACTCAGCATCAGCTTTCTGCCTGTGCCCTGGCACTCCCGCTGCAGTAGTCTGCTGTGCTTTTCCAGATAATGTTGGAAAGCAATGAAAAAGGATTTTGGAGTGACTACAAGACAGTTCTGTAAATATGTATTAGCATTAACTTTATCCACATCGCACAAGTGGGGTGAGCTTTCAGAAGACTAAAACCAAACCTGTCCCTGTGCTGTTCAACTGAAATCCCTGCAAGTGTACAGAAAGCATTTGCCTCTCGCTTTGCAGTAGCTAGCAGGATAATATTTGGGCTCTGTTTTCTTCTCAAAAGCACTGTTCACTCGGCAGATATGTTCTTGTGTTCACATCTCAAATCACAGCCAGTGACTCCAGCATCTGGATCCCCAACTTTGAAGTTTCCTTTTCTAAAAGTCCTTTCATGTTCTGTGTTTTGATATGCCACATTCATCTTCTCCCATTTTCCTCTATTCAAGTTCTTCCACCAGTTGTGAATTATATCAGTCAATCAGATTACAAAAGAATTATCGCAAAGGTTTTCTCTTCGCTATCAGAGCTATGTAGTTTATTAAACATATGTTTTGTTATTAGAGTGGTTTCAGAAGCACTGTCTAATAAAACCCCAGGTTTTCCTTTAGTTAATTGTCAAGTCAATGCCTTAGACCTCCAGGAAATATTTTTCCAAGGAGAAACAAATTTGGTTTTAAACTGAGCAGTCCTAAACGTTTATTCTAGTCAACAGTGGAGATCAATAGACTCTTCTGTTTTATGTGCTTTAAGGGCTGAAATGGTTGCAACAGTTGTAAGGAAAAAATTACATTTTTGTAGAGGGCAAAAAAAAAAGAAGAGTTAAGCAGCCATTTCCAAGCACAAATATTTCTAGGCTGGTAGAAGAAGTAGTTCCGAAATACAAACAGAAGCATGGAACTTAATTTTTTACAAAGCTCTGTACATAAATATATGGGCATGGCACATTAATTAATGCATATTTGTTCCAAGATCAGAGATAAGTTGTAAGAAAACAAATTTATCTTCTCCCTCTTTGACAAAGACACTATCAAAGTAAAAATTATTCTTTAAACGTATTACTTTGACTCACTGCTGATACCTAGTAATTGTAAATTCAACAACATAACGATGCATTATAACTAAAATTTTTAGTGCAGGTAAATGCTTTACTCAACGCTGCCATCTCCTTCACTTCCAACAGCAATCCCAAACCAAGGCTTTAGCTTCTATTCCAAGTAACTCCTCCCTGCAACTCTCCCAGCACAGCCGTGATGAGCAACCCTGGCAAGTGATGGGCGAAGAGCCGGCGGGTGAGCTGGTGCCAGCACTGCCTCTTGTGCCAGCTGTGTCCACCACTGCCTGCTGCACAACAGAGCCCGGGCACCTGGAAGAACATCTGGAAAAGTGCTGGCTCCTTTCTGCTTTCTTTGCGCTCTCCGTTGGGCACCACTGTGCAGAGACCGTGCAGAGGAGCTGCCTGCAGTGACTGCAGCCATCTGTGCAACAGTTATAAATAGCTAATTATACTGTCTAATATTACTTTCACATATAAGTAATTATTGTAATTGCTGGTGGGATATTGTAGTCACACTTGAGAGAAAAGGTGATCTGTGAGACGCTGCCTATTAAGACAAAGGATGACAACATGAAGAGTCGCCTGTCACTGCTGATACTGCAACTCTGGAGGACATGCCCAAATATTCTCATTGCCGGTTTGTAATCAAGCTTTTCTCGCATAACATGAAGCATAAAATCTGGATATGCCTCTTCTGCCTGGCCTGTAAAAGGTAACCTCATGCTCACTGCAAGAACACTGACCTCATAGGTCAAATCTGCCATCTTTCCAGGAAAACACACCAGTGCCTTTCTGTCTGGCTTACCACAGGAGTGAAGACAGGAGAGAGGAAAAAAGTAGGAAGGTCCTTGTTTGACTGTTTTGCTTCTCATTTTGCACAAACAGGGGGCTAACCACGGATGACTCAAACTTAACTACTTTCTGGGAAAGCCACAGACCTACTCATTTAAAACATCAGGCAAAGCACTAGCATAGGGAATGCTTGACTCTGGCTGCAGCGAAAAGGCTCTGCAGGGCCCGTGGTTTCCTTCACCGCCTCAAAATCCCATAATGCTTCTGCCCCCACTGCACTGGGGGAATACGAAAGAGTTTGGTGGCACTGGAACACATCTGAGTGCCTTGTGGGCAGTTCCAGCATCGCACCTGCAGCCAGGCGGGAGCACGGCAGCTCGGACGGGTGCAGCACGGCTGTGGCCGGCAGCACACCGGGTGCTGAAGCACAGTCATGTATGAAGGGAAATGCACTAAAATTTGACCAAAGAGAAACGCAAAACCTACCATATTTTTTCAATTAAAAAGCAGTTTTGTTCCCAATTTACCGGGCAGCCACAGCCAAGCTGCACGTTATTCTTCTGTCAATGGTGGATCTGGACCTCAGCTGCAGAAATCAGGCTACATACCAACTTTGTCTAGTTTGCCATCTTTGGTTCCTGGTAATTTGTAAACCTCCAAGCTTGCAAGAGACTGAGCTGCCTGCAATACACCATTGGCAGCGCTGGAAAGACTGTTTCAGGACAAGAAGACAAAAAAAAAAAAAAAAAGCTGGCGAATAGAGGCAATGAAGAAATCTGATTTCTGTTGGGGCTGGGCAGGAAGATTTCTGCTGCTGCCTCGGAAAGCCACCTCCTCACCACCACCTGCTGTTTTCCTGTGGGCACGGGATGATGGGGGGAGGCCACCCTGGTACCCGGGGCGCCAGTTTGGTGCTCAGGTGGGGAAGGGCTCTCCAAGCCTCTGTCAGGGCACTGCAAAGCTGCTCCAAAAGGTCTGGGAGAGAGACAGAGGGAGGAGCAGGAACCCACCCGTGGGTCAGGAGAGCCACCACCGAAATACCACAACACTGGAGGATGAACCTGAGGCCACGCAGAAAGGCTGAAGCTGCACACCAGGTACCTCGTCTCTATGCATCCAGTATCAGCAGGGCTCTGAGCACAACAGGCTGCAAGTGCAGAGCCCGCTTACCTTTACATAGTTATTTCCATGGAGAGACAATTTAAAGCAGCTCAGACAGAGCTGAACTTAATGTTGTTCAATTACCTGTGAAGCCTTGCAGTGGTGCGAATGATTTATGAATGTTTCAGTGAAATTCATTTTGATACAAACACAGCCAGGGATATTTAAGAGCTGGACCCTGCAGCCCAGCACTCCAAAATGAACCAGAACAGCATTCTTCTCTGCCCACGTTGTGAACAACACAGAATGCAAATAGCTTTACTGCTGACTAAACTGATTTTTTTTAAATTTCAATCTAAAATCAGGACTTTATGCACAGTCTCTTAGCTCAGCCTGTCAAGCTGATATCCACCAACTAAAAATGTAGACACTAAACTGGTGAACATAAGCAACTCTGTACCATGCTGTTAGTCTTCCAGGTGCACAAGCAGGCAAGTACCTAGTGCAAACCGAGAGTAATTCCAGGCTGACTCATGGTAAATCTAATCCCATCCAACAGAAAACGCTCAAGGCCCAGTTCACTCTTCATTTTGATGCAAATATCCTCTAACCAATCTGTGTTTGACAAGTGCCTCAGAGCTAACAGCAGATTTTTTTAGAAAAACTTTCCCAAGGCCTTTTACATAATTCCTGTCTATTTCTCCTATACAACCTTTAAGAGGACTTTTTTTTTTCTATTCAAACAAACAAACAGCTTTTAAAGAGTATCTTTTTTAAAAGGAAACAAACAAAGAGTTGTGGTAAACTTTGCATTGATTTTAAATCCTGCCCTCCCTGCCCCCAAAAAGCATGGGTTTTTTGTTTGGTTTTTTTTTTTCCCTGTCTTCATAGTTCCCGTCCAACTGGGACCGATTTCTCAGTTAAACTATTTTGATCTGCAGAAATAGTATTGGGAGTGAAAAAGAGTGAGAATACAACCAGCAGCCTGAGAAATATGGGACACACAGAGGATCATGTAATCCAACAGCTCAGCAAGGAGAGAGAAAACCAAACTCCTTTCGTGACAGCTCTGTGACTCCCTCTGTTTTGGATTATTCGAGACACAGGCTGCTACAGAGCTTTATACCTGCAGCACTGCACTACTTTCTTTAAACACCGTTGTGACACTTTCTCACAAAGAGGCATACGCTGCGTTCTGAGACGCTTTAATCACCGGTATTGTCAACTAATGACAGGTTACAGCCGTCATGTCCGTCAGATACCTGTGCAGGCGCATCCCCAGCCGCCGGGTGGGGGGAGAAGGGAGAGGCGCCACCGGGGGACGGTAAGAGCCCAGGCGCGGGGGGCCCGGGGGGAAGAGGGGGTGACTCGGGAGCGGCTTTGGCCGGGCCGGGCCCTGGTGCACAGGCTGGCGTCCCGCCATCCGCTGCAGTGTCGGGGTGCTCTGCGCAGGGTGGGGCCCCAGGGGGTACAGGCCCCCCCAAGGGCGTTCCCCCGGGCGGTGCATCCTCCTGGGGGCCCCTGCTAGGGATCCTCCTCGGGTGTGCATCACCCCAGCCCCGTGAGCCCCCCCGAGGATAGGCCGCATGCTACCGGGGGATGCATCCAACCTGGGGAGCCCGCACAGCGACAGGGGGCCCCACAACCTCTGCGGGATTTCCCTTCGGGGATGCATCCTGCAGGGTGACCCCGGGAGGACGGAGTGGGGGTTCCGCCGTGCCTGGGCCGGGCCGGCGCCGCGATCATGCGCAAAACGCTCCGCGCGCCCCCCTCCCCGCCGCGCCCCGCGGGACCCCCCGGGGCCGCCCCCTCCCGCTGCCCCGTGGTGCCGGTGGCCGGACCCCCCTACCTGCGCCCAGCAGCGCGGCCAAGGCGAGGAGCAGCCCCAGGAGGCGCCGGCCGGCCATGTCGCGGCGGGGCTGCGCGTCTGCCGCGGGCACGGCCGCCTCCCTCCGTCGGGGCGGGGCGGGCGCACGGCACCGCCTCCCGCCCCCGCCCGGCTGCGCTTTCGCCCGGCCCCAGCAGGGTGGGGGCGCGCCCGGCAAGCGGCGGAGCTCCGGAGGGGTCCGTGCCCAGAGGGAGCTGCGGCCCCCGGGGGGTTGCTGAGCTCCGCTACCGGAGGCTGCCGCTCTTGGCGGCTCCGTGCCCTGCCCGCCTCTTGCCGTCGAGGCATCCTCCTGCAGGGCGTGTGGTCTGGCTGCTGCTGGGCTCAGTCCTGTACTTACTCGCTGAAGCGGGGAGAATCCGCGCTCCAAATGGCGATGAGGCGATGCGCAGGAATTCTGTGCGGGGCTTTGGGTTGCTGCTGCCTGGATGGGATGCGCTGTAACGGTGGTCGAAGTGAGGAAGGCCCGGTGGGCAGAACCCTCGGGAACTGTTGGAGCTGTGCGTGCCGGTGGGCAGGATCCCCGGAAACTGTTGGAGCTGTGCGTGTCGGTGGGCAGGACCCCCGGGAACTGTGGGAGCCGTGTGTGTCGGACTCCGGGGGTTGTTGGAACCGCGTGTGCCGGCGGGGAGGCAGCAGTGGTGCCGAGATGGGGCGATGGTGCCCGGCGTGGGTGTTCTGTCCCGCTCCCGCGATAGGGCTCCGCGGAAGTGTAGGGGAGGCAGCTGCTGCAATTTCATTCTTCAATGCCAAGTATTTAATGCGGAGGTTACGGAGCCATAGAAATGTTGGCTGGAAGCGACCTCTGGAGGTCTCTAGTCCAAACGCCCCCTCGGAGTGAGACCCACGGGCAGCAGGTCACACCAGTCATGGCTTTGGGAGTTGAAAACCTGCAGGGATGGAGGCACTCCCAGCTCTCTGGGTGACCTACAGCAGTGCTGCCCCACTGCCCAGTGAAGGAGGTTCTCCTGGGCCTAATCTGACCCTCCCTAACCACTTCTTTGGCCACCACCCCCATTGTGTTGTCTGCCACTGTCGTCTTAATAACAGCCCTTAGGTAGCTTTAAGCTGCAATGAGATCTGCTCTTGGGCAGCTCCTTGCCAAAGCAAACAAGCTGCCCCTTGTAGTTCACGTGTACCAAGGTGCTGGACCCTCTTCTCTACATCTCTTTTAAATGGGGGGAGGAAATTGTTAATAATACAGTAAATAACTACTTTGTTGATATTTATACATTGTTTCACTACAGAAAAGGGGGTGAGGATGCAGCCTACATTTGGGAGGAATTCCTAAAGCCTTAGTGTGGACTGAAAGCCTGAAGAAGCGTCTAGGTTGTCTTAGTCCCATCTCACCTTACAGCAGTTGGGACATACCGCTGTGCCTCGGCGGCTCCTGCCGCGTATCAGGACTGTGCTTTTTGTCCTTGGTGGGAACATTGCTTGAAAAGACAGTGAGCAAACAGACCTTGGAAGAGTTACAGAAGTGCCCGGGTGGAAGGCTGTGGTGTGATAGCAGGGGAAGGGATGCGCTACTGCTGATTTTCATCTGTGGCCACACAGAAGATTGCAGGCTCCATAGCTCCCAGTGCCTTGCCTTCCACAAACCTTCTGGGGAGCGGATTTCAGTAAGTTCTGCACACTCGTACCGTGTCACTGGAGCTGTAGGCGCTTATAAACTGTGCAATTCCCTCTGCTACTGCAGCAACTAACGGCAGTAACAGGGGTCCAGATTTACAGAAAAGTTAAACTGGAGAAGATGCAGTTCAGCTGCTATACAAAGCTGTCCGCGCATTCACGATATTGCCTCATTTCCTTTTTATATAGAGGGAAATTCAGGATTTCAGTCCTGTTCGAGTCAAACTGAAGGAAACCAGCAGGACAACGTTTGTACCTTCCCAGTCTGGTTCCCCAATAACCTCTCCATCAGCTATTTGCATTTCAATGGCTTTCCAAGCCTCTGGTAATTGTTGGGGGAGGAGGCGGGTAAAAAGGCTATTATATTAGAGTTAGATCAGCTTTAGCAAGCCTGAAGGCATGAGAGAGCATCGCAGCTGCTGATGCAACCCATGACAGTATATTGTTTGCTGCTCCGTGCGAGCCTGGGGCGCGCACCAATGCTTGTGAGTTGATTCAGAGTTACAAAGAAATGTATGAATGTAGCATGTAATTGGCAGGAGGGAAGCAGCGCTGTGCTCTGAAGCTGAAGGGAAACGGGGCGGTAGGAACCGGGAATCCATGTTGGAACCACTCATCTGGCCAAACCCCCCGACAGCCGAGGGTGCCGTCCCTGGCCGGCTGTGCCCGGCCAGCGCTGGGGCTGTGTGCGACGGGCACCAGTTGTGCCTTTAAGGGAGGCCGAGGCAGCTGGAGAGCCTGGGGACTGGCCAGCAAGTGACTCAGCACCGCCTGACCTGTGCCCAGGAGCCCGAGCTATTCTGGGTTGGGCTGTGTTGAGGGCAGGCAGCCGAGATTTAAGCACTTCCAGTTGCTCCGCAGAGGATGTGCCCGTGCCGGGGCTGCAGCCTCGCACACGTTATGTTGTCCGGGACCGCGGTGCCGTTGTCCATTTGGATCGCTTTCCTTCAAGCTCGAGGCGCCTACGACCTTTTCATATTCTTCTCTTGAGCTAGGTTAAAGCTGTATTCTTTAAACAGCAGAATAAACCGCCATCAGAGACACTTTCAGTGGGAAAATATACTTGCTTCCCATTATATTTTAACAGGTATCATGCTGAACTCTTCTTGCTGCCTTTGAAAAATCTGCTCCCTGGGCTTAACACACTTTCGTCTACCTGAACAAAAATATGTTTAAAGAGAAGGGAAAACGCTGATCAGGAAAGGTAACGCTGGGTCAGACAAAAATCTGATTTAGAATCTTTTTCTTCCTGAATCTATTAAAATAATTTAGCAGGCTCAGAACATGTAATCCGTTAGATCTCAGAGCCCCTTGCAGGCACTAATCAATTACCCTTGATAAGTGATGGACACATAAAAAGCATCAATTTAGCTGCTGCTGAAGTGCTGCTGTTTTAAAAGCAGAATGAGCTGTCATGTAGCAACACATAGCCTTGCCAAACAGTTGTCTGTGATGGAAAATGAAAAATACTATACACAATTTAAAATGAGCAATTTAAGAGGCTGAATTACATTTCCACCTGTGTCCACCTCTTGCCTGCAGTATTGTTGTTTTATGGCCCTGTTTCCAAAGATAACAATTATTTTTTAAGTTTAAAAAAATTGCTATTTTGAAGGCCTTTTAAATTCCCTTTTGAAGCTGGAGCACATCTGGTCAAATTTGCCAAATACCTTGTTTTCTAAAGTCTTGGTTCCTTTAAAAAAACAAAACAAAACAACAAAAAAAACAACAAAAAAAAACCAAAAAAAAACCCCACACACAACAAAAAAAAACCAAACAAACAAAAACAAACAAACAAAAAACCAAGCAGTAGTATGAGATGGCAACCTACAAGCAGCACTCAGCCTGCACCACCCCAGCAGCCCTCTGCTTAAAGGACTCGGGGATATTCCAGTCTCCTCTGTCACAGCTGCATCACTGTCAAGAAGGCAGGAGCGGGTTTCTCTGGGCAATGGGCTGGTGGTCGCCGTGCTGCCGGCCCTGGTCCTGTGCCAGAGCTGAGATCTGTCAGACTTCCCTCCTTCAACTCCAGCAGCTGAGCTGAGGGAAGCTGCTGGGGGTCCTCAGATCCTCCCCAGCCCGCAGCGTGCTGTGGCTCACGTGAAAGTCATGGCTGAGTAGAGCTCACTGTAAACAGACTTACTCTGCTTCTCACCGCCCGCCAAGTGCCAAGTACTACTCGCCGTAAGCAGCTTCCCAGAGAGCCTCCAGTCTGGTTCTTTGCAGAACGGATGCATTGGGGGATATTTGTACAAGCTAATTTTAAGCATGTCATTTCTCTGCCTAAATTAGATGTCTAGACTCCTGCTATAATCAAAGGTGAGAGGCAGGTTCCTAATTACAGCGCTATGAATCACACCCTAAAAGATCCCTTGTCTGTATGGGCAGCGTGGGCACCTTTCATAGCTGCTTAAAACGGGTCTCAATATTCCCTGCTGTTTGCTGGGTCTGTCACCACTGCTGCAAACAAGTACAGAGCCCCCTCCCCTTGTGTAAATCAAATGCTTCAGCTGCGCTCTTAAAGGAGAAATGTTAGTAGTACTCGGATGGAAATTAACTGGAGAGTGCATTTATTTTTGGCCGGTCCTCCGGGAGCACCTGCCAAGCATTACCTCTCATTTCAAGCCGGACTGTTCCTGCTGAGAAAGTCTGATGGAGCTTCGAGTCTGGGTCAAGGTGAGTGCCTGGCTCTTCATCAGCTGTCTGTGCCATTTAAAAGAGAAAGAGGAAAGAAAGCTAAGCAGCAGATTGGGTGTGAGGAGTGGTGTGCTCCTGCTAGAGAGTGCAGGAATGAGAAGAAACAGGACTGCTTGGGTATGGTTTATGTGCTGATTAAATGCACCTGCTGGTCCCCAAGCATCAGTGTACAGTTTTAGAATAAAAATATTGAATCGTAAATTAAATAGAGAAAATTAATTCTGGCCTTGTCTACTCTGGGACGATAGCCAATTGCTTAAAACAATGCTTAAGTACACCTCTTTGAAACCAGAGTAATTGACACAAGCCATAGTGCCTGTGTGAAACGTTACCGAGAGGCGTTAAAACCATCGTGCGAACACCCTCAAGTGTTGACCATGGGGACCTCGCTATCAGGTGGACCATGCTCTCCCCTTCTGCGGGATCATGACCGGAGTGTGCACAGGGATGCGCTTTGCTGGGTGTCTGGAGGTTCCCGGTGCCAAACAGGAGCCGGTTTGGCCAGGCTGCCCCGTCTCCTGCTTCCCAGCATCACGGTGCTGGGAGTGCACGGGTGCGGCACTGGGCGCTGTGCTGCTCTTCTGGCGCAGGACTCGGGGGAAGAGACATTCGGGACTTTGTTTTCTCAGAATAACTGTGGTCTCAAATGGAAAGACACTGGGGCATTGGGGTCAATTCACATCTTTCACAAACACATTAGAAACTTACACTTGTTCTCTGGATTCCTGAAAAGCAGAAAAACCTGGTGTTTTCATTAAAAAAAAAATTCCACCAGGGATAGAAATTTCTGGCTGAGAATCCGAGGCCTGAACCCAAAGAAAACATGTCTCATGAAGCAGTGTAACTGCTCTGGCCAAGGTTTTCATTTTTTTTCTCAGCTTACTCCAGAAGTCTGCAGAATCCAAAAGGGGCTCCAGAGTGTAAGGTGACATTCAGTGGATCAATGAACAGCTGTAAAAGAGCTTTCCTGCCTTTCCCAGCAGTTAATAACTTCCTTGCACAGAACTTAATTTTTTCAGAAAGACCTCATGTGTTTTTTGGCTGACTGAAGACTGGCAAGGAATGTTCATAGTTACGAATGGGGAGATTTTCTTTTTTTTAAGGGAAATAAAAAAGCAAGCCCTCAAACAAACAAACTTGCTTTCACCAAAATCTTTGTGCCTGTAGCTGAGAGTGTGCAATATTACCTGAAATAGTAAAATGCTGCATAAAGCAGCCTTATTCAGCCTGAGAAGTGTGGAAATTTGAGTGCAGAACAGGTAGTGTCAAGCAATCAAGGTGTCTGCTTGGATTTTTTTCCTTGCACCGGACAGGTGTGGTCAATGTGGCTGGGTTAGTACAATGGTGGGGTGGGCAATGGCAAAGAGCAGCTATGAGTCAGGGCTGGTACTGCTTGGGAGGAAAGCGGGTTTGTTGCCAAATCCTGGATGCTGTCCCTTGGAGAAGGGAGACGACTGTATCTTCTTGGCTCCTGAACCTGAAGGAGACTTTTAGCACAGCTAAATTGTACATGTCCCTTGGGAAGGGGTTTGAGGCCAAAACCACCAAAAAACCCAGACTCTTTCATCTAAATACAGTCCTAGGAAACTACCGTGGTCTCAATCTGCTATGCATTGTCTTGTACAATGTTAGCCCTCTTCTGTAAATAAGGTTTTGCTTGTTTACTCATCATTCCACCTATAATGGAAAAGTTTCATCAGGTGTAATGGAAGTTATGTACAAAAAAGGAAACTAACACTTATAAATCCATAAAGTTTGGGATTGTTCTTAAGTAATTGTGTGTCTGTTTGTTGTTTTTTTTTTTTTTTTTACCATGACATAAAATTTTGCAGTTGGGCAGTGATTTTGTACAATTGTTACAGGTTCAAGACCCTGTTGAAAAGTGCTCATGTGTCTGGTACTTTCTCTGTGCCTCTCCTGTAAATGTGAGAGTTAAAAACCCCAGGTGCTGGAGATGGACAAATTCTTCTGAGACCAGTGCACAGTTGTTCCCTTGTTGGGGCTGTTCAGGCTCACTACAGGCTGATAAGCTCTACCACATCAGCTGGATAGATATGAATTTGGTGTTTTTAACTCAGTATTATGGGGCTAATTTTCTTTTTATCAAACCCTGGGGACACATATTAAGTGCTGTAATGTGTGACTTAAAAATAGGAAAAATCTATACAATTTAGTCCCTTTTTCTACATTTTTTGTGGTGCTCTGCTCCCAGCTCTTAGGCTGGTCTCTACTGCATGGAGCGTGTGACTCGGCTCCTACTGACAGGCATCATAACACGAGTCAGCGTGGAAGGGTTCACTCAATGCACCCTTAACTGGGATTATTTACCTACAACTGCAGTTGTTCCTCCTGCTGATGCCACAGAGTGGATCTCCAGGTGTAGCAAAACTCCAGGCTAGCAGAAAACAGAGCTGATGGGTGTTTAACTGCTGACTTAATGAACAGAAAAAGATCTGACACTATTTTGACACATGCTTGAAGTGATTGCGTTTTACGCTTGCAAGGCTTTGAATTTTTTTCCTGCCTTAGTTTTAGCTCTTTTCCTTTCCCTGTTACTGTTGCTGTGATCATAATGCTTTCCTTCCCCTCTTCACTCTGCCTGTCACCTCCTATATTCTTTAACGTCTTCCCAATTTGGGGGGAATTTAACAGCATTGTTCCATGCAGCCCTGGTCTGCGTTCCGGCGGGGTGTGTGCGGCAGTAACGAGCCCGCTCAGATGCCGAGAGCAAACGCTCTCCAGCAGTGTGGGCTGACATGCCGGGCAGCTGATTGCAAGGTATAAACCTTACCCAGAGCAAAGGCAGAATAGACTCTCCGCTGGTACAGGTGTTGGCAGGAAGCATGTGAGTGCATCGATGTATTCAGGTCTCCTGCAATTTGACTGAAATGTTGTCCTCTGCTTGTCAGTCCAGGTGCTTTGGGCAGGCACAGAGAGGAACTATCTCTGTGTTAAAGATCTTACTATCAAAATAGGCTCTTGTTGCTTGACCATAGTGTAACAACCAGCTTTCATGCCCAGACAGAATTCCAACCAAAGTGAAAGGTTTTATTTCCACTGAGAAATTAGTAAGTGCTGCAGATTTTGCAATATTATCAACATTAAAAGACAGTCTGGACTGTATTTTCCCTGCTGTTGTCATCTGAAACACTTAGGGGTGACTACAAGTGTAAGTCTCTGTAACTCTTTCATTTTGCTCATTTGATTGCTGAATTGCTGTCTGCTCAGTTAATTAATTTCTCCTGCTGTGCTCTGGTCTTTCACACAACACCAGGGACAAGAAAAAAAGTCTTTGAGAGTGAGACAATGTAGTGCAAACCCACAAAAGTTGTTAGAGTGACCTGGGGGAGGTGAGAGGTTCTGAAAGTTGGTTTTGTTGTATAGAAATGGTTTTCCTGTAAAACACAAGTGTGTGTGCCACTGCGGAGTCAGCCGTCAGTGACACTAAACAGTTTGGTTGACCCATTTGGAAACCCATTATGAAATTCTGTGATAATTCACTGTAAACAAGTTCTTAAGTGATGGGGAAGCTGTTTCTTTCCCATTTAAATCTGTCAGACCTTTTTACCGCTGGGCTGAGGGTTGTGCTGTCTCCTACAGCTCTGCTTCGGGAGCTCAGCCGGCATTTTAGACTCTTGCCATTCCTGCCACGGTCAGACCATGAGCTGTTCCTTGGTGAATTGCATGATGATAATTAAATTTTCATTCCCCCACCTTGAGCCAACTGCAGGAGTGTAAATATTGTTACTGCTGGTTTACAGGTGACGGGAAGATGGGTGGGGAGAAGTGGGATTTGCCGTGTTTGTGCTGTGAACTGAGCGGCTTGCAATGATGGGGCAGCCTGGGAGAGGCGGGAGAGAGACCCCATGGGTTATCACTGCTCCGGGAGAGGCTGGGGGACCCCAAAATGCCACGTGCCTGGCTCTGTGCAGAACACCACCAGCTTTGACTCCCATGTGTTTAAGCTGCTGCATTGGTCTGCTGGAGCTGAGGTTGCACGCATCTGGAGGCCAGGCTGGTGGGGCTCTCACGCCGCTGTTGCCAGGTGTTAGAGCCACCACTCACCATGGTTCTTCCCTTCTGAGTGTCTCTCTACAGCCTGGGACAGTGCTTGGCCCCTTGCTGCTGGTTCTATAAAGACTATACAATGGTGCATGTCATCTGGGGTGTTTTTGTGTGTTGTCACTCCGTGGGAAAGCTCAGTGCTGGGAGCTCCTGGCTTCCAGATGCAGCGTCTGCCATCCCCGCTCCTCCCGGCGGAGCCAGCGCTGTCCCTGGTGGGAGTGTTTGCTACATCAAAGCTCTGGTTTGTGCTGCGAGCGGATGATTTCTCTGGTATATTTACACTTGTAAAGGAAGATTTTTTTTTTCCCCCCATGTAAATATCACAGCACTTCTGTTGCTTCTGTGCTGGCCCATCTGTGCACCATTTTCACTTGTACTGACTCATGTTCACAGAGTAGTAAGAACTGTCTCTAAGCGTTTTAATTTCTGCATTAGAGTAGGCCTATTTTGCTTTCCCAGTTAGCTCCTAGGCAGTTGAGTGCTGGGTTTTCTTTTTTCTTAATGATGTCACTGGACTCTACTGGGTATGTGTAGACTTTAATGAAGTAGTTTGCATTTTTTTCATTCAGATTTTTCAAAACTTCCCTTCCTGTGTTTCTGGAGTTTATTCTCTGTAGTGAGATGTTTGTTCTGCCTGTTTTCTGCATGACCAGAAGTCACTGGATGTGCACCGCTTCTGCAAGTGGGTAAAATATATTTAATCTGTCATAAGGTTTCAAGTTCAGATATTACAGAAGAAGGAAACGTTAGGTTAAGGTTGTTCGCACAGATCGTGTTCAGGCCTGTTGAGTTGTGCCGTGCTCTTTTTAATGAGTAATTACACACTCATTTTCTCCACCTTCTACCAGAGTAGACAGCAGCTGTTTACTGAACAACCCTTGAATATTTTGCCTTGTCTTTGCTGCTCCATGTGCACCTAAAGTCATCTTCATTGTCTGCAGGTCAGACCTTGCTCTGGAGATAGGCTGATCACAGGCCCTTTTTAGTAGCTGCCTCCCTGGTGTTCACTGAGGTGTAGTGTCTGTACCCTCGCTCAGCTTGAGCTGTCTCCCAGCTCTCTTCTGGCCTGGTACCACAGAGACACTGCAACCAAAGAGCACATTTGCAATGAAAGCCCCATCAAACCCTGTAGGAGCATCCTCTGTCACGGTCGGAAGCTGCATGTGCTGCCTCACAGAATGTCTGGCACGGTGGAGCACCGAGCTTGCTCAGCACTGAGGATAGTCAAAGTAGCTGCTGGATCTCTGCTGCATGTGTGTAAAGAGCAAATGTATATATACATATATATATATATATATACACATATATACATATATATATTAGGCTAAAAACGGCCAAATTATGATCCTTTTTTCCCCCTGAGAATATGAAAAGACGTGTTTTGCAGCAGTCGAGTCTGCCCATATTCCACGGTACTGCTTTTAGAAGCATGGAAACATGAGAGCGTTTCAGTAAATGACAAAAAGGTCCTTTTAACAGGGGCAAGAGAGAGTCTTTTTCCTTAAACACGTTCTTCAGAAAGACTTGAGCCACTTCAGCCGAAACGAAAAAGTTTAGCCTGAAGCCAAACACAGCTGGAGAAATTTTCAGCCCAAACAATTAATTATAGATGAAGTTATGAGCCACCAAAACTGGAGTTATACAATAGTCAACCATAATTACAGTGGTGCATTCAACTCCGTCTGTAACTTTGGCACGTGTCAATTCTTGGGTCAAGAATTACCCAAGAACTTGGGTAAGTTCTTGGGTCAGTCTCTCAGGAAAAGCTTTCTTGCAGAGCTGTATATAAACCCCAGCTTGCTGATTTGAGGGGATGGAGCAAGCGTTTAACATCAGAAATAATTTGCTTCTGAAAGATGAATTAACTGATGACTTTCAGAGCAGTGTCTTGTTTGTGTTTAGTGTTTACCCAAGGTCAGGTTTAGCTGGGCTATTACGTTTCTATTGCACGTGGGAGGAAGGGTGTAATGAAGAGGAAGCGTCCTGCAACGGAGATCAGCTCAGCCACAAGGAGGCTGGGATGGCAGAGATTAATGGGGCTGCATCCCATATGCAATATCTTCACCTGGGCAAGGCTTTCCTTGGAAACTGGAAGGTAACCTCCCAATGATGGAGAGTGTCTGTTGTAACAGCAGTTGCTTGTTATCAGGGAGAACACAGCAAGACTGCAAGTGTGTCCTGGGTGAATGATGCCTCATGGAGATGTTCAAGCCACACACAGTCACAGGCAAGCATTTCAGAAGCTTGCACGTGGGGGAATATTCTCGCCTCCATCGGGTGCTAAATTGAGCTGCATGTGAGCCCTCTCAGCAGCAGAGGTAGTGCTGACAAACAGTCATCTTTGGTGATGAAAGGAGCGCAGGTGAGAGGAAATTTTGTGGGAGGAGATCCTGCTCTGAATTTCTTGTGGAAACCGTAATTATGTGATTCAGTGAAGTATGAGGGTTTCCAGTGTGAGGTATAAAAAACACTTAGGGAAGCAGCCTGCGGCTGAGGCTGTTCATTCAGACCTTATCTACTCATGTGGGAGTGTGGAAATCTTGGCACTCCTCCTTATCTCTTCTCCCCCAGGAGATCAGTGTTGAGAGAGTCTGACCTCTCCCTTACCGTTTCAAATCAAACCCGGTGTAATAGTGGCTTTGGCCATGCAGTGCCTCAACCACTTAATGAAATAATCTTGTTCCCTGCCCTTGTGGGTAGAAATATGTCTTGCCAAAATACCACTTAAGTGATACCTGGAGGATAGTCGTATTAGAGCTATGGCAGAAATGTCTTCCCTTGCTCCAAGTTTTCCCTACAGGTGCAGAGCTTGGGATGTTTGAAGTGGTTGAATTTTGTCCCTCTGCTTCAGGGAAGCTCCTGTTTTGTATATGAAGAGGATTCCCTGTTTCTGTGCTTGCTCCTGGGCTTTTGCAGTTACCTGCAGATTTAAATGAACTTAAAATCAACATTGATTCAAAGCATTCAGCATAAGGAGATCCCGGATCTGGAGTGGATGTTCCCCAAAAGCAAGGGTGCCTTGGTACCAGCACAGGAGTGTCCACACAAAGAGCTCTCAGCCAGAGTGGGCCCAGAATCTGTTTTGCTTTCTCACACTTGGAACTGTTATATTTTAAAGGATATCAAGCAGCAAATGTGGCAAAGGGGAAAAATTGTTACAGACTGTATTTGGCTGAAAACCAACAAAGATAAAATACCATACGTTCTGTGCAATGAGCTCCTACATAAATGATTCATTCACTAGAACACAGCTGGGGTCAACACCTTCTGTCTGAATAGACTGAAGTTATGCAAATATTTTTGTGTGCATTTTCTCAAAGAAAAACCCCAAACAATATATTCTGTTCCAATAAAAAGCTCTTTATCTATGTAACTTTTAAGAATCAAAATCCCACAAGAACAGTGTCACCATGTTATACACATATATATACAGCAGCTGAATAGCTAGAAAATGACAAGCTATGCCCTTGAGATGCAAACTCTGAAAAGATTGCTTGTTTTCCTCTGTATTGCCAGCCAAGTCTGTTCTATAAATTGTGTATGGTGGAGATCACACTATTTCAAAATATCAAATTGCTAATTAAAGAAACTACTCAAGGAAACTTTCCAGTAGAACAATATATGCAGTGGGATAATAGTAGTCACTATTTCTTTAATGAGTTTCTTTCCTAACCAGAATTTCTTACAATACATTCAGTGCAGCCATTCAGTTAGATTATTATGAATCACATGTGTATTATTTCTGATTTGGTATTAACATAGGAACTTCTGATGAACCATAGTATTACAAAAACAGGTCTAGTGTATAGAATGGCAATAGCATTCTTGCAGATAAAAGCATGGAAATGAAGGTCTTTATGCAGCAATGCAATTTAATGTGTTAGTTTTGAAGCTTAATTTGTAAAGGTGCTGAGAAACTACACATCCAGTTGTAGCCAAGAAGAGTGGGGTGTCTCTGGATGGTCTGATATGTTGATCCACAGCATGAGCATTGCTCTGCAGTGCAGCATTGCATTCTGTAAAATCTGAAATAGCAGAAGGTCATGGGAGAGAAAAATCTTGGTGGGTGTTCTCATAACATGGTTGGTTGAGTTGGATATTTTCTTAAATACTTATATTTTGCTATAGTGAAGTGATTTAACAATGTCATCCAAGGGATGGTGTGTACAAGCCCTCATGGGTAGGTTAAGTCAAGCAAAAAAGTAGTTTAGTTGTGTAGCAGAGAGAATAATGGAGAACCAAAGAGGTCTCTTAAATCCCTTCTTCCCTATTCAGTGAGAGGATGGTGATGAAACTATTTCCTTCAGGTTCTGAATAGAAGTTGACATAATGAGTTGGATTTCCAAAAGTATTCCAAGAAGGTGGACAGCTTTTTTGGTGGCTTGTTGGTGGTAACTAGGTGCAGCAGAGCTGGGCCAGAGTGCTGTTTCCTCTGTGTTGGTTGTAGATAGGTCAGTCTGCTAGAAAATTAATTTGTCGTTAATATCAGTAGGACAATACTCTGGTCAGGCTTCATGTGCCATTGCTTTCTTGGCATCTGAGCTTCCCTTGGATGTTTGTCATGAGAGTTAGTGACCTGGTGAGCTATTTCCAAATACGACCTGTGGCATATGACTGAGATCAGGCAATGTGGATCAACTTAATTCCTATGTGTCTAGAGCACCTTGTCAAATACTGAGAAAAATACTGGAGGGTCTAACAGGTCAGACTTCACTCATCAGGTCCAGACTTGGCTCATTTGTCTACAATGTCTAACAGGAAAGTAAAAGTCTCAGTCCAATCACCACTGTCCTCAGCACCTGGGTTCGATGTGGATTCTGTCTTCTAGTCAGTGTTTCAAGAAGCAAACAAATGTTGATGGAGGGCCTCCTTCATTCCTGGAAGAAGTCAGGAAAGAAAGATGGGAAGGATCAAAGACTAGTTTACATTCCCACCCTCATCAGAACCATCTTTGGGCAGCTTCTCTCAGTGTGTAAGGCATCATGTTGGATCTGAGAGTTACTGGTCTGGGAAGCTGTTGACACCTGAGTGGTAGAAATCATAGAGAGAAGGAGAAGTTGGTGAAGGGCAGCAAGTGACCACAGAGTCCCTCATCATTGACCATGGACCCCTTTGTTTTTCTTTGTTTGGTGGTGGGTGTTCCCACACCACCTTAGATGCTGTCCCTGCTCTTGCCTTACAGAGCATTGCTCTTTGCATCTTGGTGGATTTATTCTCCTCCTTATCAAATTTTAATTAAAACTCGTTTCTCCCATCCCTTCCCCCTCTCCAAAACATAATCAACTGAAGAAAAATGAGCTGGTAAGTCATTGTTTTTACCACTTTGGCAGCAAACAAATGTTATGTCTGGCACACTGGGCACCATGTCAGAAAATGAATCAGCAGCTGTTGTGACAGAAGCTTTTTCCTGAATGGGGAAACAGAGACAAAAAGAAAACAGGCCAAGGAGAGGTTTCTGCAGTGGGCATTGCCAGCCCCTCACTGCCATGAGAAAAGTCTTTGCCCTTTGCTGGGGAAGGCAACATGGCCACAGGTGGGACCTCCCCTCTCACCCCCAGCATGGGACTGGGAGCACCATTTCGTGACTGGGGTCAGCTGGGGCTGCTGCCTGTGGCCGTGCCTGGGAGGGGAGCGGTGGGACAAGGTGCCCCAGCACCTTGGTGGGGAGCTGGTGTTTCAGGGACAGCAAGAGTGACCCACATTGCCACAGGTCTTCCCGAAGGCTGCGTCTCAGACAGGTGGGTGTCGGGGCAGTTTTGCAGGCACATTGATCAAGAAACACTTGTTTGTCCTAGGACTGCACTATGGTGTGGTTTGCTTTGCGCCTGTCCGTGGAAAAAGGATGAATTATTTCTTCATGCCTTGCTGGACTTGGATCCATATTTAGTCACTTTAAGTGGTAACCTTGCACATTTTATACAGGCTGTGAGCTGCAAGGTCCTGGAGGAAAAAGTGTTTTATGGTTTAAGGTGCTCCCAGATCATCCTCATCCTTTTTCTTTATCTAATGGCTAACTTCTCATAAGGACTTAATTTGCTTTGTGACCTTTGGCATCTACTGCTTCTTCTATGCCAAACATTTGAGGGCACATGAAAAGTGTTTTTGACTAATATTATGTACTTGTTAATACATTGCAAACTATTTCTACAGGAGCAACACTGAAGTGTTATTGGCTAAATAAATATTTCTGGGCTAAGCTAATACATGGAATAGATCTGGAGGCATTACCACGCTAGAGCAGGCACAAGGTCCAGCTGGAGGACAGCACCATACAACTGGGTGATGACCAAAACTGAAGCTTCAGCAGGTTTGTCTGAGACAGAGAACAAGCCCCCATACCTCCTTGGAAAGGGCTGGTTTTGCTAGGGTGTTTTTAATGGATATAACAGACAATTGAGCCAGCGGAGCTGGTGACTTGCAACCTGAATAGCTTCAGTAAAGTCCAAAGGGACAGTGTGTGGTTGTGAGTCAGAGAAGAGGTTGTCCTGGGTTCCTGGAGACAAGTATCACAATATTTATAGCTCCTTTCATGCCACATGGACAAGCAACGTGTTTGTCCTTTCCTTGTCCTTATAAATTCCCTCCTGACCTCTGCAAATCAGGGTATGCTTTAATGCCTGCCCTGTCACATGCTACTGGTGACACAGGTCGGGGCAGACGTTTGTTCCATGGCATGGCTGGAGGGGCTCTGGCTGCCTCTGGTTTTCTCTTGCAAAGCGTACAGTGGTGTTGATCGCCCAACCCATGGCCTCGCCATGCCAGAGATACCTCCTGACTTTGGTCAGGTTTTGCACAAGGTGGGATGGGTTGTTTTATGTTAGTAGGACAGAATACAATAATTATGGTAAGAATAAAGTTAGGGGTAGATCTGTTTGACTTTTGACTTTTTGTGTATGGACTGACAAAGTTTTCAGTGAAGTTGCATGATTCATATTTCCCTCTCAGCTGCCTTCGCTCCAGCACCAGCTCCCTCCTGATCCAATAAATTGCTGGGTTCTCTGCACCATAGAAAGATGCAGTGCTGTGGAAGTCTTGGGCAGAAAGGACCTGCAACTCTACGGGTTTCCGAGCCAGAGAAGGAGAACATAGTACTGACAGTCCAGCCCAGCAGAGTCATGGAAACGTGTTTTGACAGAGGTTTGTTGTTCACTGACCAAAGCACTGATGTCACACCAGTCACAGCCTCAGACATACCAGTGGTCTGAGTCCCCAACTGACTGGTTTATAGGAAGAAAAAAAGACAGCTGAGGAAGAGAAAGATTGCTCTAATAGGTGGGTGGTTACTTTTTCTTTAGTTGTTTTTGTTTTGTGACTTTTATGACTGGTGGATTTACACTCCATCAAGAGGAACCCATTAGACATCCCTTTCTAGGAACACTGCTTTTTATTACCTTATTATATAATTTATTTTCTCATCTTGATCTGGATCCTGCAAAGCCTTTCCATCATGTGTAGATGCAGTGGTGCTCTTGTGGCTACTGTGGCAGCAGCTCAAGGGACCCTGTCCCTGCTAGAGCAGGGACAGGACCAGGCGGCAGACCAGTGTTGCCCAAAAGACCTCTTTAGCTCCTGGGTGGCTTCATCCTGAGCTGCTGAAGTCAATGGGACATGTCCCAGTCCTTCAAAGTAACTGAATGTCAATAATTTCTGACCAGACTTTAGGTTAATTGTTTCTGTTTGCACATATGGAAAGGAGGAAACGATGTGCTGTCGGCGAGCACATGCCATGCCCGCTGGGGGGGTCTGGAGGGACCTTTCCCAACCAGCCTCACGCATGTAAAAAGGATTGGGCCTGACTCAAGGTGTGCATGCAGCTTGCTTTGCGGGCTTTAGTGAAGTCGCTCCTGATTTGCTCTGGGCTGCGATTATGTTAGAGGAAAATGATAATTCTGGCTGAAGAATCAAAATCAAAGCTGGAGGAGGCAAAGGTGCAGTGAAATTTCAGGTCTGACTAGTCATCTGTGCAAGCACCAGCTATCTCCTAGCAGGCAGAGTCCATCTCCTTCAAACACTTACTGCTGAGCTTGTTGCCTGTGCTGACAGCACTGGGTTCTCTTGCAACAGCACCCACAGACACAGCTCTGCTGTTTTAAAGGCTTTCAGGATTAGGCCAGGGCTGCTGCACAGCTGCCATGCCTTGCCCCTCTTCTACATCCACTGAAAGATTTTTGAATGGACTTCAGAAGTCATTACAAACCCAAATGTCGACTTGCACTTGCAGAATGTCTCTGCTTAATGTTTTCCTACTGACGCTCTGCTTTGCTCCCTGCCTGCCAGAGTTTCCTGTGACCTATTTGAAATATCACTCTCCTAAGTGAAAATGTGCCTTTCTTTTTCAAACTTGCAAAACTCACAAAAATAAATAGCCTAATTTGGGCAGTTAATAGCCCTCTCCTGGGGCTCCTCTCAGCAACTAAGAGGCCTTTTAAATACAACATTTGTGACTGCGTCATTAAAGCTCTGCATGATCCAAGCAGGCTAAACCAAAAAGAAATGTCTTATTTGATCTAAGTTTTCTTTTTTTTTTTTTTTAAATAGTGACACTAGAGACCCATTTATTTTTAATTACACAATTGCTTTATTAAAAGCCTAAATCCTGCAGTCCCTAGTCATTGCTCAGGCAAAACTGCTATCATTGAAGGAAGGACCTGTAGGAGTCAATCCTAAAAATAGGGCAGCTGACAAAGTCTGCCTTTCAAAATGGATTTGCTTTATTTTTGAAGGATTTTCCAAGTCAAAGAGAACTTGCCTCTGCTTTACTTTTCAGTTCTGCAGCAATCTGAAAGCTGAATGTAGGAAAGTAGTTGTTCCAGAATGCAAAACCAAGCTCAGTTTTCCTTCTAGACTGGCTATGCTGCCCTTTCCACCCTTAGACACCACCCCCTATGTAGCCGCGTTAGTGTTTACTGGCATGGTGAGGTGAGGTAGCCCCAGTTCTGTCCAAACACATCTCTGAGCCTGAGACAGCTTTACCTCGGTGGGCCCTGAGCAGAGGTCTCTCTGACACCCACCCGCAGGATGACTTGCCCTGTGCCCAAATGAGCCCTGCAGATCCCCCAAGCTATCAGCCAGGTTGCTGGCCCCTAAACACCTGTCCTGTTCCCCTGCCAAGCACAGAACCTCCTGCAAACCCTCCCTGGGATGGGGTTTGTTCTGCTGGAGCAGCAGGTGAGCCCACCTTGAGCTGCAGGGAGAGTGACAGGGAACAGGAGCCATCCTGGGCCTTTGACCCTGTGCTAGTACACAGGCTGTGCTACCCAAACGCATTTCTGCCCTTGGCCTCCATGTGAAGTGCTGGTCTCCTTGCTAGGTTAAGACGGTGCTGCTGGAAGTAGGAGAGGGAACAGGCTAGCCAGGCACATATACTGGTTTATATTCCTGGACTAAACTCCAGAGCCTTCAATTTTATTATCTAATTACCCGAGCAAACTCATTAATCTTTATTTTTCACTCTTACCCGCAGACCCCATTTAAATCCAGCTCCGCTATGTGAAGTGTTGCCCAGGCAATCTCCACTGGGAAAAAGTCATGGTTTCTCAGCTTTATTCACTCAGACTGTGTTTTCTTACTGTAAAGGATGCATGGCAGAAATCCCAGCCCTGGTCAGTGGCAGAAATCTGTTAGGCTGTGCTGGGACAGAGGTGGCTGCATTGTCACAGCCTACTATTCTGGGGAGCAAGAGAAAGAAAATAAACCTCTAATTTTATGTGAAGTTTGTGTAGCTAGATGTAGCCTTCATCATCAGTGTGACAAAGCATCATTAGATTGCATACAGGGCTTTGTGGTGTGGCCCACTGCACTCTGTAGCTTTATTACCAGGTACAAGTGCCAAGACTCAGTAAATAAAAACAACACAGGGAAAAGCTCTCTGCAGAAGTTAATATCAGGAATGTAGCCCTGGAAACTGGAGCCCATGAAGGCACCAACCCTGGCATCCCATCCTTTTCCTCTTCAGGTCAAAGCAGGAGCTTGGTCTCGTTTTTCTCTGTTCTCGGGTGCCCGTGGCTAACGCACAGCGTGAAACCTTCCAGCCACGCGTGCCGGGAACGGCAGTGGCGTGCTGGACGTGAGCCCTCCTCTCCATATGTCACTATCGTCTATATGTAATCCAAGTGCCATGCTGGGACAGGGGCTCCCTAATTAGCATAACCCTGCCCCTGGGAGGGGCTTGGCTTATAAATATGTTGCTTTTTCTGTGCTCCTTGCCTTTATTTCCTAAGGGAATGCAGATACTGGCAGTGGGCATCCAGAGCAGGTAAACGGCTAAAAAGGGCTAAAGCAGAAAACTTTCTTTTAGATCTAGCAGTCTTTATGTTCGCAGGCACTGGGGAGGGGGTGGAGGGAAGGGAGAGGTGGCAGATGCTGCAGAGCATGAGGCTGCCGTCTCGCCAGCTTGCTTTTATCTTCGAAAGAGGAGAGACGTGGGGGAGAAGCCCTCACAGTCTTTCTCCCTCAGAGGCCTCCTGCAGAAGAAGCCCTTCTGGTGCTGCTTTCCCAGCCCCGGCGTGCAGCCTGCTGGAGCTGTGGGGCTCTGTCTTGCAGGAGGCTGGGGCAGACACACAGATGCTTTGTGGAGTTCAGCCTGCCCTCCAGGCAATTGAGTGCTCCCGCTTCTCAGCAGGCAGCGTGGCCAGGGCGAGTGCAAGCAGGAGCAGCCAGGGAGGAGTTGTGTTGTGTGCTGTGCAAGGAGCTTGAGAGCCAGAGCTGCTCAGCAGGGCAATGAAGTTGTGTTGCAACTTGTGGGTATGTGACAGGGAGGGTGCTCCATCCTGGCCTGCTCTGGCAGAGGAAATGCTCTGCAGATAGGTGGTGGCACCTTCTGCAGGACAGACCTCCTTAATTCATGCTGAATAGCAAGCACGTGGAAAGGAGCCTCCCGGAGCACAGCACACGGAACCCCAGGACACGGAGCAGAAGGAGAAATAGAGAGGGGAATGAGCAGTTGTAGGAAAAGCTGCTACAACTGGTGGCGGAGCTGCTGAACTCTGAGTGTGTCTGGCAAAACCCGCCAGGCTCCCAGAACTGTGTTGTTCTCATTGTTGTTCTTGGAGGTTTCACTCGGGGATGCTTTCACACACGGCCACGATTCAGATCATTCTGCTCCTCTGGTGGCAGCATTACTTCTTGCTTTGACTCTGCTTGCTGTTGTCTAGGCTTTCTCCAAGCAGAGACCAGCTGACCTTATCTTCCCAGATGTTTCTCATGATCTCACCCATTCTAGCTTTTATCCCTGACCACGAGCAACACTTGGAACAATTAACACCTTGTGCTCCTAATATCTTATGGTTTACAAAGCGGCTGGTTACTAGGGCAACAACTGCACTTTTTTCTTGCAGTGTATTGACTGAAAATCAACATTTTATATTAAAGGAAAAGAAAAATAATATTCTCTCTAGCCACAGTGAGTTACAACACCATCTCTCCTGTAATCAAGATATTGCTGAATTATGGTGCTATAAACAAACACTTGTGATATAACCACAAACACTGTGGGACCTGTAACACATTGGTAGTATATTTCAAGTGACAAACTCATTTATTGTGGGGAGTGGAGGGAGAAAAACACCTTTCCAGAAGCCACTGCAAGGAATTACAGCAAAGAACGACCAGCGCTTAAGGATACAGAAGTAATTCTACAAACCTGAGCAGAATAAAGCACTTCAAAGTATGAAGAAGATCAGAGCAGTACCAGTAGCTCAGAAGGTGAGGACATAGGACTTGATTATTCTCTCCCTCCCACTGCCATAAATCAAGATTAATTCCATAGCACTATTGTGAGACTGGTGTAAGGGAGCAGCTCCCGCAGGCCGAGGAAGGGAGCCCACAGCTGTCCCCCAGGCCGGTGGGGAGGCTTCCTGGCTTGCAGGTGGGACTTGAGTAACAATCATGAATCATTAAGGTGCATAACTGTCTGAGGGATCAAAGTACTCAGGGGCTCTAGACGTGAAGCCAGCCCATGCCAGGTGCTGTGGAGGCAGAGAACAGGCTGGGAGCTGCTTGCCAAAGAGGTTTTGTCTTTTGCTGTGTTCCAGGTGGCTGCTGGGTCACTTTGGTCAGCAGGACTGGAAGAGAGCCACCGTTTGCTCCCTGCATGGTGTGCCAGCCCTTGTGTTTGGTGAGTTTCAGATCTTGAGACTTCCTTGCCCAGACAGGGTGATTTTAGATGCTGTTTTATTATGCCAGGGTGTGCTAGTCTGTTTTGGTAGTGATCTGCTGCTCAAGTTGTTAAATGCACGTGAGCTGTCAGTAGTGACTCATGTCTGTAACGAGGACTATGGATGGAGTGGGGGAAGTAAGGTATGCTGGGCAGCTCTTCAGGAACTCACCAGCCACATGCAAAAGGATGTCTGTGCCATGCAGTGGTAACAGCAGATGGGACAGAGGGATATTGCCCCTGACACCCCTTTAGTAAATCTACCCCTGGAAAAAAAATGTATATAACCATCTGTGTACATCCATGAATTTAATGATGACGGAGCACTTGTGATCAGGAAGTACCTGTGCTCAAAGGTAATTGACTGTGTCTTATAACCCACGTATTTATACCAACTTGTAGAGTATAAATAGGTTATCCAAAGCTTGCATGGGGCTTCTAGGCCTGACTTTGAAGTGAAAACACCTAAGTGTGTGATATGCAAGGTGACCTAGCTGGCCTTGTGGGTGAGGATGATTAGGGTGCCATTGCTTCTGGAAGGCTGGATTTCCAAACACTGTTTCTCTGCCTTTAGTTTTAAGTGAGTTTGGGGTTGAGGGGAATAAGGCTCCAAGCAATCCCACCACAGAGTTTGCAAATGAGCACAAAAATGCGTTGAATGGGAGCTGTTCTGTTTGCAGACTTCTGATGGTTTTGATAGTGGAGCTCAAAAGTTCCTTGAATAACAGGTCTGTGATTTCTTGCAGCCTGTAAGTGCTGAACTTCTTTGGATTTCAAAGCAAATAGATACATCTTAACAAAGACCACCTTGTGTCAGCTATCTTTAAAGTTATAGCACATAGATTAAAATAAAACCTGTGTACTTGTCCCTCCTGGGATACCGGGGAAGGGAAAAGCATTTTCAGAATTCTTTAAACTCATCCTAACAGTATTGAACCAATTATTTTGTTAAACCTGGGTTTGTTTTCTGCCTCGCAATGAGAACATTTGAAGTCTATCATCTCCCCCATTTACGAGTTACCAGTATGCAAGTGTAAAATTTCCAATTGGAACATATGGTATCAGAGGAAACAAGGGGGAAATATCTGATTGCTCGTGCTCCCCAAACTCCAAATCTATGCATTTAGTATTTTGCTCACAGTTCCTGCAGGGGGAAATAAAAGAAATCATCTCTGAGCTGAGACCAAGCACTGAACATTTCACCCTGAATAGGAATCTGTTTGAGAAACTTACAAGCAGCTGAACAGGGAATAGAATAGAAACTACATTTCAGTTTCTTCACTGGGGTTGCAGCTATGGGCAGAACTTACCACCAGTAACAAAAACCCTCTGAACCTTCTTCTGTAAGTTCTGATGCCTGATTTGGAGATGAGCCTGAAGCCCATGAAAGACCAGTTTTCCCTATGAAGAGAGGGACTCTCAGTGACCGCACTGATAGTGGAACCGAACGTGTCACCTGCCTTGACTCAAGTGGCTCGTGACCAGCTCTACCACTTGTTCAGAGGTTTGACAGAGGTGTGAGAAGCCTCGTGCTGTGTGTGTGGTGTGCTTGGTGAATGAGAACATACTGGCAACTGATACTCAGCTCACAGGGATGGCTGAGGTGCTGAAGGAGCTGTTGCTGGTGGGATGGTGGATGTATAGCATGGGCTTGCAGTCCTCCCTCCACTTGGAAGAGGATCGCTGGGTGAAGTGTGACCAGAGACCCCTCATAGTTCCTGTTACTGTCTCTGCTGAGTGACACCAAATGATTTGGAGAAAGACAGAAGGACCCAAGGTCTGGAATGTGATTTTCTGTCCTGAGGATTTATGGAGAACTAGATTTTGGTGTTTCTGTCTGTCCAAGCATAAAGACACAGCAATGCTTCTCAGGCATGCTGCTCCTGCACCAGGGCCTTGCCTCCAGCCAGCGCACAGGCACAGGGCAAGGAGGAGGCCAGAGCCCGGTTGTTTTCCCCCCTCAGTGATCGCCTCGTGGCCTCCCCAGTAAGGCTGGGCAGCTCAAGGGCTGCCAGCAGAGCTGGGCGTGCAGGCGGTGGGGCTGCTGTGACCTGCTGCAGAGACCTGGAAACATTCTCTACTTCTGAGCCCCAAGATGCTCGCAGACTGTGCCAGACATCTTGCTGGGCATACTGCCTGGATTAACCCCCGCAACTGTATTTGGCACTGGTCTCAGTTTCACCATGCAATGGCATAAGCCCTTTGAGACCATTGGGCATTGCTAGCTATTAGGTGCTGGGTAGTCACATTGATCCTGTAAATGTCCCTTGCTGGCACTGCGAAACATGTGGCCTCCCTGTACCAGCACCGAGTCGAGTCATTCTTACAGTAATAACCATTTACCCCATTACAGAAAATGATTGTGCAGACCTTCCTTCTGGGCAGGAGAACAAGTATCCCTCTCCATTGCTTCCCTGCCCAGTAGAGGATGCAACTGGGCTGTAGGATGCAAGAAACAGGCTTCTTGCTTTTCATCCTAGCAGAATAAGTAGGGACTGAGCCTGCATCCCTGAGAATTGATGTGACCAAATAATGAAAGAGGAGGCTTTCACTCTGCAGAATGGAGGGTTGTGTAGTGCCATGTGTACAACCAAATCTGTCCTTCCTGCCATTCAGATGGAAAGCAGCATGTTTTGGAGTAACTTCCCTGGGAGGGGGAGGAACAGATGTTTGAACCAGAAGCATATGTGACAGTTGGGAGAGACAGTGTGGAAACGCACAGTTGAAAGGAGAAGTCTGATGGGAGTGTGATGACAGCAGCAGGACTCCAGTGACAAGGAGTGGGAAGGAGAACATGCAGGGAGGAGTGTTACTTCGAAAGCTGAGCAAAGTGCACAAGAAGATGTGTCAGGAAAAGGAAGAGAGGAAATGTGAGAGTAGACAGGCTTTGGGATCTGTCTGCAAGCATGTGTGACCTGTTGCCTGACAAATGGAGAAAGGAATGCCTTTTATTCCTCTGCCTTCTTCCACTGAGTTAACTCTTCTTGTAGCCAGGCTAGCTGGCCAGCTCTGGTGGAGGCCGTGTGGTAGGGAGGCTTAGACTTTTCTTCTCCCCAGTGCATTTGCATAGCAACACAGTAGCCGTGTGCTTTGGCATTTCTGGAGGCTGCAAAAGGAGGAGTAGCGGTGACAATCACGTAACAGGCTTCCCCTCTGCAACCGTGCATTGATCGCAAGGGCAGGACGTGTGAGGAGAAAAAGAAGTGAGTGCGTATTCCTCCTGCAGCAGGGAGGGACCTCTCCAGCAGCGCCTTACCCTGGTGACATAAATCACAGCTCTGCAGTGTCCGGTTTTACCTTAGTTCAGCAGATGTGCAAGGCACACTGGGAGCATGCTGCTGGAGTGTAAAGCCCCTGACGTTCAAGATACTGTAAGCAGGGGGAGGGAGGACTATAACTTCTCCCACTGAGGGATTTACAAGTGCAGTTTTTCAGACCCATTCCTGCATGCAGATTCACTACTGACCCCCAGTATGCCTTGAGAGATGCAAACTGGCCAGTTCTGCTTTGTACCTCCTATTAGGAAGGGGAGAGTTTCTCTAAGTATGGGACAAGTCTTGAAATACATTGAGTGATCTGTCAGTGAGATACCAGCCACAGGTGGCTGTGCTGGCAGCTGTCACTGGATGTTGCATGGCTGGTGACTCTTTTCTCCTTCGTAGAAACACCGACACTCATTTCTTGCCACGAAATCCCAACAAATTAGGGGAACAGACAAAATCTCCTGTGTGGGCTTGCAAGGGGAAGAGCTGCACTGGGGTTAGGAAGGCAGGTCAGAGCGCCGTGTCAGACAGCTCTGGGGAGACAGGTCTTATTGGGCAGCAGCAGAGACCTGTGAGGGATATGGGCTGTTTAGGGTTGAGGTTCATCCAGCAATGCACTTGTTTGTTTATTTATTTTAAGAAGGAAACAGATGGGGAGGAATGTGAGGGGAAAACAGGAGAGACTCATTCCTCTTTGTTAGGGTGCCTACTCTTGGCTCGAATGATGCATCCCACACCAATGCAATGCATCCACTTGTGTGTATTCATAGTGCCAAGGTGGCTTCACCTAGAAGCACCAGGCACCTTGGTGTTTTCACCCAGGAGCAATGAACTTTGCAGCAGGATAGCGCTGAGTATCCTTCACATGCTTGGCTTTATATAGCAGAGTCACACCTTTCTTCCTGTTAACTTGCACAGGATCTTGGCCTTTGACTTCAGTAAGAGCTGGTATCAGACCCAAGGTGTATTTTCTAAAGTTACTTGTGCAGCTACTGAAACTAAAACCTCAGAAGTGAAGACCTGTCTTCCCTGCAGTCTAAATTCAAAACAACAGAGCGGCCTTCAGTCTCTGGAGATAGTTTAAAAACCTTCTCAAGGTCTGCGCTCCTTGTGGAAAAAATAATTCAGACGATACTTGTCACATCTGTCAGAGTTGCCAGCCTTTGTTCAATACGGTAAGGGTACTGTGTACCAAATGAATCAGGGATTCAACTCCATTTCAACTCCATGTTACCTTACACCCAGGAAATTTCCAATCCCTGGAAAGATGTTGGCGTGTCACTGGGAAAGCAGGCTGCAGGGGACCATGGCTGGCTTCTGCCTCAGCCTTGCCAGCCTGGATATGCAGACAAGGTTTCACTAGGACCAGTGGCCTGAGTTCCTCTGGCTTTCGCTGCAGTGGTGCTCCTGGCAGACCAGAGCTGTATATCACCCGGCATTTTACACGTGCCTAGGAAAGGGGGCCTGAATCCCCTTCCTGCACAGAGAGCTGACAGGCTGGGGGCCAACACACAGCCCTCAGCATTTTTTATTTACTATAAACCTCTTAAATGAAGGCTGGGGGATTTCTTTCATTTACCATGTTGCTGTATGGAACCAATAACTATAAATTTAAATGGAGGGCTGGTAGGAGCACACTTACCTTTAATATAATAATTGTGTGAGTGCCGCTGCCGAACTGCTATTAGGATTATTCAGACCTTCTCAAATTTCATTGTAAAAGATTAGGCTGTGAGAGGTACTGTAAGGGTGTGATTATCCGAAGAGGGTAAATAGTAGTGAGAGTTATCGGCCAGAATTACTACAATGCAGAAGAAATGCTGAGTAGCTGAGAGTAGAAGAATCTGAGGAGCATAATCTGCCGTTGAGAAATGCAGTGGTCTGTCCATTGAGAAATACAGTGCTCTGTGCGTGGAGAAAACCCACCTGGTTTCTATCTGGTTCTGCATTGGCTTGACAGGTTTGTCTTAAACTGTCATTGAGCATGATGTGAATCCTCAGCTGGGCATCAGTGTTAGCCTCCACACTACTCTGTGGAGATTGTGACAAGGTGTACAAGTCACTCTGGCACTTGAGCTGTCCTTCAGGGTGCTGCCAATGTGGCCATGCTGGCTTGGGGCATTGGAGAATCGCACTCTATCTACCTTTGGTGGGATGGGCGGGTAAGGACCTGTCACAGGTCTGGCTGTGCTGGCAGAGGTCTGCTGTAGCTGGAAGGGGCCACGGACTGCTGTGATGGTGGAAGAGGTGACATAGAATCATAGAATCATTTTGGTTAGGAGAGACCCTCAGGATCATCAAGTCAAACCATAACCTAACCAAACTCTAGCACTAAACCATGTCCCTGAGAACCTCGTCTAAACACCTTTTAAACACCTCCGGGGATGGTGCCTCCACCACTTCCCTGGACAGCCCGTTCCAATGTCTGACAACCTTTTCCATGAAGAATTTTTTTCCTAATATCCAATCTGAACCTTCCCTGGCCCAACTTGAAGCCATTTCCTCTTGTTCCATCACTTGCTACTTGGGAGAAGAGACCAACCCCCTCCATGCTACAACCTCCTGTCAGGTAGTTGTAGACAGTGATAAAGTCTCTCCTCAGCCTCCTGTTCTCCAGGCTGAACAGCCCCAGTTCCCTCAACTGCTCCTCATCAGACTTGTGCTCCAGGCCCTTCACTGGCTTCCTCACCTCCTCTATAACTCTCTCTAGTTCCTTAATGTCCTTCTTATGATGAGGGGCCCCAAACTGAACACAGTGTTCAAGGTGCACCCTCACCGGTGCCAAGTAGAGTGGCACAATCACTTCTCTAGTCCTGCTGGCCACACTGTTCCTGATACGAGCCAGGATACTGTTGGCCTTCTTGGCCACCTGGGCACACTGCTGAATCATGTTCAACTGCTGTCAATCAATACCCCCAGATCCCTCTCTGCCAAGCAGCTTTCCAGCCCCTCTTCCCTGAGCCCGTAGCGCTCCAGTTGCTGCCCCTGCTGCAAATGCAGTCCATGCTCCTTCTGAGCAGTGACAAACACTCCAGGTGTCTGGAGTTGCAGACCTGACAGGACCAGGGATGCAGGCTGGTGGAGTGCAGGCAGTGGAGGTAACTGGTGACTGGAGAGTCACTGTTCTGCTCTAAGCAGAGCCCAAGGCTACACCGTGCTGGGAAAGGATGCAGTGCTGGGAGGGGACTCAGCTACCCTGCTTTAGGCACTGGCCATCTTACAGTGTCACCTCAGGAAGGACAAGGCATTTGCAATTTTTTCCAGAAGGCAGGAAGAAAAGAGCAATGCTGCATACACACTTCTCCGCTGCCTTGATTTTTCACCTGTGATTGAGATTTTAATTTTGCATCCCATATGATTTCCATGTTGTAACACACGCCTCTTGGCTGTCACTGCAACAATGCCTTTTCTTGGCAGGGAAGGCAAATCTGAAAGGAAGCTCTTGAGCGCTCTACTGTGTGAGTTCCTCAAATGATGGCTGTGTTTCTCCCCCTCATTCCACCCATTTCCAAATAATTTTCATGTGGGAATAAATCTGAGCACGTAACAATCGTGTTCAGCATATGATAACCAGAGACAATTGTGTATATACAAGCAGCCACATGGAAAACAAATGAGCTGATGGAAAGACAGAAAGAGCACAAGACGACCTAGGGACCACAGTCACCATGTTCACAGTGAGACCAAATAACTTTGCCATTTCCATATAATTACACCTTTTTCCCAAGAAAATGGGATTCTGAAAACCATTTTTAGTTACTAAATTTTTATCTCATCAGTTTATTCACTGGTGGGAAATAAATCATCTCCCACCAACCAATATACTATGGGCCAATTAAGCAACAAAAAGTATAATTCTGTCTTGAACTTAATCTATGAAATTCCAGTGAATTCAGTGGGGTTTTGTAACTGGAGGTCAGGATTTGGACACTAGTTTATAAATTAAAGAACAACAAGAGCTGTGCAGGGTCTAAGCTATTTGGGTATTTTTAAATGCCAGATATACTGAGCTGCTGCTGATATCCTGAAAATGTGCCGTCTCTGAGGATACAGTGAAGACAGGTTGGCAGGTTTTTGATTTTTATTTTGTTTTAATCTTTTCGGTATGTTTGTCTGTCTTTTGTGATTGAAGCTTTTTTTCTTTGAAATGTGTCTGCTTTTAGCTGGGGAAAAGCACAAAACTGAGACATTTTGGGGGAATTTTATCAAACACCTTTGTCTTGATATGAGAACTTGTAATTAAAGAAAAAAATTACTTCAGTGGAATCTTTGATAGGTGTACAATACACACCATGATCTCAATAGACAATGTCTTTTAAACCTGAAAAGGTTTAAGAAACAGAAAATAAAATTGAAATAGTTGCAAATTTCTGGTGGGAAGTTCACCTTCACATAATTGTAAAGTGATTCTTAATGTTTGTATGTATACATATGTGTCTCTATAAAGAATATATGCACACATATGTTACACAATTTTTAAAACAATTTCACTGTAAATATATTTTCTGTTCAGTCATTGTAATGTTCCTACAGTTCTATGCAAAACAGGGCTTAAATATGTTAACAAAGCAGATGTTTAATGAATGTAAAGTAAGAAGAATTCAGGAGCACTTGGCAGAAATCTACACCCTTTATTATTAAATTTCCCTTTAAATAAATTGTTCCATCTACATTATCAACCTGAGCTGGATACCTGCAACTCTCTTATGCTTTTCAGTAATTTTAAGACATTCGTGTAAGTCCCAATTGTGCATTGCAACTCTCCCCTTCCTCTCCTTCATTGCTTCATCATCCTGTTGACTTCTTCATTTCCCTGCTGTCCTTCTGAGTGTGACATCTCCATGGTCTAGCAGTGGGATTGACCCTCATCTGCTTCAGTTCGTGTTCTGGTGTCTTGGCTCAGATACATCCTCACCACTGGGCATTGCTTGGGAGTCACCTGGACTTGTGGTCTTCCACAAAATCTCAGCCCCCGGCTCTGGTGGCTCAGGCTGTTTGGCCCATCCCAGCAGAGAGGGGCATGCAGGAGAACTGCCTGGGATGGACTCTGCTGTCCCAGTGAGGTTCATTGTCCATGGCTGTCTCCATAACTTGAGGCAGTTACTTTAATAGTAGCTTGGTGTGTCTATGGGATCTGCTGTCATACCTTAATTACAGCGTAGCTGCATACAAAGCATGGTGACTGAAAATATTACTGCCTTCTTGATAGTTTAATTGGCAGCATTTAGTTAGTTGTGTATATTCTCTTTCAGTGGAATTAAATCTAGAATTATGGAACTGATAATTTTTCCAAAAGCAGGGAGTCTCGAGCCTGCTGCTGCCGGAGAGCCTACCTGAGTCAGCCAACAGCTTCCAGTTGTTGGAGCTGCTGTTTGCTGGCTGTTGCTATGGTGAAGTGATAGCACCAAACTGATACCAAAAAGGAAATGATATTTTCTGAACATATTTGTGAGAAGAAAAAATATATAGGAGACAGAGAGGTCATGGAGGGGGAGGAAGCTTAAGGGACTTTGAGGGCTTTCCTGAGCCAGTGTTTCTTGTTCCCCTTTAACTGAAGGTCCACCTAACCCTTTGAGGACAATCCAAGAATCATCTGTTGCAGTGTCACCCTGTTTTGTTTTGTTTTGTTTTTTACAACCATTTAAATGTTCTCCTAAACTGTAAATACTTATAACTTCAATTTTCCTTTGCTTTTTGGGAGTCTATATGCATATGGGCATTTCCCAGCTTTACAGTCAGTTTTGGGACTCTTATGTCCCATCAGTGTAGTGCTGGTCACAGCTTAAGAAAACTTGCTTCAGCTTCTGCCTTTGCAGGACCTATATTGTTTATGTATTTTCTGATCATTACATTTTTAGCTCTTTTAAAGCCCTTTTGTGCTAACAACATGTTTCCCCATCAGGCTGGAATCACCCAGTGCTCTCCTTGTTTTCTTAAACCCAGACCTCCAACCTACCCAAGATGCCGGTGGAACTGCTGGTCTGCACAATGCCCTCCCGCAGCTGATCATCCTGGCAGCCTGACCATGCGGGGAGATACCGAGTGCTTGGTTCACAGTTCTTGTGGAGAAAACTTACTCCTCCTTCTCTCTAGCCAGGGACTTTGTACATCACTCCCCATCTCAGCGGTGACAAGGGCATCTGGAGATAGGCAGCCTGTCTTTAAAAGCTAAAAACCATGGCCAGACCCAAAGCTACATTCAGAAGCATGTTGTGAGATGTTGTGAGAACCACGATTATGCTTCTTGGAGAACATTCTCCTCTTTCATTCATTTGAACATGAGTGGTTTTCATGTATCCTCTTGTCTGTATGCTGTGCGCTGCCCTAGTCCTGTTTTGAAGCATGGACAGAGGCAGGGTGGCCAAACAGAAAAGGATACACGCTCATGTGCAGATATTGCTGAGTGTGGGACAGCGGTATTCATGGTTTTGGAGACAGCTATTGGATGATCTGAAAGCAACTCTGACTACAGCAACACTTCAGGACTGTGAAATAAATATCCAATGGTAGCTTTATTGCCCCAGTGCCAGCCCTTTTGATTGCTTCCGTTACTGTCACTTCAGTGGTGTCTGAACTACACCTTGGCTGTGTCATCACCAGCTTCTGTCTAATGTGGGGTCATGTCTCCCTTTCTATCTAGTCCTTTGCAGGACTGCTGTTGCGTTGTAATTGCATTGGATTCCTAATAGAGTTTCTAGGTCTGCTGTCACAGCGTGATTGCAAGAACTTGTGTTGCATTGAATGTGGCCTTGATTACTTGCCAATTAAAGTGCAAGGATAACACTTACAATCTTCTCCTTTAAAATTACATCTAGATTCCATCTCCTCTGAAGGCTATGGGAAACTTGCAGAGACTGTTTCCTGTTGTCCTGTCTTCCTACTTCTAGTATAATATTTAGTTTGGTGGGGTAGGTAGATAAATGCTTTTTTTTTTTCCTTCAGTACCTTTAATTTTTTTGACTGTGGTTCTTTGCATGCAAAACAGAAGCAGAAATGCCCTTCTGCAGTTGAGTTTTGCTCGTTTCTCATGTGCCAGGTTGCTTGCGGGTTACAAGGTTTGGGATGGTGCCTCTTTAAAAAGAAGATACGTGGAAGCAGATTGTCCTGTGGTAGCTGAGCATGGAAGGAGGTGCCTGAAGAAAGTGTGCTGTGGAAGGAAGGATGTGTTAGAAGAGGGAGCAGGGATGAGATGAAAATGAAAGGAGGCAGTATGCAGGGGACATGCATTTTCCAGGAGCCTGGCAGTGTAGGAGGTGCTACCCGGTGCTGGCAAATCTCTTGGAGCAGGTGTGCAGGGGCAACCTCCTGCCTGCAACCCCCCAGGCAGCTCAGCAGCGTGTGCTGGGAAAGAGCTGGGCCAAGGTGTGAAGGGGAGCAAAAACAGGAGGGAGAGGAGGGAGAGAAAGGAAAAAAAGAAAGCCAGGAGGAGTATGGACAGCGTGACGAGAAGCAGGGGGAGCCCACCTGGGAAGATAACCATGAGTTTCTGTTGATCTTACCTGTGGTTATACTGCAAGGAGGTTTCAGACTGCTACCTAATATGACTGCCAATTACTTCAACTTGCATTTCTCACCTCAGTCCCCATGAAGTGCATTTGACAATAATTAATTTTGTGTGTGCAACTGGGAGTGTATCCTACTCCTGCAGAGCTGCCAGCTTAATGGGATATGGCTACAGGAGATAACAGCCTGTGCCACCCCATTAGGTGTTTTGGGGGGTCACCTGTTCATCTGGACTAATATTTTAATTGTTGCAACGTTAGGTTTCCCATTGTTGAATTGGTATCAGATTAACCTCTGTCTCTCTGACCTTGCATGCTGGCAAGCTCCTTAAACAACATTGCTAATTTTATTTTCTACTTTCAGCATGTATTTAAGATGACTTCCTTTGTTTCATAGGCTAAAGAAGAAATATATGCACTGGCTGAGATCCCAGTGAGCAATTACAAATATTTTACTATAGTTACAGGACTTGGAATTCAGCCTCAGGCCGTGGGCATCAGAAATCCATGCGTGGAAATTCCACTTGTTGTAAGATTGGTAGGGTTTCATATGGAGGGATTCCTCCTCGTGTTTACTGAAGCCAAACTCTTGATTAAAAAAAAAATAATGATAAAAAAATCTTGTACTTGTAAATCAAAACTTTGCAAACTGCTTTTAACTATACCAGTTAGAGAAGAGTTAATTGAGCCTCTTTGTCTCTATTGCATGTTAACACAGAAGGTCAGTGATGGGAGAAGCTAGGTCCAAACTGCAGGCTTTTGAAACAGCCCCCTAACTAGCCTAATGAATATGCTGTTGAGATGAACAGGTCATTTAACACTTTTCATGTCGCTATTGTCCATCCAACCTTAAATGTCAACTCTGTCACTCTGATAGGCTGGTTCTGCTTAAAAAGGTTTCCTGGCTTTGTTAGATTCCTCAGAGGGATTTCCCCCCGCCTTTATTCCTAATTGCTGGCAGAACCCTACGGATGTATTTATATCAGCCTTTTCATTCAGGTCAAGTCTTCACTAGAGAATTTTGCCAGTGGGTAAGGGTTGTGAAGAGATGTGATACAGACAGAAGTGGAAGCGCCAAATGCAGTTGTAATTATACTGCTTAAAGTGCAGCTTATTGACTGCGATGGAATAACTGGCTTTGCTAAGGGCAGGATGGTTTCATACTCTGCTGTGCGGAATGTGACGATGTGCTGGGGTTGCGTGTGTCTGCACTAGGACCATCTCACAGAGCGGGTGTGCTGGACTTCAACTGCCTAGGAAACATCTGAGCCCGGTCAGTCCAGCCTCGGGGAAGAGCTCTGAATGGGCATGGTGGAAAGGACCTTCTGCTGATACCTGCAGTAACCCCTCGTGGCAGAGGTGAGGGTCTGGTGTTGCTACTAGGACTTGAGCACATCTTTATTGTACTGATGCTGGATGTCCAGATTGCTCGAAAAAACATTTCACAGGAACCAAGTTGCGTTCCTGACAGAACTGAACATTTATCAGAAGTGTTTTACTCCACTTCCTCACCCTGTGCACAGCCAGTGTGTTTCTTCTTGGGAGACTTATATTTTTCCTGTGACCCACAATGCTCTGTGGCCTAGAAGGCCTCAGAAAATTACTTAGGTCAGGAAGACAGCAGGCAGATGGTCTCAGGATTTCCAGTGAGATTTCTTGATGCCCCCTGTACTCCTTGCCTTGAATAGACTCCCCAGTGTCATCATGAGAAGCACAACAACATGGGCGCTCCTAATTTAACCACACAGTCATGGGCTCAACACATTCCAAAGCTGGGAAAAGGGCAAAAGGATGGATGCTGTATTGGTATCCAACATATCATTGCAGTTATTTGGCCCTGTAGACCTGGGTTTCTGATACCTGTGTCAGCTGGTGGATAGAATGGTGGAAACTTGGGTATCAGCACTACAAAATAAAGGCTAATGGGGTAAAATAGCACACCTCCAAGTGTTTATGCTGCAGACCAGAAGAACTTTTGTGGCTGTTTACACTGACGCTGCTGAATCTGAGCCCAAGAATCTCCTCAATAAGGAAACTGCTTTGGCAATGCACTGTGTAGTTGAGCTGCCCCTCCAAAATGGGGGCAAGGTAACTGTTTTATTCCTCCTGAAAATGATCATGTATGTTTGGGAAGCTTTTCAGACACACTAGTTTGTTTTGAGGATATCATTTCATTGAGGGCCCTGGTCATTTTTCTGTGACTGGTGTGCTTCTAATTCACTGAGATGCTTTGAAATTTCAATATGTGAATTCTTACTAGCCTATTCCTACCTATTGATAGGTGATGCTACCCGTGATCAAGACAGCCAACACAACAAGCAAGGACACAGCGTTAATTCAAATCAACTGGTTGGCTGAAATCACCCCAAATGCTGAGCAAATGCCCAGTGAAACCAGAAAGAGGTCAAGTACAAGTTAATGTCAGGCTAACTTTGTACATAAAAACAATTTGGACTCAGAATGGGAAGCTTGTTAAAGTTCTTGAGGACTAATCTTTTACACACAGTTGTCGCCATCCAGGATCCCTCTGAGGGATTCATGGTCTCACCGATGGGAGGGAGATTAGCTGGATGAGCTGTGGAGCTGATCAGTGGTGGTGAGGATGCAGTTTCTTTACTAGACCCGTGGTATGATGTTCCACAAAGGTCAGGTATCGCTCTGTTCCTTTTCAGCACTTCTGATTTCTGAACAACTTAAATATTTGGTGGGCCTTATTTTGCTAGCCATCTGACACAACTGGAGCAGGACAGAGCTGTGAGAAGGCTGACCCCACCAAGTTTCACTAGTGTTCAGACGAGACCCGGCGTTGGCTGAAGAATAAGTGAACTTACTCTAGACCTCAGGCAATTCTAGGGAGCAGAAGGTGGCATTTTATTTGCAACTGTGGCTGACTTTCCTGAATTTAAGGTGTATTTATGTAATCTGTTGATTTGTTCAAGGGCTCCTTGGTGGCTTCAGATTTTTCCACAGCAGCCTCCCTGTCCTATCATCTCTAGCTGAAAAAGAGATGTCATTCTGTCTTGGCAGGTAGTGACGTGGCTTCAGCTGGTTGCATCTCTGCCGCTTCCTGGACAGTGCCAACATGATCTACATGGGCCAGAAGCCTTCAGTGTTTGGCAGTTCTAGCTGGGACGGGACTTCGTGGTCAATCTCCTCAGCAGCAAACTATTGCAAGTATTGGAAGCTGTCTGCTTGCTGTGGGACCCTGAGCCAAATTTTATGCCTGGGTCTTTATGTTCAAGATTGCCTGGCCTGGGTCCCTGCTATGGGATGCAGGGTATGGTCGACAGTTGCTTAAAAATTAAGCAAGAGTTTGCAAAATAAATCACACACGTAGCAATCATGGTGAGGATCAGGTCAGAACTTTTGAGAGGGAAGGTACAGCACTATCCATTGAGCTCTCCTGGCATGGTCGCAAACTTTGCTGCCTTCTGTGCCAAGGGCCAGGCGTCATGAAATTTCTTTTATAGCATAAATAAACAGTGATCTGTAGCTTCCTATAGCATAAATACACAATAATCTGTAATATTAAACCAAAACAAACCAAACCTAAAATTTGCCAAACCTGCACTTTTTAGGAGTGTGTCCCTGGCTCCTGGTTGTACCCTTCTGCACCCTCCTTTGCTTTGGCTCTGGTACTCACCTGGCCCCTTGGAATACTGATATAGTCTACTAATCCAGCAGAAAAGTAACCCAGCTAAAAAGGAGGTTGAATTTTGGGCTTCCTTTATTTATTTTCTGTTAGGTTAGTGAGCTGCCTTGGCTCCCAGAGGGGTCAGGTGAAGGCCAGAGCTGGGGTGCAGGAGGCAGTAGGATTGCATGGCCTGGAAGAGGTTGTAGCAAAAGGTTAGATGTGCTCAGCCAACTTTCTAGGCTGTTTTCTTGGTGCACCACAAGAAAGTGCCCAGATGCAGGGGCCAGGTGCAATGTGCAGGGCGGAAGGTACTACTGGAGAATTTCTTTCAGCAGTGGCAATTCTGGAGGTGAGCAGAACCTTTCCCTATGTTCGCCCGTTTGCTACTCAGACCTCCACTGCTTTCAAAACCATGCTGTGAGTGCTAGGACAAAACCTTCAGCCCAGCTGTCTCTCAGCTACCAAAATATCTCCTTTGCTCCTTGACCAGCTGTCAAAACTTTCCTGGCCTTCGTAGAACAAGCATCTTAGGGAATGTTTCCCTTGGCCTATGAGAAATAGGAGGGATGGTCTGGAGACAACTATTGGGACTGCGCGTTTGATGCCAGGTGCCTGTCCTAAGCAAGCCCGTTCATTGGGGCTGCCACCCCTCACCTTTGCAATGCCCCCAGCTTGGTGTGCTCTGTGGGATGAGATTGTGGTTCAAGGAAGAAAGTGCTTCAGATCAAAAAGTTGTGCAGCTCCAAAGCCAAGAAAAAAAGCCTTAATTATTCAACTAGTTTGAAACACTTTAAAGTATCTCTAAAAATAGGTGAGAGGGATGTTTGTCAGCTACAAAGAGATTATCCTGCAGTAGTATTGCTTGTATTATTTTATGATGATGCTACAGAATACAGTCCCTCAGGTAGCCTCATTAATGTTTATGAATGAACCCCTTGTTTTATGCTCTTGGTTTTAGAAGGCAGAAATAGGACAAGAAGCTAGTAAGACTGGTTTTACCATATATGCCTTGGAAAGCCCCAGGACAAGGGTGTAAGGTCTCTATAAGCCTCAGTGGTTCTGTATATGGATGACAATTGGATTTGGGTGCTTGCTAGACCAGCTGAGGAGGTGTACCCATAGGGAGAAATCCAGGCAGGGCTTCGACTGAAATCCTGGGTGAAATTCAGCATGCTTCCCAGCGGATCTGTCAGTGGATGTTGGCACTCCCCTGTGTTTCATCACCCGTTTTGTTTCGATCTGTTCCGGCAAAGGCAACCCTATGGCCATAAGTGCTTCCACAAGGCGGTATCTGGTAAACCCCACTGTCTGTCAGCATCTCAGCCCAGGGTGGAGTCTGCTTTTCACTATCTATTCCTTAAAGAGGGCAACTGTTTCTTCTGGCTATCTTAAAAGAAGGGTGGCAGTTACACCCAGCCCATAACAGTATGTGGTGGTTTCTGAGTCTTACCGCTCCAGCCTTAAAATAACAGTTCTTTTTTCTGAGCCAAGCAACAATTGTGGTCAGCCACTAATACCAGTTTAACCATTTGGCAGCTGCCCTATAGGGAGAAGCTCTTTCAAGAGAGCCAAAGGAGCTCTTGTCCCTGTAGCCTCAGAGCCATGCTGGGTTGATTTCAGTCAGAAGGGCATGTTTACAGACTTCCTTGTATACAATCAGCCTCTATAATAACAACCAAATTCTAGAAAGTTGATACCAAACAAACTGTAGAATTAGGTTAGAAATAGTAAACAAAGTTGTTTTGGTGTTTTATTTTATGAATGATTGAGTAAAACTCCCTGATCCCCCAGACAAGCACGCAGTTACTTGCTCTGTAGTTCCTTTCCCATCCATCGTGTGATGTGACTGTCAGCGGAGTTTATTTCGGGCTCCGTTCCCTTTCCTGTTACCCATAGTAGTAACCGGCTCTGCAAACAGTGCCGTTGGAATTGGAATCGGGCCCTTACGGCTTTAGGGCAGAAATTCGCAATAAAAGGCTATTGTAGGCCGAGGTCCCACCCTCTCCCCGGGGATGCTGCCGGAGCTGTCCCTTGTCCCTTTGCTCCGCTTGCCGCGGCTCCCCTCGTCCCTCTGCTCTCGCAGCGGATTTCCTCTTCAACAGGGCACCAGCACGGCCAGTGTGCGGAGCCGGACCCCGCGTTGCCCGTCACCGCGGCTCTCCGCTGGGCAGCGCGGGGAGGCTGAGCTCGGCAAGTCGCGCAGCGACTCCGCACCACGGCCCCGGTCCGTTCCACGGCGAATGGGGCAACCGGCTCCCCGGGCAGCCGCAACCACGTGGCGGGGCCGCGTCGCGGTCCGCAGCGCTCCCGCCAGCCGGGGCGGAGGTTCCGCGGGGCGCGCAGCAGCGCGAGACCCCCTCGCGCCAACTTTTCTCCTCTTCTCCCCCCGCTCCGCCAAGGCGCGCGCCGCCAAACTCCTTTTCCCGGCGGGCGCTCGTTTTGAATGAATGACTTCACCCGCGCCGGCCAACCGCCGCGCGGCCCTGCTTAATATTCATGAGGCGCCGCGCCAATGAGCGGGCGAGGAGGTTGTTTTAAACGGCGGAGCCCCGCAGCCAATCAGGCCGCTCTCGTAGGCAGCCAACGCGAGGCTGAGCCGCGCCGCGCCGAGCCCCGCGTCGTGCCCTGCGCTCCAGCTCCTGTCCACACTCCCGCGAACAATACAGGTACGTGCAGCCCCGCCGCAACTTTTCGGGGGGCGGCTGCCCCCTGCCCGCCCTGCTGCCGCCCCGCCCTGCCCCCGCGCCTTCACCCCTCTGCTCTGCCTGCCCCGGGATTTTTTTTTTTTGTTATTATATTTTTTTTTTGTTTTCTGTTCCTTCCTCCGAGTTTTTTTTTTTTATTTTTTTAATTAAAAAAAAAAAAATCGGGAAAATCACCCAAAACTTTCTTAGCCCCTCGCAAGGGTATCGGTGGTACTGGGGCAGATGCTGCGCGCAGCTGGCGGGGCGGCGGACAGCGGGCGAGGCGCAGCGTTTGCCCCCCGTACTTTTCTCCTGCCCCACCGGGAGGTCCCCCCCGCCGCGGTGGGGCTACCTGTCCCCAGTGCAGCCCGGTTTCTCCCCGCCGGGCTCCCGTGCCGCCGAGAGTAATATGGCTGGTGCAGCAACTACACCGGGACTAACTCTTCTTCTCCCCCGCATGGGCAGGGATTTTTCTCTGCCGCCTCCTAATGTCGCACGGCAAAACGCGCGGCGCCCTCGGCTTTTATTTGCCCCCTTCCCCTGGGTGGGCTCGGTGGGTTGGCGGCGGTGGGAAAGTTGTTGGCCGTGCGCAATGCCGTGCCCGCTGTTTATTCTGCATTAATATGGCTGTCGCTTTAGCATCTGACAGGGATAAACCCTGCGCGCTGCGCCCGTGTGTCCCGGCGAAGCAGTTTTTTTCTCGCTGCTGCCGCCTCCAAACACCCCCGATCCTTTCGCCTCTGTCTCCGCTGCTCTTCCCCTACCCGAAAAGGTGTCTCTGGTGGGGCTGCGCCCGCGGCGGGGCCCTGTATCGCCTCTTCCCCGCGCCGCGCCGCCCGTGCTGTGGGCATTAATATGGCTGGCGCTGGAGAGCCCCGGCGAAGGGAAGAAAGACGTGTAAGCGGCATAGGGATGGGGAGGGGAGTCGCGGCGAGGAAAATCTCCTTCTCGACGCCCCGCAGGGGGCTCAAACCTTTCGCTTTCGCCCCGGCTTCTCTCTCCCCACCACCCCGTGCCCTCGGCCGGGCGCCCGGGGGCCGCCCTGGGGCTCTCTGCACTCTTTTTCTGGCGGCGCGGAGGAGCGTAGCGGCGGCGATAATGGCTGCACGGGAGCCTTTGTTAGAGAGCGCTGCGCTAGGCAGGGGCCGGGAGGGGGGGTGGGGGCGCCTCCCGCCCGCGCCCCGGCCCCGCCGCCCCCGCCGCCCGGCGGGGGGCCGAGCGGGGAGCCCCTTCTCGGCGGGGGCGGCGTTTTGGCGGGGACGGCGGCCGGGGGCGGCGGGCGCGGGGGGCCGAGCGCGGCGGAGGGCGAGCGCGGCTTTGTTCGGCGGCGCGGCGGCGGCGCTGGGAGAAGCCATCTTAGCGAGCGGGGCCGGCCCTGGGTGCGGAGCGCGGCCGCCGCCGCTGCTGCTCCTGCTGCCGCTCGCCCCGTCCGCCCGGGGCCGGGCCGGCGCCCCTGGCCGCCGCCCGGCCCCCCGGCGCCCCCCGCCCGCCGGCTCGCCGCATTTCAGGGGCACTTTCTTTCATCAGGAGGCATTTCACAAAATGGAAGATGAATTATTGGCGTCTGGCGGAGCCGCCGCTGCCCCCTCCGCCCGCCGGCCCCGGCCCCGCCGCAGGTGCCCGCGCCCCGCGGAGCCCGGCGGCCGCGGTGACCTTGGGGGGGGAGAAGATGGCGGGAGGAGAGCGGAGCGGAGCCCGGGCCGGCCGCGGCGGGCCGCTCGCCCCCAACTTTGGGAGCAAGTGGTGGCTCTCGCCCCGCTCCGCGCTCCTGCCTCGCCGCCCGGTCCCCGGTTTCCGCGGGTTTTCCTGTCCCCTGCGCAGGCTCGGGGGTTGAGCTCCGGCAGCGGCCGGGGCGGGAGAGGGCAGTTTAAAGCCACTTTTGCTGCACTTTGGGGGTTAATAGGTGTAATTAAATATTAACGTTGTGCCAATAAAAATTAAATTTTAAAATGCCTAAGAAGCTGTAAATAGGAAGTATTGCTGCTTTTTTTGTTTTGTTTTGTTTTCTTTTGTTGAGGGGAAAAAAATACAGAAGAGGGGGAAAGAAATACAGCCCAAAAGTTAGCATCGTCCTCTCGGTGACTTGCTAATCACATCTTTGCACTGACCACTGTGCCTCTGAACATGTCACTTGGTGGAGCAAGAGCAAGTGTTCCTCACCTTGCGGAGCTCTATGGGTCCTTTTATGTTTAAAACTGTCCGTTATTTGCAGTCCTTCTGTAAAAGGTTATGTGCTTTTACTGGGGGGGAATAATCTGTCCTGCCTTTCTGTGTGGACAGCAGCTGCTAACATGAACTCCAGCTACTCCAGGGATAAGTCATAGCCTGGCACTGTGCATGCCACTCAAGCCGCAGCATGGTAGCCAACCAAAACAAATATTTTATGTTAGTTCATATATAACTCTTAATGGGCAGGAGTATGTGTATTTAATAGCCTGTCTTCAGTCTTTGGGCATGATGTAAATATGTATCAATGTAAACCTTAAATCCGTGATCAGTTTCACTTGGCCCAAGTCTGCAACCCAAGTGTCAAGGAGGAATAATTTAAGTTTCTGTATTTGGGATGGTAAGAGGTATTGAGGGGGAGAAAGGAATGCATTACTGGTGGGACATCACTTCAGGGCATGGTGGCATATATACATATAAATATATGCACAGCATGTGTGTATACACACCTATGTATATACATTCATGTATATATGCATTCACTTTTTTTTCCCCCCCTCTTTCCTACAGAGTCAAGATGGCTAAAGGTGATCCGAAGAAGCCCAAGGGCAAGATGTCTGCCTACGCGTTCTTTGTGCAGACATGCCGTGAGGAACATAAGAAAAAGAACCCAGAGGTTCCCGTCAACTTTGCAGAGTTTTCTAAGAAGTGCTCAGAGAGGTGGAAGGTACCTTAATTTGTGACTTCCCGAAGGGATACCTTCTTGTAGTGTCTGCTAGGATGAGGTGTGTGTGTTTGAACATGAAGGGAGCCGGTGCTGTTTTGGTCGGTGTGCAGTCTTTGTCAAGGTGTCCTGGTTATTGAGCGGGTGCTGCTGGCTCCCGTAATGACTGTGAAGGCTTCAGCCCAGTGTATCTGCCCATTGGGTGCTTCCACTGCAGCCTGGCCTCCTTGCCTGTTCTCGAGCAGTGCCCTTAAGCAGCTGCGTCCCTCCAGGCCTGTGTCCTCAAGAAGGACTCTGTATGTGTTTCTCCCATTTCTGTTGCTTTTCTCTCACTGAGTGTGCCAGCTGTGGCTGCGGTCACTGGTACAGGACCTTTGTCCCCAAGGTGGTCCAGCTGGAAAACAAACACATTCTGAAACTCCCCTGTTGAGTCAGTATGTGTTGGCTTATTAAAGTTTGCCAGCTATTGAACAGTTGGGTAATCACAGGTTTGGTGTGTTGTTTTTTGGGGTTTTTTTAGACCATGTCAAGCAAGGAGAAGGCTAAATTTGATGAAATGGCAAAGGCTGACAAGGTACGATATGATAGAGAAATGAAGGACTATGGACCAGCTAAGGGTGGCAAGAAGAAGAAGGACCCCAATGCCCCAAAACGACCACCGTAAGTAACTTTCAGGCATTAAATGAACAAGTATTTTGTTTTATTTTTACACCCTGTAACACAGCTGATAGGTTTCCATAAAGGAAGTAGATGGGGCATACTGTTGGTATAGCAGTATTGGTAATCATAGGTTACTGATACTGTCTTGTGAATCTTCTAGGCAGCTTGTAATTTTGATCCTGTAGAGTACTAACAGGAGCTGTCAGTACTTGGTACTGAGTCGTGGTGATGGAAGATATGAAAGTGACTGGATCACAGTGAGACTTGTGTATTTAAAATGGAATTGAGTGGGGGGAGGATAGACAACACTTTCTTAAAAACAGCATTGGGCTTAAAAACAGCTGCAGGTCTGGGCCTCAGTAAAATCAAAATGTTTTTAGGATTGTGTTTTGTTGTGGATTTATTTTTTAAAGTTAAAAAAAAAGTATTTCTGTTCAATGTGTGAGTGCATGTGTGGATGTTGTGGGTGAGGGACGGAGGAAGGGGATCCTCCCCCAGTGAGCTGCTGTGATGCTGACTGTCCTCTGGTGCTTCTCCCCAAGGTCTGGCTTCTTCCTCTTCTGTTCAGAGTTCCGCCCCAAGATCAAGTCCACAAACCCTGGCATATCCATTGGGGATGTAGCAAAGAAACTAGGTGAAATGTGGAACAACCTCAGTGATGGTGAAAAGCAGCCTTACAATAATAAGGCAGCTAAGCTGAAGGAGAAGTATGAGAAGGTAAGGCTAGTTTTCACTTGTCTCTTCCATACTGGCTCGGGTGTTGACGCGTTTCTGTAACATAGGCCCAGCTAAGGTGGCCCCAGCGTCATGAGCTTCTCTGGCTTACAGACCTGTTCTCATTGTGCTGTGTGCTACATACCCGAACTTTGTGTATGTTGGGATGGAGTAGGTCAGAGAGCTGCAGGCGGATTCCAGCGAGGAGGGAGAGCTTCCCCTCAGTGCTGTGCAGCAGCAACTGCTCGTGTTGCCCCAGTGAAGGGTTTGCTGTGCTGTTAAGGGAGCTTGTCCTGTTAGCAGGAAACGTTTGAGAGGCTGGGTTCTCTTCTCCTCCTCAAATAAATAACTGTGAACACAGGGTTCAAGGCCTCCATCATCTGGAGGCAGATGAGTGTGCTGAGGTGTCTGCATCCTTGTGTGCTGGGGTGCTGCTGTGTCTCCTTTTGGGGGTGCAGCTGTGGACGGCCAGTCCCTTTACATTAACTCCTGCTGCTGTACAAATGCTGTGTGTGTTTGCTGCTTAGAGCAAATTAAGACATCCCCTTGACTTTGCAGGATGTTGCAGACTACAAGTCTAAAGGAAAGTTTGATGGCGCAAAAGGAGCAGCAACCAAAGCTGCTCGGAAAAAGGTAGAGGAAGAAGACGAAGAGGAGGAGGAGGATGAAGAAGAGGAGGATGAAGATGATGATGATGAATAAAACTGTACAATACTTGTCTCCATGTGAATACCATAGAGTAGGGGAAACACCATAAATGAAGCACCTCTTATTTGAGATGGTGTCTTTTGCCCTTATTAGGCTTAATTAAAAAAAATTCGGATTCCGATCGCGTTGTAGTTTCTAAAAGTGCTCTAGAAATTGTAACTGGTTTACATGAAGTGGCCATGGGTGTAGTGAGCACCCTGAAACTGTATCAAAGTTGTACATATTTCCAAACATTTTTAAAATGAAAAGGCGCTCTAGTGTTCTCCTAACTCTGTGCACTTTGCTGTTGGTGTAACAAAGCATTTAAAAATGTTTCAAGCATTTTTTTAATTTGTAAGGTGGTGTTACTATATGGTTATTGGCTAGAAAATCCTGGGTTATAAACTGTACATATCTATAGTTTGTAAAAACTAGACAGATTCTTGTGGTACATGCTTAGGGTTATGATGCCTTAGAGGAGCTGTGATGACTTGGAAAGGCTGCACGTTCCCCGGGGTGCCATGGCCCAAAGCATGCACTGCGAGGGTAGATCTATTTACACTACAGTGGGCGTCCATTTAGCTTAAAGTTGTCTTTCTGTATATAGTGAAATAGCATTCTGCTGCCATTCTTAGTTGTGGAAGGGGGTTCAGCTGGCATGAGAAGTGTATGGATTTTTTTAGTTAAGTGCGGTAGTTTTTAAACTGAAACTGTAGACATCTCTTCATCGTCAACTAAGTGAAGAGCCAGTGCAGCAACTGAAGTTCAAAAACACTCTGTACTTAAACGAATTTGCAACGTTCTGTTTTTTTTGTATGTTTAGAATGCTGAAATGTTTTTGAAGCAAAATAAACAGTATTACATTTTTAAAACTGTTCTTGACAACACTCTAAATTTCTGGTTTAAAAGGATCTTAACAACAGCAAGAGGTTCATTTTGAAGTCTGTGGCATCCCTCAGGGCTGGTGACTTAGGAAACATTCTGACTCAAGGATTAAAAAATAAATAATAAACTAATAAATGGTGGCCAGCCAAAACTGGCTGAATTGAAAGAGATGGCTGCTCCAGCTAATATGCAATCGTAACTGTTTATGGCTGAGTGGCATAAGATGCTATGCAAGTTTGAACTTTATTACTTGAACTTGGGAGCCTAAATGAACATTCATGACGTAATTGTTTGTTTGTGTGTGTATATAGCAGCACTCAGAGATGCAGAGAAAGGTAGGTGGCTAGGAATGAGGCTGACACCATGGAATAAGTATAAAAGCATAGTTTGGATTTCTTTTTTCAGTTGTGTTGGGTAAATTTATAGCCCAAATGCATTGCTGTACATATTAAAATGTGCCTTTTTTGTCCTGTGTTAAACTGTTTCGGACTTGTGTTTTTTTCTAGCATCTTAATTCATGGCAGAAGCCAGGTGCCTAGTCTAACTCCCCGCTCAAGTAGGAGCGTGGCACAGGTACTTAGTCTGTGTCCTTTCTCTAATGACGCAAGTTTTAATAGCAATTGGGTGCTGTGAGGTGGGCTGGGGGAGCAATACAGGTGTCTCCCCTTTGGTGGCCAGCTGGCTGCATTGCAGTTGTGTCCTCTTTCCAAATCCAAGCTGAGGATGTTTTGCAGCTCTGGAAAGGGAAAAGCAATACCTGCTCTCTAGCTGGTGACTCTAACCTTATTTTTCCTTAGCGTGGAAACTGCACAAACCGGGAGAACTATAGCACCGGTGTTTCCTTGGCAGCAAGGAGGAGATAGGGGTGTGAGAACACTTGCATTAATAGCAGGTCGAAGATGCGAGCTGCTGTGTGCAGCTGACTTGGAGGACAGGGTAACTCATTAGTGTCAACCGTGGGTATGGGCTGCTGCCACCCCTTCTTTTGAGCCAACCTGCACTTTAATGAGGGCCAGGCTTCCAGGCAGTAACTATTTCTAATGTGGATAAAACTGCTTTGTTGCCTAATTGGATAGCGCATCTGGCTTCCCGTGACTTCTCAACGACCATAGTAGCTTGGCAAAACAGTCTGATCTAGTGTTGAGGTGGACTAGGACTTTAAAGAAAAACTTGGTATCGGATGAAGCAAGCTAATAAACTTCTGTGAAATGTAGCAACATGTGGCAACTTTTTAAAGGCTAAGTTATTGTTGGATCACTCAGAAATAGTTTTATAATTGTTTAGTTATGGCAATTCTTAGTGTCTTTAATGCACAAAAAAAGTGTGAAATTTGCCCCCATGTTATGGGAAGTTGCGTTTTAAAAGCCTCAATAAAGCTGCATCTGGAAAAGAAATAGGTACCTTTGTATTTGCTACCCTTCCCACACATCTTCTAATGCAAGGGGGAAGACTGGAGATTGCAGCACGTGGAAATTTGAGGAAGTGGTGGGGCAGAAGAGAAAAACTATGGCATCATTTCAGGAGCTGTAATGCTGTTTCTATTGTCTAGCTGGCAAAATCTCCCCTTAGCCACATATGGGAATTAGTGTAGATCACTGCTGCGCAGATCGAGCTTGGCTTTGAATTAACTGCTAGTGAGCTGAGCTCCTATTGATAGTATTAGCAAATAAGAACTAGAGCTGACAACTCTTTGTCTTCATTATATTGGAAATCTATAGAGTTGCAGAGCTTGATTAAGGTCTTGGACCTTATGGTGTGCTACCTATTCCTGCTCTGCAAATTCCTAAAATATGGCATGCCCTGGGGATGCTGTTCAATACAATGCGGGTGCAGGATGCCAGGGACTCAATGAACATTGCAGATGTAGTGATATTTCTTCCTCCAGTGCTCTGCCATTGATAAACACCATAGTGTGAATGTGTATAAATATGACATGATTTTGACCCCCACCAGTAGTTTTTGTGTTCTGAGATGTCAGCTTGAATATTGGGAAGTGTTTAGTTTCACCCAACTCCATTTTTTGATGGAACACCCTCCAAATGTTCTTTCTCTGCTTTGAAATGCTTGTGATGCTTCAGAGAAGACATCTCAGCTTGGCGCTGCTGTACAGCTAAAACTTGTAGTTTGAATTTAGTCCCAAGCCAAGCAGAGTAAATATGTCTTTTATTAACTCCATTATATGTAGGGAAGGGTAATGAAAAAATAGATTTGGGGAAAGGGAGGGAAGGAATGAAGAGAGACTCTTCCTTGCATGAATTTGACAGCTGACTGCGAGACCCCTTATGTTCCCAAAATGCAAAATGTGATTTCTTGCGTTCCCCCATCCATGCTGAGGCAGGCTGTGAGGGCAAGGGGCTCAGAAGGGACGGTGACGATACTGCAGCTGTTGAAGCCTGCTCACTGCTGGGGTGACAGAAGATAGCTGGATTGGGTGGTGTGATCCCTCTGGATGCCTAGAACAGTGGCAGAGATGCGAAAACTTCTGCTCAAAGGAAAGCATTTGCCGGTGCTGATGTGGGGCAGAGATGGGTAGAGGCAGGCAGGGTGCTGCCTGGTGGCACTGACCCATGTCGTGCAGGTCATTTCCCATGGTTGGTAGTGTTTGATTTGCACTCGAGATTATATGTAGTCTTGAGAACACAGTTGCTACCAAAATGCACCACATCCCTCTGAAATCAAACCAACTGGGGAGCGATGGGATGAATGGGGCTGGTGAGCTGCCTCTGCTGAAAATGAGCCTGGCAGCCCATTAGCGTGACCCAGGGAGGCAGAGGAGTGATGCTCTCCTGCTGCTCTGTAGCCTATACATTTCTGAACTCAGTTGAAACGTGGTAAATATTTGGTGTGAGCTGAAAGTGAGCCCTGAGATTAGAGGGAGGGCTGTGGGGGAGGGACTGCACTGGGAAAGCCTCACTGCTGGTGTGGGGTTAGCTCGCCGCAAGCAGTCACAACAAAAACCGTGCTGCAGGATGGTTTCCTACTGCTTGTGTTGGTGCCTTAATGCATCTGTGGGGAAGCAGTGCATTAATTTTTCTGTAATAAAATTAATTACAAATCTTAGTGCAAATGCATATTGAATCAATTAGCAGCGAAGGGCTGCAGCTCTAATAGAGGTCCAGAGGAAGGTGCCAGTCTGCTTTGGGGATCGTACTGGGGATACAGGCGGAGTCAAAACACCTCTCTTATCTGCTCCCTTTGAACGGCTGACTTCTATATAGTTTTATTCGCTCTTAATAAGCCCTGCAGGAACAGCAGTGAGGTGCAAGGGCTTCAGTTGCCTCTGGCTCAGGCGGTGGCAGGTGAACAGCTTTTCGCTTCCAGCCTCCGGCACAATCCTGGCAGCCACCTCGAGTTTGTTTTCCCTCTGCTCACTCAGGCTGTTGTTCCACGGGTGGAGAAACATCCCCCAAAGTAAGCTCTCTTCTGCTGAGGGTTTTGGGAAGCAAAGCTTGGACCAGGAGAAGTAGCCAGGATGGGACCTCCCTACTGGCTTTGCTGGGCTGAGAGCAGGATGCTGCATTTACAGCTGTGGGATTACCCTGCCATTCGCTTTCTGACAAACCCCACACTCTGCTCTGTGAATGTAAGCCCAAGCTCACTCGCCTCTAAGAGATAATGGAAGGAACTGTGGCAAGTGACACATTTATTTCTTTCTGCTAGAGCTGCACCAGATTTGAATGCAATAAACTGAGTTGCAAATTGCAGCTGTGCTGCAAAACAAAGTGTGCTGGAGACCCCATTACCAACCAGTTGCCCTCTAAACATGTTTCAGCTTGCAGGGGAGAAGGGACCAAATAGCCAGCATGCCTGACAGGGGGGTTCATGCCTTATGAGGTGTCTTCATCCGTTTTTGGCAGGCTGGGCTCTGGTGGGAGTGTTGCATGTGCCTGCCTGTGCTTGGGCAACATTTGACAACCTGTGTTCAAAGTGCTCTGCAAACATCTCATCCCTCTGATAGGTCTGATACGTACATGCTAAAGTGGGATGTGGATGAGGGGTAGTTCCTTGCCTGTGCTAACAACCTTGATTGGAGTTGTCTGCTGCTAATGGCTTTTCCCTGAGTGCCCTGCAGCACCTGAATCCCTAATTTAGGCAGGAGGAAGCAGCCACAGCCCTGCTAGAGCTGCCAGCTGCATCTCCTGGGTGGTGAGTACCTCCTTCTTGTGTTCCTGGACATGGCATGGCCTCGCAGAAACACTGACAAAGTAGCTAAAATAGGGTTAGTCTTTCTGCTAAGCTGGGCCAGAGAGAACAAGTGACCTGCCTGGGACGGGAGCCTGGGTGCTGTGGTGGGGTTGAGACCTTTGGAGGCTGGCATGCGTGGAAGCAAATCCTTGTCTTATTGAGGCTGAGAGACAGAACCATGGTAAGGGAATGCCTGTCCTGTAACTGTGTCCCCTAACACGGGTGACTTCATGTCCCTGACTGAATCCAGAGGCCAAGAAAATCACAGCTGGGAACTGCGCCTTGCTGTGGGACTGTGTGTTTTTGATGGTGTTTGCTGTATTGACTTTTGAGTTCCTGAAGTGCAGAACGCTGCTGCTCTGCCCCCATTCCCACCACCTCGTCTCGCTTCTGTCGGGGTGCTCCCCACAGAGCAGGAGCAGCCCCTCTGTGCGGTGTCACCTGCCTGCGCGCTGCTGTGGCCCAGCCTGTTAAGGAGAGAGGCAGGTAGGATGCAAAGAGTGATAGAGTTGCTTTTTCTCCCCAGCCCCCCTTGTTCTAAAGCTCCCTTAGGTATTTCAAGTCAGAAAAATTATTTAAAAAAAAATATTACTCAAACATGGCCTGGCTTTGTTGTTGTAAGAGTTTATCACTTGTGTTTTTAACTGCTTCTTTGTGAAGCTTAAGATTTGCTTTATGTTAGTTTAGACAATTCATACATGTGGAAGGGTGCAAGTGGTTTGAGGGATTCCTTCCCACAAGTGCCTCTTGCCTGGTGCTAATTACTGTGTGATTGCTCTTTTACTATGTGTTACCTGGGATGTGCCTGCAATAATTCATGGTCTTGCAAAAGAGGTTCAAAAACGGTGGGAGCAGAGGCAATTTGGTCTCCAGTTTTCTTAAGTGTGTTGGTCAGGTTTTCTTCTCTTTAGCTTTAGAGCTCAGGCTGCGGATATTCCCTGGGTTTGGCTTCTGCAACTGCTCAAGGTATTGCTACCTGCAGCTCCTGGCAAAGGTCTCTCCCCAGTAGCAGGGAGAGCAAAAGGAAACATGTGCTGAGCCTGCTAGAGCCTTCTTGTTATTCCATTGCTTCATATAGTAATTTAATTTTTGCAAGCTACTGGGAGGTTTTTCAAACAAGCTCAAAGATCAAGGTGTCAGTAAAAGTCTTGAGGAGAACCTTATTCCACTTCCAGACAAACCTCTGGAATAAAAACCTGACTAAACAGCTTTAAACTGTCTAATTAAACATCTTTCACTCCTCACTGTTGTTGGTGTTTCATTCCTTGGTGATTAGCCACCAGAGAGAATTGCCTAGCAAAAAAACGAGCTAGACCAGACCTGGTATTTTGAACCTTGAGGGTGACTTGCAAAAGGTCTTCAATGGTTTTGGACATAAGAGGACGTTTGGCTTTGTTTTCTTCTGTTCCCCTTGTAGTGCTTTGTCTCGGCAGAAAGCGAAGGGATCTCCCTTATGGGTTCAGCACTTTGCCTTTCCCTTTAACACATGATTTCACATCTGTGAGGAGCACCAAGAAACACTCCTGCAAACACATGGAGGATCACCCTTGATGCTCATTGTTTACTGGAAGGTGATCTCTTAAAAAAACAAAATAACTTTTCAACAGTTGTTCAGGCTGATCTTTCCAAGTGTGAAGTGGAAAGCAGCCCCCAGACCCTACAAATAGATGTCTCTACAATGCTCATTTCCAGGTGCCATTTCACAGATCTTTTAGCTTTTAAAGACCCATTTCTTCACCTGTGTCATGTCCTCCTCTCCTGCCATTCCTTGCCTCAGCTCTCGCTCTGCCCAGCTGGCATGGGGGCAACAAGAGGAGGGGACACCCTGGCCACGGTCAGCAAATTGGACCCAACAGCTTATTTGAGGTGGTGTAACCTATTATCAAATGTTGAGACCAGGCTGACCTGTGTCTTCCCACTAGATGGGTGCATTACAGGAGGTGTTCAGCTGGTGCGGGCTGTTGCTCTGTGCCGGCTCAGACCACTCGCCGGTGCTGTTCCCCTGAGATTTAGTGCTCGTGATGGCATCGGGATGAGGGTGGCGGCTGTCACGATCCATGAGCCGCTGCTGGCTGGGAGCGTGCCGAACCACCCGGTGCACATGGAGCTGCGTGGTCACCGTGGAGGTGGGAAAGGGGAGTGGGAGGGGTGTGGGGATCCGGGTCTGGAGCAGACAGCATCCAGCCCGCAGGGTCTCTCCCTGTGCTGGGCACCATATGGTGCTGTATTTCACAGCTGTCCCTGCGAGATAAGGTTCAGCAGCTCGTAGAGATGAAAGGGAATGGGTGGTCTTCAAAATATTTGCTGTTGCTTGTGCCTCTTGAGGAGATGGTTATGGCCGATGAAATCTGTCAGCCTGTACCGCAGCCATGCTGGGTTTCTGTAGCGTGCTGCTTAGGCTGGGAACACCTTCTTGTGGCAGGGAACAGGAATTGGCTGCTGTGGGGTGACATAAGGTGTTAATTAATGTGTGGACAGCAAGTTCCTTCATAATATATTATCATCCTGCTAAAGATGAGTTTCCTTCCCTTCAGAGGTGCTCTGGTAGGGTCTCTTCCCATTTACCCCTCCCAGGCTGTGCTGGGCTCTGGCTCTCGCAGGAGGTGCCGCACGGGTGCCCGGCCACAGCCTCTCCCAAAGCGGAGCTGCAAACCTTGTGAGCTGGAGCAGCGTTGCCTCCGTCCCCACAGTGCAAGGGAAGCGAGAGCTGCCCTCCTGGCACAGACATGGGTGCTCGGGCAGCCCCGGGGGAGGGTCTGTGGGGGCAGCCCACCCTGACAAGGGCTCGGGGTGCCCGTTGTGAGAGGGGATCCTGCCCGAGGAGCTGCTGGTTTGTTAGAGGCTGTCTCCTAAATATGGACATGATTATTTTTGTTTATTTCTTTGCTTGCTCTGGAATCTTTGCGTTTTTTCGCTTAATCCTGGACAAAAACCAGTGGTGCCCTGTGTGCATGCGACATGGCTGTGCACAAGCTCCCTTTGTGACTTCTTTCTTTCACAGGGGAGAAACGCATTCAGGAAGAAGCAGGGCTCTGACAACAGGAATCAAGTGTTTCTAAATATGGACATCCCTTTTTGGACTAAAAAGTCTTTTTTGTACCATGCATATTTCCCCTGTTAATCATTTCCTTTTGTTCCTTGCAAACTTTGGTCCTCCAATGTTATAGAAGGAATTATAGCTGCTCTGTTTGTAAACTTTCCTTTATTATACATGAACTGGCTTCTATGTTAGACGAGTTTGCTGGATTTTCTTTTTAATGCAGTTGGAAGGGCCAGTGCACTGGTTACTCACCCTTGGCTTTTCCTTTTTTTTTTTTTTTAAACAGTCATATTTGGCCTCAGCCAATCTTGAAATATTGGGGATTTTACAGGCCATTGAGCTTTGCCTGGTCCTATTCACTGCTTTTGTGTCACACTAATTGGCTTGATAAAGAAGAGCCTGGGCTCTGTGAAGTGCTTCTCCTCCAAGGTGAAATGTGAGATGGCGGGGGGAAATATTCAGATGTTCACTAGCAGTTATGCTGCTGGATAATCTGAATGCATCAGAAATCAGCTAGAGCTCAGACAAAGTAGGGGATTAGGAGTCTGAGATGGGTGAGCGGGGCGGACATCTGGAAGCCTGCTGTTTAGCTTGTCTGCTGGGGTGGCCTGCGTCTTCATTATATGGGTTATTCACACCGAAAATGAACGGCGTGCTGGCATCGTGGTTGCTCTCTGTAGACGTTGTCTGAAATAACAATTTCTGTTGTTATTTACAGAGCACCCCACCCTCCCCAGCAGAGCCCTGTGCGTTCAACGCAAACCCAGTCACCAGCGCAAGCAGCACAGGAGGAGCTCACCCTCTGAAGCTGGAGGGACACACTCGGGTTTTTCATGCCGTTGTTTGCACACCCCGCTGCTGCCTGCCGCTTGGAGGTTTTGGGGAGAAGTATTACATGTATTTGTGGCTGGTGTTATGCAGATGGTAGCTGCTCGGGCCCTCCCTTGCGTGGTTCTCCGTGTTTTTAGGCAGGTGCAGTTCTGCAGAGCGCAACAGGAAAGCAAACACATGGGAGAGGAGGAGAGAAACCAAACTTGGGACTTCTGAACCTTTCCTGTGTGTGGGCCATGGTTCTCGCAAAGCTGAGCCCATTATAATAGCACAGGGCTGCTCCTGCTGCAGACAGCGCTGTCCTCCAGGGTCAGCGTCACCTCCTCAGTCCTGCTGTCCCTCACCCTGTCCTGCTGTGGGCATGAGGACGTTGCTCAGGGTGCAAAACTGTGCGTGGTGTGGGGACAGGCGCTTGGTGTTTTTTTTCAACTTATATTTCCTCATCGAATGAAAAATGCTTTTGCCTTTTTGAAAACACAATACTGGAGAAGGAATTCTAAATATGTTGTGAACAGAAATAGCCAGATAGTGATTTGTTTTGCTTTTGTTTTTGCCCAAAAAGTTGCATCTTTACCAGCCCCTCAGCACGTGCTGTTTCTCCTCCTCCACCTCCCGCACTTTGCTTTGCTCGTGTTTCCATCCCCTTCCCAGACAACCTGCCTTGGCAGCTTCAATTTTGGCCACAGCTGTAATGTACCGAACCAGCCTTGCGGTGCTCCCACGGAATACCCACTGCTGCCCGGACAGCAGCAGCCTGCCCGCGGTGGGAGAGCATCGCATGGAGAGATTTGGGACAGGTGCCTTGTGCAGGGGATTCCCACTCTGCCTCATCTCTGGCAAAGCCAAAGTGAAGCGGTTTAGGGGAAGTTAAGGTGGGGACCTCCAGGTAATAAAATGTACACCCTAAAGCAGATATGAGAGCTTGGCAGTGCTTTGGATCATGCTTGGGATGATAAAAGCAAGGGAATTTTTAATTAAAAAAAAAAAAAATCAGTGCAGCAGAAGAGAGGCAGGTGCCAGAGCAGCAGAGACCTGGGCAGGGCATTCATAAATGGTGGTTGAAGAACACACATGCCAGTTGCTGCTGGACATGATGCCCCTGTGAGTTAAAAGCTGGACTGAGGAGTGAGCCCAATGCAGCCATGCAGCATCGTCCACCAAAAGTGCTGACTCTGTGAAATGTGCCTGTGTTGTGTTAAAGATATGCAAAATTTAGGGAAAGAAAGCAAGCACCATCTTTCCATTTTTTTGTGGACCACAGGCCTCTCAGTGCAGTACTGATGGCCAGCAGCTCCTGTTGTGCTACCTCATTTTTATCATTTATTTTGGGAAAACTGCTTTTTCTTTTCTGGGGGGACCTGATGGGAGAAGAGCTGAATCCCAATGGATGTTGGCAGCATTTTTGCTTTTTGAGTGCCTTTGTGCCCTATTGGGGTTGAAACATGGGGAGCCGCTGCTGGGAGCGATGCGCGAGCGCTGGGAGTGCGGGGACGCACAGGTAACGCAGCTCGTGTGCTCGGTGCCAGCGTACCTGAGAGCCCGCATCTGGGTCTGTGTCAGCAGCCGTGTTTGGCTGGGAGAAGGAGGGATGGAAAAGTGGTTCAACTTCTCTAGGGTCACCTGTGGGCCCCCTGGATGCCAAACCTATGCAAGCTGCATATTAAATGCTCCTTTTCACCCAGATAGGAGGAGGAGTGCTTTTCTCCTGAACCGTGGGGCCAGAAAAGCATTTGTGTGCTGTGGGTGGACTTCAGCTTATGAGACTTGTGTGATTTCTTTTTTTTTTCTTTTTTTTGCACAGACGAAGTGCAGTTCTTGCTCCATTTTAATGTCATTTTTGAGAAGCGCTGGCAGTGCAATGCATTGGAATTTCACCATGCTTTGGGAGACCCCAGGGCAAGGACAGGGCACAATGCAGCTCCCCACTGCCCTTCTGGGCTGCCAAAGCCCTTGCTACAAGGTAGAGGGGTCCATGTCTAGGGGAGGTCTTGAGCACCGGGTCTGTCCTGGCAGCTTTCGCAGTGGATACTCCTGCAACCGGGAGCCTCTGGGAGTTTGCATTTCCCTTGTCCTCAGCCCTGAAGAAAGCCTAAAGCCTCAGTCGATAATAAGCTTATAAGACAGTAAATCTTGGTAATGAGAAAAACAGAAGACAGCATCTGCTCAACATGATGGTACTATGTATGGTCTGGTAAACAGCTACTGAAATGAGTTGCCCGTTATTGCAGGGCTCACAGCTGAAAAGCCCCATTTCTCTGCAGGATTGGCAGATTTCACTGCCCCCAGCCCTCTGGAGGGGCTGCTGGAATCCCGTTAAGGCTGAGCACAGGGAGAGGTGACCCATTGCGCGTGAGCACTGGGTGCTTGCCCACAGGCACAGCAGCCCCCACCACAAAACCAGTGGCAAGTTGCCGTCATCCTGTATGTGTGGAGCCCGAGAGAGGCAGTGAAATGGGACCCCCACAGCAGTTGTCTTCACCTCCTTGTCCTGTGTCCCCCGCGATGCCTCCTTGTAGTGGCCATGCTCAGAGATGTACATACATTGGAGGGTGCTCTGCAGCAAATGGGGTTTGGGGATAAAAATGGGAAAACAGTTAATTTTCTATCATATTTTAGAGGTACTGAAATGAGATGAGCTGATGGGCAACAGGCACCCAGGGATAAACGAGCTGTGCAGGGGGCAGCAGGAGGAGGATGGTGCTGGGTCCTCATCTGACATCCATTCAGGCAAACCTGGTGCCCATGGGGTGGGAGCTGGCAGCGGTCCCAGTCCTGCTCAAACTGCATGAAGCTGGGTCTGCAAAATGGGGAGGAGAAGGAGGGGAGAGTTCAGGGGACGGAATCTGCATATGGTGTGTAATGCTTTTATGAATTGGGTCTTTAATAATTTACATTACCAGTTTAATACTTTGAATACAAATTATCTTGCCCATATGCTGTGCTGACAAATATAAAAATGGAGTAATCAAAGCTGTAATAGCACTATAGCAAAAAGACATAAAATGCCACTAGAAGGCTTAGGATAAATTATTGCATGCACACACTAGCTCTATGGCTCCCTGGTGCCAAAGGATGCATTGCAATTTCTTCCTCAGACTTTGCATTTGGGCTTGAGGACTGGTGCAGTACCAGGAGTACCGCTTGAAACTCTGTGAGACGGGCAGCATTTAACAAAGAAGAGGAAAGAAAAAAGGCTCAGACCTGTTTCATAAACACTGCAATTTAAATTCTGCTCTGGCATTACATGAGCTGCAAAGAAAATATAGCCCTCTTATTTGTAGGGAGCCCCCTTCTTCCTCCAGCTGGGTTATTTGCATGTATTATAAACTGCAGTGTTGGCTTGCCATCTTCAGGCAGCTGCCACACACTGCACAGCATCCCCGTGCATCCCCGTCCATCATCCCTGCGCTGGATGGAGGTGGCAGGTCCAGCCTGGGTGTCACCGGGATGCCCGAGGGAAGATGCTCGCTGCAGCCTGGCACTAGGTGACTCAGGCAATGGGCAGCATCAGCCCAGGGAAAACATGAGTTTCCTCTCAACCCTCTTCATACCTGCGCTCTTCATACCCCTCTAGTGCCCGAGCTCTGAGGGGGTGGAGGAGCTGGGAGAGGGTGAAATGGCCCCAGGCCCTTGGTACTCCCTCCTGGCCACCCTTGGGCTGTGGTTTAGGTGAGAGGGAACTGTACAGGTGAGCCTGGGAGCTTGTGAATGCTGCAGGTGGCTTAGTGGTTTGCTTTTAGCAGCCTGGCATCTTTTGGTGCGCGTGTGCTGGTATGCTGGGCATCCCAAAGATCATGGGGCTGTGCAGTGAAATGGGCAGGTTTGCAGAGCAGAGATGCAAGTTGTGCTCACAGGGAAACACTGCTGTTTGTAGGTGCCACTGGACTCTGTGTTGTGGCTTGGGGAAAAGTCTCTGCTTCTAAATACCAGTCTATTTATTGGTGCTGTATTGCAAAGACATTTCCCCTACAAGCTAGTCTTTCACAGAAAGAGCCATTTAAGGCTCACATTTGCATACACTGAATTTCTCGGCTATCAAGGTTACTCCATGCTGTAATCCAGTTCTGTGCTTCTAATATGATCAGTGAAAAATGAGGCTTCTTCCTAAATAAATCATCAGCAATGGAGGGAATGGTGCTTTTCTGGAACGTGCGAGGCTCTGGTAGTAGCAACATCTTTCCCAAAAGGCAGAGGAATCGGGGCAGGCTTGTTCTGTGCTGCTGCACTGCCTGAACTCACTGTCAATTGCCCTGAGACCCAAACCCCTTGCACACAAATGAGTTTTTCCTACCTTTGGCACTCCCAGGATCTGCTACTGGCTGTATCCCCAGGATGTGGTGCCAGTGGCTAGGGCGTACTGCACCTCAAGGACTAGGGTCACCCATCTTTGGCTCACCCATTAATGCCTGTAATGGTGCACACATGCGTCTCTGTTATGGGCTGAGGGGAGTGGGTGCCAGTGTTTGGAATCCCATATCCTGGTGAGGTGGGGCACCCAGGACTGCAGAAAGAGAGAGCGCCCCACTCCTGCTGACCCTGCCTGTCCTCATGCTCTTACCTTGCTCTGCTCCTCATGCACCCCAAACCCAGCTCTGTGCCCCCCTGCAGCCTGGTTTTGCCTCTGAAGAGGGGGTTTTGAAGGATCCCCAGGTGCTGCAGCCCTGCTCCACACCCTGGTCTTAGGAAGCAGACATGTGGCAGAGCAACCCCATTGTTGTAGCTGGGCACACCATGGCTCCAAAACCCTTGGAGCAAAGAGGTACCCAAAGCCTCCCCTGCCTGGGGTGACAGGGGCTGCTGGGCCACCCAAGCAAAGGGACATGTACAAGCCGGCATGAGGAGGTGCAGGTGGGCATCCAGCCCCCACTGGAGGAACAACTCCTATTGCCACATCTTCTGGAGAATAATGGCCTAATTGATCCTTTTGCTCTGCAAATAAATTGGATGGATCAAGACCACAATGAGAAATATCCTCATCCAGAGGGGGATTTTCAGCATGAAAGGCTTTATATGACTCGTAAACTATAACATTTATTTCTGCATGCGAGGTAAATATTTCCCCCTCTGAATGTCTAAGCAATGCAATTTTGTTTGAAGCCTCCATTTGTTTACGTTCGGAGGTGACAATAATTCACCTGTTTTCCTTTCCCGCAATTCCCCAAGGAATGGCGTAAGCCAAAATAGAGCAAACTCAGCTCTGGCTGTTTGTCAGTTGTCAGTTCCCTCCCTCAAATACGCTCAGATGAGCTTTGTCCTGAAGTTTACATTCGGGCACCTTCTGATCTCTAGCCGTTGGTAAATGGCCCCACATTTCCCTGTTTAGAGGAAGAAATACAGCACACCTGTATGCAGCCACTGCCAGGTCAGGCAGGGAAGAAAGACATAACTTAATTTAACTCCAGATAAATCATGATTTCACAGCCATCTGCCTGCTACAGGCAGTTGAGACTCCCATCTCCTTGGCACTGTAACAATACTTGTCACTCAGTGTCCCAAAGAGACGCACTTACGGCCAGAGATCACAGATGACTAAGAAGAAGCCTGGAGTTGTAAACACCATCAATCTAGAGAAAATAAACGCACGCAGGAGCCTGTGCTAGGTGAGGGAGTTCGAAGGCAGCACTTACCCCCGCAGAGCATGGGATGTGCCCTCTGGTTGTGTGGATGGGCAGCTGTTAGCAGTGCGGGAGCCTTGCTTTGTCCATCTCTTTTGATACCCCTGTGCCTTTCCTGGCTTTGGCAGAGTCACTTCAGATTTCATGTCACACCATCTGTAAATCAGAAGCAGGTGCCTCTTCTCTTGTCCGCTGCTCGCCCACCCAGGACACCCCCACTCCATACCACTCCCCCAGAAGCATCCAGTGCTGCTCCCTGGGTCCCTGCCCATCCTCGGGGACATGTCCATGTCAAAAACTAAACTCAATGCTAACATGCACAGGCAGTTTCTTTTTCTGTCTGTATCTTTCTTTCTCTCTCTTTTTTATTTTTTTAAAGAAACTGAATCTGAGGCTGCCGTGTAGTGATGATGATATTATTGTTAGCAGTTATTTCTATTTCCATAGCTTCAAGAGGCAGAGAACAGAGTCCTGCTGGGTTAAATGCAGCACATGCTATAACAAAAAGACAGTCTGGGTGCGAAACAACTTGCGGTCTTCTTAATATAAGGAATGTAAAATTAAGATTACTATAGCAACATCTTGCCAACATTGCATACAGATAGGATTTGTTGGTGTTGGTCTTTATATATATGTGTGTGTGTCTATGTGTGTGTATATATATATGTAACGTACACACAGAAACCCTAAATATCTCTGGCAACTTCTTCCATTGTTGAATTTATATTTAGTCTGAAGCTCACTCTCTGTATCTGAGATCTGCGTTGCTCCTTAAGATTTGCATCCAGTTTTCCTTCAGCAAGCCTTGCCGTCTCCTTTGCGCACGCTGTGTGCCAGGCCTGCGCCCCCTCTGCCTGGGCAGAGTGCTCTGCCCCGGCCAGGAGCAGGGACAAATCCTGATGGGGAGGGGCTTCGTTCCATCTATTGGGGCTTTTGTTTTAAATGTATACAACCCAATTAAATTTTGTACCGGACTTAACATCTCCAAATCTGCTTTCTTCAGTCAGATTGTAGGAGAGCGGGGTGAAGCGGAGACGTGCAAATCCCTATTTTCTCTTCCCATCTCTCTTCTCTCAAGTTCTTAATCTTTAAGTGAAATTTCATATGAGTTATGAACCACACCTCTCACTTCTCCTCCATGACTGAATAAAAGTCGGGCCCAGAAATGTTTGTGGGAAGCACAGAGCACTGCCAGTAGCCAAGGGAAAAGGCAGCAGGAGGATGGATGCGCCTACAGTTCAGCATCACTTAAATTCTCCAGGAAAACAGCAAAAATTCAAGCACAATTTTCACCTTGTTGCAGAGGTAAGTGCTGATAAAGAAAAGTCGCCGGATCTGAGGACCTATGGTTGCTTACCAGCCTACGATCAGGTAGGAGGAGAAAACCATGCCCATTTCTCACGAGGAACGGGAGGAACTTGCAGCTCATTTGTAACAGCTTTGAGGCTGTGGAGTTGAACGTGCACAGCTGGAGGGCTGGTAGATTCGCTGTTTTGAGACCAGATTGTAATGGAGATCTGAGAACCAAAACTGAAAACATCTGCTGGCAGGTCTGGATGGAGGAGCTGGAAAGCAGCCTGGAGTTGCTAGCTGCAAATTTCTGGTGCCTCTGACTTAGCAGTATTAAATACAAAGAAATAAATCACAGGCAGCTCTGCCTGTGGTGTCTAGAAGAAAAGCAAGGGGGCTGGTAAGCAAACCCCACTTTTCAGTGGATCTGTGGGGAAGGCAGATGTGGAAAGGTGAAGAAGGGTTCTGCATGATGTATAGAAGCTGATGTATAGAAGCCAACATTTGAAGCCTACCAGGCTTCACAATGGCTTTTCTTCAGACAGCACTGCCCTATGAGCAGGAATCAATACTCTTTTGCAGAGTCTGCAAAAATGCTGGCAGGTGTGAGTGTGCAGAGCTGATGTCGAGTAGGAGATTTCTGGATGGAGCTATTGAAGAGATGGGCAGGATGGAAGCAAGTGTGGGTGATGCTTCACATGTACGTTGGGTATTGATGTAGGCCTTACAGTGATGGGCTGAAGATACCAGGACAGCTGAAGATCAGACCAGAAAATGGAGAGTGGGTTGAAGACCAGTGGAAGTTCACAAACAACAGTGTATTAGAGGACAGAGCAAAGTGAACATGGTCAGGTGGGCACTCAGCTTGTTGGCTGCCAGCAGCAGGCAGAAAAGCCATCCCTTCGCTGAACCGGCCCCGAGCCTGGGCCAACCTGCAGGCACAAGAGACATCACTACCTCCTTCCCAAATAAAGGGGTAAAGGCAGGTTCTGGGGGGTCAGACAGGGCAGTGGGGGCTGTGATCCTGCCTGGGAGCTGCCAGCAAGGTCTGTAGGGCTGCAGAAACCACCTCTGAGACCCTTGGTTAAAATGCACACATGCTTTTGCATCCTCTTCTCTGGAATGGGAACCCATCAGGACAAGGGGCCGTTTATGATGCTCAGCTGAAATTTAACCACCCTGGACTTCCCTGTGTACAGGCAGTTGCTGTCAGCAGTGTGAGCACTGATGCTGAGTGCTGGGTAGATGTTTGGTGTGAGACCTGGTCACTCACCCCTTAGAAATCCTGTGGGTTCTGCAGGTGTGCTGGAGTGTCCAGGGAAATTGGGGCTTTTGGGGGGGAGTTCAGTGAGAGGGGGGGAAATGGTTTCTCTTTCCCCAAGGGGTGCCAGCTTTCCCAGCTGTGGGATGCACACTGCTGATATGTAACAAAGTGATAGCCTGAGGAGAGGGAATCTCACCACTGGGGAAAAAACTGTGGCTTTGGAGTCAACTCACTGCAGCTCCTGTATTTACCCCGGCTGCACCGCTACTGCAGATGGCTGCACTTCTGCAGGGACAGGCAGGGGCCATGTATCCCCCTGGCTCCATGGTCCTGCCATGCCAGCCATGATCACCATCACCTCTACACCTCTTACTTCTCTTGACCTCTGTGTTTCCATCAGCCTTTTTAAGCAAGCCTGCCACTGAGGCCATAATCAGTTCCCATGTACTCCTATTTATGCTTTCACCCAGCAATTTGCACAAGCCTGTAGAGCTCTCTGCTCATAATTGACAGGAGAAAGCAATCTGCTACACAAGAGGAAACATCTCCGCTGGCTGCTGGATCCGAGCGGGCTATTTCCCATAATGAGGATGAAGCAAAACAAGATCTCACCAGCAGCCACAGATATAGCTGAGTCCCCATTACAGCAGGCACAGAGGTGACGCTTGGGTCATAATTAAGAGCTTAATATTTGGAGTAGAGCATGTTGTACTGTCCTTCCTGTGCCACTGGCTTGTGACGAGGCAGTTAGTGCCAAGCACTCCTGAAGCTTGTTGGAGTCACAGCTCCCACAAGTCAGGCTGCAGGAGGGGCTACTTGAGAAAGGGAAATCTTCTTTCTTAAGACTGTCATTTATTCACTCACAGAGGAGAACTGTGGGGATTTCAGCCTTAGTATTGGAAAGCAGCTGCTAATGGTAATGAAGTGATTTTGATGAGAGTGGCATCAACTGTGAATGTCCCCACAGTGACGGTGTGGCTGGGTGGGTAACATGGGTGCCAGTGAGCTGGGTTGGCCGGAGCTCATGCCACCTCCATCTGGAAAAGCAGCTGGGACATAGTGCTGGGCAGCAGAGTGGGTGTGGGAAAAATTCTTGCAGGTGGGTGTGCATCCAGGTGAACTGCAATGCAAATTGGGGCTGAGGAGGGAAGGAATATGTAGGACAGAGATGCCAGAGCATCTTGGCACTGTCTTTCTCACACCATTCTCCCCATGGCAAGGCCAGGTGCCTGGTGAGCAATGCTGAACATCTGAGATGCTGCACAAACTTTTGGAGTGTCGGAGGAAAGATCAATCCCCTCTGCTGGGGCAGCATCTGTCGAGTGGAGAGTTTTCCCTCCCTGCTCTCAGGGGGGAGCCAGTTTTACCTCCTTGTGAAGCGCTAACTAGCCCTTTTTATTGGGATTGAAACATAGCTAGAGGATAAGCCTAGGTCCCTTCTGGCCTGTCCCCCCCAGCCATCCCCTAACTGGAACAGCCCCAGGCTTGGGGAGGACAAAGAAAGAAAGGGGAGAGAAAGGATGGTGAGAGGCTGCGAGAGCTGAACCAGGAAAACCAAGAGCAATGCAGCTGGCACCCCTGCGGGTGCCGAGGCACGAGCTGCAGGATTCCTGTGCACACGGCGTGTCAGCGCAGAAGGGATGGACTGGAAAGGGAATGGCAAAAGGAGACCTCTAAGGAGCAGAGTGGGGTGATTGTTGGTTTTTACTGTTAGAAAAAGGGACTGCAAGACATCTCAACAGGAAAAACCTGAAGTGCCTTTTTTTTTTTTTTTCCTTTTCTGCCACCCCAGAAGGTCTTGGTATAAGGAGGGAAGCCTTGCCCACTCTTGCCTGAGCACACACTTCATGAGGGTGGAATGAGGAGGATGAGCAGTCCTCCTTTTCCTTGAGTTAAAGGCAGATCTTTAGGACAAATAGGGCCGCTGTCATGGTGGACAAGGGGCGATCTGTCATGAACCAGCTTTCCTTTCTTGGCTTTTTTTTTTTTTTCTTTTTTCAGATTCACTGCCTTGTTGACAAGCATGGAGCGAGCAGTGCCTCGAGTAACTTACTTCTTGTTGGGCAACACAGGAGTTTCTTACTCAGATATTGAAGCATTTGAAATTCTTCAGGATTTGTTAGCCCTGTGTCGAGGGTTAAGATTGCGGGGTGACAATAAAACCCTGGCAGATGTATTGTTAACCTCCTCTCCCCCCCTACTTCCCCCTTTTGCCCCTCCCTCTCCCCCCTTCCACTTAGCACAGGCAATCGGGAGGGAAAGAAGGACAGAGAGAAGAGAGTTGGAAAAAAAATTAAAGATGTTTTACTAATGCTACTAATAAGAATAGAGAAAATAATACAAAATATACAAAACCAATCTGGAAAGTCTCAGCAACTGCAGAGCTGGCACCCAAAGTCCTGGATTAGACTCTGCAGCCAAGCGGAGCTGGATTCAGTCTCTCACTAGGCCTCAGTTCACAGGGACAATTAGCAAGGTCCTCTCCAATGTCGGCCATAAGCAGAAGGGGTGAGATCCTCGTGGTCTCCCACTTTTATATGAAGTATTCACGTGAATGGAATGTTATACACAGTTGGTCAGTTTCTTAGTCACTTGTTTCTCGTTGCCCCTCTCGCGAGATGTCCATCCATGCTTATCAATAAGTTTGCATTCCATTGCTAGGTTTACCAAAACATGTGTCTGGTTCTCCAGGAAAATGCAGTTAATATGAAGGCTTTAGCTGACAGGCAAAATTCACTGAAAGAGAAACTTGTTTTTAACAAAACCAGGACACCCTGAAATACATCAGTTGAATCTTCCTGGCTTAACAGGGTTAAAAGCTGTGGCCTTCCTCGTTTGTGTGTTGGCTGTTTTTTTGTTTTGTTTTGCTCTTTGTTTCCCCCCTAGTTCACCACATCAAACCCCACCAGCCTCATCATTTCCATGTATTTCCTTCAGTGTGCCCAACACTTGAGCAGAGTCCTGTGCTACCCCTCAGCTGTCATCCAAGCATCCCCAGCAACCCACACAGCACCCAGGCTGCCTTCGCTGGGAACAGGGCCTCTGATTTGGGATTTTTTTGGTGGTATTCAATAAGATCATTGAAAAACGCCACATTTCATCCCAGCACCTTTAGACCTGCAGCAAGACTGGCTCCAGCCCGGCACAGCACAGGAGGTTGCCCGATGTGGCTGGTGAGGGCTATCCCGATGCCCCAGCACAACTTGTGTCCCCAGGGTTGCAGAGCCTGAAGATGCTGCAGGGAAGAGCTTGTGTTTCTCCACACCTGTTGGAAGGGTTGGAGCTGTTTACTAGAAGAGGCTGCACGAATCCTATGCATAATTCAGCTACTGCCATACAAATCATCTCACTAGTAAAAGCCTTTCTGAAAAGTATGATTTGATTGCAACAAACTTTGACCTAAATGTGCCACAGCCAACAGCCCCGTATGGTGGGTTTTAAACTTTTGCCGTCACTTCATTTTGAATCTAGGTCATCCCCCTTGCTTGTTTGTAACAAGGCTAATTCTGATTTCATTCATGTTGTATCCTCAAGTTTGAGATGGGGAAAAGTGGAAAATTTGAAACAGCAAGTCAGCCTTGAAGTCATTCTTCTTAAATCCCATTTTGGAGCAAAGGAAGCAGTTAGATGCTGCATCCCAAGACAACATTGATGGCGTCATTTAATATTCAGGGGACGGAAGGAATACAAAGTTTTCCTTCTTTCCCTTTTGATTTTGATTTCAGAGTTAGGCAGTTGAGCTGAATGAACTGGCCTGTGTCCACGGCTTTTTGAGCGATTAACAAAAAAGTCTATTCTGGGCGAGTGAGTTGTATGCTCTGCATGAGGCTGCTGCTTCAGCGACAAAGAGGGAAAGTGGCTGAACACGAGGTTATTAGTTTGTCTGGAGTTTCTATGCAAGCACGATGGCACAAATAGAGCTGCTTTTTTGTTGATCTCTTCTATGATGGCAGCTCAGGGCAAGCTGCTGTATTCATCTATTTATTGCTGAAGCAACCAGTGTTTTTTTTCCCCAAGACTGGGGTGCCCTTACACTGTGCACAGTACAGCTGTTCTGCCTCTGCAGTAAATAGCTGCACAGTCCAAATAGACAAGAACTACGTTTAGGAGAGAGGAACTATTGCTCTGTGTTTGGCTAGAGAGTTGCAAGTGAATAATGGTGATTCCCCCTTTGGTGATGGTTTGGGAATAATTCTGCCTCCTAGTCAGACACTGAATTTAAGGGCAGAATTGAGACAGGGAGTGGGGGAGAAAAGGTGTTGGTCCTTATTTTGAAGATAACGGCCATGACACACAGTGGGACTAAATGGCTTATTTTAGCTGTGTTTGTCAGCTCAAGGAATCTAAGACTGTACCAAGGAATGAACCTCTATTGTCTATCCAGACCAGAATCTTAAATAAGAAAAACCGACTATGCTGGAAAGGCAGGTGCTGAAGCTCTCCAACGCTGAGCACTGTGTCCTGGTAGCGTTAAACCACCACAAGGTCCTGGTTTTGATACAGGAGGCAGGAGAGACCTCTAAACTCTCATCTGGTCTGTGTGGGGTGGAGGGAACCTGCTCTGCCCATCACCAGGAGCAGCTTGGCAGGGCTCCCCTGTCCCGTCGAGGGCTTAACAGCGTGGGAGCAGCCCATGTAGCAAAGAAATTATCAGCCTTGTTTCTGCATCTGCTTACATGTCTCTCCCACAGGCCATTGCTTGAGTCAAAAGGCTCACTTGCTGAGAAATTATAACTTTTATTGCCTGTTGTTCTCATTGGAAATAATCATGAGTACTCAGCCAGGCCGGTGGGGTGGGTGGGGGGGATTCAGTTTCATTCATCATCTTTATGGTGTGCGTGTGGATTGCAGGAACAGAGCAAGTGCTCAGTGGGAAGACAACTGAGTAGTTCTGCTTGGGAACTCTGTGTTAGGAAAGACTTCAGGCTACAAAATTGCCTTTGCAACTCACTGAAGTTACTTGCAGTGCGAAAACCACTAATCTGCCCCATGGTCCTGCCTGGTGTCTGCTTTCAAAGAAAACTTGCCTGCACCCTGTCTGCAACCAAGACATTCAGTGTAGAAGCTCAGGGGAAGGTTTCCTGGTGCTCCGGTTTTCTATGTTTCTCCTTCCTTCTCATGTCTCTTCCCTCCTTTGAAGCTGGACACCAAAACACCTTTGAATGAACTTGTCTTGGGATTCTGAATTTCCCAGCCTGGTATTCCTTATCTGGCACAAGCCCCCTGGTCCTAGGGGTGCTCAGGGGATAGCTTATTATTTTGGTGAGCACAAAGAATTCCTTAGGCTAATGGAAATGGGTATGTCACAGTATCTAGGCAGGCTCAGTCAAAATAACAGGACAAATTTGCCTTCAATATGCCACATTTAGTATAGTAGTATTTGTGGAGAACAGCCATTATCTTTGCATATTTGACAAAAGTTAATTGTCTCTTTGACAAAAATCAGTGTAGTTGAGTCTGTCCCTGTATAGTGGGGGCGGGGGAGGGAATCCTTCATTTATAAGCGATTCATTAAGTAGCATTAAAGCTGTCTCTGAAGACAAAATAATCTTTTTAAAGAGGACTCAAGGTACCAAGAAGGAAGATTAATGCCTCAGCTATTTTTCAATTATGCAAGCTTTCATTTACTATAGTATACCTGGATTAACTCTTACTAAGCTGTGTGTGTTGGTAGGTAGGATCAGGAAAGGGGGTTTCATGCCACTGGGTGAGTCCTGTGCTCAGTGAGGGACGGGCAATTCTCTGCTCGTGGCTGCGGTGGTGGGTGGGAGCAGCACGGCAGGACGGTGCCGGGTGCTGCCCTTCTAAGCCTCACTGTTAGCAAAGCTATTGTGTTTTTGCAAAAGGAGTGTTTGAAAAGCATTGATGGTGCTTGAATATTTTGCACTGATTGCATTCTGCTTGGTCTTCCCATTTGTACGCATGTATATACCCACCCTGGTGTACTTTGAGTACGGAAGAGCTCTGGTTTATGACCCTAATTCAGTTGCTTTGTCCTGTGATCACATTCATGGTCCTGGCACAATCAAATGAGCCTAAATTCTTCTAACAAACTGGGGATATTTTTATTTCAGTATGATTTATGTCAGAGGTTCCAGTAAAGCATAATTAAAAAGGTCTTATTGATACCTCTACCTTCATCTTTTTTCCTTGCCACTGCTTCCCAGAGTGCTAGCCTCTTCTTAATTGAAGCAGTGAAGAGTCCATTTAGCAGGAAGGTGGGAGGAAACAGCCTGAAAACCATTCATCTAAATCATTCCACTGATGAAAACAGTTGCTCACTACATCTATCATAATTTCTTCTCAGTGTCCTATGAGAGATTAGTTGCTATAACTATGCAGATACACATGTGCCTGGTAGAGCTATGCAGACCTTCCCATCTAGGGCAGTTGAACCAGGCCACTGAAAAAAACTGCTTTTTGCAGGTATAAATTATGCACCAAAAGAAATTACCAGATGAAAAACCATTTTTCTTTCTTTTTTTTTTTTTTTCTTTTTTTCCCCCAGTTGCAGCAGTTTCATAAAATGTGATGCCCCCTCTACCTTGCAGTGCTGTGCTAGCAAGTTTTTTTAAGAACAAGTGAGGCCAAAATCCTCATCTGGCTGCTTTGTTGCTCCCATTGATGCTCTTGTCCAGGACAGCATCCGCACAACCACCTTGGCTCTGCAGCTGGTGAAGGTCAGTGGGCTCCAGTAGAACTTGAGTTTATATTCTTCTGATTCTTCAGCAATCACCTACCATTCTCTGTCACTAGACAAAACCAGTTCCCTGCGGGACATCCCAGCTTGGCAGCCTCTGTGATGGAAAGGGCTGGAAGACAGCACTAGCAGGTTTGGTCCTAGCAGAAGATAACAATTTTGGGTGCAGGTTTGCTGGGCTCTGGAAAGCCCCCAGAGCTGGGGGAGAAATGGCAGCACTGCACATATTTTTAAGCAAAGCATTTAGAAAAGCAGTGTTTCCTTGACTCCAAACACCATCTTCATTAGTTTCAAAACATGTTTCTACTAGCAAGTCTAAGACACCTGCATATAAAGTTTGGGTACTCTGAAGTCACATCCCCGTTTTCCACATGTGAAATGCATCTGAGAGCATCTTAAAAATGGTGCAAACAGGTGCCAGAGCAGAGCGGCCTAAAGGTGAAAGGTGCTGAAAGGATGCATCCATGTGAACTGCCCCTGCACTGTAGGTGAGTCCTGAAAACAGACCAGCCAAAAATCTGTGAACAAAATTATTTAGTTTACACAGAAAATATTTGCAAAACTATGCAGAATTCAGTGCAGCGTGTCAACCAAGAAGTCCAAAGAAACCAAACTTCAAGCCAAAATGCTGTCTTTGGCAATTTGAAAATGCATGATTTTGATAATAATCTTTTTTTAAAAAAAATTGTTTCAAAACTGATGCTCTTTGATCCTGGGGAACGGCTAAAAAGCTGCTTAAAGCAGCTTGGCTCAGCCAAGGCCTGAGTGCAGACGCAGATCCCATGCACCCAGCTGGGACAGACCCTGTTTGCTGCCCGTTTCAGCTGTGTCTCGCTGCTGCTTGGGTGCTGCTGGTGGGGAATGAACCATCAAAGCTCTTGTTTTTAGCTTTGTTATTGACTCATTCAACCGGGCAGTTGTAAAACCCCCAGGTCAGGTTGTGACACAGCCTTTACGTTCGCTCCGGTACTTTGACCTGCACATGGAGAAGTGGCTTTGGACTGAAGCCAGAGGAGGTGTTACTCAGAGGTGAGGAACCTCGGGGCACCCCTGCTCTCTCTTCTGCCCCCACCCAGGCCCCAGCACAGCACCATGGCTGACCTCTATAGCCCACAAAACCTGTTTTCTGAGTTTATTTTCTAAATAAAGCAGAGAATTAATGTAGTTGCAGTGTTGCAGCTGCAATCTGACCATAGGGGCTTTGTCCCTTGCTTGTGCTGGTGTGGAGTAAAGCACAAAAGGTGCCTGGAAGCCTCAGCTGCAAGGCTGGGCTGCGGGAATGGGAATCTCTGCTGCACAACACTCCTGTGCCTGGGAAGTGTGTGAGTGGGCTGCTGATACTGAACTTATCGCTGGGGCTTCTGCATTGCACACATTAGAACCAGTAAAAAGCATTAAAACGAAAGGAGATGTGTTTGTTCTGGCATAATTGGTTGAAAAAGTTCTTGTGAGGAGGGGTGGCTGGCTGTGACCACCAATGGGGGCCTGGTGGCATGCCGGCCTTGGAGCCACGGGGCAGTGCTTGCAGTGGGACACCAAGGCAAAGAAAACCCTTCTGCGAAGTGGAAAGTAGGTAAAACTTCACCTTGTAATTTTTCCCTTCTTGGTACTCGCGTCCGAGGGCAGAAGCTGCGTGAGTTTCCCCACCGGGGGATGCGGGAGCTGCTCACCCCGGCTGTCTCCCCGGCGGCTTCTCTAAAGCACTGGTTCGTGCCGGCGGAGGTTGTACGAGCTGGAGTCGCTGCCCACGGCCTCTCCCTCGGACAAAACCGAAGTCTCTTGCCTTGGCCCGGTTTCCCTCTAGGCGCGGAGCTGCCGGCTGCAGCAGCTGCGCAGGAGGGAGTTACAGCGCGGGGGGCTACGGCAGATGCAGGCGGCTCTGGGTGACCTGGGCGGCTTCTGCCGGGGGCGAACCCCGCACACAGTGCACACGGACTGCACCGGGGCGCACGCCGCTCCCCGGCCCGGTGCTCCCCATCGCCGCCGCGCGGTGGCGCCATCGGACCGGCGAGCGCTGCGGGTGCCCCGCACCGGGCAGCCCCCCCGCCCCGCCCCGGGCAGGGCGGTGGCACTGCCGGGGAGGGGGCGGCGTGCGCCCCCCGGGACGGGTACCGGGACGCGCTCCTCCCTGCGGCGCCACGGTGCTGCCCGGGGGGCTGCCGTCGGGGCGGGAGGAGGAGGGGCCCCGGCGGCGGCGGGCAGAGGCGCGCATGGAGCGGCTGGGGAGCAACGGGAGCTGCCCGGGCTGCGGGCGGGACGGGGGTCCGTCGGCGCGGGCCGCCACCGCCCTGGCGGCAGTGCTCATCTTCACCATCGTGGTGGACGTGCTGGGCAACGCGCTGGTCATCCTCTCGGTGCTGAGGAACAAGAAGCTCCGCAACGCCGGTGAGCGCGGGGCGGGCGCGGGGGGCGGCGCGGCCGCGCTGCCAACTTGCCGGCGGCGGGCGGGGCGGAGCGGCACCGCACCGCGCCTGGGGCTCCGCCGCCCCGGCCCCGCACAGCAGCCGCTCCGCGCTCCAACTGGGGCAGGAGCCCGCGGGGTTGGTGGGTGACGGCCGCGGACAGGTTCACAGCCCCTGTCCGTAGCACCGGAGCGGTAAAGGGCGTTTTTGTCTCGGGAGCCCCGGGTGAAGGGGTGGTGAGTTGCCGGTGAGCCAGAGTAGCACCCGCTCGTCTCTTCTCTGCGGTGACCCGAGTTACGGCTGGGGTTCCGACTCTGTGTGTCCCGTACCGCTGCTTCGGTCCTCCAACTTCTCGGAACTTCTGTCTCACAGAGGCAGCTACAAATCGAGGAATCTGAACTCACGTCGCGACTCAGGTAAAACCCGCATTCCTTCAGCCAGAGATGTGCTGGTAAAGAGACAGGAGAGCAGGTGCTGATAAGGAAAACTCCAAGTGCCAGAGTCAGGTGCAAGGGAAGGCTGCTCATACTTTTAAGACCAGCCTAATTACAATGCTGACCACTTGCTTTTACATCCCAGCCTTGCATGTGTTTTAGTTTTTTAATCTTAAAGTTGCTGTGCATTAGATGACCAACAGAAAGCAGAGTAAAGATTTTCCATGTTTTTTCCATGGGTAATTTGGAAGTCTGTTTTGGAGCCTTATGTATTGAGCTTGGTAATGAATTGCTCTAGGAAAATTGTGAAGTTGATATTGATATTAACCATTTTTAAGAAGGCTGTATTTCTTGAGGGTATGATTTTTTTCTGCCTTCAAAGTCTTGTCATTGTAGCAAAGAAATAACACTGGATATAATTTGCTCTGTAAGGAGTGTCAAGTAGTCTGTGTAGTGTTGCTTAAAACATACTGTAGAGGATGTTTTGCTAAAGACTACACCACTTTCCACTATTACAGTGAAAGACATAAAATGACCTTTACTTTTATAGCTTGTTAAATGGTTTTAGTGAAATATCTGCAGTGTTTATAATATGCAAGGCAAAGTTGTAAGCATTTTGGAGATTCCAATCTCTCTCAGTCTCTCTTAGTCTTCTGTAAATATGGAGTAACTTAGCAGCATTCAGTAAAAGTAGCTGGTGGGTAAGACTGATGGGACAATTTCCCCCAAGTGCCTCTAACATTTGATTGATTTATTGATGATTGTACACAGATGGCTATTGGCTTGGGCAGGCACTGGATGCAGTGACCTCAACCAGTGAGTTGCTCTAGATTTAACTGGTACGTGAAACATGGCCCATACTATCCACAGTACACAAAAATGTAGTGCTGGGCTTACAAGGATTTTGATATAGTTGGGAAAGGCATTTACGGTTCTCTTCAGCTTTGTTTTAAAATGTGAGCGCTGTGAGCTTGTGATCAGTGGTTCAAGGAAATGAAATTGAGACACCCTTCCCTTCTCTCAAAGATAACTAGTGATTTATACTATCTGGCTGGTTGGGCAGCAAGCAGATTTGAAACTATTTAGCTGCTTTTGTCACCTTTCAAATTGTTAATCACTGGAATGCGTTTCATGACTTAAGACTGCCACCACTGTGAGCTGGGTTAAAGTTCCTGTGAAAGTGGAAAAGAACAGCTTTCCCTTGAAGTGGTCATAGAGATATTTTCCAAGTCATAATTCTTGTCAGTAACCTGTTGTCTGCTCTACATATGAGCTACTGGGATGTAAGAGTAGAAGCAACACAAGTGAAATCTTTGCTAACTTCCCTATTTTCGGGGAGGTGTTTCTCATTGCACACAGAAGTCGAGTGTGATTAGCAGGGGATTCAGTGGTATGTTCTTCAAAGTGGTGGTAGGTGTCAAGAGATCCATCCTGCTTTGTTGACCTGAGCATCATTCCTCATTCAGTCAACAGCCTAAACTGGGAACGCCTTTGCGAAGTCACTAGAGGGGTTCAGCAGCGAGAAAGCGAGGCAGTCAGACTGATGCTGATGATCTGAATTTCAGTAAAGTCTAAAATGTCTAACCAGCATCTACCTGTTGTCATCTTGTTTTGCAGAAAAGATCAGGTATGTTTAGGCTATTCAGACATCCTGCATCTGTCCATATTAGGAAGCAAATGGGCTGTCTACCTCCCTGGATGCAGGACAAGAAGTCAGGAGTCTCGGCTGGGTTCATGCTCCTCCTTACACGTGAGCAGCACTGTGAATGAGGGGGGTCAACCAAAACACCAGGTTGAAGTCCTTTGGACAAAGAGTTTCTCTGCTCATGTTCAAACCTACCCTAAGCCAGTCCGATAATTGAAAAGGACACCAGTTATGGATGTGTCAGCTCTTGCCAAATCCTGCAAGCACCAAGCCCTCTGTTTCTGGAGCAAGCTCCTAGGGAAGCTAGCAAGAGCCCAGCTGCAAGGTCATCCAGCTGGAGCCAAAACTGTCACCAGGGTAAGCTGGATTCAGACTGAGATGTGGAACTGGCACTGCTTCAATGGCTATGGTGGGTGATCACTCCTGTGGGGATAAGGTTATCAGTCCATCCCCCAGGGCCTCTCTGCAGTTCTTGGCACGTGTCAGTACCTCTTTGCTGCCTGTAGCTACAGTGGGCAGGTTAGAAAGGGTGAACCTTTTTGGCAGCTGAAAGCCTTCACAAACCTGGCTGCCCTCCTGCTCCTGCCACTGCTGGAGTTTAAAAGCGAAGGACCTGACCTCCAAAACCTTCCAGGAGAAATCACTCCACTCCACTTTGCTCCTGGGAAGGTGTAGCATATGTGTGGTGGTTGTTGATTTGATCTGTGTTGTTATTGGGAGATGCTCAGGGCGCTAAGCACAGCATAGGACCCACGCAGGAGATGAGTGAGCTGTGTGTTATGTGGCACGTGTGGGACCGTGACCAGCCAAAGGCTGCTGGCCTGGCTAAGTCTACAGCTCTTTACCTGTGGGTCCTGCTAGCTTTACAAGTGTGAACATCTGCACTGAAAAGAGCCAATATTTTTCGATGAGTTAGCCTGCTCTTTGGGCAGAGGCTCTGGAAATACCCATCTCTAGCGCTCCTGAACTTGCTGCAAACTTAGGCACACAGCCTAAACACGCATTCCCTGAAACCCCACATCTCCCAGCAGTGCTGCCTGGAGCTCTGCGTTGCAAAGAGCCATTTCTGCCACCTCCCGGGTCCTTTTCCCTCATGGAAATGTCTCTCCGGGGAGCCAAAACCTTCTTGGGGGCAGCAGCGCAGGTATAACTCTAATGAGGTTGCCGGGCTCAACTGGCTTTTAATCTCCTGTATATACACTATAGCATAGCGCTGGGGATTTTGACTGTCACATCTGCCAAAATCAAACGTCACACACAAGCCTGCATGTATTATGTCAACACAGTTACCTTTGTCAGCGAAATGTGTGCTCTTAGCAGCAGTACTAGATCAGTTTGACGAGCCCTCTGACCAGAAAGCTGTGCTGACTAGCAGTAATTGTGTTTCTGTCTCCAAATACTGGGGCCGCAGGCAGGGTAAGAGCCGGCACTTCCCAGGTCAGGTCTTTTGCCCTCTGAAAATATTGGCACGATGCTAAGTTTTTGTTTGCTTGAGTAGGGTTTTTATTTATTGTTCCAAGACCTCTGGAACTTCCTGGCTGGCCTGGGACATGTTTCTGTTCGTTGTTTTATTTAAAAGTCAGTGTCAGGGATTTGGCGAGCTCCTCTATACACTCGGACGTGCAGGTTTCCTAGTTACAGATGTGAGAAGTGGTTAGCAGGCGGTGGTGGGTATCTTCCTAACTTGCTTCTGGAATTCAGAGAATTTTGTTGTAGTGGAGAAATAAATCATCTTTATCTGCAAAGGTAAAAATAAATCCTTATACTTTCTACATATTGTATGTCAGGATAATTTCACCATACTTTTTTTAGCATCAAACGTATTTTATTGATGGATTCTTGCCCTTTTCCTGATATCTACTGCCATTAGTTTTGTGATCTTTTAGTTTTTTTATAAAAAGTGTTGATTTCCAGCTACTAATTTTATAGTGCATTTTCTATTTGTTACATATCTTATTTATTTATTAATTTGGCTCCTGTCTTAAAAAATCTTATTTAATGCAAAATAAACTTTTTGAATATAATATTACTTTTTTTTTGGGGGAAAAGGAGGGCTCTACTAAGTCATCTTTAAATATCTCCCAATGAGCACCGTCCTGTTTGCTTATATTTAGGTGTTTTCTCTCAGTTATTTTTATGTCTGATTTTTTTCTAGTTTTGAGAAATTGACCTTTTGGAGATGTTCTGTTTCCTTATCTTAATTGCAGTTAAGAGCTGTGACTGGTTTTCTTCCAGCTATTGCAGGATTTCCTTGTCCTAGAAGGCTATCTATCTATTATATGTAGGTGTGTTGAGATTTTTTTAAAAATTATTTGTTTTAGTATTTTTTAGCACCTCAAACCCTCTAGCATCTGCCACAAGCCTGAAATTACATCTTTTCTTTCTGCACATTGCGGGTAGATGCTTCAGGAGCTGCTCATCTGTTCCGCTGATTCATTTGTCTGTAGTGAACTCCCACCGGTGCTTCTGATTTACCCATCCCCTGCCCCTCTGAAATGTCAGGGGCTCTGCAGCAAGTGTCTTGGCTTTCTGGTGGGAAATGTGCTGTTTGTTGATGAAAGAGTTTGAAGGTTGCTGGGACTCTAGAGGACCCTGGAGCTGCACCCACTTCCCTGTTCCTGAGTCCTCTGATGTGTAAGGGTGACATCCGGGCACCCCATTGCTCTTCAGTGGAGACGGGTGCCTGTGACATCAAATGGCTGAGCTGCTGTCAAATGGTCTCATTGTTGCTTCTCTGCTGTTGGTGGGGAATAATCCATGCCAGTGTTTGCTTTTAGCTTCGTTATCAACTCACTCAACTGGACGGTGATGGATTTGCCATATGAAGCTGACTGGCAGTGATGCTCCCTGTGCCGTGGGAATGTTCACTGCAGCGACGGGGCTGCTTCACAGAAGCCTGGCTGGGGCTTGGCATGGTGGTTGCATGGGCTGTAAGGCTGGTGCAGAGCAGCTGCTGGTTGTGATGTGTGTGTGAGCAGCGGGGTGTACCCCAGTGTGCCCCACGGGAGCGGAGGAGCAGGCATGCTGGTGGGGAAGTGTCGGTCCCTCCCTGTGTCCCTCTGCTGCAGCCCCTTGCCCCTGTGGCTCTGCAGGTGGGGGCTGGAGCGAGGCTACTGGCTGCAGGAGGTGGGAGGAGTGGGAGCAACAGCAGGGTAAAACCTGTGAGAAAATTAAGTTGGATTAAGGTAAAGCATGAGCTTTAAGCGTAATAGCAATGTGAAGTCAGGAACAGTCCCAGCCTGTTTTTCCCTGCCAGGTGATTTGCACAGTGCAATACAGAGGAACGGAGCTTTGCTTGTTCCGTGCCACAGCTGTGGGGCACAGCCCCACGGCCAAGCTGATGTGGAGAGGTCTCTGACAGCATCACCTTCATGTGCTCCAGATTTGGTGGGGGTTCAGGTTGGGTCCCCCCCCAGATGCTTGCACATCTCCCAGCAGTGCTGTGCCAGGCTCCTCCTGGGAGCAGGAGGTGCCTGGAGTGCCGAGGAGGAGGCTCAGAGCAACACCCACAGCCCGTGTTGTCCCACTCCTGTGCTCAGCTCCAGGAGCTTCGGGGGAAGCGGCAGCTCACTGGGGTGTGAGTGGTTCTGAAGCTTTTTTTGGAGAGCAGTAGCTTCAGAAATAGTTCTAAATTGGTCCTTCGCACAGCTCCATACGAGGTCCCAAGGGGATTCCATCCCCTCGACTCTGTGAGGTCAAAGCCACCATTTTTTTTATTTCTGTTTTTTCATGACACGCCCACCCCCCTGCTCCTTACGATTAAAATACTGCTAGTTTCTTGCTGAGTAGTGCTCAGCGTGCGTTTCAGATACACTGGCAGTTTGACAGACAGATGGTATGTGGTTAAGTCAGTGATTATATGACAAATACATGATTTGAGAGAAATTAATCAGGTTGCCACTAGAAACAGTAATTATGGCATCACTGAACTGAGGAATATTTGTCTTTGCAAAAAGTTCAGCAAAAGTTTTGTTATGTGTTGGTGCAGGTCTCTATACAGTTACCCTCAAATTAGTTGAAACAGATTTCCTCTGATTAGGAAGATCTGCATCTTGTACCTCACAAAATAACACCTTCCCCCCTCAGGAGGGCCACCCTATGGAACTTGTCACAAGAGTAAGCAAACTGTTCAGCGCGGTGCTGAGCTCCCTTTCTCCCTCTCTGAACTCTTCCAACCCCTTTAGCAAAGGCTTTCGTTTTTATTTTTCCTTCCTTTTAGCCCCAAATAATATCACTGCCCCAGCACTTGATGTTCCTGGAAGATTTTGAGAGCCAAGTACTTGCTTAGATAATAGCAAATAATTAATTGCCTTGCAGACAGTCCTTCAACACAAGCTGGAACGTGTTTTGGGAACAGGGAAGGTGGGTATGTGTGGTCAAAGTAGTTGTTCCCTGTGTGAATTGTTGAGTGATTAATTAAAAAGCTTAAAAAGACAACTGTCATGTGATGGCCTATAAATAAAATGGAAATTAATTCAGAGGTGGTTTTTGTTTGCCTTTTTTTTTTTCCTTCTTCTTGCATTTTCATTGCGTTTTGTTTGCTTTTCTTTCTCTGTGCAGGATGTTTAAACCCTTCGAAGCCTGTCCCACAGCAGAGAGCAGGGGTGGAGGAACAAACACAGGATCATCCTTTGAGCTGGTTGGCAAGCAGAAGGCTGTGCTACAGTCCTAGGACACCCTCTCCCTGATGGGAGAGGTCTGATGGGACTGCTCTTTGTGGAAGATGTAGAAAGGAACCTGTGGCATAGCTTTCTCATGTTTAACTATTCTCATTCCTGAAAGTTGGAGTGAGGACCAGTGAGTCTCTGTCTTCTGAGACTGTCTACTTATGTTTTCATCTAAGAGACCTCAGATATTTCTTTGCTGAACAGTCCCCAGCATCACCTTCAGATGTGATGTTGACAAATGCTGCAATGTCTATGGGGGACTCAGGTCCAGCAGCCCAGTGTCTGATCTGCACAAAATCCCTGTTCTGTGACTTAGAGACAAGAATTGTGGGCCTGGGCTTGGTCCTGGGTGGATTTCAGGCACAACTGAGCTGGACGCTGGAGCTGCTGTGTGTCACAGCTGTGCATCCGGGGCCAGCATGAAAGGGTCCAGGTAGAGATGGGTTCAGTGAGTCCTGGGGTAGGAGGTGCACGGAAGGTGAAGAAGGGGGAGGAGAAGTGGGCGTGCTGATGGAGTGTTCAGCATCTGGCCACAGGAGGGGGAGTGGTGGTGGGATGTGCCAACCACAGCCAAAGCGAACAAGGGCGGGTGATAGGATGCTTAGGTTAAATGAACTGCACCTCTTCCCTTCCCAAAGGGAAAGGTGCGGTGAACTGGCAGCTCTGCCTGCTGTAGACATTTGTGTTTGATAGTAAGGGCAGGAGGACTCTAGAGACCCTGATGTCTTCTGGGAGGGAACACAGCTGGCCCCATGGTGCCAAGCAGGATCACAGCCTGCAGTTCCCATGAGCTCTACAAGCCATAAGTTAAATGGAGCCTAATGTATTTTGTCTTGCTCCTGGCCCTGTGTCTGGCCTTCACATCTCTGCTGTGAGTTTTATTTCTGCAGATACTGCAGCAGAAAGTGTAGCAAATTGAATCTTAATGGGGTGAGTGAAAGCCACAGCAGAGTCACATTTGGATACATCAGGAACTGGAGGCCTGGCCCATGATGCTGGAGGGAAACACTGCCCAACAGCCGGGTGGGAGGGAGCAGCCCCCCACTGTGCCCCAGCATGGCCCCTGCCAGGCAGGGGCTGCCCATAGGAGCCAGGGTGAGAGGCACAGGGCTCTCCTGTTGCTTTAGCTGTGTCCTACTTGTGGGGAGATTCACAAATAGGGATTTAGGAAAAAGAAATATTCTCCAGGTGGTCCAGGATTTTCCAATGACTTGTGCAGGGTGACCTCAGCGGCTTAAACCAGTGTACAAACATGGCACAGGAGTGTTTGTGGAGTGGGCAGAAGGTAGAGAAGAGGGAGTAAACATCTGGGGTACCGGTGCATGGGAATGGGTTTGGGCTCTGCTTTTAGGGTGGAACTGCTGGAGACCTGGAGGATATGATCTGTGCCCAGAACTGCTTCTTCTCTACCCACCTGATCCACCTACTTTTTCTCCTGCATGTGTTTCCTGGCCAGTTTCAATGGGAGGAGCCATCCACATCTTGCTGTCCTCCTACTTCTTCTTACTATTCTTCCACTACTTCTTTGGCCCAGAGTCCCATGTGCAGTCTGCTGAAATACTCCTGCCTGGCCTTTTTAGTGTTGTGCATTTGCCCTCCCAATGTGTTCATCAGCACGCAGCTTTGGGGCTTCCTTGGGCCAACAGAGAGTCCCTGTCTGAGGAGAGCAGAGTCACCAGCATCGGCAGGAGGGATCGAGCTTGCCCATGTGATGAGAAAGGGAAGAGCAGATGGGAACCATTGTGAGGCACGACAGAGGAGGGAAGGGTTGGGGACATTGGGAGAGGTGTGTGGGGTACCCGCTTGTGTCCTCCAGGGAACAGTGAGGCAGGGATGGCAGCACAGTGGCGCTTCCTGTTGGTTTCCAAGCCAAACCTAGTGTTGTTCTTGGCTGGTTCCTAGGAAAATGGATTATACTGTATTCAAAATATTCACTCCTGGATTTAATAATATTGCAAAAATAACTTACATGTATTTCTTTCAGAACCTTATGGTATTCGATGGAAAAGCTGCCTGTTTATCTGCTGGTGTTGCCAAGCACATACTCCAAAGCCAATGCTCGTGCAAGTCATTGCTCTTTTAAATAGAAGGGAGAACAATAGCCTGTGACCGTAGCTTTGGCCACGTGCTGTCTGAGGACAATGTCTGTGCACTGTACCTTTCACCACCTACAGCTTTTCAGCGAAGTTTCATGGGTCATATCTCACTGTTGACATTGCTAGAGAGGCGCCTTGGGGAGCAGAGCCAGGGCTGCACAGCTGGGTAGCCTTCCTCGACGACCGCACCTTTTCCAGGTTGATTTGTTCTTGTCTCTGCACCTATAGAGGTGCATGTCAAGGTCCCACCTCCTCATCTTTTATTTTGAGATGTTCCAGAACATTTTGGAAGGTGCTTCAGTTGTGGAGGAGCTGGGACGGTGGTGGAGGTTTCTCGACACCGGCCTGCTGTCTTCTCTGTGGAGCTGACATGAGCCAGCCCAAAAGCAAACCCCAGCCCCTGCAATTGATTCCTCAGCCTTACAGCACCCCAGGCCAAGCCTGCGGCTTTTCTGTGTGGTTGGGGAGGAGATCAGACCTGAAATTCAGGAAGAGTCTGCCCAATGCTGCCATGGTGCCATGGCCATAAGGTGCATTAACTTTATCTCAACACTCTTTCCAGTGCCTGACACACAGACTAAAAGCAAGGCATGACAGCATAAAGTATCCCTGCAAGAGGCTTCCAATAGCATTTGGAGTAGTCTGGACTTGGAAACATTTTTATTCCTGCTTTTCTCTCACACTCTCTATTGTCCTCTCTAATGCTTCCTTCCCGCCTCCTCTCTCCTGACTCCTGGTGGGAGGCAGATCATGCTCACATTGACAGTATCTGTCAATATCTGACTGCCTCTTCTGAGGTTTGCACCACTGGTTTGTTTCAAATGGCCAGTATGATCTCAGCATCTCAATGAACAGCAGTGGCAAAGGTAAGATGAGTTAAAAGTTAGCTGTCCCCTGCCTTCTGTCACTAGTTCTGCCTGTTGTCTTTCTGGCCTTTCCAAAAATATTAGCACCATCTCTGGACTTTTCAGTGCTTTGCTTTGCGGGGAGAAATTAAGCTAGAATAAAGTGTATTGTGCCCTTTTATGCAGAAGTAGATGTTGTCAAGTCAGAGATTGCATCTTGGTTTTTCCAAGGGAAGACTAGAAGTGAAAGAAACCTTTTCTACCAACCAAAGTTGTGAGTGTTCAGTCTGCAGCAAGCTCTGCCATTATGTCTTGGGTCTTAAGTCTTAAACAGTCTTTCTACTAATCAAAAGTGTTTAGGCAAAACTAATTGGACTAAGTTGAAAGTTTGCTGACAGAAACCTTTAAGAGTAGGTGTAGTTGATAGGCACTGAAATGATCAGATATTGCAGTACGGATTGCAGTGTACTCATGTTGTTCCTGACAGATGCTGACCAGCCAATTCTTAATGATCCAAGACCTTGCCAGGGACTTCAGAGGGCTCGGCTTTCAGGATGACAGCTGCAGTGAACAAAACATTCCCGGCCTCATCTAGATTAGCATCAAAAGGTGGGGTGATTCTGTCTGCCACCACCTAGCTAAATCCTTCTAAAAAGCAAGTCAAAATAGAGGATCTGGGAACTGACTTGACGTGGGAAAACTAGTGTTTCCCATGCAAGGCAATGAAGGATTAAAACTGACTTGCCTTACCTAATTAGGACACTAGATTAATTAGCTAATGAGAGAAGCCTTCCCAGTGTAGATGTACCATCAGAAGCCATTAATTAAAAGTCTTGTTAAATCCCAGGCTGGACAAAGCCTTTGAGATTAGTGTGGAAACAAGAAATAACCACTGGATGAACACCAGCACTGTGTCCTTTAGCAGACATGCAGCCTTCTCCGTGGAGTCTTTAAAATAATAAATTTGCTTGGGAATAAATTATACAGATAGGGAAACAGAGTAGCGGGCAAGCAACAAACAGGGCTTACAAGAAGCTAGGCTGTTTCAGTCTTCCTGTGGCAGTATCTGTTCTTCCTTACTGGTATTTCCACTGCATTTCTCTCATTTGTAATTTATTTTTTGAGACAAATTTCTCCCAGGAGAGGATGGATTTCTTCTGATTGATCGTTAGCTCTACAAAGCCGGTTGAGACTGTTCTCATTGCTCTGATGAACCAGTCTTTCACATTCTTTCTTACTTTTGAAAGTGATTCTTTTTCCCATTTGCAACAAATGTGGAAAGTTACCACCTTTTCCTCCCGTGTGGAATGAAGACAAGTGATCAAACTCTGACACTTTTTTCCTGGAATGTGATTCTCCATTGTAATCAACCCTTCTGTTTTCCTCTCCCCCATTTTTAAATGAGTTTCAACTCCTAGCAATCAACAAAACTGTGCTATGAAGAGGTGACACAGACGGCAAATTGTGATCCATTTTTCCAGCTCCTGTAGCGTCTATGACACCTTGCAGAATCTTGTCCCGGGAGGGCTCTGCGGAGCGCCGTGCCCCCACTGCCCTGGCTCCCGCTGAGGTGACATGAGTGTGTCAGACCACTGCTCTCTCTGATTTATGGGAGATGCTGCCTTGTAATGGACCCCCTTGAAGCAGATTTTAACCTATGGTTTAATATGCACATGGGATTCTCAGTTAATGGGCAGGCACCTCTGTGTACATCTTGTTGGTGAGGTTTGCTTGTGAGGTTTTAATGGTTTGTACTCACAGAAGACAAAAGATGGCAGAGAGGTGGCTGGCATGAGGGTAAATTCGGTGTTAAGGGGAGCGTGGTTGTGCTGCAAAGTTGTGTGCTGTGGTTCTATCCTTGTTGCTGTATAGGGTCCTAACTGCAAAACTGGTGAGTTGTTGGGCCAGGCCCCTGGCCACATGTTGTCCTTAGCTGTGGTAAACTCCCCCCCCTGCCCCAAACTGGGGTGGAAGGATACAGGATGTTAATTAAGAGGAATTGCTGAGCAGCTCTTTGTCTGGTTTAGATTTCTGCCATGGACGTCTAAGACAAGTTCATTTTGAGATAGAAAGCTGACTGGTAATTCTGCGCCATGTCACCCAAGAAAAGCAATTCTTTTTTTAAAGAAGAAGAGACAGAGAAGTCAGTTCCTGCAAAGCATTAATTGTGTGCATGTCCTTCCACACACCCTTGCTTCTCTATTTCTACTGAGACTGCCCTTTTACCAGTGAAACCAGGAAGGGAGGGGAGAGGTGTTGTGTCTGGGGCATCTAAATGTGTTTGTTTGCTGACTGCAGGACAGCACCTGGTACTGTATGGCACTTCTATCTTCGGAATCCCAGCAGCCCTTTTTGTTCTGAAGGGTCTGTTCTAACTCTTGGACTTTCCTCAAAGTGGGGTCCTTAGTGTGTGCCAAATCCTTTTAAACGTATTTGGGTGGGATTCAAATTGGCAGCCCGCTAAACACCATAAGTAACTGTTTGCGCAGCCGCATTTGTTGTGCCATCCTGGCCACAATGCCGCCAGCAGAGCATAAATGTGTTCCCCTTTGCATTAGAGGAACAGATGGTTTCCTGTGGCTCTTGACCATGACCACTGGTGTTTTAATTCTAATAATTCTAATAGCAGTGCAGTTAGAGTGGATGCTAGTCCCAGGACACATCCATCCCTGCTGTATCCCTTGCACTGGTTTTGCAGAAAGGAGCTGGTCCTGGGCAGGCGTGCTGCTGGAGGCTGCCAGCCACAGCGATGCTGCATGCAGGGCTGGCCGCCTTACAGCCCCTGCGGAAGGCTGGAGCACTGACGTGTGAGCTGCCACAGCAATGGGGACTGCAGAGCTTGGCACATCACTGTCGGGAACAAAAGGTGATGCGTGCAATGTGCATGATGTCCCTGTATAAGGGTATTGAGTGCCCCTCCTGTTCTGCTGCTGCACTGTGTGTTCCTGGGGGAGAGGAGAGTGGGAGGAAATCAGGGTGGATTCAGGAGAGAGAATGACCATCTCCCTCCTGGGCATCTTAGAGGTCTAAATACTTGAACATCTCTGCTGTAATGGAAAGATAGATGCTTTACAATCATGCTAAAAAGATATTGCATAAAAGACTTCTGATTTGGCACCTTTAGTCCTTCTGACTGGTGCTGACTTTGAAGCAGGTGAGTTATCTGCTGGAGTGGCCTTCAAGTGGCACAGGAATAGCAATGGGAGAAATGGGAGTTTACCTGCAAAGCTGGTAAAATGACAGCCTGAAGCTGAAATGTCATTCCATTGCAAAAGAGATGAAAGTAGCTTTTGCTTGAATACAGTCGCTTTCTTATACCTCTGTCTGTGGTGTCTGTGGCTGTGTATTTGCCGAAGGTGGTTTTCAATTTCCTGATGTGGAGGGCGAGAATAGTTAGAAAGCTCTTGCACTGGCTTTCTGGACAAGCTGTGAAAAAAACCCAATGCTGTTGATATCCCTGGAGCCAAACTGGGCCTGGCAACTTTTATCCTTACCCCTCACACTTAAGAAAGAGAGAAGATGTGATTTCTTTAGCATGGTGATGAGCTGTGGACTGTAGCAGGAGCACCCTTTCCAGGGAACTGCTGCTGGACTAGTACATTTCAGACCCAACATGTGCTGTTCATGTGCTGCTTCATCTTGAGATGAAGAGATTTAGAGCTGTGGCACCTGGAAGAAGCTAAGATGTGTTTGTATCCATTGCATCACCAGGTTTACTTTATTTCTGTCAGAAATGCCTAGTTTGCATTTTAACAGATGCATCTGGGACAGGAATAACGCTTCTCCCTCTTGAGTACTGCTGGTGGTAGGATGTGAGACCTATAGATCAGCTGTCTGTGGAGCTATAATTTCACCTGCATTTTGTTAGTTTTTCTGCATTGTTGCTTCTTACCCCTTTAAAGTTATTTTGCTTGTAAGTGCTTTTCCAAGCTGTGGAAAGCTCTTGGCATTCGAAACAACCTTCACCACAGAGAACACAATTCTTCTGCGTTGTCTATCAGCAAGTGTTTTACAATTAATTATTCTAGCACCGCTTATGTTTTCAAACATTTATGGGTGGCTTAAATATATTAACTCTATGTACATGTACATTATGTACATGTCTGATAATGCATCAGATCTGTGCCTCTTGTATTTAGCTGTCTTCTTCACAGTTATGCTATATTAATTCTTTCAGTGATCAACAGTGTCTGCCTAGAATTGTTTGGGGTGTATCTTGAAAAGTAAGAAGCCAGCTAAAATTCAAAGCTGTACAAGACAATCTCGACATGAAACTTGAAGGGGTGCAAAATTATACCTAAAGAGAGCATCTCCGTTTCAAAACCTGCTCTGTCCTTTTCCCTTTCCTCCAAGCACTAAATAATCTGCATTAAAACAGTTTAGGTGAGCAACAAAACACATATATATGTAAGCAGCAAAAAGACAGAAATAGAGCAATATGAGTCCAAAATGATTTTGTGGAGCAGCTTGGAGCTTTCTGACTTAAGGTCTGTGTTCTGAATCATTGTGCAGAAAAGTAACTCTTTGTCCATGTGAATGGATTTGGGTAGGCTTTAAAAGGAGAGGGTGACATGAAGCCTGTTCCTTGGGTGCTTGGGTTTGCCTTATGATGAGGAAACTGTCTTTTAAGAGGTCACCTCTACTGCATCCTCTCAGTCCCCCTTTCCTGTGATGTTCCCCTGGAAGCAGCCAACACAGTTTTACACTGGGAAGCGATGTAAAGCCCATGAGCAAGGTGTCATGGCATGGAAAATATTTGCTCTCTTCTGTCAGTCATGTCCTTCATCTTCCTTAATCTCTGAACATCTCCATGCATAATCTCTCCTATCATTATAACCACACTGGAACCAAGAGTGTGATACCTCATAACTATTAATCTCTTTGCTTATATGACTTTCATTCTCTTTCACTTACATTAAAATATGGATTTGTATTTCCTGTTGTCAGAAGTCAAGAATGCAGCATGTGTTTAAAAAACACACACAAAACCAATAGTTTTTCTATTTTTTGGGGAAAAAAATCCCAACCATAAACTGTGTTCAAGACTTCTCAAGTATTTAAGGAACAGTAGTAATTGTCTTGAGGAATTAAGCTTCTGGAGTTTTATATGAGAACTACACAACCTTTTTAGGTAGCTGTGGAAATGAAAGACTGGAGGTGTGTGTCCGGTTTGCAGTCCAGCTCTGGGACGTTGGTTTTGCAGAGCTGTACCTGAGGAGGTTTAAGTGGCTGGAAAGGTGTAAGATCAGTGCCTTTGCATTGTGTCCTTCCCCATCCCTTTGCTTATCCTGTGTGCTCAGGCTGTGGGCAGGGGCTGAGCCTGGCCTCCCAGAGCAGAGCCTGAGCTCCTGCTTTGCCTGGTCGCTTTTACACCAACACGAGTGGCCCATGCGCTTTGCCATCTTGCCAAAAGTTGTGACTTCTATTAAAAATAATTGCTTTATCAGTGGTTCTGGCATCCCAGGGATTTGTATGAACAGCTTCCTTGAAGGTTGAAGGGACTGAACAGGGAGGCGTGTTTTACACTGTTGTCCTGAGAGAATGGCGATGAGCCTCCTCTGCTGGCAGACACTGCCAACCACCATGTCTGAGATGAACAGCAGGCTTCTTGCATGCTAATTGATATCCAGATGTTTCCTTGAAATGTGTTGGTTAAAGAAAAGAAAAGATTGCATCCATAGGATACCAATACACCATCCTAGGTCATGGCTTTTTCTAATCCAGCTTTTGATTTAGATTCTAATTTTTTGCACCATTTGGAAAACTTCCCTGAACAATGTGCAGTGAACACTATGGAAAGCTGAGCATTTTTTCACTCTACATACCCAGTCCCCTACAATCTCATTCCTTATCTAATTAGCAAAGCAAGATGACTAGAGGGTAGCATTTTGTGCAAACTCATATATGCACCCCACTGTCTTGCAGGGTTGCGCAGACCAGATTGTAAATCAGGCAATGTCTCTTACACGTGCCTTCATCTCTTGCTCTGAGTAGATAAAAGGAGTATAATAGGGGGCAGGTATGACTCATGCCAACTTTACACATACTTGTCTGTGATGCTTCTTTTAGGAATGTTTCCTTCTCCAAAGAGCCAAATAAGAGCTGTCATCCTGAAAATGATGACCAAATAAGAAACTGCAACATGGAAATATTAGGAGAGGGAACAGCATGTGACTCTTATAAAGGGCTGTAGCAAATGTGGAGACCAAAACAATTTGATTTGGTTTCTGGGGACAATTTTTAAAATGCAAAGGTGAAGTAACCCAAGAGGTACCGGTTGTACAACTGTATCCATCACTGGTGGCGTAGTCTCGTTTTGTTCAGCATCCAGCACCTTCAAGCCAAAATTTTAGGGGAGTTTCAGTAAGAAGAGTATGTGGTAATTACACGGTGGCTATTTCTTGTTAGAAGAGTATCTTGCCAAATTGTAAAGGCTTTTTTCTCTTCTTCCATGGCTACTTCTGTTTAAGACCTGCTTTGCAACAAAGCCAGTAGAGCCAGGCTTTTTTACTTTAGAAAGTGGAAGAAGTGCTGCAGGTTAATCAGCAAGGCTGGAGGTATTTTTTTAACACCACCATTGGGGAAGCATTATTCTGATTTATTGGCAGAAATTTCACAATTTGGCAGTGCTGTCTGGCAGGCTTCCTCTTGCCTGGCTATTAGGATCAGTCTGAGTAGAAAGCTTTGTTTGAATGAGAGCTTCAACACTGCACTGTCTTGAAATCCTAATGCACACATGTAAATGTTAAGAGTTTAAGAGAAACCAGTAGTTACTGATTAATGTAGTTAGTGTTCTAATTCACATATCTGTTCTAAATAGAACTTTTCCAAAAGCTTCTGCCTAAATTTAAATGGACTGTTTATAGCAACCAGCCAGTAATACAATAAACTGAGCAAAATGTGCTGAACATATGAAACAAGCAGGGTTATTAAGTCATGAATAAATCATTGGTTCAAATCAGCTTGCACTAACGATAGTGCCCATTTAACGAAAATGTACCATGTAATTCAAAGTGTTTCAGAATTAATAATAATAATTACCTTCTTAATCACCAGGAGGCAATGTTTATTTCTCTTGCAGCCGAAGAAACCTTAGCAATGCAGGATTTATATTTCTCTACATGTAAGCCTCTAATTTCTTTGTAGCAATCAGATCAGACACATGCCGTTGTATGGGATTACTCCCCTCTACTGAATGGGGAAAGTCAGAGAAGGATTACAAATTTGGCCTCATATGTTGTTTTAGGAAGAGAATGGGTTTGACTCTTAATTTCTATTCTATGGGGAATTGCCATGTCAAAGTTTGGCTTTTCATATTTGGAATTGGAACAAGAAGTCAAAATTCCCTGCAGACGGAGGAAGGTTGATTCCAGTTTATCAAAACTCTTTGTTACTGGTGAAACATGAAAACATGTAAATGTGCATATAAGGTAAAATTGAATATTTGCATAGAGATAAGTCGAGCTGAAGCACGTTTACCTATCAAGCTAATTAATTTAGTCATTCACTAATGAACGCTGTCTAAATATCAGCATGTTTACCATGAAGATTTTGTGTTTTGGTGTAGCAAGGTTTTCTTTACTTGGTAGAGAACACTACCTTTGAAAACACGTGTTCCTAACAGCTCTGCACAGTTGAGAAGAAGATCTGTACCCCTGGGCATTCAGCAGCCAGCTCTGCCTGGGGGTCACAATTCCTTCAGCCTGGAGGCAACCAGGGGTGCAGAACTCACCCGCGGGAGCAGCGACCAGCTGGGGGTTGACAGGAATCACAGAGGTGACCGTTTTAGCTTGGATAATGTCTTGTACAATTAATAAAAATAGGAGCATTCTATCAATTGTGGAGAGTTTACTTTAGACAAGAAGTGCATCTCATCTGGGTAACCAGGTTGTCTTCCAGTATGTGTGGCTTCTTCCAGCGGTTCTGCTGTGTGTCACCCGTGAGAACCTCGTGCCTGGTGTGGCTCTCACCCAGGCAGCGCAGTTATGGCTTTCTAGAGATCACTGAGATGATAACCAGGAAGTTAGGATTAAATGATGCAGGCTTATCTTGGAGGAGACTTGTAAAGATCTGTCAGACTTGCAGGTACGCGTTTTCTGTGAACACATCCTAAATCTTTTCTTTCAAGTATGGGCTCCTATAGCATCAGCTCATGCCAGGCACAGCGTCTTCCCTCCCTGCCTGGTCCCAGCCACTGCTTTCTGGCATGTTTTTATCTCCCGTTAGGTAACTTGTTAAGTGAAAGCTTTGTGCATCAACTGTCTTGTAAGGTTTATGAAGAGATTGACTGGAGTAGTGTTTAAAAATGAACTCTCTTATTAGAAAAGATGCTATGTTTTATTAATATTGGATACGACTCTGTATGTACTGGGCTGTGCATCAGGGAGGAGAACACTCTTAAGACACATCATCTCCCTGGTGCCCAGTACACGTTTCCTTGAACTTTTCTGTGAGGCTGCTTTTTCTGGCAGCTCTTGGCAATGTGGCACAGGAGCAGATGACCCTCAGATCTGCTTTGATATGGCTGTTCTCATGTTGAGAGCATTCACCAACCCTTTGGTCTCTGTGAGGTATGAGAAAGTGTTACCTTAACAAACCTCTTTGGAGTAATTTGATGTGGTAAATATTGTTCTTATTTACCTGGCTTTCTGAACACTTTTTGCTTCTAGTGGTACTCAGAAAGTCCAAGACATTATTTACGTACAGAGCTGAAAACACAGGGAACTGAAGCAAAAGAAAAACAATCAAAGTGTAAGCTTTCTACAGCTTGTCCAAGACCCATATATTGTGACCTCTTGTCTTAGTGCTCTATGTCATATCTGCGGAAGCCTGTTATTTATTGTATTGGAAATAACTATTTGAATTCATCTCTGTAGATATACACAAGTATGTTCCAAATCAAGAGGGAGAATGTGAAGTTACTTTATGAGCAAGTACTTTCTGCAGTTTTTATTTTTTGTGGTGCTTGGTACCTTTTATCCTCACGAAACTTGGAAACAGGACAGTTCATGACTTGGAACAGGCTAAGGTGGAGTTCAAAGAATAGAAAAGCACCAGAAACAACTTCTTAACTTGCAGCGTTGCCTACAAACCCATGTTAGATACTTTCTTCAAAACTGTCTTACAAAGCGATGCTCCAGAAGCAGTGAGACCATTCACACTCAGTTCAGTACGCCAGGATCAGCCCTATTGGGAATGTCCTATGTAGCAAAAAAAGGTGAAAGGGGATTTACCCTTGAGACTTGTCAGTACCAAGAACAGGAGTACAAAGTGGGTGGGTTTGCCTACAGCATTATCAGGTGCCACCACACTTGCTGTTCCTTTTCCTTTTCTGAAAAATAGAAGAAAGCACCTGGGGAGTGGGATAGAAATGGGAAGAGAGGAATGGTAAGAACATGAAGGATTCCTTTCGCTGTGGGATGTAGATTCATGAGTCTTGTAATAGGACTCACATTTGCAAGTGTGTTTTTGCTTTTCCTAGTGAGAAGCAGTAGTCCAATTCTGTTCTATTTAAGAGAAGGATCATTACGCTCTCAGCATGGATACTATTTCCAATTTTCCACATCCTTTCAGTGCCTCAGCAGTCTCTGGTGAAGATAAAGTCTGTTTGGTTTTGTTTTGTTTTTTTCCAGATGAGGTTGTGCGGTGTCCTCCATTAAAGCCTCTGTGACTGCATATCTCTGGCAAATGAGTGCAGATAGGTAATCATTTGCATGATATCATGTGCCAGAGTAAAAATCTGTGTAATTATCTAAAAGACTGCATACCCCATGAGCTACAGAGTTGAAGAAATTTGTGGCTTCTAACCTGGGCTTTATCTAACATCTAGTTTTGTCTTGTATGTTATGTGGGTGATGAAATATATTTAACTTTAGGTCATTCAAGTTTCCAAAATACATTTCCAGAGTATTGGTAAATTCTGAATTTTATTTTGTACTATATTAGGGTTTGGAAGAGTTCTTGGATGCATTTGTAATGAACATTAATCATAATCAGAGGCATGTCATTTTTTGGGGCTTTTGAATGTGTGTCTTCTCAATGTTTGTGTGACTGTTGCAGCAACTGCAAATATTGATGTAAACACAAGACCACATCCATGGAAAGAAATCCATAAATTATCAGAAGACTTTGATGCACACTGAAGTATGGTGTCAGCAGAACCATTTCCTTCCTAATGTGTTTTCACTTTTCTTCATAATACAGGGAAGAGCCAGCTTTGCCTTCCTTTACAACAAAACTCCCTACATGGACAATAATCCCACTGAATACCACTATCATCCTTTTAAACCATTTGCACCTTGCGGAAGAATGTATAAGGGGTGAAGGTAAATATTTAGAGAGGAAAAAGGTACTCTCGTAGCCTGAAGCCAGTGGGTGTGTGGTATGGACCATTGAACTTGAACATGTTGTAGGATGTGCTGTGCTGAGGCAAGGCACAAAAGATCTGTCTCATCATGTGCCCAAAGGCTTTGGACCTGACACTTTAAAGGAGCAGCAAACGGGTTTGTTTTCAGAGGGCTGTTTCCCACGCAGTCTCTAGCATGCTACCTTGGCTCGGGGCTGAAGGAACAGTGTTTTCATCTCCAGCTTTGCCTATAGGGAAATGAAGTAACATATGTTTTAAGACCTGCTACTTCTCCTTGCAGAGGTCGCACTGATTCAGTGAGAACTGGCCTTGGCTTCCCATGACACAACAGTCTGAGGGGAGAAAAACATGTGGATCCTGGCTTGAATGGATAATGTGAAATGCAGATGTGTCATTCTGCCTTGGCCTGATGTACACAGGGGCAGGGCTGAGCCTTCTGCTGCTGCTGAAGTGAGTCTTGCATCCTTCCTTTAGAGTGTCCCAAGTGGAAAGCAAGCTGCACCTTTTGGGTCCCTGGAGTGAGTGTGCAGTGCCCTGACCCCCCGACTTCCCCAGTGTTCCCTCCTTACTCACAACGCTGCTGGTTTTGCTCTTCCTTTAGCCCAGTCCTATATGCAAGCAATGCTGAGAGAAGTGAGAGAAATGGCAGAGGGTGGTGTTTTCCTTCTTTCAGCTCTGAAGGCTGGAGCTGTCTCAAGAGGGTAGGAGCACCATGCTCCTGCTGTCATATCCATCACAGAATGAATTTGAGAGTGGCTTCTGAATTTACAATGAACTAGCCACGATTCTAAGTATCATCTTGCTCCTGATTTTTCTGTTAGTTGAACACAATGTCCTTTTAGACGGGGAATTGTCCTGCTGGCTCTGCAGCAGGAAGGCAGTATGGGAGGAGGGGACACTTTACTCCTCAGCTCCCATTGCTTTTTGTCTGTGGTTCCAGCCTGTGCAGTCACATCTGTGAGTACTGCAAGAGAGTAGGAAATCCACTCAGTTGTGTTGCTGTAGGAGCGCAGTACGTCCTAGCAGTAGTGTTTTCCTCAGGCTTTTCCTCACTTTAAACCCTTATGTTGTCGTCTTGTTATTCTTGAACATGTTTCCTCCTACCCTACTTTGTCTTCCAGGAATGAAAAATTTAAACATAAACATTAAGGGTTTTACAGATAACTACTTATTTTTACTATAATATTTCCTGAAGACAAAGCTCAAAGATTGAGAGGAAAGATGCAACAAACTGCAGTTCTTCCCGAGAGGGCTTCCTTCTTGATGGAGCATTCTGGCTCCAGCCAATTCTTTACCCAAATTTTCTTTCTCGGCCTTCATTTCAGAATATAACCAGTTAATACTGGAAGAAAAATATGGCCTTCAGTTCTTATCTTGGGTTTTCCTCTGTAGGCTTTCAAACCTGTGAGACTCCTGAGATGTTGAGATACAGGTGTTTATGTGGTTCCCTTCCAGGGAGTGGGCAATGACAGGACTTCACATCCTCAAATGAACGCAAAATGGTAATGTATAAGAGTAGAAACCCTTGTTGGTGAAAAGTGAAGTAATCAATTTCCTAGATTAATTTTGCAAAAACCACTTCTTTTGTGTCATATGAGGAAGAATAAAATAGTAGTTTTGACATCTTCAGAAAAGAAGGTTTCCTTGTAAAACTTTAGTGGAAAAAAACCAACCCACCAAACAACACAATAACCAACCCTTCAGTTTTATCAAGAAAGTAAAAGAGCTTGAAATCACAGAGAAATATTCTGCCCCCGTATTGTTCATTCAGAAATTTCTTCTTGGTTGATGGCAGTGAAAGTTACATTTTCTGAAGTACTGAAGAAAAAATTGTGTCATAGCAGGAGCCAAAGACTCTTGTTTCAAACAAAAGGTTGTTTGTACAACTCGTGTAGTGGAGTGCGCTAAGCAGCCATAAAGTGTGCAAGAAAAGAGCAACGACACTCCAGATGCGACACTTAGATCCAGATCCAACAGGCAGTCTGCCTTCAGTGGCCTGATAAATTGTTCTTGATTTTGTGGAATAGGTTAATTTCATTTAGGGAAGGGAAGGCAAAAAGAGCAGTTTTTTTGGGGCACTGCCAAGTGAGAAGATTAAGTCAGCATCAAATCCATTAGTGAAATGATTTATCCATGTTGGCTAACACCACTTCAGCTTGTTCTTTTTTTTTCTTGAGTGGAAATTTAGGTAACCCACAATCTTGCTGCTGTATTGCAGCATTACGTGGTGGTAACTCTGCTTAAAACTAGGCTTTTTTTTTTTTTTTTTTTTTTAAGCAGATTGAGTTTAGTGCTATCTTTTCGTTGTGACTTTTTCCTTTTCTGCAAATGTACCATCTCTTTGAAAATGCATGGGACTTCATTTCTGGGAATATGAAATCCTAATCATTGGAGGCTACTGCAGAACATGCCTGCAACCAAAAAAATTGCTTCTATTAATTGCACATGTATATGTGTTCATTATTATTCAGTGTCAGCTTTGAGCTTCCTTTCAAGAGACCTATTCCTGATCTCTGTGGTGGGCCCGCTTATAGTTGTCTCGCCAGTCTTTGTTTTCTTCATTTTAGTTTTCTACTGATTGGAGCCTCATGGACGGAGGTTCTGGTATCAGTTGAAGTCCAAACTCTGACGGACACTTTTTCCACCTTTAGTTTATTTATGTGTCTGTCTTTTCTGGATTATTTGCTAATTTCCTTGTCTTGGATTTTGCAAGTTCCACCAAGAGACATGTCTGCTGACTATTATCCTTACCTTCATTAGTCTTGATGAAGCAGACAGGACTTCAGGTAAAAGTCTTGCTTTAGAGGAGACTTCTGCTAATAACTCCTTGCCTGCGATGAGATATCCAGTTTTCCTCTTCTAGGCTGAGACATGGAAGGAGAATTAGTTTGACTTTGAAGCCAGCAACAAACTCTCGACAGTGTTGTGATGTTACCTCTGACTTTCCTGGTCTTCAGCATCATTTGTAGAGAAGATGAGTGGCATGTTGAATATGAAAATGAAGCCAGTTTTCCCATAGGCTTATTGGTGTCTGTAGTCTCCAAGGTATGCATCTTTGTTCTTGATGTTTTCCTGTCTCCTCAGGAGGAAGGTGACAGGCCTGTTTTATGTGATTCTGTGATTACCGGAATTGACTGGCTGGAAGCTGACATCATCGTAAACGTTGCCATTATCCCAAAGCAGCCTCTGCATGTATTTCAGGCAGTCGGAGAAACTTGTAGCATTTACCATAACAGTGATTCACAGTGCCCTGTCTTCCATAATTACCAGACCATCTGAGGACTGTGCAGAAAATGCTGCTAAAGAAACCCAAACAATAAACTGGAGTAAAGAGAATAAATGTGTTCTTGTCAAAGAAGCTGTAGCTGCTCCTGGTGCAAAGGTTTATTTGCAGACACTTCAGTAGGTATCGCTTCCACAGAGCCACATCCCTTTTGAATCTCTGCCACACGCGCTCTAATGTTCCTGTACTTGGGCCCAAGGGACCGGGTCCTGCGGTCTGCAGTGCTGTGCATGTGTATCAGGAGGCATAGGGGGCATTTGGTTCTTTTGATGAAAATTTCACTGCTTTTGCTCTTAGTACTTCAATGTCCTTCACGTGTTCCTTCCCTGAGTAGATGCTGCAGTCATATCGCAACGCAGAGCTGCTGGTAGTTTTAGCTGCTTCAGTCTTCTTGACTGTTACATAGTGCTATTGTTATGGCCAGAGTTGCAAGTTGTGATATTGTACATCGACAGCAAAGCTGTTTTTCTTGGCACATGAGCAACTGTTCAGTTTTGGGAAGTTTTTTGTGTGAGTTTTTTGTTAAGTGAAACCCACTGGGAGATGTGCAAGCAGCAGGAGCCTGAAGGGGAATCCAAGGTTGGACCTTAGTTCCTGAGGCCGTGGTCTCTGGGAACAAGGAATTGGCTTTAGGCGCCACTTACAAAGAGCAAATTGTCTGCAGGCTGTATGTGACCACCTCTGTTCCAAAACAAGCCTAAATTAAACAAGCAACACTCATAGTTTACCCATGAGCTGCATCACTGCTTTCTCAGATGCTGACCTGCAGCTTCTACCCTGTTTCAGAGGACAATGGTGTCTTTGTTCTCATACAGTGTGATTTACAATGGACCTTTCCAATTATCTCCTAGAAATCAGCTGGTGAGGTTTCTCTGGAAGTGATCTTCAGACGCTTTTCAAACTGACACAGGCTGCAAGCATGGAAGCGTTGACAGTCCAGGACAGGACCACGACCGTATTCAGTTGCGTCCAGCTGTGAGCATGAAAGACTTCCAAGTTAAGTGGAGGCTGAAGGACACTGCTGGATGCAGCAGTCCAAGTTAGGAGTTAGTCAAGTGCTCTTCTGATTCAGACTGCTATTGTTAGGAATCCCCAGTGATGTTTGTTAACCCAACTAACTCTGTCCTTTTCCAGTGCCAACGGGTCCAGTTACAGCACCTCTAGCAGCAAAATGTGCTTCTGGTCCCATGGTGGGGTAACGGCTCCTTCTAGTGCAGTGGGAGGAGTGCTGCCTGCAGAATTTACAGTTGTATGTGCTGCAGTTCAGTATTTCTCATCTACACCCCTCCCGGTTTGGGGGTTAGAGGGGAATGCCAGGTTAGGTAAATAGGGCTGTGCTTCTGCCGGTTTTATCCCACTTCTTTTGGTTGTTCTTGCATGTTGCAGGCTTCTGAGACTGCTCTGCACAGGGCTGTTCAGTTTGGGAGAACTGCCCAAGGGCGAAAAGGTAGGCACGTCAGAAATATTTTAATTTCTATTTCTATTCTGCCTTCTCTGAATGACATCTTTATACTTTCAAACATCAGTGAATGCAAGGAAGACAGATCTTCTGCTGGCAGAGCAGGAAGCTGAAACACGCAAAGGCAGTGGTTTGCTCAAGGCTACATGGCAATTATTTGGGGAAGTTCTTGCTTGAAACAAGAATGGGTTTCTCGTTTGTCCCTACAGTCAGTGCTCCAATATGAGAGTAGCTCTGACTAATCAAATAAAGAATTACATAGTTCTATCACCCCCTGTCCCCTAAAGAAACACAGAACAAAACCTGTCAGCACTGCACCCTCACACTGTGGGATAATCTGGGTTAGATACTAAATTAATTTGGTTTTTCAAAGTTTAGTTTGGGTCTGATCGAAGCAGAATAATCCCATCTCCCTGGAAATCAGCATCCTTCAGGCAAAATCTGTAGCTTGGCTTGCGGGATACTCTTCAGTCCTGAGCATTTCTCAGTGGCTGTTGCGGTACCTCTACAAAATCAACTCCAGGTGTGACTTGTAAGCCTTGTGCACTCCTGTTACATCCTGGAAATCTCAGCAGGCTTTGTGTGTGAAACCAGTGCCCGATGGTGTAGAGAATTTGGGAGTGCTGATACTTGGGGACAGGTGTGGCCTTGACCTCCCTGGGCAGAAGGAAATGTGTGGTCTGGTCCAGGAATGCATTGGTATTGATGCTACAGACCCATCAGCATCCTCCACATTGAATGCTTGCGTGTTTTTAAGGAATATTGTAACACCGAGTGAATAACAGTAAAATTCAGCCTGGTAAGGTTTATTATTTTAATATTGGAGGGTCCCAGCTGATAGCAGATTAACATATTCATGGGGTTTTAGGAAATGCTTGGGTATTAATGGTTACCATTTAGTTTGAAATCTTTGCAAGGTTCTTGTGTCGTTTCTGCACTAATGACTCAGTTTGTCTTTATCAGAGGTTGAATTTCTTTACATGGTGTTTTGGGACTAAATATGAAGGGGGGGAAATGGCCCTTAATTTTAACAAGTTTCCATTTGGTTTAACAGCTGCTGTGAGTTCTGTCTTGTCTTTTCAGCTGTATTTGCCACTTTGGCGGTGTGTTTCTGGCTGTCAGAACTCTTACAGAGTTCTAATGAAGTGTGGCTTTTTTTTCTTTTCCCCACAGCTGTCATTTGTCATTTGATATAAATCTGCCTTGTTACAGCTTTATTTCTGAATAAATGATAAAAGGACAGTTAGTATCAGCAGACAGTGCTGGCATGAGAGTTTCTGCTTTGCTGCTAATGCAGAAGAAGCCATTACTCTCCTTTTAAAGGGTGTGCTATATAGCTGAATTTGGGAAAGACTTTGAGCTCTGGAGGGAACCAAAGCTGACCTCTTCCTCTCTTCTGCCCTTTGCTACTGCCTTGTCCTAATTAGCAGTTAAACTCCAAGCCTTGCTCTCCCGGTGCTGAGATGCTCCCTTCCGGCAATTGCTCTGGGTTTATTTTTCATTGTGGTGCAGTCGATACTGTGTGTTTCTCCATTGTGCTCCCACATGAAGGCTCTTACATCCTCTGAGTTAGCAGACATGGGCCCATGGTCCTTGGGATGCATCTTCCCCACCCTGGAGCCAGGGAGACGGGACAGCCAGGACTGGATGTTGTGGGAGCCTGGGCAGGATGGGCCCCTGGGGAGGTTCTTGGGTGGTTCAGGCTGGAGAGTTTGCTGCAAGAGCTGGTCTCTGTCATTTTTTGTAAATCTGTTAGTGAAGTTGCAAATCCTGATTCCTTCTAGCTCTGACATTACAAATACCTCCCTGGATTCCTTAGAATATATGCAGATACTTGACTGAACTCTTTGCGTCTGTTAAAAACTTCACGTGGTTGCACAAGGGTGGCCCTGCCAGGCTGGAGATGACCTCGTTGCTCTCAGAGGTGTTTCTTGAGCTGCCTAAATGAATGTACAACCAACACTGATATTTTCACATGCCTGACAGGGAAATGCACACTATATGACACTGTGCTGCCAGCTCTGCTCAGAAAGCAGAGAGCGTTTGCTGGACTCCCCTCAGCTTCTCATTAATGTGCAAAGTTCTCATCTGTTTTCAGCAATGTGCCAAGCAAATTTTTTGACAGAATTTCCACAAATCTCTTTGCAGTGCACAGCGAGCTCGCCTCGGATCTCCCTGTCCTGTCTGTGTTTCTAACAGGTTGCTCTGGGGGCTTCCCATGAAGGAGATTGGCAGCTTGCTGTGAGTTTTTCTTGCTTACTGTGGTACACTTGTGTTACATTCTTGCTGAGAACTAGACATTTTTGTCCTTTCTACCCCTGTCAAATTAAACCCCTCTCAGAAGGTATTTTAAATGATATGTGATATTGCAAATACCTGTAAGATTTCAGGATGAATGTATGACATCTGTGTTTGCACTTGGACACAAAGACTTCTCATTAGAAGCCTCTCTATTAAGCCCATGCTTCATTTCATCCTGATGTAGCTCCTGAAATATTCAGTTACTTTGGAGTTTGTTGATAAACAACAATCCTTCACTGGGGAGAGATAACAACATGGCATTTCAGCAATTAAATTAAAAGTATCTGTGAATCCTACTAAGGAGTGGAAATGGAGGGTCACAAGCTATTATGAAGAGACTGGGAGGCAGGAAGTAACATTTTATGCTCTATGAATGATGGCTCTTTAAAAAAAATGGTGTTAGAAAAAGTCTAGGAGTGAGGAAGAGGTGTTTTCAGAAATTGCTTAGAGTGAGTGAGGTTTTTATCTTAAAAATTTAGGAGTCTTGACCGTTTCTCTTGTCTTGAGAAAGAATGGCAAATGAAAGTGTGTTCTCTAAAGCTGACAGAAGTTCCAGCACTTCAGGAGCAAAAGGCAGTGTAAAGAGCTGTAGCTCTTTCTCTGTTTTGCCCTTGCCTGGGGGAAGGTTTTACGCTGACCTAAGGTGCTGTTGAGTTATTAGTTTGTTCCTGAGCTTGCCCAACCAGTGCATGTCTAAAACCTCTTCTTGTAGCAACAGGGGTGGAAGGCAGCTTGGTAAGGGCCGTGTCCATCTAGAAATGCTGCTTCTTGTGAGTAATTTTGGGGAGGAGATGCTATGTCTCAGGGGAATGGTCAACCGACCTCCACAGGTCCCATCCAGCTCTGTTGTCCCTGATGGGTTTCATAGTCAAACCCGTGGAAGTACAAACACTGAAAGGGGAAGCAAAGTCTCCCTTACCAACCCCTGACTGGCTTAAAAGGTCCACTCAGGGTTAGCATTTGAAGGGTTGCATGCAGCCCTTTCTGAGCCTCCCTGACCATAACAGGAGTCATAAGGCTCAAGTTACACATTACCACTTTGAAATATCTTGGTATGGATGTTAAGTGGTTTGAGAGAGAGGAAATCTGTGTGATTTATTTCTTGCTGAGAAAAGTTCAATAGAGATAAAAAGGGAAAGGAGGAGGAAAGTTTAAGGCGATACTGAGAGTATCATCTTTTGATGGTGATTATATAACTCTGAAAGTAGACCTGCCCTTATCACTACAGACAAGAAAGTAGGACTCGGGGGTATTTCAGGATTAGGCAGTTGAGCTAAGTACCTCAGAGTTTATTTGGCTTACATGGATGGCTGTTTTTCTAGTATCTCTTATTCTTTCTGGTGTTTTTCGCTGAGAGCAAAACTCTTGCGTGAGAGCAGAATACAGAGATGCTCTTGTGGTGGAAGCTGTTGATGGCAGAGGCGTCTGCCAGCCTCATCAGCAATGATCCTCAAACACAAGATCTCCCTTTCACTGTGCGTATTGCTGCCTACAAGTAAGGCTACTTATTTCAAGAGGTTCCTCCGGTAATTTAGGTGTCATAATCCCACAAAATCTTATTTTCCTTCAAGCCAGTTGGATATTAGCCAGCATTAGACTCCCTATCAAGATCAGTGTTAGAGCACACCCATATGAACCATTTGTTCACATGGACTCCTATTGGACTGTGGACTTTACTGGAAGAATGTCTTCTCTGTTTTAATATACCCACATTGCACCTCAAAGATGTTTCAGAAGTCATTAGGAAAAAAACAGAAGCAGATGCCTTCCACCAATACATTTGGGACTTCCTAATCTGAGTTTTGCAGATCGATTGTTTCTTGTAGCTCATCCTGTACCTTGCCTTGACAAGAATTCTGTAAACCATGTGGAGTATCTGGAATGAAGCTTTTGCTGGTGTTCTGGGAACCACTGGTTTTGGATTTTTTTCTGGGAAAATTTAAAAAGTGCTTTAGGGCATGTCTCGTTTTTTGGAGATATTTTTTTCCAGTATCATTATTATTATGCTTATTGAATCGACTTTGACTGTTTGCATTAGACTTCTGCTGATGCAATTGTATCAGAGTGCCTAAAGTGTTCCCAGGTGAAAGTAACTCTCCATTTTGAATGGGATTAGTAAATAATTGTAAATGAACCAGGAGGTCCAGAGCAGATTTCCTTTCCAGTCTCCTACTTACATGCATTACTTCTCTCACAGTTCACATAGTTGTGACAAAGCCATCAAACCTTGGGTCTCTTTCTTTCCCCATTTGTAAGGTGAGGAATATTACTCCTCTTTCTGATAGATTGTAAAGGCTGGATGAACAGTAATTCAGGTAGCTCAACCTTTTTCCTTGCAATTGGCCTGGATGGTGGGTTTGGAGGACTGACTACGCATAGGAATGTAAGTAGCTCTGAACAGATACACTGCTTCCCTGTCCCTCAAGGTACCATTTCTCTTCCAGCCTCATCCTCCCTGCATGTGCCTACTGTGGCAGTACCTGCTTCATTGCCAGGTCCAGTATGAGACCACAGGAGAGAAAAAAACATGGTCTGGAAGGAATTCTTATATTAAATCTACCCCATGGCTTTTTTTGTACAACCTGTTTTATAACATTGGCCATCAAATGTTTGAAAAACTGTATATTATAATCATCAGAAGAAAAGCAAATCAATAGCTGTGCAATGCTGTAAGGCATACCAGGACCACGCTGGAGCCTACAATGAGCCTATCATCTGGGAGATAAAGGGATCCCAATTCTGTTTCTTTCTTCTAATTCTAGTGGCAACTGCTGTGCAGAAGCAGAATAAATATCCTACACCTATAATCACCCCACTACTGCGCTAACATCCCAGCCTTCATTTACGTAACCTCTATTCAGTTTGGTGCCTAACTATCAGTCCCTTCGATTTCAGTGCTGGAAAGACGAGTAGAAAGGAGCTGGTTTGTTCCATGATTGGTGAAAATGCTATTTATGAGAAATCTGATATGTGCTCAGCACACCTCCATCGACACCAGTGTGTTCTGGCCCCTGCACACAAGTAATGGTCAGCCAGGTCTTTGCTTGGCCAGTGAATTATTCACCCCAAACCCAAATCAGGGAGGGACTTTAGAAGGCCAGCTTTGGCTTAGGAAGGCATCCAGCCTTTAACTGATTAGATCCTGGGCTGTCAGGCTGCAATCTTGGTGCGTAAGACAGAAGACCCCAAGCGTGTTAAGTCCAGAGAATATTCAAGAGCGCCAAGATGAAAGATGGAGAGAAACAGGCCTTCTTTCCCTCCATTTCCTGCTAGCCATTTCTTCAGTCTTTTTACTCAATTTGTTGTTTATAGCAAGAGGAGGAGGATGCTGTGTAATCACAGTGAGAACAGATTTAACAGCTAAGTCAAATTAAATGCAGCTCCATTACAGCAGACTGCAGTGTTCATTTGCCTGTCAGCAACTCTGCTTTTCCCTGCAAGTTCTGCATCCTGCAGCTCTCTGCATGATGACACTCTTCCCTGCGTCCCCCTTTCTTTGGGCTTTGACACCTGCTTGCAAGACAGTTTTTCACAATTAAGTAAACCTAAGATTTGTCCCATAATACTGTAAGAAAAGTGCAGACTGGTAAAACTTCATTTTCATGCTTTTCAAGACACCTTGCAGAGGTAGCAGATTGGCAAGCTCACTTGCACTGGGTTTGTTTAAGATTTGCCTTACCTATGTGAGATCAGATTCTGGTTCAAGGAGTGGCATTTGTTTACCCTCTCTGAAACAAACGACAAAGGAATTTCAGCTGAATAGTTTGGCACAGACTAATCTATCTTGGCAGTGGAGAACAGGAATTCATGAAGTTTCTGAGGAGGCAAGATTTGTTGAGAAGGGAAACAACCCTCCTTAGACCAGCCCAGGATGGGAAAAGTGGATAAGCTTCCTCTGGGCACACAAGCCCATCTCAGCACCCCTGAGCTGAGGACATGCAGAGCACAGCTTAGTGTGTGTACCAGCATAACTCTGTGCTGTTAACTCAAGCTTTTCTATTACTATTCCTCTAATTATTGATTTAGGCTTAGTTATTTCATATATTAATTTCTTTTTAAATCTAAAACCATCCTCTATCTTTATACAACAGCTGGCTTATTTTTATGTTAGTGTCTTGTTCTTGTTGCACAGAGTGCTAGAGGTGATACTGATGCCAGGATCAGTATGTGTTACAGGTCTGTCCTGAGCTTCCAGTAGACAGTGAAGCTGGATTCAGGGCAGCCTTTTGTGTTGTGCTGCTCTGTGTCCAGACTGAGCTTTTTCTCTGTGGTCTGAGCTCAACTTGCTCTCTCTGGAAATTGGGTACTGTACGATACTATTTTGTTTCACATCTAAATCTTTAAAAAGGATATTAGGGTGTATGTTGAATAAGGCATCTGAATTTGGTATTACAACATCTAACACAGCCCAAAAGTGAACTTATGTGTGTGCACAACCAAGTGTTATAAAAATTACCTTTAAGTATTCATAGGAAAGCTGGCTGCTTTGAGTCTCCATCTTGGACAGTCCTCACCTCACACAACTTCTTCAGTTCATCCTAAGACTTAACCAACAGACAAGCCACAGTCTGAGAATGTGTTGCCTGTAGCAGACTTGGACAAGATTTGGTCCAGAATGAGCTAAAGGCTAAATGTCCTTCACTGATATAAACATTTTTGTGTGATGATTTTTTTTTTAAATAACTTTGTCGTTTCCATATATTAGACAATTTGAAAGAGTTACAAGGAAAAAAATTGACTCCTAACTAGAAAAAACTGGGACTGGAGAGAGACCCATTCCTGGGCTTGCAGGGCTGGGAGGCCAAAAGAAGCTGTTAGTTGTGGCAGGGTAACATCCGCTCCTTGGAGTTGAGGTCCATGGGTGCAGTGACTGGTGCTGTCACTAAGGTTTAGTCAACAAGCTGTGATTTTTATCACTAAAATCAGCTATGTGTTCATATCTAACTACACACTCTGCCTGTCAGCTGCCCAGGAATCGGTTGCTTGCCCATAACTGCTTTCCAGGCCAGAAACACGCTCCAACCGGCACCAGTAGCAAAAGAGCGTTATTAAGTCTATCAAGCCTGAGTTCACAGATTTTATTTTAGAATAGTAACAGATGGCAAATGGTGGCAGTACAGCTGCCAGGACCAAGAGAGGATGGATGCTGGTTTGTCAGTTCAGTGGATGCTGGCAGTAATTCACATTTATGTTTATACAGAGCCTTTCCTGTTTCAGAGCACTTTACCAACCAGTTGATAAATAATGGGCTTGGAGTTAACGTGGGCTGGTAGAGCTCATCTCTGTGCTTGTGTGGCCAGTGTGTGAGGCTAAACATAACAGCATCAGATTGCACAAGAATTAGGCAGCTTCTTAAAATCACATAGTACCACTCACCAGGGATCTCATAGTCTTACAGGAGGCTATAAGTTTGATGACAGGAGTCTGGGGCACATAATTAGAAGGAGCACTTTTTAGCACTTTTTTGGTATATATTAAGAGCCAGATAAAGACCTCCACTTATTCCTCCTCCATTACCAGCAGATCCAGTCACCATAATCACATCCAGGAAAAATATCACACTAACTAGAGCTAAGTTTAGAAATCCTGAAGAATTGCAGCATTGTGGTTTTCCCTCATGAGAAGGTACAGAACTTCCACGAAAACACAGGAAGAAGTCATTAAAAGGCACATAAATGAACAGAAAATAGTATTTTTGAATAGTTGCACATTGTTGTTGGTAGGTAAAACAAGGACTTTACATAGTTTCCCCTTTCTTTATAATATCTTCAGATCATCCTTTTGTACATCTTAGCTGAGCAGGACATATTAGGATTAATGTGGAGTAATGGGAGGAAGCTTTCCAAACAGTGTTTCTCTGGGATGGTCTAAAAACTTCATTATGTGTTTAAAATATCTGAAACTCTGACAATGGAGAAGTCGCTCTGCAATGGTACCAAAAGAGAGCCAAACACTTTTTTAAAGGTCCAGGAGAAGAGGTAATTAAACTCATTTTTATCCAGTTGAGAGTGCATATCCAGCTACCATCTGCCTCACACTAAGGGAAAAATTGCCTCCTTTACTTTATTTCCAGTGTAATGGTAAGTGATAAAAGGAAAGATATAAAATCGTGCAAGCAGGGCTGGTCTCTAATTTCTGCCCATTTCCACAGACTTCTGAGCTCAGATACAACTTTGAATCTGATTTGCCTTAGCCAAGTGAAAGTTATGAATCTCTGAGGTGTAAACTCTGCAATTGATTGCCCTTTGCTGCATTCACTTAGAGCAGCTGAAGGCATGGCTCAAATATGTTTTTGACAGCAATACAATTAAAATGTCATGACCTAAAAGTAAGTCTAAAATCCAGTAATCCAGTCCTCCGCCTAGCAGTATAAGCAACTCTTTATTGACCAAAATAACATATGGTGCATAACAAAATAAATGTAATTGAAGTGCTGGGGAGCTGGTCCTTTCTACTTCAGTAAATACCATGAGGTTTTTCTCCTCCTACTGGAAGCAAGTCTTTTTCTCAGGTCCAGAGGGAAAGGCAGCTTTCATGCCACCGTGGCAATATACTGCTGAGGTGGCTGATGAAGCTTGCAGTCATGATGCCAAAGTGATGCTGATGTCTGATCATGGACGAGCACAGGAGGAGCCTGAGAGTTCCCTTTGCAAACTGCCTTCTGGTCTGCCCTGCAGTTTTATGCTTTTGTCTAGGACCTTCAAGGTGTCCTTGAATTGGATATTTCCTTGTTCTCTAAGCTTGCCTCTTAAGGATGCTGTGGGCTGGCAATACCTCCTGTCCTGTCTGTTCTTTACCCTCTATATCGTTTTATGCAGTACAGTCAGAATTTGAGACCAGCTGGCAGCCCAACTGCAATGTCTGTTTAACTGCAGGAAACCATGCCTTATCCCCCTCTGAATCCTGATGGAGTAATGATAACAGATAATTGACTGAATGCTTTTTCATTTCTTGTTTATTCATCTTTTTGAACAGACTCCCTAAATACACAAATAAAATCCTCAATTAAAATTTGTGGATTAATGAATTGAACAACAGATTTTTTTTTTTTTTTTCCTGTTGCCTGGATTTCAGGAAGAGTTTCTCTGACTTTTCACTCGTGCTCCCTCGTGAAACATTTTCAGTTGTCAAAATGGGTAAGTGCACTCTTGGCTGTTGTGTGGGCACATCAGATGCATCAGTGCTTATCAGAATGCTGAGACGAGACAATAATTAACAGTCTGGGATTTCCCATGTGCCAATTTGTTGCTGCGTGTGTGGTGTTCACAGTGCTGTGGAAGCCAAGAGCTTGCGTGGAGCATGATGTGGGTCATAGTCCCCTATAGAAGGATGGTTCTTAATTCTTCTTGATGAGGTAAACACTGTCTTCCCTGGAGTGATCCTTTAGAGTTTGTGTTGTAAGAAATGCTTGCTAGCCTGAGGGCCGCAGGATTAGGATCCCCCAACACCACGGTATTGTTACCCATCTACATTATAGCAGTATATGATCAATATGATTGCACACAGCCAATGGTATCTTTCTATTATAAAAAGAACAAAATTGGTCTGAAAGTGTTTTCTATGAACTGCCAGTTAGCTTGCAGAACCAAGCGTGCACTTCACTCTGCAGACTGGAGGTTAGGGAAATACAAGCAAACACAGTGAGTGGCAGGTAAAAACAAACAAGAAAAGCAGGCTATCAAAGCTAATAAAGAGTCTTGTTGCAAGCTGAATAAAGCTTTTATGATTTTATCTTTTTCCTTCAGGCAAACAGTACATTTTGTTTCTGTTTTGCAGTGAGCATGAGCTTTGGAAGTTTAAATAGAGAGTATTAGGTTATGGTAAGTGGTCATTGGAGGCTTGCATTACAATCATGGCCTGTTAAATTGTTTACCGAACCTTATTTTATATATATATATATATATCTGAGGTTCACGTGAGTCTTAATTCCAGTTTATCTCCTTGTAGACATGAGTCTGTTGAGTTTTTCGTAAAACTTGAAAGGACTAACATAAAGTTTAAGATGCCTTTTATTATAAGCCGCAAATAGTGAGGTGTCACCATAAGCATATGAGTCACTCCAGTAAACTTTTAGCATTATGTCATTGTGTATCTTAGCATGTTTTTCTCACCACAGGTTTCTACACCTGCAGTTCTACAACTGTTAGTTATTGTGGCTGGAGCTGGACAGACGCCAGGATCTGATCTCACTGCTGGGAAGGGGTTGGCACAGCAGGGGGACTGGTCATGCAGTGACCCCCATGGCACTCGTGTCCATCATGCTCATGGGTCAGCTTCTCACCTGCTGGGCTTGAGGCTCTTGTATGGAGTTTTCTTTAACCTAAAATGCTGTGCTGGGCACCGGCTATTTGGGAGCAACTCGGCTGCCTGCAAAGCAGCTGGCAGTAGGGGACAACCTGGACAGCAGAGCCGTCACACCCCCTCAGTTGGAGCTGGACCCTGCTAGACAAGCAGAAGTTGATCCTCAAAACTGTTTCTTTGCTTTGGTGCAACTGCTGCCTCTCAGGACATTTTAGTTTCAACACTGAGTTTACAGGTAACAGTGTTAACTTCAGGCTGCACTGAGCATCTGTATCTTGTTAACCTGAAGCAAAACTTCGGTAGTGTTTTAGCAAAGAATGTGAGTGTAAGAGAGCTTTATATGGATAGCAGAGAACAAGAGTTTTGGGTGCCTGCTTTGGACATTTTGAGATGTAGAAAAATAGACAATTCTCAGAAAAATCTTTTATGTACTTCCCTCTCCCCTCTCCACCTTTTAACACTGCCTCTAGGTTAGGATACCTAAAAAACAGCCCATGTGTCCTAAAGCCCATGGCTGCAGTGTGGGAACAGCAGGTAGAGGCTTGATCACTGCAACTGGAGCTTCTGCACCGAGGGATTTCCAACAGCCCCTTGAGGCAGGCAGGGCCAACGACCCCTGGACTTGTACAGTGATGCTCAGTTAGCCTCTGTAGAAGAATCATGTCCTTTTGGAGAAAAGTCAAGTGGAGTTTGGGCAGCCTGCCATTGAAGACCTTTATGTGTGTGGTTTATTGACTCACAGAACTCATTGTGGTATTTCCACGTTTCCTAACACCAGGACTTGACAGTAAGTCCTTAGATAACCTGTGTTGTTGGATAATCCAGGCAAAATGAGAAACAGGGCCAGGGCACTGCTGGAATACAGGAGCAGGCTGTTGGCATGAGCAGAAACAGGATTTTAGGAGTCAGGGAGGGAGGAGAGGAGCTCAATGGCAGGAGTACTAGGGCAGAAGATGTTCTGGGGTAAATTCCCTTTTGCATTACTTGCACATGTTTAAACTCCTCTCTGCTGGTGGGCATCAGGTTGTTTTGTGTTTTTTTTTTTTTCCAAACAAATTGTGGATTACACTATGAACAGCGTATCGTACCTCTATAATATATGGCTTTGTGTTGGACCTCTGCAATGTAAAAAGGTTTAAAGTTTATTTGAAAAGGTGGCCAAGTCCTTATTACCAGTATGCTTGTGACAGACTTGCCTTTCTCCACCATTCTTACTTCCTCGTGTTTGACTACATAACTGGGGGATAGAACACAGCAGCACACAAACCAATTTATACTAAGTAGAAGTTAAAAACAGGACGGAAAATACAAAAGCTAATGAGGAAATATAGTCACATGCCAACAAAGAGAAAAAGATAGATTGGAAAATAGTGTCACAGAAGCAGATAATTTTAAATTTGAGTTAAAGTCCTGCTGGTATTATTTATGGGCAACACTCCTTTTTTTTATAGTGGAAAAAATTTAAAAAAAATACAGTAATGAAGATCATTGGCAGGAGATTGCTCTTTGCTTTCCCTAACAGCCACACATTAGATGTTTTCCCATTCTGCAATGGTTTGGGGAGTGAGGGTCTGATCTCATCCTACAGAGGACAAGGACACGAGCCTTTGGCCACAGGGCCCAGCACACAGTGGTCTCATAGCAAACCAGCGATTGTGAGGCTGAAGCGCTGTTTTGCTCAAGTTGTTCTTATTTGAGTAATTAGCCAGAAGCCAGGTCCCATTCTTTGAAGAGCATGTTCTACTTTGGAGCCATGCAATGTAGCCCCTCTTTTCATCCCTATATTTTTATTTAGTACTTCTCCCAACTATCCAAGTTAGTGAAGAAAGACTGACAGAGACTGCTCATTTCTCCCAGCAGCTGGTAGCAAAGTGAGGCTAATAATTTTGCATATGATTTTGCTAAGTTTTGGATTAAATCCACTGATGTGCTGCCTTAAGTAGGGAATATCCAGCTTTGTTCTGCTTTTCCCAATTCAGAACTGCGTGTTGATTGTGGCTGTCTGTCCCCCCCAGCAAATGCAGAGGTTTGCTCTCTGGCCACCCGTGTATATCAACGTGTATCCCAGTGGGACAGGTCCAGTGTAGAGGGACGGTTGTGGTCCCGTCAGTGGAGTCTGTCTCCAGCACCCTCTGCAAGTCTTCTAAATTGGTTTGCTGATACATCTCTGTTTCCATTTTGCTGTCTTGAAAACTGTTTTGGAAAACCTTTCCAAGAGGAAATTCTGGTGCTGGGGAAACATTTTGCTTTTTGTTGAAGTGGCATATTTTTGGTTGAAGGATTAAAAACTTTGCTACAGAAGAGCATTCCCTCTCTAGGGTGCCTGTGTGAGCATTAAGCCTGATCACAAGAGTTTCTGCCCTTGGCAGCAAGCATAGAGTTAATTATATAGGGACCAGATTCAGTGACTGCACTTTAAAAAGCTCTAAGTAAGATATTAAATCAAGCAAAAGAGCTGCACTGAGGCACAGCAGACACAGAAGTTGTGTGCTTTGCTAAACCTGTGCATGTGAAATCTCTCTCTAAAAAGACACCAGCATTTACATGACCTCTGCTAATATTTATTTTAAAATAACGCTTTGTGTCAGCTGTCTCAGCTCCACACTGCCGTGGGCTGTTCTCAAGTCTGGACTGTTTTCCAGTCAGCGTGAAGTGGGCTCTGCTGCCTGATATGAACAGTCGACTTGTCCTTATAGTTTTTGTTGGCAACAAACATAGCAATGAGCCAACTGCAGCGGCAATGTGGCTGTGATTTCTGCCAGCCCTTGGGTGTATTTTTCGAATACTGAAGCCAGTGAACTAGCTGAACTGAGATGTCAGAGACTCCCTTCATGGATACTACAGAAAAAGACCTCTTTTTAGTGTTTTTTCCGATATAATCTGGTAGACAGCAGGATATGAGGGTTTGAAGAGAAGGTGCAGGTGTGATCGCTGGGCTGGGATGTTGCCTGTAACACACAGGGACATAGGTGTTTACACCTTAAATGTATTAAACAGCCTCTACTGGTACTCGAGTAATATTTTCCTTCCTGCCATTGCAGATACACCTGAAGGTAGTAGAGTTAGGAAAAAATACTTTTTCTAGTGTGCTGTCCTCTAACTGCATTGTTGAGCTCCTCCTGAAATGACAATTTATTTAGTCATCAAAAAGCTGAATTTTGACAGATGTCCTTTTGAACATTATAGTTGGTCTTGTGGTCACACCAGTTCCCAAAAGACCTCAAGGTCCCTTCCTTAATGCACTCCTCTACTCTGACTGGCAAATGGAACAGAGAGGGGGTTTTGCCTTCCTAACAGTACACCAGACTCCTATAACGAGTAAGTGCTGTTAGGAAGTCACTGGCTGTGTGAGTCATTGGAGGGTGTTCCACACAGCGGGATTGACCAGAGTTGTCCCACGCAATGTGCCATTTTCAATCCAGCAAGGCTTAAATTATTTCATATTTGCACAGACTCTCAATTCTCTTCATTTTAGAGCCTAAACGGACAACCTGCAGCGTATGCTCTGCAGAGGTGGCTGACAGCAGCTTATTAATCATATTCCCTGCCCAGGGCCAGACAGTGTAGGAGTGATTGACCTTCCATATTGCATTGGACAACTTTAATATGAAAATAACAGGAAAACATACGAAATAAGATAAGCACATAAAGGCTGGCTGCACCATGCCTCCTGGAAGAACACACACTCCATAGCGTGAGCACTGCAGAAATTCTGGTGAAAATATACCTGTTCACATGCAAAAGACCAAAAAAGACATTTCCCATGCAATTGCTGTCAGTGCAATGAATAAACCACTGAAAACTTAACCTGACTGCCCCAATTCTTTGGCCCATGAGGGACAGAGCTTGTGTAAAGTGTCACTATGTGATGGTATGGAAAGATTATGTCCTGTATAGTATTTAAAGGAATTAAGTTCTCCACAGGACAGTGGATGCTAGATGGCTGCCTGGTGACTACAGAGGTGCTGGCAAATTAACAAGGACAGCAAAACTTAGAGGATTGCAGGAACCTGACCTAGAGCTATAGTTGGGTTTACGATTTAGAATTTTCCACTTTAGAATTTTCTGAAGAAGGAACATGCAGGTTAATCATGGGTAGTTACTCTCCACTACTGTCACTAGCAGAGCAAGTTCTTATTTTCTAGGGTTTCAGATGTCAACTGGAAGGTAGAGTGAAGTCTGTGAGAAGAGTTAGGCCTACAGAGGAGTTCTGAGCTGCAGGTCGTCTGGACCTATGCTAACCTCTCACAGTCTCTTCTCCTTTTTTGTAGGCAACATCTTTGTTGTGAGTTTGTCTGTCGCAGACCTCGTAGTTGCGGTTTACCCATACCCTCTGATCTTGAGCGCCATTTTCCATAATGGATGGACCATGGGAAATGTTCACTGCCAGATAAGTGGGTTCCTGATGGGCTTAAGTGTCATCGGGTCCATTTTCAACATCACGGCAATCGCAATCAACCGCTACTGCTACATCTGCCACAGCCTTCGGTACGATAAGCTCTTCAACCTGAAGAACACCTGCTGCTATCTCTGTGTGACCTGGATACTCACAGTGGTGGCAATTGTGCCAAACTTCTTTGTTGGCTCCTTGCAGTATGACCCCCGGATTTACTCCTGCACCTTTGCCCAGACGGTGAGTACATCATACACCATCACAGTGGTGGTGGTTCACTTCATCGTCCCACTGTCCATAGTGACGTTTTGTTACCTAAGGATCTGGATTTTGGTGATTCAAGTCAAACACCGAGTGAGACAAGACTGCAAGCAGAAGCTCAGAGCAGCTGACATCCGGAATTTCTTGACTATGTTTGTAGTTTTTGTCCTTTTTGCTGTGTGCTGGGGACCGTTAAACTTTATTGGCCTTGCTGTTTCAATTAATCCTTCAAAAGTGCAGCCACACATTCCAGAATGGCTTTTTGTCCTGAGCTATTTTATGGCCTATTTTAACAGCTGCCTCAATGCTGTGATCTATGGGCTTCTTAACCAGAATTTCCGGAAGGAATACAAAAGGATCCTGCTGACACTCCGGACTCCCAGGTTGCTCTTCATCGATGTGTCCAAGGGTGGAACAGAAGGGATGAAAAGCAAGCCATCCCCAGCTGTAACAAACAACAACCAAGCTGAAATACACTTATGAGTCAGAACAGTACTATTTATTTTGGATTACAGTAGTGTATATAATATATAAAAGCCTTTCTGTGTGGGCATTTCACAGCTGGTGTTGCTGCCTGTTGTGCAAGGAAGGAGTCTGCTACCTTTCATGTTTAGCTTATCGCTGTGACATCAAGGCTTGAGTAAGGATTTTCAGAATGGAAATGATTGATTTTTATCTTTTCTTTTTCCTATGCCATCTTTCACCACGTGCCTAATTAATTAGTTTGGTTGCTTTTGCCACAAGCATGCCGATACCCTCAAAAAGGGAATCGTTCAGAGTGCATGGGGAAATGCAGTTATGCTTGAAATGCAGCCTTCAAGAGCCAGCAAAATCACCATGTATTGCAATCAAAACTTTCTTCTTTCCCTCTGAATTCTAATTTTTTTTTAGCATTAATGTAACCCAAACTATAGCAAACAAAATGGAAACCGCATGACCTTTTATGTTTTCACTTGGGTAACAGTATTAGCCAGCAGGCATACATGTGGGCATGGTGACTTCCACTGTGTGCGAGTTCGTTTTTCTTTTTCTTTTTTCTTAAGGTTTTGAAGCTAGCCTGGGCTAGATGTGAGGCAAGCAAAAGCCAGACCTGGTGAGTGTCTGGTGCACTCATTTTAATTGAATGTCTACAGATATTAAGTACCCTAGCACTTTCCTTCCCAGGCCAGGAGTAAGAGTATAACATATGACATAATGTAATTGCAGGAAGATACTTGGAGCCTGATTCTAATTTAGGCAGTCTCCTGTCATGGCCAGCGTTTACTCCAAATGTCTTTCAGAAGTCCCTGCTACATGAACGTCATAAAAAAAGATGAACGTAGCGGAGTCCCATCTGTTTAATGCAGATGCTGGCTCTTAAGTCCCAGTAATATTTACACTTGCAGACAAAGGGAGAAGGGGAAGAAAGTGTTTATTCCAAGCATCTCTCCTTTTGCCTACCACATAACATGAATTTAGTGGGGGAGAGGGGCAAGTGGATAATTTTTTTAATTTTTTTTATTTTATTCATATACAAACCTGTAATTAATTCATGGAGCTGGGAAAGGAAAGCTACTTGAGCATATTCATGCATCAGTTTTCAGTTAAAACCTGAACTCTGTTATCTTTGTCATTGGAAATGATGTCCTGAAGTGCTGGGAAGGCCAGTATCGCATTAGAGACAAGCACATGGGCAAAGATAAGACTTTTCCTTAACAGAGGGACGGGGTGGGGTTGACGGCAGCTGTCTGTAAATATGACTTGTTCTTTTTTTCCTTAGCTCCATTGTGAATTCGTCTCCTCATGTTATTAAATGTGTGGATCCTTCTTTGAAACAGTCCCATAAAATCAACAGGTAAAACTCCCCTGGTGCAACTCTACCTTCAAGTGAGCAAACCTGGCCTGATGCTGGTGTACGGAGGGGCCCAGCGGGAGCTGTGTGATGGAGAGGAGCAGGTCTGAGCCCCGTGGGTCTGATAAGACCAGCAGTCAGCCCTGCTCCTGATCAGAGAGTGCAGTCTTCTCTCTTTGATCATAGCCAAAGTAGGACTAGTTTCAGGGCTGAACCCTGAAACACCGAGAACCAGACTTTGCAACAGCATGTAGGTGCCTAGAGATAGAGGTACGTAGGATTTACCAAAACCCTGAGCAGGCTAAGTGCCTAATACTTAGTGAAGTTAACAAGCCATTTGTGCACCGCTTGCTGAAAGCCACTTGTTGCCGAACATCTCTTCTGCTGATTTTTGTTGGGGGAAGTGGAGTTGAGAGAAATTAAGCCCCTTTATGAAGTGGACATGGTGTGTTTTTTCAGTGTGGGCTGTGGTGTGCCTGCTGCCATGTGGAGAAGGTTGCTGCAATGCAGGGGGGGTCTCTGCACTTATAGGGCACCCTGGCACTTTATGAAGTTTCAAACTTGAACATCTCAGCCATTTCAGACGATTATTGTTTTAAAATGCACTGCAGCCAGCCTCCCATAATAGGAATCAAAATGAGTTCTGTTTTGGCCTCTTAATTTGCCTGAGCATGGCCAAATAAAGGTATCTTGACCCTCAGAAATAATGTGGTCCATTTGCCTTCCAGCAAAACCAGTGTGGATGAATTCACACCATTCCATGCGAACAAAATCATTTTGAGTCAAACTTGGATAAGAAAAGCACTGAGTAATCCATAACTGCAGAGACTGTTTGTCCTGTCATGCCAAGGAGATGTCCTGTGTTCTGTGATTAGTCTTCAAAGCTGTTTGCAATTAGCCACAACAGTGTTAGAATCACGTTAACAAATATTTTTAAGCATCTAGCGCCAAGCCAAATATACTCCTTTAAGACAATCGTGAAGAATCTTGTACAGGTTTGCCAAATGTTTCAAATACCCCACAACTGGGGTTTTATCCTACAAATTCTTGTCTTGTTAACTGAATGTTCAGTGAAGGCAGTGTGGTATTTTTATTTTTTTTTTCTTTAAGCTTGTATTTGCACTATTTCTTATTCAGGCTCCAAAGTAACAGCCAGCGAGCATTTGAACCAAACCAAGTAAGCCAAAGAGGTCCCGAACAGGCAAGCCATGGGAGTCTCTGCTAGCACCTGGTAGGAAGGGGAGCAGCAGGAGCGCAATAGGGCACGTCCCCAGGACTCACAGAGAGTCACTGCTGGACCAGACTATGCAAAGTGAGAGGGGGATCTGCTTGTCTTCCGCTGCAAGGTCTTTGCAGGGGACAGGCTGAGTACCTGCTGTGCCAGGGTGGGTGCTGAGCAGCTCCCCACCCGTGCAGACCCTGCCAGCACCCCGCAGGGTGGGGATGGGTCTGCGATGGGCTCCGTGCACCTGACAGCACGGAGAGCTTGCCCTGGCATGACCTGTTCAGAACTGCTTTGGGTGTCCCAGTGTGAGGAAGGGCTGAGCCCAGAGCTGGGGTGATTCAGCTGCTGCAGTCCTGCTGGAGCTGAGGTTTGCAATATGAAGCACAAAAAGCAGGGAACATGGCTTCAAAAAGAGAACACTGTGCCATTTGCTAGCACCTTGATACGGAGACAGTGCTTAGGATAAGATTTTATACTGACTTATTTTAAAACTACCCAAGCAGCTCCTTATTTATATTAAGAAATGGTTAACAGGGTACAGATAGTGTATTGTGTTAACATTTGTTTACAGAAAAAGTGAAGTGCATCTTAAACTTGGAATCCTGAGCAGTGTTAGGGTTTCCCTGTGGGAATCTAGCTTTAATCCCAATTTGAGCTGTCAAGGAAATCCCACAGTTTAAACCACACTCTGTCAATTCCACCTGTGGCGTAACTACCCTAAAGTCTCAGAAATAACACTGAGATCTCCTATAAACTGGTTTTAAATCACTTGCTCTGGATTTGACCTGGTGGTGCATATCTAGTCTAGCTCCAGACTCAAAAATTGTTGTACTGAACATGAACTTATGGAAAGGCAGCATTGCCATGAGGGAAGATGAATCTCTTGCCACAAAGAAATACTTCTGGATGTTGCTAATGAATGTTATTTAATCTATTTAAGAAGAATGTAACCATTATATTTATATATAAATATATATTGCATATGCTGTTTCCATTTTATCATTTAAGAATCCTTCAGTATTCTTCCCTCTTGCTATTTTTGTTTATAAAGTAGATTCATTCCCTTTGCCTGTTAAAACTGTAATAAATCTGCCATTTGACTGCTTTTCGGGGTTTTTTTTCCACTTGCAGTTACTTTTTAATAAATATTTGGAACACTAGTTTGGCTTTTGTTGACTCCCAAAAAATAGATGGAATGGACAAATGTAATTGAGTTCAGGCATACATTAGCTGCCCAGCTCAGACCTGTAAGAGAATGACCTAGTACATCTGGGACACCTCCTTGTATTCGTGTGTTTTCCTTCCACCTGCCTTTAAGACAGCTGCCTGATGCATTATGTCCTTCTCATCGGCGAAGAAACTTTATCTGTATTGCCATTGGTCCCCTTGCCGTGTGTCCCCCTGAGGCCTTTCTAGTGTTTATGTCATTCCATTGGGTGCTACAGAAGCAAAGACTGTGCCACATCCATTCCCTTGCCCTGCAAGCTGGGAGGGAGAGCAGCACAGCCACGCTGTGAATGGGGGGGTGTAGGAGCCAGGGTGGTCCCCAGTCAGAGCATGAGGTTGGGTTGGTGGGGGGGGTTTGAGAACAGAGAGAGTCCCCCTGGGCTGGAGGCACAGGGAGGGCTGCCACACACTTGGTCTCCATCAAGGAGCTTTGTGAGGATGAGGACTGCTGTGTCCAAGATGGTTGTTGTGGGCTTTTTTTGGGTTATTTTGGCTTTTTCCCCATCTCTGTTTTGGAGCAGATTTTGCTGTATTCAGGCAGGTCTTCAGACAATAGGTTCTGTCCATAGGTTGCAGCAGTTATGTTTCCATGCTGGCTTGACTGGAGCTATTTTTTGGGGAGTCTCAGTGTCACTTCTGAAGCAAGGGGTGATGGGAATATGGAGGGTGTTCCAGTGGTCACTGCAACTAGAGCTCTCTGTTTGATTTTTTTTTACACAAAGTGCCTTGTTCCTGTTTCCTGACCAGATGCCATGTGCAATCATGGTGTTAATGTGAGATTTTCCATTAAAACAAAAAATTGCTGAACAACCATGGAGCAGATGTGTTGAATGAACGAGCACTGTTATTCAATGACACCCCAGAGCAGTACTGCTACTTTTTTTTTTGCTAATCTTTTCCAACAGGCACTGGACTTCATCTGCTGCTTCCACAGTATAGTCTGCAATGCTCGGTGATGTGACACACTGAAAGCAGTGTTTATGATAATTGCAGATCCCCAAATGTCTGTCTGAGTAGAGATGCTACGAAATCCTTGCACGGACTCATACCTGCTATTTCCACCACATGGAACTGAATGAACCGTCAGAAGTGAAGTGGTGTTATTTATTTACTTACTTGTAACAAAGTCTAGTAACTGGGAGATAAGGTACAGCTATAAAAGACAAGAGGTGCAATAATTCAACACCAGGATAAAATCTTACGGTGACTATTTAGAAATCAATATTTGTCCTAATGTATTTACCTGAAGCTTATAATTTGTAATGTGAAGCCAGTCAGTAAAGAACTGCTGCATATGTATTTAGAATTTTATTGGAAAAATGTAAATTACTAGGCCTAATGCAATATTTCTTACCATGGAAGCCCTGAGATAAGAAATGCAGAATGGGTTCTTGCAAGAACTCTGATAGAATATGCAAATATTTTCATTGGTGATAAGAACCATAAAATTTGTATCACTCAGGAACTACATTTGTTAATGGAAGCTCCATAATATTGTTAACTGAATTTTAATTTTGTAATTCTTGTTTGTAGTATCCACTATTCATATGCTATAAGTAATGCACTGTACAGCAGAGATAGAATTTACAGTACGGGGTCAGTTTCCAGAGCAAACAATGCGAGTCTAATCGTTAACTGAAATATGTTTCTGTGTTTTCTCACAAGCATGGTCTTCCAATAAGGTTTTTAACTCAAATAATAGCTTCTAAGAGGCCAGGGAAACTTTAATGTATTTTAAATTAGTAGCAACAACTGTGCAGTCACGGCTTGCCTAGATTACCTTTAATACAGATGGAGCCATCAAAAAATTTTATAAATCTGTCCACTTGAAATGTATAAGTTATTTTGTATGTAGAATATTCTATGGGTAACACATTCAATAAATTGTGATGTCTTTCCTTCTGCATTGTGCTCCTCCCGTGAGCAAAACTTCTGCATTTCCCTGGAAGCAGGATGCAAAACTGTTTCCTCATCTATAAGCAGGTTGCTCTGCCTCAAGGTAGGTTTACAGTGGTCTTGATAAGCGTGAGGACAGAGGTATTAATGAGGCATCAAAACACAATGATCTCCTGGGTGAAAAGTGACAGCATTTTGTGAATAAAAAAAAAAAAAAAGCATGGAAAAAAGCACAAAACAATTTGCAGGAGAGAAATTGAAAAAGACATTTGTGGTTGAGGGGAAAATTTGGAGGGATTGTATTTACTCAAGCTGGGGCCTGGCCAGGGCAATGAAGTTAATGAACCCATTAGTATAAAAAATGACCCAGGGATTTTTATGGCACAAGAGCACACAGCCGGCATGGAGCCGGGTCTGTGGCTGCGGGAGCCTCTGTGGCACGAGCACAGGAAAAGGCAACACAGTAGGTAAAAGTAAAGAAACTCAGAGAAAACCAGAGCATGCTTCTGAAAGTATTAAATGCACAAATGTAGTGGTAGTTAAAATGAAAGTTAAGCAGGATTTTGCCTTTTCACTTGTTATTGATGTTTTGTTTTTTAATGAAAAAACATTTCCCTTTCTAATGTTTTTGAAATATTACAGAACACTGCCAGTCAACTTGAACACTCTTTTTTTGGGTATTTGTCCTGACATCATTGCAGCACCCTGGCTCCCTGCAATGACATGCATAACATGCATGTCTGGGAACAAATGATTTCTCCCAAGCTTCTCCTGCAAGAGGAAATGGGTTGATAAAAGTGTTTCAGGAGGCTGGGGCATGAGCAGCACCACATCAGCTTGTGCTGGAGCTGAGCCCACACTGTGCTTATGCTGCTGGCCTGGCCCTTCATATGGGTGGGTGAGGTGGCTGTCATCACAGGAGCCCCTCTGCACCTTGGCAGGAGCATCTGAGGAGCCCATTCCTCGAGGAGATAGGGACTCTGCCAGTAATTCGCAGCCAGATCTTAAAGAAAATACTTTTTCCCCCCTCTTTCCCCCAGCCATGATTTAGATGTAAATAAAACAAAGTGCTTATGGTCAAATGCTCCTAAAGGACTGTTTTGGTTTGGTGCAGTAGCAGCTTTGGAGGACTCTGAGCTGCAGGGATGGTGGCCTGGGCACAGCTGGGCTGGGCATGGACAGGATGGAGCTGATGGGCTGACGAGCTGCCCCTGGGCAGGGTGGTGTCACACCCAATCTCACAGGCTTAAATTGCCCTGGGGAGAGTCTCTTCCTTCTCTGGCAGAGGATGGTTGGAAGAGGAAGGTGCTGTGGCCACCACATCTGCCCCAACAGCTGGAAGGGCCCCTGTCAGCTTTCAGCACTCAGAGGTGGTGTAAAATCTGGCTCATATCCAGCTGTGATGGGAAATGGTGAGACTAAACCATGACAGATGTTTTGCTGAGGTGGGAGAGGGCCATCCTGCTCCAGCAGCATGGGGTGCTGAGGGAGGTGAGCCTTGCTTTCTTGGTACTGTGCTCTTTTTGGTGGAAAGTCAAAATGTGGTTTGGAAAGCAAATGGTGCCTGTGGAAAACGAAGGTTGCTCTGCTGGGGCAACTTATTGCTTTCCCTGCCCTGCTGGTAGTGATGCAGGAGTTAAGGCTACAACAAGGGGCACTTTTCACTGCAAAGCTTGTCCCTGTTGCTGCCCTGCGTTGGCAGTGCCCACCACACAGCTTATCTCCACTTGTGGGTGTCTGGCCCGGCAGAGCTGCTGTGTTTGTCACTGTGTGAATGACACCAAGCCAAATACACCCAGCTCAGCCTGGGATGTGTGAGAAACAATAAATATTTAGGCAATGAGCCAGATTAAACCCAAGTTGAGTCAGTTATAACCAAGCCATGCATGAAAGAGGTAGCAGGGCCAGAAGCAGCTCTATCTGCAAACCTTGAGAGCAACTTCTTCCACATAGGACTCTCTCCTACTGTGTCCCAAACCAGAATTTAATTTCTTCTTTCTCTATTGCCACTTCTCTGTCTTCCAAGTAATGTTAAGGACTCATCCATAGGAGCTCTGGTCAGCAGAACCTTGTCTGCAGGCCAATGAATAGGTCAGTGAAGGAAAAAGAGCTGCACCTTGGCCCGGAGCCCTTTGGGTTCCAGAATAGATATTATTTATACTGCTCTCATTGTATACAAACATCTCTCTCTCTATGTATAGCCTGGATTTTCCTAAAGGAATCAATACTAATTATAACTTACAAAGTACTGACTACATAAAAGTTCTGATTTTTCTCCTTCGTACATTAGAGCAGATGGAAAAATCAGCAGGTGCTGATAATGTTTGTCTGCCCTTGGGAAAACTCGTCACAGTTACCTGTTTATCTTGTTTATTTTGACATTTTACTGCCTGAAACTGTTCTTTAACATAAAAGCACATGCAGGGTAGTTAGAGGTGAAGTCTTACAGATTCACTTATACTTGAACAACTGAAAAATCAATAAGGGACAAGCAACAAAGAAATATATCTTTTCTTGTGCATGCAGAAGAAGGCTGGTATTTTTGTTTTTACTGAGGAAATATGAGGGAATGCAGGAGTTTGTGTTTTGTGTATTAGTAACTGGAGAGCATAAAATGGTCTTTGCTTTATCTGCCATCCACGTGCTTTTCCTTTGCTTTTTCAGTAGGTGAAGGAAACCTCAGTTTATTCTTGGCATGTTTTTAAGGCTGCACAGAAAAATAATTTGAAGGTTGGTAGTACAGACACTGAAGAATTTCTGTGCTCAGTATGTTTAGAAAGTGAAGTTTATAGAAGATTAAAAACAAGGCAAGTCCTGCTGACTGGTCTGTATGAGTCCAGCTCTGCAATGGGAATAGGCACCACTCAGTGCCTTTGTGTGCCTGGCTCTGAAGGAGCTCAAAAATGGGGATGCTTCTCCCCTGATGATCCCATCTGTAGACTGGAGAGATTTGGGCAGGCTTTATTCAAAGAAGGGAATAAAGAGTTTGTTTGTAACTGTGGGTCACCGGGCTGACAGACTGTGTTGTTCCAGGTGCCAGACCTCTCCCCCACTCTGTTCTTTGATGCTGAAATTTTGGAAAGCGAATAATAGTTTTCACTACTCCTACCCTAAGAGGCGGCATCTTGCAAGTTCTTGTAGCTGGCTGCTTGCCTTGGAGCATGTTCATGTGTATTATTGTTTGAGGAATTACTGCTAGATACAAATGACCTCTTTGAAGTGGCATTGAGTTGGGTTAGAACAGTATAGTCTATGATAATAGCTGGGATGTTAACTGCACAATCTCTCAATCTTCATGCTTTATGGAGTATGGTAATCAGGTTTTTGGGTAAGGAACGACTTGCACCTCTCTGGAACTGCCCTGTCATCTGGGGTTGCAGCATGGAGTACTTATTGTAGGCTGAGATGGACACGGGATGGCCTTCTTGTAGCAATTTCTGTAGGTCTTTTCAGTTCTGAATGTTTGTCTCTTGATTTGGTCATAACTCAGACTTGTTCACTGCAAAGTCACATCAGAAATAATTCACCTTTGTTTGAGCCTTTGAAGTAAAATGAATTCCAAATGACTGTCTGAATTCTGAGCTTTTAGTTGAGAGGGGTATGGCTCACTGTTTAACAGAAATTAATATTGCCCATTAAACTATTTAGCTGCTAATTAAATGGACCGTTTCTATGTTATGTGTAAATCCATCTGTATTTTCACTTTGCAGACAGATAGAATTTCATTAAAGCACTTCAGTAACTGTGAAGGGATAGCAGCAGCTAGCAATTTGGGGTATTTGGGGTTTAGTGAATTATATCACTGTCTTGTACTGATTACTAAATACTTTAATGATATATCTAGTGATTTTTGTTGTTGTTGTTTTGGCAGGGACATTAGGATGACAAATAGCTCAGCAGAGTAAATTACAGCTGAGCTCAGAGATGGTGCTTAAATCTTTAAGACCATAGTTGCTGTAGTTATTACAAGGATATGTAAAAAGAGCTAGATAACTTTGTATAAAAGTCTATTTGTCAAACTTCTTGCATATCAAACACTGGTTTGAAATGCAGTTCCTTTATGTCATCAATGCAGAAAGGCTCCCTTTTCCTGGCCTGTCCTCACAGCTTTTTAGAATAGTCACTAGCTGGTGTTGATTTGTTTTTCTGTGTCAACTTGATGAGTGGATGATGCCCAGTGGTTGAAGCAGGGGACTGAGCAGAGGTGACAAGTCAGGGGATATCACCTCTGTTCTTGCCTCTTTCTCACTTGTTTTGCGCCTTTGAAATGAAGCATGCTGTCATTTTTTGCCTTTTTTTTTTTTCGAAGATGTGCTTCTGTGTGTGTTGGTATGTGGGAAAGAGGGGGAGGAAAAAAACAACCACTAAAAAGACACGTAGATGAGGTTCTTAGGGACATGGCTTAGTGGTGGACTTGGCAGTGGTGGGTTAACAGTTGGACTTGATGATCTTCAAGGTCTTCTCAAACCTAAATGATTCTATCCCATGATTCTCCCCTGAATGTGGTGTATGAAAAGCAGGAATATGTGTACTTTGCTATTGATGCTTCATGTGTGGGTTGGATACGGGCTTGCTTGGGAGGAAAATACCTTGTCAGCAGAGGCTGTAACAACAGGGGGCTGTTATCCCAGCAAGACCCTTGGATGTCAAACACTGTGGCCAGAAACATCCCCAGGTACCCAAATGGGGTTGTGATCTGCTCAGCCTTGAAAGGAGTAGGATTATTTTGTCTGTAACAGAGCAAGTGTTGTGAGAATGGTCAAAAGTAGTGGGGGAAAGACAGACCAGATCTGCATGCCATGTTTAATTTGATTAGATGTGCAATTATCAATAACACATTAGAGTCCAGTCAAGCTAATTCATAATTTCCCTTGTGATATTTGTTGAGTTGTTTTAATGCAAACAGAGGACTGATTCTATTTTGGTTTATTGGATGTTCATACTAATGTGTACTATTTAGTTTTTGTGTATGCAGGTGTTATGTTACTTTAAATGAGACACTTTACTTGGTGAAAAAGATTAGCAGTAATAAAACATTATCAGATTTGCTGAAATATTATTTGGCCATACTGAGTAATTCTCCCTTCAGCACTTGAGTCGTGCAACTGTATTTGTGGATTAAACACTTACTGTAAGTGCAGTAGGGAGAAAACAGTAGGACTAACTTTTTTCCTTTGTTTCCCAGTGAAGTTAACAAGATTAGTTTCACTGAAAGCTGTGGTTACACTAACGTAATGCTAGTGTAGTAGGAGGACTGGGCCAAATCCAGTATGATTTTTTCTTAATTGGTTAGAAATTAGGGCTGTTGGGGTTTTTCTAAATTATATTAATGGTAATAAAAATGGAAGTGAGAAGTGATTTAATGATACAAGTATAAATAGATTTAAAAAAAAATATCTTGGATTGCTCCAGGGGTTCATGTGCAGACAAAATTAACAATATCTGTGATGTCTGAGAGGACAAAGTAACATGCTCATCTGGCACGGGACTAGGAATTTAGCTGGAGCTGGCATGCAGAAGCAGCAGCCCTTTCAAAAAAGCAGTGCAGGAGATATAGTCTGTGTGAGGTTGGAGGTCAGTCTGTATCTCTATACTGATTCCTTCTGGTATTAAAAATTCACTCATGTACCCTACAAAACTACATCATGTCTGAATTGGATATCCTTAGTCTAATAGATGACTGCATTTAGAGAGAGAAATCAGAGTTACTGCATTGATATATATATATATATATATATATATATATATATATATATACACGCATAGGTAATATTGTTACTGCTGGAATCTTTCAATTTAAAGAAACGTAGGAGGTTACTGTGTGAATGAGTGATACATGCATGTAGAAAATGTCCATTTTAAGGTAGAGTGAAAGCCTGTCAAAATGAGGCATAATAACTTGTGCTCTAGAAAAAATATTGTATCGCTTGTTACAATTAGTTGTAAAATCACATCTACTGCTTCATTTCGTCAGCTAGACCAAGTCCCTTCTGCTTAGGATTCACTTGGGATGGATTTTGTGCAAATGGGACAGGACACATTAAGGGTAAATGTTTTGTAGACAAGTTCATAGCTATTGTGAAATTAAATATTCAATTATATTACATGCTAGGTTTCATTACTCAGAAAGATATCTAGAGCATTTGTAACCGTCCTTTCCTAAATGATTAAACTGCATTTAGGACCATAGTCAGCTGTGTGAAATCCCACCTAAATCCCTGTGCCTGGTCTTTATCAGTGCCAGGTTCAGGCAAGCAGCTCATGTGGCAACTTCCCTGGGTCTTTGCCATACGCTTTACATACCTGCTTCTCTCCATTGCCCTGTCACTGGGGCATGGGTGATTTCAGTGCTCAAATATGGTCCTAAAAAGAATATATTCCCATGGAGTTAGGCAAGAATCCTGAGAAACATGGGCCTGCGTCAAGAGACCATCTCAGCACTGGGCTAGTCTGGGCATGGGGATCTTCGAGCATCTGCCTGGCTCCCACTGGACTGCCTCTGGCTCTAGCTGAGAAATTAGAATATTGTTGTTATGCTGGTAAAGAATAATTAACATGATATTTCTTTCTGTAAACGGAAGGGCAATCATTTCTTCATTTGACTTTTTTCTAATAACAAGCTGGTTAAATCAGCTGAAATGAAGGTATTACATTCCATAGCCTCTATTCTGTTGACAGTGGAGGGTATAAGCCCAAAGGGGAAAGTAACACCAATAAAGTCTACAAAGCTGAAGATGAACAGTGATCGCTCTGAGGGCTCCCTGGTCATGGGATCTGTGTACTCAGTCAGTCCAGAGCTCTGCAGTCGCTTCTACCAGGAGCATCACCACCCTGGCTTGGGACTGATGCTTGGCCTGTGGGATGCACTTCTGCTACACAGTCCTTTGCAGCACACAGCGCTGCTTGGGAAAGTCTGTGGAAGAGGCTTTGGTAGCCAGCCAAACCCTGGTCAGTGCTCATCCCATGTTTATTTTTAGGTCTTGTTTTGTCAGAGAAAAATATGCTTGGGGTCTAGTGACAGGAAATAGGGACTAGGGAATCAGAAGGAAAGACTGAAATGTGCCAGGGTTACTGCTCCAGGCTTTTCTTGTTTCTGCTTCTGTCCCACTGGCTGTACCTGGCCAGTTCCAGATTGAGGGGGCACTTGGAGCATCAGTGACGAATTGTTTCAGTGTTGTGGCACTCCAGCAAAACTGAGTGCAAGAAAAGTTAATACTAAGCAGGTATTCACAGTGAGGAGGTGAAACAGTGAATTATTGATTACTTTTTAGGGTGAATCCATCTTAAAAAGAAGAGCCAAAAAGGCCCTTTTTATTATAACATTATTAAGACTTAACTTGGGCAAACTGCCATTATAGCAATTACTGTACTTCGGTGTTCTTAAGGCTGCCTATTAGATAGAGTTAAGAGGTGAAACCATTTGTTATTTCCTCTACTATCCAAATAATATAAATTATATGTCCTCTAACATTCAGTAAGGCTAGACTCTTCAAAGAGATCAGAAAAGCTCAATTATTCATGCTCTATATTAACATCAATATTTCATGGTGAAGGAGAACCATTTATGCAAGCCTGGTGAGATTGTTAAGCCTCCTTTCTTTTGTGCTGATTTAGGTATTTAGCTCTGGAAACTGATAGCATGGGCTTGATTCATGTGAAATCATTCTGCACAGTTAGAGCTTTAAAACAAGATGATGGGACCTTGCCATATTCGATCCTCCTCATAGTGCAGATTTCTCTTGCAAATATGACACAGGACATGGAGCTCTTGACACGTGATGCTCCTTCATGATGGGAAGTCTTGCTGTTAACCTAGCAGGAAGCTGGAGCAGATCACATCCTGGGTGATGTTCAACTCAGCACCTCAGTTTTGGGGTATTTGTGCACACAACTATTAATAATGTAGATGTCCAGAGGGAAGCTTTACTGAAATACAGGTCACATAGCCCAGCAATGTTATTCAGAAGCCTTGCCTTGTTAATCTTCAGGGTCCAGTCTTGGAGAGTCATGTGAGCTTATCTGACAAATGGGGTGGAGGTGGTTGTTCTGTCTGTGTGCAAAAGATGCTTAATGGTCTCCATCTTGGCTCTACTGTATTCAGACTTATAAGCCTCTGTTTGAATTTGAGTAGCTTATTCTAGTTCTGGGGTGGAGATATTTAAATCCCTGGGGTAGCCTGAAATCCTCTATTGATGAGCACCATAATCAAAACTAGATAAAGGGAAAGAGCGTTTCAGAAAAGGCAGGAGGCATAAAACCTGGAAGCTTCTACATGGGCAAGGTCCATTCCCTCTGCTGAAGCATGGGCTCTGGGATAAAATATTTCTTCATGGAAAGGGTTGTCAGGCACTGGAACATGCTGCCCAGGGAAGTGGTTGAGTCACCATCCCTGGAAATGAGGTTCTTAGGGACATGCTTTAGTGCCAGCATTAGGTTAACGGTTGGATTCAGTGATCCTGAGGGTCCCTTCCAACCAAAATGATTCTCTGAGGTAGGCAGAGAGCTTTCACTGAAGGAATTGTGGTGGTTTAACCCTGCAGTGCCATGGCGTATGGCTTTCCTCTTGTCCTAACACAGTGGGTTGTTGAGGGTAGAGGTTGCGACAGAAGACAAAGATGCACCAAAACCCTTTATCTTCCACTGAAAGACCCCAGCCTTTCTATGAACCCAAATGATTTCATTTTTTGAGTTACCTTTCTTGTCTGCACTCTTCTCTCTGTCGTATTAAGGGGAAAAAAATTGCTTTTTGACTAATCTGATTCTGATCAGGTCACAGGTATTCAAAAAACAAAACTCAAACAAAACAAATCCCCTTTCTGAAATCTCGCCTTCACAGCATAGTTCAGCTTTGATTTTGGTGATTTATTAGAGCAGCAGTGTTCACACTGCTGTAATCAAAGGCCAGTTGGTGCTTCAATACAAGCCTCATTCTTCAATACAAGCCTCATTGAATTTAGCTGCAAGTCTCAGGCTCAGTTCCATTGCTAGTACTAATTGATGCCAGTTTTCTTTTGTGAATCCCGGACTGTTTGGATGTGTTTGTATATATACAAATGTACAGAATGCCTGTCTAAAGCATCATGTCACTGGTGTCTGTGGGAAGCACTGGGATCTCCTGTGGAGCATCTTAATTAGTTTTGCCTTTTGTGTTCACATCCTAAATTCTAGGCTTGAGTTATGTATTATGCTTTTTATTCCCCCTTGTTTGTCAAAACAGAACTACTTCTTCAGAGCAGAACATAATACAATTGTTAATTAAAACTGACAAGTCAAATTGATGTCACCTATTTCAACTGGAAGAATAAAAATGACTAAGAAAAATCCATTCTGCCCTTGCTGAAGTTGACTGAAGCTTGATTACTGCAATCTATGGTCAGAGAGTGAAGCCTCCTGTTCTGCTTTTGCTGCTTCTTGTGGCAGGAGGCAGCAGAGCTGTTGCCTGTAGGGGAAGGACAGCGATCCCACCCTCCTGGTTTGCTTTCAAAGCTGCTGTGCTGCACTTGGCAGGAGATGGCTTGGAGGTGACCGCTGGCAAATTGTCTTTGGTCAGATGTGACCCCACCAGCTGATCTCTCCGGATTGCATGTGTAAGTAAGCGTTGAGAGTGGTAGTCATCAGTTCTGCTCCTCCAAAGTGCTGGAAGGGTTGCTCAGAAGGAGCTCCTTGGTTTGAACCTCGCAGTTCATAACCTACGTGAGTGTCGCACATGCCAGTGCAGGCAGATGGGTGAAACGGGCCTCTTTCTGTTGCTGTTTGGTGAAGGAATAAAACAGGCGCTGCCCACAGAGTACTGGCTGTTGTCACAGCTGACAGGAGCGTGGGAGCCCACTTTGTGCAGCAGAGAGTTTGGATGGCTGATAATTACTTCTTTCCCTCCCTCCCTGGGAGGCAGAAGGTGATGCAGGCACCTAATTATCACAAAAACTTAAGGAGTTTTTCAGTTTCAATCTGACTTTACTCCATCAGAGCCCTGCAGCATTTCCAGTGCAACCTGGTATTGTGCTGCTGGTGTACTTCTGCAAAATGGCCCAATAAAAAGTAAATGCCTACATTATTTGGTGAGGCACATTTAATTGATGGTGAGACATACAGATGCTAAGAAGAAAATTATTTCCTGTGTGGATAGGCACGTGTGTTCAGTGCAACACTAGCATGCATCTACCTTTATAAATATAAGGATATATTAGATACACTCTGATCTATATTTTCCCAGTTTCAGCAATGGGAAATGGAAGCTTTTCACTCTTTGGCAGCAGTAAAGAGTGTGATGTGAGCTTGCACCACTATAACAACAATTAATATCACATTAAAACCGACTGGCAAGAAACCTGTTTTGAGTAAGAGTGAAATCTCAACTGAAAGTTGTCATGACAAAAATTCTGTCTTTTCAGTATCATATGGGTTGGAGTTGGGGTGAGGGATGCAGTAGGGACTGGTTTCCTACATGAGACAGGAGGTTGGGATCTATCTGGCCTGAGCAAGCACATGATGAATGGAGCTGTTGGTGGGGTTAGTGGAGGGAGGTGCTGCTGTGTCAGAGGCAGCGCAGGCTGGGGTCTGGCTGGTTTCCTCACAAGCTGCTGGTCCCTGATGACAGCTGTGACCTGTGGGGAGATGGATACTTCCTCAGCAAAACCACAATAATGCAAAATCTGAATGTTAATCTCAGTAATGTCAGATTGCTGCAAGCATGCAGCTCTTCCTAGGGTTGCAGTGCATTTCTGGAGAGTAACTAATAACTCAGCAAGGAGATAGCAGCTTTAATGCAAAGATGGCTTCATAGCTGAGGGCAGCACAGGATGCCTTTTAGACCCTGAGTGCTGGAATTAGTGTCCAGGCTTGGTTGGAACCACTGTTTTGTTCTGAGACAATTTTTTTCAAGTCTCTTACCCCATCATGGTCGTGCAATCCAGTTGACGAGTCACACTAGGATGCAGACAGATATGTCCAAAGCTGTGTTTGCTGAATGCTTTATTCTGAATGAGTACTGGCAAGGATCCCGTGGGCTGTCACACGGCCAGCTAACAGCATGCTCAATGTGTATCTCAGCTTGCTAGTTTAAGCAGCCTCAGTAAAAGTAGCTGGAAGATGCTCCTAAGACATACATAGGAGAAACTGTCCTTTATTCCATGGAATTGCAGATAAGAGTATTATTCCTTGGCTCAATTTCCTAATCTATGAAATTCTGAATTATTGTAATTCCTGAAAACTGCATACCATTCCCAAAGACATACTTTCTGCTGAGAGGAGCTCAGTCCTTTTTATTTTTTCCCAACTCCAAAGTAGTACTGGCACCTTGGTTCATGTCTGGGTAAAGCAGGGAATCCATCTACCACATGAAGAAAAGATCTGTTCTAACATCTGTCCAGCATTAGCTGTGAGTCACACAAAGTGCATGGAAACCACATAGCTTATTTAACGGCGTTGGGTGAAATGCAGTTAAATTGGCAAAATACGTGTCTAGTTTTGCACTTCATGCAATTTTCAAGGTTAATATTTCTGATGGTGTTGCATTTGATTGCTAAAGGTGGAGAAGCAAAGACTGACAGGTTATTAAAACAAAAAATCTTGCAGGTTTAGATAATTTGCAAGTAATACTGGAGGTCTGAGACTACTGAAATGCTGCTGGTTTAAACCGTTGTTTTATAAACAGCTTTGCACATGTAACCCTGCTAATAACCAAGATACTAACATTTTTGTATAATGATGTCTTCTAAAGGGTGGGGGTGTGTAGTTATAATGTGGACTGAATGCTGTTATTTTCTAACTACTGTTCAACTACCAATTTTATGATTCTCTCTTAGCACGAGCTACTGTTTTTCTTGCTCTCTGGTGTTTTTCTTGGCAGATATCTCAAGCTTTCATTGTGTAACAGCTCAAATCACACTTAAAGTAGGGTATTGTTAATAATACCACCAGGGATATGCCTTTCTGAAGGCAGATATTGGAAGTTCAATACTAGAAGACACAAGCAGAGACAAGCAGTATTTGAACATAAAATCTGGTGTCAGTTTAGATTATGGGTTTAGTGCTGATAATCTCTCCCAATTGTTAAATAAGGTGTTCCTGAGCGTAGTTCTTCTTTTGCTTTAAATGAAGGAAGGGACAGAGTTGTCTGGAAATGCAGAGCTTAAACCTTTAAGGCTGGTTCATACATAGGTTTTTGAAGTGAGAGGCATTTGAGATGTTATTTTTGCTCACCTCTACGAGTGCTACACAAGTGAAATCCCACTTTGCTATGTCAGGCTGAGAAAACTGCTTTAGCAACTCATGTTGGCAGCTGCTGAGGCCCTTAGTCCTACAGCAGAAGCTGTTGTGGTCTGAGAAACAGAACTTCTCTCCTGAGCTGTTCAGCACCCGGGTGCTCCTTCCACATGGTCTTCTGACCAGTTGAGCAATCATAACAGCTTGACCTCAGTTTGGTTTTTAAAGACTACTGGATCAAGACCGAGGGTGGGTTTTGTTTTGCCCTCCGAATGCCTGAATTACGTCAATGGCTTGGATTTAGCTGAAAACTTAGGAAGGAAACGGAGCAGCAGCAAGGGGGAAGGCAATTGCAAAATAAAGTTGTGGCTGAGGGTCAGTGAGACATAAAAGTCAACATAACATTTTTGAGAAATGCTATTAATGCTAGAAAGCTGTGTCTAAAGGAAAACTGCAATGAGCTATAATACTTAACCCCTGAATCACTCCGTAAAGGAGGACACTTAACTTTCACTTGCATGCTGCACAGCTGGTTCATGGACATTTGATTTAGAAGTGGTGGTTTAAGGGCTGCCTTGTGCTCAAGTTGGGCTCAGCAGGGAAGGATCATGCACTAGTGATTCAAAAATGAGGTTAGTGTAATTAACAGTGACACTTTTTATTTTTTTTCCCCCTTGGTTCTTCTATTATATAAGGAATTTAAACATCAGGAAGTGGCTTAGCTTTTCTTATGGAAATTTTGAGCACAGACATACATATTCTGTTGCAGGGGAGATAAACATTATTTTGGCCACCTCTGCATTTGAATGTTACAAACATGTAAGACATTTCTTCATTGCCCGGAATTTCGCAGAACCTCTCTTTGCAGAGAACATGTGGTCTGTGTGGTAGAGACAGTGTGTATAGAGCAGAATTTGTAATGCCAGTGCCTTGCAGGGTATATTCATTGCATGTTTGCACCCAAGCACTGCATGTCAGACACAGGCTTGAATTAGTTTATCAGAAGAAAAAGTAAAAATTTTCCTCTTTCCTCTGAGACTGTGAAGGAGGAGGCTCAACAACTTGAAAAAGGTCACCCACAAACTATTGAGGGCTATGACCTGATCCATATAATGGAATTGTCTATCAGATGTAGGACCTAATTAACTCTGACTCAGGAAATATACATAAAGTGTTTTCCCCAGATACTTCTGAACAAGTTGTGGCCTTCTTGGCTTGAGATGTCCCTGAGCAGTTTTTGGTTCAGTCAGGAGCATGACTTGGTCTATGAGTGAGAGAACTCTTTTCTCCCTTTTTTCCCTTCAGTGATAGTTATGCTTTTGATTTGCAAGGTTTAATTCTCAGGGAAGTCTTGAGGAGACCCTTTTCTGGGTGCCCTGAGGCTAGTGAATGCCTTTTCTCCCAGGTGTGGACCTGGCTTCATGGTGGTGGAGAAACCCATCTGAGAGAGCAAAGAAAGGCAGCTACTGGCTGTGTACGTGGAAGGAGAGGCAGGCATTGTGCTGGCTTTCTCTCGAACAACTTCTCTGTGAAGTTTGCCCTGATCTCAGCCCAAAATAGCCAGGAACAAGCATAGGAGCAGAGGTGAACCCCTAATGAAGGCTCTTAACTGTTTGTGGTAGCTAATAGCACTGGTATAGCTGTGCCTGTTGGCCAACAGCATCCATAACCCCACCGCGTCAGGGGGTCTGCAGTTTGCAAAAGGAGAACTGAAGCGTGGAAAGCGTGCAACAGCAAATAGCTGTGTCCTTGCTTCGGAATTTGTGGCACCCTAAATACTGGGCCAGCTGGCACAACAGAGGCAGGGAGGTCAGGGGCTGGTGGCGCAGAGCAACTTGCAGCATGCACATCTCTTTAGGAAGAAAGGACCATTTGAGGCCAAGGGAATAAGATGTGGGATTATCAGATGTGCATGGGACGGGGTGTTCCTGTAGTTGTAAGGGCAGTTTGTTCTTCCATGCTTGATTCTGCGCCAGATAAAGCCTATCTGTAGGCCTTATTGCAGTCCTAGTAGGTGAATTTATTTTTCAGTAACTGTGTTCTCAGACAAACCTAGGGTTAACGTCTCTGATGATCAGGATGCTATGGAGTTCCATGCCCCACTGACTGTGCAATTAACCATGCAAAACTAATTAAAATGCAAATAGCAATGAAGGCTGTACAGGTGAGGAAATGCTGATGTGTGCCACTAGGAAGAGTGGACATATGAAGATTTTCTTGCTTTTCTTTCCTATTTGCTCTTATTTACTTTCTGTATTTCCAAGGGCAGTCAACTAGAAATGAAGTATTGAAAAGATGTTTCACTCAGATTTTTTTTTTTCCCCAGCATTTCATGTGCAATTCCCTGGAATTGGTTCACAGCACTGCAGGTGACAGATTAAGTCTCTATAATGTATCAACTACACTTACAAAAAATTATCTTCCCTGAGGAGATGAGGCTAATTCAGATTCTTTGAGTTTTAAGACTCAACTGAATGCACAAGCCCAGGTGTATTCATTATTTTTTAAAAACTCTTCTAATCTTCAGAAGGCAGAGTGTTCAGTAATTGCTGTTTGATGCAAAAATATTCCTGTTTCTCCCTCATTAGGGCTTACCTTTCCCATTTGCAAAAACCCAGGGCTGTAAAATCAGCTCTCACTTGAATGTGTTATTTGTGGAATAAATGGGAGGGAGGGCGAAGAGGGGAGAGGACGGACCTGGGGCAGCCCCTCAGCTCGGTGTGCAGGTATGAGGTGGAGTGCGGTGCCCAGGGTGCTGCAACAGCACCCGCAGGGTGTGGGTGGGCTCAGAGAATGGCAAAAATGAGAAAAAACAGCAAAATTACTATAATGAGCTGAAATTAGACAAGATGGCAGGAGGATGGCCATGCACCTCCTGTGCATGTTTAATGATTTGGGCAGGAAGTCCTTTCCTCTTGTAGATGCTGGGATGCTTTGTTGATGAATTAGCTCAGTGCAGGAAGGGCTGACTCCTGAAGACCTCCATTGAGGTCAGCAAAACTGAGGCCTTGCGAAAGTTGTGCCTGGCTTTCCAAACCTGCCAGATGGGGATGAGAACCATGTGAGCCTGTTCCCCTTGTTTAGCAAGCCCATATCAAGGTTCTGGATGAGTAAATTGCTTCCATGTGTCTGTAAAGATGTTGAAATGGCATGGGGTTTGTCTCCACCTGGGCTGCTGTGCCTGCCTGCATACAAGTAGTGTGGAAAGAGTAACTTATTTTAATGCTGAAAATGGAACTTCATTGGAATAAAAAGTTGTCATGAAAGTTGCTCTTCCTCACTGCATCTTCATTCATTCCTCTGCTGTGTGACTGGAGAAGTGAGTCACGGGCACTTCCCATGTACCTGAAGCAGGAGCATCCCCAAGTGACAACATCTGATTATTTTTTTAAAAACCTTTTTCTCCTGCTGGTTTTCAGCAGGCAGAATGAAGGGTTTGTTTTGACATAGGGAAGATGTGTCAGGCACAGGCAGGGGGGCTTGTTTGCCCTCTAACATTTCTCACTGCATAGCAAATACCGTCTTTTCCTGGGAGATGGTTCATGCCATCTGTTTTTTTTTTTTTTTGTGAGAATCACTTGAGCTACATAGAAGGAAAATTGCCTTGAGCAGTTTCCATTTGGAAGGAAGCTTGATCAGGCAGTAGAAATGTGGGCTTCTGAACTTCTTTGGAGTGTAATTACATTCAGGACCAACTATGCTTAGTCCAGTAGCAGTGCATGAATTTTTGTGTTAAAGTCAGCTGAAACCCTTGTTCCGTTGTACAACAAGGTATGTAAACAATGAAAATCAATGAAATATTTGATCTTGCCTTTTTTTTTTTTCCCCAGAGATTACTGCTTGTGTAAAAACAAACAGAAAAAACAAATCACCACTACCAACAAAAAAAAAAACAAAACAAAACAAAAAACAAAAAACAACAAAAAAAAAACAACCAAAAACCAAAACTACTGGTGCCAGAGTATTGTGTAATTCCTAATTAGCCTAGTCCATTTGTATTCTGTAAGTAGTTTATTGCAATTTATGGCAGTCCTGGTGGTAGACTCCTGGTGTAATGCAGGCCTGGTTTGCCTTAGCTCACACAGGTGAAGTTGCATGAGCCATTTCTCAAGGCCTCCCAGCCCCATCTTTCAGGGCTGTGGGTTTCCAGTGGCTGGGCAGAAGGACAGAGGCTGCAGAGTGGACGTGCTGGAGGAGGAGCTGGCACAGGATGACCGTGCGGAGCTGTGGGACAGTGGCCCTGCCTGGCCATCTGTTCTGGCTCGCAACGCATTGTTCTTTGCAGGAAAGCATCCACTTTTGCTCCAGGCTCTGAAGATCTCTGGTGGAGGGTGGTTGTGCTTGCAGGCAAGGCTGCGGTTCTTGTCCAAAAGCATCCCCTTGGGTAAGCTGGATGAAGGTCTTGATGCAGCCTACCCTCTGTTTCTGAGATATTCTATGATTTTTCTCAAAGTAACAGTTAAAACAGCTGGTAATGGCACTCTGTCTGCATGTGCATTTTCCTCAAGCCCTGCTAGATGACAATTTGCTTTAGGGTGTTTTGTACATATTGGTTTGTTTTTAATATTCACCTTATGTAATACATTAGTTCAGAGCCACATAATGAAAAAGCTGAGAATCATGCAACCATAAATTCTGTTAATCCACAATCAGTACTATTTTAAATATTTAAAAATAAAAATCTATTATTCATATTAACTGTACCCGATATGTCATGATTTGGTGCTCCTGTAATTTCCTTCTCAGCAGCAAGGCATTGCATTTTACTGTTTGGGTTAGAAGGGAATAATAAAATAAAATATTCTTTTTCATAGATAACTGGATCATATCATAAGAGTGTCAGCAGTGACTTGTTTTATGGTTAACCTTACTGGAAGCTGTTGTTTCAAACAGTGGCGTGAGTTACAGCAGCACAAGAACAAAGTGTGCTGAGGATGGAAAAAAATTATGGCACGTAAAATGCTTCTTGGAAATAATTTATCTCTCAAATAAAAATTAAATGTCTAAATAAAAAATAATTAAGCAAGATATGCAAGTGATCATGAGATCTTAACCTTGTGTACTGATGACTCTTTTGTTATACAGCTAAAAGGTTCTGGAAAGTTTCATAAAGATAGTTTATGGTGAATAACTTTATTAAAGTCTCAGCCTTTGATACTTCCCCTGTGAATAGTAGGTGAATGAGAATTTACCACCTGAAATAGAGAAGTCACTTGCATCCAACATTTAGGGGGTTCTCTATGCTGAGAAGGCTTCTTCCAGGCTTTTCTATATGTAAAGTTTTCGAATGAATGATTCATGGAAATGGTGTTGGTAACTCCAACATCAAACTGCTTCCCTTTGAATCTCTCTCCCGCTCAGTGCCCAGCGTGCTGAGCAGGGGTTGTCCCCCTGAATGAGCTTTCAGGGACTTCTTTCCATGGTCACAGTGAAAAGTGACTTTGGGATTTGAGCATGATCCTGATTTCTTCCCATATATTTAGCAACCTGAGCCTTCGACTCGGAGACCTGACTGTCCTGGTAGGGATTTTTCTGTAAGGCAGTACTAGCACATGCTTCTGCATGGGCGCTGTACCCAGCAAAATCATCTGCTCTCCCTGGTGAGCATAAACTCTTTGGGTTAATGGCAAATGTTTTACGTGAACTCAGCTGTTTTCCTCTGTGTATCTCCTCAGGGTTTGCAAATTACCTTTCTCTGATGGATTCCACTGTGTTGCATCACATCCAGGCTGACATTTTGATTATGCATTATTCACATTGTTGAAGAAATTAACATTTGAAGCAGTCGAAGCTTTTCAGGATATTTTTCCCCAAATAACAATTTTGTCTTTTGAGTGCCAGCCAGATTCTCCATATGGCTAAAATGTACTAGAACAGAAAGACAATTAGCATGGCTTAATAAACTTTATGCATGGTTTGCTATTGCAATATTAGAAAGAAAACAAATGTAGCCACTAGTTCTCCTTGGAATAACTCTATTAAATTGCTGTTGTTTGAGATGAGCTTTTTTTATGGCTTACGGCTGATATAATTTGCATTGTGATAGGTAAAGCACCCTTCTGTATGTTTAATGCCTTTGGATTTGACACAGGCCTGCTTGGGTCTTGCATAAATCTCCTTTCTTGGTGAGATGGGAAAAGCAATAAATTGAGTTCAGGTATGGAGCAGAAAGCAATGGATCTGGGGGATATCGGGGCTCTATTTCAAACTGTGCCATACAGCACAAGTGTTGTTGATGACTTTTTTGCCTGATTTCAGCCTTTGTCTATTTGCTTTTCTTGGTCAAATGCTATGTTTTGAGAGCCAACCCCAGCTGGCCATGCAGACCGGCTTTTCACTGTGTATTTCACCCAACCATGCAGTGTCCATAAGTACATTTGTGGTGATGCATTTGATCTTTTAGCAGGAGATACTGCTGAGCATGCTGCTTAACAACTTTTGGCTTATCATCTGTGTTTGGTATGTTTAGTACTGAGAACAAAAAAATATAAATTCCAAATTCTCTGAATTTTGTTGCTTAAATACGTTTTGCACAGTGAAGTCTGACACGCATCAAAGCTTGTTTTTTGCTTTTGGGCAGGAATGGTTTAGAGTCTGACAACAGTGTGTGCATGCATGTGATCTGCAGGGCTCAGGGTATCATGCCATATCAACGTCATGAAGGTGATGTGAGAGCAAGTGATAAATGATGCTCTGGGGACATCAGTGACTCCCCAGGCATGGCCTGCCCATGGTGACAGTGTTCAGATCACACTCTGGTGGGAAAACCTGCTCTGCCCACTACAGTTGGCTTCTTGGATGGTGCTGTGTATAACATTATGCAGAAGGTGCGTCTAGCAGTGAGTCCCACGATGGGGCTGCTTGTGCCAGGTTTGGCGCTTCCAAACCACCATTTAGCATTTGGCACTGAAGGAGGCTGAGCCTGGGCTTGTTTCCCCTCCAGGAATGGCAAACTGATCAGTTCCTGAGCTGTTGCGCTGAGCCCAGCCAAAACTGTGACTGAGAAATGTCCAGAAATTCTCGTTGGAAATCCTCCAGTCCAAGGGAGGTTATAACATTGCCTGGTTCAACAGATCTTTATTGCTCTGTGCAGGTGTCTCCTTGTTACTGATGCAGCCCATCTTGCAGGTTTTCATGAAGGAGAGTGCCCATTAAAAATGTTTTTTATGAGGCACTGGTTTGGAAGGACTTTGTTTTAATTAACTTTAAGGAGTTACAGTTGAAATGGTTCACACAGCCCTTCCATAGTCTGATCTGAATCTCTCTGGATTCAGAGCACATCCATCCTTATGCCTTCAGAGCAGGAGTGAGTTCAGATTACTGATGTGCATAGGATGAAACTTTCTGTTCTCCCATCATCATTATCATCATAATTTTACTCCTTTCTAGCAGAGTGAGAGCATGGCTATAATTAGTATTGATTGTGCAAGGCAGCAGGAGTAATCATGAAGGTGTTACACAGGAGGGCAGGCTGTGAATTTCTGCCCGAGTGTCTTACACCATTGCTGCTGGCAGTCTGTGGGTGTAACACTATTTGTGTTTTAAGTGATGGGAGGGGGAAGGGAGGTAAATGCTGCTGGAAAGCAGTCTTCCCTGGGAATACCTTTTCATAGCATTTTGGTCGTAGGAGTTCACAGTTCAGCTCTGCCGGGATGTGAGTCTCATGGCTGCCACCTGCACCTCTGGCTTAGTAGGAGTATTTCTCTGCCGATTTCTATTCTATAAAAATACTCCAGGTAAGGGGGAGCGGAAATCAGTAAATACCTTAAGTATGTCTGTAAAGGTTTGTTACCTCACCATGGCGGGTGCCTCTCCCCTGCTGGTTTTCTTGGTTAGGAGATCCTCACCTTGTCCATGCTCTGCCTGCTCACATCCCTTGCACTGTGAGATGTCTTGCAGTTTCTCCATGCAACATTTGTATTTTGCAATTTCCTGCTGGATTTTGTGGATTCACTCCTGCTGCTGGTGTTGATTAAGAGAACTAACAACAGCAAAATATTTTCTTTTCCTGCAGCACAGTGTCTGTGCTTAACCACTTGCCCCTCTGCAGCTGACCCCACTCTTGTGAAAATACTGCTTTAGCATCAAAAAAGGGTGTTTGTGCCACATGGACAAACCTGTAGAGAGTACAGTGCTCTCAAGCTCTGTCTCTGGGACCTCAGCCTTAATGAACCCCTCTGGCTTCATGCAAAAGCGAAGGTGAAGCAGAGCTGTGAGCGTGAGACCCAGCCAGTAAAGCTCATGGCGAGGGGAGCGTGCTGCTGCGGTCCTGGTGGTAATGCTGGTATGAAATCTGTCTTCATGCTTTGGCATCATTCCACAGAAGCTGTGGCATTGCATCGGCACTGATACAAAATGGAGCAAAGTGTGCTTGAATGTATGTTGACCGCCTCTGTGAGCCACAAAGCTGCTTAACTGAAAGCAGACAAGATGAATGGCATGCCCAAACACAGTGCATAAATAATTGTATGGGAAGCTTAGTGCTCCCATGCCAGCATGTATAAATATTCATATTTTATTCCATTAATCTGTTATTATGTGCAAGTGCTTAACCTTTTAAAGTTTACTCCTGCCAAAAGTCCTTGCTTGTGGAAACAGTCTCACTGAAGGCAATCAGGTGACTGACATGACCGAAGGGCTGTGGGAGCTCTGGTAATAGCCTGATTTGCAGCAGCATTTCATTCGTAATTTCTGCACATGCAGAAACAAAACCCAAACACAAATTGCCTCAACTGTTTTTGAGAGAATTAACCACTGTAGTTTTCTTACTTCATGAGGACTGAATGAAACCACAGAGCTTTTCCCCAGATGCTAGTTGTCTGTGTCCAGTTACTGTTATCAATGATGTAGAGAGGAAAGTGTTGGGGGCACAACCAAGCTTACAGAGCAGGTGAGAGAACCAGCTCCGGGTGTCTTCTCCTTGCATCCAGCCTCCTGAGGCTGGGGAATGCAGAGGTAGAGCATGAGCACACCGCCACCACCAAAATATTTCATTTCCACATATCCAGGAGATTGTAATCGTTAAATATGCATTTAATCAAAGTGCATGTGAAATTTCATCTTTATTTGCTGGGTGAGCAGGACAGATTGCTCTTACACTACAGCTTTATGTTTTAGTGCATTTTTTTTATGGAAAACTGCAAAGCACACTGGACTGTAAAATGGACTATTTGCTTGCAAAATGTCTTTTTGCTATCAAAACTGATTCCAATCATGAATACAATCACCCACTGCTATTGACAACCTTGTTTTGTTTGTATTTCCAGGTTCTTCTATGCTTTCTCTTCTTTGACAAAAACAAACACCCTAAAACTTTGAAATAATGGAGGTTGATGGTGCCTACAGCTTCTACTCCTCTGTTAAGAACTGCGGAGAAATGACTTGCATGTTCCAGCAAGTCTTTGTCCTGGTGTGGCTGATGGATCCTGAGGCTGTGGGTGATGCTGTCCCCCAGCTCCATCTATGCCTAGTAAGGGAACAAGGACCAGACTTCTTGGTCCCTTGCAGAGGGTTACTATCTTCTGCTGGTGTCAGTGCTTGAATAGACTTCTCTTCACAGTCCTGGATATGGCATTTTGAGCAGGACCTTGTCCAGCCATATTCCAAATTACAGCATTGGAGCATGAGTGGGGGTTACTGCCCATCAGCTGAGATGTAGCAGCTGACCACCTGTGTGCTCTTAGCTGACTGCAAATACATTCTTTGCTGAATTTGTGTAAACCCTGAGTTGTAAACAGAGGCACTGCAGTAAATTCAGGCTGATGCCAGAGAGAAAAGGCATCAATGCTTCCTAATGCGGCTTTCACATTCACACCCCTCATCTGTACTGCTTCTGTGCCTTTTTATGCTTAAATTCTGGTGCTGAGTTTGGATCAATACAAATATGAATGCTGGTGCTAATTAAAACTCCCATTGGAGATAAAGGGTGTTGGCGGTTTTCCAAAAAGTGTCCTTCTCTCTGTTTTCATGGTTGTGTAGAGCTGCTGATTTCGCCGTGATGAGTCACTGAAAGCATTTATAGAGGTGAGACAGGGATTTCATACCCTAAATATAGCCTCATGTCAGCCCGCATGGAGCAGCCACAGGAGCTGGTTGCTGAACAAGTCAATACAACTCGGAGCTGGTCCCAGCTCCTCCTGACTGATGGGGTTTGCAGAGAGGGAAACAGGGAATTACGGAGCAGGAAAAGAGTCGGCACGTGTGGGCTGGGACAACAGGACCTGAGATCACAACATGGTGAGATAAATCACAAGTGCAGATGAATGTAAGCTGAAAACGTGTAGTGACTACAGGAAGAAATGGGCAGAGAAGGGTGCTGCTTCACACCCCCAAATGCAAATTCTGCTTGGCTAATTGGCTTTCTCAGCTGTTTGCAAAGAGTCTATGTATAATTTATAAAGGACTGAGTATGTCTGCCCTGAGAACATAATAGCTAATAACACTGAATATTCATAAATTCTACCAGCTAATAGGGAGGCGAGACCATAAGTAGTTTTGACACACTGGAGTGAACCACAACAATCTGTTTTTATTTGCACTAAAATATTCTATGGCTCTTTGGGTCTTCAAAAAAACATTTAGTTCTCTTTTTATACAGAATGTTTAAAGACTTTAGATACCAGCTTGAAGTGGTCTGTAGTGATTAAAAGACATACTGTGGGTGTGTAGTGGGTGCCCTAGACACAAATATATCTTGCCAAGGCATAAAACATTACAGATTTTGCTGGCATAGCTTGGTATACCTTTATCTTCCCCCATAAGGTTTGAAGCTCCATTTTATTGAAGCATACTAGAAAATGGATGTTTTGGGAGGAATAAACAGTGGGTTACTGAAACGGTTTCAATTATGCAGAACAGCATTTACTTTAAGTCGAGATCTGAAATTCTGGTGTGCAGAACCAATGCTGAAAAGATACATGAAACTGGAAGCATGCTAGTTAGAAATGAACTCAACATTTTTAGGCTCTATGTTTGGAAAACTCAGATGTTTGAATCTCCACCATTGATTATACTTAATTTTCAGGTCAAAATCCAGAAGTCGAAGGGAGTGACATCAGATGGTCCATAACTACAGTGAATGCTGTAATGTAAACAAGACTGTTACTTTTGAGACTGCAAGTTTTGGAACACCTACAATTTCATTAGGACTAGAGGCTAGTCTTTAACTCAAAGATGTAGTCTCTGGCCAGCCCAGCAGCTGTTTCTGCATCTGTTGAAGTCAATAGGGAAGCATTCGATGCAGCTCATGAGAAGATAAATCCAGCACAGACCACAAATGGAGTGGACAATAAAGAAAGGAATAGAGATTCGAGAACGGCATAAAGACCATGTTTATCTCTAGAAATTTGGTAACAATTCAGAAAGAGAGGGCTTTCTGCATGCCCAGACTTTGTGTATCTGCTCTGCACCTAGGTGATCTGGTGCCCTGTGTCTTGAGATACTACACTCTTGCCATGGATGTGAAGCTGGCAAGGTTTTTGCCTTGATTCAGGAAGGTAGAAAAGGGGAAATTGATATTTACGTGAGTTTTGTAATCCAAAATAGCCCTGGCTGGCTTTCCCTCCATTTTCTTTTGCTCTTATGTTAATCCTGCCCAAAGGAGATTTCTGCCACTTGTGATGAGGTGAGTTTCTGGGGATGGAGTTTCTGCTGCTGGACCTCATCTTGATTGACAGCGCTCTCACATTTCTGCAGTAGTAAAAAGATGACTGTGGGTTACCTCAAATGCAGTTTCCCGCATTCCACACTCCTGTAAAACACAAGGAAGAGCTGAAGTGTGGAGGCAGGCTCTGGTTTACGTGTCCTGTGCCCAACACCCCTGTTTGTGGTAAATTAATGCAGGTGGCTGCATGAGCTAGTTCTGGAACAGAATGTGGAAGCTGCTTTGTTAAAGAAAAAAACTAATCAGAGAGATTTATATGGTAGTAAAACATATTGCACTGCTACTAAAATGCACTGCATTTTAAGAGGAGAGCTTTAACAGCCTGTATAGCATAGCGAAGCTGTTCATTTGATGTGCTTCCAAAGATGCTTGTGACATTTAAACACTGTAAAAGTGGAACTTATCAGATGGCTTGAGGAATGATCTTGAATTACCTAAGAAAAAGTCAATTTCATGAATGTCAAGGTTTGGTAGGCAAGACCCCTTGCAATGCACAGTTCTGCATGATTGCAATGGAGAGGGGGATATCTGAAATGAACAGCTTTGAAGCCCTTATTCTTGCATTTGAATAGCATGAACTGTCCTCCTAGGCCAGCTGCTTCCCCGCAACAGGCCAGCTCCCCTGATCCTGTGTGAGGAGATTTTAAGTACCTTGGTCTCATCTGAGCTGAGATGTTTCACAACTTCCAGCACGCTCATATTTCTTGTAGCTGTATGTCTATCAGGGCTTCATCAAAGGGCTCCCTTATAGTTATTGAAGTGTCATAAGTCCTTAGCTTGCAGGAACCATGGGGATCTTGATCACATGCTGTGGGAGCCAAAATGTACGTGTAGTCTGTCTCTCCTGCACTGAGCCATGGGAAGTGTTGTTCCAAGAACTTGCACTTAATTGCAATTCAACTTCATAAAACACACCTGGCTTCAATACATCCCCAACCTCTAATTCTGAGTGCCTTGCAGGGTTGTGTGAGAAGAAATTTTAAGAGTTCCTTTGGTTCACACACAGTCATCAATATTTGTAAGCAGGTTGCTACACTCTGGGGCAAGAGCAGCTTTACCTGAAGGTACTTCGTACGAGTCTGAGCAGAATCAATCAAATTGAATTTGGGCCTTGTGTGAAGCCCAGCTAAAATGCTGAATGTTTTCCTATGTTGTGTGTTTCTATCTCTTCTGTTTCCTAGAGATTGTAACTCTCTAAATGCCATGAAGTCAGCGTTCAATAACAAATATAATTTTACTCACTGTGTTTTTGGGACGTGAAACATGTTTCCATGCAGTCATGAGAATGAATGTGGTTGTAGATTCTCTAATGCTTGATAAGATTTATGCAGCACAGAGAAGGTTACAAAGAAACTGAACTGTGTAGTTGAGAAGATGACTTTTACTTTAAGTTCTCTTTGTGTCTTTACTTTCCAGCATGTTAATCTGTTTTGAACAATAACCAGTCAGGACTGTACCAAAAATATCTTCAGTGAGGTGTGATCAGATTATCAGAGCATTAGGATGAGCTAGTATAAGATCAGTGCAATGCTCTTTTATGCTTAGTGAAGTTAAAGCAAAGTGCATAAATGAAGGGGGCAGGCCTACCTAGATCTTAGCAAAGGATAATGTGTGCACGCCTGAGCATCCATGAGAAGTCTGGTCACCAGGGCTTTAACACCCCAGATCCAATGCCTGGAGAATCTGAACCTTTTGGTATCTCATTGTATCTCCATCTTCCATGGGACCTTTTAGCTGGAGGTTGCCATTAGCCCTGATGCACTCGGGTATCTGCTCATCACAAAGCAGAGGCTGTACCTCTGTTTCTGCGTAGCACCAGCAACTGGAGCTGGAACAGGGACAGTGGGTACAGCAACAAAACCTGATGTCCTAGAATGTGGTGCTCAGGCCTCAGATTTAGCAAAACACAAACAGTTGTTTACTGTGAACAAGCTGGTAATCTCACCTCGGGGAAGTATTTATGCAAACATTGAGATTGTCCTGGGCTTGGTGAGACGGTGTGCAAAGCAGATCCATAAATGCTTCCTACAGCTGGAGATATTAATCATGAGCAATGCTTTAGCTGTGACTTGTTTTATGGATGGTTTAAAAAATAGAGAGTAATGACTTTGTCAAGTAATTTCCCAGTTTTTGGTACTTTTATGCACTATGAGATTTTTGTGCCTTTCTCAGTGACATTCAGACTTTGAAGATCTAACTCTCAAACTTCATGTGAAGATTTTTTTTCTGATTTCTTCTGAAATTATGTAGCATTATTGTGAGAGACTCTTAGAACCAGAACAAAGACCTTCTTTCATTACTTACTGACTGGTTATTGTTTATCTTCTTTACTTCAATGACTTCTACATCCATTTAGGCAAAATAAAAACAAATACAACTGCTCTCCTAACTTTGTAAACCAGGATTGAGATTTTGGGTTGCAAAAACAACAGGGGCTCTGGGAAAGTGTAGAATGCTTAAAAATAACAAACACTTAAGTTCAACTGGAGAAAAGTAAATATTGATTCGTTATTGTATTTGTTAGTGAAACAGACTTGTGCCCTCTCTTTTCAAATTTATTGGCCTTTGACAGTTTGAGTCAAGAAAGACAAACTCTAAGGTGAAGAATCAGACAATGATTAGTGAGTGAAAAGCAGGTTATGTGAAATAAAACCAGTCTGAGCTTGCATTTTAAGGCAAATTCTCTTGCAATTTCATGCTCAGGAATTAGTTTACATCCAACTGCATAAGCCTGGGATTTTGATGAAGAGAAAGAGGTGGGCTGAATGGGTACCTGTAATTTCTGGTATTGAGACTATACCTTGGAACCAATTAGTGGAGCAACAAAATACTCCAGGGTTGAGATTTATCATCAAATGAGAGCATGGTTGGAAGGGGAAGTGAAGAGTTAGTTTCAACACACCTTTTGCTCCTGCTCTGAGGTAGATGCAAATGCATCATAAGGCGGCACACTAATAAAGATCCGGCCCATGATGAACCAAGAAGGCCCGTGGGCCAGGTGAGCAGTCCTGCAGCCTGCACATATTAGATCTGTTGTGGAGGACTGAGCCATAATTTGGGATAGAAAAGTGTAGGGTTGTGCTGGAGAAGAAATCATCGGGGGACTGGAAGTAAAGGCAGATGGGTTGGCTTGGCCTTTGGAGAGCAGCAGTACTGAAAGCGAGCAGCAGGAATGACACCTGGAGTGTCAGGTCTTTCCTTACATGGGGAGTCCCTCCAACACTGACAGATACTCACAATCTGGGGATGGTTGGTAGATATGTGTTTGCTCAAGAGAGAGATGATTTGGACAGGTCCTTATTTGATCAAAGCTAGTTTAAAAACCCAACCCCCTTTTTTTAATAGCCTGTTCTCAGTTCCTCTTCCAAGCAATAGTCAGTTCCCAGCTGGCCCCATCTTTCCTAGCACTAGCTGTTACCTTGTGTGGTTCACTTTAAAAGAAGGAACAAGGTGATTCATCACCAGTTAACTCAATACCTACTTGCATTTGTTTTGGCAATCCAAAGATCATCCCAAGAGTTTTACTGCAATGAGTTTAAAGTTGGGTTGGTAAAAGTCTCTTTAAGTCTTTCTGTGTTTGAATAAGCCCAAGGGAAATTTTTGAAGGCTGATGTACAACCTGGTTTGAGGTCACTTAAAGGAAAAATAATCAGCAAGAATCAGATTTATGTCTCTGCCTTCCAGCAGTGAGAACTACCCAAGACTTTTATTAATTTCTGCTAGAGTTATCAATTTTTAGTAAACAACATGAAATCAGAGGCTACTTTATGTTCATTTTTTGCTTTACATTTTGAAAGTGTGACAGAAGTGAGGCTGTAGGTAAAACATGAAAGGAAATCACCTACATAGATTTCCCCTAACTGGGGAAGAATCCTCTACAAGGCTTAAAACTGTAATCTAAATTCATGCTAAAGCCATAGCCCTAACTTATGCGTACAGGACTATGGGTGATCTGAACATTTTTATTGCATTAGCTTTAATGGACTTTTCAAAGTCACCTTGAATTTAGTGCAGGAGAAAAAAATTTGCCTGCTTGCTTTAGACTATCTGAAATCTATATGATGACTTTAACCAATTTAGAAATCATTTAGGCAGAACTGGCTGTAAAACAAGCTAGAAATGTCTGCATCTAGACAAACCCTAAAAGTCAGTTTTATAGGAACATTTCTCTAAGCAGAAATTATCTACTCGGGAACAAACCCAAAAATGCACAAAACTTCTTTTTTCCAATAGAAAAAATGAAACTACTCCTTAAACCTCTTAATGAGTTCTGCTGCATTTTCATCCCTTCTGCTGTGACTGTTCCTCCCTGGCCAGGGCTGGGCAGTGGCAGCTCTTCTCTCCACCTTCACAGCTGAGCTCCCTTTCCCTCTCAGGGCTGCTGCTGTCATCGTGTGGAGTCTGGGAGACAGAACAGGTGATTACACAGGTATTTGCTCACATCAGCCCCTCTACATTGTTTTTGCTATGCAGAAACTGGAGGAGGGTGTTTTGAACTACTTAGTAAAGTGCATGACTGGGGGGACAAAGCTCAATAACTCCTGCTTTTTGCACTGGTTTCCTGTCCCCTGTTGTTGTTGGCTCCAATGTGTGAGTGGTCACCGCTTTGTTACTTCTTATTTTGCTTTTCTTAATCAATTTGCTTTCCTTCTGGCTGATTGACCACATCTGCCTCAGTGTTCTTCCAAAGAGATTATCTTCAGACTGCTCTTTGTTTGCTGTTACAAGGTCTCTGGGCTCTTGTGTCATGACAATCATGCGGTGGTTGTCCCCAGCCGGGTGGGTTGTGCTACCAGGGCACTTCCACCTCGCACAAGAATGTCTGCTAACAGCACGCGTGGCGGGTGGCTCTCTGCTGATAACATTGTGGTGTCCATCAAACTAACATGAATTAGAAGGCTTTTTTGGTAAGGTTCTATTAATGGTCAGGTGAAGCTGTTGACCAAGGTTAGCACATTTTATTTCTTTTTTTTTTCATTTGTGTGGTCTTGGTTTTTTGTTTTGTTTTTTTGGTGTGGTTCTTTCTGTTTTCTCTGAGAGCACAGATAAGTCCTGTGTGATGCTGAAAGGCCCTGGGTTGCATGAGCTCTGCTAAGAACAACACTTGGAGCTCTTGCTGACACCCCAGGCTGCCAGCTTCCTTCAGCCCCAAAGCCTGAGCAGGGTGCTGGTGGCCAAGGCTTTGAGAAAGAAAAACAAATGCAACGAAGGTTTCATGAATCTTTTATATGCTCAGATGAAGTAAAGCAGCTCAGATGGGAGAACCCACAAAGCAGTGAACACAGGGGGACCTGGGGGATGCTGCACCCTGATGGATTATGCTCACTCAAATTAGTGCCTGAAAACAAACTTGGCGCTGGTCCTGTATCCTGAGGTGCTTTGAGCCTCTAGACTTGAGGAATCTCAGCTGAAATACTTGTTTGATTTTTCTTTTTGAGCCTCATACTGTGCTTTAATTACTACCTTAGCTGGGGTTAAGCACATGTCTCTTAGTTGGACAAGAGAGGGAAAAGCATTCTGTTCATGAGTTTATGTTTCAGCCAGTCTAGTGCTGGTGAAGTGATGGAAACATAGGCTGGGAATGGGGGCAAATCACTGTGGTACCTGTTTCTGTAGCAGGGACAGCCAAGGTCAGCCAAAACCAGTGTCAAAAGTCAAAGCGGGAGCGCTGCAGAGTCCCTTCTCTTCTGCTGGTATCACTCATTCCTGCCCCGTGACCCCCAGTGTCCCCCCAGCACTGGCAAGGTATTGGTGAGTCTGTGCAGGGGGCAGGACTGGACTAACATTCATGTGAAAATTGGCCCGTAGTAAGAAAACGGTTTTGATCCAAATCAGTCCTTCGATATTGCATTTCTCAAAGTGCAAGAGGGGAGGGTGGAAGCAGAGATGAACCAGCTCTTTCCTTTAAGCGGTGCTTTATGTCAGTTTACGCCTCTCATGAAATTACAGTGTAAGCACATAAATGCAGCTGTGTGCGGGATGTGCCCTGTCTGCTGCCAGCACAGGACACAGATCAAGTAGACTCACAAGAAATGACACCTTTGAGAGGATTAGAGAGGCCTGTAGCAGCCTTCACAAGGCTGATTCTAGTGCTCCAGTGCGTGCAGGGGCTGAAAATGCAACCTTTGATCCAGCACTGATGGATTTACTTGCTGCTTGTGAAATCTCCAAGTGCCCTGCTTGCTCGTGATGCTGGGAACCAGCAGCACAGGGCTGCTGGAGAACTCGAGGGCTGACCTCTGCCTGTAACTGCAGAGAGGGGCTGGGGAGAGCTACGGTGACAGCGTGTATGGCTGGAAGCAAAAACATTACGGGGAAATGAATCTCTCTCATTACATCCATTTATTGCTTACAAAAATGAACACAGCTTTTAATGACATGCTTGCATGTTAAACTGGTTACACATATTTTTAAGGGTCATGTTTATATTTTAGGAAACCTTAGAGCAAGAGAAAGAAAAGGTTAAACTCCCTGAGTTCAAAAAAGCTGCCAGAGAACCTGGTTGGTTGTTACACACCCTGACTTCTGTTTGGTTGTTCCTTTGTGTTTTGTTTGTTTGGTGTGGTGTTTTGGTTTTTTGATTTTAATTTATCGTTTGAGTATGATTACAGAGCAGACCACATAGGTCAAGGAGCTACCATCCTTCCACGAGAGGACTCTCTTCCCACCTTTAGCGTGCTTTGTGTTAGACAAAAACTGTGTTAGGCACCCTTTTGCTCGTAGCATGGAATAATTTGTTACTTTCTGGGAAATCAAAGAGCTTTTCTGCTCTCATGAGAGCCCATGACCTGGCTGTGTGCAGAAGAAGGGAGCAGTGCTCAGGAGCATGGCAGGTTCATGTGAGTCCTTCCAAACAGATTCTCCCCTTTTATCATCTTGGTCTTGTATGCTCTGGCTTTGTCCTTGGATTAGAAGAGTTGCACTGTGTGCCTGCAGCTTTTACTGCCCTCCTCTCTTCTCCTTGACCCCTTCTCAGGGGAGGTCTGGCTCTCCCTGTTACACCACCACCAAGTGCCAGTGCTCTGGGGGTGACAGCCGGGAAAGAGCATCCTGAGGGCCATGCAGGCCGTGAGAAAAGCCTGGCTGACTGCACAGGGCTCTGCACTTGGCTTGCAGCTGAAGCTCAGCTTTGCTCTGTTAGCCTTGCCTTTGGCAGGTCTCTCGCTGTCTTCTCCAGCAAAGCAGGACTGGAGTAGCTGTGATGCTCCCCTCAGACATGCTATGGCTTCCCCTGTGCTCCTGGGAGAGGAGGGGAAGTAGAGAAGGGGCCAGGCCATTTATTTTGCCCAAATGTTACTGCTCCTACTTTCTCTCCTCCTATTTTCATTTGGTACCTGTTTTTCTGGTAAGGATCAGTGTGGATGTTGGATGCTCTCAGAAGGATGTGGGCCCCAGCGTCTGCTGCAAATCAGTGTGTGGGCACTGGCGCAGCCCCATTAGATTGTGCTAACCAATCATTTCCATGCAACAAAATTAATCAGTAAAATAATTGCAAATGCTGCAAGTCAATAGTGACTTTCAACTTTTCCACCCCAATTTGTATTCAACTCCTGAATGAAATCTGCTGGACTGGATTGTGTCCAGATAATGCTGTTATGGTGTTGTTACTTTTTAATTTAAATTACTTAAAAGTGGTGCCCTGTTGCCTGAACCCAAATCTTTTGAAGTTACCATGGAGGATTTTTTTTTTGGCTTTTGGCAGCAATATTTCCCATAGATATTTTCTTTTCATCCAGTAAAGTTACTTTCATGACTCACAGAAAGTATCTGTAGCAAGATAGAAAACAAATACTGTCTATAGTCCCATGCGTAATTAACAAAAATTAATCAAGTGGATGGTTGGAATGTTTTGGTGCTCATCGCTTTTTTTTTTTTTTTTTGTTATTGCTCTCGTTGTGTTTGGAAAACTGAAACAATGAGTTATCCACATCAAACTGGGTAAAACACAGGTTGTGCAAGCAGCAGCGTTACTCCAGCCTCATGGAGGCTTGGAGGTGCCCACTGACCCCACAAGAGCTGCTGGACATCCAGTTTATTTCACTTCATTTGCTGGTCTCTGAGCATGGGAGGATAATAAAATCAAGAGCAGTGAGGTCTGCGTGTAGCAAGTGCAAGCAGGGGAGGGGCAGGGAGCAGCTGGGAAGTGGTGCAAAGTGCTCCAGCACCCACAGGTAAAACACCCCGGCCCCTAGGACAATCCTGCCCAGCACATGGAGAGCTGCTGAGGATCATCCATGGGTTCTTCACTCATGGGGTGGTACTTGTTTTTCCTACCATGTGCTAAAGTGGTCTCTAAAGGACACTATGACTGGCAAAAAGTATTTACATCAGAAATGGAGGCAGACTCTGCTTTCCCAACACTGGAATATATTTAGGAACAGATCATTTCAATTATTTTTGCCCTCTAGTTCCTTGGTAAATAAATCATTGTGTTTATTATTGGATTTTTAGCCTGTTCTTTGAGGGAGACAGAGTATTTAGCAGATCTCAGTTTTAATGTAGAAGAGTCAATTCAGCTTAGAAGAATTCCCTTATGCCAAGTAAGGCTGTGATGTTTAGTGTCTCCTGAGAAATTTGCTCAAGTAATTTCATTACTAAAAGATTTCAGGGATAGCTGAGCCCAAGAAAATTAAAAAGGAAAAAAACCACAAGAATGTACTGCTGTCTTAGTTTAGCACAATTTGTGTCCATTTTCTAAGTCATATTTTCATGTCTGAGGCCAGTTTTCAAATGGGGGGGACTGAGTTTCCCAGGGATGCCAAGCTAGTACATCCAGCTGCCAAAAAATGTTGGCATCAGGCAGGCCAGGTCCAGTACCCCAAAACGACGTGGCTGCTAGCCAGCCACCTGCCTGCTTTTGAGCGTCAGAGAAATATCTCATTAACAAGGCAGATCTTTAAATTGGGTTAGTTGGTTGAGCAATAGGTGGCAGTTCCTGGCAGCCTCCTGGAGGAGAGGAAACCCCCCCAAGCCACTGGAGCTGGCTCCTCCCAGCGTCCCTGGAAGCAGCCTTTTTGGTGCAGCGTGTTGGGGTGCTGGGACCCTTGGCAGTGAAACAGCTGTACACAGGTGGTCCATCATCAACAGCAGTAGCGTTGCTGGGGTTTGGTGGGCTCAGGAGGATGGAGCCCACCCTGGGGCCAGGGGCTGCCACTCACACTGTGCCACCTGTGGCCAGTCACAGCCAGCAAGGCAGGGATAAGGATAAGGAGCATGAAACAGGGGTGATAAAATATTGGTTGTCATCATTCAATGCAGAGTTAATAAAAAATGTGAAGAGGTGATTCCTTCATCTTCCCTGCCATAAGAAAGGTTTTGTAGGCTCACTTTGATTCACCATATTTGGTGGTGAAATAAAAATGGAAATAATTTGCTGGGGCTCTAAAGGTGAATTATTTTCTTCATGTGTTACATCTCCTCTTTTAGTCGTGCTCTTAGCATCAGTGCTGCATGCTGCTCAAGCGAGGCAGGCTTAGGAAATCCCATGACTGGAGGGTCACCTCAGATGTGATGTGCGGCATACTGACCTTGGGCAGGTGGCACCAATTTTGGGCTTTCATGTATGCAACCTTTGGGCTGCTTCCTTTCCTTTTTTTAATTTGGGTAACTTTCACACTTTCACAGCTCTCTGTTCTTTGTATACGAAGACATTTTTGGAATTAAACTCATGAAATATTTTAGCGCTTTTTGTGTGTGTGGTTTTGTGTGTGTATTTCCTTTTTTTTTCTCTTTTTCTTGGTGATTAATAGACAAATATCACAAACATTTGAGCAAATAAATTCACCCCTCCTGCTTACTGTGCTCTGTAATCACCCAGAGGACTCATGCTGTTGCATTAATCTGCAAGCAATCCAGTTGGCAATCTGTGCCAGTAAAGGGATTTATCCTCTCACAGTGCACAGAGACTATGTTCAGTCTTGCTGTCAGCACTAGGGTATGCCCCATTTAGTTGTTGTAAGACAGCAGGGGTTTTTCTCCTTGCTGACTTTAAAGTGATTTCTGTGACCTGAAGGGTATGAGTGTGAGGAGGACTAAGGGCTTTTGAACTCGATCTGCACAGCATCTGTTTCTTAGTGCAGGAGAAATCTTGAACACCTACATGACACTAATAGCAACAAAAGCCCAACAGTCCTTCATGCCCCCCATGCTAATCCTAAATTACAGTAGATATCTGCACTTGCTATGCTCTCATGGGGCTGTAGGAATGCAGTGAGGACCTGGGGTTTGTTGTAGTGTGTGAACCTCTCGAGAGCAGATCTCCAAACAAAAGCCCTGAATCTGAAGGTGATGCTCTCTAAGAGCCCAGGTGGGCTGCAGGGTCACACCAGGTGTCTCACACCCCTCCTGCAGAACACAGCTGTGGCTTTTCAAAGGTGCTAAACTGCTATGCATGGACACCAGATGAGAAATGGGAATGCTCTTAGCTACTTTGATTTGTACATCTTGTCAGAAGAGACTTAACTACTGGTTATGTGATAGCTGGAGTTTTTGCTTTGTGGTTTCCTTCCCTGTCCTGGAGTGAGAACCACCAGCAATTCCACGGTGTTCTAGCCAGGCACTGCATGTCTCGGAGGGAGGGTGACAAACACATGCTGATTATTTTTGGTCCTTAAGGGATCAGCAGCAATTGCTCTTTCCTGGTCCAGCATGACAGACTGCTGGTTGAAATCACACCTGTGTTTGCAATGCTTCCTCATGGGGAATAGCAAATGAAGAGACCTCAGTTACTCTTCTGGCTTTATAACATCATTAAAATGTTTTGAATGAGGCACAAACTGTAGATTAGAGGCAAATTCCACACAAAGCTGTGAGGCAGCAGTGTTTCTCATTCAGTGAAGCCTGTAAAGGGAGGAGGGGGCCCTGCAGACTATCATGTCTGACTGTGGTGTTCACCTTGTCTCTGTACAGTGTTGTTTTGCCTATTCAGGTAGACTGATAGCTGAGGGCAGGAAACTGGGAACAGGTATGAACGATATGTCTGAAAATGTGGTTCTCTTCTCAGACATGACCAGACTACCAGTAAGCCCTTCCTTATTACAAAGAGGATTATGTGTGTCTCAGACCTTTACCACAGATATGTTCATGCTACAAGTTATAAAGATCCTATTCCCACCTTTTTTGCTGCAAACTTTGCTGGCTCAGTTGTGAATCCAGGATGCTGGGTCTTGGTTCTTTCTCCAATGTGAGGACAGTGTGGTTAATCTTGGGTGCCAAGCTCCTGCCCTCCCCTTCGTTCTGCCCAGCTGTTTCCCACGCAGAGTTGCTCTGCAGTGGGATGCATGGGGGATGCGCTGTGCAGGGTGTCAGATGTGTCTGTGGTTGGCACAGGCTGTGCACCAGCCTCAGGCAGACCTCCAGAAAAAGGTGACTTTTTTTTCTCATACTCTCCCCAGCCACACTTTCCTCACCTTGGCTTTTTTTATGCCAGCTATTAATGCAGCTCCAGGGTGAATAATAGCTGTTTTCAGCATTAGTCCTGTACTTAAGGTCATATTTTGAGTACATTGTATTCCTTGATAGCACATTAGCAACTGTATTACATCAGAGGCCACAGGTCTCAGTTATGGTCACTGTGCTAAAATTTGTATAGAGCTATAGGAAGAATTTATCTTTTCTGTAAGGTGGTTCACGTCTGAGTGCACAGGCAGTGGAAGTGTAGAGGTAAAATGACACAATCAAGATCATGCAGCACTTATGGGGAAAGCTGGGATGAAAATCTGTTATTCTGGTCTCTTCGCATGTGCTTCCCTTCTCTTTTGATCTTGGTCTATTATACCTTGCTCTCACAGTTGCCTCTGCCATTCCCAAACTTAACTTTCTATTAGCTGGTTCCCCAGCCTGGCTTCAGTCACCAACTTCAGCCTTCCAGCTCTTTGTTTTTTTCCTCTTGGTCACAGATATACCAGGAGCCACAGACAGTTTCTAAATGGCCAGTGGAAGAAAACTGAGCAAAGCAAGTCTCACATCAGCTGACCTACCCTTGCTGTATGGAGGGGTCTGAACTGCTATGGCAAAACTGCTAGGCTGGAAGTTTCCAAAGGGGAGCAGATTTGAGACTGAACCTTCTTAGCTCTTGCTTAAGCCATCTATGGTGACTTCTTGTTCAGCTTTGGGTTTAATTATTGCCTACATTTCAAAGTGGGAGCTCAACTGCTCAACCTGATTGTGAAGGGGTTCCTTCAGGTGCTGCAGTGTTTGCTACTGAATTGATTCTCCTAGAAGCCCAGACCACATTTACCTACACAACATGAGTAAGAAGCCTCCCTTTCTAATGCCATGGCCAAAGATGTGGTTTCTGCTTTTTTGGCTGCCCTGGAAATAGAATTTTACCTGAAGCACAAGCTTGAGCACAAACTATTTTATTTATCTATGCTTGCTAAACTGGTATTAAAGCTGTTGCAACTTTGCCTATAGCTATTCCAGGCTCTTCACTAGATTTAGTGTATGACTTTCAGCTACCTTAAAGCATTGATTTAAGCACTAATCCGCTGTAGTTTTTACACTAAGGCCAGGTTAGGCTAGCTTAATATTTGGACAGAACCAGAAAAGTATCTCTATGCCCTCTGACAGACCCCAGGAGTAGATTGTGGGACTGACAAGTTTGCTGAGGTGTCTCAGCTCAGTAGGGTTGGGAGGACCATCTACCTAACATCTGTGTTATTGGGGGCAGCTTCCATCAGTAGTGGACTTAGTACAGTGTGGAACGATATTGTCTTGCAAATATAAATTTAATCCAGATGAAGTTTAAATGAAAACAGTTGAGTGCTTTTAAGAGATTGAAGGTATCATAATATTCTTAGAGTAATCAAGCTGGCTAGAGAGGAGGAAAGGGCTGTGTCTGAGAAGCACAAGTCAAAGTAGAGAGGGAGGACAGTGGTTTTTAAAAGCCATTTTCCTTTCAGCAGCTGAGATGTGGAAGTCGATCCTCATGGGAGATTCTTGCAGAGATCTGTTATTCCATGTGATTTCACCTGTAACCATATCAAATAATTTACAAATACAAACATCTCATCATACTCCATTGCTGGAATATTTGGTTCACAGATTCCTTGGTGTTAAAACATGACCAAACTGAGCAACAAGAACAAAATTTCTAGAATTTCCTTGGCAGATGCTGCAGCCCATGCAGGAACACTGTTCCTGTGAGCTTATCACTCCTTTCTCAGTTTGACCTTTTAATCAAAATCACCACAAAGCCCTGAGGCTCCAGTTAGGATTGAGCCCTTCTGTGTATATAAACAATTCAAGAAAAATTAAATGCAAAGGTTAGCAAGAGGCTTTGAGAGACTTTGCTAAACAGGTGGTCATGTCATGATTTCTTATCTAATAAACAGAGCTAGTCTGGAAATCATCCAAGAGGCAAAGAGGTGTTGACATTCTCATTTTCATTGTTGCATTTAAAGTTTTAACTGTTTCTGAGCACTGAAAAATAGGATTGTGAGCTTTCTGAACATCAGTGGTAGCACAGTGTTATTAAGCAGGCTTTCTTTCCCAGCACCTCTCGGGGGTGAGCGCCTGTGCCTTCCCCGTGGGAAATGGCTGAGGGAAGAGGTTCCCCAGGCACTATTAATTCAAGAACAGGAATGAAAGATCAAGGTCCTGAAGATACCTGGCAAAGCCAAGGAGCTCAAACCAGTTATCTAGGAAGAGACTTGAAAGGAGAACTTGCTAGTACAGCCACCATATAAACCCAGAGCAGACAAACTGCCTCAGACAACTGCTTCACCGCTGGAGTGGGGAGAGACATCTATTGAAAATAAAAAACATAACCCCAGAGAGACAAAGTCATTGCAAATGGCCTAAAGCTAAGAGAGCAATTAATACAGCATTCATTTTATTTGTGCTTTTTTTTTTTTTTTCCAAGCTCTACTGGGAAGAAAAACTTCTGGGGTCAGAATGAGGCACGTATTTTCAGCAACATGCTCAGCAGAACGGATGCATAAATCCTATTAGCAGTAATGGAAATTGGTTGTCTAACCCAAGTAATTGAAATGTGTGCTGACTTTGCTCTCTTCCACAGCAGCAGCTCCGAATCCTGCCTCCTTGGTTGCTGTTGGTAAATAAAACGGGTTTTTTGAAAGCTGGAAGGGTAGTGTGTTGGGCAGCTCTGGCAGTCTGTGGGCATGTTCAGTTCTGTCCATCAGCCCTTGTGCAAATGAGAAGCAGCAGTGTTGGTTAGGACAGGCTCATTATTCCTGCTGTGCTGACATTCATATGAGTAGCAAATAAAACCATCGTGGATCAAGAAATTACTGTGAAAGTTGCAGTTCAGACATTTGGGTATTGCTGGGAAACTGCTTACCCTTTTTTTTCTTTTTTTTCTAGTTTATAAACCTGGAAATTACAGTCTAGTAGGAATATGTGTAGGACTTGGCACCCTTTGTCAGGGACTGGGACCTTACTGGACTGACTGCAGTAATGCACAGGTAAGAGGTGGCCTTCAGTCCACAAAACTTTCCAGAGTGAAATAAGTGAACTCAGATGGTGTAGAGCAGGAGATATGGAAAGAGAAGGTGATAGTGGTGAGCACTGTGGTTTGTTAACTGGGTCGTCCTGCAGAAAAGGCTTTTTGCAAGAAAGGGTCTGAAGGGAGGGGGCAATGTGTTTGTTTTGTGGAAGTGTAGGAGCAATTTCTCCCAAACACAAGGAATAATAGGGGAGAAGGGGCAACTGCAGTCATTAAAGGAGATCATTGTCATGGAGTGACATTCTGCAAAATCATGTAGGGCAAGATCGTGTTTTCCAGTCTGGAAGGAAGTCAGTGCCAGTGTGTCAGTGATCCAGACATGAAACAACCATCTGGATGACAATTTTGGGGTGGATGGAGATAGAGTCTGTGCATTAGGTGAGATTATGCTGAAAGGGCTTCCAGGAGTCAGGCACAGTTTAACCAGGAACTCAGGAAGAGCATAAAATAACAGATTATGATCAGTTAGAGGAGTGATGGTTCCAACGAGCCTTTATATCTTCAGATAAAAGGAAGTATCTAAGCAGGCTTGGCAAGGAGAGAGTCTATACAGCACTTTGACCTACAAGTCTCTAGGAAGAGAAGCCAGTCAGGTAATCCTCTATGAAAGTTTATCCATTGACAGCACAACTGGGAGACACAGATGAGTGTCCATTGCTCTGCAGAAGGATTGGATCAAGTATCGAGTTACGTAGACATGACATCTTCATTTCAGATCTAATGTGAAATTGCAGCTTTGGCCTGGAGCTCACAGACCTCGTGAGGCTACTGCTTCCTGCCAGCTGACTGGTGGTGTCCATTCCTATGTAAGTCTCCTTATCTCTGTGGGAAATCTAGAGTGACTTGCCTGAACTCAACTTGCAGTGTGAGATGGTTTATGCTGGATGATGTTACTATTGCTTCCTGTGATTTATCAGTTAATGGTCTTTCAAATAACTTTGATCTACATTTATTTATCTATAGTGCTACTTTAGACCATAATATCCTGCAACACCGGGAGTGATAAAGTCACTCACTTAAGTGAAAACCCTTCCTGAGGCATGTTGAACCAACATGGTGACCTTATCAGTCAGCACTAATAATTTCACAGAGTTAGCTTGATAGGACATTCAGTAATGCTATCTTAATTTTTTCATGCTTGTGTACCATTTAGCCTTTCTGTGATTTTGCTTGGGGTTCATGCAAGATTATGGATTCTTGGCCATCTGCTTATTCTGGCCATCTATTTATTTCTTTCCAGCCTTCTTTTGTCAGAAGTCAACACTAATGGATATTAATGGGTGTCAGGGGAAACGGAATAATAACTGATGCCTGTGGGTATCTCTCTTCAGCCAAATTATTCTGCCATGAGACCCAGAAATGATCAAGCGCAGTGAAAGGGACTGTTAGCAAAGTCTTATTCTACAGACCCTTGTGCATGAGAGATCCTCTGAGGCTCATGAACTTCACAGCTGTCTCTTGATTTGGGGCATTAGAGATCAATGTCATTGTCAGCTTTCTCTAGGCAGTCTTTCTAAGCTTTTATTTTTCTGGCAACTCTAGTTTAACAACCTTATGACGGTGCTTGTGTTCCAAGTTTGACATTTATTTTGCATGATAGACTCCATGAGGATGAAAGTTATTTGTTCCCAGCAGCCTGTAGCTGAGTTTGGGAGATTTGTAGAGCATTAATTTCAGGGAAGACCTTGAGTCAGCTGATGGTTGAGGAGACAATTACTGCTATTTGTTTGCCCCCAACTTTACTTAAGCTGAGCTACTAGCATCAGATTTGACCATCATGAGGGACATCTCTGTGGTGTTAAAGGCCCAGGACATAGTGAAAGAGATACCAGAAATGTACTACCTCCCTTCTGTAGGCTCCTGGTAAATGGCTGCTTTGGCCGTACTGGTCAAACTCTTCAAAAACCCCAGTCTAACCATGCAGTTACAGCTATAAATGTTGCAAAGCACAAGAACTAGATGTGCTGAAGAGGTAAATTAGTTATAGCTTGGCTCACCCCAAGTAGTCAAGACCTTCTGTGCTCTTAGAACTTGTGTTGTTTGGATAAAGCTGCATTGAGGGTAGAGAATGCGCAGTGACAGGGAATGGCTGAACCCAAAGGAATCTCTGTACTTTACTAAAAATAGTGTAGTTTAAAAAAAACCCCAAAACTTTTGCTGTTCTGCTAGGGGAAAGATAGGACAACTTGCCCAAATGTATTTAAAATGTGTGCTTTGGGATGGCACTGTAAGGATAGAAGAGATGTTGTTTCCAGCTGCAATAGATCTGGTATCAAAAAGAACACTTGGCGTAAGTAATGTGAGATTCCCCTGCATCCCATTCAGAATAATTAACACTGATTGTTGGCTTTCTTATCCAATGTGCTGCAAGGTGTGCATGAAATCTGGTGGCAGTGGTGAGAAATGCACAGGACCACGGAGAAAAAGCTGCAAGGCCCACAGGCCATTGGCAATACCCACAGTGAAGGTACCTGGAGGACTTTGACTCCAGTCTCTCAAGCAAACCTACAGCTATTTTCACTGGATATTTCAGCTGAATCATGGTGTGTCCTCTAGAAAAGCAGATTTACTTCACAAAATCCAGTCTGGTAGAACTCAAAAGGTTGTAAGAAGCTGAAGGCAATGGAGCAACAAGATGATCCCTTTGCACAGACAGATTAGGATGGATATCTTGTTATGGAGAGAGAGATGTGGAAACACCGATGAACTGAGATTAAAAACAAAACCAGAAAACAGTTCTCAGCTGAATGAATACAGAGGAAAACAGCCTGTGCAATTACTTTTCTTAATGAGGGACAGAACTGGAGGATGAGTAGGATATATAAATGGTGGTGGTGTGGGAGGAATTATTTTGGTATTAATTGAGCACCAAAATTCAGAGCTAAGATCTAATGTAATTATTCTTTCCAGTAGCTAGAACACCTTGGAGAGACTTGTCTCTATTTCTAGATTTGTTTAATAATTTGCATAGCATAACACAAACTAGAGGTGTTTATGGAACCCTTGAATATAGTAAATTATAAGGCAGTACCTATTTATCTTCATTAAATTGAGATGAACTCTAGGTACACAAGACTGAAGGGAACCAACATAATGCTTCTGGCACTGTCCTGTAATGTTCTGATTTGAGCTGAAACATCTTAGTTAGCTGAAACACAGCCCTGAATGTTTCACGGGTCTGTAAGAGGCTTTTGTCATCTCACTTCCCCCTGTGGCTTTCTATCTTAAACAAAGTTGAATTTTGGTGCAGGATACTGATTACACACAGTTTCTCTGCATGGTTAGGGAAATTGTCTATATATTCTTATGCATTAGGAGGAAGTTAATTGCATTTCCAGTTGCTTCATTTCATCTTTCTTAAAGGATAAAGACAGTTCGTTATGGTTCACACCACAGAGTAAATCAGGATTTTTATGAATATGAACAAGATACCTTCTCAGTCACATGAGTGGAGGTGTCTCTCAAACTCATGGAAGAGTATAGGCACGTTTTCAGAGCTCAAAATACAGAAGACACTATGAAAATATAATCCTTTGTGTCATCTTTTTTTTAATCTGTCATTTTTGCCCTCTTCCTCAGCTATAAAAAGAGAAAAGAAAATAACAGAACAGTTCTCCTTTCACAGTGAACGCTTGTCCCTAATGTGTGAATGACTTCTTATTCTTTCTTCTCCAACTTTATTCTTCTAACTCTTGGCATGTCCATGGTATGAATCCTGCCCAGATTTTAAATTCCTTTTCATTTCCAAAAGGGTGTGCAATTTGTATATTCTGCAATGACTAGCAGAGCTGCCCTCAGCTTGGGGGAGAGGTAGAATAAGGATGCACTCTCAGCAAATCGCCATTGCTCTAAGGTGAGGTTACTTGTCCAAGTAACGAGTTGAGGGGACCTGAAGCTGTTTGGTGCTCTAAGTACAGTGGAAAATTTTGGTGCCTTACTGAAACAGCACTGAGAAATACAAAGGCATGTTCATGAGTACTGTTCTGTCTTTTTAAGCAGTGTCCTAGGTAGCTGCACATACGAATTATTTTGACTTTACTTCTCTACAGTCCTGCCTACACACTTAATTTGGTGCATTGCAAGTAGATGCTAACAGTACAATGTGAGAATCTTTGCAGGAATGGTTTCTGAGCACTGCAGCGTAATGGGGTGCCTGACATTAATTTTGTTATCAATTTTCCTGTAGAGGAGAGGCATTGCAGCAAGCAGGGTTTTACAGAAAACCTCCAGCTTCCTGCAGACACAGTCACTTTTGGTGGATTCTCTACCTGAAGGTATAAAATAAGTTATGTACTGATATTTGCTTTCTGCATGGAGTAAACCTCTTGTTTTAATCAAATGCAGAGTTCTGGAAAAAAATCTGAATGTTTTCTAGTTAAGGTTAAGTATAAACTTTTCAGGAGTGCCTGAACAAAGGTGCTGTGGATTTGATTTATGAAGGAGTTTAGCTGGTTAAAATGATGGAGGAATGGTTACTGGGAGTTACAGAAATGTGAAGGTACCTAATTCTCCTTGCAGTAACATTTCCTAGGATTTTTGTCTTTTCCTGTCATTCTCACTAACTGCTGCTCTGAACCTTGAGGCAATTAAATACTTTTTGCATAATCAACCCAAAGATACAGAGGCATAGTTGCAAATTTAGCTAGATAGGCTGCTTTTCCTAAGAACAGCCTCCTACATCTTGTCTCAGTGTCAGTATTTGCTGAGACATGTTTCTAGTGAGCGGAGTTCACAGGTGTAGTCCTACACTTTGCATAGCTTGAATGTTGCCCAGTTTCCTCCTGATTGTTTCTTTTGAGGTTTGATGGGTTTTGTTTTTTGCCCTATGGGTGACCCCATTTGCCATGGGAAATCTTCTCTGCATAAAGACTTCATTGCAAAGCAAACTGCAATAGTTCCTACAGTGGTTTCTCACTCTAATATTACTTTCAAAGCCCTTAAAAGCATTGATGTTCCAAGTAGATATTTTATATCACCTGACAGGAGTTGATTTCGCCTACTAGATAGTACCTCATATTTAAAAGTGCTGATCTCCAGAATGCCGCTTACTAAGCAAGTGAGCAGAGGTGGAGAGCTGCTGGAGATAGCGAGGTATATCCATGCCATCTACAGGTAGAAGAATGAAGCTGGAAATGTACAACTTTGACATCTCTTGTGCTGTCCAGGTTTGCTCTCTTGGATCCTGTCACGGTGGCACTTGGGGAGAATGTGAAGGTGTTTTATAAGAAGGGAATTGAGGGGGAAAAAAAAGTCAGTGGAGCCCAACAGTTTGTCATGGAAGAGAAAACTTTTTAATTGACTGTCAAACCATAACCTTGGAAACCTAAGGAAAAGAGGCATCGGCTTGTCTGTCAGCACAGATAGGCATCAATCTTCCTTGGCTAGACAACAACGTGATTACTTCTGGGATAACATCAACAACTTGGAACTGCAGAAAGCTGATCTGTCCTGTTACAACGGAGGGGAAGAGGTGGGGTGCACCTCCTCCCTTCATTTGTTCAAGCTGTGTTACATTTAGATTGTTTACAGCTGTTTTTTAATTAGCAGTGATTAAAACCTGTATCTCTATTTTGAAACTTTTACTTTGTCATGGCCTGTTCTTAGATAAGGTCAAACTGGAGGGAACTGTCACCTTAACCATTTTCTTTCCATGTTTCCTACTGTTTTTGTGATTTCCTATGTCTTAGCCTAATATATCCTTGCAAAACAGGGATGGAGTGATTGATAGGAAATGCTTTTAAATAGCAGCAATTTTAGCAGAAGAAAAGATCATAAATTGTAAAAAAAAAAAAAAAAAAAAAAAAAATACTTAAGAAGAATTTTTTATCTGGAAAAAGCCTTGGAACCTGATCTGACTAGGGAAGAAAACAACTCCTTTTCCTTTTAAAAGCACTTTTCTACCCATTTGGTGGTCTTTGGGACCAGTCAGCAGTGCTGAACATCCTGTGGAGGGAGCTTATCTCCTGACCAACATCCAGAGCTCCCAACATAGCACCTGAGGCAGTCATCTGTCTCACTTTGCATGTAGAAGATGTAATACAGGAGCCTTCCCATGGGCCTGGTAAGGGGTAAATTCACTGTCCTGTGCTACATGAATCTGTCCACCCTGAGGCAAACACTGTTCCCACTCTGCTTTCTAGCTCTGTGGTGTCATGAATTTTGACCAGGATTTCTTGCCCCTGGAAGTACATGTCCAGGATAAGCTGTTGCTTCTTGGAAGAGCATTAAGCATCCCTCTTTACCTGCCTCTCCGGTCAGCTGCATCTCTTCGTGGTGGCTCTAGCAAAGCCGCTGTGACTCGCATATCCTGCTGTGCCCTGAGAGGCACATCTTCAGGAGCCCCAGGTAAAATGTTAGCACTGGAGAGCCCATCCTGTGTGTCCTTCATGCTACACTTCCAGCTGTGAATTCAAACACTTTGCTGGGCAGTGAGGGCAGGTCAGGAAATGTCATAAGCAAGGGCAGTCCAGAGACACTCTGCCCTGCCTCATTGTATGACAAAGGTTATGAGTAGAATTGTGTAAATAATTGGTTATTATTTTTGTTGATGGGTGACTAAACTGCCTGGAGTTATGAACACTGATATTTTTTTCTGTTCTTGCTGAAATGAAAACCCTCAAAAATTAACTTTGCATCAAATTAAGTCTTAGTTGATCCAAAACTGTTGGGTTTAGCTTTGTTTTTTGTCGCTCTACTTGTTTTGCTCCAGGTAAACTAGAGCAGTTCTTTTTAATAGGGAAAATGTGAGCTGCTGAAAAACGTTGGACAGACTGGGTTGTGGATGTAATGTGTAGTGATTGTATGACGTGATGAGATTTCTAGCCTTGTCATTCTGCCTGGAGGAAAAAAAGAAAGGACTGTTTTCTGTTACTGGAAAGCAACTATGGATGAGCATGGGCTCTGCTATCTCCACTTTGGTTCTGCAATCTGTTCTTGGTTTTGGAGCATCTCTGCATTTTCCTGTGTAATGGCAAGGGCCATGGGAATGAAGTGCATGTTGTAAATGAGGTTAAGTGAAGGCACTGTGATTTATGATAACAGTATTGCCATCTTGTCTCAACTTCTTTGCACAACTTACTCTAATGTCATCCAGTGCTATCTGGGAGGAGAAAGGGGACCTTAACTTACAGCTCAATTTATATTAATTGCATTTCCTTTTCACATGCCTGGACCAAACTTTTGCTAGCTGCTTTGCAGAAGTTTAGGGGAGGTAATCAACAATACCATGGCCCATTGTACACCACATTTCAAACAATTCGTATGACATTTTCTGAATCAAAAATAATTAGTAGCATAAATGATCAAAGTAGTTTGTCAAAGGGCAAACATCTGTGCTGGCTGAAAAGCTTTGAAGACACCAGCCCATTAACACCCATTAAATCAATGATATATGGGACTGTGCTAGAGAGCTGCCTTTGTGGGCGTTCTCCAGACAACTTGAGGTATGTTAGTTTTCTCCCTGAAGTGCTGACTATCAGTTTAAAAGCCCTTTGGTGTACCTGGCATCTTTTATCCCCACCTGTTCAGCTTTTGGAAGCACAACACCTTGTCTGGAGGATCCTACGTGCACAAATGCTGTGTCCAAAGAGAGGGTGTGAGTGCATGGAAGGGTGTGTGAGCACCCTCTGCATGGGGTGACCCTGAGACTCTGTCTCATGAGGTTTGACAGGCAACTTCTGATTATTCAAGCACATCTTCATTTGTCATCCCAGCTGCTGATGGAAAGATGAGGTGAATGGCTGGAGACAGCAACCATCAGTGACAGAGGAATTTAGCAGAAGACCTCAGGCAGGCAGCTGCGTCTTGGCCTTGTGTTGTTTGCTGTTCACCCACAGACCAAATGTGAATTAATACAGATTCAAAAAGCTTATTCCCAGCCAGCAAGTGTGTAAAACGAGTACGTTTAAGGTGGTACATGAGGAGTGTGATGTTGCACCAGGGGAGTGATTTAGCAAACAATTCTAGGCTTGTGAAAGATCTGGCAGCAAAGTGTGAGGGCATGTTTCATCCTTGTGCGGCCTATTAAGATGAAAATCTCTGTGTATATTGGCCAATGGCAACGTTTCCATAAAAACAAACAAACAAACCCCAACCAAACAAAAAACCCCAAACAAAAACAAACAAAAGATGCCATATGAAAAGCAGACTGTTTCATCACTTTCTTCAATACTCATAGCCAAATTTTTCCCAGTCTGGGAAGTGCTTGCCCTTGCAACAACCCCTGCACTGGGCTACAGCATTCTATAACCCCATTTTACTGCAGTGGAAGTGAGTTGTGGGGAACCTGCAGGACTCATCTGTAAGCATGTTCAGCTGTAGAAGAGAGATATGAGCCTTGGTGTTCAAAACCCAAGGCTAGTCCTGTAACCCTGGACCAAGCTTCCTGCCTTTAAGTTGATTTATGTGTAGGATTTCACATAAAATGTATACCATAAGTCATGCAGACACACTCTGCATTACAGAATTAACATGTGCAGAATACGTGAGTGCTTACAATCTGGATTTAAATGCACATTTCCATAAAACAGGGTCCTTTGCATGGGTGCAAACAATTATTTTCAAGTCATATAAGGATATTTGTTTAAGATCCACCCTCCAACTTAAAACATAGAACCTTTTCATGCTGGAAAACTGGGATTTGTAGCCTTTGGGGCTAAAGGATCTAGTTACAAAAGGAGGATCCTTGTCATCAGGCTGGAAGATTGTTGGTAAATCAGTGGAGCAAGCTAACCTGACAACCAGATGCTTTCGCTCAAAGGTAAAAATTGAACATGCAGTCTTCTGCTGAAGCCCAGTTTTGTCCTGTCCACAGCTGTTAGTCCTGTTCACTCAAATGATTGGAAATTAATTACTCTTGACACACACCTCAGCTACTAGTAGGTTCAGCCAGCAAATGTCTGATGCAGAAACCAGTAGGAAAACAGAGTTTTAGCCTGTAAGCTCTAGGTATGTTATGCCATTAAGTAATTTCTATTCTAGCTGCTCAGCATCTTCTTCTCGCTCTCTAAAAATTCCTACCAGTCCTTTAAATTTAAGCAAATTAAGGATACTCACTAAACTACTTGTTATTAATATCTCAGCACTATTTTCTAATTCCCAATTCATACTTGAAACACATTAAAACTGCTAATCCTTGACAAGGCAGGGAAATTTGATGCTAATTTATTACTGTGCTCTTTTAAGAAACTTTAGATTTCTTGTCTATAAATTAAATTTAAACAGAGCCTTCAAGGTCCTTCTGAATTTAGAGAGTAGTGAGCAGAGATCTGTGTGCTGAAGCTTCACGTCCTTGAGCTTACAGTAGTAGGGAGGGGTTGCCTTGCTCTCCTAACAGGATGTATTTGTGCTTTGGCAGTTGTCTCTTAAGGTTGGCCATGCCAATGGCTTCTCCATCTCGCACCACTTGAGTTCTCCATCTCACACCACTTGAGTTGTCTTGGTTCACTTTTAAGAGTGCTCAAACCCCTGCTCTTCCACTGAGCTTTTTTGTTCCTGTCCCGAGCTCAGGTGTTGCTCTGTACGGTAGGTGGTATTTAATGAGCCGTCCCAGATGTGGGATGTCAGTGCTGAGCCTGGGAGAGGCTTAGTTGTTCTGCAGGGGATCATTTTAGAGTCTTTACACATTTTTCATTACCCTGAAGCCTTACTTCAATCTTAGTCCTGTATGTTTGTTACTAACATACTCCTTTACCAAGGGAAGTTTATTATTTTCAGAGCATTACAATTACGCAGTAATTGTTGCTTTCCTTGGTTGTTATTTTCTTGCCTGAGAAGGAGTGAATGCTGAGGAGGCTCAGAAAAAGCCTGTTATAGGAACCTGTGCTCTGTGCTTTCCTTGCGCTGAGCAGAGCTGCACTTTTCTGTAACAAGGCTTTTCCAAACATGCAGCCACCTTTGCAACTCTGGGAAAGATGTGAGGAACAGCCTGTGCATCTAGACCAGGCTCGGAGGTCTCCTGGCTGCTGGGGAGGCTGCCACAGGAGGGGGCAGCTCGACTGGGCTTGGGTAGTCAAGTAATTAGAAATCTAGGAAAAGCAGGTGGCTAACAACACATTGACTTGACTGTGGCTGATGCTATAGCAAGCTCTGCACAGGCACTGAGGCACTAATACAAGGTTTCTTTGGATGGCTTGGTTTCTTGTCCTACCACTGTATTTGAGGGTTTGATATTTCTGTCTTGCATTAGGTCAAAAGCTTCGAATTTAAGTGATTTCATCCCAACACTGCCTCCCCCATCCTGTCTGTCATCCCAGATATTTTTGTTTCGGAAATGCTTAAACAAAATGTTTTGTCAGTTTTAAAAACACCTCATAATTTGACAAATGAATTGAAATAAAACTTTTCCTGAAGAATATTTTTTAAACGGCAATTATCACCTCAGATGTTTCTGGGAAATTGACAGCAAGTTTTATCAAAATCTGAATTACCTTGCAATTAAAAAATGTAACTGCTATTGAACCCCAACAAAACTTTCTGACAAACTGACCACAGTAACAGTGCTCTCATCAGCTCTGAAACACATCCTTTATTTAAGACAATGTGCAATTCCAGACACCACGATAGGAAGTCACTGTCCTGATATGGATGTATTTTCAAAACCGAGAGAGATGGAGGTGGAAAGGGCCTGGCATGGTATGTCAGAAGAGGATGCAGCCAACGCTGCTGCTCTCCAGACAGCACGGGGGCTACCAAAGCATTGTGAGTTTAATATACGTATAGATATAACTAGGAAATGGGGCAGCTCTCCTCCTGAGTCTTTAAAGGTTCCCAAGTGCCAAGCTTTTCTTGCAGCGAAGAATCAGTTTTCAAGAATGCTGGGCCAGATGTGTCACATCTGGCCACCACATCCCCCTCCCTGTGTCCCTTTGTCTCCCAGGGCTCCTTCCCGGTCCCTGCGGTCAGAGCCCATCTGGCTCTCACTGTCTCGCACCGTTTGGCTCTGCTCTGGATGATGCTGCCCGGTGTCATCTCTGAGCTCATTACTTCAGGTATGTCCTTCACATTTTTGCACAAAACACAGTGTTTGTCCTGCGGGATCCTCCCTGCTGGGTCAGGATTATCAGCACACTTCGGGGGAAAATGCGCCCAGGCTTATCTGTCCTTCTGCCTGTCCGTAAATACCCATGGAGTAAGGAGAACACACACACATGCCTGTGAACAAATAGCAGCTCATGTTTCTGACTCCTGATTGCAATTTCTATGGCACTGCTGTGAAGAACTTCTCTGCCTGGCTGTCCTTAAAGGGTTATCAATTAGCCCAGTCAAGTTTTGGAAATTCAGGGGAGTGTGAAACTTGTAATTCCCAGATACTGAGGCTGGGCTGGTGGGGTTGGTAACTGGTGAAAGTAATGCCCAGAGCTTTCTGATGGTGCATCTCGGCTTTTCTGGGATTTCCTTGCAGAGATTTTCCTTCCTGAGACCAAACACATTCCCAGCTGCATCACATACAATGTTAGCTGAGCTGGGGTTTCCTGAAGTGCTTTGTCTTCTTACCAGGCAACAGCTTTTAAGTGAAAAAAACAAACACTGTCTCTGAGCCCAGATATCACAGGGGTGGGAGTGAGAACTCAGAGGTGATCCCTAAGCAGGATCCTTAGCCTGGAAAGTTAAAAGCACGCTGAATTTTCTCCATATAGTGTTTGCTTCGTTGCTAATAAAGTTGTATGCTGGAAAGAGGACAAGACTAGATCTGGCTGGCACTTGAGTTTGGATTTCACAGCAGTTGGGGTTGATCCCCATTCAGCACTGCTGGAAATTCCCTGAGAAAAAGCCAGTGGCTAAGACATCTAATGTTAATTACAGATAATGTTGACTGAAATAACTGGAGGAGATAGGCAGTAGCTGAAGTCTGTAGAATCCAAAGGGACTTGTCTGAGTGGCATTAATTTTTAAAGCTTTAATCAGGATAAAATCCCTCTACAGAGTCTTAAGGGGAGTAGGAGAAGTCTGTTTAATTTTTGGAATATAACCTGAAGGAGAAAGCAATAATTTCAGCAATCTCTAGTGATAACAAAGTTCTTAATTGGACAACAGGAAAAACAAACCACTCATTTTTACCCATGGAAAATTCAGCTGAAGCCAGACAGAAAGCAGCAATTCCATTATCTTTATAAGCCATTCTGTAATATTTAAACCTCCTGCATACTCCATTTTTGAAGTGAGACTTCCCACTGCCCTGACAGACACTTCCCTGCTAAAGCAGAAGGGTTTTTGCCCAGGAAGAGGCAGGTTTCTCCCCTCCCTTGCTGACCCGTTTGCATGGCCAGCGGTGGGGTGAGCCATGCAGACAGGACCTGCTGCATTCCTCTGCATCCCCAGCAGCTCTTCATCCTGCTCCAAAAAAATCCTTCCTCACCAGAACATAATAGTGTGCTAATGACCTTTCAAAACCTGGAGCTGTATTCTACAGGTGTGTGAGGCATATGGCTTCTCCCCTATTAGCAATGCAAATTTAATCAACCAGAATAATATTCAAATGGTTGGCTCAGCACGAGCCAACAACCAACAAGCAGTTGTCACTTTTCCCTGCTTTTGACAAACATAAGAAAGAACTTTGATTAAAACTTCAGTTCTCTTTAAAACAGATATCCCTTTAAATGAAAGGAAGAAGCATCCCCTAGAAGATCTATTGCATTTCCACTGTCACTTCACAAGAAAACTGCTTTTTATGTCCAGATCTCAGCAACCTCAGATAGAAAAACCTGTTACTTTTCACTTGAAAAGCAATCCTTGTCACTAAACATACTGTAATTCAACAAAGTGACAAAGTTCAGGTTGATCTGCATATTTTTCCCATTTGGGATTTTTATTGCATTACAATTTAATTTCATAGCACGATGCTGTTTGTTGTTGCCTGACTCTTGCTAATAGCCTCAATATGCTGTGTGTCTACTCTTCTGTCTGTCAAACAGCACCAGGTCACTGGGTTTACAGACTTCACCACAGAGCAGGAGTCTGGAGGGGTTTAATACCCTCCTTGCTGCCAAAGCACAACCTTGGTGACCTTGGTGGCACTCCTGGGAGAGGTCAGCGTGGTCACACATCATGGCAGGGACTCACCGAGGCAGGACCTGGCTCCAGGGTGCTCTGCCCATTTTGCTGGCTGGAGTAAGTACATATTGCTGGTGATTCGCAGATGGTGGTAGTTGGAGTTTTGTTGGAACCTTATGGGAATTGTGAAAGAAGAGCAAAGAGAGAATACAGAAACAAGGGTCTAGGTGCAGATTTCTCTCTGAAAAGCCACAGGTTAAAGCATACAGGGACCTGTTTAGGGCTGGCTTATAAATCTGCATGATAACCTGTAGACTAAAGCAAGACACAGTCATTTTTCTCTGTGTGGTACGTTCTCGGACAGGACCCGATATAGAGACATTGCTGTTGGTGCAGCTGTGGTTGAAGGAAGGCTCTGAGCCAGGCTTGTCCAGGGGTCAGGACCAGGATCCCATCATTGAAAACGTATTTGTTGTACAGAGATTTACCCCTGCACTGGGTTATGGCACAAGTACCACAGCCACTGGAGTCTTCAGAGCATAACAGTCTGCCACGCTCTTGGAAGGGGATGATCTTGTTCCTCTGGGTGTGTTCAGGAGCTTTGCAGTGTTCCTGGGCCAGCATAGGCCCTCTCATCATCACCCAGGGGACAGCCATGGCTGCACATTGCTCATGAAACTGGTCTTTTGTTTGCAGTGCAAGTGATTTTTGATCTGGCTGGCACCAGGTTTGACCTCGATGGCACTTCGGTGGAGCTCGTTCATGCTGGTGAAGACAAGATCTGGTCCCACAGCCTGCTTCCAAAATAATGGTCTTCACATCCTCTGGTAGGTGAAACCAACTCTTTTCTGTTTGCCTATAAAAGGCGTGTGGTGCTGCACCCCGGGGCTGCCTCCTCTTGTCATCTGGACAGTTAGAGGAAATTAGCGTCATCTAGTCAAGTAATTGCATGAGGGCTGCAAGACTGCACTTAAAATCTCAGATGTTTGTGGTCATGTCATTTTTCATTCGTCTAGTGAAAGAAAACGTGAAATTACTGCAGCAGATAATTATGGTGGTAGTTTTCTTGTGTTCTTATTCACTAAATGCTGATTGAGAATGGTTTGCTAATGACTTTGCTGAGTTATTTCAAATAGTATTATCTTTTATGGGACTAGAAACAGTCTTTTTATTGTGAGCCCCTTTATCTAAAAAGGCCCTGCATGACACATCCTTTTGAAGGACCATTTGATCACAAGAAATATCAGAGTCTATCTGACTGTTGCCAAAACATGGAAACTGCATTGTCTGAAGATGCAGAGCTAGAGCGTTGTGCATGATAAAAAAGGGCTCTGCTTATTCTGTAGCCTTTCAGCTACAGCAGTGGGACAGTCGTAGCTATCTGTCACTGTCCCAGGACTGGCTGGACACTGTGCCTTATGGACTTCAGCTGTGTCTGAGGTCTGCTGGTGGGAACTGAAGTTGTTAGGGGTGCAGATGGGACAGACCTGGGAGCTATGGTCCCATGAGCAAAATAAGAACACAGCCAACTACACTATTATGGAAGTTTATTTTTCCTGGGTTTCCCAAAGCAGACATTCAGCCACGTATTACAGAAATTCTTATGAAATGACGTATTTATAAGGTACAGCATAGAGAAGCTTGGGCAGGGTGCCTCTGGCAGGGGGACTTCAAATAAAGAAACACTGGAGCAACAATACCCTTACAATCTAAGATTTCCACCCCTTGCTCTTCAATTAGGGCCAACTGTAAAATTAGAGTCAAGGGTCTCCCCGTTCTTCATTGGATCCCTTCATTTTAGTCAGGCGGGCTCCTTCTTATCTCTGTGAGCAGTTATTTGTCTTTTTAAGGACCAGAATAGGTGTCAATCAAAGTCCTAACCTTCAGTTGCTATTTTGCACCTGCAGCTGGGGAGAAAAATAGGTCTTGGCAATAACAAAACTCAGTTTCTTGTTGTCTTTTAGATGCACGATTCCTTTACATATCTCTAGGGATGTAGGTCCTGTTGATGATCTAAAGCTCCTTTATCTTCTTGCTTGAATGAATTCTGGGGCTCTTTTTTGCTTAACAAGGCAGAAAGTTCAAAAGGTCACAATTTGTGCCCTACGTTACTTATGTTAAACCAGTTCTACAATAACCAATTTCTAAACAAGTTCTATAAGCAGCAATATACCAAATAATTCAACAAGCTAAGGCAGTCTATTCCCTATCACTAAGGAAAATATTAAGCTAAAATACGAAAGCTGGACTTCAGCAACTGGAGTCTGTCTCTGCAGGAGCCGAGGGGTGGCTGGGGGGTCTCTGGGCCCCCCTGCTCCTGGCTATGCCACCCCCACCGCTGCTGCTGCTCTCTGCATCCCCTGTCTTGCTTAGGGAAAGGCATCTCACTGCCATGAACTTGGTTGGATGGGGTTTTTTGCCCTGTCTGATATTTTATTTTTCCATGGCCTTTGGTTTACACAGGAGCTTGTTTGCAGGCTGTTTGTGAAGTTGTCTACCCCTGCTAAGTTGTTGCTGTAGCCAGAGTGTTTCTGGCCTCCAGCCAGATACGTGTGGTTCTTCCTGAGATACCGGCTGCTCCTTGCTCCAGCGTTTGAGTGCTGCCCCTTGGCTCCTGTGTGCCATCACCCTGCTATGTGGCCTTCAGCCTAATGCTGGGGCTTCATGTGAGGGCTGCAGGACATTATCTGTACCAACACAGACATGGGGCCTGGGGGCCGGAGGCTTTCATGAGCAGGGTGGCAACTGTGGCCCTGGGGACTTGCTGTCAGCTCTGCAGGGGTGAGGGTGGCTGGGCGGCATGGGAGCAAGTAGTGATGCTGGAGGGCCAGGAGGAAACCTCCACCACCATGGGGACAATAGGGCAGAAGGGGTGGGCTCACAAGGAGGCTGCAAGACGCAGCTGGAGTAGGGCTGTGTTGGGACGGGGTAAACATCAACCCTCGCAGAAGGAGGCAAAGCCCTGGGGCTCCTGATGGATTGTGCAGTTCTGTAGGCAGCAGAAACACAGTGGCAAGTGCAAGCGATGCTCCAGCTGCGCTCCACAGGGTGCAGGTTTCACACACGTCTCTCACAGAGCTTTTATTTTTGTTTTCCTGGGGAAAAATACACTTCAACATCTCTTCTTGCTGTGTCGCTTGTTTCTTTTGTAACCAGACAGGAGTGTGAGTGCCTGAACCTCTGTTCTAATTCTGCAGTTGTGGCTTGGTTTGGGTTTTTTAGGCTTAATAGAACTTGTTCAGCACTGACCAGCAGTGAGGAAAGAGTCTTTGGGCATTTTCATTCCCTTGATTGCTGATTTTTGTTTACTTCAACCTCTTGAAAAGCAAAACACTTCTTATCTCTGCACAGGAGATGATGCCATCTCTTTAGCTGTAGCCTACTTAAGAAAAAGGGTGTTTTTCTGATGCCTGTGTTTTCCCCTGAGAAAACATGAAACACAATGGAAGGAGTTTAAGCAAAAAGCCAAAGTCCTTGGACTCCAAAGGCATCAAAGCTGAGCTACTTTTCTTTGAAAATATTCTTTGAGTGGGCTATGATTACCCCTAGGCATTTATAATGCCACCCATCAGACATATTTTATTGTAGCTAATTTTGTCTTCCATTCCTTGATGCCTTTGTCTTTTTTTTTTTTTTTTCCTTTTTTACACTTTGATGCAGTTAACTAAACAAGCTCAAATATGCTCCCAGGAGAAAATCTAGCTCTGGGAGGTGGTGTAGCTTGGGACTGAACTGTGCAGGCAGCCCTTCCCAGTCTCCCCCCAACCCAGCAGAGTGGCTTCTGCTTTGGTTGTGTGTGCCAGCAGATCTGGATGTCCCCCCAGTGCCACTACCCCGTCTGTCCCCTCTCCTCTGTGCTCTAAATCCACACCAAAAACAGTTCTTGCAATCAGCTTTCTTCCTGAGCTGGAATGTCTGCAAAACCAAGTGATTCTGCCTCTTCTTGACACGTTTTCATTAGACTACGTCAGGCCAGCACAATAAGGTGGTTTGATATTTTATTATATCTTGTTTATTTAGCAAAGCACATGGAGTTCCTGCAAGTGAAATATCCACACACTACTGATATTGGCATTTGCTCCATTCGTTGTGATCTGGGCAGGAAGCCTCTGAGATGGAGACAGCTGCAGGTGGGTTTGTAGAAGGAAGGAGTAAAACGTTAGTAGGGTCCTGCTGCTCTGCACAGAATGGATTAGCTGATGTCATTCTGTCTGGTGGATGCGGTCTGTGCACAGCACAGAGAAGCTACAACATCAGCTGAGTCTGTGTCTTTTGGGGGTCCAATCTCTGCAAACCCAACTGCTTGTGGGCTGAACATGATGCAATGATGATACAGGGTGAAAAGCCACAACCCTGGTGTCTAAAGTAGCCAGAATGGCTTACAGGGGTTGATCCCACAAAGGGACATGCAGAACTGTATGCCTTTAATGAAATTCAGACATCATAGATTTGTCCAGGTCATGAGGGAAAGCTATCTATAAGTCAGTCTTGAGCTGAGCTAAGCTCAGCCTGTCCCTGTGGGTGGCTCTGGGCATGAGCAAGCATCAAACACTTCAAAAACTCTTTGGGCAGGAGCAAGCATCAAAAACCTCCTGCTGTTCTGTGAGGCCACAGGGTTGGTGTGTGTCCAAGGCTGGTTGGATGCTCTTTCACATAGTGCCTGGGGTAGCTCCACCCCTCCCACCACTTGGCTTTTGGTGACTCAAAGCAGACATGAAACACTGAGGATTTGTTGTAGAAGTTGTGTGCACCATGTGTTTTTCTTTTGGGCCTCACTCATGCCAGGAGTAAGGTCCTCACTTTTCAAAACGTGTCCTATTCAACTGGCTTCTAATATTTGTCAGGCAAAGTGTTTTCCATTTTCCTACCTAAGTTACCGAAGTACCTTTTCCTATTACTCCTTCTTTTCTTATTATTCTCTCTCAATTTCTGCTACCTGTGCAAGCTGCTTATTTGCATGTAGTTACTTCATTACACTTTTTCTTTTGTTCAGATTGCTAGTTGTTAGGTTTTCATTTACATTTATTTTTCAGTCATGTAAATTGGCTGTTGTCAGAATAGCTGCAAGCCAAGAGAAAATAATGAGTTTCAGAACAAAAGTAATGAGATAAGAAGTGAAAAAGTGAGATAAACAGTGGCAAAAACCCATGTGGGGCAGATTTTGTCTCTCTAAGTCACGCCGATCAGGAATTATCCTGCAAGAAACTTTGCTGATGTTAATGAATATAAGTATGGGAGTGCAATCTAACCTACAGCAGAACATTCTTTGAGTTTCATTGTTTTGAGTTCCTTCACTCCTGACAGCCCTTCCGAATGATGCTGGTACCCTCTGTCAGCACTGCTCCAGGGGCTGGAGGTCTCCAGAGATACTGTGACTGTCATACTTACACCTGCACAGGTGAGTGACATCTCTGCCCATGCACATTAGGTCTTTCTCATTCATCCGTTAACAGATCAGTGCTCCTCTGGGGTTTCCTACCCCTTTGGATTTGTCCAAATCCCTTTCATCACCTCCCTGCAGAGAAAGGTTGGGTTGGTTGCTTGGTTTTCGGTTGTGTTTGATCTGTGTAATTCCAGAGAAGCCTAAAAACCAATGTCAGTGCAAAGCAGAACAAAACCTACTGGGAAACGGCAAGACCCAGCTGGTCACAAAGGAGACGGGCTGCAGAACACGTTGGTGTGAAGCTGCCCAGCTGTGTTCCAGCCGGGGCGGGTTGCTGCACGCTGCTGCAGGCTGTCCCCTCCGCGCCTCGTGGCTGTTCTGCCCCGACACCCTGGTGTTGGGTGTCCCGTGCAATCCATCTCCCACTGCCTTTTCTCCTGCAACAGCAGCAACAAAATAGTTCAAATGCATTACCCTCCAGGGCAGTGTGTTTGAAGGGTGTCAGGGGGAGAGCTGCGGCTGGGTCCCTGTAGGGAGGCAGAGAAGGAACCGCACTGTGCTTGATGCTTTCCTGTTGTGTCTTCCTGCAGGAGAAGCTGTGTTTGCCATGCTCGGCGTGTGTGTATGTGTGCCTCTCTGCTGAACTGCCAGGAGCTGTAAGCCTGTAAATTACAAGTGGTAACCTTTAGCAAGAGACAAGTCAAACCTGCACAGGACTCCAAGGATGCTTGTTTACTCTCTCCCTAAGGAGGTATGGCTGGTGCTCTGGCACCCAAGAAAGGAGACGTGAGCTCCAAGGCAGCTACTTTGGGGACGACTTGCTGTCTGGATTCTTCCCTTTGTGACCATGAAGCTCAGCAGAGGAGAGACACGGTCCCATGAGGTCCCTTCAAGAAAAGTCAGACTGGGCTGTGAAGTACCTGTCACTGGGCTCAGATATTCTGTGGTGAAATCAAGGAGCAGAAACCTGTGGTAAATGACTGCGGAGTTCGATGTAGTGAGGGCATTAATGAAAATGGGTTTGGAAAAGGAAGCTTTGAGGGAAGTTTAAACTACAGATGAGAATGCAGTGGGAATTTTAGCTGCAAACACAAGGAGCTGCAAAAACAGTCACTCTAGGAAGTATCCATGACTTTTCATCATCTGTCTGTGCCAAATGGAAGGGAAAACAGGCAAGCTAACAAAAGTGTCACTCTGTTACTGCTGGTGGGTGACACAGATGCTGGATTTATTTAAAGCCTGGGACTAATAGCTACACTGAATGATATGCAGCTGATTCGGGTGATGTATGAATACAAGCCAAGCTGGAAGATTTCACAAGACAGTTTTCAAGGCGGAAATTGTTAAAAAGTGCCCTTTCCACATCGCCAGCTAAGTGGTGTGTATTTGCTGCTCGAAGCTCCTGTGCCAGTTGGATGTCTGCCAGGCTCGTAATGCTGCTTTAAAAGGGATCACTTGCCATGTGGAGCTTTTGCATTTTCTGTTATCCAAACAGACTCACATGAATGTTAATTTGTTCCCCAGCTGCCAAGGACCCAACTCTGCAAACAGCGGAGCGCGGCCGAGCCCCGTGCCTGCCGGAGGGGCTGCCCCGTCCCTGCTGCGCCGGGCTGGGCCGCAGCCACGCGCGGGGACCATGCTTGCTGCAGCCAGGGAGCAATCTGTCATTGCGACATGAAACATCCAGCCGCAAAGGCATTTCCTTCTTTCAAAGTGCAGTGCTGTGGCCTTGGCAAAAAAAAAGGACAGCAGTTTTTCTTTCCCATGAGAGGTGACAGCCAGAAAGGGCACCAGGGAATATTTGGAAAGGAAAAAGCCTCTTGGGCTACTTTGTGCTGGGCTATTGTGAAGCTGTCAGGTCCTTGGATGAAACCTGCCAGGGGGCAGCATCGCAGCGTCGCAAGTGTGAGCAGATCAGTGACGGTGATCCAGCCTTTGTGGGATCAAAACTAAAGCCACCGGGAACTTTCCTGGTGCTCCCACACCACCTGGATGCCGAGTCCTTCAGAGGCAGGTTGGGGATCCCTCTGGGTGGGGGTGACCCCATCATACCAGGGCCCTGCAATGGGGCCCCAGACCTTCTTGCCACCCCTCTGAGTCTTACCTTGTCCTTTTCAAGGCAGCAAAATAGCAGGCAATGGCCTTGGCCTGCGTTCAAACAGGATTGATTGTCATCTCACTTCTAGTTCTTTTAAGTGTCTGCAACACCTTTTGATGGAAATGGACTCCCCCATGTCCACTCTTAGGTGTGTAAGCCATTGGAAAGTCTAAAGACACGGTCTAATCTCATCACTGTTTGGCATGTGTTGGGCAAGGTTCTGGGATTTGCACTGAAACTTCACTGCTTTGGCTAGAAGGCACCCAATAGGTTCAAATTTAACTAAGTCTTCCTCTTCCTCCTTAATTTCCATGTTAAGGTTCTTCAATGCTTAAAAAAAAATGCAATTTTTTGGTGTCTGCTTTTAGCCAATGAAAAAACGGGAGATTGTTCAAAATATGATTAAATATTTAAAGCATGGTTTCTATTTAGAAACTGGCACTTTATCAAGTTAAACAACCCATTAAGCTCATAATCATGCTGTCTTTTGGAGCACAATGCCTTTTGCATCTTTTGAAATCAGTATTTGTGTCATCGCTCAGCATGCTCTGAGGTGAAATTAATCTTCCATCGTATTGTTTCATTTTACCGCTGACTGAAATAATATTTTCAATATCTTTTTCATTGTTTACTTGTATTGTTTTTTGACACATGACTTGTTGAGGAAATTTGGAAACGACTCACAAAATTCAGATCCTTGATAAGCTTCTAAAACTCCTTAAATATTCAGCTTAAATATTCTACCATCAACATGCTTTGAGTAATTGCTTTTTTTACCTCTAGCAGACGCAGTCAATGTCTGAGAATTGCTGTGTCCTTGAGGCTCTTTTGGTGTTAGTTGATCAAATACTGAAAGTGTGGTTTTTTTGCAAAACAGCGGTAGTCAGTTCTGGAGGACTGAGCCCACAGAAAGTCCTGCAAAGGCCAGAAGAAAGAGTTGAATTATGGACTTGTGTAAGGACCAGGGCTGTCAGAGCACATCCCAACACTTGTCAACAGATAGAGGGTCACTGGCAGACACAACGCCTGTTCCAGTTGCGGCACCCCAGAGATGTGAACTGAGGCTGTGCCCCCCTGTGCCCTGGGACTGTCCCCACAGAGTGGGGAGCGGGTGCTCCCCACACCCCACATGGCAGACAAGGGTTGTCTCTGTGTCCGGCTGGGTGGTTGCTGCAGAGCTCTGCTCAGTAAGTCAGGCTGTACCTCTGTTAGAAGTAACCTTACTGCGTGCACAATAAAGGCAGAATTTTTCTTCTTCCCAGTGTTCCATCAAGGAAAGTTTTCCTTTTTTAGTTACCTCTAAAAATACATGGGGCAGGCTGCTGTTTCTTTGAATGGTATGTCTGCTATGACAAGGCTTAGAAATACTTTACATGCATAGACTGCAAAATGTGGCAATGTTTTAAAGCCCTGCATCTTTTTGCAAATGTAATCTTTGCCATGGGATGACTGCAAGGTGTGGGTTATTTGCCTTAAGAGATTTGCAATGGATGTTTGCAGGTTAATCTTATGGCATATTACTGCCATTATGAAGGATAGTGACTGCAGGAGCAAAGCCATCACTGCAGTCTGTATGTTGGAAGTGATGAGTTTGTATCAGCAGAGCAAGCAACTCAGCAAAATCTATTATTATTTGTGGGTTGAAGGCAGTTTGATATCTAGGCATGAAAAAAATGTAACTTCAGATCATGTTCTTCGTTCTTAGTGCCCAGCTTTTTCAAAGATGTTTCCTGCTGTTGCTGATGATGTATTTACCGCAAGGAGCCTAAACATGTCCTGGTATTACAAGTTCCTTTCTATGTCCCAAAAATCTGAGAGCCGTGTTTTCTCAAAATGAACTCATCAGAACACAGACTTTCTGTCAAACAGTTCCCACGCTGATTCCTTCCCGTGCTGCAGCCAGGGGGTTACCAAAAGCAGTTGTATCAGCCCAGAATGATGTACCTGGTCTTCTGCAGCTCTGCCTCCACCTGAAGTTCTGCTATTCAGCAGTGGCTTTGCACATCATGAATTTTTGTGTTCTTCTTGGGTTTCTTGTTCTTCTGTGGTATTTCACATGAGAAATCTGATCAGCTTTCCCTTGCTTGTTGGTGTAAAATAAGCAGTTGTACACTTGAGATCAACTGTAGAGTCAGTATCTGAGGATTACTGTAACAGCTGGCATTGCTTGTAAATTGCTTTCTACCTATTCGTGCTGAGCAGGGGATCTTTCTGCTTTGCCTCTCATGTTCCCATTGACTATTTCCATGATCTCACACTGGCTTTTCATGAACCTCTTTTTGTCCCGATCAATATAATAGTCATCCATAACTCATTTCAGCGAGCAATGTGAAAGTAAGTGTGCTTAAAAAAATTACAAAAGTACAGACAAAGCCTCTTATGCACCTGCTTGTGTTTAGATACCTTCTGAACTAATTCCCAGTTCACTGAGCAGGAGGTGTCACTGTACAGTGTTGCTTCTTGGAGACCTGAAATGTTGTTTCATTCTCATAATGTGGGAACAGCAAAATATAACCTTACACTAAAATCAAGCAATGCATCAGTGGGATATTCTTTTTTTCAGAAATGAGTATTGTTTATCAGATGAAATATTTCCAGGGGACAGTTGTTTCTTTGGTGAATATGAATAACTTGCACAAATTCTGCTAAGCTTTCTGGCTGCTTCAAAGGGGAATACTTGCAGCATCCGACCTAGAGATTTTGGTCCCCAATGGGAGGCTGATATGACTTAAAATACCAAAGGAAAATATGAGAAATATGTAAATGTAACTGTTACTGTGAAAAATGTCGCCACAGCAAATCTTATGCTGTCGAAGGGTGATATTACACGTGAGATGACTGAAAAAAACACAGCTATACAGCAGACAGTAGTGGGATACAAAAGAGGAGAAAGCTATGTGTGTATATTTTAGAATTCCGTCATAAGGTAATTTAAAGCACAGACCAAGAAGCAGTGAGAAAAGGCTTAGGGCTTCATTTTTACACGGTCTTTAGTCATATATTAACTGTTTGCAGTATGCTCCTCTCCCAGAACCCATCCTACATGGAAGAATATTTTTCTCCTCTGGAAATCAGTTGTGTGAGAAGACAGGTCAGGAGATGTTTAGTTACCCTCTATCAAAAGATTGTGATGCTTGCTAGGAGGGAATGTCTAGAGCAGTCAGATACAACCCCAGGTAATGACTGGGGGTCATAAATAAAATCAATCAATAAATAAAGTCCTGGCACTTGTATCTCACACTGAAGTGGGCTGTGAATTGGGTACTAAAGCAGGAGATCCATGTGCCCATAAGGCAAGCCCAGCTACTAAGAGAGTGGTTTGCAGACATGTGCTTGCAACTGTGACCCGGCTGTGTGTGGAAGGGCTTTGTGACACCTCCTCCACACTCCTCCCTCCTCCTCTCCCACCATCCACGGTCTTCTTCCAAGTAGATTTACTTCCCAAATAAAAAAAATACTGGACAGTAAATGTAAATTGCTGTAATAAAGTAATTTACTCATTCCTGCTGTGTTTTACTATAGACTTTGGATAAAAATAGGTGTACATTTGGAAAGCCTGACTGCCTCCTAAATTGTGAGAATGAGAAATTCTATTGGACGATAAATGTTGCAAATTAATGTGGCATTTCTTATTGTTATTCAACAATTTGAGGCTGGTCATCATTTTTCTTTATTTTCACTGGTACCAAAGTGGGGCACTTCTATAGAACAGTAACCTTGGCACTTTGCCAGTCAGGGTTGAAAAGCACCTGGAAACTTTTCTTTCTATTTGAGTCTGTAAACACAGATCCCAAACCATTCTAACATAGCAGATGCAACTTTCTTCTACTTTTTGGGGGAAGGGACACCATAACCAGATCAATTTTTGTCCAACAGTGTGATTCAAGGACCCATCATGCTGCACCTGGATGTGGTGGAAGGCTTGATCACCTTGGCACTCCGGCTTCCTAGCACGATGTCTGCTTGCAAGGGCAACTGTGAAACCAGGGTACATAGCTGGTCCTTTCCTAATCTACGCCAGAGGTGTCCTGCATAAAGGTAGGCTGCTATTTTAAACCCTTGTCACTACAATGTTGTGGATATGTTATAATCACCTCCTCTTCTTTTCATGTGTCTGTCACCAGATGGCTGTTGTTGATGATTTATAGGATTATATTTCAGACCTCATTAACCAACATAAGAGCATCTATGTGCTAATTTAATTCTGTCAAATATTATTTGTAATAAACATCCTGGTAGCTTCACCCAATGGGGTTTAATTGAGTAAAACAGCAACAAGGCAGTGCCCACACGTTGATCTGGTGGGTCTGTCTTTAGCGAGCAGGCTGGGTGGATACAGCCCCTCTCAGCCACTGCGTGCTCCCGTAACCATCCCTGCTCAGCATCTGTCAGAGGGATGGCAGCCCCGTTCAGCAACCTCTGCTACCATCCATGAAAGGGTTCCGCTTAAACCCCTCCCTTTCCCTAGTGATCTGCAGCATCTTTAAAAGCATACTCATAGCACAGACCCATATGTGGGTTTTTTCTTCTTATCTAAAGAGCTCATGCCAGCATTCTCAGCCTAGGCAATAAAATGTTATTGATTTCAAGAGCCTGAGGTACCATCTGTTAGCAAAGCAACGAAAATAGCAGTGTCTGAGGGCATAGCTGGCCCCACAGCTCCTGACTGTGGGTGCTGGGACCCAAATTTCCTTTCAGTTAATGCTCCATGCGTGCCCCAAACTATAGAATGGTTGGGGGTGATGCCCTCAGCCTACCTGATGTCCTCTGTGCCACCAGCGTCTGGCTCTGGTGTGTGGTTTCTAGACAAGATTCAGGAAAAAAAGCCAGGGTTTTAGCAAGGTTATTAATTCCACATCCCTATTTGGGGAAAACTGTTGTTGTCAGGAAAAGTCTCCTTAAAACAACTGTTGTCCTACAGCCTACTCCAGGAAATCCAAAATCAGTGAGCAGAAACCCCAGGGTGCAGCAAGGCAACAAGACAGACTCAGCTCTGCTTGCTGGCTGGCCAGTGAGGCTGAATGGGGAGAGCATCCCTGCCAGTTCAAGATAGACCTTTATCTTTCTCTACTCTAAAGTAGCTACAGTCCATACAGTATTTACTGACATTTGTAAAACTAGGCAACAATCCAGCTTCACTGCAATGGGAGTGCTGGGGTCAAAGAAAGAAGGTGGTGCTGGAGAAGGTTGTGCATGCAGGGCTGAGGTTATGGGCGATGCCTGTGAGAGACCCAGCCTGTGCCCAGAAAGCTGCAAGGGAAAGCTGCTGGAGAGGACTTTCTCCTCTCTGCGCTGCTGGTGATGCTGGAGGCAGGAGAAGCACCACCACATCTCACACTCCCACTTGCCCTGCGTGGGAAGCCGAGCACTAAGGATTTATTACAGGACTCACTTAATGCTGTGGTACAAGCTGTTGTACCAGCCTACAGTGCTCGTTACCAAAGGTGGGCTGCTGATGCAACATAAATAACAATAAATCCTGCTGGAATAGCAAATGTGTGGTTAGGCCCATTACGAATATTTTGAAAAACTGAGTAGCATGTATTTATTAAAGGCTGTAGTGAGAATTGGTACCACTGGTACCCGTCTAGATGAACAGATGGTGCTTCTCCGGTTTTGTTATTGCTGTCACAGATGGGGAGAGCTCCTGTTTAAAGAAAGCCCTGTTTGGCAAGTGTTATCTGCTGGGGCTTGGGATGAGGAAAGCAGCCGAGATGTCAGGTCCCCCCCAATCTCTATCCAAGAGCCCGTGACTACTGATGTGGACGAGCCCTCTGGAAGTGTCAGCAGCAGACAGGGCAAAGCTAGGAAAATAAAAGGGTGTCACAAGCCTTCTGTGCAAATCTTCGAGCCTCCTCTGATGTTTCACTGCAGCCTGGGTGGATTTACAGAGGGAGGTTTCTTAAAGGGCAGCAGCTTCTGCGTTGCCTCCCCGCCATGGTGCACAGCACATGGCACTGTTCCTGTTGGCTCCATCCCAGCACATCCAGCGGGACCCAGCTGGGTGCTGCTCCAGCCAGGGCAGCCTCACGTTGTCCCTGCTGCTTCTCAACCCACATCCAGTGGTGCTCAGCACCCTCCCACGAGGTCTGGATGCAACACCTTGGATTTGCCCTGATACTGACACTTAAGGCACATCCACCCTGAAGAAGAATCTGTGCCCAAGCCCTTATCTTGCCAACCCGAGTAAGTTAAGCTTTTGTACTGCAAAGCCACACATGGCTTTTATCAGAGCAGACTTTTATTAGAGTAGCCAAAGCTACTGAAGTATGTTGGGCAGGAAGATTTTTGAAGTAATTTCCAGGGTGCTTTCCACCTTGCTCCCTGGCCCACTCCAAAAGCTTTGTCTTTGCACATCATAAGAGCCCTTGGGCTCTTTGTCAACTAGGTGAGCAAACAGTTGTTTTGCCGTAATAACCCTGCTTCCCATCACCAGCTCCTAACTTAAGCTCCTTTGCTGGCTGGGTACCTGTCCTGATGCTCACCCAAGTGGTGACATGGCCAGACAAATGTTTCAGCAGCCACAGTCTGACTCCAACTGCTCTAAAAATCCCATTTACAGGATTTTCTCTCTGCTTTGCAGGGAGCGACAGTCCCGAACAATGTGCTCAGCTGTTCAACAGGCTTTTTTGGCAGTGCTGCAGTGAAACACGGCAAGAAAAGGGCAGGATGGCCTGCGATTCTTAAATATTCTCATTTCTCTGTGCTTGACATTGATTCTGCCACTCAATTTGCCAGCAAGACTAAGCCTAAATAATTTATAGGCAGGAATACCTCCTGCTCTGAAAAGCTTCTTAAAGTACTGTAACTTGAAGGAAGATCTTCTATTTTTCATATCATAGAAAAAAGTTCTGGAGATGATCACCAATATCAGGACTTTTCCAAAGGTTACAAACCTAAAATTGTTCAGGATTACTTTTTATTTCTATTTTTTATATAATTTGAACGTACAACCAAATCTTTGTTTGTATATAAACAAACGCAAATACGAAACTAATGAAAATGAAATTTAAAAGAATTGAAGTAAATGGGCTTTGTTTCTACAAAGGTCTGTTAATGAGCAGAGTATTGATATTTGCTTTACAAATGGGTGTTTTTCACTTGGAAAGCTCAGTAATAGGATTTATTTTTAAGTCTCCTGCCTTAAAGCTTAATTTAGCTCTGCAGCATCTTTAGTTTTCAGATCAGCTTTCAGATGAACAAGCAGTAAAGCGGTTGTCCTTTGTCAGGAAGTTCTTCAGGCTGGTTCTGCCCGGTGGCAGAGGGGGACGCAGGCTCCTCGAGGGTACACTTTGGGTATCCAAACTGCTCCACAGTGCTCTGCGCCGCACATGCCGGTGCTCAGGGATGCTCGGTGGGCTCAGTTACAGCCTGCCGTACTGCATCACACCCTTAGAAATCTCTTTTTATACAGCTGCATGGAAGAGTCTTTTTTTTATTTTTTCCTTTTTTCTGAAAAAATTCCCTACCCATTTTTAAGCAGAGACCTGGCTGCACCCCCATCCCAGCCAGCAGTCCCTGCTCTTTGCCCACTCGTGTTTCCCAAACATTCCTGCCACTGAAAAGCGGCAATTTAAAGAGTAACAGTCAAGTTATTCTCAGTACCATCTGTCCAAACATTGCTAGGAAATCCATTAAGCTATAGTTTTACGTTGCAGAGAATGATAGCTGCACTCAGATGACAAATGCACTTGATAATTTAAAAGGCATTTTGTCTTTTTTCTAACAAGCTCTGTTGATTTCTGAGTAGTCTTCTATTCACTAAGGAAGGAAAATGAATGAAGTAAAACACTAGAAGACCCATGAATGTGAAGGACGTTTAATCTCTGCAAACTAAAAATAAAGCCTGTGAGCTATTTGGATTATTAACATTTGAATAATAAAGAAATTTAGGAAATGCCAAGACAGTGTGTGGGGGAAAATGTCAGCTTTTTAAATTAAAAATAATTGTTTTGAAATAATGGAAATAATCATATTTTTACTTTTGAAATAAGAAAAATGTTTCCTTGACAATATTTATGTGGAGTAGAATACTTTCAATGTCAAAATGAAAATGTCCAATAATTTTTCAGGGCTTCAGTTTGAATGAATCAGTCACGATCTGCAAGAGTCTTTTTGAGATTTTTAGTTCACAGAAGATTTTGGTTGTCTTCAGTCTTAGAATATGGAAAATCTTCCAAGTCTCAGATGCAATATGATTGGAAAACCTTTTCCCACTCAACACTGGTGCTTTAATGGATCATCTTTGGCAGAATTGTGGGGCTGGTTATAACACCCAGGTGGTGCTTTAGCTAAGGGCAGTGACTTCTCAGCCTGGTGACAACCTCAAAGATGGTTTTGGCTGAATTTTTTCCATCAATGACCCCTATACAGGTTGGATTTGATGGGAAAACAGGAGCCAATTCTGAAAATGCCAGCTGGAAAACAAATGGGATTTTATTTTTGTTTACTTTAGAATGAGGTTAGCACATCTGTGCACTAGCGCAGCGAGGTTTCTCGGCAGATGGTGAACCTGAGCCTGAAAACTGCCTTTGGGAGAGTCTCTTGGACTGCGGGAGAGCAGCCATGGCTGCAGAGCTGGTGGCCCTGGCCCCAGGGACTGCAGGGACAAGGTGCAGCCACCTGTCCCACTGGTGCAGGTGCTCCAACCCTCCTCTCTGAGAAATACAGTGGCGAGCAGGAGCTGCATGGACCTGGGCAATCCCAGAGCTGCTTCCAGGAGCCGCAGGATGCACAGCATAGATGGGAATGGGGTGGTTGTGTCCTCGCAATGAACAGCGGGCTCGTGGGGTAAAGCTCCCTGAGAACAGGGGGACAGATACAGGCTCTGTGCCAGAGCCAAGGAGCTCAGCTAAAACAGCATCACCATACTTTTTCTATCAGAAAATGCTTTTTCTTCAAAACCAAATAGTGGGGGGAAGAACAGAAGGCACATGGACACAGTCCCACCCTCACTGGTAGTCCTGTGATGCTTCTGGGGCCCATAAGATCTGAGCTCAAGTCTTCCTGTGGTTTGGATCTGCTCTGCACAAAGTACAAGCAGCTCCAGAAAGCTGCTGTGTTTCTCTAAAAGCCCTGCTACTTCCCAGGCCCTCTCTGCTCATCGCTTGTAGGCAAACTCTTAGGAGAAGTTGAATTTGTTAACGTTTTAAGCCTTGCAGGATGGGGACTGACCCCAGGTGAGTGATGGGGCAGGGTGTGGGTGAACTGTGGGGAAAGGGAGATGCTGAGAACGAGCTGTGCCAGGAACCGGTGGAGGCAGGGACAGGGCAAGAAACAACAGAACAAGGAAAGCCACAGGTTTACATTGGACAAGCTCTTGTTTTGTCTCCTCATGTTTCCATAATAAAAGTTCAATATGGCAAGTAGCAAGTAATCCATATGGGGCCATGTTTTTGTATTTACTCTAAATCCACCTATGCAGCTGGGGAGTTGGTCCCAGCATAGCTGCAGGGCTGGAGTCACCGCAGTTTGGTGCTGCTACTTGCCAGAACTGAATAGCAATCCTACAAAAAACAAGCAGCCTGTCATTCCTCTGTCACAGCACCCTCCTACCCCGCAGTGCATGCAGGTCCATAGGTTTGTGACTGCCAGGGTGTGCTCATAGCAGTCGCCGCGCATCTGGTTATATAGTGTGCTAGCAGGAGAGATGAGCATCTCTGCAATGTTGCAATGAGTACTGAGACAAATCACACAAATTATCTCTGAAAATGAGCTTCCACTCCAGCAAGTGGTGATGTTAAACTGGTATAATGCCTTTGGGGCCCGGGTCCAGGATCACCCTGGCATTGCAGGAGTCCTGCTGGTGCCCACATGGGCAGCATCCACAGCACCACGTCAGAGCCTTCTCATCCAAGTGTCCCAGAACACTCAGCACAGCCTCCCACAGCGGTCTGCTCCTCTTTCTGCCCTGCCCTGCCTTATAAGCATGTTTTTCTCATGACCGCTTGGATGTTCTTTATTGCAGCTTGACCCCCATCTGCACCAGAAATTTGTTATCTATCCTGCAGCAAGAAGTACTGTGTGTAGGATTGCCATGTAGTGATCTTTTTCCCTTGGATCAAGTACATGCAGAGAAAAGCAAGATACAAAACTCGTAACTCTTTTGTAGAAACGGGCTTACTTTTGCACTTTTTCTGTGAAGATAAGTTGGAGAAACCTGACGTTTTATGGACTCAACTAATGACTCACCTGCAGGTTACTCTCTATTCTGGGAATTCACCTCTTTGCAGCCCAAAGGTTGTTTGGAAAGATCGGTCTCAGCTCACAGGTGATGCGAGGCAGAGGGCTGTGTTCAGGTGTTCCCAGAGGTGCGATGGGAGCCTGCTGATCCCACGGCTGCCCCTGGATCTTTCCCACCGTGTAACCAAACATCTCTATTGCTTTGTTTTCACCTTGCCAGGAAGAAAATGAGGGAGCAAACTTGAGAAAGGACACCGGCTTTTTAGGGTGCTTTCAGTTAGCTTGAGGGCAATCTGAAATTTATGTAACAGCTAATAATATAGTATATCTCCTTACAGGTTTACTGGTTTCTATATTCTTGAAGTTGCAGTTGTTTCTACTGAGTTGAAGGCTCTGAGTTTAAACTCTGATGCTTTTGAAAGTGAGCATATGTGGATGCCAGAGAGAAGAACAGAGATGGAAACATTGCTGGGATTACATCTGAAGCAAGAGTACACCATGGCAAACATGCTGATTTTAATGTTAGCACACTGAAGAAATGTGAAATTGCCACCTGCAAAAGGTTCCTGTGAGCTCTGAAACAACACTGCAAGGTAAAACAACCCTGTAATTTAACCACATGATGCATAATACTGCCCCTGGCAGGAAATATTTGCACAGCCCATACCTAAGGATCTTCTCAGGATCCTGTTGGCAGTGCTTCCACAGAAAAGTGAGGTCCTGGTACGGGGGTGGGTTGCCAACTGCCAAGCTCTGGAGCTTAAAGGACCGATACAGTTCTCGTGCTGGCAGAGGTTGCTCACCCGAGTAACACCTGACAGAAGCCCCTGGAACAGCCCAAATACCCTTTGACTGAAACTTATGGTTTTTTTTTAAACCCACGTATAAAATAACTGCAATAGTTAAGGAAAGGACTAAATGCCATGGAGCTGCTTCGTTTGAATAAAATATGTAAATTAGTTTGGGAACAGGATCAAGTCTTGTAGCTGGAAGCTCTGTAGCAGAAAGGACAAAATTTGGCTTAAGTCCCTTAGCTGGCATGTGCCATTGGGCACTACAGGACTTGTTGCTGAGCTTGCTTGCATCATATGGTTTTAGTCTGTGTTTTATATGGCAAACCCTCTTCCCACTCCTCCCCTTTCTAGCTGGTAAACAGCATCTTTAAGTTTATGTAGGGGCTGCAATTCACTCATTTTCAAAAGGCCCTTCTGAAACACATACACCATCCAAACACTGTTTTAAATTATCCCCTCCCAGGGTGCAGCCACAGCTCAAGGCCAACTTAGCATGATTGTAATTATGAGTGATTAAAATTTATGGGAGCTAATCCGTTGAAAAACATATGTTAGAGCAGCATTTGGCTGATAAAGTACATTATCTGATAACTGCCAGTAACTTCTGCGTGATCTATAGCCTGGTACTGAGGGGAAGGTATTTAACCTGCAGCAGCTTATGAGACTAGAAAGAAATAATAAAACCCAGTGTAATCTTAAGGGAAAAAGATTAAACAAAAATTATTGAAAAACATCTGGTGAAACGGTTGAGGCATTACAATAGTAACAGTAATCAACAGCCCTGCTAAACCCACGGGCTGCATGACCTTGGCTGGAGCAGATATTGAACAATGTTGTCTGACTCAGGCTAGCAGAAATTCAAGCAAAGGATGGGATAAAATAGCAGACTATCAAAACTGATCCTGTTCAAGGTACCAGAAGGGATTTCCAAGGCAGATTTTTTTTCAGAATTAGTAATGCAATTTGAAATTTCTGGGAAGCAAGAAATTACTTGGCAAGATTGTTGGATTTTGGCACAGTGAAGGCCAAAGTGAGCCCTTGCTGCTGGGCCAGGCAGCAGAAACGTTCTTGGCTGGGTCTCATTTTGGAAAGTCTGAGGATTGCCAGGCATGGAGGGACTGCGTGAGGCAGATGTGTTGGATCAGCAGCCAGCTTTAGATAGGCTTGGTTTTGGGTGCTAAAGAAGCACTGTCTTTCCTACCCTGCCCAGCAGTCATACATGGTTGCTTTGCCTCATTCAAAAAGTGTTTTGGAGATGATGTCAGTAATACAAGCTGCTTATAGCCTGTCTGTGGACAAGAATTAAACAGCGTATGCAGGTTTCCTCCTGCCTGCCACAATTTTATGTATGTTCTGTTGTGGTTTAACCCCAACCAGCAGCTCAGCCCCACACAGCCGCTGACTCATGCCCTCCTGCCCCAGCAGGATGGGGGAGAGAATCACAAGGCTAGAAGTGAGAAAAGTCGTGGATTGAGATAAAGACAGTTTAATAAGTAAAGCAAAAGCTGTGCACACAGGCAAAGCAAAACAAGGGATTCATTCACTACTTCTCATGGCAGGCAGGGGTTCAGCCACCCCCGGGAAAGCCGGGCTCCATCACATGTGACAGTGACTTGGGCAGACAACACATCATCACTCTGAATGTCCCCTGCTTCCTTTTTCTTCCCTCAAAATACATACTGAGCATGACATCACATGATGTGGAATATCCCTTGGGACAGTTTGGATCAGCTGTCCCAGCTGTGCCCCCTCCCAGCTTCTCATGCACCTGGGCAGCACAAGAAGCTAAAAAGTCCCTGAGTGCTCAGCAACAACTAAAACATCCATGTATTATCAACATTATCCTCGTATTCAATCACACAGCGATATACCAGCTACTATGAAGAAAATTAACTCTATCCCAGACAAAACCAGGACATGTTCCCATTTCTGCCACTGGGGCCGTTGCACATTGTGGAGGGGTTGGGCTCAGTGCTGCTTCGACCACACACAGGGAGGACTTGGTGGCCTTTCCACTTCCCCAGCCACCTATTTACTGCTGTTATGGTCCCTTGAGCAGGTGTTTCTAGGTCAGGCTACAATTTTCTCGGAGATTCATTTAGTTAATGGCCCACCTCAGTGCCAAGCTGAGCATGAGGAACTCGTTTTCCACCTTCGGGCAATGAATCCAGTGACCTTTGCCATCGCTGCTCATTGCATCCCATTGAGGAGAGCTGGGGTGGCTTTGCTTTAGCATGAGGAAACATGCTGATGAATCAGGAGTGGTGGCAGGCTCTCAAAAGGACATGTCCCTTCTTTTTAATAAGGTGTTTTACATTGTAACCATCCCCTAATTTTCAATTAAGTCTTGTGCAGTCAAAACCACATTTGGCTATCTTTCTCATTTTCCATCTGCTTCTGAAAAGGACTTATGAAAGATGAATGATTAAGAGCAGTTTCTGTTGAGTATGGTTGCCTGTGCAAGTAATCAGGGTTCTGATTTGACTTTCTCTGGGTTTTTTGTCTGGTTTTCCAAAGTAATGTTGATGGTGTGGTGAGCACACCCTGACACGTATGTGTGGCCCAAGCTCCTTTCCAAAGGTGGCTTGTGGTGGGGGCCGGGAGGGTTGTCTGGGTGAGAACAGGGGAAGTAAAGCAAGGTTTGTCACATATTTTCTATCTTTTCTTGTGTCTACTGGAATTGTACCTGTATTGCTAAGTGAGAATACAGTCCTACTGCCTAGGTGTCATCACATCTGTCCATCTTTTTAGCAAGCTTTCTTCAAAAGGCTTAAGTGTGATATAAAAATGATTCATCTTTAAATTCAGTCTGAATTTTTCATCATGCTAAACTGGAAATTCCTGTTCAAAGCTATCCCAAACAGTCCCATGAGAGACAGAAATTGTTCAGCAGATAGTCCCTACCATGTCCACCTTGGAGTGATTTGTTATAGCAAAATGAAAATGTCCAACAGTAATAAATTAAAAAAGAAATCCTCTTTGTTAGTGCAATGAGAATGTAGTCTTTATAATTTATTATAGCAACGCCAAAGAAATCTATTGCATATGCCTAACTCTTGGACCCAGGAGAGATTTCCTATAGCTTCTGTTCCCTTCCTCTTGCAGGAAATTAGCCTGGCCCAGAGATATTGGCAGTTCCCCTCCAGACCTAGCTCCCACAGTGATCATCAGGAGCTATATTTTTGGCTCTGAGAGAAAAAACCCAGCTTATTTTTGCCCATATTTATGGCATCTGGCTCTCGCAGTGTCCATAAGTGCTCATCAGTAAGGGTGAATCCCAGTTGAGGATTCAAAACTGGTCTCCAGAGAGCCTCATTCTGCCTTGAGTAGCTTGTTAAAGCATAAATCTCTACCCAGTAAGGCTACTGTGACCCTTGAAGTTCCCTTGTTGCAGAAGAGTTCATATCACAGTTCACTGTTATGACTTTGTTTGCCCATAGGGATGAGTGTGTGGTTGTAATCCTTTAACTTGTACAGCATGTTCAAAACAGAAAGGTCTTTCACATACTCCTGCTTCACCGCTCTCAGCAAATTAGCAGACATCTGATTTAATTAAAGGGTAACTCACCTACACTTAAAAAGCACATTAGTCAATGATATTTCTTAGAGCTTTGTCTGGGTAAATTTATGTATCTTCAATTATAGGAATGGCTCAAATAAAAAGTGAAGCTTTTTAGCTGCTGTTTTTACTTCTAAGGGTCTGAAACATATTTTTAGAGCAATGAGCTTTATGAAGGGCTGCAGTGCGTTCAAAACAACCCCTAGTAGCCTTTCCAATGCAATATTCCTCCTTTTCTTCATGATGCCAGTGTCCCAGATCCTTTGCACATTTGACAAGCTGCCCTTTATCTCACAGTGCTAGAGAAAGCTGTTGTGTTCCCCATGAAAGGGGAAAGGAGCTCTAAAGCACCCTAAACCAGTTTTTTGTGTGTCCTCTCCTGGCCCTAAGTATTCAGAACTATCCAACGACCCGTCCTGCAGCCAGGTTGGGGTGATGGCACATGGGGACGCTGCCACGGGTCACAGGAGCGATGCAGTAGCCAGAAAAGAAGCAAGTCCCACTCTCCTCTCTTGCTTCCGATACCTTACCTATATTTTCTCCACAACCCCTTGAAGCAGGAGGAAAAATCCCCCCTATCTGCAGGCTGTGACAGGGGAATCCAGCTGCCTGGCAGGGGTAGCATGGACATGGAACCCCTGACATCAAGGCAGAATAACACCACCTGCACCCATAAGCTGTCCTTGAAATTGTAATTGGGTTGTTACACTGAGATGAAATGTGTTTTCTACTTTTTAATATGTTTATTAAGTTGGCAGAATATGATTTATTATGTTCTTAATTGTTAATTTTCTTGCTCATAAGTGTCTGGATTTTTGTAAATGATGAAATAGGGAAGTGTAACGCTATCACTTAGGAACCTTAACTAAAATTAAGCATTTGGCTTTTTAATACAATTTATATTTATGAGAAACTAATACAAGATCATTTCATATTATCAAAGTAATATAACTAATACAAGATGATTAAAAGCATGATGGTTGGATAGGTCAGATATGAACTGATGTGAGCAGAAACTGAACAGCTGTAGGACTTAGGTCCTAATTTTGCAAAACATTTAAATACTCACTTAATTTTGAGGGTGGGGAGGCTGTCCTGCATTAAGTCCTGAAATATGAAGAGAGTTATTGAGCATTGCTCAAGGCTACCTAATATTCTGTAAGATAAGGTTTGATCTGGGGAAAATTGTGGTAGATTCAAGCACAAGTTTTGCTTGTATTCATTCTCATGAAGCTTTACCTGCTGAGCATTTGCCAAAGATACAAGTGAAGAGTGTGGTGGGCAATGTTGGACTGAACTGGTTTAATCTGAGTTCATATTAATAGTTTCTGGGTTTTTTTTCTACCACTGTTGGTGAAAATAAATCTCAAGTAGCAGGTCTATGTCTAACAGTCACAGACTACTTTGAATATCAGTAAATGTCATCCAGACAAGGAAAAGAACTGGTATTATACCATTTCTGTAAGTTATGAGCACAGGACACAGTTGAGACTTTAATTAATTAATCCATGTGAGAAGTGTTCATAAGGGTAGAGAAGTTACTCATGCACCTTCAGAGCTCCTTACTCAGTGTTGTGTCTGACCGTGAAGTTTCACAATGAATTCATTCAGAATTAAGCAGTCATTGCAAGTAAAGAAATCCATTTTAATCCTTTGCATTAAATGCTTCTTTAAATCACAGCAAATTTCTTTTTCATAATACTGCATGTGCTGTATGTGCTTTTATTCTGTAATTTCAGCTCAGGGATGAGGGGGAAGCAACAATATTTGGATCTCTATTTCGAACTACTCTCTGGGAAATAAGTTTTTTCCAATATAAATCAAGGTATTGTCAGAATTCACTTTTATCAAATGTCAAGGTCAGGTAGAGGTTTGTAAATTAGTTCATGCCAAGAGAAACTAATGAACCAGTTAAAAGACTGATACAGAGGTTTGGCTCTGCGAACATGTTGGTTAATCATCTGGGAGTCCACTAAATATGCTTTTGATTACTTTTTTGGCTTTATTTCTGTATTTAATTTGAATAAATTGAAGCCACAACCTCATCTAGCTAGGAGACACATTATCTCCACTGCGTCTTCTTAGAACCTTTTTTAGTTATATTAAAGAAATAAAAAGGCTCTATACTGCATGTTTGACAAATGTGTGCAAGAGCATGTGTATGTTTTCTCATTGATAAAAGAATGACTGAGCAAACAGTCTTTGATGAGCCACCGCAGAAACTGCAAGGAAGAGAGACTACTTGTCAGAAAGCGAAGACCAAATGGGCAAGTATTGCTAAAGGCATGGAAAGAGCTGTTATGCTGCATCCACAGAGGAAGGGGTGGGTTTACTGGGCAGCCCAAATCCCCATAGGAAGGAAGGAGAACTTATGAGACACATTTTCAAGCAAACACTCAAGTACAACATTGGTGTTAACCTCTGTCAGGTCCCCAAATGGATCCAAATTGCCAGCCTCTCCCTCTTCTTCTAGCTGTGTAACTCACACCATTACCCAATTTAGCCTAATTGAGACCCAGCCAATTCCCCAGTTGCTCATTGTTTAATTAGCTCCACTCGAGCAGTGGCAGCTGGAGGTTTGTAGCTTTGTGGTTATTGATCTTTGCTTGCTGGACTGCAGTTGCTCTTTCCAGGGTATGCAGCTTGTTTGGGCTGCTCTGTCCTACCCTTTTCTAGCAGTAATTTAGGGAGTCCTGGCTCCCTGGACACATTGGGGTGCCTTTGACCCTGTGAGCTGTCACACTCACACAGCAGCACATTTCCTCTGGACCACTTCAGCCAGCAGCATCCAGCACACAGAGCCAAGGGAGATGGAAAATGGCAGGGTTTGTCTCCACAAATTCAGGCAGCTGGAGGTGAGGGCCAATATGGAAAGCCCAGTGCCCCATTGTTGTGTTTGGGGTGTACAAACCTGTGTCTGTCCAGCAGTTTCCCAGGGGACATGGCCTCAGCTTGTGGCTGCTTTTTGGCTTCCCTCTTAGAGCTCCTTCCCAGGGCAGCCAGTCTGACAGCTGTGGATGGGCTGCTGCGGCTCCAGGGGAGGTTACACCTGCTCCGGTGCCCGTCCAGGCTGCCTGGGCTTTCACACCCACGCAGGATGGGGCATTACTTGGCCCTTTCTCTCTGTAGTGAGAGGTAGATGCACAAGCCCAGTGAAGCCTTCCTGATTATCTTCCTTTCTGGTTTGTGTGCATCTAGAGTGAGTTCAGCGGCAAAGAGAGAGACCATGGAGATACTGTAGTTTGAGATTGTCATCCAGAAGTACTGTGTGTTTTGACAACGTAGAAAACAACTTAGAGTCAAGCAGGGGTCATTGATTTGCTTTATTCTTCTTCTAGAAATACAGCACATAAATTATTACACCACTAGCGTGTCAAGCTTGTCAATAAGCAGAGAAACGTGTCACATCTCTGTTCTACCTGGAATGAAGACTTTACCCTTGCATGCTCTGGATTTGGTTTGTTAAATTACAGCAGGCAGAATGAAAAGAAAATAGGAGCTCCGTGCTAGGTGTGCCCTAGCCATTCAAAGGGACACAGATGGAAACAAAAACGCAGGTGTGAGAATCACTGAGCTAGCTCAGCGTGTGAAGAAGCCAGTTGCTTTGCTGCAGGATGGTGAGTGAACAGGGCGGCCCTAAACGGGCCAGCTATTGATTTAGGTGTAAAAGGTGTGTTTGCAGAGGCTAATCTCTGTGAGTAATTGGCACGATCAAATCAAGCTCTCAATTCATGTACAGTCAGGCTGTTGCCTGGTGTATCCTGCCCATCTCGCTTAGTGTCCAAGAGCTAGCAGCAGTCTGTGCCAGGAATGTGGAACAACTCATTTGAGCTGTCTTGTTTGAAGAAATCAGGTCCTGATTGCACTGGTTATTCTGAAGCCTTTCTCTCTCTCACTTGAGAAGAACAAAGTATACCCAGAAGATGCAGAGGGTATTCTAAGTTTATTCTTTGTTGAAGTAGAAGTTAAGGGTGCTCTCCATGCTCTCACAAGATGAAAGGTGGTACAACACACCTACAACAGGTGAGAGGTTGTTTTTAGCCTGGCTGTGGGCCTTATTTAATTTAGTATCACAGAACAGTTGAGTGAGCAGGCACCTCTGGAGATGGGCTAGTCCAGCCCTGCTCAGAGCTGAGTCACCTAGACCAGGCTGCCCCGTGCCATCCCCACTTGGGCTTTGAGTATTTTCAAGGATGCAGAGTCCACAACTTGTCTGGCCAACCTGTTGTGTTTGACCACCCACATGGTGGGGAAAAAAAAAAGGCAAGCTTTAATTAAAAAAAAAAACTTTCTGTATTTCAATTTTGTCCTGTTACTGCGCGGAGAAGAGCCCATAGAGGAGAGTCTGGCTCCATCTTCTTTGCTTTAGCCCCATCAGGTGTAAAATCCCCTGGAGCCGTCTCTTCTCTCAGCTGAACAGTCCCAGCACTCAGGCTCTACTCATGCCTCAGCTCCTGCAATCCTTTAATTGTCTCTGTGGCTCCTTAGATGTGGTTTTGTTCAGGAGATAAGCAAGGAATGTGCTGTAGTTTACTTTGTTTGAAGAAACACCCGTAAGGATGGGTGTATTTTTCTCTTTTCCAGAATACGTCCATCAGCTGTTAAACTTGTAAAAACACAGATGATTGTATACATCTTTTCCCCTCTCTTCTCCCAACACCATATTTTTATAAGACTGTTCTTGTCAGCTGTTGCTCTGTTTGCCATCATCCTCTTCTGGATGGCTGGATATTCTCCTCAGATGCCAGTCAGCATCCTTTGCTTTTCTTTGGCATGCCACCTCCCAGGCCAAAGGGTGGTAGTGGTCTGGTGGCCTGAATATAGTTATGGACCCAGAGGGTGGCTGGACCTTGGGCCAGGGACTGAGTCTTGCTTCTGAGGAGCAAAAGGAGATAAACTTGACTTCCCCTAGTAGCTATGCTCAGTAAGGCAGCAGATATAGAGCTGGCAAGAGGAACCCAGGAGAAAAGTGAAATGTGTGGGTTTGGGATTTTTTTTTCCCGTTTTCTAATAGATGGAGGCATTCTTTGTCTAGCACTATAAACTGCTAAGTGTCTAGGCTGTGGGGAAAAAAATGCTCAAGGTGGCAGTGCTAGGAGAGATGCACATGTCTGTACCTGGACGCTGTCTGGGCTTGGCAATAGCTCTTCTCTATCAAGTGTCTCCATCAGACTCCCTGAGTCTCCCTGCAGTGCGCAGGTAGAAAATTTGTACAGATCGCAGCATAATAAGCCCAGCCAGGAGAAACAAATGCCTGCTGTCGCTGCTGGGGAACAAATCAATTAGCGTGGCTGACCTGGACTGGAGAAAAGCAAACCCGGCCAGCAAAGCCCTGTGAGTGTTGTCTCACTGTGGCGATGTAGCAGCAGCGCTCAGGGTGCAGGTGCTTGCTCTGGTGCAGGGCAGCACATCCCACACCCATCAGTGGCATGGGAGGCACAACTTCCTTCACCCCACCGCCCAGCCCATGTCCTGCAATTCAAACCTGCATCTACCCGACATGCAGACAGCCCTTGTAGCTCTGCACCAGCTGCTTCCTCTGTTCCTTGCTCAGGCATCTATTTCATCTGTACAATGACTTTCAGTCTTACCACTTTATGCCCCAGTGCCTCTTTCCCCATGTCGTCTGTTGCACTGACATAAGCTATTGACCCATCAGACTCATATATCAGGACAACCTAAAGAAGAGCAGGAGTGCCTGGAAAGACAGATGTGCTATTGTATTTTGTACTGAGCTGTTGCTCTTGCTTTAAAAGAAATTGTCCAGCTGGTCGTGTTCTTTGCCATCAGCCAGAGCTGATGCTGCTGCACAATAACACAATATTTGTTTGAGCTATTGTTTCCTTGGACTTAAACTGCCACAGTTCATAACTGGGGACCAGTTGGGGACCAGGTGGAGATATCCCCCAGTTTCCATAACTAAACCTTTGCTTTCAAATGAACAGAGTACTGGTTCACAGCTCCATGTCCTCCACAGCTACTTCTCATGCTGGTGTCAGAGAGAGAAATTGCGCAGAGGCTCAGGGCTTCGCGGCCACATTGCTTTGGAGCTACAGAGTCTTTAATTTAGACAAGGAACTGAGAAGCAGAACCCAGAAATGAACAGATTTTATCCTTTCATATCTTTGTAGCTCTGGTTTTGTTTTTCGTTATTTGTTTGTTTTTCTTCTCCAAAATAAGCATTCTCTCTTACACGTAAACACTGATATTTCCTTCAATAAATTTCCAGCTGAGGTCTGCATTAGCTGTGTCTCTTCAGAAAGTCACATTATTTGAACAATTCCTGCATCTGACAGACATTTAGGAAACAGAAAGATGTCTCTGAGTAGAGTACCCCCTTTTTTGCAGTGAATAAAGCAATACTTAGAACAATAAAAAAGATCTTAAAAAATCACTTTTTTTATTGCTGCACTTATGCTTTAGTTTATATTTCTACTGGAAATAACAATTTTGTGTTTAAGGATTTGGCAGACTGTATTTGTGTTGAGTGAAGCAGTGATGTAGCAAGTTGTGTAGAGCAAGTAGGAAATGAAGCTCTAAGCCCCAGGGAAGTTGGCAAAGTTTGAATAAATGTTGTGGAGGGGAAAAAGTGTTAACAAATCATAACTGTTTTGTAAATCAAAATATACGGAGACGTTTAAGCTTAGAAAGAATCTACTTTTTGATTGGCACATGTGTCAAAGCCACCCACTCTTAACCTGACTGAAGTGACGTGCTTCTATTACAGCTTCCCAAAGCCACCACCAGGCTCACGGCATAGTGAACAGGACCCTTCCTGATGCCGGCTTTTGGCTGTAAGGGCCTCAGTCCTGGCCAGTATATGTGATCTATGCAGCCCCTTCATGTGGATTAAGCCCTCCCTAATCCTAGCAGTTATTCTGAATTTCCTCTGTATAGGGAATTCTGTAACCAATTGAAACATCTCTCTATGATACTGCATCACCAAGCACATTGCTCTGCTCTTTGGTTTATTAGCTTAAAATATTCTGTAGGTCTGTTTTCATATTTCCTTGTAAGCCATGCTGAAACCTGCAGGCTTCTCTTTCCCTCTTTGTGGCTGCTATGGCCAAAAATAATTAAATTTTGTCTAGTCTAACAGCCATGACCTTTTCAGTCTTGAGTGCTTGTCCTGAATTTCATCTGAGCTAGCGACTTTTCTTCAAGCATCCAGAAAAAAACTGTTTGCCCTACAAATAACTTTCACAAGTGCAAAAACTGGTCGCTAGTCACACAGGAGAAATGTCTGGCACTCGGTGAGACTCACTAAGCTGGTGGCTTTTGGCACGTGCGCTGCTAAAGGCTGCCTGGGTATTGCAACCAGCCTCTTCCACCACGGGGCTGTCTGGGGCTGGGAGGTGATCTGATCTGTACAGTTTGAGCAGCACTTAATTTATTGCTATTGATCTTCCAGCAGAGGCACCGGACACCGTGATCAAACACCTCGCTGTTCAACCAAGATAAAAGGTGCCCACTTCTAATTTCATTTCTTAATAACTTAGCTGTTATGGGGCTTGTTGTCGTGAAGCAAACTCCCCCCGCCACCCGGGAAGAAGGCGAGGAGAAGCTCTTGGGTTTTGGGGACTTGCCCAGGTGGCCAAAAGTGCCTCAATTTGCTTTCTGGTCTGGGAGACAGATGTTTCATGCAGAGCTTGAATTTACCAGGGTAACTGGGAAGCAGACTGGAGAAAGAGTGGAAGCTGATCCAGAGTTCTGCCGCTGGGCAGTGGGTCTGGCAGGGGGATCTGAAGGCAGCAGAGACACCCCCGCTGTCCTAAGCAGGTTGGGACATTCTGTGTTTATGTTTTTGTGGGTTTGTAGCCTCATGCTGGAAAAAAAGACTAGTTATTGTGAGAAGCACACCATATGTTGTTGCATATGGCTGAAACATCTGCATATGTACCCAGGGATCTGATATATATGTGATGAGCTTCTGTTACAAATCTAACAGTGAAGAAATTATCTTTTGGATTTTTTTATTATTTTTTTAATCTACAAGGCTCTTTGCGGGAGGTCTGCCTCCTGACTTCGCCTTCAGAGGTTGTCATGAAACCTGTGGAGACTGGTGCACATAGAAAGTACTGGCAGTTGTTTGTCCAGGAGCTACCAATGCTCCAGCCATCCCTGGGGATGTCTGAAGGCTGAATGAGTTGTCCAAAACTCTTCCATAAACCTCTGCTGCCAAGCAAGCAGCAGACGAGCAAAACAGATTCAAACTAAAGTTATTCAGGCAATTTAAATAGGTATTTTTGCATCTATCTTTTTGTCCCTGGCCGATTCCTATGACTACTAAGTGTAGTACAATAGAAAGAAATCACAATGTACTGTGCATCCAACAGTGATGTTGTAAAGGTAAATAATTTAATAGGCCTAAAAAAATTATAAAAATCTGTCATCATAAAAGTTCAGATGAAATGGGATAAAGAATACTGCTCCTCATGCTTAGAGATGTTCGGTGATAGGCCAGCTCCTGGTTAATCCAAGACATCCAGAAGTAGCGGCCACTTGAGATCTGTTCATCATATATGGAAATCCTTCTGTTTTCCCCAAATGTACAGTGTCTTCATCAAGGAGTTTATAAAACACCAATTCTTTTTGTGTTCATACAGCACCTAGTGCAAAGGAATCTCCCATACTGGCAAAAAATGTTGGACAAAAAGGGTTAGGGAAAATACCACAAATCAGTGAACAGTGACATTTGCCTAGTTCTTCACTGAGCTCAGGTGATGGAGCTCCTGAGGAGCCCTGTCACAGGAGCCTTCTCCCAGCCACATGCTAAAGCAGAAAGATTCCCCTTGTCCAGTTGTACTTGAGGTGCAAATTTCTCAATCACATGTAAATTCCCCCAAACTTTTAAGTAGATTTTTTTTTCAGGCAGATGGTGGGAGTGGATAGGGGGTGAAGAGATGGAAGATCATTTGCAAAACAAACAGAGGAACTGGTTGAACTAGCGCATAAATATAAATGTATTCCCAACAGTGTGCGCCTCTTTTCATCGTTCTACAGAGTGTTGACTACTGATGGGTTAAAGCAGATGGGAGCTGGGGGAAAGAGAGTCATCTGGGTTTTGTTCGCAACTTGCGTTGCTCACTGCCTGATGGAAGAATTCTTCACCTGCATTCTTCTGTCTCCCATGTGCAAGAAAGGGGGATAATAATGTCTAAGGGTCTAATGGGAATGTCTGAAGGTTGATGTTTGGGGGGTGTTTTCAGGCTGCAGGTGCTGAGGAGCTGCTGTCTGGCAGCATCACAACTAGCAGATCCGAGTGGGCGACCTTCTTGTGCTCTGACCATGGCTGGGTTTTTCCCTTCCTTTCTATTTGTATAGCATATGTAGAGGCCTTACTGGAATATATAATTTGTATTACCATTGCAAATAGGAAGCTATCACATAGAGGAGCATCTCTTCGTATTTCTGATTTAAAGTTGGTGCATTTTATTTGCATTTAGGGCACGCTGAGACCACAGCCAGGACATAGCCCAGCAGCACAGCTGGTGGGTCCCGCAGCCCACATCTTACTATTCCCGGTGCTGCAGGAGTGTCTTAATGTGTGCTGTTACCCAGAGAAGGAGGGGAGAGAAAAGACTTGGTCCGAACAACCCTTGAGCATCTGTAACACCTCTAGGTTCTCTGAGAATTGCAATGATACCTTTCACCTAAACTGTGACAGAGCCCCTATGATCCAATTCCCTCACAATTTGCCAGACTGGACTTCAAAAAGCTGGGGAAGTGCAGAGCAAAAGATAAATATATTAATTAAGGAGGCTTAATGAGGAAGCATGAGGAAATGACTCCATCCTGCCTTTTTGTCAGGTGATGCCCCAGCATCTTAGGAATACGGTGCAGGTGTGTAGACAAAGAGAGAGGGAGGCAGTCACCCTGGAACAAACCAGGAGTGGGGTGCTATCTGCCCCTCGGTAAAGGTGAAGGTCTGTGCGCATCAGTCCTGAGGTAGGTCACGGCCTCACAAGGGAGCTTAGATGATCATCTGAGGCTGATGGAGCCTTACTGTCAGCTGCAACCTCTTTAATTTTCAGTTCTTTGTAGCCGCTGTTGCATAGGTGCTTTAAAACGCTTTTGCTGAAGCTTGCCAAGCAGCAGCAGTGGTGCTGGGCTGGCCAGCAGAAGGGATAAGCCCAACCCAGGGCTTGGACTTCTGCAGCACCTGTGGGACTGACAGTGGGCTGGCTGTGTGCCCCAGGAAATGATTGAGCGTATTTCGGCATATCAAGGAGTTGATTGCCTGTCCAGGCATTGCTCACAAACCTCTCCAACTAACTGGATTGCTTCAAGACAGCTATAATCAGGTGTAATAACTGTAATCATAATTAAAGCTCCTCATAATGGAGATATTTGCTTCTTAATTCAGTGTTAAAATGATCTATTTCAATATTGGATCAACACTTTAGAGAAATCAATGGAAAATACATTGCAAAACAGTCTGATTTGTGAATGGTCTTGAGAAAAACTATTGAAATTATGAGAAGAGCAAGCTCAGACTTAAGCCCTATGTTTCAAAATAACACAAGAAATAATATATCATCCATTTATTCAGTATTGCTTGCAACCTGCCATTATATGTCAGAGATAAGAGAACATATGATTCCTACAGAAGATTTCTTGGATGGCAAAAATTCCTAGATACTATGTGCCAATAGCTCAGCATTTGTGGAAGGTGTCATCTAATTAAACCAGAATTTTCAAGTACCAGACAGCATGAAGACCAGTAATAAGAGAGCAAGATCCATCTGTATTACAGATGGGATGTGCAACTCTAACAGTATGGCTTTAGGCAATATTTAATTGAGTAGTTAAATTATCTTTTTCCAGACGGGAAAATAAATTACTGCTCATCTCTCCAATTTATTTTAGCTTCTCCACATTCTGTTTCCTGAGGGAGTGGTGAGGGAGTGTGGGACATCCCCAAATATGCCTGATGTGATTTATTCTCTCTACGCACCATAACTCCCCGTTCAAGGAGAATGGCTTATACACGTGTGGAAGTTGGTATGTATAATATGTAATAGCAGCTGTGTTCTTCTCTTCCAAAGGATAGCCAGCTACTCACCGTGGTGGGGTCACAGAGATCCAGCTATACACTTATATACTATACACTTGTATGTAGTTATATATATATATATATGTATTTTAATGCATGAGAGAGAATTTAGCATCCTGCAGCCAAATCCAAGCGCTGTTTACCCAAGAAGCTTTTCTAAGCTCTGGGATGGCCTGAAAATCTTCACTTTGACTCGTGGCTTTTTGTAGCATGGGATTATTTGGGGAAATCGCATCAAATTCACCAAATTTCACAGAATGGTTGGAGGTCACTGCTGCAGCTGGCAGGGGGGGCAGCTTGGTGACATTTGCAGCTTAAGGTCTGCACCAGGGTGCGGCTGCCAGTATCGCTTCATGCCTCAGGATGGGTGGCAAGAACGGCTGCTCTTAGTCACCCAACCGAGAAGCGTCATACAGGCTCCAGCCTCTTATCTCTCATCTACAAGACCATGAGAAAAGCAGCCACATGTGCACTTTTTCTTACATCAAGTGGATTTTGTGAACCAAAAACCTGAAGAACTGGAGGTGCTGACTGTGCAGGGCTCAGGCTACAAGGGACATGCAGGTTGGCCATGCTGGCAGGCTTCCACCTGCTGTTTTGGTCTTCCGATCCTCTCCCTGCTGCTCCAGGACCTGCTGGGGTGGATGGTGAAACCATCCGTACGTTTCCGTGGGTGCCTCTTTGTGATGCTAATTTTTGTGGAACATTCAGGTTCATCTTTTCCAAGCTCTGATGCTCTATGGTACGTATTGTAAAGAGTCTGTTCTAGTACCTGCCTACACCAGGGCAGGCAGGGTCTGGGCACTTGCTGGTCTGTCTTTTCAGAGAAATGTTGATGTGGCACAATGGGGTGCTGTGGGGAGAAATGTGAGCTCACTGAGCTCTGCAGTGGTTCATACCCTTTCAGAGGCTATTTTAACCCAGAAGGAGCACTGAATTTGCACTTACACTCCTTCTGACATCTCAGCTAGTTAGCTGAGAAATAGCACTTGCGCTCCTGCTGTGGCGTGATGACTCTTCCAGGGTCTTCATGATGCCCGAGTCTCAACATCTCAAACTATGAAAAATGTAACTGTCTTCAAGAGAATTTAGTTGCTATTTGTGATCCAGACAGGGTTCAGCTTCTTGGGCTGCTCAAGGAGAAGATTAATGAAAGTACTGGACCTCTAAACCAGTGATCATGGCCACCATGGGGCTCCCTGGAGAGCATGGCCAGACCTCCTGGGTTCCACCAACCTCGGGTGCAGTGGCTGAGATGTGCTTGAAGGGACCAGAGCACTGCATACCAGCCAGGCCAGGTGTGGCCCAGGTATGGGGCATTTGCAGCCCTTCCAAGGGGGCAATGTCAGAGAGAAAACTGCATGGAGCAGTCGGCTGAGGCTCCTGAACACCACCTCCACCTCCCTGCAGTCAGGCTGCTCACAGCAGCACCATCCCCACTGCTGCAGTGAGGTTTTTCCCCATGCAACATCAGCAGTTGTCTTTGAGAACGTGAATCTGCTTTCTACAAGTTTTTCCCCACTAGTCACATGGTGCTGGGTTTGCTGCCCAGCTGCCTAATCTATCCACTTCTCATCGGCAGGGTGTTCGACCCATCTCTGAGCTCACTATTATCTCTGAATCTTGGGTGATGGCCTAGATTTTATCGAAGGAAAATAGGGCCGAAACATCACCAAACCAGAAAGAGCAACATGCCTTTTTAGTAGATACATACCCAGGGCACTGTTTCTTCTTGCCTGCTCCTCAGCGTCCCTTGGTTTAGTTCTTGCACTGTCATTTTAGCTCCTCTTGTCACCATGCTGTCTTATACCCCATGTGAGTGTGCTGCTTAAGTTCACTCCCCTCACCTTGCAGAGTGGCACTTCAAAGAAGTCCATGTAGTGACACAAGTGATTTTTATTAAGTTGTAGGACTGTATTTTATGCTGTAAAGGAACGCTTACTTTGCATAAAGGCTTTGACATTTTTATAGAAACAGCCATAACTGTGTTATTTCATAGCAGGAAGAATTTATTAAGCCTCGATCTGGGTCTTCTTTTTATGTTATGCAAATCACTAATAACAACCCTTCTTCATTGCCAGCTCAGTGCTCAGGCCAGGGCTATTAAATCTCCCCTTCGGCCTGCATCTATCAGACTGCCACATTAGGCTGCAACCTAATCAGAATTCACAAAACCAGCCCAGGCTTGTGCTGGGATATGAGGCTGCAAAATTAAAACCTGAGTTGCAAACATGATGTCTCTTTGGCTATTGCGAGAGGAGCAAGCTGAAGTATTTTGGGGCATGGTGTGGTGATGAGGCATGACACCACCTTGATTACTTGTGATTATGAAAAATTTCATATAGAGGGAAAAAAAAGTAAAGGTCCGTTCATCTCACTGCTCTCATTAGATTACATATCAGGCAAAAACATCCTGCTTTTTGTATTTTCAGGAGTGGATGCCACTGTGTGCCATCGGCCGTGCAATCTTCCCCTCGAACACGGCTGCTCCTTGCTCTGCTCTTGCCCCGGAGGTGCCTACAGAGGAGGGCTGGGGTGCATGTGGCACCTGGCAGGGCTGCTTGGGACATGCCTGGGAGGACCTCACTGCATCCAGAGCTATGTTTAGACCTTCACACTTGTAAGACAGCTCCTGTTTTTTTGAAGAAATCTTTCAGTGAACTGGAATTTTGCTTGGGGGAAGCGGGGGCATTATGTGATATGCTAGAAGTTTAAAAGCAATAAGGACCTTTGCTTACATGAAGTCAACAAAACAGTGAAGTACCTAAGAAATCAGTCACCCCAGACTTCCCTATGGCTGCGTATGTGGGAGCAGTACCTCTGGGAGGCAGATGTGAATCTGAACTTTTGCTGTGTATCCAAGAAGAAAAGCCCATTTCTCCTCAGTCTGGGATGACCATCTGAGCTGGGTTTGGCTGGGATAGAGTTAATTTTCTTCACCATAGCCAGTATGAGGCTGTGTTTTCGATTTGTGCTGGAAGCAGTGTTGATAACACAGGGATGTTTTAGTCACTGGTGAGCAGAGCTTACACAGAGTCAAGGGCTTTTCTGCTCCTCACACCCACCAGTGAGTGGGCTGGGGGGACACGAGAAGCTGGGAGGGGTCACAGCCGGGACAGCTGAGCCCAACTGACCAAAGAGATATTCTACACCGTATGATGTCATTCTTAGTATATTTTTGGGGGAAGAAGAATGAAGGGGGAAGGTTCAGAGTGGCGATGTTTGTCTTCCCATGTCACTGTTACGTGTGATGCAGCTCTGCTCTCCTGGGGATGGCTGAGCACCTGTCTGTGACGGGAAGTAGTGAATGAATCCCTTGTTTTGCTTTGCTTGTGTGTGCGGCTTTTGCTTTATCTGTTAAACTGTCTTTATCTCAGCCCATGGATTTTATCACTTTTACCCTTCTAATTCTCTCCCCCATCATACTGGAGGGAGGGAGGGAGCAGCTGCATGGGGCTGAGTTGCCAGCTGGGGTTAAACCATGATACTCATCCACCACTGAAACCATATAAATGTTCTGGGGAGATTATTTGCTTCTCTGGCTTCTGCATGCTCTGAAAATATCAGCTGAATCAAGTCCTGCAGGTGAGAAAAGCAGAGGAACATCTTATTTGTGGATGTGGCTGGGATTTTGTGTGGGCTAAGCACCAACTGTTCAGCATCTTTTGTGGATGGATCCAGCCCAACTGATCCGAAGTGGCATGTGCCAAGCCAAAAAATACATATCTGAGGGAGTTCCTAGACATAATTTTGTAGAAGAAAGGGAGAAGAAAAAGGCAATTCCTGCAAGTTTCATATTCTTTGCATGGGAAAGCTATCGGTGCTCTTCCCAGAGCAATTCCAGGAATTGTAATTATGCTTTTGTGTATCAGAGAAGTGTATTTACACCTGACCTGGTCTCTGTAGAGATGAGATGTCCTGCTCGGGAAATTGTCACCTTCAAGCTGGCTGCTCTCACACAGCTATTGCACAGCACCAGTTTCCCCTGTGGTGTGACTGTGGCAACCTGCCAATATTCACCCAAGGCAACAGCAGTCTTTTCTGGTTTTATGGCCTTTACATCAGACTCTGGCCTGTCAAATAGTGCTAATGCTAATGGGGCAGATTCTTCCGAGCTCTGTCTGTGATTTCCATTATAGAGCATTAACTTTAAAAAAAGTACTAGTATCCCAGCAAAACACAGAGATAATTTAGATACAGGGTAATTACCTGTACTAAGGTCTAGCTTGGACATGAGCATCAACAGCTCCTGCTCTTCCTGAGCTCATGTGCAGCCTTTCCTTTGCATCACTGGGTATGCTCCAGCCCTGCTGCAGAAGTGCCTGGGCAAAGCACCCACGGTCCCATTGCAAGGACAGCCACGCGCTGCATGGCTGGGGTTCTGTGTGCAGCTGGGTCCCCACAGGTACTGCTGTGGGTTGAGCCCGTGTTCAGGTATCGGACACTTCACTGGTGAGCAAAGCAGGTAAGGACTATAAAACTGCAGTCTGTAAATGAAAAGTGGATGGTGGATTATAAAATATTAGGCAATTAAGCTAACATTTTTTCCCTCTTTAACAGCCAGAAATAAAATTCTTTGATTAGAGCCCAGCTACTTTTCCTTCTCTGCTGAAATAATTTAAGAAAAGCAAAGCCTGCTTCTAGAATGGGCCTTAAACCAGTGTTTTTAATGAAACACAGCTAAATAAGCTGCCGGGACCCAACCCAGGGCTGCGGGAATGGCTGGACTTCCACGGCACCCCAAGCCTGATCGGGGGGGTCTGCACAGTGATGCTGAACGGGAAGACCCCGCAGCCCAGCTGAGCTTCCCCGGGCGGCCGCGGACAGGGGTGGGTGGGTGCCGGGGGCCTCCCCGGCCGCTGGTGCTCATTCCCTGCCCAGCAGCACCATCTAGAGACCACGGGCTTCCCAGCACAGCCCGCCCGGCCCGCCCCAGGACGAGGAGCTCGGCATCGGCCGGGCAGGGACTCTGCCTTTGGGCTCCCTGGCAGGGCCATGCCAGGGCTGTAGCAGCAGCGGCGTGGGGTGGGGCTGCCTCCAGCCCTGGTCGGTGGCAGGGAGAGGCGAAGGATTTCGCTATTGAAGGCGCTGGAGCCCCGACGCCAGCAGGAATCGCACCTGGGAAGCACAAAGGGGATGCGGTGTTTTGGCTGGGCACAGGTGACTCTTCTATTTGCAGTGTGCTCTGCACAAGTGGAAGCTGGAAGAGATCCTGAGCGCTGGATGCATCTTCTTGGGCCCTTTGAAACATCCCCTCTTTTCACCAGGTCTCTTCTAGGTCACCTGTGTTAACTTTGGTCCCCCGCTCCTCAAGGTGCTGGGAGATCCAGGAGGAAGCAGGTTGAAAAGCTTTTGCACTGCTCCCTCATTGGAGATGTTGCTTGAAGTGAAGAGGACAGGACAGATGCAACTGGGCTCTGGAAGCACAGCAGCCAGGCATCACCATGCCTCTCTGAGCTCCAGCTGCAGTGAAGCTTTGCTGTCTTTTAGGGCCACTTCTTTTGTAGTTTATGGTGACCTACAGCTAAACAGAGTGAGGCTCTGAGATGCTGACAAATAGCAGGGCAAGTTTCTGATGTGGTTTTCTTTGTTGGACTGCTTGGATAGGACTTTGCTGTGGACCAGGGCTGACGTTGTCTGAGGGGGACCTTGTTCTTCAGCTCCCGTAAGGCTTGGTTTTGCTCATGTCCCATGAGGCTGCTCTGGAGGGAGGAAACAGATGAGCAATATTGGGCGCTGGGGAGGGGTGGTTCATTGCAGGCTTCTCAGGTGACCTGAAGGAAAAAAAAAAAACAACAAACCAAGACAAAACCAAAACATGTGGCATTATGGATTTGCCTTTATAGAAGTAAACCCTTAAAGTGTGCAGTATGTGTTTGTCTCCCTCGGCTCCAGGCTTGCTGGAGAGGCTAGTGAGTGATAATATGTTCAAATGCCAATTGCCTTCAAATAAGTGAAAAAACAGCTGCAGAGCAGGTACAGATGACAGGGTATCCGCTGGCTCTATCTTATGCACATTCAGAAACAGATCAACAGGAGCAAGAGTTCATGCACGTGAAGCTAAGACTCAGAGTTAAGTGTCTGCTAATTAGTGTTCCCAGGGGAAAGACTGTAATTTTGCCATAGCAATGACACAGGAATATCCTTAATTGAGTTTGCTGATAACCACAGTTACACCATACGCATTTAAGTTTAAGCTGAAGAACTGGCCAGAAAAAGAAAGCTTTTCTTGTCTGCATGCAAAAGTTATTATGTCTTAATATGAGATTTCGTTAAAGGCCAAATTCCTGCCAACCCCACCAGAAACAGTTACGAGCAAAGGAGAGACCAGCAAGAGAAACAACTCCCTGCAAGAAAGTGGCAGGGAAGTTCAATGAAATGTATTATTTATTTAGAAAATGACTGCTATATCACTGGCAGGCGTCAGTGAACCAGAAGCATCCGTCACCCAGCCTGAGGCTACCAAGGAGCTAATGCTTGTATCTCCATGTCCTGTACGCAGTGTACTCAGATGTGTGCCATTCGCTGCAGCCTTTCCAGCCTTGAAGCATAATTGGCACATAGTGAAGTTTTTTTTTTATTTTACGTTTTCTAGCACGTGTAATTACTGATTTTAATTATTGTCTGTAATTTTTACCATGAGGGGATGATAGAGCAGAGACCTTTCACGCAGCACCAAGTGGATAACTACCGTGGGGTTACTTCTTCTAGTGAAGAAGTCGCTTCAGTTGTGCATGAGGGAGGGTAGCAATCTTTCAGTGTTCCAGTAAAGACCTGACAGAGGGAAAGGGGTGTTTTCTCACTCTCACACAGCTAACATGAGTGAGTTCCTGTATGGGGAGGGAAGTCATGGGGCAGAGTCATGAGGTAATGGAAAGTTATGACAGTGGAAAGCAAAGAGAATCTTGCCCAGACTTGGGCATCTCAAAGTCCTCCCAGGTTCCCTGCTCTTCATCAGCTTCTCAAAACACACAAGTCCTCACAGGCAAATGAATTACAGAGGCGGCTCTGATGTGTTTGCCTGTATGCCTAAAAGACTAGAGGTGGTGAGAAGTCTTCACGTGGAAGGAGGGGTCATCATGTCAAAGAGAAATGTTGAGAAACACTGGTGCCTGCAACACGCAGGGCACTCTGCCCCCTTCATGTCTCCCTGTGTCCCAGATCCCACTGGGGTCTGTGAAGCAGGGTCCTTCACTGACTGCTAGAGAGCTGCTCCAAGGATCCCTGTTTGTCCCTGTGACCCCTGAGGGGTCCCCAGTAGCAGTCTTGGAGTGTTTTGTCCTTTCTTTGCTTGTTTACATAGAAAATCAGAAAAAAAAAAAAAAAAAAAAAAAAAAAAAAAGTCGTCCAAATGCTGAACTCCTCTGAGAGCTTCAGCTGTTTTCCCATGTGAGATATAAAGGCTGTAACTCATGTCCCTGGTGAGGTCTCAGAGGTGTGGGAAGGGCTTCCACATAACCAGGGAGAGCATCGCTGGCTCTGGTGTGCAGGGAAAGTGGTGACTTTCTCCCACCTTTTTAATATCTCCAGATTTGCAAATCTTCAAAGCTCCAGATTTATATGATCCATATCCTTCCTGTGGTCAAAAGACACATATTTGTTTTAAAAGTGTAGAAAGGAAACTACCTCATAGATATTTGATGACACAGTTGTGCAGTGGCTGCTGCTGCATGACGTGTGCTGCATTTGCCTTTTTCCAGGAGCAAAGCGAGCATCTGTGCTTTAGATAAAACAAAGTGTTTTGCTGAAGAGCCCTGGGATGGGAGCGAGGACATGCTGTTGATTGGCTCTGCAGCATCTCCTGGTGACTTGTTCCTCCTTGTGCCTAGCAGGAAAGCTGGGCGAAGAGAGAAGACTGAGTTGCACCTCTTCACCTTTCTTGATGGAGGAAATATGAACTGTGTTACTCAGTAAGCTAAACACAAACATTGATGGTCTCCTTTGAGCAGTGTTCACTTACCTGAAAGCCAAACTGAGGATCTGCCTGGACACAACTATCTTGAAAAGAGCTGGAGCTAAACAAATAACTTCTCTGAGTGCAGCTGACCTTGGAGATTTTTATTAGCTAATTAAGCTGTTACACCCAAAGGATGGAATTAAAAACAAAGTCTCAGTTGAAATGTAGCTACTCTATTAATTGAATTAAGGAAGTCTGGTTTACATCCTAAGCTGCAGGCATCCTGAATGGCTATAAGAATATTATGATTCTTTTTACTGGAGAATGCAAATAACATCACTGTCACACTGCTGAATGGCTTAGCATGTAACAGGATGGGGCAAAAGCTGGTAATTTTACAAAATTTTATAAATTTTGTGGTGGGGTTGGCCCAGCGTCCTGGATCCCTGCAATACTTTCCAGGGCAAAGGATGAACAGAAACTATTTTTTGTGTCACTTGCAATGCAAATAAAATGGAGATTCTTGGGAGTGGGGAAAAGGGAAAGCAATTTTCATGTAATTGATGTTGTGAAGCTCGTCAGAAATTCTTCACTTTTAGGAATGTTTCAACAAAGAAGTGACAGGTTTTAAAATCCTCCCACACAATGAAGACATATAGTAGTATCACTAATTGTTGTGATATAGTATTATTTACTCCCAAGCACCGTCTGTCTTATCGCTGGTTTAAAGCACATATGTGTGTGTTTGCATCTATCAATTTATCTGCCTAAACCAAATCTTCCTGCTTAGCTGGAGAGTCCTATGGTTCACCTGAAGTCAGCCTGTGCCACAGCACCGAGGGGAATGGCGAGCAGCAAGCGTGGAGCTCCAGCTCAGCTGAAGGTGCTCTGTCTCTTCCTTTGGGGCTGGGTACTTCCACCACAAAGCCCAATGTTTTAGCAAGTGCAGAGATGCAGTTCTGAGGTGTCTGGGAGAAGATGTCACCTGTGGTGCTGACATATTTTGCTGGAGCATGGAGGCAATTTGAATTCTTTCTTCTCTACAGTGATCCATGGGAACATTGTCCCCCGAAAGCATGCTCCTTACCTGGTCAGCCAAACAGAGCATTTTGCCTATTTTATCCTCATTCCCAGTTTGTCTGTCTACACAGTGCAGACTTAGCTGGTTTGTAGATCTCACCTGGTAATACTATATTTTTTAACTCTGATGACTACCCAAATGCACCAATGACTGTTTCAGAGAGCCACTTTTAAATACAGAAGCTGTTCTTTCTGACTTATTTTCCAAGTTTTCTGCAGACAAATACACAAAGCCCCTACATCTCACATTTTCACAGTGATTTCAATGGCAGCAACAAAAAGCAGGGGCAAACAGCAATTAAATACATGCATTTCTTTCCGTTGCTTTATTTTGACTTATCTGTCATCAACACAGTAGTTTTCAGTAAAAAATCCTCATAAGATTCCCTCTTATTAAAGGATTAAAAAAAAATCTGTTTCATGCACCTAACCATGACAGGAGAAATGTGAATTTCAAAGTCCCTCCTTTTCCACCACCTGGACAAGTTTCTATGATTTGGGCAGGTTCTTTAATATCAGATATGGGAATGGGGTCCTAGAAGTATTTCACTGAATCTGTTGGGGTTTGACTGCTCCACTAAGACCTTAAAGGTCTCAAGTCTCTGTTGCTCGTTGCTCACAGTGCTTGGACAAACGTTTCCCCAGTTCTGTTTATAAAAAGAGGGTGAGAGGTCTGCCAGGACATGGTTGGAGCCAGAAACCTTTGATTTTTAATTCATCTGCGACAGAAGGAAAGACACGAGTATGGCCATAATCCAGCCCCATAGCAAAGGACCTTTTCCCTCTTACTCTCCACTAAAAATATTAGTCTTAGAGCCAAAGGGGAATGCTTCACTCCAGGCTCTTCTGAAGAATTTACTGGAGATCCAGGTTTCTTCCTGCTTCTTCTGCACTCACCTATAAGCAAGACATGGCTGTAATCCTGCTACCAAGGGTATCTTTTGAAGGAAAAGGGCTGTCAACCCAGAGCTAGTGGGCATAAATTCTTACAGTTCCCATTGCATAAAATACCATCAGTTTTATGAGGAGACATTATTCAAGCCATAAAACCTATGCATGTTTCTGTACTCTATAAAATGTGTCTCTAGACCCATCCAGGAAACAGTTTATTTGTACGTGTGGAGCTGAGGGGCACATTTGATGTTTGTTGCACAGTCCCCTGCTACTCAGACTGATGGATCTCTCTTCCCCTGCTGCTCCCGGTGCACTGCAGCCCTGGCCACATCCCGCCATGCCTAGAGGTGACTGTGCCAACCTCGAAACCTGCTCTGCCAATACAAGGTATTGCCTGGTTGTACTTGTTCCAGCCACCATCCCACTTCCAGTGGTGCCTGTGAACACTGCAAGAGAACGTGGTTTTTTTCTGTGTCACCTTCTGGGAGCCGGTGCTGCCCGGCTGTCCCTGCTTGGTGCCTGCAGAGCGCTGGCTGCTGCAGGACAAACCCACTCCAGGGGTAGGCTGGCAAAAATACCATGGGGCTATCATATAGCAAGCAGAGTTTGTGCCTGTGCCTCAGCCCTAACTGGTTTTCTAGTGCAAGTGCAGGTAAATTCCTCAGAGAATGAAATAGGGAAGATAAGCACCTAACACAGAACAAATGCAGAAGACCCCATGTAACCCTAGATGAATGGTTTAGTGCTTCTGTGTTTAGATATAAATGTAGAAACATCTCCAGTTTTTGATGATTTTCCTGGGCACTTAGAGCAGCCCGGTTGTTCTGCCTTTGCTGAAGACTTTTTTCTTGGAAAATTTTTTGTAGTAACTAGAAAAAATAGTCTCCTCCTTGTGACAAAACCCTTTTGGCAAAAGTGGAAAGTCGTTTGTGGTCTGTCTCAGCTAAACAATACTGTGAAATTTTATCTAATAATGTAGTGTGAAATCAGTTCATTTTACTTTTTTTTTTGCATGCATGATCAAGTTACAGTTGAGGAACAGATTTTCATCAGGTCTTGAGCTCAGAGGTAAACATTGGATACACTGATGGTGTGAAATAAAACAAGCCCTATGAGCAGTTGAATATGACTGCCAGGCACCCCAGCAGCCTGCCTGCTTGCCTGCTAAGCCCGTCCTCTTGCACCTTACTGCTACTCTCTCTCAAAACTGGCACTTTAATGAACTCTCCAAGGGTTTTCAGATTCCAAGCACTTTTTATACACATTGCCCATCATGGCAAACCAGTGCTGAGAGACTACTGCTCCCAGCATGGGGTCTTTCCCATGCTGCCTGATGCACGGGATTGGACTACTAGGCTTTTTTTTTTAATATTCTGTAGAAGAGAATTGTCACTCCTATTAGCTCTTCATCTTCACAAAAACCTGTTGTATTTCCCACAGCTACCTATAACTTGAATAGCAGTGGGAAGGGGCTTTGTTGTCTGTGTATTTGTGCTGATATACACTATTTTTCAGAAAAGTAGCCCCCCAAACCTGCAAAACAAATCCACAACATCCACTCTATAGTCAGTATTGTTTCTCTGGGCAGAGGTGTAAAATGTCACATACTGCTTTACTTGCATGTAACATGTAAAACTTTGATTACATTTGTCTCTAGAGAAAAATAGGATTTCTCTTCAGTATCTGGAGTCTCACCTGTAATTGGTAATATGGATTAATTTACATCAGCTGTGGGAATGAAGCCTTTCCACTCTATTATGTAGGTGCCTCAGGTGTTTCACAACACATGTGGAAGGCAGCCACATCCATCAGTAGGCCTCTGTTTTCCTTGCAAAATGACAGCAATAATAGTGAGAGGTGGAAATTAGACTGTGAGACTTCCAAGCTCCATTACCTAATAGGGGTGTCTTAGCTTTTTGTTCTAACTTCTCCTGGGATGTGCAATAATGGCAACAGGATTGTAACAGGGGAAATACCCCTATAATGCCCATATAAATGACTTCTTTGCTAACCAGAAGCATTAATATTACTCTGGTTCTATTCCCTGAGAAGCTGGAGGCCAACAATGCAATGAGCTCTATGCTTTGTATTGAAAAGTTGGGCTTGTGGCTTGGAGTATCACTTTTTGTGAAATGAATCTCTTTCTTTTTGGGGTGTAGAGGTTCAGAAAACAAATAAATAGAGACTATTTGCAGTATTGCTGGAGCCAAGAACATCAAGAAACTGAAAGAGGAAGGGTTTGGTAGAAAGAGCTAACATCTTTAATTAGATCAACTGACATCACTGGAAAAAAGTGGACATTGTTCCAGCACAGAAGTCCTTATTATTCAGCAAAGGAGATGGAGAGCCCCTAGAATGGTCTGTTTATTCAAGCTCCATCAGATGGTGTAATAAAAGATGTTCTCTCTCTCTACAAATGCCAGCTCTCTTATATAGGAATTGTCCCTCCACACTGTAAATCCAGTCACAAATGTTTCACATCCTTCCTCCAGCCATGGCAAATCATGACTTGAAATAAAGCCCCATCTCACAGTTGCTGTTTCTTCTACACCATCTCCTCTGGGGCTAAGCATTAATCACGTAAAAACATTAACTAATTCTATGCAAGTGCTTAACAGGCTCAAAGCTGATGCTGCTTGTTTGTTGCTGGGAAGTCTCATTCCAAAAGCCAGACCCTTGGGATCACTTGGCATTTCTACAAGATCAGGCCTTGTAACCTGAGTCTGTTACTGGTACCAGTAACCACTGTACCTTCCTCACTCCAGCTCCTTTTCTGATCATCTAATACCTGCCTTTTTGATATATTACAATGGAAACAAACCATGAAAAAAGTTACTCACAAGCAGGTGGTTTTGTTTTTAAATATTATCATTTCAGTTTTCACGTTTCCAGCTCTGCACGTGTTGGGGGGATTCTTTTTCTCCATCTGCCACTAGATGGTATTGCTCCAGCAGGCACCTTCCCAGCTGCTCTGCACCCCTGCTGAGATGCAGACCCCCCCGAAAAGCGGGGCCCTTGGTGCTCCTGCATTGCGTAGCAGCCCATCCACACAGGCTGTGTTTTCAGTCGGAATTTCAAAATGTGCACACTACACCAAATGAACCAAGTTCAGCTGTTGTGTTTTCATGTTGCTTTTGATCTTTCATGGGCAGGCTGCAAGGCAGTTCACAGGGACCAGCTAAAGGGGCTGCAGCACGAATGAAGCTGAGGAGGAGAAGAAAATACTCCAAGCACTTGGAGGTGCGTGGCCACAGTTACCAGGCTTTCTCGCTCCATTTGCCAGGCAAACTGGAATCCCTTCACCAGCAGGCAGTGCTCTGCACAGAGCCCAGTGCTGGCAGCTGGGATCGTGTTCCAGGAAAGGAATTGCTCAGTACGGCCTTTATTCTTTATATTCATCAAGCATCTCCTGGCAATTGCTCTTGAGGACAATGTCTTAGAGCAGCAGATATTTGGTCTCAGCTAAATTGGCAGCTTCTTGTATGTGCAGCACAGCTTCTGCTTCACGGCAAATTTTATACTTCCTCTATAATCCAAAAAGTTAAGACAGGCCTGTAGTCTGCCTGAAATTTCAGAATATTTGATGTATAAAACCTGAAACAAACAGACAAGACTGTGTGCTCCAGATCTTTTAAAATAACTGCCACAAAAATGCAAATAAAAAGCTTTTTTTCCTCACAGTTGCAAAATTTTTCTAATAGTTTTGTATTTTGCTTATGTCCTCATGAAAGAAAAGCAATTGAACATGCAGGAAATCATTCAGCAAAATTGTTATTAGTCCAGTAGATGAAAGCATCAGTGTGATGAGGTATGAAGTAATTTTATATTAAAAATTAATGACTTGGGCTGCTAAGCCTTGAGTGACATGCTGATTTCTAATGATTGATATGCATCTTTATGGTAAGTTTACATGATGTGAGACTTATTCCACTCTTACGTTTCCTTGTTTTGTTATTAAATTGTCTTATATCATCGCTTTTCCCACTGGGGAAACAAACACGAAAGTCAAACCAGGAGTGGAAAAAACATAATGTATTTAGTGATTAAATGTTCACTGCACCTCCACTGATATTTTTCAGTCATCTGATTTATATCTTAACTATGCACTATTTTTTTTTTTTTTGCCAAATTACTTTTGCTGACTGAGTAATCTATAAATAAACAAAACCTGCTAACACATTTGGGTTGGATTCTGTGAGTGGCTTGCTGGAGTTTAATTAGATGTTTTTAAAAACTAGTTTGAAGTTTTAAGTTCATGTTAGCCAGCAAACCCTCCTTCCAACCCCATCCTACTAGGTATGGGCTACAATGCACCCCCCAAGCCCGCACCAGTCCCCTTCTGCCCCCCTCATGCAAATTGTCTCTCTCACTGGCTCAGGCAGCCGTGGAATCAAGTAAGAGGAGGGCTATCATGTTTCAAAAGAGCATAAAATCAGTTGGTTTATAGTGAAAGTGTGACCACAAGAGCCAGACCTTCCTCTCTAAGCACCATAACAGCCTCAGCTATGCTGCTTCTTAACAAACAGGGGGGAGGCTGAGCTATGTTCATTGCAAAAAAAAAATCCCAGACTTCTAAAAAAATTCACCCGCTTTCTCGTATATACTGGAGAAAACATAGTAAAAGCCCTCACTATTCACAATCATGGTTTTACTGCAAAGTGGCAAATACATTATCGGTGTGGCATATCTGATTCAACTAAAAGGCTTCCAGAGCTATTGTCAGGAAGCTGGCAATGCTTTGGGCTCCCGCTAGGTGTTCATTGAGTATAAACCACTAATTGCCCTGCAAACGGCGCTGACAGCATAGCACAGAGGTTGTAACGCTCTGGTCTTCTGTTAGAAAGCGGGGTTCAAGTAGATCCCTTGGTGAGTATTTAAGCGGAGCAGGAGAGCTTCAACAGGAAGATGAATCAATGGCTTAAACAAAGTGACGTCTCTGAAATCCCCAGTCTCAGCCAGGCTGCGGGACGGGAAATCTGCCCAGCTCCTTGGTCTCTCATTTGCAGCACCTGTTAGTTATGTTGGGGACTGTTTCTTTCGGATTTCAACCCAAAGTTCCATCTTTGGCTGGGAAAGGAATTTTTATTAACTTTAGTGCCAGAAGAGCAGAAAACTTGTGAGAGAACAAACAACAGAGAAACTTTCGGTTGTCCTTTAGAGGATACTGTAGCCCTTGACAGCGTTTTTTCATTTATTGTGTTTTGTACTGGGGAGTTTACCAAAACATCTCAATGATGGTTTGTTTTTTGGGTTTTTTTTGGCACCGAGGAAACTGCCGTTCGCTGGAAAGCACTGACCTTCACCATGCAAGCGTCGCTGTGCTCGGCTGTACGACACTGTCCCGGCGCACCAGACACCCGCGCCCGCCACAGCCCCGCGGTTGCTATGGAGACGGCGGCGCGCGGCCCGCCCTGCGCATGCGCCCGCCCCTCCGTGCGTCACGTGTGGCGCGGTCCCTCCCCCGGAAGCGGCTGTGCGCGGGGAGCGCTGCGGCGGCCATGGAGCGCTACGAGACGGGGAAGCTGAGCGCGGCGCCGGTGTCCGACTTCAGGCCGTGAGTCCTGGGGAGGGCAGAGGACGGGCCTGGCGGAGAAAGGGGCGGGCACCCCTGCGAGACGGCAGGGCCCGGCGGCAGGCCGCAACCTGTCTGGGTGTCTGCGGCGCCGTGGCGGGTGGGATCGCTGCCGGTAGCACAGGCCGGGGAGCGCAGGGGCTGCGGGAACGGTGTGTGCCCGGGGAACAGTGTCTTCGCGTCCCGGGCCCTTGGCGGGCAGGAGAAGCGGTAGCTCGGGCAGCAGGAGCGGGTGGTGGAGGCCCTGGGGTTGCCTTGGCCGAGCTACATAACCGCGGGCAACCCCGCACCTGAGGCTGAGGGCTGGTCTGCCGGTCAAAGCTCCGTGTTAGGGTTGGGGTTATACACGGATGTTTGTTTGGGGTGGGTTTTTCTTTGTTTGTTTCCGGAGGCAAGTGATGCAAGTATGTCAGTGTAAGAAAAGTTCTTGTCAACAGTGGAGATTTACTTTTGTTAAGAAGCTGGAGATCACCTGTTCTTCTGTGGATGTTAGATAGTGAATAGTTTCTAATGTCCATGAAGAAAATTTGGGATTATAGAATCATAGAATCATTTCTGTTGGAAGAGACCCTCAAGATGGAGTCCAACCATAACCTAACTCTAGCACTAACCCATGTCTCTAAGAACCTCGTCTAAATGTCTTTTAAACCCCCCCCCAGGGATGGTGACTCCAACACTGCTCTGGGCAGCCTGTTCCAATGCCTGACAACCCTTTCCATCAATAATTTTTTCCTAATATCCAAGCTAAACCTTCCCTGGCACAACTTGAGGCCATTTCCTCTTGTCCTATCACTGCTACTCAGGAGAAGAGATCAGCCCCCTCCATGCTTTCCTCCCCAACAGACTTTGAGACAAACTCTAGTAAAGGAAAAGATTCTGTATGTCTCTTTTTTTTTTATTAAGGTATATGCTACCTAAATGTATGGCAATACATGATCAGCACCATCATATGACAAGTGCGGGTGTATCTAATATTAGATATTTAATAAGTATGTAATAATACTCTGATAAGCATATTCATGTAAAACCCCTATGTTGTTGATTTTTGCAAAACAATAACAGGGAAAAATAGAGTTTTCAATCTTGTTTGTGAGTTTTGAATGGCAGAATCATTACATCGTTTTGAATTTATCTATTGTAGCCAACAAATGCATATTCAAAGTCTTTGTTGCTTCTAAATGATACGCATACTCAATTCTTGATGAGTAATTGGTTTCTGCTTGGGACGAGTTCTTGTCCTCTTTTAGGCATATATATTGTGACTTTCTTCTGCATGTAACTTTTCTTATTTATTTCAGAAATGAGGGTTCATTAACATCAACTTTAAGAACACTTCTATTCTTCACAGCTCTAATGATCACATTACCTGTTGGGCTATATTTTGCATCAAAGGCTTATATATTTGAAGGTAATTCTGTTTCTGCCAATTAGCATTACTATTATAAAAAAAGAGAAAAAAGCACGATCCTCTAATAGCATTGTTCTCCTTCCTGTTTTGAATATTTTTTTCCTTATGCAGACTAAAGGCCTTGTAATATCTAATTAGAACAGAAAATTATACATGGTTGATATATCCTTCCCTGCATTGTGGTCTGCAGTCCCATACCTGCTGTTTGTTCCAAAATGGTTTGTGTAGTATACAGGTGCATTGTTTCTGTTACCTGAAGTGTATATAATGCACCCTGCAGCAGACTTCTTGGAATCATCAGGGATATGTTTCCTGCAGGTGTTGCAAACTAATTGTGTCTCAAGACAGAATAATCTTGTTTACAGGCTTTTTTTTTTTTTTTTTTTTTTTAAAAAACATACTGGCATTTGTAAGTGTAAACCAGTTAAGTCCTATACCCAGTTTCAGGTATCGAAGGTGGTTGCTTGTAGAGCTTTCTTTTAATTTGAAAAAAAAAAAAACAAAATAGCTGCTTGTTCTGTCAAACTGCTAACAGCCAGACATGTTCTAGCCTTGATTCTGCAAGGCTTGAATAACTTCCTAATACTGCAGGAGAAAAGTGTATCCTTCAAAAGGAAAGAGGGGGAAGGGAGAAAGCAGCTGCGTTTAAGAGCAGTTTGTGAATATATAACTGAGTTGGATGGTGTTCCAAGGTGATTCTCCTTTGGTGTGTACTGCTGTATGTAGTTCTGAAGGTGAAGGTGTGGTAACTTTCAAGATCCTTTTCAGCATGTTGTTTATTTTACCTGAAGTGTGGCAAGCTGAACCTTAACTTTGCCATGTCAGTTAATGGCAGCACTGATAGGATGGGGTTTGTGTTTGGAGGGTTGTATTTTTCGTGTGGTGTGATGTGTGTGGTTTTGGTTAGATTTTTTTGTGGGGGCTTTTTTTTTTCTTTTAAGAAATGAGAAATTATATTTTGGTATTTGGTCTTCTGATATTTGAAGACATATTTCATGTGAGATTCATTCATATATCTTAACTGCTGAGGAATTATTGTTTTATGGTAGTAATAACAGAAGGTAGTAGTCCTCTAAATTTAACCGTTCCAGTGGTTTATCCTGTTATAGTGACAAATAAATTATATAATTTTCTCCCCTGTCCTGATTTTTGCCTGGGATAGAGTTAATTTCATTTCTAGTAGCTGGCAAAGTTCTGTGTTTTGGATTTGGAATGAGAATAATGTTGATAATATACCTGTGTTTTAGTTGTTGCTGAGCATACAGGGACTCTTCAGCTTCTCATGCTGTGCCAGTTGCACAAGAAGCTGGGAGGGGGCACAGCTGGGATAGCGGACCCAAACTGTCCCAAGGGATATTCCATAGCATATGGAATTACATTCAGTATTTTGGGGGAAGAAGAAAGAAAGAAAAGGGGGGACATTTGGAGCAATGGTGTTTGCCCTCCCAAGACACCGTTACACGTGATGGAGCCCGGCTTTCCTGGGGATGGCTGAACACCTACCTGCCATGGGAAGTGGTGAATGAATCCCTTGTTTTGCTTTGCCTGCGTGCACAGCTTTTTTTCACAGTTTTCTCACTTTTACCCTTCTGATTCTCTCCGCCATCCTGCTGCGAGGGGGCTAAGTGGCTGTGTGGGGCTGAGTTGCCGGCTGGAGTTAAACCACGGCACCTCCCTATTTTTCTGTCTCACGAAGAGAGTCATACTTAGGAAAAAAAAAAAGGATATTGAGTTTTATTTGATGCTGGAAGATAGTAACAGAAAAAGTGAGTGTTGTTGAACTCTAAGCTGTTGACTTCAAACCCAGGGTATTTTATCTTAAATATTGAATAATTGCAGTGTTGCTTTGTTCCAGAAATAGTTTCAAGGTCTGTAATTATCACGGTGAATTCTTTCCTATGAATCTTTCTAAGTTCAGTCTTTTGTTATAGGAGTAAATGTAACTTTGGTCTTTAAGAAGAATTGTAATTTACCATTTCAGTGTTCCTAATAACTAATATTCTTTACTTTCTTTATTTTCTCAGGTACCTTAGGAATGTCCGACAGAGACAGCTACTTTTATGCTGCCATAATTGCTGTAGTTACTGTTCATGTGGTACTTGCTCTCTTTGTATACGTAGCGTGGAATGAAGGTTCTCGACAGTGGCGAGAAGGCAAGCAGGACTAGAATGAAGATCATTGTAATCTGATGCTTACAGACTGTGAATTAATTTTTTGTGAGCTGAATGAAAAGCGTTCTTCAAAATGTATTATACACATGCACAAAGATGAGGCTAATGCCTCAACTCTAGGTAGAATAAAACTTTTGCTTGTCTTAAATATGTACCAGTGTTTTCTCTAATGCTGATGGAGGTTGTTCTTTAGCCAGCTGTTATTAGGTCAAGCTGAGCAGGGCTTCACCTGGAATTAAAATGAAATAATTATATATTTTTGGAAAAAATCGTGTAGCTATTTTTGCCATTCCTAGTACTTTTTCTGGCTTGCTCTGTAAATATGTATTTGTTTTCTTGGTTGTATGTACAAACTTTTTGCAGTCAAATCATAGTGAGATTTTTGTGTTGTAGGATAACTTGAATTTCATGTCACTGTTGTACTGTTGTTGGCAAGCTTTTTAGTCTGTAGATAACACATTCTTCCTAAGGTTCCAGCAGTGCACAGAGCTTTCCGAATGATGATGATTACTGTTAAGCTGCCGTGCTTGAGGACATCCTGTTGATTTGAATTTTCCAGTTGGCTGTGTTAGCTGAGCATATTTTGGAAATGTTTCACTTAATACAGGGCTTGGAATGGTTTTGGTGCTACATTTGTCTGTGGTAAGACTTGTCCATAAGTGAGACCAAAATTGGTTATCTATGTCCAGTGGCTTGAGGAGTGCGTTCCCAGGTCTCATTCCTCTCATCTCCGTCCCAGTTCCAGGTGTGTGTAAGCACATACACTGTGTCACCACTAATGCGAGTCAATTTTTACATTTTGTTTCTGAAATGTTAACTTTTCTTATCCAGAAGCCCATCATCAGGTTGCTGCCAGAAAATTGGAGAACAGTCTCATTGGACCTGAAATACAAATTTAGTTTCTATGTTGGCATTTTGGTTTCTTGTTCTCTAGTATCTGAACTGTACATTGTAGAACAAAAAAGGGCCTTTTAATAGATAACTACCCTGCAATACAAGATACAGTAAACAAGCACTTGTGCTGAACAGTTTTTGAATAATCTCTTTAACACTGCTTATGTGTAGCACAGTTTACGACAAATAGATCAACTGTAGCACAGTTCAGTAGCTTTGTTTTTAACTCCATTTATAGTGGAGAATAAATGGAAGTATAAATGCCATGCTTTACTGTCTGGGTCTTGTGCTATATCTGTTTTATGTTTCACGTACCAGAATCCCTAGACAGTAAGTTAATTTCCTAAGAATAATAGGTAAACAGTTGCTTATTATAATTGTGTAGTTACAAAAATCTGAGAAGTTTGGCATGTGCTTTAACTATAGGCACTGTAACGTCTCAGCAGTTGAGGATAACAAGCTGAGTCTGAATCCATCCTCTTGAAGATATTTGAAGATAATGCTTTGATCAATAATGATCTTGAGAAGAGAGGCAACACTCGAGTCTCTGCATAGTAACAGCCACATAGGTTTTGTGGCTGGTAGGTTTTGTGTTGCCTGTGCTTGAAAGCTGAAATGACCACTCTGGTGAGTGGTGCAGTGAAAGTAGTCAAGTGGTGGAATTGCACCATGACAAGGGAACACAAAGAACAGAAACTGCAGCCATACAATGTAGAGTGTACATGGAGTAGATACTCTACCGAGACTCCTGTTGCGTCTCACCAATACTAATATTTATTATATCTGAAGGGCTTTGTTGTGGTATCTTAGGTTGTTTCCTTTCATGTACCTGATGTTTCTGTTAATGTCAAAGCTAATTCTCATGTCAAGTTTTTAATTGTTTAATGGCCGCTAGAGTTTAAATAATGTACTGTATTGGGTTTGCACTGCAAGGTTTTGATAGTGGGTGGGGGGCTGCAGGGATGACTTCTGTGAGAATCTGCCAGAAGCTTCCTCCATGTCTGATGGAGCCAATGCCAGCCAGCTCCAAGATGGACGCACCACTGGCCAAGGCCGAGCCCATCAGTGATGGTGGTAGCACCTCTGGGATAACATAGTTAAGAAGGGGGAAAAAAAACCTGCTGCACAATACCAGCTGGAGAGAGGAGTCAGCATATGTGAGAGAAACAATTCTGCAGACACCAAACACAGTGAAGAAGGAGCAGAGGTTCCCTTGCAGCCTGTGGTGCAGACCAGCAGCTTATGGTGAGGCGAGCTGTCCCGTGCAGCCCTGGAGGTTCACGGGAGAGCAGAGATCCACCTGCAGTCCAGGCAAAACCCCACGCTGGAGCAGGGGGATGCCCAAGGCGGGGCTGTGACCCTGTGCAGAGCCTGCGCTGGAGCAGGCAGCTGGCAGGACTTGTCACTGTGGGGGGACCCACACCGGAGCAGTGTGTTCCTGAGGGACTCTACTCCGTGGAGAAGAGCCTGCACTAGAACTGCAGCTAGTGGGAAGGACTCATGTTGGAGAAGTTTGCGGGGGACTGTCTTCTGTGGGAGGGACCCCACGCTGGAGCAGGGGAGGAATATGAGGAGTCCTTGCCCTGAGGAGCAAGGAGCAGCAGAAACCACATGTGATGAACGGACCACAACTCCATTCCCCATCCTCCTGCACTGCCTGGGGGCAGGAGGTAGAGAAATTGGGAGTGAAGTCAGGCATGGGAAAAAGGTGGGGTGGAAGTGTTTTTAAGATTTAGTTTTTATTTCTCATTATCCTGCTCTGATTTGATTGGTAATAAAGTTAATTGCCCCAAGTTGAGTCTGTTTTGCCTGTGATGGTGATTAGTGAGCAATCTGTCAGTTATCTTTCCCCATGAACCTTTCATTATATTTTCTCCCCTGTCCCGCTGAGGAATGGAGTGATAGAGCAGCTTGGTGGGCACATGGTGTCCAACCGAGGTCAGCCCGGCACATATACAAGTATGGAAACTGATAGAAATTGTGGAGAGATCAATATTCTTGTTGCTTTGGGGTTTGTTTTCTGTAGGATGGAAATGTAAAATTTTTAATGGTGGGGTACTTCAAAGTGGTTCTGTAAGTTAATTTTATTACTAGGAATGGATTTGAGACAACAGTTGTTAAAAAGACAACATTGGGAAAACTTGGTCTACATAAGTTATTCAATACTTCAGAATTGCCTCAGTGGTCCATCATGTGTTTGTATAGGCTTACAGTTAGGCAATTTAGCTAAAGCAAGCAATGGTATGTAACAGTGAGCAAATACTTTGAGACTAAGATTGTAGCAGGAATTTTCTGGAATATTTTCCAAGGTGATAAATAGTAAAGGCACTGGGGGAAATGGGAAGTGGAAAATCAGTGACTTGCAAAATCAAGTTTTCTTCTGTACTTCTTACCATCTTTGTTTTATTTAATGGCCTGCAGGTTGTTGTGGTGGGTACCCAGCCCATGAAAGCATGGCGGTGGTCAGCTTTGGTTTGTGGTTAGGTGTGCCTGACTTAATTCCTCTTCTAGCTGCTAGCACCGAGTAGGAAGTCTCCAGAGAAAAAGGTGATGTTTGTGATCATGTTGCTAACCGGAGTTTTTGCCATACCCTAACACTGATTAATGTACGTGAACTTTAAATAGTCTTTGCAGTATATTTGAAACAAAACAAAATACTATCTACCTGGCTTTTGCTATGTAAGAGAGTATCTAGTAATAATTCTCGCTTAACATTAAGAAGCAAAAACACCACAAAATACCTAAACAAACCACCCCCCCAAAAAAAACCCAGCCTCCTGCAGAATTTCCACGGTGGTGGCAGTTGGGGTCTATCAAACTGATAGGAAGTTAAAGGATGTAACTTCAGCACGCTGCTCGTGCAGTATGACAAACTGGCTGGCAGGCTTTTGTACCTGATTCCTGTGATGGGAGAGGGGAAGTTGTGGTGCTGGCTGAAAAATGACATTCTCAGTGCATTGGTGAACAGTAGAATGGTTGATGTTATTGCAATTTTGGCTGTTTTCAGACCGCTGCACAGTTATTGTAGTTAGATAAACTGTTCTTAGGCTTCTGGTAGTCAGCACAATTGGACAGAGTGTGCTCAAAACCGCCAGGCTGAGGTGTTGTTGATAATAGTTTTGATGAGTAAGAGATGGGAAAGGAGCAGGCCATTAAAATGGCAAACTATATATTATTACAAAATAACATACTCTGGGTATGACTGAAATTTAGGTGGGCTGCAGCCCACGGGACAAGGGGAAGAGGGGCCCTGTGAAGCCAAGGAGTGACCTGGGGAGGTGGGGTGGAGATGGGGTAGGGGGAAGACTGGCCTGTGCTGGCACAGCTTGGTGCATGATGACCGAGGCACCGTATGTTTTAGTTCGGAAGTGTTATTCCACTGTTGTCCAGGGGATTATGCAGAGCCCTTGACCTGAAATATGTAAACCATACAAAATTGCAAGCCAATTCCACTTTTAACTTACAATTCAAGTTGACAGCTTTGCAGTGTGTGACCTGGGGCACATTTATTCAGCTTTGTCCTGTACAAACTAGCTTTGCTACTGGCTCTGAGTCATCTCTTAGGGCACAATCAAGACTGTGGAGCGTAAATATTTCTTTAACGATACCGAATACACGCCACTCTTAACATTTCATCTTGTTTCAAATTTACAGGAAACAGTGCTCACTGTTTCCCTGCAAGGGGAGGCTCTCTTGGGCTTGAATGGGGCTCACCACAAGGAAATTCTGTGTAGTTTGTGGTCCCCAAAGTCATTCTCTATCTGAAGACACACTAATGTCTGAATTTCTGAGATGACGGGATACAGCTTGAGTCTGTTAGCAGGCCTGAATCACAGCGTTGTGTGGCAATGCTGAGGTACAGTTTAACACAAGACACAGAGGTAAACTCTTGGGACTAGAGTGCTGTTTGAACTTAAAATGGTAAGAAAAAGTAAAGGAGAAGTGAATGGAGATTTCTGTGGAAAGCAGATTTTTTAGGTGCTGGTCTCCCAGTTTGCATTCTGAAACCAAGAGGCAGAGCTGGTGGTGCTCCTGTTTCTGAAGGCAGGGATGGTGACTGGGAAGCTTTGGTGACAGATGGCCAGGGAGAAGGGCTTGTGAAAGTTGGGTAGTTAACTTGGTGACTGTCCAGCCTGGGACTGCATTTTCCTGGTGCTGGTTTGCTGTTGCATTTCACAAACATCTTTGTCCTACCAGCTTTAGATGGCAGGTTCTTGCTGAGACTATTCCCTGGGGGTGCCCCGTGTTTCTAGGAGGGATCAGGTGCTGACTTGCAACTGCGCTTTTACAATTGTGCAAGCTACTCATAGGCCTGGAAAAAAGCTGTCGATGCTTACAGTTGGCACATGAGACAGTGTGCTTTAATATTTTTAATGTAAATAGCCCAGGGCATAGGCACAGGGGCTGTGTTATTACTTAAAACTGTTTTTAATTGAAGGATGATTTATGAGTGAGAGTAACAGCAGCCAAAGAAGAAAAACTCTGGGTGTGGGTCAATGCTACAGACAGCACTGAGGAGCCATTTAATACCTTTGCCATCTGGTGACTGCAGTTGCAGATGCAGAGTTGCTCTTAGTTTGCTTGATTCATTAATACAGGAGATCAATTGGAAGTTTACCAAAGTTTAGCTCCACAGCTGAAATGCTTCATGCAGCTCATTTCAAGGGAAGGAGTCTTTGATGTGTAAGTGTTTTTGTGTCTGATAGAGAAGACAGAAGAACCCCCTTTGCTCTCAAATCTTATTGCAGTTTGAGCCTTTTTTTAGAACAATTCCTATAGAATTAGCAAGTGTTGGATGATTCTTAATTTGAAGCATTATGACAGAGCAATTTCCTTTAGAAGCTTGTGTTATGTCTTCAATACAGTGCTTTGTTTTTCTCACAGTGTAAAACGTGCCCTCACCAAAAAATCCAAGCCAAAGGTGATTCTGATGATTTGCGTGCCTGAACTGTGTGAATGGCTGTTTGTGTGTTAGGTGCAGCTAGCTCTGCTTAAAAGTGCAGTGTCTGTAGCTCATCATCTGCAGGTTTAGCTCAACATCCCTGAGACTTGCTGGACGGATACATGTTTAATAGGAGGGTCCTCTGTTTGACTTAGTGCATAGTGGCTTCAACAGGGTTATTAGAAATAATTGTGAATAGCAGCTGTTTCACAACTTCCAGTTTTACTAAGAGAAAACTTGATCTTTACTTGTTTTTTATATCTAAGATAAAATTATAATGGTACCTGTCTTCATGGTAATGACTGATCTGTTACGTTAAGGCCATTCCTTTATTTCTAGCTAGCATATTTCTAACACGTGCTTTTGCAAGCAGCAGCAAGTTCTCACTTTTTTTAGCACTTCTCTCTCTTTACCTCTCCTAGCTATTTGTCAAGTGTTTTTGATGGGAGCAAATATCTTCTGTAGTGTGACATCTGTTGTGATCCCTAGTTAAGATTACATTGAGCTTTGCAGGGAGAGATGAGGTTTTTGAAACATTTGGTGGGAATTGTGCTTTGCTGCCCATGAATTTTCAGAATGATTAGTGCTATCAGCTCTGGTATTTGAGGCATGAAAATGGTAATGCTGGGGAAAAAAGTTTCCAATTTTATAAACAATTCTTAATCAGATAGCTATTTGTCATGGGCCTTGGGAGGAGTAATTAACAACACATAATAGCATGTTTCTGTCTTGTCATATGCTTGTTAGATTCAGAACAGTCCAACTCAGCATTAAAATGTAGTTTTATTTTAGCATATTACAAAACTTGAGAATGCTTAAGTACAGTGAGTACCATTGTCAGTGTGATCCAGGCTGCTTTCACTTGCACGGCTCTGAAATAAAACTACATTGAGCCTTTTGGTAAGGAAATCTTCGAGAGCACCTGGGCATGTGTGATGCAGCTCTTCAAGAAGCCTGCCCATGCCAAAATGCCATGTTTGCGTTATATCAAGCTTGTGCAAGGGATTAATTTGGAAGCGGAGCTGAGTGGCTTGCGAACCCTAAACTGCAGCTCAACTGTGCTCTAGCTGCATGGTCCAAATTGCAAGTTGATGGGATAAACAATGTTTGCTTATTGTGGACTTTGTTCAAACTGTGAACAGGTAATTCTTCACAGCAGGTAGTTCTGCACAGCACCAAAACTAATTTGCTACAGTTTTACTCAGTTAAAGATGGAGCAACACAATAGTGTGGCTGATTGCAGAAGCACAAGTTCAGTTGATCGCATCTGGATGTGTATATAATACATGAACTGATTGACCAGTAAAGCAGACATAGTAATTTATTTTGTCTTATCTCCTTGAATTCTGCCAAGACAGTTTTCTTTCACTTTCAACTCAGTAGTTTGCTCAGCCTCAAAAATCCCTGTACAGATTGATGGACCAGTAAGATCAGTTGCTGTGTTTGTGGAAGCCAGTGTGCTCCGGGCTCTTGTGATTAACAGGTGAGACTTTGCATCATAAGGGAAGTCCCCTTGCCTGTGATCATGGCTTTTGCAGAATTAATAAGGGCTGGTCCCAAATCTGATAACAATATGAAATGCAGAAAATGAGGTATTGGTGGTATCTGTGCCAGGAGTACTGTTATATGGAGGGATAAGAAGAGTTACCCGTCAGCAACAGGATGTCAACTGATTGTTTTCTCATGTGCATTCCTAGCACTGGGAATCAGTATAAACCCATCTGTTCTTAATATTTCCCCAGGAAAAAAAATTGACTTAAACTAGGCTTTTGAGACTCAGTACAAATTTAAGCTTATTTTTTAGCCAAAAAGAAAGAGCTTTTAGATAAAACTCTGGTATTGATGGATTTTCCTCCCCAGAATACTCTGCATATTCCTTTTGTGCAAAGAAAAGGTTAACATCACAGAATATTATGTGACCCACTGCTCTCTCAGCAGTATCTGCCATTCACCACCATTCATCCACAGTGATTCTTTTAGGAATTGTTTCTGGTCAGATCTTGAATTGGTGGACACCAGGAATGTCACCTAGTTTTGCACAGCTTTACGTTCTCTTCCAAGTCTGTACGGCTCACGCTGCAGCGCATGCTTTCCTCCTTTCTCAGTTCTTCTGAGCATTCCATGAAATCCCTGTTTCAGTGGATTGTTGCCGCCATTCAGCTGACTTTAGACTTCCCTGGGCTCCTTTCAGGCACACCTTTTCTCTGCCTGATCCTTTCCTTCCGCCTCCTTCTAAAATCTTAAAAAATAATAAGTAAAAAAGTTGGAATTTGCACACCACTGGAGGATGATGCTGCACCTAAACGGTGTGATTCCATTATCCTTTCAATAGCATTAGCGCTGTGCGTTCATCCTGCTTTGCACTTCCAGAGCACATCTGTTCATTTGCACAAAATATTGAGCTGAGAATGAGTTCAGTGGTCAGGGTCCGGAGTATGCATGTGGTGGTCTCTGGGGAAAGGGTTGGCATGAGACTGGAAGGAATAAGCCAGTGGGTAAATGATATAAAGGAATTAAACTAATACACGGGCCCTAACTCTTCATGTATGCGTTTGGTTACGTACATGTCTTAGTCTTAGCTCTAAGCAGTGTATTGTTTGGGAAAGTGTACTCAAGCATGACTCATTTGCATTTGGCTCCCTCTCCCAAAACATTGTGCCATTTGAAATGGTTTATTTTTCTGTATTTAAAGAATATTGTTTCATAATCCAAAAACTATTTTTCTTTTTTTCTAGGACAATTGGTGGAAGTGTTTTTATTCATCTTTTTATTACTTAAGAGCTTCTATCTGCAATACACAATAGAGGCAAATGAATTGATTTTTTTTTGAGACAAGCTTGCCTTTTATCCTACAGAAGTGGTGACTCAGGAGATTCATCCAACCCTCATCTCTATTCCTCCCCCAGCTAATAAGTTAAATGTGAGTTTTGTGTTTGTATTAAAAGGCAGCCTATGCTTACCTCACTAGGGAGCTTGTTTGAACATTGAGTTCACAAGAGGAAAATTCCTTGCCACAGTAAAACAGCATCTCTGGGCATTAAGGAGCATTGCAAAATCTGCTCCCGAAGTGAAGAAAACAACATTAGATTTAATTTGTTGCTCACATTTACAGTGATGCTAGTCTGGCGTGCTTGTAACTCTTGATGCCGATGCCGGAAGGCTTGTTGTTCTGACACAGGTCTCTGCCTTCTGCTTACTATTTATGTAATATTTTGGGCTTGTGAATCGTGTAGATGAAGAGTATTGGGATGTACAAGATGCTGCACTGACCTAGGATAAAAGCTCCCCCTACTTCCATTCTGACTGAAACAGTCCTGCGAGTGGTTGTTCTGGTGTAACCAAGGAGGGAGTGTGGAGGATGGATGCAGGTGGAGGTTCTTCAAGTCACTGTCGGTGCTGAAGCCACGTGCTGTGAGAAGGCACCCTGAGCTGGAGCCGGCTCCCATATTAATGTAGACAAGCTCGTTTAAAGCTAAAATGAGGTATGGACTTGCAGCTCTGCAGTGCAGAAGTACCATGAGTTGTAGCTGAGAGGAAAGATGGGCTTGATCAGCACAAGTCACTGCGTAAAAGGCAGCAGATTTATTTGAGAAGTTGTGGATTTTGCACTGGGTTTTCTTCATGTGCAGCAAAGGTCTTCTGGGCATCCCTGCTGGCAGATGCTGGTTTAAAGCCTCCCATGGGGGATCCATGATTGGGGTGCACAAGAATTAGAGGCCTTCTTGGTGTCTCCCAGCCCATGTCTGTCAAAAAAGTTTCACATACAGGGTCTGGCATCTCTAACTCTGTTCTTCCCTCAAAAGGTGCTTATAAACGAGGTGACAGGACCAGGGCCACTATCGAGGCCTCTGTCAACTGTGTTTATGGAGAGACGGTGGTGAACCAGACAGATGCAGTACAAATTGGCTACTTTGGAGAGTTGGCCCTGAAAGCTGGTTTACAGGTGGATGTTTGAGTTGTCCATTTAACCTCAAACTCTTGGGCAAAGAGACACTTTTGTTACATAGCTGAGTGTGGTATTTTGATCATTTTATGATGTAAATACTGTGTAACATAGAACAGAGTTGAGCTCCTGAATTGTGTTTGTGTAGAGGCTGATCAGTGTCTGGCTGTAGAGAGTACATGAAGCCACAACAGTGGCATGGGTGTGAATTCAGCCTTGACAGGTGTTTTGCCCTCCCTTCCCTATTGTTAATTATTCATCAGCTCCAAAGAGCAAGCCCTGTTTTTCCAAGTGCTCCTTTTTGGTGAAATCTGGAGACGTAAAGCAAAAGAACAAGCTTTGCACAAAGAAACCACGCTCTGAACATAAATTTTTTCCTGTTTGATCGCTACACACTTAACACTGCCTTGCAGATGTTCAGAGGACTGGTACTTAACTAAGGAAAGGCTGTTGAGATTGATTTTCCAGAAACAATAAAAACTCCATGCCTATCTCCTCCATTCACCATTCCCTAGGGTAGGAGGGACTGGCTGTAATTACAGAGGCTGCAGAATAGACATGTTCATACTCTCAGCCAGAACTACAACCTCTTTCTGTATGTTCCCAGCTAAGGACAGACTATCTAGGGATTCCTGTTAAAAGGGTTTTGGAGATCTTGCAGCACTGCTATTTTCCTGGAACTCTCCAAAACAAATGTGCTGCTGTGAATGGAGTTCTTGATAGATGAACCTGGAGAAGAGCAAGTGATGGACTAGGTCATGTATAGCAAAGAGTTAAGCTTTATAACCCACAGGATGCTAAACAGAACCTGTATCTGCAAGAATAAAGGATAAAAGCTATGATTTCCAAACCTTCCCTTATGCTAAAGTAGAAATATGCTATAATGAAGATACTATCTGTTAGTTTCCTCATTCATTTGTAGATGTGTGTTCTTTAAACAAGATCTTCTTTACAAAGTGTAGGGGCTGTTTAATTCTTTAGGGGATGAGCATATTTATTAGGAGCTCATAATTCGTGTAACTTGTTACATTAAAATGTGAATGCATTAGGGTATAGTCTGATGAGAAGCATGAAAGTGATTACTAAACTGCAGAAATAAATGTGCTAGAACCCTAAATACTATCATAATCCTCTAAGGGCAAATTGCGTCCTCATTCATTTATAATGTTATTGCGATTGGCTTCGTTTTAGTCCAACTTTGAGTCAATACCTCTGTGAAAACCTCATGACATGCCTTCCAAAGTGACATCAAAGACAAAAGGAGAAAAACAGTCTTGACAAAACCAGGTCACTACATCAGCAAGAGCAGAATGAGCTGAGCAGCCCTGCTTCCTAGATCTGAACCTTGCTGCAGGAGCATCGCTGCACTCCCGTTAGTGTGTCACAAGTGCTGTTCGCAGCAGTCAGGGGCCAAAAAGTGTCACAACAACAGCTAAAGCCTTGGCCAAAGCCTCATGCCTCTCCTCTCAGAGCACTGCTGTCCTGAGGTGAGGATGTGGAGGTGCTCAAAGCACCTCTTTGGGGAGAATGTCCTGCTCTCAGCTATGCATTGTAGCCAGCCCCTGGCACAAGTTAGGAATGAGGAGGAATAATGAGTCCTTTGTGCCTAAATCAAGCAAAAATCCCATCAAGGAAATAGAGATGTTCTGCTAGCCCTGTGCTTGCAGAAAAGCAAGGGTTCTTTCATAGTCTTGGCTAAGAAATCCCAGGGCTGGGAGAGACTAAGGATCTTCTAAAGCATATATGTATCTCCAACACCTGTGAACCATGAGAAAAATGTATGGGCCTGAAGCCCATCTCAGTCTGCCTACAGAGCAGGGGTCTGTCAAGAAACCATCATCTCCCCCTCCTGCCACAGCTCCTGTGTATCCCTGGAAGAGCTGTCCGTCAAGGGACACAGAGCGGGATCTGAGTACAGAGGCACAGGGCCAGGCAGGCTGCTGTGGAATTGCCACGTGGGCAAAATAACTGTCAGTAATGGCGGGGTGGGAGCTAGAGGGCATCCATGGACAGGGCTCTGCTCCTGGTTCCCTTGGACAGTGTCCTCCAGCAATTTTTGTAAAGGTCTGGTTTAGTGTAGATAGCCAAAACTCAACAACACAATTATCTTGCTGGCAGGGCCAGGTAATTAATATCTAGTACAACATACTTTAACAAACTGCTTCTTTCACATGTGTTTTGTGCAAAGTGGGAGTGCTGAGGTGTGCTAGTTTTGCTAGTTTTCTGCTGTCTGGTGAAGAGGGTGAAGAAAACCTACAGGAAGAAGGGAATGTGTATGCTATCTTTGGGGGTTTTAATTAAATAATCAGCAGTGGCAGCAACAGCAAAGTGCCAGGGCTTCTCCTGGGACACGCTTACTGAGCAAGTGATTTGCAGAGGAGAGGGAATCTGGATGCGAGAGACTCATACAGGTGTCTGTGTTCAAGAACAGCATCTCTTATTGCCAAGAAACCTCACTCTTCGTGTTGCTTGTTTACTTTGCTTAATGAAGAAGAGACCTTTACCTGTGTCTTTGACCATACAGGTGCAAGGCCGGAGTTTTGGTGTTACCGCATGAAGAGCAGTAACAGCACGTGGTCTCTTGCAGGTTTCACTAAAGCCACACAACACCACATGTAGCAGATGCTAAATGGAAGCCCCATGGCACAAGCTTTGCTCTTTCTATAGGACACCCCAAGCAAGAGTTACGAAAAAGCAAACATCTAGTCTGGGGCTTGAAATGTCACACTGCGCGGTCTTGTCTCCTCACACAGCTCTACCGAGCGCTGAAAGCTGGAGTCTGCTCCTGCGCTCATCAGCCGATGTTCCCCCACCCGGCTTTGAGCGGAGGAGCTTGTTGATGGGTGCAGGTCAGCCCTGCTCCCCACAGCATCTCCTGAAGCACTGTGAGTGCTGCGGGGACACAGAACCACCGGGGCACGCGTGGGGTCCGTGTCCAGGAGGTTGTGCCTGCACAAAGCAAATGCCGAGCACGAGCTGGCGTCTGCCCTGACCAACAGGTCACCTGGGGCAATAAACTCAAGGAGGGAAAGAGAAACTTGCTTTAATAACATTAAGAAGACCTGCTTTCATTTCAAGTAAGTTAATATCTCAGTGCAAAATAAATGACTTCTATCACCTTGGGCTTTTCTAGGTAGGATTTTGAGCAGAGCAAGCTAATGATGATTCTGGCTCATTAGAATTTTAAAGGGTGTTCTCACTTCTTGGTGTAAACAGAAAGTGATAGTGTAGCATGTGGGAGGTCTTTAATCTTGTCTTCTAGATTTACATTTTGTAGGATTAGAATTTTTTTCGTTTAAGCTTTTTGTTTCATCTTGAGCAGAGGCAAGCGGGTAACTAATAGGACACACAGAGCATTTTAATGTGGCTTTTTCCTGAAATCATCTGAGCAGCCAAGCCCCCTCAGACCACAGCCCTACCCTCCCATCTGCATTTCGTAAAGGTATTATCACTGTAATTAATAGGAGTTGTATAACAGTACCTAATTAAACTCTGATCATATAGTGTAAATTTAACTTGATTATCGTTAGCCTCAGTGAACTCTGCAGGAGATTAATCCTGGTGATTCAGTCAGCACAGAAAGCAACAGCACCAGTTCTGCAGAGGACCGAAATATTAGTGTGTGGAAATGCTCTGTGTTCGAAAAACCCACAAGGCAGGGCTGTGCACTGACGGCGAGGGGATTGTGCTGCAACTGGAGTCGCCCCATTTCTCAACTGGTTAAAAGCCACTGGGATGCCAGCAGGCTCCTACAGCACAGATCTTAAAATCACTGAATAAGGAGTCTGTGAGAGGATTACGGCTTACATAAGAGTTTTATGTCTGTCCTAAAGCTACAGCCCCTATGCTTTCGTGGGCTGCACACTGTGTCTGCCAATGATTCACGGACACCAGAATGACTCCTGAATGACTACAAGCCATGTTTTGCTTAAGATGGGATTTCAGATACAAGACCTGGTCCCTGTCTTATGAAAGCTGGTGGGGTTCTGTCCGTGACACTAGAGCAAAGACAATAATGTTATTTATTTATCTTGATATCTGCAGATTAGAATGCTGTGTGCTTCGATTCTGCCCAGTGTGCCAGACAATATTTCCACTTTTCTTTGCTAAAATACCAAATAAACCTTTGGTATTTTTTTTTTTCCTCTATCTAGTCCAGAAGTACAGGGCATGGGGTTTGCCCTGTCTTTCACTGTGTGCATCTGCTTGTTTGCCGCTAATAATAGTTTAATCAATCGGGCCGATTCCTGCATATTCTCTGTCTGACAGTAGCCCAGAAGACCCAGATGACAGCAGAAAATGGTCTTTTGTACGTGTCACTGTTTTTTTGCTTAATTAAAAGCAAAGAGAAAGTTTTACTCTTGTTTGCATGAATGGTCACATCAAACAGTACAGGAAAATCTAGGCCAAGCTGCTTTCAGCAGGCTAAGGAACATTATACTATTGCACCGCGTCCTTTCATAGTAGCGATGCTTCTTAATAAATGTCTGGCACCTTTTGAACTTTCTTTGGCACTGTTGGTTTTGCTTTTCACAAGTCCCCCAAAGCCCACCTTCCCCTCCCTCGCTCGCCGTGGCGCGGCTGTTGTTAGATGTGTTGGGTGGGATGGGGAGGCGAGGGACCGGCACAGGGATGCGCGGCAGCTGCATCCCCGCTGCCTGCCGAAATGGTGCCGGTTATATAACGCCCGCGCTGGGTAATGAGGTGAAACTCCGTCAACTCTTCTGCAGGAGGTTTCAGAGGGGTTGTGGCTGCTGGCTGGCTTAAAGGGTAAGAGGAATGTGTTCCTCGGGGGAAGGGGGGCGCGCATATGTGTGTTAGTGGGTACTGTGCTAAAAAGGGGCTACAAAATTACAGCATGAAATGTAGGTGCAGGCAATAATACCTCAGGCAAGCACGGCCACCCTGCACCATTAGCACGTTGCCTGAAACAGATCATTTTAGGATATTGCTGCCTTGTGGAACAGCCCTGTAACTTCTTAGTACTGTTTTTCTGGTTTCCTGTAATGTGTCTGAAACACAACTAAGAATATGCTGTCCTTAAGCCACAATGGCTTTCCCTTAAATTTTATAGTAGGTAATAACACTTTTTGAGAGAAGGCTGTGCTCAGGCAGTGAAATGCTTTACATCTAATGATCACAAGATGTTGACATTATTCAGAATGTAACTTGCTGGGGCTTCGCTGTTGTTTTTTTGCACTTGTAGAGTTGTGCTTGTTTGCAGCTCAGCTGGTACTTTTGCTTGTCCAAGTGAAAATGCTCATGTTGAATGCTGACTGTATGCTGGATGACTGTGTCCATGAGTGCCGGATACCCATGTCTGGTTTGGTTTAGGACTGGACCTATAGGTCTGGGCACACTGGCTGCTGTCACAGAAGAGCTGCTCAAATGTGTAGCACTCGTGGAGCTACTGTTAAATGTGCATCTCAGAGCAGAAAGCAATCTCTGTTCAGAGCAATATGAACAACAAAGAGAACCCCCAAGCTTTCTGGGGTTATGTTATGGGGGTTATGCTTGCTTTGTTAGTGTTATATGTGGGAGTTACTGGTGAAACTGATGGTTCCGTTACAGAAACAGAAGGGCCGTGGAGGGGGGCTGTATATCCACAGCCCAGTTAGCTGTAAGCTCAGAAGATTCAAAGAGCAAGAAACAGAACCCAAATGAACCTAAATGAGCAAGGGGATCTAAATTATTCACAAACAGAAATGTTTGTTCCTGAACAGTCAGGTGCCTAAATCCAGAGCAGCCTCAGGCTGTGGGACTGGCACTGCGAGGGTGAGTGTTGTCCTAAAATGAACTGTGCAACAGAAAAATCACTTGGTATTAGTTAGATAAAAGCTCATATCCCCCTGGGACTGTGAATCTCTTCTGCTCAGTTTTTAGACTCTTTTTTGTTATAATCTAAAATATACTTGCTGTGTTTTGGCAAGGGGAAAGGAGATACTTGAGGACGGGCTATATCTGTTTCTTCCACTTTAGTTTTCTCCATGTGAGCTGGTTTCAGCTGGTTGAAAGCAAATTGAGCCAGTTTGGTCTTGGGCTTAAAGCTGAACCAAAACAGCTTCAGTCACACCAGGGCTGAAAAGTTTCAGTATGGCAGGCTCCCTGCTCTGGGGGTAGGGTGGAACTGAATAGAAGCAGCACAGGACTAGCAAGGAAACAAACAAATCGATAAATGCACATAATTAGTCATAAAAATCATTATAATAATTGGAAGTGATGGACAGCCTTGCTGGGAATTTAAACATAGATGCCAAGAGTTAACCACATCTCAGACACTAAGCTCCACTATCTCCTTGGGGTAATTTCTGTCCTGCTGGACAGGGGAACAGGCAGAAACCTCTGCTTTCCCTTTCCAGGAGGGAGAGACAAGATAGTCCTGCGTGCATCAGCAACGTAGCGGTTCCCTCAGGACTGCAAAAATAGCGATGGAGTTAGGCTTTTGATGGTGTAAGCCCCCAAGCACTGGGTGCATCACTGAGCAGAGGCAGAAGGTCATAAGTGACCATAGGTATAGGAATATCACACAGCTGCCCAGTTTTTCACATGTGATCACAGTGGTGTTGGTGGCTTTGTAATTTTTGGAGGCCCATAGCTGAACCCTCAGGGACCTGCTTACCATCTGCAGATGGTGAGCCTTGCCCTATATATCAAGTAGATTTCTCTCTGTGTGCATGCCTGCGATTAATTACCACTATGAAATGGTAATAAAAAATTTAAAATGTCATTACAAGGTGGTGCGGAGCTGGGATTTGCCATCAAGCTACAAGTCTCCTGTTGGTGAAGCTGCTCAGAGTTGACCTGAACTCTGCAATTGAATGGTTATTCCTCTCAACGAACTGCTCTCTGAGCAGGCTGACTTTGTGCCCATCGTCTGTCACTGACTTGTGTGGATATGACTCTTTAGCAGCTTTCCTGAGTCTTTCCTGTGGTGGAAAGTTAGCCTGGTCAAATCTCCCAGCAGCAGGATGCCTCAGCAAGAGCAGTGCTGGGCATGCTTAGCCCAAGGAGTAACTTCCTTCTTGAAGGAGAGTTATTTTCATGTGGACAAGGGTTATTTGCACTGCTGTGACTTCTTGACATTGGTACGCATTCTGAGAAAGTCCCCATGGGGATAACTTAGTGCCACTGAGCTTCTCTCTCCCTGATGTGGCTGCAAGAGCAATGCTGCCTTCTAGAGAGCAGAGTCACAGTGCAGGGTTACATTGCGGAGCTGGATGCTGAGTAACTTTGCAACTGTTAGTTGACAGCCATCCTACCAAAGGTACCTGCAGGTACCTCATTTTGCCCCAAGAGTTCAGGTCCAAGCTGCAGCCAGTGAGGCTCTCGGCACAGAAACCTCAGTGGTGGGGTCAGAGCCAGGTTTGTCAGAAGTGCCCCAGCTTCAGAAAATAGAGGCTTTTGTTTTGAGGGAAAGAAGGGAGAGAACAAGAATGATTTCCAACAAGCTGATAAAAACCCAAAAGTAAATAACTAAGTGTTCTTCCATTTCCGTGTAGCTCTTGGAAAATTGCCCAGGTTGTCTTCAAAGAGCTCATTGTAAAATAGTGAGAGGGTCTTTCCCCATAGGTATATCTTAAGACAGAAACGTTTTATTTTCTCCACTTGGAATTATTATAGAATTACCTGGTCTTGGGATTACTGTGAAGACTTTTGGGAAATAATTCTCCTGGTCTACACTGAATGAGATGTGCTACAGCCATGCTGGTCTAGTTTTGTATAGCAAGGAAGGGAATGGTTCAGCACTCATTCTTGCATGCCTGGTTCTAAAGGAGAAATCAGAGGTTTGATTTGGGTTATATTTAAATCCTTATGTCATCAGCAGTCAAACTGGTTCTGTTCTTTCACTTAAACTTTTTAAAATAAAAGTGAAGCTTCAGTACAAATGGTGTTGTTTGCCTAAACTGATTGACTCAGCCAATTTATTTTCTAGTATAAGTATTTTGCTGCAGGAATTAGCAGATATCTATCTACTGTCAAATGTTTTAATATTACAACACAAATATGTGTACATAGGAAGCAGAAGTTTTCCTCTGTGTGCACCCTCCTCTGCGTACCTGTAAGAGCAGTCTCGCTCTTACCTGCTGATGTGGAGCCCCTTGGGGAAGGTGCTGAGCCCTGTTGGCCGTGGAAAAGGTGCTGGTGCTGTCTGGTACCTTGGCGAGCTGAGCCCAAGGCAAACCAATAAATAGCAATATTTCCATTGACTTCAGTAGCCTTTTGATTAGATTGCCATTCCCTACATAGACTCGAGGAACAGAGTAATAAAGGTAATGAAGGATGAGTAACACAGATAAGTACAGATGCTCAGCCATCCCAGTCCCTCCAAAATGTCAGTCCATTGAACCTATTTGCTGTTCTGACCTTCTCTGGGCTAGAATTTGATTTTGAGTCTCCATGGGGAGGTGGATTGGACAGCCCCCTGCTCAAGTACTGTGTCAGCTGTGTGGAAAATATTGTGCCAGGCTGTATGTTTATTAATAAGCTGATTTTGTAAGGAGATGGAGCACTGCATCTGAGCTCTCGTGGCAGGGCCAGCTAATGATATTGGACAGCAAGCAACTGTCACTTTTGCTAAATCTGTCATATTGCAAGTAAGCTGCTTAGAGCATGCAGGTGAGGTGGGCAGAATGGCAGTCTAATCCACCTTAGGACTCTACCCAAAGTCAAATTTGGAGTCTGCCTTTCTGAAGAACACAGTTGTCCCCTGGAAACCGCTGTCTCAGAGGCACAAAGAAAGGTAAGGAGCAGAACAGTCACCAGCTTTGCTGCATAAACTCCATCTGTGTGTCTGCTCAAAGGCTTGTAGCCCCTCATCCCTGAGCAATGATAAAATTGGGCTTCTGAGTAACAGAAGCAACATGGGATTTGTCAGAAAACATATCCTTGTACATTGCTTAGCAAATGCAGCACAGATTTGCAAGCAACCTGAGGAGCTGGAGCAGAGCCTTATGCAGAAAAGCTGAACGTTGTGAGACTCTGTCAGTAGTGTAGGACAATATTAAACTGTGTTGATCTTTGGCAGCCTTTGTGATACAGAAGTGTTTATAGGTGTAAACATTAGACCGTAGATACAGTTTCTTCGATGCTCTACACATGGGGCACAGTGCTGAGGTTTATGGGACAATAAAAGTCAGTGCTGAATGCTGTGAATAGTTTCCTCTTTGCAGGTCTTTATATCTGCTCTTAACTGTTCATCGGTGACATTTAACAGTGTTTAAGAATATCTTTGCTCCCTTTAAATTGTTGTGTCATCAGTACAGTGTTCCACATTAGAAGGAGCTTGCTGGTACTGTTGTCTTTCCTGTAGTTGCATGAGAAGATCCACATGAGGCTGGGGTGCTGTGTTAAGCTGGTCAGGAGATAGTGTGTGGAGTTTGAAGACTGTCAATTACAATATGCATTTCAAAATCATGGGACTGCATAAAATATGCCTGGAAGGAGCTTCAAGAGGCCTTTAGTTTTGTTGCTCCCCACAAGGAAATTCACAACAGTCAAAGGTAGAGGTGTCCCTACATGTTTTGTAGAGTTAAAGCGCAAGAAAACAGACAGGAAAGCAGTTTAAAGTGCTATCAGGAAAAGGGGATGGGAAATAGATCAAATGCCTCATTAAAATCACTTAGTGGCAGGGCTGTAGGTTCAGTGTGGAATTCCTGGCTGTCAGCCCACCAAAGCCAACAACACACACATGCTCATGAGATACAGAGCTGAGGTCCACTCTGTTTTCTGCAGGCACCAGGGAGCACCTGAGACTCCTTGGTGGCCATCATACCTGATGGGTTGTGTGACCAGGGATGCAAATTCACAAGTAACTGGTTAAAGACCAAAGAAGGCAGTTCTCTTTTCTGCTTCCTGCCTTCTCCACTGCATCAGCACAGTGGTGAAAAAGTAGTTGAAAGCTGATCTTTTAAAAACTTTTCTTCCAGCATCAGTTTTCAACCATGCAAGCATGATTTTTCCATGCAAGGGAGGCTGGGAATGGCAGAAGTGCTTTTTCAAGGGCAAGATATGCTTGATCTGGTCATGAAACTGCACCCTGAGGGCTGCTGAATCAGGCTGCTCGTAAAAGTCAAGAGCATTTTAATGTATGAGATGTTTATGTCCTTTCTTGAAGTGTTATAATGAGGATAAAGTGATAGCATCAGGGAAATGGGGTCACCGAGTGGAGCCCCGGGGAAGTGCATGCCCACCTCCTCTGTGTTTAACTTTGGGTGTGTTTTGGTTACTGACTGCTAAACATTGCAAAGCTGACGGTGCTTTATCACTCTTCTGAATTTCAAACAGTTTGTTGTGTCTTACTGGAGAGCACACCATTAGTAGCTTTAACCAGCTGTAATACAGAGGTTGTTCAGAAGCACAGCTCTGTTACCATAACAGCATTTTTATTTTTATTTTCAGGAGGAAATATTTGTTGAAATTACCTTTTGGGTCCCAAAGGGTGAAGACATTTCTAATTGGAGTGGTACCTATGAGTACATGTAACTGAGTGGTTTTTGAGGTAGAAAAATGTTTACTGGTAGACTTATACATTGGGTTTGTGTGTTCTCTGCAGTCTTCAGCAATTGGGTTGGGGTTTTCTTGGATGGCTTTAGCACTTATTTAGGAGGTGATGGACAGTCTAGGGTTTTGAATACTCTTTAAATGACTTTTCAAGATAAGGCCTGTGAGGATGAGCATGCTGCATTGCCACTGGAGATATCCAATGAGGCATCTATGCTTAAAAAGCACTCCTCAAATTACCACACCTACCAGGGAGATCCACCTTCTGAGCACTCTAAGGCCTTGCTGCAGAACCCATGGACAGTGCTGGAGAGCACCCCAAAAAACTGATTCCTCAAAGTGTTTGAGGCCATGAACATCCAGACTGGTACTTGCTTACTATGATGGTTGAACTTTCATTGTCCAATTGATTTAATGGCTACAACTTGTGTTTAAAGCTAGGCATCAGAGAGACTCTGTAAAATCTCTTCATGGCCTACTCTCAGAGAAGACCTCTTTGCTGCCCTGATTCTAAAACTCATGTTCCCAGAAGGTCAATGGCAAGCAATACTGTGAGCTAAAAGTACCTGGTCGGAAAGGTATGAGAATAAATCTTCCAAGGCAACGTAAGGCAGAGCTATTTTTGGGCAGAAAGGTTTTATCCTTCTTAATGTTGTGGATTTTATATTTTTTTAAGTGTTGCATACAAATTGTGACCTGTTCTAGAAAGTGCTTTAGAAACCTGTATCATTAGGTAGACTGAATTCTTTCCTATAGATTTTTATTATTTGAAAGCATACAGTGGACTTCATCAGGAGGTGTCATTCTCTTCCTGTCTATGCCAGTGGATCACTCATCAGTGCAGAATTCATCTTTTTTATCTATGAAGCTGAACAAAACAAAAAAGTTTTTGAGTTGTCATCTTCTCAAATCCTTGCTATATAGGTATCAGAAAATTTTTACTAAATACTGCTGTTCTACTTAAGTCTTTAAAGGAACCTCATCTGAAATTTTTACTTTGCAGGTGAGATTCAGCTTCCAGGTAATATGGGACTCTGCTGCAATCCAGGATAAATTAAAGAAAAATGGTCAGACATCGAAGAACATTAGTAAATTTAATTACTGGGGTTGGAAAGCTGGCATTACTTCCTTAAAAATAGCTCATCTCACAGGAAGGTGGCATAATTTAAAATCAGTTGCACATAGAAGACCCCCTAGTGACTATCTCAGGCAGGAGTGAGTTGAGGTTTATGTAGGTACATTTGTTTCAGACATTGCACCTTTCTTGGAAACTGGTCTCTTTCCAAGCAATCCAGTTTGGGTGTCCTGAGTTGCTTTCCAGAGGTTTAACACTGTTCAACTCCAGTGAATCTAGCTGTGGGGTTTGCGTCCTGGTGCCGTGTGCTGCATGTTCTGAAAATCCTGCTGGTCACTGATTGCTTGGCCTGCCCTGCCCTGGACCAAGGGTTTGCTGGAGGAATTTAGTTTTAAATAACATTTCCACTGTCTAGATCTTTATCGTTGTTAGAAGAGAACTTACTGTAAAGGGGCCCTGACTGCACGTTCTCACAAGTGCAGCTGTGTTTGCACAAGCCAGGATTTGTTCCTGGGGAGCAGGAGGGTGGGCGCTCTGCTCCTGCCAGCATGCAGGGGGACACTTCTGCAGCCTGGCTTCATCTCGCTCAACTGAAATTTCTCATTGGGCTCTACCAGAAGGTGTTTCTGCAGCAGTTCTGATGGTCTAACATCCTCCAGCTACCCATAAATGCATGCTAATACTGTTAATTTTATTGGGTTGGTTTTGGTTGGTGGTTGGATTGGGGTATTGAGTAGTTTTTATCTTTTTGAGCTGGATGCTGTGGTTAATGCTTCTTCATAAAGACACTAAACCAAGGAAGTTGAGCTGTGTTAGAAATAACATGGGTAACATTTCCAATCTTGCCCCCTGCTGAATGAAAACCATTGAGACACAAAAGCCATGAAAAGCTAGACTGAATTTTCAGCTTGCACAGCAGCGCTTTTTGAATAGGGATGAACCCTAGCACGAGCTCAAGTTTCACTGCAGCATTTGATGAATAAGGGCCTAAATGAATAACATCAAGTAATAGTTGGTGTAAGAACTGGCTTCAGCTATGTAAGAAATTCAGGGCTGTATTTCTCAGACACACAAGCCCATTGCAACACCAAAACGGAAAAATTAACTTTGCATTCACCAGTGCTGAAATTTGGTGGGTTGCAATGGATTTGCATTGGAAATGGCTCAGTAACAATACACTGGGTGACCGTGCTGTTGAAACAGAAGGTAGCAATGGTGTTTGGATACAGCTCTCATACGGGAGAATAAAAAAGGCTGTTAAGACATTCTTTTGTGAAATAGCACCAGGCAAAGCACTGAGCACATGGCAGTGTGTGGGAGAAGAAAAAGTGCATTAAGGCTTCTCTATCTGTTGCATGAGTCATCAAAACTTATGTAAATGTGCCTTCTTATAAGCTGTATTTATCTTATTCATATAGAGGAGTCAATAGTAATGGTTCTGTCTTTCCCGAGCAGCAGTGATGTAGGTATGGAGTACAGTATTTTCTTAAGCAGCATTACATATTTCCATTATCCCTGTGGATCATGGAAGACAAGAGACTAACTAAAAGCAATTCCCCATGACTGTTACTTGGAAACTTAAACAAAATCCCAGACCCTCTAATCCAGGATGGTAATGCTATCTAATCTGTTTTTGAAAGGCAGGTATGAGAGTCTGAGTAACATGTCAGTTTAAAATAATCTTCCTTCTACATATCTCTGCATGTGCTTCAGCAGGGATTTGATGTGAAGGTTAAGAGGCTTTGTTAGCACCGTTGCAATTTTCTTGAATTTTTTCACAACCTAGTTGTAGCTCACCAGTGAGAACTGGCAAGAGTCAAAATATGGTGTGACCGCAAGAAAAAGGATCTCTGATGGTGTAGGTTCAAAGTCAGAAAAGTGCTATGACAGTCTTCCAGTGTGATTGACATATTTTGGGAGTGCTTATGCTTCATACCCTATTCCCAAGTAGAAGACGCTGCTCTTTCAGACATCTTTCTATGCAATCAGTCCTTCTGCTTTAAAGATGAAAAAAATAATATATATTAATAATGAGAGGGATCCTAACAGATTGATATTTCACAGGGTTTTAGGGATGAACCTCTGTCTCCTGAAGTCAGAGGCAGCTTGGCCTTTAACAAGGGTATTTAGTCACTGTGTAGTCTAGCAGAGTGCAATTATCTTAATAGACAAGAGTTATCTAAAAGGACATTCTGTAAATGTCAAACAAGGTTCAACTGGATTTCCTTGTGCATTTTATTGGGAGTAACTAGATTTTGGACAAGAGAATATATATTTTAGAAATCTATCCATATGTGGAGTAATTGGAAATTCACCCATAGGTAAATGAGTAACAGACTTGATATTCCTCAGTTTCTAGTGCTTGGATTTTTTAGAAAGGCTGGCTTTCGGAAGAAAATGAGGCTTTTTCATGTAATGTACGTTGACCTTTGGGAGTGGTTTTGGATTTGGGCCATCCTTTCAACCACGGGCATGCTACAAACTTTAAACAACCCAGGGAGACACCTGAGGTCTTTGATGTACCAAGATCCTCTGGTGCCACAGGGCTACCAGTGTCCGCCATAATGGTGACCCTGGTATCAGGCCTGTGAGGTTTAACCTGGCTGTCTCCTTTCTGATGTGTTTGGCTGATGTTTGAACTCTATATAAGTTCTAGATTTTCAGCTCTGGAGCCCAGGAGAGCAGGAAGGAGGCTCTTGGCTCCAGTGCCGTAACCGGCTTGGTCCAGGCAGGGCAAGTTATTTTCTTCAAGCAAATATTTGCTAAGTGCATGGGGGAGAGTTTGTATGCAATTTGTTGGCATTATGTCAATATAGTTTTGTTCTGATGTGCGGTTTAGAAGTTTAATTAACATGAACTTTGTAATATGTGCTTTGAAGTAAATAGCAGGTGCGTCTTCATTTACTTGGCAGAAGAGTAACACTTCTTTAGGAGATGTGAAAGCTTTTCTTAGTGCGTGTGACTGTATTCGCTAGTACCCTGCAGGCCGTTCCACAGGGCACTCACTTCTGAAGCCCCTGTAAGCCCAAATATCAGGTTTAGAGGAGACTTGAGTGCTGTACAAATTTTGTGGTGAGTCTTTGCACAGAGGGTGAGTTTCATCCTAAAACCTGAACACTGTGCAGACAAGCAGGCAGACCCAACGCCAAAGGAGATGATGACTCCATCAGCTTGGCTGTTGTGCAGAGCCGCTTAAGGAAAATGTATCAGATACACAGGCTGACACTACCTTGTGGATTTTATCATGTTAGTGATCAAAAATTTCCCACATAAGCAGAATACTCACCACTGAACAGTTTTCATTTGGAAGGATTTCTTGTCTGAGAACCTGGCTGTCCACCGAATTATAAATCTCATCCAGCAGCGTTTTATAACAGGAGCCCTGATATAACCTTTAGCAGAGAATCACAGATGGGAACCATGTGAGAAGGCTACTGTGCTTTTGGTGCCATCTGCACTATAATCATCCCGTAAAAGTGTCTTATCCTATCACCAATACATCATCCTCTGATGCCTCATCCATAAAGTCTGGTTCTGAGGCCTTGCAGATTATTTACACGTGAGTTTTCCATTGCAGAGCCCAAGGTTCAGGCTGATCAGTAGTGAAAAGTCACTGTCAGTGGTGAGAGCTCTTAGACAGAAGAAATCAAGCCTTACCAGAGCTGTCAGACCTGTGAATGCTGTCACACATTTAACTTTTAACCATCTGAACGATGAGTCCTTATTAGCTTCCCTGGAATCGCCTGCATGCTCAGGGCCAGTTACAGCCATATGTGTCTTCAGGGCTTAGGCTCAGGTGCAAAAGGAGAAAAGCCCAGTTTTGGGAGAGATCCTTCCCATGCGGTCACGTCCTGGCTCACCGGTGAGGTCTATTCTCCCTGCACTGCATCCCTCAGTCTATCACAGATGTTCTCATGCTTCTTCTGGTCCTTTTAGTGCACCATCTCACATCTGGGATAACAATGTCATTGTGCTCTGTGTTTTCCAATAAAAGCTTTAATCATTTCATAAGCGGCTAAAATATGCATAGCTGCTAACTTCGCTATTAACATAACATTTACAACACGCTTAACAACAAGGACCAGATTTCTCATGGGTGATTAGCTTGGTTGGGCTGAACTGAGCACAACAGTCAAAATTCTCTTACTTTTCTCCTGTTCGTTTGCCTGTGACTGTTCTTTACCCCTCCTTAATTTCTGCTTCTGTTTTGTTCTTTCTTTCAAATTGGACAACTCTGTTACTCTAAAGCACCAGACTGCTAAATTGTCTTCTAGCACCCTGATACAATGGATATTTTTCCAGGTTGTCATTATAGAGAGGTAGAGTAGATATCTATTTTTCCAAGGTTATGCAAGAATAGGCATCATATTTGTTAATTGTCCCTCGTCTCCATACATGCTCTGCTATGGTGAATAGGTTATTACTGGCTCGATTTTGGCAGTCATCACCCGCACTTGGATACAGAAGCTGCAGTGGGTGATGTTTTTTTTTTTCTCTGGACTTCCTTATAACTCTTCTTTCATCTGCCTGTGATTTTTATCTGCCTATTGAAATTTCATGCATTCTAGGGGGCTGGTAGCCCAGATGTTTTTGTGACAATGGTGTCTTTATCATCAGGATTTCATAATTAGGCAATTATTTTTTTTACAATACAGTCATTTCAATATTTTTGTGTAATAAGCAGTTAGATATTACAATCTGCTAGAATTGCATTTTTGTGTAAGTATGGATTAGAACAGATTTTAATTTTACAATTTCAGAGATCTAAATTATACATTGTGGTAAAGAAAAATGACTTTTTATGTCTTTGAGAACATTTACTTTTGTGTTGTGCTTATGCCAGCTAGAGTGAAATACTTCCATATGTTTTTAATCTTACACTAAGTTAAAACTGCTGGTAAAAGGGTAAAAAAATGGTTTGTGATGATGCAAGAAAATGTAGCTAGAATTTTTAAGACACTGCAGTGCCCTATCCCCTCCTGCTCTGCAATAGGGAAGTCGAAGTGTCAACAGAAATAAAATCTTAGTCAGTTTGAGCCAGCTAGAAGGTGGAATAACTTCAAGACATTTTGTTCTGACTATTTCACCCAGTTCTTTTTGCATCTAGCTGGAATGTTTGACCAGAAGTCATTTCATTTCCACCCCTTCCTATTTTGTCTGTTTCAGCTGAGAGATGCAAGGGAAGCAATTGCCTACAAAAATGGGCATATTCTAGTAAATATTAATTTATCATTATTTCCCTAAAGAAATCCCTCTATAACTTGTCTCTACTCTGTCTTACTACTGTTATTTGTTCTCCCTGCTGTTCAGTAAAATATTAATCCTTTCAAATGTTAAGCCTATACTTAGTCTTTCAGTTTATCTTTTGCTTTGTAGTGGCTAGTGTTAAACACTGATTTGTAAGGATGTCTACAGAGGCAGATATAGTTTCAAACAACACTGAATGAGTATAATTTGCTGTTTCTTTGATTCTTTTATTTCTAGCAGAAAACTGCCTGCAAACTTTACTCCTAGTCCATCTCCATTTGTGTTTTGATGGAAAAAGTCCCAAATGCTTTAGGCAAAGACAATACTTTGAAGATGTAGACAGTGCTGTGATGAACTAGGGCCCCATTAAGCTCTCTCTGATCCTGCAGTGCCAGGGCTGTGCTGAGACACCCTGGTGCTCATGGAAATCTTGTGACTACGATTTCCTTTTGCTGGGCTTCTGGATAGTTTTTGACTCATGCCTTCTGCCAAAATCTGCAAGGGCTGCTTAGTATCTCTCCACTGGCTCAAGTGAAAAGTAGGTTACCGAAACACACAGCAAGTCTTCTAGCTGCTTTCTGCTTTAGCACTGATCCAATGATACAGCTCTCCTCTGCTCTGGCAGGAGGGCAGCAGTAGTCTAATTGGCCTCGTTTTGTCCCAGGAATACGACATGAAAATACATGATCCACCGTGCTGTGAGACATACTAACTCCGTGGCTGGCGTTTGTCGCCTTACCCACTTGGGGACAGCAGGTGTTAAGCATGGACTGTCCCTGGATGATGAGTGCCACAGGTTCCTGCTTTTCTTGTCTGCAGGCTACTGACACTGTATCCAGGTGCATTTCAGCCAGTGATACCACTTTTTTGATTTTAAAAATTGAAGATAAACTATAAATAAGATGCAGGAGAACATTCCCAATACCCCAGGAGTTGCCCTGGAGAAAAGGGATACTGCATATCCTCAAGAATGTATCTGTACCCTCATATTTAGCAGTTCCCCAAGATCCCTCATTAACTTGAACACAGGTAGCAAAGTGTATGAGCATGAGATCAGCTTGGCTGCTTTTCAGGTTGAAGGGAAACCTGAGATGGGGAGAAATCTGGGGGAGCAAAGAGGAGAAGAGGAAGGTGGGTGCCATCCCAGAACTGGTGGGTGTTGATGGCTGTTGCGTGTTGATGGCTGTTGCTGCTGCCCTGTTGAAGGAAGAACAGGCATGGAGAGCTATCCCAAGAGAGCAGCTTTTGCTGGTCACAGAGGTCCTCAAGTCTTCCTTACCTTTAAAAACTGAGCCATGTGGTCTCTGAATACCACATCAAGTCAGGATGAGGGAATTGGAGTGAAAAAGCAACACTACAGAGGTAAAACAGGTCTCCTTCATGAAGTGTTCCCTTGGACAATTTCTTCACCCATGGCTGTGATGCTGATGGTGGCACCGGTGCTCTAGGAAAAATTGGAGGTTCCTCTATGTGTCAGCGTGATGGACTCTCGGGTCCAAATCCTGCTGCATGGAGCATGCATGTTGGGACGGTGGCTTTCAATAACTCGAGAATAGAAACCGCTCTCTTATTCCTGTCTAACCTTAAATGATTTTTGTGGCCAGAATGAAGTAAATGATGACCACATCTCATCTGACTCTTCCCAGCCAGACCCACTATTTCCCTCTGAGAAGTTAAGTAAGAGATGACGTCGCAGTCTGCACCAGGGGTGGCTTTCATGTCAGGTGGTGTTCAAAAAGTAGGTTACTGGGTCAGGAACAGCAAGTTCTGACTGTTTGCCAGCCAGCTAGGCCTTTTTTTTTTTTTCCCCACAATGTTTATACTGCTGTGACCAGCCATGCTAAAGTGAGTCTAAACCGAATGCAAGCCCTGCTGTAAAACACTAAAAGGTGTTTGAGATTGACTTGTCGTTCTGTACTTGCATCAGGTTATCAGTTTGCGGGATGCTTGCTTTATGGTGGCTTCCTTTTTTGAAACAAAGCAACTTGAAATCCAGTTGCTAGAAGCACAAGACTGTCCTTAAATGACTAGATTGAAGTAAAAAAACTTTCTAAGCTCTCTGGAGAGTGCAGAGACCTGGGATTACTCAGAATCCAGTACTGGGAGAATTTGCTCCCAGATCTGAGGATGTGTTAGAGAGATCCCCTGGGATATCTGCAAAATTTGGATCTAGCTCAGGATACTGAAATTTGGATTAAAGGAGCTTTGATTCAGGCCCTGGTCTGTTTGAAACACCCCCCAGATGCTTGCATTGCTTTGTCCAAAACTGATTCCTCCCCCTGCGGTGTTCTGTTCTTTTAAGCCTCTGCAAAGCCAGAGCTCATGTCCATGCAGACAGAGGGCAGCTGGAACAGGATGGGATCCCCCAAAGGAGAGCAAAGTGCCAGGCTAAGGGCGGGAAACCTGATGGGGAATACAAGGAACACGATTGCAGGGGCCTTCCCAGCGAGAGCACAGTGGCAGGAGGATTGCGGAGGAAAAGCTGCGTCCTGCTGCACGTGGGGTTGTCCCTGTCCCAGGCATCAGGCCCATGGTCCCTGGTGTGCTGGGTGATGGCAGCCAGGCAGAGTGTCCTGGTGCTGCCACGGGCTCCAGGTACAGGTGAGAGTTCAGAGAAGGGCAACAAAGCTGGTGAGGGGTCTGGAGCACAAGACTGATGAGGAGCGGCTGAGGGAACTGGGGCTGTTCAGCCTGGAGAACAGAAGGCTGAGGGGAGACCTTGTCACTGTCTGCAACTACCTGAAAGGAGGTTGTAGCATGGAGGGGGTTGGTCTCTTCTCCCAAGTAACAAGTAATAGGACAAGAAGAAATGGCCTCAAGTTGGATATTAGGAAAAAAAAATTTCACAGAAAGAGTTGTCAAGCACTGGAAGAGGCTGCCCAGGGAAATAGTTGAGTTGCTATCTCTGGAGGTATTTAAAAGATGCAGAGATGAGGTTCTTAGGGACATGGGTTAGTGCCAGTGTTAGGTTAACAGTTGGACTCAATGATCTTGAGGGTCTCCTCCAACCAAAATGATTCTATGATTCCATCACTTCATGAGGGGAGCCCAAAGGCAGCAACAGCTCCTGCTTCATTCTCAGGGCTGGCACAAGCCCTTCCTGAGCCTGACTGCTCCAGAGGTCACATCCAACCACCGTTACCACCAGCGTCACACAGCTGGGCTGCCCAGGCCTTGCACTTGGGTGTATAATGTTATATCCAAAAGGAAATGGCTTTGGTGTTGGAGGCAAGCTTTCCTCTTGATCAGTGCCTACGAGCCCAGATTTCTACAGCCTGATCCTGCATCCCTTCTCCCTCTGTTTAAGCGCTAAGAGTGTGGTACACAAGGGATGGGTGGCCTGGCTTAAAATATTTGAATAATCTCACCAATAAAAATATTACTCAAAGCAAAGCCTCAGAATATGTTCAGTGGCTCACTGCCAAAGCTGACTTAATACAAAACTATGTGGGCCATTCAGCCAAGTGATTCATTGAGTTTTCAGTGCTTCCAAAAATTAATCTAAAATAAATTAAAGGAAAAAAAAAAAAAAAAAGGCAGGATTTGAAGAAAGATTGCACCTCACAAAATCTCTCTTAAATCACAGAGAGCTTTTTGCTGCCAGACCAGCTGTACCAGGACAGAGAAAGAACAGCGTTGCTTAATGCTCCTCACTGAGCTAAAATGGCATCTAATCACAACGCATCAGCAGCGCACCCAGAAAATATTCGCGCAGCCTACAAAGGCCACCCTCAGCACTATGGTTTTCACATGCCTCTTCATGTTTCTTACCCACGACTTGAAAATATCTGACTTTCTGCAACTGGAGGAAAAACATGTTGCTCAAAGAAAGGCAAGGTGGGTAATGCAGCAAATAAATCCACGAGTCTCTGTATTTCAAATTAGGGAACATTTTCTCACTGTTTAATGAAATGCAAGTCAAACTGCAGCATCTCTTAGGAGATGTGTTATTTATGAGAGACTATCAGCCTCTCGGAGTTGCAAAGGTTCCCCACTGGTGATGGCTCAGCAGGGCCCCGGTTATCACCGCTGACTTACAGTTCCCTCTCCGCTGGCAATCAGCTCAGTGACTACCAGAGAATCTATGTTCAGCCTCACCCTGAGGACCCCGGTCCAGCGAGGTGCTGAGTGTTGGGTGTGGGAAGCAGCATTACAAAAGGCAGCGAAGAGGTGAACGGCTCACCCCCTGTGTGCCCCTTTCTTTCTTTGAGGGCTGGATCAGATTCATAGCTGATAAAAGTAGATGTGGTTCTGTTGCCTTCAGAGGAGCTGCACTGACACGTGCTGGCATAGAATCTGTCCAGGTGTCTGTTTAGAAGCAAGAGCTCTAAAGCTTTAAGAAAGACGTGCATTTAAAATGCAAAATACCCAACACTAGTTCTTGCTGGCCTTGTTCCTTAGGGGATTGTGTTGATGCTAACTTGGCCTGGAAGTTGACCTGTGTGAAAAATCTGTGTCTTTCTCTTAGGCACCAAGTCCTTGGTGAGTTTGCAGTGGTTGTGCAGCTCGGTTCTGCCTTCCCCTTCCCGCTGCAGGGTCAGCAGAGGAAGTGACGGTCTGTTGGTTAGAGAGCGCTGCCACATCACACACGCTCGCTTCTGCTCCTGCCCCTGCGCTGCTTTGTTGTGTGATCTTATGCAAAGCCTGTAGCTGTGCTTGGCCTTGATTTCTCTCTTTGCAAAATGGTGACGACAGTGCTGAGTGCTTTTACCTAGACCTTTTTTTTTTTTTTTGGGGTGGAAAGCGACATAAAAGAACAGAAATTTGTGCCTGTTCTTCATCCCTGCTGCACAAGTAGCTCACCAGCCCAGCTTTGTCACTTTGACAGCTGTAGCATGGAAGTAAAAATATCAAAGCCTGATATAAGGGTTCTGCTTTGGATCTCACAAACCGTTATTATGGCAAAGAAATGCCCTAATAATACTCTGCTTCCAGTCAAAGAAAATACATGTACTCTCCATGTATGGGATTCTGACCTGTAAATCTAGTTACACTTAATAAGATGTAACAGTTGCTCAGGGGACTGATAATAGGATATAGACTCCTTTATCTCTGTGTCACGCGTTGAAATCCAGACCAGGCCATTAGCAATTTAAACATATTACCATCTGATGCCTGTCCAGTGACCTGTGCAAAATGAGTCTCAGCTCAGAAGCCAGTGCATAAACTTTTGGGGTTTCAGATTGCGGGATTTTTCTCTTTTTTTTTTTTTCCCCTTTTTTTTGAGGGAGAAGTGTCTTTTGCAATCCTGTTCCTGCCTTCATTAGCACCACGGCCAGTTGTTTGTAGTCAGGAAAGCAGCCAAGCAAACATGGGGCTGTGGTGTTTTCTTACCCTAAAGGTGGTTTTCCAAATCAAAGCTGAAGTGTGTTAGAGCAAGGCCCCTGGGAGAGCAGCCAGCACTGGCTCTACACATACTGAGTTTGTTTTGGGACTAAATACACAGTTGTGTTCTTTTGGCTTCTTAAGACACGAGCTATTTAGGAATACGAAAATAATAGCTTGCAAAGAACGATGCATGTGTTTCCTTTCTTTCTGTCTCTCATGTGAAAAAAATACTGCAAATATTTATTTTCAAAAATTTTTCAAAAAATGGGAGAGAATGAAGGAAACCTTTACTGCTGTAATTTCATTCAGACACAGACATGTTTGTATTCCATTAATTATGGTGAGACTTTATATTATATATATATATTTTTCCCATTTATTTATACCTGGTAAGATGAGCTGATGATGGGCAGAGATGCCATTAAGTTAAGCACCTGTACTGCACATAGAAGGATCACAAGCATCCTCTTGGATACACTTAATAAAATATTCAGCTCTTTCTGAATATAGAAGAGGGCTGTGACACAGATCACATCATCAGATCCTCATCAGCTCTTGGCCTGCTCACCTCTCTGCAGCTCCCCAGATGCTCAGTGGTGCTACTCCAGATTAAGCGGACAAAGCCAAGCTTGAACATTAGCTATTTTCTCTTTACTTGCACCAGAAGTACATATATTTTTTCTTATTAATAGGAAGTAATCAAGGCAAATGAAGTCTAGAGGTGGCTTTTTCTGGCCACTACAGGGAATGATTAACCTTTTAAATACCAGACTGGTGACAGAGTCTTGAGAGCCCACAGCAGGCTATCTCCATGCCTGGTGTTTATGACTATTTAATTGTCCCCCATGAAGCACAAAGTTAAGAAGGTTAGCTGGAAATTGGGCAAATCAGCCATTGTCAGGGAGTGTTTAAACACGGCTGAGTCAGTCACCTCAACCCCAGATTCGTCAAAGCCCATAACAAATGAGGGGTGAAACCCCCTCTCTCAGCACACGAGTAAGCACAGCAACCCCCAAACAGCCCCTTCCCTAGACTGTGCTGCGATGAAAACCAGTTTTATTTATATTCCATCTGAAACTATAGAAATCTTTTTATTTCTGCTCCTGCCTCTGTCTCCTTTCAATCTGGTGTTACGTGCTAACGAGGTTTGAAACGTGGTCGGTGTTGCAGGGGAGAAGTCCAAGGGGGAGATCATGCGGTGCGGGGGGTGGCAGCCTCGGGTGCTGCATGTGGGTGCTTTCCTTGCAGAGCCCGGCCAAGCTGATGTGCAGCAGCTCGGGGCTGCTGGAGCCGTGTTCTCCCTGGGCTGAGGGGCTCTGACCACTTCTGGGATTTGCTGGCTGAGGAAGGGACATCAATTCCGGCTCCATGGCTGAAGCTCAATAGGAATAACTGCATGGTGCCTACCTGAAATGCCCCCAGTGATTTCAATGGAAGAGCTGCTCTCCGACACCTCCTATCCTAGGCTGGTGGGTCGTGCCCTCCTTTTGCTGTTTCACTGTTGTGTTTTACGCTAGACTTGGCTGGGCTTTGCCCTGCGATGTGTGGCTGTCAGTCCATCCGGATTCTTCATTGCACTCTGGGTCTCCCTCAGCTGAAAGGCTCTTTTTCATTCTTACAGGAAATTATTTCGTTCTTCTGTCCTTGGTGGCCTGGGGTTTTCCACAGGCGGGACACGTGCTGCTGCTCCTCTGTCACAAGCAGCCAGGGGTTATTTAACTACCCGCATCTCTCTAAAAATAGAAATTCATGGCTCCAAATACTTACACACATTTTCATTAGTATATACAGTGAGCTTTCTCCCAGCTATCCCAGTCTATTAATAACAGCTCCAAAGCTTTTGGCTTGCCTAAGCATTTAGGAAAATTCACTTTTTCCAGGCAGGGGCTGTTGGTATTTCTGTAGTCTGAGATCAGAGCTACCATTCTGTTCAGTTGCTCAGTGATGGAGAGGAGGTGTGTGGCTCATACACCAATTTCTTTCTTTCCTGGGGCCTACTCTTTCCCAAGGAGCACAGAAGCATGGAGTGGGCTGTATCTTTTACTTACCCTTTTACTAAGACCTGACCACAAAGATGGGGACAGGGAAGAATCAGAAAATTTGGATATGTGTTCAAGTGTAGGAAATGGCAGGGAGAGAGAAAAAATAGCAAAGATAAGAAAGCATGTAAAGAAGGTGCATTTTTGTTGTGAAGGCGTTAGCTGAGAGTCAGCTTGTGCATGCTTTTTAAATAAGGCATTCTCCTGGAAAATAAAGGTCCTGATAGATTACAAAACCCTCAGGGATTTTTGAGGTCAGAGCTCTGCTAGGAAAGGGGACAAACAAGACTGAGAAGCAATGCCATTTGCAAACAGTTTTGTTACTTTTCAGTGAGAAATGCACCCAAAAGATTTTGTGAAGTTTTGGTTGAGGTTTCAAGGAAAAATCTTTTGTCATCTCTACACATGCCCGTGAAAAACTAAAGACAGGTTATTTGAGGCTGTATAATGAGGTTTGCCGTTGATGATTGATACGAATAATCATGCCTAGATGATGCAGAGAGAACCAGCTCTGCAGCAGGTGTGATTTGCACAGACCCAGCACCTTCACCACGGTGAGGGGCTGTATTGAGCATCCTCTGCCTTGCAGTGCATACGTGCTGCCTGTGGGTCCCTTGTCCATTTCACTTTCCTGTGAGGCTCAGGCCATGAGCAGGGGAAGTTTTTCCTCTCCCTATTGTTTCCCTGACACTTTCCTCTTCATCCGTCATCATGTAGCTAACAGCTGGGAAGTTTTAGTTGACACACAGGTTGATTCCTGAGGAACTGTGGAAAAATGGCCCTGCGTATTTATCTCAGGGTTACAATTCAACCCCTGCTCAGGTTCTGCAGTCCTGCTGCTTATTTGCATTTTTCTGTACATGATTCTTTCCATTTCCACAAATTAATCTTTCTTTGTTAAGACTCTACCCCACACTGAACAGACAGAAGGCACAGATGGCTTGATGCAGTTTTTTTTTTTTTAGTCTTTAAATTCTACAGTTCATTGAACAGCAGAAATGTTTAAGTTACATAAACCTTAAATATATTTTATTTTCAATGGAAATCACACTTGCTTAGCTTAACCCTCCTCTTATCACTTTGTGCTCAAGAACATTTCAACTTTATTTTCCAGTGTAGCACTTGGTTGTGATGAGGAAGGAACGGGCACTCCTTCCATGCTATGGAAATAATCTCAGCCTGGTTGGAAAAGATTATTTGGTTCCCCTGGGGATAATTTTAGGACAGCCTGTGGAAATCCTTTCTCCTTGGAACTAGTTTAAACAGCCTGTATGCCACCAGAGATCAACTTCTGTGCCTGCTACGCAGTCTGTGTTTCAGACTTTTAATGTCCAGTCAACAGAGATACTTTGGGTACCTACATACTACAGGTGAACACCTAAATTAGCATATGGAGTATGTGCTTTGAGCGTATTCCTTGTCTTTGTTGCCAAGCGGGGAGGTAAGAGGCTGCAGTCCTGCGTTATGATGACCCTCTTGGGCTCAGGACAGCACGTGCCCAGGGCAGCACCACGCTCTGGATCCAGGCCCCAGTGAGGGTCCCTTTGCAGGCTGCCCTGGGCCATCCTTACAAGGTGGCTGCAGACAAGAGGAGAGGCAACCCAGTCACTTGTCCCTGGCCTCTGGCACTCTCAGGGGCATGGACCATCTCCTCCATTTCAAACCCAAGTCTCGGCTCAGCCACGTGCTGCTCGTCATCTGGGACAGCGTGTTTCAGAGATGGACGTGCTATTTTGAATGCTGCTATTATAGAATTCCTCTGAAAAGTTATAGAATAGGGTAAAAATTTCCCCACATGCTTTCTTGCCTGGCTAGTTGCAGGTTTCGTGCCGCGCTTGGTGGTGTCAGCTGCTGTGGCAGTGACGTTGTTCTTGTGTGGGTCAGGTGCGTGGGACAGTGCTCCTCCTGCAGTACCCACCTGTCCCCCATTCCCCACTCACTGAGCTGCCAGTAGTCATTGGGATGCTCCATCATATTTTAAAAAGCTGCTTAGAAGCCTGGCTTATAAAATAGAGTTCTGTCACACTGGCAATGTAGATTTTTTATGTGCTCAGGCTTTAAAATTGTGTGTTTTGACTTTTTCCGAGGTTTCCTTTTTGGCAGCTCAATTGCAGTGCTCCCTACTGGGACTTATTTAAGAAGAAGAAAGGACATAACGTACTTACAAGTGTAAATGATGTATGTTTATTCCCCTGAACTGAATAAGTGGCAAACCCAGAGGGTGAATAAGATAAGCTTGTCAACTAGGTACTCTCTTTCCAGCAATTAAGATGAGGTTTGTACCTCCCTGTCAGTTCTGCCAAATAATGATACCATGTAGTCATGTAGCTTTTATACTCATAGCAGAGAGTGAAGGAACTTTTCCCCACTCTGAAATACAGAGCCCATTAAAATGTGGTTGAAGGTATTTAATAGCAATTGTTGTATTTTCTATTTGTATTCAAAAATGGACAGCTTCCTTATATGGGGCGAATTCAAAATAGTTCTGCTGAACTCAGGAAGCCCAAATTTACCTCCTCACAAACATTACATCAATCTCTCTCCAAAGTATTCTCGGAAAGCTTACTCTAGTTTCTTGTTTCTAGATGAGTTTGCTTACATTATTTCAGAAGAAAATTTTTACATAAATGGAGAAAAGGAGAGAGGGAAGGAAAGTTCCTCTTTCCTACCGGACAGCCTCGAGGGGCTGGGTGAGATGGGGGCCCAGAGCTGGACACAGCCCATGGTGTAGGGAACGGGTCGGGATGCGGGGAGATGCGGGGACTGGACCCTGGCACGGTACAAGATTGCGATGCAGGTCCCAGTGCAGGGTTGATCAGTCCCTCCATTCTGCTCATCTCTTCATCCAAGCTAACACGACATGCTGCCCGCTGCTGCCTTCTCCACCTCTGCAAAGAGCTTTCATGAGAAACTGACTGTGTTTTAGCCACTGCCTGGTCCTCTGGCCACCACAGGGCTGCTCAGGCTTGGTCCCTTCTTCTGTTTGCCCTGGAGTTTGTCTCAGCTCTTGTGGCACAGTCTCTCTGTCAGCTTGAACTCTGCTTGTACCCTTTCCCTTCTGAGCTCAAAGATGCATGTTTTGGCACATCCTCTTCAACAGCTTCAACCAAGTGTGAAGGAAGCCACGGCGCTGATCCACAGTGCCGAGGGATTCCCGGCAGCAGATATGACCCTGCAGGATCCCATACGGTTGGGTTTGCATCAAGGTTCAACTTACCCTTTTGTGAAGTGTCAGGGTCTGTCTGCAGCTCAGAGATGCTGGCTGCATGTAATCTAGTCTTGCCTGGGACGTGATGAGCATCTGTTCTTCTCAGCCGGTTTGTAACTGATGACTGAGATCTATACTCCTTTCTGGCCAGTTTATGTGAGATTTCTTTTTTTTTCACATAGTGACCAGCTTACAGGCACTCTTGTTGGGTTTTGATTTCAATGCTGAAGGTTTCACATCAGTCCTGGGTTACAAGAATCATAGTCATCCTGCTCAGAGCCATATTTTCCCTTCTGCTCCACCACAAACACAGGAAATTCAGCTCCAGGGCACAAAGAAGGGGTGACAGTGATCCCAAAAAGTTTCTCCTCCTCCCATTCCCTGTCCTGCACCAGCCCCTCTGTGCAAGAGCAGGATGGGGGTCACTGGGTGGAGGGTGTCAGCAAAAAGGATTGGAGCCATTGGGTACTGGGGGCCTTGCTCTGAACCTCTCAGCATGAGATTTAACTCTGAGCCCAGCAGCGATATCTCCAGTCCTTACAGCTCTCCTGCTGCTGGAAGGTGGTTATAACCAAAAGGTTGCTGTGGGTGGGCTGGGAACCGATACAGGCAGTGTTCAGGTGTCCCTCCAAAGGCTGCTTTTGGGAGCGGCTGCCAGTGGGCATAATACTGCTCATCCAGCCCACAGCTGGATTAACCATCAAAAAAAACAACAGAAAAGGCTTCCACAGCCTCATGTGGCACAGTCCCAAGGGTGGTGGTGCAGCAATGCTCAGGAATGGCTTCAGCTCCCTTTTACAGCTCTGGGGGATGTTTGGATTGTTTTTTACCACTAGCAGCTGAGAGCGAGCTTTGCACTTCTTCCATCTTCCTGGTTGGAGCTGATAGCTGCTCCTGTCCCTGTATAGCTCACTGAGAATTTGATTGACAGATGACATATTTTGCTGCCAGGCCATCAGAGGGAAAGGAAAATGAAGGTACTACCAGTGTTCTCATCTGTTGTCTCTATGGCAGTGAATACCTGGGCCGTGCTAACACCCACACCCTGCTTACTGCTTATACCTGCCTGCTCTAAGACCTGCCTCTGTTCAGCAAAGGCAGCCCAGGGGAGGAACAGAAGACACAAACTGTCCTGCCTGCTCAAGCCCAGGCAAAGGCTTGTCCTCTGGTGAGGGATACTCAGGTGATACAACGGTGCTACTTCCAGTAGTCTGCATGCAAACTCTTTTGAAAGTTACTGGGCTTAAAAGCTGATGAAAAAAAAAAAAATCAGTTTTCTCTTCACTTTGTTATTTATCTGCATAATTTATGTTGGGTAACCATAGAGAATTGTAGTTAGAAACATACCTTAAACACCAAAAATCAAAATAAATAACTAATCCAAGAAAGAAAGATCATAACACAGCAGGGGCTGAATCTTGTGTTTTTCCTTTCCTAGTTGCATTTCTAAGTCCCTGAAAAAATATTGGGCTATCTATTAGTCAGATTGCTTCTCCTTTTCTAGGAGAGTGATGCAGGAAATCAAGATGTTCCTTCCTTTTCCAAATTATAGAAGCAAAAAATGCTGTCTTTGTGCAAGCTGACTAGTAAAGTTTTGCAAAGCTGCTACTGTAAATACCACTTGAAAAGAGACTCCAAGCCTTAGCTATATATATATATATATATATATATATATATATATATTTAAGTTCATTACAATTTGAAAAAAACATCAGGACAGGCGCAATAAAGATTTCAAAGTAAAATGCACCATCAAAGAACAATCTGCCCATCGTAGAGAGGCTGTGAAGATAATGAAGTAAACACTCACAATTGTTCTTTTGCAGTAAGTGCTGGTACATTTTTAAGCTACTCACAAGCCTGTTAAATAACTGGCCATCTTTTAAGCTCGGGCACCCTGGAGCGTAGGAGGCGAATAATTCTCAGGGGAGATTTAACGCAGTTATGTAAAATAATCTAAAGACATCCTGGTTGCTCCAGAAAGATTATAATTAAGCGGGGTTGTTTTTTTAATGTCTGCTATGATCAGTTGATTTTCCTTTGTAACAAAACAAAAAAAAAGTTCTCAGTAGTTTGAGAAGCAGTTTCTGTTCCTCTCATGAAGAGGAAGGAGGTTTGGACATGCTGCTGAATGCACTGCTGCGAGTCTGGATATTTATGAAACAGAGTATTTTTTGAATAGTAATTTTTAACATCTGATTAATCTTCCATTCTGTTTGAGAAGCACCATCGTGCTGGGCTGGGTACAAAAGGCATTCGGTACTCACTAACCAGCACTCACCCTGCACAAAGGCTTCCAAGAAAAGTCCCTCCTGTCGGTTTTCAGCCTTGCTGGTTGGGAGGTTGGCAACTGCTTGGGTTAAAATTGAGGGACCAGAGTTTTCTCCATAGGAGCCCTTGACAAGTAGATTTTAAAGCAATCCTCTGGCATCCTAATGCGTATCTAGGATGCACACAGAGTGTGACCCGTGCACAGACCATGTCCCTGCGCTGGCTGTGGCAGCGCTGCCTGGCCAGCAGTAGGGTGAGGATACGACCTCTGGACCTAGCTGGACCTTCTGTACTTTGTTACCTTCTGGTTTAAGCCATTTCTCTCCCCTTCCCCTCTCCACCACATGTCTTCTGTTCCCATGTTCACCCCTGCCCTCCACATGACAAGTTTTCGTATATCGTGGATAAAACAGTTTTCATATTGCCCCGTCTCTGTCATGGTTAAGGAGAAAATCCATCACCATGCCAGCTGGCTGTGGTGGGGCTTTGGCTATCTGTGCCATTGCATTAGCTGCCACCCATGTTACACATCTTCAAACCTCAGAAGGAAACTCACAGCTTGTGTTTGGTGAGCTCCTCGTGATGGCAGATAAGTCCCCATGCTGCTGATGGTCTCCCACAGCCACATGGTTAATCCACAATGTCAGGACTGGAGGGAGCGCTGCGGAATATAGTAACTGATACCCAGAATTTTTATGGAGAGAGTGATATTTGGCAAGCCTGAATGTCAGCAACGCTGCTGTTTTTTATTCTACTATAACTAAAGCAAAGCTTCTTGCAGATGACTGTATTTGGGGTCGTTAGGATGCCCTGCAATATGTTCACATATTTTCCAGTGCCGAATTAAAAGGAGAAAATGAATATGATACATGTTGTGTCTGCTTTGCTTGTGGATGGTCTAGATTTCTGCATAGCTGCTTCTCTCTTACATGGGGCTTTCAGGTTTCACTATTGATTAGAGTGATTGCTTTTCTAATTAAAAGAATTCCCAAGTCTAACTATTGACTTGGGCAGTAAATGTGCTGGGTTATTAAAGATAAGAGGCTTTAGTCAGAAAACATGTTACCTTCTCTTGCAAAAGAGGTCAGTGTAACCTGAGTAAAAGTGTGTCCTAAAAATGAGAGAAAAAGCAAAGGAAGGAAGAAAGAAAGTAGGAGCCAGGCAAATGCTGCTTATGGAATTATGGAAAAGCAACTAGGACAGAGGAGAGACCCAGGTAGTCGTGCTTGGCTTTCGCGTGCCTCCTTCTCGAGGGAAAGTATGACTGCACGTGTGACTTGTGTTCCTTCTGTATGGGGGCTGATTTCACTCAGCAGAGGCTATATGTTGAAAAGAGAGCAAAATGCACTTGCTCACTCTGAAATGACAGCAGCAGTAAAAGTGTCTCCCATTGGGATGAACTTTCACAGGGCTTCAGAATACAGCTGCTTCTGGTAGGTCAAAGGAGGTTTTGAAGGTACACTTCAACCCCTTATTTAAAATATTCCTTCTCAGCCTTTGACACATCCCCTGAAAATACTGCAACCACACAATCATTTCCATTATGGAAAACAGCATTGCCTGCAGTGCCATGGAGGTCAACTGGCAGCCACCGCCGCCTTGCCCAACAAGCTGCTTGTCCATGGCAAGACATGGCCCATTCCATGCGATCTTCATCAGAAAGCTGGATCTGGAGTCTTCGAAGGAGCTTCTCTCCCTCCACTGTTTCTAGAAATGAACCAATACAATTAGCTGGGTGTAAGCACTGAGCTTTAAAATAACTGAAGTCGGGTGAAATTAATCCTGCTCTGGGGAACCTGACTTCCTTAAGGCAGTGCCTAATTACCCTTGCTGGAAGTTGTTCGCACCTCTAGGCCTAAGTCTTGTAGGTGGTTCTCAATGTGTAGCGGTAGTTACTGGATTTGCAACATTTCATTTGTATACTCACATCCATCACCTGGGGACATGAAATTCCTGCTTTTAAGTGTCAATAGACAGGCATGCTGCTGGGAAAACAGAAATGAATGTCCATCAGGGATGGAGATGCAAACAGCTAGCCAGGGCACTGATGGTGTCATTTGTAACTCTGCTTAGTTGTAGGGCACCTGGAGGCACTGGGCTCTGCCGTGCTGAACAAACAGAGAATAGAAAAGCATTTGGGACCTGCAGGAGCATGAAGCATAGGACAATGCAGGAGGCAGTGAGTGGATCCAGCGAGCAACAGGAGAAATGCAGGATAACCAGGAGGTTTAGCCAGGGTGGCTCCGAAGGGCCATACTAAGCCTTTGTGGTACAGCTTGCTTCTGCAATCTGCCCTTTCACCATTGATGCCAGGATTCTAACAGTAAGATTTTAAAAAACACACACACTTGGAGACCCATATGTGGAAGAAGCAAATGTGTCTTTAGACCTGGCCTCTTTACTTAATTAAAAGGTTTGTTTGTTTTGGGTTTTTTTTGCATTTTCCACCTCAATTTTTTTCAATTTCCCTATGCTCTTAGAGAGCTTTTCCTTATATCAGATGAGTTTTTCCACTTCCATGTAAAATTTTTACCCTTGTCTGCAGTCCTGAAGTATTTATAGCTTGATGGCACTCATAACCATTGGGCATACTGTAATTTCTCTTTGAATACTTTCCGTATCTCTCCTGTGTGTTTTCCACCCACATATGTTCCATTGCCTTATCCTGAAGGGTGTCTTTATTCCTCCTTTATACTTTTGGTTTCTCTATTGTTTTTTTAATGCCTTTCTTCTTGATGGGTTGGGTGTTTTAGCACATCACACAACTCGAAAAAATTTTCCCTTCAGACTCTTTCATTGAACCAAATCCTATTCATCTGATATGCACATAGACTGAGATTCAGTCCCGAGTAAAAGAGAGACCTACCTGCTGTGGCCCACCTATTTTTGAAGAATTTTTGGGACAAAAGCCTCACATTGGCATCCACAGAGGAATAAACTTCATCCACAGAAGAGTCCCGCTGGCCACAGCACAGTCGTGACCTCTAGGGTTGTAACTGTATCTACATATTTTTGTTGTTGGCATTTTCTTTCCAATGGTATTTGCGTAGCAAAGCAAGAACTTGAATTCTTTACGGTATTTTTCTCAAATATTGACATAGTTTTTCTGATGAAAAAGTAAGAATAATGGTGATGCAAATTGTGCGGTCATTTTCTTCCTGTTGTAATTTAGCCCTTTAAGGTTATACAAAGGGAATAGCAAGTGCATAACTTTAGTTTCAGCGAGGACTAGCACAGGATCATGCTTCAAAGGACAAAGATGGGAAGGTGGCTCACAGGATTGAAAGCAATGAGTCTGAACAAGACTTAAGGAATCACAGCTAAATACCCACAACGCTGTAGTTAGAAGGAACACAATGAAGAATATTATTACATTACTACTGTTATTTGGTGCTCAGGCAATGCTGATGCAAGCCTTCCTTTAATTCAGTGGATGGCTTGAAGGTTCTTTCAGCCTGGACAATGGCAACACTACCTTTTGTATCTCCTTGTAAAGACAGCATGGAGTGGCCAGCAGTCATGTACCACACTGAGCAGTGGTGTATCACTGCTCTAACACACCTGGTGTGCTTCAGCACTGGCTCAGGCAGGAGTTAATCATCCAGACATCATATTTGCTGCATTAAAAGCCAGAGCCCTGATGAGATGGCCAAGGTAGATTTAGGCTAGAGGAGCAATATTAGCCCTTATAAATGCCGCAAAGAAATATAACACTGTTTGGCCTGATTTTTCAAAGATAAAGAGTGCCAGGGATGACTTGAAATTTGCTTAGCATTTCTGAAAATCAAGCCATAACTAATTAACCCCTGCACACCTGTGTGCTTAATTCTTTTTTCCACTTAAGAGAGGAAAGGAGAAACTTTAGTCTTCTCAAAACTTTGTAGTGAGTTTGTGGCATGATCAGGACTCGGAAGATCCTGAGCATTCTTCACATCACTACTGTTTCTCCCTTCTAATTACCTCAGCATTTACTATCACCAATGCAATCTATTATATAACATGGACCATATAAACTACAGGAACAAACCTCAAGAATACACCTGACTGCATTCCTGTTCAGAACAGTGATAAGCCAGCCAGGTGCACATCCTGCCTTTAATTATAATGAAGAGGTCTTGGTGATTTGGTGTCCTACATCAGTATTAGGAAGCTTGGGCATTGAATTGCTATAAATCAAGAGCTTTGCTGCTCTCACAACAAGCCCAGTGGGAGCCTGACTTTCTCAAAGAGCTTAATTAAAGAGTGCTTATTGTCAGCTCACCCCTGTAGCCCATTAGAGCTCCGCAGAGATTTCTGTTCTCCAACATCATTGTGAAAAGTGGGACAGCCCTTGCTTCTTAGGAAGCTCTGTGTTCATAATCACTTCCTCACATGTCAATACAGTCCTGGTGATCTTATAGTCATGTTGCAATTAGTTGGCAATAGGTGTGAACAGGGCATATGTGAATAACTGTTTATGGAGATCCTATTTGCTAGACAGTTATTCAACACAGTCATAATTTTCCTCATAGCTAGTACTTTGTCTGCATCTCAGAGTGCTTGGAAAAGCAAGATTAATGGCTGATATTTCCAAAAACATCTATTTTCTTTTCTCAGAAGTGCATATGTCCTTGCCCTCTGACTAACAGTGACCTTTTTGGTTTACAGAGAGTGAGAGGTACCCAGGTTTCCGTGTCACAGAGACCCTTCAAAATGTTACTCACTTTTGGCTTGAAATCCATGTTAGGGTAGAGTTGCACTGTGGTGTAGTTAAATGAAGTACTCAGATCACAACCTCTGCTGGTTGGTAGCACCAACTTAAGTTCTTTGCGTGCATAGGGCTGGTACACTTGGGTTACAATCAATCTTGAATGGAGGATTTGTGATGCATCAGGCTGCACAGGTAGAGAAACTGGTGGGGAGTGAGCAGTTATGTTTTAGGCCTGTACCCATGCTGTCCATTTGCGGTATTATCACTCGCAGATGTGGAACAGAGAGGGGAGTGTTGTCATTTGTGTTTGACTTGCACTGCCCATGGCACAAGGCCACCTGCAATGCGTTTCCCAGGCTTGTCCCACCTGCTCCCCGAGCCATGCAGAAGCTGTCATGCACCGTCATCACCCACGCGTGGCCCTGGAGTGCTGAGAGTGAGTTTTTAAAACGTGATTCAGAGTGGACACTTCTCCACATTGTGGAGACAGGAATGGCCACACTGGGCTTGGGCAGTGTTGCAGCCGGGCACGTTCCACTGCTCTGCTGGGGATTACACAACTTCAGGCTCTGCTGGCTAACCCACATCTTAAAGGAGCTGAGAGGACTATTTGATTCAGGTTTGTCCATTACTAAGTATTATTTCCCAATGCATCTATGGAGCTATCCTATCTTCAAATTCCAACCCAGAAAAGTCAGAGATGTTTGGAGGCTTTGAAAGAAATTCTGGACAGCAAAAATGAGAGGGAAGTCTCATGGGTCTAAAAGTTGTCCTTATTCTGCATGTCCTTCTTACAATTTTCTCATCTTTCATGATTGCAGCCATGAATCAATCTAGTATTAATTTTAATTAAACTCTGGCCAACTAAATGTGCCAAGAAGGTTCAGAAGCAAAGTGTAGGCTGTCATCCCGCCAGTGGCCATTCCCAGTGCAGAACTGACTTTACAGAGCCAACTGATAGACAGAAAGCTCTTTGCGGTGATACTGCAAGGAAAAGACTCCTCTGAATTGTGGTCTTGACTATTACGGCAGTGTTTATTAATTTCCTATGGGTACGTGTGTCCTTCACTGTATGGTAAGCAATCCACAGGATGCTTTCATTGTATGCGTCATCATTGTCTTCATGACATCTACTTTCCCACCCAGGGAAGTGTTTGCAGGATTCTCATGGAAGAGGCATTCATCCCAGAGACAGAGGGATCCTGGAGGGGAAATCCTGCCTGTCAGCAAGTTGTTAACATGGAAAGTTGTCAGTCATTTGCTTACACTTCATGTCTCATGTGGTGATTTGTCCAGAGTGCGTCACCCTGATGTTTCACCGTGATGTCGTTTGTGCAGATACAGATCTGTACAAACACAAATTCTTCACCTGCCTTTTGGCGCAGGTGAAGAAACAATGCAAACTCCACTATGCCCACACAGCAGATGATGTGCCACAGTTCAGTGGCCTTAGGTGTCAGCCACAGCATGCTGGGTTTGGGAGCTGGCTAGGGGATGGAACGAGGGAAGTGTCACCCCTGACTGGGGACATCTGCCCATGGCAGAGTCCGTGCCTCGGTGGGGCAGCTCGGGGAGGCAGGTTTTCCCCACCCAGGGTAGTAGTTTTCTGCAGTGGAGCTGTGGAGCAGGACTGACTCCTCAGGCATGTGGAAATGGAAATCCCTAGAGACCTGACAAAGGGAAAGAAAATGTGGCTCCTGTCATCTTGGTGTGCAACTGGTCCAGTTTTGCAAAGCAGGTGGGCTTCTGGTTTTAGAGAAGACATGTTTAGCAGAAGTTTCTGAGCTGGCCCTGGTGGAGTAGTTCCTAGGACGGTGCCCAGTGACTGAAGGGAGCAGCTCTTGAGGAACACAGTAATGAGTGATTAAAATATAAATGTCGGCTCAGTTGGGCTTGATAGTCTATTTAAAGAAACAGCCAGCCAAACCAAACCAGCCCATCTTATCAAGCCAAATTTCACCCTATATTCCCCTGTTACCAAAGGCAAAGATGTTCCCCTGATCCAGTTGAGTTTTTAAATGTCCAGTGATGCTGTTTCTCTGCCAGTGTCTACAGTTCTGGTTTGCTATAGGCTTGCTTCCTCCGTTGCATATTTGGGCTGTTACGGCCCAAGGAAGGGAGCTCAGACCCCGTGTAGGGTCACACCGACATGTTATAGCCATGGAGAACCAGTATCAATTTTCTTCCAATGTCTTCATCTAAAATTGCACTTTGTTGGTGATGAAAATGCATTTAATAAGAAAACCAGAAGCATCAGAAAATGTGTGTGGAACATAACAAAGCATGTGAGGAAAGTGAAGTGCAGAGTAAGGCACACTCATAGCTGCTCTGAGGCTGACCCAAACAAGTATGGATCACAATCCAAGCAATTCCAGCAGCTCAACTTTTCCTATTCAGAGACTATGCTCTTCCAAGCTCAGAATGCAAAGGTAGCTTTCTCTTGTTCGCTGTAATAGCTGTGGTAGTGGAGGCTGCATCTTCTTTTATTTTTGAGCCTTTCTTGAAAGTAGATGACTGTGTTCCACTGATGTTGAAATCCAGAGATGTTGTAGGCTAATGCTGTGTGCTTGACTGACCTCCTGACCGGTATATTTTGTGGATGTTATTGTTGATTGAGTTAGTCACAGGTATGGCTGTGCCAAATCTGGAGTTATTATCAATAGAAGAAAAGCCTACTTGTGCGTCTGGGTTATATAAAATGGAAAGAGCTTGAAACACATAGGGCAGCGGTACTGCCATTATCTTTTTAGCTTTGTGCTTGTGTGGAGATTTAAGATTGCACTTACATCAAAGGGCTGCAGGTATGAATTGAGGATACTGGGTTGAACTTCAGATTGAAGAACATTTAAGTTACTGAATTTCTACCCTAAAAGCAACTACAAAAAATAAATGAACGTAACTATGCATTGACTGAAAATTCTAAACCGTTTAAACAAAAAGCAGTCATTTAGCTCAATTTAGTAAGTGTGTTAATAATGGCAGCCTAAATGCAATGGGGCTTTTTTCTTTTTAACTAAACTTAGCCTGGTTTTTATCCATCTGCAACTGGCATATGGTAGTAATACTAACAATTTGGTATGCAATAATAACATAGTAATTTGGTAGCAATAATAATAATGGTGATGATTATTATTATGGTGGTGATAACAAAAGTAATAGTAATACTAGTAATAATAATTGATAAGTGTCAGAGGCCTGCTAGATTTTGCCACAATTCACCCTCAAAGACTTTCTCTGTCCTTCATCTATGGGAGAAGAGATCATGTGGTTTCTAATGATTCTTAGACTACAGACACAAGTTCTTATTTCCAGTGAATTCCAAAAAAAGAATTTTGTTGAGGACAATGATGACTCTTAGAAATAGTAACTCCCATCTTCACAATGTTTTATCAGTGTAAATAAGGGCTTCTACATACAAGAATAGCTAAATAGCTGTCATAACATAAATTTTAATGGTGTGTTGCATTCTGAATATTTTTGCAATGTAAGTGGCTGCGTTCAATGTTACAGTTACATTGTAGAGGTATTTTCTACATACCAGTTTCAGGATTGGGTCTATTAGTTTTATTCTGGAATGGAGCAGGTGGAACAACTGGAAAATGCATGCTTTTTTTTTTTAATATATGATATTTACTCTGCTCTAGTATCCTGTGTACTTTGCCACTGTTCATCTGATGCATTTAGGTCTCAACTCATCATTTTAGAGAAGGATAATTCTCAAGACTGCTTACATTAGATTTCTCAGTCTAGGCTGATTGCATCCCAAATTGAAGGATATTGATTAATTTTAACAAGTGCCTGAAATACTCCCCTGCATTAGCAATGAGCTGCATGCTTGGCAAACTTGTGGTGCTGTAGCAACATCTAGAATTCCATTCCTTATGGATAAAGAGTGGGAAGAGAATTCCATTTGGCGTGGTGGTAACAACAGGTAGCGCTATACATGGGAAATGATGCCGGGTATCAACGGGCACCCACCAGTGTCCCGGCAGTGCTGACGGCACCGTGCTGCGCCCCGTGCATCTGCTGGTGTCAGCCCCAGGGTCTGTCCCCTCTCTCCTTAGGATGAGTCTTCTAAAATCTCCTGAGCTTTCTCTATTGCCTGCAACATTTCACATGCTTGCGTAGCTCCCTCAAGTGAAACCATCGGCCCTCTGAAGTTGTATGTGTCAGCTTTCACTGCAAATTGGCAGATTTCTACCTGAGAAAATGCCTGAACAAGCTTCAGACTCCTGAGCTTTGCCTGTTCTTTGTCCCCAAAAAGACTGACACGCTGCTCCATTTATTGACTGTTGAATCTGAAATTAAGATCTAAGAGCCTGAGTATACTAAATGTCATGATGCTTCTTATCAATGCACACCCAGAGCTACTCCTTCATATCCACTTTAACCAGATTATCTATAATAGTAAGTAGGATAAAATTTTCCTCCTTATTTACTAAAATAATGCTGGCAAGAAAACTGTATTTTGCATGAACACTTCTTGGTCTAAAACACGTCTAGGCTAAATATATTATTCTAAGATAGATGCTGTGGGCATCTGTTTTCATGCTCCATTCTCTCTGCAAGTGGCACAGAGATGCCTTTCTTTGCCATCACTGTGTGCAGTGTGGGTAGATCTGAGAATTCTGCCTGAAGATTTCTGTTGTCTTTCTGTTCAGTCAAAGGATATGGCTTTAATTTTTCTCATTTGAAAACTGCACACAAAACGCAGAAATTTCGGTTATACCTTCCAAGCTGTTCTAAAAATTCAACTCAGGCCCTGCAGCCCCAAAAATTTAAATCCAGGGCTCCAACATGCTGGGTAGCCTAAAAGTATGTGCTTCTTCACAGCACACAGTTATCGTCCCTGCTCTCTTTAGAGAATTGGTATTCAAAAAGGCTTAGTTCCCTTTAAAATTTTGCCCATTATGTGTTTTATAAGGACACAGGAGCAAAGATCTCATCAATTACCATTCTGAGAGGATTTTTAGAAAATGCAAGTGATTTTCTTCCTACCAGACTTTGTGAAGGAAGGGACACCTTTCCACTCCCTCTGGGAAGCTTAAGCAATACCAGTTCTGTAATCAAACATACCACCTGGTTGGTTGTCTCTATTTTTGCAAGTGTCAGACTTATGCAAAGTTCAATGTCTCACCTTTACAGGTGAATAGTGCATATTATTCCAAAAAGCTCTCTATGGCAAGTCTTTTCAGTCTCAGAAGCCATGTTCAAATTTGCCATCATGAGGAGGCAGCAAGCCCCTCCTCCCCCTAGCTCTGCCAAAAATTCAGTACTTGTTTCTAGTGTGTGCTTTTGGGCTCTTGTTTGTTACATCAATCAAAATGTTCATTTGCTTATAGTCCTCTGAACAAGGAAAGGTCACAATACAGAGCAATTAAGTCCTTTTGTAGATATGAGTAGCAGAAAGGCTACATAAAGGAGAAAATTATTCTTCCAAGGATGACAAATAAGCTTTATCTCGGATTCCTCAGCTCTGCCAGTCAGCCTCGGCATGAAGAGTCTGTCCTGTGGATATTCACATTTCCAGCACCCAGTACACAGGCTGAAAATGCTTTTGCCTCTTATTTTCACTTGTGCAATCTCTGAATGCTGCAGCTTTTGTGAGCAGGGGATGCTGTGCATTCAAACTGCTGCTGCAGCCTGGGCAAAGGAAAGCTTGCAGCACTCCTGGGACAGGCGTAGTTATGAGAGTGGCCTGGACACCAAGATGACTTGGTATAGGAAAGACCCATGTTCAAGAGTGGGCTCCACCAGCTGATCCAGAAAAGCAGCCCCCAAAAAACTGCAAACAGGCTATCCTTTTTTTTTCTTATTATAATTGACAGGACAGAAGCTGGTCCACTGGAGTCCCAGAGTCCAAAAATCTGAACAGTGAAAAGCAAACTATCCTCACAGAGAGCAGAAGTTCTCCCAGCTCCCTCTCTTCCCCAGCCTGTCAGCACAACCTTAGGCTTATCTGGGCTGGGTCACAGTCAGCTTGCCCTCGTTCAAGCCCTGATCCTGGCAAGGTATTGTGTACTAAGCCGATCAACCACTCCGGCAGCCGAGACCTGAAATAGAAACGCACGGCTGAGTGTTGGCCATGCACTGGAAGATCTCCAGTGTCCTCATGGAGGCAGGAGGAGGACACCTTGCTCGGAGATCATTTCATTGCTCTCTGGACCCAGTATGCTCTTGTCAGCACTAGCCAAAGTGTCTGATGCCCATGTGGACTGTGGGGTTTGCCTGTGGCAAGCAGGAAATTGCTAAGTCAATCAGTTCAACCCCTCATGCTGTAGGCCTTTCTTTTAGTGGAAACCTGTTGGAAAGTTGAGGATTGCCCACCCTCACCACAGGCTGTGACTCTAGCCTTATGTACCCAAGTCTGAAGATTAAAAAAAAGAAAATAAAAGCTGTAGTCTCATAGTCCCTAATCTGCAAGGACCTGAGCATACACGGGCAGCTGAGAGCTTGCATTTAATCATGGCTGGGCAAAACTCCCTGCTCTCTTCTAAGAGTTGTCATGTTTTTAACCCCTTTTTGCCTTTGGTCCCACCACCCACGCTGGAGGCACCTGGGCTCTCAGCACTGCCCACCAGATGTGCTGAGGAGTGACTGCAGGGTCCACACTGGGGCTCACGTGGGAGCACCCAGAAATAGCAGGGTGGTGAGACACAGACAGTTATGCTTGCTGAGGATTTACAAAAGGCACAGAGAACAGAAACAGCCTGTTCCCTTCTCATCTTTAATAGGGAGTGGAGATAACCTGCTCCCTAGAATAAATCCTGATTTTCAGGGATAAAATTCATTAGGACTTCTTATCACTTTAAGTATTTCAACCTGTCTGCAGTTTTTCATACAAGTTCTCATACCTCTCTTGTGCGATCTGCTAATGCTTTGTTCACAAGAAGCTACATATTAATATTTATTTACTGAAGAGAAGACAGCCAGAAGGGTTTCTGAGCAGATACGAATGTGTGAATAGTTAAGCTGAGACTACTACAACAGCCTGTGTAACAGCACAATCGACGGACAGGTAACATTTAGTCAGCTGCCTGTCTGGGGAGTCAGGATGGAGAGCACTTCACTTTCTGAAACATGGAAATCACACAGGCTACTCCTGCCAGGGTCTGTGGGTCCCCAGAATTCTCCTTTGATCTTTCCTCTTTACTGCAAAACTGATCTGTCCAGGGAATAGAAATCTTTGTCCATTCTATGAAAACACACAGAGATCGTGGGCAGTCATGATGTAAAAGTGCTCAGCACGGAGATGGAAAAAAACTGACCCTTCAGTTTGAACTAAGGCCTGAAGTCACTGTTAATCATTTGCAAAATTTACCACCTACAGAAGCATGAAGTGTTAAAGCCACCAATTGGTCAAAACTCTTCCTTGCCCATCAAGGCCACTGTATTCAGACAAAATATCTATGTGATATGTTACTCAGCTGAGGCAGCACATGAACAGCATTTCGTAAGATGCTGTTAAAGGATAGGTTGGCTCCTTGCAGTATGTATTAGACTCCACATCTTCAGAAACAATGTAAAATGAAAAAAAAAAAAAAAATAGAAGTAAACTATTGCCTTCCCATGTGAACGGAAAATAATTTAATTATGAAATGAAATGACTGTGCAGCACGCTAAGAGGGCAAACAAATAAGAACTTAACCAAAAGGACAAAATTGTCAGTCTTTCAGTGCATAACCATTTTGTTCTGAACAGCAGCAATTATGGAAATGTGCAAAGACTGCTTCACTGATGATAAATCTGCAATATGTCAAGCAATATTTGAAGACTCATATTTAATTACTGTGACTGCACAAATTAAATAGTGGAAAAAAGTTGTCAATGCTGTTTTTTAAAGTAGAGAAATAGATCCAGCGCCAAAAGCTACATCATTAACGTCAGTAACTAAAAGAGAGTTTCCCTCTAGGCTAAACCTTGTGATAAAGGAGAGATGTCACTTATTATGCACTTTTGAACAAGTCTGGCAAGGTTAAGAGGTAAATAGCCAGAATGATTATTGTCTGGGTTGGTAATGGTTTTCTCAGCCACATATTTACTCTGAGCATGTTCTTTGTGTTCCAGGTTACTCATAACTCTTGATCACAATTTGTTGGGGTTTTCTTCCCTCCCCTCTAGAAATCATTCTAAGGCAAACAACTTAGAAAACTCCGTGCTCCCCTAAAGGCCAAGGCAGGACAGAGTTTCAGTGAGTTCATATGATAAAGTAAGCACGCCTCATCCATCTAACTTAGTGGTGTTCATTCGGCAGTGCTCCCAGCCCGTGGGCGGTTCGGCCCGTCTGCCAGAGCAAAGCGCGGGCTTGTACGGTGTTTGGAGCTGCGGGTTGACCAGAGTGAACAAAACAAGGTGAGTGTGTGATTTACTTCAGCACGCACAGCGCAGGTCAGTGGCAGCAGTATGAGTAACCCCTCCGTGTGAACGGGGAAGGATGTTTCCAGAAGCATCTTCTGGAACAAAATGTTCCAGGGAGTGTCATCCTTTTCCTGCCGGGTGCTGGGTGGCGTGGGGAGTGCCCCATCCCCAAGCCTGCCCACAGCGTCTGTGAGCCTGCAGTCACCCGGGTACACCACAAACCAGGGTTCAATGAGAGCACTGTGGTGTGCTGCTCCTGTTTAATCAGTGGTACAGATGCACTGTGCTCATGGAAGTTTTCCCCAGCAGCCGCTCTGCCCTGATGGTGCAGATTTTGGCTGCAGAGTTCATGGGGACATCCCACCCTGTTGCTATGAGAGCTGTGCTCCTGTTACCCTGCCATACTCACCCAAGGGACATGGGCACAAATGCCAGTCCTGATACTGCTGTGCTGTGAGGCCTTGTGTGAATTTTTTTTGCCTGAATTGCTCATCTGTAAAATAAGCAGGTATTTTTTGAAAGGATTACCTTTGCAAAGTACTTGCAGATCCAATACTGAAAGGGATATGTAAGAACCAAGTAATAAATAATACCAGACACCAGGCAACATCCCACTGTAAAATGCAGAAGAGTTAATCGCTGTGCCTGAAAATCCCACACTGAATTGCTCTCAAGGACACAGAATTTTGTAGGATGTATGAATGAGAGCAGTTCCTTAAGAAGATGCTCTGTGTGAAGTGGATTGCGTGCCACGCTCTGCTGCCGTTGTCATGGCGAGTATTCATATTTCCCATAGCAACAGAGCCAGTAAATAACTGCATAAAAAGCTGCATTAAGCGACCAGGGCACAAGTTAATTCTCTCATCGGCATCCTTAACTTGAGCACTCTTCTGTAGATGAAACACTCCACTGAAAAGCAAGCTTTTCCTTCAGCTTGTGATATGTTTCCTCTTCATAGTCTCATTATGATTCACCCACCAGTTGCTACACTAGTGACACTGTCTGCACCGCATACGTAGGACTGCATGGTGTCTGAATTAACTGAAGGAGATGATGACAGGGCAGCAAACCCGCAGCGAGCGCTGGTTTTGTAGCACTTTGTGCAAGTGCTGTCTAATACAGGTCAGCCGAAGTTCTGCAAGTGAAAGGACTGAAGCTCTACAGGAAACAATGCACTTTTTATTTATTTATTTTTGGAGTCTGTCTTGGTTTTCCTCAGCTGAATTGACTTGTTATTCTGCAAACTAGCACCACTATCAGTGTTAAGGACAGGCAGGTGTAGTAAATGGACAAGGGGAGGACAAAACTTAGGGAGGAACTAGGAAATGTCACTACAACAGCAATGATGCTCCAAAGCAGGACAGTCTTTCACGTTAATCAAGAGAAATGTGTTGTAAGCCAGCATTTTCTTACATGGTGTCATGCAGAGCTCTGAGAAACCCTGGGTGGGCTCTGGTCTACAGAACCATGTTGTTTGTATACTCTGCCAAATGCAAAATTGGGTATAAAGGTTGATGTCGTCTGTGAGAAACGCTGCAACTTGACAAAAATCAGTTAGTGCAAAACAACTAGGAACCATTTTTCTGAAACAAACCACTTTGGGCTCATCTGTCCGCCCACAGGTGTGCTGGGAAGGTGCTGCTTGGCACGCCACAGAAGATGGGTGTTCCCCTGGAGGAAGAAGGCAGAGGGGGTTCTTGATGTGGAGAGGGCCAGCAGGATCTGTTGTTAAGACAGCAAGGGATGCAACGGAGAGTATTGGGGTGAGGGTAGGAGGGATGGCAGTACTTCACTGTCCACATGGCTACCACCATACTGGCGCCAAGAAAAAAGACAAGCTGTCCAAATTAAAAAAAATCTAACCCATTTCCTGCAGGTTTTGCTTCTTGTCTCGAGTTTCATGAAAAGCATGTGCATTAGACAACTCCTCTCACCAGTCGCAGCCCCACATTCATGAGCCCTGACCAAAACTGATCTTGATATTCATGTTTAGATGAGGAAATTCCAACTGTCTTGCATATTCAATTCTCATAGACTCACAAAAATATGACCAGTAACTTATAGTTGCATAAAAGAAACTGATTTCACTGTATCAGTTAGGGGTTTGTTTCCACTATTTAGGACTGACTTTTTTGCGACATTGCTTGTAGACAAAATCTGTCACATAATACTAGTTTCTAGCATCATAGTCAATTCATTGATGGTGTTCAGCATCTACCCTGTGCCCAGAAAAAGCACATGCATTTCTGTGAGTAGAGAGTGCAGTAACATCCCACACAGTTCTGTATTTTTTTTGACACATTTCAGTATCATTCAGTGGTAAAACACAGTGATAAAGTCTCGCAGACTTGCGTTTTAACTTGCTTTTGTTTAGATATGAGCACAGCAGCATAGCATCAGCAACATGTGATGCTTTCGGTCCATCCTGCTCCCAGGGTAAAATCTCTGGTGAGTATCAGGCCACTTGCTTTATGAGTTCATTAATATTAGATGGTTTCTGTGTTTTTAAAGAAGGCAGAAAGAAAACAGTCACCTGGGAACTCTGTTGACTTTGGTGCACTTGGGATCAAGGAAACACATTGTTTTTTTCCTTGCGTATCCTAAAAGACCATTACAGGAGGTGTTTGCAGAGCTGTGCCCTGGGGCCTGTGCTTGTGGCTCCTGTCCTTCTTAGCATCTGGCCTTGTTGTCAGTGGTCCCTTGAGACAATCAGTTTGCTCAATTCTTCTAAAGAACCACCAGCACAGCTTTTGCTTAAGAAGTCACTGCTTGACATTTCTAATCTGGCCATCAAACTATACCTGGTCTTTCCTCGGTGGTTAAGTACATGCAACTGTTTGTGGTGAGTTTGCATGGTATCAGATACACAAGCAGTTACATACGTACTGTTTTATCAGTCTTTGCAATCAGGGTGTAGTAGAAGGACTGTCAACCTTGCAGTCTTCTAAACATGAACACCCTGTCTGCTTTCTACTGGGTCCTTCTGCAGTCTTCACTAGTCTTGATTTTAGTATCTTCTTGTATGAGCTGCAGAGCTGGGAAATGACTGTACTGGTCACTTTGCTTTGGAGAGGAAAATTTTACTTTCCTCACAAAGCAAAATTGGGCAACAGCTTCTCTCAGCACCCCGTTGCACATGGTTTTGCAGCGAAAGGTCTCCCACCAGCAAGGCTGTGCTGGGGAAGAGCAGGGCTGTGGGAACCACAGTACTTTGTGACTGCAGGGCGCAGCCATCCTAATGCCACTCTCCATCCCAGTCACCCAGTTTCCAAAGGAGATCAGGATGTTGCTGGGAGCCCTCTGGCTGCAGACCAGTCCAGCCAGAGCAAAGGAGGTGAATGTCAGGAGCTGGGAGACTGATGGGAAAGTCTGGACAGAGGCAGCTCCTGTCCAGCACAGACTGCTAGGACCTCACAACACGTGTCCTTTGTCACCCACATGTGTGCTTGTGGGTCTGGTGAGACCCCGGGTTACAGAAGGAAGATCAGGTGACAAGGACAGCTTTCTCGCTGACGTGTGGCCAGCAGAACATTGCTTCTTGCCTTGGAGTTGGATGCTACTACTCTAACCCATGATGTTGAAAACTCAGATGACACTGTTAACAGTGCATTTGCTCACGATAAAGGCCAGAGGGGAGAAGAGGAAACTTTTCAGCGCAAGGAACACTTGACCTGTAGAATTCCCAACTGCTCTATATGGGATCAAGCAACTAAGAACAGGCAAGTACCAGAGAGGAGCTTTGAAGTGTTACCACTTTGCACGAATAAAGCTTAGCATCAGCAGAAGTACAAATAGGAAATATTCATGTTTATCAATGTAGATTTAATGTGCTAATCAGTAACAACTGTGATTTATTAGGAAGAATGCACTTGCAGGCGAGGGACAGTAATTCTGCACTGACTTGCCTGTTCTTCCTGTGTGCCTCATCCACCGGTGATCCGTGCTGTTGCCATTGCCTGGTATTTCCTCTACCCATTCGTACTCTTACTGCTAAATTCAGGGGGATTTGGGCCTTCAGCATAATTATTCTTAAGTTTCTATTTTATGACTCTGTTCATGAGGCCCCTCAGTAGCTGATTATACTAATCAGAGGTGATTATTGCCTGTGCCCACTTAACCCATATTTAAATGCAGCAGTCTGAATTTGTCTTCAGCAGTCTCCAGAAGATATGAACCCAGCATCAAAGAAAATTAATTCATAGGTACATTATCCTATGGGATCAAGCTAAAATGTGGTCAGAGAGCTTTAAAGTCAGTGTATGCTCTCATGGAAGGATGTGGGCAGAAGCCATGTTCTTGTTTGTGCAGGTTTTTTTTCTCCACTTCTTTGAGTGAGGCAGAATAACAGATCACAGGAATGCTTGTCCAAGAATATTTTACTGCAGTTGAGAGAGAACACTTTTTCCTTCATAAAAATAATAATTATTGTTAAAAGTATGATCAGCCACATTAAAATTATTCTTTTACACTTTTTCCTGGCCAGATCTCTGACTTAGGCACCTCTCAGCTTTTCAAACAAATACATTTATCTGGCCATGTTATTACGCGAGCACAAGGAAATACATGGCCTTAGATACACATGAAATTTGGATACCAATCTTACCTCTACAAGAACCATCTTAAACCATTTTCTACAAAATATGGTGCTGGATCATGGAAACAAAAATATTCCAGTTGGTACTCAAAAGCTTAGGTGGAATTTTGTCCTAAATGGTGATTATCTCATTTATATTTCTAATCCTTTTAAGCAGTTGCATAAAGATTTGAAGTGGTGCTCAAAGATGCTGGGGAGGACAGCAAGTATTACAGCTCCTTCCAGCCCACAGGGATGCAAGATTTTATACTAAGGGGGAAATCCCGTTCACAGTGGAGTAAATGTGGTTTTTGCTCTGCCTTTAATGGAGTTTCCCTTCCTTTTTCTGAACTTAAATGAGAATGGGATTTTACCCATCTTCTCACATGATTGTGGTGCAAACCTGAATTTTATTTTTGAGTCTTTTTAAAGGGGGAAAATGAAGGTGAAACTGCATAAGCCCAGACAACAGATGCATCTCCAGAGGGAGAAGGACTCTAATAAGTGCGGGGTGTTGCTGGAAGCGGAGGTGTGAGCTCTGAGCACACAGACACTGCAGCTCAGCAGCAATCGCAGCAGCGCTCCAAGGAGAAGCTGCTGCGCAGCCTGAGGTTCTCTTACCGGTGGCATTGCGTCTAGTCAAAATGCACTGCCTTCTCCCCACTGAAAGCCTGGGGGGTATTTGAGGTGAGGAGAAGGTCATAATACCACAGAAATGAAAATACAATGCAATTTCCAGGCATTTTCAGTGAAACTTTAGAATTCACAAACATAAGGATAGATGAGGAATTGCAGCGACAGAGTTTCACCCAGGCAAACTCTTGGGCAGTATATCTTTCATGTTGCAAGTAAATGTGTCTAAAATATTCCAGAAACTTCAACTATATTCTTTACATTAATTCCAATAATTATTTATTCATCTCCCAACTTTGATTTTGTTAAATAACCAGCACCAAAATACAGCGACAAGAGTGCAATCCACAGAAAATTCTGTCCTTGGAGAAGATCAAAGTGAGTCCTGTGGTGTTAAGCACACACCTACAGCACTTGATCCTGCAAAAAAATTGTGTGTTTCAGACAGCCTACCCTTTTTTTTTTCTGGTTCCTATGCATTAACCTAAGCCTTTGCCTGAACATTTCCAGTGCCAGGATCAAGGACCCCTGGAGATCTCCACGCTGGCAGAGCAGAGGTCTGAAAACGTAGCAAGCAAATGCAGGAGAACGCCAGCCAGCTGTGGTAGCAATGCCTGCTCATTCCTCCTCATCTATCAACCCCATAGTACAAGACTGAAAGCCTCTTGGGTGATATAAATATGAAAGATAAGTGCAAACAGTAGAACACAAAGGTGAAATGGCTCTGTTTATCAGGCACAATTAAAATGAATAGATGATGACTAATAGAGAGGCAGTTTAAAATCTTTACATGACACAGTGTCAAGGCAACAGTGTTGTGCAATGGCACTGACACAACCAATGCTGTGTCCCTGCCTTGGGCAGTGCTGGGAGGGGGGTTCCCCGCCGGCCCCTCTGCACGCTCCCATGGTGGGGACTGGGTGGGCTCCAGCACCTCAAGTCTGCGCTCGCTGCCGCATCCCTGCCACAGTGAAACCTGCACAGAACCAGCCTCTTCGCATCGAGGCAGGGGTATTTTATCCACTTTGATGTCTCCATTTTTCTATTTCCTTTTGGCTGGCATTATCACAAGCCTCGCAGTTTCTGCTGCGTGGAAAGCAAGAACACCATGCTGCATCTCTGGGCATACTCTGGAGTGAGACAAGGCTGAGGTGCCTGATCCTGTACTGGAGCTGGTTCTTGACTTAGCACTGTGCAATGCAAACATTTTCTGGCTATGAATTTTTGCAATATGTAATTTAAAGGTTAGTTTGGACAACCCTTTTCTTCAGAAGAAAGGTTATGCATGAGTGTGATCTTGGAAAATGCAGCCCAAGCCATCCTTCTATTTCTTTGTTACTCCTTTATGGTGCCTGCCAGGCTTCAGGACTCTCCAGTGCACTTGGTGAGTGCAGCAGGTACAGGCTGTTTCTTTATTTTTATATATATATAAAATATATACATATATTCTGTGCTGTTCTTATTTTCTCGGTAAAACTGGTTTTCTCTTGGTTTTATTGCTGCTGACATGGCTTTGTAACACAGCATTGTTAAAAACTAATAACAAACAAATCTGAGGCTATGCCAACCATCGCAGAGTACAGTCAATGCTGCCAAATGCTGCGGCTTGCTGAGCAATGTGTGAATGTTGTTGTGTCAGAAATGTCTGTTTCCCTGTTCTTTTCTAACTTTTGGAAGGATCTTAGTGGAGAGTGTGTTTTTCTAAACAAGGTAATTAATGTCATCAACATGTAAACTCTTCCAGCTTAGTAGCCCCTGCGTTCCCCCTGCCTGCTGTCTCTACCTGCCAGGAGTTCTTTGAAATACCTCAAATAAAACAGGATTTCTGGCCAGAAAATCATGTTATTGCAATTAATGTTTAAAGTAGTATTTCTGAGTGTTTTGCTTTATTAGAACAGTGCCGATGGTGTTTGCTGTTCCTGCCGTGCCTGTGGAACAACGGGGTGGCCACAGAAGTGTCCCAGATGCAGACCTGGCCAGGCAGTGCCAGCACAGCTGGGGCCATGGCTGTGGCACTCAGTGACTCCAGGGCAAACCAGCCCCAGCCCAGCCGCTCTGGGGCCACATCCTGCCTGCGCAGCCCACAGCATCCGTCCACGGGTGCTTAATCTTAAGTGCCTCAGCGGCAGAGTGCAGTATTCTCTTTATTCCTGATCTAATTCCCTGACATGAATCCACATGGCCACGTACATGTGCAATGGCATCTTCGCAGTGACTGTCCCTCAGGTGACAGGGCTGCACCACAGGCTGCAGAGACACACCTTAACTCGAGTGAAAAAGGAGAGAAATGCCGCATTCGATACCTGTTTGTACCTTGCCTGAAAGAGGGCAAGAAGGATTTTTCCCACGTGAATGAGGGAAGGGTTGCTGTGTTTTGTGTGATGAGGTTTTATGCCTCAAAAACCTGTTCTCGGCGGAAAATGAGATTTGCCACTGGTGGCAGTCAGCACAACCATGCTATTTGCTTTGCCTCTGATAAGAAAGAAAATAGGAAATATTAACTGCATGCAAAGGTGCCCTTTCTCTTGTCTTCATCAATAATAGCCAATGTTCCTCAGGGTTATTGCTTTAATCACATCAGTTCCCTTCCCTCTGTGGCATCAGGTTTATCTTAAAAACCTCATAGCAAAGCCTCTCATTCGCTGCCCCATTTTGGTTCTGCGCTTTGGGGCACCGGTACATGCAGAGGATGGGGCCATGCCCCTGATCAACCCCTTCCCCTGGCTGGGAGAGGAACAGGAATTTTGGCTGAGCAAAGAAAGGCAGGGGTCAGGTATGCCAGCTGTAGGAAAAGGCTACTGGGCAGGAACGTGCTCTCAAAAGAAGCAAATCTCCCAGCATTGTGCAGGTTGAGGAGCAGGTTTCCAAGAGGAGTTGAAAGGGGAAAAGAAAAATCTAACTTGATAGTAAGGGAGAGTGCGCTCAGTTTTGGAAGGGCATTACATGATGCAGCCACTTGCAGCAGGACGGGGCCAGGGCCAGGGTCCCAAGCGATACCCCCAGCCTCGCATAACCCCAGGTCACCCCACCTGTGGCATAAACCACGCGTTTCCCACTGCAGCACCCCAGCGAGTGCTAATCCCCCCCGGGGGTACCTTGAGAAGGGAGAGGAGGAGGCTATAGACCAATCTTGAAGACACAGCTTTTGGTATCTAGTGCTTTCAGAAACAAGCGGAGTATAAATCAAGTCCCCGCAATCAGCATTACCTAATGGAACAAGGGAGAAGCGGCCCCACCCCCGGCTCCCCGGAGCTCCCGCAGCGGGGCCGGCGGGACCCGCTGCCTCCTGCCCCCGGCTCCGGCGCCTCGCCCTGGGCTGGGCACGGCTGCTGTCACGGGAAGGGGGAAGGAGCAGCTCGCTGTCCCTGGAGAAGAGGGAAAATAATTAAGGTAGAGAAAGGGAAGAAGAAAAAAGTCGCATGAGGAAGGAAGCAGCAAATGTTAAATCAGTGACTCATGGCATGGGATGACTAATTCCGTCAAAGCGCAGCTCGCGTCGGGCATGGAATTGGTGCCCAGCGCCTGGTGGGCAGAGCAGACAGGTGGGGGACACGGGACGGGGGGGCAGCCCGGGCGAGGGCGCATCGGGCGCGCCGGGACCTCCTGCCGCCCCCGCCTGCCGGGCAGCCTGAGCCGCGCGTCGTTCCCCTCCGCAGCGCGCTCGGCCAGAACCAGGGCGGGGAGGAACGGCCGGTCCCGCTGGGCTCCGCAGCCCGGTGCCCGTGACCTACTTCCCGGCGGCGGCACCGCCGCTCCCCGCGCTCCTGTGCGCTCCGCCGTCCCGCGGGTGCCGGTGCGGCGGGCGCGGGGGAGGAGCGCGCGCCTGTGCAGTGCCGGGGGGGCCGGGCCCAGCCCGCCGCCGCGTTACACAACCGGCCGCCGCAAGAGGCGAGTTTCACAAGTCCCGCCGCAGCTCGCCGGCAGCCCGCACCCGCCGTGCGCCCACCCCACCCCGCCAGCCCTGCGCCGTGCCCTGCCCGCGTTCGTGCCATGTCTCCTCCGGGCAGCGGGAGCCCGGGGCGGGCGGTAACCCCTGGCGCCGGGGGGACACCGCGCCGGAGCTGGGCATGGCACTGAGAGCGGCTCCGCGACACGCATCCTCCCGGACGGTACGTATCACCCTGCGGCGGGGCCACGGTGCCGCGGAGCCTCCCGGGGCGTGGGAGTGCGGGACGGGGGTCTCCTCACCCTCGGGGAGCGGCGGGCCGGGCTGCGGGGTGCCCCGGGAGAAGCCCCCGCTGTACGGCCGGGTGTGCGGCACCCGCCGTTTCGCCCTGCCCTCACCCAACACCTCCGGGACGGTCTCAGTTAAGTTTTGGAGAGGAAAATCTACAGCCGCAACTTAAGTCATCTGATTTCCCAAAAAAAAGAAAAATTGTGTCTGGGCAGGACGGGGCCGGGACTGCAGCGCAGGCTGCTTGGGGGGATCCCGTTGTGGAGGTGAGGCGGGGAGGGGGCTCCGGGTGCGGCGGACCCCGGGTGACCGGCCGGGAACAGCCACGGGACTGAGCACGACTGAGAGCTGCGGGGTGTTTGCGTGCGGGACACCGTTTTTCTGGAGGCTAAAATATGCCCGATCGCAGTTTTCTTGTTCTGTCTTGAAGTTCTGTCGTTCTGGGAATGCGTTTGTCTGAAAACACGGCGGGGGAAAAACCTCCGAACGGAGTCTTGCGTCTAAACATAGCAGCTAAAATCCAGGTTGAAAAGTTACTCCTCCCGCCAGGGTTATTGTGCCATTTGATTTTACAGACTGTTTACCTTATAAGTGGGGAATTATGAAAAGTTGCTCATATGTGTCAACTGTGGATTTGTGAATGATAACTCCAAGGCTTGGTCCTTAATGGTAGAAATTGTGAACTGATTGCTTTGGGTAGCTTGCACTGGAAGCACGCTTCAAAGCTGAGCCCTGCGTGATTCATAAATGAGGTGTCATAAGCACTTCAGAGAGCACTTGTCCTTTGTAAAATGACACTGTCCTCAAAGGCAGGAGGCACCTGGGCCATCCGCAGAGCAGGTCCCTCCTAAGTGGGTTTTGGAGAAGTCCAGCACAGCAGTGCCTTTGGTGGGGCACAACTGGCACCTAAGTGCCAACTAGCACTTATCCCTGAATGAAGCTGCCTTCTTCAGCAGGGGAGTAGCTCTGGAGATGTGATACCTGAAATCAAAGCTGTTAAAACATCCCATGCTTTACCAGCCTGCAAAGGCGCAGTATATAACCAGAGTGGGGAGGGTTATTTATTAGCCTGAGTTTGTTTTGTCATGTGCAGTGAAAGCGGAGGTGCTGATTTAACTAATCGGACAAGACGTTCTGGTGTATAGATTGGAAAATGTCAGGAGTCACTTCATTTTTAGGCAGAATGATGGTGCTCCCCTGTCCTTATTTTGCTGGATCACTGTTTGCTAATCCCTAGCTCTGGAAATGAAAACTTGCCTTAAAGAGACAGCTAGTTCTTCACAGTTCTGATGTGTAGGCTTTACAGTCCTCATAGGTCCCTACGGATGCTGTTTGAAGCAGGAGATAATTCAGGAGTATGTGGTGTGAACCCCTTGTACTGAACATACTACAACAAGTGCTGTTTCGGTTGGGAATTTTTACAAGCTTCCAAGGCTGCAATGCCTCACTATGTTATCCAGCCAGAAAAATACATTTGGATTTTTAGTTTTCTAGAAACCGTATTTTTTAAAAGATAATTTTCCTGGAATGTGCTAATCAGAGTAGATCAGTGTGTCAGTGGTGCATCGCAGAGGAACAGGGCACCCTGTGCACTGACGCACCATAATGACAGCAACCAGGGCTCTGTCGCTGACAAAGTTCTGACAATTGCAACAAGCACAATGAGGAGAGGACACTCAGGAGTGCAGCCAAAAGTGGGAGTTTGTGTGGAAGGGAGGCACTCATATCTCCTGGGCAAACATGTTTACTATTGGATCTTTAGAATTTTTCTGGGAGATGTAATAGGAAAAATGCAAATGGCTTTTGGAGTGGTTGCTTACTGTTCATTTATTCTGTTCATTTAGAGCTGTGGATTACAGTTACTTGATCTAGAGGAAAAAGTAGAATTGGATAGAAATTTTTTTGATAAACTGCAAACTTCAGTGAAATCTGGCAGTAAGGTTCCTGCCAAATGGTTCCTGGTTTTTAGCTGCTCAGACTATGTCTGTATTAAATTATTTTGCTGGTTTAAGACACACATCAAGTTCTCAAAAATAGCTCAGGGTTAAAGATTAAAATTAGCAAATAAGTAGTTCATAATTAGAGTCTCATGGTATTGGAAGCAGCATTACATTTCAGAGATACTGATGTCAAATTCAACTTCTCCTCATTAGTAGTATTAAAAAAAGAAATGGTAGACTGTCTTTACGGTTTGGAGCTAAGGCTTGCCTATGCACAGGAGTTGCATTATTTTGCCCTAAATTACGCAAGCTCCCAAGATTCACATCTAATGGTACAAAGGTTTTAATGCCAACATACCTTATTGCCTCAGTCTTTAAGGAATGAGCAATGTGCCTATACCAGAACTGAATCCAGGCTTGTACCGGAACATTTATGGATTCTAGTGAAATAATATGGCTTTAACCAAAATAGTAAAACGTATGAAAACCAAAATAGTATGGACCAGGCTTTGCTGGTATTATTAAAATCGTACACCTCTGTATCACTTCAGTTCCAAATATCTGTTAAGGAAGTCAGGCAGGTATAAAAATGGTATTTATTTGTTACGACCTGGATGACACCCTTCTTTATGTGAATCCTTGTCCACCCAAGGCCATGCTCTGCTCGATGTGTCCCTCATTGTCCCTCTGCAATAGTGACTCTGTGCACATCGGCACAGCCACAGCCGGGGGGGTTCTCCTGGCTGCAGCTCTGCCAAGTCTGTCCCGTTCTGCTGTCCAGCCTGAGGCCATTTCCCTTTTTTTCTTATTTCCCTGCTACTTTTGGTGCACTCAGGACTGTGTAGTATGGAGCAACTTCTTGCCCTGTGGTCTGTATGCTGAACGAACAGTGCCCCTGTGCAGAAGCTCTGCAAAAGACTCTCTATTATTACTCCAGTCCCTCTTGAACCTGGTTTTAAGTGAGGCTGAGATGGCGGCGAGGCCTCAACAAGCACTCTGCGCAAAGCTGGGCTTGCTGACCGCACATCTGCTTGGACTCAGAAGCACCAGATTCAGTCAAACTGCAGAGGTGTGTGCAATTAATAAGAGACATTGACCTACTTCATATTCCATTATTTGCTTTGGCCTTGTCTACATGGGGAGATTACACCAATTTAGTTTAAGTCAATTTTTAAAGTGATTTGATTAGCCTAATGTGAGCTCACCTAAGGACATTCCTATTTTGGTTCAAATGAACTTATTTGGGTTCAGCCAAAACCTGCACTTAGTAATTTACATCAAACTGAAATTAGCTGTGCCTAAACTGAAAGGAGAACTGATGCCTCTAAATAATGACACAACTTTCTCATGAAAGCAGAACCTTCTGTAGAATCTGGAACAGAGTGTAATTACTAACAAATGTGCAGGAGACTGAAAGCTATTCATAGTGAAGTTAAAAAAAAAAGAAAAAAGAAAAGAAAGAAAACAAGCGAAACTTAAATATCTTCATGAGACAAATGAAAAAGTGCCAATGTAATTCCAGTCCTGGAATACTGAAAGCAGTGGCACAAGGCTTCCTTGGCTTGCAGCAAGGCTATCCCATGGCTCTTCAGCTGCAGAAGAGGGGAGGCATTTGTGTCCTGTACACGGAGTCAAAAAACCTGATGCAGGGAACTATAGGCCTGCTGATTTGAATGCAGTAGTACACAGTGTCTCATGAAATATTTTGTAGGAAAGAATAATTAGACATGGAAATAATGAGGAAGCAGGCTAAATTACAACAAGATTTTTATCAAAGATGGATTGTGTTAGACTTATCTAACATCTTTTTTTGTATAACAGATTATTTAGGTGGGGTAAGGTAGGAATGTAATTTACGTAAAGCCAAGCATTTGATACCATGCCCCACAGGACATTATTGCTTAAAATGAAGGTGGTGATTCAATACAAGAAATGAAAGGTGGAAAAGGAGCTGGCTAAGGAAAAGATACAACAGTTGCATGCAAATAAAGTTGTCTGAATGGAGAGAGGTATTTAAAGAAAGTCATCAGGATGGAGAGAGATTAGTGTTGTTCCTCCCTTGGGACCAGGCTTGTGCCTGCTGAATGGAGCCTGCTCTGTGGGCAGGATTTGGGTGTGTGCACGGGAGTTGGGCAGGATTGACACAAAGTTGGGAGGTATTGTCAATATGGAGGAGGATCAGATTATCATATGAAAGGAATTTAGATGACTTTGTTGATCGCAGTGATAGAAATAAAATGACATTTAATAGTGCTGCGTGCAAAGTCATACGAAGTTTTAAGCATGGAGACCAGTAGCAAGAATTTCCTGTGTGAAACAGGAGGTTGTCAGCTGTCTGTGACAGAAAGGAGAGATGTGGATGCGCTGGCTGGTCAGGAGATACCGGTGAGCAAGCAGTGAGATCCAGCTGTGAAGGAGACCAATGGCATCCTTGGATATCAAAGGAAAATAATGAGCAGGATTCAGGGAAGTGTGATATTATCCTTGTGCAAATCACAGTACAGAGCATCGGTAGAAGAGCTCATTAAGTAGTCCGTTCGCATTTTGCATAGCTCTGGACACCCCAGTCAAGAACGTGTTAAATTACAACAGTAGGAAGGCTGGAGGTATTGTTACACAAATGGACCATTTATGGTATGAAGTGAGGTTAAGGAGTATAATTTGTTTAGCTCTGGCCAGTTGAACAAATGAAGGGACAGGTTACAGTAGGTCTTTTTATACATGGTTGGGACTAAATAGCAAGAAGACAGAAAAACTAAGTCAAAAGATAGTATCTGCACAAGATCAAATTGTCTAAGTTGGTCATGAATAAATTTGGATGGGAAATTAGAAGAAAGCTTTTAGCTACCTAGGGATTGAGGTTGCATAATAGCCTTTCAATTACGGTTGTTTTGAGATAGATCTTTATAATCTTATGAAAGAGATTATACAATTAAATTAGAGAGTTCCTGGAGATAGGAAGTCAAGTTTGCAGAGTTAGTCCTTTGGTCTCCAGTACAGTCATATTTTAATGTAAGGTTGAAAGGAGAATGGACCTCGTTTTGTTTGCACTATTAACCCCACGCATCAAGGCTTTTGCTGTTTTCTTGGGAACCAAAGCAAGAATGAGTTTTCCCTGTTGCTGCAGATTTGAATCTTCTTTTTCCCCTTATTTGCCTTCCTCTCAAGCGACAGACATTGGAAGTGTGCAGTGCAGACTCCTTGTAGCATTAGACAGGCACAATTGCCTGCAGTTTTTTTTGGCATGCTCCCTGGTTTAGTTTGTTTGTCAGATTTTGGGCCAAAGAGGCATTTTTCCTTCAGGTTGTCTTGCCAGTAACTGTATTTTACTTCATGGTATATTTTTGTGGGATCTGTTGCTAGCATTGTTCACCTGTCCTTTTATGTATCACAACATGGTTTAATCTTTGGTGCTTCTGATGGGTGTCGTTCAGGACATGTTCTGGGGCTCCTGGTGCATCTGGGCAGGTCGAAGAGGTGTTGTGAAGTAGCCATTAATAACGTTGTTTTCCAAGACTGGAGTGCTGGGGTTATGTACCCACTGTTACCTTTCTCCCTGATATTCCTAAAATAAGTTGCGAAGCTGGACTTATAATCAGTTCTGCTCTAGTACTGATCAGAGCAAAACTTTGTATATTGTGCAGAATAACCTATAGAAGAAGTAAGAGATTGCTGACTGTTTTGTCATAGGAATGTTGAATGTATCATGTGCATCCTATTACAACAAAGAGAGATGGAAAGGGAAAAAAAAAAAAAGGGGACAGAAAGCAAGCAAGCAAGAAGGAAAACAGCTTGGCTTAGCCTGAAGCAGAGATCACATACTTGATAAGCTGCTGATAAAGAGAAATTGAAATATGGAAAAATGACAGTGCAGACAAGGATAATATTGAGATGGTGGAAGAGTAAGTGTGTTAACCAGACTCCATGGAGCTGTTGAAATGCATTGAATCATATGACTGTGGCTTGTATTCTTAGGCAAACACAATTGTATAACTGATTAATTTGCTGACATTTCTTTAGTGCATAGCACTATGGTAACCAAGAGGCTCACTAAACATTGTCCCAGAGAACACTGTAAAATGCATCTTTCCTTAAGAAAGGGTCCCAAGCAGGCAAGGAGAGCAAAAGGCTTAGTCTTCCCCACACCACCGCTCGCGTGGCATGGAGGACTATGGCACCCTGCACGTCACCCTCCATCAGCCCCTGGGACCTCAGGCCTCCAAGGATGCTTCTTGGGGATTTGTTGCATAGAGCAGAAGCGCGTGGAGTTTTATACTGAGCACTGAGTACCCTGGACCTGGCCGATAGCTGGGTTGTCTCTGCAGTTGCCACCTGGGCTGCTCCGCGCCCTGGCTCGGGGCAGGGATTGAGGCAATGCCCGCCGTTCCCCTGGCGCTGTCATGGCTCGGCAGACACTGACACTGGGCCTTCTGTCTCCCCACAATTTGTGTTCTCTCTCACCTATCCATGATCCATAAGTCAGTGTGAGGTGCTTTGTTGAGTGCCAGATATAGAAAGATGGATTAATTGATTGACTAGTAGATAAATGCAAAGATATTTGTAGGTGTGTTTATTCTTGTTTACAAACTGCCCAAGCTTAGGCAAGCTTTTCAAGTGTGTAGCAATGGCAGGAATCATATGCATAAAAATGCTAATCTCCTCTCTTGCTTCATCTGTTCAGCCCACAAACGCACGCATACACATATGCTTAAAATAAATTAATAGGGTTGGTTTGTTCTCTGCTGGGCTCAGCCTACTTTAATCTTAACTCACAGTACAGTGTGGCACATTACTTTAGGACAATAAAGTTTTGACCATAAGCAGCATTCCAAGTAAACTTTTTTTTTTTTTGTTGATAAATAAATTTACAATAGATGAGCTGATAATAGCTCTCATTGCCATTAATTGTTTTGTATAGACATGGCAGCATTATAGGAAGATTTTTAAGCAAATGCAGAGCCTTTATCTGAAGGGGATGAGATTAACCCCTGTCCCTGATGAAGGCAAAGGTTGAACTTCCATCAGCTTCTCTGCAGTGAGAACCTCTTCAGAGTATCAGCCAAAGAGAAAAATAAACATCCCTTGGGTTTAGGCTGTTTAAGGCTCTACTGCACAAACTGTAAATATATTTTTATGTATGGAGGAGAATGCTGTGTGTTTGTTCCACTGTTGGCTTGTTGCAGCAAACACAGCAATTAGAGAGGCTGTAATAGCTGGGGAGGGTTACACCCCTTGCTGAGGAAGTTTGGCCATGAACCTGTTTGTCCTGTCTCTGAGTGCAGTGTACACTGGCATGATTTACAGTAAATTAAAAATATTCACTCTGATCGAACTGTTTCAAATTAAATTTTATTAGGTGATGTATTAAGCGTGTGTTCAGTGAGTCATGTGCAGCAAAATGCAGGATGTTGGTTGACTCTGCTCCTGATGTATATATTAAAGATGACTATTGACAGTTTGCTGTCTCTTTCGAATAGAGTAGGTGGAATGGCTTCATTTTGGGCCAGGCTTTAAATGGAAGTGGCACAGTAGTAAGTATTAATAAAACAAACTCTTTGTGCTAATCTTAACACCTACATTTTCTATTTAACCTTGCTCAGTGCAGAGGGCTGAGCCTTGTCATTAGTGGAGACAATGTGTCAACACAGAAGAAGTGAGCTACTTTATTTTCTTTCGGTCCTAAGCGCCGGGGTTAGCCTCCCACACGCAGCAGTGATTGGGAGCTGTGTAATTGCAGAGGGAGTGCACATTGGCCCTTGGGTGCCAGTCCTGGGACGGACGAGTCTCATTGCTTGTTCTGGTGGTGCATGGACTTCTGTGAAGCTGAGTCACTTTCTTATCTGGGGCATCTTCACGTCTCTTGGGACTTGGCTCTTCTACTGCAAGACCTCCTTCTATCTATGTCTCACTGGGTCCAGAGCAGAAGTCTGTTTTGGGGGGAAGTTTGCACATCTCCAGAACCCTTGCTGAAAATTTAGTGATGTGGGAAAATTGTCTACAACTCTGTTTTTCTACTTTCTGGAAATAATTCAGAGTTCAGAAGGAGGAAATCCCAGAAGAAGGTTGTTAGAGTAGAAGAGTGTATATGATTCTGTAATAGTCCTGGCATGCTGTCTGGAAAGGGCAAAGGTCCGTTGCCTAAAATGGGAGAAGAATAAATGCAATGGACTAAAATTCCCACAAAACCATTTGGAAACAAGAAATGTGGCTGAATCATGACGTTGTCGTATCCAGAGCACATGTTTTGAATCTGGAGCTGAATTCCTTATCTTGGACATATTCATGGTTAAAAAGACAGCTAGTGGGGCTATCAAGATCTAGAGTATTAGACTGATTAGCTTGCTGTGGGCTGTTATGACTAGAGCAGAATCTCTGGTTTTGCTTGCGGGGTGGAAAAAAAGACTAACAAAAGAGGAACAGCTTCTGTGTTTTGATTTTTTTGAAGGAAAGCATATTAATATTAATAAGTGATCCAGCTGGAATAGCATCTTCCTTAAAAATTGTCCTTAGAGATAGTGTATTATATTAACTTTAATTTGATTGCACACTAAGTAAAGTTTTATAAATATAAATCATCTTCTTATTTCAAGAGCTGAACTGCTGAGGAAACTATGCTGGGATTTTCTAATATAGTCTGATTTGAATTGTTTGAATAACAAGAGGTATCAGTGAATAAATCAGATAATGAGCTGCTTTACACAGAAGGCATAATACCTATTTATGATATATGGAAGTCCTACGAGAAATGAATTGTCAGTTTAATCTTCTTTGGTTGTGTTTGAAATCTACTTTTATGAGGCATTCCTGACTATTCAAGAGATTACTGTTCAGACTCTTATATAGACTTTGTTCATATTTGATTTAAAGCTCTAGAAGGTCCTTTGCAGGCAAATATTCATTTTCTTCAGTTGTTTTTATTTGTTTCCTTGACCTTGAAGTAAAATCTATGGTGATTATAGGTGATGCTAAAAGTTTTCTTCTGACCTAGCTGCTCTTGTCAGAACTTAGGAAGCACTGTTATCTCAAAGGATGCACCTTACCAGAAAGAGCAGTAATACAGATCATTCCCTTCATCATTGACATCTTTGACACAGTGTTGAAGAGCTTTGCAGTTGACCTGAGAGGGACAAAGATTTCTCCATTGCTCTGTGCACTAGTGAAGAATATTGAGTTTGAAGACACTTCAATAAACACTGCTTTTTCCTGCTTTTTTATTTTTTTTTGTAAGTTCTTGTGATAAATTTCCTGTGGAAAAGAGAATTGTTGGATGAATTAAATCAGATTATCTAAACATTCAGTTTATCTGTCTGTTTCTAAGAGTGCATTGGTATTGACCCTTTACCCATAATACAGCTATTTTTTGAGCAAAAATGTGGAATTTATTTTTGTATCTGACATGAGCATCACGTTTTATTAGGGAATTGTATCAATCAGCTTTACTAACAGCTAATTTTCCTCCCAGCCTTACAACACTTGCAGTGGCTTCAGTCATAGAGCCCTGATGGGGGAACGTTGCTGGAAGGATGACGTGCGATGCTGGAGTCTGGTGGAGCAGGATTGCTGCTCTGCATAGAGCAAGCAAACATCTCTGAGATATTAAAAACTTTTGACAGGGATAGGAAGATAATTCTCAAGATAATTCTATGTCAAACTCTGCTCTAACTTCTGTCTCCTGCCAGGCTTCCTAAGCCCTAGGTCATAAGGTTAGAGAAAATTGTGGGCTGATTGTGTCATCCTTCACCTGTAGATACAGAACGTCCCAATTGCAGTCAATCACCACCAGACCCGGATAGCCTGTCATCACCCTCCTATTAAGGATGACTGTTTCTAAAACGTTAACATTCATGTCAGGTCTAGATATGGATCAGCACAGGCTAAAATAATTGTCAGGAACAGATGTGAGATACCTAATCAGTTATTTCCTAAGGAAAATGAGTTTGATTGCATGAATAGTTGTAAATATTTCATTCAGCAATTCAGCTACTACGGCAATTGTAAACAAGCTTCTGAGGCTGAAGAGAAACATTTTGTGGCACTGTACTTGATTTCTTATTCATTTAAACTTTAGTGTGGAAGAAGGCAGCTTAGGTACTTTGCATTACTTTTTGTGACAGCATTGATCATAACCAGGGACTCACTCTGAAGAGAGCCTGCCATGCTTAACCCTAATAAACATGGCCAGCTTCATCCTGGTTTACAGTGTTTGTCCACAGGATGAGCACAAAGATGTAAATTTTGCTACTGTGACATGATCACAGCACAGGAAGTAGTTCTGGCTTCAGTAGGGGTTTGACAGCCTGACCACCAAAAGCCCCATCCTCTGCCTTGGTTTTGCACTTGCCCACCCAAAGCCAAGATTTGGTCATAAGCCTGGCCTGTGGCTGGGAGTTGAGCCAGGACTAGGTGCTCTGTGCCCCTGTCATGGAATTGCTACATGATAACTTCGCTGAGTCTTCCAGGTGTTGGCTGTACATAAGCAATAATTAAGGACATGGCTTCAATTTATTGTTTGTTTTGCACTTTTTATTTGCTGAAAACAAAACTTAATTAAATTGGAAGGAAATTTAATGTTAAATCAGGATCAGGGTAGTACTGATTTCAGTGAAGCAGGCAGGAATTTTATCACTGATCTTTTGCAGAAGAGCTGATAAAAGGAAGAAAAGGAAGGAGAAAGTTAGCTTTTTCTCTCTGCCTAATTGAGTGCTTTCCCTGCTTGAGTTTTGGCTAAACTATTGTATATTTTGATGCTGATTTTTAGGAGACTTGCGCAAAAGCAGTGCATGAAAGAAGGATGTTTGGAGCACAGATGATATTTGCCTCTCAAACACGGTGTGAAATTCTGAGGAAACTGGGACTGTCAGCTAAAGGTCATGGGCATTTTTAACTTCTGCTGCTGGCTTCATGCTACTGCGTAAATGTTCGTCAGGGATCTTGCTGGCCTTGGTGGTATTGCATAGTCAGATTATTACAGAAACAAGCTCCCTTTATACCCACGTGTTTCTTATGCATCAACATTACAGTATGGTTCTTTCCATCAGCTGCTTTTAATGTGTATTTTCTCAGCCAGCGTAATTTTGTTGTGTACAGTATGAATATTGTTAGTATCTGGATATATTGTTTAATGTGATTTGGTCAGGAAGGCTCTAGGTAATAAATTCATGTTTGCCCTCATTCTGGAAAGCACAAATGAATCCCATTGTTTTCACTCAAGGATGACACAGATGGTTAAAAAAAGAGACATGAACGTAGATCTAGCTAAACGAAGGGCCAAGCTTTTCCATGCTCTTTTCACTCTGTCCTAGGTAAGAAGTGATCACACACTGCAGCTTGTTCAGCTGGCCCAGCCTTTTACTTGAAAACCAGTGACTACAGCTATCTATAGGTACAGACCTGCTGTCCTCGTCAGCCACATCCATACAGCCAGGATTGCTCAGCAGGACAGCGGTATCCATTGCTGTTGGCATTAGCTATCTAGTAAAGAAGATTTATCCTTTGAGAGAGATAGACCCATTTATTTAATTTACTGGATGTATTGGAGTCTTGGATTTGGCTCATACAACGAGGATTCTTAGTACTGGGCCATTGCAGGTGTGAAATAAAGCATGTTTTAGAATGTTCTGCCTGCATGCACAATTGTAATCCATAGACAGCATTTAGATGTCCAGAAAAACCCATATATCCTTAATTTCAGGGACATCTGTCCTTCGTTTCAGGGATGTCCATCCTTCTGGGACACGACCAGTTCTCTGTCTCTCATCCTTCCTCTGCCATCAGTGAGAGGTCCCCGTGTGTCCGTGCTGCAGCGGGTGATGAGGGACCGTGGCTCTGCAGCCCTGCGCCTCTTTGAGGGCAAGGTAGCAGAACCATTGCTCTTTGATCTGTTCCCTTTCCCCATGTCTCTGTGTTTACTGAAATCTTTTTTACATGAACATTATCTGGTAGGGATGCATATTTTCTGTTCTCAAATAGTTAAAAAAAAACCTGCAAGAGAATCCCCAAAGCGAAATGGACAATCAGTCGTGCTGAGTCATATTTTGTTATTATGCCTGATTATCCAGCCATCCATGCAAATAAACTGCAAGGAGAAATAAAGGATGCGTGTGAATATCTTATCTATGATAGAATGAAGTCTTGGGTCTTTGTGCGTAAATGTGTAACGATAATGACCTAGTATGAAAGTGTTCCAGTGACTGACATATTTGCAGCCTAAAAAAGATAATGAAATATATAAGAGAGAGAGATCTGTTGATGTTTGTCTTTCTGAAGGCAAGTTTTGCTTTCTCATTATACGTCTAGTGGATATCAGTAGTACCATACAGAATGATCAATATGATTGCAATTAATTATTTAAATATTCTTTTATTGCTGAAGCTTTCAAAACAAATAACTATCTTTTGAGGAGCTAGTTGAGATGTGAGGTGGGCAAGATAGTGCAAAAGAGAATATTGGATGTGAAGTTCGAAGCGCTTCACAGAAGAGAAAGAGAAGTGTGTGTGGGGGGGTGTTTTATAGAACGAAAAAGAAACAGTTATTAACACCACCAGTAACATAAGTGGCAGTAATTCTTCTTCTTCAAAAAAAATTAAGCTTCAATAACTCAAATCCATCCTTGTTGTAACATTGATGGAAATTACACTTGGACCAGCATCTTTTCTGGTGCATAAGTCTTCTCATGTTACTTTAATGCAAATACTACAAATAAGCATGACTTTGTCCAAAATGCATTTGCTGACCATATTTATCATCTGTATTCTTCATAGTAAACAAGAAGAGACATCTGTGGAAAAGGTCTGGTAGCCACAGAAAATACTGCATCATGGTGTCTAACTGCTGCCATTATGAGCTATTCTCAGCTCAAAGGCCTGGGGTTTAGGGCAGCTGAAACACAAATGTATATTTGGTGTTTGGGACCCTTTCCAACCATATTATATATTTGTAATGCAGGAAGTAAAACACTGGATGGAAAAGTGCCACTTCAAGACAACCGTGAGTGATTTTGGAAATTCTGAGTAATGAGATGATTTTTCTCACAGTAATGCTCAGGTCTAGCCCTTAATCATACACCTGAAACAAGTGGGCTCAGACCTTATGAAAGGTGTTTATTTATCCAGCTTTAAGGCACAGGCCAAGAAATAACTTGATCGGATTAGCCAAGTTTGAATAGGAACAGCAGCAAATAGAATCAAATGAGTGTGAATGATGCTGCTGTGCTCTCTCTTAGAAAAATATCTGCCAGCTGCCGTTGTAGAGTATAATCCTGCAAGATGCTGGTGCCCCCAGTTCCCATGGCCCGAGGGAGCTGGACTGGGGCACTTCTGACGTGCAGCTCCCATTACTGACCTTAGTCAAACAAACGTTTTTCTCTGCAATCCTTCTTTTTCCTGTTATATAAAGGCTGGTTCCTTTCTGCCTCCTCTTTCTTGAAAGGCTCTTGACGCGCACAGGGACTGGGTGCGTTGCTGGTTATTCTCAACTGCAAGATTACAGAGATGGCAGCAGTAAGGTCAGTGGGGCATGAACGCGGCTCAGCTGGAGAGCAGCTGTGAGCAGATCATTTAAGGAAAGCAGCTGAAATTCTCGGAGCCAAATGAGGATGAGACAAATTTTGAAATGTAAGGGCTTTGTTTAAATTCCTTTTGACTTATGTGCACATTACACCTGGAATGCTCCAGAATTAAACATACCAAGAGGATAAAGAAGTTTCTTATGCTTGAACTTGGACGTGTGAAGCCAGATATGTAAAATGAGGTCAGTTAGCTCAGCTGCAGTGAATCCTTTGATATTCATTTAATGGATAAGTAGATAAAACTCTAAGTAAGCTTGCATGGGAGACTTTGAATTTTAACTACTAAAGCTCTTTATAATTTTCTCACAGGTCTTTTACATAGTCTGGACATGGGAAAGCATTTCTTTACTGAGAGGGTGGTCAAACACTGGAACAGGGTTCCTAGAGAGGTGGTCGATGCCCCAAACCTGTCAGTGTTTAAGAGGCATTTGAACAAAGCCCTTAATAATGCGCTTTAACTTTTGGTCAGCCCTGAATTGGTCAGGCAGTTGGACTAGATGAGCACTGTAGTCCAGCTGAAACATTCTATTCTCTAGGGCGGTTTAACTGTTCAGACAGCTAGTGCTGTTCCACTTGTGCTGCAAATACCACTGCAGGTCTTCTCAACCTGTTTTCTCATTTCTTCTGTCTCTGAACCAGAGCTGGGGCAGTCTTTGGGTTCAAAATTTGGACTATAATCAAGAAGTTGAATTCTGCATCAGGAGCTGAATTCTCATCTGGTATAAGGAGACTTTCAATCTAGTTCAGACCTACCTCTAATCCTTTTGTCATAGTATTTCCTTTATTTTTGAACAGCTTCCTTATGTATTGAGTACCAGAAATTCCAAGCTGGTGATACACATGGAAAACAGATTGCAACAGAGAGCAGATTAAATTACTCAGCTCTAGGATTACTGAGGTAGAACTTTTTTTCTTCGTGTTGTTTGGAAAGGGAGAAGAATCTTTCTTTTTTTTATTTAATCTATAGAGAGAAATTTGAGATCAAATTACTCTGAGCTGCCCTTTCATTGATCAGTCAATGATCACTTAAGGAAGAAATAACGAACTGGGTTTTTTTTCCCCTCTTTCATTTGAAAATCAGCTCTTACCAGTGCTGTGTATTTAAGGGAGTTCTAAGACTATAGTCTTAGGTGCTTCAGGAAGCTTATTTTAGGAGGGAAGAATTGACTGAATGCCAATAGACAGAGCTAATCATGAGGACATCTGGATTCACTTCTTAACTCTGCTGCGTGATATTGGGTCAATGATTTAGGTCAAGCTTTTCCAAAATGTGTATTGTTTGTAGGTCCTTATGCTGGGTTTCAGCATTACTGAAAATTAGGCTGTAACTGCATTTACTGTTTCAAATTCAGTTTCCCACAACTGAGACACTCGTAAAAAGAGATGGAGGTAAAATGTGTGCCTGTTTCCTCACTTATGGAGTACACCAAGTCTTCCTGACACACAAGCATTGGAGGAGTGAAGGGATGGCAGCAAGCTGCTTGCAAAGCATCAGAAAAGTAGATGCTGTTCAGCACAAATCAAAGGATGCTGAACAAGAACCAGACTTCCAAGACCTCCTGCCTTATCTGTCAAAGGTCTCCCCGGGCAGTGTAGAGGACCAAGCAGATTTAAGGAAGTGCAGGAATGACAGAGTCAAGGATAGACAGCTACCTGCAGGCTGTACAGCATCCAGCCCAGCCAGCTGCCTTCCCGTGTGTTGCCCAACAGCAGCAGAGGAGTTTCCATTTCTTGGGGAGGGGATCCGGGGCCGTAGCTCTGAGTGTGGACAGGACAGCGCAGGTGTAGCAAGCCGTGTGCTTCCAGGAGCCTGATTTGTGTCACACGCAGTCAATGTATGCATGCTGGAAAGGGGCAGGCCTGCTGGGCAAGTGTGGGTCAACTATGCTAAACATCTGTTCATGCAATGGAAATGTCCTGATAGTGTCAGGCTCCTTTCATTAAGCAGGCTAGGGAGCTGGTAGACTCTTCTTGCTTTCACAGGTGACAGGAGTGCACATCCCTTGCACAGGTGCATCCTGACTCCAGGATGGACTGTGGTTTATGTCAGGCTTTGGCGTGAGCTGAGGCATATTTGCAGGGCAATGGCCAGTGGAGTACTGTACGTAGGCAGATGTTCAAGCTTGAAAGAAAATCCTCCAGTCCACAAATAGCCCCCACCATCTGCTGGTCCTGCAACCTGTGAGCAGGTGGACTTTGAAGCCAAGTCATACACAGCGTTTTTCTGCTCTCTGGAGCAGAGCAGTTTGGGAGCATGGTCCTGGAACCACCGAGGACCCACTCCTGACCCAGCTGAAGGCCCCGGCTTTTACAGTGCAAGACAAACAGCCCTCAGGCCTTTTGTTTATTTCTGCGTTAGGAGTTCAAGTTCCAGCACAAGCAAACACAAAGCAGAAGTGCTCATCTCCTCGTCTGTACTGTCCTCAAGTACCTGAAATGCGTTTTATATACAAGACTGGGAAAGGCAAAGAAGAAACAAAGCAAAAAATGTGTTGTTTGAGAAGAAAAAGAGAACAGCTAAGGACATGAATGCTGCTATTGCCCCTTTCAATGAACTGGTAGTTGCTGGGGTTGTTCTTTTGCTAAGAAAAACAGAGTAGAAGGCATTTAGTTTAATTAGATAGCTGGTTTCCTTTGTCTAATGATTACATTTATTCTGTGCACAGGGAGAGCATAAGGCATAAAAGCAAGTAGCTTAATGACACATAGACTTTATGTAGCTGTCTGCTTGGAATGGTTTTCACCCATAGTAAATAGAAGGGAAGAGGAATTAGAAGAGGGATTTCAGGGTAACACATCAAGAAAGACAGCTTTGACATGTTTGTCCTAGTATCTACATAGTTGACAAAACAAAATCCGTAACTGAAAAAGGACCCCCTGACCTCACTTAATGCCATAAATGCAGTTGGTGCAAGCTGGGTCCTCTTGGTGGGAGTAACGCACGACACCTCCCAGGGAGAAGCTCCGGCTGGTGATCCCTGAGAGCAGAGCACAGGGTGTCGGGGTGCCCAGCACCCATTTCACAGGCAGTTCTGCAATAAGTGCAGAAGCCAACACTGTCAAGCTAGCAGAGAGTGCTGATCTCTCTTAAAAATGTTCCTTGCTGCTTTGCTCTGATAGTGTTGACACTATTTGAATGAAACCCTGAATTATCCAGAATTTCAGCAGTGGGTTTGTGATCAGATGTTGTCCGTATTGTTTAAGCTGCAGAATAGATAGCTTTGGGTTCGTTGGTTTGTTTGTTTGTTTCATTGCTGAAATTTACTGGGTTAACTTTCCCACACGCACCCCATCCTTGTTGGTTTGCCAGAGAAGTGAGTATGACAGAAGGTGGCTTGAGGTGTGAGAGAAGGAGCTCTGCTCGCCTTCCCCTCACTGCACCCAGCAGGAATGGTTCCTTAACCTCCGCATCAGGAGGGGAGCGGTGCAGGAGTCATCCTGAACATCATCACTGCTTTCCTGGGTAGAAATTGCTCTTGGTATCTTTTTGCAAATTGCTCTGAAACAAAATGTGTGTTTATATATGTATGTCTATGTACCCACCTACACACATGCATTTGCACCATCAGGATCAGCCATAAGCAGCAGCAGAGCTACTGTATTTGATGAAAATTTTGGGGAACATTCTGTTCAAAAGACTCTGACTCTTAGGTTTCAATATTGCTGTATTCTCTTTAGCTCTACATGCCTTTCCTGGAAATAATCCCACGAAAGCACACATCTCAATTTCTGCTGAAGGATTAACTGCAGACGAGTGCCTTTGCTCCCATCCTACACAAGGGAAAACTGTTATTTTTTGAGGGCTCTTTGGCTCTATGTCTGACTGAGTCAGATGTGCTACAGAGTTGTTTACAGGTTACATATAATTATTTCATAGTACAACACACATCTACCTTTCCTGTAGCAATTGAACGACTACAAATGAACACAAGTATTCATCCAAGACTGCAGAAGAAATATTATTTTTATATGCATTTTTATCCTAGCCTGCTTGTGCCAGTAGAAATACAGTTTTGTGCTACCTCAGGTTGTGAATCAGCAGTTCTGCCTTTTGCCATGTTTTGAGAATTTTAAGGGGCTATTAGACAAATTGATAGAATTAATTTAATGCATGCCCTTCTTGTTACAGAAACCCTGGAGACATTTAAGTAATATTCTAAAATGTTGTATCTTTACCCTGAAAGGTTCAGTAATTTGCTGGAACAGAACAAACTTGGCCAGTTATTTTCTCCAGGATCTGACAAAAATCCTAGAGAACAAACTGTTCCAGTAATCATCTTTTCAAGTGCCTGTTCAGTTTTAATCTTTTTTTTCCCTTTCTTTTGTCAGAATGGCATATCCTGGTTAAAAATAAAACAAAACAAAACAAAAAAAACCAAACAAAACAAAAAACCTCCCAAACAAAACAAGACGAGCACACTGCCATTGTTCCTCGCTGTATCTTTTGCTTATATTTCTGTGTGAACCACCGTGTTCTGATACAGCCTTTTTCATGGTGTAATTGTTCTCTATAATTCATTTTCTTTGGGCACCTCTTAGCTTCTGTCTGAAGCTGTTACTGCTGTAATGAATGCAGTCATAAACCTGTCACAGGTAACAAGCTAAATGTAGAACTCGATAAACCAGGGGCTAGTGTGCTGTAGGTGAGTGAGCACGTTGGGGTGCAATAGTTACAACAGTGGCACAAATAGTCCACTTCTGACAGGTTAACAAAAGAGGACACAGGATATTTGGCTCCTTCAACTAATTCACCACCATTTCCCATATTCCGGTAAACAAAGATGCTGTGTGAAAATGCAGGTACCGTCATGGCATGTCACCCTGCCTTGGTACCCCCCAGCGGGACGGTGTGTGTCTGCTGCCAGAGATGAGCGTGTTGCATGGGACCATTTCCCTCACCCCCCGCCGTGGAGATGCAGGTGGTGTAAAGGATGCTGTAAAGGATGGAGCTGCACAGCTACAGCAGAACTGAAAGAGGAAAAGGGTCTGAATCTGGAATTAGGAGCTATCAACAGGGCAGGACCCGGTGCTCCTGGGCCCGGACCACAGTGGTGTGTGAGCTGACCATATTGAAGACTCTCTCTGATCCCCACCAGCATAATTTCTAAATAGAATTTGGCAGTCCTGTATGCTTCAGACCTGGGCAAGCCAAGAGTTCCCACAGTTAAATGGCTGATTGACGGTCAATTCAGAGATCATTATAACATTTCTGTTTCTCTTTTGAGAAGAGGAAAGTGAAGAACACAGGAAAAAACAATGAAAATATGAAGGCAGATAACATAAGAAGCGACAAAATGGAGAGGAACCACATTCAAGAAAGATCCAGTTCTCTGAATTGCAAACCAATGGATGTTAAGTAAGAGGGATAAGTGAAAGAAGAGCAGGAAAGAGTGAAGAACAGAAGGTGAGGCAAGGCATGGCAAGAAAGGAGAGGCTAAAATGCAAGCAGGAGGAAAAAAAAAAGCAAGCAGGTCAAATAATGCAGAGATGCAGCTCCTTTGCCACATCTGCTTTAGTCTTTGCATTTCCATGTCGTGCTTCACCCTGAGCTGTGAGGCAGTGCCAGGTGGGGACTCCAGCAGAGGGTGATGCGGTAGCGGGACAGAGCAGCTGCTGCTCCTATTGCTGAAGTGCTGGGACAAAGCCTGTCCAGAAACACTTGTCCCAGGGTGGGTAAGTTTGTCACTGCAGTCTGCACAGTAAAACAGAAAGACCTTTGCAGCAGAGGGCTGTGAGAGCCGCTGCCCTGGCTTTCCTCCGGGCTCTGTATGATGGGTGGCTCAGCAGTGGACGGCACAGGACAGGCAGCAGGGCTCTGGTGCTCCATGGTGATCACTTCTTGTGCTAAACAGCCCTGTTTGGTTTTTCAAATGTCATTTACATTAGCATCTTATAATTGAATCAGTAGCACTTTACTGAAAAGGTTAAATTCTGCCTTTTAAAAATTAAATCAGCTCCTTAGCTGTCAACCACAGCTATGCCCTCCTGTTCCCTCAAGAAGAATGAAACATTAGCGTGTTGACATATAAATCGTATTGCCAGGGAATGCATTAACTCTCGTATTTATGACTGCATTGTGCCACAAAGTGCTGCATGTTGTAATTGAGGGCTCTCTGCTGAATTCGTTGCATGTAAAATCTGTGGAAATTATTAGCACAGCACATTTCCATAATTAAAATACTTTCTATGGTATACATTTGAAGACTCCCTATCTGCCATGTGTTACTCAAATGCAAAATTTTATGAAAATAAATACAAGCACAACAAAGTTTTTATGCATAGGAGATATTTTTAATTAGACCAGTTGATAAAGGTGGGAAAAGCAATCAAATTACCTGGGTTCAGGGACCCTTTTTAGGTGATCGATGAAAGCTTTATTTGCTGCTGATCACAAAGAAATGTGCAGTGTTGCACTCATAGACTGATCTTTGCCTTGCCAAATAATTAAAAATAAAGCTATAATGAAGCATTAATGGGAACTATTGGTTTCAGGACATGATTCTTACTAATGTGATGTTCCATTAAGAGTGATCCTAAGGTAATGTTAATATTTTGACAATTTGCAGCAAGCCAATAAATAAACGTTTTCTTTAGTCAAAAGTTTGCAGGTTCAGATAGCTCCTAAAGCTGGGCAGTTCTACAAAACAAAGGATTTTAAGCAAATTCTCTCTCACATTCCTTTAGCAGTAAAAAATGTGCCATAATAGTGCAGATAGCATGGAATAGTGCTTTATCTATTAGCTGTGTGTCTGAGAAGTCCATTTGTCTTGTTAAGGCTGTCATACTACCTTACCCTTTCTGTAGCCCTGGAAGCAACTTCAAATACTGCGATATTTGAAAAGCCTAAAATATAACTTGCCCTTAAAATGCTGTGAGTGTTTTTTGAGACTCCCTGTACAAGAGAAGAAAAATCTTTTCCCTTTACAGAGGACATTAAGCAATGATGGGTGTGCATTCCTTTGTGAGAAAGCTGATCCTCACCTGTTGGGGTGAAAAACAATGCCAACCGCACTGACAATTGTCCTCTCTTTACCTGCCCATAGATTTGAGGAATCCTTCTCTCCAAGTGTTGCATGAGAGGATTTTCAGGAGACAATAAATAAATTTTGATCCCTCTGGTTATACAGTTAAGGTCAAAGACGTTCTATCTGGAGCTATTTAAAATATTCTTAACATGCAGACATACTGCTGTCAGTAGCGCTAAGTGCCTTATCTTGCTGAGGAGTGTCTACAACTGTTATAAAACTATTCTTAAGTATTCTGGTTACTATATTTAGCTCTGGCTCATAACAAGACAAAAAGCACTTAGCTAAATGTAGTCCTGAAGTGCTTAATCCGGTTAAGAATATTTTGTCCTTAGGTGTCTTCTACTAAGACGTTTTGCAGCTCACCGTCCTGCTGCATCGTGCAAAGAGCCTCTCTGTGTGTTTGGGCCTGTGGAGTCTTTGCTGGCCATTTATTCTGTTGTAGCCTCAGAGCTGACCGAGGATGTCTGTCACTTGGTGTCCCACTGGCACTGACCGGGAGCCTCATTCCTCTGCCCCTTGCAGCTCACACCAGCCGTGCAGCCGCGGGATGTGTTGGTGCTACTGGAGAATCTGGGCTTCATTTCCCGGTTGAGACCCGGTGATCATTAACCACAATGTTGTCTCTCTCAGTGACCAAACAGCTTCCCTTAATTTACCACTGTTCAAACTGGCTGGGAGGGCAACCACACGTACAAGGCAGAAAATCTGTCAGGTTTCTCGGGAGCTTTGAGTTGTTAGAGAACCTATGGGGGAGGCAGTGTGAAGGTTTCTGCATAAAGCTTTGCACTTAAAGCTCGGGAAGAATACTTTTGTTTGGCTGAATTTTCACATACTTAAGCCCGCATGGAAGAAATTTTTCCTGAAAAGTTGTGATAGATCTGTTTGTGTATTCACAGGCATTTTTTAGAATTTAACCCATTGCTTTGAAAAGTATTTTCTTTCTACCTACGTATCTCCTAAATTATTACAAGTTAGCAAAACTTCTGTACAAGTCATTCTTCTAGAGGAGAAGCAACTGTATGATTTTGATAAGACAGCACTGACCGATGAGCCATGGTGACTTAGATAAGCATCTCAGTTCTATGATAGCTCAATAGGGTAACAAATAAGGTCACACCCTCCTTCTGAGCTAGGTTAATAACTTGTAACTTGACCAGTGTACAATGACCGTGAGAAGAGAAGCATAGCAGATCCACCATGTTTAAACTTGTTATGTAGCTGTTGTTTTCAGTTGCGGCTTCACTGGGGATATCGGGAGTTGTGTGGGATTTTCCCTGGAACTGTATGTTTCAAAATGAGAATGCTCACTTCATCCCCACTGCAATTTTTACTGAATCACTTGCCACATTAGGTATTTTATATGTTACTCCTGTACTTATGTGAGGAGGTTCAAGCCTCTTGCGGGAAACTTCCATATGATATTTACAACCACTGTATTATGCTTTATCTGAACCGATAATTTTGAGCAAATGAACTTACATAAGGTCATTTAGCTGCAATAAGCAGGAATTTGGCTCATTGTCTCACGTTACTCACATAAGCCTCCCCTGCAAAGCCCTCTCAGGGTACCACTGCTAGGGGCCTGTGTTGCTCATGGTGTTCAGCGGCAGCCCCACACTGTCAACCCCTACCCAATCCCAGCTGCCCTTGCCAGCATGTGTGCCTGACGTGTGTCTCTTGCAGTGTTTCTTCAGCCACCTTCTTGTGTTTTCTTCCCTTTGAGGTGTTTTTGCTATTTGGAGAAACGAACAAGCTCTTGCTAGTTCTTTAGATGCTCAAAAATGTGGGGTATGTTTGCTTGTTCGCCATGGTTACAAGTATGTATACCTTGGTAGTGGCAGCAGTTTTTTGAATCTTGAGATGATGCTGGAACCAGTGGTAACAGGAGAAACAGGCATGAACCTGGGCTTAAAGCAGAGAGGTCACTTCAAGAGCATAAAAAGCTTGTTAAATTTGGAAGCCTGGTATCTGCCTCTTGTTAAAGATATTACTGTCAGTCACGCCAGCCTGGTTGTGTCTGTATCCTTCCTGAGAACGAGGCTCATCTGAAGCCAAATAAATTTCAGCAGTAACAGAGAGATGGGTACTGTGGTGTGGGAATAGTCATGAGCTCAGGTTGTTCATTAGTAACCATTGAAATCGCAAACAAAAAGGAGATGCGTGTCCCCCATAAGTAGCAAATCTTGGTGGGAGGACTTAAATCCATCAGGTGGGCTGTTGTGGCTTGTGCTGACTTTAAGTAATCATATTCATCTTGAAGGAGGTTTGTGGTTGCAAGACTGGGTAGATGAAGTGTGGACCGTACTCACTGGTTTTCATAGCACACATGCCAGGTAAACTGCCATACTTTGGAAGGACTCCAGTTGATTCTCTGTGACCCCAAGCTGGTCGGGCCATTCCTCCAGTCTGCTGCCCCACATGGCTTTTGGAACATGAGAGGTCCTGTTGCCCTTCCCAAGCTGCTTCTGCAGCCACGGGTGGTACACACAGAGCCAGGACCTTCAAAACATGATCCAGCTCCTGTTCCTGGAGGCTTTGCTGAGCTTTCACCAGTTATACTTGAGCATGTTTCTAATTTATGGTGGCAGACTTTTTCAGCTCAAAGTGATTACTGCTCTGTAGGATAAATCTTACCTACAACTGTGTTTTAAATGCATTTACTTTTCCTTCCAGGATTAATTTTTCTCCGTCTCTATTTACATGGTGATAAGAAGTGTTAATCCCACTCCGTCAGTCTGGACTGATGAATCTGAGGAATAGAACAGGTAATTTCTAATTTGTCTTGTAGCTTTCGGTGACTCAGGCAGCGACAACCACTCCCCTCTCCAGGGGAGTGCACGTTCATATTTTGGGACAAAAGAAATCATGCAGTTTCTTCTGCCAAGGTCATCTGCAGGGAGGGAAATACTTGCCCTGGAGCAGGAAAGGAAGAGTCAATTTTTGTAGGTTTTACTGTGAGCAGCATCTTTGACTTGTTATCAGTTGTGGGTGTTTTTATTTCATGTTATTTCTATAGCCACCAAGTTGTTCAAGCTTGGAGTAGTCTCAAAGCAGGGAGAAACATTTGGATGTACCCATTGAAAAATGTTCCTTGAGTGCTGGATGGTCTGGGAGGGTTTTGCCAGTGAAAGTGCTCACTAGAGATGGAGGGAGATGGGTGCTGATGCCAGGGACGGGTGCGATCTCCTCTTTGGAGGTGTCTGAGGTGAGTGCAACCCAGCAGAGCTGACCCGGCTGACATGACATGGGGTGATGGCAGCCGCCTTGCCTGCACCTGCCTGGCTGCCCGTCCCTTGGACTTAGCCTGTCTGAGTCACAGAAAGCAAGTCACTAGTGAAGAAGTTACCCTTGTGTTGAATTTTCCATAATTTCACAGGATTTGACAATACTCTGTCCTCACTGGGAGTTGTTACCTACTGTTCTCCTTACCTGTGCTGCAGGAACTGTTAAGATAAAGGCAGCAGCCCACAATGACTGTTCTGGTGCAGGGACATGCAGAACCCAGGGAAGAGAGGTCACATTCCCTTCTCTTCACTGGTTAGTGCCAGGTCAGGGATTTTTAACTTAAAGTCTTGGGTGTAAATCCCAGCTCAGATAATGTGGTGGAAGTCCACCAGTGCAAGCAGCAGTCATCAACTGCAGGGTGCTTTGGATGAGCCTGTCTATCATATCATCCCTTAGATGTCCTGATAGTACCCCGCTGTTGCCTAATACTAATCCTTTGGGGAATTAGCACAGTTTTCTTCTTCCTCCTCTACCCTTTCACTGTGAAAAAAATCTCAGATGCTTTTCAAGCATTGCCATGCTTGAAATCAACCAGCAGCCTGTTTGGTTTTCCAAACCAGGACCAGGCGCAGTGCTGCCTGATACAGACCTCAGGGTCAAATCGGCTCTCAGGTTTGCAGGGGAGATGCTGATTCCTGTGCAGAGTTCAGTGCTTGGGCAGAGTTCCCCATCCTGTGGTGAGTGGAGCACAAAGGCAGGCTGTGGGGCTGCTGGCTCTTAGCTCTTTCCCTCTAAAGTCACGCTTGTTGTAGCTGTATGTTGCAGCATATAGCAATGGTTTCACTTCTCAAGCCTCACTAGTTGACAGAACAAGCAAGAAACTACATAAAAAGAGTGGAGTTTGGGAAAGGGAAGATTGAAACATCTAGGAGATCATAAAGTACAAAGCAGTGAGCTCCATATTCTGACATCCCCGACAAGATCAGGGAGTATATCTCAGTAAGTATTTCTGTCTTTTCCTTCCAGAGCCCTGTGCTGTGTAAACGAACTGATGGATGAAGATGAGAAGGACAGGGCAAAGAGGTATGAAGGAATGCAGAGAGCGCTGGGAGTGGAAGCTCTCTCGAGGGAGAATTCTAAATGTCGTGTTGTCTGATACTTGAAAAAGCACTTGGGACCACTGATGTCAGAGGCAAAACCCTCATGCCATTTACAGGCTGTGTATAGTGCACCTCAAACAGCATAATTAAGTCACCGTTTTCCAGCTTCTTATAGTGTGTTTGACCACCCCTACAATGGGTTAATCTGCTGAGCAGTCCTTAAATTACATTGTCATGCCCTCAGAATCTTGTGGTAGCCCATGGCTATTTATTATCTTGATGCAGGACTCCTGACCTGTGATTTTACTGGCATCATGCAGTGCTGCCCACCTGTAGAGTTCCCTGTGAAACTTAGAGAGCAGTCCTGCTTTAGCACAGGCATGAGTTAGTTTCATTTCAGAGAAGCATTTTGGCTCAGTTGTAATTAGTCGTTGTACAGAAGTGCCGAAACAGAGATGGCTGTGAATGTAAATGCTGGATCTGAGAACCTTTAAATGCCAAGCTGAATGTGAATGGAAATGCTTTCTGCATACCACCCTTGGTCTAGATCACGGGAAGCATGTATAATCATGAACACACTTGTAAAGACAATTAATTACTACTGGAAAAGGTTGTATGAAAATAGTGGTTTTTCAGATATGAGCACTGGAAAGATAATTTTGGAAAAAATTGAATGGATTTGCTTTCTCCTTTATTGTTTTCAAGGGAGAGGAAACCCCTAATAAAACATTCTTAAATTATATTAGAGAAAGCTGGAAACTATTCTGTGGTTTCTGCAGCCAGACTCTTAACATTCCCAGTTTCATATATCATAGCAGCAGATTTTCAAAACCACATACAAGAGCATGTGCTTGACTTCATTTTGCAGTTGAGTTGTCTCTGCACGGTATTGTCTCTCTATAAGGTACTTTTGCAAGTACCAGTCAGGGAGTAAGGTATCCTTTGGATTTCGTGCGTCTACTTACTGCAAAACAAAAGTTCTTAAAAATGAGGTGGGAAAAACATGAGCATGTAGATGCAAGGACTTCTTTCTCGTACTGTAAAAATTTCACCCATAACACCTTCACCTCATTATCATGGCCTTTGAAACAATGGGAACTGCTTCTGAAATGTACACAGGGATATGGTTTGGCTCAAATGCATGTTAATCCTATTTGTTACCTCCAGATTCGTCTTGCTGACAGTGAGCTCAGTCCTGCTGCAAGGCTCTAGGCACCAGCAAGGCATTTACACCCAAGCCTAATTTTAAACAAACGAGCAGTCCCAGCAAAGTTTAGATTCTTGTGTCTGAAGTGCTTTGTTGAGCCAGGGCCATTTACCTTTCCTTGGGTCAAGCTGTACATTCTTCATTTTATTCAGTGGCATTTATGTTTCTGTCACCCAGGGCATCACGCAACAAATCTGAGAAGAAGAGGAGAGACCAGTTCAATGTCCTCATTAAAGAGCTTTGCACAATGCTGCAGGGCCATGGCCACCCTCTCAAGATGGACAAGTCCACAATACTGCAGAGGACCATCGACTTCTTGCAGAAACAGAAAGGTACTGAGGGGCACTGGCTGCTCCCATCGAAGGCACTGGCTCTGCATCTCACTGCCCTCCACGTCCCCTGGCCCGCTTTGTATGCTATCAAACAGAACATGGGGGAGGAAGAGCTGAGGAACAGCATGCAGTGCAAAAAAATGGGGGAAAAGGGTTTCTGTGCCATGTTCCCAGGTCTCCTGGGACAGGGCATGGTTGGGTGCAGCCTGTCCTGCTGCTGGGCACTCCTGTGAGCCTTCCTGAAATGGCTCCAGAGTCATACACACCCTCTGCTCACGGTCATGCTCAGCTACTCTGAAATTAGCTCATTGACCTTAATTTTTGAAGGGTATCTTCAGACTACTCAAAATGTCTCTTCTTCCTTTTCTTGATTTCTAATGCATTTGTATCGTGATGGCGTGGGAAATGACTGTTGCATACAAGAAGGCTTTGTGTGGAGAATGATCTGAGGATGATTCCTCTGAAAAGCTCTTAAAAGAAATCTAGTGTTACTTGAAAATGAAAAAAAAGTCCAACTAGCATGAGTCACGTTCCCTTTTTGATGTTTTCTTTTTAAGAAATCACAGCACAGACAGAAGCCTGTGAGATTAGACAAGACTGGAAGCCTTCATTTCTTAGCAACGAGGAGTTCACCCAGTTGATGTTAGAGGTAAGAAGAAATTAAAGCTGCATAGATTAGTGAGAAGTAATCAGTTCAGTGAAGTAGTTCAGAGACGTACTTTTGCTTTTCACCTGTAGGTCCCAATGTTAATGTTAATAATTTATGCTCTGCTGGCATATATAATACAAACCTGACAGAGACCCATGTTGTGCTAAATGCTTTGCAGACACAGAACTAAAAATATGAACGCTTCTCCTTAAAGATAAACAGCTTTTATTTTAGGAATGAAGACCAATTTGGCGCAGATTTGGCCCGGTGAGAGAGGAAAAGGAGAACTGCTCTTCTCAGAAGAGCTGCTAGAGCTAGCAGTTTTGGCAAAAAGTTGAAAGGACCTGAAAAAAGCAGAGGAACTCTCTTCCTCCCACATCCCATTAGCCAGGCAACATTTACTTTGCTGCCTTTGCTGCTGCGAGCTGTGCGGTGCTGTACCTGTGATGTGAATGCTGTATCTTTTGCTCGGGTTGCCTTTAAGTGCACTCAGGAGAACAGCTCTGGTACTCTCACCTCTGAAATGCTTAGCTGATCTAGAGACGCACTGTGAGCCTTTTTTAAGGATGCGGCTTTTGGTTTGTGCTGCATTTTCCTCTGGCGAGGACATCTCCTACCCTGCGTGGGCAGCTGGTGCTCCTTGCCCCACCAAAATAAGGGTGTATGCTGGGATAAGCTGGGAGGTGCTACAGCGTCTTAGTTACTCCTTTTTGTCAGGATGTCATGACTCACCTCCCTGGAAAAGTCTGTTCATTCTTTCTGGGAATTTCTCTCACCAAACAAGCTAGTTTGTTCCAGCTGAATCCAAACAAATTCCCCCCTTAGAAGTGGCAGGGGGAAGACAGCCCTTCAATAACTGATGGCTTGCTAGACTACATTAGACTGTTGACCAGTTTACTTAAAAATCAATGTTTTTTTTCTGGTTAGAGCTTATTTTCAGCAAAGGCAGAATATGACAGTGAGGTGGGGAATAACTGGCTGTGAGGGATGTGGTGAATGCTGCATCTCTGGCTCCCTGTAGCTAAGCTGCAGAGCAGCCTCACAGCATTTTTGGAACAGTTGGCTTTGTCCACACTGCTGACCAGAGATTAAACCTCTCAGGCCTTGGTAAGTGTTAGAGAAGAATAAGGATAGACACTGGATCAATAGTACAAGAAGGTGTTGTGAAGAATAGGGAGCACACCCAAAGAGGAAATCACATGCAGTGACATAAAAGGGACAGAGAACTTAAACTCCAGGACAGAAATCATTGTGAATAAGAAAGGAGAAACAAAGCAAATTTTAAAATTGTTGTGTCACTAGCCTAACAAATGAGTGCTTTAAGCAAAATAAATAAGGCTTTAGATCTTGTCTATATTGTCCAGAAATTGCTAAAAATACAGCATTGTATAATTTTTCCGTTTCTCCTTATCCATCCACCCACCCATCCATCCACAATGCTGGGTTTGCCGTGATGCTATCTAACATTTCCTTACGCACAGAATTGGTTAACTATTGTGTAATTCAGAACACATAATGAAGTGACTGAAGTCACTAGGATTGCGTGGGTGTAGAAATTTTAACCACCACTGTCTTGCTTTATGTTAAATAAATACTCGCTGAGTGAAAAATATGAGACAATTTAATATTAATAAGCAAATAAGAATATAGGAAGAATGTTGAATTAGACAGCATGTGTAATATTTATTTTTCTACATTGAACTATTATTTTGTAATTTATTTATGTTAGTTTTAGGCTGTTAAAAGCATCACCAAAGAATAAATTAACCTATTACATTTTAAGTTCCCTTGCATAATTTTTTTTATTATTATTATTTTTTTTGCCTGCCTTTTATCATTAGGCACTAGATGGCTTTCTTATTGCTCTTACCACTGATGGGATTATTATTTACGTATCTGATAGTGTCTCGTCTCTGCTTGGACATTTACCGGTAAGTTCTGACAATGCAATATGTTGAAGAATCATTCCTCTGCCTTAACACAGCCCCATCACTGCAGGGCTGGGGCCTGGTTTTGTCCAACCATAGAGGCAGCTTTTGGTAGGGGATAAATCTACAAACTCTTAGGGACTTTCTCAGGCTCCCGTGAATAACAGATTCTCTCCTGAGGTCTGTGAGTTAGCTAAAAAAACCTATGCAAACTCACTGTACTTGCAGCTCACCCCTTGGCTGCACATCTGCGGGAGTGTCTGGGTGGTGGTCATCCCATCAGGTATATGGAAAATCTCATGCTTGTGAAATCTGTGCATGCTGTAAAGATTATTTCAGGGCTGAATCTCTGATCTTCTAATGATGTTGGGTTTTTCTACTTTGAGCCCATGGCCTTTAGTAACAAGAATGTGGCCTCAGAGTTTTCTGGGAGAATTTCTAGAAATCAGTTAGCTGTTGGGTGAAGAAATTTCTGCTGGCCCCTCAGAAGTGTTTTTTTATTTTTATCTAGTGCCAAGCATGAGATATTAAGGATGCTATGGTATATGATGGCAAACTTGAGCACACAGTTGTCCTGGCTGAATGTCCTGGTGTGCAAAGAAACAAATATGTGCTGACGTTTTGGTAGAACCCATTTAGTCAGGATGTGTGGGTTTATCTGCACTGAAACACTTGCAGGTCAAGCTGATTTTGCCAGATGTTCAGCCTAGAAGACAAATAGAGGATATGAGGAGGAGCTCTCCCACTTTTATCTTGTGCTTCCAAAGGGAAATGTTTCACATTTTCATTTTGATACAATATTTTTCATCATGTTGTATTCCTGTAGTACCAGGGTTTCTTCTCCAGCTTGCATCTGGCTGAAGGGTAACCTCTGGGACCCATTCAAACTTTCGCAAAAAGATAGCAACCCCAGGGTAAAATCATCTAAGGGTTGTATTCTGCCCTAGATCCAATTGCAGATTGACTGGGGTTCCTTGTCTTAAACATCTGTGCCGAACCGGCAGCGTCCGTGCTCTGCTGTGGGGTGAAAAGGCAAGTGGTTGTGTCAGGTTGTACTGCTGAACATGACAAAGCATTCTTTTGTATCAGTCAGATTTGGTGGACCAAAATATATTAAACTTTCTGCCTGAGCGGGAGCAGAGCGAGGTGTACAAGCTCCTTTCTCCACATGTGCTCATGACAGATCCTGTTGCAGCTGATTTCCTAAACGGTAAGCTGTGCTCGTGTCTGGCGGTCAGGGAAGTTTGCCAAAGGCAAACAGCTCCTGGGGGAGCATGCACAGGACTCTCCAGCTATTTAATTCTCCTGCCTGACACTTCTGTTTTGCCGCGGTTAATATTTCTGGGTTTTAATGCAGCACATTGTCTAATAATGTTCCTACGTGCTGCTAGCGCTTGGTCTTTGATTTGAACAGACTGGGTTTTACTCTCTGCTTTGCATCACAGGACGGTGAAGTCTCCCTCACTAGATGTTTTTCCCAGGGCAGGATGCTGGTCTGAGCCCGTGAAATGTGTGAGGGGCCTGGGGGAAGGAAAAGTGTAGGAAAAAATCCCCAAGGGATTTGTCAGAGTCTTTGTTCCTTAGGAAGCTTGCATGTCTCAAGGCACCTGAGAAACCCTACGTGTGATCTAAGCAACAGCCTTCCTATCTGAACAATCCATCCAGATCTCTACCTCTGGCTGCTGTCCCACCCCTAATATGTCCCTTTCCCCCAGAAAACATCCCCAGTACCAGAGCGGGCAGCAGCATCTTCCTAACCAACAGTTACTTACAGGAATCAAGAGCATCCCCAGCAGGTTGTGCTCGGACACCACAGCAGCAGGGCTAGTATAAACATGTAGATAGATTCGATATATGGAGTGTGCTAAAGTGCAGATTTCTGGTAACATTGCATTTGTCTCACTCTCTTTCGTTTCAGCAGACAAACAAATAGAGTTTTGCTGCCATTTAGCAAGAGGCAACTTAGATCCAAATGAGCCCCTGATGTATGAATATGTGAAATTTGTAGTGGATTTTAAATATTTTACTCATGGTAAGTTACCGCTCCAACCTGCCTTTACCTCTCTACCTCTTTCCTTTAATTTGTGTGTTGATTTGTAGCCTACTAACAGCCTTGCTTCTGCTGAAAATGCCCCATAATCGGCAGGGATGGAATGAGCTCTGTATATATTGAAGATATTTTTCCTATAAAAGTGGTGGGGAGGCAATTGGTCAGAAAAGTGCAATCTTCTGCATTCTGTGCTTAAGGAAGTGATGCCAGACTGATCCCACCTCCATTTGACCCACTGCCGATTGTAAAGCAGCCTACTTCATAGAATCATAGGATCATACTTATTCAAATAACCAGTAAAATATGCTACTCTGCCTCACTTGTGGCAATCAAATGACTTTAAAAATATTAAATAGTTTGAGAAACCTGTAAAATCTTGAATCTTGCAAATGTTGAGCTGGAGAAAGGCTGACAAGGAGACTGTAGCTGCACACTTTGAGCTGCTCAGAGCTGTTATGAAGCTTCCCTGCAAGCCAGGAGCGGGTGGTTACAACTGTGTAACTCAAAGCCTAAAGGGTAATGATTTCAATAACATCAGCACGTATCAGTGTGGCATCACCTTATGAGTAGGACGGGTTTGTTGCTTGGGTTTCATCAGTCATTGTACCTGTCTTAACATGAAAAGAAAGCTCTCCTTCCTCTTCTTCTTAAATAAATTGTCTCGTTGTGTCTAGTGCCTACACCCTCCTGTAATGGCTTTGAGTCAGCTATTGCACGAGCTTTCAGGTCAGCCACAGAGGAGCAGGTTTGCCTCGTAGCAACTGTTCGTCTCGTCACCCCGCAGTTCTTAAAGGTGAGAGCTCTTCGACTCCATTGTCCCTTTTGCGCAGGGATGGTCGGTGCTCAGCGGCAGAGCTGCTGCTGGTACCACGGGCCGTGTGCTCGGCTCTCGGGTGGGAGCCGTGTCGCAGGGGCCTCTTGAGGAGGGAGCTCAGCAGCACAGACTGTTTGTGCAAAGGGTTGGTAAATGAGAGAGGGCACCACTGTGGTTTTGGCCAGAAGATGACATAAAGTGTGTATTTTGGAATGATGAGGTAAAGCGGGAATTACGTTTGAGAAGAGGTGGTGGTGTGGTGCAGTGTCCCGGAGCAGTCAGCCCAGGAAGTGCCAACGCAAGGTGACCAGCTAAACTGCTTGAAAAGTTGCAGCCTTTAAAGAAATACATCTCCTTTGTGTAAGAAGTCCACTTGCGTCTGGAAACACTGTGAGCACTGTGTTCTGTGGACTCTTTCCGCTTGTCTGTAAGTGTTCTGTAGCGGAATGCAGTGAGGATGGGGATAATGACTACAGGTGCTTCTTGCTCAAGAAGACATTAGCCAGCTGGGTTTGAGGCTGGACCTGCTGCTGTCATCCATCTTCAGATACCAATATTTACAAAAAGCTGAGGACTTTTGCCCACAGACTGCAAGATGAGTCCCTTGGACTATGTATCCTAGCTCTGAAATTCAGCCCAGGGTAAATATTCAGCCACTTTTCATCAGTTTATGTATCTATAAAACTAGGCTTATACACTCCTTAGAGAAAATAAGTCAAATGCTTTAAAAGTCCTGTATTTTGCTGGGGTTTTTTGTACCAAGAAGATGGATCCTTAGTCTTGTTAGAGGGCTCCTTTTGGCATTTCATGGAATTAAATGTCTGAATGTGCCAACCGTTTTGCAGGAGCTCTGCAATGTTGAAGAGCCATGTGAAGAATTTACATCGAGGCATAGTTTGGAATGGAAGTTTTTATTCTTGGACCACAGGTAAGAGATTTGGTTTTAGTCACTGAAGAATAAACAAAAAGTAGTTTTAAAACAGAAAACTTTGTGTAGCTATTACCTGACAGACCGAGCAGAATAGCTCTAATTAAATGCAACTGAATAAGTAATAATACTCTGAACTTACTTATTAGGCATCTTTAAATGCTTTGCTCCCTTTCATATTTTAGGCAGGTAAGAAACCATATTAAATGGTGGGAAAATATCTAGAAAAATGTCTAACTTCACCAAGATATTAAGTCTTTAAAACTGAGCAGTGTGGGTCCTATTCCCTGTATTGGTTTAGTTCCTCTGTTTTCCACCTACAACTTTCAGGAAACCTTCTAAATCTTTTACAGTGTCCATAAACTTTTGATTTTCACCTTGAGAAATTATGGAATTTACAGAAATAAAATAAAAAGGCATGGGTTAGATGATTTAATTGTAGATTTGGTTTTTACAATGCATATGGTGGACTAGGATTCAACTTGGTGAATGAAACAGACTGGAACCACTTTATTAAGCTGATTATTATAGGATTAATTTTCTTCAAAAGAAGCTGGAGGGTTTTGTTCACTCATTTCTCTGTATTTGACATGTAAGCATAAATGCATTGCAAAATCCTACCCTTTCCATTATCCCTCCCTTTGCAAGCTTTGTAAAGGTACTAATTTCATTTCTAGAAATAGAAGACTAGTAAATAAGGCTGTAGGGAAAAAATATTTGGGAGGAAAAAAACCTAAATATCATCTGCACAGTTAGATTAAGAAAGAGAGAGAGCTACTATAAACAAATAATAACTTGCATTTATATGGTAAACAAGGTGTGTACCTCACACATCAAACCTTGAAACATGGAGGAACTGACCCTGCGACAGCTCTGCAGTTAATGCTGTGTGGTTTGAGACAGTTGGCTTATTGTTGTCAGGATCTTGCTGGAGTGACTTTGTTAGACTTTAGCTAGCCTGTCCAGTAATGCACATTTCCAGAATCAGGTGATTAATATTAAGATCTGTAAAAGAGCTCTAAGCCCCATTTCACTGTTTGATGAAATGAGCTGTTTTTCCAAAGAGCTGTGTCCCAGTGTCCTGCTTTTGGCTAGGGTAGAGTTAATTTTCTTCTTAGTAGCTGGTATAGTGTCGTGTTTTGGATTTAGTATGAGAATAATGTTGATAACGCACTCATTTTTGGTTGTTGCCAAGTAACATTTAGACCAAGTCAAGGACTTTCAGCAAGGAGGCTGGAGATGCACAGGAACTTGGTAGGGGACACCGCAAGGACAGCTGACCCCAGCTGACCAAAGAGATATTCCACACCATATAATGTCATGCTCCGTACATGAAGTAGGGAAAAGGTAGCCAGGCGATTGCTGCTTGGGAGCTGGCTGGGTATTAGTTTGATGAGTGGTGAGCAATTGCATTGTGCATCACTTCTTTTATATATTATTATTATTTTCCCTTTATTAAACTGCCTTTAACCCACGAGGTTTACCTTTTTTTTTTACCTCCCGATTCTCTCCCCTGTCTCAGCAGGGCGGGGGAGAGTGAGAGAACGGCTGTGTGTGGTGTTGAGCTGCCTGCCGGGTTAAACCACAACACCCAGCAGCTCCTGTGAATAAGGCGAGCAGGAGCTGCTTTGAAACCTATCAAAGAGTCTTTTGATGACTCTGGGTTATGACTCAGAGAGGAATCTCTGTGCCGGCTGCTTGCAGCCACTCTGGTTCCACTGATATCTCCAGTGAGGAAACCATTGTTACAGAGAGTAAGTTAAGCTGGTGCAGATGCTGAGGCAGAGTTTGTGACAGCCCCAGGTGTGAGCAGTGAGCCTAGACTGAAGAATGAATGGAGGATCATGTGGGTTTTCTCATTTAATCACCAGTTCAAACCTCTCTCCAGTACAGTCCACAGGACCCTGTGAAATGGTGTTGGGTATTTTGCTATTTCTTGCTTATTTGTGTCAACTCACGCCGCCTGACACTGAGGTGCGCCATCAGCAGGGGCAAAGGATACCCAGCATGAGTTGAAATCAGGACCTTTGCTATCATGACAACAACATAAATGGGAGTAAAGATAGATAATGCAGAAAGCACTCCATAGATCTGGATAAGCATTAGAAAACCAGGAAAAATCTTTATTCTGGGTTTACATGAAAATAGGTGTAGAGGAAGAAAATCTGTCAGCTTTGATAATGGTCTCTTTCTCTTCTGCACTGTGGTCCTCTCCTTATTTTCCCATCGTTTATTAAAGGACTGCACTCAAAAGGTTCTCTGAACATCGTGCATGACCATTTGCACAGTGAGTTGCAGGCCTCAAGGCTGGAACTTAAGCTAACAAGACACCTCTAAACTGTTCACAAACAAGGCAGCTCCTTGTCAAATGACAGATGAGGAGCATTTTGTGGTTGCTTTCTCATTTAAAGGATTCTGGCAAAAGTCTGGAAAGCATAATGCTTTCCTGATCAGCTTAAATGTTTATCTGATGTGCATCTGAAAGACATTATTGTCTTGAATATAAGCATGTCATTAAAGATAAGAGAGACACTGGCACGTTCTGCCAAAGAGACAGCAAGGAAGGACACTTTAATAAATACATGTATTATCAGCATTAGCAGAAATCTGGGTCACATGAGGAAAAGGAACACAGTGCTCTATGAAACAATAATTGAATAAATAAAGCTGTGTTGTGATGGAGACCACTGTGTTTTAAGAGATTTGCCATCAGAGTGCGGAGGACCAGCTCTTCCAGCCAATGCCTTGTGCTGGGGCTTGGGAGCTCCTGCTAAGACTTCGATCCTCCTGGGGCTGCTGTTGATCGGATCCCTGGCTCTGCTTCCTTTTCCCCTCTTTCCAATTTGGTGCCAGACTACCCATAGCTGTGGGGAACAGAATAGACCTGTCTGGGCTCTCTTTACTTGAAAAATTTGTGCCTTCTATGTCTCTCAAGGGTACAAATGTGGAGCCTCAGCCAGGACAGGAGATCTTCCCACATTAATATCCAGAAAACTCAGGATCAATCCATCCAAACCCAGATGTACTTACACTTAAATAATTTTTTTCTCATATTCTTGGCCACTTTATGGCATTCAGCCTTCCTTAATAGAGTCACTTGACAAACCAAGAGAAAGGCAGCGGGAGAGACATGTTTGATAGGCAGTGACACCTTCAGACTGCCCTGGTTTTGAACTGTTAACCATTTTGCTAACACATCACCACCTTATTCCTGAGGAACAGGCAGAACTTGGCAGGTGAGCCTCGTGCTGTCAGCACATCCAGCAGCCAAAACAAACAGATGAAACCAAATTAGCACAAATCCTGCCTCACCGAGGACATGTGATGATTGAATTGGTACAAGCAGGGGTGTACTTGAGCACTAGGGGACAGAAGATGGCATGTGATCTAGGCAGTAGTGGCAAAAATAGTGGTTTTCTCCTCGCATTTCAGTGTTGTTTCATAGTCATAAGCTAGCAGGCTCTGGTGAAGGCAAGCTCAGTATTGTTAGGACACCTGCTTAAAAAAAATCTCGTATTTTCCCTAGAAAATGGAAAATCTAGTATTGGCAGCGGAATAGTCAGGTAAGTCATTGCAATGTGCCCATCTAAATGTTTCCTCGATTCTTTATCTACCTGCCATTGAAATAACAGTCTTTAAAATCAGCCCCATGCCTATTCTTATCTTTACTACCAGCACAGACACACTTTTCCAGGTGAAAATTTCCCAAACTTTTCCATAGGAACAACTACTTCTTCATTTATCCAAGCTGGTCCTGACACACGTTGCAGCTTCCACACTTTTCCTTCTACAGTTACTACCCAGATGACATTTACATTCAACCTACTGGATAATTTTACTCAAGCTCCAAGTTATTATGCACATGAACAGCCGTAGTGTTTCTCAAGCTGTGTGTCTCACAAGCGTGCTTAAAGAATTGAGTCACTTGCGTACGTACATGCCTTTCTCTACACCCACATAATGAATAGGCTATGAAACAGTAAACATACACCTTTTCATTTTCTCAATTTTTACCTCTCCCTCGCTGCCTCACTGGTGTTTTGGTTGTTGTTTTTCTGCTTGTATATGAAAAGACATCATTGTGTATATGAAAACCCACTCCTGATTTCCCTGCCAGGTGAACATAGAAGATGGTTTTGGTCATTAGGATCACAGCGTGTCTGCCAGGATGTCAAATTGTCAGATTTTTGTGTTCACTCCCTGCCCTTTGCTTCCCTTCCAGGGCTCCACCTATTATAGGATATTTACCCTTTGAGGTTCTAGGAACGTCAGGGTATGATTACTACCACGCAGATGACCTGGAGCTTCTTGCTAGGTGCCATGAACACTGTAAGTTCCTCTCCCTCTGCTGCATGCCTGTCTTTGATCTTGTCACTCATGCAAAACCTTTTACTGTCGTCGCAACAGGCATCTTTGTCAGGAGCACAAGGGAATTCTCTTTTCCCATGACAGACTGTCATAGCTGACACTTACCTGGGAGGCTGAATCCTTGCAGAATTCACTCAGATCAGGAACTGTTTGTGCAGTTTTCCCAAACTGACAGATACCATGTTTGAGCACAGGTTGTCTGAGGAGACTGAAATAAGATTAATAGATGGGAAGTCAGAACTTTACACCCTCTGCCCCCAGTTTGTTAGGTCAGCCCCAAACCCTGGTAGTTCTGTTGATTGTCACAGGTCATGGATTCTTGCTGGTCCCCAGGGCTCTGGAGTCAGCCGGGAGGCTCAGCTCACCAAAATGCCTTCCAAAAGCAGTACTTGGATCACCTGCCTGTGCCATTAGATGTTGTGAAGCTCACTGTTAGTAAAATGCTTCTGGAGATTCAGACCCTTTTTAAAATACAAAAGTACTGAATACGGATTCCCTGCGGGTGAAGGTGGCGCATTTTTGGTCAGCCTGAAAGTAAAGCAGAGAAGTCCAGTTTGGGCTGATGTGTGAACATCAGGGAATATCCACGAAGTTCATCTTCATGCAAGGTGAAATACTGTGACCTGCAAGAGCCCAGGAGGAGCCAGGCCAGAAGGAGCACTTAGCCCAAGCACTGCGGCAGTGCAGCCGGCTGCTGAAGCACCATGTCCTGCTGAAGGCTGGCGATGATCTGAGGAAGGGCAAAAGGTGGCAGCAGACAGGGTCTGCTGGTAGTCAGTATGCTTTTCCTACCAGATGAGCGTGTGAAATGCTTTATCCCTGAGACTGTATTTTTCCATTTTATTACATGGACTTCAGACTGAAATACTGAGCCAGAATTAGGTCTGTCCTTCAGCTGGTTTGCATTGCCAAGTACTCTGATGATAAGTAGCTAACCACTTTGTAAAATGCATCTAGGTAATCGGATATTTTGCCAATAAATATTATGTATAAGTTTCCTGTTGGGCAAACTCTCTGTCTGTTTCCCTCTCTGCTCTGTCCATTTGTAAGGGAAGTGTGTTCTCAAAAGGAAATAAGGACACCCCAGAGAGCAGAGACAGTGGGATGCTGTAATTGCTCTGAGATGCAGAGCAGTGTGATGCAGGGACACCAAGGCACTCCACAGCCCCCCAGCACAATGGAACTGGACAATCTGCTTCATCTCTGACATACAAACCACCCCCATCTCTACCACTTACCCTCTGCCACCTACATTGATGAGATGCTTAAGGACCTAGTAGATAATGGAGAAAATGGCTTCTTCACTGAATGTCAAGTTTCCCCACTCCACTTCTCTGCCGGCTTTTCTGCCCTGTCAAGGCAAAGCGCTGGTGCCAAACAGGCGGCAGGGACGTGGGCTGCCTGGCTGAGCACACGAAGGAAGCTGTGAAAGGGGCTACACACAAGCTGTGTCAAGTGTAGCAAGCATGTAGATGGGAATATTAAAGGAATATTTGAGTTGCTGTCGAATATAGTACTTTTAGTGCTGTTTGTTTAAAAGATGAATCAGAGAGAAGTGAGTTACTTAACCAGATGATGTCCTTTTGGTAATATGTGCATGCAGTTTGATGGAAACACTGACTATACTGAGGGTGGTGTCAAGTCACTCAGCAGAGAATCTATTTAGTGATTTATGTCCTACATCTCTACTAGCCATGGATCTACTCTTACATATAAAAAGAGCATTTGCACAACACACTCGAAGGAAACAATACTTTAATCTTACTGTGCAGGTTGACAAAGTAAGGTGCTGCAAAAGTGACTTAACAGAAGTTGCTTTAGGAAATCTCTGCCAACACTAGGAGCTGAGTGACCCCCAGCATGGCCTGTTAGCCAGAAGACCTTCGCTAAGTGCTTCTTCTAAAGCCCATCACTGTTAATGGGATCACTGAAGAAGTTAGTCCTGGTATTTAGCATAGAGGTGTGCAGGAGAATAAAAATACTTGGGTTAGTGTGGCTTGATAAGTTCCCATTCATCAGGTTGACCACTCTGGGCAGGCATCTTGCCTACTGTGAAATTATATGGGTTTGCTTAGACCATGTTAATATTTTACTTTGCGTTAAGTATGGCTGTTTTAAAGGAGCGTGTTTCATTTTGTACTCCCAGTAGTCTGGGAGCAATTAATGTGGTTATTTAATGTAGTTCCTCTCTTTATTTTCCAGTAACACCACTTGAAATTTTTCTGGACATACCCTGATAATATGTACCAGGTCTGTTGTATTTGGGTCATCTCTCAGAAGAAAACTCTCAGTTAAAGTGCTAAAACTCCACTATCTTATTGTTTTGTGCCATTAGGATCCTGACTTCAAGTCCCCAGTCTTTGAAATTCATTTTCATGTACCTGTGAAAGGCCAATACTTTTTTTTGTTAATATTATTTATGCTTATTTCAGAGGAGCCCACAAATAAAAATACAGCTAGTTATGTAGTTATGCAAATTATTACTTATGCCAATTATTAGTTATAAGAACAATCTCAAAATAGCGAAGTGCAGTCTTGAATATCCGTGGCAGAAAAGAACCCAAATAAGAGCTCAGTGCATGGTTGTGTATCATCTGTCATGTTTATAAAGCCACGAGACCCATTTTAGTGCAGTAGCAGACTGCAGGGAGGGTATGGGGCTGACTGTTTTTTCTGATTGCCTTTGTACCATGAAATTTCTGTTTGCTCTAAATTGCTTTCTTTTTGGTTTGACAGTGATGCAGTTTGGAAAAGGAAAGTCCTGTTACTATCGGTTCCTGACCAAAGGCCAGCAGTGGATATGGCTACAGACACACTACTACATCACCTACCACCAGTGGAATTCCAAACCCGAGTTCATCGTTTGTACGCACCTAGTAGTTAGGTAGGAGCAAGCACCAAGTACTTCACAATGTGTGTCCCATGTGCTCATCCATTATTTTTTCTAGTCCTGTGTTGTGTTAGCCAAATATTTGCTGTGTGTATTGACAAGCTAAGATTGTATGTAATTGTATAACACTATTATGACAGGGAGCATAGGGAAAAGCATAATGTATTTTCATTACTCTCTTCTTTTTGCCACCATTGCCCGAGTCTATCAGTGTGTTACATTCCCCTTTTATCCCTAGCGATGCCGTGGCCCTAGGAAGAATTAAAGCTATTAAGAATCAGATGGATTTACGGGTGTGAATGGGATCGTACATTTCCTACAAAACCTTTTGATCAGAGCTTTAAATATTTATGACCTGCAGTTCGCTGCTGTCCTGCTGGCCTTGTTCCTCAGCTGAAATTCAGCCCAGGATCCCCACCTAGTGGGAAGCTGCTTGTGCTCCGTGCACACCCGAGCTGGAAGGCAGCGTGGCTGGGATGCTCTGTGATCCACACCTCTGGGGGGAATCTGCTGATTACCACTGTCACCTCAAAGCAGACTCTGTTAAGACTGGGAATGTATTTACCGAAGGACTTGAAAAATAGTGACATACTGGTTTGCTCTGTTAACTCAAGTAAACATATTGCTCCCTGCATCTTTCTTTGCTGTCAGGAATCAATTTGTGAATTTTTTTTCTGGTCCTCTTTTTTTCTTGTCAAACATCTGGAAGAACAAACACCAGTAAACTGGGATGTTCTGAGAGACAGACTGAGAACACCTTACACCACAAAACAGGTGTAAGTGATTAGAGCTGTGAGTGCCGATATACAGTACATGTCAAGTATTATTGTAAGCCCATGTTAGACAGAGGGATTGCGTCTGAGTTGTGTTGCTTCTGCTGTCCTTCAGGGAGCTCAGCTTCACTTTAGGCTCTGAATTTATTGTGCATTAACTTCTTTGCTCTTTCTGCTTCCAGTGCCTCTGAAACCTAGTGACATAGTCGTAAACAGATTTTGAAATTGAATTCTGTCTACACAATAAGGTTTAGAATGTATTATTGAAACACACAAGTTAGAATGTGATTTCAGGAAAATTCATTGCCTACAATGATATAAGTGAGTTTAGTTTGGCAACTTCTCTTGCCTCCCACAAAGCTTATCACTCATTAATATTTCAGCACCCTAAATTCTGGCATCTTTCAGTGGCCATGATCTACACTCAGAAAGTCTTTAAAACATCCTCTCCAATTTATCCCAATGGTGAATCATGTGGCATTGCTTCCTGTAAATATTTTATTATTTAAGAGAAAAAATAGTAAGGAAAGCAAATATACACTTTTAGAGACACATTCCCAGGGATTCCTGCACCTCGCATTGCGGCTGCGCAGCCGTCAGCTCGTATTCAGAGCGTCCACCAGCGCGAGGATGTTAACGCTGCTGTGGCAGCTGCACTGTGTGCACCCTCAGAGAGATCTGACCTTGCCAAGGCGCTGCCTTCGTTCCCACTCAGCTACCATATGACATGCAAAAACATTGATTCTTGACCATCAGCAGGTTAGAAAATGAGTGTTCATTTGCTGTGGCATTTTACATGCACAGAAGCTGTAGGACGATTTTTCTGCCTGATTATGGAAAGTAGGAATCTCCTTTATTAGCAAAATTGTACTGAGGACAAAGATACCCATTTTGTCTTCAGTAACCATGTGCACTTTGCTTCTAAATTAGTTTTGCTTGAAGGCATCCAGGGCCAAAATTTTCAAAGGAGTGTCTACATTTGTGCTTGAAATGATTAGTACAATTAATCATGTAGGTTCTGCAGTCCTGGGTGCAGTGGGACTGGGACACTGCCCTGTTGTGTCTAATCCGTGGATATTTAGTTATTCGTGTATTTCAAGGTTGGATGATACGTTCCTCGAAGCAACTTCAATGTGAGAGTGTGTGTGTGTGCTGTGCAAAACTTACGACTCAACATGAGAACTCCATAGTGATGTGTAACTATGCAGTAAACAACATCCAGGCTGAAAAACTGGATTTTATTTTTTTCTTTTTAGTTATGCAGAAGTTCGAGCTGAAAGAAGGCGAGATCTTGGCCTTGAAGAGTCATCGATTGAACTGGCATCCTCTTCTCTAAAGGTACCGTGGCCCTTCACATTTGCATGAGTAGGTGTTTAAACCAAACTGAGTAATCGCTTACCAGTCTTAGGAAAATATCTGTTTTTTCTTCTCCTTCACTCTCATCTCCTTCCAAGCCTTTAGTTGGGTTGTGACTGAGGCAGGCCCTGAGAAGTCTTCCACTGCATGGCTCTAAACTGCCCATCTCAGTTCAGGCATATAACTGCAAATTCAGCAGTTGCATTGCTGCTGTTCTGCTCTTTGTTATCTTTCTGAGACTGTTAACTCAAACAACAGGTTAAAACACCTCAGCTCAGAACCACAATAATTAGAGCTGGAGCCAAGATTGCTGAACCTGTCATCATTAGTAAAGCGCAGGGCAGTACCATGTAGTACCTGCTTTGTTAATGCCAGCTCATTACTGATGCTCAGATGAAGAGTGGAAGTGAAAACGTTCTAGATTTTCAGCTCTGTTTACACTATTGGGCAGGATCGCATCAAGTGTAGGATTGTGACAAGAGCAATGATTTCCATGGCTTGAATCAGTCTGGCATGCCAACGCACCTGCCCAGTCAACAAGGTCATTTCTTCCTCTCAGTAGTTTACAAAGAAGACCAGTAATCAAAGTCATTTCAAGAGGATTGTTGTGTAATTATCATTCCATTAGCTGCATTGCTCTTCAGACATTATCTTATAGAAGTGTTTATGGGATGTGTAGGGGAAGCTGTCTCAGAGACATATTGTGTTTGAGCGAGGACTGTCTTGCAACCAGCTGCTTCTCTGCCACCACAGCACACTTGTATGTCTTTTTGCCCTTTCCACATGATAGCTGAGATATTTTTCTGCAGACCTTAAGCTGCATCTGTTGATGTAAGGCAGCTAGAGGGGAGGGGAGTGTGAAGCTGGGGATCACCCTAGGAGGCACAAGGAGGGTGGTGGCACAGCCATCATAGTCACCCATGTCCTGCTGGTGAAAAACTCTCCTACTACCCAACAGTTATGGGCTGTTTGCCATAAACTGTCTGCCAGGTGGCATCTTTGCAGACAAGCCGTCAGGGAGATGAAGGTCCCTTCCAGCACTGTTCTCTCCTGCTGACAGTCCCGATGCTTGTGCTTCCCTCCCTGCAGAGCCACAGCAGCTACCTGGACGTGGGGCAGTGCGGCAGCAGCCAGGATGCCAGCCGGGAGGGACTGTCGCTGTCGTCCCACAGCTCCCGGCACTCCTCGCACACCGCCCTCTCCGATTCTGCGTGTAGGTGCCAGCATGGCCGGGGGAGCCTGGCACGGGGGCGAGGAGCGGGCTGGCGGGCACAGCAGCCTCCAGAATACTGGGGTTTGGCTGGGAGTGACTCAGTCAGGGTGGGAGGGGGATGCTCAGCACCGGGACTGATATACTGTGCCGTAACAAGTTGTGGTGCGGCAGCAGAGCTGCAGCCTTGTGCTGCCTCCTCCCTCTTAGCTCACTGCCAAGGTGAGAGCAGCTTTCCTGCGTTTAAGGGTTGTGGTTGTTTGTTGTGGCTCAGGGGACAGGAGGTGACTTACTGAGCTGCAGCAATTTGGTTGAGTCCCAAACCTCACTGACAAAACTTTTATTGTGGGGTAGTATGGTCCCTCATGATGTTAAACCCCTGCTGAAGGAGTGCAGAAGGCTGCCTGCCTTGCTGGCAAGCTTCATCTCAGCTCCCAGGAATGTCACCCCCACCCTGGGGTCAGCAGTGAGGTGACCACAGTGCCCGTGCAGGGCCATGGGTAGGAGCCAACTCAGGGGGCTTTTCTTGAAACATGTGCTAGGGAGAGAGTGGGAAAGCTTGTCTGGAGACACCCATGGAGGGACAGCTGAACCGGGGCATTAGCATCAGAAGGGAACCCTGCGAGGCAGGGGAAGAGCCAGCGGGACCGCAGAGCGTTAGTCTGGGCACCTGGTTTGGCAGCATTAGGGTTGCTGCTCATCTGCATACATGGAGTTCAGGCTTAGCCATGGGACCCAGGCACGGGTCTGTATCACAGCAAACTGTCTCTTTTCCAGCCACATCGTCCATGCGACACACGGACGCCAGCACTCCCACCCGGCCGTCAGTGCCGGGGGGGCAGGCGGAGAAGGCAGCCCTGCGGCTGGCGTCGGCTGCAAGTGCCCAGGTCAGTGGTCCTGGCAAGCAAAAGCCTTTCAGATGCTATAAAGAAACGAGCTTGACAAACCTTGATCTCGCCCTCAGAGAGGCTGGATCTCCCTCCTCTGAGTGTGCTGGGGATGGGACTCCCCGCGGCTGTGGGGAAGGCTACTGGCTGGCAGAGCCAGTGAAGAGCTGCTGTAGGCTCCTCTGCTGTCTTCTTTCAGGATTCAATTTGCTCCTCCAGGCCAAACCCCTTCTCGCATCATGAGCCCCCTGTTCTTGGGGTTGGTACCTGTGAAATAGCATTTATCCAAAAATGGATGCTGACATCGAGGATTTGCAATTAGCAGGGGGCGTGCAAGAGCTTAAATTCTCCCTTCAGGCTCATCCTCAGATGTCCAGGTGGAGTTATCTAATTCCCCGCACTTGTTCATCACCAATATGAGCTAGTAATGCACCAAGTCTGCACTAGAGGTGCTATGGACCTGCAGTAAAGCGAAGTTTTCATTTCTAGGCCATAGCAGCTCCTCAAGCCCCTGGTGAACACCTTCCCCAGCATCCCGTGGCTCAGCCGGCAGTCCCCTCTCAGCATGCTGTGATGGTATGTGGTTTATTTTTGTTAAACACGCTGGTATTGCCAGTCAGCAGGGCAGACTTGGTGGCTTCAGTTCACTGCTCCTACCTCCTTGCTGGCTGTCGCTGTGTGGGGCAAGGTTTCAATGCCATTGCTGTTACTGAGATTTACCTGCAACCAAATTATTGCAACCACTTGTTTTGTCGAGGAGACAAGAGCAGGTAGGACACCCAAGGAAATAGCTTAGAAGGAGGTTTACGCTTGTCAAAACCATTGGGGGCTGCTGAAGGCTCATCACTGAATTGCTAGCAACTAGCTGGAGACCGATATGGTGCTGAAGAATTTTATTGCCCTGGTAGAGGAAGGGGATGTCATGGGAACAAAAAACAAGCAAAGAAACAAAAGTAGGTGTCATAAACCATAACTATGAGGCCTGTCCTCACAGACTTTTGAGGTCAGTGTAGTAAACATCCAGACTATAATACAGCGATTGAAGATGGCCAATGTGGGTGTGAAAAAGTAATCCCAAAGTGGGATTACAAACTAACTTGGCCCTAGCATCTGGCAAATATAATTAGCAGCACAACTGGAGGTGTGGCAAGGGTTTGCATGCAGTGACTGCCATAAAACGCATGTGGTCCGAAATCAGCAGGGTGTCACACTAAAGGGACAGGGGAGTCTTGTGCACAGACTGTGCAGAAGTTTAACAGACCAAGATCTGGAGTGAGGCACTGAGTATGAGCCTGTTGTGCTGCTGCTCTGGAAGTACAGTGGTTCTTTGGTTAAATATGCAATTGCCACGGGGTTTTTTGCCAGCATCATACTTTCTATGGCAAAAGCTGCAAAGCAGTCATTCTTCTGAAGCCAGGATCACTATGAATGTGAGTAGCAGGACAGGTCCTACCCCGTGATCTTGTTCTCTTTTCTCCACAGCCAGTGTACCATTTCCCGACCCAACTGGGGATGATGCACCAGCTGAAAGAGCAGCTGGAGGAAAGGACACGCATACTGCAAGCTGACATCAAGACACAGCAAGAAGAACTCCACGTCATCAAGGAGCAGCTTCAGCTAGTGCAGGACTCCAACCTGCAGGTACCCGCCGCCTCCAGGCTTCCCAGACCCGCAAACCGTTCGCTTTTCCTTTCAGCACACAGATCGCTAACAAAACCGTCAGCAACAAAAGCATTTAGAAATGAACTCTGGATAAACTGGGAGTTTGGTCTCAGATGTGGGAGTAGTGTTTCCTGAGAGATAAGTGGCGTCAGTATCTGCTTAAGTACTGAATCAGTAATTTTAGTGATTTAGAAAAAAAACAATCCCAAGATAATCTGAAGTTCTCCTGCACAAAAAGCTCATTGGTTTGGTAGCTGGTTAGTGCTGCTGAATCACCAGGGCCTTTCCTGCAAAATGCAACAGGTGTAATGGAGCTGGCATGGTGATGGCTCTGAAAAAATATGTGGACGCAAGCTAACATTTGATTTTCTATTATTTGTGGTTCACTTTGCCCCTGGATTTAGAGACGTTGGTGCTGCAGTGTTATATATGTTGATAGAGACAGCCTGAGAGTCGGAGGTGGCGTCTCCCAGGCACTACAACCACCGTATGCATTGCAACAACTCACATGTCTCTTTTATGTAAAGATGCTGATGCAGCAGCCGATCCCAGTCGTCTTTAACAACGTGCAGCACCCGAGCCCCCGGCGGCCGCCAGGAACGCCCAGGCAGACCACAGCCAAGAAGTCCCAACAGCAAGGCCTGATGGGGACGAAGCACTTCTGCAGCACCCGCCTGCCGTCACCGTGCCAATTCCTCAGGGACCCCTGCAGCACGGCCGCCCAGGTCACTGCTCCTTCCTTGTCTTCATCGGCCGCTTTCTTGTCTGCTGTGTCCCCCCTCGCGGTGGTCCTGTGCATCTCCTCTGTGCTGGTTTTACCCAGTAGCTGGCATCTTGAAACTTGTGTTGAGAGTCAGTTGTGAATGATGTTGTTCAGCTGTAACCCTAAAAGTCAGGTAGCATAAAAGCACTAAACCCTGGAGACAGCTGGAGCTGCCCTGGTGACCCGAGAGGAACTCAGTGGGAGATCTGGGTTCTCATTTGCTTCTGTTTGCAATTGCAACATGATGGTTGTTCATAGCCAGTGAGAGTTGTGACTTCATAACGTGGGGAAGCAGGCATAATTTTAAAAGATAAATTTTCTTCTGCCTGAGAAGTCTTCAAAGGCAGCTTTGAAAAACAACTTTGTCATCATTACACCTAAGTCCACAATATAGATGGTCACAGCTCCTTGGGAAAGAATTGATGTGTCCAAAAGCAAAAAAAGAGGAAAACTACTGCTTTAAAGGAAGGATGAGACATTTTCCTTAGGAACTTCATATTTACACTCCTCCTCCCCTTTTAAGCTGGTCTCTTCTCCCTTAAGCCTTGTGCCCTTACCCTTTTCCTCTGATTTCTCAAGAGACCATCTGCTCCTGCAACTGGGGATCCCAGCACTCACCTTGCAGGGGCAAGAAACGTAAACAGGTTGGTTGTCCTGAACGGATAGACTGTTCCTACAGCTGTTTTCAGGGAGAATATCCTACTGTTCCTTCTCCTTTTCCCATCTGCATACTGGAAGCAGTTATTTTAGCCTTCTATTCAGGAGCTTCAAAAGCTTACGTGGTTATCTATGTCTTCATTTCAGGTACAGCAGCAGCAGCACCTCATGAGAGGAAACCAAGCCCAGCAAACATGTCTGCCGGGGCAGACGAGCATTTCGGTGCCCCTCTACAACAACCCCGTGGTGTTCTCACAAACGCGTCCCGTTACGGTGGCTGCACAGATGCCGACTGAGGGCAGCGAAAGGCAACCGCAGTCTGACTACAGCCAGGACAGGAGCCTCAGGTAGGAACGCAGCCCTGCTGGGACCGTCCTGATGGCGGTGACAGAAATGGCAGCAGCTGGGCGGTGGGGAGGGCAGGCACAGCTGGGCTCGGGGAGGATGGACTCTGGGTGGCACAGCAGGAATGTAGGGACGTTCCCTCCTGCAGAGATCAGGGTTGCTGGTGAGCCTGGTGCCTGTGCAAATTGGGTGCTGGGCACACCACGCTGTACCCTCAGGGGCCTGAAATCCTTTTCTCTCCATATTTCCGTAAGCTATCCATGTAGCTCAGTAACCTTTGGATATCTCTGCTGTCGGAGGGAGCGAACAGTAAAAACTGTCAGGGACAGCCTTTCCCAAGCCTGTGTCTGCTTCTTCTGAAGCTCCAAGGTATCTTTTCTCCAGCCAGGACAAGTGCTATGGCAAAGCCATTTTTCTTCTACACAGTGCTGTAAACGTTGTATAAAACATACACAACTGCCCCAGACTATTCAGCCGCTTTTCAGGGAGGTATCTGCAGACACTGCCTACAGGATCCAGCCAGTTCAAAATGTTGTGTAGGGAAGCGAGATAAACCCGACATGTCTTACCATCTATAAAACTTATTTCTTACATGAAAGATTTAGCAAATTTCAGCTCACCTCTGCAAGTGCATTAGACAAGGTGATAAGCAGCATCCTATATCATTAGCTTTTTTCAGGGTGGTGTCTTGCATGCTTTCAGGAAGGATTTTCAGCGGTTTGTTTCTAGAGACTGTCAGGAGGTAGGAGCTCTCCCTTCCCTCACCATCATGTTTTCCCTCCGCCGCAGGATGCTGTTGGGTCAGTCTGTCCAAGCTGTGATCCTCGCTGGCAGCGGCAGTGGCCAGTCCACATAGAGCAGTGCCAGGAGAGCCTTTGCTGGCCCTGGTTTTCACACGCTGTTTTAGCTGGGCACTTTATGGCACTGAAAATCGCCTCGAAAAACTTGTACATGGTGACACAAACACAGCCTCAGTCTTGAAAGAGACAAAAGTTCAGGTGGTTAGGAGAAGAAGTAATGAGAATATTTTTTAATTACAAATAGCTTTATGACAACTAAAATGGTTTTTAAAAATATTTTTAACTGTTTTTTGACTTTTGCAAAGTGGCCTGCTCCAGGGGTGGGTCTGGGTTTGGGTTCTCACACCTTATTTTCCTCCTCATGGCAGATTCGTTGCAGAGCAGCAGATCTTGCCTTCCCCAATACAGATGCAACCGATTACATGTAGCACCGTCCGACCTCCAGCCCCATCGCCTGTTTTCTCCCCATCTCTGATGATCCCACACACCAGCTTCACATCCCACCAGGCAAACACACCGGTTCATCTCCATCAGTGGCCACAGCAACAGGTTCAGCAGCACCGTCTCTACCTTCAGGTAATGGAGCTGGAACACGATGCACAGGGGTGGCTTTGGGGTTGGGTTGGGGTTTTTTTGAAGAGACAGGACTTACTTAGCTAATCAGACTTGGTCAGTGCACTCATGCATCCTCCATTCCCACCGTATCTGCATGTACCCAAGTGCTCAGCCTTTCCAGGCTGGCTCTGCACCCATTCAAGGCCATATTTTCCAACAAACTCAGTGATCACATAGTGTCTAGAAAAAATACCCTGTTCTTCAAACAGCTTCTCATCCAGAGGAGCTCTGGTGGGAACCTTGCTGTAGACACGAAACATAAGGGATTAACTCTTTTGAAAACATGCCTCCTGCTGTTATTTCTCAGCATAGCAAGTTTTTTATCAGCTGCCATCACTACTTTCTTTTAGTAAACAGTTGTTTCATAACACAAGTCTCTGGAGAAAGTGATTTTGGTTTTTCAAAGCACAGCTTCATTAGTGCATACCGAACCAGTGACAAGGAGAGGGGTTGTTGAAAGTAATAATTAATTAGTAATATACTCTCCAATATACTCTCTGCCTGGTTGGCAGAGTTAAAGATGAAGACAGTATAAAACAAAGCAGGAAGAGGAGGTGCAGCTGAAAGTAGCCATGCAGCAGGGTTGCATTTAGAGTAAGAAATGAATCGTTGTTGTCAGTAAATGTGGACATGAGCCATCCCTGCTTTGGGTACGTGTGCTTGTGGGCTGCACTGAGGTCCTGAGGACTAACGATATGGACAGTAGAATTATGATGCTGGGGAAGGTAAATAGCTCCAGGGCAACAGAAACCTAGGCTTTGGTGCCACAATGCCTTTCATAGGGGATGAACCAGCAAGTCCAGGTCTTTGGGGAACCAGCCACAGGGTGGTACATGGACAAGGTCACTCTACAACTTCTTAATTGGTTGCCTGAAGATCCTTCCTATGAAAGATGGAAGTTGCACATCCTGAAGATTTAACCTTGCATCCAAGTAGCTGTTGAAGGTCTCCCTCCCTTCTGGGCTCCCCATTGGGCTGGTAGGACAGATGGGTCCGGCTTCCCCATTGGGCTGGTAGGACAGATGGGTCCGGCTTCCCCTCTGTACTCTCCAGGCATTGCTAATTGTGCTGATAGCACTTGCATCCCAAGCTGCTCGTCCACAGTTTGTACCCTTGATGGGTAGGAGGTTGCCTGTAGGACTTGGTACGAGCCTCAGCATCAACCCTGCAGCAAGTCAAGGAACAGATGAGCTGTAGGGCAGGTCTGACTTGTCCGATTTGTGTCTCCTGACAGATGCAAGCTCCTGAGCCAGTGCCTGGGGGTCCGACGCAGCGCATTTTCCAGCCTCCCCACACCCCGCAGCAGAACCCCCTGAGCTACTTTCTGCAGCCGCAGCCGCAGAGCCGCCACGCGCAGGGCCAGGCCTGCAACCTGCCCGACCTGCCCGAGATGCAGCTGCCCTGAGCGCCCGTCGGGAGGCAGGAACCACCTTGGCTGCAGCCGCCCGGCGCCACAGGCGCAGGCGAGGGCAGGACGACGCCCAGAGCACGGGACGGGTGAGGCCATGACCGCGGGGAACGTGGTGGCTGGAGGGACGGTCCCACCAGGGACAGACAGCCCCAGGGGTGCCTCGTGGGCTGGGTTTTCCACGCCGCCGGTCCGTGACGCTGCTCCGGCAGCTGTGCGTGCTCGTGCCCAGCACAGCGGTGCAACGGGAAGGCGATGGCTTCCAGGCCACGGGGAGGTTGTTTGTCAGGTCGCCACGAAGATCGCTGTGCATCACAGAAAACTCTTTTCCATTCAGGACTTCAATGCTGAAAGTCACTGTGAATTTAAGCCCAGCATTTGGGGCACATACACAGACTGTATGGGTCCGCAGGACACCATTGGGTTACCATGTACATAACTTGTTTCGCTGTAGTAGGTCCATTGTGGATTTTCTTTTGTTCCTTTTTTCTATACCTCAGTCCTACAATTTTTTGTTTTCCAGGAGATTGGATAATGCTGCTAATTTACATAACACCACTTTTGCCTGAATTTCTTACTGTTATACCAGCTCACGTCGCAGCTAGTGAGATATTTGTCGTGTTTTATTTTGGTTATCAAGTGTAGATAAATTTATATGGTTTTTACTCCCTGTAGCTAAATATTTTTCAGGTTACAGACAAAGTACCCTTACTCCGTATTTTTTTTGGTTGTTTTGTTTCAAGTGATGTACTTGTATATGTTTCTATACCTAAAAACAAGCAAACAAGCATAGAACAGCATATGACAGCAAACTTTATGGTTTTGCTAGGTCATGTTTCGATTTGGCAAACCCGAAACCTATGGCCACAATGACACAAGCGATCTTACAAGCCCATAGGGTCAGCAATAAATTGTATTTTTGTAAATCGTCACTTTTTAACTATATGTTTATATTTATGAATTGAAGAAAGTTGATTCCTCAGTGGGTGTATAGTTGTGTCCCTACTGTTTGTGTCTTTCCAAAGGAAAAATGAAAATGTACACTTTTTTGGAGTTAGCTGAATACTAACTTTGGGCACTGTTAGAGCCTGAATGTAGGAGATGAGTTAGGCCATTGCTATCAGCTTTGCAAAAAATGGTCAGTGAGGACCATGTCCTTCTAGCAGCAAAGCTGCATCTGGCAGTCAGAGCAAGGTTTAGGGCCAGGTTAGTTTGTCACCTCTGAGTCCAAGCAAAGCGTGCTGGCTTTTTGCCTTTTTTTTTTTCTTTTTTTTTTTCTTTTTTTTTTTTTTTGCCATTTTTTTTCTCTTTTTCTGCTGCTTTCTTGGTTCGTTGTGCCGCCGCAGCAGCTGGATGCTGGTGCTTACAGCTCGAGCAGCCTTTGGCATGAGCAACCTCCAGGACCCCAGTGTTTCAAGAAAATGGGGGAAGTGGGAAAGTGAGCATGCAAAAAAATAGGTATAGGTAATGGTGTATATGTCTATAGCTAGGTATTAATGCTGTAGGCAATATCCACAACTAACTAGCTTGCATCCCCCCACCAGTCACACACATTTTCTGTGCTGGAGCACTGGATTTCATTAGTGTTGGGGCCAGGGATGAGCGCATGGGCGGTGCAAACACCTGGATGGTTTCAGCCTGACTGAAACTGGTTGCGGCAGCCGGAGTTTCCCGGGGAGCTCAGGAGCCCCAGCCGCGGTTTGGCCGCAGCGTTCCTGCCGCCTGACTCACCGCCTCCCCGGGCCCTTGCACAAGGGGCTGTTTCCCACCCACGGGGTTTTTCCTGGGGAAGGGGTTTTGATGTGTTGTGTTGTCCGTGGTGGTGGTGGGAAGACTGGGTGCACCTACAGCACCCAGCAGCTGTTGTGGGGCTGCTGCAAGGGACGGGACTGCTTTGGTTGGGTTTGGTTGGGTTTGGCTGGGGCGTTTGGGTACACACCTCCCAGGGATGCCAGCGGTGATGGATTGTGGGTTGCAGAGCAGGCGGAGGGAGGTGCAATCTCCTGGCCATGGGCAGTGTTTTGGGGAGTGCGGTGGGCTGTAGCACAGATCCAAGGAGGTGCCCGGTAGCCCCTACCCTGTATTAGGGCTTATGCCTTGCGAGTGCAGCCCCGAAGGCAACCCAGTCAGCACAGGCAGCCCCTGGCGTCTGAGCAGCTGCTCTTGGGCACAGCCTAAACTGCCCCGCCACCCCCATTTCAAGCCCCTGCAAGTAACCACAGCTACAACAGGGACAGGGACATCTCACTGCGGGCAGTGAGACGTGGAGCACCCGCCTTTGCAGTACAATGTGGAGCTAAAATAATAACAGCCTCAACCCTTGGCTCTCAGAGCCCAAGTGCCCGGGAGAGTGCGGGGTCTTTCCTGCCCCAGGAGGGCTGTGCTGCAGCATCGGCTGCAGGGCTGCAGCACGGGCCAGCACGGAGCCTTGCAGGTAAGAAATACATTTTTTTATATGTATTATTTTTTTAAAGCACTGGTTTAGGGTCTCCCCAGCTACAACACAGTATGGTTGCTCATGAGGTTGAAGTAGGAAGGATTGTTGTATTTTTGGTGTTTGGTTGTGATTTTCTTTTTCCCCTAACCTTGCCACTTTATGGGGATGCAAACACACACACTCATCTAAGGGAGCCACTATTGTACAGTTTGTGGCCCAGTGTGGCTGGCAAAAGGGAAAGGCCACGCACGTCCCTGTCTTGCCTATTAAACCTGTATTGCCCGAACACACCACTGTGGCTGTTCTGTAGTGTCCCATCACTGTACATGAACCCAGGCATGGCAGGTGTCACTCAAATGTGTCTCAGAGGTGGTGATGATTTGGGTCAGGGCCTGGGGCGGGGTATGAAGAGGGATTTTTTTACTAACAAACAGGACATGGCAGGGAGGTCGCCAAGGCAGAGTAGCTTTTTGGCACTGTTGTGGCTTTGAAAGCGAGTCCAATAGCAGAGGGTTGGGAAGGGGCCTGGGGGGGCTGTGCCATGGACACAGCCGTTGTGCTGGCAGCGCTGGGCTGCACCGACAGGGTGGGGAGGGCTGGCACCTCTGCCCACCCGCAGCCTCAGTGAGGAGCACAGGAGCTTTGCACGGATGTTTACATGTTAGATTGGCCTTGCTGAAACAAAGGACCTAAAATGCACTTTATCATGTGCCCCCCTTGATTCCCAGTGCTCCCCCAGCCGCTGGCGGGCGGTGGCTGCCTGCGTGGTCCCATGAGTAGAGCCGCTTTTTCCAGATATGCTCCAAAGGACAAAATCCCACCGTCCCTGTTTTTGGGGCTTGCTTGGTCTGTGCTCCACCTGCCCCCAGGCTGGGGGAGGGCTGAGCCAGGGCCATGGGATTTTTGCCTTACCTTATCTCTCGCTCTCAAAAAATATATATTAATAAATCAAGTTCTTTATTCAGGTTGATTTGTATTTGTTTACCTCGGTGTTAGCTATGACCTGTGCTTTTCTGGGACCCATTTGGAATTGGGGGCTGCTGATGGGTTTGGTTCACACGCCCCCGGGTGCTTACAATCAAACACAAGTGTGACTTGTTGGTGACAAACAGGGGCAGGAACATGCCCAGTGCCACCTGCGTCAGGGTCAGGCTCCAGTGGTGGTGTCAACCTGTTAGTCGTCAATGGTCGGAGGCTTTCTTGTACACAGGCACCTATATACTATATTTCTCTCCATATATACAGATATGCAGATATATGTGGGTTTAATATACATATATATATATATATGTATGTGTATATATAAATACAGATATATAGGCCACACAATTCCAGACCTCTGAAAACACAGGCAGCTTTAATTAATGAAGTCTTGCACTTTTAGCATATTTGTACATATAAGCTAAAGCCTGATGGTTATAATCAGGCTGGTTTGACAAACACGTTGAAAAATTACTGTATATATTGTATATACTCCATGTAAAAAATAAAAAAGAAAATATGAAAAAAAACTTAGAATTGAGTATAAATCTTGGTTTATTTTATATGATGTTGCATATAGATACATTTATAAATGTTACTATTCTTTAAAGTATTTTGTAATGGGAAAAAGGAAGTGTCTTATGAAGATGAACAGTAAAGATTTTATTCTTGTCTTGAATCTATGTCTCTGCACAACTCCATTGAATGGAAGCCTGTGCATTTTGACAAGCTTTAAACAGACTGTACATAGTATTTAAAAAAAAACAACAAAAAAATACCAAAAAAAAATAAAATAAAAGAGTACTTGCAAGACCTCTTTTTGCTGTTTATATTCCCTGGGTGGTTATGGGGATCTGAATCTGCTCCTTGCTCTCGGGGAGGCACGCGAGCATCGCATGTACGTGGGTATAACCAGCTGGAGGAATGGGGCTCAAGCCAGAGACAGTGGTTTCCATCACCAGTGGCAGAAGCAATAGGGACAGCACATAAATTAGAAAGAACAAGGCACCAGAGTCCGCATAGACATGTCTGCACACAATAAATGTTTTAATTTGGGTGTAAAAAGTGGGTACCATACTCATCCTGGGCTAATGGGCTGCTCTGGCACTCACACTGGTTGTGAGGCCAAATTAGTCCCAGGCTTCAGAATTTGGGTGTCCTCTTCATTTTTCTGGTATCCTAACACAGTTCGTGGCTTGGTCCTTGCTTTGGAAAGCACTGACTAAATGTGGCTTTAATGTGAAAACTGCTTTTGAAGGAACTTCTGAACCAGTCCATCATGGGAAATAATAGTGTGTCAAACACAGATTTTTGTTTTTTTCTTAAGCGAAACAAATTTTTATTTAACACCCCATTTGTCTTACAATACTTCTACATACAATACATTGTATAAAAAGCCAATCTGCCAACACAAGCATATGTTGCCTTCTTGGTAAAGTGACAAAGCCATAGCAAAAAGGACAAAATAGCCTATTTTTGGGGAAAGAAATTGGAATATTTCGTTTTGTTTCAGTCCAGATAACAACTGCAGTCACAATCAAGACCTTTTTTTTTTTATGGTACAACTGAATGACAAACTTCTAATAAAGTCAACACGCAGCTATTTCTTAGTCACAATGGTAGCAAACTCTTCTAAAAATACATTTGTATCTAGTCATTAGAATGATGAAGCAGCGGCTTGGTTTAGGAATGGACAGACACAGAGTGCTTTTTCTGAACCATTGCCCTGTCCCAGCAAATGCTACCGGTTGAATTACAAGCAGTTCTCCCCCATGCTGGAAGGGCTCGTATTTTTAAGACTGAGTTGAGCTATTCCCCCACCTCATGGGGCCACCAGAGGCCACACAAGCGGCCCCTGGAGGGGGTCGGTGCTGCCCCCGTCACCCAGAGCGGCTGCCCGAGCAGCCCCCTCGGCACTGCCGGAGCAGGAGGACACGGCAGCCCTGCTGCCCGCCCCTGGGCCAGCGATCATGTTTGACAAATGCATCTTCTGTGCACAGCAACAATAATAATGGCCCGGCCACTAGAAGGACTGTGCAGCGTGTGCTGAAACAGCCACCGAGCATGTTTCAGGGTAAATAACCATGGCACGGCTACCAAGTCACACTGGTGACACTGCAGTAGATAGTGCAATTTTAAAACTGTATAAACAGCGTCACTAGCAGTCTATATCCTACCTACAGCTGTCTATTTTGTACTGAATGATGCACATTCACTTATTTCCTATGACTGATCCAAAAAAATTAAAATGACTTATAACTTCATGAAAACTGTTACAGAAAAGAAAAACAGCAGAGCTACGTGGCATGATACACTAGTACTCGCTCAACCCCGCTGCTTCCTGCTGGTAAATGACCTCTTCAAAAGTTCAAACACACTTCTAAAAAACTTCAAAGTTACAATTTGAAAGGAAAGTCCCCCAGCTTGGGAAGTAGCTGACTAATTCTGGGTCAGACCCTGAAACCACCAGACTCCTCGCTGGCACTTCTGCTTCATTTCCAGCTCCATGCAGCCGCTGACCTTTTTCAACAGACGCGTGCGCACCGACCACGTCCTAATGCAACACCATGTGAATCTGGGTTCATCTTTGCAGCACCGAGAACTTCAGGTGGCCAAAAAGCTGTAGCAAAGGACCTCTGTCCTTGACTATGCGGGGCTTTAAAGTCAATGCCCCTCTGAGACTCTCACGTGAGGACAAGAGCTTCTATTGCTCCAGCCCCCGCCTCCAGCCTGCACGTGTCTCCCCACACCAGGAAAGGGCAGGAAAGCAGCAAGACACCAACTCCAGAGTTCCTCTGTCACAAGCAAAAAGCAGGAAAGTGTCCCTGGACACCTCTGGGTCACACTCCTTGGAAACAGCTGGCATTCGCTACATTGAGATCTCCCCAAAGGATCATCCATGGGCTGCAAAAGGAAGAGAACCTACCACGACTGGCTGCCCGGGCGCTGGCTGGTCCTGCTGGATCAGCCTGCGGGGGGATGGCAGGAACAACTGAAACACATCGCCCTTTGGGGGAAAAACATGGAAACAAATTGAAGAGAAAAAACAACATGTAGTTAATAAAAGTTAGTGTTCCCCTACATATCCTAACTTCTCACCTTAAATATAGTTTTTTTATATATATATATGCTGGTAGTGTCTCTATACATACATGATAGCCAACAGGAGCTACTGCATAACTGGTAATGACTCTAAAGTCTCTTGGATTGACACTAATAGAAAATGGTATTTAAAAGGTGCTCAGTTTTGCCTAACCAAACCAAGTAATGATGTCACACGGCTATTGTAATTCGCAAATTCCTCCAGCACAGTCTTCTGTACTTAGATCTTAACATCCTGGCTCGCAAACAAAAAAAAAAACAACCAAACAACAACAACAACAAAAGCCATTGAGTTGTAAACGTTTCATGCCTCTGCTACCTTGCTGAGCACATAGTTCATAGCTTTGACTATTTCTTTAAGTGAACAATATCCATCACAAACCTACAAAAGCTTTGTGGCTGGGCAGCTGCATCTGTTTTCATGGGGCTCCATTCACTTTGGCACGGCTATTTGCAGAATTACTCACTGAGCAAACCTTATCTGAGTACGTTCTGGACTAGAACAACGCGATCATCTGCTTTGTATTTCTAAAACAACACCAGTAAAACACTGAGTAAATACATTTTAAAAGTAACACAGTGTTGCCCTGCTTTTCCTCAGAAAAATAGCTATAAGAATGGATAAATTAGATTTAAAAAAATGCATAAAAATACAAATCAGTATTATATTGTACCAAGTGTAATTACTTTGTGAAGGCTTCTGAAAGAAGCTTCCCCATTTCCTGTATATATGATATAGTTTTTAGAATTACTGTTCATTCATTCAATAAAACTTTTACATTAATACCTGAGAGTATGGCAGAGAGTAGAAGAATGATTGATAAATTGATTGCTCCTGGTTAAAACTGTATTCTTTAGAAGCAGCATGGGAACTTTAACACCAATTGCAATGACAGTGTTTCACCAAGTGCTTGTAACACAAGTCAGAATTCCATTTTATCCTTCATTCATATCAGTGTTGCAAGAAAAGCCTCAGTGAATGATACCATCCCTATTTTGCATCTTTACAAAAAAAACATGCACAGTATAAAAATAATGCTGCGCTGCAGAGAATGATTCTAATACAGGCTTCAGAAACAGCAATTTTTAACTAGTTTAGCAGAGAGTCCCAGTTTACTTTTTTGTTGTTCTTAATATACAAGCTCTTCCCCCCTTTCTCTAAACCCATTCTAGCACCAGCTACCAAAGGCTCATTTATCAGCACTAACACTGGCAGAGCTTGCATCCACAGGATCTTTATCAGTTTTTATATATTCAAATTTTCAAGTCAGATTCCAGAGGATATATCCTGGCAGATCGAAAACATGACAGCAGCAATAACCCAGAGAGCTATAGAAAAGAGAGAATAATTACAAGGTTGAGGTGTGGACTCAGAGTAAGCCAAGGAGCAACTGCAATCTGCCCCTGGCGGTTTAATAGCCTGAATTCAGCCAGCTCTGAAGCAGCTGAAGATGGTCAGTGCTTGGGCTTCCCAAACACAAGCAAAAAACATACATTTCATCAACATGCTCCTAAGAAGTTACCAATGGCACCTCTTGCAAGACAAATGACAACCACCACGTGGTCAGACAGATTTAGCCACTACTTTCCCTTGATTTCATCAATCTACACTAGTGTTCACATCCCTGCACAGCCTGGATGGTCAAACCACCTTCCATCCTTTTCACCTGCATTGTAAGAGGCCTGGTAAGAAAATGGGAAAGAGAACTCATATATAGGCTGAGCTAAAAAAGCGGGAAACAAGTTGTTTGTTGCAAAAATTGAGATGTGGGCTGGGAGAATGCAGCCTGCAAACTGCCGACCAGGGGCTGGAATTGGCAAAGAGATCAGGACCACCAGTACCACCAAAGCAGAGAAATGCAGAGCAGGGTAACATTCTTCTCTAAGCTCATGCTCTTGTGCCTACCGCAGCCTCTGTTCTTAGTTTTCACCCTGCTTTGATCCCAGGCCACATGCAAGTTTGGAAATAACTAATTAAACTAACCTGGAAGATAACCTCTAAGCTGTCACTACTCCTTTTAAGCAAAAAATGGGTAGAAGTCATTCCTTTTATCACAGTAATAGAAATGAACCTGCAGAGCACACACTGTAACAGCTGTCATTCAGATAGGCTTGCAATAGGTCACATCCAGCCTTTCCAAGCAATGTTGCATATTTTAATAACATGGTAACAACAGCTTATTATTCAGTCCTTTTTTGGAGTGAAACATATGAGCAATGCAAGAAGGTGATTGTGCTTCAAACTATTTTTATTTACATTACATACCAGTAACCTGATAATTAAAGATAACTATTCACACCCCAGTTTCCCTATGTAAACACTAGACTCAATTTCCATAGCAACAACCTTCATTTGTAAGCGCTTTATGTGGTTATTTCAGAGTAAAGAAAAATCACACTCTGATTCTTGCCTTAAGTTGTAAATTTTTAGCACTCTCTATTTTAACTTTTATGTCATGAGGTTTCTCAAAAAATCTCACAAAAGCTGGCTCATTTAACAAGGAAGCCAGAATCTGTTCGAAGGCAAAAGACCATTCATGGTTCCCTCTCAAACTCTGTGCTCTACCACCTTCAGTCGGCTCAGAGCTGTTTTCCTCCTGCCCTTTTGCGGGGGTTTCAGCAGCCACCTCTGTAACAGCAACCGGACTTTTGACCAGTGATGGGGGACTCTGCAGTCTTCTCCCAACTTCTTCCATCTTCAGCAGAAGGCTGGTTACCACCGCTATAGCCCGATACAGCAGCTCCTCCTCTGGATCCCCATGGAACAGATTGTACAGAGTTTTTGAGAACTGGATGAACTGAGACTACAGAGAGACATAGATGGAGGAGACTGTTCAGAGAACAGCAACACAACCGTCCTGTTTCACCACACATCGTGCTCTCAATCCAGCGCCTGGTGCTGCTGCTCAGCGCCTGGTGCAACAACTGCTCTAAAGAAAGTATCAGCATGGACCAGCCCCAGTAAATCCAACTGTATAAGCTTACAGTTACAATAGTTAAAAAAACACAGTCTAATGATTAATGTGGAGGTCTGAAATTCAAGGGAACTTACAAATCCTTTAGGAAACTACTAATAGGATTTAATGGATAAACAGCAGTCAAAAGTAGACTTTAATAAGACTCAGGCAGTTTACCTGATTCATTCTTGGCAAATCCTTAATGTTTTCTTCTCTTTTAAGAAGTTCATCTTGCCATTGCTTTAGATACGCCTGAATATCAACCTTCCCCTTCCCTAATTGACCAAAAAAAAAAAGAGAAAAAAGAAGTGAAGAAACAAGAACAAAGAGCTTCCCATGAGGGATGAGGAGCAGAAGAACTGGCAACATCAATGTCATTCCTTCCCAACAGAGTGGTGGGGCCAAGGACTAAACACAATCAGAGTTTACATTACCCTCTCGCCCCCCAGAACCACACTTATAAAAGCAGATTTAATGTAAGCACTACACTAGAGATGACGTTACTCAGTATTCTTTGCCACCACACATTTCCCCAGCTCAGCTCGCCCAGAAGACACACAGTTACCAAGTGTGTCTCCAGGATTCTTTACCTTTTTCTGGGCTGCTCTTCAAAGAATCACTTTCAAGACTATCCCCAACAGATGAAACTACAGTTTAGGAGGAGAAAAAGAAGAAAGAGTTATTTATTTGAGAAAGGAGGACCAATAGTTCATTTCCTTTTATCAAAAACTCCTTCCCTAAGGAGCAAGGCCCTCACTGACCCATATGTTCCCAACACAGATTAGGCCACGAAGAAACCATGTGGTACCACTTGTGTACTTTCTGTAAAAATAGAAGCTGCTGACAACAAGAGCAACTGCAATCAGTTATATCAAGCAAATAACCTTCATGATGGTCATAGTCCATGTTTTGAACAGTGGTGAAAACAGCACCCACATACTACAGATAAGGTACTTTGGGATAGTTTTTAAAAAACAAAAAGGATCTGTCTTCCAAAGAAGGAAAACCGCACAGCTTTCCAAGCAGAATATTTTATCAACACCATAAACTTAGACCCCACAAAACTTTGTTCAACTTTTTTTTTTTTTTAAATGGAAGCAAAGGATTTTGAAATGCTTATGTGCCTCAAAATAGTCAGGGATTTGGATACTCGATTTCTTGAGGTAGGAAATATCATCCCTTTATGCTGAAAAATGCTGATCAAATATACACCCCTGTTTCCATGTAAACACCCATGGCCCTTGGATTCCATCATCAGACTCGCTACCCACTAATTCTACACTATTTTATGAAAATGTAACCATCTACAGAAGATCTTTGCAGAGGATTTACAGTGATATGATCTCCTGGCTTTACTGGTTTTCAAAAGAGAGCTCCCCTGTTTTTCACCATGAGATAACTAACAGATTCCTTCTAATATTCTGCAGGCAAAGCCTCACACTCTGGAGCTTACCGCTGAGTTGGCTGAAGTGGATCAGCTCTTCTTTTGAAAGATCACCACCTTTGGAAGGGCTTAGAGATTCTACTTCAGTAAAAGCTGCAATAAATAAACGAATTAAATGGCTTTAATGCTCCCAAGCATTACCAAAGCACTGATGAAAACGGACAGCTTTGTACAGACAAATGGTCCCTATGAAGAGAAATGGTGTTGGGGCAGATTATGTCCTTCCCAAAGAATACGTCACTCTGGAAGAAATACACATCTGTACTACAGCTGTCAGACTGTACTGTAGCCAGTAGCCAGTTGACTGGTGTCAACAAAAAGTAAAGCTAAGAAAATATTATTATAATACAAGAACAAACCACAAAACAAAACCAAAACCAACCAAACAAACAAAACAACACCATGCAAAGATGATAAAAGCCAGGAATAGCCCTCCCCAAATGCCACCACCTCTCACTTACCTGGAGGGATGTGCAACTTAAAAAGAAGCTTGAGTTTGTCAGTGAAGCTTCCATTATACATGGTATCTGTTAGAGGAGAGAGGCAAGACTGTTCAACTGGACCAAACTTTAAAACAGCCTCATAACCTACACAAATACAACCCAGGGAGGTTGGAACTGGACATTTGTCCTGTCTTCCATGGAGCATAATTAGAGATAAAGCTTAAGGAAGGCAGTATCACCTGCAGCTGAGCCTGGGGTTTGACTTACTAAAATGAAATCACAGCCCCAAAGAAATACAGCACTAATGTCTTCTTGGCATTTTCCCTTTAATTTTTGTTTCCTGAACAATACCACTTGAAAAGCAAGAAGAAAGGAACATAGTGGTAACCTGAGACAACTTTCAGTTCCCCAGAGATATAAGGCATTGGTCATCTTGCATGATCTGTCTATGAGATGGCTTAGTATGAGGAAGCATTTATCATCAACCAAACAGGCTGGGCAATGAGATCATACCATTTCCTAATTTTCTGATATTTTGGTGGTAAAGCCATATTTACATTTAATCTCAAATAGGAGATTATTCTCCAGGGGATTAACGTCTCAGGAAAGTTACTAGTTTGTGAAGCCTTGTGTTAGCTATTCCATGTGAAATACAGGCAAAAAAAATGGGAGCACCGTTCCATAACTTCAAGCCTAATAGTGCAGGTCCCACTCTCAGACTTGTAAACATACTTTGAGTATTTGGTTTGCCATTTAAGCAGTCTTTGCATTTAGTTTCCCATGATAAAAATCAGACTATTTGATCCTAAATTAAGAGGCTAGTCTCCTTAGGCTCTTAATATAATGTATGGAAGATGATACATGCCAGGACTACTCCCAAGATGGAGTCCCTTGTGAATGTGCTACATACACGTGTCGTTCTCATACCAAGAACACAGGCAAATTGTTTGAAGTTTATAAGGCAACTGGAGCTCTCATCCATCAGTCTGAATGTCCACAATGCAAGTGAGTCTCTGTTTGCACAGTGTGACCAGGGACTCAAGAGATGATGGAGAACCCTGAACTGCTGGCAGTCAATGCGATATTGGTCAAGATATGGCAGACTGGCATCATGATGTTGCAAGACAGGACTATTTACACTCCAATAACAGGAAAGAAAGTGCTCCTTCTGCAAAGGAAAGATAAAATGTTAGATTTTCTGAAACAACAACTCTCTCTGGGTGAAAGATGTGAGAAGTTAACTATGTTATTTGATTTAAAGCTGACACGTAAAACGTGCTGAATCTCCCTTTTGTTTCAATTTGTTAAAACAGTTTCACACCCATAACACAGTCCACCTTTAAGACAGATGGTTGGAAAGTGAGGAAGATGGCACATTACCTTGAATAATTCATAAAGCTCTTCAAGATCACTAGGACTGAATCTTACATCCTGGGACACAACCCGCAGCTGAAACAAAATTAAGAGAAAATTAATGTTATGGGAGACTTAACTTTACATTAAAAGACACTGTTTGAATATTCCATGTTTTGGCATGTTATAACTAGGAGTAAGAATAGGACTTTTTTAAAGCAATCAGACGATTATAGACTGAGAGAAATATTTTCTCCAAAAAAAAGGGAGCTTAGAGCTAGTTACATTACTTGTATACACCATGAAACTCAGTTATTTGTAATGTAACATATAGCTTCCTTTATAATGGGCAAGTGCATGTTCAGCTCTCAACAGAGAAGCTGAATCCTCATTTTTTTTAAATAAAAAAAAAATAAACAAAAAACTTGTTCACACCTTTTTAAAACAAAGTTAGCTACAAGACCAGTTTCTATCCTCACAATATGTATGTTTTATAAAATGAAATAGAACAGTTATCATCTCAGCACAGCCAACAGCATTTAGTATCAGCTGCTGCAAGCCATATTTACTATGGTAAGCAGCACTGCTTGTTAAACAGAGTAGTATTATCATCAGTTATAGGAAACTGGCCACTTGAGAAAACAGGCAAACAAAGGGAGCACCTTGCAGCCTCCACCTTCATTCAGGAGTCTGAACTTAAAGGATGATATTGGCAGCTGAAGTGCTACCACTCCACAGGCATTACTGGACATACACACACCATAGACAAAAAGCCTTCGTGTACAATAAAAAAAAAGCCTTGCAGTATAATAATGTTCTTTGGGGACATTTGGGATTGCTTCCCAGAGCAAAAATGGAGGTGACTGATTGTTTTACTGTAGCACTGTGGACATTTTACAGTGCTCTATGCCTCTAAGAGAGATGTGTTAACAATTTAACAACAGCAGACAGAAATATAGGTCAGGCTGTTCCAATCAATGCGAAGTGCCAGCAATACGCCAGCCTTTGGAAGTTCTTTGTGATGGCAACACTTGTGACGAGACCAGAAGGTCATGCTGTGTTTCACAAACCAAAAATGTCAGAGGCCGAACATCAGTTGACACCCTGCAGATGAGAGCGATTTCAGCATATAAAATTATATATTTGGTCCTGGAAAATGTAGCTCTTCTCAGAATTTTCCAAAAAGGAATGAATTTTATCAGAGGGAAGGGTTTAGCTCTTCCAAGTCACTCACCACATTCTGCTTGGTCGTAGCTTCCAATGTCTGGATCACATAAAGCCTGTTCCTGCAGCGCATGCTCTCAACATCCTCATATCGAATATCGCCATATCTCTAAGAAGAAAACAATCATTCCATGAAATCAGCTGTTGCTAGACACATCTAAGCAGCTATTTTTGTCTTTCTTGCAACTAAGTACAATACAGGCGTGGACACAAAACAAGATCGCAAAAACTCTTGAGCAAAAGAATCGTTTATTAGAATACTAACAACTCTGCTATCATGTGGTGACCACTACCGCAGGGTAGCAAAGTGTGTGCGTTGTTAGGGCTTGAAGTTCAATCTAGTAACATTAGATATTAGCTGAAGTAATTTTCGAGTCATTCTTAGCTACCACTGGAATTTCTGAAGGACAGGGAAGGTGTCTGGGCATTGGAGTAGAACAAGGACATTTACCTTTAAAGAAAAGTACGACAGTAGGCAGAAACTAGAAACAAGCTCCCAGATAAATCACAGAACAAACTATTAGACAATTAAAATCTAAACAGAAACAGATAAATCAAAACGGGCCAACATTTTTAAACAAGATAATGTCAAATCAATTTAATTTCCTCATATGATGAAATGCTGTCTGGTGTGTTGAACTGAAACAGCGGATAGGACACATCTTTATTTCTGTGAGGTTTTTGACACTTTTCAACAACATATGCAGCCAGGAAGACACGGCCTAACCGCAATCACTGTGCACCCTGTGCACAACTGGCTCTAATACCAAACTTTGAGAAGAAATGAGTGATAAATGAACAACCTAGGCAGGACTTGCAGAAGTTTCTTCACAGTGCGTTTTGTTCCCATATTCAGCAATACACTTCAAACAAGATATGAAAAACTGCAACATAAAGAGTCTGAACATATAAGCTTTGGGGAAAGGCCAGAGGAACTGGTTGTGTTGAATCTAGAAAAATAAATGATCAGAGTTGAAAGCATAAGTGATGAACAACAACAATCTGATCGCAACAAGGCATTGCAGAGAAAACTGCCACTGACTATCCTCAGTAGTGCTTTGTGAGCATCCAAGAGGAACCACACTGGATATTAGGATATTTTCTGACAAGAGCAGAGAAACCCTACAATGGGCTAACAGTGTTGCAGATTCTCTTTTGCCCAAGAGTTTTAACAACATATTTCAAGGACAATCTGGGCATATGCAGGACAGGGAGCTGAACTGGGTGACCTGTGGAGCTCTCTTCCAGAACCGTATTTCTGTGTTCCTGTGAAGACCGCTACCAGCACAGCTTCCGACAGGGAGCAAGGAGGAAGCAGAGAGAAATTGCATCTCTGACTCAGAACTCATTCACTGGTCTGGCTTCTGGGCACTGATCTTGTGCAATGGCCTCAGTAAGAATATACATAAGATATATAATCTAACTGCATTAGTGCAATGTGATAAAATGTTAACACGTTCTTCCATTCACTAATTAAACATGACTTCTTCATACCTGATTAGACTGCCAAAGAATAAGTCTTGCATTTGTGCCTGAGTCATAAAGGCATGAAGCTGCACATCATTTTAAAATTCAATTCCAAACCTTTCCACTTAATCGCATTTATCTTGTGAACACCCATGCGAAGCAACAGTATCACAAAGAACATCTCTGTTCACTTATTCATGATTTGTACCTAGACCTATCTGCAGAATGACAACTCTCCATTGCAGCAATCTCTCCATTTCGAAATTTGTTTTATTTCCTCAGTGATACGAAAATAAAACCCTTCACCGGAACACAATTGTGTTGAAATTAACTGTCTGGTCAAAATGAGAAGCAGGACATTGACTCTCACTCTGGAACAGCAGTTCTCAAACAAGGGGTTGTGACATTTACCAGCACGGAAGAAATTCAGTTTCAACCGAAGCTAAAAATTTGCATCCAAAATGAGGCAATGAGATACGGGCCTAGGAACAGGGCTGTCAGCTTGGAAGTGGCAGATTCGGTTTCAAAGATCTGCTCAAATCAATGTTCAAAAGCCATAACAAATCAGAGGCTATTCCTTTGGTCCAGTCACCTGCCTGCAATGGCAGGGGAAGAAGAAAGGGAGTTTCTTCTTTTTTGTCTTTCAGTTATGATTCCAACCCTGTGAAAGCTTCAGCTTGCACTTCAGAATGCAATATACAGCACTTCATTATTTACCATCTCTGTTCTTTATTCTGCAAGTATTCATCCCCACTATGAGAGTTCACCATGATAAGAAAAGACCCACAATAGTTCACAACTCTTCTTACAAGAACCTTAAAGCATTTTACAAACACAATTCTTCAGCACAACATTCTTGTGGGACGATATTGACAGCAGAAACAGACGTTTTATATTAGCCCAATGCTATAAAGACATTTCAGGAGAACTTGAGTTTCTAATTCTTTGTTCAACCCACTAAAAGCAAAGCTCTCTCCTCAGTAAAAATCAAATTAGACAGTTCCTAAATTACACAAATTACATTTAGTTAATCTTTTCTCAGTCAAGGTCAGGACATTTTTCCAAGAGAGATGTATTATGGATCTTTCATTAGAAATATGTGACTGAGAATCAGAAAAGACACACACGCACACACACACACACAGAAGTATAATCTAGCTAATAGAAAATAGCTAATAGAAAAAAAAAAAAAAAAAGTGAAGAAATCTTTTCCCTCAGCTTGCCATTCGCTTACGGTGGGCTGAGCAGAAGTCTATCTACAAGTGGATTAATACCCTGATACAAATGATGCCACGGAAGGAAATGCCTCATGATAGTCTGAAGACAAAAGGAGAAGGAGAAGCCAGACCTATTTCCTCCCGAGTGCAAAGCTGCAAAGCCAGACACTGCAGAAATCAAACTTGCAAATTGAAAGAATATGCTAAAAGACCGTAACTGGTCTTCCTCAACCAACACATCTCACAACAGTCATTTAACCTGAAACTACTCAAGCACGCAGTTTCCTGCACAGGTTGTTATGTCAAATGTTACCACTACCTGCAATGTGCAGTACCCAGTTTCAAATTATTATAGTAAATGCAAGTGCCATTTCTGCTGTACTTTGTCATTTAGTTGACCTACTAATGAAGTGGATGAGGGATGGCACTACCTGACCTGTGATGAACTTAGGGAGCTCCACTCAGGACAGCCTAGCAAGCACATTCCAGACAATTCAAAAAACCAAAATAATACAAAAACAAACCTACCCCATAACCTATAAGGTTTTTGGTGAGGCTCAACAAAATATAGAGCCCAATTTCTACGAATCTAGATAGATTTTCTACTCTAGTTTGCACAATGCTGCTGCACTATTTTTAAGGTAGCCCATGCAACGTAAACACTGCATGGGATGCAAAAACATACCCACAGGAACACATACTTCATTTGACTCTCGGATCAAGTCGGTAATGTCCACTTTGGGATGGTCACTCTTTGTGTCGCTGAGGCTGGAGCCCTGCTGCACAGCTGGAGGCAAAGGACTGTCTTTGTTAGTGACACTGTCAAAAAATCTGCACAAAGCAAACACACAATCAATCAGCAGGAACCAGTTTATCTCAACAAAACAACAACATCAGCATCTACTGAAGAAAAAGCGCGCAAAGAATGGGAAATAGCAAAAACATGAGTAGCACAAATATGCTATAATAATAATAAAGATATATAAAAATAGGACCCAACTACCCAGAGAAGGTTATAGAGCTGTAATAATTTTTTAAAATATACCAGCATGCAACAGAAGTGTTACAGCCGGATAAGAATGTTGAAAGCAGGAGTTCAAAAGCTCATAAAAATCATCAACATCTTGGGTGTCAAGTGGAAACAGCAGCTTGTTTGGTGCAAGTGAAAATTAAACTTTCACCACACTTCTGGATTTTAAATTTTAACACATTTAAACTGGGTGAGTGTACTCTTACTGTTAGGGGTTTTTTAAGTGTTAAATATTTAAATGAGCATAGCTAGGTTTTACAATAAATACCTGGCTGCATGGGCTCATAGAATAAAAATTACATTTTCCTCATTAATTCTGTAGCTCCTATCCTATATTCAAACATGCAACAGCTAAAAGTCTCACTAAAAGGAAATTCTTACTATCAGTTCCTAACAGCCATAACTTGGTGACTCCTACAGCACAGTCATTTTGCTGTGTTAATACTCCATGATACACAATTGCAGCAGCAACAAAAGAATTTAGGTAGGTAGTGCAGCAAAAACTGTGCAAGTTTTGCTTGCAATACATCAGTTTAAAATGCACTTTATGTTGCATATATTAATTTATTCTTCAAATGAGAATACAGAACAAACATCAGGTCATGATTGTCCTCATTGCGTTTTTTTTTTATTATTTCTATTTAAAGCCATTAGCAGCAGAGGAGCCAGTAGCCTAAACTACAAGAACTGAGCTGTAGAAGATGTTGTCAGTAAGTTGATGCCTCAACTGTCTGGAACGGTCTAAGTGTGCTCTAGATTATCTCATCATTAAGGAAAGCCACCTTCTATAAGTGATATAAAGTCCAAACACATTGCTTTTACTTTAAAATACACAAAATGGCGATGGTTTAGAAGAACTTTAATGGAGGATGGGATTTTCAGAGGATCAGGCACACTTTCCAGCCACCGCTTCTGGAATTTTGGCCCAAGATGAAAACTTAATTCCTATGAAGCCCTTGGAAGTCTTGGCCAGATGTCTTCTCAGCTGCCCCAGAATGACTTATCTATTTCCAATTGTAGCAGCTGCTACACAGCCTGTAAGAATAACAGTTAAACTGATACCTGTTGAGAACACTGACTGCTTCTGCATCATCCTTACAAGTCAGCAACTTCTCCATGTTGTATTCCAGCACTGCGAGCCCCAGCTGCAAGATTGCCTTTATTCCATCATAGAAGAAGCAGTCCACCACATTGACTGCACTTTCAATAGGCAGCACACTGATAAAAAGGGTAAGGAACCAGGAGAGAGAGACCGAGGAGAAAAAGGTCATGTCCGTCATGTGGCCTGTCAACTGAGGCAGATGAAACCTGATGAGCTCCTCAAACACTGCCTGATCTACCAAGGCACCTGCAGGGAAAGGATAACAAAACCACCACCCAAATCTTAGTACAGAGAAGCACACTTTTCCCCGAGCACCGGCCAGACGTCAAGCCCCCATCCTCATGCAACTTTGTTGTAGAAGTGTGGAACCACTGTGTCCGCTCCCTGGGCTGCACGCTGTGCGCTCTGTGCGCGGGCCCGGAGCCGTGCTGCGCGCTCTAAGGTGCGTTAGCACTTTTGGGGGTGTGAGCCCACTTCCAGTGATTCTCCCGACAGCCAGTACACCTGCTCTGCAATTAGAGAGAAACTTCATATCCAAGTTTCTTCTAGCACATACACCTGCAAGTACCGAGTATGAGATCAAAGCGTTAAGTCTGGACCTGAAGTAACTCTTTTTCCTTTATCTAAGCCAAGCAAGTTTCAAATAAATAGTATGATCTGCAGTTGTAATACCAAAAGCACAGTATAATAGCCTAAGTGACTATTTGCTGAGTAGTTATGCCTAGAGTAATGACAATATCTGAAAATCATATCCACTCCTACTTAAGGAAGAGTCTTGAGATAATCTCTGTAACTTCGATTTTCTACTTCAAAATACTGAACCAAATGCAACAGTTTCTCTCCACTGTTCAGCCTTCAGCTCATTCCTTACACTTGTTCTTAATGAATGAACATTTATATTCAACGCTAGATAGACAGACAGATGGATGTTACCAATGATACGACGATTGAAATAATCAGGTAGCATCCTTTCACACACAGCAACTAAAAGCCAGAAAGCTTCTTCCTCTTTAGCATACAGCAGAAGTACTGATGTCAAAATATTCATTGCCTGTAACATTTAAATAGAAAAAGAAGCACTTATGAGGAAAGATGGTGAAAACACAACTGTTGTCATTTGTTAAAATTTATATTTCTGAACATTTTGAGTGCTAGGATAACTTACAGCCATGCCCAGTATAAGACTTGTACCTCTGTATTATTAAATATAGAGCATAGTATTTAAACTACATAAAAATATTTTTCAGTGCTAAAAGTCTAGTAAGAATGCAAAGGCATATATGAAGTAGACATGACAGAATTTATCAACAAATTCAAGTACAATGTAAAAACTCATGTCACATAGTGGGATGAAATAAGCAAAGTGAACCACTGAGCAAGAAACCATTACATATTTATGTGACTGATTTTATGAGGTGCCACTGAACTGCCATCATGAGCCAATATTTAGTCAACCAACACTGAGTTTCAAAACCGCTGTACCTGACAATAACCAATCTGGGGATTCCTGTGTGCGTAAGCTGTAAGAACTCTCCTGAGCGCAGAAATTCCGGTGTCACTCTGAAAAGCAGGATGCTCAGGTAAGGAGCGACGTAAATCTCGTTCAATTTCATCAGTAGCTAAAGTGCAGGTTCCTAAGGACTCTTCCACTAATTCAGTGTAATAGCCGGGGTTGGATGCCATATCATTTACAGCACCTGCCAATACATTGTATTGCACAGTATTAGAGGACAACAGTAAAGTATCTTCAAATTGTATACAAATTTTTGGTGACTACAGAGGTACCTCATGATCTCCAGATGTTACTGCAGTAATGTATCAGAGTAATTCTACTGAAATTAATTTAATTACTCTGAATCGAAAACAGAAAAGCAACATAAAATAAGGGTTGGAGGAAATCTAACTCACTTTGCATTATGAAGTTGACTTTTAATCACTTTTTTGTTTCATTGCAGGGAAAAAATTTTTAAAAGGCTTCCTTTCACCTACCATTTTGCCCAGGTTTTCTGGAAAATACAATGCCTTTCCATTTGTAGAGCTGGAAACAGATTAGAAAACCTAGGCCAAGGACTGATATTTACCTAATTAATTCCATAACTTTTATGTCAACACCTTCCAAGACAGAGATATCGGATTGGTAACAGAAGCATAAATGCCTTTGTAAACACTCAAAAAATATTAGCAAAGATAAATCCACGTTCACATGTCCTCAAAAGGAACTACCATACAGTACAGGCTGAATGAAGAGTATAAAATGCATTTGTCAGGATAAACAGATCCTCTGGAGCAGCAGAAAGCTCTGCCCAGGGAGTACTGGTAGCAGATAAGGTCCTGGGTGGCTGCTCAAAATCTGCAGCTCCTTTTCTGAATCCAACCCAGGCTTCCTGTAGGGTCAGCGGCTGCTGCTTTTCTAGGTGTTTCAGTGAGCGGGAATAGAAAGTGCACAGAGGTGTTGTAGAGGGGTGTCTTAACTCCCTGGGCCTTCATTCCCTCAAGCTAAGTGCTCAGATGCAGGTGTGTTCTACAGAGGAAGCCGCAAAAACCCACTCAGAGCTTTGGCAAGAGATCCCCAATGTGTGAGAAAGTCCACAATTCCTGTACGTCTCACTCTTTAAACCAACCAACAGCAAATAGCAAAGAGCTGTCAACAACTGGGGCCAAATTCTCTGCCAGGAAAACTAATTTTTTTTCCTGTGTGTGGTAACGCTATCCTCTTAGAAAGCTAAAATCAAAACAATCGACATGTTCTTCTTTTTAGCAAGTAAAGAGGCTTTGTTGAAACTGATTATACCCTGAAACAGCATTTATTCTTATCATTATTTTTCAACTGAGCTTGTTATAAAAGAAGCAGATGCAGGTTTAGTTTGAATCAACGCAAAACAAAATAACAGACAAAACTACCCTGTTCACCATTCTGAAGTGTCTGTCTTCAGAAAGATTTGGATAAATTGCCAGAGGTAAGTGCATTTTTTGTCAGACTACTTTCACCCAGTAACTAGAACATCCATACAGGTGAATCCACAAAATGAATCAATTATACTTGCTATGCAATACCTGAGAAGAGTAGCCAGAGTTCTCCTCTTAATGCCTCCGGGATCCCTCTTACAACTAGGTCTCGAGTCTTCTTTGTTCGAAACATGGTGACACCATGTCCCCGTTCCACAAAGAGGATGTTCCAGGACTGTTCTTTCATTTTTTCTTTCAACTATGAAAAGCAGAAAACAAGAAGCATTAGCTATACTGACCAAATTTTGCTCCCAGTTATATTCATATAAACTGAAAATGCCTGGCATCAGTTTTGATACATAAAATGAACACTGATGAAAATCAGAGCAAAATCTAACCTGTGCATAGTGTAAGTCGGCTCACTGTCACAGCTACCTGCTTAATTACTCTGATAAATTAACATACATGTGTCAATTTTAACATATGTATGAACCGTTCTTTGCCAACAGCAATAAAAATGTACTAACACTGTTACAGATGAAACTATATCCCACTGAAACTCAGCAGGCAAAACAGCTTGCTTCCTTTTTTTGATTCACTATGATTTCTTGCATTATATTAGTTGACAGATTTGGAACAGAACAGCTACAAATGATGGAAAGTACACAGAGGTGTGGCATGACATCAGTGTCATTATTCTCACATAGTTTCTCAATCTTTCCTCAGCTTATTTACATGAGCTCCAAATAACACGAGGAGAGAAGCAATAACCAAGTAACTCTGCAGGAGAGTGAAGTCTAGTTGGATTAAAGAGCGGAACTAACAGCTGAAAACACGCCCATATAGGTTTTACATTTAACCAAATATTTATCAATCAGACAGAACGTTTTTACAAGCTAGCAGTTCCTGTTAACACAGAAGACAACAGTGTAAACATCTGAACTTCAGCAGGACCAGCCATGCAAGTAAAACCCGCTTTGCAGAATGAACATTCCCATTTCAGACAAAACTGAATTTACAGGCATTTTACCCGCAGAGATAGTAGAAGCAGTGAAACAGATCTTTCATGAAGTACAGGATTACTAATAAACTGTTGATGAAGTACCTAAAACACAATTCAGTTTCTCTGAAGCAAAGCAACTGATGACCAGGTGCTCCAGGGCTGAGGCAGCGTGAACGCTGCCACTGTATTTTCCGTGCATGCAGCAGTAAGATTTAACATTGTTAAAGCAATTAAAGGTGCCAAAAGTAGACTTTGGCTACTTTTGTTCAACATACTATAATAGGTAGAATTCGAAAATCTGGATTCCCTTTTCTCCTGCCCAAAGGGTGTTTATTATCTGATATTTCTAATACGAAAAATTCTGTATCTTAATTCACCCAGTTCTGCTGAAAGACTTAATTTTAAAATAATACATGTCTTCTTGCATATACTACAGAGAAGCAAAAATAGGATGTCCTACTGCAAAAACAATTAAAGAAACACTCTCCAGAGCATAACTTTGTTAGAAAGAAGTGTAAAAGAATGAAACAAGGAAGAAATGAAGTCAATTTCTAGATAACATTCTCCTTGCCCCCAAAGAGCTTGTAGTGACTTTGTATCTTGACAATTCAGACAGATATGAAACATGTTCACTATCACGAAACAAACAGCCAACTCCTCCCTGAGGGGTGGAAAAGCAGGAGGAATTAGCTCCACAAAGATAAGGCATATCATTATTACACAAGATGAGCAGAAAATTGAATGGAGCCATGAAGCAGCGCCCTGTGGATTCCAAATACGGACAAAGCAGATGAAGGAAGACTGGCAAAGCCCCAGAGGAAATCGGCAGCCTTGCTGGAATACAATCCTTTCCAATTAAGATTCTGAACACTGTTGGCCATTTTATCTCTTACCATTTTAGGGTCTAAATTCTCAGTATCCTGAGGATGATAGACAGTCATTAGGGCTTCTGTACCAACAGTTCTGCTGTTATCTCTCTGACCCATTTTTGACGGTGCCGCATCAAAATCCTTTGGAGTGTCCGAGGCAGAACTAGCTGCAACCTTGAAAAAAAATTTAACAGTGGTAGTTATAAATGCCAAACGTCATTGTTTATTACATTAAGTTACAGGTGTTAGACACGGACTTCCAAAATACATGAAAAACAGCAGTCCCTACTCTGCACAGCTGGGCTTTAAGAGGCTGCACTTGGGCAAAAAATCCATCTCTACAGCCAAAACTCAATTATGAAAGGACAAATGTTGACAATGAGAACTGTAACAGATAGGGAGGCCTGACCATCCATCACCACTGAAGTCAAAAGAAAAGCATTCATTTAAATAGACCCATATATTGAACTATACAGAAGTGCTGAGAGCATTTAAAAACCAGCATTAGAAGCTAGATTGTTTTTCAAAACCTGATGGAAAACAAAGTAAAAGAACCAAAACCACAATGCATTCACAGTAGCACCATTGTTTAACACATTCTCCTTCATATGGGCACAGAGTTATTTTTCCACACCTTAAACCCAGAGGTACATGACTCAGCATGGTATGTCAATATAATGCAGATACAACCAAAACAAGGTAATCTAAAAGGGAATGCCCCTTAACACCCAGGGCTGTGCTGTGCCCTTATCAGCTGAGCATTGCTGCTGATATCAAACTATCTTGCATTTATTAATCATTTTTGCCCTCTAATCCTTAAGAATCAAAATCTCAAGATAGAGATTTTGCTGATACATTGATATTTTCCACAAAAGGCACTTGTTTGTACACTTCTCCACTCTTACAACTGTTACTTCAGAGACTACTCGAGCTGATTCCATTTTTTCAGGGGAAAATTTTCAGGGAAGAGATACAGCAACTATGTAATTCTTGTAAAGGATATTTTGTCATTGCTTTCTTATTTCTCCTGCATGAAACTATACTTACAGATTTCTTCACATCTAGAAACAACCTTACAATCATTCCATCAACTTCCTGAGTCAAATAGCTGGCAAAAAACAATACAACTACACATAATTTTCCATCAGACTGGTGGACTTTTGTTTTAATGTGAAGGGTCTGAAGGCAATAGATGGGACCATGATTTTTAAAAAGAAAAAAAATATTTAGACAACTTGAAATCTAGAGGTACAGCAGACACTGTTACCCATCTTGTGTCTAGATTCAGGCTTACAGATAGATGTATTGCATTACACAGCAAAACACTAACAACAATACATAAACTCTTAGGAAGTCTAGACAACTTATGCCTAGGAGCAGGTAATAAAACAGAATTAGCAGAGCAGCTACCTCTGCATTTATGATGTGTTGTGGACTTGAAGTTGCACTGCATTTCATTCTGAGCTTTGCCACAAGCTGTTCGAAATCTCTAACCTCCGTGAAACGAAAAGCTGTTTTTCCTTTGGTACTAATGCTGACTCCTCTGTTGGCTGGATCTGCCTTATCCACCCCTGTGACCTACAGAAGCAAGGACACATAAATTAGGCAACAAATTTTACCAGCTTACTTCTAAAAGAGAAAACCTGTTAAAAATACATGAGTACATGAAACAGTGCTATGAAGCAACACACAGGTAGAATTAGCAACCCAAGTAACAAACTCACTACTTTAAAGCTCAGTGGCCTGGAGCTATTTAAACACAAGATAATAAGTATTATGCGACAGATTTTCAAAAGAGTATAAAAAAATCTTTGAAAAGGTTTTCCCAGCTGTAAGGGCTGAGCTTCTTTGAAAATCTCACCTCCTTGTACCTGCTGGAGCTGTTACTCTTTTTTTCTTGGCACCCAAAAGCAGATAAAACATGGCTTTTGCAAGTAATCAAAGGAATCAAGCTTCGTAAGAATGAATTTCCAGTGAGAATACCCGTTCAAAGACAGCTGTCATAACACATGACAGCTGGAGCTGATTTTAATTGCCATGATGGAACAGTTAAGGATTAGAGCAGTTAATACACTTTAATAATGCAAGTACAAGTGAGACAATCATGAAGAGCTAGACTGACTGCTATTGCTGATGCTTTTACATTGTTACAGGTAAAGAATGAAATACCACTGAGCTAAAGGTACTCTGCAGTACACTATCACTGTGTAATAGTGAGGGGCCAACAATCCACAAGAATTCAGAATCAGTTCCTTTAACTCAGCCTCTTTTTGTTTTCACAGGTTATGGAAGTGTCTATTGTTTGCAGAACTATTTATAGACAATCAGTTAAACTGCTTTATCTGGGAGAGGAACACCACATGTACTGCTGCAATTGGCTCAGCTCACCCCCCTCCGTCAGGTGTCTTATGTCAGGCAGCATGTACACAAAGTATGTAGAGCAATCACAGAGAAATTACAGAATCTCATTAATTTTTAGGTGACTGTAAAATAGGCCTGGGTGCTGATCAAAAGCTTTTAACACTGGAAGACTGAAATGTGGCAATGTCCCAGGGCACATGATGTCAAGAGAGGGATGAAGGGCTTTTTTTTCTCAGAAGTTACTCCACAGTCTAGCTATAGTACTCTATAGAAATATGAATGCTGCATCCTTTAAATATGGTCCTTATTCAGTCTGTTGAGACTATCAGCTGTGGTGGCATTGATACACTGACAACTGTCAATGGATTTTCCTACAGACCGCAGCACTGCTCAACTGCTGCAAAAAGAATTGCACTACTCAGCTAAGAAATAAACACACCAGAGAAATTATTAACCTTCAGGATCCTCTACCCTCTCCAAATCTTTACTTTTTATCTTGAGACTCAACCTTTCACTCAACTTCAAGAATTAAGCATAAGCTTTTTCAACTATTTAAAAAACAAACAAATGAAATTACAAAATTAGGATTCTGTACCCAGCTACAGAAATCAGAGTAAATATAAAAAGGGCAAGAGGATACAGGGAACAAAGCTGAAACATGACAGCAGTTCTACAAACCTACAAACAGAATTCCTACATGCAGTATCCAAAACAGGGGGAAACATATGACACAAAGTAAGCAGATTCTAATGAAAATCTGCTAAACTGGCATTAAACTGCGCAAGTGCAAAACTTTGGTATAACTGGCTCGGACCTTTAGCTTGCATTACCTCTCTTAATGGAATGATTACACTGCACAGGCTGCCATCCTGGCTGGCAAAGCAAACGTAGTTTTCTGAAATGCACATTTTCCCATGGGTGTTGTAATGACTGAAAGGAACCCATAGGAAGCACTCATGAACTTCCTTCAAGGTCTCTTCTTTGGGGAGTCTGAAGAACGCGCTAAACTGCTCACTGTGGGCACGGCTCTCTAGGCCTCTATGTTAAAAACAGAACAAAAAAAACAGGGTAAAAGATACAAAAGAAAAATTAAATCAGTTTAAAATGTCTTTACAAATACAAAAGTTAAAAATACCTTGGGAAATGAGAGTAAAACATCATGTTCTCCCACAATCCAGGGGCTCTGCTGGAGGGTTCTACATTTTGCTTGAAGATGCAACAAAGCCAAGACTACACCTACCTATATAAACCCACCTAGCAAAGTCATTAAATACTTAAACACTTCACTAAACAGGAATAGATTCAACCATGTTCTCACACAGTGAAGCACTCTGCTGAATCAGGGCCCACAGGCAGTGCAGAAAAACATACTAACAGCCCAACCTGCTCTGTTTTCTCACCCATCAAAATAGTCCATTTAACCCCAAAACAAGTTTGGGCTTGACAGAGGTTAATTAGCTAGAAGTGTAGCACATGTTATCAACATCTGCTGTGGGCTAATTCTTCACAAATAACTGCAGCCAAAAACAATGTTTTGGTTGTAAAGCAACATCCCTCTCTGGCACTGCTACCAAACTGAGCTCTCAATTACCCAGGAAATACAACCTACAACGGGTTTTATTATTACTTACTATAGAACTAAATAGTAATATATTACCTCTTGGTGATCTGCAAGGGGTCATGAAGGACTAGGTCATTTTCAAATGTCTCCTTGTCAAAAAGTCTCCTAACAGCATAGTTTGCCAGCTGCTCCATGAGAAGGAACGTTTCACTAATGTGCAAAAACATGGAAAAATAGTGATCTTCCCCACGGGAGCAGACATGAATGCTCTCTGTCAGAATCACATTGGAGGTCTTCTCAAGTTTGGATATTTCATCCCAGGAGATAATAAGTTTTACTGAAAATACAAATATAATCAGACATGAGTAACTTCTCATGAGCTGCTACCCTCATACTAAAAAAAAAAGTAGTAGTCAACAGCACTAATAAGATATAATTAAGCAACACAGCTTAATGATAACCCACTTGGAAGGGGCTACAAATTCACAAGCACAAAAAACAATCTCTTCACAATTCCTTTAAAGTAATTCCATTAGAAAAAAATTTATAGAAAGAAAAGCATTCAAGAAAGATGCACCATGTATGAAAAGACAAGCTTACATCACCTTTCTTCACTCTCATGTGAACGTGCAAATTGCAAACAAACACCATCATATAAGCTACCCCACTTGAAGAGTTTACATATAGGGCTTCTTAAAGTAAATTGATCACCTTCTGAAATTCAGAGGAACCGTGACCATTAGCTATGACATTTCTCATTACAAATGAAAATTAGCTTAGAAAGGATCCTACTGTCTTTGTGCTTTCTAGTTCTCACATAAATACAGCTGCAGCTCACACTATTAGAGGCATTTGTTTGGGCATCTCTAACTTTACACAGGCTAAGAAAAAAGATAAGTGCAATTATCACCAGCGCATAGTGTGCCCATGTGAAAAATTAAGTCTCTGTGAAAAATTAAGTCTCTGTGTGTGAAGAAATAAGTGTAATCCTCACAGATTGAATTAATATGCAGCATGAACTAACAATGATGGACAACTTTCAGTTACAGTCAACTGCAAGAGGTCTGCCTTCTCTCTAAAGACTGTATAGAGAAAGAAAGCTAATGGACATTGTGTAGTAAGTTACACAAATGTATTTCTTTCCATAAAGTATTTTATATTTGCAGTTTTTTCTATTCTGTATTGACATCTGCTCATACAGCAAAATAGGTCCTTTCACGAAATAGCTCCCTTAGCATGTAGGAACAATTCTTCCAAATCTGAAAGATAAACAGTAAAATGTGACGGGATTAGGCTTAGCATCAAGGATTACTTACTTTCTGCTCCCAGCAAAAATGAGTAAAAGCTAAGGAAGTTGGTACTAAGATAAAGCCATCCTTGACAGGGCACTCTGCCCTTCCAGTAACTGCACGAGTAATAGGTAACCAACTTCTCCTGCTCTGGTAAGCCAAAACACTTTTCAAACTTCATAAGACCTTCACGAAACTTCTCAGGATCATCTTCTTTTACAAAAGAACCTTTTCCCTCTTCAGCAATCAAGCCCTAAAACAAAATAACCAGTTACTTTATATATGCATCCGTGTGAGTGTGTGCCATATAAGCACCTGCACACAAACAGCACAGCATTCTCCTAACGGGACAGTAAGTTTTAGAACAAGAATAGTCTGAGGATCAAAACACAGGTCACAAATCAAATGCACTATTTCAGACTCATCCACCAAGTTTCCCACACACTCAAGCAAGACACACATTCTCAGGTCTCCTCTTCTGAAATAGATGTTTTCCTCACTTAATCACAAGAACTCCTGGGCTAAATATTCAGCATATATAAAATGAACCATTGCACCTTCACAAAAATATACCATATGCTTCCCAGGCATTATTAAAGTTATTATAGAATAATTTATCATCAGTGTTAGACCACTATCTAAAAGCACCTGGTGTATCAATTATCAGAAAGAGTTTATGTCAAATGACCCTAGTTAACTGTGAGGCAGATAAACAACAATAGAGTGTGTCCAAGTTAACAGCCACGCACTATTCAATCAGGAGTATGTATCATTACAGTGCTGCCCTTCAATATTCTAAAGAGGATGTATTATTTGTGTACATTTAGAGGAAAAAATACTTGGCCCTTCCCAATTATATTATGTGCCTGTTACTTACTCTTATCTTTCCCTGGACAAAGCTCGTAATATCTTCATTTGAATCAAATACTGATAAAGTCTTCATAACATTGTCTTCTAACCATTTCCAGTGTTCTGTTATTTCCTCTCTGCTGGCTCCTGATTGAAAGAGAAAGTTAATATTACTTAAAATTAGAACAGACTTCAATCACTTCACTAAAAATATTAATCAAGAGCATACTTAGCAAATTCCTGATTCACAGAGTAATCAAGATACACAAGTCCAAACCACAAGTCTCAAATTTATTGTCCAGCTCTTGTGTACACTAAAAATGCATTTGGTGTACATTAAAAATGTGCACTGCTGTGTTTTTATCTTTCAAGCCCTTTACGCAGCTGTATTTCTGGCCTTCACATTCAGAAGCATGTCAGCTTTGTCAACATCGTGTGGCTCGGCGCTGAAGCCTGAACTGGACTGACAGTTCCTTCAGCTCAGCGGTACCTCCCCAACACAGGCAGCACAGCATCACTAGAACACTCCCAGTCTAACAGTCCAGAAGGTGGGAGATGTGAGATCAAATTCATGAGATGAAGAAAATGGAATTTGCGCCTTTGATATGCTCACCTGCAAGCAGAGCTCCAAGACTTAGACCTGCTGTGCAAAATCCCTTCTACCAAGTGTAAGGAAAAGTGTAGCCAGGAAGGCAGCAAAGATTTCTCTTTGGATCCATGAAACAAGCATTTACGCTGCTTACAACAGACACTTGCTACTTACTTGTGTACAGGTCATGGTTTTATCTCATTCTCTATCAAGTCACATTTTAACTATACCTCTAACCACACTAAAGCTTAGGCAACTGCCAGTCAGGAAAGAATAAAGTTCTGCTTATGCTGTAATTCCAAACAATGCATTGTTTCCATATGTCTGCAAGCAGAGGAGTAACTTAAGAAACCTGTTATCAATAATCAAAAGGAATGTACAAACCATAGAGCCAAGACAAAATTCAGTGTTCAAAAAATATAAATACTGCATTTTCAAACACATGAGAGAGAAGCCAACCTTCTTACTTTTTTTATTTTACACTGCTTTTTAATCTAGGTTTCAGAGAGCTGGCACTTACTATATGGTGAATATCACTGCAACTTTACAAAAAATAAAAACATCTCTCACATGAACTTCTCAGAAATACATTTAGATTACTGGTTTAATTTAAATAGAAATGAACAATCTTACCCACTAGTTACTTTCATAATTAGAGAAATGTGGTAGGCCAACTACAAAATGCTTACAGTAATTCATCTTATTCTTTTCACATACTCAATTACAAATTATGCAAGTGGTAATAAGCAGAGATGATACCAGTGAAACAACAGTACAGGTCCATCAAGTTCAATACTGAGTCAGTTCTTTAAAGACAGGTGGCTCCCCAACAGACAGTGCGGGACGGGGAAAGAATTTACATAAGTTTGAATAAAGGGATACTAGAATATAAACTATTCATCAGTTTCATCCTCCACAGGACTGCTCACAAACAAAATCAGTCAGGGCAATCACATAGTACCTACACCCTAGCCAAGAACACACCTTTAACAATTTCATTTTTCTCAATTTGCTTTGTAAAGACTAATTAAACAACTTTCAGTGGACATGAAAGAATTAGTTAAAGTTGTCTTGGGAGTGAATAGGAATTGTTCTAATTATGGTTAAATAGTCAGACTGCACTACACAGCGTGGATTTGCAACAACACTTTAAAAATTATATGAAGAGTAATTAATATAGCAATTAGATTGCAAACTAATTATTTTTCTCAGACTACACATGTAGACCAATTATTTGCGTCACCGCGTGAATCAGAGGCACAGATGTGACACAGTAAAGATGCAACATTTTAATACATATTTAAATGATTTAGAACCACTGTTTCAGATCCTTTATATGTAATAGCAGAGACAAAATCTAGACTTTTCAATTTCTTCACTCCACAGAAGGAACAATCTGCTTTCTAACATGAAGTACGACTACATTATGTAGCCTTTTGTTGTAAAGCATACTTACATAGCACAGATTTAAGATAAATTCAGTCCTAAAGTGAAGATTATCCTTTGTGTTTTCCAAAGGGCTGACCTCATGGCCTTAGAATTCCCCAGAGCATATTTCCAACAAATTTATCAAAGTATCCTTTTGACAGCCTGACACGAATCAGTTCTCACTTCTTCAGAAGTAGTCCTAAAATTTTATTTACTGCCAATTCACAAACTGTTCAAATTCTATCAACTTTATAAGGCTGCCCTTTAAAGTGACATGTAAGGAATTACATAAATTGCTATTGAACAGTTCTCTCACTGACTACTGCCCTTCAGAGAAGAGCACTGGAGTGCTGCGACCAGCTCTGGAGCCTCAGCACAGGACAGACATGGACCTGCTGGAGACGGGCCAGAGGAGCCACAGGAACGGTCCAAGGCTGGAACAGCTCTGCTGGGAGAACAGGCTGAGAGAGCTGGGCTGTTCAGCCTGGAGGAGGCTCCGGGTAGACCTTGGTGCAGCCTTTCACTCCTTAAAAGAGGCCAATAAGAAAGATGGGGACAGACACTTCAGCAAAGCCTGTTGTGATGGGACAAGGGGTGATGATTTTAAACCAAAAGAGGGGAGATTCAGGCCAGACATGATGAAGAAATGTTTTACGCTGAGGGTGGTGAGAGCCTGGGCCAGGTTGCCCAGAGAGGTGGTGGATGAACCATCCCTGGAGACATCCCAGGCCAGGCTGGATGGGGCTCTGAGCAACCTGAGCTGGTGAAGATGTCCCTGCTCATGGCAGGGGGGGCACTGGGGGAGCTGGGAAGGTCCCTTCAACCCAAACTATTCTGTGATTCTAAGTCCTTGCAGAGCATGAACAGGATCAGATTAGCATTACACTATGAAATGTGTATACTACAAGAACAAATCTGTATTTAAAAAACACCTAACTGTATAGAAACGAGAGAAAGAGGCACAATTTTTCATTTAAGGTGAAGCCATGACGATTCATAATCAAGCAATAACAGCAAAATCCAATGTAACAACTAGTAGAATTACTCATGCATTTGTTTGCAGAATGTTAGATTTTCTGCAAAGTTCAGCTTTTGCCACAGGCAACTAAAAGGAAGGCCTAGAAGCCAGAGAAGTCCCAGTGGAGTTCCGTTTCTTTAAGTCACTACTAATTAAAAAAGAAAAAAGCATGGAAAAATGAGCTTAAATATATGGTTCTTTTTCACTGTAATTACAGATGTTTTCAGAGTTTAAAAAAAGCCCAAACAGATTAATTCCACAACAATGACTTTAGCATTAGACCACAAGACAATATTCATTTCAATACAAAGACAAGACCATGACTTAGAAGAAAAAACAATGATGTATGTAAGGAATAAAAGGGCCTTCTCAACTTGTGGAGTGGAGTGGACGGTCAATAGTTAAGCAGCCTGTATAAAGGAACTAAGATTTTATCTTCAGGACAAGTGGCAAAACTTTAAAAAAAAAAATTTAAAAAATAAAGTCATGCACACTATCAAAAAGCACGCTCTAGGAGAATTCACATACTCTACTCTCAAGGTCAATTTTCTATTCCATTTCCTACTCATTAACAACACGAGAAAGAGAAAGAACTTCTTACACTATGAGAGCAAGAGGTAATGCAGAAGAATTCAGCTCCAACCATGATGGAGAACCTGGCTCATTTTAACAAGCGAAGATAAAGTAGGAAAAAAGCATCAGGATAAGCAGCTCCCATTACTCCTATCTACAGCACATTTAGTACTCCCAAGGGTCAAGTTATCCCTATCACCCTGAACTGTTACGAGCTTGCAGCTTCCAAAAGATTGTGCCTCTGTTATTCTAAGAGAACACCAAGGCTTTAGTGAAGTACCACCGCAGAGACCAGGCAACCCAAAGCTGTAATATAAAGAGTTCATAGACATATTCTGAAAAACTGGAACCACACACTACTGTCCATCTCCGGTTTGCAAATTATTTTAAATCATTTAGAGGTCACAAGAATGAATAATGATGTGAGAGGATTAACCCAAAAATGGATGCCGTAGTTTGTACCCTCATTTTGCACTTTATAAACTCAGTTTGCTTCTAAACCACAGTACGTACCGCATGCAATGGACCAGTAGACTTGAGAGTCTGGTGTCTGATGCAGGATGCGAAATGGGGCGACTTTCGATGTAGAATCCAACACCGCATCTAATGTTCCCACAAGAAGACCTGTTGCGATCAAGAAAATGTATACAGCAGAGTGAATGTAAGGTTCTGAAATGTACACTTAGTTCTGATTCCTTTCTTATTGAACAGGAATGTGCCGAAGTAAAGACTAATGAATGCTGAGAAAATAAGAAGCACAAATGAGTAAAGCAAAAAGTGCTCTCAGAGGAAACTCTTCGGGAGGTCACGATATTTTGGTCCAGTAAAAGCCATTATAAACATAAAATGAGGGTGAAGAGAGCTTTTGAGACAACCCCTTAGCAGTGACAGCCATGTAGTATAGTAAGCTGGAGTACAACCTGAAACGTAACATGGTAGCTCCCAGCCTTCAATGAGAACAAGCAGTAATTGAACTGCCTCTTAATTAGTCATTTACTGTTGTTCTGTTTTCCAGTCACAGGAAACAGCTCTGAGGAGACTGTAACTCCGTTATATCTGAATTTTACAAAAATCCCACTGTCTTATATGAGAATAGTGTATCGTGTGTTCTGTACATACAAAAGTTTTGCTGCTCATACCACAATATAGCTAGAAGAGGCCTGCCATTCTTCATAGTCTGTCAGATGACTCCTACGTAAAGTATGGAACACTAATATTTCATGCTACTATCACATGCATAAGTATATTACATAAAATGCATTATTCCCATATAGATTATACACCCAAGACAGAATGGCCATGTCACCTCCAGGCCACTGGATACAGAATTAGCTCCTATTAAACAGAGTTGTGATAAAAATATATGGACCTCATTAACGAGACATACTTCATCTCTCCATAACTGGGAGCAAAAAGTTTCCTGAGAAAATGAGTACGCATTTTATCTTGGCTGCCAAAATCATTCTTCCTGTACAGTAATAAAACCATTAACCCAGATACATTAAAAGTTCCTTTCAAATTTAAGAATCATGGAATTCTAAAAGAGGAAGAAAAATCCACACGGAACAAATACAAGCTTTTGGATCCTGATGCACAAGTAAAACTTTTTCTTCTTGTAACAACAGAAACAAAAATACAAGCAACAATATCTTATACTTCCTTCCTGTATTTCCTATGCTTGCCATCCTTATAGCATGGCCACATAAATGGAAAGCTCAATTAAAGCAAAGCTGCCAAAGCAATCACATAGAGCTTGTATGCTCCTACAGAAGAACTGCGAAATAAGAGACAAGATTACCCCCAAAAATATGAGAGGCATAATTACCCAAAGACATGATGCAAAGTCTGTTCCACAAACCTGCTGAGATCACGGATGCAGGGTATTCCCCCCAAAAAAACGCTATTAGGGTCAAGAGCTTCTATGCAAAGTTAATATATCCCTTGTAACACCTCTAAGTACACTTTCATGTTTAAGTGAAAATTTCATTCAGGCGCTTAATATCCCACAGAAGCAGTAGATTTAGATTATTTCAAACATATTTCTCAAAAGTTACTTCAGAATTTTTAGGCTGGCTTCTGGTAGTTTTTGTTCTACTTTCCTTCCATTAACCTCCTCTCAAATTCTGAAAAATAATTGTGACAATCATCCTCAGAACATGGTTTTCCTAAGGATACACTTCCAGCATAGAGCCTGTGTGACTACCTTACTGTGGCTCTTCAAGTTATAGAATGGTTTTTGCCTCTCTACAATAAAACAGAAGTGAATATTAAAGAAAAACAACAACAAAAGATCAGTACATTACATCAATCAAAAATACTATCTTGTCTTGTCTGCAATTCACAGATTGTAAATTACTGTTGGAAAGTATAATTGTTTGGTAGTTTCTAACTGAAGTCAGGCATTGAATAGATAACGACATTTATGTCTGTTGAAAGAGCTCTGGCTTACTGAATGAATCATAACACTGAGCTGAGCTCAACGTTGGCTTTGTTTCAGCAAATGTTTTATTATTTCATTCACAATTCTCCTAATATCATTTTCTGTTATGATACACCGTACAAGGACACTAGACCATTTGTAAGACTGATGGTAAGGCTCAGCTTGAGAGAACAATTACGACAGCACTCCAGAAAGCAGCACTCCACCAAGTCCCTAAGAGTTTCCAGCTACTTGGAATAAACTGCCTCAGGTTAGTATCAGCCACTTCCACAGTCCCACAAGCCAACACTGCTTTGTCCATGAACGCAACATAGACTACAGGTTTGTGTTTAAGCCAATAAATACTCAGCACATTACAAACTAATTCCACAGCTATGGCCACTGATTCCATTGCAAGCAAACAGCAGAGTCTCACCTTCTTACCCTAGTCCTGAAGGTGCTCTATGAGCTGCAAATTTTGTGAATACTGTATTACCAGTCCGGGTTTCCAGAACTACAAGTTGTTGGGTGCTTCTCAGCAAGCGCTCCCTTTTATTGCTATTTCCCAATGGGAAATCAAGAACCATGTTCCCGCAGGCAACTGGCACTCTGCTGGTTCCATGCACACAAGCCTACTGAAGAAAGACAAACTTCAAGGACTGCAGAGATTTAAAACTCACCTGTATTCACAAGGATATTACTTGTGAAATAAGGGAATAGGTAGCAAAAGAATCAGTAACTGCTCAGCCCAGATACTGGCTTTATCTGGATGAGGGTGGCATGGGGAAAAAGTAGCTTCGGCCACACTTGCCAAGCCCTTGCTAAAGAAAACTGGTACATGTTGATCTCAAACAATCAATTTTAAGGGACAGCCTACAGAAGGTCATCTACTCTCATCTCTGCTCAAAGCTAGAGTCACAGCTTCTACCGAGGATTCCACCTACATCATCCTCTTGCCTCACCTGGGGAATGACTTTGGCTGTAGATATGGACGGTCATGCACATTTACAAGAAGAAAAGGCTCTGCATTTAGAAAACATTTTCCATTTCATAGCTACTTGAGTAAAACTGCTGCGAAATACCAATACTTAAATAAATAGCATAAAATACCCCAGAAACAAAGGGCTAGGAATCCATAATAGCTTTGAAGTAAGGACTTGTTCTTCTCAAAGGTCTCTAAAACACTTGGTTAACAAAATATCATGCAGAGGCATGCACCAGAACACATCAGCAACCAATTTATTCTTCAGTTGTACTGATTTATGGCAACAAAGCCAATATGTTGCATGAAAATAACTGTCCAGCATTTTGCCATTTGGGACAATACCACTTTGTTATCCTATATGTATTTCACCAAGTACATCAAGAGAGTACTAATACTCACCTTTTTTTTTTGGTCCCATTCAACCCACAATCTCAAAGATTTTTTTTTTTCCTGGAATAGCTGTCAGTTACATCTTTTTTACTGCTGACAGTCTCCTTTATTTTAAATACATATATCATATACAGCAATCTGACTACTTCTTATCCTTTGTGACACTAGCGTAATGCAAATCGACTAATGTAAGTTCCATTTTACCGATGAAGAATTGGAAGCAAAGCAAACATTGTTGTCTTTTTTGAAAGGAGCACTATTGTTCTGAAACAAAGTTAGCACAAGCCTGTTCTCTCCTCTAATGCAAACAGTACCTTTGAGGTCAAAAATTAATTACATTAAATGGCATCAGACCGCCTCCTGATTTGCTACATTAGAAGTGTGAAGGGACATAAAATATTTGTAAGGGTTCCACACAAACAGAAACATTCTATTAGCACAACACTGGTCAGCCCCATTACACTATGGACTTCGAAAAGCAGACACTTCGATGTGCAATTGAGTTCTCTTGTTTACATCATCATAAGAATAAGCTGTTTGAAAATACTGTAAGAGCTTGCCCTGAGTAGCAACAAGTGCAGAAAGTGACAATTCTGCAGCTACAGCCAGCTTCATTTTGGCAATAACCGTTCACCTCTACAGTCTGAAGAATTCAAAGGCTAATCAGAGCAGAACCAAAGGGGGAAAAATACTGTAAAACAAGTTTGTGACAGATAGCTGTGGTGGGTTGACCCCGGCTGGATGCCAGATGCCAACCAAGCTGCTCTATGACTCCCCCTCCTTGTCTGGACAGGCGAAGAAAAGCAACAACAAAAGGCTCATGGGGCGACATAAGGACAGGGAGAGATCACTGACCAATAATTGTCACAGGCAGAACAGACTTGACTTGGGGAAATCAATTTAATTTATTGCCAGTCAAATTGGAGTAGTGTAATGAGAATTCATTAGTAATGAGTTTTCCTTAAGATACAAATACATACCATATAAACCATGAAAACCCATTATCTCCATGTATTTGATTTAAAGCACATGAATGCAAACTTGCGGATAAGACCCTTTTTTTTTATTCCCTCAAATTAAATACATAATTCTTTTTTTTTGCCTAATTTTATTTCCCAAGTGAACCTGATCTCAAGACTAAGAAACTTCAGCTTAATGAAGTACTGAGCATGAGCTGAGATGCAAATGTTCTTAGTCAATTGAGATGTAACACAGGTCAGTTTAAGCCTTCAGTGAAAAAATATTTAATCTCCATTTACAATAATTCAAGTACATATTGTCAGTGGCAACAGTAACTCATTACACTTAGGGGAGTATCCAAGCCCTTGTGTGCAATCTATCATGCCTACCTGTGGCAAAAAAATATCCTTGAAAGAAGGGATAATTAGAAGCACAACTCAGAAAAACAAGGAATTAGTTTCCTCAGTAGGTACAGCAAAAAGTATCATAAATATCACAGCTCTTCCTTATCTTTGCTTCTGTACAGCTACAAAGCTGTATAACGTGAATTGGGAAGTGTGTGCAGGTCATTTTCCCACCTGTCATCCCCAAATGTAAACCTGCTTCTTAACAGAGCGTGTTATTTGTCTCACAAATATTTACACTGCAAAATAATCTCCGCTACAGCTGCCAGAAAAAAAAAATACAGCAGAGATCACTTCAGATCTTTATTAATCCAGCGAGTTTTCCTTTTGATTCCTGTCACAGTTGAGGACCCACAGCAAAGCAAGCCCCACCAAAAGCTCAGTGTGCTGAAACACCTGCAGGTATCAATGATTTCTGTCATTTATTCTACTACTGTATATTCGGTGATGTCACAGCACAGACCTGTAAGTTCTGAAAAGCAAGCGTCTTCTTTGCTGCATTCCAAGTCTGGCTACATTGCAAGTTTCCTCTCCTGTCCTGCAGTTCCTACCAAAATAAATTCCTTTAAGTTTGTACAAAGATCACCAAGTCCTTTTTTAACTGGTCCACCATAAAATTCTGTTAGAGAAAAGGTCTTTGATGTTGACATCCACTACTTTTTAATACTTTAACATTATTCCTTTTGACAGATACCAGATAAGGAAAATTTCCCAAGGACACACATACAAGCCCAGCTCTGTCTCCTCTTCCCCCCTTCTACAGATTCAGGATGGCAGTAACTGCTGCAGGAAATACAGGACTCCAAGAGTAAGAGGTTTTCCCTACGTTTCCAAGCACAGTACATACGACACGCAGGAAAAACTAGTTCCAACCATGTATTTCATAGATAATTTTTTTCTCCTCTCACAGCTGCATTTTACTCAATTTCTCAAGCAGAAAGAGCCAAATTGAAACTATGGAAGCTGAAAACAAATGACTTGTTTCCTGACATTTCAGTGAAAGACTGGTATTTTATGACACCAAATACATTTGTAAACTACTCCAGGGATACTTGTCTCCTAATTAAGGTGCTGCCTAAACTGTAACCAAAGCAACATCTCTGTGGCCAACATGCTTAATCTCACTAGATCTTTGTTACGGCACATGCATTCACAACACGAGTTTTGTGCCATCATAACTGTGCTTCAGCACACGTGCCATTCCTCCTAGCTATATTCTTACCTATAACACTCTAGAAAAGCTGAGTAGCTCTCTCATAACAGCTCTGCAGAAGACAAAACAACCAGTGGTCACGCACTTGCACTTACAGACACAGAGCAACATACTTTGCGACAGTCTATTGCATGCTGAATTATCAGATGTGGAACCACCCAAACAGGTTACAGCATCTCTGTCCTTGGATGAGGTCTAACAAAGGAAAGAGAACAAAATGTAATCTAAGCAGGCACATGACTGCAGGAAGAGAGCCAAAGCCTAGCAAAACCAGCCTAAGATATTTCTGTCCATTTTTACCCACACTTGCCAACTCAGGACTACGCTGTGTGTGGACACAAGCCATAATAGCCAACAGATTACAAATTGGTCCTGCTGTAACAGTGCAGAAGGGTCACACAAACACACCCACCTGCAGCCCCAGAATTCCCTGGCTTCCTTCAGGTAGATGTCTCTGCTGTCATTTATCTTTTCCTCCTTGGTCTGTACCCTCTCCAGCTTTGGCTGCTTCCTCAAAACTCACACCTTCCCTCCTTACAGTCTGTCTTACAAGTGCACCCCTGTATCCTCAGGAATCCTTTCCTCCTGCCTCCTCCGCTAGTCCCCATTACTGCTATTCAAACCCCGCAGCACCGCTCATCCTCTTCCATCCCTGCCTTGCGGCACTGCTCCTCTCTTCCCCCAAGCCTCAGTCCTGCCTTGCTGCCTGCCCCTTTCTCTCCTCCCTCCCCAGCCCCTCACCTCCAGCCTTGTCTCACCAGCTGAAAAATTCTGTTCAGGAGAACAAGACTTGGCACATTTGCAATGACCTCATAAGATAATGGCTGTTCTTTTTTTTTTTTTTTCCTATAGTGCTAATTTTCTTGACTGACACATAGTAAAATAACATTCAAATCAGGCGTAGCAGATTATGCTTTATTATACCTAGGAGGCTTGAATATTTTCAAACCTGCAAACACAAATGTAACTGCATTTTTTCCAGTCTTCTTGTTAATCTTTCAGTAACAGCCTATTCTTTCTGTTTCTCTCCAGTGAAAACTGTAACTTGCACAGATGAAATCTGTAAGAATTAGGAGAAAAGCTACAGAAATAAAAAATGCAATGCCACATAAAAAAGCATACCACAGGAACTATCCCATTCAAGTGTTTTTCCATGCTGTCAAAAGCTACCAAGGACAGAAGACTAGTGACGGAAGCCTCATCTCCAACAAGAACAGAAGGGCACTATGAGGCCCCAGCTGTGTGTCCAGCTGTAAGCCAATGAGGATGTTTTTAAATGAACACCTAATTCTAGTTATCATTTCACTATAGTCACAGTTCTTAAATGAATTTTATCAAACAGAAAGATAACCTTCATACCAACTCAGCCCCCTTGGCTTCCAAAGATACCAGGACAGAGAATGGCCAGTCTAGCCTAATGACCACAAGACTTCCAAGGTTGCAAAATATCACCCTTGGTTTTAAGCCACAGCCTAATGTTATCTATCTATGTGTAATATTGTGATATGCCTAGAAGAGAATCTGGGATTTTGTGATGCTTTCTTTTTACACTTTCCTTGTTCCCTGCAAGTGGTTCAGATGCCAATAAAGAATGTCCTACCTCCAGCTGAGAAGCTTATTTCTACAGCTGAAATTCATCAGCCAAAAGTCTGGACATTGTGTTTTTGTCCAGCAAAATTAATAAATGCTTCAACACAACAATTATGTTTAATATAGCTTGCTTTATGATGACACAATTAGAGAGAGCTTAGAAAACCCAGAGAGATGCAACTCTTGCCCAAGAACCATATCGCACCCAGGGACAACTTTACTCTGCTTCCCTGCAGCATTTCTCCTTGACAGGGTCAATGACAGACGGCACCAGTCTGTGAAGGAGTCAGTTCTAGTCTGAATAGCTACCATTATAACAGAGGTCCCAGTGGTAGCTGGGCTCCCTGCAGTGTGCAATGATACAAACAGACAAGAATTAAAAACAGAAACTTAGTTTCATACCTTGAAGTTTTCATAAAATGTGTTTATTATACAGTGGTCAATGCCCTGTCACTTTCCTGAGCCACCCCTCTTGACAAGCCCCATTAAGTCATATGCTTGTTTCTAAAATAAGTGATCAGAAATGCCTGAGCAGGAGCTCACTCCAAGAAGCCTCAGATGCACGCAGGAAAAGGGACTTGAAAATGAGCACCTTGCCAAAGCAACGCAGATCTGTTAGTCCTTGTGCCATCTCCTCTTCCAGCAAGCTGCACATCTACCTCTGCCAGGCTGTCCGCCGGAGCAAAGGGCCCTTCAGCCAGTACCAAGTGTTGGTTTGCGCTGCCCTCAGCTCTGCCCCAGCCCCCGGGCAGCCGGGCCGGTCCCGTCCCCCTCGGGCTGCTCTGCCCCGGGCACCGGCAGGGCCTATCCCACACCAAGCGTGCCGGGAACTTCATCACACCACCCTGTCACCCGTGGGCTGTCGTGTGAGCCAACAGAAGGGGGCGAGGAAAGGAGGAAAGCGAGAAGCACACGGGAAACCCCAGGAACGTCAAGGGCTGCCCGGCTCGGCCAGGCCAACCCTCCGCCCTGACCCTCCGGAGCGCGGGGTCCCAGGCTTGGCAACCGGCCCGTCCTTCTTCCCCCAGCCCTTCCTCCCGCCCCTTCTCCCCCCGGCCCCGCCCCGCCGCGGGAAGCCCCTGCCCCGGCCGCCGGGGTCGGTACCTGCCAGCCCGCCTCCGCCCTCCTCGCCGTAGCCCCGCCGCCTCTGCAGCACGAAGTACTGGTTGGCGCGCTCCTGCACCCACAGCTTGAGGGCATTTTTCAGCAGCACCTCCTCGGGCTTCAGCCACATCGCGGCGGCCCCTCACTCCCCGCCGCCGCCCATCCCCGCCGCCCGGCCTCCCGCTCCCACGTACACAGCCCCGCTGCCAAGCGCCGCCGCCGGGCGGGGAGAGCGGGTGCGCGCCCCTGCCCCGAGGCATGCTGGGAGCTGTAGTCCTCGCAGCCGCCTCACTGCGCAGCGCCGCGGCCTCAGGACTACAGCTCCCGTCGGGCCTTGCGCGGCCCCGCCTGCCGGGCTGTGCGGCAACCGCCCGCGGGGCGAAGGGGGGCGGGGCGGCTCCGCTGAGAGCACCGCGGGGAGGCGGCCCCAAAGTTGTTGTTCCGTCCGTCCCACGGGCCCGGGAGGAGCTCTGCCTCCCGCTCCCCGCACACGGCACCTCCCCTGCGCCTGCCGGGGTGGCAGGCAGGGTCGCAGCGGGCTCGGGCCGCCCCGACGGGTCCCCAGCGTGTCCCTGAAGTCCCTTCAGTCCGTGGGCTGCATGTTTGTCCGTCCTCTCTGCCGTTCAGAGAAGTCCCGTTTTCAGTTTTGGCCAAATGTTATTCCATTTTCAGCCCAGAAGACAGGTGGACGTCACCACAGACTTCATTTGGTCCTGACATTTGTCCTCCTGACAGCACTAATCCTTCAGCTGCAGCAGGAGACTCAGGTGCAGGGAAAAAACAGGAAAAACCTGCCACACAAGGACAGGAGCCATGACCCCCATCCCCACCGAGCACATCCCCAGTGACAGCACCCGCGTGTCCCCTCCCGGGACACAGGCCACGCTGGCAGCGCAGGAGCGGCCCCACCAGCTGCCCGAGCTGACATACGGTCAACACTGGCTATTTACATTTCACATTATAAAAACACAATCTGCCTCATTGCTTCTATCACCCAACACAATTCAGCGCTAATTTGGAGTAGATGTTTTGGTTGCCTGAACAACAGCTTGACTCGTGGTCACAGTGGTTTCATTATTTGCCTGCAAGACCTTTGGCATTTGTCCTCACTGACTAGCTTTTCAGAGCATTTGCACGCTGACTTTAACCAGTTGTTTTGCACTAGAATAAATCAATCTGTCCTGTAAGAAACAAGACAGTGGCTTTCATACTCATAGGGACTTCATACCTAGCTGCTCAGTCCACCCATTACCAAGCCCCATATCTTGATGTTTCTGCTCCAATCTCTTTACAACCTCCCAAAGAGCTCTTTTGATGCTGATCTTTTGATGCTGACCAAAAACATAAACAAAGCCTTCCAGGGGTGAAAGCCCCACTGCCTCCTGCGCTCCAGGTCACTGGTGCTGGGGATTTGTCACCATTACCATCTCTCCCACCTCCATGCAAGATTTGCTCCTGGTCTTTACTCCTGTCCTGACACGATCTGTCATTCAGTACAAAAGGAGTGAGTAGGACATTCCTGTTTCTCAGAAACTTCTCTATGGTTTGCTGTCCTGTCAGGTCCTTTCCTTAGCACTCTCTCTTTTCAGCATAATTGACCTTCCTAAGATTTTTGAAGAATAATGCTTTACTGATTGTGTATCATACAAAAAAATTCAGCACACAGTTGCTTAAACAGCCTCTAATTTGAGCTCTTTCTAAAAAAAATTTGCACACCATGCACTAACTGTAGGTTGCAAACTTGGCACTTTTGCTTCACCCAGTCTGTCATCCCTTTCAACAGTCCCAAAAGTTCTTCACTACCAAAAATGGTTCTGCCAGCACTGGTCTATTTGCAAGCACAGGCACAGTGAGATTTTGCTGAGCATCCGCAGAAAGATGCTTGGCAATGCTGGTCCAGCTCCGGCAGCAGGAGGAACCACCTACCCAAAGGCACCAGTGAGAAGGCAGAACTGAGTGTGCAATCACATTTAACTCACTAGAAGGCTTCAGAACTGGGTGAATTGCACTGGTATGAGACTTTTTGTTTTTCTTTCAATTACTCATTTCACCATAGCAAGAGAAGCTGTAGTATTGAAAGGTTTTACCTTTGGGACTGAATATAGATTTAACTAATAGTACTATTTTTCTTTACCTGTTTTTATAACAGAGTAGGTAGCAACAAATTCTGGTGCTTTACCTTTACTTGAAAGCAAAAATGAATTAAAAGTCATTAGCCAGCATGTGGTAACTAACACAGCTAAAACATTAATGAGACAATGGGAGTCCTAGATATAGCAGCATATTGCCCTTCATGAGGCAGTTTCTTCCATCCCTCCACTTGAAGTGACTGACAACAAACAGCTGAACTGATAGAGTGATCCCTGCATGGATGCTGCTTTTCTAAGAGCACTCCCAGAGAAAGGGTTTACCATTTAGTTTTTCCCAATTAGACAAGCCCTTGAACAGGAAATACCTATTAAGGATCTAACTCAGGTCTTCTAATGCTAATTGTCAGGAGAGATGCCCTAGGTGTTTCCAACCCAGAGCTTGGCTTTTGGCATCACACACATGCAGGACATCTTAGGACATATATTCCTTTCTTATGTAAGATTCAAACTTTGTTAATTGGATAAAAAAATTAACAGTAAGATGCCACTGCTTGGAAAAGTTCAGTTTTGTTTTCCTCTCCCTTGGTTAAAGGCTCTCAGTGTCTTTTTTCTGATTCCCTCAGGCACTGGATTCTTAACCAAATATAATGTTAAGATGCAAAGAGTGCTCCTCTGTCAGCTTGGAGGAATTTATTTATAGGCACTTAAATTATTTCTTAATCAGTGCACAATCATGCTACAGTCTAATCAATGCATTCTACAGCAACAGAGATCAATTTAGTGCTGCAGATTTTTTTTTTCACTGTATTAAAGTTCCTCTAGAAATGGTAAATTACTTCCCCCAACCACAGCCAAGATTATATAAATAGCTATATAAATAAATTTTGGCTTCACTCTAGATAACCAACAGTTGAAAAACCAGTGCAGAGAATTAGTTATTTCACAGTGGGTGAACATCACAATGTGGTTTCAAGTTCCCCTTAGAGCCAGAATCAAATTGCCAAAGCCAGTAAATTTTCTTTCATCTACTCCAAACCACCAGCCATTACACCCCTGCAGGAGCAGAACTCAGTTCAAATCTGCACAGGAAAGCCAGCAGCCTGCATCTGGGTGAAAAGGCAGGGCTACCTGCTGAGTTGGTGTGTGTTAAACACAGAATGAAATTACACTAAATCACACAGCCAGGGTAGATGTGTATATTAATTCTGTCCAACTGTCAGGTTATTTGACAAGTGGAGATCTTTCCAGCTAAAGACTGAGATGGACTATGTCTCCTTCATTTTATGGAAGAGACAGCTGCCCTTTTGACTCAAACTGCATTTAGATGTTTGCAGCTTCTCATCACAAGTCCTGCTTTTCCCCTACGCAAAAATCTTAGCTGTAATTACATTTCTGTAGGTACACCTGAAAATTTTCCTCAGTATGAGAAAATTATATTAGTTTGGTTCGGGGTTCAAAATAACATCCCACTGCTGTAAATTCTGGTTTACAAGAAAGCACAGTAATCCATCACTAGGTGGCAAGTGATATCTCCTGCAGGGATAAAGATCTTTCCTAGTCCCCCTTTGAGAGCATGCGATAGCTTGTTGTTATTAAACACAGAGACTGGCAGATTTAATGAGACCATATCATCATGAAATTTTACATTACAGCTTACACACCACAATACATTTAGAAAAGCTTTTTGCAATGAAAGTAAGTGTTATGGGGTTATATACTTAACTGCTTGGCTGTTTCATTCTCTGCTTTGCACTTCAGCAGTGGAAAAGAAAGGTGATCACAGCAAAACACAGCTTTGGAGTGAAGTCCTATTATACTCAGCTTTGCAATTTAAGCCCATAACCAACCAATGCTTCCTAGACTAGACTTGGAACTGAGCTACAAAGCACAAGACCACCACCAAACGAGCCAGAGGAGTGACAAGTTTTTACCACCTCTAATATCATAATACAGAACAAAGGGCATGTAATTTGTTTTTAAAATGCTTTAACTTACAAAGCAAGCATACACTTTTGAGTCAGGGAGTGATGCAGAGCAAGCTGACAGAGGACACCGAGATGGCATCTGAAGAGTTCAGGTAAGACTGCCTTGTGCCAAACACACCTGGAAGAACAGTGCAGAGGAGTTTTCAAGCAGCTCACTGAACACACCTGAAGTTGCTTGATTTTTCTTTTATATAGAGTACAGCTGTTAAGCTTAAGGCTCTCAATACAACTGCAATTCATGTAACAGTAGCACCCTGCACATTAGCACTCCTCCTTCCAATTAGTTTGAGCATGCACTGCTGCTTTTTGGCCTCCCAAAACTGAATGAGTTTTGGGACTGAGGAACAGGGCAAACCGAGCATCTGTTTCCACATAGGAGCTGGTAATCAACATTTAGTGTCAGGGTCATCAAAATATAGTTTTATTTACATTTTCATATTCAAATTCAATACAAATCATTAAATATTTACAACTGTTTTAATCATACTAGAGCTAAGAAAATGCATTGCTTTTCCCCTCCAGATTCAATAGTACTTTATTGCGGGCTTTCAAAGTTCTGCTAACATTAGAAATAAGCCATACATACAGAGGTAAAAAAAAAAAAAAAATAAAGTGCATCTGTAAGATGTCCTTAGTTACCTTTGCTGGCCAAGGCCCTACACTTGCTATGGAGGCACCAGTGCTCCTCCTGGACCCCAGTTCAACTCCCCACAGATGGCAGACAACTTACTGCTCCATTATCTGGTATATTTACACAGCGCCAGCTCTCCCTGCAGCTTTAGCACACAGGCAAGACAACATGCAGCAATAGTCCAGCATTTTCAGAAGCTGGATCACTTTCCAAACAAAATATGGCAGAACCTTTGGGAAGAATCTGCCTTGTCATCTTTAGTTCAGTCTTCCTGAAGTCATCCCAGCCTCTCACAAAGCCAGGACTCTGGCACATGCTGGTGCTAGAGATTATAATAACTCCCAAAACCATGGAGGATCTTTCAGACTGTTTAATACTAACAGGTCTGAAAAAGTCCTGCAATTGTTCCCTTTACAGTATCGTGCAAGTCAGATTGGGCCTGTCAGCTTGAAGCTCTCTTTTCCCTTTAGGAATGTGTGGTTGGCGGGTTGGAGTTGAGAGGTAGAGAATCAATCAGTTTACTAGACAACCAAAGACACTGTGGGCAAAATCCAGCTTGACAGGCATTAGTTTGTACTTTCTCCTATCAAATTAGTGCGCTGAAATATTGAATACAGTGTTGCTTTAAACCAAAGTTTGTCTGGTAAATAAGTATTAGACTAGATCAAAATCAATTTGTTTACAATGAAAATCCACTCGAATTAAAACAATAAACAACAACAAAAAACCTTAAGTCAAAACAATTCCCAGTAGAGACAGCTACAACATAAAGAATCTTCGCCTTATTTAAATGACTCAAACGCTGAAGAGAAGCTTTGCTGAAGATGGAGCTTTTTAGTGTTAAAATATGATGTTTTTCTTTATATTTAAGACAGCTTTAGCTGAAGAGTGCTAAAACTAAATTCCATGTGGGAGATGCAGTTTTAAGAACAGCAAACCATATGGTTACGATTTGAACAAGTCTATTTGATCTCAACATTGCCAAGGCAATATTTTTCTGCTAGTCTTGCAATGTTTGGTATATATAGGTGACAGCCACAGGCAGCTCCTTGCAGAAGGCTCACACCATGTTGCTGGGCACATTCTTAGGACAGACTTCACGATCTTGTGTTTCATCTGCCTCAAAACTTGGGTTGTCAGCATGCGGGAGGACCTTCACAGCAGAGAGCTGGGATTCATTGTTTACAAGACGCATACTGTCATCTGTCCAGAACAAAACCAAGAGAAGACAAGTTAAGTGTCATAGGCACACTTTACCACCTTAAACCAAACCACACTTGCTTTATTTCCACAAGCCCACTGCAGTGGTCTTGTACCAGTACTCTCCCTGCAGAGTGGGAAATCCAAGGCTGTGCTCCAATTACCACTCCTCTGCTGCCCCTTATTGGTTTGTGAGCACATTCTTGACATTACCTGTCATTTCCAGAGGCATCTGCTCAGCCCTGGGGTTCACTTCTCACTAGTGCTGAGCAAGCCCAGGTTGTGTGTGCAAGGGGCAGAAGGCCATTCACAGCTATGAAATCCAAATACACGGAGACTGGCAATTCCCATATAACTTCAGGGCTGCTGAAGACACACATCAGGAGCAACTTCTAGAGACTAGGTTCAGAATAAACTGTGGGACACAGGCTGATTCTGAGAGGGAGACTAACCTTGTTAGGCTGAAGTTAATGTGTGTCCTTGCCCCTCAAAGTGAGGGTATGCGACAGCTTGAGCAATATAACAAATCCAGCATCCCTTCAGTTGCTTATAGGGATGCAATTTCAAGTTTGATGTTTAGCTCATCAGAAGTGCACTCAGCTCTACTGGGGGCCCTAGACGGGGCACTCCAAACACATCCCTTGCTGGAACAAGAAGTCCCATGGGTGGCAGGCAGCAAATGCTGCACTTTGCTATCAGCTAAGCTTCCCGTGGGAAATCTAAAGACACAGCAAGAGCACCCCTTTTGTCTCTGAAAGCTTCCCCACTTACTCCTCCCAAACCCATTCCACAATCCAGGGGACAGTTACTTTCATTTGTTTACCTAGAACCTTTCCATTTTTAAAATCCACAGCAACACTGAGTTGGTAAAGTTGAACACTAAAAAGGCATTTTCAATTAGTTTGTTCTTGTTGAAAAAAGTATTTGGAAAAACTGATAGTCTTTTCACATTAAAATTCTCTGAAATATTCAAGAATTATTCAGCCTTGGCAAAACCTGAAATTCCATTGAAGTATTTGTCATCTATATTTTAAGTCATCTAAGCTAAAGCAAGACTGATCACGCAAACATTTTCTGCAAGTAATTAACTACTTAAAGCAGACAGATCTAGTAGCAAAGCAATACTCATCCAAAATGAAATCTCCAAAGAGACAATGAGATGAGGGACATCTTTAGAAAAATCTCTTTGGCCTTTAAGCAGTAAGCCTTTGATTTTTCAACTACTCTTCTCATAGACTTCAGTTTTTAATTCATATTTGTGTTTCTTTCAAAACCAAAAAACAAATGTCAGAGCCAAGTGCTAAAACAAAAGGGAAAATTAAGATTATTCTGTAAAATGAGGTACTTGAGCACTGTGAGATGTTCTTAAGGCAACCTCACCCCTAATTCATAGCATAAGCAACAAAGTGCAATACAATATCACAAGAAAGATGAAGCAATAGACGCACTTTCCGATGGTGCATGTTCCTCCGGAACAGATTCATCAGCTCCTTGCACAGAAGCATATCCAGATGATGCAGTTTCACTACTATTATCTTCTTCATTAACTGCAGAGGCATTTGGTGTCCCACTGGATACTGTGGGTTGTGCAGATTCTGCCCCTTCTTCTACATCCACCTTTGTGATAAAAGGGAAAATGGTTAAGTCACAACTTTATAGGAGGCTGCATCTCTCTAGGAGACCAATGCCTGCAAGGACGAGAGTCGAGTGATCGCTCCCCAGACAAACTGTCATGCATTTTAGCTGGTCCAGGCAGCGTCAAGCACTGGCAACAGCATCTTCCCTGGCAACTGCCACAATGAGCAGTTGCAGAACACGTCAGAAATTCCCTGCGTACCCTAGGAAGTCATCTGGCTGCAGGAAAGCCATACATGCTAACATGTTCACTTTTCAAGGACACTGGGTACTTGAGAAGTGGCTAGAGGCTGTTTTCAGGGACAGTATGAGTTGTCAAAGCCTGCCTAAAGCTTTGAGAAACACCCTTAGCTAAGGGAGCTAAGAGCAATTCCTCAGTCATGCATTATAATCAATTTTGGTTGGCATTCTGCCCAAAGCTTTAGATGACACCAACTCAGCCCAGGTCAGCTGCAGGCCTCACTAAGTGGGACACAGCAATTAGTTCTGTAGCATCTCATCACTGACACAGCCACAACTGTGCTCAGCATCTGTGCTCTAGAGGCAGCATGACATAGCCCATACGTGATGACTACACTGGCATAACACTGATAACTGTGTCAGCCGCTACAACAGACTACAGGCTTACCTCAATACCCAAAGCCGTCAGTATGTCACATTTGCACATGGGGCATGTCCTGTGTTCCAGAAGCCAGGGGTCAATACAGTTCTTGTGGAAGAGATGGCTGGTGGAGGAAGGTAACAAGCAGTTAGGTTTCACACCAGCAAAACTGTCTATGCGGCAGCTATGAAGTCCCATTTAGAAACACTTAGAATTTATTCATTCTAGAGCAGATTACTGTATTTTGCCACAAGTTTCAGCTCAAAGTTATGAACAGTTGACCTCTCAACCTGTAGCTGGTTTATGCTTATTAGTATCTCTATACAACCTGCTAGAATTCAGCATTATCATAATTGCTACATCAGTTTTAACCTTTTTTCTAATTTTTGGGCAAAACATTCCCAGCTGTTAATCTAACCAAGTATTGACATCTCAGCCTTGGCTTTAAGGCTAACTTCCATCTTGCAGATGACTAAAGCACTTGTTTCTGTTAAAACTACACAGAAAAATAATCTCAGAGTTATGTCCTCAAGATAAACTACACTCCCACACATTTACTTTGTCTGTGAAGTCACTGTGTATTCAAAGTGGATACTTGGCAGGCTGCGCACTCAAGAAAGTAAATTTAGTTCAGCCATTACAGATGCAAACTTGCACTTCTATGAAGACACTCAATTCCACAAGGGGTCTGAATTAGGCTCCAGATTCAGGAGGATGACTTGAAATCGTGCAGTCTGCCTGTTCCCTCAGCATGAATAGACATAGCAGACAGGCACTGCTCGATATTAGTCAGAACTCTATTATGAGACAGGTGCAGAGATCACCACATCCTGTCCTCAGTATCCTATGCCCCAGTACGATACCAGGATTCTCCAACTCAGCCCAGATAACCAGTTCTTCCTTCCAGCTGCACCGACATAATGTCTGGAGTACAATCTGAAACTTCCTCAATGTGTGACTATTTTAGTACATGGACTTAATACTGGTCTTGTGTACCTCTGCTACTGTAAATGCCTTCAGTTTGACTATCTGGACAAGAATGCCTTCAGCAAATACACACGCCCCAGACACTTAGATACCACTGATGTGACTCACAGCAGCATTCGACTGCCTGTTGCTTTCATGGATAGAGTTAAATGCTGTCAACAAGTAGGGTCTCAGTGTAGAGGCCAGCCACCAACATCAAGTACGCTCTTGCAGTAAATATCATGGTTGATACTGGCAGAGATCACCACTGATGAACATTATCAGGTAAATGCAGTCATCATAAGCTAGTGCCTCTTAGAGCAAGATTTGGGCCAAAGAGGAAAACAACATAACAAATGTATGTAAAAGCAGTCTCAGAGCAAAGCATAATGCAAACTTGTGCATAAAGAATACATTTAAAAGAAGTTACTTCCCCTCTTAACCCAGTAAGTCATGCTTTGTTTGCAACTTCATCTCAAGATTAGCAGGGTTTATAGAGAAATAATGAGAAGCCAGACCTCCTATCAGCCAAAAGTATTCAGATCCTGTCTAAATGCTACTGTACTCATGGGATTGACTTCATTACTAAACAGGACCACCAACTAGCATCAACCTGACAAGACAGCTGAATACTCACTAACATGTGTGCCTGAACACTTATTCAGTTTTTCCTAAACTACTAAGGAAGTTTGTTAATAACAGCTTAACAGGCCAACTTCTTGATACCAAGCCAGGTTAGAAGTCATGCTGCTTGGGAACAGAGAAACATTTTGCAAAACTGTACCCTTGTGCACAGGTAACCCCAGCTTAGATTGGAGTTTGACAAGTAACACTGCTCAGCACACACACAGCAGCTACAGGTTTTACCATTCTTCAGAAGCTGATTTTTTCCCTCAAGTATTTCTTTGTAACCCTCCCCAAGGGTAACAAAACCTCTTCCCATATAAAACTTGTGCAGTTCACATTGCAGTCCTCTGATTTTAGCAGCTTTGCCAGAGCAGTCCCATCCAGCAGGCACATGGGAAAGTTTCCTTCAGCCCTAAAAAGGCTTCATGGCTCATCTTAGAAGTAACCAAATTAAAGTTTAGTGCTACAACACCAGCCTTCCACAGGAGCACAGCAATGAAATACAGAGAATTATAGAAAAATAAACTGCTATAGCTCTATTTTGGCCTCTATTTCAGAGTATCCATACAGGAATAGAAACACTTGCTTCTAAACTACCCAAGTTAGCATTGCTTAACAAGTTCAGCAGGAACACAGCTGTCTCAGTAACAAAAAAAAGGGCATAGTTTTGCCAGTTATCTGCAATGTAGAGGTAACATTCTTATACACCAGCAAAGGAGGAGATCTGTAAAAAGCCCCGGCACTCCCTGGAGAAGCACTGTGGTGTGCCAAGTTGTACTTGTCAGACCACTCACAGGGGAAGTTACGAACACATGTTGTTGCGGCACACTACAAGTGTGTATTTACACAGTTCCTGTAGTTCAAAACACTGTTTGACAGAAATTAAAGAATTCTTGCTGTGCAATGGCTTGATTGAAGTGTGATCAGCTTTGTTAACACAGCAAAAGGAACACCCAGTAAGAGGCTTCCGGATGCTGGATCAGGGGACAGTTTGGAAAACAACTTACTTGCAAGTGAGAATGCGCACAACTTCATTCGGCTTGTACGGCTCAATGCACACAACGCAGCTGTCTCCATCAGAACCAGTCTCCTAAAGTGGTGAAATGAATTTACCATGTTAACAGACTTGAAAAGCTTCCTCTGAAGTACAGTCAGATTTACTGCAGACAAAGGGGTCTAGCTAAAGTAAGATAGCTCCCATATGTAGTCTTATATAAACAAAATGTGTGGGTTATTCATAGTCAAACACACTTTAGCAGAAGCCTTGAAAGTTTAATCCCATGGTTTAGGAGTCCAGCTGCAAACCATCCTTGGATTACTTGAGACACTACTGTAGAGATTTAAGAACTGCTACCTCCAGTTTCAGCTACACAGAGAATAGCTAGGGCAGCTGAGTAGATATAGTTCATGCCAGCAAATTAGGACCTCTCACCTCAGCAGCTAAAAATAATCTGACTTATAAGACTGTGCAAACTGGGAAGTCTTGCACCCCAGAAAAGGACCTGGTCCCAAAGAGGAACCATCTCTGCAAGAGACAGTTACGGGCTCAGAGAGACTTCTGCATCCTGCGCCACAACGAAGGACCACTCTGGGTTCTGTGCAAAGCGTGTGCCATAATGCTCAGGAGATTATAGGATCAGTCATACCTTGTCCCCTTGCTTCAGGGTGCGCAGCTGTAACTGTTCAATGGCCTTCTTAGCCCTGCCCCTTAGTTGCCGCTGGAACAGAAAACAGTCCTGGTTAAACACAGTCACTTTCTCTTTGGTCCTGGTTACTAATACCAAGGTGCCTGCTGCAAGCAGGAACCAGTTTTATAACACGGTGTTATCAAAACAAGGCAAGTAAGCAGGACTATGCTGTTTAGAGACAACATGAAACAGAGCTTCAGGACATACTGGTGCGGTTATTGACTCTGGATGACACAAAGCATTTTCATATGCTTTGTTTTTAAGCAAACTTTTTGCAAAGCACAGGAATTTCAAGGGTTTCTTCTTAGAGACTAGGTAAGATAATACCTTGATCAGATTAGACCTAGCCAAAACAAACAGAAGCCTTCCAAATGACTTGCTACAGAAGACTGAACATCGAGTCCAACAATCAATAATTTTAACTAGTCACTTTATGACAACTTCCTGGCACAAACTCACCACCTGATGAAAGGTAAGATTCTCTACCAATCAATCAGCTCAGCTACCACCAGCACACCCTGAACTCATGCTCTGCCACGACTGCTCCACAGAGCACGCAAACAGCTCAGGAGCCTCCCAGCACACCCCACTCCTGTCAAGTGGAAGAATGCAGTTTTATCTCAATATTGGTTCAAAGTAACATGTACAAATGAGGGGAAAAAAAAAAAAAAAAAAAAAGGGCTCGGAGCTATTCGGAGCTATTTCTCCCCCTCCCTATGACAGGTATGAAACAAATCAAATGAATAGCCCCAGATGGATTACAGGGCAGCTTTAATGAATGCAGAGGAGGAAGCATTCCCCTTCGGGCAGTGATTCACATGCTGCTGTCGGGGCAGCAGGGCAGAGCCCAGCAGACAGCAGAAGCCCAGCTTGCCTGGCAACTGTTGCTGTCCAGCCATCACTGCTAAGCATTTGATTAGCACCAGAGCCAACGTCTGTTTAAAGGTCACAGATTGGTGCTGTTCCACCAACACGAAGAATGAGTGTCCTCTGCCTCCCCAGAGCACTGGCTGCATCAGAACAGAGGCATTATCAGGCAGCTCTGGTAGTGCCACCCAACACAGCATTTATCTTAGGGACAGACTAGACTCAGGTTTTGCAGCTAACCAACAACTCTCTCCCCAATTCAGCAGCTCAGTGCAGGAACTGTGCACTGTTGGCTCTCCAAAATTAGTTCCCCTTGTGCATTTTAGTTCAGTTACAAGAATCTCTTCTGGGATGAAGGTGCAGTGCCGGTGGCACAAGTACAGAGGGAACAAGTGAGTGGAGGGTTGCTGCTGACAAATTCAGTGAGAACTGGTAATTCAAGTCTGTATAAGATTTCCTGTGTGCTTAAGCAGTTAATGGCAAGCAAGGTCTGCTGGGACCCTGTCACAGAGTTTTGATGCAAAATGACTTATTTGTGTACTGCCACTGTTTTGGGGTACTAAGATATACCATCAATGTACACAGTCCCAGGTTTAATAGTTGATAGCTATTAACAACTATCAAGGAAGAGATACATACAATCCCAAGTTGAAGGATGCAAACAAGTTTTCAGATATATCTTTAATGAACATGAACCAGTCAAGTTTTCTTTGAAGCTTGTAAACTCCTACTGCTGAAGACATCAGTGTATGTTTCTGTAGGTCACTTAAGGTTAACTTCAGAATGATGCTCCCCTTGTCAATGTTTTGGACTGAAGCCACAGAGAAGCAGCCACATACTCCTCTCAGTAAACACTGAGGCTTCCAAAAGTTTTAGCATGGTAACATCAGAGCAGGAATGCAGCAATGTTAGTACTGCTCACATGCAACCAGAACTGTCACTGCTACTTGTTATTAATTGAAAACTAAACTTTCTAGGAATGTTCTCCTTCATCCAGTATCTAATCTACACATCTATGTCAGGCCAATCATATTAGACAGGACTCAACTGGTTGTATCGTTAATAATTTACTGAAACAATTTTTTAAGTTTTGCCTGGGCACAAGTTTAATTCTTCTTCATGAAATGCACCAATGGCAAAGTCACCTTTAACATTGATTTTGGTAAGTACAGCAGAACACTCCTCCAAGGGGGAGGGAGAAAGGTTGCAAGAGGAAGCTTTTTATTGAATAGCCTAGTAGGAGATCCAGAATGCTCAAGCTTGGAATGTCATGGCATTTTGTGAAGACAAGATTTTCAAGCAAACATTAAATGATATTGACAGTAAGTCTAAAAGACCCAACCAAGCAACAAACCAAACCAACAGAATTTAGATATTACAAAACAGCCCAGGTCCCAGCTCCTATCCAGGCTCTGACATGTTGAAGTCGACAGGCACCCAACTGGAAAAAAATAGGTTTGTTGTTGCTTAGTCCTCAGTCTTCCCTAGTCCAACACTGTCAATTTTGTCTGCAACCTTTTCTGCATAAGAGTGCCTTCCTGGCACCCTGCAAGCATGGGCATGGCAACGCAGACCAAACTAAGGAGGTCAGGAACTCCTGCTTTTCTCCTGCAAGCTAAAGGAGTTCTTCCTCACAGGTAGCTGCTGCCATGAAAGCAGTTTCAAATTGCACAAAGTTGAGCAACTGATCTCATCCAAAGCCACTAATTAGGTCATTTCTCAGCTGCAAAATCTAATCTTTATGAAATCAATAGAAGTGAAGACTAGAGCTTAAATTAGAAACCAAACCACAGATAACATCACTGGCTATTTTGCGTTATTAAGGATGGTTAATATATTAAGGAACTCAATTTGCCAGTACTCCACTAACTAGAAAGGTAGCAAGCCACCTACCACATTTGCCTTGTTTTTCTACCTTATTGCTCACATGGCTTATGATGCAGTAACAGATTGCAGAGGTGGGGACTTGAATTTCAAGTCCATAAGAAAATATGCATTCTGACAAGAACTCTCAGGTTGTAAACAGTTTAGCTAGTTGGCTCATGAGAAAAAAGCTACACTATTGCAACTTACAGATACACTACTAAACTTTGTTTTTACTTGGACTGCAAGACAAGGTGACCCGGCTCTTCTCAGTAGAGACTCAACTTTTTAAAGAAACCCTTTGCACACTTCTACATTGCTGACTTGTAGGCAATTCCTGCTCAAGCTGAGTGAGAGACAGCTGCTGCCTTCAAGAGAAGTCTGCAGGGAAGAACACATTTAAAATATACATGTTTACATGTGACCAAGCCATGCAGAAAAAGTGCCTTCACCAGATGCAGCAAGTAGTCATACCAAGAAGTAGAGAAACTGTATCGTCAAACAGCAAAGTTTAAAGGTACTCAACAGCCTGACTGTCTATAAAACAAGAGATTACTTCAGAAAACACCAGAGTTTGAAGATTTTTCTCAAGAAAAAAAAAAAAAAAAGGAGCAACTTATTGCCAATATGGTAATACCTAGAAGCCATCCAGTTCAAGCAGGGGTTACTATTAGTCCCAAGCACAAATGAAACATCTATCTAGCCAGGATCTTGTTTTCAATAAGCCTTTGCAGAAGAGAAAAAGCATCTATAAAATTGCCTCCCCTCTTTCTGTTCTACCCCTTAGTAAGCAAGTGAGACTCAAGCTTCATCGCCCTTTTCAGTCCACGGTGAGTGCTCTCCCAGGACTGTGGCTCAGTCCACAAGAACAAGCCAAATATTCAGGAACCCGAACATACAAGAGACAAGCTGCAGAGCATCATTATCACATATCACAATTAGCTCATCATAGCACTCTGTAGAGCAATTCAAAAGTGTTCGTTTTTATTCAAGTGGTAGACTGACACTTTAAAAGACTTCTCATTTATAGCAATATAATCCTACAGGGAAGGTCAGCAAAGCAGACATACTTTGAAGAGTAGTGCCACTGAGTAAAGGGATGCATCCAGAACAGCAGTTCACTTCTGAAAGAGGGAAAAATTGTAATACTTAACTATCAATACACTTGACTGTTTCCTCAGGATACCTCCTAGAAATGTGAATAACCCTTAGACATCTGTGTAATAAAGGAGACAAAACACACTTCTTAACTCCATCAAATAACAGACCCAAGTCCAGGCAATCCATGTTTCTAAATGGCTGAACGATGTCAGGAAAGCTCCCTATGTGGCATGCAAGTTGGTAAGTTTTTTGACTAATACACAGTAGTTCATGGAGCCATAGCAGTTAAGGTCCCAAACTTTGGATATACACAGAAAATCCAATCAGCTGGTTAACCAGGAACACTGTAGCATCACCTTTTAGTAGTTCACCTTCACTAACAAGAACTTTGTTATTCTTTGCTTATCTAATATTTGTGAGGTCAGTTTTTAGATGCCATGGTATAAAAACAATTGAAAACAATTCTGGATTGTCTTGAGTTTCACTTTTACAAAACAGTACATTTTTACCCCCTGGTAGCAGAGAAGCTTTCTTCTATTCTTATACTTTATAAAGCACTTTTTAAGGCTCCTTAATTTCAGTTCAGCTGAAATCATGTGGAACTGGCACGTCATTTATCAATGTTATTTTTCAATCTACAGTAAACTCCCAGAGCACATAGAGCCCAAGATAGAAATACTTTGTGAAGGTGCTAGCCAAGCAGACTGGATTTTCCCAGTACTGTCTACCACTGAGGCATTAATAACATTTGTTGCTTTTTGAAAGCCTGATAGCTCATAATAGCACTGGACTTCCACAAGCAGTCTGTTAAATACCTTCAAAGGAAGAAAAATGTTCACGTAATTTGATAAAGCTTTTTTTGCAGGCCAGCTTCTAGGGTGCAAAGGAGAGTGCTTCTGCCATGAGACACAGCTGCCAGGGCAAGGCTGAACAAAGTACTCACACCTGAGCCACTCGGATCCCATTCCTGCTGCTGCCAATCACCTTTGACAGACAGTTGTCATGCCAGGACTTTATTCTCACGTTTAAGGTTTTTGCGTAAGCCCTGAAGTAGCAGGTACGAAACAGGTCTGATCAGACAGAAGACAAAGCTGTGAGCATTAGTCCTACCAGCTGATCAGATTATTGCACAGAAGAGTTACTTGGAAACTTAACTCATTAGCAACTCCCTGCCTGGGTTTGAGAAGAACACAATTTAACAGTGCTTTTTTTTCAGACTCCTAATTGAGGCTGTCACTGCAATTCTCAAAAAGCCTTCTGTCAGAAAGCAGCTTTCGACAAGCAGCAGTTTCCTGGCTTGTGGTCTACAGAAAGGCAGCCGAAGTCGCAGACCGTTTGGCAGACACATTTGCAGTCGTGTCACACATTACAGCCAGCACACAGACAGCTCTGCGTGGGAAGTGTGAGGGTCAGCTAAAAGCAGATTAGCACTCTCACCGCCTCCAATTCACAAGCATTACAGCTGCACTGCAGATCAGGCAGTAAAACCAGCAGCAGACAGTCAACCAAACCAATCAGTTAATGTCTCCAGACAGTTCAGGGGTTGCTGCTTCTTCGGAAAGTTTTAATTTGTGATTCTGTTTAAAAATATCTCTTAGCATTTTAAAGATCACAATCTCTCCTTCCTGTGGAAGGGACAAATTCAGTAATTTTGGTGCTCAACCAGTATTTTGCCCTCAAGATCCACAACATGAAGGCTCAGGAGCATGAAAAAAAAATGGCAATGGCACACGCAAACTCACCTGCTTCTTGGACTGGGCCCTTGCAATCCTGAGTCTCCGAGCAGAATAAAAAACGAAGTAGCCCATGGTTGCTGCTGTGACAATGAAAAACGACACCGAGATGAAGAAGATGGAGTACTGATTCATCCAAGGACTGTGCTTTTTCCCCACTTCGATAGCCATAGTGACTTTCAGGCCACTCTCGATCCGATGTAAGATCTCCATGCCTTTCAGGTTGCCAATCATAATTGCAACAATGCTTTCAGCACCTGCAAAGGAGAAGGGGAATCCATAGTCAGTTCCCAGGAGCTGTATAAAAGTTATTTCCTTAGATGTTCAAGTGCTAAAGAACAGAATGGAAAGTTTCTAACTGGCATTTGCAGATTCAACAAGAGCTGCTGGAGTAAGTGTCATCTCCATGTGCTTGTTCAGCTGAAAGTTACATCCAATTACCTATGAGCTGCACAAGTGACCCATATTCAGAATTTTTCTCCATAGCACTCCTCAGTCCCATATAGAAAACACATTGTCAATATTTTGGACTCAACACTTTGGCAACTTACATTTTAACATTAAGTTAAACACAAATCCATTCAGAGAGAGGTCACTAGGGACTGCAGTATCTCCAGGAGCTTGAGGTGCCAGGTCCACAGCTGGTGGCTTAGGGACCTTCCTGTGATTGATGTGACTCCCTCCCTGCTCCACTGCTGCTTCTTAATACCTCTTTTCTAAATCTGACTGTACTCTTCAGGACTTCTCCAGACACTGAGCAATCAAGGCCACAGATCAGCCCTTGCTTCTGTGTTTTCAGAAGCAACTGAGAAATGCTTGAGTAGAATTTGGCTGTGAACTATAAATGCTGTTGTGGGGTTTCTAATGCAAATTCAGAGCCAAGCAAATATTGATGTGCACTCAGCTTTTAAACAGTTGGTGACAGATGGTAAAACTCTATCCAGATTTCAACAACAGATTTCATTTACTCATTTGAACATCATGACAAGCCATCAGCAAAAGGGGTTTATGGTAGGAAGAAATTTCAAGCAATTCTGGTCACCAACTACAGACCAGAAAAATAGCTGATTTAATTTTGGTGAAAAGCAAGTACTTGAGGACACTTGATACTAAACTTTAGGCAGTCCCAATGCAACACCAAGGCTCTTAAGTGGGAAAAAAAAAAAATTAAAAGGGAGAAAGATAGATGAGTAACTTGTCCCTGGCCTACCTCTAAACTAAATACAAGAAAAACGGATTTGAAGACTAGCTGGTCAGGAGTCTCACTGCATTAAACCATCAGCTGCACAACACTTGTAATAGATGTTCTATGGTGAAGGAATAAAGGCTGTTACATACATGGTACTCTTAGCTAACCACCTAGCTAAAAACTTTTTAATGGGGAGACCAATTTTTTTCCCTTCCTTGAAGAGAAACCTTATCTAACTTTCAGCTATCAAAAAACCTGCTAGAATTGGTGTTAAACCACAAAGGCTCTCATTTGATAAAGTGCTTATTAGTTTTCCAGCTTGTTTATGTAATGCCTTTGATCCAAGATGGCTAAGCATGTCTAGCAACCTTCCTCAGTGTGACTAAACTCATCTTTTATTCAGAAAGCTCCTTGTAATAACAAGTGCATCACACAGGGAAGAAATAAATAAAAAGAAGACTGCAACTACTGTCCTCTATAATGAACTAGGGCTTATACATCAGTTATAAAATTAGCTGGAGTCAGGTGTTAGGAACAAGTAAAGAATTAAGCATGAGTCAAGTCAGAAGCTGAGACTTTAATAAGCATAGAAGAAAGTGTGAAAGAACAGGCTGTGACAACATGAAAATAAAAAGCCTGCCAAAGAAAAAAAACCAACAACTTGTTCTGCCGTTTTCCTCTTCGCTTCTGCATGTCTCACTAGTCAAATATAGCTTGTGGTTATTTGCAATAAAAGATGTAGTGCATGGATTCCTGTTAATGAAATGTCACCTTCAGCCTGCAAAACCACTTCAGTTACTAGGCTATCGGTTGTGAGCAAGTCTCAACCTTAAAGAATCTCCCATTTAAGTTTTAGGCTAATCAGTTTACCAGGATGTCAGTAGGGGATAGTTTTAAGTCTCTTCCTGACACTTTTTCCTCCAGAAATTTCTCCTGCCATTTCAGCTCTGCTTTAGCCAAACACATGCCAGTGGTCAGCTGGTGGCTCTGGCACTGGAGCACCAAGGGCAGCAGTGAGTGTGGTCATTTCCATCAGCAAACTCCCACTGATATACATCATCCACCTTCAATATTTCATAATGCCATCTCTTAGGACCAACAATTAAATTCTAAAGGCAATTACAATTGAGCTAAGCTGACATCACATGCAGTTAACAACATGCCTTGTGCCAACAACAGGGGAAAGGAATCCAGAAGCTGCACCTAATTTCTGGTCATCAGTAGCACAGAAGTTCAGTCACTTCAGAAGCTCCTTTTGGCCTAAACAAGGCTCTGGCACCATCGTGCAGGGCCTGTCTGGGAGCATCACCCCTTCCTGGCAGAAAACAAGGACTCCACCTGCCAAGAGGAAATTCAGTGATGCCTGATTAGCCCAAAGCCAAGACAGAAGCCCAGAATCCACATTTAGGACTACTGCTGTGCTTCTGGAATACAACCAGCTAGGATCACCTCCACCCAGCACTTCCTGAGCTGCAAGATGAGTCCCACCACTACAGGTCCTGAAACATGTTCCATGGCTGGAAACCACCAACCTAGACAGACTCCTGGCAGTGCTCAGGCATCTCAATGGAAACAAGCTATTTGAGGGGACATCTGCAGAGGTGTCTCAAATACAGGAGCTGCCCTAGACTGTCAGCTTTCCCCTGCCAAACTCCAGCAAAGCAAGAAGGAAATCAATTAGTTGTGAGTGGCAAAAACCTCACAGAAACCCAAGTTCTTCACCCAGACATCAGCTTTAATGATTCAGATATAGCTTCTATAACTGTTTCTAAGGGACATTAGAAGGTGAGATTAAGCCACTGCCTGATCAGCTAATAATAGCGTCCTTGCTAAAGACCTGTTTAGTTAAACATTTCCTAGCCTCTCTCCCATCTCATGTGAAATTGGAGAGGGAAAGTTATTCAAGCCTGTAGACAAATATAACCTGCCTCTGTAGATTTGGAGTTCTGCAGGAGGTACCTCCCAAACTGTAAGGCAGCATGCTGGTCAAAATCTGAAGGATGCTGTTTTGCAGATAAGGGTTGGCACACACAGAGTGCAACAAGTTAAATGGTTTGTCATGGTGTGTTCAGGGTGAACAAAGCTGCAAGCAGATTCGCCCAGGAGATGGGGTTTTCAGACTTGCCTAATTTTTTCCCTTCCTCCCCCATGCAAGTGAAGTAATGAGATGCCCAAGCACCTTAGAGGAACTACCTCCTTCCCATGCATATTAAAATTACAACTTCTGGAAAAACTATAAGTAGGTTTATCAGTTTCTCTGGGTGTTACAGTTGGTTTTTTTTTAAGGAAAAAGAGAACTGGTATTCCATAGATATTGATTATTAATCTCCAGTAATGATCATTCCATTCCCACTTCTCTGTTGGGACACGTTGAAGTTGTCCACCCTTTCAGGCAGTTGTAGTACAGCTTCCAGGTGGTCTGGAGTTCACAAAGTGTCAAGGACATTCAGAGATTGAGTGCACTGGGTTTTGCAGCAATTGGAGGCTACATGACTGAAGGCTTTGTGCCCAGGCCCCCAAAACTCACTACTGTTAAAGCCTTTCTGTTAGGCAGAAGGAGAAAATAAAACTTTAGAAGGGAGCTACACTAGCACTCCAGGTGGAACAAATTCAGCAGAGACAACAGCCATAGCATGCAGACTTACAGGAAAGTTCTGCCCACTAGAGACTCTGCAATGGCCACACTGAACTTGCTCATGGTCTTGACTTGAAGTCTGTGCTATTGGGGAGCATGGAAGACCCCTTCAGCCCTCCCAGAGCACGGCTGCCAGCTATATGTGTAAATGTAACAGGCAGAGTTCCTGACCTGGGATCAAAGTTGAATGCTACTTTAACCATAACTAAAATTTATCCCTAGTGTCCTGCATCTTCCCTAGTGTCCCCATCCCTTGTGTCCTTGCAGTCAAGCCACTCACTGCATGAGAACATCAGAACTGCCTAAGCTTCACAACCATCCCTCCTGAGACAGCTTTGGCAAACAAATCTTCCCCTGAGGGGAGCAGGGTGTTGCTATAGCACTGTCTTTTCCAGGGTAAAATCCTGTCTCCTGGACATCCTGGTGCAGGCTCCTACAAGCTGAAACCGCTCCATGCAGGGCAGCCAGCCCAAGAGGCGGCGGCTGCTCCTCGGAGCTGCAACAAGTCAAGTCAAATGTTGCTGGTGTACGTTCAGATCTTCGCCTTTTCCTCCAGACATTTAAAAAAAAAAAAAAACTTTGCTCCGTGTTAATGTAGCTTTTTGCATTGTGCATTCAATAAAACTGAAGCACAGCCTGGCAAGGGGAGGAAGGAGAGCACCTCCAGTAATTTAAATCTCTGCTGTGTTAGCAAAACCCCCTCGAGTTGTGAAGGCCATATTTAAGTTCCCCAGTTAATTAACTGCCAGAAAACATGTTTAGTTTTAAGGAAAACTTTTTCAGCATTTGGATTTAAGGAATCTTTATTGTAATACCACACTTCTTGTTCACCACTTGAGTTTCATAACCAAGAATGTCAAACTGACTCAAACAGTTAATGACACCAGCTTCACAATTGCATGCTACTTTCTGGTGCAGCCCATTTTAAGGTCTAATACACTAGTACCTAACAAAAAACATCATGTCCCTTCAAAATTTAAGCAAAAAATTCAGTTACAGAACTTGCCATCTCCGCATATTGCCCCCTCCTCTATCACTGACTTCAGTAGCCCACCTAATACCACAGAGAACATTAATTCCATCTAAGAGAAATAGTTAACATTTCTCTGTGCAATACTCTGAGGTGACACTGGCGAACAGGGCTCTTGTGAGGCCCTGGCAAAGCTTTTTGCAGTGAATAATTAACCTCCAGCTGTTTGACATGTTTGCATGTCACAGAAGCCAACTCAAGAACTCCAGCTTCAAGTCAGCTGCTCTATCCTCACTTAAAATTGTTTTCTGAGCTTGTTTAGGCATTGGAACGGTTTTGCAGTGTTTAATCGTTTCCAACCTAAACAATTCTATAATTCTATACCAAGCAAACTCAGCTTCAGTTAAGTCATGAAAGACCCTTTCATTTCAGTTTAAAGGTGTCAGTGTAACCTGGAGCAAATTCTACAGATCTTTATTTTCTCAGATTGCAAAAGCCAAACTCCTCTAATGTCTCTATCACCAGTTTACCAAGAACAAGCTGTGAAACAGTGCAATAGTTTCCCTTTTGGGAGCTACAACATAGTTTGGTGAAAACGCTTGAGGAAGGCAATAGCTTTGTAGACATTTTTAATAAAGCCTGTCTAAAACGTGACAAGTAGCCAAGTTATTTCGGAACAAGTAAAAAGCTAGCATGCCTCACACAAGATCCAACATTTCTGATTTCATACTTTTTCCCCCCCCCCTTAAGTTTTATGTTACCTTTAAGCAAGTGAAATTAAGCACCAAGAGTTTCGCCAGTATTATTTCCCTTTATCTTGTGCCTTGTGCAACCAACACATCTGCCGTGGCACAGCCGCAGCTTCCCCTCCCTGGAAACCAGCACAGCTTGCGTAACACCTCACTGGGGTGTATCTGCACACAGTCCTTGGTCTTGATGCTATCAGCAATCCACTTCAATGATATTTTAACCTAATAGCCAACCAACACTAAGTTTTCCTTAGGACTCAACTGGGTGTTTAATATTGAAGAGAAACATGTCAAAAGTCACCGGAAAGGGAAGGAAGCAGCACAGTAACTCCGGCTGAAAGTGAAACATTCCCATGCCATGTGTAGAAGGGGTTTTCCAACAGACTAGCCATGGCTGGCTGGTTGGAAGTTGGTTCATATTGCAGCAGCAGAGTGAGTCCAGATAAACTAAGAATTTTATTTTTCTTAGCCAGTAGATCACCTTTGTTTGTTTGCTTTACAAAGAAATTAAACGGAAATTTGGTAGAAAACCAATGAACTGTTTTTTCTCTGAACGCTTTAAGAGTGAGAAATGAAGAATGAAATTATTAGCAGACTAAAGGCTGCAGGTACCCTGGTACAGCAGAGTAAATTCTACCAGAGAGCTACTACAGGGTGAAGGATTATTTTTAAAGAGCTTCAGTGATCTTGCAGAGAAGTGTTCAGAGAGGTTGCACTCACACAAACACTGTTCAAGGTACCACAGCAATAACCCAACACATGCTCTTTCTGCAGCTATAGAAAGCCCCAGGTGACCACCACGCAAACCACACGCTCAGAAAAAGCAGAACGGAAGAAGTTAGTCTTGATTTTGATGGCTTCACATAGAAAAAAAAAGAAGAGCAAAAAGCAGGCTTCAGAGTCTGAATTCTCAAGGAAAAGATAGGCTCTCTTTAACCACAGCAGAATCACTATGCCAAGACTCTCTAGGGTGATTACATACAAACCCTGGCCTTGGTCAGATAGTGGCTGGATTTCTGCATTTACCTACATGCTTGCAGCACAGATCAGCACTAGCTGTGCCTTCAGCCTTAGCCAGAGGAGTTAGTATTCACCTGGCATCCCTCCAACCCCCAACATCAAAGAGACATTAGGAGATCAAGCCAACTCTTCCACTTTAAGATGAAAGACACTGTCAGTTGACTCCCAACAATCCCCTACCAAACTAGCACACCTGGCTTTTCAGTCATGTAAGAATATTTAATTTATGGTCTTCCCGGTTTAAAAAAAAAAGACATTTTGAACGCTGTTTATATTGAAATAGTAAGAAACAGGGGATTTCTAGTAGTTATTGAACAGGCTGGTACAAGCTTACTGTTATCTGTTACAACAGAAGGGAAAATAAACTAACAGTGTACACAGACCAAGTCGATATTATGGACATGATGTCATTCACCTGGGATGAAAGGCCAGCGCTGCACACAAAAGCCATTGTGTCACACACCACACCACGCTGGGGACACAAGGGCTGTACCTGGCCGCAGAGAAGTGCTGGGAAACCAGCCGCCCGCATGCTAGCTCTGCTCTCAATGAGAACGTTGATTAAAAAAGTAACGATTGCACAAGGCCAAGTCTAATCAGGAATACCGATCTGACCAAGCAGCACTTGTCCTCTGTCACAGACACTGACAGAGGAAACGTCATCCTCACACCTTGATTGCCTTGCGATAACTCCCCTGTGCAAGATGGGAGGGTGACTGAACTCATAGCTCCAAGAGCAATTTAAGCCTGGAAAAGCTGACATGTAGGTAGAAGGCTTGTCCATCACCCTTCTGCTCTGCATGCTCTCCACCCCAAACACTGCCTGGCACCAAGATAAAAGAATTGCTCACTTCCAGGTTACTTTAGTTATTTAAAGCAACAGCCTCTTGTGACCCCAGCTTCTTGATTGAACTGTCTTCTTGCTCACACTATCACTTAAGCTTAATGAAATCTACTTTCAGCTTGCTTTACTTGGCAGCTGGTGCTATGCTTGATCTCTTCCTCCTTAACACACAAGTCTTTCAAACTACAGAGGCAAACAGGCAACAGCGAGACACTTGAAAATGTTGCGAAAATTGGCAGGAGTAGTCAGGAATAGGAGGCAATAGCCAGAGCTTTAAAAAGAAAGGGGTTTTGTTTGGTTGGGTTAAAAAAAAGTGGGGGAAAAGGAACATTACAGAGAAATGTAAAGATGAGAGAAAGCCTTAGAAGATCCTCAGCATAGCAAAGACAGAAGAGAGGGAAGAAGAGAAACCCTCTATTAACCAGTGGTTGTGTTGCACAAAAGAAATACCCATTCCGGAGAACTCATGCCCACAGCAGTCTTTGCCTGCAAACACATACCACCGTATGCTCTTCCCCAACGCTGCATTTATCAATGGGACTACACTGCTTGGGAACTACTACCCATGTTTGTCTAGGGGAACTTTTTGGTGAGCTTGGCCATCAGATCAGTCACCCAGCAGCTACTGCGGATAAGAAAGATTTCCACAGGCAGAAGGGTGAGGAAACTTTTACCAAACAGGCTGGGTGTCTGAAGGAGCACATCAAGACCAAATGTCATTTTACACGTCATGAGTTTCCGTGAGTTCTCCAGGGAATACTGGATGTGGAAGCCAACCTACACTCTATTTAAAGGAGCGTTAAGTTATTATTTGTCAAGTGAATCCAACAAATACCAGCCTTTTTTTCTTCCTCCCCCCACGCCCCACCTTCTGAGCCTTTAAGACTTAATGTAAATGCTGCCAGGCCCTAAATCTTAGGACATTTAAGAACATGAAATCATCCTTTAAAACAGCAGCCAAGACAGCACACCTATTAAGGGCACTAAAATGAATAAGGTCCATAGGACAGCTCTCCATGTGCTGTTTGGTCAGTGGCACTTACAGAAGAAAGGTATCATCTTTCAGTCCAGCGAACAGCATCTAAAACCCTCAGGAGAAATAGCAATCAACATTCCCCAATGAAAATTCTGCAGTGAATTTACTCAACAGCTTTCAGCAGTTTTGATTTATTAAAATCATTGCTCGTCCTCTCCAAATGAAATTGAGCTCACAGCCAATATCCCTTGCTCTCAATGTACTGGTAGCAGCAAAGCGCTCACCAGAAACAAGTACGTTTGAGAGAGCTATTGATAATGTAAGTCAGCACAGTGTGAGTCCAAAGGCATCTGTCTGCAGAAAGACGACAGGACACATTTGAAACAGCGAGGAACAGTGCTGAGCCCAACCACTCTTTGCTCACTGGCACACTCAAGACTGAGGCAGACAAGCACCATCACTGTTTTAGGGCCATATGTCCCACATAAAAGCCTCTGATACCACAGCTGTCACTTAAGATTTTAATTCATCCTTTGACATTTCAGCAGCCCAGTAAACCCAAAGAGTAAGGGCACTTCACAGACCTGTTCCAGGCTATCTAAGGGTTGGTGCCTACCCTGCAGTTTTCCATGACACAGAGGTACTTAAATTAGACCAAAATTAGCAAAGGCAGGGAACAGTAAGTGCCAGCAGCACTAATTAATCTGTCCTGCTTCTCAGTGCCACTCATGCTTGCTCACAGACCACTGTGCTGTGACCAACCCCAGCTCACTATCGCACCCACCATACCTGCAGGTGGGAGACTAGGGTCAGCAGCGAGACTCCGTGTACCACGCTCAGTTATCTGAATGTCACTAAAGCTGTGACATTACTTTCCTCTAAACCAGGCAGCCAGGAGAGACGAATTGAGCACATAAAGGCAAAAGTTGCAGCACACACACATCAAATAGCTTCTCTCAGATTCAAAGAGCTATGAACTCCAGGCACTACAGACTGCAAACATGATCCCGGCACAGTGGATTTGAGCTCCTTCTCAACAAGAAGCTGCTGGTAGGAAGGGCTAAATAACCTGCAGAGGCTCACCTGGCTGTGGCCAGAGAACATGGGGGAGCAAGTGTCATTAATTAGACCTCACATCCTCATTCCTCACCTCAGATGTGCTCAGCACAAATCTCCACTCAGCACAAAGGACAGGGGCACTATTTGTTTACACGACACTTACAAAGCATCAGCACAGCCTGCCTTGGGATTACTGTTCCATCTCAGTCTTTAACAGGAATAGGTTTACAGGTCACATCAGCCTTCTAATATCATGGCAAAGTTTTAGCTTGTTTCTAAACATCATGCCTCACATGAAGCTGGAGCAGAGCACAGTTACACACTTTAGCCATATGCTATTTCCTCTAAGGATATGGAGATTAGCCTTCACCTTAGTGAAATTCTGGCAGAACAAGTTAAGCAGCAGCACTACATATTTAACCTTTCCTTCCCCTTTCACCCATTGATGCAAGTTTACACTTGAACCAGATCTTGTTAGCCCAAGACATGCTGATACTGTTTTAGCCAGAATTATTTACCTGTGTTCCCCCAGAATAAGCCCTCTGCAGATCAGGTGATGTGCTTTTCAAGGCTAGAGTTATATGACAAGAGAAACCAAAGAAAATTATCTTCTGACCTGCAAAAACCCTTCTTTACCAGCTGCAGGGAAATACTTAACATCAAAGAACACTTTCCACGGTTATCAACATACCCTGACACCAAAGGCACCTAACAGCCTGGTTCCATCTTGAGTCAAGGTCCACCTTTAAAACAAACCAACTTTTGTTGCGCACTTTTTCCCCCACATGCTGCTGCTTTTCTCCAATCAAATGTCTTTTTCAGAAGGTCAATATAGATTAGGGAGAGGTGCAATTATAAGCACACAGAACTGTACTTTGAAACCCTGCTCAGCCTGCCACAGAGAGGTACCATCTTCTTCAAATGAACACAATTAAAACTCAAGTTTGCTAATTGATAAGGTTTTGTGCATATGAAAGTACAAAGTAAATATTACTTTGGACTCAATCAAATCCTTGACATTCCATGTGTTAGAGAGGATTAGGTAGGATTCAATCATATCTGATTTACCTATTTATTGCATTCCCTTGGTTTTATTGACAGAGTGGTTTGATTTTGTACTTTTTTTTTTTTTAAGTTGGCACACCAAAACGTTTCCATGCATTGCACTGATATAAGCAATAAAGAACTCATCAGACTAAACATGATAAGAAATGAAGTCTCTGGAAGCAGGATGACCGGGACAAAAAAAATACTGTCAAGTACAGGCACATTTAGGTCTCTAAACAAGAAAGCTGCTTCAAAAGCCTGACAGCCCCAGTAAAAGGCACACTGTACTTTTAAATAAGCTTCTGTTAATAACTTCGTGCTCTGTTTCTACCAAAGTTGTGCAAAGAAAAGCATGTTGTGCCATGCATTTTACCAAAGCCCAGCCACAAGGATCTCCCCTCTCTGCCAGGCAGGTGACAGCTCCCATGCCCGCGGCACCACGGGCAGGAGATGCTGCCCCAGGCATGTCAGGAGATGGGAAAGCCCTGAGGCTTTGCTTGCCCTTGCTCCAGCAAAGCCACCTCCCGCTACCTCAGCTTGGAGAAGTGCTCAGCCTTGTCTGGTTTCACTTGCTGGCATATGATGGCCCAGTTAAAGCAGAAATGAAGCCAGTTAGGGAACACAGATTAGGAAGTCACCGTTAGCACAGCTACAGCCATTACAGCAACCGCCAGAGTTGTAGTTGCACAAAAACCATTCTTTACTGGGCAGGGCTACTTTCACCACCGCCTCCAGAAGAGCAAAGGCTTCTTCCTTCACCACTGGAGGCCAGAAGAGGAGAGCCATCCCAAAGCACAGCTCAGCAAAGGGCAATATGTCCAGCTCTTACCTCTTAAGATTGAGCTCAGCCTATGGCAATACACCTTGTCAGCATTAAACAAGGAATATCTTCCACTTGGCAAAACGAGGCTGATTACTTGTAGCTTGCTCCCTCTTGGCCGGGCTGTGTTGAAAGCCTGCAATGTTTGTCAAGTTTGAGTGGAGAGCGTTGGCTCTCAGCAGGGGCACATGGCATGGGTGGCCCAAACACAGCATGCCACCAAAGCCCTGTGAGCAGAAGGAAGCACATCGCTCTGGGAAGAGGTGAGAACAGGGACTCGCAGGCAACCAAGGCAACAGAAAAAGATAACTCAAGTCTAGAGAGGAAGAAAAGGGAGGGTGGAATGGGAGAGAAAGAGACTAAAACAGGGACAAGGAATAAAAGCAACATCAGCAAGAGGCTTAGCCCTGTAATTGTGCTAGGATATGGCAAGGAGGAGTCACGCAGATGAAATAAGTGGTTTGACAGAAGCTGTCCTGAAGGCCCCATCCTGCTTGTCTATAGTTCAGCTGGGAAACTTCAACATGCCCTCGAGCCCCTGTCCCATCAGGCAGGATAATCAGGACAGCTAGAGCCACTCTGACATAAATCCCCCAGCAGAACGCTTAAGGACAGCATGGGAAGCAGGGAGCTCCTCTTGGAGCAGACCCTGCGGAGAGCAGATGGCTCATTTCAAGAGGCGGCTCCTAACAAGATTAAGATGCTGTAGGTCTCACAGCAGCCAAGATGGAGGAGGGGGGAAGAGCACCTTCAGCAGCAGGGTCATCAGCAACCTACCCCTGTCAGCAGCACCAAAGGAGCTCCTCTGGGAGCTGCAGGATTAGGCAGGCGCACGGGGAACAGGGCTGAGGGCAAAGATGCGGCTGTCAGTGTAGCAGGAGGAACTTGCCCAGCAATAGCCCAAACTAGATAGCATGTGCCAGCAGACAATGTGGTTACATAAGAAAGCTCTGCCTCAGAAAGGCCAGAGCCCATCCAGACTTTATGGTTTAAATTCTTAAAGCTGAGTACAGACAGTCATCCAGCTCATTAAGACTGCATTCAACAGACCTCCACAGGCAGCTGCCGTTTCCTTGTCTCACCAGAACACTTACCCCCACCACTAACAGACAGAAACCCTCCACATCCCTCATTAGAGGGCTGCTGCAAGGAAATAATCATTTTTTTTTTAACCATTTACTATTCATTTTCACTGTTGTATTTCTCTCCAGAAGATGTGACTTCCCAAAGCAGTGTTGCTTAGGAGAATACCAACATCAATCCACCAGCCAAGGGCTGGACAGAGCCACCAAAGCCAGCCCCCCCTGCCCCACCACAGACAGGCACCTGCTCCTGCTGTCACCAGAAAGCAGTTGCACAGCTCTGAGCCCAGGGCCGTTTCTCAGGAAACACTGAAATACAGCCAAATCTCATTCTTCACTTGAAAGATGGGCAGTTTGGAAAACAAACAAAATCACCACACTACAAAACATACTGCTGGCAAGTAGGAGGCTTTCTATAGTAAGAGAAGCTCTGTTATCAGCCTCTACAAAATGGAAATAACCTTCACAGGGCTTTAGCCACTTGCATTGGAAGTGGCATTTTGCTGGTGAAAAATCACCAACGGAAGAGCAAACCAGTCTCAAAATCTGCCTCTTTCTGAACCACTTAGTGTGCAGGACATGGGGCAAAAAACTGCATCCGAGTGTGGAAACCCAGCCTATTTCAAGGCCCAGACTTTACAAGCTTTAAAAACCCCAGCATCCATCAGCTCTGGGCAGCTACCGGTCATGCTAGAAACCCAAACAAACTGGAGACGCTGTTCCCAGCCTCACCCCGCACACACCCACGCCCAGTGCCCAGCCCACCCGGGCCAGAAAGCTCAGGTGGCCGCCTGCTCGCCCTCAGCCCACAATAGCACTCTCAGCTATCAGACATTGTTACTCATTAATCAGAGAAAATTCAACAACAGCAGCGCCTTGAACAGCACCAGCTAGTCCGGGCAGAAACTATTCCGGTGCAGGAGAGCCAGGAAAAAATTCCAGTCTCTTAACGTGCATCAAAGCCGGGTCTGCTCGGCGAGGGCTGAATCACCCACCTGGGGCTGCACCCGAGACGTGCCCTGTTCTCGCACCCCGCAGAGGAGCGGGCAGGGGCAGCTCCCAGCGCAGGGACCCTTCTCTTGCCAAGGCTCCCCCCTCCCGGCTGCCGGGCCCCGCGGCCGCTCACCGTGGTGGGACATGGGCAGCACCTCGTTGCCGGTGCCGCGGTAGTTGTAGATGACGGCGGCGGCGGCGCCGCGCTCCGCGGCCAGGCGGATCTTGTCGGCGAAGGAGCAGCCGCCGCCGCGCTGGATGAGGGCGAGCCAGCCCCGGGAGCCGCCGCCGGGCGGGGGGGCCCCGCTGAAGTTGGTGCGGGCGCTGCAGGCGTTGAAGGAGTCGCGGTCGTCGGGCAGCACCAGCACCCCCGAGGCCGCCTGCAGCGGCGAGTCCTGCCCGTACAGGCCGCTCTCGCTCGCCTCCCAGCCGCTCTGGTTCGGGTCGCCGCCGTCCTCCCACGACACGTTCAGCCAGGCGGTCACCACCGCTGCCGCCGCCGCCCCGGGGGGACCCTGCAACGGGGCGGCACAGAGCAGCGCGACCAGCGCCAGCAGCGCGGCCCCCGACGACATCCCGGCACGTTCCGCCTCCGCCCCCGCCGCCGCCTAAAATCGCCGCGGCCCCCCCGCTGCACCGCCCCCGGGGGAGGAGCGGGCCCGGCCCCGCCGCCGCACGGCCCCACCCCGCCCGCCGCGGGAAACCCGCGGGGAGTTCCCGGCGCCACCGCAGCCGGTACCGGAGCAGGGACCCCGGGCGCTGCAGGCACGGCCCGATCCCCCTCGCCAGATCTCCCCGCAGGGCAGTGGGTCACCACCCCAGCTTGCTTCCCAGTCGGTCGCCCACCCGGATCACCTCTCAGAAGTGAAGGTTCCTCCTGACATCGCCTCTCAGGGGCGATGGGTGACACTCCAGATCGCTCCCAGGAAGGGTGGTTTGCCCCTCTCCATCACCTCCCGGCACAGTGGGTGACCCTTCTCCAGACTGCCCTCCCGAAGCCGGCCCCAGTCCCAGCCGGCAGAGCACCAGGGGTCCCAGTGTGTCTGGGGATCCCCTGAAGAGGCTGACCTCTTGAAGCAGCTGGCCCCATAGCAGCCCTGAAACACAGCAGCCCCAAGCACAGCAGCACCAGCACCCGCTGCCCAGCCGTGACCCAGCCTGCTTTGCACCGTTGAGTTAATATTTGCTGAACACTCAGCAACACGCAGTATCAGTCCTGCCTGAAATTGGTTTATAGAGTACTAGGTTAGCTGTGTTAACTCACTGGCCATTTTTCTCCATGTCATTAGACATACACTATAAACCTGCCACTTAAACCAAAACTACCTTTTCCGATTTATGTATTAGTTATGTTTGTATAGTTAATTATTATTTTATCTATGTAACTTGCAATGAGAATTTGCATTTCTTCAGGGCATTACTTTTGGCATTACTGCCATTACTTTTTGGGCATCCAGTTCGCATTCAAAAGCCCATTCTGCTGGCGCTTACACATTTTTGCTAGGTTGTCCCACATCAAGCAGTGTGGTCAGAGTGCTTGCGGAATCACTACATATGAGCACGTAAAGCCCCACCGGGGAATTTGAGGCAAGAAAGGAAAATGAAAGGAGAAACAAGAACATTTTGGTCTCCTCTTCACTCTTTGCACAGAGGAGCCCCCCTGCTCCTATCAGCTGCTCTGCGGGAATTGCCCCCACCACCAGGAGCCTCTCAAACACATTCCCAAATGGCCACATGTCACTGTGCACAGGCCAGGTCTCTGGATGGGAGTTTATCATTTAGAAAGGATTAGTCCTGTTCAGTGATTACATGGCACAAGATCAGCTGCTGCCTATGCAATCACCAGCAAAATTAGTGTAAACACAGAGTTAAACCCTTTCTGATATGAGCTGGTACCGTGTAGTTTTTAATGCAGGGTTCTGGCTGATTCTGAATCCACGTGGCTGACAACTGATAACTCAGTGTTGATCTATTCTGCACATTCTCCTTCACTTGCACCTGTACTAAACGCTGGACACTGAGCATTACACAGTGAAACCCAGACTGGGTTTGAATGATTAGCCGGGGCAGGAGCTTCAAAATCAACCCTTTCCACTGGCATCCACCCCTGCCAGCACCTACAGGCTTTTGTAGCTCAGGAGCACAGTGAGATCAGTGTTCGGCTCTGCTGCTGAAATAGCAGCGTGCAGAGCAGGTGATGAAGAGCAGATGAAGCAATTTGCTAAAGATCAATATTACTAAGTATGCAAAGCTTACTAAGCAAATCCTTTTGTCCTAACCTAAATAAACCTCTCATTTTCTCTTTCCACATTTAAGCAGACAACTTATTTCAACAGTAACATCTCTAGCTATAGTAAGTACATCTCTTAGCAATAAGAGAGACATCATTTTGTTTTGAAACCTGTTCATGTAGGTGCAGAGAACAACTTAACAAACACTCTGAAAATATAACCAAGCTTTATGCAATGCACAGCAGCCAAACCGCCAAGCTTCAAATGCCTTCAGAGCTTTAAGGATGTTTAGCTCTGGCGTTTTCACTGAGACAATATTGGACCAAAGGCAAAGATCGGAACCTCCTCGGGCTACAAAACTTCCTATAATTCTGGGAATTTTGACCATAAGGCTTAGCCACAATACCTTACACCTCCCACATTATAGTTTGTGACACGTAGTACAACATATTAACAAGTAGAGCAACTTCTACTGCATTTGTTTGCGAGAGCTTTCTAAAAGTTTCTGAAATTAAAAGCACTGTAGCCCATGAGGCCTACAGATGTGAGAATGATTGGGTAAGCAGCAGTAATGGGCTCCCACAAAATCAGAAGCAGAATTCCATCTAAAATACTTACAGCATGAAGGCATTTCTGGCACAGCTCTGATATTTTTCACCTTAAAAGACTTTTATTCTTTAAAAACGTGTGCTGTATAATTTTGCTTTTCATTTTCCCCCCATAGCAACTGGTGGAGACTCTCAGAAGTTCAGAAAGTAGGGCATGACTTTCAGATAAACAAAGTGAAATCCTGGGAATGCTGTCACTGCCTTCTCCAGGGATGTACCCTATCATTATCTGGAGCTTTATCTTATTTGAGTAAATATTTAATATTTTTTTCAAGGTTAAAAAAAAAAAAAGCATATGCTAAACATTGCTTTTTAATGCTAAGCCAGATCACTCAGGGCATCTTGCTGATGAAAGACCTGTATGTTCATGTCCTTCAAAACTGTGTTTGTTTCTTATTCAAGTACGCAGCTCTGGATCTCTGGCTTTGGAGGAAAGCTCACAAGGACACAAGAAATCTCGGTGAGGGCAAAGCACGACAGGAGCTGGCACTGAACCATTCAAGCGCTGAGCCTGGATCTGAACCGTGTCTTTGGGCCTTCTCCAATGAACAATGAAGTGGAAAGGAGAAGCACATAAAAATGGAAAAAGCAATCCAAAGGAGTGCCATAAAATGAAGCCCAGGACTGAATGTCATGGGACAAAAAAAAAATCCATGAATAAACACTACCCTGAATTACAAGTTAAAGAGAAGAGATGTTAAGACATCAGATGTTACATTTCCTTATCCCAAACCAGCTTGTGTCCTGACCAGCAGTGGTAGGGGTTTGAGCAGGCGACTTGCTCCAGAGTAGACGATGGTGTGGGCTACAGCATCCCAAGCTTTTAAGCTAGCTGAAAACAAAAATAAGGCATGAGAATGGAGCTTGTGGTCCTTCGCTGCTTTATGAAGAAGACAGGCTCAGGCTGGAGAAGGCGCAGAGGCTGGAAACCTCCCACCTCCTGCCCCTGGGGCTTAGGAGCTTCCAGGAGAAGCTGCGGTGATCCTTGTGAGTAGATGCAGAGACACATAGAGATTGCCAGTTCCAGCTAAGTGTCACTATAGATCTAGGAGCTTGTTTAGCTCTAACATCACTTGGGAACTCCAACCTAAAACTTTCTGTTCACTGGATGTGGGAAAAAAAAATGTCCTGTGTGCTGGCACCAGACATTTTCCATTAGCCAGCCAGATGTGCACAGGAGCCCCCGGTGCCAGGGAAGCAAACATTGTTTCTGTGTATTTCTGGCACACTGGGACCAATTATTGTGACAGCGCTACATGTGCTTTCTACTACCCCAGAGAACATGGGTAAAACTCTGTCAGCAGAGGCAGAGGGTACAAAAGGAATGGATGCTCATACAAAAGCTTGTATGCACTCTTCTTCCCATCAAAGACACTTGCAATTTCATGAAATTATGTTTTCCATCTTTCATTTCAAAGGAAGTTGGTTGATAAATACAAATAAGCAATATCCAGGAGATGCAAGCAAATGAAAGTAAAGATAAAAGCATTACCCACGTGTGACTACAAGGAGCCTTGAGCAAAAAGAGCATCTACAGTTCCTCTGGAAAACTAAACCAACAAAACATACAAGAAAGGCCTAAACTTGCCGGGCAACACATACTTTTGCTCTGGTTTGGTTTCACATGGAGCTGAAGCATGATGCTACTCAGGCCTGTTGATTCAGTGGTGGTCTTTATTCAGTGACACTGGAGTTTCCAAGCAGGAGACATGAATCAATGGTTTCCATCCCCTGCAGTGTGTTGGGCAATCTCCATCCAGCCTGGGGACCGAGATTTTCCATATAATGCGTGTAATGCAGTTGACCAGCTGAGGAGCATCAGGTGACTGTAAGTCTGAACACATCCTCAAGAGCAGAACGTATTGACACTTGGTCCTTTGAGGAAGAAATGACTCCAAGTAAACATGTTTGCCCTTTCTGGGTTTGTTTGTGCATATGCACAAACTCTGGGACCACAGATTGCAGCTACCCACAGAACTCACAACCCTGAGGAGCTTTTTCATCCGAGTGTGCCTGTTTTCAGTTCTTTGTCTCCAGCAGATCTGCCCAGTTCTCGGTGAAAAGCCCTCACTATGTCCAACAGGGAAAGCTTAGCAGCGACTTCAGCTGGTCCTGAGAACCTTGTTTACAGAACTGCAAGCCAAAGGCAGGAATGCTCTGAATAGGGGCTTTTAAGATAACAGCTCAGCTTTTGCAGTATAATTAGGACATCGGCATAATTTGGATGTACGTTGTGACAAACTTCAGCAACCCCAGGAATGCCAGTGGGAACTTTGCCAACAGCCTCCACATGCCAAAGAGTTGCCAGGCTCTCTAGTTCCTTCCTCCCACCCCCAGGAGCTGCTGACAAGCTGCAGGAGGCACCTGCCACCCCAGCAGAGACAGCCCCACAGAGGGCCCGGGAGGAGGAAACACACGCTAGAGCAACACACTCAAATGCAACAACCAGGAGGTAGAAAATCCTCTCAGAGAAGGTGCATGAGGTTTAGGGTTTCAGTGCTTGGATCCAGCTGGCAGATGCAAGGGTTACAGGGTCACCCAAGCTCCCCAAGGGCCACCCAGCTCCAGGCAGAGTCACGGCTCACGGCCAGGAGTGGTCAGCACTCGCTCCCTTTCTGAGAGGGCTGTGGGACTGTCTAAACCAAAGATCAGCTCTAGACTAAACGATTTGGTTTAGGACATACTTTTTTCCTGAGTTTTATTTTTAGCACGAGACTTCAAAGCACGACAGGCATGAACTGTGAAGTCAGGAGCTAGAGGTGGTGTCCCTTCCCACCCGAGAGTTTTTTAACATCAACAGCTGGTTAGAGAACAGAAAACCCCACCAGATCCTGCAGGTCCCTCAGGAGAGGCAGAAAACTGATGCTCAGCAACCACACGCTATCTGGCCAGCTCCTGGCTGCCCCTGCCCAGGGACAGGCCCACCAGCGAGAGTCGGGGTTGTTAGTTCAAGTCAGGTTTATTGGTTTGAGGAACAAGGAAACAAGACGACTCTTCAGCTTGTGGTGGGAACAGAGGTGAAACCACAGGGATGGGAAGGGAAAAAAGAGTAAAACATTACCCATATGGAGTCAGAGGGGGTGTAGGGACACAGGGGACAGGTTTTTAGGACAAAAGTCCCACTTTGTTAGTTTTCTTTTTCTCACAAAACAATTTATTTCAAGCAGCCTCTGTGCTACTTCTACACGTGTGCTGGTCTGGTCAGGGCCAGCAATCGGCTCTGCTTTCTCTGCTTTCCACATTGCACGCCAGCACAGCCCAAAGCTCGGGGATCTTCCAGAAAGGGAGAAAATGGGTTTGAGCGTTCTCAGGTAATAAAAGGAACCAAATCCAGCTCTTCCCCACTGTGAGGCAGAGGTCTCCAAGAAGAGGTCTCCAACACAGCCCTCGTGCTTCACCAGGAGGGACCGGCCCAAAACACAGCAAGAGTCAATGCATGAAATGCTTAAATCCAGCTGGGTTCCAAGCTCTGAGTCTCATCCTGAGCCTGAGTAATGCCCCAAACCACAGGAGCGTTTGAGGAGATGAGAATTGAAACTCACTCTGTCTTCAGCATTTTCCTCTTAGCTATTTAGGCTCAGCTCCTTGCTTAGGCAGGTCACAGTTTGCTTCACTGCCTTTCTTCGATCCTTCTGAGGTGTTTCACAGCAGTGCTGGTGTAAAGAGGTACCAGGAGCTGATCCTCAGCCAGCACACTCTGCAATGTCCCATAGGACTCATTACACTCATACCTGCAGGTGGTCATTCTTTTTCTCTTCAGTTTTTGTGTTGGAACAACTAACACAACTTTAACTGCAGTGGCATGACTGATAAGAGCAGTTGCACTGATAAGTGACTGAGGAAAGCTCTACATGTTCTAGAATATGTTCCAGTCCTTGTAATTAGAAGCCAGACTGATTGACTCGATTAGATGCAAATATTTCTTTTGTTCTGTGTTTCTAGCAGGTTAAACAGAGGATGCCATCTTTCTCTTTATAGAGGAAATGGTTAGCCAGCACGTTGGCTTCTTCTTCTGTTTCTGGCAGTTAAAGTTCTGCAAAGCCTGTCCCAAGCTTTGCTGGCTGAGGAAGCTCATGAGAGAGTCACACTGTGGTCCCAAGGGCAAACCTTCTGCTGGTTTTCAACAGAAGCACCAACTAGTCTCCCTTTACATGTTCACCACCACGGTTATGGATGAACAAATGGGTCACAGTATGTAGTCACCTGTAACAAACCCAGTGCTCATCAGGTGGATGGATGATGGCAGAGCGGTGGATGTGGTCTACCTTGACTTCAGTAAAGCCTTTGACACAGTCTCCCACAGCATCCTCACAGCTAAGTTGAGGAGGTGTGGTCTAGACAATAGAGTAGTGAGGTGGGTTGCAAACTGGCTTAGGGAGAGAAGCCAGAGAGTGATAGTCAATGGTGCAGAGTCTAGTTGGAGGCCAGTATCTAGTGGAGTGCCTCAGGGGTCAGTACTGGGGGCAGTATTATTCAATATATTCATTAACGATTTAGACGAGGGAATAGAGTGTACTATCAGCAAGTTTGCTGATGACACCAAGCTGGGAGGAGTGGCTGACACGCCGGAGGGCTGTGCTGCCATCCAGCGAGACCTGGACAAGCTGGAGAGTTGGGCGGGGAATAACCTAATGAAATTTAACAAGGGAAAGTGTAGAGTCCTGCATCTGGGCAGGAACAACCCCAGGTTCCAGTATAGGTTGGGAAATTACATATTAGAGAGCAGTGTAGGGGAAAGGGACCTGGGGGTCCTGGTGGACAACAGGATGACCATGAGCCAGCACTGTGCCCTTGTGGCCAGGAAGGCCAATGGCATCCTGGGGTGTATTAGAAGGGGGGTGGTTAGTAGATCGAGAGAGGTCCTCCTTCCCCTCTACTCCGCCCTGGTGAGACCACATCTGGAATATTGTGTCCAGTTCTGGGCCCCTCAGTTCAAGAAGGACAGGGAACTGCTGGAGAGGGTCCAGTATAGGGCAACAAAGATGATTAAGGGAGTGGAGCACCTCCCTTATGCAGAAACGCTGAGGGAGCTGGGTCTCTTTAGTTTGGAGAAGAGGAGACTGAGGGGTGACCTTATTAATGTGTATAAATATATAAAGGGTGAGTGTCACGATGATGGAGCCGGGCTCTTCTCAGTGGCAAACAATGATAGGACAAGGGGTAATGGGATCAAGCTGGAACACAAGAGATTCCACTTAAATTTGAGAAAAAACTTCTTCTCAGTAAAGGTGACAGAACACTGGACCAGGCTGCCCAGGGAGGTTGTGGAGTCTCCTTCTCTGGAGACATTCAAAACCCGCCTGGACATGTTCCTGTGCGACCTCACCTGGGCGTTCCTGCTCCAGCAGGGGGATTGGACTAGATGATCTTTTGAGGTCCCTTCCAATCCCAAACATACTGTGATACTATGACATTGATTTCCTTCCTTGGAGGCTAAAGAAACAGTACTAAGTGCCAGGGTGGTGAGGTGCTGAGCTCTGCTGGCTCTGTGTTCTAGGGGCTCTGGAAAATCTGGCAGCTCTGTGGAGGTGATCACAGCTCACAGGGATTTTTATGGTTGCTCAGGAGCCTTTCTGGAAGGAAAAAGCTGTCTGCTCTGGAGATTGAACAGTCCAGCCCTGCCCTGAGCAGGGCAGCTGGAGACAGCTGCCAGGGGCTGTGTCCAGTCGCATTTTGAGTATCTCCAAGGATGGAGACTGCACAACCTCTCTGGGCAACCTGCCACACTGTTCAACCACCCATCACAATTAAGGACGTTTGTCTTATGTAATTTCTTGTTTGCACCTTTTGCCTCCATTTCTTTCACTGAGCACCCCTGAGAGAAATCTGCCTCCATCATATTTACCCTCCCTGGTCCCACCAGGAATTTGTACACGTGGATGGGAAGCCCTGACGCCTTCTCCAGAAGGACCTGTCCCAGCTCTCCCAGGCTCTCCTTGCAGCAATGGCTCCTGCTGGTCAAGTGCTTCACCCTCCCTGTGTCTGCACCTCCCACCGCAGCAAAGACATGAAGCCACCTAACAATTTTCTCAGACCATAAATGGAGGAATTTAGTTTACGCTATGAGAACATTGACTTCAGAGAGGTATCTGGCCCTCTGTTAGCAGAGCCACTTACTTCACAAGGAATAAATGAAAGGGGAAGTTCATGGCATCTGCTCTTCATGGACATTCTTGGAAGTTCATTTGTTTTCACGTGGAGGTCCCATACGGCTTTTTCTATAGTATACAGAGGAGATGACTCAAAGTATGCTGTCAAACAGAAATTATTCTGAAGGTCAAATAAGCAATGATATTTCAGAGAGTTAAAAAGGGGAACCTGAGCAAGATTCTATACCAGCTTTCAAAGACCAAACTCCATTGGCAGGCATTTAGCCCACAAGTTTATAACAGGTATTGCACCAACGCTTAATAAGATCCTATCTCAAAGTACTTCTGAGATGACATAAGTTAGACTTTGAGGCTACAGAATATCCTGGAAACAAGTTGGAAGGAAACGCAAATCCACAACAATTTTTCTTTCAATTATTGTCAGGATTGCCACTTATTTCTATTGTACAGACAAACTGAGATATCTGCTTGCTCCTGTTGTACAACAGTTCTGCCAGGGTATTGCTCTCCATGAGTCTTGGAGGCTTTAACCAGTAAGAGGTTTGTTTGCTTGTTTTTATATATATATATATATATATATATATATTTATATTTAATACTCCTGTCTCCAGCCTCCTATTTTATCTTCCAAACGAACAGGAAAAAAGGTAGAAAATGACAGTGACAAGAGGATACAGGCCTGTGCTGGCCCCTGCCAGTCCTGCTTACAGAGCCCAGGCCCAAACCAGCTGCTTCGTGACTTTGCAGACCATCGTTATTCTGCAACCATCTGTGGTCCGGTATTTGCTACTAAAAAAGGAGCCCCCAAATTAAATTTTTTTAACTTTGGCTGTGTTTCAAAAACTTGATAATTCCTGAACTTTCCATTTAAGTTTCAAGGACTGGTGCTGGAAAATGTTGTTAAAGATGCATATTCCATTTCCTTTCCAGAGCAAATCAAGTGAAGTGCTGGAACTACTAAAAAGAGACATTTTTCTTTGCCAAAGTTTAGTCTCTGTACCATTGGATCAGCCTGACTTAATGTAAATAAGACACAAACACCTAAAGAAAACTTTCAGATTAAAGTAGACCATTTTCCTACTAGTGACTTGTGTAATCGGAGAGGAATGGGAAAGTTGTTACTAATATCTTGACTCCTAAAATTTTCCATAGTAAAAGCTATTAATGTATCATTTTTATCTTACGCATGTGTGTGTAACAACAAACCAACACCCAGTAACAGCTACAATTGATGGCAGGTAGAAGGAACTGCGGTAGAGGATGAGGAAGGAGTCACCCCAGAGGGGAGTTTTTTATCTTTGTTCCTTCCCAGCAACTTCACATTATCAACACACCTGGACTTTGCCCAGAACAAACTATTTAATTGCTACAAGACTGAGTGGGGGTTTTACTATGTGAAATACATAAATAGTATTGTACTGTTGTAACAGAAAATAAGGTTGGCTAGAAAGCTCTATTGATTTTATGTTAAAGTCAACAGGAAGGGAGGAGGACATGAGACATCGTCACCACGGCCCCAAGGCCTGATGAATAACCGAGGACTCCTGCATCCCTGGGCAGCAGCAGAGCCACACGGATGGTGACAGAAGACATCGTGTCTGGTCCCAACCGAGAGCCGGCGCATAACTCCAGCAGTTGGGGTTGGACTGGATGACCTTTGGGGGTCCCTTCCAACTCAAACTATTCTATGATCAGGAGCTCGTAGGTCGCTGGCAGCAGTAGGTCAGGTTTTCCTCTCGCTGCTCGGACAACAGGGCGACTCCTCTCCAGAGGCCCCTGCCCAAATGGCACAGAGGGTTAATCCCCAGGTCTCCTCAGATCTCTCTTGGCAATGCCACCATTGGCAGATTCCAGCCAAACAGGAGATTTCCTTCCCCAGCCCCGTGAACATCTCTAAGAAGGAAAATCAATCATCTCCAAGCACTCCTTTGCTCTAAGTGCTGTGCTGCAACAACCACCCCTCTCTCCCAGGCATTTTCTGTTTTACCTAAAGAACATACAACTCCACACTTTTGCACTAAGGGAAACAAATACAGAGAGAAGGTGCTTCTCCTATACTGACTGGACAAAGAGCTCATCTCACTGAAGTATTTTGCCCTCATCCTCTTTAACACATACTGATTTATGATATAAACCCTCTTTGCCACCTAATAGATTGTGGTATCCACTGTAGTCCTATAGGACTACAGGAAATAGTCCTACAAAAAAATTACAATTTGTCTTTTGAGAAAACTAAATGAAATAAGATGGGACTTGATGTCTCCTGAAATACACTCTAAAGTGATAATTGTGTTGCTTTCAAGATTTAAAAAAATCTTTCTAGTTTTAGAAAAAAAATCTGAAAAATTAAGGTCTGCTCTCAGAGCTCTTCCTAAACAATTATCTTATTTCCAGAGTCTAGTTTAACTGTCAGGCTTATGACATCCCAGTTACCCCACATATCTAAACGAGGTTCCATTCCATTCCATTCCATTCTCCTCCGCTGGCGTCCAGGGGAACAGGCTGTCCTGCTCACGCCTTGGGCCAGCCGGGGCCACCCCCACTCGCACAAAACACAGCTGGCACCGACTTTGCAGCTACCTAAAGCCAGTGCAATTCTTTCTTCATCCATCCATCCATCCATCCATCCATCCATCCATCCATCCATCCATCCATCCATCCATCCAGTGTCAGTATGAGCTGACATGCTACAAAAACAAACTAAAAAAGCAAATTAATCTGAATCTTGGCATACCAGCCACTGAAGTCTAAATCCCTTTCTCCAGAAGAAAAGTTTTAGTTTATTGGCTCTCCGTTTCCAGTAAAACATTTAAGCTCCATTTGCAAATGTATCAGGAGAGTCCAAGCTGGCTGTGCAGTACAACAAGCCACTGCACTTTTGGTGCTGTAGAACACATTTTTTATTGTGTGGAGCAAAACCTCATTTAGGATGGTTTGGTTCATAAATCACTTGTGATGCTCCTCCAGTTGCAGAACTGAGCCTTGGCTGACTCCTGTCACCTGCCCCACTGTGGGCTCCACACTAGACAGACACCTCCCGAAGTGGCAACCAAACCAGCATGGCTGTGGGATCAGTGAAATCCTGGCTCATCTCCAGATTAAAAATCGCTCAGCTTGCTCCCAAAATCAGACAAGCAAGACTTAAGCCAAAGGATTCCTAGTGCAGCTCCACCAAAGTACATTTCACGGAGCTTGCTACGTATACTTGTACTTTGTACTAAAGTTCTTATTAGACACGTTGACCTAGAGGAACACACACAGAAATAAAAGCCAAGTAATACAGTATCATAGTTAGCTTCTCAGTTCTTCCCTAATGGCAGATTCATAGCTATTATGGCTAGACTGGGTGATCACAATTATTTTGCCTAACGTTTCGTTAAGGAATTAGGGAATCTCAGAAGAGGCTGAGATCAGACACCATTCAGAAAGGATTAGAAAGTTTAGGAAAAAAAAATTTAAAACCCCATAAACAAACAAGCCAAGAAACCCCAAAACCAACCAACCAAAAACCAAACCAAGATCCGCCTCGCAGTCTGCAAAGCAGATACCTGTGCTGCAGACCCTTGTAGATTCATTTGTGTTCTCTAGCCTCCAAAAATGAACTAGTGCCTTCAAAGCAGACACTATGGGTTTCTATATCACTGTGTAAAATAATTTGGTGCTGTAGAACTAGAAAAAAAGATGCTGACTTCAGAGGGTCACCAGTTTGGCTACACTTTACCAAGCTCAGAATGTAACAGCAGAGTATTTCTTACTAAGCACTGAAGTCACGACTCAAATTGTACAATACATTTTCATTCCTGTTGAATTTATTGATTAAAGCAACAATCACCCACAAATACAACTGCTTCCTGCTGTCCTGCAGCAAACTTCAGGGAAATGCCCAGCTTTTAGCGCTTCACACCGTGATACTCACCGAGGTGCGACATCAGGATGGTCCTGTTGCCTTTGCTCGGCGTGTTGTAGATCACAGCTGCTGTCGCACCCCTTCTGGCTGCCACCGCAATTTTTTCAGCAAAACTGCAATTGCCTCTTTCAATCAATGCGATCCACGGCGGTTCTGCGACAGTGAACTGGGTATTCGCGTTGCAGGCTTGAAGATCAGATTTAGGAATGCCTACAAGCCCCTGAGCACTAAGCAGCGGAGAATTTAATCCATACAGGCCACATTCGCACTTCTCGGACGCAGACCATTTGCTAGTGCTGTTGTAATAAAGTAAACGAATAGAGGCTCTCACCGAAATTGCCACTGTGGTCTTGAATAAAGTACTAACAATCACCAGGAGGCAGAAAAAGCTGAACTTAGTCACTTGCTTCATTGCTTATTAATATAAGCACAAAATGTCGATGTCCACAGGTATTTTCGGCTGGCAGTGGTCGTTGTTAGCCTGCAGACTGCTGAGGAGTTTGAAATTTCAGTTCCAGCAGGAACTTGACACCCGCCAGGTGAGTGCTCCAGGTGTCACTGAGCTTATCTGGAGCAGGGGCTGGGAGGGGACAGTGACACACCCGCCTATTGTGAGGCAGAGCTGCAGACTGCAGGGCTGGCACTAACCTTCGCCCCCACTTTCTGCTCCTTTTTCACAAAGCTCCATTCTCCCTCTCCTTCTCTCCCATTACTGCACAAATTCCAGCTTTGATGACGTTTCCTAAGGCACTGCTCAAGCCCCTGCTCCTATTTCAACCTGAATGTCACTTAAGCGCCAGGTCACCTTTCACTCAGAGATGTCAGTTCAGGGTTCTCACTTCACAATGCGATCTGTGATCCAAATGACCTCGTTAAAAAGGTCAAAATTGGAGGGAGGGAAATATTAAAATCTACCCACCTTCCGGGCTAAGATGACCAAGTCATTCCCCACATTTCTCCTTTCGGATTCTTTCAGTCATCTACTCTGTCAGGTCCAGCCTGTTCTGGTGTTTATAATGAACTGATTTGAACATTGATTTCTACCAATGCAGGAGACGTAGAATCACCTAAACTGATCACAGAATTACCTCTCTGAGCCCATTTTCATGCTCTGGCTCACTTTCAAGATTGACATGTTTGAATGATTATCACACAACTCTCTGTTTCTGGATGTAGGCTCTACAGTTTCTTTCTCTGAATTCAGTCAGTGTTGTATTACATACCAATTACTGGTATCAACTCTTGTTTTCTTGAACAGAAAAAATGAAAACCTTACAAACCTCCGAACTCTGTAGTCCATAGTGAAAATAAAGGACAAATCGTAAAGCCATCAAGGCAAGACCTTTTCCCTGTTCTTCTGCAGAAGTCATGCTGCACAGACTGTTGAAAGCCAAGAGAAGCTGCAGCTGGTGGCATATATTTTGACAGAAGCTCAACCTAGTTCTTCTTAATTTCTTTAAAAGAGTAAACATGACTGTGGAGAAGATTCTTGGAAAACTGAAACAGTTGCAGAAGCAAAATAAAAATGGAAAGAAAAAAAAGAAATAATCCAAGACTTTTACATATATTAATTCTTTTATTTATATGCTCAATTTTTGAGTGTTCCACTAATTCTATATCACATTAATTCAAAACTGATCTTACCTCTAAGATCTATGAGTTAGCAAGTTTTATACACTCAAAAGTACCATTAGCTACATACAATTTACCTTCCCAGGTTTTATTTGAAATTAATGCTAGAAACATAAGAAACATGCAAATGTAAGATTTTAGAGTACAATTCTTCGGCTGCATATGAATTCTATAGTTAGGGAATGTGCTTTGACAGTATTCTGCCGTCAGCAGTGGCAATACACAGCAGCAAGAAAGATTATTCCTATTACATTTTGCAGGAGTAAAGATTCTGTTTAACATGGCAAAAATAACACCTTTTGACAGACTCAGGATCAACAATACTTTGGTTTTATAATTGTGTCAATAAACACCAAGTGAAACAAAACAGTACATAATTTCTTTGCAGAGAGGACCTTGGTCCCTGTGCTACAGTGCTGGTTCAGCAGGGAGGAGGGAGACAGTGGTGGAACCAGATATTAACAACACTGCAGAAACTAAAGTGGGCACATTAAGTTCAGTGTAACTTCCAGGGGTGGGTAAGCGGCTCTACAGAATGACCTGGAGTATTGACATTCCAAAGCATTGAATATTCTTCAGCTATGTACAGCCTGTGCTTCCAACATTGGCACTTCATTCTGCCAGAGTAAATCCCCTTCCTTCCCCGCTTTTGCCATGAAAAACTTCAAACAATACTTCTATAAAATATCTTTTAAAGCCTCAAGAGCATATTATACATATCCCACTACATTTTGATATCCCTTTTAGAGTTAGGAAGTCCTAACATGGAGAATGAAATCATTAATGCTACACGTTTAAAGCGCAGTGAGCCGTGCAATGCAAGCAACAGCCTTTGCTGCATTTCTATGGCATGGGAAGGATGGAGCGGCTTGAACAACTGAATAGCGTGGCTCTGTGACAGTGTTAGCCACATTAGTACTTGTGTATAAAGATAATTACTTTAAAAATTGCTTCTAGAAATAATGGTTTCATTAAAATTAGACTTCAACCTGAAGTATATCTAAATAAAAACTCCTGGCTGACACAGTCAGCATGGCTCAGTTTGGTACAGGAAGTGCTGGTGCTGATCTTTCTCACTCTAGAGCAATGGCCTCTCATCTTCACAACCCCACAAGCAACAAAATCCTACAAATAACACATTGCAAGCAACACTGTGCTCTTCACAGCCTGGTATGTTTCCATTTGCCCTCTGTGGCAAGGTTATATAGGGTACTCTGAAGGGCATGGGTTGACAAACATTGCTCTAGAACTAACACTGTAAGATCCGAACAAAATATAAACATACAATACATAGTCACATTTAATTAACTTCTAGTCACTGTGCAATTTAAATTAAACTTTTCTCATTAATACTTTTTTAAACTGTAAACCACACTAGAGAGAATAATTTTTTCAGCTTCTTTAGAATGTTACAGCTCTTACTTTTTAGCTGAAGCTGTCTATAAACTTGTATTATAATACAGATAGTTATGTTTCTCCTTCAATTACCATTAACTGAAGTTAAGATACAGAACTGAAGACAAAGTCCACTTTCCCCAGGGCAGATGACTGAACTACTAGTTGAAAGAGATACTCCCAATTACCAAAAGGCTGCTAAAATGTGCCTAGAAGTTTTCCACAAAATATTAAATCTGTTCTATAAATTTACTCTGTGGGCTTTGGTCAATAACGGTACAATTTAATTGGCAAGTCTGCATAACGCAATTGTTTCTTCTCAAAGAATTGAAATGAGACCAGCATTTCACATGGACAAGTTGTCAAACAGCAATGTGTTTCAGCCCCTGCATGAGAGTAACTCCTAAGGACACAGTTGTATAAACGATCTGAGGCCAGTGTTTGACATGGGGGAAAAAAGTGAGACTTGGTTGTGAACTCATCAGGAGCCAGTTGCTACTTACAGCATACAGGTAAAAAGTTGACAATTTTATAGAGCCTCTTGCTCTTGTGGAAGTAGCACCTTCTCACAGCTGCTGAGCTCCTTTGTGCACTCAGAATATAGCTATTACTAAAAAGAAAGAGGACGGTGGTGATCAACAGAAAAAAATATATTGGTGTGACAAACTGTGTATCGAGCCATGCTAAACACTCCCTCAAGATAGATTTTCTTTTGCAAAGCTAGAAGAAAGTTCCACAAAAGTTTTTTTCTTTCTTTTTTTTTTTTAAATAGAATTATTTTTTTTTTTAATTAATAAATAAAATATGCTAAAAAACATTGGGTGCTCGCTACCCAATGCTGTATGTACAAATGCAGACATACAAAAACAGAGCAGCTGACCTTGACTGGGTAAAAAGAACTGAAAGTGGCTTCTTGGATCACTGAGTCCAGTCCCTGGCACTGAAGGCACTAAGGTGTTTCATCCCTTTCCCAAACACAGTCAGCTTCAAGCCTGAAGAGCAGTTAGGCTGCCCCTAGCAGCTCCCACAAAAGATCAATACAGAACATAACAGCTCTAATCCTAAAACTTACTCTGATTTCCAGCCTAAATTTATACCACAGCCAGTTAATTCTTTTGCAAACATTGACTGTAATATAGGGGAAGCCTGCCTCTCTTCTCAGGTCGCACCCCGATTTATGTATTTCCTGTGTATGCACACGCACAGGCAGAGAAAGAGAGATGACAATCATACTCCTGGGTATCCTACCAAAGACAAGCTCACTGTATTGTCTGTTCAACCTTCTGGAACATAAGTGGCCAAGACATTGTGCAATCTGTTGCAAGACTGCTGAAAAATAAAGGCAACAATCATTCTGTTCAGTTACATGGACGACAATTCCAATTGCTTTAAGAATCATAATTTCATGTTTCTGTCTGCTAGTTCTAGAAAAGTGCAGTATGTAGAGGGTGTATTCAAGTTACAACAATTTTATTCCCCTCCTTCTCAACAACATAAATTTGAAAAATAAGTTACTAAATTACACTGGATCCAGCACCCCAGGTTCCACTGTCTTGTAGATTTTGCTGAGAAAGACTTCCACCTTATCATCACCCAAGTGACAGATGTCCAAGATGCAGACAACGTGTTTGCCATCTAGATCCATCGCTGCTTCTACAATTTCATCTAGAAGTTTAGAAAAGGTGTTTTAGTATACAAGCGATAAAAAGGTATACTGAATTTACATTGTTTTCCTTGCAGAAATGTGTATATGTTCAACTTTCTTTCACTGAAAAAATCTCCCTCTAACTATTAAACGCTGACCTACTGGGATTTTTTTTTTTTGGTAGAATTTTACTAGTAAATTCAATCACTATAAATGACAGCATCCAGAACTCAGATATGGAAAAGCTGAAATATACATTACTTAACCATTAGTGATCCTCAGATTTCGTTCAAGGAAAACTGAAGATGTTTTTAAATAAAATCAGGTCTATCTATATAAACACACAAGAAAACACGACGCTTATATAGCACTTTGCAGTATGAAACACGTTAACAGTGTTCACCGTATTTGTTCCGAGGTGCCAATAATTAGAAGCATAATCTGAAGGAAAATAATTCAATAGCAGGCAAATACTTCAGTTTATAGGCACTGTAGATTGCATTAAAGCAGCTGTTCAAAGTGACACCAGTGAAATGGATTGACTGACATTTCACTCTATTTCAAAGCAAATCAAGCCAAATATTCACATGCTCAGCCACACACTTCGATGTCAGTATAATTTTGCATCAACCAATAACCACAAATACTATCTAGGTCATTTAGGAGTTTGTGATTGGGATATTAAAACACTATATTCAGAGTACGAGAACAGCTCCAGTAAAAACTGCCTTGACAGTTCCATGTTACATCTGTTTACTAAAGGTGGTCACACGGAATTCACACCTCTCTCACTGAGGAGGTGAGCAATGCCTGACCTACAATAGAGATTTCTAGAGAGGTTTAGCTCTTGCATTGACAGATCAACCCAGAAATGATAAATGAGTAACAGGAGTGAAAGCCAGTCTCACTTGAAAGTGGAAACATGTCACGAAGCCTTCCATTGCTAGTGGTCTTCTGCTGACATGCAGAGATGCAACTCATACGAGACAATAACGTATCATTTTGAATGTCTTCTAGTTGAAATAAGTGGGGATCTTCAGGACAAAACAGAGGAAGAAATGCAACATCTATTGCCACATCGTGGTTTATACCTGTTGAAAAAATAATATTTACGTTAGCAGAAAACTTCATCTTCAGCCCACTAGCAACTCCATGCACCACTTCTTTTTAAAAATCAAACTATTGCAAGCTGAACACTGATTCTTATTTACTTGCTCTTTGTCCATTAATTAGTAATTGATGTCTACAAATATATTTCTCTCTCTATATATTTATACATAAGAACATTCAAATTGATATGAAGTTATAACACACTATAATTTAAGGCTAACAATGTTGTTGGCTCAAAATATTAAAACAACATTGGAAGCCATTTCACACTCCTTTTTAACTTTATCGCTGCTACAAGGGCAGAGAATTTCATTTTTACAACAGCATGTGGTGCATAAATTGTGCTACCTTCGTCTTGAATATTATAAGTCCAGGACTTTAACAACTGGAAATATTCAAACACCTTCTCAGCAAATCTTCTTTGTAAATTACAGGAACTTAACATGAGCATCATTAAGCTAGGCTACTCCCTTCTCCGTTTAATTGGAAAACAAGATCAAACAGATTAATATCCCACAGTAATGCAGTAATGCTAGCAAACTGATACACATCAACTTGCATATTTATATTTTAACAAATAAGTGTCAATCAACTGATACTTTGTGCTAACCAGAAGCAGCAGAGAGCAGTTGATGGGTATGGCTGAAATACAGCCCTTAATTTTCTAGCATGGAAGAAAGGCACTTTAGGAGCAACAGTACTCAAAAAAACAACTCAATGAGAATAAAGCTCAAAAGAAGCACTTAAGTTGTCCTTTTCCCTTTAAGAACACTAACTGTTTCTGATGAATACCTCTTTGGCAGGAAAGTCAACTGGCAATCAAGTGCAACTGAATAATTTACCTGATGTCAGACTGGTTGAACTAGTCAACAGAACCTACCTCTAACTGTAATAATTAATAGCTTAAAGAGTACAGACATTTTCCAAATGCTACACATAAAACTATACACAAAACTGCAACTATATGAAAAGCGATACTAGAAACAAGATATTCAGTCATGTCATTTAAATGTATTTTTAATGAGAATTACAGCATTCCGGTAAAAATTATCCTAAATCGTGACTTCAACAAATATTTAAAACATCAATAATTTTTTAAACTTCAAGAAATACTCAGAACCAACTCACTAACTTAGAGAAATCGTTCAGTTTCCGATGAACCTCCAAGTCATTCTCAAGTTAACGCTGATCTTATACTGCCCTTGCTTAACCTGTTCCAGAAGCCGAACTGCCAAATACTTACCCAGAACTGTCACTTCATAATACCCAAGGCCACTGGCACTTCTAAACTCACTGATGTTTTTATCTGTTCTGGTTTCATTTGGCTGGTGCACTGCTGCATGAATGTTGTACTGTTGCATAAGTAAGTCTTTGTGCACATAATCAAATTTACGTGGGATGCTTTCTGGGAAAATTGAGCCATGATGCAAATATTTCATTAACTTGTCTTTTACTTGTGCCCACAGGTCACTCTGCCACGAATCACAAGTTCTTCCAGTTTCTTCAGTTTCAGGTATATCACTCATTCCTTCTTGATCTATTATAAACACAGAAAATATTTGGTTTATTATTTATATTAGAATCATAGCATTTCTCTGCTAGATGAGAAATATTTTCACTAGAACATTTCAGTTATGATGACATGGCAGAACGTTCGAGACATACAACACAATGAATTAAACTAGGGTTGGACCATGAGCAAACTGGTAACCTCAGAGGCGAGACTTGCAGTAAAAAGACTTATTTCACCATACAAAGAGCATCATCATGGCCTGGTCTTGGAGAGCACGTAACTCATTTAATGAACAGCCAGAAGCCATGAAAACAAGTTTAAAATGGGTAGAAGTGAAGGTGAACTCTTCCAGCCCTTGCACAATAACTATATGCTTACATTGAGGACTACGTTACACTTAAAATTTCTTGCTATACAGTCAATGACAGCTCCATTCTTTCCTAATGCATGTCACTTAAAGACTGTTAATTGTAAAAGCTTATATAACCATTACTTCCAATTAAAATATCAGTGTATGTGACATTTTAATTTAAGAATAAGAGCTTCTACATATATCTGTATTTTAGATGTACATATCTAAAGAAAAGTGTCCAAATGTAAGTATCTAATGCAAGATGTCTTTACTACTGAAGCATTACACACCCTTTTCTTTTTTAAAGCAGCCTTTTAAATCAGCTCATTGCAACCACATACATTCATTCATGTTATGAGATCTGCATGATATTCCAGCAATTCTAGAGAGAGTAACAGCATAGCACAAACACACACTACAGCTACCAGAAATTCCTGTAAAAATAATTTCAAATAACAACAATCAATTTGATTTCTTGTTTTTAAAAGCAACAAAAAATTTCACCAAAGGCTAATTATCAAACTTGCTTATGGATATGTTTTCTTACATTTGAAGAACAGATCTCCACATAGTACCTGAGACTACTCTTTCTCTGGTATAAAATTTCACTTTAAACAGAAGTAAATTGGCAGATCTTAATTTTGGGACAGATGTTAAGTAGCAGGCGAACTTTTAGATAAAATTACATGACTCAGAGTGTATCCAGTCAGCTTGGAAAAGAGGAAAACATGTACAAATATTTGAATCAAATAAAAAACCGATCAGGCTGCACATAATGATAACCAACAAATTAGACTTCTTCCTTCATCCAAAAATACTAACTGCACGAAACATGAGTTTATTTTTCAATTGCAGAGGAAGCAAGAAAAAATTAATAATATTAACTGAGAGAAATCCCTAAACCAAACATCATACCTATGACTAGCTTCTAAGTTTCATTCATTTCCTCTCACATCTTGTATTTGTCTTTTTATTCAGGTACTCACATTGCTTTGAGAGTACCTTCCTGGATAGGGACAATTTTATCACTTGCAGATCACTATAGCAAGAAAGCTGCCAACAGAAAAGTCTTATAGTACTCAGTGCTTCTGAGGTACAAAGCTAACCTAAAGCTTGTACAAACCAACACAGAGAACATATTCCCCACCCTGGGAAACAGCCCAACACTGTCCTTCCAGCCATCCTTTAGCACACAAGGGACAAGACTGAGCAGAACATTAACCACATGCTGACCACAGTGGCTCCCTAGAGGCTGATGCAGCCAGAAGAATGAAAGAGCTGTCTTGACAAACAAGGGTTATAAGGGTCTTTGTTGCATATTTTAGACCTGAAGACAAGAAGCAGGCTTAAACCTCCCAAGGTTAATGTAACAACTATTTGCAACATACCTGTGCAGTGCTGTACACTGTCTGATACAGCCTGTCCATTTTTATCTTGTGCAAAATCTTCCTGCTGAAATTCATTCAAGCTATAAAAAGAAAGTTATTGTATATATATATTTAAAACTTATTTAACCTCAAACACTATGCAGCAAAACTTCAAACCTTGACAGATTTCTAGTGATAAATGATACAAGCTCAAATGAGAGAGCACTACGACGTGGTTTCATATCATGAGACTTACAAACTAGCAGCTTACGTAATGAGACCTACAAGGCTCAGTAAATCAGTTCTAAAGAGTTTAGCACAAGTGCTGTATCTGCTTTATGAACTAGAAAGTACTTCACACTCAAAATCCAGTGTGTGTTGCCCTCTACTGGACACCTACTGGAAATAGCACGTGTGACACTAAAAGCTGAACAGACAGGTGGCCAACGGGTTTATGACTTGATTTTACAAAGCGGTCGCACAGCACGCTGCTGCACGTCCACATCAGCACCCTGCAGCACTCAAAAACAAAGCATGAGCATCACTCCAGAATTCAAAATTATAGAGAAATTCCAAATACGTATTTTCCTTTGCCATACTACCTTACTGTAACAATCAGTTCAACCAAGGAAACTAGATATTTGTTATAATTTCATTTTTGGCCATGAGATTTTGAATTAATGGTAAGCAACTATTGCCTAACAATCTCTAATGAATTACCTAGGATATTATATTGGAGAAAAATGTTATAGATACTCTGCAACCACAACATGGTAAAATAAGCTCTTAGGTCCATTTATTTCTTTTTTGCTCCATTCCTCTTACTATAAAACACACCATAATGTCTGGATAAACTTGTGAAAAGACTATCTCAATTATCTTCCATCACAAACAACTGAGACATAGGCAAGACTTTGTGAAAGCACCAGACTAAAAATCCAGACTATCAAAGTAGCTACTAATAAAATATTCTACCTGCAAATACACACAGACAATATACAGCCAGTGAAAAAGGAGTCAAGGATGAACATGCTGTTTAGTGGGACATCCTGTATTTCAGTCATAAAGATTTACAGGTTTCTTTACTATTTTTCCCATTTCATACTAGCATCTATCTTGAAAATTTCATGTCAATTTTTCATAACGTATTGAAAATATCTAAAAATCTACTGAAAAGCTAAAAGGAACTACATTGTGGGTTTTGGGAATGAAAGTACATTTTATGAAATGCACTATCATCGTTGTATGGGCTGAGTACTGGAGCAACCTTCTTGAGATCTTTGACTTTGGGCACAACAAATCCTCACTTCAGCAGCACAAACTGCAACAGGTTTCAGCCACCTAAATTTGTAAACATAAAAAGCTGCCACATAAAGAACTTGAAAACAGCATGACCCTACTTGTTTTCCACCACCCACTCCAGCTTCTGAGCAGAGTTGGTGTTGAAAATATTGGTGAATGAAAACCTATATGTGTTTCTATGTGACTTTGTAGTCCTAAGTATTTTTCAATTTTTGAGGTCCAGGGCAACCTCAGAAAGATACATGCAAGATGTCAGATCCAAGTATATGCAGTAGTATTTTTATGGTTTCTGATGAAAGGTAGCAGGAAAGTTTGTCTCTTTCTAAAATTATAATTAAGTAACTACCTTGTGCTTCCTACGGCATTATTTCTAGATAAAAGAATGCTTCTGTGGAAACAGTGTCTTACAAAGCATTAATTCCCTTTAAAAGAACCATCATGGAAAGTCATTACTGTGTATGCATAACAATAAATTAAACATTTACACGCCAGCTATATTAATACACTGTCATGTCATCAGAAGACATTTTCAAAAGTATTTTAAGTAGTTAATAAAAAATTAATGCCTACAAAACCAATTCTCACTTTTGAGACTTGGACTTCTTCACAAGAGACATAAAAATCTCGCACAATGTCAGGAAAGGATGAGTCACAAATCAACATGTCAAATTCAATACATGCCAACTTCTCTCTTCATTAAAGCAGAGGATTAAACCAAGTCATACTGCTGACAAGTTGATATTTCAGTAATGGTTTCTTTCTCTTTTAAAACTGTCTAGTTTTGGAGGTGAATAGGCTCTGATTTAGACCTAGCAGAACCTCTGAAAAATATGAAAATGACTTGCCATGACTTGCCCCCACTTCTTTCACAGAACCATAGCTGGGATGATTTCTCCTACCTGCCCAACATGTTATTCCTACAGGACGGCTTTGTGCTGGCTGTGTGCACACGGGTTCAGAAGTTAAACCTACTCCTCTACACACAGAGTTCATATGCTGCTTTGCCAGCCAATGTGTCTGCAAGCCACTCAATACAACCCAAATCCTTCCATTTACTGCAATACCCTGTGGCTGTTGCAAGCCAAAACGCCCACACTCCTATTTTGCCTGTGCCAGCTTTACAAGCAGCTGTGCCACGCCAAACTTGCTATTCCCAGCCTTCATTCTGCAGCCTCCCCTTTTCACAGGTGCCCACTGGCAAAAAAGCCTTTAATCAGTATTTCCAGATGCATTGGCATTCACCTTTTCCATCATTCTACTTTAAAGTATTGTCAACAAAAATAACATTAATCAAAATAGAAGGCAGATGAATACTTTTGGAAAACATTGGGAAAATAAGCATGTCTTGTGCTTCACACCTGTTTCCTAAGTCCTGGGACTAAATGTGATAAAAAGACTTAACAAAGAAAATGCTTATAACTTGCAGCTGTGCCCAAATGATGCAAGGAATTTAAGGGTCTCAAAACAACAAAACACCCCACTCCCTGATGTAACTGGCAAAAGCCTTATTTTCTAGACAGGTTTGAAATCAACTTAACTGTCATGACACCATTACAGTATATGCATCTACCCTGGCAAGGAACAGAGAAACCAACCAGCCTTCTACAATAATTTGACAACCCTACACAAATTGATTATTGATGTCTACCAACTTTTCTGTGAAAAAAAATCTGATGTATGTGAAAAAGGGGTCTAAAGAAAAAGTCAAATTCTTAGAAACTTCCAGTCATGCAAACCTCAAGCTGAATTTCCCTGTGTTATAGAATCTCCATCCCTTAGTTCTCATCAGAGGGGAGGGAAAAAGAAGAAAAGGCTCTAAGGTACACAAATATTTAGAAGTTAAACTGCAAGGACAGAAGCATACAAACAAGCTACTTTCAAGCAGTGCAGAGTGTGAGCGTGTAGTGCACCAGCAACTCCATGGTAACTGCAGTGCTAAACTTACAATGATTAAAATCCTAAGAAAACTAGTGCGTTTTTTTCACTTCCACATAAAAATAAGCCTTTTTGAAACTCCTGATATTTCCCCATTCACAATAAACTATCAGCTACACTAATCTGGGGTATATGTTGAATCTCTCTACTAGCAAGGAAAGAAATATCAACAATAATATTAAATTCATCAGTTTCCTCTTACCTTGTTCTTTCTGAAAACCTTTATAACCAGATAAATAAGTTACCTCAGAAATGTAGGAACTAAGGCTGTCAATAAAGAGCCTTAAAATAAGCTTTTACTGTTTAAAAGCAAAAAAACTTTAAAAATGCAACATGCTAAAAAACGGCACAAAATACGTGACATAAAATAATCAAAGCTAGATTATACTTCAAAATATAACTGTACTGCTGTTATTTCACCAACGTATTAAAACATGTCAGTAAGAGCTGACATTCTGCTACTTCTAAGCGACAGAACAGAAAACAATGCAATTTTAAGCTATGTCAGGCTAACTTTCTATTTCTCTTCTGCAATTTGGAGAATTCGGCACAACTTCATAGTTAATTACAAAAATGCACAAGTTACCTTTTAATTATATAGAGTGAAACAGCTTTCCATAATCCAACACAGACTTTCTCCTCCTTTAGTTGGGGTTCTAGCACTAATGGCATAGAGTGGACACACAGGTAGCAAGGACAGTAGCAGATTGAGAAAAGCAGAAAACAAAGTGAACATGCCTTAACTTTTTGCTTTCACTTTTAAGAAATGGGGAGAAAACATTCCTCCCACCCTCCACCCCCCAAGAAAAAATGGAACATTTCTCAGCAAGCAAAAGAAAATAGGATTCCTCGTATTCTGAAAACCTCCTGATTTTCCTATGGATTTGTGTCACAAGTCCCTGCAAACACCTGCACCACCTGCAGAGATGTGACCTCAAAGCTGGGTGTCACGCTTTTAATGAACGGGCTGCAGAGCCAGGCAACCCTTCCCTAAGAAAATGCTGCATCTACCAAGAAAACCAGAGGAAACTAGAGATATGTGGGCTCAAAGAGCCTCATTTATCCCACAGAAAAACCTTTTCAAAATTAGCTTCCAATAAATGTTTTTCAAGAAAACAGGCATGCTTGTAGAGCAGTAATACTGGTAGAATGGGCAACAACTTACAGTGAACTCTGTCATTAGCATTATTGCTATATCCTGGGCACCACCATTCTTTGTTTTGAGGGGAGGCAAGAGGTGCTAAAAGTCAACCAAGGCGGCAACTGAGGGGCATACCTACTCACGACACAAGCACAAATCACCACTGCCAAAAATCCCAAACATCTCAAGTTACCGACACCAAAGTATTCAAACATTCAAGTTACCTGAGCTGTGTTTGGAATGAATGACAAGAATTTATGGCCCTTAAACAAAACACATGAATGAAATGAGCTTTTTACCCTAGACTAGCAAATAACAACACTCATTCAGTTTTCTTAATAATTTCCCATTTGTAGTTATTTCATTAGGTTCCAGACTTATCAGCAATCTGGATTTGAAATTGCTACGTGGATTTTTTTAAAAAACATCCTTCTCTGGATCTAAACCAAGTTCAGTAAAGACTGAGTGTAAGGTAGTGGTAGGAGCCAAGTGACTTCTCAGGGACAACTATACTTACACATCTGTAGCACCAAAGATCATGTATAGCTTAACCACCGCTGGCAAATCTGTTAATGCTGTTACATTGTTCACTCTGGTTGCTCATCAAGCATCCCCTTCCCCGCCTACCTTTGACTTTCCTACTTGAACTGTTAGCTCTATGAAACAAAGACTACATGTATTACTCTGCTTACCACGATGGACCCCTGTTCCAATATATTCCCTGGGTAGCACTAGTAACAATTTAAAAATATGTAAATATATGTATGTATACATATGTATGTAGGTATATATAAAATAAATGTAAAATGCTTACTAACACACTCAAGGTTATGTTTTGGAATAAAATAATCCAATATATTTGAACTAGAATCAGTGCAGAGGAAGAGAATAGAAAATACTGAACTCTACACCGATCCATTCTTTCATTTCACTTCCATACAAATTCTTGACCTGTAAAAGTTTCACTTCAAGTATCTTTGTTTTATCATTGAAATTATTCAACATAATAAACTTCACATAACTCACCCAAGTTTTCTTCTTGCAGACCGTGTGAAATAGCGGTAAGATGATACAGGAACAACAGACGTACTTGCCCTTAAAGCAGGAAATTCGCCATTATTTTACAGTATTTGGTTAAATGGAAATACACAAAGCAAAGAACACGTGTGTTTTTCTTGCAGGCAGAATGAACCTAAGACACTCAAATCTTGGAATTTTCCTTATGGAACAGAAATCCACTAACAAGTTTGCTGTAATGCTGCCAAGACAGAACTTCTGTTCACCACGGTTTCCTTAGTCTTGAATTTTCATTCAATCTGAATTATGTTTTATCTCATTTTCCCTCAAAATATTCTGAATACCCACACTCTTCCCACATTATGACTTCTGGATGTGAAAAGTCAAGAAGAAAAATGCACACTTTACAGCAAGAGAAATCCACTAAAAAAAAAAAAAAAAAGTGACTTGCTAGATTTTTGCAACATGTCAATATATACATCAGGCTTTTAATACTAAGTACACTAGTACTAGTACACTAGATTTTGCAGACACATTGCAACAAAAGGCATTATTATACAAGCAAATATTTTACTATTCAACCTAATCCGGTTGTATCAACCAAATTATTTTCTCTTATCCATTTTCTTACTACTTTTATTTCAAATCTGTGAGATTAACAACAAAGTCACATAAGTATTAATCAGAAGAGAGCATTGCAAGCCAGACGCCTGCTTTAATCAATCCTTCATTAGCCTGAACAGTATACTTGTCATCACCTGATGCTAGGAAAAGTACCTAACAACCTTTTACTTATTAAACTAAATAAGCTTTTAAAGCTTTCTTACATGTTTTCTATGGCCTGAGTTCTAAACAAATTTCCATGCCCATTATTTAGGAGATCCACAACATATTTATAAAGAGTGCTTACTGTTCTGCATCTGTATTTAATCTGCGTGGTATCTTTCTCTTGACTGAACTTCTTTTTGCTTGAGGAGCTTGGTGTTGATGTTGTTCCCCAGGAGCACAATGTGGCCCAAGAGAAGACTTGACTTCTTTATTTTGAAGGCTGGTGGCTTTTTCCTGGTGAACGCAGTCTTTGGACGTAGAAGAACTTTCAGGACACTGAGAAGTATCTTTCTGCAACAACAGTTAATTGTTTAAGCATTTCAAAGCGCTTAAAGCTATTGCTTCCAACCTGCAAATTTTAAAGTGACTTTTAAAGGAAAAGAACCATTTACTCTACTTTCTGCAAATCATGTTATATCTAGCAGAAATTATCTTCTAATCATACTAGTAAGATAAATTCTGTCTAGAAAGTGGCAAAGAGTATGTCGCAGTAGTTGCTTTGCTCACATTCTAGTTAACACTACATTATGCAGTCAAATTAGTAACTTCTAAACAGTTATGTAGTTTTATGGAGGACTCTCGTAATGCTTTCAGACAAGCACTGAATCACTGCTTTTCAAAAAGTTCTAAATTATGACTTTCAAAATTTTTGCTCTCAACCTAGGAAACAAAGTTTATCAAGAGACAACGTACCTAGGTTCTGAACTCAAATGCAAAATTCTCCATTCTAATTATGATCATTGTTGCTTACGTGCTATAGCATTGGTTCTCAAATACTGCACCTGCCCAGGTTCCAGTCCTGAGGCTTCTTCAGCTGCATTGCTACAGCTGATGTATCTTATGGCACTGATTATTCCCTGAACAGCAATGCGTTTGCGTTCTCTGTAGTGCAAGTCTTCAATCTGTTTTCCTGTTTCACTTATGGTTTTCAAAACCAATTCAACTGCAAAAAAGAAATTTCCATAGATGAGTTTTAAAGAAATACAACATCAAAATGTCTGAATGCAAGACTCAAAAGAAATTTTGTTACTAAATATTAAATTGATTTAAAATTACATTTTGGAAGAATTTAAATATTTTTGTTCTTCACATCACACAGAAAAAAATTTAAACCATAATCAATAAACCTTTTTAGCATCTTTTAGTATGCATTATCAGACATCACCATATCTGTTTCAGGTGAAATTTCTAATGCACTGTCACAAGACAACATAACTATCTTTAATTCTGATTTAGCACAATATTCAGACTAAAACTTCTGGGCAGACCTGTAGCTCATGTAAGGTGCTACAGTTCTTCTGCAGCTAATGGTGCCACAACACTTCCCGTAGGCTGAGGAATTCACCTATGCTACATGAAAAAGAATTTTTCTTAAATGACATTACAAATTTGTGTAATAACTAATAGTAATTGTCTTGCTTTTTAACTGATGCTTTAAATGCTTGGAGTAAGACTGAACTGAAAAAGGCTACAAATCTTGAAGACATCTGACAGCTTGATACCTTTATTGTTTTTACAATATTTCAAAAAGTTATTTGGAGGTCGTGGAAAAGGATAATAGCCACCAATGACAGTTTTCTTCATTTGATCAGCTTCACTTTGTGTTTTAGTCCACTGAATGAAGTTTTTCACTTTGGTATCCTTGGTGTATGGCTGGCCCTTGTGCCACCCTTTTAAAACGAAAATAATCAGATGTCAAAACCAAAGCAGGTTACTGTCATCCATTCTCATCTTGAAACTATACTGACCACTACATAGAAAAAAATGAGTTAAGAAAAACTGGACTAGACAATACAAAAGGCATCCATCCACTAGTCAATAGTGTTTTATGAAATGGCTATCTTGAATTCCTTGACCAACACTTGCATTTGACACAGAAAGTTACACAAATGCTAATAGAAATAAAACATGTAGAAAAATGCTACTAGAATACTTTCTCATGGGAGCGTACAAAACAATGAACTGATCAGAAATTGGCTTATTAGCAGGAAAGAGCAGATAAATCATCTTCATAGGGTTCAGTAAAGATTGCTAGACAGGTAATTGGCAAGGTATGTATTCATTGTTGGGTGGTTTAAAACCAAGATACAGACTAAATACCAGTTTTGACAAATAAATTGTAATCTGACCAGGTCTACGTCTAAGCTGTGAACTGAAAGAGATCTCAGCCTGATATCTTAGCAAGACTGAAGGAATGAGCTGGATAAACACAGGAAAGAGACACCTAATGGATCTTGTACTCCCTTGCAATTAGGCCAGTGTGTCACTTGCCTGCAATGTTACTATAATCTGCCTTCTGATTCAAGAGTAAATAAACTACTAACAGCTGTGCCAGGTCCTGTCTGTGACACACTGAGCGGTGGTATCTAGTGTACAGTGCCACAGGACCAGAAAGAGTATTGTAATTGCAGATGGGAGTATTCAAACTAGACCAACCAAGACTAGAACGAATGCTCCTGCAGTGTAGCCCAGCACTATGGCCCTTCCCACATCATAAGCCCTGCACATTGGGAAAGATGAAACATAATAGCTCTTCAAATATTTGGTGGAAAAAGGTACCTAAAATACATTTATGGCAACTATAAGTTGTTTTTAAGGAGGTGGTAATCTGTATTGCTACACTCCCAAAGGATTAGAACAGTCTGAATGAATTAGTAAACATATGACTTAACATAATAATAATAATAATTAGTTTCTTTTCATAAGATACACCCCTAAATGCCTCACAAAAATGCAATCTGTCTCTCTCTTTTTGCAGTGGTATTTCACTATTAATTCAAAGTAATTTCTGACAAGGAAATGAATACTGTGCAATAATTATTTCATTGTAAAATGAAAATACCCTTTCCAAAGAAATAAGATGAGAACTACGTAAAACTAAAACTAGTTTAAGATACCTGTAATGAATATTTGACTTTCATTGGAAGTCGTAAGGTAAATTGTGCTGGAAGTATTCCCAGTAAGGTCCCGTACCACTCTCATCTGTGTACACACCAAATATGTCACTGGAGAAAAAAAAACCCTTCAGTTTTTTTCCTGATATTTCATTGATTTTATAATGTCAAGACTGACACACACTGGGTTAATTTTATTAAATGCTCTAAACAAGACATTTTAGTTCTTAACCTACAAATGCTTCAGCATGCATTGAGCCTCCATTATAAATTACAATCTGGAGATGTAATTAAATTTTCAATTTAATAACTGCAAGGAAATTTCAGCATATATATTGGGACTAAAACATGAGATACTTCATCAGGAGGGATATCAATGAAGCCACATTAGATGGTTGTGTTTCTTATGGATAAAAAGCATAAAGTTACAGACAGCACGAGAAATCATGACATGTCACTGCGAAAGTTCCAAACAGAGTACAAAGTCACTCTTTTGTTAATGTCTCAGTTAAACACTGGGATGTCATTCTCTGCCAGTGCCCCAGAACACTCAAAATGAATGCAGCCATAATTTTAACAGGGTTGTGCAGCTGGTCCTGCATCATATGATACAAAAACTGCAGGTGACAGCAACCAGTGTTAATGGAAGACTGAGTGCTTGGAGGAGAACAGAGAGAAGGCAAGAATATATAAAGCTCTTAAAAATCCTTAATAAAGGATTCCCCAGTTTGAAATTTCTAATTTTTAGCTCACATGCAATAACTAACACAGCTGGGTGATGAATGCTGTTTGGCAAAAAAATGTTTATTCAAATAACGAAGCTTTTCTATTTTCACCTCTCCCTTCCTCCAATTCTCTTAAATTATTCCCATCTATTAAAAAAAAGTCAAACTTATTTACAGAACAAAAGGAGTAACAGATTTGACCAGCTGCCTCCTTTATTTGCCTCTGATGCAAAAGATGTTGCTCCAGGTGCTTAATGAAAGTTTCTATTTGAAATTAATGAGATTAAATGAGCTCTAGGCCCAGTTGTCCAGCTATTTGTTTAGATTAACTGGCAGATGCAATATGATACAGGGTTGAAATACTTAAACTAATTATTTTTGGTTTTAAATTTTAATTTCTGATCAGTTATTTTCTGTTTGAAGAGATAAACCATGACAATTTTTAATTCAGTGGCAATTATACTCAGAATTTGAAATTAGCAACCAACTAGAAAAATACTATAATTATTATTAAGTATTAGAAAGAGATGAATACTTGGGTGAATACGCTCAAACACATCTGGCTGAGAAGTTGCAAATAATTCCAGTATGAATGGTTGGTCTGATGTCCCATCAATGGCATGTGCCCAACGATAGAGCCAGAAGTCTTCACCATGTTCTATATAAAAAAATATTAGGAAAAATGGATTAGCATTGATTCAGAAAGTTAAAAATTGACACATTTTGAAAGTCATATTTATAGAAAAACCTCTCTTTCTTGTTCGTTCAGCTCTTCCCACAAATGTCACAAGACCAATAACATCACAGGAATGATTGTTTGGTAAGTCATCCAGTTCTGACCTAAAACCAAAACAGAACAAAAATGTAGGTATTTCTTAATAACAAAACAAAGGTTTCTCAGAAACTTTTCAAAAAAACATTTCCAATTAATATTCAGTTTAATGTAAATTTAAGTTCTAGCTCAAAACCCAACAAAATTCTATTTTACCTTGTGATAAACCGGTATTTAACTTCAGGTAATCCCCACTCTGGCTTAACCATTTCTTCTGGAATGATACTTATTTTAGTTGGAGGGTGTCGAACATTAAGGCTGATTTCTGACAAAGTAAAAAAAAAAAAAAAGTCAGTAACATTTAAGGCATGAATACAAATTAAAAGAGAAAACCAAACAAACTTAAAAAAAAAAATAATTAAAAAAACAGGGTAAAGTTTCTTAAATGAAACATTCCAACTTTGTCTCACTGCTTGTGAAATTATTAATCAATTCCTCTGGCTTTATGTTCCTATCAAAGTAAAGTAATTCAAAGTACAATATTCAACAATGCAGTTTTATAATCTGAGCAATGTTAAACTTTCCAATTCTGTACATGAGCCAGCTAGTCCAATCCAGCCAGCTATTTTAAAAACCGGAAACAGAAAGTAATACCACAATACTGATTAGATATGAAGTAATTCTTATGCTAGCTTCATTCTCAAATGTCACCAAGATCTAAAATTGACTTGCAGAAAACGAAGTAAAACACAAGACAAAATTAGCAAATGAGAACTTCCACATCTGATAGCAGTTCAGGTAGTTGTTAATAGGATAGAAATACACCATGGTGGAAAACAAAAGGTCTTCTCGTGTCTATCCTATAGCACCTGAAAAACTTAATGTATCAAGCAGACTGTTTAAATGCTGAATAGCAAACATGGTGGAGCACTGGGGTAAGTGTGGAATTCTGCAGCTAGATAAAAAATAGAGGAGGAATGGCTTCAGCATCTAGAATACACAAGGTGGTACTTGTATTGTTTCTCTCATAACAAGACAAAACTTGTGGGTGTGAAAAAGACAGATTCTGATGAGGTTTCTACAAGATACTTGGTTTTGGGCAAGAAATTATTCAAATAATGCACCCAGAAAAGTAATTAAATATGTACAAATAATATATAAAACCATTTATATAATCACATCTGTCCCCTCACCCTAGCAGTGCAAAACGAGGAAGGTGTTATACTTGAAATCAGACCCTCTATTTAAGAACTTTCTTTTGGCTGCTGCTTTCTAGAAATTTATTTTGAAGACAATTGTGGCTTTGCATATGGTGTTTTAGGACAGTATCTCAGAGAAAATTCCTGAAAACAAAACTTTCCCACGTATCAAAACAATTTATCAATTGCTTCATCATTTTGAGATGGAAGTCATATACTCAACTTAGGACTATACCCTGGGATGATTTAGAACCTAAGGTGAGTCTGGACTACTTGAAACAGCAGTTTTCATCAGTACCACATAAATTCAGTGATGTGTGAAATGCAACATTGCCCAGCACTGGCATTCAAGGTGTTGGTACTATTTAAGCTCTAAAAGCTGCAGCAACAAAAAGAAGCGAGCAACACAGAACTTGCTTCACATAGATCTGGGAATAAGCCAGAAGCACACTATCTTGCAAGAACTCTTAATTTGGGAAGCCCTTTCCTTTGTGGCCCTGTTAACCCTCCCGGTACATTTTACGACATTTACAGGTGAACGGTTGTAAGGAAGCACTGGAAAGCTGGGATTGATGGAATGACAAATTGGAAATAGATTATGAAAAAAGTAATTGTTACTTAAGCAATTCAGTGTAATCGATTGCTTTAACTAGCTAGCTGAAGAACTTTCAGAGAACTCATTGCACATGTTTAAAATGAACGTCGGCTGTCATTTTGTTCTGAGTGTAAGAGCATTAAAGGGGAAAGAACTCATGTTCAGAGAAGTAGGAGAGAAAAAAATGCTGACCCAATGCAGTTTGAAAAGGCTATTAGTGTTATATTGTGGCACTTGTATTTCTTTAGCATAGCTCCTTTGAGTATCTGTCATACTAAACAACTGCAAGTAAGAAAATACTTTCTCCTAGCCAAGGAATATTCTTCACATATTCACTCCCATGGTGCTCTGTTTGAGCACAGACAGCAGTCATCAATGCAACTTTTTATTCAGTGGAGATTTGCCGATACTCTGGGCCTTGACCATATACACTAAAATCTAAAGTCAGATCAGGTGATGATGTGCTTCAATGTCCTGGATTAAGGTGTGAGCAGTGCACAAATAATATCTATATTACTAATGAGGAAGGAGGTTAAAATTCAGTACCAGAGCCCTGTCTTTATGAATCCAGTACTTGAAATCAGGCATTAGATTTTAAAATTTCTTTTAAAATAAAGGTGGCTATAGAGTTTGCAGACATGATCCAAATATAAACAGGGAACAATAAAAATTTAGATGCTAAGATACCTTTCAGAGCGAATATTTAAGGATATATACCTTATAAATTAGTCTCAGCAATGGATCACTTTCAATTTTATTTCTATGAAGAGCTACCTTTTTACAGCAACATTGAATCAAAACAGGTTTCTGCAATACTTAACCAATTGTAGCAAATCTCTTCATCTGTGAATCCCCTGGGGTTGGCTGTGTTTTAAATGGGTAACTGTTTTTGATAGTGTACTGTTCAAGAAGAAGTACCGTGCCAACCTTCATGCTGTTATACCATTCAGGACATAATGAGTTCCACAAAACCATTGACATCATGCCTGAAGCATCAGCAACTTCGAAGTAAGCCTGAAGAAAAAAAAAAAAATCAGACAAAATACATTCATCTTTTACTTATCATTATTCTGGTACGTATTTATTTTGGTTAATGCATCAGCTACTTAACCCATGAACAATTTCTCTGATGATTACAAAAGGATACAGAGTATGTTCCAAAACTTGTACTAAATACTAGAGTTGAAGAAATCCCTAATTTCCATAAAAGAATTCTTCCACAACCACCCCAGCCCAAACTCTTATCTTTCCAGTGCTCAGTAATGGTAGGTGACGCCAGTTTTAATCTATGTTTTTTAGAGGAGGCTGGGGAAATACTGTGTACAAGAAACAATATTGAAAAGATTATTCTTTATCAGAGAGAATTCTGTATTTAGAATAAAATTTCAAAATATCCATGAAGAAAAAAAATGTATTTTGGAAGTTGAGATGTTACAGGACAATGTGTTAAAAATTTTTGATCAAAACATGATACAAGTCTGATTTTCAAGAAAAAAAAATATGCAGAAAACCATCTGCATTGCAATCCACTGTCTTTTCATTGAAGTTTTTCTTACAAAGATTTCTACCCATTTTTTTTTTAAACTGGGTGAACTTTAAATTCAAAACTGAGCAGACTACTGAGCAGTAAAAAAGATTTTTAAACAGTATTATAATGGTCTTAAATGGTTGCAATCTACTGAAAAAAATCCTCATCTCTAGCAAAATGCTTCATTTTATCCATTAATCTGTCAGCCTCAATCAATCATCTGCTTTTGCTCATATTACCATGCACTCTCTTTATGTTCAAATTCTTGAACATATCTAACACCTTATGTATTTTTCCCCCTTGCTGCTTCTAAAATCCTCTTTTCCTTATTCCAAGTTCAATACAGAGATTATACAAATCAACACTTGTTAGTCCATTCTCATATTCACGAACCATGCCTCCTTGTAAGTAACTATTATATCATAGCATCTTTTGTTACCCCATTGGCTTTTATCCAGTAACAGTCCTTCAACACACAACACCATAACAAGAAGGAATGCATGAGGCAAAAAGCATGTAAAATCTGTCTCCTGACCTCTTGAGCTAAATCAGCTCTGGGCACAAGGTCAAGGTCTTTCTCTGTTTCTTACTCTGCCACCCCAGTGAGTCAGCCAGAGATGGGCAAGAGCCTGGGAGGAGACACAGCCAAGATAACTGACCTGAGGTGACCAAGGGGATAGTCCATGCCATATAACACCATGCTCGGACATAAAACAGCCTGCTGCTCTTCCCAAAGCACCCACTGTTCAGAGACTGGCTGGGCATGGGTCTGCTGCTGGAGAGGTGGTCAGCAATTGCCTTTGCATCACTTGTCTTCCCCCCCCCCCCCCCTTTTTTTTTTTTTTCTTTCCCCCACCATTGACTTTTCCCCTTCACCTCCTTAAACTGTCTTTATCTCAGTCCATGTGTTTTTCCTCGCTTTTGCCCTTCCAATTCTCTCCCTCACCCCACTGGAGGGGGCCATGGGGAGCAAATGACCAGCTAGTGAGTGCTTAGTTGCTGGCTGGGACCAACCCACCACACCTCCCGTCTCCATTTTCAAGAAACTCTACACAAAAATATCACAAGTAAAACACATTAGGAAAATTATTATTAATTTTACAGTAAAACAATCTATCTGGAAGTCCTCAGGTGAGAGAATTAGGGGATAGAAACTGTTAAAATTTGTTTGCACCTTTTTTTTTTCCACAGGACAGACTAACTCCAACTTCCAAAGCACAGAGACCAGAAACATTTAGGCTGCTAAGCTACTAAAAACTTCAACTATCTGGGTTTTTTCTTCACAAAAAGCTCAACTGAACTAAACTGAAGAACATCCAAAGTTTGTACATACCATCACTAAATTCACCATTTCCTACTGTGAAGGGCCTAGCAGTTTTATAAAGGTAGCAGTTTTAATATAAAGTAGCTACAACATAAATCCTAACTTTATGTGCTTCCTGTATGGAATAATGATTTCCAAATATCCTACAGCTATTTGTTCAAGCATTAAGCTATATATTTATCCCTCTTTACCTGATAAGGCATATCCACTTTTTTCTCTGGTTTCCCGTAGTACCTTAGTCTAGATTTGTGCAGGACTCTCACAAGAAGTGGATTGAAGTGAACTCTGCTTCTCCAGGTCATTTCCAGCTGACCAAGAGAAGTCAGCTTGGAGACTAAGGTTAAAGAAGAACAAAACAAAACAGAGCATTCATGATTGAACATTTACATTTTCAGGAGTAAAGTGCACAGACGAGGATGATATGTGTATTTTCTTAATGTTTTTAACGTTGACAAAGGCTCGTTTGCTGATATAATTCACCACGAAATCCTGTTCCGAGCTATCTACACACAGAATAGTTTTGTTTTGGTATTTAATTTCAAATGACACAGAAGTGGTGTCAGATGAGCAGAAGAGCTACTACAAAAGACATCGGTGTTAGCCTACAAGGGTATCACACTTGTGCAGAAATCCCGCTCATACCTCCCTCCTCACCAGACTTTGCAGACCAGCCTGAGCCCCTCAGCACTGACTGCACCATGGGCAGCAGCCTCCAGGTGCATGTCACCACCCAGTCCCTCAGTCTAACAGAGAAACTACTACTGGAATAGACATTTTTGATACCTCAGAAGACTGGATGCAAGCACCACAGCTACATATTTTCAGTCAATATCTCATAAAGTTTAAAAACTCATAGAATCATAGCATCATTTCAGCTGGAAGAGACCCTCGGGATCGAGTCCAACCGTGACCTAACCTAACTCTAGCACTAACCCATGTCCCTGAGAACCTCGTCTAAACGCCTTGTAAACCCCTCCAGGGATGATGACTCCGCCACTGCCCTGGGCAGCCTGTTCCATTGCCTGTCAGCCCTTTCTGTGAAGATTTTTTTTCCCAATATCCAATCTGAATCTCCCCCGGCACAACTCTTCTCAAAGTAACATAAACAAGCAAGCTGTGATACTTATGGCATGTTCACACTGGTGCCCAACACAACTAGAGTGTCAATCCTGAGCAGGCCTGGCCCAGCTCCACCAGCAATACAACCAACCGTGCCTGCTCACCTCTGTGGGTGCCCTTGGACAGCTTCAGCAGCGCAGGCCTCCCTAGGACTGCCTCTGGGCCAGTATCCACCTCCAGAATCACAGAATGTCAGGGACTGGAAGGGCCCTTGAAAGATCACCCAGCCCAATCCCCCCAGCGGAGCAGGAACACTTAGATGAGGTTACACAGGAAGGTGGCCAGGGGGGTTTGAATGTCTCCAGAGAAGGAGACTCCACAACCTCCCTGTTCCAGTGTTCTGTCACCCTGAGAAGAAGTTTCTTCTCATATTTAAGTGGAACCTCCTGTATTCCAGTTTGTATCTACTGCTCCTCGTCCTACCAATGGTCGTCACCGAGAAGAGCCTGGCTCCATCCTCCTGACACTCCATCCCATTCCTTTCCAGCCACCTCCTGTCCGCTTACCGTCGACGTTCACCTGCGCCTGGGGCTTGTCCGCCACCCACACGTCTCCGTAGGGATCCTCGTTGTTCCATAGCGGCAGGTAGTGCTTCTTCTCCCCGCGGAGGGGCGGCGGGCGGCGGCGGGGCGGGGCGGCGGTGAGGCCGCTGCCCCCCACCGTCTCCAGCTCCTCCAGGCACAGGAACCCGTAGTTGAGCCGCTTCTCGTCGTACAGGTACGAGCAGCGCCTGAGGCGCAGGCGCGCGCCGGCGCGCAGGTGCGCGCGCTCCACCAGGCCGTTGAGGCGCGGCGCGAGGTAGCAGCGCTCCTGCCGCGCGCCGTCCGCCAGCGTCACGTCGTACCAGTACTGCGGGGCGGCGGGGCCCTGGGCCAGGTACCGCTCCACCGCCACCACCGTGAGCGGCGGCGGCTCCGCGGGGGCCAGGCTCAGCTGGGAGGAGCCCCGCACTTCCTCAAAGACCCTCTGCAGCCAGGAGACCCCGCCGCCGCTCGCCGGCGCCCCCCGCCTCTCCTCGGCGCCGCGTTCCGGGGTAGGGTCCTGCATGACAGCTTCCTCGCGGCCCCTCCCCCCGCGCCGTCCGGGGCAAACGCCGGGGCCCGGGAGGGCGGTGGGAGACGGCGGCCGCGGCCTCTTGCTGTCACAGGCTGAGCCGGGACGCCGCCATGGCGCGCGCGGGGGCGGAGCTGGTGCGCGCGCGCGCCGCTTTCCATTCAAAGCTGCCAACGGTCGCGGAGGGGGAGGGGTGGGGCCGGTGGAATCGTTGCCGGGGCGGCGCGCAAGACGCTTGACAGGAAGGCGGCGGCAGCGGGGAGAGCCCGGCGGGGGCGGCGTGTGGAGGAGGAAGCGGTGGGAGGAGCAGCCGCGGGGCCGCCGGTGGGAAATCCCCGGGTAGCGGCAGGGAGGCGGGAGTTCCGAGGCGTTGGGCTGGCGCTGCTCGGTTGTTAGAGAGCGAGCCCGGGGGCTACGGCAGGGCAGGGCCACTGGTGCGTCTGCTCCGTGTTGTACTGCCGGTGTCCCGGTCTCCGGAACGGCAGGGGGGCTTCTCATTCCCTTCGGCCCCCGAGGGACCTTTTGCCGCACCTGTTCCTGATTTTGTTTTAATGAGTATTATGCACCCAGTTAAATTATTGTTTCTACCTCAAGATAAAGTTATTTTGGTTGAAAGAGACCCTCAGAGTCATCGAGTCCAACCATAGCCTAACCATCTCTAGCACTGACCCATGTCCCTAAGAACCTCGTCTAAATGCCTTTTAAACCCCGTCAGGGATGGTGACTCCACCGTTGCCCTGGGCAGCCTGTTCCAATGCCTGACAATTGCCTGACAATTCTTTCCTAACATCCCATCCAGATCAGGTAGCCTTTGGAGATCCAGAAGACCAAAGCGGGGCTGCAGCTTGGGCAGAGCTGTTCCATGCACTGGGCCAGATGCAGTTCTCCCAGTTGAGAATGGTTGTATTCCTGGTCTACTGTCTTTGCCACTATGGAGTATTTGCCTTAGGGAAACTGGAAAACCTGTTTTTGAACCATTTGAAACAGTCTGAAAAACTGCAAGAGGGTATAAAAGCCAAGCCTTTTCTGGTCTTTAGACTGCCCTAGGAATGCTATGAGTTTATGGATTTTATGTAACAGAGCACTCCTTAGGGAGAAAATGTAAATCAGTCATTCCTGATGTTTGTGTTGGAGCTAAGGTATTGAGTAAAACTTCAATGTGGTGTCTTTCCCCCCCCGCCCCAGTGAATACATGATCTGTTGTGTGGACTGATAAAAACAATATTTATGATTTAAAAAGCAAACATGACTCAAACACCTTTTTATTGAGGTTGCACAGGATGTGATTTCACATCACACATAAGCCTTACCTAGAGAGCTGTGGTGTAGACTTTTTCCAGCTATTAAACGAATCTGTAGGTATAATGAGGAACTCTGTATACTGTTCACAGCTTCTTTCCACTTTTGTCTGTGCTTGTGATATGACTTGCAGAAGAAAGGTGTTTTATTTATATCAGAGGTAATGGCTACATGTACATCTATTGTCAGGATTTGATATTATTTTAAGTTACTCTGGTTTCAGTCATGAAAACTATGAAGTTATAGTTTTTGTGGAGTAATAATGGACTGATAGTAGAGTTAATACTTTATAATTTTGGATAAATTTGTATGCATTGCAGTTTCAGATACAAGACAGTTCCCTCTCTTAGGAACTGGATCCTGTTACCTTCTTTCTCACCAGCAGAGGTCTAGCTAACATAGAAATTTCAAAACTGGCTCAGGGTAAATCTCTATCACTGACGGAATGTCAACAGCGTGTTTAATGACTGATTGTGTCTGTGCATTCCTCTGGATGTGATTTCCCTGCCATAGCTGACCAGTGGGATGGATGTGATTGTATTAGAAACGGGAAGTTCAGAAACACTTTGAGAATCAGTATGAATGGTGATGAGCCATCAGGAGATGGCCCTATCAGTCATGAAAACAAAGAGCTCAGTGTGTTACTTTGAGCCTGTTCCATCAGACTGTGTAAGAATATCAGTGAAGACAATATGATTTTTTACACTAAGCACCAGTGTCGACCTCTGGTGAATTAATACAGAGTCTCAAATTCTCAGACATAATTAGCAGCTAAGGATCTCAGGTTTTATGTACAACACACCTTAAGAAAATCAGCAGTTAGTCTCTATAGCAATGCCAGTGAGGAATGGGCTGTGCTGAATAGGAAGACGTTATGACATTCTGTTAAATGTTACATTTAATATACATTGGAGAAATAAAAGGTGATGCTGTAGATTTTTAAATAAATAGTTATTGTGCGAGATCGTAAAGCTTACTGTAAAACACCGTTGTTCAACACAAAATGTTTTGAGGACAAAAATGGAAAAGCTTTTCTAATACATTTCACCATTATTTCCTAGAGGCTTTTGTCAAATCAACCTAGAAAACAACAAGAAGTGATTAAGTAATGCTAAACTAACATTTGAGGTGATTACCCAGCAGACATGCTCTTGCCCTTTAATCAGCTCTATGCACTTTGAAGAGCAGTTAAAGAAAGTGGTGGGCTTTCAGCAGGAAGATCACTTACACATTTGTTATGTGTAACCTTGATGTCTTGTGCAGGTTTTAGAATCTAAAGAAGTCTTTTATATAGATTGCAGTTTTGCTCATGTTTCAGTTAACTTAAATACAGCTGTCTAAACAGGGAACTAGCTAGCTTTTATGATGTTTTTTGGAGGATCAATTTCATTCCACAGCAGTGTGGTACCATGAAACAAAGTACTTTTAAATGCAAAAGAAAGCTAAGATTAAAAATGCCATTTCATTTAAGCTCCAATAGCAATAGAAAATACAAAGGTATTTACAGTTTGTTTGATATGTTATGTAACTTGCAGTGTGTGAGTGTAGCCAAATCTTGCTGCCTAGCTCTATTGTTTGACAAATAGTTATAAATTAAAGAAGATATTTTATGTTTTCCTCTTATGAGGCAAAACCCCAAGTGCTTTCACTTTGGGCTGGCGTTGTTTTGTTTGCAGAAATGTGTTTTGTGGTGGTGAGATATTGTCACTGTTCATTGCAGGGCGATGATAAACCATGGCAGATACTGTTTCATCTGTGCCTATAGGTGCAACATGGGTAATACAACTTTTTTTCAGGGCAATTCTACTATCGAGTCACAGTAAATTGGAAGGTTCTTAAGGTGGGGCAGTTTCTGCCAGGGAGAGAGGAATTCCATATGTTCCTCATTTAGTGCCTGTTAATTCATGGCCTCCCCTTCCTAGCTTTTTTTGTCTACCTTGCAAATTCTAAATAAATGGTTGTTTTCTTATGTTGGATAAAATTTAGTGGCCATCTCACTACTGCCTTTTGGCACTGGTATGCTGATTTTGTGCAGCACCTTACATAATATATAAAACAAAAGATGCAGACTTAGAAGTATACAGGGCTGGAATAAAGTGTGTGTGTGCAGGAGGAGGGGATTAAGTAAATTATGTATTAGCGTGATGCTGGCTGCTACCTTAAGAAAGAGCAAGTCAGGGCCTGGTCTTACCTGGTGATGTCAGAAAGCTGTTCTGGAGTCCAGTATGCATCTCTTCGGTGATGTGCTCGTATGCCAGAAGCCGTACCAGATGAATCAGTATATGGATGGATGATCCTGTGTCCCCAAGGGGGTACAGTTTCTAGCAATTTGCAACCTCCTGTTTTCATAACAGTATTTTAATTGAAAAACTCAGGATGGGGAGCAGGAGAGAATCATGAGCAAGGATGATCAGAGAAAGGCGAATTTTATTTTATTGTAAATAAGTTGAATTTTGCTTAGTAGTCTCATAAATGAGTGCCATAATTGGGCCCAGTTTGATTTTTGTTTAGTCAGTATTTGCCACAGAATATTCCTATATTTAAGGGTAGGATGACTCCTCTTGATTGCTGGCGCACCACTGATCAAATGGGTGTGCTGCCTGCATGTCAATCGATGCCAAGAAGTGAGGGCTGAGGGAAGAGATTTTAGGTTCTAGCCCATACAACACTTCCTCTGACATTACTTATAGCACTTGCCATAGCAATCAAGCTTAGTGTGTGTGTGTTGGATAAAAATACAAATAACATTTTAGTACCAGTCTAGACAGGGTAGATCAACCCCAAAGCCTAGTAATTACAGGTTAGATTAAGAATTGCCTTTATTTGCTCTCATCTCTGGGCATTTTGTCCAGTTTTACTTTGCCTGCAGACTTCTATCAGGTGTTACTTGTTCAGATTTCAACAGCTGACATTTCCTTTCTCTAATCACCTTAAGTACTTTTTTTTTTTGGCTGGGCTGTGTAGCCTGGGCTCAGAACTACAACTGCATAGAAATGTTTTATGACCTGGCCATTCAGGCTGAAGCAGCGTGCCTGCTAGGAGCCTGGGAGGTAGGCTTTTGTAAGAGGTTATACTGGGTGCTTGTGACCATACATTTTTAACTCAGCCAAAAATGGAGAAGTCTTAATGGAGATGGCAAATGAGCTTCACTTTTCACAGGAATGGTAAAAGGTACAAAGACCAGTTTATTGACCATTTTCTCAAGTCCTGGTTCCTGATTTTTTTTTTAGTAGAAAAGCCTGCCAGTTTGCTTATCTGTTGTTTTGTGATACAAGTTTGTTTTATTTTGGAAAAACAAACATGGACAAGGCAAATACTGTCCCTAGCATCTCTCCTGGAAACTGTAGAACTGTCTTGGCTAAAGTCAAGGGCGGTAGGGAAGAGGGGTGGAAGTGAACTGGTAATAGTTGATACAGAAGATGGAAATTATAGCCCTCTCTGAAGAACCTGACAATATTAGAAGGAAGGGAAGAATGGGGTCTTGAGAAGATCAGCACTTCTCACTCATGTTGCTAACCTTTGGCAAGGTAACACACATCTACAGGCAGAAAACAATAAAGGATCACCTCAAAAGGGCAAACCCTTGGATCCTCACCTGCAGTCCTTTTTACATATATGGGGCTGTGTACAAGATTTTTTGTGCTGGTTCTAGAAAACAATAATTATTATTTCTTGATAAGATTTTTCCATAACATTAATTACCTGTCCCAATCCACTAATCATACATATATGAATCAATGTACTTTTTTTTTTTTTTCATAGCAGTCATCGGTGCAGAAGTGAATCACAGTTAAAGAAGGAAGCCAGAATTCTTGCTTTTCTCTACTTACTACAATTATTCCTGGTTTTAAAGGAGGTAAGCAAATAAAAAGGAGAGAAAAGTCTCCTGTCCAACAGATGGAATTGTACTGGAAGTGAAGCCTGATGTATTTCCTCTTGTGCTGAGGAGTGAAACTCATTTGAAGTTTCCAGGTGTACTGTATTACTGAACTTCAGAAGTAACTTTTGGTGGAAAGAACAATAATGACTGGAAAAACTAAGCTATATAACCAATCAAGCAACCACGATATCTTTAAGTTTACGATACAGATTCCACTCCATACATTAAATGCTGGAAACAGCATGCTCTGCTAGCTTGAGAGACATATAACATTGATGAAAGGTATTTTTCATTTTAGAAAATTAAGGTAAATCTTGCCTCATGCCCTCACCCTTTCCAACTCCAAAAACTGACATAAATGGTCAATTTCCTAATTCTTGTTCTTAGGCCGTGCAGCTACAACATGCTATCACACTTCCCATCATGTATAGCAATACATTTTATATGCAGCAACAAAGACTGCATGAGCATACCTGAGAAGAAGTGAACTGGGGTAACCTGGCATTCAGGCTGATACACATGCATAAAAGCCAGATCTTGCAGTGTCAGTGACTGCAAGCTGTCATTTCACTTCAGTTCTGCTGCCCTCATCCCACTGGATATTTCTGTAAAGAGAAAGGCGGCAGCACAGAAACTCACTTGGGAAGCTCATTAGAGCACAGACAGCACAGCGCTGGCTGTCACCCTTACTGCCACTCTGTCTAGGCTGAAATCTCACACTGTCACCTCAACATCTTTATCCACTGCGAGAAAATAAATTAATTTGTCTCTATAGGCAGATGTAGATGTTCCCCTAGGGATCCTGACTGGATTTGGAAAACAATAACAAAACTTTTAATCATTTTTACAGTAGTTTATGTAAATAGAACAGAATTTTACAAGCACAATATAGTGTTGATTTTCAGAGTATTTTTTTATTACTGTTTCAGTTGTACAACTTCAACATTAGGGAACAATACATAACGCACAGTACATAGGCTTGTATCGTTCCCAGGTTTTAAAGTCATGTGTCAAGGTTCAGGCTCCAGAATAGAGTTCACTGTTCCTAAAATGAAAGCAGGCACATCCAGTACTACCTTGCTGCAGTTATTAGCACAATCTTGTTTGGCAAATATAAGATTAAGAGCACCACCTGCCATTAGGATACTGCATGTACCAAAGGATTACTGACAGGGATCCTTAACATTCTGCCCTTCTGCCCCTGTAGCATTTGTTCACATCAAAGTGACATCACTAGAAAAATACATTGTTAATCAGTTTACTCCTTGATTTTAAAAGTTAGTGAAAGGGTACAGCTAGAGGAACGCCTCACAAAATGAAACTACAAATCTGATACACATTTTGCATAGTTAAATTTATGTCAGGATAAACTTGTGTCTCTGGAATTTTTTTTTTCTTCCTGCCTTTGAACTTTTGCTTTGAGCTGAACAGTTTTTCAGAACACTCATTCAGTGTTCAGACCAGCTGGTCACTCCCGATAACTTTCCATTTCTTTGGTTACTTCCTTTTCCTTAACATCCCTTAACTCCTTTTTTTAATTCTTCCTACAGCAATACACTGTTCCAGACATCCACTCACTCCCCTTTGGCTACTCCTGTTTATTTTCTTCAGCTTTCCCCACCTCTTCAGTCACTTCCACTCTCTTCTGTTACTCTTCTCAACATCTCTAGGCTCTTTTTAATTTTCAGCTGTTCTGATTTTCTCTTAATAAAAAAAAATATGCCACAGTCTTCTCCTTGTTGCATCTAGTTGCTATTGCTATTTGCAATACCACTTCTAAATCCTTTCAAAGCATTCACCTCTATAAACTTCATTCTTTCCATGTTTACACATGGATGTAACCCAAATAATTCCAATAGTTTTGTGCAAAGTGTCAGATGAAAAATCTAACCCCCTGCCTTGACATAGATGGAGAGAAAAGAGAGCTAATAGAAGAAAAAAGAATGAAAAATTAAAATATCAATGTAATAGTGCACATTTTCTCTCTTGATCTTTTTTCCCCCCTCTTGGTATGGAGCTTAACATCTTTACAGCGTGTCAACTTAACAAGTTTGATCACATTTGCTTCTTTATTCTGTTGATATCAGTTGTTCTAAATTCCCACCGTTCTCTGCTAAATTCTATTTAACTAGTGCCCAGCATCAAGAAAAAAAAATCTGCCTCCTATCTGTTGACACCATAATAGGAGAGGGAAAAAATTCACATGCATCCCTTGTAATGCAGAAGCTGCTATGATAAGCACACTTTAGAAAATAATATAGTGCAGCCTGGATCACTGATTGTTTATAGCATTAGCAGTTTTGCAAGAAAGTTTTGCATACCTACTGGGTACAAAATGAAAGCTGTTCTTCCTTCTCACTCTTAGACTTTTAAGTTGAAAGCAATTAAATTGTATTTCTGATTGTCTGCAAATTATTTTATGCCTGTAATTGTAACTTTCATCTCTGTTTCTGTTACAGGTGTTAAAGGCTTGGGTTGGTTTAGTTGTGTGTGTGGCTTTTTTTTTTTCCTTTGTTTTGGTTTTAGTCATATCTTCATTGTTTATTCTTGTTATTATTTTTGGGTTTGTTTTTATTTTGGGTTTTTTTTTTTTGTGGATACAAAAAAGTCCAGTTTTGATTAGCATGGCAGCCAAGCCACGTTTTGCTCATTTGTCCCAGACCTAGCATTGGCAACAGGTAGGATCATTACTGCAAATAGACAGAGACATCCTGTTTTCACACAGCTCTGTCTGAGCACAGTGTAGCATTCAAATTTTAAGCCTGCATCTAAACTGATTACTTGCATACATTAAGAACCACTTTGAGTATTTAACTGCACATATTTTTTTGTGTGGCCTTAGGCTTATTTTTCTGTAAGTTAAAACATTTAAAGGGAAAATACTTCATAAAAAACCTATACATTTTGAGATACACTAGTGCTTGTGAAAAGTGCTAGGCTAATAACTTTGGAAAGTGCAGTCCTCCACATAGCCAAAGAGCACAGGTAGCAACAGCTGTTGAGGTGCCAGCACAGGAAAGGGGGCAAAGGATGATTAGCCCCTAATTTGATTCTCTGCTGACATATACAAGGACGCCAGTTCTGGGGCTGATGGTTGCAATCACAGCACTTGTCAGTCACAGCATGACTGCTAACACTAACTTCACCTGACACACTATACAAAACAGCTACCAGTTTTAACAGCTTTCTTTCTCGCCTTCTTCATCAATTTTGAATGAACATCCTTGAGGTAGACGACCAGATATTCCAATGCACTTTCCCTGCACCTTTCAGTATCACATATTTCAAGAAAAAAAAAAAAAAAAAAAAAAATCTATTTTCAAACACTGTAGCTAGCAATTTCACTTTCACCTACAGTGTCATCTATACTGTATCATGTCTGGAATGAGCTCTTTTGTATTACATTTGATGCTTTCCATTTTCAAAGCACATCCAAAAATCACCTAAATGAGGATTGCATTAAACCATACCATTTAATCATAGTATATGATATATAGTGTATGTGTATATATATATATATAATATCTGTATAGTTATGGCCAAGTTACAAAGCCCCTGAGAACAGAGTTTATGCAGAAACACTGGCACCAATAACACTAGTGGATGCAGCTTTATTTAGATGTAATTAGCATAGAAAGCACCTGAAATTATTTATATTTTCTATTTATAATAGATTAACTCTTTGGATATTTTCATAACTATATTAAGAATACATTTGTTAATCTTAACATCCCTTGTGGAAAGAATATATTTACACAGAAATACATGAAAGACTTGCTGCTGAAAGAGCAAGAAGGGAAGAAAAGATGGTGCCTGGTCCTGTGCCCTTATATACATGGGTAGTGCCTTTAAATCAACTCATATGAGTGCGGGTCCCATGTTTGAACAAAAGTTACAGGTTCAGGTCCACAAGGCTTTATGCACATATGATTTTGACAAACTACTATTTGAACTCTTTTTACAAATACATTCTACAGTAACTGTGTCTACGGGCTCAGGCATCCAGCCCTGAGAGAAACATGAAGTCTGTCCCCTGCATTTTGTAAAATCTACCAGATGGGGCACGTGTCTAGAAGTAGCTGCTTTTACAGCTCTGCAGTGAAATGCACCTGTCTACCTAGCACAGGATACGGCTGATCCCTCGAGCATCCCCATCTGCGTTAGGCCCCATCATGAACACTTGCTCTTTCACCTGTTACAAGACTTGGGCAACTGAGTCTTGGTAAAACGGTGCCAGCTTGCTTAAAATGCAAAACAAGCCAAAACCCAGTTCAAAATAAAGTAGATGCCAGTTTGTCACACAACTTGTTTGTGTTTATAGATCTAATTAGAGATGTTGCTGTCCAAAAAGAGAAAGACATCAGTTCAAGATAACAACATTACATCATCTGTGAAAATGAAACTGTACACGTTTCAGAGTACAGGAACCTCTTCAACTGGCTACATTCTTCATTAAAGTTGTTCTCTCCTGGCACTGTGAATACAATCTTGGTTTGCAACACATTTTACAAGACAAACAAGGTTTGCAATACTTTGACAGGAAAATGGAATTCTTTCCCAACTGAAAGAATATGAATTTTGATAAGTTAATAATGGCAAAATCTTTGTAGGTAAAAAGTGCAAATTTGCGTATATTACCTCCAAGCATTTTACACTGCTACCTACAGGGAATTTCAAAGCATCCTTCATTTTGAAGTGATTTACCAGTTGAATAGTACATTTTGACCAAGAGTCATAAAATATATTTGACTGCTGCCTCCTGACTGTACAGATGCAAAGAACACCTTGAAAGAGAGGGAAAAAAAAAAAGAGAAGATATGCTGTCAGTCTACATTTATGAGAATATTTTTACCCATATGTGAAATCTGAGAAAATGCCACAGTCCCAAACACAAGGAGATACATGTATATATATCTCACAGTTCAATTTTAATCCCATAAGAAACTTTTAAAAGTGAAACTATGCTTGTGAGTACAACTGGGTATATTTTGATGTACCTCTTCTCCTATTCAGAAAGACACAAGAGAACATTTAAAAATAATTAATCTAAACAGTTTTGGGGCCCCAGTTTTCTAAATATGTCAGTGGGGCTAAGCAAGTTTCACAGAAAATTTATCAAGCACTGCTAAATGCAGCAATCATACTTGATTATCCACATTCTAGTGTCTGCAGTATCTCAAATATTAGAGCACTGGTGTTTTTTGTGTGTGTGGTTTTGTTTGTTTTTTGTTTTGTTTTTCATGATGGCTGCCCGGAATTGGCTGTAATTTGGGTAGCCAAGGAGAGGCAGTCCTGTAATTGGGCATTATCAAGGCTGGCTCACCAGCCCTCCCCAGTACACCTGTTTTGCTGGAGTCTGGCCAGTTAGCAGTGTCTGTTATCACTTCTGATACCAGATAAGGCTGGGTGCAACAGGAGTTATAACAGAGCTGGCTAAAGTAGGGTCGTGTGAAAGTGTGGAATACGCACAGTGTGTGCTTTGTGACTACATTTGCTTTGAATGGGGAAATTATACTAAGGTAAGAAATAATCAATGTAAAAAGAAAGTTACAAAAATTAAATGGTCTTAGTGTCATAGTCAGCCATCACTCATTTTTGCTAAATCGCCACACTGTAATCATCTCCATACCTTGTCATTTCTTTCACATAGAAATTTTAGCTTCTGTGCTTTCTTGTGCATAAATACTCCTTCCAGATTTCCTGTTTCCACAGAGCGTAGTTCAATCGCCTTCTCTCCCCAGCCCATGACCTGATTAGATTGAAGGTAAGCTGGAAAAAAAAAAAAAAAAAGAGATAGTTTAACAGCTGAAAAACTGATTTTTACTTCATTTATGTCAATATGGATCTGAAGCATTTCTCTTTGATAACAATATATTCTGAATTATTTGTATTTTAATTTACATAGCCTTGGGAACAATAACTGTATTTCAGTTTCTACTCTCAGACTTACTTTTTCTTCTAGACCCAAAGGCATGCCACTTATGTATTTTGTGATTTTAGAATCATGAAAGTTTGGAGGAAATCTCTGAAGGGCCTCTTGTTTAACCCTCACCCCAAATCAGGGCCAGATTAGATAAGATTATTCAGGACCTTGTCCAGACATGTTTTGATGGATATTTCACAACCTCTCTGAGCCTCTGCTGCAATGCATCACTGCTTTCAAGGTTAAAAATTTCTTCTCAATACCTAATTGGAATTTCTCTTGGTGCAACTTGTGCCCATTTTGCCTCTCATCTTTTCATTCTACATGTCCAAGAAAAGTCTTGACTTTGTGTTCTCTATACCTTCCTATTAGGACGTTTGGTTTGTATTTACTACAGAGCTCAGCTTAGTTGGAAACCTAAATACTTTTGAATCTGAGATTCTGGCATGATTACTTTGGTGTCCTTAGCTATTGTCTTCCCATCACTGGTTACATTCAATATCTCGAAAACCAAAATAAGATACTCCAGCTCTGTGGAAGCTTACTGTGCGTCTCCCTTTAAATCTGGCAATTAGATGAGAAATTGGAATAGTCATGAAGGAGTTAACACCACACATTTCAAATGAGGCACAGTTTCAGCGAAAGCCCTCTGATTAGTGCATGTATGGGCTTCCAAGGTAAAAACACATTAGTTATGCTCTATTGACAGTCAATGCTCAAAAATTGTTCTTGCTAAGCTATGAACTGTTATTAGTCTGAGAATTTTGGTGCTCTGAAATTATCTAGAGGGAATGTGTGCATTTGACTGGTTTTTAGCTTCAGTGGACAGTGCTTGCCTGCCCTACATTATTAGCAAGTCTGTTCCTTAAAACCTTCCATATTTAGATTTTTGTCTAAAAATCAAACTTTCAGTACAAACTGATATAGGAAGCAACAGCCTGCGATCCTACTTTAGAATGACAGCAGAAAGTAAAGGCAATATGCCTGACTGTATGTCCTTCTTCTAGCAGCTGTTGATTTAATATTAACTTGGAATCCTTGCTTTATAATTCTTGTCAGAAGAGGTGTATGAAAATTATACTTCCTTGGAACCATATGTGGTTTTGCTACAATGTTGGGATCCTAGTTTCCTCAAAGTGTATGAATTTCCCCTAAATCTGTTTAGTAGACTTTCTTTTCAGTTGTTGTTTGTGCACACTGAAGGCTTCCTTGCCACTAGAGCTGAGACCAAGAAAATTCTTTCCCAGTATCGCAGTCATGTAGAAAGAGGAAGAAACCATCCTGTTTGAAAAGCAAAATGGCAGTAAGCAACCGAGGATAAGTGGGAGAAGGTGGGGAGGGGTATTTTCAAAAAATCGAACACCTGAAATCAATACTTTTTCTAGTCTCTTGTTTATGCTTCAGTTCCTAGGCTTTACAGCAGGGCACTGTTGCTGTAGGCTGTGAAGAAGTCTGTCGTTAACATTTCTGAATCCCTGCAGCAGCGTGATGAGCACCAGGGCAGCACCCACGCAATGTGCAGTTAATGTCTAAAAAGGTAGGACCAGACCACGCATAAAGTGATGAAGATGAAAATGATACAATACTCAGACATTTTCTATTTTTTGTAACAACTGACACCACAGTAACCTCCCCCTGCCTCACCCAGATTACTGCATATTTTAAAAGACCTAAAGTTGTGCATGAGCTGTGTGGTTCTTGTTATACCATTTACAGCAGCGCTGCTCCCTGGGACATCAAAGAATACATGCCATAAACTTAGTATAGCAAAGCGAGACCAAAATCAGTTTTGTAACATCATGAAAGCACTAGCAATGCTCTAAATGTGGGGCAAGACTTGGTAGTTCCTGTTTACAATGTGTATTAAGTTGAGCAGAGTCCCCATTCGGGGAAGTAACTGCTTCAAGGGGAGATGCTGGGGGAGACAGGAAAAGTGAAAGAAATTACTGAGCCATATTAGATCCGTGAAGTTCTGTAAAGCATCCCTGACTGAGCCAATGATCTCAGTCTTAGACCAGCATATACTCTGTGTGAATGACACAAATGCACTTGCTACCACAAAACCCAGGTACTGCTACAGTCTCACTTCCCTTCTTAACCTTGCTTTTCTTTTTTAAACTCTTCCCCTTAAAAAAATCCCTTTTCTGATCTCAAGTATTGAATTTGGCTCACTGCCCTAAGTGGTTATTCCCAAATGACCTCTGCATGAGAGCAGAATTAGGCCAGCTTTTAGCAAAATATCATCAAATTGGGCTTTTCTGATTACTATTACAGAAACAGGGCAGGAAAGGACCTTAATGCACCTTGTCTTCCATTCGTACCTCTGTGCCACATCGGTATCACTGCTGACAGTTGTTTGTCTAACCTGACCTTGAAGACCTCTAAGGATGGAGCCTGCAAAAATTCCCCTGGCAACCGGTTCCAGATAAATCAAGAAGTTAGAAATAAACAAACTGAATAGGAATTAAAAGAATTAACTGCTGCTGAATTTAAGCAATTGTGGGTAGGAAAATTGAGAAATGAACTTTTCTTGTGCAATTCTGTTTAATAGTTTTACTGCTATTATTTTTGTTACCTGGATAAAAGTGGGTATTTTCCTTCCTCCAGACATAGCTGTGGAAAACTTTTACTAAATGAGAAAGGCTAGAGCGTCAAAATCAAGAAGGTAAAAAAGCCTCTAAAGCTAGATAAATTCACAAGAGGACAAATTAAGACATCGACCATGGAAGGCAGGTGTTTTTCTGCTGTATGTTTTGGTTAGATTGCACTGGACAAAGGGCTGTCACATAGGGTTCCCTAACCACCCCAGGCAAGCTAGGAATAAATGTATGACTAAATTTTTTTTTGTAACTTGTATGTGTCTCTGCATCTCTGCTCCCAGTTGCTGCTCACTCCTTTGTAATTATTCCAGTAGAACTGATAACCCGGAAATGTATTTGGGGTGACAGTTTGCTTCTTTGAACGCTTTTTGCTGTTTCTTGGGGAAAAAGAGCGCAGGAGATGTGACCAACAGGAACGATTCAGGCACGAACAGGCGTTTTCTGTGCATGAGCCAGACAGCAACTGTTTGAAGAACTGGTAGGCATGTTCACAGAGCACTGAGCAAGTAATTCACCCGCTTTTTGGTAATGCTGTTTGTTTCTCTACGTAACATCCTTTTAACTTCATTTCTATTTCCTTCGCTTTTTGCACACAGCAAAGGAAATAAGGACTTTTATTGGTTCTCTACTCTGGGAATATCAGTTTTGTGCCAGCTCTCTAAGACTACATACTGTAAATAATTCATTACTCACACAATAGGGCAAAAGTGCTCCCAAATCTTATTAACTTGATGTTTCTTAAAGCCCTTTTTTAATCCTGTTTTATAAAGAGAAAATATTGCAGCTATATTTGTAGTTAGCCCTATGTATGTGAAATATCTTTCAGATTAAACTTAGATATGAGTACTTCCACAATTTTAATTTCCCATGGGATTTGAGTTTCCTCTCTCCAATTTCTTATTAACCGTTCGGTCACAGAGGTCCCAACTTAGACTGTGAGGGTAAGCTATATTTAGGCTCTGTGCCCTAAATCCATCAATTATAATACAAACTAAATTTTTTTGGTAGTCAATATATTCTCACCAACTACAAAAATTTTCTTTCAAAATAATTGTTTAAAGACATTAAGAAATGAGCAAAGGATGGCTAGAGGGCACCCTGAGGTTAACACAAGACCTTTCTATTTCTGAAACACAGAGTGAAAACTTTGAGATAAGCTCATACAGACCCATTTCAGACCACCTAAAGTCAGGGAATTCCACAAAAATGGGATCTTTTATGAAACTTTCAAGTTCCCCCTAAGTTTGGCCATGCATGTAAGACAGTTATTCACACTTCTCTCATAACAGCTAATGTTTTCATCTGGAGCCAAGCATTTCAAAGGATCAAGAAAATTAAAAGAAGCTAGTGGGAAACAATTATTAAAATAATAGTTAACAGAGTTCTTTGTTTAAAGTTTGACTTGTGTGTTGAGTTATAGGTTGGGTTAATTTGTTTTTAACAGAAATATGATTCCAATCAGAAGTCAAATGAATCTTGTACCACATCAAAGATGGACAGTTTCTGTGCCAAAAAAATCAATTTCTGAGATAGCAGAAGTGCTGCAGCAGCAGCAGCAACACAAGGGTTCTCAAGCTCACATATTGGAAAATTTTCAAATGACAACTGAGAGGGGCTGTTTGGAGGATGTGGCCCTTCACTCTGGAACCTGCATAAGTATAAACAATGAAAGAGATAGATGGATGGATGGATACAGACATTTTCCCTCCAAAAAGAACCTGCACACTTGCTTTCTGAGCACTGGAAGAAATTGTACAACAAGCTGGCTGTTCACTCAGCTCTCCTAACCTCGCCCTCCACATCTCATGCTTCCTGCTTCCTCAGCAGGGTGCTTCATTACACCCATCCCAGCGACCTGTTCCTGGACGGGCATCACCTTCCCATCTGGTGGTTCCCATTCCTCTAGACTGACTACAGAGAAAATCTAAACTATTCACATAGACAAAACTCCTAGCTTCTACACAGTAAAACTGACCAGACAGGAATGCCACCCTCAGAAGTAGCTTCTTTATCCTCTTCCTATTTAACTGCCCTAAAATACTGTGACAAAAATGCTTAGGCAATTTCATACTGATAGCTTTCCGTGCAAATGATTATCACAGAGGTGTGCTGAAGAACAGGAGAAATAGCTGCACAAACACATGGAAAGGCGAGTGTCCAAATGGCATTCCTTCTATTAAGATGTAATCAGCCTTGAGAAATTGAGAATGCCTAGCCAGACATATACTGAAGGATGTTTTAAATTAGACTAATTACCTGGCACAAAGGATCTCATATTGCAAAGTGGTGAAGCTTTATTCACTTCAATGCCAGCTGGGTACACACAAGGAAATTTTTACTGAAGTGAAGGCAGTGTGATTTCCAGGCTACAGGAACGCTTTACAAACCTATCTCTCCTATCTGCGGGTTTGATGATTCAGTGCTTTCTGAAACATTAGAAAGGCAGGCTTAGGCTTCAGATCTCTCTGCTCCACTTGTGAGGGACTCCTGCAGCCTCTGGGTACATTCAGTGAAAAAAGCTTTGAGAGCCATCAGCGCCTGGTGACACAAACTGCAAATTTCCAAGCAGGAGTCATAGATCTACATGACCCTTCTTGCAACATACCCCCCTTTCTAAAGCAGGATGTAAGAAAGCCTTTGTGCCTTTGTTCCTTATATATCATGCAGCTTTGAAACACACCATCTATCTACTAACCGTGACTCTTTAGGAGATTGTATATAGTAAGAATACTACAACTAGAAAAGCCTGTAATAGTTGCAAATAACATCCATGTTTTCAAAAGTATTAAACGTGAGATTAGGGTTAATCTCTGGCAAGACACTTATATAAATGCAGCTGACTTTTTAATTCCCAAGGCAGGAAAAAGGAGTTCTAACACGTGGGAAAAACAAAGGAGAGGTTAAAAGTTTAGGGAAATTACATATCATGTACGCACACTATGAAGTGGATAAGACATGGCAGTTTGAAGGCAGTGTTCATGTTCCGAAGCTTGCTACTGAACTGTACTAGCGTAAGGAAGCACGTCCCACAACAACACACTTTCCTGAAAATTTCTGTCTCTTTCAGATCGTATTCGTCAGTGCAGCTTCTACTTACGTTCAATACTTCTTGTTAGAGCTTTTCCTACCCTGGTAGAGTAATTGCCCTTTGATTATGGATTATTTCTTATGGTATTTCTAATGTTAACTCAGAAGGAATGAGCAACTTCAACATATCAAAGACCATTAGATATTCCTATGAAAAATGGAGAATATTTTAATTATGCCCTGTAGCCCTGAATATGGGCTGAAAATTGGAGTTAGGACTACTTAGTGATGAGAAGTGAACACTATATAGTTAATGACCTTATACCTGTTTTTTGAAAGTGAAACAGTTGCTGAATTTTATTGAAACAGTGCAAAAAATAAGTTCTCCTGTCGCAATTTGTGTGCCAGAGGTGGACTTGCCCTCAGTACTTTTCAAAACCCTCTACAAATGTCAAATCTGGCATTTACTTAAGGGTGCTGTTCTAGTGATTTTAATGGTCTTTTCCTAAAAATACCCAACTAGAAGTGAAAGGAGAAAGGTGAACATCCTGGGTTCTTCACAGTGGTATGCAGTTTCTGCCAAGCTAATAATATGCTTTTGCACAATCTAAGTGTTTCGGGCTTTTCTTGTTTGTTGGTATGTTTTAAGATGCAGAACAGGAGTCAGCCAGAAAAGAAATTAAAAGCAACAAATAATAAAACAATAAAAATCTGTCTGTGTTGTTCTTGGTTTTCCCCACACTGTTAAACTTGAAGCCCTCTGGGGAAGGTGAAACAAACAGCTGTCCTGGCTACAATTAGAATCTTCTCCTACAAAGCCAACTGCAAACACAAAGAGATTGCAAATCTTTAAGAAATACTCTGGACTGGCAACAATTTGAATTTAAAACAATTAAATTAAGGGGTCATTTGACAGCAGTTACAGACCTCCTCATTAACTGACTTCTTTACAGTTGTGAATTTTTACCTAAAATGTTATGGACTACAAACAAAGTAGAAAACAAGAACACCTTGTTTCCCCTCTAATTCACATCTTTCTCTCTCTGAAAACTGGTGGTAAGCTGCATCCTCTGAAGTTTGGCTGTACTGTCAAGGTACGATGCAATAAACAGCGTGACAAGAATACAACCTCCGTGATCCAAGCGTGAAGACCCTACTGTAATCGTTGGCTGTCTGAACACAAACTTACATAAATCTGTTTACTCTTTAGACATCTGTTTTGCTCAGATGTTGCTTTATGTGCCATACAACCACTTTCATGTGAATACAAACCTCATAAACAAGTCAGGCTTCATGCAGCAGAATCTGATATTTAATAAAGTGCTGTTTTTCATACATACCTACAGATGCTGGCATTTCTCCCCACTGTAAAACAGTTTCCTTTGTGAAATGCCCATATATATCAATGTAGATGCCTTCATCTTCATAGGTGAGTAAGAGCTCCATTCCGCTGGTGTTCGGGAGGATGATAATGGCATGTGGGTGAATAGTCCCCTGGATCTGCAATCATATTTTACTAAGATTTATATCAGAAAATGGACTGCAATTTTAGTGACTACATCGATCTAACTAGCTTGGCAGAGCAATAAAAAGAACTAGCTTATGGAAAGTGAAAGAAATGCCTGTTTTCAGAAAGGCTGTACAGTTTGCCAGCTCGCCTCTGCAACGGGCCTTCTCCCTCCCCCCTTGAACGTGACAGTAGGTTTGCAAATAAATCAGCATTCAGTACTTCACTTTATATTTGCCACTATTAATTGGTATCCAGAAGCCATGGAGCCACTGAGACACAATAATATTTACTCACTCACAAAACACTTGTGTTATATAAATAGAAGAGAGGCGAAATAAATTTGAATTCACAACTATTTCAGAAGATGGAGGAAGGACAAAAGCTTCCACATTCCAGGAAATCAGTGCTTTCACTTCCACGATACTTCCCTATCCCCACGCAAGCTAAAACCTGTAAATTTAACAATATTTACAGCAAGTTGAGAAGTTACCTGGACCTTTCAAATACAAGCCACTCTGTCCTTTCCTTCCCACATCCTCCACCAAATGTAGTTCCCCCTTTCAATGGCATTAAGCACATTTCTGCACGCTGCAGGAGCAGCGCGGTTCACGCACACAAGTTATTTTAACAGCTGTTCAATGCACTAGAATCCCTCCCAGAAGCCAACGTGTCCCAAGTGAAGAAAAAAGTTGAAGTACACAACCGTGAAGGTGGGGTTTTACAAACGCATTTTTGAAAGAAAAAGAGGACAGCCTTGAAAAACAATTTCAAAGCATTCCCTTGTTTAAAGCATTACTCAAACCAGGATGTTAAATTGTTAATTAAACCACTACAATTAATTTTTTTTATAGGAAGCGTACGACTGGAGCTTCTACAACATTTTCACAAGCCAGCACCTCACAGATCTTTGTTTTCTTCAAGCACATACATTTACACACACCATAAGGGCACAATGAACAGGAAAAGAAGCACTGAAGCTGTACTTGCCAAACCGAATACACCCAGGCCAACCACTTGACTCCGTGCCTCCGCAACAACTATCCGTAACACTAGAACAGGTATCCAGAGTCGCAGAGCGATTTTAAGGCGTTGCTTTGGTACTTGCATGAGCGATCGGAGCAGGTGAGAGATGAAGAGAGAGGTGGGGAACTGGGAACAGAGGCTACCAGAGAGCAAGAGTATCTGCAGTCAGCCTGCTCAAGTCTGGTCTGTCGCCACCACAAAGCTCCTCGAAGGAATTACCCAATTCTAGCGGGTGCTCTTTAAAATAATAAAATACCAAAAAAGAGCCACTGTAGCAGCAGATTTATTTCAGGTCTAGGACTCTAAAGGGAAAATATATTTTTAGTACATACTAACTTTTGGTTGAAGAGCACACAGAAGTGGAGCCAGTTTTAAAGGTGCCCCATATATTCAGGGCAGTCACCTGGGAAATCTCTCTCATCAGGTACATAATTATATCTGCAGCCTGTTGAAAAACTAGGGCCTCTAAGAAGGTTCACTTTTTTCTTTGCCCTTGTTATCTTGGGCTATTATGCTAATGATCTTTTTGACAAGTCATTATTCACCTTGCTTAGCAACCAGCTTCCAGAAATGGTAGGCAGGCACCACACACAGATTGATAAACTGATGTGAATTTTTCATAGTTACGTAGTTAATAAAGCTACTAATTGTCAGATTAAATAAACCCTCTAACAAAACAAATATTAATTCCCTTCAAAATGAAACCCTGAAACCAATAACAAAAAAAAACAACCACAGAAACAAACAGCACAAGCAAGAACAACAAAAACAGCCACAGAAACAAACAGCACAAGCTTTCAGCAGATGAAACTGTTTGTTCTGGACAGCTAGAAAAGTAACTTTTTACTGAAGAGAAGTTTATAAACGTAACAGCCACCACCAAACACTGCGTCCATCAGAGGCCCAGGTCTGACGGAATTTGAAAACCATCACTCATCAGAGCAGCTCAAGTGGCTTGCACGGGAGATGTGGGTTTTCATTTGGCTTGAAAACGTGGGGCTGAGAGTGGGGAAAAATAAGTTAAAAAAATAAAAGGGATCAAGGCAGAGATCATGCAGATCTGGGATGATTTCTCCAGATCTCCTGAGCATTCACTTTGGGACACGTTGCCTTGGGACAGGAGGCGGCCACGGCACCCAGGTGAGCAAACCCTCTACCCCTATGGAGTTCTCTTGACTCCAGGGAGGTTCAAGTGTGCCCAGGAGTTCTCTTGCCTGGAGCCGCCACTGGAGCCAAGGGAACCCGCTGGTCTTCTGGACCAAAGCCCCCAGGTTTCTCTGGCTTTTGGGAGCCACACCTTTGAAAAGAACTATCTAGAACAGCTAAAACAATTACAAACAAACAAAAAGATTAAAACCATAGCACAGATTTCATATTGGACAGCCGCATGGCAGGCAGTCATTTCTGCAGGGGAATTACTTTGCTGTTGTCTGAGTTTAAGCAGGAATTTAGTGATCACCATCACCTCAATAAACAGATGCACAATGCAACATGTATCCACCAAACCGAAACCAACATCTTCATGCCAACTTTTTGACAATCTAATGAGAAAATCCTGTAGAAAATGTAAAAATTCTTTGCAATTTAAGGACTGATTTCTTGGGCAACTGAATAGTAAGAAGATCAGCAAATATATTTAGTCTGGAAGCTGGGTTTCTGCAGAGTTATGACTGCAAGGCAAATCACACTTTGCACACAGAGCCTGGATCTTGCAGTGGATCAAGAATGAAATATGTTGCAAGTCTTTGTAATCCAGGTCAAATTTCAGCTCAATTCAGTTATACTTTAATCACTGTGTCAGCCAGATTGAAAAGTATAGTGTCAGATTTTAAAAGCCACCTAAATTCACGTAGATACTATTGTGTCTTTGATTGCTTAAGCAGTCCTAAATTTCCAGCATAAATCAATTAAAAATACTACTGTCCATACAATAGATTTTCTGACACTAAACCATTAAAATTGATATTCCAAATCTGATAAAAGCATTTTAACAGAACTTAAGTATTATAAAAGTATGTGAAAAGTGGTTTTCTATTAACTAGCATACAATAATTATTCTCTTACCCTGTCTTTTGAAATACAGCGCAACTCTTAACATGGTTATCATCAATATACAGCCCAAAGAACAGAGGCATTTACAAAAGTTTGTGGAGTATCTTACGTGTGTTGGAAGGTACAGGTCGTACACAGATCCAGAGTCCACATCGATAGCGTGAAAGCCTACTAGTGAGCCATAGATGACTTTTAATCGTTGTCCATGTTCAACAGTCAGGTCAACTGCCAGTGGTTTGTGATGAAGTGAGGTAAAGGACTGGAAAAAGAAAGATACACTAGATAGCACAAAGTTGTGTGTTTACAGATCTACGCGTATGATCTTAAGAATTTTCAAAACTCAAAAATTAGCTATTTTTGTTAACTAGTGTGTTACATTTAAGGAGCTAAGTATCCATCATCCACTGAGCTGCAAGGAGAGCTGGAAAATTCACTTATGTGTTGAAAACATCTGGATTCTAGAAACGGACAATGCAAAAATTAGGCTGAGTACCATTCATGTTCAATTTCTTCCTCTTTGGAGGGAAATCAGCATCAACTTTGTGAACTCATATGTACACTTTGGCACAGCAGTGAAACAAGTTATTCGCATCCAACAGAATAATGACTGTGACAGTTTTATTCTTGCCATCTCCAATTTATGTCAAATGAAGTACATTTTCTTTAAAGGAATACTCATTTTATCCTTAGAAATAAGAGTTCTACAAAGCAACAAAAAGCAAAAGCAAAGAGTAAATGAGAGACAGTGAGAAAGTGATATATCTGAACCAAAGTGAAGTTTCACCTACCTTGAAAGCCATGAATTTGTGATAAGGCTTCGGAGCCCAAGCATAAACCTCCACTGAGTTTTTCAAAGCAATTACGAGGAATTTGATTCTCTCATATTTCACTGTAATACAAGAAGAACAATTCCTTAGGTACCAGACAGACACTTAAATCAAAGACCATCTCATCACATAAAATAATTTCACTGGACTACTTGTAGAGGTAGACATTATCCAGCAAGGGAGACTAATGGATTCTGGACATCAATGTTTAACATCATCAGTGACAACACCTTGACTTAAAACCTATAGTTTGTTTATTCTCAGCAAAGCCAGATGACTGCTAACTTTATATATCTTACTGGTCAGAAAAAAGGTCTTAACCCTGCAGCTAAGGCAACCTACTTTATTTTTTAAGTGTGAACAAACACCATTGTTGCTGGTTGTGAATAAGCTACTTTTGGAGGAACGGTGGTTGTTGGCTTAACAATTCTGTTCCACTCTGCAGGATGAATTTTCATTTCGCCGTTCCTGTGTGGGGTTAAATCTCCAAGGGCTTGTGTGGGCGAAGGACACCCATGTTTCTGAGTAAGCGTTTAAGAGATGAGCAATTTCCTCTAAGCTGATTCAGGGCATGTTGGACCCATTGAGAATAAATGAAGAATCAGGGATTGAAAATTAAGGCTTTGTACATTTTGTTTTCATCCTGCCACAGACAAGCATTTCCTTTGGAAACAGAACACCAGGGTATCGTAACCCAACACATTCACCCTTTATTTTTTATTGCCTGCTTGGCAATGATTTTTAAAAGATGCAGGTGTTACGCTACTGAAGTAAGGTTTGCCTAACTGTAGGATAACTACTGAAAACAAACCACAACAAAATACCTCCACACCAAACGCAAAGGTGACCAACTGAAGTAGAATACGTGCGTGCTTTGCTCTAACATAATCACAAAGAAACCGAGAACACACATCTGTCTCACATTCGTTCTTGGATTTAACCCTTGCCACTTTTAAAACCATGAGATATACAAGCAAAAAAAAGAAGTCAAGGAAGGTGTTTATGAGAGGCAGCCACCTTGCCAGCTCCTGCACTCCTCTATATCATTTTTCTATTTGACTTTGAAAAAAGTGCCACTTTCATATACTGTCTTTCACCAAAGCAAAACTTGCACTATACATCACACCCCCTCATGCAGTTAAATGACAGAAACTATCACAATACTGATGTTCATCTTCAAGACTGAACTGCTTGAAAGCTAAATAAGATGTTTTTTCAGCTGCTTCAGTACCATCTCCAGTGTGTAAGTCGAAACAAAGGTATATTTAGGTCTTTTATAATCTAGAGAGGGATGAGCTGTAGCAAATCCAATTTGATCTACCTATGGACTTCCTAGACTTTATTAGTCCAGTTTCTTAGCAGTTACTCAGGGCCAGGAAGGAATCTGAATAGCATGTAGGTGGAAAACATCAGTCTAATTAAAATCTTAAGTATCTGCAGAGCTTCCAAACCACTGAGTAACTGACCAGGGCTGGTGCTCCCTTCTTCCAGCTATCACCATAACATCATCTGGTAACTGCTGCAAGAGGAGATACTACCTGGAATGACAGGGCACAAAGCATCTGCCATGCAAAACAAGGAGGTTTGAAGGAGCTCAGTGGTATTAAGCCAAATACAATCTTGAAACAGAGCTGAAGAAAAATGCTGGTGTCACAGGATACAAAAGGATGTTTAAGCAGCTCTCAAAGGAAACAAAAACAAAGAAAAAGTCCTTACCGACTTTGTAGTGTACGCAGCCTTCCAGGTCACCCACAGACACCCAGCCTTGCCGCTTCTCCACCTCTGGATCATTACGCAAAATTTTATTTCTCAGCCATGATAAGTAATATACCCTCAACTTATTCTTCTTCCCTAGGATTTGCAAAAAAGACAGACAAGGTTTTAACTTGCTGAAGTACCAACTCCCCCATACTTACAAAAAGCCAGAGTTTTGTGACCCTGAGTGCAGCGGGTCTTTGTGTCTTGTCAAGGTGAGAGAAGAGTCCAGCAGCACAAAAGAAAAGCCCTGTGTGACGGTGACAGGCAGAGGGAACTAGAACATGAGCAATCCTATCGGAGTGGGAACATGGGTGCTCACCTTGTGACTCAAGCTCCATGCAAGATTTTCACACCCGACTAAAATTCTTCCCTTGAGCCAAAGAACAGGTCTCTCTAGATGCATGTATTATCAGAATATACTCTCATAATATACTCTCATATACTCTTTGATATGAAGGAAGGAACACAGGTATGGCCTACAATAGCCATTTTGAATGTGATTCATTTAGTTCTAATCAACTGACAATCTTCACTACATGTAGCTATTTTCTCGTGGGCGCCTTTCCAAGTGAGAATGTCATCTTTCATCTCGGTCAGTCTTTCTGTTGCTTTGGTTCATAAGTACATGTGGTCAACAGCAGCCTGGCATCACAGGTTTGTCTAAAGACAAGGACTGCGTCACATCATCAGCTGGACCTGGCCGTAAGGGACAAACAGCTCTCACCATTGACTACCACGGTGAGTCTGGATGGGAGACAAGGAGCTGCCGTTCCTTGCTGGAGCTGCATCTCTGACCTCGTGATGCACTGAACATCCTTCGAGGCTGCTCGCAACCGTGGGCAATAAGGGCCTGAGCACCTTGCAGAGTCCAAGCTGTTTATCAGCAGAGGCTGAATGCACCACTCCATTTATTGTTACTGATGCTTTCACAGTACAGATCACTCTCGTGTTACAGCCCATACATCTTGGTGAACACAGAATGAGGTTGTTTAATGATACTTTAATAGAATTGCCCTTAGACACTCACCCATCACAGAAATGAGCAAACAGACTGACAAACTATAACTTCCTGAGAACCAGTTAATTTTAAGGATATTAAACACTTCATACTTCCCACAAACCATTTTACACATTAACTGGGTAATGAAATATCCCAAAGCCTCTCTCAAATGAGAATGTAAACATAAAAAATTCAAGGGAGTTTTCCTATAACCATCCTGTGATTTTCTGTAAGAGGAAATTCCTCAACCTAGTTTATAACCTAATTCTTCTTTTTAATTGCTTCCAACCCCAGTGCAGGTCAGATACTTTTAGACACTGAACTAACCTGATATAGTAATTAGCACATTGAGTCCTTCCAGAACATCCATTTGCTGAAATCGTCTCCTTGTAATCAGCGAATAAACTCTTCCTTGGCCACTTCTGTCCAGCAGCCACAATCCAGTCTCCGTTCCCACCAGTAGATTTACTCCTGTTTATACATGGAAAAACATACTGTGTAAATCACCACAAATTCAGAGGCCACTGGGTGTTCATTGTTTTGACAACTGATTCTAATTTAGTCTCACTTAATGCTACCTGATAATTTCTCTGTTACTCTGTGGAGGCTCTCCCAGAAAAATGAATAGGAAAAAAAGGATCTCACCATTACACTTTTTACCCAGCAGAACACTTACATGCCCATGTAGCACGAAGGATGAGAAGTTCCACTGAAGTCAACGTTGGTTAAAACAGAAAGAAAATACTTTGAGAACTCTAACTTCTCAAGTGCCTGTGGGCACCGCAGAAGCGCCAGTCCAGCACAACTTCACTGGCAACACAGGAGATGCAACTAAATGATCTAAGGGTCTCTACCAACTAAAAACCAAAAACAAAACACCAAAAAAAAAATTCCCTTTTTCCCCAAATACAACACACAAATCACAGGATGACCCAACTTGTGGGAAAAATTGCTGCTATTAAGAGGAAGTGGAGTGTTTGAAAATGGTCTGTTTCGCAAGAATGCTTTCAAATGACAAATTAAAGGAGAGAGTCCATCTGAAATCCAACCGCTCTCAAGGAAGAGAAAGCTCCAGTGAGTTGGTGACATCAGAGGATGACAAAACCTATGTTTGGCTTGCATGACAGCAATGTTTCCTAATCAGCAGGTTCCAAAGAAATGACATGAGGTATCCTGCTGTAACAAGCAACCTCCTCTACTGGCAATGCTCTGGTGAGTACCTGGTGCCCTTCAGCCTCAACGCACATTTAATTACAGACCTTGCCACACAGCTCTGTTCTTAATTTAAAATCTCGGACTCCTGCAAATATACATTACACAAAATCTGTGAAGCTGTAAACTGGAAATCTACATTTCATTTGGATGATGTTTCATCTACTTCATTCATTTTCCATTCCAGACTCAAAAAGCAAGGAGGAGTAAAAGGCTGGGTGGGTCTGTTCTTCTGAAGTAGAAAGATGGTTAGAACTACTCAAGACCTCAGCTATTGTGAGACTGGGACAAGGTCTACAGTTGCTGAAAACTTGTCTGACTGCACTCATCTAGGTTTTATAATACACCATTTGAAGCTGACCCTGTAAAAAGGGTGATCCAGACAGGTTCTGAATAAGCACTGACAGCTGGAACTAAGGAAGCCAAGCTTTTGGAAAGACTAATGCCCGACTTTCTTCAGATTCCTGGAATACCTAAACATACTTGACAGGAAAAGGGTTCAGGTTTGGATTATTTCCACTGGATCAGGGTGTAGTGTGATCAGCTGTACTCATATGCAGCTAAGACAAGGGTACTTGTCATGCCTCATCTAAGTTACTAAAACATTTGCAACTTTTGGCTCTTCTAACGAGTGCAGTTTCAATTTGGTGCCTGATCAAAACATTTTCTCACTCTAATGCACAAAATCCTTTGCAACTGTAAGTCATCTGTTTGCCATCTTCCAGCAGGGAGGCAGCGCCAGGCGAGTGATGCAGGTATCTGCTCAGCGACCCGCGCCAGGGCCTTCTGACAGGAGAGGTGCGATACAACTGTGACATCTGCCCGGCACAGCCTGCCAGCCCCTCCTGCTGCCGCCTCCCCTCCACACAGCCCCGAGAGCCTCTGCGCTTACCCCACAGAGCAGCACAAAGAACCTCCGAGTTGAATTTCTTCTTGTATTTACGAATTTCCGGACTGTCACTCTGTGGGCGGATATTCGTTGGGTTGACGTTGACAACAGAGCCCTTCCTTGCATTTTCTCTCCTGACATGCTCAGGTTTTGCACTAGATGCTAGAATGAAAGACATATGCAATCGTGAAAAATGCGAATGTTTGGCTACATCTCATATTTGACCTATTTAAGGCAGAATGAAAGAAACAGCAGAGGGACGAGAAAACACCTAAGGAGCATTACATAGGCAAGGAAAAAGCACGCATCTGGAAAACTCCTTAGGCATTGCTAAGTAAGCACTGTGGTAACACAGCAGCAGAGCAGAGCAAGCCACATCTGGAAGAAGGGCAGAAGCAGCACAATGAAAATTCATAGCAATGTTGACTTTCCATTTCTGAAGATGTTGCTGACAGTTTCCATTTCCAAGCAAAAAGTCCTCCCCACCCCGCACCCCCCCCAAAACAAAACAAAACAAAACAAAAATCCCCACAAAAATCAGGAGTGACATTTTATGAGAAGGGTAAAGCATACTCACGAGAACTACAGGAAGGTCCTACTGGACTGGTGGGAGGGGTGATTGGCAGCAGTCTGGGATCTATGAATGAAGTGAAGGATGTTGTGGACGATGTACTGCTCTTTGAAGGGGTACTTTCAGTGCACGGGATCTACAACATAAAACAAGACCTGCTTCAGGAAGGTGATGCTAGGAGAGCAGGCAGCACGCAGCAATGTGGTGCCTCTGACGCCCAGGAGAAATGGCATGTGGCGTACTTCGACATGATCAACAGTCCTAAAGCAGTAGATACATGGTACAAATTCAGCGACAGAAGAGGCCTGAGCAGGGAGTCGTGTGGGGATGCTTGGCCAGGCAGTGCTCTGCAATCCGCAGATCCCAGAAGACGAGCACATCGATCACTCCCTGCTGTCGTGTCTGCAACAGGGCATTGCTCAAACCTCTGTGCAGCGAGGAGGATGCTGTTGGCGTAAGGCAGCTCAGGATGTGACCTGACAGAGCTGTTACCTGCCTCCAGTGACACACTTCTCCCCAGGAGACCCCTGTGCCCACCGTGGTGTCAGAGTCCCCTTTGGGGCTGCTGAGACATCACGCTGCCCTGGCCCCTGGGCGTTCCCACCTGGCACTTGGGTAGAAGAAAGCCAGGGACAAGGTGCAGAGACAGAGTGCTGCACTGATGACATGACAGGTGAAGGAGCAGAGGGTGCAAGCCCTTCTAGCTTGTGTAAAAAGGGAGGAAAAAAAGGAAGGAATGAAAAGGGAGCAGAGAGAAATGGGGGCAAACAAGTGGAACAATAAAATATGTTACAGAGCTCAAGATTTTTTATCCATCCTCTAGATAAAACTTTTAAAGAAGGGATGCGGTGAAAAATTTCATCATAAAAAGACAGGACAGATTAGGTTAAAAGGCTCTCAATCTCAGGCTGGAGGAAAGGGCTAGAGGAAAATAATGGTATAATTCATTAAATCTGTAATTTACCTCTTACCTTATTCAGAAGTTTGTTCTGAGGTTCCTGGCTAGTCAGTGGCACTTTTGGTGGGTTCAAAGAGGAGTCTGAAATTTGGCTTTGCTGGAGGAGATCTGGCAGGAGATAGTTCTGATTGTTTATGCTCCAGAGGCCTTCTTGGGTGCTCGAAATTTGTTTCCCTAAAATCTGATCCTGTACATAAGAACATACGGTTAAAGTCCACATTTAGCAAACTTCCAATGCACTATGCAACTCCTGTCAACTAGGACTGGCTTCCACTCCTGACGTGCTCCGCAAATGTTCCTCATCTACGTTACCTCAACCACAGGTAAAGAAGAAACTTCATCCTCAGAAACATTTAAGAGAGAATCAAGTGACTTGTCCTAACATTGCAGATGTGACCTCTGCCCACCACAGTCAGAAGTGGACACCATTTGGCTCTGGACCTGCATTTACCGTTCATTTCATTGCTACTTTCCATTTACTGAATTTGAAATCCTTATTCTAGAATGATGACATTCACTAGGATGCAGTATCAGCATTTCCAGTACAATGATGTTTGGTACTGCAGATCTCCTTAAAGGATCCCACCAGCTTCAGGGAAATACTTGTAAACTACATACAGAGTGAGGAACCACACAAGCTCTCTCCCCTGCAGCACAACATATGGAGTCAGAGGTTGGTTTCTTGGAATATGTGGCTAGAACTTTGAGAGGAAGAAAGATGGGATGTGTAAAGCAAGTGGTGTCCCAGATGATGAAGGCAGTGCAAGGGGATCTACCCCAGCCGTGATCAGCCAGGCCACCTGAACACCATTGGCACTGGAACACAGAGAGTGACAGGAGCCAAGTACTGCACTAGAAAATTCCCTCTGAATTACACCAAAGCAAAAAGCACCACCAAACTCGAGCAGCTTCTGGGTGGGTGAATCCAAGGCAAGTCTGTAAATTGTAGAGACTTTGATAAACAACCTCCTGAAATCAGATCGGCTTTTTTGAATGCTGGCCAAAATAAGGAAAAAGAAAAATTAATTAGATAATTATAAATAACCAAATAATTAACTAGAAATCAAACTGATGATTTAATTATTTTACATTTTAATCTAGATCTAAAAAAAAGCAAACCAAAACATAAATGTCATTGTCTGAGATTAGGGAATCAAGCCAGTATGGGGCTTTTTTGTTCAGGTTTGAGTCAGATTCAGTTGAACTGAACAAAACCCCCACTGGAAGCATTTGAGCAGTTTGGTACACCCTAACCACTTCAAACCAGTTTGTACTGATGGGCTGGGAAAAGGGATGTTGTAAGAAGTCATGGAGACTCGTGATGGCTGTGGCTGGTGAAGCAGAGGTGGGATGAATGGAGCGGATTCTCCATGAGAAGGAGGGAGAAGACTGGAAGGCATCAGAGAGATTTGTGAGGAGAGGTGGCAATCACGTGTCTCCCTCCCACTTTGTCCCGCCCCAACCCACCAGAAAATGTGATCTCCACTCTCTTCCATCCTCCCTCATCCTCAGTCTGGAGCTTTAAGACCCCATCCTTCTCCTTTCCCTCAAGTAGTCTATTTCCAGTGCCTGGATATGAGGGGAAATAGAAAGCACTGGGCTGGCATGACATAAGAAAAATACTGGTTTTGCCCCATTTATAACGCCTTCTCCAAAGTATGGTCTTTTCTCCTCAAAGATAGTAAGACAAAGGCAAACTGAGACTCCTTCCCCAGTCAGGGAAGGATGCTGCTCTGGTCTGAAGCTTAGAAATCACACCAGAGGTAAAGAAAACTCCTTTTTTTCCCCAGCCCTGCCACAGCTCACACTAGCAGCTCTGAGAAAAACACCAGTTTCACAGCAATTTATTTTCCTTACCTGTGAAACGAGAGTACACTCAGTAATATGTGAGAAGTGCTCTAACGCTAAGTGCAAGTCTTATTACTGTAATATTTTTTTTTGTTTTCAGCCACAAAGAACATTGTTCTGCTTTGTCTGTCTTCATCTTTTCTGCAGTAATATTTATCACAGGGGAAAATCCATATGACATGAAGTTTCTACTAGAAACTACAGCTGGGAAGGAACCACAACATGACATATGAGAAGATATGTATTTTTGCTAAGCCAGTAGGGAGAGATGAAGTGTTTTTCCCCTCTTCTGGTAATATTTTAAGTAGCAGGAGGTAGTTCTCTTTAAATTGGAATAAAAAAGGTCAAGATTTTTAAAAATAGCAGCAATGCACACCAACAATAATCAACAATATTGCTTTTTGCAACCTGCCCAATGCCTTCAAGAAATATGTTGACAACAGAAACTACTAGCAGGTCAATAACAAGGACAAAAATAAGAAGCACAATTTTGTACCTAATTGCAAGCATTTTTATAGGAAGCACAAAGCCTGAAACTGCACATTTTTTGAGGTTTATAGCTATAATTTGCAATGACAGAGCAGGACTTCAGAGTGAAAATGCTGCTGAGAAGAAATGGATATAGTGTTTATCATGCACATTAACAATCTGACTCCCCCCACTGCTGTACCCACCCCCTTACAAATGGTCAAATTACCTTCTGTTCTGCAACGGTGCTTTGGGGTTTCAGTTCAATTCCATCTGGTACTCTTGTCCTTGGGAAATCTGCCACTCTGCTGCTTAGCAGTTGCCTGGTAACAAACTTCAATTAATGAACAGAACTACTTCTGGGGAAAAAAAAGAGCCCAAAACCCCCCAAAAATAGGCATATACATGATCAAAAGTGAGCATAATTAACATTCACTAGTTACACTTACAGGTTCTTGTACAAAAGCAAGCTGATTAGTCTGTGGATGTGTCTGAATGGACTCTAGCCTGAGGACCCCTCACACCCACCTTGATGGAGAGCATCCCTTCATCTCCCTGCATCTCACCCACCCGTTTTCATACACTGCATAGGTCAGGCAAGTGAGAGCTGGTCCCTCCAGCTGTCTTCTGAGAAATGCCTACTTCAAATCTTCTCCTGTCTCCCCTTGTACAGCACCCTGCGGGGTGCAATTATGAGCCACCCTGCCCTCCAGAGAAAGAGCATCAGCTGCACGTGCAAGGGGGAGAGCTGCTGCTCTGCTATATGCTCCTATCAGGGATCTCTCCTCCAGAGCCTACTGGATTGGCTATACTGGAATTTCATACTGTGAGTTGGTCATTGACACAGGGACAACCTCACCTGACTTACAAAGAAACAAAGAAAATGCTGCCCAGTGCACACAGACGCAAGAGAACGTAAGAGCTGCTGGAGTGGCTGGGGCCAAAAGCCACCCCTAGCCCAGGATCCCATCTGCAACAGTGACCCAAAGCAGATAATGAAAGAACTAGTAAGAATAGTGCAAGCATCTATTGTGATCATAGAATGTCCTGAGTTGGAAGGGACCCACAAGGATCATCGAGTCCAGCTCCTGTCCCTGCACAGGACAGTGTCACAGTTCACACCGTGTGTCTGAGGATGTCCAGTCTCTTCTTGAACGCTGTCAGGCTTGGGGCTGTGACACCTCCCTGCGGAGCCTGTTCCAGTGTCCAGCACCCGCTGGGTGAAGTTCCTTTTCCTAATGTCCAACCTGAAGCTCCCCTGGCACATCCTCCTGCCATTCCCTCGGGTTTGTTGTTGGTCACTAAAGAGAAGAGATCAGCACCTGCCCCTCCTCCTCCCCTTGTGAGGAGCTGGAACCGCATGAGCTCTCCCCTCAGTCTCCTCCAGGCTGAACAAACCAAGTGACTTCAGCCGCTCCTCACTCGGCTTCCTCTCCAAACCCTTCACCAACTTCATAGCCCTCTCTGGACACTCTCCAGTGGCTAAATATCTTTTTTTTACCCTGTGGTGCCCAGCCCTGCACACAGTGAGTGCTCCAGGTGAGGCCGCTCCAGTGCAGAGCAGAGCGGGACAATCCCCTCCCTGCCCGGCCGGCCGTGCTGTGCTGGACGCACCAGGACACAGTTGCCCTCCTGGCTGCCGGGGACACTGTTGGCTCATGTTCAACGTGCCGTCAACCAGAACCCCCAGACCCCTTTCCACGGAGCTGCTTTCCAGCATCTCGTCCCCCAGTCTGTATGTACAGCCAGGGATGCCGTGTCCTGGGTGCAAAATCCGGCACTTGCCCTTGCTGAATTTTACGCAGTTGGTGATTGCCCAGTTCTCCAATTTGTCCAGACCCCTCTGCAGGGCCTCTCTGCCCTCGAGTGTGTCAACAGCTCCCCCAGTTTTATGTCATCAGCAAACTTACTAAGCAATCCCTTCAAGTCCTGAGTCATTTATAAAGACATTGAAGAGTGCTGGCCCTAAGATGGATCCCTGCAGAACTCGCTAGTGACTGGTCGCCAGCCCGACGTTACCCCATTTACTAGAACCCTTTGAGCCCGGCCCATCAGTCAACTGCTCACCCACTGCACTGTGTTTAACCAGCTGGATGCTGGACATCTTGTCCAGGAGGACACTGTGAGAGACAGTATCAAAGGCTTTGCTCAAATCCAAAAAGATCACATTGTCAGGCTTCCCTTGGTCAGCTAGGTGGGTAGCCTTGTCATAGAACAAAATTAAGTTGGTCAGGTAAGACTTTCCTCTCAAGAACCCGTGCTGGCTGGGACCAATGACTGTGGTGTTCAGATTTTTTTCAATAACTCCAAGAACAATCTTCTCCATGATTCTGCCAGGAACAGAAGTGAGGCTGACATCCCTGTAGCTGCTGGGGTCATCCCTAGTGCCCTTCTTGTAGATTGGGACAATGTTTGCCAGCTTCCAGTCTTCCAGCACCTCTCCAGATTACCAAGAGTGTTGAAAAATCACAGGGAGAGGTCTCGCTATGATGTCAGCCAGCTCTTTAAGCACCCTAGGATGAATCCCATCAGACCCCATCGACTTGTAGGGATCCAGCTGGAGTAGCAGATCCCATACAAGTTCCAGATTGACTGGGAGTTTATCATTCTCGCCAGCCATGGATAACATTGCTTCCTACACAACCAGTGGTACCTTTGCATTTTAAACTTTTTTACCCAAGTGGAACTTTGTTTATGTTTTGGGTCCCTCCTCACTCCTGTGGGAGGGATAAATATTTACACACTGAACTTAGAAGGAATGGCAAGATATGGAACAGGATAAATGGTGAGTGCAAGGACCTCAAGCAGCAGCTGATCTTACATGATGTCAGCCTCCCACTCATTGGGGAGAAAGTAATTCCTAGCCAAGCACACACCTGCACCCACCTCGTTCGAATGTTGGAAGAGAATAGCATATAAAGAGCAGAGAGTGGAAACTGTACTACACAAAATAAGCCACAGGAAACTCAGTGTTTTAGAGGGATGGTGAATGCCACAGGCATTGGAGAAAAAAGCACTCTCAGTGGAATTGGAGAAATTAGCACCAAGGGAATAGATATGCTATAGAAGTAGGTAAGATGCTGGATTGTATACACCGATATCCTTTCCTCAAAACAAAAGCCTGGTGTGTGTGAGGGAGAATTCCCGTTCATGTCAGTGAAAAGAAAAACAAGACCATAAGTTGTTTGACTGGTGGAAGACAGCTGCCCTTAGTCCTGGCTTTGTCAGAAATGAGCCTTCTTGGGCTGGTTAATGAGATTTGTCCAAGAGAACACGAAGCTCTTCCTCTTGCATATGTTTATGTCCCAAGTCTGAGCACCTCCATGAAAGCTGGAGTGTGGACATCAAAGGCTGTTCCATAGCACAGGCAAGAAGAAGGAAACACAGATTGTTTTTAACAGCCAACTAACATTTGGCCCAAGGTGTCTCAGCCAAGGCCCACATAGAAACACTCCTACAGCCTGCAAGGGGCTTCAGATCCTGCATTCACATGCTCTAGACAGCAAGAAACACAAAAATCTTCACTTTAGCCAGAATATGCAAAGTTTCAATGCTGGCTGCTGTTTCCTCTATGATCACTATCCTTTTTGCTATTTACTTATTAGTAATCAGGATATACTTCCCAAAGTATCTCTCTTTTAATATAAATGGCACTCAGCCACGGTGAAGGGACTTTGTTAATAAACAAGACTATACTTTTGATTTTACAAGCATTTTTGCAGTGGCTGTGTGCACCGGAAGGCAAAGCTGAGAGGGATCATCCCCATAATTCCACGTCTCTATAGGACTGGCAGATCTCACACACAGAGGAGATGTAAACAACACATGCAGATTTCCAAAGAGAGTGATACCACTCCTTAAAATCATTACAGCATGCAAGGATCACAGCAATCTAACACTTACACAGCAAGTCATTGCTACAGGGCAAATCCATATTTTAATGTAGAGTCTTTCTGAGGTCTAGGATGAATTCTATGACCTAAAGCGAATAAAACTTTCTACAGATCAGAATAAGGTGGTTTGGAAGAGGAGCAATAAGAAAATAAAGGCATCACAGTAAAAATACAGCTCTTTCACGTACACTGAATAAGCTACAAGATTTTTAACATTCTCCTCATCCCTCAGCTCTGAAAATGAACTTCAGAAATGCAAATCAGGAGCATATGCAGGCGCAAAAACTGCCTTCTTCCGAGCAGCACAGGGGAAAGGGCTGGTACCAGGCCAGCGCAATGGCTTGCCAACAGTGCTACAGATCTGTGCATCTCTTCCTGAAGATTGACACAACTGCATGTGCAATTATGTCAGAAAAGCAAGAGCCCCATTGCCCCATCCCAGAGAGCTCTGTGGCGCTGTGATGCACTTCAAAGTAAATCCTAGAACTGGAATCAAACTGAAGTCTCTTTGCAAGAAAATTAGAAGTTTTATTCGTTGATATTAAAAAATAACTCAGTTTGCTGTTCCAAACAGCAGGGCTGGCCAGCTGATCCCACAACTCTCTTTCACTTGGACTAGCAAGCTATTCACGCTCCATTATTTCTCAGCAGAAAACACATTTTGCATGACAGGTAAAACACCATAAGGTGACAGTCACAAAATCCACAAGATAAACTGGAAAGCTAGAGAGAAACACTTCAGGCGAGATCAGGTTTGTACGAGCCACAGCATCATCTGGCAACCACAGCAACTGTGCAAAACACCAATACTAAAAATACAGCAAATTTTACAAAAACAAATCCTGCTTACTCTACCCCCTCTTCATAAACAGCCCTGGTGAAAGAATCAGCTTTTCAGTGGCAATTATTTATCCCAGAGTGAACAGACTATGTGGATACACAGGCCATGTTTGCCTCGCTTTTTTCACTGTAACCTGTATTTAGCATGAAGGTGTACAGTTTTCTTTCCCTCTCTTTTTCTTCCAAAAATTCTATTTAAATGTAGATCAATGTGTAGTAATCTCAGTAAGAGCACTGCCTATTGATATTCAGTTTAAACAAGACACTTCCTCATTTTCCCAGGGCAGCAAGTCATCAAAGCTTATTACACTGCACACATCTGATGGAGCAAACATTTACCCCCAGGAGTTCATTATAGTGCGATTAAACTGCTTAATTAAAACTGACATAAATGACTGATAGTAACTTCATAAGGGAGGTAGTATCTATGTAAGCCAACTTCTTCCAGATATTTAGAAGCATCTAATAATAATAATAATAATAAGTAATAATTAAAAAAAAAAAAAAAAAAATCAAGCAAACCCTGTGTGGTTCATGTCATCTTCATCACTGCTGTCAACTTCGTCACTCGATGAGGAATAGTCTGCTGCTTTTAAGAATGAGCTGGCACCATCCTTCCCCTTGGCAAAGGAGCCTGGACTCTGAGAAAAGGAAACTCAGTTGATTTATTTTTCTCCTGGAAGAACCCATCACTAAAGAGCACGTGAAGTATTTTACCATCCCAGCAAATATAGTTATTGTCACTTCCACATCAAAAAAAAACCTCTATTAGGTAGTTAATGCTTTTGTTGGTCCATCACAAGTGGGTATTTCACACAGGAAAGTGAAGCAAGCCAAAACACCTGATTTTGCTACAAGTTGAAAGGTGACTAACTTTAGTCAGTACACATCGGCGGCTCACAGCCACCAGCCCCAGTCCTACAGGAACTCATATATAGGCCTCCCACGTCATTGGCAATGGCCTAAACACAGAGTCTTCTTCAAACCTCTGGTCCCTGACAAGGCAGGAGGGGTTGGGGACCCTGGTACACTGTGGCTGTCCCTGCTGACCCACTCTGCATCCCCCAGAGTCACCCAGACCTGCTGGACAAATTTTAAAATGCTACGCATCCTGCAAACTTTTAAAATGCCAAGCATCCCACATATGAGCTCTTGCACAAGGCACCATGAGAGCTGCAGCTGTCAACAGACATCCTCCCACCCCAAACCCCACCAAAGATGATAAATGCATCAGTAAATAGGAAGGAGGAGCAGCAATCACCCTTTCCATCAGTAGCAAGTCAGCAAACAGAGAGCCAGGACAGTCCTGAGTGTGTCACAGGCTGGTAGCATGTACTCCAGGCAGTTACACACTGGGTATTTGCGAAGCCACTGGCATGGTCTAGACTTCTGGGTTGCATGACAACTGACCAATGACTTCCTGAAATATTAAAGACATACCCTTCCTTTCTAAAGATTTATGATCAGACGGGTTCAGGAAAACTGAGCTCTCTGCTGATGACCTGAGCTGGACACAAGTCAGACCTGGACTGAAAGCTGATGAGACACGTTAACGCAGCAACAAGCTCGAGCCAGCCCCACAGTGCCTCTCAGGTGGACTCATTAGCTGCAGCTGAGGAGCTGTCTGCACAGACATGCCCTCAGTGAACACCAGGAACAAATAAAAAATATCAGTGAATTTAAAAGAACCTACTGCAATCTGGCCTTGATGAGAAGCTTTTTCAGACATCTTAAGCAGCTGCAATTGGTTTTGGGGCAAAACATTCTCTGCCTTGGCTGGTCCTGGATTCCCTGGGAATAAAAAAAAGAAGTTTATTTTTTAAATGCATGTGCAGCAGAGAGGGAGGAGACCAGTACGAAAAGCACATATAGTTACCACCCAAAGCAGAACCCAGCCTCAGCTGACAAACTTCTTTTTTGTCTTTGTTGCAAAGGGAAATCTTTTTGGTTCTTTTCCAGTGGTTCTGAATGCCACAATATTATGTATATAAATTGATACTGGTGCAGTTTAATGCTGCAGGTGTAAAACAAGCAGACCAAAACCTTGGCAACACACTCCCACTGCATACCAGCAACAGTTCCATGGACTGGAAGGCAGCTTGCAAGGGAAACGGGTTGAGTGCATGCTAATCCCTTCCTCCGATCCTCTTCTTGAGGGAGACATCTCATCGTATCAGCAGCTGCTGGTCATATTCCAGCACTAAAGGTGCCATCCAGCTATATTCCTGTGTCTGCAGACAGGGGGCTGGGGGATGTACAGGAGCCTGGGCCCCTGATGCACAATTTCAGGAACAAACAGATGTGTTGCCTTCATACAAGTGGTGCATAAAACCAGTCTAAAAGGTCTGATTCTCTAAACCCAACTGGGCTGAGAGCAAACAGCTGCACCAAATTCCACTCACGAGCATGAGGTCAAGCTGAAAGCAGAAGAGGATTCAACGCCTCCCATGGCAGCACCAGGAGAACCGTTTTTCCAACCCCTGCTTCCCCTGGGGCACACGAGTGTCACTTTTCAGCTCCCACTTCCACTCGGCGCCATGAGGGAGTAGGTAACAAGCAGCCCCCGTTCTTGCAGAGAGAGCTGGACCCTGCCCAGCGACAGGTGGCACCTTGAGACGCTGCCCGAGGTCAGGTAGGGGTAGCAAGGAAGCTGCGGTGCTCTGCCTCCCCCACAGGTGGCGCGGGGACCTCCACTTGCCACCACGCTTGCACAGTGTTGAATACCCAAGCAAACAAAACTAGAGGAGCTGGAGTCCATCTGTAAGGGCTGATGCCATGTTAGGAGGGATATTTGCAAGTAATTAAGCGAATCTTCTGTTTCAACACCCCCATATCCCTCAAAGCTACTTGGGAAGAGCAAGAGCAGCCTTGGAGAGGTGCTGTCGTCTGCACACAATTCCTGATACAACCAAAGGGAGGGAAAGCAGATGTGCCCTGCCACTGGGACACACCAGCCAGCTCAATGCCTACACATCATGCAGCAATTTGTCCCATGACTATCCCACTGCTACCAACCCTGCAAGTTAAGGGGAGAGAATTCAAGCTCACACAAATTAGGATTTGTATTTGGTAATTTAGATAGTTTTATCACAATGGCTTCATGCACTCATGCATTTCTCAAAGCTTTTAAAATTCAGAATTCCTTATTGGTCAATGAGTACCCTAAGCAACTCAGCAGAAGTATTGGCTTTAAAGTATTTATAGCCCTTTCTTCTCCAATTCAGTATCCCTGTGGGTTTGGGAAAGCAACAAACTCTTTCTGAAACACCATATGCCAGAACTAGCTGTAATTTAATGACACTTAAGAACCCAAGGAGACAGTTTAAACCACAACAGAGGTTTTCTATTCTTTCCATTGCTGGTAAGGTTTTCATTTCTCCATGCCAAAATTGCACAGGAGTTATACATCATGCAGACACTGCAAAGTTGAGCTGGGCTGTTGCACGTTGTTCATCTCTATGCTGTTATTCAAACATAAAATGACATAAGAGCAAAATGAAACGAAACCCAAGCAGTTTAAAGTGTGCTTTGGATTCCTCTTGAAGCAAAGCTTCCTATTCTGTGCAGTTAGTGAAAGCAAAACTGGCTTGATTGTGTAAGTATAATAAATAAGCAATTTGTTCTTCACTTATCAAGGGCTTGCAAATTAACAATGTGAGCCTCGGTTTAAAAATAAAAGACCTCAGCAGCTCACTGGTGTGGTCTGACAACATTTTTAGCAACCACCCTGCTTCGAATTGGGCGTGATTCACCATGTTCCCCATCTCTAGTAGTCAACCTGGATGTACAGTAGTGTATCCACAGCAGTGCTTTGCAAGGAGCTACACAGCAACTGCCCTAACGATGACCCACAGGAAACACCCTTAGGAATCAGGGGAGAGGAACACAGCTGTCCACTTCTGCTCCATGTCCCCATCTGCCAGAATCTCGGGTCATGTCTCAGGAATCAGAGTCTGTACTGTAAAAAGTCTGCACAACCACGAGCAAGCCCAATGCATTCCTACATCCCTACCAGTGATACCAAGATAGCTTACAAAGTTGTACTTTGCTTAAACTGCATGAGTTTTTAATTTCCTCTGCCTTTTTTGCACTATCTCAGTGCACATAAAAGAATAAAGGAGAAATGTCTCACAGGTGCTGTATGGACGGTCTTATGCTTCCTTCAGCCAGTATGTTATTAGAGTGTAAAAATATTAGTGTATAGCAACTGCTCATCTGTACCATCTTATCAGTGGGCAATGCAAAAAAGCAGCATAAGGTTATGCAGAAAATGCCAACGGGTGAACATTAGTATTGAATTACATCTGTGTGCCTGTAATGTTGGCTCTGCTGAGTTTCAATGGTGTCAGTAAGTGCTACAGAACTGATTCTTTTAAATTCTTAATTGAAGAAATTCAGATTTTCTATACAGAAATATGTTCACAGTCACTTTTTGGCTCAGAAAGTGTTTATATTTTAGGAACATGGAACCATAAAAGCCAGAGGGATTTCAAAAGCCTATCACCAGAAGATATAATTTAAAAAAACACCCCATTTGCAATGCAGCACTTGACACTCTGCAGAAGCCCATTTCACGTGATAGGAATTTTGCACAATTTGACTGATAATTCTTTGACTTAGGAATCACCTGAGGTTGATCGGCTGCTCTGATGTGATCCCATCTCCCACTGCTTGTTGCCAGGAATGCTGCTGCTATTCAGCTTCAGAGCATGTTCCCCGGGGGATGACTGATGAGTGTTACTAAACAGGGAGACAAAAAGCAGATCAGACTATCTTTCATGCAGGAACACAGACTAGAACAGACCTCCTAGGCCACTGAATCAAGTTCCCTGCTGTTACAGTATGATATAATACTTGTGATAAACAAAGATTTTATATTTATTGCTGCTCCAAGCAGGGCCACCCAGTAGTGAGAGAGGGGACAATTTCCTCCAGGCAGTCGTCCTGGGAGATTACAAAGGTTCCCAAAATATTACAAAATATCCTGCTATATGTACTTCTCCATTGGCCTCTTCAGATCTGGGTCACTTCTGATTCCAAAATCTCATGGCTTTTACAAATACTGAAACCTGCTCCAGTACCCTTCTAGAAGATACATCATCACTCACTTATCAATGCAGGAAGAAACCCATGGGGGAGTAAAACAACCTGCCAAGTCTGTAATGTAAAGCAGTGGATCACCTAGAAAACCAGGCTCAGAAGCCACTCGCTTGAAACACTGGGATTTACTTACATGCTTACATTACTTACATTACATTACTTACATTTTCTGCTTTGTCTCCTAAAATTCCTAAGTATAGAGCATTTAAGGCTTGACTTGAAAACTATTTCAGATGATGTTTCTGACTCTGGCTCATGAGAAGTGCTGCACATTATTTTGTCATGTCAGCTAAATCTACTTCCTTTTCCTATCTCTCCAGCCCTAGTTTCTCACAGCATTATGTTCCCTGCTTAGCCATCCTGTGGGGGCTCCCCTTTACCGCTGAGCTCTTGGTCTTTTCTTCTGGGATATGAAAAAAGTACACTCGCCTTAAGGGCAGACTGCCAAAACAGTCAAGATACATCTACAGACAGCATATTTGCCTGTTCAAGATACTAGCAGGCAAAACAAAGCTACAGGCAAAAGCTTCACAAGCTATAATTATTAGTGCCTAGACAGGCAGCTGGGGCCAGATCCCCACTCACCAAAGTATTCAGGCACCTACTAACTCCCCTGTGAAACCAATGGCACCGGCAGTGATGTTCAACATCTGCCAGAGCATCCGGGCACCCCGGCCAGCACGACTCCCACCTGCCTTCCTCAGTGCCAACAGGTTTGTACCTCAAGTAACCTTCAGCAGCCACTTACTCTACTGCTGAGGGAAAGTTAAAGCATCACCAAATCACAGTAAGTTAAACAGCTGCAAAACACGCCGCCCATTAACTGGGAAATGGATGCACGACTTGCATGCAACCCACTTGAGCATGTTCAACAGGGCAAAACAAATGGAACACCTCATTGCAGGAATTATTAGATGGAACAGCCCTTTTATATTAAAAATATTGTGTTCCATCAGAAGACAGAACTACCTTGTGTGAAAAGGAGGAGATCTACAAGAGGCATGTTTCTCTTTAAATCAGTTTTGTCAATCGTTAAAAAGAAGTTGGCCTAGACATTTCTTTCAGGTTTAAGATCAGGAAGCTTGGCTAGTTATTTTTGTGGACAAACTGTCTCAAAAACCAAAATAATTGTATCTGCTGTTATGGGTATGAACCCACGTAAGTCTTGGTGTTACTGAACTTATGGTTTTGTTTTTAATAACTTGGCTTTAGTTTTCCTCTTGATACTAAATCAACATTAGTATAAACACAAAACACTTAAGAGCTTACCTTGAAAGGCATCTCTGATGGCCAGGCTGATCCCTGCTGTAAAATTTAGAGGTTGTCCTTTCTGGAACCTTAAGGATCAAATGTTTTAAGTTTGCTACTGATATTTTAGACTCAGTTAATAAATGTAATGCTTACCCTGTATCAATACAAAAATAAGACTAACCTACATAAATGAAAAATGCTTCAGTGGGACCTGTGGAGAGGTCTTCCATGACATCAGCACTGGAAGCTGCAAGTCAGCAGCAGGTGCTTCCAATTTGCTGCAAGCCTGTGCAGTCTGTCAGGGTGCAGACTGCAACTGGTTTGCACCTTTCCCTACAATCAGCATTATTCTTGCTCCATATTTAAAGCCGACAGGGAAATGCATCTGCAGTCACTGAATGCAGCTGTCCCTGCGTGCTGGATTACCTGATGTTGCTACCAAAGGGCTGGGGAAGAGACACAGACACACACACCCAACTGCAAAGCAGTAAAACAAAAACACCCATGCATGCACGTACACAGCCCCGCACAAATATTCTTGTTCTTAGAAATCCTGTTGAAAAGACAAATATACTATCGCCCAAATTACACACAGTAATGAGATTTTCTGCAATAAGCCAGAGATTTCACCAAAAGGGCAGGTACAAATACTCGGTCTAACAAAAGCAGCCTATCTGCACTTGCAGATCCTGCAGATATTATATACATATCCATAAACGCAGAAGAGTCACCTGCTTATACATTTTAATCTTCTTTCTAGATTACTGAGACGCAGTTAATGTACAAGCAATGATACATTCACACAGCTTCATGAAGTCCAGAGGATGGATACCACACAGCACAGGGGAACTCTACTAACCACCGACAGTGCCAAACACGCTGAGTTTCACATACCTTTGGGGGCTGTTCTTCGTTTTGACTCACGCTCCAGAATACATCATCCTGCACAGGGCTGAGGGGTGTCGTCACCATATCCGACAGCGAACTGCTGTGGTACACATCCTTACTAGCCCGGAAATTTTCACACTTGAAAGAAATTAAATACATGTTGAACTGTACTTCCCTGCCTACGTAACAGGTTCCAGCCTCAACAGGTATCAATGGTTCTGTTTGTGGGATCAAACTTCTAGTAAATGTACAAGGAGTATTGTGTTTGGATACAGCTCTGCTCACTTTGTTTGCTGTGAACTAAGTTATTAATTTCCAGCATGTTAGGCACAAATATTTCAAGGTGAAGGGTACAATAAAAAGAAACTGTAAAAACATCTATGTTGTCCATTTATCTCCCGCTTCTTACATCCATGGAAAAGCTAATAGTCACTGGCAATGCACAGTGAACTACTTAATTGGATGATGTAGAAAATACTGTTGAATAAGTGTAGTTCATTGAAACCTGACCAATGTTTCCATTTCAGAATTTAGACGGCAAAATCCCTGGGGGAACCCACCTCCCCCTAAATTAGATGTTGACTTCCGAACCAGTCTTTGCAAGCCTATCATCAGCCTAGTGTCAATGGGGACAAACTGCCAGCTGGAAGTGTTTTCAACTCTCCAATGGTTATGAGGGTGTCCTGGCTCTTCTCTGTAACCGTTTTTTCTATTACTCGGAAAAAATCAACTTGAGAATGCAGTAAGAAAGAAATAAGAAACTATGCTCACACTATGGCTCATGTCCAGGTGCTCCCATTGTGACTGCGGGAGTTTAAAAAGTATCATCAAAGATTTCAAATTAGAGCATTAGGATCACAAATGCGAGGGGGAGGGAAGCAATCAAATCACTTCCTTACAAAGTCTTAATGCTAAGGGAACAGCAAGTAAACAATGTAAAACTCAGGCTAAGATACTCAAAATTTGGTCATCCGATTCCTTCTGTGTTTAAAGGAAAAAAAAGGAAAGGTCCTTTCAATTCTACACACTAATGATCTATTACACCAGCATCTTCCAACGGGGGAGAAAGGCAGAGAGCTAAAAATGTCAACTGAATGTACTGAACCTCCCTGAAATGAGAAATCCTCTTAGACACAAAACTGAGACAGAACACACGGAAACACTGTGTGAGCTGGGCCCATTTTGAGGGATTGCTATGCAAGAACTAATTTGACATTACAGAAATAGAAGGAAAAAAAAAATAGAGAAATGCCTGAGGCTATAACCACTTTGTGCTTTATCTTGTCAGAGCTCCCATGCAAAGCAGGACTGGGGCTGTCTGGAGACACCCGCAGCCAGCAGGAACGCCACGGGCTGACGTCCTTCCCGCGTCCCGGCACGATAACACACCTCTGCGGGGGCACCTCCTGCCCAAACACGCCGCTGGACCAGCATCCCCGCCGCCTGCAGGCCTAAGAAAGATGCTGGCAAGATTTGTCCGAGCCAAAGTTCAAACTCTTGTGTTCCAATTGAGTTGCTGCAACTCATATCAGAGAGAGCTGCAGTTCAGTTTCCCCAAAGAATGATTCGGACAAATATTATCAGTCAAAGACTGAAATTCTCCTCTTCCCTAGTCTTAAAAATAAAACACAGTAACTGAGAACTGTGCACAGCTTTTCAATAATATGATTATTAACTCCCTATAATTCCACACACAAGAGTAATTATTTCATGGGAACAATGTTCAAGCTCACTTAAATATTGACAGGCAGTAATTATAAAACTAGTTAAAGATATCAAACATCCATTTGAACATCCCATCACAACCTCCCAGACCAGCAAGGAAAAGTCAACTGCTGGAAAACAGTCCTGAGAAGTTCACCTAGCGTAAGATTCAGGTGTTTTTTCTGCCTTTCTGGGACAATATGTTCTATTGACTTACAGTACAGAAAATAGCTTTTTCAGCAGTTATAACATCTCATAATCCGTGTCCTTTCATTTTGTCAAAATTACGTTTTTGTCCAACATGATTGTCACTAATAATAGTTTTCAGTTAACCAGAATTATTTCAACAGCAAAATGTTCCCCTGAAATGATGCATTGTGGCTATAGCAACAGGTTTTATAGCAAGCGTATTATTATCAGAATATAGGAAGATTATTTTTCCCTTGCCACTTCTACAATAAGATGCTTACATTTCTTCTTAAATTCCAGGTTTTGAGTTCTGAAGACTACCAGAGAACTATTTGTGCTTAAAAGCAGGGATGAGCTTTGCTGAATCATGATATAAATGACTGGGTGCATCCAAACTCTGCAGATGGTACCCACATACATTCTCTGGGCAACGAGACCAGCACACCAGTTCCCTGTAAAGCCAAGAAGCGACACCTCTTTTGGGCACATTTTCTGTAGGACCTGCAAGACCTTGCAATTCCAAAGCAAGCCAAAAATGTCTCAGGTAACACCTGAAATCATAGTGTTTGATATTCCATTTAAGTTTCACAGCTAAAATAATTTGTATGGGGTGAAAAATATTCAAAAAAACGCCTAATGATTCTAAACTGCTCAGACTGAAGCCTTAAATCAGTCTTATTGTAAGTAATACTGAAAGAACAGCAGCTCCTCTCATGCACAGAACACACAGGTAGATAAAGTGTTACCTGTTATGTGTCTTCAGACTGTAAAGACACACCTAACAGAGCTAAGGAAAAGTACCCTTTGCTCCCTGAAATTATAACATAAGGTGATACAGTACAAAAGACTGATTACTAGACTTAGTTTAAAGAGGTTTAGGAGCAAGGAGTTTTAAAAAGGCAGGCTGCACTGCTTTTTGGAGAACGCTTAAGTTACTGATTTCAAGTGAATCTACATACGGGGTAGATAAGCATAGCTGATGTTACAAAAGAGCATAAAGAAAAGGATTTTCTTAAACTTCTGAGCAGGTCTGCGCTGGGATACTGGGTCAATCCACGACCTAATGCAGAGCTAGTTCTAATATTGTAAGCGTTTTTGTTCCTTTTCAGCCACATTTCTCAATCCAGTGGAGGAGCTCTAACTAGAAAATCCTACAGGAAAACCACGGAGTCAATTAAAAAATGTGAGTTCATTTCAGATGAGAGCTAAATTCCTCCACTAGTCGGGCAGCAGGAGACCCTGGGCAAGGAAACAGACTCTGGCTTTGTTCAAGAAGTCTCTGTGAAATTCTGCAAGTAACCCAGAATGGCTCATCCCACAGACCCCAGTCTGCTACTGCACGGCAGCAAATGCAAAGCAGGTATGAAACTGGTGGAGATGGGACACTGATCTGGTAATATCTCACATATCCCTTACCAGACAGATGGGATACAAGACACTGAGAAATCACACTCCCTGCACCTCAGGGGCTGTGCTAACATTTCCAGCAAAATAATTTTGAGAGATCTGGGCAACCAGGATGTGCCACAAAAATCTCACAGAATACGATAATTTAAAATAAGAAGTCATTTTTGTCTGAGCAGAGCTGTGATGACAGATGATCCCTCTCTGACAAACCTGGCTGGAAGTTGTTCAGCACAGACATCTGTGATGAATTCAGCTTGCATTTTAACTCTGCAGTTCACTTTTATTTTAAAACAACAAGGCACCCACGTATCAAACTTCACAAGTACATTGCTGTGAGTCTTTTAATCTCCAGGTGACTAAATGGCCCATCAGTCCTATTGCCTTAACACGACATGCAGTTAATACAGGCACTGTATCCAAACATGTTGCTATTAGCATCAACAGCTGCTGCCAACCAGCCAAAGGAAACACGGCCCTTCAGAGTATTTATAAATTACCCATTGAAGTTCATCTGGTCCCCATGCTAACACAGCAGGTAAAGTACAGATTGGCTTCTCCCTGTCCACGTCATCTCTATCAGCTGGAGCACTGACCTGTGGGTGGGTGACAGGCAGCTGCCAGCAGGGACTCAAATCACATGGTAACTCCTGTGTGTCACTTTCTACTATTATCCTTCAGTAGCACCAGCACTTTAAACAGCATTAATTTTTTATAGTGTAGTTTCCATCAAGGAATGTGGAAGATGTTGGTAAATGGTGCTTCAATCCTCACCACTCCCCTTGGCAGCTACGAGAGGTATTACCAGACAGAGAAGCGCTGACAGGGTGTAAAGGAATGAAGTGACTTGTCCTAGGTGACACAGCCAGCCCAGAATGCAGCTCCTTTCATCCCAGGAGTGACATTTTAACAGGGCAGGACTGTCCTCTGTACAGCCACTGTGCTCCTGAAGAATCCCAAATGCCCTGCAATAAACTATGGACTATCCCACTTCTACTGTAGGGTTGAAAGGCCTCCAGGAAGCTGCCAGCCTCCACCCAAGGCCAGGATACAAATGTCCTTCTTGTAGACCTTGCAGCAGCTCTCCAGTGAGTTGATGCTACAAGCCAGGCCATCAACTCAGCCCAGTTACAAAACTCATGGCTTGAGCAGGGCACTCTGAGCAACCTGATCTCATTGAAGATGTCCCTGCTCAGTGCAGGAGAGTTGGACCAGAGGACCTTTAAAGGTCCCTTCCAATCCAAACTATTATTCTATGATCTTCCATGCAGGATGGAAAGCTTGGAATAATACAATCTAACCTCGTAGTAATAATCTGCTGTTATCAGACCACAGTGGAGGGTGCAACAGTGTGGCCATTCAGGCTGTGATACATCTATGAGTAATATCATGGAATCAGCAATCAGGCATCAAGTATATAAAAATAACTGTTATATTTAGGCACCACAGATCAGGGTTAGATAATTCCATGTAGAACTTAGCAGCAAGGGGTGGCACTGAAAACCTCTGAGCTGGTTTGCACAGGCCTCAGTCACTTGTGCCCGGAGTGAAGAGAACCATGTTTCTGATGTGCTGTTCTGCTTAGGAACCACCCGCGTTTTCTCCTCCCTACCTGGGACAGCAGCACCGTACCTGCACTAACACGGCTCTCTGTGGCGCGGGGGTGCACGGGCTGGAGCTGCTGCCTGATCCCATCCTGGAGTGCGGTGCCGCTTCGTGCCCCAGCCCCGCTGGCCACTGCAGGGCAGCCTGGATGCCGTCACTTTCCTTTTTTCGGTCCTCGCCCTGAGAAGGAGAAGAATCAGCAGCATGTTGCACACAGAGCCTCAGGCTTTGCAGCCTGGATGTTCTCCAACAGCAGCACCGTGCGCGTCAACTCTTGACGGACCTCCCCATCGTGAGAGGTCAGCCCTGATACAATATGAACCTTTACTGCCTCTCCATTTGCAACCCTTCTTTTCCATCGGGTTTCCAAACTGCAACAAGCAAAAGGGCCTGAGTTCCCGTCTGCTGTGTTCTAGGCCATCCCATTTGCCACAGGCCGGGATTTTAGATGGGAGGAATCCTCTGTCTGTATTTACTTACCTTTGACAACATGCAGACTGTGTTGCTGTGCATTTATTACCCTCTTCTACAATGCTGACATTTCTTCATGTTGCCTTCTATTCTAAAACACTTTTAACTCTCTATCTTTTGGTACGTTACTTGCACTATGGAAAAGACTGAGGAACATGATCTAGAAGGAATAAAGTTCCTTTTATTTCCTACGGACACTGGTCATTACAAAAATCTTAATCCTATGGTTCTGATACCACTGTTCTTTCCAGTTTCATTTGACATGAGTAATTCCCATTCTCTAGTGCAAATCCAGCATATCCTCTGATTCAGCAGCCTAGAAACAGCTCTACACAGTAAACTAGAGTTTAATGCCATGAAAATATGCAGTTATCTGTGTCTAGGTGGGCATTCTTAATGGTATCTCTCACTATATCTGGATGGTTCTGCCTAAGTCAGGAAGGTAAGCATATTTTTAACACAGCATAGGAAACTGCTGAGGAGATGGAAAATGATTCCACTTAGTCTCACAGATCATGATTGAGAAAAAAAAAAAAAAAGAATAAAAAAGAAGAAACCATACACAAAACAACTTGTTAAAACAAGCAACCACAGCCAAATACCATGAAATTCTAGCCCCAGTGAACTCAACCATTACACTGCTCTTGAGGCCAGATTTTCATTCCTTGTGACTCCTAATAACGAAAGGCAGATTTCATCATAAGCAAGCAAGAAAAGTATAAAAATGAGAGTAGTTTCACTAAGCTAGATATGATAATTTACCTACCATGTCTGTGCCCGAAGGGTGCTTGTATGCAATATATTAGGATCCAAATGCAAACTCATGCAGCCAACACTTTGGGCTCCCAGAACTGATGCCAGCCCCCAGCCAGGCACTGAACCGCTGCAGCACCAAGCCCGAGCTCAGAGTCCCTGTCTCTCGGCACATTTAGCCCCAGTGCCTGTGGGACCAGAGCCAGCAGACAGCCATCTCCCATCTGCACACACCGGGGCAAACTCCCGACCTGCCTGTGACAGGATGAGTGCAAGGGCAAAGATTAAAAACTCCCCATAAAGGGTTCTGTGGCCCCAAACATTAAACTGAGGCTTTGGAGGGCTTTAGGCTTTTTTGGTTTTTTTTTAATGCCTCAATGCAACAATAATTCTGGAGAGTTTTCTATATCAATCATTGGTCCTGCAAATGCCACTGAGCCCTAAAAAGTATGCAAACAAACTTGCTCTTGAGTAGGCTATCCTTATTCCTGTATAGATCTCTCCCAACAGAAAAACGAGCATCTCTTTGGCTAATAAACTGGGTAAGATCAATATCAACATGATTCACTGAGTTGTCACTGTTAAAAACGGTCTCAACTTTAAAGCTTTTTTAAATTGTTGTGAACAATTATGACTGCTGACATAACTACAAAGTCTAAAACTTCCACCAAAAACGCAACCCTGTGCCACTAATTGCCATTTTAGTGGAAGGATCTGTGACTTCCAATGAGTTCTGAGATTAAGTAAGTGATACTGTAAAATAATTTGTTCTTAAAACTGGAGCATATTATGGTAGCCATAACAACAAGAGCCTCGTGCATTGAACTTAAATGGCAGGCAGCACTTTATCTGCAACTGCTGATATTTTCTTTCACCACTAAATTAAAAGTTAACAGTGACTGCGCACTAAATTCCATAATACATTTCATTCTGCTACAAAGCGGTCACTTACAAAACACATGTCAAAACCAGAGATGAGTATTTAAGCTGACATTTTGTAGTTCTTTTGACATCTAACTACGATGAAATAAAGTTAAGCTAACCCAACTGAGTTGCATTTTCTTGCCACCCACTGAAAGCCTAGTAAAGGCAAAGCATTTCTGAGATATTGTGTATTTAGCAAAAGCAGCTTAGTCCTCTGTCCACACCCAATTTGCTGTCCAGCTGGAATAAGACCCAGCCCTCTACCATCAAACAAATACTGATTTCAAGAGGAGTTCATTCAACTTTCAGTAATGATCTGTTTAATCGGTCAATGCAATAAAGCCTTTAGAGCTAGGGCACTCCTTTTTTTTTTACAGTTAAGTTGTACTTCAAACAGAATTATTATTCTGTTTTAACAAATTGCTACTCTAACAAATTGCTATCTTAAGATATTTTGTTTTCCTGATTTCATATTGCTGCTTAGCTGTTCGCAGACTCTATTCTGTTATTAAAATTAATCATTTCAACAATCCTAGCAATTTCATTTAACTGTTTATGAATACAGAAAACTTCAGCTAAGGGAACCAGTTGCAGCACGCACACACACCAAGGGGTGACAGAGAAGGCACTTGCTAAAAGACTGCAGCAAGATGTTAAGAAGCAGAACTCTGGAGTCTTCCTACACAGATGTGCATGAGCCCTCCTCATGCTTTTGCTTAGGTATTTTGGGAAGATGCTTTGCCATGAATGCTGAGACCATCACATCAACTGTTCTATTTAGACACAGCCACCCAAGGAGGAGCCTGAGAGCTGCTGAGATTTTTGAAATCGACCTAGATTCTAGAAACACCACAAATCGCATCAGCTGTAGAACTGGGCTCACAAGTTGGGATTGTATCAAAAAGAAAAATAAGCGTGCTAGGAATTAGGAGATAACATGTGAAATGGACTCATAGCTTTTTACAACATGCTAACAGGAAGCAGAACAAGTTGGTGGGTAGCAATACTTTCAGAGTTGGCATTAGAGTGTAATGGATTACAATTCTTAATCAAGGACTATGTATGGCTACCCCTGAACCATCAAATCTTATCTACCTGAAATCCTGGGAGACAAAGAACAAGAAAAGGCATCACAGCCTGACACTGGGGCACAGAGATCAGTGCTTGGGAGCTGCAATGCCATTATGTGTCTGGGTCAACTTTGTGAACCCTAAAATCAGGCAGAGACATCTGTTAAACCTCAGATGATACTACCTTAATTCATTCCTCTTTGGAAGACAATGGAATGGCATCCGGTTGACCAGAAGGACCTTCTTTCCCTATTCACCAGTCAAACCCTTCTCTGAACTTTAGCAGAAGCAACGGAGCAACTTTTCCTTTCCCTTACCCTCTATATTAATGGAAAACAAAGGCTTTATTGTAGCATAAGTGTGTAATTGTAGCATAAGTAAGACACAGATCAAGCTCCAGATTCAGGTTTAAAGATCGGGGTTTTCTCTGCTTCAGCATTACCACAACATCATAAACTACAAAGCACCCAAATGTGACACTGGCTGAGATTGTACCTCTTTGCTTGTGCTGCTTGATGGAGGATGCACTGATGAATCTGAACTCTTGGAGGGCTCCTTCTTCTTCTGCTTGTGGTCATGCTGGAGAGAGAGCAGCTGCGTCTGATCTTTGGGGAGAGTTCGATGCACCTTCCTGTTGTGCTGCACATCTTCCACTTTCTGAAAGCAAAGAGTGATGAACCTCAGAGAGAGCAATATCTTGGAGGACAACCACGTTGTCTGCTGGAAATACTGGCTTTTCACAGAAAAAAGTGAGCACGATTCCAGCAGGGCTGACAGAAGAGCCACCACCCTGAGCAATAGGAAGCATAAAGTGACCCGAAACACACAGTGTTTGGCTTTTGAGACAGCATGTCAGAAAATCATATTTTTTCTTTTTATTTTTCCTGAAACCAGAAGGCTTTAATCAAACACTTCATGCTTCTGTTTGATTACAAATCAGTTTGTCACTGAAACATTAGAAAACCATTGTGGCTGAGGTGCCAGACTTGACAATGAGATTTCAGCATTAAAATTAACCTCTGCTTCATTTTTATCTATGGAAAATAAATGGTCCTGGTTACAACCCAAACAGAAACTGCAGACTGGGAATTTAAGCTTAGGTTGATCTGATGCTGGAAGCTTTCAGGGTAAAAATATTTTAAATCAGATTGAAGTGACTGAAGACCATTTCAGTACTGAGAAACAGCAGGGACAAAAGTGGGAGAGGCAGTGTCATTGCTATAGATAAGGAGGATGACTCAGTAACATATAAGTTGACTCGAAAGAAGGTTGAATCTCAGAATGAGAGGCAGTAAATGCATTAAAAAAGTCCCTCTCTGGTCTGTGACTCAGAGGACAGGAACATCCTCAGGGAACTGAGAAAGATATTGGCTACAGGAACAGGGGGCTGTGAATTGCTGCCAGTAAACACTCTTGTCATACCTGCTTCTTTTCGGATTTCCTCTGTCCATCCACCATGAATCGTTCATCTTCCACAGCCCTTTTGTCTTCTTTACACCTCTCCTCCTTCCTCTGAACAGCCTTAGCCTCCGGCCACCTCTGCTCACACTCCTGCTGCCTTCGTAGCTCCTGCTCTCGCCTCTGATGCTGGAAGACAGCCAGGGAACAACGATGCTTATTTTACTTTACATTTGTAACCACCAATTACTTGTGCCAGTGTTCATTAGTCACAAGGCCCATTTCCTGCCATGCAGTCACTAACGGGGACACCCAATGCTCTGCGCAGCAGAAGCAGACAGCCACAAGCTGCCACTGCAACCACTGCCAAACTTGAAGTGAAACCTTTGCCCTTTTGGCAGCCGAGGGCAGATCTGCCATTCATTTAAGCAGGCACACGAGATCTCTGTGATGGCTGGCAGCTAATCGAATGACAAATGTCTTCCCGTTATTTTGAGAAGGAAGAGTTTTTCCAGAGTCCCCCTGTTTTGCTGGAGTAGCACTATGCTTCACAAAAGCCAGCACAATGCCTGTATTTTACCAAATAGATACACACGAGAAGAAACACGTTGGTGATTTAACAATGCATTCAATGCCACAGCGTGTCAGACAGCTGAAAAGGAAGCAGCTATCCTGTAACATCTTAAACAGGAGCAGGGCCAGGACTCTGCATTAGACTCGGAATTGGGCAACACACACGAGAAAGAAACTGGGATCTCTCATCCCACCTGCCTAGGCTTTCTCTGCCAAACAAACTCAAGCCACATTGTCAGCAGGAAAAGGACAGAGCCCATTTAAAATAATTTAAAATCATCACGTTCAAAAGTGACACAGTTCTCCCAAGGCTAAAGACTACAATCCAGGTTTTGCTGACAATTTAACACATTGCCTCTCTACAGGTACATTTTTTATTTGTGATGAGACATGGAACAACAATACAAGCCAGTCCCTACATCCTCCAGCCTCCTCCTCTGCTCTTTCTGCTGCTCGATCCGTTTCTGCCGCTCTGTCAGCAGCTGCTTCTTGTATTTCTCCTGGTCCTTCAGCTGCTGCTGCTGGTGTTGAGGGTCAGAACGGTTTTTGTTCTCCTGCTGCAGTCTCAGAAATTCACGACGGAGAGTTGACTCCCCTGGGAGATTAACTATGGAGCTGAAACAGAAGGGAGGTTTCTACATGACTAAAACGTAACATTAAAGAGAGAATACAAGGTGCATTTGGAACTGCCTGTTGTCCTGTATTAGCAAATTAAGATGTTCCAATAAATATCCAGCATGTTGACTATGCATCCACACTTACTGTGCTACCAAACAGCCTGAAGCTGATTACTGAGTCCTTCATTTGAGAGTTTCCTCCCTATTGCACAGAAACTAAGAAGCAGCTTATTACAGACGTCTTATACTCGGCAGTTATATTTGATAGCTACAAACAGTTAAAGCTACTGGAGGGGATGCAGGAAATAAGGGATTCAGAGCAAGTCAAGAAAGCCATTCTGGCTGAGAAGGGCTGCCTTCAATGAGAACAGCTTGAGCAGTCAATGTTTCTATTCCAGTAATACCTTGGTTCTCCTTCATCTTCATTCAGCTCATCATCTTCCTCCTCACTTCCACTGTAATCATAGTCCGTTTCTTCTAAAAAAAAAAAGAGAACAATATAAAAAATCCCAGTGGACGATGGTGTTATTTAAGATACGATCTTGAATTTTGTTTCTGAGCACTCAACCTGAACTACATGTAGCTCAGCGGGAATTTAAAAGCCACAGGTTGCACTGGGAGGCTGAGGGGACGTAAGATATCCAAGTGCATAATTCAAAACCTAGTTCAGATAACGTTTCAGGGCAGCCCCTTTACGCACTCCCACCTTTTCCCTTAACCGACTGTATTAGTTTCGCGAAACTAACCTGTTTTCACAACCTGAAATAAATTAGGTTAAACCCACACAGAAATCCACCCCCCATAACAACACCAGCAGAAGAGTTCTTCAGAAAGAAATTTAGAGATAGGGCATAAAAGACTTATACTGCCCTTCTCTGCTACTTTATGCCTGTTGTATGGCTAAACTGAGGCCCTCAGTAAATTCAGGTTTCCATTTGTATGGAATAATTTCCATTTGTATTGAATCATTAGAAACAGGGACAATAAGCTAGTGCTAGTTTTAGCACAACAGTTCAGAAGAAGGTGACCCGCACTTTTAAAGTTCTCTTCAAGACTAGCATGAAGGCAGCTTTTAAGGGATATTTTCAAACTGGTCTTACTCTGCATCGCTTACTATATGGCATGCTAAAGTGGGACTTCATTTTTTTTGGAAGTCACAATTTTGAAGCGTATAGTCTGGCAATTTCACACTGTTCTCCCTTTCAGGGGAGCCTTAGTTAAAAATAGCACATTTCAGGTCAAAATATAACTATCTATCAAGAAGTGATTATTATCACTACACTTTCCCTCCCCCTCAAGGGCATTTGTGAGAAAGTCTAACTCACTATCTTTCCATCTGAATGTGCTTTGAGATTCACAGCTGAAAGAGGTCGCAGCATTTGCAACTTCTATTGGAGTCAGTAAATCTACACTGCAACAGCAATTTCATTTTAGGCACAAATGTTCCTGTTGTCAAATAAATATTTGGAGTTTGTAAGTTACTTCCCAACTGTACGGTATATTCCGAGTTTGCCCTCACAGTGTCTGATCTTCACAGTGTCCCTGCCAGTATAAAATACAATGAAAAGGAAGAGGGGAAAGAGGGAAGGGGAAATCAGCAGGCAACCGGCTGTGCACAGGCATTTCCATAATCATCACCCCCACTCCAGCACTGCCCCTTCCAGGTTTTGCTCTGACGAGTACAGCTAGCGTTTGGAACAAGCTCAGATTCTCTCTTCAGCCACCCTGTGAAGCAGATGATTCATTATACCAGTTTGTGTTCTGCTGGAGCTTGGAGGCCTTCTCAAGGTCTCTTTTGTGCACTCTGCTTACAGAGCTCTTCTGCTCCCAAAGAACTCACAAGCTAAAATTATATGGAGATACAACAGGTAAATTAGATGGATTTGGGACAGAAAGATGAACTAAGACACTAGAAAAGTCTCACCGAGTACTACTTAGATACTCAGGAAAGTCAGGGCCTAGGCTTTACGTGGACTCTGCTCATGTTAGCGTAAGGGTTGCTCTCAGTGAATCAGAGTAGTCAGGCTCCAAAGACTTTAGCACTTAAACACCATTAAGGACCTGGGCTTTGGCAAAGAGACCTTTAAAATGGCCCCACTGCTATCAAGGACAACACTTGCTCACAGTTTTCCTGGTTCTAGTATTTCGGTTACATCTGCCTTGTACTCTGCTGCCAAAACTGGAAGTGGACCTACTCTCAGCAGTGCCTTTTATTTTGTTTTTGCCATTTTACCCTTTTCTCCTTTTTTCTTCCTGGTCCTGTCCAGGTGGTCTTTCAGCATGATGCGCACTTGCCGTTCATTCTGCATGTCTCGGATGAAAGAATGCTTAAGCAAGGTTTCAGTGGATGGACGATGCAAATAATTTTTTACAAGGCAGCTTTCAACAAAGTTTAGGAATTTCTTTGACCTGAAAAAGACAGAAAAGTGGAAGAAAACAATAATCCATTTCAGCTTGTGCACCAAGCACTACCCACGCCTGATGGAAAGCACTAACTTTGCAAGGTGTCCTTTTGCACTGGAACCGCGTGAGACAATTTGAGTTTTGCCATCAGCGCGTCTCCTGAGACCAGCACAGCGCTGAGGGCAAACGATGGGGAACTCCACCCCGACCGCCCTCTCTGTGGAGTTACCCTGAATTCACATCAACAAAACCACAATCTGGTCAACACAACTCTTTCAAAAACGCCCTTATCATTTTGATATGGTGAAGATTTTCTCTATACACTTCATTTAAAAGACAAATGCATTCTCTGTAGGCCACAGTGACTGTCATTAGTCCCACAATCTCCGTGCAGTCTTCTGACAAACCCTGACCCCAAGCAGCCCATCTAAGCCTTGCCTATATTGCAGTTTCAGCCACCTGTGCTGAACTTCAGCAACTGCAATGACTGCTGCACTTTAGGCAGAGTTCAAAAGAAAGCTATAGCTTCCCAAAGGTAAACTACATCTGCACCTGTGGCTTAACCCAGGACTAGAAACAGCCTAGAAAAGACCTCATAGATCACTGTAGGATTTAAAAAGATCATTGTCTCTAGACAGTAGAGCTCAAAATCCTCCTAAACCAAATGCAGCAAAAAAACAGTTTTTATACATCTCTTTACCATTTTCTGGATTTCAGCTTTGGGGGCGGGTTCCGTGGGATGAGGAAGAGCGCTCTCATGGGGTGCATGTCACACAGGGCTGCAAAGGAAACCACAAGCTATCAAAGGGTTCACGTCCCCCCGTGTCCCTCCCACAGCCTGACCACGCTGACCCAGCTGGGCCAGCAGCCTGGTTCACCCACACAGAGGAGCAGGTCTCCACAAACACTCCCACCCCCAGCAGCACAGCATCCAGCGCAGAACCGCGCCGTTAGGCAACAAATTCACACTACAGCCGAGAAATAAAATCTCTGAGTATACGGAAATCTTTCACGAAAATATGCCATTATTGCCAATTAAATGAGATTTGATGGAAAGGCTGTGTGGCAGGAACGAGTACGACTTTCTTCATATTTTTTATGTATAGGACTTCGGAAGGACATTAAAAAAGCTCACCTTTCCAATACACCAAAGGGTGTTTTCGCATAAATAGAAGTTCAAGTTGGGATTTAAATACTTATCTAGTGGGGTTTTTGTTGTTGTTGTTTTGTTTTTTGGTTTGGTTTGGGTTTTTTTTCTGGCTTATGATTCAGCTGAAAGATAAGCTAAATTTTAAACAAACCCTTACCTACATCACTTATGGCATAAGAGAAAATGCAGGATGAAGAAAACCTGATGTAAAGAGGAGAGCTCATAAACTGTTTCACTGGCACAGAGCATAACGACTAAGTACAGATTTCATCTGTTCTGTGTTTCGGGAGTGTGAGCACCAATATTAGACAATCTGCAACAGATTCTAGGCATCCATTCAGATGCTGGTTTCTCTCCAGCTCAATGTACTTCTCTTTGGCATGACTGTTGTGGAAAGCTGAAGCTACAAAGAATTCTGCAGAAAGTAAATACCATCACATCTCATCTGTTCCAGGGATTTTGTGAGGAATTAGGAGTGTGCTCTGTCTATCACAGAGAAATATTGAGGGTCAGAGGTCCTTCTTCACAAAACAGAGCTACTGAATGTCCACTGATATGAGCTATATGTAGCCTGATTTCTTATGATATACAGGTGTTCAGCAGTGATTTCTCTTCACAGGAATGGACTTAGAGCATTACAGAACTGGTAAAAGTGAGAAGACTGTTGTCTGGTAAAGCCTTCCCTGCCTTCTATTAATTTCTCTGCCTACATCCACCTGCCATCATTTCTTACATGTGGGTTCTGTTTTTGACCTTCTCCTTTGTCTTTTCAGTTGCGCATGATACAGTGGGGATGGGGAGCAGAAGTCTGGCTTCTAGCTATGGGTCCCAGGCACTGTTGTGCTACAAAACACAACGCAGCAGAATATCACCCATAGAATTTCTCTGCCAAAAGTAGTGAAAACTTCGAAAACAAGTGCCATGAGGAATTAGCATGCAAAGTTACAAGGTCTCTCTCAAAGAAAACTCCACACAGACTCAATGTCTCAGGACTAAGTTTCAGCCAGGCTGAAGCACAGTGTCTGAAAGTGCTCCTGAACTCCAGCTGGCTCCCGAGCAGTGCTAAAAACCAAGTCTAACGGGAGAACAGCCAAGTGCGTTTTTTTAAACACACAGCCTACGTGCTCTCAAGCTCCGGCCAGAGTGTAATTTATTTCATCTCCTGTGCTCTCAGCCATGACCGGATACCCCATCACATCACATCTGCTTCACGGGCACTGGGGCAAAGCCACCGGTCCTCCACAGAAACAAAAATGCACGAGGTCTTTGCATGCACGGCGCAGCTGTCGCGCTCTGCCCGGCAGCGGCAAGAGGCCAACCAGAGGGGCGAGGGGGCAGCTGGCAGGCGCGGGTGGCTGTAAAACTACAGCAATCTGCTCTCAGGTTGAGAATGTGGTTATGGACTGAAGCCATTATGTGAGTAAACACAGTATTCATCCCCAAACCTGTGAGAATCAAGTCACTCCCAGAGTAAAAATATAACCTTTAGGCCTAGCTTCTCCCACTGCCATTTCTTTTTCAGTGACCTAAACCCAAAGCCACTCGTCAATTTGTTCTGCAAACGTGTCAATCACTTCTGCTTAGCTGTACCCACAGGCAGTGATCAACAAAGTGCTGCTAACAAGAGCTCTAAGAAAAAAAATGTTTGTTTCCCTAGGGAATGAAGGCAAAGAGTCAAAATATAGACTTAAAGGGTCTAACAGGAAAAGGAAAGCAAGAGAGCCCAAATGAGAAAAAGTCATCGATTATTTTAAAAAATACAGTGAGAAGCAGAATTTTGTACATCCGTGCATGAGCCAAGCACGAGCTATTTTAACACAAAACATGTTCACAGAGCATAGACACTTTACACCAAATCACTTACGAGGAGCTCCTTCGGCCATTTCAATGGCAGTGATTCCCAGAGACCATAGGTCACTCTGTAGGAAAAGAAACATTGCACATTGCAACTTGCAGCATTCAAGCTTTTTGTTTGTTTGTTTTCTTTCTGGTTTTGTTTGTTGATTTGGGGTTTTTTGTTTGTTTTTGCAGTTTCCCTAGATTTCTCCTGGATCAGGTTGTTTTAGTCAGAGTGACATACATTCTGCTCCCTCCCATTCCCTACTGAGCTTTTAGGAAATGTGCTAATAGCCAGAAGCTTCCCATTTCCCATGCAGCTCTGAACAGCTGATTCATCATTTAAAGCAGCCAGCCCCAAAATGCAGACCTTCTGCATTCAAAACACAAGAGCCAGAATATAGCAGGCACTGTTTAAATATATGTCTTAAATCTTTTAAACTGTTTAATGAGGCAGTGAGACACAGCAGTGCCGCAACCCCCTGCTGCTGGCCAAAAAAATTCTTGGCCTTAATGCTTATTTCAGAGCAGTCATTGCTGAGTTTCTACACCGATGGAACAGAAATTACAGTCAAGCCTTGGGGTCTGGCTTTTTCTGCTTACAAAGTCCCCACTCACATGTTTTTGGGCACATGAAAGGAGAGCACATCATGCCATCACATTTCACTGCAGTGTATGCTCAGCTCGGTGAACTTCGAGCAGAGTTGCCTTAATAATCTTATCTGGATGCTAAGGACCCGGTTTTGATCGTGGAGGGTAAATCAGAAACACTACCAGGGACTGTAAAAACCTCACAGGTTTCCACTTGATTAATCATGTGCATTTTTTTACTATTTTTTGTGTCTAAATGTAGCCAAATGACAGGCACGTGACCAAACCCACTTGCAGGGCTTCTCTAAAACTGTCGTTTAAAAAGGGAGCAACGGAACCTTCAAAGATTAGAAGCACTATACCACTACAGGAACAGGAGCTCATACCCCACCTGGCACTCTAAATTTGACTTTACTGACAGAGCCCCCTCAGTCCAACTGCTCTGTTGGACCAGTTTGCATCATAATTTGTGGAGGGATTTGACAACAAAGCTGGTGGGAATTCAATAGATTCATGATCCTGATGTATTATTAAGTAAATGACTGAAAAGTAGAAAAGTCATCTAGAAGTAGTACCGCAGGTTTGGGGGACAGTGGGAGAAACAACCATGCTACAAAAAATTTTGCTTTCAAAGTGTGAGAGGCAGACAGATGAAAGGGAGGATGACAGCAGCATTTGTAAAGGTCAGTGTGCATATATATATTTAGGTGTATATATATTTTTACTCATTTGTTATATATATTATTATTATTATTATTACTTTTAAATCAGAGCTGGAACAGCAAGAAGTTACAGAGTGGCTTCCTGCTAGTTTGCCCATCACATCAGCTATAAACCTCTGCAGAAAAGACCAGCCCCATTCTGAGTCACAGCACTGTCTGCCTAAGTGCTTCCAAAACCCTCCACTAATCAGCTTTAAACTACCATCTGCAGAATCTATTCAGAAGTGGACATAAATGCACACAGATGAACTGTGATTATTACTGAAGACAAAAAAACCCTCAAGAATTAGGGGTGCACATTCCTAATGCTTTTATCTTCTGAAAAGTGCACATTCTGAAAAGGAAATTGACAGGGAACAGGGAATGAAGACAAGAGATTAATTTCTTGAGGTTATAGTAGAAGATTTACATGGTATGAAAAATAAAATTATATCCAGGAACATTCTTTGGTCATGACAGACACACAACATGACCTCAATCTGCCAGTGCAGCACAGAAGGTCTCAACAAGGGAGAATCACAGCCTCTGAATCACTAGAAAATGGAAGCAATAACAGGTTCTTCTAATAAATATTTCTGAACCCACAATTAGAACGAGAGGTGCAAAGTGGCAACCAAGGGAGCACCTGAACTGGTGGGTCACTCAGAAGGTGGCTGCACAGAAAGTCATCCATGGAAAACATCCCTCAGGCTAAGTGTAGACAGACAAATGACAACACTGCTGGAAACAGGCCAGAGAACAAAGAATAAGCTTTGTAAGTCTCTTTGGAACAGTATCAGCATCGTATAAGAGTTAGGAGGGGAACCAGAAAAAGTGCTTGATAGCTGTTCTTGGGCTTCACAATGCAAGGAAATAATGGACATACTGGAATGGGTGCAGTGAAGAGCCACAAAGTTGTTTAACGGACTGAAGCTGGGAGGCTCTGGGCTGAGAGAGATGAAACTGTTCAGACTGGAGAAGGGAAGGCTCAGGGGATCTCACACACACGTACAAACTCCTGATGGGAGGGAAGTGAAGAAGACTAAGCCAGAGTTCCAAGTGGTGCCCAGTGACGGGACAAGAGGCAATGGGCACAAACTGAAATACAAGAAATTCTGTGCCTTCTCACCTCTGACACCCTGCAAATGACCAGAAATCATTCTGGGATGGGAAACCTCTTGCAATGACTGGCTCATAAATGACTGAAGTTATGCTAATTATTGCCAATTAACTCAGGTTTCACAGCTGAGTACAGAGTAAAACAGCTCTATGTCCTGGTTTCAGCTAGGACAGAGTTAGTTTTCTTCCTAATAGTTGGTATAGTGTTGTGGTTTGGACTCATACCAATAGTATGACAAAAATGTTGATAATACACTAATGTCTTAGTTGTTGTTAAGTACTGCTTACACTAAGTCAAGGACTTTTCAGCTTCTCATGTCGTGCCAGAGGGGAGGCTGGAGATACACAAGAAGCTGGGAGGGGACACAGCCAGGACAGCTGAGCACAACTGGCCAAAGGGATATTCCATAGCACATGACATCATGTTCAGTATATACACTAGGGAAAAGTTAGCTGGAAGGCCGCTGCTTGGGAACTGGCTGGGTATTGGTCAATGGGTGGTGAGCAACTGCATTGTGCATGACTTGTTTTACATATTATTTTATTATTATTTTCCCTTTCTGTCCTATTAAACTGTCTTTATCTTAACTCACAAGGTTTACCTTTTTTTTTTTTTCCCATTCTCTTCCCCACTCCCCTGCAGGGCAGGGAGTGAGCAAACAGCTGTGTGGGGTGTTTAGCTGCCTGCTAGGTTATACCACAGCACTATCACAGAGGAGAGCACTAACTTATCATATTAATATTACACTACTTCAAGTAGTCCTTCCAATTTTACCTATTCCTTTCTTTTCTGTCCTGACCTGCAACCTACATATATCAGTAATTTTTTTGCATAGAAGTTAAATTCACCAAAAATATTCATAACGAAACTCTAGCCTTAAAAAGAGCCAACACCCACATATTACAAATACTTCTATTTGTACATCTATAATATTACTGCGGTTTAAAAGGGAAGCTTGAACTTTTCAAATGCAGTACTTGAGCAGGATTTCAGCAATAACCTGAACATTTTGCTACCTTGGTACCTGCAGTTGTAACACTTACTCTGTAATCATATGTAGAGTCTGGGTTCTCCTCACAAGCAATGACCTCAGGTGCCATCCAATACGGCGTGCCAATAAATGTGTTTCTTCTCCCCATAGTCCTATCCAGTTGAGCGCTGACACCAAAATCCACTGAAAAGCCAAGCAGAGGTAAATAAATTAATAACAACTTGTATCCATGTGGCAGAGTGTTTGCTTGGCTACTTTCATGCTATTTAGAACACCAAACCTTTGGGCTACAATGCGTATCAAATCTGAGTTCCTCCAGTACATCTCATCCAATAGTTGAAATTTAACTGCCTTTTCTTCTTGTTTTTGACAGAGGATCAAATAAACAGCATGCTGAATCTGCCAGGCAGGTTACAGCATACTTTACTTGCTCTAGGAATACATTACAGAATAATTTATACTTGAGCTAAACACTACATTGAGTAGAACTTGAGATCTTTAACATGTATCTGAAAGGAAAAATACTATCTATGGACAAGGCAAGTTTGGATGTGTCCAATATGGCCATTTGTGAAAGCTGGAAAGAACTATCATACCACTCCATTCTGAGGTGATTTGGAGTAACTTTTGCCCTGCATTCATACACTATCTTAGAACAAGCTGAAGACTATACTGGTTTATTCTGATCTCAGACTCATCGTAATGAGAGAATCATGTGGTGCTCGTTGTGCTGAAAAGGGTGTTACTTTCATCAGGGTTGTATAGCAAAATGGTTTTGTACAGATATGAAGACAGCCCTGTAAAACCAATAATTATATGATTGTATTTTTATTTGAACAAACCTCTAAGATTCACTAATTGGATCCACTGGGCATAGCAGTTGCGTGCTATTCACAGAGAAGACTCCATCAAGGAGCAGATTTTCTCACTTATGTTACCTTATTGCAGGTCATCTGCAAACCATAATCATTTGTACTACTATAATTTAATATGCCTGTTCAGCAAACCTTTTCCGACAGTAAGTAGGACCTGGTCTCTGGGATCACTGTGTGTTCTGTGCTTTTGTTCTCCAACCCTACAGTGAATTATTTCAGATAGAGACAGAGCATAAAGACCATCCCAAATAGAGAAGTGCCCTCCTTGACACTGCTCCTTTAAAGTATTGCCATGTGTTCTCTGTGATGTCTTCTCAAAACATGAAAAACATCCCCTCCTCAACAGAGATATGTACTTGAGTTTAGTCTTAGGAAATCAGTTGTCAACACTGACATGTCACAGCTTGAAAGGAATTAAGTAAACTCTCTGTTATTTTTGAGTGATAACTACTAGTAAGAGCTACTCATCAGTGGTAGCCCTTAGACATAAGTAATTTCACCTACTGTCAGACATTAAAATCTCTAAGACCAGTTCCCTCAGAGAAATGGATTAGCATAATTTATTCCCCCAAATTTTTATTTTGGAAGTCTTTGCATGCCAGGATCTGCTGTGAAGGCCTGATGGTGCTGTGACTTACTAGACAGGTTCTATGTTTGACTGCCCAGAAGTAGCTGTATTTCCCACAGGCTGTGAGCGACATCCTTGCAGAACATGTCACATTTTCAGCTCTTTCTACATCACAGACACCTTATAAACACAAGCATTAACGTTACTTGACATATTTGTGGCTCTTATGTTACTGAAGGTTCTTTCCAAGACAAGACAGAAATCTTAAATTTTTATGAACAGGTTTCTAGCACACATGTAAAGAAACTTACCCAGCTTTACTTCTGCATTTTCTGTGAGAAGAACATTCTGTCCTTTAATATCTCGATGGATGACATGGTGAGCATGAAGATGTGCCAAGCCCTAAAAGAAAACCAGACTTCCTTTATTCCTTCTTCCTATCATTATCATGACTGTGTCATTATTGTCCTTTTCTGCCTTTACCCTTTTCAGACTTTATTCATGGAGAAAGTCCTTTAGATGTTATTAGCAACATGAAGACCCCAGTTCCGGAGAGGAGAGAGGACAGCAACTGCAGGTTTGATTACCTACTTTACCCACAGGCCTGACAGTAGTGCAGCACCTCTGAAGTCAAGTGTGAAGAGAACAAGGTGCAATATTTTAAACTGGTGTCCCAGAACCAAGGGCTGCCTCCTTAAACTATGTATTAAAAGCAAACAAAAGAGGGAAAGAGCAATGCAGAATGTTCTGTATGAGGACCAGAGACAGCAGCTGGCTGGATACAGTGGCTTAAGTTCTGCATTCAGCAAAACAGTGTTCAACAGTAAAGGGACCACAGAAAGTTCAAAATACCGTGTCTCTTTTTGAATGCAGCAAATACTGTTTTCATTCAGCTAATATTTGTAATATTCTGTCTCCTCCTTCATTACAAAATTGCTCATGGTTAAACTAGCATAGATATAAAGGAGCACACTAGAATAACACGTTCTAGTAAGCCAGGGGATGCTTCACTCAAAATGCCTAGCCTCTGTAATATTAATGAATTCAAATAGAGCTTCCAACCAGCTTCTGTGTTTTCCAGAAGGGAACACTGTCAATCCACATGCAACTAGGTAATTCTGTTTAAGATTCTGGAATGCTGTTTAGTCAACATTGCTTCTAATAGTGCGGAAAAGAGGCCCCTGAGCGTGTGCACGTAAAGGAATTATGAACAGAAAGACCTTACACAGCACCAACAGCTGAAGCAAAGAGCAGCAAGATCTCCTGATGGGGAAGACAGACTTATTGAAAACAGAAGATCTATTTACTTTTCTAGATGCTCAGAACGTGGACTTTCAGAAGATGGCTATTTGCCATAGGAGCTAGGACTTTTCTGTACTTCATACAGAATATGTGATAAACTACAATAATATGGGATGTCAAGCAGTCATCACGCTGGCTCTTCAGGCTCTTCTGAACTGAAGGACCACAGCCCATCAGCCCCACAGCAGCGCTCATCAGCGACCTACATTAGTGACCAAAGGTGGCTTCGCTGCAAACAAGCACCAAAGCTCCATTGGCACAACTCACCCTGAGAACCTCTCTGCAGATGTAGGCAATCCAGTCTTCCTTGAAACAGTTCCCTTTGGTCTTCTTCACCAGGTCAGTGACCGAGCCCGCCCCGCAGTACTCCATCACCAGCTGCAGGAAGACAACCGCGATACACCTTCACCACAGCGCTGACGGGCTGCCGGCGGAGACACCACCTGCAAACACCCGCTCCACCACAATCAAGGTGTGGCAAACTACATGCGACCTTCCCGGATGCCAAGGGACATAAAATCTGGTTTCCTGAATCGCACTCATTGCTGAATAAATAAAAAAAACCCTCAGTACGGTTCCTCTCCTACTGCAGCTTATGGGTTCTTTTTTTTCCTTTTAGAAACTATGAAATCAGAAAAACAATAGCTCATATAATAATACTGACAAACATGAGAAATTTCAAATTCTGAAAAAAATCCCATTTTGCTGCAAAGCTTCAAAAATCTTGCAGCAAAAAAAAAAAGAGGGTTCATTTTTTATTTCTTCGCTTTATTGTGAATTCCTTTGTTGCCTTTTTTATTTTCCAACTGAAAAAAAGGAGAGGAATGCAACAAGAAAAAGGAGAGGAGGGGAAAAGGACAAGCTCTCTTTCACTACTGTTAAAAAAAAAATTACATAAATGTTTCACTTGGAAAAAACCCACCTCGAACAACAAATCAGACTGACAAGACAAGTCACAAGTTTTATGCCCATCCTCAGAGGAAATCAGAGGGGATGGAAGACATGTAGGGAGGAACAATTTTGCTCTTTTATATGTTATTCTTCAGAACAATAACTTCAGAGTTTCACTGAGACAGAGTCCAAGCCAAGCATATTGGAGCTCTAAAGAAAAGAGCTGTAAACCTCATGAACAGAAATAACACTAAACACTTACCCAGAGCTGATCATCTTGGCCTGCAGGACTTTTCTTTACAAACGCACCGTAATATGTAGCAATATTCCGGTGATGGGAATACTTTTTTAACATATTTATCTCCAGCTTGATTTCCTCCTCTTCATTCTGAAGCAAAAGAGAGCAGAAGGGTCCTTAGGTGACCAGAGATCACTGAGCTGTGGGGCAACCTCTGTCTTTGGAGGCTTCCAACATCCAGCTGGAACCAGCCTTGGGCAACCTGGTTTGATCCCATGGCTGACGCTGCTTTGAGCAGGAGGTTGGACCAGAGACCTGCTGAGGCTCCCTCCAACCTGAGTTATCCTGGGATTATGAGACTGCAACTGAAGGACAGGCTCTTAAACCAGTGACTGAATCACCCTGGTCCATTGGCCTAAAACAATGAATTGCTAGGGTTTGACTTAAGGAATCAAAAACGTCCCAGTTTGGGTATAACAAGCTCATATTGTCTCCTCAAGAGGCTTGGACAGGACCTAATACTCCCCAGTCTGCGGTTTCTGTATGCAGTAATTTAGTCTTAGAGAAATTAACCAGATTCAAACAAAAATAAAAATATTCCTAACACCCCATTACTTAAGTACTTGGAAAAGCACTTAGTGCACACATCAGCCGATTTGTCTTCCCAGTCCCGTGGAGGGTCTCGCTGGAAGGGAATCGAGCCAAGAGGGAGGTGACTTGTCACAAATCAAACTCCAGAGGCAGCGCAGGGTTAAGATCTGCTCCTTCCTTACAGCTGTGAGGCTTCCCTGCCTGGACCATGGAGTTTTTCCCCGCTCCTAACATCACGCCAGCAGTGACTAGGGCCTGCACACCCCCAGACATCTTCCAGGTACTACCCAGCTCGGTTTTCCTTCTGCCTTTGTTTCAGTCTCTTCAGGGCAGACATTCTCTTCTGCCCAGTACAGCACCGTGCACAATAAGATAACTAACAGAAACACAAACTTTAATAATTACATTAGAAGGAAATGCCCTTTTTCAGAAATAAGTGCCTGACCTGAAGAGGTCCTCTCAGAACCAGCTCGTTTGCTACGTCACCACCAAGAGAACGGTGCACAATACTCAGTGAAAGGTTGTAGATTTTGGTGTTTCATTTGCTTTAATAGGAAATGAGCGGTGTTGCAAGGTATCTTTATACCAGTTAAAAGGAGTATGACAAAGCTGAAAATTAATTTACCTTGCTGCAAAACATCCCAGTCAGCACTTACTAGCTGAAGGGAAAAAAAAGGATCTGTAAGAAGGGAGGAAGAACAGCTCAGCCCCACAGGACATTTTTCTGCACTTTTCCATTATTTTCCAGTAGTTTTGCCATCAAAGCATTCCTTTAACCATCACAACAGACTGCTTACAAAACCAGCTGTGTTGTCCTTTCTACCTGGAGCAAAACATTAAAGCCTGCCAGGCTGAAGCCAAATTCCATCAAGCATATGCATATGATGCATCTTATGAAACCCGACCACACAAAAATCATTCCCAACAGAACAAAGGGACCAATATGTTTTCCCCAGTAACATCAATCCACAGGAGACATGTTACCAGACTAAACCCTAATTGTTTTAAGCTTTAGGAAATGGGAAATGTAAAATAACCCCACTTGAGGCAAAAATCAGCTATTCCAGGTTTCAGAACAGGCCCTTTGTTGAACACAGGCTCCCAAGCTGCACACATTACACATTTATCTTTTGTTTGCAATTAAGGAGAAAGGAGGATCCTTAATCCTTGGTTTGATACAGCCCTGGATATTGCATGGCTTAATTAGCAATGGTACAGAGGAGCCCGGTGCAGCATGTGGACTCTCCAAGAGAAATCAGAGCTGGCTCCAGACAGCGTGCAGGAAACCCTCCGTAAGCACAGTCCTACTTCTCTCTGCATGTGGCCAGGGCACAACCAAAGGGAACTGAGAGCTTGTGCTGCTGCTTTCTGGGAGGGGAAACAAGGCTCTACCCCCTTTGGGACTCCAGATGGTACATGTGAAAGGGTAGAAATGGGCAGGTGAGAAGAAGGATGCAGAGAATAAGGACATGGAAACCACCATTCTGAGTCCTCTCACTGATATGAGTTTCTGGTAATGGATCTTTAGGAAAGAAGGGCAGAAAGCCGGACAAACAGGGAGGACCTCCTTTCCTTCCTCTGCTGTCCCTCCTGCATCCTGCCCACTCCTCCTGCTAGGGCAACCAAACATGTGGAGGGGAAACATTCATCTTTGGTAAAGGCCTTCCCCAAATTGCTTAAGATCTCTTCAGATATTAAGGTTTGTGTTTAGTTGGTTGGTTGGTTGGGGTTTTTTTAACTCTGCCCATCTGCATGTACTTTGCACTGGTGGAGCCCGACTGGAAAGCTTCCCTGCTATGCCCTCAGCACCCACCCACAGCTTTCACCAAGTTCCCCCTGGGGAGCTGGCAGATCTCAACCACTTCCTCAGAGCTATTGCCTCTTCTTCAGCTCTTCTTCCTTCGCCCAATGAATTTGCTGGATGTTGGAACTGTGCTAGCACAGCTCTTGTCTGAGTACTTTCTGTTCCTCTGCAATCTCACCTCCATGTTTTTAAAACAAAGATAACCATGCACTTGTTTGTAAACACAGTTGGAACACCAGGCAGGCTCTTCCACTCGCAAGAGCAAAGAGTAGCTGCACATGTGTAACGCTACTTTCCCATTGCCAGCAAGATGATCCAATTTCTGCTTTATCTCATGCATTATCTATTAAACCAGAAGGCTGGAACCTGCTCCCTCCCTGCACCTGCCTGTTCCCTTGTCCATCAAGACAGTTACCTGTGCTCACACATTGCGCTATGCTGCTCGTGTCCAGGACAAGTGCCTTGAGAAGACACTGCTCAGATTGGACAGGGGGCTTCCCTGAAGAGCCCCACCACCACTGAGCAGAAACCCGCTGAGCCAAACTCCTGCATCCTCCAAACACAGAGATGTGACTTCAAGTATCAGTCAGGCTGTAAGTGAAAGGGCTACACAGGACAGCTAGCAGGCATTACAAAAAGTACTGTGTATTCCCAGCGCTTGAGTGAATTTTGGAAAAAAATTAGTCTATTGCACATAAAGAAACCAAAGCAGAAGGGTAGATACGAGCAATTCCATCCCAGAGGCCATGTCTGAGACCCAGTTAGGAACTGAACCTAGACTTGCTAAGTCTCAGGGCTACATACATCCTTCGAGCAGGGTGACCGGGGACAAACGCGCCCTCAATTTTTCAGTGCATGCACATAGTCAGGATTTCCACTTCCCACCACCCCTCTGACAGCGTTACCATCAGCCACATCTCCCAGGGGTCCAGAAACCTGCTCCTAAGTCATGCCACTTAAGAAAAGGAAGCAAGCTTGCAGATGTACATGTGCAAAAAGCTGTTTGCTTTCATAAACCAATGCGTTTCTGGGCACAGATGGCTGCATGCACAAAGATGACAGGTTCATGATCAAAGGCTATTTTTGAAGATTGTGAGCCTATCTGCAATGATATCAGGAAGCAAAGGACTAGAAAGCACACACCTCTGACCTCAAATGGAAACAAGATCATCAGCTGATAAACACTCCACCAAGAGACACCTTCGTACTGGGGCAGTTTTAATGACAAGTTTCTCATTTAAGCGTTATTTTGTTATCTGGAAAGACTGAAAGCAAGGACAGACAGAGAATGACCTGCTGCAGAAGAGCTGTTTGATCACCTGCACTGATAGCTGAAGAGAAAAGCAGCAATAATTCCATCTCTTTGCAAGCACTCTGCTCGGAGGCGCTGCCAGACGGCAGGAAGCAGAGCCTGTGTGAAGGGGTACATGAGCACACGTTGCCATCAGCTCCCCTGCAACCATTTCAAAGGGCTCCCCCCACTCCCCCCGTAACGCGGCACGGCAGCACTTCCTGACAGATGTCCAGAGGATCCCGCAATGACCGCAGCATCCTGCTGCTGCTCTTCACAAACCAGCCCGGGCTGCAGCTCTCGTAGCAAAGGGCAGATTTGCTCAGCTCTTGGTGCGCCTCACATCTTAAGAGGTGAACAATCAAAGCTGGAGCTGGTCAGGGAACTTCTGATGAAATAATTTCTTGCCAGAAAAAAACAAACAACATCATAGATTTGGTGAAACAGAATCTTTTGGCAGAAATGTACTCAGCACATTAGCTGAAAGACCTCTTAGGTTGGATTTTCTAGTGATGAAAATGATTTTCTGTTGCTAGAAGAGAGAAACCCACTGCAGAACATCCAAGTAGCAAGGAGGTAGCTCAGACCCCTGGGGTGTGAGACGTCCTTGTTCAATCCTACACTCTCCCAAGTCAGTCATCACTGACCTATGCCTGAGCAGGTTAATAATCAAACTACAACCAACCTACACTGCCGTGGGGGTCTGTCAAACTTGGCCACTGGAATGGCCCCACTTCGAATGAGATCTACTGGAGGCTTGAACTGTAGAGTCCTCTAAGCAGGTACACAAATCACAAGGCTAATCCAGGCACTCGGCTCTCCTCCATTTTTTTGGAGACATTTGGAGAGAAAAAGACTGCATTTGCCTTGATTTTATTTTTTTAAATCTTCCTGTTTTCTACCACATGAAATCTTCACTCCCTAAGAAAACTGTTCCCTGTGCAGCACTAATCACATCATATAACGACCCAAAGACGAAAAAGGGCACAGGGGCCAGAAGCCTCCCATCTCACTCAGGCAGGTTTAACTAAGACAGCTTCCATTTCTCACAAGCCAAATTCCACATGAGATGTTGCTCTCCGGGGCAATTTATAGGCAGGACATTGGAGACACGGATTTCAATATTTTAAAGACTTTAATGCCTCAAGCTAGCTTTTCAAGATAAAAGGATCAGAAAATAACTTAAACCTGAACAGACTAACAATGCAAGAGAAATACTGAATTCTTGACAGGCTCACAACATTGAAATTCTGGAGATTAAAAGGAAGCTTGCCAAGAAAGGTTGGACCAGATGATCCTTGACGTCCCTTCCAACCTGGGATTCTATGGTTTCTACATTACACTTGGGACCCACTACTGCTCTAAGAGGCTTCAGTAATGAAATGCTATGAAGCAGAGAAAAGCTATTGCTATTTTACAGGAGAAATGAGCTTCAGAGATGTCCTGGACACGTACAGCATCAGCCCCAGCTGTACCCATGCTCCTGCCCACTGCAACTGCAGAGCAAGAATGCATTGGCTTCAACCATCCATCTACTCTGCACTACAAGAGACCAGCAGCACGGCCCCTGGCCAGCAGTAACCCCATTTCTTGCAGCCACACAGCTCACGCTGAGTGCTCTGGGAATTTGCACCAAGGCACCGAAGGGCTGAGGACCACAGCTGCCACCCCCACCCTGCACACAGCCGCCCACAGCACCAAAAACAATCCGGGTTTACCGCATCACACCAAGCTGTGACATGTGGTGGCTGAGGAGAGGACAGCCCCAGGGCAGAGCAGACAGCTGCAGGAGGAACCAGCAGCAACCACGTGAATTACTCCTGCACTGGGCTCCCAACACCTCGCAGAGCAACCGCCAAGGGCCCGGAGCAAACCCATGATGAAGCGGAGCACTGCATCCAGGTCTGCCAGCCTGTGCCCCAGCAGCAGGAACACAGCCAACCTCGCATTACCGAAGTGGAAATAACAGGAGAAAGCCTTGTACTCACCCAGCACCAAGGTCAGGAAGCAGAAACAACCAAGCACAGCTGAACTGGATTTGTTCACGGTTTAGTGGGAGAAAAGCACCAGGGAAAACCCTTCCAGGTAGCTGCACCAACACACTCACCACTAAACTCTCAAACCGTCACAACTGTTCTGCATTAAGTGACTCAATATGAATATAGCACAATCTGTCATCATTGCCCCTCAAGCAATGGGACAGATTCCCCAGTATGATGCTGGCCCTGTAGCCTGCAAGGAAGCAGCAAATCAGACCTAAACAGCTGGATTTTGTTCCCAGAATCATGCAAGTCTATCAACACGAATTCTTGAAGCTGGACCACAATACTGTCTTCCCTTTAAATTTTGTTTCCAAGTAATCAGGCATTACTGAATGCTACAGTTTGTTCTTTATGTACAAAGGAGACCACATTATATATAGCAAAGGGAAGGAAATCTTTCCAAGGTTCCCTTCCTACAGCTTTTGCTTCAATTGTTTCATCAAGGAAGGGACTGTCACTGGTGTTAACATGACAGCCCACAAGTGACATCTTTGGCCAGCCCTTGGCCACTGTTGACTGACCCAGCAAAGCATGGAGCAGTCCATACAGCAGCTCTGGATCCCTTCCAGGATCTGTCCTGTCGGCTCCTCTGTCAAAGCACGGAGGTGCTCTGATCTCTGCAATCTGTCTGCAACCCTAACCTTATTCTCTCTCCCTTCCAAAATCCAGCAGCCTCATGTTTGGTGACTGCCATGTTTTAAAGCCAAAGCACCTGATGATACATGTACCTATAGAGCGAGAAGGAAAAATCCCACCAATCTAATGTAGCACTCATTTAAAAAAGCACTCTCCTCTGTGCATGGAGAACAGCAAAACTGATAATTCAGCTACACTTGCATATTTTACAAGGTAGCAGCTGTAGCCAAACCAGCCCTTACATATCTAAGTTCAAAAAACCCAATGTGCAATTCAGACTACTTGCTGCTCAGGGCTGGATTCCCACATCATCAGCAGAAAGAACTGTCCTTGACTTGCCTTATGTGACAAGGCCCACATAGACACCAACTTGTTCTGCTGACTTCTAAGACAATCAAAAGACACACAAAAATACAGGCAAGGCTTGCTTGTGTGTGCCCAAAACACCATGTGTAGATGTACCATCGGCAGACTTGGCCCAGAGGACTTAGCTCTGTTTATTATTTCAGGTGATTACCCTTCTGCAATATTGCAAAAGGTCTCTCACTTTATCTTGGAGTTTTGTACCCCATATCTACACTGCCAGAGTGACAGAATGGGGTGCTGGTCTTCGGTGAGACTAAGCGCATCCTACCAACCCGCAGACTTCCAGTGACCTTGAGAACAAGCAGCAGGGAGTCTCCCCAACCTTTCTGGGGCTCAGGCTCACAGGGTCTCAAAGAGGTAAGCTGCTTTGCTACCGAATGTACTCTTAAAAGGAGAAAAAAAAAAAAAAAATCAATACTTAGCAACTTTTTCGGGACCCTGTTCCAGCACTGACACCACTTTATAAATGTGAGCAGGGCCAGTGACAATTAAACTGTCTCCTTTTCTCATCTGTCAAACAACAATAAAGAAGTGGCACATTTGCATGTCTGACATGTTCCCGGTGCTGGCTGTCAGGGTAGCTGCTCTGAGGAATGGCTGGCACGCCAGGGGAGAGGATGGGAGAGAACAGCAGGGGCAGCGCAGAGCTGCAGGAAACCTTTTACTTGCTCTCTCTGGAAACAGATAATCAACTAGAAATAAGCAGGAAGATAGTTCTCCTCTTTGTTATTACAGACCATCAAAACATATAGCAATGCATTCCCTTATTGTGTGGTTACCACTGGTCAAGTACAATTGAAAAATCTGGTTGTATTAACACATCAGCACTTTATAAAGCACAAACCAGTGCTCAGCAACCATAATTTATACTACTGGATCATCTTTTATAAGCTATCCGCCTTCTCACAGTCCAATTATTTATTTCTCCTTGCACGGTGATAACAACTTTTTTATTTTTGGTTTTGCACTCACCTCAGTAACATTCATCACTTTGATCGCTGCTAGCTGCCCAGTCTTAACATGGCGACCCTGTTAAAATAACAGAAGACTAAGTAAAACACATATGCATACTATGTTTACAGTAACAAATTAGGCATATAACAACTGGGCTTGAGTACTCGCTTTCAGTCACATATCAACAAGCTTTCAGTGACATAAAACTATCAAGATGAAGTTTGGTGATGTGTTATCAGGCCCATACCCTTACCATGCTCTAACGTTAACTGAGTTGCCTTTGCAGGGCTGAATTTCCCCCTTTAGCACAAAGTGAGCAGCAATGCTGGGAGACTTCTGCTGTCTGACACAACATGGCACGAGCTTATGGGTCTCCAGACAGCTCCAACAGGCATTGCCACCCCTCAAGCCTCCTTCTCTGGGAAGACCCAGCCTTGGTTCTGACCTAACCAGAACCACTCTGTTGTCCTGCAATCCAGGGCTGACACGTGGTGGGGAAGCAAGGCTCTGGGTAGCTGGCACTGTCCTCACCTCCCGGCCCTACGTCTTCTGGCTCACCTCGGGGTGAAGAGGAAACTCTGGGTTTTACTACATCAATCTGGCAACCTCTATGTGGCTGCCAAGAAACTAAAGCTGCATGTACTTTCTTAGTGTGCTGCCTTCTGTTTTTTAGAATTCTTACTTCAGCTGAGTTAACTATATCTCAAGCTACCTCCCAAAAAGCATGCAGAGACTTTGCATTTAAAATGTAGTCTTCTAGGGTGGTGGGGAGCAACTCTTCCAGGGCTTTGACTGTGTGTATGCCTACATACATACACACACTTTACTAGGGAAATGCCTACACCACACCATCATTATTAAGCAACAGATAACTGGTGATTTTAGACTTGGTAAAGTGGCTAGTTTTTGAAAACAAAGCTAGGAAAAGGAAGGTAATAGGGAATAAAGCTATTACAAGGGCAAACTTGATAACGACACTGACAAAATATGGTTCACAAGAATGGATATTAGAAGCACAACCAGGAATCTTGCTGTAAATTACAGTTTCTTTGCTTGGTTAGGTCAAGTTGCTCAGCAGATGCCGTAGATGCAGCGTTCTGCCATGATAACCAACACTAAACACTAATCTCACACTGCAGTATAGTATCAAAAGATTTGTATGAACAGTGGGTTGGCTACACATCCTAACTCCTCACTTCCATCAAATCTTCAGAAAGGGGGTTGAAGCTTTGAGACTGCAATTTTGTTCCTGAAATAGTAGTGCCTGCAAAGCTGTATATTGAAATAACTAACTGACATCAGTTAAGTGAGCCAGAGGAAATCAGGAAATCAAATACGAACTGCTGCAGTTTGCAGACAAAATGATTTGCAGGTGCAACTTACACCGGCAAAATTAAAAGCTGGGTTGATGTCATTTAAAAATCCTGGTCCTATCTGCACAAAACTGCATACCAGTGTTATTTCTAAGACTAAGCAATTTTGCATCGAAGAAAAATGATTCTTCGTTCTCAGGTGATATGTCACAGTCATGTTTTCTTTTACAGAAAACTAAATCCTGCTGAGTTTTTGTATATTTATAAGTGTCCTCTTTCTGTGGAAGCACTCCTGGGATTGTTTTTCTCCTGGGATTTTTTTCTCATAAGCTCTTCTTTTTCTCATAAACTTTTTCTTATAAACTACAATGATAGGTTTTACAAACTACTACAGACCTCAGGAGGAAAGCAAATGGGACACACCCTCACCAGGCCCAGGACACGACGGGCAGTGGCGAGTGCCAGCCTGACAGATGCTGGTGTTTGGTCAGCATCCATGCCCTGATGTTTGTTTGGTTAGCATCCATCCCAGCTGACGTCAACCCCGGTTAGCGAGCTTCCTCTGCACAGCCACAGCTCCTTTGTTGGAGGCCATTGTTTGCAAATGTTTCCAGGCATTGAATGTCTTGGCAATACAGCGATACAGGGCCTTCCACAAAATACGGTCATGCTAGACACGTTGGCACCCTGGTTTAACTCCAGAGTTTGTCTGGAGTCAAGAGCGCTGACAATTCCATGTCTCTGGCCACCACACATAGTCGGCGACCAACCCATCAAAATGCTGAGTCTCTCTTGGGCTGCTGAACGTTGTGCAAAGGATGGCGTCAAGAATCAACCCTGATTTTCACAATTGCAGTGAAGCATGGAGATGTGCTGCTTTACTGAAAAAATAAATCAATCAACACTAGGCTATCATTGCACTTGATATTGAATATTCATAAGACTAAGAAAGGAGGAAAGGCTTGGCATTCAGTTTTGATTTCACAGCATAGCATCTGGTCAAATTGTTCCTCTGTAAAACAGATATCTACTCTTTTGCAGCCACGGTTATTTCCACTGCATGCAAGCCTTCTGCTCTCACTCACTTCTACCATTATAGATGAGAATACTAAATCCCCAAAAAAGTTTGCAAAATTAGCATTTATGGGAAAGAAAACAACATGCCCTTTTGTTTGGTGGGTTGTGTTTCACCTTCACATAACAAATGTGTCCCTGTTAAACGAGATACTCAAATCAATCCTGCTTCTGCATTCCCAAAAGCTCCCATGTCTGCAAGCAGGCTGACGGCTGGGCGAGAGGAGCTCAGACTGTGCACAGAGGGCAGGATCGTGCCCCATGCCTCGTCTCAGTGCCCTGTCTTCCTCGCACCGTGCGAAGTTACTACGAGCCTGAGGGAAATGCACAGGCTCACCTGCAAAAAATACTCTTTGACTGGGTAAAGGAGGCTTTATACAGAAGTGAATTCTGTTAACTACACACACTTCAGACCCTCACGTTCTTTTAGAATCCTTTTTCCTGGAACAAAATAGAAAGCAATTCAATGCAGCAGAGAATCCAAACCCTTCTCAAGAAAGGAAAGAAGCAGTAAAAACTCATTCCTGCTTGTTTGCTCTAATTCTCACCTCACAGCAATTTATTTTCAACAACTGTTATCACACTTTTTTCAAGAGAGTCTTTCACATTTCTTGGTTGCATTAAGCTGAAGAACCTCATCTTCCACCCCACAAGTTTGCACAGGGTAATGCAGAGGGCTGCAGGTTAACCTCATGAAAAGGTATAAACATATCTATATGTTTACATCTGCCTTTTGTCAACTATCTAAAAGGCATGAATTAGTTTAAGTGTGCATAAAAAAAGAAGTATCTTGGAGAGTGTAGCTAAATATGTATCTACAGCTATATATCTACATAAAGACATTTTCATCATGAGATACTAATTTTACTGTCATCTTGGCAGATTTATTTTTGATTACTGTTGTACATTTTCCTATAGTAAAGGATTTATTGTTATTGTAGAGCAATACATCTCAAAAGTGTCTGCACCTGCTAATGTATGCAATGAACAATGTGGCAGAATTACACAGCACACACAATCATTTCTCCTTACCTCTGACATCATCCCAACACACACAAGTAAAACCTTTCCTTCAAATACTGCCAAAGGAAAAGGTTCAGTCAGTGCAGGCAAAATAATCGGAGAACCCTGGAGACATCCTAGATTTTATTCCTTCTCCTCCCCAGAACTTCACTGTCTATTCAGTTAGTTATGAAACAAATGGGCTGAAGCAAAGCCACCCAACAGCTCACCCAAACACCAGCAGTCCCAGTGGGCACCCTACTGAACTCTGCACCACCGCCCAAAACAGTGGGGGTGCTATTGCGAGACTCCGCGCTAAGAAGCTGAAGCTGTCAGAGGATCTGCATGTTCACATCAAGAACCATTAACGCCTGTGCAGCTTATCTGAGCACGGTAACAGGCTCCACGTTACATCTGCTTTAATAACCAGGCTACGACTGTGCTGGCAATTAGAACAAAAATCACATTTCTCTCTTTTACATTGTCTTTTCAAACTGTTTTGAGTTCATTTTCTTTGACACCTCTAAAAGCAGTAAACATCCTGAACCCAGCCCTGGGCTTCTCGTTAACACACCGAGACTAGTGCCTGAGTAAGAAGAGGTTTCAGGGCCTGGCCCCTTATTTTTTCGTTTATCAATAAATCTCAGAGGTTAGTCAGAGTTCATGGGAACTCACACATTGCTACTTTTGCTGAAGCCACAAGGTTGAGAATGTTTGAATTGTTTTGAGAAAGGTGGTATTTTGATTTTTGTTTAAAGCTCCCAGGAGCAACTGGATGTTTTAACTGTTTCCCAACCAAATAAGATCAACAGATGGCACTTACTTCCAGTGACAAGACATGCAGAAGTTCATCTCTTTTGATTTAATCCAACATAGGAAGAAGAACAAGGGGCACTGCCCTTCCTAACCCTCTACACAATCCGCTGCTGCCCATCCTCTCCAGACCATTTAAAGGAATCAGCCTGTTGTAATTCAAGAGCCACCATTGCACATTTCCTCAGAAACTGGGCAGAGGGCAGGAATGGTCTCTGGGCACATTTCCCTAATAAAAGGTTTCATCTTTCGCCCAAATGCTCAGTTTGAGAGCAGGTTTCAACTCTGGAGAATGCAGCCAAAACATCCAACAGCCATCTGCAAGTCATCCATACTCCCACCCAAGAATATAGCATTAAATGCTGTCAAACTCAAGCAAAGCTTAGACATGAACAATTCTGAAGCCCAATGACTTTCTAAAATTGAAGTTCTTGCCTACATTTTGATGAAGTATCCAAGCTGGAAGAAATTCTCCCATTAGCTTCAAGTCCAGCAAAATTCCTTGTCTCCTCCAGAAAATATTTCTGCATGAAGTCTGCTGCAGTTGCCAGTTAGTCACTACAGTAACATTCAGCAAATGTGGAGCCAGCGTACACATTTTTCAAATCTGCATACTGCTCATTGCAGCCACATTTGTAGGTGCTTTATGCCAAAGATCTGGTTCTGATGAGCTCCAACTGTGCATTATCTCTGCAGGGAGATATACATGGAGTAGGACAGACTATTCAGTGTTATTTCTATTAGATACGTATTTATCATTTTACCTGAATTAGATAAATGAACTGCTTATCTATGCCCTCTACTGAGAATCAAGATGTATTTTTCTATTTACATCAAATAAGAGTATCAGCATTAGCGGTCAAGCTATTAACTGATAAAGGGGCTTTACATGAATTAAGTATATTTACAAAAAGATTCATTCAGTCATGTACAACACCTTCTCCTATTAGGTCCAAACAAAAATTTGGGGCAGTCCCTGGCCTGGGCCACGATTACAACCACAGACCCAAAGTCCCAGTGACACACACATGAGATTGTCAGGCTGTGGGTCACATGCAAAGAGCTTGATTAAGAGCTTCCCTCCAAGATCCTGCACAGCCCTTTCTTCCTAGGGGTGGCAAACAGCTCCCAACAGCTTCTATCCCCACTTGTGATCCAACAGATTTGAAGTGGACAATTGCACGTCCAGATGACACAACCCAGCCGTCCCATTACAGTGCTGCACACTGTGCCAAGGCAGCCCATGTCAGTCTCCTCACACGCTTCCTTTTTGGCAACAGGCGCTCATTAATGTCCACGTGTTTACGGGTCTGTCCCATGTAGCTGTCACCATTTAACCGCGGCAGGAAAAGGCACACGTGAAGGGTGGCTGCAGGATACCAAGGCAGCATTAAGCTGTTGGATATGACTGTGCAGAAGTCCCCATCTGCGCCCATGTCATCTCCACAACGAGAAGTACAACCTCACTTTTCTCCCCCTTATAAAGCAGAGACTCTGGTGAGGCTGTAAGGTGCCTATTGTGCAAGGACATGTCCCAGCTGCTGGAAGCCTCAGACGCTTGTCAGTTTGTACCTTTGCGCCCACCTGGAGGGCACTTTCACATCAACCATGCTCTGCCACCAGGCACACACATATGCAGCGCACTGAGGCTGTGCACAGACCCCAACAGCTCATGACATCTGCACAGAGGACCTCCAGGTGACCCCTGGCAGCACTGCCTGCTGGGGTAATCCAGAAAGTTGCACAAACTTAACTCTTGGGACCTTCTCTGGGTATTGAAGGTTTGTATTGGAAAGCAAGATGTGGCTGTCAGAGGCAGAAGACTTTGGAGGCCAGAAGACCTTCCCAGCCAGGAGCATTTATTATGGGATAACTGATGCACGCTGCAGCCACCGGCCCTTTGGGAGCAGGGTGAAGGCACAGCTGTTTTGCTGCAAGCGCTTACTGAAAGTGAACTTCAGCAACGAGGTTTCCTGTTCAAAACCCACTTAAGAACTTTGAAGTTTGAGCCCATCTCAGGTAAACCAGTGTGTGGCCCTGTGGTCGCTGGTAGGCTGCCAGCTCAGCCTTCTGTGCCCCGAAGGACAGGACCCCACCCTTTTGCCCCTCTCCTCTCCACCCCTTCCACCCTGCTAACACAAGGAAAGCCTTCAAGAGACTATGCATTGAATGAACAATGCTCTGCGTAGGGATGCAGGAAACCCTATGTCCTATTCCCCATGACCTTAACAAAGTCACGATCCTTCTGTTTCCCTTTCTACCACACAGAGCTCTTCTTAGACCCAGGTCTTTAGAAGAGATGAGCAATGTCTGGTACCACCAGCCCCAGAGCCAGCCTGGGAACACCAGCTGTGCCTGTTCCCAGTGCCAGCAGGCAAGGGCAGCTGCACCAAGCTCCCCAAGGGTTAGCATGGCAGGGAGGGGGACCCCAAGAACACAAAGCCTGCAGATGAACTGCTCTTGCACTGAAGTTCAGACACAGCCACTGTTTTACAGCGTATGGCTGCTCACAGCCAACATCCTGCTGTCCCTTGGGGTCTTGACTAATGCAAACAGCGGAACAGGGTTTGCACATCTGGGGGCGTAGCGTTTTGGTGCTGGAAAGCATCACCCAAGACGACAGTTCACAGGAGAGCTCTATCAGTCAGACCAGCCTGTAATCCTTGTCTCAGCAACTGGTACCATGTGAGACAACCCACTGTAATCATGCTTGGAGCTCTTCAGCTAAAAATACAGCAGTGACGCAAAACTTGAAACGGGCCAGGAATGAATTCCAAAGAAGACATTATTAAGAGTTTGGAAGCTCACAGATTGTTTTGGTTAGTTAATGGTCTGAGAAAGAGCTCAGGGTCAGCCATGCACTGAATCCTAGTGCTGGAATTCAGAAGTGACCCATTTCATTACAAACTATAACATGTGATCCGCAAACAAACAAAACCACCAAACACACAAAAACAGAAAACCCCCAACTCACTATAACACACATCAGCCTTGGGCAGGTAATTACCAGTTTCAGAAAGTCTTGGGTTTTTGTTGGTTTGTTTGTTTTTTAAGCCCCTTGGAAGAATTCAGGACACTAGCCACGTGGAAATGCAGCTGCCATTTGGATTGTAGCGTCATCCTTTTAATCATGCAACTCGGGCTGCAGAAAGCCTACTTTTATTGACATTATAAAGTTTTAGTGGCACTTCAGTCACAACATCTCCGGATATGTTGTATTGTGGGGCTCTGAATCAAAAAATTGTATTCCCCTAGAGGGTTTCTGCTCTTCTTTGAGATACGGGAAGATGCAATGTTCCCTTCAGAACTGACCATAGATATTTTCCTACAAGGGAACGCAAAGCATGTCACCTAAACTCTACAAAATATGATCACCCTTGTCCACAGCTGGTCAGAATGGTGAACAACACAAAAATTAATACACAGTAAATAATCACGACATGGTCTCCAAAGTTTATGTTTTTTGTTTGTTTTGGTTTGTTTGTTTTTTGTTGTTTTTTCTTGATTGTTTTTTTTTTTTCTCCTACATGCTAATTCCCACTCTACAATTAGATATGTTCCAAGAAGTTAGATAAGATTTATGACTTTCAGTATCAGCCATGCTATGAAGTCAAACGCTATTTAGCATGCCCTAGAGCTCAGGTTGTAAAACATTAACAGTAACATCTAATGTGTCTGCACATAGATATATAAAGAATGGAAGTTAATTAATAACACTTAGTGCACTTTTAGACAAAGCATGTTACATTAATGAAGAAATATTATACACTATTTATAAAGAAGAGAAAAATTGTTTAAAAAAATGATATACTGCATTCCGAATGAAAAAGGATAATTTTGTAAAGGTTAGAAAATTTATATAGCAAAAATGCCTTGAACATTCAGAGAAAACCAAGTTCCTTTCCTAGCAAACACCACTGCCCTGTTTCTGTGCAGAACAGGTCACTCTATCCCTCCCACTGTTTCTCTCTCCCCCTCCTCATCTCAGAAGCAGGTGAGTATTTTGCACTCAAAGTGAAAATGCAACTTCTATTTATTTTTTTTTAATGAAGTTTCAGGGCTAAGATATTAAAAAAAAAAAAAAATCAGGAATTTCTCTCAGGGCCCCTATTTGTGTAACATGGTTAAATAAAGAAACAAAAATATCACTGTAACTCATAACACTATGGAAGACAACTAAGTTGGCAGCAGTATAGGAGGACTTCCCATATACTAAAATAGCAACACGTTAGCCAAAAGAAGAGATTAGAACATATAACTTCTATCAGTCACTTAAAATTCAACCCATAACCACAATGACTAGAAGGGAAGGACGGATAGCGCTCATTTCAACAGTACCAGATCAAACCACCCTGATCTGTGGAGGAAAAGGACAGATTTTCAGCCCTGCTGCAAGTATCTGTAGCACAGCTCTCGTGGACTGTAAAACTCAAGAGGCAACAGAAGCACTTTTTCTGCCTTAAAAAAAAAAAAAAAAAACACAAAAAAACAACTAAACAAAAAAAAAACCCCTTTCAGTTCCTATTTCCTCCCATTGTACAAGTGGAAACACAGATTGTTTGCTTTGCTTCATGTTTGTCTGTGTCTGACTGCAGACCAGTGGGAAAAGAAAATTAAACAAAGGAACAAATTCAAGACCTTTCGCAAACACATATTTGAGTACCTACATTTTTCGCATTATCAGTATATTCAGTTGTTCATCCTTATGCAAAACATGAGCCACTCGAGGCTATGGCATACTGTGTAAGACTGGACTAGAGACTCATCTTTTGTGATTTTGAAACGTGCTCCCAAAGAGGTCACTCACATTGTGATTAGCAAGATCAAGCAAAGCACCAAGTGCTTTTGAAAACACCATGTTAGTCATAATACAAAGAACGGAGTTTGTCCACTGCTTATTTGAAACGGGTGGTGTCTGCAGCAGAAGATCCCATGTAGTCTTCTGCAGCTCCATGCTCAGTTTGAGGAATCTGAAACGTACCCAATTCTGGTGGCTTTTCCTTATTCACCTGACATCCAGGCATGATGCTTTAGATATCTTATGGCTGTTAGAAGTTTCTGTGCAACATGAACTATGTGCAAGAAGGAAGAGCAAGAACATCCCTCCATGGGGCAGGTAAAAAAAAGCAGGGTGGCCCTTGGTGGGTACCAGCATGAAGCCGGGAGCTGCAGCACATGGTGCAGCTCTGAGAGCCAACTCTAGACTGCCGCCACGCTCGGGTCAGCATGGCTGGGGACACACAGGGTTACCGAAAGCGTAGCTGCTCCTGGTGACGGATCAGACTCCCACCGACTTTGACACAACTTGATCTGGCCCAATCTGTTTTGTATCTGGAGATACAAGTTCTCTGAAGCTCTAGCTGTCCTCTGTTTGGGAAGTCATCCAGGTGCTTGACTTTTGGAGGTAACCGCAAGACCCTTGAACTCCCATGGCTTCTCATCACACGCTCAAAGCCATGCATGTGCTTTGCCAAGTGGCCTGAATGGAAGCTACTACCAGCAGGGACAGAAAAGCAATGTTTTGGGGCCATACGTGGGTCAAGAAAGCAACTCAGAGAGCAGCATGGTGAATGGGAGAAGTCTGAAAAGCAGGCTATGCAGTTATCCCCTTTTCCTCACACTCCATTTATTGGGACATAAAACCTGAGTTCTTTAAGCCTAAATTTCAGTATTAGCACCAATAACAGTTTCAACAGCTTTGCCATTCATCCTGGGCTTTTGCATTTGTCACGTTTCTTAATGTCTGTTGAAACAGTCTGTTGTGTTTCCAGCCTCAGACACCCATCATGGCCCACTACCCCTGCCAGGGGCATGGAGGCTTCACAGACACCGGCAGCTTTCTTCTTCCAGTGGGTGTTCTGCCTTGGGGATGCCTGAGCTGGTGGGTCTGCATGCAGCCAGCAGCAATGGGGACCCCAGCTGCCCAGCGTGGGGTGGCAGGGATGCAGGGACGGGGGTGTTTGCAGCCCCACAGCCCCTCTCGCCGTGGGCAGGAGGGCTGCAGCAGCCCTGGCACAGAGCCGGTCCCGCTCCACACCTGGGGAGCCCCACAGTGATTTATGACAGCCAAGGTCCGCTGCACCAAGAAGTCTATTCACCCAGAAAAATAAACAGTTCAGGAAAAAAGCCTCAGCCTTTGGAAGGCTCTCACGTTGCAGATGGGGGCCATTGAGAAGCTAAGTCTAGGGAGAGGTACGAATCCCTCCACCCCAGTGAATTTTCGCTGCCTGACTCAGCGCAGCCTGACTCCATTTACAGAAATACAGGGCGCTAGAGAAAAATCTACATGCAACACATCTCTGCTGGATGAAGTCACAAGCAGTTAAATGTGTCCCACTGGCCCCATCCTGCTGAAAGGAAGTTGGGGCTGGACTGTAGGAGGTCAGCTGATGGGTGGCCAGACTTCCAGAGCAGGATCCCTCAAAGGAAGGGCTTTTTGGCTCACTCTCACTATGAAGCTCTGAAGGTCAATCTGCACACAGCAATTACAAACCTCATGTTATGAGAGTCATGCTTTAACTTTTTAAGTAATGCAGCCTTCCCAGATGCAGGCTAATAAAGAAAGGCTTTATCAGCCTTCTATTCCACATAAATATAACTTTGTGTGCACATTAAGCTCTCAGCAATTATATCACTGAATTTTTAAAAATCCTTCAGCATTCTTGCGAACAATAAGTAGAACATGGTTGAATCTTCTCTTTCATGTAATGCAGAACATGGACAAGTTTCTGCATGGGTTAAAATTGTGTTGCTGGGTTTTTTTTCAAAAAGGCTTTATGGCAGGCAGGGTGAACAGCTCAGACTGCAAATTCCAGCCTAGATGATGAGAGCTGCAGCCACCTTAAAGGTGATTTACGTTTTCATTCATGTTCTGCTGGTGTTTTCTTACACAAATTGCTATACCATGTGGGTGCGCAGCTCTCTGCAGATGGCTGTGTGAGACAGTACACACGGCGCTGCACACGACAGCCCAGTACTAACAGCTGGAATCAAAGGGTTTTCTCTTGTGGCTTCTGAGCCTTTCCTCCAGTACTTCACGGCAAACACCCTCCCCTACATCTCTCTTTATGCGAGGTGAACCCTGAAGTCAAAAACTCTACCAAATACTGCTGTGGAGTTCAGAAGATCTGAGGTTTGCCTAGGGAAAGGTCATTATTTTTCAAACACATACAAAAGCCTTCACAGAGCATTTAACTAAGGAAAAAAGAGCATCCACTCTCAGTGCCTTTTCATTTGGCTCTATTGGATGCATCCTCTCAAAAATTAAAAAGGGAGTTAATGGACACAATTAGTCTGTGAGGAAATACATCAGTCTCCAGATTTCTGAATGAGCTCTGCAAGAGATGAACTACATGGCACTGATCTCACAGTAGCAGTCAACTCCTGTTTCCTTCCAAAACCCTATTGGCCAGATGGTCCACAAAACTCCAGGGAAAATTACTTAAATGTTTCGAAAGGCTTTCAGTATTAAGCTGGTCTCCAAAATGAAACCAGTTTACCCTTCTAATTACTCTTAAAAGTAAAGTATACCTTGCTTTTCTAATTAGATTAAGAAGGAGTGGTACTTCCACGTTCACTTTCCTAAAGAAAAAAAAAAAAATGAATTCCAGAAGAGCCTTAGTGGTTTTTGGTTTTGTTTGTTTGTTTTTTCTAAACTGATCTCATCACTTTCATACAACACCAGCCTGGCTGGCAAAGGTTCTCCTCTCGAGCAAGCTATCGGTCAGATGTGCAGTAATAGTTCCTGAACAGCTACAAGCAGTTACTGCTCAATGCCATATCTTCCAATTTGCTGTAGGGATCAAATCCAATCAAGGCAGAGAGAGACATGAACAGTGAACTCTTAAAAGGGAAAAAAAAATACCCCCACAGAATAATTTCAAGAAAATGGCTAAACACATTAGAGCTGCAGAACTGCAGAGCATTAATCAATGAAGACTAGCATAATTACCAGCGCGCAGGAAGCAAAAGCAGCAGCTGACCATTGGAAGAACTGGTCACAAAAGGGACCAAGAGTTTCCTGCAGTTAACCACTTGAACAGCTTTACCAGATTGTGAAACTCATCTCTTTGCCTAGCTCTGCTTAAACAAATCACGTTCATTTTGTACAGTGTCAGATGAAGTAGCACGCGATCTAGGGAACGCTGCATTTTGGTAAAACAAAGGCAGAGACCCCCTTGCCCTCCCCTGCTCTGCTGGCTGTGCTGCTGGGAGTGTCCCCGCGGGACTTCCCACCAACAGCTGCTGCTGTTTCTCCTGACACGTGGGTCCTTGCATTCAATTCTGGCTCCACTGAAGTTGGATTTCTTGGATCAGAATCTGCCCCATAAAAGGTCAAATTTCTCAAATAAAACAATTCCCACTTTGCACCAAGTTCTCCACTGAAAAGGTGTGTATATTCAATGCTTTCTCTATTGGAGAAGGTGTGCTCACACTGATCCCACCACATGTTTGAGCCACGGTTTGTGACGGAAGGAATCAATCCATGCCACTACTGCAGGTGTGTCCATTTGTGTAAAAGTATCCAGCAACCAACTGCACTACTACTATCCAAAGTTCACTGCCTATGGGAAATTAGTCTCTTCATAAAGCTGCAGACAAAGGACAGATGGAAACAGAGAACACTTGCTATTCTGATGGATCACAGATACTTTTACATTCACAGGCACACAGATGTGACTGGATTCCTCTCATTCATGATTTGTCAGTTGTTATGTCACATGAAGCTCTCCCAAGCAGCAACAGCATATCTGTAAACCTGTACAACACCAAATACAGTGGGGCCCAGGGTACAACGGGCAAAAGTGCATGCAGATGCACAAACACATATATAAATATTCAAAACTATGAGAACCACTGGCCCAGCCCACAAAACCTCAGGTGTCAATAATGCTGCATCAGAACCCTTCTTGTGATTCAGTCTCAAGCCTGGTTCACATTTTCCAGGCTCTGAACCGTATCTGCTTCTTTTACCTTGTAACAGCAATAACCTGTCCAGCCAGCTGCATCACATCACAAAGCAGCTGTCAAGACAAAAACAAACAAACAAAACAAACAACAACAACAAACTACAACAAAAAAGCCCAACCAAACAAAAAAACAACACCAGCAAAACAACCTAAACATTCCACAAGGCATCCAGCTAATGCCAGCAGCTTACTGGAGAAATGTGGAGTAGTAAGTATCTGAAGTGTGGTCTACACATGTAATACTATTATATAAGCTTTAAAAACTGGCATCTCTGTTTTAACATCTTCTAATTGTATCCACTTTAAAATTTACTCTAAAAGTTGGACCATTCGCAAGTTTCAAAATCACTTCCTTTTGCAGCTTCTTGGCATATTCCGTCACCCACATCCAGATGCCAAAATACACCAACAGCTCATTGCTCCTTAGGATGAAACTGGTAATACGTGCCAGAGAAAAATTTCGCAGGGTCAGCTAAAACTCTACAGCATTGCCAGTGCACATATTTAAATAACAGAAATTTAAATAACTAGGTCTCTATCTACAATAAAAGCATCTTAAGAAAACCAACAATATGAGAGCATATGAAAACACCATAACAGAAAACCTACTCCCGAGTGCTTCGTATGGCCTTCCAGTTTCTGAACCTTTAGGTTTGGGGAGGGAAATGGGATTACAGGGAACTGCAAGCTTTCCTCCACTATCAAAGACAGCAGCTTAGCCAGGTTTCTTAAGAGAGCAAGTTGTATGTGATTGTGCTGTCCTGGCATCCAACCGTGTTTTAACCTGTCAGCCCATTTCAACCAAAACTGACAGACAGATGGAAGTCTCTGGAGATGACTCAGCTCCTGCGTGCTTTGTGAAAACTGGAGACAAACCCCCTTCCTCCAGCCAGGAGAACAGGCTCTGGGGTATCAGATCTCAGGGACCACGGCCAGCAGTTGCTGAGGTGTCAGAGCCCAGGGGGGCTGCGGAGTAAGTGGGGGTCACAGATGCACGTGCCAGCAGAGATCCTAAGGGACTCGAGGGATCTGGGACTGCTAAGGTCAGAGGTGGAGGACAGGATAAGAAAGGACAAATCTGCAAGCAGCTGCATATTTTAGTCTCACTATTTAGTTTTTCCTCAAAACAACTTCAGGATTTACCTTGATGTATAACCCCATCTCTCATCAGTGCCTGTAGGCTACTTTCCTCCAGTCTTAGCATTAGCATTGCAAAGGTGCTTTCATATTTGCACCAATGTATTTTTGGTATCTGTTTGCACAAGAAAATAACTATATTCAATAATAGAAGGGTTACAGAAAACCAAATATCTAACAAGAACAGGTTCTGAAATCAGTCACAGAGCCACCTTTAGGGACTGGTTCTCCACCACTGATTCTTATTTGCCATTTGGTCTGTAAACAAATGAGTGCATAAAGCACTACCATGCCACTGTTAGCATCTTATATCCACTTTGAATAGGTAAAACAAATGACATCATGTGCAAAATCATTATTTTTAAAGACCTGGTTTCCCCACATTTTGACCCAGTTTAATTAGAAACATATTCCCAGCTCAGTTTTGTTCCGTGTGGACGTGCTCACTGGCCTGCATCAGTTTCATTCCTCATTTCCTTTTCACTGATCCAGCCCCACCGGACATCATTTTCCAAAGTGCTCATCTTTCACATAACTCCACCTCTGTGCACACAGTTTCACAGTGGCTTTAACAAAATGAGAGGAAGATGAATGTTGACTTCTTTGGAAATTCCTATTTGTTTCTGTTACCAGATTTTTCTGCTTTTAAAAATAATTTGGTTTAGGAAAGTCAGCAATTTACACTGATTAAAAGGCTGACTCATATAAGCTTAATATTCATAGATCCTGTGATCCAATGAGAGCCAAGGTTTTATCACTAACTGTGGCAGCAAACGTTGGCCACAGTCAGGGGTGGGTCCAGCTAGTGGTTTTGCCTTCGCAGCAGTCATATGTGAGAACATGTTTCTGGGGCAAGGCAACAACCTTCTACCTGCTAAAACTTCCTTTTGTTTTCGCCAAGAAAAAAAAAAACAAAAAAGGTCAAGAATAACATAAGAAGCTATTTTCTGCCAAACCTCAAGAGAGCTGCTGTTCTGCTTCATCACCAGCTGCAGGCACACACCCCGTAACGTAACCGCAGCAGCAGCCACGTAACCCAGCCCACGGCACACGGGTTAGACGTGCTCAGCCTCAGCAGCACATCCGCAGAAATGAATGGCTACGCTGATGGCAAACATGGATATGGCAAACACAATACAGGGGAGGGGAAAAATAATAAAAATATATATATACACGTAAATATATATATATAAAAATAAGATGTAAAGCCCTCTGCATCATCTCATGTATTTCAAACACTGCTTGCTAATAAAGGTTTCTTCAGCCAGCGCTGATGCACGAACGTGGATGTCCTCCTCGGCAGCCATGACATGAGCCAGACATGGCATATTAGATCATAACCATCTCCTGGAAACGCACCTAGAGAACCGCACAGTCAGCAGCCTGTCCCGCATGGGCAAAATTGCAGAAGCAGCAGCTTCTCCGCTTCTTTTTTTGATCATGCTCCCAGTTTTATAAGGAGATCCCTGGGAATGGAAATGAATCATGCAATCTCTGGGGACTTTTTGTATCAGGCAATGACTGTCGACAGTGAATGGTTTAGAGAGCACGGCATTGTATATGACATTTGTGCTGCTTGCCTGGCAATAAAGGAAGCTGGAAAGGAAGGAAAACCCACTGTTAGCATATGCTCCTGCAGTCTGAGGGAACAACCCCTCTGGAAGTTCAGGCAGTGTTTACACACAACAGGATTCAACCGGCCAGGCTCCCCATTAATAATCACAGTTTATATGGCACAGTGTCATCTCCATCACGAACTCCACCGGTGCCCACATTCCCGTCCAGCCCCAGCCCAGCTCCCGTGGGAAGGCTCAGTGCTGTCTCCATCACAAGGGTAGTGCAGGTGCCAGCAGCCCCACAGCAAAGCCTGTCAGGGTTGGACTAGATGCCCATCTCTGTAATATAAAGAATTACCCTATTTTAATATAAATAACATCAAAAGAGAGAGATCCACCAGACCTCTAACATAAACAATGCAGGGTTTAGCAACCACAAAAGCTCAGAAAGCGAAGTTGTTTTTAATCTATTCACTATGACATTCGAAACCCATCTGCACAACAGATAGGACAAGTGCCACGCAGGCTCCAAGCATCACCCAGGGCTGATAAGGACATTTTCTTTCATTCCTGGTCAGAGAACTGTGAAGTTGGCAGGAGCAAGAAGCCAAATGACGTTACACAACCTAACCAGGAATTTGTTGCGACTATTTGAACAGCCTCATGAATGCCCTAGATGCTTTGCAAACATATGCAGAAACCTGCTTACTCATGCCTGTCTGTAGGTGCAGATTCCTGTGCCAACGTGAAAATGCTCCAACTTGAACATACAAGCCAGGGATACAGGCCATGAAAAGTCTTCTACCAGGTGGGTACCTCGAAACTGACAGAATGCAAAGAAAGGAAGAAAGGAACATCAGAAAGGGTGAAACCTAAATCCCGACCTTTATTCTCCAGCCTGTGGGATCAGAGACCTGAGTTTCCAGCCTTTGTTTTGCTACTTCCTCTATTCAAAGTTCTGGCTGAAATCTTTCAAGTGTCCAAAAGAGAGGAAAGTTGGGGCATCTCTTTATTCTTCCACTCTTTCTCCATTTTCAGACATATTTACAGAGAGCAGGCTACAATACATGTGGCTTCTCCAGATGCAACCTCTTTTTCTGCCAAGGAAATTGTCCCAGTTGGGCACCCAGCAATCCGCTATGCCCTATGCACATGCATACCTACTCAACAGCATGTGAGCCGGGAGCTCAACACATTTGGGAAACATCAGATCTCGTTGGGCTGATCTGCACATGCACAAAAAGCCCAGTGTGTCCTGAGCACACCACATCTACTGGCACGTTCCACCCTGTGAGATCCAGGCTGTCCCGGCCTTCACAACTGCTGGGTTCACTGGGCACACACACCCCCTGTGCCTCAAGTATTAATGTGCCTGCCTGCGAAATCCCAGCGAAATCTGGCAGTCCTCCACTGGGAGAGACGACAAAACATATTCTAATGTCTCTGGAAGCAAATTACCCTTTCGTCAAAAAGGAATCCCAACAGGAGGAACGGTCCGGTGCACCCAAATCGCATGTTGGTGCTGCTTGTCCTCTTCTGTGGGGCAAAATGCACACACAGCAGCAGCTCCTGCTGTCAGCAACTGATGAAAAACTGGAAGACTTCACCACAGCAATTGGATTTTCAGAGCGGCAGGGATGCGCTGGTCCACAATACCTGACTCTGCCCTCTGATATTAATAAAAGGCAATGGGATATCTATCTGCTGGTCAAATTTGGCTTCTGGGCACAGAATGTTTGCAAGAAGCCTGTTATGATAAATATTTCATGCCAGACTGAAAAAAGCAAATACTAAAGCAAAAACATTTTTTCCTGGCTCTTCGCTTTTCCCATATAACAAAAAAACATCACGGACAATCTGTGTAAATAATACATTTGAGAGTCCATTATCTCAGCCATATGCATATTTATTTTATGTTGGTTTTGTTGCATATTTTAGTATAATTGTTCATAGATTTAAAGCCAAGAGTAAAACCAGAGTAGACAAACACACTACAGCAGAAATAATAAGTAAATTTGTTACTCTTTTGTTATTTTTAAATACTAGGAAAAATCCAGGCTAAAATTCAGCATAATAAAAAAGAAAGTTAGAAAATCCCCCAAGCTCAGTAACACATTTTCCAAAGGCCACCACATGTTTCTCCTATGCCCTTTTCCTCAAAATGTTTCCACTTTTACCAACAGAAATACAAGAAAAACATTCCATCGAAAACGCTGGTATTAAATGTAACAACTGCACAACCATAGAATCAGAAAACAGAATTTAGTCAGTTCCAGTATTGAGTAAACCTCAAACAAAATGTGAGTGTTCTGCCAACTGGCCTCACTTTCAGTTGTAAACATTCCTCACAGAATGGAGAGTCAGAAGAATTCACAATCATTTTTCTTTTGGTAATGCCAAATTACTTCAGTATGACAGTATCTTTTTTTTTTTATTTATTTTTGATTATGAGGTACAGATGACAATCTATGAAATATTAAACATCCCACTAAATTAAAATTTATGTTCCAATGAAGCAAATGAAATGCAATGTTTTGATGTTTCTGAAACAAAGTCTGAAAACGAAAGCCAACTCATTTCTTAAAATTTTCCCACTAACATTTCTGTTGAACTCACCATGTTTTCATTTGGGTGAACTGTTCTCAAACAGCACGCTGTTCAGTAAGTGGCTGCTAACCAATTCTCACAAATCACCTCCGTCAGGACGCTAATTCCTCTCAACCAGAATCCCAAGACGCTTTACAAAAACAAGAACTGCCTCCATTTTAATAGGTCCCAAGGAGAGCTCAGTTTCCCATGAATTCATGTGCTTTTGAGCAATGACGAAGGACAGGGGCAAGAATAAAAGCTAGATCTGAACTGCAGGTGCCCATGTCGACCTCTCTCCTGCCTTTATGAAAAAGTGTATTTCTTACATGATGGGAGTGCCTACAATCACTGCCACGGACCACATGCCAGCTATCATATATCAGCTAATAGTATTACTAGGGCAAGGCACTGAAAAATGCCACAGTTTGCTACGAAGTATGTCTTCTGGATCCCTCACTCCCTAAGATCTCAGAAGTTACTGAAGTTTCCACGTTTTCATGGGGAAAAAGAAGGGCATGGAGAAGAAATGCCTTTTGAAAAGGTGCTTCTAAAGCAAATGATAAAAACCTTTCAGGAATCCCACAAAGTCAGTAGGTTACAAGGGCAGGCTTATAACACACAAGGGCTTAGAAAAATAAAAAAGTATACTACAAACAGCTGATACATAGTTTGTTCTTTAGTTTTATTCCCAAGATCCATATTCACAGATCTGCGCAGGCCAAGAAAATTACCACTGGCCAGCAGCCTGAGAACAGCTGAACACCAGACAGAAGCACAGCTTTATCACATTTATGGATTTTACAATTGAAATTGGACATTACAATTTAAAATTACTTAGTGGAAATTTCATTACGACAGGACAAGGGGCTGACCCGTGCCTGTGTCTACTGACCGAGCAAGCTGTTCCACCCCAGCTGACAATGAAAACTGGCTTTTAAGCTCCATTTCTCTACAAATGCCTTGGAAGGGCTGGATCAACAGTTGTCCCACCAGATTTTACTACTGCCCATGCAGGCAGCTGCAGTCCAAAAGTTGCGTTCATCCACACGACTTCATGTGAAAAACAAACAAAACCAATTCTTTAATGCTATTTCCTCCTGTTTGCTCCAGAAAGGCAACACAGCAAAAGGCTTGCTACTGCCGCAAGTTAGCCCCAGTCCTATCCCAAGCATTCCCCAAAGCTCAAGTGCCCAGCACATATGGAACCTTCCTTGCACAAGCATGGTGGTGCTTTAGGACAGAAGAGCAGCACACGCTCCACACAGTTCTTTAGACCAGAGCACTGCCAGGTTTAAAGCACCAAGCTGAGTAAGTCCAAGAAATCCACATACCAATAATAATAATAAAGACAAGCAGGCTATCAATATTTTTAGAAAACCAACTGATATGTTCCTTTTATTACGCTCTACCAGCTATAGCCCAGAGGTGCCAAAGAGGGACTTTAAAAATCTACATGCATCCTTCAGGTCATTAAAGAAGATCTGGAAAGTACCGTTCACTTGGAGCTATAAGAAAGAATCAGAGACATGGAGATAAGTTGATGTGTGCTTGGCTTGTAAGGCACTAAAGTTCTGCAATTCATTCATAAAAAGGTAGTTACTAAAGCTAACTGGCCATGGGAGTCATCTCAAACTTTAAAACAAAAAACCATGCTAAATCTTCTGTTATTTAAAAGTAATGTCCTATCATTCATTCATTTACTCCAATAGCTCATTACATGTCTGAGAGCTCCTTTGGACTGCAAATAGATAACTGGCAAGTTTTCCCCCAACCCCACTGATTTATTTTGAAGAAGAGGTAACCTATACCATGAAATACTTTTGAGTAGTTCAGGTATTGTAAAACTCAGACATGCAAAGCACTGGTCACTCTGATGCATATTTTCACATAGGGATGATTCTGGATGCTACTGAGCAGTCAGGAGTACTGAAATCAATGTCACTAGTGAAGTGCTGAAAGTGCAGCAAAGTGCTTAAGCGGGGAATTAAGAGCTTGAATTACTTTCTACTGTGCGCATATTATCGCCTGTGCATTTTTAGCATGTTCTCTTACCTTCAAAATAGCAGGTCCCAGTGCCAACGTCTGAAGTGTTCTGAAGTGTTATGCAACATGAGCTCAAAAAATACCACCAGTTTAGGATGAAAATGCATTGCATTCTCCCATATGGACATTCAGGTCCAAAACACAGAGGAGCTGGAAGGCCTGCTAACGAATTATTTGCAAGGATTTTACTACTTTATAATGGCTGATATGGCACATCTAATTACTGTACATTGCTCTGCTCAGTCAAAGAGCCTTTATTGTATAGAAGCACTCCACAGCTGAGAGGTTTCTTCACATCCTTACTCTTCTATTTTTGATAAACTACTCCTACACTTAAGAATCTTAATTGAATTCCTCTGAAATATTCACTAACTAGAACCAGGACTTCACAATTTGCTAATTAATTTCGCATGTATGATCCATTATTTTAAATTCCAGTGCTGAATATAGTTTGGCATTGCCATGCAAATAAGCAGGGAAGTAAAGATTTAGGAAAAAACAAAACAAACCAAACCACCACCACCACACCAAAACAACAACCCTACACACTATGGAAAAAATAGCCCTGGCTCTGACAACTAAATACAGACGACACACTGCCTATTTTACATATAATTCAAATAAAACTCGTTCCCCCTACTTTTTTATTTTTGTATTCTCCAGGTCAGCCATGCACATTCAAGTGGGCTTGACTGATAGTAGATATGTTCTATCCACTAAGATTCACATGTCTTCTGCTCAAATTAAGACTGGAAAAGACCTCTGGGAACATATGGTCCCATCTTCTGTGAAAGCAGGGCCTTAAGTTAGGTTATGCAAGACAATGTCAAACAGCCTTGGATATTTCCAGCAAGGGTGACTCCACCACCTCCCTGAGAAACCTATTCCAATGTTGACTTGTTCTCATGACTAGAATTTTTTTCTTATACCCAGATGGAATTTCCCCTGAGCAACCCAGGCCCGGTTCCTCGTGTCCTGTGCACCCCTGTATTAGCATCTTCTATACAAACCATCGTTGGAGCACTTGAAGACTGTGACTAGATTGCCTTCAGCCTTCTCTTCCCTAGGCTGAAAAAAATCCAATTCCCTCAGCCTCTCCTTCTTCATGCATAAAGTTCTCCAACCCTCTAAATGCTTTGGTGGCCATCTGTTGGACCCTCTCCAGTTTCCCAATGTCACTCTGGAACTGGGGATACAAAGATGGGACACAGTATTCCAGGCATGGCATAACAAGAGCACGGGAAGCAATCACACCCCCTGATTTGTTTGCTATGCTCTTGCTGATGCAGCCCAAAACATGGTTTGCCCTTGTTGCTGCCAAGGTGCAATGCCAGCTCCACGTTTCTCCTGATGAGGACGAAAAGGACCAACGTGGTGGCGTGCAAGCTTTAAATAAAGTATGTAGAGATGTATGAGAATGTATCTAGGAGCTGCAGGAAACTGAGAGAAGAGGAAGAAACACATCTAGTAGTATGCAGACAGGTGTTACTAAAAATCAGAGGCATGAAGAAGATAAATACTGAAATACCAGGTCACACCTCTCTAGTGTATTAATGATATTACACTAAGCTTTCAAGGCAACCCATTCATAAGCACCACAGCATTTCAGGTCTTATTTCAATGGCAGTAGCACATATTAAGCTCAGACTTATTCCTGAAAGAGATCCCTGTTGCCAGGATTAGCAGACAATCTGCATTATTTGTTCACACTACTGAACAAAGGATCTACACAATGAGTTGTTGACTCCATCCAGTACACTTCAGCAACACTTCTTTATACACTGCTGCCAACAATCATTAACTTGTTTTTCATGTGGACAAGATAATCAGCTATGCTTCTAAAAACCCAAATAAAGAAAATGAATAGCCAAACAAGCACTTCTACCAACTGCTAGTGAAACAGAAAGTAGCGTTTTGTCGTTTCTGTAAAGAACAACTGATTTCCCTACTTGAGTCATCAAAATCTCAGTGCCTTGAAGGCTACGATTGGCTTGAAAACTGTTACTGACCACAAACGATAACAAAATACCCCAAGACAACACAACATTTTTAACGTCTCTGGTTGTGGCAGTTTGGAGACTCTGAAATTGCATTTCGGCCCCAGGACACATCCTTCAGAAGATGGCTACTTCTGACCTACCCCCACAAGGGATGGGTTTGAAGTTTTCAGCTTACACACATTCACCTTCTGGGTTGAACTGAACGTAACTGTAATGTTTCTTACATTTAGCCTTCCAGTAACTGCCTGAGGTGCTACAATCAATTCAGGTTTTCAACAGAGTCCACAGACATTAACACTTCGTAACTTAGCATGGTCTTGTGATTCTTTCCATGCAGTACCAATTCTCAAATAAAATGCTTTGCTTCCCCCCACCCCTCCCAACTGGGTCTCAACTACTTCAGCCAGCTATTCAATGAAATTAATTAAGAAGAACTTAGCAGACTTTCAAGTTGTTTAAGATAAACTGAAAAGTCATATTTATGCTTCACTACACTCCTGCTACTGTACATCAAAAATAAGTAACTCATAACTCATGTCAACAATTGAAGCATGATCCAATGCCAACAGGCAGCTGTAACAAACACCACACAAAACAAAACACAAACCCAACCATGCTTCCTCACTCAGACCTCCTTCCTTTTTGTATCCAAAATCTTATATGACTACACAGAAATAAAAATACTAGCTCTGCAGAGGCCCTAGAGGAAGGCAGGGTCACTTCCTCCCTCCACCAAGCTCCAGCATCAGCACTGCTTCATCCTCATCAGCTGCAGCACCGGGAAGCCACTTCTTCCTTTTTGATTCTCACAGTTCCAAACCAGAGCACCTCCCTCCAGTTCCCCATGCCCTCAGATTCCATTAAAGGCACACACAGTAGCTGCAAATCTGTCACAATTTATCATCAGCCCGCAAGATCATACTCCAAAAAACATCAGCCCCTGGAACTCACCAAAGACACTGACCTCTCGTTCCCATGGCCACTCAAAAACACTGACCCCAGGAGAGGGCTAATCCACATCATTAAGACAAAGGAAGTCAAAAGCCCCAGTCAGGTACCTCTTGAAATCAGAGAACACACAGATGGCACAGATGTTGCTGATGACCTCGTTTGGCCCATGAAAACATATTTAGAAGTATAAGGGCTCTCAGAGCACAGACAAATGAGTAGGATTAGGAGCAATTCCTCTTTATCTTGAAGACTAAGAAAACAAAGCAGCTATGAATTCAGTCTCCCAGTCTCTTCCAGAGCTCAAGAGCAATTATCTGACCCAAACACTTCAAAAATGGCACCCACTCCTGTTACCCCATCTCTCCCTTTCCCCATTCACCCATTAGAAAAATGACCCTGCACTGAAAATTAAAAGACAGAATATACTTTAACAGGCTCCTACTGAAGACACACCACTCAAAGAATATGAAATTAGTGGCTGAAGTCTTTGCAAAGAAAATATTTCAGCCCCCAAACTTATAGTTCAGCTAGCACTAAATGCACAAGCACAGACCAAGTGTTCTACATCAAGGGTGATACATGATCACTATCCAGCTCTTTATAGCAATAGAGTCCAACTGTGGATAAAAAAAACAAGGCAGCCATGTAATTAAACCTCTGAAGGTAATGGGAGTAGGCAAAGAATTATTCAAATCGCGCTGTCAGGTCTCGACAGCCATACCTACACTGCAAGATCCAGCCTCAAGCACACCAAGAGCAGAGCACACAGCCACAGACATTGGCTGCACAATGCTTTCAAAGGTACCACCTTTGACAGTACACCATGTCACAACAACATAGCAACTACGAGCAAATAAATAAGACGGTATTTATAAATCTTCTAGATCGTTTTCTGCAGTTTTACTGCCATTCCAAACAACACTCAATTCAAGCTTCCCCAAGGCACCGCGGCTGCAGCCCAGGGAGGAAGCAAAACTGAAGAACTTGTGGCTGACACCTTCAACAATCTCGCTTCCGCTCAGTTGACACCAACTTACGCAAAGCAAAACCTTGCTCTGCCCTGTTTGAAGGTCCTTAGTGATCAGTAGCTCTAAAAAAACCCCCAAAGCCTGGCCTTCATATTTTGGAGAGCAAGCCCATGTGCCCCTCAGAGTCCTTGTGGCCCCTGGTGTTGAGGGCTCCCAGGAAGATGGACAGCCCTTGAATAAGCAGTGCATGGGAAGTTCAGAAACTTCTCTTTCCCACATGCATTCAATGGAGGTGGTGCAGAGACTGGACACAATCTGACCTTCAGCACTTCAAAGTTCAGGAAACAAAGGCACGAATGAGTATATACCCGCAGTTTTCCAGCCACCAGCAAATGCGCTACTTCCAACCGCCATCAGAGAAGACTTGCTGCTACCACCTTCCACGACGTTACTCAGAATCACCTCTTACATAGTGTTGTTCTTCATATTTCAGCTCCTGGAAGCCAGCAATTAACTGAAAAACTCATTTGTCATTTCAAGAGATAAACGAAGCCAAAGTCGCATGATTTCTGGGTACCTGGGTATCTGATTTTCTAATATCTAATTCATACTTTCCAAAATGCTGAAGTTGCCAGTACTGGCTTATTTATGGCCTACTACTTCATAAGTTGTCAAAAAATCTGCTAGCTTTTAGTCAGTTATTATATGCAAATCCCAACTTTATATCATTTCTAGACAGCTCTAGCATTATCATGAGTAGAATTTATATCTCTTCCATTTCACTTAAAAAGACACTGAATTGGAACTAGTCTGGAATAATTCAGTATGAACAATACTCTCCTTCAATAAATCTGTTAAACATTGTTTTCCAAATCTAATGATGAATCCTCTAAATTTTATTTTCATTTTTATGGAGCTGCATATATTAAAACATATAGCCTTATGAATCATCTCCACAGCCAACCAAGCAATTTAGTAATCTTGGACATAGTTTATTTAGCCTGAAATAAGCTTTGCTTTGATTATGTGCAAACTACTATATGTATCTATTTCTGAATGTATGGAAGATTCTGACACCTCTGGAGAATAAATAAGTGCTCTAACGACATGAGTACATTATATGGATAACTGAGATTACTTTATAACTTAAATATTTATGATCACAAGCCTATATTAGACAACCTACAAAATGATTCCAGCATTCCCTAATTCACTCCATCTGTCCTAGCATTGTATAGATTGAAGGACATTTTACACAGCAGTGAAACAGAAAAGCGAACACCATAGCCTAACGTTTTATGGTCACTTTGGAAGCAGTTGTTCCACTGCAGCTGCCCTTCTTCAGAGAAAACGGACATTTGATCTGGCTGCAAGGGTAGCACTAAGAAGATACCACCTGAGTACATTCAGTGGAGCTCAGCATCTTCTGCAGATGTATTTCCAAAGACTTTGGACCGTGTGAAAACTATTCGCAATGGAGACCAAGCTGACCACCTGCAGTTTGGGGCACGCACTCTGTATCTGTTCACCTCAGCTGTCATCATCTGTCTCCTTCAGCGGCACAGCTCACTGTCATCCTCCCGCCACGAGCAGCTCCATCCCCTAAGCAAGCCCCAGCAAAACATCCTATGTTCAGTGATCACATGTGCTTATACAAGCAAAGCCTTTGTTATGGATGTGCTTGCACAGAGCCAGGGTTACACGCAGTCCATCATTTCTCTACCGTGTGATGCACGTGCACAAAGCTTTCCCTCGGTGCCCTCAGCCTTGCAAGACCCCGTCTCTCAGTGCCTTGCTTAGATGTTGCAGCTACTCCAAGAGCAGTATGTGCCAAGACTCAAAGCACACGTTATCCAGAGCTGTCAGACCCTCGTCTCTTGTGTGCTCAGTGGAGAACAGCCTCTCGGTACAATTTTTAATTGTCATTGTCAATATCTCTTACACATTTGGGCAACTAACATTCTAGTGAACCAGACAATAACTTAAAATATTTTATTTTGCAGCAGAAAAGCAAACTGTGTTGCTCCTTCCTGTTTCTGCCATGATTAAGCAGCTGATTCACTCTCAACATCTTTAAAAGATGACTAAATTGGATTTTTTTTATCTCCCAATACAGAACAAATCCAGTCATGAAAAGGGCAACTATTTCAGAGGCCATATGGGAGCTTTAGGATCTTTTTACATATAAAAACCCCTGTGATTATGCTAACAACAGCACCCCTGAATGTCTCCTGGCTTCTAATCTGTCCATGTGAATCCCTGAGCCTCTATTTTTAATTTAGTAGTACTGACCTTAGTATGTGAATGACAATGTCAGAAACAACAGAGTTAATCACAGCAACAAAGAGTTACATGAGAAAGATCCTGCTTCTTACATAAAAATGTATTTTAGAAAAGTAGTATGGGGAAACAGAAACTCCCCAGAACTGCTTCTGTAGAGGACTTTCCAGAATCTTTGAGAGAGTATCTATAGCTTCAAAGGGAAACCAGAGGTGTCCATCCACCAGAGGATGGACACCAAAACCTAACACACATGCAGTGCACTGGAATCAGAGAAAGATGAACAGTCCTGCATTCCTACATCGGGGCCCCTTCTGCATTCTTCCTGCGATGGGGGATCAATGCAGAAGAGCCTGCACTGATACAAAGGCTCGTCATGCGGGAGCTTGTCAGCAGCAGGATCTGAGGGAGAAGCAAGACCAGACAGCTTCCTCCAGTGCCATTCCTCATCCAACCGGCCTCCAACGGTTCAGCAGCACGGCCTTTTCCTTCCTCCATCTTCTTTGTCCAAATGGGAACAACACAGACTCCATTCTCTATTTTATCATGTGTATTTTTTCTTCTTAGATCATTCTTAGGAAATGCTTCACAGTGAAAGACCACTTTTCTAGGCTAGTTCTTATAACTAAAGGTGTGCATTGCACAGTGTACATAGCATGTTATGACAGACCACATTTGATAGTTTCTTGAGTGGTAGTTCTGCTTTGATATCACAGTGACAAAACTAATAACAGAAATGAAAACTTTCACAGCCTGCCTGCCGAGCAGGGATAATTCACACCTCTGTCTTGAAAAGCACTGCTGTTTTAGTCTTGGCTGAGCTCTCCACTCAATCCCAGCCCAAATTCAGCCATCACTGATGTTAATTTGTGCCAGCTACCTATTAAATAATTTTGAAGGGAATATGAAGGGATATAAAAGACAAGGCAGAGGGAAATCAGTACACAAGCCAACACACTTTTCTGACCTGTGGCAGCAAAGAGACGTGAAAACAGCGCAGAATGAGGGGTCACCAAGTTTCACAGGTGACACCATATTGCATTACACAGAAAAGACAGCAAGACAAAGCAGGCTGTTACTAGAACAATATTGTCCACCTTCTTAAATAGTGCTCAGTTCTGCTTCAGGAAAAACAGCGTTACCAAGAATATCATAAAGAGGCATCCAAACCTTATAGACTTGTCCATATGTCCCATTTCCAACAACTTGCACCAGCTCAAATATTCCCGCAGGGTCCTGTAAAAAGCAGAAGAAATAACATTATTTGCAGCAGAGCAACCACTTCATAATGGAGTGTAACTGTACACAAGCAAAATGAAGATGTCTGTGGCACATCTAATGATCTGTATTACACACTAAAGGGGAAACAGCCAAATAACAGTATAAGAAATACGTTAATACTTAAGTTTTCAGTCAAGTTGCTCAAAACTCTATACACAAAACAACTCAGTGAAGATTTGTACCGTGGCGATATGGCAGATACAACAAATACATGCACATGTGTGAAGAATACAAGAATTCAATAGATTTAGCTTAGCAGTAGAATAAAGAATAAACTCTGGGCTTCCTAAGCCTTAAAACACTGAGCTAGTGTACAGGCTGAGCTGCTGCCTTCTGCTATGAAACACTTAGCACTAGCGACGTAACAAAGGAAAGAACCTAACTAACAGAATTGAAAAAGTACTATATAAAGCACTTGAGCCCGATTACATTACAAAAGGGAAATGTGCCATCCTAGGTAGGATGGTACAGGTAGGCTGAGAGTGCTCAGTTGTCCTCTTTGGAAAATATAACAAGGTGAATTTGACTGATGCATTTAAGTCCTGGCTTTGAACCCAAACTACATTGCTGTTAATTTACATGACAGATTCATGTGTCAGGTGATCAGTGTACCATACCGCATGAGCCAATTTTTGTTCTGTTAGTTTAGTACCAGTTGCTCTAAAACCAATGAGTGCAGATGTCCTTCTCCACTGACAAGATGCTGCAGCCTTTCAGATATAGAAAGACCATCTTGTTGCAAGACATGGGCAAGTAAATGTTCACTCCTGCATGACTGAGCACATTAAGAAATCTGTTGCTTCAGTTAAAACTCACTTGAGAGATTTATATAAAAACATTAAGAACTCAAGAGACCAGTTTCTTGGGTTTTGGCTGAGCCATTTGTCAGTCCACTCATTTCTGGGGATGATATCATTGAGAGATTTATATAAAATATTATTAAGTCCATGTGTCAGTTTTACCACATCTGGTTCAGCAATCTGTCATATCAGTTGATGCCTATTGGTACTGCTGAGGGATGCGATACAGAAAAACATTTTCTCAGAAGTACAGTTTCAATGAGCCTGGTTGCAGAATATTCCTTTTTTAAGGTATCAAGCGACTTCTCCACTCCACTTATATGTTGTTCTTTTAATACAAATAATACTTTCTTCATAGCTGTCAGGGAAATGTTTACTTAGGCAAAATCCCAGTAAGTGGAAATATACAAGCTCTTTTCTGAGTAGATTCTGCCTTTACTGGTACAACTGTCATGATGAATGGCAATGGCTTTCATTGTTGGAGCAACACAGCGCAGACTTCTACAACTGACAGTACTACCGAGTAAATTTCATTTTGCCTTTAAGTTAAATGAGGTTTAATCTTATACTTCCTGGATTGTCAACCTCACAAGACCTAAAACAAACAAACAAACAAACAAAACAACAACAACAAAAACCCACCACACACAAAACCCAAAAAAAACCAATTAGCATTGCATAAACCAGATCAAATTACTTACTTTTGACCCATGCACAGGCCAGTCTGTGTCATTTCTTTCCTACCTCTTATTTTTAAGACAAGATAATAAGTTATGACCTTCTAGACATAAACCCTAGTTTTATGAGCCATCACACAAAAGAAAAATCAATGGGACTGCTCATATATGGAGCTACACACAGGCATAAGAACGCCTGTAGCATTGGGATCTTCGTAAAATGCTTTGCTCCCTTCATTTTTCATTTCTGTTAGTCTTGGATATAAATTAGCCACACGCTTTGCCTCAGTAGTGCTGAAGTCAGCAATAATCCATTGCTGCTGCTGAAGCAACAGGTGGGTGCTACAAACCTCTGCCTCACGTGCGACCTTCCCACAGAGCCTTGGGTTGCACCTGTCCATGAAGTAAACCGCACAGCGGCTCTCTGAGGAGCTCTTCCAGACAAGGGTCTCCACACACCACATCTACGGTACCCTCCTCCATGGGATGCACAAGCAGCACTCCACTGTCACACCTCTTCTGTAGAAAGTAGCACTGCTGAATTAAGAAGTGTTCACAGTGCACAGAAACCTAGAGGAACATAAGCTGCATTTTTCAACTCAGAGTTTGCAACTGTCTCTTTCACTTAAGTGTGTGCTCTGTCCTCACTCTTCTCCTCCAAGCTTATTTCTTATGCAAATAAAATAATTCAATGTGCCTCAAAATCACGTTCTCTCTCTCCCTGCAATCAATTTCATTCTGATTTAGCATCCTAATAGCTTGCCTCTGAAGGTTCCAGACACTCTAGGAAAAACCTAGACAATTATCTAAATAAATGTTAGCATTAACTTTAATACAGTGAAAATCCTACCCTGTCCTTGCTAGCCAATTGAGCATTAACATCTCAAGCCTCTGCAGCTCTGAGCGCAGCCAAAATACTTCGCCATTTCTCTTCTTTTAATCAGGACACCATAGTGAACCGAGCCTTGCTAAGAGTCATAAAGGATATTAATCTGGGCTCTGACTTGGGTCCTTGGATTGCCCTTGTTTTCTTGGATACAGCACTGCATCGTTTGCTGGCATTCTTCACAATGGGCCAACTCCTTAATTATCTTGGAGTTAAGTATCATCTTTGATGTAGTGCTTCCTCTCAGCTACCATTTAAGCCCCGTGGTCCATCTAACCCTTCACCAGCCAGCCCATGCCAAATTGCAAGGTTCACTTTGACAGATGCCAAAACCCTGGCCTGAACATTCAGGTTAATTAATGTAATGCACTGTACCATATGGTGGCCTTCTTGCTTTCCTGCAAGTCATCTGCAGAGTACTCAAAAGGCAAGCGCAAGACTGCTGACCCAGAGGCACCCAGGCCACATCCATCTCCTCTGCAAGGCAGAATGAAAAACAATGCACGCAGCAAGAGACTGACTGAAACACATTTTTCACAATCTCTGCAGCTAAACAAGATACAGGTGTCTGAAGCTCATATTTTTCAGGGTCTCTGCACCTCAGCATGTAATGCAGACATCTGAGGCTTTTTAACCATCCCACTGCCCTGATCAGTCCAGGGCAGAAGCACTCAATGAGATGCTCCAGCAACATTTGGAAACTACAGCCCAAAGGGTCTCTTTCCAGGAAAAGGGGGAAGCCCTGGCAAACACCCACACGGAGGGCGCAAGGCCAGCTCGTGCAGCTCGCAAACGACCCCAGTCACAGTTGTGCCTCCTTGCTGGACCTCCCTACATCAGTGAGGCCTGGGGGGGCAGAGCTCCAGCAGCTCCCACTGGCCCTAGAGCACCTAAGATAAAGCAAAGGTAAACCATCTCTCTTTACATTATTTCTACAGAGCCCAGCCTCACCCACCTCTCATTTCCTGCTAAGCATGAACCCCAAGCTAAGGCTGTTGACATGTTGAAAAGATTTCCTCTGAGAGCACACAATTGTCCCTTTCCCTGTCAAGGCTGAAACTTGCCCTGGTTACAGCATCCAGGAGGTTTCTGCATTGGAGGGTTTTGACACAAAGCCTGCTGTCTAGTGTGCAGACCCGCTCTGTTTCAAACTTCCACTGGTTTGTTATCATTTATTTAAGGAGATAAGATTCATCTGGTAAAGCTCCAAAAAAAAGCTCTCATAATTTTGTCTTACTCCCCTGAGCAGAGCCAGGTTAAACTTCTGCTTGCCTAGCCAGGAGCCTTGTGGCATCTTTACAAACTTTACTGTCTCTGCTGCCTTTCTTCTCTCAGTCTCTGATCTGGAACACCCTCCTCACCATGTGATTACCGCAAAGGCTTCTCCCAGACCTCTTTTTATTTCTTTTTTTTTTTTTTTTTTTCTTTCCTCTCTGATATTTTTAGAAAGTAGTTTGCTTTGGTTTCACTGTCTGGGCTGACTGCTTTTTGCCACAATTGAACTCTTCCCTCTTCTTCTGTGGAGAGTGCCCCAGAAAAGAAACTGCCTTGGTTGGACTGGGTTGATAGGTGGTCAGCTTCTATATAAAAAAGCGAAATGGAACTAAGAGGCACCATACACAACCTTGTTAACTGTTTGTGGACATGAAACACTAAGTGTGGCTTTTAATGTTGCCAAAGTTTGGATTACGTTAAAAAACCAAAAGCACGAGAGCATAATGATAAAAATTCAGAGCAGATGAGGTGCGTGCTGGCTATTTTAGCTTTGTTAAAAAAAAAAAAAGAAGCCCCAAACCTCAACAAAAAACCACAAAAGCCAAAACCCCAGGCACATTTTTTTTTCCAGAAAATCCTCATTTCTCATTTGTTTTCTCTCCGCAGCTTCTCGGGACTCACATCACCTTTAGGAATGTCAGTAGGAATTATTTATGATCTCGGGACGGTGCCAGGCTCCGCGCAGGGCCGCGCTCCCGCGGGACGATCGTGGGACGATCTCGCCAGCGCAGGGACCGCGACCCCTGGAGCCCGCCCGCAGCAGGACAGGGCGAGCCGGGAGCTGCCGCGGAGCCGCACACGCCTCGTCCCGCACCAGCGGGGCCCTCGCCCCACCGCCAGCTGCTGGAACATCTGCCCTCCTTTTACTGGCGTGTGTGGCATCGCCCCGGCCACGCCGGCAGGGACACAGCCGGGTGTCCCACGGCCACCGCACAGGCACCCTGCAGCGCCGGCGCCTCTCCCCACGCGCGGCAGAGCCAAATCCCCTCAGATAAGGGAGAAAACTCGGGTGCAGCTTTGCACGCCTCAGCGGCGAGGAGCAGCCCCACGCCCGGCGGGTTTCACCGACCCGAGGACGCCAGCGACGGCGGGGCCGAAAGGGGCCCACGCAGCCCCGTGGGACGCCCTCCCCCGCCGCCCCTCCTTACCCGCAGCGCCGCCAGGTCGATGCCGTCCAGGCTGCGGGCGGCGCAGTCCCGGGCCATGGCGCTCCGGACCGCGGCGAGCCGGCAGCGGCGCCCCCGCCGCCCGAGCTAACGGTCCCACGGGCGGCCCACGGCGGCCCGGCCGTGCCCCAGCGAGCGCAGGGAGGCGGGCATGCCCGGCCGGCCGGAAAGCCCTCCCCGCTCGGCGGGCGCGGAGCAGCCCCCGGCCCGGGCGGCCGCCGCCGGCAACTTTCGCGGAGACAGTTCCGCGGGAAAAAAGTTTGCGAGGAAGTGACGTGCGGAGCCGGCGGGGGTCGGGGGGACAACACCTGCCGCCGGGGGGGCGGCCGCCGCGCTCCCCCCGCCACGCGCGCGTTCTCCCGGGTGTGCAGGCGCCGCCCCACGCGTGTCCCGCCGTGGAGGGCAGCGGGTTCGGAGGGTCCGGCCGGCACAGACAGCGGCCCGCGCCGCGGGAACCCGCACCGGCCACAGAGCGAAACAAAACCAGCACAAGCTAAAAACCCCAACAAACTACATTAAACAACAACAACAACAAAACCCTAAAACAGGAATGCACGCAAGCACTTCTAGACCGCTTCCCTCAGGTGACAAGCGCTGCAAATCCGAGCCCGTGGAGGGGACGGCAATGCCGCCCACCGCACCGAGCGCGGACCTGTCGCGGCGGCCAGAGCAGCCTCGGCCACGGGGGGAGCGCGGCCGCGCGGTCCCGCACACAGCGGGGTACAGGCAGCAGGAGGACCCTCGCGGGGCAGCACGGTGGGAACCCCCATGGCACGGCCCTCCCAAAGCGCTGCACCCAGCTTCGGGAGGCACCACGTTGCTATGAGCTCTGCTGCTCATTACAGACCCTTTCGCCCTGTAATTATGACCACGGAAAGAACTCAGTGTACAACTGCATTGTAGTGGGGTGGAAGGATTTGTGGATATTTTGGGGCTTCACATTTAGAGACAAAAAAATAAAGATTAAAAAAAAAAAAATCAGTAGAAATGCACATTACTTGAGATAAAGTCCCTGAACATGCCTGAAATGTACTCAGGGCTGGGACATTGGACCCTCACAGAGAGAGAGCAAAGTGGCTGAAATTCTGAATCAGTGTTTTCACAATCACAGACATGAAATCAAGACAAAGTGGTCAAAGCATCTTTGGTGCCTATTAGCACACTATGGCACATGCAATGCCAGCAGCGGAGTGGCAGTGTTGTAATAAAGGTATTTTGCAATTTCCTTGAAAGAAATGCTGATGCATCATTCAACTTCAAAGTATTCTTTTAAAACAGCCCATGCTGGGTATGCTCTCTGCTAAAGCGACCCTGGCTTTTTGCTCTCCATCTGCCTGTAGGCCAACTTATTGATGCTCTGTTAACTGACTTGAGGCCGATTGCTGCATTAAAGCATAAGTTTGTTGAAGAACTAAATGTGTATACTGCAGCTCTGCATGGCAGGGACAGAAAGCCCCACACAGTGACAGCCCAGCCCAAGCCCGAGCCCGAGCCCCTCTCTGTGCCCAGTCCAGCCACCCGCTCTCACCTGGGCAGTGCTTGGAAAATATTGGCCCTCACATCACCTTTGACAAAGTTAAGCCACAGTTTTGCTCCCCACTGTAGCCTTCCTGCCTTACATAAATCCATCATTAGCCTTTCTGCTTGTGTTATTTCTCACAATCCCTCTTTATCTCTTCTCTAACCTCCAGGCTGTCCTTTGTCTCCTGCCACTTTCCACTTCCTTCCTGCTTCCCTGGTGAGAACTGGAGTGAAACTCCCGGCTGTTGTCTACCAGACGCCCTCTCTCTTCCTCCATCTCTTAGACTCTTTGCTGAAATTAATCCTACCTGCCTCGCTCACCTGTGATGAGTGCGCCAACCTGAGGATTAATTCCACTTGACAGAAAGCTCTACTCAAAAATGATATGAAAATCTGGCTTTAGAAGTCTAAATATGGTTTGCAGTATTTCTGCAGGCAAGTGTCGGTATCTCTTTGCTACATGCATTTATCACCACCTTTCATTGTCTTCCCTCCACTGAACCCTGCTGCTGGTAGAGTTTCTGCAGGCACTCCAGTGTGCGCCATTGCAGGCAGAGCTACATAAGTGATTATTCCCTTGCTGCCGAAGAAGGCAGCGCATCTTTTCCCCACAAAGGCCTTGCAGGTCTAACAAAAGCAACAGCTGGTTTTGTCACTGACAGTCACAGTAGATCTGTTGAGAGTGAAAACTTCACCAGGGCAAGGCTACTTTTCAGAGCAGAACCAGATTTACCAGCCCCAAGTTTTTCATTGCCAGCCTGATGAGTGGTTCTGCCGAAACAGAAACTATGCTCCAAGTGTCCCCTGTAGTCTCGTGCCCTGCTTGCGCTCCAGCCCTCCCCAAAGCACTGCACAGACCGGGTGTTCATGCTATTGCTGACTTGCACATGGGCTGTCACACCTTGCTCTTCTGCATGAAGCCACGTGGCAGAATACCTCCCAGCAACTGGGAAATTGAATGCCTTAGCAGAACCCGAGTGCTAGTAAACGAGAAACCCACATTCATCTTAGCAGTAATAAAAAGTGAAAAGGACCCTCAAAAATAAATTCAATTTAAAACCCAACCAACCAAACAAAAAACCCAAACCCAACACACACAAAAGAAACAACCCAAACCCAGAACTCATAATACAACAAACACAAGATAATTAAATGCTTTCAGTACAGCTTTCTTCTCCAACAGCCAAGTCAAACCCCTGCAGCCAAATTCAGCAACCACAGACCTGAACATCAAAACTTTGAAAATACCTGTGTGCATGCAAAGGATGTTTTGTATTAAAAGGGAAGTGCGAGCATGAAGGGGGAAGAACTTCCTTTGTTTCAGCAAAGGAAATGCCATTGTACCCCAGAAGTACGGGGCTAATCCTGAGCTCTTCTGTCTGCATCCCACCCCCAAACCCGGATTTGTAGTACTACTAATAGTAGGTAGTACTACTAATAGTAGTTGCCCCTGCCAGGTGTGACACTCAGCAAAGGAAGACTGTTTAAGGATGAAGCCCAAACTGATATTTTGGCTTGTTTCCTTCAGCTTTGTTTTTGCTGAGGTCTCAGCTACAGGTGTGAAGCTGGCAGAGAAAAAAAAAAAAAGAAAAGATAACTCTTAAGAAAACAGGATTTCCGGTCTGCAGGAAATAAACAGCTTCTTAAAACGTGGATTCAGTCTGAACTGGAGAAACTGACTGTTTTCAGAACTGTAAATTCAGAGAAATTGTAATTCAGAAAAGCTGAGACACACAGGATCTTCTCCCTGAAACGACCCCCCGGTGCTGCTCAGGGAACAGACATCCCTGTCACCTCCATGGCCGCGGGAACAGCCAGGCTCAGCAGCTCATGCCATGTCCATCACTGACCCTAGCGCTCAGACATCAGCACCTTTCTCCCAGAATAAGAATCCTTTACAAAATTCCCCATGACTTTCGTTTTTTATATGAACAAGATATTTTAGACATATCTTCAGTGTTTCTTTAGGGTACAACCCTTAGCTGAGAGGCAGCAAAGTGACACAAAAGCCCATGAAATCTTGTTGTAACTACAGACTCACCCTCCACTTCCAGAAGCTCTCTCTGGATTGCTTGAAAAGGAGGGTCGATCTTTTTGCCTAATGGTTTCAGCAACCATTTTGTCCTCGTTTGATAGCACCAGAACCAGACGATTACCAGCTGCTAAATACTGATTACAGGAGAGTCAATGGGCAGCTGTGGCCAGCAGGGTATTAAGCCCCACATTCACCCATGGGTGGGGTTTCTTGGCTGCTGCTTGAATTCATTACCATTTACATCATCATTCTGGAAGTGATTTATTATTACTGAAGATTGTTATGAAGTCCTGGAATACAAAAAAAAAACCCCTTGATTTATTAGGCCAGCCACTAACTTTAAAGTTGTCCCGTTCCGTTTCCAATTATAGCATGGTTTAGTACTGTGGGTGGCTTTGCTAGACTGTCAGGAACAAAACTACACATTAAAAGAACATCTAGGATTGTATATAGCCCGGGTATGTTCCTGTGCTAGCTTGGTGGCAGTCATACGACAGCATGAGTACTACTTGATGAACACAGAAAAGTGGAGAACACTTTAATCAGGTCACACCTTGGAAAATACCAGTACAACTTAGCAGAGCTGCTGCAAAAATTCTTTAGATTGCAGGGGGAAAGATTTAAGTTTCAGGCCACAGACACTCAGTTACTTACATTCCAATTTAGTTAAAAGATGCTAAAAGAAATGAACCACCAACCCCTCCCCCAACCCAATCCATTTAATAACTTCAGTATTTCTGTGACCCATCCCTGCTGAGCTTGGAAATCACAGTAAATTGTCTTTGTTTTCAATGGATTGTTGGATCAGGCTCTGAATATTTCTCATGCTTTCTCCTATTTGAACTAAATAAAACTCCACTTCATTCCAAACACATTAAGGCTGGGCCAGAAAGTCATATTTAAACCCAAATCTGTCTTCAGATTTGCACTTTGCAGAGGCTGCTGCATTAGGATTGAGAGATAGGGTTACTACCTTGAGTAAACTGGGAATACCAGAAATTCAGACAAACAAACCAAAACAGTCATTTCCCGTACGATACTCAGTAGCACATACAGTAGTTTTCAGCTCTTTAAAAATTAAATAACTTTTTTTCGGTTCCTGGCAGCCGTGCTAGTTCAGCTTCACAGGATATCCAAAATGAGACCAAACAGCTTCCTTCCCAGAGGGTTCCTGAGTGGACAGGCAAGCTGGAAAAACTGCCTCGCACTACTGTAATCACAGCCAGGATGTCCACCTCATTTCCCAGCGTAAAGCTTAAAATAAAGGTCTCCCACAAAACCTGCATTGGTCCGAATGCTGCTCACTGGGACTCTTGCAGAAGTTTATTTTCTTTTCAGTCGCACACAAACAGGCCTGGCTGAGGAAAGCGCATCCCAGTGCGCTTGCACACGGAGAGCACAAGGAACCTCCTCCTCGCGGGACTGATAACCCTCTGGCACCGCCTGACCCCTGACTTCACAGCATTGTTTCGGCACAGCACCTCCGAGTTTCCCCAGTAAGAAGCTGCTGCTGGAAGTTTCCCATTTCCCCTCAGCCCAGCACATGTCCCTGCTATCCCTGACAACAGCCACACAAACACTTTCAGGGACAAGAGTCGTATTTTCTGGAATTATGATACTTTGCACTTCTGGCTTTTGGACTCTCCGTTCCAAAATCCTCAATTGTCATTTTGTGCAGTAACACATGAATCACACAGATAACTGTTTCTCTGGGTAAAAGCTATTTCTATTACATTGTCACCCCATGAGAGTTTTTCCTACTCTGATTTTCTTTTTTTTTTCCTACATCGCCAGTTTTTTCACTTTAACTGTATACCTAGTATAGAATCATAGAATAGTTTGGGTTGTAGGGACCTTAAAAACTCATCTAGTGCCACCCCTGCCATGAGCAGGGACATCTTCACCAGCTCAGGTTGCTCAGAGCCCCGTCCAGCCTGGCCTGGGATGTCTCCAGGGACGGTTCATCCACCACCTGGGCCAATATTTTACCACTCTCATTGTAAAATCTAGTAAAAATAAATATCTAGTAAAAAATTAAAATAGTATCTGAATACCAACATAGTATCTGCATACTACAGTGACACCTATGCATGAAGGCTGGCTGGCAATTTTGCAAAATTAAGAGCAAGATGATTTACTGAAATAAATCGAACTCATACATTTTATGTTACTGTTGTATATTACTGTTGCACAACCATCTGCCTAGCTATAAGTTCTTCCCTTCCCTCCCATCTTCTGCAAAGTTATTTCTTCAGTCAAAGTGGCAACCATTTTAATCACTTTGCAAGGAACAGTAGCTATATATTACTAGGTCATCAGATCCCAATGGGGTTTATGAATACCATAATGAATTTCAGCCCAACATCTGTCTGCTCTCTGAAACAGACACAATTATGGGAAAAAATAGCTGCTGCCTCTTCACTGGCAGATTTCTCAGTAAAAAAAAATGAAAATACAGAGAAAACTCACATAGCATAGTTTAATTGATACCACATTAAATTTATCAGTCAAAATATCATATTGCACTTTTTTTTGTGAAAGCAAGAAGAGTTGTGGTAACTTTTCCGGCAGACAGGCAGAGGGGTTTTTTTAGACTTCAAGAAAATCTTGCAGGCATGATTTTGGTTTTGCCAAGCAAATGCTAACTTTGGATGACTCAGACCGCGGTTCCCTTTTATCCAAACCACTGAAGTTTGGTGGTTAGCTAAGGAGGAACTGGTATCTGAATCACCCTTGGTTTAGAGGAATTATCAGATGAAAGCCTTGGGCGCAGGGTGTTTTGGGCAGGGTGTTGGCTGGGTTTTTTGCCCCTCTCTTCCCCAAAGCAAAGAAAAAAAGTCGACAGCTTTAAAAGTGGAGACACCTTTCAGTGTACTTAAAAAAAGAACAAACAAAAAACACAACAAAAAAACAAAACAACACACCACCAAAACAAAAACCCCACACAACTTTATCTTAGCTTTTTCACCTTTTCAATGTCATGTGTCAGTCTGAGTATGTTCTCAGTAAATTCAACATTTTTTTCAGTCATGTTGCAAGCATAACCTGCGCCTCACAAAATTACACAATTCTAACCTCATCTTTAGCTACAAAAAAAGCCCACCTCATTGCTCAAGTCCCAGTCACATATCTGCAGTTCCCAGGCCTCCCGCTTCTCCTTTTCTTAGAGGAGGGAAAAAAAAATGGGCAAAAGAGGAACCGTAATTTATGAGCCCCCTTCCCGCCCTCTGGAACAAAACCTGCCCCCTGTGACTTATTACGCATCTTCAGGGAAGTATCCCCCATTCTCACTCTAATTTCTATTTACTTCCAAGTTGCTTTTCTTCTTGGTAGTTTGTCAACTTTGAACATTTCAAACACACTTGGATGTGCCCCAGTGCAGTGCCTGAGCCTTTTAAATCCTCCTCTTTTCCTCAAGGGAAGTGTATCCCATCTTTGAGATGTTGCCTAATTATTTTGTGTGTGTGTGTGTGTGACTGCTCAATTAGAAAAGCAAGGGGAAGCTCATTTGAGCCTTGAGCAACAGAATCCTCTTCCAACACTAAATCATGAATAAGTCTGTGCCTTTTCCTGTATATCCTTGCCAGTCCTGTCTAAACATTCTCTATCTTTGTATATTAATAACTGTGGGACAGGATTTGGCTGGCCTCAGTAAAACTCCCAGCACTTATCAATTGGTAAAAGAAGATGTGCTGGAACTTGTTGGTCACAGGCCATGGGAAGGATAAAGTCAAGAACCTTACTTAGAAGGAATAGGGAGTGCTGACTCTATGTTGGTAAAGTTGTAAAACAGTTGTCCTGTAAAAGAGGGACTCTTGTTCTTGCACAGGGAAGATTGCTTGAGTTAGGGTAGTAACTGTTTAAGAAAATGTCTTAGCATCAGCCAGTCTGTGAATGTCTAGTGTACAGTGTAGACCAGTCACCTGTAACACGGTAACAGAAACAGCAATCAGCTCGAAGCACGTTGCTGAGGAAAAGTATAAATGTATGTGAGGTACACTAATAAAGCGGACATTTTGTTTGCATCAAACTGTGTCCCGTCTCTCAATCGCGGCAATAACCGGCAAATAACTTCCAGCCAAGTTCCAATTATGCTTGTAACACCACACTCAGTCTGGTAACAGGCAACCCAGCTCTCAGGAGGGTCTGTCAGTGTTCTCATCCTCACTGCACTTTACAGCAGATCTGGGAAAGTGCTGGAAGGTGCGTTCACCTTCATGTTGCTGCTGCACAGTGCAGCTGTCAGCTGAGACTGCAAACATTTTAAAAATTAAATTTCAGAAGTTGTTTAGTGGCTTGGGAAGAACAGAAAGCATCTGTACATCTGCCAGTCACTCACTGATATTTAGTCATGGAAGTTTTGTGGGGAAGGAATGTGTTTGTGCAGGTCTAATGCAGGGTGTATTCACTGTTTTTATTGATAACCTGGAAACAAATACCAAATACTTGCTGCTTAGCTCATACAGGGCATAAAGAGGTGCTGTGGCAAGGGGCACAGGGCTGCGCTGTCTAGTATGCCTGCCTCAGTAACCTAAATCCATTTAAATGATATTCATCTTAATAGAGGCTCGTACCAGGTTACGTGCAAACGCAGCTTGCATGTGGTGGGGCGGAAGGGCTCTGGACACTGCCCAGAGCACTGCATCCCAGAGGCACTCACAAACTGTATCAAACAGAGCAAATCTGTGGAAACACCTAGGTGCAATATTGTGGCAAAAGGGCTGATGGGATCGTGGCTGCATAAGCAGAGAAGACAGACTAGGGAAGGAACTTTACCTCGCATATGGCTTTGCCGATATGGAAGCGGGAACAGCAGCTCCAGTATCTTTCTAATAATGTGCAGAGCAGAAATGAAGACTTGGATTCAGTGCAAGGAAGTGGCATAAAAATTAAAAACCGAGGACAGAATGGCTTACTGTGCCCACCTTGAAGAGCTAAAGCTCTTACCTTCTTAAAAACAAAAGTGACTTCATGTTTTCTCCTAAGGAGAAAATAGTGGGAATTTTAATTACAAAAGGCATAACAAGAGCCAGGTGCTGAAGCACAAAACAGACAATTAAAAAAAATCCCCCAAACCAACAAGGTAGAAACAAAGGCATGTTAACAAAAACAAAACATGTTAACAGACCTCTTGGTTTCCATTTTTCATGGGTCTCACTTTCTGATTCCTAGGGTAAAGAGAACACATGCTCAGATCACCTCAAATTACAGCTGGTCTGAGCAGCCTCTCAGACTGTTTCACTAGTCCAAAGTAACTGCTGAACAAGATGTTCTGACCACAGCAGCTTCTGTGCCACCCAGGAACCCGGAGGGCTGCCTGGCTGCTTTGCAGCAGCTGAGTCGCAGACAAGCCCAGAACTGGCACCATATAGTGTACTTGGGCTTAGCCTTTCAGCAGGGAGAACTGGGGATTTAAACCAACTTCCTTTTTCACAGCAGCTTAAGTTCTTTAAGGAGTTTAGCTCCATAAACCAATTAAGCATCTTTAAGTCATTGAGCTCTCATACCTTCCCTGAGCAGTTTGCATGCTTACGTGCTTTAAAGGGTGAAAGCTGATTTCATCTAGCTGAGATGTGAGCATCTTATGAGGTCACAGGGAGAGCAATCCTAAGCAGAGTCAGCGAGTCTGGAATCCTCTGCAGACCAAATCTGGGGTGCTGCACTCCTGTGGCCTCATTTCAAAAAAAAATAATAATAAAAAAAAATATATATATATATAAATTCTTACAGGTTTGGAAAAGGCCACCTTTAATTCTTTGCTTTCAAGAAGCCCCAGTTCTAGGTTATAAAGTAATAGGTGTCACATGAGCTCATAAAATTTACAAACCAAGAGTGGGAGTAAGACAATTATTATGTGCATTTGCACATCCACTGTGGCAGTGCAGGTGGACACAAGTGGTGTGTCACCCCCTCGAGTCCTATCCCAACGCCTTATCTGTCCTCCCCATCTTTTTTCTTTGCATTAGTTAACACTAAAAGAAGAACATTAGCACAGTCATTTTATATTGGAATATGGAAGCTTAAAACCAAGTCCACAAAGTACTGTTTGGGGCTGGTTTTTAGACAGACAAATCAGCAATACCTTGAAAGCCAGAAAACCACATCATAAAGTTCTATGGGAATCTGTCACTGGCCCCCTTTGTTTCCGATAGTACATACCCCATATAGCTAGATGCATTTATATATAATATATATATATAGGTTTGCATTATGTATACATATGTATATGCATATGTATACATAAATTTAATTACTGTGTATCTTCTAAATGCTGTAATTTTCATAGATACTCTTTTTAAGTCAGTTAATAACCATCTATCATTATACTGTGTTAAAATGTAGTTTTTAGCTCCTGCACAGGAAAAGCAATATGCTGCAGTAAAAATGTGATTCTGTAAACAGCTGTGGATTAACATTCAGTGACCACTGAATCTTCTCTGTGATTAAAAAATCCCACCAGCTGCCCAATCTGCTTTTTTTAGTAAACTCTGCATCATTTTACAGCAATAAAAACACTGTTTGCCCACTCACTTGAGGTCAGTCATGTGCTTATGCCTGAAAAGGAGCATTTACAGAATGTTATGTGAAGGGCAGACCTGCTGCTTGCTTAGAAGGTCACAACCTCTGTTTCTTCTAAAACAGTGACAAATTATCCCAGAAAATGCCCCATCCATCAGCTCTGCCTGGTCAGCACCCATGTAGAGCCCCCTGCACTAGGGTCACCTGAGGAGGACATGGCACTGAGGCACAGCCCCTGGACCCAGAAGCAGATCTGGAGGCACTGGATCCTCGCATGGACCTCCCAAGATGTCACAGTAAGGCACTTTGTACAATACATCCCCTGAACACGACTCATCAACAGGTCAAACTGTAGCTCTAACCGTGAAACTTCCCAGCCTAAACCCCCCACCAAGAGGAGGCACCTCAGCGGTTCCTCCCTCCCTGCAAACTCCAGTTTTGTCTGCAAACTCAGATGGTATTCCAAAACACAGGGGGACCAGCCCTCTGCCCCGCCGGCTCAGGAAGCAGGGAGGCAGCCGCCTGCGGGGCTGAGCGCTGCCCTGGGGCTGGCAGGGGAGCCCGGCCACAGCAGCTCGTCCAGCCGGGGCGCGGGACCAAGGGCCACGCTCACGCGGCCTCTCTCCTCATGGGCGTCTCTTGCAGACGGACAGCCAGGCACACAGCAGGGAGCCCTGCAACCCAGCGGAACTGCCCTGCACGAGCGTGCCCCGGGAGAAGACAGCCCATCTGCCAGCCCTGCCGCCTCTCCACAGGCCCGCAGCGGCACCCGGACCCGCACGCACAGCTTGGAGGTCTATAGTTGTGCTCCGGAGCTGTTCTGTGCATGAAGGTGTGGCAGTTGCACAGCCCCCTCTTTTCCCCCTTTCCCCCGCCCCCACCTTCCTTCGACATGGAAGGTGTAGGCACATCCCCCTCTCCCTCAACACATCCTTCCCCCTTCCTCTTCTGCAATGGGGGTAACAGCTTTTGTTTGACCCCAGAGCCCATTGGCCAGGGTTGTTAAGAGAGAGGAGGACGGGGTGCAGAGGCGCCAAGGAGCCGAGAAGCTTCAGGGCACGCCACAGCCAGAGTGGGGGTGCAGAGAAGCTTCTGGAATGCCCACAGTCAGATCTACACGCGGGTATATAAATGGGACCCCGTCGAGGCATGTGCTTGGCGTGTCCTCTCGCAGCGCGGGCCAAATGCTGCCGCCGAGAGCCCTCCCGGGACTGGGACGCCATTTGCCTCATCTCCATGTGTGGGTGAGTGATATCCTTCTTTCCTCACCAGACAAGCAAGTGTGTTTAATAATTCCTCGCCACTTGGGCGGGTGCTTATTCCATGCTTAAATATAAGCACGTGTATTTTCTTTAATCATTCCTTGCCAGATTCAGGCAAGGCAGGTGTATTTTTCCCGGAGTCAGGGACGGCTCTGGTATTGTTTTTTTGGTGAGCCATGTGTATGCACACTGTGGATCTCCATTGTTATTATTTGCTGCACCCCAATAATTTCCTCAACTGATACTGGAACCTGTATTTACGTTACTGGAGTGCAAACCACTGGAGTGGTTAATCTGCTGCACCTTTTTGACCAGAATAAAAGTTTGGTTTGGACATGGTTGTCCACCTAAAACTACCTTGGGGGTGCCTCCGTGACAGAAGGCTTTTGCGTCTCGCTGTGCAGTGGCTGCAGAGTTGGTCTGATCCCACTGAAGAGCACCAGGAGACATCAATCTGTTTGCTTCTTTTCTAGACCAAGTTTTAAGGCTGGTTTTGGTAGTAAAATGTGATTAAAACATAACGTTCCTCCAAGAAGACCTCAGGTAACTCATTTACCAAAATTCAAACCACTTCTCCCAGGGAAGCTGAATTTCCTCCATAGCAATAAAATGATCAGGTTTTGCACAGAAGAGTTGGTGTGGTTCTAAGCGTATTTATTTTGTATATGCTGCCTGGAAGGAGCAGACTCTACTGCCTTTTGCTTTTGGTGATGGAAGTTGGGAATGGTCAGCGTTGTGCTTCTTGTTAGGAGCATTTCATTCTCGTCTTATTGAAACTTTGGTTTTGCTGGACGCATCTCAAAGGAAAACGCCTCAGCTTGCCTTCCCATTCTCTGCTCCCTGCTCCTTCAAGCAGGGGCTGCCCCACGCCAGGCCCAGCCGGGCCCAGAGGTGGGTGTCTCCATGGTGACTGCCCAGGCTCTGTGATGTGGAGGCCTCATCATGGCCAGAGGCCATTGTGACAGGGGGGTCCCCACGGTGACCGTGGGGGTATTTAAGGAGTGAGAGCCCTGGGGTCCCCACTCCCAGGTGAGCAGCTTCTCAGGAGGCAGCAGCTTCTCAGGAGGCAGCAGCTTCTCAGGAGGCAGCATCTCCCCTGGTTGCCCGTGGCAGCTCTGCGGCCGATAACGCCCAAGATGCCCATGGACAAGAAGCCGAACACCCACTCCGAGCCCTTCAGGCTGCCGCCCTTACTGAATAGGCCGCAGGTGAGGGACGGGGCAGGAGGGAGAGGCCGGTGGTGGGATGGCGCCACGTGCAGCTGCCGTGGTGCCGGGGCTGGGGCTGCCGGCACTGTGGGGGCTGCTGTGCCGAGGCTGCCGCCCGCATCCCATGTGTCCTCCTCCTCCTCCTCCTGCCTGCAGGTCGGCCACAACCAGAGCCAGGCAGCGCCGCAGGACAGCCAGCCCCAGGCCTTGTCCCATCGTGGGGTCAGGCTGCCACCGCTCGCCTGCCCAGAGAGCTCGCAGGCTGCTGGGAGCCACCACACACAGGTAGGGAGCCCGAGGAACGTGGAGCCGAACGACTTCCCGACCCCAGGAGCTGCCGACGGGCAGGTGGGAGGTGCAGGAGGGAACAGTCGGGCCCGGCCCCGTAACAAGCTGAGCCCCCGGGCTGTGCCCGGCCAGCTGCCCAGGCACGTGGGGGTGCTCCCAGGAGTGGCCATGGGCCACAGGGGGACCAGCCCTCTGCCCCGCCGGCTCAGGAAGCAGGGAGGCAGCCGCCTGCGGGGCTGAGCGCTGCCCTGGGGCTGGCAGGGGAGCCCGGCCACAGCAGCTCGTCCAGCCGGGGCGTGGGACCAAGGGCCACGCTCACGCGGCCTCTCTCCTCATGGGCGTCTCTTGCAGACGGACAGCCAGGCACACAGCAGGGAGCCCTGCAACCCAGCGGAACTGCCCTGCACGAGCGTGCCCCGGGAGAAGACAGCCCATCTGCCAGCCCTGCCGCCTCTCCACAGGCCCGCAGCGGCACCCGGACCCGCACGCACAGCTTGGCCACCGGCACCTGCCAGGCCCTGCTGCAGGCTGTCTCCTCTGCCAGCAGCACCTTCTGCAGATGCTGCCAGGGGCGGTGAGACAGCAGTCGGCACGGCAGACAGCATCCTCCGGCAGCCTGTCTCACCAGCTCAGCCTCACCCAGCCACAAGGACAGCGAGCAGGAGTCATGGCCAGTACAGATGTGCACCTGTGAAGGATACAGCCAGGTGCGACATTGTCACTGGAATCCAGGGACTTGGCCTGCAGCTGGTGGAGACAGCAGGGAGGATTGTCCTGCAAGCGCCAGAGGACAAAACAGTGGCCTTGGTGAACAAGGAAGAATGGGAAGACGAGAGAAGCAAAGAGAGGTCCCAACTGGAAGACATCACCATCCACACCATCTGGGTCAGCCCCTCGTTCCAGGACTGCTTCCAGGGCCCCCATGCACATCCCCAGGAAGGGTCTGCCTGCCCCAGCAGCACAGCCACAGAGGTGGAACCAGGGGCAGAGAACCCGGGAGCTGCCCAGCACAGCCCCACAGCCGACAATGTAGCTCTGTCGGATGCTGTCAAGCGCATCGTCAGTGAGGCTGTGCGCACGGATCTCACTGGGCACCAGAGACCCATCCAACAGGCAGCAGTGAAAGCAGGGAAGACCGTCCTGCAAGTTCCTGAAGACAAGCCAGAAGCCTTGGCCAAGAGGGAAATCTGGGAAGATGAGAGCAGTGAAGAGTGCTCCCAACCGGAAAACGACAGCATCGACACCATCTGGGCCAGCCCCTCATTCATGGAGCATGACCAGGATGCCCGTGCAGGTCCCCAGGAGGTGTCTGCCTTGGCCAGCACGATGAACACAGAGGCGGCACCAGAGGCAGAGAGCCAGGTTGCTGCCCAGCACAGCCCCACAGCCAATGATGTGGCCATGTCAGATATTGTCAAGAACATGGTCAGTGAGGTCGGGCACAGAGTTCTCACTGAGCACCACGGACCCATCCAAAAGGCAGCACTGAAAGCAGGGAAGGCCGTCCTGCAAGTTCCTGAAGACAAGCCAGAAGCCTTGGCCAAGAGGGAAATCTGGGAAGATGAGAGCAGCGAAGAGTGCTCCCAAGGGGAAAATGACAGCATCCACACCATCTGGGCCAGCCCCTCATTCATGGAGCATGACCAGGATGCCCGTGCAGGTCCCCAGGAGGTGTCTGCCTTGGCCAGCACAATGAACACAGAGGTGGCACCAGAGGCAGAGAGCCAGGCTGCTGCCCAGCACAGCCCCACAGCCAATGATGTGGCTCTGTCAGATTTTGTCAAGAACATGGTCAGTGAGTACGGGCACAAAGTTCTCACTGAGCACCATGGACCCATCCAACAGGCAGCGGTGAAAGCAGGGAAGGCCGTCCTGCAAGTTCCTGAAGACAAGCCAGAAGCCTTGGCCAAGAGGGAAATCTGGGAAGATGAGAGCAGGGAAGAGTGCTCCCAAGGGGAAAATGACAGCATCCACACCATCTGGGCCAGCCCCTTATTCATGGAGCACGACCAGGATGCCCGTGCAGGTCCCCAGGAGGTGTCTGCCTTGGCCAAGAGGGAAATCTGGGAAGATGAGAGCAGCGAAGAGTGCTCCCAAGGGGAAAACGAAAGCATCGACACCATCTGGGCCAGCCCCTCATTCATGGAGCACGACCAGGATGCCCGTGCATGTCGCCAGGAGGTGTCTGCCTTGGCCAAGAGGGAAATCTGGGAAGATGAGAGCACCGAAGAGTGCTCCCAAGGGGAAAACGAAAGCATCGACACCATCTGGGCCAGCCCCTCATTCATGGAGCACGACCAGGATGCCCGTGCATGTCGCCAGGAGGTGTCTGCCTTGGCCAAGAGGGAAATCTGGGAAGATGAGAGCAGCGAAGAGTGCTCCCAAGGGGAAAACGACAGCATCCACACCATCTGGGCCAGCCCCTCATTCATGGAGCACGACCAGGATGCCCGTGCAGGTCCCCAGGAGGTGTCTGCCTTGGCCAAGAGGGAAATCTGGGAAGACGAGAGCAGCGAAGAGTGCTCCCAAGGGGAAAATGACAGCATCCACACCATTTGGGCCAGCCCCTCATTCATGGAGCACGACCAGGATGCCCGTGCAGGTCCCCAGGAGGTGTCTGCCTTGGCCAAGAGGGAAATCTGGGAAGATGAGAGCAGCGAAGAGTGCTCCCAAGGGGAAAACGAAAGCATCCACACCATCTGGGCCAGCCCCTCATTCATGGAGCACGACCAGGATGCCCGTGCATGTCCCCAGGAGGTGTCTGCCTTGGCCAAGAGGGAAATCTGGGAAGACGAGAGCAGCGAAGAGTGCTCCCAAGGGGAAAATGACAGCATCCACACCATTTGGGCCAGCCCCTCATTCATGGAGCACGACCAGGATGCCCGTGCAGGTCCCCAGGAGGTGTCTGCCTTGGCCAAGAGGGAAATCTGGGAAGATGAGAGCAGCGAAGAGTGCTCCCAAGGGGAAAACGAAAGCATCGACACCATCTGGGCCAGCCCCTCATTCATGGAGCACGACCAGGATGCCCGTGCATGTCGCCAGGAGGTGTCTGCCTTGGCCAAGAGGGAAATCTGGGAAGATGAGAGCAGCGAAGAGTGCTCCCAAGGGGAAAACGACAGCATCCACACCATCTGGGCCAGCCCCTCATTCATGGAGCACGACCAGGATGCCCGTGCAGGTCCCCAGGAGGTGTCTGCCTTGGCCAAGAGGGAAATCTGGGAAGATGAGAGCAGCGAAGAGTGCTCCCAAGGGGAAAACGAAAGCATCCACACCATCTGGGCCAGCCCCTCATTCATGGAGCACGACCAGGATGCCCGTGCATGTCCCCAGGAGGTGTCTGCCTTGGCCAAGAGGGAAATCTGGGAAGACGAGAGCAGCGAAGAGTGCTCCCAAGGGGAAAATGACAGCATCCACACCATTTGGGCCAGCCCCTCATTCATGGAGCACGACCAGGATGCCCGTGCAGGTCCCCAGGAGGTGTCTGCCTTGGCCAAGAGGGAAATCTGGGAAGATGAGAGCAGCGAAGAGTGCTCCCAAGGGGAAAACGAAAGCATCGACACCATCTGGGCCAGCCCCTCATTCAAGGAGCACGACCAGGATGCCCATGAAGGTCGCCAGGAGGTGCTCGGCTGGCCCAGCACAACGGGCACAGAAGTGGCACCAGCGGCAGAGAGCTTGGCTCCTGACCCTCCGCATCAGGTGAGCTGGCTGTGCGTTGCCAGCACCGGGCATCCCAAGTCGCTGGAGATCGGCGCGGTGCCTGGGGCGTGTTTGGCAGGGAGATGCCTGGTGCTCCCCGTGCCATCCCACCGACATGCCCTCTATCTCCTGTGCTCTCGCTGTCTTCACGCAGGTGGCCTTCCACCACAGAGGTGACACACAGCCCTGCTGCATCTGCAGGTACATGCCCGAGGATGGCCAAGGTACGTCCCCAAGTCAAACGCCATCCCAGTGACGGCTGGGCTGGCCTGGCTGGCCCAGTGAGTGGCACCTGGGCCAGTCCTGCGGCACTGCGCGCACAGTGGGCCACTGTCTGTCTACCCCTCCCTGAGGGAAGCCCTCAGTGCTGGGGGCAGGTAGGGGTTGTCGGTCGCCTGCCCTGCCCCTCACCTACAGCTCTCCTACCCCCACAGGCATCACCAGCCTCCCACACGCCCCAGCTCGACAGCGACGGCTTTCCCTGTTCAGGAGAGCGCTCCGAGCTCTGCGCAGGGCTTTCTGTTGTAGCTGCACTGCAGGAGAGCAAGAGGATTAGAGCCCAGTTGCCAGTGCCAGACAGGTCCTCAGAGATGGCAGCTGGTCCTGAGCCTGCCAGCATCCACAGTGAACGGCTCAGGGTGGCACATGAGAGATGGGTGCGTGGACGGCAACCGCGGCATTCACCTGCCCTGAGGACGTGATGCTGCTGGCCTCTCCTCAGCCTTGGACACTTTATGCAGCCAATAAAAGATCGCAGTTTTCCTCCCATGCTTGTCTGTGCCTGGTCCGCCTCAGGAGAAACACAGGTGCAGGCAATCACTGTCCTCGGGGTGGCCCGGCATTGGTTGCGGGGAGCCCTGGGCTGGTGCTGCTGCCAGCCAGCAGTCTGGCTGGATCCCCCTCAAGCTCCTGTTCCACCCGCCTGTCTCCGATTCAAGTCAAGGACTTTAAACATTTGAGATCCATTTCCAATTTGGCCTCTTTGACCTAATCCCTGCACCATACGGCATCACCTTGGTTTCAGAAGGAACCTCCCCATTGCAGGGGACATTTCTGAGCACCTACACGGTGCTCTTGCCCCTTCATTTTTAAGACCCTCCTCCATGGTGCTGGTGCTTTCCCATCAACAGCAGCAAGTGCAGCGCTATACCCCGTTGGTGTGTCCGTCCCCAGCAATGCGTAATCGAGGCTTTTGTTCCAGTCCCACCACCAGAGATTCCTGCTTCCCTTGGTCTCTTGTTTCACAGCCATGTCAATGATCTGCCAGAAGCAATCACGAGCCTTGTGCCTCTCATTCTGTGGACCACTGCACACCTCAGAGATGTCAATAACCCCTTCCCTTAGGGGCTGCTGCATGGCAGGGTGCTGAGCTCTTTCACGGATTCTCTGAATTAGTGTCACCTGATATTTCTTCACAGCTGATTATCCCCCACGCAGCTGGATATGAAACAATCTCAATTCATGAAAAGCAAAAGGAATGAAATTGACGTGAAACAAAGCAAGTCATTTGCCACAGCTGTCCAACCTGCGCTCCTCACACCAGAAGCGACCATCAACACTTTCTGCTGCTGCAGGGCCATGCCGCAGCAAGTCAGTTGGGGCTGTGGCCAAAAAGGTGGTGATGTACATACAGAAATACCCAATTCATTTTGTGGGGAGCATCTGTCTCCTCAGCATGATTTGGAACACTTTTGACACAAGGTACTTGCTGGGCCCCAAATCACAGCTGCGCTGACTCCTATAAGCCCCTCCAGTTCCAATTCAGCAGGTGCCCAGTTCAAGGTGACAGTACAGCAACATGTTCTTCTCTTTAATCTGCTTTACATGCTCTCTCTGAAAACACTTCCTTCCTAGGAGCGATCTGGGTCCTAAGGTAGGGTACGAAGCCATTGGCCTTGTTGACAGTAGTTTGCCAACAGTAATTTGCCAACGGGAGGAGGTCTCGCTAAAGCAATAGCAAAACACAGGCTGAAAAATGCAACGGAGCAATCCAGGAGGTCTATAGTTGTGCTCCGGAGCTGTTCTGGGCATGAAGGTGTGGCAGTTGCACAGCCCCCTCTCTTCCCCCTTTCCCCCGCCCCCACCTTCCTTCGACATGGAAGGTGTAGGCACATCCCCCTCTCCCTCAACACATCCTTCCCCCTTCCTCTTCTGCAATGGGGGTAACAGCTTTTGTTTGACCCCAGAGCCCATTGGCCAAGGTTGTTAAGAGAGAGGAGGACGGGGTGCAGAGGCGCCAAGGAGCCGAAAAGCTTCAGGGCACGCCACAGCCAGAGTGGGGGTGCAGAGAAGCTTCTGGAATGCCCACAGTCAGATCTACACTAGGGTCACTGCCCACCAGGTGCAGGGAGGAGCAACCAGCTTGTGTAGCGGGTGAGTCCCACCCACGCTGTGCCGCACCAGCGGGTGTGGTAGCTTGTGCAGCAGGGTGCAGAGAGCACTTGTTGCTGTCAGCCCCTCTAACTTATTGCCAGCATCCCAGACTACTGACGACCATGGTCACCTCCAGGAGGAGAGCTTGTCTCAAACAGACGGTGGCAACGCAGACTGAGGCTCTGTCCCGAACGGTGGCTGTTCAGGTCTCCGGATGCAGGGAGTGCCAGAGCCTGCTGCTGCCAGGGCAGGGAAGCCAGCACTCCACCTGTGTGAGGTGTGAGCAGGTGCAAGATCTGCTCGACATGGTCGTGAAACTTAAGGAGGAGGTTGAGACGCTGAGGACCATCAGGGAGTGCGAAAGGGAGATCAACTGGTGGAGTAACACCCTGACATGCCAGTCGGAAAGGTCCCAGGGAGGTACCCCCCAAAAGGAGATGGACCTCCTGCCCTCTCGGACAGAGGTGGAAGTCCTGAGACAGCCCACCCTTGTTGCTGTCGGGCAGAGGTAGGGGACCTAAAAGACGACGAGGGTTGGAAGCGTATTCCGGTTCGGTGTCACGGGCAGCCCCCCTCCCTGCCTCCTTTGTCTCCCCAGGTGCCCCTCCGTAATAGGTTTGAGGCCCTGGATCTTGAAGAAGAGGTAGTTGAGGAGGTGGTGCCAAGCCTGCCTACAAGATCACATAGGAAGAGGCGGTTGACTTCACAACTTAAGACTGCCTCTGATAAGAAAGAAAGAAGGGTGATTGTAATAGGAAATTCCCTTCTGAAAGGAACAGAGGGCCCAATATGCAGAGTTGACCCTCATCTTAGGGAAATTTGTAGTCTACCTGGAGCCCGGATCAAGGATATCGCTAGAGAGCTCCCCAAACTGGTGCACCCGACAGACTACTACCCACTGCTGGTCTTCCAGACAGATGGGGAGGAAGCTGCTTCCCGTAGTCTGAGGGGAATGAAGAATGATTTCAAGGTCTTGGGAAGGATGGTGAAAGACTCAGGGGCTCAGGTGATCTTCTCTTCACTCCTTCCATCTTCAAGTGACGATGTGGAATGGAATAGAAAATTCAGTCTCTAAATGGTTGGCTCCAAGACTGGTGCTACAGGCAGGGCTTTGGATTTTTTTATAATGGTTGGTTTTATAAGACACCAGTCCGAACAGTGTCACGTGGGAAAGGTTTATCTTGTAGGGGCAAAAGGATGCTGGGGCAGGAATTAGCTGGGCTCATTTGGAAAGCTTTAAACTAGGCTCGAAGGGGGATGGGGTTGTAGCTGGGCTTGTCCCAGTGGGGCAGCATTCTAAAACTGATGAGGACCAGGTGGCCTCCTATGGCCCTAAGGAGAAATGGGTGTGCTCTGCTCGCTCCCTGAAATGCCTGTACACCAATGCGCGCAGCATGGGGAATAAGCAGGAGGAGTTAGAATCCTGTGTTCGGTCGGGAGATTATGATCTGGTGGCAATTACAGAGACACGGTGGGACAGCACACCTGACTGGAATGTGGTCATGGATGGCTATGCCCTTTTCAGAAAAGACAGGCCGTCCAGGTGTGGTGGTGGAGTTGCTCTCTATGTGAGAGAGCAACTACAATGTACTAAATTCTGCCCAGAAGTGGATGATGAGCGAGTTGAGAGTGTATGGGTCAGGATCAAGGGGCAGGATGGCAGGGGTGACACTGTTGTGGGCGTCTGTTACAGGCCACCAGATCAGGCTGAGGAAGTTGATGAGGCCTTCTGTGGGCAGCTGAGAGTGGCCTCACAGTCACAGGCCATGGTTGTTGCGGGTGATTTTAACTTCCCTGATGTTTGCTGGAAGGACCATTCAGCCAGCCAGCCACAGGCCAGGAGGTTCCTCCAGTGCATTGATGAGAACTTCCTCATGCAGATGGTGGAGGGGCCGACTAGGAGAGGTGCACTGCTGGATCTCATCCTCACTAACAAGGAGGGTCTGGTCAAAGCAGTAAGGGTTGAGGGCTGCCTGGGTTGCAGTGACCACGAGATGGTGGAGTTCAGCATCTCGTGTGGCAGGAACAGAATAGCAAGTAGAATTGCAACCCTGGACTTTAGCAGGGCTAACTTTGGCCTTTTCAAGCAATTGCTGGGGGAAATCCCATGGGCAAGACTGCTTGAAGGAAAAGGGGCCCAAGATAGCTGGGTGGCATTCAGAGATTGCTTCTTCCATGTTCAGGATCAGAGCATCTCCACACGTAGGTAGTCACGGAAGGGAGCCAGGAGGCCTGCGTGGTTGAATAGGGGTCTGATGGGTATGCTCAAGCAGAAGAGGAGAATTTACAGGTCATGGAAGCAGGGGCTGGCCACTTGGGAAGAATATAAGACTGATGTTAGAGGATGTAGGAAGGCAGCTAGGATAGCCAAGGCCTCCTTAGAATTACAGCTGGCGAGAGGGGTCAAGGACAGCAAAAAGAACTTTTTGAAATAACATAGCAGATAAAACTAATAGCAGAGGCAATGTAGGCCCACTGATGAATGGGTTGGGTGCCCTGATGGCAGAAGATACAGAGAAGGCAGAATTATTGAATGCCTTCTTTGTCTCTGTCTACTCTGCCGGAGGCTGTCCTGGGGAGCCCTGTACCCCTGAGACCCTGGATGAAGCCAGGTCAATGGAGGAGTTTGCTTTAGTTGATGAGGACTGGGTTAGGGAGCAATTAAATAGTCTGGACATCCATAAATCCATGGGTCCAGATGGGATGCATCCGCGGGTGCTGAGGGAGCTGGCTGAAGTCATTGCTGGACCACTCTCCATCATCTTTACATAGTTTTGGGAAACGGGAGAAGTGCCCGAGGATTGGAGGAAAGAAAATGTCACTCCAGTCTTCAAAAAGGGCAAGAAGGAGGACCGGGGTAATTATAGACCGGTCAGCCTCACCTCTGACCCTGGGAAAGTAATGGAACAGCTTATCCTTGGTGCCATCTCAAGGCATATCAAGGATAAGAGGGTTATTAGGGGCAGTCAGCATGGCTTTACCATGGGTAAAGAGTAGTGAGGTGGGTTGCAAACTGGCTTAAGGAGAGAAGCCAGAGAGTGATAGTCAATGGTGCAGAGTCTAGTTGGAGGCCAGTATCTAGTGCAGTGCCTCAGGGGTCAGTACTGGGGGCAGTATTATTCAATATATTCATTAACGATTTAGACGAAGGAATAGAGTGTTCTATCAGCAAGTTTGCTGATGACACTAAGCTGGGAGGAGTGGCTGACACGCTAGAAGGCTGTGCTGCCATCCAGCGAGACCTGGACAGGCTGGAGAGTTGGGCGGGGAATAACCTAATGAAATTTAACAAGGGAAAGTGTAGAGTCCTGCATCTGGGCAGGAACAATCCCAGGTTCCAGTATAGGTTGGGAAATTACATATTAGAGAGCAGTGTAGGGGAAAGGGACCTGGGGGTCCTGGTGGACAACAGGATGACCATGAGCCAGCACTGTGCCCTTATGGCCAGGAAGGCCAATGGCATCCTGGGGTGTATTAGAAGGGGGTGGTTAGTAGATCGAGAGAGGTCCTCCTTTCCCTCTACTCTGCCCTGGTGAGACCACATCTGGAATATTGTGTCCAGTTCTGGGCCCCTCAGTTCCAGAAGGACAGGGAACTGCTGGAGAGAGTGAGCGTAGGGCAACAAAGATGATTAAGGGAGTGGAGCACCTCCCTTATGAAGAAAGGCTGAGGGAGCTGGGTCTCTTTAGTTTGGAGAAGAGGAGACTGAGGGGTGACCTTATTAATGTTTATAAATATATGAAGGGTGAGTGCCACGAGGATGGAGCCAGGCTCTTCTCGGTGGCAAGCAATGATAGGACAAGGGGTAATGGGATCAAGCTGGAACACAAGAGGTTCCACTTAAATTTGAGAAAAAACTTCTTCTCAGTAAGGGTGACAGAACACTGGACCAGGCTGCCCAGAGAGGTTGTGGAGTCTCCTTCTCTGGAGACATTCAAAACCCACCTGGACATTTTCCTGTATGACCTCACCTGGGCGTTCCTGCTCCAGCAGGGGGATTGGACTAGATGATTTTCTGAGGTCCCTTCCAATCCCAAACATACTGTGATACTGTGACACTGTGATATAAACAGGACCCCGTCGAGGCATGTGCTTGGCGTGTCCTCTCGCAGCGCGGGCCAAATGCTGCCGCCGAGAGCCCTCCCGGGACTGGGACGCCATTTGCCTCATCTCCATGTGTGGGTGAGTGATATCCTTCTTTCCTCACCAGACAAGCAAGTGTATTTAATAATTCCTGACCACTTGGGCGGGTGCTTATTCCATGCTTAAATATAAGCACGTGTATTTTCTTTAATCATTCCTTGCCAGATTCAGGCAAGGCAGGTGTATTTTTCCCGGAGTCAGGGACGGCTCTGGTATTGTTTTTTTGGTGAGCCATGTGTATGCACACTGTGGATCTCCATTGTTATTATTTGCTGCACCCCAATAATTTCCTCAACTGATACTGGAACCTGTATTTACGTTACTGGAGTGCAAACCACTGGAGTGGTTAATCTGCTGCACCTTTTTGACCAGAATAAAAGTTTGGTTTGGACATGGTTGTCCACCTAAAACTACCTTGGGGGTGCCTCCGTGACAGAAGGCTTTTGCGTCTCGCTGTGCAGTGGCTGCAGAGTTGGTCTGATCCCACTGAAGAGCACCAGGAGACATCAATCTGTTTGCTTCTTTTCTAGACCAAGTTTTAAGGCTGGTTTTGGTAGTAAAATGTGATTAAAACATAACGTTCCTCCAAGAAGACCTCAGGTAACTCATTTACCAAAATTCAAACCACTTCTCCCAGGGAAGCTGAATTTCCTCCATAGCAATAAAATGATCAGGTTTTGCACAGAAGAGTTGGTGTGGTTCTAAGCGTATTTATTTTGTATATGCTGCCTGGAAGGAGCAGACTCTACTGCCTTTTGCTTTTGGTGATGGAAGTTGGGAATGGTCAGCGTTGTGCTTCTTGTTAGGAGCATTTCATTCTCGTCTTATTGAAACTTTGGTTTTGCTGGACGCATCTCAAAGGAAAACGCCTCAGCTTGCCTTCCCATTCTCTGCTCCCTGCTCCTTCAAGCAGGGGCTGCCCCACGCCAGGCCCAGCCGGGCCCAGAGGTGGGTGTCTCCATGGTGACTGCCCAGGCTCTGTGATGTGGAGGCCTCATCATGGCCAGAGGCCATTGTGACAGGGGGGTCCCCACGGTGACCGTGGGGGTATTTAAGGAGTGAGAGCCCTGGGGTCCCCACTCCCAGGTGAGCAGCTTCTCAGGAGGCAGCAGCTTCTCAGGAGGCAGCAGCTTCTCAGGAGGCAGCATCTCCCCTGGTTGCCCGTGGCAGCTCTGCGGCCGATAACGCCCAAGATGCCCATGGACAAGAAGCCGAACACCCACTCCGAGCCCTTCAGGCTGCCGCCCTTACTGAATAGGCCGCAGGTGAGGGACGGGGCAGGAGGGAGAGGCCGGTGGTGGGATGGCGCCACGTGCAGCTGCCGTGGTGCCGGGGCTGGGGCTGCCGGCACTGTGGGGGCTGCTGTGCCGAGGCTGCCGCCCGCATCCCATGTGTCCTCCTCCTCCTCCTCCTGCCTGCAGGTCGGCCACAACCAGAGCCAGGCAGCGCCGCAGGACAGCCAGCCCCAGGCCTTGTCCCATCGTGGGGTCAGGCTGCCACCGCTCGCCTGCCCAGAGAGCTCGCAGGCTGCTGGGAGCCACCACACACAGGTAGGGAGCCCGAGGAACGTGGAGCCGAACGACTTCCCGACCCCAGGAGCTGCCGACGGGCAGGTGGGAGGTGCAGGAGGGAACAGTCGGGCCCGGCCCCGTAACAAGCTGAGCCCCCGGGCTGTGCCCGGCCAGCTGCCCAGGCACGTGGGGGTGCTCCCAGGAGTGGCCATGGGCCACAGGGGGACCAGCCCTCTGCCCCGCCGGCTCAGGAAGCAGGGAGGCAGCCGCCTGCGGGGCTGAGCGCTGCCCTGGGGCTGGCAGGGGAGCCCGGCCACAGCAGCTCGTCCAGCCGGGGCGCGGGACCAAGGGCCACGCTCACGCGGCCTCTCTCCTCATGGGCGTCTCTTGCAGACGGACAGCCAGGCACACAGCAGGGAGCCCTGCAACCCAGCGGAACTGCCCTGCACGAGCGTGCCCCGGGAGAAGACAGCCCATCTGCCAGCCCTGCCGCCTCTCCACAGGCCCGCAGCGGCACCCGGACCCGCACGCACAGCTTGGCCACCGGCACCTGCCAGGCCCTGCTGCAGGCTGTCTCCTCTGCCAGCAGCACCTTCTGCAGATGCTGCCAGGGGCGGTGAGACAGCAGTCGGCACGGCAGACAGCATCCTCCGGCAGCCTGTCTCACCAGCTCAGCCTCACCCAGCCACAAGGACAGCGAGCAGGAGTCATGGCCAGTACAGATGTGCACCTGTGAAGGATACAGCCAGGTGCGACATTGTCACTGGAATCCAGGGACTTGGCCTGCAGCTGGTGGAGACAGCAGGCAGGACTGTCCTGCAAGCGCCAGAGGACAAAACAGTGGCCTTGGTGAACAAGGAAGAATGGGAAGACGAGAGAAGCAAAGAGAGGTCCCAACTGGAAGACATCACCATCCACACCATCTGGGTCAGCCCCTCGTTCCAGGACTGCTTCCAGGGCCCCCATGCACATCCCCAGGAAGGGTCTGCCTGCCCCAGCAGCACAGCCACAGAGGTGGAACCAGGGGCAGAGAACCCAGCACCTGCCCAGCACAGCCCCACAGCCGACAATGTAGCTCTGCCGGATGCTGTCAAGCGCATCGTCAGTAAGGTTGTGCGCACGGATCTCACTGGGCACCAGAGACCCATCCAACAGGCAGCAGTGAAAGCAGGGAAGACCGTCCTGCAAGTTCCTGAAGACAAGCCAGAAGCCTTGGCCAACAAGGAAATCTGGGAAGATGAGAGCAGTGAAGAGTGCTCCCAACCGGAAAACGACAGCATTGACACCATCTGGGCCAGCCCCTCGGTCATGGAGCACCACCAGGATGCCCGTGCAGGTCCCCAGGAGGTGTCTGCCTTGGCCAAGAGGGAAATCTGGGAAGATGAGAGCAGCGAAGAGTGCTCCCAAGGGGAAAATGACAGCATCCACACCATCTGGGCCAGCCCCTCATTCATGGAGCACGACCAGGATGCCCGTGCAGGTCCCCAGGAGGTGTCTGCCTTGGCCAAGAGGGAAATCTGGGAAGATGAGAGCAGCGAAGAGTGCTCCCAAGGGGAAAACGAAAGCATCGACACCATCTGGGCCAGCCCCTCATTCATGGAGCACAACCAGGATGCCCGTGCAGGTCCCCAGGAGGTGTCTGCCTTGGCCAAGAGGGAAATCTGGGAAGATGAGAGTAGCGAAGAGTGCTCCCAAGGGGAAAACGACAGCATCCACACCATCTGGGCCAGCCCCTCATTCATGGAGCACGACCAGGATGCCCATGCAGGTCCCCAGGAGGTGTTTGCCTTGGCCAAGAGGGAAATCTGGGAAGATGAGAGCAGCGAAGAGTGCTCCCAAGGGGAAAACGAAAGCATCCACAGCATCTGGGCCAGCCCCTCATTCATGGAGCACGACCAGGATGCCCGTGCAGGTCCCCAGGAGGTGTCTGCCTTGGCCAAGAGGGAAATCTGGGAAGATGAGAGCAGCGAAGAGTGCTCCCAAGGGGAAAACGACAGCATCCACACCATCTGGGCCAGCCCCTCATTCATGGAGCACGACCAGGATGCCCATGAAGGTCGCCAGGAGGTGCTCGGCTGGCCCAGCACAACGGGCACAGAAGTGGCGCCAGCGGCAGAGAGCTTGGCTCCTGACCCTCCGCGTCAGGTGAGCTGGCTGTGCGTTGCCAGCACCGGGCATCCCAAGTCGCTGGAGATCGGCGCGGTGCCTGGGCTGTGTTTGGCAGGGAGATGCCTGGTGCTCCCCGTGCCATCCCACCGACATGCCCTCTATCTCCTGTGCTCTCGCTGTCTTCACGCAGGTGGCCTTCCACCACAGAGGTGACACACGGTCCTGCTGCATCTGCAGGTACATGCCCGAGGATGGCCAAGGTACGTCCCCAAGTCGAACGCCATCCCAGTGAGGGCCGGGCTGGCCTGGCTGGCCCAGTGAGTGGCACCTGGGCCAGTCCTGCGGCACTGCGCGCACAGTGGGCCACTGTCTGTCTACCCCTCCCTGAGGGAAGCCCTCAGTGCTGGGGGCAGGTAGGGGTTGTCGGTCGCCTGCCCTGCCCCTCACCTACAGCTCTCCTACCCCCACAGGCGTCACCAGCCTCCCACACACCCCAGCTCGACAGCGACGGCTTTCCCTGTTCAGGAGAGTGCTCCGAGCTCTGCGCAGGGCTTTCTGTTGTAGCTGCACTGCGGGAGAGCAAGAGGATTAGAGCCCAGTTGCCAGTGCCAGACAGGTCCTCAGAGATGGCAGCTGGTCCTGAGCCTGCCAGCATCCACAGTGAACGGCTCAGGGTGGCACACGAGAGATGGGTGCGTGGACGACAACCGCGGCATTCACCTGCCCTGAGGACCAGATGCTGCTGGCCTCTCCTCAGCCTTGGACACTTTATGCAGCCAATAAAAGATCGCAGTTTTCCTCCCATGCTTGTCTGTGCCTGGTCCGCCTCAGGAGAAACACAGGTGCAGGCAATCACTGTCCTCGGGGTGGCCCGGCATTGGTTGCGGGGAGCCCTGGGCTGGTGCTGCTGCAAGCCTGCAGTCTGGCTGGATCCCCCTCAAGCTCCTGTTCCACCCGCCTGTCTCCGATTCAAGTCAAGGACTTTAAACATTTGAGATCCATTTCCAATTTGGCCTGTTTTACCTAATCCCTGCACCATACGGCATCACCTTGGTTTCAGAAGGAACCTCCCCATTGCAGGGGACATTTCTGAGCACCTACACGGGGCTCTTGCCCCTTCATTTTTAAGACCCTCCTCCATGGTGCTGGTGCTTTCCCATCAACAGCAGCAAGTGCAGCGCTATACCCCGTTGGTGTGTCCGTCCCCAGCAATGCGTAATCGAGGCTTTTGTTCCAGTCCCACCACCAGAGATTCCTGCTTCCCTTGGTCTCTTGTTTCACAGCCATGTCAATGATCTGCCAGAAGCAATCACGAGCCTTGTGCCTCTCATTCTGTGGACCACTGCACACCTCAGAGATGTCAATAACCCCTACCCTTAGGGGCTGCTGCATGGCAGGGTGCTGAGCTCTTTCACGGATTCTCTGAATTAGTGTCACCTGATATTTCTTCACAGCTGATTATCCCCCACGCAGCTGGATATGAAACAATCTCAATTCATGAAAAGCAAAAGGAGTGAAATTCATGTGAAACAAAGCAAGTCATTTGCCACAGCTGTCCAACCTGCGCTCCTCACACCAGAAGCGACCATCAACACTTTCTGCTGCTGCAGGGCCATGCCGCAGCAAGTCAGTTGGGGCTGTGGCCAAAAAGGTGGTGATGTACATACAGAAATACCCAATTCATTTTGTGGGGAGCATCTGTCTCCTCAGCATGATTTGGAACACTTTTGACACAAGGTACTTGCTGGGCCCCAAATCACAGCTGCGCTGACTCCTATAAGCCCCTCCAGTTCCAATTCAGCAGGTGCCCAGTTCAAGGTGACAGTACAGCAACATGTTCTTCTCTTTAATCTGCTTTACATGCTCTCTCTGAAAACACTTCCTTCCTAGGAGCGATCTGGGTCCTAAGGTAGGGTACGAAGCCATTGGCCTTGTTGACAGTAGTTTGCCAACAGTAATTTGCCAACGGGAGGAGGTCTCGCTAAAGCAATAGCAAAACACAGGCTGAAAAATGCAACGGAGCAATCCAGGAGGTCTATAGTTGTGCTCCGGAGCTGTTCTGGGCATGAAGGTGTGGCAGTTGCACAGCCCCCTCTCTTCCCCCTTTCCCCCGCCCCCACCTTCCTTCGACATGGAAGGTGTAGGCACATCCCCCTCTCCCTCAACACATCCTTCCCCCTTCCTCTTCTGCAATGGGGGTAACAGCTTTTGTTTGACCCCAGAGCCCATTGGCCAAGGTTGTTAAGAGAGAGGAGGACGGGGTGCAGAGGCGCCAAGGAGCCGAAAAGCTTCAGGGCACGCCACAGCCAGAGTGGGGGTGCAGAGAAGCTTCTGGAATGCCCACAGTCAGATCTACACTAGGGTCACTGCCCACCAGGTGCAGGGAGGAGCAACCAGCTTGTGTAGCGGGTGAGTCCCACCCACGCTGTGCCGCACCAGCGGGTGTGGTAGCTTGTGCAGCAGGGTGCAGAGAGCACTTGTTGCTGTCAGCCCCTCTAACTTATTGCCAGCATCCCAGACTACTGACGACCATGGTCACCTCCAGGAGGAGAGCTTGTCTCAAACAGACGGTGGCAACGCAGACTGAGGCTCTGTCCCGAACGGTGGCTGTTCAGGTCTCCGGATGCAGGGAGTGCCAGAGCCTGCTGCTGCCAGGGCAGGGAAGCCAGCACTCCACCTGTGTGAGGTGTGAGCAGGTGCAAGATCTGCTCGACATGGTCGTGAAACTTAAGGAGGAGGTTGAGACGCTGAGGACCATCAGGGAGTGCGAAAGGGAGATCGACTGGTGGAGTAACACCCTGACATGCCAGTCGGAAAGGTCCCAGGGAGGTACCCCCCAAAAGGAGATGGACCTCCTGCCCTCTCGGACAGAGGTGGAAGTCCTGAGACGGCCCCACCCTTGTTGCTGTCGGGCAGAGGTAGGGGACCTAAAAGACGACGAGGGTTGGAAGCGTATTCCGGTTCGGTGTCACGGGCAGCCCCCCTCCCTGCCTCCTTTGTCTCCCCAGGTGCCCCTCCGTAATAGGTTTGAGGCCCTGGATCTTGAAGAAGAGGTAGTTGAGGAGGTGGTGCCAAGCCTGCCTACAAGATCACATAGGAAGAGGCGGTTGACTTCACAACTTAAGACTGCCTCTGATAAGAAAGAAAGAAGGGTGATTGTAATAGGAAATTCCCTTCTGAAAGGAACAGAGGGCCCAATATGCAGAGTTGACCCTCATCTTAGGGAAATTTGTAGTCTACCTGGAGCCCGGATCAAGGATATCGCTAGAGAGCTCCCCAAACTGGTGCACCCGACAGACTACTACCCACTGCTGGTCTTCCAGACAGATGGGGAGGAAGCTGCTTCCCGTAGTCTGAGGGGAATGAAGAATGATTTCAAGGTCTTGGGAAGGATGGTGAAAGACTCAGGGGCTCAGGTGATCTTCTCTTCACTCCTTCCATCTTCAAGTGACGATGTGGAATGGAATAGAAAATTCAGTCTCTAAATGGTTGGCTCCAAGACTGGTGCTACAGGCAGGGCTTTGGATTTTTTTATAATGGTTGGTTTTATAAGACACCAGTCCGAACAGTGTCACGTGGGAAAGGTTTATCTTGTAGGGGCAAAAGGATGCTGGGGCAGGAATTAGCTGGGCTCATTTGGAAAGCTTTAAACTAGGCTCGAAGGGGGATGGGGTTGTAGCTGGGCTTGTCCCAGTGGGGCAGCATTCTAAAACTGATGAGGACCAGGTGGCCTCCTATGGCCCTAAGGAGAAATGGGTGTGCTCTGCTCGCTCCCTGAAATGCCTGTACACCAATGCGCGCAGCATGGGGAATAAGCAGGAGGAGTTAGAATCCTGTGTTTGGTCGGGAGATTATGATCTGGTGGCAATTACAGAGACACGGTGGGACAGCACACCTGACTGGAATGTGGTCATGGATGGCTATGCCCTTTTCAGAAAAGACAGGCCGTCCAGGTGTGGTGGTGGAGTTGCTCTCTATGTGAGAGAGCAACTACAATGTACTAAATTCTGCCCAGAAGTGGATGATGAGCGAGTTGAGAGTGTATGGGTCAGGATCAAGGGGCAGGATGGAAGGGGTGATACTGTTGTGGGCGTCTGTTACAGGCCACCAGATCAGGCTGAGGAAGTTGATGAGGCCTTCTGTGGGCAGCTGAGAGTGGCCTCACAGTCACAGGCCATGGTTGTTGCGGGTGATTTTAACTTCCCTGATGTTTGCTGGAAGGACCATTCAGCCAGCCAGCCACAGGCCAGGAGGTTCCTCCAGTGCATTGATGAGAACTTCCTCATGCAGATGGTGGAGGGGCCGACTAGGAGAGGTGCACTGCTGGATCTCATCCTCACTAACAAGGAGGGTCTGGTCAAAGCAGTAAGGGTTGAGGGCTGCCTGGGTTGCAGTGACCACGAGATGGTGGAGTTCAGCATCTCGTGTGGCAGGAACAGAATAGCAAGTAGAATTGCAACCCTGGACTTTAGCAGGGCTAACTTTGGCCTTTTCAAGCAATTGCTGGGGGAAATCCCATGGGCAAGACTGCTTGAAGGAAAAGGGGCCCAAGATAGCTGGGTGGCATTCAGAGATTGCTTCTTCCATGTTCAGGATCAGAGCATCTCCACACGTAGGTAGTCACGGAAGGGAGCCAGGAGGCCTGCGTGGTTGAATAGGGGTCTGATGGGTATGCTCAAGCAGAAGAGGAGAATTTACAGGTCATGGAAGCAGGGGCTGGCCACTTGGGAAGAATATAAGACTGATGTTAGAGGATGTAGGAAGGCAGCTAGGATAGCCAAGGCCTCCTTAGAATTACAGCTGGCGAGAGGGGTCAAGGACAGCAAAAAGAACTTTTTGAAATAACATAGCAGATAAAACTAATAGCAGAGGCAATGTAGGCCCACTGATGAATGGGTTGGGTGCCCTGATGGCAGAAGATACAGAGAAGGCAGAATTACTGAATGCCTTCTTTGTCTCTGTCTACTCTGCCGGAGGCTGTCCTGGGGAGCCCTGTACCCCTGAGACCCTGGATGAAGCCAGGTCAATGGAGGAGTTTGCTTTAGTTGATGAGGACTGGGTTAGGGAGCAATTAAATAGTCTGGACATCCATAAATCCATGGGTCCAGATGGGATGCATCCGCGGGTGCTGAGGGAGCTGGCTGAAGTCATTGCTGGACCACTCTCCATCATCTTTACATAGTCTTGGGAAACAGGAGAAGTGCCCGAGGATTGGAGGAAAGAAAATGTCACTCCAGTCTTCAAAAAGGGCAAGAAGGAGGACCCGGGTAATTATAGACCGGTCAGCCTCACCTCTGACCCTGGGAAAGTAATGGAACAGCTTATCCTTGGTGCCATCTCAAGGCATATCAAGGATAAGAGGGTTATTAGGGGCAGTCAGCATGGCTTTACCATGGGTAAAGAGTAGTGAGGTGGGTTGCAAACTGGCTTAAGGAGAGAAGACAGAGAGTGGTAGTCAATGGTGCGGAGTCTAGTTGGAGGCCAGTATCTAGTGCAGTGCCTCAGGGGTCAGTACTGGGGCCAGTATTATTCAATATATTCATTAACGATTTAGATGAAGGAATAGAGTGTTCTATCAGCAAGTTTGCTGATGACACTAAGCTGGGAGGAGTGGCTGACACGCTAGAAGGCTGTGCTGCCATCCAGCGAGACCTGGACAGGCTGGAGAGTTGGGCGGGGAATAACCTAATGAAATTTAACAAGGGAAAGTGTAGAGTCCTGCATCTGGGCAGGAACAATCCCAGGTTCCAGTATAGGTTGGGAAATTACATATTAGAGAGCAGTGTAGGGGAAAGGGACCTGGGGGTCCTGGTGGACAACAGGATGACCATGAGCCAGCACTGTGCCCTTGTGGCTAGGAAGGCCAATGGCATCAAGGGGTGTATTAGAAGGGGGGTGGTTAGTAGATCGAGAGAGGTCCTCCTTCCCCTCTACTCTGCCCTGGTGAGACCACATCTGGAATATTGTGTCCAGTTCTGGGCCCCTCAGTTCCAGAAGGACAGGGAACTGCTGGAGAGAGTGAGCGTAGGGCAACAAAGATGATTAAGGGAGTGGAGCACCTCCCTTATGAAGAAAGGCTGAGGGAGCTGGGTCTCTTTAGTTTGGAGAAGAGGAGACTGAGGGGTGACCTTATTAATGTTTATAAATATATGAAGGGTGAGTGCCACGAGGATGGAGCCAGGCTCTTCTCGGTGGCAAGCAATGATAGGACAAGGGGTAATGGGATCAAGCTGGAACACAAGAGGTTCCACTTAAATTTGAGAAAAAACTTCTTCTCAGTAAGGGTGACAGAACACTGGACCAGGCTGCCCAGGGAGGTTGTGGAGTCTCCTTCTCTGGAGACATTCAAAACCCACCTGGACATTTTCCTGTATGACCTCACCTGGGCGTTCCTGCTCCAGCAGGGGGATTGGACTAGATGATTTTCTGAGGTCCCTTCCAATCCCAAACATACTGTGATACTGTGACACTGTGATATAAACAGGACCCCGTCGAGGCATGTGCTTGGCGTGTCCTCTCGCAGCGCGGGCCAAATGCTGCCGCCGAGAGCCCTCCCGGGACTGGGACGCCATTTGCCTCATCTCCATGTGTGGGTGAGTGATATCCTTCTTTCCTCACCAGACAAGCAAGTGTATTTAATAATTCCTGACCACTTGGGCGGGTGCTTATTCCATGCTTAAATATAAGCACGTGTATTTTCTTTAATCATTCCTTGCCAGATTCAGGCAAGGCAGGTGTATTTTTCCCGGAGTCAGGGACGGCTCTGGTATTGTTTTTTTGGTGAGCCATGTGTATGCACACTGTGGATCTCCATTGTTATTATTTGCTGCACCCCAATAATTTCTTCAACTGATACTGGAACCTGTATTTACGTTACTGGAGTGCAAACCACTGGAGTGGTTAATCTGCTGCACCTTTTTGACCAGAATAAAAGTTTGGTTTGGACATGGTTGTCCACCTAAAACTACCTTGGGGGTGCCTCCGTGACAGAAGGCTTTTGCGTCTCGCTGTGCAGTGGCTGCAGAGTCGGTCTGATCCCACTGAAGAGCACCAGGAGACATCAATCTGTTTGCTTCTTTTCTAGACCAAGTTTTAAGGCTGGTTTTGGTAGTAAAATGTGATTAAAACATAACGTTCCTCCAAGAAGACCTCAGGTAACTCATTTACCAAAATTCAAACCACTTCTCCCAGGGAAGCTGAATTTCCTCCATAGCAATAAAATGATCAGGTTTTGCACAGAAGAGTTGGTGTGGTTCTAAGCGTATTTATTTTGTATATGCTGCCTGGAAGGAGCAGACTCTACTGCCTTTTGCTTTTGGTGATGGAAGTTGGGAATGGTCAGCGTTGTGTTTCTTGTTAGGAGCATTTAATTCTCGTCTTATTGAAACTTTGGTTTTGCTGAACGCATCTCAAAGGAAAACGCCTCAGCAGCCATGCTCTGCTCCCTGCTCCTTCAAGCAGGGGCTGCCCCACGCCAGGCCCAGCCGGGCCCAGAGGTGGGTGTCTCCATGGTGACTGCCCAGGCTCTGTGATGTGGAGGCCTCATCATGGCCAGAGGCCATTGTGACAGGGGGGTCCCCACGGTGACCGTGGGGGTATTTAAGGAGTGAGAGCCCTGGGGTCCCCACTCCCAGGTGAGCAGCTTCTCAGGAGGCAGCAGCTTCTCAGGAGGCAGCAGCTTTTCAGGAGGCAGCATCTCCCCTGGGTGCCCGTGGCAGCTCTGCGGCCGATAACGCCCAAGATGCCCATGGACAAGAAGCCGAACACCCACTCCGAGCCCTTCAGGCTGCCGCCCTTACTGAATAGGCCGCAGGTGAGGGACGGGGCAGGAGGGAGAGGCCGGTGGTGGGATGGCGCCACGTGCAGCTGCCGTGGTGCCGGGGCTGGGGCTGCCGGCACTGTGGGGGCTGCTGTGCCGAGGCTGCCGCCCGCATCCCATGTGTCCTCCTCCTCCTCCTGCCTGCAGGTCGGCCACAACCAGAGCCAGGCAGCGCCGCAGGACAGCCAGCCCCAGGCCTTGTCCCATCGTGGGGTCAGGCTGCCACCGCTCGCCTGCCCAGAGAGCTCGCAGGCTGCTGGGAGCCACCACACACAGGTAGGGAGCCCGAGGAACGTGGAGCCGAACGACTTCCCGACCCCAGGAGCTGCCGACGGGCAGGTGGGAGGTGCAGGAGGGAACAGTCGGGCCCGGCCCCGTAACAAGCTGAGCCCCCGGGCTGTGCCCGGCCAGCTGCCCAGGCACGTGGGGGTGCTCCCAGGAGTGGCCATGGGCCACAGGGGGACCAGACCTCTGCCCCGCCGGCTCAGGAAGCAGGGAGGCAGCCGCCTGCGGGGCTGAGCGCTGCCCTGGGGCTGGCAGGGAAGCCCGGCCACAGCAGCTCGTCCAGCCGGGGCGCGGGACCAAGGGCCACGCTCACGCGGCCTCTCTCCTCATGGGCGTCTCTTGCAGACGGACAGCCAGGCACACAGCAGGGAGCCCTGCAACCCAGCGGAACTGCCCTGCACGAGCGTGCCCCGGGAGAAGACAGCCCATCTGCCAGCCCTGCCGCCTCTCCACAGGCCCGCAGCGGCACCCGGACCCGCACGCACAGCTTGGCCACCGGCACCTGCCAGGCCCTGCTGCAGGCTGTCTCCTCTGCCAGCAGCACCTTCTGCAGATGCTGCCAGGGGCGGTGAGACAGCAGTCGGCACGGCAGACAGCATCCTCTGGCAGCCTGTCTCACCAGCTCAGCCTCACCCAGCCACAAGGACAGCGAGCAGGAGTCATGGCCAGTACAGATGTGCACCTGTGAAGGATACAGCCAGGTGCGACATTGTCACTGGAAGCCAGGGAGTTGGCCCGCAGCTGGTGGAGACAGCAGGGAGGACTGTCCTGCAAGCGCCAGAGGACAAAACAGTGGCCTTGGTGAACAAGGAAGAATGGGAAGACGAGAGAAGCAAAGAGAGGTCCCAACTGGAAGACATCACCATCCACACCATCTGGGTCAGCCCCTCGTTCCAGGACTGCTTCCAGGGCCCCCATGCACATCCCCAGGAAGGGTCTGCCTGCCCCAGCAGCACAGCCACAGAGGTGGAACCAGGGGCAGAGAACCCGGGAGCTGCCCAGCACAGCCCCACAGCCGACAATGTAGCTCTGCCGGATGCTGTCAAGCGCATCGTCAGTGAGGTTGTGCGCACGGCTTTCACTGGGCACCAGGGACCCATCCAACAGGCAGCAGTGAAAGCAGGGAAGACCGTCCTGCAAGTTCCTGAAGAAAAGCCAGAAGCCTTGGTCAAGAAGGAAATCTGGGAAGATGAGAGCAGGGAAGAGTGCTCCCAACAGGAAAACGAAAGCATCCACACCATCTGGGCCAGCCCCTCATTCATGGAGCACGACCAGGATGCCCGTGCAGGTCCCCAGGAGGTGTCTGCCTTGGCCAGCACGATGAACACAGAGGCGGCACCAGAGGCAGAGAGCCAGGCTGCTGCCCAGCACAGCCCCACAGCCAATGATGTGGCTCTGTCAGATGTTGTCAAGAACATGGTCAGTGAGGTCATGCACAAAGTTCTCACTGAACGCCAGGGACCCATCCAACAGGCAGCAGTGAAAGCAGGGAAGACCGTCCTGCAACTTCCTGAAGACAAGCCAGAAGCCTTGGCCAAGAGGGAAATCTGGGAAGATGAGAGCAGGGAAGAGTGCTCCCAAGGGGAAAATGACAGCATCCACACCATCTGGGCCAGCCCCTCGGTCATGGAGCACGACCAGGATGCCCGTGCAGTTCCCCAGGAGGTGTCTGCCTTGGCCAGCACGATGAACACAGAGGGGGCACCAGAGGCAGAGAGCCAGGCTACTGCTCAGCACAGTCCCACAGCCAATGATGTGGCTCTGTCAGATATTGTCAAGAACATGGTCAGTGAGGTCGTGCACAAAGTTCTCACTGAGTGCCGGGGACCCATCCAACAGGCAACAGTGAAAGCAGGGAAGGCCGTCCTGCAAGTTCCTGAGGACAAGCCAGAAGCCTTGGCCAAGAGGGAAATCTGGGAAGATGAGAGCAGCAAAGAGTGCTCCCAAGGGGAAAACTACAGCATCCACACCATCTGGGCCAGCCCCTCGGTCATGGAGCACGACCAGGATGCCCGTGCAGGTCCCCAGGAGGTGTCTGCCTTGGCCAGCACGATGAACACAGAGGGGGCACCAGAGGCAGAGAGCCAGGCTGCTGCCCAGCACAGCCCCACAGCCAATGATGTGGCCATGTCAGATGTTGTCAAGAACATGGTCAGTGAGGTCGTGCACAAAGTTCTCACTGAGTGCCAGGGACCCATCCAACAGGCAGGAGTGAAAGCAGGGAAGACCGTCCTGCAAGTTCCTGGAGACAAGCCAGAAGCCTTGGCCAAGAGGGAAATCTGGGAAGATGAGAGCAGCGAAGAGTGCTCCCAAGGGGAAAATGACAGCATCCACACCATCTGGGCCAGCCCCTCGGTCATGGAGCACAACCAGGATGCCCATGAAGGTCGCCAGGAGATGCTCGGCTGGCTCAGCACAGCGGGCACAGAAGTGGCACCAGCGGCAGAGAGCTCGGCTCCTGCCCCGCACATGCCCACAGCCGACGACACGGCTCTGCGGGACACAGTCCAGCACATGGTCAATGAGGCCGTGTGCACGGCTCTGGCTGTGGCCCAGGGAATCGTCCAGCAGCCAATGGAACAGCGGGGCCTTGCTCAAAGCATGGATGTGGAAATGGCAGCACCAACGACTGCAGGACTTGAAGCCACAGAGTCTCCCTTGGCTGGGCAGCCTGAGGAAGAGGCCAGCACAGCCCCTCTTGTCCCAGCTGCACACAATGAAGGGGAAAACATGGTTTCTCCCATGTCTGGAGACCATCAAGAAGGGGCCATCGTCAGCCTGACAGCGCCCGAGGAAGATGCGGCTTCTTCATTGCCTCAACAGCCTCCGGCAGACGCTGGCACACTCAATCTTGTGCCAGCAGCAGGCGACAAAGGACATGCAGTGGCTTCTCCCTTGGCTCGGGACCTTCCCCATCAGGTGAGCTGGCTGTGCGTTGCCAGCACCGGGCATCCCAAGTCGCTGGAGATCGGCGCGGTGCCTGGGGCGTGTTTGGCAGGGAGATGCCTGGTGCTCCCCGTGCCATCCCACCGACATGCCCTCTATCCCCTGTGCTCTCGCTGTCTTCACGCAGGTGGCCTCCCACCACAGAGGTGACACACAGCCCTGCTGCAGCTGCAGGTACATGCCCGAGGATGGCCAAGGTACGTCCCCAAGTCAAACACCATCCCAATGAGGGCCGGGCTGACCTGGCTGGCCCAGTGAGTGGCACCTGGGCCAGTCCTGCGGCACTGCGTGCACAGGGGGCCACTCTCTGGCCACCCCTCCGTGAGGGAAGCCCTCGGTGCCGGGGGCAGGTAGGGGTTGTCGGTCGCCTGCCGTGCCCCTAACCTACAGCTCTCCTACCCCCACAGGAGTCACCAGCCTCCCACACGCCCCAGCTCAGCAGCAACAGCCTTCCCTGTTCAGGAGAGTGCTCCGGGCTCCGTGCAGGGCTTTCTGTTGTAGCTGCACTGCGGGAGAGCAAGAGGATTAGAGCCCAGTTGCCAGTGCCAGACAGGTACTCAGAGATAGCAGCTGGTCCTGAGCCTGCCAGCATCCACAGTGAACGGCTCAGGGTGGCACACGAGAGATGGGTGCGTGGACGACAACCGTGGCATTCACCTGCCCTGAGGACCTGGTGCTGCTGGCCTCTCCTCAGCCTTGGACACTTTATGCAGCCAATAAAAGATCGCAGTTTTCCTCCCATGCTTGTCTGTGCCTGGTCCGCCTCAGGAGAAACACGGGTGCAGGCAATCACTGTCCTCGGGGTGTCCCGGCATTGGTTGCGGGGAGCCCTGGGCTGGTGCTGCTGCCAGCCAGCAGTCTGACTGGATCCCTCTCAAGCTCCTGTTCCACCCGCCTGTCTCCGATTCAAGTCAAGGACATTTGAGATCTATTGCCATTTGGCCTGTTTTACCTAATCCCTGCACCATACGGTATCACCTTTTTCTTACAAGGAACCTCCCCATTGCGGGGGTGTTTTGGAGCACCTACATGAAGCAATTGCTCCTCCATTTTTAAGACCCTCCTCCACAGCACTGGTGCTCTCCCATCCACAGCAGCAAGGGCGGTTCTTTACCCCGTTTGTGCATCCGTCCCCAGCAGTGCGTAATCGAGGCTTTCATTGCAGTCCCACCATCAGGGATTCCTGCTTCCCTTGGTCTCTTGTTTCACAGCCATGTCAATGATCTGCCAGAAGCAATCACGAGCCTTGTGCCTCTCATTCTGTGGACCACTGCACACCTCAGAGATGTCAATAAACCCTTCCCTTAGGGGCTGCTGCATGGCAGGGTGCTGAGCTCTTTCATGGCTTCTCTCAAATAGTGTCACCTGATTTTTCTTCACAGCTGATGAGGATTTTCTCAGTGCTGCCCATTCAGGGTCGTTTGCTTTTGAGACTGGAGGTCCTACCTCTGCTCTGTTTCCTCCTGCCCAGCTGTGAGGCCCTGGAACAGCTGCACCGTGTGTCCTTCTGCTGTTGCTTGACTTTTTTTTCTCCTAAATTCAGCTGTTTGCTCCTCTACCACAGGGTCTAGCGTCTGGAGATTGCTGAACTCCAGCTTGAGGAGCAGCAGCAGGATGTTGCCCCCTGGCTGGAAAACTGAGCCATGATCCATCCACCTCTGCACAAGGATCTGATGCACAAAGCTTCCGAAATCACATCCAGGCTCTTCTTTAATCTGCTCTAAAATCAGTGATATTCCTTGGGATGACTGTGAATACACATGCACACGTTGTGGGTACTCACACCCCCCTTCTGAGCTGCATGCTTTATACCACCTCTTGCTTTGATGCAGCAATAGCACTTCCAGTTTTTTCCTAGGTGTTTTTTATTAAAAAAAACACCAACCAATCAATAACAACAACAAAACCCCACAAAACCAAACCAGAAATCTTTCCGTTTAAGTCTACAACATTTGAAGCCTTTTGTTCTTTTTCCTGGACTTAGGTTACCCCACAGAGATCAGTTGTTTTCTTTCTTGTCCAGACATGTCTTCCTGCTCAGCCAGATAACGATTTGCTTTACTTTCATGTGGGTGTATGGGTTTGTGTTTTCCCTTGCCATTTCTGTGAACAACGTAGCAAAGATCGGTGTTGCGTATCCTCATTCACTTTCTTTTTTTTGGCTCATTTTGATGATTGTCCCATACCAATACTAGCTGCTTTTCCAGTCATATTTAATCCCCTTTGTGGCCACCTCCACTTTTGCTGGAATTAAATGGCCTGATATCCTGCCCTAGTTTCCATGTTACAACTGATGGGAGGATAATCAGAATTCATCTGTATTTTTTTCCTCCTTGCTGTGTCCCTTTATCTCATTTATTCTTCATCTAGATTGGGAGGGTCTTCAAGTCCTTTCATGACTATTGTTTTTTTCCACATGTCCAAGCTCAAACTGAGAATTAGAAAGCTTCCAGGGCTGATTTTACTTGGCCAGCATTTCCATCGCATTTCTCTTTTTAACCTTTTGAGAGCATTTTCTGCAGTTTTTGCCTTCCCAGCGGATCAGAGAGGAAACCAGAGGCAGCGGGAGGGCTCACCAGGAGCCAGCCCCAGGATGACCCTGCACTGGAGATGTGCTTAGGCCCTTTGCAGAGGCTTAGACTAGGAGCAAGGCAAATTAATTTTAGTCAAACTGAAATCTGGTTGCTGTTGGGGTCAGCAGGGATAATTCTGTCCTCTGGGCAACGTGAACTTTACGTTGTGACTTTTGTGGTCTCTTACAGTACAGCTAACTCTGGGAGGGTTTGGTTGGTTTGAGCTGGGGGCATGGTCTGAGCTCACTTCTTAAAATTTGGTGCAGTTCTTGGTGTCTTACTCATGTAAAACTGGGGAGGAGGAGCATGGGTTTGTACTTCAGATGGCAAACTGGAATTACGACTGGTATCTCCCCTCCATGTTAGAAGGAATCACAGATTCTGCCAAGCCACATTACACTAACTAGTCTAGTAAGCCAAATGCTCAGCATTATTACAATCTTCCTTTTAGGCTGCTCAGATTAATGGAACAACTTCTCATTCAGAGAGATCAGGTACAGATCCCTAGTGACTACACTGATTTGACTCTGCTTTTGCGTAGTACAAATTACAGCAAAATATCATTATTAATTTCAGCTGTCCCCTGTTCTGGCAAATTATCATTCATCTCTCAAAATGGGTATCTCAGCTGGAGACCTTTATTTTACCATTTTAGTGTAAAAAATCCCCACTGTGTCCTCCCTCCAAATTAGCACTCTGTGATTTTCCTGGGTAAGTCTGTCCTTAAGTGTAGTGCTATGACTTATGCTTGACTAATATCCCCTGACTAGACAGGGCACCAGAACATACCTGAAGTTTCTCACCAGGTCCCTGACTGCCTGCTCAGGAGTTAGTCACTTCCTCCACAGCCTGTAGGGAAGACAGTAAAATTAAAAAAAAATGTTGCTTTATTATAAGAAAGCTTGTAATCAGTGGCTCACCACTCACACGTACACTGAATTCATCTAACTCCATGTGAAAACTGCCCAGGCTGCAGGCCAGGGTCTGATTGTGCTGTCAATACAGCCTTTGCTTGGTTTCTTGGTGTCACCGGGTAAGCTCCTGAATTAACCAAGGTACTATAGAGTGTCATTTCTAAATGTTGCAGTCAGCCTCACTGCCCCAGTGCTACATTTCAAGCTGCCCATATGGAGCCTTTCCCTTCCCACAGCCAGGGAATTGTCTCATACGGCTCAGTGCAGAGTACGAATTAAACATGAAATCATCAGAAAAATGGTGTAGTGTCTTTTGTAGGGTGGCCGATGGGTCAGTAGTGATACCCCCATGGGAAATCTGAGGAAAAGCAGAGCTGGCTGGGGCAAGGGAGGTCAGCCTGGGGTGGCTCATTCCCGGTGATGCCATCCAGAGCCCTACAGACACACTGAGGCTGATGATTATCTGAGCTTGTTCTTTGAAAATACGGCTTTCAGATCACAATTTTTAAGTACTATTTAAGATGCTAATAACTTGCTACAAGTTAAACCGGTCCTGACTAAGTTACCTTGTGATACTTTAGTCTCACTCGGACATTGTGGCTTTGCCGCCAGTGCTATTCCTGTGGGGTTCGCTGGCTCAGTGGCAGTAAGTATTAGAAACTGGAAATTTTGGTGAGGTTTCAGGGACAGCAAGGACTGAAGAACATGCGTGTTGAAATGCTCTTGCACCTTCTGCTGAGGAAATGACAGTACTTGAACCCTTGTAACCTAGACACTGGCCCCATATGGGCATCCCTGTGCCACCCCTTGGATACCGGACCCCTGCCCTGCTGACATGGGACAACAACTTGGTCTTTGGGCTCGCTCTAGCATCAGCCTCTTTGCTGAGTGAAGGGAAAAGGCTGCCAAAGGAGAGGCCCACACCTGTCCACTAGAAACCATCCCAAGATCAGCAACTAGTGTCACAGAGAAGTGACACTGTGCAGCGCTGGGCAGTCGGCCCATGGCAGGGTGATGGGTACTGCCTTTCTGCATCGTACAGAGTCTGCTGGCCCTGTCCCTGTCCTGTGTGAGACCGGTGTTGGCCACCTCACATGGACACTCTGGTTTCTCCACTTCTCCACTTTTGTCTGCTGCCGCCTTAACTTCTGTCACCACCCTGCACAAACCACTGCACTGTCTCCTAGCTCTTGGGGAGAGTTTGTGCTTTACAGTCTTACTGTAAAATAACTAGAATCAGGCTTCTAATATCAGGATGTTTCTCTAACAGGCTTCTGTGCTTTTGCTATAATCATTCCACATGCTCCTCCGACAATTTCTGTGACCTCATTTCTCAAAAAAAAAAAAAAAGAAGACAACTCCCATCATCCCTCAAGTCTCAGTAGAGCTTTCTGCACGCTAAAGGAGAAGCAGAGGCTGCCAGTTCTCTCTTGAGCTCTTACACATGTTTGTTAACCCTCAGGGTACAATGGATGCTAAGAATTACTCTTTCGTAACATTTGTTTGGCTGCCAGAAAGGAAAAATGATTAGCAGCTCAAAGGTTACATTGCTGTATTTTGTGAGAAAAGCCCTTGTCATGGGCTGCCTCTATTTTGCTGACTGCAGACGTGCTGCCGCAAAGCTCAGCTGCCCGCGGGGCACCGGGGCACTCTGCCCGCCCGGGTGCGCTGCTCCAGCTCCCCGTCCTGCTGCTCGTGGTGCAGTGTTGGAGATTTCCACTGCTGCCCTGCAGACACGTCTCCTCTTCTCCTCCCATGGAGAGCAGCCGCCAAACCTTGCAAGTGGTGACCAGACCTTGCGAGGCCTCATCTCCCACTTCACCTCTATGACTGCGACCAGCTTCGCACTGCGCACGAACCACTCCCTGCTGCAGGCAGTGCCACTTCTGTACCCTCTCCAGGGACTTCAGTACCTTAAAGACAAGTCAGATACTGAGTTTATGAGGTACAGTTAATGTTTTAAGAAAGGGATTTAAAACAGCTTGCTGAATTAATGACTACCATTATTGTTTCCCTTATTAGCCTGTTTCTCGGAGGCGGAACTGTTTGGACAGGATTTACCTCTCTTTGCAGCCCAGGGAGCTCAGGAACTGGGTACCATAAGTAGCTTTGGTAGCCCCCTCAAGGACCTCGGAGCAGGCTGCAGTGACCATGAGATGCTGAAGCCGTTGTGTCCAAGCAGTGCCCATACCCTACACATCCCCAACAGCTGCTGGCATGGGGTGTCTTCTAGGCAGGCGGTGGTGGGCTCCAGCCCCTCACACAGCTCCTGCCCCTCTCTACCTCCAATCCCAGCTCCGTAGCACCTCTCAGAAACACTCACCCAGCCTGACCGCCTCTGCCATGGCATTCGGGCTTGTATTTCACAGCTGGGGGACTCTGCCAAGGACAAGCCAGGTCAGCCAAGTTCATTAATGTATTCCTTCATTTTGCTGTCTGAGGCTCCTCTCTTCTGTTCCACAATGAGGGGGCTGCTTTAAATTGTCTGTGCACTAAGATGTACATGTACCTGCCTTGGTCTAGGCATTTTGCAAGGAGAAATTATTCAGAAGGGTAACTGAAAACTTCTGGCCCTGGATTGAAGCCTTCCTCACAGACTGGCACTGTTGTATCACAGATGCTTACTCTGTTCATTATGTTGATGGGTGTTAGCAACGAAGTTTGAACTTTGTTCAGATTTTCCCTGAGTCTGGCAGTATAAGAGGCAAAGCTCTCTGGGTTCAGGCTGGTTGTTAGGTACAAATGATCTGTCAGTCCAATTTTTTCCCCTGCTGTCTCCCTTCACCAATAATTTGCTAAAGAACAGAGATTTGCTGTCATCTCATCTTGTCAGTCGGCATCCTTCCAAAGTCACTTCACTGCTGATGAGGAGCTTCTGTTTGTTCCCCTCTCTGCAGAGAGCTGATGATCCTGCAGGGCAGCATCATGATTCCCTCTGGGTGAGCTCTTTTGTGCTCCCCAAAAACAGCCACAGTGCAACCCACTTAGGGAACATTCAGAGGTTGTTCACACAGACTGGAAAGATGTTTTTCTGTCGGTCAAGAGATGATGCAGCCACAGAGCCAGGCCGAGGCAATCTGCTGGGAAGTTGTCAGGCTGGTCCAGGGAGTATTATCTACTGGGCAGAGCTCCAGACTGGGAGGCAGTGGGCACGGCCCCAGCTCTGCCTCTGGGTTTTGGTAGGATCTTGGGCAAAATGGATCCTAACCCTGTTTTTCATTTGCTAAAGGGAAGAGGAAAACATTTCCCCAGCAGAGTTAGGTGTTAGATTGTTTCATGATCATAAAGCCTTTGCTATCCTTGAATCAAAGAGCTGTTAAGTGTTTTAAAGGTTGTTATAATTTGTGGAATAGATGTTAATTTTCTGTGCACAGTCTACACAGAATATGGACTCTCTTATTTGGGGACTAGTATTAAATGCTCCCTTGTAGGTGCTGTCAGAAGTTACCTTTAAGCCACATACACACACTGATTAGAATATATCGCACTTCAAAAGTTTCTTCATATCTCAATAGACCTTCTCTTCTTGACTCACCTCATGAGAGACTAATTTATGTTAAATCTAAGCCACATCAGGGTCTGGATTTCTCATGAAAATGTGTCTTGGTAGTAAAAGCAAAGGCCCTTGTGCTCTCTGAATGAGAATCACTAATTCTCCCCTTCACATCATAAATCCCAGGGCATGCCCTGAATCCCAAATAATTTGGATTTAGAAAGAAATGAGGCGCGCAATTCTACCTTTGAGAATTTTAATTTCTACCTCAGCTTGCCTACAATTCTCCATTAAAAGAGGGCACTGGAGACTTTGCAAATCCCTCTATACAGTGTGAGCACAGTCTGAACCGGTGCTATATTCTCTTGGCACCGCCCAGTCAAATACGCGAGCCCATCCTGTCCCGTGTGGGCAGGGTCTGTACCACCCGCACTCAAACGCTGCTCTGCTCAATGCGAGCGGTTCAGCAGGAGCTGCCGCTGCTCTCACTCCAGCAAACCACTTTGCATGTCCACAGTGAAAACCTGCAGCCAGGAGAACACTTACCACCCAGTGCTGTGCACAAAGGAATTTACAGGCTTAAACTGTGAAACTCATCTAGTATAAAATACGTTGTTTTGTGTTTGTCCTGAAGAAAGCTCTTAAAACGTTGTAAAGCCAATTACGCTCTATCAAAATGAATTAGAGGAGTTGTTTATAGAATACCTACCGTGAGAACCTGGCTCAGTTTGACAGACTGTATTTTTGTTTATTTATTATTTATTCTGCTTGGTCTGTAGCTGTACAATGATATTGCAATGAAGAGAAAATGCTGACAGGTCATGTTCTGCTTCTATTGGCAGTGTTACTGTTTTATATTTAAATGACAAACATCCTAGCAAAGCTCAGTAACTTTATCTTTCCTTCTTTTCAGACATTGTTTTATACTTCTTTAGAGCAGCCTTATTAACCTCTGAATTTCTCCAGTGGTATTGAAATGATCAAATGACTCCTTGAGGTTAAGTATTGCAAAGCTGTCCTTCCTTCACCATCACAAATGCTTCATGCCATCTCTTTAGGGAAGCAAAGAACATTTCAGAACATTGTTCTCTGTGTTTGCAGGAATGTGACATGCCATTACTTTCCATTTTCAAATTTCACTTTGCTCCTGTAAGAAGGTATTCCAAAATCCTGTATTTTTAACACTCGCTGTGCTAACTGGTGCCAAAATGGAACTGTTTCAATCACTATTATTTATGAAATTTCAAAAATGTAAATACTTTCAAGACCATGGAAGGTACTTTTATGTATTTTTCATGATTTTATAAGTAAATAGACCAATAGTGATGACATTAAACAATCATTGTAATGTTCAGGTACTCATTTTCCTCCTGACCTGTGTGATGAAGGGCCTGCTGGCTTCACCTTGGTGCGGTTCTTCCAGCCCTGCTGCTCAGAGCAGTCGTTAGTTTTCACAGTCCTGACTAACTAAAGCTGGTAATACAAGAACTGATGACCAGGACTAACTCCTATGGACTTCTGATAAGATCTGACTCCTGCATGGCTTCATTTCTTTGGAAAGACAGGCTCTGGCTGTTATTGCACTGCTCAGCAGACCGCAAGGCTGACACCCCCGGGGACGGTACCGATGCAAACTGATACCACACCCAGCAACTACATGTTGTAAGAGCTGCAGAACTGCTGTTGGGACAGTCCTCAACAGTAATGTTTGGTACCCGCTTTACTCCTGATGCTGGGCCACACTTAACTGAAAACGTACACCTGGTAGAACAGGGCAATGGCAAAATTGAGTAGCTTGGTTTTCTGAGAAGCCAGACCAGAAGCCGCACGCTGCAGGGATGGGATCCCCCGCGCTGCAGAAACCAGTCACCTCATCCACCCCAGCAGGCTGACCTGGTAACACTTAGGGCATTACATGTGAGTTTCAAGCGCACAGGACCAGCAAAAAGCATGAGTTTCTACTTTGTGGGGAATTTCCAAAAACATAAAGCAGCAGCTTGCCTTTTTTGTTGTTGTTGTTTTCTCCTGTGGAAGAAATCAAGAAAGTTTCCCATTTGACACGAAACTGAAACTTACTTTTAAAACTACCAAGATAAGGGTCCTGAAGCAAGTGAGCTGGCAAGAAATGATATTTTTCTGGGGAACTTTGCCCAGCATCCAGTGAATAGTGGACATACACAACGCACTCATGCAAGAGCTGTCATTGTGCTGAACTGAATCTGTATTTCTGCCTGGGGAACCCTTGGACTCTGACTGCTCTCTTCTTCCTCTCCCTCCTTCACATTCCACTTATTTTGTCGTGCCCCGGTAACTTTGCAGCCCCAGCATGAACCTCAAAGGAGGCACAAAAGAAGAAGGGTGCACAAGAGAAGATGCACAAAATGCGGCATGGCGGTAGAGGTTTCTGGCAGATGGTATTACTAACCAAGCTGTCCCATGGCCGCTGCCCATGGGGTAAGCTCCCAGTTGCCCAACATGATGAAAAAAGCCATTGTTCTCCCCTCTACCATTGACTTCCCAGGGAGATGTCACCACCAGGCTAACGAGCATTGAAGATGTTCTTGCTTGGAACCAGGACTGAGAGACCTGACAGCTGTTCTGCCATAATACTCGCATTCATTCAGAGACTGAAATGGGAAGAGCTGCTCCAAGGCTCTCCAGAAGGGCGCAATTCTAAAGGCTGCTAAATGCCGTGATTTCTGCTGCTGAATGGTTCTTCCAGGCCCCTGCTCAGTAAAAGTATTTCTCACTGAATTAAGGGGAATTTTAAGTATGCACTTACGCTTTTGGATGAACAGAGAAAGCCTGTTGAATCAAAGGCACTACTGAGAGCAGAGCAGAAGCCCTTAAAAATGGTGTGGTTTTTTTTTCCCTAAAAGTATCTGTTATTTATTCCCAAGTCCTTATCTTGTTTATAACAAAGAATGAGCAAAATTCCTTTCCCAAGGCTGAACAGTCCTGGAGCATATCCGTACCAAACAGGGACAAAAATAAGCTTGATTTTAGGCAGATTAAATAAGCAAAAGCTTCTTAGCCTCTTGACTTCTTTTTTTCAGTTTTGTCCTTTTTATTTCTCTGTACACAGCAAACCTAAGGTTTTTTGGCCATCTCCAAAGTCTGCTGAATTTGATGGAAATGTTTCTGTTGGCTTGAATAGGTTTTGGAGTAGAGCTGTAGGCAACAATATCTTTACACAGGTTTCTCATCCACCGTCTAGAGAAAGGAACATTAATAATTAAAGCACTGGTCCAGCACACAGCCCCAAGAACTGTCAATATTAATTCTACTTTGTTACTTACTTTAGAATTACCCTGTTTTGTCTCTGAATTTTCTTTAGGAACATAAAATCTGTAGAGGCTGAATAAGCTTCCAATTTCTAGCTCATTTTATATACAACCTCCAAGCCATAACTGCTTCTGAAGGACATCACACACAAAGGTAAGCACACGAACAGTAGTTTCCAAACATTATAACAAACCACCTTTAAAATGAACCTGCACCAGATCAGAAGCCACATGTGGCTGCAATGAGGATATTTGCTGCTGGTGACTTTGTTGCTGGGGAGGGCACAGCCCAACATGCCAGGGGGGTCAGGGCTGCTGGTGACACGAACGAGACGTGGCACCAGGCACCGTCAGGATAGAGCCCTGGCCTCTTCCCGATAAATCCAGCTGAATAAGTACACGGCTTTGCTCAGACAGAGGAACACAAAATGCACTTACACCCTTCTGTTTCAACTAATGAAGTTCAGGTGAACGAGCTAGAACATTTTTGCTGCCAAACTGTCACTGCTGCCACCAGGGACCGCACTGGAGGGTTGCTATGATTTTCACTGTGGGACAAACTCCTGGTCTTGATGCCACCCAGGTCCCACTGACATACGCATTTCATTGTTTGACAGTATTTTTCCAGACCCTTAAGTGCTACCTATGGCAACTGTAGCACATCATACTGGTATTACATGAAACTGGGCCAACAAGAAGCCTCCTGAGCTCAGGTCCCCATCCCCATACTGAAAGCAGAGGGGTACAGCTGGTTCAGATTCACGTCTATATTGTCAATACACACTTCAAAATCTTAAAGCAGATTGTGACTTGTCATCTATAACTAAAAGACATCGGTACACAGACACACAATGTGCTTTTGCAAAATGACAGAAAAACTGTTCTTTTCATGTTACCTCAATGCAAACATGACTGCATTTTGCTTTTGTATAGCTACTGCTCTAAGAAACATTATCATCAGGTAAAAGAATTTGCTACCCCTATTTAGTCATTGTAAATAAAATAAGCAGATCAACCTGCATATGCATTTTTTTCTTATTTTCTTTTTTTTTTTTTTTTTGAGTTTGCATGCTTAGTACAGAACCAGTAGGTTTAAAATCTCACTGAACATTCTATGTGAATTAACTAGAGTTTAAAGTAATGTGGAAAGGAAAACGATGAAAAGTACAGCTTTTCATTTAAACATATGCAGCTCTTTTCATGCAGGGTTTTCTTCTAGTTTTTTTCCCTTTTTAAAAAAATCACACTTTGCATTAAAGAACATAGCCAGTGTAAACACAGTCTGTAAACACTTAAAAAACGGTGCAAATTCTGTAAATTTCTGGGAGGAGGTTGAAATACATATATTTATAATGGAGGTAAAATTACTTTCTCAGTAGAAAAATACGCATATTAAACACCCATATGTTTGGAACGTAACTTCACAAAAGAGCAAGTTATAGTCCTATACTGTGTAGTAAATTAATATATTTTCTAGATTCCCATTTTCAGTGTTAGTGTTGAATGCATAATAATGCTAGAAAAAAACAAGAGAAATATGTATTATTTAGAACCTAATGAAAATCTTACCAATAGTAACTGGTGTAAGAGGGCACAGAATAGGGGAAAGAAGCAATGGAAAAATACCGACCTCGGTGAATTACTGCACATTTGAGATCATTCTCATGGCCTTTGGGCCAATTCTGGATACTTCTGTCTTAGGTCAGTGTTTGTTTCCATTTGACTGTAGGGTGCAATTTAGGAACCACCGCAAAATGTCAAGGATTTACTGAACTTGTTTGCCGATGAAACTGCAGGCAGCCAAGTGCAGAGTGCGAGCTTTTATTCATGCAAGCAAAGAGAACAACGCTAAAATCATACTGAAGTACAGGCAAGCTTGCCTGCCATAAAAATATTTTGGGGAACTTGCTCCAGTAGATCTTACTGAAACAAAACTCTCATGTCTACTGTGTTTTCATTAAAACTGTGCCAAAAATTGCAAAACTGTCTTCTGCCTTCATTATTTAGAGCTTTTTCCTTGAATACTATTGTCTCCACGGTCTGATTCTGCAACCCTGAATCAACAGAGTGTGGAAATCTCCATGAAACATCCTGGTCCAAAGAAAACTTAACTCGCTGAGTAGTGAAGCCTGATGCTGAGTATGGGTAGGTCCAACAGCAGCAAGAATCCTTTCCATGAAAGATAAATGACAGTATCCTATTTGACTGATGGGATCACTCACATAAGTGAGAAATGCAAGACCTTACCAGGTGCTTATCACTTTTCACTAGTTGCACAGAGCAGAAATATTCCTGCTTTGGCATGTTTAAAAGGGACATAAACTGATAGGTAGATAAACAGAGAGAAAACTGTCTCAGGTGATTATCAACGCACTAGACTACTAGTAAACCTGAGTAATTTAGTGCTTCATCTCTGAATATTGCTCTAGTCATTATTTTCTATTGCTGATGTTCTCACAAAAAAAAAGTTAATTTCAAATTGTAACTACTGATTTTGGAAAAAAAAAATCCTATGTAAAATTACATTGCCTTTATTACAAATCTTAAAAGAGCTCAAGAGATTTTAAGAAATTTCAGATTAATGAATTGACTGACAGACATAAATTTATACTTAAACTGTTTAAAAAAAGTCATTAAAAATCTGCAAAAAATAGTGAAATAATCTATAATTGACAGAAAAATTATTTAAAATCCTCCTAAACATCTTCTGATATTCTAGTAAGTTGTTTAATAAAACCACATTGCTAATCATTGACTAGGAATACAACATGCCTCAATAATAAAACGAAGAGATGTTGATGTGGGCAGGTGATTTATTCTGCAGCAACTGTTACTATGCACTTCATTGATAAAGCTTCACCTGCATTGTTTCAGCTGGTCATCTTCTAAAATGTATTTGTGACACAACATCACCAGGGAGGTTTCCTCCTCCCTCCTTCTGAGAATGATTCACCTGATCTGTGCAGGAGATGATCATTTTCGTAGCATGATTAGAATTTCAAACTGTACTGCAGTCTATAACAAAAACCCAACAACTTCTGTGTATTTCGAATACTATTACGTAAATATGTATGAATGTGGGAGATCATGTACCGTGACCTTTTATCCATCCCAGATTGTAAACCTACTGTAAAATGATGGGATCTGTTTTTTCTATTCCCCCTCCTTTTTAAAGAAGCAATAAAATTGTACATTAAAAGACAGGAAGGACATTACCAAGTTACAAAAGAATGCCCCCTTTGTCAGTAATTTGTAAATGTAAACAAAAGGTTCAAGTAGAAAAGCAAACAAGTGTGCTGCTGCTTCGAATATCTTTTCTCACCCCATGGGGTTAGGCCAAAGTTCTTTAAAAATGCGTCTTCATGGCGGTCATGAAGCATCCCAAAATGTCCTGATCTTCACTACCAAATATCACTGGTGAAGCTAAGCTCCTTTGCTGATAAAGGTAGCAACGGGTTGTTCCTGTGAGGCTCTTGGGGATCCTTCATGGTATTGTTAAGAGGCAGCTGTCCATTTAGTAGTGTCAAGGGTATGTTACAGTACGTGTGATGGTTGCTTATGGAAGCTATCGGCAATGTTGCCGCTGACACATCATATTCATATCCTCTGCAATAATGTCTCATTTGCACAGAGTCCGCTTGATGGTAATCAGTTAAATCAGCCCGCGATTCTACCAACGTGGCAGAAGTGCCGGTGACGGCAAGAGAGGGTACAGTCTGGAGGTCTCCAAAAAGGCCCTGCTCTGCAGAATCCAGGACCTGATGCCGAGACACCACCTCCTTTTTCTTCCCTGGCATTTCAAAGACTAGGCGCTTCCAAAACTTAGAATTCAGTTTGCTGCTTTTTGGTCCTTTCCACTTGACCACTGAGAGAAGTTTGATGGTGTGCTTTAAAGATTCCACTTCATGATAATTCACTTTCCCTTTTAATTCAGTACACTCAATCAAAATAACTTTGATTTCTCCACTGACTAGCATGTTATGGAGTCTGTTTTCCATCTCAAAAATACTCCATCCTCTCCTGAGAACATAGTCTGGAGTTAACACGATAATGAGTCTTCTGCTTTGTTCAACACATCTTGTGAGATCTTCAATATAGGCTACAAATTACAGAAAGAGAGAAAGAGTAAAGAATAAAGAAGTCTATTGTATCAAAACATCAGGCTTGCAATCAAGTATAACAATCAGCTTACTGATCCACACCATTTAAGACAATTTCACAATATACTCCAACAAAAATAGGATTGTGTATCACAACGTATTTGTATTTATGGAGTACATATATAAAACTCCTTAATAACACCCTCCATCCTTTACTGGTTTTTCCCTGTTCATCTCAACAGAATGACATCTACATAATATCCTCACTGTGCAGATGCATTACTGACTGAAAATACACAGTTAACTTACTGAAAAAATATAGGTCAAGATCAATGTAATGTTTGTGTAAAGTTTACCAGTAACTCTAGATATGAATAACATCGCATTGAAGGAAGCACACACTGGGAAGCAGCTCTTGTGTTTCAGATGCAAGGACATGAGGGTGCTGCAGGGTGTATGAACGGTAACTTGCAAGAGCTCAAAAAGAAATCAACCTTCATCACATGCAAAACTTGTGCAATTGCATAGAAGCATCATGGTGGCTCTTTTTGTTTTAGGTGTTGACCACAAAAGGACAATAACATGCTTTGTGGCCCAATGTTTGGGTTTTTTTTAAATATCACAAACCTATGCTTCTATGTACCCCAAGGTATTAGAAGAAAATTGACAAGTGATAGGAACAAATGGAAAATTTAAACATGTTGGAGGTGTTTATTTGTTGAGACATCAGTGACAAAGAAAACAGTATTATTATTTCATTCATGCATGCCAAGTAGTTGCAAATGATCAGTGTAAGCAGAAATGCCAGCCCCATCATTAGGTCCATGATGTCAGCTTATTGAACCATGAAATATTCTGGACCTGGATCTCTGAGTTTCACTTGTCCCAGGGATGGCAAGGAGGAGAAGCCAATTACACTGGTCTGACATGGAACAGGATGGGAAAGAGATCTACTTACAGACCTGATCTAAAACCCATTCAAATGAACAGAACTCAACAAATTCCAATGGGTTTTGGGTCAAGACCAGAAAAATTAAACCATTAAAAAAAACGACACTAGGGTTAGAAAAGTGTTCATTGGTTGCACAGCATTGCGATTGCGAGCTTAGAGACAAGATACAAGACACTTTTTGTTTAAAAACTACATGAACCTCTTGACCATGCTACTCAGAATGTGCCACCTGACAACAGAGGAGAAGCATGTGTTATAAATGAAGACTTGGACACAAGAGCTGCACAGAACAGATCTTTACTCAGCACAGGGCAGGGCCTCTCTTACACACACTGCCCTCCAGCAGGAACGACGATTACAAATAACAGCATTAATCAACATCTGTTACTGCAAGACTCATTGTTATAGTCCCAGGCACCATACCACAGCATGCTTATTCACACCACTTCCAGTAAGTAAATAGCTACAAAATAGGCCAACAGGAACATTCTAAAATAGCTTATTTTCATAAGACTGAAGGCATAGTTAGCATTGGATCTGCCTTTACGAATGTTTTATTTCACCACTTAGCAGCAAGAAGAATTTCTTTCACAAATGGAAAAAAGAGGCAATTGCAAACATCCCACAGACACACAAAAATTTAAGACATACACATATATTACAAATGTCTACGCAACAATCCTGACTTTTTGTTAATGTTTTATGACTCTTAAATCATGCAGCATTTACAGATTTGTTTTTGTTTTTGTTTTTTTTTTTTCTTAAAATATTTTATGAGGAAAACCCCCACATTGCTCTGTGTAAAATAGTTACTCATTAATGAAAAAAATTCAACATGAAAATCCATGGGAGAAGCAGCAAAGAGGGAAGAGAATCAGCAACAATGAGAAAATGATAAGCAGAACTGGTGAAACAAAACTTAAGGAAAGGTAGAAATGTTCAATACAATGGAAAGAGATTATCCCAATGTATCAACAGCTCAGACTCTTCATTTTCTTCCTTTCTTTCTGCTCCCAAAAAGAAAGAATTTAGGTGGGAAGCTTCATCATTAGAGGTTGAATCTGCAAGATACAGTAAAACAACAAACTATCATGCATCTTTCCTGAGATATCCATCGCTCCTTCAAACAGCTCAGAACACTGCTATGTACAAGATCATTCTCTGCAGGACACAATACTGGTCAGTACCACACAGCCAGCCATGTATATACTGTAGGCATCCAATTAAAAGAGAAAAAATAACAAAACAAAACAAAAAATCACTCCACTTTCATCTCTTCAAATATCCAGCAGCAGTCATTTCAATAGCAACAACCCAGCAATAATCCCTTATATCATCTCAATGAAAAACTCACCAGACTTCGGTTTACACAAGGAACGAGGTAGGAAGAAGACAGGAAAAATCCCCCATTTTCACAGCTGGATACTTCTCCCCTCTGTGCCTCCCCCATGCTTTTGCACTCCCACCTTACTTACTGGATACTGCAACAAGTTAGAGCTCGTTCTACAGAAGACTCCACAGACACCTCCACAAATGATCACTAGGTGCTCCTTCACGTTCCAAGTTTGCAGCTGGTTCGCTGACAGACATGGGCAACATATAGGGGCTTTGCTGGTGCATTGAGGATAAAATGTACTGTATTATAGGAAATTGGGAACCCCAATGAACAGGCAAACACATTTTCCAGTCATCTGGTCCAGAAATACTTAGTACTGCCAATAACTTCAGCTTGGGACAACTACCAAAGGCAGGTGACAATCTCCCTGGAGCACGTAGTTCCATGTGGTGCACTCTACAAGAGGTCCAAGGTGCACAGCATACACACTTCTGTGAGGAAATGCATGGGGAACAGATCCCTGTCTGTGGAAATTCAAGCTTTATTTTTTTCCAGAGGTACCAGACTGACTGCATAAGCCCATGAGTTGCTAAATCACCCACTCTCCTTTCACTTCAGAATTTGAGACTGCCCAAAATACCGCAAGTTGTCTGTCTTGTGTTCAGTCCATTAGGAGGTCTTAAATCCAAGCAATCTCTATTGCAATGTAGGATGGAGAAAGGGCTGTTTTCACCCTTCCAGTGAGCTCAGATGTAACTGTCAGGACGTGTTTCTGTTTCACTTTCAAGAAAAAACACTGAGCAGGGATTTCAGGAATGGCGTCAACAACCAGGATCAACTGTGAGATTCCAGAAAAATACAGTTCCATCATATAAATATCATTTTGCTGAAAATTCACTTTCACTGCAGGAGGTATCAGTTTCAATGACACTTCATTGTGGGGGAAGAAGAAAATAATCTTGACAAAATCAGTATGGAATTATTAGTGTTTAATTCCCAAAGATTGTATTTTATCATAAACTAGAATGTAAAAATAAAATGTCAGCATTAGAATTGACCCACTTGATGTTATTGAAAAAGAACATTTTAAATTTTGAACCTTTTTTCCCCTTGGAACAGTATTTTGCAGTATGGTCCCAAAACTCTTTTCGAAATGTTAGCATTTGCCATAGGTCAAAAAATTAGAATTGTGAGTGACTGTATCAGTAAGGAACTTGCACCACGTCCAGTGCAATGCCCAAGGAGCTGTGGACAGCAAGAACTTCTAGACTCATAACAAACATAGTTTTTGCATGGTTGCCCTTAAGTAACGAAGACAGATCACCTGACAGCAAATATGTGCTCACCAAACTGTCAACATGTAATGATGCTGAACTGTAGTTAGAAGCGCCGAAGAAGAGAAGTCCATTTGCAGTTAAATCATGCATAACTGCCTACTGAACCTTGAACGACCCACACTAACCACAGGCTGGAGGGAAACCCAGACAACCTCATATGCAAGCGCACTAAGAGCAAGGGAATTAATGAACACCATGGACACAGAGCTGCTTATGCAAAGAAAAGACTGACTAACCAGATTCAGATGATTTGCAGAAGCAGTTGAGGGAGAGGGAAAGTACATCAGAAATCATAAAAAGCCCTATGGATATTTTTGGAAAGCATGGTCTGCAGGACCACAAGAATCAAAGAGTACCTGCCATCAGCCACACACTGGCTGGCTCCTGGCACTCTGAAAATAACCAGCCTTTCTGCGTTCGGCAGAGTGACTATCACTTGAGAAAGTGATTCATGGAAGAATAATTCAGCCTTGGTTTCCTAACTGAATAGTTTCCAAACCCTACCTCTGATTATTTTATTATGACAAAAATTATGGCATGTATTGTTTTTCCTGCTTATTAAATATCTGTTCCTTCTGCTAGCTCAGACCAGACCAGTAATGCAGTTGGGACTGCTGAAACACAGAGCAGAGCGATGGCTGCTCCCCAGAGAGCCCAATCCCAGGATCAGCTAAGGGACAGCTGATGTGTTCAACATAAAGAACAAATAATGCAGATCAGCATGACACACTGCCCTCTCACCATACCGCTCCCTTAACCCCTGTCAGCCTTTCTGTATTTCACATGGCGTAGGAAGGAGGGATTAAGGAGAAGGAAAAGATGGGAGCTCTGGGGATGTCTCCTTGCAGACTGAAGTGGGTGATTTTAGTGAAACTATTGTGGTGATAGGTGATGGAATCAAAATTCTGCATATTTAGAATCAAAGATTCATAAACTCATACGGGTTAGAAGGGGTTCTGGTGATCTGCAGGTCAACACTCTGCCCAAAGCAGAACCAGCTAAGTTGCTCAGGGCCTTTTCCAGCACAGGTTTGAAGACCTCCAGGGCTGGAGGTTTCTTCTCAGTGTCTCTGGGTTCTGTTCCGGTGTCTGACCATCCCCACGGTGAGGAACATTTTCCAAATGTTTAAATTGAATTTTCAGTGCTGCAACTCATACCTGTGGCCTCTTATTCAACAACTGTGCACCTTTGAGAAGAGTCTGCCTCCACCTTTGTGCTTTCCACTGGAAAGACAACAATAAGATTCCTCCTTGGCTTTGTCTTTGTTGGCCTTTTCTTCAAGAAACACAGTTCTTCGGGGCTCTCCTCTTGTATTATGTGATTCAGCTCCCTGAACATCTTGGTGGCCGTCAGAGGACCATTAGCGGGTAGCCAGCCTTTTTTGTTTTATTTCTCCCATTTCCAACTGTCATTTCTGTGCATCCCTCCTACTCCTGCCCATGCACAGCATTAAGTATAAGATTAATACAGAGTAGACAACCAGGGACTTCTGAAAGGAGTTTGTGGAGCTGGGTACTCTATTCCCACTCCACATAAAAGCTGTCCCCTACTGTATTAAGGCTTTTTGGGAACCCCAGGCACACAGTTCATACAGGTTTTCTTCATCCAGGAACCCAAGAAGCTGGAATTCATCCGGCAAAAATCACACAGATGGGCAGACAAACTACAAAGTGCCAGAACTGCAATACTGAGCTGTTGGGTGCTTTTTATCACATGCTTTAGCTGCTCTCCTGTTGTGCTGACAATCTCTCATTTTTTAGGTAAAACCAAATATTTTTATTCCATCACTGTAGTTCATTTCAGTGCCTGATCTCTATGTCCCGGGCTGAGCTAGAGTGAATTGCTGGTGTTGCTTCAATCCTGTCAAGATCAAATGCACATATGCTTAGAGAGCAACTAGATGGTGCTCTGATAGGTTTGTATTGCTGGTACTAAAAATCCAACTTGACAATTTTGACCTCTTCACTTTCAGGGTTTAAGATAATTTGCAGAAACCATGTGAGAAAAGTATCTTTCTCTAACGTAGCCCCAAATTTAGAAGTCAAGTGCAAACAGATTTTTCTCTCTGTATACACACCATACTTAGCAAGACAAAAAATGGCGCAGGTAAAAACATCATTATCCCTGTTTCCCTCCCCACAAGCATTCAGTCTCCTCGGGTCTCCTAACACTGAATTTAAAAGCCCACAGGGCTTGAGAGTCTGCTTGCCGTGGGAAAGGGAGAGGGTTTGCTAAAAAAGCCCTGAAAACTAATAGGGTGGAAAAAACGGTAAGAGCTAAGTAACAAGTGCACCTGTATCCTAGGGATCACAGTCTCTTTATACAAGCTGACATGTTCAATTATGCCTCGGTTACCTAGGCAGAAAGCTGCACGTGCTGTCGGCTCTGGCAGGCTGAAGAACACTCACTCTCTGTTAAGACCAAAGATATTCTTGGAGAAAGAATAGCTGCTATAATGCTTCCTACAACATGCAACTCCAATCCCGGGTGACAAATTTGGTCTTGCTGCTCACAAAGCACACTGCATTTCATGTCTCCCTGCCACGCTGCCCCTCTCATCTCCCAGCCTGCATGGATACGGGGGCTCATGCAAGCAGAGAAGCAGTGGCTGCTTGAACCCTGTTCCTGCCTCACCAGTTCGGGAAGCAGGTCCAGCTGTGCTGCCCTCAGGCAGCTCCAAGAGTCACCACAAAGGTCCTTGCTGGCCACCTTGTGGTGGGCACCACTGAGGCCCCCGGCATCCTTCGTGGTGATTCTCCCATTAGGACAAAACACTCCACTGGGATAAATAACATTTGTATCCTGGCAGGGTGCAGAAACCAACACCTACTGCAAAACATGATTCAGCCCCATCTGGCCTGGACTCTGGATGCTGGGGATCTGCTTCTCAACGGTGAATGGTGAACACGGTCAGTCCCCACAGCCATCACCTCTGTGCTCCCAGCAATCGCAAGAGTCACTCCATGGGCATCCCTGCAGCAGAGGGTCCTCAGCATGGAGCCGAAATGCTCAGATACGCAGCTCACTGCTGGGTGTGCAGCCTCAGCTAAGGCACATCTGGCTGTCATCTTTCCCTCAGCTGCACAGGGACATGCAGAGCCTATCATAGCTTTTCCCCAGAGGTCAGAGATGAATCAGCTAGACAAAAACATAATCAAATGTGTCCCTGAATTTTTCTGAAATCAGCTTTTTAGTTTCTTCAGAGAAGTGTGCAAGAAAGTTAATGAAATACTATTTAACAAATCTATTTTTTGCTTGCTCTCAAACCCAAGTAGCAGCTGTACATGGTGCTTCGTGCCAGGAACCAAGCGCAATAATGCACACCCTCCTGTGGTGGCACCTTAACATTGCAGCGATTATATGGAACAACCAGCCTCACAAAACACACATTTGTTGTACTAGTGGAATGACACACATCTAAGTACACGAGGTGTAGAAGGAAACACAGCAGAATGGAGAGTGGGAAACATTACGTTACACTGAAAGTCATTTAAACCGAAAGGCAAAGAAATGCAGTACATGTGAAAAGAGACATTTTCTAAAAAAAAATTTAAAAAGGGGATAACTGTGACCAAACCCCCATTTTGTTTTGTCATATATGCCACTTTTTGAGACAATGACTCTAAAATGTTATGTTACCTCTGGAGTTTCTAGCCGGTCCATGCCACATGGGACTGTCTGGTCTCCTCACCAAGCATTGCAAGTCCTTGTAGAGCACCAGGCAGAACACAGACACGTTCCCCTTCTCCAGTGTGCACGGAGAGCTCACAAATACAGGAGCCCTTCCCCATCACCTCTCCCACTCCCCCATTTTGCTCCCCAAAAATAAAGTGCCTTCCCCCATATCTTTGTCGAAGCTAACCCGTGGAAATCACACTCATTTCAGTTCCACATTTTATTCTGCATTGTCATTTTGTCTGATTAAACGTTCTTGAAGCTCCATGTGTTTGAATCAGGCCCTTTCATAATACTGAAGAAGTGAGTGTGAGATGAAAAAAGAAGTATTAAATTTGTGAATGTTCGTAAATGAGAACTGACATTTTCAGGTACCCTACATTTTCAGGAGAGGTTTAATGAAAACCCAAAGTGATGAGAAGTATTTGCTGAGTGTCTGACTGACAAAAATAAAATACCTTGCTGGCTGGTACAGCACTTGGAAAGAAGAATCTCATTTCAGATTAATCTGTGCTTCAGTATAGTTATCACTGAAGGGCAAGCTTTAAACTCTTTAATTCACTTGCATAATTGCTGTGTATAACTCTGTTATATTGTTGGATATGAAACAACTATTTACAACATTCCTGCCATTTTTGACACAAAAAAGGATGTATTTTCTCTTAATAGTATGTAAAAATTCAGTATCGCTTGTGTTGTCAGAAATCAAAGTCTATAAGCCAATTCCCCTTTCTGTAATAAGTCACTAAGACAGTAAAACTCACACCTTGCAGGGGCCCGGCAAAAGGAATAGGGGAAGCAGCTCTAACCCAGGAGCTGCAAATGCACATGGGAAGTTCACATCCCTGCACAGGACTTTGTATGATGTCTGACTAGGCTCCGACTCCTCCTCCCCAATGGAACAGGACTCTGAGCTCTGTTTCCAGCTCCCTCGAATGTCAGAGCAGAAGGAGGCTCCAACTTCTGGGGCAGCCACTGATGTTTGGCAGCAGCAAAGCAGCAGTTCCAAGTCTTTTGGCAGGCAGGCTGCTAACGCAGCCATGTTCTAGCTGCTTCGTGTCTGGGGACATCTGCTCCAGCACAACCACTGCTTTGTGTTGTTCATATTTCCTATACAGCATCACATGCAGAGATAAGTTTGTGTTCTTTTCTAATATTTTCCAAGGAAGCAATCTGCAGGCAGAATTTCTACAAAAAGCTGATTTCTCACAAGGGCAGCATTTCAAATAAATGTGATATTAAAGCAAACACACTGCACATTGGAAATTCATCAACATGATGCATATGACTCATGGTCTTTTTTGACTTGTGCAAAAATTACTCTGGAAGAAGAGATACCACATCTACAGCTAGGAAGGCATTAACAGTTGATACAGATGTGCAAAATGCTGCTGAATCTTCAGACATGGCATCAAAACTGATTGGAAATGGACAGCTGTATTTCACCATCAGCATGGAACACTGGGCTGTACATAGTCCTCTGAAGAATCAGAGTTACTTACCCAATACCAACACTGCTTAGAAATGCAACACTTGGTCAAAACTCTGATGAGAAAATTGCACCTGTACCATTAACTGGGAAACTACTGTAGCTATGAGATTTCAAAATTAGGAAAAAACAAACAAACAAAACCAAAAGACAATGGGAAATAAGACTTTTACCTGTGAAGGTCCGGTAGATAAGCAAATAATTACTGGAAAAAAATAGTAATCCCATTTTCAGTGATTGTAAAACAGAGACTACAATTTCCTGCCTAGTGTCTGATGTAGAGATTTTGGACTACAGTATTCCCTGCAGCACTGCAGCCTTTCCTGAGGGCAGGTCCAGCTCCTGCCTCCACTGAAATCAATGGAAGTTCCCTCGGATTTCAGTAGTGCAGGAATGAGCTGTAACCGAGAGGTCAAATTCGTAGCACTGAGGAATCTGCCCCAGTCCTCACAATCACTTCACAAGGAGAGGTTTCCCATATCTAGTATTTATTGCACAGTCCAGGACTCTAAGACACATCAGAGAGAACTAAAATTGATCAGTCAGAAATACTTACTTCCACTAGGGATCAGGTCCCTATCCGGAATGAAAAGCTTATATCCGTAGTGCTTTTCTAGAACATCTGGCAGAATTTCAAGTGCAAACTGCTCCTCTTCATTATTTTCACAATCTAATGCATCAGGATCCACTTTGGTGTATGAAAGATATGCATCATATTCCTTGTTGTCTGTAAGAAAACAAAGGCATGTTCAGCCTGCTGTTTCCAAGGGTACTATAAAGAATATAGGAAAGTATGAGGAAATTCTATTATTCCTTGAAACAATCAAGCATTTCCCAACAAAGTCGGGACTTTTCACAGGAACATATAATCTGGTTTCCATAGAGAAATTTTTCAGACCAGACAAAGCATATCCTTTCAGTTTTCTTCTGCATGTTGAGCTAGTTACTAACTCTGCTTCATGTTGCCAGTGCACCCATTTCACATCTGAAAAGACTGTGGGCAAAATTTCGATACAAAAACTAAAGTTGAAACTTTTCTATTTTAATCCTTTACATATTGCTAATGGAAATCTTTCTTTCAACTCCTATGCCTCAAGAGTGCTGTGATTATGTGAAAGTTTTGAGATTGGAAAAGTTTCTGAGCCTGGAAAGTTTGGGAAGTTTTGAGCAATGAAAACTTCCTTGCACAGGTAATTGTGAGAAAATACATGACTTAACTGAAATGAATAGCGATTATGCAGAAAACAATGACAACTGCAAACAGTTTGAAGCGTTTGTTTTGGTTTTTTTTTTAGGAGGTCTTGTAGTTTTTAAAACCAATATCATAATTTTAGAGGTCACTTGATCCAGGACATTTTAAATATTTGAGGCTCATAGCATGAAACTCCAAGAGCAAACGGGGTGCAGGGGGAGACATTGCCCCTCCATTGCGCCTGCTGGTTGGGTGGAGGCGAAGCCTGGTGAAAGGGTGGAGGCAGGCAGCGAGTGACAGAGGGGACACGGCACATGAGGACAGGGGGGCTGCAACCCAGTGCTTTGGCTAGAAAGGGTAACAAACCTCCTCCTCCTGCACAGCACCGGAGCTCGGCTCCAGCTCTCTGTGTCCGAAACATGGAGCTAAAAGCTGGAGGCTGTGCCAGGGGCAGAAGTGGCACCACTATTGAGCTTGGGATCCATGCTGGGATCAGACTGCTTAGTGACATTTCTCTTTGCTATTCCTCTGCAGTAATGGAGAATGGTACATTGAAAAAGTCAACCTTCAGCAGCTCGGTCACCAGGGAAGAGCACAGCTGCCATTATTTACAGAAAATGAAAAATCAAATACTTAATGTTGTGAGGACAAAACTGCATGAATGGAGGATTGCTGAGTGCCAATTATCTGTAAAGAATAGTGCACATGAAAGATAATTAAAGCAGTTAAAAACCATCAATATATTCAATAAAAAGAAAACATAGCTAATCATAATACAATACATTCCTTCATGACCTTGAAATGACGGTTATTTTCTTAAAATTCTTGACACAAAGCCAGACCCATGAGGGTCAGAGCTACAGACAAAGCATGTGAATAATTATGTCTGTAAAAGGCAATTTGCTGAGTAACACCATAGCTGTATGGGAGGATGTCCACCTAGCTTGCTGATATTTCTCTGAAATCAACAACATAAAAAAACCCCACAGTAGTTACTGATGGAAAGATGACAGAAGAACAAACAGCAAAGAAAAAAAGCCAGCTCTGGAGGCCTGTCCAAAACCCACCACCCTGTCCATAATGAAGCCTGCCAGAACCTTTCAAGAGAAGCCAGCCACCAAGTGATGCGGGAGGCAAACATCCCTGCAAACATCTGAGCGCTCTGCAAACCCCAGAGCGCTGCTGTGCCTGGTCACAAAGCAGCGTCAGAGCTGTGTGCTGGCACAGGGCAGACAGGGAGGACTCCCTGAGCCCTGTCCCTTCCAGGTACGTGGGTGGCTACAACAGCCACCCCCTCCAGCCACCTCCAGACACAATACAGGGAAGCAAGACATAGAGCCAGCTCCCCCAGGTTCCTGTGAGTCCATATGCTTGTGTCACATCCCTACCGTCTTGACTCCCTCCTTGCAAGGAGGATGGAGCAGAAGGACTTGTCCACGCTTGCCCACTGCTCGCTCTGTTCGGAGCCACTTTCTAAATGGCTTCCCCTAGTACTAAGTATCATTTTCTCTAAAAACAATGCTCTGGACAACACAGGAAGTGAATGCATCCAACATCGCTTACGTAGGATATTTTTAGAAATAGGAATAAAGCAAATCTGTTGAGTGCCAAATCTCCTACTTTAAAGAGTTACATGTATAAATGGAAAATGACCCTGCAATTGCATCTATACAGCTGACCGCTCATGACAATCTGTATGTTCGCCCTATATCCTATATCAGTAGAAAAAAACATCCCCCTATATGCTTTGACTTCAGTAACATTCTGCCTCCATTTTTCATTCTGCAGGGTCAGAATGAGACACAAAGCTGTTCTAAAATCACACACTGGAAAAATAAAAGGTTGCTTCCAGAATTAACATACGCACACAATCCCCTATGTACTCATGGGGCTTCCTCTAAATAACCAGAAGTTACATAATAAAAATGCAGCAGCTTCACACTGAAAACATGAGATAAATGAATCAAACTAATCTGGAGGAAATTGCCTCTCTTTGGGTCATTTTTTGTTGGTGTGAACCAGGGATGTTATGCTGGTATAATCCCAAGGTGTTAGAGGCAAATTACTTCCAAAACCACATAATTTCACCCTTCACTTTCTCCTAGGTATCAGTATAAATATTGTGCAGTATTGTATAGTATGAAAAAAGGTTTAGGTTTTCCTACTCGCACATGAAGATCAAGAAAGAGGTAGTTTCCTGACCTCTATTCCTGCTATTTATCATTCCACATTCTGTAAAATCCCCTGGACATAATTTCACCCATTCTCCAAAACTCCTATGGATTTCATTGTAGCAAAACATTTTCACACTATATGTCCCCAGAGTTAAACAGAAACATTTATTGTTTTGATAACAGTAACGCAAACTGCAGAAAGCAACACAATAGGGGAAATGTGTTCCCTGCCCTTTTTACAAATACATTATTGTTTCCAGTCACACTATTCCAGACACATACATGACTCAGAAGTCTTGCAGTGGGCTATGAAAAGCACCTGCATTTGAAGACAGTACTTCAGATCTTTAGCAGATACCAGTCATATGCATACTGATAACATATTAATTCTTCTACAATGGAACTATTAAGAATATGATAATAAGATTTAAAGCATTTGGATTTAGTTTACCAGGGCTTACTCCAGCTTCATAGGAGGAGGAATGGTCTAAATTAAGGAGAATAAAAGCTTCAATTTTAAAATACACATTTGGTTTTTAGCCATCAAAGAGAACCTATGCTAGTGAGAGGGAAGGGGGAGAAGAACACTAGAAAATACCTGGCAAAAGGGCTGCCCACACACAGTAAGGATCTCAGGAGAAGCAATCCTGGGCATGTGTGGCACTGGGACATATGAACATGAAGAGTTCTCCTGAGGAATCAGTTCAGTGACATTCAGACCTCTACAACAGACTCATGAACAACATTTCTGACTCCCATTTGCTTAGGGCATGGCCTGGGGACATTTCAGTGAAAAGACTCATTGATTTCAGGGGGCTTTGGAAGAAAGTCTTAGGGCTTTACACTGCTGGCTGCTCAGTAGTTTGAACTTAAATTGGCAGCAGGTATCTTTTGGGATTCATTTAATCTAGAAGTTTCATTACTTTTGGTCTCTGAAATATTTCCATTGCATATATTGAGTTTCCTGAGCAACCGCTTACCATCAGCTGCTTCATCTCCTCCAAAGTTCTGTCTGTAGAACAGCATTAACTCTATGTTGTAGCACTTATAGATGGTCACGAGCAAAATAAGCAGAAGAAGGATGGCTCCCAGTCCTCCGGCAAGTTCTATTTTGTAGATCAAATCTAAAATTAGCAAGGAAAGTCAAAAAGGTTATGATCTTTCTGAACTTTATTTGCTCTAATGCACTGCACAATTTTGGATAAAACTGTGCGGCTTCCAATTAAGAATGCCTGATTTTTTGTTCGTTACCTATTGTTTGTTAGTTACCTATTTTTTGTTGGTTATCTATTACCTATTTTTGTTCATTACCTATTGCTTAACTTTACCCATTTACTCCATCTACTGTCCATCTGAAATCGCCACCCCGAACACTTTTGAGGCTATAATCGTAATTCTTCTACAATTGTGCAGTGATTTTACATGGAATATTAACCGACCTTTAATGAGTTTAAAACTTCTGTACTGGCAGAGTGCATCAAATGCTGTATGCAGCATGTGGGAATAGATATACTGACATATTGTACCCCACTTGGGAGGCTCTAGTCCCCCAAATAACATTAAAATTTGGTTTCATGCTTGTGAAGCCGGTGGATGAGCTGATGTCAACCAGCTGAATCACTGGACAGTGAACTGAGCATCCAGAATGCTCAAGATAAGTGAGAAGCCAGGAGCACACATCAGGCTGCTACGAGCCACTTTGAGTTGTGATGGCTACCAACAGATTTCTCATACGTTTGTTTACTACTCATTATACTTTAATGAGAACTAGTGCTAGTTAAAATTTCCTACTGGGATGCTTTTGTTAGGAAACATCACAAGCAGTCTGCCTCAACAAACTTCACACATTCATCCAAATGCAATTATCCACCTTTTACAGCTGGGGAAACAGAGGCAGAGAAAAGTGAAACAACACATTCAAGGTTATTCAGCAAAACAAAGCCAGAATGGGATAAAAAACCTTGAATACCAGTCCAGTGTTCTACCTGATGTAAAACTTTAACAGTATTGCTCTTTAGCCTAAAACGTCCTCTGAGCACAATATTGCTCATAACACGACTTGGCATATTACTTAGCCACAAAAGACAAAAGATGTCAATTTGACAATAGCTACCTCTAACAGCCTGTGTTAGTTTAGATAAGACATTATGAAAACATTCACTGCTGTGATGAAAACAACGTGAAGATGTAGCAAGTGTAATACAAGCAAGACAAAGTTTTTGTTATCTTTGCAGTTCTAAAAATTAGGTCAGAAAAAAATACTGGTATGTCATTTGTGTCATTTTCAAGATAAGAACCAAATTAATTGTGCATCTTTGGGGGTTATTCTTGCCTCGCCATGCCTTGTATTTCAACAATTAACATCAGATGTCAAGCTATTCCCAGTTTACAGTATCTCTGATGTCTGTCTGGTAGGAAGTCATGGACGAATAGATGGAAAAGGTCTATTATAATTGCTATTTAATCTCTCAGAGAACACAGGGAATTCATAGGACTTTCATTACACTACATGATAAAGGTAGCATGTGCTTTGGGGATAAATCTGGTCGAATCAAGAACAGTTGGGTAAAATCACTTTTCAGGGAAAGGACTTTTTTTTGTTGGACTGAGTCTTCTTTCCTTGGAAAATGAGATGACGGCAAAGCAGCCAGCTTGGAAGTATAGAAAATGCTGAGCCTGGATCACCTGCAGCACAGACTGGTGTTCACTTGCCAGGGGAATGGCAGCGTGTCAAGCTGAACCAAAAACTCCAGCTCAAAAGGCAGAATTTATTTGCTTTTGCATGTCCTGTGTTTGTCCTGCTGCCCCATACACTCTCCTAGAGTCCAGACGTAAGGAGGCAGAAAGGCAAGGCTTTCGAGCTCTTTATTTCTATTCCAAGGTGGAGGTAAAGGACAAAAACACACCATGTCCAGATTTCTCGCTTACTCGAGCCCTTAGTCTCTGATTAATGCCTGACTCAAGTGGTCCTCACTGAGGTCAATAGGGAAGGTGACACACCCAGCATTAGGAAAGGAGTTGAATCCAGGCTTTGTGCCATAATAGTGACTAAAAAATAGTAAATAATAATATTCTGTTAGTTTCCAATGTAAAATAATGTAGAAGAACTTAGCTAATACGTGTCACAGAGGTTGATGGTCTTCAAAATTAGTCTCAAACAGCCAATAAGTGAGACAGAAATATATTTTAGAAGGTTCCTCATAATTTAGTACTATATCATCTTCACCCCTCCCCCATTAGTTTCCTATGTGTCCTGAATAAAGGCAGCCTCCTTGAAATAAACGGTGAGTAAATACAATTATAATATTTACTTTCATCTAAATTCACTGCTTCTTTCCACTAAAAACACATATTGATTTTATTCTTCCGTTCCTGACAAGATATTAATAATCTATAATATAACTGTCCTGGATTATGTAGACTTCAATCACTAAAATACTGGACCATTTTCATATTCATTTGAAGGGACTCCTGAATGATTTCCACAACTAAAAAACAAGTGGGTGAATATTGTGTTTCCATGTAATTTGAGCACCAAATGTGCTAGGACAGCATGGAGAAAACAAGAAAAGTAAACTAAGCATTGTCCAGAACTTACTTCTCAAATACTTGAAAGTAAATAACAACATGGTCTTGAATTAAGTCAGTAAAGAAGAATGTGATAGCAGACTGTGGTATTTGGGTCTCAGGAGGAAGCCTGATTCTGTCATTGCGTTGGGAGCTGTGGGTGTTTGAAACTGTAATTGGTTCTTTTTCAGTCAAACAAAAGAAAAAAAATCCTACCTGATGATGCATGCTCTGGGGCTATTAGAATAGTACACTGGTGCTGTACAGATAGCACTCCTGTATTCTCCGACAGCATTTGTGAGGACTGTACCACTAACAAAGTAAAAGATTTCAACATACTCTATCTTAAATATTTGAACAGTTGCCCCCTTTTCTTCCTTAAAGCAAAGTCCATGTTTAAAAATAACCACCTGATGTCAAAACAAGCACTAACTCTAAAAACTCTTACACTACAGCTATCACTTGGATTTGGGGTTTATTCCTGGTGTTTTATACAAGCCTCCCTAGTTTAGCAGGACTCACGACTTAAGCCAGTTTGTGTACACCTGCTGTGCTGCAATCCCACCTTTGAACAGAGGGCAGACACAACCTACAGCACTGGGGCAATCTGGAAACAAAACTGAGCGACAAGCACCTCTTGTTCAACAGGGACAACGTAGCCCTCCACAGTTAAAACTTTGGAGGAAGGGAGATTTCTCTGGTTCGGAGATCTGTGTTTCCCCTTCACCTTTCCCAAGTGCCCCAGCACCTGGAAACTGCAGCACATTACAACAAGGATCCCTGATCCCTTCTTTGACACACATAAAGGATCCTGGTCACATAAAGGATTCCTGCCTCATGAACACCACAGCCAAATCCAAGCCAGAGAAAGCTAGGATAAGAAGTAATTATATCAAGTTGCAGAAAGGAAAAGTTTGGTCAAGTACTTGCAAGAACTCTAATAAATAACAAACGGGACAATGGGACAGGCAGTCAAAGGACATAGTAAAATACTGTGGTTATTTTAAATGACACTTTAATAGCTTGAAAATCAACTATTGAGAATGCCTGAGGGGAATATAAGCTTTTTACAACCACAGTGCAGAGAGAAATGAAACAGTATCTGAGAAGTGATCCTTTCCACCTCCAAATTCTGTATTCAGCAGTGCCGCTTTCATAATTTCAGCAGAGCTCTGAAATGTCTGCATTTCCTTGTTATAAATAAATCTGGCTTGTTATTCTAGTATATGCAACACAGCTGAACATTTAAGCATCAACATAAATATATTTACTATCAGTTGTATATTTATTCGGTTCAGTGCATGGAAAGGTAGAACGCTTTTTGAGGCTAATCCTTCATCAAGATGACCAGCTTTGTTAAAGTTGTGACATGCTGTCAGTTTAGATGTTGAATATACATTTGTGTGTGCTCCACGTCACAACTGTGGGCCCTTGCTTCTCAGAGTGCTTTGCAACTTCCTTATTGTGTTTTATTCTTATCACTTAGTATAAAATAGAACCTATGTTATGCCCTTCTTTCTGAGAGGACATAGAACTCTCATGTCTAGAGGAAACTGTAAGTAGGACTTGATTCAAATGGCTTTAACAGGATTGCATGCTATACATTCACACATATTACACATGGGTCACATAAAAGAATAGCAAAAAAAGGGACATCGACCCAAAAGTTTCTTTCCCCCTTTTTTGCCCCAATACCACCCCTCCCTCAGCTTTCTTTTTATACAGATCATAGCTGTGAAACAGCATGTAGCATCCAGCATTCCTTTAGGTGAACTGGTGACAACAGATGTTTTCCAGAACTGCGATGCCCCGTCTAGAGAGGCCACGGCTGGTCCCTCCTGTTCTCCACCTGCCTCTTAATTCATTTGTCCCACACTGACGTCTGCCCTAGGCTCAGAGGTCAATCTGCAGCACCCTCAGGTAATATTAGTACATTTAAACCTTCTCCAAAGGGTGACACTTTGGGGGAACTTTGCTGTGTGACAATGGAGAGCATTGGTTTTTTTAATTGACACCAACCCTGCAATGCACTATCTGCCAAGAAGCGTGTCCTTCCTTCAGCGGTCTGAAAGCACATGAAGGGCTGGAACAGCACTTATGGGTGTGCCTCGTGAAAACAGTTCTTCTCCTCTTTCGGTAAATTAATTTACAGCCAAGAATAATGGTAGAGATCTGGACAATATAATAAATCTTCAGTCTCCTGTGCTGATGTCTCTGTGGTTTCCCATTACATCCTTATCCCAAGTGTGTCGCCTTCCTTTGTTTTCCCAACAGTCCCTGTCTATAGCTTTTGTACTACCTAATGCACTGTATCTTAGAGAGATCACCATCAAATTTAAATGTCACCCTACTTATGAATAGGAAAGGTGACTGAACAAACAACATAATAATTGTAATGAGATATTGTTACACTCCTTATGATAATAACTTCTACAAACAGCAGAGCATAGTGGCACCTTTTAATGTGGAACATTCAAACCCAAATGGTTTCCTTTCTGCTCCAGATAACTTGTCAGTAGTGGTATTCCCATTTCCAGGTACAGTACCAAGCAAAGCAACCATGATGAGGTATTATCCATTGATTTGTAGTTCCCACTGCAATGTTTTCATTCCCAATGCAGTCAGGAACCAAAACCGTTTAAAACTTGCAATTGAAACAGCAAAGCCAGGAAGTGGAGCAATAGGAGAACATCTGACCTCACTGCTGAGCTGCCTGTTCTAAGAAAAGCACATTTTAGCTGCATGACACAATTACCTCTGGCCTAGTCAGTCAACTCTGGGTCAAATTCACAGGTTGTTTAGACCAAAATACTTCTACTGATTATCCCGATGCTTTATGGGTGACTGTATTCCAGGCAAGTGCCTCACCTGCAAGGCTGATTCACTAGAGACTAAAGAGCAATTCATTATTTTTTTTCACAAATGGTAAACAGAAGCTGTAACAAAACCATATTTCAGCTCCAAGCAGGCACACAGGAGTCCAGCCTGAATCAGAGAGGTTGGCAAAACCTTCGCTACGGGCTGACCTGTTGCTGCTGAGGCAGGCGAGAGTACATGTAATGAAATAAAGAGAGTTACCTTTCTTGCGCAGGAGAACGCTGGCATGTTTCCGTCCGTTTCTGTTTTCCACGTGACACGTATAGTTAGCCAGGTCTGCCTCCTCTACAGCATCGAAGATCAATGTCAATTCAACTTCCTTTTCTCCAAGATGTTCTCTGAGAAGTCTGAAAGAAAACATACAGTCGTCACTTAACTGAATTAATAGAAGTGGAAGGTTCCCAAAAGAACCATGATTTGTCAGCACAGTGCTCCTGGTCTCCTCCACTCCTGGAGAAGGATGCAGGAGACTCAAGTTGCCTGAAAGAGACCTGACAGAAGCATCTTTCTTGACAACCAAAAGCCTTTTTTTTCTTGCCATGTCTACAGCAAGGAGCTGAATCAAGTGCAGGAAGAGTGTCTACGGGTGCAATGGTTCCAAGGGGCTTGTATACCTCAGCTCCAGCAGAATCAAATGATAAAAACAATGTTTCTTTTAAAAGAGGCAATAAATACTCACTTTCCAGATAAATAAATATGTGCTACTAAGCCATCAATGAGCAAATTCTAAGGCAATATTATAAAGGCTGGGTATTGTGATACATTTTAATGTAGTCTGGAAAACCAATGAAAGGAGCTGTGCTATTCTCTGGAATTTTCCTCTATTTTGGGGGCTAGGTCCTGACTTTAAAAGGGAACAGTGTCAAGAACAAGAGCTCTCTGCTCCTTTGGGAGGACAGAGGAAACATGCAAAATGCCCACAAAGGGAACAGAAAGTTCTAGTAGACTTTCAGGCCAGAGGTACAGTCTTTTCAAATCATTGTTCAAATGTGAACATGAAAAAGGATGCAAAGTACATGCAGGTGTTTTCTGATGCTGACATTAAGCCTAAAAATACAATGCCCTGTTCTCTCAAAAGGCTTCTTATCAGTTGCTCAAGAAAAAGTTACCAGTTCTTTGAACAAGGAAAGGTAACATCAAGTAAAATCTACCAGATCCATTCAGTCCCATTAGTGTTCTGCTGCATGACACATACAGGGCAAACACAGAACGTGCCATGCCCTCGCAGTCACCTGTGAACTCACCCTTGCACACAGCACTTCAGTGAGTCTTTTCTCTGAAAAGATAGCGTACAACACTAAGTAAAGGTATAAATAAGATCCATGTTCACTGGAAAATAAGTGTTTTCTCAGGAGGCTGAAGGGAGGCAACGAGGCACAAAGTAATGAAGCAGAGCGCTGCCTGCGCTGGATGGAAACTGCTTCTGGAGAGCTTAATGTTTTCCAATAACAACAACAACAACCACCCCCAAACTTCTCTTTTACAAGTCAAAGTTGTTTAGGTGTTTCCAATGTGCACAAACATTTTATTATGTATGTAATTTCATATAACAAATATGGAAACAAATCACAAGTGAGGTATGAAGGCATTCCACTAGACAATCAAAGATACAAGCCTGACTACTATAAGCCGCATATGTACAGTGAGATTTCATACAGCACATAAGCTTTAAAGGCTTGTGTGAGGAGACATACCAGAGCACCCACGACAATTCAGCGGCTTTCACTATGGCTGGGTAACTTCCCAAAAAGCAAGTGGAAAAACATTGGTTTAAGAACAGGCACGTGTGTGGCATTTGGAAATTTTGATTGCGTCTTTTTTTGCAAATTCACTCTCATTTATTGTGTATTTTTGCATTTTTTTTTAATTCCGTCCCTGAGTCCAAGTGCAAAAAATAATGCAAGAGAGACTGAATTCCTATCATTTCTGTCCAGAAAAGGAACCACCCAGGAGAGCCTGATCTGTTTGCAGACTCAAATCAGTCTAAATCATTGGGGGTCAGATGCATCAATTCTTATTTACCTATTAACATTCCATATGTATATACAGTGAAATATTTTAAATTCAGGAAAGTCATTCTTCCATGTTGGTAAACAATACGCTCCACAATTTTTGGCCTACAAATCATGCTGCAAGGAATGAATAAAATCATTAACAGAGAAGATATCTACGACACCAATCTGTCAATGTTCAGATTATGTTGTGTTTACTATAATCAGCATATTTTATAAAGGAAAAAATTATGACAGATTACAATTAAGATAAAATAAACTATTATTCTGAATCTATTTAAAATCAAATAATTGACCCTTAACCTAAGTTTAAATAGTATATGATCAGCTAAAAAGGAGCTTTCATAAAAAAGAACATGCATTTGGAGTGAGAATTTTTTTTCACTTGTTTTCATGCTAATTGCAATCTTTAGGAAGAGAACTCTTAAGAATGGGATCTAAAATGAAAATACTGACAGACGCTTAAACATTATGCTGGTAGCAAAAAAGCTCTTAGTGGTGTTAAACTTTTAATTCCTGCCTTTTTTTTTTCTTTCTTCCTTTTAACCTGTGTTTGGCAGCTAATAATCCATTATTGCTACAGAAACACACAGTTGGTCACCTACATTTTTTAAGAAGTGTGCAGACTTTAATCGCTTGCATTTTCTAGTTGGTTCAGAGAACACTGAGCACAATATTTCTGGGGAAGAAAAGGAATACAGTGTCAAGAAGTTAAGACCGTAAAGGTGCAACAGTATTTGCTGCACACCCAGAAAATGAGGCTCTGTCCGTGTCTGAGCTGGGGGAAACTTGAGCAGCAACCCTGCCAACACAAGCCAGCTCCCACAAGCTGACTTTCTTCTGGTTTGATGAACAAACTGTACAAGTAATTACACCATTTAATACACAGACAAATCAATGGGGCTTGACAACTCACAACAAATAGGATGGAGGCAGAGAGAAAGAAGAGGTGGATGAAGTAAAAATAATACCCAGTGCTTCCTTTTTGTTCAAGCTGAAGCATTTTATTTGAACTGAAACAAAACATTTTTATCTACTGATTATTTTTCAGTTAAGAAAATACAAATTAAAAGCAGAAGTGTCATTTCAGAATCCTAATGTTTTCTTTAAAAAATGTCCAAAGTTTCAGATTTTCAAATATTTTGTCACATTTTTCCAATGCACTTATGCACTAAATTGAATCTGAAGTTAAAATACCTTTCCCTTGAAACCACATTTTCCTAAACTTTTCAGGCTTTGTATGATCACACATGTAAAGGCCTCACAAAAGCTTCTGCTGGGTCTCTTTGCAAGACCAAGCCACTAATTTCAAACCTTTACTAACCCGCATGTACCTTGGGACTTACCAAAAAAGAAAACTTTCCTTACATAGTTAAAGATCTGGACTGTGAACAGGGGTACGAACTCTAGTCCCTTCTTTCTAGCCCTTAACAATAGTCTGTAGATGAAAGGACAGATCTGTATGTACCTTTCTAAAGAAAAGCGGTTCAACTAACAATGCAGCATAGTGATCTTCCCTCTCGCTTTCCTGCACCATGTTCCCATTCTCTGCCCAGAAGTTGTCTGCTTTAATAATGGTACAAGCTTTTCAGGAGAGGGCTGTGATTTCCATACTTTTCTGCAAAGTACCCAGCACGTTAGTCAGGCAGCGCTGGTTTTTCTGCCTCCCTCCATCAGCATCCTCTCCTAACACAACACACCATCCTCACCCTGTCTGAGCATTTCACACCCATCAGTTGACTTGCGTTGGTGAAAAGGCAGAATGTTAATGAGCAGAAAGAAATAAGGCCGCAGTTCAAAATGTCTCCGTTCACTTCCTTGCATGCCTCAAAAATGAATTAAACTACTTCCACTTTAAAAATGGGGAAGAGAGAAAAAAGGACAAACACGCTTAACAAGCTGAGCATTATGAGGTACCTGCAAACTGTTCTGCAGTGTTGCCTGAAGAAGAAAAAGCAGTTACTCATAGGTGGTTGGGACAACAAGAGTTATGCCTGAAAATACCTTTTTGCCATGGCAAGGAGACCGTGTTGTAATTTGCTGTGGGCTCCTTTGATAATTAGGTACAACTGACAACTCTGCAGGCAGGCTTAAAGCCTTTGATTCCTCTTTAATAGCCTTGGTTCGATTTACATGACATTTTTATTACCGCTGTGAAAAACCCACCTGGCAAACAAAGTCTCACTCTCCTTTTCCCCCTATGCATGTCTAACATTTGGGAATCTTAATTCAAGGGAAGGCAAGGATGCTGGTTAGAAAGAGGGTCCTTGCCTCCGAGTCCTCCAATGCTGATTAGTTACTTTTTATTATGAGGTCTAATAAGTAACGAGCAGCCCAGAGCGACACATATTTTATTCATGGTGAAGTCTCCAATGCTTTCATAAAAGCAGACTAATTGTCTGGTGACCATGCATACTTGGGGGTGCAAACTAGGGATGGACGTTTTGTACTCCCACACTACATTGATCTGCAAACTTGAACTCTCATCAAATACAGAAAATCCAGCAACACAATGGATGGGTAGAATCCAGGGTAAGGACAGCACCAAACATTCTGAGTGCTACTAAATTTGTGAACTGATTTAATATAGGGGATGGATGGTTAAAATGTTAGGTATTTGCCAAAGGAGCAACCTATGGAGTATCTTGGTCTGGTTGTAACAGTGCCCAGTTACTTGTAGTTTCTCAACATTAACAGAAACACCATATAGAAGCAAACTGACGGGGAAAAGCATCTAACCAGCAAGTTCACCGTGGCTCATCAAATTTGAAACAGATGTGACATTTTCTGAAATACGTCAATAAATATGACTGGGTAGAAGATACGGGCTGGCTCGGGGCACTGACAGAACAGTTGGTGCTGCTTAGTTTCTCTGAAGCAGCCTACCTGTAATGGGACACATAAACAAGAGCTGTTGCTGTGAAAAAAAATCATTTGCAAAAAGTTACTACTGCAGTTGCCATAGCTACTTCTAAATGAAAAAAAGGGATGGAGTGTGGCACTGCTGGTAATGATGCAGGAGGTTTTGGTAAATGCTATGTTTTTAATGCTGTCTGTGATGCACAGGAGATTAGGTATGTGATAAACAGCTTTGCTGAAGAGAAGATTCACTGAATTGTACACTGAGTCAAAGCATTTTAATGGAGTGAGAAAAGGGAGTTGTCACAAATTTAATTTGAAACACGCATGTGTAACGAAATGGCACAATGAAGGACAAATACAGCTTCTTCAAACTCAGTTTCACTAACAAATGCACATCAAGGAAAAGTTTTGAACACTGCTGGAGAGGTCTTTAAATACAAACCTAAAATTGTCCTTGTGATGCAGGGGAAGAACATGACCAAAATCACTTTGTTCATACACATATACACCAGAGAGGATGTAATGTCATTAAATGCTGATTACTTGCAATGGCAGAAGTCTCCAGTAATTGTATTTTGTGGTCAGAAGCCCAAAAGAGGATTGTACACTTAAAGTCATTCTGGCAATGTATAATAAATTTCATCTGTATGCAACTAAGGTGCAATGTTAGGTCAGGTATTTTATTGTTTCTTCATAACTAGTGGCTAAATGGCTGAACTTCAGATCATTGATCAAGTCACAAAGCAAAGGAATCTCTTTCTCTGCCCGCTCTCCAAAAATCTCTTTTACAGGAAACAATTCAGGAATGAGAGCAAGAAAATGTGCAATGGAAGGTGCAAAGTCCTCGGCTTTCTTTATAATCTATATTCATCATGTCTATAGGAGCCGGGACCAGCTTGCCTAGAGACTAACCGTAGCTTCGTCTTTGCTCAAAGAGCTATTCATCAGGTGATTATTAAATAAGGAAGACGAGAAGATGGTGTTAGGTGCAATTTCCATAAAAGTTCATGGGGATACAAGTGTTGTCTTCACAACCGGTATAGCAAATGATAACCATCATCTGGACCAAGCCAAGCACAAGTTGGATATCAGACAATCTCACCAGCGACTTCCTTCTGTCCCCTAAGTGTTAAGCATGAAGGAACAAATACTGCTCTTCGAAAGCCCTAGTTAAGGCATGCTAAGAGCTATATCACAGGCAAACAACACATTCAGCACAAGAGAAAAAGTATGGTGACTTTGACAGGAGACCATTCATCTTTAAGATTAACACTGATGCTGAAATGAATGTCACCCTGCCAAGGACTGCCACAAGGGGCAATGGCAGCATCATTTCCACGCAGGGCTAAAATCAACCCCCAGAACACTCAAAGAGACGCTTCAGCTGCTATCGGGGGAATTTGATAACAGATTTTCAGGCACATAGATAGCTACTATGTCTTTAGAGTTTATTCACTAGAAAAGAGAGCAACTCACACTGCTCTGGTTCCAAGTCATTTATCACTCCTTGGACAGAAAACTATTTCTACCTCGAATTAAAAACCTGTTTAAAAAACCCAACAGGATTTTGGGACATACCATATTTTTTAACAGTAAATACTCCAAAAAGTACCTGACTTCGCCTTCTCTAATGTGACCTTCCAATTCTTCTATGAATTTTTCCCCTTTCATCCAGTAGATCATGGGGCCTGATTCTCCGCTGAATCCAAAGAAAGCTTTGCAGGCCACAGTCAGTGGGTTTCCTGAGGACAAGAAGAAAAGAAAGGGTTAGACACTTTGTCATGGCTACTAGTGAGAGAGTGATTATGAGAAATTTCAACACCTTGGGTAAACCTCCCCCTTTTATAATTGAAGAAAAAAAAAAAGACAAAAAAGGAACAACTACAAACCATTGGAAAAAGGGTGATGTTGATTTGCATCTATAGGAAATAGCTGTGGAATGAAACTCTGAGGTTATCCATCCTTTTGTTTTCCCAGAAAGGTATTACATGAACAATGAGAAGGTATGAAAATGGTGGCAACATAAGGTGATGTCAGACTGGCTGTTAAAAAGAAAAGAGATGACTTCTTTGTGAGACTCCCAGGATCTTACCAGGACCGGGGAGTGTGCCCTAAGAGGCAGGTAAAAGCACTGAACTTGCTTACTGCTGCCCATCCGCCCGTAAAAAGACACAGTAATAATTTCCTCCCAACTCAGATAGAAATCAAATGTTAATGAAGTCTTGGTAAGCTGTTCAGAGCGCTTTTAAAGATCCCCAAGTAATACATGATACCCGTGAGCACCAACAACACTCGTGTTACTGTCAACAGGCTTTTGGCAAAGCACCAAACTTCAAAGCATTACTCAAGCAACAAAGAATTCTCCCTTTCAGCTCTGCAAAAATACTTCCAAAAGAAAGAAAATAAAACTTGGAAACTAATCAGATTTCTTTTCTCTTCAAGAATTCAGCATTTAGATGGGTTTTTGTTTGGCTACAGTTTTAGTTGTACTAGAACAAAAAAGCCCCAAAACAAGCCAGGAAATTCAGGAGAACCATGCCCATTCCCTTAGTATGCAAATGCAGCTGCTGCACTCACTTCTCTCTGCCTATTCTAATGCAGCATAGGTGTCCAGGTTACAAAGCAGCTGTAGAATTACCAGCTTACATGGGTGGACAGACCTCATTTAATGTTTAATGGAGACACCTGCTGAATCTTCCAGGTCTTGGATTGCATGGAAAGTCCAAATAATGCATTTTACTATGTTAGGAAGAAACATTTTATTATGCTGTCCATTCTCAGCGTGAGCAGGAGGCTCTTTTGATGCTGAAACAGAACATGCCTATGCTTTTCAAAAAGGGCTAGTCATTTGGAGCACGTCCCTTGGCTGAGCATGGGCTAATAGCTTCACATGATTGAATTACTGTGCCTTAATCAGTTATCTCTTGTCTGTTTGGCAGTGATAACTTGCTGTGTGCATATTCTGAGTGTATCAGAGCTGTGTGTTAAAGCATCTTTGCCTAAATGCCCCCGGAGTTGTCCTAAGTCAACTACTTGCACTCATCTACCCGTTATTTCAGTGCTCAATTTAAGACACGTCAAAAGAGTCTGATTAGTAGGAAGTGCAGCATCCCCAGACACTGAAAATCAGCCGTCTTTAAATTGTTTCCAAGTGAAGATCTGAAATTACAAGTCTTTTTGAAACATTAGGATACAGCAAGAAAAGTTTTAAAGACTGCACTTCAGACTCTGTTTCTCCAATAGCTAGGCAAAAATGGAAGATGTTTATCCTGAAAATGTTTTACAGAATCTTTCATTGTCATATTCACTGTGAACTCTGGTACCACAGCTGGCCATTGAAGATGCGCTGATGCTGGCAGATTACACACGACCAGCTCAAATGTCCAAAACACAAGAAGAGGCGGATATTCACAGTGATTTGTACAGCCCACAACACTGACCACCATCATAAGAAAGTTCCAAACTTCATTAACTAATGAAGAATCAGAAACACTTCTAGGCAGACATTTAATTCCACCACGTGACAATATTGGAGAAGTCTGTTCCCTTCTGCTCCTGACATGTTCAGCCAGCCCTGCGAGACGCTGCGTGCTCTTCCACGGGAGAACTGGCGCCTCCAGCTACATCCCTTGCACGTTTTCCTAACCTGCCGCCTGCCTGTGCGGTGTGAGGTCTTTTGTGCCACTTGCCTCAGAGTCATGATACACATCTATTTAAATAACACTTAGTGATTCCTAGCATGTGGCTGCTCAGTCCATGTTTGATTTTAATGGAAAAAGACAACTGTAGCAATGTGAAACAGAAAAGGGCTGGACATGGCCGATCAGCATTGACAGTATATGCCCTTTTCCTGGCACACCGTGCTGGGCATTAAGCGTTTCAGGCAAAATACATTACAGGGTGTGCTTTTCTTAAAACCAGCAGAGTTTTACTTAAAAAACAAACCCTGAAGAAATGAAGATATTCCAAGGTGAATCTAAGATTTCTATACATGCACAATAAATATCCTGAGGTAATATGCGTGGTCTGAAGAAATAAGAAGTTTTCTAGACAAACACGAAAAAACTAAAAAAGCTAGCTGTTGGTACACAGCTTCTGTAATAAATAAAGCAAATATAACGCATCAGTAGCCTTTACTGTGACATGCCTGGGCAGATCTATTTCCCAGCTTTCCCACCAGGGAAAAACAGTAGAATAAACTAATACTGTCAATGGCAAACTTCTGAATGAATTTGTATTTTCAGCTCAAAGACTGGAACTGGCCACACCTGAAAAACCCCACAGTCCATCTCATCTGCGAAGCCATGGCTGATCAGAGGGAGGTATAAGCAACTGTTTCTCACGGAACAACTAATTTTTATCTCAGTAGCAGAATGATGTATGTCTGCGTTGAGCTGATCTGTCCTGAGGTGGAAAGAGCTGAGGGCTTGATGACACCCCAAGGTCCCATCCCAACCCCAAGTCTCACTGTTCTTCTGTTCCTCAAGCTGGTAAGGACACCTCGCTTTCTGTAGCTCTCTGAAGCAGCTTCTGGTTTATAACTCTCATCACTTCTTTGTGACTCTGGAAGCAGGACAATTCAGAAAAGGTAACATTGGCTCTTCACTGCAGAAACACTTTGCTCCCTCAAATAAGCCTCCATTAGGAAAAAAAGGAAGGCTTCCCCTCTCCTGCTATGCTAAGGCACAGCTGGCCACAGAAGCAACCTGTTTTCAGGGTTTTCAGGGAACTCCAGGCAATTCCCATTCAGAAAAGAACGTGTCTCTGCATTTCCCAAGTCCTGAGATCCTGAAGCTGCAGCTGAGTTCCCTGGTTCCTAAATGAGCCCTTCAATACAGGAAGAAACAGGCGCTAAGCACGGAAAGAGCCCTTTGCAGGTCCTGATTTTGGGGCTGGCTTCAAGGCACGTGGTAACACACTGAATCACAGTTTCAGGCAGAAGGAACTAAAAGGCAGTTTGTAACTACAAAAACTCATCTTGTGTGAGGCCCAAACTTTTGCACACGACTACTTCTATTCTGCATGACACTAAGTAGTTCCACTACTCACTGTCCTTATTAAGTAAAATCACCCTTGTACAATTTAATTAACAACATCAAAGTTCCTAAAATGAATGGTATCCTAAAGTTTTCCATTTAAAAATGGTTTGTGTTTAAATCAGATAGACATTTCAGTTGCGATTTTAATTAATAAAATAATTTGCTGAGAAACAGAGAAAATGATTAGTGAGATTTCTAATGAAACAACAGTTAAGATAATATTTTATGAACCAAGGGAAGAACGTAGAAAAGCCTGCTTGTAGACATCACCGAGTCTATTGCTTTGCTGGGGTCACCTTGTTACAGTAAAGCCTCCGGTTCCAGCAGAAGTCTCAGCTTTAGCTTTTTTCCCTCCTCTGTCAATCAGGCAGGCTTGTTGCAAACTCCCAGCTGATAAGACACAACCACTGGCAATATGAATGATTTCTATTGATAAATCTTATTGTACATTTTTCACCTGACCATTTTCACAATAAATCTGTGCAATTTTAGCTTTTTTTTTTTCCTGAAAATGGGAATTCCACAGAAATGAAATTATTCAAGCAAAATAGTTGCCTGATGGCAGCAGGAGTACTGGCTAGGGATGGAAAAAGGGTCTGCAAAACTTAAGTGCCAAGGCTAGATCACTAACCAGTATGGAAGACAATAGCTGTTCACAGATCATAAGATCTGGCTTACGTCAAGGCAATATTTTGTTGGGTTTTTGTTTGTTTGTTTGTTTTGTTTTAAATATGTATTGATTACTTGTGTTTTTTTTTTTTTTCATGCATTTTGCACAAGTAGGTGTATTTTGTGGCTTATTTGTCAGCATCCATTCTAGAGTGCAACACAGAGTCCACATTCTCTGATGTCTGCATTCTGCTGGTGCTCTGTTCTTCCAGCAAATTAGGCTTTTACTCCTGAAGTAAATCATCCCAGAGCAAACCCACCAAATAGTTGAAGTCATCTATGAATCCTTGAGTGCTCTTTTCTCTCCCCATGGCTTGAAACATTAGTATTTTTTCTAATTCTTTCACATTTTTTCTGCCATATACACCATCACCCTCAACCAGCCTGAACTGAACAAGAAGATCCTTCCAAGCCAGTTGCAGAATTGACTGAAAATGACAAACAAAGACCTCCTTTTGTACCAAGCAACACTAAAAGTCAATCCTGCACATATTGCCAGATGGATTTACAGCATCAGCTGCACCTGACTGTTAATACCATTGACTGTAATACTATTTCTTTTATGTCTTTTCAGGGCTGGATGCTGGATAGATGTAGAAAGGAAGACAAGTACACAAGTCCCGCTGAAAATCATCCCGTCACTCCAAGTCTCTCTTATCGATGATGCATATGCATCGTGTAGCTCCTCTCTGATAATGGTGCCTGTGTCTCTTTCCCTATAAGACTGACAGAGAGAAGTGTTTGCAAAGGAGCAGCTTCCCACTAGACACATGCAAATGTTATGCAGGTACTTCACAAGGAGACAGGCATGAGATGAGAAGGATGAGAAAGGCAGGTTCCTTATCACATCTCAATAACTGTATTCCACAGGCTGTCTGCAGGATTGATTCTGTCTTCCTTTTCCAGGCTGCAAGGTTTGCAAGGGAAATCACATGTCACTGACAAGACCATTATTGTTATAATAGGCTTTACAAGCACTACAGACTGACCAAAGTGCAGCAGAGTGACTTAAATTTCCCTAGCAAGGCAGGTGGGATTGTATACAACTGTGAAGTAAAGAACAGATTTCCTTTTCCTTCAGAAGGACATCCTGGATAAGAAGATATGGGAGACAGAGTTTATGCTTGCAATTAATCCACAAAACAAATGCCAGGGGCAATGCAGACCTTGACTCATGAAAAACAATCTCTGTGTGTGGTAGCTTCTATCTAGTTCGCAGAGAATGACAATTTTCTCTACGGCTCTTGCAAGGACATCCTCTTAGCTGCGCTTCTATGCTCAGCGCTAACGGGCAGAACCCAGGATCACACTGAGGCGGTGCAGCCCAAGCCAAACTATGTGTTTGGCTCAGCCGGCTGATGCTGAGCTGCTGCCGGGGATGTGAGGATGGCAACGGCAGCAAACGGTGCCCACTCGAGGCCACTCCTGCAATCTGAGAGCCAAATCCTGCCAAAAGCTGCTGAGTCCCAGCCCTCTGCGTGACCTCCTGAAGCAGCCAGGGGCGTCTGACAGAGGCAGCTGAGGATGCGCTTGGGTTTTGCTCATGTCACCCAGCCCAGCTGATCACTCATGTTCCCCAGTCCCCTCCCAGCACAGATCTAGGGACTGTAGTACCACTTCACCACATCAGGCTCTTCAGCATCTGTTGCTATGACATGCTAAGGCAGCACTGGAATTCTGCACAGATTATTAGCAAGTTTGCTGATGGTACCCAACCCTGACCTGGTCAGGCAGTTGGACTGGATGATCACTGCAGATCCCTGAAATAGTCTCTTCTATTCTATTCATCCACTACTGGGTTTAGACAAAGTCACAAACTTCCACAAAAACCTCTGAAACATTATCAGCTTCCTCCTTTATTTTTCCCTGGCCACTTCCCAGCATTACCTGATCAAAGGTTCCATGTTTTGTTTAGTACAACAAGATTTATGTCAGTGCTAATTACTCTACCTGGGCTCCTTTTTCCTCCTCTTCTACTTGGCTATTCTACAGAATACCAGCCTAGCTGTGTGCTAAACCATGTTACCCCTATTTAGTTAAAAGTCCCATGGACTTCAGTTTGAGCATTATTTGATCCAGTGAAAATAAAGCATACTCAAAACAAATTATTTTCCCTGACAAAAAAAAATACTACAGAAAATCCCATGTGTCAAAACTCTATTCCAGTAGATTCATGACTGGAGATGATCCTTCCAAATATTTGTGTAACTAAAGATCAGCCAGGAATTAATGAACTGAAAACATTTTAAATAAAACTAAGAAACCTGCTTTGGGTAGTGATAATAATAGCTTTAATAACATACATTTATAGTTAAATCAAACTAGCCTTCAGACATTTCAAATCAGCTTATGAGCATTTCAAAACACACCCATACATACATATATATAATTTTACTAGATTGTTTTATTCTCCAAGTTTCTACAAGAAACAGACTAAAGCAGGTGCTCTACCCCTAAGTAAGGCCCTGTGTTATGAACAGTATATGCTAGCCACTAAAATAATACTCTGGTAGCTGTACTGATACATAGGAAAATAAGTGGCGGCTCTTCACTGACGGAAGAACATTTTGACTAGGGCAAGTCCTTGGCAATAACAAAGAGCCCAGCAAAAACTTTTACAAGAAAAATGAAGAAGATCTTTATGCCTTTTTTTGTCCTCTGTAGTTCATGAACTCAATTCTAACTTACTTTCTTGCTCTGCTCTTATTTCTTACGCCCTGAGACACCACAAAACACACGGCTGTGAGATATTTGTGATGTTCTGCCTCACTGAAATGAGCAAATGGCATATATAAAACGTAGCATAAAAATAACACCAACTAACAGCAAACAGCAACACCCCAAACATGAAGCAAAGCAACTAAGCCTCTAGACAGTTTGTTGCCAAGAACACAAGTCAATGCATTTGCTGTCATTCTATGCAGCCCCAGCCATTCCTAATTTAAACAACACAATCACGACCCACTGCAAGTGGTGCTTGTAGGCTTGACTATTGACTGTGGCTGTCACATAAAGAGAAAAACAAAACTAAAATACACTAAATGTGGAAATGTTACTGATAAAAATTTATTGGACATACTAAAAATTAGTCACTCAAGGCAAAATCTCCTAGAATAACTTTCTTCAAAAACCAGACTAACATGCCCCCCCCCGCCAAAGTAAATCTCACTTATATCCTGTAAAATCCTTTTCCCATTTTCAGAACTACCTTGGTGTCAGAATTTGAAGCCTTAGTCACTGAGAGCTCAGGTGTAACTGAAAGTCAAGGATTTTAGCTTTTCAGTTATTCACCTACAATGAAGACAGATGCTCAGTGGGATTTCAGAGGCCGCTTGACAGCTGCCTTGTGCTGACTTTACCTTGTGCTCAATGCTGAAAATCTCATTTCTGTACGTTTTGAGGCACATAGACATTATTTAAGAGAAATGTCCTGTAGGTGCTTAAAAAACATTCCCTTGGTGATAGGGTTCCAAGGGCTGGGGCAGCCCAGTGGCCACAGAGCAGTAACATCCAGACCAAGGTGAACTAAACAGGGAATGAGATGGAACAAATTCTCTCACTATGGCCAGGGTATGGGTATGGCCCCATGTTGCCACAGCAATCATTTGTCTCTGTTCTGATATTGCTTTTTAGCATGGCCAAAATAGGTGGTAACACACAGGTGTGTTGCTCTGAGAGAAAAGCAGGAAGGGAAAAATTATTCAGAGGGACACTTGCTTTCTTAGAACACTGTCCCATGGTGAGAAGGGGAACAGCCAACTGTTTGTTTAAGCTACAAAGAGATAGACAATGAAGGGATGCTCCTGTCTCCTCCCGGCGCCGTGCTGGCTCAAGGGGAAGGTAGGGTCCTATCCAACATCTTGCTGCTTCTTGTCAGCTTCAGGACTTTCCAACTCTCCAGCTTGCCCCTGCACACAATTTTCTATGGACATTCACATCTTACATTTCAGTTTCCTGAGCCAGTACATCGTGATCTTTTCTCTCGGGGAAAAAGAGGATGAAATCCAGAACCTCATTCTAGAGAGCAATCTGGTTTCATGTGAAGAAGGTGCACAGAGAGACCAACCTAATCAAGACCTGGTACCATCAATGTGGCCAAATTCTGAAACCTTACTCTCATGAGTATGCAAAGGGTATCCAGTCATATGTCTTAGCGAGTTACATTTTAGTACGCAGAAGGTACTTTGAGGTTGCCAAGGAAACCAGCCGTGGGCTGCAATGGACTGAAGAAATTACACTAAACCTCTTCCAACTCCTGTGTTGATTTTTAAACAAATGATAGAATTTCTTGAAATTATTACTACAGAATGGATAATTCTTCTTCAATTTATTAGAAAGGACTAAGCAAATGTGAACTGATGCTTCACACTATGATGTCCTGCCCTATAAACAAGGTGAGACTCTTCAAAATAAACATATGCTTGAATCTAAGGAGTCAACTGGGGTATTTTCATACCTGGTTTTTGACTGTTCACTGAACTCCTGCTTAGAGTTTGGTTTACCCAGCTCATGCTAAGGCCTGATGTATGCTGGGAGCAGCACCATTAGACCAGGTAGGCAGGACAGGTGGCCAGGCAGGGCTAACAGGCCATTATGCACCATTATCACCTGAAAATTGCTGTTTCCAGCAGCCATTACCTTTTGTCTGTAGTTTCCTCAGAATCCACTAACTCACAGAAATAGTATAGACCAAACCTCCAAGCTGGAGAGTATAAAACGTCAGTTTACCCAAAACTCTTTTGAATCAGATCGAACAGCAGCTGAAGTGCTGAAGCTTTCATGCTTTCCAGTGTGATACAGGGGACACCTGCAACTTGATGGAGAAGGAAGGATGAGCACTCTCACCATCAGCTAGGTAACTAATTCTTTTCTTTTGATCATAGGTGCATGACATTAAGAGTTATGGATTATAATTTCTGAAACCTTGTGACTTGAATGGTGAATAAGTGGATTCACATACTAGACTAGTCTGGGCAAAAGGGGATTGAGCCCCTCTTTGTCATGTTTGTTTATTATGTTTCTTAATTAGCTGATGAAATAAAGTTTCAATCATGGACTATATTGTCCTGTAAATTTGAAAGGTCCAAAGAGACCATGACATCAGTTTTGTACAAAGATATTTTCATGAAAAACTTAATTCTCCCTGACCAGCTTGCTAATGTCTCCATAGTGTCCTGCAGCAGGCACATGGGGCCAGCAACATTCATGTGGTTAACAAGGTCCAGAATACCGCCTTGATGCAGATATTCTGATGTTAGCCAAGTCCTCTCCTCTCTCTGCTGCCATGCGGAGAACGGGATGGCAGGGCTAAGAAAAGGAGCCAAACACAAGAGGCAGTAACTTCTGCAACCTTCTTATTTCTCCAGCTTTCCTAGCCTTCCAAAAATAAGTGAAATGCAGTGCTGGGTCCCAGTTAGGGGGATGAAGAGACAGACGTCAATCACCTCTAATAACAAATGTAACCACAACTGTCACCTCCGTTGGCCTCAGTTATGCAGGTGGCCTCTCATCCTCGGGGGACAGGACGTCCCACCGCTCATGATAAGATGACGCAAGTTCCCGCTTCCCTGCACAAAGGGACCAACAGGGACACAGGGACAAGATCAGCTTGTACTCAGATGAGAATCTACAACTGACTGATGTGCTTAGAACTCGGCAAATGTGCAAACATTTTGCTGAATAGGGAGAGGGCTCCCTATTGATTAAATTTAAGCACATATTTAAGTGCTATGCTGAGTAAGGGCCACAGTGAGTTCTAAATAGTGGTTTTACAAATAAGATTCAAAAAGAAAAACAACAGCCACAAAGCAGCATTTTCTCCAAGCTAACTCCAGTAACTAATTCCCATTTATTATTTACTTAAATTTAGAGATAACATTCAGGGAGAGTAGGAAAGTAAAATACAGTTCAATAAATATATATTGTATTTTGCTTATTGAGTGAATCAATGTTGTGCATCAGTTGTCCAATCAAGAATTTACAGGCAAGTTTAATCCCTTCTAATTTGTAGAAATTAAAGGAAATATTTTTATTTGCCCTTATTTTTTAAAAAAAGTAATGATTAAAAAAGTACCATTAAGATTTTTTTTTTTTTTACCTCCAAAACACTTTTAACCAAGACCCAAGACATAAACCAGGGACTTGTATCTCAGGTACAAGACTTTAGCAAGCACTTCAGGATGTAAGGGTCATAAGAAATTTTATCAACTCAGACAACTTCTTAGACCTAACAGCACTCCCTCCTAAAGAGATCCAGCGGGATCCCCTCATGGGGCGGAAACCATAGCCTGTGGTTTCACCCTCCCCAAAGCCACCTAATTCATTCTCAACACTGCTGACGGATGATTAAAAACACTCCAAAAGTCAAAAAAATACTTCACACTGGCCCAAGCGTAAACTCCTGCAAGGGGGAACTACGAGGTTTAAATTCATGGCGATGAGACACCACATGCTTGCAGAAAAGAGTGTGAATTTCAAGAAATCACACAAAGATTGCAAAACTCGGGTGGGTAAAAAGGGAAGGAAAGATGCCTCTGCAAGGACTAACATTAGCCGTGACCAGAACACAGCAGAGCACCCCTGAAAGGGGTTAACATTGCCTTTGGCTCACAGCATGAGAGGAGCAGCAGTCAGCTTCTGTGGACTCGTGTTCCAGGTTTGAAAGGGGGCAACTGTTACCTGAGTAAGCTGTAGATCCAGACCTCTCGGGATGCAACCAGCCTAACCCTATTGACATCAGCATGGGATACAGCAAAGCCCACAACTCGTGGGACTACATCGGGAAAGAGGGGAGCACGGATTCACCCTCGGGTGGTCCCATTGCCTTGGGGCTGGCCAAGGTGGCAAAATTGCCTGGCTGTAGATTCCCCATAACCAAGGAAAACTGCACAAGAGGTCACACTGTGAGAGGAAAGTGGGCTCAGAGCAAGAGATCCTCAGACCTCAGTGTGATATGGAAAGAAAATGCAAGGATAAGAAACCTTTTTGAAAGAATAAAAAACCCAAACCCCTTGGGGAGAGGTATGTCACGTCTTCTCAAGACTTACAAAATGATACTATGAATTTGAAATACATTGAGAAGAGGGAAGCTATACTGCCCTGCTGTGGAGAACTCAGCATGAACTTCCATTTGGGTGAGCCATGTTATGACTCAATTCAGAGCAACCTCCTGAAAATTTAGTGTGAACCTGGGTGGCTGATCTTAAAAAGACCATTTGCTCTTGGAAAATAGAGAGGAATCGGGAAATAGGATCCCTTCCTCTACCAGGTGGGCACAGCTGTCAGTCCTGTTATGCACAGAAGGCAAAGCCTGTGTGAGCGACTACCTGGCCCAGGTAAGAGTTCCAGCCCGCCCTTCACTCCAGCACGCTGTGAACAGCCACGCTAGAGCACTCAGCACACACAGCTGGCTCCCACAGAAAGGAACTTTGATTTCATACAGTCCCAAAGCCTCAGAATAACCCCCTGGTGTCTTGCCCACAGTGATGTTTAGATACAAGGCAGTGTTTTTGAAGCTCAGAGCAGGATCTTTAAAAAAAACCCTCCCGAGAGAAAAGCTTTTCTTTTCTTTATTGCTTATCTCTTTTCTTAGCTGTGCTAGTGCTGAGAAAGGAATTAAGCTGCTCCCTGCAAGATCTAATGTGAAACCAGGGCGACTTCAGTGTCAAGATTGTTATGTGAGCTCTTTTCTAGTGACAGAAATCTTGATGTGCCTTGACCTCCCAACTTACCAGAGGAAGCTAGAGACTTGCTCTTCCCCCCTTGGAAAAGGTCGTGCCACCATCCAAAATGAAGCAAAGACCCAGATAATCATGATCATCTGGAAGTGTGAGGGTCTAATCACACACAGATGTGCAGGAGCAAGACCAAAGGCCTGGCCTTTAGAGATGTGCATCTGCTACTGTGCTAAAGCTGTGCCTGCAGCTGATAACAGGCTGAGGCAAACGTCTGCCCCCAAAGCCTTGCAAATGTTTCTTTTAAGGCTTTTTAAAGGAATTGCTGCATACATTTTCAAAAGCTCATGTAGCAATACATAACAGAGAAAAATACAACAGAAAAAAAAATGGTTGTTGTTCGGAATGGATTTTCAAATTCAAGAAAGCCACTATGGCTCCATGCACGGGGTGATACGAAATGGCTGGCAGGGCTTCCCTGTTATTTTCCACTTCAACATCCAGAGGAATACTGGCAGAGGGTAACCAGGGTACCAGTGTCTAGTAATACCTGTGAAGAGTTGTTAGCTGCCCTGAGGGGACTGTTGCCTTTGGAAGTTGGAGAGGTTTTTCTTTAGCTTGTTTTCTGCTGACTGTGCGGAGTATTAGAGACAGAAAAGGCCAGGTAAAATTTTCCCTCTATTTGGACAATTCTGTGCTACGTTGCTGAGAATGGATGTGTCTGAACTGATTTCCTTAATTTCTCATCAAAACCATAATTATTTCCTTAGCTGATTCATTCATCCTTGGGCTAGGGCTCAGAAAAAGACACTAACTCAGGTCAGTTTGTCGGGAATTGACCGAGCTCTCCTCCCCTCAACCCTTAGCTCCCGAGTCAGCCTTCCTAAAGCCTGAATCTCCACCACCACCTCTGTGCTGACTTGGTGACGGAGAGAAAGCTGCTGCTTCTGAGTATGGTTTATGTAGTCTGAGATTTCACTGGAGGCCTCTAATATTTTGCCTTATGTGCTACTGCTGCTGCGTTTCAGCCTGGTATTGCTCAGTAACATTTCCCTCTGCTGAGCTGTGCAGGCAATGGGCAAGATGCAGTTCTCAGCTCTGCCAGGTGGACTTGCCTCTGACAGAAAGCCTGCCTGGAGGGAGATGGGGCTGGACGTAGCATCTGAAAAATCCTTCCCATGTTGTAAAACTCAAACTGTGGGCAGGTCTGCCCCAAGAGCGAGGGAGCTGAGGCAGTGAGGAAAGAGACTGAATCTTCACAGGTAGAGCAAGGATGCTGTCAGCTCTGGTCATGGGGAACAGGGCTGACTCGAGGCTTGTTGAGGAGAGTCTCAAAGCAGCGCTCCCGTGGGAAGGCTAGGACAGATTTGTGCTCTGTGCTGCCCATACCTGTGTCATTTCTCATTTCCCACTAAGGACAAGCCCGGCTTAGAGAATGAGCACAGCCCCCTACAGCACAGTGTACTTCATGCCTCGCAGTGTGCTGAAAAGCAGGATCCCTTGGGTAGTTATCAGCCAAACAGACCAACTAATACTCACTATTCCCAAATACCAAACAAATTAGCTACACAGACACTCATATCCCACTTCAGGCCACGTAATGAAACCCATTTCAAAAGTCAGCTCCACACAGAAACATAGCTCTATTTGCTAACAAGTTGGTTTTTTTCTTTCTTTTCCAGTGAGGTGCTGAATGTTTCTCATTTTCCCAACAGACAAAAAAGACATTAAATCCTTTTGTACTGACTCCTGTAGCACTAGTTTTCAGCCTTTTTAGATTTACTGACCCCTACAAAATTTCTGTTGGAGCTGCTGACCTTCCCAGAGAGCCCTTGTCCCCACCGCCAAGGTACAGCCCAACTGCCCTTCAGAGCCCTGAGGAGCAATCTGCCGCACTCCTGAGGCACCAGCCACTGCCCCGGTGAAGTTACCCGACAGCAGTACACACCGCGCTGTGTCCGCTGAGATTACAGAGCATACGCAGCAGCTGGGGATAGGTGTGGAAGGCAAAGAGTAATCTCCCTTTCGGGAGACTGCTTCAGAGAGACTGCTTCAAATGGCAGAGTAGTAAAAGGGCACTTCAATGAAACGAGAAATTACATCTCAGCGTAGGCAAATGTTTCCCTTGTGTCTGGCACATATATGTGAGGGGACAGGGAATGAGCCTTTTGGGCAGCGTAAAGACCCAACCAGGAGAACAGGAGTGGCAGGTTGCAGCCTCTCTAACGGTGACAGGAGGGCTCCTAGCATGGCTGCCCCAGCACTACGCCTGCCTGAACAGCAGTGATGCCATTCCCAAGGTGCGGGGCTGCCACGGGGCAGGCTCTTGCTTGTGCTTTACCAAAACAGTCTTGAGTTCAGTTTCAGCAGTGCAAGGGGTAGTATTAACAGAGGCCAGGCTTTCCCAGAGAGGCTGGCTGGGGAGGGTTTCTCTTCAGCTGCTGGAGAAAGATGACACCAAGCTGTAGTTGCATAGGAGAAAAATAAAATCTGCCCCACTTGCCAAGGGAAATACAAACACGTGGCTGGCAGCGCACTCGCTCTGTGCTGGGCTTGCAAGGGAAGGCCAGATGTTGCACGGTTGGCCATGCCAATGGCAGCAGCATGCTAGCCCCCATGGGCCTGGCAACGCCATCTCTGCTGCACACAGCTTCAGAGCGGCCTGGGGTGGTGGATGGTCCTGGGTCCAGCCAACACCTCCTGCCTCCTGCCCTCACAGCTAGCGCTGCCCAACCCACGGATCCCGGGCTGCTGTCACACTTGACAGGCACTCGAGCTAACATGGCTTTTCTTAGGGGGTTAAAGAAACTTCAGACCCACTGCGCACAACCACTGCTAAAAAGCAGGCCTGCCCCACCAGAAGGGATCTGCATGGGGTTCCAAGCAGCCTCACTCCCTGATACTGCCTGACCCACTTTTTCAGCTGGCTTTAGATGCAAAGGAGAGGACAAAGTGACAGGCGGTTTGTGGGAGTTACTGATTGCTGGCACCCTGCACTTTGCTTTTGTCATGTCGAGTCATCTGCAAGCTGCTCAGAGCCTATGTGATGGTACTTTTACTTGTTCAAATGGAAATGAAATGGAAATTAAGTAAAAGCCAGAGTGACATGCACTACTGTGCAGAGAAACAAATGCAGAGCCACAGAGTAGCACGTCCTCCTAAATCTGAGGCCATGAGCTTCACCAGTGCCTGGGGAAAGGCTATTTCACAGAAAAGAATTTCACTTTGGACTAAATGAAGACAAGGTTTATGTAACCTCAAACCCAAAAGCAATCAAAGGAGTGTGAATGGTCCCACAGAAGGTTGCTGACCTGCTTTTGTCTGTGTTTTTCCTTCTTCAGTTCCTGGCCACCCTGAAGCATTTCAGGGAGGTTGTTTACCATGCAGTAAACCTGACAGTCACCTGCCTTTGTGTGGGCCAGCTCTGCTTCAGTGGCTTTGATCCTGTGCAGCGAAACCTGAGCATCTGGCAGGGTGTAAGCAGGGCTGATCTGCTGGGCTGGCAGCTCTGCCAACAGCTGGCGGGCACAACAAAGCTGCACCCAGCTGCAGTGGGTACCACAGGCACCTGATAGTTTTTATCCATCCATACGGACATGCCCGGCCTCTCTCCCTCAGTCTCCTTTATCTACGCCCATGTAAAGGGAAGGTGGCTTTTTGCACAGTTGTTTCAATACATTCCTCAACCTATGAAATATTGCCTGGAGTAACTGAGGGAAACACTAGAAGCACAAGAATACTTCAAGCCACTCTAGAGCATGATATGACCCACTTTAGCTCAATCAAAAATACCTTAACTCCCCCACAGCCTCATAAAATTTTCACTTTCAGTATGCTAAACTTCTGGAAAAGCCTAGGTTTTCAGTGATTACAAAATATTTTCTTAATAAAACCAAAATATATATTTACTCTCAAACAGCAAAATACATTGTTTGCACTTTGGGACCACAGCTGAACGGAAAGAAAGAGAAGCCTATGAGGACAGCTGAGGCAACAAAGCTTTTGGTTGCAAACAGACTTTGAATGGTAAGATCTCAAAAGCATGATCACACTTCCAGTGTATTCAACTCCACATAAAAACCTGAGTAGTGAGATCTGCTGTGATCACACGTGACAGATGGAACTGCCATGAGTCATGCTAGTAGTTCACATCCATGTGCAGATACATAGATGCAGTTGGCAGTTGATACTGGGTCCCTCCCAAATGAAAATATGCTCAGATGTCTCCATCTTGAAAAAGAGAATAATAATAATAATCCCCCAAATACACTAATTTAAAACAGATATGATTCAATTTTCTTTTGTTTTACACCAGATGTGCTCCAGACATGCCAACTTGGTCTCTAAAGACTTCCCTGCGTACTATGGTCTCCTAACTACTCATCAAAGCACACTGGGTAAAAATTTCTTTCCTCCACATCACTCGTCACCGACATGACCTTGTAATTTCAGTTTCTCACACGTCTTCTTTTCCCTTGTCCTATATCTCTGCAAAGTCTCATCTGTACAGCATATTGCCATTGGCTACTACTGTTGAACAAAGCACTCCCAATTTCAAACATAATGAAAAGAAAATTCAGTAACACAAAAGAGAAAATTAACCATGGAAACCACTCTGCTGCTGTTCTTCACTTCCTCTGGAGTTCATTTCACTGAACAATCTGCTCCCAAAGAGAAAGGAAGAGTGTTGGGGTAGATGCCAACCTGAGAGTCCCCCAGCACCCTCCTGAACCTCACAGAAGCACTATTCTGCCCCCAAAATCTTCCTCAGGTACACACACATACCCTCCCCCCACCCAGTAGCCCAAGATCTGTTTTACAACAAGCAATGATTAGGAGACATGAATCATCCTCTAATTTTTTTTTCTGCTACATGCACACAGGGTGCACCCTCTTTCCCCTATTCCTGCTGGAACTCCTGCAAGCTGCTTTCATGACAGATTTTCGCTTTAAAAAGCAATTTGTCAGTACAAGTGATGCTTAAATTTTAAAAGGTAGTGACTAGTACTGGGATTTGGAATCTCAGTCCTGACCCAGGCAGACCAAATGAGGCTGCTGCCTTCTCAAATTGAGAGTTTCTAGCCAAAACTTCATTTTGTGCCAATTGCTAGTATTTAAAATTTTAAAATGTTAAAAATGGCATCTCAGTAGGGGGTCTAAAGACACAGCCCATGCAGAAGGCCACTTATGTAAGCACCAAAGCACACAACATCTGAATCATCCCTACAGCCATTTGGCTATGGGACAGAAAAGGAAGACAAAAGCAAGCAGGCTTTCTGTGGGACACTGTCTCTACTTTACCCAACGTTTTTACATCTCCTCATTTTTCACCAGGGACCATCATCTTTCAAACTGTTGAAGAAGTTTTGGAAGAAGAAAGGAGGCCAAGGTACTGCAGGAAACAGTGACTTCAAGAGCTGTGGAAACAACTCTTTAAGTCCCTGGAAGCCAGAAAATATCAAGTAAACTACTGAAGTGTCAGTGTACTATCACCACTGCCAGTTCATCTTGTCATGTTCCTTCATGCCCAAGCATCTGGCATGGACTTGCACCCACTGGCTCTGTGAAACATACTCTCTCCAGAGAGCAAGAGGTCCAGCCTCAGAGGACCTGGGCTTGTACTCCTGTCTTAATCTTGCAGAACAATGCACTATTCCTCACTTCTAGTCCCAAGGAAACTCGTGCTTTTATCCCAGAGCAGTACACAGTTAATAGTTTTAGCTAGTAAATCCCTCAATTCTTTAAATGATGCCTTGAAGAAAATTATATTTTTGTTAGAAAAAGATAAAATTACATGAAAAAAGTCTCACTCCCGCTGATATTCATAAAGTAGATGTTACATGCTTCAGAAGAATTGAAGATTACCTTCAAAGATTTTCAAGGCTTATCACTTGATCCCGGCTGCAAGTCTACTATAGCAAATTTTGTATAGATCTTTTAAACACAAACACACCTGCAACACACAAAAACATGTATATGGGAGCTTGAAGAACATGTTTGACAACTCACTTTTGACTGTAGCCTTCCCTCAAAAAAGCTGTAGAACGAGGACTATGCACAGCTAAATCTCCTCCTATACTGAGAACCCTTTTGATACTGCAGGATGGCCCAAATACATGGTGAGCATCTGTCATTAACTAAATATCTTCCAATCAATTAATAAAGTTGACCCATTGTGTAAATGATTCAGGAAGTTATTTCCCAAGAATATGTGTTCCCATTACAATCTCAATAATTATCAAGCACTTTCCCCTTTGCAGTTTAAGGTGAGCACTCCAAACACCAACACACAGGAGCACTTTGAAACACTGACCAAGTCCTGTCCACATACATGCATTTGCCAGGTTAGGGTGCTAGATACTATAGTGCCTTATAACTTTGAAAAAACCACTTAGTGATTTATCTATTCACCTTGTGTTTTGCAAGAAATGACAAATTTGAGCTTTATTTGTGCCAATACTGAGCTGTTCTGCACAGTCCCACCGTCAGCAGTGCTAGGATAATCATTGATGTTGCAGGTTGCCTTGCTTATTTCCTTAAACAACTGCAGACAGAGCAACCCTATTACTGCTGTGCTTTGTAAGACACTGACCTGAATTTTTCACACATTGTAGTGGAAAATGGGAATAATGGTGACAGTCTGTGAAATTACACAATGGCTAGAGAACAAGAATTGATGCTCAGGTTGATTGAAAAAAAGAGGATCTTGGAAATCTGCGGGAGTCTACCACATAGTATGCTGCCTCTCTAAGCCAATATGATTCAAGCTGAAAATTGAGCCTCTCTCCTGCTTTTTAATCTGTGTTGTTTTTCTAACAACTGGGAGTTCACTTGTCTAATGCTGGTTTGCTCCTCTGTTAGCTGCATGAGGCTTTCTGCAGACGTCATAAATTTTTGAGGCCAGAACAGGTCATCAAGACCATCTCTCCCTATCCCCGCTCATAATGGTCTTCTTACTGATCATTACACCGTTCCCCTTAACTTGTGCTTTGGTGAGCATGTATTTGGAAAGAGACTGAGTATCTGTGTGTATGGGAATGGGAAATGCTCTGGAATCTCTGATCCACTGCTCCGAAAAGCTGTGGTGTAAAACTGAAGACACAAAGGGAACACAGTGTGTCCTCAGCAGCCGTTCCTCCTCCTCCTCTGTGGACTGGTTTGATAGCCTTGTGCAACCCCTGGCACCACCCAGGAATCAGCACCTGTTTTCAGCCCTATGACTCCTAATTTTATGGAGATTGCAAGTAATGAATCTGCACCATCCTCTCCAGGGCTTGCAGATTTTTAAGTGCTGGCTATGTATACATCCAATTTTTTAAAAGAGGAAAGACAATACCATATTAAGAAGGTAATCAAATGCAAACCTTCTAGCTTATTTTATCTGTTCCTGGATAAAATACTTCTGTGACAAAGTTATATTTTTGAAACGGTGATTAGGGAGGTATAAGCTACTTGCAGTCCCTGTATTAGATAGTAAATATACTTTGGAAGAAACGTACCGGTACATCCTCGGACATGTAATATCACAAAGACCCTGTTCAGTCCCCAGCAGAGATTCGTAAATCTGGCAAGTCTCAGCACAGCTGGCAGGCTCTGCTCAGGAGAGAACGGAACGGTGACAGGAAGGCTTCTGCCAGGTTCAATTTACTTCAGCAAAATGTGTTTAAGAAGCCTTGCAGAAAATATTGTCCTGTTATAGATAGCTCTGGCTATGCCAGAAAGTCTCTTGCATGTACTTACCCCAAGGCAAGAAGGGTTTATGCCTTCTTTGTCCTCAGTAAGATAAAAATCGCACCAAACATCCTTCTCTCCTTTAGCACCCCCTCCTTCTGTATGCTACCCCAACCCACCGGAAAAAAAAACTTTGGCAGAGTCATCTATCACTTTGAATGTAAGAGCAGATATTTCATGAAACTTAATAAAAGCAATACCCATATTCTTCACCCAAACATAAAACACGATAGATATGGATTGGATGCCATTTTTTTATGAATCTGCTTAGAGCACTAGTGGATATAAATTATGGTAAAGGGCAAACTGCAAGTTCTACATGACTTGGCTTGCCATAATGAGAAACCAGTCCTGCATATAGCATGTCACCAGAAGACATACTTTCTTCCTAGTTATCGTTAGTATCCATTAACTTCTTGTTGGGGGAAATTTTCCATATTTTTTATCTATTCCTGTTTGTCAGAGCCCTTGCTAACATTTCAAGCAGTTATGATTGTTCAGCCAAAATCAAAGGCCAGTGATAAGTTATAATGATCCTTGCTTTTTGAAATCTAATTTGCTTTTAAGGAAGGAAGAAAAGGAGAAAAGAAAAGGATCTTACTGCATTTGCACTATGTCTGATTTCTGTCAATCTAGCATTTCCCAGAAGTAGGTCTTTAAGTCCAAATAAGTTAGCTTTGTCTTTCTTTATGCATTCATGCATTCTGTTATGTACAGCAGCAACACTTCTGTCATAATGAGGAGTCAGGATGCCAGACTCCAAGTCTGTAACCGGGTGCTGGTACGGGATGTGCAGAAGCCTAATACAGCCTCATCTAGGGTTTCAAAAAATAAAAAGGCAAGCAGAAAAAATATTCTCATTAAAGAGAACATGGCTTATGCACAAATCACCACCACTTTGAGAGTTCCTCTTCTTCACATGAAATTGAGGAACACAAGTTATTTCAATATGCTTTGACCCACTTTAGTCTCACTTCCCTATCATGAGCACATGGCTGTTACTTAACCACTTCTGAAAGCTACCATAGAGTCAATGCATTGTTACCATGTTCTTCATGGCTTGTGCAAAATTTTCACCCAGACTTTTCTCAGCAGGGAGCTCCCACCATGGGGCAGGTGTCGGCATTTCCACCTCCATATTATGAGATTCTTTTTGGACCCAAATCTCCACAGTACTGACACCAAGAGGACAAGTGGAAGTGGTACACTCAGGTAAACTTGACATGATTAAATCTGTTGGCTTCAGCAAGGTTATTCAAATGACAGAAGGGATTAAAAGGGATAGCAGCAGTCAGTCAATTGGGCAGTGGCAGCGACGTGCAGGCTGCTGCCGAGGGTACTTCGTGACTGTAGGGAGCAGGAGGCTGCTCAGCATCCAACTGCCTGTTGCTTATCTTAATGGTATCAGCCAAAACCCACGCTGGCTTTTGATATTTACTGCAAGAAAGACACAAGACAAAAGAATCTCAAAGGGGACTGAAAAAAAAAAACAACAAATGGAGACCAAAAGCCAAGATCCTGTCACCAGTGCACCCCAAAGCCTGTCTCTCAAACCAGAAGAACTTTCTGCTACAAGAACAACGTCTGAGTTTATACTATAGTTTGTGATTAATAACAGCACACAGGGCAAGCTTTCCATTTGAAAATCTTATAGAACTTCTTGAAAAACAGCCATTGTATCCAAAGCAGAGAACAAGGGGAAGAAGCAGGCTGGGACACACCGTGCCCAGATCCTCCCTTAGTGCTCCTGGGTTCCTGGGACACATACCCGCTCCTTCTCCCACCTCACCAGCCCAGCCAGAGATGGGGACAAGCTGTAGCTGAAGGGCAGGAATAACTTTGCTTTAAATCATATTCTCTGCTGAGCAGCTAATGATGCTGAAGCTTTGGAAGATGGATAAGTGCCAATGCCAACTCTTGCAATTGGATTGTGGGACCCTGCTGATAGGTTTTGCACAGATTGGTGCTCTGATGCTTTGCCTCCTTGCAGCATGGATCTAGAGGAGAATGTTGGGTTTTATACTGACAGTTAGAGAGAAATGTGAAGTTCAATGATCTAATTCAAGTATGATGAAGTGCCCAACAATGCCTGAAGACCATTCTGGCATTTATATATATTTCAAAACTATCTCATGTATTTTTGGAGCCTGACTTATTTTTTCTTTTAACTCTTTGGGTTGGCAATACTAGAAAAGAATAATACATATTTCAGCTCTTTTCAGGGAAGTACAATTGGCAGAAAATCACATCAGGTGTTCTCAGCTCGGGGTTAGGGAATGGGTCTCAGAACGAATCCTGACTGATCCTTCTCTCTTCGTTGCCAGACTGGATGGCTGAGGATGAGGAAGTCCTAAGGAGATTCATGCAAAGACAGTGTTGGTTTGGAAAATTACAACAAACAACCACACTGCAGCGTAATGCAATTTACCATCTAATCCAAACCAGAATGTGCATTTTTTTGAACATATTTCACCAGAATCCCCACCAAGCTGTTTTCATGAAAGACTCTAGTTTTTAAATACAGGCGCTGCATTTTTTACAGGCCCAGGGAAAAGCAACAGCTCTACAGGGACCACATGGACACATATGAGAAAAGAGGGTGCTTCTTTCTGCACTTTCAGAAAAGCTCCTGCAGTGCATAAAGCTTCTACAAGATGTACAGCTTCTTCCAAGAGGTATCACTAAAGCACTATTTAGGAATGTATCGATTGGTGGACATTTACAATGTTGTCAGTCCCAGACAAGATGACCTACCATCAATTATTATATTGGGTACTGCTTATAAATGTCAGAGTCATTACTCAGGAAATTGATCTTGACTTTTTGCAAGTTAAACATCAACAGAAAGCAGCAAACAATTAGCAGGCTATTTGTAAGAGTGCAGTGACACAATTATTGACACTTTCCTTGGAATTTATGCACTCACAGATACACATACTGTGTTTATATACCTACCATCTATGGGCTATCTGTACCCTCAGCAGATGCACAAAGCTTGGTCTGACTTGCACAGCTGCTCCAGAGTCTCATCCTTTTTGGGATTTGGACCCATTGTTACTATTATTATCTCAGTACCATCATAAGCTTGTAGATGTTCTCCTTGGGTGTGGTGGGTTGATCCTGGCTGGACACCAGGTGCCCACCAAGCCACTCTATCACTGCCCTCCTCAGCTGGACAGGGGAGATAAAATACAACAAAAGGCTCATGGTGCGAGATAAGGATGAGGAGAGATCACTCACCAATTACTGTCACAGGCAAAACAGACTCAACTTGGGGAAATTATTTTAATTTATTGCCAATCAAATCAATGTGGGAGAATGAGAAATAAATTCAAATCTTAAAAACAGCTTCCTCTCAACCCTCTCATCTTCCCAGGCTCAATTTCATTCCCGATTTCTCTACCTCCTGCCCCCAGGCAGTGCAGGAGGATGGGGAAGGGGGTTGTGGTCAGTTCACCACACGTTGTCTCTGCTGCTCTTTCCTCCTCAGGACGAGGACTCACATTCTTCCCTTGCTCCAGCGCAGGATCCCCCCCAAGGGAGATAGTCCTCCATGAACTTCTCCAACATGGGTCCTTCCTGTGGGCTGCAGGTCTTCATGAACTACTCCAGCGTGGGTCCCTTCCATGGGTGCAGTCCCTCAGAAATAGACATGAGTTGCACCACGGGCTGCAGGGGAACCTCTGCTCCAGCACCTGGAGCACCTCCTGCCCTCCTTCTGCACTGGCCTTGGTGTCGGCAGAGTTGTTCCTCACACATATTCTCACTCTTCTCTCTGGTTGCTGTTGCACAGCAGCTTTTTTTCCCCTTCTTAACTATGTTATCCCAGACTTGCTACCACCATCGACTGATGGGTTCATACTTAGCCAGTGGTGGGTCCATTTTGGAGCTGGTTGGCATTGGGAAGCTTCTAGCCGCTCCTCACAGAAGCTGCCCCCCTGCTATCCAAACCTTTCCACACAAACCCAGTGCACTGGGATACACAGGGATGCACCAGCAGCACTCAGCAGCTGCCTTTTGTAACAAGTGCTGCAGGAGCCAGTTTACCAAGAAAATTGATGAAGTCAATCACTACGGGACAAAAGACAAAGAATTCTGAATTTCTGTTCTTCCAAAGCACAAAATATTATAAAATATATTTGCGCTAGCATCCTGGACTAATCCATCTGAAGTATAAAGAAGTCTAGAAAAGCATAGCATTTCCCATTCAACTGTGTTTGCATCTTCAGAACTGACCTTTGCGATCAGAACCACCCATGTGAAGGAAAATGGGAGTTTTTTTGTTACACACCTTACAAATGTCATTTAAAATCCCTGTTGCCTCCCTGGCAGGAAGGGTTTGAGTAAGCACAAAGCTGTCCATGAGATTACCTGTATTTTCTTCCAATCTGGCTACTTGTTAGATTGTAACCACTTTCCTATTTCTAAATTGCCAGTACTTTGAAAATTCTGCATTTCATCAGGGTCTTCCTCTAAAAATAGAATCCTCTAAAGGATTTTAAGAATGTAGCAAATGTAGCTTGATTTCCTTTTCTTCTCTTAAAAGAAAAAAAGAGAAAAAATAAAGGAGGGACTTGAAGAGACTCATTAGGTAGCCCAGCTGCAGTGTTTGGAAAGCAGATAATGACCGTCCAGTTGTAGGTGAGCAGAAACCTGAGACACAAACCTCTCAACTATGTTTAGAACCTTTTGCTTCCATTTTGGTTGTTAAAACCCCGCAAGTCCCAAGAACAAGGAACAGGATGAAAGGTTTCCTATGATTATCTGTAGATGTGCAAGTCACATCTGCGCAGTCACCTCATTCCCTTCCCATCTTCTTCCAGTAAGCACTTCAGTTTTAGTCTGAATAACCTGGGGGAGGTTTGCAGAACAGTTGAACACCCAGGGATACTGAAGATCATCAGAAATTCTGCCTGGAGTTTCACTGCAAGCGCTCTGCATTGCTACCTTGAGAGTGGCTTGAAGTGACAGAGATAAGAAGGGATTTAGAAAATCTTCTTTCTTGCCTTTCAGATCCAAAGCAGAATCACAGGCAAGAAACTCCTCCATTAGGTCTATTCTCACTTCCAGGGTGCTGCTTTAGAAGTATCAAAAAAAGCAAACAGATTCAGGTGAGAAGCTCTACTTGAAGTCAAAAGAGGCTAAGGGGAGGAGGAGGGGTACTTTTTTGGACAGCGTCTCTGAAAAACAAATGTCAAATCAAGTGACTGAAGCAAAAATACCACTGCTGCCTTACAGGCTACAGAGCCTTCGTGTTTCCTTGTCGATATGCCAGAAAAGCATTAATGTCGAAGGATAGAAGATGATCCTGTAATGTACACAACCGAAATACAAAAAGTCATTTTGGGGTTCTTCAGATGGGGGAAAACCCCATACTTCTTGGGGTAGAACAGAGAGCTGAAGATTCAAAACTCAACAAGGACTTTAACTTTCTCACTTCCAACTTATTTTCGCAAAACTACAGCCACTTATTCTCTTCCCTTGCCATTGACATTGCAACTGTCAAATGAATAAATAGCGGTGTTTCAAAGAAACATCACACATTGGGAAGAGGGCATCAGGGAAATTAGAACGCTGAGCAGGAACCTGACTGTGACAGGAGGCATGTCAAGAAATGACTTTGTAAGTCTGCTTGTGAATGCAGCTGTGCGGTCAGTAAAAACTGGCACAGCCTTTTCATATTATTCCTACTGGCACAGCTGCCAAAGGAAGAGCTGCTAATTTAACAGATTCCTGCCAAGTACAGTAAGGGGAACAGCCCCATTTGTGGTGTCTGAGGATTTCGTTAGATGGCATCACATTTTAAAGCCCCCCAAAGATCTGTCTAATAATGAAGCCTACAGACTCAGATGTTGGTATTGGCAAGTTCTTTGATTTAAGTGTACTTGCCCCTTTGCTGAGCTACAGTAAACAAGCTGTGCTTTTGCATTTTTGATGTGTGTGTAAAAGCAACATGACATGACATCAAAGCAGCTCCCATAGCATTACCCACAATCTCTCTTGCAAGAGGAGCAGAAGGCACTATCAGCACCTGGGAATAAATACGAAAGAATCCTGCTGATGTGTTCTACCCTGTGCCGAAAAAGTTAACTTTCCTAGAGATTAAGCACTCAATGATGTGACTCAGTGATTACATTTCAGCAAGTTGTGTGCAATTTCTTTGTATGCCAAATGTGGACTGGCTGACTGCAGCAAATTTAACTAAACTACTTGGCAGCAGCCAGTGCTGAACAACACTTCTCTTTATGCCTGTGCAAAGGCACAGTCCAGCTCCCATCGCACCCAACAGCAATTCAGAGGCAATGCTATTTTACCTACTTAACCAAATCCTCAATCTACCATCTTTGATCACGATTCTATGACAATTTCCTTAATCGCACAGCTAGTTGTGTTACAATGGCTGAGTCCTGAGATGTTGGTCTTGCCCCTAGCTGAGAAAGGGATGGAGACAGAACCCCTGGGAGGGGCAGGGAGAGGACACAGAGGAAGAATTCAAGTATCCATATGTTCAGTTTGTCAATAAGAGGACTGAAAAGTGCCTACAGTACAGCATACAAGGATTTCACTAGGAAGCAATGCAAGACAGTCGAAGATTTCTTAGTACCGCAGAAAAGGCATTTCAAGAATCAAAGTTTTAATTGCTAATAAAACACCAATTTGAAACAGAAAATCTAAACAGCAATTGGAAGAGGGCACTCTGGGAAACAGTGAGTTCTCCAGCTCTCAACACCCTGAGATCAAGGCAAGCTGTCTTCCTGGACTATATGATTTTTTAAAATACACTGTGTTGGGCCCAACACAGCGGGGAGACTGAAAATTTAATTGCCCATAATGCGCATGAGATGAATTCAGGTGAACTCACAATCCTGTCTCTTGAAGCTCTGTGAGTCTACAGACTCCTGTTAATGGGATTACTTGCATAAAAAATACCCACATAAATGAGAATTTACACAACTGCATCAATTTCTAGTGAAAACTGCTCCCAACAGGTATCTTCTATGTGATACACTCCATCTCAATGATGCAAGATGACCTAAAACTTAATTTAGTGAGAAACAGTAAAACTCAGGGGACCTGTGAAGACTTTTAGCAAAAAGTTTGTTGTTTTTTTCCTCCTCTTTAAATAATTTCTTATTTGTTCAAGGTTGTTTGTTGTTGCTGGTTTTTTCCTGCAGACTTGACTATTGAAGTGCTGTTGTCCAAATCCAGTCTCAGCATATTTTTCACCTTCAGAATTTCACACATCTAATGAAATTTTCTGTCTCATGAACCTGCACACATTGTTTGATTTTTTTCCTATTGTACGGGTAGGAAGAAACCCTATTACTCCTTAAATATAGAGGTCACTAATGGGATTTAGGGAAAGGTCATTTTAGCAATTATCTGCAGAAGAAAAGTTATTTGAAATACAAAACATGGAATTCCTTAAATTAGGTTTTACGTTAAGGAGAGAAACAAACAAATACAAAAGTGGTCCCCAGGCTTGAATGAAAACCTGCTTATCTGTAAACTGGCCCTTTTTCAGAGTTCTCTTGGCAGTTTTGGCCTGAGGGAAGGTCTAGGATGATATGGTTACTTTCTTAGTAGAGCAATAAGATTAATGGGACAGATTCTCATTCACTGACTACAGCCAATTCTCTGGAACTTACACTATCTGAGGGGCTAGCCCAATATAATTTCCGAAATCTAGGTTTCACATAGATGAACCAATTCCTAAAGAGGAGGGTAGCATTTTAAAAGGCTGTGCAAATATTAAAGCATCATTTTTGGTGGTAATGCTAAAAACGGACATTTCCCCATCCTCCTCCTAGCAGCAGAAGGTAGTGGGCATTTTGTGATTCATTTCTAATTCTGCAGTTCATGGGAGTCTGCTGTGCTGCTCTGAGAATGCCAGCCCAACTTACGCCAGCAATTATTCTGAACCAAGAGGAAATTTTTAACGAGCCGGGACTCTATTGCTGACCTGTTTCCAACTCATTAATGCTTTTAAAGTCTTTGCCATCTTCCACTTCCACATCAACTTCTTCACAGCTGCACTTCCTAGTACACATGACACATTGCTAACAAATGACACAGTGCACAGCTCACAGCCTGGAGAGATCTTACTCCAAAAATTAAAGCCATACTTTGAAAGTGCGTTTGGAGTGACAGTGAACTCCACCAGGTGTTGGCTGCTTATTAAATCAGCAGCACCTCAGTCAAAACCTGTGCAGTTGTCTGAGTCTATTACCATTTTTCACTGATGCAATACTATTCTAAAGACTTTCTTCTCTGCTCTTGAATAATTAACAATATCCTTGCAATATAAAAACAGCCATACTGGATCAGGCCAGAAGTTCATCTATCCTCCTATCTTTTCTCTGACAGTAACTGGGATGAATGCCAAAGGAAAACAACAATCCCTCTCCTGAAACACACTTCATCCTTTCAGCAATCAGCATTATAAGGACTTCCTGAGCTGCAGGTTGCACTGCATTTCACAGCTGCTGGTGGTTATACGTTACCAGCCTCTGCCCCAACCTGTTTTGACACAATGAGCCTCTACAAAATAGTGTCTAGGAGCAGAACCATTTTACCATCTGAGATTGTGACCGATCAATGGTACATAAATGCCAACAGCAGCATATATTATCACATAAGTGAAGCTAGCTTTGACAATGATCATTCTCCCTGCTTATATAATAGGTACATAATAATTACCAAAATATTTCTGATCTTGTCACACACACAAAAGTCAGCTTGTAACAAGACAGAAACAAGCTTTTCCTGGTGGTTTAAAAATGTACATACTAATCTCCCTTGTTAGCATCTATTTAATTGTGCTAAAATCTATCAGACTGTAATTATTTGGATAGAGACTGTCATGCTTTCCCCAGAGCCTAAATCCAGGTATCTTTGATGTCTGTTTTGCTGCCTGAAAGAACACTAAGTTTTGTTTCATATTTTTCCCATATTTCGTAAAGTGGATATCTTAAGCCTTCTGCAGGAGAGGCACTGCTGGAGTTGTGGGCTATTACACAGTTAATCGCTCCTGGCCTGGGTAAATGGTGAAACACCAGCAGCGCTGTTACACTGACGGGGCTGCTGAACAACCGCAGTGCTGAGCTGGAGCTGCAGAGCTCTGGCTCAGTGTGAACCCAGGGGCTGGGTAAAAACTGCTTCAGCCTCATCCTCTGTAAATGGAGCTTTAGAGCGAAGGGCTGTGTCCTGCCTGAACAGACAGTGGTGCTTTAGAAAAACACATCTGTCTCAAGGAATAGTTGGGATAGACACAGTGTCACCTGCTGGGAGCTCTGCCAAAGTACCTCCTTGGAGACTGACCTTGCACTGGGGAAGAATGGAGCATCTCAGGCAGCCTCAAAAAGAAGGAGCTGGCTGAGGGTAAAACCCTGGGATGAAGCGGGGTTAGGCTATCCTGTGTGGGTCCTGTGGTTCCTCTAAGTCATGCCATGAATCTAGAACACCTTCCCTAACAAGCCAAGGACGAGGAAAGTGAGTGCTGCTTTCCCACACCTTCCCTCCTGCTTCCTGCGCTCCTGCTCAGAGGAGGGCGAGAGACAGGAGGGCATGTGTGAGCGATGAGGGAATGAGAAGAGAAGCAGTTCTTTCCTACGGGCAGAACAGATTACATGTAATCAGGGTGCTAAAGCTGTCACAAAGCAAATATGCTGCATTGGTTAAGATGTAATTTGTCTGCGGAGAGTTACTTAGGAATACAATAACAGTAACTCACCAAGTAGGTGGGTGCAGCTGAAGACGAAACCATGCTAGCTCCAAAGCTTGCCTGTCTCTCAGAGCTTTTAGTGCCTGAGTTTTGATGGTATTTCTAGACTGAGGTGGCTGGTGCTCTACAATAGACATGTACTTTGTGAGAAGATTCATGGCATATTTATCCAAGAAGTGTCCTAGTAGCTGTCAGTGGTGAGTCTCTCATTCATCACGCTGTCCCATGTCATAAGGGGAAGTTCATCTATCCCACAATATATTTCGACAACCTAGCAGTACTTCAAGCGTGCACTCTACCTATTAGAAATCATCAGCAAAAGGTAGGTTTGTTGTCTGTTATAATACCTCCATCAGCAGAGAGCTGCTGTCACTTGCATTCAAGTTAATCTGCATGTCGTTTGCAATACTCGGAGCCCAAGCGAGCGAGGACAGAGGGGTTCCTGCAGAGAAACACGCTCCCGCTGCTCTCTCCGCAGGCTGGCAGCTGCTGTGTGTTTAGCTCCGCACTCTCGACACAGGACATGCCGCTGCGTTGAAGTGGCATCTGTGGAGAGCCCATACAGCCCCAGGTGCTGCTCCTCATTTTCTTCCTGCAAGCGCAGGCAATTTATTATGTCTACACTAAGACCTAAAATTCTTAAATGACATGGTGCCCCAAAATGAAGCCTTCTCACTAGCAGATGGCAAGGGTGGCACACAGTCTGAGCAAGGTCAGAGCCGCTCTTCAGTATAAAAGCCCAAACGCTCTGTTGAAGAACTTCCCAGGGCCAAATACGATCAAAACCCAGAAATGCCTTGAAAGTCGTAAATGCTTTTGGTGATACCTTCTGTTCACAGTTTCATGTGATTCTTATTGCATGCAAGAACAGCTTCCCTGAAGTCCCTGTTCACCAGAGTGTTTAAAAGTATGTAAATTTAAGTGCCAACATCAACGGAGTACTTGCATGCTTAAAAGTCCTGTTAAACAGAGGCCTTGGGCTACGTCTCACTGCAAAACCAGGTCTCTTTCTACATCAAGATTCCTGTGTTGGAGCAGTTGCTCCAACATAAATGCTGTTGGTGATGTGGTACAGGAATTGTCACGCTACTGTAATGAACAGAGGTCACCTTATTTCTGGACACCGCAACTATCCGGACTGAGGTACAAGAAAGCACCAGCTCTGCTGGGACACTACTACATTTCCCAGTTGTAGCAGGGTTGCAGTGTATTCTTATTTCTTTTTGTGGTTAGAATGTCCCTCACCAGAGAAAGCAGCCTGAGTAACTAAAAAAGTCTGTCACTGATTTAACAAAGGAAGGAATGTGCCACAATCAAAAGTCTGTGAGAAGGTTTCTTATCCAGAAACAAAAATAAAGAAATGACATCAGCAGCTTCCCAAGGGCTTCCTTTTCCCTTCCTTTGTGAATATGAAAAATAAAATACAGTCACTGAATTTGAACTGAAATTAATTCCTTTCATCTTTTAACTAGTAGCTTTAAAAAAAAGATAAAAATTATTTGGTCAATTAATTGTGGTGAACAGCATCTTCTTATGTATTTGTACAACATCTTTCGTAACTGGGTCTTGGTTTGTCATAGAAGAGCTTCCAGACACTCCCACAACACATACTAAACACAGTCACAGAAAGCATCACCAAGGAAAAAAAGGGTGCCATGTAAAAAACCAGGAATTATCTGCAGCCTTAACCAGGCCTCGCTGTGCAACTCCAGCACCAGACAGCCTGACCACACGTACACGTCACATTTTTAACACAGAGCCATTGCCTCATGCATTGCATGGGATGAATGTTGTCCACATAAAGAGCAGCTATTCGATATTTTGCTTTCTCCCCTTTTTTCAACATGTGGTCCCTGAAGACAGAATTATTAATTTCCTCATCTTTTTGATGGAGTTAATCTCCCTGGTTTCTAATGGCTTCACAAACAATAACAAATGTGATTTTCACAGCAACTCTGAGAAGCAGGGGATGTGTGCACTGAATGTGGCCCACATAAAAATACCATGTGTTATGCAGATCACTGAATGTTGGCCTGAAAACTGCCTTGGGCAGTGACTTTTCGTGGTGAAGTGCCATATGTATCAATAAACCCATGCCAAGCAGCTGCAACATTACAAGACGTCTTCTTTTTTCTGAACATCGTGCCACAAAAACCTGCCTTAATGCCATTTAAAAGATACCTCCTAGAAATGTTCAATGATTTCCTACTACTTACATGGGCACAGACAAGCTGATGGAGATGGGGTAGGCAGTAATGTGCAGCCAAGAAGGGCCAGGGCCAGATCCCACTGATGAAGCGCAAGGAATGCTGCTGCTCTCTGCAGGACTGGCTGATCCGGCCCTAAAAGTTAATGGTGCAGTTTGTGTTGAAAACAGGCAAATCCCTTTTCAAAAGTGTGTTTTCTGCTAGTGGAGAGGTCTAGATGCTTCTTTATGCAGGGTGGCCTGCTCTTCCCTGTTTTAAAATCTTTTTTGCAAGCTACATAGAAATGATGCTACAGATTGCCAAGGATTGATAAATACCAGTGGTGTTAGCACAGTTTTAATCACAGGATAAATGTGGTACAAAAGAGGATTTTTAGGTAACAGCTTCTATTCTGGATGAATGTTACAGACAAACTTCTCAGCAGGGTGATTTCATAACCTCTCCGCAGGAACCATTTACAGAATTCAATATATTTATATATGGCACCTCAAAGAACATTTTTTAGTGTCAGAGGAGAAAATTCTTTGCAGAGGGCTTGAGATACTGGTCAAACCTTGTTAATTAGTCAGGCTGTCAGCTTGTCAGATGAATTATATGGATTTGCAGGTAATAGCTCATTAACAAGAAATAGCTACTGCTAATTATAACAAGGTCATGAAAGCAATATCATTCCAAATTTATGAAGGAAATAAAAATAAGGCAAGTGTCTTTTCATCTGAATGCAGATTAAATGAGTAGTAAATGTCTTTTCTCAGTATAAAGTAGTTGGTTCTGGTAGCTGAAGTTATAGCTAGGTATCTCTTTTACAGGAAGATTAAATGAGATTAAATTAGAATGGCCCCACTAATTTAACTTCACTCATTATTTAACCATGCATATTGATTCAAAACAAGTACTACTCAGCCCTTACTTGTCATCTTCTCAGTGTTATTTTCTATGTCAAGACCTTTGTAAACAACCGTGCATGCAATTACAGAATTTTGCTTTCCAGATTAGCTGGTAAATGGGTTTAACTGCCACAAAATATCATGTTTGTAATAAATTACTCTGTGATTTGGTTTAGCCTAAGGTAATGACAAATGTAATTTCTTTTCAACAAACAATTTACAATTGGCACACAGGCAAATATTTGTGTATTTAAACGCTCCTGAAAGTTTCTGTTTGACGTTCTGATACTAGCAATATTGACTTAGCACATAACGGATGAAACACTAGTACGGGGACATTCTGCTTTTTGGGGGATGGAAACAAAAGTCATTCCAGTCCCCATTTCCTCCAGCATGCCATAATATTTTTTAATATTATTGCCTAATCATTGTTACCTTTTGCAAGACCACATCCACATTACATCCTATAGGAAATTTGCTATTGATTTCAGAAGGGCACAATAAGGGCAGTTTGTAATAGAATCATTTCAGTTGGAAGAGACCCTCAGGACCATTGAGATCAACCATAACCTAACCTAACTCCAGCACTAACCCATGTCCCTAAGAACCTTGTCTAAATGCCTTTAAAACCCCTCCAGGGATGGTGACTCCACCGCTGCCCTGGGCAGCCTGTTCCAGTGCCTGACAACCCTTTCCGGGAAGAATTTTTTCCTAATATCCAATCTGAACCTCCCCTGGTGCAACTCGAGGCCATTTCCTCTTGTCCTACCACTTGTAACTTTGGAGAAGTCAACCCCCTCCATGCTACAACCTCCTGTCAGGCAGTTGCAGACAGTGATAAGGTCTCCCCTCAGCCTCCTGTTCTCCAGCCTGAACAGCCCCAGGTCCCACAACCGCTCCTCATCAGACTTGTGCTCCAGGCTCCTCACCAGCTTTGTAACGCCTCAGTGATCAATTCCACCAGAACTAGCACAACAAAAGGCAGCTGTTATATGTATCTTCACTACTGAACTTAAAACTATGTAAAGCAGCAAACTGGGACTTTCATTTTGCCTCACAGTTAAGGAAATTTCATGGCAACCTCCTGTATCTGAAGGTCTTCTACTGTATTGCCCAAACACAACACATTTCCTCTATGAAATGTAAACATAAAACAGTTCAAATTCTTGCCTGAAGTTCTAATCTGTAAATGTTTTTAACTATCCCTACTGACCACAGAACAGTTTCCCTGCCAAGGAACTTTGTTGCAGTGCAACAAAGCAAAAGAATAGCTTATTTTGTATAAAAATTGTAATGTTTTTGCAATATGGAGTCCTACTAGATAGTTTTCCATGAGGATTAAGACATCTGTTTGGAACATACAAGCCTCTAAAATGCTTCTCACAGTAGTTCAGATAATTGTCCATTTCTGTTGTTTTGGTGGGAAGTATTCCCACTGAATTGAGTCTTAAATGCTAAAACAAAGCAAGCTCATAAGCACAATAGAAAAGCAGGCAGTGCATCGATTTCAAAAACAAAACAAAAACTCACCTCCTAGGAAAAGCTTTGTAGAAATGTGCTTAGTACAAGTTGCAAAAAATTACAACTATGCTAGTGTTAGCAGCCAAGAAAGTCTCGTTACTTTTAAAGATGAACAGGCAGAGCCAATTTCAAATTACACTTGTTGTGGTATAACATATATAACAAAGAAAAAGCAAGGGACTGAACTGATCCCTGAACACCACACATAATGCATATTTCCAAAGTGCTTTTGGGTGTGTAACAAAACGTTCTCCTTTTATCCAGTCACATTTCAGTTGTTTGAAAGGCTGCTTGGCTTTCTAAGTTACTAAAATGGACAAGAAGCACTGATGTTCTCTGCCAGTGATGATGATCTCCAGTGCAACTGAGCTCCCAAATCAAATTAGGAAATTATTGTTCCTCCTGGTTGTGCAGCACGCTCCTTAAAGAAATTCAGTGCTTTACTTGCAGAACTTTCTGTGACATTAGAAGAATTATTCTCTTGGTAACTTTTTCCACCATTATCTACCAAAAGAAGTTATGTAAGCTGAAGCAACACCAATAAAATGAAGATACACGCTTTCCCGCTGCACCGCAGCCCTACCAAGGGGCACATCTTGTTGAAGCTGCACAGACTCCACAGAGTATTATCACTTTTTCTGCTTATGGATCTATCTGCATCATGACTGACAGACCACCACCGCTGAGGTCTAAATATTCTCCAGGGCTTACTGGAGATACTTACTGTTGTGTAAGCGTCTCAAAGTCGAGGAACAAAAGCTTAAAGGAATTCACTGTCTGGATTCCACCTCAAACTGCTGAGTACTGGAATCCCACTTCAGGCAAAACACAGTGTGTTTTGGGTTGTGCAACAAACAGCCAAAAGGTAACAAGAAATAGGAAAGAACTTCTTTCCACATCAATATTTGAGGCTTTTCCATTTCCTTGCTTACCAGCTTCTTGAGCGCACACACACACCATTTCTGCCGACCAACAGCTCACAAACGCTGTCCCGTGTCCTGCAGTGCCCTCCCCCTGCCTGGGGAGGATCTTGCAATTTGCCTGTAAAAGCAGAGCTCGGCTCGGGCCAGAATCCCCCCAAAAGAGGCTTAAAGGAGTGAGGCTTTCTATATTGGAAGTCAGATTAGGACAACGCTCTTGGTTTTTTATCTAGTCAGTTTTACAGTATAAATAGTAACATATTTATCACTGGTTTTATCACAATCTGTCAAACTACCCTTTACCTACTAAAGACTGCTGCAGCACTATGAAGTGGAACGAGTAGAAATAATTCTAGTTTTATTGCTAAAGTGAGGGTTTTGTTTACACTTAAATGCTCAGTCTCAATTTCATAACAGTTAGAAACCTGAAGCCATCAAACATGTGGTAATTAAACATTTTTGTGAAAAAAGGTGAATGTAAATCAGAGACTGAAGGGGGCATTTGTAGGAAACATGGTGAGTTCCTAAGGATTTCTATTTGCTCTGAAATTTTTCATCTCAGCAGGGCTATAAGCACCAAAAGTTTTAATGAGCATTAACAAACTATAATTCATGTCTCTATTTCATCTGCACAGCCCAACTTCACACGAGATTTGGCAACGGAGCCCAGGCTTGGCACCAACGCTCTCTGCTCTGTACGCTGCTCACCATCTGTCCAGGCAGCAGCCAGAGAAGCTCCCCCATCACAGTTCTGCAGCGCCCTGAATTATAGATGCTGCTGCTTGCAGCTGCCCCCAACATGCCAGGGCAAGGCGAGCACAGGCCAGGCTGACCTGAACCAAGCACTTGGCTGATCTGTCATGCGTGTTTCCTACAAGAGTGTAGCTGGACCAAACCACTGCTGCATTATTGCTGGGCAGCCATAACATTTTATTTAATGGCTGACTACTTAAAACATTGAATGCAATGAAAGGAGGACCTGTATACCCTGAGAGGCAAGTGGGACATATGGCTTTCAATGAAGTTATAATGAATATTCCCAGGACCATCCTAGCAATTTGAAGAAATCCCTCATTAAGCATTTAATTTTGCAGCATTTTTTTTTTTTTCCCTGGAAAATGCAACTCCGGTGAAAATTTGATGTTTAATTTATGACTTTATTTTGCACAGATACTACGGGGTGCTGGTATACCTGCATAAATAGGTGTACAATAGATTGTGTGGGTATACACTGATACTCAAGGAGAAGGAAGGGAAACTCAACCATAAGAGTTACAAGCAATTGTCAAAAGGACCACCAATGTATAAATGTAGACTAAATTAGTGGTAAGGATTTATCTGAAATGGCTCTGCCTTTGAAAGGCAGTAATAAATAATACAAACACCTAAATATATGTGTGTGTGTATGTTTTACCTGGGAAATTCACAGTCCACCAACACTGTCAATTATTTTTCCCCATTTAAGAAATGACAGCAGCAAAGCGCAGCCGGATGATCAATGTGGCTCATGGCCAAGCGGATAAAGCAAGACACAGTAATGGAAATCTGGGGTTTAATCCCAGCTCTGCCACCAGCCTGCTGTGTGTCCTTGGACAAGCCTGTGGGTGCCCGTTTCCCCATCTGCAGAGCACTGGGCTCCTTGGCATCAAGCTTTGAGCTGGAGACACTGGAGCAGATTTGCCCTGAGCCATCCTATCTCCAGCATAGCTGGGGCCAAGCTGGAATGATGACATCCATCTGGATTTTTCTCGCCCTTGCAGAATCACCTGACTATCCCTGTGCCCTGCTCTGCAAGGCTCCCAGCAGAAGGCGCAGTATTTTGTGGGCTGAACAATATGGAAATGCAGGACCAGCTTGAATCTGGTGCTGCTCCCAAGCTAGAAAGCTCCTCTGAAGCCAGAACAGTTGGGGAGCAAACATGTTTACATCCAGATGGGCTTATTAGCTTTAACTCTGGATGGACTATCCCAAAATTGGCAGTACCCCTAGCAGAAGCGTTCAGTGTGTCCACCCAAGGTTTCCCCAGGCTGTCCATTGTGGGAGCGCAGTCAGAGTGCCTCCTGCCTCCGCAAACCAGAGCGCCAGATCTGTTCCTGTCTCCTGGCCACACAGATACATGGCAGTGAATGTGTCATCATTTACCTTCTGCTGCTGAGCCCTACAAATGCCATTAGAGAGAAGATGCACAGGTTTGAATTATCGTATTGGAGGAAGGAATCTATTTTCAGTGTTTCAGAACCTGAGTATCATACACTACATCCAAATGTTCACTGTCAAAGCATCCTTGCTTATTCATACCAGCAGTCCCATTGAAATCAACAGGGCAGACAAGACCTGGGCTGCTGTTACTAAGCTAGAAGCAAAGAGAATATAATTTTCAAGGACTGTATTCACTGACTACAACAAATTAGTCTCCAGTGAACCTGCATACATTTGAGTATTTTGTTTTATTTATGGCTTTAGAAGTTGTTAAACACCTCGCTCTTGCTATCTAAAAGGATTTTAAACAGAATATTTACAGATAAAAATAAATGATCATATGGATGAGTGAGGCCTTCATGTGTTAAGTCAAAGTTTGAGCACTTACAGAATGTAACTTCAGAACCTTGTACTGACTTCAGGGCTTTAATCTGCAGGGATATGGCACAGAAAACTCAGCACGACCTTACCAACCAAGTTTTTAATCTCTGAATGTCTTCCTCCTGTCTGCGTAGTTTCCTTCACCAAATTTTCATCTTATACTTTGCACATGGAGAGTTGTCACTCTGCTTCAATCCTTAATGAACATCACTAACAAAGATAATTACTATAGCAATAAAAATGGAGATTTTAAAAATCAGAAATCAATTGATTAATGAGAAAATATAATTTTCTTTATTTGTTTTATACTTAGGCAGACTCTTAAAACACATAAAGGGCAGCCAACCTTTCCTTAAAGATCACAGAGATGTAAAATAGTATCTTGAGATGCTTTGAAAGTCACATTTAATTCTTCATTTTAAATATTCAACAGCATGTATCTAGGAGCATTTTTTCACTTGGTTATATTAACATGCTCTGACAAGAGAATATAATAATGAGATTACCAGTCCAGCTGTGAAACAAAACTCTTAAATTCTGCCAGATGAGCAGTTATGTTTTGGCAGGTTTTGTGAGCTGCTTTGGCTTGTCTGTTATCCACTTCTCCTCCTGCCACGGCAATATAAGTAGTCTTCAAAATCTACAACATGTATGTCTATTCGTGTTACTGTGAAGAGCCTGTGCCACAAACTGATGAGTCTCTGAAGATCTGGACTTCGACAATTTCCTCTCTTTCAGTAAGATACAAAAGCTAAGAGCAAAACTTTGCATATGAAAGAACTCTTTCCTGGTTTAAAACACATAGAAGGGGTAGAATGTAGATCACAGAACAAGGGGATATCAACTATGAGCATGAAAGCTTTGTCAGCTAGGCCTGAGCCTTTAGAGCAGGTGCAAAGATGAATACTCCTACTACTCTATGTTTTCATCAATGACCTGGAAGCAAACACAAGATCACTTGCTGACATATTTGCAGGTGACAAATTGTAGCTCAGTGATACACTGTGAGGAAGACAAGCCAGTGAAAATGACTGGGATCATTGGCAAGCTGTACCCATTCAAATTCAATGCATTCTAATTTAGCCAGAAGCAAGGCCTTAAGAAACAAAACCCACAAATCTACTTGCAGAAAGGATCTGCATTATTGTGAAGAACTATATACAGATATCTACACACACACACACACCAGCTCCCAGTATTATCTTAGCTGTATGAAAATGCTAATTTATTCCTTAAATTTGAATACCGAAGGGCAAAAAGAAGAAGTAGGCAAGTGTACACAATACTTGTGAGACCTTGTGTCAGCACACAGAATGTTCATGTCTTGTCTTAGAAAAAAATAGAATATAGAAAGCACCCCCCCAAAACTAGACTACTGGAGAAAAATGCATCTAGTGAGACTACAGAAATCTCAATACACTTAGTTTATAAAAAAGAAGATTGACAAGTGACTACTTTATATGGTGTAAGCACTTTCCCAGGGAGAAAACAAACACTTGGTACTTACAGTCTCTCTTGTCTAGCAGGGAAATTACACAAAAAGAACTAATGGCTGGGAACTGAAGCCCGATACATTCATTTGGGAAACAAGGCATTACTTTTGAAAGCTGAGCCAAGCAATATAGTGAGTTGCCCATGTTCTTTTTAGTTGGAGGATGCCTTTGGAGAACAAGCATTGCACAGGGACAAGTTCTTGGGCTCAAACTGTTCCAAGTAAGCTCACATACAGGGGATCAATTACAATGATCTTCCATTTTCTTCTGGCCTTGAAGTAAACAAATTTATCCATGTACACAGACCTTTCGCAACTGTCAAAGAGATGTAATAGTTTCCTTCAATCATCAAACACCACAGTGCAGCAATGGGGACAAATTTGCTACTGACAGGGAGTGACACCTTCCACAATCACCAGACGTGAAAATGGTCTCTCATCACTGCTGCGGAGCGGACAGGTTATACTAGTAAACTTTTAATATTATGCTGCAAAGGACAGCTCATTTAGTATTATTAGTTTCTCCCTGGTGATATTTCCCACAGTTTCTCACTGACAATTTCATGCCCTTCTCTGAACAGGATCTAGTTCTGCTCAGGAAGCCTTAAGCAGCTTCTCAAAGCAGTTCAGTTCGGTTCACCTCTAGCACACCAGAAGATCTACAACACCGCTATTGAGGGGCTCCATTGTCAGTCAGCAACAGACACGATACTGCCAAGAGCAGACAAAATCTACAGCACGTCACCGTAGAAAATAAGGAAATTCCAAGCCTCAAAGGTCCATCAATGATGCTGGGAAAACCTGCTTTCAAGTCTGTCTGTGACAAACACTATGGAAGATCCAAAAAGAAAGACTCATATCTGCATATATATTAGGTAGCACCTCACTGTGTTGGGAACCCTTTTAACTCATATCCATGTCACTTTGGAAATGGTTAGGGACACTTCTCTTCAACAGTTTTTCCAATGAAACCCTTACGGACTTAAAGGTGATTTTACATGAGTGAAAAATCCAGGCAGATTTTGGAACAGGCCTTGAAACAGGAAACATCCCCTCATTTTTAAATGAGGCATAGCAAAAAAGAGAAAATATATTAAATGAAATAGCATTGTCCCTGTGACATAAAACGTGTTGTAATGTTCCATCTTTAATTGTGTCTCCCAAGGCCCGTGAAGCTGAATTCACTTCAATTTGGAAAAAAAAAAAAAAAAAGAAAAGAAAAACAAAAACCCCCCATGCCACCACAAACCTGTAACAAGCTGGTATGAGAGATCCTTAAAACAAGCCTAGAGTTTTCTTACTCGTTTTGCCTTATTATTACATCTATAAACCTCAAGAGTGGAGCTGCTCAAACATGCCTTAGACATTCCTCTGTCTACCATGCCCGTATCAGCTGCTGGTACACGGAGTCCCTGCAGTAACAGCAGTACAGCACGTTTCCCCAGCCCAGGTTTACTGCAGTACATGTTTTGCCATGAAATTCCTGAGGAGTGCTCACATTGCCCTGGGTGAAGTGCCTGAACAAAGCTTAACACACCCCATGCCAACTCCCCAAGCTGCATTTCAGTGATGGACGGGCTCTGGCAGGCCAGGAGCACGTGCCAGGTGGAAATCCCTCACAGCTTCTGTGCACAGGAAGGGTGTCACTGAGGACATCACTGTCGGACCTGACGGGGTTTGGTCTCTCACAACACACTTGTTGTTGTAGCACCTGAGAGCGACACTGAAGAATTCCTCTGCTCCGTGCAGTCCTTGAAATGTAAACTCTTGTGATCCTAGTGCTCACTAACTACTGGGACAACTGAATAAGATAACAAGAACCAGAATGCTGGTGGTGCTCTGTACCTCTCCCTCAAGCAAAGCAGAATTAGCCTTTTGTTACAGAAGCCAAAGCTACAGTTTATTTAATTAAAGTAATCTGAAGAGCACTCTACAGCAAATATGACCTAGCACTCTAAATGGAGAGGTACTTCTTCAATACAAGGTACTACAGGCACCTGCAAGACGCTGTCAAAGAAAACCTTAGCATACAAGTTTTTGGAAAGCAGGAGGCTATGTATTTATAAATATAAGTTTCTAGTGAAATTACATTTAAAAATAAAAAGCCAAATTTACTTATTTTTATACAAATGGGTTTCCAAACAAGAGGTTAACCTGCAGCTCATTAAATGAATAGATTTTTAAGTGCTGAAGAGAGCCATCACTATCATCATTCAGTCTAGCCTCCGGTGTAACGTAACGGTTGGGTCTGGAAATGGAAAACACACAATCATTAGGGAAACTTAACACGAAAAGCGCTACTCCATCTTTCAGGGGCTAAACCACAAGCCGTGGAAGCTCCTCTCATATCAGGGGAAGGCTGCAGCCCTGAAAAGCTGTGGGTTTGGCTGGCTGATTGTGTCAGAAAGAGCTTTTGTTTCCATTAAGTTCACACAGGATGGCAAGGCCAGACTCCTCTTCTGCAGCAAGTCCCTCCCTTGGGGGCATGGTACCTGGGCTAGAGATGAGCGTGTTTTGTATTTGAGGCCTCCAGTTAGCTCTCCAACTCCTTTTGGCAAAGCACAAACACACAGGTAGCGACAGAAAGAAGCCTCAGATTTCATGCCTACCAGGAGATATAAGCACATGCTCAAGTATTTTGCAATAGACTTCAGCACCACCTTTGCCAAACCGAGCCCTAAAATTTCAAGTTTTGCCAACTCTGTCATTACAGCATGGAGCTAACAGATTGCCTAAAGCATCATATAATATACCACCAGCAGTCTGCTCACAGTCCCTCCTTAGCTCTGTATGCTCTCCCTGTAAACCCACACAACTATGTGATTTCTAGGTAATGGGAAATTATCAGTGCCTGGTACTTGAGGAAGGGGAAAGAAAAGAAAAAAAGTTTTTGAAAACAGGTGATAATCAGCACTAGCATTCCAAACTGGTTTTACTAGAACAGAACAAGAGGATTTGAGCTGAGCTGTTTCACTGGCACTAACTCAGAGGGAGCAGTAAAACAACAGATGTTCTGCAGAGCTAAAAAACAACTGGTACTTCCACTACCCCCAAGCAATGATGGGATGCTATTCTTCTGCTGGAAGAATTAGGGTGGCAAACCAGCACCCACATGATTAAAAAGGAGTTGGACTAAAGAAAGTGAGTTTCAGAAATTCCTAGAGTAGGCAGATAAATTTAGCAACTACAATTCAAACAGCCATTGATTTCAGCAGGACAAGAATTGAACTCCCTGGTCACTGTCATCATATTCTCCTCATCATCTTCACTGCCCTTTAAAAGCTGAATTTCGTGAGGTGTGCAATGGCCAGGGCAATAGTGAAAAGTGGTTCAGTGCTGTGACATCAGATGGTCCACTTTAACAGTAGCACGAAGGCAGTGCAGATATTTCTCTGACTTATTTTAAAACATGTCCCTAAACCAGTATAATTTCTTCAGTTTCAGAGGTAGCAAAGGAAAACTATTTATTAGATTGACCATTGCTATTTCATCTATTTAATGTTGCTGGTATACTGTCTCTACTAATTTTGTGACTTGAGTTCTTATTTATGCTCATAAATCTGTGCTTAACATTTTATATTATTATAGAAAAAAGCTTCTTTTAAATGCTCTACTATTTTTTATGTATTTTTATTAGAACACGCAAATCCTCACTGGCTTAGTTTCCAAGTGAATATATCAACTCCCAACCCCTTTTTGCTTCAGAAATAATAGTTTTACTGTCTGTTGCATTTTTCAAGTTTTGTTTGTTTCCTTTCAGCCTGGTCTTTTTGGGTTACTTACAATGTGCCATCTCTAATTGCCTTACTGGTCACTCAGGAAGACGAATTCAGCAATTACAGGTTTTGTCATTAGTGGACTGAGGCACTTCTGAACCACCTCTTTAATTACATACCAGAGTTACTCAGGGCTCTGCCCTCTGCTACAACACCACGTTCCTGCAGAAGATCACAAATGGCACCTCAAATTCCTGTTCCTGAATCCTGTTGCAGAAGTACCACCGATGCCCAGCCCCTGCCTGTGCCTCACCAGCCCAGTTCACATAACCCAGTACACGATTCTCCAGCACGCTCTGGCCTGGGTCACACATGGAGGCATCAGGAGAGCGCAACCTGGCCCAACAGAATAACTAGTTAAATCAGATTCGGGTTCCTCTCTAGCAGCGGGAAGCAATGCAGAACAACTAACCGCTCTGGCTGCAGGATGTGGTCCTGCCACAGGTAGCACCAGGGCAAGGGTTTATTTAAACTGCCCTGAGGACCAACTGAAGCCCACCAGAGCCTCTTGTGGTCACTTCCTACTTATCTCAAGGAGGGGCCAGTGCCTTATTTCCCAAGAACGGCAGGATGTTAACAAACAAGTTCTTGAAAAGACCCTACGTCTGAAATTATTACTTTTCGTCCTTTCAGCAACTTCTGAGTCAAACATGAGATCTTTCAGTTCTCCCTTACACTCTGGCAACAGGTTATATCCCTCAATCTCTCAGAGGAAATGATTTTTGTATAGCCATAGCTCCCTTCTCCTTCCAGCCCTTTGAATAGCAAATCCTAGTTAGCATCTATATAAAAAATTTTTTTTCTAGCTGTTGAAGGCTGCAGATCACCATTTCTCTTTCTTAGGACTACTTATTTAGCAGCTTGCTTCCACCCACAGATTTCTTCTTTGAGATTATTCGTATTTTTCTCTAGGGGGAATGATTTCAGAGGAGCTGCTCTTGACAGAAGAACAAATGTTTAAGACCTGGACCCATGACTTTTACATTCCTGGCAAGAATTCATAGTCCCCTTTCATAAAGTAAGAACTTAAATCTGACTTCCACAAAGTAGAAAAGAAGAAAAAGCCAGGAAGGATGCTTTTTCCTCTTTAATCTCCTTACTCGTTTAACTATAGCACATCCTAATTCTTTTGAGATAAATTTTGGCAGCAGCAAAGCTCAAGCTCTTAGAATCCCTAATTTGCAGAACAGTGATGCACTACATGGACAAACTGTAACTATGGAGTGTCACCAGCCAGCACAGTGGGAATTCATTTACATTACCCTAACATGAATTTAAATTAAGCAACACCTGATTATATACATCCTAGTACACAATATTAATGCTGTGCTATTAATAACACTTTTACAGTTTTGGGCCAGCCTAATTCTAAGATTCATCATAACAAAACAGAGCATATTGAACAACTCCAGGGTACATTTGTTGAAGTATCTGAGTGAATTAGTACTTAGTGTTCCATCGATTTTTCCCACAGATGTCTACATCAGTAATGTCTATTGCCAAATGCCTTGGGGTTAACACATCCCAACACTGAGTAAAACACCAGTCCTTTCAATTCAAGCAGCTGACTGTGCCTGATTTTAAATCTGTTCGAGGAGAGAAGTTAAGCACATGCTAACAACCTTTGCTGAGCAGTGAAGTTCTCTCCTGACTAAGTGTCAGGGGGTCCCTCTGGAGAGATGAGAATGTACACATAAAACAGGAGGGAAGTCAGGTCACACATGCAAGCCCAGAGGAGGCGAAACAGTTAATCTGAGGGCACAGGGAGTTTATGGCATTTTGGTAAAATAACAATTTTATGATGTTTTCATTTATCAACACATACACGCTTGGGATTGCTTACGTTATCCCCAAAAAATGAATTGTGTCAGAAGGATGACTAATACTGGGTCAAGCATCTGGCTTGATATTCGAAGATCTTCCAAAACCAGAAAGGGGGTGCCAGTTGCTTTCACCTCTGGTTCTGCACTAGACAGTAGAGACAAAGGAAGCTCCACGCCCTTCTCCAAGCTGTTCTGTCCTCTGGGAGCCTGACCTGAACCGAGCGATGAGCTTTGTCCCGGGAGTAGTTTGTGACTGTTGTCAGCCTTTTGTGATTACAGCTCACAAGGTCCTTCCTTGCTGACAGGACATAATGGCAAATTCTTCTAGTGGAGATATAACTTTTATTTGCAAGTGCCCAGTAGTAGAAGTACCCAGTATTTTTAAATCAGAACCAGCCAGAACCAATAAGATGCTCTGTAACAGTAAAGGATATTTTTCAGAATAATCAAAACTGGTTTAGGGCTTCCACTAGTACAAAAACATTGCAATGTAGCAACTTTACCTCTTTGTCCACCAACATCTTTTAAACTGTCAGAATTTTTAGCACTATCTGACTCTGGGCAGCTTTTTTACATATTATTACTATAAACCTGCTGCAAGAGATCTTGGACTCAGTGCCTCTTCGTTTTATTACAGCAGTGGTGAGAGAGCCATCTAAAGCCTTTTCATATCAGCAATTGTGTCAGTCTGTGTAGTTTTTATCTCCCCAGACAACTGCCACCACTAGAAAAAGAGGCTCAGGAAGGATGACTTTTATTCTTTAAAGCTGACAGCTGTAAAACAAGGTTCTTAGGACTGCAAAGAAAAAGACCCTCAGAGATGGGTGCACCCTAGTAATCAAGTGAGCTGTATGTTTCTTTTTAATTCTCAGCTGCCTGTAGGCTTTTCCCCTTCCCAGCATTGCATCTGACAGATGATTGATACAGATTAGGTGCCACTCACAATTAAAGCTGCAAGAAAACGATGAAGATCATGTTTCTTTTGATGTCTATCAAGAGACAGACTAGCTCTCTGAGCTTGTGATCAAAACTCCATTTGGCAGATTACAAATATCTAGAGGATGATAGCTTACCAAAAGCTTCATATTGTTGGGACTTAACGTAAGATGAAAGAAGGTTCAGATCCTCCTCTATTGTACTTCGCAAAATGCTTAAGTGTCCTCTGCATACATGAACCTCAACTCTGAGAGCCTACCTGGCCCATTTGCTGTATGTTCTCCGTGTCCTTGCCCTTTAAACAGTGACAAGGTATCAGGAGGACAGAGCAAAGAGATCCCACAGTGCCAGGCACCAGCCTGTGATGATAAGGACAGTGGCAAAGCCCAGGTGGTCTGACAAAGCATCCTCCCAGCAAGCTGAGCACTGGCTGCCTCCCACTTCACCTTCACACTCAAGAGAGGAAGGAGCTGTGAATCACAGAATCACAGAATGTTAGGGATTGGAAGCAGGCTTGGGAACGACAGTGTGGCAGAGAACGGGGCACTTGGGGGAGTTGGTGTGTGGAGGCTGAGCCAGACGGAAGGAAGATCATGTCAGGACTGGACTGGCTGTTCAAGAGTGGGCACAAAACTGCTCTGGAGAACTGTAAGGGCACAGAAAGGGCACAGCTGTGCACTTGCTCTTGCTACTGAAGCACACGTTTATAACAGCAGCTGTTGTGCTATTTCGATTGTTTTCCAGAGTCCTACAGCTCTGATTTGGACCAGCATCAGATCTCTCCCAAATCCCCACTGCAGCTCCCACTTCAGCGTGCTCATGGGAAAGAGCAATCTTCACAGGGAACGGGAGAGACTGTGAGAGGCTCAGCTGCTCTAGATGCTACTGCAGTGGTGGAGAGAGCCCCAAGGGGGCATGGAGAGGAGCAAGGAGAAAGCAGAGACCTGGTCCGGGGCTGTGCAAGCCAAGGGGAGCTTTTTCAATCACCTTCCTCAAGAGCAGGCTCTGGCAAGGCAGGTGAAGGACAGAGTTGTGACACTGGCTTGAAAATTTCCTACTTGCGTTATTTTCCTAATGGCACTGTTTTCAACTATTTAATATTAGTCACTCGCGATGACATATGCAAGTCTATTTTGTTTTACGATTCTCTTGGGATGACCTAATTGCATCAAAAATAGGGAGGTTGTTCATGTCTAATCAGATTGCTGTGTGATTAACTCATTCACAAGCATTTTAAAGGCAATTTCATAAATGCATGTAAAGGCCTTTGTCTCCAAACTTGAAAAGTCTATTTGAGTGTGTGTACACAGTCAGGCTGAGTCACTCCCTTTCTGCTAGTCAGCGAAAAGACATCCTATTATAGGACACTGAACTCTTATCTATTTGCTGGTTACATTTATAGTTCAGAAAGACTCCAGCTATTTATTTATATTTGCCCACTGCACAGACTTAGTGCCTGGGGACAAATGAGCTAGGTGACACCAGTGTCAGGCCCGCCCAGAAACTATTTTTAAAAACCAGGCTTTTAAACCCAACTTCCCAGCATTACACAGCAACATCAAGAACCAGGGAGGCCTTGTTCCTAAGGGTGGGAGCTCAGGAAGAACAGATGCAGAGCCCAATTATGCCTTGTATCAAAAAATTCTATATAATGGAGAGGGCAGCAGTTTCTCTGCCCTTGTCCCTGCCTATGTGCCATAGCCAGTGCACTGGCGTCCCATGTGAGGCTTTCAGGACACAGTAAGCACTGAAATAGTTATTTGCACTACAGTGGCACTTAGAGGTCCCATCCCACTGTAGAACAGATAAATATTAAGAATACCGCTTTAAGACAGAAGTGCTGTTTTAAAAAAAATACATCATTCTTCCTCCAGAAGGAAAATGCATATAGCTATAGCCTGACACTAGGTTTTTCCCAAGTTTTATAATATGTCTGAGACTGTGGGTGAACTGCAGCACACAGATTCCAAAGGGAAGGCTTATGAATCTTAGTAAAAAATAAGTTTGATTATGAGCAGAATGAAAGTGCTTCCTGAGTCAATAGCTCTGAGCTAAGAAAAGCAAATGTAAGGTATAATTCTGCCCCAGGTTATGATTTTGTCATAAAAACAAAGACAAAACTTACAGCCAGTGAGTGAAAGTACTATAACAAAACTTGACACTTAGCAGATTTAATTAAAATACAGATTTCCTAAATCCATTTTCCATTATTATTCTTCTTGTTCTTTAGAAGCTGATTAGGCAATAGCAGATGTCACCACTGTACAAATCTAGATACATATGCAGTAATATCATAATTAGAAGATTTCTTAAGTCTCACTAGAAGTTGTCTATTGAGGAGTGAAAAAGAAGGTTTACTCCAAATATTTTTCAACACTTAAACCCAAACCAAATGAATTTACTGCCAGAATTAAAGAGTAGCTCTCCACCATAGGGATTATTTGTAGGAAAAAAAAAAAAAAAAAAAAATCGAAAAGGCCTTGATTTGCAAACATTTTGGGTGCATGGCAGCACACACACTCTGTGATGCAGCAGCTACAGAGATCTGTGAAGCACCATGGGGACAGATCAGAGCTGAACGCAGCACAGCCAGCAATGCAGAGTTTAACATCCCAGCTAAAGCTGCTTCCCAAATTCAACCTCACTTCTCAAGACAGTGTTTGTACGAGTCTTCCTCACTGTTCAGTGCTACCACAGAGCTGAGATAGTTCTGCTCTGTGTGGTGACCACAGTGTTAGGAACACTTCTGTGTGGTGAACTACAATGTAAGGGATGGCTTTGCGGTCCTGCGGTCCCAGAGCCCCATCTCATCTGGGTGGAGAAGAGGTGGGACCAGACCTCTCACTCCATTGAGTTGCTCTGCATAGGCACTTCTAGGGCACCCCTAGAGAAGACCAATTTTTAGACTAGCTGGATAGAGATATAACCTTGAAAACCCCACAGTTTGGGCTTTCTATTAACCACATGCTGAGGAAAACTAATCTTGACTCATTCTTTCCTCTCTGCACCTATGTTTTCTTGCAGCTCACCATCCCTCATGCATGCCTAATTGAACTAATAAGGTCCTACAATAAGCATCTGCTAATCAGCCTGCCAGCCAACTCACTTCTTGTACAAGGTGTGCTTAATTTATGCTCAGCAAGCAGTGCTGCTGAAATTATAGAGGGCAACTCAGTGTTTCAAGTGAAGCATGGGGGCCTAAATAAATAGGGCTTTACCATTAACCCTTCAAAGAGGCCAGGTCCAAAACCCACTGAGGTCAAAAGAAAGACCTTATAACTTTAGCAGGCTTTGAGTGAGTCACCAAAAGCATTAAGCCATATCAACTACTGTCTCAGCACTTGTAGACTAGGGCATGAACAGCAGTAATACAACTCTAATATATATTTCAGCTGTATTTGCATTAGCAGCGTACATATTTTGCAAAAAAGGAACCTTCAACTTGTAAAAAGAAATCAGTAGAAAAGTCAAAGTGTCTCCCCTCTGTTTAATAAATGTAAATTTATTTAACACTAGTGAAATGCACGTTGTACTATCAGTCTGCATGTCTAAGACCAGATAAGAATTTTTAAGACCTTTCCTTACATTATTAAATTGCAATAGACCTAGTAGAAGAAAACTGGAAATCAAGTCTCCTTATTCATGATGGGGGAAAAAAAATCCTGAAGTCATAACAAGATCACAGAGACCAACACGACACAGTTTGCAGAGAAGATCAGTTGTGTCCCATGTAAATGGCTTCTAAGAGGATTTTCAAAAAACACATATACAATCTGAAGACTCTCTGCTTTCCATTGAAAGCTCTACAGCAATTGGATTTGCATTGAAAATCCCATCCCTCTCAGCCTGCAAGTTTCTCTGATAACAGTGTGATTTTTTTTCCTCCATTCCACAGGTCCTGTCTTACCTTTTACTATCATTAGCTAAAACCAGTCCCTGCTGAGTAGCGTACTATCACTAACTTCTGATACACGAGCTGAATCAGCTCCTGTACGTCTACAGCTTTTTTCTTTTTAAATTCCATTTCACTTTTTGCTGAGCAGCTTCATGCTGTTATTGTTATGCCCTTCAACAGTGGAGACAGGACTCTCTGTATCAATGCATAATGGGTTTGTTGTGATAATAAAGCCTTTTCAAGACATCCCAGGTTCATTCAAATGAAAAGTACCCACTTTAGAAGAACAAAACCCAAAGGTGATTATTACCTGACTTGAAAACAACAAAAATATGAGAAGCAAATTGCTCACATGGGATTCAACTAATATTTAAAAGGTAAAAAATGCAGAAAAGATTGATGCCATTTAAAATTTTACTGGTTCTAAATGAAGTCTTAGACATTTAAATTAAATTATGCATTTGTACACAGGAAATATCTAAGATTAATAACATGATGAAGATGCCATCTCTTGCCACAGCAATAAAAGGAAGTTTCAAATGAAATCCCCTGAATGATATTTAACTGTTGTAGAACTGATTTCAGTTTAAATAGACAGAGGAAGTATAACTGCATAGCAAATATCGCCCTGACCAAGGATAACGGTCAGCGTTTACCAGGAAGACAGAATGGACCGCGATGCAAACAGTGTCCCACCTGCCCCGGGAGGTGTTTCCAACACCGCACCTGAGCACCCGCCGTGGAGCGGAGCCGGGGTCACGGTGCGACTGCGGGCAGCGGCCACTAAAGGAGCACTTCTGGAAAACCAGATAATCCAGCTCAGGATTAACAACTCCCATGTAGCTGTGGAATTTATTCAACAAGGCTGTCTGCCCTCAATCCAGCTTTTAAACAGTTTTTGGCTTTTGGCCTGCTTCCATTTCAAGGCTATTTTTAAGATGGTTTATCTCTCCCTTAATGAAGACAAGCCAATTTCCCCACCACAAAAAATTTTTTATGCAGCCAGCAGGAACCTTCCACATAGTTTACAGAAACATCCCAGAGACTAGCGGGATTTGGCAAATTCACCCTGGCAAAGAAGGCAACATCCCCAAGTTTGTCCTTATCTGTGATCATTAGGTCTTTTTAGGAAGTATGTTCATTTGGCTCCAGACCACAGATCCATTAGTGAGATAAGTCACAACTCGCATTAGCTGTTTTCTGTCCACAGGTCAGATGCGAGTCTGAAGTACTTTGCCACAGACAGAGTGAAAGCAAAAATTTAAACCTGTCCCGTGCTACAGGTCACCTGTGGAGCAGACTGACAGAGCTGCCTGTGCCCCAGAGCACAGCCGGTTCCGTGTGGCCAGCGGGCTCAGACAGGCTGGGTCCAACTGCGTGTGTCCATGTAGGCAAGCCCCGAAGAATGACAGCAAACCTGACACCTGTGAGAGGCGGGATGGTCATCTGCACTGCAAAGGCTCATAGCCTGGTCAAATGGAACAGATTTTCTAGGGAATGCCAAATGATACAATCTCGAAATCCATGTTAACTTTCCTATCCAATCTAGCAAGTTTCTGTTCACAAAGCCCTAGTTAAACAGAATATTTTGTTGCTCCCAGATACATCTGAGTTGCTTGGATTTAAATTAATTATTTGTCAAGGGAATACTCCCCCAGAACGGGAAATTGGAGATCGAAGGTTACATTTTACCCAGATTAAATTAAGACAACTGAAAACAGTGGTTTGAGCATGTTCAACAATCTTAATAAGACAACAATATGACAACTGCTTACAAAGGAGACAGTCTACTATCACTTTTTAGCACCATTTAGTGAAGGTGAACAGCTACAAAGTGTGTGCCAAAATTGTTGCAGTTAGAAAGAAATAGTAACTAAAGTATGAGATTTCTTATTCATTCACATCCAGAAGAAAAGAGACCTGGACGTATTCCAGCTCTGGGGCAGGGGGGTGGAAGGATATTCATCACTTTGTCAGGTTATGCTGGACAGTCCTTGTTCTGTGAAATGAGCCAGGATACCCTCTTGTTCCCAAGGCTGAGAGCCGAGTAAATGAGCCATGTTCCATGAAGCCGGTTGTGCTGCCCTCATAGATTGTAAACAAGTTTAAAAAATTTCACGTAATGAATTTATCCTGGTTTGCAAGTGCCAAATGCAGAGTTTAAATCAGATAGCTATGAATGTATTATATGCTTTCTTTGCTATCAGTGAAAATGTGTTGATAACATCAATTTTACACCAACTGTCCATACCACATTTGCAGATACCAGAAAAACAAAACAAACCCAAAACACAGAACGTGAGGGAAAACTATTAAGTGATTGTCATTTCCATTAACAAAATTTGAACCTGGACCATAGAAATAGGACTGAGGTTGGTAAGTCATGTTTTGGACTGTTCACTGACAGTACAAGCTATATTCCATTTGTAGTTTTCAGATAAAGGCAGATAATAAGTAATATAACACTGCGTTCATGTAAACATGAACTGAAATAGTGTTCTGTGAGTGGAAATTAGGGCTCTAGACCAAGTGGCCTCAGTATTTCTGAGCAGTGTCTTTGTCTTAAACTGTCAAGGTCTGAAGATATTCTTCAGGTATAGCATTCTCAGTGATGCTGCGACACATGAAATAAGGTGCCTCTGTGGCATGGAAGAGTTTCAAAGTAGGATTTTTAAATGCTCTTAAACTTCAAAAGTGCTGTTTGAATAAAGAACACCAACGTTTTCTGTAACAGTCCTACCACTATCCAGAAAGTACAGGATATGCAGCAGAGGAACTTTTGCTGCTCTTTGTGGGAACAGAAATACTGATCTTGGTGGACCCTGAGCTAGATCAGTTGAAAAATCCACCCAGAGTCTCTATTTATCTACAGGGCTCAGTCCTCAGGCATGCTTTCCAATGTCAGACAAACATACCTCTGGGGGGTTTTTTGATTGAGAGTAAGCTTACCTATTCACTGGTCAGATAATTATTGGCTCATGTATAAGCAGTGATTAGATTTGTAAATCTAACTTGCAGCATCTAAATCACTAGAGTAAATTATTTTAAAAACAAGCAGAATATTAGTGCTATAAACCACTGAGCTGACTGAAACATCCTGAAAGCATTTTGCATAATGCTAATTCTTTGAAAGTAGTCATTCCTACAAGAAGCTACCACTTGGCACAACGTTAAACCCTTCTGCATTGCCTTGGGCTGTTAGCTGACTAAATGATCGTTAATTCTTTGGAAATAAAAAATACCTCCAGGATCACCACTTTAATGTTGAAGGGAACCTATTTCAGTACAAGGAATGCAGAGAAATATGATGCCAGTTTTCTGCAGTGTATTAATATTTCTAATTATCTTGAACACACATTTTAACATGGTGGATATGTTCATTAAAAAAAAAAAAACAACAAAAAAACAGTGATATCTCTTCAGGTTGGAATATACTTACTCAAGCATCTGCTGTGGCTTAAGGCAGTCTCTAAACTCAGGTCATTAGTTCTTATAATCTCCACAGCTCCAATGCCCCAGAACTCACCCCACACACACTGAAAAGATCACATAAATTTCCACAAATTTGTTCATCAGTAGGGATGTTGGACCTTATGTCTTTGGTGTGATGGCTACAAGCATCACTAGACAACCAAAGTCAAAACCTGCCCACTCCAAAGGCCATGAGCAGCATGGCGGCAGGAGGACCCCTCCTAGGGAGAAGGCGCAGGTTTTACATGAGGAGGATGGCTCACGAAGGTTCGGGGTGGTTATGTGCTCCACAGCGCATCACATTGACTATCTGAAGAGAAACAACCTCCTCACAGCCATACACACAGATACAGGAGAGTTCTCATGGCTTCAAGTAGCCAGATTTTACTTCTTGGGTGTAGGATGCTACTTTTAACTCGTAGGCTTTGTGTAGGGGCGATGGCATGACAAAGTGCATAGGAAAAGACTGCCTTTCTCTCAGCCCCTCACTACAAGGAAGGTCAGGACCTAGCCTTTCTCACTTCGAATATTGATCTCAAATGCCTAAAATATCAAAATCTCTTTCTGGATTGAATCAAACAGAAATATGTAGCTTTCTCAACTAATGGTAAACTAATGGTTTCAAAATTTCACATTAAGATAAAGACACTGTGCTGTCTAATCTGCAAGTGTTTTTTACCTTCTTAAAATGAGATCAAAGTGAAACATCAGTAGTTTTTCTCTGCCTTCTCTCATTATAACCAAAACTTTTTGTTACTTGTCACGTCAGCTCACTGGAACATTGATGTCACCAGTGGCTAATGGTTGACATAGTTGATTCCTTGAAAGTCATTCAGCATTCACCTGTCTCTTTTGCTCCTCCAGGCTAATAAAATATGGCAGCTAAGACACAGGCGTAATTACCACAAGTTGGCTGCACTTCTAAATTCACATAGTCTTTTTGTGCCTTTTCCAATAAATCTTTGTCAGATATTGCAGATGATTCAAAAACAGTTTGAGAAAGCTACCATACTTTTCCCCGAGGAATTTCATTGTCTGTGGATCTGGCTGTACCAGATCTGGGTCCAGGTCCTCTGCAGGAATCTCAGCTCTACCACACCCCCCTTGGCACAAGGGCACAGAAGCAGTGGAGCAGTTATGTCCTAGTTCCAACGAAAAGCTACAAATATGGGTCCAAAGGATTCCTCATCTTCCTACGGGCATAAAAAGTGTGTCGGAGTGAAGGAAACCACTGCATCAGGATGTGATCTTTTGCTACCTGGAACAGCTGCTGAGCTGCAGGTGTTTTGCAGCTGACTGAAACTGGAGCTCGTTTTTTCAGAGTGCCTGATGCTGATACCATCAATGCTACTCTGTGATCTTAAAATGTATTTAGCATAAAAAAGAAAATAATCAGAGCCAAGAGGCCATTGTTTCTTCCCCAAAACAACTCCTTAGAGTTTGCAAAGGACTATTAGAAATTCAACACTTGCATGAAACCTGCGGCAATTTTCTATGAAAGCATAACAACTATTTTTACCGATGTCATAAACTATTCAAAATAATATGGATTACCACCAAATCCCTTTACAACTCTGTTCTCTGAAGTGCCAAATCTCCAAGGAGACACACATACCATATTATCTACCACTTTCATACAAAACATTAGAAAAGAGATGGCAGAGAAGAGAACAGGAAATATGTAATTAACAGACACTGTGAAGTAAATGGGAGAAGCTGTTAAATGAGGGGCAGCAGCTGGGCATACTCAAAGTTTCCACTTAGTTTTGAAGTAAAGAATGACCTTTTTATTTATAGGACAAAATTCTGACTCATGTTGCAATAACCTGAGGGTAAACCTTAGCCCCACTGACACCAAAGGACTGTCTTGTCTTCAGTAAGTGGCCTAACTTGCAGAAGCAGAGGTGCCCCATGAGAAATACATCATGGTTGAGCAGGCAGGACACCTAGCGTGCACCCAAAACTGCTAACAGTTGGGAGACTCTTCCATTTAGCCACGTATGCTGTAGCCATCTACCCTCTGAACCTATCTGCATTTTTCAGTACATCCATGATCTTCATAAGCGTAATACTGTGGGGTTCTGCCAGAGTAATAGTGAGAGAATAGCTGTAGGATTTAACTGACTGGCAAATTAGGGAACTACTCTGTTCAAAAAAGAATGATGCAAACTAGGGTATTGCCAAATAAGTAACACCCAATATTTGCCCTAATAAATCTGTGTATTACCAACCTCACTAAACAGAAGCAAAACTCCATCTATTCAGCACCTCCTTCCTGTTATTGTCCTAAAAAACCTCAAAAAACAAACGTAGAAATGCAGTTAACTCTAAATTATGATGGCATGAGAGGTATCTCTCTTTCATTATCTGTTGGAGTGTAATAAATGTGACAAATTACATTATGTCTGTTTGTAAAGGGCTTAGAAAAGAGTTAGTGGCTAAGATTATCCTGAGGGATTCTAACTCCTGCCTTTATGGAGCATAAAAGGGTTAGGCACCATGGCATCTCAGCCAGTCAGAACTATGACAGCAACACAATGTTTGGGATGACATCAAACCAGAAGATTTTCAGATAGAATCAAACTGGGACAACTGAAACAAAAGCAACAAAAAAAAAAAAAAAAAAAAAAAAAAATCAGCAAACACCTGCAGAAAAGCTGCCTAACAGTATTCTAAACCACATGGAACAGATGTGATGAGATGCAGTTTTTAAAGTATTTGCAGGAAAAACTTCCACATTTAAAAGCAATGAAGGTCTTTCTGGCAGCAGCATATGGTATTTTCTCTTAGGCATGGAGGAGAATATCTGCTCTGAGTACATGTATTCACTAGTCCAGAAGAAGTAGCACATATCTATTTTCCAGTCGTTACTTGTAGCAAAGTCTTATCTTAAAAGACAACAGTTTTCCTCATGCTGCTATAGCTTTAAACTCGGTGATGCTGAGTTACGTAACGGGGGATTGAAAAAAAAAAACCAAAACAACAGAAGGCTGTATTTAGAAATACAGATAATCTGTTTAGTACCCATAATTTAAGGAGTAGTAGTCCAATTCACTAAATCTGTGTCTCACAAACATTTAAAAACTTTCAAGAAAATAAAGCCAGTATCACTTTCTTCCCCCAGGAGCTGTTCAAAGATACTCAGAAGGAGAAAGCATCCAGAGAGAATGTCACAATGTCTGCAGATTCCTCTCTTTGGTAGATCAGTGTGCTGTGGCACAGATCATTTGCTGATAGTTTTCCAAAGGTTCCTTTATAGCCAGACATTTACTTTAAAAAAAAAAACAAAAACAAACAAAAAAAAAACCACCAAACACCTGCTTTACACCTTAGAGTTGTGTCCTCGGCCAGGTCTGCCCCTGATATGATGCCTGCAGGGGATGGGAAAGTGGGCAGCAGGGTGTGCGAACTCATTTTGGCACAAGCTTCCAGTGGGGTACAGGGATGGACTACACCTTTCAGTTTAAAATGAACCAATGGCCTCTGGTTAAAGCCCAAGTCTGGCCTAGGAGTCACCAGCACCGAAAGTCAAAAATGAGCTGACCAGACTATAGAGGCTCTCTTCCTCCTTTGCCTTATGCTCTTCTCTGGACTATCAGCTGCTCTGGAATTCTCTCTCTCAAAACAAGCTACCCATACAGCAAAACCCAACCAAACCAATCCCTCCTTCCCCAAGCCTTTTGAAATCTCACAGCTCAAAGCACAATGGGAACCAGACATCCCCAATGAACCTTTTTTCCTCACACCTTCACATCTACAAAGGAAATTTAAGAATCCTTTTCCAGAAAAGCTTGTGCAGCAGCAGCCCGCTTCCAGCTTTATTGCTACAGAACTGAAATGGGGTGAATTGCCTCCAGAATTTTTCATTTCATTGAACATTAATATCATTTGAGAACAACCAATGCACTCCCACTGCGTGATCTCTGTCCCTTATCGGAGTTGAAGTAAAGGCATTTGCACTTTCCGCTTATAAAGATCATGCAAGCAGGAAGCATGAAGGGGAACTTTCCGATTACTTCTGAGTGAGGATTATACAGATGAGACCGTAAATAATATCAGAGCTACTGAAATGACCTGACAGGACAGTAAGATTTATTTCATAGTTTATCTGATCACTTTTGTGAGCGAGGCGATGGAATGAAGCTTGAGCCTTCAATTTAATCCTTTCCTCCCTTTTTTATTGAGTCAGGAGATGTTTAAAGAAATTTATGTAGCTGTTTGAAAGTCAGAATTTTTAATAAGTCACACAGAAAAATAGATTACAGTGAGGAAAGGACGCAGATAACACAACACTATACAAAAGGAAAAAATGGCTTTGCAAAGACTTTCCCTATGAAGGCAGAGGGATGGAAGTTATTTTTTATGATTTATCCATGCAGCTTCTTTAACCACTATCTGCATTTGACTAAAGAAGGGGAAAAAAAGGTAAAAAGGACAGTTTGGGAACCTCACTGTAGAAATGCAATATATGGATGCCTAACTTTCCAGGGGCACAGCATATGTATATAAATATATGCACGCAAGACAGTGATCAGGTATGGTCAGGCTGTGTCTCTTGACTTACTATCTGCCCAAAAGCAGAATCCTGTTGCTCAGCTGTCCATATGGATACATGGATAGTGGAGTAAAATGTCATTTCCATTAGTACCAGCTTTACCCTTTGCTTTTCCAGGGCCAATATTTCACCTTGAACACTGAATGCTCAGCCTAAATCAAGGTGACGATAGCAGCTGAGAGAGTTTCATGAACTCTCACACAAAATGTTTTCAGGGTTGTGGGCACCTCCATTTAGAAAGATATTTCTCACTCTGAATCTTGACTTTTTTCTCCAGTTAGGAGATGATTTTGAACTGCTTAGAGAAAGCCAAGTTCATAGTATCTTGCTCATTCACTTCAGATTTACTGTTGATAGCCAATTAAAAATTCATCTCAGATTTAAACAAATGGAGAATAATTTAGATGTAACTGCTGTTTTAAACACTTACTTGCAAGCAAAATATCATATATATGCAGAAATCTGTTTCCAACCTTCTGCATGAAGCAGAAACAGCAATAATTCAACTCTAAAGGACAGCTAAAATATGCATTGCTTTTAATTCTTTCAATATTGTGCACAAGGGATTGGTGAAAAGAATCAAGTGCCTTATGCTGCCTGGTTGTATATATCAGATGGATAACAATAAAATAGAAAACAAAATCATTTAGAACGCTTTTAGGACCATATGCTCAACTTCACAGGCAATAATCAATGATAACTATGATACTGCATGATTCATGTCGAAGAACTGGAGAAATAATCCGGGCTCATTAGGAGGAGAGTTACATCGAATTCTTGCTGCCCTAGCCATGGCACAGCTTTGTGCAGCCTTGAAGATACACATGTATGTATAGACTTACCCCTTCACATACACCCCACACAGATTAATCGAAACGGCCATGCATACTTGCCCATAAACATGTAACAGAAGAAGAGTCAGGGTCTGCTCTGAGTGTCAAAGTAATCCTATGGGGCTTCAGGCAGCAGCCAGCATGGATGCCAGGGTTTGAATATAATTGTAGGAAATTATTCAGACTTTAATAAAACATATACATCCGAGTAAATGGCCAGGAGAAGTGACATATCCTATTTACGTACCTCATTTTCAGGACAGCTCTCCTGGGGCTGGATGCTACATAAAGTCACTTCTTAATTCTCTCACCTTTTTTTTTTTTTCCCCTCTTCAAAAAAGATCCTTTCTTCTCCACCAGTACCTGTTCATTTCACTTCTCACTGATAGCTGATGACTCCTTCGGTAGCTTTCTGTTTCTCTCCTCCTGTCTTTATACCTTTTATTTTTTCTTTTCCCCTAGGCAGCTCACTCCATCCTTCCTCCCTTCCCCACTTCTTATTGTATCTCCCCGTATCTCTCACTTTCTTTCTCTCTCTCCTGCTGTTACATCATTTTCATTTCATTACCATTAATCTCAGAACAGTTAAATTACAGCGAAGAGACCCTGTGCAGAACCCTTGTTGGAGTCCCTAGAAAAGGACAAATCCCCTAACCCCAACATTTTCACATCTTTTAAAACATCATCATGATTTTCTGAGGCATTTCTATGTTTTAACACTAGGATTATGCATTCTTCATGCGAATCAAAGCTGACTTACTCTCTGAGTAGCATGTGGAAATGTTGGCAACTAATATAGATAAACAGAGAGTGGCACTAAAAGAAGCGAATAGAACTACATTTATGAAGGTCCCTGAAGAACGTACAGTTGACTAACCATTGTCTTTATGGTTGGAGCTGCAAGTTACATTTAAATGAAATCCCTTTCAAGACTGTTAAACATTTGATTGTACATAATTATTAAGTTTTAATTCCTCATTACTAGTTCTTCCTTTTTTTTGAGCTGGGGCAATCCATTAAATCATACAATTCATGCCCAATACAGCAACGGATATAGGATGTTCTGGGTCTACATAAGAGCATAATAGCTGTAATTTATTCTTAGTAATGACAACTTGGTTGTAATGAATTACTCCTTTTGTCTGAATACCGAATGGCAGCACACTGCAGGCAAAGGAACAAGCTGTTTGAATAAGGCAACGGCTCTGTTGAAGTTTGCGTCATTTTCTCCAACGGATGGGAATGTTGGGAAGCAGCAGAGGACTGGCTGGAAAAGCAGCAACTCATCTTGGGCAAAGTTCACTTGAAGTCAATAAAACTGGGTCATTAACAGCCGCGGATAAAATACTAGGTCCAGATTTAATGATTTCCCTGGCAGTTTGCCATACCTTTGAAAATTTGGCTCTTTACCTCCGAGGAACAGGGAAAAAGCAAACTGCCTCCAGGGAGGTGAAAGACTGGTAACACTACTATAAGTTAAAAAAGCCACAACCTAAACCTGCAGCAATTAAAAGACAAGAAACTAAATGGCAAAAAAACAGGTAAAAATCTATGAGCATCTGTTTTCATTTTATCAGGGTATCTCAACACCTGAAGTTTACAGTGGTAAAACCATCAGGTACAATGAACACATCCATTCCTTGTACAGCTATTCATGAACTCATCTTGCAGGTAATACAGACCAAACTTGAGATTTACTAAACTGGATAAGGCTTTATAGGCACCTAGGCAAACCACAAGATTTATATATTACTTTTTTTCATGTAAGGGGCAGAATGAGACCATGCAACTCCATTTCCTTGGGAATAGCTAAAAAAATATTTCTTTTTTAGATTCCTTCCTTCATAAAGTACAGAAAAGAGGAAAAAAAAACAGGTTATTCTGAACACTAGAAACAGCTAACTTTCACAGTCTATTTTCCTCTCCTACATTAAAAGTATTCAAAATGGAATTTGCTAGCAGAAAATCAGACCTAACTGCATTACAACAAGAAGTTCTGGAGTCAGATCCCTCTTCGCAGGCATTTAGGCATATGTAACTAGAGCTTAGCTCTTTATTTATAGGGAAATAAAACCTGAAATATTGTCAGCACATAAAAAGCAAGTATAATCTGGTATTTGTTTTGTGTAGACTCAGACCATCAAAGGGGGTTATTAAAACTATATGTTACCTTAGGATCTTCACATACAAGCACAGACAATCAATGTTAAGAACAAGAAACTATCCTGGAATATAAGGTACCTTCATATTAGCATAAATATATAGCAGGGAGTGCACTGGCATAACTATTTCAATTTTTAAAACAACTTAATAAATCACACTTTTGCCATGCAGGTGCATCTCCCAGATTCCCAGCTACTATAAATTAGCTTGCAGCAAACAAAATTGGAGGTCTAAGAGATGTGGTGGGCGTCCTATTTTGTTCTGGAATAAGACAATTACTCGGCCTCCGGGGTCTACATCTCAAACATAACTCTGGTGTCACCACTTAGTAGGAACAGGACCTTTTAGCCTGAATTCAGCTATTTTCTGTCATGTACTGTTCCTCTACAGAGTGTACTTGTAAATAATGGAGCATTCTCACAGAATTAACAATTTCAGACAAGGAATTTCACTCTGGTTATGTACCAAGGCTCCGATCCTGTTGGGCTATGGACGCCCGAAACATTTTGAAAATAAAGTCACTTATATAACTACAGGTTCAAGAGCTTAACACTGGGCATCCAGCTTTTCTTTGGAGATGACACAGGCAGAAGAGGCCACTGATCTCCCACTTCAAACTCCTTAAACAAGCCACGGGATGAGTTCAGACTGCACCATACCTTGAATCGGGCAAAGCCCAATTCTTGACTTAAAAATCAACACTGATGGAGAGCCCTAGGCTGATGAACTTGCTGTATTGCCTTATTACCTGCCCTGGTAAAAGCATGTGCTATAAGCATACACTCACCTAGCATCAACACATCATAATCAGATCTTGTTATACACTTCAGCTTAATAGATACAAGAGCTCTCCATCATGAAATTTCAGTTCCCTCTACATGTAACTCACTGACTAAGGTATTTGTCACTGTGTTGAACATGGCAGAGAGAGTTTCTAGACCTTTTATTCTTCCCAGTGCTTTCTTTCAAGCCTTTCTTGCGGGTGTCCCTGGCCTGCTCTCCATGTGCTCAGCTTCCCTGGAGTGCTAACAGCCAGACCTGGAAACCGCACTGCTGTAATGAGCCCAGCAAGATGCCAGACACTGAAATAGCATTTCCCAGTCCTACATGAGTTTACTGCTGAGGGATTGTATTAGTCCTGGTGCACCCACGTTACTGAGTAATGTACTGTCTGCATTTCAGTTGTGCCTCAGGAGCGAAGCCTTCTTCACTGTTGGCTTCTGAGGTTTTTACTGAAGTGTTCTCTAACTTTTCCCAGTCCTTAGCCACAGTTTTTATGTCCTACAAACTGATTTGCCAAAACACATTTGTCCACACTGAATGTGACTCCTTTGAAGCCACTATTAGTCCTCTTCATTTTATCACAGGCAATACAACTGAAACTCTTCAACAGAATTAATGTAAAAAATAATTTCTCAGTGCAACAAAGCATCCCAGCGCTATTAACCATTTAGATAACTACAGTTTTGGAAGAGCAGGGCCTGAGGGCTCTCTCTTCTGTCTTTCTCACATCACCCACCCCTGACAATCTCACTTCTTTTGGTAGAGTAAGCACAAAATAGCACTGAATGCTCTGGTGATCCACAGGGAAGGGGACCAGCAGCTACTGAAACAGAGCTGGCGATTCCTGACACTATCAAAATGTCACATCACAATCAGACTAAGCATTGCTATGAGGACTTACCATAAATCAAGCTCTCTGGGCAATGGGAGTAGAGGGCTGGGTACAGCAGCAGAGACTATGGCGTAAGATGAAAAATAGGCAGCACAGTGTTATGGTAGCATCAGTGACAAATACAGCTGATAGCATGCACTATTTCTCATGTTGAGAAGATTTTTTTTTCACGCATTTGGGCTTTATATATATCATGTGAAAACAAGACTGTCAAATCACAGGCCTCTACATCTACTTAAACTCAACGGGTTTTTAGTGCTCTGATCTATTTCACTTTGTGGCTCAGGATGAAGTAACGTATAAATCCCTTGCTAAGGATGTAGTACTTTAGGGGGGATATTTTATTGCTGACAAAGTGTGATTTCCAGCTTGCCGTGATGGGAATTAAATGCAACACTACGAACATCTCTCCCAGCCCTTAACTAACACAGAAAGGCTTCACAAGGGGTCGTCCTCTTCCCCACTGCAAAACCATGTTCTGCAGAAACACCGGCCTGTTCTCCACTCTGCTCTTTCACGGCTACAGCACCAGTCGATATGTGTCCAGCAGAAACTGCTTCTAGGTTCTCAGAAGCAGCAAATGCCACTTTGACAGACAGCTCCTCCTCCCCTCATTCCCTCTTAAATAGGTTGTAAACATGGATCTTAACACTCCTGTCATGCAAATAATTCCCTTCAGATTTCTATTCTATTCTATTGACTAGGTTGAATTTAAGTGCATAAATGTGCCATTCTCTTTCTGTTGTTTATTACCCAGGTTCCTTGCACGGATGTGTAAGCATTTTTAAAAAATTGGAAAAAAAACAAAACCAAACCAAAACACCTTACATCACCTAAGGGCTTGATCAATTTTGCTCTTGACATCTTGACTTTTTTACTAAATGAGTGCTCATTTGTTCCCTTTCCACCTTCTTGTTTGTTGCTATTTTAATGCCTGCTAGACTACTTAATTCATTCAAGTGAGACTGGGGCTTATGAAGTCTCTGGATACGAGAAGCCCTCCAAGTCTCACATTTCTACTGTTGTGGGACTGAGCTTTGAAAAGAGGTCCCTGAAATCCATTCGCACAAGGAAAATGCACATCTTTGGAACACATTTACCACAGGGAACACAGAAGAGCCACACAGAGAGATAGCTTTTCCTGATGTGCTCAAAGCAACCTGCCAGCACATACAGCAGGAGGAGATAAGCTCAGCATTAGACTGCTCAGAATTCACAAGGCTGCAAGTTAGCACGCCTCAGGATGTTACCTGCATTAGTGGGACACAATAACTGGCAATATATGTGCTTTCCATTGTTCACAAATGTGATAGTTTATTTAAATTATCCTTAAGAAAGTAAAAAAACAAACCAAAACAAAAAGAATAAAACAAAGAATTAGAAAACATCACCAACAGAAAACCAACACTGCAAGAGAAAAACAAAGGCTTCTGCTTCCTAACTCTTACTGTCTCTAGAAATGGCTCAGAGCACCGCAAGTCCCCATGCTCACAAAAAGGGAAAGGCCAAGCCCACAAAGTTGTGTGGTGTTGTTTTAAAAACCAAATAAACAATAAACCCACAACAACATACGGAATCACAAGACGGGCTGCGGAGTTCAAACAGCCTCGCCACACTGAAACCTGCCCGAGCCGCGTAATAGTAGCAGATACAGAGCTGGGTGGGGGGAGAAAAAATCCCAAATATCCAGACTGGTCATTATACAGGAACCACATCATGAAGGAATACTTGCAACTCAAGCCTGATTCTCTGAGCCTTGGTCAATATGTTATTAATATGCATGTCTCTCTTGTTTTTAATGTTTTTTTTTTTTAAATTCTCATTTAAAACATGACTGAACAACAAAAATACTCAAGGCTTTATGCAACATACCATGTGGTTTTCTTTTCCCAAGGTTAAATGTATTAAGACTGGCTGATACACAGAACAAGAATGAATGAATGTCAAGGAAATAAGTAAAAAGAAAAATCAGAGTTTTTGATGGTGCAATTGTGTTTTCTCTTTGTGAACATCTGAGGGAAGCATTCATTCATATTCTGAACAGGAAAAGGCAACTGAAACAGGTGGTCTATTACTAGATCCATTAAACAAGAGATTTATGCATTACATATCCATCTTGAGGCAATTAGGCTGATCATTTTTTTCCTCTTTTATAGCTTAATTGAAAACTTCTGGCAATAAAGCAATTAAAAAGAAACTATTCAAGCATTTATCTATGATATCAAAGACAACCAGCCTTTCTTTTATCAGAAAAAAGCTGCTTCCCTTTCCGTCCTTAGAATGTACAAATTTAGAGGCAAAATTCACTGTTAAGACAGTGACATAATGCTGTCATTGTCCAAAGTCTGAATGGTGAATGATGGGGTACAGACTTGCTAAATCATTGTTTGCTTTCTATTTTGGAAAATGATTCTTTTAAGTCTGACTTTAACCTCACAAGTCATGGAAACAGCCAGCAGAGAAATGAAGTTGCCATGAAATTAATCTTGAAGTATCTCCCCTGCTGCACATGCTTCAAGGGCACCTGCAGCTTTGGGTTTCTACAGGTGCTGTCCTCATAGGTCAGCACGAAATCCTCAAGGAATAATGATTTTCAAAACTCAGGTTGATGTGAAATAAGGAGTCAATCAGAAACGAAACCAAAAAAAGGATGGCTCCAGCAGTAAGATGCAGGTGACACAAAGCTATCTTTTGAGAGATCCTTCACAGGAATGGTGGAAGCCACTCTGTGACACAGGCCAACATGCCCCATGGCCTCCTCTCCCTGAAGAAGAGGCGACAGAAAAGGAAGTTGTGGACTGTAGTCCTCATAGTCCTCCACAAAACCCCAAACAAACACCCCCACCTAAAAAAACCACAACAAACCCACAACAACAATCAAAAATCCCCCAAAACAATAAAATAATAATATTTAAAAAAACCCAAAACAACAACCAAAACTAAAACAACAACAACAACAAAAACAACTGTACAACAACAACGACCACCTCTATTTATAGATTCTTTCTTAAACTTAACTACTTGAATAAGTCAAAGTCAGTTCTGTCAGGGATGTAGATAATCCAGATACTGGACACATGCTGACTGAGAGCAGACTACAGAGATTGATATTGTTGCTTCAGCTCCAAGTACTTGATGTAGCTGCAAGACTGTACCTGAGCAAAAAATATGAACATCCAAACCAACGAGCCCAACCTGCCACACACACCAGTAACCTTTGCTTGTGCACTGGCAGAGCTTTCTCTTTTAGGGCCACTAAACAGTAGTTTTCTTCTGTGTGCTTTGTCCATCTCCAATGGATGACTGGAACTGCAGTGCTGGAAATCTCAAGCACCTGAAGGGTTTTAAGTTCCAATCCCAAGTCCCCAAAGCCAAGCCCTATGATGTCAGAAACTATACTTGCCATTTCCTGTAGGCTGGCTCACTCACTAATAAAAAAATAATGCAAAATTACTTTAATCACCCAAATTCCACTAGCTCAAAGGTTTCAAAGTTTCCAGCTATACCTACATGTTTCATGATTTCCTTATATTTCTTAGGGAGCATAAACATTTGAGGAAACTGAGGATGGAAATCAAAAAAGCTTCAATTGGACCTGTTGGAGAGGGTCCAACAGAGACCAGAAAAAATGATCTGAGGGCTGGAACAGCTCTGCTATGAGAACAGGCTGAGTTGGGGTTGTTCAGCTCGGTAAAGAGAAGACTCCAGGGAGACCTTATTGTGGTCTTTCAGTACTTAAAAGAGGCCAAGAAGAAAATAGGGACAGACATTTTAGCAGGACCTGTTGTGAAAGGACAGGGAATAATGGCTTTAAACTGAAAGATGGGAGATTCAGACTAGATATAAGGAAGAAGTTTTTTATGACAAGGGTGGTGAACCAGTGAAATACGTTGCCCAGAGAGGTGGCAGATGCCCCATCCTGCTCATTGCAGGGTCTGGACTAGATGACCTTCGAAGGTCCCTTCAAACCCAAACTGCTCTACAATGCTATGATTTTGGGAACTAAAGATGATTACATCTCTCCAATCACACACACTGACATGCTAACAGGAAAGATCAGAAGCATATTTAAGAAGCAGACAAATGAAAAACATTTTAATAATTTGATTATGGAATTTGAATTAACTGCAATTAAATGGTCTACAGATAAAAGGAAGAGAGAACACGATGTACACTGCCAAATTCATCAACATCTTGGGATTTTAGCACAAGTGTCAATCTTTTTAAAATCTCCAGCTTCTTAAATCATAAAACAATGGATCCTGAACCACAAAGCTCATCCATTCCTAGCCCCCAAGGCTGGTCAACTATTCTTACAGTAACGTAGCAACACCCAGGTCCATTTTGCTACTGCCAGTCTGAGTAAATCCTTATACAGCCTGTTCTCTATTGTGTGGATAGTGAGAGGTGGAATGACCTGGAAAGCCAAAAATCCATTAACATGGGCACTGTGGGATGAAGCTGTGGGAAAAGGAGACAATGGACAGTATTTTCAATGTGCAGTTCTAATGGTGCACTTAGAGGTAGACTGAAATCTACAATTACAAGAAACAAAGGGCAAAAAAACCCCCTTGAGTCTGATATGTCAGTTTTGTGATTTACAGATATCCCATTTGTGGCTTCTGAAAACTGATAATTCTGTGTATCCTAAAAAGCAATGTGCAGAGCCACACAACATTCTATAGGATTAACCATGCTACTAAACCCAGCGATTACAAACCACCTTATCGCATTCAGTTCTGAGGCAGAGTGATAGCAGAGCACACGTTGCAAACAGAGCTCTTGGTCTTGTTGCACCCTACTTTAGATAAGTTCTGGAAGTACTGCAGCATGTTGTGAATGATGGATGAAATGAAAACTCTCCGCTCAGTGCACAGCGAGTAGCCAGCTCTCTTCTGTGCTGCATCACTTGTTTTCAAGGTACTTAATATGCAACTTTGGTGAGAGACATTCAGAAAATCCCAGTGAGGCCAGATGTCTCAAAAATAAAAATAGAACATCGCAATTTTGTCCCAGGGCTTCAGTTGTTTTTATTCAATTTTAATTTTATTTTTGCCTACCTCTATCCAGTGACCTCCCTTGTCATGGTGCATTACGGACTCAAAATATAAGCATCTACCAGTGCTGGTTGCTCAGTTACAGAAGAGGCTTAAGGGTCTGGTTGCTTCATCTCTCACTGAGCAGAGTTTGCACTGTATCAATACTGCTTTTTGAAAATCTAATGTAAGAATGAATAAGTGGTGAATAATAAGCTTCATCACATTTTTTAACTGTTCCTGAAAGGTTAAAATTGCAAAATATCTTGCTATTTTATTGCTTTGTCTCTCTAGTCCCTCATTCCTGCCTGCTCGTTTGCATCATCAACTTATTTATTGTAATAACTGCATAGCAGATAATATATTACTTATTATACATGTGGGCAGAGGTCAGAAGTTGCTTTATTCTTGTCTAAATACAATGGCCTCTAATTGTAACCCCATTAGGAATTTTTAATGAGAAAAGCAATAAAACAGTTTAATAACTGAATCCACTTCTACTGCATCTCTATAGTTAGTAAGGGGGCATGGAAGGAAGAAAAAAAGATTAGTTCTATCACCACTAGTTCTCCCATTAGGCTGTTTCCTTCAAAGGAGAAGGCAGGATATTATTTAGAGATTACATAGTATAGCAGTTTTATTTAGCACCTTTTACTAGCACTGTAAGGCTATACACACAGCAAAAGGCCATTATACACAGAATTGATTGGTAGATTTGGAATTTCAATCTAAAGACAACATTATTTTTATGTACATACCAAAGCCCTGTCTGCTTTATTTGCTTGGAAGGGAGGCCGGAACTGTTCCAGCAGACTTTCTATTTTCCACCAGTTGCCACAAGAAAGATATTAAGGGTAGAGAGCAGAGGAGGTAATTCCCATCTCTGGGGGGAAAATGAGTCAGACTAGTTATGCAATAGAGGCTTTCACTGATTAAGAAGGGTGCTGTATTCAGGTAGACGACTGGCCAGAAACAGATGCTATTTGTGGGCATAACTGAGCCTTAGCAAACTGGCTGTTTATTAAAGCAGGTGTTTGTGGGGACTCATGTCTGACACTGCAGATGTGGCATTCTGCTGGGAGACTGTGTTAGAGAACATCGGTTTTCTTCCCAGTTACACTTACGCTTCAACTGAGTTGATACAGGAACTAAAATAGATTCAACAGCATCAGCATTGCCTTTGAAAACTGGGGATAATCAGGGACGTAGCAAGAAAATACAAATTGTTACTCCCACCAGCTGCTCTGTTGCCCAGTTTTGATCTCATAATCATTCATTATTGTCTGATTAAAAAAAAAAAAACAAACAAACAACAAAACAAAAACCAACCAACCAACACAACAACCACCACCAAACAAACCAACCAACCAACCACACGCAAACAAAAACCCAACCCCACAACTTTTTAAAAGTTTCTCTGGCTTCCATTAAATCAACAGCACCATCACCACATAACCACCCCCACCCCCTTCAGAAGTCCCAAAGATCTAGGCAAAATATACCCTATTCATACCATAAGAAACAGGAACACAAGGAGAGCAACGGCTTCATAGGCTGAAATTTGGCTCATGTCAGAAGAGGAACAGTACATTGTCACTGAGACCAAGCATCCCTTCCTACAGGAGACATCACGCTTATTGATATGTGAATGCTAGCTCTGTTTCAAGCATTCATCATTCTGGTGACATGGGCAGCAGGCTAGGTTGATCAGATATTCTAAGTTAAAATTATGTTCTGACAGCTGTTTTCCGTTCTTAGTCAAAATGAAAAAATCTTCAGCCTCCAGTGACAAGAAGATGCCATGCCCTTTTCATTTGGGAAATTTACCTCATGGTGTTACTTATTTATTTAAAAGACATGCCACAGTGGCAGCAGTGTATAATACCATGCCACATATACCAGGCCGTGTCATTTTTTGACAAAACAAAAGCCAACAATTGTTCTACATGTTTTGTAAACATCAATGATGGGTGCATCTTCACAGGACCTAACACACCTTCTCCAGACAGAAATACCTTTGGCTTGTTTTACAACAGAACACCGTGAACCGGGCCTGGCTGTCTCAATGCTCTTTTAGCCTCTCTGTTCATAATTCAGACCCTCAGCTACTCCCATTTGTCACTTAATCTTTGCTGTGCCAAAAGTCGACATACACCAAACAGACAGAGCTCCCTAAACATTTAAAATTATGTTTCTGAATATGATGCACTTTTGAGATGGTTATGTAAGATCACAGTATCTCAATTCAAAAATACTAGTTGCAGTAGAAATTCCCCAAAGTTCTCTCAGTCAAGAGTTTTTTGTCATTGTAATTAATGTGGTCTTATAAACAAGATGAATGGAAACTCTGAAGGGGATTTTCAGTGCTTTAGACCATAAGGTAACTGTGGAACAGGAAACAAGACAATGATATACACCTATATTTACAAGTTAGTTATGGAGAAGCCTTACATCACACAGGAAAAAAGGAATCTGCAAGTTCAGTTTTGCAGAAATATTGGTAAAACACCCCACTACACAGTTGGCACAGAAGTGAACCAAGGACTTGATACAAAATTAGCACAGAAAACAAAATGCTCGCAAATTCCCAGGGAGGACTTATTGATGTTGTGTCTTAAACAGCTATTCTGAAATAGTCTAAGACGGCTGCTTGTGTTATTATGCACTACACATTGTAACTCACCTGTGGATTTCCTGTTGGTTTTGTTTATTTGGTTTGTTGTTGTTTGTGGGTTTTTTTGTTTTGTTTTTGTTAGTTTGGGTTTTGTTTGTTTTCTTTGTTTTTTGCTCGTTTATGGTTTTGGGGTGGTTTGTTTTGATTTTGTTTTGATTTTTTTTTTTTTTTCCCAGGCAAAACTATATCTCATAACCCCCAAATGCTTGCTGAAATTTTAGGTGTTTGAAATTCACAAGTTTGTTTAAGAGTCTTCTGACTGATAAGAGAGAAGGTCAGGCTGTGAAGGGATGTGCTGGATTGTGAGATGCTGGGGTTTGAAATCCTGAGACTGAGAGCAGGAGTGTGTTCGCCTGCATCCGAATAACTGCTCAAATGCTACAGATCCCTTCCCAGAGGCAAAGTGCCCACAGTGTGAATAACAACTTGATATCTACACAACATTTGCTCTGCCAGATGATATTTAGAAAAGCTAAACCACAATCCTAAGCAAAAGCGCTTGGTCAATGATCCTTAGTAAAGCAGATTCCTTATTGCATACAGTGCAGCCTCTACAACTCAACTTTCCAAAATGAGTAAAGCATGAAAGGCAGATGAATTCAGATGAAATTAAACCACAAGTATCCATTGCACTTCACAAATAAAACCCTCTGCTTACTCTACATGCATTCACTTAATTGGGACAAATGCTCAAATGGTCCAGCAAAGCAGTTTTTTGCCTGCCATGTTTATTAATATCAACAATATGAATGATAGGCTGCAGAATATTATCTATAAATTTGATTTAAAATTCATCAATGCAGATCAGGAAATAATTAAAAAGAGTTAACAGTAATGTAATCAGGAAACAGAAAGCCTGATTTGATCAGCCTGCCCAATCAAAGCAGCTTTACTTTTCAAATCCTGTATATTCAGGGCTTAGCAACAAACTATTCAAAATAGCACATCAAGTCCAGAAACATTTACAGACTGTATCTGAGGAAAGATCCACATGGACAATCTTTCCCTTCATAAAAAGAGACACAAGTCACAGAACACCCAGCTCAATAGCAGTGAAAAAGCACACTTAGTACACCAGGTTTTGTTTGTTTTTTTTAATAAAAATTATTGCATCTTAAGTATTTAAATTCTCGGGTCAAACCACTGAGCTTAATCACAGAAATGCAAAAAAATCCTTTTAGTTTGCAAAGAATTACATGACCAGTAAAGCACATAGCACCATTTGCAAACTTCAGCACCGAGATTATAGCACTGGCATATGCAGTTCACTTGCATTTTAGACTCTGCTAGACATAAAATGAAATTTACTTATGCCTTTTAATTAACGTGGCGTGCAAGACCATCTCTGAAATGTGTATTTGAGCAATATAAAGCATTGCTCAAAGTATGAAGCGTTTAATCCTATGCTCCTCTGAGCTGAGGTAACTACACACCTGACTGTGCACCAAAGAAATATCGGTGGATGTTTCCATGACTAATGATATTCATCTGTTCATGGGAGTAGGGCCAAGCATGTTAAAATTAATAAGCTGCCCATATAGTATAAGCAGATAACAAAAACATACTCAGTACTAGAAAGTTACAGTCATCATTTACTGTGAGGCTGGTTTGTTAAAATAAAGATGTGTGGTAGAAAACAGTGTGCCTCTGCTGCCCTTCCACAGATTACTGCCTTCTGTATTTTTACTTTGAAGATGATTAGGGATACTAAGAAGTCACGTAACATGTGTTGTCAGTAGATAATAAAGGTATCTTTTCATTTTGAGAGTAATCTTGCTTTGACTTTCATTTAGTTTTCATTGGACTGAAGTGTCTAATATAAGTACAGTAAATCAACATAGTTTTAATGGTCAAAGTTCAATTACCTAATACAAGGTATTTGTTTCTGTAGGATAGAGTCAAACACAAGGGTATTGAGGATAAAGAGCAACATTCATCAAATGCGGATTAAATGAAACAAAGACTTGGTGAGTAGAATTCCATCTCATTTTGTTTGAAGGACTACAACAACTTTGATTTTCACGGCCTCTAAGATCATGACATTACGCCACTGAAATTTTAAGAAACAAAAATTATACCATCACTCTTCATTTTCTACACTGTTGCCTTTGGAACAGATTACAAAGTACAATTTCCTATTATTTTTCAGTGAAGAAGGAAAAATTGTGAGAACAGTTAGCCCAGATTTTAATCTTCATTGCCCGCTGAACAGCGGCACTGTGATGCATGACCCTGACCTTTCGCAGCCGGGTATATTTTGACTGTTTGCCCACTCAGCTCCATCCCTACATTTTAGTGAGGCCGTAAACAAGAGATGTGGAATGGCATGCCCAGCAAATCACAGAATGCTGAAAAGGTCAAAATAGTAGTGCCGAATGTTTCTACTCTGTAATTTACAGAATATATGAGGCATTCACAACCTAATAACTCATTCATATGACAAAAACTGTAGTGAATGTAAAATGGCAGAACATGAATTCCTTCCAGTGACAGCGTTTCTAACAAGCACAGAAAATGGTGCAAACTTTGCCCTGTGGTTCTCTTTTCTGAAACATTAATATTGCCTGACTTTCGATGCACAATAGCATATGCCTGTGGACTGTGCAGTCAAATATCTCTGTGTTTGCAGTCATGCTCAGAACCCAAAAGTCAAGGTCCCCGAGGGAAAAATCCTGGTCAAAGCCTTCCCTATCCATACTCCTTCTCACCCTTCTCAGAGCACTCTCTGAGTTCCAGGTGATTTTATTGTCACAACGCTCCTAGAAACCAGAAAAGTGCTACCCTCACTTCAAAACCTCCTGCCAAGGTCAGGAGAACTACAGCAGAACAAAAAAATGGCAGAGCTCTTATCAGCAGCCCTAATCCCCCGCTCTCCACTAAGACTATCTTTTCTACTTTCTGTCCCATGGGCTGAACTTCATTTTTATAGAAACAAATTTGTGCCCATTTCTCAGACACAAGTCAAATGCAGTAAATCTAGTAACCAAGCCCAGTTCAGCATAGCTGCATGTCTGTGGCAGTTGAAGTGATGGTTGTATTTGTTAATGACAGTTTAGTCCTAATGAAGTGCTCAAGACACACGCCCTGGAAACCCTCACACAACAGTCACCACTTTCAGAGAAAGCTTCCTGGCGCAAGATGATTTGAGGCATTCCTCCATCACCATACGTTGGCTGATACCCTTGGATGAATGCTGTTGAACAACTGTACACCAGGACATACAGGAGTGGTTTGTATTTACTACTTTCTTGTAACAAAAAAGAACAAAACAGATCTACCTGAGGCGTTGCTGTTTCAAACCTAACTGCAAGGATATCTGACATCAATTCCTCCATTTTTTCTATAAAGACAGCATAATTTTGTCCTCAGAGTATATATCAGACTTATGTAAAACCCATTGAAAGAAACATCAGCAACAAATAGTTTACAGAAGTACAAAAGAAAATTTGGAAAGTGCCAGATCTTCCTTTCTGACATATCTGTGCCAATCCCATGGATCAGTAACCAGAATTTGGCCTCATCTTTCCAAGTCCATTAAAACAAAAGAAAGAAGTGTGGGAATAAACTGTTCTCAGCTTCACAGATGTAAATCTGGATTAACCATACAAAAGGCAAAAAAATGGTGGTTTTACACCAGCCGAACAACAAATCCCAGCCTCAAGTCTCTGAAGTACAGCATTTCACCATTATCCCTGAGAGAAGCAGAAATATTAACGACGTACCAAATTAGCATCAAAGCATTAACGGTAATACACTTAGGGTATTTAGGGAACTACTTCTAAACCTAAATGCCAGACAATTTGTCTCTAATATTCCCTGCAGATTAGTACAAAATGATTGTAATAGATGCAAATCCTGCCTCCTTTCATACAGGCACGTATGGCTGAAAGAGCTGTGGAGCTGTGTCCCTCATGCTGCAGAGGAGGCAGGTCCTGGAGAATACACTCCTGGTTACTCTTCATTTCCTAGTGAAAATTGCTCTTTCTTGAACTTCTGTGCATGAAGGGGTGACCTCATTAATGTTTACAGATATATAAAGGGTGAGTGTCATGCAAAAAGAGTTATATGATCAGCAAATCAATAATGACAGACACTGTTGGATTGTCTCAAATAGACAGCCTTGGTATGAAATTCATGTCTCCAGAAGATCTTGCAGAACTTCTTTTTTAACCATTATTATTTATTTTTAAGCAGAGAAGTGTGGTCACAAGGAAAATTAAGACTCTGGACAGTAAATGTAGTATTTTAAATATGTCAGCAAATGCATGGATGTTCACCTCCCAAATGACACCTTCCAGCAAATGCTTAAAACAAAAAGGACCTTTTTTTAAAAAAAACCCTGCTTTTATTCTGTTCCTATACCTGTCAGCAGATGTAACTTTGTATATTCCCTTGCACTTGTTTTGCAGTAGTTCTATTGATCCACTTAATAACTAGTCCCAAGGAATTGCACTGTTAAATCTTCTAGAAACAAAATCTTTCTGAACAGGTCAGCTATTAAGAAAAACAAGAATCCTCATAAACTATGCATTTTCTTTCTTCAGCATCTTTAGAAGCAGAGAAACTACCATGACAAAAGTGAGTTAAACCTCTTGACATTTTCCCTGTTCAGTAAATGAATTCACATAGATGTTTCTTGTTCTGTTTTCTTAGACTCCTGCTACATTCTTAAGTAAATGACTGAAAACAAAACCAGTACACAGTTGAAAAATAAATTACACATAAATGACAGATTCAACTAATACAGAGACAAACATGCAAATGTTAATTCCAATTAACTCATTCATAAGGAAAACTTGACATTGCAGTCACTGTAATACATGGTACAGAATTAACAGACTTCTATTTTCATAATCCATTTTTAGCTCTTTCGATACTCTGTGGAGCACACAAGAATAAAATAGCAGACATGGTGCAAGCTATATGACTCTGGGAGCTGCTTATACATAGACTAGCTAGATACAGTTCCTACAAGATCCTTGTAGGTCCTGGTCCAGCCAAGAACCAGCAGAGCACAACTATGTTCAGTTTTGTGTCCCTCATGACAAGACAGACCTTGAGGTGCTGGAGAGAGTTCAGAGAAAGGCAGCGAGGCTGGTGAGGGGCCTGGAGCACAGTCTGAGGAGAAGCAGCTGAGGGACCTGGGGCTGTTCAGCCTGGAGAACAGGAGGCTGAGGGGAAACCTTATTGTTCTCTACAACTACCTGAAAGGAGGCTGTAGCATGGAGGGTGTTGACTTCTTCTCCCAAGTTACAAGGGGTAGGACAAGAGGAAATGGCCTCAGGTTGCATCAGGGCAGGTTCAGATTGACTATCAGGAAAACTTTAGTCACAGAGAGGGTTGTCAGGCATTGGAACAGGTTGCCCAAAGAAGTGGTGGAGTCACCACCCCTGGAGATGTTTAAAAGACATGTAGATGTGGTGCTTAGGGACATGGTTTAGAGGTGGATTAATGATTTGACTTCAGGATCTGAAGTATCTTTTTCAACCTGAACAATTCTGTGACTCCATGATTCTATTCTATGTGCTTCCTTTCTTCTACAAATGCTTATGTCCCTGCCATGCTGCTTTAACACCAGCTGAGGGCTGGCAGCGCAGTAACTCACAGCTCCCTATGTATCACTCGGATTTTGGCTCCTTGGTGCTACCATAATTGTGCAAAGGAGCTAGTTCAGAGAAGAAACCTGCTCTGTAATCATGTAATCAAAATACAAAGGATTGGTACAAGGCTAGCTGGAAAATAATTTTTAAAATAAATTAAGAAATCAGCAGAGTGATGTACCAACAAGTCATCTTAAGATCCCACCTGCTGTCAGAACAACTGTATACGCAAATAGATAACAGATCTTTAAAACTCACTGCACTGTAGCCTTGAGACTTCTGACTGGGCTTTTGATCTTTACTTTTCTAAATCACGTAAGGAATTCTCTAACCTCAGGAATTTGGTATCAACAGGCGTCTTTCAACAACTACTTCAAATCACATTGGTATAAGCTTTAATAAATTCACATTCAGAGCTTTACATGGGAGACAGTCACATTTTACAAACAGAGTTGGGAGGAGTAGAGCGTTATGGCTCAAAACTCTTCATGAGCAATCTTAGGGCCCTTCTGCTAAAACCACACCATCTCCTGGGCAGAAGACCTGCATGTATTTTGGCTCATACTATCAAATTTGATTTTACTGTCATGAAGACAACTCAGTGACATCTTTTTTTTTTCCAGGAAGAACATTATATTATCAGATTAATGTAATATATATTCACAACGACATATACTATGTAGTAAAAATAAACATTATTTGTTAAAACCAAGATATAACAAAAATAAATGTGCTGTATACCATGTAATAAAGAACTATTACTAGTCCGACACCAATGCAAAGAGCTAAAGAACAAATAAAAAGGATTTTTTAGGTTTTGTTTTAATGAAAAGGAAGCAGCAAATGAACAATAAAAATATTCTGTCATTAGTTTCTAGTTTGCCCAAGATGACGTGATTATCTGACCTGGTAAAGCACCTGAGACAATGAAATTGTTTCAGACTATTGCTCTAATCCTCTGGGATGTTCTTTTGTCCTCCTGTCAACCTGCGTCTCTCTGGCTCTGTTTCTCCAGCACAAGCGAATACAGAAAACAAGAAAAGAAGCAAATTCCAGTTTCTGCTTCTCTCTAACCTTGACAGGGTTGGTTTTGATCTCTGTCACATTCCAGAGGAAAACAGAAAAAGCAAAAAGTACATTCACGCTCCTTGAGAAGATCAAGGCAGGCTCTGGGCCATGTTTGAAGCCTGAAGGAACTCTTATCCACTGTCAATAAGAATTGTGCATACTTAATTTCATTTGAATCCTCTCATAAAAGCTGAAAGCCAAAAGGTGAATACTGAAGTCTGTAATCAGGTCAAATAAGCTGCTAAATAGTTAGGCCACTGCACAGAGATCTAGGAAGATTTTGCATTGCATTGTGCTAATCAGTAAGGATGAAGACGGCAAATAATTATTAATCTCCTCTGCTTTTCAAGCAAAGACCACTATTTCTGTAAAGATTAGTTTTCCAATAGAAATCTAAAATAATCTCTGCAGAACAAGTAGACGGATTAAACTCCATTCCTTTTGTACTTTAGTGGCATGTTCATACTTGCACAGCCACTGAAAGAGCAGGCGTATTGGGTGATCTGACTTCATGGGCTAGAGGCCCTGTAAAACACAGAAACTTTGCTTTGATTTCTAATAAAATACTGAAGTATGTCACTTGTTCAAAACTTCCAGGAGCTTAACAAGATTTCAAAGAAGTATTCCAGCAGATGACCTTACATACAACTTTCTCCCCTGTTACTTTGCTGTAATCAAACGATTCTCTTTCCTGCGGAGCTCTAACACGGAGTGAGAGCCTGCAGCACATCGCAGGGGTCGGCACAGCTCCCAGCCCAAAGCTGCAGGTGGCCTCCACAACATGAAGATGCTCCCTGAGAATTTTCGAGCCCTATCTGTTTGCCATTTAAAATCGAGAGGGAAATCAATGAGCTTCTTTGTATGTTAAAGAAATAAGTTCAGGTTCTTTCATAAGCATTAATCTTTTACACATAATATGAATACAGTTTAGCGGCAATAACCAAACCCATTAACACATAAAAAAAAGCACACCATATGTAAATTCCCTGATCTTAGGGGACAACTAATGGATTACAAATCTTGCATCTTTATATGCTGGAATGTATTTCCTTCCAGAGATATTCCAATATCCTATTACTGAGCCATATCTCCAAGGAGAGGAGTGTGTTTGTTTGTTTTAATTTATTTTTTAATCAAACCTCCTTTTAATCAGTCAGAACAAAATGTTTTCACACAGAAAAAAAAAATAAAGAAGAAACTCAATGCAAAAGTCCTGATGGAACAGGGGAAGTTGGAAGAGAAAATGAAGACAGAATAAATATGCACAAAACAAAGATGTGTACTCTTCGAGTGGCTTTATTACACAGATATATGCAGGGACAGTTTGCTCCCAAAGGAAATCATTAGAAAACTGACTTTTAAGAAGCTAAAGCAGGAGACTGAATTCAGCCTTTTGGGCTGATCCAAACTTCGATGACTGTGTTTTCCTGTTAATTCTGGTGGGCTTTTGACTATAGCTTCAGATTCATTTTGTCTTTTTCTGCTTTAGGGCCAATTTCTGCTCAGGTACAGACATGTGAGTCCCATGGAGGGGAACCTGAATATGCACATACAGCCCAACTGCAGAATTCATCTGGCACCAGCTGCTTCCCAGATCCACTGCCATCCTCCCTGTGCAAGCCCTTGCAGGCTCCTCAGTCAAGCCAGGTATATGAGAGAAAGATGATCTTTAAGATTAGCTAAGGTCACAAATGATTCATATTCTCACCACATTTCAACAAACACATTCAAGAACTCAAGCCCTGTTTTTAAATACTTCATAGCATCTTAATTGGTTCACGGAAATTGTTAGGCACCTGGTTTAGTAACATGGAGGTGCCGTTGTATCAAGCTCAAATAGACCCTGTAGGGTTTCACAAAAACAAACAAACAGTTTTACCATGAAAAAAGTTTCATTCTGACCCTGCTTGCCTCTAAACACCATTCAAACACTGAATCCTGGCCAGCTTTGGTATAAAAAGAAGAGAGTCAAGCTCAAGAAAGAAAACGCCAAAGCTTCAGCCCAGAGTGAATAATACACATCTGCAACACATTTCTTTTAATTTAATCTCATGGCACCACAGTCCTCAAAGGTAATTCCAATTCTGCCTCTCAAAAATCAAAAATCTATTTTCAAGTCACTGAAAAAAACTCTGGAACTTCAAAGCTGAGCAGTTCTTTCAGCACCAAGATGCATCACAGTTCCCCAAAGTTAGCAGTACTCTCTAACATTAGTGTCTCAACACAAGAGAAAATACAGGCTGCCAGCTGAGGTTCAGAGATGTGTATTCACAGAAGAATATATAATAGGAGTGAGAAAAGCATACAGGCATTTTAGTCAAAATTCCATTCTGGTAAGCATTCAGAACAACCTGAAAACACACTGTTTTACATTAACTTGTAAAGGAATCAGCACTTCTTTTATGAGAATATTTGTCTTAGGGTGAACATCAACTGATCAGTACAGCACCAATGTAGACACGTATTACTCTATCAATCATATATTAAAAAGAGCAGTGTGCTTTATATTTAATACTCAATGTCACCAATTAGTACTGCCATCCCCTGATTTTACACTAGTTCATTCACTCAAATTGCCATGGCAATAAATTCTACAGCTACAAATGAAAAGCTGCAAATGGATTTGCATGTAATAACAGTACCACTAAACCTTTCTTACCACTTTCAATTTTTCCCATCTGCTACCAGAGTGCAAGTGTAGGATCTATTATTCCCAGAAGGGGACTTACCCAGCTGGACATCTATAACAGCTGGCTGGTTCTCCATGGGGAACAACGGCTTTGGAGGTTTGTCTGTGAGTAAAGCTAGAAAAGAAAATGAGAAAACGTAATGGAAAAATTGAGACCAATGATTACAAAAGAAAAGCCCTGTCATGTAAGCAATCAAAAGCTTGTACTCTTGACGGCATGTAAACATTTATTACATCACATGGCTGTTCCACTGCCAACGTGTTACCACTTTCCTAGGGGCTGCGGTGGCCCACTGATTCAATGGAAATGAGCTGTTTCAAGAGTGACATTTTAATACAAAGCAGCAAAACAAACTCCATTTCTCACTTTTATTCTACTTATAGCAACTATATCAAGAATTTTAGATCCTCACCTTGTGAAGTTAATGCATGAGAGTGAGAGTATATTTTCAGTACTGATCTTTTTCTGTTCAACATGTACAAGAGCTCTGCTTTTCTTATACTCTAATTCCTCACATGAAAAAACCCTGTCAATAAATGATTAGATAGAAAGAGCAAGTGCCACTAGACTCGAATAACATAGTTGAACTGTAACCTGCTGCCAGCCATGAGAAGGACCTCTTCACAGGCATTGCTTGCCATTTTCTCTCAACTCATCACAGAAAATTAGAGGTAGTATTGTCTGGCCCTGGCATCTGCTGAGGGGGAACTTCATAGCTTGAGTCACAACCTGACAATATTGCTTTTCTGTTTTTTATACTGTCTAGGCAGAGTTGCTCAGACTGCCTGCTTGAAGGAGCCAGGAAAAATAAGTACTACAAAGGTGTTAAAAAATTAACTATGTTCTTAACTGCCTCTGTGCAACTGAGGTTAGTAACTTCTTAAAAGAATGAACCAAAAATCTCTCGAAAATGCATTTTGGCCTAGGAAGGACACTATTCAGACTTCTTAGGAAGGTAACACATTGGCCTGTGTCTAAATGCCGGAGCACCCCAGATGCTCAGCACAGAGAGAATGGCTTCTGCCAGGGACGAGCAGCTATTTACTGCAGCTTCACATGAACCTGCTGCAGAACGTGCTGGAGGGAGCGGAAAGGTCACAGTGCCTCGCAAAGGGGTTTTGGGATTTAACCCCAGCACTAACAGAATCAAGTCCTTTGTCCAGACTATGTCAGAACAAGCAACACTCTCACCAACCCTTTACAGGACTCCTTCAGGAGACATTAGGATGTGTTTAAAGCTCAGCACACACACAAGACCTCATAAGTGAAGGCTGAAATGGGGAAAGAGATGAGCTCGAGAGCACAATTCTAAACAACCTGATATACCCAGTAAATTCTGAGTTGGGTGGAAATTTGATGTGGGGGAAGTAGGGGAAGAAAAAGCCCAAATCCCCCAAATCCCAGCTAAGTGCAGTCCCGTGTACTTTGTGAAAAGCCTCAATAGTGTTCCACTTTCTGGTATATAACCAACACTTTTTTTCTCAGCATATTTTCTGTAGTTTTTCAGGCTTTTGCTGCTACCTTTGGGCTTTTCTTGCATTGTTATGTTTCATCTCTGGTACTAAATTTTACTCTGTGTGCACTGTAGGATGTGGAGAAAACTTGGTGGGGTAGCTGCACCCCGGCTGTGCCAGTGTGCTCAGGCTTTTCTTCCTTTAAGTACCTTTTATATCTCACTCCCACCAGCACCCCTTGAAATCCAACCTGACCAGTGCTTCTCCCTGGTTCCTTTGGCGTTACTTCCAGCCCTGGGATGTTTTCTAAATGTGCTCCTGTGTGTCACATTTTAAATGGCTATATTTTGCCATATTGTTCTTGGAGAGTAATCGTTATAATGAACTGGCAGCCTGTCAGAGCTCTTTACACAGGAACTGAAATGGCCCAAAGGGATTTTGAGTCTAGAAGGCAATGAACTGCCGGCTCTTCAATGTCGTATGTGTTTACAGAAAACAAAACCCATTCTTATTTTAGAGGTCAGACATCAGATCACTTATTTGCCTTACGAAATTCACTTTTGGTCCTTCTTAAACACTAAGGCAGCACAATATATTCTCAGCTATAAGGAATTCTAATAGTTAATGATCTCTGTACTTGACAGAAGTCCATAAGCAACCTTTATTCAAATGTCCATTTCTCTAAAATAAGTTTCTATAATTCTTCTAACAGTTTTACAGATGTGTGGCACTCTGATTTCCAGCCTTGCTAGAAGTTGAAGCAGAACAAAAAGTTGATGCTGTTACTGTATCAACATGTCTTTAATAAAGCTAATAATATTATGCATTCTCACCTAAATCTTACTTCACCTCCCAGAAAAGTACTTTAAATTAAAACAACTACAGGCACAGCAAACACTACTCTTACAGCAAGGTTGGTTATTAGTTCCACAAAGCAACAATTCCTGCAGCCACACAGACAGACCTGCCTTTGCCAGACCCCAGGTCTGACGATGCAGCGCTACCAGCTTGCTTTGCCTTTACTTGCTGTTCTAGGATTTCGTCCCACAAACAGGCTGGGGCACCTTTGACTGCATTTGTTTGTGCAAGTACCAGCTGACACAGTACGCTACTGTATTGAGACTGAGAGGAGGACTCACAGACTGCTGCTTTGCTTTGTTCGAGGGTTACCCCAGGCACGCTACCTGGGGAATCACTTGAAGTCACAGGTGTTCGATAACAAGCTGGAAAACACATGTCTTTACCCAGAGGCACCTGGCAACGCATGTGCCTCCCATAAGATCTCAGAGGGCATGGTCAGAGACCATTTAGCAGCCACACTACTAGGAGAATGTTTCCTTCTACACTCATACTCATCCCATTAGAAAGTAACACACAAACTTTAAAACAGTCATCAAGTTTCTGTAATTTCAACATTTGTCATAAGTTTTTTTCCATAAAAGGAATAAAGGAATACTGTTGTACAAATCAATACACTGATCTGATCCTGCACAACTGTTCGTCCAGGTGCATTTCCTTTCCCAGAACACATGATACTTCTGTTCTCTACTTTTCATAGGCACAAGGAATATCCTGAAGTACCTCAAGAAAGTAGAGAAGAGACCTGCAAAAATATTAGGTCTCTCCAATTACTTACACGGTGATCTTTAGCAAACACGGGACAGCATGACTTGCTGCACAGGACAATGTCTAGCTATCCACAGGACCAACAGAAGAAGACAACAGCTTTGAAGGAGCAGCTCCTGCTTCCAAGTGCCAGAGCAGCATAAGAGCCTAGAGGCTAACTTTTTCCACCACAACATTACTGTTTCAAAAATCTCTCATTCCATATTCAAACATACATCTGACACACTAATGAGTTCTCCTCAAAAAGCACAAAGCAGTTGAAAACAAACAGCCTTAGGATATCATTACTTAGAGATAAACAATGATAACCAGTTAGAAAAAACTACCAGGCATCTCAGCAAGCACCAGTTCCTTCACAGCTTGTTATTTCCTATGCAATTTCCTACCTTCCTTCTGCAGCAGCCTTGCAGTGCTCTCCCCACCCCAATCAGACTTCTTTTACAGCAACCACAATGACAGACAGCCCACACTGCTGCTACAATGAATAAAAGTCTCCTACTAGAGTTTTTGGGTGGTTCAGCTAAACACAACTTCTCAATTTAATGCAGATCAGCTTCCCCCTGTGCCATGCAAAGGCATGCTCTAGGCCAACAGGCATCACCTGTGCTGCACAGAGCTGAACTGCTGCCAGGATGAAGCCAGACAGCACCAGGGTCATGTACTGAATTCCAGGTGCTTGTGATCTGAAGGGATTCTTTCTTGTGACTCAGCACAGCTGCAGCATTTTCCAGACCAGATAACTCTTCTAAGGGAAATGAAGGCACGAGGCTAGAAATGTTAATTCATATGTGGCAAAGAACCATAGAATGGTTTGGGTTGGAAGGGACCTTCAAGATCATCTGGTTCCAACCCCCCTGCCATGGGCAGGGACACCTTCCACCAGACCGGGTTTCTCAAAGCCACGTCCAACCCGACCTGGAACACTTCCCGGGATGGGGCATCCACAGCTTCTCCGGGCAGCCTGTTCAGTGCCTCCCTGCCCTCCTGGGGAAGGCTTCCTTTTATCTAATCTAAAATCTCCCCTCTTTCAGTTCAAAGCCATTACCCCCTGTCTTATCACTACATGCCCTTGTAAAAAGTCCCTCTCCAGCTTTCCTGTAGGTCCCCTTCAGGTGTTGGAAGGCTGCTATAAGGTCTCCCTGGAGCCTCATCCATCCCCAGACAGAGCTCCACGAATTCCAGTCATTGACACAAAGGGTGGCATCCCCTCCTCATCTCTCCTGCCTGTCATTCCTAAAGAGCCTGTGTCCTTCCATTCCAATACTCCAGTCAGAGGAGCCATCCCACCACGTCTCTGTGATGGCAATAAGAACACAACCCTGCAGGTGTGCATATCTCTAACTCCCCTGGTTTATCCCCCATGCTATGTGTGTTTGCATTTAAATTGGGCCCCCGATGAGGCTGACTTACTGGCTGGAGTGGCTGGAATTCCTATGTGCTCCTCTTCAGGTGCTCTCCTGCTGACCTGTGATCATTCTCCAGGCTGACCAGAACTGGTCAAATGCTGGAGAAGGGTTGTCTTATTTTTCCTCAGGGCGGGTAATGGCTTTTCCTCTTCTTGTGGTAAGCACCCAAAGTACAATTGCTGTTCTATAATTACGCTATTGATGTACCTCCTGGACATTTGTTCATGTAATTTGCAATGATGAAAGGAACAATTATCCAAATATGAAGCAGAATGCAGAGAATTTAACAAAATTGTTTCAGATCTTCTATGAGACAATTACATGCCAACCTACTTCCTTCAATCGAAGGATCTGGCATTTTCCCACCATTAATTAACACAGAGCCTGTAGTATCATTCAATCAAGAATCTGGCTAACCTTTTGACAGCAGAACCGATCTGTTTGAATAGCATCCTCTGGGGCAAATAACAGCATGCCAAATCCTTAATCTGAAACTAGCTCATACCCAAAGTTAAGCTTTTGTTCACTCTTAGTTCAAATATCCGTGCTTCCAGGCACGGCTTAGATCTACGTTGGCATCTCAAAATCTTGGCGGTGACATTGCAACTTTCACACCACAGATGAAGATGGAACTAACTGCATGCAAAACGCTACATCAATGTTAACCAGAGGGCAAATCTTGCTAAGAGAAGCTCAGTATCACACCTTTTAAAAAATACGTACCTAACTCCCTTTGGCTCATCTGAAATCCCCAGCTTGTGCCAAAAGAGTTCTCAATGGCTGACAATAAAATGCTTCAGGCCTGACCTGCTACTGCTTTATCTTTTATGTTGCTGCTTACACCTAAGCAAATGTGTGAGCCAATTGTGCAGATGTAAATGTGACAGCTATAGTCTTGGCTCCCAGGAACTGAACTGTGCCCTTGCAGAGTTAAAAGCTTGTCTAAAGAACCAAGGGATCCCACCTGGACTTGTAATAAGTATTCTCTGTGGACTGAGCCTCTAACACACGTTGACCAGCAAGTCCCGCTCTCAGATCAGAATGCATTCTTTTCATTTTTTTGGCACAACAGTGAATTACCTCACAAGGTGAAAAGCAGTGGAAAACCACATAAAAAACCTCATTCATAAAAATGGAGCTTTGTGAGGCTGTGTTTATATGGGGACTCCGTTCCCTGATTAGCTGTAGTATGTTCTACCAGTCAGTCAAAACGCACTTCAGCATTCAGCTGTTGTGCTGCCTTTCCTTCACCACAGTATCAAGCTGACAAAATGATTGCACCTTCATCCGTCATTTGCTGTAACAGAAATAAAGCCATTGCAACAAAATGTTGTCAAAGGATAAATGTCTCCATCTTTGAAAATAAACACTGAAGACTTACTCTCAATAAACTCAAACTCCATAAACTCAGAACTTGTGTGGAAGCCAGGAGTGCATTAATCAGGGACAAAGAGGGTTTTTTTATTATTATTCAAGCAGGAAATGCATCTTTTGGGACAATGGGGTGAAATCATACAGCAGCTGGATGCCTCCCTCTCTGCCACCATCACCACGAATACCACTTTTTGAAAACTCTACCTAGGATCAAAAGTGCCTTAATGCATTGTCTGCTCTCTCTCTCTGTGGGGCTGTTTTCTGCAAGAAGGAGTTTAGCACCTTTTTGATTAACACTAAATAATTGGAACTAATCAGATGAATTTTTTTTGTGACATAGAAAGAAGGACAACACAATCACAGTTTTAAGGAAGATGCTGTGTCCATGCTGAAATGCAGCTCACGAGGGAAATGAATTTTGAGGCACTGAAATGCTCTTGGATCATTACCGATGGTTTTGATTCTAACCCATTAAGTCCTCAATGACTTGGAACGGACCCTTGTTTGACAGGTCATACTATTAGCACCAAGAAAAAACTGGCCGTGACTGCAGCCCCCTTGACTTTGAGAGCAGTCAAAATCCTAAACAACCATAATAGCTATGTTGGTCCTGTTCTTGCCAGCTCTTCCAATAGTTTCTGCTGCAGGCATGACCTTGCAGCCCATGGTAATTGTTTAAAACTAGTAACAGCAGCTGGCAATAATCTCTGGACAAGAAGTCTTGCTGCCAGACTTCTCAGCTAAGATGTCTTCAGCTTCTGCGCACAGGTGCTGTCATAGTGCACTGAGACAGGCACACTGCTGTGGAGAGAAGAGCAGGAGCACCAAGTACTACCTGAACTCTGTTGGGTACATGGAAATGTTAAGAAAAGTAGAAAAGAACAAGATTTTGGGTTGGGGATTTTCTAGTTTTCAGATTGGTGCAGGACCTTTTCCCCCTTCTTACAGGGCAATCAAGTCATGTAGGGTTGTAGAAAATGAAATGGTGAGATTCCGGTGGAACTTATGCAACAGAATATGACTTACGCAGACTGTGGTGAAGTGGAATAGAAACAATAGCATAGATTGCACATTATTGAAGCACAGATGGCAAAATCCCACAAGGTGCCCATCACGAAGTAATTACAACATGGCTGAACACTTATCACTACTACAATATACGTGTTAAATGCCAGCGGCAGCTGACTCTTAGGCATCCCCTGATGTGAAACACTTAGCGACACTGATGGTATGGGTTACTATCAGTGTGTCACTCGAGTCATTGTAAGGTGGGTGCTGGAAAGGAGAATAATTCCGTGTTAGTAGGACTCTCACTGAAGTGATGATACCAAGTTTCCTTACTCCTGTGGTTGCCAACCCACCTTTTCATTGCATTTCTAAATTTCACAGATTGGATTAGAAAATGCGTGACCATTTTATTTCTTTCCTAAATTTGGATCGTGCAGCTTTCTTTTATGAAGCAAGCATAAGTTTCCTCTGAAGTAAAGAAAAAAGTGCAATAAATTGTTACTAAATGTAAATTACATTTCCGTACAATATAATTCATGAAAACCTCAAATGGAGTGTGCTTTATTTAATGAACAGAGTGTATTTAACACAAAGGACACATCATGTCACCTGCACTCAAAATGTTTCTCTTGGACTCTGAGCTGAAATAAGATGCTTGAAATTACCCTCTATTTCAAGGGGATCTGCAAAGAACATTTTATAATATTTTATCTTTTGGCTTTTTAAATTCTTTTTTATTTCTGTCTTATAAAAAAGTAAAGAAGTGGTGACGAATGAAGCCAAATCCCATTATTCATCTTGAAGGGACAGCTGGAGACTTTGCATGCAAATGAATGCTATCATTCTTGTCAACCTGAAGTCAGAGTACCAAAAGCCTGCAGTCCACAACCAATTAATATTCCCTGATCAAGCTGACCACTCACACACAGTGAACTATTGCTCCACAGCACAACCCCAGCAATGTGAATTATTGTGGAGTGGATTTTATGTGTCGTTTTAGTAAAACCCAAAGTAATGCATTCTTTTCTGAAACTAACAACCTCGCTATAATACAGATAGTGTATCAAAGGATCATTCCTGTGGAAGATAAATGCCAGCTGAACCAAATATTAAGCACTTATGATACGATATCTAGGCAAAAAAATGGGTGGTCTTCTTGGGGCTGGGCAAAGCCACCTCCAAGCTCCAGAGCAGCCTCTGGCCAGTGTACGGCACAATCTGGTGAAGAAGGAGCCGGTGCCATTTGCCACCTCTCTTAGTTCACTGTTTCAGGCAGCTGCATGGCTGACCCTGAGGTAGCCCTGAGTCCAAACCTTCTTTACACACCAAATGTTCCTCTGCAGTTTTTCAAAGATGACAGAACTACTGGAGATCAACATTAAAAATGCATTTCACCTGAAGTCTCAAAGGCAGTGGAGACCATTTAAAAGTTGGATGTTGGACATGATCAGATGCTGCACAGTGTAACAGCTCAGCCTGCTTTGATGTTCAGCAGGACCATTTTTAATTTCAAAGCTGTTATACCACAAACAATTTTTAGATAGAATTTCAATTGTATTTTTTTTAGATTAATGACATTCACAAGTAAGAAACATGGAACTTCTGTTAAGTCATCTCTTGCCAATTGATTTTGCTCCATAGGGGGTTAATGAGTAGGTTTCACCCTGCCCCATTCCAGGCTATTAATTCTGATGCATTTTTTGGATAGCACCCTGGCTTACAAAGCTTGCTACAATGATGAAAAATTTTACTATACTTGACAAGGAAAACCTTCTCATAAAATGTTTATGCAATATTTATGTAGGCTCTTTGTCTCTAACTTGCCTTCAAAAGCTGCAAAATATATTCCACCAGGTTTTGCTATTTTTTTTTTTAATTTTACCACTGAGAAGCTTTTAATCAGATTATTCACTAAGCACATGTAGCCTTGTTAAGAAAAAAATTGGGCCAAATCATGTCATTATTGGTTGGGTGAGCAGGAAAATGAATAAAAGCAGGCATAATGTAGGCATGTAAAGAAATCATAGATACACTCACTACTGGTTATCCTGCCTCACGACAAAAGATCAAGCAAATGTAAATCTTCTGATGAAAGACAATGCTTTAAGAAATGAAGGAGATAGATATCCCATGAAATTTGTATTCTTATTTGAGGCAAAGGGTTTAAAAGAATTACCAAAAAAAAAGTAGCATCCACAGAGATCTCTGGTGGGATGACCCATTTTCAGAGTCAGCACTGCTGCCTTTCACCACTTTCATCAGAGTTTATACCAGCTGATAGGGAGCAGAACAGCCTCCTGGTGATCAGCGCGGGACCTGAGTCTTTCAGCTCCTATCAAACACAGGGCAGTTTTCTGATCCAAGAATGCAGTTTCTTTCTCACAAACATACACCAACCATGCGCAAAGCACTGCCTCAAAGAAAGATACTATGGGAAAATTCATAGCATGGATAAAACGAGTTCCAGATAAATGATTCGCATCCCAAGTCTGTGTGCACACTCTCACCCCCATGCATCAGGCTTACAGGAGGCAACTACTCAACAGTAAATGTAATATTTTAAGACTAACGTGCTGCTTGAAAATGTTTAATGGTCAGTGGAGATGCAAAGAATGGCAAACAAACCTCCAAGGCGATCGTGACTAAAGGCTGCATAGAGAGCTACATACACAAAAAGCACAAAGACAAATGTCATTCCAGTGCCCACTGGTGCATCTCTGCGCAGCCCTGTTAACAAGCCCAGTGACATGCAGCACAGTTGAGAGGAGCAAATTAACTTCCCAGTGAAACAATTCTAAGACCTTGTGGCAACACTAAAAGCAATGGAAAAGAGTGAAGACATGGCCAAAAATTTCTTTGGGACTGTACTTGTTTTGAATCTATGTGACCATTGCTAAGCAGGCTGTCAACACACCAGATCTTTTTATCAGAGGAGGAAACTTGAGAGCAGAGTAAGCGATGGATTGTGCATCTCCCACAGGTCAATTTGGGAACAGGTTACACTGTCTGTAGCAGAAACTGCAGGAGGGCTGAGCCTCCAAATCCTCTGAAATGTGAGATTAAACAGTCCCACAGGCACTTCAAATGGCTGCAGATAAGAATTTAATCCTTCAGTAAATTTCCTCCGTCCTTTATTAGAAGATGAAGATAAACTTTAAATCAAGAAAAAAATAGCAAACAAACAATGGAAAGAGTCAAAAAACATCGAGGAGAGGAAAGAGAGGAGAGAAGGAGAGGGAGAGGGAGAGAAACCCACTCTGATTTTACTAACAAATCAGTGCCAAGTGTCACCTCAGCCAGGGCTGCACACATGAAGTGCGTGGGAAGGGGAACTCGCTCCCCCGGCCATGGTGGACAAGGCGGTACAAGCTCTCTATGAACGGTGCATGGACATGACAGCAATGGGCTGCACGGACACCCCGATACTCCACCTGCCTCTTCCTGAACCATTTGCACACACGCAGGCTCCTGGAGAGGGGATTTCTGTTCTGCAGTTTCACCACCCGACTGCCAGGACAGCAGTCAGAGCTGCTCCTGCCCCTCAGCCACTGGGATGCTGCTGGTGAAGCAGCTCAAAACAGAGATCACTTTCCTCAGCTTCTACATTTCCCTGCTGTTCTCAGAGGACCATTCATTACACAGCTTTTAGGTTTTCTGATGTTTTTTTTTTTTTTTTTTCCAGCAGCCAGATATAAGTTTTGCACCAGGAATGTAATTTCTGAGAAATTTTTCATGAAATTATGTCAGCTTGTTGTAACAAACCTGGTTGACACTTCATTTTCCTGTTGGAAGTGTCTTCTGTTTGTCATGTGTTGAAGCAATTTAAGATTTTGCTTTGACATTTTCAACAAGAGAACAAGATGATTCAATCTGTTCTAGGTAGTAACTGCCATTACATTTAAACTACATCATTCAAATGAAACTCAACGTACTATTTTGACTGCCATTTTATATATGATCTGTGATTATGTAGTACCACTGCCCCAGCTCACGAAACAATGTTCAAGCAACAAAGAAAGTCATTTAATAATCTCTTCCCAAACTTTCCAATAACACCACCCTGAAACTTTAATTTCTTTCTGAAACAGTATTCTCAAGTGACATTCTTCAGACACGCCTTTATGAGGGGAATTTTGATAATTTTGTCTTTTGTTCCAATGTAAAATAAAAGCAAAATCTGAGAAAAAACCAAAAAATTTCCTCCCAAATAAAAAATATTAATTTCTGACCATCTATAATACTTCAGTTGCAAAGGATGGGCTGACTGGCTGATGGAGAAGCTGAGCACAAACTCAGCAGTGGCAGTGAAGGGCAGTCAAGGTTTCATTTCTTATCACGTTCAGCATACAGTGAGTGTGAGAACATGTACCACGCTCAGTTCTCGCTAACCAACGTGTACATGTCCATCAACTCCTTCTGATGCACAACAGTTATCAACCATGTTTTATTTATTACAGGAAAAAAGATTATGTCTTGTTCATCAAGTCTTTCACTTTGGTTCTGTTTTCTAGAAGTGTAAGACAATGCTTTAAACGGAAAGACATGAGATGCATAGCTAAAGAGCATGACAGTTTCTCAGGAGGCGAACAATATTTTTTGGATTAATAATTACAGAACAAATTATTTTAACAAGGTAATATGGAGATAATACAGGATTACAAGCGAAAATATTATCACTTTCTCAGATTTTAACTGATAATTAAAGAAAATCTTTGTGTGTCAGCACATTTGTAAAATAGGCACTATATAAAGATCTATCACTTACCTACAAACTATATGATATCATTGCTTTTTACAGAAGCAGCAGATTAAATAAAGGAAGGGCTGGGGTTGGTTTGGTTGTTGTTTGGGGTTTTTTTTAGTAGTAAAAGCATAGTGGCATCGTAAAAGGGTTAGATCACAGAAGTAAAACCACAGTGCAGCAGTAACGTTAGAGAAGCTTTTAAGACAGAATGTCTGTCTTAATCTGTTATTATTCTGAGATTGTGTCTAAAGACTACTTTTGGTACCATGCTTTTGTTGATTATTACCCATCCAGAGATGGGTCCCTATACCTGCATTACTGGTATCACAACAAAAGGGAGTATTCAAACGCAACTGCAGGATTTGGCTCCATTTCGGCTAATACACCAAAGTAAAAGTCAGAGACCTCCCCAAGCCCTTGGTATTCTGCAACTGTGTGCTTCCCTACCAAGGTGCTGTAAAGGGATCCAATACACTGTAAACAGGCAATTTTGGCTGAACGCATGATAGCACTGTTTTTTAACTGCTCTAGAGCTGACATTTAGAGAATTCTGAGTAGTGGCTGGAATGCTTCTTTTCTCTTCCTACATACTGACAAGTTGGTATATCTCTTTCTGTTGGTAAATAAGCACATTTGTGTTCAAAAGGAGTCTAATCAGGAGCTGCACAAGACAGTTAAATTATCATTAACACCATATACTGATCCTGCAAGGAGTTCAAAACTCCGATGCAGTTTCATATCAAAGCAACGGAGCCTTAAGCTTTTGCGTCTATGAATGATGAGCAACATTACTTCAAATGACATCTTTTGTCAGAGTTGCTTGAGCTAAAGACAGAGCGAATCCATTTGTATAAATTGTGGCTTTGCTGCTGAAAGATTACAAAAATATATGGTGCTATCCTTAAGTCTCAAACCATTAATATAGTTAAAATATGTCATCTCTTCCCAGGAAGAACTACAAAGTTCTTAAAACACTATCATAAATCACAACTAATTCACTAAATATACAATTCAAACAGCGATGGAAAAAGAAAATAAGGTACAGAATATCATTTGTCACTACATCAAACATCTCTTCTTTTTCATTGGAAACTGCAAGTCAAGATTTCCAAGGTCTGTGATATAGACAGCTCATAACTGAATTCCTGTTCCACTGGGATTAGACCTTTTTTTTTCCCATTTGTCTGATAGATCCAAAGCCAGATATTTTTACTTGGAAAGGCAAACCAATATTAATTTCCCCTCCAAGAAAATATATGTCCAGATAGCATAGTTTAGTCATTGAAGACTTTAAAAGTGATCAGCAATCAAATGGATCGTGTAAAAGGTATTCTGATTCTGCAAATCTATACATTAACTAGTTTATTAGAGTTATGCAGATTTCATACTGCTAGGGTGTCCAAAAGCACTACAACGTGTGTGCCAGGAGTCCACCGTACTGTACAATAAGTTCCTGCGCACCAGTACTCTCTTGTTTGATTCAGATCATTGCCTTATCAGTTGTATTTTCATTGTGTTACGCCATGGTTCGGAGCAATGAGCATTTCACTACACAACACTGAAGGTCACACTAATGAAAAGGAACACTAATGGGGTGAAAATGAATATTGTGGGGACAGTAAATCATTCTTAGAATCCTAGTTAACTGGTCATTTTGTAGCTGACCTTGCTTCCGTGGAAGTCAATGGCAAAGCTTCCATTTCTGTGGATAAGATCAGGATTGGGTCCTTAAAAGTATGGCATGTTTTATGAATGTTGAAGTTAGCATATTTTACACTAGAATTTTCTTTATTACTTCTCAATACAAAACTTCACCAAGACTGTCAAATTGCTGTATAAAAGCACCCCATAATATGGTACATTAATTTAATACATGATACATCTTCCCGCTAGTAATATTAAATGTTGTCACTCTCAATACAAAGATGTCTAACAGAGCAAATTTTCTCCCTCCATCTTCCTCTCCAGTAATTTACTCCCAGATTTTATAAACATGTCTATCACAAACTACCATCTCTCCATCTTTGGCTGGCAGCCTGACATTTCCTTTAATAATGTGTGAACTACTTCTGAGGCAATCAGAGTTCTCCCGGAGACCCAGCTCCGCGCAGCACAATGCCCACAGCACTATGACAGAGAACTTAGCACTTGGATTTATGCTTACTTGAAATGGAAAGGTACCACAAGCATTTTTCTGCAGCTGTACTGTTTAGGTTAGAGAACCTGACTTAACAGCGTCTGATGTGAGCCATGAGAGAAGCAGGCAGCTCAGGGTCAGGAGTGTGCTCGTGGTGGCTAAGGCAGATCTTTACCAAGCCCAAACCAAGCTGAGCAGGGTAGGCAAACAGGCTTGGTAGGAGCTTAGGCTGCATATGAGAAAACATGCTCATTCTCTCTCTTTTCCCACACTATCTTCATTCAAGAGATGTCACTGTCTGTTTTGTACATTGATCACTGTTAGCCATAACAGGACCTGGCGAAGTGTTTTCAGAAGAGCACATGCTTCTGCATGTCAGTGTATTTGCACAACCTGGATCAGGGTGCGTGGCATCCACTGGGGAATGCTCAAGATCTCCAAATCTGCAGTACTGTGAGAACAAACAGCACAATGGGGTTTGCTCCTTCCATCCTTCTAGGTACACAAGCCTCCTTCCTCCTCTTTTCCATGTTCCTCTGCCTCTTACAAAGATTAATTTACCTATACCACACACTGAAATGTCTCCTTTGGGAAACAAGCGTGACAGATCATAGGTGAGAAGAAGAGAGGCACGTACAGTACAAGCTGTGGGGGCTGTCAGAGATGCACTGAGGTAAGCACACAGCTTTGGGGACGGAGCATTTCCTTGAGGGACACGCTGTACAGGAAACAGACGTGACATGTGGGCTTTGGCAAGATGTTCTTTTGGGAGCAAGCTTTCCATCACCACTGAAGCAGAGCTTTCTTCATGCCCTGGGTAAAGGTCTAGTTAACCAGTGCATTTTGGACTGCTGCAGGGGGAGCCTGGGATTAGGAGCTGGGAAAAACCCTCATAACAGTAAACTTTTCTGTCTGAATCCCACTGTTGAAGTAAAGTTCACCTGGAGATGTTTCCTTCGAGAGATGAGGCTGCAGTTTCACAAGCGAACACATTCAGGGCAAGCAGAAGCTTTGTGCTGATTATGGTCTTGCTGCTATTTATCTTGCTCCTATATGGCTTTAGACTCAATCTGTGGCGTGCGTGGGATGACTCTGGGTGCTGCCACAGCAGCCTGTCACAGAAAAGAGTAAATTTGGAACCTGAAGACCAAGTTACCAGATTTTGGGGGTAATAGTTTGGCTGTAAGCTATGTGATTCTTAGTGTTCATGTTTGCTGGTACTCTTGGTAAGCACATTTTTTACTTCATAGATTTAATTACAAGTTTTGGTTGTATTGCATCCATTCCCAGATCAAACCTCTCTCAGGTTTTAATTCTTTTTTTCACTTCTACATAATGCTCGTTCTACTTAAAATATGATAGTGAGAAGAGGCAGAAACTAGGAGATCCCAATTATATTTTCACACAGTTTGAACACTGAGCAGTTCTCAAATATGCAAGGCAGGACCCCAGTTGATTTTTTCAGACAAACGGTTTATGAAGGAAAAGAAATGTGTTACTAGTTGCCTGAAACTGCAAATTAATGTCAAATTCAGTTTTAGATGAGAAAAGAAAAAAACATATATATACCTCATCTCCACAAACAGGAACACCTTGGTGTGACATTTTTCCTATGTGAAATGTAGTTGTATTTTTTTATTCAGAAAATTAAGACAATACCTTTGAAACACATTCAACTTCCTCCAATCTAAAATAAATGTGTTGAGAAGGTTTGCAGGGAAAAAAAAAAAAAAATCACATATTTTGCTCAAAATATTTTATTTAACTACTGCATTGAGAAAAGTGCCATACAGCACTTAGCAAAGGCTCATCTTCCCTTTCCAAGGCTCTTAAAACCCTGCACAGCTGAATGTCTACATAATCTCCCAAATGTGTCCTTTTATACCTTGTCATTAATTTGATTAATCTGGGTGTGGGTTTCGGGACATTGAATTTCCCCTGGTTTTGCATAATTTCATATGATGCTTTCATTATTCCATTAAGCAACTGAATGGACTGAAATGACTCTTACATTTTCAAGCTTCAGATTGAAGCAGATAAAAATTCCTAATTCAAACTCATGTTAGTTTTGAAAGCTTCTCTCACAGCTGCAGCAGCTAGAGCCTAAACTTTTGCTTTTGTTTTTTTTTTTAGAACCCTGAAATTATGGAGGCATCTAGAGAAAACCAAACTACTGTGTCTCTCACATCACAGCTTTCACAGGAGGAATATCCCATCCCTCGCAGGACTCAGCTGTAGCTATTCTCTCAGGCTTCCTTTGGGTTAGCAGACCAGGGCCTCTCGGACAACAGAAGAGCCATTCAAGATGGGATGTCTGGCACGATGTGAAACTTACTTTAATGAGGGTCAAGAAAACCCTATCCTGAAATCCAAACCTATTCAACAGACAAATATTTGAGGTATCACCTAAACTGAGAAGATGGAAAAAATGCACAGAGTTGCAGTTTGAGAAGTTCCCTGTTCACTTATCCAAATGTACAACCTGTTTGATACCAAAATTTAAGGTAAGTGGGTGAACTACTCTACTATATGTTAAAGCTATGGCTGGGGAAGCAGCAGGAAGACAACTGCAGCAGCGTTCTGAGACTGGAACAAAGGGGAGTACCTCCTATCTTTGCTCAGTGATACCACTTGACAGATAATTTCTGCTCCTGAATGCCATGGCACAGGGTGGCTCCACATTCATACAGGCTCAAATGAAATTGCAGCTGCAACTGCAGCCTCCGTGGACTTACTATACAAAGTAAGCAACAACACCAGCTTGTGAGCCAATGTCAGCCAGACTGCCTGCCACTTAGCATTGTGCATAACTTGGCCTCTGTGAGAAAAGAGTCATCGGCACACACTGAAGGACAAAGCTCCAGCTCAGGCAAGAAAGTTTCTGATGAAAGCTCCAGAAGAATGGCCTGTTTTACTTTGCAGGCTCTCCTCAGCCTCATTCCAATCAGATCATTAGGCTTTGTCTCTATTCTAACCATACCTCAACCCTAAGCCTAGTCTTTGGTTGAGCCTTAGCTCAAAGACCTGCAACTATTGCATATGCTTGACATTTAGCATGAGTGTACATCACTTCTCTGTTCTGCAAAGACCTTGCTGGGCTGGAAATGCACATCATGTACTGCTGAAATGTGTGGGGCACCCAAACGGTGACTCTTAGTTTTCTTTCGTTCTTTTGTGCATTTGAAATTTATAAATCACCAGCTTCCAAAACGTGAGCAAGTTGATTGATTTTTTTGTTTAAAATGAAAGGCGATTTGGAAAATCTATAATCTGTCTGTCCAAACCAGAAAATGCATTACATTAACAGCTAGTTTCTCCTCTGTAAGAGTGGATAATCTCAGGTACAGTCACCCTGCCTCACAAAAGACTTCTATGTTAACGTAATGCAATGTCACCACTCCCCGACCCCAGAACACCAGGAATAGGAAGCAACACAGTGCCTGACGATGTACATTTATCCTCTTACAACTAGATTTAATTTACCAATCCAATATTCATCTTCCTGTTGGAAATCCTCCTGCATTCAAATTTCCAATTATTCAGGACAGCAGCTTTGTAGACCTTGCTCTCAATAAAAGAATATGTATAACTGGGCGCAGTTCAGTCACACAAGCCCCGATGACCTGCTGATGTCACACTTACGCTGAACTCCTCTCATGCAGCAGATAGAGGTTTCTGCCTTTTAACACAGCCTCATCAGATACCTGTGTGCAAGATCCAGCATTTTCCCCAAATACACCATTATTTAACCGCTTAACAAGAAAACTGTAGCTTTCTATCAACTGGGCTTACAGCCAGCGTAGTAAAAAGGCAACAGACTCATACTATCTCCATGTAAGTGCACATTGCAGATGCCACATGTCACCAGAGCTCAGGGGCTGGCGTGTGCTGATGCTCGTCCTCCCCCTCCAGCCAGGAGAGGCCAGGGGATGGAGACAGCACTGTCACTGTCACATGGACACTTCGCCCCAGTGTTAGCAACATCCTACTGAGTCCTGTACGAACCTGTCTGGCTTCTCTTGGCACGTTCTAGGTTCTGTTTTATCCTTTTAAGTGACTGTCAGTGAGCTCTTCTGTGTGAAAGCACCACATACACCCTCAGAAAGGCACCTTTCAGGTACCATTGTTGGCAGAGATATTAAATTATCTCAATATAAATCCCTTCCGACGGGGTCTTATCACCAGCCTCTTCCTGCCAACAGCTGCCCGGGTCACAGACTGAGGCACCACCGTGGCTCCACCAGTCCAGCACCACAACGAGCCCTCACCCCTGCATCTCTGAGAGCGCTCTGGGTTTTCGGGATTCACGCTGTAGGTGCACCTGGCTCCCCTTCTTGCTGGGCACCTCATTTTGTACCTGCTAGCATTAAAACATATTCTGGTTTAATATACCCAGCTTGACAACTGATCTGGATAATGCTCTGAATTTTTCATGAGGTGAGGCCTGTTTTGATCAATAGGTGTCTTCTAAGAAAGCAGGATCATAAATAAAACAAATTTAATTTTTAATAATAGAATTAATGTCTCATGGAAGCCCTAGAAAGGCAGAAGCAAAGCTATTATTATAACCCTTATTTTAAAATCTTTATTATCTTAGGAACTTTTAAAAACTAATTATTGCCTGTACAACAAATCTACTGATTGCCCTTCGATTTTTCACATGGCTTAACCTCTACTATTTTGGGAGGGTGTTAGAAAGACCCTGAAGTATGTTAGGAAAGCTGAAAGTACATTTAATATTCTTAGGCACACAATGTCCTGACCCACTTTTAGATCCCCACTAAGGAAAGGGCTCCCCATACAGTGCTACACAATGGTGACATTTGTAAGGAAGGACTATGGCAACAAAATCCTATTTGGAAAGTCATCTTCACTTAAAAGAACAATGTTTCAACTAAAGGACATTATTGGCACTGGAACAAGTGTCTATAATTGACCATGAATTCATTTAAGCTATGAAGAGGTATTTTAACCACCAGAAAAAGCAAGCATTTAGAATAGGCTTTGACTAAAGAAAGTAGGGGCAAAAAAACCCCACCATTTTCATTTAAAACAAGACTGACTAGCTTATAATGTGAAATATTTGATGTGGTTATAAAGGAAATGACTGAAACAGATGAACTGGGAAGTCCCTGCCAAATGCTGTTCTTATTTATATCAATAAAAAGACTCTTGCTGCTGGAAAAGAAGGAATTTGCAAACACTGGAAAGCGGCATTTCATACTTTTACCTTGTTGCCACTTGAAAGCAGACAAAACTTCTTGCTAAGTGGTAGAATCTCTTTTTCCATTAAAATGCTAATAGGAAGGTTGACTTCAGCTTAAAACCATTGGGAAAAAAAAAAAAAAAAAAAAGGCAGGATAAGCAAAAGACTTTAGCTTGAGGTTATACTTCGGAAGAAAGAAAACAAACAAACAAACACCAAGTTTAAGCTGAATGGGATTTCCACTGAGAAAGAACACTCACTCAAGCACGAAAAAGAAGAAAAAAAGTGGGGAGCAATTCTAATTCCTGCATAGCCATGGACTAACGTTTTCCTTTAAGAAACAATAATTTAGTGAAAAATAACTAATGCCTCTTGAGTGGAAGAGTATCACATGGTAGCCTTGCCTTTTGGATATTTTAAAATTTACTAAAACGTGTCCCTCACTTATCCCTGCACTGTAAGGAGAGCACTGCACAGTGCCTGTGCTGATTCACACAGGCACACACAGAGCGAGTCCCTCACATCTGTGCAGGAATTGGCAGCACTGTTGTCTGCAGGAGGGTTTGGACGCATTGTGCAGAATCTCAGAGATAAGGATCGGACTCCATAATGATAAGCCTGAGTGGGTGAAACCTTCCTTCACGCTTTCATCTGAAATTTGGGGTTCTTATTTCATGCTTGATTATGCTGATGTTTCTTTGGGGAACGTGCAGGCAAGCGAACATTTTGACTCAGCTAAAACTCAGCTGTGACTACTAAATGGTCTCATTCTTCACTAGTGCAGATACAGACTTAAAAGCTCCTTTCATACAGGTGTCTTCACCCATATTGAGCACATGCCCCTTCTTGCCCTTTAGACAAAGAGCATTGCATGCAGTATAATAAGTATCAGGCCACAGAGCTGGCAATCCCTAATTACACAGTGCACACAAGCTGCTGCAATATTCCAAATTAAATGAGAATTTCAGACCTGAATGCAGTCAAGGGATAGAAGAAGGTAGAGGTGAAAGGAGGAAAAGTCTTAGCCCCAAGAAATTTCCATTGCGTAGCCCTGAAATGTGCCTCCACACTGGTCAGTGGTTTCCATTTTGATTTCATGAGCAATAGTACTAAAGCTATGTGAAAACTTGTTTTTTAAGCAAAGCCCAGCCAGCAGCCTCAGGCACTCTTAGATTTTCACAAACTCTGAAACCTGCTTGTTGTGGGGCCAAAGTTCATTTCCATTTTACACTGAGGTCCCTTTTAGAATCTAGCTTTTATTCTGAGACGAACAAAATGAGTGGAGAAAGGATTTCTTCTGAGTATCGTACTCAGTATTTTCACAGTTTTCAACTGTGCAGGAGTTACCTGCATCCACTGATGTAAATTCTAGTCTGAGGAATCCAAATAGTAAAAGTTTTCTCTAAGTGGAAGACAAGGTGCATTGATCTACACCAGAGTTGTATGAACATGAACCATAAAGAAGTTTTTATTTCAAGGATCTAGCACCAAAGTGTGTGAGATAACCATGACACGTTCAAATCTTAGATAGAACACAACCAAGCCCAGTGCTGAGCAAATATTTTCTATAGCATGAAGAGTGCCCTTGTAAATATGGAACACATTTCCTTGAGTTCAAAGTATTCCATAAGCAGGAGGTAGGAAAATCAGTGTATTGTCAATACGAAGGCTATGAAACTGAAAATCTACAGTGCACGTCCTGCCTTTCTTCCCGTTTTTTGTGCAACTGCTATGTGAAAGCCTGTCTAGGCTGTCTCTTCATCTTGGTTTCTCACAGGTCCTCTTTGTCAACCTGAGGCTCCACAAACAGAAGCATGCAGGAGGGACGCATTATCTCAAGCCATTCAGAACAGCCAAGTTGAGGGCACATGGCAGTATGACAGCCAACCTCTCTGCAGACCAACGGAGAACACAGCTACGCAAGGCAGAGAAAACTGTCCCATGAAAACAGTTTGAGGAGTGGAGCCCACCCTTTCTGGTGGGTTCTCAGGCACACCACAGTAAGTGTTATAGCACAATACACAATATAATTTGTGGGTGGCTCAGATGCTCTTCAACCCCATGGATGAGAGATGTTACTTACTAGATGGAGGAAACTCATTTTGTTCAAACGCATATTTTAACTCAAAGCATAGGACAAACATGAACTCCCTCATTGGCTTTGTTTTAGAATGACAGAATAGGTGGAAGATTGAAGAGATGTTATTATCCAGTAACAGCTGCCCTATTAGCTGTGATAGTGTGCAACTTTATGCCAATTTATAAAGTGACCTTTCCAATGGCTGGTGTCCATACAATATTACAAAACAGCATAGGACTGAAAATATCCAGAAGGTGTCATTCTGCTATCTCCAACCATCTCTCACAGACACAGGACAAAACTCAGAATGAAAAAACCTCACAATTTCAGAAGCGCCTTCCGTAAGTGTTGCCTTCCCTAGTGAAACTACAAACAAATAAATAAATCCCCCTCTGAATATGTTTGACTCAAATTCTAAGAGACTATCCTGCATACAACTGTTAAACAATAACTTCCAAAAGATGATTAATGTGTTATCCAGCCAAACTTGGACTCATAACCCTTTTGGTTTTGTTTTGAAGGTTCACACAGAACCTGTCTATTTCCATGAACTTTTTAATATATCACGACTGTCTGCAGGAGAACTGCAGCTGTAAATTTCATAAAACAGTTTCATAGAGTCTGGAATCAAGACATAAATGTAACAGACAATGTTTCTGATTTTCTGCAATACTTTGGGTGCAAGGGTCTTTCATACATTTTGAAGTCTAATATTTTGAAATGTCATCTGTTTGCCGGAGGACAGCATAGAGAATGACATTATTGACTCTCAAACAAACTGTGCATTTGGATATTATTTCAGTTAGTAAGATTTTGACAATAAAAGGGTACATTAATCTGCAACTTTTTCAGAGGATCCCACTGTAAACAACTAACAGGATGTTAAAATTTCTAAGAACAAGGTACAATTTTACAACTTCTAACTGTCAAATAATTGAGCAACTCAATACACTGAGTATTATGAAATATTAAATGAGACTGATGTGATCACCGATTACACAGACACACACATACACATATCACCAAATCTTCATATATGGTGGAGTTCTCCTCATGCTTCAGGGACCTTTAGTGCTTTAGGGTCTCAGGAATAGAACTAATGTCAGAGAAAGAAATAAAAGCAGCTAGATATAGCATCAGTGCTACATTTTAGTGAGGGCTGACAAATCTCTTCGACAGAAAATGGCAAGGTACCTATAGAGACCATCTTTACCATTCCCCCGATCCAAGGAAGAATCAGCTCTAACTTCAACAATCCTCTACTACCACCACTTTCCTGACAAGTGTTGATCCAACCTTTTCTTCAGTATTATAATAAGATATTCAAGGTGACACAGAGACACTGTCTGAAATGTGCTTTGGAAGCCTGTTCTTTAATACTTCATACATTTTATACAAGCAAAGCTCAATATTCTCAAACTGAGCGCAGGTTTTTAGCCCAAACTAAAGGCTAGTGAGCTAATGCAAGTAAATATGCTCTCAATCAGATAGTACGCATATTACTAATCAAAACAAAAACATCCTTAGGTCAGCATCAATTCTCCCATAACAGGAATAAAGTCAGAATGGACATGCATTGCCTTCTTCCCTTATCTTCTGACCGCACCCCTCCCAATGTATCTCAGTGTGTGGTTTGCTTTATTTGCAATCGAACACACTGTTGTCTCATTTTTAACTTGGCATCCACTGTAAGCACCAGGTCCCTTCCAGCAGCAAATTCGCAGGAGCAAATTGCAATCTCTGTGATCGGTCACACCAGGCTAAGCACTTTTAGCTCCCACTGGCACAAATCTACCTAAGTTTTTAGCAAGATGAGGGTATCAGATTGCTGTAAGTTTGGGTTCATTGCATGTCAAGTGTTCCCTACCTTCCCTTAAGCACCTTACTGAAGTGTCTTAATACTCTGAAATCTGTTTTCCCCTTCACATGCCACTAATGAACAACTGGGAATGGGAGGTTCCCAATTAGGTGCCCTTCTTCATTAGAAATGCTCAAGAAAGGGCTTTAACTGTACTTTTTTCCAACCATTTAGCCATGATGGGAAATAGCTGAAACTTTTCTAATTATTGAACTTCTAAAAAGTTATCTGAGGGATGGGAACTTGTAGCTACCTCATATTAAGTGATTAAGTACAGTAGCTGGGTCAAATTACAATGGCAAAAGAGAAGGTTGGCCCAAGGCTTTCAAATCTCTGTTCTGTGGTCTTATGCCCCAGGCATATTTTTCAGGTCTTATTAAAAGAAATCCCCTGAAGTATTTCCTGGAGGGCTGCATCCTTATCTTATTCATGACACTCTTCAGGATTCATCATTTTTTTAAATGACAAGAGATAATGTATTCTTTTATAATCTTTTCTTTATTCTTATTTTGCAAGACCATGACTTTGTCCTGCACTGTGCTTAGTTCTTTAGTTTAACTGTTAAAATGTTCTTAACTTGTTAGATAGGCAATCATTAAGACAGTGAGTCTTCAACAGGAATTGTCCATTGATGACACCTTTGCTTCAAATGTTAGACTATAATGTTCATTTTATGCACATACTTCCATGTCCAGAACAGAAAAGGGACTCAGAAGGGATACAGAGGACCAGTTGCCTGTCCATTCTGCAAGTTCCTCTACTAATTAGCAGTCACTCCTGGATTAAGAGGCTCTTTCGGTGACCTTTTCTGCTAAACACTGCAGCAAGGTACACTCAGGCAGCGAGAACCAGCAAAATAACCCCACGCAGAGAATGGAGGCCATACCCTTTTGCAATCGCTGCTTGCTTTGTCTCCACAGCATTTCCCATCTTCAGCTGAAGCTGCTCAGTGCCAGAGGTTTACCTCACTTTGAAAACCAGGTTACTGGGTGTGCCTCACCGAAAGCTTCAGAGAAGAACTGAAAAAGCACAGGATATATATATATATATATATATATTTCTCCAAGATTCTGGCTACCCCATACTGATTTTCTCGCTAGAGCACGTACAATTGGAATATTCAGCACTAGAAAGAGTTGATGTGCCTACACCGGGTTGTACTTTCATTCAATTAGGGACTTCCAACCTGTAGCACAGAAATAATATTTGAGAAAATGCTACAACCTGTCCTATTAATACAAAATTCAAGACCGTAAGATTCCTGACTGACTTACCGCTATGGGCTAGAGAGTCAGCTAGAGCTAAGCAGCTCATTTCACTAGACTGTAAGGGGAGTTACACTGATTTTCACAAGTGTCGCTTAAGATAATGAACTAAATACAACTATTTAGTTGAGAGTAGGAACAGTACATGCATCTGCATACATGTGAGCATTTGTGAGTATCATATCTTGCCACTGTGATTTATGAGTTCTTTTGCACTAATGGGAATAAATGCATTATTCTGACTACTGAGGATAAAGCTCATAACTCACAAACATTCAGTTTATGTCTTACAAAATATTTCATTGTCAAAATACATTATGCACTATTTAAATCTGCATCAGTCTGCACACAGCATCTCAAAAGGAAAAAAATAGTTTTGATATGTACTGTGATTCTTCAGTAATTCAAATACCAAAACTATTTTAGACTTTGGTACATATCCTTGAGAAATAACACTGCATTACTTTGCAGATGAATTCCAAGCACTGCACAGTGAAATGGAATGCCCAGAGGTTAGCCTGTTTATAAGCATTTGATTTCTTGTATTATTATTTTTTTAAATCTGTTTGTTATGAAATCATATTGCTTGAAAGAAATAGTAAAACTCACAATCTGTGCTGTAAAGCTCCATGACCAGGCCATGGTTCACACAGTAGAGAGATTAGAGATGGAAAGGCAAGCTGAAAGATTATTAGATTGCACAAACCATGTTTGGGGTATTTCCCAGAGCTAAGCAAGCACGGTGGGGGTTAGTCCTTACACTTCGTTCCCATGGGTCTTCCCTCCTGAGTAGCACCTGAGGAAAATTGTGACATGGGACATTGCTCATCACCAGCAGGACGAGGTACAGAACAATGACTTGGATTTTCAGTGAAACACGGGAGCATCCCCACTGGTTTGAAGTAGTGCTACAAACTTACGTCCCATTTCCTATTACCAGTTCTCCAGAAAACATTTCAGGTGTTAATACTCTCCCAAGACCTAATAATATCCAATCCTATGACACAGCAAAAAACAGGACAGAATAAAGACAAGTGTGAAAAGCAATAAAAGTACTTTCTGCCATTTACGGAAGACAATTTTCTGAACAAAATAGTTCTCTAGCAACGAAGTAATAAAATCATAGAATGTAATACAGAAAGAAATAGCTTGGAAAGGTAAGCTATGTCCAAACTAGTAACACAACTACAGGACCAAAAAAAATAGTCTTGGGAACAACAGCTGGAAGAACCAAGTACCGTAGTAAACACATACAAAACCACATAAAATATTAAAGTAACATCACTTACACTGACACGATTTCATGCTAAGAATTCCTTGACAGCCAATTATTTATCATCAGAAATAAAGCTTGCTTCTTGCGCTACAAATCTCAATTGACTCTAATAAGGAACTAATTAACAAAGATTAGCACCCTTTTTGTGTAACGAGCCACAAAGCCAATCAAGACAAGATGATAACAAGATGCAATCAAGAGGTATTAAAGACAACAAAGTAGAGCCTAAGACTAGGCAAAAATATGCAGCAAGAAATGAAATATCCAGCCACAGAGGAGTATTCTTCCTAATTAATTGGTTGCTTCACATTTTTAAATATTCACCCAAAGCAATGATGAGAGGGCAAGGTTTGCTCTGGTACCTGAGAGCTGTGTTGAGTTGCAGAGATTTCTGGACTCTAGTAAAACCTTTATCCTGTTGTTATCTAACACCAGTAAGGTGTTAGATTAGTAAGATTTTAGAGGACAAATACAAGAGGCTCCTGTACCGGTTCCAGGGCTACACTGCAATTCTGAGCATCAGCTCAGCCATGTGGTGCTCAAAGATGCACCCAACCCAGAGCGGGGTGGCGCGAAGCAATTCCCCTTCCACTGCTGAGAGCGAACAATGAAACACTGCAAGAAGATGCTTATGATGTTAATCACCTGTGACAACACCATTAAATGGAATGATTCTCAGACCTTGAAGCAATTTAGGCTATGACACCAAAGGATACCCTGGGGGCTGATACATGTGCAGTGAGCAAATCGAGACTGAGAATTTGGTTCAAACATAATTCATGTCCATTTTCCATTCTTTACAATTGCAATGATTTAGGGATAATCAGAAAACAGCAATTCAATCAAGCAGAAAAGCAGGAGGAAACAGTTTTTTTTCCAAAACTGCTTCTAATCTATAAGCAAATCCTGATCTTTCTTTCCCGAAACACTGAATAAACATCACAACGGGAGACACTACAACAGAAGCAGCAGCAGTCTGGTAGAAAGGGCAAACAGTTATCTGGAGATGAGAACTTCAGTCTCCTGGAGGTGACTGCAGGAATGATCAGCCTCCTGACTGCTCCTGTAATGCACTCACTCTTGCCAGTACCCTGGCATGTCCACCGATATCCACACAGTACCATGGGCAGATCACATTGATGAGACAGGATTTCACAAACCAAAAATGAAAATTTTATTTAAGAGACTCTGATAATTTTTTGTCAATGAATATGTGTGTTTTTACATTAACTCTGTCTTTTAATCGCACATAATTGTATGAGGCTGGGTTAAAATGTTAGCAGCTAAAACAATCCCAAATGTAAAGAATTCTTGAGTAACACCTAAAGCTTCTGTAAAAAGCAACATTTCAATTTTATTATATATTTTTTTTTAAATGTGGATACAATAAAAAATGAGATAATTTCATACCTTGTCTGTATGAAAATCGAAATCACCACAAAATAATTCAAATTTGAATCTGAGTCATTTAATTACTTCTAAATGGAAACAAGATGGGAGTTAAAAGGCACTGTATGCACCTAAATGCCTGTGATCAGATCTGCTCTCAATAGAACACAACATCTCAATCCTTCAAGTATTTGCTCTGTAATAGCGTTAACATTCAATTCACAGGACACACTTTATCAGCATCCTTTGTTTCATTGAAAAGATGTTTCACATTTCCATTCCCCTATCAAAACCTGAACGTGGTAACAGCCTGGATTCTGTAATGAATTCTACAGCAATCTGCTTGCTAAACTTGCATTAGACTTGCGTGTGGGAAGATCTGCCGGATCTGAGATAAACCCCTCCCTGCCCTACCTGATCTTGGTGGGGCAGAAAGAGGCAGCGTGCAACACAGCCCTGCTGCCACGTGCTACGAAAGCGTAAAACGTGCTGGTGTAATATTTGCCTGGGATGTTTCTGAGATAGATAAATTCTCTGATTGCATGGGATAGCAGAGCTGTTCGCAATGCTGTTCATGGCTGGGACGAGTGGGCATCAGTGCCTGTTGCTGGTGCTGCCGGCACCAAAGATGCAGCAGCGCTGGGGGAATGGGGCCGGAGAGTGACCCGGGTGTGGGAGCACAGGGTGCCCATGCATGGCGAGGTTGCGCACTGTTCACACACATCCTGCAGTCCTGCACACCCATGGCCAGAATGGAGCGCCCCATCTCTGTGTGCCCCCCGCGCTGTCTGCCCAGGAGCCACCCGCTCTGGCTTCTGCCGCCCCGGCACTGACGTGACGTGCACTCTTGCCAGGCAAACACAGCCCCCCATCTGCTTTGTGGAACCTCCCACTCAACCTTTAAAGTTAAAAAAAGAAGAAAAAAAAATAAAGCAGCAGCTGTGGATTTTATCATAGGCCTGTCTCTGAATAAATTACACACTATAATTTCATAATTATGCATACACCAAATTGCATAATGAGAGATCACTTCAGTAGTTCTGTAACTACCGAGATAGCCAACGGTCAGTGCAAGGTAATTAAAATAAACTCGCAGGATAAAAGCACCTGAAGGGACCGTATTGCAAATGGGAACACAGAGCCACTTACACTCTAGAACACCTGTAGATCAAACTGAAAGCACTGCAGCCTTCCTGGCATGCCGCTGCACGCAAGAGCTCATTTTACAAAAACTCATACCTGGGTTCAAAAGCCTCTGTTCCTTACAGCAAATAATGTAATGAAGAATTATTTCTGAGTAAAGTTAGGCGGGTGCCAGAACATGTGTAGGTTGACAGCTTCTATCTGTGGAAATAGTTCCACTGTAGATGTCCATTTCTGAGCCTGTAGTATTTAGTCATCGTGTTTTTGCACGCCTATGTCTGTGTGTCTGTCTGTACACATACACAAAGCCTCCCTGCTAAGTAAATACTGGGGATGTGAAGAAATTATGCATCTATTCTTCTGGCTTACACAATTACAGAGAACATCTGACAAAACAGAAATAGCAGAACAAAATTGTGAAATATGCCTGGAAAAAAAAACAAACATGGGTGTGTGACCTTGACTCCTAAAGACAATGAAGAAAACATGCCCTACGCTTTCTCTTTGCCTTGTCTCCCTATGCATGAGGCTGTTTGAAGTGATCCCTGCCTGAGATTTTATCCTGCATTTCCACTTCAAAGCTAGAAGTAGACTTGCTGGGATTCGCAGCCAAGCCGACCTTCTCCAGCTGCTGCCAAAACCTGCTGCTGCTCCTAATTCCATATTTCTCCTGTTCCTCATTCCCTTCCCAGCCACAGGAAAGCTCTGGGACAGCTCTAGGCAGACAAAGCTGCTGCCACAATAAGACAGGATCATCTGAGAGCAAGAAGATTTCTGGCACTATAAACGAGCAGCAGCTCTGGTGAGCCTGGCCTCCCTGGTCTATTTGATTAGAACAGCCTGTGTACAAAGGAGGAAGAAGCTTCCATGTCTTATTCCTAAGAAAAACAGGTTTAGGATTCAGTCCTGCATGCACCTGTGATACTGTACTTTGCAAGCAGACAGAAAACATTACCTCTGTGCACACAACTAGAAGACAGACAGACCCCAAAACATGACACTTGGCATTGTGGAGAACACAGGTTGTCAGGACGGACATGGAGTCTTTGACTGAGCTAAAGGGTAAAGAACAGAAAAATCTCACAGTAATCACAAAAGTGCTGATGGGAAGACTGCAAGGTGGCAGGACCAAATTACTGCCACTTCCAGCACTTTGGAGAGAGCAGCAAGACAAAGAATTTTCTTTACTAAATACTGAAAAATAGCTTAATAAAAAATCTGAAGGGCCAGAGGCAAATTTAATATTTCTTGCAGGTTGGGAAGGCAGGTACACTCTGCTCAGACAACAGCAAATAATAGTGAGTGAATAGTAGATATTACTTGGGAATGTTTCACCAAATGCAATAGCATTTTCATCAGGAGCAGAGAAAAAAATATAGACTTCATTGAGTGTCTCATTGAGTCCCTACAAGCTTTGGCCTCTTAACTGCATCAAAGCAAGGAGAAACCTTTAATTTCACAGATCACCTTTAAGGAAACTGTTCTTAATTCCTATAAATGAAATTAATACAAAAGTAACCCTAGCAGCAGGGGGACTCTGTAGAGATTTGGGGTGGCTCTCTTTCATTTTGTGCAATCAAGATTAACACCAGATGTTCCCAAAACCAAGATCAAGAGAATTACCCACCACAATGCATGTCTCCAAGCCCTCTACAGTTCATTCTTGACAATTGGGTTAAGTCCATTTTTTACGCAGTCCGATTTTCTTGCATTTTCTTATAAATGGCATTTTTTAACACAGTTTTAAAAGTACTCTTCACCTGCAATCTGAGGCAAGCAGGCACAAATGGGGCTTTGCAATAGTCTCTCCCATTGAAAAGATGATAATCCAAATGTCTAAAAATCTACTAATACATAAGCAGTTCTTGAAAAGGGGCAATTTTTGCTAGCAGCTACATTCCTGATATCTTTTCTATTCTTTGAACCAGACTTCTTGAAGTTAACAAGAAATAATCACAAAAACAGATAAAGGGCGAACCAATACATTTCCCTCCAGTACACTGCTGACTAGGCTTTTCAGCACCTAGAGTATATGTAATCTCTGAGCCCATTTAGAGGAGCAGCAGACTCTATACTAGATAAAGAATGGGCTCAATAGAAGTATGGTAGCCTTCACAGTTCTTCAGTGTTTCTAGCAAACTATAAGAGCAAAATAACCCCCACACCTCCTGCCTTCACCTCTCAAAGTACCACTCTCTACGTATCTACCGGGTAATGGATACACAAGCAGTAGAGAGTATGGTACACAAAGAATAAACTACGCCAGAAAAACCAATTGCTCTTTGGCAGAATTCTAACAGTAAAGGCAGGTAGCAACAGAGGTGGTAAATTAAAAATTAATTATGAAAATGTATAGAAATGCATGCTGGTGTGTAAGCTGAAATCTGGCCGCTGAGTCGGATGCAAAAGGGGAGTTTCAAACTCTGCCCCTGCCGAAAGAACAGCCCCTTACAGAGACAGTGTGTGGAGTGGGGCGTACAGCACCAGGGAAGCAGGGCTCCTCCAAAGAGAAATGTAGGGGTTTTTCTGTATTGGTTTTGCATTCTCATGTCTACATATAATTTTTAACATGACAGCTCAGTCTGTCAGAGAACTGCCTGCAACCCAGTTGCCCAGGGAGCGCTGCCAGGGTGCAAACCAAGCGGGCAGGATTCTGCAGTCGTGCCCATCCATCCCCACTGCACCATTCGGGGAAGGCGAATGAGCCTCCATCAGGGCCAAGGTTTGTCCAGTGAAACTGCCCGAGCAAAGAGCTCCCGGAGCTAATCCCCAAAACCACAGCTGTGTCCTGACCAAAACTTACTCCTTGCTCAGAAAGTTATTCCACCCTGAATGTGTGAATGTGGACACACAAATCATTGGGATTGCATTTGCAAATTCTTACCAGGTGAGGTAAGCTCTAATGCTTCTAAAAATGAGAAACCTGAGCCATATAAAATCTCCTCAAAAGACCTATTTTTAAAGTATTTCCTATAAATTAATATTTTAACTCAGAACTGCTTATGTGAGAATTATTTCTTATCTCAAGGGCCTTCAGCATGTCCGAATGGACAAATCCCTTTTGTCAGCTGAGCTCCATTACCCTCTTCTGAATGAACGCCTCTGGGATGGATATAATAGATATAATTTTTAACAGCATATCTAGTCTGCTAATAAAATGATGCCAGACACTGTCTGCACAAAGATTTAATACCAGTAGGACTCTCCAGCAAATTTTTTTCTCCTGTTGTGGTGGATAGCTTCCAAGCAGCCTTGAATCATAAGGTTCTCATCCAGATTTTTTATTCCCTAGGAAGAAAATAGCTAATATGGAACTACCTGAATAGAGCTGCCTTTCTAACAAGAGCGTTAATGTCACAGACACCATGAGGAATAGACTCCTTGCTGTTATTTACCATATGTACAGCCCTGGATTTTGTGTTACTGCCTGAGAAGCTGGTGGAGCCTGAGGTCAGGTGCTTTGCAGCAGGGTGCCCTTCATTTCTGTTCCCAGAGTGACAGCCCAAAACTGGAAGGTCTACACCAATCCCCCTCACACTCCCGGGTAACTGATTTAACACCTCTGCATCCATCACAATGTTTCTGATTTCAGGAGACACCTGAGTTTTATATGATCCATCTTAAAAGTGTTTGGATGCAGGACAAACACTATAACACTGTCCAGCAGTATGTGGGCGCTATCCCTCGCCGGTTTCCATTTCTTAGGACTGGTGTGAATCTAGGCTCACTGGTCGCTGTGCTGCTGGCATGTTACCAATTATATAAGAGTTATTTGCTGGGGCACAGGCTTTCTTACAGTCACCTCCACATTCCCAGCTAAAACAGCCTCTGAGATGACATGATGACTTACCCAAATATGTGAAAACTTTTTAGCCAAAGCCAAATGCAGGAAGAATTAGGAGTTACAGTGCCAGTAGAGAAAAACAAGTATTATTTTTGCTTCTGTCCTCCCATCTACAGAATATTGGAAGCATGAATTCACCAGTTATCCTCCATGCTGAGCAAACACTATGTATGCTTGAGCTTTTGTTGGGAGGGTAAAAGGACACAGTCTGACTTAAATAACTTGTTCAAAGCCATGAGTTGAACAGGGTGACCAGCAAAGCTGAAACACTGAAGGTTTAAGTTTTGGCAGCTTCAGGTCAGCTGCAGTCAGGGAGTATTGCTACCAGCAACCAGCTGGGTGATACTTTATCATCCGGGGTCAACCACTAGTGGGGGACAAAGACTCATTCTCCACCAGTATGGATTATGTCTGTTTTCATGTACTGATCACAAGCATCTCAGTAACAGATGAAGGTTCATGTCCACTAAAACCAGAAGCATTTACACCCTCAGAGAATGTTCATATTCTTTTTTTTCTCTTTTTAAAAATTATTTGAAGAATATCTAGGTAGATGTGGTCCAGGCTTTGTTACTGAAACAGCCCATTGCATAGAAACTCAGTATGTTCTTTCAAGCACCAAGGGTGTAAATCCCTCACAGCTTTCTGCAGAGTTTGGAATACAGTCTCCCAGCAAAGAAAAAATGTAATAAAATACACGACTGCTCCTATTTCTACGTGAAAAAGCAAAGCTGGCTAGTGTGTATGTTAATTATAGGCTAAAAAGCTACATGAGTTTCTTCAGATCAACTAGAACCTTACATAATTATTTTGAACACATGATTATGTGTCTGCTGTTAAAGGAGCTTGGTAAATTACATTAGTATTTAGCAGTCAGCAAATTCACAGAAAGTTGCATGTGCTCTAAGAATACAACCAACATGGCATAGGAGCAGTGACAGACATTATGTACATATTTATATTAAATTTCTTTCTGCAATTATACCAGAACTCTGAGTGCTTTGAATTTCAATGACCACTAGAAAAGTTTATATTTCATTAAGCTATTTTGTATGTCACTAAAAATATTCCTCTTTAATTAAAGGCCATTGTATTTCAACAGCAACACAACTAATATTTTTCTTCCTTTTCCATCTAAATGTGAGCTGAGTTATAGCAGCCAGAAAGATTTCTAATTTGAAAAGAATTTTTGTTCTGCTGAGATCATGATGGAAATAGCCCCCAAATTGTATAAGTGCATGTGCAACTTCAGTAAAAGTGAACAAAATATTTTCCCTGAGTTCCTTCCTTGGCAAACAGATACTGTGTTTTTTAAGACTGAATTCTCCAGTACTGGTTCAAGTCAACACACAATGGTTTCTGCAATGACCTGTACTATTGCCTCCTCCTCTTCTGAACGCACTTGTTGGACAGAACTGCTGGTGTGCTGTAGAGATACCTGCACTTCCTCCTCCGAGCTCTCACATGGACCTGCCTCATCCTTAAACTGAGACCTACTTGTATAAAATCTCCAGTATCTGTAAATCTGGTTTGGTTCTAGGTACTCATGCTAACCAACTCTTCCCCCCTCTTTCGCCTCACACCAAATGACGTAGCATCATGCAATGCTGAGGAATACGTCAGCGCTAAGGGAGCCATCTCAGGTGATGGCCCCAAGATCCAAGTGCCCCTTTAACCTTACTTTGCATAATTACAAATGCTATTTATAGCCAGAAAATAAGTTCCTCCACTTATTAACCTTGGTATAATCTTTAACCAGCCAATTTCATACTGCACTTAAGCTTCTCATAAATCTTGTACCTAATACCTCTCAGACATCTCCCATACTCAGAAGTTGTGTTTTGCTTTCAATACAGAAAAAAGTCTAATCCCAGTGATCCTCATTTTTACAATAGTCTTCTGAGAGCCATTATCTCCATATCTTGTACAGAATTACGCAGTGTCTCACTGCTCCCCTATGTTTTCAAAAGTCAACAAAATCCAGCAAATAAACTCTACTTTTTAACAGAAGGCTATTGATGGCAGAAAACAAGCAAAGAACTGCAAGAAGATGCATAGGAGGAGTGTGTGTTACAATAGGACATGCTCTGTATCTAATGTCACATTCCTTTGCTCCCAAATTGTTGTCAGAGGGTGCTACTGTACCAGATTGCTACTTCCATGCAGTTTGATGGCGCTGCTCTGGGCAAGCAGCTTTGCAAAAGTTATTAAAAAAGAAAACCAAAAAAGATCCTGTAAGCCCAATGCACGCCTGTGCCGGGAGAGTGAGAGAAGGGCATGAAGTCAGAGTCACATTCTTAATCAGTCTCACTGTTAAAAACTTGAAGTTTTGAAGAAGTAAACAGATGTTGGGAATCAGAAACAAGTTACACCAGAGCTGAGTAACAACTTACTCATGTGAACTATTTTGTTAGGATATCATCTCTTGCTTTGAGTCCAAGATCACATGCCTTACAATGATAAGGAACTTTTCCAAAATCTTTAGCTATTACATGCTTCCAGTGAAGAAAGTGTCTTAGCAGAAAGTAGAACTGAAACTCATTTGATAACCTTTTAATTCCATAGACAGTTGTGGGGCTTATTTTCCCCTTATTCTTGCCCTTGCAGAATTAATTTCTGATAAACTGAACCCAGATTGTGTTCACAGTACTAAGCAACATTTCTTTCAATATGTAGTGATGTATTCATCAGGTGTCCAAATTAGGCACACCAAGCTGAAGGACTGAATATGTAACTGACTTTTATTGTCCTGTTCCTGTGTTTTGTTCCTGCTTTTCACTTGACTCAATGGAAAAGTTCTGAGATAAGCATGTTGTAGAAGTGATGGATGCCACCACTGTTAATTATTCCACCCATTACAAGATACAGTATAAATCACTTTTTGTCTGGTGACTGTCGCACCAAATTTGTAGAGCACAAAAGACACTGCAGATCTGTGACACGGCTCTGTTCTTCTCATTACACAGGAGATAAAGATATGCATACTTAATAATTACATTTATTTTAATGAGATCTACACAGGCCTAGTTTAAGTAGTAGCACTTTCTGAACTGCTTTTTTAAATTATTATTACTTGGTACAAAAGTAGAAGTTTTATTTTCAACATGGCCTTCACAACAGGGCATTTTTTGCCATTTATGTTTCTAATAAGTCCTGCTTAAAAATGCTATTCAAAGATGAAACTGCTGAACAAATACACTTTGTTCAACAGAAGAGCCAAACATTCATTTCTGACATCAGCTCTGTAAGAAAAGCTTCCTTATTCATAAGGTATTGATTCAGCATAAGTTTCCCATATACTTTCAAGTGTTTGGGATTAGAGGGCATTAGAGAAAGGGACTGGATGCTTTACAACAACAGTGGCAGCTGCAGTGCTGTCACAGCTGGAAAAGCTGAGCTCTGACATGTGCTGGCCTCTCAGAGCTGAGCTGGAGGTGAACAGAAGCAGCCCTGGGAGAAGGAAGGACCCTGGAAAGGTTTCCACATGCACCGCTTCTCCGAAAATCCATTCCTGTTCTGCCCAAGTCTTACACGATGTGACTGCCCTTAAGCATTGTGCTTCAACCTCATTGATTTCAAGGACAATAAAACACTTGTCTATGTTTTGCTGAACAGCAACAGACAATTGGTTAAGGAATGGCTTAACCTTGGTCCCACAGAAATCAATTAAGGCCCATGAGTATCCTCCTGACATCTCTGAGTAAGGGACTTCAGAGTCAGAATCAAGACTGGAAAGCTCAAGAGCTCACCAAGTGTTTCCCCACACATGCAACTAAACCCTCGGGAAGATGAGGAGGTAGAGGACGAGGGGCTCTCAGTAAACTCGTGTAGGCAGCATCAGTTCCACAACACATAGCAGGATGTATGTACGTGCCTGCTCTTGGTATCAATGCATTCCTACCTCTACTTCCATTTTAAGGTCCTTACATTTTTCTGCAGAGGTGAGAAGATAACCCAAAAATCAAGTAAATAAATTATTTTGCTGTTAAGAAACAACTATTACTCCCTCCTCCTCTTTGTTTACCTTTCGAATGAAATGTTTAACATAAAATACATTTTTCATCTGTTAAATTCTTTAGGGGCATTTCTGAATGCTTGGAGATTTCACAACTGATTTCAATTTCAAAACTCAAAACTTGATTTGAACTTAGTCCTGGATGAAGGCTTTTGCTATGATATGCTTCCAAAATTATAACTATGAAATGAAGCAGCAATGTCATTTGAGACTAGTTTACCGTATGGTAATTTTCACAGCTGGAACCGCATATGTTTCTCTTAAGATGCAAGCAAGGCATGGCTTGAACAGCTTTCTCTCCATGGCAAAGGAAACTTAACACCCACCAAAAATTAACTCTTTTCCATTGAAATGGAAGCTCTTTTTTGCCTGCTGCCTTCACCTCTTACTTTTCTAACTCTTCAGCTTATGCATCCGAACAGCTGTTCTCCAGCATTTCCACATACACGTCTGCAACAGACCAAATGCTCAACTGTACACTTCTAGAAGATCACTGAGTACAAACCAGGTTACTTTTATTAACATTAATAAAAGCCAGACTGCTTGTTTCAGATGCTTTGCCCCTCCAGTGACACAGGGGAGCGAGTCTAGGAATGGCACCCCATTTAATTGCTATTAGATCAAAAAGACCATCCTAGATAAAAACAGCTTAATATACACACTTGCTTTTGAATCCTAGATTTTTGCTACTGATGTTAACTGTCTTGAACTCTATCACCTTCATCTCAGGAAGCTGGCAAATACTCTCTCAGCTTCATGCTGCAATGGATTTATTGTAAACTCGGTACTATGTACTCACTTGGTTACTTACTCTGTCTCTTTCACTTCTCACATTATGGTTCCTGATTTTGAGTTTTCCATTAGCCCTTGTTATAATACAGTAGTTACAGCTATACATACATGTACAAGGTTGCCCTTCTGTACCAAGTCAGTGACTTGCAAACCTTCCACTTTCAGGCTGAAAGTTCTCAGGCCTCATCAGAGGCCACAGTTGATTTTTGCTGCCGTTTTTGTTGCAAGAAAAGTATCTGTTCAGATGTTCTCCTTGTCTTTTGAAGGTCAGAAACTCAAAACCAAGGTTAAATTTAGAAAAAATACTTAAATATTCAAAGCCTAGCACCAGTTTCCCATGAATTTTACACCAACGTAACTATCAATTTCATTGAATGTGTTCTTCACACAAACCAGTATAAGGAATACCATAGCCAGCCCCCTTGTAGATCTGGTCTGAGCATCTCATCTCTAGTACAAACAACTGCCACAAGAAAACCAAAATGAGGCTGTAAAAAACATCTTGCACTCACATGTTTAATTTTAGCAGCTCCTCAGATGAGCACATGGTACGTGTGTCTACATGATGTGATGGACCGCAGCACAGAGAGCTCCAGCAAGCAGTGCCAGCCAGCCCACCAGACCATGCTGCAAGGGTGAAGCGCCACATCAGCCCGGTGGCATCTGCCCTGTCCCTTGGGACAGTCATCATGCCCTCGGACAGAGACGGAACAGGGTTATGTTCCTCCACTGCTTATGGTACACGTGCATCTTGCCTCCAGGACAACCTTTGGAGTGATCTACAGCACACGCGACAACATCACTAGGGCAGCACATCTGTTATGTTGATAAACGAGTTCATACGAGAAATTGCAACCTCATTCTTTCAGGTGACTCCATCTCTGCCCCCATCCTTGCTCTGGCTAGAAGCAAAATAGCATTTAATATTTCAAAAGTGCTCCTGCTATGAAAGGGTTTATGACAAACACTTTAAATAATGGTTTTAAATAGTAATTGGCACTCTAGTTCTTTGGATCAGAGGAAGACAATTGCTCTTGTTACTTGTGTTATCTCACAATGCCCTCTCCAGTGGCAAGGTCCTTGGCACACACAGCAGGCTGCAAGGTGAATCTAAATCAACAGGAGCAACTTTTAAACCTGCCTCCATAACAAGCCACAGAGAATTACATATACAAAGCCGCACCACCTCCTAGATTTTTTACTGCTGATTTGTGCCAGTTGAGGCTCTGGATTGCTTTTAGGTACCTGTTTTAGCCTCCTCCTTCCACCTTTCCACCAAGTCTTTGGACTCATTTGGACTACTGCGCTGGGTCACTGACCGCAGCTGCCCTTTGCAGACTCCCTCCTTCTCCCTCCATGACAACACAGCACAGCGCGGTTGTATGTTCTCAGCCAGACGTAAAAGCACACATTAGAACGAAGGAGAACCTCAAATGCAAACATGGAAACAATCTCTGTTTGAGTTTAACTTTTATTTGGTTCAGGTTTAACGGACATGGTCATGTCATGGACTTGAGAATTCAAATTGCCACTTTCCATACTGCAGATGTTTCTCACGTCAGCTTCTGGGATTTGACTGTGCCTTATATTTAGCAAACATAAGACCAACAACAAGATTGCTCTAATTTAGGCATCTTTGCTTGAAGATAAGGATCTGCATTTTCATTTCCTTTTCTTATTTTCATAATGTAAACCCAGCAATCTGTTATTCACCAAGCATGTTACCAACCATGAAAGCAGAGAAACGCAAATGTCTCTGAATTAAAGCAGAATCAGAGCAGTACAAGCACACTAAGCCAAAACCAATCCTATTTAAAGGATAAAAACATGCCATGAGGTGTCCAAATATAATTGATAATATTCTTGAAATGCAGTATTTTTACCAAAATGAGCACTCATCTGTTTTCCTTCATCACCCAGAAAATTCAAACAAAAGAACAGCCTGTAATGTTTAGATGAAAATTTCTGTATTGCACAGTAACTTCTTTTTTAAGCTAGACTTTATTTTATATATATATATAAGATACATATATATATATATATTTTTTTTTAAATGTCATGTTTTAGCATGACATATATATATTATGCTTTTCTATCCCACAGCTCAGCCCTTCGCACCCTGGATACTTAAAAAGAAATTCTAACAAGAGTCTGGTCTTTTTGTAATGTTAAAGAAAAAAAAAACCAAACCACACCACTCTCTGTCATACTGAAAACATGAGAATGATTCAGAATCAAAGGAAGGGGATGTCATCAAAGGTCCTGGCAGATGATTAATAGCTTCAGGAAGGGAATGAGCTTCTTTAATGCACAGTTTAACACCGAGAATGAATGTAAATATCTAGTCTGTTTGTGCAGAGGGATGGAGGAGTTTGTGGGGAAGGGGAACGGGAGGAGGTACAATGTACACAGGTGGTTATACAGCAGTACACTGCAGATTTGGGGCTGTTTTTTTCTTGAATTTTGACTGTCAAAGTAAACATCCCCAGTTATATTCGGCTGGATCGACACATACAGAGCTCAAGGATGGGGAGAAGAATATTTCAATAAGCAGTTGAGTTACTGTAGGCATGAGGACATCAAGTTTTATTCTTGCTTCCTCCTGTCCTGACATTTTAAAATGTCAAGCTACTGTCCACATTGCTGCCTTATTTCCCACCATGTCTGCAAGTAAGCAAGGGAAAATTACCTGTTTACTGCATAAAAGGAACAACAGTATCACTTGCAGTTTTAAAATGAGCAATACGTGACCACAAAGTTGGAGTAACGGCACAACTTTAGGTCAGGAACTATAATGTGGTCAATTTAAAATTCTTATTTGAAAGACATAAGTTTGTGAAAACCACAGTCCCAGGACGAATCAGTGCGGGCGCTATGCTGGATGGGTCTATCGCACAGCACGGCAAGCTCCCAGCTCTATCCATGGCTGCATTTTGGCATTGGGCAGCACTTGTCACTGACAGGAGCTTCTCGTGCACTTTGGGACAAGTGACAAGTTCCTATCACCTTCAGCTGAGGCCCATGTGTCCGCAGCAGAGCCAGTGAGGAGCACCTCATCTTAATGAACAATGCTCTTCTCTTACACCAAAGGAAAGGTGGTGTGAAATGTGATATTTAAACTCTACAAAGTCCTTTTTAAATGTGACAGCAACAGCTGTAGCAGCTGGAGCACTGGCAGAACAAGGGGAAGCATTAAAGCCCTATCAAGGGTCAGGTAAACAAAACAGGTACCATTTCAAATATTAAAATGAGGTCTGGGCTGATGGAGAATATAGATGCAGTGGCAGATAGCCAGACATTTCAGAGGTGCTGAAAGCTGTTGCTCTGACCCTCCCACAACTTAATGACAAGGAACCATCCTTAATTCTTTCCAGTCAACATCCTCGACATTAAACTAATACATATAATTCTCACTCCTTATTTTCAGAGTATGATGGGTCACGTTAAGCTATCACCCCCATCAGGAGGTCCAGCTGAAACAAACCTCAGTATTTTCTTATTAAATAAACAACTCCAGTTGCAATGCAAGAAGAGTGGATAGTGGGGTATAGAATTATTCATGTTTGGAAAGTGAAGAAAAAGCAGAAATCAAAAGTAGAACTCAAAAAGGGACAGGTAGAAGGATAAAACATGTACATTTTCAATGTGCCTGGAGTTTGTGACTGCATTTCTAGAATGAATAAATTGATAACTATCCTTGAGGAAATGGTTGGAAACACTTCCATGCTTTACTATACTGCTTCAGTCATGTTGACATAATCTATAGGAACTTGAAATGTCTTGTATGGGAAGCCACTAACATATAAGATAAATTTCTCTTTCGATAAGTTTGTTTCAAACAAACAATCCCAAGTGAATTAACCTCAAAGTATGAGCAAATTATGCAACACTTATTTGCACAGGCTGTATGAAACCTGTTAACGATGAGAACATAGCCGGCTTTGTCGTTGCTGGAGGTGTGGGCACCACAATCCTAACCCCTGAGCACCAGCACCTCTCCAGACTGACCTCTATCTGTTCTTCCCACCCATGGACTGTGATCACCATATTTCCCCTGAGTGCAGCATTTTTCAAAGCTCTAGTGCAGCTTCTTTGTCAAGTGATGGAAAGAGCCTTTTAGTCGGGAAAACACTGAATTGTTTCCCCCTGGAGAATATCACAGAAAAGCTGCAGTTTATCCCAGAATGGAATTTTTGCTATAGAAGGAAGAAAGCGTTTCATAAAGGGGCAGATGTTAACATTCCTCTTTGGCAAAACTAATTATTTTTTCAGAAAAGTCACATTTCTTCATCAACCTGATGCTCTAGTTAGGTTTTTCACCAGTTTCAAACAGACTTCTATAGCAAAAAACTCAAACAAGTACCAAAGGTCTTACTCTCTGCCCATCCAATCCTTCCCACGGTCTTTCTGAGTCTTACTCCTCCCATATTGTCATCCACACCATCCTGAAAATCTTACTGAGTACCTCTAATTCCTACTTTATTTACAAATTAAGTTGCTTGTATTTCTGCCTGTATCTCTATCCCAAGAGAAGCACAATTGAAATGACATATCTAAATCTTTACTACACAGTCACATGCACGTGACATATATTCCGATAACAATATTCTCCTTAAAAACATCTGCCTAAATACAGTTGCTACAGCCACTTGGAGGTTACAGAGCTGTCAGAGCCCTGGCAGGGTCATACCTCCCTTGTTCCAGATGCACCTCTTTTCCCACTTAGGTAGAAAGAGCAGCATGTTTCTGTATTCCAGAGAAGTCATAAGGGCATATATGGCTTATGGGAAATGGGTTCCTTCCCTGCCAGAAACTATAACCACTCACAGCCCGGGATGGGCAACTCAGCTATCTACAACTGGATGGCTAATGTGATATGTACTCTACAAAGATGAAAAGCCATCTGGTGCTTGAATCTAGACTGCTTCGATATAACCAGAGGCCTTTTATCATCTCAAGCCATTATGAAATTATCTCAGACCAATTCTTGGCAGGCAGGTACCCACACAGGAGAACCTGCACCAGCCATGGTAAAATAAAATCAGAGATCACACAGACCACGCTGCCCTTTACTAGTAGAAACAGTCCTTTAGGTCCATAGCTGGTCTATACCGGAAAAAAAAACAGAGGATAAGAACTCAAAGCTGCCTTACAAATTTACAACTGTATTGTTTATTACTTTTACTGTTAAATCATTTTGGTTTGCAATTCTGTGCTTTATATTTCCTGCACTTTCTCAGAGTACTTCAGCCCACAGGGCTTGTCATAAACAATACCTCTGAGAGCTTTTCATTTTAAGCTAAAGAAGAAGATGAAAAGTTAAATCACTGCTCCCTTCCCATTGGTTGCAAATTGATTTTATTTACCGAAACGTGCTTGCATTGCAAAAACCACTCAACACATTCAGTAAATAAGTCACTACATGAAAGTCTAACGTAAGCTAGTAGATACGTATCCCTTCAAAATAGACTGGAATCATAAAAACTTAAATACAAATTTAATTGAACACTTATTTTTCTCCTGCTCACATGAGGTCAATCAATACTATCGAAGACAAAAAATAGCTTGGTTGGTCCTGATAAAAATTAAGAGCATATATTCCATGCTGCTTCACAGTATTAAAGACAGACAGGGTACTTAACAAACCAACCGTATTTTAGTGTGTCCTTTCAACTTAAAAATTGCAAGGCACAGAACAAACATCGGTAAGTTATTAGCTTCAGTCTTCTGGCGAACTTTGTAAGATGAACATCAGAGCCTGAAGCAATACTAGTGCTGTCAGATCTCATAAGCTAAGCAGGGTCAGATCAAACAGGCACTTGAATAAGGCACCTTTGAGGATCACGTAAGTGCAGCAAGAAATAATGCTGACAATTCAGTAGTGAGCACTATTCCTTCCACAGCAGAACTTTTCATCTCGGATACAAAACCACAAGTGCTATGCAGTATAAACCAGCTCTGAAAGGTGTCAACGTTGTGCTGAGAAAACATAACCCTAATCCCCAACCAAAGTTACTACAGTTCACCTGTTAAAATTTCTCCAGTCATTTCAGAGGAACTAGATAGTCATTACCTCCTATTCTCACACTTTTCTTATGAGACAAAACATCAGTCAAGATTTGCAGTGTTTCTCTGGGAGGGTGGGAAGGCTGCATTTTTAATAGGTAAAGCGATCTGCTCACTCATGTATATCTATTTTACCATTAGGAAAATGGTTTCAGGGCAGCGTTACTCCATGTCTGCGCATCTATCTGCCTATCTATTATTAATAAAAAAGAATGAGCATCCAGCCTACCCTTTCATGATGAAGGAAGCTTCTTTTATATAGGAAATGAAAATGTACAGTTTTATTTCAGTGGCTGCACTTTACCTCACTGTTGTGAGTGAAAAACCCACAATCCTATCATTTATACTAAATCACCTCCACTACTGAAAGCACAATACACTTGGAGAATGTGGCTCAGCAGCTCCCAGAATAAAAGGCAGTTCCTAAAGTGGGAGCGCATACCTGACATTTACAGTATATAGTAAGTGATTCAGCAAGCTACAGTTGCTGTGCACAATGACAGAACGTTGGATAAACGAGCAACTGATAACAAGTGTTGAAGCCTTGGCTGTCCACATTAATAAATTGGACAATACCAAATAATCAATGCCACAAACTGCAAAGTTCTGATTTAAGGTTGAAGGAAAGAAACCTAAAAGATGTTCAAAAACATGACAGAGAACTAGGGGGCATCAGAGGTCAATAAAAACTAATGCTATTTGCCATTCTAATTACTTTGCGTGTTCATGAGCTAGGAAGGCAGCTTGTGAAGCTGTAAGTAAAGTGCCAAGAGTACTGACACCATATATAATTCATAGACTGCAGTATACTGCTACATCTCTCCTTGCCCTTAGAACTCGTACTTTCTCCAGGAAATATGGAGGTAATACTTAATGTTTATCTTCCAAAATCATTTTTTGTGAGCCCTATATTAACAGGTCACTCTGATGAATTGGGAAGTTATCAGTCTGGATCATTTGAGGGACCAAAAACGAAGGACCTTTTATCCTTGTGGATATATTCTATTGCCACTTCAACAGCGACACAGTTCACACAGCAATCATGAAAGGGCCTGTGCATCTTTCAGATACTGCCCAGATCCTCAGCTTGCTGACTTTGACAAGGTGCTCTTGAAACCAGCAGAGTTGGGTCAATCTATCAGGCCCTTGCTGGGTGTCACATGAAAAGGAGACATTAAAAGACAATGTGACTGTGTCACTTCTTCCAGGTGAACAGGCACCCATATTGTACTGATACCTCATTCTGGATTGAATTTCCTGTTGACTCTTTGCAGACACAGAAGTTCCTGCAGATTTATGTTGGGGTTTTTGCACGGGTGAACAAGGAAGAGTCTGAAAGAGGCACAGAAATTGTTCCATTTTCCAAATGTGGTCAAAAGCAAATGGCCACATTTCTCTTTCGGGATCACGTTGGGTTTGCCTGAGGTAGCTGGAAAAATTAAAGTCACTATCAAAATCAGTGGCTTTTAAGTGTGCTTTGACCATGGAAACACATTTAGCTGTCTATAGCAGTGAGTGGGGTGCTGCTAGCCAGACATGAAACAAGTCAGAATCTGAATTAGAGGTTTAAGATAAATACTTTATTGTAAGAAACAGAAACCTAATATTTATCAAAAAAAGGATCCTGATAAAAATTAATACAAATCACATAACATATATCAAGAGAAAACTCTCATTTTTGGCACTTCCTATATGTAGCTTTAAATAGACAGTTATTTCAGCAATGGTTTGAGAACTCAGCTGTGAAATTCATTTCCTGGTCTTTTAGTACTGTATTTGTCAGCACTTAACCCACTTAACTGGCTTCATTTTTGTCACAAAAAGGAAGGTTCCTTCAGAAAATCAAAATACTAGAGGACGCAATGCATCCTTTATATGAAAATACAGAGAAAATTGCAAGAAGAGTATCTCCTACTAAAGGTCTTTTAAAGTTTGAGATGCTCAGCAAAAAATTCATTTGGACAGGTTTTTCTCTATCCTTTGCATTTAACGAAAAATTGATTCCCTAGCTGTGTCAAGGTACTGCAAAAAGGGGGAAGAGATGAAGTCTTGCTGTGGAAACGTGTAAGTTACAGCAGCAAGAAAATGTCACTCCAGTTATTACGTAAACATTGTATATTTTAACATCAGAAGGGAACAGGAAGGATCTTCTGTTCCCATTCAATCTGTAGGATCCCTCCTGCAAGTACAGAATTTCTGTAGATTTAACTTTTTCACTTTAGGATTTCTCTTTTGAATTAAAAAAAGTATCTCTTTTGAATTAAAAAAGCGTCTCTTTTCACAGTTATGAGAACTGTAGTCACAAGTAAGCTGCTTTTCCCTTTGCCTTTTCTTTTTTGTAAATATTTTTCCCCCAATAATAGGTTTCTCTAGATTATTTTTTTTCATTTATTCTCTTTTGGACTCAAATATCAGGAAAAGTTCTGTTACAGAAAAATGTTAAAAGGTGTTTTCTGAAAGGAAAGGCGTCTCTGCTGCCTCTTCCACCATAAATACAGTTCACTGGCTGGTGACACGTACTAACATTGTGAATTAAAAAGGAAATAAAAGTCACTGTGAAAATCTTATCATCTTACTATTCACCCTAACTGCTTATACTGTGTTTGATGAAAATGTGAACATGCACGCTGTATTTTGAGGTCAGCAGCTCTGCTCAGTCAATCATTACAACTTACCTTGAGACACTATTAGAGAATGACACACGGGCAGATGTCAGGGAATCCACCATGAGCCCCCCTGAGGCTGAGGCGTGAGATATGGCCTCACACCAGCCAAGGAAACAAGGTGCAAACATCTGTCACCCCCTTCCTCAGGAAGTATTTTGCACAGTTTTTGCTGCCCATATTACCAAGTACAGGAGGGAGTTACGGCTTATGGATAAAAATAGGCTGTTGAGTACAAAATTGGGCTCTAAAGTACAAAGTGCCAATGTTCTCTGATGGCACTCCAGCAGCTCTCCTGGAGTTATGACGAGCAGCAGTGGACCTTCGGCTGGAAACTGCGTATTTCATGCCAGGAGTGAGCTCCAGCTAGAGCACTCGCATGGGATCCAACAGGGGACAGGCACCCTGGGCCATGTTGTCAAGAGCGGAGAGGGCTGCCAAGCACCGAGAGCGAATGGAACGTTGTTCGTGGCGGGGAAAGAAGGGCTAAAGCTGCCAAGCTAAGAGAGAAGGGAAAGAAGGAAAAGCATATTCCTGGGTTCAACAGCTGCTGACAGCTTCAACATCACTTTGGATACCATACAATTCTGGTGAACCCTAAACAGGGGAAATTTTTCATTTGGAGACGTGGAGCTAAAAAAAGAGCTCTCTAGATGGAACAGCTGTTTCCAGGAAAAGGGAGACAGCTCCAAATGCAGCAAACTCTTCCCATCCCCGTCAGCACCGGCCATGCGAGTACGCGAGGAAGAGCAGGCCCTGAAGGCCGTGCTAACTCCCACCATACGCATGTCACCACGTTTTACCTTGGAGTGCTTTTCAGTCTATTTCATCAGGAAAAATCACAGGCTGCTTTAGGCTTTCCTTGAAATGTTTTCTGCTTTATTTGAGACAACAGGCACTCTGACCCTTATTTGAAAATACAAATAAATGAGAGAGAGAAAGAGAGTGAGAGAAAAAGAGAGGAGAGCTAGCAATTCTCACCAGATCCACCGGTCAAAATCAGCAATAAAATTACTCCTGGACTCCAAGCAACTGCCAGATCCCAAGGATTAGGTGAGATGTCTAGTGCTGCCTGGAACTAGACTCTGCATTTAGTGAAAATTCTGGCATTTTGTGAGAAATTTCCTGCGAAATATCAGTTAAAAAGAAAAATAATAGGAACTATCAAAACATCTAATTTCAGGAACCCTGAAAGATTCATTCTAGTAATATACACGGGTAGCTATATGTATTATTCAAAATTATACACCCACAAATCAAATTAAACTCTCTCAGCTCACAAAAAAAGAAATAATTTGACACAACAAAACAAGACATACAAAATGTTGTAACATGATCTTTGACGGTAAGATTACATAAACCGAAATGAATGTTATTTCCACACACACTCTGACATGTTACTGCCTTATTTGATTGTCAGATTGTGGTAACAACAGCTATTCCATCCCATCCCCAAAGAAAAGGCTCTGGACTGTGAGTCAGTGCCAGGAGGGTGAGGGCGCAGCCAGCTCCAGCAGGACCTGCAGCACAATGCCAGACAGATGTCACAGTGACTTTGGGTACCAGAAGCCATACAAATACATTAACCAGCTCAGCTGAAAAAAACTCCTTCAGAGTTAACTTAGGAATCTCTACAGATCAGAGCTTTTTGTGACAGGCATGTCCTTAGTTTAGTGCCTCTTGCTGCATGAAATCACTGAATACATTCAGTTCATCTACATTTATTCCTCAGCCACCTGCTTTTTTAACCTGGGTCTGATGTTCACCCTGCTTTTATGTGTGTCCAATTCCTACCTTCATAATGATACTTGGAGCTTAGTGACCTTTTAGAACTAAACTGTTTTTTTGATAAATAACTACTTAAGCAAAACTGAAGTATTTCATATATTCATCGCAGATTACTAAACCACTTGTGTCAAAACATAATGCCATTGGGACAGAATCATAATTAAATGTTTTCAGATTTTTAAGCAAGTAACAATTCTTATATTTTACATCATAAAAGTAAATGTCTTATAATAGTCTGAATACCAAAGGACATGTTTCAGTTCAGTTCAAATAAGCTTTTAATTTATCTTGAGACTTTTTGCACTGGTTGTTCTGGAAACTGTCAACAACCAAAAATGTTGACAGTCAACATGTCATTTGTATGTTGATTCTGTTGATAATATTTTATCTACTGTATATTTGATAAGGCTTAGGGTGCACTTACAGGTTACTACAGGTGTAAATTAGTACTGCTCAGCACCCATTAATTCCTCACAATGTGTCATTAGACTGCACTACAAATAATGTATAAAAGCATACCCAACTTACAGAGGATTAAAAATGTGCAGAAAAGCAACTACCACCAAACAGTGGATGTACCTCTAGCTCATACCCTCACTTATTCTGTGGCAGCTTGTCTCTGCATGTCCCTAGAGCTGCTGGAGAGTATGACTAATTGTTTGCATTTTTAAACCCAATTCACCCCTTGGCTTAACAACAGCAAAGCACCATCAACTGCCTGTGCTAATAAAGGGGTCCCAAACACACAAAATCTAGCAGCAGGTGTAATTTGAAAAGTGAGCAATGTAATGAGATTTGAAACAATTTAATTGAAAAACTATGAGCAAAGAATGAATTCAGGCATAATCATTCAATTCATGTAGCCATGTGGAATAATTTGTCATTTATGACGGTCAAAACAAATATTGCTGCATAAATGACTTTTAGGAACAGTCAGGCATTTTAGCAGCCTATGAAGAATATGACAGAATAGAGGTTGAAAGAAACTTGGAGGACAGGGCTGCTGGACAGAGTGGTCCAGTAATTCCTGCATGTCACTCCAGTCCATCACCAGCAGTTTATGAAGTTGGTCAGATGGCCACCTTCTGCTGTCAAAGTGGAAAATAATTCAGCAGTACAAGTTCACAAATCACCTCTTTTCACAGGGAATAGAAAGAACAAGTCAACGTCTCCCACTAGCAAAACTATCCATGGAAAAACATGTCACTGCAAGACAGCCCCACATGCCAGGGGACACCTGGGCCACCCATGAGAGCCGGGCTTGCCCCCTTCTGGGGGGGTCACCCTTCCCTCAACCTCCAACATATTCTTCCAAGCCTGTTTCCCTACAAGACCAGTGTTCCAAGACCAAAAAAAGAGTGCTGAAGCAGCAGGTAAACATAGCAGGTATTTTTCTCAATCGCACCTTTTCATCCCAAGAGCCATTGAGACATTGCTGTCTATCAGACAGAGCAGCCTGGCTGGCAGGGCTGGGGAAAGCAGGAGGCTGCCTAAATCACCTTTAAAAAAAAACCATGACTTTCAATGTTTTTGTTTTCTCTTTTTATCTGAATAGTATAATTTTCTTCAATAAACACAGGCACTTAACAATACTCATTAAAAAGCTTGTGATTTCTGAAATTCCTGAATATCTGTAATTTTAGTAAAAACCAATACATTCTGATATTGTTGCTTGTGTGTAACTTTATATTAGTATGTTCATTTTTTTCTATGTGTGTGCACTTTAATTTGTTATGTAATTAAAAACTGAGTTTCTGTTACATTTTTAGGTCTTAGAACCCTGGATCACAGTTTCTAATCTCACTTGTTTGTTCACAACAAAACTATCAAGAGGCAAAGTGAAAAGGTATATATATATACTTTTTTTTTCTTCGCAGAAATTGCAGTTACATGTTACTTGCTAAGAGATAACAGTGTTGTCATGTTTCTTCAGCAAAAAAGGCTGACAAGACTTGTTTCACATCTGTCTGCATAATATAACAAACCCATGAAGAAACAGTGATGAAAAAGCTGGTTTGTTGACAATCTATTATTGTTAAATGCACCCAAACACCACGATTTAGGCACTGCTCATTAGTGCTGTATTGTAGCTCAGGATTTTGTCTCTATAAATACTTCATGTCAAAATATTTTCTGAATATATTCTAGGCTGCAAGCTTTTTCCTTACAGCCCCAAAGAACTACAGCCTCTCAAGCCTTTTATCATCTTAATCACACTTGCCTGTACCTTAACCATCAAAGCCATATGATAATATTGCCAGCTAATTGTAGCCCAACTACCTCTGTCTACAAATGCCATTTAACCTGTTTGTTTTGTGGCCTGTTCATTCTCCTAATACAACTCAGATGTCTCTGTCTGTCTTATTGTGGCCAGGTGTTACACTGATGGCTTTCAGGTTCTATCTATGACTCCAGAAATGTTTCCTTACAAATTACATCATAGTAGCTAAGATCATGATTTAGTCACATGAAGAAGAGAAGGAATAGGACCTCCCCTTCTACCTCTAACTGAGCCACTGAGATCCTCTGTTTGGGTCTGCAAAAGTGAGGATGCAAGGCTGGAAAGCAGTGCCCAAGGACCGGCACGCGCTGTCCCCGCAGCTCATGGCACAGTCACAGCCGCTCAGGCAACGGCTGAGCAGCACAAGAAGTTCGCTTTAATAACCACTGGATAACTAACTAATAAGAGGAGGGCTTTGCCCCTGATTTAAAGTCTTATCTAGTAAATGATACCTGAAATAAATGCTTAAGCAACACTAATATGAATATCAAATACACAGTCATTCCTCGCTTAGTCCACCACTGCTCTCATCTGCAATTAAATTTGATCAGGCTGCCTTGTGGGATCACATCTTCAGTAAAGGTGTGCTGCATTAGTCTTGGATACATTTAACTCTTCTTATTACCTTTTCTAACAATAAGTTACAATAGTGCTTCTGGCTCCTGCACCTTCAAATTTTCCTGAAGCTTTCAATTTTTCCAACTTCTGTTACATCAGCACTGCCTTTATTCTGATTTCAAGTTTCACTCCTTAGATGCCCATATAGCATTTACCTATGAATATCAGTTATTTCATATTGTCACTTCCATAACTACCAGAATCTCCAAAAAGGACTAAAAACCTCATGTACCAGATTCGATGCAACTTTATAAAGGAAAGATCCTTGTCCTATGATCAAGAGATAACTTAACTTAATTGACTCAACCGGTACCGCAAGCATTGTGTACTTCAGCAAACGCCTGAAAGACTACAGGGAATCTAGCCTGACCTCCTCTCTCCCTATGGCAGTGCAGCTCTCCTTGCTTAAGGGGGACATGGAGTTGCCTGTTTCAGAATAACTCTTTAATGACAATTTCAGGTTACCATGGCTGCTAGCAGTGGCCAACAAGGTCTTGCTTTTCAAAATCTGTATTGACAGAGAAGCTCAGCCACTTGCCAATAAATGCCAATTCAGGCATGTTAATAAGTAACAGCAATAGAAAGTTCCTGCAGAAGAAAATAGTAGGTAAGATCCTTTTCTCCATATCTGCTAAGCAGGCTGGCAGAGACAATTCTACCACAGCTCTGCTGGTAAGCCTTTAAAATCACTGCTAGCACATACTGGTGAAGATGAGCAGTTCCAGCTGTCTGAGCTCTGGTCTCACCCCCACTCCTCCTGGTACAGTATTTTGATGAGAACTCTGTTTTCAGAGAGGTGAATAATGTGGCCCAGTGCACCACAAGAAAGACATGGGCATACTGGAATGAGTCTATGAAGGGCCACAAAGCTGATTAAGGGACTGGAGTATCTATTATATGAGAAGAGGCCGAGGGAGCTGGGGTGGGTTGGTCTGTAGAAAAGAAGGCTCATGGGAATCTTACCCATGTGTATAATCACCTGGTGGGAAGATATAACGAAGATGGATCCAGACTGTTTTCAGTGGTGCCCAGTGAAAGAGTAAGAGGCAATGGGCACACAAACTGAAATAGAACAAATTCTGTTTAAACATAAGAAAAATATTTTTTTACTGCAAGGGCTGATGAACACAGTGACAGCCTTGTCCAGAGATTCTGTGGAGTCTGTATTCTCAGACATAGTCAAAATCCGATTGGGTACAATCCAGGGCAGCCTGCTGTAGCTGATTCTGCTTGAGCTGGGGTGTTGGACAGGATGATGTCCAGAGAAGCCTCCAACCTGGATTTGCTCTAGCCCCAGGGAAAGCAAATTCTCAGGATGTATCAACGACTACACCATTATGTAGTTTGCCTTCTTCCTCCCATGAGACATATTCTTCAGCGTCCCTGAGTGTGTCATGTACCTGCTTCCAGCCTGTGATCTGATCTGCCTCAGGACCCTCCACCCAATGTGGCCAGCCACAGAACACAAGTCATCCTCTCCTGTTCCTTGTGTGAGTTTTCTTTGACCTCTCCCCCATAAACATCTAAACCCACATGCATATAAAATTCACAAACTGAGACAAAACACAAACAGGAGAAACTTGGTGAAGCAACAAGTTATAAGATAATATGCTTACATGGTTCTATGTATTACATTCTTAGTTCTAATCCATACTTTCATGTCATCATCTACATAAACTTACCGGCCTATTCCAGGTGTCTAGAGAGATTCAACCAGCAAACACATAACATCAGATACATCTCCCAAATACTCAGATCTGGAAAAGGTCTTTACTAACATATGTGATTTTATAAACTAAAGAAAGTGCGATTTAATATGAATTTCACACCAAATTACAAGGAGAACAATCTCCTGGTTCTCAAGCATTCGACAAAAAGGTGAATGCTTGCATATTCCATATTTACAGTTTTTATAATTCAGATCATAAACATTTTAATAAAACAAATAACTTTAATACATACTATAGTTAGTTTAGGTCGAATTCACTAAATTGTGAAGTATGAATATACCACACTGTTCAAATAACAAAGAGAACACATGAGTTCTAGCAAGGTCATGATGAGAGGGAGAGCACAGAATATCTGCTATCTAAAGAATATCCATCATAGGGAATTGAATTAGATGCATCTCATTTTCACTTTGTCAAACTTAGTTCATATTCTGGTTGAAGACCAGCATGCTACCTAGGATAGCAACTATCCACAAGGCAGGTATTATATCTTTATTTGACAGGTCTGGGGTCAGGTAGGTCAAATCAATACGTTAGAGACATGTCCATGGGCAAAATGGACAATGAAGAATCACATGATATATTAATCTGGCACACACAGGGAAAAGAACTCATTTAAAAGAGGAGTAATGATAAGAATAGAAAAATGGATTTCACTCAAAATAAAGGGAACAATTGTATTTCATGAACATACTAGAAATATCATATCGACTAATTAATTTTGATATAAGAAAGTAGAATTCTACTTATCACTACTTCAAGTAGGACTCCCTTTTAACCAGTATGTCAAAACACAGATGGGAAAACACCCAACTATTTGTTTATATGGTTATGCGTGAAATGCTGATAAAAACCTCAAATGTTTTCAGATACTTGCAAAGTTCCACAGACATTGAAGGCAAAATACTAATTACAGATGTCATACTGCACAGTGGAATGGAAAGGGACCAGGAATATATTGGTAAACAATACTTTTTTACCCATTCATTTCTGACATCAAGAGACAAAAAAATACTGTTGGCCAGTAGATTACTACATGGATTCAGAGACATACAATGTATGTCCTCTTGTAAGGAAGGTTACTTTCCCCCTGACAGTCCAATACCCCTAACTTCGATCTTGGATCAGGTTATGCCACACGCTTCACTAAAGCCAAACCCTAGACTAGAGAAAATGACCTCTTAAATTAAACCAAAGCTCAAAACGACAGAATAATCCCTCAAAGACAAAACAAAACCACAACAACAAAAAACCAACCAAACAAAAACCCCCAAAACCACCAAACCCAAAACATGCACCAAACAAACAACAAAAAACTCAAGATGCCTCTTTTGGCTGTGTTCTATTCTAGGACAAATGTCACCAAAAGCCTGTTTTAGAGATTCAGTCAACCTTTCATCTTTTTAGCAATAAAGACAAAAACTGGAGTCTGAATTACTTCCAGCATGTTGGGAGGACTAAGGTCTGCTCGACCTTTTGCTTTATAACCATCATGTCCAGGTTTTGTACAGAGCAAATGGTAGAAGTAGTCTTCTGTGGAATTTTATAAGATCTTGATGTAAATTTATACTACTTTGGGACTGCTCAGCTATTGGGATTTGCTCAGGACTTCTATCAAATATCTTCACTGACATGTGAAAACCACTTTTTCTTATTACTGCAAAGCTTTGTTTTTTTCTATTGGCATAGCACAAAGATTCTTACCAGTAACCTTCAATTCAACTGTTCTTCGTATAAGTTTGCCTTCAAACTTTAGTTCACAAGTATAATTTCCTCCATCTTCTTCCTGGACTTCTTGTATTAACAGAGTATTCCCCTTCTGAATTACAACGCTTCTCCACATTTTTGGCTTACATTCCTGCAGAAAAAAATTCATTGCAAAAATTACTCAGCTTATACGACATAAAACAGTGCCGCCTAATCACAATTTTGGTATCATAAAATCATTTCAGTTGGAAGAGACCCTCAGGATCATCCAGTCCAACCACAACCTAACATATCTCTAGCACTAACCCATGTCCCTAAGAACCTCGTCTATGCACCTTTTAAACCCCTCCAGGGATGGTGACTCCACCACTGCCCTGGGCAGCCTGTTCCAAAGCCTGACAACCCCTTCCATGAAGAATTTTTTCCTACATAAGTAAACAACCATCTCAATATATTTTGCAATTCAAATATAATTTCAGAAAGCACAGAGATCTGAAATTGGAATTAATTTGAAGACAGAAATTAAACAGAAATATTTTTAAGGTTCAGTGATTCCCACTGTATCACATAAGCTGTGTTTAACACATGGTGCCCTGAAGAAATGGTTAAGTATCTTCTCTTTTTAATGATGAACAACTGCCAAGGCCTCTACTTTAGGATGGACCATTAAAATGCATCTCTGTTTGAAGGGAGTAAGGGCAACAACCGTTAAGAGTTAGCCTGAAGGCAAACTTTACACACAATCTCAGGCTAGAACCATGTACCAAGAGAAGAAAACGGGAAGAACAACAGCAGTTTTGTGAGCAGTTCAGGAAGCCTGGTTTCCTTATGGTGGTCTTTTTCACCACTGGTTGAGAAACAAACCAATCAAAAAAATCTAACTGGTCTATCCTATTGTGGAAACAATCCAGATTTTACTGTCAGAGGTCTGCTAATTTCTCTAAAAGAGAACCAATTAATTGCTCTCTTCTGCTTTTGCACTGTGTTCACCTGCCAGAACAATCTGAAAGTTTCTTTTTCTAACCTGTTTGTTCTCCTTAGAGACTCCAAATTTTTTAGGTTTTTTTCCCGACAATAATTAAGTTGTCTACTATCATGCTTTTTTCCCTTCTATGAAATTTAAGTGGCAGCACCTCAAAAATTCTATTTTTTGTAGGGTAGATAACAACTATTTGTCCTTTACTTACATTTTAATCATTTTCACAGCCCTTCCTTCAACCCAGTAGTAGAAAATAGATGGTGGAAATGGATTGACTCTGCATTCTAGATGTAATAGCAATTTTTCCTCTGCCACTTGATATTTCATTAAACTGCTCTTATTGTTAAATCCCATTCTTTCAATCAAGCCTTGACACATACATTTATTTCAAAAAAATCATTATACGTCTAATCAAAACAGTCCTAAGAGGTGTAACGGTGCTGTGTGTATATCAATGGCATTAATTGTGGAAATCTAGAAATAAATATTTCATGCCGTGTTAATTCTAGCCAGAAGTGAAGTTCATATTACTGTTAAAACAAATCCTCATAGCAAATGTTTTATTACTTACTGAGTGCACATGTGGAAATCTATTCAAGCATAATTATTTTAAGAGCGTGTTTAAATTACAGTTAACTCCCTGTAAATTAATGCAATTATTGGCTCAGATTCATTAATCCCTTCACATAGAGAAGCCTTCTGGAAGGCAGAGTCCTGAACATGAATTTACACCATTATTGTCCTTTCTGATGAGGTTCTTAGGGACATGGGTTAGTGCTAGAGTTAGGTTAGGCTATGGTTGGACTGGATGATCCTGAGGATCTCTTCCAACTGAAATGATTCTATGATTCTATGAACTACCACCGAACTGACAGGTTCTTGAGAACATAAGGATTTCTCTTTTCAACCAAAGGTAAAAGAAGGAATTTCAAGGACTTCCTGATATTTATCTACTGTTTGATTTTGGACAACTTATGCTCTCCCCTTGGACGAAAATCTTCTCTAAATATTTCAGCATATTGAAAAGGAATTGCCCCCCAAGTGCCCCTGGAGCAGATTGACACAAGAAGGTGGCTGATCACACCTTCAGGTACATGCCAAACTCAGTCACAAAGGTAGAGGGAGAAAAACTTCAGGATCCCTTGTGCTATGACTGCAAACAGATGCCTTCTTCAGAAAGTGAGGGTCAGATCCTAAAGTTGAATATCACTTTATTCTTTGGGAGAAGGAACCTACTTTTTGTTACACACATTGCCTCACTCAGCATGATCTTAAATCCCACACTATAGTTTGTAGGGGTTACTCCATTAATTACCATATTATTTTGAAATCCAAGTAATTATCTATTTTCTAGAATCTGGACTTATGCTCTTACGAATAAGAAGACTTGTATTAACACTTAACACCATAATACCCTCTAGAATATTTTTCCAAAACCCTGTTTCAGGAATAACTTTCAAGGGATAACCTGACATGTATACTTTCTGCATTACATTGACATTTCACATGACTGAGCTTCCTGACTCAGGTCCAGATAACATAGGTGTTGTCTAAGAACTGAACTGACAGCACCTTATTGTTAATTTTTGATAAGGAGGTATATGAAATAGGTTGTTCCACTAATGTATCTTTTCATTATCAAGCCAGACTAGGGGCTGTTGGATTTGATTGTCTCACCATTATAAATTCTGTTCAATTTCACCATGGTGATGACTTGTTAGTCAGCTGTCACACACCAGCCCAGTATCACACAACTTTTGTCTGCAACCCAGATAACAGGTGTGGGTATATGGAAAAAAGACACTTCTGTTCCCTTTCTTGGTCAGCCCAAAGCATCATTGATATGGGGTTGTACAGGCATCTTCCTTAGACTGACTTGTGCTTCTTGACAGCTGAAGATTACTCCTGCCAGACTATTTTTGCAGTGTTCTCTTGCAAAAAAGTAAGATCTCCAGTGATCTGGTGTTCAGTAATACAATACCTAGGTAGACAGGGCAAGAAAGAGTTTCTCTCTGGTACCCTTTTTTCTTCTCCAATATGTCAGACTTAACTGAATACATATATTTTATGTATGAACAGCATTGAAGATACCCGCCCCTATGCTGAGAGAAACAACTTCAAAGGCTGAAAAAAAAAAACCCTTTGTTTATACTAATAGTGGGTTATGACACACATTTTGTTACTATGAGATACAACATGTGAGATTTCTGTAAAAAAAATAGAAACAGGTGACAGCTTTTAGAACTGCTCTTTTCTGATGCTACCTGCTAAGCAGGAAGAAAATGTGCAGCTCTACACATATTACTTATTTCACACAAAATAACTATCTTTAAAGAACGTTATTAAGGTTAGCAAATCAAGCACTCAAAATTTAGGATTAAACTAGTTTATGTGTTTCTGTCTCCATTACCTGAACAAAGTTTGTCCTAAATTCATTCTGCCTTTATCCCTAAAATACAAACTCTATTTTCCACAGGCCCCACTGAACTCTTCCTCTTGCCTAGTTCTTGTTCCCCTGTGACTTCCAGCTCTTTATTCTCTTAGTTGTTCCTTGCAGCAAGTTGCACCTGATGGCTTTTCAAATATCAGACTTTGGTCCAAGTTAAGACAATGTGTATAATTTGCCAAGACAAACCACTGCAGGCTCAGAAAAGGCCGTCTGTACACTTCAGACTGAAAACAGGAGAAGTTTTGTATAGTTTCAGCACAATAGCAATAAGACAGCAATAGTTACCTTGTACCACACCACATCAGGCTCTTGACCAGCTGTTTTGTAATCCTCAATATCAGGACAGGAGATTTTCTTCCTCTTAGTGACTTCTGATTTTTCCAGATATCTGATCTTGCTGTTGTAGCAAAGCCCAGATTCATTCTCAGCTACTGTCAAGGACATGGACACCTTCATGCAGTATGTCGAGTTTCTGCAGGGACGGAAAGATGTTTTAATTTACCATACCTCCTTTTTAGCACGCTTGTTCCAGACAGTAAGTTTCTTTGTTAAGCTCTCACCTTCAGGAACACTTCAGCAACACATTAAAATAGTGACTGTCATGCTGTGCATTTCCAACACAGAGGAATTACTACAAAATGTAAAGGCTCATTTCTGATTTACTATGAATAACGCTGTAGAAATTTTGTTGACAAGTGATCTAACCCAACACAGCAGCTCTTTCGAGCTTGCAAGTCTATGAACACACAAACCTGTTGGCATCTCAAATGTTGGTCAGGATACACTGTCCCAATCCCTCTGTGTGTCACACACATTCCTCCTCTCCCACGTTCAGGAGATTTCACTCCAGCACACAGTGCTATACATGTGAGAAGAAAGGGTTATGTGCTGGATGTTAAAGCACTTCACATGGGAAGAATTCCGCCCCCCTGAAGGAACTGCTATATAAAATCCTACAGCATGTCATATGTGGTAGGCTGCCCAGGAAAGCAGTGGAGTCACCATCCCTGGAGGTGTTCAAAAAACATGTAGATGGGGCTCTTAGGGACACGGTTTAGCACTAGATTTAGGTTATGGTTGGACTTGATGATCTTAAGGGTCTCTTCCAACCAAAATGATTCTATGATTCTATATGGCTGTGGGTCAACCTGGACTGGCTGCCAGTCAGCCACCCAGCTCCCCTCTCTCTCCTTCTCAACAGGCTGGAAAGGAGAAAATTGATAAAAAAGCTCATGGGTTGAGATAAAGACAAGGAGACCACTTGGGAACTACTGTATGGGCAAAACAGACTCACGACTTGGAAAAAAATACTTTAATTAATTGCAAATTAAAATCGGTTTCCCTGAGGTGCTGCCAGCCTGGTTGAGGGGCTCAGCTGTGCCCTCACTGGGGCTGCTGGAACCAACTGGAACCAGCTGGGACCAGCTGTGCCTGGTGCAAGGCAGCGCCTCAGCTCCCTCCGGGACCCGCAGCCCCACGGCCAGCGCCTGGCACAGCACTCGGCGCACACACGTGAGAAGTCGCACTGGTGGTTACACAGATATATTTTGGTCTTAAAATCTTGAAAAATCTCATCCCTTAGCACTTCAAACCATTACCCGTGCTACCCCCAAAGAAGTCTGAAAGAGTTAAAACCAGGCAAGTGGGTTGCAAGCTACACCTAGTTTTTCTTAATATCAGGGTAGAATAGACAAAACGAGCCCAGCTCCTGTGACTCACGATCATGAAAATAGCATTAAATTAAATTCCTTCAGACTAGCAACTTTAACAGAGTTATCAGACACACAATAAAAAACCCGAAACTGGTGCTTGTCATGGTGTTACTGTGAAGCATTTGCACTTTGCACATAATCGCTGCAAGCCAGACTGTCAGCTTCTGCCCTTCATTAGGTGCGATGGCAAACAGAGTCCTTTATAAAAGCAAACTACAAAGTACAAGCAACAAAATAATGAGGCTCTTCCTCCCATCATGCATCATATTGTCATTTTAATCGACTGCGCCACAACCAAAAAAAGCCTGGAGGAAAACCGACATGCTGGGTAGCGACTCCCATCTGAGGCAGTTGTGGTGAGGTCTTGCGGGAGATATCCCCGCTTTGCCACCGCCTCTTCCATCACAGCCCTGCTGCAAACTGGTTTAGCTGAGGCACGAGGGTGGCATGGCAGACAAAAACCACCCTGCACGCCTAGAAAGCGACCCGCCAGTCAGACCCTGGCACTGCTGATACCGGCTGCTTGCTCCCTCCAATTACACTCAGGACAATGCTTTTAATTCTTTTTTTCTTTAAATAAGAATCCAACACGATCCATAACAAATCTTTTTTTATGCAATGTTTCAAGAACACGTCACTGTCAAGCGAGCCTGTAGTTAGGAAGAAAATAAAAAGGTCTATAGGGACACTTCATCACAGCACTAAGCTTCATGCTAAACAAGTGGTGACAAAACACTGTGCAAATGGCTTCTTGTCAAAGGTGTGCCATGAGCAGGTATTTGCAGAAGGAGACATTTGCAAGGCAAATCGACAGGCAATCTTCAGAAACATCCCGTTTTCAGCATCGTTAGTGTTACATATTCAGCAGAACCACAGACTTCCCCCTTCTTACTCCCTTCTCTTCAAAATGCCGCCTATTCATTTATGTAATAGAATTGGAGAATATTTTCTCTGCCCCTCACCTCAGGGTGGAAAGGCTCATTTTGCACACTGCCACGATGTGTCTCAGTTGAGAGGCTATAGAAAACTCTCATCCTCACAAACTACCCAAATCATATTGTTTTACCAGAAACAAAAGTTCTCTGGACTGAAAAAAAAAAAAAAGAAAAAGCATCATTTGGGGTGTGTTTTTCAGAAATATGATTTAGGAAATATAAGTCAACTTCCTCCCAACCTACTTGCTTTTGAAAAGGGTTACCTTTTTTTGTAGGAAGAAAACAAGACATATTCAGAAAGTTTCAAAGCTTCCTAATACAGCACTGAAAATCCACAAAATATGGATACAACCACTCAGTATAATCAACAGTAATTAATCAGTAACAACTATTTAACTTTCCTGAATGACTACAAGTATTTCTGAGTGCAAATAAGGTCTCATGCATTCAGTAATAATGATCCAGGCTAATCAAGAATAATGACTTTGAATAGTTGTCCATTACTTGGTGTTATTTAATGCTGCTGTGTTTTCTGCTAACAATCTTGCATTATTTAGATTTTATTTTGAACAGCGCTGGAGGCTACTGCTATTTAAAATGCTTCCTGGAACCACAGCCTAAAAATGTAGTATTCTTTTCATTATTTACAATTAGAATTGAGTAGAACTGAGAAAACTAAGTGCCTGGAGAGGACTATCACTTTTGTTCACACTCCATGATGGAGACAATGAATCTATTCAGGCTCATGATGAAGAAAGCCCTCACTAAGCCAACAGCATTAGACTTGAAAGCTTTATGAATACTTCTTCACCAGCCACTCACATTAGCTGGTATTATACTGCTTGTATTTCAGAAAAGGGTAACTTCTGCAGGAATTCCAGTGAATGAAGCAGCAGCTTTCCTTTAATTTAGCCAGTTTGGGGTAACAGTTATATTTCAGTCATGTGCAAAAGGAAACAGCACTTTGATCAGCCTCACTGTTTTTCTTATTTTTGAGGCAGAAGTCTGGGAGCTGAAGTTGGCAGAAGCCAGGAGCCGTTCCTCCCTGCGCTAGGCAAGCTGCTCCCAGGACGGTACGGACTTCATCACTCAGGCCTTGGAGCAGGTGCTGGGTCTGTGCTGACTTCTTGGAGGTGCCCACGGCTACCAGTTTTCTGTCAGCCCAGATGCTGTGAGACAAAAGCTTCCTAAAAAGATACATTGCCTTTGTTTTACCCAGAAAACTGCCATAGAATTAAGCATGTTCATTCCATATAGGAATTAGCAGATGAACCAGTCAATTTTCCTACACAGAAAAAAACCTTGTAATTCAAACTGTAACTTGCAGAAAAATGTGCATTTGGTTTCACTGGCACATGGGAATGTGCAGCCTTCCCTTGTGGGGCCTGGGGCACGAAGGGGCTCTCTAGAAGGTGACAGCTTGCGGAAGAACTCTGGAAGGGGCTCTCAAAGACATCGTGAGTCACTACAGCACTGTTTTTACCACCTGGGTAAGCAGACAAGAATATTATGGTGCTGGCCACCACACAGGACGCTGATGTGATGGGAACTCACCTACAGAGATCCTTCAGGAAGCCCACGTTGCTGCTATGCTGGGAGGGACCCAGTTCTTTCCAGTTGTTTTCAGGACCTCTGTGCCCACAACAGCTCTCCTTGATGAGCTGCATTTAAGTTTTTTATGTTAAGAGTCTTTAAAATATTTTTTTGTAAAGATGTGAAGGCTGACTAACATGAATCCTAAATTTATTGCTTTTCTTCTTTTAAAAGCTGAACAGATGCCCTATGAATTATAGAAAGGAGAATCTACTTTTGTTTTCAGTACATGGTCATCGTGGAGCTTGGTGGGGGAGGTCAGTGCTTCCCAGCACTTTGCAGACTGGCAGGAAAGGTTCTATGACCATTTTTAATGAGGACAGCTGGAACACACAAAGAACAGGAGACAACAATAGCAAATCTGGTAACCTGGATTTTGCTGTCAGAATCAGTGGCTGAAAGGAATAAAAAGTAAGTATCTTCCATGTGGATGAGGATGATGATGGAGGGCTTGAGGTGGTGATCTCAGTATTGAGAAGCCAGGTAAGAAGAGTTGAATTTAAGCAGAGAACATTGGAACCCAAATGAATCTGGCAGACTACAGACAGACCAGCTTCCACATATAACGGAAATAAGCCTGTGAGTCTGAAAGTGGGTATTTTAATAATTTGTCTTCTCCAAAATGTTTCCAAACTATTCGTTTTCCAGGGGAGTCAATTTCCAATGGTTTCCATTTCTATAGATTGTAGCAATGGTCATATGGGGAATGGGAAGAGGGAAGAAAAGAAAGAATCATTCCACAGTACAAAGAAAAAAAAATAATGGTCTTATGTTTTCACACTGAAGCTAACATTTGTAATTCACTGTTTCAAGGGACTAGTTATAAACTGGGCCTACTCTCTGGACTGGAAACGTGAAGAAGGGTTTAGCTTTGCCAGAGTTCACAAAGCAGCTTTCTTGGTTCTGGTGGCATTTGTAATCCCCAGGGCATCTGGAACTGGGTTTGAACCACAAACTGAAGCCAGCTCAGGATCCAACAGGAAGCCACAGGGAAAGGCAAGGGAGTTTAACAGGTCTCATCACAAAAGTGAGCAAAATTGTGAGTTTGGCTTGACTTCAAAGCAAGGACAAGAGGGAAAAAGGAGGATATAAACAAATGGATAAGAAGGACATTTGAAATGGAAGTGTCAATCTCTAAACTATTTTTCATCTTGTTCTGGATTCAAGACAATCCATCAGTCCTAAGGCTGAATTCAAATTAGAGTAAATATACATACCTTTGGAAAAAACTTTTTGCTTCAGCATTTGTGTTTCTGCTAGTGAGGGTGGTTTGTTAAGAGTAAAGTAAAACACTCTGGCTGCTTTAATGATGGCTCACTGAAATACTGATTGCGGGACTGTGTAGGCTAACCCTTACATTCACTTTTGCTTGTTCTGAGTTAAAGCAATAACAGTAATAACTGCACCACTATCCTCCTTTGTCCATCTGAAGGTCCACAGCAATTAAAGCACCACCAGATCCACTTCCAGCTGCTATAAGAATATGCTTTGTTATCAGCTTTCAGGCTTAATTGAGCATTTGATTATTTTCCTCTCTCTTCATAAGAATTTTATAAATTTATTCCTGTCTAAATTTCACACTTCACATAATAGTTACCAAGCAGCTTCACTGGTATCTGAGCTTGTTTTGCTCAGATCAATGAGGCCATGGTTTGGTGATCCGCTTAAAAAATAGGTTCTTATTGTTGGTTTTTTTTTTTTTTTTTCAAATTGCATAAAACATCTTTCCTAAGAACAAATGCATCAGTACTTACTCTTCCAAGGTTTCATTCAAGTGCTAACTTATTTCTTGGTGACCAGCACTGCTACATGTTTGGATCATTGTCTGGAAAAGATCAAATTCCCATTTATGGTGTAAATCACTCTCAGAGGCTATAAATCACAGGTCCTTCAGAGTTTTTGGATTTTTTCTTCATATCAGCTCTTAACGTGAGTGAGCAATGCCCGAAGAGGAGCAATTCAACAGCAAGCAATGTTGTAGCTGCTCCCTGAACCACAAGCCAAGAGATGCAGTGATTCTGCAGCACGTGTGCGTGTGGTACCTGGCCTTGGCACAACTCCAGATATTCATGTCTTGTATTCTGCTTGCTCCATGCTATAATAACTGTAATTCTAATACCAATTCCTATGCATGATATGGAGAAAACCTAACCATATGTTGCCTCTCATTTCTGACTGGTTTTTAACATCCTACTAGTAAAAGAAAACAACCTAATGGAAGTAATCTCAGAAAGCGAAGTGCTAAGACAGTATAATGTTACGAATCTGAAGTTCATGCATTATCTCTTCTTCCTTTGATCCTCCAACAGAGGCCTGTATTGTGAATCCAGAAAGAAGTACCATTCAAGGCCTCATTCCCTTCAAATAGAAAAAGGATTTGTGCTAAGCTAACCCATCACTCTTTAAGAATTTTTATTCTTTCTGTACTTCTTTTCTCCTAAGATTCAGTCACTACACAAGACTCACAATTTGAGCTTGATGAAAACAAACTAGATGTCCCTGAGGTTCATGTTTTACAATGAAGAAAGGCCATACAATCACTATTCAAAAGAAACAACTTTCAAGCAAAGTCACTGAAAGGTAATTTCAAGAGGTTCGCATTAATGACAGCTTGAAATGCAGATATTCAGGTATGTCTCCTCAAGTTAACCATCAGGAATACAGTTCACACCAGAGGGACTTAAAAGCCAGACCTATGCTCCCCTCTGTCAGTTTAGGCAATTTTCAGGTTTCCTGGATACTGGGGCAGAGAAGATGTTCAGATCTAGCAGTTGGGTTGAGTTTCTCAGAGTTGGGTCTCTCTCTTGCCAAAGCTTAGCTCTAAAGTTGGACTTCAGATAACATCCTTATTAAGAGGGAAATGTGACACAAAAAATTGTCAGGATGTGCTTAGTACAGTCAGTGATTCAGTCACTAACAGCAAGGCCACGATTTGAAAATTCAGTGATAATCTCTAACATCACGTTAAGTCTCTCTGAGGATAGTGGCAGCCAGCCTGATTTTGCACATGGTTAAGGGTCAGGAGGAGCGATTTCTTTTCTGGTTGTCTTCACACACAGATGCACTGGGCCTGCTGACCTCTGCATCGTGACTGAAGCAATTGAAAAACAAACAAGTCAGCAGTCAGTCATTCCAACAGGGACTACTCAGGCACAGAGGGAAAACCTCCCAGCATTTAGGTTAAATCAGACAGGTCAACAGTGTTCCTTGGTTTTGTTGTCTTCTTGTTGGTAGTGGCAGCTTTTAAAATCTTCAAAAATGTTAGTTATTAGAAATAATTATATGAAAATATAATACAGAATACAGAATAAATGTAGAAGCCAAAAGAACACCACATTATCTCATCATATCACACCTAAGTTCATGAACTACCTGGTCTCTACCAGCTTCAGCACATCCTGTACCAGCAGAAGAAATCCTGTAATTGGCTGTGTTTGCTCTCAGGGAAAATTTCTTCCTCGTCCTTAAGAATTACAAGGCAGCAGGTTGCCCTGAAGTTTGCTACTGCAAATGACTATGCCTTTTTCATTCATTTCCTAATAATTTTCTATTAGAACTCTGGGTATTACTGCTAAATTATACTGTCTTACAGAAGAGCCCCATTACAAATGACATAAATCTGAGGCACAGGGACAACTGCTCCCAAGAAAGTATTAAGAAATCCCCTTCCATTAATTTGGTATTTGCAATACCCCTTTTCTGGGAGCACTGAACACTTTCTCCTTTATTTCTTCCAACCCACACAGTGGGTGAATTAGTGTATCTAGCCCCCTATGCTTTATTTTATTAGACATCTAGCAGGCAAAACAGAAGTTGCATTCAGGATACACACCAGACTTGCCTTCATTGCTAAACCTCTCCGATGTTGTTGCCTCCGGGAACAAAACCTGTGGAGCACATCCAACTTCATGCATGGAAGTCCTCTTTGTAGATGCAAGGAGGAAAGTTAAGCCCCTCCTCCCCAGTTTGTATACAGGTAATTGAGCATGCAAGCCAGTGGATCAGTTATTATGTCATCGGGTATACAAGGAATGAAATAATGAAGAATCTTGAAGTAAATGTCCTTATGTCAATTTGCAATGAGAGCTGTTTGAGTCCCGCAGCAGAGTTCACATGGCTGTGTCTTCCCTTAAATATTTTCAAAAAAAGAAGAAATTACCCTCTAGGATGACTCACCAAATACCAGTTTAACTCCCTATGGTTCTGTCACCTTGTACTTTGGATGGAAAGGATTTCCTCTGGAAACCTTCCCTTTGTCTGTCCACTCACAGGACACGCAAAACATTGTCTACTGAGGTGTTCTAGTTACAGCTGGCCTGATGTGGGTTTGAACAGGAGTGGTACCTGGGCAAGCACATTGTCCTCATTGTTATTTGTAGAACAGAAGGGAAATGAAAACTCCCTGACATGTTGGAGAGGAGATGGCTGAGAAGGGCTGAACTCAGCAGTCTCCTTGCACGCAAAGCTGACTTCACGAGGAAGCAGTCACTCAACTTTGCATCCTTTTGCTCCACCACGCAAGGTCTGAAGCCCACCAGGGAAGGTATTTCTTCCACGAGCAACCAGTGGCAGTAAGCTGAAATGTTACTGATGCACTGCAGCACATGGAGCTTTCACAACAACAGCCTGTTGGGACTAGGAGGTAATGCCAGTCATTTTAAAGGTATCAAAAGCTGAGATTTTATTATGAGGAAACCTGAAGGATACACAATATTCTCATTCTTGTGAGTGCTGCTGCAACTGGGAAGTTGCTGAATGCTCTCCAAACACAGAGCAACATGGGCACTTCTGCTTGAAGCCCTGACTGCTCCTGCAGCTTCTCATCAACAGTAAACACTGGCTTTCAGAAAGACAGAGGATTAATATTTTCTCTTTTAAAGCTTTAGACAAGGAGGGTAATCGGAATATATCACTGGGGAAAAGAAACAAATCTTCGTTTTTCTACAAGTGTGAAAAGAACATGTAGAACTGATTTCTCTCAATGAACACAATATCATCAAAATGATTTGCAGGGGCACCATTAGTTTTTACACAATTTTAGATAGAAAAGTAGTATTCTGATTCTACTTTCCCCTGTATTTTGATAACGTCTAAACATTATTTCTCAGCAAATTAAATTTTATTTTGTCATGAATCATACTGACTTTACATTGTATCCACTCTAACGCTGTATTCAGGTATTGAATACCATATATCACAAGGATTTTGTTTATGCAGAATCAGTCACTTTTAATGTGGGAAATGTCACCCACTTTTAATGGTGACATTTGATGTCAGTGTCATACAGAGCCTGAGAAGACTATGCCTCGCTGAATCCATGCACTTGCTCTACATGTGAAATTTAGCTGGCTTGTACAGACGTGCCTGGGACAGTACAGCATGGCAGTCTGAGAGGTAACTACGAGATGCGTAATCCATCAGCTACTTAGATGTGCTCCTCTTAGCCATCTGATGGTTAAGGACACTGGACCACTAGGAACTCTCTTTGGATCTTCACAGAGTAAGCCTATGGGATAAAAAAGCACTTGCCTGTGAAACACATGGAAGGAGGTGTTCTATGACTAAACTGGAATTACAACACCACATTCAAAGGGATGTGACATCCAAAAATCACCTTTGTCGTGAACTGTTGAGAACTGAATAAAGCCAAAGCACCTGAACATGAAACATTCTATAATAAGAAGATATTGCCACCAACAAAATGAATAACTGTATTAAAACACATATTGTAAGAACCATGAGAGATGGCTACAGAGAAAGCGACCTTACCCCTACACATTTTCACATCACAAATTAGTCCAACTTTCCTGTTTAGACCTGAAAGCAAGTCCTCTTTCCTTTTGCTTAGAAGCCAGACTTTCAGCTCTCAGAAAGTGGGGCAAGTTTTCCTGGGATGATAGGTGCATACTGCAGTATCCAGGTTGTAGGCATTTGAAACAACTTCCTCAGGTCCTTCTAACACCCACTGAAGCAAGAGCACAAAGGTTATGCTGCAAATAAAGTTTTATTGACAGCCCCTCCAAGTTGTCTAAATCTGATTTTGATTTGCTGGTCATGCGCTCCACAGACATTCAGAAGCCTGAAGGCTTAAAATCTACTATCAGTCTATTTTATTACTGCTCAGAAAGTAATATCTCAATATTTCTGCAAAGGCTGGATTCTTCTGTTCATGTCCGTAGCAATGCTGCTCTACATTAAGAACTGTGCAGATGGATAGGGAGAAAGTAAGGGAAAAGGATATGCCGTTCTCATAACCTGATTTGTTGGCAGTTCTCTGGCATCGAATGCTGGTATTAAAGATCTGCAGGCTTATTTTCTCATAGGCATTCAAGGTCCTCACTACCCTGTTATTCTGCATCCTGCACAAAAATCGAGGTTTAGCTCCATCAGCCAGTCTGGAGACGACAATCATCCACCCCCTGCTTTTCCTGCACACCCAGACTTTCTACCTCCTGATTCACATTATGGAAATTGAGTTATTTTATTTCACCAACAGTTAACTAACAGCAAATATGCACTAATGTTTTACTGCTCTTGCTCATAAAGCATTTATTCAGTACTTCAGTTTATTTCAGAGCTGGGTCCAGTTAGAAGAAAGGGCTCCAGGAGCAGTCCCTTGCTGGGGGCAAAGGTGCAGCTAAACTTTGCTGAGATTTCTTCCTTAGCTCATCTTCTTTCACCAGTTTAAGAAGATCTAAGTAGGCCCAGTTCTTGTTCCCTCTTTAGAAAACAGAGGCTTTTAACACAGAAAAAACAGTGTATTTGTTCAGAGAGCAAAGGCAGCACATAATCTGGCAAATTACTGTTTTATGTACTCAGAACTTTAGGGCCACCCCATGCGCTTAGATCTATTTTAGTTTCCATGTTTGGTTTTGGTGTTGTCACCTCTGAATCCTTCAGTGAAGATGCTTCGATCCAGAGTGCTGATGTGAAAATCCCAGAACACCAGCCCTCTGTAACAGAAACGCTGACAGCTTTATCTGAAGGTAGCATTGGTGGGTGCTAGAAGATTAATGGCATATCCAGGGACTGTAACTGCAGAGCCTTCCCAAATGCAGCATTTCCATATTGGGCAGTAAAGTCACAACACAAATGTCCCAGCATTTATCTGGGAATTGTAATGAAACACACATCTATCCATTAGTCAAGATCCCTTTTGAACATCACTGGATCTTGTTGTTGTAATATCCTTGATTTGGCACAGAAAAGGCACCTGAAAACAAAGTAGATGCATGGGATTCGTGGGGATTAGCTGACACAGCTCAACTCTGCCCTCTTTTAAAAGCCCCTGCAGAATCAGGACTCCTTAACATGTAACAGCCATGCTTAACACTGGAGAAAAATACCACCCTTTGGTTTGCATCCAAGAGTCAGCTCAATGTCAAAATGTATTGTGAGAAGAGAGAAGTTTTAATGCAAAAATCAGTTCCTATTATACACACATACCCACATCTGCCTATGTAACAATGTCTAACTGGTTAATAAAGGAGAGGCAATACTTGAATTATGGTATCAGACCTCTGCAGCCTGGAGAAGCAATCTTTTTCATTTATGCTGCTCTAATATTCCTTAATTATATTCGGTATTACAGGTTCATTTACAAAACAGACATTATTATTATTATTATTGAAATGACAATTCTGTATAAGAAAGACTTCACTGACATATTTAATTTTTACCCATCTCCAAATCACTGTCACATCGGCTCATATCTACCCTTCTGAAGCAGCTTCTGAAAAATTCCTTCCAATTGCTTTAAACTCACCCCTTGATCCTACGAGCACCCAGGAGCAACCAGAAAATGCAGCTTCTTGAAAAACAGGGCTTATTTTTTTGTTTGTTTGTTTGGTGTTTTTGAATTGTGAAGAAGCTTTTCAACAAATAGGAAATTCAGTGAAATGAGTGAAAAGTGCAAGTGCCATTTTCCCCATGCGGTTTTCTCATTTTGAGTGGGAAAAAAAGTAACATGTCAGGGGAGGGTCAACTAGCACAGCTCTCACTATTGCCTCTCACAACCTTCATGTATGACTTGCTAAAACCCCTTGGTGTTCAACTCCCTTCCATTGAAGATCTCCCCAGCGCGAGCGTCTGCCCATCGTTTCAAGCCATGAACTTCTTCTGGGACAAGGACCTCTTGTCCCCACTCAGCCTCAGCACCACATCCAAGCATCTGACCCCACGCAACCTTTTGCACAGACAAACATGTATTTCAGAAAGAACAGTTCTAAGGCAAGAGACTTGAAGTGGTTGACTGCAACACACACCGGCCACCGGGACACGCAAATGTGGGTTTTCACCCTTCGAGCAGCACAAGGAATTGCACCCCGGCTTCCCACGCCATTGATGAGTGGCTAGAAAGACAACAATTCAATTTTGAATTGCATTTGCAGACCCAAATGAAAACTTCTTTGTCAAGAAAAACGACAAAAGTTTTACATTTATCTTAGAGCCGAAAGCACTTTCCTCCTTGTTTTCTCTCATTCAGCTACCAAAACAAAAGACTCAGTTGTGCATGTAACCCTAAACCCAGTGTTGCACACTGATGGACAGTTTCCTCCTCATTTCCACTGCATTATGTTTTCTGTACTCGTTCAGTCTACAAAAGAAAGCATTTGTAACATAAACCTTAATGTTTCTATGAAATCTTACTCTAGAATTGCTGCTCTCATGTGACCTCTTCATTCTCACAAAACAGGTGATCCTGGTTAGTGACTGAAACACAAATAGCTGTTTATCCCCCTCCAAAAAATGGATTAATTAAGCTGAAATTACATGCCTAATATTGTGAATAGTCTACCACAAAAGTGTGATCATATTTCCAAACGCTACATCTAGCCCAATTTTAATGAAATTAAACTACTACTGCTGTTTCCTCAGCTATTTGAAGCCACCTATTATTTCATAAACAACAGCAAGCATACATTACCAAATTTTTGGAAGAAAAATTAATTCAGTAAAGAAAGAAATACAGTCTGTTATCTGTAACCACTATATATAATATTCTGCACTCCAACAAATCTGAAAAAGACAAAAATATCCATATTATATAAGAAAGTTCTAGCCAAAGCAGGAAAACTGTATAACCAACAAGGAAGGTCTTGTCGCTGTGTAATGCCTTGCAAGAAGCACACCACGTAGTTTTTATCCGAAAATGAGGAGAATGCATGAATTATATAAGAACTTTCCCTTTTATTACCAAAATTACTTTGCCATGTAAATGAGCAGAGAGCTTTGAAATTTACCGGAAAAAGTATGTCCCATAATTTGATGCGAGATCAATTCTCCTTTGTTCACAAAGTATTTGCATTAATATTTCCTGAATATTAAACTATTAGGTTGATTATCACAACAGTGACTTCTCATGGAAAAAGTACAGCTCCCTTGAAACATGTAAACACAAAACATTTAGAAATCACGGAGTTCACATTACATCAAAACTGTGACAGAGCAGCTAAGAAAAGAACAATTAACTCCAAAGGTGGCAACTTACTAGTGAGTTTGGCAAATGCATCTGATATTTAAACTGGACATTGGTTCCCAGTACAAACCACTATGTACCACAGCACCATCTTTGCTTTCAGTTCTTCAGGATTAAAATGAACTGAGGCAGTTGAGCCAAGGCAGCAAGATACAGACATAGCGAGAGAACAAATTCTGGGCCCTGAACAGCGCCGTTATTTTGCTGCAAATATTTGATATCAAATTCATCTAAATTGTGTACAATTTCAGTATGGAACAGCAGACAAGGATGAAGCAAGCTTCATTCTCTTAAACCAAACAGTTTAAAACTGCATCATATGAAGTGTCTGTAAACTGTTTTAAATTCAAAACTGGATCATTTAAGGGACATTGATTCATCTATTCTTAGAGAGTCCTTCGTTTTATCTTCTCATTTTAGGCACAGAGCTGACATCAACATCCACATGATGGAAATCATGAGCTCTAGCACATGCTTAATTTAAGGCTCATCCAACAGTTCCAAAATAATTCTGAGACACTAATTTCAGTGCCTTACCAAACAAGGTCTGCTTAAATTTATGACAAATCATAATTGTATATCAAAACAAACATTTCATCAAAACCAGACAGAACAGTAACTCTCCATGGCCTAACCCCATCAGAATAATTCAAACTCTTGAATAACTTAGAGGATTTGAAAAAGAGCATTACTTTGGAAAATACTTAATGATTTAAGAAGCATCCAGTTCTGAAGTTTTATGGCAAATTCAGAATTTGTAAATGTTGAACTTAAAAAAAATTAAGTGAAAGCACGTGTTTAATTATAGCAATTGGAAGAGGTAACCATAATTACTAGGGAAACTAATTTTGAGACAAAGCATTATGTGGCATATATAATTATGAGAATAAAAATAATGAGTATATATTAACTGGAATAATATCTTAATCCTGAGAGCTAAATTTAAATATTTTTTTTAACCAAGACAATCTATACATTCTTATAGTTAGACTTTAACACAATACCCACCTTAGAACGCATGTGTAGAAACCACTGTCTTGCAACTCAACCGAATGAAACCAAATTGAATCTTCATCCTTGCTCATCCTAACTTCAGAAAATATAATGGGTTCTTCTAAATCTCCTTTGTTTTTGTACCACATAAGCCTAAGACCTGTGCTTTGGGCCATGCTATAATTAGTTCTGATATAGCTGTAGAAAAGGGCACATTTCACTCGGACTGGTTCACCTGCCAAAGCCATGTATGTCTTGAGATCCACTGACCAGTCAATGCAACCATCAACTGAAACGAAACAATAATAAAGAAATATTAGATACAGATATATTTTTAAAGATAGGGAAAGGCAGCTTGTGAAATGAAGTGCAATTAATTAAAATAAAAGAACTTTTGTTTCGTAGCAATGTGAAAAACCTGAAGCAGCTATTGGCAGTTAAAGGGTTTTGTATATCTTCTTTAGTTACATGTAAATCATTGAATCATTTAGGTTATAAAAGACCTTTAAGATCATCAAGTCCAGTTGTTAACCTAGCATTGCCAAGAATGTGCATGCAACATATAGACCACATTGGGCCTGCTTAATTCCATTTCTTTAGAATATCATTATTTTCATTCCCAAAATACTGATGTTTTAATAAATAAAGTGTTTTCTCCTTAACTACTTGCTCCAGTAAACCAGTTTTCAACTCTAATTCCTTGTTGGAAGAAAATATACATTGGCATCTGATCCAAGTCTTATCTCTTAAAACACTTCCATCCACCTGTGCTAATTACATTACATAAAAAAATAAATAACAGATGTGACATTTATCATTTTCTTTTCAAGGCAGTTCCACACAGCATTTTTTTCCTACAGCCCACTCAGACTGTAGAGATACATAATGTATACAACAGAATAAAAGTACCACATGCTACCTATGCAATCAAGCTTAATACAGGAATCACACAAATACGAAAAGGGACGTTTTGATGTTCTGTTCAGCAAAAACTTTTGCAACAGTTTTCTTGGTATCTCAATTTAAAAACAAACATGTCAGCCACTTTAATATAAGATTATGCCTTACAATTTTTTCTCCCATTATTTTAAATCATCTTAGTTACAATATGATCACAGAACATGCATACAGAACATGTACCTCCACAACACATATCAGAGACCTTTTAATTCAATCTTTTTATTGCTGGAAAAACTGTAAACCTGGAAGTCAACCAATATCGCAACCAAAGAAAAAGTCTGCAAAGGCAGGTCATCAATAGACAAATACACAACGTAAAATCAATAGACTTGATGAAATGTATAGCTTTTAGAATTTGTTGATCATACCTATCTGCATGTAAGTGGAGCATCTTTACCCTTGCTGTAGCCACCCCAAATTCAACCACGTAAGGTTCAAGTTGCCTCTTCTACATTTACAGTATCATTTTTCAGGCTCTAAGTCTTAGATATTCTCATACACTCTACAATTCATGTATATCTTCAATAGTATTCACTCATTAAGTGATTTTTTTATTGACTTCCTAAACCAATGTAGTGATCCAAAATTTCTGTATGTGACAGAATATCAGATTTAGTCCTTTAGTGCCTTTTACTGCCTTAAAATTATGTCTACCATTTTTTCAGGCTTCTCTTGAATCCTTCAAAACTAACAGTGGTAAATGGAAGGTTTTAATTTCCGCACTGGAATAAATCAGCTTTAATTGTACTGTGACCATATTTTAAAGCTGTTGACACTGACCACTTTCATACATTTCCAAAACATAAACTTCCATGTAACAGCTTGTTGTAAAACAAACTTTACCTGAAAAACAAACTAACATAGGCTCAAGAAGGAAAGAAAGTCTTTTACTCAAAACTTATACTTCTAATGTACTAGGTTGGTACAAAAGTAATTGTAGTTTTTGCATTGTTTAAATTTGCCATTTGATACTGGATACATTCTTAAATAAATGTGGTTATGTTATACATCATTTTAATGCACTTTTCTTCACTGCTGCAGAACCACCTCTTCCTCTGTGTTCTCCCTTTCATGGCTTAGTACCACAGAGAACAGGACGAGTTTGGATAATCGTTACCCGAAAATCACATCTGGAAGTATTTGTTGTCAGTGCATTCCCTCCAGGTCTAAAACACCCTTCACCATGACCGAAGCTGCACATTGCACCTCAAACATTCTCTTGCCAGGACCCCATTCACCTCTCTCTGTGATGGTTTTATACACACACGGGCAACCAGCAGCAGAGCTGGAAAAAAGAATCCAAATCTCCAGGTCCTACAACCCATCCAGTCCACTTTTACATTTAAGCCTGGTTCTGACATCATAAATATAGAAAATTATTTTCTATAGGTGGCTTTGAGGGCATTTACATCGAGCGAGTACCAATGCACTCCATATAGAGCTTCCTCACAAAAGCTCTGTGGTTTTTTTAAGCCCTGCATTTTAGGCTGGGCTCTCAGCAAGAGATGCGAAGGGCAACGCTGAGCTCTCCAGATGGCTCATCCTGTTCCCCAGGACATACAGATATTCTCAGAGGCACCTTCCTCCTCTGCTTTAGCAAAGTCACAAAAGTCTAAGAGAGGGCATAAGCTGAAATGAATAGGGATGCCCAGACCTGGAATTCAGAGCCAAACTAATTCAGCTGATCTAATTCATTCTGTCAATCTTCTGTCAATCTAATCCTGTCATGCCATCTAATGCTTCCAAACCCACGTTGGTTCAGCAAAGCTAAATCACAGTAAAAAAGAACTGAAATTCAGATACACATGGAAAGCTTGTGGGTCAAGCAGAAAGGTGCCAGTTTGTCATTTATTTCACCAAGCTGAGTCGCAGTTAGGAAGAGTTACAGAAATAGGTACTGACCCAATATGGAAATGCAGCTTTGGAAACTGAAAATGCCTCTGTTTCCAATAAAATTTCTCCTACATCCACACCAAACAACTTGCCAAAGCACAGCTCAAAAAAACATTAAGCATCCTTCAGTGTCATTCAATCTGCCTCATCTTCCACTTTAATTTGAGAATTTCTTCTCCCTTCTAGTACGCGCTTCTCTACTACTTTGTTTTCAAAATTACAGCTGCTGGAGTATACAAAGCACAGTGGAAGAGACAACAGACATTCAAATGGTAATTTACAGCCACGTCATTAGAGCAGCTAAACTCTCCGGCTCCAGTCAGGGCTGGTGCAGCCCTGGCCATGCCAGTGCGCCCGTGGGGACACCGGCCATGGTGACCTGACCCCAGCTCAGCACCTGCACCTCGAGAGAAGGAAAGAAAGAAAAGGAGATTAGCGCTAGAGACCTTCTTCCCATTAACAGCATCCAAAGGGAAGAATTCCAGCAGCCAGCGGTGAGGCTGAGCCCAACACAGGGAGCGCGGCGGAGGTGGAAGGTGCAGGCACGCTGCCTGCCGGAGGGGGGAATTACAGACAGGACTGCACCCGGGAACCCCGTAACCATTCATTATCAGGGAATGACATCTGCAGAGGGGAGAAGTCTCACAGAGCGCCTCAACTAAATCATAATTACTGAAGAAAGACTAATCAAACAGAAAATGACTTTTTCCCCTTGCTCTTTTTTTCTTGTTAAATACACAGTCAGAACATTTCCCCTCATGAAGCTGTAGAGGCTAAAATCTAGGTCAGGCTCCCGCGCTCACGTGGAAGCTGGAGTTCTTCCTCTTGCCGCGCTGTCAGTCACTGGAGCGTGAGCATTGTTAGATGTGTTCGGAGTATTCTACAAGCTGTCAGTACAAATGGCTGGAGCTGCTTAGGTGCAGTTTAGCACTCCATTATCCAGAACAAAGTTTGCTGTCATTTTTGTTGGCCTGGCTCTCAATATGTAATATAATCAGGGTGGTGAGAAGAGAAAAATAATAGCATTAGAGAGAGGCACTTATTATATAATAAAGGCATGTACATCTTTTCTCTACTACCCAATAATCAGCTAATCCTTAATAAGTGCCTGATTGAAAGCCCATTCAAATTAAATCCTATCTATTGTGGGTGTATTTTAGAAACTTTCAATAAAGACAATTATTTGAAATATATTCTGAAATTTGGAGCATTGTGAGGATATGGAAAACGTTGTCCCATTTTTAGTGCAGCTTCCTAAGGAAAAGAGGTTTGTCAGTCCCCCCGCCCCATTAGCATAACTTCTGACCCAAATGACTAAATTCAATGCGATTTGGTAGAACATGACAGTGTTCAGGTACCCAAAAGCCCTACATGGGTGCAGGAGAGAGTCCTGATGTGTCCCCCACGGGCAGGGAAATGCAGCAGCAGTTAATCACAGTGCGGCCCCACTGGGCCCTTCCCAGTTCTCTATCCAGGATAATGCAACCTGAGGAGATGGTGAATTGAAAATGAAGGTTTCAAAATTATTAAGCAAATCACAGATTAAGTTGGCTGACAGTAAGTCACTGTACTTTAATGTCAGCAGTCACCCAAAGTGTGTACTGCACCTCCTTCCCCAACATTTCCTGGTAATTTCCTGTTATTCTAAATAAATCTATTTGTCTAGGGAGTCTAGATGCATTTTAAAATGAACCATAATAATTTATGAGCAATTATAGAAGAGCATGTACATAGTCTCTGAGTAATTTGTCTTTCTGCTTGCTGTCATATAAATAATTTTTTGCATTGTGAATCTGCCTGTAATAATTTTTGCAGGGATCTGTCACCTACAGCAATTTATATCATGGCATTGTTAAACATGCTTGCCTACCTTGTTACCTGAAAATCTAATTTTAAATTGAAATAATCTACAAGTAAATAATAATAATAAAAAAATAAACTAGCTAATGTATTAAATTTATTGCTCCACAAGGCAAGTAATGCTTGTGACTGTAAATACATAGTCAGAAGGAAAAAAAATCCTCTGATACAGGAGCTATGTTTTTATTTCTACATTAGCTACAGAACAGGAGATTCCAGGAACTGATGTCCATCATGCTCGGGGCTTGCAGACATGCAGCTATGACAGATGCACTCCATTAAGGAAGTTCAAACAGGGATGCAAATTTTTCAGACTCTTAAAGGGGAGAAATCAGTTATACCCCATGAATTTCAGGCAACTTGGTATTTTCAGATGTTGATTCTGGAGAAAAGAGAACACACCCTACATTTGAGCAAGCACAGTAATGCCTCTAATAGCTTTGGTTGGATGAGATCTTCACAAAGGGTCAGGGTGTTAGATCAGGCTCAGCAAACGTAATTGGTTTCACATCTCTGGCTTTCTGGCTGCGCGACGCTAATTGTGCTACGGTGCTCACAGAGCCCTGGCGGCATCTCATCACAGCCCGGCGCTGCCATATGAGACCTGTCTGTCGGCTGAGCCCAGCACGGGGTCCCATGGCACTGGACCTCCTCCCAGAGCCCTTCCCTGCTCCTCGCACCGTGAACCAAGTCAGGGAGCTGAGCCTCCTGAAAACTGGCAGCAACCAGCAGCCCCTACCCCTGTCTGTGACTCTTTAAATACTCCAATATCCAGAGATACATTTGCTGGTCAGAGAACACATTTCAGACAAGACAGACTTTGTGCACTCTTCAAAATCACAGATGTCACCTCCAAAGCAAGGTAAGATCTTTGTTTGTAGAGCTCCCTTAGCTTAGTGGACCTACCAAACCAGATGGTCAAAGGACACTCACATAATAATTAATAAAAACCCACTCCATCTCTGACATGGAGAGCCAGGTACCTGGTTTTACGGGGGAGGAGGAAAAGCTTCTGCTGGCAGCAGTGCAAAGGAGGGCGGCCTTCTCCAGCAGCAGGGCAGCCCAGCTCCAATGGCAAATGGGCAGGAAAGGAGACGGATGTTCAGGTAAAATGTCTGTGATGTTTCTTCTCTGTGAGTTACAGCTTTGCCTTTCGAGTCAAGTGAACACTGGTTTTTGACTCTGAATGTGCTCATTTTTTTAACTGCATTTTAGGAACAAAAAAAGAAATATTTGTCCCCCGAGGGACATAGTAAATAAAAAAAATGTATCTGTTAGAGATGAAAACTATTTAGAAAACCACTTTTGATCTTGAGAAAAAAAAAACAAGTTTATGATGATTCAAGCTGGGTGAATTTTGCAATGTTTCTCCTACTACTCTGCTAACAACTTTATCTAAATAATTCATTTCTATCACAGCAGCATCTAGATTCAGCAATCATCAGCCAAGTCTATTTTGCTGTAGAAATACAACATTTACGAAGAGGATCACTCACAAACTTTGTAGTTTCTCTACTCTGATCTTCATTTTCTGAATGTTTTCTAGCAAGATTTAGACTATTCAAACCTACTGGTGAAAACGTTTGAGACATTCAAGACATGTGAAAGTGCAAATATTCCAAAATTCCTAAAACAAATTATGATGAATAAAACAAACAAACAAACAAAACACCTCCACAAAATACCCACCCAACTTCAGTAGATTTAGCAACATGCAAATATTTCTCCAAATCTAGCTCATAAATAAGGCAAAATGCATTCACTTATCCTTATACATTAGCTGATTTTTTCCAAATTTTTATCAAAGCTTCCAATTTATGTAACATGGACTAAAAGGTTTTTAAGACTTGTATGTGTCTGAGGTTGTTTTTTTTCCAGCTTTTCTTATGATCCACGGCTAAACGACCCAACTCAAATGTCAAATATTCCAGCTGAACACTCATAATTTCCTTTGAGGTCAAATAAACTGTAAATACATACTGCCAGAGGTCCAAATAACAATGGATTGCTCTGTCCTGACTTACATATGCATACAGAGCCAGAAGCACTTTAGTCTTATATTGAAAATGCAAAAGAAAGAACACACTAGATCACCAATCTGCAAAATTCTCTAGGGAGTGAAAAAAACAGCTTGAACGCTGAACAAGTTCTCAGCTTCCTGGAGCGATGGCCTATTAATGAGGTCAAGACTTAGAAATTATACTTGAAGAACAAAAACACTAAAGTAGTGTCAGTAAAAGTTACTGGACAGGAGCATTTCATCCTGTAGCACTTGTCAGAGCCAGCTTTTCAGATGGCACCTTATCACAGGGACTCCCTGGACTGCTTGGTGATGGAGAGAAGAGCAAATCGCAGCTGGCAGGTAAGATTTTGCTGGAGACAGGGAGCTCTGAAACACATTCTGTGACGGAAAGGAAATCTCTGGTGTCATCATACTCTTTGTTACCTTTTCCAAGTCGGATGTTGCTGCAGACAGATGGACCTGAACTGAAGTGCCCTTCCAAAGCTGTGCTCTTGCTTCGAGCAGATTGCTCTGCTGAGCACAGAGAAAGAAAACAGGAGGGCACTAAAGCAACTGTTTAAAATGCAGTGTATTTACCCTAAAAATGAGTGTTTAGTGACCTTGATCTCCTAATCACTTCAATATCGGGCAGGTTTTTAAAGAGTCTGTGTTGAAGTAAACAGTGCAGAAATTGGAACTTATAAAGTGGTTTTGTTTTAAACATTCAGTGTAATGCCTTAATTCCTCATGGCTGTCACCTCATTAGAAAACAATGTGAAAGGCACCTTGGAACTCAACAGCAGTAGAGCCAGGACATGACAAGTAAAGAAATCACACTTCATGGCTTCATGCTTTTGTGTATTTATGAAGTCCCAGACATGGGTTCAAGGACTGTGCCCCAGCCTGTCCTGCCTGCTCAGCCCCCTTCCCTTCCACACTGGGCAGGCAGAGTTGGAAGAGTTGCGGGGAAGTTCATTTACAAAGGTCCTGCCTCTGCCCAGCCTCCGTCTTTGCTCCCACAGAAGTAAAGCCAAGTGGGTGATCCACAGTGAACAAGGTATCCAAACTTCTTGCTTGTGGATCTATAAATGAATCCCCATTTCTTCAAAATCAGCCATGAAATAATATCATTACATTAGTACATCTTCCTTTTTTCTTTATCCCACTAGTAAGGGAACATTATTTCAAACAAAAAGTATGTTGCTGTAGATTGGAGTGGCCAGATAAGTCACATGACATTTCATCTGTTTCTTGGACTGAACAAGTAACAACACTTTCCTGTTATATACTAAAAGTTAAATTCCATAAACAGACTAAGGCAGCCAACAAATCAGTGCAAACACAGGTAGGAACTCAATAAAGACTGTAAATTAGCTGTTCACCCAGCTCTGAAACCCATCTGAACCCAAATATGTTTTTTTCACATAGTGCCCAGAAAATCGAGTAAATAAAAATACTTCCACTCTCTAAGCTCCAGAAAAGTGAAAAGTAATTTTTTTTAACATCTTCCACAATGAATATTGCCATTTTTATTAGCTCTTTGGATTCCCGAGGAAGTCAATTAATGATGGAAAAGCACAAATAGAGATTTTCCAGCATCTCTGATACTTCTCTGGTGCAAATTAGATACAAAAAGAAAACAAGAAGAGTCCATATCTAGGAAAAGGGAGAATAAGAACTCATTTAAGTAACAAGTAAAACAGACTGAAAATATTCCATTGCATTTATAAATAAAAAATTTATCTTAAGAACATTTTGGGTAAGGAGCAACACATTGGAAATATTTTATACCTGAAGGCATATGCAATTAATATTTTAAGTGGTGTTGACTACACACAAGCTCTTTAAGGACACTCTCTGAGAAGGTTTTAATATTCTCCAGCCAACCATATTAACCCACGGAGACTTTCACACACTTCTGTTTTCAAGTCTTTAGCACCATGCAAATTCTGGGAACAAAGCTGGATTCATTTCAATAATTGATGAGTGTCTTTTCACTAGTCCCTTTGAATAAAGTTACTGAAGGTAAAGCAAATGGAAACTAGATCCCAAATCAGGTAGTTGCAGTCTCAAGTAATCACACAATTAGGAAACTCTATATCCAGTCCTTGTTATTCCCACCAGGGAATTGCAGGAAAGAGCTGTGAATAATAAGAATTTTAAATTAAAGAGAATGAAACTCTATTAACTTTCTGGTCCCTGTGGGGCAAAGGGACTGGTGTACATGCACAAGATTATTTTATTTTTCATCTGTTTTTCAAGTGTGTGGATAGTTTGAGTTGGATTATCTGCTTTGAGGGCACAGTCCTCTTGAGTTTGGATTGGGTTAGGAACACAGACTCCCTGCTGAATACACCAGGCTAAATTCATTTCTTCTACTGTCTGCAGAAAGGAATCCTTAAGTGGCACAGCTCTGCTGTCAGGGCTCTTGCTACATCTCAGTTGTGGCAGAGGAAGACTGCTTGACAGAAGAGAGCAAGGACACTACCAGGAGAGCCCAGGGACAGTATCCCACCCCACCACAAGAGGAAAGCAGGAGTCAGTTATTCCTATAGATGAGCGACATAACATTTGTGCAAGGTTTAAGCAATTATTCACAGGGCACCTCAGCACGGACATTTCTGGTACTCCCAATTCCCCGTTTACCATGGGCAGCTCGTGCCTCACGAATGCGCCTGCCTTGCCGGCGCAGCCAACCATGCCAGGCTCGGAGCAGGAGCCCAGGCTCTGGGCCTCCACAGGCCTCTTCCAACCTCCCGGACCCCAATGACTTGGTTCTACCACCAACACAGTTCTTGCCAGTCACACTTTGCAGACAAATAAAGGGAGCCTTTTGCAGAATGCCCATATGTGGGTGCGCACACTCTCTCCCTACTCAATAATGATTTTGTTTCTGGCCTACAAAAATGTCGTCAGTCCACCAGAAGATTACCAAATGCTTTACAAAACTAGTTGCCCATCATAAACACACAAGGTAGAAGGAATGCTTTGGGCCTTGGACATTTGCAAAGTACTTGAGGAAGACATTGCAACGTTAAAAAAAAAAAAAAAGGAGAGGAAAAAAAACCTTTAAATCAGGACATGCTCATGAATAGAAAGGAACAAGTCAAGTTCATCTGTATTTACTTGCAACAAATACCCAGCTCTGGTTACTGGCTTTGTCTCTACACATTTACATTTGGATATCTAGACATACTTACCATTTTACAATTGATATACCATTCCTCCTGTTATCTGGCACAGATAATTTCAGCTGCAGTGAGCCAATTACTATCTCTACTTGCACAACAGGTGCACTGCTGTTTGAAAAGGTTGCGATCCATGCTCTAACCTAGGTTGTAATTCCTCCTCTCATTTTAATTCATTAGCTGTACATATGCAGTAGAATTTAAATAGGAAACTCTCCTGACTTGCAGAACATACAGATTTTTGTTTCAGTAAAATGAACACTCACAAATCAAAACGATATTTGCTTTTATAGTACAACTATGCATAGAAGTGGTAGAGGGTTATTTGATTAAAATGTGTCTGTAAGTGATGAATTACAAAGTGTGTTCCAAATGAGATATTTTTAAACAGTAAACATTGTTCTTAAGACTTTTGTTTCTATTTAAAATAAACAAACAGAGTTACCCTTATTGCAGGCTCTTATAATTACATGTAAAAGAAAAATGAAGGATGATTGAAAAATGAACCATTACAAGAGCTATCTGTGTTACAGACATCTCTCTAGGTAAAGCAGCAAGGAGTAATGCAGTGCTTTGGGCCTTTGGTATAACACAGCGTTGGTTTAGGTACACCATTTGTTTAGGTACACCTTTACCATTAACATTTATATTTTCTAAAACCTGCCTATAGCAACATCCTCCAGCACTTCATCCATCAGCAGCTCCGCAACCCCAATAATGAAAACTCCAGTAAAAACAAGGGCCACATTTATGGGACCACGTACACCGCCATTTCTCAGGCACAGTCTGTGAAAAGGGGCTGTGATGGCAGCTGCCCCATCTGCCAGATCCCCAAAAATCCCAACCTGCTTCCAGACCAGCTACGAGCGGTGGCCCTGAGCACGCCCTGTCACCAGTCCCCTGTTCCCAGGGCTTCACTCCTCCCCGGCCCCAGCTCTGGTGACAGCCCCACAGTGGGGGAAAGGGGCCATTCTTGTCACCACCAGGACTGCAGCTCCCCACACAGGCACGTTCCCAACAGCTTAATCCGCTTTCTGGTCATTTTCCCAAGTCTTGACTCAAGAGACTCAGACCAGGGGCAACAGCCATCTGAAACCCCACAGGAACTGGCACTGCTTCAAGCTGCAGAGCAGCAACTATTTATCTTTAAATAAGAACCATCATAAAGCAGACAGACCCCACACCAGCCCATTGTACGGCCTTTTCCTCATGAGCCAGAAACAAAACTGATGGCAGGAGCATTTCATTTATTAGTAAGCAAAAGTGACTAACTGTGAATCCTTCATTACTAATACATCATTTGCTCAGAATGGCACAAAACAAACAGGTCTGTGTTTTATTCATGGGGCTCCTGTCATCCTTGAAGGCCTCAACTCACTCTGCAAAACATGCAGTTGCTGCATGTTTCACCAAGCAGCGCCCAAAAGGGGGACAGGAAGATGGAGAGACCTTCGAGCTCCAGGCTGAGGACAATCGAAGGCAGGGGTTGGGATGCGGGATGCAGGAGGAGAGCCGGGGAGCCCCTGGCACCAGTGGCCTGCCTTTGGATGTCACAGATCATTTCAGTTGGAAGAGACCCTCAGGATCATTGAGTTCAATCATAACCTAACCTAACCTAACTCTAACACTAAACCATGTCCCTAAGAACCTCGTCTAAACGCCTCTTAATCCCCTCCAGGGATAGTGACTCCTGCCCCTGGTCCCCTGCCCCTCCCTCACCACCCCTGCTGCCTGCAAGTTGAATTCAGCAAAGAGTGTTTCGGTGGGGAAGAAGCGGGGGGAGTGGAGGATTTATTTCAACAGTGTTGTGAGTGGATGCATTCCCAACTAAAAGTATTCTATTTAATTCAACATAGCCATTTTTTTATTATTATTTTGACTTTATTATTTTTTCAATTCATGATGACAGATTTTTCAGTTCAGATGACAGAACTGTCATCTGTCCAGCTCTAGATCTGAAGGAAGAGGGAAACGACTGTTCCCAGCTGGAGGGGAAAAAGCACACAGGAGGAGTGTGACCTGAGGGCAGGGATTTTGGGCTACAGAGAGGGAAGCGAAGGGAGAGGTTTCTGACAGTAAAACACGTGTTCCCAAAGCACAATAAAAGGCACTTTGAATTGGTTCTCGCAAAGGTTACAGCAGAATTTAATGGCAACAAATCAGTCTTGTTTTCATAAGATATAAGGTCCAGCCTCAGGGGTCCTGATGGTGTTCAGCTCCCATGGAGGCCAGTGCACCCTATAGCACTGGGTGCCAACACTCCTGGGAGCACATCCCCACAGCAATCTCTCTTTGAGAAACGGGAAGGAGGACAAAACAGAGAGAACCAGGGGTATGAATCAGAAATAAAGAGATGCAGACGTCATACAAACTATGTTAAGAAATTGCTCATAAAGAGAAGTTCTTCAAAGATGAACACACTGGTGTACATCTGTTAAAAATAAGAGTATCACAAATGTAATCATATTTTTTCATGTGTCACTAGTGAAATAAATGGTATTTCACTGTGAGGCTGACAGCGTAAGAAATGCAATTAGAATGATTTGCATATTAAAAACATTATTATGTCTTTGTTGTAAATATTTCCATCATGATGACTTTGAATAGAATCTTTGCAAACAGAAATATAAATATCCTCATGCCAGATTTCACATAATCTGAAATCATGTTGTGTCAAGTTGTCAATTTTAGGAATTCTGCTAAGCCATTACAAATCTCATTTTAATCTCTCTAAAGACTCATTTGATTTTACATAACTGAAAATAACCACTGCTTGGAATGTGTTAATTTTGATGTGCAGTGTGTAACATGGTGCCAGAACCCTTCCAGCCAACCACAATTTTGAAAAACTGTGCTAAATTTTCAATCTCCAGACTGCCCAGGGCTGCATATATCTTTACAATGTAACTTTTTGCTATTGTTTGTTATTAAATATTCCAAAGCATGTCATCAAAATGATAAGAATTGGATTTTTTTTTCCTCTTCCCTGGGACTGATCAGTGTGTCTTCAGTACAAAAGATAAGCAAATACAACCTCATTAATGAGCTGCAAACTTGAGATAACAAAAAGCGTCACTAATAGCCTGGTTGCTATTGGATTGCTGCTCTGGGTAGCAGATTCCTGTTAGAAGAGAGGAATCTACTCAGCAGGACCCTGCACTTCTTTGCTTCTATTTGCATATATTCAGGAATAGTCTTGTCACTCCAGAGACATCACACTTGAAGGATGGGAGGAATGACAGTGGTGTCCCACTGGACCCAAACCAACAGACATGCAAATACAGGCATGGACAGAGGGGACTGGGGTTACAACCCTGACACTCAAGAATATTCACAAACTTTCACTGCGCATACACGTACATAAACCTTTTTTTGCAAAAGGATTTCTCATACACCCATGTATCTCAAAACTTTGTGCTAGGAATATAATTTACTTCTAAATGACAAATGTAGGCTGCATGCAAAATATTTTGATTTTTTAGCTGTTAACCCAACCTTATTCCTGCCTACCTTAGGTTTTTAAATGGAATTACATGTAGCCTACAGCTTCAAATCGAAATGAAAAATGTAGCTCCAATTGAACCTTAGGAAAAAAAAAAGCAAAAGTTAATGAGATTTAAATTAGTAACAGCCAAAGCTTTCCCTTAAAGAAAACATTATCGATTTTAAAGAGCTAGCTAATGAAAAAGAATGGCACTCATTTAGACTTCGCATGAGCTACATTAGAGATTCATTTATAATAATAAATAGGGATGTGCTTTACAGTGCAATGAATCAGCAAAATTTATGTACATATTTCTATGAGTTAACTACACATTCCTTAAGCCTTTAATAACAGTTTGGGGTGAATTGTTTATCGTAGTAAAGAAATTACAGTTCCTGAGGCCCAGACCATCAAAGATAATCAAGTACCCATTCCTATAAGAGTTAAACACCTACACAACTCTGGCGTTTATAATCTATTCTTCATTTGTAAAATGGAAATGGATACTGTTTCCCTTTATTCTTTATTAAACTATGCTTCTATTTTAAGTTCATGTAATTAATTATTGGAAAAATTCTCCTCCTATGAATGCTCTGCAGCTTTGATATATTAAGTACAAAAAATGGGTATTGCCAGGAGAGGCTATATATATATATATATATGCACTCTTTGTAAATTCCTTGAATAGGTAGGAAATTTGTCAAGCTCCTGGTTTTCATATATTTTCATTCAAACACAATTTTATACAATTGCAAGATACTTCATCATCTCCATACAGTTCAGGAATATAATACTGCAATCCTATGACATTTAAATACGGAACACCAGCGACCATGCACAGGTAATTATCTGGTTGCATTTTGCCATCTTACTTAATCCAGTTACTTCTCCGAGAATTGCTAAGAAAACAGATGAAGCCCAAGGTCCTCCAAACAAGCTTCAAATTACTTTTAAAACTAAACTGCTTACACAAAAAGTAAGCATGTCTAGATCCAGTCCAAAATAGAATGTTACCTCATAATTAACTAAAGCTTCAGACAAAACCCATCAGAACAAAAGGAAAATTCCATTCGTTTGCTGAATTATCTGAAAGTGCTAAAACTTTAAACTCCATAAGAGATCAAATTCCCTCGATTTCAGCTGCTGAAACCAAGCTTGCTGGGGGAATCCCAAGCCCCCAGCCAGAGAGGCATCTGCTCAGGCTCACTGCTTGAGCTCACGGCTTGTAGAGCTGCTTGGAAGCTCTTCAAAGGGCTGTCACGGTGCTACAGCAGGGCAGACTGACCTTCATGTAGTATTGATGACAAACTCTAAAGACAAAATTTCTCCCACATACAGCCAAACGAGGAAGAAAGGAGGTTCCGCTGCTGGTACACACATGTACTCCCACCGTGAATGGAGACAAATGGGTCCAAGTCAATACCTGTTCTTCAGCCAGCTCCAAGGCAGATGTGAGGTTGGGAGACATTCAATCCCAGGGATCAGCTGAATCCTAGGATTCGATCGGGTTGAAGCAAATCCCCACAAACCACATACCATTGAGATGTGGATGTTTCTGCCTCAAATCTTTTGTTCAAAACACAAACCCCCAAACCTGCTCTTGCTGCACCACATCATGTGCTAACACAGACAGAGCCCAGGGTGCCCCAAGGTGGGTCTTTCTATTCATTTTAAAAGTGATATGCGTCAGGCTTCATGCCTTCAAAGAAGAGGTCCCAGAGGCAAAACAACTCTCAAACACATAATCTTTGTTAAGAACTTTTGGTGGAGAGAAGGAAATTGTAATTCAAGTATACTAGGTTGGTTTTGTACTTTGTTCTTCACTTTAATTATAAAGTAAATTAATAATCAGGAGCATTGCGTTTGTTTTTAACTGTAGTATTCCCTAAGGCACGACAAAAACCAAAATGAAACTGCAGGAATTGCATCCCTGAATGGATCTTAAGGGAAATAATTAATAAAATCTACCCTATTGCTGCTTGTTTCTCTAAACAATATTTTGGTAATGTTCAATAAAATTCCTTGAAGATCAATATAAGCCAGTTCTTTCTACCCCACACAAATGTGACCAGAGTACACTGTATATCAGCAACATACACCACAGAGCCGTGATGGCTTTGGAGAGTGGTGCAGATGGGAATGGTCACTTCAGTCAACCCAGCTCTGGTTTAGATCTAAGCCCAAGGGACCATGAATTACCAGTGGACAGAGCGCATCAGCTGGCAGTTGAAACTGTTCTAAATTAAAGAGTAACCAAAGCTAGATCTGAAGGAAGCAATAAACAGCTGTTACTCACCCTGCTGCCACAGTGATTTTTCACAACAAAATAAGCCTAAATGTTTCTCTTGCATTTATTTGATTTCACTTTAGAATGCACTGTTTCTTTTCAGTCTTTTCATAGCTGATGCTGGGGTCACTTATGGATGGGTTATGGACCACAGCTCAAAAAATCCTGCTTCCCAGCAGCCCAGTCTGTACGCAGCTCAGCCTCCTTTGACAGCATGAAGCTTTTTACTTCTTGTTAATATCCTCTAGATTTCACCTACCCCTACCCACATTTAATGAATAAAGTTGAGCATATCACCTCTGATTTCAAAATCTTTCACAAGTAACAGGCTTCCACAAGCTTTTTTTCCCCCCCTTTTTTATGTCTCCTACAGGTTGGGTTTTTCTGCATTGTTTCAACCCACAGAGTTTAACTATGTTCATATGCACTCTGTACTTCAAAACTTGGACATTTAAAGTTTGCCTTCCTCCCAAAGAGCCTTCAGATGTGTGTTTATTCTGTTTTAAGCATTCCTGTGGGAATTCCTACAAGCACCTTGCCCTTTCCTTTCTGCTGCAGGAGGATTGCCACTTCCATTGTAGGGACACAACTAAAAATATTCTGGCTGTTTAGACCCAAGCATCCCTAGTGGAATGAACGAGAGATGGTATTTCTTTGGAGATGGAAAAGACAGTGTTCACAAGGAGGTGGCTGAATCATTCAAGCATTCATTAGGTCTGTAACTTTACCAAGTCTCTTCTGAGCTTTGACAAAAGTTTCATAGCCAGGCAAGACCAAGCATTGTGCTCTTTAAGCTTGAAGCTGCAAACAAAATACCTCCTACAAAAAGTATCTGAAGATCATTTCTTCCAGCTCTGCCCAGGCCAGGCTTTCTCTGGTCTTATATCCATCCACCCTCCCCGCAAATGGTGAAGGGTATCTTAGGACAGCATTCTCAAGGAGACAACGTCTGCCCACCATTCAGAGGCAAGATTAATATGCAAGCAAAATCCCTTGGTTCCATGAAGATGCAGTTTCAACTCTGATTTTCTTTTGTTAGAAAAAATGATCTACTATAGACTTTGTCAAAAGACCTTTGTTAACACTAACACTTGCAAAACAACTATGCTAATATGACATTTTCTATCTGCTTGTTCTGTCCTTTTATGCCACTTAGGAATGAACTATAGCAATTCCCTCCTAACCCCTAATATTTGGCCATGTGAGTATGTGGGAGGCCACTTTTAAATTACTTCTACTGTGCTAATGTACCATCATTTACTGCTTATACAGAGTACACCTGCACTTTAAACCTGACTAAACGTGCCATCTGGCCAATAGCCTTGTTGACACAATGTTGGTTTATTAAAAATAATTATTTTACTAGTAAGCCAGAACAAAAAAAATTAAGAGAAGTTCACTTCTATGCATTCAAAGTCTCCATGCTTTCATACCAAATACACCCTGGCAGTCACTTGAGCACACAGAGCAGCTGTACCTCTTACTCCAAGTCTCAGCTCAGAAACCTGAACAAAGCTGAAAAGGAAAAATCGTGGAGAACTCTGGCAATTAAAGAAAAAATACTTTGCTGTGACACTGGAACGACATTTAGAAAGGGGGCAAAATGGCCATCCTTTCCTAAGGAGCATTTTTTAAAAGTGCAAGAGCCTCAATTCTGCAATTCAAGCAAGTAAAGTGTTACTTGTATAGCCACCAAAGTTTAGCACCTGGTCAGCTCTCCTTTGCGTGATTATTATGCACGTTCACTGCTTAGTGTGCTGAATGAAAACCATGGGCCGTGCCTAGATGTTTATCAACAGATAAAAACAGGCTTATTCCCCAGGAATAGACAAGCTTGATAAGAAAAGAAAATGAAGTAATAATTATCCCTGTTTCCAAAAGAAAATAGAAATATTGAAGCTCCAAGGCAAGAAAACATTTTCATGCTCAGTAGCTCCTTAAGAATGACGCTGTTCAGGCAGTTCCTGATGAAGATGCTGGTGCTGAAGGGATGTGAACACAAATCTGCAGCTTTCACTTCACAAGCATCCTGCTCATGGCTTGCTCAGTCCCCGAGTTACAAAAATAACAATAATCAGAATTGAATCTATGCTGAAAACATCAGCCTGCCACATTATTTTCACCTCAGAGTAGTCAGAGTCCAAGAGCAGAGGCCATGATTTGGACTTATACCACAGATGTCTCTGCTAAGCCCTGAGCACTGACAGACCCCCAGCCTGTGAGAGCCCTTTCCAGGAGCTGTGTGCACCCAGTCTGCTCCTGGGACACCTCTCCCCATCAGCATCCCCCCTACAACACCCTCAAGCTCTCTGAAGCTGCGGGTTTGCTCTCTGATGCACCTGCAATGACCCCTTAAAGAGCTGGGTTTCTATTTTTTCTGTCTTAGCTCCCCACTTTTTCCCTACCAGCTTTTCCTTTTCAATCTATGAACAAGGATATTCTAGCTGAACTTTCAACAGCCCAGTCTCCTCCTGGAGACAGCTGGCTACACAAGTCTGCCTATTTACAATTATTTTTTTAAAAACACAGATGAAGAGACAGGCATTTAGATGAAAGGGGCTGGATGAGGACTTACAGTGCATTGTTTGAAAAAAGAAAAACAAACCAACCAAAACCAAACACCAAGAAGTTATAGATAACCACCTCTGCATCATTTATTTGGTTTCTATTACAGCTGTTGTGATTTCTAAATTTAGTTTTTCTTTTCATTTATAAAAGTTTCTTCCTGATTTACTAAAAATAACATTATTTTCTCCCTGGAAAGGCCAGGTCCTGTGTTTCTTGACTTAATAACTTCTTTCCCACTCAGCCCTGGCTTTTACACAATACCTGTCCCAACAGCTCAGCAACAGGATCTTGAGCATTTGTGTTTCTAAGGGGACAGGCTGAGGAGCGCACGGGGAAGTGATGCAACTCAAATACATGGCGCCAAAGCATTCTGCAATGGACAGATGTCCGTAACGTCAGCACCAGAAGAGACAGACTGCCGCAGGCTGGACTGCAGCTCCGATGGCGAGACAGCCCATACAGTGATAATGGTGCCGTCACCCACGCCTGAGCCAGCCAGGGATGTTTAGTGCCATATGGCCACATCACGTTGGGAGTGATGCTCATTAAGGCAACAGCGTGGCAGTTGCTTTTATTCTCCAGACAGAGCCCTAAAACCTCCAGGCTATCAGTTCAGTAGGAAAGAAGAAACTTACTTATTTGGTCAATTTCTTCACACTATGTTTTTTATTTGTATTTTAAAGCTTTCATCCCCAAATCACAGCAAAGGTCAACAACCCTTTAAAAAAATAGTAACTGGATTCCACTTGCAGTGCATTGTATCCATGAAGTTACAGCTCAAAAAAGGTGAAGTTTTTCTACAAGTGCTTTAAAAGATCCTTCACGCTACAGTGGAAAAGTCACTGGTCTGCATGTTTCACACAGCTAGCGGGTGAGCCAGCCGTGGTACAAACCTTCCACAGAGCTGGGACGCTTTGCAGGACTCCAGACAACTGTTCCTAGATGCCACAGAATCAAGTTTATGGTTCAGGGCAAAGGTTGCCAAAAAGTTTGACTTGTGGCCACACTGAATGGGTGGCTTCTCCCAAACAGGCTGCTGTATCTCTATATTTATCATAATGGAGTTCAAGGGCTGCAAGCCAGGTCTTCACATGTCTCAGCAAGCTATCTGCAAAACTTAGTTTATATTTGAGAGCAAGAGGATACCTAATAAGCATCACCAACTGCTCTCACTGTCCTATCAGACAGGAGCCCTAGTGAGCGTGAAGCAGTGGCTTGTTTCGGCTGTCAGCGGTTCCTGCACGTTTGCCACTGCCCCCCCAGCTTTCTCCTGCACTGCCCTCACCTGTGCTTCAGAGCAGGCAAGGAAAAAACCCAGAACCTTTTACAAAAAGTCACTTTTTAAAAGGATTGTATACCTCAAGTGAATCATGACCCTGATTAAAGCCTAACTGCCTTTTTTTTACCATGACTCAACTGAAGTATACAACAGCAGTCATGCAGCACCAGGAGTCACTGTGAGGGGAGACACAAAAACCAGATTCCAGAACACTACAGTAACTGTCCACACCTTTATTCATACTCCTATTTTTCCTCCTTTTCTTTTACTTGCTGCAAGAGGTACCTAAGAGCAGCGACTGGGAGATCATTCCTTTCCAGGATGGGCAGCTGAGGGCCAGGGGGCTTTGGGCAAGTTCCTCTGAAACAGGTTTGGGGGGAATGTGAATCTCCAAGTTGTGCAGACAGCAAACCCCACTTGGCAGAGTGCCCTGGCCATGCTGTGCCTGCCTCCGTAGTGAGGCACTATGAGAGCAAAAATCCTCCCCTAGAAGAGGCACTCTCCCCAAAGGCACTTCAGAGGACTGGTGCTGGCAAACCATCAATGCAGCCAACCCTCTCTTTAATTGTCTTCTTCCCAGCAGCAGGGTGCAGGCCTGAGTAGGAGAGCACTCAGCAGGACCTCAAAGCAGCATCATGTCTACAAACTCATGCTGCCTCTCAGCTGAGACCCACGGGTCCTGCTGCACGGCCCCGGCAGCCTGTGGGCACACACAGCAGCGAGGAGGCTGCACGCCCCTGAGCTACGTCCCAACGGAAGGAAGACATACAGACATCAAGCCTTATGGGAGAGCACCAGACAACACGCACACGCATCCCCAGTCCACATTGCAAGCTGTTAAACCTGCCGCAGGTCTGGCTCAAAATGCCTATGCTGAGCTTACAAAGAGCTGAGCCTGGCACTGCTGCCAAGGCGTGGGGCTGCAGCAGGTCCAGCACCGGCTGCACCGCATTCTCGCACACCTCATCAGTGTGGCCCCACTAAGCACGTGGAAGGCTGGAACTTCCCTTCCCCAGACGCAGAGCAGTCTCCTTGCATGGGCTTGATGATTCACAGCTCGAGCACCGTGCAAAGCTGGTCTTGCATAGCGGCACTGACCCATGAGCAGCCAGTGGTTACATGAGCTCCTTCTGCTCACTGAAGCAGAGAAAAGCCTACAGGGATCCTGCTCACTAACCTCCCACAGCAGCCATCACACAGTCCCTCCGCATGCTCTGATCAATATTTAAATGATGGTGACAGCACTAAGAGGCCCTCCCCCATGCACTGATACGGTGCCTCCAGCCATCCCGTCTGGCCAAGGTCAGAAGGAAAAAGAAAAGATGAACCTTGTACTGTATCTTGAAGGTCAGTAGGTTCAGGCATGTTTGAAAGTTTAACTAAGGCTTTGTGGCAGGTCATCTCCCTACTTCCTGATGTGGAAACAATTTTATTTAATACTTCATTGAAATAACAGACCATTGCATAACACCCCCGACAACAGTCTTCAGTGCAAATCTGCCGCACCAGACAGGTAAAGCTCTGCCACAGTGTAATTAACGGGCTGTGAATTAAAAGCTCTGTAACGTCCACCTGAAGGCGAGATGCCCATTCCATCCCTCTCTGCATCAATGCCGAAGCAAAGCAGCCAGACACCGCTCGAGGTGCTGCCCTGCATGGCCAGCCTGTCACCGCTCCGACCCGCAGCCTCCCAGAAAGGCTCAGCAGTCACCCTGGGCACACAGCTCCCACCCACACCGCTTTGCCCAGAGTTACTCACAAGGCGCAGTACATTCATTACCCGTGACGTTGCTATGCAGTTGCCACTGTGAGGCACAATATGGCTTTTCCAAGAGCGGAGGTGGGAACTTGCGTTATGATAAAATGTTACGCTGGCTGCTCCGAGGCTCCCCATCTGGGGTGAAGTGCCTTTCCCCCCTCAAACACGTACCATGCTCTGCCCATTGCTTGAACACTGCAGGAGCGCCACACCTCCCACATCCCTTGACCCTGCGACACCCGGCATGCAGGCAAGTTGAAAGGATGATCCCATTCTGGTATTTAAAAAAGGAACATGTCAGGAGGTTCCTCACTCCTCAATCTGATTTTCTTGCTGGTCCTTATTTACTGTCTTCTAATTTCCCCGATTTCTGAGATAGCACTTGCTTACACACAGGGAATCACTGTCATCTCTGCAAGATTAAGACCATTTGGTCCACGGAGAATGTCCCTGCTATGTGCTGGGAAGAGCACGGACACTTTGGGATACAGCAGGTGATGTCTATTCATTCACCTTTGAGAACAGAATGCAGGAAAACCAGAGAGAACACAAGTGAGAAATGTTTCCCAAACACAGTTTTGTCCAGCAAATCACACTGGAAGTTAAAAAATATTTTAAAAAAAATGACCACGCTTCATTCAAATGTCATTGCCTGAATTTCACCTGGGAATTGCTTTCAGCTTGAACAAAGCCCTTGGTAAAAGCCCACGGCGTGTGATGACTTGAAGCATCCCATGTTGAGCTGCTGAAGACTCTCCAGGACACCAACTGCAGCGGCAGGCAGGAAACAGCGCAAGTCACAGCAGCTGCCCCGGGCCACCAGCCCTGCCAGCCAAATCACTGGGGCTGAGCTACAGCAGAAACAAAGCCAAAAGAAATACTAAAAAGCCACAGGAATGGGAAAGGAGAGGAGAAAAGGACACTTCAGGAAGGCTCAGATCTAAGACATCTATTGTAAAGAAGACTTTGAAGTCAGGCAGGTGCCAAAAATCTGTGGATGACTCAGAGTTTGTTTGTCAGAGAATGGCCACTTACCAGGATTCCCTGCTCACCAGACACAGACCCAGAGCTCATCAGCCAGACAGGCACCACACAATTAACTGACAGTATTCTCCACCACATTTGTATTTTTACTCTGCTTATTAAATAGTCAGAAATTAGATTTTTCCATCAAACTATTCATCTACTACTTGCCTTATTCCAGGCCAGCAGCATGTGCGTATCAGGAGTCACATTAGGTTTGTCTATCTTGATCAGTTTTCACTGACTGCAAAGAAGTAAGAGTTTGTAAGTCTTTTCTAATCCCTGGGAAGGCAGAAGTTGGAGCCAGTCACAGAGCAAGACCCACATTTTTAAGGTGGCCACCTCTGGCTTTAAAGAATAGGAGGGCAAGTAGCTTGTGGGAAGCCCTGCAAATTCCCATCAGATCAAGGCACAGCAGCACTGCCAGCTATGAAGTCCAGACATGGATCTAAATGTCTCCAGTGGTCAGAGGTTTGCCTCCAGCTTTAATGCATGGGGTGGGTTTCGAGGCTCCCACCAGTCTGACTATGCAGATGGAACTATTTTTCCCTAATCAGAAGTCTAACCGCAGCTTGCCCCTGGCAACTGAGTCCTGCTCACTGTAGGAATGACTATGACCTTCCAGATTCTGCACCGATTCCAGCATTATAATTTTTCGCACTTTTGTATCACAACATATCTGAATACAGACACTCGTGGGAGCGAGCATTAAGCAGACTTTCACAAGGTAACAGAAATTCGAACAGATGGACAGACCCCAGTTTTTAAGCTGTACCATTCCATGGGGTTTCCTTTAGCCAATGTGATCACCTCTGAGGAAAGGAAGTTTTACACCTGATGCATCTGTGCTGAAAGACCCCCTGCCTTTAAAATGACTTTTCTGAGTGTTATTGGAAACAACAACATTAAGATAATGGCAGCACTGGCAGTGAGAAATGCACAGGGGATGCAAAATAAATGAAATCAATTAGTATTATAAATACAGGCTGAGTTTCACGTGTCTCACATGTCAATTACTCTTACTGAACTTTTGAGACTTCATTATTAACAGGGTTGTTTTGGCAAAAGCTATTGAAAATGAACAGAAAAACCCAACAGTGCTATTTTAAACTTGTGCCACCATACCTCAGTTTACATAGCTGCAAATAAAACGGAAGAATATTTTTACGAGCCATCAAATGGCTCAGTTAATACTAAGAGGCATTTACTGAAACAAAAATTTTGAACAAGCCTGCTTCACAGCAAGCCAATTCAATTTTTCCAATTAAAAGAAGAACAATTCATACCTGTATATGAAAGTGGATGAGCTCTGTCTAAGTATCAGCTCTGGTGGAAAGTACATTAACCGAATGCATTGGGTTTGAGGTCAGCTGTCATTCTTTCCAGATTGCTCCCTAAGCAGATCACAGAGCAGATGGAAAGGCCAGTTTGACACAACTCTTTGGCTTAATTATAGCATTACTAAGACAGCATATGGAGTTGGTATGTACTGCAGAATTTTATCCAATAACTTTATTTCTCATAAATCCAGTGATCTGTTTCACTTGCTTTTACTTGATCTTCAGTATATATGTTCACTGCAATTGAATTATTTTCACCTGTGCTTTACTAGGTCAAGCTTTCTTAGTAAGTACAGGAGCTGTGATCCACACTGATATTCAAACAATCACAGAATTTAAATTCTATATCAGGTACAAGATCATTTTCAAAAAATCAGTATTTAAACTGATTCATTGTTTTCAGAACTAAATGTGTCAGATCCCTCGAGTTATACTGTGACTGCTCAGAGATGAGCAACGCCAGACTGGTCTAGTGACAAAAAGGCTTTGTATTACATAGACTAACACCCCCCTAAAAGAATCAGCTCATGGCATATGCCTGCCCATATGCACAATGCACCCACAATGCAGTGCTATGCAAAGATAGCAAAAACAGGTCCAGTAGGAAGAGCAGAACTGATAAAATCCCCAACAAACTACCTGCTAACGTTGACAATTTAGCATCTCAGCACAGCACTGCTCCATTTTTATATCCCTGGTTTACAGAAATCTCTGCAATGTTCAAATCTGCAAAGGAACCACCTATCAACAAGAGATCTTAATTCTTGACAGTGATCTTCTGTTGGAAATACTTTATTATAGAAAGGTGAACACCAAATAAAATTAAAAACTGTTGTTCTGGTCCTCTAAATACTGCGGTTATGTAGGTTTTTGTAACAGTTACCTATGTCATAGAATCACAGAATGTCCTGAGTTGGAAGGGACCCACAAGGATCATCGAGTCCAACTCGTGTCCCTGCATGTGACAACCCCACAGTTCACACCATGTGCCTGAGGGTCTTGTCCAGGCTCTTCTTGAACACTGTCAGGCTTGGGGCACAAGGCAGCAAGAGGGAAAGCATGTCAACAGTTCCATTTGCACCACTGACAAACTGTTCAAGGTTCAGATAGGATATCAGGGTATGTCGTGGATGCTGACATAATAAAATACAAGAACCACCTGCCATTGTGGAAAGGCCTACCTTAAGCTGGCTGTTCTCTGTAACTATCACTAACATTCCTGCAAGGTCTATTATCACATAGAGGGTGTTTTGCAGCACTGGCTTGTACAGAATCACACATCACTGCCAAGTGTATTGCAGACAGAAAGCAGGAAAACCCAGATCCTACCTGATGATTTTAATACACTTCACCTGTTTTCCTAAAAGGAGGAAATGGGAAAAGGCTGTCAAATTGTGAAAGTAGTTCATTTCTACTGCCCTTTTCTAAGCAGTTCAGTTTCATCCTGCTGGGCAGGAATGGAAGGAGGCAGTTGTTTGAACTGAGGAAGGGGAAAAAAATAAAACAACCAAACATCACCAACAGAGAAAGCTGTTGGGTTTCTATGATTTCTAAATAGAACTTCCAGGAAAAGGCTTCATTTTGAAATTTCATCAGGAAATTAAAAAGAAAACAAGGGTTTTTTTGTACAATATGATGTCATTTTTAATCACCCCTCAGCCCCTTGCTGTAATACAAAAGAATCCTAAAGCAGCAACTTGCTGTGAAAAGCAGACTGTCAAACCTCCCACTGAAAACTTCTTTCCAAAGCTGACTTAGGACCCCCATAACATCTTTGATACCTTCACCTTACCATTTTTTAAAGACAAATCTAACTCGAATTAAAAAAATAAGGGTGGAAAAAGACAAAGTAACATAGCACCAAAAAAGAACAGTTCTGAAAAATTCTCACTGCCTAAAACACTAAAATGCCTGATTTAAGGGGCTGGTTTCTCACACTGCCACATGAACAAACGATCACCATCAACCTGCGGTTTAACTACATACATTTATAATCTTAGTGAAAATAGATGGATGGTGACTAATGGCTCCTCATTTGTTTCCTGGGCAAGAAACAGACCCTATTTCACCAACTGGCAAGGAGGTACAAGCTCTCTGAGGTGCCACAGAGTCTGTCTGAGGATGCTCTCAACTCCTCCTCAGTGTTTTCGGCACATCCCGCCTCTAGGACCCACTGCAGACAAGATGGTGTGTGGCAAGTGATGGGATCTGAATCCACAAGCAGCAAAGCCCTGATGCAAAGAGCAACCAGGATCAAGTACCACTGACAAAAGAATGTCAAACAGGGAAAGAAAAGGAGGGACGAGTGTGGAGGAATAAAAAGGAATCAAATGAGTACTTATGGATGCTCCTCACAAGGCACTCTGCCTCACTTGATTCTTGTGGCACTCAGCCTCAAAGGCACGTAAGACTGCAATTTAATATTTTTTCCAACTCTAGTAAGAAAAAAAAAAAAAATTCCTCCTGTGTGATTATAATTCAGAAACACAGAAACGTCCCCTCTTGATTTTTCTGACAAAGCAGAGGTCAATTTTGGCTGTTCTCTTTGCATCTACTCTGGTATCCATGGAATCAGTGCATAATGCTGGATTTACTCTATCCCACACAAAGCAAGCTGCAATTCTGCCTTAAAAGTGCCATGACCAAAGCTAACAGTTGCTCACAGCAATCACACACACCACGAACTCTGATTTCCGTCCCAACACAATCTGGAATTGTAGTTTCACAACTTATATTTTTGCTGGAGAAAGGATGGGGAGCCCCTATCTTCTGGGTCCCTCTGGATTCAAGATGACTGGTCCTACCTCAGCCACTGTCTCGACTCCCAGATTGCATGACAGCAACAAATTCTCTGTAAACCCAGCCACTTGGGACCTGGTATTGAAACTCAAATCCAAAAACATCCCAATTTTGAAGGCACTTCTTAGCACTGTAACTTTGATCCATTTTTATGTTTCCATTAAGATTTACTTGACTTACATTAACACAGTTGAGGGTTACAGAGGTGGGAGGGAAGGAGGGGAAGAAATTGAGATATTTGTGGATGACATTTTTAAAAGATTTAGCAACCAAATGCCACTGGGAATTCTGAGCCTACAAAATCCAGTGCTATATACAGAGAGCTGCACCCTCCACCCTCACAAGATCATACATTTCAGCATCCTTACTACATGCATATTTTATCTATTTTTTTAATATTCAGTATTTAATATTATAAAATTACTTTATTCTGTAATGCTTGTTGACATTAAAAAATGCAATGTTCATGTGAGGGTTTTCAAACTTTCACATATTACGCAAAACTGAGACGGTTTCTCATTAACGTTTGTCTTGGAATAATTTTAAATCAGCCTGTTTTTATCCAAATGGCTTTGCACAATTAAGTGTGTATCTGAAAGACAAACGACAGCCATGCATGAAGGAAACACAACAGCAGTAAAACTTCAGTGAGTTGCGAGCACCACAAGTTACAAACACACCCTCCAGAAGTGACCCCCACACCATCACTCCCCAAGGACACACGGAAACTTGAAAGAGGTCTCCAAAGAGGCTCTATCACAGCACAAAAGCACAAGTGAAAGGCAATTTTCCCACAGATGCATCTCCCAAGAAAAAAATGATTCCTCCTTCATCTTGGGAACACAGAACAGACTTTCAGATAGCCTAAAATAGAAATTATTGGAGGCTATTTAAGCAAGAGAAATATATTGCTTCTACCTACCATCTAGCTGGCACGATTAAAAGCCAAACAGCACTTCACTACGATGAACTTTCAAGGCAAAATTGGAATGTTTCAACCTGACAAATATAAAAACAACATATAGAAAAAAATGCCCACCTAGGTTTTAAATGATGCTTTAGATAACTCAGTTTGACACTTCGAAATACAGAATTTAGCTTGTGCTGCATCCTTCACAACAAGGAAGACAGGCTGCACAGGATATAAAAGATGAGGTTATCTGCTCTGCTACTACAGGCAGGACCTGGGGCCTGTTACCTCCTCATATACAGCCTAAATTAAATTGTCCTACAACAACCTGCTTATTGGTACGAAAGGCAACATTGACCCTTACTTCTCAAAAAAATATTTACACAAGAACTGGGGTCAGCTCTTCAAACCAGGCCACTGTGTGTGATGTGGAGCAGCACAGAGTGGTCTGTGGGCGAGCTAAGGAGGTGACCTGGGCAGCAGTGACCGAGGCAGCCAGGCAAAGGCAACCTGTGATGCCCAGGGTCTGTTCTATGGATGCAAGAATGAAGACGTTGCAACTCAGATACTATATGGGTGAAGACTATTTGAAAGAAGACAGAGGAAATATGCCAATGCCATGGGATGACCACACATGCAACCAGCTGAGTTATAGTGAGATTCTCCACTGAACCGTTAAATGCAATATTCCTGAAGTCTCTAACTGTAGTATTTTCAATGCCTAACTAAAAAGGAAATACTTAAATAAACAAAGAAAATAGCAGCAAGGCTGATTTAATTGGCATATAATAGAACAGACACTTTGTTCAGGTAACAAATTCCCAAAGTAATATTCTCAACTTAGAAAACTGCACACAGTTCAGTAAAAGCCAAAGGTCTATTTTTAATGAGAAAAAATGTGTAGTCAATAGCCTCATCTTAAAAGAGTCTTTTCTAGGGTGGGGAAGGAAACAGAAAAGAAACTTTTTCATCTCCAGCATTTGTCATAGAATCAGTTTAAACATAATTAATGGTTTTCCTGCAGGCAGAGATTCCTGCAGTTACACTGTCCACAGACTAATTTACTAATTTCTCCAGACTCTGAGGATAACAGAATTCCTGCAGAAAATGCAAAAAGAATTCTGTAACTGTAGCATTATCATGCATAAAGTAAAGCTCATGTATAGAGTAACTGAATTTCAGATAATTCTTACTTATCATAATCTCTGGCTCACGGGCACTGGAACTCTACAAAGAGGCACCAGAAGCAGGAACCAAGTCATACACTCCTGGGGAATTCAGATAAACTGTTTTCTAAAACCATCTCCACCTCTTTAGACATGGCATGATATTCTCAGAGACTACCCACTAATCTACACAACTGGGAAAGTAATGAGCAGAGAAGCAGGATGAATAAATAAAATAACTTCCTTCAACTTCTTACATCTATGCAACAGAGAGGAAAGTCTTTCTAGACTAAGTTTCTTAGAAAAAAACCTGCAGTTTCTTCTGAATAGTTGTTAGGATAAAAATTAATTTCTGGATTTTAGTCCAGTCTCCATAGGGAACAGGAAGAATCTAAATAGTACAAGAGAATTACTGCTAGTTAAAGCAACAGTCCAAATGTTAAACCTGTCCCAAATACAAGCTCAATCCCTCACTTGAAGTGACTTGACCTCATCAAGGAAAATAAATGCATGTGAGCACAGAGATGCCAAGAGCTCACCTCATTCAACATCCATTGAACACACAGGTGTGGCACTTAGGGACATAGTTTAGTGGTGGACTTGGAGGTGTTAACAGTTGGGCTTGATGATCTTAAAGGTCTTTTCCAACCTCAATTATTCTATAATAATAAGAGTACTGCTCTGCAAAAATCTAGCATTTTCTATCCCCGTGTTCTTTACATGCATATTACCATTTATTTTTGTTTTTAATCAAGCACATGAAGTTTTCAAATTACACAGTACTACCAAATAAAACCGTCAGTATTCTTTAAGTGGAGGAATTCACTTCAAAGTATTCCCATTTCAGTCCCAAACCAACTATGCCTGAACTACTGAGTTCAAAGCAGTCCAGGTTCATTTCCACAAGTAACTACCATGATTTCATGTTAATCATTTATCGTTGGAGATGTTCTGAAGTTAAGGAGCTACCCAACATCCATTCCTTTTATTACTGTGTTGGGAACACAACACCTGAAGCTAAAATAATTTTTCTCCGCAGCAGTTGGAGTTCAGGGCAGGGAAGCCCATTGCTGACGTGCACTTTGTCACTCTGGACTACTTCCAGTTTTCAGCTCCTGCTAAGATCCCTTCATTCACCCTGAATCATTGACAACTGGAGGATAATTAGTCCACCATTGCTTGGATAAACTAGAACATTTTCCATATCTCTTTCCAGTCATTAAGCTGGCACAGAGTAGCACCTTATAGCACAATTTTGCACTTCACTCTTCTTAAGGTATCTCACCTCCTGTTTCTTAACATTGAGATACTGAGCAATTCCTTGGCTTTGCTCTAAAATAAAAGTTACATCACATTTGAGCTGATTCCTTCCAGCCATCTTCTGCCAAATACAATTTGCTTAAAAACCTAAACCTACCTAGCTGAGGTGGGATAAGAAACTTGTGGCAAAAGCTGCTTTATAAATAAACCTCGTACTCTCACACTTGGGGAAAAAAAATAAGAGTTTCATACAGGAACAAGAGAAAACCTGACTCCACATAACCAGATGAGACATTAAACTGTATCAATACACTTAGCCAAAAAGTTCTTCTAATTAAAACCAAATGAATCCTTACAAATGGAGCAGCAGCTGAGCTGGGTTTGAGTAGGCAGCATGTGACTCTCTGCTTTCAGTTCCTGAAAATGCGACAGACGTAACAGACAGAGATGTTCAGTAAGAAGCCACAATGTGCTGAGGGCCAAACTTCAATTTCCTTGTAATGGCACTGGGATTCAGAAACAGAGTGTGAATGGGTTGGAGGTTTTTCTCCCTGAAAATACTTCTAGCCACATTAGAATTATTCTGATAGCCATCAGCTGTGGTCTTCTGATGAAGGAAACCCTCCACAGGGCTTCTTTCAAAAGTTGCATTTGGACAGACCTAAAGAAAACCGCAGATTTTAAACTTGGTGCTACACATCTATCTTAACACAGTCAGAAAGCACTGATCATGTTTAGAAGTCTTTTGGAATAGCAAACTGTTTCACACCAAAACTGTTCTCAAGTAATTAAACCTCACTGGTGACGGTCCCTAGCATAAATACCAGGTATTCGGTGCCTCTTAATATTTGACCTCTAATAAATAGGAGCTCTTTGTGTGTCCTGAAAGCTGTATTGGAAAATATATTAATAGTGACACAAATCAGAAATAAATTCCATATTCTCCAAGGTTTTCCTAAGAAAACGGGAAGTAAGGCAGTTTCAAGAGAAAGCAAACTGAAAAATCCTTGAAAATTTAGCAATTAGCATGGAGAAACACAAAACTGCTTTTCATAAATAGAGTAATTCTTTATGAAAATTCCAGAGTCACTTAATTTTCTGTGAATCCTTTTGGACACCATAACAAGTAGTTGTTTCAGAAACTGAACTAAAGCAAGAAAAAAAGAAACAACAACCTAACCACATCCAAAACCCACCATCCAATTACACATGGTAATTTGTAAAGCTCCAGATGATCATCACCAGTTCACTTCTCACCCTTCCCAAGCACTCAGTTGTCAGATGCAGAGTGCTCCTATCTTGTCTACTCTCAAGTAAAAAACACAGTTATTTGTTATCATTGGAGTTCCGGCAGAGATGCTTTGAGAGGCTCTTTCTGTTGATGAAGGCAAATTTGTTGGAAAGACTGGAAATCTGGGCTCTTGAAGTTCATTGAGAAAGTTAAGTAGGCATCTATCTCACTACCTGGTGTATTTACAAAATGAGTTAATTAATCTATCACGTATGTTGTGGTTTACGCCAAGCTAGCAATACAACCATGATAGCCGCTCACTCACACCTTCTCCACCCCTCCCCAAATAGGGGAGAGAATCAAAAGGGAAGGGAGAAACTTGGACTGAGATAAACACAGTTTAATAAAATAACAAAATACTGATAAACTACTAGTAAATATATATATATAACATAGAAATAGAATATAAAAGAAAAGATACTCAATGCAGTTCCTCACAAACTCTGTCCACATGGAGCAACCAGTCCCAGGAAGCAGCCCCTGGTCCAGAACAGCTGATCCCAAAGAGAGAAAAGAGGAAAAAAATGGCAGAAAGGCCCAGAAGCCTCTGCAAAACAGAAGGATGCCAAAAAAGGCTGAACTAAATGCCCTGAACAGATCTGCTCTGACAAAAGACTGAAGAGAATGTGAGAGAGAGACTGGAAGATCCCGACTCCCCTTAAATAGAAAGCATGACACCAATGGGATGGAATACTTTTATTGATCAGTCTGGGTGTCAGTCAGGCTCTGCCCCATCCATGTCCCCCTTCATCGATGCCTCACACCTGTGGGCAGAGTGCTCAGAGTGTCCTTGGCTCTCAAACCAGAGTAATTAAAAACATTAACCCTGTCCCAGCATGTTATCTCTTGTTCTCAGACTAAGTCCTAATAATGACCGTGCTAGCTATGAAAAAGAAAGGTTTCTAACTGCATGAAGAAAATTAACTCATTTTCAGTCAAACCAGCACAACATATAAGTCTTTTGCATGACTGCAACAAGGAAACAGGAGAGCAGGGGTAGGAATTTATGCCAGAAGCTTGATGATAAGCTCAGTAGTTGCTTTGCTCATGATACCAGCCCTCCTGCCAGAGAAGGGAGTCGAAAGGCTGGAGGTGACCCTGAGGAATAACTCCCATGTTAAGTCTGGTTGCAAGCAGGCCAGACTACATGTGTGTTTTGGGATGGTGGTGGGTGAACAGCGTAAGTGCATGGGCTGAAGAGACTCATTCCCAGGAATGACATCTGAGTCCCAGGGAAAACTGAAGAGAGCCTGCAGACTAGAGTGGGTTTCCAGCAGCAAGGACCTGGCATTGCTGCCCCCCGGATGCTCCTTCAGCCTGTGACATGGAGATGCATGAGTACTGGGGACTATACAGCCCAGAGACAAGCCACACCAGCTTGTGTCTGGCCCCCAGGCTGGTGACGAGCACCACGGGAACCGTTGCCCATCACAGCCCGTGGTGTCACACCTGCAGATCCACAGCACATGCCAGTCCTCTCAAGGGCTACAGTAAATAACTAACTTCTGAATTCAGTAAGGAAAAGAGACAAGGACAAAGGACACCAAAGCTGCAGACCTTAGTCAACCTCTCGCACTGTGTCACATTCATAAGCAATAGCCCGCTTCTGCACCAGAGCAGCACACAGTGCAGCTCCTCAGCAACGGGTTCTGGTGGGTGCTGAGCTCTATATTGTCACCTTCCCGTGACAAGCAAGTTTGCAGAGTGTGATTTTCTGTCTGCCAGTCCCTCATTCTGGTCACATCAAACTAAAAAAGAAAAAATTAAAAAAAAAAAAAGGCAAAAAACATACCAACGGCAAAGACCAAGCTACAATTGAAAAACTGACAACTTCCCAAATCAGATGTGACTGTGACCCAAATCAGGAGGGGAAGAAACAGTAATTCACCCTGGCACACTAATTAATTATCACACAGATTGCTTATTGATTTTCTTGTGTTCACTCTCATACTATATGAAATTCACTCATTTCATGAAAACTTCTCACAGAACGGCAGACGCTGGTGGATCAAAAGCAGATGCAAGCACACAGGTAGGTCAGGTCTCCAGTTCTGCAGAGGGGCAAGGCCAGGGGCAAATCCATCCATCCACAGCATCGAATCTCAGCATCAAGGCACTCATCTCTAGTCCCACGCATAAAGGCTAAATTTTTCAGTAATGATCTCTCGGTGAAGCAAACCAGCCCTTGCTGATAAAAGTAGTCAAATTGCCAAGGTCACTCCCAAGTCACTTCAGCTTCTTGAAGGCTTCATGCATTGGACAGTAGGCTGAGTTCCCAGAGATGTTATCTAACAGGACATTTTCTAATTATAGAATTAATTACTGCCACAGAATAAACAGCAGAGGCACATCAAGCTGCAGGTAATGATTTGTGCAATTAGCTCTTTCACATCAAATACTTATTTACAGCTATTCTTGAACTGGGAATTTGCAATATTAGGAGGTCCAACTGTCATCATCCCTGAAATATTCTGCCACTATGTCGTGGTTTAACCCAAGCTAGCAACATAACCACAATAGCCGCTCGCTCACTCCTTCCCCATCCCCCGAAACAGGGGGAAGAAAATTAACTTATTTTCAGTCAAACCAGCACACACTACAACAACCAAGTGAAAACTGTTTACATCGTATCACTAAAATAGCACAAACATACCATTTAAGTTGTTGATTTTCTTTAGCATGTTCTGGGTACTAAGGAAGCATCCTCTCTGCAAAGGTTTTAGTCTCCTTTGTTGTGTTTTCATTGGATAACCAACTGGTTTCCAATGCACGATTACAGAGACACTGCCTGTTCTTAAGATGTGCCTACAGTATGTGTTGCATGGATCAAGGAAAATTCCCGTGGATGTTATCTTGTTTGCTTGTGCACAGGGAAATAGCTACGGTCTCATTTCCTGCTCTGTGCACAGCCAGTACAATCATCATCATTACAGTGATAAAAGCAGCCTCTGAATATGTTTCTGTCTAGTGAAAAACCTGTTGAAGAACAAATGCGAACAACCTCAGAAGGGGGCCTAGCATATGAAAGGACACAATTTTGTCGTCTAAAAACAAACACGAATGAGCCAGCGAAAGCACTTGCAAAGTTGCATAGGTCTGAGCACTCAACTGCTTGCTGAATTCAACAAAAGATTAAAAGAACCTAAAACTATGATTAGTTGCTGGTCTGTCGTCATCCTTTCAAAACCGCCAGCACCACACGCCATGCCATATTTCCCTTCAGACACTTAGGGACAGGAGAGCCAGTGTCTGGCAAAGCCTACGGGGTTTGTCCAAAGTCACAGGCTAGGGAATCCTGTGATGGGCCACATTCAGTACAGCTCATAGGAAGGGCTGAAATAGCATCAAAATAAGACTTTTTCCAGTTTAACAAGGAGAATCTTTGAGCATTAAACAAGAGGTATACATTTTTCTTCATAGGTTGGCCAGGCTTCAGCACTACTCTGAATTTGCAATCTCCTTCCAGCCAGCTCTGACTATGTCATCCTGGCTCATATTTCATATACATAGCTGTATGTCACCATGAGGATCGTCCACAGCCTCTGCACTGAGCACAAACAGACCAGGGAGGGCTACAGCCGGCTAATGGTGAGCACGTGTGATGCAAGTGCTGCTGTACGATCCTCAGCTGAAGAGCTTCTTGCCTTGTGAGTACATCACACTACACCAAAGCCTTTCTTGTCTGGTAGCAGCAGGTCTGTAAATCCTGTAAAAGCAGGCGTTCTTGTGAGATTACTAATAGCTTCTTGGGCAAGCGCAGAGACACAGCGAGGAGCTCTGCATTTCAGCATCCCTGTGGGAAGCAGATCCCCCACAGCCTGGCACACCTGGAGCAAGGAGCCAAGACCTCAATGTCATACAGTCCTGAAAGGGACAATACCAAAAGGTGCCAAGGTAACCTCTAGAGTAAATGATGATAATAATGACTAAAAATATGGAATACAATTTAATTTAACCTGCAAGTGTTTCTTTTCAGAATGGGTCACTCAGCCTGGATAATCTGACCAGTTCACAAACATGTTGAGGCCTTTGAGCTGCACCAAAATCATGGATACACATGAAAGACAGCAGTCTTAATCTGTATAAATGAATCACTACAGACATATGAAAATTCTTCTAGCCATTTTTGCAACAGCTTGCCTCAAAAGTTACCTTGACAACCTTATTGTTTCTGATGTTGCATAGCTGCCTGCTATAGGAAGGATGTCTCATCGTTGAATTGCTCACTTAAACAGACTGGCTTGTTGAGGCAACATCACTATTTAAGGCTTAGAGAAGATGTACCACTGTACTGAGGACACTGACAGTTATTTACAGCTCCATCTCTAGCTGGCACAATGGTGTTTGCAATTAACGCAATTAAAAGTATGTTCATTTTATCAAAAACCCCACATTGGTGAAAGAAACAAATTATTTTATGACCAGCACATCTAGCAACTTCTGTTTTATCCTGTATTTATTTCTTGTGGTTGGACACCCTTGTGCTCCAGAAGGGGCAAGCTTGACTCAAAGCTTTCCATGTGGCTGGTATGCCCATAACTTCTCCCTCCTTCTGATTCCCAGAAGTCCAATAAACAAGCTGCTTCTTCAGCCTCCCCTGTACCAGCCAGTCATACCTGTACTCAGTACCCATTTTCATAAAAATGCAATTGCCTGTAATACCCGCCTTGTCAAACTGGGGCAATGGGTTCGTAAGTTATTTGGAACAGGAGCAGCAAGCGCATGTGCACGCACACAAGGTTATCATATTATCCTCATGTCCTTAAGCAAGCCGGCTAGAAATGACCAGGCAAACCAAACTAAAAATACACGAGCTCACACTTTGTATGTAGCTCAGGCATTCTGTGAAGTGGCAGGGCCAGAAAATCAAGTCGTCCCCCCCCGCCCAAAGTCGGGATATCTCAAGTGAAACACCCTGGTAGAAAGCACAAGCTTATCAGCCTCCAAGCCCTCGGCAAGAACCTTCCAAAAAGTGAAAAATGCAGACGCTCTAGGCCCAAACCACTCACATCACAGGGAAGTCGCCCATGCCCTGGACACCGTTCAAAATCCGTGATGAACCAAGGCAAATACCAGAGCAGGTGCCTGAGGAGTTTGCAGCGCCGCACTCAGCCCCCGCGGAGAACCTACAACCGCCTCCCTGCCACCAGCCTGGGAACAGCACGTCACCCCAAACGGATCCTCTAGGACAGAAGAATTAAATTTGATATCTCAAATTAACCTACAAATGTACCATCAAGACAGGAATAACTAAGGAGTTCTGTCTCCCTTTTCTTTTAAACTATTTTGGACACAATGCCCTCGGATGAAAAGATGCAGGTTTCAGGAAGGCAGGTACCTGGAGAGAGTGACTCGGTGCTGTTAATGATGGGTATCTGGATTGAACCAGAAGATCTACTTGTGAAAAGTAATGAAGACTAGAGTGTGCTTTCCCTGTTTGAGAGAAAAACATAAGTAATCTACTTAAATGAAAATCAATTTTAGATGTTCCTTTATTACACTTTATGGTCTGTGAAGTTCTCTTCTTTTCATGCTGTTACGTGAATGGTATGTAATTTCCACACTGGCAATAGATTTTCCTTTAGAAAAGTAGTGAAGGCCTTAACTTTTTAATACAAATTATTCCTCAGGAATCCTTAGCTGCTATTCAAGCAGCTTAATTCAAAGTGTTATATCTCTCATTCAGAAAACTTAAATGACACTAATCAGACCCAGCTATTTTTATTATTAACATACAACAATAGTAATCTGATGTGCCTAGAGTCTTTAGCCAGAGTATTAAGGGCTTCTTCTCCCTAAAGTGGTATTTAATAAGAAGAAACTAACATTTTTGTATAATCCGCTTACGTGTGCTGCAACTGCTGAAGATTACCTCCAGCATTTTATTCTCCTTTCTGATCCTTAGCACAGATATGCACATCCCAAAAATGAAATGCGTGTTTGTGAGCTGATGGGAATCTGGTTTGGTGTGCATGTCACAGATGCAACATGCATTGCATGATAACACACAGTCCCTGTGACAATCCATGCACAACCCTCAGCAGCTACACAGTCATAAAACAGCTGACAATTTTCATGTCATTTTAAGTTTTGAAAGATCCAACAAAACCTGCACATGGCAGGTATGATTCTTTTAAACTGTATTGGCTTCACATCACCTTACACAGGTCAGGCTGCACAAACACAGGATCTCGCCTAAGTCCGTCCCAGTTTAAGCAGAGGAGGCAGCCGGCACAGACAGTAGATGCCTGCACAAAAGGCTGTTGTATCAAGATACTGAATTAACCTTGGTACTTACTTCATCAGTGAACAAAGTGTTACAAGCAGTAAACTTTAAACAGACACTCAACACAAATTGCCACCCAAGCATATTCAAGAGCCTGCAGGGGCCCAGCCACAGAAACGCTGAACTAGGTTGTGAAATACCTTTATTCATCTTAATTGGGTGTTGTTGCTGAAGTCTAACCAAACTCCTACTAATCAGAAATACGGCACAGAAATCCAGCTTCCTTTGCTGTTTGATTTTGACTAGTCAAAGGTAAGAAGCAGAGGCAACAGAGCTCTTGTGATGTCTCTAGGAATTATGCTTTTTGTATGTAAGTTGTTCTCCCCTTACAAGATGCACTGATACCACTTTGTGTTTCTGATCCCTTTTTAGCAGAGTTCAGAGCCACTCACTTCCAAGGGCAGCGACGAACGCAGCTGCTTGTCCCCCTCTGAGCCACAGTGCGGCACACAGCAAACCCTCTCTGCAGCTCTTGGAAAGCAGCTGAATTGAAAGACAGACAAATGCATCACAGATCAGAAAGACATCTTGGTCTCTGACATATGGCCTGACCTCAAGTGAACTACATCAAGACCTGTTACTGAGAAACTATTTAGAAATCTCCTGGAAACTGTATTTTTTCAAGTCTCTTTCCATCTCCTCGCTTCAGACAATTGCATCCTCTTGCTGCAGCTCTGCTCGGCTGCAGGACAGGAGAAGCCTCCTTCCCATCCTCCTTTCCACAGGCTCAGCGTGGGTAACACAGCACAGCTGATGTGGGGGATTCAGTGAGAGCTGGTGGGGAGCCTTCCTTGCTGTGGCATTCCAAAAGAAATCATTTTGCAAAATCACCATTTCCTCCAGGAAAAGGCAAAACAAAACCAAATCATGGTAATAACAGCCTTCCTGTGACACCCGAGGCAGAGCAGGAGCAGGGCCAGCCAGGGGCTTGGCTCGTGCAGAGCCCTGCGGGGCACCTGAGGGAAGTCAGGGAGCTGCTGGTTCCCCAACATGGGCAAGCGAAGGTCTCAAGTCTCCAACCTCAGCAATCAGCTCACAACAGCTTCCATGCTTGTAAATTCTCTTCCATTTTGCCTGAAACCAATTTTTGCTTAGAAATCTTTCCGCCTCAGGTTTTAAAGTTAGTTTTATTTGTTTGGTTGGTTTGGTTTTTGTTTGTTTGGAGGTTTTTGTTTTTCTGAGGGGGCGGGTGGTGTGGTGGTATTTGTGTGTGTGCTTCCCCTTTGCCCCCAGTTAGTTTCAAACTTTTCTTTTTAGCTTTTTCTCCCAGCTTCAAAATGTGTTTCATTAATGCAAAGCACCTCAGAGAAAAGAGCTTCTGAGCTAAAAATGAACAGGATTTCAGGTCACTGCATTAACACTGATAGCTTTAAAACAATAACTGTGCATCAGGTATAGGACAGGATATTTTGCTATGCAGCTAATACAGCATAATACCATGTCATTACCACAAAATCTAATGCAAGTTTATAGGAAAAAACTAATTCATCTCATCCAAAGAGGCAAAAGACTTCTGCATCTGAAATACCTAGGAGCACTGACGGGCATTGCCAAGCATGGGGCAGCCAGGAGCTGGCAGCCCCAGCCAGGCAAATGGTGGCAACTTCATGTGAAGTTGTGCTTTCCCTTCTACAAGCAGGTCACACCTGCTCGCTTTTTAAAAAGCGGGGTGAAGGCCAGGTGTGCTACATAACCACAAGCAGTTTTCCAAGTGTAATTCAGTTCTGTCTTACATTACCCCAGGATGGGTACAGATTTCACTACTCCCAGCTGTCCCTCCTGCTCCACATTGCTCCTGTGTGACACTTGCTGAATCTCTGCAAACTACAGTCTGGTACAGTATGAAAAAAATGGATGCTGCCCTACATTAACAAATCAGGCTTTAAACCGACATGTCAGGAGCTGTAAATGATAAAACTACATTCCTAGTTTGCACCTTGGAGAGTTAAACAGTGGTTCACACCCTGAGTGGGCTCGGAAGCCCACTGTCACTGCAGCTCCTTCAGTGTTCACATCCCGTGGAAATGGAGTGTGGCATTTCATCCCATGTCAACAAGCAGGACTTACGGAGAACACAGTGGCTTTAGAAAGAGAAATCTCCCTGTGCTAATAAGATACAGCATTTGAAACACTGATACTTCTTTAATCATGTTCTTTCAGTATTAATTTTGGCTAATACAGTGTGACAGTTTCTAATATGATCGGTCTTTCATACCCCACTGGTGACAACAGTAACACTAATTCAATACGATTCTTCTGTAACAAGATGGGTGGAAAATTGTTGATGCGGTAAAAGAACAGAGATAAGTGCCTTCTAGTAGACTTTTCAAGATTCAGGTCTACCAGCAATTTTCAAATAATCAGATAATATCTCCTCAGATAAATGAACACATATCCTGATCCAGCCACCTCTAGTTTTCTTTTGGTTGTTTTTTTAGGTTGGTTGGTTGGTTTTGCTTTGGTTTTCCTTGTGATAGGTGAATACATCAAGACCCTTTAACAACTCTTTAACGCAGCTTTATTCATCTGAAATTACTTTCATAATTCCTCCCAGTTCTTTTCAACCACCAGCACCAGATGTATTGCAGTAATTGCTAGTGCTGCACAGAGCGAACAATCTGCCTTTCCCCGCTTGGTGTTTCAGTGGTTACACATTCACACTGTTCTCTTCACCACAGCTCTACATCTCGGTACCACGTTTAATAGGTTCTCCAACACGAGCTCTGCACCCTGTTCAGCGCCGCTGCTCTCCAGACACAGCTCTCTGCTCAGTTACGCACAAGCTACATTCTCGCTCTTAGATGCATTGCCTGATCTCCAAACTAGTTTACAAGAAATTAATCCAGTTTACCATGTTGACTGACCTCACATCAATCATTATTTAGCATATTGGCAACATCTAATCCTTCTGCAAACTTAATCAGAAGAAATTTTCTATTTTACTTTCACTGAAAAACTGAAGAGTGGCCAGACAAGCACAGATCCCTGCAGAATATCCCAGCTGATTGCTGCTCCCCATTAACTTTAGGTCCATTTGGAGAAAAGCAAAGCATTAGTACTTTTGTCACCTCTAAATCATTTCACACAGCTTGTGATCTGAAACAGAGTCCTCCATTAATCTAAAGAATATATTTGAAAGAACTTTTAATTTGAACTTTACAAATTAAGCACAGCAAAGAATCCTTCACGCAGGACATCACATCGGCAAAGATGTCCCATTACATTAATTTAGTGAATACACTGAAGCAAGACTTCAGTATTTCAATGCAGTTTCATCAGAACAGGATCACTTGTGAAGGTATTGATGTAATATTATTAATTCTGGGAGCACAGAGAGCACAAGATTAATAACACAAGTATGCAATGCTTCATATTGCTAACACACTCAAAACAATTGTCTGGCATTGGTATATCTTATGTAGATAAAAGCACAATCATAATAGCAATATCCTTCCTATTCCTGTTTGTTTTATGCCATAGCAAAGAAACAGAAAAAAACCCCAGCTAATACTGGTTATTCCCATAACTTGTTTGCAACCGTGGAAGACAGCAAATACTAATTAGCAATGGGACTAACATTACTAAAGTAACAGGACCCTCCACTTCTGCAGATTACAGAATGCTTTTGGATTATTTTTTTTTCCCTGAATAGAGCCCTTGTTGCATGAACAAACTCATTGTTCAGAAATCAACTGGACAAACCTTACATTGACCGTAATGAGCTTTGGCTCAAATCCTGTGTTGATCTGCTTTAGCCCACAATAAAACTGAGAAGCACAAAGAACTCTTCTATCTGTACACGTAACACTGAAGTCACATTCAAAGCCTCAAGTTCAACTGCTAAAGCCAATGTAGGCCCCAGTGCTGCAGAGGAGATCTACCCATCCGTATAAACACAAGCTCCTTTCGAAAAGATACTACTGATTTTTTGATAGATGAAAATGAATAATGCCTTGATAATACATTTATTAGGAAAGCTGCAAATCACAGCCACATTTGCATTGCTCTTCAGGGAACAAAATCATACAGCTATTGCATTTATTTATGAAATATATAAATCTCTGCCTGACAGCAGAGAAAGATCTTTCCTCTCGCTTACCAGACACCCTAATACAGATGGCTCGGCTAGGATGGTATTATTAAATATTTGCAGTAATTAGCCAAATACACTGTCCACATGGTCCTCTGTCTTTATATACATATATGTAGTTTCCATTCTCAAATCTGACAGGCCATCACTCACCATGGTTGATCTGATACTGAAGCTTACTTCTACACATCAACACCTTCACCGGAACTGATTTATTTCTACCTTGTACTTTCCCCGCAATGGACAGAGACTTCACATTTGTCTCTACGCCTTGGCCTTGCAGGGCTGTGTATGCCATTTAAAAACTCTTCCATTAATTTAACTGATTGTGAGCCATGGCAGAAGAAGAATGGGAGCTTCAGATGATTAACTGATCAGGCAGGGGATGGCAGCCAGTAAAACAGAATCACTATTTTTATTATGAGAGCACAGAGAAGTGCCACAGAGGCACAGTCCAGCTATGCTAGATGCTACACAGCTGGAAAACTGGATGCATAACCATGCTCCTTTAGCAGGGTGACATTTAAACTTACCATAGAGACCTTCAGAATAGGCATATGTGAGCATGCTGGAAAGAAGAGGTGCAGAGAATGAAATAAGTTAGGAAAGCAGCAGACACAGGTGATCTCACAAGTCTCCAAAGCAGACCTGTCTCCAGGTCCCCTACTACTAGATAAGTGAAGTCTCACAGAAACTTCAGATGCTGGATTTTCCTAGATTAACCACAAAAAGCCAAGTCACATTTCTTCAGGAGATCTTTTCAATGACACATCTGGGAACCAAGCAATCCCATGCTCTAACCTTCTAGGTCTTTTTGCTCCATCCTGCAAAGTTAATAGTAGGAGTGAATAGGTTTTTAGGGTAAAAAGCCTCTTGTCCACATAGCTGCTTGCCCACAGCACAAGGAGGTCAGGTAAGAAACCTCATCCAGAATAACTACCCCTGATGGCCCAAGAACATAAAGGAAATAGTATAAACCAGTAGGGAAAACATGTCTTTAAAACAGACCTTAAGCATAAAAGCCTACATAAGAAAAGAGCTGAGACTGTCTGGGCATGTTCTTTCAACATAAATTAATGTTAAAATATTGAGTGTTCTGAAAAGCAACAAGAAGTTTTCACTCTCGAGTTGATTTAACTGAATGTAACAACACATTAGTCACTTCAACTCCCACTCACAGAAATGCTTTTTTCACCCACTGAAAAAGAAGGTAATGAAAGATCCATTTTTTTTTATTATTTGTGCTGTTTCACTTCACTGTAATTTTTATTTGTCAGCTCTAATGAGTGGGTTCACCAAGTATTCGTCTTGATAGTCTCAAACATTTGGCCCTTTTCAAAGAGTGTCCCAGTGCCATCCTGGGTTGAAGATGGGCCTTACCACAGGTAGTCTTCCAAGTTAAGAGAACAAAATATAATGGCCTTCCTACAATGTGTTTACAAATATTTGTTTCACTGTTCTAAAAATAGTGTTTTCAATCAGCACCACTGAGATCATAATCTCAGCCTTTAAAGATCAATAAAATATTTACTTTAAGTTAATACATTTTCTGTGCAGACTGCCAGTGCTTCATTTCTAAGAGCTCCACGTGAATATTGATATTTGAACTATACAGACATAACTTTATTTACTTTAGAAAAGTATATTAATACTGATTTATTTAAACACTTTACCAAAGTGGCAGTTCAGTTTAATCAAATACTGAAGTAATTGGGTTATGTTTGACTTTAAACTTTGAAAACCCAACTCTAAGATTTATCAAGGGCTGAATTCAGCAAAGTTATCATCATTAAAAATTGATATTATATAGTGAGGCTATGCTGGCTTCACTGGCACATTGCCAAGCAGCAGACCTTTTAAAAGACTAATTGTCCACGCTCGTGTAATTCCCAAAGCGCTCTGCACAGCGGGCCGCTGGCTCACAAACGCCAAGTCAAACAGCGCCAAAAGCACCAGGAGGAAAATATTCTTCTATTGCTGCATGGGGGAAACACACTGGTTTTTCATGGTGCAAAACCCACACGTGCCCCAGACATTAGGGTGATTCTAATGAGCATGGTGCCTTCCCTGCTCCCTCCAGTCTTCCCCCCCTGCAATGGCCAGTTCCTTCTTGATGGGGAAGAAAAGGGGCAGCCAAATTCCTGCAGGGAAGTGCTGAGACCTGCGGGGACCCCCCTGCGACCCCAAGCAGCTTGCTGAACCCCCGGTGCATTTACCAGCTCTGATCGCTGTGAGATATCGCAAGGCGAGAAGTGCTCCCACTGCCTCCCTCCAGGAAAATATGCAGAGGTCAATTATTTAAATACTCCACGCTCACACGCCTCAGCTCGGCTGGAAGAAGCTGGGCAAAGCTCCTCCGAGCAGCCCCTGGGGCAGGTGTGCAGGGACAGAGGAGCCAGGCAGGCTCTCAGCAGCATCGCCAGCCCCACGGCAGGGACCAGCACCTCTGCTCATCCACGGGGATAGCCCTGGGAAAGCTGAAGCATGGCAGAGAGTGGCAGTGCAGCTCAGGGTCAGCATCAGCAGTGACATCGCACTGGTGCTGAGCACCCCTCTGCTGGGGGCTGCAAGAGGATGGGGACAGAGCAGATGTGCCACCACCTGCATGTGCCCTAGGAGGCCTTGGAGCCCTGGGGGAAAATGGTAGCAAAGTTCAATCACAGAGTGGGGGAAAAGAGTGGATAAAATGGTTCCTGGGAATTTAAAGGAAATAATTCTTCTCAAATTACAATATTGCTACTGAAATTTCTGTATTTTTTGCCCTTTGATTTTTGTTTTCCAAAAACAGGAAACATTGAGGAAATCACCTCCATGCTAAGTCCCTGGCTTCACCTCTTCCCTGTTGCCTTACAGCTCTGTGCCCATGGATACCTCCATCGGAGTTATTTCTGGTATGAGAGACCACACCTCAACAGCTAGTAGCTACCCCAAAGAGCAGATTCCCCATGTGTGAATTATCAGCCTAAATCCATTATCTTCATTAGGGCCACGGGTGACTTCCCTATGGTCTTGCTATTGGACACCAGGTCAGGATTTATCCTTACATCTCCAAAGCAGCCAAGGACATAGTTTGCACTACTCATCTGACAACCCCCTATGTGGCACTGAAGACTTTGTGGTCTATTTCTAATTATCAGCCTTCCTCTTTTCCTCTCCCAGACATGTTCCAAGGGTAAGTATTGAATAATAATCCTCGAGCCCGTGACCCATGGGGCACGATGTAGTGCAGAGTCTGCAGTACAAACACAAGGAGTTGCCACATTTAAATAAAGAAAAGCTCTTGCTAGTAAAGCTTGATACACATGCACTCACACTTAATTATTTTAAAAAACTTTTCTCAAGAGTGTATGAACAAGAAAGCAGTGACAGCTGGAGGAAAACCACTATATCTAACTAAACATTCAAAATTATGTTCTGAAAGGAAATCTGTCCTATTGAACTGATTTTTTCTCACGTTAAAATAAAAAATCCTCTTGACAGAAGCAATCAAAATAGAAGACATCTAAAAACGCTGGAATCCTTGTGACAGCTTGTCAAATTATTCTTCACCAAAAAATGATCACATTATTTGTGTTTGTACAGAGAGGTAAGTCCCTACACCTATATAAGCTAATTATTCCACAATACACATTTTAAGTGACACATTGTCCAAAAAAAACCAAAACAAAATACATTTTTCCCAGAATGTCAACACCTTCTGTAACTGAAAATCTCTGATAAACATTAGTAAGGACACGTGGAAATTAAAAAATGCCTACTGTCTCAGCTGAGGCTGAACATATCATTTGAGAACGCCAATTCAAGATGAAACGCTTCCTCCCAATCATCCCCTGGAAGCGAGGAGCTGCGCTCGTACCGCCAGCAAACCCCCCGCGGCTGCTCACGGCCGCTCCCCCAGGAGCTCTGGGGAGACACGATCTGAAGTCACTCGTAACCTTTTACACCCGTGGGTTGAGCTGCACAGGTCTCAGCCACCCAGCAGGGGGAACGTGCTGCCCACTGGCAGGTCCCCCTTGCTCAGGACCTTGCTCTGTCGGGGACCAGGAGCAGCTGGGACAGAGACTGGACTGATGCGGTCTTCTCAATTTCAGAAATAAGCAGTCTGGGACTCCCCGCAGTGGGAGCTGTATTCAGAGCACCATGTTTAACATATTTTGACAGACCTATACTCCATTATCTGAGCCAATGAATTTTTAACAGCTCCAAACATTCCGTCTTCATAACAGTGGCAATGAGTTACAAAATTCAGTTTCACGTCTCATCTAAAACATAACTGCTTTTATTTATTAAATCTGTTGCCTCAATCCTCATCAAGTGCCTTCTAGGTTTTGTATCATAAGGAATGATAAACACTTGTTCTCTAGTTACCTTGGCAAGTCAGTTGTTCATCATTACTAGATCTAGGACAATAATTATAAGCAAATATTATGGACAGTCTGTTAGAGTCTGAACTACAGACTGCACGCTCATGACAGTGAAGCTAATGAGCATTTTGCTTGAGGAACCACAGACAGGACTACCAGATTTCTTGGCAGAATCAGTTTTGCCATACTGAAACTTAATTTTAATGAAAAAGCCACATAAGCCCTGGGGAGGTTGTTAGATTGTGACCTGAAGTCCATGATTTGTGGCCACCTTTAATTAAAACTAATTAGCTTTCCTCTTGCAATATGGGTTCCACACCCTACCTTCTTACAAGCTGTCTGTGCTATCTAAGGGTACCGCAAATTTCATGAATCACTGATACCACAAAACAGAATCCAACTATTCATTTGCAAACAATGAGAGAAAGACAAACATGCAAAATACTTGCTTAAATATGTGCTCAATTGAGTCTGTCAAATAGCTGAAGCCAAAAGTTTAAGAATATTGAAGAGGTTTTAAAATCTCATATGAAAGTTGTAATGAATTTTTTAAATAGCAAATATTTTACTTTCAGTAATTTTCCTACAGTTTGGGGAACCACCTTCACACTGGCCTATTTGTACTGGCAAGCTAAATGAGCGCTCTTTAGCTAATATTTAAAAAATACTTAAAACTTTACATAGGAAAGGATGATTTCTTTTTCTATGAAGTTTTAGTAAATGAACCTAAACTTACTCAAATTTCTTCCTTTACTATCCTGACAAACCCAGCACAAAACTGTGATACGGCTCTTAAGACATCCTATTTGCAGAGATCTTCAGCATTTCTCTTAGTAACACTATCTTGTTTATCCAAAAGTATCAGTGTCCCACCTGACTCTAACCTAGCAGAGTGATCCCTCCCCAGCCCACTCCAGGCCCTCCGCACTGTATTACCCTAAAGAAATCAAGGTCTTTGCACTGTATTACCCTAACGAAGGCACAAGTGGCAAGAGGGGGCTTTGCACGCTCTCTCTGTATCGAGGCAAATTTCAGCAGGGGTGATTATCCCAACAGTTCACATTTAAGACATATTATTGACCTGAGCCACGCTCACCTCCCTGCAGGAACCATGGCCATTAATGCAGCCACTAAAATGAAGAAGGAAAGAGACTTTTGAAAATCGTGTCTCATCTTGTAAACATGAATGGGTTTCAGAAGCTTTTAAAGGGTATAACTATTAAAGATCAGTTCTAACAGCTTCAAACGATCCACCATAATGCATTTCATAAAAACCTTTCAAGATCTTTTCAAAGTTCCTCCTCTTCCATTGTTATAGCCCATTGCTCTGAGAGTGCTGGAAGCTTAGTAGGTAGAATTTTGACATAAGGTCAAAAACTTTTTATGACCAACTATAGAGGTGGTTTGAAAGCAAGTAAAATATTGTTCTTTGAAAGTAGTTATCAATGGTGCCCTGCCCGACAGGCTGGATGAACCCAGTGAGGAAAATCAGGATATCAAGATGATAAGCCTTCCCGAATACCCCTGCATAGCAGAGGACAGGCCAGCCCCATAGTTGCGAAGACATGAACTACATGTGTGTCTGCTCACACGGCATCTCCACGCTCCCTGCTACCATCCACAGTCACCGGTTCCCTAAGTTTGGCTTCAAGCACTGGGTCACTGGCAGCTGTGGAGGAAGAAGAGAAGGCGGAGGGGATGGACCAAGCCCAGGGCTCACAGCTGAGTCTAAGCAGCTCTGACAGATAAAGCACAACACGTGGGTTCACAGCCTGGGTTACAGACCAGGAGCTCTCTCTCAAACCCACTGTGCATCTCTGGACAAATCACTTTTCCTCTCCATGAGACAATGAGCACTGACGACCCATTGTGGAACAGCACAATGCATTAACTTTGGGTATAAGAGTGCAATGTTTTGAGTATGAAAAGTGTAAAATGACTGCAAATCACTCCTTTTCCCTTGGAAGCATGAAATTACAGGCATGGGAAATTCTATCCTGAAATATCTCTGCAGTCTGTTTGCTTTAACGATTTAATCCTTTGACCACCTTATAGATGCACAAATAAAAATAAATGGCCTCAAACTAAATGCTGTGGAGTTTTTGTGCTAAGCTTCAAAATTATTTTAGCTGTTATTAAGAAGGAAATCTTTCCTTAGAAGGGGGGATGATTTAAAAAAAAGGCTGACAGTACATCAATGATAATGACAGAAATAACTGACAATTCATTAAGATTATGGAATTATATAGTATCCATAGCTCCTTTTCTTTCTTTAGTCCATTTCCTGCTCAAATAGATTCTGAAGTGCCATGATACCTGCAAGCTGGGTTCTTATTGACATTGGAAAACAAAGACAGCAATACAATATGGGCAGATGTAGGTATATCATTCAGTTCTGGTACTAAAACAGCAAGAAAATTTATTGTATCTATTCTTCAAAGTTTCTTGATTTGGGCAATCTTGAACTCTTACCCCTACTGAAACACACACTAACACTACTCACATTCAATTCTATTCAACATGCACAAAATCCATTAAATTAAGATAGGAATTTCAAAAGGATTTGTTTCCTAGAACCAGTCTGCAATGACACCAGGACCCTGAATACTGACCAGTCACTTCAAAAGCCAAACAATTTGGGCAGTGGAGCACAGCTGAAACTTGCCTCCTTCCTTCCCTACATTGAAAATTTTCTGCCACCCTACAGACCTCAGCCCCGCTTTCAGAAACTATTTTCAACAACCAAACAATGCTGCAACTCTATAAAAATACACTCAGCTGTAAACAGTTTGTTTACAATTAAACAAAATCTGCTGCAAACGGTTTGCACTCATGTGCAAGAATCTCCCAGCGCTTCACAAACAGTACAGCAGACTGTCGCTTCTGCACCTTTTGTTTTGTTTTGTTTTCCTTAGGCATCTAATACCAGCCTATTTAAGTATCCAATGGTTACAGAAAACACTAAACACATAATAAAAGGGAAAACTGAGATGAGAAAAAACAACAACTTGCCTGAGATTTCATAACAAGGACTAAGAATGAAATTCAGCAAGCTAATACTGTGTGAACAGCTGTGCAAATCATGTCACATCGTGGTGCTGCTAAGTGGGAAAACTGTTGATACCAGGCTGAGGTCTCTGAGACAGCTCCACTGCAAAAGCAATCTGTGTGGCTTTAGAGCAGGTCCCCTTGACTTGCTTTTAAAAGTCAAGGGTTTTTTTTTCCCATTTTAAGACATAAAACTGGGTTTGCAGCCCACAGAACAAGCGCTGGGTCAGACAATCTGCCCTGGCCGTGCTGTTGGCTTGGCCCGGGGGAGCTGCCCAGCCCCGGCTGCCTTCGGCACTGAGCGGGACCAGAGCAAACCCATTTCCATGGCCCTGCCTCTCCTGGGTCCCGCTGGCTCTGTTGGGTCTCTCCAGCTCAATGCAGCTAAACTGAGAGCTCAAAAGCTCAGGTGAAGTGTTTGTAAACAGCTGTAACATAGAGATGGAGCAATGAGCTCTGGGCTACTTCTCATTTCAGTTTACAGACCCAGACAGCCCTTCCTCGGAGCTGGGCTTGACCAGCCTGGTCTCTGCTGGTAGTAACTGCAGACCCGTCCCCTGCAGCGGAAAACAATGGCACAGGTACATTAAAGTGCCTCATTCTGCAAGCAGCAGATACACAAACCTACCCAAAAGCAGGAAAGAAAAAAAAAAAGCCAGAACCTAGAAAACTTTAGCTAATGCTTGGAAAAACCAAAGACCCCCAAAGTGCATCTTATTAAATCCCACAAAGTAGACAGGAGTAGCTCAGCAGAGTCTTTTAAAACTGTCATGGGAGAGAGTTCTCTAACAAGGGAAGAAACCCTCAGGATCCAAAAGAAATCTACAGGGCCACGTTCTCAGCTGCTGCAGACAACATTTCTCAGAAAAGGCACTATAAAAGAGGTGCTTTATATTTAGTACCAGTGACTTGGCATAGTGTGTGCTTGACTGCCAGTTAAACAGCAGAAAGAGGGTTTTTTAACCACCTGTCCTGCAAACTCTGCTCCAGCTCTTCCCCATGCACGTACCAACACCAGGAATGAACCTTTTGCAGTATGCCCTACTTATGCTAAAGGAGACTCTTAAATGGAAATAACAAGACCACCCTCCAGGCTCAGTGTAAATACCATGAAGGCTTTTAAATACAGAACAGTGGTTTTCAGTTTTAGATTTTTTTTTTTTAAGGTTCTGAGCTCCTAATGCTTTCCAACCACACATGTCCACATACAATATATGGAAATGTATCATCTTTCACCGATCCTTTCCAAAGGTGGCTGTAAGACTAACCCATCATGCTGAAAACAACTGATCAAAATGGTATCAACTATCCCTAACAATCCTGTATTTACTGAGTGTGTGAGACCCTGTGCCTCAGGCCACGTGGCAGGATGGGCTGGCAGCTGGGACAGGGCAGCTGGCAGCACTGGGGACACGTGCCCCCACAAAGGTTCCTCGGTGGCTGCGAGCCCCACAGCCGCCCTGCCACAGCCTCCAGGATCCAGATGTGCCCCCTCCACAACACCTGGGCAGCATCTCCCGGGCCCATCCTAGCACAGGATGGGTAAATCAGACCATGAAACAGATGGTGGAGCTGAATGGTACCAACAGGTTGGCTTTCCATGACAGATGTGTTAGGGCTGGACCGGCAGCTCTGGCCAGAACTGCCACAGCCAGAGAATGCTGCTCGCTTTACTCCTACCTCTTCTCTTCCCTTGGTGTGAGACATGTGGCTGCTGCTCCTAAACCAAATAGTTCCACTTCAAGTAGGAAAGAGGGGGAGAGCGATGGTGGCTCGTAAGAGGAACGTGCAATTAAAACATTCTGAAAAAATTAGTTATTAAAAGTGCCTAGGAAATGATTCATATTTATTGACTAATTTGATCACTGAGACTTCGATCTGCCTTGTGAATATGCACTTGATTTTAACACTACTATCAGAAGTTTTTAAAACTATCGTTTCCTAAATTGCAAAGAATAAATGGAAAGCTTGGAATGAAAAGCTTGTAAATTAAACATACAGCCATCTAACCCCCCTAGCAAATGCATATAATTTAATATAATAGCACTGAAATAGCATTTCCTTCACTCAAGTTGGTACTTACAAATCTAGATGGGTATAAAGGTTTCATTATCTAAATGATATGCTAACACTTTCTGAATTTCACAAATTATAAGTTAGCGGTATCTTCTATTGTACTGCAACTCATTTCAGTATGAAATCACCTTGTACAGAAACCAGCAGTGGGATTTCAATTACTTCTGGCAAACATTATATATTTCATAAAGTATGATTAAGTTTAATTTGATGGATTAAAAATAATCAATATTTAATTTTTGCCTTGTACTTCCTAAGTGTTCTTCCTGAGGGTTTCCCAAAGAATTTTCATTAGCTAACAAGGCAATTCTATCATGAGAACGTTATTCATTGAAGTGGTTTAAGTACTAAAGAAACATCTACATTCTTACTGATCTTAATAGTTATTTCTGTCAAACAGATGGTCTATTGTTCACGTCTACACTTCCCTGACTTCTTAATTGCTAATGTACATGCTACTACTAATTGTACAGTACTAGTAACCTCTGTACAGTAATAAATAGGTCAAAGCTTCTTTCAGACCTTAAGAGTTTTGGTTCTTATGGTTGCAGCCTTATGAATCATCTACCAGCCACAGCACAGCTTTAAATTACACAACAGACCACAGCGAGTGGAAAAGCAATTTATTTGTCCTAATACACATGTACAGGTTTGTGCTTGTCTGAGCTCTCAACGGGGCCCTGGGTGGGCAGCAGGAGGAGGTCAGTATGATGCTTCAGTTGAAGTTTGGGTTTTTCAGGTCCTACATCTTGCTCCTTTGCTCTCCCATGGTGGCTGAGAGGGCTTGTGGCCATACGTGTCTTCTCCTGCTGTGTTAGAGGAGCTGACTGGCCATCATCTTATCTTCTCATGACACAGAAAGAAAATCAGCTCATGTATGAAGTATGAAGTATCAAGTATGAAGGACTCATACCTGACAATAATGTCGAGCTAGTACTTTACACCAAACATTTAACATTTGTAAACCAGTCATCGGAAGAAAAAGTTGTTAAAAAGCTTCCCTGAAAAGGCCAGGGAGAGAACAGAAGCAGCAAGAGAAGTCCTGCTCCAGCAGGGGGATTGGACTAGATGATCTTTTGAGGTCCCTTCCAATCCCTAACATTCTGTGATTCTGTAAGTAGATGCTGAAAGCAACAAGTCTGTAAGGCTACTCCAGCACACAGGCACGTAACCAGAGCTGTCCTTCGCAGTGAATTGTCCTACCTGAGCTGTGCCTGGTGGCACAGGCAGCGCTCGCTGCACCGGCGAGCGCGGCCACCACCAGCACCCGGCTGCTGCCAGAGGAGCTCCCTGCAGTCATTGTCCCCACTGCACCAGAGCAGCAGCGCTGGGTTTAAGAATGTGAGGTAACTTTCAGAGACACATACATTTGCAATTCATGACTTCTTTTCACAGGCCTGGCTGCTTTTCAAAGAGGTTTAAAAACCAGATGTGGAAAATAAGATTGCTAAAATCATTTGGCAACTTAATAAAGGGGTGCTGCATGTTCCCAGGGCAGATTCTCAACAACAAAGCACAACAAACACATGAGAAAAATGCTTTCAGGGCAAGGGGGAAAGGCTTTGAAAATTCAGCATCATAGGAGAATGGAATGAAATATGTTTCATTTATGTGATTTGGTTTTTCCATAAAGTATTTTTGTCTATCTCCATGTAAACATTTTCATGAAGTTTAAATTCTTATTTTCTGGGGGGGAAGGATCAATCTCAATTGCATGTGATTTTAGTTGCGAGTCCTGTTCACGTTGTCTTGTCTCATTCCTAGAAGATTAGGAGCCGTTTCACACATTCACAAAACTACAAATAAGAATGACATGAAAAACACCATTACTATTAATATAAAACTGATCAGAAGTAAAACAGGAACAACAATGCAAAAAATCAAGCACAGAACACAATCTCAGCACTTGCTCTCGAATATAATGCAAAATCCTACTTGGCCTGGCCACCAGGTAACAGTGATTCAAGCACCATGAAATCCACCCTCGACTGAAAGGAGCAGCGGCTCCTTTGAGCAGTTCCCAGCCATGGCTGAACACAGTGACTCCAAAAGAGAAAAGGTATTTTTATAGGTGGCACTAGGTACAAAGGAAGAACACTGACTGGAAAAAAAGAAAGCAAACCAAGCAGAAAACCAAACCCAAGCTTTTGCTCACAGCCAAGCTACACAGACCGTTCTCCCAGCCAGCACTGGAGATCCCATTATCTGCGTTCTGTACCACGAGAACGGAGTCACACTCAAAAACGTGTTGTAAGAAATAATCAGTCCCACTTGGCTAAACAAAGGGCTCAGCCCTCAGTGGGTATAAGTTGGCAGAGCATCACTGCCACCTCTGTGGCCCCATCTGTCCACGCAGAACCAAAGACAGAAAACCACGAAAGCAAACACAGACACAGGCGAAAAGCAAGAGGGAAGAAACAAGATCGGCGTGCTGCTGGAGGAGGGCTGCGGTGGGACAGCGCGTTTGCCTTCAGCTTCGGCACAAACGGCACAAACACTTGGAGTTCAGAGAACAGCCTGAAATGGTAATGCTCTCTAGAGGCATTTTGTGTGCCAATTAAATATTCTAAGCTTATATCAAGATTATCGTCACCTATTTAATGGCTCATTGATTTTAGAAGCCATACCAATTTTCTCTTTCCTTTTTGTCAAGTTGGTTACAGTAATGACTAACCATAAAAATTAGATAACATGCTAAAATGGGATTTAAAAACATCTGTGCATTCAATATCTCTGCTTCTAAGTGAGAGACAAGTTAATATGCCCCTGCCTTACCCCACATCACCACCTTCAGCTATGTGACTCCAAATTCAGAGCAAGACAAATTGAATTACACTGAGCATGATTAAAACAAAAAAAATCCTAGAAGCTCTCAGCTATTTCTGTGGTCCTTTGAAGCACTATGTAAATACACAGTCAAAGAGTCCAGTGTCTTTTCTGGCTGAACAGCTGAAGAGTTGGTTCCCAGGGAAAGGCTCCAGCCTTCTCTGGAACCATTTCTGAAAGATGCCTCAGAAACAGGCATGGTTGAAACTGTCTCTGTGTGTCTCCACAGGTCAAAAAAAACCCCACTCACTTCACTGTAACATTTTTCATCAGATGAACAAATGGAAAACATCTGATTTTTGCAGTGTCACATCCACTTTCAGGTTTTTATTTAGAAAAAAATGAAAAAAATCTGGAAAATGCAAGCAAAACACCACTTCTCTCAATTTATCTAGCAGTAGGTTTCAATTTTTCATTTCAAGTAAACATTATTCAATCCTTAAACTTCTAAATGAAATATTTTAAAGAAAAATGAGAGAAAAAAAAATCTGAAGAACACACTGGAAGTTAACTCAAATCAAACATTCCAGTAAAGGAAAAAGAAAATAGATTTTACTTAGCAAAGAAAGAAAGTACTGGTTTTCAATCTTATGTAGGGTACAAAAAGAAAAGTTTAAAATCTTAAAAACTTTTTTTTCTCCTATAATAGAAAAAAAAAAAACCTTTTAATACCAGGTTAGCAAATTTCAGCCCCTTGATTCCCATTTTCCCTTGATCTTGCTAGTTGCTTCTACCCGCTTTACCTAATTATTGTTTCCATGTATTTGATTCAAGAATAATATGGGTTCTATGGGCCACGCAGAGGTATCCTGCCAGTTTCTTCATGGCACTGTCTACCTGCCCTCTCCTGAACCCAGCAGGATTGCACAGGCTCATGCTTGCACTGAATGTTCACTTCAGGTTTTCAGCCACATTTCTAGTCCGTGTAGAAAACACCCAAAAATTCAGTTGCATCTGACCAGAAGGGAGATGACCTGAGGTGCTGAAAACACAATTGCACCTTTTGCCTGTTAGAAGACATTCCTTTTCTTTTGAACTATGGTATAACTTTCTGAAAGAGTGCGGAGAGCGCTGCATGTAACATCTCACCAAGCAAACAGATCCCTCCCCCAGGAGACACTGGAAACTCCACACCAGTAAAACACCAGCACTTTACTGTCCACCTTTTTGCATACAGTTATCTCACATTACTGCTTTCACTCTGCAACAACCTCAATGTTTATTCCTTAAAAATAAGCAACTTTTTGTCCTTGGTTACTTTTTGCATATCCTTGTTCAGATAAACTGCCGTTTCTCTGTGACTCCCAGTGTTTTTATTGCTAGGTAATACGGCTGAACTGTGGGCATCTGTTCAAATATCTTCGAACACTTTTCCAACTCCCACTGGTGTCCTTTGTGGCGCTCTCTCATTTGATTTCATGTAATTATTTTCACAGCCTCATCTGTCCCACAAAAATTTATTTCTAAAATTTCATTTTATCAGCAACTAGTAGATCCAAATGATTATTCAAAAACGCTCAGTGAGTCTCCTTTGTTTCGCTGCATCTCCTCTCAATACAGCAGGGCTGCAAATCACCCGGACACGACCTCTCTAAAGCAAAGCGTGAGCAGTTTTGCAGAACATCCTCAGTTCAGAGCACAAAAGATCTCATACCCCAACTCTGACTGTAATATATCAGCCACCGGCAACACAAACCCTTCACAACCTACACATGCCCTGTCACAGGCTTTCACAAACCCATTTACAAATGAGCTACAGGCCAAAAGCTACTCATTAAAATAATTTGGCAAATGCTCTTCAATGAAACTTAGAAGAATACAGCTCCACACTGTCAGGCATTTCACATGCCCCTCAACCAAATCCATTTGATAAATGACTAATTATTCTAAGCTCCATTAAAATTCAATCTTGATTGTGATTATGACTGGTTAAGTACTACTCAAAGTCTACACTTCAGTTCAGTATAAGATCTGTGATTCAGAAGATGCGCAGAGTGCCCATTGCCCATGGCAGCATTAACACACACTCTCAGCCACAGCAACAAAAGTAGCTTCTAACTTGACATGTACAGTTTTTCAAGCAAAGGGGCTTTATTACTTTCATAAAATTGTTCAGTGATATTCACAATTTCTAAACTATTTTTGAGACTCTCTCAGCCACTCTCTAGTTCTGTCCCTTCTACAACACTGAGCCTGTTCCTACCGTCTTTCTGTTCTCAGTATAAACACCTCAGTTCTCCTGTTTTCAGGCTCACGCCTGTAAACATTTTGATCCTTTCTCTACCCTTCTTTTATCCTTCTGCTGTGACTGGCACATGTATTCCTCCACTCCTGGAACTAATCTGAGTTTTAAAGCCCTGAAGACATCAGCAGAGAAACCTACGACTTGCAATCTCCAAAACATCCAGAAGGCCAAGGACTGACAAATGCACATAACCAAGGAACTTCAATGCAGACAGAGGAGCTAACATCACTGAAAAGGAGCACTTACAAAATGCAAAACCAAAACAGTGGCAAAATTCACTGCAAATAAAGGCAAAGGACTCAGTCCCCAGCCCTACACACATGTCCATGCTCCACGTTGCCCAAAGGCTACATTCAGGTCATGATGGTGAAGGCCCACAAGGGACACAGAATCACAGAACGGCTGAGATTAGAAGGAATCTCTGCAGGTCATCTGGTATCTTCCGCCTGCTCAGCTCAAGCAGGGCCACCTAGACCAGATTGCCCAGGACCATGTCGAGATGGCTTCTGAATATCTCTGAGAATGGAGATGACACAAGTTCTTTGGGCAGCCCGTGCCAGTGATCAGTCATCCACACACTAAAAGTGTTTCTGATGTTAGGAGGGAACCTCCCATGTTTCAGTTTGTGCCCATCACCTCTGGTCCTGTCACTGGGCACCACCAAAAAGAGCCAGGCTCTGTCCTCTTTGCACCTTCCCTTCAGGTATCTATAATTTATATACATAGAAAAGATTCCTTGAGCCTCTTCTTCTCCAGGCTAAACAGTCGCACCTCCCTCAGCCTTTCCTCATGTGAGATGCTCCAGTCCCTTCAACATCTTTGTGGCCCTTTGTCAGACTCTTTCCTGTATGCCCGTGTCTCTCTTGCACTGGAGAGCCCAGAACCGGCCACAAGTGTGACCTGACCAGTGCTGAGTAGAAGAAACGATCACCTCTCTCAGCCTGCTGGCAATGCTTCTCCTAATGCAGCCCAGGATACCGTTGGCCTTCCTTGTTGCAAGGGCACCTTTGCTGGCTCATGGTCAGCTTAGTGTCCACCAGGATCTCCAGTTCCTTTTCTGCAAAGCTGCTTGCCAGCTGGGCAGCATGAAATGATGGATGACTAAGGCTGAGCTCAAGGTTTTCACATGTGAAAGGGTAGACACTCTGCACACTGCAAACAAGCATTTAGTTCAAAAGAAGATACCTTATTTTGCTCATAGGCCCTGACCCAGATGGTCTGGGTAAGAACAGTCCCAGCTTACTGAATCACTGGCAACTTTGGTAAAACTTGCAGTAAGCTCTTCATCAGCCCTTCTTTGCCTGCATTTAAAATGTGTATGTGGCCAAAATACCTGCTCACGTTGAAGAATGACTCCATCTACTCTATTTGTTGAATATTGGTCTTTCTTTACCTGTTGTACATCATGTAGATAAAATTAAATCCTCTGTGAAAAAACTACTTTGCAAATGTGAAATCAAAGCAAACAACGTTAAGTTGGAACACAGCTAATAATGCACCATTAATTTCATTGCAAGGAAGAGTTTCAATTCTTGGTATTTGATTTTCTCTGAAGAATAGATAGTACCTATTTACTAGACCCAGGAGTAAATCATTTTTCCAATTCTCTACTGGTAAAACACAGTAGCACATAATAGCACGATTTTGCTCTATTATTAAAAAGAGGGTCAGTATTTCAGTAACATTCTTGTTATCAGTGAAGTTACTCAGCAGTCATGAAGCATACGCTGAACATCCTGTGACTCTGAAATGTTAAAACATATCATTCCAATCATTTTTCCACTCCTTGCTAAGTACCACTGCAACTCAGATTGCAGTGTCAGCTGCCTAGATAAGGATTATATAACCCGGGGAAAAAATAGCATGAACATCTAACCGCAAGTCAGCATGAAAATAAATGACTCAAATGTGGAAGAATTCGGATTTTGAGACTGGCACTGCAGGTCATGTCTGGGTCCATTTCTGTGCAAAAAAAATACATTTATTACCAAATGAAAAGAACACTGCAAAGAACAGATATATTTCATTGGAATATTCAGCTGCCAGACTGTAGTGTCATCCAAAAAATAGCAGGAATATTATCAACAGAGAACAGAGTTTTGGTAGCTCATAACAAAATTACAGTGCTTACAGTTTATCCAAAAAATAACTGTGTAGAAAGGAAAGCAGTCAAGAGACAGCCAACACAAGAAATAAAAGTTGGAAATCCTACAGTTTTAAAAAATTGAGACAAATTTGTTTTGAGAGGAAATTGTTTACAAATTACACGAGACATATTCAAACCATAGTATAGAAAAGATGATGATCATGGCTGTTTCCTCTGTCATAAAATACTAAATGTTTTCAAATGCATGTAAAAAGTAAATTTGAGAAAGAGACAAGAGCCTGCTTAAAAATCCCCGAACCAGTAGGATTAACCTGTGAAGCTGCTTATCAATATTGTTGAAAGCTCCAGAACAAAACTTAGGGCATGGTAGTTACTTGCACTGAAAGATCCTGAGCTTTACAATGCAATTAAGTGCCACTGTCATGGGTGATTTCAACACTGAGTGTTTGACTCATCAAAAAACAGTTCAATTCTGCCTCCTTAGTAAACAGATCATTTCTGAGTAGGGAAGGTAGAGTTCCTTGAAAATGTGACCATTGGTCCCAATCCTGTTATCACTTTATCACTCAAGATTTCTTTCTAATGGAAACTATAGCATTAAGCAATACTGTTGTCACTCAAAGTACCACTGGTAATTGTGTTTTCACAACTGGAGGTTGTAGAGAACAACTGTATCTACATATATATTTGTTCTGAGCCAGCTGGGCACCTCTGCTGAACCTTTCCAACAGCACCAGTGTACCTCAAAGCAACAAATTGGCTGGCAACCGAGATATACAGGAAGGTTGAAAAGGGGAGAGAAAAGAGCCTCAAAACCTCTTTGCCAGGAGCAGAGTAAAAGAAAAAAAAAGGACAAGGAAGACGAGATTAAGGTACTGGAATTTAAACAGAGGTGCGGATGGATTGAGAGACTGAAAAGTGCCACCTTTGTGTGGCAATATTTGCTCAGGGAAACACAAAGTGTGTACAGAAAGTCTAATGGCTGTATTTAGAATTTGGATTAACCTTGTCTCCTAAAACAGCTTGACAGTAGCATTTACAGGCTGGTAATGTCCATATCCAAACCCACTGAATCATACTAAGTAGCTAAGCTGAGCTGTAAGCCAGATAGGTAAGCAGCGGTTAACAGGCAGGAGGGGAGAGCAGAATGGGAAGCAGAGACTTGACATGAACCCTGAAGGGACCAGAGATGGATTTGAGTGAGATGTTCAAGTCTTCAACTTTGTTATGAGCTAATGAAAATCTAATGTTGGATAACTCACTGACAGTAACGTAAATCCTTCCAAGAATGAGGGAGAAACACAGAAAGGTTAATTTGCTCTGAGTTTAAATCAGTGGGGAGTTCTCTTATTCATCTATTGGTCTATCAGGAAAAGTCCTGCTCTTCTGATCACTGCAGCTGGGTGATAGCTCCCTCAGAGACTCCCCAGTTACCAGCATTTTCAAGAGCTTCTGGAGTGCAGAGACACAAGAAAGGAAAAGGCATGTTTAGGGAGAAACAACAGAGGAAACTACCTGAGCAAAACCCAAACTACTAGCACTTTGGAGGCCTAAATGACATGCAATGCTAAATACATTAAGAGCCTCTCAGAGAACTGGCAGGCAAGATCTTATTAGACATTGCTCTGAAGGGCAAATAGAAGCACGAGAGCTGTCTAATCTTCAAGGATTACCTCCATGCAGCAAAAGCACGGCTCAGCCCAAAGTGCAGAAGCCAGCGTGGCCAAACAGAGAACTCCAAACTGAGTTGGAAAGCAAAAACCAGCAAGGATGGGGCAGAGAATGGCTGTCCAGAAGGAGCACAGAAGCATCACCTGGGCAGGAAGGGTGGGAATTAAAACAAAACAGTCTCATGTGCCTTCCTAAAATCTGGACAAATTCAAAGAAAAAGAGATGCTGTAAGGACTGTTACATACAACCGCAACCCTTCTGATTTGGGAAGTCTCTAACTGCCAAGTTGTTTGCATCTAGGAGAATACTGGAAAATCTGCCACACATGCCATCTGCCTTCTCACCTGCATTCACATCCATCCATCACTGGCCACTGCCTCAGGTGGGATACTGGGCAAGTGCAACCTGTGATCTGGCATGGTATAGCCACCCTTGCGTCCTCTGGTCTGCACTCTCTTGTGCTGTACATGCTGGATTTATATTTACTCACATTTAGAGGTCAGCCCCACCTTCCAGCATGAATATATTTAAAAACAAAGATAACAGGAATTAGCACAGAAGGGAAAACATCTCTGTTCTCATGTTGAAAAAACATCAAGATCACCTAAGATAGAGTAGCGTGCCATCTGAAACATTTTTTCCTCTGAAGCTGTTGACCTACTTTGTTAGCTATACAATTTCTTATGAATTTACTATATTATAACAGCTGTGTTCATGCTGTTCTAGTGTCAGCACTTCTATTCTAAACCCCATTTTTTACACACTTCCGTAATAACTCAGTTATAAAACTTGGCTAAAATTTGGCTCTCCACATGCATTTTATTCTCTGAAGTATATTTGACCACCCATAAAAACGCACCATTGTACACTGCCAAACTGCCTACTCAGGGTATGATTTGTTCCCCAGAGCATGGCAGGACTCTGCCTGACGGTGGCTGGCAAAGACATCTGAGCCCATCCATGCCATGTCAAAACAACTATCTGCTCTTCTTGCTGCCAGGCAGACGTGGTGTGTGGCCCTGTGCTGCTCTTCTGTTTTCCCTGGGTGGATTTGCACCGGGTCCTGACACCCCACGGGGCACCATGGAACTGGAGGGTAGCACAGTCAGGTAGCCCAGAGTGGCCCTACAAAATCACAGAGTACAGCAAAGAAGGAGAACTTGGAAGTGCACAGCACTGAATGGAGAGGTTTGGGCAGGAAAGGAGCTGCAGAGGAGAAACTAGTATAGGGAGAGAAAGAACAAGAGGAGAAGAGAGGTCAGGTTGGTTTCCTGTGAAGAGCCCATGCACTGTCAGTAGTGTCCTTGCAGTGCAGCAGATGGGAATGAGGGAGGAGGACCTGACAGCCATAAAGACAAAATGGCAAGAAATCTATGTCCCCAACTCAGCTACAGCCAAGCTTTGGCTTTTCTAACTGCCTCCTTGCCTGCCTGGGTAATGTCTCCCTGCTCCTCCTGGTCAGCCCATCTCTGCCTCAACCTCACTTCATGGCCCTTCCATAAGTTTTCCCTATTCTTTCTGATAAAAGGGCACCAAAACCGCATGAGATATTCAAGGTGCTAAAACAGCATGTGGTAACACAACAGTGTTTCTCCAGTTTGTTTTCTATTCTCTCCTAATAACTCATAATGTTCCGTTTGCCTTTTTGCCTGCTGCTGAGTCTAGCACCCACAATTTCATGGAGCTATCTGCTATAGACTCAAGTCTCACTTCTGTATAGTACCTCATGTCAGGCAGCACAGACTCTCAGATGCTACATCCACACAGCCACAGCAGCAAGGTCCTCGAAGCAACGCCACTGTAACGCGGGACACGACCCTCCTTGGCGCAGGGCCTCTCTCGTACAGTCCATGGCGTTTCTGGACACGTCCTGAACAGAACACAGCCACCAGGCAGGGGCTCCACACATGTTTTTTCCCTAGAACACTTCCTCTGGCAAAGCCAGCAGTAAACCCCAAAGGTGGTAAGTTCCTGAACTTCACCAAGGCTGAAATAAAATCTTCCTTCAGTAGATCTACACCCATGTATCTTGTTTCTCCCCTTAGCGTAACAGACATGGCAGTCCCCGCACCAGAGCGTGTCTCCTAGAAACAGGACCTGCTGCCACTGGTAAAGACTTCAGACTTTTCAGCCCAGACTGTATCTATCTTTCTGGACTCGCTTTGGAAGTCTCCAAACAGTCACTGGACTCAAAACAGCAGCAGCTTGTTTTTAGTAAAACCATCAGAAAATCTTAATTCGGGAAATGGGCAAATACTAAGTAATTACCATCCTTCTTATAAAGTACATCTTGAAAACTTTTTCTATAAAAAGATTGAGTTCTATGCACAAGTGATGTCCTACTAAAATAAATTAATTTCTATGTCTGCAAAATTAGGCATGACCATGTTTGGCTGGACTGTGCAGTACAGTGATTCTCTGACTTCTTACAGTAAGGAATTTTACTACATATTAATGCTGATAAATTACAGAAGTTACATTAAATTCTACAGTTGATTTTAAAACACCAAAGAAAACCTTCTATCTGTTCCCAACTTCTTCAGATGCAATGATCAAGTAAAATAATTCAGCTTTAGCCCGTCAGTGCATCTTCCCAATTGCTACCTAAGCATGTATGTGACAGCTGTCAATTCAGAAATCATTTATCACAACAGAAAGATGACAGAAAAACACTGAGTTGATGTGACAGCAATGGCAAAAATTTGTTTAAGCAGGCATCCCTGTAGGAAATCTTTCTGGACTACAACAGATGGCCAGTAGTTAGAGAAAACCATTAAAGCTTGAATTGTGAAAATCGGTTACATTTTTCACAGCAAAAGACAGAGGATAACAACAAACTTCACCCACTTTCTGGGGAGAGCCAGTCCTTTGACAGAATGCAGGTACCTATCAATAGTGCAGAAAAGGCACTAGATTTTAGAGGCACGCTGCTATATTTTCTAATGATTTTATAATCATTGTATCATTTCCATATACCATGCAGACAATACAGTCAGTCAGGTGTCATAACTGCATAATTACTACATTAATACACGCAGGCAGCAGTCACGCAGACCTCACAGCTCTGAGCTGCAGGAGGGGAAGCTGCCGAGGGCGCAGCCGCTGCCCCACAGCCCAGCGCGGCTGCAGAGCCACCGTGGAGCCCGTGGAGGTGATGGGTGTGTGAATGGCGGGACTTCCCTCCTCTAATGCTTTAACGGGAACTGGAGAGACCTTGTATTATGCTTTCGGCTACTCCGGAACACAACAGTTCACCTGAGATGTGACACATATGAAGATCACAGTATCACAGTATGTTTGGGATTGGAGGGGACCTCAAAAGATCATCTAGTCCAATCCCCCTGCTGGAGCAGGAACGCCTGGGTGAGGTCGCACAGGAACATGTCCAGGCGGGTTTTGAATGTGTCCAGAGAAGGAGACAGACTTTTCTCTACATTTGGGAGTTCTCAGTGTCTCAAGAGACATATTGGAAACATTTGTCTATGCAAAATTTCAGCAAAGATTGACTCTTAAACTGACTACCTCTCAAGTTCATTCCTTTCCAAACCAGCCCTTTGCCCAGATAGCATTCATCAGTTCTCCTTTTTCACATTACTAAAATATATTCCAGCACCAGGCAAAGAAAATGAAGCTTACATAAGAAAACCTAAAACTAGGAGAAATTCAAGTTGTATGAGTATTGTACACGTCTGGGCTGCATTCCAAATGACAAGGGCTAAGAGAGGGGATTGGGAAATTTTAAAAAAGCAGCACTTCACTGAGCTTTCTTTTGAGACCAATTTAAATAAGAAACTCATGGACTGTGAACCTGTGAGGACCAGAGAACAGATGTCCAAGTCATTCCCACTTCTGAAGGCCTTTAAAAAAATCAAAAACAAAACAAAACAACAACAACAAAACCTGGGAATCCACAGTAATACTTGCTTGAGTGAGAGCATCTCAAGAGCTGCAGGCCTGAGCGCTGCACAAGGCTGCCCCGAGCATGGCTTGGCACAGCTTGCCTTACTCACGCAGTCCGGGGGATACGCTTGTTATAATAAATGCTGTCAGTCTATGTATGTTAAAACTTTCCTGTCTTTAAGTGGAAGACAAAAGAAAGGATGAAGTAGCAATAGTCCTCATCGCTGCAGTGTATACAGCAGCCAAGCAGTGGACATTACAAGCTGATGGCACTGAAAAGCTACCCCAGCATCAGCTCTGAATTTGATTTGAAAAGTCTTTTTGATCACTGATAAGAAATAAGGAAACTCTTCGGTCCCTGAAATACAATTTCTTTTCTTTTCCCTGGAATACAATTCCTATTTTAAGACTGAACTGATCTTTGAAAAGCACAAAAGCTGTTTCCTTAGCCTTACCATACATTCCTGTGAAGCGTATATTATAAGCAAAAGCAACTAAATTATCTTGATAACACTGCAGTGGGATTTCAAGAGAAAGAAAAACAAAGCAAACAACATTGTTATGTGAAGAAACATACTTTTTCATAAGATCTCTGCTGTCTGGGTGAGGATAACCACGCTTCCGGCACGCTGCTCTCACTCATTTAATAACAGAATGCAATTTTGAATTGCGTATATGTTGACAAAAAGCAGAAGTGACAGAAAGCTTGGGAAGCTTTGCTTTTAGTATTTGCCTGTTGGAATGGAAATACTTGAAGAGAACCTCCAGGCAGATAAAATCTGTCACTTAAACATCAAATAAAAATAAATAAAACCAACTTTATCAGCCACTAGAAAAAACCCATCTATTTCCATTGTGAATTGCAATAATATCTGGTTTAGGCCTTTTCTGTTTCACACGTTTCATGAGTTCCCTTCTGCTTCAGGGATACAAATATTCTTAACCTGCCAAGTAATACAGCAGTATTATCTCTAAGTTGTATCAAACCACCTGCACAGGCAGAGTTTGAAGTCCAGAACCTAAAAACAAGTTACAAGTAGGATTCGGTGCTGAGCAGCATGAAAACCCCAGCTGAAGATCAACCCACAGGGACACAGAAACCCACAGAGCCACAGCCCAGGCTCCCTGGGGGCTCTCCTGACCATGGGCTTTGCTAGGGCAATACTCAGACCATCTGGAGGCAGCTCTGCCGCTTCTCCTATAAAACTTGCTTCATATCCAAGATCAGCACCAACCCTTAAAGCTTCAGGAAGATACATCCATCTGATGAAACATGATGGATTAATAAGAGTAAAAAACTTAATGCCTTACGCATTGAAACATGCTCTGTTTTTAAAGCCCTACAATAATAATAGTTAATTCTGACAAACAGGCTATTTAAGCACTTAACTTTGTCCACCTCCACTTTCTAAACCTAATTTGATAAATACACAAATATGTATGTACCTTTTAGACAGAGGCAGTAATTACAGCTGACAGCTGTGAGAGCATTTTGCATGTTTCAGTAATAAACCTATCTATCCCTATTAAATATTAATACACCATCTCTCCCTATTACCTATTATGTCATCTGTCCCATCAGTTCTATGAGGAAGGTCAGCAAAAACAAGATAACAAGATTTTTGTCATTGTTTAAAAATAAAGACTGAGCAGTTCGTAGATGTTAATAAAACCCCTGACAAGAGAAACACTATTTATTAAAAGGACTGATATACAAGCCAGAAAAAAATAAACAAAATTAAGGCAGGAAAATGTTGTATTTATCTATTGCATAAATGTCAGAGGTCGTATATCAGCGTGGGTAGGAAGGGCATGGAAAGGAAGGTGAAATGAAAATATACCCAGGTCCTTCCCCATGCTGCCACCTCCCAGCCTCTCCACGGGGACTCGGAGAGGCCGGCACTGAGTTGGTGCTGGCGGGCGAGGGCAGGACAGAGGGAGCCGGGCAGAGCTGCTGGGCTGGGACTGCAACAAACCATAAGGCCACTGATCTGAGCCTGCCAGCTCTGCCCTAAACTCCAGGATCTTCAGCTGTCATGTCTCTCTTAACCTCACAAATTATTTTTGTGTTTTCCTAATCGAGAAGGATGAGTCTAGCAAGTGTGAGCACGTATGACACCCACAGACACTGCAGATCATTTGCAATTATTATTTCAATTTTTTTGACTTAATAATACAGTCTGGCACACAGTTCAGAAGCTGACTCACTTGACATTCAGAGTTTTCTACTGAAAAAATGCTGACTTGATAAAAATTGAAAAGTTTCAGAGGAATACACTTCCCACAAATTGCTTCCTAACAGTTGAAGTGTCTTTTTATGTTTGAAATTTTAAAAGTATCTATACAAATTTCATGAAAACTCATACTAGTAAGGACATTCCAGTTTCCTTTTCAACAATTGTTTTCATCCACATTTCATCCATAACGTTGTTTTGAAAGGTTAAAACAAAATACCTTTTCAAGTTTCTTTTGTGGGAATTTTAGTGATTGACTTTTCATTCTAATTTGGTTGAAAACAAGAAGCTGGGAAACTTGGACTTGCTACTGCAACCTGTTTTTTTTTTTTGTTAAAAACTAACCATTGAGGAAACAACCATTCATTTTTAGTTGCCAAACTTTATCGCTAGTGCTTTTTCTCCACTTCAATCTCTCCTCTGCCTCCCTGCCCTCCAAACCTTGGGAAAGGACAGGCAACCAAAAGTAGGGCTGGTTTAGGTGCCAGACAGAAAACAGGGAAGGCTGAAATTCTCCAGTCATCTGTCAAATATATTTTTGATCTGGGGAAGTGGAAAAACAAATGCATGAACAGGTACTGCTTGAAAGTGGAAGTTCACCACTGCTACCCACAAACACACCGGCTCATCTTTTTCCTTAGCGTTTAACCTCAGCTTTACAACTAGTTGCTTCCTGCTTTCACTGCTTCTGGTAGAAAATTCCTCCACAACCTCCCACCTAAGTAATTAAGAATTTTCTTTTAGTTTGTGCGTAACCAAGTTACAGCCTGTTACTGTTCCAGCAATTCTGACTTTTTTCCCAAAATAGGTATTTCTTTCACTCCCAGATGTTAACTCACCTAAGTATTACCATTGCCAATTAAAGCTTACAGGCATCATTTTGCTGCAAAGATGACTGTTCTGTCTCATCTCAATACTAAGGCTTCCCACTACCCTTATTATCCAAGTAACCCCTCTCCACCTTCCTAGTTTGAAGGCACCTTTCTCGAAACTGGTAACTGGCAGGGTGCATGAAGCTCCAGAGTATAGAGCACCCCACGTTTTTCAGACTTCTCCATTAACCCCGGCTTCTCTTCCACCAGAATTACCTTTGCTGACACGCAGCCCACGGAGTCTTCTCTTACTCCCAGATCTGCAGAACTCAAGCAACAGTACTCAGACGATTTCACCTTCAATGCCACCATTTCAGGCACATGTTGTCTGCCCATACCTTCTACTTATTGATTAGAAGGTTTTGTTGCTTACCAATCACTATTGTTTTTTTTTTCCCGCCTGTGGTAAGTCCTATGGAGCACAAAAAACCCTTTAAATCATAAAAAACAAATAATAGGGGGAAGTTCTTCTCTTGGAAAGATGCCTGTCTTTGAATATATACACACATATACTGTTCACACCACTTTTTTTTTTTTTTTTTTTTAGTAATTCAAAACCAGTTTTGAAAACAAATCTTTTGTCAGCTTCAGTGCTTATTACTGGCTTCAGTTTTCTTTTACTAGGGGATATAGTTCCATTAAATCAGTGTCTGCAAGACCGGAGTCCAGGAGAACTCCATCCTATTTCATGCTTCATTATGAAAGATTCATAGAGTCCTACTCATCATGTTTCTACAGTCATCTACATCAACTTTAGCGTACTAAAATGTTGTACAGTATGAAGTGACACGTTGAAATGATCAGTCAAGTTCACTGGGCTTAACCAGTCTGACAATGATACGTAATCTTACTTTAGCTAGGGATAAAGAGACATCCAAATCAGCATACAAGAGCAATCTTTATTGTGGTAATTAACATTTACCAAATTGCAACATTAAGCTCAAAACACTGAAAAGCGCCCTAGAGGCAGAAGTACAGGAGCGAGATTACCTACAGGCCACCGAGAAAGGACGCTGCCTTTGTGCTGGAAGAAGCCCTGCAGGGATGTGAGCACCACATGCCTGAGCTTGTTTTCTACGGGGAATGGTGGTAATAGGATTAGTTTCTACAAGATGACATGTTAATAAACTGTCTGTCACAAACATACACACACACCATCCTGGAGAAAAAAAAATCAACCCACAAGTCATTCCTGTGCAAAATGGACTAAATTATTTAATCAATGTAAGAAGAACCTAGAAAGCAACACTCTAGAGCAGAGTTAAACATTTGAACTTCTTGGTTGAGTACAAGCTGGTATTTTATTTTAGCTTGTTTTTTCATTGCCTGTAAGATAGGAATTGAGAAACATAAAACAGGACTGGAACTAGAAGATAACCAGACTACCCGAAGTCTGTCAAAACCAGGGTCGTGTCACGAAATTCTTGATCTTTGTTTAACATCGTACAGTTGAACGAGCTGTGTGTGGATGTGTGTATATGCACAGGGAGGTTCAGATTGGGTATTAGGAAACATTTATTCATGGCAAGTGTTGTGAGGCATTGGAACAGGCTGCCCAGGGAAGCAGTGGAGTCACTATCCCTGGAGGTGTTTAAAAGATGTGGAGATGAGGCTCTTAGGGACATAGTTTAGCAGTGGACTTGGCAGTGTCCTTCTGACACTTCCCATGACACAGACCAGTTAAGGCTTCTGACAAAACCATTCACAAGCTACAAATTGCCACAACAGCATGAGGCTCTACAGCTTTGGTTTGGTTCATTTTTAAAAATCTTCATTCTTTCATCTTGTCTACTAGAGACTATCTAGGGTGGCTTCTACAGCAGATAACTGCGTATTGTAATGACACAGTAATGGCACTGGATACCTAAAAATTCACGCATTCTAGGAATGTTCAGTTTCTTACTTCGGTTGATACCATTAGAGAAAGCAGATCATTTATCCACCATGACTACTACTGTTATCACTCGTGCTGTTTCCTCTTCCTGGTTTTGCCACCTTCTAGTGATCTACATTTTCATTTATACACTTGTCCTATTATTTTACTAGGAGAAAAACTTCAAGAGACCTTACTGGGGCTTCATTTGCATTTGATGATTCCATTTAATAGCCCTGTGGGCTAAAAGCCAACTGATGAAAATTTCTAATTCACGATAGCAGAGGAGGACGTTAACCCCATTAGCATCAAAAAGAAATGACCAAGTGTCAAGACAGTTTTCACAGTTCCATTTCAGACCAGTTAAAGCTCCCAGAATCAGGTTAGTCAATGGTGCAGACTAGTTCCTTCGTTAACATGTCGGACGCTAAGCACTGACTACATCCGTCATGCTGCTGGATCCAGTTACTGGAAATTTAAAAACCAAGCAAACCAAAAGATACACAATGAATTCTTTATACTTAAAAGCTCTTAGTGGAGAAAAAAAGAAAAAAGAAAAAAAGAAAAAAGAAAAAAGAAAAAAGGAAAAAAAAAAAGAAGAAAGGAGAAAGGAGAAAGGAGAAAGAAAGGAGAAAGGAGAAAGAAAGGAGAAAGGAGAAAGAAAGGAGAAAGGAGGAGAAAGGAGAAAGGAGGAGAAAGGAGAAAGGAGGAGAAAGGAGAAAGGAGGAGAAAGGAGAAAGGAGGAGAAAGGAGAAAGGAGGAGAAAGGAGAAAGGAGGAGAAAGGAGAAAGGAGGAGAAAGGAGAAAGGAGGAGAAAGGAGAAAGGAGGAGAAAGGAGAAAGGAGGAGAAAGGAGAAAGGAGGAGAAAGGAGAAAGGAGGAGAAAGGAGAAAGGAGGAGAAAGGAGAAAGGAGGAGAAAGGAGAAAGGAGGAGAAAGGAGAAAGGAGGAGAAAGGAGAAAGGAGGAGAAAGGAGAAAGGAGGAGAAAGGAGAAAGGAGGAGAAAGGAGAAAGGAGGAGAAAGGAGAAAGGAGGAGAAAGGAGAAAGGAGGAGAAAGGAGAAAGGAGGAGAAAGGAGAAAGGAGGAGAAAGGAGAAAGGAGGAGAAAGGAGAAAGGAGGAGAAAGGAGAAAGGAGGAGAAAGGAGAAAGGAGGAGAAAGGAGAAAGGAGGAGAAAGGAGAAAGGAGGAGAAAGGAGAAAGGAGGAGAAAGGAGAAAGGAGGAGAAAGGAGAAAGGAGGAGAAAGGAGAAAGGAGGAGAAAGGAGGAGAAAGGAGGAGAAAGGAGGAGAAAGGAGGAGAAAGGAGGAGAAAGGAGGAGAAAGGAGAAAGGAGAAAGGAGAAAGGAGAAAGGAGAAAGGAGAAAGGAGAAAGGAGAAAGGAGAAAGGAGAAAGGAGAAAGGAGAAAGGAGAAAGGAGAAAGGAGAAAGGAGAAAGGAGAAAGGAGAAAGGAGAAAGGAGAAAGGAGAAAGGAGAAAGGAGAAAGGAGAAAGGAGAAAGGAGAAAGGAGAAAGGAGAAAGGAGAAAGGAGAAAGGAGAAAGGAGAAAGGAGAAAGGAAAAAGGAAAAAGGAAAAAGGAAAAAGGAAAAAGGAAAAAGGAAAAAGGAAAAAGGAAAAAGGAAAAAGGAAAAAGGAAAAAGGAAAAAGGAAAAAAATATATATATTGTCTTTATATTTTTTCTATTTAAGAACAAGTGCACCTGAATAAAATGGGCAAGATGGGGAGGACAGGTATTTTCTGTACTGTATCATTTGTCCTTCTCACTATCATGACACAGGAAAATTAAACCAGCTTTGTAGCAACTAGATAAATCACAGGGTAAGCACAGGGTTTTATGATACTCCTAAATTTGCCTGGATCCTCATGCCCTCCTTGGTCTCATTTTGACAAAGCCTCCCTGCTGAACAAGGAGTCGTTCCAGGCTGCCAGACTCACTGTTGCTGGTGTTAGTAAGACTTTACTTCGTTTTTTTAGTTCTTTCTAGATATCTACTCTCCTAATTTTCCTCTATTAACTTCAATTATATTATAAACCTCCACAAATATCACAAGCAACCAGCATTCAAAAAAAGGTCAGTTGAGGACCTCTGCAGAGCATGCTTCAACATTAATTGCAAGCAAGTAACTAAAATCACAGCAATATCAGGTACATTTTGGAAGACCGACCTTGCAAGGCATTGACTGTCCAGCTCTACAAGGTTTGTGTTCAGCAGGGGACTCAAACTTTTAACTCAAGTGGTGGAGGTTCTTATTTTGGAGAAAGAAAAACTCATGTAAGTGGGCAACCATGGCTTGTTCCAAACACAATTAACAGGGGAAATAAAACAATCCTAACTCTGAATTATTCTTTTATTCATTAAGAAGGTAGAAGAGTATTTCTGCCAGTCCTCTTATATGCACTTGCTGTGGCCAGTAAGGACATTTAGGCTCTAAAGAGAAATATGGAAGAGGAGAGAAATTATGAACAGTCCTTCTCCACTCCCCAAAATAACTGGAATCCAGTTCAAAACAACAACAGAATCCTCAAAAATGTGGGTCAAAGAAAATGCATTAAAACGTTTCACCTAACAACAGCATTCTCCCTTCCAACTAAATTCTTGACTTTCATCTTAGGCAATCTTAGACTCTTCACTCTATTAATAGCTTAATGCATGATAAATAATACATTATTCAAAAGGAACTTGTACTTTCGTATTTGGTACAATACTTGCAAGCTACTGGCACTGTCTTTCACTTGATTTCAAGTGACATGCCCAAAGTCTTTGCAAGGAAAAATAAATCTGCCCATTCAAAACACAGATGCTGTCTCTGTTCAGCTGAATGCATCTTTTTCTTGCAACCAAAGAAAGGAATACTAAGTTCAAAATGTACTTCAAAGTGGGGGACGGCACACAAAAAAGGATGAGGTGTCCTATTCAATTTGGGTCACGGCACTTGCAAAAGGACATAACAGAATTATAAAAGTTTCAAAGACGGGCAATAAAAATTATTAAAGTCATGCTGATTCTTTTGTATCAGTAGAGACTGAAGATGTTGGGACTTCTTAGATCGGAGAAGCAAAAGTAGAGATGACATGAAAATAAAGACGACAATAGGATAAAAGGTACATCAAAGATAAATCAAGGTCTACCATTCAGTCTCTTTCATAAAGCAAGATCAAGGATACATTCAACACTATCAGAAGGTTCCAAAATTGACACAACGCATTATCCATCTATAGAACTTAACAGTACATGATATCATCGATGTCAAGAGATTAGGCTGAATTAAACAAATCCAGACAGGTTATGCATGCTTAAGTTCCAATGGCATTTTTAAATTTTTCTAACATTCTGATCTGTCCAAATGAAACTATTTCCTTAGTCTTTTAGAAGAGAAATTCCCTGGACTCTAATTTTTATAGTGCCAAGAATACTTCATTTTCAGTTTATCAGGTGGCCAAAACACTTCACTTTTTATCCAGTCATAAATCACAATACAACAGAAATTGAAACAAAGCATTCTGATTTTACTGGTGTCAGTAATTCCATGAAAAAATACCTGTATCTCATATTGAATTTTTAAATGTCTTTATGGTCTACACTGGAGGAAAACAGATGATAAATATTGGAATTTCAGAAGTGAAGCTTCCTGTTTCAGCTAGCACTTTTCTGTAAATCTTGTCAATATCAATAACTACGATGTGTCTTTAGTATGAAAACAATCCACATTTTCAATAACATAGACTGAAATAGTATCAAACATGAATTAACTGAAAACACAAACAAGAAAACAAAAAGGTGCATTCTGACAGCAAATGTTTTGGAAATACATCTCTATTACAAAGCTAAGAAGGCTTCTGTGAGATCACCGAATCACAGAACATCTCAAGCTGGAAGGAACCCACCGAGATACTGGGTGTTCATTCATTCCTTGAGTTAATACAATACACGTCCACACGCAAGCCAATTTTAAACAACGTTTGGGAGTAAACTTTTCCTGTCTTGCACTCTTCTCAGGTTACTGGGCAGTTCAGCACAGTGGTCACCAGGAAGAGAAGGTGCCTCATGCCCATGGTGGCGGGGGAAGAGTCACCCCTGACACCTGCACCGACCGAGCTCCTCAGGCCTGGAAACAAGGGCTTGCTGGTCAGTGAGGCTGCGGACACCATGTCATGGTGCAGCCGCTCCAGAAACCAGAGGCACAAGGAGACACAGGACTATTCTGTGGTAGCTCTGAGCTAGAGAGCCTCCGAACAGGAGAGAAGATACGTAGTAGCAGCAGAGAGGAAGAGAAAGTCTGGAGAAGGTAGCAGGAATGTCACTGATTTATCACTTTACAGCCGTGTTACTATTTTCTTGTTGCTATGGGAATACTAGAGAAAGTGGTTACCATTTTGTATCCCAAGCCCCACATAAAGTCTAGGTGTGAACAGTATCATTTGTTTGCAGCCTATAATTTTCTCTTCTAAGTAGTGTTAAATAGTTTTGTTTGGGGGGAGGGTATTACTAATACTCTCTTCTCTATTCACATGTTAAAATTAGCTAACCTTCTACCTGCTCTGGAGAGCATCCAAGAAAATTTAAAGCAATGACAAGCACTAAGTTATCAGGGTAAAACAGATCTTTTTTCCATATAATTAAAATTAACGTACTAACTGAAATACTCTTCATGGAGCTGATGCTATCTTGCTTTTTATGATGAGGCCATCAACTAAATTAATTCCACCATATTTAACTTGAGTGTCAAGAACTAGGCTTCAAAGCACTTTAGAGGGAATAGCTTTGAAAATTTTAGTAATGATTCCAGGGGCAGTCTAGAAGTCCTTCCTTATCCTAATCAAACAACATTGCCTGCATTCTCTGAGGAAGGATCAGAGATGGAAGTCAACAGAGGTAAATACTGGATTGGTTTTTTTAAATCAGTTGTATCGATAGAGAACAGGAGAGGAAAACCCACAGGATACACTGGGCTGTGTTTGTATATTCACGCGACGACTTCTCACTTCAAAGTGAAAGAAATTATGATTCCTCACATTTACTCAAATGATCATTGGCAGGAACAAGCAGGTCTTGAAGCACGGGCTCAGCACCATGAAAGTGCTACCAACTCTTTATTTTTGTATTTCAATAAATTGTTTGATGTTCTGCCTGAAGACTTAAATCATACAGGAATAAGTGCACGTATCTAGCTAGTGATCGCTTTGCTGCTCACTTATCCCTGTTCAGAGAGAGTTTTCTACACAGTTTATTATAACAACAATATAACAGACAAAGTAACATACAAAAGGAAGAAAATGCCAATATAACAGACAAAGTAACATACAAAAGGAAGAAAATGCCAATTTTCAGTCTCCAGGCTATTTTCACTGTGCTGTGAATAGAAGTTTGAAACTTAAGCTAAGTATCAACTAGAGACAGGTTCATGGCATCTGGGAAGAGCTGTACAGAAAGATTTGAACTAGCAGGTTTCCTAGTTGCATATTCTGAATTATTTCTCCCAAGCCGCAAGGGCTATTACAATAATTTCTCCTAGAAATCTTGCCAGGTTTCAACCACATTCAAAGAGAATTAGCGTTCAGACTGACAGAAGCGTGGACAGGGATTTACTTAGTGTTCTCCCACTTCTATCAATCTTACTCAAAATTCACCTGAAAGAGTCCACCTGACCTCACAAATTTCTGAATCAGTCTCCTTAGTGCCTGTTAAAAACAGTCCAAAGATGCAGTTTATGTTGAGAATTGATTACTCCAAAGTAAATATATAAAGCTGTAAGTAGGCATATAAATATATGGAAGCAATGCTAAAGAGAAAGGCTGTTTCCCCAGGAAGCCAAAGAAGAACTCTTCACAAAAGGCCACTTCAAAAATATTTTAGCTCAGCACTGTATTCTCTTAACAAAGATCTTAAATACTGTTTGAGATGAGTGAAACAGAGACGGGAAAACATGAGTTCCATATTTAGATTAAGACTGATACTACTTGTAGAAGAAGGAGCTGGAGGCATTTGCAGCAAAACCTGTAGCAGCCGCTAGAAAGGGTTGGTTAAAATTCAGATGTTGTAACCGGTGTGTGTGAAATGCAGAGGTACATAACTCATCAACAGAAAGCTACACTAAATAGCATTTAAGAACCTGATTATGCAAAAGCAGAGACATACAGAACGGGTGCGCTCATGTACGTGTTTCCAGCACACGCTGTACACTGTAAACTTTACTCGACTGCGTCAGCAGCAGCAGGAGAGGAGCCCTCTCAGAGCAACGAGAACAAGGAAACATCAGCTGGAGGATACCGTGCCATTAACAATTAAACACTATGGGGAGCCTGGAGTTGCTACTGGTGGGGAGGAAATAATTCTTTAGGTTTAGCAGCAGATTCCTCTGAAGGCTGCGTACATCCCAGAGCACGGGGTCAGCTCAGCACTAAGACAGCTGGTGGTGTATGCATTCTTGAACTTGGCAAGTCATCCATTGCCATATAATCATTATTGCCAGGCATTTAATTTGGGATTAATGGGGAAAAAAATGGGTGCTAAATTTGAACCAATACTATATTATAAAGGAATAACAGGCCAAGTTCTCAATTGCAGTGACTCACCTTCCCTGAGGTCAATGAAACTACATCAGCAGGCAATTTTGTCCCATTACAAGGACCTAAGCAAATAATTCATAATGAATCATTTAACTAATTAATCTAAATTTTTCAGCATGAATGCTAACAGGCTCCAAATTAATCTCTTATTTTTATTTGCAATTATTCACTGAATAACTGTTGCCCATAACACTGCTGTGAGGTGTCCACAGAAGGATGGGAGAATTTCTGAGGTGTCCTCAAGGTTGTATAGCATGTTTCTGTCCATCGGGAATACACAGTCCAGAAAGCAAAAGTTGTTCCCCAGTATTATTCTGTGCCATTTGCTGGAAGGTCAATGCTATTGTTTAAAAATTTTGCCAGTGAACTGACTTACTAAGGCACTCAGAAAAAAAAAAAAAATGAACCCTACAAATTCTGTGAAAGAACATGAAACAAAGATCATTTACCACTCTTACTCCATTGCTTATATTAAAAAAAACAACTAGGAGAATTAATCCCTTTTGGTTTTTCCTCTCAAAATAAATGCAAGGGTTTTGTATGGATATCAATAATTGAATAATGAAGTGATTTATAGCTATTATATATTCATATGTTCTCCCTCTCTCTTTTCCCAATCAAAAGAGTGTGGAGAGAAGAACCATCCAGTGCACCTCCCTGCCATGCCCAAGGCTCTTTTTTTGCCCAACACACTGTATATAAAGTAGCTTATTCACTACAGTCATTGTCTTAAGGATGCCCTTTCAGTGCTCCCTTTGTTTCCTCTGAGATCTCTTGTTAAAAATCTTGAAAGCAGGTTCTCTTCATTTACCCAGACATCTGTTTTTGTTGAATCCCTTATGCTACTACGCATTAGTATTTAACATTTGTACAGAGTTAATGTTTAAAGGCCCAGCTATGGCTGACACCATTCTGCCAGAAACTACGCAGATTAGAAAGCTCATCCCCATCCCAGCCGTGATCTCCGTGTAGACAAGACACAACAACCAACACACAACACAGTCAAGGATGGAGCACACTGCAATTGAAACAGGATGGGGCAAGCCTGAGCCTCGCGGGAGCCTTTTGCCACATGGGGCATTTATCAAAGGTGCTGCTCAAAACCTGCTGTCACACTGCTTGTGCTCTCCTCTTGCACAGTCAGTATCTTAGGAAGGTTCTTCAATCCCTTCTGAATTAAAAGGCACAGCAAAAATACAATGCCATTAGGGACAGCTGAAAAAAGAAGTGAAAAACCTCTCACCATTTTTTCTGTCTGCCAGTTGTCCACAAAAGCATTTCAGGAGATGTTGCTAAATGCTTCTCAAAACATTAATGTCACTACCAAAAATTGCTTAGAGTCGAGCACATGGTCACAAGTGTGCATTATCTGTCATTTGCTCATTTTCAAACCATCATATTTACGCTCTGCAACACTTGAAGCTCTTCTGGTTTGTCACAACTGTCCTTTCCCAGTGAATTATCCTGCATTCACTGGGGCCGAGGCACTATGAGCTGAAGGATTCTTCACAAATGTTATATGTTCTGAAAAAGTACAGCCCTTCTCCCTCTTTCATTTTAACAACTTGTGGACTGGAAGAAAACAAAAGGATTAACAGCTCTCATGCATCCAATAAATGCTTTGGCCTTCTCTACCTTGCTTTTTAATCAGTGGCTCAGGGGCCATTCCCTGTATACACTAGCAAACCTAATATTAGCTCTTAATGAACCAGTTACTGACAGCTGGGAATGAAAGCTGCACAGAATAGAGGAAATTACTACAGAAACATTATTTTCCTTTCAAATTGCATGCAAATATTATAATGGCAATAGCACACAAGTTTGTCTGTTTATGTATGGCTTACCTATTTTCACTGATTATTGCATAAACCACTGCTCCATGTTACAAAGTGTAAAGATCACTCTGCTAAGGTCGAATATCTTATTTCAAGGTGTTGAAGTTACCGTATTTAGCTCCAGAAGCCCTGCTTCCCACCTCTTTCTTACTGACCCGAAAGGTCATCAACCATACACATCATGTCCAACATTGAAAAAATCCCACCAGCCAGGCCAAGTACACTCAAAGACAACTAAACATTTGTATTTTTCTTTCAGCATCAGAAGCCAACCCATGTGACAGTTTCTTGCTTTGTCACTTTCTGGGGCTTTGAAGACGGTCATCAGGACTGACATAGAAACTCCTGTGTTCCACATCACCTACAATTCCGCTTAACAAAGCGCTCAGGCTCATATCAACTCAGAATCAAAATCAGACTGCCCAGTGAAGTGGTTGAGTCACCATTCCTGGAGGTGTTTCAAAGACATATAGATGATGATATAGGGACGTGGTTTAGTGCTAGAGTCAGGTTATGGTTGGACTCGATGATCTTGAGGGTCTCTTCCAGCCAAAATGCTTCTATGATTCTATAAGCCCCACACTCTTTCAAACAGGAAGAATTATTAAGGGTTAAGGAACAGCTGTCCCAGAATAACCTTCAGCAGCAACCATGGCATTTGAATCCCTCTGGAAACTCACTAAATACAGAAGTGTGTAAGGAAGACAAAACCATCAAGAACAAACTCATCTTTTTTTTTTTTTTTTCCCCCCCCTCCCTTTATTCAGACAGTGAGGAATTCCAACAGTACTATAATACATCAGCCATATCTCACAACCCTGTCTTAATTGGCATTAACCTGTATTTCAGGAGGTAACATTTCACTAATTAAAAGAAAATCAGACACAACTTATTATAGTCAACTTACAGTAATAGTACCCTTCAGATATTGGCAGTAATGAAGATAAAGCAATAATGCACTCAAATAATTGTTCCTCACAATTTTGAATCCCTTGGATAGCTATTAGCCTAAAGCACAATCACAGCTCATTAGGAGTCTCCAAATAATAACTTAGAACAAAATAGAGAACGATTCCTCATACACAAACTCACACAGTTTTTTCAAATCACTGAAGTACTTGAACAAGACTGGAGTTGTGGTAAACATCATAGGTTTAAATATTTAAGCCAAAAATAAATTTTCAGATTCCATTCATGTGCCCTGCTACATCTTCTCTCCCCTCTACAGCCTCTCCTTTTCACCCACCTTTGCTCCCAGTTTCGCTTTTTATTTCTCCAACACTCCCCTGACTCTTTCAGTGCCCCCTGAGAGGTAAAGCAGCAGAGGAAGATGGACATGAAACAAATCTCAAGCAGCTTCAGACAAAAGGATTAAAGAAGTAGGTGAAGGAGGCATGGACAAGGAACACAGAAGGGATATATGAGGGTCAGAAAGTTTTGCATCATTACTCCTCTTCCTTTCCAAGACGCAGCATATCTGAGGAAACAGACAGATACGTTGTTGCAGGCAGAGCAGCAACGTTAGACAAAACCTTTCAATGTGCTGCAGCAGCCAAAGCAAAGAGCAGGATCATTAGCCTGATTATTCCCAGTGCTAAAGATTGAGGACTGCAGGATACAACTACTGTTGGAAGCAAATTAAAAAGGTAAAGAAAAAGTCCAGCTTCATCAAGTAAGGCTACAATCATTAACAGCACCTAACAGAGATGATACCAATGGGTATCTCTATGAACCTGCAAGAAACGGAGAATACTCTTCCCAGTGGATCAGCAGTAAACCCAGCAAAATATTGTCCAAGGTGATCAGCCCACATCCCACACAATTTGCCTGCATCCCACCTAGAGAAGCTGCTGTCCTTTGCCTCTATTTGGTGGACAGACAGAGCCTCAGACTAATTAATCCCTTCCATGGAGTAAGTGAAAAATTAGAGACATTGGTTGTCCCACAGAGACCGAATATAGAAAAAGTTCTGAATTGACTAGACTAAGTCAAGAAAAGTACCCTTAATACCCAATTTGCCTGGGCTGTGCCATCTAACAACTCATCCACACATTTTTCAGCCAGTTCTAGCAGAAACAAAGGCAAGAAAGGTTTGGCTCATGGCAGCAGAAAAGCTTATAGTAGAGAACACCACAACAGCTGCAAAAATTTAATAGACCCTTTCATAACCAAAATCAGAATGATGCCTGGGAGAGGATCTGTAAAATCAGGAAGGTTGAACAAAGAACAAAAGCAATACTGTGGAATGAAATTCAGAGACCTGCATTTCACTCCCAGTTCTGATAGGGTCTTCCTATGTGATCGTGAGCAAAAAAAACTTGAGCTGTTTGGCTTTCCAGCTCTTGGACACTCCTCCTCTACTTGCCCTGCAAGATTCTCTCTGCCCATCACATGGCCCAGCTCATGATCTCAGTTGGGGTATTTACACTAGAATGCAATAAAAACAATTAACAAGTGTCTGACTAATGCCAGCATTTTAATAAATTGGTCCACCAGTGTATAAAGGAAATGAAACCTTCCTTTCAAAAAACACAGGGACCTTCAGCTACCAAAAAAGAGAATTAACGTGACAGACAACTTCAGAACAAATACTGTGATTAAGATTCTCCTGGTCTGGTCTTGGCAAAAATTGATAAAAATGATAGATACACATGTCAAAACAGATGAATTGCTGTACAAAAATCCACACCAGTTAATGTGCCAAAGCAAACAAAAGTACCTGGAATCATATCAGATAAAGACATAGATAAAACACTGCCAACAATAAAAACAGTAATACAAAATGTTTGACTGGTGAACAAAAACCACACTTGGACTGGGAAAAATCAGTAGTCAAAACTGACTGGTATATAGACATAGACCACAGCAGCTCTGCTCAGAACACCCAACTTGTCCCGTGTCACCTCTCAAATGAGGGCTGCAGGAAAACCATTTCCATAGCAGAATTTCTGCACTCAGGCTTTGATCACTCATCATTAGACTACCAGAAAAGGGATGATATAAACTGTAAAAGTGCAGTAACCAGATTGATGTGACTGCAGCTATCCCACAGACATCATCTCTCCTAGCAAAGGTGGCAATGAAAACACAGACGGACTGATAAATCTTTAGGGAATCCTCTTCCGCTAAGCTGGAACCGACTGCCGTCAGCTGTAGCCCACAACACAGGACAGATGCAAAAATGTGGTACCCTGCCAACCTCTTCTACTAATTGAAGATGAAGCCACTAACACCAATTCTAAGGCCACTTCTTTATTCTCCTCTATGTCAGACCAATAGATGTAAGTAATTTTCATTTCTAGTTAACACCCTGAGACCCAAATGACCCCTCTGCTATTATGCTAAGATAAAGGAGGACACATGAGTGTAAACAACAGTGAAATTGACCTTCTGAATGGCCAAAATTCAGGGGAGATAACAAAGGGATAGGGAGTGGTAAAAGACAGTACTGCTGAACAACAGGAATGAGTAAGGATGGAAGATGAACAATTACTATAGTACATTGAAAATTTGTGTAAAAATACTTGTGACTATGTACAGGAAAATTTTAAAGCAGCTATCAATTTTAGCATTAATCTAAATTCCCGTTTCCCCCAACTATCAGGGAGAAGGTGGTGATTATTCAAACAAAAACAGAGGCTGATGTATTTCTCTTCTGGTCAACAGGTGAAACCTTACTGATGGCTTTGAAAGTCAAGATGTCAACCCAAACATTTTACTCTTTTTAAGAAAAACAGGAAATTAAATGTAAGGTTTTTTCAGGTACAACTTCTGCAAAAAACTCTCTCCTTGCAGGGAACGATGCAATGGAAAACTAAAAAGGTCACATAAGCAAAACAAACACGTGTCCCTGTGGAGAAGCACAGAGAGATCATCTTGTACTTCTCACTGAGAGCCGATAGGATTGTGGAAAATGAAGAGCTGAGTGTTGCTGTATGCTTCCTTGCTAACGGTTCTGTTCTATGCTTACCTTTCATTATCTCCTTTCGCATGACCTTACAGGGCAGAAAAAAGGCCACCTAATACATCAGCCTCATTTATTTTACATCTGTTTATACATAGGACTAGTGTTTTAATGAATCCATTTTGACATCCTGGTCATCTGAGATGGCACTTGTGGCAATAAAAGGGGTACAGAGTGTAACAGACTGGTAAAGGAATTAATATTTAGGATGATAATAGGACATTTGACCCATTCCAAGAAGCAGCTAACTCCCATCATATATCAGCGTGTAACATACTAGGTTGCAATAGTAATTTAGTCAAATCATCTCCCTAGAGCTAATAAAAAGGAAATAGTAAAGATTTACAATTCATACAGATTAGTTTGTGCCTGTGACTCTACACTTCTGGTGTAAGCATTTGATACACTAAAAATCAATGAGATACCAAGTGCTGAAGCACAGGCTTGAGATGAAACATTTTCATTCCCATAGTGTAATTAGCTTGATGCAGTCACTTCCTAATGGTAGAATTCGTTTCCATTGGAAAAGAATAAACTCCTCACAGCAATTTGGACTTTAATTAAAATCAGCTACCAAGATGCATCTTAATTTGGGTCCTGTTCCCATGTTAAGCACAAAATAGGCTAGACACCCTCTCTGGTGTGGAAGGTCAGGCACCGGGACTCATCCAGCATAATCCACTGCACATTTACTTAAATTTTAAAAAAAAAAAAAAAAAGGTCTGGTTGAAAACAGAAAAGTAACACGAGAACAACTGTTTAAAACACACAGACAGGCCCTGAGCTCCAAAGGCAGCTGCAGGGATCATACCTGTGCTCCCACCTGAACTGGCTGGCGAACAAATCTGCAAGGGAGGGACCTGACCCCCAACCCCTCTCTCCTCTGCATAACGAGTACATTTAAAGCCAGATTTGTAAAGCTCTCCAGGTGCCTAATTCCCATTGATTTCACTGAACTATGAATTCACTAAACAGCTCTCAAAAAAGATCTGAGAGATTTCTCAACATATTCTGCTCTTAGGAATCTACCAAGGAAATGAAGTAAGTAATGTGTTTGGTTTTCTTAACCTGACACAGACTGTATCTTTAGAGAAAACATATTCTATTTAATCTATAGGCTGGCTCTTGGTCCCAGTGAAATGATCTATGTTTGATCTAGACAGGAGCTGCTGCACCTCGTACCTTTCTCCTCGGTATCATTTCCCAACACACTTAATTATATATATATATATATATATTCACAAGAGTTTGTTTCTTTGTAAGAATCAATAATCTCTCAGAATTATATTTTTTGCCAGTTTACTTATCCTATATTTGTACAAACTCTTTCAAAACAAAACCAGAATTTTAGCTACATATTAAAACAGTATGTAAGTGCAGTTTTGTGTGTGATGACAAAAACTTTACAGAGTTTTTAATGGCTATTTCATGAAAGAGTCTCTCCATCAAGTCACATAGTGGAGCAGGTGCATATGTACAAGGAAAACAAGCTTTAAAGAAAGAAGAAAAAAGGCAGAGTGGGAAAGAAAAGAACTATTTTACAGCTACTTCTGTCACAAAGAAGAAAGTTGATTATCACTCTTTGATAAGGAAGAAGAAAGCTGTCTAATGCTTCTAAAGCTAAGCTGGTATATAATTTCCCTTTAAGTTATTTGACTTTCCCCCATGAGCCTTTCTTGTGCAAGGTTACATGCGTAAGCAGCGAGCAATTGGGTTTCTGGCTCTTTTCAAAGCACATTTTAGGATCTCCAAACTCCCACAAGTGTCCTAAAGCAGACATCACATGAGAAAGCCTGCTAATCACCAGCATTGCCTTGTAAAGGGGGAAACAGTCAAGCACAGAACAACACAGGGTGAAGCCTTGAACAAAACAGGCTAATCTAGGAAGGCATCGCCTTCTATATATTTCCAAAATCCCCCCCATAGGCTAATATGACCATTCTCAGCTCCAGTGAGACACGTACAAACACACCATTCCCAGTGAGGTTCGCACAGAGCTGCTTACGGGAGTGAGGATGGATATGTGTAAAGACCAAAATCAGCACTATGGCAGGAGCCAATTGTTTTTATCTCAAATCCCCATTCTCTCCTTATTTTACAGGTAATTAGTAAACGCTGGGCAAAACAAATTCCTCTTCCCTCTGAAACACAAACTCTGCACTGTCCAGCTGTTTTTGTGAGTGATCTTTCCCTTAGCAACACGCCAGAGCACTGATACACCCACAGGTTTTGTTCCACAGCTCTTGGATTTCTATTTTCCCAGGAACTTGTTGTCAGGATCAGTGCTGTAGCACAACTGTTTATCTTCAATGACCTTCTACCCCCCAGCCCTCTACTCGGGCAATTAAAATTGATTTTTCTCCTTTTTACCATATAACAATCTCAAGTGCTGTCCTTGCTTTACTATTAGACAATGTAAAGTTGCACCCAAAGCAGAACATGTGAAATCAGGCTTTTGTACAGCCCTGAAAGCAGCTAATCTCAGCAGTCAGCAAGGAAGCAATAGGAAGACAGCTTGCAACTATCTGCCTCCACCCAAAATGCCCCAAAACAGGCTGCTTTCAACTTAGAGCAGCCTATGAAGCATGAGGACCTGCCCGGTGCTGTGTGAAACACAAAGGCAGTAACTTGTATTAACCAGAGTCAAGAGCATGGAGCCTTAATAATTAATACTACAAGCAGCAAAGACTGAAGAACTATTAAGAACAGAACAAGCTATCAGTAGACTATTGAAGATACATTTTTCACACTCAAACACCCTGATTATCAGAAGGGACATGCATCCTTTTCCTTAGATGATGAAGAAACCACAAGCAAGTACTTTCCAAGATCTACATGGATCTACATGACTTCATATGACATGTTGTATAACGAGCTACACGAGTAGACAGCAAATACAACCACGTCACCTATGCAGAGAAGAGGGTGTTCAGGCAGACTTTGGTGGACACAGATGGGAAGATGCTGCTGTCCTCAGAGTCCAGCCTGAACAGCGAGCTGCTTCGGTCACCTCCAAGGACATCTCACAACACTGGGGTGAAGAGCCCCCCCAGCTTTTACATCTGACCTCCTCTCCAGACCCTTGCAAACAGCTGTTGCCCAGATCTCAAGCTTTTTCCAGATCCTAGATATTTCATTAGCTGTCTGAGGCTCATCAGCTCTGCTCTTAGGCAGCTCTGCATGCCTGGACTTCCGAGCAAAGACAAAGCATTAACCTCACTTCTCTGCAGCAGGGGATTTTACATTCTTGTTACAATAATGTTTTTTGCTTTGTTTTAAGATAATTAGATCTACAAATCAATACAGTTCTCTCCAAGCAGCAATTACAACTGAAGAAAGATAGCTATTGGTACTATGGAAAGCCATTCAATTAGCAGCTGTTACCTTGAAGGCAGTTTGTCACATTTTCAAGCACAGATATTAAATAACACTGGGTTTGCTTGCCTTGTTAGAAGGCCCCATTTCCACAGAGGGAAAACACAATTCAATAACTAAGCTACACCAAGAGGTAACAGGCTCAACAGCAGAGCCTTGAAAGCAAGTAGTGCTTGTGAGAGAAATGTGACATAGGGAACAAGGAGTGGAGGTTAAACTGAATTAAGGGGACTGGTCAGTCTACCAAAGCCATTCTGCTTCCTCCTGTACACCAGTAAGCATGTTACAATAGCTGGTGCATTGGTCTGTATTTGGGAAATAATTCTTTCACCATAATCTATGTTTCTCACATTCTCATGGCCCTGGCTGTTAATATGAGGAGGCTGGTATAAAATTTTTATAATAATTTAGGATATTTTTTTTTTTAACCCTGAAAAAGCACTTAGAAGCACTAAGCTATGTGTCTGGGGGGCTTTTCACCCAGGGGCAGTATCCTTTCTCTGTTCTGTTTGCATTTCCAGAGCATTCAACACGAGCAATTTGGAGATGCTGGCTGTCGGAGCACTGCTCTTCTCGTTGTGCTGTTTTAATGGAGCATTACCCCACCGCCTTTCCCCAGAGAAGCTTCAGCACGCTTGAAGCAGCCAGCATCACACAAGATGGCAGGATCCGTTACTGGGCTTTGCTGGTCATCAACAAATTGCACATGAGCCCTACTGAAGAGCATGAAACTCAAGTACAAGATTCAGATTTTTAAACATTCTGAAAATCTCGCCTTGAACAAACACTAATATGTGGCAAATCCCTCCAGAACTTTACAGATTTCTGATGGCTCCTTTACAAACAACTGAATTACCTCTGTAAAGAAAACTATTGGATGAGAACAGAATATCCTCAGGGATTAGAGATAATTTTGTTCACATATTGGAGTATCTGAAGTCAGAGCTTATTCTAACAATAGTTACCAAACAGGAACTATTTTTTTAAAAGAAAAAAAAAAAAGTCAATTGCAAAACCATGGTTTTCATGTTGATAAAGTGAGCATTCAAACTTCTTTCTTTGCTACTTGTTTCTTTCCTGATTGAATATAAAACCTTTCCTTGGATTTGAGAACTCACTTCCACAGTGTCTTGTTCTGCTCTTATGACTCAATTAAGGTCACAACTATCTCTGCTTCACTCACAGAATGATCTCTTCTCTGCTCCCCTTGGCTAAAATGTCATTCCAGTGGGGCTGACCTTCAAAGCTTTCAGCTTTAAAATAACTCACGCGAAGTGGCAGTTTCATCTCCCGTTTCATTTCCCATTGACTGAGTAAAAGGAGTATCTGGGAACAGGTTCTCAGATCCATTACCTTCCTTCATGAACACTGAACTCAGACTCAAAAGATCAAAGCCTGGTGGTCTGTTAACAGTTGCACATATGTGGTCAACACACATTCACCCCGCTATACCCCATCTCTTTTTTTCGTCACCAAATCCCACCAGGAGCTCAGAGGCTCATTGACCTTCAGGCAGGCCCATGCAGCTAAATGACCTAAGAGCCCAGAAGCACCATATATCGCGAGATTTTTTTTTTTTAACCTCTTTCCACCATATCAGCAATGTCCTTTTTCCAAACTTTACACTTGAGTTGAAAATCAAGACGCATCACCCTACAACACACAGAGGCAGATGATGATTTTGGATGCACTGACTGTGCTGGTGTCCCCCCATGGGCACCAGACCCTGCCTGCTGGTCACACAAGAGCCACAGGAGACTTTGGCTCTGGCACTTGAGCCGCACGGACCTGACTTCATCCGTGGCTCAAACAGAGCTCGGCTTTATGCTCAAGCCTCTCAGCCTGCCAATCTCCCAGACAGATGCCGCTAACCTTATGTAATTATCATAGTTATAAGAGAAACAGCACATGAGAACAAAGACTTCATTACTAGCTCTAATTAGCTTTAAGCTAAAGGGGATTTAACATAATTTTCTCCTCCAATCTGGATGTCAAAGGGAAAAAAAAAAAAAGTTTTTTGTAACCATTCACCTAGTTTCAAGTCAATAAAATCTTGTAAACAGCCAGGGTTGGAGGAAAAGAGAGGCCTCTAAGATCAGAAGATAGCTAAAGTTACTTTTAAGTTTATTGGCAAACACTTCTTCAAATAGTTCACATTAGTTAAGATTTCTTTTTGAACAGAGCTTTATGACAAGCTCCAGCATCTACCCAGGGCACCTCTCAGGAGCTCATAACTATTTTTCCCGTAACAAAAGAGGTGGTAGCAGATGCTTTAATAATAATAACTGATGCATCTTCCTTCCTGATATTTTGAGGTTTCACAGTTTATGGTTGGTTTTGTGCCAGTTTGTTTTACTCTTCCAGGGTGTGAAATCATGAATGTGCCCAGGCTTAAACTTACAGACACCGAATGAATCAATGAGGAGGACAGCAAGGCCATGATGCAGCTGCCTTGAGCTTGGGACTTGGGCAGACTGGAGCAGGGCGGCTTCTCCTCTGCAGGTCCTACAACACTGGTCACTCTGTGACTCAACTCAAACGGCCAGACCACCACGGCAAGGTAAGCAGAAAAAGCGCTGCTACTTTGTAGAAGGTCTATCTGACCAAGGGAAGATTAGATTGTAATTCTTTGAGCTGGTATTACAAGTTATATTCTCTTTAATAAGCTGAACAGACAGAGCTGCTTGGATTTCTGACTGTTTATTTCCACAACTGATTTTTAGGAGACGTATGCTGCATGTACACACATGCTGAGTTTATGTCACCCTTGTTTTCCTGGAAGAAAGGAAAACAACAGTTTTTCTAGTAGATCTATATATTTAGAATACTCAGCACTAAGCATTATTTTTATACCAAATTTTCTTTTGTACAATTATTTTGATGTTCCTTCAGGAAAACAGAATGGACTTAGACACCCTTCCAATGTGTGAAGAATACAGATTTTCAGTGTTACTTCATATAAACGTGTGTGTTTGCTGTCAACATATGGACATGTGTAAAATTTGTAGTTTACTAAATATCAAATATTTCACCCATGAAAACAGTCAAAAGCTAAATTTCTAGGTCACATATTTGAAAAGTGACTTGACTCATTTAAGAACAAATTGATTTTCAGATCCTGATTGGTCCACAGACTCTACAAACTCTCTTTTGAATCAGTTTGTGCTTAGCACCCAAAAAACCCAGCATCTCCCCCCAAAATTCGTAACACGTTGCTCCAAAACATGTTGTTCACAGGACTATAAACTGGCCTGTGATTAAACTTCCATTTGTCACTAGTATTTTCTTTATTTTACATTGTCTGAGACTTGTGAAAAACAGCTGGCTCAAAACATTCCCCAGTCCCCAGCATGGCAGATCACAATATACCCACATGTAAGCAAGGAAGGCATGATGAGGTTTACTGAGTTTCTTAACATCAATAACCACTTTTCATAATGTAGACTTCACACTATAATGTCACTGAAAAACCCCCTAGCCAGGAGCTGCTCAAGATCTCAGACAGCGTTTAACCCCGATTCCCTCACTGAACACCTCAGCTACAAACAGCCCCAAGCAGAGCCAGCGCGGATGCTGGCAGAGATGCTCCTTGCCTTTTTGTCAGTAGCTTAAGTAAACAAAGCCATGCCTGCTTTTCAGATTGGCCGCAGTTTTTAACAACCCAATTTGAAATCAACTCATTTTCAGAAGTGCTCTGTATGTTTTCAGCCTAGTAAGGTCAAAAGGAACTTTCACAGTCAGAACACGAGCATTTCTCTGGGCTTCTCTTGCCCCTTCCTCTCCCATACACTTTGTGACAGGACTTGACTTTGGGGGCACACGGAAATCTTTGCAAACTCTCCTGCAAAATCGCCTTTATCCATACAAAGCCTATTTTGTGCAACTCGTTCTGTGTGCATCTTTTTCTCCTCTTTCTCTCACTGTTTTTCTTGATAAAGAGTCAAATTAAAGTTCACTCGAGCAAAGATGCGGCAGAGACGGCTGCTAGCCTCAGGCCACTTTCCACTCCTGAGACTTACAAGGCAGCCGCTTGGAGCTGATTATACACTTTCAACAACACATTTTTGACTTGACATTGGGTCGCATAAGAGACCTAAATTTAAACCCCGCCACATTATAGTTCAAGCATTGTCTGCCTTGCATGGACTCGCTGCCCCTTTCCTGCCCACAGCCACCTCTGGCCTTCCCATACCTTCCCAAGCATCTCTACAGCCAGGGGACTCTGTCCTTCTGTCCCCAGAGCCATGCAGGTATCTCTGCAACGTGTGTAATACACTATAGTTAAAACTCATCTGCCTAAAGAAAAGCATGCTGTGGGTATAAATACAATATATTAATTCCTATTATTACCTTATGTTTCCTCCCAGCAGGCCATACTATTTTTAAACCCTCTATAGCTCTGATTATATTATAGCTCAGCTAACGATAGTACATAAATACTCCATGCTCAGCATTTCCATAGCAGACACATACGGGTTCCTCTTTACTAACCCCCAAGGCCATTAGCAAGACAACCTCTGTTAGGATACCAACAGTTACCAAAATATAAGCACTCTAGTCTTTCCATAAGGTATTTCTTCCAGTGTAAACAGACAGCTCAAACATTAGTCCAGCTTTTTCTACCACCCAGCACAGAACCCATCCTTTAACACCAACTCTCCTCAGCCAGGCAAACAAGCCCAATGTACTGTATTGCAGCCCTGGTGCCCACACAGCCCAGCTCAAACCGTGGGGAGCCCCGGGACTGAGCAACCCCACAATTGGCACCAAGCTCTGGTCCTGGACTGATCCCTGGGGCAGGGCAGCGCCACCAGCAACTCCTGGCCTAAACAACCCAGAAGTCGCCATCGGACCTTTGCAGTGCAAGATAGCACGTTCTCCAAGTGAGCTACCAGAGGTTAACTCTGCCAAAATCCTCATACACACACGGCACCTGTGTCACACTGGTCAATGCACATTTTTTTCAGCGCTATCACTGCTCCACAAAGCAAAAGATATTTCCACATAAAGCCACTAATTTTTTCCCCAGGCATGAGAAGTCAGTTCTTCACTGCTGTCCTCTGTGCTCTGTACTTAAATGGAGAAGTGGATGATTAATGCTTGTGCAAGAAATAGCAGGGTGAAAAACGGAAAAACATTTTGGAAATATGGGTTTGTTTTTAAGCTGTGATTACAGGAAATATATTAAAGATGAGTTTTCTGAAGGGATTGCAGCTTGCTCCTAACTAGACAATTTCCATTTTGGTAAACAGACAACAATCTCCTCTGGAGTTAATACCCCAGAGATCAAACCCATAAACATTGAAAGAAACAAATCCAGACACACAACGCTGAATGCAATTCAAATCAAACCAGAGGTAAGTGCTTTACCCCAGCTCTCAGTTGAGCACTGCGACCTCTGAATCCTTGTGCATAAGCTGGGGCATGAGCTCTGCCCCAGCACCCCGATGTCTCCCGCAACACGCCCTCCGCCAAGGCCTTTCTCCCACTCTGCCTGCCCACCTCCAGCTGCACAACCTCTGCTAAAACACCGACAGAGGGACAGGAGCAGCTGTGATCTCCCATGCTAAAGAAAATGAGAGCTTACCCTAAAGCCATAGAGAAACTAAGTCTTGTGAGCCAAAACCAGCAAACATAGCCAAGCATGAAGTAACCCTGTTCACACGTGCCAACAAAGAAAAGTGAGAGTTGTAAATTTACATGTATTACCCTAAATCCAGGCAGAAAGCAGCTGTTTCTCACCTGGGATCCCAGTCTGCACCTCACCTACCCAGGAACAAAGCTGAAACCTCCATAGCAAAATCTCTCAAATTCCAGCTTACTGCATTCTTAATTTTTAATATTTTTTTAAAAACATAATTTAACCTGAATCTCAAAAAGGCAATCAGCGTGGCTTCTCTTCACTTTTATTTGCAATAAATGCCAGGAAGAACTGGACAGGAAGACATGCAATGGACTGTAAGAGTCCAGCAGCATCTCTGGCCAAGTCCAGTTTGTGCAGATGAAGGATGGGAGGGCCAGGTCCTCCTTGGGAGCTGGGTCTCCAAACAGCCGCCTCGCTGTCCTGTGTGCTGGCATCAGCCCCCACACCCGGCACAACTCAGCCTCCTGGTGCTAGAAATAGTTGCGGGTTTGGCTGTTTTCCCAGCTGATGGGCCTGAATCAGTGATGTGCTGGGAGAGCAGCCTCTCAGTCAAATATAACATCTCTTTTGGCCCTTGCTTGACCAGTCCCAGCATGCAAAATTCCCTCATTCCTTTTGAAAGCATGCAGCTGCCAGAATTGCATGTCTTCTGCTACCAGGGAGCACCTTGGGGCTGCCGCACACAGCTTTATAGGGGGACACCTGTAAGGAACTGACACCCCCAAGCCAAGAGCAGGTTAAGTCACCGCACTGCCGGCATGGGGGACAGGACAGCCCCACAGGAGTGGCTCAAGGACGAGCTCCTGACCTCAAGCCTCCAAAGCCAAGAAGTAGGGGTCTGTTGCAACCAGCATTTTGGGTCTGGCCTGGCCCCAATTGAGCCAGCTCAAGGGCTGCAGGAATCTAAGCCAGTTCATATTTTGGGCCCCAGACTGGCTGATCACCCTCACAAGTCAAGGAGGAGCTGAAGGGGCTGCTCAGACAATAACAGTTTACATGATCTCCATGTAAGTGCACCGCTGCCTTCTGCATGAGTCAGGCTTGTGGGGGATGCTTCAGAATTGGTCTAACGAACAAGCCACTGTGCAGAGGATATCAAAACGAAGAGCAGCCTTCTGAATATGCAGCCTTTGACAGAGAGCTATAAGGAAAACATTCAGTAGTAATAAACTGCATGTTAAATAAATACCAGTAAAGCTTATAACAGAATTACAGACAACCAATTCAGCTTCTCTCAAGAGTCTTGCATGCTTCAAGGAAAATATCTCCCAATTATCATAAAAAGCTATCTCCAATTTTCACAGTTCATCTATAATATGCTGATTGAGAATGTAAAATGTATGGCTCAGGTATTTTTGTATAATCAGCTGTAGCCATATCCCCAAGTGTAATGACGAGCAATTGGAATAGCAAGACTAATACTTTAGCTATTTAAATTCAGATTGCCTGGTGTTTATGCTAGTATTCCCAACAGAGAAAGGAAACAAAATATTTGAAACAAACAAGTATCTTCTCTGTAATATTAATCTTCTCTCATAACAGAGCCCTAGTGGAAAAACAGATTAATCAACAACAGAACAGAAACAGACAGCAATGCAATTCTCTACATCGTGTTTTCAAGAATAAGCAAAAGGCCACTGTTTGCAGGGAACAAATATTTCACGTATCTGGAAAAAAAAAAAAATAGCCCTAACCTCATTAAAGGGTCACTACAGACACAAGGAAATAAGAAGGATTTGGTCAATGAGGGAACACAATGGTTCAGGAGGAACCTGTGGGCAAAAGAGAAGTGCTCGTTGGAAGGGCCCAAAGCAGCACTCTTAGTTGGCCAGCTGTGCTCCAGGGAACCAGCCATGTCCTGGGGAACCAGCTGTGTCCCGAGGCCACCTCCCTACTTGCACAAATCTGACAGGTCTAGAGGCCCCAGGACACATGGTGTCTTACCTGTGGTTTTGTGTCTATCATGGAGCTGCTCCAGGAGCTAAGGAGGAAGAAGAATTTCCAGACATAGTACTTAAACGTCTGCACCAAAAGATAGCCGGCGGTCAACAGAGAACCAGCACTTTCAGGATCAGCTGCGTTTGAATGCACAATTGTAAAACCCAAATGACCTCAACATGCCAAAGCCAAATTCTATATAAGCAGGCACTTCTGTTCATGGAGATGATACGGCTGCTTAATAGAGTAGAAAATCTGGCAGAAGATTGCTCCATTCCCTAATAACCACGTCTGTGAAAAGATCGGGTTGAAATCAGCCTCTTAGCAAACTATCAACCATTCTCATGACAAGGAAGCTGCACAAGTGCAAACGACCATTACAAAACAGTAACATTTAAAAATAGAGCATCAGCAAATAACAAGTGACTGTTTAAACACCAACACTCCTCAGCAGCCACAGGAACAGTTTTGGGACCAGCCCCGTATTCACACATCACAGCTCTGCAGAAAACCGAGGGTTTTCCTTGGTTTTGGCTCTCTGCTACTTGCCATCTGTAAATAGAGTAAAGAACCAAGACATGCGAGACTGCAAACAGGTATCATGTAAAAGTATAAATACGTCACTGTAAATTAAACATTGATATCAGGATATTTTACAGTTCAGCAGCCCCCCAGATGTTACTGTGTGCACACAACTGTCTGCAATAAGGTTGAAAAGCACATGAACAGAGACATTAAGGAGGCCTATTCTCAAATACAGTGAAGTTCCATGGTGGATAAAACCCAATAACAGCAAAATGAATAAGAAAGGGTAAAGAAAAGAAAAAACAAAAATGTGATAAGAGGAGACATGGAATGTATTTTTGTAACCTGGGGGGTGGATGCAGTGACCCAGGTTGTGGATCTGGCTCCCCTGTTTCAATGGGGAGGGGCTGAGCCACTTGAGAGCAGAGCTGGGCAGTTATCCTCTAAAAATTCAACTGCTTCAGAAGAAAAACCTGGTTTAACAGGGGAGGATATCATATGTCTATTTGATTATTCATTTCTTTGCTTGGATGCTTTAATTTCTTGCTAGGAAGTCACTTCTTGTTTGATTTTCTACATGTTTCCAGGTGCTCGTAAGCTGGTTAAAATATATTTCTGGTTGTCCACCCGTCATTTCTGTCCTTTTGGGTTGCACTACCTCTCCTCTCAGATGCACACTGTACCAGCCTGAACACAAACTCTGGCAAAAGCAACCATTTTTCTTCTGGAGTAATCGCAAACAATTTCCCTGAGAAGTAACCACATTTCAGTGTCTCAGCAGCATAACACTACTTTGAAATGGCAAAAAAAAAAAAAACAAAACAGCATTCAAAGAGTTGATATTTCATGCCAACATATTCAGAAACTCACTATTTTTCAGAGAGAAATTTTAGAGGAAAAAAAATTGGAAGTTATTTGCACTTGTGCAATGACTTTGTTCCATCCTGTGCCTCTCTAAATAAGAAAGTAAAGGAAAATAAAAACTGTCATTTTTTTCATGAAGAGTTTTGCCCCTAGAGCTGAGGCTTCTTCCTACTTCTTTGTGTTTTGTCAGCTGGTGTAGGAGGCATATTATGCAGGAGTTAGGCACACATTTCCAAAAGAGAGAGAAAACAGACAGGACAGACAGTCCATCAAAAAGAAGATGATACTTGAAGTTTCAAACATATGAGACACACTGGAGAGAAGCAGCACTTTCCTTTAGTCCTGCTGAGTGTTCCTCTCCTTGTCTCTCCTCAGCAGCCCCATTTCAAATTTGTTTATTTTTGAGAGAACAATTGTCTCAGAAATCAGTGGGAGCAATTCTAATCCTAAAGTTAAACCTGTGCTTAACTACATCCCTAAAGTCAGCCCTTTGCTGATGAGGGGGGTGAAAGGGCTCCTTATAACTCCATGCAGCAGAATTCCTGGCGCACATGGAAAAGGAGAAAAGGAACCAACATATTTCACCACTGGTTTCTGACACAGTGTTGCTCGTCTTTCACATTCACACCATGCCTGGCAGCTGAGCACAGAGCCACTGGCCCCTTGTCTGCCCAGCACATTCAACCATCGCAGACCTGCAGAATTTGGGGATGAACACATGGCAGAACCACCAAAACACTGACACACCACATGTTTAAACTCTCTTTGGATACACAGCTTCTGTGCAACTTGAAGTCTACCAATATTAAATACTTGTAATAAATTGTCAGTCTCATCCTTACCTACCACTAATGAATGAAACATGCAGCACTGGACCAAACTGCAGAAAGGAGAAGTAAGAACTATGGAAAATATTTCCCTTTGTTCCCTACACAAGAGCATTAATTTGATAATTCTTTAAAAATGGAACATAGCTGGCATAATCAAATAAATTATTAGAAGGCATATAAATCATTACCACCTAATATGACTGCAACAAGAGTCAATGCAATTTACATATAAGTATGAGGAATGACTACAGTGTTTTACTGAATTAAAACTCGCAAAAGTTGTAAGAAGACAAATGATGTAAGATGACCCTACATTCATTTGCAAACTAAAAAGGCAGAAGAAAAGCAGCAGACAGATAAGTCTTACTTCTTCAACTATTTTGCAGCTTGCACTGAAAACAAGGATTAATCATAAAGTGGAAATTCTTTCATTTAATTAGAGACTGAGTGGGAGAGAATCTGAAAACAGACTAAAGCTGGATGGAAATTCTTAATGTTTTTGGAAATGAGGCATCCTGAACTGAGACAGGGATGCAGCCTTTCAGAAAGTCCAAAGCCAGACTGCTGTCTGGACTGCTAGCGCTGGCCCTTGTAATGTACTATTTACTCCCAGATGGACATTTCCTTACAGAACACACCTTCTCTGCTCTCACAGTTGGTCTAGATACCAAAGAGTTGTCTGCATGAGCCCTGTTTAACTTCCTGCAGAGGCTGGAAGGAAATATGTACAAAATCTGGTGCTGAAGCAGGGAACCAGAGCAAATGATCGGCTCACCCTTTCACCAACACATGCAGCTGAGCACAGCCTGGCAAAACTGGCTTCTATCCTGTTCTTTGCTCCTGGGTTTCTTCATGACACTATTTAAGATCCTTAAACCTAGACTTTTACGGACACTCACTCACCTTCTGGGTGTTCCTAATGCACAAGCTCCATTTGCGACCACAGGGCCCCGTCTGCCATCGCCAACGATCCCATCAGCACCAGCTGCAGGAATGTGACAACAGATACTCTGGGGCTCAACCTCCCTGGCCTCTGCTTTCCTCATTACGATGGGAAGGGGAGAATTGCAGTAGAGTTCTCTCAGGCTTCCAAATAGCTAAGGAGAATTTAATCACCACTTGCACAGCCTTACCCCAGTTACTGGAATTAATACCTTGGAAAATCTTTGAGAAAATTGTTAATTCTGCCTAAGAGCACACACTGAACAGTGTGCACAGTCCCACACCAAGCAATAAGAATCAATCACACTTGTAAGATGTTTGTTACATTCAGATTAGTGCACTTTGCATCCATGGGATCTCTATTTCTCTGCTGCTCCACACCCTTGACATGCCCTTTGCTATAGTTCAGATCTTAGAAGACCTTCCGCAGCACTAAGCAGGGATTCAAAATCAGTGCAAATCCCAATGCTCCTCTGCAAGTCTCCGGCCATTATTTCCTGCTCATCTCACCAAAACATCAGTCCTTTGCTCTGAAAATCTGAATAGCCTTGAGCATTCTCCTCTTTTTGCTTCAGCTCCATAGTCAAAAAGAGTAGGACAAAAGCAGAGGATGTGTGAGATGAGAGCCTTCAGTTTTTTCAGTCCACATCTCTTCTTCGGGGATTATTATTGCTTTTTAGTTCATTTTGACACTGTCAAAAAGCAATTTCAGCTTCTAACCCGGTTCAATATGGACTGCTCACGTGCTTTAAAAGCAAAGCACATGTTCACCTGCTAGGGCAGGGGACAGCATTTCTCATCAGCTGATCTGAGGAATTAATTCCCCCAGGAACTCTGAATTTACCATAAACCCTAATCCCTTCCACTTCAAAGTCCCTTTGGATCCAGCCTTCTCTAGCAACAGATAGACCTGCACTGATGCTGCCTCACCAAATCAGAGCAGCAAACCCGACCAAAACGTTCTGCCCCAACCCTCCTCCTCCAGAAGGAATTGAGGGAAAACAGACTAATACAAAACAGGTAGTGGCCATAGTGCTTCCTACAGAAATAAAAGGCACTCCTACATCATGGCAATGAGCCACCTATAAAACCTAGACAGAACAGAGGAGATCAATATTTGTCTTAGGGGCAATGAATGGCACACACACTGCATATTTACCTTAAGGACATGCATACATACACATATGACCACATGCAACAGCTTGTACAAAGAGTAACATGACAGGTATTTTTCTCTTGAATGTGAGAAAGATGTATTAACCCATCAGCACGGCTTGTTGCCCACACAGCGTGTAGTAAACTGTCATGATACACATCGCTCTTACTGGAGCCCTGCCATTCTCTTCTCAGTGTCTTCCATTCCTGTTCATTTTCAAAGGTCTTAAAAGTTTTATATAATTTTGCATGATCTTATCACAAATTTGCAAACACAAAAAAAATAACTGGCAGTTACAGTCACCACCTTTAACTGAAAGGCTGTCTTTCTGGCTCCTCTGTTTTAGTTGTACAGGTTATTTCCAGTTCTTTGACTTTATGCCTTACCTGCCATCCCCAATTAAAATAAAAGGAAAGGCTACCAAGAGACAAGCGTATAATTTCAAACAAGAGCTGACAGGGGCTAGAGATAGGGGGCTGAAGAGACAGAGGAGATGATTGTTTCTTTTCCCCTGGTTGCAGCCCCTCAGCTTCAAAAGCCCCTCGGTTTCAAAGCAGAGACACAAGCTTTCGAGTGCCTGGGCCGCTGCGCTGCCTTCCTCTGTTTGTGACATGTGCAGTCACAGTATTTTAATGGAGCCCAAAGCCCAGTTTTTAATGCAGACACTTGTGCTGGGGCCTGGATTTCTGCAGCTGATGTGACTCTAGGGAACAGCCTTCATTTCAAATAAAAGCCAGAAAAATGTTTCTTCCTTGCAAAGGATTTTGAGCAAGTAGGATCCATTGTAGCACAGCACATGCAAATAATTAAGACATAGCTATGAACTAGAAATCGTAACAGGTTGACTACAGATTAAAGTGATGTACAGACACCAGCTGTAGGCTTGCTCTCCTGCTATTGCTTCACAGATTACATTAAACATTTATTGATGGTGGAATTAACTTCAGCCTGACAGCTCTTTGGGGAGGAAAGGGTTTACGTGCATCTATAACCTGAGCTCCTAAATAACCAAGCTCCAGAGCAAGCTGCTTGCTACTATTCCACATCACCGAAGCCCTTGACTAAGCATTTCAGAAAGCGGAATCCAAATCACTGTCAATCCCCTGCCATCCCACAAGAACAAAATTGACAGCGAGGACAGCAGCAATTTGAGATGCCTTTCATGAAAAGTTAAGGCACTGGTACAAACATCTGGGAGCACATCACATATCAGGTGCTGGGAGAAGGATGGAATCTGAGGAGCAAAGCCCTTCCCAGATCACAGTCCTCATGTACAGGCAGAGTTTGTATTCACACTCAAGCCCCAAAATCAGCAGATAAGATGGACTCCTTTCCATCTGCCTTTTGTTGAGGCCAGGGGAGGATCAAACAACTACATATTATTAATCTGTATTTTTATAGTGCTTGCTATGTGCTTCTTAAACAGTGAGTAAAACTGAAAAGTCTTTCAGTTTATATGTATCTTCACACCATTTGCTCACTCAACCATTGATTTTGCTCAGTCTCCATCTGCCTGGAGCCAACAAGCCCACCATGCCTTATGCCCACCTTGCCGCTCACCCACATGCTCCAACAGCCAATTCCCTGGGGAGGCCAGTGCAGTTGCACCAGTCAAAACAGCAGTAGAAGGATGGGCTCCCATCTCAGTGGATTAATAATAATAACAACAACAACAACAAAAGATTAAAATAAAAAGTCTGGCCAACTCTTGCTATTTAGCCATGGAGCGCTTCCAGACAAACGTTTTCAGATGATGAGCTACAGCAGCACGGCAAATCAGCATTAGCAAAGGCAGCAACTTCTTGCAAACTGTGTGCTTTACTAACTTCTTGTTCCATTTGAATGCCCTACCTTCTTCAAGTCCCACATCAACAGCAACCAGTAGGCTGTCTTCATTTCTATGCAGCAGAACACTTTTGAGCAGCAAGAGTCCTGAAGACTTAATTGAGAAACCAGGTGTTCAAGTGATATTGTGCCTCACCCTCACCTCCCATCCTGCTGATGGAGACAGGGGTGAGAGACAGAAGGAGACAGGGAAAAACCATGAGCTAGAACCAGCTCTGATCTGCTAGGTTAACAGAGCCACTAAAAGTCATACAGACAGTTTGAAAACACTCAGCCCAAACGCACCCTTCCCAAAGCCTGCGGTGTTCCACAGGGGACCAAAAAGAATAATTCAGACTTGACTCCAGGCTGCAAACATTCCCAGCACAATTTCCTGGTTTCACCTGGGGGAAGTGAAACATAACATCGCAACAATTAATTCCCAAACAGAATGTTTTTTAAAACGTGGGTGATCTCAAGTATGTGGAATCTTCTGAGAACTTCACAACATCCATATGTCAGATTTTTATATATAGGCGCTCCATACGGCATATGGATTGCATCACTCGTCACAGCTGCTGATAATAGTATAAGAAAAATAAGTAAAGAAAGCCTGGCTTTCCTACAGTTGAAGTACCAGGGCCATTTTTAATATGTTCATCAGGAGCCCACAGACCCGTATCACAAACAAAATGCCCTCTAAGGAGCCCAGCTCACACGATGACCGAGATGCTTCAGCCACTTGGGAGCATTTTAAAATCTTCTCTGAAGTCCCCAAGGCAAAACCCTGGACTGCAGCAAGGGGCAGCGATTCTCATTGCCTCACTGAGTAGGGAAGTAATCCAGAAGTTACCACTAGTCACAGTCTCTCATCTTTATCCTCTTCCATCCCAGCCGCATTTCAGTGGGCCAAAGTCAGGCATACCCCTGTTCCCTAGCTCTGCCTTAAGAAAAGCGTGAGCAAATCCTTACTCTTCCTTGCACCTTCTTGCCCTGGCAAGCAGGGTCTTTTCTCAGAAGTAAACAAAGACCCCGGCCTCTCCCACGCAGCCAGGCACATTTTTCTAGCACTGTCGTCTTCCACATTTCTCCTGACAGATCACTAACCTGGCATCAGCATCCCTGGCTCACTCCCTTGCTATTTTGAGCTCAGAACTATTTAACCAACGGATATTGAACATACGTAAGGTTCTGCGCCTGGAGAGAATTTTATTTTTATTGTACACCAAAAAGGCATGTTCCTGGTTTGTCAGGCAGGTTTCATTTACACAGGCTTGCAGCACTTGCATACAGCTCATTTTATTCTCAGCTTGCCTCCAGCACGGCTGTAGGAGTACATCCATATGGTCAGGGCTACACAGCTAAAGTGGAAGTACCAAAACAGAGATGAAACTTTCATGCAATTATATGCACTGCTTCACTTTCTACATTGGGAAGCACACACCATCTCACTCCCACTGCATCCGCAGGGAAACACGTGGTAGCAAAGAGGTCCATGGCAAGGCATCTCCTCTGCCTGTGAGAGCCAGGAGCTGCTGCTGCTCTGCTGCTCGCACCACACTGGCCTCATGGGGCTGCTCAGGTGACACCATCTTAGTGGAGCTTCCTCAACCATCAGCCTAGAACTGCCAGAGAAATGCTATTACCTTCTTTCAGCAACCTAAGGTACACAGGGCAGAATTAAAGATACAGAGCCCCTATCACTTTCTGTCTCTTGAACCTCAATCAGTGCGTATTGAAACCCCACTGACCATCCCTCTCCAGTGACGGGTCCTGAGGGAGAAGGAAGAGACCTGGTTCAGTCATCAGGGTCACCTGTGCAGATGCCCAGACGGGAGACCCTACCAGACCAGGATCAACAGGACTCTCCTGTGAGCAGATGACAGGACCAGACAGGAATGATGTGGTAAGTGTCCTGTGCTGAAACAGCAGGAATTCATTGGTCTGGCTCCAATCTCTGTGCTGGATCCCACCTGCAGAATTCAATTTCTCCAAGTGCTCTGAAAGCAATAGAAGCTTTCCTGGTTTTTAATAAGCTTGCATTTAAAATCACTTCATCCACATATATGAATATAGGTATGTACATATATGTCAAAACATAAACCTAATTTAATTTCTCAGTGAAGATCATCAAATGGAAATACCTAAGACTATACACCCACATCACAAGCCAGTTCATCTCCTCAGAACTTGAAGTTCAAAAATTCACAGGAAGGAGTTTGATAAGCAAATTTAATGACTTTGCACAGATGTATCCACCTCCTTTTATATCACTTGTGATCAGATGACAGGCACTCACTCCTTGCTAGACTTTTTATGTACTTGCTCATTTGCATGCACTCCAGAATTACCCATTAAGGTCTGCCTTTTCTTGACAAATTTTTGCCTCTGATAAATGGTCAACACCGCTGGCCTGACTTTATGACAGTCCTTGGTCCTGACAGCTCAACTTAATTAATCTATTTAATTTATTGATTAAGCCCATGGCACAGAAGTATTCCCCATTAAATAGGATTTTTATCATCCTGAGTTATATGACTAAAGGCTCTCCTAAAATCTGAAATTTAGTTAGCAGCTGACATGCTGTCCATCCAAAAAGCCAGTCATGAAGAGGAAGAGTTGGAGATTACAAATGACTTGATGATTTTAAATAATGACCAGCAGATTAAGCTATAAGTTGAAACATATCCCGGATGCCTGTTTCACACACACACAAAAAAAGCATTACAAAACAATAATAAATCCTTGAAAACCTATTCTGAAGACTTTCTCTACCATTGGACTATACCCCATCACATTTGTGTCACTTGTAGCGAACAAGACGGTTCTATTTGTGCAAACTGTGACAGTTATGTCATTGAGAACATACAGGTTATTCAGCGCTACAATACTTCTTGGATGACTGATTAATATGGATGTAAAACTGTGCAGTTAAAAATAAAACATACAAGGAAGCAAACTACAGGCTTAAACTACAGGCTTAAGCAGAGAAGTAAAAGACCAGCATAGTCTCTAAATCTAAAATTAAGAAATCATGTCCAGATGAAGGACATTCAGGTAAGTCAATTACCCTGCTGCCAAAGCCCCAAAGTGCTCACCTTCCCCTTAATTATCAAATACCCAGAAGCCATTATAAACTGGCAGGAAATTAGAAGCCTAACCAGGCAGAGCAGAAAGCTGACACATCACACACCCTACACGTTAGCCTTACTATCTGTGATGCGACAGCTCCCTGCACATCCACATCTGTTTGCAGAAAGATGCAAATGAGGTTTAACTCTTGCAGTAGTCTAGCCACTGAAGGATAATTAGAATAAATACTGTTTCTATGCTAATTACTATTTGTGTTTTTGCTATAAAACGACTTCATTCAGGGAAGCCTGAATGAACAGGTAGGGACAGCTAGACTGGACAAAGGAAAAATGGTCTCATAATTACATACAGTTTAATTTCTAGACATGAAATAGAAATTATCTTTTTATGGGATGCTGGTCATATCATTTTAGCATTAATATGTTGGATACTTTACAACTGTTGCTTCATTTCCTTGCTAATTTATTTTTAAACTGGTGACAAGCAGGATGAAAACATTCTATATAAATCTGTGCAGCATCTGAAATCACTTCAGTTCTGTGAGCAGCAAGTTGGGGGAGAGACACCAATTGCTCAATGTATGTATTTTCAGGACGCTTTCCATCTGCATGTTTGGATTTACATCTCAGTTCACTCCAGACGGGCATCTGTATTCCCGCAGGAGCTGTTATCAGTGGTCATACCTCCTCCTGCGAGGCAGGCAGCCCGGCAGCAGTCGCTCCTCTTCGGCCCCTGGAGACAGAGTCTGCAGGCAAACTGAGCAGTCTCATCCAGATGGAAAAATCAGATGACAATCTTTTTTTATCCCAGTCTTGAGTCTGTCTAACTCTGGCAGGTAGCAGTCTAGGCTAACACATTATTATGCTTAATTTCTCTCGCAGAGCAGAAACCAACTGTTACTATTTACCCTCACTGTGCAAGTTTTACGAGGGTCAGGTCCAGAGCCACATGCTATTTCCCTCCATCTCCCACAGCTCAGACACCCTCCAGCCCTTTGGCTGCTGCCCCTGCACCGCACAGCACCCTGCGCGCTCCCCGAGGGCACGGTGCTGCCCCACCAGTAGATGCCACAACCTGCGTTACAGACCACAGCGGTGGAGTCGCTTGCCCCAGCTACATCTCTGCCAACAAAAGACAGCCAGTCCCAGTTCCCAGCATCGGCAAAGGGGCAGGGGGATCCTTCGGTGGAAGGATCCTGCACCTTCAGCCACCCCGCAGCCAAGTCCTCAGTGCTGAGGCTCCAGAGCTCCCATGGAGAGAGCCGGAGCTGGAGCCCTGCTCACTGTGAGCGTGTGTGCTCACCAGCACGTTTAAGCAATGCATGTGCACAGCTCCCTTTTCAATTTTTTGTCTCTGAACAGCTTTAACTTTATCTCCTAATTAAAACCCACACTGTTTTTACTCTACAGATTCAGATAAACAGCGAGAAGGGTCTGGAAGCTGTCTGTTGCTTTGCAATGAGATTTTAACACATTGCAAATAACATCACAAACATCCAAAAGTGCATTTGATTGTCTGTGGGCAATTTCAGCCCTTTGAGGCCACCAAATTACTTCTGACAACAAAGAATATTCTGAAATTAACTTTGAAAGGTGTCTCTGTTTTACTATGACAGAGGAAGGAAAAGAGACAGGTCACGCTTCTCTGCAGCATTCCTGTACCTGAGCAATGGAGGATGGATTCCTGCAGGACATCGCCCAGCTCCAGCACCTACTGCAGGAGCCTGGAATCGGACACTGTCTCTTTTAAAGTAATTACATTTAAAGTTAGAGGTAGCATGGCTTGATCTGTGACAAATGCACAAGCACAGAAGCTGGATATGATCGTATCAGAATCCATGGCATGCTGTTTTCTGAAGAGACAAAACTAATTGTTACTCACCACCCCTCCCAATTTCCCCCAACCTTTGCTGAAACAGCTCTGCATGGACACAAATTACACAGCAGTAAGTGTGTTTATATTAGCACATGGCTGACAACAGCCTTCAAAACACTGCATCACACCGTTATTCCAATGGAACCACAATGAACACGCAGTTACAGACCCCGACCCACATCTATATTGGAAAACCCTGCCTTGCTCCCCCTTGAGCACACACTTGTACGTTCCCACGCCTGCTTTCCTTGGATACTCCTGCCCAGCAGCCAGAGGCTGGTATTAGATGCAGAAGAGACTTTGTCTTTCACTACAGGCTCCCTCCTCAGAGCCAGGAGGAAGTTTGTTTGCCTTGTGACAATTTCGCAAAGTGGGAAAACAGCATCTCTGTTATTACAGCACATACAAAGCACAAGTCACTAATTGCCTCTTCTCACACTGCTGTAAACATTGACAATAACCCAGAATTCAAAGGCCTCACTGTAAGATGGAGCTCAAAGTGATTTGCAAGACCTCAAGCTGTCCCACGGCCAAGGCTTCAGCTTCAGTCACGGGTTGCAAGTGCTCCTGCAGCAGAACTGATTTCTGGTACCAGCTGGAACACGGGCACGTGTTTATGTCTGTGAGGTCAGAGGGCTGGATGAATTTTCCATTGCAAGATTCTCCTGCAGTATACAAAGCTCCATTATGGACAAGAGAACATAAAATAACCCTAACCCTGGAATCAAGAAGATGTGTCACTTCTTTGAAGTTAATAAATAAGATATAAATAAAAAGCTATAAACAGCTGTAGTCTTGATTCTGCCTCATCGTGTCAAGGGCAAGACTGGTGCAAAGACTACAAAATATCACCACCTGCATCATACACGACCATGGGAGACTTTGCTTGTATGAAAACTTCTAACTCAAGGAAAAAGGTCAGAGGTGCCATCTTTGTATCATTATTTCAAAATCTTCTCATTCATAGCCCAGGCTACCCAAACATAGCTGGTTTTGTTACGCATCTCAAAGCGTGGTCCATCTCTGGCTCTCACAGCTGAGTCTGCTTTCTGCTCACAGGCAGCATAAGCAATACCTTTGCACATCAGTCATATTCAAAAGCTACCTAGATCTCTATAACTTAAGTATATACTTAGCAAAATCAGGTGTTGCTCAGCTATCAGAAACTCCCCCAGTATTTCAGCTACTAGAGATACTTTTGCAAGAGTATTATGAGTTGTTTAAACTTTTGTTATCCTGAATTCACAGCACTGCAGTGTACGTAAAATTCTTATTTTTAATTAAGATGATAAAACATTCTGAAGCCAGAGAAACATCCAATTTTTGTAATTAGAGAGATGAAGAAAAAATTGGCTAAATGTATCCAGAACTAAATTTCACAATGGTTACACCAGCTAAAAGTTACAGAGCTTGGAAACTAGGTTGCACTTTTAAGAGACTCTTTAATAATTCAACACCTTTCAAGGTCAGAGAGAAAGCAACGATACAGTGATTTCTCTTCTTGAAATTTAAGAGCTCTGCTCAGTCCTCTCATATACGTGCATATATATTCCAAGGGTTACTATGGGATCTGCAACAGTCACGGTCAGCATGTCAAGGCAGTGTTTACAGCCCTGGCCCATCTGAAATGGGTATTCGTTACTAGTTTTCTTGAATTTCTTTTTCACTACAAAAGTGTAACTTAGCTCTAAGGTCTGTGGAACAGGAACCTTCTTTTTCAATATATCTAGATGTTGTTTAGTGTAGGAGGGACCTGAACTCTAACTGAAGTTTATAAGTGCTACTCCAAGAAAACAAAACAAAACCCACAATTGACTGTAGTAAAATAGAAATAACTCCCAATCAACTGCCACCGAAGCACAGCTCCAGTTTGAGATTTGGTGGATTGAGTACCTGCATGGGAGTGTTCAACTCCCCAGCAATCAATCAGACCATTCCAAAGTCATTCAGAACAAGTACGAAAATCTCTGAGAATTACAGAGCAAACAACTGCACTAGCAGATGTGAGCACGGAAAAAAAAAAAACCTTCTAATACTTCATGGAGAGTTAGAGAACAAAGTATTGTTCCTTACAATAGTGGGCTAAAATAAAATGCACAGATGGGCTACAGAAATTAAAATTAACATTTTGATACTTTCACAGAGGTGTTGGGCAAAGAAATGGGTGAGTGAAACCCTTCCTTATCTTGCACACATTGCAACATCTGCTTTGACAATTGGGTTTTGATGAAACCTTTCTTCCTCCTGTGCTAATATAACTTGGCTGATCCCTGTTAGAAAAGCATCACTTTGAAAACAGTTTCTTAGAATCCAAACATCACAGCTGGCATTTATGCAATCAAAAAACAATCCTTCAACTCTGTGTGGACACAAACTAGAAAAAGAGCTGGCATGCCCAAAAGCAAGTTCACATTCCAATTTAGACACATACCAATGGCAATTTATTGACAAAACACCTTGGTTAATAAGGGAGATCACTCTATGCCTTCAAGTAGTTCCCTCAGTAGTTGGATTCTCTGGTTCTGCCTCCAAAGAACTAAAAAGAATGTTCCCCCCCTCTAGCTGACTAGCTGAGGTTAGGAAAAGGCCACTCCTTTCACAGAGAGAAAAACTACAAACCAATAGCACCAAGTACACAAAATCAGTGCAAATACAAGAGGAACAATTCAGAAGCTCCCTCTTTCCTGCCATTTATCACAGAATCAAGAATACTATCCAAGCACTCTCTGTTAGTTAATTTGGTGTCTTTATACATTTTTAAAATGTGATTTCTGGTAGGTTTGTTTTTGCACTGATCCGTCAGTGTGTTGTACATAAAATGACAATTCAAGTCTCAAGCTATCAGCCTCTTTCTGCCAAGTAATGAATAGCAGATGCTTAAAAAAAGTCTCCTGGCATTCCAGAGAGCTAAAGGATAATGAATCACAGTCTCAGAAAAACTTATTTTTCTCCTCCCGCCCTCCCTTTGGTCGCTCACAGGAGGAGGTTAAGTCACTGGGCTCCAGAATTTTCATTTCTGAGTTTTAGCATATGGTTTTCAAGCACCAGCAAAACCTCATTTTCACTTTGCACATCACATGGAATTTTGTCATTGATTTGGACAAGATGTCAAAAGAGTAGAAAACAAGCTGTAAAACCCACCCCCAGGCTATCCTTTCCTGTTAGATTGAAAAGTCCAGGTTAACAAAGGTGCTAATAAGTTGTTAGCGGTGTTTCCCTTCCGCGTGTAAAAAAAACTTGCTAGTCCTTAAGGGAAACAATTGAGTTTTTGGAAGAATTATACCAAACCTACACGGTAAGCTTTATTCCTGGTTTTTAATTACTTCTTTTGACGCATTTATTTTTAAAAGGTCTTCCTCTCTTCTCCAATGCTTGGGAGTAACTACACATAACCAGTGCTACATCTAACCAGATGCTTAAGTGATTCTTTCATCAGTCTCACAAGCCCAAAGAACATGTGATGGAGAATTATGACAGAAAAGCCACAGAAGTGTCCCAAGTACCTGGGACGCTGCCTCAGTACATAAAACGAAGGCAGTTGGTTATTATCTTGACATCCCTGGTGGCTTCTGCCACTGCTGAAGAAGTAGTCTTGAGAGGAGTAGTTTGAAAGCCCCCTTTTAGCAATGAAATTCCTGACAAACACGAGAAGGCAAATGTTGCCCAGCCAGCCAGCCTGCTAAAGGCCCCTTCCTTTGATACGTCCTCGCTTCTATTTCTATTTCATAGGATGAATATAAAATTTTGAAGCAGGGAAAACCTGCCCCACTCAGACACGCCAGCAGGGTGTGCACCGGGCAGGCAGCAAGGACAGGAACAATTTCTATTTTTTGTTTATTAGTTTATCAGTGACCCAAACACACCAGGCTGGAGGGAGCACATTTAAGTGCCAGCTCACGCAGGTGTCAAGCAGAATGAGAGAGTAAGTAACAGAAAAGGACGGGCGGCCACGGGGAAGCACGTTCCTGGCCCCTCGCCCATGTAACGCGCATCAGCACGTACACAGGGACGTGCACCAGGCAGACAGGGACACACAAGCAGTGTCCAACTAGCAAGCACTTCTAGAAGGAAAACAAAACCTGGCACAGAGAAAATAGGTTTTTATCATACAACTGTTGCTTGCAAGTATGCTAGTAATTAATCATAACAGCCTGGCCCCAGATGGACCAAGACTGAAACACCAAAGCTCACCTTTCCTTCAGCACTTGTGTACCACGTCATCATTGTCCCAGTCCAGTGTGCTTCTCTCATACTGCCCGAGCTTGCCTTGACGTTGCTCAGTCTCCTGACGTTAATGAAATAATCTGTATACTAATTAAACCTGCCTTATGAGAACGAGGGTTCTGATGCACGTGTTCAAGTCAGGGCTGTTACGGGTGAAGATAAAAATCTCACAACTAACCAAGCACGTAACTGGTGGTCAGCACGGCACTTCTGTCACTCAGCTAACAGCTTAATATTCACAGGCTGCATTTTAAGGAACTTCGCCTCTAAAGGTTTGTCGGCACAGAAAAGCAGCATGGCAGTACGTGGTTCCCTACAGGCTTTTGCCCTTCACATTATAGCAGTATGAAGGGAGAATATGCAGATCGCACAGTGTCTTGGTTTAGAAAAAAAACAGGTGTCGTACAATAAGACCTCTGAGACAGCAAGTAATTCAGATGTGATCAAAAAAGTACTCCATGCCAACACGGGTGAAAGCTGTTGGCAGCAAAGGAATATCAGCATCTACTCACAGCAGTGCGTGTACTGCTCCAAGGGTGCCCAAATGCACCCGGTCTCTGCCTCCCTGCAGCAGGGGCTGTGACTGCACAACCAAGTTTTGCCACGAGCTCTGTAAAACTGCGTGTGCTCCCTGTATGATCTTCAAACTCCACGCTGAAGTGCAGATATTTCACAATGGATTAATCTGTTTGGGATAACCTAAGCATTCTCACAATTAATGACTCTGATGGGCTCAAATTTTCTGGAACTGGTTCTTTTGATGAATACACCGTGCGCACATGGACTCAGCAGAGAAAGTGAATCCCTAACCTTTTGAAAATTTAAGTGTCTAAACGGAAATTGTTTTTACTAGTTAGATACAAACAAAAAAGGGAGGTGATGAGAAATTCAAGGGAATCAAATTAACCTTTTTTTAAACAATTACTCATTTGTAGAGATAGGCACATTTTTAAGTTGTGAAATCTCTGATGTATGCAGGCCACCGAGGCCGGAATCAATAAAAAGTGAAAATGAAGTGGTTTTGTGTAGACTGATTTTTAAAGCAAACTTATGCATTATTTATACATAAATCTGCCTATAGTGACTGGAAGGCAGATTGAAAAGTCTAAAGGTTTAGACTCAGTTGAAAATTTAAGACAAATCGTGTTATTAAAATAAGCCTTGATTAGTTCTGCAGAATACAGAAATCCGGACTCACTCACCTACAGATACATTTCTAATGTGCGCAGTTCTAGTCCGCAGTGTATGTACAAGTAACAAGACCCTCTTAGAGCAAGACAGACTGAAGTTTCAAAGAAGAAAACAGCTGGACGTCACAGGAAAAATTAAAAAAAAAATAATAATTCTACAAGTAATTCACATGTTAAACATTTACAATACACTTTTTTTTTTTTTTTTTTTGCACAAGGTACCTTCTTAGACATTCATGACAGCTGCTTTTAGTAACAGACTCCTACTTATCAAAACACGTAGGATGTTGCAAGTGGTTAGAAGACTTTTCTCAGCAGATTGTGCTCTACATCTGGGATGGGATTTCCAGAAGACACTGAAGCATCGGTTCTCTATTTCTCCCAGTGGTAAAGCAAAGTCCATGACTTCAATGGGAAAATCACCCAACTGCAGCTTGGTCTTCACTACCAAGCAGCACAGCGCAACAGGGCAGGTCTGCGGAGTGAAACAGCCGGTACTGAGGACCAAACCCCCACAGTTTCACACATTGTGACCACGTGTAAATACGCTACTGATCCAAACTAAAAATGCTGACAGAAAAAATGTGGTTTTAGTGGACAGTAGTTTATAAAGATCACTTCAATATAACAACCAGGCCACATCCAGTATTTCTCCACAAGCTTAAATATAAAGCATTTATTATTCTTTCCTCTTGGACTGTACTTTGCCAGAAGACCAACTGATCCAGCTCCATGCAGCAAAGTCAACTCACTTCAGCATAATTTGGTTGTCAATTACTACTCTAACATTTTCTCAATCTCTATTTAAAGAGCAAAACAAAAAAAGCAACCAGCTTAGAAAAAAGAAAGTCTTCAAAACCTGCAGATAATACAAGATTTCATAGGGAAGAGGAAAAGAGTGAGAGGAAGCTGGAATATAAAAAATGTCAAGAAGAGAGCTTGTACAATTTCAACAACATCCAGCTGCAATTCAACCCCTGCTTCAGCTCTAATCTCTAAATCGATCCAGCTCTGCCTAGAAATGCTTGATTAGCTATATGGGCCTAAGGTTATATATGACAAGTACAGAAAGTAGTAGTTTCTATCTCCTTACCATTACTGGGGTTCAACTTTAAAACTTATTTACCTTGAAAGTACTTAAGGGATTGCAGCATTAATTATTTTTAAAGGACACTCAATGCAATTGGTGGCCCAAAATTGATGAGTATATAAAAAAATAACAAAGGAGAAGAATTAATTGGGGATCTTGGGACCTTATTAAAATCTATTCTTGATTGAAAGTTCTTTGGCTTTCTACTGCTAAACTTCTCTTGATGAGGTAACTACATTTTTACTTTAGGAATACCATTTGGTGGAGAAAAATAACACATTTGCACTACAAATTGGCAGTTTTCCAAGGAAAAAAGATTAGTAGGACCGAAAGCCTTTACATCTAATGCTGAAACAGGATCTGGTTCTTGTATGTCTTAGAGGCAAACCTCCTCCAAAGTGTCACACTTCGCGGAGAATCCTGGGAGGCCAAGAACACGTTCACAAGGCTACGTTGCTGACAGAAGTGTCAAACTGGCCAGGATAACGGAAACCTTCACCTCTGCAGGTAATTCTACAGTACTACCCATCCCTCAGGTCAGGCACAAGATGTGCAGGAAAGGAGGAAAACCTCACCAGTCCAAACAGCGTCATTCCCACAGTAAAAGGACTGCTGGATGCAAGCTACAGGGAGGCTTAATGTGACACCAAAGCTCAGCTGCTTCTCCTACAATGAGCAGAGACGGACACGAGTACAGACATTCTGGACAGGACATTCCTTCCAGAGGGGCTATATGAGCCCAGGGATGTCCATACAGGTGATGTCTTCACACTACCTACCTCATATCTGAGCCACCTTAAAAGCCTGTGCCAATCCTACCTCTTCAAATAGCAAAACTCAACAGGCAAAGAAAAATAAAAAAAAGGTAAATTCTTCAACAGCATTGAGGAAAAACAGCCTTGACTTCAAACACTAGCAAGATCTCTCTTTTTATCTCATCACTAGCCAACTTCGACAGTTGTTTGGCCACAAAGCCTCAAGCGCCTTCTCAGTTTCTTGACATTAAAGTCCCTGTAAATCGATCCAGATCTGCCTAGAATGCTTGATTAGCTATATGAGCACATAGTTATATATGACAATTACAGAAAATAGCAGTTTCTACGTCTTCAGTGTTTAGGTGTAGTATTTTGGTTTGTTATTTTATTTTTCCTCCCCGCTGGTACCACACAATGAACTTCAGAAGTTTCACTGTACAGCAAAATATTAATCAAAACCACCCTTTATTACCACTTCTTCCATGCTCTGTGTTGTTTCCACAGCGTCCAGCTTTGACTACACCAAATCACTTTGCTCCTCCGTGGAAATCTGAAATATACTGCACACACCAAGTGAATTAAGCAGAAGACCAAAGCATCGGGAAGCGAACGGCTGTGCCTGCCCATGAGGGTGGAGGGCAGGCTTCACCTGCTGCACCACAGGGTTTTCACGCTTTTGCTGTTTTTTACAGCTTCTTTGAACAAACCCCTGGTCTTTTAGGGGAAGGAAGTAGCATCCCACTTTCTAAGCTAAGCTCTAATCTCCCCAGTCTTTTCAGTCTTATTTATTAGTAGAAACCTTGACCATTTTGCTTTCTTCAACTACTCTAAATCTGCTTTATAGCAGTTAAGACAGCAGCTCTTTTAATAGTAAAAATCTCAAACTAAAGCAAGTCTGGAGCCCTGCTGCTTGCCCAGAAACTCCTCAGACCCGCGTCACAGGTCAGAGATCCCGTCACTCACAAGACCCTCGCACAGCTTGCTTTAACGTGAAGGTTTTTTGAATCTCACCATCCCCTGCTCCAGGACCTCTCTATTCCTCTGAGAAAACACTTCACACATTCCCCAGGTTTTCTTCCTCACAGTGTTTTTCTCAGTATTAATTTCTCTCCCTTTAGTGACCCCACATCTGCAGCCACCTGTTCATCCGTCCTCTCTTCTGTCCTGATTGCAACTGCAGGACAGGTGGCATCAGCCTCCTGCAGCTCTCAGGTCCCGGTGCCTGGGCTGACAGCAGAGCAGGAAATCTCCATTTCCTCAAGGCACTCGGCTGTTCCTGCCATTCCCTGCTAACAGCTGAGAAGACTCTTCATAGCCTTCATTTCAAACCTTCACACATCCCCCAGCAATTTGTCCCTTTTGATTTCCATGCAGATTATTCCCAGAACACTTCCTTTAAGTGAACAACCTATCTTCACCACATCTTTGCCTTCTCTTCTTTTCTTCCAAATATAGGCAATATGTTTGTTGTCATTTTGCACAGTGATCTCCTTTAATATCTCCAGCGATAACATCCTTCCAGTCTCCCTACTTTTCCCACCTAGTGCTAGAGAGAGAGTCAAGAAGAGTGGCACCCTGACAGGGGACCTATAAAAGGTTCAAGGATCTTTTTTCCTTTCACTGTATTTGTAATAGGAATAAACCTTCTGTAAAGTTCCTGAAAGCAGAATGTACATTAGCAAAATATTTCTGCTGTGGGTTAACATCAGAGGCTAACGGGAGAAGCTGAATAATTTACCCTCAACTGCTAAAACCACTATTTTTTGGTAACAAAAGATTTAAGTGAATTCTTTCTCCTGCTCAGTCTTCAAATCTGTTTCAAGTTTCCAGCCATTCCAACAGCTGCCTTTTTTTTTAATTTTTCTTTTAATAAGAAGACTCTTACAAACAGCAAAGGCAGATAATTCATGATGAGACATGCTGGACAAGTTTTGTTGTTGTTGTTTTTTTACTAAAGAGACATAAGATGGGGCTGCATTGATGGAGAACCCCACACCTCTAAGCCAGACTTTAGTACACATTTCTAAAGCAGATAACAGCTGGAAGCCACTGCCCACCAGAGACCCAGCTGATGCCCCGCATAAAGCTGCCTTTCTTGAGTACACTGAATAACGCCTTCCCTGCAGCTGCTGCCGAGGAGCCTTTGCTTGTCTTCTGCCAGGAAGCAAAGGCTACACAGCAAGGCAAAAGCTGCCCTTACCCAACATTTTCCTGAATGTTTAAACAGGAAAACAAAGTCTTTGAAATACCTGGGGGTAAAATAGGTTGGTTGAAAAAGAATACTTCTATTTTGATAAAAAAACCCCACATTTTAAGTTTTGTCTAGATTCTACATAGGAGCCAGACCAAAAACCAAATCATTTCCTTACAGCGCTAAGAGAGTCTACCAGAGCTGAATAGCTTTAATAAACACATATTGCGTATGGTTAGACCAAGATCATCTTCCAGCAGGCTCCTTCCCCTGAGACCAGCCTCGTATCTGAACTTTAGCTGGACTTATATTTCAAACCACAAAGGAAGCAAGCAGGGACCATCCTCCAAAACCCCTGCTAGGGGAAAGGGGGGCAAACGGAGATAAATCAGGATGAAGGTAAAGACAGAAATAAGAAACTGAGTTGCCCTCTGGGAAATACATAATTATGTCTCCCAGTTTGTCTTCTAATCATAGAATTGAGGCAGACAATTCAGGCAAAGCATTAGTAGCTTCCACACAAGTTAGGCAGTTAACCCTAAATTTTCAGATTCAGTATTGGCAAAAAAAAAAAAAAGTCAGGGGAGGGGAAGAAAATGAAGAAGAAAATCACCAACACTGCTGCAGCAGCGCTAAGCTCAGGATCTTCATGTGGCCAAAAGTTCCAGCAGCATTTAAAGCAGAGTTCAGGGAATGATGATCGCACTGCTCCCTCAGACCACATGACGGCAAATGAGGAAGGATGGGTTGGGAGCAGAACTGACACGAGGCCAGACTTCAGCCTGGACCATTACCAAGAGCAGCACGAGGATAACCTGCTCAGAAAGATGATAAACCTCCCTGGTCTTGCAGGGGAAGGAACTGCTAAAATTCAAGACTTGCTCCAGAGAAGCTGCGCCTGAGACTGACGAAATAACCGAGGAAGGGACAGAAAAATGGCTAAAGCATACATACTGCAGCCAAGCAAAGGCAGCAATCCTTTCAACCCCTGGTCTTTGCCACTCCGACACAAGGCTTCACCTTGGGGCATGCTCAGCTCTCAGCTTTCACAGGAAAGGGAGCAGACCTGCATCCAAAACAAACCCCATGCCGCTGAAAGTCTAGTTGGCAAGTCCCCCACAGACCCGTAGCCCAGCTTCACAGCCTGGTCACATCAACTATGGGATATTGACCCATCCCAAACGAGCAGGTGACACTGGTTTGGCCAGGATGCTCAGGCAATGGGATATAATCCAGCTTCTCAGGTTGGCTTCACCAGCTTCCATCATGACAGCACCAGGCTAAATAAAAGCATCCTGACCCAGGAAAAGAGCCCCTCCAAAACACGACCGCCAAAACAGCACAGGAGGGCAAATGGGGCAGACATGTATCTCTATTGTGAATGGCAACAGCAGAGTCCCAGGGTGACTGAGGCCGGAGGGATTTGTACAGTACCACTCACCAACACGCAGCAGAGCCCTTAGACTGCTGAGAATATCACAGCAATAAGTAAAATGAGAGCAAGCAAAGGAGATCGTCTTGCTTTAGCTTCAGATCCTCATTTTAACTGGAGAAAATTCAATTAGTTTCTACCCAGAAGCAGTTTAGCTGCCATTGTTGGCAATCAATGGTCCCTAAATGCTGAGAAACTGGCAACTGTTCAATGTGCTGGCAGAGAGGCTTTCCTAATTAAAGATGTCACTTTTCCAGCTAATTTAAGTCTGCCATCTCTTTAAAGTACCAATTGCCACAACAAAATATGAATAGGAAATTGACTTTCTGTGCATCTGTTTTCGCAAAATACTTCCTCCGAGTCATATGTTTCAGCTTAAATGGCTTAGGTCACTTGCTGGGAGGCGATAGCAGAGCTTTGTTCTGCCTCCCAAATACCGCTTATATAAAGAAAAAAAAATAAGCAAGGGTTCAGTCGTCTACAGGAATGAAAAATGGATTTGTTTGCTTTCACATCTTCGGTGAGTTGTACTGTATTCCATCTGATACTGATTTTGCTAGGATAAAAGAACAACAAAGAAATCCCCACTGAATCAGTCTGCTTATCTAAACGGCTTCCACTGCACTACATACTTATCCTCACAACAACCCTGGGGATAGGGAAATGCTGTTATTCCTGCTGGAAGGAAATGTGAAGGCATAATGCTGAGACACAAAGACTTTTTTGATGTCTAACTTCCACTGAAGTCAAATTTCTGAGTCATGCTCCTTTCCACAATAGATAAATAGCATACCATTTGTTTCTGAATCCAGCTATCTCAAGACATTAGCCAACAGCACAATGTTAAGACTATTCATGCTCTTTGGCAACAAATGAAAAGCAACACCTATGCACCTGTGAACAGAATTCCTACATTCAGTAATGAAGCAGTGTCATAACTTCAGTGCAGAATCTAATGCAATCGCAGGTACCCTCACTCCAGTCCTTTCTGCCATGGCCCCAAAATCCACGGCTCCTTTATCAGCACCATCCTGAGACAGCCAAGGGAGGAAACACAATGAGTCCCAGCACAGCCGCCTTTATCAGAACAGCTTCTGACTCCCCTCACTCCTCCTAATCTCTTCTTATTTTATGGCACATTCATGAATCTGCATGGAGCAAATCATACTATATGCACTGCTAATTCAGATAGCACAACAGAGTCCATATCTAAACTAGTTTCCTTCACACCCCAAACCTCTGACCAACAAAGCAGTTAAAGGCAGGACTTGAAATCTTGCCCTTCCCTCTCATCCAAAGAATAGAAAGGCCATTGAATTTTGAGGTTGCAGGATGCCTGATACAGCTAGACAAGAGCCACCCTCTACTGAACACCAATAAAACAGCAATAAAACCCTGATCTTCAGCTGGGAACTCAGGTCTTTTTATTGTACACTAAAGTTAAATTCAACATGGGTGAGATACATTCAACAACTGTAATTACTCACATGAGTATAACTGACATGATACTGTGTTTCACAAGCTTGGAAATAATGGCTGGCTACCTAGAGTTGGTTAAACAGAAGCAAATCATGCATTATTTATAATTTATTAAAATTTATTTTAAACAATTCCTCTCCCACACCGTCATTTGATCAGCTCTGTTTACAGTCTACAACTGTGGAGCAGAGGCGTGTGGCATTAATTAAGCCACCAGGCTCTCCCACCCCCAGGGATGACAGAACAGACCCACACTTCCTTCCTGAAATGGAAACCACCTAACGTTGGGTAGGAAGGGGGAAACATTTTATGCTTAAGATGTTTTCTCTCTGCTAAAGCAAGTTCAGCTGTTCCCACTGCAGTATGCCCCTCCATCTCAGGAAGGACTTCTGGCAGAGTGACAAACCATCTGGGAGCTGAAATAAGGGACTCCATGCCACACTAAGGAAAAAACATGGATATACCCTTTCCTCACATCTAGTTCCACAAAAGGGAATTTCCTTGGACTCTACCTCCTCTTCTAACCTCAAATTGTGTTGGTTAAATTTCTTAACACCAGAAACACATAATGGGTTGAGTTGTAAGGGACTTTTAAAGATCACCTAGTTCCAAACCCCATGCTGTGGGCAGGGACACCTTCCACTAGAGCAGGTTGCCCAAAGCCCTATCCAACTTGGCCTTGAACACTTCCAGGGTACAACTGCAAAGCCAACTCCAAATTATTTGCAAATAGTTCCTCTAGACTGTGAGAATGGTAATATTTTCCGAGCCCCGTTCAGCAATGTTGCCATTGTGCCTGGCTCCAGCCCTGAGGCTGGATGTGAACTCCATACCCCACCAACCAAGGTCAATGAGGCTTTCTTTTCTAAAAAATTAAGTCACAGAGCACTGGAATGAACGCTATGCAGAACTAATTTGTAAAGCCCAGCCACAGTGTCTGTCTGCATATTTGCTGGTGAATTCCCTCCCCCTCCTCCCTGGCCCACGGCTTCCCATCCTGTATAGGGACATCATGGCTGGAGTCAATCCGAGGACTGTCTGCCCTACTCTGCCTCCTCCAAAGGAACAGTGCACTTTCCGCTTCCAGCTCTCCCTCCTGAAACACAGGATTATACTCAGGAGTCAACGCGTAATCACAGTCATGCCAAGAGGGGAACAGAGTCATCATCACTCTGGGGCACCTCCAGCCCTCATCCCCAGTACCTGCAGCTGCTGCTCACCCAGCACCCATTGGTTACCTTCCCAGCAGAAAGGGCAGAGCTTATCCGCACCCTTACGGGTGGCACAGATGCAAAGTGGGACTCACACAGCAATGGTGCCTCACCATCACACAGGAGGCTGCAGTGCGGAAAGGATAAATCAGAGGATGGCCCATGGCTCCTGCAGCCTCTGCCACCCCCAGCATCATACAGGACGGTGGTCACAGCCCGCTCACACCCATCAGGACATGACGCTGCTGTCTGCAGGTACCCAAACTCACAAAAGCCATTCCAAGAGCAGCTTGCTGCAGGACAACAACCGAAAGCAAAGCCTTTCCCAAGCTCTCTGAGAAGGCTGCTTTGCAGAGGAGGAGCCGCGGAGCCCCACTCAGCACAGGGCTCCAGGACAGAGCCTGATGACCTTGGATACAGGGCAAAAGGAGTGCTGGAAATGAGGAATACAGCTATAAAAAAAATTTAAAAAAAATATATAAATATATATATACACAAAATCAGGAATCTCATCTCCTTTTCAGACCTCCTAATTACTCAGTCTAGTAATACAAATGCAATATGGGAACATTCACCACTAAGAAAATAAAAAAAAATGCTTACAACTTTATATACATATGCACATATGTGCACATATAGTTTACAAAAATAACATGTTTAACTGTATATTCTACATGAGCACATTTCATTTTAACTCAGGGATATATCACGCTTATTCCAAGTTATTTTATGTACACAGCAGCTGTGCACCAACACCTCCATGGGGAAACCTGCGGGGTACTGCTGCCTCCATCTACCTAAGTGCTAATGAAAAAATAACCCACACAAATACATCTGTCAACAAACAGGAAAAAACTTGATCACTTGAGGCAATAACCGCATTTCACCTGGCTTTCTGTTAACATGTACATCCCTTTTCCACTGGAAGACACTTTGTGTAGGTTCGCAGTTGAGAAAGTATCACATCCAGCCGCAGGTGCATCCATGCCTGTTCTTTGCTTCACTGGCAAAGAAACACACACTCACTGGTTCTCATCATTCCTTTCCATTTCTTTCCAAGCATCAGCACAGGTCTCGCCCTCATAAATCTGTGCTCCTACTTCCCATCAGATGGAAAGAGTCGGAGCTATATCTTTTTTAATTAATCCTATTACAGTCCACAGCCTTGTGCCATGTCAATATTTGGGGAAGGAGAGGGGGTCTGTGCAGTTTCTGGACAGATTAAAGTAACCTCCACACTTTTATACTTGCAAGGGAATCTATAAATTACGACAACAATAAAAAGCAGGAAGCACAACATCCACAACTACAAGAACAGCCCCAAAGAATCTGATGTGTCACTGCTCAGGGCAGAGCTGCTCCCTGTTCTCTAAACGAAGGGAAAAACCAGAGCTTCCCTGCTATGATAAAACACCGCTTGGCTCTGCTGCCGTCACACTGCGTGCCCAGGAAGCACACACACATGCAGGTTCAGGAAGGAGTGGGAGGGATCAGATTATTTCTGCTTAAACGCTCCCCAGTTTTAAACAGTGGTTTGAAAGAAAAAAAGAAAGAAACTAAAAAAACCCACCATACCACAAAAACCCCAGTGTGGCTGCTGAGGGTGGCTTGTTCTCCAACCATCTGTGCTCCTGGCAGAAGCTGTTCTGCTCCTACACACCTTCAGCGCCTTCTGCTCCCTGAAGTGTTACACAACTGTACAGAGAGAGAACAATCAACAGAATTAACAAGTGGCCAAGTACAGAATTACCAGTGGGGCTGAGTATGCCTGTTGGTCTCCCATCGCCTCTACCCAGTGCCAGGTGTTCACTCCTCAGCACGTGATGCAGGAGAATCCCAACACACCTCCCTTCTTCCACTCCCTTTTTCTACCTCTCTTCCCCATTCAAATTACGATTCAGCCTCCAGAGCCATAACTAACTCTTTCTCATGACCAGAATAACTGAGCTGCAGCTCCAGAAACTCAAGCAGCAGCACCTCGCTCCTGTCCTCTCCACAGCTCTCCTGTGTCACACAGGCTGTAGTGGCCAAGCCCAACCACTGATGTGCTGCACAGCCTCAGGCAAATGCCTTCTCTTTGTACATCTTCCTTGTTCCTTTACCCTTTCATCTTTTGTGTTAAGACCGCAAACTGTAGTCAATCTAGTTGATCTCAGCTGTAGCCTGTGGATACTAATCTAATAAATAATTACTAATTACTTAGGAGAGCAGTGAAGAACAGCACAAAAGTAAGTGACACTGTTGCTCCTGGCTCCCTCTCATTTCTACAGGTTAATTTTGTGGTTGCACAGTGTCTTCCACTGCATTAACACCAGTGACCATATTTCAGCCATCCTCTGTTCTTGTGGATGAGCTTCTCTCTATCACTGGTTTTGTTGTGCAAAGCTCATTGTAAGCCCAAGTCTGGATCCATAATTTCCACGTGTTCTAGCATTTGGATTCAGGATCTAAAATTACCTTGATGGCCACAAAAATAGGAGCTTACAATTCCCCTTTGCCTTGCAATTAGGTTTCTAAATCTCTTAATTGTGGGAGCCAGATTTTCTAGTGGAGCTCATTCATAAGCAGAGTGAGCCAGCTGCAAAATATTTCTCACTGTCCAAATTCTCTCAGATTTTCAGCATTTGGATCACAGGATTCTGTTCTGATCCAGGCCTAGGGGTAATGACAGAAAAATCATAGGAGGCCAAATAAATCAGAAATCGTTTTCATTAGAAAGCACAGCTTCTCCTTCCGTAAGTGTTATACTTTGCTGTTTCTTGCACTGAAACTGTAATTTAATCCTTTAACCTTCTTCACTGTTCTGCAAATTGCAAGACTTGATATTGAAGGATGCTGAACAATTATTCTAACAATTAATTCTTTTTTTTGCTAATTAACTAGCTGAAAATTTGATTAGCTTTAAATGTATCTGTCTGATCATTTAAGCACCTTCTTCAAAAGTCACAAATTAGGAGCACCTTTTGTAGAAACTCTCTAATATACCGATTATATCAGTTCTATCAAAAAGCACATGCACAGAACTACAGAGTAAAATAGCCTAAAAATACTGCAGAGTAAGGAATATTTGATGTAAATTATTTTTTTTCCCCTATATTCACCCATCTCAATAGTAATTTACAGTAATTAAAATTACAAGCCAACAAAGCATTACCAGGAGTAGGTACCTCATGACAGGTGCTCAACAAGTACTAAAATAAGCAGTTCTGTACTCATAATAAGTGCTTACACATTGTCAAAAGTACTCTTTTAATAAATGGCTACATTTGTTGTGCTTTCTTCAATAATTATTTGCTAGAAGATCATAATCACCTAATAAAAATGTTTGGTTTTGAACTGGACCTAATTATCAGTTTTAAAAGCTAGTGACAACATATGTATACCAGAATCCATTAGCGAGTTCTGGATAGAAGAAGGTAGCAGGGTAAACTATCAAAAATTACTCACTCTGGTGATTTATGAGATCATGTTCCAGAGGAAATCAATGGGATTTAAGTGCTTGAAACCTAACTCTCTTTTCAAAATGAGATTCATATAATTACTATTTTTTTTAATTATTGGGCTACCACAAAGAACACTGCAATCATCCCAACAAATCTCTCTTGCACTTCTGCCAAACCTTTTTCCTCTCTCCATGCGCAGAAGATACAAGTTAATAACCTGAAATACATTTCAGGTTTCAGCAACTCCAAATGCTACAGCGAATTCCTAGGTAGATGCAGAAATAAAACCACGTATATCGCACTACAGGGCTGAGAAAGAGAACAATTATCTACTCGCAGATCACAGTCTGCTAGTCTACCTGGAGGATCAAGGATTTTTAGGATCAACTCCTAGCCATCAGCACCAACTTCCCTTTCATCAGTGTGTGTCAGAGATTTAACATCTTTTAAACATCATTTATTTCTATTTATGACTGAACTACGGTTCAATAAGGTGACCCACTGAATCATTACACTTCCTCAGGATAAAAATTCTGCAGGTTAACCGCATCTCCCTCCTCAAATGTCCTTCAGGCAGCAATGAAAAATGAAGGAGGCTGCAGTGTGCTTATCGTGGTGACATGAGTTAACTCTCTAAGTAGTTCTCAGTGCAAGCAGGACAAGAGTCATAACAGTCTTACAGGAGAGAAAGAAAAAACAAACAAAAAAATGAAATGTCAATTTATGTGTAATGTACAGTGATGACTTGCTTGGCTGTGTCAAAGAAATCATCTGGACTTCCAAGTATCAATATCCATAGCAATAAAAAAATAATAACTTCAGAAGACAAGGGAAAGCTTGATTCACAAAATAGTATTTGAAGACTTTCAAAGACTTTGAGTGTAACTGAACATTTGCTTTAAATTAATGATCCTTTTTCAACTGCACGGCAGATCAGTTTCTGGCTACACAACACAGCTTTCCAAAAAGGCTGGTTATTGTATTAGTGCTTAAAGAAATTAATATGCTAGCTGGTATTAGAAATCATAGGAGCATTATTTACCTCTATTGAATACCGATCTAGATGCTTAGCAAATAGAATGCAGCTTAATTAAGTGATTTTATCTAAGGAACTTTGATTTGGTAATAAGTTATTTAAATATCAGCTAGTATTTTCTTATTTCAAGCATTTCAATTATTATTAACAATAGAATGGGTGTTATTGCAATAGCAATTTCTCATGCCAGTGGAACGGACTTTTAATATAAATTCATAATGACAGCATTGTACGGACCTGATTCTAATCTGGAAAGCACGCCGTGCAGCTGAAAGTGGTGCTCATGAATCACAACCTGGCTTCCTACTGTGGCTACTGTTCCTGTTTGTGACATTTCTTCCAAAAGCAAGCAGCAGTGCTAACTGCACGCTGCCAGCAGAGCTAGCGCTACACATGCACAGAGGCTGAAGTTTAAGCACTTACATTTGTTCCACTAAGAGGTGGATCTATTTACTCATTTATGTGCTTTGCTAGATCCAAGTCCATCTCTCTGGCAATGGAAATGGCACATTTTCTGTGAGTTACATTAAAGATAAATGTAGGGCTACAGGCGGCATATCTGTTTAATACACTGCCAGCCAGCCCTGCAAAGCCAGACCCTTACAGGGGTCACTACTGGCACCTCCTGTGCACTGTTCTCATCTACTGGTATGTGACTGACCACTGGACCAAGGATAGGACTGCAGCTTCATTCAGAATAGAAATTTCTATGCTTTGGACTCACCCCTGGAACGCATGCGGAGTAAATTCCTCAGGGAGTGTTCAGTCAAAGGCACAGAGTGGTGTGTCCTATATCCGCACTACAGCTGATGGGGAAAACACAGATGGTTGCTCAAAACAGAGGAGAGCTGGAGGAGGAACATTTGTGTTCACAGTTCCACCAGTGGAGATGGCAAGCAAGGGAGGAACTCTGGCCAACAGCACTCCCTTTGACTCTGGTGAAGCTTCACAAACAGCTCCTCTCCTAGATAAAGGCCAAGCACAGCCCTGGACAGTGGTGCCTACAGGATTTCTAGACCTCCTCTGGGTTCAGTGCTTTGCAGAAAAGGAGTCTGCACATTGGAGGCAGGAACAGGTGGTGTAAGGGCTGGATGTCGTAGACTGAGAAATGCTCTGTTGCCTTCTGCACGAGACTCACCAACAGCTCTTTATGACTATTTTCAAACCACAAACCTGCAGGGCAGACCCCCTTTGGCTAACAACCCAGCTAACTGGGGGAAAAAAACCTACACCTGTCTCATCCTGAGTGTTGAAGTAGCAAATGCTCTCTGAGCTTTATTTGCATAAATGGGACAATCAGGGCAGTTCTTCTAACTTTAGAACAAAATTTCCATCTAAAAGTAGCATGGCAAATCATCATTGTGGTATATCTGCTTTCCCAGACACACAGCCATCCCAGAGCACCTGTCTGGCAAGCTGCCTCATCATGTTCCAAGGTTTAGCCCATAGTCTGCAAGTGAAAACTGTTCTGCATGTTGAATACATACATTCTGCGTGTGTGTCTAGGCACATGCGTATTTCCATGCCGATACATCTGTATAATCCGTCCTTTCTACATGAATTAAGCCAAACGGTGATCACAACGTGTTATTTAAATATCACCAGGGATTAGAAGGTTCAGAAAGACTCCAAACCCCATAAAGTGATGCTAAGCAGGATTACTTCCTGGCAGCGTGTGGATACAAGTGTAAGCTGATTATACATTTTCATGACCTACATCAGCACATAAGAAAGAGCCACAGTCCTTCCCCTCCTCAAACAGAATCAAATCAAATTGCATATTTCGCAGTGATGGATTCCAACTCGCCTTCTTCCTTTCATTCTCTTTAATGAGCAAAAAGGAGCAAAATATGAGAGAGAGCCTTCAGCAGTTAAAACAAGATGGAACTGCTGAGCTATATGAATAACCACAGTGTTGAGTCAATGGCATTCAAACCAGTAACAGTGGGGAATCAATTGAAAAAAAAGGTGTAGTAAGGAGTAAGAATCTCAAGGTAGACCCAAGGTCAAAGTAGCTGGTGGGAAAAAGCTGAGCAACAGAGAAGAAAAAAAAAAACACACCACCGCACACAACACCATGGACTATTCACATTCATAACATTCCTAGAGTATTTGGTATGCTCCTACCTCCTTACTGCTAATTTATATTATACCGCGTACAACCAAAAAAAGAAAGAAACACTGCTAATTATAACAAGGTGCTACACATACAGAGCAATGCCATTGCTATTCCTTACATGTCAAGGGCAGCATCCTGTGTTACACTGCTTGAAAGAGGCTAAATAATGCAGTAACTCTGTTTGCAAAATCATATAAGCAAAACAAGTGTCATTTTTCATGCACAGAGCAGTTATTTTTCTTCACGCATATAATCTTCAATTATTAATGAAACTGTGATGTCAAAAATAAAGCTGCCAAAATAAGGGGCTGAAGACAGCTTCTGTATTTAGACTCACAACTCTCTTGTTTTACATGAAGGTTGTAAGACAGGAAAGCAGCACAAGAGCAGAAAGCAACGTTAAGCGACCTGTGTATTATACCCAGGTTACACAGACAAAGACCTCCAATTAATGCCAGTGCTAGTTTTCATTCGGACTCAGGTGTGCTTGGGAGTGACAGAAACCACTACTTACAGGGTTACAGCATTTACAGGGTTATGGCGTTTTGTTAAAGACAGAGCTGGTGTTGGACTATTTGTAACACAATGTCCAACCCTGCCAAAAAGGGTTCTGACACTAAAGGCAAGGGATAAAACGTGCTGCTTGCAGCATGTTTTCCTCTACCCAGATTAAGAGCTGTTCAATAGAAGTATAATAGAATCTGTAAATCTACTGTGACTCGAGAGCAGTGTATCTGACATGGAAGACACAGAGCTGTCATAGTGGAGATAACCTGCACAGTCAACAGTAGGCATCTAGGTGTGCATAATGTGTTGTGTGATAGCATTAAAGTTTAAAATAAACAAACAAACACAAAAAAAAACACAAAATCAAACAAAAAAACCACAACCTAAAATAAAATTAAAAACTGGTCATACCACAGACTACCTTAAGCTTAACATTAAACAGTCATTGGTGCGTATTACCTGCTCCTTCTTTAAAAGCATGCTAAAAACCATTTGTTTTAAAATTCTAATGTGCAATTAACACACTCTCAGCCAGCTCCTGGCCCCACTCCGGCTCACATCCATCGCCTCAGCAGTCGCGCCGGTGTTCGCAGGGAGCGGCCCTGCGGCTGACACGCCGGCAAGGCCCAGGCACTGGCTGTACGGAGGGTGCTCGCAGCGCACAGCCCAGCATCTCTGAATTGCCACAGCCTGCTGCTCCTGCTGGACGAGATGCAGTAGCTCTTTAAATCCCAATTTTTCAAGGTTTTTCTTTTGCTTCAGTGAGTCTGCAAAAATATCCTGGGAGCAGGATGTGGGGCTTTACACCTTTTCACTCTAGAAAAGCCTCCAAGACTGTTCTGTACATTCCCTCTCCTTCAGCCGTCTTAAGCCTGATACTTTCCACTGAAACTCAGTCCCTCGCACTCCAGACTTGCCACTCCTGCGCCTCACCCCATTTCCTCTGCCAAAAGAGCTGGCCTTCCCCCAAAGCTGAAGGCCCCCAAGAAGTAACATACCCCTGTGATTGAGCAGCTGCTGTGTATTTCCACAATATCAAAATGTTCCCCCTCCTCTACAACTTTGTGCTACCACTGCAGTTGAATATCCTAGATATTTTAAGGCCAGATCCTTCAATCTCAAATACAGGCAGGACCCCTGTTTAGGCAAGTTTTACATTGCTAAGAAATGAGCCCTATGGGTCAGCAACACAGATGGACTCTAGAATCCTCCCCTTGGTTACCTCCTTATGGTACTGACGATTTCTAAGCTTGGACAAGTCAGAGAAACAGAAATGAAGAGACTAACTCCAGTACAAAGCATGGTAACACAGAATCAGATCCAGTCCTGCAGCTTCTTCCAAATTCAGGCAAAGAATACCCAGCATGGACATGCTGAGAAAATCAACAGAAGAGAAGAAACCAGACAGAAGACACAATGGGTGAATACAGGAATTGGCTAAGATTTCAGACCACCAGTGGTCTAGACCTGAAAATCCTCTACATTCAAAACCCTTCAGCCAGGTTTCATAATTAAATATGATGTGACTACATGCTACTACTACATCACTCCTTCAACAGTCCCATCCTACTCTGCATTAGCTGCAGGTTCATTAAAACAGACTAACATTACAGGTCTAACTTTTGTGGTGTCTTGCAGAAGGAAAGGGTAGAGATTTGAGCTGATTAAGAGAACATTTAACCCAGTAACTGTAGTGTGAAAAGGGACTGGAGGTTTGATCAGCTGAATTAACACCTTCACTTTTGATCTAGCAGTGAGAAATCCACAAACATCAAAAGCAGGTTTTACTTAGCCTCTTAATATCTGCGACTTGCCCTAAGATGTCAGCTCTTCTCACGTATATTGGACATGAATCACAAATCCTGTGATTACGCCTGCCAAGACTCCTCTGAAGAGGAGTAGGATTTCCTCCCCCCACACACCTCATTTCAAGGGAAAGACAGTTCCTGCTGAATACACATATCAGAACAAATCAGCAAGGTATTGACCTGTTTGGATGTCCAGTCATTAGTACAAATAGAAAACTTCAGAAACACTGAAGAAAAAAAAGATGCTTTTCTATAAAGGCAATCACGATCTGCACCTGAAAAGGTTACGGTCTTATCAAAAGAAGAAAATTTATAGAACATATGTAATTGGCAAGATCTTCAGATGCATCTCAAGCATAAACAGGGTAAGATGCTTTCAAACAACATTTGAAGTGGCAGTGGAAGATGTCAAGGGTCTCACCAAGAGGAAGGGATCGACCAGGGAGGAATGGAGCACCCGGGGTCTCACCAGCAGACTGACCAGCCACGCAACGCCGGCGCAGAGGTGGAATCGGACTCACACATTCAACTGGTCGGGCCAGCCACTGCCGGGCAGGCACAGACACGGGGATGCCTCGACACCAGCTGACAAAACCACAGAAAACAATTGCCAAGGCATCAACAACAGCCCAGCACTGCCAGCCGTGGCAGTGGCTTGACAGCATTTGCGGAGGTAGTAATTGGCAACCACGGGGCCTGTCGGATGGATGGACAGATAGAGCTCGCTGGAAACCAAACCTGCAGTTAGTGAATTTATAAGACAGGCAGGCGTACTCTGACAAACGCCTCCCCCACCACAAGCATGAGCACACATACACGGTCTACAGATCTCAAGATGTGCGTGCAAAACGCAGCTTTTCCCAGGATTTCTATTATTTTAGCTTTATAAAATTATTGCTTTAAGTTAGTTCATGGCCTGCCAGTTGGCTGCTTTTCAGAGCTATTCCAGCCCACACAGCTATAGGTTTGGTTTTTTTAAAACGCAAAAAAAAAGTGTGGGGGAAAAAAAAAAGCCTAAACAATACCATGATCTTGAAGAAAGCTAAATAATCCCAATCTTTTTCTATTAGGAAAGGACTGGTATGCTAATCCCACAATTCTAAGAGCTGGCAAAATTCGAAGGGAGATTTTAAAATGCTTTCATCGACCTCTCACCCTTTAACCTGTTTTACGGGACTTGAGCATTCGCCAGATTGGCACAAGTAGTCACTACCCTTCTTTTCATCATGAAGCTGGTTTCCCCAAACCACCTTTCCCTTTCCAGCCCTTCAGCCACAACTCCAACCCTCTGTCAACTAAACTGAAGGTCGATCCACATTTTGTATTTCCCTCCAGCCATGGCTGCTGGGCTCAGGCTCTCCCCAGCAGGGCAGGGCAGGCTCACTGTGATGCTCAGGAACAGAGCTCTGACTGTTCCTCTCCACTGAGCATCAAAGCTGTATCGCAGGGGCTCGAGATAACGTTATCAAATCTGTATCTTTGTGCCTGCAATGAAGTGCAGGCTCTTACCTCTCTTTTTATTAGATAAAAATCCTTTCAAAATTGGTAAATTAATGGCTATATGCCAGGCTTAGGGCTCTACAGGCAGGAGTAGAAATCCCAACAAGGTTTGCTCCAAATTTGCTTTGCTAGTAATAACCCTAAAGAAACAGCCAAATGAATACAAATGCCATATTTTATTCCTACCATGGATTTTTACTTCTTTATTTTATTGTAGGATATTTAGTTTCTAATGAAATATGAAATGCAGTAACGGGGAAGATTTTTAAAACATAGCAGTAACATATCTTAAACTTACTTTTTATGGAGTACTTCTAGAACCCTTCTCAAAATAACAGCTCTCCAGCTCCCATGGTTGCCATTAAATGTCAGCATTTGAGAGTTTCCATACAGTTCTCTCTCAGACAACAGTTTCTATCCGTAATTAGGACAATAACAGTTGTAAACCTGAAGTGGCTATTAGTAAACAGTGGCATTGTAAAGGCGGGTTACTGAAGAGACCAAGGTCTGGAAGAGCAAGGTTTGGGGGTGTTCTCCCGGGTCTGTGTAAAACCAGAACATTGTGGTCAACTTAACTGATTCACAATCAAAATGAGATTTTTATTTGTATTGTTTACACAAGGAAAATTTTGCAAAAATATTATTTACCTGTTTAAGTTACTTTTTTGCAAAGAAATCCCACAGGGGCAAAAGAAGATATTTCTCTTTTCTTGGAGAAGGTGGCAGTTGTCACACATTCCCCCAGCTGTATTCATGAACAAACAGTCAGAGGAATCACACTTTTCTTCCTGCTCAATCCTTTCTCCTTTTCCAAGACTGGAATAATATTAATAAGTTCTCATCAGCAGACATATTTGTTGGCCTGCAAAACCTTGACATTTCAGTGTGCTACCATTTCCCACTAGAAAAAAAAGAAATACAGGTTTTTTTCTGTCCCAGCAAGGAATAAATGCACATCCACGCAAGAGCATGAACCAGCAGACAAGACAGCTGATAGGGGACATGTGCTAGAAGGACAGGCAGCCTTGGATCTCACCACTGTCCAGCTGCTCTCCAGCACCCCAGGAAAGTCGCCAGTCATCTCTAGCAGAGAAAACTGCCTCAGTATATTCATGTAGATCTGTATACACAGACATATGAAACCTGAAACCGTACACCCCTCACATTTTGTTCTTTTCTTCTCAGATGCAGTCTTCACCCAGGTAGCCAGATTGCAGTGTAGGCTTGCTGGGTTGTTATTCAGAAGTGGCGAGGTGCTAGAAATCAGATGTTGGTAAACTTTAAAGAGCAACGCAAGTTGTTTTCAGTACACTATGAAATCCTACCTACAAGCTTCTCAAGCATTGCCTGAAATACAAATTGAGGGCAGACACCTGTCCTTTCGTATAAGCTCCGTGTCTCAAGGGCTTTAATGTTTTTGGTGTACTTCAATGGGATTTTGTACTTGCACTTGTGACACCACAACTGAAATCAAATATACCGACAGAGCAGCAGCTAGGGCAAGCAATTTCTTCTGATGCTCAGAAAGAAAAGGTATTTTACAATGTAAGAACTAACTCCCAATTTAATGATTCCTCAGTGTTCCTAAAAGAATTGCAATTTTGAGAATGTATAAAAGGAAATATGCTGGACATGCTAATTGCATCTTCTGTCCTCAAAGACCAAAAGGGAAGCCAATTATCACATACACTCAATAGGACACAGCACCAAAATACCCATCAGCATAAGGCAGCAGCTCCCACAGCACATCAGCTTATGTCTGTTGTCTGTGCAACCAGCAGTTGGAAAAAGTTTGCTCAAAGAGATAGCACAGGAGGGAAAACACAAGTGAATACAGCTGGCATTTCAACCAGAGTTCATCATACACTGCAGCTGAGGACAGAAAAATTATTACTGTATTTTTTTAAGAAATACACAGGAAAAAAGAGAGTTGTCTCTTCCTGAGCTATGCCCCATTCTTGAAGACCACAAACCCATTCAAGGACTTCTAAATGTGTCTTTCCCAGAGCAAAGGCACCCAGAGCAACAACATTAAAGCAGAACCAGAAAAGAGAACTAGCTTTTCACACGCTTCAATGGCTGACAGCACTTCCATTTTCATTTGGCCACCTGGTATTCAGCCCAACTCCTCTCCTGAAAGTGTCCAGAAAAATTAAAATGGAGGAACAGCATAGTTCTGCTAGAAAACGAGGACAAGGGGTTGCACTCTTGCACAGATACTAGAAAAGTCCCTTTAGAATGTGGCCGTGCTTCACAAGACATAGCAATTAAGCAGCACTCGCAGAGCACCTCCTTCTCCAGCCTGCACCGGCACCAGGGAGGCAGCAGCTGCCACCTCACCCCTGCTCGAGCTCTCCAGTCGTGCAGGCAAAATTGAATTTTGCTGCCCATGGATCAAGCCTGGATTGTTCCATCTGGTGGGAGACACATGAGGAGTCAGACTTGCTGTTCCTGCTACCAGGGATGGGATAGCAGAGACAGTCAACAACAGCTGGTGTGGGACCAAGTCATCTCCTCCGCCACATGGATGCCGTGTCCTGTCCCTCAGACCCAGCCTGGCTCTCCAGGGCTCTGGCAACACCGAGGAGGCAGCAGAGCAGCAGCTGCCAGGGCCGCCCCTGCCTGAGCACCCTTCTGCTTTGCCCGGAGCTGATCCCGTTTCCACACCTTAAACTAGCAAACCTGTAAAAAACAGCACAACTCAAGAGAGGTGTAGGAGAAAAGAGGATCTCTCAGAAGGTTAAAAATGTTCTCAAAGCAGTATTTTATTAGCTTCCCTAAAAAAATGATAATCAACTGCTATGAACACAGTGAGAGCAAAGCAGGCAGAAGCTGGATCTGCTATGAATAGGAGCTTGAAACATTACAGCCAGCTCTTTAAGTCAAGAAGTGTAGTTAATTTTGATGAGAAAAATGAAGCGTCCAGCTTACTTTTGGACAAGTCATGTATTTTATGAAAAACACTGCAGTCTATTTGCTTTCAATTTATTGCAGTGACTTGAAAACCTGTGTGTATTTTTTTTTTTTTTTTTTTTTACACTAAGGAAAAAAAAAGATCTTGCCGGTGATGAAAAATCACAAAAGAAAAATCTATGAGAGCTGGCTGAGGGAGGAAGATGTAGAAATAATAGTATGAATTGCTGAGCACAACAGAAGTTAGTCTCCGTGCAAATTACCAACCACACTTTCTGAAAACATACCCAAGGGAGGAAAGAAAGGAATGCAAGATGAGGCCAGAGTTGCCCTGACAGAGGGAAGGCTGTGGAGAGCCAAGTACAGGGCATTCTGCTCCTGCAAACAACTACATGCTTATCGACTTCAAGGTAAAGTCAGCTGCCAGCACCGCTGAGTTCAGGCAAGCGAATAGGTGGGCAGAGTTGGTCCTGCTGACATTAATGTTTTTCTCAAGGTAAATTTTCCAGAGACTCCCCTACTGCTCTGCTTACATGCTACCTAATGGATGCGACAGCCCAGTCAAGGTGCCAGCACCACTACACTTCGTTCACAAGAGAGCAGATCTCAACATATTCCACCCGCTTATAAAATCTTCCAAAGGCAAAGCATTTTTTTTTCAAATCTTTCATCGCAGAGGGACACTTGCAGAGCAGATGTGCTTATAAAGCATGAACATGCAAAGCCATTTTTCACCAATACCATGCCAGTTTTGGACAGCGCAATGAATTCTGTAACATCCACGTCAAGTTGCGTTTTGTTCTTTCAGAGATTTAAACTACCTGCTGTTTCCAACTAAGTGAAGATTCAAGCAACTTAGATTAGCTGACTTTTTGAAGTCAAACTGTATTTTACAGAAACCAACAGGCCTAAACATCCTTTGTCCTTACCCTTACATCTGAGACAGTGCTTGCAACACTGTAACATCTCCAGGATGCATCAATACATGACAGGTAGCCCATTGCCTGTACTGAAGAGACTCATTTCAAGGGGTTTAATACCAGATAGTCATTCAAGCCCTGCAGCTGGCTGGCAGTGAGGTTACCGGGGAGAGCAGGTGCAGGGCTCACCTGGGCAGGGCTGGCTGGCTCATCCTCAGCACAGCTCCTTGCAGCCTGGCCAGCACTGAGATCTGGTCTTGACATTTTACCCCCAAGTCACCTCCCTCTTGTAGAGTCCAGACTTTGCTCTCTCACTTTACTGGAGGTGATCCAGTATCTGGCAGGAGACATTGTTTTAAAACCTCCAGTACCTGAAGCTCTGTTACGTAAGGCAAAACACTTGCTATAAAATTAGCACAACAAGCACAAGCTAAATCTTTTTCTGCCAGAATTGATCCCATCACATGTTTTATGATCAGGAAACAACACAGCAATAGCTTTCTCTCTGATGAGCACCTTCTGGATTCTCGAGCATGAATCTTTCGTCCTCTGTGAACATCCATATTGGAACACCTACCAGAACATGGTCTAAGCAAACGGAAAACACCAGCAAGGCTTTTCCATTGAGTGCAGACTCTGACAAAGACCACCTTTGCAAACAGATTATACTTCTCAGCACAAACATCTTTATTTACATCTTAATACAAGGTTTCTCTTAAGAAAACAAAAGCAGTTCCACATTAGAGAAAGAGCCCCAAGTAGGACACAACCATGAAGGTTTACACTTTGCTATCTGGCAGCCAGATTTCGAGGATTACCTTTTACCTTGAGGGTAATTTTTCATGATAAAGCTGTTTCCTTTTGTTTTGTTTTAAACACAGAAGAGATGCTAAATTGCCACAGATGGTCATTTGTTTTCATTTTGTGCATTTTACACAATACATTTTATAGATTATGATTGGTAATTGAATATAACACATAAAATTAATTTCAAATTCAAATGTTGAGCCTGTTAAATCTCCACAACATGCCATTACTGTTGGGGTAGCACACTTTGAATATAATTGGGGGAACAAGGTCCTTTGGCAGTCCAGTCACAGACCAGCTGCTGACTAGCAAGTTGCTTTATGACTTGAAATTCAGAGGAGCTGACTGACACTGATATACAGGGTGCTCAACATCAGAAAATATCAGGCCCCTGGTTTCCTTACAGTAAAAATAGTATTGCCTATTTATTTTACAAGGGCTTTTTCAGAATTGTTCATATTCATATATTGTTCTCTTACTCCTAAGCTCTATTTGCAGATTCTGTTATTCAAATGCACTTCTATGAAGGTGAAAGATAACAGAGCCAGGCACGTGGTACTTCACAGGACAGAAATACAATTCACCTCACTATAAAGAGGGCTGCAATGGCATTTAAAATGCCCAATTTGCAGAGTCAGCAAAACTGTAGTTCTAAAGAAAACTTTAAAAATGAGCACTTAACCCACTCTCCCCACAAGAGTGTTATTTGAGGGAAACAATGGAAATAAATGGAAAATAAAGACACTACCCATAATGTACTGCACCACGTATTTCAGTTAGTGCTCTCCATATGCACATCTCTGGTCTTCTTTAAGCTCAGAACTCGGTAATATTTCCAAGCACTGTTCCAACAACCAAACTGGGTTTTAGACCTGCCACAATGCTTTTTGTAGAGGCTGCGGCAGGGGTGGAATATAGGACATTAGGAGTGCAGAAAAGAGTGGGAGGAAACACAACTGTGGTATCTTCGGCTCCTGGAGAGCTGCGCAAGCTCAGGCTACCATAGGCAATCCTGCAGCACTACCTAAAATCCAGGACTGCAACAACTCAAAATACATCCCCCCCTCTCCCCCCAGTAAAAACACAGAACAACAACAACAAAACCCACACCACACCAGCTTCCCTGTGTGGTCCTTTAAACGTTAAGAAAGCAGTTTGTACATTTTTAGAATGCTGCCATACTTGTCTGTCTCCACACTAGGAATTAATACATTTCAAGATGAATGTGCATTAAGTACATTAAGTAGGAAAGAAATGTTGAAGGCACCAGCCCTCAACCAACTGGAACTAACCTTGCCTTTTGCATCTTCCCAGAAAGTAATGAGGACTGATGGAAGGTGCTGAGGAACAACATATCTTCAGTAATGCACAGAGATTTCTCTGCCAAGATGAAATAATTTACCATCCAAGATTTAACATCCATACTTGCCTATTCCTCACTAACATGCCCTTTTTCCCTTAACACAATCATTACTGGTGTGACCTTTCAAGTTCCCCATACAATCTGTTGTTAATTCACTTCATCTCCTAATGTATCTTTCTTAAAATGCCCTACAGTTGAATCTTTTGCTATAGAGCCACTTTGTCGATACATTAAAATAAAACTCTACATCTTTCATTAGTGTTATTACTATACACGTGAACCATTAGCAAGGTTTATAAAATATAATGTGTTCCTCTAGGACAGGGGTGTCCAACTCATTTTCAGTGGGGGCCACATCAGCCTTCTGGTTGCCTTCAAAGGGCCAAATGTAATTTTAGTACTATATGAATGTAACTACTCCTACATTTACATAGTCCTAAAATTACATTCAGTCCTTTGAAGGCAACTGCAAGGCTGATGTGGCCCCCAGTGAAAACGTGTTGGACAGCCCTGCTCTAGGAGAAGTGTAGAAAGGGGTTTGTAAATTGATGGATTGCTGGCATTTGTCAGCTGGTATTTGGGGAAAAAAAAAAACAAACAACAGCTTGGGTTGGATTGGGGGGGCAGGTGGGGGGCAGTCTGTGCTTGTTTTCATCTGTTGTATAATTTTTCCATCAGATTAAAAGCTCACAGGTTTTAGCGTACTATTTTGTTTTCAACAGGACTAGACCAAACAGTGAAGGAAGAGCTTTATGAAGCTAGACCCATCGGTTTGCTGAGGCATTCCAATAGAATCATAGAATGTCCTGAGTTGGAAGGAGAACCACAAGGTTCATCGAGTCCAACTCCTGTCCCTGCAGAGGACAATGTCACAGTTCACACCATGTGTCTGAGGACGTTGTCCAGTCTATTCTTGAACGCTGTCAGGCTTGGGGCCATGACTGTCTCCCTGCGGAGCCTGTTCCAGTGTCCAGCACCCTCTGGGTGAAGAACCTTTTCCTAATGTCCAACCTGAACCTCCCCTGGCACATCCTCCTGCCATTCCCTCGGGTTTGTTGTTGGTCACTAAAGAGAAGAGATCAGCACCTGCCCCTCCTCCTCCCCTTGTGAGGAGCTGGAACCGCATGAGCTCTCCCCTCAGGCTCCTCCAGGCTGAACAAACCAAGTGACTTCAGCCGCTCCTCACTCGGCTTCCTCTCCAAACCCTTCACCAACTTCATAGCTCTCTCTGGACACTCTCCAGTGGCTAAATATCTTTTTTTTACCCTGTGGTGCCCAGCCCTGCACACAGTGAGTGCTCCAGGTGAGGCCGCTCCAGTGCAGAGCAGAGCGGGACAATCCCCTCCCTGCCCGGCCGGCCGTGCTGGATGCACCAGGACACAGTTGCCCTCCTGGCTGCCGGGGACACTGTTGGCTCATGTTCAACGTGCCGTCAACCAGAACCCCCAGATCCCTTTCCACGGAGCTGCTTTCCAGCATCTCGTCCCCCAGTCTGTATGTACAGCCAGGGTTGCCGTGTCCTGGGTGCAAAATCCGGCACTTGCCCTTGCTGAATTTTATGCAGTTGGTGATTGCCCAGTTCTCCAATTTGTCCAGACCCCTCTACAGGGCCTCTCTGCCCTCGAGTGTGCCAACAGCTCCCCCAGTTTTATGTCATCAGCAAACTTACTAAGCAATCCCTTCAAGTCCTGAGTCATTTATAAAGACATTGAAGAGTGCTGGCCCTAAGATGGATCCCTGCAGAACTCGCTAGTGACTGGTCGCCAGCCCGACGTTACCCCATTTACTAGAACCCTTTGAGCCCGGCCCATCAGTCAACTGCTCACCCACTGCACTGTGTTTAACCAGCTGGATGCTGGACATCTCCAGGAGAACACTGTGAGAGACAGTATCAAAGGCTTTGCTTCACACCGACAGACTTCCTTGGTCAACTAGGTATAGTTGACTTTATATTTTTATTGACTCAATAGCTCACTTTGACTGCAGATCCTGAACTTGAAACGTGTCAACAGAGACAGACCTTCAGAGAAAATGACCCAAGCCCCTTAGCTACCAGCTACTTTTTAAGAGCTTCAACCCAGAACTTTCCCCCTCCCAGAAGGGCAGCATTCCCACCAGTGAGTGTAGAAATCCTGTTCAGAGGAAGAACATGAACATGTTTGTAGAGAAGAGGGGAGCACCATCAAGGCAGGATTTAGTCTGGATTGTGTTCAAATTCTGGACCAAAAGAGGAGTAAGCACTTTACCCACACCAGTGAGCACTTCAACCACACCACTACGACCTTCCATGGATGCCGCATCACAATGTTCTTACATTTTTTTTCTCTTCCTTCACAGAAGGAGGATGCATACACACAGCCAAACTTCTTTAAATGGTATTATGCGCAACACCACTGCTGGACTGCTACAAAGGTGACCTCAGATGTGCCTTTCTCAGGATTATCCAACAGCCCTTCACGTACCTGGGACAACGAGCCTGCTTCTGAAACTGCCCCTTAGACAGTCCTGCAACCTTTACATTTAGCTGGACTTTCCAAATAACCTGTTGTGAATTTGTTTTTCCACTGAACAAATACTTACCTAATATTTTATGAGTATTTTTTCTTACCCATTAATTGCGATGAACACATCATGAAATTCTCTAATGTATTCATTATTCAATATTATTCAAACATTTTGTCGGCAAATAATTCTTGGTTTATAGGTCATTCGAATTGCAAATTATAACTATTATAAGTCATAGTTTGCCATTTATTTTTTTAACATATGTAATTTATTTAACTTAAGTAATACATACAACCAATTTAATCAATGTGCAGTGAATTTCAATTTGCACATTTGGCTTTAATATTCTTAGTTACATAAATCATGCACTCAGGAAACTGAAATTAATAATATGGGACTTAAGTGAATAATTGGAACCACATTAACTACTTCCATGGAAAACATCAAAATAGTCATATGCACAAGCAAATCTAAATTCACTTTCCAAATCTTATGAACGTTGGCAAATTTTTACCCTTTGTAATTCACTCTGATACAGTTAATTTGTAACAAGCCCATGCCAGTAGCTACAGCAAACATTGCCAGATTGCTTTCCACTTCCTCTTCTGTATCCTTATTTAGGACATTAAAAAACCCTTGCTGTTATTAACTTTTCTTCATCCAGTATCTCTGAAGATACCCGACCACCACATATAGCAAAAGACCTTCAACTTCCACAGCATTTGGGAGGCAAACTGCAATTAGTGGTTACCTGAATCAATCATAAATAGCCAAGGACAGCTCTAGTTACGTAATGCTTTTGATTTTACTACAAGAACAGAGATAAAACTGTAATGAGGTTCAGTGATATTAGGAGGTAGGTCCTCTGGGACTTAAAATGGAAGTAGGCAGGCAGAAATTAAATGTTCATCTAGCAGATTCCTGTTTGTTCATGCTTTAATCTATACCTCCACCCATGCTTCTACTGCAATTAGGGAACAGCCCAAATTAGTCTGATCATTCTCCTTCAAGTAGGAGAGAATAAAAAATAAAAATATAAAGAAATAAAGTGAAGCTGACAGTCAATATCTATTACCAGCATGAATTTTCCTGGTGAAAAGACCTTACTTGGAACAGACAATGGACCAAAAACTGCACCACCTCCACAGCTCTGAGACTTCCTCCTTTAACTGAATCCAAGGCAGAAAACACAGCACAACTATGCACAGGCAACCTCAAATAAGCTTGTGCATGCTCACCCATATCAATACATTGTACAGTCTACAAGTGAGCAGATGATCTGGAAGCAAGAGAAAATACATTCTGTGTTATATCGCTATAGGAAGGTTCTAACAAAAAACACAGCCCTTGCCCTCTGTAGACAAGCCTAGAAAGGGGTTTCAGATATACACGGTGCTGAGATTCAAAGAACTGGGTCAATCATGAGAAAAGAAACAGCCACAGAAAGTCTACATCGAAAAACCTGCATTCCTTCCCCTCTTCTCAGGCTACGGGTTTTGCTTCAGGCTGCTCTCCAGTTCTTCGAGGATGCCCGTTTCACAGATGTTGCATCATATCCCAGACAGACTAACAAGTAAAAAAACTGTAACCATCGCTGAACTGTTAAACCAGCATTTAAGCAGACAGAATTGTGGTTACGTACATGAATCAAAATGTGCCTTTTTGAGTGAAGAGGCAAAATAAAAGCAACTTCTGCAGTCAGGTTTTGTGCAGATTCATACAGATGCTGTTGTGTCTTGTGAAGATGCCAAACAGTAAACAACATGAGACTTCTCACACTGGTGTAGAATATACAAATGGTCAGTTCTGAAAGCAACATCCATTAGAAAAAACAATTCTCATGGACAAGTTATTCTGATGGCAATTACAGAAGAGAAAACAGACTTTGTGGGTTGCCCTGAAGAGGATTAGATGGGAATGCGCATGATACAAGTACTCTAGTTTATAATCTAAATGAGCAGAGTACTTTGATTGAAGGGTTCCAGATCACTACATTCAGGGTAGACTCACCCAAATGACAACCCTCCCAGGCACCCAAACCTACTGCATGAATGAGTTAGGTACACCGTTGCACAGCATTGACTCCGTTGCAGGGGATACTGAACTCACTAAACTCATTCCTAGATTTCAACACCCTAAATTTCTGCCCCTTTTCCAGGTGGTAGCATCAATCTGCTTTAGCTCATGCTTGTGGGTGAACGCCAAGGTGAGAAACACAACCAGCACCTTCAATTCTCACTCACAGCACCCTGCATGCAAAACTGGGCAGGAAGAACACAAGCTTTTGTGAGATGTTTGCATGAGGGGTTTCACATGAGAGCTCAGAAAGCCTTCAGTACACGCCATGGGCAGCAATGGCCTATTGTACTGACAAACGCAAACTGGCCCTACCCAATTCCCTCCACCCCGTTCTCTGCTAATGTAGCCCTGTTCTGAAGGCAGGCAGAAGGCAACACCAGTGGAACCATCCCTTCTTTGCACAGTGCAACTGGACTTTAAATTATAGTCCCTGCAAGCCTCTCCAAGAGTGATGCTTGCCTACTCTGCTGTACAAAAAAAAAATGTTCATTGCAAAGTCTGTCTTCTCTTTCTACTTGAATCTTTCTCCTCATTCCACATGACAAAATTTGAAATCCTTACTAAAAGCCATGACACACTGAATTGTTATTAACAAGCTTATTAGAGCTGTGAAACAGGATTTCCATTACATAAATCTCTTACTTTCCCCACAGTACAACAGGATACCATCCTAAGTATCTTATAATGCCCAGTGACCTACCTAATGCCTTGTTACAGAAGCAATCATATCTGATGTTGCCCTTTATGAATTCTCCAGCTGTCTTGGCTCATTAACATATTGTTAAGCATTCCTTGTCTAGCAGTGAAAATGTCCTGCTCTCCCATCTCATAAGTAGCCTCTCTCCATTCAGCTTCTTTTTTAATCAATGCTAATTACACAGTCCTGTGATCATCTCCTGAAATTAGCACAAATGGTATCAAGTTCTTTGATTGCCAATGTTTTTGTAAATGTTATATTAAAAAATAGCATTCAAATAAGAGCATAAACAAAATTTGTATTAGAACCATGTGTGCTGTTCCAAACTTCACAACAAGGATGGCATGCAGAGTGGGAGCCCACTGCCATTCACTTCAGTTGTTTCAATTAAACAATGCACAAAGAAACCCACCTACTTCCAGTTTGGAAAAGTGCTGGTGAGGGAAAATGCAATCAACAGTGAGTATCAGCTACAAGAGAACATGACATCACAGCTGCAAATTCTCAGTGTGTCATTTTTTCAGAAAAAAAAAAAAAAAGATTTAGTTATAATCTCATTAATTTAGCAATATTGGGGGATGAGGAAGGGGGAAAAAAAAACAGTGTAAGCAAATTTCAGAACGTTGTTCAGAGATTGCTCAAAACCAAGGCATTTGATGAAGATTGCTTCACCTTGCTAACTGCGCAGAATCATGTAGCACCAATCCTTGCAAAATACAAAAGCCATTATTAAACAGCTCCTGTGGGAACTTACAAAAAAGACTAGAACATGCCTGTTTGGTACTAGAAGTCAAACATCCACAAACTTCCATTACCCAACAGAAGCTAAATAACTAGAAAAATATAGGACAGAGCATTTCAATACACAATGAGATGGGAAATAAATTACTATCCACGATACTAAGAAAAATGAATGAGGAATGAATTGTATAACTGGGTCAAGCCATTAATTCTGAAAAGAACTGGGAGCCTGCTAGATAATTTACAGTGATTGTCCAAGACAAAAAGCAGCTTCTTGGAGAAAGATTTTATGAAAATGGTGTCTTAAATATTTTATTGTAAAATAATAAAACAAATTCCTGGAGGATGACCAGCTCTATCAAAGACAGGCCACTGACAGGAGCGATTAACTCACCTCAACCAAAGGACCCACACGATCCTACCCTGACCAGGTAAAAAAAAAAATTAAAAATAAAAATAAAAAGCATAAAATCATAATGTCTCTGAAGCCAGAGGCAAAATCCTGACTGGCTTTACTGTAATCCAGTTCTCACCAACTGTCCAGGGAGATGTTTCCAGTTTCCTCAGCCAAGTGTCCTGCTGAGGACCAGTTCTGAGTCATAGCATCGTTAAGATCATCTTCTATGGGATACAGATGGAAATTCACAATAAATTGATACAGTTTCCTAATTTGACACTGGCCATCATTTCTGTGTGGTTACTCTTCTACTCACTGCAGGAGTTAAGAAAATAATATGCCATTCTCCCATCAGCTCTTATTCTTCCTTAATTTCTCTGTAAAATCTGTGAGATGGGAAACACCTTAGCAGACATGCCAAAACCCAAAGACCATGAACCTTCAGTCTAGTTTGGGTCCTCCATTTGTTATGACAGCGCATTTGCACATTTCTTGCACAAATGGCCTTACTTTTGCTCTGTTTTCAGAAGGAACACAGAACACTTTTAAACCACAAAATACTGGAGTGCCAGAAAGCACATCTAAAACCAAGCAATCAGCTTCATCTTCACACTATTTTGCAGCACATGTGACAGACATTCAACATTAGAAATTCCTCTGCAAGGACACTGAAATATCAGAGCAGTACAGGTTATCTAAAACTAAGGAATTTGTTCTTAGTTTTTCTAATAATAAGCTGTATTACCTTCTGTTAGGACTGGTCCAATTAATATTTGTTCATCAGCTCACCTGAGGACCATTCTTTCTACCCTATAATTTCTATAAAGGTTTTTCTGAATGCTCAAGAATTCTGGATAAAAAGCAGGAACCTGAAGACTCATTACTGTCAGCAGAACTTCAGAACTGTGCTGTTACAAATATACATAGCCAAAGATTAAAAAAAGAATACTGACCAAATGTGGCTCCTGAATCAGGTACAAAGCTGCTTTGTCTCCACAGGTTATCTAACAGGCCAATCAATGCTAACTGCTGTGCCACCCCATTTCATTTCTATCTGCAACATTATTACAGGCAAAAGCAGAAGGCACAGGAAAGCCCATTGCTCTGTCAGACTGCAGCACAGTGAAGAACTTCTGGAAGCTTTGAGCTCCTCATCTGTGCTCCAAGCACCTACCAGAGCTTCCAGATGTCGTGGTGAGCCAACCACACAGAGCAGTGCCAACGGCACATGCAAAGCAGTTGTCATGTGCAAATGACATCCAAGGGCTCTTTGTTTTAGTTCCCTGCTCTTCCAGAGCAAGATGAAGACAGAGGCGAACTAGAGAAACTGCCAGTAAGCAAGAGGTTATATATCATGCAAGCAAGAACTAGCATGTGAATTTTAAACAGATGCAATGGTTAATTAATGCTTAATATTCCCTTGCAACATTGGATATGTGATCTAATAACAATTCTGACCTCTTGGAAAGGACAATTCGGTGCCCAACAACATGATCATTTTACAACAAAGTCAAATATAAATCACTTTGAAGCTTTTGCTAAAGTGAAATGTATCCTTGGCCCCTGGACATGTCCACTGCAAGACTTCACTCATCTGTGGAACATGACAAGCTGATGGGAGTAAGTCTCCACAGAACTGCACAGTCCCAGTCATCCATGACTGAGAAAATCACATTGAAATGAGTGCTGAAAGGGATAATCTAGGAGACCAGGCAAACTGAGATTCAATTTTACAAGATGAAGGTAGCAAAATAACTGACTCCTAAGTACATCAGGGAAAGCACCAGGGTAGCAGAAAAGCTATTTACACAGCCTCAAGTAACCACACGTACCTTCGGGGTGGGAATGAGAAGGTCTCCAGTCATCAGAGCCCAGTGGTTCTGAGGGAGCAGCAGTACTGGGAGCCTGGAGCAAACTGCTTTCACAATACGTCTTGATAAAATTAAAGGAAGTATATGACATGTTTGCCCACTGCAGCAGAGGACTTCAGCCAAAAGTGCCCCCATGCCTCCACATACCCAGGCATCCAAGTGTCTAATACTCTGAATCTTCCCATTTCAATTAATTGCTTCCACTCCGCTATTTCTGAAAAGTATCAGCCTTTAAAGCCCCAGGAAGCATCTACAGAAACAATTCTGTCATACTCTCAACACACGAATGTTTCTATGGTGACTTTCTAGCACTTTTTTGGATTCCCTTTCCTAAACACTCAGGGTACTCCCACACTACCCCACAATCCCAAACCCTAGGTAAACCAAAATGTAAAACTCATTTTTTCTATACCCAAATGTAAAGTCAAGCCCTAAATACGCATTTGCCGTATACCCACGCATCACACCTCCATGGCCTGAACACGTTCTAGGGCAATGCCGGATGATGCCACGTCATCCAACCAGTGGCAGTAATACAGCAAAGCTTATCCTTTGCTATATATACACCATGAGCTCACTTGAGCCTGGAATATCGGAGTATTTTGCCTTGAAATACCACCTTTTCCTGGAGCATTTACACTCACAGCCTGTTCACAGATACTAGAGCACAAGGTCCACCTAAATATGGAATAACTACAACAACAAGCCTTTCTCACTGCCTGCTTTTTTTTTTCCAGTACGCTTTCTCCCCCTTTTCTATTAAGAAACCCCTCCATCCTCCTCAAGGTCTCATTAACCTCTCTAAAATATCATCCTGACACTAGAAATGCCTTCTGAAAGGGCCAGTGCTGTCAGAACAACCTGAGACCCCATGAACACTCCCAAAAAACTGACCTCTCAGAAGCCTATTCACCTACAACACTTGCACATCCTCATTCATCTGCTTTCAAGTCATTTATTCATTTGTTGATAAGCAATTATCAGATGTTCCAGGGGGTTTGTAGAACAACTTATCCTTGTCTTCAGTTCCCTGTTAGCTCTGAGACCTTGTGGATGGTAGTGCAGGATAAAACTCTCCCATCTGCCTGATCAAACGGTTGACAACCACTATTTACCATGGCATTGGTAAAGCCAGCACTGTGCATGTTAGTGCATGAACAAGTTGGGTGGTTCCCCCACAGTCCATTATTTTCTTAAGGGCCCAGAACATGAAGATATTTCTTAGAAACTCAGTACAGCCTCAACACTCACAAAGTCTTCACAGATGCTTGTGAAGGCCATCCCTTCTTCCTACAGCCCCACTTCTGCACATTAAAGATTAATACCTTATTTGCTACAGAATGCTGTTATTCTGTCTCCTTCCATCCTGGCACCAATGCAGCTTCCTGCTGAGTTGAACACACTGCTACAGATACTTTATTTTCAGTTGTGAATATTTTCTGGCAAATGTAACATGAACAAAATGAAGGTTCTTGCAAGTAGCAGCTGTTGTGAGTAGCATACATCCTGTGGAATTGCTCAAGGGAAATAATATGGAGTGTTTCCTCTGGGAAATACATATAAATGGAGAGGTCTCAGACAAGTAACTTCAACAGGAACCTGAACCTAAATCTTCTCTTACAGTCATTTGGAGATACTCTTATTAAACAAGGGTAGGCTCTGCCTAGCAAGGCTCCAATCGCAAACTCCCAGCGCACACAGCTTTCAATAAGTACAGCGGTCATTACGGCAAATAACCCATGCTGCTCCTCCCATACAATGCTCCACTTTGAGCTTTCTTTACAAGACACTTCGTAAGCAGTTTACCTTGTCAAGGGCTTGTTCATTTGTATACAAAACTGCCCCTCTGCTTAAAAGACCACCAGGGTTACAGGCCAGCCTCAGTGTCGCAGCCACTCAGAGGAAATCCTGATGCTCCGTGATTAACCCACACCATAGTGCTGATCGCTCTTCTACCTCTAGTAATGCACAGGACAGAGTGTCAACTTCAATTTTGAAATTCTGTGATGCTGTCACTTTGTGTCACAGTGTTAAGTGTTTTTGATTATTTGATGTCAGCTCAGTTTACTTAAAGCATTCCCACTACTTGCATTTGCTTTCCATCAAAATGTGTCACAAATCTCTTAGTAAGAATCATTCTTAACCCAAAGGGCTTAGCAAGACCCAGCTGCAACTGCTGGTGGTCACAACATGCAACATTTACTTAGTAGGTTGTCCGTGCACGGCTGTCCTCATCACAGCATCATTCCCAGTGGAATGAGCCTGCTCCTGAAGAAACCCATTCAAGACAGCTTTAATGTGGAAGTGTTTCCAAGGGCCAGGGCTGCCCGCACTGTGCATCGGGCAGGCGAGCTGGCCGTGCTGCTGGCTGCCCAGGCCTCCTCAGACAGGTGGAGGCTTCACTTTCCCAGGGAAATACTTCAGTATGTGACAACATTGCTCAAGGACTGCCAGCTTTTCAGTACAGTAATGGTACCAGGCAGCAATACTTTCCATTCACTTGCTTCGTTATAAAAATGACATGGGTTTTTTTGTGAAGGTGGATACTACAAGAGCTGGAGTCTCCCCTCAGATACGTGCCCTGAGAATGAGAAGCAAGTGATGGTAATTGACTTTCAGCTTTTCTTCTCATTACTCATTCATTCCTACAACCTGAATTCACTCTCCTCTGCTCAACTGCAAAACAGCCTTCTCAGAGCATCCTGGAAGTAAGAAACACCAGGGAAAATGTACTCCCACTAACATCCAGCTTTCCTGGACCATGAAAACCTTCACAGCTAAATGATATGCTCTAATACTGAACTTGAACACAAACTGCAGGGTTAGATGAACAAATCACTGAACAACACCAAAATTATTATGAAAATGAGTAATAACGTGTTCTTTAAAGCTCTCCTGACTTTAAGTCTTGACCTCCCAGTGCACTGCTAGCGTTGATAAAGTTCCCTTTATGTCAAGGAAACTACATCCATTGTAAACCAATTCAGGCATGACCAGAATCAATCATCGTGGTTTTCAGGGTGATCCTGGACATGAACAGAATGCCATTAGAACAGGACAGCTAAAGCAAGTCCACGGTGAAAAACCTGCACAAAGTAGGATTTTTTTTTTTTATTAAAGTCAAAGTTAATTGAAGAATAACAGTATTCTTAAATTACTGAAATATTTAATTTACTCCGGAAACACCTGAATCATCATTAACACAACAAGAATCCCTTTGCATTAATTCATACCCAAGTTCGAGGCTGTGCATTTTGTTAAACTTCTTTCTTCCTGTTCATATTTGTACCCGATTAAACTTCAGTACAGGTGCATACTGGTTAGTAATCACATTTTTATATTTTGCATGCAGATTAGTCCTATTCGAATCTGCATAAATTTGTTATGCATCACTGCAAAAGTGAATGCTCAGGCAACTTTTATTTTTATCTAATCAAATCACTGCCTAATGAAAAATGAGCAACTGTGCACAAAGGTGCACTCGGGTGGACTCCAGGGATCCCTGGGAACGGAACATTTACCACTCAGTAGGGCAACCAGGTGCAGGTCTCTTCAGCCTCATGGTCAAAGCCTGATCAGGATCAGCCACATCCAAAATGCCAGTGTTACCTTCTGTAGAAAGATTAAACCAAGGTCTCCAACACAGGATGGACCCAGAAGGGGCTTCTACGGAACTCCTCACCTAAACCTTAGCATAATCAGCTGAGACTTGCTAGACTATGACCAAAATCCCTCCTCCAGTATGGAAATAGATAAGTCCCTTTGCTTCTCTATAGCCAAATTTTCTGGCTGTGCAATGAGCACCACATCTTTTCTCCTAAGGTAAGTAGCTGCAATAAGAGGAGCTGAACCTCAGGCAGAAAAACAGTTTACTCTGGAAGTAACAAGACAAAGCACATACTTTCCACTGCTGAAATTGTATTAAACCATTTTAAAAGAGACTCTGCAATGAAATAAATATGCACGAACTGGCATGACTTCTTAGTGCAATTGGCAGAATCTAGTCCAGAAACAAGTCTGCTGGGTGGAGAAAAGTGGGGTTTTTTTTAAAGCAAAAAGTTAAAAACGTCATCCCGTAGTAGGCAACAGTATCTGGATGATTTATTAATATAATCTGTCCAATCCCTCGTGTGCTCCTGTCCATGCCCTCACCCTTCAGCCAGCACTGACTTCAGAACAGCTAATGGGTACAGCCTTGACTCAGAATACACAGTGGACAATAATAAGAAAGCATTAACAGAGACAAGGAGTTAAAAATCTGTGTGAAGTGATTTCAGACTTAAGCTTGAACAGAAGGCTTGACCACCTCCAGAGTCCACCCCTCCACACAGCAAAGACCAGCAGCTGGGGAAGGAGATGGACACACAGCACTTGAGGAGTCCCTGGAGGGGACACAACACTGCCCACCCATCCCCTCTCTGTCACACTGTACCTGGCCACCTCACAGCTTTACACAAATCTCGTTCTCATCCCAGGAGCTAAAGGAACACGGCTTTTGGGATCTGCAAAATCTGTGTAAATTACCATGGGGCTGGAGTAAAGGAATTGCAGTGCATTCACCTGAACAGCTGCAGCAGAAGCAACAAAGGCTTGAAGGAATATAGATACTATATCACATGCAGTTCATTTCAGCATCTGCCTCACCACATAGGAGAACATTGTGCACCGATCTCATCTTCAAGCTCACAAAAATTTTACGAGCATGCTGTCATCTCAGAAGCACGCTCTGCTCATTGCCTATTATGCAGCACAAGCAGCAAGGCAGAGCGGCTGCACCCTATTTCAAGTTCAAATCAGCAAGAAAGATGCTTAAGTAAAATAACTACGGCAAAATTAACACGCAGATATACTTGCCATTCAGCTCCACTACTGGTATCTCCATTCCATGAAAGGAAAGAAGTTCTGCCAGAGCAGCAGCAGCATGGGGCCATAGGGCTTCATGCTAGAGGAGCGAAGCCCTTCAGGACATCCCTGCTCACAGGACTCCCTCCTCCTCCTCACCCTCCCACAGGCAAGCGCCCACCACCCTAACTCCTCGATTGCCATTCCTCCTTGTTCCACATGCATTTGTTTATGGGATTTTTGAAAAGAGGAATTTGAAAGGAATTAAATTAAGGCTTAGGAACAAGCAGCAACCGGCAATAAACAAGTTTCCAAAAGCGTGAGAGTTTCTCCTCCACACTCACAGCACATTTCAAGGTCAACTACACTCCCCAACGAAGCGCTCAGCCACGGCCGGGCTGCGGCAGCCACGCGGGGCTGAAGAAACGCACAAGGAGCTCGCACCCATGCTTCTGCTGGGCCGAAATCAAATCTCATTCCTCTCCAGCAAGGAGGGCTCTGAATCCATGACGGAACCTAAAACTGCACCTCAGCCCTTGTCTTGACAGCACAGCCATCCTGCTTCACCCAACAGATCCTCCCAGAAACACTTTTTTCATTTTTTTAATTGCATTTCTATTTGCATTTCCTTTAAGAAGCATATCATAACCCTCTCCTAACTCTTCCATCTGCCACCCCCCTCCTACCCACATCCTCCCAAGAAACACAAACATCGCCACCAACTTTCCTCAAAAATCCATACATTTGGGTATCTGAAAAATCAAATACTTTGTATAAAATATTGATGGAATTTGGTCAAGAATAAAAAAAATGAAAAACGATTTTAGATATTTCTCGTCACTGATCTCTTTTCAGAGGATGCATGCACTTTTTCAGCCTAATTTTTTCTCTCCATAGATTTGGACAAACACACTGGTAATCCAAATTGGTCATTTGTCCATCTGCACACAGTGATCGTCTTATCTACCTGCCACAGAGTGGACAACTGTTTTCACTTTCATCAAAGAAAATAACCTATTTCAGAAATTAAATCCATGTGACTACATATTTAATTGTTAAAAAAAAAAAAAAGGCAGCTCTACATCACCACCAGCAAATAATATATTTCTTCTTCTGCGGGTTGGCTGCTACACCTGCCCACGGGCTGTGGACAGACTGGGGAAACATAACACCTACGCGGCTGTACCTGCCACCCCAGGATACAGTTTCTTCCCCCAAAATCTTAACAATTAATCAACATTTATTATGTGTTACTGGGCCATTAAAAACAGATAACTTTTATGAGAAATCCCAGCATTTAACTGCTATACTTAATGCATTAATCTCTAATGCATTTTAGAACCATTTCCTTGATGTGTTCTTTAAAGGGACTAATGTAGATAAGAATCAGTTTTAGACTGACATGTTACCTGAATCATTTACCAAGATAAAATATTTTTACTGACCCTCACACTACCATTCAATACCAAAATTATTGCACATGTTTAAAAGCATCCTGCTTTAGGGAAAACAAAAAAGTGCATTAAGTTTAATTTTCATTACTGTGGTTGAATACTATGCCAAAAATTTATATAAACAACTTTAACAGCTCTAGCAAAGCAATATTTCTTAAAAAAAAAAAATCATTAAATGGACATTTATTAACCACAAAATGAAATTAGCTTTTCCTTTTCTTCTTTGGTGTTTTTTTGTGGGTTTTTGTTGTTGTTGTTGTTTTTTAAATAAGGGTATGGCTTTCAAATTATCGGTTTGCCTTCACCTGCAATTTACACAGCACCAGATGAAGCATGTCAAGTCTCTAAACACTGGAAACATTAGACATTTAAGTTTTGTAATTAGCTCCATTGCCTTCAGCCACTACAAGATGAGAGGTCACTAGGAGCCACCTCTTCCTCCCCATTGACAAACATCTGCATACAAAAATTTGACAGAAAAAATAAGCAAAAGAAAACCAAAAAGCCCCAAACCCCATAAAACAAAGTATGCTGTGAGGCAGCCAGAGCCAGCACAGTGACAGGTGAACGTGCTCCAGCATTCTGATCTCGCAGTGCCGAAGCCAGGGAGAGTTTTCCTGCTGACTTAATTGAGGCCAGGATTTCAACCTACAGCATTTCCTTCTCTAATTTGAGGGATACTCTGATTAACTACAAATAATTAGCTCATTTTAAAATGGCATAATCTTCTTTGTGCACAATGCACGTTCTAAAAATGGATTAGCACGGGGTCTAATGCTGGAGCCTCTCTAGCATTAAAGGATTACAGGACATCAATCTGAACCCGCAGCTAATTGGGATGGCTGTGTACCCTCAGCCAAATCCACTTGTTCTGCCCGTGCTGTGTGGAGGGGCAGGCGTCTGCCCACCGCCTGTGCACAATGAACGGCTTTTGCCGAGGCTAAAGCCATCACTTTCTGCAGTGCTGATTTTTGGAAAGCCAGGCACAAGGGCATTCGACTGGACATCACTGTTTAATAACCCTGGAGTCACAACTGCAGATGTCTACATTAACACGAGGTTTGAGAGGGTAGCAGATGGTTAGGAAGCTCTTACTGTGAAGGCCCTAACGATTTCCAAAGGTAAAACAGCAAGTAGCTTTTATGTATAAATGATATTCACCATATGGTAAGTATGATCGAAATTTTGAACAAAAAAAAATTACTGCAGTTAGACCGAATAGAATCAAAACCAATTAAAAGTAAAGTTGAGCTTTAAGATAAAATTTGGAAACAGTTTATGTCAACAACATTAATGCTTCCAGAAAGGGGAGCAGTGCACACACCAGAAGAACAGCGGTCTGAAGTGCTAGACACAAATTCCATCAAAATTCAGTTTGCTCCTTTGAAGGTACATCCAAAGATGAAGCTGGCAGACTTACAATTAATAGACTTACAATAAACAGACCTACAATTAATAGAAAAATCATACTTTGTTGACAATAATTAATTAATCTATTAATTTATTGATTGTGATTACAGGCCATGATTACAGCCTGATTACAGGCTGTGAATAGGTACTTTTTTTATGTATACATAAGCATTCCACAAAAATAAATAACAAATGACGTGCAATTCTCAAAACGTTCATCAGAGTGCCTATAAAAGCACGTGAAGGCAGGAAATTATCAAGTATTATTAATTTGTGTTAAAAAAAAAGAAAATCACATTTGCTGGTTTCAGTAAGAAACCTGGGCACATCATCACCATCACTTTTGCTAGAGCAGGGAGCTCTCGGTCACAAAAATGAAGATCCCTGGAAGCCTGAGGCTGCCCCATCCTGACAAGCACCCACAGCACCCACTTCTGCACATGGGGAGGGGGCTACGGGCACAGCCCAGGTCCTGCCCCCTCCAGGCAGCGCCTCACAGCTCATGGGATGGGATGGCATAGGATGGGATGGGTTGCCTCAAGACAAGTCATCCTACATCACGCGTGGTGAGGCCAAAAGTCTAAATGCCTCTCACCAGCGAGGTGACGTCTACTGCTCTGTACCACTTCTAGCAAAAGAATAAACACTGCTTGCTTTGGTAGAGTTAAGTATATATTTAATTTCACACAGTAAAATCAAAATAGCCACCTGTGGATCATTAGATTATCTGCTGCCTCTTAACATAATAAGCAGTTAGATTACATGGCATTCCTCAGATCATTAAATTAAGCCCACTCAGCAGTATGCAATCTGTCTCTCAGAAATCTGGTAGGTTACTGAATCCTGTCAGTCATTCTTTAACTTGTCACAGGATTGTGATGAAAAAATACCTAAAATTCTGGTGTTAAAGACAATCTCAAATTTCCATACACTTTAAGGCAGCTGGACTTCTGCTGGACATCAAATGAGACAGTCACAGCAAAAACCCAAAGCTAAGTACAATTCTGGTCCAGTACCATTATGAGCTCCCAGTTCCACAGAGGATTGCCAACAAATCTTCACATCTTTTCAGCAGGTCGAGTGCGAGTGAACCTTGTGCATGCAATGTGGAGCCCTTGCAGATAAATTCTACTTTGATCTTTCAGGTTCACTAGAAACCAAAGCAAAACTCAATAGATTAATATGAAATGCAGGAGAAAAGATGTCTGCACACGTGTGCATACACACAACATACAGCCTTTCTCCCCTTCCTCATTTTGTCCCTACACCAACTTCCCAAATGCCCAACCCCAGCTCACAGGGGTAAACTGCCCAGCGATAACACAGGATTTAGAGGAAAACTCTATAAGGTTCCACTGGGCTGTTCATTATACTGTGAAACACCAGCCCTGGAGAGGCTCTTTGCCACAGACCCGAGCCCCTTCCCAGGGCACAATTCCCCCAAATCTCATGCTCTGAAACAGGGGTCGAGGCAATGCTGGAGACATCAGTCCAGGTAGGCAGTCTGGCACTGACGGGCAATGTTTTTGTCCCCCTCTCACAGGAATGGGATTACAAACTATTCTCTGGGGAAGATAAGGAGATGACAAAGTATGTTTTATTGATTCTCTCCTTTTTGAATATAAGTGGTTAAGTGATTTCAGCCTCCAGACATTTCTTAGTCACTGTTGACTTTTATATATTCTTTCAGGGATCAGAAAGTTCATTGTTTCCTTCTTTCCCTGGGATGCATGGCAATAATGAGACAAGGAGCACTCAGAGGGCAAGCAACTAGCAACTAACTGCAGTCAGGCTCAGGGCTACTCTGAGAAAATTTTGTTGCTTTCATTTTAGTCCACGCTCCATTCATAGCAGAGACTATTCCCACAAAAATACAGATCATTGGGATAAACAGTTTTGAGCAGCTTAAGGCTGAAGCAGAATATTAGGAAGAAAAGCGTGTACATCTCTGGGGTGTGACAGATGGGGCATGCTCCAGCGTTACTAAATCCCTTTCCTTTCCTTTCAAACAACCTGCAGTGAGTCATTGTTATACTGTGCCACCCTGTCACAGTGTAAAAAAGCTCACTGTAGTAACACTGACTATGGGTCACTCATCCTTCCCTCCATGTAAGCACTGCGTAGCAGGAGTATGCAGACAAACGTTAAATCAGCTTTCCTTTCTGGGTACAAAGCCACTGTCCTTATCTACAAAACCACTGCAGTAACCCAGAAGCAACTGACACCTGAAGTGCTTCATTCCGATGGGGACAAGCCTAGAACAAGTCACCACTGCTCAGGCTGTTCATAACACTCCTGAAGAATTTTTAATTTCTCTCCCAAATTGAAGGATTTAATACATTAACTACAGACTTCCCCATCAGCCCAGTTACAAAGCCCCCAGCCACTCCATGGTCCTCAAATTGTTCATTACTAGTCCACACCTGTAAAAACTGTGGTTTTCCCCACCAGCAGGTAGACAAATCACGGCTAAACACACAGGATGCTCCCAAAGATGGGCTCAATCCTCTGCATAGGATTGTGCAGATTTGAATCACTGCATTTACTATTTAATTGTCCTTCCACTACCAAGAGAAAACACCCACTATCAGAGTCCAGCTCTAAGATGCTGCTATTCTTATTTGTCCATCCTGATTCATACACCGAAGAGATGAGTACTAAAGAAAACATTCTATGAGGATCTTATACTTTTAGTTATTTTATCACAGCCTTCACGTACCCTTTTTTGGATATTATTACCCTGGAGAGTATGCTAACAACCTTAAGTTGCTGACTAATTAAGTTCTGGTATACTCCAAAGCCAGTTTTCACACACTAATTAAATTTACAGGCAGTTAGATTTGACAGGTACTACAGTATCTGCCAACGTGCCTTCATAATTGGTTAAATGATTAACTCGGAGGCAGCAGGCCATGCCCAGGCGGGCAGGGAAGCACTCGGCGGTGGAGCTGCCCCAGGAGAGCAGCAGTCAGCGACCCTGTGCCACAAGGAGCTGGGGACACATGGGCGCTCTCTCCTGAGGAGAAGGCAATGGGCTGCAGTGTTGGGGAGCCATCTGAATTTATGCCCAGACCTGGCCCTTAAAGGACAGCAGAGGTCAGGCAGCGACAGGTATGGGCTGCCCTGTTTACCCCTCCTGCTACCCCAGAGGTGGGCAGCAAAACCCCCGAGAGGCATGACCGCCTTGGACTGCTGACAGCATCCCTCACCCCTGGCTCTGGAGACTTGCACCTCAGGGTAATTTCAAAAGGCAAGACAAGCAGCAGGGCACAGATACCTGTGCCCAAAGCCCTCTGGAGCTGCCATTGCTACGCTGCTGTTTGCCATCGCCAGCAGCCATACAAATCCAACTCCGCTCCCGCACTATCACACCTCAGGCCCCCTACAGACAAAACATTCATTTAGCAATCTATATGATTCGCAATGTCAAACGCCTCTCTGTTAGTTCCCTTAGGACAGCTGCTCTTGCTATTTCATCTGTTAAATATTTCCAGAACCCAAAAGTCCTCAGGGAGAAAAGCAGCTATTTTGACTAACTGCTCCTCCTCCTCAACTAGTTACTGTGTTAGCTTCCTCCCACTCAAACACCAGGAGTTGATTAAGACATATGGATTATCTCAACACTACCAAGAATTTCAATTTAGAAAGTGAAATATTGACATTCTTAATATCACATTCCTCTTTTGCTCAGGAACCCTTCCTCACATTGACACCAATCCCTGCTGCAACACACAGCGTCGCACAGACTGCGATCCAAGGGCTAGGCAGACAGCTTTTTTACATGGTTTTTGGTTGAAGTTGCTGATGGAGTCAAACCAACATGGTTTTCTTAATTTTACTGAGAAAACTACTTACAAGTGACTCTCATTTATGGAAATCTTTGGGTCATAAAAAGAATTATTCATTTCCACATGAATTTAGAATTTTGTTTAATGGTCTTCTGCCTTGTTTAAAGATTATTTTGTAGCACGTTGGGCCTCCTTTGAATGTAACAAAAACACCACACACAAAAGAAAAGCCACAAAGAAAAATTCTACACTTGGAAATCCCTCATTTGGAAATCCTTCAGGAACACATCAGTCTGAAGTAAAATCTTATTTCCCATATGTAAAAGCTTTGTTTTGTTCTAAGTAGAGGAAGGGTGAGGTTTTGTTTTCAGCTGGAACAGAAACTAAATTTAAGGTGTGCAAAGTTTCCTATTAAACAGAAATCCTCAGTTTGGACTGGCCCTGCTGGGGTCCTACAAGCTCCCATACAGCAGAACCACCAGTATCCCCATCCACTCTCGTTGGCATCTCATTTCACCAAGTTTCTGTTTAAGATTGATGGCCATAAGCTGCAGTTACGTATTTAACCAAGTCAAGAAGAACATCACAGTGAACCTCACTGACCTTTTATATAAATCTCAAAGTACTGGGCATATGTATTTAAATTAACAAAGTGTGATAAAACCACAGACTCTTAGATGCCAGTCCACATTTAGATGAGTGTTCCATGACAAAGAAGCACTTCTAAAGGAAAAATGTGGGAACTGCACTAGTGCCACTGTGCACATCACAACATGCATTTACCAGTGTCTGTAAAACTCCAAATTTCAGGACTTCAAGGAGGTATAGGGCAGGAAACAGGCCACTTGGCTGACCTGGTAAGAGGATTCACATAAAGCCCAAGAAAGTGGAAGGAAATGGAATATAATTTTATGCTTTTGACAAATCATAAATAAGTAACCACTAGGCAAAGCATTATTTTAGGCAAGAGACAACAAGGTTTTGCAAACCTCAGGAAACGTCTCAACCAGGATGATACCAGGCAGGGAAAGGCCGCTATCCTTACTGGTAACCCCCAGCATCCTAGATTTAAGGTCTTTGAAGGCAAGAATCAAAAAATATATCTATATCACGACAGCTACAGAATTCTGGAAGAAAGAGTTCTGACCAAACACTAATTTAAATGCACCGCCACATAAAACAAGCCACGGTCTAAAATGGGTTGTGCAGCTGCCACTCCTGAATACTTCACATGATTCAAGAGTATTATTATGGAAGAGGGAGTTAATCCCAGAGACTCTCCATTCACCAGCAACCACCCTCATTCCTCAACATTTTGAGACCTCCCTTGGTTTAAGCAGTTTTAGTTAAGCCTGTTGCTCAGCAGTTCTCAAAGTAACGCCAACCTCATCTCTGTTTTTAATCAAACCTGTGTGAAGAACCTTCTGTTTATTCTGTACAAATACCAAAAAAACCCAAGGCATATACACCCATTTTTCAGAAACCAGAGTGACAGATAGCAAAAGAATCCAGGCCAGAAGATAACCCTGTCTCAAAACAGTTGCAGCCATCACCGCCGTCTCCAGCACTCAGGAAAGAAAACTCATGTTACTGACAAAGCTTTTTTACATCTCTACTCCACCAAGGAGAGCTGTAGGCCCCAGAACTGCTTGTAGCTGACATTTCTAGGGCTCTGCACCACCATTTCTGAGGCAGTCACACACGAAAGAGGCAAAAGTGATTGAGATGCTTGATGTATTGATGCCAGCCATTGGTTTGCAATCAGTGAACCAAGAGAAAGACACATTGAGATGTACTGAAACAAACAAACTAGAAACAAGCCTGAGGCAAATAAAAGAGGCTATTATATATTAATTATATTCTGGTTTTGGTTTCTGCCTTGAATAGCAGCTATAATGAAATTCAGCAAGCACTCATCTCAGGTACTGCAGAAATGTGCGAGTCAGCCAAATGACCTCCCAACATCAGGCTCAAAGTCTTCAAACACGAGGGAATCTTGCTCGAGGCAAAGAACCAGCATTCATCCTTGCTTTGCTGATGCAAATCCTCTTTACCTTGAGAGCAGTCCCTCAGCTTCAGCGGTGCTGCCCATGAGAGCGTTGTGGCGAGACCTTCACTCTCAAGTGCTGCTGACCCACCTCCGGCACGGCTCTGCCCGGCCCCCCCACCAGGTGATGATCAGACACCCCCGGCAGCACGTTACCCCCATCTCTGCCCAGGGGCAAAATGACCCCTCTCAAGGGCAGGTGGCAAAGACTTGGAGCCAGAGCTGCCAGCTCCAACTTCAGGAGTTCAGCCCTGCCTCGAGGCAAGCCGGAGATGACAGAGAGCAAAGTCCAACAAAGCTGCGCTGCAGAAAGGGCTTTGCTTTTCATATTCAGTACATTTTACTGAGATGAAAACTGACACTAGGCTGACAAGAGCATGACCCCGAGAGCCTCTTTAGCTACATTACAGGGACACTGTGCATTTTTAATTGTAATCTGCCCCTTATTTGTGTTTGCCAGCAGCCTGAGGGGGGCATACAACACCGCTCACAAAGGCAGGTGGGGATTCTGAATTATCCTGAGCTCTGGGCACTACAGCATCTTTCAGTTGGAGAAGTTCTGCCCTGATGGTGCCTGCAGCCTACATGCACGCAGCAAAGCCTGCAACCCAAGGTTTCTCCCTGAACAAGCGAAGTCCCTGCTACTGCAGAGTTTAAAAAACCAAAAGGTCTGAATGTAGTCTGGAAACACAGGAGGAATTCAGTTGCTTTCCCAGCTCCTTTTTGTACTTAGAAATGAGCTTTTACTGCATGACTGCTTGACATTTTCACTTCTAATCTCTGTATCTCTCTGCTCTTCATTGAGTGAGCCCATTTCTCTGGCACAAGTCCGCTCCCTTCGTCCACCAAGTCCAGTTTTTTTCCCTCCACCTCTCACCAATGTAGAGTTTGGAAAGACAAAAGTTCGACAAGTCCTACTGGCATCCAGATCTCAGGACTTCCCTGGTGTCATATGGGCTGTTGTAAGCCCCACAAGCTGCCAGAGTCCCCCTGTGAAAAACAGAGTCCTGTACACAATCAGAGGACTACTGTGGCAATCCCAGTTTGCTGCACCTGGATGAAGAGAGGCTCTGCAGCCATCGAGGCCTTCAGAAGTTTCAAAGGATTTGGTCATCACTTTGCAATTTTGCCATATAAGTTTTTTTTCCAACTTCTACATATTTTCCTTGTTCTGCAGTTCTCAACAATGTTTTTCAAGGAAAAATAAAAAAAGAAAAAAATAAATAGCCCAGGCTCCAGGCTAGCTGGGAGCTGTTTGTTCACCTTGGGTAGCGTTGCGCTCAGCCAAAGCTCCCGTGTTCCCAAATGCAAGCTCCCCTCTGCTCACAAGGCACCATGAGGACACGGCCCAAGATCCAAAGCCAGGCTGTGAGGAACGGCACGCTGAACAAACAGCCCACTCTCCACAAGTGCCGCGGCGCTCTGCTATCCAGCTCCTGAGTCCTGGCAAAGCTAGTGGCTTTGCAAAACTTTTCACCCTCCTCTCCTCCTCCTTCCTTCCCTCACCCATCGTGCAAACACACTCTACTCTTGCAAAGAACCTCAGCTTACTCTTTTATATAGTATATAGCATGCCTATTTTTTTGCTCTGCTTTGGTTATTCTTTTCAGCAGTTGAATTTAATCTACACTGCCAAAGCTCAGCGAGCATGTGCAGAAGCCCAGGAAGCCCTGTTTCCTGAGAAACAGCTCCCAGCACAGACAGAGGCTGTGAATGAGCCGGGTGCAGCTCTAAGCATATGCACAGATCCTGCAAACCCCTATATTCCACTTGTTATGGTATCAGCCTTTCAACATATGCCATATGTACCAGGATGCAATATTGCATACTTAGTATCTTTTTTTTTTTCTTCCAGTTATACTGCAGCTAAAGAAACCCACCTCATTAAAAGTTTCAACCTCTAATTCTGAACGCATACATGCCACTCTCTTTTAAAGAAATCATCCTACCCTTTTTTTTTTTTTACTTAGTTATTCCAGTATGCAACCCTGTCATCATCCACCAGCATAGAGAAACTACAAAGGTTTAAGAAAGCCCTATACACTATGGTGCATTTTATTATTCAAAGGCATATGAACACGGATCAGCAAATGAGGTGGTACTATCTCCTAATTTAATGAGGACAAGACCTCCCATCCTAGGTAATTCTTCTTGCCCAGAAAAACAGCACATTTGTTTCTTCCCCAGAGGGTGGAAAACAAAAATTAACAATAAGCTACAGCAAACAAATCTGAACTGACTCTCAGCAGCAGCAATCAGTGCATGACAATCAGTGCTCACTTTCTAGGCTGCCCATCCCATCACGGGATGGGGTAGAGGGGCATGTGTGGGTACAGGGACCATGACAGGGCTTCCAGGTGACCCTCTGGTACCTGCTCTCATCAGACAGCCCCAGCTGTGCTCACCAGAAGCAAAGAGATTAACAGGAACTTCTCTTCATTTAGGTGCTGGAATTTTAAGTAAAGCTCCCAAAACTCCCCAAGGCGTATGGTCGCCTCCATCAAAGGAGGCCAGTGAGCATGACTGATAGTTTGATTTTCAGTGGTGCTTGGGTTCTGCAGCGCTCATCAATTGCAGTGAAAGTTGTAGGTGCTCAAGGCCTATTTTTTCTCAAAGGGTATTTTAAACATATTGCAGTCAACAAGAATTGGGAGTTACAGTTCTTTGAAAGGTATGAAAGCCTTCAGCACTTGAAGTCACATTGTGAATTTTTTTCCTCCTTTTCTCCCCAGTGTTTTGCTTTTTGGTTCAGAAAAGATGACAGGAACACAGGAGATGCCCATTTCATTACAGAAATTAAAAAGAGGAGATACAACAATACATGTCCTTGGAGATGAACACAAATAATACAGGGAGCCTCCGGAAAATTTACAAAACACAGGAAAAACCCACAGTCTCTCTAGAATGTGCAATCATTTCCTTCCATTTCCCACAGGAGAGGGGAACCCACACCATCATTTCAAAACCCCAATCTATCCCCTCTCTAAAGAATCCGTTTAATTAGAAGCAAACTTCTTTTTTTTTGTTATTACTGCTAGAGATCTCTCAATAAAGTCCTCTCTTTGTCAGTGCTGCAGAAATCAAATAGTAAAATTGCATTATCCATGAAGAGGTTTTGAGGTTTGTTTACACAACAAGAATTACTTTTACATTTCTAATTAGGTAGCTTTTAACTAACATACAGGGAAATCACACCAGCATATGAAGTTTTGCTATCAGAGCAATTTCATTAAAAGGAGAGCTTAAGATTTTACTAAGAACAACAAATTAATCATGATAATGTGGTTTTAAATTATCAAATGCAGAAGTCAAGGGGGCCTTTTTGGAGTCCTTTGAATCAACATGTTTTCTCTGATGATATCAGAGTTCTAACACAGGCTTCAGTAAGAGAAAAGCTTTTTCAAATTCTTCCGGCATTATCCTATATATGAAAATCTAGGAGGTACACTAAATTAAGTTGAAATTACATTATGTGTAGTCATTCTTCCACTGTTACACTGGGAAAATAACACCTCTAGTATTCAGAAGGTGCTAGAAAGCCTTTAACCCTTTCTGAGCAAACACGGCAGAGTAATGCTGGCTGAGGTCTAACAGGTCAGAGACCCCAAATCCAAGGAGACCTCAAGTGCTTTATCATCATTCTATGATCCCCTGCACAAGAGGTTTTCTTACACAGTTTTCCACTACAGTGCATCACCAGAGAATTGAACTTTGACATTTTAAAATCAGCTGCGTTAAACATACACACTTTTTTCGACCCTTTTTTTCAGGTTACAAGTGTGTTTCAATGGAGTGTTGTCAGTATGGAGAGACATGAAAGTTAACAGACCAAAGGAGCACGTTAGTGGTGCTTTTGGAATTGCATATAAGAGTAATGTGTGACTGTGCCAAAGACTACGGCAGAAAGCAGCCATAGGGACTTAATAAATCCTTCCTGATTTGGGAGTTCTTTGCTGTCTGTAGAAAGCTGCCATATTTTATTTCGCCAGCTGGCAACACAAAGTACATGGACTTGGAGTCAAACTGTGAAAGTTGTAACCAAATGCAGACTAGATGACTAAATGCAGGAAGAGAACTTAAAATAGAAATTAACAGAAAACTACATTTCCATTATTCTGGAAAGCATGAACCTGAATTTCCCACATTTGTTAAAAATGCTCTGCTCCCATGACTATTCCATTCAGATCAAATAAAACAGCTTGAACAAGTTAATGAACCCAGGATGGAGCAAACTTGGGTTCCAGAAGATTGTCCTGTAGTCTCAGTGTGTGCTCTGAGGAAGATCGCTTGAGAAGAGCTGTTGGTGGCCTTCACTGGACACAATGACGATGGGAAATTATGGAGATCTGCAGCCTGCTATTTCCACCACCAACTCAGAGGCATCCTTCACACACAGATGCTGGAGCACAATGAATTTGTTCAAGACAAAACTAATTTGTGCTAGCTACTTAAGAGTATTCCTGCTTTTGCTTTACACAGTGAGATGGAGATGTCACTACCATTTTAGCAGCACCAGCCGTAATGCTCCAAGAACTAATGCACAAACCCCTCATTACACAGCACTGGCTCTTTCCATCCCAACAGGCTGTCTCTCTCAAAGAAGCACCATTAAACATATACATTATAGATATGTTTGATGCTGCAAACTGAACAGTAGAGGACTGAGATAGCCTGACCATGTGTTTAGTGGCCATCTCATGCCTTTTCTTGCAGAAATAAGTTAATTTGTGCATTCAGTCAAGCAAGTGATAGAGAACAGTAGCCACCTCACAGCAAAAGAATTATCAAGCAATCTTGATCCACAGTGTAGTTCTTTGCCACTCTAATCATCGTAAGTCCATTAAAAGTTAATCACAAACAATATCAGTAAAATAATTGTTTCTGAATTTATAAAAAATAGTCCTACCAGGAATTGCAGCATTTCTGCTCTTCTGTACAAAGTGATCCTAATCTCTATAAATAACCTTAATTAACATTCTAAGAGATTAATATTTTCTCATTATCACTGTGAGTTCAAACAAGTACTTTAGGACAGGTTGTGGCCCTCTAATTAGCACTACTAAAGTATTTCTGGTCCTTCACAGAGTTGAAGCACTCAAAAGCTCCAGTCAAATAGAGAACAGAGACAATGCCAGTCCATGAGAACTTATCGTTTAAATGAGTCAACAATTCCAACCTCAGAGGTAATTTTATCACCACACATACTTGACAAAAGATAGCTACTTACTGATATAGTCATGTTCTGGTTTACAATTTCATTTCGCTTTCCAGTTGCAAAGGCAGTTTCACAGAAAAAGCTCGGCTGGAGACCACCACAGTTTTGTTTCTTTATATCATATCTAATTGAGAAGGTTTCCGAGGATAATCATTGTTGGGAAGTGTATTGATTTGCTTCTAAGAATCTTAAAGATGCTTGAGGAATTGCAACTGGGAGTTCCCCTCAAAGGATCTGTCTTTGCATAATAGCAGTGGTGTATTACTTCTCTCTTGTGGGCTACAAAACTTCAATTAAAATTCAAATTTCGTATTTTCTTTGGAAACGATACTGTGGTATCCAAATGGATTAGCATTAATTGGCCTTTTAAAGTGGATACACTGAAGGAATTGGCACAGCATACCTGAATTCAGCCTACACTAAACTATTTGCTGGTTGTTTAGTCAAACTACAGCCAAGGTGTCATTTTAAGGGAATTTTTGCTGCTACACCTACCATATGGACAGGCTTGACTTTTATTTTAATAAAGAGCCAGGTCCCTACAAAATCCACTGCAGTGCAATTGTCATTGTGATACAATCTCGAAAAAGCAAAGGTTTTTCCTGGGGATTTACTGTGATACATTTATACTTCTCTCTCTCCACTTACCCACTGCAACACCTGAGGTTGAAGCAGGAGAGGGAGCTGTCAGAGGCTACTGTCACTGATAACTGGGTTTCTTCCCACTTGTGTTCTCACCTCAGCAATTCGTGGCACACATCAAATTATACCGGCAGGGAAATTTCAGCTTCAGAATGCTTCAGATTTACAGAGTACAAACATCCATTAAGTACTCATTACTTAAATGATAATTGCTGGCCATTTGCATGCACAATAGTCTCAGTCTGGAGGCAGGGGACGTGTGCGGAGACCTGCTCTGCAGCCATCACGCAAGCAGGGTCAATGGGAGGTTCCTTGCAGCAAGTGCCAACACAACCGGGCACCATAATAAGAACTGTGTTGTTATAGGCTAAATAAGCATCTCTGCTGCTTGATCCTGTGGGTTACAAGGTAATTAGCTTCTGAATAACTGAAATCAATGGTTGTTTTTGCAGAATCACACCAAATAAGCAGAAGCTCAGCACACAGAAGGGAGAAACAGCCCCACCGCTACACAGTCATGTTTGTTAATTCCTAGTTTAATGCCACCAACTTCAATAGCTTTACAGCAGGAGAAAAAAACACACAGCCTAAGGTTACTAGTAAACCCTCTTAAATTACCATGCAATTTGAAAGCAAAAATGAAGTACTGCTCTTTCTTCTTCAACACCTTCACTGAAAAGCCCTATTTGCTTCCAGGACTGCATACGCTGCCATCTTTGAACAGCTTATGGAATCCCACTGCCACCAAACTCCTGGAATGTCCTTGGAAATCATGTCATTTGGTGATTTCCTGTCCTTGTAAACCCCAAACCCTCCCCACAGCTCCATCAAGCCAAATCTATAACCAAGTAAACATTTTAAAGTGTCTTCTTCTAAAGCCTTAGTCTTTTACACATGTCCTTGCAAAAAGCCTTCCCAGTTCCCTGTGCATGACATCTATCCCATCCTCCCATCTCTCAATGCACCACTAAGTTTCCAGCCATCCTTAAATGACCCTGGAAACACTGAATCCCACTGCCCCAGGGCAGTAAGTACATTCCATTCAAATTTTTCAGGTTCAAATATTCAAGTTCCACAAAATAAACCTTGTTTCATGATAGTTCTGCTCCCTCCAGTGCAGGGTGGGGAAACCACACACACTACCAAGGATTAAAGCTTGAGCCCAAAGCAGGACTTAAACTGCATAGTACTCTACCTCAGAGAGGATCAGGATTGTTCAAAACACTTGTGTATCACTAAAGCAACATGCTAACTATTAAAATACTATTCACAGACTAAATCTGTTCCTGATTTACCTACTCCATGCTACTATTTTTAAAATATACTCCACAAAAACAAACATTAACTCAAAAAGATCTACCAAAACAGCACTGTAACTTGCACATACACACCAACGCAAAGACTAATCAAGCTGACACAGAACCATTCTTTTCAACAACAGCTTACACTCAAGTAATAAGACATCCAATCTATTAGAAATGAAAGACAGAGTGCAGCATCAATGTAATTTCTATCCACCAGAAATGCAACAAACAGCTCTGTTGAGGGCTTGGTGAAAAAGCATGCACCAGAAGATTGTAACTAGCAGCACTATTTAACTGCTCCTCAAGGAAGGTGTGAAATGCACCAAGTTTGTAGAGAAACAACATGGGAAACAATAAATTCTTTCATTAGAAATTGTTTAGCACAGTTTGCAACGAAAGCATTTGAGCAGTGATATGAAAAGCAGCTAAACAAAGTGTAACTACATAGGAGACCTAACCGTGGCTGTTTGGGGAAGAACTGAGGGAGGCTGATTTCTTGCCCAGCCCAGTCTTAATGGTAAAAGTCTCTTTTAAGAGGAAAGCCAATATGCTTATGAATTCATAGATGGGTTGAGGAATCTCACTGCTCACAGCCAAATGCATTAATGGACAGCAGTAATTAAAAGCTGGGCTCAGACTCCGCTCAGGCAAAAAAGAGACTGCCTGAAGGAGGGATGGAGCAGTTCTCCATTCAATGAGAGACGTGGGATGAGAAGCAGAGAGCACATCTGTCGTTTGAAAATGAACCCATGATTATTTTCATCTCTGCTTTTACCCTACAGCTTTGAAATCGGGGGACCCCAGGGTGGCCGGGCAGGACAGTGGCGATGTCCCCACTCACCCACTGCAAGGGGGCTCTTCCTCCAGTAGTGTTAGGCACCCCAGCCCAGCACTTTCCCTCTTCACTGGTGGGTGATTTCTTCTCTTTCTATCCACTACCATTTGCAGGAGGAACTCAACTCATTCAGAAAAAGCCTTATTTTGAACAAACTGTTTACACGCTGCATACATGAAAACAGGACAAAAAGCAAAAAACTATATATATTCCAAATAAAAATTACACTCTGAATACATCTCTCCCTCTAGGCAATTATACGGGTAAATTAGGTACTGAACAAATGAAATAGTTATTGTAAGTCCATTCTTGCAACACAGAAACAGTAAATTACTTTGAGTATTTATCATAATCTGTTATCTACAGGAAAATGTGAAAACTAAATAAGTTTATGGAAATGCATTTACCTAATAATATTTACCAAATGACACTGTTCCCTCTGCTGCTTGTAGCAAACTCAGTCACGGAGACTAAGGACAGGTTTGCCTTATTAATACAGCTGCCTGTGTATTTTAAATATCTTAGAGCACAGTACCATCTGTGTGTATTCTACTAATGAGCTACTTCTTAGACCAAGGAAGGCCGGCCAGCCAGCCAACACCGATTACTCAGATGGAGACTGCCTAATTTTTAAGCAATTAATGAGCTCATCTCTCACTCTACATAGAAGCTTCCTCTACTTAATTCTTCTGGCATATTACAGTGTATCCTACTCTAAAGAAAGTTTCTCAAGAAAAGCGAGGTGCACAACACAGCCCAGTCCAACTCCTTAGAAGAGAGCCCAAACCCCATGTGTGGGACACAAGGTTGAGAAACCCCTGCTGGGACCACCCTGAGCAGGGGCTGCATCGCTGCTTCCCAGGGAACAGCATCTGCAGGGGGGGTAGCGCAGCCCTCTCCCTCCCTCCAGATGCTTTGGGGCACTAAGATACCTTCAACAACACCTCAAAGGATGGACTGGAAAAGCCAGGACCAGACCTTCGATGGTTCTATTCCCTCTCACCTCCCAGTCATTCAGAACAATCTGACACTGACTGTCACCAAATGCTGCACAGCCCCAGAGCTGAGGATCGCCAGCCGAGGATGCTGTGCGCTCAAGAATCACTGCACGCTTCGTGAAATGACTGACTGCTCCCATCTCATCCCTTATCTGATTGATGTGATTTTAAAAGGTGAGCCTTAAGGGGCTATTAGATTATGCAAAAATAGAATTCCCTCTTTTGCCACTAAAGACATATTTCTTAATAACCTAAACAAAGTTTCAGGAGATCAAAATTACCTTTTACAGCTCCCTGTTGGAAAGCACTGTAGTAAAGCATAGAACGAGTATTAAATTATCTCAGTAATTACATTGATAATGCACAACTTTCATGTGCACAATAAAACCACTACAGGAGATCTGATTTTTACAAGTATATTACATCATGATTCTGAAAGGGCAATCCTGTGTGCAGGAAAGGCGCTTGTCTTGCACAAATCTGAAAAATACGCCAACTCCACTCATTGCACTGACACTATTATAGAGAAGAGCTTTTACCCAGCAGCCCTCAGCAAGCAAAACACTGGCCTCCCTTGAGGATGCTCATATTTACACACCACTAAGAGCCTGAATGTAACGTTTCAACTTGGTTTGACATTACCGAGCCATTCCACAATCACATTGCGGAATTTGCATTTTTTTTAAGTTCTCATGACTGAGGTACCCAGCATTTCAGTGCTGGGGGCAGGGGAGGAAACTGTTCCCAAAGACAACTACTAGTTCCTATAGTACATCAAGGGTTTTCCTCACTACAAGATGAAGCAAGTTGCTGACACATTCTGCAAAAGACTTCACACAAGTGTGCTGTCCAGCCAACTGTTCACTTGGGATCTGTGTCCTGCAGAAAAAGCCATTAATTACAGCTCTTTATGAAGGACAGCAAATGGAGCAGTTCATTTGTAGACATTTCTGAAACAGGATTTAATAAAGACCCTCTCTTCATCATTTGAGCTTTATACTTTCCCCATGTAAGGTCCCCAACAGTTGCAGCCAGGCATCCCAGGTGACTGGATTTAGGTTTCATCTCTCATGCACTAAGTCAAAGGCATGTTCTGCAGTTGGAACAAAACCATCTGCAATAAACACGGAATGATAAAGAGCAAATTTAATCATCCAGTCCAGATGAAAAAATCATAATGCTGTAAATAATATGATGTAAAATCATGGTGAATAAGAATTATGTTGACCTACATCAGAAGTCAGCCAAAAAGCTTCAGCTTTCAGTCTGCTTCAATAAAGCTGAGACACTCCTAAGTGCAGTTTCCACTGTAGTCCCCTGATTTGCCTAAAATTACAGATGTCATTTTGAATAGAAATATTACATCCAAAATGTCATTAGTGATACACATCCTAATTTATTTCCTTATTTTTGATTGTCTAAAACCACATGATTATTCACACCTCTCTGGCTTTATAAAACAGGACAAGATTTTCAAGGTCACGTCAAAAATAAGTAATAGACTCAAAGGCTCAAACCTACAATAATTATTTTCTTGGCCTGAGTTTCAAATGTGTTTTTCTAAACTACAAGTACAAGAGCAAATGGATTTCAGAAATACTTTTAAATTGCTATATTTTCTCAACAAACCGTACTCTGCAATAGGAGCCTGCAACCAGAAAGGAAGCAGCAGGTGCAGAAGGTGGTTCCCCTTCACCAGGGAGCTCTGCCAGGGAGCGGTGCTGATGGCTGCACATCCACCTCCAGCCTGGGAGCCGAGGAAGCCTGCGGGATCCTCTGGTTCCACAAAAGTGCCCTCACACTCTCAGTTTTCAGAGATTTGACATGGCCAACTGCTTCCCACCAGCAAATCCCAGAAACAGTAGGGTCAGACCAATACTTGTTCGAAGTCTTCCAGCTTCTTCATCCAACATCCGTATCAAGGACCTCACAAGTCCCAGCATTCAGCTGCAGCTCCTGAATGCCCCAGAGACACAGAGCCTGGGAATAACCCTGCCTTTGATTCACATTCCAGCAGTCTTCCATTGCTTATTAAATGTATGCATCTCAGGGAATTTACTGCTCAAAATGAAATTGTGTGACTGAAAAAGAAATTCTGAGGAGCCCTATCCTGCAGAATGTGATTATATTTCTGTATTTTACCATTAGCTCAAAGAGACAGGAATGATTATAACTCACATTACTCTTCCTCTTCCAGGCCCACCCACATATGTTTTACTCAACATGTAAGACAGCAGAAGCATGCATGAAGTGGCTCTGCACAGAGATTCAAATAACCTTAGAATCATGGAGTGCATCAGCAAAACAAACAGCCTCATATTCATTCAATTACTATTTAATTTCACCTCTGGATTAACAGATGCATAAATCTCAGTAGATACTTTTTTTAAAGGAATACTGATCATTCAAAGGTGCAAACCTGTCTTAAAATGAGCGTCAAAATCCCTTCCTTAAAAAAAAGGGGGGGTGGGGTGGGGGAGAGACTGGGAGTAAGAGTTTCCATAGGTCATATGCAGCAAAGTTACAGTTTTGTGAATCTCAAATGTGGAGAAGGTTTAAAACAAGTCAAGCTAACAGAAATATCCTCACACCGCCTTCCTGCCTTGAAGGAAGAACCACACAGGGAGGCCAGAGCCTGGTTACCGTGTGTCGGAAAAGCCAAGTGCTCAGGTAAGAGGCTTAACTGCCATCTAAGTCTCTGTCTTCAGTGGCGAAGCACTGTATGGTTTCATATCAGTACGTATTATAAGTACTAATCATACTTCTTGTAGGAAAGAATCGATTGGCTTTGAAAGGGTTAGAGATTAATAAAGTGATAAAATGTTCACTCTAGAGGTGACATTACAGCTCAGATCAATTTGTTTTCAACTCCTAGATAGGCAATCATTCCTGCTTTAGTTATAACAGTATCACAAGAGTTTCACCCAGGTCTATGTACTAACGTTTGCACATACATGCACTGCACTGAAAAGAATTCCTTCCTTCTTCACAGGTCAGCAACTTGGAATACTTAACTCTGCACATCCTGAAAGAGGAAACCTCTGATGTTTTCTATATTAAAAACCAACCTCTCCAAAGTTAAAATACAAAAAAAAAACCCACACCAAAAATGCATCTTAATTCTCATTTCTGGCATTATTTCTCATAGTGATCCCAACACCTCCTGCCTCACAATTTTACGGCTTGCCATTTTCACCACTACATTAATGGTAAAAACAAGTAAGTAAAATAAGTTTCTGATACAATGTATCACAAGGACTAGCAATTTAAAGCTGAACTGTACTTCAAACAACAAGCAAGGTTCTGAAACAAAAGCAGAAAAAGTTCTTTAAATTCAGTGTACACAGATATGAAAAAGGGTATTAATATTCATACCTAGCTCAATCTAAGGAGCCTTATTGATGTTCCTTCAAATATATACAGCAGTCTGTAAAATCTCACGTAAACATGTATTCAGGTTACAAAACCCCAAGCGTACTTCAGAACTGCTCTTGGTCAGGAGCTGACACAAAGCTAAGCCATATGTCAGAGATTCCCTATAGCTCCTATAGGTCTATATCCCCCTAAGTTACCTCCCAGCCTCTGCATCACCAAGAGGTCCCAAACTGAGCAGCCATTCATCTCTAGGACTAGTGAACATGCTGAGCTTGAAAGCTCTGTTCTGGGTAACTTTGCAGCTGCATTATTTATATATATTTCAACATTCAGACAGACCTTCCAAAAATATTTTCATGAACAAATGGGAAACAAAGCATGCCAGAACAACTCTCCCTGTCCCTCAGGACAGCCAGTTTCAGAGTAACTACATGAACCTAGGACACAGCCTCAAAGTCAGCATACTACAAATACTGCAATAAAGAGCACTCTTAAAAATTCTGTTTAGGATCTTGAAGAAAACAAAGCAAAGACACCTTGATACACCACGGTTTTTATTTTTAAAGGCCTCATTTTGGGGAGGGGAAAAAAATGTATTATCCAGTTAAAGGCACAGAACTGGAAGATTTCTCAATCATGACAGTATGTCTACTAGAGGTTCAGATATTACTAATAAACTCTTACAAGCTGCAGCTAGAGGTAGAACAGATATCCAAACAGCTGAAATGATGCTCATTGCAGAAGTGGAATATTATACATTTTTAACTGAGGAAATGACATTTCTTCCCTGCTTTGCTTATTTCCCCTACCCCTAAAGATCCTACCTTTCTGATCTACACAATTGTGGAACAATTTAATTGTGTACATTTATTTTATTCAGATACCGCTGTGGTTTTCCTTTTGGAAAAAAAACAGTATCAGCTCAATATTTTAATTGTTTTAATTATACATGAACTCATTTTAAACGAGTGTAATAGCTAAAAATTTCAGTGCTTAAATAAGTTCAATATTTAAACCCTGTCAGGTTGAGGTCACTAAAGAAACCCCAAACCTCTAGCAGATTGTTTCCTTTCTTGCTCTCCTCTATGCATTTCCCTTCCTCCCCACCAGCAAACAGAATGTCCAAGAGGTGCCAGCTGTCTCCCAGATAGGTCTGTCTAGCTGCAATGCCGCTTTCTGTTTACGGGAGAGGAAACTGAAGCTGAGACTCCCGTGACAAGGTGCACAGACCAACAATGCTCCACCGCTTACTTGCTGGTAGCCCCCCGAGACCTGACCAAGTGCAGGTGCCTGGTTCCTTGCTTCCCGCTGATCCAAACCGAACAGATGGAGAGCAGCCATGGACCCGTGAGCAGGCTCGACCATATGCAAGAGGCACTGAACATTCCTGCACTGATGACAGCTTAGAACAACAGTGATTTGAACTTTTTTTTGTTTGCTGGAGCTCTAAATAATTTACCATCTTCTGGGAAAAGTAAGAGATAGGCGTGCACTGATTAGTGCCGCCAAGCTCCAGTTTCTTCTATGTCTGCACATTATTTGCGGGCAGCAAAAGCTGAAAGCCTCTTTTGCATCACTTGTATCTCAGAAATTGTGAGGGCTCATAGCTATGCATTTTACATCAGGGCCAGAAGTCAGCTCTTCAGGCAGATGCAATTGCAAACAGAAAGCAAATGGTAACTGTGACTGCTCATCCTGCAGCTTCTTTAGAGGCCCACTCCAGCAGAAGCAGTGGGCATTTGAGGTTAGGGTTAGTGTTGTCCTCTAGGACATCTCACTCCAGGCACAAATCCATGAGTCACCTCTGAAGTACAAACACCTCCTCTTCCACCTATGTCACGATTTACACGGCCAAAGTGATCAGGGGACAATACTGGAAGACTGAGCTTCACAGAGGGAGCCAAGGGAAATCCTAGGTTAGAGCACAGACAACCAGTAGGAAAGGGAAGGCCTCCTGAAACATCTGTAGCAGATCAGAGTAAGTTGTTGCATGACATATAAAAGGCAAAAAATACCAAGCCAATATATTAAAGCACTATATTTGCTCACTGCAACATCAATGAGGGAATTTGCCTATGCCCATACAGAGTACAGCATGATGCTAAGCCAAGCCCTCTCCCTCCCAAGCCACTTCTGACAAAGTTGGATGCAGGTGGAGGGTGATGGGGTGGGGTGGAAGGTGACAGGGTAGGGTGGAGGGGGGAAATCAGAGATGCACTTGCTCCTCTTGCATATGACTGCCTTTTGGGTGGTCCCAAGATAAAGAAGAGAAGGCCAGAATCCCAGAGCACATCCATCTGACACATTACAGAGGACAAGACACAGAACTCTGGTTCTGTACCTTGGAGGATGCACCAGTGCCAGCATACCAGCCAGTTAAACTTGGTTAACCTGCAGAAAGACTACTACCAGCTCTGCAGCCAGCAGCCTCGTGGAAGCTTTGGGGATGTCTGCCTATGCTCCTCCACAAAAGGCTCCCCTGACCTCTGGAGCTCCAGCATGCTGAGACAGGGTATTGCAGCTCAGGAAGTAAATACAGCAACAATAAATGGCATAAATTATTCACTAATGGAATTATGTCTACCAAGTCAAACAGAATCTGTAATCTGAAAAATCTTTTGCTTAAAAAATGCAATGATTTTTTAAAATTTGTTTTATATTGCCTGCTATGATTATTCAAAGCACTATATACGAAGGGCTTGGAAAAATAAGTCACTTAATCAGATTAAAAGGAAATCACCTACCAGCTGGGAACCTAGAAGCTCCCACATCCTCAGTTTATTTGTATAACCTCCACTTGTAAAATACCATTTCTAGGATATTGCTAAGACTGCAGTACCAGCATTAGCTATTTGATCAGTTTTACTTCTCGAAGCAGGCAAAAAGGATGACCTGCAGCTTTCAAAAAAGCTTCTTAACATTAAGAAATGCTTGTAAAACTTAAGTCAACATCACATTCACACAGATGCTTGAGGCAAACTGTTCATTTCCCACCACAAACAGCAATCATTACTCTGTAGACATGACAGATTTCTTCTGGAGCATCTGGAAGTTGCCGCCTGTAAAGAAGAATCTGACTAGCATAATTAAATTAGCTCACCTATTTTAATTATTTTGGCTCCACATCTCAATTGAGAAGCAGCCAAACAAATTTGTCTTGCTCCTAGTTTCTGTGTCATTTTTGCAGCATTGCAAGGTGCTCTAAAAATCTATCTGTAGCCTGCATGTGCATTCCTGTTTGTCTTCTCCAAAAAGAAACACAGGCACCTGAATCTATAACAGAGGGCAAGTAAAGGCCATGAGACAAATCTCTTTCAGTTCAGTTTTTCCCTTCCATGAGGGCTGTTTCTTCAGCAAACTTTAATTCTATGCTTGTAACTGGAGCACCATTTCATCACCTTCTGCTTGACATCTTGGATCCTCCACTCCTGACCTCCCCTTAGTGATTCTTGCCTGTTGCGCAGCCCCCTGTGTACTGTCTGCATTTGCCATCTGGAGTTTTCATCCTCAACATTCTCCCCTTGGGCTTCCATTCCTTGGCTTTGAAGGAGTATTTTCCCACCAGCCTCTAAAGATGCCTTCCTAGCCAAATCCTGTTCTCTTAAATGGAACTTCAGTTTGACTGGTAACGCCCTTCTGGACATTCTGCCCCTCTTTTGACTGCCTTGGTTTTAGCAATGCATTTGCATCATCAAAAGACAACACCACACCTTCTCATTGATCCACCCCAAGTCTTCTTCAACTGGGCTCTCTTTAGATTCTCCCTGTGCCTTAAAGAAGATATATTCTGTTACGTGGTATTACACACATGCTAGTCAACTTCATAACTGTTCATGTACTTAACCCTAATCACAATTCTGGCCATTTATGCAATAATTCTACATATTGCTTGGGAAAACGCCAGTCTACATAAGTCAGCAAAGACACAGATACCCTGATTTTGCTGGTTTATTGCCCTAGTAGCCCAAATCTGTCTTTATCATCAGTGTCAGCACTTTGTGTGCACTACTTCACACAGTTCTACATAACTGTCTGCACAATTTCCCTTCCCCTTTTAAGAATGCTCACCAGCTTAGACATCCCCATACCAATAGCCAGCAAGACCCAAGACTACAGCATCCATCCAGAAACTGCTGCAGGGATCCTGCCCACAGACTGTCATTGGGCACCTCAGCCACTCCCCCACCCCAGCTCTCATCTGACTTCAGCCATTCTGCTGTTTACACTGCAGTGCAGCTGCCCACAAGCAAACATTAAGTTACTTTCCCCTTCCAACTCTCCTTTATCAAGACAGCAGTAAAAACCAAAAAACCATCCTGAACTACAGCACCAACATGCTACAGCTACTATCACCCTATCAAGCAACATGGTCTCCTTGTTTCTACGTGCATTTGCCTGCTCCATCTGTTCACTATCTCTAATCTTCTACTTAAACAACAATACAAATAGTTAAAGTTCAGAAGCCTCTGGAGCATCTGTCCCTTCACAACATATAACATTTAGTAATGCCCCAAGCAATCAAACAGTCCTTCATACATAAATACCCTTTCAGAAAGGGAGGCAAATTATCAATTTTGCTCCAAGTGCTGAAACCACAGAAACAGAAAATGTATTTCACACAAAATGCAGTGGAAAAAGAAAGAGAGGAAAAAAAAAAAAATCAATAGTTTGCTCCACACAGCAACCTAAGACTCAGCACATATGACACAATGAATATTGAACTACCTGATCATGTACTTGCAAATAAACTGTAATTTTACTTTATGTGCATTTTTCTGCACTGTCTTATACTCAACTTATACCAATGCAGTCAAATGAAAAGAAAAAGAACCAGCTATTCACTAGTGGGTTATATTTAGCAACAGGCAGTCTGACATATTAAAGCATTTTTCCCACCAGTACTCAACCTGAATTGATACTGTCAACACCTGCCAATAACACACAACATTCTGCAGTCAAAGAAAGCAGATTATAAACAAAAAGAAAGAAAAAGACCCCCACATGCACATGCTAAAATATAATTAAAGGTAAGCTACTAGCTGAATGATGCTATAACCACAGGCATGTCACTTCTACAGATATGTATTTCTGATAAAGGAAAGGCAAAGGCCCTTCCTTGCAGCCAGGTGGTGTTGTCTGGCACCAGTGAATCAAAGCTGCTCAATTATATAGATTATGGATCTCAAAAGGGTTCCCATCCAGGCCTGTAATAGCAGTTTTGAAAAACAGCAACACCCTTAGCAGAGTTTAGATCAAACTCCACTCTAGCCAAATCTCGATATCCCTGACTGCTCTCACAGGGCACACAGGGCTCAGGGCACAATAACCACAACAAAAGGCTATAGAATAGTTCAATTTAGCAATACCCATTTATACTTTCTAGCCCAGCAGAAAGAATTCAGTCTAGCATCTGGTGGTCCCCAGAGTTACACTTCCTAGCCTGGAATGTGACATAGAATTCTTTATAATAGATGGACCAATAACTTTTCTTCTCCTTTCTCAAGAAATGCAAAAATTAAATTTAAAACTGGCCACACCATCTAAATTCAGTAATTCCTTTTTGCATCTGTACTACTAAAAGTGCTGGCTGATAATATTGAGGACCACGAGATCAACAGAAGCCCTCATACTTGTATGCATAGCACACAACTAGTGGGAAAAAATGACTAAGTTAAGATGTAAGTTTAAAGGCACAACATCCTGCATCAGTTACCTGCCCAACACGCAAGGCTCTAGCAGACCAACAGCACTATGCAGCACTGCACCTGACCCACCTGTCTCCCCAAAGCCCTTCCAAACTTGAGAAAGCCAAACGGTCTCATGGACTCACCATTCCCTTTGAGGGGGAGAGCTGCATGGACTAGAAATCACTTCAGGTTCTAATACAGACGAAACATTATCCAGATCAACTGTCTATCATCCTGGAAGGAGATACTCTAAAGTTTCTTTGAAGCGTTCTGTTACTATTAGCAGGTTTCAAAACCAGATGTAAACATAAACACCCACTGTCTTCCACTGCCAGAATAATCAGAGATTATCTACCCAGGAAAGCTCTTCCCAGTTCACACTATGTATGATCACACATATGGCTGGCATGACTTTTTGGAAGATGCCCTTCCAATATACACACAAATCATACAGACCAAACTTAAAAGTCACCACAAACCACATTCACAGTTAAGAAAATCCCTTAGCATGAGAAAAAGACTGGATGTTGTTAAAACAATGCCAAAGTCATTATTACCTTTGTGGGTTTTCAACCTTTTTTAATTTTTTTTTTTTTTTAAGTTGTGGGGTTTTTTTAGTAAAAGAAAACATAAGGACATTTTCGAATAGCTTAAAGTCACATCAACAGAACATTACAGTCAGAAAATACATCCTGTAACATCTGGTAAGCGAACCACGTTGATTAGGACTTTTTTTCTTTTTTTTTTTTTTTTTCCAGAAGAGAACAAGAAGTATATATGCAAAACAAAAAGCAGATAAAATGCTTGATTGCATGAGCACTAGGTCCAGATTCAGAAGTAAAAATATTTTTCTGTGACTTACCAGAATTTCTCTTTGACACGAGCTTCAAATTCATGCTGACTACAGTACAGATCACAAGAACCAAGAGAACAAGAGGCTTCATCTTTCACTTTCTGTGACAGCTGAAATGCAAACATAGTATGAAGTCTGAATCACAGCTCTTCACTACAACAAAGCAGCAGCTACAGTTAAACATTTCTCAAAGAACCATTACGGGGCAATGGCTTAATCTAGTGACTTCTGCGTTTATTTTTATGCAGAGGTAGGAAAACATAATGGTTCAAAGTAACTGTCTATGAATAATTTATCTCTGACTATCACACAAAAGGGTTGGGATTTTTTAAATGACACTATGAAAATATTATTTTGCTTAAAAAAACACAAGACATGACTGTTTATTTGAAATAGGGTCTAATCTGACAGATTTTTACATGTTATTTAAGACCCTGATGGTCATGATTAGTTTTGTCTCATACAAACAGTCCACATGCTTAAAGAAACTTCACATTGTTCAGAAAAAAATAAAGAGTAGGTTATTCATGCAATTCCTCTTAGCAATCTTGTTTTCCCACTGGTGACCTTGTAAAAGCTCCTACAATGAATTAATGCTATTCCAGAGATTTCTTCTATAAAATGACATAAAGACAGGTGAACAAAATTCAGAAATCAATGAATACAGGTCTCAGGATTCTTATTAAAAAATTAATCTCCCCTGAGAATTTTACTACCTACTTTATATTACATACATTAAAAATAAATAAAAATCTAGTTTAACATTGTATTTTTAATTTTATATAATTACTGAACTAATTCTGCTTTCATTTACAAGTACAAGGTCATTAAATAAAAAAATAGCAAGAGCAAACTGAGGTTCCTTATCTGCACTCAGAGGAAGAACAAATCTGAACTCAGCAAAGCCCACCTCTCTCTCTCTCAGTAAACAAGAAAGAGATGCTTAATTATAAGCAAGAAGTCCTCAAATATATGCTTAGCTTGAAGTCACAGGCCTTTAAGTGGCTTGATATTAATATATTTAGACTCCAGGAATTTATCTCCATATGTTTAGATCAGGACCCTTATTCTCCGATAAAGAGGGCAGTCATCTAAATCAGTACAAAATTATTATTTGCACCAAAAGACTCAGCAAACATTTTATAGCAGTTTCTTTTAAACGGGAACACACAAAACTACCTGCACCAGTATTCAAAACAAAGGCAAACAAAACAGACTTGTTCTTAAAGGCTGTCCCACAGCTGCCCCCAGCCCGCTCACAGGCACCCTCAGCATCGGGACCAGCCCAGGCCCCCGCAGCTCTCAACATTTGCTCCACATAACGCACCAACAAGAGGGGCAATGTTCTGCAGTTCGCTGAAAATTATTCACCTTAATTTGAGCTTATTACATCAAATATTCTTCCCTTGTAATTTTACTACCAGCCTACTGTTGTGTGAAGAAAATGTAAAGAACCATGTACAATCTTTTACACGACGGCAATTATACTGCTATTCAATTATTTCAAATTTACCACTTACAGCTGAAGTTTTCCCCCTCTCACCATAGGCAGTGGATTCCCCCCCCCAAATTCTATGTTCCCGTGGGCACTTTATGCCTATTGATTCCCCACGGTAACTATTCTAAAGGAGTTTTCAAGGAATAACATGCACTGAATAGTGTCTGACAGTGGTTAATGGCAGAATTAGTATTCACTCTTCCTTAACCTTTCCTCAGAGTACCAAAATCCTGAGACAAGTAAGGCCATCTTGACAAGACAGATTTTTAAAAAGTAATTAAACTAAATCTTTTGACAGATAATTGTAATGATGATGTTATGCTAGGATGATTTTCAAGTGTAGCTTTGCAAATTACTTTCTCCACTTTCCTCCCTTCGGTTATTACAGCTGAAGTATGTAACTCCTGGGTCTTTTTTCATGTGGGTGCCTCCATCCCCACCTCAAACGAGCTATGCTGCATTAAATACACTTTGAAATTCAAAGCAAGTTCTGCTCGCCAACATTCATGCTAGACATAGGGGAAAATTCTTGGTTCTGTCAGCACTGATAGAAGCCCTCACCAAGGCAGCCAGTCTCTGTACTTGGGGGAAAGACAAAAATAAAACCAACAACAAACAAACAAAACCCCTCAGTAAAATACAGCAGGAAAAAGATAAGAAACTACTCCACCACAGTCATTCACAGCCTAGCCCAGAGCCTCAGCTTGTCACATCTGACATAACTCCACTGAAGCCGGCATAAAAATACTCAGAGTTTGAGGCGTTACCTTCACCGCCCTAGACATCCAACCAGAAGAAGATAGGATCAGTCACACCAGTGTGACCAGTGGGTCAGCTGGTTAGTGTCCTGAGACAACAGACAGCTATAGACAACAAGGCTGTTCAGACTGCCATATCATAGATCATTTTTTTAAACATACAATTTGACAAAGAATGCAAGGTACAGTATAAGATGCATTTCCCCCAGAAGAATGTCAAGCAGCCAGAAGGAAAGTTGTGTTTAGGACAAAGTCTCTAAATTTGCTCAGGAGAAGACTTCTGGGGCTGAGCCTGCCAAGGCTCCCATCATGTCTTCCGGTGGGACCAGTCTCAACTCCCTCCTCCAGGCCATTCACCCCCTTATCAGGCAGTGACAGGATAGACTAGAACCTCAAGACAATCCTGTGCTAGACCTACCAGCAGTTTTGGAAATAAATATGTAGGAAAGTGTCTATGATCTGATGAAAAACATGAATAAAAATCTTCTAGCTTGAAGAGATATGAGATGGGATAAACCAGTTAACATTCAATACCATTTTCTATAACTGAGGCATTTTCCCCCAAGCAGGGCTGATTTTGTCATTTGACAAACTCTCCCATCACAGGCACTGAGCAGCATTTCCCCAAGAAGCCACTTACTCTGATGCTGCCAACTCCAGCCAGCTGTGAGTAGGGAAGAACATGGTACTCTACCGGATACACCTCGCAAGAAGGAGACCAAGTTTAGCACCATTCTCAGAAGAGTGAAGACGACATGTTAATAAGGATATAGAAATACCAATTACAGCCAGCTTGCCCAAGATCACTGAGAGGAGGGAAAAGAGACACAGAATAAAGTGCTTGTTGAGAAGACTGAAAGAATTGCTAAACCAGTTAATCTAGCCCTTTTTGTGACCTGCCAGGTTGCATTTGTACCAAGGTAAGGCAGGTTACTACCAGCAGAGGGAGAACTGTAGGAAAAGCAAGGTGTGACAACTTTATTCTCAATCATTCCACTGCTAACGAGGCCACCCCTTCCGTCCCCATACTATTTGATGCAACAGACCTCAGGCAGTGTTTCCAGGCTGCTGTAAGCACCCAGCAACTACAAGGGGACCAGGCTGCGATGCAGCACCAATTCTGTTCATCTGACAGAAACCCCAATTCCAATATGGTGCCTAATGCCCTTCACCCATATTGAAAAACTTAATCCTTTCTTCTGAGTCCTCAGAAAACAGGGCTTGAGAAATCATGTCCCATTTTCTTCATGTACTGCTTGCTGTCCTTCCAGCACTCACTGCAGCTCACATAGCTTCCAGACTCAGAAGAATTCCAATTGACAAGGTTAGAAGAAAGCACTTAGAAACAAGAATGAAACTGGAGCATTAATATTCTGCGCAAAACCCAGCACTGAGATTCCCAAGTTCCCTCTTTAAATATAATTTCATTTTTCTCTAATTTCTACCACAAGCTTTGTTTATATGGAGAAAGCAAGAAAAGAAAGCGGTGCACATGTGCGCTCAGGTACACGTCTGTGCACAGACTGAGATTTGCTGACACACCACCAGGCTCTCTAGATTCTGGTTTCTCCACAGAAGCTGCGATGCAGAAGGTGCTCATTAAAAACAGCAGCCCATCTCTTTAGTGGTTTCCAATTGTCAGGTTTAGTTGCTTAGAAATCTCCCGGAAATAAATTACAGTTTTCACCCCACACAGAACGCTGCAATGGCAACAGTAATTCTTTCATTGTCTTTACAGTGTGCTAGATGGTAACTTTCGTTCATTTCTTTTTGAGTCATTTCCCCACTCCTGTTTTTAAGGCTTTAAATTTTAATGTGAACTCTTTCTCAGGTTGTCTTTTCCCAACACGCCACACTTTGAGCTGTTTATTACTGAAAGATTTTTGGTCTATATAATATGCTGGATGGAAGAAATCCACAATGTGCACCAGTCCCTTTTTGTTGTTACCTCAAACACAAACAAAAAAAAATTTAACATCAGAGATGCATGCTAGTTGAAATAATGTATCTCGAGCTCATGCGGTGTTCTTCGCTCTGTTGCTCAATGAGCATCAAAGAATATTTCATTTTGCCTAATTCACTGTGCATCCTCACCATCGTAACCAGCCACTTTAGTTGTCTAAATATGCAATGAACTTTAATTCTACAAGGCAGTGTGCATTCAGCATTCGTCTTGCTGGATTTTAGCCTCCACTGGGCCTAAGTCCTTAACTAAATTCACATCTGGCTAATTCTCCTTTTTTGGCAGAAATTCTGTGGGAAGTTTAAAATTGAGGTAAGCACAGAGGGAACGTGGCAGTGCTTGTGCTGTGCCAACTCGAAATACCAGCAACAATGATACATCTAAAATGCCTGGGATTATTACTGGCTCAACAGTCTATCACCTGTGTGATAGCAATACAAGACCAAGGTATTGTCCTGAGGAAGCAAAGGGAACCACAACTAAACACACAGAGCACCTGAGAAGGTCACGACACCAATCTGCAATGATTCCTCCAAAGGCTGCATGTCTGACTGCAAAAGAAAAGCCAACAAACTGAAAAACTCTCAGATCACTTGTCACGTGAAGGGTTAAACTCAGAATCATATCAGTTATTTCAGAAGAAACAAACTGCATGACGCCTTAGGTGTTAACATCGAGGTTTGGCTTGAATGACTGCAATGCTTCCATTTAAAAGTTAAATATCTTCCAAACAGCAGCCATAGAATATACTAAGAGCAGCAACTTAAAGCTTCAAAAGGCATCTTAGAGCCTAACACCAAAACAAATAAATGGGTTTCAGTGACAGGCACAAAAGAAAAATACTGTGGATGGCCTCCACACAATAACTTCTCCTATTAATATTTCTGGCTGCAAAGAGTAGAAGTTATTTCAGTCATGTTGAAGTGGCAATCAGACTCAACACGATGAGCAAACTGCTGGTTTGCCCTGTAGAGGGAAAACTCTGCAAGCATTAACACAAGTACCTTTTCCTGCAAGAACTTTCCAATCCAATAGCTGCCTAAAATAGTGCCCATTTATGGCAAAAAATGAAGAGTGGGAAATGGAAAAATCCCCTGAAATATTTCAAATACAGATAAAGTTCCCAATATCTATAGAATCGAAATGCTAACCAGAGGGGTCAGTGATGAGTATACGATACAGGTATTCACCTAAATCTCTACCAAGAAAATTGGACAGAAACCTGAGCAGCCCATCTTAACAGATTCATGAACCAGAAGAACTAGAACTACTCAGCACTGATTAGCAGATCGAGTACTATCAGCTCACACCACACACTGACCTCGACTCCCTAAGCAACACACTCACACAGAATTCAAGTTCATTATTCCTTCAAATCGGATTTTAAATCCCTGTATCATACTCCTCCCTTAATTGCAGCAGCTCCTGCACTTGGAAATGCAGGAAGCAATTCTAAGGAGGAACAAAAACAACAACAGAATGGGAAAGTTAGCTATTATTTTTTAAGCCTCATAACTAGCTGCACCATCAATCAGCCTGATTCAGCCCTACCCTGGATTCTACAGAGAACCGTTGTTCCAGGCTTAACGTTGCAATATTGTAACTACACATCCCAGGATATATGGATATGCTTGCCCAGTATCACAGCTTTTATATTTGAGTAGTCCAGGCCTTTTTATAGACGTTCAAAGTGAAATACGTGTTGTGGGAGGAGGATTACAGCTGTACTTCAAACCTCATGGTTTATGAGGTCAGCATAATGGATCTATTAATTTACAGCCTTTGTTTCCACGTAGAGGAGGAGCTATTAATATTCTACATATATTTACTTCTGCAGATTGTGGTTGAATCAATACAGTACTTCAGGCAACATTTACCATAGGTAAAGACTGTCAGATCCAGAGAGTTTAGGTTTAGAGGGTGAGGCTCAGCCTCTTGACACTTTGCGGAAGTGCTTAAAAAGCTTACAGAAAAGCCAGCTGGGGGAAAGAAGAAAATGTGAAGATGTTCCACACTTGGAAAGCTAAACACATATACTAGTACCAGGGAATGGGCAGCGATTTTAAGAATCAGCTTAAATCAGCCTAAATCCTAGAGTTGATGCAGTCAGAGCCTGACTGCAAAGTAAGCAAAGTAAGCCACAGCAGTAACCACAGCTGCCCCAGGGGACAGAGGAGCCCCAGACACGGACGGCCACATATGCTTCCCAACACCGAGAAGGCGGCTGGGCACTGTCCCAGGAGGTCAAACTTCTTCTGGGCCAAGATGAACTCCAAGGCTGCTCTCAGACCCAGCCCAGCCAGCCTGCCCTGCGGAGAAGCTCTGCTCAGGAAGAAAGGACTCTGAACCCTGCTTTTCAACTCTCCAGAGGGAAAAAAAAGCAAGCTGCTGATGAGAACTCTTAGGCTTCAGAGTCACTGATAAACCTTGTAAATTCTGGAAAACCTGTGGCTTCACCTGACTCTGGCTCTTCAGCTGCTGACACTCAGAGCAAACACCCCTGCTCAAGTCACGGCCTTTTCGTCTTAAGTGTTTCGGATGATCTTGCCAGTGATCACAGGTCTCTTCTACAGATCCTTAACCACAAAAGTAGAAGTTTTGACTAAAAGATCTAAGTCCATTCTCACCCACACCAGTTTCAAAACTCACTCACTGCTCTTACATCAATAAGGAAATCTGTCCAATTCACAGCAGTCTTACACAAGAGCATTATTAAGCCAAAATATTAGATGCTTTACTTCTTTCGTACTCATACCAACCTTGCTCCCCAAGCAGCTTTTGTAGAAAAGCTATTAAAAATGGAGAGAGAGACAGTTCAAAGAGAGGTCTCAATCCTGAAAGCATATCCCTCCTCTTCCACCCCACACTGCTTCTCTTGTTCCCCTTGTGTTCCTCAGGGTTCATTACAGAGGTGCTCAGCACAAAACAGAACTCTATTTTAGACTGGGCTGCCATCTGCATGCTGAAACGCTCCCTGCTTTTATAGAGAAACTGCTTTTACAGCATCTTGAATCGGTCCTCTTTCCGAGACCACATAGGAGACAGACTGCAGTTGTTACAAGTGTCAGCCGTATTGACTTTATATCTGCTCCTATATACATTTATACCTCTGCAATATTTACACAATAACAATATTTGCACTATTCATGGCAAACCTGGTCCACATTCACTCCTGCACATCAATGAAACAAGCACCGAGAGAACACAACTCTGCATGCAATGTGCTTAGAATTTCATTCCTTGATCTCATTCAAGGCCACATGCTTCCCTAACTAATACATAATGCTCAAAGAAGACAGAATTAACAGAAAAAGATGACATACCAGCTGTTATGCTTCTTATAAAACGCTCTTCCACAGTTTTTCACTTCGAAAACACAGTTCCAGAGAAGCAAGACAGGGCACCTGGCTCTGCTGTCAGCACTGTGCTCGGCAGCATCTCATAGTACCTTAAATTGATAATCATATTCTTGATGAAAAATTTTTCCCCTTACATAACCAGAAGGTAGCCTTTACCTACAAGTGTTTTGCCAGATTTGTTGGAAGGGGGAAAATAAGAATTTAATTAAGCAAGCAAACAAACAAACCTCCCAGAATTTGAGAATCATGAGGAAACTGTTTATAAAACATTACTTCCAAATATTTTGTGGAAATCTTGTAAACACTGGGGTTTTGTTTTGATGCAGGCCAAAATCAAATTCAAGTACTTATTTTACATGCCCTGGAACTGCTCTGTGAAACAGACATCCTTGTTAATTTAACTGTCACATGAAGCAGTGGGAAGAGGGGTGGAAGGAACTCTATTCCTGCAGTGCTTTTGGGGTAGAAAGGGACTGGAAAGGATTAGCTGAAAAGCCTCTGCTGAACTTTCTAACACACAGTCTCCCTCCCACCAGCTTTGTCACTAAACGTAACACAACCCTTGGTCCTACACCAGTTCCAAGGGAGGCTTTACCTAGGTCAGGCACCAGATGCCTGAGGAAAACCCAACCAGAGCTAGCAAAAAGATTCTCATTATTTTCAGCGAGGGCAAGATCTCTTCACTTTGTCTTCTTTTCAAGGCTGTTTAAAGGAAGATTTATTTTTAGTTGAACACCCTGAAAAGCAAACGGCCTCTTAATGTGCCTCTTTACTTTGTGATACAGTTTAAATGTTCACTTCCCTTTCCAGCACTAAAGACCTCCTGATAAATAGCTCAGACTCATATTGTTTAAGGAAGGCTTAGAGAGCAGACACGGTTTCCCATACAGCCCCTTAAGGCTCTTTAATAGCTGTTCATGATTTACCATCCCTTGGTATTTTCAGCTTGAGCCTCACTGTGAAGTAAGAGATTACACAGAGCCCAAATGTTTTGGAGAGCCGGGAAAGCCCATACATTATAAATACTACATTTGTACTTCTTACTGTGAGCACAAATCTCAGCCCTTTCCCTCAGACACAAGGGTCAACGCCACCAGCCTCTGGCAGCTTCGCACCTCAGCCAGCACCCACCCAGCAGGGACAACTGGCTGCACAGACATGCTCCCTGGAATTTTTCCTCCATCTCCAGTCCCACAAGGGCCTGTCAACCCAGGACATAAAAATTCTGAACCAAACAGCCTCTCTCTTCCAAATACCACATAGAGGACACTGTGCTCTGTAGCTTTAACTGGATAATTGTAACGTGTACCCTTCTCTCCCCAGGAAACAGCTGTGGATAGTCAGGGAACAAATTACTCTGCCCATGCCAACAAACCAAATCCCTTTACAGACCCATCTCAGCCAAAGAGCTTCACCTGGATGCTACTGTCAGCATGCAGGCAGAGCATCTGGAGGGGTATGGGCCTCACCTGCTGTCCCCACTTCCTCCCCCTTGCTCTCCAGCAGCCCACCTGCATCTCTGCTGGGCTCCTCATACACACTGCATCCATACACAAGCTGCCCGTTACTTCCACAGGGAACTGAAGACAGCAGCTGCCCTGTGCCTCCAGACACAGACACTCTTAACCCTCCATGGCTTGAGCTTATTGTACAGCAGCAAGGCACACCACCCATGAGATCTTGAGCACACCAAGCATGCTCCTACCTGCCTCCGATTCCTCACTCCTCTGGACTTAAGGCTGTGAAGTCCACCTTCTTCAGAGGCCCAGGCCTCCAGCTCCATCAAACCACAAAACCTCCTTCTCCCACACCACCAGATCAGAAGCGATCAGTGCCACAAGAACAGCCCTTCTGCTGAGCTCCCCTTCTCCCTGCCAGCCTATGAATCCCTCCTGACTCCGTCAGACTCTTTTTGATCTGACTTCTGTTTGGAGAGTGGCCAGTTCCCCACACTGGTTTCCAACAGCTTCGGCTACTGCCCTGCTTCAAAGTGCAGCACTAGCCTGGCAGCACTGGAGATTAAAAGGCTTTCCATCGCTCTGCTCTGTGAGACACAAAGCAGATGAGGCAAAGCTGGCTGGCACCATGTATGCACAGGGGTTCCAGCAATTGTGTGGCATTCACTGAAGTTGTCTAAGTGCATCAATGCGGCACACCTCGTCTTTTTTCTTACCTCTTGTGTAAGCAAGTATTCCTCCCTTCTCCCTCCCATTTTACTGCTACAGCATCAATCACCAAACAATTTGAAGACAAACCTATGAACTTTCAGGTATTGCGAAAGTAAAAGGGTGGTCTGCAGAGAACTCTTGAGCCTTACAAATGGAACAACCAAAGATTCGTCTCCCTCCTGTGCTCACTTGCAGCACAAGCACTGGGGTGAGTATGAGAAAGTCTTGGTATCAGTTAACATCCATCCGCGTTCCTGACTGACAACCCCTCCCCGGTCTCAAGGAACAGGCCAGAAACACATGCAGACCCATGCACACAGGATATATCACCAGCTAGAAAGCTTTAGTTCAGTAGAGGAAGGTCTCCTCTCACAAACTCAGAACTGGAGCACACTGGAGGTGCAAGTTGCTGCTTAGCAACACAAGCGTGCTGCAGGGAGGTCAGAGCATGCCCCTGTCCTCCCACTGCAAGAGGTCTCCTGTGCACAGAGAAATACCCTCAGAAGGACATGGTTCTTCATAACATCTTGGAAAGCCATCCTCTACCTCACCAATTACAATCTCTGCTTAACCACAAAAAGCCTGTGCCTTGCTGAACTGCCAGAGCTCTTCATTTCTCATGTTTATTGTGCAGGCATTACACCCCACTGACTTATGGAGCCAAAACCCCAAATCCCAGCCTATTCCTCCATCTCATCATCAGCCACTTGTCTACTGCAAAACAAAAATTCGACTTGCTGTCAGACAGCTTCCTCCCAGACTTACCTCCTACTTCAGCTCTGGCACAAGCCAAGCTTTTCAGCCACCACGTCCTCCTCACAGCTCGCCTGCTCCTACCTCCAGAGGGAAGACCCTTTCCACTCATTACACAGAAGCAGGGCAGGCAGTCACCTGCTCTTACAGCTGAGACATCTGACAGGTATCACAGACCACCAGGCAGCTACACAGTTTTATCCCCGCTAAGAAATAATATACCCTTTTAAGCACCAACAGCAAGCGTTCAGGGTGAGCGCCTCTCTCAGGCATGAATGCAACCACACTTGCACAGCGCCTGGGCACCCTGCGACAGCCTTCCCAACCACCTTTCTCTGCTCCCACGCCGGCAGCAGCTCACCTTGCCTTGTACCGACCTCTAACTAACAACTCTACAAAAAAATTCAAAACTACCTGCACTGTGATGGTAATATCCTAACAATCACAACCCTCCAGACACACTCTAAAAATACAACTATTATTTTTTTTTTAACAATCAGGATAAAAACAAGGGAGTATAAACACTGCAGAGTAGCAAAAGAAAGTATGAGTTCCATGACAGGATGGGGTTTTCCTCATGGTATGAGACCTAGTTTTGGTGTTAAGCCAACAGGAGCAGAAATCGCCTCAAGCGTGCAGACCTTACCGTAACTTCGAGAAACTGCAGTTTACAGCATTTTCCACCAGAAACTTTAGATTCCTTGAATAATAGCATAGCCAGCAATCCAGGGACAGGCTCTTCAAAAACAAACACTTAAACAAGTGCTTGAGAGAGGTTTAGTGCCCTTTAGCAGGTTTCCATCAGATCCCAAACGAAAGCAGAAAATCCCTATTACCATAAAACTTTTGGAGACAGCTAGAGATTTCAGAGCCACCCGACATGCAGGGCACCACCGCGGTACCTCAGAGCAGCCAAGCGTCCACAGAGCCGGCACTTTTTCAACAGGCTCCACGAAGCTGGAACATCCCAACACAAAACAAACAAAAAGAAGTCCTCGCGTGTTTTTATTTTAAATCCCCCGGCAGAACACTCCCCGGGGCGCTGAGTGAGAGCCCTTCGATACCAACCTTCCTTCGGGAGAGAAAACACTTTCAGCGCCTCCACAGCCGCAGGGCCCGATCCGGGGAACGGCGGAGCCACCGCGACACCGCGGACGCTCCGGCCCCGAGCAGCCGCTCTTTGCAGCGACCGGCGAGTGCCGCGGCAGGAGCGCGACCTGCGGGATGGCTACGGAGGCGGCGGGGGCGGCCGGGACGGAGAGCGGGAGCTGCAGAGGGTCCCTGTCCGGAGCCCCGCGGGAGCGCCCCGGCACCAGCGGATCCCCAGGCTCCCTCCGGGGCTGAGGGGCGGCAGATGCCGTGTCCCTCAGTCCCGTCCCGCGCACGGCAAAGGCGGCACCGAGAGGATGCTCGTTACAGCAGAACTTTTCTCTTTTTTTGAGGGAATATTAAAAAAACCCCAACAATTCCCGCGAGCAGCGCCGCGCGGCAGGGCTTACCTCCCTGCGGCTCCGCTCTACGTCTCCATGCCGGCACGACCCCGTCCGAGGCCGGCGGGCTCCGGGCGTGCCCCCGCCGCGATGCCAGTGGAAGCTGCGGCCGGCGGCGCCGCTGCGGGGGCGGCACAGTCTGCGCGGAGCGCGGCTTCCCGCCGCCGCGGGGGAGCGGGCGCTGCCCCGGCCGAGTTGCGGTGGAGCGGCCGGGGGGCGGCGGGGCCGCGCTGAGGGGAGCGGAGCACTGAGCGCAGCGGGACCGCGCTGCCCCGCGCGCCGCTGCCGCCGACGGCCCCGCACGCGGCAGGTGCACCCGCCCGCCCCGCGCAGCGAGACGCCGCAGCGCCCCCTGGCGGCCGCGCCCCGCCCCTGCCCGCCCACCGCTCCGGCCCCGCTGCCCCCGACAGGGCACCGGCTGCACCGGGGGGGAGCGCTCCGCTGCCAGCACCCGCCGGCCCCTGCGGTGGCAAAATGCCGCCGCCAGAGCCCCTAAAGGCCCGAGGGGAAAGGGGCTGCTAGCACCAGTAAGGGATTCCGCACGTCAGCCCGCTCTCGGCAGAGAAAACGGCCAAGAAAGGTCCTTTGTGTCAGCGAAGGGCTGTAGAAGCGCACGGAGGAGTCGGCACCTTCAAACCTGGTCTTGCAAGATTCATATCAGAAAAGGTGGCATTGCAACAGCCCCGAGCTGGTAGGAGCGGGCTGTGCCCACCACACCTGGGGCCGGGCACGTGAGGGGCACAAACGAGCACACCTGTGGGAGCACAACCCCAGCACAGGTGCGCTCCTGCTGCTCCGCCCCAGCTCGATCGCTGCTCTGCCCCCGGGCTGCCTGCACAACTTGCATCGGAGAGACGTGCAGCTTGTCCCAGGGGTCACAGCACTTGCACTAAACTGGGAGAAGCCGCTTTCAAACCCACTTCACAGTTTCATACCATCATTAGCACCAAATTAACCAGATGATTAATTAAACTAGACCAGGTGGAGTTTCTCTTTCCTAACTCAGTAACTCTTCTTGTGCCCTCTCTGGCTGCAACTCTGCTTCTGACATGGCACATACGAGCTTTCTACAGCTCAGCAGTGTTATTTTTAGTTTCCCTGTGGTTTTTATTCACTTTTAAATAACTTAGAATAGCTCCATGCAAATACAATCTTCTGCTTTTTGCTCACGTTCACAGGAGGACCCTGTTTTGTTAGGCAACTGTGATACAGGCAGGAAAATCACAGGCCAAATTTCTGCAAGTGCGCTTCATGCTCATGTAAGCAACGAGGCTTCATGGTGCTGTTGCTTGGACTGACTTGTGCTGTGTCACAGGTTGTGCAATTGTCACTCCTGCACGTGACCTAATGCAAGGCTGCAAATACCAGACAATGCAGCAACAAGAAGCTCATAACCTAACATGTAAGCAGCACCCAGCCACCCACAGGGAAAATGTCTTCCTTGGGAGACCTTCACCACAGAAGTTATTGTCCCCTCAGCATCCTCCCCTCAAGCCAGGGCAGCAGAGAAGAGCCAGATCCTGCTCAGTCACACACAGCACACCTCGGGTATGCATCACATTATGCAATTATTGATGCCACAGCCAAGAAAACACTCAGCTTTGGTTTTGGGTCTTTATTGAATATAGAGAGCTGACAATTAGAAACATTGTCTTGTTACCTACAAGCAAAGGAAATCTGAACTAGATGCCATACAGTGACAACAAAAGTAGCAGCATTTTCAGTCATTTCTCTGAGTATAACCTTCCTTTAAAGCCTCTCTTGACTCAAGTAGGTGCTGGGGATGAAGACCACACAAGCCACTTTGTTCTGCAAGGTGAGGCCAAGAACAACCAAACATGACGACCTTTCCCAGTCCCAGCCGTGCAGAGGGCTCAGGCACACACAAGGTATTCTTACATAGAGTAAATGAGCAAAACTATTGTAGCACAAGAATGTGATAAAACCCAATAAACTAGCCCATTTTTACTGCCTATGTAAATCTTTTAACTAATTAGAAAAAGTCAATATGTTGTCAGGAGACTTCTCCGTGTGACATAGACTTCTTCACCAAGATGCTAATACCTTTGCTGCAGTTTATAACCTCTGACACTTCAGCTACTCTTTCATTTCTCCTGGCATGATTACAGTGTAAAAGTGCTATTTCTTAAATTATTTATCAAGTCACTTCCTGAAGCCACATTTTAGTTGAATTAAAAGCCTAGAAATAAAACATCCCATGGACTTTGAAATATACAGTTAGGTGAATGTGTATTTAATGATACATTGAATTTATATTTGAACTTTAAATGAATAGATAAAGCAGTATCATTAGACATTCTTCAGCATTTTATTGGAAGTCAAAAAACCTTAATTATTATGCTACACTATATGAATGTATACATTATTCATTAAAAAAAAAAAAAAAAAGAAGGGAATATACCATTGCCTGTATTTTTTAAACACTAATTTCATTTCCCCTATTCTGATGTCATCTCAGCCCATTGTGGAAAACAATCCATTTTGCAGACAAGAGTAATATGATATACAGCTGTCAGTCTTCATGTAGGCTCAGTAGGAATGAAAAGAGTATTAACGGAGTTGAATACAGAGCAGGAGAGATCAGCCTTCTGAGGAACTGTATGAACAGCCTGCCTGCACCAAGCCTTATACTAATTTCTCATGTACCACTAAAGAAATAATAAGAAGACCTCTTTTGGCCTTTGTTTCTGACCATTTTTCTTTTTTTTTTTTAATTTTTTAATATGTTTGATAAAGCAGGCTGGGGGCCCCAGCTGAGACATCCCAGGTGCTCTGTGTGTTGTAGACACACACAGAAAGAACAGAGAATGATATTGTTGTCACTGATTAAAATGGGAGAGGGAGAAATTATTTACACTGCTCAAAGAAATTATGAACTTGGGCAATGTCAAGCAGTAAGTTTGTGGAGAGCCAGGAGCAGAATGCATCACCTCAAATACTATCAAGTTCTCCTACCCTCGATTTGTTAAATCTCTCAAATCTTACTGAGAATGCAGCAAAAAAGACACTTTTCCACCGACTCCAGTTAGCTTTGGAAGAGTCCTCAAATACACTTTCTTAATCAATTTTAATCAATCTATGCATGGACTCACCCACATCCCTTACAATTAGATTGTGGCCAAACATCCTCCTCTGACTGCCACCAGCAGAGGTTGTCCCAGCTGCTCTTTTCTCACCTGCCAAGGATCAATGGATCTGCCAGTTGCACGTCTTGCACTCTGTCCTGTTTTAGTCAAATAAAATGGGTTTGTTTTGACTTTAAATAGCAGAAATTAAACAGCTCGCACCTGAGCAGTTTGCTTGGCACAGCTGATGTACAAAGCAAGCAGCATCCAGCAGGGATAGGGTAATTTGGGGGGGCATAAATTGTCCTAATTAGCCCTACCATTAACACATGTAGTTGGAGAAGGCACCGCTGTCCATGGCTGCAATCAGGAGACCCCCAGTCCTGCTTCTGAATCTACATGATTCTCACATCTTTCTTGCCTGAATGGGAAGATGACAGGATAAGAGAATTTACAGCTGTGTAAACTCCCATTTATTGACTTTATGTCTAGTCTTTTGTATATAGCAGCACAGATTCAGGTCTGATCTTTGGGAAATGTGGCCATATGTGGAAAGCATGCAGGTGTGCGTACACTCCTGCTCAGAAGAGACCCTGCAATGACCAACATAAGAAGGAGCAAATTAGACTGAAAGCTAAGTACATCTCTCCAAAAACACCATCAACCCTTCCTAGCAATTAATTTCAGCAGATAATGATGCAAACCTGGTAGATAACCCCACCACAGCCAGGTGCAGGCATCCAGCCTCCCTAAGACCAGGTGATGACGACACACCTGTGGGGCTGCAAACCTGTAGATGCTACAGAGCATCACCCACCCTGTACTGTGTCCACCCCCTCCAGCCCCACTGCATCCTGCTGCCCAGGGCCCCATGCTCTCCAGCGGCTGCTCTGCCAGCAGCACCCACATTGCTGGAGCAGAAAGAGGCAGCAGCGCTGATCCACAAGGATGCGAGATGCTGATGTTACAACAGCAGAGCACGGAAGGGAGCTCATCCCAGAGAGACTTGGCGGGGCTGTGTTTACATGGGACAAAAGCCAAAGCAAAGAGAGCCTGTTGTGAAAGGAATGAGGAGGACATCGGCGGCCGGATAACACTGGATGAAGGATTAGCTACAGGAAGGAATAAACTGACAAGGAGAGAATCCTGCCTGGATGGCAGCAGCCATGATTCCCATCAGCGCTTGTCAGGAGATAAACACAGAGCCGCATAGTAACATATTTCCAGTTCAGCTCTGCAAAGACGGAGTTTTAATAGGGTGCCAGTTCCCTGCAGTTGGAGGGACTCGCACAATAATGTCACTGCTGTTGGCTGAAGTTGCACAAGACAGTACAAAGCAGCAGTAAATGCCAAGATTGCAAAAAACATTTTGCATCTGACATTCTCCTGGGTTATTTAAAGTGAAAGATAAATGCACTATCTTCCAAGCAGTAATCTTGTTTGATACCAACAACATACACAAGTAGTTAAGTTTGGAATAGAATAACTTTCTCGCTTTTAAGCTTGAAAGCTGGAGATAAAATTATTAAGCATTTTGCATGTACTGAGTGTAAGAGGGGTGACTGCTTTGCCTGCGTATATGAATTGGAAAATAAGAATTCCCTTCCCCAGAGAATAACATGATAGGCTTACAGCAGAGGTAATCACTTCATGCAGTAGGCATTATATTTTTATAAAAGAGTCAAATGATACAGCGTATTGACTATTTACCTGCCTCTCTTGACTGGCCAACGGCAGAAATAGAAGCATTGTTTGAGATTAATTAACATCAGACACAAATCCTAACTTTGCCTTCATCCAGCGAATGGCTTCAAAGCTTGTTAGGGAAACTGCTCAACTGGAGAGCTTTTTTCATGTGCAGAATAGTTTGTGGAGCAGGAATGTAAAATCCACTAACAGAGAGTGGAAATATGCTTCCATTTCCCATTGGGAATTTCGTAGACAAGACTAAGACGTTTATTTAACTTTATTTAACTGGATGTTTATTTAACTTTTTTGTAGGAGAACCAATAATCAGCTAGCAAAAGGCAGGGGAGGCGGGGGCAGAAGTAAAAATAATTAGCACACAGAAACACACAAACTCTTGTACTGGTGATTTGTGTCCTCTGAATGGGGTGTAGCTACATAAACAATCAATCCAGCAGTTCTGAGACTTCTGGTGAGCATCAACAACATCCTAAAGCAGGTCAGCCCCTAATAATAGAAAAGTTCTCCACCAGCCCCTCATTTCTCCTCCCTTCCATCCCCTTTCAGTTGTGCTGCATCTACCAGCAAAACTGTGGCTGGCAGAGACACAGAGACAAAAGATTAAATGCAAGTTGTGCATCTTCTAAACTCTTGTGGGATTTAGAGAAGCTGATCAACGATGGATTCACTTGTATCCCACAGATCAGTTTTGTTTGGCAGTATCTAACCATCATTGCAGAAATCCCACTGCAATACAGAGCTTGGCAAACTCATCTTGGAACAGCCCATTTGGTACAAACTTAGGTTGTATTTTAACTTCAATGATAAGAAATTACTGAGAAGATGACAAGCACTGTTAGTTTTAGATGCTACAAGCTGAAGAAAAAGAGGTAAGTTACCTAAAACGATCTCATCATATTTTGTAACTTTGTCCTCATAAAATGCAAATTTCTGCAAGTAGATGGCTTGAAAAACCTAGTTCAAAAAGGAAATAAAACCTAGAAATCAACAAATACTGGTGTTGATCTGTTTTTCTATTACAGATTTATTTTCCCTGCTCCATTTTTTGCTGGTGCTTCTAGAAAAGAAGAAATTAATACAACAGTTTATTAACTCTGTGTTTGTAGCAAACAATGGAAGTTCTAAATCTGGTTGTAAAAATCATCATATTTTGCATTTCTATTCTGCTCAGTTTATCCTATTTCAGGCCACAGAAGAGAGCAAATCAAAACAATGAAGGGAAGGGTATAACAAATGGTCTGAAACTCAGGACTGATGGTAAAAAAATACAAATTACTTTTCTGGACAGAAGCTACACATATTTGGTGTAGCTTAGACTTAGTTGAATAATGGATTTTCCAGGTCAGTTGGCAAAAAGAAAAGAAAAATGTTTCAGATGAAAATGAATTGCAGTTTCAGGACAAGGGAGAAATGTGGTAAAAATAATAATTACCAACCTGAAGCGTGTTTTCCATATCCTTGTTCACAGATAGATAAATTGTGTACTAAACCTACATACCTGGATCATACCATAATGATCATACCTACCTCTTTTTCAAGTTAACCAGCACCCTTCCTAAAATGCAAAGTTCAAGGTTAAATCCTAGACTCTGATTCTTTTGCTTCCAAAAAGATAACTGGGCTTTAACTCAAGCAGACAGGCTAGCCTGACACGCAGGGAGGATTTTGCTGCTCCTACTTCTGCTCCTCCCTGCTCTGCACACTCACATGCTGCAGTCGCCGATGGACCTGCCAGCGAGCGCAGAAAGAGCCAAGCGTGTGAAATGACCCGCGCTGCGTAGCCGCAGCAGCACAGCTCCCAGCCAGCGCAGCCCACGCCGAGCTGCAGGTGGGGAGGGATGGAGAGGGGAGCTGCAGGAGTCCAGCCCTCGCAGACCAGCGGCACGGTGAAGAGCCTCACGTGCCGAGACCCTTTCTCAAGCCCTTGCTTCACCTCGAGTGCAAACACAGGCATAAAGATCTGGCTTTTATGAAACACAGTATTTGGCAGAAAAGAGGTTCCTTCGTTTTCCTGAGATGTACATACATGAAATACATTTGGCAAGAAAAAGATACTCCACACTCACACACCTGCACATTCACCCGTTCACTTCGCAGATTGCTCTAGCGTGACCTGTTCGACTAGTCCTTTAATTTATCACATCAGTAATTCAGTTCTGATGTCAATATTTCAAGGTCTCTTAAAGCATCAGTGACCATATCCTATGAGTAAGATGGGGGGTTGGGGTGGGAAGAAAAAGCAGTCAACATATTGGCAACAATCAACAAAGCAAAGATATGCTAAACCACTTTTTCTAGCATTACCCGTTTTAATGCCTGGTAATAAACACTTTTCAGGACATTTGTTTCCAGGCTTTGTCATCCTCTGTTGTCCATGCATTCAAAGGCACTGAATTCTCCTCTCCCAGTATATCTGCAAAGAGACATTAAATCATATACCTTTATTTCCATAAATCTCAAGTTCAAAGACTAAACAGTGGTTTTAGATATAGCATTTTGGGTTTTTTTCACTATGCCTAAGCCAGTCCTGCCCTCCAAGCTGTCAGTGAGTTCATTTCCTCACAAGCAATGAGTGTTATCAAAGACAAAAAAGCAAAACAAGTCAGAGGAACTGGAGCTAACAGCTTCAAAAACACCTTTGATTGCCAATGCTTTTGGCTTGTGAGAACACGGTAATATTCTAAAATTGGCTTGAATTTCTGTAAGAAGCTGTTTAGTGCATTTCAGGCTTGAAGGTTTCTTACCTATGTAAAAATGCCAGTACGTGGAAACATCAAGCACGTACCCTGTCTTAAAGGAAACAGAACATGCATGTCTTAAAGGAAATAGAACATGCATGCTGAAACTGCTTGCTATTTTCTGTTTTGAATATTAATATTCCATGGAAGAAAACATGTGGAAGACAAGTGCATGTGTATGTCTGCTCCATGCAGGCACATACTGCCCATGTTCTCCAGCCTCCACCTCCAGCAAACCTGCAGTGCGCAGCTTCCATCAAACCGCTTAGGGCAAGAGGCACCCCTTGTACTTCCAAAATAAAGAAGCCACTCTTTGGAAATCAATGTACAGCACCAGTTGCCTGAGCAGAGCAGACATGGCAGTTGTCTTGGAGTTTAAATAACCACAGCTTTGGAGCACGCACATCAGAGACAGCTTTAACTCAAATAGCAGAATCACAGCATTGACTTCAAGCACTTTGTAAGATCCAAAGAAACACCCTTTGCTGTGTGGACTCTACAGTCCAAAACCTTCTGAGAGGGGGATATGTCCTAAGTCTCAAAAAAGGACAGGGACTGGGATACAGGGAGCTCTTTGCTGAGCTCAGGAACAGCACGAAGAGGAGTCAAAGCAGCTGTGTGAAATGGTGTGGTGATGGGAACATGATAAAAACAACTGAAAAGTGGACCATAAAGTGCATCCTGGTGCAGAAACTCTGATCAGCGTCTCTCACGACTGTGAGAGGGGGAATGGAAGCAGATTAGGTGTAAAATTGGGTGAAAATAATGCTTTTTGGGAGGATTCTGGTGATCAGCATCTCTGGAGACCCCCAGAGAGGTTGTTCATTAAAAGCCCTCAGGCTGCAGGAGCTCCTCAAACAGCCCACCCCATGCAACAAACCCAACAACACTTCCCTGGAGGGATGAAGACAGACTCAGTCAAACACTGAGCTCTGCAAACAGCAAGAGAAACACAGAGAATGCATCTGGGGACAGATGGAAACAGGGGCAAGGAAAGAATTTATAGGAAGCACCATAATTTTACTAAAGATGCTGTGAGGAAGACTCAGTTGAAAGACTACTGCAACAATACATCCAAGAGCAACAGTTCAACTTGAAAGCCACAGATCATTGATGGGCAGCTTTCTGAAATGCATGTCCAGTTTCCTTCCCAAATCCTTGTGTTAAATCCCTGGACTTGGTGCTTCAGAATGGCAGTGCTTTGCCTATCTAGGGTACCCTTGAGGTCACTGTCATTTCCCCATGCCTGAGAGAGGGACAAAGGTGGTGGTGTGGTCTCTGCAGGGATCTGAGATCACTGAATCATTTCCTCCCTGGAGTAATCAGAAGCAGAAGAAATATCAGAAATAACACTTTCTTCAGTGAAAAAGAAAGACAATTCTTAAGCAGTCCTCAAATTTACAGGAGTGGTTTTTCTACTGCTCCTCTGATAGAACTTGCCATTCCTTCCTCTGCCTCATTGTCACCACAAATCTGGCACAACTCAGACAGCAGAAGTAATCCACTAGAGGTGATGAACGCAATATATGATGTTCTCAAAAGCCCTCAGATCAAGGTTTCTTAAAAATAAAATTTGTAGAGCAAGAATCAACACTCAAGAGCGGTCAATCAAATGCCTGAATTATGTCCTGCCTTTAAAATATACAGTGGATAACAGTTTTTAAATGGTCCCTGTAAAAGCTACTGTGTGTACCGTACCTTGACATTAAGTTCACAGTAATGTACTTACCTTCAGGATTCTCCCCATTTATAGGTCTTTCATTCTGCTTCAAGCTAATCAGAACAGCTGTTCCGGAATGTAAAAAGAAAAAAAAGCAAACATATGATTTACTGCCAGACTCCCAGTAGGCAAAAGGGCAGACACCCATCACTGCAGGTAAGCAACACGCAAGGAAAAGAAAAATGATTCAGAGCAACAGAGGGAATGTGAGAGGGAAGAGGGTGTGGGCTGGGCAGGGGGTTAGTATGGAACACCTCATTAATGTGAGCGTGTACAAGGCCAGTCTGACATCAAGGAGGCTGTTACAGGATTGCAACGAGATTATGGCATATATATACAGACAAAAGAGGCCATTAGCTTCAAAGAACCACTTATTTATCCCTTTCAGTACAAAGCAGCGGGCCCTGAGCTCACAAAGCACATAGGCACACGCTCAGCTTTGTCTTCGGTGGATCGAGACTGAAGTGCCAGCAGGCAGCAAGGTCTCCTGCACAGGTGAGACTCCTGCCCACAGGCTCTTCACCCTGACACTGGTGACCAAGAGCAGTCCACACAGTTACAACAGCCAGGATGCTCAAAGCAGCACTTGATCCTACACAAACTGGGAAGGAGATGCTGGGTATCTCCTGTCACTTCCAGGGGGAACAGAATACCTTGGGGTATTAATCCAGTTTGGTGTCCTTGCTGCAACAGAAGAGCCTCAAAAAACAGCACTAGTTTCTTCTAGTTCCAAAGATTTTCCTTATCGTTGCCTCAGGACTTAGATCAGAGCTCAGTTTTCACTGAGCCATTCTGTTATGCAATTCTCCACTTACCTGCCATTCTGCACACCCTGAGCTGAGGCTCTTCCCTCTCCTCCTCTCCTCCTCTCCTCTCCTCTCCTCATTTGTGGGCAGGCTGAAAACTGTTCAGTTTTCCCTGTTACATGAAGATCTCTTCAATTTCTTCTTAGGAAGTTCACTCTTGGCAGATTCTTCAGTTCTTGGCTGAACCTGACAGCTGATCACTAGCCACTGCAGAGCTGGGCCATTTCTGAATAAAATTGTCTCCGAGGACCACAGAGATCCCTTGACAAACATCAGTACCTTTAGGCCTTTCCTGTGCTGCCGCAGGTAAGAAGTAGCCATTCAGGTTAGGGCTTGCACCTTGGTAATTTATAAAAGTGAAGCTTTGAGCCACTAGGTCAGCAGTGAACAAAGTAGGAAAAAAAGAAATCTGGCTACACTAAAACATCTGGGAGCCACATCAACACAGCTGTGAGCCCGGCTCAGGCAGCGGGTGAAATTCCTGGAGCACTATTTCACACTGCCCAGGGACAAGGCTGCAGCTCCCCAGTGTCCTATGGATGCACGTTCACCTTCCAGCACATCCAGCCTGCAGCAAACCCAAAGGACGTGACGGCTCACCCAGGTGCTACCCAGGGCAGGGGCCTCTTGGGTAACTCCTCCAGTCATTTCCAGTGCCATTTGTTCACCCTCTGGTCACAGTCCAGCCCAAGCTGAGGTGGCTACAAACGCTGCCGTGCCCCCACTCTGCAGACATCTCTTCCAACACTGGCAGTTCAGCCTTGTGAGGGAAAGCAGATTTGGCCCCTTAGCACGTCATCTCATGTTTTTCAGTAGGAAATTTAGATTGCACACATCTAATTAATGGAAAACAGGGATAAACAAGCAGATTGCTTACTTGAATTATGTGCACAGTGCCTGCAGAGTTACCACTGAAAAATCACAAAGAAAAGAGCCAAAATGGGTAAAAAGATGCAGACAGGAGTAGACAACCTGCAGCTTACCTTGATGACAACTGAAAACACCTCTCCGCCAAAAGTGAAAAAAAGGAGGTTATTCTTGGCAAATTAGTATAATCCAACATTTTTCAGCCATCTGTAAATAACATTTACCTGGAGGAGCTTTACATAATTAAATTACTTCCTTATGAGTGTTGCATAGGCCCATCTGTGTAGAGAGGGAATAACTTGCTCAAAATAAAGACAGAGAAGAAAATAATTCAGAAGCGCTCTATTAATTTATTTAAATTTCTCCCAAATGCAATTTATCCAGAATCCCCCAAATTCCATGAAGTCAAGCATCTGCTTTCCTTGTAGCTTAACTTACTGAAAGAAGCATTACCTGGACAAACAATCCTCTCTTTAAGCAGCTTAACAAGTTTGTGTAAATGTTTGAGCTGCTGTAAAGAGCTAAGAAAGTCATTCCATATCCTATTTAGAAAGGTAAACAATTTTCTTGTTGAGTCCCTCAACTATTTGCACTACTAGATAGATTAGATGAATACTCCGTGGGATGGCTATTTTGGGTGACATGGCTCACGTGTAGCAAAAGGTCCAAAACTGGAAGTGAAAAGTGATTTCTAATTTAGCGATTTTAATAATCAGGTACAAATCCAAGTCCTTGGAATGACTTGATTTGTATTTGCTAAGAATGTTGGTGAGACCAATGATCAAAATTCATTGTTCAGCTGCATTTTAAAATTCAAATAGCCAACAATGCCAGCACACTGAATTCCCCCGCTGCTCCTCTGTGCAAACTAGCTGACTGTAAAACAAACACCAGAGTTATTTCTGTTGCCTTCCATATTCAATAGGTGTCCATGTTCAGTACTAAAAAGGATTGGTTGAGACATCTGGCATTTCATCTTCCTCCTCTTCAGCTGGATCTCGTTCTGCTTTCCTAAGCACCTGTGGCAATATTTCCCCCCCACAGAAGAAAAAAAAAAAAAAAAACAAAAACCACAAAAAAACAAAAACCACCTACAAAAAAAACCCAGTAACTGTCTGTTCAAAGATCTCCATGGGACTGAAGGAGTCTCATTGACCAAAAATTAGCTCTATAATAGCTCAGGAATAAAGCACTCCACTAGTATTGCAGATAGAGTTCCTCACTCAAAATAAACTGGAGGGCCAGGTTCTTTACTGGTTTACACATGGATTTCAGTGATTGCATCAGAAGTCTCCACAGCCAGACAGGATTCCGTTTTATTGCATCTGTCCAAACCCTATCTGAGAAAACAAACTTTTTACCTTATCCAGTGCCCAGGCATTCCTGTGAAGTTGTGCAGTGACCAGTGATCATCATCTCAGATTTAATTGTATTAATGGGATGATGATAAACAAACTGCTATCTTACAGTGAATATCTCTGCATCATTATTTGCATCTTCTCAGCCACAAAGGTGTTATGTGACTGGAAATGATTTAGTACCAAACACTCCAGGGAAAAATTCACCAGATGTGCTAATGGTTCTGACCCCCAGCATAAAATGCATCCAGAAAGAAGATTTAGGAATAAGGTTTATGCAACATATGGTCATGATGTACAGCCTTTCTTTTTACACACTAGACGGTGTTTTAGTGACACCATGGACATGAGACCAGCGACTTCTGAGATGTAAGCAGCTCACACCAATCTACAAATGCCAAAGATTCTCCAGGCAGGACCAGATTCCTTCCCTATACTGAGCACAGCCTGACCCACTGTGACAGAGACTCCCCAGGGGTTGTAGACCCTACAGGAATGTAAATTGCTTAGGACCAAAAGAAAATTCAGGCTAGAAGTGACTTCAGGAGGTCTCTAGTCCAACCCCCTGGCTCCCTCAGCCTTTAACTACAGAGCAAGTGCTCCAGCTCCCAGCCATCTTGGGAGCCCTTTGCTAAACTCACTGCAGTTTATTGATATCTTGCTGTGCCCAAAACTGCACACAGTATTCAAAATGCCATCCAACAAGTGCTGAGCAGAAAAGGATAATCACTTTCCCCAAACTACTGGCTAGGCTCCTGGCAAATCAGGTCTTCCATGTATAAGAAGACAGCCATTAATTCTGCTTTTCAGTGCAATAAGGAATTGCCTATCAACATTATCAAAGCTTTAGAAATGGCCACATTCAGAGCTTGGCTGCATTGCTGGAGTGGTGTGGATACAGCAGGGTTTCGAATCAGACTTTAGTCCAGATTTGCCAATAGCAGTGTGTTCAGAACATCGCACGTGGAACACAGCGAATGCAGGTAGCACAGTTATCTGAGCTACAGAATTGCTTAATATGCACAGTGGTCATCTGTCCAGGATATCTCATGTCTGGTAGTCCACGTTGCTGAACACGCGATAATCATCATCCAAGCCAATAGGCCAAAAGGAAGCAACAGTTTTTGTCTGCTTAAATGAGTATACCTGGTAGGCCTGGCTATTTCCTTGGTAACTACTGCGTGGAGTCAGCGCTAATGTAACCCCTGCTAATAGCCCTGGGTTTGCAGCACTCAATGCAAACTGCATCCACTAGGTCGACCTATTTTTCTCGATCTATACAGAACTCGTAATTTCTCTGCCAAGTTAGCACTAGAGCTATCCAATGCTCTCAGGCTCCAGAGCTCCAGGTACAACTCAGCGCCGTGAGATAACTAAATCATATGCGTGACTGAAATACCCCAGATAAGATGAAGCATGCAAAAGAGATGTAATCAATTTTAGAACAAAGTAAAATCTCAAGTCATTTATCCTACTTCCATTAATATCTACAGATAAATAATGTCATGCATTAAATATTTCCATCACTTTTGTTCCAGTAGCGAGAATCTTCTAGCAAGTACTTGAAAGCAAAAATAAACATCGATGAAGTGCAACAAGAATCATAAAAAATAATAAAAAAAAAACCCTAGTATGGTATGTTTGCATTCAGCACAGATTTTCCAGTCAGCTCCCTTTCCAACAGGGAAAAAGGTGAGTTTTGGCAACTCCATCAGGCAGAACTAGAGGAAAGGCGGGTTCTTTTTTTGCCTCAAGAATCAGCATTTAATCATCTGTAACCCAAATACAAAGTCAAATACAATCTCCATTAGATAGGCACAATCTCGTCTGACAGAAGGAGTAAAACACTTGCTTTATCAGAGCAAAACAGGGATCTTGCTTTCTCAAGTTAGCTGATTCCAAGGAAAGTATAAAAACAACTGCAAATTCAGTATTTCTGAGACTGCACAGTCATTTCAGAGCACATGGTTTAACAAGCCTCATCAACCTTTACCTTGTTGAGCACCTCTTAGCAGACATAAAGGAAAGACATACAGTTTTGAAAGCTAAATGTTGTTCTTGGTACAGCCTTCGCTTTCTGTTTTATAACATTTTTGAAGGAAGTTGCCTGCTTCTGCTTCTGAAACACAGCCTCCTCTGATTTCTAGCTAAAGCATGAAGCTAAATTGCTTTGAAATGAACTGAGCAGATCTAATAAGTGTGGCACGTAAAATACTCATCCTTTTTTTACCTAAGTATATCTCATAACAACACAGGATCTTGTGGAATTGAGATCTCCAGGTTAAGTTTTGCACAGTATAAAATGAATTCATCTATTTCAAGCTTGTCACCTTTGAGTTTCATTGAGCACCCCTTTTGTATACTGCAAACACACAGTGAGGAATAACCCTCCTGACCCTCTCTGTGCCATTCATTATTGTACATCCTTCTGTCACACTCTTATTTATTAGTCTGCTCTTAGAATTAAGTGGGTTTTATCTTGCCTAATGTTGTCTCAAATAGAAGTCCCCTTGTGCCTGTAATTATTTCAGCTGCCCTTTTTGGCTTCCTTTCCCTTTCAGCTCTAGCCTTATTTGAAAGGAGAAGATGATTTTGCATCCATTTCTCCAGCAGAAAAGGAGCCATTATAAGAAGGCCTGATACAGGAACATAGTAAGCAAGGACGCTCCTGTATTATTAATATTTATTTCATGCTGGTATCTAGAGGTATCAGCTGAGCCAGAGTCCTAGTGTGATAAGCTGCACAGCCATGTAGTACATGACAGTCCTTGCTCACAGGACTGCACCATGAGGGATATAGAGATCTCAGACAGGGAGAACTCATATTGCAAGTTTACTTGTCTAATGCAAACTCATTGCCTTTCAACTTCCCAGCAGATGCAGCCTGTGCTCGCTGAGAGCGGGGTGCATGTTAGATAGTGAGAGCGCTTACATTTCACCCCCCACAAAGGCAGCTGGTCCCTGCTGTCACAGATCCCTGTACAACCTTTACTACGAAGCTACAAACACCCTTCTCAGCATCTACATCTGTACACAGTCAAAAGGAAGCACTGGGCCATCACATACCAAAAATCCAGTGCTGGTGGTAGCAAGGGGCAGAAAAGCTTAGGGCTCCAGTAAGGAACCTGCCTGGCGAGCAGTCAAAGAGAAGCCAAGCACAGACCACATCCTCACATGTAGCTGTCCCTTTAAAGCATGAACCACTTCAGTGACCAAAACCACTCCAATCAAGGCCCAGTGGAGAATGCATTAAGTATTAAAAGGCCTGTTTCCAGAAAATGCAAATGCCCATATTGGTAATGTCATCAGGGAGAAAACATTTCAGGAGCATCAAGCAGGTAAGTAAAAAGTCTAAATTTCACTTAGAAGGTGAAAATCAAAGCACCTAAACGACTTGGACACAACAACCTGGTCCTCACAACCTCTGCTTCCTTCTGCTCACAGCAGCTGTGTATGAGTGCCAGGACAAGCCATTTCAGTGCCTGAGCTCATCCCTCTCCTCCCACCTGGCAGAGGGTTCCTGCTCTGCATCCTCCCAGCCATCTCTGTCTAAATGAGCCCCTTTGCCCTGTGCCACAGGGGCTGCCTCCTGCTCACTCAGCTGGAGAGTCTGCAAGAGCCCCTGGAAGTGGAGAGGCATATTTGTTTGCCTGCATTTCTCTGCTGGGAACAGTTTGCTGTGAAATGGCCCTCCTACCACAGAAAAAAAGCAGGATGTTTGCTATACAGGCATAACGGTGGCTCTGCAACAGCTCTGCTCACTGTGTATGCAATCTTTTTAGCATGGCAAACAGGGCAAGGTCAAAAGGAGCACTTGGAAGTGGACAAACAGCTTCATCAATGACCAAGCACCAGTCCCATGAGCACTCTTGCCCTTGGAGTACACTTAGCAGAACTGCAGGAGGGCAGTGAGGCACTGGAACAGGCTGCCCAGAGAAGCTGTGGATGCCCCATCCCGGGAAGTGTTCAAGGCCAGGTTTGACTGGGCTTTGAGCAGCCCGGTCTGATGGAAGGTGGGTTGAAACTAGACCGTTTTGAAGGTCCAACCCAAACCATTCTGTGATTCTATGAAGATAAAAACAGTCAGAAAAAAAGAGCAAAAACAGTGAAGGAGGAGCTCTGTGAGGCATTAGAGGACAGCAGCCAGCCCTGGATTGTTTTCCTTTGATTAATGCATAATAGTAAAACTAGTCACTTATCCAAGATGCAGGCAAGGGCATTTTTACCCATGCCCACAAGCTCAGATCTCACACCCGGTTTCCTCTAATGATTAAAGAAAAGGTTTTATCTCCCTTCCTAGAGAGACAGCTGTCCACAATGATTGCGATGGTGATGATGCCCATGTTATTTGAGGATCCTTCTCTGCCCCACCCCATCCCCTTCTAATTCTTTTTCTAATTTGGGGCAGGTCAGTCACCTTCGACTGCCTATATTATACGACAAGCATATTTTGAAATATGAAATAGCAGGTAGGTTTCTAATACACAACCAGAAATGCAACACAGGTGACTGCAAGGCTGCAGGTCATACTTCTTGCAATGTTTCAGGGTGAACAGAGCTTAATATGATTTTAATACAGTTACCCAATTAGAAATTTTTCTGATTCTTTGCACTTGCATTTCCAATGACACAGCCAAATCAACCAGACACATCATCAAAAGTCATATTAGGGGGTATATCTAACAGAAATTGTAAAGTGGTGCATAAACTTTAAAAATCCCAACTTACTGTAGACTTCAGGGAAAAGGACAAAGAAACTGCTGAATAGCAGCAGTGCTTGTGCCATTAATAAGACATGGCACTGCTGTTAATTCTGTTTTAGAACAAATGCATTAAACATTTATTACACCAAATGTTAGTTTAAAACAATCATTAAAATCAGTTTTTTCTCTGTCCACTGGAGATCAGTTATTCAGCTAAAACTGATGAAGCTTCCCTAATTTCAACATTATTATTTCTATGTGCGCATAACAAGAGCCATTATATTTTAGATTCATATAGTAATGTTGCTCAATTTATTTCTCACACTTTCTATCTCCTGATGCAAACCTTTAGACTAACCGTGAACATTTCATTTAAAAATTAATCTCTAAATGACTGCCTTCTGGAAATACATGTACAGGATGTACGACGGGGGAAAGTCAGCTTAGAGTAATACACACAGATTGATTGTTTCTGAGCCAGATCGTTTCTGCTCTTTTCTTTTAATTCAGACTTTGTAAAACTAGTCATTCATCATAGGAGTTTTTTGTACTTTGTTATTTGCCAAGCTATTTACTTCCCCTCCTAGCTGAAGGTGAGGATGCGGGCCCATGTTTTCCCACGCCTGTGTTATCCCTAAAGTATAACCCCAAAGCAGCTGGAGGCTGGTCTGCCTCTTGCTGACGGCTGGTGGCACCACCGGTGGCTGCGAGGCCAGGGGACCAGCCCAGCTGACTCACTGGGGACTCGCCAGCACGGAGCCTGAGCAGCGAGTGTCCCTGGGGCTGTCTGGGCTGGGCTGTGCAGGAGAGAAGCACAGGACGGGCAGGCTCGGGCACCGGTCTCTGCTGTTGCCCAGCATTGGACTGACGGGACGACAGCAGGAATGACAGCTTAGTTAATAATGACTGCTGAATAGGGCAAATGAAGCCTTTACCTTTTAAAATACATTAATTTACAGTAATTAAGATACAGATCTTATCAGCTTAGGACTAAGAAAATTGCTGCCATCTACTGCTGGAAAGAAATATATGAATACCGAAAGCCTCTTCCAAAAACAAGCTAGGAACCACAGTTACACTGAGGAAGCTAATTTCAAGCGTGAGCCTAGCTCTGAAGAGGCGAGGTGTCCCACACAAGCAAGAGGGACATGACTCTGCAGTTTGGTGGTCAGGGTATGAGGCTGAGTGGACAGAGCACTCTTCTTGCTCTGCAAGCAAACATTTCTCACCAATGGAGGAAGATAAACAGTAAGGCTAGCAGGCCACTTTCACACTACACTGTGCAAAGCTGTATGTTAAGTACATCCCCCAGTGCCTGAACAACTCCGAGTTGTCACTTCCCATCAAAGCAATAATGGTTTAAACCTTGGGGAAAATTTTTACTTTGGATTCCCCATTTGCTTAAAATTTAGGAGATATTTTCCTTCTCCTCCATGTTCGGCTTTACTCATTTATAACAACTCACGTGAGTTGGAGGCGATGAGGCAGTCTCCCATAAGTCACCGCTGGTCTGCAGGAGGTTAATCCAGTAAAGACGGTGCATTGTCAGGGATTCATAGATAAACTCTATACTGGTCTGCAGACAGGTATTCCTCATGAAAAAAAAAAGCAGAAAAAGAAGACAGACCTTACAAGGAGAGTACATAAGAGTCTGGAATGAGTTTAAATTTATTCAGAGCTTTGGGGGCAGAACAAGAGTCTGCAAACTGGCATTCTTATGGCCTGTTCCCAGTCCCTGTGCCCATCAGATGTCCTTGTGCTTCCTCTTAGCCACAATCACTCTCAAACCCATACTGATGTTTTGCACCAACAGTGTATTATATTTTCCCTCCAAAGCATTTGCTTGAACAGCCTCTTAGTCCCTGTGGTACCAGTGCCTCTGGGGATTTTACTTCCTTGTACTCATATAAACACAACATGACTCCATCAACCTCCCTCACTCTCCCTAGCATGCTGCTTCTTAAAAGGCTAATTTTTCCACTTCATTTTCAAGCACATTATTGTCCTCACCACATGTGCCCAGCAGCCTCAGGAATCCTGCCCGCTCTGCTGAGTCAAATGCCCTCTGCCTCATTCTGTGTGTTCAACCCTGCTTGATCTCATGCTCAAAGATCACCACTTCAGCATTTCCTCCCCCTCTCTGAACCAACTAACAAAAAATTAAATGAGCCAACAGAGAAATATCTTTGTTACATTATGAGACCCATGCAGTGGGTCCAGGTCCTTTGCATGGGCCATTATTTGTCTGCTTTTCCAGGAAACTGCTCATCCAGTGTTACTTTTGCCTTAGGTGAGCTCCCCTGCATTTAACATTTGCCCAACTTCCTCACACTATTCTTTCTCCGTGGTGAAGAGAACAAGCAGCATGTTTTAACTCCCCTCTGGGGCAACCACCAGCTTCACAGAAGAAAATGATGCCAAATTTGCTCAGTTCAGCTCCGCAGCAATCTCCCCAGAGCAGAGATGCCACCACCCATTTGCGTGCAGGATTCCACTGGTAGTTCACAAGGAGGGGACAGACTGACAGAAAGGAATGAAACCAAATTTGACCTGTCTGAACTACAAATCATTTTCCATTTCCTCTTCATTCTCAGAACTATATTACTCTGTCTTGGACACGAAGCAGCTGAGAAACAGCACTTAGACCTCGGCCTGGACCTCAGAGCAGCAGTAATTAAGAGGTGAAAAGCAGTAATTTTCTTGAGTAGCTCTCTCTTTCTCCTGTACACACATCATGTACAGCCCGTTGACTCACGTCAGCAATTAAGGCCTACTCTTTAATCTCAAACACTTTCATCATACAGCTGATAGTCAGAAGTATCTGAAATGCCCAAAGCAGTCTTTCCGTTCCCCCCGCCCAGTGGCAAAAAAAAAAAGGGGTTGGAAGAACTAAAAAAAACACCTCCTGAAATATATTTCTAAAAGTTTAGACAAAAGCAGGCTCAGAAACAAGCGTCAGAGACAGCAGGCACCATGCACAGGCACACTGCCCTGGGCCAACATGCTCCTCTGGGCTCCTCTCCTCCTGGCTCTGGTGATAACTGACACAAGGCAACTAAGTCAGCTCCAGTTTATGTTTAGAGAGAGAGACAGGTAATCACCCCCCACCCAAAAATAGTGTTTACATAGGGGCAGCAGCAAACAGACACTGTGCCATCTGCATTTTTCTCCAGACACTCCTAAGTGTAGGTGCTTAGGGCTGGGCATTGCGGCACCAAACAGCTGCCACTGGGGAGAAAATAGGAAGGTTTACTACATGGCAAGGTTCGGCTTTTCGTTTTCCTCCACCACAGACACTCCAGAAGGTGATATTTCCCCTCAGATAGACTTGCCTGGGATGACTCAATGCACGACAGCTGTTTCCAGGAAAAAGTCCATCCAGCCAAGCCAGCCAAAATTGTTGCCAGTGTCGGCTAAACCATGGCTTTAGCAGCAAATCATTCCACTCAGCTAGGAAATCTTCCACTTCATTTGAAAACTTGTACTCGCATCACTAAAGAAACTGGTTAGCTGAGCAATCCCTGCTGTGCAGCTAGTCAACAGATGAGCAGGTAAGAATCTGTCCCTGTAAATACAGACAGATTTAAGCACTTGTTTAACAGCTTTTCTGAACCAAGACTCTGGTGCATTTAAAGGGAAAAAATAGCATTTTTTATTTGTATTTTCCTGACAGAACCAGGCACCCGAATAATGTTTCCCAACAGGAGGAAACCATAGAAGGCTTTTTTTTCCTCCTAGGAAAACAGCCAACAGTCTTACAGTGACACAGAAATCAGCCCAACAGAAGCATTTATGTCAGGTTATCCTACAAGGAGCATTTCAGCTGTATTATCCAGAGAAGAACATCTGTACAATATTTGCCTGCCAGGAAAAAAGTCTGTACTGCATTTTCCCAATAGAAAAAAATTTATAACCTTTTGCTGACAGGGAAGTAATAATTATCCACATAGGAGCGTACCATTAGAGTTCCCTTGACAAAGATTTACTTATTTATATATGTTTGCCATGGAAGGAAAAAACAATGTGATGAATGAAGTGCTGGTAGATTTCTTTTGCTAACAGCTACAAGGGGAAGGAAAAAAAATAAGAGGTGCAAATAGAGCACAAACATCCCAGCAAAGCAAACAGCCATAGGACAACAGAGAAACTGCCAGGAATTTAGTGGGCCCAAACTAGGATGTGTGTACCCGCAGCACCGAGGTGAGCACCTCGCACCACCAAGTGCGACCCACTCAGAAAGCACGTGGCTGGCATTGCCTCGGGTTTAACAGTGCTGTGATTCCTCTGCCAGCCAGGATCCTTGTGGAAGTGTGTGAAGGAGAGGAAAACCATTTTCCCAAGCTCTGCTGTGGCATTCTTCCCACTGACCTCCCTTTCAAGTAATCTTAAGAAGCTGACATGGTGCCAGAAATTACATGCAAAACACAATTTAACATACTCATTAGTCTGAAAACATGAGAATGTCACAACTAATCACAAGGCTACTACTGCGGTGAGATGAAAGCATGTGTTTGTTTGTCTAGTTATTGTCATAGGAGTCTCACTATGTGAATCAAGGCCTCTAGTCCCATAACTCTTTTATGAAAAGACAGTGTTAGTGTTAGAAGTTCCTCTTGGATTAACATCATTCTTCACTTGTTCAGCTTCCCCATGGCTCTTTGCTTCTCCTGGCCTTCACCTGTTTGATCTGCTCCTTGGTCAGTGGCTGGGTGGATGGGAGAATAATTTATATCACTGATATCTTCATAAGCTTCACATAAAATTATTAAAACCAACTACTTTCAAGCCCCTTGGCAGAGAAGCCAAAAATGTACATGGAGGTGCTAGACATTGTCTTTCTGCCTGTGCAATGTTCTGTCTTGTCTGTGCTTTCATTCTCAGTGCCCAGAGAAATAATCCACTACGGTTGTTGGTGTAATGCAATTGATCAATATCACTGTTTCTGGCACTGGGGAGTAAAGCATGATATGTGCAACACCAATGCTACTGCCCCAACAACCAGCCAAGCAGAAGAGTCCATATCAAGGTTACACCTCATGATTTACCCAAGGCCATGGCTAACCTACAGGTACTTCTTTGCTAATCTTGTCACCCAGCTCTTTTCAGCAGCTGAAAAAGATTCCCAGAGCACTGGATATCATGTAAATACAGGTACATCCTCACCAAGGTCAAGAAGTTTCAACATCTTGGTAGCATCCCTGTGGTTTGGGATCTCCTTCAGGTACTCAGCTGGAAGAAGCAGGAGATGGTGTTCAGTCCATGTTTCAAGAACCATTCAGATATTGGACACAAAACAGTCAGTGATACAAAAACTTTGGGTCCAGGGCATCCCATGCCCCTGTCCTAGGAGTGCTCTTAGTATCAGGCTTTAGGAGCACAACCTCATTTTCTTGGGCCCAGTGACTCCTGAATTCTTCTGCACAGCACCCCAGCATGGGGCTGGGCCAGCTCCCTCCTGGACACCATGGGGAGCTCCTTCTGATGAAACAGGAGGTGTAGGTTTGTTACACAGTCCTGAGCCCTGATCACGGCATCTTTTCTGAGCACTGCCTGATTCATGACAACAACATCTGATGGGAGCATTGCCTAAATAAGAAAGACTGGAGAATCGGGCTTGAAATTTCCGTGAGAACATGATCATAACACTTGGCAGAATAATGTCTCAGGGCTCCACCAGATTATTTATATCTTTGATTCCTGCTAACAGTCTTGTCAAATGAGTATAGATTTATTATTTTAATTATCTCAAGCTTGTAGAGATTTAAACATCTGTTATAGGTGTTCAATAAGTATTAGAACAGCAATCAATTTTTTTCTTAAACAGGGGAGTGATTCATGGTGCTCTGTGAATAGATAAACTCACTATAGTCAATACCAGAAAGATACTTTGAAAGAAAGCAGGAGGCTCTTTTAATTAGCTTCTAATTAATTCTATTTAGGAAGTCTAGAAGAAACATAACATTTAGGAACACTAAAAGTCATTTAATTACAGGATTTGATGTGTTATCCTCAGATTTTTCATTGCCAAAGCAGCAGTGTTTTCTGTTTCCCAGCAGGACAGTGTTTATGGATTATCTATACAACTTATGTTGAACATCCTCTGTCCCACATGGCTTTCCTGCTTATGCCATAGATTTATCATTTAGCAGTGATGGACCATCGGAAGAATGCAGCCCAGAGCTTTGCTTGATGTGATTTGAATCCCCCTTGGGCATTACTTAACATCCGTAAAAATCAAAAAGGAAGAGACTTTCAGGTTTGACCTGGCACAAAGGGCTCCATTAAAACAGCAAGTCTTGTGCAGACCATAGATAGATCTTGGAGTACCAGCCTTTATGTCTAGTATCTATCCTGAGGTGAATAAAAGAACAAATGTTCATCTCTAAAGTAACAGATATTCCTATGCAAAGTTATGGGATTTCATTCTCTGAGTAACTTCTCTGAAGTCAGTGATGGTATAGAAGGGTCAAATCAGTCAGCAACTGGAGTCCGGGACACAATGAGTGGCGTGGTACTACATTTCTCAACTACCTGTCCATTCATAACAGTACAATTGCTCTTGGGTCAACAGTTCCCAAGGACTCACACAGACTTGGGTTTCAGGTCCTTGGGCAGAGCTGCTAGCTCAGTTCCTGAGCCTCTCATGCCCATCAGCCCTAATCAGGGAGCAAGACTCCAAACGTGTTCCAAAATCCCCTGTGCCCCATCACCCTGCTCAGGGTCTCAACAGGAGCACTGCAGAGATAGCAATGAGAAGTTGAGTCCTGGCCCTGAGGGAGATGGAGGGACCAACAGACAGCATTTGCTGAGTGGGTCCTGAACAGGTTTCTCAGGCCCAGCCGAAAAGACACCCAGGAGCTCACAAAACTCTCCAGTACAGAGTTCTCTGTTTGCTGTCCCTGGGGGCAAAGCCACTGAAGCCTCAGAGCTGTGACAGGCCACCAGAGGATGGGTAGATGGCCTGTCTCTGCCTGGGCCTATGCTCCACCTAGCTAGCCTTATCCCACCACCATCACCTGGAGCTTCTCAGCTTGGGACAGCCCAGGTGTGTGCACCCCCACAGTGGCATCTAACGTCTCCTCTATTGCCTCTTTCTCATTCCCAACTCTCCCACACAGCAATACCTCCATTCTGTTTGTACTTCATCTGTTCAGGATCTAGCTCAAAACAAAAAAAAGAAGGCAGCTGAAGGCAGAGAAGACAACTGAACTCCTGCTGCTCCCTCCCAGCTCTATCCTGTCATCCATTACTGTCACTTCAGTGGCAGGCATTTTTACAGATGCTACTGAGGGCTGGTGCAGAGCTGACATTCTGTCCCAAATGTGGTATGAAACAAACCTTTAAGAGGAATCTCATTGTGCTGCATGCTACTGCCCAGCACAGATATAGTTAAACAGAAAAATGTCCCTCTTAAAATAATTTAAGCCCCTGCCCTGGAAAGGAAAGGGAAAAGGTCTTTGAAGGCAGCAAGGCTTCATTTCATGCAGAATAATAAAGTACCACAACAACAGATGCTAATCCATTCTTCCCCAGCCTGTCCTTGAAGATTTTACAGGACTGGAAAAGTGGAAGTTGAACCAACTAAGAAAGTGCAGAATTAACTGAAGACAGCAAGGATAATAATGGCCCTTTCATCAAGTTTTATAAAAGAAAGACACCTGTGTGAAAGGGGTTCCTGCAGCCTTTGCAGGAAAATTTTGCCCTTATGGAATTGTACATGGGAAAATTCAGCTTTAATTTTGGGAAATAAAGGAATTTATTACAATTGTCGTAGATTTCAAATCAATCAGGTCAAAGTAACAAGCAATGTAAAATCCTTAGGAAATTAGCAGCTATTTTATGCCAGCCTTTGATCTTGCCTACCTATAAGAGAGAGCATCTCAGCACAGTTTTACCTTTCCGAAGTCAAACCTGACTCAAGGTTCCAAAAAACTTAAGTCCATGATTACATCTGCCAGCTGAGGAGCTAACACAAAGATTGTTATTACTTTGCTTACCATGGGCAGTGTTAAATGAATTTTCAGGTGAGATTTAAGCTAGGAATGAGGAGAAATTTGCAGATAAGCATGCATCCTATGAAAAGGAGGCAGCAGGAAAATGAGACACAGAGCTGTTTATGGGAGAAATGGATGAATGGAGAATCGAGGCTCATTAAGATAATGAGACAAAACCAGATGTCTAAACAGAGAAGGGTTTTACTAGCATATATGAAAGATGCAGTGAGCAAAAATAAATACCATAGTTCTGATTGCTGCCCTCCAACAGAAACCAGACAGCTTTTAGCTCAAATTATCCCCAAAGGCAGTGCGAACAATATTGTTCTCTCCTGTACAACACATTTTATCAGTTCCCAAACCTCAAAGTCAACCCCTCCTGCAATCTGCAAAGCCAAAATTTTTAGAAACAAGAATACAGATGCAAAACTAAAGGCCAGCTACCAGTTTTAATAAATTCACCATCGATTCCAAGAAAGCCTTTGGCTATGTATTGCACACATGAAAATTAATGCACTGGATTTGTCAATTGGTAGAAATTTAATACTGGATGTAAACCTCAAACTTGTTCATTGTACAGAGTTACTGATAGAATGCAAGTGCTGGTTTCACACCCCACGACATCAATGACATTCCCATGGGCTTCAGAGACTTTGGATGAAACCAGATGTGCTACAGTACTCTGGAAAAAAGAGTGAGCTTGTTTCCTGTCAGTCTTGAGATTCATCCCACAGCTGTAGCCAGGGCTCAGTGTGTTTCTAGCGCCAAACATTGGGAATATATTCCAAATTAACAAATTGCTAGAATTTGGTCCAGAAGAAGAAGTATGTCTCTGAGGGAAAAGTATCAAGTGGAAGACATGTTTTCAATGCTACAAGCATGAGATAGAGCCCAAATTCCACTTCTTTCCACTTCCACTGTTTTTTTTCCTCATTATGTACAATACTCTGGGCACCGGAGCACAGAACCTTCATTTTTTACAACCTCAGCCTGAGTTTGCAGGACAAGCAGTTCTGAAAAATATTACAAGACTGAGCGAATGTAACAGAGCTCATTGAGTTAAAAAAAAGGAGGTGGAACACTGAGGTAACATCTTTCTATTGCCCTTTTTAAAACAACTGCACATGGTTATTTTCTTTTTTGATTTCTTTTGCAACTGAATCTAATTCTTCTAATTCAGGATCATAAAATCTAGTGGGGAAAAGAAAAAAAAATAAAAAATAATGCTAAATTACTGAAGCCAAGAAACAAACTTTATACTTAGCTGTACTGATTATAGTAATTTCCATAGTAATTATGTTGCGCACATCATCTAATACCTTGTCTAAAGTGAATTCTCTACTTCATTTTAGTACCATCCTAGGAACATATATTTTAAAAGTTGTAAGAAGGAAACAATTGCCTTGGGGAGTCACACTTGCTACTTTATTCTAAATTCTAAAACAATGCTTCTAAGAAAACAGGTTTTCTTTTATAAGCAATATAATTAATTGAGAGCAGGAAACAAAACACAAAATATATTAGTCTCATCTCCTAAGAAGAAGCAGGCACTGTTTATGCCCGGGAATTACTGAACTTGTTGACCAGTTGGAATTAAAGTCAGCAAAAAGACAATAAAAAAGATACTATGTTCCAACTGATTTGGCAAGAGCAAATATATATAGGAGACAGAGGCATGCTAAGGCACACAAAGAAAAAAAGGAAAGCACACAAATTTTACTTAATAAGAGAAGATAATATATTGAAGGTGGCCAGAGCTTCCTGTTCTATGCAGATCTCTATTTCCTAATGTAATTCAGATAAGAAGTCAATCAACCCTACACAAAAATTTGTTCACTATAACTGTCTTGGCACCTGGTGCAGAATACAGAAAATGCAGATGATTCATGCTCTCAAGTTTATAATCGAGGACAATTATTTACTTCAGAGAGTGTTATGAACCTTTTTCTTTCCTTAGCAATGCATGGGCCAAATGTGCATGGCTTCTGCCTTGCTTCATGGTGGTGTGTCCTCGAACTGGCCATCATTGCTCTGTCAGCAACTCCAAATATCAACGGCCGCGTGGGACGTAAAGAAGTATCTTGTTAATTTCCATAGGAGCTGGGTTTACTTAGTGCCACCCAAGGGCTTGTCTGCAGCGCCTGCAATGGGGCCTGCGGTGGAGAAACCTTTTCCTGTTTTGCCTAATGAACGAGGTATTGAATTAATTAAGTTGTACTGAAATGCAACCTAATTAGTAATTAATTAAGTTTGTGATCTCTGACTGTTCTGTAGCACCTCTTAATTTCAATGCACTTTCAAAGATTTGTCAACACTTCCTCCATTTCTGGGGAAAAAATAGTCCTCAATAAAGTCTCCCCTCACTACACACTGCTGAGGAATATTTTACTATGTTACTGAAACATACATTGATATGTTACCTATTGTACATAAACATGCATCTGCTTAACATTTTCAGTTATTAGCAGAAGGGGCTTGCAGTGATGTAAGGATCAGTCCTGCGTTTTTGGCAGATTAACAGCTCTCCCTGTGACATTAAAAGGTATTGGAGCTGCATGAGGAATGCAAGATCAAGGGAGCACTGGCTTTGTCTTTAGGATCTCAAGTCACATTATACACAACTAAGTCTGAGACTGAGTCCATATCATGTGATTAAAGCATCACTGGACTGCTAACGCTGGTCACTTATCTGTTTTCCCAGGTCGTCGTTGTCTTCAATCTCTGTTGTCTGCAGGAGAAAAGAGAAACATGCTTCTAAAGCCTGGTGGGAAAGAATCACAGTTGTGATCCACAAGTGAGAAATATTTCCACTATGCACACCATGTACCTATGCAGCAGTTGTTCTGTGTTTCTGCCTTCTGCTATGAAAAACAGAAAACAGATAAGCACCCAAGATGCTTGTTTGAAGTGCTAACACCCAAGCTGAAGTCCATCATGGCAGCGACTCAGGTCTGAACCTGCCACCTTCCAGCCAAGTGCCACAGGTTCACTGGCTGCTCAGAGATGGACTTAGCTCTCTTCCAGAATTGTGCTGTGGCCTTGAATAATCTTCCCCATCAAGTGCCTGTAAAAGATCTTAATACCTATGCATTTGTCTGTAGCAGGCCATCAGATCCAGAACGTGGTGCCTGACTACATCCTGCATTCCAAACTCCTTCTATTGGAACCGAGGTGGGACCAACCGCTTTGCTGTGACCCTTTGGAATATTACAGAGCTTGACTCATCCCCAAATCAAAATGACTCAAGGATGGCACTTCCTCAGCATCAGATATCATTACTGAACCTAAGAAATCTTTGAAGAAGCAGCAAAGCCCCATTGCGTGAGGTGCTGTTCAAATACAGGGGAACAGCATCTGCAGAGGAAAGTCAACAATCTCAGCAGATGAAGCAGACAAGAGCCAGGAGGAGAAATAACAGCATAAGGGTGAGTAACATCCTCAGGGCTGCAGTAGAGAAGCTGGATACGGAACCCAGGTGTCCTGGCTCCAAGCCCTGTGCTTACAGCACCACATCACTACGCCAGGCACACAGATGCTGCAGTTCCGAGCCTATCAGTCTTCATGTCAGTTCTTACCTCAACTAAAGTGAAGTAAAGCTGTCATGGTAACTTCTCCCAAATTTCTATACTTTTTTTGGCCTTGCCAGTCTAGTTAGAAAGCAATCGTCAAACACTGGTACACTGGGACATTTCTGTTTGCTCCTATTCTCAGCGTTTTTGCCTCATCTTGTTTTACTGCATATAAACAAACCTCATTCAATTACAGGTGAATATACAAACGTAGTGGTTTTGGAGGGTGTTACTCCTCCCCCATCACTCCCACCCTTGGGCTATCCATCAAGGATCATACTAGATTGCTTCACACTCACATAATCTAATTTAGTTCTAAACAGTCCTCACAGCAAAACATGACTTTGAAAAACCACTCAGCACTGTTGTCATGAAGCTCACACTAAGTAAGTTCTACTTCCAGACTGCTTCCAAAAGTCTCTCTTGACTCTGACAGCCAGCTGTGCATAAGAGGAAACCAGCATCCTGTGAACACGGCTAAAATCAGAGAGTAAGGTTAAGAGGAAAAACAGCAGGAAAAAAAGATCACAGTTTAACATCCCAGTCTTCAAAGGCACTGCTGAGTTACAGGAGGTCTATAAATGCTCTTAGATACTCTCTGAGAGAATAGGTCACTAGGAGGTTAGGGAAAGGAAGAAAACCTGATGAAAGATCAGCAAAATAAAGGAGGGCTGTAATTTCACGTAAAAGAGGAGCTCTGAATTCGATGGAGCTGCTGGGGCAGGCATTACCACCCATCATAACTTTTCTCCTTCCCTGTGGAGAACAAGCAGATTTGTAAAAGCTCCACAATCTTCAAAAATTGTCTCATAATAAGTCACAACCATATCTGCTACACAGCCAAGAAAGCAAGAGTTAAGGTTGCCACAGTAACCTCCTTCTGAGATGTTATGCAGGGATTTTTTCACAGGAGCTTGAAAGAGGAAGGGGCCCAAATCACACAGATAAAAAGCAACAGGAACCGAGTGCCTCACACCTCCCAGCTTTCCTTGAGGGAGGAATCCAATTAGTCATCCATAAATAGGTCCATCTGGCCTTAGTCTACAAAGAGGCCCAGCCAACTATGTCTTGGCCTGAATCCTGCAAGGACTCTCCTGGTGGAGGCAGCAGCTGAGGGTGCTCTGAAATCTGCTAGTGGTTTTCTTCCGCTCTAGACTTTGCAAGCTTGGACTGCAAAATTATATACCTTCAAAAAATGGACACAGTCCAAACTCTCAGGTGGGGCTATGGCACAGAGTCACCACTGAAGGAGGCCTATAATTCTTCAATGCTTTAGGGTCTTTAGCAAGACCGCGATTATCTTACACCCAGACACAAGAGTCACCAAAGGCTTGGCTTCTTCCCTCTTCACTGGCTACTGTATGGCTGAGCCTTTAAGCAGGATCTTAATGACCTACAGAAAGTAATTTCATCCCTCTTTCTCTAGAAATTCACTATACAATAAAATTAAGTAGAAATCAAATTTAATTAACTCTTCTTCTTATGCTACTATTGCTTCTAACTTGTTTCTCAATCCTTTTTATTTTAATTAAGCACTTCTGATGTACAAAATGAGGGTGAGGCTGGCAGAGAGCATGTTTCGTGATGGAAACATGCTCAGGTGATAGGGAAGCTCTCTGAGACTCTTCTGCACTCCACTAGAAGGCAAAAATGTGATGCAGACACCTACATGCTCCATTTATTCCCAGGATGAGACCTGAAGAGTAAAAACGCCACCCGCACTGGCCTTGTGGGGGTGAGAGACCACAGGAACTACTTACACTGACTTGGCCCCACTTGAATTCTCCTTACCAGTGAAGACCTCTAACTGGCCAAGTTAAGCCCTAACGCCTGAGCTCTACAGCAGAGCGAACAGCTGAAGACTTAACCTGGCACATATTATTTCACAACATTCATTTATCCCTGACCCTTGGTGTCAATCTGCATGCAGCAACTCAGGCAAGAAGTGTTTACTTCAAGTGTATTCAGTGGTCTATGAAGACCTTGTTTCTTATCGCCTCGTGGGCCCCCAGGGACCTCCCACCATCTCCCTGTGCTTTATAGGTGGGCAAGAGGCAAGTAAGACTCCAGAAAGAGTGGGAACGAGATGCAAGGTCAGGACTTAAGCAGTGACAATAAAAGTTAAATGAGGCGAACGTGCTAGTGCAAAGAACATCTGTTTTACTCCAAGGCTGCAGCTTGGTACCTTTACAACAGCATTAAGTTATTGTGGCCAACATTAAAGCAATTTCAAACACCATTTTTTCTGACAAAATAGTATTACCATGCTTCACTACACAAAGAGCCAACTGTACATCCCCTAGACCTCTCCATACTCAAGAGGTCTGAATAGAAATGAGGGCTTACAGTTAAGTCCCACACATCTACACAGGCACCATCATTTGAAGAACTGATTCTCTGTTTTGATATTCTAACAAATGTTCTTCCCCTAAAGTGCAGGAAAGACACATGGTGAGAAACTTGTGTAGAGCATATGGTGCTGAAATAGCAAGCTGATAAGTCTTTAACAGCTTTTGACAGTGGTAAAAGATCAATTATTGCACCATAAATATTAAAAAGTTCCTCCAGCCTTTCGCTGGAATGAATGTATATTTAAACATCAGTGTTTCCCTTTAATAGCAGCCAATTTGCCTCAGAAACTGAAAGTTATGCAGCCCCACAAAGTTAAATTAAATGCTTGATTGCTGTATGTTTACATCTCCAGCTGCTAAAGAACAGGCCTAGTGTTAACAGCAAAAACTCCTGGAGCCACTGGAGCTGTGGGCAACCTGAAAATGGCCCTTGATCCTTCGTTAAAACTAAAGGGTAAAGTGGAATTGCTGTTGCTTTCCTTTCCCTTCCCTGTGATTACAAGATTTTCCAACAAATATAACAAAAGATGCCCCTGGGATATACCAGTCAAGAGGGGCTGATCTCCCAGATTACTGTACCAGCTGACATGCATTAGTGCAATTGGGTTTATCCTCTGAATTTCTTGACCAATGAGATTTCTGCCTTGGATCAATATACAAATGTGTATATACATACGTGTGTGTCTGTGTGCATATACAGACACACACTTTTACTGGCCTTAATTTTAATCGTGAAACAAATTGGCAGCCTACTTTCAACAGTTCTCTGTGGAAAGTTATGCGGTTAAACGATGATATAGGTTTGCTACTAAAATTAACACTAGACACAGCATTTTTATAGAAATTTGATGACAGAAGCACATGTAATGACCCTGGGGACCAGTTCAAAGCTGCACTAAACAGAAATTCACACTGAGCTGCACATCTTGGGTTTGGATCCAGAACTAAACTGTCCTATTATGGTTCTGAAATTATTCATATGGATCCACTGTTGTTACTTAAGGGCAACATACTCCAGTAGCACATCGGCTTCTTGCTCTGGAAAGCTTTCCATCTAAGAGAAGGTATCTTAGCACACTTTGGGCTTTAAAAAAGTGCCAATCTCTGCTGATTGCTGTAGGTAGGGCTGTTAAAAACCGTATGCATTATTTACACTGGTGGGATGATACAGTGATAGCAGAGAAGGTCAAGGCTCTTTTGTGCACCAATGGACAGACACGCACTTGCTGTGTGAACAGACAAAACCAACAGAGAGAATGCAAAGGGTAATGGATTAATGGGTCCCAGCACAGCACTGCTGAAAATCAGAGTAGTTCCCTTGTTCCAAGGCCAGTGCATCACCTGCCAGGCCAAATCACTGCCCTGCTTCTCACACATTTCAACACCTGCCCATATTTGACTCTATATGATCCAGATTCCCAAAATGCCTTGAGGGCATGGCCAACCCTACACACAGCAAACCACCTCATGCACAGGTAAAGTTTTTAGTGGAACACTTCTATCTACATTAGTGCTCTATATATGACCATAAAAGTGTACTTACTTTAGTGGGAAATGCCACTCTGAAGTTAGATCCATCCTAAACATCCTTAGCTCTACAGCCTTCTGTTCTTATGTTCAGGTCAGACCTAAGTCATGGTTCAGATATGTCACAGCAAACTGCGATTATAGCAATTTGTACGATTTTTTAATATCTTTGGCCAAACCTGCTGGGGAAATTAACCTGCAAGGTGAAGTCAGAGGGCATATGGTTAAAGATAGACCTACAGCAATCAGTAGCAGGTGGGGTAAGCTAAGCAAAAAAAAGAACTTACAAAGGAAAGTTAAAAATCATAGTGGTGTCCTTTGGAGTACAGTGGCATGAAAAAGCAGAGCTTACATCCTCCTTCCACATCCAACTCATGTTTTCTATAGCCATTTGCATTAAATGACCCTTCACTGCACAAGGGGCAACACCTGACAGAAAGGACACCGTGTGACTGATGGACACATCAGCAGAAGAGAACAGAATCAAGCCAGTGACTGTCAACCTGCTCTAACCCAGGATGACCTTCTCCATGAAGGGACTACTCACAGCTGGTTAGTGTTCAGCCAACCCAAAGGTGAGCAGGGTGTTTGTAGTTAGCCTTCAGCACATGACCGTGTGCAGGAACTATGGTGAGCTATAAAAGAAGCCCTCTCCTAGTTACCAAACAAAGTGAGAAACTGAATATCATAGGGGAGGAAGAAGAGAGAAGTCCCCAACCACATTCAGCATGAGAGGCAGCCTGGAGGCAGAGAGCGAGTATGGTATCTGTGAAGCTGCCTGGGACCATGATTGGCTAAGCCTAAGTCTATTATCAGAGACGCTTAAGATGAATTCTCATTTCTCCAAAACTAGGCATTTTTCTCTCTCTAACATTTGTATTGTTTTTTTTTTTTTTTTATGTTTATGCTTGTCTAACCCTGGGTTATTTATTCCTGCAATTTGGCTCCGCCTCACTCCTAAGGGTATTTTTGTTTGTTTGTTTGGGATTTTTAAAGAGGATTTTGTGCTCACAAAATATCCCAGTTTGACAACTCCAGCAAATTAAAGCTCCCATTGAGCAGAGTGCCTGTGTCAGCCATGACAAGGCAAGTACCCTGCCCTGTCTCCTCTCTGCTTCCCAAGGTGAGCCGCAGCACCCAGCAGAGCAGAGCGCCACGCTGCTCTCTGCTACAGCAGATTGGGGCTTTGCTGGCCTGAGCCGGGTCCAGAAAGCAGGTAGCAGTCCCAAGAAAACCAAATAGAGACCACTCACTGTGAACCAGCATCCCAACCAGTAGGCATGCTAACTGGCAACTGTGATCCCCAAAACCCAGAGGTGGAAAACATCTCACAAATTTTAATGTAAATCAGACAGATCTTGTGTTGATTAATCACCTGCTACAATCTATTAGCAACACTAGTTTAACCCCCATGTAGTTCAGATTCCTTCATAGTTAGCCACAATGCAGTGGGAAGGGAATAGAAGAACAAGACAGATTCAGGGCTCGGGGCTTCCAAAACACCAAAGTCACAGTTTCAATGGATTACAGGAATTTACCAAACATCAAACTCAACAGACAAAACAGACCACAGACTTATTAATTATGAATACACTTTAGTCGATGTTAGCCAACAGGTTTGACAAGCTTAGCCAAGGAGAAGAGAGACAGACAACATCAGTTCAGGAACAATATTTCTTCTTTGCCCAAATGTTAACCTCCATTTAGTATTACATCCTAATACTCTCATTCTATTTCATATCACTTTATGCTGCTATAATTTTTCTTTTACACTCATTTTCTTTACTAGTTTGGATACATTCTTCATTACAATGTCCTATGCACACTGTCCCGTAGACGCAGCTCGCTATAATCTGAGTCCCTCTGGTTCCAGAGTTTCATTTCACATACAAGCATCTACTTTAAAACATGCAGATTTCATGCATTAATGCATTAACAAAAAAACATGTATGCATTCTCTTTGTGGTTTATTAATCATGGACTAGTGCTTCTAATCTAAAGCTTATCACAAATCATGTGATACCTGCAGACAGGTGTACAAAATAATGGAACTTCTAACAAGTTCATCCCTCACTCACAAGAGAAGCAAAGCACATGCATCTTCAAACGAAAATTGGGGGCAGGAGGCAGCATCGGTTTTCTTGGTTGTTTGGGGGGTTGTTTTTTTAAGGCTAACTCCAGTAAAAGTATGCCCACTATAGTGTTGAGAAGGGCAGGGAACTTAGTAATGCAGTGCCACGCTGTTCCTGGCTTCAGTTTCTGGACTAACTTAACCCACAGACGAAAAAGTAAAGGCAGCAGCAGCACCTCAAGTGAATGAAAATACAAATAACAGCAAGGAGCACACCTAAGGACATGGCTGCAAACTCCTGCACAGATCGAGCAACACCTGCTTAGCAAGAGCAACAACTCCACACAGCAAACTGTCATGTCCTGTGGCAAGTGTCCGTCTTTCATGGCAGGGCAGCGAGAAATCTGGCCATTTCTACTCTTTTCCCCAGCCTCCCAAACACATTGCAGGATTATCTATGTGACTCACCAGCCAAGTAGCTCTTACACTTTGCACAGTGCCAGTCTCTGGCACTGGTTCAAACAAAGAGGAAACAGAGGTGAAGAAATTAGTCTTCTAGTGACTCAAAACTGTTCTGTGCAGCCATGTAACTTCCTAGAAATACTCAGTGCTGAAACTATTGGAAAGGGTTTTTAGTGGAAAAACACTACTTCAACCAAGACCATTTATGTAATTTCAACTGTGGCATAGCTACCAACTTGGACAAATTGGAAAAAATTGACAAATTTCCCTTTTGATTTGGAAACACAAATTCCCCATTTCATATCCTTTGCAGTACTCACAAAGTCTTCACTTCCAGAATATGAGGTGTCATATTATAGTAAATTAAATATTTTGATTTCATGCCTTAAAGCAGCACCAGCAGCAATTGGGAAACACATTATCAAGATTACTGCATCTTCTGGGAAGAGACTGACACAATAAGGGAAGCATTAACGGTAACTATTACCAACGTGTCAGGCAACACTGTCTAACAAATAACAAAATGAAAAAGGAAAACAGAATAACGTGCAAAATAATATTTTATAACTCCTTTTCAATTATACATATATATATTTTTTAGTGATGGGTTAGTGTCTTTGGCATACCTTTCCGGTCAGGCAGTTGATGGTGTGTGGTGGCAGCTGGGGATGGGGAGCATGACTTGAGATTGGCACTGGAATACTTCAGTAACTTATGAGAATTTAAGTCAACCTGCCATTATCTTCCAACCTGTGAACCATTTCCCTGATTTTTATCATTGCCAGGGATATCTCTCATTAAAGACTGAAGATCATAATTTTTAGATTCACACTGTCCAGCCAATGTAATTAACATTGCATGAGCCAAAAGTAATCAAGCATCACTGCGGAATGTTTTCTGGGTGTTTTTGTTGTTTTGGGGTTTTTTTGTTTGTTTTTTTTGTGGTTTGGGTTTTGGGTTTTTTTTGTTTTTTTAATAAACTGTGCAAGCATGGCCAGGAGAGTGAGGAATTAATAGCTCTGCCTTGAACCAGCCAGAGGAAGCGCGGCGCTTGTCTGCTCAGACATTTCAGTTTCAACTGCAGGGCTACAGCTCCTGACCTTCCCCTCAGCTCCAGCTGCAATATGTGCCAGACTGAATGCTTCAGATGGGCACAAGTGGAGATTATAACGTCAGGGAAATCAGACTTTGCAGGTGACTTAGCAAGGTCAGGGCAACACCTACATCAGTGAAAGCAGAACTGTGTACCACAACCCTTAATTCTTAAAAGAGACTAAAATGTCAGTGGAAACATCCAAGCAAATAATACAAAGCACAGAAGATAAACCTGAGGCTGAGATGACAAAGGATTTCTAGGAACGAGGTCCATGTGAAAGAAAGTTTCCCAAAAGCAAAGTAGGTTTGCAAGCAATATTAATCCTAGAAATGGCACACGATGAGGTAGACAGAAACTTCCTGTGGAAGCCAATTTAATCCAAAATACTCTCTATCAATCGAGTCAGAATACATTTTTCAAAACAGGCTTGACTGACTTTGGACAACCCAAAGAGAAGATCCAGAGATTAAAACCAGGCTGCAATTAAGTGCAGAGGCACAAGGAACTTGCTCGATGTACTTGAGGAAGTTTGGGCCACACAAACCAAGGCCCACGGCAAGCCACGGTGACGAGTACGTACACAGAGGATGTGCCTACATCCAGAAAACCGGGAGCGCTTAATACAAAAGGGGGTCTTGAGTGACAAACAGGCAAGACCAGAGCCAGCAAGAGTAGGAACCTGAGTAACCAAGGGGAGGTGACAGAGCAGGGCAGCCCCAGCCACCAGTGGCCCTGCCTTGGCCCGTGCCTGGCAGACCCAGCTCAGAGCACCTTGCACAGAACAAACCCCACATCACCAGTCCCCAACCACTCCTGCCTGTTTCATGGCCTCTGGCAGCAGTGGTGATATCGAAAAAGAAAAACGCACGTTGCCCAAAAGCAGTGTGGGCCAAGGGGAGTGAATTTACAATGACATATTCCACCTTTTCCAAAATAATATTTTGCCGGGATATCCGGTTCACAGGAAGTGTCAAAATATTTAGTAGCAGTCTGATTCAAACTGACACAAAACAAAATTTTTTAAAAAGTTGTTTTACAAGGTGAAAAATCTGCCTTTTGGCCAGCTCTAACTGATAGCCCGGTGTCAGTTCAAAAAAAATAGGCATGTGTTACTTCCCGCTATTCTTCCCTTATTACTTTGCATAACTGTAAGAACAAGGGGGTAGCTTGTCTGATAGATTTCATCTGGCTAATATGAATCTGTCCCCCATTTTTAATCAGCAGAATTAGCAGTCAATAGGTCAAGTTCTTTTATAACATCATTGCAGAAAGTGCAAAAGGTTTGCAACTATTTTATAGTTCTACAGCAGCTAGGCTACCTTTAGTGATTTATGTCTTGCTTTCATGCTTTCCAGCACCCTTTGAAACATTACTAATATCATGTAGGCAGGAGCGACAAAATGCCAGGACTCTTTACCACATGCAACTCTGTCTGACACCAAATCAAGTTTCTCAAGTGAAATATAGATTGAAGAAAGAAGTAGCATGAGGAATGGAATCAAATTAATCTCTGTTATACTCGTGCCGCTGATGTCAATATTTAACATCCCTACCAGGCTAAACTAAGTGTTCCATCTTAAAGATGCAAGAGTAGAAGTACAGCTTTGGATCTGAAACTAGACTGACACAGGGGTCTGCATCTATTTTTAACATTACATAGTTTTATACTTTCTAATTCTGAATTAGTATTTTTTTAATAATAATTTCAAAGCTATCTAAAAGAAGATTTAATAAGGCTGTAGGAAAAGTGTATAGAGGAGGAATAATGGACTGATTTTAATCCTACTCTTAGTCAATGAAAAGATTCTAAATGAAAGACTGCAGATAACCTAATAGTCTTTTCAGTCTCTGTCTCCGGTTTCCTGGATCTTGTGGGAGAATTAAAAGTGAATTACGGCCACAGCCTGGTGATCACACTAGATATTTATCTTTCAGACACTGTTGAAGAGAAACATTTACTTTAGCAGATTTTACTGCTGTGGACTTCTGAGCACCAAGTTGCAACAAGAAAAGACCTTTTCCTCCCTCAAACTAAGACACTTCATGTCATTCTGACACTACTAAGAACACTTAATATGACCATACTTCGTAGCCTCTGACATGCTGTCAAAGGGGAAAATACTTTAGTGCAACTCAGAATTGAATTCACAGTGTATCAAAACAAACACAAATGAAATCAAACAGTCATCAGAAAAATGACTTACATAAAATGCCTAATGGTCAGAACTCAAATATTACTCAGGGTGCTGTTTGAATGCCATGATGTACGTGCCAATCTCCATTCTTCAGGATGGACCAGCAGCAAAAGATTTACCATGTTATGCCTCCTGAAGATTCCTGCTTGTTGTCAAGCAGAATTTTAAGGCTTTTTTCCTGTTTTGCTGTCCTTGACAGCTGTCAAATAGGAGCCACCTTCTGCCAATAAGGCTGTTCAAAAGGTCACAGTGGTCAAAGCATTTTGTCCCCAGCTTACACTGCCACTTGCTGCCTATTGCTGTCCAACTACTTGCTCTTCTAAACCCCTCTTTGTACTCACAAGTTAAATAATTTTTCCCTTAATACACAGAAGTCCAGGGCAACCAGAGCTCAAGTGTGCCTCCAAACAAATACATTTATTAAGATACATGTTACTTCATTAACATCTAGGTTAAAAACTTCTGTTTATCTATAGTCAAAACTGTCATGGAAATGGAGCCCCAGCCCTCCAGGAACGGTGCCTTCTGCATACTGAAATGACAACTTTATAATGCAGAATGGGGTTTGAAACACAAAACCTCCTGTCAGAGGCTCTGCTTTGCCCCAGGTGTAGGGTTGGTGAACAGACTCAACATGTTGCATATGTTGTGAGGCCAACCATGAGTCCCTGGATCTAGGGAGGTATGTTTCAGTATTTAGTAAGGTTCACAACAGCACATTCTCCCCCAATCCAGAATATCTGACCAAAACCCTGCCTTTCACACGTCCGACTGCCAGTGTCCCCTGCCACACTCATCAAGCAATAATGAGCAGCAGCACTTGGTTGTTGATGGAGGTACATTCTAGGCAGGCTGTGGTGTGCCCATCCCCTGCATCCCAGGCATCATTTCACACATGCAGCACAGGCTGGCAGATGTTAATGTTCAGGAAAAGATCTGTTGGTCACCAGGTACCCCCTGTGTGATTAACTGCATCCACCAGGCAGGCTCCACAGCACATTTTCCCACTCGAAAAGCTGTGAGCCTGGCTGCACACACTGCCTTATGGCCAAGCCTTTCTGCAAACTGAGACACTCACCCAAAAGTGAGCACTTGTGATGCCTGGGGCAAGGACTGACCATGCAGACTACTCAAGAGATTTCACTTTGAACTCATGCATATCTAGAAATTATGTTTTGCCTGTTTTCTGTGCAGTGAAGACTGAAAGATCACAGTCAGCATGCATCGCATTTTAGAGATCATCAGTGACAGTGATTTATCCTTTAATAGCGAATTCCCCATGAGTGCTTAATAGTACAGATTAAGCCCTAATAAATATGTTTCCTGCAGGTTTAAGTGACTAACTCATGATCTATTACACTTGTCTCATAATACATACATTTTATCTTGGTAACCGTGGAAATTTCTAAAGAATTGGCAGCATCTGTGCCTGGAGTATTAAAGAAATATATTTTTACTGGAGGAATTTTGTACAAATTAATTCCAGCCTTGGATATAAGAGGCTAAATTGCATATTCTATGTGAATATTTACTAGAAATATACAGAACAAACACTTATAATCATTAAGAAAATTAAACTGTTAAATACTTCCCAAACATTACAATGAATCACGTCAAACTGCATGTTTTTTATTTTCAAGCTATTTTATCTGTTTCAGTTATACATTCACAGCACATAATATATTGTGTTATTCCTCCCCATTTCCAATACTTTTATGTGTTGGTCACTAAAGGAAAGTTTTAACATACAGCTGCTTTTAGTTAACATCTGTCAGAAACCCAAAAGAGTGATGAATCTGGTGCTGAATAGCAGGTCCAAACTTTGTATTGCTCCACTAATGTTTTGATCAGTAGGAGCAAAAGGATATTTAAGAATCTCTCTGACAGCTAGAGGGAGGGAAAAAATCACTTTGAATGAAAAATACAAATTCACTCAACTGGTAATAAAATTGCACTGAATGTTGGTTCAGGGCTCTAATAAGCTCAGAAGTTCAAAGTAAGCACTGGAAGGCAAATATTCCCTCCTCTTCCTTCAGACAAATCTGTAGTACTACCACAAGGTAGGATTTCACTTCGTTCTAAATATATAGGATTATAAGAGAGTTCTGAAAGCAGTCCAGGAGTCTCTCTCTCTCTCCCCCTTCTCTCTTCTCCCCTGAATTTTTAAGCTGACAAATTTAACATCAACTAAATTTCAACCCAGAGCAGCACTTTAAAGTGATTTACATCTAAATGAATAGGATTCTGTCTCCCTTTGGTTTTCAGAAATTATGCAATTGCCTTTTTTTCTTTTTACTAAACCAGACTAATCTGAGATTAATGTTCAGCTAGAGCTCATCCTTCATTCCTCCCAACCATGCCAGAGACATTAATGACAACGTTAGGAGTCGGTTTTGCAGAGGATTTCAGACACCGCAGCACTGGAGGAGAGTTACTCATGAACAGCAGAAAGGGACTTCTTCATATTTTTTGTAAATCACTCACCAAACTGTCTTTCCCCAGCAGATGGTGGGACAGGCTACACTAAGAAAGGGAAGGAAGAAAGTCTTTTAGTGCCAGTTTTGCCTAATTAAGGTGTTGCACATATGACACCATGATTAGAGGAGGGTTTCTAGTGGTTTGCTTTGCAGGCTCTAAGTCACAAGAGATGAGAGAGTGCAATGCTTCTATCTGCACTAACTCAGGAGACTTCTTGGTGGCAGCAAGGAGACTGCGCCTCCATCTGCTCAGACAACTGCGATTTGTTGTGTGCAGCCTCACATTCTGCAGGCTGAAAAACACAAGAGGGTCCCATGCACTTCAATCTGAGTGACCACCTCTCAGCAGTGCTGCCAGTGGGGAAGTGCACGGGGCTGGGACTGCAGAGGTCAAGGCTGCAATCTTGGGTCTGTTAGTGACTGGACACAGCACCTTGCTGTTTGATATTTTAACTGTCTACCTGTAAAGTAGGCATGGAGTCCATGGCAAAGCACTGATGAAAACACTAGGCACCACCCTGGAGTCTTCAGCTGTGGTTAAGTGCCACACTGACAGCTCACAGACTGACTTCAGGCCGCCTCAGCCTTATGCAGCTTGTGCTCAACTCCTCCAGACCCTGCTCATCACACAGGGGGACTTCATGCTGCTTCAGATCTGCTGCTTTTTTAGTAAAGTGTGCACTTCAGGCCATCACTGCTTGATGTCCAATTATCCCTATCTCTTACCAACAACACCCTCTCCCATCCCTCCAGTCGTTTGTGACAGAGACCAGCCTCAATCTCCCCATCCTCCCCAGAAGGCAAACATGTCCCTTTTCATAACACCCAGAAGCTGCCACTCTCCTTGAGGAGCGGGGCACTCGCTCTCTGCTCTTTGAGACTCCATCCAAATCCCTCACCCTGCACTGTCTGTTAGGGTCATGACCTGCCACTACTCACATCAGCTCCACCAGCTCTGAAGCCTAAAATGCCACTCAGTGAGGAAGAGCCCGGAGGCAGGCTGTGAGGAACACAGGTACCACTTTGTAAGCAACAGAACATGATGGAGCTCTTTATATCAGTCAGGTCTCCAGCCACTGGTTGTCAAATAAATGAAAGCAACAACATGCGCCTCCAGCACCCTCTTCTCCTCCCACTCTCACGAGGCTGTCTGCATCTGCCATCCAACCAGAAAGTCAATGTCCTGGAAAAGACGAGCTGGTGATTGAAGTGCACAGTGAGACCTTCCCTGACCACACTGAATGTGTGTCTCAGAATGAAGGCTCAGAAATGACTTCTCAGAATATACCAGGCAATTGGCAGGCAATTTAAAGTTTTTGCCCCCATATATTCCCTACTCTGGTGTAAAAGCTCTATGTGCTAACAACTGGCTCATTGTTCTCACTCACAAAGTAAAAAGCTCTAAAGATTTCAAAGGGAAAACAATCCCTCTTGTTTCAGCTCTGCCCCATCCAGCCAGGTGTGACAAGGCCAGTACTTCAGCAGATCATCTGAGCATCACAGAATTGCTGACTGTTCTCAGAATGCCTTTTTCTCCACTCTGCCTCTCTTTCTCTCCTGCAGTACAAATCTGATTGTTTCCAATTGGCAAAATACTAAAACCTGCAGCTCGATCTCTATGGGAGACTTATTATGGCTGTCATTACATGGTCTTTGATCTTCAGGAAAGATAGAGGATTGCAGAGAATATCTGGACTTGTGCACTTGTCATTAGAGCATCATTGTTGCATGTTATCAAAAAGCAGGTCAGATTGGCTCTATTATTCTCTTCAGTTGAAATTCAGAAAACAAAACCCACACTAGTGTGAATAAATGCTCCTTCTTTTGTTCTTTAAGGGACTGAACACATACACAAAAAGCGCATGTTCTTAACCTAGATCTCTCAAACGTGCCCCTCATACACCTCAAGGTGATGACTCTGACAGGTGATCACTTCCAGTTTTCCCATATCTGAACATCATATTGATCACTTGCTGGTATACGAGAGCAGATCTTTGTCCATATCTATACACACCTCAAAAAAGAAAGGAGAAGAAACCACACATGATGGGGCAGCACAAATGTCTTGTTGGTACGCACTCAGAAGAGTCACATTATTTATGGGAAGTGGGCCTGAGTGCATTCCCAGGAAATCTTTATAACGTGCAACAACTTCGTGTATTCTGCATTTGCATCGGTGTCAGGAAGAAGATGCATGAGTGACACTTCATGACAGTGCAAGCAGCCATGTCCTATGTTAAATTGCAGAGTTAAATTTACTAATACAGATAGAGAAACTGTGGAGAGGATACTGGCACCAGCAGGGGTGGAGAAGGAAGCAGTGACCAAGTGAACTGCAGCACCAGCACAACTGTGAAATATCAGCAGCTCTGGCCAGAATACAAGTTAGTAGAGGATCTGGGCTTGGAAGGAGCAAGTGCATCTCAGAGTGCATTTAAACTTTGTTCACATAGATAAAAGGAGCTGTCACATTCTCTTCACCAACTTTTTATATGACAACCAATCTGATTCCAAAAGCACTCAAAAGTCCGTGACTAGCATAGAGATCAGACCATTTTCAGGAAAGTTTTATTATTTGCTGCTAAGAGCTAGCCTGATGTTCTTTGCAAAACACCTCTTTAAACTCTGCCTATCTGTAGCAGGACTATTAGGTTTCACGGTCACTAAGCTCGTTCATGTTGTCTGGTTGGCACACTGGCTGCTTTGCTGTCTGTGTGCAGAGCTGGGTGCTTTAACAACGTGCTCCACTACCAAAAAAAAAAAAAAAAAAACCTAACTATTTCTTACTAGACCACAATCAGCAGAAAGATCAGCAGCAGATGGTTAAAGATCCTGTGTCCCAAAGGCATTGGGACTGGGAATTGGGTTTGGCCAATGTTTGTGACTTGACTGGAAAAGGGGAAGCACTTTCCCACTAAGGCATCCTTACTGTCTGGGAAGCTTTAGAGCTGACACACGTGTCCCACTCCTGCTACCTTCTGTCCCCTCCTGTTAGTCACCATGTTTCACGCTGCAGACTCCAGACAGAGTCTGGTGATGCGGTGCAGTCACACCTTTAAATCCAGGAAGTGTCAGGCTTGACTCTGGTTGCTGGCATCTCCCTCTCCACGCAGCATGACAAACCTCACAGACCAGCCCATGGTTCCCAACATGTCTATTGTTATAAGTCACAGCCCCTGGTGCATCAAGGATGTCATAAGACAGGACAAGTGAGGAGAACAGACTATTGAATTATATCTTAGGTCATGCACTGAAACAGGATATTAATTATTGCACAAGACACAACAGAGACTGAGATAAATGACCTAAAGGGTCGTTGGCTTACTGTGACCCATTCCCTGATGCTACCATTACTTTGTCACATCTCTTTCTTCATCTGAACAAGTTCTGTCTCAAGAGTAACCAGACTCTTGAAGGGCTGAGTCATTTTGGGGTGCATTGGCCTAAATCCAGCAATAGTGCATAGCACTGACATGGCAAATAGATGCCTATGGATGTGCCTTGTACCTGGTAAACAGCAAGGCACACAGCATGCTGCCAACTGCATATGCTCTCTCCATATAGATCAATATAATCATTGGGAAAAATACACTTGTCAAATCCCTGGATGCAGTCTGAGTATCAGGGTGAAAATGCAAAGGAAGCACTACCCACATAAGCCTGGCAGGAAGCATCCCCCTGCATGTCTGTTAATAGAGAAAAAATATCTTACTGAAAGAACTACCACAGGTTAAACTCTGCATAGACCTCGGACAATGACTGCATCTACAACAGTTAGATATTGTCTGAACAAACGAAGACCTTGCTTTGTAATGTCTGCTTTACTCTTTCTCACAGTCTAGTTAGCTTCAGGATCCAGACTCAGGCTTGAACTTCACAATCAGCATTTTCTAGCCCAAGCATCCTAGCAAACATCATGGTGCGTGGAAAGAAGAAAAGACTTACATGGAGCAAAGCCCAGGAGCCAAAAATTCTGAAACTCAGTCTCAGCTCAGATTCGTTTTCAGATTTTACTTTACAATGTCTCTTCTGCTATATATTACGAGGGGTGGAGGAACCAATTTATACAAGGCCTAGGATATGGATTAACTGCTCTCTGATGACAGGCAGCATCTGGCATTTAAAGAACCTCTACCTACCAATTTGTAAAGCCCTGATTGAAAGGATACTATCTGAAACAAAAACTAAGCCATGGTGTAACAGTTGGGCACAGGAGGCAGAGATGTATGTCTTTGCCACAGCAGGGGCTTTAATTTTAACTTCTTGAACATTTCATTCTTTGTTACTGCCTTGCTTGAGACATCCACGTTCCTCTCTGTTTGTCCATCTGCAATTTTGCAGAGAAAGAAAAACGATCAGCAACTTTTCTTTCATCACATACTTTGCCTGAAACTAACTTCTCTGAATTCTCCTAGTACATACAATGTCCCTGCTGCTGCAAGATAAAACGTGTCACTGCTCCATCTGCTACTCATTTGCTGATGAGTCTGTATGGCAATGTGCTGTTGAGCAGAATATTCCAAAAAAGAAGGAACTCTGCAGCCCAACAGATCTGGCTTTGACAAAGCTAAGGCCAGGTCTCATTAATCATTTTGCTGTGCTGCTTATAGTACCTGGTGGAACCTTAGGACTGCCTCCCTGATTCAATATTTCATGGTACCATCATACAGTAGTTAGACAACTCTTCATTCAGTGCAGGAATGAAGAAACAGAGTCAGCGGGAGGTTCTCAATGCTAAATGATTTCTTATTTCACTACTGCCCTGATACTCATAGGCAAAAGTCCTTAGTTTTGTGGCAAGGAGTGATGACAATCCAGGTGCAGAATGTACCCAGTTGTCACACTCCTCCACACTGTGTTAAAGCTATATCAGAAGATGCTGAAATTGTATGACGCACTGTACTGAGGCATTGACATCTACTTTGGATTCCTGCCCAGTTCCTGCTCACCAAGGGCAAGTCTTATTCCATGTTTTGGAGGAACAAACTACCACTCAACATCAGCCATGGGGCAAAATTGAGAAGAACATGGCAAGAGATGTGCAACCTCTGGCTTCATTCACTGAAAGCTTCCCACCAAGCACAGAGATTGAGCAGGAGACTGGATGGATCTACCACTATTCTAGTAACAGTCAGGGAAATCTCTAGGGGACTGGCTCTGCCCCGAGAAGAAACACCTGCCTTCCTCTCTGGTCTTGCCCTTCTGGGGGCTGATTCACTAAAGGAGGTAAGTAAACCTAAAGAAGGTGGGATGTCCCATCATCTCTCAGTCAGGTACAGAGGGCTCATTAACATCACATGGAATATGAAACATCCCACATCACCCTAAATGGCCCCCACTGAAATCACTCCCATCAATGTCCCATTGGCTTAGGTTTAAAAAAGTGACTATGACACCTGCATGTCGCCCCCTCACCCCTGTCCCACCCTGCTCAGCACCGAGGAGATGGAGGGTCCTGCTCTCCTCTGGCAGCCCAGCTCCCCGGCCAGCAGTCCTCCTGCTCCATCCTCCTTGTTCTCACTGCAGCGCTTCTCATTGTCACAGCCCCACCATCCCTGGGTATCCTGAGATGGCTGAACCTGCAGAGCACTTACCCAGACCCAAGCAGTGTAAAAAAATCTCCTCCTCAGAGGACAGATTGGAGATGCAAAATAATCAGCCTTTCCAAACAGGTCATTCAAGTCTGACTCTCCAGCCAGCTGCATCTGAATAAAGACTGCTCCATTACTTAGGGTCTGCAGAGGCCTCTGGTACCCCAAGAGCTCTTAACCCATTTTTCCCCACAGAGGCTGCAATGCACCCAGGAAATGATGATTATTTGCATTTCATTTTCATTTTTCAAACCAGTTGCAATCAAAGAAATGCCTGATCTCTATTGAATTACAATCTCACTTTGAACTCTTAATATACAGTTCTTTCCTGTACTTTACATAAATAATGTTGTTATAGTTCATGTCCAGTCACAAAGGATACACAGACAGACAGATACAAGAAAAGTGAAGAATCTGAAAGCAAGGTGATAAGATTTTCAAGGCAGAAACACATTTTTCTACTTACCATTGCCTAAGGATAACACTATTTGAAGCACAAAGACATGCAGCTCCTCATGTTTGATGAAAAGGTTACTAAAAAAGAAGAGAAGAAATTATGACATTTCTCCCTGCTCTTTCTGATTTGAGTCAGAAGAGAAACTAAACATGCCTAAAGGGGAAGCAAGGCAGCTGCCTTAAGATACTTTCTGAAATTCAAGTTTTTGCAGAAAAACTATGTTGGTAAAGTTATAGTCCATGCTGAAGTTGATAACACGGGATCCTTAAATTTAAAAAGTCAGTTTTCTAAGACACCTGTTAAAGAAAAGCCCTAAAGGGGAATTGTGAAAGAGAAGCTATTAGAGTATAGCACAATTTCATTACAAACCTGACAAACGTCCCTCACCAATAGAGAAGTGTGAATAATTGACCTTTTAGATCAGTGGTTCAGCTGAGGAGAGAAAAAAATGCTTCAGGTAGACCTGAAGCAATTTATTTTAAAAAGTATAAAAAATATATTTACATATATATAAACATGTATGTGCATATATATTCAATAAATGGTAACAATTTGTTTTGGCTTGAATTACTCATTTCAACCCCAAATGATTTTGTTTCACTTTGCAGTATTTCAAATAACAGCAAAGAGTAGAAGTTGCCAGCTGCACACTGTCACAAAACCAGCAAGACGTCGTATCTGCTAATTCAGCCAGGGAGAGAAAAATCTAGAGAGAAAAGAAAAACTGGAAACATACCCTTTTTCTAACCCAGCTCAGAACACAGCTTCAAATCTGTTTATCAGGATAGGTTTTTAAGCACCAAGATCTATCTGGACCAACCCAGTTTTGTTGAAATTAGTTCACTTTGTAATCAACACTGGAAATTATTCCTCAAGTCTGCAATATTATTTTTAAGCAAAAATCAGGCACTACATGCCTGATTACTGGCAATCACTCCTGTTCTAGTTGTTCTTCTTTTAGTAAAATATTTACATATCTCTTTGAGGCAGGGTTTATGGTGACTTTATAGCTCAGAGGTTCAAGCATTCACATGGCATACAAGAACCAACCAAGGTATTTTACCACAGCTACAGTAAACACCAGGCTTGAAAATCCAGGCCTAATCCTAATGAGAACTTCCCAGCTTGAAAATTCCCTTTAGTTAAATTTAACTTGATTCAAAGCAAAATATCTGTGTATAAATCCCAACACTTTGAAATGGCCCCGCTGCTGTCACTGTACATGGAGTTGCTGTAGGTCAAACAAAGGAATCTCCATCTTGATCCCGAATCAGGCCCACAAGCCTGTTTTGCAGCACTGTGCCATCCCAAAAGCAACCTTGGCCACAGCTGGAAGCTTAACTATACCCTCCAGTAAGGACTGGTCCCATAAAGTTAGTCTCCTTGTCCTAGATCTCATGACTGCCTCGCTACACTGCCGCCAGCTCTTCTGCGGTCATAGTGCGATTTAACAGGCTCCTCCAAACCCTCCAAGGCAGCAAAAATGTAGCTGCAACTACCTGGAAACTTCAAGACCTCATAATAAGGCAGGAGATAAGGCTAACCCTGGTACATTGAACAAACCAGGGCAAACAAATAAAGCTGCTCTCCAAGTCCTAATTGCTCATTACCAAGATGCAAAGGAGCAAATTTGGATGGCTGTAAGCAGCAATCTCTTGGTACTACTCCTCCAAGCAATCACCTTGACTCTCACTCACGGTCAGCAATTACCATACCAGCCTCTCCCGCTGTGACGCTCCCCTGGGAACTCATGCACTAACCACGCTCTCAGCCACTTCTTTAAAACTGCAGATGGCAGCCAATTTTGTTGGCTGGACACTTGGTGTTTTTTCACAGAAAAGGGATGTTTGGTAAAAGGAAGTATTTCCAAAGTAGGAGAAATGAAGGATAATTATAAAAATAACCAGAATCCTTCCCCAATGCATTCTGAGTAAGAAATTTCCAACGACCTTACGGTTCAATGTCAACAATGCAAGGGCTGATAAAGCATCAAAAGACACGTGCCTCTCCATAATTAAAGGGTAACTTCATTTCTGATTACTAGAGTGACAATGAGTACATGATTAACTCAATATCCAGAGAACTACACATATTTATAACACCCAGAAGATTCAAGCACTGACAAGGTAGAATGAAGGTGAAGGAATTACAACCAGATGTTGAAAGGTTGGAAAAATTACTGATAGCTGGAAGCAAAGTTATACAGTGAGAAAAGTTGGGCAAAAGTAAAAATCAATTGTAATACTAACTTGCCAGTAGATCGAAAACATTTTATGTTGGGTGTGTGTTCTTGCACCAGCTAGTGAATCCCTTGGTCTGTGTACTGCTTCCCCTACATTCAGTATGTGCTATTTGCTGCTTCTCCCCATCCTCAACCACAAATAATTTCTGGAGAAAGGCCAAATCTGTCTCTGCTGTCTTTCAAAACCCAGTGTCAGCTACAGACATCTCAATGGTTGGGATTTAAAGCAAAGAAACACCTCACAAAGAACAAGATCGGCTTCTAAGGAATAAGGCAGAGATACCATGCTTTAGTTTAACGTATTTTTTGAGAACCATATATAAAATACAGAAGCCCCCTCTGGGGCCAGACGCATGGGTTACTGTTAGTATCAAGAACATTATACCCACTTCATCAGAAGCCAGGCACAAATTTGGAAGATATCTCCGAAAAAAACCTAGTCAACAGCTGTTTTCATGCTGGAGGTTAGTATTTGGGTCTTTTTGTACTCAACTGATGAGCAACCCCATTGAAGAACTTCTCCCAGAAAAAGCTAACTTATGTCTGTAGTGAAGGTTTTATTCTCTCAGACATTACAAACCCAGGACAGTGAGAGTTCACTTCCATGAAGCCTGAGAACGTACCTTGCCTGACAGTGCTTAGGATCCTGTTTGCTTGCCTGCAGATGGCCCATTGACATCCCAACCTCTGCCAGAGCTGGGCTGGGGAAAATAATTTCTTGGGTAATGGTCCCAACCAGCTCTGTAGCTGTATCCTCAAGGACTTCAGGCCCCACCAGTGAAAAATCTGCCTCCTAGTAGAGGTACTGCATTCACAGAAAACCTGGTTTTCCCCCCAAGTTTTTCTAAAAGTTTAAATTCTCATCTAGTCCTCAATCAGAGCTGTAAGAGCTTTACAAATCCAAGAGTTAAACTCTTGCTTTTATACCTAACACAGTTGGCTTCCAAACCTCACAAGCCCACTCTCAAGTCTGTTTGTTCCTCATCGTGCCCAGCTGGGCTACATTGATCTGCTAATCTTTCAAGCTTGAAGCAGACAAGGCAACATAACTGTACTTTCACTTAATTTATCATGCTCCTTTTGCCTCCGCCACAGCTTACATTAGCTCTCTTGCTTCCTTCCTGCTCTTTCCCTTGGGTCCTTGAGCCTATCCTACAGGGTTTCATTAGTTTAATAACTTTAGAGCAAAAGGATTCTGGTTTTGAAGGTTTTGCTGGAGTCTCCCTGGTTACACATAGACCTCCCTGAAAACCTGGACTCACAGAGGAAATTCCATCATGACATAGAGCTTCAGCTTAAACCAAGGAGAACAACCAGTTGAATTAGTAACGTGTTCTTTCCACACTAAGCACATTTTTGTACATGGTAAATCCCCAACTTGCCTTCCTGGGTGACCACATGTCTGAACATGCACAGCTCAGACGTTCCTATGCCTGCAGTACATGAGTACATGAGCAATTACTCTGCTCTTGCATGTCAGTAAGTCTGTCAGGACCCAAATTTTGCTTGCTGTGCCTGCATAGGATCTCTGTTCATGAGAAACACCTGCATCCTGATGCTACATGAAAATGCCACAGGTGCTCTAATGCAAACCACAGGCTCTGGAGACTCAGCATGCTCTTGCTGCTGTGGGGCTGAAGGGCCAGTGCTCCACTCTGTGCGCAGAGCGGGCAGGGTGGTCACCGTCCGCCCTGCTTGCTCCCTGCCCACGGGAAGCACACACTGTGCCCACGCCTGGGGCCAGACCTCAGGTCTGCTTCTGTTCCTCCCTTCTCACAGACTTGCAAAGAAGTGAAATCTCAGCTGTCGGGGGGTTGGCGAGAGGAGCAGGGTTTCTAGGTGAGAAGAACAGGCCAAATGCTCTCTTTCTATCACCCTCCAATGTGCCAGCTTCGCAAACCTGCTGACAGTCCTTGAGAGCTGATGACATTTTTCAAAACATTGACAAAAATAGACAAGCACTTCCCCCTGCCATTGAAAAAACTCATCAACTATTTCCACAAAGCCCTTCTGCTCTCCACTCTTTCTCTGATCACCTTCACAGCCAGCTCTTCTCTATCAAAACATTTAGGCAGACTCACCCCACTCCATAGTAAAAAAACCTGTTTTCTAGGGAGCAGCCGACACCCCAAACCATTAATACTAACATTTTAATGGCAGCTCCCATACATTGTAAATTCTGGTCCTATCCCTTTACACAAGAACTCCTAGTGACTCCCTATGAAAATATTTGCTTGAGTGAGTTTAATGTAATGATTGTACATAATGTAAATGAAGCCATTAGTACCTGTAACTAACACTGGAAATAAAGTTAAGTGCTCACTGAGCTCATAATTTCAAATTAAAAGGAAAAACAAACATGTTCTTAACAATGTACTTCATAATTTATTGCTTATATCTTGGCTTGCTGTTAAAATACTTTTGTGCTTTACAACCATTTCAGTTTAGCAACACCAATAAATCAATTTATTTCTGTAACCTGAGTACATACGCTTGCTATATATGCATTATCCTTTGGCAATATGCAATAAATTGAACTGAATAAGTGCAATACCATTAATGTTTTTTTCTTTTTAAAGACATATTTATTTCTGTACTTCTTGTACTGATCCTTTAAAACCTATAATTAAGCCTCTATTGGATGTAAATGTACCAAGCTATCTATTCTAGTGGGTCAATCCAAATACTTTACATAAACAGGGACTAATATGCCCATTATGAGCCATTAGTTGGCTGCATCAGTTAGTCCCCTGCAAGAATTAGAACCAAAGTTGTTGACCAGATTAGGGGCATGAAATCCAGCATCTTGAAGGATCAAATTCTCATAGATAAATGATATTCTTGTGGCAACTACTGTGATATGTGTGAATAATCAGGTATCACAAGCACGGTAAAACTACATGCTTTCTGTGGCTCAGATTTTGAAGAACTCCTTCTGTTTCTCATGTCCTTCCATATCCAACTATCTCTTCTCAGGCAAGACATAAGTGGTGTGAGACACATTCACTCCTTGTTCCCTATGCTAGCTAAAAGCTCACCATGCTAAGCCAGGGCTGTATAGAGCGTTATTCTGTAGAATTCATTCAACACACATGAATTCTGCTTTGCAACTGAGGCAAATGAAGCTTTGGAAGCCTCCAAAGATCTCAGGTGTAAGCAAAGGATGAAGTCAGCACTTCAAGAGTTACAGCTGAATTGCAGTTCCACAACCTGCTAGTGTCCTTGCATTCCTAGGATTAGCTGCTTGTACCACCTGGCCTGCTCCAGCAAGTCCAAGAACATAATTAAATCATTGACAGTGTTATGTGCCTTTAAAATAAAAGGTCACAAATAAAAGCTATCCATGCTGCAAGCCCATAAACGTGAATGCAACATGTTACAACATCATATGAGCTGGTACCATATTCTGGCACCAGGGAAAGTAAGGGAAGTCAAGTTAGTGACCAAACTGCTATAAAGCTGGGTAGTCAAGGAGAGCCAGGAATACACCAAGATTGTCTCTGGGGCTAGAGCACACTGGTTCCATTGGGATCCAGCTCTCAGTGCTTTACATGCTTGTTGTGGGTTGGACTAGATGATCTCCAGAGGTCCCTTCCAACCCTAACCATTCTCTGTGATTTGGTTTTATTGATATTTTGGTAGGTTCCCCAACATCATTGTATTCAGCTTGTGTTTAACTCTATCTCCTCTTGCTCCCTTTTTGATTAATCTACAACTCATCAAGAGACTCAGAAGAAGGGAAAGAATAAAATAAGAGAGTTGTGATGTTGAAACATTATGATGCACATAGTGTCTTCATATAATTCTTACAAGAAATACTTGTAAAAAACACTACGTTAATATAAAGATTTTCTTAGTTGGAAAGAAACAACATGAAGTTAACACCTGGTCTCATTAATATGTATGTCAACCTGCTTTCAAGATAAATAACAGCATTCATGTAAACCATATAATATAAAAGCAATCACACAGAGATATACACAATCCAATTCATGCTGAGGTTTTAATTTAATGTTTAGATCACAATTTTATCTGTTTAAATTGAGCATCAAAAACATAAAATAAACAAACATAAATGATTACTTTATATTTGGGTTAATCTTCAAGAGATATACAGCCTGGCAGAGGTGGTCAACAATTTGGGACTCATAGCAAAAACACCCCCAAAATCCAGAGATACTTTGAAGAATTGTCTCCAGTTTATGGGAAACTATATTATGGCTTCCACGTCTTCCCTCTTTATACCAAGAATACCCATACTTGTGTGAATTTCTTCCGGGATTAAGAAACTCTAAATATTCTTAGAAGTAGTCCCCTGGGAAGGAAAATTCCAAAAACTCAAGAGATAAATAAATTAAAAAAAAAAATTCCCAGGTCTCAATAAAATAAAAGCTTCAAACATCCCCCACTATTCAGTTTGGACTGACATTCAGAGTGATAAGACCATAGTCAAGATGGACATAGTAGTATAACATAAGGCTTAGTCTGCCTTCAGCCAAGCAAGGACAGGCATGGACAAGGGGCTTGCACCAGGATAGGGCTTGCACCATTCTTTGATTTAACTACAGATCTTATTGTTCCATCCTCAGGTAAATGCTGAGCATCAAGAACTGCAAAAAATCTAGGTGAGACCTAGAGCTACGGGCTTTATCTTCAGGTCCTTGGTAGTTCAGCCCTCCATTCAAATATGATTGATTTAATCAACCCAGTGGGCAGCTGATGGAATGAGAGAGACAAGTGCTCCTGACTACTTGTGATAGACTGAGCCAAGGAGAAGGGAAGCACTGCAGGTGCCAGGCATCCCTCCATTCCTGAGTCCTGTCATAATATGGTCTAAAACCACAGAGGATGGGAGTGACAATGAATCTAGTGGACCCGCTCCCTGCGGGTTCCTCTTTGTTACCTTCCTTAGAGATGCTACTTTCAGTATCACCTTCTAGAGACTTTTCCATGAGAAGGATGACCAGTCAATAAAAAGGGAAACAAAGTTACCTCAGCAGTTACCTCCAGAAAAGCTATTCCTACTCACAGAATCACAGAATGGTTGGGGTTGGAAGGGACCTCTGGAAATTATCTAGTCCCAGCCACCTCCTAAAGCAGCTACACTTAGATCACCCAGGACTGTGTCCAGGTGGGTCTTGAATGTCTCCAGAGAAAGAGACTTCACAACCTCTCTGGGCAGCCTGTTCCAGGGCTCTGGCACCCTTAAAGTAAAGAAGTTTCTCTGGCACCACTGAAAAGAGTCTGGTCCATCCTCTTGACATCCTCCCTTGAGATATCTATAAACACTGATGAGATCCCCTCTCAGCTTCTCCGGGCTGAACTGACCCAGCTCCCTCAGCCTCTCCTCATAAGAAAGATGCTCCAGACCCCTAATCATCTTCATCTTCCTACCCTCATCTCATCTCCCAGACTCCCATCTCCAGTGATAACATCCTGACACTTCTGTTGTCTCCTCTTTTGGTCCTCCTTTGAGAATAATCCCTATTTCCTATAACTACATTGTTATTTCAATGGAGTAGAAATGAGTCCACTTTCCATCTAGTCCCTCTGCTTCTGCTGTGACGTTTAGCTCACTACATCATGAGACAACATCAGCCGCATTCCAGTACAAAAAAAAAATAGTCATTTCCAACCTTTGGTTCTCTCATTTACTATATTTTGACTACAGCTGCTTGCATTTCTATGACAGAGTCAGTGAAGAGATCCAGGAAAAGTCACATCAGATATTGTTCATGTCATACTTAGCAGTTCTTTATCATTAAAATTCTATATTCAAAAAAGTCTCCCACCTTATAGCTTAATCACAGAACAGATCTTATTTGTCTCCACAAAGGCACCTTGAATGTTTGTTTACAAATTCTGACTTTTCAATAAAACAGCTGTCTCAAAAAAAAAAACAACCCCAAAACACAAACCACAACCAAAACCAAAACAAAACAAACCCCTCTCATATAAATAAAGTTTATTTCCAGTGGTTTTGTGGTAAATAACATCAAATTAATGACTTGTATACTGTCATTACACTTAACTGTATCCTCCTCCTCCACACCCTGGCTCTAATATTTCTATCCTGATGCTCAACATAAAATTCTTCACTCCAGTTGAATAACTCAACAAATTGCTGTGACATACATAACCCAGGTAATAAAGAGCTGCCCAACTTCACACTCACATTAAGGTAGTCAGCTATCTCATAAGCTTTTGTTTAGCAATGATTGATAGACCATTATTAACAAGCAGAAAAAGATTCCATAGCAAGTAATTTAGTCCAAATCCATTAATTGCGCATATTCATTGAGGAAAGATGAAGATCCATGGAGCACAGCTTGTCCATAAATAAGACAGCTTATGTGAGATTAGAAAGCCTTCATAAATGCAAAGCAAGCCATGTTATTCCAAAATGAGCAGTTAGGAGAGAAAGTTCTGTGTGTGTGTTCTTGTGCTGAAATGGTTGCAGCTGGAACAGAAATCATCCTTGAAGCCCCAACTCACCCAAAAAGTCATAACTCACTACCACCATGGAATATTTTTTTACAACTGTCCAGCTAGGAAGGACATTGCAATAAGGCCAGTCAATAGAAGCTGTCATGACAACAAATGGCTGAACCTATTCAGAAAGTTTGCATAGCTCTTCAAATATTTTAGTCAACTTTGATGAGCAAATTTTTCACTTTCCCCCTATGGACAAACTTGGCCTGTGTACGCTACCAGTTCCCACTGGACAAAACACTTCGGTCTCCATGCAGAGGTGCAGTGAGGCTGAAGACAACACTAACAGCACCAACAGTAACTTAGAGGGACCAGCCTGACGAGCACAAGTGGCTGTGCATCCAGTCTGCTCATAGCTCCTAATTTTCCTGTCATACTGTGTCTCATTGTCACTGAGCATCAAACACAGCCCTGCTATAAACACTTCTGATGTAGGATCAGAGGCAAATGGTCTGAACTCGCACATTGGGTTTTTATTTTATTTTCCAGTTCCTTCACACCTCATTTCAGTACCACTCATGTATTTCTGTTACTGCTCTTGGAGCTATGTTGTCCCTGTGCGACGCTACAGCTTCTAAGAATGATCTGTTTGCTCAGCCTCAGGCCCTTAACTTTGGGAAACAGTCAGATCCATCTGATGTACTAGCTAAACATTGCACTTCTGAGGTCTACATTAAAAAAAAATATGGAAATCCCATTACACTGGATAGCTCGCAGTACTGCAATGTATTCAGTGCCAAGTGCTTATACATAGAAGAACAAGCAAATATTGGCCCAATTCTTAGCATGCTGAAAGCTGAGATACTCACGTACATTCCGAGCATATGACACTGTGGATTTGGCTAGTCAGGAACAGCTGAGGGATCATCTCATGAATTTAGGTCTTTTGTCTGGTCACAGTTGCAGTCAGGCACTATATTTCACTGTGCACAAACGAGTCCTTATTTGCTCACATAGAAATTTAAAGGGAAAGTTTACTATGCTGGATATTTCAGTCTGTCTGACTAAGATTCAGAGATTTCAGATAAGCAGGAATCTTCTATATTGGCTCTTTCTTACCAGTCTGTGCTTGATTTGTGGCGTGGAGTACACAGAATTTTAATTGTTCTCACTATTTTTTCCTTCAAAATCGCAAGTTTTAATAAAAGATACACCATGAGAATGGAAGTTTCCACTAAATTTTGTACGTAATTTTCAGCCCATTCTATACCCCGCCGAAAGATACCCAAGCATAGTGTCAGAAAATAGCTGGAAAATGTTACATGCTCAGAACTGTCTTGTGTAAGAGCACATCTTTATGTAGCATACAGATGGATCTTGTCTTGCCCTTGAGTGTGCAAGCACCGTAACTGCTACCGGCCCAGCAGCTGGAGGGCCTCGGGAGACAAAGTAGGAAAACAGAGGAAGGCAAAAGGGAGCTCTGACAGGGGCTGCCTTCCTCACACCTTGTGTCAAAATCTTTAACTGCTGTGTTACACTGCAGATACGTTCTTTGTTCAAGACTGCTAGTACAGTCTGTAGCTAGGGTAGTCAGGTTAAAGACTGTGGCAGGACTAAGGATGTATCCAGACCACCAATTCACATGAAAACTGCAACAACTTATTTTTTGCTAAAATTTTACCTTGGGTTAACAGTAGAAAACACCCTGGTTTTCCTCAAAAAAGTAAGGCTGTGAGAAAGGTACTCTCATCTAAGCTGTTCACAGTGATTCTTCAGGGAGAGAAATGCTTAGAAAAGAAGAACTAGAAAACAGCTTGTCCTTTAAGACATAAAATCAAAACTACTGCAGCTGACGAAGCAATACTAGCAATCCTATCTTCTTTTGTGTGTACCTCCCATCCAAGCACCTTATTGTTATGCCAGGGTCATTGGCCACAGATCCAGCCCCTTGCACTCTTTACAGATTCCTGCATCTCCACTGCCTAGGAACAGAACAGCCCCAGAGTCTACAATTCTCTGTGCATGAATGGGACAAGGGAGAACCCGTGTGTTTACTGTGACCTAACAGCAGAATCAGCCCGATGCTGGCCCTGTGCTCACAGGCTGCCTCACACGTATAAACAGTCAAGCCCTCAGAAGATGCCTGTTATTGCCAAGTCTGGAGAGCAGCTAATTTTAGTCAGTAGCAGAGCTTTTAAAACAGAAATTCTTCATCAGCACAACCCTTCATTGCTGGAAGATAACATCTCTTTCTCCTGAAAGACACACTTAGATAGTTCTGTCTTTCTGGTGACACTAACGAGTTACTGCTCTGGGGATAGTTCACTCAGATCCCTCTAGCTGGCTTGCTTGAAGCTGTCAGCTGCTGGCTGCACTGTAACTCCCTGTTCCAGAGTAGCACATTCTCTGTGCACTACGTTTCCTGTATCTGCTTCCCCTCTCCTCAGATCTTAATTTTATTCTTTAAACTTAGACCCACCACAGATCAGGCCGTGAAGTGTCAGAGAGATCCTTAAATATGAATTCCTTCTCTTCCTCCCACATAACCCTCACCTGCCATCACTTCCCTGAATATAGTTACCTTCACTCTGTCTTCTCAATCCTTTACTCACACTTTCGTCTTCTACAGGCTTAGTAAGATGAAGATCTACTTTGAAATGTGGCTCCAGAAATTTTTCATAAGATTCCATGCTTATTATCTCTGAGTGACTCCAGATCAGACATGTTCAGTTCATAAGGGGGGTGGAGGAAAGAGAATCAAACTCGGCAAAGTTTCTGCCAGCTCAAGAGTTTGCCTGCTATCCTGCCTTCTTAAAAAGGTTCTGCAGGATTAAGTGTGTATTTTGAATATCTTCCTGCAGAAGAAGTACCACTGTTCTCTAACTTTGTCCAGAGGACTGGCAGGGTCAAAACCCATTTCAAATTGAGTGGATCAGTAAGGCCATCAGATCTGATTCCATAGGCACAGCGCAAATAATAGTCATGCATTTACCAAAGTCCTCATGCTTTAAATTCACGGGACCTAGGCCTTCTTTTTCACCCAGTGATTCACCCTGAGACTAGTTCCTAATTCCATTCATCTTCCCACCCTTTCAATGACGTTACAAGCTGTCTATAGATAAACTTCCCTCTGACTTCCACATCTGCTACTTACTTCTTCCTCAGTCTGCTCCTTTCTCTCCTCTTCCTCATCTCCTGTGTGTCATGTTCCATCAGTGGAGGCTACTGTTTTAGTGGTACCGCCTGCTAAACTTCCTTCCAAGTCGATGAGCAAAGCTGTAGGAGAGCAGCAAATGTACAAAGTTTTCATGGATCTTCATGTGAAAACTTAGCTTTTTTCTTTCTGAGTAATGTCAAGACTTGAACATTGTATTTTCGCAATGCTAAGGGGTCAGCAGGCTATTCTGAACAAGAGATCATGATCTTGTGAGATGCAAGTTCTTCATACTGCTAAGCTGAAAACAGTTTTCCAAGCTACTGAGAACTAACCAAACCAGATGGAAGCAAGAACTGCATGAGACTCTCAGTGCAGAGACAAGTGGTTTGCACCTTCTGTGGCGTGCAACTATGTGCAAGGACTCTTCTGGGCTCAATGGTAAGGACACAATTCACTAAGCGAGCTTTCCTTGGGCATGAAAGAAAGACAATACAGACTGATCCAAAGCTATAAAGAGCTCTAAAGGCATACGGAAGCTAAGGTATCAGGCAGTGATGACTGGCAAGATAGATGTTATCAGCTGTGAACAAACCAGAAGGCAAAGGGGTAAAATAAATAAAAGATAATACAAGATATTCAGACAAATAATAATAAAAAATTCAAGTCCAGAGGGCACATGGGTGCTATGAGTGAAGCAGCCTGAATGGTTCAGAGGGATACAGCAGCCAGGCTGATTTATCAAGATAGCAAAATGACATTTTCTAAAACAAGGTAAATTAATTATTTGCCTCAGTGCTCTCAAAGGAGAAAAAATGCTGACACAAAATGACATGTCATAGAATTCCCAGAGTGACAAGGTGGGGAACTAGCAAAGACACAGGGACTGAGGCCCATATATCCCTCCTGTGCTACTTGGCTGCCTAGGGCAAACCCTTTAGTTGATGAATACAGACAACATACCAATGACATGCCAACAGTGCTCTGTGACCGGGAAGGGTTCTGTCTGATCATTTTCATAAAGCTTAAGACAATCTCTAGGACCGATTCTCCTTTTCCACAGCCTTCATGTCTTCATTTCTGCCTGGACAAAGCAACTAGGAAATTCTTCCAAATACGAATTCTCCTTTTTTCTTGGTGGCAAATCAACACTCCCTGTTCACAGGTATAAACATCTACACAAGGTGCAGAGAAAAAAATCAGATAAGAACTCATGCTCCTGTTCACAAGGGAAACAGGTCAGAAGCCTTTTCAAAAGTCCTGTGAAATCAACAGTGATCTTCGACGAACTAGGAGCAGCCCCTGTGAGCTGGCTGCCTTGCTGCAGGGGAAAGGGGTTGCCGGCTTCCTCAATGTAAGATAGACTTCCAGAAAAAATAAAATTTAAATCATAGTCAGTTTTTCTCTCAGCAATGTTAGCTCAATTTCTTTCCTTTTCATAACTCGCTTCCATTACAAAATAGCTCCCCTTAGTGACGGAGGGTACCCATGCACGCGTCCTGTGCAACGTGTTCTAACCGCTCTCCGTTAGATGAATGCCCAGAGATCAGTGACTGCCACAAAGGGCCTCCCTCCATCTCCCAGCCTCTGACCAAGCCAACAGCAACACTGCAGGAAATTGCACCACCAAGGACATGATATTAGAGGATTTACTTAAGTATAACCAACTTACCAGAGCTAAAGCTGGGTTAAATAAACTCCTTTTTGTTAATAAAGAGGGACATTTTAACCCACCAAAAGAGCAGAATGCAAAATTCTTTGTCGTGCTTTTCCAGATTTTAAGAACTACATTAATGTTCAGAGCTTGAGATAAAAAACAGTAAAACAAGATCTATGTATACACTTGACATTGCTGTTGTTTCACTTTCCATAAGCTTAAAAAGATTTTTGAATAACATGATACTTGGATAGAGATTGCAAGGTATAATGTTATTTAGAGTCATTAAGAAGCTTTATCAAGATCTGTTTTACCATGCAGGCAGAGAAATCTTGAAAAAATCATAACATACTTGCAGTGAAGCTCTTGGAAGCTGTAATAATCCAGAAATGGTCTGTTCTTCTTGCACAGGTCTGACCAGTTCCTTTGTCAGCTGCACATTTTGTGCTTACAGTGAAGAAAACCACATTACATAGTATTATCATCATACACAATGCAAGCAGGCATAGTTACACAGAGATAGATGAACTTAAGTGGGGAGTGTGAAATAACGGGTAAGCCACAAAATTCCATAACTATATTTAAGCAAAGGAGCCTGCAATGAAGCTCTTAGAATTCCCTCTTTTCAGATGTCAGTGAGTTGGAAGATCATGGCAATTGCTCACTTTAGACACACTCGAGAAGGTAATCAATAGAGAGGAGAGAGTAATAATGCCGTTTAATTTAATATAAATAGACTAGTATAATACATCTCCCTCTAAATGACAAGAGAAGTCCTTTCCCATTATGGTTCATTATATGCTTCTAAAACAGCATGTGTGTGAGTCTCTGATGGGATATGAAAAGTGCAAAATTAAGCTACAGAGATACACGCAGAATTACATGTGAAATGTTAGAACTAAGCAAGAGGTCATGCAAGACAAGGACAAATTTTTCCTGTTGACATTTTATAGATGTTCTTTTAGCTCTGCAGAAACTGAACGGTACTACAAGCTTCACACAGCAACTGACATACCTGAATCTGTGATGTCTTAGAATGATGCGTTTTGGGGCATCTGTAGCAAACTGGTAAGAGGCGAGAATGTTGTTGTAATTGCTTCTGACTGGAAACAACCTAGATCAGAGCACTCGTGTCAGCATGTAAATAGTCAAATACACCGGCATAGTCCAAAGCCTGTTGTCTTCGCTGGAGGACCCTTGCTGAATCACAACTTCTGTGAGTATTGACACAATTTCTAAATTCCTGTCCCAATATACCAAACACAAGTGACATTTTCTGGGCATGGTCTCTGTTATGCTGACATTCTGGTCAGGAATAAACAAAGGGGGAATCATTTCAGTGCAGTGCAGAAAAATCTGGACCTGTTTCTTGTGGGACAGGAAATAGGAAACAAAGTGTATCTTCAGTAGCCACAGGTTCCAAAATCCCAAAGTCATAAGCAAAAGATGTTTATATACATATTACATTTCAGATCTGTGCTTACACCAGAAGCAAGTCAAGCTGACTCTAATATGTATCAGAAGTTTGCAGGTATAGGATAGTAAACTCTAAAAGGAGATTAAGGCAGGCTAAGGAAGCAAAGAAGCCCCACTTCAACTGTGCTACGTACAGTGTAAATCATTCCATTTCAAAAAGATCGTTCAGGGATGAAGAAAGTAAAAGAGACATCTGGGGCATAATACAATCACAATGAAGTTATTGTTGGTTTAGAAGGTTTTGAGAAACAAGAAATTAAAATTCTACTCCAAACACAAACACATCCCGCGCCATCCTGGAGTCCAACACATCCAGAGACACTAAAAGATCAGCAAAGCTTTGCATGCTCCTGGCTGCTGCAAATGGGGTTGGGGGGGAAACAAAAACACCACCAGACAAACACCAGCGTCCAGGGAAGTGAGGTGGCTCTTATTCCCAAAGAGAAAGAAGACTCTCTGAACTGATGTTTTGTGTACCAAAATAGCTCTCAATACAAGATCAGCTGGACCCCAGGCTAATCAATATTCTCAGGAGGGCAGCATGTAAGGGCACGGTATGCTGGAGAGAAGAGTTGATCAATGCTTCATTATACTCAGGCACTCAATATCGGACGCTGCAGGATGCTCCTAGCTGCAAGCATTAGTGTGGTGCTTTTTGCCACACCACAAAACTCTCAGTAAAAAGACAAGAGGAAACATGGTCCGTAGGTAACCTACTGGTCTGCCAATGATTCTTGTCTCTGACATCTTCTCCAAGCCCTGTTGCTGTTTCAACTGTGCTAACAGTTGCTTTGTGGCAAACGAACTCCCTGAAAATATAGTGACAAATTCCGGTCCTAGCTGTTCCCTCCAGCCCCATCTTCTGGATGAGGCAATGGAAGGAACCAGAGAATGGTTTGGGTTGGAAAGGACCTTTAAAGGTTACCTCGTTCAACTCCCCTGCAATGAGCAGGGACATCTTCAACCAGATTAGATTCTTCAAAGCCCCGTCCAACCTGACCTTGAGTGTTTCCAGGGATGGAGCATCTACCACATCCCTGGGCAACCTGTGCCAGTGGTTCATCTCCCTTATATCTAGTCTGAAATCTCCCCTCTCTTAGTTTAGAACCATTACCCCTTGTTCTACTGTAACAGGCCCTGTTAAAAAGCTTGTCCTCATCTTTCCTGTAGGTCCCCTTTAGGTACTGGAAGGCTGCTACGAGGCCTCCCCGGAGCCTTCTCTTCTCCAGACTGAACAACCCTAACTCAGGCAGTAAAAAGTGACCGTCACTTTTATCTTCTTTGCCTTGAATACACAGGGATTAGATTCTCGGTTCATTCTTAGTCTCAGATCCCCTGGAATTTTTGTAGCTTGTTCTCCCAAAGCTCTCCAAGAGACCTGGCTGAGCAGCAGCTGAAAGGCGTTTCTGACAATGCGCGCTGGAAATGTCACACAAAAAAACAGACACAATAGCTCTAGTGAGATTTACATACAGCTCTGAGACTGCGACCATCCCAAGAGAATCTTACTTCACTCAAGAACAGAGAGAATCCCAGTTCCCAGATGAGATAATGTAGTAATAATTCACTGGTATCTTGACACTCTCTCTGGGATTTCCCCTCATGGAAACACCTTGGGCCACATGATAAACACTTCTCTATGCCTTTCTAGTCAAGTGTCTGGTTCTGACCTGAAACCAGTGCTGCAGGATTGCTACTGGATCAGACAGTTTAGTTTTGTTTTACGTGACTTTTGTGCAGCCTCACGTTCATAGGTCATAAAGATAACATGGAGACAAGGAGAATATGGCCCTGTGGCTGATGGTGCAGAGGACAGCATGGTTCAGCTATGCAGTGTGGGCTCATTTTAGCAAACCAGGGAAACATATAGGGTGCAATCCTTCATAAACTGGAGCCAGTTTCCTGCATGTAGGGCACAAGCTCTTTTCTCATGGTCACTTCTCTGGCCATCACTTCACTTGAAGGACATGTTTTTCTTTCCCTTAAGGGCTTGGCACTGATGGAAAGTGTTTATAATCCTCCTTGCCAATCTTTCATTATTATCCCACACCTCATTAGCAGTTTCCTTATCCAGGATAAAACACGAACCCACTTGAAATGGCAGCTTCCAGCTACATTGGTAGGACAGGAAAATGATGAATATTTTGTCAGGGGACTAGATGGCCCACTGAGGGAATCAGCACACAATCACTGGTTTGTAAAGCACTGACAAACTATAGAGGGCAACGAAACAGGCAGAGTGAGACCTTGCACAAAGCAAAAACACATTTTCAGCATCCTGTCCCACAGAGCTACATCCCACTTAGTACAAGGCAAATATCCCCGAACTGTGTGCCGAATCACAACTGGAGTGCCAAACCACTCAAACTTCATTAGTCCTGTCCTTTCTACTTCTCCTTGCTTGTCAAATCTGCTTCACTTTCAGTAAACAGAAGTGTTTGCACATGATGACACTACGTAAAGTCTCGCTGTAAACATAACCCAGGGTCTGCGGTGGCAAAGGGTCTGAACCCTGGCAAGAAAGAAGGTGTAGTTCCTAATTCCAGGCTCTAGATCAGTCCAGCTCTCTGCCTCAAATCCCCACTGGAAAGGGAAGAAAATGCATCTGCCAAACACCTGCGGGAGACTGCAAGATTTGATGTCTCACAAGACAAAACCCAGTTTTGAGCACTAAGTGCTGTTTCAACAGCATGCAGTGCACATGTCATCAGATTACCGTTTGCAGCTGCCTTGCAGACAGTCAGCTCAGTGCCAATAGTGGCAAACTGCAGGTTAAGAGAATTGCAATAGAGCATTGGATTGCATCCTACTGTACCTTGGCTGTAGCCTAGAATTCTCTTAGCAGAGTCCCTTAGACTAAAGGGCCCAAATTTCTGATGACAGAAGGAAAATTAGCCTGCTAACTAGAACAGAGGGCAACAAACTTCTGCTGGGGTCACCAAATCCATCCCACGTGTTCAAAACAAAGAGAACTGTCCACTTGCTTGTGTTAATTTAACACTGTGAGGGGACAGCAACTCTTCTGCCATCTTGTTCTCCAGAACAAGATGTTGTTTTGCCTACAGAAAGAGAGAAACAGCTTCTATTGGCAAGTTCAGATACAGAAATCTTTCAAGAGAAGCTGCTCTCCATAGGACAGGAGCAGATGCTCAGGGGAGCAAAAAAAGGAATAGAACAGATTTCTGTTTTGTTCTAACCATCAGTGAGGGGCACCAAGTTAAAACCTCAGGTTTCTTTCTGACATGAATTTAGGGCTTTAATTCACAAGCACCTTCAGGCTGGGTTGCAGCAGCTGAAGAATTCAGGTATCAATCAGCAAGAAAGGTTATCTCTTCAGCTGTTGCAGCCAGTTCCACCCAGATCGTGATTTAGAGGGTTTGGCCACTGCAGCTCCCAGTGTAGCATGTTCACAAGCTGGAATCAGTGGTGGTTTAAGTTACAAAACGGACATGCGAACTCTGAGGGCTTGGGAACTGAACCATTGCAGCCTCTGCTACCAGTGATGGAATCTCTGCAGAGGAGCAAAGGCTGGCTGGAAGCCTTACATCACACAAGCACAAATTACTGGGGTCACAAGTTTTCCGCATCATGGATTCCTACAGCAAGTCAAAAGGATGCTGAGAGTTTTGCTGCTCAGTCACCTTTGAAAATAAGCAGTGTCCTGGAATGCACAGAGATTTCTGAAAATGGATTTGATACACATGCAAAGCCTCTTGTGCTACCTACAGCCAGATGCTTCTGGGATTCACAAGCTGTTTCCTACCCTTTGTGTCTGTTTGGTTGGATGCCCAATGGCTTCACTCTCAGTCTGAGGTGTCACCTCTACAAGAGCTATTCATACAATCCTGTTAAATTTTGTATAAAATTCACACCTAGATCCTACTAGACATGGGGTTTTTTGCCTTTTTTCTCCTTGGGTTTTCTGTAGAAATCAAATACAACATACTGTTCATACACACTGAGTAACAAGTTGTTTAGACAGAGAAGGAAACAGAAGTTCCCTTCTTGCCCTCTGTCTCTTTTTTCTTAGTTATTACCAATATCTGATGTCTGAAACAAGATAATTTCAGCTGCTTTCCTGGGATGTTGCAGAAAACACTAACAAAATTTTCGGAGGCAACTCCTGCCACCACAAAAAGCAGGTGAGCAGCAGCAGCGATGATTATTCTAAACGCTGCCAAAATACACACCTAAATGCGGAGCACAAAAAGCTCTGGAAACACATTTACAGTCAACACGGGCTGACGGGAGGCCCGGGCTGTCTCAGCGGCGGCGGCGGGTGCCCCCCCGCGGCCAGGCCGCCCCGCTCCCCGCCGCCCGGCCCGGAGCCGCGGCCGCCCCGGGGCTGCGCTGGCGGCGGGAGAACGGGAGCGGGCGTGGGACCGGGCAAGGAGCACCGGCGGGAGCCTGAGCTGTCCGGGGTCTCCATCGCCTGCTGCTGCCACCAGGAAGCTGAGAGCAGCGCCGGGTTAGTCCACGATGAACCACACGGAATCACAGAATGTCAGGGATTGGAAGGGATCTCGAAAGCTCATCCAGTCCAATCCCCCTGCCAGAGCAGGAACACCCAGATGAGGTTACACAGGAAGGTGTCCAGGTAGGTTTGAATGTCTCCAGAGAAAGAGACTCCACAACCTCCCTGGGCAGCCTGGTCCAGTGTTCTGTCACCCTCACTGTGAAGAAGTTTCTTCTTATATTTACATGGAACCTCCTGTGTTCCAGTTTGAACCCATTACCCCTTGTTCTATCACCGGTTGTCACCGAGAAGAGCCTGGCTCCATCCTCATGACACTCACCCTTTACATATTTATAAACATTAATGAGGTCACCCCTTGGTCTCCTCCAAGCTGAAGAGACCCAGCTCCCTCAGCCTTTCCTCCCTTAATCATCTTTGTGGCTCTGTGCTGGACTCTCTCCAGCAGTTCCCCGTCCTTCCACCCAAGCCCTGGTCCTGACTTAAGATCTTACTCACTACTGGCATGGCATGAGTGAGCTACAGAGAGCAGGTGAGCACAGAGCAGGTTTTACAAAGAATCCCACTCCATCCCTCCAGCTCCCACCCTCCAGCCAGTGTGACTCTTGCCCTCTCACTCCACAGTGCCTCCTTATCTCCCTCCTTCTTGCAATTTCCCTGAGCACTGGTCATATTACGGGAAGAAAAGGTGCCCAGCCTGTAAGTTAAAACAATTAAGAACTTCAATTGCCCCATCATATTTAAAAAATGGACTCTGATTTATTGGAACCCATTCTCTGCCAGGCCAACAAATGACCCGATTCATCACACACGTCTTCAGGCCAACAATATTTATTCCTTTCCTTCCTCTTCTGCCATTGCAGGACACTTGGAGAGGGCTCTGCAGTTTTATGGCTGTTTGACAACTATAGGCAGCTGATCTATGGCCATTACCTTGGAAGTAAAAGTTTCCAAGCCAGTCCTTGACTTTGTGCACCTTAAGGTTTACCCTGCACCAAGTTTGTTGTATTCAGGGACTTCTGACTGTAGGAGGGAGTTCTTCTCCTGTACTACATATCCGGGGCAGGGCTGGCCTGTCAGGAAGTCTTTTAAGTTTGGGATGGTCAGGGTTATGCCACATATATCTCAATGGTCACTAAGCTGGCAAACAATGACCAGCCTCTGGCTACAAATCTCTGTCATGCACCTGGACTCAAGGCACAGTGCTCACCAGAGACAGGCTGGCTGGCAGACCCACTCACTCCGCTCACCTGGGGGGAAGACGGGCATGCACAGGGTGGGTTTCAGCCAGAAGCAAGTCATCTCTCTCAAGACATTCACTGTAGCATTTATGTGTGCAGAGGTTGTTCCAGCTCTCTGCCACTCTGCTCCTCTGCCCCCTGGACCTCCCCTGCACCCAAGCACAACTAATCTGCCCAGTGTCACAGTGAGGCAATAGAAATGGGCAGCTGAGAACGTGTTGCTGCTACCATCTCACAGCCCTTTTGGGGAATCTTTCAGCACCAGTACAATCAGGTTTGGGGAATCACTATTTATGTGCTGCTCACTTCCTTCCCAAACATAATTCCAACTCAGAGAAGTGGGAACGATTTTGATGGGATGGTATAGTTAAATTCTCTCATAAAATGCCTTTCTGTGCAGGAATTCATTCACATAACAAATCTTGCACAATAAAGTAGCCCCGGCAACTCTTGCACCCATCTTATCAGTTGGCTCAAATAAAGAGTGTAAGCTTTGAGAACCTAAGCCCTTAATCATGGGGAACCCAAATGGCTTTTCAGGAAAATTCATTTTCTTGTCTATTTTGACAGAAAGTCTTCACATAACTGAAGTGACACATCTGTTTGATGGATGCTGCCACAACACTCAGCCTTTTCACACTGAAGATTGATGGCTCCTAGAAATAGGTGTCATTCACCTAAGAATTGGGATCCCAGCCTCAACGGAATAAACAGACCTTCCCTGCATCTACTAACTGCTGGAGCATTTCCTGAGCACAACAGACTCCATCAGTGCCAAAGACAGAAGGTCACTGCACAAAGAGAATCTCAGAGCAGCAGCGACTACTAGCAGTAGTCAGCTTTGCTCACAGAGGTAAAACGACACCTCCTAGAGATAACCTCTTTAATTCCCCCAGGTTTGGGTGAGTTTTAATTCAGAAGAATGGAACAATGTTTACAAAACCATCACAGCATTGAAATTAGCAGGGTTGCTCCTACACGCAGCAGATTTGCAGAATGAGAGTCATCATCAGTATCTTATTTGGAGGCAGTTCTGAAAGGGGCAGGTTATTTTTTTTTAGTGCTTTCTCTCTGTTACCTGTCCCTTGTGTCTCAGCACTACTTCTGCATTCATCAGCAAGGCCAGTTAAAAATCGCCTGAACTGACGTCTGACCGAGTGCTTATCTGCACAACTGCACAGCCCATACCATCAGTTAGGGAAAAACAATTTCCCCTGGCTACTAGAGACAGCCTAATTACCTAATCTGACAGGTTATTAATGGGTTGAGTCAACAAAAAGTATAATGGATGCTGATAAGCCCAAGCTGCCTGGACATTTGGCACATACAACCCAGCTAGAAATCACCGCTGTGAAAAGCTGCCACTGGCCACAGGACTAAATTGTCTGATCTCTCAGGGTTTCATTTAACAGGTCTATCAACATGATAAAGAGACAAACTAGCAAGTTTAGTCCATTAATGAGGACTGTGAAACAGCCTAACAGGATAAAAGATATTTATGTTGCAGGTTAACGTAAAAATAAATCTCTTTCATTTCTCTGTAACCACCTCCCCTTTCACAGTGCTGCTTTGGGGACAAAAATCATGTTCTTGTCCGTACTAGAAAGGAGAGCAGTACATACAAGGGTTCAGGACGAAATGGGCAGCAAAAGTCAAGACAGAGATATTTTTTAAAGCATTGTCAGACCCCCATAACTCGCCACAAGTGCTGTACTATTTCATGGTTCTGTTTTAAAGACCCAACACTAGACTCAGAGGATCCCACCAGAATCTCAGGTTTTCATTTTAAAGAGGAAAAAGAGACATGCCTTGCAGTTTCTGACAGCAGTGCAGGTATGTGTATCCCGGAGAGCTCCAAGCCAGAAAGCGTACAAAAAGGAACTCATGCTATCAGTTATTTATTCTAATCTCAGGGTTTTCTGGGCCAATTATTGTAACCATTTGGCACCTTTCTCGTGAGGTATGAATGCCTGGAGCTAACAGCATTGAGGCCATTTAAGGATGAAGAGAAAGAAACAAATTTGTCCCACAGGTTTCAACTTCCAGTTAGCACATTCCAACACTGACCATTGCTGGAACAACTGCATCACAGTGGCAAACAGCAGCTCGCACCCTTAAGACAGGTCTTTCACAGAAAACTATTTAAGTAGGAAGTTAACTGTTTTAACTGTTTCAACTGATTTACCTGATTCATTGCTGCTTTAAGTAGAACATTTTTCATTGTGTTTTGCTGTTCCACTTCCCTGTGAGATCTTTCATCCATCACTTCTGCATGTAGTCCATTTCTCAGCATAAGCATCCATCCTCTATTGCTCATGCAGTGAAAGGGCTTAAGGGCGCTGCTTGAGCAATCAATACTCCAGTAGATCTTACACATGTTTTGAGACATGTTCCATCATTAAGCTAAGCTTTACTCCACTGAAATATTTATCTCTGCAGATCCCCAGCAACATGACAGCAACACCTTGAGAAAACAAGAGGAGACACCTACCCACTTAAGTGCGCCCTGGATAACATGTTTGACTGACACGTAACATGAAGATATTTCAGTTCAGGATGTTCCACATTTACAAGAGCTTGTACTCCCTGAAAATAGAAGTCTTGGTGGCTCACTCAATGCTTGCATTGCTTAGGGCACCTTAGGACTAAAGCCCAGCTTCTAATCCAGATAAAGCAACTATTGATTTCCTTGGATTTTTTCTTTTCTGTGCCAGCAGTAGAACCACAGATATGTAGATACTCGCTCCACAGCAAACTCAAATTCTTTAAACCACAGCAAAGAAAAATGCAAAGCAATTTTAACTGGAACTGCCAAGAGAACTACATGAAAATCAGCGTGTTTCATTAATGTTAAAATCTTTCCCCACCTTCTCAAAATCATGATACATCTAGCCAACACCAATGGTTCATATTGCCCACAGGACTACTGGTGATATTGGAGGCTGCAGGCATTAGATGGACATAATTACAAACAACAAAAAAAGCAAGTCATGATGTAACATGCAGGATATTATTAGCCTGTGATACTACTGTTTAGGCAGCCACAAAAGGTGGCTTCCCTGTTCTAGCATCAGGCAAAACAAGATGCCTCCCTCAAAACACTCCATAGTAGTCTGGAACTCAGAAGGTTCAAGGAAAACAGTCCACTGCTGCCAAGCAGGTCCATCTGGCCAAAAGACAGCTGTTCTGCTCCAAACATGTTTTCACACTCTGGACCACACACTTAAACACTGCAAAGCTGACATTAAGGGAATTCAAAGGGGGTCTTTCCCTAACAAACAGGACTGCAGATTTAATTAGGTGAAGAAATTACGCAGCTATACTATCATTGTTTAACACTTGAACTGTTACTGGGCCCAAAAGGCAGTAATTCTATTGTGTTAGGTTCTGTATAAATCAGCTAGACCTGTCTCTCTTGTATTATAGTCGGGTAACACAAGTCATCAGCTGCAACCACTACTTAACTGCTCACCTGTCTGACATTCCTCATTTGCCTCTCAGTATCTTCAAGATTAGGCTTTGTACCAGTTCATTTCTGCAGAGTATCTGGAGCTCCTGGAGGCTCTGGACACCCTGACATACACGCATGCATGCAACAACGCTGCAGCCCATTGCAAAGACATGGAGCTTACTGTGCACTCCCAGTGAATTCCCCTTCAAACCAGGCTCCTGCCCCACGGGTGACACTGCATACTGCTTCCCTAGAAAGACAAACAAACAAAAAGAGTCAGTTCTTCTGTAAGTACATAAATATTTCCAGAAAAAAAAAAAAAAAAAGTATTATCAAAAAAGTTATTATGAAGTCCAAGAAAACACAGCATCTAGTGACCTGCAATAATCCAGGGTCTTGTTCTCTATTGCTATTCCTTTTCTCATTTCTTGAGTAATAATGCACATAATTTCCACCTATGGGATAAGGATCTTCAAACTTCTATCTAAATGCTTTGTACACTCTAAGGTTAAGAAAGCTAACAGGGCACAAAATGAATGTATTTTCTACTATTGGATAACAAACCTGCAGGAGACTCAAAAACATGTAAAGGAAAAAAAAATACACCAAGTGGCATGAAGATCTGCAGGGGGTGGCATAAAAACTTTAACCAATATTAGCCAAATAGCCCTAAGCTGTTCCTTCATGTGCATATATAAAAATTGATCAACAGAGCATGTACGTAACTGTATTTCACCATTCTGCATTCCATGGCTGTTTGAAAGCGTAGCATTTAGCCTTGCTTTAAAAAGCCATTTGCTTCAGAACTGTGTTTTCTTCTCAGAAAACTTTTCACTTTCATGCCATTTGAAGTAATGTCAAAATTCTCATTTAATTCTGTCACAAGATTCTAAGGAAAACGTAGACACTCGGCTTCTCTGTGTTACAGGCAGTTTTTCCCCAAACCTGTTCCACATTTCTACATCTACCACAAGAGGGAGCAAAGAGTTCACGTTCATCAAAATCTCTCTTCCAAAGGAGGGTTATAGGCAGCAGTCCGATGTTGCTACCTACGACCAAGTTCAGACTAGGAGTTCACGATGCTTTTATACAGCACACGGGTCCTCAGACAATTAGAAGGGGCAGTTTTTTGCCTTGAGAAAGGCGTTGCCTCACATTCACACTGTGCACAGCTCTCTTCAAGGCCAGCAGAGGCTGCAGAGCTCACCTGAGGAACAGACACACACGGAGTGATGCCACAGGCTGGTAACATCAAGATAATTCTGATGAAAAGAAACCAAGAAACCTGCAGCTTCATCACAGCAGTGTGAACAGGTTGTTTGCAAGATATTGATAAGCACTTCCAACCATATTGGATATGCGTGTTGGGGCAGGGGACAGATGAGGAAAACTACACACATCTAAAATTCCTCCTTCTCTCTCTCCCAACTCCTACAAACCTTGCTCCCAGTCATCAAAACTCTTTTGAGGTTCTACCGTTATGAAACGGAGTAGTTACTATGATTAGAAATTAATCTTAAATCCAGGCAGCTACAGGTTGCTGCTGAAATATTATGACACCACTGTTAAAAGCAACAGCTAACATCCCATTCCAATAGGGCAATCAGTCAGGTGCCCAAGCCCATTGCCTACCAACCTACAGCAGTTCTAACTATACCATTGTTACCACTGGTATTGAACACAGCAAGTTAAATATCCTTACGCATTGCTGGATAAAGGTGGATGAAATCCAGATGCAGATCTTCTAGGAGACGAGAAGAGAATAGAGTCCTCTGCCTCACCCTGACCACCTTCCTCTTGGATAAGGTTCCTTGGCTGTGGCTGTCCAACTCTTTTCTCAGACCCAGGCTGCATTGTGTCACCGCTCACAATTAGTTTCCAACATGCAGATGGGGGGGTTTGCTCAGCTCAGGCCTTTGCCGCCTCCACAACTCAATAAATCCAGCAGAGGCAGTTCCCAAATCACACTATTACCAAGTGCTGGGCTCTCCGATCCTTAAAAAGACAAGAACAAGTCAGAGAAGCAATCCACAAAACAGTGCAGGAACCTCACTACAGCTACATCTGCTTTGCATTATAGTAAAATTCTCGGCTACTAAGGAATAGCTGTAAGCACACAGGCACACTAAAAGAAATATAATACTACAGACTTCACCTATTGATTGCCTGTTTCACTTACAATTTTGTCAGAACAGATGCAGACACTATGGATTTCTACAGTTATGCCTACTATAAAATTTTTAGTGTATTAAAGTAGGTGCATTGAAGGGATAGTCTGATAGTTCAGTCAATAGGGCTGAACATGGGCAACGATGTTACACACACAGAACAGCCCACCCACCTTTCCTGCATCATTCCATCTCTCCATGCTTCAGCTCCCCATGTAAAATGATGGCAGCAACAAAAACGTTACAAGGAAACAGCACAAAGCAGCAATCACACCAGTTGCGGAAGAGCGAGACACACACTAACGGACATTCCACACTCTTTGAAGTTTAGTGACTTCGGTCCCTGTAAACACTGAAGTGAGCTGGAACTAGTCATAGCACCTGCAGTGTCCGGTAAGAACTGGGTAACTCCACATCTGCATAAAGAAACCCCAGAGGATTTCAGAGTGAAGAATACTGAAGAACACATCTGGTAGACTCATTTCTGAAGTAGTCAGGACAATTAACTCGCATATAGAAAAGAAAAAAAAAAAAAGTCACAACTACATTTTTCAGTGCTCATTTTGAAGGAAACCCAAGTTTATATCTAGAGGTTAAAAAGGTAAAATGCTAAGTGTATATTTAATGGGTACAACTCATTTTACAACCACAAATGGGTAAACATCAACTATGAACCGTTTTAATCACATTCAGCTTTCCCAGAGATAATTTATTAGCAAAGTCTAAAACTTGGCAACGACAGTACGATTATTCTGATTTTACATAGGAATGAATGAGGCACAAAGATATGGTGGTTTGTCCTGGTGGGCCAGCAGAAGAACCAGGAACATAGTCTTCCAAGTCTAGTCCAAGATTCTGTCCAGTTAGCCCCTTTGCAAAGAAATTTGGAAAAAAGAGCAGTTTTCACTCTGGGCATGTGCAAAGGACTGAAACCCCTCAGAAAGAGTCAAAAAGGAACCCTTAAACAGAGATACGAAGTGGCTTGTTAATCTGTTATCTGGTACTTTGCCTGAAGAACGCCAAGCAAAAAAAGTTGTTCCTATTTATCCTCGCACTACTGGGGCCCGGGACTCCACCGGGTTTTTAAGTTTTTCTCCACAAATACGAAGTCTGTGAACTTTTAGAAGTCAAAACATGCATTCCTTACCTTCAAAAAGAGATGGAGCCTCATATAATTGTGACCTCAAAAGGGGTGGCTTTAGCAGACCAAGTAAATATTACAGTATCATAACAGCACTGACAGAGGTACCCATGCTGCTGAAAGCGCACTTAGTGCAGTATGTTTAGGTTAAGGTCTTTCTCACAATACTTTACCATATTTCAACAGGAACCTCTTACCTGCCTGCCCTTCATCAACAGTCTCCTGTAAGAACCAAACGCATTAAGGGGAGGGGTGAGGGTCTTACTTTATTTGCCTGCATAAAATAAAATCCCTGCAGAGGGAGAAAAGAACAGATCTGAAATTAAGACTACAAACAGATTTGGATGGGTGCACAACAGAAGGGCATCTCCTGCAGGCTGGCTGGTCAGAATGAGCACAATGTCAGCAGTGTCCACCATCTCAACAGGACGGCTTCTCCAGAGCAACACCCCAATTCTTACCTTATTTGTTTTCCAACTAATATTTTATTGTACTCTTGCATATGCAGCACAGAAAGGGAAGCTGATTTCCCCTGTCCTGTGCACACATTCTTTTCCAAGCAGTCAGGTGTGCCTAATCAGCAAAAAGCACTTACATTATTTTCAGAAGTTATTAACTGAAATGGGAAACCAGCATACTGTGATTCCATTACAGAAGAGTTACTGCACTCAAGTGCAGCTGGTATAATAAGTATCAATTGGCTTGAGAGAACCTAGCTATACCAGCAAAGGCTCTGTCCCACAACAGTTGGTCTTGCAGTTCCCCAGTATTTACAGGATTGCCACACATAACCCAGACCTAAACCCATAAAAAGACAGAGAGATGCTGATCTTCAAGTTTACCCAGATCTCCAGGCAGCTATGCAAACCAGAAATACAATGATATTATTCTTATTAATACAGTTGTATTAATAAGAATATTAAACAATCTGGAGAGGTACACTGGCATTAAAGATGTTTATCACCTTTCAAGATCTGGTTCCTAAAATATCAACCAAAATTAACTCAGAGGTCTCATTAGAATCACTTCAGCTTTATCCAAGTTCTGCACTTTAGTAAAGAGTCATCTTCTTTCTTCAAGCCAGTAAAGATCCATGCTGAGCTGTAAAACTAACTACTTTGACTTTCTTAAAAAAAAATCCTGTTAACCTCATCACATATTTTATCTCAGAACTTGCTTTCAATACACATATAGACAGGTATTGTTTTCTAAGCCTAAATATTAAACTTCATTGAAATCTATTTATTTATATTTAAACCACTATAAGGAATGCTGATGCACATAATCAATGTGCCCTTAAAACAAACCAAGAAACATCTGAAGCACGACAAATACCAGTCTCCCTCATGCATTTGGAACTCTGTCGTCATCCACAAACATACACGTTTCCTTCCATCTTTCTAACCCTTTGTGGACAAGGTGAGCTTTGTGATTCATCTGTCACATTTTACTTTGTATGGGAGCCAAAGAAAGCCAAGAAAGCAGTAGTGACAAGGTTGGTTAAACATGAAATGATGAAAATATAATTTAGATCACACTCCTTTAGGGCATTTTTCAATGGCATCAAGTAGCAACTACAACACGGTTTGTCCAGCTCATGACAAGACACAATATGACTCCAAAATACCAAGTCAGAAGTCACTCAGTAGTGTGTGACTTGCCTGAGGACATCCAGAAACTACAAATGCGTGGTGGGTTGACCTTGGCTGGACACCAGGTGCCCACTAAGCTGCTCTATCACTCCCCTCCTCAGCAGGACAGAGAAGGGAGAAAAGACATGAAAAACTCATCGGTCAAGATACAGGCAGCTTAATAAAGCAAAAGCAAAGGCCATGTGCAGAAGCAAAAGAAAACAAAAGATTGTTCTCTACTTCCCATCAGCAGGCAATGTCAGGCCACTTCCTGGGAACCAGGGCTTCAGTACATGTAGTGGTTGCTCTGGAAGACAAACATCGCAATTACAAATGCCCCCCTTCCTCCTCCCCCTTTCTCTTAGCTTTTATTGCTGAGTACACATCATCTGGTATGGAATATCCCTTTGGTCAGTTTGGGTCAGCTGTCCTGGCTCTGTCTCCTCCCAAGATCTTGCCCACTCCCAGCCTGCTGGGTCAGGGTGAGGAAAAGTTGGAGAGACAACCTCGATACTAGAGAGCACTGCCTTCGCCAAAACACCGGTGTGTTATCAACACCCTTCTAGCTACCAATACACAGCACGGCACTATGAGGGCTGCTATGGGGAAAATTAACTTCATCCCAGCCAGACGCAGTACAGTCTCCACCCTTACTCCATACCATTTGCATCATGCTCAAGTCCCGCATATTTTAATACATATACATATTTTCTAACCATCCCATTGTATTAAATTCTCATTACTGAAATCCTTTCTTACCAACACTTACAACTTATGCTCCATACTTAAAACATCTTATACCCAATATACAGATTTATACATTCTCATTAACTACTATCCCCTATCTTTTAACAGACAGATAATATTCTCCCATTCCATGGGCTTTCTCCACTCCACCAAATGTTCTTAAGAACAGGCGATGACTTGGGCCCCACCTGTCAAGATGGGTGCTTTGGACAGGAGAAGCAGCATGTTCAGTTGTTGGGCACTAACACTAGCTTGGTTTGGGTCATCATGGTGCTCATCTGGTTCTTTGGGAAACTCCTTCACTGGCTGAGGTCATTCCTGCTGCATCACTTCCTACAACATACAACTTGCATCATAGACTATTTTTCCCCACAGGTTAAATCTCCTTGGAGCACACAACAGGTCTCCCCAGGTCTCAGTAACCAAAGCTAAAAGCACTAAAGCACTCACATAACCCCAGTGAGGCAAGAGAGGCGAACAGAAGAAAAAAAAATCATTTTTTTGTGGACTACAATGCCAGAAAGAACCAAAAGATTATTCAGCTGGATATCTGGCATAAGACAGGACCCAGATTCAGGAAGCATCTCTGTAGTGACAACCTTTATGTCTTCAGCTAAAATGTAAACCCTCCAGCCTTGATGCAAAGACAGAGAACCTGGAAATTCACCAGCTATATTGCTTCAAAGGTTAGTTATAAACACAGATTTTTAAATTAGTGCCTCATTTCTAATCTAAATTTGTCTGGCTTCAGCCACTGGTTTTTGGATAATTTTTTTAAGCCCTTTTCTGCTGCACTCTGTAAAACTCCCTAGAACCTGGCATTTTATTCTCATCCCCCAAAATCTAGACTTTAAGATCAAGTCATTTTATCGTCTAATTTATATCTTTTTCTAGCAGTACACCACAGCAAGATCACAGAACTGCTGGAAGTCCGTGTAGGAAATAGTTTCGAGACCTCCTATTGAGGAATCATTGCAGTAACAGCACTGACAGCAGAATTCTAGCAGGAGCAGAATCAAAGATGTCCAGGAAAAAAGGCTCACTCTTGCATGGTTTTGCGCATTTTCTCTGCACTTGTCAGCACACAACATTTCGCAAGGTCAGTCTTACAAAGCTGAATGCAACAAGTTGAAGTTCAGCAGAAGCAACAGAGAGCCAAACCCTAGTGACCCTTCTGCTCCCGTGTAAGCGAGCAAGGTGCCCCCGCACTCCCCGGGCTCACACAGGGGCAGTCACGACCCGCTCCCTTCTCCCCAGCAGCAGCGCGGGGGTGCCCGCGAGTCCCGACCCAGCAGCGGCAGCTCCCGACGGGCCGGGCGAGGCTCCCCGCACCCCGGCAGCACCGGCACAACTTCACCGCAGCCGCTGCGAACCCGCGCCCTCGAAGCAAGCTTTACAAAGTCATCGCCGGCTCGCTGCCGGGAGCGGGCAGTTTCGGCTTTTGGGTAGTGCCCGGCCGTGGGACGGCCCCATGCCCGCCCGCCCCGGGCCCGGCCCCTGCGCGGCGAGCGGTACCCGGCGCGTCCCACCCCCGGCCTTGACGCCAGCGCGCTAATGAAATGCTAATGCCGGGGCGCGGAGCCGGGCGCTGCCCGCGCCAATAAAACCCGGCGCGGCGCGGGGGCCCTGTCCGCCGCCAGCCCGCCGCGATGCAGAGCGCGACCCCCGCCGCCCCACCGCCCCTGCACCTCCTCACCTCCTACTTCATCGACAGCATCCTGGGCCGGGGCCCCGCCGCGGGGCGGCACGGTGAGGGGCGGCGGGGCTGGCGGCAGGACAGCGGGGCGCTCCACGCCGGCCCCGGTAACTCCCCGCTTCTCTCCCCTCAGGCGAGGAGCGCGCGGCGCCGCCGCGGCCCGGCCGAGCGCGCGTCCCCGCGGAAGAGCCGGTGGCCACGGTGCGAGGAGGAGGAGGACACCCGTCCGGCGGGACGGCAGCGGGCGGGGAGGCGGCGGGGCCGGGGAAGAGGAAGCAGCGGCGGTACCGCACCACGTTCAGCACCTTCCAGCTGGAGGAGCTGGAGCGCGCCTTCCGCAAGTCCCACTACCCCGACGTGTTCACCAGGTAGCGGCCGCCGGCGGGAGGGGCCGGGCGGGCGGAGGGCCGGGCCGGGGCGGCGGAGGCAGCGCGGCCGCTAACGGTGTCTGCCCGCAGAGAGGAGCTGGCGGCGCGCCTGGACCTGACGGAAGCCCGCGTGCAGGTGAGTGCGGGCGCGCGGGGCGGCCTGGGACCCTCCATCCGTCCGTCCATCTGTCCTCCGTCCGCCGAGTTTCAAAACCACCCCACAGCGAGGGCTGAAAGCAGCTGTTAAAAATAAGTCTCGATCCCTCCGTTCCTCGGTTGACGGCGGAGGGGGCGGGGGTGCCGGGTGCCGTCCGCTTTGGGTAGTTCTGAAATTGGCGAGTTACCTCCGCGACGGGAAAACAAACGGCGGCTTCTAAAACTTCCCCAGGTTGCGCTGCGGACTCGCATTTGCTGCCGTTCTCATGGTCTAAAAGCCGGTACTGGGTCCTGAGTTTTGAGATTATAAAAACAGTATTTAAAAAAAAAAAATCAGTTGTTTTCTAGCGAATGAGGGATTCTGTGGGGCATCCCAAGTTATTTACATGGGCTTCAGAAAGGTTTACACCCTGTTCTTGCTCTAACTTAGCTCGATAAAACAGGTACACTTCTAAACGATTTGCTAAAATAAATAAAAGATTCATTTGACATTCATGTGACAGTCAGGCGCTGTCCAGGAGACTTTTATGGCCTAACTGGGCTGTAATAACAGCAACACCTGTAGAACTTCGGCGTACAGAAACAGACACTAATCATCTCGTATCCTGCAGTTTTGTTAAACTGCGAATGACCCTAGTAGCTTTTCCTAAGCACTCATGCATAACAATACCTCTTAATAAGCAGCTTCTTTAGATCCATCTCTTGTATAAGCTTGAATTCCCTTCTTGTGCAGAAACATTAGCTTAAAAATAAAATTTTTAAAAAGTTGTTTCAAAGGGTGTGAAGGCTAAGTATTTTTAAGCTCAAAATGATAATTTACTAAATTGGGCTTGTGCTGTGTGTCAGCTACTGACTGAACTCCTGTTCTAGCACAGCTGTATGTGCGTGCTCGTGAAAGACTGAGAACTGGTGTGGCTGCTCAGTGCGACAGCCCCGCTTACTCCTGCAAAGCTTTGTTGCTGTTGATGCCAGATACTTGTTTGTATTTGTTGTCATTAGTTCAGTTACTGGATCTGCAACGGTTCACACGTCTGTAAAACTGTAAGGTTTTTAGTGTTTTATTTTAATATGCACCATCTTCACAAAAGGCCTTGGAAGTATGAATGGTCCTTGATAATCGACCCATCTGAGAATACCCAGCTGCACCTTTCATCTCTCTTTTATGAACCTGGAGGAAATTACGTGCCCTCTTTTCTCTCACCAACAATCACTACAAGTCTAGTCACTGAAATACCCCAATATCTGGCAATTACACTGGGTATTTACCAGGGGAAAGGACATGGGTGAAAAGCTGTTAACTCACCTGTTACTGTCACATTCACTCAGTGGGGTACATGCACTGTAGTTCATTTGACCTGTGAAGGAATGGTGCAATAGTAGATGGCAAAGAGGAACTCTTCTCCTAACAACTCATCTGAAAGAAATGGAATTGCTTAGGTTTGATGGAGTAAAAAACAAATTAACTAGCAAAATAGCAGAGCTGATATATCCCCAGTGGATGGAAGGAAGAGCAGAGAGCTGTGCCTTGCTCCTCCTTACTCCTTGCCAGGTTTTAACCCATGTGTCCTGGGCACGAGCACACAGTCAGCACAGCGTGCTTAGGGTGAACTTCCAGTGCATGGTGCCTTTGCCTGGGTATGTGTTCTTGTCCTGTGGTAGATGAGAGACAACTTACCCTGGAGGGAAGAGGATGCATAGGAACAGCTACTATATAGATGATGATGTACTGTGCTTAACAAGCTATCTTAATTCCCAAATTCCTGCCTCGTAGGCACATGCTCATAGTTGCTGTGTACGGAGTCCTGTGTGAAATGAAGAATTCCACACCTCTCCCATGGTACCTGGCTAAACCCGCTGACATGAAAAGTAGTAGCTTTTTATTTACTTGAGTGTAAACCTGGGAAATTAATTTTACCAAATGCAATCAGGCCATTTCTTCACCTCAGTGTGGTTTCAAACTGAGGTCTTCTCTGTGGAGAACCCTTCGTCAGCCAGCTGAAATAGGTACCATTGTCCCTCACTCTTGCCTTTGACTCTTATATGAAAATGAACAAAAAAAGAAAAAAATTGCCCGTGAACATATTCTGATTTCAGCATCACTTCAAATAGATTCTCCTTACCCAACCCCCATTATTTGCTTGTATAGAGGAAGGGAAGGGAGCTGGCAACAAGAATCTCTGCATTGTTCCTTATCTTGGGAAAGGGGTAGTCCGAGAGTCTGCACAGCCTGTTAATAATCTGAAGCCATGTTGGGCTGCTCTTCAATAGCATTTGCATCTGTTGTTGCCATTCCATTTCTCATAATTCATATCGTTAGGGTAGGAGGAAAATGAGAAAAAGTTAAAGGAATATTTTGTTTTCTTAATGTGAAAAGTGAAGCATTACTTGGATATTTCAGTACCATAAACTGCATCAGTGTTAAAACATTAGCTTACAAATGTAACTGATCTAAGCATCTTTGTCATATTTTCTGATTACGATCCTGTATTCAGCTACACCAGAAATAGGATAGTTAGTCACATCTGTGTGTCTTTTTATCTTCATTAGCTATTGCATCAATTAAATATGACAGATTTTAAAGAAAATTACAGCAAGAAAGCTATCAAGTTTTACACACTTTTTTCTTTTTAAAAGACCTAAAGCTCTTTTGTCAGATATGTGTGGTGCTAGGAATTAGAAAAATTATCTGGGTAATATTTAGCATACAATTCAAACTTGATGGTTTAAAACTTATCTTTGAGTATTAAGTAATGCATTTTTCCCAAAGTATTTTACCACTGATGTTACACTCGTAACATAAAATTCGTAAGACTGGTATAGCAGTTTCTGTTGTTTAGTTTGGCACTTCAAATGTGCCTGAAAATAGAGTAAAGGCAAGTTAAGCCTTTTATTGGAAGCAAAGGAAAACTGCTTAACAAAAGGTTCAAGATGACTAATCTGACTGTTAATGACTGTACTAAATTTTGAAAGCTGTTTGTCATGTCACTGTAAGGTATGAGGCATGCCTTTGCTCCTTTTATCACTTGCATTGATGAGTTTGTACCAGTAAGGAACTGAAAGCCAGCTTTTTTAAAAGATAATTATTAGATATCTATGCTGGTATTTCCTTTCTGAGATGACTAAATAAGCTTGGTTGTCGACTCAAAATCACCTGTAATATTTTAATGTTATTTCACAGTCAGAGTACATGTCTGAGTGATCGAATAGATTCACTTTAGGACAGAGAAAGCAGAAAAGCAGACATCTTATTTCATGTCAGGCATATTATGAAGAACAGATTGAAGAACAATGCTAAGATTTAGTAAGGAAATTAATACCTTTGCAGCATTTGTTTTATCCCTTTTAGGAAAGGCTTTATCTGCAGCATAAGACAGTTCACTACCTTTTTAATTGGATTCCATTTTCATAGAAAACACACCTTTGAGTTGGTTGTCTTCTCCTGTGAGATCTCAGATAAGCTCTCCTTACAAATATTTGGGATTACTGGTTAACAGCAATTTATAGTCATCTGATCTCAGTACTTGAGTTCATTTTGCTTACCAGACCCTTATCTTGGGCTACTACAGACCAAGTGTCTCATCCTCATTGCCGCACAAGCAGAGCTGTCTGGTGTTTGACTGGTTCAGATATTCCTTTGTAAGACATCTGATCATACAAAGCCACAGGCAGTGGCTGCTGGAGAAAGAAAAGAATAATTAAAAAAAAAAAAAATAAACAACACTCAAGAATTCAAGAATTTAAGTACCAACTTCAAAATCTTGATGTTCTCACTTTTCTTTTAAGGGCACCTTCTTCTGCCGACTACCTGTACAGTGAGACAATTCTGCATTACGTACAAAACCTGAGGGATATGAATCCCTCCTCCCAGTGTAAAGATAATATATGCAATGAAAGGACTAGAGTAGTAATTCTTCAGCTGGCTCCCAAGAACCCTATAGTGAGAGCTTTGGAAGGGCAAATTGTTACAACATCAAACTCAGGACAGCAATGCTGTGGCATGCTACAGCCTCCTGCTTTAGGTTTGTGAAGGGATTTCCTTCCAAACACAATATTATTTAAGCACCTGAAGGTAAGTCACATCACTGGAAATGGTTACATGGCATGTCTGAGATTAAAGCACGCAGTGAGGCTGGAATCCCCCAAACCCTGACTTTTAGGTGTTCCAAAATATAAGTTTAAAACTATTTGAAAACATTTTTGACGGAAATAAAATTGCAGATGCAAAAAGCAACTATTAAAAGTCATGCATCCATAAAACATGCATCCAAAGATCTTTGTCATATCTATAGAATTTGCTGTTTCTAAAATACTAATGTCAAAGGAATAACTATTTTTAGCATCTGTTTTAATTTTGGTGGAACTTGAATTTTTGCTATTTAATTTTATGATTTTAGTTTGTTTTACTGGATTTGGTAGATCCTTATTAAAAAGTTATCTACACTGTAAGGTAAAACACCTTTGTCTTAAATCGGAAGTAAATTTCAGAAAGTCATAATTCTGTACAGGACAGATACTGGTCTTTCCAACAACTCTTGTTCCTTATGTTACGCGTCTCTACTAAATGTTGAATCCTGAGTAGTGCATTCAAGTATTACATACGAAATGCAAGCAGCTTGCAGAATCGTAACAATAGTTCTATACAAGACTGCCGAGTGAGACTGTGGGCCCCCGCTACTACCTCTCTTCCAGATCCAGTTCAGAATCCACCTTCAATGGCCTTGGCTGCAGATGGGGCTGGAACACCTGAGCACCTTTGGATGTCGAGTGTTCAACCTCAGCAGCATCCATTTTTAAATGTCCTTGGCTTAGGTCCACTCTCCCTTGTTCTAGAGCTGATGCTCTTCACTCTTCTCTCTGCTGCCATCCTGGGTCTGAAAGGTTCTGCTGGGTGAATGCTAAGGAATAACATTATAAAGAGTCAGTTTTCTGATCTGTTGATTTGATTGACAAAAGTCCTTAAAAGTTGTTTACTGGGCTAAAATAATGACTAGTCAGGTTTGAAGAGGCAATATAATCAACAGCTTACTACACAAAACCAATACTAGTTAAAGCCCCTTTAGGAACAGCTTGATACTCTGTTCTAACACTGCTGACTAGATTTATTAGTTTAGTATTGGCTTTCACTGCAATTCAGTTAATCACTTTAATGTAACTATACGCTGTTTGCATTCATGGTAGACAACAAGAACTTCTCATTTTACTTTTGAATCCTCTGTATAAAAATGTATGGTCCAGCTATCAAGATAAAAAGCACACACCATGTATATGGCCTAGTTACTCTTACAGTCATGATTAAGTTGTTTCCTAAGGTATCTGTACAGAAATAGCCACCTCTTGAAAGGCTTTGTTGAAATTTAATTTTCAGTAAATAGCTTATGAAAGGAATAATGATCATTTTTAATAACTGATCATGAGTTCTCAGGTGATAGCTTTATATATTACAATGGCTTTTAAAAATATGGGACAACTCAGAGCTAGAGAGTAAGCAAGTTTACAATATTTATAACGGATGTATATCTTAGTAAACCCACTAAGGCATTTATGAATGGATCTCGAATATTAAAGAAGTAACTCTTTGTTAAACAATAAATAATTTTGCCACCTGTATCACTGCATGCAGTAGTAGATGGTAAGACAAACTGCAGAGTAAGTTCAGCTAATGCCTTTATAATTTCTTATTGAAGGTCTGGTTCCAAAACAGAAGGGCAAAGTGGAGGAAACGTGAAAAAAATGACATTCTGGGGACTGTTCCAGGAATCTCCTTAACGCACCCACTTGGTCTATTTTTGGATGTTCCACTGAGTCATTCTCCCCTCCCAGATCACACGTGGAGGTCAATGCCTCTTTCAACATTGGCTGTGCCATCTATGTCTCCAGCCTTTAGTCCTTCAACCTTAGGGCCATTTGGCCTCAGCAGCCTTACCTGGACTTCTCTCTTCAGAAATCCCATTTTAAATCCACATTTTGGAAGGTATAGAATTAAATTTTTCTTCTAAATCTCAAAACTGTTTGAAAATGCTGCATTTTTATTAGTTTGATACTCACATGTTCTCAATAAACATGCTCCCATAGATAAATAAACTTACTAAAATGGGGTTAGTGCCTATGTAGGATCACTTCTTTAGGAATAGCAAGAATTATTTTTAAGTCATGCTAGTAAAAGCTTAACATGTAATTGCTGTTTGAAGAACAATTGTGAAAACTTACTGAAATTTTGGACTCATTGAAGTCAGGTAGACTGCTGTAACCTGGTGGCTCCAGCTCCACCTTTATCTCAGGGACTGACACACATTATAAGCCATAAAGATGTAACCGAGACAGACATGGCTTGTGGGTGATTTGACAGAATAAAGGTAGTCAGACACCTAGAACTCCAGCAACTCATTTCAGCTGAACCTGCTGTCTGGGTTTTCTTGCCCAGCAACCTGAAATTTATCAGCAAAATGCTGCTGCTGTTCTAGTGCACACCCTAAAATAGGAAAAAAGCATGTGTAGTGTGTGCGTATACGTATAATAGGTCTGTAGAGATATATATATATAAAGAAGAGAGCGCTCTCCTCTTGCTGATAGTATAGCCTGTATTGTAGTTCCACATTAACAGACAGGCAAATGCCACTTTTCACATGGAATAACTTGTGTGAACAAATTTGCTGCATAAACAGCCACATAAATTGGTCTTTTTATGAGGTGGTTTATTGCTTTGAGAGAACAGGCTGATCTACAGCAACCAAGGTTTGTTTAGAAAGGATTTAACATTAGCAAATGGTTGCTGTTCTAGGTATCTGCATGCCACGTCTGGTCATCTATTTTAGTTTAAAGTGTTTGGTTTTTTGTTTAGGGTGGGGGGTTTTTTGGGGGAATTGTTGTCATTGTGGTGGGTTTTGGTTTGTTTCTTGTGTTTTTTTTTCTTTTGTTTTGGTTTTAAGGGCAAGACACTGTACAGCAAAATAAATCTGAATTACATTCTGGAAAACAAAATGTACATTTGGAAGAAACTGGAAATTTTGGCACTTTTTTCTAATACTTTGGGTGGGGGAAGCTGCAACTCAGTAAGTACTTGTTCTCCAAAACAATTCTTAATTTGGATAATATTGACTTCTTTCAAATACAGGTTTCTCAATGCTTTAAATCCTCTCATGACAACAGCTTCAGTACTAATGAAAGCTCCCGGACCCCCGTCAGACCCCACTCTTACTGCCTTCACTGATCCAGCAGCAGTTGAAAGGAAAACGTCAAGCATTGCAGCGCTAAGACTCAAAGCGAAAGAACATTCAGCACAAATCCCTCAATTAAACCTCATCTCCAGTCTTACAAACACTAACAAAGAACTTTGTTAGGAGCTCTCCCACAGACCACAGCCATGGAGCGGAATGTGAATGCCTTCTCCAGTAAGTACCCCCCGTTAGAGAGACATCTTTTAAAAGAGAAAGCAAGCACACGCGCACACACAAAGTTGTGGTTCCTCCATCTTCAGCAATGGACTGAAAGGAAATAACCCTGCTAAAAATTGGTCTCCTTCATCACCACATGAAATCAGGTAGCAAATTAGCTTGTATAATTTCTGACACTAAAGAAACAGAATCAGAAACTATCGCCTCTTTGTAATTCAGCCCAATGTGAACCTCAAGCTTTGAAATCCCAAAACTCACCAGATGCTAGTCCAAAGGTTCAAAATTCTTTGTAGGAATGACTTCAGTTTTCTAAGCAATTCTTAACTCGCTTCTCAGGAGGAACTCTTACACACAATACTTGAGACCTAAGAATCAGTACACCGTTGTTAATTTTGAGACCATGCTTCATGTTGAAGTGCAAATGCCAGTGAAATCTCGCATTTTAGACCTGCAGGAATGAGGTGGGGACTATTTTCAGTATAGGCTCTTGATGCAGAGCTAGGTTTGTATAAAGAGTACCTTGTTTCAAACTAAAAAAAGTTTGCTTTATGTTCACGGTGACAACGTTTTAATAATTAAAAAAAATTAAACTTTGTATATGAAAACTGTATCCTGTGAAAGTAGGTTATCCTGTGCAGTAAAGTGTATGTAGTTCTCTGTGTATATACACATATCAATAAGTAGCTCATAGCTGTAAATATGAGGTTGCTAAATATTTTTAGCATGATTACTGGCACATCTTACAGACCAGTAAGTTGACAGACTACTTGTACGTTTCCAGAAATTTCATGCCTTCAGTAGATTCAGAATTTAAGTGAAAACTAAATGTGAAGTGTTAAATTCTTCCTTGGGCTGATGTTGGAATGAGTGACAACGGGCCTTACTGAACAGGAGCGTAGAGTTCATCGAAATCCTGGACACCCTTTCTGGCCTCAGACAGGTCATTTTAAAGTTTTTGCTGAACTTCCCTGCCCGGGAAATGGGACTGAGAACAACTATCTCATCTATAGGTCTGATGCTTGAGGGTAAAGTGAGGGTAAGCAGTGTCCTCCTTTTGCAGCTGACTCGCCTACCTCACAGGGCTGTTGTGAGGACCAATTAAACAAACATGGCACTGTGCAAATCTTGGAGTGATACACATGCTAATTGTTACTTAGCAATTACAAAAGAAAGGCCAACAGCTGACAACACATGAAGATCACCTTTCCCACACCTGTTGCACCAGCCCAAGCAAGCTCTGCTTCTGTGGGCTCATGGGACAACATGGAACTCCCCCATTGATTCTGCCTGGTTCCTCAAGACTATTCTCAAGCACTTAGATTCACACTGGAAAGAGTTCATGTATTTTAGAACTTCTTTATCAAGGCCATTCTGGGACTACTCTTAAGACTACACAGATATTCTCAAGGCTGGAGTTGTGAGTGCAGGGCTCCACATGCCGAACTGTTTCAGTAGGTTCCTCTCAGCTTGTACTGAGGTACCTGACAGAGAAGGCAGTTTGCTGGATCAGTTTTCCATTTCCTCTGAAATACTAATAGCTCTGACTGCTCTTGAGTCATAACCTATCACAAGACTGGAAGTATTTCTGGGCTCCTAGACCTCATTGTTAACACAAGCAGAAGGTGGTGGTATTTCACAGTGTGGAAAAGCGAGCTTTCTACCCAGGTTACACTAGGCCTGCACTGTGGGTCAAGCAGCAGGAGACTTGGGAGGCGATGTAACCAGGACCTCTCACACAGAGTTTGAGTTTGTTTCTGCCACAACAGCTATTTGCTTCTATCAAGCCACTGTCATGGCTCAGACTGCCAACTGGCGGCACAACATGGTACCAAGTCAAGCACTGAATTTGTTCCAAATGAACCTTTTAAGTAGGTTAATGGTTCGAAAATTGTCATTACACAACTCATGTTCTATTCATATAAGGTTTTGTGGCATCTCTCCTTGCCATCAGTGCTTCTCTCTTGCAATGCAAGGAGGTTCTGCAGGAAAGGAAACTCTTGTTGGTGTTTCATTTAAAGTAGCAGAAACTGTCCTGTATTTGCCGTGAGCCATTCAGAAAATAACTCTGCCATAAAAATAAGACCTAGGTATTTTTGCCAGATTATATTCCTAGACAAATTTACCAGAAGCGGCATGTGAGAAACAACTGCTGAAGGCTGTTTTGAAACATTGCATGAAATAGTAGGCCCTTCCTAATCACCAAAATATTCATCATTGATCCCGGGGCCAACAGAAATCTCACTCAGGCTGGGGGGTGGGGATCAAATGCAAAAACTAAAATTCCCTTGATTTCAGCAGTTACATCAGAGATAACTTTCATTTATCAGAAAAGTTTTTCCAATAGCTATGGACAGAAATAATCTGAGGGACAACAATTAACAGGCAAGTAACTTCTCTCATTTGTACCATAGCTCATGCCAGAGCTGGGAGCTGCTACCCTTACCCAGTGCCCGCAGCCACTTTAACACCACCCTGGGAACGGCAGGGTTGGACAGCAGGGTTGGCTCCGACACCCTTGACAGATTGATGTGGTGTTGCTCTTCCCTAATTCTCCTTACAACAGTGCAGCCTTCCTCCAAGAAACCCTCCTCTCTACTGAAACCACAGCCAAGCACCGGCTTGTTACCTCTCCCCTGCCACCACAAGCTGTGGCCTCTCCTGACATTGTCACATGGAGGCAGGGACACTCTCCAATCTGGTGTATATTTATGTTGGCTTTGTGGCTTCAAGCGCCTGTGTCCTGTTTGATACATGAGAGCATTGCAAAGGGAAGAACTTTGCCTGTTTTGTTACATTACTTAATAAACAGAAGCTGCCATTCCTGTGCCGCTTGAGCGGATGATGATGTCTGGAAACATTTGCATTTCCCAATGGGTGCAGGTAGAGAACACAGCTTACTGATGCTCACCTTGGTTTAGTTTGAAATGCAGAGAGGTTTTCTTTAAGCTAATGTCATTTTTTCTGCTTTAATGAGTCCTTCCAAGAAATTTCAAATCTTTCATGTGAATTGAAAAGCCAGTTGTCAGAGCTCATGATACTATGAAAATAAATATGCAGGACAACACTTGAAATCAGTTTAGGAATCAGAGTGCATCTGTAACCAAAACTCAAGAAGTTTTTATATTAATTATTACTATCTCATAATGCAATAGCACACCAAGGGAAGAAGGTTTACTTATTCAGTCTACTTTCAAATTAAATAAAGCAGCTTAATTATAAACTGTTAGGGATACAGTATTAAAATTGCATTTAAAAACAGTTGGGGAGCTTTTAGCTGAAAAACCTTCAGTCTAGTTTCATAAATACGCATAGAATCATAGAATAGTTTGGCTGAAGGGACCTTCAAAGCTCATCTAGTCCAACTCCTGCCACGAGCAGGGACATCTTCACCAGCTCAGGTTGCTCAGAGCCCTGTCCAGCCTGGCCTGGGATGTCTCCAGGGATGGGGCATCCACCACCTCTCTGGGCATTCCAGTATTTTACCACCCTCATTGTAAAAAATTTCTTCCTTCTATCTAGCCTGAATCTCCCCTCCTTTAGTTTAAAACCATGGCACAACACTCTTACCATGAACCAAGTGTGGACATATACTTTCCCAGCTTCTCTGAGGGCAATGAGGAGAGCAGCATCTGAACAGGCCAGCCACTTGGAGAGTTTCTCACGCTGAACGTTGCAATTATTTCCTGACAATTTATCTTGCCGTATGCACTAAATTCTTTAGTCCTAATTTAGGCAAAGCCTACGCTGATCTAGATTAAGACTGCAGGATTTGACCCTATGTCTCTCTTCAGAATAAAGAAGGGTTGCAGCCTCATTCTTCTCTGGGTGACATCAGGACAGTTTCCAGGCATCAGTTTCAATGGCAGCAGGCCTGGAGCCCTGGTTGTTTTATTGGGTTTGTCCGGTCACAATTTTTTGAGGTCTTTTGTGGGAAGATTCTGCAGCATATTGGTGTGTCTTCAATAAACATCCACAAATATTTCTGTTGGAGTACTCACATTTGGCTGAATGGCCAAGTTTGTTCAGTTTGTTCTCTGCCCCAAGTTCAGTTCTGATAACAGAGGCCATTGGGTAAATTTCCGTATTTCCAGTGACATAATATCATCAGAACTTTGCCTACAAAGAAAGAGCAATTTTGTTGGGGGAAAAAAAAAAGGAGAATAATAGGCCAGGTGTTTGAAGAAAAGACAAAGAAACAAGCACAGTAGGGTGTTCTGACTCACAAATCTGTATTGAGAAAGAAGTATTCATGAAGAAAATTAATTTAAGAAGTATGTAGTTCAGGTTTTGAGCCCATAAGTTCCTTTCAAAAACAGATTAGTGATTAAAAACTTTTTTTAGTCTAGCAATCTCTTAAACAATTAGCACAGTAATTGGAAAGGGACTACAAATTCAAATCTAGATGGACATAAAAGAGTTTCCCCATAGAGCTTTGCCTTGGTTTTGTGGGTAACTGGCATGCACCTGCCTTTACCATCAGTGGGGCTGAAATACTGAAGAAGTGCTTTGAATAGGGATACAAATGCCCCAAACAGTAATGCCATACAAATTACTTAATTCATGTAAAGTAGAAGTAATTGTATTGATTATGAATGTGTGAGTGACTCCTTTATTTCAAGTTATATGAGATGTAAACCACCAGCTTGCAATGGAGTCCTCACTGCAAATTTGCCAACCATAGGGTAGGATGTTACTTTTTTCCTTATTCTAAACAAGAAATCCAAATCTACTGCCGCATGGAAATAGAGATCTGCTGACTTTAATCTAAACCAGGTAAATAAGAACTTCTCTGTAAAAACTCCTCTCTCATCCAGCCAGGTAATAATTTTGCTCCACTCATTCATCCTGCAAAAGATGTCTGAAATCAAAGGAAAAGGAAGATAAGAGAGAAATATGCACAAACTTCAGATGTTTTTCCTCAAGGCAGAACTTTTTATTTTCTTTTTGCTATTACTGACATTTTTAACAACTTGTTCATTTTTAACCCTGTCATTAAATGCCGTAGAATGCAACTAGATAAAGCCTAGACTACCAAAAGAAAAGAAAAAAAGGGAGAGATTGTGCCTAGTGTATCCCTGGCAATGTAATTACACTTACCAGCAAATGTCTGAGTTGTGGCTTCCTAGGAAGCTGTAGGAACAAAATACACACAGGCAGAAGCACAGGATGACATGCATGCCACCTGTGTGTCACTTACTTGAGCTACACAAGCACCCAAATTGCAAAAAATGCAGTCAAGGACATGGAATTTCTATAGACCTTATATTCAAGTAGTTCTACATATGGATTACAAGGAAATCAAGCCAGTGGGTTGTGTTCCAGTCTGCATTGATCTACATGAAACCATCCCCTGCTCCAGCGTGGGCCTCCATGGCTGCAGCTCCTGTTAGGAACACCAGCGCGCCGGGGTCCCCCACGGCCACAGGGAGTCCCTGCTGGGGCCTGGGGCGCCTCCTCCTGCCCGGCCTCCTTGTCGCGGGGCTGATTCTCATGCTTTCTCCTCACCACTCACTGCCCAGCAGCATTTTGCCCATCCCTAAATATGCTTTTCCCTCAGAGGGTCCTGCAGCCCCACAGCACCCAGCACTGTGATGTGTACTTACAAGAAGGGATGTGTCACAAGCTCATCTTTGCACCTAGAACTTCCCCATGGCGTAAGAAATACCTGACTTTAGCTAAGGCCATTCCTTTCTCCACACAGAACCTGTCCATTCACTTCCTATACACCACTTCCAGGTTTGGACGCTGTCCCGGACATCACTCCTGCCACAACCAGCCCCGAGGACCAGTCTGTCCCACTGCCGATGAAGGAGCCACAGCGCAAAGCAGCAAAGTCCTTTAGTTCACAGCAGCAGCAGAGCACCCAGAGAAGTCAGCTCTGCCAGCTGCTTGTCCCCTCATCACCTCTTGGCCATGATGTCCTCCACCCCCCGATGTATTTAGTTGGCTAAAAAAATGTGAGGTTCACCTTCAAGGATTGAAGACGTCCAGTCAAGCGTTATGCCAAGGCACAATTCCTGGAAGGAACATAATATTCTCGATTAACTTCATTTGTTGACCACAGCAACATCTCCTATACTTCAGCTGAGGAAGACTTGCTCTGTGATGGCTGGTGGGCAGTCACTAGAAGACTGGGATGAGCTTGCAAAGTCACACCAATGGAATGCCAAAACTTTTACATTAAAATATATATACTGAATGAGGGACTCTTGTTTGTTGGTTTTGTTTCGGTCTAGTTTTTGTTTTAGAAAACCTACCTTATCAGTAATGGTCCACAGAAAAACTAGGACAAAATACCTGATGCAGCTGTTACAGATAAAATCTTAAGTCTTTGGTGTGAGCAGCATAGTGACATTATTGTGAACTAAAGCAGAAGCAGACAAGACAGCTTGAATTACAGTTTCATCTGGTTCAAAAGGGTTGCTAGTAAAATGTATTTAGGTGATCTGCTAAAGAAAAGAATACATTGCATTTTGTAAGCACCCAGTCACAGCTAGAGATTTTGACAAAAGTTGACTTTCACACACAATTAAACAAAATAATTTCAGTTTTCTACTTTCATAGAAGCTGATCCACAGACTGCCCTATCTCCAGGGTTATTTTGTATTGATAAAAAATCATGGGATTAATGTTTGTGAAAGAAGACAAGAAAGGACAGCATTATTATAGCCTTATTTTCTATATATCCCAAAGTGAATATAGGAAGAGAATTGAAGCAGGCTGCAATGTTAATGTATGAGAAGAGCCTGGAGACATTCTCATCAGTAAGTTATCAGAACATCTAAGTCTTAGCTCTGTTAGTGCTCTCTCAAACTGAACTAGTAGAGAAGTTGCTGACTGCAGCAATAAAGTTTTCAGTTGACGTTTGAGCAGCCGTGTGGTTCTTTGTACAGAGCTACGCAAAGAGAGAGCAAAGGAGCGAGGGGGCTACATCTGCAGGATGGAGGAACAGATGGACGAGATTCCTACTCAGTTCCCAGCTCCACAGCAGGGTTTCTGCTTTGGGACTGCAGTGAGTTCACTGCTCTGAGCTCAGCCCTGGATGCGAAACAAACAGCCCTTCCCAAGAAGAGTGGATGGCAAGTGCTAAGGACTGCAAAGGCGCAGCCTTGCAAACAATAAAATAGCAGCTCCAGGCATTAAAGAGCACAGACAAAATTATCAGTTTTAAGAAGAACTCAATCTGTATCTAAGTCTCTCATCCCTAGTCCAAGAGAGTTCAGGAAATAACCCAGTTTCTTGTTTTCAGTACAGACATGGCCATTACTAAGAACTCTCTCAGAATTTTACCTTACGAAGGTGTCATTTCAAGAACAATTATTCTTGAAAACATTTAAGACAAAAATGCATGTCTACGGTGCAGTCAGATATGTGAAATTATTCAGAGCCTCAACACTGGAGCATTCAGCAGTTTTGCTTGTGCAAGAACACTTGGATCAGAGAAATGAAAAATAGTGCAGGCCATTCAGATGTCTGCAAAAAAAAACAGTCCCGTGAGACTCAGATGTGTATCTAAGGATAACATACCTGTCAATGAGAGGAGGCTTTGGTTATTGTAGTAAATCTAAAAGCACCCTCAAAATCTCTACTGTTACTACTTAAAACTCACACCCTGCATTTGACTAGGCAGTCTCTATTCACTGTTAATTCTTCCTGGCATCCCCAACACAACAGTGTTTTTATGGAAGTTCCTATACACTGCTAGTGATCGAAAAGGAAGACAATTCTAGATGAGAAAACAAACAAACAAAAGAACAAGAAAAGCAAGAAAACACCAGGCTCCATGTACAGCAGGCAAAGGCCTTAGCACCCTGCTGAATAAAAGCCGTGGATCACTTCAATCAAAGCTAAACCAGCTCAATCTGTCAGTGAGAAGCACAAGGGAATATCTAACCTTACTGAACTGAGTCTTTCTGGTCCCACTGACATACTGTTAATGATACAGCGTTCAGAGACATCAATAATTACTACCATACCTGTCATAACCATAAAGTTGTTTGTTTTAACTGACATATTCCCCAAAATTTTGAAATTACTAATCACTGTAAATGTCTGTTTCCCCTGGAATTGCCGCTGTGCCAGAAGGTAAGCCATGCTAAACAACTCCAAACATTATCCTTCACTTCCAGAGCTTGCCAGCATTATTTTGGGGTTCTGGCTCTTTGGAGTTTTTTAAGTCCATTATTCATCAGTTATATTATGCCTTGCAAATATAATTCTATAAGTTATTTTCATAGACACAACTGAAATCATGGCTGCATAATAATAATAAAATCCACCTACAAAGTTACAGTCTTAGATAATTCCTACATTACGTGTAGGGGAGAAGGGTAGAGGTTTTATTATAATACGAGAATATTGTTTCTTCTTTCCCTTTAAGGTTTAAAAGGCATTACCTACAGACTTGGCAGTTTGGCAGCTACACATCCAAACAGACGGAAAAAACATTCCATTCTCTGCTACTATTTCAATATGGAAAGGTCTCATACACAATGCAGCAGATTCACAGCAGGTCCTTAGAAAATATTGTACCTTTAGTACCTTTGAGTAAACAGGGGACTTCAGAAGGAGAAAAATGAATACGACAAGCAATCCAAACAAATTTTAAAATAATTTCACGAATGGTTTCCCTTTCAGAAGGACAAAAAACTCTGGCTACTCTCTAAAACACTCAACTGATAGCTTACTTATTAGACAAAAATTAGTGTCCATTCAACCATGAAAGAGACAAGCCATTATATACCATAAGAGAGATCAAACTGACATCAGCTACTGTACATCTTGACACTGACTACATAATCAAAGTAAACTTTGCTGTATGTGACTGATCTGTACCTGTCAGTTACCACCATCTCTGCTCAGATGAGCTTGTGTGTCACCTATGTACATGGGACAAAACAAATAAATAAATTGCAATGTTATCGCTTCAAGCTGCTCACATAGTAAGGGGAGAGTGCTTAGTATTCCATAATGGAGTTAGGAGTAATTTACTGCAAGATAATTTCTTTTGGACCTAAAATGTCCTGCCTCCTGTAGAGCAGACAAATAGAACTATCTAACAGGAAATGGGGCATGATAATACTGCTCTTTAAATAGAACTAACAAAATGGAAATACAATAGGCATTACAAAATATACAGCTAACAGTTATCAAAACCTTTGATGTTTTTATAGCTATTTACTGCAAGAGATTGTATTAGCTGCTCCAGCCCATTTTAATGCAAGAAAAGTTTAACATGTTGTTTTTTAAAACACTTAAAAAAAAAAAAAGTTAAACCTCTGAAGTGGTACTGTCGGGTATCTGGGGAAACTGAGTATGAGAAGAGAAAGCCACTTCATTGAAGAAATAACAAAGATTCGGCAATCAGCTCCAACAGTGGTGTACACGATGGGCTATAGTTGTAATAGCACTGATGGTTTAATCATCCGGCACTAAACTTCCTCTGTCTGAGCAGAGATGCAGCAGGGTGCAGAGGCCACGACACTCACCTGGGACTGGAAAGACAATTCTGCCTTTGCAGCTCCACACAGCTTAGGCAAGACATTCCATCCTTGTGCCACACTTTGCCCTGTCTGCAGAGCTCGGACTCCTTAGGGAAAGGAGCATCGCTCACCCCTCTGCTTTACAGTGCCACCGGGATCCCAACCCTCTGCGCCGCCACAGCACAATCCTCCACATCAGTCATCTCAGAAGTGATCACCTGGGCCCCCTTCTCAACGCACAGAACTGATCTTTCCCGGCAAAGGTGGCAGGGACCGAGCCAGCAGAAACAGCAGAACCAAGACTCCGGGAGCCCTTTCTCACAGCAGCATCGCTTAAGTATCACCTCCTCTCTGCTGCTCTGTGAAAAGTCAGATTTCAGACAGCAGTAAGCTCTGTCACGGCACTGCAAATCCAGTTTCTGAAGAGATCCAGTTCAGCTCAGCTCAGGTCACTTCTTTTACTACCCTACCTGGCTTCTTTGCATGGGATGCAGTCCCTCCGCTACTGCAGAGCCAATAAGTGACACAATTAGGCATTAATGCAGTAGATGTTCTTACTGTAACAGAGACTTGTTTTTTCCTCACGTTCTCTTTCAGCCATACTTTTAGCACCAGTTCCTGAACCTCAAAAGGAACAAAACAAGCCTGGAGGACTGGGAACTCCACCAATGGCTCCTTGCTGCGAGCGATGTTGTGTTTAGGTTTCTTCCTCTTATGAACTTGTCAGCTCTCCTCCAGTTTGCCAAACACAACCCTTCAGCACAGCACACTTCTGCCCGCAGCCCCAAAGACAATAACCAAGGTCTCAATGGACAATTAAATTTGTTGAGCTGATTTTTTTCTGCTTGATACATATAAATTAATTTCATTGTCTTGCCCCTTGATTGTGTCACTACACCAAAATCATCTTGGTTCTGGCCTCCCTTTTGTCTTTTCTGTCCGGGGCCCAGTGGTACCTCTCTGACCTGAAAAGAGAAATTATCCAGGAACAAAACTGTTGCTACAGTAGAAAGTGAAATGAGAGCAGCTCCCCAAACCCAGCTTCGTGCTGCATCCTGCGGTCAAGCTGAATCTCCAGCCACCAAGAATGTTGCTTTACAACACAATTTTTGGGGCACTCAGTGCTAAGCTTCTTTCCAGAGCATCTCTTTTGTCCTTTTTGTTGGTGTCAATTCCCTCTCAGGGAACTTCTTCAGTACAACAAAATATTTATTGATGCTGAATTCTCTGTGAAGTAGAAGAGGCTGGAAGATTCTCTTCAGTGAAAGAAATTTTAAATATTTCACTTTCCAAGTAGCTCTGTGAATACAGGGAAGAAATGCGTAACTTAAACACAAGAAGTTACTGACCCAGAAGTGATTAGCATTAGCGTAAAGCTTTCAGACCCTTTTTCATCTTATTGATTCTAAGCAGAATAAATCCGTAAATGATAATAGGGCTCAATTTAAATTACCTACAGCAAGTGCTGCTTTTTAGCTCTCGTCAGACAATCATGCTGTTCAATCAGCTCCATTCTGAATGTACAAAGCAAATTAATGTGTATAAAACAGCCATAACTCAGGCCAGTTTTCAACAAAAGAATCTTTTATGTAGCACACAACTGCCTTTTATTGACATGCTTTTAATTGAACCTATAATGCTAAGTCCATATTCTACCTCATTATAGCAGAAAATACATATATCTTTCAAAATACTGACCATACCTTTCCCTTCGCAAAGTTTCTAGAAACTTTACCAAGGCACAGAATGATGTTCTCAGTTAAGCCTGGATTTGTTTAGAGACACTAAGAGGGCATGAGAAGACACTTCTGAGCACATCGCAGCCAAGCAACATCTCAAGGACGATGACATTAGCACGCTGGATCACAAGGCCAGTTCCTCACTCCTTGAAGCCAGTCTATAAACGTGCCTCTCAAAGCAACTCAGAGGGCACTGTAGCGTGCGACATTGATAGAGAAGCCTCCAGTCTGGAAAAACTGCTCCCTAAGCAACTCGTTTCTTTTTCAAAAGGGATCTTTAATGTGTCTTACTTTCTTTACTTGTGTTGCTCAGTTTACCAGGGAACAGGCAAGTCCCAGGAAGCCAGGATGTTCCTTCTTTAAAGGGTGAACTCCTGGGACAACAGAAGCAGCAATAGCAGGAAACAAAGAATGAAAGGTGAACTCTTGCAATCCAAGACACTTGCCCAGCAGGATTATCTTTGTGAGGGCAGCCATGCCAGGGGTGCGGGGGTTACTTGCATTTGTCTCCACCATTTCAACCAGGATGGCCTCAAGAGAGCTAGTGAGGGATTCTGCAGAGGTGATGGAGGACAGAGCACAGGTCTTTTATTTCCATTTTGATATTGCCAAGCCCAGAGCTTGCTGTGGGAAGGAAAAATCCCCTTGACAATAAAGCAATAAAGCCTCAAGCTAAGACAAGAGCACATACTCTTCTTTAAGAACAAGCATGCCATACCATGGTTACCAGTAGCAAAGAGCAAACAAACCCAAGGCTAAAATCAACTGTGCTGTTGGCATCAATTTTAACACAGGTATAACTCCATCTCAAGAACGGCCATTGACAATTAGCCAATGTTATTGCCAGGCTCTTCTGACAGGTCTGTACTCCATTGACACTATGCATGCAACTCTCTTCTAGCATTTTGCTTTAAACCTTCTTCCTATTAACCAGGCACCCCAAACGTATTTTAAGGTGAAAGACATGAACACGGCCACTCTTACACGCACCCAGGCACAGCGAGTAGCTGGGAACACCACAGAGAAAGACAAATTCTTTAGCAGTAGCCAAATACTCATCCTGATCCACACACACAAAAGAAACCTGCAACGTGCATGACCCAGCGACGCTTCCTGCGGCACCAACACCCCGTCATAGGGGCACAGGAGCCGCTGGAGCTCGGCCAGGGCTCCCGCCCCGCACGGCGGCTCCGGCACCGCCGACCCGCTCGTCCTCTCACTTCGCTTTTTCTTTCTAGAGAATTTCGTCAGACACTGCAATTAAAAGTCTGTAAGCACTAGTGGAGTTAAAGTAAATGGGTGTTTAATCTCTCTGAGGAAATATTTAAGAAGTGTACTGAGATGTATTTACTGAAGATTTCACTAATTCAAATAAATCAAGTTAAAATTACAGACTAGACTGGCTACTGTCAGTTTTGTGCAAACCCTTCCATTCAAGAAAGCAAATTAAAATGGTAAGTTCATTTGTTCTTTGCTTTTTAACTGAGAACAGAGCTGACATTGATGTCGTGGTGAAAGACATTAGTATTTAACTACTTGAAGAAATTCACATCACCACAGTGTCCTTTTAAATTGCTGTACTTATGTTCGCCACATAAGTTGCTATTAGCAACTGTAAAAAACAAAACAAAACAAAAAAAAAAACCCTTATATTATTGTCTTGAATATAGCAATGGTTTATTGTATTAAATTCTTTGGAGCTTTCTTCATTCAATATTTGAAATAAAATTAAAATGCTCTCCCTGAAAAAGAATGCTTTCCTCCAGAGTATATATATCCTGCACTGTAAAAACAGACTTTAAAAGCTAATGTAGCTGACAAGTAATCTCCAAGTTTTATATCATGAAGTAAAACAAGTCCTTGTGAGAATATTGACCTCCCCCTTAAACACCACTTTCCAGCTTTTAAGCTAAAAAAAAGCACGTTGCTAAAATCCTTACATTGAAGTGATTTTTATTTCTCTGAAGCATATGATAATTCCTGTTTGCCTTTTGATACTTTTGGGTTTTTTTGCATACCACTTTTCCAAATCTGTATTACCAAAGAGATCCAAAGGAGTAGGGTGTAGATGTTATATATTTAAGGATGAAGCAATCATTTTATCTAGGACGGATCAAACACTTTAAGATAAGCTGTCATTAAATATTTAAGTGATGCTTCTCGAAGAACTAGTGAGTCTACCTGATGTTTAAAACAAAACACTTTTAAAAATGTTTGTTTTACTAAACAGAAAATGTGTCTAGCACTCAGATTGTGTGGACAGAGATTTACATGCAGTTAAACAATATACTGCTGAAATACCAAACAAAATACTTGTTCCTGAAACACACTGATCATTAACAACTCGGAGTTACAACATGGCTTAAATTAAAACAAACAAACAGAGGTGACATGCCAATAGATTCTCATTTACCACACTCTTTACACAAGAGGATCAAATGAAAAGCTGGAATGAAGAATTCCAGTCTGGTAGTACTGTAGTATTAGAGAAAGAAGGGATAAATAATGAAGCTGGGAGGGAGGCTGGATGGTCCTGCTTCCCTTTCTGCTCAGCCTGGGGCAGGATCCTGGTCAGCTCACAGTGTCTGCAGCTCCCCCCGCTCCGCACGGGGGCCACACCACCTCTCGACTCACAGAAATGAACACAGGATCAACCAGCTTTGGTAGAGAAGCAGCTTTGGTGCTCCATGCATGCAACATACTTAAATACACCCGTGTAACCCTATTTAAGTAGCACAAGATAAGCACAAGCCTCAGAGGATGGAGCGTTCACTGACGTCATTCAGAAACACTTCCCTCACTCACTGCCCATCTATGCCTAAAACTTTAACTAGTCTCAAAACTTCCCTTTACAAAGTTTAAAGTTTATTGCCCTGCAGCAGCACAAGGACAGAATCCCCTGCACATGTTCCATCAGGCTCCGATATTCTTTACAGCAGCTTAGTCAGCGGGACACAGATTTGTAATAAATAACCATGGGTAAGGAACAAGATAACGGTGACAAGAAGATAAAAAGTTGGCTCTGAATGGCAGGGAGCCGTTCACAACGTGTGCATCTCGCTGGGTGAGATCCACCTCCCTCATCAGTGCAAATACACTTCACTAAAAATTGTAGTTAAATGTGCCTTCAGGAATGGGCTGAAATGATGCTGAAGTCAGGCTTTCAGATCTGGCTTTACAGCATCTAATCCTGCTGTATGGAGTTAAACAGAGACCAAAACCCCTTTTTCTCTTCCACAAGCACTCTTACCTAGACCATCTCCAAAACATTGTTTGTTTGTTGTTAGTTTGTTCTTAAATGTAGTTAGCCTCAGATTCTTCTTATTTTTTCTAGCAGTACTTAAAAAAAAAAAAAAAATCTGTCTAGATTACTAGACCTTCCTGCTTAATTTTTCTTGTTTCATCAGAACACATCCTAGATTTCCATGCTTTTCTGCTTGTAAAAACTGTTCTTTTCTTCTGGAACAGAGGACCTAGATTTAGTTCAGTCATTACATTCATTTTTTAATGCATTCCAGGTCTCTAGAGACAGGTGGTTCAGGATGAAGAGAGATAAATATAGCTGCTTCTCCATGGAGCATTCTGTTGCCTCAGGTTTCCAAATCCAAATTAAGCAGTTAATGATTTATGTATACACTGAGCATTAGCATCTTTGTGCCACGTTAGTCATCAGATCACAAGTGGCTCTAAAGAGGCTTTAGTCAAACAAATGAATATTAGGTTGAATGATTCAGCTTACTTCATGTAAACACTTCCAGCATGTTCACATTGATCATCACTAAACTGCACAGGGGCAGGCAGTCTCCCTTCTCAAGTTAAAGGAAAAAAACAACACTACCACAGCAGCAAGTCCTTGGCTCTTTTTTAAGATATGCCCTTTTCCAGATATATTATCCAAGGCTGCAAGCATTCACCATCAGTAGTTTCTATTAAAGCTTCACTGATGCCATTATGAAATTGCAAGACTGCATCTCTTCCTTCAAAGATAACTTTCAGCTTTCGTAGTCACAAGAAACCCAGAAATACATAACCAGAGACCAGCTGTATTTATGCCTGCATGCAAGTATTAATGATTTTTTAAAGTAATTTCCTGGTGCAAAGATCTCAGACTTTAAGCTTAGACACCAAGTTAGCAATACAGGGCAGGTGTGAATTCTTCATCCGCACTAAACCTTCTGGTTGTACATATTGCTCTTTCTACCAAAGTTTCCTCTAAAGGTTTCTTTCCTTCTTCCTTCCTTTCCCTTTCTCCCTTCCTTCCTTTCTCAGATCTAATACTCAACATGAATCCTTTTATCAACATAGCAATGCAAACAGATGAGCAAAAGTATCATTTTGGATCCAGCATCCAGCTATATCAGTGTTTTTAACTTGGCCTTTGTCAACCTTCACTTACAGAGTGAAACCTGCAGATGCCAGGTTTTGTTTTGCTAAGAACGTCTCTCTGGAGTCACAAACAATATCAACAGTCTTTGTCTAGTGAGTAATCACTTTATTTTCAGTACTGCCTTACATTATGCAACCTATTATTTCATTTTTATCTTTCCTACATGTCAGAAAACCTGCACTATACTGTGCCTTCTGCCTGCTCTACTACATGGTGCAAAAACAGCTTAATTATAGACTATATAGATATTTCCCCAATCATCATCAGTACTACCTAGTTGGGGCATATTTACCCCAGCAAAGCCTTTTTGGACTTCTGTCACAAAAGACAGTATCTAATTATTATAGCAACAATCATCCAACTCTAAATTTGCTTTCACTGTGAAACCTTTATAATGTTTCATATTCTTAACACCCCCGTCCTTCTCCAGGCATGTTCACGGTGGGCATTTCTGCGGCTCTGAAGCACGGTACAAGTACAACTCACCTTCGCCCTCGGTGTTCACTCGGGAATGGAGCAGAGCCCCTGGTTAAGGCTGCGGCGCCACAACGCTGAGCGCAGGAGGGACAACTCTGCAGGGAGAAGCTTCACTTTCCACACAACAGCTGAATACTAAGAGGAACAACAACAAAGCGCGCTGCCCACAGAGAGCAAAAGAACACGACATGAGCCATAAGGCACCTCCTTTCCAGACCCGCGCTCTGTTGGCTGGACTGGGGAGGCAGATCGTCACCTTTATGACATGGTTGAATAAGGGATGCTATAAAAAAAGACATAAAAATCCCAACATGTTGATGCCTGTTCTTGAGCAATGCAAGTTTAGCAGAGAACAGTATAGCTCCTTTTAGACTTTTTTCTTCTCTTGGAGGCAGGGATGCTGCAAGGCTTCACTGTTTCTTAACAGAAAGCGATTAAGAAAAGTTTTCTTAGAGACTACGATTAACACTTCCCAGTAACCCTCTTTAGCAGTACATTTTCAGAAAACCATTCTGATGGCATCCAACTAGAACTGCAGTGCTACCATGGCGCGGCTTTACTCTGCAAAATGTAAAGCAAAATTGTCTCAAAAGTGGAGTCAAGAGTACTTGTTAACTTGCAGAGATGGTCTTAAAAAATTCAGAAGCAACTAGAACAATACTGATTTGCAAGGTTAATTTGGTTTTTTTTGTATACTCTGCTTTCGGTAAACTGCCATCAGAAGTCCTTTAACAACAGGACTGTTCAGCTGTATTCCCAGCCCCACATTGACAACAAGGCAATTCTCTGAATGCAGAGAAGATAAATGGAGTTAATGCCACTAAGCAAACATGACATTTTTGTTGTACTGTGATCATAGATGAGTCACTAAGTAAGATGATTAATCACAAATCAATGTTACTAGGCTCATTTAGAGATGATTCTCCCTTTGCAAAGCAGGTAGAAGCTCTAAATTTATAGGCTAATGCGTTTATTCTAGCTGTAGCATTCGCGTTATTGGTCTTAAGCATCAGAGTCTGCAGGAAATTTGTGCGCAATTAAGCTAAAGTGATGACCTCCTTATACACATTTTGGCACTTTTTTATCTGATAGTGTGTTGTGCAAATATATAAATGAATTGAAGCATTACATAGAAATTACAGCTAATGCAATACTAAGAAAAATAGACATATACCAGAATTTTAATACATATGCCAATAAGGCATCTAGACCATAAATTACACTCATTTTATCAGTCTGCAAATGGGTTTATCAGTCCACAAATGGGTTTGCACTAAGATTTTAGGCTGCTCCATTTTCGGTTGACTAACATTTGTAACTTCTACAAACAGTTTTATGATTTATATTGTTTCAGGAGGAAGTGCACAGATTTGTTGAGGACATGTTTATAAGTCACACACAGGCTGAGAGTACTTTCTATTTGGGAAATAAACCCCCCTTATTTAAAAGTTAAGCAAAAAAGACATTATTTCAAACTTCGTTAAGGCTTGCTAGCACCATAATGCTTTTTTTTATCTCACTCTGCATTTATTATAACAAAATTAAATACCCACATATACCCATGCACATATCTATATCTGCCTGCCTAATCTGTCATTATAAATTGTTTCTAGAGCAATCCTTCCAATCTACAAAGGGTAATCTTCCGGGGCAAAAGATTATACCAGTCCTAGACACGACAAGCCCTGGATCCCTGTACTACCAGACAGGGACCGTTTCAAAGCAGAGCTTACTGAATATCAAACACGATTTAAAGACATTAAATAAATATATGACGATTTGATCAACTTCAGTGTTCAGTTATGTTTTCAGAAGGGAGTCGTTAGTTGAATATAATACATACATTCGTGACTATATGGTGAAAGTCATGTAGGCACCATAATTCACAAGTTTTCAGATGCTCCTAGCGCAGACACACGGTGTGTTTGCTCCAGTCGGCAGTAACACCAGGAATCACAGAGTGGCCTGGAAAACACAAGGTTTACACTGACACTGCGGTGAGACTCTGCGCAATGTAGCAGCGGTACGGGCGGGATGTGGTGGCAGCGAGGTCCCCAAGCTGCGCTGTGTTCTAGTAAAGCAGAGAGGAGTTGCCAAGCAGAACCATCCAAGAGTTGTTGGGTCCTCAGCAAAACTGGTCTATAGAAACTGCCAAGGAGCTCACACTGCTTTTACCAGAAAGTACCAGCCAGGCAGTGAACACACCGCTGAGCTCTGGCTTGGGAAAATGTCAAGTACAAGATCTTCGGACACGCACAAAACTGCCCTGTGTGTGGAGCATTTATTGCTCAAAGAATACACCTCGCACACTTCAGTGCTCCTTGAGACAGCAATTGATGCATTAGACCTTTAGATATCTCCTGAATGCCGAGACATCAAACCTACAAAGTGATCTAAATTATGCTTGAAAGAAGCTGCCCATACATGGAAATTGCCCAGCTATTAAAATGAACCTGTCTCAGCTCTTCCTTTTCTCCTACTACGCATAATGGTGAGACAAAACCCTGTGACTAATCTATTTATTTCTACACTGAACAAAGAAAGCAAGGACTAAATTAACTGCCCTTTAATTAATTAAGAATAGGAACAAATACCAAGAAATTAAAATTGCCTAAATAACTAGGAGGATCTACAATGAATTACAAATATGTTTTCAGCAACTCCTATGATGAACTGCCACGTTGTACTTGCTAGTTACTGTTTTTGGCAAGTAGAGACAGGAACCAGGTGACAAGAAAAACAAGTTAAGAGAGCTACGTAGACATTAACAGCTGTATGTCGCATCCTAAAGCTCTTTACTCTGCAATCATAATTTAATACTTTATTCCCTCCTTTCATGATTATTTGGGTTTTTCCTAGAAGAGATACCCTAGAATTAATTGACTTAAAAATCTGCTACCAAGAGCCTGAGTAGGACACGTACCTTCACAGGACACACGTTACAGACGGGCATCTACACACATGTCAAAGTGCTTTTTGAACTTGGCACCATAGCTTTCCGACCATTTGCTCTGTGTTTTTCCCCATTTAAAAGCCATCAATAAAGAGGGATAAGCAAAGCATTCACAAGAAACTAAGCCGTGGTCACAGCGGAGCTAAAACCCCTTCAGATCAGTTCCCCATTTTCCAAGGAAAAGCACACTTGAGCACCCAGCTCTCCCACAGCAGGAGCAGCAGACCACTGCTGGACATCAGGCAGCTGACATTTTGATGATATACTGGTATAATGCAGCTCATTAAACTCAGATGGCAATATTTAACCAACTGATACGATTAGAAGCATCCCATCTTCTTGCAGGGCCCTGCTGCAACATTCAGGAGAAACACAATGCGTGTGCTTACGGTAAGTCCAGGATTTCACCTGTGCCAGGCCAATGATATCAGTTCTCCCAACAGCGAAGAAGCAGCAGCCACGTACACTGTGAAGGTGAACGTTGCTGGGTCGTGAGATTTGCATGATGATGCTTCTGCAAAAAGAACTCAGAACTGAGACAATACTGCTTTTTCCTAAGGGACCGTGGCTAATGCAAGGACCAGGCACATTGTTCCCAGCAAGCTGCCTCAGATCACCCTGCAACAGCAGCTTCCCAGCTGAAGGTGAGAAAATATCTCTCTACCACAGTAACATGGCAATTTAAAACCAAAGACCTTATAAACCAATCACTAAGGAAAGATTTGTCTAAACAAGTCTTTCACTTGATGACTAGAACTTTTATTTCTTGTTGCATTTCAGTTTTATGGTAGCTACTGATAAAGATAGAAGGGGATGAGCCACTGGCATATCTGCACTATCACACACGAGCGCTCAAAGCCTTCCTAATTCTGCACAGGACCAGTAAAAGCTTGACTTCCAAGAATGAACCTGAGATTCCAGGGAGAACTCCCCACGTGTTCTCTGTGGTTATAATACATGTTAGTAAGCTTTTTAAAGCTAGCAATAACTATCAGACAAGTAGACAGAAGGAAAAAAAGACTACTACAGAACAGCTCTCATTGAAGCAGGTTTTCCTTTGCTCCAAAGGAAGCTCCAAACCTATATTCAGAAGTTACTATTCAAAAAAACAAAGCTGGTCAAGCTACATCTTCTCTCCCCTGCCTCCCAGGGACAGGAGGTATCTGCATTATGAGACAGTGCATCAAAAGCTGCTTGTTTTCTATCATCACCTCATATTTTCAACTGCAAAGTTCTCAGCCCACATTAAGGAAGGTTGAATTTGAAACAGGAAATTTAAAGCAGCAATGCAGTGTGCACTAAAAAGGAATATACTTACATCTTTCAATTGCAATAAGCGGCACCAGGCAGGAATTACCAGTCACCACAGACAGAAAAAGCAACTTTTTTCACTTGTCACTGGAAGTGTTATTATTGTAAAACCTACTTGTAACAGGCACATTCCTCCTTCAAAAACGGCATGAGAGAGGAAGCAAATACCCCTAATGGTTTTTTAACAGGGCACAACAGAATAAACAGTGTTAGTAGCAAAGCACGGTTGGCAGCTGTAGCCCCAAAGGCAAGTAAGGTGACCACAGTGCTCCCTCTGGTGGCAACGCACACGGGGAACGAGTCACCTGTTACAGCCACAGCAAGCGGGCGGCCAAACTCCACATCTCAGCTACAGCAAAAAATCTTTACAGCAGGTTCTTCGACTGAAATACCATTAGAAAGACTCTACAGCAAGATGAATTATCAAGGTGGTCTGCATTAGGAGAAACAAGTTTTTACACCAGTGATGCTGCCACTGCAGCAGGTAGAAAAGATCAGGAAACGAGGTTTCTCATCAGAAATGTGGATTTTAAATTAAATTCAAGCTCAGCACCAGAGAAATCATTTATGAGAAATGAATGTTCTGGAAGGAGGAGAAAAAATTGTTTCCTGTCCATTAGGACACAGGATACTTAGGAGCACACACAAAGGATCTCAGGACACCAAACTATTTCTGTGCTGGGAAATGTTGCGACCAAGCGTACAGCCAGGCCAGCAGCAAGAGGCCAGCAAGATCACAGCCAATGCCATCTTTCTGTATCAGTTTAGTAAAGGAAGTTTATCAATTTGGTTTGCCAGCATGGAAATTTTGGTCCAGCTTGTGCCTAAATAGTGTTCGGCTATCAAATGAGACTTTCTCATTGCAGTGAAACTTGATACACTTGAGAGATAAACGAAGAAATGTTTAAGGAGGGTTAGAAAGAGATTCGTGACACACGGTGTTTAGTTGTGGCCACATGACCTCACTTGTCAGATAGGCAGCAGTTTGCCAGGAGTGTAACAACTGGTCCGTGCAGCTGTTCCCTCAGCAATGAACGGCTGCAACAGGGCTCCTGCAAAGTGCAGAACTCCAAAGCAGAGCAGACCAGCTCAACAAGATCCCACAATTCAGGAAGCATCAGCATCAGCTTCCCTGCAGCTTCTCCATGCTGCCCAAGAAGCACTAAGTTCTCAGTGCAAGCGACCACAACGGGTCACGGTCCTTGGCAACATTTCCATTTGTTTTGCTGCAAAACACTCTGCGCTGTCACTCACCTTTGGGTGAAAACAGACAAGATCCCAAGCAGGTTGCTGAAACGAAGGCAAAGCACCACTAGAGCAATGTTTCCTGCAGTCACGTTCTGCAGCTGCTCAGTTGCAGACTACAATGAAGGCCTCTGACAGTGACAAGATTTGCTGTGGTTCAGCCCTCATCTGTCCTTCTCCATCCCTCAATACCTGCAGAAACAGGCTGGGATGGTCAATTTTAACTTCTGTCTTTGATGAAAATCAGCTTCCATAAGGGTTGGATAAGCCCTAGTTGTGGGATGAGCAAGATGGCTTAGATTCAAGATGCTGTAGGAGACTGAGCACCGTGGAATACATCCTGGCACCAGCTACTCTCTTCTCAGGTTTTGAGGATTTTTCTACTGGATTCCAAGAGGAAAAAGGAGTTTTCTTAATATTACACTTGAAACTTCAATATTGCAGAATGCAAATTTGCTTCACAGACAACACAATATACAGGCTGGCAAGCATCCTCACCATAGCCTACGCAGACACTGGTGACAGCAAAGCCATCGCCACTGCGTCTCGTTGCTGGTGCTGCGTGGCTCCGTGTTCATCGCTGCAGCTTCTGGTGCTCCCGAGCATACCTGCTTCTGCTCAAGGAAATGAGATCTGGCCTTACGATCATGACACGTGGGTGCCAGCATGATGAACTGTAAGGGCACGGTACGTTGTCAGCTTACAAGTCATATTAGGGATTCTAAACATCACAGGATAGGTGGTGGTTTGATGGCTGTGGGTACTGAGGGCGGCAGCTGAAGAAGATGCAGAGTTATTGCTGGCAACAAAAGTGATTCGACTTCCTATGCCCAAAGCTACGTAGTATATAGCATATATATTAAAAAAATCCTCTGGCACAGAAATCAAAGCTAAGGACAGACAGCTTTCGGTATCAGACCTTGGGTTATATCATTCGCAAAAAATAATTAGTTTCCTATGAAACTATTCAGATCAGATTTCATAGATAACAACCCACGCAAGTTAAGGAGGGACTGGCTTGCTTTCTGTCACAGAGAACAGTTAACATCTGCCAGTTTGTATTTTCTGCCTGAAGAGAGTATGCAAGCCCTATATATGGAATACCCCTGGCTCTGAAGACACCACAGTTTCATCAGAATATCTTTGCTATATCATCAGTTTTAATTCCAACCTGTACTTCGATATGCACATAACTATTTTCAAATACAATGAAAACTTGAAGTCAACAGCATCAGTCACCAGCATTCCAGATTTCAGTACATCCTTCACAACTTCAGAAAAATCTCTATAAACATTGTGTAGATACAGAATGTACAGAGGACAGTTTTCTATACAAAAGTGCATTTTAGCAATACAATTAGCAGAAAACCTGAAAAAAACCCTCAATTTAAACAGTACTGTATAATCTATACCCTTATCTCTTACTCCCTTTCCTCCCCCCCAAAAAAAAAATCCACAAAACCCCCCTCTTTCCCCTTGCTTTGGTTATGAACTATATTCAAGGCTTCAACATTACGATTTCTTTTTAATTGAAGAATTTATTTGTAATTTGGAAATGTTTTTAAGTGAGCCAGACGAGAGAGAATGCAAGTACGATTAATCAGAGCTACTAGTCAAAACAGACAAGCTTTGAATAGTACTAGGATTTGTCCTTGATAGATTAATAAACTATCTTTGCAATCCTTAAATGGAAAATCAGATGTTAACTTGTCTTTTCTATGCCCAAGAACTGAAAGATCAGTAAGGCAAAGAACATTATACCAATAAATCTAACATCTGCCGTGAAAATCTGGCTTGTAAGAATGAACTTCAAGAGACCCCAAAACAGTCAGGTTATTAATATTTATAGACCAATGCACCAACTGATTTCAAAGCTGAAAGAGCATTAGAAGAAAAGAAATGGCTTCAGGCTACTCAGCGTAGATGAACAGTAAATATTGCCATTTTTATATGTTTCTATATTGTATATGCATTATGATGTAAATGCATGTGAACAAGTTCAAGCAGGTTGGTTTGTTTTTTCCCCAGAGAATGAGCTTCACAGGTTTCAAACCACAATATAATAAGTAAAAATTAAGCTCAGTGAAGTCTTGCAAAGACTTTTCTTGCTCTTCTTAGTAAGCACCCCGTTCTGAGCATACTATAACAATATTTTAATCAATTTCCCAGATAAAGAAAAACAGATATTAACAGAGACAAAGGATGACATTAGATACACACACAAAAATTAGACAGGTTTGTCAGGTAGCTGTCTTCCTTACATTTAAAATCATATTAGAAAAGAATGTTCTCTATTGTTTACAGTCCTATTGGAATCAGACTTTCAGTGCTCCTTCTAAGCCTTTTTAGAGAAGAAGTTACCCTGGAAGGAAATCGTTAATGTTAAAGAGTATGAATGGATTACATTCATATTACAGTGGGTACCAGGCATCTCGATATACAGCTTCAGTACCATGGAGCCACACAAACATGAGCTTTTTCCTGTTTGTCTCTATTTTCCTTTCAAGCTTGACATTTTTTTTGTCTATGAATAAAAAGCAAGTATTTTCTTCTTTTTTGAAAAAGCATGAATGCATTATTTTAGCAGGCTGTTACTCTTCTTTATCTATTTGAACCAAATAACCTATAGATAACTTCCTGTAAAGCAAAGCAGCAGCCACAACAGCCAACATTTGAATCAGCAAGACCAGGTTGAACTAAAATTCCAACTGTTTGACTAATGCCACAGGTATCCAATAAAAATTCATAGAATCATAGAATTATTTAGGTTGGAAAAGACCTTTAAGATCATAGAGCCCAACCGTAAACCTAACACTGCCAAGTCCACCACTAAACCACGTCCCTAAGCACCACATCTATACGTCTTTTAAACATCTCAAGGGACGGTGACTCCAGCACTTCCCCAGGTAAGCATATGGTGGGCTGCAGGTAAAGACAGGAATCTGACAAAAACATCTTCCCCCTCCCTGAAATGAGTGTGTCATTCGAACTAAGAAGGATGTGAAAAGGGGAAAAAAAAAAATCCACAAAAAGGTGGAAGTATATGAGAACTCTCCAATCTCACAGCTACTCCAGGCCTGATTCTCTGAGATGCCAGGTGCTTGGCAAAGACAACATTCAGGCAAGCCAGATGTTATTCTGTGTTCTTACCACACCATCCAAAGTTTTGTATTCTTAGATTATAAGCATCCTGGGACTACAAGATTACAGAGCTATAAATTATTACCATGAAACCCCTGGAAGTCTCTTCTATCACTTTAACTGTCACACAAGGGACTGAAGTACCCAGCTGGATACCACATCCCACCCAGGACCTTTTCACCCAATGTAACAGATGAGCAACAGGACCCACCTAATCCCTTGGATCAACTTATTTACATGCTCACACTAAGATCAAGATGAAAATACTATGCTCCCTCATTTCAAGATCTCTGGAAGGTAGTAAACAGGTGGCCAAAAAGAACTGTACCTCATCTAAATGAGGGGGTCTTCTCTCAACAAAACCTGAGGGATTTTACACTCTGAGGAGCTGCTAACACAGAATAAAGTTACACACTTTCATGCTCCACCATGCTGAGATATTGTACCATACTTCATTTCAGACTCTCAATTCTCTCAAGTATTAAGTGTGCATTTTAACTCAGAAAAAAATAATCACATTTCAAAGTCACTGCAGAAAATAAAGGTTGCACTAAAGTCTAACAGTGTACACACAGTGAAACACTTCATGATGAATTCATCCACTACAGCCACAGTAAGCTGCACGAGTTCAACAACTGCACCCTGAAATTAGCTGAATTGACAGCAATTCAATTTTTTCTTCCATTCAAGACATTTAAAAGAAGCTCCAACCTAAATTCTCTGTAACTATATACCATTAAGAAGCTTTTGGTATCGTTTCTACAGGAGGGAGGGAGGCATCAACCAGCTGTAGTGCAGTACAAGCAAATACTGACAGGCAGCAGTCACTTCTGGTTAGTGACCAAACTGGACATATGGGATCACTAACACTCGAGTTTAAAATGACATCACCCAGCTTCTTATCAGCAAAACCTGGGTACCTCTTGTCTAGCTACAGTAATAGTGACTGTAGTCACAGTAATAGTGACACATATACTAGTTTGACTAAGGAGCTCATTTATTTATCATCAAAGCCCTTTCAGAGACCATTGTTCATATATTTTACTGGGCAGTTTATTTTGAGGCTACAAGGAATGCCACTTCTGAAATAAAATACTTCAGCTGTTGGTGCAGGACATGTAAAATGAATGTGAGCTGTCCTATATAAAGTCGATCATGCAATCCTGCAGGATTGGGCTATCCTGCAATTACAGGCACATGTGGCCACACCAAACTGCCAAACTCCTTAATACACAAGAGCAACATGAAAGTAATGAAGCATGAAGATAATGAAAAATTACTTTCTAAGCTTAAAACTAGAAAATACTTCTATATTCTTTTAAGTTTCACATTGAAATTTAGAAGTATCGTTTTTATCTCAGCTGTGGAGGGAAGGAGCTCTGTAACAAGTAGTTCCAAAACAAAGACAAAAGTCACTTTACAGATTGTCAGAATTAGGAAACAGGTTAAAACTACTTTTACCTCCCCACCTGAAAGCCACGATTTTACTTCATTTTCTTAGTAAGAGAAATTTCAAAAGCAGATAGACAACAAAAGGAGAATTCTGAAACATGTAATGGTGTTACAACCCACACAGAAGACACGTCCTCATCTAAACACAGAATTAGAAAGCACAGTTGCATTAATTAAGCTCTTTTGCCAAGACAACATGAATCTATTTAGGTATGCTTCTGTGGAAAAAAAGCCACCAAAGTTGTGTGCCACTTATTTGCACTTCTGTTTCCAGAAGCATTTTAAACTGTTTTAAGTAGTGTCCAAGACAACTGAATTGCAGATTAGTGTATTTTCAATGCATAAAGATGTTTTTATTTGATTTTTTCATAGCAATGTTAAGGAGGTACTGGTCAACCATTAGTAACAATCATACTACAAGAGATCGAGCAGCAAAATAACTTTCTGAAGACTAAGCTTGCAGGTGTTTGGGGTTTTTTTTTCTTTTAATTCTAATTGCTTCCTAAAGAACAACATCATTAGGAATTGTTCGTGTTACAGATTCCCTGCATTAGAAGTCCTGCTTCTTGTTTTCTGTGTAGTTTGAGTTAAATTATAACTTCTAGAAAAGGATTTATCACAGTACTTTAAATTCGCATGATCCAGGAGCAAGACTGAAGAACACCCTACAGAACTAAAGATTTTTTTCCTCATGCTAAGCAATCTTTCCTAGTAATGGGAAAGGAAGACAGAACAAGCCAAGTGTAATATTAACTCTAAGTCATAAAGAAACAAAAAAGCTGAAGCATAGCAATGCATGCTTAGTGTCATCCAAACGCAGCCCTAGACTTATGTCTTGCAAGTAAGTTAACATGTTAGCCAAGTACAAATTTCCCCAAATTCTATCTATTCTGCAGGTTCTCAGAAGTCAGTTTCTGAAGTCTGTTGCAAATTAGTCTTAAAAAGCTGAAGTTACTCAATACTTAGACCTTCTTACCAAAATTACACTTGAAGAGAGATCTGGTTTATATATTTAACACTAATCAAAATTTGGTCAAGAAATATATGTAAACAATAAGGATAATATATTTAAGGCTTAGAAAGAACACTGATAAATTCACCCCGGTCACATTAAAACATCCACATCTCCTTCATGGTCCTCCTCAGTCACTTTTAAAGAGAGCACTTCTTCATTAAGAAATAATCCACTCAGTCTTTCCTTACGAGCTTGCCTTTGCTCTTTCAGCTGTCTCTTGCGTAAGGCCTTTTGCTGTAGTTTCCGTTGCTTGGAACGCTTCTGTCAAATACAAAAGAGACACAAAATAAGATTTTGTTCTGTAGATTAGAAACCACCTTTAAAGCTGGTAAATGTAAGCTAACCTCTAAAATAACATCTGCTCTGAAAAATAACTAAAATGAATTCTCAGAGGTGGTAAAACATTCATCCAAAATCATATCCAATATTAAAATATCAAGACCATTTACCACATCTGAGTTATGAGGCACAACGATAGCCTGTAATGTTGCATAGCTGAGCTTTTGATCGGAAGAATCTTTATCGCGGGGAAATGTTACAGTTTTACAATAACAACCTGAGATGTTGAATAGCAAGAAGGAACTGCTCCTCTCCTCCACATTTGAAACTGAAATTACAGAGGCAGGACAGGTGCCACAGTACTACTGTAACTGAAACATGCTTCAGTAGGTCACTCCTCACCAAGTAATCTCATGACACATGTTGGAAGAATAAACTGAAGAAGATTCAAAAAGCCTGACGAAAATTCTAGTTAGGAAAAAAAAAAAACACAAAACAACACAATACAACCAAGACAGTTTTTACTGTCCAGAAAATATGCCTAGCGTAGGTTGATCAATCTTGAATAATTTTTTTTGTAAAACTATGTGCATTCAAAGAATTAATATAGATGCATAAGCCCTTATTCAAACCCCACTCACCTTAATCTAAACAAAAGGAATAAGATCTACTACACACAAACATCAGGCTTTCAGTTAGAAGAGCGCCAAGTTTAAATTCCTTATAGTCATGTCAGAGGAAACAGCACTGGTTTCACTAGATAACTTCAGCAGATACCCAGTTACTAACCAGGCTCCTTCAGTACAAACATCCCAGTTAAGAACCTTAAGAAGTTACACAATTTAACACATATGTGCAAAATTAGGAACTTTACTTTTGAATCCCGGATTCTTTCTGCAGCACTTGCGGACAAATTACTATCACTGTGTGCTCGACTCATGTTGGCACTTGAGTTTGAAGCGGAATTGGCAACACTAGAACCGCTGCTGCTGGCTGAGCTGACCATGCTGGCACTGCTGCTGCTGGCACTGGCACCGCTCACCCCACTGGTACTGGCACAGCTGTAGCTACTCCTCTTCCAGCTTTCCCTTGCAGACCGTTGACGAGGTCCGTGCTCCTTGATGTAGTTTCTCACCTTTAGAACAGAGGCAGCAGAATTACTAAAGCCTGGTAAATACTGTACTGAGATACTCCTTTTCATTGAAAAACCACAATTTGCCTATCAGTAATGATTTTGCTGTGGTTGCTTAAAAGCCAAGCCATCCAGCAATCATCAAGAGAATGGAACTAAACTAATATGAACTTCATTATGGAAGGAAGAAAACTAAGTAACAAGGTTTGGGGTTTTTTCCCCTCCTCTCCTGCTCCCCAAGTTTTCTTTATTATAACACCAAACAGGAATATCAGTCAAGTTCAACTGAACGAAGTTGTTTACCAAATTTATCAAACCCCTTTATTTTACAAGGTATACTCAAACAAAAGGGGGTGTAAAGAAAGCAGTACTTCTCTACTTTGATACTTACAAAATGTTTGAAATATTAAATAGGCCAAGGCTAGATGAGCAATGAATGTTTTCCATGTTTCAGTCTTTACCTTTATCATAACCACAAGCACAGAGCAACACTGAGAAGTTCAGCTTGTCTGGATACTGCAGCTTTTCCCACCCACACATCACAACAGTACAAAGACTAAGACGACAGTAGCATATATCTCCCATATCAATCAGGTGCCCTTCTTTGTTAGGATTTGTATTTTCTAACATCTCTAAGACACATTTTTCTATATCCCTTTTTACATTAAATTTATGGTCTTCCCCGACAAATTCCAGTCCTTTGGATTTCTAAATGCTAGGTTATATCCAGCGAGCAAAGGAAGATCCTCAACCAGCTGACGGTCAGAAAGTGGAATATACTTTGTCACAAACAGTATTGGGCCCACAGCATAATTAGTTACACACACACACACACACACACACACACACACACACACACACACACACACACACCAGCTTTGGCTTCACACATATTCTAAGCATGGTCTTTCATATGAAGGTTTAATACATAAAATATACTTTTGAACTCTATTTTCCCTCATTTACAATATCGTGCTGTAGTGTATCTCCCCATACCTAATGATTATGTATAAAAATTGATCATAACTCCACAAGAGATTTTGCAAGACGTATCAGATGCTGAAACCCAAAAGTCATATGTACAAACCTCAACTCACCTGTTTCAGTTTTTCATCTGTGAGACAGTTCAATTCAATAATGAATTCACTATCTGTAGGTGAGATCTGAGCAGTGGGATCAATAATTTTAATAATATCAAGTTGCTCTCGAAGGCCCATCTCTGTACTGACTTTGCGACTCAAATATTCAATATATTCAACCTAGGACCCAAAGAAAGGCAGGTCATTTTGAAGTATTACCAATTCTAAATGAGTGACAGAAAAAGAGAAGGACCAACAGCATAAAAAGTGCTCAAATTTCACACTTCCTATGATTCTAGCCTCACTGAGTATCCTCAAAAGCTCACAGTGAAAACTTGAGTACACATTAAACTCCCTACTGCAGATGCAAAAGACAATAAGATTTAGTTTCAAGAATCATGTAGTACTACATAGGTCTACATTTACAGCTACAGCAATCAGTATGTTTTTTAAGATGTGGTGCTAATTGAAAGTTCTTCTATATATTACAGTTCTCAGATAGAAAAAAAAAGTCAGTTTCACCTGTTCATCATTTGTCATGGCACTCCATGGAAGTTCATCGAGATTCCTGTGCTTGTTTTTCTTTTTCGGAAGCAGACAAGGAGAGCTGGGAATACTAGGTATAACATCAGAAAGTACATCACTCCCACTCGTAATGTCGCTGCCAGGCAACTTGTAATAGGCAAGAGAAAGAACAAAGCCTTAGGATATAGTAGGCAGATTCAAAGTCATTCTAACATTATTAACAATTCAAAACATACCATCAAATTAACGAACTGTTGCTTATCTATGTGCTCTTACAGCTTAATAATTACTCACAGCCCTGCAGATCTCCTTTGAATCTTCCAACAAACAGCAAGTGCAGCGAACTCAGTTCACACTATTCTCTACTTATCAATCCTCTCTTTAAAAATTTGCATTTAAGGAAACAGCAGAATGATGTGGCATTTCAACTGTTTCTCTTCTCCATCACTGTAAGTTGTCCATTACAATCCAAACCTAAATCCAAACCTTGCATTTTAACGCCTAAGTCTAGTTTAAGGAAGATCATTTCAAAATAGGTTTGTAATTTATCCCACAACCCTTAATTACACAAGATAATTCAATTAAAATCACTGTCATTTTCCTGGAAGTAACTGCAGAAATTTCACTAGCTCCATTTATTCAACTGACATGTAATTTCTGAAGGCGCTTCCAGTTAAAGGGTGACATTTGGATTACTCATGCTCAGATTCTACTAGGTAACACTATAAAGTGCTACAAAAAAAGTCTTTCCAAAATTCTGCAAGTCCAATCAAGTATGCCTCTTCAGAAAGCATACTTTAAAAAACAAAGAATAATTTTAAAAAGCTATTCACTAATCAAACATTCTGTCAGTTAACTAAGACAGGGGAAATTGCTTCTTTTCAAAAACAATCACGGAGTTTATCAGGCAATTAAAATTTCGCAACTCAGTGGAGTTCTAAATCTTTAGGATGCAATCTGAGTTGTTCCTACGGGCTGCATTGTACACATGTACTTGTAACTTCTGTGATACAACATACATACACCAGCAGTTAGACTAAAACAGTAAGAAATTCAGAGATAATCTCAGTCCATGTTAAGTTCATTTGCATCGTCTGGAACAGGATTTGCGCTTACTTCAAATAAGTGTTTTTAGTCCCTATACTGCACTTTAAAGACTCTGTACATGCTCTGACTAAGCTTTATGACACGATTTTAAAGTATTCCTCAGTATACTGTGAAGCATCATGTTTTCTATTTTGAAGTTATGTACAGGTTCATAGTTGATTCAAGCGTATAATATAAAAGTCGATCAAAGTCTATAATTTATAAAAAGATTCATATATCACAACTGAAAAGCAGAATAGGCAATGACAAGAGCTTCTGCACTTTATCAAGGTCCATTCCAAAGGAATAATTAGCACTATCAAATCACTAGGAGCAGACATTACAACCAGATTTCACTATCAGGGCAGATCCTCAGTACAAAGGAAATAAGCTACAAGGCACATATTGGTCACAACTACCGGAACATGTAAGCATCCCTCTTTGATGAGCTGACCTTCAGGCTCTCCTCCACACTAAGAACAGTGGAATAAAATGGAACAAAACATTTCCTTTATCATCAAAGATTCAGATAGCTGTTCTTACATTCAGTAGTTACCAAGAAACAAATGCTGAGGACTTTTCCATTAAAGCTAAATGCAGCATTTAATAGTCCACACAAAACTGTACATATAAAGTGGAACTAGTTTACCTGCCATTCAAACTCACTGTCTGACCAATCCCAATATGTGCTGATAGAAGAAGAGACATCACTGCAGACGCTGCCCTCGGGGAACAAATCAAAAGAGGTGAACTCCTGGTCATCCAACAGAGAGTAACAGTCATCTTGGTCACCAACCGAAACCGATGAGAACAGCTCCTCACTGCACTCCGAGCTGGCTACACTGGTTCCACAAGAGGTCAAGTTCCACCTACAAAACAGGACAAAATGAATAGAAATCAGCAAACATATTGGCATCACGTGTCCTGAAAAATTCTTTTAAGCCTCATAAAACTGTAAACTGGTTTTGGTTTTTGGTGGGGGGTTTTTGTGTGGTTGTTGCAAGGCGGGGTTGTGCGCTTTTTTGTTGGTTGGTTGCTTTTTCAAATACACTGAACTAAAAATATAATTTCCTACATGCTGGGATAGTTAAACTTCCATGTAAATTCAAATAAGCAAAACTAAGAAGTAAATCAGCTGGACTTCAGGACAAACAAGTAAAAAGAAATTCCATGTGGATAATCCCACACAAAACTAAGGCTTAGTAAGGAAACACATTATGGGTATACTCAAGGCTCTATTATTCACTGTTTTCAACTCTGAATGCCAAAAATAGTGGACATGCTGTTGGAATGAGACAGTGCAAGATGTAAAAATGACCCATGTGAAAATGCTATCATGCCAAAATTAAACACACTTTTTCCCCCTCATTATTCCATTTTAAAAGCTAATTAGCGCTGGTTTTAAGTGAAAACAATTGAGGACTCAAACTTCACATAACAGGTTTTTTACTCTAATGAGAGTAAACCAGAATTTAACAAGCTCATGAAATCAGTCTCCATATCTGGATTTATTTTACATATTAGTGAAAAGTAGGTCAAGACAACCATGAGTCAGCACAGCACTGCAATACAGCCAAAACAGTTTGAAATGGGTTTCTAAAATTCACCACACAAACCCATGCAACCAACTCCTGTTCCATCAGCCTACCTAGGAAAACCTTCCCCCACTCAACTGCAAAAGTTGAGCAAAAGTCTAGTCCTCACTATTGTTATTTAAGCTGCATACCAGGTTGGCTAAATATGCTTGTGATGGACTCATTCCCACATCTATTTGGCCAGCAGGGAATTTATTCAATGTTAAAGACATTTCAAAACTTTTATTTTAGCAGATCCAGGAGATCTTGTCCTTCCTCCCTTTCTGCATGTTGTGCAGGCACAGACTTTCGTGGGCAGGGCAATCAATCGGTATAGAGTGGAATATGAGCGTGGTGACACAACACACTTTCTGAACATTACTACAGTGTCAGGATTCATGAAATATCGATGAAAGGAAAGGTAGAGCGGACAGAGTTTAGAGACCCATCAAAACACAGGATGAGGTACTGGGGCTCTACACCCAACCAGCTGTGCAGAGATACCCCAGGTGTGCAGGATCACTGCAGGTGTACGCATTCAGCCCTCACCTTCCCCTACCTGGCGGGGCTGCCTGTGCTTGCTGGGGTGAACTGGATTAACAAGCAGTGGGAACTACATTAAAATTACTTGTAATTAAAAAAAAAAAAAAAAAAAGAAAAAAAAAGAAACCTTACACAAACATCATAGATTGAGCTGTGCATCAGTGCAAGACAGAGCACGTCCTTGCCCAAAGAAGTGAAATACCCACTCAAGCTGCCTGGGTTACAACCCGTGTTTGTAAAATGAGCAAGCCTGAATAACACACTCTAGAAGTGAAAGGCAATACAAAGAGAAATGTACAAAAACCAATTAAATGCAAATTTGGTGAATACTGCACATTTGTGTAACAGGTATGATACGAATACATCTCACTGTTCATGTAACAACTGGGTCTTATAAGAACTAGATCACGACAGTGTATCATACTTGATCAAGGCTCTTCATGCCGAATAATTTAAGAATCTATAATTAAGAGCTTGCCCTTGTAAATGATGTAATTTCCATGGTTTTGCACAAAATTAATTGAAAGATTACCTTATTATCCATTTTTCATTAAGACATACAAGAAATACTAATAACCAGTAAAGTATCTTGCAACTCTGCAACAGGAACTAAAACTATCCCATACATATGTTCAAGACTGAAGTCTTACAAATTATTCTCAAAAAAAAGGTATTTGTATACTCTAGATTAATACTATGCATAAACAGTGGCAGAATTAGGTTCTTAGGTAAGCAGGACAGGTTTTGATTTTCTAAGCTCAACTGGAATTTCTTTGCAGAGCTGCATTTGCATTTTTTAGAATAGACCTTTTCTACAAATTACAGACTGAATAATTTGCCCTTAATTAGTAGCAAGGGATGGAAATGTTTCTGCAGAAACTGGCGCAGTCAGCAAGCTGCCTGACTCATCCTGAGACTCTCCGGGTCTGCCTGCTGTCCACCAAGGCCTGCTTTAATCATTAAAAACACAGCACTCTCTAGTTGCCCATCCTACAGCGCTCAAACCCGCGTTTTTAAGAAATTCGGACAGGAGCAAACACATTTAAAAACCCGACCAAGCTCACACTAACTGCAACCTTACTAGCCAAAGCCAGACCGAGCTCGCACACGCACGGCCCCGCCGAAGGGAAGCGCAGCCCGGGCGGGACGGCGGCGCTGACCGCGGCCACAGCCCGGCTGGCACCGGCGGGGGCAGCGGGGAAGGGAGCACCGAGCCCTCCTGCGCCGGCAGCTCCGGCCCCGCCGCTGCCTCAGGGGCTGCCGGCGGCCCCAGCGAGGGGCAGCAGCCGCCTCCGGCCGCCTAAGCCCCGCAGCGCCCGCCCGCCCCGGGGCCCCTCAGCCCCCCAGCCCAGCCGCCTCGCTCCGCCGGGCGGGCAGCGGCCGGACCTGTTGGAGTGGAAGCGGTGCAGCGGGTCGGTGCGGTGGCAGGACGAGAGCTGGCAGCCGAAGTCGCTGACGTCCAGGCAGCCCTCCTCGCTCAGGCTCCAGCTGCCGCCCCGCGGCGGGTGCTGGTGCGAGAGCAGCGGGCACGGCTCCTCGGGGGCCAGGAACTTCTCGTACGGCTCCTCGGTCATGGCGGCGGGAACAGATCCGGCGCAGCCCGGCGGCGGGAGGAGGCGAGCGCCTCACGCACACAGCGGCCGAGCCGCCATGAGCAGCCGGTCCCGGGATGCGCCTCAGCCCGGCGGCCGGCGCGACCCACTCTTTCCGGTGCCGGGCCAACCGCGCCGGGACGGCACAGCGCCCCCTGCCGCGGCGGAGGGCGGAGAGCGGCCCAGGCGTGCCCGCCCACAGCACACGGCCCCGCCCTCCGCCCCGCGCGTGGGGCGGTGCGTCAGCCGGGCGGGCCGCGCTGCCATGGCGGCGGCGGTGAGCGCGGCGGCGCTGGGCAAGGCGGCGGGGGTGGCCTACGGGCATGGGGAGAGCGGCGGCGGCCGCGGCGGCAGCTTCCTGGGGCCGCGGGTGCCGGCCGAGGTGGAGGCCATGGCCCGGGGCGTGCAGGACGTGGGCAAGGACACCTTCCGGCGGCTCCTCAAAGGTAGGGCCCGAGCGCGGCCTGTCTAGGCTCCCCGGGGCCGCGGCCGGACGGGAAGGATTCCCCAGCGCTTCTCCCCGCAGGAAGCTAAAGCTGAGGGTTCAACACAGTGAAAGGTTTCCCTGGCTGTATTCTGAAATGCTGTAAAATCTGTGAGAACCGAGTATGGACTTTTGCAGCTATGGACGGCTCCCAAACTGAGTGTTATTGAAATCGTTCCTCTCCCAGCCCTCAGTCCCAGGCTCGGGTTGCTGTCAGGTTGCATAGGGCATGTGGAATCAGAGACCACCTGGATATTTTTGTCACATGCAGCAGAAAATAAAAGAACCTTAAAGTGCAGGTGTCTGTCAAAGTCAGGACTGTACGATTGAAAATGCTGTTTAGTGTTTGCTTGTGATGCTTCTCCCTGTGGCAAGGCAGGACAGGTGAGATGTCCTCAAGGCACCTTTGACCACCAAAGTCAGGGTTACTTGGTTGAGTAAATTACTGTGTGCAGAATGCTCACAGAATAATCAGAGGAGTTGGTTAGCAGAGCGAACAGCTTTTTCATGGCCAGCTGAGAGACCAGCTGCTGCACAGCATGGCATAGCACTGCGACCCTCACGTGCACATTCTCTCATATATCTTCCTCTCGGGGTTTTTCTTCTTAATTTCAGCCAATAAGGACTCAAAGCATTTGGTAGCTGTTTTGTCTTTAAAAGTGTTGCTGCACAGTGTCAGAAATGGAGCAACATATCCAGGGTTTCCTTACAATAATTGGAAGTAATAAAGCTTTGTATAGGGAGAGGCATTTGGGACAAAAGTAAATACAGATGTTGAACCATATTTGCTGTCTAGTGCAGGGGCAACAGGGACTGAAAAGTTGTATCAGTGCCAGGAAGACTGACCATCTCCTAAACCCCATCTGGATCTAATTTCAGTGTAAATTATTGCCTGCCTTTAGGTGTGCAATAAATGCTTCCCACTGTAGAGGGAGCAAACAGTCCTTCAGACCCCTCTGAAGCCAGGGCAGGTGTCCTTGCCACACCCATGAACTTGTGCCCATGTCCCCAGAGTGGATGGGGATGGCCGCCAGGTTACACAGAGCTGGCAGAAATCGCCAGTTCCCTTCTGCTCTTGCTGGCCGGTGATTAGCAGCTTGCAGGACAGCAGGTTTTTTCCCTTGAAGGTGTACAAGGCTTTGAAGACATGATAGATTTCAACAGAGCATATCTCAGTTGCTCTGGCACTAGCACCAAGTAAGTTTTTCAAGGCTGTTGCTGTTCTCTATTGCTAAATAATAACTAACATAAAAAATGAGATGCTGCTGAGCCTGCTCAGTTCATGATGTAAAAAGTGCATACACTATTATCTCAGGGTTATCTAGCCAGTGTTATTGCTGGCTCTGCTAAACTGCAAATGTCAGTTTGAGGCCACAGGCCTCTCCTAATAGGGGCAAATGATCCAGGAGTGAGATTTTCTTGGGATGGTTTTGTGGTATTCTTTTTTTACTCCCTCAGAGTGATTGTTGGAAATGTTGGTACAGCTGATATTTCTGAGTTCCCTGAGGTATACTTGGTAAAAAATCTAGGGTAATGCAAGTAAGTTATAAAATAACACATGGATTTTTAACCAGTTATTAAGGTGTGTCAATAGAAAGAAGACCGATATTGTCATTAAAGGTTTCTAGTTAAAAACTATAAGCAGCCTGTTGTTCTTTGAAGAGACAGATCACAGTTGTACTTAAATAGGTAAATAGACAGCAACCTGCTTCCTGCTCTGCACATGGTCTGGTAGACAGGCCTTAGTGCTGATCTGTATTTGATCTTTCCCATAAATAGACTCTTCTCAAAGTCAGTTTTGTTGTGGTAGAACAGAGCCTTTTTCAGACAGCATGGAAAGCACCTTGCACATCCTGCTGCTCTGTGTGAAATCCGCCACACAGATCCTTCCAGACAAATTCACTCAGCCACAGGAATGATCCAAGACTTGCCACTGAATTTGGTGTGCATTTAAAAATGTGGAAAGCAAAGAGAATTATCCAGAATCAGAAGGCAGCAGTCAGTGGAACCCACCTAATACCAAAGAGAAGGCTGCCAGTTTGATTAAAATGCCTCTTTTTTTCCCCCAACCTTAGTATTAAGTTAATCACTTAGTGTTTGCTTTCAGTAACACTTGTTGGACATTTTTAACTTTTCATGTTTTATTCGCAGCACTAAATACGTCTCACTATAAATGACTAATCTAATGCCCCAATCCTGCGGTGAGATTGTGTCAGTAATTTTATCCACAGTGCATCTTCCTGTGGCTCCAGCAGTTCATCCAAACTGATCAGAGTGCAGGACAGAAGCTGACATGACAACATAAATCTATATAAGCCAGTGCATCTGTAGAAAAAGAAAGAATAACTGAATGACGAAGATTGAGATAAACCCACACCAGTTATTAGTGTATAACATTGCCACATGGATCAACAGTAATTTCCTTGAAAGTTTGTATTATCAGCAGTTGTGCAAAGTACAAGACTTGAAGGTTTAGTTTTGTCTCCTTGCTCCTTTAATCCTTAGTCTCTGATGACATGGCAAGATTAATTATGTGAAACACTGGAGAACAGTGTTGGATTGTTTACTCTCTCAGTCCTGTCTTATCCTGTGTATCAGAATTTTAATTAAGCTGTAAGCAGCCTTCTGATGTGAAGAAGTTTTTTGATAGAAGCTCAAGTTGGATTTGTACTCATGAGTAATTAAATTTTAATTTTTTTTTGCATTATCCTACTGGAACAAATTTCAACAGTTAAACATCTTCAGTTTTATAAAGCAAAATCTTAATCCATTGAAGTTCTCTTTGTAAAGTGTTGTGAGACTGACCTGTGATGGTGGATGATCAGATGTATTTACAGAGACCTGAAGTGACAGTTTCACATGAGGAAGAATGTCAGGACATTAAGTCAAGTAAAATCATAGACATGTTTATGTTAATGTTCACAGTTTCCAGGTCTTTGTCTTTTTAAAAGGATCTTGCTTTGCTTTCTTATTTACAGTTACTGTTAATGCATTGGAAGGAAAAGACTGCAAGGAATCTGTCAAGCTGATTGCAGAAAGCACTAATCTCTCAGAAGAGCAGCTTGCTTTCCTCATTTCTGGCATGTATACCCTTCTTCGAGAAGCATTGAGACTTCCCTTATCAACTTTCAAACAAGAAGTAAGTTCTGGGAATACTTGGAGTTCTGATAAGTTACAAGTTGCGTCAGACAGGACTCACCATCTAAACCCTGTTTGCCGGGGTTGGGAGCCGCACATGAAAATGTTGCTCCAAGTTAAAGTGGTTAGAAGAAACTGTTAAAAGTCTAGAGCTTATTATTTTGCTTGTTGGGTAGATTTACAGTGAGCTTTTTGGAAGTATACTTAAGCTTCAGGAAAGAGATTCCCGTATCTTTTTGTGCTTCAGCATCCTGTTTACTGTGGATGTTTGTATCAAAACTGCTGGCACTAGAGACTAAAACTCCTGTGGGGATACACCAGGCAAGTAACAACTCTTAATTCACTAGGTAAGAAATGACCTTTCAAGACTGCATCCTGCAAAATTTCACCTTTGTCTTTCTAGGTTTTTAAGGAAGACCTAAAGGAGCTCAGGTATGCCTGTTTATGCCTGATTTTTTTAATGTTTGTTTTTCCATAACTTTTATGTAAATGCTTCCCCAAATCAAATTTTTTACACAACAAAATTGGTACAAAAATTACCTGTAAATAACACATAATACATCTGTTGCAAAATGACATATGAAGTCAGAGGAAAAAAAAACAGGTGTTGTGTAAGGCTTGCTGAGCATGAGCGGTAAATTCACATGCTCTGAAGATTGGTCTAATTTGGTCTGTAATGTAGGTTATGCAAATGTGAGTGACCTCCTCTCTGCCATCCCCACATTGCCCTGCAATATTTTTTAACATGTTTGGTAAGACAGTGGTAACACTTCAGAAGCCAGGAAACTGCCCTACTTTTTTTCTTTGAAAGACCAATGATATAATGCTCATTAAATCCTGCCACCTTGTTCAGCTATGCTCTCCCCTGCCCGTTACCTGTAGTGTTTGTTACAGTCTTAGACAAAACTCGTATCAGTCTGTTCAGCATATCTGAATAGAAGTGCATATCCAAAAAGCTAGACATCAGATGCTAATAGTCTTGATAAGTTTTCCCTTATTTCAGTAGCGCTGACAGTAGCAATGACAGAATAACAGCAGCTGATATTTTCATCTATAGAGAAACCTCTGCACCAAGGCCCAGTTATTTTAAAATGCTAATTTCCCATAATTCTTAGCATTCTGATTACTACCTAGGAGAAATATATAGACATGTTTCGAATTCAGTCTTTTTTCATCCTTATTTGTCCGTTAACCTGCAAATTGGCTTTCTTCACAGACTCGGTTCTGCAGAGTCATAAGCATAATTGACTTTATGAGCAACTTCAGGCAAATTAAAACTGCAGATTTAGACATGTAATTGGTGAAAGGTGCAATCGGGGGCCATGATGAAAGGTCCCTTGCAAGTTGATACAATTTAGTCTGCAGCTCAGTGCCGGAGTTTGGCCTGCATTCTGTCTTGTGAGCTAAAATGCAAGTGGGTTCCTCTGCCGTGTCATGGGGTTCACACCCAGGTTAAAGTAGGTCAGTAACAAACTCAGGAATTGCTTTTGACCCAGTGGGAGTTGGGTTGGCTTTTTAGAGGTGCACACAGAATGTGATCAGTGTCGTTAAGGAATAACAAAGAGCACTAAAAGCTCAAGCCATAAATAACGCAGGATTGAGACATCCTCACACCTTCTTCCTTGCCCTTTGAGTTCCTTCCTCAGAATGTTTCTTTGCAAAATGATTGCCATCTGTAGCTCAGGCCTGAGCTGTGCCCTGTTATGTGTCTGATCTGCTTAGTGTGTGACTGGCCTCATGTCAGCTGCTTGCACCAGGAACAGAATTTTCACCAAAATCATAAACTGTACAGCAAAAATAATGCAAGCGCAAAGGTAGCATTAATGCTTCTGTTTTAATAACACTTGCTCTTACAGTCAAGCAAGTATTGTGATAGGTATCATAATAATTGTATTGCAACCCCTGCCTTCAGCTATTCCACTACATACAGAGGATATTTGGTCATCATCAGGATGCGTTAAGTGATACACATGCCTCCTCACTTCCCAGTTTGCCTCAGATAACAACCTTGCTAATATTAATCCAGTTTTATCCAAGCACCATTTAAAAATGTGGTTTAACCCCATTTCTTCCATTGGGAATTCAAGCTTTAATAACTGCTGTTTCATCTTCCCACTGTGCGAGTCAATGAGTTGTTTTTTCTCCCACCATTAGACACTGTAAGCCCTTTAGGACAAGTAACTTCCTTGTTTGCTTTGATTTTTCTTTGATGTAACACAAGCCACTGGTGAGTAAAGTAATGTCTCTGGGTCCTGATTCATGTTGTGTGCTGGGTTTAACTGCGGCAGCAAGACGTAGTTACTTCTCCCATTTGTCAACCTGCCTCTCAGTAGGAGGTCACCGTCCCTGTGGCAAAGGCAGCTGAATGGATCGTGTTTGCTCTGCAGTCTTAGTGATTCACAGCCTGATCTATTGAACTGAAAACAGCAGCTTGTTTGTGAGGCAACAACAGTGTCAGAGGAAGGGCAAAGTAATGGAGAGGCACAGGGTCGATGGAGAGTCAGTCTGTTTGACCAGTTCTCATGGTCCCCATCAAATTGAGGCTTGTTCTCCCCATGTTGGATTTGCTCCTTTTGTAAGTAATCTTATCTACAAGGGCCTCTGTTTTTACTTTCGAGGCAGCAATTCATTCTGTCTTTTCATTACACTTAAGTTGAAAGTGAAATGAAATCTGTAGGTTTGGGATTTTTGGAAGCATGCATTGCTGCGCTTGTCAGAGCCATGAGTAGATGCCTGGCTTTACCAAGAGAAGTTAAGCAAATATGGCATTGTTTTGAAACTCACTGTTGCCATATTAGGCAGGACAGGAAGACAAAATACAGGTTTTAGGGTTCTTGATACAAAAACAGGCTGTCCTTTTGAGAGCCTAGACTGAACCGATACTGAAGTGCTTACGTAAGAGTTGATGGCAATTTTGAGCAGTGAAGATAGAAAATGTTGACTCATTTTTTGTGTTCTATAATTTTTTTTTTTTTTTTGGTAGCTAAGGCCATATATTCATAGTTACAAAACACTTAACTATTTTGTGTTGCTTTTCTTTTTAAGGATACCAGAAGATTTCATCGTGGACTTTTCCAGTATAGTCTTTGGTAACAGGTTAGTGTCCTCATGTGTCACACATTGTGCAACCAGCAGGGTCGCACAGAGCTCTGCTGACAGAAATCTCAGGCCTACTGAAGGAACAGCAACATTATCTAAATTAATGAGAACATGATTTGTCTCTTCATTTTGATTCAGCATAACATCATGTCCACCATGCATGGCTATATGTGCAATAAGTAGCTTTCATGCCAATTTTCAGTTTTTCTGTGACCATCACCCATTGGGTTTTATAATGTTCTGTAGCCTCTGTAAGGTGCATCAATACCTACAGACAAAAAATGCATTGCAGAATCAAGCATTTTTATAATAATTATCATTGCAACTTAGAGCAAAATTGAAAGACTTGCTTTGTTGAGAGGCAACATATGCCTTCTGCATGCTGTGGTGTATGGAAGCTTTCTCAGATAGTATTTAATCAAATCTTAATGTACAGCTGAATTGGGAATTCATACTGAGTGACTTGATGACATGTATAAGAGATGAAGTGCTCTGCCAGCTGTAATTTGTTTTCTAAGCAGTATATCTCAGTAGCTCCAGAGGAAGGACTAAATCAAGAACCGATTGAACAGCCTCTCTTGTCCAATCTAGGGATTCCTTTTTTCTAGATGGTTCTCTGCTCAACCATATTTAACTTATTCTACATCTAGAAATTGCTTGAACTTTTAGCATACGCAAAACTTTCCCCCTTTTCCCACTCAGCATGTAGCATCACTAACGCAGCACTGCTCCAGATACTCTGCACGGAATCCTTGTAATCATAGTTGTGGTATTTCAGTTACCCTCACAGGGGCTGAAGGCTGCTGCCAAAGTTAAAAATATTTTTCATTTCCTTGGTTAAGATCTTGGCTTAAAGCTAAAGGTTCTTGGAGTAAAAATAAATTCAGCCTTCTCATCTTTTCTTTCCTCTTCTGTTTGAATTATAGGTGTTAAGAATGCAAAATTCATGGTTGCAAAGTGGAAATATTGTTTGCAGTGGAGAAAGAAGATAAATTTAGATGTCATTTGAAGCATGCATGATTGTCTGTTTTCTACTGTGAAATCACGATGCTGGAAAATTTAGCTTTTTCTGACTTTGAAAGCTGTGATTATCCAGTATAATCTTGCTCTGTGTTTTGAGACCAGAGAAGAGCACCTCAGATTTGATTTCTAGACAGATCTTCTTTTATAATCTTAAATGTAACACTGAATCATACATGTGCTCATTGAGTTGTAAATATAAATGATTGTGAGGTAAGAGAAGTTATTAGCATCTGATCAGAAATTCACTATGATCTACATAACTCAGAAAAATCCATTTTTAATACTTTTCCTGGCATCTTATCCTGTTTTTGCAATTTTGTTCACTAAACAGCAGCTCTGAAGTACTGGAAAATTGACATTTGTACTTCTGTGTCCCTACAGTTCCATAACACTGTAGAGACTAAGAGGAAAGAAAAACTTTCCACACTGACGCCATCAAATAACTGCATGAAATAAAAACATTTTTAAGGGAAAAGGCAACCCTCACTTTTCCCTCTCTGAATGTTTTTAATAAATGTGTTGCATTTTTTCAAAAATAGTGTAGCTTTAGTTTCTACCGGGAGGGTGCATTCTGTGTGCTGTTGACATTTCATACATATTATACCAATGTATTCATTCTCCCCGTTCACTGGCCTGCTAGGCATGTCTTGTTATGTACATAGGGAACCATCCAGAATTTGTCTTTAGTTTTGATATTAAGTCAGCTCCTGCTCCAAATTATCTAATCTGCTCTTCTGTTGCATCCTTTGGCAGATGATGTTCACGTCACCAGGTCTATCATCCTTTCCACATATAATTTGGATGGTTTGTAGCTGCTCCATGGTGCTTTACTTGTTCTAACTTCTGCACTATGTGGTGACAGTATAATGCATCTGTTGGCACAGTGTTTATGGAATGTAATTATAGTCTATAGGTTTTGGATCCATTGAGGCTTTTCTGCTCCATTTTGCTATTCCTTTTAGAAATCAGTGGCTTGATTAATGCCCTGTATAATCTCTGTATGTATGTTTGCCATTCTTCACAGGATTATTGCAGTTGCGATCTTGTCCAAGCTGGGAAGGTGCTGACAGAAGCTTAAACTAAGTTATAAAAGCTGTGACTCATTCTGAGGGAACAGTACCGAAGTGCAGTCCTGACCAGAACTAAAGCTTTGTGGTTTGGCCACAGAAGTGCCATAGTTTTAACAACATTCAGAAGCTTCAATGTTCAGGTGTTGCTCACCTTTCCCGCCACTGCAAACTAGGATATCTTCCTGTTTTCTCTACACTTTCTGCCCCCAAAATGCTGATGCTGCACTGGATGGACTATCTTCCATTGATGGGAGTTAGTGTGTCTTAAGGAACCAGTAGCAGTTTGGCTATTTTTAGGCACTCCCCAAATTAAGTGTTAATGAAGTTTCTTTTCCCTAAGTTTCCCGTACCAGAGACTCATGCACGGATTCCAGAAATTCTTAAATAATTTTTTTGCAAAGTACAGTGTAGAGCAGCTCAAGCCGGTGCCTCCTGAAGAGGGACCATCAGTGGAAGAAAACTTATAGACAATTATACCCCCACAATCCAAGACCTCACCCACTGTGCATCAGTCCGGGCCAACTGCAAAACTAGAGTCTGGAGTCTCCCCATTCTTCACTGGATCTCTCCATTTTTGTCCGGTGGACTGTCAGTTGAAGTGCTGACCTTCAGTTGCTATTTTGCACCTGCAGCCGTAGAAAAATAAATTATTGGCAATAACCAAAACATTATTCTGTTTTGTCATCTTTTAGATGCCCTTCTGTTCCTTTACTTGTCTTCAGGGACACAGCTCCCCTTATTTTCTAGCTTGAAGACTCTGTGGCCTTTTTTTTCTTAACAAAGCAGAAAGTTCAAAAGTTCACAGCTTGCAGAAATTATGCTAAGCAAGCTTATTTATGCTAAGCGAATCCTATATAAGCAGTTTCTAATCAAGTTCTATAAGAAGTAGTATACCAAATAATTCAATAAGCTAAGGAAGTCTATTCCCTACCATTAAGCAATTCTCTGGCAGCGTCTTGCCACTGAGGAAAAGGCCTGTTCTTGTTGTTTAATCCCACTAATGACCATTCTAGACTCCAGCTCCTCATATTTACACCCAGCTGTGGGGACCTACTTCTTATCCAGTAGCTGAAAGTGAGTAAGAACCAGCTGCTTTGCTTTTTCTGCTCATTCCTTTACCATACTACTAGGAATGTGTGTCACTTCTGAAACCACCACTCCCCCAAAAAGAAAAAGAAAAAAAAGATAAATTATTTTTTATTTTGCCTTTGTAAGAGTATTGGGGGATCTCAGCCTGTCAGCCCTGTGTACCTTATCAAATGATTAATCTTTCTGGGCAGTTTCTAAAGGCACCAGCTAACTTGCACACGAGAATCTGAGTAGGGATGTTAGTCTGTCATTCCTAGAGTCCTTGATTTGTTCAGAGAGGATTCCTTGCTGATGTAATGTCAGTAATTAGATTACATCTAGCGCCATGGATAAAGGATGTAAGGTCCCTTATCCTGCCCTTGGCGGGAGTACTGGAGTAGATAACTTCCAGAGACATGGGATGCTTAGCAAAAAAAATATAAGTAACACCAAGTCCAGACTAGCTCGCAAATGGACCAGCTGAGTGACCTCATTCTGAAAACATTTCTGCATATATATCTAAAAATGGGTGGTGGTTATGTGTTTGTATCAGATTTGGCTTGTTTATTTACCTAGAGCTTAAGATGCTGTTAAAATTTTAAAGATTGTCAACCATCTGAAGTTTAATTGCTGTCAACTGTATTTCCTCACAGAGATAAGCTGAGGGTTGATTGGCCTGATCCTTCCTGCAATATGAGTAATAAATAAGTCCTTGGCTTCTTACACATTAGACAAGACAAAATTTGTGAAGGTTGTGCTGGGGTTGGCAGTGAACATAATGTAAGGAACCTAAGAGTTTGTAAATTATGTTGGATTAGCAAGAACCGCTGTGTGGTTGTTTTTTTTTTAACTATGCTTCAAAGTACACCCTAATATTACTATATTTTAAAACATTACTGCTCCCTAATAATGGATACTTTCTGCTGAAGGAGCACAGTGACCTCCTTCCAACATTTTTGCTCAAGTTATCTGTCTCGTTCCTGCTTGCTTGTTTCTGTTGGATTTGCATGAAGGTAACGATATACTTGCAGATGCCTTTCTATGCCTCACAGTTGCATATAATTGAAATAATAGATATGCCAGCCACCACAATGACTCCTACTAAATTTTATAGTGACATCAGTTTACTAGAATTAGACAGAGTCACTTGGTCTCTGTTTTTTTTTTTTAACATGGACCATAGTTAAGCATAGGAAAAGTGGGTAATCTGAGCACAACTGACTTAAACACACAAAACCTCCACTCATTTAGACCTCTCTAAATGAGGACAGATGTAGAAGAGAAACAAGTTCTGGACAGGTTTGTTCTGAGAAATGATATTTTCTGTTTAGATTGTTGTTTCTGTTTATGAATTTGCATTTCAGTCTCCCATTTCTGATTGACTCTGTAGGCGTCCTGCTTCCGAAGGCACAGCTCTGGTACAAAGAAGTAGGCTGCCAAGTGTCCAGGACTTCAAGTGGAGAGTGGACGTAGCTATTTCCACAAGGTATAAAAGAGAATCCTGCAAGACCCTGGCAATTATTTTTTCCAAGGTTCAACTCACCTTAAAAATGTTAGTGGTGTTAAAATGTATCTTGCTATTAGGGATTGGCAAGTAGCACAATGGCAAGATGCAGAGGGGATTTTCTGAACAGTGTAGAAGTCAGTTTATATACAGGTTACTGCTGTTAACATGGACCTGCCAACAGGCTGCTGCCTTCATCTTCTAGTAATGAGACTTTTTAGGCTCCTTATTTGTTCTGATCTCTAAAACCTCTGTGCTAGAAACATTTTACTCAAAGTTTGAGTTTCTCTTTCAATATTTTAAAACTTAATGGAGCTGATACCACTCTACATTTCCTCAGAGATGATGAAATAAATTAGACGGATTGAGCCTCACACAGCCAGCCAGGCTCTTGGTTTCAGTGGATCAGGGGGGGGAAAGAATCTATCCAACTTCTCAAGTAGACTATCATTTGTATGTTGCGCATGTTAAATAAAAGGACTTTCCATCACCTGTACATCTGCTGTAGATTCTACAAAAAGAGGCTTCAGAACAGCACCTTTACGCTGCCATAGATATGCAGTTGGTCAGTGATCTAATCCCTAGTTTCTTTCACCAGGCAGGAGCAAAGGCCTTTGTGATCATCCCATCTGCGCCTGCAGTGAACAGCTTCTTGCCATCTGCCACAGCAGAGGCAGCGGTGGGGTGGATCTTTGGCTAGAGCCAGAGGGAAACAGAAACCTGTTGTCTGTGCTGTTCCTGGTCTTTCTCTAGGTCTAACCAAGATGGACCAGGCTGAAAGAAATGATTCAGTATTTGTCAATAGCATAAATTGTTAGCGTGAGTGACTTCATATTGCGTTCACAAATACCTGCATCCAAGGGAGAGTGCCATCTCTTTGCTGCCATAGTTGAGAGGCCCATGGATTATAGGGATAGTCCTCCTGAAACCAAGAAAAAAGGCTCCTAAATGAAAATTGTAATGGCTACAAGTTCATGTGACTCTCAGGTGAGCAGTGCTGTAAGCACCACACAGGTATCACTATGCAGAAAAAATCTGTACCTATAAGAGAGCAAAATGTACAGATAAACATCTTCAGGCACAATGCTTGTAAGCTGCAGGTAAATCTATGTTTTGTTTTTCAAACAACATAGGAGCAATACATTATCCTTTTCTGGTTTCCTTCCTCTTATTTTCCTTTCCATTCAACCCTCCCTGGGATTTCTTGTTAATCATCCAGCAACAGCCTCTGCGAAGAGCTACAGCTTCTGGCTGTAACGCCTGTCAGTAACTGAGCTGGCTGTGGCAATATCAGTTCATGGAAGCTGCACAAAAATTACTCGTTTCCCCTCTTTGGGTCATCAAATAACAACCCACAAATTTAGAATAAAGCCTGGAAGAGCTTGATTCCCTAAATGAGATGGCAGTTGAAAGTATGAAGGGATGGAAAGGATTAATGCAACATGATTAACTGCATAAGAAAACTGTGCATTATTACTAGCAGTACTTGGTCAGCTCTTATTCCTACCATAGTTCCACTAAACTAGTTATTACATAAAATGAAAATGCTCTTAAACTTCCAGTTACTAAACTATTAAAAACTTTTTTAGTCTCAAGACTGAGGTAAATTGGACAGGACTCCTATGTGCACCATTTTCCAGCCAGCCAGGTACAGGACTGTATGATTGAAATTACCATGTTCTATGTAAAGGCTGTGCGAACATCTTAAGTTGTTAATGTACAATGCTGTACTCATGACACTGCTGATATCTATTGTTGTAATACTAATAATGTAAATAATTTCAGTTCACTGGCCCGTGCACTTCAACCGTCCATTCTAATGATGATGAAGCTTTCAGATGGGACAGCTCATCGCTTTGAAGTAAGTCTGATTGCCATAATACATAAAAAATAAACCACTTGAAATTCTTTTTAGAAAGTTGAATTACTATTTAAAATATTAAAGCTTTTGTGGAAAATGCATTATTGTTGGTTGGTTTGCTTTGAAATCCTTCATTTTCAGTGTTGCCGCATGCAATATATGCCAACCAAAATAATTTCATACCTTGTTCCTACACACACTTTGCTGAAACCTCATTTGTTAGAAGAATATCAATTACTGAAAAGCACTGTTGCATGATATCTGGTTTGATTTAAAATTATGGTTTTGTTATCAACTGTAACCTTCAGACCTGATGGTGGCTCTTGAGGGCAGAAAAATGACTGGAGTAGTTTATATAATGTATGATACACTTTCAAACTTCCTGTACTTGGTAGAGAATGGTAACGTTTGCTTCTGTGGCATGGGTAGTTTCGTTGTTTTTCTTCATACAGTTCTTGGTGCTGGAAAGAAAGTTAAAAAAAAAACTAAAAACCTCTTTGCTTTTTACCTCAGAATTAGCGAATGGCAGTATTTATGACACTGTACGTAAAGGCTTGCCAGAAGATGGCATAAACTCTTCCATATTTTTAACCTTTGAAAAGGAGTCCTATTTGTTCTATAAATAACATGGTGGTACATACAGGAATTCAGTGCACAGCAGGCATTGCATTTGAACTCTGTAAAGACTTTGGCTTCAGAGAAAATACACTGTGTAGCTGTTATTTCCCTTTTTTCCCCGCTCGCTACTCTTCACCCAGATGATTTATTTGAATTATTAACGTCAAATATTTTATCTTAAGCCTAAAAAAAAAAGTATTTAAAGAAAGACGGGACTGACACTGTGGAATGTTCCCCATTCATAGGTATGCCCTAGTCAGAGTTCCTAAGATGTTTCATATTTTCTAACCTCAATATTCTGTTTCAGGTGCCAGTTGCGAAGTTTCAAGAACTGAGGTACAATGTTGCCCTTATACTGAAGGAAATGAATGATTTGGAGAAAAGGAGCATACTGAAGATCCAGGACTGAGCGCTTCTCAATTGGGAGGTTTTAGAACAGAGCTGAGACCCTCAGCGTGTGCTGTGAATGGCAAAGCAGAGGACCATCACTACTTTGCCTGACTGAACTGCAGTGTAACATTTATGATCTCTGCTGTAAATAGTTTTTCAATTCAAGTTTTAAAAGCACAAGCTCTTTTCAAAAGACTTGAGAAAAACAAGAAATACATCCATGAAAAAGTATAACGCTGTTTGTGAGCATTTTTGCGTGATTCATCAAAACATTTTTTAAATAACTGTCTTAATACATAGAAGAGTCATTTATTTCTGATTATGATTCATCACTCTAATTATTTTTGAAAGCCTGCTACCGGAAGCCACATCAATGTGTATCATAAGAAAGCTCTGCAATATCTCAAATAAAAAACTAACATAAAAAACCCACTCCTGTGCTCAAGTATGACAAATATGCTCTTGAGTTTTGCATAAGTAACATTGTTTGGCTTCTCACTAAGTAACTGAGGTATAGCTACAGGTATTTAAAGGCTAATTTTGAAGAAAATTGGAAGTCAGTGGATCAAGAAGGAAGTGTCGACTGAGCTTCCAGAACTAGTTCCCTGGAGTTGCAGAAGTGGAAAGGTGCAATCTAAGTCTTTATCTGGTTGATTGGAATGGGCTAAATAGCAGTGATCTCATAGATTTCTAACTGGACGTGCCTGCCTCTTGTTTCACGTGTTTCCTACGTGTTTGATGTGAATGGCGTCATCTGACTTAATACCGAGCAGATATCTCTGGCACTGCCATAACAGCGAACAGCAGGACTTTGCAATCTTGTAGACCACTACAGCTGTATATTGTTAATAGTGCGAGTCAGACCGCAGCATGAAGAGGCTGTGTACAGCGTCTGGGTTCAAAGTCACAGCTATGAGGATATTCAAGCCCCCAGGTCAAGAAAATAATTAAGCATAAGCTGAAGTTCCCTAAATTGGCCAGGCAGTTGGATTTAGATGATCCTTGTAGGTCCCTTGCAACTGAAATATTCTCTGTTACTCCTTTGCCCCATGTATAAACCTTGGAAGAACTCCCTTAACTTGAAACATATGGTTTAAGTCTCATTTAACACCATGGGACCACAAGTATGTCCCTAAGGTTTTTGCCAAGAAGGGATGCATTCCTCAATCATTGCGTGAATTTTCCCCCAGCAGCAAAGGTATGGAGGCTGTTGGCAACGGTCCAAAGATGGCACAGGCCACGGGCCCTAGTAGTATTGGATTTATGTGGCTGTCAAACACAGTTTAGAAAGCAACTGCCACTATCATTTTTAAGCATTGGCGTATTCTAGCTGCTGTCAGGGTTTCTATCTCAGTAGTACCACCCATACTTCTCTCATTTTTTTTTAAGACTGTAGAACTTGCCTTTATCTTCCTCACTCCCTGCAGAAAAATACTGAAATAAAATCATGGATTCAGGGGGCCTTTTACACTCCCACAGATGTTTGTGTAGGAAAATTCACGTCCTGTTCTCTAACCATCAGTCGTGGCACCTTCCTGGCGTAATGGTCAGGTCTCCCTCTTTTTCTATTTTTTTTTTAATTGGCTCAACTCCATGGGCCGTCCGCCCAAATCTGTTCTTGCCTATGGACTACCACAGTGTGTGCAGAGCACTTGGAAGTACAAAGCCATCTGTGACTGTAGTTGTTACATGACTTCTCACATCCCTGCTTCTAGTAGAGAAGCTTTGTCGGCATGACTAGTAGGTCGGAAATTCACACTTGGGTTAGTTGTGTTTGAAAGAGGAAAGAAACAGGTTTGCTGGTTATTTTTGTGGTCTTAAAATGTGATGCAGATTATAGTTCCAGAAGGCTGAAGAATGTAGTCATGCTTTCATATTGCCTGTTATGCCAGCCATTAACTGCTGGAAGGAGATCAGTATTGTGCTCATTGTCATTAAAAGGAAAAAAATTAAAGCTCCCTTTGTAGAAAAATCACACAAGGGAGATGTGTTTTTTGCAGAGTGAGTCACCTCCTGGCTTTAACTACTTCTGTTTAAGTGAAGGATAAATCCATCCTTGATCTCATGAACAATGCAGGTAGGTAGGGGGTTGCTTTTTATTTTTCCTTTCTAATCAGATACACCTCATGACCTACTGTTGCTGCAAATCCATGAATATGTATGAATGTATGAAAACTCCACACTTTTAGGATGTTGTATAAAAATACCCACTTCGGCATATCTAGATTGAGCATGTACATCAAATTTACACAGCTGGTTTTGCTAAAACAGTCTTTGCAGAGCCAAGCTGGATGTCAGAATCAAATATTTTGTATTTGTTTGACTTGTAATGAACAGTAAATTAGTAGCTGGGCTTTAAAATATTTTGCTGTTAGCGAATGTACAGCTCGTTCTGTACCTGTCACACCCCACAAAGTACTAACATTTACCAAATGCCACACACACCAGGAACTAGCAGAGGCAGAGCCAGCTGGTTTCTCCCCTGAGAAGTCACAGAGCTGTTGCCCATAGGCCATCCATAATAAGGTCTTGAGTGTTTTCTGGCTTCGGACCAAGGTCTGTTTTCTGAACCCTCATAAGCATGCAGCTTCCACCACAGGAGCAGCTCACAAGCACAGCTGGCCCTTTTCTCTTGAAATGTTTCAGCCACATCCCTGCTGGTGTAAGAGAATTCCCAGAAGGACATTTCACGGTGCTGTTTTGAGACTCATTTCAGTCCTGAGTGGTCAGACTGTCAGCTACCCCTGCGGATGCTTTCACACACTGTAAAGAGAAACTGTGCAAGTTCCTTTCAGAGCACAAACACTGATGACTTTTTCTATTATCATCTATTTCCTTCCCCTATCTTGAATTCATGTGCTGCTAGAAACCCTCCCTTTATACCATGACTTACCTCTTTAAGTGTCTGCTATGTAACTATGTAAATACTGGTGGCGTATCCCTGATAGAGAGATTGTCCTTGCTTTGCTACTGGTAACCAGCGGTTATGTCACTTTCCCTCGCTTGAATAGGCTTTGACTCATAGTGGTTTTCAGGACAATGGTTATAACACACTGAGGGGTTGTCGAGACTATAGTTTTGCAATAGAGACAACTGTCGACCTCAAGGCTACAAGAAAGCATTTTTCTTTTCTTTTTTGTTTGTTAAGGTTTTGTTGTTTTATAGTGTGCGTTTTTCTTGCCTGGAAGTTTGGAAAACAAGAAGTCTATGTCAGCGAGCTTGAGTCCAGTGGGAAAACCCCGTACTTTGAGCACAAATGCTAATTTTTCTAGCTGCTCTGAAGCATTGATTAACTGAAATTGTAAGTGTTCCAGCTGTCCTGTCTTTCTCTGAATTATTTGATGGCAAGCTGTACTTTGGATTATTATCTGACTTAAGCGATGGGAAAAAGAACTACGGAAACCAGCAGTTATTCAATTAGCTGCCTTCTTCTAATTAAAGGGCTTGTCTGGGAACAACAGTTAGGTGTTGAACTTCTTTCTTCTTTTTTTTTTTTTTTTGTTTTGTTTTGTTTGGTTTTGGTTTTGTTTTAAAGATTCAAGAACCCTAGAGAAAGAAGCCAAATTTTGGCAGGTAAAAAGTGTCTTAGTATCATGAGGATCAAAGACAACTGAAGGGTCTGATGGCCGGCTTCTGTTTACAGGTATATATCTGACTTTGTCTGTAAGCTTAAGGATTGCCTACACATGGACACATAAACATCACAAAACTAGCCCTCATTTTTAATTTAAAGTGTATATTATTAAGAGTTAAGGTCCTTTAATTTGTTTTTCACTTTAATTCCAAGTTCATCTGAACTTTCTGAAGCATCCTCTTTAAACAAGTCTTACAAAAGTCACATTATATCCTTTCTTCTGTATTTTGTCCCGTCCATTCAAAGCCCATAGGCAGTGCTTGTCCTTTAATACCTGCTTAGCTTACACAGTCTAAGCCTGGGAGCCCAGATACTTCTGTAAGTAAGAAATGGGAAATTAATTCCTTCATCCTCTCTCTTAAGCTTTGTGAGGAGGCCAATAGGATCAGTAATAGGGCATCCTCAGAAATTTCAAATTCTGCAGCAGACAGTGTGAGAAAGTGCCCTATATTTTTAGAGTATTTGCAAATGTGTGTACATATACATCTCATGGACATTCCTAGATCTGTGCAAAACTGCAAACAAAAAAACCTCAGACAACTTCTTTTAAAACAACTGCTTCTATTCTATGGTAGCACAGGTCATTTTGTCCCTAGGCTACATTTAGCATGAATGCTTACAAAACTAGTGTGATACTTTCATATAATGAAAATTGATGGGAATGTGCAGATTGAAGTGGTCAACACAACTGGTCTTAAATAAAACAAACATACATCACAAGCTGTGGTTTTTATTAATCTAGAACCTGGCATAGGCAGGTGTATCTATGCAATATGCTGCACCACATGGCCAAACTCACCATTTTCCTGCTATGTTCTGCTTACTTGTCCTGCAAGCATTATTACCTGACATTAAAATAGCTTCACTACTACGTAGATTCGATTAAAGAGTGATTAACCGTATAACTACAGCCTCTAAAATTCCAGCTATAGCAGGGAATGCAATTCTTGTTTTTCAAAATCGCTTTGAACTGCGACTTCCTTTATATTACCGTAGGTACCAAAACACCAAACCCAGGACTGAACTGCGTTTCTCACCGTGGTGTCACTGGAGACCAGCGGGTCAAACGGAACTTTACGCGCAGCGTAACCGGCCGGGGAGCGGCTCCCGGTGGGTTCCTCCGTGCGGTGCGCGGCTGTGCCAGACCCCGCAGCGCTCGGGGAGAAACACGGCAGGGGCTGGCGGGGCGAGCGCCGGTTGGTGTGGGTTGCGTGTGAGAGCGGCCGAAGCGGGCAGCAGCAGCCAGCGGTGCCGAGGCGGCGCAGCTGCCGCGCCCGACGGACTCTCACACCGGCCCGGCCGCCCTTTCCCGGCCGGGCCCCGACACCCGTGCAGGAGCATCACCGGCTTGCCCCCGCCCTTGCCGGACCCCGGCTGGGGTTCCGGGAGGTGCTGCCCGGGGCGGAGGCGGCGGGCGGGCCCCTCAGCGGGCCGGACCGGGGCCGTTGTTGGCGCGTTACAAAACCGCCTGGTTTTGTAACAACCTGCGGGCGCTGCCCAATGAGCGCCGCCGCCCGGCGTCACGTGCCCGCCTTTATATAAGCGGCGGCGGCGCGGGGCGCTCCCGGCGCGGGGCGGCAGCAGCATGGGCCGGTGGGGCCGCACCGCGCCCCCTCTGCCCGCGCGCCCCGGCGCCCCGCAGCGCCCGCCCCGCTAGGGTCGCTGCCCGCCGCCATGGGCTCCCACCTGCCGCCGCAGCAGCAGCGCCCGGAGCCCCAGCTGGTGCTGCAGCTGGCGGCCGGGGCTCGTCAGGCGCAGAACTTGGAGCTGTCGGGCGGCGGCCTGGGGCCCGAGTGGCAGGTGCTGCTCGGGCGAGCCGACGCACTCGCCTACGGCGGGCGGCTGCACGAAGCCCTGCCGCTCTACCAGCTGGCGTCCCGCCACCAGCAGCTGCGGGCGGAGCAGTTGGAGAAGCTGGTGGAGTGCCTGGCGCAGAGCGTCCGGATCAAAGAGGGGCTGCCCGCCGCCGGGAGCGGCCCCCCGCAGCCCCGCGAGTGGGATGTCTTCAGGTGCCGCAAATGCCAGGGCTTCCTCTTCGAGCCCGTTTCCTTGCCTTGCGGACACACGTTCTGCAAAAAGTGCCTGGAGAGGGACCGGGCGGCCGAGTCCCGCTGCGTTCTGTGTAAGGAGGAGGGCAGCGCGGCGGCCGGGCAGCTCCTGCGGGTCAATGTCATCCTCAGCAACCTGCTGGCCAAGTGGTTCCCCTGCCAAGTGAAGGCTTCGCAGCTCAGGCACGAAGGGAACCTCCTCTATAAAGAGAAGAAGCTACAAGCCGCCCTGCAGAAGTACAACGAAGCGGTCAGCCTAGGTAACGGGTCCCCCTTCCCCGACACCTGCCCGCGGGGGACGCGCTCCCCGCCCGCCGCCGCTCCGGGCGCGGCGGGGGAGACAAGTGTCCACCGGCCGGGGCTCGCCGGCCGCCGCTCCGGCGTGTCTCACCCCGACGAGCCCCGGGCTGGGCCGAGGGCAGGCCCCGCGCCCGGGGGTGTGCCGGGGCCGCGCTCCAGCCTGCCGCCGGCTCCCCGCGGTGGGCGGCCGCCGCCCGGGCCGGGTCCGGGGCAGGTGGCGGAGGAGCCCGGGGGAAGAGCCCCGGGGAGGGGTAGGGGCTTTTCGGCCCGCAGTGAAACTGGGTCAGGAGAGCAGCGGTTGCGTAAGCCGGAGCCTGCGGTCCGGCTGGGCTCCCCCCCGCCGGCGCCGTTGTGTAACCGGCGGAGCCGGGCGGGAGCGGGCGGCCTCGCCCGGGGCGCCCCGCCGCTCCCCGGGAAGGGCTCCGGGCGGGCGGGTCGCTGGGCGCAGGGTGTCCCTGGCGAGCACCGCGGGGCAGCGGGCGGCTCGGTCAGGGCAGCGGCGGGGCCGCGGGTGCGGAGCGGGAACCGCCGGCAGGGCTGTGCGGGAAAAAGTTTTGCTGTGGTCGTTCTAATGGAGTTCTAGATAAAGCAGCTGACGCTGCGCGCAATGGGTGGCGATTGAAGGCACGGTATTACGGGGAAGAGTTTCTTTCAAACGCCAGGGTATTCCAAACACAAGCGTACAGCCTTAATTCAGTACACGCTGTCTTGATGCTACATCAGGCAGCGTGTGTAACCAGATCACTTTATCTGCGCTGCTGTAGCGTTACCTGATTCTCGTAGTTGCAGCTTGTTTTCCTGTGTTAAGCTATGGCAAGAAAATATCCTTATGTACCATTTTAAAACTTTGATACTAAAAATTTTGAAACTCCTCCCTACAGTACGACAGCATTCCACTTGCCACCTTAAATTTCTCCTGTATGTTTCTATCAGTCATCGAATCCTCGCTCAGAGCTGATAATTTATTGTGTGAGTGTCTCAGCATTTATTTATGCAATGTTCCCTGCAGTTATATAATACACAGCTGACATGTTCTCTGGAGTTGCCCAAAGAGGTTTCCAGATTTCAGTTAGTACATAGTTATTTAAAGAGTGGCTATTTTGTGGTTTTGTACAACTTGGGGGCACCAACATGTGGTTTAAAAAAAAATAATAATAATAAAAAAAAAATATGTATCTTATGCAACTAACTTTTACATTACTTTAATCAACCAATTTTTCTATTTCCTGCAGCTCCAAATGACCACTTACTGTACAGCAACCGGTCCCAGATTAACTCTACTTTGAAAGCTTGTGAAGATGCATTGCATGATGCCGAAATGGCGTGCAGACTGCAGCCGAACTGGTTGAAAGTAAGTTCTGACTCCAAACATAGTTTGATTTAAAACCTTAATATTGCCCCGATTAAAAACGGTTGGGATGGTCAGACAACTGTATCTGATGGAGGCTTTAAGTCCTGTAACTTCTTGGACTCTGTGATTTACACACATTTAACCATGATATTCTTGAGCTTCCTGGGGTGAAGGAAGTGAGTGATAATCCCAGAGGATGACCTGGCACTATTGTCTTTGACCTGGATGAATCTCAAGTTCATGAACTGTCTCCAAAAGCTGAATGCTGGGCTTATATAATTCTATAAGGACATAATGACTATTTTAGGAGATGAATGTAGGGGAGGTAGATTTCTCCAGGATCAGTTGGGCTCAGGTACTGCACAAATCATACTTGTTTGAGTTAGAAAATATTCCAGTTCTGCCTGTAAGAGTTTTCAGGACACTTGTGGTTAAAAACCCTGATACTGGCGGTGTCCAGGTAAAAGAGATGGTTATAGTGAGTCTCTATGACTAACTTTTTATTCTCTGGAAAGGTCTTTTGTAATTTCATCTTTGTTTTTGCGTGACGAAAGAGCAAAAGCTGCAACTATGGATGTGTTTGACTGCAGGGTCACCTGAGGAAAGGACAAGCATTAGCTAATCTGGGGAAAACAGAAGAAGCTTTAAGAGAGTTTCTATTCTGCCTTGCTCTAGATACTGGGAACAAGACTGCCAAGTCTGAGGCACAAAAGGTGAGTTCCCTAAATTGTTGTTTTCAGTGGCCTTTCATGAAGGAGGATAGGAATTTTTGTTGTCTCTTCCCCTCTTTCATTACTGTCAAGAGCTGGATGGAGAGTTACATCCAGACTGTTGTTCAAACTTGAATTATATGTATTGCTTATGTGAAGATTGAGAAGTAGCAAGGACATGTACTTACTATGTGGAAACAGTTACAGTGTTAGCATCAGTGAAGTAAAAGCTGAATTGTTAATAATTGCCACCCACAGCCTATCGTGATTCCCTATAGTCAAATTTCTAAACCGATGACAATGCAGAAGAGGGGGAGTTGCCACTCAGTGTTGTCTCAGGCCGTTGACTGTCAGAATGCAACACGCAGCAGCCGTCAAACTCCGCTTGGGAGCAGCAGCTCTCTCCCTCCTGCCAGTCGTGCTGCTGCGCATCCCTGCGCGAAGGAGGCGTGAAGGGAAGCAGTCAACAGAAGAGCTGGCTTAAAATCGTTTTTAAAGGTTGCTAATAACTAATGCTATATAAGCAGCAAAGTGAATCTGCAGATTCTTATGTGGCTTTTGTGAAGACGGCTTGGCTTAGCACAACCCTCACATCTCTGATTTGCTGTGAATCAGTGTTTTGACAGTTGACCATTTTTTTTGTTGTCGTAGCTGTAAGGCTTAGCATCACAGTGATAGCTTATGGTAATATAATGTAGCAGTTCTATTTTCCTTGTACTGAGTTTTCTAAGTGGCAGTGCATTCACACTTTCTTCCACCACTGTTGGGATGGGAACTTCCAGGTTTCTGTGTGCTATAATATGTAAGGTATTCTACGCATGATAGAATTCTTACAGTAAAGCACTGATCATGGAAGTAACTGAGTGTATAACCTGGATGGCTGTAGTGCAATTGAATTTTTCTCTCCTTTTACATATAGTTGAGGTTGCCATCTCCTCTGAGTTTTTTGCTACTGATATTTGGGTTTTTTTTTTTAGTTGTGTGGGTGGTGTAGGTGGGTTTTTTGGTGTTGGAGGGGGGGTTGTGTTTGGTTGGTTTTTGGGTGGTGGTGTGTTTGTTTTGGTTGGGTTTTTTTCCTTCAGTGGGCTCCGTGCAGCCTTTCACTGTCATTGTGCCATGATTTGTTCTCATAGTCGTGCTGGGAGACTTCCTGTGCACTAGAGCAAAAAAAGCAGGAACAAACAGATATGTTTCTAAATTCAGACTCCAAATAGCCTTATCCAAGACACCTAATTTCTGAACAGTGGGGTTCTGAGAGAAAAACTAGGCTTCTTATGACTGAAAGAATTACTCATGCACTCATCAGACACAGAGTTCATCCATGATGCAATGTTCTACTGGGTCATTTCCAAGGCTGTTTGCATAACAATGACATACTACATTTTACCAAATTCCTCAGGTGCAGCTGTGATGTTTCACTTGTATTAACTGTCCGTCTGTGCTAGTTTTGACATAGTGTGATCCTGTGGAATCCTTTTTGACTTTAAAAAGAAATGTCAGCTGTCATGTGGCTTCTTCAGGTATCAGCAGGATCACCTCCATAGTATGTTGAAATTAGTTTTTGGAGTGTGAATCTTCCATTCAGCTCTGTTTCTTTCCTTGAATAATCATCTGATAAGCTATGTCCTACAAGTGGCTACAAGCTGCTACTTGATACAGATTCACTCATTTTCTGATAGCAAATGAAGAAATAGCATTTTTCTACTGCCTACATTTTTTTTGTATTCTCTCATAAGTGAATTAAAAATAGCTACAATTTACAATATCAGAGGCATTTACTTTAACTGAACTTGGATTAAGCCTGTGAGATGAGTGCTCTCTGTACTAGCAAACTCCAGTGAAAGCTTCTGATGTGCAGAAAAAAACATATTTAAGAAATAAGTTAGTAATTTCTGGTGAGTTCTGAACTGCAGGATGAGAGGACAAAGGCGTGTGTGTCATATCACAGAGAATGGTTAATAAATTTATGGGCTTATTTAACTCTGAAAATGTCTCTTGCTGTCTGGCCTATATTGCATTAGCTCTTTCACTTTTTCTTCTTACCTTAGTCTAAAGGGCTCTTTAAATGGTTTTAACAAGATCAAGGATGCTTCTTTCAGCTATTCCCTTACTTGCTTTTTCATTTGGAGGTTGCAAGGAAGGAACTAAGCAGTGAAGTGTTCTGTTTTATATCACAGCTTCTACTTAGTTTGTTTTCACTCATCCCGGGGAATGCTCAGGAACACTTACCCGATATCCTGCAGCTGTTGTCACATCACTCTAGATTAAAGGGGAATCTCCTAAATTCAGTGGGATCTGGAGGCACCAGCCATAACCTACAAAGGTTGCTCAAGGTAACGATCAAGTCTGATGTGTGGTTCTTAATTTGTTGTGTGTTTTATGTTTGCATTGGGAAGCTTTCTCTTGGAGATAGGAGAATAGATTTTTCTCAGATTTTTACTGAGTTTCAGCAGATACAAAACAATGTTGACTTATTGAAGTCTCTTTATCTGACTTCTTTGTCTTTAATAGAAGTTTTCTGTTGTTGTTCTGATAAATGTTATGCCAGAATAGAGTACTATTCCTGTAACTCTCTAGCTCTTCCAAGTAGTTGGTAGTGGGAAAGAGTCTCTGAAGATTGGATTGAGATACCCTCAAAAGCTGTGAAATACTAAAATCTAGGTTTTCAGCTTGAAATGTAACTGATGATGTCAGTGACAAAAACCATCCTGCATTCAGATTCCCTATAGTGCTTAGAGGTTATTGCAGAGCCGTGTACGATACATTCACTCCCCTGTTAAGTTTGGTTTCACAGCTGTAGTTTTGTAAATGGCTGTTGAGGTTTACATTCATGGGTTTGTAAGTACCACTTTTGTTTCATTGAAACCTAAACTTTGAGGACAGGTTTTGCATATACTGTGTATGTAGAAGAAAACTTCACTAGTCCTTATCACTACAAAAAACTTCACAAATAAAAATGGCAGGTTTTGAGCAGCCTTGTTGAGACTGATAAGAAGGATCAGTGACATTGCCTTCTGGAAAGGCTGTCGGGATATTCTGAAAATAAATCCATGTGTATGACCCTTTTGCAGAGTCATTTGAGGGACAGATCGCTGGTCTTTCTGCATGTTACACATCACCGCAGTTCCTGGTCACAACCCACAGTATCTGCTTTCAGGTTCACTGGGGGGTTGATGTGACAAGCTGAGAGGTGATGTCCTGTGTGCTGGCTGCTCACAGGTGGTTCTGTGGCCGCAGTGGGATCAAGGCTGATCGTTTTATCCTTTGTGAAAGAAATCTGTCTCACTGGAGGAAGCTCTGTCCGCTTTCTCTGTTACAAGTTTTGTGTGTTTATACTGCTTCCTTGAAATAAACTCGCATTGTTTTGGTTGGTTTGATGGTTGATACCATGCTTATGATCTGAACAGTATGCATTTGTCTATAGGTTAAGTGATGACAATATATTTAACCTGAGATCCAGCCACAGTTCTGCCTGAATCAAATTTGATGACCCTGCTATAAGGGCTGAAAATACTCAGTGTGGGGGGGGAGGGGGGACAGCAATAGGTCACTTGATTTTTTTCCCCTCATTAAAATCAGGCCCTGACACAGCAATTCTCAAACTGTTGCTTCTTGAACTACAAAGTCCTTCCTGGTGATCTGTAATATTAAAGACTTGTGACAGGTTTGGGGTTTTTTCCTTAGCAAGTTGTTGGAAGGCTGGTCTAACGTCAATCCTCTCTTCACGCAGGTAAATGTGGAACAGAAAAAAGGTTTTCCCATTCAAGAGGAATCAAATGTAGCTACTTCTGGTAGTTTGAAGAAATCTATACAAATTACAGAGAGCAAAAAGGACTGCTCGGAGGAGGAGAACAAGCTCAGCTCCATGCCGGAGTCTGCCTTTCTCTTACCTGAGAAGCGCGGCCTCCTGAAGCGGAAATTCTGCGCGGAGGAGACGCGGAGTGCTGAGCTACCCTGCAAGCTGCCCAAGAAAGGTGTGTTTAACGACGCCTGGGGCGAGTTCCATGCCATGCGATCAGTGGAGATTTTGCTTTTGTGAAACTTAGAGGAAAAGGGTCCAAATTACACTTTAGCTTGTATATTTTCTCTTTAGCCTAATCAGGGCATGATGTGGAGTCTTTGTATGGGAAAAAATAATCCAGATATACTTCAATTATGTTAGTCTAAAGGGAGCTAAGAAGGTTGGGTCAGGTTTATCAGCAGAACTCTGAACCTTATGGAACAACAGTTTCACACATGGTCTTGGCACTTTCTGGATCAATTTTTAAAAGTTTGTTTAAAAGCACAAATTCTGTTTGTTCATGATATCTGGCCTTTTCTTCATGCTGTGGGATGTATTTAGGATGGCACAACAGAGGAATTTGTCCCACTTAAGACTTCTAATACTCATAAAAAAATGTCATGACGTTAATTGTTAATGGTAGGAGAAATTCAACACCATGTAAGTGGGTATAATGTCACCAAAATTAAGGGGAGGTATCCTGATTTGTGCCAATAGAAATTATTGCAATGATGCTTGATGGTTCAGTAACTTGCAAGTATATACAATAAGCATTTAAATATCAGATGCTGCTTGTAGATGCATGGAATACTGTTGCGTTTACATAGTTCTATTCAATTACCTTATAACCTGTTGTTTGTTATTGATAGATACAGCTGATACAAAGGGAAATAGTACTGGACAACATACTCCATTTGAATTTGTGGATCCATCAGATTTGGACTGCTCCCTGTGTATGAGGTATTCTTTGTTTTCTTGTGGATGTTTTCAGCTTTTAAGCTGTTACCTCTTTCCTTTTTGTGACCTAGTGAAGGTGTCGGAAAGGTTTCCTCTCACCACCCACTGACACACATAGTGCACAAACCACAATTTGTCCTCTGGAATTTGCAGAGCCGTGTATGATGTTATATAATGCACAAATAGCTAAAGGAGCCACATCCTTTGAATATTCCAAGTTTGTATGTAAAATACTGTGGTGCTGCTATTGCAACAGGAGGATCTTGCAAGCAACCAAGAACATGTTTTTCCTCTGTTGCTTAAGACATGGTTCCTTAGTTTACTAAGGCTGCCATTCTGTTTGCTTGACGATCTCTTGTTCCAGTAAACCAACAGTTATTCTTGGGGACAGCAATAACTTGATAAAACCAGTAGGTGTTGTCAACTACATCTATTTTACTCCTTGTTTTGTAAAAAAAAAAATTCACTTTGGCAAATATACATGTTAGGTTTTGTTACTGAAGTAGGAGGAGATATTGGGAAGATGTTTTACAGGAGTCTTGACCTCTGCACTGAGTGTTGCTTAGTTTTGTCCTTTTAATTACCTAGATTTATCAATAATGCATATTGGAGTTAGTTTGGCACTATACTTTACATTCTTAAATAGCAGATAGCCTCTTTGTGGATTTATTTCTGAAGGCCTATGCTTTGACAAATCTGGATTTGCTTTGTTTTCTTGTTTGGGGGGAGGGTGGGCAGCGAGAAGCTTCAACGTATTTCAGACAAACCAAAACCTTTTGGGGAGTAACTACCGTGTTGTTTGATTCACTTCTGCTTGTGATAAATCAGATCTGCCCCCTCTCCCTCTGCCTACAGCTGAAACATGCTCTGAAAGTTTATACAGCTGTCAAAAGACTTGATGCTGCTAAGAGCAAAACTTGCCTCTAACAGAAAGCCACACAATTAGTCTTACTGGTTTTAATGAGTCTGCATGTTTACGATCATTATGTCCACAAAGCATTTTTCAGATGTTTTTTATTAAAATTAATTATTCCTACTCCCTCATCCTCTATGTCAGAAACAACCAGGCTACAAGACATTTGTAAAGGAATTAGCTCAAGGATTGCTGATTCCCTTAGAGGAGAGGGGATGGTGATACTGATCTAGTAATTGCAATCCCAAATAGAGGCCATTCGCTTTGTAACATCACTGCAACAATTAAAGCTTGTGCTAAGGGAAGCTGTCACAAGACCTTTTTCTTGCTATTAATGTAGGTTGATTGTAATTATTTCCTGCCATGTTCCTCAGAAGTATTTTAGGGATTTGGATCCTGAGATACTCTGGACTAATTACCTAGTAACCTACTGACCTGTTCACAATTAACTGCAGGAGCTGTTATTAACCTATTTGTCTGATAGCGTGGCCAAAATGTTATTGATCTACATTTGCTCCAGCAGCGAGCAGGAAATAAAAAAGAAACAGTCAAAGCAACATATTGGTGAGAAATAAAGGAGCATTACTCAGCAGGAGTGATTTGGTTTCTGCTGTTACAATAGCTTAAAATGATGTCATGAGAAATCTTGGTACACAGTGTTTCTTTCTACAAGTCATGAGCTTCATCCAGGTCCCCTCAGAGCTGTCAGGAAAAAGCTGCCGCTGGCTTTCATGTTCATTGTAAGAGGAATTTCTTGTCTTTAGGCTCACGTTTCAGATCAAGTCACTACTAAATAATTCCACATGCAAACCAGTGCTTACTGAAACATATCGTAGAGTTCAGTATTTTATACAGTTCAAAGCAATAAGGTAGGCTTGGTGCAGTGAGGTGTCTCTTCATGAAACAATTAACAAGGGTTTTCAATTATACAGTCACGTTGCAATAAGATACTGTGGTATTTTTGATACTTTTTCATATGTTCATTTGCTTAAATGTCAATATTTACAGTAACTTTTATAGTAACTAATGACATTTATTATACTGGCTATGGCAATCTTGTTAAGAGCCAATTATGCTCTTAAATCTTGTTAAAGACGCTAATAAATGTGGGTTTAAATATTATTTCCAGATGTATAATAGAATTTAGTGTACTGTTTTATTTTAAAGTAAACTTATTAATGTAGTTATAATTCAAGTGAATTAATATTTGAGACCTTAAAATGCTTAGACAGCATGTTGTAAAATACAGTAAATGCCAAACAACTTAATTTCTAGTTTCAGATGTTTTATATTAAAAAACAAGAACAAGACCAATAACCAAACAAAACCAAACAGCTTTCATATTATTTATCTCTCCCCGAGGTACTTATTGGCAAGGAAACATCACTATCACTTTGCAGTATCATGTAATCATAATAAGTAAAAAATCCTTACATGAAAATAAGTGTCACAGAGGTACTTGAAATGGGTAAAAATTAGACATCGTGATACTTTGAAGACCTGGCCTTATGTATTTAAACCTTTTTTAGATGAAACATGAATCTGCTGTCAGTCATTTGCCAGAAAAGCAATCATTTGAAGGATAAAAACTGTCTATTCCAACAAAACTGCTTTGTAAGTCCACATTAGAGTTGGCAATAATGGTTTATTGCAATCACTTATGTGGGTTATTACTGCAAATAGCTATTTTTGTGCTTAGCTTACACATACAAATAACCACATGATTTCCACAGTACTAGTTACGCAAGTATTGCTCAGTTTCATTAGAAAAAGTCAAATGTCAAACTTCTGCTTTTATTTATTGCTTACATAGAGGAGAATTAAATCCTGGCTTGTTGGAAGTTAATGACAATATTCCCTCTCATGTTCACTGAAATCAGAATTCATGGGCTGCCTTTCATGTTAGGTGGCAATAAGCAAGTCTGTAAGCTGAATAAATACAAAAGTTGGTTGAGAAAATGGAAAGCAAAGAACAGCTTTATCCCTGGAGTAGTCAGTAAAATGTAGTGAATTAATACAGGTGTGGGTTTTTTTGTTCTGGTAACAGATTTTTGTTTTACTTTGGTACACGATATTGTTGTCTTTTTGTTTTTGGATTTTCCAATCCAGGCTCTTCTATGAACCCGTCACAACACCTTGTGGACACACCTTCTGTCTCAAATGTCTTGAGAGATGCCTGGATCACAACCCAAAATGTCCCCTGTGCAAGGAAGGGCTCTCAGAGGTAAGGATGCTTGGATTTTCTGGGCATAAATTCAATGGCACAGGATAGGATTAACTGGCACCTTCAGAAACCTTTATTTCCCAACTTAAAAGAAATATAACTTAAGAAGAATGTGACTCTTAAAATGCTCTTGTGACTTACAAAGCATGGATGGTGTCCTCTGTTCAAACCTTAGGGCCAGACCTGTACTTAGAAAGGAGGTGATTTCACTTCCCAGATTTCCCAGGATAATGCCCGTAACTTCGGGAATGGTTCAATAAACACCTCTTCAGTGGCAGTACAAGCCTAAAAGATGGTTTTGTTTTGTATAGATGTAAGAAAATGGAGCTAACAGATGACCACCTTGTGCACAGGCACAGTGCGCTTTGAAATGCTGGCATTATAGATAACTTGTTGTGTGTGTTTTTACTGCAGTGCTTGGCTATGAGGAAATACTGTAAAACAGTACTAATGGAGGAGTTAATAGCTAGATATCTTCCAGAGGAACTCACTGAAAGAAGAAAGATTTATGAAGAGGAAATAGCAGAGCTTTCCAAGTATGTAATCCAGTTATGTAAAATCCAATCTTTAATACTGCTGCCGTTAGCTGATGAATGGCTCCTGCTGCTGTGGAACACGAGCTAAGATGCTGACAAAGGAGCTTCTTTTTCAGTACCGTGTGATTTCAGAGAGAAGCAGGGTCCAGGTGAAATTGTGATTTGAGTTAGCATAAAAACTGGACACTGCGCTAAACAATAAACAGAAGTAGAAGAAATGTAGAAGGCTGCTTTATAAACAAAGTACAAAGCAATGCGGCTGCTTTCAGGGGCGCTCTGTGAAAGCCACAGAGTGAGACAATAGGTGGAAGCAGTGGAAGCAGTCTCACAGGCTGGGGGTTGGGATGTACTGGGTAGGGAAGAAATGGGATTAAGGAAAATAAAGTAAATAAAAGCAATAAGGAGATGCATTAATGCTCTCACTAGCAAAACCAGAAAGCACAACTAAAAAATCCTTCTGCTAGTAAGTGGTATATCACTTTCCATAATATCTAGCTAATTAAGGGAAAAAGTAATTTTAGTTTTTACTTTCTCCATGAAGGATTTTATTCTAAAGATGTTATAATTTCTGTTTAAATATATCATAATTGTAAGGACTATGTTATTGCAGAAAATATATTTTATACCTTGTCAGTAGTCTGGTAGAATGTCATATCTGATTTTTCCTTTCTTTCTTACAGCCTAAATAAGAATGTTCCTATATTTGTCTGCACAATGGCATATCCTACAGTCCCATGCCCTTTGCACATCTTTGAGCCATGTTATCGCTTGATGATTCGAAGGTGCATGGAGACTGGCACCAAACAATTTGGGATGTGCATCAGTGACCCTGTAAAGGGGTGAGTGAGCAGCATGCTCAGACCATGTGATGTACCCCACTTAGTCTGGAGCAAGTCTCTTGGAGAGGTGCAGAAAGGTCCATGGCTGTAATATCTGTGATCATTTTCAAGTAGAGGAAGTTTCCTCCTCATCGTGCCGGTTAAAGACATTGAGAAGACTGAAGTTTGTCTTGAGCACTTAGATTCTGACTAACAGGTCTGCCCATTTTTCTTGAAACACAGACAGCTAGTGTGTGTTGTATGAAGTTGAGCTGCAGGCCTCCTGTAATATAGGAAAAGGAAGTGTATCTTCTGCTGTTCTGAAATCTGTTGAATGCTTTGGTACAAGAAATCAAATTGACATGGCAGTAAGGCGTGTTGGTGGGGTTCGTTTTTTCTATATTATGGAAAGAATAGCTAAGCTATTGGGATACATTTACATCTTCACTGTCCTGAATATCTTGGAGGCTGCAGAGTTACAACAGGACCTTCAGAAGGACTGGCTGAGCATTTACATTGAGCCTTTTACAGTCAGTCGTAGGTAACTTGACCTTAATGTCTGTGGCTGTATTTAGCTTTCTTCCCTTCTTTTTATGCTGTGTACCTACAGGGTATATATACACCATAGAAAGTAAGATGTGCACAAAACACACCTGCAAACTAAAATCTGCCAAAATTGTGGGACAACATTTTTCATTCTAGATTATATAGTTGTTCCATAATTCTAATATTCTGAATTGCACTTGCCCTTCTGTACAAGTCAATTGGATTATGGAGCAAGTGTGCTGCTGAGCTGCATAACTTTGAATTTCATAAGATGTTCCTGTATTCCAAAACATGCAGTTAGTGTTAATCAGATTAGACAGCCTGAATCTTCCTGATAGTTTTGAAAACAATTGTGGAATAATTTGAACCACAGTAGGTCAGTACTATGAACAATAGAAATGAGCTGACACTGGTAAATACCTTTGTGGCAGAGACTGGCTGTATGGCAGTTCTGTGGAACGAAGGGTGGAGAGAATAAGACTTGTTGACTTGCTTTTGTTCTGATTTCAATAGGTTTGCAGATTATGGCTGCATTCTGGAGATAAGAAATGTTGAATTCTTTGCTGATGGTCGCTCTGTTGTAGACAGCATCGGCAAGAGGAGATTTAAGGTGATAGAGCACAGCCAGCGCGATGGCTATAATACAGCAGATATCGAGTACATTGAGGATCAAAAGGTAAATTTAGAAATATTTCATTCAATCTGTATTACATGTGAAATTCCAAGCACATATGTTTTCAGTGAGTTGTTTTGTTTTGGTTTTTTTTTTGTAGAACAGTTTCTAGTAAAACAAATTTGCGGTATTTACTAATTGCACATGTTTGGAGATGGGAAACATAATAGTTACCACAAGCGTGTACACACACTGCCTATAGACTGAAGAGTGTTTTTCTAGAGATTTTTAGCAGAAGACAAAACTAAGTGAATCCAGGATGAGATCTTACCACTCTTCTAGACAGAATAGCTGCAGTTTATAAAGTGTCTGGGGGTACCTGCCTCCATTTGCATTGAAACCAATTAGAAAGCTCAGGTAAGAAGGAGCAGGATCAGGTCATTACACCTTCAAAATTATTTACATTAATTCTTTCTTAAAAAAATATATATGTGTGTAGGTAAAGTATTCTGGGTGATCTATGAGCTTTTGGTATATAATGGAAAGATAAAATGTCTACTCTGAGGAGCTGCTAATAATTACAAAAAAGCCTTGCATAATCTTTTTTTTACATAAACATCATATGACACAGAAAAGTTGTTTTCATATAGCAATCCAGAAAGTGCTTGTTCTGCAAATCTTTGGCATAGAATATAGGATAAGAAAATAAAGGATTTGATAGTTGGTGGTGGGGACACACACCAGAATAGGGGACACCAAACTAGCTTTCTTGATGTTTCCCCGTTTCCTCGTATTAATGTTGTGCCTTCCCCAACATGCAGACTGGACTAACAGTAGCCTCCCCCTCTCTTTACTCCTTTTAGGTGCAAGGACAAGAGTATGCTGCATTACTTGTTCTCCATGATTCTGTCTATGATCAGGCATATATGTGGTTTAACTCCCTCAAGCAAGCACTCAAAAGTCGAATTCTCAGTCATTTTGGTCCAATGCCAGCTAAGGATCCTGACCCACAGGTATGCAGAACCAGTGGTTTATGTAACTTTTAGGGGCAGAAATAGCAGGGATAGCCGATAAGCTGGGAGGTGTTTTAAGATCGAAATACGAATACTCTTTGTTTATCCTGCATAAGCTGAGTATCTAAGTTATATTGCCATACGCCAGTGGTAGCACAGTTGCAAATGAAAAGCTTGTATTTAGTGTTGGTATGTTTCTGAGACTACTTAACTGACTGTATTAATCCCAAGAGACTTAAATGCCTTTTTGCCTACTCTACTCCCCCAGTTAAATGACTGAGAGAAGACAAATGAGGAAAGTTGGTACTCTTGTTCAAGGACTGCAAATGATAGGAATCCTAAAATAACAGAATGTAACAGTAGAAAGAAAATACGAACTAGTGTCAAAGCATGAAGAAGGGAGGCAGGAATCCCAAAGAACAGGGTCAGTAATAACATGGGGAAAAAAAACATAAAAATATCTAGAAGACCCAACCTATAAACTGTTGCTAGAAATAGAAATGCATCTTGATTATACCTTCAACATCTTATTTTCATGCAACTTGGTTGTAACTATTTTCAAGCCAACCTGTAATCACAAGCCATCAGGTTGGCAGTGAAATGACGTGCTTGCCAGATTGCTCTCAAAATGCTGTGTTTACAAAGTTAAATGTTCAAAACCAAGACCTTACCATCTATATGTATCCTAACTTCTATTTTTTTTCCCCTTACTGCAGTCTAACCCTAATGGGCCAGCCTGGTGCTGGTGGGTCCTGGCTGTCCTTCCCCTTGAGAACAGGGCTCAGCTCCCTTTCCTCGCCATGAAGTCCCTCAAAGACCGCTTGAATGGCATCAGACGTGTCCTTACGTTCATGTCTCGTACAAGATCACGGTGATGGTGAGGAGAGCTGCGAAGTCTCCCGCAGTACTTGACTGTAGACTGTCTCTTGTAACTTCAGCTAACTGCAATAATGTCTTACAGATTTGAGTGTCAGGATGTTTCAAGCCCGAATTTCAAAGAAAATGAGTTATAAAGAGCAAGGGAAGTTTATGGATACTTCAATAGTTTCCTTTTGGAACTCTGAGATGATTATTCAATCACTGCACTGCTAAATTTATAACAAATGTGATAGAACAAAAAGTGATCTTGTTTGCCATAAACCTTTTAAAAAGCTTAAGGGGTTTTTTAATTTATTTTATTTTTATTTTTTTAGTGGATGAGGGATAAACTGTGCAGTTTAATGTGAAGCAGAAATAATAACGTTAATGCATTATTTCAGTGAACTGCAAAGTCTTTTATTCCAAATGGTTCAGGTTTTATATAGCATTGTGTAAAATAATGTTCACAACTTCTGTTTGATAATTTATTTTTGCACTATGATGTTTTGTTTCAAAGTGTTTATTATTTATGTGTTCATTCTCTAAAGGAAAATGAGCTGCTCTATTTATAGTGTTTTTACCCTGTATTTATCACTGAGGGCAAAATGATGATTCTAGCAGTGCATGAGCAACTGCTTTCATAACTTTTCAGATATTTGTGTTCAAATACTTTGAATGTTTTTCTACTTATCCCCGGTCCTGCTGTGGCTTAAGAAGGACTTTTCCCCCCGAACCAGCCTGCCATGAAGTCTTTGAATACACACATTATGTCTGAGATAATTCCAGCACAATTTTTGGAGCCTGATCCTCTGCTTGCGACCAGGTTCCTGCTGTCGCAAACCAGTCGCACAGACGCTGAACCTCAAGCGTGTTTAAGTGCTTGGGCCAGTTCAGGTATGGAGCAGTTGAGGTCAGTGGGAATCGGCCATAGTGGTGACAGAAGGATCTATCCCCTAATTTTTCAGAAAACAGAGAATAACTTGAAGTTGAATTTATATCTGAACTCTTTCTTGCAAGAACCAGATAATGGCTACAAACAACTGTGAAGAAAGAGCCACAATATATGAAAAGTGGCTTCTACAGAAAACTGGAAGTACTGGTAGCATTTCATTGTGGGTTACTACATAGTTGTGGGGTTTTTTTACATCAACTCTTGTTGCTGTTAAGATCAGTTTTATTTCTTTTTTAATTGTTTGGTAGGATTTGGCTTTGGAGAGTGTGTGTGTGTGGGGACAGGGGGAAGTTTTTCAGCTTTAGGGACTCAGAGAGCAGTTTGTGTCACAGGAGAAGGAATATGTTGTAATAAATGCTATTTATTTCACCCCGATCTTCAGGTTCCTGCTAGCTTCAAATCTCTGCCCAGCCATTGCATTTCTCTTCAGAGACTGGGTAGTCTCGCTAATAATAGTTAACTCCCAAGGAAAACAAGTGAATTTTAGCATGATTACTTGTAGCTATAAAACAGGTAAAAATAGGGCAGAAATGAGAACAAGTAGTATCTTGGCTTTGATTTTTAATTTTTTTTTTAACAACAGTTCATATACTTGTTTTGCTGCTTTTCTTGCTCCCAGTGTACCGCTTTCTAGATGGGATCTTGCCTCCATCTGACTTTGACTTTCACGGATTTCAATGTAAGCAGATCTGGGCCTTTTATTCTAAACTACTGTTTTCCTTTCCAGTGGCAAAGAGTAGATTGAATTGAGAATGTTATAGAATGCTACAAATTTATTTGCTTACGCAGGATAGCAGTCTCTGCCATTCCATGCCTTTATGGAAAAATGCAGTAGAATTTAATGCCAATTTTCTGTGCGTTTTTCCATCATCTCATCAGAAATAATTATTACTTAAAAGTAACTTCCATACTGTTCAGTCTCCATAAAACTACCTTTGTTCCCTCTCTTGTTAAATTCTATAGAACTTTTCCATAAGGGTACCAAAGAAACAAATGGAAGATAAACATGTTTCAGTCTTGTGATGCAAATGGAATATGTATCCTGTGTTTGCATTGAGCTGCTCTAGAAACGCTACAACTTATTTCCATATGCTAGATTGCTGCACTTCTTCCATACCATAGGTGGTATTTAACGTGCTTCTCTGTAAATAATGTATAGAAATACATACATGTTCTGAATAATAACAAGTGTATGGTGGCTGACACCTGCTATGGCATTTGTCTTCGTAAGTCAATAACAAAGTGATTTCTACTTGTTTGGAAGTGAAGCTGCATTAAATGCAATTCTTCCTTAAACCATTATGTATTATTGCATAGCATAAGGGGCCCATATTGCTCCCACAGAAAAAGCTGTCACTTTGCTACTCTTACCTGTGAGAAAAGGACCTTAAATATCTATTTTAAACTGTTTTCTCACTGACCTCATTGTTCTTTTTTCCTGCATGCTACGTCTTCTACGTACTCATATTCTGCCTATTTTGTTGATTTAGAAATTGGCATGGAAACAATCCTTGACTTGAAAAGTGAATATTGTCTTTTCTATTAGCCTTGAGTAAAGCTGCCAGAATTTCCAAAGCAGAAACCTGTGTACATGCCCTATATCACGAACGCCAAGTGCATTTGTTGCAACCTGGAAACACTGGACCTGCTGCACATAATGCGTGTGCACAACAAATCAGATACACCACGAAGGTTCATCTGTACGTGTACAGTACCGTTCTGTCTGTGGCTGCACATCCCAAGTTAATAGCTGGAGTCTATGAGTTCCACCAGAAGATGAAAATACTGAGAACAGATTTGGTAGAGAGCACGAAGCTGTCCAGGAGCAGCTGGGCCAGGAGTGAGCTGAGAGGGCCAAGTGTCAGTAATGAGGCTTCAACACAAAAAACTCTCCTAGTTATGCCACAGTATTGCTGACTTTTTTTTCCAGTTGTATTAATCAGTACAAGGATGTAAATGCAACACTTATTACAGGCATGAATGTACAGCTGAACAGATCTTTTTTAAAATAGCTTCACTTCTAATTATAGAAACAGCATTGATCAGATAAAACACTAATTGGGGGAGTATTTTATTGAAGCTTCTCACATTTTCTAGATACCAGATCCAGTCCCATAACCAGACTTGCTCATCTGTTAAAAAAAAAAAACCCTGACTCGCATTTCCTGTGTGGCCAGAAGTATTGATTAATCTTTATTGGGAGGGCATCAGGCATGCACAGGCTTCTTGCTTGTTCTTCAAATAACTTAATTTCCATTGACCCCAGGTCACCAAGTTCAGATTACTGAAATCAATATACATTTTTTCCCCAGGAAATGTGATCAGTCCCCCTTTTTTAAAAATAAAGTGGAATACAAAAGGCAAATGTAATATAGGGGCAGAGAGGGAATCAAGAATAGGTCAAACTAGAACTAAGTTCCAGTCTCCTGGGCAGCAGCACCTAAACATATCCTTGAGACTTCTTGAAAGTTTTAGGCTTGCATTTGAAAGATACGGTTTTGTTAATTTGAAACATCTTCACTTTTCTATAAGTATTTAACAAAATACATTAAAATAAATAACAAGGACTGGCTGTATCACCTTTCCAAATCCCTGTACATAGACATTATAAGGTTTCTAATTAAAAACAGAAGTTTGCTGCAGGAATTAATAGTAATTTTTCATTCCCATACACAGACAGATGACACTCATAATAACTTTGTCTTATATGCTCCTCTGTCTAGCAATAACTTATGGGGATATGTTTCCATGAAAACAGCTGTTATCTTGGTTGAAAGTATCCTGAGACAGGGCTGGATTAATCAGGAAAAATCATGAAACCTGATAGTAAACTCAGACACAGTTGTGGAAAGTAGTTCAGTAGTTTTAATAATTAAATGATAAGATGGTATGGTAGGCCATTATCATGCTATGTCTTAAGTGACATTCTGGTTTTAGTTGTGAAAGTCCCTCTTTTGTTTTAATTTGAAGTGCTGGTGTCTTATCTTCCACACCTTGCAGCAATAAGAGATCCCAGCTGTCACACTGTCTGTCCTGTGTGACCGCTGACTGACAGAACACCTGAACTGTGGATTTCTGAATCCAAAGATTATTTTAATCTCAGTAAAATCATCTGGATTTGGATATAACAGCTCTGGCTTAATCTGTGCTGTAGAGAAAGAGCTTTATAAAATTAAGTTTTGCTTTAGATGGTCTTCTCATAGAATACTGGGTTGAAAGGGACCTCAAGAATCATCTGGTCCAACCTTGCCTGGCGAAAGCACGGCCTAGGCAAGCTGGCCCAGCGCCCTGTCCAGCCAAATCCTAGCGGTGTCCAATGCTGGGGAATGCCCCGCTTCCCTGCGGAGATTATTCCAGTGGCTGATTGTTCTCATTGTGAAAAATTTTCCTCTTAATGATTTCTACTTGGTGCTGACGTTTTACTGGTGTTTAATGACAGGAGTTATATTTAAATGCACTGTTTAGGAATGGAGAACATGTTCACAAACTCTGATTTTTAAAATAAGTGTAAATTAGCTACCAGGTTTTTGTGCATAGAAGCCCAATGGAACTGTATGCACTTTGGGTAGTGCTCCCCTCTTCCCTGAGTCCTCCAGCAGATGAACTCAAGCCCTGCTTAGTTCTCATTCAACTTGTCAGCTTCACAACCGAACTTGTAACTGGGGCAGCACCTGGTTTAGGATCTGGGGGTTATTCCAAAGCCCCGGAAATCATGGAAAGTCTGACAGCTACAGAAAAATGGTAGTTTCAGCAAAGTCACTATTTTGGAACATTTAGCTAAATAAATATTGCCTGGATACAAGCAACTCTTCTGCTTAGACAGGATTAAAATGGTAGATAATAAACTGAACTACTACATTGACTTACTCATCCAGGTATCATGTGAAGTGCTTAATAATGTTGGAGTTTCATAAGGTCTAAAGTAACCCTCACATAGAAGTGCCTGTATTCTGTTATTGCCATTCTTGAGCTTTTTAATAGAGTCATAGCCATATATTTTATAAATATAAACATATGCACCTTTAAATCTTTACATTCAATTTGCAGAACAAAGGTTTACAGAGCAGAAGTGTAGCAAAAACAATGTAATAGCTTCTATAATTCCCTGGGGAGGAGCAGAAGTAGAGAAATGAGGAGCAAAGACTCTGTGTTAGATGTCTTAATTTGGCACCATATACTTGTCCAATTTAATTCCATCAAGCTATGTGGTTACAAGAGTGCCAGAAATATCTCTATCAAGCCATTTGAAATAAAAAGTTTTGTGGACTTGTATATTCCATTTGTTTGTAAAACATCCTTTTGTGCACTGTAATGAACTTGAAATGAAACTTTAAGTTATACTCTCATATCATTGAACAGAGTACTGTTCAGCTACCTCTACATAAGGTTGAAGTAATTTGTTTTTTCCAGATTTGTTCACATTGTCATATAAAATATATTTTAAAATATCATAGTCCAAAGAACCTGTATGTGTTTGTAGATGTACTTATAACTATGTTGTACCAACAAAGTCTGTGTGGAGAGTTGTTTGCTAATTAAAATTTTTGTGTTCTTTACTCTTTGGCTTGCATGACAACGAACTGCAGAGGTGAACAAGTATTACACATGAGCTGCTTTTTTAGGTGTGCTAGATAAAGGAAGACCAAATCCTAGATCTTGCAGTCACACACCACCACTGGATGTGAAGGAACCAAACCACAGAAATTAAGTTGTCCAAACATCATCATCATTTGTAAATGACACCGAGTGCTTTTTTTTCTTCTTTGCTGTTGTAAAGTAACTGTAATGGGAACTACCATGCACTTCATGGACTCTGGTACCTCTCATGCATTACTGTTTGCTTTACAGGTACCTGTGATTTAACACTATAAGCAGGACACTTTTTAATTTACAGTCTCAAGCAAGAATGAATCCTAGCTGCAATTTTATGCTGCATCTGTAAGGCAGTGAAAGAACTATTTGCTGTCAAGACCCCTTACCAAGAAGTTCTGTAGGATTTTCCAAGTTCTTATAGAAAAAGCTAGAGAATAGTTTTATTTATAAACCTGACAGTGAGAGGAGTGACCCCAGAGCTGCTTCTACTGAAAGTGGGTAAGAGTTGCCAACATTTTTAAAAGTTGGGTAGGTACGGGCGGCTGTTTTTGCGTTGTTGTTTAAGCAAGATGTGGCTGCCGAAGTCCCGGCCACCTCTGCTATCAGAGATTTGCTTGCTGGCCTCTTACGTAAGCTTGTTCAGGCCCTGTATTTATTTTAGAATCCAGGGCACAGGCTAAGACTGGGTATGGAAAGCAAACAACTAATTATGTCAAAACTGCTGTTTTCTATAACAAAATACATTTGCATCTGAGCAGAGGAAATGTTTTGGTTGAAGCGCTTTTTCATCAGTATATAGTAAACAGTCAAAACTGAAGCTTTGCTTGGGAATATGTTGATACAAACAATTCCTTTTAAGTAATTATCTTAGTTTTGAAAGCTTTAAAAACAGTTATAAAAAGTGGTATTTAGATGCAGTATAAAGAAGAGAAAATTTAAACCAAACACAGGATAGCACGTTATTTCCCAACTACTTGCTCACTGTGTTCTCATGTACGTACGCAGATTCAGTCAAATGACATTTGAAATATTCTGAAGTCATCTGCACTGACATAATGCTTTGTATCAAAATAATCATCCAAAGTGGCTAATGATCTCTACCATGTAGAGCAGTTCAAGGGAAACTACGCTGTGCTGTGAGCCTTTGCTCCCCTGTGTGGGTCCCTGGCAGCACAGCTCCTGCCTGGGACCGGCCACCCCTTGCAAATTAAGTCATTCAGCTGTGATGTGCTTTCCATTCTGTGAATGCCACCAAATCCTGGAGCATCTCACTGTGCTGTGGTTCTCTGTATGACTGAAAGAAAGGTACGGCAACATTTTTCTCTTCAAAAAGTGCAGCTTTGTTGACAGTTATTTAGCATCTGTTCTAGCAGTCATGGATTGACAAGTCTTTACTCCGTACTACTCACAATAACGAGGTAAGGTGTGCGACCTATCATCTGCTGGGCCAGTGGACAGATGAAGGAAGAACAGAAACTGCATTACTGAACTATTGCAGGACTGGGCCTGGGTTGTTTTTTTTTAAATGTATTTCTATCAGCAGTTACTAATACTAAATTCTCCAAAAACTACACAATATAAGAACAGATTAAGTCATGCTTACTAGTAAACAGTAATGTCAACAGGTCATCTTTACCAGAAGTGGTATGTTTTTAACTAGCCAGATATATTGTATATCGATATCAAAAAATATATATACAGAGGCTACCTGAAAAACAGAGCCCTGACGTCTTCATAGTGAATCTTCCCCCTTACAAGTCTTCAGCTGCCCCATGCTGAACACATTACATCTTACGATAGGATGGCTTTCAAGTTGTTAAGGCAGAAATACGACCGGCTGAAAGAATCCATGTAATGAAAGCCTGCATATGCTGTCAATACTGGTTTTATGCCAGTCTAACATCTTTTGTTTCAGTAGATCTGCTCTTGATTTATAATGCCATAAATGAAAGGAGAATTAAGCTATTTATGTAAGTGACTTTATTTATATAACTGACTTATGCTGTATTATGCGATGGAAAAGAAAACCAAGCACATGCCTTTTTTGTGTTTTCTATGAGCTACAGAAAGATTTTCTAAAAGCAATGCTAGTAATCAATAGTTTTCTCTGTGTGACATTAGAAACTCAGTCACATCCACATGGAAGTTTTATGATGAGTAGAATACATGGTAATAGATCACACGATCACATGGAAGGATTTTGGCAAGTCTGCAGACAGTCTAGAAGCTCTGAATGCTCAACATCATTATTTAGGCTGTAAGTTAGTTCAACAAAGCAATTGTTATTCAGGCTCTTCCTTGGATGAGTCAATGATTTGTACTGTGACTATTAGTACTGAATGTACCATCTAAAATTCATTTTGAAAGATTACTGAAGCATTAATGATTTAAAAGTTGTTTCTACAAGTATTTTTTATCAATGAGCCCAAGCACTACCAAGGCTAAAGAGTCTACACAAGGATTTTCAACATAGAAGAATTAGGGTTTGGTTTTTTTTCACATGCTTTTACATGCATTTTTTTACTCCTTAGTGAATGATGACTATATAATATTTAGGAAATCAGGGTCAGTAGAGTAAATATTTCTGTAGCAATTTGGCAGACACACCTTTCATAACTCATAAAGTCACTACTGGAAAGGCACAACTGGGTCACAGAAGTGCATGGTGGGATGCTGCTTCCCACTTATGCAACCAGGGTAACTAAAGGTTAGAGCAAGCACTTGAATAACAAGCTTTTTGCCAGAAAGAGTAGAACAGAAAAACAGTGTTTTTTAAATGCTGGTTTCTGAGAAGCAGCCGCCTAACGTGTCTAGTTAGGAGTCATCAAACCGAAATAGAACCGGATGCGTCAGAACTTTGAAGAATGGCAGTTCAACATCCCAAAAGAAAAATACATCTGCTTGTTATGCCAAAAGCAGATCCTACCAGTTGTCTCATTCCAGTAGATGATACCAGAGCCATTTGCAGCGTGCTGCTCAGCTTTTCTCCTGGCCCACTGGAACTCGCTTTATGACTCATCTTGTGTCTTTTTACTTTCTCCATCATCCAGCAACACCTTAAACTTGAAGGAATTCTACAGTTTGCCTCTGTTCTCTTTCCTGCTTCTATGTATATCTTACTGATTACCTCTAATAAATATAATTATTGCAGAATTCTTACTTCTGACAGAGGAAAGAAGAGAGAAGGGAAGTTGCGTTTCCACACTGTGAAGATTTTCCAAGGTTTGGAGGACTAGGACCATACATAGCCCAAGGACACAGATTATGACATCCGCTAACAACTAACTAGCAAGTTTGGGATATTAGTTACAAAAACTGAACACTATTGCAAGGAGACTAAACAAAAGGGTGCTCTTCTAATCACATCTCCTGTTACAGCTGCGCACCAGATAAATATATTAATCAAAATGACCTCATTTTAGGCATGCGTAGCAGTGTTATGTAACCATGTTAAGTATGCTATTTTATTTCCCTCCCGCCAAGGAGAAATGGTGTTTGTCTTATAAGAGTTCCAAATAAGTCTGGTTATAAAGTGATGGGTGAAAGAACAGGAGGGAGGAAAGTGAGAGAATTAATAAGCAAAATGACTCATTCCCGAGTGCAGAGGTGATGTTACACTCCACTTAAATCTCAGTTGCTCTGTAGGAAGCTCGTGTTGTCACCAGCAGTCTCAGTATTCCTAACATGCCCAGCATTTCTCAGGATGGGAAAAACAGATGTGTTACAGGGGTGGAAACTACGTCTTTTCAGAGCTCATCAGTTCGCAGCATTCCTGATTTGTTTTTAAAGCTGTTTGCTAAGGCTGCCTCCATCACCGAGGAGTCTGCAGCATCCCCTGCCACTCTTTTTGTTGCTCGTTTCTTTGGTGAAAAGTTGCATTCAATTAATTCTTTTCTAGTGCTACTGATGATGCTTTAAACAAGCTCAAAAGCACCCCTAAAAGTAGAATACATGCCCCCACACATATAACAAGGCTGAGACTCATCTAGATTTATACCGCACTACAGGAAAAAAGGACCAAGAGGCGTACATTTTTGCAATATAAGATCACTCAGCCAGAGAACCCTGATAAGTGCTGAAAATGTGAAAAACAAATGGCAGGGTATGCATTTCCCATTTACTCAATACACACACATAAAAGAAACACTGTGTAGGCTTCACTGCAGCATACCAGTGCGTCCAAAACTCAAAGGTTAGTTACATAAATGATAAGGCGTGGGCTTAAATGCTTCATTCAGCTTGTTAATTACTTGCTTTGTGGCCTGAGCCAATGTTCTGAAACAGGTTCATCCAATATTGTGTCGCTTCCTCTGCATTTTCATTTACTGTATTAAGCTGAAGTGCTGGGAACAATTTGTTGCAATACCTAGGAAGAGTCTCTTTTCAAGCAATTTGCAGAACAAACTTATTCAGACTAATCCACAGATGCTCTTTAAATGTCCTTGCTATTTCAGAAAATTATGAAATTTAGTTCTGAGAGCATTCTCTTTAAATAAGGGAACTGCTGGCTGCATAAACATGTGCGTCTTATTGACGTATGATATGAGAGTTTCTTCTTTGTGTTTTTTTTTTCATCTACACATCCAACGTGGGAAAACGAATGGCAGTGTGTTAGGAAACTCTCAAAATAAAATTCTTAATATGCCTCTGGCAGAAAACTAGTAGAAGCTATGTTTTAATTGTAGATGGAAATATATCCACCTTCGATTCGGTTAACTGGGATACCTAGTTGATGAGGCTCTTTAATGCCATGACTACACCCAAGCCTTCATTATCACACAGCTTATCCTAAGACAGCCAGACCACCTATTTCATGAGATGTGCAGGCAGAAAATGGAGGTTTAGAATTCCTTACCTCTGTGGAAATCAATTGTATGTGGATCAAACTGCAGCTTTACCATGAGATATCGCAAGAAGACCGTACCTAGGAAGCCCATCTAAGATTTACTTCAAACAACAGAATTTGTTTTAAAACTAAAATTGCCTTGTTTTCACCAGCATACATTTGCAGACGTCTTGATTTCTAACTCAGACATGGGCCAAGAAGCCTGTTGAGACCTTGAATTCAACAGCTACAATGAAATGGAAGCAAATGGAATGCAAACATTTCAAAGGTTTTTGGCTGTCAGCATTTTAAAAGACTGTAATGAATATCTGCCAAACCTCACCTTTGTGTTTCTACATGAAGCCTCCATCTTCTTCCTCTATGGTAAGGATGCCACTTAGAGATTCCTGAGTCACGAATGCAGATTAGCATTTGGATTTTAATTACAAGTCAAAAAACAGAGGCTGACTGACATAGACAACTCATCCAGTCCGTTTTATGGACCAACTGCAAAATGTAGATTGGAGCTGCAAATCTGGGCTGAAGCTGCGGTGTGCACTGCAGTGTGGAAGGGGATGGGATATATCACACTGCCACTCTACCTATAACCACCTTTCTACATCATTCTCCGGATTTTTCAGGGGTATTACTTCTGAGGTTGCTCATTCCCTTTGGTTCTGCATTTCATATTCTTTTCCCTACTTGTACTGGCTTGCTTTACTTTCCACATTTCGTTATTTCCTGCCCGTGGGCCATATCATATAATTTCATCAATATTTCATCAGAATGACTCCCTACTGGAATCAGTATGGATTTCTGCTTAAAAATTGATACCGCAATATGGCCCCACATTTCTATCCTTATGCACCTGTTCCTCATGAGTTATAATCCCTCTGTGTCTTAATGCTTCCATTCTTCACATTGCTCAGAACACCAGAGTATTCTTAACTGTATTTAAACTATCAAGTGAATACAGTTTCTAAATTAGAACATGTATAAAAATGCCTTTTCTGTTAGTAAGTGGGACTCGACTGCACTATTTAGCTGATTTCACTACACAGATCACTTTTGTCTTCAGGCTAAACATTGTTTCTTCAAATTGAAGATGAAAACTGCAATTAAATATAGGCCACAGATGTTCAGGATGCAGAGGACAAAAATATAGGTTTCATAACTCGACAGTTATGCAACCAGTTGCTTTTCACATATTAAAATGAACATTTAATTTTATGGTCTTATTTACCCTTAATCTAAACTCAAACCTATAAGGAGGTCCTTAAAATGGTAAGACTTAAAGAAAGGTGCTTCTGATCTATTTTAGTAACTGAAAATATTTTCCTCAAGATGTTCAATGTTTTCTAATTTATCTTCACACCCCCAAATACTCAGATACCCAGTTCTCCATTGCATTAATGAGACATCTAAATAACTTTGAAGATATCGGCCTTCATTTTGTCGCAGGCTATTTTAAAATAAGATCACTATATAAAAATGTTATACACCTTACCTATTGAATCTCATTTAAAGTGTCTACCCTGACAGTCCAAGTCCTCTCTGGGACGGGCTGCACAACACCCGCAGCGGTGACACTCTCATCTAATACGGTCACACATGCAAGAGGCAAAATGTTTAGAGCAGCTGAATCTAGACTATGGAATTTAATCCCTTAGCAGATAAAAATGATCAGGGGACTAAGCACTTTCTGTACTTACATAAAAATCCTTTCTTCAACTTAGCTTCCCTCTAGTAAATCACACATATTAATTCTCTCATGCAAAAAGAAAGAAACAAACCAAACAAGTTGTTCTGTTTGCTGACTTAAACGGAGACAGAATGCAAAAATGAAATTATGTTCTTACAACTGTTTATACTTTTAGGCTGTCTTTCTACGGAAGCTTCACTTACAATACACTTACAATACCGCCTGTCCGTCATTTCTGATAAGTTTTGAAACACGTGGCTGACTTTTAACCATTTTTTTGAGATTTCTACCAACTCCTTTCAACTTGGAAACTGCCAGCCAGTGTCCAGCACACACACTCACACACACACAGGGGGGTCATGAGCTTCCCGGGGGCTCTGGACCACCTGCAATGCAGAGCAGACGGCACAAGGGATGCGGGGAGACAGATGCATCAGGAAATACGGAGGAGAAGGTACACAGCTCTGTACGAGAGCAAACTTCTTCAGTTCCAGCATTCACAAAACTAACTTCTTAAATATTCAGAAGACCCTGGAATATTTTGGCAGTATGAGCACAGCTCACAGAATGAGAAATACAAACTAAAAGGCTTGCTAAGTATTTAGCAATTTTTTCCTAAACTAAGGCCACACAGCACTATCTTAATATGAAATAACAACCCAAAGCAGAACAGGAAGGCAACAGATTTGCCTAGAGTCAATAAAGGCAGTCATTCCCCAAACAAGTCATTTTTGGTGATGAATGAGACAGGCCACATAGAAATCTCAATTCGTACTTTACATTGCAGTATGAATATGCAGAACCAGTATGCTTTTATTTTTAAGCTAAAGAAGTTTAATTCAGACACAACACAGAGCCTCACAATACCATTTTGCAGCCATTTTAGAAGCAGAATTACATTCTAGAGAATGCAGATAAGATGCACTAAGAGCCTAAGATTTCTTAGAACAAAAACGCGTAAACACCCAGAAGAGCTCTTGGGCCTTTTGCAATGTCCGAGGATCTGGAAAACTACACAAACAAGACACTTAATAAACTTGAATTACAGCTGCTGGTATAAAAACCTGATGTGCGTGTCTGTTCATTCTGGGTCCCCGCAGCCTTGCGAAGACAGAATCAGCTGCTCCCAACCCCTGAAGAAAATGTTCATTAATCTCTTCTAAGAATCTGACACAAGTCAGTTGGGTTTGTCAGGTTCAGCCAAGCTGCATGAGTTGGATCATGCGAATCAAGAATAGAGTTTTACTGGTAACTCAGAAAGAGACAGAGAGATGGTTGTTTTAACCCCCTGTAATAGCCGGTCTGAATCTGGCAGGCCAGCTCCTCTCCACAGCACAAAGCAAGCTTCTCACAGTTTCTAAATGAAGCACAAGTCCTTAATGCAGTCACTAAATGAGAAGTGGCATCTCAGTGGGCTGCCTCAGTGGATTAATTTTAAATGCATAATTCAATATAGACCCACATAAACCTTTATGAATAGAAATAGAGGTTATATAAGCACGTTCTTACAGCATATACTGCAAATTTAAAGGCCAGTTTGAGTATAAATCAACTCTATCTTTTATTAATATTTTCACTTTCCCATTGGTTCATTTCTCCAGCAAATGTGCTAATCAGATTACTTGCCTCACTCATACATTGAGATGCCTAAAATAAAAACTGCGTTTCATTGCCAGACTTTTTTCCTCAGTCCTTTAAGCAAAGTTTGTGTCGGGTTTGTTCTGTGGAGGCAGGTTGCATCAGTGATAGTTCAGCAAAGGCCCTGAATGTGAAACCATCGTTTCACACTGGTCAAACACCCACAAGTCCTGCAGGGATCTGTGTTGTCTCACAAAGCCTTGTCTCACAAGAGGAGAAAAGGTTCTGGACAAGCTTGTACAGGAAGATGATGCTAGGAGGCAAATCTGCAGCCCTTTTATGTCCCAGGAAACATCCTGGGTATCAGGTAAGAGCAAAGTGGGACATCTCCTAAAAACAGGGCAAGAGCTCTGTGTCTGCCTTCTTTGGAGCCAAAACACACACTCCTGAGGGAAACCAGAATGGAAACCAGCTTCCTATTTTCAGCCCTTCCTAGCTAGACAAAATTGGCCTTCCAGTTTCAGATACACAGGCACTTCGCTACTTCTGCTACAGTAAATCGTCACAGGTCTGTCAGTTGAGCTATCATTTCCATGCTTGAAGCATACAGCAAACTGACCAGTGCAAAGACTTCGGAAAGCAAAGATAAAGACCTACCTCAAAACTATTTTTCATGAGGTTGATGAACCATTTCCCATGAATCCATTTCTTCCAAAGAAATAATGGTATATTCACTGCACTGAAAAAAAAATATTAAAAAAAAAGGCAGATAAAAAAAGAAATTAGTTTAATGATATAAAGCTAGAAATATAAAAACAGTCGTATTTTTAGCTGGGGATTAATTTTGCCTTCAAGCAAGGCAAAACCCTAACCCACTAAATGCCAGTTTTGCAAAACTGATTAGCAGCTTCACCAATTTAAAAATATGTCCAAAGTGTTACTACAATTTATTATTAAACATAATCAGATTAGTTAAAGTCAGAATGTCAGGCTTGGGCTATTAGTAGAAACATTTATCATTAGGTGTTAATAGTAGCAGCTATTCTGCTATTAGGCTTTATATTATAATGACAGCCTGGGTCCAAAATGAACACAGTTTGTAAGAGCTAGAAAATTGAATGGGTTTTAAAAACAAAACCAATCCTCCGAATCTCCCCAAGCTTTGAGGGAGTTCAGATCCAGGTCTGGACCAGAGCGCTGCACCTGAATTACAGTTCCGCAATGCACAAAACCAAAACCTTAATTCGTCTACTTGCTGAACCCTCGAGAACAGTCTATCTAGCTCAAAATGTCGCTTGCTGTCTTGAGTCCACCATCAATGTCAGCACAAAAGAAGAACATGCTGCGAACAACCGTAGAAATGCCTGCACTGTGTGTTACAGGGAGATGTGAGCTTGCTCTGCTTTCTCGCAGCCAGGTGGACGGGGGTCGGTTTTAACCTAAAGCGGTGATGCCACAGGCCCTGCGTTCCATCAGTGATGCTGCTCACCAGGTGACCCGCGGTGGCACCCAGCCTGGTGCCAGCTCACATCCCCGCCGCTCTGAGCGTGACCTGCGGTCGGAATGTCACATCTCCCACCCTGTGAATGTTCAGTGGAAGAAATGTCTGCAGTGGCATCGAGGAACTCAAGCCAAGGAAACAGGATTTTCAATAACAAACAGGTATTAATTACAAGTTAAGTTCTGAAAGGTCTCCCTAGGAAACACAGATTTTTATCAAACCATTTTTTCACTACAGACTGTCAGACAATGTGAATTTAGGGCAATTTCCCCCAACTTCAGCATAGTTCTGGTATAGCTAGGAAGAGACTTGACCCCAAGTTATTTACGGAGATTTATTTTTGAGCAATGCAGGAACAAAAAAGCCCAATTATAATCTTCTTCAGATCAAACTAATTCCATTGGCTTTAGTAGATCAGTTCCTGACTGACAGAGCTGTTCCTGAGATCTGAAAGAGAGCCCAGAGTGCCACTTAGCTCTGAAATCCTTCTCGTTATCTTATATTTCTTTCAAAAATTGCATAGAGCCGGTTGTTAAGTCACTTCCTGGAAAACAAACCACTCTTTGCTGCAGTACTGTGGTTAGAGATGCCAACTGTTAATAAAAACAAATGCAAAAATCTAGCAAAAGTATCGGCGCTGTCTGAAGACTGTCGGTTTTATCTGCTCAGTCCATTAAAAAGTGTGTGCGCACACTTCTAAAATTCTCATTATGAAGCAGAGTGAGAAGATTGACAAGCTGCCTGTCCAAGGCAAAGAAATCAGATGTTCTAGCAGCTCTGGCTCCAGACACCGCCAGCATTGCTGGCTCGACTTCTTTCACACGGCTAGAGCTATGAGAAACTCATTTTGAAGACCAGGTTATTATGCAACGGCCTTGGTTACATCAGCACAGCAAGGGAAACACTAGGGGAGAGTAAATAAATGTCAAAGCTGTGTGTCTGCCCGCAGATCCCAGCTGGGGAGAGCAGGAGTGGCAGCCGGTCAGCTCGGGAGCTGCTGCCCCCCCCCAGCAGAGGCTGTGACTGAGACTCTGGTGTCCCCGGCAGCCCCCAGCGCAGGGCTGGATGGGCCGACCCCCGGTTCAGCCCCTTGCACCCCGGCCAGGTTCGGGTGCTGCTGGCCATGGCAGAGAAGGTGAAGCTGGGGCACCTGAAGTCTCCACAGAGGGGTCCAGGCATCGTAGTGCTCCATCCCAGCTCGCTCTGCTATGCCGTCAGCTTTCCAGGGATACAAACTGTCTTTCTACACGAGTGACATGCTCTAAAAATGAATTAGTCACGGCAGGACATCTGTATCATCTCATTGGGAGCTGCTGCCTTCAAAGGAGAAATCCATAAGGAAAATGATGGAATAAGATATAAAGCAGCATTAACAAATTACATTCCCACCTAATTCCAGCCAATTCCAGTGACTTTAGTGAAGTTGCGAATTAGACTGTCATTACATGTGAACTGAACCTGTTTGGCCAAATCAGTGGCCTGTTTAAAACACAGCTCTAGTTTAATGTGGATATATCCTAACTTGTACATCCAGCTGTGACAGAAAAGTCACATTATTTACTCCTGTATAAATAAAACATACTTCCACAGCTCACGAAGCCCAGCGAAATTATTTAATCCCACACGCGCAACTGGTAAAATGCTGCACCTTTGGGGGGCATATCACCCCCCTGTCGCTTCTCGAGGACTGTCCCTTCACTTGCCCACGTCACCAGTGACGTGGGTATTCAGCACAGCCGGAACGAGGTGTTCACGAGGAGCCAGCAGGAAACATCTCCTGCTTCCTTAGCTCCCAAGGGTGCCGATGACACCACCGGGGAAGGTCGCTGCGTATGGTTTAAACTCTATGGAAACACAACACAGCCCCAGGACTTTGACCCTTTCCCATACATCGCTGCAGTTGTGACAATGAACCCGCTGTGTAACTCGGAAAAAGTTACTTCAATGCCACAGAAACGTATTCCCGAGCAATGTGGAAAGCTTCTAATTTTAAAGCTGTCAACGTCACCCTGCTGTGTTGGAAAAACACCTGTAAAGCAAAAGTAAATTGGAGCCAGAATGATATAATAGGGAAAATGTAATGAAGTATTAGCTTAACAAAATAGGTTAGGGTGAACTTTGAACAAGGCAGTGTTGCCAGTATTGACAGGTATGTGATCTTGGATTTGTCAGCTTTTAATCAGATTTCTGTAAAATATGGCTGACTACAAAACAAGTTAAGTAAAAAATTAGTTTGATCCCACAAATGAGAAGTAAGAATGGTTAGACAGAGAAGCTATGAGGTTTTGTTTATCTTTTTTGTTAACAGATGGTTCTGAGGCAGATAGAAGAAAGGCTGGAATAAGAGTTTCAGGTACCAACCAACCTTTTCCATGTAGGTTATTTACGTCAATCCCTTCTTGCTGCCTGTTCATTTCTACATAATATAAAATTATATCAATTAAATACTCCACACCTCAGCCATTTTCATACCTGTTTCTTGTTTAGTGACTAATTTGGTTTGTAGATCAATCTAAGAATTAGCAGTTAATTATCCTGTTTAGATAATCTGCCTCTAGATTTTTTTTTTTCTTTTAACTGCCTATAAAGAAATGAACAGCTATTAAATTACCTTATTTTTATATCTCTCCTAACACAATAATAATAGCATCTCACATTTTCCATAGTCAATAATCTGCCCTTCAAGCCAGGGGAAGCTGCTGAACTTTGGCTTAGCTCCCTTCCGAGACGCTGCATTTTTAACACGCAGATGATACAGCAGCAGTTCCATTGGAAGTGCCATGGACTTGACCAGCAGGTCACACCACCCTTTGATTTGCAGTGCGGTCAAGGTGCTCACCTGCTTAATGTGGTTCAGAACAAGGAATGAGGTCTGGTAACAAAGCGTAACCACTCCTGGACCAAATAAAACGGAACTGTGTGGGCTGCACCAAACGAAAGAAAATTTAAAAAAAAAAATCTGTGTATGGCAGTGGGCATCTCTGATGCATTTCCACGCATTTACAAGAACACATCGAGTTCTGCTGCCTCACGTGCAGAGAGAAGAGATGCATGAAGAGATTTGTTAATTAAAGGCCACTTTCAATACCTTTTCTTGGGCTTAGAAACATCCCACTATGGAAGAGTAATTTGAATTGTAGCTTCCCACTCTTAGCCTTTGTTTCTCAACTTGAACTGTCATTCTTCACTAGTCATTCACCTTCATCCCGCCATGCCCCTTCATCCATCCAGCTGGAAATACCTGAGCAACCTTTTTTGTTCTGTGCAGATGCATGGGTTTGTGTTCCAAGTTCAGAATTGACAGTTTACTTCACCTGCCTTCTTCCATAAAAGACATTAAAAAACATTTTCAATGAAAAACAGAGGTTTCAGTCAACCTCTGCACCAAAAACTAACCCAGACCATAACAACAATAGCCTGTAGCAAATACTGATGCTTTGGGTGCGATACTTCCTGATAGCATAGAAGAGAGAGAATGCAACAGCTACAGCAAGAAAGAAATCAAGGTCAGAATCCTAAACAGATGCTCAGATTTCCCAAATATGAGAGGTTCCACAGTTTGTCATATCTTATAACCACAATAAATGTTTAACAAAAACATAGGTAGGCAAGCACACGCTAGAGGAAAAGACAAAGAGAGATGTTTGCCTTATTTATTAGTCTGCTAATCACATCTCTCATTACCAGTATCCTTCCAACGTATCACCTTCCAGTAGCAGTTCTAAAGGACAAACTATCCGCACAGGCCAATGTCTTTGCTGTATTGATCTCTAAAGCACTTCGCAGAGCGGATGGCACAAGGTCAGGAATTACAGCTGTTCTAAGCTGAGAAATTCTACTGTAATGCTTCAAAACAAATTGTATTAATATTTTAGACTGCAGCATTTAAAAAGACGTAATGTAATACTAGTTAGGGGGGCCTCTCTATCCAAACTTTCTAATGTCAAAAGGGCTAATGTTTAGTGTTTTCAATATGAGCCTTTCCCCACTATTCTCAGACTTCCCTTCTAAGTATGGCAACTGAAATTAGTATTGGCTTGTTACATCTGAATTTTAGAATTTATTCTTTAGGTCTGTTTATGGAGATGTGTACACAAGATTATCATAACAAAAGTGTTACCAGAGTCGTGCTAGAGCTGAAGTGTGCAGCTTTGGAAATTTTGGAGTCTTTTTCCCTCATTTAAACTGGCTCATCCTCCCTGTCCACAAACCCACTCAATTACAAGTAGATTCCCAGCTAGATGATAACATAACAGATTCTCTTTTAGGCCAAGTCTTTACAGCTCACTGTTACAGCAAAATGAATCACTGTAACTACAGCTAGGTGCACAGCAAGTTGCAGTGTGTCCCTCTACTATTTCTGTAAAATCGGCAGATTCTACATCTGGCTGGGATGAAGATCAACCTCTAGCCAGACAGCAGTTCTTCTGCGCAGCAGAGTTAAAATGCCAAACTGCAACACTCTTTTTGGACGCGTTCACACACCTTCCTGCACAGCCCCACTGCAGGACTGAATTCATCATGTAAACCAGTTCTCGGGGGCTTCTTGTAACGAGGGAAAGTTTTTTTCCCCATACTTTACAGCTCAAAAACCTCTGTGAAATCGCAAACAGAAACACACCTCTCTTTCAGACCTATGCATTAATGGAATAATGGAAGATTCTCTGCATTAATGAAAGCCTCCAGTCTCCTTACTGCAACGGTGTACATATAAATGCATCCTGAAATCTTCCTGCAACACCGAGAACCTTTCTGGGCTCCTCGGGGATGGCACCAGCACCCTCTGGTGTCACACAGCAGCACCAAAGCCAGCTGAAACCCCAAGAGCTGTGTGTGCACAAGGAATTTCAGGGGCAGCTTTCTACATCCTTCACTAAAGATCCTGAGCCATAAAACCAATCAGTGACATTCTGCAATGAACTCTGCACTTCAAGACAGCTTATTTGCAAAGGCACTGACTGTGTCTAGAAATAATCAAGCAAAATGGACATGGGCTGAGGCAATTTCCAGCACAAATACAGGCTGGGCAGGGGAGGAATTGAGAGCAGCCCTGAGGAGAAGCACTTGGGGGTGTTGGTTGATGAGAAGCTCAACGTGACCCAGTAACATGTGCTTGCAGCCCAGAAAGCCAACCATATCTTGGGCTGCATCAAAAGAAGAGGGACCAGCAGACAAAGGGAGGGGATTCTCCCCGGCTACTCCACTCTGGTGAGACCCCACCTGCAGCGCTGCCTCCAGCTCTGGGGCCTCCTACATAAGAGGGACAAGGACCTGTTGGAGCGAGTCCAGAGAACCACAAAGATGATCAGAGGGCTGGAGGACTCCTGTGAAGATGGGCTGAGAGACTTCGAGTTGTTCAGCCTGGAGAAGAGAAGGCTTCAGGGAGAGCCTATAGCAGCCTTCCAGTACCTAAAGGGGACCTACAGGAAAGCTGGAGAGGGACTTTTTACAAGGGAATGTAGTGATAGGACAGGGTGTAATGTCTTTAAACTGAAAGAAGGGAGATTTAGATTAGATATAAGGAAGAAATTCTTCCCCAGGAGGGCAGGGAGGCACTGAACAGGCTGCCCGGAGAAGCTGTGGATGCCCCATCCCAGGAATTGTTCCAGGTTGGGTTGGACGTGGCTTTGAGAAACCCGGTCTGGTGGAAGGTGTCCCTGCCCATGGCAGGGGGGTTGGAACCAGATGATCTTGAAGGTCCCTTCCAACCCAAACCATTCTATGATTCTATTAAATGAGCTTATTATACAAGTTATTTGCACTGATCAAACACCTAAAAACTACACTAGGACAACAGGAAATCAAAGCCATGCTAACACAGCTATCAACTTCTATAAACCCATCAATAAATCAATGGTATTTCAATGTTTATCTTAAAACCCCTTTTCTAAACTTTTGTGATTACACGAGACTCAGTTTTGATATTTTTCTCTACATAATTTTTGTTCTCTGAGTTGCAGAGAGAAACTTGAAAACATTCATTTCAGAAATCCATCAGGCAAGTAAAGTTCAAATGTAACATCATATGATTCTCATGTATTTTTCTTCTTTTTTAAAAGCAACCCCAAAATGTCTTACAGCAGCTGGCTAGCAATACCAAAACACATTCAAATGACTATTTACAAAGGTTGCTGTGACCACAAGGGCTGGCCTTCAAGCCAGCCCTGTACTGAAGAAGCAGTAACTCCCAAACAAAAGGAGAGCCATCAGTTCTCTGGTGGTGTTTTAAACAAATAGTTAGACACAGAAAACTTCGTCAGTCTGACCAGCTTTGTTGGTCAGTCCTAGGCCACACAAACTCATCTCAAAACAAGATCTATGTAGTATATCCATATATAGAGTCTATATTGACCAAAGACCTCTTTTTATTTGTTCCTTAATGAGTGAGGGCTATCTATCACCCTTCCCAGGAATTATATCATTACTGGCAACAGCATTTAATCGTAAACCAAATACAGGAATGGAATACAAAAGAGGTTCCTTCAAGATAAGGATTACCAAAACATATATACATACCAAACGTGAAAGACAGAAATAATATTAAGATCAAAAGCAAACACAGAGAGAGAGATTATAGTATCATTTGCAGTACTTTGGGTGAAGGATCACAATCCACACTGATAAAAAGATAGAACAGTTTGCTGAACATAGAAATGCACGTATTTTACACAGGGTCAGTAAGCTTGTGATAGGGTGGCAGCTGTACAAAACCTCAGGAGTCAGAGCTGCATATGTTCATTTACATTACGCTCAGAAGTTTCAGAGAAATACAAATGTTTCAGTTCTTTGTAAGAGAAGATATGCTTCCTAAAATAGAGAAAAACAAGTAGTAAAATAGGCATGGATTACCAAGCCAATGTGAAACTCTTACTCTTTCTGGTGTTAGTTCAAAGTAAACAGTATCTATAGCTCCAGTGAGCCTACTTGGGTAAGTTTTCACTTATATAAAAAATAAATCACAGTCTAGCTCCTAATTAATACTGTCTTCAAATTGTAAGAGCTACATATTAAATTCAGGCCAAGACTGGAAGATTAAGGTCTTGCTCAAGCTGATCTGAAACCAAATTTTGTGTTTTGCAGCTAATCCTTTCAGTAGACAATGTTTTCCTTAAAAATACCTACCAGCTTTCCAGCTAAAAAGTGTGCATCAGCCAGGTCAGCCTTCAAATTTTGCACTGACAGTAAACAAAAACTACATAAATGTGCAATGCCGCAAAAACTGAAACGGACCGGTAAGTGCCACTACCACTGAAGCCAAAGATTCTTTTCCAAGTGTCTGCTTTCCTCAAAGTCAATAGCAAAACTTCTGTCAACTTAAGTGACTGCAAGGCCGAGCCCTGAGAGAATAATCCTTTCCCAGCTGCACATTCTTAGACTGATGTTGAGTTACTGGTTAAAGACTGAGGAGGCAAGGAGGAAGCAGATGCCCCTTTTATCACTAATATTAAATACAACTGACTAAACACACATTCCACATGAACATGGAGAACAGACTGGCATTTGTTGAAAACAAGATGCCACCTTTTATGTAGCAGACAGCTCCCATCCTCAAAACACTCTTTGAGACATCTGGCTGAGGAATCTCACAAAAAATAAATCACTATTTGCCATAATAAGAGAAAGGACTTTTTTGGTGTTTTTGGTTTTTGGTAGAATGCCCAAATTAACCCCAGATTTCCAAAACTGTAACCAAAAGCAGGGTATATGCTAGAGCGTGGTGGTTTTCCACTGCATGGGGGAGAACGGGTGTGTGGCTCTGGGCCATTCCAGCGGGCATCAATGAGCAAAGCCCAAGACCCACAGCACTGTGACTTCAAACCACCCAGACCCCAGAATTACTGGAACTCACAATGCTGCTTAGATCTTGTAGCTATCACAAAACTTTTCCTTTAACAATCAGAAGCAAAGTCCCAGAGCATTAGAGAAAGAAATGTGATGACATCAATGCCCATGAGTCACGATGTCTCAGTGCACTATATCTATTTTATAGCACACATTGATTTCTTAGCCAAAGCCACATTGCACAAAATACTGTACAGTCTGTGGAAACCAAAACACCATATTTTGTGAGGAAAATGTTTCAAAAGCCTGAAGCATGTCTTCTTAGAACATCACTGTCAGATGTGTAAGGATACAACAAATTGATCAAGTTTTCCTAGTATTTGGTAGTAGGAAATGCTCAGCTTCCTAATACCTCAAAATAATCCTGCGATGGCATTTCTTCATTGTCTATTTACACACATCAGTCTGATCAAAAGTTTTAAGGCTCTTATTTCTCAAAAAAAATGGTCACAGTAAAGAAGGGATTAAACGGAGTTAACGCAGCTATTGGCAATACAAAGAAGGATGCTCATGTCATTTGCTGTTGTACAATCTGGGGCATTTCGCTCCATGCTTTGGCTTTCTTCTTGGCCAGGGACAGCCAGGGTGGCTCGGCAGGGCTGCAGGGTGTCATTGGCAGGCTAGAGCAGTGCCTCGCTTCCTTTTCAACAGCAGGAATCACCGATGCTTCCTGAGCAATAGCTCCAACTTTACCTGCCAACAAGAAGATATCCATCACTCATCAGAAGGCTCGAGAGTTAAAAACTCAATTTTTGCCAATATTTCCTTCTCTCTAGAGCAACTGTTCTACAGCCCAGGATGTTTGTGACTCAAAAATAAGTCAGAGGAATTGGCTATCACTAGCACTATCTGGTCCAGCTACAACAATAGCAAGGAATAGCTATTGCAATGGAAAAATTGATACTAAGCTGTTACTGAATAATCTGCCTATAAAAGAATCTTTTCTTCAGTTCCAACAGCAAGTGTCTAAGCCCTGAGAAGTGAAGAACTTCTTCAAAATTCTTCAAGCATGTAGAGACTATAGCCCCACATATTTTTAGAATTCATATTCTTGGCTAACTCCTTTCTTAATCTTTTCAAACTCTTAATTACCATGACAGTGAACAGCAAGGAGTTCCACAGGCTCATTCTGCTCCGTGAGTACAAGAAAATCTAGGAATGAGATGCCTGAGTATGCAGGAAAATGGAAAGGAAATATCTGCAGGGCAAGGATCACCCCAGGCTTGCTGTGCGGTTAAAAGTAACTGGTGTATGTTTTTCAACACTGAGAAGTCTTAAAGATTTTTTTCAGTCTTCACTGATGGCACAAATATTGCTCAAGCAATATTACTAAATACTAGCTAGGGATCAAACCAGTGCTTTATGTTCTTGGACTTGTAAGCCAAGAAGGTGGGATTCTGGTGGAGCGAGCTGCTGCTCTTCACACAGCGTAACACAAGCCTGGCATCCTCACAAAGGATGGAGAAACACAGATGACATTCCTTGTATTGCTTTAAGTTACTATTTAGAAAAGGTCTGCTCCATCCATCTTGTTAGAAAATGTTCAAGATTAATGCCTTCAGATAGCCTGGAATGGGGCTTCACGGAATGCAGCTCTGAACACATGCAGCTCTCATTTCTCAAGACACAAGTCTTTCAACATCGTGCCCTCTCCATTCATTTCAAACCAGGCAGTACTTAATTTCTGTGTGTGAGTCAAAACAAGAAAATTCAAACTTTTCCTCATACTTCATTAGTGTGAGCGTGGCATGCGGCAGACGTGATGAGGCTGCTGTGCTCCAGCACAAGAACAGAGGACACGTGAGGACTTAAGCAATGTTAAGTACAACAAGCTTGATCTTGCTTGCTCTGAAATCAGTGGAAAATCAGCTCCATCTGTCACACTCCCGAGCAAAGCCAAAGTGGTTCCTTATCTCCACTCAGGAGGTCTCTGGTCTTTTAAAAATCCTGGCTCGTTGGTAGCTCTTGCAGGAGGCAAGCAATACTTGGGAATACTGGAAGAAGCATACTGGCCATTAAAAACAGGCTGCAGCGCTACATACAAAGAAAATTTTTCAGAAGTATCCAAGGTGATGTAGGAATGTAAACATTACTGAAATTTTGATTTTGGAAATGGCTTTTCACATTTTGGGAGACTTCCCTTGTTATAAGTAAAAGCAAGTCTTAAGCCCTTTGCATGCTCTCAATAGCACAAGGTAAAACAAAACCCAAAAGTGGTGGTTCGTGCCTACTTGAGGGAAGACAGGCTTTGAGACAAACCTCACCATGCTTAGGGTGAAGTGGCAGAGAGAAGAGCCAAGCTAAGTAATCTTCCCTTGGTTATGACACGGGCTGCCACGCAGCAGTAACAAAGCAGTCACACTCAGTAAAGTAAGGATCTGATTTCCTGGAATTGTCTTCCAAACTTAGCTGGTTTTGAGCTGTCCTGGCTCTGGCTGTTGTGTGCAGGTGTATGCATTACACAGAAAACCTCAACCATCCATTGAGAAAACTGCTAACAGTTAACATAAACCAAAAAGCACGATCCAAATTAATAACTCCTCTGGATATTAAATCTACATCCTTTTCAACACCAGCACCTTCAATGAGACAAATTGCTGGCTGTGCTAATGGGAACCAAATCAGAGGAGACTTTACATTTGGGATTCCCAATTTCCTACTCATATGCTGACAATGCAGAACGTTTCCTAAACAATAGGGCATGGTTTTCTGAGCAGCAGAGGAGCAGTGTTTTCCTTAATATCAGCACCGGTCAGAGCTCTTTGTGATACTCAAGGAATGGAAGACTAGAATATGCCTATAAACGCTTACCCTGAAGGGGAGGAAACAGTCATTGGATGTCAGGAAACTAGGCCAATTCTTGGGGAGAGGTGATGCAGAAAAACTGGTAATTCTGCTACAAAGTTCACAAGTGGTGTAAATTCTAGTAAATGAGTAGCAGTGTACTTGGTGGTGTTCTGAATTTCGACTGAAGGTTGCTAGGCTTCCAAGTTTTAAGTGATTCAACACACAGAAATCCAGCCTGTTTATGCCAGCCTTTCAAAGGTAGACCTTCTTATCTGAGCAAAAATCTTGGCCTGTTTATGTTTCGTCTCTCACTTTGCATTTAAAATCATAAGACGAAGCTGGCCTGTAACAGAAGCATTTTTAAAAAACATTGTATTTTAATCACACACAGAGGCTGGCAACTGTCATCAGAGCCTCCGTGTTGGTGCATGTCCTCAGCCGGTCAGCTACCTGAGGTAAGGGAGAAAGCTTATTTTGTAGGACCTGTAGATTCAGAAATGGCTAACAGCTCTATAAACAAGTACTACAGGGAGCAGGCACTGAGGTACCCCCCCAATACAACAATTCTGGATGCTGGTGGATTAGAAGGGAACGTGGCCAGGTGCACGTGCTCTCTAGACAGAATCCTTTACTGACAGTGTCAGCAATGGGAACCTGGAAGGGAAAAGCCGCTTCTCTGACACAGAGGGGCATTTCTTGTCTTCTTAGGCTAGGCAGTATCCGAAATCAATACCTTTCAGCTAGAATAATGTGCTCTTACAGCTGAAGAACTGGCTTATCTATATCTAGCTGGAGCGTGTCTCCAAGGTCTGGCACCACACTGAGTAAGCAGGGAGGGATGAGCTGCAGCCCAGCAGTAGCCTTGGAAGAGGTATATGAGTCACAATGTCTGAGTCACACTCTTCCCCTGCATCCTTCTCATAAAGATCACAGCTAACAGGGCAGGAGAGGGGCCATCGAGCCTCTGCGTTCACCTGAGGGTGCCACTGACTCTACCTAAATTACTCTTGATACATGTTTATCTGTTAAACACATCCAGCAATGGAAACTGCACACACTCTGTAAGAAACATTTGCTATTCCACACTTCACCACTCTTACTGTTAGGAAGTATTTCCTAATGTCTAAGCTAAACCTCCCCTGGTGCATTTTAAGCTCATATAAGGCAAACAGAATAGTCTCATCCTCAGCAATAAATAATAAATTAAGTTGTCTTCTCTAGACTAAACAACTCCACTTTTACCAGGATTTCCTGGCTGACTGGAGGTCTAGAAGACCTGGCTTTTTTTCCTGCTCTATTTTGGACACTCTCCAACTCCAGCTGCTACTCTTTAGTACTGACCTTTGCCAGTAATAAATCACCATACTGTTTATATGCCATTCCATGAACCAGCAGAGGAGATAAAAGCTCCTCACCTGCTTTCTCTGCTGAGTGAGCAAGCCAGTACATGGACTTATACACAAACTATATTCTGAACAGGCCTTACACAAAGCGTGCTGATTATCAAAAAGGTACCTATCTCCCCCATTACCTGCCACCCTCACCACTTACTGGTGTGAAATGTAGCCACTATGTAAAGACGTAAAGAAAGAGAATACCTGCTGCAGCAGACACGCTGGTCTTCATTTGCATTTTCTTGTCCTGAGAGCTCAAGCTGGAAGGTATATTCTTCTTCAGTGTGTGCTCACTAGCACAGATCCCTTGCTACAAGAGGAGAAGAAAAGAATGCAACTAAGAAACCTGCAAGGCACTGGCACTCATAAAGCTCTCCCAGGCAACATTTCTAAACCTGACTGGAAATGCAGCAAACCCAGACAAGGATGGCTGGGGACATCCTGTGGGAGAGAGGGAGAAGGCAAGGAGGAAGACAGCTGCTACAAATACAGGGTTATTTCACATGGAGGCAAGTTGGCCTCTCTCTTTTATGCATGGGGAATTGAAGAAATTGCCCGAGCTGCACAAGAAATGTATGCAAGAGTCAGTGGAAGAGCCTGACTTTCAGTACAGTGTCCAGAGCAGAGCAGTGAGCGCAATCTGTAAGTCATGAACAGCTGAGGCAGCGAGTGCAACTCAAAGCACTCTTGGGCTATGTAAATACATTCTGGGCAACAGGCAAGCTCTGAAAAGGTCCAGGTTTGAGTAGTACAAAGCAGCATATAGGAGGATCCAGCTCTGAAACTAATCACTGTGATGGTCACAGGTGTGTTTGTGCACCTGTATCAGTTGTCTGTCTCAAAACATTTTAGAGGCCAGTCCTGAAAATCTCTCTTTTGAGTAGTGCTCACAACTGCCTCCCATGAAGATGATATTGAACAGTTTGCAAAAGTACCCAGGCAATCTGGTGCACGATTCACACCCAGGCAACATTACTTGGTACTCTACCTCCTCTTGATCCACTTTGGTCAAAGCTTTGTCTTCAGCTTTATGTTCTTTGGCAAGAGGGTGTTCCTGGAAACCCTTTTGTTTTAGTTTTGCCATGGAGACCCAAGCTGGTTCAGAGGAAGCAGTTTCCAAAAGAGGAGAGGAGACTTTTTCTACAAAAGAAGCATTTTTGAAGTAAAGATTTAGGTCAAGTCAGTCTAAAGCCAGTGTTTTGCGTTTTAAATCATTTGGCATTTGTAATACACTTCAAACACTGCAGAGATAAAATTACCTTCCCTGATGAATTTTGTCCTTGACAATAACTGATTTTCTGTTTATTCTGGAGTTTTTGACCTTACACTGTTTCCGTTTAAGTCAATGGCAGAACTCCCACTGAGATCATTGTGAACTGGATTTTGTCTTTGAAACAACATCCTTACACTGCAGATTAAATGAGTATGATAACCCATTATTTTTTCATTTAGGCAGTAAAATACAGGTCGCCTTTTTACTTTCAAAATATTTTAAATGAAGTGATTGTAGAAAAGAAATAACCACACCTAACACAACTCCTAGTTACGGTTTGAGCTGCTGCAGTCTGGAAAATTAACTTCAAAACAGCAGCAAGTTTTAAAAAGCTGTGTTAAAACTCCAACTATATCCACGAGTAGGCAGTACCAGAAATGTTTCAGAGGCCCTTAAGCTATTACTCTGTTGTTATTCTTGCTGGAACACATCTCTCATTAAGATAAGCCAAGAATTCTCTCAGCTGGCCAAATCAAGCCATTTAAATTATGGTGCTGAAGAACTCAAGGCCAAATTTGGTCCTTGTCAAGAGGATTTTTATCTTTTCTTTGCCACTCCGCCAAGGTTCTTACACAACCACTGTTTTCTATGATATTTGGATAAAAACACAGCATAAATACCTGAAGGTTTATGACCATTTTGCTTCTTCGCCACTTCTTCTGATCTTATCTTGGGAGGATTTTTGTCTTCTAGGAGATCTGCTTTTTTAACGAATGATTTTGTGCTGACAGGAAGGCTTGGGGGTGGCTTCCCAGCGCCCGCCGATCTCTGATCCTCCTTGACTGATGCAGAAGCAGCAGTGGGAACAGCTGAGGGGAGCAGCTTTGGACACTCAGCACGGCTTTCGTTCTGGTATTTTAGTAAAGAAGATGTTCTCCTTAGCCTGACCCCAAATGGGTTTTCAACATTTTGTGCTTCATGGTCAGCCCACTCCATGGAAGAATTCAAATGCAAATCACTGTCCTTACAATGCCGATCGAATCTGTCCGAGTTGTTTTTTGCTGATTCCTGGATGACTGCATCAAAACGTGTGTGCTCTTTGGTCACTCCTTCAAACAACTCTGGTCTTATAGGGGATGTTGGGGAACTTCTGGTGTAGGAATCTTCCTTTGAATTTGAACCCCCTGAGAGAGATCTTTGCCATGCTGGTGCAATGGTAAATCTAACTGGTTTAGCAGAAGAATTCTTCAGCGCACTTTTTACATTTTCATCTGCAGATGGACTGTCTTCCATGGTTTTTCTGTGAGAAGCTGTACTGCTTATCTGGCACTCCTTACTGTTATCATTGGAAGAGATATTACTCTTCAATCCCACCAAACTTGAAGAGGCAAGACAGCCAATGGAAAGTTTTTCAGGAATGTATGATGTGTTGGCCTGTTGACTGCCTTGGTTACCCCTTGAAACAGGAACAGTTTCTGCTGTAAAACATACTTCCAGTTTACTGGGAGGTAGCATGCAACCTGCTTCTGAGAGAGATGCAGCAGTGTCCATTTTGTTCTCTGCATTGCCTTTGGATGACTGAAATTCCATTATTTCACAAGGGTTTTTGTCATTTCTTGTTACTGAACTGTTTTCAGGCTTCAAAACAGTCACTGTCTTGATGTCAGAAGATGACTCTGAATCAGCTACCACAACCTGTGAAGTGCTTGGTGCAGTATCTGTGACAGCATGGTCAGGATGACTCTCAATAGTTGCCAAGCAGGCTTCTACTTTGCCAATAAATAGTGGATCCCCTTTTTCATGGTCTTTGACATTTGGGTCCACAGAATGTACTGAGGACCTTTGTGCAACACCTGCCAATATATCTATGCACTCTGTTTCCACACCATTGCTAAACAAGTCAGCTACTAGTACATCTGGAAACGCAACAGCTCCTCCTTCAACTTGTTGCAATTTTGGAACTGCAGATACTTCAGTATTAGTATTTTGCTGATGTAATTTCAATTCATCAACGGACTCATCTGAACAGTATGACGCTTTTCCACAGCGATGTTCCTCCAGGATCACTGGAGAAGGCTCAGGTCTGGGAAGGGGTGCAGCTGCTCTGCAGTGATGCTCCATGCCTGGAAGGCACGCACCCTCTTGCAGCAAAGCACAAGAGTCTTCGGCCACAAGCGCTGAATCACAAGAGTCATGGGCAGCATCAGTGGGACTTTTTATATCTGGCATCTCCTTAGAACCGCCTCCCTTTGCACAATATCCCACCTGGGCTGATAAGCCTATATTAAACAGAGGAGAAGAGTGTGCACTTAAAGGTTACAATTCAAGCACCATCTGTATCAGTAACTCATTCCAGATAGTGCAGTCATTTAGCTTGAGTTCCCCACGTCTGGGCACTGTTGTCTGATAAATAAGGCTGTTAAAAGCATATTCAGAAATGGGCTGTCCAAGTGAGGAGACTAATAAAGTTTTCAGTTTGAACACACCTAATCCTAGGAATGACTGAAAGTTGTTGTCTGCTTAAGGTACACTAAATCAGCTGTTTAGTTCTTTTCTGTGCATACCTCTAGTTGTAAGACTACAAGCCAGATCTCCCTAGACATTTCTGTCTAGAATGGTCTAGAGGATTTTCTGTATTTAAGCAGAACATCTCAGCATCGGGTAGCTCTGCCTCCTGCAGATCCAGGAAGGCTGCTGAACATCTGGATAGCTTAGTTGTGTCTGCATGCACAGTAACTCCGATGTGTGCATCAGGTCCTAAGTCTGCCCAGACAACAAAGCGCCAACATTCCCGCTACACTGCAGCATTACCATCAGCCAGTGCATTTGTAATGCAGGGCTAAAGAGAAAAGGATTCAGTGCTGTTTCGGAGAAAATTCATTTGTTTTTACAGTTTACAATTACAATTTTGTTACCACTGGCAATCGGCTATTATTCGAAGTATAAGTGGGAAGGTAGCAAAGGAAGAGCTAGTAAACACAAGCCAGTTAAAGTCACTTTACACACATAACAGATACAATGCTGAAGTTCAGGTTTTTCTGAGTTTCCAGGAACTCTGATCCCCAGTCAATGAGATCGAGCCAACTGTGTAGCACAAATGCTTCTGAACATGGTACATTCACCTCATGTATTTTTTTAATGCTGCCCTCAAAGTTCACCATTTCAGCACCACTGTGCTGAGTACATGACTTTTTCCATCATAACACTTCAGCAGCCAGAATTTGTTTTATGATATAAAACCAAAAGATGTCTAGTTTAAAAGGACTTACAATTCAAATAGGTCCTGTCAGCATTTGTAGAGGAGTTCGAACACCCAAAGTAGCAATACATAAGTATGTATTACCTTCCCAATCACTTTTATGCTGGTCATTCTGAAGTAATTCTGTTTGATTTCTCTTCTTTTCTGGGGTTGCAGGAAGACATGCTTCATTTTCCAGCTGTTCCACCTAACGAGGGCAGTAAGATCTTTTAATTAAAGAATAACACACAAAAATTGTATTTTATAGACACACATGTTTAGGAATATCCAAAACACAGATACAAAATCCCCATAGTGTGATTTGCCAACGCTGTGGGTAATGTACTATTCCAATTAAGAACCTAGGAATCATTCACATATAAAATGTCAAAGGCAACCCATCGATATCTCTTGAATCTGTAACATTCTAGGACTGACATATTCTGAATGAACAAGTATGTTTTTAAGACATCACCCAAGCTGCCTAGTGGCATAGAACAGAGCAAGCCAGAGACATGATCATTGCTTCTGGTCTCTCTGACTGACACTCCACAATTGGCTTTTCTCCTTCAGCACTGCAGTGGTACCAGTTGCAGCACAAAGAATATCCAGTAAAGACGCTCTAGGGCCCAAGTTTCCAAGAAAACCTCAGTCTGTATTACATTCCTCCTGGATTCCCCTCCTCATCCCCCACCGCCTCCTCAGGGAAGGGCATTTCTAACTCCAGGACAGATTATCACGCATGATTCTCTGATAGAGTGGGGAACACGCGGTACACAAGTGTTACTCTTTTTTGTCTGTCACACTCTGGTTCAACAACCTTTTCTAATTAGTGAACTTCATCTTCACAAGGTGTTTCCCAGAAGCCAGGATGAGAAGCGCCTCATCCTAATTTCCCACATGAAGAGCCACATTCCTTCCCAAAGTCCTTCAGTCTTTCTTTTGACATACAAAGAATTAAGTTAATCTAAAATCGTAGAAATAGACTTACATGTCTTGAAAACTGAAAATTAGTTTTTCAAACAACAGGAATGTTTTTTACAAATGAAGGGTAACACGCAACATTTTTTGCTAAATAATGAAAAACTAGAGTTGCACTTTTCTACAGCTCCCATGATATGCAAGTTTTCTGAGTATTTTTTGTTGGGTTGGTTGGCGGAAAATAAGTGGTTTCCCTTCTTCCCATGGAAGAAAAATTGGAAAAAATATCTCAATTAAAAATTCACATGCACTTCCTTCTGCGCAGTGATTCTTTTCCAGAAAACACCTACCTGGGGGCTTTGCTGATTCTTGCTGGTGAAGCCCTTCTGTTTGCGGGGGTTTATGGCGATCCTGTGCCTGGCTGCGGAGGTGTCCAGGCAGCCGAGGGGACTGGCAGGGGTGGTGAAGTCAATGGGAAGGGAGCTGCTGCCTCCTGAGCCGGGGGCCCCTGCAGCGGCAGGGGATGAAGGACTGATGGGCCTGGAGGAAGCTCCAGAAGGTACCTGTAAAACACAAACACATTACCGTACATTTTGCTTGGCTTGCCCGCATCTCTGGAATGATTCCTTTGCTAGCTCATTCCCTTTCAGAAGCCTGACATGGCTGATTTTTGGACATAAATCCTCACTTTAAAAAGCATGCCTAATGTCGTCTCTGCATAGAGATTGCTCAGTTCTGTGTGTTCAGCTGTATGTTACACAAAAGTCAGAAATACATGTCTCTCCCTCTCCCACAGTAAGAGCCTCAGCTGTTCCTCTTCCAGTTCTTATCTGAAAAACCATTTGCAATATACGTATGCACCAGCAGGAGACACTGGTGCAGTTTTTATAGCTGCCTTGTCATCTCAATAATGTGACACTTTGCAGGAAAAACCCACAAAAGTAGCATGGATACTTGCTCCTCATTACCTCTATTTGTAAGAAAATTACCATAGCCACTTTGCTCTTTTAATATCCACTCTCCCAGAGAAATGAAATACTTCTCACCAACAAGTATCCCAGACCCATCTTCCAGTGATGTGGATCTCACCCTTGCAGCAAAGCTGCTCTGGGGATCTGAACACCAGTAACCTTAGATTATTCTACCAAAAAAACCAAAAGGGTTTACAGAAGTGTTTGCGGAGAAGCCCCTAAACGTGCAGTTTGACTGGTTTTGTCACTGTTCTGAAATGTAGACCAGACTTCCTGCAACATTTTAGAAATGTCACAAACATGCCAAACAAACTTCATTCAGTACAACATACCTGCTATTTTGGTTTTGGACATAAAGCCAGGTGAAACTCAGCCATTTGACTCTGCTTGGCATTCAGATTTTAGTTTTATTTAAGCTTAGGATATAACGCAGCACTTAAAACATGTATGGTGATGAAGTTTTAAGGATAATGAAAGCATCTTCCCATCTGATCTACAAAAATTGTCTAGGTACATTGCTTTGTGTTTACGGTAGCTAAAATTAATTTCCTTATTGTCCATTGATTTTTTTTTTAGTTTCTAGATCTGAAATAAAACACAACAGAGTGGATGGCAAATACAGACTCTTCTTACGAAAAACGTACACATTGTGAAAGAGAGAAAGAAGAACACAGCTAGTAAATACGCTAATTATTGTTATAATTCTACAAGATTAGTGATAAACCTGTAAGGATTGCTAGAACTTACAAAAATAGTAACATCGCTACTCACTTCTACATACAATTTCTTCTGCTTTTCGTTTATAAAATTACAGTTGTGCTTATTTAATATAAAACCACCTACAACTAGTATCTGAGCTAGTGCTGTACATCGATGGCATCCTCCCTACTCCACTGAGGATCCAGGGTATTCTTTCCTCTGAGCACTGACTGAGAGTTGGTACCTTCTCTCCAAGACGGTGGAGCGGGCGCAGGGTTTCCACAGCAGTGTTTAAATGAAAGATAAATTGGGTGTTTGTTGGTTATCACACAGTTACAGGAGCCTGCACAAGGAGAATGCTGCAGCTAGGAGGCCCATTTCCTAAAGAGCGTTTGTGCCAAAACACTGTCCCCAGCCCCTGAGACCCTGTTTTGCTTTAAATCAGTCTGGGTTGAAGATGCCAAGGACGTCAGATTTCCGTAAAGATTATCTGGCAAAGTCAGAGTAACGCTGGTTAACGTCTCAGTGAAGTCACTTGCTGCCATAGCCTCACATTTAGCTTTAGATTAGTCAGAAAGTGGGTATTTATAAATGTGGAAGACACAGAGAAGTTACACGGGGGACACATCAGGGTTTCACACTGAAGCATGAAGATCTTGGAAAACTCAGTGAAGCAGCACAAGGCAAAGAAATGAAGCAACTGTCATCTGCAGCGAGATCAGTACAATAGTAAAACGTGAACCACTACACTGTGTAACTCCAGCTTACTTAGGATCAAATCCTCTTTTTCCTTTACTAAATACACAAAATTGTTCAATGGAATAACTGGTGCAGATTTCTTGGTGCTCTTCACAATTTTCCTCATCTTTGGGATGAGGTTATTCGGGTTACTAACTTGTGTTCTGCTAGCTCAAACCCTGGTATTTCATAGAGAGTTTCAAAAGCTACTGAAAAAAATGATAATTATTTACTAAAAGGTTTTTTATTTTAGATTAACACCGGCAAGATTTCTGCTAATCCAAACTGCTGAATAAGAAAAATATTTAGGTAAAGGAACATACATGGTACTGCAGAGCAGCCAGATTCCCAGCGAGTCCAGGAGAAAAAGGAAGAACCTTCAAGTGGGAAACTCTGTGTAATATGGAAGAGAGAAAAAAATGTCTCCTGTCCCTGTCTGTCTTTCTCATAGGAGATGAGGTTCTAAGACTGAAAGAGCTCGCAGAACTGGATAGAAAAGGGCTTTTTGCATCATAAGGAAAAAATAGCATGTATGCTTGCAAACTGGAGCATTTTAGTCAAAATATGACACAGGAGATGAGTTAATAAAATGTACGTTGAGTAATGATAAATACAAGAAGTTAATTAAAATAATGACAATCCAAGTTACCTAGATCAGTTGGACCCTTAGAGTTGTGTGACTAGTAGTCTACTGTGAGAGGGGAGACATTGCTTTATCTGTTTATCCCTAAAGCAAAAGATCCAGGAATGACTGAGCAGGAGAGTGTCTGATCTCAACCATGGACAGGAAAGCTGAGCTGGTGTTGCCCAAAGGCCACTCTTTCCCTTTGAGAAGTCCGGCCAAAGAGTGAAAGGGAAAGCTTCCATAGCAGTGGGGCTGGCACTAACTGACCCTCAAGATGTTGCCCTGGCTGCCTAAGGCCTCTTCATCAGGAAGGCACCTTCTAGGTACCCTGTTACCTCCGCTTTCCTTGTGGGCTCTTCTCAGTTTCACAAAGGGTTAAATTGTGGTCTGTCTGGTGAGCTTCTCAGACAGTGATTCTGTACGAAGGACCACAAAGCTTGAGTCAAAATGGTCTGTAGCTGTTCTGGACCCATAAATATTCCCCTTTTCAGCTAACTGGCAGATCACTTTGCGTATACAATTGCAAGGGCTACCCCATGGACTGAATCAGCCCTGTTGGAGTGGTGGCTGCCTTTGTCACTGGCATTTGAAGACCCCATTGGCATAACTGTGGTCTGACTGGTCTTTCAGACATCCTATCAATGCTGGAGAGAGGCAACAGCAGCAAACCTTGCAGGCCTGCCTTGAAAGCATGAAATGGGCAGGAACTCAGCTTTCAGCAGCAGGAAAGTCAAGGTGAAGGTCCCCCGGGCTCCTCTCCAAAAATATGACCTCTGTAAATTTTTCTGAGCTGGTCAAGGAATAAACTGTAATGGCCTGACAGCAGAACATGCTGCTGCAGGTGCTCGCTTATCATCCAAAGAAAACTACAAATGAACACAGAGCTGCTCCTGTGGAATACCTGGCGTCAGAATGGGCTGATCCTGCAATTATTTCCCATGATAAGAGACATGCGGGGCATTGCTCACAAGCCACTGTTGATGGGCCGGTGTTATTAAGCTATTACTGCTATTGGCTATTAGGGCCCTGGGACATGGAAGCAGAATTGAAGTACTTTGCCTTGTCCAATTTTCTGTTGTGTAACTTCACCAGTTCACTCTGCTGTTCACACAAACTACTTACCAGTAGATTTCCGTCTCTCTTTATTTGGTTCTTATTCAGAACTCTGTGCAAGGTACATTTTCAGTATCATTTGCATCACTCTGGACTGTTCATGATTTGTTTGCTAGGATACATGGTACCCAGAACAGGTTTAAAAAAAAAAAAAGTTTATTAGCAGGAAAAGTAACTATTTACCTGTTCATCTTCACTGTCTGTCCCGCCTAAACTCAAAGAGCTATGACGCTGAACAGGGTTGGAGGACTGTGGGATAAAATAAGGAAGAGGGTAAGTCAAGGGAAGTATCACTTTTGACTGCCTGGGACTGGATATCCAGTGCTAATTATGAGAAAACACAAGAGGAAAGAGAAAGGAACGGTCGCTGAGTCCCTGCCTCACAGAGTAAGTTTCATTTGTTCATTGGGGGATCACACATAAAGTCCAGGAGCTTTATCCTGCTATGAGATTTGCCATGAAGGTTGACCATGAGGTGATATATTTTATAGTTATTTTGGCTTATTGTTTTAAGACCTTTGAATTTACAAATGTACACATGCTCAATTCCAAAATCATGCATCTGCTGTGAGCAGGCGATTCCTGAGAAAGAATATAACTCACACCCCCTCTGAGTCCCATCAGCATCTGTTCTCCTCAGACTCAGGATCATCACTTTCCTGTCATTTCAACTGATAGTGCCCTGGTTTTGAGCTATTTTATTCCAAAACCACTAGCTGTTTAAGATTTTCTTGCATTCCTCATTATTTTTGTTTTCCTCACTAGCTTTAAAACACCCAAAACCTCTTCTCCTTTCACAGGTGCAAGAAACTGCCAACCTCTGCAGCTCCTTGAGGCTGGAAGACATGGGCGGTTTGTGCAGTGTGAGACCCTCAGCTTGTTCTCGGACTGAAGTGGAACAGTCACAGTAGCACAACACTCACCCGTGAATAATTCACTTTTTATGCTTTCTGCCATACAGACCTGCCAGTAGAGACGGCCTTGCCCAAAGGCACTGAGACTTGTCATGTCAACTTAATTTCTCTCCCCTTTCCCTAGTGATATAGGTCACAACTGCCCCAGCACTGGCCTACATAAAAGCACAGAAAATTGTACTTGGAAGGGGTATTTTTAAGGCCACTTCCTAGGTATTCCTCACAGTGACAAGTCCACAAGCCACCTAGGTAATTTGTTCTAGTTCTCACTGATCTGTACCATCAGATTTTATCACAAGCAAGCAAGAAGGTCTTCCCTCTCTCCAAGTGGATTTCATCTTTTCTGTACAGGCGGTCACTAAAGTGACACAATGATTATACCTTGATGGGTGAATCCGTCAAAACGTCATGAAGGGTTGAAATTTCAGGAGGGCTTCTAGGTAACCCATCATCTTCAGAAACAGCACCTGCATCTTCCAGTTTCTTTCCAGTTATAATGAGAGGAGGTGATCCAAACCTGATGTTCTGCTGCAACTGAAGCTGTGATTGAAAAGAAATTTAGAATATAGACTTTTGATGGCATTGTTTATAGGGCATATTTTGGACACTTTCACTCCAGTTGCTCCCACTACGCATGCAGAATCTCTTAATTAATAGACCATTTACAAAAAATATACATTAATAAAATTGTATTTAGTTACACTCATCAAGGACCCATCATTAGAACTGGCTTTGGTAAAAAATTAAAATAAAAATCAATTTTATTCAGTAAGTTACCCAAGATAGAAATTGCACCATTCCAGAATATGCACAGCAGTTTAAATCAGTTTCAATTTAAAAATTTAAAGATTCTGGATTTAAGTATTCTTTAAATAATTACATGGATCCAGATGTTCCGAATCGTCACACGAAGTATCGTCAGTCAGCAGTCCCCGAGCCCAGGTTTACGTGGTCAGCGTTCCTTCACAAAGCCCTTCCAAACATTGGGACCTTGTCACCACCCTCTCCTGCACAAGCAGCTGAGTCCCACTTTTTATACAAAGATATATTAACCTCAATTTCTGGTCCACCCTAATGAATTGCTTGTTATTTTTCCCCAGCATCACATCCTGGTCCTGTCTACAGCAACAATGCTAGCAGCAGCCAAGAGCAACTTTGTTTGTAAAAGAGTATGGGGATTCTTTTCCAAGATTGCACAAAAGAATGCTCTGGCAGGCCTTGACCCTAGAAAAATAAAACAGTCTGCAACCTCACAAGCAGCCAGATGTTCCCTCCAACTGAAAAAGTTCAGATCTCAGGAAACACCATTACTAAAATTCTTGGCTTAAGTCTGTCGGCTGTGTCAAAGCTGGAATAGAAACAAGGTCTGAAGAGAAACTTTGTCCTTCAACTAAAAACATTTCAACTGAATATTCCCAAGATAAATATGCAGACCTGTTTTTTCTGTTTCTTTGCTTATTAAACCAGAATGGGAAATTCTAGGCCTAATTCTGTGCTTTTCTGCAAGCTATGCATTCATTTCTCTGTAAAATAGATCTAAATAGCTGCCATTCTTATGCAGCAAGATTCACTTGCAATGCAATTCCTATAGATCTAACAGCCACACAGGGCACACAATGTCACCCTTTAATCGTCCAGTTCAAACCACTTTCTTGCCCTCTTACCCACAACAATCAGAGAAGTATCACCAATACGGTCTGACTGATGACAAGCAGCACAAAGATTGCAATATATGGGCAAAACAAGACACACAACATACCTGTGCACTTCATGGAAAGGAAAATACAGAAAGTTAATTTTGCTTTTCCTTCTTTTCACAACCTCCCATCTTTGGTTTATTAAATGTATTACACACAGACAGCAAACTGTTGGGGGGGAAACTCTGAATTAACAGTCTGTCTTCTACTGGTAAAAGTTAATTTCCATTGCTAAGAAAATAACAGCTTTTGTTACTGCTTGGCTTTCATTCTGACAAGTGTCAAGCTCACAGAAAAAGGAGGTCTTTTATGGCTATAAAAATAGTGCTGGCACTATTATGTTACCATGCAGGATGACGGATGGATGAAGAAAGGGCACAGTGGACTGAGATAGCATGAAAAGAGCTTTTTTCCCCAACAAAGTTCTGTCATATATAAACATGATTTCTCCTGTTACTCCTATTGTTATATAAAAAACACCCTGAATTGAAGCTCAGCATATTTTGCAGTCTTATGGAGGAACAAGTCCCTCTGTGCATCTTTTATTACTTAACATGTGATGCAATTGTGTTTTGCAACATGAAGCTCACAATGAGCAAAGGAAGAATTTCAATGGCCTTTGGCTGCCTTATCAACAGCTTGTTTTCAGACTCTAGAAAAGTCTTTAACTTTTATCTCAGTGCTCAGAGCTGGGCAGTTATTTAAATGCAATTAATATAACCAACAGCTGATAAGGGAGCTGTCAAGGAGAGTTCAGTGTGTGCCTTGGAAAAAGGAAATGATCTAGCAGAATACTGTATTCTTTGCTGGCAGAGACTGGAAGAAATAAGGACATAAATAAAGCTGTCACTAAGAGTGCACTGACATATCCATCATCCCACACACTTACACAGCTGCCGGCGCTAGCATGTACAGTGAAAACACCACAGCCAGAATTGCCAAAAAGAATAACATATCAATAATATATAAAGCATAACAGTGTAAGGGACACGCTCAAGTATAAATAAATAGCCTTAACCCCAAAGCAGTAGCTATGAGGTAAAGAATGGAAATCCCATCGGAAGAGGACATGCTCATTAAGGAAAGTTTCCAAGAGTCTGTGGACTGAATAAATGTCACTCACACACACTGAGACCTGGACAAGGCTGAAGTACCAGGACTGCTGAAAGAGGCAGCTTCCAAAAGGCAGAAGAGATCCAAAAGTAGGTAATCTGGCTTTGGACACTTTAAGCAACAAAATCTTAAGCCACACAGCAGAGGAATCAAGCGACAGAGTTTCCTAGGAGACAGCTAATACAGAGCAGCACCATGAATGAGGGGAAGATGCTCTCACCTGCAAAGTTTTCACTCTTCCAGATTTGTTTTCCTGAGACAACGGGTCACCTGCCACATTTCCTGGTGCAGACTCAAAAATGAAGACGCTGTCATGGGACAAGGCTTTGTTCCCCATGCTTCCTTTGGGCCTGGGAAGGAAGGAAGAGTGGTCAATGCGCTGGGCACAGCTCTGCAACACCTCCCTGCACCACTTCGCCAGGGCCAGGGTAAGATGCATCTCATTTAACTTCAGATTTCTGTACGTTAGCTGTCTAAAACAGTCACTGCTGGCTCCTTTCATACTCAGAAGGGAGGAAGGAACACTTTGTAGGATGCTGCAAGCCCACTCCTTTTATTAGTGTTTGATGTAGGGCAAAGAAAGGTGACACGATTCCTTCATGCAGCTGCTCTCTCAGAAACAACTGCAGCCTGCCAAAGGAGTCAGTGTTCGTTACAAAAACTAGGACAATTTTACATATTGTCCCAGCAGTTTTTTCTGCTCAAATCTTTTTAACTGGAATAAGACTATTTGGGACCCAATCTTCCTCTGTGTAAGGTCTTTTATCCTTTTGATGATACAGTCAAGAAGTCATCCATGACACATGCTTTAACTTTGCCATTAAGGTTTTTCCATTTCCACTCAAAACTCGTGCCTCTCGGAAGATAAAGAGGCAGTGGCACACAATGCTCCCTTCACAGATGCCAAATCCCATTGACTCCCTACAGCCCCTCGACACGTGGGCACATCCCTTTGGCTGTTAAAAGCAGCATTTGGCACACATCGGGGATTGGTCTCTGGTTAGTATTCAGAAAAGTTAAATTCTAAAAAGATTACATGGTTAAAAAACAAAACAAAAAAAAAAAAAAGAAAACCAGTGCTTCTGCCTCAAGAACAAACAAACAGCAGCATTGTTCGAGGATTGGTTTTGATATTCTGCATGCCAGAAATTGCAAAGCTCAGGGCCCTGCTATAAACCCTTCACAAGCTGTATTTCCACTGGCTTTCAGGATCAGGTTTTCTGAAGGATTACGTTGTTCAGTCTCTCTAGGTACTTACAAAGCGTGCTTATGCCATGCGGGGGCTGGGCATGACAGCGTTTTCAAGTAGCACAAACATATCCTCTAATTTTTTTTTATAGTCCATCTATCTCTATTGCAAAGGGCAAAAACAGAGAGGTTTTACTCACTTCCTGAGCTCTGATCTTGCAAAACAGTTCATAATCACTGGAGGACTGTGCAGAGGTAAACAGCAATTGGAATTGAAGTACTTGGTTAAGGGCAAGAGAAAGAGTTTGCCCCCACACTGCCTCTGGAGCAGACAGCTGATGTTAAGCCAGATCCCTGCTATGTGCTGATGGGTTAACTCAGCTGCTGCTAAGCTTTTTGGACTGGGTTAGCTGAGTCACTCTAATTGCCCTTACCCCAGGGGACTGGCGGTGTGGTCACTTGCTCTGTTGCTGTTATGCTAACAAACAAAATAAAGAGATGATTGCTTCATTCCCAGATCATTTCCATGATGCAGTTGCATAAACACAACAGAGAGTGGGGGAACGTGGGGCAAGGAGGAACAAGCACCCATGAGAAAGCACCATCTAGAAGCTGTTCCACCAAAAGAAACACAGCGGCCAGGTCCACCAAATGCCTTATTTGATAATACAAAAAATTTGGGAGCGATGCCGATTTCAGCATGTCCCGCTCAAGTCACCTATTCATGCCCTGTGCCAGTGTCACACCTGTCCAATGTCCCTTCCAACAAACACTGCAAACCACAGGAAGTGGCTGGGGTTTTGTCACACGTTGTTAATCTGCAGCTCCACCACCCAAGGTTTAGGGTAATCCAAAGGGAGGCCTGGCTGAGTGGCCAATAGGGGAGTGTGAGGAGGACAGGATGCTGGAAAAAGACCAAATTATAGATTGCCAGATACTCATCCATGACACCCCTGGTAAGTGACACAGCCAGGTTCAGAGGGTTGTCCCACCCCAGATTCAGTCAGAGACTGCAGGGAAAGTGTTGCGTAGGCTGATGGCCTCCGGTTATCAATGAAGCAGCGTTAGCAGTGCAAGCTATCAACTTGTATTAACACTAGCTGAAAGAAGGACAAGTTTTTGAACTAACACTATTCAGGGATCTGAGAATTGTTCTGGATGCAACTTAAGGACACCCACATGCACAGCCCTTCATGGGCACCTGACACAAAACTACAGGCCTCCAGTTTTATTTATACCTAAATGGCTGTGTAAGAAAGTTGAAGCAGCAATGTCATACTGACAATACACCAAAAATACCTCTTTCCATTTACCCCAGCTATGACAGAGGGCACCGTTTATGCTAAAAAACAGCAACTCAACCTCACACATAATCTCTGTACTAGTGCTACTCAATCACCATCCTCTTGGAAAGTTGCTGCTGATCCGACCTTCCAGGACACCTTTCAAATACTAAAACAAATCAAAACAATCTGTGCTATCTGCAGTTTTAGACTAAGAGGCTGGATCACCGTTGCCCCTGGCTGTCCTCCCCCTCCTCTCCAGCCTGGCTCTTGAAGCACTAGCAAAGAAAGAGGAAATTCCTGGAATTCCTTCATCAGCATTAGGACTTGTTTTGCACACACTTGGACAGAGGTTGCTCCTAACTCATGCTTCCATCCTACCGCTGAGAGAGGTCCGCTTTTATTTACATGTTTCCTTCCCTGCCCGCTTACCCAGCCTCCTTCGGCGAATGAAGCGCAGTAGTGTCGAGCACAGAGATGCTGACATCGCTGCTGGACTGGCTCGGTTTTAAATTACTCTCTCCCCTGGGAGGTGGAGGTTCTTTCCTTTTCTTCTTGGCAAAGAAGTTCTTGAAAGTCTGAAATCTGGATTTTTTCTTCCCTGCAACATGAGAAAAATGAAAATTTATGGAACTTGGAGATGTTGGTTAGTTTAGAGAATGTTACCTCTTAAATTCTGGAGAAGTCCTCAAAGCTAGAGCAGTCCATTCAGTTTTAGTCAGCTCCTTTGTAAATAATTCAGTGCTGAAGTCCAGTGAAAGCTGAAGCTGCAGTTCTTACATTTGCTGCCCATAAAGCAACACTGGCTTTAAGCTGACAATAGTGGTGCCTACTTAGGTTCCCGTTATGGGGATCATGACAATCATACTTGACATATTTTCAATTAAAAAATTGATGTCTCTTATTGTTCGTTACTTAGCTCGGTTTAGTTCTCCTTTCTCTTCACTCGCCGCTGTAAGGAGACAACACCTGAAGGATGTTCAACATTTGGCAAAAAGATTGAGACTGGCAAAAGGATTTATAAACTCTAAACCCAAAGTATCTGTTTCCACATTAAACCACTGCCCCAAAATAAAATCAACACCTCCTCTAAGGACAATGGAGCAAACTTAAACTAAGACACTGCGCTGCAGGACTTGAAATCCTCAAACACAGCAGCTCTAAGAACAAAATTAGAAAACTTTTAATCTGATTTCAGATTTTCCATTGCCCAAATGAAAAGAAATACAAAAAGAACAAAATAAACCACACGAAATATCACTGATTTATTTCATTTTTAATAACCTAAGATACTTTACCATTCTTATTTATATTTTCTTTCAGCACACAAGTGCTGCATTTGGTCCCTTACATCGAGGGGTCAGTTTGGAGTGGTTTGGGGCAAACTGTTGTACTAAGACCCCCGTGATTGACTTAAATACACATGCAGAGCAATAACATCACTGCATATCTGGGCCAAATTCATTGTTCAATTAATACTTTATGGCAGTTGGCATAACAAATGCCCACATCTGGAGGATTCCTTCATAAGCAAGGCATTATTTCAACACAATTATTGTCTTCTCCCAGCAATGATTTAGTCAGCGATGTTCTGTCTCAACGTGTGCCCTGTACGTGTAGGAACTCTGCCAACCGGCCCGATCTGGGGTGAAGCTGTGCCACCACACAGCTGCACCGCACAGTGCACACTTTGAGAAGTAAACAATGATGCCGAGATCTACTCACCCCATCTGCTCCCCGCTCTCCAGAGCGGTGCCAGCACCATGCGTCAGGACATACAAGGACGCTGCTACACTGTCCGGCACGGGCTGGTGACACGGTTCCTACCCCTGTACAGAGCAGTAGCAGCCAGGGAAGAGCTGCACGTTGCTCTGCAAGAGACTTGGGCTGTCACTGACACCAACCCTTCCAAGCCACGTAGAGCAAAACTATCAGTGGAGCCTCACTCATCTGAATACTAATGGGATGTGGCGCTCCTATGGTGGGTTTGTCAGTGGAAGATCTTCTTCTCTCCCACTGCTGCTTATCAGGCAGGAAGTGAAGGAGACAGTCACAGAAAACATACAGGTTATACTGCCTGCCCCAGACCACAGAGCTGACCCCAAGGGTTTTGGATTTGTTAAGACATTCACAGTGCTCAATGGGTTTCATGCTGCGCCCATAGCAAGAACTGGTATGAGGAGACAGGTCACACAGTAACTGGAAGACCACAGCGCCTCTCAAATAAAACAAGCATGTTGAATGTCCCTTAGAGAATCTTTAGAAACACCTCCCTGTCACTACTGCCATTCATACCAGCAATTAGACAATGTACCTTGTATTGTACCAGGAAACTTGTCAAAGTTGAGTTGGTTTATTTTAGGTGAGCAAAAGAAAAGATTAAAAAGTTTCATGAAAGCAGTGCCCCAAAATTATCAAGTCAGCAATGTCTGCTAACGCAGTCCAGTGACTCTAAGAACAAAACAGCAGACTTTGCTACGTGCAGAGAGCTTTGCAACCTGAAGGCGGTATAAATGAGAAACAAAGACATTGTCATGCCCACTGACAGTGATATGGACGGAAAGAAAGCTTGATCCTAGTGCAAGTATTACCAATGAGCTTAATTAGATGCTTGTATTTCCAGAAAATCAGGGGAATCTGTGTGTGTGTGTGTGTGTGTGTGTGATGGTTTTTTGGTGTGTGTTTTGGGTTTTTGTAGTTTTGTTTGGTTGGTTTGGTTTTGTGGTTTTGGGTTTGTTGTTGCTGTTGTTTTTTTTTCTTAAGTGATCCTAAGGACACTTAAGAGAAACAGACATAAGTCCTACCACAAAGGATCACATTGCCAAGGTACCACTCCAAATACTCATTTAGATCAGAAGTGGTGCTACTTGCATAATGGAGCCCATGGAAAGGATTCGCAAATGCTGCCAATGAGTAAACCTCAGCTGGCGTGGGACAACACTTCGGTATCATTGTGCAAGGGTCTCCTCTGATACAGACACATCACTCACTTCAGTGCCCTCTCCAGCCTCTAATTTATTACTGATGTGCAGGGCACAGCCCCTCCAGCAATGATTCCCCTTCAGCCGCTTCAGATGACTAAGAAAACAGTAAGTTTCCCTGCAGTTCCAGAAAATGGGCACTTGCCATATTATTACACAAAATAAGATAAAAATCACCGCTAGACACTTAGTGCTGCATGCAGATGAAACCTGTGGGACTGCTGGATGTGAGAGCACTTGGGAATAGAGACACAGCTCAGAGAGACGGTGTTCAAATTCCTTTCCTGCTGCGAACGGTCGTGCACTGGTTCCACACACCAGTAAAAGGATGCCACATTTATTTTAAAGGTGTCTACTTTTCAGTGCACTATGAAGTAGCCCAACATATCTAAATTGGTAGAGTGCTCTATGATGCTTGAACTAATAATATGTAAAAGGATCTTATTACTTAAAATGGAAAAAATTCGCTGCATCACAAAAATCCAGTCAAAGCAAGGAGAGAAATTCCAAGCTTACACAAATATGCCTATTTGCCCTTTACCCACTGATGAATAATGACCCACGATTTCTGAATTCTTATGGCTGTCAATCTTCAATTTTATGGTCTTAAAAATAAAAGATTAAATGTAAAGGCTACTGCCCAAAAAAGCAAAAGCCTTCCCAAAACTCAGTTGCTTATGCTGTGATTTAGCCCGCTGTAACAGAAAAGGAGCGGGAGTAAGCACTTCTCTTTCTCTGTAAAGTTTGTTTCTTCTGTATTTTTTACTGTTTGTGTACCGCCTACTTCACTGTCTCTCCTGTGCACAGAGAGAATTAACACGTCTTTCTGCTCTTTGCATGGTTCTTGCCTATAACAAGATAGACGAAAAAAGATGCTTTTTACAGTGGCAAATTGAGACTGTAAAAAGCACAGGGAATATATATTTATCATATTTAAATTAAACAGTTAATTTGGGGATCTTCTATGCTCTCTGACTTCCTAAGGTGTGTTCAGGACACATTTTCCACTTTTTCCTCAAATCCAAGGACTAGATCCTTCCACCAATAAAAACACAGTAAAAAACCAACCAACCAACCAACCAAAGAAGAAACATGGGCAAGACTGTCAAAAAATACCATGATTCTAACTTCATTTAAAAATATCTGATATTGCCAGAAAGATTATTAAATCATGTAATTGTGTAAGGCTAGCATTGTGTGCAGACAGTCTTTGGACTGTGACCTGGTTATGGCCATCAAGAAGGAGCAGTACGCCCTGGAAGCCGTCTACTACTAGTCAGACAGTAAGGTAAACCTCAAGAAATTAATCTAATTGACTAGACTATGAAGGCTGGGCATTTTAGCCTCCTAGAGCCTTTACATCACAAGCCAACTGAAGCTATGAAAAGGGGAGGCAATCCTATATTACAGGGGCAGTAAAGATCCTGAGATGGCTTTACCAGGCTCCAGTCAAGTGTCTCTCAAATACTTCAGCAATACTGCAGCAGCCTTTACCTTCTTAAAATGTTGCTTCAGGTGGAGACAGAAATGTTCCTGGTGGGTTTAGAGCCAACACTTAAGACAGCAAATCACCTCCTGCCTTCCCTGTCACCTGGGTCAGAATTTGATCCATTTTCTGAATTGCATAGTGAATCCAAGCACAACATTTACATGTGTGGGTTTCACAGAAGTTCATCAACGTGCCATGGATACCACTGGACTATGTGATAAACTAGATAATAAATTTAATAAACCAGCCGCTGCTGAGCATCCATCATTACACTTTCTTCACCCCAATCTATCTGCCATGCAGAGTTCAACTGACAATCACTTTGCCACTTGCTTTTTTCTTCTAACAACATTCTGATGGTGGGAAATGTATTTCTAAAGGACAACACAAGACACACTTTGAAACACAAACGTGTAAGACAATTGTGAGACATTAGCCAAATAAAAGAAAAAAAGAAATCAAGTGATACGACAGCCACTTCTCCTGAAATGCCTCAGCCACGATGCTGTTCTTCATATTCACCTGTGTCCTTAATAGTCTGAACACTGGCAAAGGGGATTTCCTTTAATTACGACAATTCTTTGGCATAATTAACACATCTTCCTTTCTTGCCTATGATTCCATTCCTTCAAGGCTGTTTGCGTCAGCCCATGCCACTAGATTAAAGAATAAGTAACAAACAGTTGTCTGTGGCCAGAAGCAGAGGAAGAGGCTGCAGTGGGGGCACCGATCCAGCTCCCACAAACAGAGGCTGAAGGCTCCATCAGAGAAGGCACCACAATCAGCCCTTCAAGCTCTAACATCCCGGTTTTGAAAATCCAAGCCAGAATCAGAAAGGAATATCCTCTATCGGGTTACAACCCTCCAGTACTGCACAGCGAAAGATCCCTCCTATAATATTGCCAGTTGACAAAACCACTTTTTTTTTTTTTTTTACACTACAAAAAATAAAACCACACTGCAAAACAAGACACTACAGATCCCTCAACCCAAAGAAAACACTATTTGACTTCCAAATCAGCTATATACTCAGAGAACAGCTGCTTACCTGTGCATTCTTCAACTGTGTCTCCTGTTTCAGGTGACTGTGTGACCTCTGTTGGCCCCGTAGCCATGATGTAGTCACTGAAATAGAGATGAAAATCATCGGTTAAATTTTAGTCCATCTGCCCAGCATGAAGAAAGAACATGACTGGGTCCTTTCTGAAACCGCATACCTAAATGTTTATCACAAACACAGCTTGCACACTTTTTGGCACTTCAGCCACAGAACTTTTCCTCATTTTTCAGTAACGTTTCCCCAGCCAAAACTAACGAACCAGTCTAAATCCTTGCCAGTACCTCTCTCTTTTTAGGAAACCAGGATCAAAGTTTCCATTAATGAAAGGTGTCATTAAACTTGCTCAGCAAAGACTATCATGCTTCCCGGTCTCAGAATAATGAGCTTTTATGATTGCTTTTTGCTAGAGAGTGACAGCCCCATGCTACTGTAAAAAACATCTTAGGTAAGTGCTCTGCTGCCGAGGGTTCATGTGTTACCGTGTCCTCACAGCAGGGACCAGGCTAATCTGTCAGCATTGTTAAAATTAGTTAAGCATCAGCACTGAGGCATCATCCTCGGCTATGCTACATTTGTGGAAACCAATAGATCAAATTTATTTTGGACGCAGTGCAATCAGCTTTTAGCCACAAGCTTTGAAACCTTATCGCGAGCACGGCTATTGATCAACCAAATTAGTTGATGGCATCATCTTCCTCTCCGATGAAAACAAAAGTTCAGCCTAGTTTTAAGATCATTCAATGTTAACTGGCTCCACTTTATATTTTCCAAGACTCCTAAATGGGTGTCTGTCACAGACAAAGGAATTGAGCAGCAGACCGCACGAGTTACAGGACAAATGTCAAGTAACAATGGAAATGTGACAGTTTAGCAGGGTGGCTCATAAATACTGTCCTTTATTATGGGATATATCTAGGTGATACATTTACACAGTTAGCAGTTCCAGTACGCTGTGTCAGGACTTAAAGAGTAAGAAATCTTTACAAACAAATGAAAACAGGAAGGGAAATGCATTTGAAATAAAACATCAAGGAAGCATTCAACAAATTTACAAGGACAAACTGGCAAGTCCCCAAACACGAGCTTATTTCCACAGAATGTGAGTTGGCCTGACATTTGGCCGATTTAGACCCCTAACTTCTGCTTTACCCACCTTTAATAAATCCAAAGCAAGAGAAAATGCTGCTTTCAGATCCAGCTTTGTTTATATCAACTCTACATTTATTTAAATCACTCTATCATCTCAGCTGCTCGACCAAAATCCTTCCAGCCTTTGGCGATATTTTGACCATTGTGCTTACTACAACTGCAAGCATTTATTTCCAATATTTTATACAAGTAGAACTATAATTGCAAAGCTGTTCAGCTCCAAGGCAGTCTCTTCACAATCAAATAATCTCCTGCATTAATTCAATTTTATAGCTGAGTTCCCTGGGGCATATCGAGGTCAAGTGTCAATTGCATTGGTTGTTTGCAAACATGGCCCATTTAGGACCTAATGGTTTGGTGCCTTTGTATTCCTCATCACAGGATCATCTTTTTACAGTGAACTGGACAGTGACTTGAGGTGAGGGAAACCATCACAGGTTTTTCCAAGCCTTAAGTTAGCAAGCATTTAAATGACAAGGGAGAAAAAAAATATTTACAGCAAAGTGTAAGTTCCATCATTAAAAGCTTGATGACATACCTGAAGGCAAGTTAGCAATTAGACAATACACTTCAACCCGGTGGCAGTGAGCTGTACTTTACAGAGAACAGCTAGCAAACATTCAGAGCAACAGACCCTAGCCTGGGGATCAACGTCATGGAGAAAAAGAGGACAAACCCCCATCAATACCAATACATGTGAATGCACAGGCATTAACTGATCGAACCTTCGGACATGCACCACTTCCAGGCCTTAATGACAGCTGACAGATGCAGTGTCAGATGTGTCGATACCATGTCCGTTCGGTTCAATCAGCTGTACTAACCATGTGCACCCTGAGAGCTCTCTCAGAGCATTGCACCACTACAGACAAATTTTTAAATAAATACTGTATGCATATTGATTTTAGTGATCAAAATATCAGGTGAAATAAAGGGCCTTTTGGAGCAGTATTTCTGTACTCTTCAGGCTGGGAGATGCCAGCAGACAGCTGGGAGAAGGAGCCCGCAGGGGCACGAAGGAGACGGTCTCCTGGGTGGGGGAGACGTGGAGGCAGAGACAGACTGACAGCTCCGGCAGCCGACGCAGGAGAGCGGTCATGTCCCACCTACTGTTTGCTTCCCACTAGACGTGAAACACTGGGCACATTTCCCCAGTCTACACGTTTCTAATCATGTTCTTAACCCTCTCTCAAACAGCATTTGCAGTCCCTGCATACGCGCAGGCCTCCTGCTGCAGAGGGGCAGCACAAACAAGATGCTCGGTCTGCCAGTCACCTTGAAAGCCCCGGCCCTGGCCAGTGAGTTCACTGCAGCCATTCCTGTGTAAAGCCACGGAAAAGACTGAAAGTTTACTGAGAACAGCAAGGACTGAACACACAGTGTCCACCTCTCCTTGCACAGGGTGATAGGCTGCATTACTGCACCTATGGATTAATCAGTTACTTGCAAACAGTCAAGTGCCTTCCTGTATAGCTGCAATCACAATAATAAACCTGTCGATACCATACCCTATTTGCATTGCCAAAGTCTCAGGGTTTGCTTTACTCTCAAAGCAGGGAACCGCACCTAGCTAGCAATCATCACTGCCCTCACCTGGTTTGATGGTTTAGATCTAGGCTCCCTGCTATCCCATACAAAACTTACATTAATAACCCTATTGTGTTGCATTTGCTTGGATCTCTTCATTGAAGGAACTAATGAGTCTTAAGACAAAAAAGTATTTTGAAGGAGCAGGAGAAATATCCTTGTCTGCCTTTTACAAACTGGGGCAACTGGGCAGATACTTGGAGTGTTCTGTGGGAGGGCAGTGACAGGGCAAAAGAAATCAAGTCCCAGGGTGATGTTGTGACCGTTCCCTTTTCCCAGCTGAGTACATTGCTGAACATGTACATTATATGGGGGGGTGGGAAATGCTGCAAGAAGAAAAGACAATTCCCTTTCACTGCTTGGTTTGTGTATTTAAGGACTCCTGGGAAGCTAACATTGTACAGGACTCAAATTTCCTGCATTTAACAAAGGCCCAAGACAAACAGAAACACTTTCTGCTCGGCCTCACAAAAGGGACACAACCTCCTTGCTGTCTCTCCAGCAGAGAAGACTTGGAGACTGCACAGCAAGGCTCCTACCCCACCTTTAGTGTTTCTTCAGCTTCAGCCCCATGTTTCTGTATCAGCATTCCAGAAGGCCTTAAGACAGAGAGATCAAAGGAGATGCTGAACCCTGAACAGCCTCTTTCCTAATAAATAAATGTTTGAGGAAATAAAGACTCAAGAATATAAGGCACTGCATTCAGTTAGCATCTTCATTGCCTATAGAAGACAGACAATGGCAAGCAGCCAAGAGAAATAAGTGAAATTTTTGCCTGGAGCTTTTAAAGACAAATTTCCTTCAGGCTACACAAATAATTTGAAATCAAGCCTATGCTCCAGATTTTGGGACGCACACTTTGCCCAGCAAGATGGAAATGCAGGTCCTCCCCTCCCCCAGAATACAATTCAAGCTACTGCAGGACCTCAGAGAAAGCCCCTCCATTTCTGCTGAGCACCAGCTTTCACAAAAACACAGAATGAAGGATGGCTTCATATCCAGATTACATTTTGCAGCAAAACGTGAGTGACAGGTTAAATTTCTACTCTGTCTTCTTAAAGCATATTGGAGGACTTTGTTCTGACGCGATGTGGTTTATTGCTTTCCTCTCTGAGAGCCCTACAAGCAAATTATCAATGAACTAGTTAATCCAATGACAGTAAATGAAGTTTACCCTCTACAATTCCACAGAACAGGATTTTCGGAGTCAATCACAAAGCAATAGCAGAGCCAGCAAGATTTCTATTCAATTTTCACGTCCCTTGAGCATATCAGAAACCCAACCAACACAGCTCCTTTGCTCTCCATGAGTTGAGCAAACTGCACTTCAAGGTCCCCATTCAGGGAACAAGCTGAATGGTGTGAGATCCCACAAACAACTCTGCTGAAACAGGGCACGACCCAACCCGACAGCAGGAACTGAGGTCTGACCTTGCCCAGCTGATCCCATTGTACTCTTGTACAGTGCAGTGTTAGGAGGATGAAATTCCCAGGTTTATTGCCAGCCCCTAGTTGGAATGTCCCTTGCCAGACTGTGACTGTTTTAGGTAAGAGAATAGCACAGACAGCAGTTTACTTTAGGACTCCTGCCACTGCCTCCACTGATAATGGTGAGGGGAGGACTCCACAAAGTTAATTAATATTGGTCTTGTAATTTTTCATGGAAGGAGGGGGAGTTTAAGAAAGTTTAAAGTCCTTTTCCAAGGATCATAAATCATACAGCAATAGTAGCCCTCAGGAAGTCTGGATAAGCAACTAGATAATATCAACAAAATACTCTCCCAGGATCAAGTAGGAGGTCATAATTCCCCAGAGCAACAGACAACATCCAGCTCCTAACTTTGACAAGGTACGCAGAGCAAACAACCATTCACATAGAGATCTATTCACAGCTACCACACTTTGCATTCAGACAACACCCCCTCACCGCCCTCTGTCCCCACACCTTGACCTCCCCAAGAGGCTTCCCAGAAGACAGGTCCCGGTGTGCTGAACTCTTTTTACCTAAATCTGCTTTGAGAAGTCTCAGTCTGACAGTGATTCTGAAGAATTTCTGCTATTCAGCAGTGCCTGAAGCATTATGTGCCGCCCTCCTAGTGAGAGTGTGTGTAACACTAATGGAAAGCAGCTGGTGGGCTGAGGCTGACTTAAAAAAAAGTACCAGGAGGAAATGCCTTTCATACAGTCACACAGGCTCTGTCTGTAATTGTGTGAGAAGCCAAAAGGATAAGAAGGGGGAAGGGCAAACGAGACAAAAACATTTATAAGCTACTACAGAAACTAGTGGAAATGCACAGTGTTGCCAGCCTGGGAACTGAGAGAGTAAATGCCTCTGTCCCCTGCCCTGGCTGTGCCATTTGCTCAATCGCCGCAGAACGGTGTCCCTGCTGGTGGGGACAGCACTGCAGCACACACAGACCTGTGTCACCTCCAACCTGAGGCCGGTACCAGCAGCACTTGTTGGTACTCAGCTCAAAAGGCGAAACTGAAGCTCGAGTTCCGCAGCTTCACAACACTTGGCACCCACGCCAGAGAGATGAACCTGTTCTGGACATGCCACTTCAAGCTGCCCTCATACACCTAATTACCCTGCAGTGCTCATTAGCATGACCTTGTCTTGTTGCTGTCAACATGAGGATCTCCACTGCAAGTTTGCATCTGCTCAGATAATAGAGCAAATACCTACCTGTTTGCCAAAAGCTGAGTAAAATGTTTCTGAATAGCCCACCCGTGTAATAATCTATCACCTAGTTTTTCCAGTGCATTTTCTGGTCTGCACCAATCAGAAGAAATGTGTCAGAACTTTGCTCAAATCAAGACTGGCACCAAAATAGTCATGACCTAAGCACACACAAGAGTTCAGCCAATATTTTGGATCCAGACTGCCTCTGTTTTAAAGGAATGTACATTAATTGACCCAGTTGAACTGCACCATTTGGCATTAACATAGGAATAAGTCAGTGCTTTTCCCATGTAGTAATTCTTTTTCTTTATACTACCACACTGAGGAAATGTCAGGAAACAGCTGGAATGAGGATCTTCTTCCACTCTTCCTAAAAAGAAGTAAAAGAAGCAGCAAAATCATCCAGCAACTGTGCTAAGCAGCTTGAACATTGCCAGCAGCAGGAGACACACTCAGAGCTACTTGACACGGATGAATTTGGAGCAGTTAGGAAGGAGGGAGACCAGGCATTTAAAAATCAACAGGGATGGAACCCAAGGCTGCCTTTGCCAATTGGGGAGCTACACCCAGTAAGCATTACTGCCTTTGGAAATAGTTTCAAGAGCAAAGCAACAGGAAATGTCAAGCCACTATCACTAAACAGCAGACATGCCTCATGCTACCAGAGTCAAGATGTCAGAGTGTCAAATATGGGAATAAAAGTAAAGCTTACTGTATCTGCCTTTTCATGTGGCAAATTCCATAAATATGCATAATCCTCCACCCCAGGCCTGAGTGATGGGCCTATTCAGCCACTGTTTTCTAGCTTTCACCCCCTCTCCAAACTTCTAGTTCATTTTGTTCCACCTGTGATCTCCCAGCATAAAGTTGCATGACTGATATCTGACCTGTGGTGTGCAGAGCCCTGGGAGCCCACAGGCGGCTCTGTGGGGACCAGCAAAAGGACTTTACCATCAGCTGGCTTCAACATGCACTACAGGAGCTTGAAAAACCGCGTGTCTGAGAAAACTCCATGGAAATTGCCAATATCTGCAGACTGTGAAGGTGACAACTATTAGTTTAGACATTAAAATCTTTGAGACAGAGCTCATCTTTTAAACATCTCCTAGCAGATGGAGACTACTGAGCTAGGACTTGGGAGAGCTGGCTGATTTTCCTGGCTCTGTCACTGGGTAACAGGGAAAATTGCTGGATTGCTGACAGTAGCCAAGTTACTTATTGTGCAGCCTTGGGATTCTTTACCTGTAGCATCGAGATGGTCACAGGGAACACCTGGAAAGCTTAATGAGCCCTATGAAGGAGCAAAGCACCAACCTCTGCTAAGGGAGACCAGTACGCTGGAGTCGTACCGAGTGACACTGCTATCAAGGGCTACCACTACAGAAAAGACAAATAACAGAGCCCATAACATTTCACAAGAGTAGCCTGCATATCTGCCATGCCCCCGTATTTGAGTCTCACACTGATTTCCAAGGTCTTATTTTCCCAAAATGTGAAAAATCATTACATCCTGGGGCCAAATGAAGTGTCTGGAGACATTTTTACCAAATTAAGCTGCCTGAATATTGGAGGGGAAATGAGGCTGAAACAATAGCAAACTGAACGCCAGAACTGAAACATGGGACTTCAAGCTATTTCTAAAGCTTTCCTTTTTTAAGGTTTTTCCAAAACAGTCACTTATTCTTCAATTTGTATGTTAAAGAGCAGCTCAAGGATGGGGGAAAAAAAAATCTTCAGGTAGATCAAACTTTCCAGGATGTATTTCTTCCAAGAGGAGTTAATATAGATATTTAATGCCCAGGAATCCAAAGTGCACTGAAAAGAAAGGAGAAGCAAAGAGAAATTTCCAGGGCTAACTGTGTTACAAATTTTCACTCTGAAGATCAAACTGTCATAAAAACAGCCAGCCATCTTTTGGCCATAAGAGAGCAAATAAAATGCAGGCTTTGTGGTCTCAGAAGCTGCCTTTGGCAGGGAGCTCAGGAAATCTCTCTTCTTGTGAAGTCCCAAAACTTACTCGGGGCAACGACTACTGCCTGTGCACACACAAAAATAACAGCAGGGCCAGCTCCCTCCTGTGCCGAAACACACTGTGTCCGGCTGGCTAAACCCCCTGAGCTCCCACTGCCCATGAGCGTTTCTGGAATCCAGAGCCCGTTTTGGCTGCCGATCGAGGGAGGCCTGGGGCAGCCCCCACACTTGCAGAAGGAGCAATTCGGGAGCTGTGTGGGGAGTCCGGGGGTCCCTCTTCTTGTGCTCTACAGGAAATCTCCTGCTGTCCCTGCTCTTCTGGCTGCTCTCTCTCTTAGGCAGCTTCTAAGTACCCTTGGTCTGGAAGCACATGGAGAACTGAGAGCCAAGGGAGATCATACATGTGCTTAAAGCAGCCCCTGAGGCATTTCTGTCCCAAGGGCATCTGCTGACTTTTCTCTTTAGTATGAGTAACCGCTAAAAAGGGATCTTACTTCTCTGGGATTCCATCCACAAATACCTCTCTAAAATAGGATCATCTAAAATAAGATTATCTGAGCTAATGCTGTTTTGCACCAATGGACTAACAAGCTGTATTCAACTGTGTTTTGAAGAAGGCGGCACAGTAGCATCAGGGAGCAGAGAGGGTGCGTGACAGTAGGAAAAAAGGACACAAGATGGGATACTGACAAGTAGGTAGCTGGGAGAGGGGGAAGGAATCAGATGGGGACAGACATTCTGTAAGATCTTCACAGGCCAAGGCTCCAAGAAAGGAACCAATAATACGACTTGTATTTTTTTGAAGGAAAGCAATGAAAATTCAACTTCTGGAACATTCTCTTCACTAAACTGAGATGATGGAAAGCAGTTTGACTGCGAGAGCGAACCAACAAACAATCCCTCTGTACCTCTGTCATATCTGTATTTTCCCACATACACAGATAGCTTGATGATTCACATGATGCCTGCATCAATTCTGAGCTAGAGTGTTCAAATGCATCCCATTTATATCCGAACTACTGTGTGGATCAGAACTGCGTTGTTAGATGAGTGATACTTACAAGCCTGGCAAAAGTGCAGTTACATATTTCTGAGAATGAATAAGCATAAATGAATTCATAATGAATAAAAGTCAAACATTTGGTTCCCTAATTAGCACCAGATCCTTGAAACTCAGAGGCCAAAAGAAACAACCACCACAAAAATTTGAAGCTGGAATGCTGCCTTAGCTCTGGCTGGATGGTTAAAAAGCAAAATCAGGCAGCTCGGTCTGCACAGCCAAGTTACACGGCTCCGACCACGAGTGCTACAACCCCCTCCAGCAGTCACAGAGACACCAGCATGGTGACAGGGTACGACAGCCCACAGAATGAATCAATACCTGTGCACATATACAAGTGCAGCAGCACGCACTGTTGTAACGATACAGTTAAAAAATGAATAATGGCGTGTGTGGCCCCCATCTCAGCTTCTTCGTGTACATCGTGTTGGAAATGTTCAGCTGTTAGCACAACCCTGACTGTTGATGCGGTGACAAACAGTGACAGCTCAGCATCTGCAAGCAAAATCAGACAGGATATTAACTGACTTGTTTGTTTGTTTGTTTAAACAGTGACTCCCACAATGAAGCCTCGGAGGGCCACCTGCTATCTTGATACAAATAATTACTAATAATAGAACAAGATACAAAGATAAATAAATAAATAAATAAATAAATAAATAAATAAATAAATCTGCAGTTAGTATTTGCTGTATCCAAAATACTGCTTAAAACTCCTTGATCCATAACAGTTTTACCAACCTTGAAACTACAACAGTTTTAATGCGGAACTATAAACTTGGATTATATTACAGTGGAGCACCTTGTGCTCAACTGTTTTCTTACAGCAGCAACCCCTAAGAGAAATGGGGGAAGGAAGGAGAGGGGAATCAACCCTGCAATCACCTTGGGGATTTTTCCTGTCTCCCCACAGACTTATCTCAGATTTTCCCAAGGTTGGCTGGTAATCAGCTCTAGCTGCCCTACACCAGCTCAGGTAGGTTATCTACTGGAAGTACAGCTTAGACCTACCACATTTTTATCTTGCATGTCTATAGCCACATTCCATCTTCTAAAGCCAATTATAGGCCTTCATATCACAGCTATTAAATTTTCTAGACCTCTGTACGAGGAGGAATGATAAATTAATCTCTCCAGTTGGCTGTAAGGGTACAAAGCTAGACACTGAGCAGTTTTTTGTGTAAGAAGACATCATAAGGCAAAACTATGACAAGATGTTTTCACGGCTTGGCCTGGCAAAATAATGCAGACAAAAACTCTGACAGCCAAATGGTGTGGAAGAGTGAGAATCACATTCAGCAGATTGTCCCAAACCAAGAAGCTTCAGCTCCAGTGCAAGAAAAGCAGGACAGGCAGCATTAGAGGTGCACGTCTCTCAAATACTCAGCACGTCGGAGATAAGGAGAGGGCTGTTCTGCTGAAACCAAACAAACAGGGATGCCTGCTTGGAATTCCTCTGCCTGCAGCCAGCACACACTGCACCGCTGCGGCTGCTGAAACAAGCACCATCCAGAGAGAAGCACCAACAGAACGAGGAGGACTGGGACATGTGGGGTGACTCACTGGTGTATTAAGCCAGAACTGAACTTCTTGCACAGAGATGAGTCAAATGGAATGAATCAACAAAGACAAATAGTTGATCTTTTTGTTAATAATACAGCACCACTGTGCTATAATAACTGTGCTCAACTGCCTGCAGTGCCCTGGCTCTGCAACCTCCTGACTGCTTTTGCTCACCCTCTCTACTATTCTTGAGTAAGAAAACAGGACTTAAGCCTGCACATATTTAATACCAGGCATAATACTGAACAATCCCTGTGGGCTGGAGACAAAAAGCTCACAAATGTCCAAATACTCTGTATAACTGTCATGTACAGGAACATGCTCATCGGCTGTGTATTGAAAGATTCCCCCAACAGAATCACGATGCTCAGGGAGTCCTTTCACCTCAGCTCACTCACTGTGCCTTGGCCCCAGCGGGGACAGCTCTGCACCTCCCACACAAGCACATCCCATCTCCTGCTCAATGCTTTGCCTCTTGCCACCTCCCATAAGCTGTTTCTCAAAACCCAGTATTGTCACCCCTGTGTGGATCCAGGAATTGCCTCTGCACTGGTGAACTTGCTTTGCTGGGCAGGAACCACCTTTTGTCCTCAAATGTTTTCATCTCAAAAAAAAACCCAAACAAACAAATGGAAAAACAGTTACTGTTTCTTGCCCTGGATAGGAAATATTGTGTCAAAGTGGTGTACAATAAAGACAGGTAAACAAACATATTTCAGGATATCAAAGTGTTGAAGGGAAGGATTTTATCTCACCAGAATTCACCACACACACAGACAGACCCCCCAGCTCCCCACGGGACCGCAGCACCAGCTCTGCCCCAGCTCCCAGCACTGACTCCAAGGCCACTCAGCCCTCAACAGCTGCCAGCCCCACCGAGCCCAGGGACAGGACAGGGACAGCCAGGGAACCAGCATGTCACTTCAAACAGCCCGTGAGTCCCGGAGAGATGCTCCATGTCTAAAACTGCGCCGAAGAGCACAGCACCACGTCCTGCGGACAGGCACCAAACACAGCTACTGAGACCCGCAGCGATGACGTGCCTCCGAAACAGAGAGAGGCCACAGGAGGCAAATGAGCTGCTGACAGAAAAGAGCCAAGAGTTTTAAACTGCCCCATTCCCCACAGTGCCAAGTTGCTACTTCAGTAGCAGTTGGTGGAGCTTTAAACCACTTCCAATTCACTTGCTGGTGTCCAAGCTGAAACACCATCTGCTCGCTGGGGATGGGGAACCAAAGGCTCTAAGGATCCCACACAGATATAAACGCTGTAGAAAGTATATTATGCACTAGTGACGAAGGGACTTCTGGCATTCCTCCCACTGTCCCCTGAGACCCTCTCCAACAGACGGCGTGGGGCGATGGTGCGGGAGGCAGTGAACAGACATCTCCGCTGGTTGTCCATCAGGCGGACAGCGCTACACCGTCTTTGCAATAATCCCAGTAAACACCAAACTCCCTTCCTGACACTCATCTGAACAGGCAACAACACAAGCTACAGCAACAGAGTAACAGCACCTAATCCAGAAAACACATTTTACTCCATTTCATGGTCATAACATCATTTTACATTCACAATTACTTTCATCTCAAGCAACCTAAAAATATATTCAAAATTATACTGATGCATCCCTTGATCAACTTGCTTTACCCAAATGCTGAACTTGTTTGCAGGATAAAAGTGTACATCAGCAGTTTTTTACAATTTCGGACTACAAGAAAATAATACAATATCCCACTGGAAGTGCAGAGCACGGTATAGCAGAAAACATTCAAATTGAAATACGTCTATAATTCTGGGATTGCTTGTGAAAGGCATCATGAAATCCTGAGTGACCGCATTAAGTACAGACCAGTTAAATACATTTCCTTATAGGCTGTTATAGAAACCAGTTCTGAGCTGGCATGCACAGCCTTCAGCCAAATATTTTATATAGCGTCTAACACACTATATTTGTCTTTGGAAACCGGCAGTTTGCGTTGACCATCAGTGAACCTGACTATTCAAGCAACCACATTTTCAGCTCATAACTATGCATTTGGCCAGTACCAAAAACTGAGAGACATATGAAAGGATTCCTCCACAAGCTTTAGAAAACTTCATCATATCTGTCCAGATATTTTTTCAGACACTATACTAGGAGTAAGCACAATGAAAATTTGCAACAAGGATGACAAGCAACCAACTTGCTGGAAGAACAATTTAAGATTATTCAGGTTGCAGATGCTGTTTAAAGAGAAATATGAGAGCAAATCTACAACTTCTATTTCATTGGAATAGCAGCCAAGATTGTGGCTGTGATGAAGAATTACCTGGATTAAGGCTTTGGGCTTTTTTTTTTTTTTTAATGTGACATCTCATAAAAGAACATTAATAAAGCACAGGGACAGGACTCTCCACACAAAGATCACATTCAGCCATACATTTCCACAATGTACCAAGGCAGAGGCTTTGCTTCCCCTTGCAAAATGTAGGGGAGTGAGGGTACCTGTGCCACCAGCACCACACAGCACAGCACCGCACAGCACCGCACCGCACCGCACAGCCCAGCCCAGCACAGCACAGCCCAGCACAGCCCAGCACAGCCCAGCACAGCTCAGCACAGCTCAGCACAGCTCAGCACAGCACCGCACAGCCCAGCCCAGCCCAGCCACCCAAAGCAGCTGCTCCAACAGCCCAGGTGCTTCAGCTGGTCCCAGCAGCTCAAAGCCCTGGACGGGCCCCTTTCCCAGCATCAGGGGCAGGTTTCATGGCCTGCACTGAGCTCTGTGCTAGTCTGGTTAAATCCCTGCTGGTACCCAAGCCAATTGTTTAAAACATAAGTGATTTCATTCCAAAATAGCCTTCATTCAGAAAGCAAACTGACTCCTACAGGTCAGAGGACCACGTGCAGGTTTGGGGAAGCCTTTCCCATGAGCCGTTTGTTCAGAAAGACAAACTCTTCAGGGCAAACTCCAAACAAATATCATCCAAAATTAATCTCAGGCTAAAAGCATCACTGTTACTGCAATCGGTGCCTTAGACTCATTTTAATGGCCAATAATCACAGCCAAAGCAGCAAAGTAATAACAGTTGCGCTAGTCCACCTGGGAACACATCACAGGGCTGAAATAACAGGTTGAGGCACATAACCTGTATATATATCAGGTGTAGAGACCTAACTGAAGAGTAACAAGAAAGAAGAATTTGTTGAAGAAAAAAAACCCCACAGTTCCTCACAAATCAGGCGGAGATCCACCAGGAAAGAAGAGATCGTATGCCACATGAGGGAAGCTCCATCTGCCCAGCATTCAGAGCCTCAGACATCCCAATTGGTTTTAACTGCATCAGATGCTGGAGGATTTGGGGGAAAAACAGCTTGGCATAAATCAAACAATATACACTGATTTTTCTTGTCAATTCAAGCACCAATCCTCCTACCTTCATCAGGACTCACTCTGAGCCCTTTTGCTAGTTCTGATCACATCCTCCCCCTTTCTCTAAGGCAGTCTTGCTTTCCAAGGACTTAGATCCATCTCATAGACACTGTTGCAAATTGCAAAAGAGGAGATGAGTCAATATGGGTTGGAAATGCTAACTGAGATCCAAGAGGAGATGTGTGCCTTTGAAAATGCACATTTCCACCAGAATAATGCCAGATAAACTTGGTATGAGGGATACAACCCTGGAGGAGAGGGAAAAGGAGAAAAAGTGAATTCCCAGCTTCACTTTTTAACTGTACTTTTCCTCCTGTCCTAAGCAGTACTTACCCATACATTTAACTATCCTCATTCGCATCTTAAGCCTCAAGATACAACTTTGCTTGCCTTTCACTGTCCATTTTCACTTTCTGTAATCCCATACTGTATGCAAGAATAGAGCCCTCTACAGTCTGCTGATGCAAAACATCATCAAACAGCACTGCTCAGGTTTTGCAGCAGAAATTTTGTTCCATTCTTTAGCAGGGAAAATGTCAAAGAAAAAAACAGAATGTATTGTCACAGTGGTTTAAAGCACAAATATTATACTAACATACATCATTGCATTCTGTTCTCCCTTTATAGTCTGCTCCAACAGAATACATCAGTGAAGCAATACAAAATATTTATTTTAAATGCAACCAAATCTCTTACCAGGGAGCAATTACAGAAATCAATCTCAGGTTGCTCATACAAAAATTAAGCACACCAAGTTCTCATAGAGCATTTACTGCCAAATTTCTAGCTGAACATTTTTTAAAAGCCAATGCGCATTTCTTTATTTCCCATTTTTATGTGATAATATATAAACAAAACAGCTAATCAATAAGGAAGAGGACATTTTTCTTCTTGCTATAATTAGACGGGAAAAGGTTCTTAATTCCTTTTTCAATATTTCATGTTTATACCTCTGAAGGAAAAAAAATATGACCAATTTTCACCACGTTGGTATTTCAGCCAGAACTGATTTTTTGCACTTTTGTACTCAGAATGGTACTTTGGTCTCAAGGCACCAGCATTTTGGTCAGTGCTGCTGCTGAAACACAACAAAGACAGGATTTCCAAGTGCCCACCAGCCTCAGCTCGCTTTGGAAGGTGGAGGGGAGGGCTCAGCATGGCACTTACTTTTTACTTTTCAGGCAACCGTAGAATCCAGCCATGGTCCTTCCCGGGAGGCGTGTGTGCATTTATTCCATCCTTGCGTGCAGATGCCAGCACAAAGAATTCAGCAGCTTCGCGTCCCGCTCTCCGAGTGCCCACACACGCGCACAAGAAAGCCAGCGTGCCGATGCAATTACTTGCCAGATAAAGTTCCTGATCTGAGGCCCTCAGACTCTGCTGAACGGGGTCCAAGGAGGGCTGTGCCTGCTCCGTACATGGTTATGAATTGTTAACTCCCCCTTTTCCTGCCTCCTTCCAGCTCTTGGTTAAGCACAGCATCCTAAGTGTAAAATACCATATGGCATTTGATTCTGCCTCCCCGTGGGACTAATGAGAGGCTTGGTTGTAATTAGGATGTGAAGAAGCCCTGAGGAGACTAATTGTTATTGTTATTTTTTAGACACAGAAAGGCTACAGGAAGTACTTGCAACATCTTTGAAATAATGACTAAAAACTGTAATAATTCTCCAGTACATAAGGGGTGCATGGGACCTTCCAGAACAGGCATTATCCCACCTCGATGTAAATCACAATCTATTCTAACAAGCTACTCTGCACATTAACAGAAAAGAAAACAAAACAACAAAACTGCAATATCGCAAGGTCAGGCAAAAAGCTCTGGAGTTTAAGTAGTCAGCGTGCTGTATGAGAAGAATACTGTCTGGTGATGCCCTCTGACGATACACGCAACAGTCGCCACTCGCCAGCACAACCAAGGAGACCCTCACTGTGTGCGGAAGGAGGAAAGCGGGTCTGGTTTAATACTGGGGAACATAAACCTCAAACGGCTTCATTCCCAGGGCTGACCCAAGCCCTGGGGACAACAAAGCTGCACACATTTCCGACGCTACACTACATTGCATTAAATTCATACGGCAATGAATCTGCATCACGGCTGTTAATGACCTCTGCTGAGGTGAAAGCAGAGAGGTGAGGCAAGACACTCCTTGGGCTGCCTGTGCAGAGCTGGGAGCACCACAGCCAGTAACAAGGTGTTAGCTGGTGCCTGGAGCTGCATGTTTGGTAAGAATCGCAGCTCTTGATTAAAAAAAACACATACATATTTAAATGCAGTAGGTTCATAACTCTTATTTGTATTTCTCAGCTAGTATATAATATTTGAATGCTGGCAAGAGAGTATTATGTGAGTATTTCTATATGAGTTCCTCTTAAAGGTGTTGAGTAGCGAGATCAGATTTAAGTTGGAGCAGTTCTTCTGGAATACTTGAGAAAAAATGTTTTCTTTTAACACCTTTCCTGTAAGAGAGACATGAAGTTTGAGAAACGCATCTCTGTGAGGAGCCCCATAACTGATCAACTACAGCAGCTTCATAACGGGGCAGAACTTTGAAATCTGTGAACAGACAACTCCGTTTCTCTATTTTCTACCAAGCCCGCTACACAAAGGAAAGCCGTGACACAAATAATAAATGGCAGCAAGTGCAAGGGCCATCACAAACAGGAACCAAATCATACTCCAGTCCAGTTTCCCACTTAGCAGGAAAGAAAGCCTCTACGAGCTGCCAACTTCAATGCCATCCACAGAAGAACCGCAAATCAAACCTGATCTCAAGCAGATACACTTTCTCTCTCTTGGGAAAAGACAAAGAAGCAAAAATACAGTAATGCTAGCTCAAGTTTTACCCAAATGGGTTTCGCTGTTGTCCTGAATTACTGCATTTGTCACAATGACTTTGCGCTGAACTTCTAATGGTAACAGCAAAAGGCCGGCTAGAAAGCATCAGTCTCCACCTGTCAGAAAAAGCCCATAGGAAAAAAAAATCAAGACTCTGGTTATTGGGTAACAACCACCGAGAAGGAATTCCTGGAGATTACTGGAGAAACCTTCTGACTGGCTTAACGTACAAAACCTTGGATGCAGGATTGCATCTGAAATCCGCCTGGCATTTAGTTCAGAAAATGCTGCCAACAGAAACATTTCTAGTAAGAAATGAAGCAGACCTCATGAGAAATTCACATTTGTATTTAAAAGCAAGAAAGATCAAATGGCCTTTCAGTGGGAAGGCCCAACCCCTAAAGCCAATGGAAGGGTGAAATCCTGATGGCTTTCGAAGAATTTCGTCACTTTAACTGGTGTAGAATACAGCCCACGATCTGCAAAAGATCAGATTTTTTGCTAACATGAAGCAGATTCCCTGTCTCCTAAGCTCCCCAAGTGTTTTGCTTTCATAATATGTTTCCTTTCATTATTCTTTTTTTTTTCATGTATTTTTGTCTTGAAGTTACTTACTTGAACATGCAGGTTTTCATCGGTTGGTTTTCATTCAGGTCATAGTCCTGTTCCCAAGAACCAGCAGTTTAGCAACACACATTGCACCACCTAGAACCCCCCCTTACTTTCCAAGAAGCACAGGCTAGTAAACAGTCATTAAAAATAATTACCCCATCGGAAGATTTAATCCTTTTGGATTCTTTATCTTTGTACCAGTCTCCAAGCCACTTTATGGCAGCATTTACTACGCTCTGCTCGGCCTCTATCGCTAGCACAGCTCCAAATGGCTGCACGCTGAGCTTCACGGGGACAGATCTGAAATCCCAGACGTTGATAGACATCACTGGCTCTGAATCCACAGGTAAATCAGTGCCAGTAAGTGGGTAGGTGCGGTACCCCAGGTCTCACAGCCAAACAGTCGCTGAGCTACATTAGCTCTTCACCTGTCAAGTGCTAAAGCAAATGGGCTGCTCTGCTGACAGTTAATTAAAGCTGTTTTCAGCTTGGAAAGCAGATGAACACAAACAACCACACAATACAGACTTTGGCAAAGTAAAGATGGTTCTTTAAAGACGGGGAAGACAGCAAGTTTAGACACCTGGAAGCTGAATCAGATCTGGGTTTCCTCTAAAGTTTGTGGCTTGGCTTTATTGAAATAACCCAGTCTGGGCTCACTTTCATTTGAATTATGGCATTCCCCATTGACTTCTTCAGCCTCACTGTCACTGCTTTCCCTCAACAGGCCAACCTTGCACCACCCCCTGTGATCACTGCACATCCAAATCCATCTGGCCTCACGTTCTGAGCCCCGACAGAGGTACCGCCAGCTAAACTTCCCAACAGACTTCTTAATTTCTGCAAAGGGAATGAGGGAAGCAAGTCTGGGCAAGGCCCAGCAATGCAACCATTGAGAAACGCTTGCACCAAAATACAGCTCCTAAAACCAGCAAGTTATTTGTTTCATAGGCACTTTCACCTGTGCCACTGCAAAAAAGGTGTCTCCAACGTAAGTAACCAACAGCAACTAGTAAGCCAACGGGGGAACAAAGTGAGCTAAAAAACATTGGCACGTTTCCACAGGCACTTCCTACACGTATACACGTGCATAGGGCACACGCCAGCAGCCTGACAGCAGAGGTGTTAGGAGCTACACACACAACCAGAAATTCAAAATATGTTTTGTGTCCTACAGTTCTACTGCTTTTCCTGCCGCCTCTTGCAACTACACCCCTAAGGGCTAACGGCGTCCTGGGCTCCCAGACAGCAGACACTTCACGCTTTGCACAACGCCCGCTCAGGGCTGGCTTGCACGCGGGCAGGACGCACACACAGCTCACAGCAGCAGGGACAGACCAGATGTCACACAGTTAGGAAATCCCATCATTCACAGACTGTGTTTAAACATGGATATCTGATTGATTTGTTTTTATTTTCAGTCAAGGATTAAGGTTTCATGTAAATTTTTCACCAAACAAACATAAAGGTAGGAGTAGAAATCCTACAGCAAACTGATAGCCTGTAGCATTTCAGATTTCATGTGTATTTTAGTGTCTCTGAACTGATTTATTGTTTACAAGACTGACTTTGGGCTCTCATTTTTAGCCTTTACCTTCTACCAAACCTACTGCCCTCTCTCCCAGCCACTCTACCAAGTCACATTTTGACTGCATTCCCCTGGTAAGTTTTGCTGTTGCAAAAAACATGGTGTCTATTAGCTGAGAATTCACTGAAGGAGGTTTGCGGCTCCCCCGGCACGGCTGCCTTGGGGTGAGCCGTCACACAGACTGATCTGTACGCACCTGGATTTTATGTAATGAAGATGCTGAGTGTTAATTACACGTGTCTTGCAATTGCACCGCGAGTCACGTTTTGCACTTTTCGGGTATTTTGGCTCTCTCCACCTTTCCCAGGTCCCGCCGGCCTGAGCACCCCGTGCTCCCGCAGCCCGGGATGCAGCTGCACAGACCGTCCCCTCCTCTTCGGGAAGAGCTGCAAACCCACACACCCCTGACACATCCTATTCACTTGTTTAACTCTGAAAAAGTAACCCTACCAGTGTGTGCGCATCAACTGAGGTATTTTGGGGCAAATCCAGCAGAATCCAAGTCTAGATGCCAGTTCTCGTGTCTTTACCACCAAGCAATGAAGCCCAGGTTAAATGAGAACTTTCGGTCTAGATTTTATGCTGCACTTGATCTTGACTAAGTATTTACAAAAACATGCCATTCCAGCTGAATTGCTTGTAAAGCATTTCTTCCATTATAATTTGTAATAAATCCTGTGCAGAAATCTAACTGTAACATTGCAGGTCACATTCTGCACACCACAATTCTCTCTGTACTTGGCATACGGATTCTTTAACTGCGTGCTAACATGGATGTGACCCTCAGGAAACACTTTTACTGAAGCAGAAACGGGTTTAGGTTTCTTACAAGTGAGATTCCCAGGCTGGCAAACAGGCCTGGCTTGGGAATTTTCTGTGAAAACTCTTCAGAAATACTAAAGAAACAACTAACCGTGTATCACTGTTAGAAGCTGCAGTATTAGAGCTTTAAACAAACAAGGGGTTGGAATAAAACACAGCACTCTGCAGAAAACAAAGAAGTGGAGATAAGAGGATTTCTGCCTTGCAGAGTTTACACATCCATCTGTGATTAATATTAGGAGGAAAATGAGGGTCAAAGCCCATGTCTGAAACTGAAGGTGTAGCTACGGACCTCTAACTGTGTACTGTATCAGCTTTTTATTCATGCATATAAGCCTGAAAAGTTTGCCATGATACTTGCTCTGGAGTTTTAATTGCTGCATGTTGATCTAATTATGTCTATTTTCACACTTTGTGTACAATGTCTGGGATTTTCGTTGTTATTCCCTGTTAGAGGACTTCCTGTAAACTAATTCAATATTTCAAAGAAAGCAGCAATTTATATAATCTTTTTTATTCCAATGTTTGGTAATTCTGAATCATTTCTTGCAGTTTATCACAAACACACTATCTTGTCCTCTGAGGAAACAGTGAAGATAAACCTCTATGTGGGGTATCCAGGGCATTACTGAATTCTAAAATACGACCAAAAAGACACCAGTATGCTAAATCTGTCCTTTGTGTTCCCACAATCAAATGTGAACTCTTCCTGGATTATCTGGAGATGAAGGTCAGGCCATGTGTCAATCAAAAGGTAATTTCCCCTAGATTGGCAACAGGATCACAGATGTAACCTCAGACTTCAGTGTCAGAAAACGTCAATTGCCAAACAAATAATACAGATAAAGAGACAGAAGTGTCCGTTCAATCTGCAAGGATTTATTTGCATATAAATATGTCATTTATTTATAGAGAAAGTAACAGCATCCCTGTATACGCAGACAATATAGCCAGGATGTGCTGCCTCTCAAATATCTGCTTTTTCATCCAACATCATAAATCTAAAAATCTAACATTTTAATGACTGTGAATGAAAAGCAGATTATTTTTGACACAATGGAAGAGCTTGGTATTTCCTGTGAAAATACTAGCACGGTCAATATTTTATATACTGGGAAACTGTGGTTCTTTTGTCTAAGGGCGGGTAGTGCCGAAGCTGAACAAAGGGGCTCTATTTCTACACATTCTGACTTAAGAAAATACCATGTTAAAAAATACTGAGTTCCAACAACACAACTTTTCCTTCTCGGTGTCCAGGCAGGCACCAATATACAAGACCATCTGGAAAGAAATGTGAGAACACAGTCTGCAGCTACAGGCACATGGACCAGCGCCTAGTCTAGATGTCAAACACCAGAGGTAACAGTTACTGAATCTACACAAATATCCTGAGATTATGTGAATAATGAATTGAGTTTTCTACACCCCATTCTTCCCAAATTCCCCTCTGGGGACAGATCCAGCCAATGTCCTCGCAACACGCTTGCCAAGCTCCCTTGGAGACAGATCAGACTGACATTGCCTGTGCTGTGAGCAGCAATCAGGTTTAATGACTTCCCATGTATATTAGTTTTGCACTAATGTGGACCCACCTCTTCAACAGAATTACTCCTGATTTGTTTGCACAGGCATAAGCAAGAGGAGAACCAGGGACTCACACATCTGGAATAATATTCCTAAAACCATCAACATCCTGATTTTCGACTGCGACTGAAATAAAAATTCCAAAGCGAAGGTCATCTCTGACACCATCTTGCTGGCTGTCAGCTGAACTCATAATATGAGAAACCACGGAAGCGCAGTTCTGGGGAAAAGGCTGTCTGACTGCAGCGCCTGCAAACACAAGGCTAAAGATAAAGTGACCATTAACCTTCAGAGAAGGGCAGCAGGGTCCCAGCATGTCCTGTCTGCAGGCGTTATTGCCCCAAGGGGACCTGAACAGAAAAATAAAAGTCCAAACTGCATGCTCTTGACATTTAACTCAAAGTAGCAGGCAATGGTAACATCTTGCTATCTTTGTTTGCTTTTCTCTGGATAAAGGAAAATACACTCCCTAGTTCATTTCACAAACTGCAAAATAAGTAGAAAGTATTGAGTATCAATAAATTTACTCCTACCACTTGATATATGCAAGATGAACCACAAGCACCAGACCTGTGCCCCTCCGCACAGAACATAATACTACTCCATACTGCAGGTACAGCTGGCAGAACCGAGGCAGAGTAATTCAGTGACTATTCCAGGAACCATAAACTGCAGCTGAACCCAAAGTTCCTGCTGCCTGGAACCGTGTTTTAGAGTCTTTCCCATCCTCCCTCTCAATAAGAACAGCCAGAAAGACCCTACAAGAATAGGCACCCTATAAATATCCAAGATAACTTTAAGTTCACCAGCCAGTCTTCAACCGTGGGAACTCTTACGGGGTTCACTGGCATCAAAATGCTGAGTTAAAGTAAAAATCAATGACTGCATGACATGATTTGGCCCAGCCTGTCCAAAGTTTTAAAATCATCACATAAAAAATACCTCATGCTGAGCCAATTTCAGCAGAACAGAGCCATAGCACAGCAGAGTCCCTGCACGGCAGCCCAACACATTACTCGGATTTAAGTTCTGGGAATCTTTAAATATTCCAGTGTGTTCCCAGTTCTTTCTTAAATATGCTGGATCTGTTCCCATCATAATGGGAAGGGAAAATATCTAATAAATATCCAGAGGCAGGAAATATGCTAATTGCAGAGGAATTTTACTTAAAACTGTTGAATAAACTACAGCTCTGAGTCACTAAGTCACATCATCACATGCTTAAACTGGACCTCTGCTTGGTCCTTCCCATCTCAAGCAGTGCAGCCACAGATCTTGGCATCCACTTCAGCAATGCCCTGAGCTGGTGGGTCTATCAATCATCCCAGGATCACCAGCGTTTGAAAAAGCCACAGTTAACAGTCATAACAAACTTAAGCCCATTGCTTTAGTATCTTTCTGCTTTACCACGGGGATTAGGGGATACCCGGAGCTTTCCTAGAACCACTGCCACTCTCAGCCTCACCACTCTTTGTACAATAAGGTATTATTTTTAATTATGACAGAACCCACAACTTTAGAAGTTTAACTCTCACTAAATCCACTCTTCAGTGAGCACATCAGCAGCAAAGTGATAATGTACAAAAGACAGATGAAAAATAAATACGCATTAAAAAATAAATACTTGAAGAAGTACCTGCTGGTAGTTAACAACAGGTGTATAAACAGCCTATGTTCTGCTCACTGTATTGCTCCCGAACTCTTAAGAGGACACAAACACGTTGCATTGTGGTTTTGAAATTTACTCTGACATGGTTGCATGTTACGACTCCTTCAAAGGACCAAAACCTTTGAAAATTTAAAGCCTTATGCACCTGTAAATAAGGCCTTTCTTAACATATCTGCAAAGAAAGAAGAAAAGATTTTGGAAAGAACTTCCATTAGTATTGTACACAATGCAATTCTGAAATTGGATCTCCAGCAGAGTTTATTCTCCCAATGCACAGGAGGTTTTCTCTATAACGTTGTGCTCACATCTCGCTTCTTTTAACTAAGATTTAAAGAGTCAATTATATAAATCCACAAGCTCCCTACGAGGTGTTAAATCATGTGCTGGCAGACTTGAATATAACACATAGATTGAAAAAGCAACAAAAATCAAGCAAGCACCATTCATACACTCTCCCAGCCTGTAGCAGATTCCGGGGTAATTATACTACGGGTCTATAGTTCAAACATGTAGAGAAACTCTTGGACCATTTCTCAAATGTCAAGTAAACCACACAGCCTACCTCCCCAGTTTTCATTCCCTCACCGTTTCACTTTCTCCTACTGAGATAACAAAATGTATCATGCAAAAAAAAGAGAGGGTAAATTCGGGAGAACTCGGAAATCCTGACAGTGCTTTGAAAGAAAATAGGATGAGAGGATGCATCCAGGCTAAACCTTCCTTGTCCTGTTGTTACCAGTGCTTGGGAATATATTAATAGTTTCTTGAACCACAGGGATAAAATTTATCCTGACATTGCAAGGAAGCCTTAGAGCCCTGTTATCTGGGGTCTAAGTCATGTGCGGCAAGTCAGCAACAGGCTGGGGAAAAGATGCTGGTTTGGCAGATACCGTGATCCAGGGTGAGACAAATGTCCCCAGCCCTCATGGTAAGGGCTGCAGCTCCAACTTTCCTAAGATAGGAATCGTGGGGAAAAAAGGAAGAAAATAATAATAATAAAAAAGTCTTGGCACTCAAAAGAGCAAAGACTGGCAAAGAACCAGCCAAACTACAGCAGCACTAGCCCCCTATGTGCTGGCAGGTATCCTTCCACTTGACCTAGAGGAATACAAAAATGGTCTCCTAAGTGTGAACTAGCAGAAAGGAAAGGACACACTTGACTGCAAGCTACTGTAACGTTTTTTCTGGCAAATTATAGCAATAATACTTAACAAACTTCTATGAATGATAGCAGCCTCTTATTAGTAGTTAAATTTAAGGAATGCACGTTCAGCAGAAAGAAGAAAGGGCTGGAACAGTAGATGAAAAGCCAAAAGAATGGCAGTGAAGGCAGTGTAACTCCTCGGTACACCATTTTGCTGAGGTTAGCTCTAGAGAGAATGTCAAAGCTGTAGGCAAAGTAAGTACGTGCACTAACTCCATTTTCCCCACAGGCTTTTAAGCAGCAATTTTAAAAGAAGCTGTGAAATAAGATCCTTGTTACTTCCTACTGTTTAAAGAGCTTGGAGTAGTGCAGCCTCCCCAAATTCAGCACTCCTGAGTCAGCAAAACTATGTGGTGGCTTAAACAAGCAAGTATATTGGAAATCATATTTGGCACTCTCTTCGTTTTCAGTTTCTGAATCATTAAAGATCCTGCTTTCAAGTACACACCGAGTACATATTTTGGTGGTTTTCCCTGGTTTTGGTTGGTAGGAAGAATATTCAGAGTCTTGCATGATCGCTTGGCAGCGTGAGCTATAACCTGATGAGATCTCATGAGGTTTATGGGGGAAACTGCAACAGTCAGCAGGAGCACAGGAGGAATAGCAGCTAAAACGATCCTTGTTAATAACATCGGCTACAAATCCCAGTGTCTGCTGCGCGCCAAAGGGGTGGTTTCAAGTTCTAACCTGTAGCACCCCTTCCGTTGCACGTATAAGCTGTCAACCAAAGATATGGAGATAAGCCTCTCCAGATGGAGAGAAGTCTGTTTAGCTTTATGCTTAAACTACACAATATATTGACCTTAAACAGGCAGAAGAATCAGTACAGAAATCCATCTGAAGGACTGATGGGGTGAAAGAACGACATTTGCACTAAAACCAACGTCAAGTAACAAAATCTCATGCTATGTGTTTGAATTCATTTAGGAGAAGCTGCTGAAATTCAAATGGCGTCTACGCTTGTGGCGCTGGCATTGCTTTTGAAAGCTATTTTAAACTTTAGGAGGATGTATGCATGTCTGTGTACGCATGATTCAACATGATGCTGGTGGCACTCCAATAAAGTCAAGCCACCGATTCTCGAGTTTGGGCCATATCCAGCGCTCATTAAAATCAATGACAGTCTTTCCACTGGGTCCAGCTCCCACTATCCCAGCCCAGGCCTGCAGCCTGACACACAGCAGGGACCGGTCACGCTGCTCTGTCCCCTGTCTGACTTACCGCACAGCTTGATGTTTACGTTACATAACTAAAGATACTGAGACCAGCCACACCGTGTACACTGTCCACAGCACAAACATAAGGATTACTGAAAATCCTCAGGGAAAATAAAACAAAATCCACTCCGCAGTTTGCTAAACCAATGTGTACTTTCTTTTCATTTATATAGAGTTCATATAAATAAATAAATGCGACTGAATCTCTAACACATATAAATAGTATCAGATGCAGTAAGCATGCTGGTCAAAGTTGTAGTGGATTTTAGCAGAGATTAAGCAGTAACGATTAAAGATGTGTGTGTTGGTATTAAACGTATTAGACTCTCCCCCACGTACACAGAGTATTGTTCACTGAGTGCCCCTTTTCACAGCTGTTCAAAACTGAGTAGTATCTTAGCCCTTCTCGCAATGCTTTTGCATGATCCCAGTATTTTCACTTGCAGCTAGGGCTTTCTTGTGAAATATTCTAAGTAAGCATTGGACTCTAAATAAGTGTATTTAAAATCTAAATAAACGGCCCAGTATCAAGCAGATCTTTGGACCAAGTACAGTTGCTCATTTCTACTTTGACTGTCATGCATCTTCCTCTGGTAACAGAAAACTCAGGTGTGCATTGTCTGTGGCTAATTCTCTGACTGGTAAATTAAGACACACTTCAAGTAGAGACAAATATTGACTTTGAAACAGAAGCCAATGTCAATAAACCTGCTAAAGTTGTAAAACATAACTTCTGTTGGCTAAGTCTGCACTTGCTGGCTCCCAGGAAGACTAAAAGAAGCCTAAAAGGGGATCTACTTCCCAAATGTCTAAATACAGCCAAAAGCCTGTGCTGTGTGTTCCGAAGAACAAAGAGTTTTGAGTCACCAAATCTGCACTGGGCTCATCTCCATCTTTGTGGCCACAGGAATCTGTGACACTTCATTTTCACAAAACTTCCATCAATTCTTTGATGGAAACATAAGCAAACCGCTTAACTGGAAAAGTCTTCCAACTTGCAATGATCTCAGAAAACAAAGGAGTTTACTTTTGGTTCATGTAGCACCCAAGTAACGTGGGTTTGGATAGTAGAAAAAGCATTTATATATATACATATATACGTAATCACATAAATCTATCAACATATAGATACTAAACTTGAGTCAGTCATAAAGTCTAAGGTGAGAAGAAGTGTTTTGCACTTTCTTATACTATAATAAGAACGAAGGCAACTTTGAATTTTGCAGATATGGACCCAAACTCTCTGTTGGGCTGGACAGTTCTAGAATCACACCCCACCTATGCAATTTTTTATGGCTATGTAGGGGCTCAGTCTGGAGACGTGTAACTGTGCTGATCTTGTGATAAGTCATCTACTGACATTCTATAGAAAGAGACGAGCAACTTCACTAAATCAATATAACTTCTCAGGTGCAATACTCTTCAGGAATTGCTCTGAAGCACAAACTGGTCTGTATGTTCTATAGTAGAAGTCCAAACTACAAACAACCAAACAGTGCAAAAGTGATTCCATGCCCATTAAATCACTGGTATTTGTTTTATAACAACAAAACAAATACATATTTCTATTTCCCATCTTCTATCTGCAAATGTACTGGAGCTCTAATTATTTATTATATTGTGTGAGAGAAAAATAAATAGAAAAGTCATGTTCATGAAGCTTTTAGTAAAATATAATGCCACCAGCCTTGCCTTTCTGTTTTAAAGGCTCCTAACAGTATACTTCCAAGTTACCTGTAACCTTCTTCAGTTTCTACCAGATACCAGGACAACACAAAGTGTAGAAGATCCACAGTGAGTGTAATCCCAAGCAGTTCTGAATGTGTGTACTAGGCTACCTCTGTCCACTTCTCCAATATGCTGCACCAGGTCTGCAATTAATAAAACCTCACCCAAATCTGCATCAGACAAGCTCTGATGGTGGCGTGTCTAGGAAGAGGAGTCAACCCACACAGAGATCTCCACAGGATGTGGTGCAAGGACGCGGCACAATGACTGGAAGGGAAAAGGGACATTTCAAATGACATTTCCAATTAAGCAGTTGGACTAGACTATGGAAAAGGCTGAAGGCAGTTTGCTGGGGTTCTTGGATACTCTGTGCTCATCCCCTGCCTGCAGCTTGTTACCCTGATGAAAGCATTTGCCCTTACAGGAGCCACTCGCACAAGGATAGTTATCATAGGAAGTTCACCAAAGTCATTGCATGACTGAGGCTTTACTCCTGTAAGATCAAGCTCCTAAACTATGGAGTGTATCAGCAAAATAGTCATGAAAGAAATGACACAGCAGGTGTCTTTTCATCTACTAGAGGCTATGGATGCAACCTGCTCCCTTTACCATACCCTATTACTTTCTCACATCACCAGCGCATACTCGCTCTGAGATCAGGTGGATTCTCCTGGTCCCTGACGCCAATGTTAAGACTTCGCATCTGGGAGACAGCCAGCAATTTCACTGATGGGGCCAGAGACAAAATAAAGTCCAGTGATATTAATAACTGTGGTCCTTGTGTGCCCCTTCCAACTCCAGCTAACTAACACAGATTTAAAAAACTGTGTTATGGCATCTAATGTGGAGATCTGACACCAAAGGACTGCAAGTCCGGGACCTAAGGATGAGGATGCCGATTAAGCCCGACAGACCCACGGGCAGGGAGACGCCAGCCAGCAGCGGGTGACTGGAGCACCGGAACAAAGAGCGCCCCGCGGAAACCTCACGCCGCTCGCCTACCCGTGAGCGTCACCCCATTGCTGCCAAGCGCGGGGGGGTTCGCATCTGCACAGCCCGACCCCAGCAGCTCTCCCCGGGGCGGCCCCGCCACGGCGCTCCCACGGGCCCGGAGCGGCGGGCAGGAGCCCTCGCCCCCCCGGGGCCGCGCGCCCTGCCGGTTACCGCCCGCCCTCCCCGTCCCGTTCCGCTCTGTCCCCGCCACTCACCGGCTGCCGCCCGCGCGCCTCGCGCCGCTCCGCGCCGCTCCCGCCGCCCCGGGGCGGCCCCGCCGCGCGCCCCGCCCGCCACCGCCCAGCGCGCGCCCCAGGCGGCGGGTCTCGCGCAGCAGGTAGCAGAACGCCCCGCCCCCCGCGCGAGCGGCAGCGGCGGGGGGGCCGGTCCCTGGTGCGGGCGAGCGGAGCCGCGCGGGGGAGCGGCGGCGGGTCCCAGCGCGGCCGGCCCGGGCAGAGCCCCTCGGCACCGCGCCGGGACAGCCCGGCAGCCTGCGCGGCTTCGGGCGGAAAGTTTCGCTTAAATGGAGGGTCTGATACCGCAGGAATTTTGGCTTTTTCTTTTGCTTTCGCGGGGCGAAAAGTCTGTGCTGTGCCTCCGGGGCTTCCTGGGTTTCCCCACTGGTTTGGTGTCCACGGCCAGAACAGGAGGCTGAGGGGAGACTTTGTCACTGTCTACAACTGCCTGACAGGAGGCTGTAGCATGGAGGGGGTTGGTCTCTTCTCCCAAGTAGCAAGTGATGGGACAAGAGGAAACAGCCTCAAGTTGCACCAGGGGAGGTTCAGATTGGATATTGGGAAAAAATTCTTCACGGAAAGGGTTGTCAGGCACTGGAACAGGCTGCCCAGGGCAGTGCTGGAGTCACCATCCCTGGAGCGGTTTAAAAGGTGTTTAGACGAGGTTCTTAGGGACATGGGTTAGTGCTAGAATTGGGTTAGGTTACAGTGGAACTCAACGACCCTGAGGGTCCCTTCCAACTAAAAAGATTCTATGATTCTATGACTCCTACAGTCTCAGAGCTGGAGCACCTGCGGTAACCCGGCTGTGTGCGGCGGGCAGCGTGCGGCCTGGCTCCCGGACACCGCTGCTTGGGAAAGCGTTGGGCCTGCTGGCCGAAGGTGGCTGCATTCAGTACGTCGCCCCGAGGGTCTGGGGCACCGCGCAAGGCACCTTCTCAGCATACGTGTCTTGCATAACATTGCTGCGGCTGTGGGATGACTTTGGGGGTCTGAAAGATTTTCCCGTTGGGAACATCACGTAACTAGAGCAGCTGGAAAGGCATCAGGCTGGGAAATTAATGGAGTGCTTCCTCACCTTGTTGGAAACTGGATTCCACTGGATCACTACTTAGCAATCTAACTTTGTGTCAAACAAGTCACGACTGGACTGTCTTCAACAGTTTAATCAAATCAGAGGGGGAAAAAAAGATTAAAGGAATATGCAGGGACAGGAGTTGGACTCGATGATCCTTGTATGTCCCTTCCAACTGAGGACGTTCTATGATTCTATGATTTGTGTAACAGACAGAAATTTGGCTGACACCTGGAAGTGTATCGATTCTAATTAGACACCTAAATAAGTTTGGAAAAAAAACAAGTGATATTCCTTCCGTCTGTCTGTTTTCCTGCTGCTGCTTTTCTCATTTTAATCAGCCACCCCCATTTTGTCTGGGCTGCTTTGGATTTGACCAGCTAACTAGAGCAGACCAAAGGCAGGCAGCAAAAGCACTCTTTGTAATTAACCAGGCATGTTAGAAGCAGATTTCAGCTAAATAAACTCAAACTGAGATGAGAATCCATGCCTATCATGTTGCATTTCTGCAACTAAGATGTCACAAAATTACACCTAGAGAACTCTGCCATCCTAGTTTATTGATACCTCCCTTCTTCTAACCTTTAAATCTATTAATGTTTAAGTCAGTTGTCAATTCACATTAAAACAGACTGATCTGCTCCATAGCAGAACTATCACTCCACCATAGCAGCAGAGAAATAACAGCCCCTGCTTCAGGGATATAGTGACACGAGTGACAGTGGCTCATGCATTCCAAAATTCAAAGTGCATGTCTCCAGCCTAAGTAAAAATCAGTCCTTCTGAAGAACACAGGGATGTGCGATGGATACTGTTTCCCTGACACTAATAGAGCAGAGATAACATTTCCTACTCCCTCTAACAGTGCTACTGATTTGACTCAACCCGTGAACACAACAAGTTTCCTTCATGTCATTCAGTTGTTTCTGATACATAAAACCCTCCTGGCTCACCAGACCTGTAAGCAAACCCAATGAATTATTTCCAGGAAGTCAGGGATTTTATTTACTTTTTCGGTGTCAATCTGTGTGCTTTCCAGGGATACTGAGACTGTTACCTCGCAAGAATCACATGCAGACTTATATTTTCCTTTTTCCATACCTCTTCCAGAAGTAACTACAGCTTGTCCAGATTGTTTTCGACATCTGCTGCCTTTCAAAAAAGGAACCCATACTGAGAATTCACACCCAGATTTTCATCAATAGTTAAAAGACAAGACATATCCAAATCTTCCCAGCATAGTTGCTGCGTGGACTGCCCAGGCGAGCTTTCTTGTCACAGCAACCGTCAGTCCTGTTCGGCACAACTGAATCGAAAAGCACAGTCCTGGCAGCACAAAAGACAAGCGAGTAAGGGGGAAGGTGGGGCTGGGACGTGTGGGGGAAGATTCTAGTTGCAAGTTCCCATCAGTTTGTTTCCACGGAAAGCAATTCTCCAGCATTAGCGCTCCTGGCCTTTCCAACCCCCCTCTCTGACACATTTTCTCAAACTTGGTAAAAATTCCCATCTGGAGCTGCTTTATACTGCAGATGTTTACACATACATCTCCAGGAATGACAGGATCTCGATAGCCTTGAGCATAGTGTCATCTTCCCATTGCAAACCTTGTAGCACTTAGCTGGATGAAGAACACAGCTAGGAAGTCAGAAGATGCAACTGAAAAATAAACAGAAGTGCAAAAGAGGTAGAAATAAAACCTAGAAGTAAGTCAGGGCATTCCTAAATCAGGTGCCTGCTCTGCACCTGGAACAGGCCCACTCCTAACACCAGCTGAACATGACCCGTGCTGCAGCATTAGGAGCACACTCGACCTGCTGGACCCTGCAGCTTAGGGAGGCACTAGGCAGTAAAAGAAGAGTGAGACTACAGCTCCTCATTGTGCCTTTCTTTTTCCTTTTTAGTAAGTGAAATTATTACCAGGGCACAGGAAAAGGAGGGAGAAGTAATACCTGTATGACACCAGCTGTGAGAAACAGGCAGGTGTGATGGAGTTTGCATATGTAAATTTATTGGATGGTCTCATGTTGTCTCTAGAGGGCTTGAATTCCTTATGTCCCTCTAAGGCACGTTTAATCTTGCTTTTTAGTTTCTTTATTTAGTTTCCTGAGAAGTCTACACATTCCAGGAGGTCATTGGACTGCAAGGCAAAACCTTCTCTCTGTGGCTGCTCCTTGATGTTACAAGCTGTTTGTAACATGCTCCTGTGGCACTTCACTGAAGTCTCTCAAATTCTCAGGTCGGAGTTACAAATCGGAATTTAGACTGGACAGGTGAACAGAAGCTCTGGGAATCTGCTGGCAAATAATGCAAATTAGGTATTAGTATCTTTGCAAACTTCTGAAAACTTTCTTGCAGTCATAGTTTGAATTAGAATTGGCAGTCAAGTTAGAGAAAGGAATTCCTGAGAAGGGCTTTCAAAGGAACAGTGAGATAACGTGAGGATGGAAACCAGCTTGGTCACTATGGTCCCTGCATACTCAGCCAAGGTAAAGCGGATCATGGGGAGCCCAGGCAAAGCACACGTTGTTTATAAGCATTAAATGTTCTAAAAGGTTCATTAAATCCACCAGACAAGTTCCAAAGTGAAAACAGAGCAGTAAGAAAAATGCTGTGATGTAGTAGCGCTAATTTTGCTTTATCTCTAACAGATTTATGCTGGTTTCCAAAAAAATAAACAAGTAGGAATATTTTAAAACTGTTTGAACTACTCTGAGTTGCAAGGACATGAAAGTTATCTGAGCTCCAATGTTTTCTTCACTTAATAAGAGAGCATTATATTGAAACTGCTTTATCAACCCATCTCATAGATGTTGTTAACAGAATGGCTTCAAGGAGGAAACTATTCCTGTGTATAGAATGGAGAGGAAAACCTGTGTGGGAGCATAGCTAATGCTTGTGGTATTTAACTGGAGCTGGGGCCAACTCTGTTCTGACTAGAACCTCACTTACATCTAAAATAATTGCCAAGTGAGCTTGCTAGCGAGAAATGTATAACAAAGTGTTTACGAATTTAGACAATCCTGACTGAAATAATTTTATGCCCATTTATTTCTAAATAGCTGGTCATTGTTTTTTTGCTTAAGTAAGACGCGTTCTGAGGCATACGGATATTTTTTTATATGCTGCAAGGTACAAAAAGTGCTTGAAGTCGAGCAACTGTAACTCGCAGTACCAGTGCTCCTGTGGCAGATAACCTGAGATTCTATCAATCTTGGCAATGTTTCCTGGCCCTTTTTTATCTAAGAATGAACTGTTCTTGGATGGTTTCTCTAGGATACTAGGCATAAACAGAGCTGCTTTTTCCCTCCCTCCAGTGTCTGGTTCATGGTCAAATTCAGGGTTGGGGTTGTTTTGGAGCTTGGGATTTTTCCTCTCTCTTGAACAAAATGTTTTCTTAAAAATGAAAGAAAAATCTCCCTCTGAATGTCTGTTTTTTCTACACCTATTCCTCTAACATGTCATATCAACACGATGAAGTGTAATAGTGTAATGTCTACACTGAGCAGAACTGCCACCTAGGTAATACAGCTCCCAGTTTGAATAATTCTAAAGTTTTGGCGATGTATCTACTATCCTAAATAGGGTCAAAACTCAGACCTGCTTTATTACTAAATACAAATCTCAGTCATCAGATCAATGAAACAATGAGTGTTTTAAGTTACACAGCAGGTGGAAGCAAAAGTGCATATCATCAAAGGACAGATCAAGGTCCAAGTGCTGATCAATAAACCAAGAGGCTTCCCAAATCAGACGGCAGGTGGAACCAAACACCCCACAACAGCCGAAATGTTTAAACACTTTGTTACTGAGATGTCTTATTTGTATCAAAAAAGGCAAAACTCTTTATCATTAGCCCTGGTGGCCCAGAAAGTTAAAATTTTCCAGACACTGGGAATTAGAAAGTAAATGAAATGCCCTGCTTTTGATTTTTAACTAAATGTTCCAGTAGTAGGTTCAGTAAAAGCAGCTTTCATCCCCAAAGCAGAGACATGAACCACCTTGGATTAAGTATTTTTTATTTATGAGTTATTACATATCATACTAGTTTCCTGCAATTAATAGTATGATCCATAGAAAATGATCTGCTTTACCAATATAGTAGTGTTTTCTGGAAGCCATACCTCAGGTTTTCAGCATCCTGAATCACAGAAATAAAATATGTGAACCATGAAGCATTCATGAAAGGCACTTTCTACTTTTCATATATATCTAGTTTTCATATCTGGGACACATAAACTGGATATACAGGATGCATTGTAATTTACTTTTTAATATCCACTAACATATTCTCTTCAATTTTCCTTCTACAGAAACAAAGGAAATGAGTTAAAGTTACTAATAAAACTCTAAACACATATAAAGAAACACCCAGCTGCGACCCTTAGCTAGAAATTGGTTTGGGTGACACTTTCCTCCCCCTCCCCTTCCCCTCCCCATGTGGACACCCCCCCCCCCCCCCAACTCAGCCACCAGGGACAGCGCCCGGGACCCCCATAAAGCGCCGTCAGCCCGGGTTGGGGTCTCACCATGGTCAGGAGGGCGCCCTTCCCGAAGCACGGCTGGAAGGCCACGAGCTGGGGCTGCGCGTCCCGCTCGCCGCGCAGGAACCCGCTGCCGGGAGAGGACAAAGCGCGGTCACGGCAAAACGCGGCGTTTCCGCGTCGCTTGCGGTGACACGAGGACGTTTGTGGACGCGCCGGGCGAGGGTGGCGCAGAGCAAAGCGCTTCCATGCGGGTGACGGATAAGACGGCCAAAACGCAACCGGTTTTGGGGTAAAATGGCCAAAGTGGGAGCGCAGGGTGGCAGCGTCTTCTCCACCGCGCCCCAGGGGATCGCTGGCCTGAAACCCCCCAAAATCACCCCAAAACCAACATGAGTATCAACCCAAAGCGAACGGACGTACCAGGGCAGGAGCTCGAACATGGGGCTGTTGCGGGTGCGAAACACGGCGATGACCGTCTGGCTGCCGGGAGCGTCGCGCTGCCCTGAGGGGACAGAGGAGCCACCGCGATGTCCCTTGGCCCAGGGACAGGAGACATGGGTCGGGTTTGGGGGGTGGGACACGACAGTGGTGCCCTGAGGTGCGTGGGGTCCCGGACGAGGCTTTTAAAGCCCTTTTGGGGATTTAAAATGAGCTCCAAGCTCTCGGGTTTGGCCGGGGGTGGGTTGTGCCATTTTCCCCGCAGAAAGGGGGATTTGGGGCAAATCACGGGGGGCGGCTCTCACCTCTGACGATCACTGCTCATCTCTCCCCAGTGGGATCCCACGCCATGGAGTGGATTTCTCCTCCGATCCTGGAAACGGGCACAAGGCACCGAGATCCTCCCGTGTCCCACCGAGGGGGGGAAGACCCACCTCTCCTCCCCGCACAGCGTCTCGAAGGTGGTTTTGGACAGATCTGCCACCACAGAGGCTGTTTTGGCGCCTCCCACTTGCCCCTGCATCTCCCCTGGAACAAAAAGCCCCCGGTTACATCCCGGTACCAACAGCACGAAGGACCCAACCCTAAGGCCTATGAGAAAACTAATACTAGATGAATAATAAACGAGATACCGAATTGTAGAACAAAACCTACCCCACAATTGAGAACTGAACCACAGACAGTTGATTATTGAGTGATTAGTGCTAAATTTTGTGGATGTGCTTAACCTAAAGCCAATTTTGTTCATTAGAATATTGTTTTAATATCAAAATACAGCTCCTTGTTGAAGGCCATTAGGAGAAAACCCCTATTTAATTTACCGGGGTGAAAAACCCTGATTCAGGGACAACACTCCTGGGTACGGGATGGGGAGGTTGCAAACAGCAGCACCAGCTGCCTCCATGGAAAAAAAAACCAGCTGAGCATGGGGCCCCAGCTCTCGGGGCTCCGAGAAGGACAGGAAGTAGATGACATATTCCCCCAGCACTGAGAAGAGCAGGCGGCTGCCGTCGGGGCTCCAGCACCCTGTCTGTGGGACACAGGGCCCTGTCAGTGCCCAGCACTCACCCCGGGGTGCCCAGGAGGGTTTAGGGGCTCTAGAAAACAGTATCTACACCGGGAGGCAACAACACCGGGCGGGCCCAGCCGGGGGCGGCCCCGTCTACCCCGCAGCCGGGGGCGGCCCCGTCTACCCCGCAGCCGGGGGCGGCCCCGTCTACCCCGCAGCCGGGGGCGGCCCCGTCTACCCCGCAGCCGGGGGCGGCCCCGTCTACCCCGCAGCCGGGGGCGGCCCCGTCTACCCCGCAGCCGGGGGCGGCCCCGTCTACCCCGCAGCCGGGGGCGGCCCCGTCTACCCCGCAGCCGGGGGCGGCCCCGTCTACCCCGCAGCCGGGGGCGGCCCCGTCTACCCCGCAGCCGGGGGCGGCCCCGTCTACCCCGCAGCCGGGGGCGGCCCCGTCTACCCCGCAGCCGGGGGCGGCCCCGTCTACCCCGCAGCCGGGGGCGGCCCCGTCTACCCCGCAGCCGGGGGCGGCCCCGTCTACCCCGCAGCCGGGGGCGGCCCCGTCTACCCCGCAGCCGGGGGCGGCCCCGTCTACCCCGCAGCCGGGGGCGGCCCCGTCTACCCCGCAGCCGGGGGCGGCCCCGTCTACCCCGCAGCCGGGGGCGGCCCCGTCTACCCCGCAGCCGGGGGCGGCCCCGTCTACCCCGCAGCCGGGGGCGGCCCCGTCTACCCCGCAGCCGGGGGCGGCCCCGTCTACCCCGCAGCCGGGGGCGGCCCCGTCTACCCCGCAGCCGGGGGCGGCCCCGTCTACCCCGCAGCCGGGGGCGGCCCCGTCTACCCCGCAGCCGGGGGCGGCCCCGTCTACCCCGCAGCCGGGGGCGGCCCCGTCTACCCCGCAGCCGGGGGCGGCCCCGTCTACCCCGCAGCCGGGGGCGGCCCCGTCTACCCCGCAGCCGGGGGCGGCCCCGTCTACCCCGCAGCCGGGGGCGGCCCCGTCTACCCCGCAGCCGGGGGCGGCCCCGTCTACCCCGCAGCCGGGGGCGGCCCCGTCTACCCCGCAGCCGGGGGCGGCCCCGTCTACCCCGCAGCCGGGGGCGGCCCCGTCTACCCCGCAGCCGGGGGCGGCCCCGTCTACCCCGCAGCCGGGGGCGGCCCCGTCTACCCCGCAGCCGGGGGCGGCCCCGTCTACCCCGCAGCCGGGGGCGGCCCCGTCTACCCCGCAGCCGGGGGCGGCCCCGTCTACCCCGCAGCCGGGGGCGGCCCCGTCTACCCCGCAGCCGGGGGCGGCCCCGTCTACCCCGCAGCCGGGGGCGGCCCCGTCTACCCCGCAGCCGGGGGCGGCCCCGTCTACCCCGCAGCCGGGGGCGGCCCCGTCTACCCCGCAGCCGGGGGCGGCCCCGTCTACCCCGCAGCCGGGGGCGGCCCCGTCTACCCCGCAGCCGGGGGCGGCCCCGTCTACCCCGCAGCCGGGGGCGGCCCCGTCTACCCCGCAGCCGGGGGCGGCCCCGTCTACCCCGCAGCCGGGGGCGGCCCCGTCTACCCCGCAGCCGGGGGCGGCCCCGTCTACCCCGCAGCCGGGGGCGGCCCCGTCTACCCCGCAGCCGGGGGCGGCCCCGTCTACCCCGCAGCCGGGGGCGGCCCCGTCTACCCCGCAGCCGGGGGCGGCCCCGTCTACCCCGCAGCCGGGGGCGGCCCCGTCTACCCCGCAGCCGGGGGCGGCCCCGTCTACCCCGCAGCCGGGGGCGGCCCCGTCTACCCCGCAGCCGGGGGCGGCCCCGTCTACCCCGCAGCCGGGGGCGGCCCCGTCTACCCCGCAGCCGGGGGCGGCCCCGTCTACCCCGCAGCCGGGGGCGGCCCCGTCTACCCCGCAGCCGGGGGCGGCCCCGTCTACCCCGCAGCCGGGGGCGGCCCCGTCTACCCCGCAGCCGGGGGCGGCCCCGTCTACCCCGCAGCCGGGGGCGGCCCCGTCTACCCCGCAGCCGGGGGCGGCCCCGTCTACCCCGCAGCCGGGGGCGGCCCCGTCTACCCCGCAGCCGGGGGCGGCCCCGTCTACCCCGCAGCCGGGGGCGGCCCCGTCTACCCCGCAGCCGGGGGCGGCCCCGTCTACCCCGCAGCCGGGGGCGGCCCCGTCTACCCCGCAGCCGGGGGCGGCCCCGTCTACCCCGCAGCCGGGGGCGGCCCCGTCTACCCCGCAGCCGGGGGCGGCCCCGTCTACCCCGCAGCCGGGGGCGGCCCCGTCTACCCCGCAGCCGGGGGCGGCCCCCTGCTTTCGCAAGCGCGAGGGTTTATCCCCCAAAAAGACTCACGGAGAGGTGTGGGAAGAAGAAGCCGTGCAGCGAGGAAAGCCAGCGGCTCATGGTCACCCTGTTGTCCCCAGGACCCCCAGGTCTCTTTTAACTGCTCCAACAGCTCATTCCCAACTTACACTGGAACCTGGAGTGCCGTTCACCCCAAGACCCCGACCCCGCGTCCCTACGCGTCCCTACGCGTCCCTACCACCCCCCCATACCTCGGCACGACCCCCGCTGCCTCCCCAGCCCCACTATGTACCCCCCACTCACCAGCCCACGCCCACACGCCGCCTTCCCGCGCTGCCCCGCGGCGGGTGGGGGGGATTTAAAAGGGCAACGACCCCGCGGGCAGCACAGCGGGGGTGGCGCCCCTCTTCCCCGGTCTACGTCCGCCGTGACTCTCCGACTGGTTCTTCCCTTCGCAGAGAACCCCGTGCGGTGAATTAGGGGCTCCCCCAGTTCACGGGGAGGGCTGAGAAATTGGTGGGGACACCATAAGGGGCATTGCCCCTTTAAGGGAGGCGGTGCTTCCCTGACGGGGGCGGGGAAGCGGCACGTGGTGCTGGCTGCGCAGGTGGAGCTTAGAGGAGCCTGCACCCCACCCCCGGTGTCTCAGCACCCCCGGTGGGGTCCTGCACTTCCCCACATGGGGTCCTCGGGTCACCTACGTGTTCTGCACCCCCCCCGTGTCCTGCACCCCCGACATGGGGTCCCTGGGCACCCCCGTGTCCTGCACCTCCCCGTGTCCTGCACCCCCCCGCGGTGTCCAGCACTCCTGTGGGGTCCCACACCCTCCCGTGGGGTTCAGCAGCGCCCCCCCCGCGCTTTCCCGCACCCCTCCGTGGGGTCCCCGGGCACCCCCTGCCCTGTCACCCTGCTCACCGCACCCCCCGGACTTGGGGGTGCCCCAGGCACATCGTGACCCTCCCGTGGGGGAGTTGCTGACTTCCGTGGGTGTCCCCCCCGTGCGCGTGTCCCGTGGGTGTCCGTGTCCCCCCACCCCATACTCAGGTCCCGTGGGTGCCGGGTCCCATGGGTGTCCATGTCCCCCCACCCCTGGGTACTACGGGTGCCCGCATCTCCCCAGATAGGACAGTGGGTGCTGTGCCCGCTCTGCTCTCCCCCCACCTTGGATCTCTCCCAGCTCCTCTTTTCGGGCTCTCGATTTCCCTTCCTCCCCCCTCTCCTTTTCGGCTCGCTTTTTTTGTATTTATCTCTGTGTTTTCCTTAGCGGCCGCAAAAGTTATTTTAATTTTTTCAGGATATTCAATAAAGGCTGCGGCGGAGGCGGGGGCTGTGGCGGGGGGCCCTGCATTCCTCACCCGTTACCGGACACCCATTTGTCCAAGACACCCATTTGGACGGCGCCGACATCGCGACATCAGAGCCACGGCGGGGCTGGCGTGTCCCCCGGCTTCCCTTGGACCCCCCCTCAAAAAAAATAAGCCCTGATGGGGCAGGAAAAGCTGGTGCTGCCAAAGGCGGGGTGGTGGGGGGCTGACAGGGTTTTTTTGGCGGGGGTCGTTGGCTGCGTTTGGGCTCCGTGGTTTGGGAGGCTCCGGGTGGTCGAGCCCTCGGTGGCCGCCGGGGTCGGGGTTTGGCTCGGGGGGGGAATCGCTGGCACCGGCCCACCTACGGCGAGCGGCGGGGTTTTGGGGGGGAAAACGACCCCAAAAGAGCAAATCTGTATCTGGGGGGAGTGGAGTTGGGGGGCTGTAGGGAAAGCTGGCACCCACCATCCCGAATTCCCCTGGATGCCACCGTGGGGACGGCTCTGTCACCCTCCATGTGCTGGCACTGGGCTCCACCCTGGAATGGGGACACCTCCGTGCACAGACGTCTTAAAACTGTCACCAAATGTGTCTGAATTAATGTAAGGTTTTTAATCATTAAAACTGATCCAAGGAGTGTGTAATGGTGATTGCATTCGCGGGTTCAAAAACAAACCCTTGAATGCATATTCCTAACTGCTTGCTCTGTTGTGTACTTGATATAATTCATAAAGACATTTTACTACCATGTGGAAAAACTCTTACAGGAGACTTACTTGCAGCAATAGCAGAAAAATGTGTCCCTTCTGCCATCATCTCGGTGCTGGATCATCAGGAATATTTCTGTTTGAATGGTATTTCAACTTAATCACTTTCACAGGAGATTTTTTCACAATAAATTTGAAAGTTCAGTCTAGGAAGGGAAATGAATGCTTAAATTCGTGTTACATAAAGAACAAGCCTGGCACCAAGGAGCAGATGGCACCAGCAGTGCTGAGCTGTACTCAGGGCTCCCGTTGCTCCATGTGAACACCATACCAAGTAGATACATCCAGTTAGCATTTCCATCACCTTGACCTCACCAGAATGTCAGCTGAAAAGAAGCCTGGATAAAGAAGTCCATGACTGGACACTTTTTGATGGTATAATAATGTCTTGTGTTTGCTACTTCTGTGGGTTTTAGGGGCCAAGGGAATGAACAGGAATGAATGGGGCAAACGCACAAGTTTTCTCCCTTTTGTCCCCGTTGGAGCTGGGCAGATCACCAGCCAGCTCCAGAGCTCCAGTGCCCCAGCAGGACAGCGCAGATGCGGCCTCCACAGGAGGAGCGAGCGCAGGGCAGGGACCGGCTGGCTCCAGCAGCTCGGCTGACAGGGGTCTAACGCAACTCTAAGGATATTTTTGCTAAAATTTCTGTGAAATCATGTTCCACGAAGCCGCCGCTGCTCGGCCTGGCCTTGCTGACCCGCTGCCTCCTGGCGGGGGAACGGCGGGCGGCGGCGCCCTCCGCGGAGCCGTCGGGGCCCCAGCTGCGCCCTCCGCGGAGCCGTCGGGGCCCCAGCTGCGCCCTCCGCGGAGCCGTCGGGGCCCCAGCTGCGCCCCCCGCGGGTCTCCGGGCGGCCATCGCCGGGCCCACACCACCCCCTAGTGCCCGCGGCGCGCCAGGAGCCGGCCGGCACCGAACCCCCGCAGGGGGCGGGCGGCAGGGCCTCGGCTTCCTCCCGCCCCCAGCCCCTCCTCTCCTCCGGGCCGGCCGCGTTCCGCCCCCTCCGCGCTCCGAGGGGCCGGCTCCTCCTCCCGCCGCCGCTCCGCGCCGCAGAGCCCGCCGTGCCGAAGCGCAGCCGAGCGCGATGGCCCGCGACGAGGCGGTGGCGGCCGGCGAGGAGGCGGCGGCCGAGGGGGGCGGCCTGCTGCTGGAGATCGTGGGGTCCCCGCTCAACCTGAGCCTGCTGGGGCTCTGCCTCTTCCTGCTCTACCAGATCCTGCGGGGCGAGCGGCCCGCGGGGCCGGCGGGCGAGGCGGACCCGCCGCCGCTGCCCAAGATGAAGCGCCGCGACTTCACGCTGGCGCAGCTGCGGCCGTACGACGGGGTGAGCGACCCCCGCATCCTCATGGCCATCAACGGCAAAGTCTTCGACGTGACCCGCGGCAGGCAGTTCTACGGGCCCGGTGAGGGCGGCGGGGGCGGGCGGCACGGCAAGCCCGGGGCGGCGGGACGGGACGGGCCCGGTGAGGGAGCTCCCGGCGCTTTGTGCCCGGGGCCGCTGGCCGGAGGGATCCGGCGGCCCTGCGCGGCTCGGCCTGCGCCGCCCGTTGCCGGGAGGGCCCGGGCCGGCTGCGCCGCGGGGCCGGTGCGGAGAGAGCTCGTTCCCTGACCCCGGGGATCGGCGGCTCCGTGTTAGTACCCGCCCCGCCCCCTGGCCCGCGGGATGAGCGCTCGGCCGAGCCGGCCCTGCGCTCTCGGCCCCGCTCCCGATCCCGAGGTTCGGAAAGGATTCGTTCTGCTCAGCGCTGCGGAGGGCGCTGGTGCAGCCGGCAGCGCCGGGACCCGCCTGCCCGGGGAGCCGGGGCACGGGCGCTGCCGCTCCCCGCGCTCCGGACTCGGGCCTCGGTGCTGTAAAAGTTCCGGCTTTGCCAGCTTACGTTGCTTCATTGTTGTCTTTATTTTCGCAGGGCAGGTTACACACACTGCAAGGGGTTGTGCCTCTGTTGGGCTGGGCGGCTCCATTGGCCTCGGGTGCCTGTGCCCGGTGCCAGGCAGCAGAAGCGAAGTGTGTTCTCTGTGTTTACATTCCATTCCCAGCTTGTACTGGACATCACACAATTGTATATTTATACTAAATACCTAGCAATTTGGGTTAAACCAGCTTCCTATCAGGAGTGTTGGCAGTTAAAATGTGCGAAGATTGTGCCATGTGGAGACTTAACAGAGCAGCTAGTGATGAAGTGGGTGGGAGTGTATGCACCCAGGTGTAAGAGTTTAATCACCTCCACTAGGGCATATTGTTGTTTGTTTGTTTCACTGAGTCTTGCTAATTTGAACCAGTATCTGTCTGGTCCAACCACTCCTGAGCTGTCCAAGACAGCTGATGGCTGCAGCAATGAGCTGCCAGTGCTGCTCGGAGACAAGGAGAACAGTGCAGGTACTACGTATTTGAGAGCATGATGGGATTAGTAATTCTGGTCCAAATATAGGCTGGAGTCTGTCACTGAAGGATGCCGGACTGTAACTTTGCATTCTGCAGCAGTCGAGATGATGTGTACACTGAGTTAGACATGCAGTTTTGTCTTTGTGCAAACTGAAAACAACTTAAGGACCGTGCTTTGGCTGCCACCTTCCTTGACAACAGCAACAGCTGCCCACTGTATCTAATTTGGTCATTGCTGAATGGTTAATCACAGTGTCTGGCTACTTTGGGTTTCATCTTAATGGAAAAGTAGGATTCTTTTGATGAATTTAGGAAAAGGCACACTCTGGGACATGTGGAAGATGGCATGTTCTCTACAGTAACCAGAGTCCACATCTAACTTCTTTAAGCTCCCTTAAGAACTTTCAGTGTCTAGTTGCAACACCTGATATCTCAATTTTCGCCTTGTCATGCAAGCAAGTTAATAATTAATGAAATTTAGCAAGAGCCTGTCTTGATAAGATATCTCTGATCTACTGTGAGTTGCATGTTCTGATCATTTGAGTTCATCTTGCGTTTTGAAAGTTTTAATAGAAGTTTCTTCCAAGTTGGTAATTTCTAGTATCTCTTCCCATGGTTTTGTTTCTTGTCCTCTTCCTCCGTTATCCATTATTACCAAGTAGAATAAAACTTAAAAACATTTCAAAAGTTTGAGGCAGCTCTGACCCACAGGTCATCATCTGTTTCACTTTGGGGATTCTGATCCATGAAAATTGTATCACATCTGTTACCTCTGTAATAATGCTGCTTATGTCTTTATTTTAAAGATGGCCCGTATGGGATTTTTGCTGGAAGAGATGCATCCCGAGGTCTTGCCACTTTCTGCCTGGATAAGGAGGCTTTGAGGGATGACTATGATGACCTCTCTGATCTCGACGCGACGCAGCAAGAGACCTTGATGAACTGGGAGTCACAATTCACTTGTAAGCAACTTTAAACCTATTTACAAAGCAGTCGCTAACTAGTGTGTAATAAGGGAAGCAATGGTTAAAAGGCTGTTACCAGCTGGAGGCATCAGTCGAGAACCTTACTTTGAGTTAATACCTCAGTTTACTAAGTATTACTAGAACTACTGACACTCAAAATAATTAAGAGAAATGTCAGGTTTTCCTTCTGCATCCTCCCTCCCCCCGGTCCTTACAGAACCACAGGAGAGATGCAAACACTGTCATAGATGTATAAGACCACCCAAAAGTTGACAGGAATTGGGAATTTTACTCAAAATGGATTATTCTGCATGGCCTTGCTGGTGGCTTTATCAGGTTCATGGACAACTGTATCCAGCAGACTTTCTCCCCCAGAAGGTGATCAGGAATGGGCAAATGCTGGTCACTGCCATGCCAGCGATGGCCAGAGTGGCAGAGGAAAAAAAGGCACCTTGCACACTTGAGATGTTTGTTCTAACAGTAACAGAAGGAAGCCACTTTCATAGCTGCCTTCTTTTTCTGTGCTTAGTATTACAAGTTTTAAAAAGGCAATTCCAACTGTCTTATGTTATGTGCCTCAACTTGCTGCTCAAAAAGGAGAAAGTCAAACCACAGTTGAATGGAAATTGGTGTGTCGACCTTGTACCAGGGCATGCCCACTGCTATGTTTGGGTTTTTTTATCCTATTGTGTATCCTGTTGATGAAAAATAATTCCTCCATATCTCATGATGCCTTTTAGGCAAGTGAACGCCAAAGGGATTATTTCTACTCAGATAAGACAAAAATAAATATATCAGTTGTTTGTCTTTATGAACTTCTCTATATATATGATGGAAGTTGCATCTACAAAAAGTAGTGCAGTGGAAATCAAATGTTTTTTTTTGTTTTAAATCTAGTGTTCAGTATTAAAGATTTACTATTGCTAGCTAGAATGGAGCTTTCCTCCATATAATGTCATTAGAATGTCCCAGTCCTGACCTGATGTGCCCCTACTATTTTGGTGCTCTTCTTGTCTTAATCAAGACTGTTAATCATGCCACACTGAATGGCTGTTCTATGATGCTAACAAGTGTGTCGCAGAAAACAGAACTGTGCTACCCAATATCTGACCTAAACTAGTGTTTAAATCTACCTTTTCAAGAGTCTGGGCATCAGGGCTGCCAGTGAGCTGCACTCTTTTTAATTACTATGTTTATAGTAAATCTGGCAATTAGTTACTTTAAATTTGTATTAATTGTAACAACAATGCTCATCTGAAATACCTGTAGTCAGAGGCATCTTTTGCTCTGTTGAAGTTGACAAATGGGCAGCATAGCACAGCTCTCAATTCTTACATGTATCTGATCTTGCATTTAACATGTTCAAAAAGAGATATAAAAGAAGGTGGAGGCTTAGCTGCATAATCGGATACCAGATCCATCTTTAGGAGAAAATCTCTAATAGGCCAGAAGAAAGATCCTAATATTTTCAACATATATTACAAAAACTAAAAACCCTTGGAAGCTGAGTACGTGTCCGCATGTATGTGTGTGCGTGTATAACACATAATGTAAATATTCTAACAATACCATTGGTTAGAAAACTAACTTTGACATTGGCAAGAGAAATAATCTAATCCAGGATTCTGTTTCTTTAGCTGGATGAGTCCCTCAGTTTACATGTGTCTTTACATTCATTCATCTTTTGGCTTAGGCAATAGAAGGAGAACTATGTTTACATTCACTTTGCATGTTTCTTACACTTACTACAACATTAACAGTAGTTCAGATAGTTTATTTTGGCTTTTCTCCTTCCTCCCAGTGTTTGGAACAAGTTGCTGAGAGCTGTTTTATTATAATACAGGCACGTTGTTAACACAGGAAACGGACCGAAGAGTTAAAAAGGTACATCTTCAGGGCACAATAATGATTTGGATTATTATTTTCTTTCCCACAGTTAAATACCCCTATGTTGGTAAACTGCTGAAGGAAGGGGAGGAGCCCACTGTGTACTCTGATGAAGAGGAAAAAGATGCCCAGGATGCAAAGAAAGACTAGAGACTGCAATGGGGAACAATCCCTCTTTGAATCATCAAGGATCATTTCTAACATTCCACTTCTGTTTTACACGTTGCAATAGCAGCAATTCTTACAAAAGGTCCAGAGTTCCAGTAAATTGTTTCTTTTCGAAGGTTTCCTTTCCAAATTCAGTGGTAAACTACTGATGTTCTGTCTTTCTTCAAACCTGCATAATCTGAAGTATGCACGAAAAATGTCTGTGCAAAAGTAAACTGCAATTTTGGCAATAAAGGACCATCACTGTTTTTCTTCTATCACTATTTAGTTCAGAGTAGGTTGAAATCCATTTTTTTAATTAACAACCTAGCACTGTGGACACAAGCACAAGAGTAACTTCACATACGCAATGCCAAATCCACTAAATCTCATTTTGTGTTAACTTTTGCAGGATCTGGGCCTTGGGTTCTAATTCCTTTAGAAAAGGGACTGCATTTCATTTGTCCATGAAGCATCACACTCATTTGTGGTGCACTGCAATTCAACATTATGTAAGATAATTTGGCTTTTATACATAGTGGCTTACAGACTAAACACCAACTTCTCAAAAATTCTTATCTTTTTAAAAGGATAAATCACTTTTAGATACTTAGAGGTTAAATCACTTTAGATAATAAGAACTGATGAATACTTGATGTATTCAGTCATGCACAATTATGCATGGATTAATATTATTTGTTTACTTTTAAAGCACATCTGAAGTGTTACAAAGGTTTAAATAGGTTTAACTAGGCATCCCTAAAACCAGGTACACCATGAAGTGTGACTTGACTGGACTACTATTCATTCACTTTTCCTCTTAGTAAAACTCTTCTGTGAGTTTTAATGAAATTACATTAAGCCAGGAAGATGAGCTGCTATTGATTCTTAGGCCTAAAAGACTTGCTGGTATGACACAATTAACAAGTGCTCTTGTACATGCAGCTTTAACTAGCAGAAAAATGTTACTGGTCAATGTAACTTACTCAAGATTCCTGTACAAAATAAAATAACATGGTGTGAGCCATTTCTGTGTTGAGGCCTTTGTTGCTCTGGAATGTTGCCATTAAAAGAAACGGCACAATCTCACGCATAACCTGCAATGCCGTACCTGGGGCACCTGACCTTTCAATTGCTTTTTACTTATTTGCTCTCTCAACTCACATCCATGCTGAAGTACTAAGTTTGTCGTGACTACGTAACCTCATCTCCTGCCAGCAGGGGCTGGGTAAATGGATTCAACCAAGGCAAAATGTCACAGTGCTCCTTCATCATCCCAGAATACTTCTGCAAAACTTTCTCAGAAATTCCAAGGAGATAACTAATGATTTGCTGATCACTCATAAATGCGTTTCTTGTCCAGGTGATTGTGCTCAGGGAACTTGATCAGATGGGCACCTGTATTTAGTTTCACTGCTTTGGCTGTTCCTGAGTAGGAAGGTGTAAACTAGGCAAGATTGATTGGAAGTAGAGTGCATCGCACAACATCGACTTTCAAAAACAAGTTGACACAACGTATTAAAGCACCCGAGACCATCTGTGTTGAGAACTAATTACTTTCGCTCAGTCCTAACGCTGTCACAGCATTTTCTTTTTGTTATAGTGGGCCTTTGAATGAAGAGTGTGTTTGGTTGAGCCAGACAGCCCGCATGAAGTGGTGTGGTATGAACTACCTAATGAAGGTATAGAGACAAATGCAAATCTCATCATGACCTTTGTGTTGCTGTTTTACTTTTTAGAGACATTCATAATCTGCAAACTACTACTAATGGTTTACCTCAAATCAGAAATGTGCTTATTTTATTTAAGGCAGAAAATAAAATACTCTTGCATAACGGTGGTGGTTTTATTTACTGCAACAACACTTGATACTTAATCCTCCCCCAGTTTTTCAAGTTTTACATTGTCTTTCTCCAATATCTTACATTATCCAACACACAGCATGTATGTTCTAAATGAATAGCTGTGAATGCAGAATATTAAAATACAGAACATGGTCCTGCTTAGCTGTTGCAAAAACAGAGTTAGGCATATAAAGGCCTAAGTACTTGTTAACACTGAGCAAAAGCTGGGGCTTTGGAAAACTTCCATGAAGTAGAAATAGGCTGGGCTGGAACCCACCATCCAGTGGGCCCAGCCATCTGACTCTCACATCTGTGCCTCTTGGCAAGAAGTACCACACCTTGGTAACACCACTAACTTTTTCAGAGAAAACAAACAGAATTTATTGTGAAAGGGGAAGAAGTGAGTCACAAAAGCAGTGGTTTCATGAAGCAGCAGGCAGGGATTTTATTTTCTTCTAAAGTGCTGGAGAAAATGGATGGGTTAACTTCTTTTTTTGCTCTTTGTTCATTGCAACTTGATCCCTCCCTCCAACAGCGACTGGCTGCAATGACTAAGCAAGGAGGCCTGTGCCCGGGAAATGGCTGGACTGCACATTAACCAAGTAAGACACGATGGCCAACTAGGAGCAGAGACTGTCAGCAACCTCCCTCACCTCAAGTGTCCCGACACCTATTACGTGTCTGTCACAAAGGCACACCTGAGGAGCTCTCGGACAAATCAGAACAACTGAGTAGCATCTCGTTTACAACCACTTCTGACATACTATCAACCGCTTTGTAAAACTCAGATGTTCTTTTATCTGGACTCTACTTGCTCGTAATCATCTTTATTAGCTCTTACTTCGTGCTGTTTGAGTTACACAACAACAAAAAAAATCAGTAATGAATGCTTATGTCGAGAGTTACGCAAGAGGTTTTACAAAAGGTGAGGCGTTTCTATGCTTTACCTGGCATCTCTGGATTAAAAAGAAAGGGCTTTCTATCATAATTGCTGTATTCTTGTATTTCAAGCAGATGGACTGATGTAATAACAGACATTGTGTATTTCTGCTTTTAAAAACAGCCTGGAGGATTTTGACTTCAGTATTCAGCACAAGGTACAGCCAAGAGGGTGCGTGTTTCCAATAGCAAAGCTCAGTGCGACACTCCCTGGGCAGAAGTTCTCACTGGCTCCATTAGGTGACATTTTCAGATTCGACTGCAAAATCTGCCATCTCAGGGCCCTGCTTCAGACATGCCAAACACTGTTTCCATAGAAAAAAACAAAAAATGTCTTGAAACAATAGCACACACCAGGCTCAAACTGAACAGTGTGAAATTACACCAGCAGTGTTAAACCTTTCCATTGCTGAACTATGTAAATGCTGCTTTTAATGCATCTTTTCAACTATTAAATGTGCTAGTGGTCTAAACATTCTGTAACTTTCATAGTTGAGATGTGACATTTATTCCTACAACTACTGAAATTTAATCTACAAAGCTATGTATTTTAAAAGTTTTAAAGCAAACTGTTAAATGTATCTTTAAATCTTAGCCTTTAGGATAATAAAATTACACTCAACAGTCCAGCATATGAAAGGGTGGGGCTCAAATTCAGTGTGTCGATAGGAAAAGTAAAGAATTAATATTAAAACACCTGAAAACAGGTTCTGAATAATGCCACGTGCAAACAAGTAGGAAACCCCTAAGTTCTGTTTCAGTGTGAAGATTACAATGGTGTCTCACACCTTAAAGACACATTTTATTTACTAACAATGAGGGCTTGGAGATGGAGGATTTGCTTTATCAATTTCAATCGATAAAGGTGAACTCAAGAAGCAACTACAGAACCGGTGTATTTATTTGTTATTGAATATTGTGACATGTTGATAAAACACTGGAAATTTACACCAGAGGAAATCTTCAGATCCTGCTCCCCTAGATTAACAAAAAGAAATGCTTTCTCACCTGTAATCAAAAGGCCTGTCTCATGGGAAAAGGGGACTTATACACACAGAACTGCCTATAGATTGACAGAGGAGGAAGTTTTGTCACCTTTAATCCACAAATATTGCATAGAGAAAACACACCCTTGGTATGTCATATCGGCACAAAAGAAATATTTCACACGGCCAACAAATACAGTAGTTGATCTTCATTATAACTGTATAAAATACTAAAATGGAGAGTTAAGAGGGGTATAAATGTTCTCCAAAATAGACGGAAAATATTTATGTCAAGAAAATAAGATCTTTTTAGATAAAAGTAACAGGTTAACAGTACTCTGAGTAGCAACCATTTGTCATCCCTGACCCTGAAAAGGCACTCAACATCTGAGCGTGTAAACAGAGAAGATGGATAAAAATTGGCTTAGAAGCCTGTAGGAATCATCAGTATTGAACACTCGGGGAAAACCATGAACAACTACAATTTTTAGTTACTATTTATTAGAGCAGAAGTTATAAACATGGGTAAGATTCTATGTAATGAAGGCAACATCATCACATTAACTTAGTATATTGACACATAATAAATAAAGCATATTAAAATGAAAACTGAAGTAAACAGTGTATTGAACTTAGAACTGGTCCTCTGTATCTTGCTAACGGACTTTGTCCAAAAGCAATTGTGGCTATCTTCTGAATATAGCCAGCTGGACAAATATGGATACAACCCAAGCTCCTAGACTGCGTTTTCACACTTTTATCTAAATGCAGCACAAATCTGACAGCATTTGACAATTCTTCTGGAATTTATTTGTAAGCAAACTCACACTAAATAGCAATCTCGTTGCACGTGCCTTCAAAAGGGCACATTTTGACATCTTGTGAACAAACGTCCAACCTGCATATCTCTGGGGACTGTCATTATGCTGACAAGCACGACCCTTTCACTATCTAACGTTCAGAGTTTTGCTCAGACAATCATTCCGATTCCTGGAAGCACTACATCTACACCTTCAGTGAAATCCGCCCTCCTAAAGACCAGCGAGTTTTCACAAACACCTCTAGAACTGTAAACAGAAAACAAGCATTTTTTTCACTGTGGGTTTTACAGAGGATGGGAATTTTTTTTTCGCATTTGGACATCTATTACTTCCCGCAATTGAGTGTAGAAGTCCCCCACACCTTCCAGTCCCATCATTTTAACCACCTGATTGAGGATGCACTTGATATGTTTGCTATAGGATTTACATAGCTATGTTTTTCTTTTCCAATGACTTGTTATTACTAAATACCGTAACTTGGATATTTACATTATTCCCTACATTTAATCAGAATATAACACACTGAGATCTCAATCTGTAACCTTTCAAATTCTTAGCAACTGGTCCACACAGGTCTGTCTGGCCCTGGGGAAGTTTTGGTCCTCTGTTATCCAAAAGGCAAACACAGATTCTGGTTTTGTGGCTCACTACATCAGTTTGATAATCTAACCAAAGGAATTAGCTAAGCAAAAAAACCCCTTTAATGGTCAAAGGGCTTTCTTCTCCCACTTCTATAGAAAAACTTAAGAGGTATTATACAGTGGCTGTTCAGCATCCTCTTCTGGGCTCTGCTCCACAGAAAGTATCTGAGCAGGGGTTTGTCTGAATTACCTCAAGAGGAAACAGAGGGCATCCTCTGACATCAGCATCCATCTCTCTTCTCAGCATTAACTTCCTCTCATCTCCTGTAGATAAGTACATGAAAAAAGTTACTTGAAGTGAGTTTGCTGAGGCGCAGGGAGGGAAAGGGTATGGGGAGGTAGCTGTAAGGTATCTGCCAATGAACTGAAAACACAGTAAATTGTGAAAGGGCTGTGAGTGACTATAGCCAGAAATGCAGCAATTAACAGACTAACCACCTAGCTGCTAATACTTTGCTCTCCAATTAAGCAAACACAACTCTTCAACTGCAGCTGCACATTGTGTGTTTCCAAGCTGAACTGAACAAACTTTGACTGCAGAGAAGTCACACTCTTTTTTTTACGCTATGTTTATACTTGTAAAAATTCTTCTTAAAAATGCTTACCACTCATCATTGAAAGAACTGTGGCAACTAACCTCACCTGCCAGAGACCTCAGTTCTGGTGTCCCTCTTTCTCACCTGTCCTCTGGAGGGTCTCCTGAAGCGGGGAGCCATCATGAGGGGGAACATCTGGTGCTGCCATGGCGGTGTGAAGTGACTTGAACTTCACTTTGTTGTGGAATATTTTCTTACATTTTCTTTGTATGTTTCTGAGAGACTCCAGCTGCATGCAACTGTCCACCTCTGAAAAGCCACATTCATCAGATGAAATATCAGAAGAAAGCTTTTTTCGCTTTTTCTTCATTTTGTGAGCATTTCTCTCTGCTTCCCCGGGCTGTCTCTCACTTTTCTGTCCTTCATGCCTTAATTTACTACTAGACCTCTTATGCAACTTTTTACGCTTATGTTCACATTGTCTTGCCAAGCCCTCATGAAGAGAATTAGAACAGAGGCTACATTTGCTGCTTTCCTCCTCTTGACCTTCCAGAGTTACATTTTTAAGGTAAACCATTAATTTTCTTTCTCCTGCTCTTGCAGGCAAACAGCCTTTATTACTATTGCTGTAAATTTCTTCACACCTTCTTTTTGTCCTCTTCACTGAGCCTCTACGTGGCTCTCTGAAGTACTCAGAATCACCAATCTCTTCCAACAAACCCTTTAATCTGCAAGCAGGTCTACATGTCTTGTATGGTACAGTGTCCCCATTGATACCATCTTCTTGTTTGAACTCCTTATCACAGGTAACAGCAGCGCAATCCAAAAAATGATTCAGTCCAGTACGTGGCAAGTTATCAACAGTGAGTGAGTCATTCCTCTGCACTCCAAACGCTTTTGCAAATGTACCCACGTAGGTCTTGTTTCCTAACACCATGTCTATTGACTCAGGTTCTCCAACAGTGACCAGTTTATCATTATCATTGCTACTACAATTTCTCTTGAGGTTCTGCACAGGACTCACTTCTCTGAAGTGCTGACCATGTTTGTTACTCAAGCTGATGTCAAAATCATTATCACCATCAGATACCACTCTCTTCCACCAGCACTTGTTCACAGTGGTTTTTGGCTCGAAGCAAACACGTGCATAGCGTGGCGTCTGATAGTAGTTTAGTAAATAATGGATGAATTCATCAGTCTCATAAATCTTTTGCTTTTGGCAACTGTTTCCATCGGACACTGCCTGCGTGTAAACTACATTCAACCTCGGGTAGTCCCTTTCCTCACGAGATTCGATGACCCTGCAGTCCTGAGTAACTGTAATGAGTAAAGATCCACAGGAGCCGCACGCACCTCTGCCAGGCAGTCTGCCCGCACCTGGGGCTGCAGAGGGGACATTCAAAATCGTCCTGACTATATGATGAGCAGATGCACAGAAGTTACCCACATCTCCTTCCTCACTAAATAAGCTGCTACCTTCTTGGGTTAACAGACACTTAAGCTCTTCCTTATGTTGCAACTCTTTGTGTGTATGGTAATAGGAGTTAATTGGTTCCTGATGTATGTCTTTCAACGCTGCTTCAGAAAAGGAATTGTCCTCCCTTATGCCCAAGGAAAGATCCACTTTTTGACTTGCCAACTGCACAAAATCCTTCAAATAAAAAAAAAATCAGAAAAATGAATATGTACATTTATTGAACAGTACAGAGAGTGCTAAACTGCAAACTCATATATAAGCAGTCCTACAGTCAGAAGAACTATAGAGGTGAGGGATGAGTTTGGCTAACGTCACAGCTCACTACATACAGGCTCACTATTCATCTATCATCTATCGTCATATAGGCTCACTATTCCAAAGTCAGAACTACAGATCTTTAATCATCGCAGAAAGCTGCATTCAAAATTAGATGAGGAAGTGGTCCTTTCAATCAATTCACCTCTCTCACTGCAACTGCATAAGAAAATATTTATTCTTTCTCTGACCACAACATCACTAGTATTGCATGCAAGTAGAAAATCACAACACTTTTGTAGAGCAAATATTTGATTTAGAACAAATTGCTTTGTTATACGTTGTTTTAAGTGGGCCCAGAGACAACCAGTCTAAAGCTTTCCAAGTGGTGAAGCCAAGAAGACAGAAGCTTATCTAACACATCACCTTCATAACTAAGAAGGCATATGGCAGTTGTTACGGGGCTCTAAAGGTCCGGCAGAATGGTAAGGGCAGCCTCTGAATTCAACTCTTAGTAAATTACAGCCCTTTAGAAATCGGTAAACTTAAGGACTGGGGAAAACACACACTTGTTAAAAGCTGCAAGTAGATTTTTCCTTAGCAAATAGTCAAGACAACACCATGTCAGCACCCCTGAGACATGAAAACCCCTGATTTCATTAAAAAAAACTATTTTTCTGAGCCTAACGCGCTAAAATAAACCTTCAAACGTTAATCTGTGTGCAAAAGCCTCACAACATTTTAATCGCTCCTCTGCTGACTTTCCCAAGACATCAGCTGAATCAAATGGAAACACAACGGACAGCTTAATGTTGGCCACAAATGAGGCTCTTAGAAATGCAACTGGCATATTCTGTGTCCATTGAATTCTGCCACTTGCCGACCTGAGACCAAAACAAGCAGAGACGGCATCATTTGTGTCCCTGCCCTGAAACTCCTGATTTGCAACACTGGACCAAGTCCAGCCTATTTTAACGTAGTAACGACAAGGCCTTGAACAAGTACCAAAGGCAAAGTTTCTGGGTGGAAATGTGCTGCCTTTGCTCCCAGGGCAAGGCTGAGAGCAGAGTGTCGCACGACTTGGACCTCAGGCCTTGTCAGTGTTCGGTCCGTCCCAAGGCGTTCTGAATAGCATCAAGACATCAAATGTCTAGCGAATTATTCAAGTTGTTAACAAATACCCTTCAAAATTTAAAATATGTTTTAAAATAGTCTTACTTTCACACGGTTTAACAGCACTGTAAGCAGTCTGACAGACTCCACTCTTCTCTGAGCTAGCAGGGATTTCCTTTCTTCCCATTCAGGCATATTCTCTGGCCACTGCTGTTCTTCAGCTGGTACCTTCTGCTGCTTTGGGGGATGTTTCTCATCTCCATCTATCTGCCTCTCTTCTCTCCTCTCGAGCTTAGTTTTCTTTTTTTCTCTCTTGAACTTCTTTGCATCACCACGTCTTTTTCTAGGTAATTATCAATATGGGACAATTTAGATGACACTTGTTTTACATTTTGAGTCCTGGGGAATTGGATGCAAGTCTTTGAGGTGCTAATAAAAAGCAACCAGTTGCCAAGAATCTGCACGTGGCTAACAAGAAATATTTTTTGTTAGAATACGTTAAAAAAAACCCACATGCATCTAACTGATGCACATGTCTAGAGAGTTCTTTGTTCCTTCAAATGGTTTGCATTCTAGGATTTTCTTTATAATCACTGCCAAGACAACTGATTCACGTTATCATTTGTCTCCAAGGACACAACTAGAGACTGATCATTTGGATCCAGTTCTTATGTTAACAAATCTCCCCTATAGATTAGCACAAGGGTCCCATTTAAGATGTATTACAAAACTATTTCCACTGTTCTCAAACCTATTTGAAGCTTTGTGCTGGGTTTGGCTGGGATAGAGTTAACTTTTTCACCATAGCTAGTATGAGGCTGTGGTTCGCTTTTGTGCTGGAAGCAGTGTTGATAACACGGGGATGTTTTAGCCACTGTGGAGCAGTGCTTACACAGAGTCAAGGGCTTTTCTGCTCCTCACACCCACCAGTGAGTGGGCTGGGGGGCACAAGGGGTTGGGAGGGGACACAGCTGGGACATGTGAGCCCAACTGACCATGTCACTATCACATGTGGTGCAGCCCAGCTGTGCTGGGGCTGGCTGAGCACCCGCCTGCCACTGGAAGTGGGGAATGAATCCCTTGTTTTGCTTTGGTTGTGTGTGCAGCTTTTGCTTTACCTGTCTTTATCTCAATCCACAAGTTTTCTCACTTTTACCATCACAACGAAGTGTGTCAGAAATATTTTTGAGAAAGTATTTGAACAATAAGGTATTAACAATGGAAGCATAGCAATGTTTTCAGAGACTTCGCATTAGAGTTGCTATGCTCCGGGTGCAAAGTGTTGGGGTTTTTTAAAACATGTAGGTGTGTAACATGATTAATTACTAGTGACAGTTTAGAATGCTAACCAAACACGTTATTTGCAGAATTAAAACTTCAATATACTACTATTAATCTTATGTAAAATTTAAGAACACTGCCCTAAATATAACAAGGAAAAAATTACACTTAAAAAGAGGGAAAGGCAGAATAGTGTTCATCTCTAGCTTTGGACCTTCCAGTCATCTGGAGGCACCTAGAAATGTACATCACATTAATTTTACTTCAGAGCATCAAGACACTGATTTGTGATGTTGCAGCACAGAGCAATACAAAACGCCCACATGCAGAATCTTAAGCAATCAAGAGCAATAGCTCTCCGATTTCACTCCAGGCCCACAGAGTCACAGAACAACCCAATCTGAAAGGGACCTCAAGATGTCTCTAGTGCAATGTTTCTCATAACCCAGAGCCCTCCATCTGACACCTTACACACAGAATCATCATGATGCTTTTCTTGTCAACAATAACATTAATTTAAAACTATATAGCATTGCTTCAAGTTTTCCAACTCCTGTCTCCTCAAAGCTTGGATTTTTACAATAGCTGCTCTGCCTGTATTTTACTTGGTGTGAGAGAGAGTAATACATTTCAAGAAAATGGGACATTCTCTAAAAATACACTCTCACCTTTCAACCCCCTCTCTTTTTTCCCCCTTTTTCAAACGTGCTCCTGTTCTTGAAGCTTTAGTCTTTCCAGGCTTCTCTTTCTTACGGCTCCTTCACTAAAATGTCTGGTTGTACCAAAAGTCACCTGTCACAGAAGAAGCAGAAATCAGACTTATCAGTCCAGTTTGCCATGTATTTACACAAACACAGACAACCTGCTGAGCAACAGAGAGACCCCGGGTGACCACCAAACACTACTGCACTCGTGAGAACGTTTCTGTCTACCCTGGCACACCAGAACATCTGGGGTTCACACTGGGTTGTCAGTCAAGCTTCAACACCCTACTCCAAAACATCTCTTCCTGCTGTGACATCAGGTGCCGACAATCTGACCTCGCACCGTTGGCCAAACCCACGCCTGGCACGCGCTTCTGGGGACAAAAGGTTCCGTATGCTCAGCAGAGCATTCCTGGCTGCAGGATTCGTGCAGTTCTGCCAAAAACAGAGTTCACTGAATCTCAGAGCAACGTATTTTGGATCAAACGCTTGCTGGCTTAAAAATCGATTAATTCTGTTGATGCGTGCTGCATTCAATCAGCTTCAAATGCCCAGATGTGAGCACATGAAAACACTCGAGCAAATTGTATCAAGGTCTATCTACACTGAAGAAAAAAGTAATATGAATTGTTATTTCCAGCATAGAGGTAAATTTTAAGGTCAGTTTAGAAATTACTTGCTGGGAAAAAATACCAATACAGGGTACACACTAATAAATACTAATGAAGGCAAGCTATTACACTGCTGAAATTAAGCTTATAGATTGCAAGTTTTCTTCTATAATGCCAGACTAAGCATAGCATTTAAATTGATTCATCCCTCAGAATAACGAAGCAAAAAGGTACCGAGAATAGAAAGAGCACCCTTTACTAGGCAAGAACCACCTAACAGAGCAGCTGCTGCACCTCCTTTACAACAAGAAACCAAGTATTTTTCAAAGAGCCTTGCCAGCTCCTGAGATCATCTCCCAATTTCAGCGCCAACCACGCTGAAGATATTTACAATTTTTACCTCATCCAACAATTTTTCACAAAATCAAAACAGTAAAATGACTTTTTTTTTAATTAAAGGACTTAAGTTTGGATACATGAACTTCATATATCATTATCTCTGTACCCAAACAGGACAACCAATAGTTTTTTTCCCCTCACATGCTTAAGTCAAAAGAGTTTATGAAGGGGCTTCCACTGGTTAGCAAGGACTTCTCAGGCCTAATTTCAAGGAAAAAAGAAGTTGGCAAACCACCAACGGTGCCAGTTTCTTCCACAAAATCTCAGCAGCTAGTAACAAGTAAAGGTTAATATATTTTAATTCTGTCCATATGCCTGTGCTAACTGCATCTGGCTGAAGAACCTCTTCCAGGAAGGCACCCGACTCCTGTTTGAAAACACAATATGAAAACCTGCCACTTCCCACGGGAAGTTTGTTCCGTTCCTTAATCATTCGCCATTTGAAATGGAAGCCACTTCCAGATATTGATTCTTCATGCGCCGCCTTCTATTAGATGCAGATCCTTTTATCATCTAGGTGGTTTTGTGGGGTTTTTTGTTTGTTTTTTTTTGTTCATTGTTTGTTTTTTTTTGTTTTGGTTTGGTTGGGGTTGTTTGGTTTGACTTGGTTTTTTGTTTTTTCCTCTATAATCCAGGTGCCTCTCAGTCATGTTTCTTATATAAAATACATAGCTTGAGCTCTCCTTGAGAGCTCTCTTATCTCTCTCAGTCTCTCATTGTGAGGCACCTTCTCCAGCCCCTTGAGTCATTTTTGTTGCAAGGTTCTAACACTCTCCAAAGTGAAACATACAAATCCCAAACCTGTACACAGTATTAATTTGGTCAGTGCCATACACAGTGAATTGACTCATTTAAGTCTACTTTCTTTTACCACTTAAAGATATTCTTCACAACACTGCAATGGAAACCCAAGCTGTTGTTAACGTACAATAACCCTTTCATAGCCTTACAGAAAAGCACAAGAAGAAATCAGTAACTCTGAAATTGTTTTCCTGAATATCTGCACAACTCTTTTCACACTGACTACGTTATCTTAGAACACTCTAAAATGTGTCACCCAAGTTCATACTTTAAAACAAAATCAGACTTTCGTGAAACATTAACAGCCTGTCAATATCTAACCTGAAACACCCATATAGTCCATACGAGCAAAACACAAGTCATAAGAATAATTTGATTCAGATGTGCCCCTCACCTTCCCCCACAGTAGAATCATAAAATCACTTCAGTTGGAAAAGACCCTCAGGATCACCAAGTCCAACCATAACCTAACTCTGGCACTAACCCATGTCCCTAAGAACCTCACCTAAATGCCTTTTAAACCCCTCCAGGGATGGTGACTCCACCACTGCCCTGGGCAGCCTGTTCCAATGCCTAACAGCCCTTTCTGTGAAGAATTTTTTCCTAATATTCAATCTGAACCTCTCCTGGCACAACTTGAGGCCATTTTCTCTTGTCCTATCACTTGCTACTTGGGAGAGGAGACCAACCCCCTCCATGCTACAACCTCCTGTCAGGCAGCTGTAGACAGTGATAAGGTCTCCCCTCAGCCTCCTTTTCTCCAGGCCAAACAGCCTTAGTTCCCTCAACCACTCCTCATCAGACTCATAAGACTAGCACCAGCTCAACCAGCTCTTACCATCCCCAGTTTCCCAGCTGGTCCCTCATGCCAGGCCCTGGGCCATCACAAGTTTCTGAGACCATAGCATCAACCAGGGCAGCAAAGAGCTCTAGCTTGGAGAGAAAGAAAAAAAACGACGGATTTTGGCCGGTTACTTTTCAGACAGCACAGCCCCTGCGCAGTTCCAGCAGCAGAGCTGCGGGAGAGCTGGAAGCAGAGGGGATTGTCAGGTCTGCAGGGGTGGGTGTGCACGAGCAGCTATGAGCAAATGGCAATGGGGCAAGAGTTTGTACTGAATCATAGCAGCAGAAGGTCTGTCACCCAGGGAAAAGCATTTACCAGAAAGAGTCTCTTGGAGAAGTTTAAACGAGAGGTTTAAACAGCTTTTCAACAGACAGGCCTGGTTTACTCAGCTCTGTCTGCGCAAAATTAAGTGAAACGCAGAGACGATCAGAAGTGGTGCTGCTCGCTCAAATATTGCAAACAAAAGGGGCATTTTCAAGCTAACGCCACGCACTGCCACTTCGTGCTGCGTGCTTTGAGCTGGGCATGAAGAAAACCGCAGGCCAACGGCATCTCCATGGATGCAACTGCGGCAAGGCCGCGGTCCCTCTGCTCAGCGGGAAGGTGCCCGAGCTCCGGCGGGATCCGCAGGCACAAGGAGCCCCGGCCAGGGCCCGAGGGGCAGCTCCGGCGGGAGCGGAGTCCGGAGGCAGCGGCAGGGCCTGACCGGCTCTCCTGCCCCGGCTGCGAGCCCCGGGGACGGAGCGGGGCAGCCGCCCCCTGCCACTCCCGGGCCCTACCCGGGCTGCCGGAGCGCCCCTGCGGCCGCACGCCAGCCGGGCCAAGAGCAGCCCGGGCCCGGCGACCCGCGGCGCCCTACGCGCGGGCCAGGGGAGGGGGCGAGGGGCTGATGCTTCTCCGCCCGAGCCCACGGTCGCCGGCCGAGCCAAGCACGACATCAGCCGGCACGTCCTGGCAGGGCCGCGGGCTCCGAGCAGTCCCACCGAAGCTGCCGACAACCGCTCCATCCCCCGGTTCCCCCGGCCAGGCCCGGCCGACATGGAGGGGAGCGGCCACCCGCGGGCCGCACCCCGCAGCCGCGACCGCTTCCCCTGGAGGAGCGGTGCACCGAGCCCAGCCGCCCGCCCTGGAAGCGCCCTCCGCTGGCAGCTCCCCAGTCCCGCAGCCCGGCTGCCTTACCGCTCCGGCCGCCGCTGCAGCCGCCCACGCTCCTGGGCCGCGGTCCCAGCGCCACTCCGGGGCGGAGCGCGACCGCGCCGAGCAGCGGCGACGGCGGGACCCGCCTCTGGGGCGCGCCCGAGCCCGCCCGCTCCGCCCGCCCCCGGGAGCTGCGCTGGCGGCTGCGCCGAGCGCGCGGCCCCACGGCGGGGGCGCTGCACCCACCGGGGCCATTTTGTGGCAGGGTCACTCGGGACTGTGCCGTGTTTGCGGGTTTCACGCGTGTTTTTGAGGAACAATCGGCAAAGCGGGGCACGGCGGAGCCCCAGGAGATGCCGGTGGCTGGTCACCGTGTGCGTGCATTGTCTTAAAAAAACGCCAAGACAAAGAGTTACTTCCTCACCAATTGCCTCTTCTACGTGGTGCAAAGGCTTAGTTATGGGGGTGTGATGCAATAAAATGGTTATTTTTTTGTCCTGTAGCAAAAGTAGCTCATCCAGCACTGCTTCATCTGAGTGGTACACGTGGGAGGATTAATATCAGCTCTTCCCTGTTTTCAGACTGGCTTCTGTGTGTTTAACCAACAGAGACGTGGTGCCTGTCTCTCTTAGCACTGTGTGGCAGTCAGCTTCCCGCAGTGCAGCAGCTCCCTAGGGTGTCAGCCTCGCCAGCACGCTGTTGAAGGTGCCGTCTGCATTGTCCGTGCATGTTCTCCCTTTAAGGTCGCCAATGGACTTCAATTTAGGGCAGTCATTCACGCAAATACCCCCTCAGTTTTCAGTGGTTTTTTGCTTCCTGCAATCTTCCAAACACAAGTGTAAGACATGTTTTATGTCCTTTCTCCACCTTCTAAAAACAGACGTTATTTCTTCCCTTGTGGTTGTACAGCTGTAAACACGATCGTCAATGATCGTAGGAAGCACACAAGGCTATGACCGCAGGCAGAGGTGTGAACCAGCACTTCTTTTCTCAGGTGGCCCAATTGCTATGTAACCAATTACAGCCTAAGAACAGTTGTTACACGTGTATTTACTGAAGGGCTGGTCCTGTAGCTCCTGCCAAAATGGCAACGATGAGTGATCGAGAGGCAGGGATCAGGAGTGCAGCCATGTCAGAAGAGATGCAGCAACACACTGTGGAGTGTGCTACAGAGGCCCTGGAGAAGTACAACATTGAGAAGGACATTGCTGCTCACACAAAGAAGCAATTTGACAAGAAGTACAATCCCACCTGGCACTGCACCGTGGGAAGGAACTTTGGCAGCTACGTGACTCGTGAGACCAAGCATTTCATCTCCTTCTACCTGAGCCAAGTCACTATTCTTCTTTTCAAGGCTGGTTAGAACCACGGACTGTTACTGAAACTTGCATCCAGTTACCAGACCATGTGCCGACTCCTCTGACCAGTTACCACAGCCCTCCTGAGGACACGGGCCTTGACATCCATGGCCTGTTCACCTGTGCTGCTGGCAGCGCTTCTGGCTGGCGCTCCCCTCCCTGACCCCTCAGCCGTAGGGGTGGTCGCTGTTGCTCAGGCCATGCCTGGGCCTCCTCAGTGATTCCAGGAGAGCTGCTGGCTCCAGGCTGGTCTCTCCGCTGTCCAGGCATTTCCCTGTCTCAGCAAAACCCTCTGTGCCAGACCTGCTGTGCCGCTGCAGATCGGGCCGGCTCTGGGGAAGCTCCCCTCAGCGACTGACAGTAATGTCAGAAACAGGGGCAACATCAAGCTTGCCAGCCACTCTGGGAATAAGATTCTTCCCAAAGGCAGGTGCACCAGTGCCAATGTGGGTGTAATTAATTTTCAATCAGGAGTGCAGCCATGTCAGAAGAGATGCAGCAAGACGCTGTGGAGTGTGCTACTCAGGCCTTGGAGAAGTACAACATTGAGAAGGACATTGCTGCTCACATAAAGAAGCAATCTGACAAGACATACAATCGCTGTTGCTCTCACAATGCCTGATCTTTTCTCCCAGACCTGAGGTGGAATCATGAACAGTCTAGAGGTTCTGAAAGCCTTGAAAGCTTTTGTGAATGAGCCCAGTTATACTGGGTGGAGCGACCTCAGCTGTAGCCTGGGGATTCTCTCAACTCTCTTGTCCCACGCAGACTTCAATGAGGAAATGCACGGGTTAGTGAAAGATGGCTTTTCACCAAGAGGGGAGACACTATGATGGGACCCAAACCTGGAGAGGGTCATCTAGATGTACTTCTGAGAGGCTGGGCCTTGGGCAAACTGGGAAAATCTGGGCTCAGGCAACATTAGAAGAAGCCTGACACCCATTGAAGGACCATGTGGAACGAAAACATCCGCTGTCAGCTGATCTGAGGAGTCCTGAAAATATTTTGAAACATGGAGACAGAACTACTGTAGATACTAAGCTGTAGCTTCACAAGCCAGAGGACACGCAGGAGGAGGAGAAGGACTGAATCAAACCAGTTCGTATGGCCATCTCCCAACCAGAACTGATTCCAAAAGTTCTCACCTTTGTCAGTGGCTTTTTTTTTTTTTTTTTTAAGGTTTTTTCATGTCTGGTTTTATTTTTCTGGTCCCTTTCCACAGGAGAAAAAATAACAACAGACAAACTCACACCAGCCACCATCTTCTGCATGGATTAGATTGTGCTGTGGAAAGCCGAGGTCATCTGCTGATTCATTTTATCAGCCAGAGCAAGTACATAAAAACTCAACCAAAAAAATGAGTAATGAAAATGGGAACACTGGATGGAAAAAATGCATGCTCAGGAAGACTCTTAAGCTGAGGCTTGTCTTGTGCAGATGAGATAGAAAGGCAAACCTGTGCTCCAGATTCCCTTACCACCCGTCCCGAGGCCCTGAAGTCTCTTTTGATCAGCCTTGGACTACGCGTTGCGACTTCATCACCACCCACGTGAAGACCAGTAACAGACACTAGTCTGAGGGCTGTACCAGCTGGGAAGTTTCCTAGTGATGTCCTTAACCTGGGCCCCAGGCAGGCAGCAGACTTCCCTAAGAGGAGGGTCTGTCCGTCAAATTGGACCCTCTTTTCCCTCAGAAGGGGGTTCTGCTTCCTTCTGGGTTTCCTAGAAGGAGTAGTTGGCCTGGCTGCAGCTCAGACTGTGGCAGTTGCGCATCCCTCTCTTCCCCAACACATCCCCCCTCTCCTGCATTGGGGCAGTTAATAGCTCCTTTTGTTTAACCCTCTGTCGGTTAGCTAGGAGAGGGGAAGAGGCGCCAAGGAGTCAGGAAGTTTCAGGGTGCCCATAGCCAGAGTAGGGGTGCAGAGAAGCTGAGAAGCTTCTGGAATGCCCACAGCCAGATCTGACAAAAATGGGGTTCCCGCCAAGGATTCCCTTTGTGTGTGTCCTCTCGGAGCCATGGGCCAAAATGCAGATGAGAGACCCTCCCCTTAGACTGGAACGCCGTCTAAGGTAACCACCTGGGACTGGGACTGCCTCACCTCTGCGTGAGTGATAACTTAATAATTCCTCGCTGGACTAGTCAGTGTATTTTCCTTAATAATTCCTTGCCACTCGGGCGAGTGTTTTCCTCACTAGACAAGTGAGTGTATTTTTCTGGGGTCAGGGATGGCTCTGGCATTGTTTTTCGTGAGCCACATGTATGCATACTGTGGATCTCCATTATTCTTATTTGCTGTACCCCAATAATTTCCTCAACTGATATCCGAACCTGTATTTTTTGTTACTGGAGTGCTAACTAATTGTATAAATCCCATTTCTAATTGGTTGTTTTCCCGGACAGAATAAAAGTCTGTTTTGGACCTGGTTGTAACATGATTCATTACTAGTGACAGGGGATGTCACCCAAACACCTTAGTTACATAATTAAAACATCAATATGCTGCTATTATTTATATATGAAATTTAAGAACACTGCCCTAAAGATAGCAAGGGAAAAAACGGCACATCAACAAAGCCTGAACTAATTGACCTTGTCAATCTTATCAATGGTGTTCACTCAGTTCCTCACTTTCAGCGTCAACACACAGGGTTCCAGCAGCAGAACTCGGTAGTTCAGAAGCAGCCTTCTTGGCTAGTTGTGCTGAAGTAACCAGCACTTAATGGATGCCTTTAATCACCGTGGAAATATGTTTAGTTTTAAAGGCAAAGGAAAGCGTCCTGAATGCACCTAGGTCACGGTTGTGATTTTGGTTTGTTGTTGTTTCATGCTACATAAATGCAAATAATGTAATACTACGTGAATGTGAATCGAGGCCACAAGCGCTGGTGTTCCCGCCGTTCTGGCTGCCGCGGCACAGCCCGCGCAGGGCCCGCGCCGGGGCGCTCGGCAGCGCGGGGAACGCGCCGGGAGGCGGCGCAGAGTCCGGGCCCGCGTTCTCCCTTCCGCCTGGAGACAAGGCGGGGCAGGGCCCGGCACAGCCCCCTGCGGGCGGAGCCCCGCGGCCCAGAGGGCGGAGCCGCCCCCGCGCGGCCCGCGCCCCGCTGGGCCGGGCCGGGCCGGGCCGAGCCGAGCCGGGCGCGCCGCTGTGAGCGCCGGCAGTGTCGCCGCGCCGCGCCGGGCCGGGCCGGGCCATGGCCACCTGGCGGCGGGACGGGCGGGTGACCGGCCTGCAGCGGCTGTGCTGCGCCGGGCTGGCGGGCGCGCTGAGCCTCAGCCTGACGGCGCCGCTGGAGCTGCTGACGGTGCTGGCGCAGGTGGGCACCTGGCACTGCCGGCGGGGGCTGCGCGGCGCCGGGCACAGCCTGTGCCGCGCCGAGGGCGTGCGGGCCCTCTGGAAGGGGAACCTGACCGCCTGCCTGCGCCTCTTCCCCTACAGCGCGCTGCAGCTCGCCGCCTCCCGCCGGTAAGCGAGCGGGACGGGGCCGCGGGGAGGTGCGCTCTGCTCCTGCCCTGCGTGTCTGCTACAGCACGGGAGGGGTGGAAAGCGCAGAGCTCGGTCCGCAGGGACACTTTAATGTCTCTGTCTCAGCTGGACGGGTAGCTGGTTGTGCGTCTCTTTGCTCAAAGACATGCACCCTGGATAATAACTTCGCTATTTCATTTATTTAGTTTATCAGGCGCATAGCAGCTCTTAGGGCCTGGTGGTATGCCAGCAACTGCTTAGTAAGTCAGAGGTGTTCACCAAGTGGTGAAGGGTTGATGGTCTGTTGGAGCTGCTCAGCCAGATTCCTTTAGAAATGAAGTGCTGCCTACAAATGTGACTGCGACATCTGTTCCTTGCAGCCAGTCTGTTTTGTTTGTATGCTTTCAAGTATTTATATTATCTGAATCAGAATAACAGCAAACTGGTGATTCAAATCTTTTACCCTATCATGCAGCGGTTGTTGTGCAAATTTGAAAAGGGTTGAAGTTGATATGTGACATCGTTTTTTTTAAGATCCTGTTTTTGATAACACACAGATGTTAAGTTTAGGTAAACACTGGAAGGACTGCAGCAGGATCAACGCAGAGCTCTGCCGACCCGCTCTCCTTCCTAGGATTCTGTTTTGGTGCTGGTATCTCTTAGCCCTGGACAGGAGCGTCTGGCTGTTTGCACGCACCAGCGTGTTCTGCCGCTCTGAGGGTTGGGTTTCTCTGATGAAGGTCAGCTGGGTGCACGGTGTGTACTTGACATTTCCGCCCAGCTGGGCGCTGGGTTATTCCAGTCCATGGGCTCTGCTGGGTGGGGAGCAGCGTGGGCTCAGCCTGCACTGGCCAGTCCACCCCGCTGTGGGGCTGGCTGGGGTTTGTCATTCATCTGGCTGAGCAAGAGTCGTCCTCTCACTTCTGCCTGAGCCTTTTTGGTGATGATAGATGGAGCGACCCTGGAATTGGGTGGCTTTGTTGCAACCTTCTGCTTGTAATGCTGGTCAAACAAGGGGAGGAGCAATGGCAGTGGGAAGGCAGAAGCAGTGGTTTAAATGTAAAGTTCACAGAAGAGTCAGTGTGTTGCACCAGTTTAAACCAGTTGATTTTAAGCAAAATAACTTCATTGTTCAGCTTGAAACAGCCTTTGCAAGGCTATAGTTTGTCTCTAGTTTGCACAGGGTGTTCTCCAGTGGAAGTAAGCTATGAGGAAATTAAACAAAAGCTGCATACACATATTTCTCAATTTGTTATTTGGGGAATTTTTAATGTATTTTCTAGTGGGAGAATGGTGTATATAAAAGCAAGAAACACAAAATAAGAGAAATGTGACCCGGTAACCTGGGCTGCTCCCAGCCGGCAGCCCAGACCGGTGAGTGGTGCGGGGGGACCTGACTGTGCTTACCATGCACAGAATCTGTCTTTCCTTGGCATTTTTAAATGGTACCTGGGTAGTGCCTGGTGACATGCCACCACCCTCCCCACGCCTTTGTACACACACAGGAAAATCAGGACGTGTTGCTTTAGAGACCATACAAGACACACGGGAAAAACAGTTTGTGCCCTTTTGCTTCTGCCTGGCTGGTCTTTCTGCTCTGGGCTGTCTGCAGGGCATGAGGCAAGCGGATGCAGAGATCAGTCATGCGGTAGAAAGTGCACGCTGGTGAAGAAACATCAGCTGAGCAAGCACTGACTTGTAAATCTTCGAAAATTAATTTGTTCTGGACATGGTAATACCGTGTAGTTTAAATGTAAATCTGCTATTTAGGCAGTTTAGTTGATGCTTCCAAAATATAATGATGAGTTTCTTTACCTCTGGCTAAGATTCTCCTCTCAAGTCTTTTTACTTGTTTCTTGCTGCTTCCATGACACTTCTCCCCAATGTAGGAGTGTCCTGTGCACACAGGAAAGTCCTGCTGTGCATCACAAATGCACAAGTTGTAGGTTGGCCTTTAAAACTCTGTGCTTCAATTCAAAATTTCAGATTTAGACTTAACCTCCTGAGCATAATAGTGCCTGGATGTGAGTCTTCTCTAGAGCAGTATCCCTGTGGACCTTTCTGTCCCAACATAAGCAGCAGAGGAAGGCTCAGTTGTTCTCAGTGGTCCGCAATGATGTTATTTATGTATTCTCACATTATAACTTTGGGCAGGGAGGGGGGTGAGACCGATGTCTCTAACTGATGAGCACAGAATTTCTTGCAGACATGTTTTAAATCATGGTAATTTTCATCCTGTAAGTGGAATTGTAAATGAGGATTGGGTGGTCAAAAAAATTACTTCGAAGTCTCTTGCAAAGCAAACAAGTAAATAGTTTGAGCAATTAGTGTCTGTATCTTTGAAGATTTTTTAGTTGTTGGATTGGTGCTCTGGACCTCCAGCGCGGTACCACAACTCAAGCTACGTGAGCTCAGTCTGTGCCGGGAACTGTGGTACCAGCAGAGCTGTGCAAGCTGCCTCTCAGAAAGGTCTTTCGGCTACTGGAAGTGTCTTAGCTCGGTAACACTAAAATCAAAGCAAATTACTTTTGCAGAGTTATATATTGTAGTCCCTGACTTAGTTGTTAATTACAACTTCTGCGTTTCTGCACTTCTGTGCAGAGCAGATTTACCCAAAATCTCTTTGGGCTCTTAGGCACATTTTTTTGACTCTGCTCACGTTTGCCCGTTCACATGTTCTGTTTCACAGAGGTTCCGATGCCTGTGTGGTGTTGCATATAGAAAGGTCTTGGATTAACCACATGTTAAAATTTTAACTCCTGCTGCTGAAGGGGCTTGTGGGCAGACAAACAATTACATCAAGAATGATCTGCCTTAATTTTTCATGTGTTTTGTTTGTGCTGTCATTAATAATGCCTCTTTTATGTGTTTACTTTAGGCTTGTTATCCTTTTCACGGATGAGCTGGGTCATATTTCCCACTGGAGAGCCATCACGGCAGGCAGCCTGGCTGGCATGGTCGCAACCGTCGTGACTCACCCCACTGACGTGATTAAAACACGGCTCATCGTGCAAAACCGACTGGAACCATCTTACAAAGGAATTCTTCATGCTTTTTACAAAATTTATCACCAAGAAGGATTCCTTGCACTTTACCGTGGTGTTTCACCAGCTATATTAGGTAAAATAATAATTGGGGAAAATCACCTCATTGTGCATTGTCTGTTGCAGCTGTGTAGTGTGTTTGTTTGCTCACTTGATTTCAAAAGCTAATAGTAATCTTGTTCTGTAAAAGGTATGTAGATTTACAAGGCTCAACAATACTAATTACCTTTGTTGCAGTTTTATTGCTTCAAATTATGGCCAAGTACATAGCATTTTATGTATGGTTAAGTGTTCAACAAAATACCCTTTTCCTTCTTTTGTAGATGTTCTAGTTGTGCTTGGATGCAAGATTTCCACCACTTAACTCTTATAAAAATATATATAAGTATGTACAGAGTTCCTAATTCCTACCTAGGTGTGAGAGTGTCCCCTACCTGTTCAGTAAAGCAGTATGAGCAGAAATGTGTGACTCATTTGAAAAGTGAAGATACACCATTCTCCCACTTCAACTGAAATTACCTTTTAATAATTTATTTACTCTCTATAGCTTTTAAAAATGCCGTTTAACTTTCTGTCCACCTTTCCACAAATGACATTATAAAAAAGCATAATAATAATAATAATGCATAATCCCACTATAAAGCTGATGAGAGTGTGAGACAACCAAAAGAGGACAGAAATATCTGTCATCCACTTGACTGGAGAGGCAGCTCTGCACAACTGCTGGGGTTGGCTTGGGCTGGAGAAGGAGCTTGTCACAAAAGAGATCACCTGGAAAAGGAGCTGACTTGTCATAAGACTAAAGCAGTTAATAATTCTGACAACATGCATATTTTAGCATGTAAATATATGTCCCTATTGGTACGTCTACCTGCTACAACATGGGTGTTTGGTGGCAAACCAGTGGCTAAAGAGTGAAGACCTTCAAAATCTTGATCTTTCTTGGTGTACAGTGTGTTGATATAAACCTTCTGTCTGGTTTGCTTTCTAGGTGCGGTCCCGTTTTCTGCGGGCTCTTTCTTTGTTTACATCAATCTGGACAAAATCTGGCGAGAACCCATAGTTCATTTCACTCCTCTCCAGAACTTCATAAACGGCTGTGTCACAGCTGGTGTGGCACAGACGCTTTCTTTCCCCTTTGAGACTGTCAAGAGGAAGATGCAGGTACAGAACGTTCATGTTACTAGTCCTTAGTTATAGACCCTTGTTGGAGGAGCTCCAGACAAGACCAGCCCGGTGATCATGAGTGTCATTTTGTTTCTATTACCAGACAGCTACAGAGGCTTTGGTTTAGGTTGGTTGGTTTTTATTTTGTTTGTCGGGTTTGTTTTGGCGTTTTTTTAAGTCTGAAAATTATTATTGCAAGTGTGTTGTTAAACTTTCAAGGTGAGTTCAAGTACTATTATTGAATATATGTATAGTCTCAGACTCTGTGTCTTTAGCTTTATTTCTTCTCCTTTTCATAGCAATTCCATCAAATTCTCACAGTTCAGAATGGGCAAACCTTCTGTCAAGTACAGGCATTCAGTTCACTTGGTGGCAGGTAGGGTGAATGAGATCCGTGTCATTTTCATCACCTGTGTGTCTGCCATTTAAGCCTGGCATACTTAATGGCAACCACAAGAAACTTGCACAGCAGGTGTTAAGTTTGAAGGGTGAGGACTGTTCTTGTTCTTATTCTCACTGCTCTGTTTAATAAGTGACTTCCCAGTTGCTGGTGCTCCTGCTTTCCTGGAGCATCAGCAGCATGAGAGTTACTGTATAAAGTTACTTCATCAAATTACTTTATCATTTTATATCATCTTGCTGATCCTTGCTCCTCAAAGTTTAATAATAATGACTAAAAAACAAACAAATAAAAAAGCACATCACCCCACAGCCTCCATAGTTCTTTTTATGATGTTTACTTTTAATTAGAACTCCATCAGCGGAGTGAGAGTGAATAGCTGTCATTATCTGGTGGCTCTCTGGCTGCAGCAAATGAGTTTATTCTTTCAGCCTGGCTCGTAGGACTGCAGATTTAGGGAAAGCTTTTGTGATCTTACCAAAAAAGCAGTCACTTGATGTGGCATCATTATATAGATCCCCTTCCCCTCCTCAACTGACAGTCTGGTTGGTAAGTCACAAGCCAGGAAGAGGTCAGTGGAACTGTGAATTCCCCTCACGTGATCCCCAGGTTCCCTTTTTCAGATAGAGCTTAGATCCAGTGGCACAGAAGCCTTCATTGTCCTCTCTCCATCTCATAACAGGGGACTTCAGCAGGAGAAGCAATGTCTTTTATTAGAGCAGCTTATGTAGCTGATATGTCCAGAAGCCAAGCTTTAAGCTGAGGCCTTTCATCAGGTACCTCATAAAAGTCTTGGGTCAAAAAGAGATTCTGAGCATGAAAACTTGATTGTTTTTTCCAGCTGTATCAGTGGGTCTAAGAAACGCAGTTACTCCCTACAAGTCTTCTTCTGTATGTCCTTAGGCTCACAGCAACACTGTTGTACTAAAGAATAAAGAAAAAAAGGCATTTACTTGGATTTCTTCTTTAATATTTTCTATTGACACATCAGTCACTGAAGGTTCAGTTCTCATAACCTCCAGTTGTAAGTGGTGTGATGCCGTGTTCTGTGCTCACCTTTGTCTTGACAGGCAAGTAGAGAAGTGGGACAGGCCCATCTTTCATTTCCTGCCACTAGGCTGTACTCTTTCACCAAAGGGATGCTTAAAACATCTGATTGGCACTTCTAGAATAAGAAGGGAACTGGATATATTTCTGGAATATATAGGAAATGGATATGCTAAAACCACTTCAGACAGGAAAAAGGCTAGACAACAGAGAGGTTTTTTTTCTCATAGATGCGTTGCAACAACTGCATAGTGATTTTCCAGACTTAGAGAGACACCTGCTATTCAGTGGTTTATTCTGAAGGCAGGGGTAGGGCAAAGGTGTTTCAAAATAATTAGCTGCCTTGGTGTGAAAGCCCATAATTTGGTACTGGAAATTACGTAAGTCACAGTGGCTTGTCCAGAAGAGAGACCTGTTGAAAAATGCACCCAAGCTGATACTAAGAGCTCGCTGGAACTCGTGTAGAGTCATCCAAGTTTATTTTTCACAGTAAGCGGCAAGGTATAGCCCAGCCTTGTGGCGATAAGGTCTGCTTTGTGCTTACTTGCTGGTCTGTTGAGTTTGCAGGGTGGTGATCAGAACAGAGAAATGTCTAAGACGGCACTAGAAAAGGTGTCATGCAAAGGGACCTAGAAAGGGAAAGAATAAAGGGGGAAACAGAGCTTCAAGACATTTCAACGTTCTGTAGAAAACAGGAGCAGATACTTCTGATGACAGTTTTTCTCAGACATCATATTCCGACCAGCCTTCATTGAGCGATTCATCTTTCTAGCTGATAAAAAGAAAAACTGAGGTGTACCAAAGCTTCCAGCTACCCCCAGACCTGGTGTGGGAGCTCTACAGTGCAGGTAGGGAAATGCTGGCTTTGTTTGGAAGCTGTGAACGCTGGTGTTGTGTGTGACGAGGAACCCAGCACATTGCAGAGGTCGGTATCAAATCCTCTCCCTTCTCTTTTGTCCCACCCATCTGGCAGGTGGAAGTTGCATATTGCCAGTGACTTTTCCAGTGACCCTGTTTGTGATGGGGAACCAGGGAACTGTAAGGCAATCTCAGGAACTTCAAAAACTGAGGAACTAGGACACAAGGCTGCCTTCTCTGATTCTGAGCTGGAGTACAAGCCTGAGACCAGAACATCCAGTTCGGGTGTTCACTTGACAGCTCGGCAGTCTTGGACAAGTTAGCTCCATCCATCTCCTCATCTAGACAATGCTCAAATTGTTTGCACAGACTAGAAAATTAATTCTTTTATGGGAGGAAGGAGAAGGTGTTATATTTAATCTCAGTTGTAGTAATTTTGTTTCCTCCTTTCTCATTTTACATATCTGAATCCTACACTGCTGACGTCAGCAGTTTCTGTCACTGACATCTGTGGGAGCAGGAGCTGACTGTCAGTGAACAGTCCTACCTCTGTGTTTTTAGTGATGATTTATGATGTCAGATTTGCTCTGTAACCATGGCTTCTTCCCCCTCTGCTATTAGAATTATCTTTATCATGTTTGCTTTTTTTTTTACCAAGATTCTATGTTTGCTAAATACGCTTGAATGTTTTTCTTCAAATAAATGTTAATTAATATGAGTGAGTCTTACTGGATGTGAGTCCTCTATGTTGTGCTTATCCTAATTTTATTCCTTTGTTCTCCTTTTTTTCACTTTGCTCCTGATTGGCATGTTAGAGAATTAAGAGGTACTGTATACATGTTTCAGCATGGAAATATGGCTTTTGTTGTGCATCTGTAGAAGGGGATTAGTGAAGGAGAGGGTTGTTCAAAAGGGTGTTCTGTATGAGATGCTTTCCTGACTCACTCTTATGCTGTATCAGTTTCTGAACAAAGACATACTCATCTTTATATTCTTCTGCCTGTTAGTCTTGGCTTTCCTTCCTTACCTCACAATATCATGTTCTTTGTTAAATCCAGTATCCAAGTGAGATTCAGGTACTGCACTTTTACTTTTGCAAACCTGCCTACAAGAACACTTTTACATTTTTTTTTCTATTTTTTTTTTACCTTAAGCAGGGAAATACCTGGTTATGAATGAGTCTGGGCCTAAGGGTAGCACTGGTAGTACGTTTCCACTTCCCCACATCATCTTTTTGCCTGTGACGACCTTCATCAGTGCATATTGGACTGAGCTCTGGCGTTTCAGTTAGGGAAGACAAACTTGGAGCTGCTGTATGGCATACAGAAGATTATTATCATTAGAATGACACCAGTCCCAGGCTGTGTGTAGAATTGAGAATCTACAACCACGCAAATGGTCAGCGCAAACCTAATACCCAAGTTTGGCGCTTCACTGGGTGCGCGTGGCCCTCGGAGGCAGGCTCAGACACCCCTGGGTGGCACTTCTCAGCCTGCATTCCAAACTGACCTCTGCCTTTGGTAGCTTTGTTAAGCAAGATGCACAAAGATGACTCTGAAGTTTCACAGATACTCCCTCAGCTGCACGGTTACTTCCCACCTGCCTACATGGACAAACTGCGCAGTTTGCAGAAGCTCAGTCTTGTCCCCATATTTTTCTGGTATAACTTGTTCTAATTTCTGTGACCAAAACTTGTGTGAAACTCTGCTTCACCAGTAAGTGACACTTGGGGATGGCTTTACCATCAGACCCTTGTACTATGGAATAACCATACTTGTAGTATACTGCAGCATTCAGCACATTTTTGGTGTTGACTGCACAGAATCCTCAAGTTGTGAGGACACCTCTCTGGGGACAGCATTATTCAGTAGTGATCTTTCTGTTTTAAAAATCCAGGCTTTGAATTCCCTCCACTGCCATAAACCAAGAGGCTGACTGTTCTTGGTGGACTCTTGCCACCCATCACCCAAGAAGTGGCCTCTTTCAGGTGACAAAAGTGAATCAGCTGGGCCTCAGCTGCCTATAAATCTGCAAAGTGTTTGGGGGCTTTGTGTTGTTTTGTGGTTTTGGGTTTTTTTTTGTTCTTTGGAACACAAGATGCTCTGCAAATGTAAAAGCTGTTGTAAATGGTGTAAATGCTATGAGTTCTTAGTAAGCTGGAGAAAGCTAAGCAGTCATTCCCTTTAAGAAGTAGCCTGTTTGGCACATTTCTAGTCTGAAGTCAGTTAAAGGAGATACTGAAATCTTTCTTTAAAAGTGGTGCTGTTATTTAAGGATTTATTTTTAAATAGTCCCCTATGTTTCTTGCATGGTAAAAGTCAGTCTAGGAAGAGCCCAGTGGCTAGGTTATAAACAAAGCTTTGGAAAAGAAAATGATGAATGTTTCTTAGAAAAGCACCTCCTCACTGCTGAAATGAGGAGACAGGGCTCCCGTGTTCCTTAAACACGAGTGACCTGCAGAGAGGGCTGTGTGGTCGGACACGGCCACTGGTGCCACGTGGCAGCCTCTGAGAGCTCTCAAGCTGCAATGTCCCTTCCCTTCGTGAGATCTGTGTTCTTGTCAGCTGGGAATATCAAAGTTATTTGAGTCGCGACCCAGTTTAAAAATAAGAAATGCTTTTTGGGTCGTGTGGTTCACATGACATCTCGAAAGCATACGTGTTCTCAGACTCAGGGCGGGGAGACCCTTGATAGTCAGCGTCATGGGAGCTTGAGCCTTGAAAATATTCAGAGATGGAGCCATTTGATCACACAGAGTGGCAAATTCCATAGCGTGGAAGCAAATAAGGAGCACTGTGACTACTTTAGTCTGATTCCTGGTGGAAGTAAGGCTAATATGGTTCCTAGCTGTCTACCCTTGTCCCCAGTGACTTTTGATCTTGCTGTTCCATGTCAACTTAACTTGACAGAGGAGCGGAGGTTCCAGAGATATTAACTTAGTTCAAGTTTTGTGAAAACAAGTGCACAGATAGAGACAAAACTTCAAAAATATTTCAGCTGAAGAGGAGGCTGCAGTGTGAGTTCTTCCTTTCTTACTTCTTTTCCCTGTGATCTCATACGCGCCTTCTTGGTGCTGGGGTTCAGGCATCAGCCAGCACCCCATGCCCTGGGTGGCACTTGGGCTTGGGACCAGCCTGGCTCCTCTGGTTATTAGCAAATAGGTAACAGACAGCAGATTCCAGTATTAGTAAAATCCCTTCCTTCCTCCTCTTTTCCCCTATGTCTAAATGCTTTCAGCTACCAGCATTCTTTACCATTTTGTGGGTGTTGCTATAAATATATTTTATACCACTTTCTCTGAGTCTGTTGCAGAATAATGCCCTACAGCTTTGGAAGTACGTGGCCCAGTAAAGTGTTGAAACAATGCCTGAAAAAAAACTACCAGGTGTAACACAGGCTTTGCCTTCTAAAAATTTATGGGTGCTCTCTTTTTTATATCTGATTTATTTTGATTGATTTGGTGTAGTTCCTTACCTCATCCACATAAGGCCAATGGAAATCTATCCTCTGTAAAACACAAATCCCGTGAAATGTTTATTTTCTCCTTGGTTCCTCCAGGCAGAGCTGTCATGCAAGGGATTTGCACTGCCTTGAGGAAAAAGACCTCTACGTTCTTCATACCACAGGTGTTAAAAGCAAGGAAAGCTTAGGTTCAGTGGCCAAGGAAGGATTTTGCAATAAACCCTGAAGCCTCAGGGTAAAACAAGCCTGGCAATAATGTGTTTAAAGCTGAGAGTCAGACTTGTGAGCAAGCAGTGAGCTGTTTTGCTCACTCGGTGCCATTGATCTCAGAAAGGTGAGATGGTTTGGCCTCAGTTCAGGTTACGGAGGAAAGGACAACATGTTCCTCGAGTGCAGGAGCTGGAGGTCACGGCTTGGAGCCAATCACCTGATAGCTTGTCATCATTTACCTGCCTGCATGCCCGAGCATCTCAGGTGGACTTTAACCAGGGTAGGTCAGCATTACTGAACCACCGACACAGAAACGACAGTGACTGCCGGGTAAGGCTGTCCTCCAGGAGGAAGGATTGATTAGCCCAAGAGAATGCATGCTTTTTTCTCCCAATGTTAATATTTATATTTTAATTCTTAGTTATTTGAGTGGCATGAAATAATCTCTCAAGCATTCAACTTTCTCTTGAGTGAAATTTCTCTTGACTCTAGTGGCATTAGCTGAATGAAAACTGCAGTATTTATCCTTCAGTTTCCTTTGAACTACAGTTGCGCTTGCCGGCTGCACGTGTCCATATTAACCCAGACTGCAAAGACTTCTTATTTTAGCTTCTGGATTAAGAGCATGAGCTCTTGAGCTGTGTTTTAAAGTGCCTTCCTGTGCTGCCTTTTTTTTAATTCATCAGAAGTGTAGGATACCCGAATCTGTTGAAATATTAAATAACAAGCAATTTTGCTATATCTGCCATCAGGATAGCATGCTACCTATGGCACCCATTCACATTTAGTTGATCTTTCATAGTCTGTGCCAACAGTACTACAAATTCAAAAACCAAATAACTGGCAAATCTTTGTACCAACAAACTTATGAACAGGAAAAGGGGAGGAATTGTATAAATTGAGAGGGACATATTTCTAAATAGGCTCTGATATGTTTAAATCAAGGCAGCTGCAACCCAAAATGTCCTAAAGCGCAACTGGGAATTTTTGATGCGCCCAGCTCTGGCACAGGCGGCCCAGCCGCTGTGAGTGCTGCTGCCCGGCCCGGTGGGCTCGGCTTGGTCCTCGTGTGGCTCCTGTGAGCTTTGGAAAGGTCCAAGTGATGGATCTGCAGATGGGCACAGTTCACTCAGCAGCCACCATGAGCTACATCCATCCTTCAGTGTTCAGAGGAACTGAGGGGGAGGAGAGGGGCTGGGGAGGTCACTGAAGGGGAAATCCTTATAAGGGGCTGTGAGATTAGTTCCCAGAATGGGACTGTGTTGTTCTGGCAGTCACCTTGTGATGTAGACAAGGGTGTCTGAAGAGTCCCTAGGTAGTAATTAACTTGAGATTTGTCATGATGATTCACCCTGATTTAAATACTTTGTTTATATAAAAAACGTGAGTGCAGGTAGGTTTAGTTCTTGGGGTTTTTTTATACGTCTCTCTCTCTTGGGTTTAGATTATTGAAACAGAGGGCTAACTTTGGGGATGCATCAGTGCCTTAGTAGACTTGGCCTCCGGATACTAAAAGACTGTGTTTGTGAGAGAGCAGATGGAGCCAATTCTGCATGTGCTGTGCTTTAATTTAGAGAACCCATTGTCCATCAGTGGTAAAAAAATGATTAACTTAGCCCTGCTCCTGCTGTGAGTGACGCCTTGGCATGCTGCTGGTGCGGGGAGCTGTGCTGTGTCCCCAGCCTTCTGCACCGAGAGGCAGCCGTGACAGGGGGGAGGAGTATTGAAAAACAAACAGGTTTTCGTGCAGCAGCCCATAGTGTCAAGTGGTGTCAAAATGAAGGGATTCAAGCTGCTTAGAGGTGGCATGGCGGATTGAGGTTTGAAAAGCTATTTCTCTCTTTCGCACTGTTGGATTTAGCTATTGCTTTTTAAACCTTTACACTCCTTAAGTAACAGAGCCAAGCACACAGCTGAGCTTCCTTGTAGCAAAGGAGTGTAAGTGAACATGTGAATGACCCTTGGCTACCAGACTAGCTCTGTTACCTTGAACTACCTGCAAAGGCAGGGCTGGTAATACTGCGAAATCTCAGTAGTTAAATCCCATGATGTCTGCTTCTGTGAGGCCTAAAACAGGACACTGTGGGAGCTGGGACCACAGCTGGGAATTATGGAAACAGCTGTAGCCCCATGGAGTTCACAAGGCCAGTGTAGACACAAAGGGGATGAGCAATTGCAACGGTTGAAATACTTTCTCCCCCACAAATGTGATCCCTCTCTTACAAATCAAGTACATTGTTAAGCTCAGAGACAAGCAAATGCTTCAGTTCTCCCCCCCTTAAAGTGTAAAAGACCATGGATTAAATCCTCAGCCCTACTCTTGTCTGAGGTAAAAGAGCCAGGACATGATAAAAGGGATGCAGAAGATAACAGATCAGAATGTGGTGGAAGCCAACTGCCTTCTTTGTCAGTGCAGACAGCTGCTTTCCCAAAATCACCTCCCAAAGCCCTGTCAAAATGAAACTCTATAGATTTGCCTGTTACCTGCCATCAAAAGTATTTCACATGCATTTCAATGATGCACAAAAAAATGAGAAAAAAATCCAATGTGATTTTTTTTTTTTTAGATAAAGAAGACTACGCAGTTAGTGTGTGCCATGATTGGGGCTTTTTTTTTTTGTTAGCTTCTAAATTTTACCAGTAGATTTGCCAGTAATGCAAGGGCATGCAACAGCATTAAAACTGATTAGTGTCTTCTTTTATATGCCTGGAGCATAAGTTTTGATCCGTTTCCATTTCCAGCATCTAAGTTGCCAAGTATTTAAAATGCTATAGCTGAGGCATCTGGGAAATGTCATCACCACTTGTTGGTTTATGAGAGGTCTTTATGAGCAGCCTTGAGAAGCTGTAGGTTAGTCTGGCCAAGAGGGAACAAGTGCTACACCACATGGTGTTTCAGATCCGTGAGGGGATAACAATATCCATATTCATCAAGTAGTTAATTGTACGAGTGCCATTTTTATCCAACTTTTGCCCTGTGTTGATCCACTTGCACACACAGGTCATCTCCTGGGGTCCCGGGGGTCCCCACACACTCCTGACCGAGCAGTGTCTCTTGCTGTGTGTTTGAGTGAAACCCTGGTTTGCCGATGCAAACTGAACCCATGGCTGCACGTGCACAGATGGATAAAGATGGGATTACTCCAGGTCAGGTTATTCTGTCTGTGCTAACGCAGTAGGAGATTAATGAAGGAAGGATTCTGCTGTTAAAAATGACTGGCTACACTTTGTCTGTGTGAACAGATGCTGTCTGTGCTGTGGTTGGAAGTGTAGCTGCAGGCCAGCAGGATGCTCCCAAGCTGACTTCAGTCAGTCTGATTCAACTGGCCACGTAGCAAAGGTTTGGGAACACAGGCACCAGCTGCTCACCTGCAGCCCTTGGTAGGCTTGTACAGCCTGGGCCAAAGTCTCTGTTCTTCTGTGTCTGCTCTGCTGTTGCTCCTCAACCCATAGTACAGTTTGTCCTTCTCACTGCAGCGTGGACACAGCCCCGGCAGCCAGAATCAGGTGTGCGTGCTCTTCTGTTTTGGCCAGAGTCACAGGAGGGCGGTGTGACACCTGGGCCAGCCCCACGCTCCCCTCTCGGAGCTGCTCCGCTTCCAGGGGTGTGAAATGCCTCTGCCCAGACCGAGCGCTGCCACCTGTGGGACTGATGCGCTGTGCTGCTCTGGTTCCGACAGTTTGCCTTCACAAGGGTGGGATCTATTTCTAGTAGTGACATGGCACAAAAGGAAGTGCTGTGTGAAATTACTGCTCTCTCTTCTGTACCTATCAGAGAGTTAATTCCTTCCATTCTTAGTTTGTATTTCAAGGCAAAACAGCTGAACCTGTTGGGTTGACGGAAGAATCCAGATCAGTGTGTTGAAACCTGGCATTAAGCGTTCCTTATGTACCAGAATGGAGAAAATAATTATCTTTCATTACCTTGGATTTCCTTTGCTTGTTCTAAATCCCCCTGGGTCTCTCTTGAACAGGCACAGAGTCCCTGGCTTCCCCACTACGGAGCCGTTGATGTGCATTTCACTGGCATGGCCGACTGTTTCCGACAAACGGTGAAGAACAAAGGTGTGCTGGGGCTCTGGAGTGGGCTCACACCCAGCCTGCTCAAGGTGAGGTTTTGCTTTCATCCCTGTCAAAGGCTGTCCTGAAGTAATCCAGACACACATTTGGACAGTTGGGGTTATAAAGCTTCTGACATGCCTCTGTGCTTACTAGCAATTTATAGATCACAGAGTCCCCGACAGAACACGTAGAACCTCAGGCAGGTTATAAACCAGCTTTGGAGCTTGGTTTGGTCGTATTTCCCCAAATGTAAGCTTTGCTTCTAGATGTGACTACTTTCAATTTCATTTGAATGTCCTTAGAGAAAGGAGTGCTGCTAACATGAGCAGGGCATGGCTGGGGGCTAGCAAGTGATCCACTTAAAACAGCTAAACATGTTCTGCTTCTCTGCTGAGCTCCCGTAATTTGACGTTGTACCGAGCTATAAAGAAAATTGTGCTTGTATAAGCCACCTCCTCAGAAGCCAAAAGCAATGCTTTCCACCAGCCATTTAATTCATGTGTATTGGTCACTACAGCCCTTGCTGAGTTGAAAGAATGAAATAAAGCACGGTAGCTTAAACAGAAAGTAATTTAGTTTACATAAATATATTTTTATAGTGCTGCAGTGAGGATTACCTACATGGAGTACTACAGGTCAGCTAATGAGTGGTAATTGAGTGACAACATGATTAATTGTGATGGCTCGCCTGTGCCTGGCCCTACCTTGGCTGGTATAAAGCCACATGGCACCAGAGCTGCGGATTCTGCATGGGGCAGAAGAAGAAAATTGTTCAGTCACTCCGCTGTATGTAGAATTAATCCTACATTTCCCACAAGGATTTGCTGAGGTTGCTTAGGATTTGCTGGGGTATTTAACAAGTTGTAGTAATCTATAGGCTAGCACAGACCTCGTTCCTCAGAATATTTTTACAACTAGTTACGTGCCAATAATAAATGTCTACTTTCAGCATGCTGCAGGTGCCAGCCTAGTTTGACGTGAGACTCTAATTGTATATAGAAGAGCACAGCTCTAATAGCAGATCAGATCAGATTTGAAGTCCTAGAAGTTTCCTTCTTTAAAACATGTAAGCTAAGAATGCTACTAGTGAGCCTAATATTGCTTTTAATCTCATATTGCCTTTTTTTAATTTATTTTATCAGATTGTCCCATACTTTGGTGTTATGTTTAGCACCTTTGAATTCTGCAAGCGGGTCTGTCTGTACAGGAACGGTTATATTGAATCTCCTTTAAATTACAAGCTAACTCCTGGCGTGGACCAGAGTTTACAGCCACAAGAACTGAGAGAATTAAAGCTCTTCCGAAGGGAAAATTTTGAGCCAAGGAAATCAGCTCTTGAAAACTGACATCAGAGTGTCCATTGCAGATGTACACAATGCCTTTCTTAAGGAACTTTGCAAGAAAGACACACCGAGCTACAGGTACCAGCATCTCAGCAGATTGCGTGGTTTTAGTACTGAGACACCAGTGCCAGGAGTGAAAACAAAAAAGTATCTCATGTGCTGAATGGATATGAACTATGGGAATAGCAACCATACACTGGAGAGGAGAGATGCGACTAGTTTGAACTATTGGAACTTGAAATTATGTTATTCTAGGTGCTTTTCAATACTGAATAGCCATTTTGAGATTAAACCACTTGCAGAAAGGTAAGACAACTGAGATGAGAGTATAAATTTTTTTAAAGTAATCTGAGATACTGAGTTAGACAAAAGAAAATATAAACAGACTAGAAAACATACAACATGCAAGAATTTCAAATGAAATATCCTTTTTTTTTTGTTTTAGCGATACTGTGTGGACATGGCATTCTGCAGATGCAGAGTTAGTCTCAGTTCAGTCACACTCCAGAATCTACTCTTCAGTTTTTGAGACTTACTTGAGAATAATAATTTTGTATGACTCTTTAGCGTAGAGGTGAAAATATGCTGCTGCAACTGTGCTTTTGCTAAGAGAGAATTGTGCAGAACGAACTGTGATAACACTGGAACGACAATCCTGCAAACCCAAGCACATACTAGAAAATGTTCCCCCCTTTCTTCTGTGTTGTTACTGCGTATGTGTGAATTATTTCAGGCTTTGAAAAATAGTTTTCCTGAAGTTCTCTAACTGAAGTATTTCATGAAAAATGCAGTTCTTAAATGTGTTATATTCCAGAGTCACGAGCCTTGTCATGTTGTTTTGATATTCTCAAAGCTCTGTTTTTATGTGAAACTACTTTTTAGTTCCCTTGCATAGACCCAGTCCTACTGTGCTGCTCAGAGCTTGCCAGCAGAATAGCACCTTGCACACAACCTGTGATTTTTCCACTTTAACTTCTGTGATCCGGGAGCCACAGACAGTTTCTATAGATGGGAACCGTTCTGCAGGACGACAAGGTTATTGCCAGTGCCAAAGCAACCGATACACCTCTGACCAGTCTAGAGAGTTTCTGGACAATAAATTATAATTTTGGTATTACACCTGAGGACCTGCAGTGTTGCTCCGGTCCTTTTGTAGGAGTACAGCTGTGAAACAGCCCCATCCTTGTGCCTTCTGATAGAAAACCTTAAACCCCGTGTGCACGTGGGGAGGCAGCTGTGCCCTCTGCGGCGTGTCCCACCAGCCTTGGGCTGCGGCAGCGCATGAACCACGGCAGCTCCTCTGCACGCCAGCTCTGCTCCTGCCCTCCTGCAGCAGCCTGGGCTCAGAAGTGTGTTTGCCTGCTGGTTTGCACAGCTTTTTGTGTATGGTTTTTGTACCGTGGATGTCCCTGCTGGGTGGAAAGGAGTCAATCTCAGAAACTGCTTGGTGATGCCAGGTCACGGCGCGATGAGGCGATGGCAGATCGGCGCAGCAACAGTCTGTGACTGAGAGATTTACAGAAAGAGCAAGATGTACTCTGCAGCTGAGGTCTTGCAGTATGTCTCTTAATGGGCTCAGTTCTGCTCAGTGGTATTTCATACTGGTTTTCTTCTCAGAGAAGAAACAAGCATTGATAGCAAAAAAATTAAGATGGTAGAGAGCAGATCTGGTGTCTCATGCATCACACTGAGACTGCAAGTGCTTATGGCTCTGTAATCAACCTGTAGTGAAAATGTTTCTCCATGCCTCAGTTTCCCCATCTGCACAGTGCAGGTAATAATACTGAGACTTACTTGAGATGTATGAATAAGGCGATGTGACTTGTGAGTGCATTGGGGAGGAACGGATTGTAAAGAGTGCCCTTACCTTGTCCAAGCGTACCGGTATGTTTTTTACTAATGCTGTATTTCTAAATAGATTTTAAGATTGAGTGATGGGTGCATATGAATGTCTGATTGGCTCTTCAAACCTGATAAGAATCAAGTGAGTCAAAAAGGTACCTCTGACTTGTTTCTGATATGCTAATAACACCTTTGTATTGTAATGTACTCCTACGGCCTATAAATCACTTACCTTTTGTCAGCCAAGCCTCTACTTTGCGTTATCACATTCATGTGTTGAGAAATCCCCCGAAAGGTAAGAGAGCACTGAAACAAAGTGCCTCAGCAGTGGGTCACTGGTGTGTAAAAAGGTGTAAGATCATGAAGAAGCAGTTAAGAGCAAGGCTGAATCGCAGAGACAGCTCTTATGTGGCTGAACTGTCATTCAGGTGACATTTGGTTGCAATCACGCAATAAAGGTGGTAGGTGGTACATGGTGGGGTCTGTCTGAGCATCTCCTTGCTGATATACGGAATCCATATGGTACCATAAGCTCTGTGAGCCCCAGAGCATGGCATACGGGGTGTGGGGATGGTAATGGGCGGGTCTCGAGTGGGGTTCAGTGATACTGGGCACCCAGACTTGGTCCTGTACGTGGACTCTGAGGCTCCCCCCTGTCTGCCCGGCTGCCTTCACGACGGCACCCGGGTGGCGCGGCGGGGTTGGGGGGGTCGCTGGCACGAAAGCGCCGTCACCACCACGGGGGAGTGTGGCGGGTCAGGGGGCTGGCGGGCTGCCCTCATCCCGGGGTGCTCCGGTGTGTGCCCCAGGGGTGCTGGGTCGCGGGTGATCCCCGGGACCCCGGCCATGCGCCCCCGCCGGCTGCCGGGGCGGCCCCGTCCCGCTGCGCCGGCCACGCCCTCTTCCCCCAGCCAATGGGCGAGCGGGACGGGGCGGTGCGCAGGTCCCCGCCCACGTGCCGCCTCCGTCACTATATAAGCGGCCATTTCGGGTGCCCGCCCCGTTACCGGCAGTGCCGCCTCCCGCCGACCGCAGCTGCTCAGTCCTCTCATCTCGCTTCGCCCGCTCTCGCCTTGCTTTGGTTTGCTTCGCTTCGCCTCGCCCGCCGCCGCCACCCGCCATGGCCGATGCGGCCGTGTCCTTCCTTAAGGATTTCCTCGCCGGCGGGGTGGCGGCCGCCATCTCCAAAACTGCCGTCGCCCCCATCGAGAGGGTCAAGCTGCTGCTGCAGGTGAGCGCTGGGGCCGGGGCAGCCCCGGGGCGCGGAGCGGCGGGCCGGGGGCGGCGGGGGAGCGGCGCTGACGGCCGTGTGTCCCCCGCAGGTGCAGCACGCCAGCAAGCAGATCGCCGCCGACAAGCAGTACAAGGGCATCATGGACTGCGTGGTGCGCATCCCCCGCGAGCAGGGCATCCTCTCCTTCTGGCGCGGCAACCTGGCCAACGTCATCCGCTACTTCCCCACCCAGGCCCTCAACTTCGCCTTCAAGGACAAGTACAAGCAGATCTTCCTGGGCGGTGTGGACAAGCGCACCCAGTTCTGGCGGTACTTTGCCGGTAACCTGGCGTCCGGGGGCGCCGCTGGCGCGACCTCCCTGTGCTTCGTCTACCCCCTGGACTTTGCCCGAACCCGCCTGGGAGCCGATGTGGGTAAATCCACAGCTGAGCGGGAGTTCACTGGGCTCGGTGACTGCCTGATCAAAGTGTTCCGGTCGGATGGCCTCAAGGGCCTGTACCAGGGCTTCAGTGTCTCTGTCCAGGGCATCATCATCTACAGAGCCTCCTACTTTGGCATCTACGACACTGCAAAGGGTGAGTTGACTGAAACGGCACTAGAAGGGAGATGCTGGGCTGCAGCAGGTCTGCAGGGTGTTTTGGCAGATGCTGGTGGATCACCTGCTGTTCTCATCAAAACCTCTCTCGTGCAGGAATGCTTCCAGACCCAAAGAACACACACATCGTTGTCAGCTGGATGATTGCTCAGACGGTTACTGCTGTTGCTGGTTTTGTCTCCTACCCATTTGATACTGTTCGTCGTCGCATGATGATGCAGTCTGGCCGTAAAGGAAGTAAGTTTCTACCTCCTCATGGAGGAAGTGTCAGGCATCCCTGAATCAAAAGTTGGTTGTGGAGCTGAGGTGAAGGCAAAGCAGTTTGGCTTTCACCAAGCCGTGTAGATATCCCCTCCTCTCTGGGAAACAGCAGGGTGCGAGAGGAGCTGCGGGTGCAGATGTCAGGTGGGGGGCACACACAGGTCAGTCTCCACAGCACCCCTGCAAGGTGGCACGTGCAAGTGAGGTATCTGGCAGTAGGCAGGAACAGCAGAACTCGCCCAAGGATGTTGCAAACTAGCGTCTCTGGGCCAAGAAGAGACAGCCCTGGCAGCAGGTGCAGCCTGTCTGACTGTGCAATAGCTTATGGGTCTGAAGTGTTGGTGTCAAAGCAAACAGGAGCTGCCTTCTGCTTGAACTGGTTCTTCCAGTGTCTCCTAGGGGAAATGCAGCAGCAGTGTATCTCCTGAGTGATCTTGTCCTCTGACACACTAACACTAGAGAAAGTCAAGAAATGGGATGCACGTGAGGTTATGGAGCTGGCAGATGTGTCAGGCTGTGTCTGTCCTGGAAGTCGAGGTCATGAGCATCCAATTCCTAATGCTGTCTGTCTCCTGCAGCTGACATAATGTACTCCGGCACTCTCGACTGCTGGCGGAAGATTGCCCAGGATGAGGGCGCCAAGGCCTTTTTCAAAGGTGCATGGTCGAACGTACTCCGAGGAATGGGTGGTGCTTTTGTCTTAGTCCTGTATGATGAAATCAAGAAGTACACATAAGTTATTTCCTACTGGGAACTGGTGTGTTGTAATGTGTAGTCATGGACTTGTATGAAAACTGTCTAGTTACTAAACAGTGGCAGCTGACATTTATACAGGTTGGCATGGGGCAGGGGCACCTGCCTGCCCTGTCTTTAACAAGTCATTCCCCCTGACGGGACTCAAACAGTTTCTATTTCAGTCACTCCGGTTTAAAGAGTTCAAAGAAATACAAATCTGAAAACAACTTTCCTTGTGTCATGTTTGTTCTCCCTGCAGTGTGAGGGGAGCGGGGTCTCTGCACAGTGATTGTAGAGGAGGAAGGTGAACCACCTCCACCCTGCATACCTCGTTACCCGCTAACTACCTGTGGTCTCTGGCAAGTGAACGCAGTGCGGGCTGCTGAGGAAGCTCTGTCATGTTGCCTCCCCAGCAGAGGCCAGCGCTGTGGGCTGGAATGGGGACTGTCAGCTTTGAAGGACTTTCACAGCTGCTCTCTCCTAGGACTCCAGTGACCAGAGATGATGCTCTGGCTGTGTGCCACCAGCCTTTTCTCTGGCCTGTCTGCTCCCTGGGGCTGATGAAACCTTGTTTTGAAAGCGCCAAGTGCCCAAGTCTTCCCACGGCGCTGAACGCCTGGGAGGCCAGAGAAATGTCTAAGGAGTATTTGCTGCTGTCTGAGGAACAGAGCTGGCATCACATGCTCTGGCTTGGAAAATGAGCTGCCTATCTGGACATGTTAAAACTCAGCCAGAGAAGGTAAGTGCAGGTATTGGCTGCTCTCCTGCAGAGCCGCTGGCCAGCCTGGCCCTCGCAGGAGTTGTGCTGCAGGGATGTCACAGCTGAGCAGAGATGGATGGTTTGTGTGCCAGAGCTGGGCTTGCCAGGGAGGGAACTGCATCTCCAGGCTCAGCCCTTACCCCTGGAAGTTAAACTTGTCCCAGCCCCAAATTCTGGAGGGAAGGGGAAATTCCTTCATGTTGCTGGTGCAATTTGGGGAAAATGCTGCAAGACTGGGCAATGTGTGTGGCTTGGCCTTTACTCAGACAACTCCGTGGGTCTGTGAGCCACCCCAGTGAAGCTGCCTGGGTTCTGGCCAGGGGGCTGGGGTGGTGTGTGGGTGTTCTGGTCGTCTGCCCGTATCAGCGAGTCCTTCCTCATTGCCCCATGCCTTTGGTCCTTTCTCGCTGCTCAGACCTGCTCAAAGCAGTTGATCTCAATCACTGAAACCAATCTCAATCACTGTCTGGAACAGATAAACAAGCTCCTGTGTTGCAAAGGGCGGTAGTTGTTTTTATTGCTGAAATCTAAGTGGGGCAGCCAGGCATGGGAGTGCAGTACCGTCCCGCAGCAGCCGGCATGGGCATGCTTGGGTCCCTGTGAATGGGTGTGTGGGCTTGTGATGGAAGATGGTCTCACACCACCCTGTTGAGCCAAGAGCCTTTGCTGGTGCAGTTCAGCTGCCTCTGGGCTCCTGCGGTGTGAGATATGCCACTGCTTGCCATCGACACAAAATAGGCTGAAAGTTTCTCTGTAAGAAATTAAGCGACACTACAAGCTGCAGGAAACATGGTGGGGGGAGCAGGCAGCAGCCTGGCAGGGGTCTGCACCACAGGGCAGCCTTACTGGGGGGCCCTCTGCTGCTGCATAAATGCAAGATAATTAAAGACTCTTGACTCTTATTGCCTCCTGCTGCTAAACTCTCTCGGATTTCAAGGGCTGTTCTGAGATGCTGCTGGTTGTTGAGCATGGGGAATGCTTTCCTCTCCGGTAGCACAGGGAGGTAGGTGCATGGGTTCTTCCTCCACACAGTGGTGGTGACCAAGGTGCTGAGCTGGGCTGTTGTGCTGTGCTGCAAAGGAGCTGACCTGGGTGACTTGTAAGTCCTTCAACCTACAGCATTTTGCACCGGGCTTAGGGTATAGGGCTGGCACCAAGTGAAGCGAGTTGTTGCTACTCATGCTAGTTACTCATCTTTGGGACTGAGGAGACAAGTGTATGTATCACAGTTTTGTTAGCTCTGGTGCACAGGAGACATGGGGCAGAGCCCACGAGGGGTTTTCCCCATGCTCCGCTGCTGGGGGACCCAGGCTGGCAGCCCCTTCTGACCTGGGGCCTCACGGGGATTTAACCTCCCCCTCCTGGCAGCTCCCTTGGGAGCAGCTTTGTCTGGGGAAGCAGATTGGGGGGGTTCAGCTGCTGCTTCTGCCTGTCACAGGAGCACGTTACAGAGGGATTAAGGGCTTTGTTCTTGTGGAGAAACTGAGGCACAGGAAAGGGACTGTGGCCAGCGGCAGGGCAGCACACTGAGCACAGTCCATCCAACACAAGTGTGTGTCCCCCAGGCTGTGCTGCCCCAAGGACAGCAGGGGTGGGGGTGTGGAGGTTTCCTTTCAAACACAGTTCTGTTGGGAGTACTGAACTTCTGGTATGTCATTATTTCCTCCATGGGAGCTGTGCCCAGCCCGGCGTATTGGCCCGTTTGCTGGCGGGGAGAGGTGGGCGAGTGCCTGTGGTGCCATTTTCATCTCGGCCCCTTGCCTCATGGTTGTAAATCCTGGGTTTAGGAGCTGTTGACACAGCATGGCTGTGCGTGGGGTCATATGAAACACTTGTCAGGGCTGGGGCAGGTGGTGAGCGGTGCTGGGTGTTTGGAATGGCTCAGTGCACAGCACCCCCTCAGCTGGGCTGGCTGCAGTGCTGGGGGTGTGGGATGGGGCCGCCCTTGCTCCCTGATGTCTCTGTGGGGTGGAACCTCTGTGGCTGGGCTGGAGACCACCCTTTGCCTGGAGATTTGGTGTCAGGCCACACCAGGCAGGGGCAGTCACCCTCTTCCCCGGGGTTTGGGAGGCGTTAATGGCAGCAGAGCTGGGAGCAGGGCTCTGGGCCTTGCCCAGGCGAGGAGGGAGGTGTGAGGGCTGAGCTGCCCTGCTCCCTCCTCTGCTGGAGATGTGTGTGGGGTCAGGCACTGACCGGGGAGGACAGCAGCTCAGGGTATTCCATGGCAGGCAGGGGGGCAGCCCCAGGCTCCTCTGCCTGCATAAGGCCACATTTCTACGTCGTGTTTCCACCTTCACATCTCTGCCTTCAAAGCGCCACTGAGCCTGACCTGCTCTAAGCTGTGCCCAGCGCTTGGCACAACTCAGTGTAGGGCCTGAGCGTGGCAAAGCCAAGCCCGAGGGACAAGGCAGCTTGGCTGGAGGAGCAGGAACTGGTTGCATCGCATGGAGTTAACCTGCTTCTGAGGAAACGGGCTTGTCTGGAAGTGCTCTCCAGTGCACATGCTGCAGCTCTTGCCGCGGGGCTGGTGCCTGGATCTCGCAGGGCCTTGCAATGGAGTGTCCACCTGTGGCAGAAGCACTTCCCCCCAGGAGCAACAGAAACTTCTAGGCTGACGGACCACTGTGATGATGTCGACCCCTTGGTCAACAGACAGGGCCTTTGGCCAATGAGACATCTTGGTTGAGAGAAGTTTCTGGACACCTACCATAAGTGACCACAGCTCAGATTCAACTAGATGGGGTATAAATGGAGCCTGCCAGAAACCCCTTTTGAGCTGGTCTCCTTGGAGCAGTGGGTCTGCTGTTGAAGACTCTTCTCCTTAGACTGGCCGTCTAAGGAACATTCCCAAGGGACTGAGACGCCTTACCAACCTGGTCTGTGTACCCTTGTGGGGCCTGACTTTGACACAGAGTGGGAAAATGTGCATTTTAAATCTGTACACAACTGATGCATCCCAGCCTGCAGCTCTGCAACAGAGTTTGCTCCCTCCTTACACCTTATTTTCCCAAAGAAAGGAAGGATACATCCTTTGGATAAGCAGATCTGAGTTTTCCCTGTGAGGGTTGTAAAGCCAGATGGAAAATCTTTATTGATTATGGGAAGTCTTCCATAATTGTGGGAGATGAATCATCTTGTTCATTGCTTACATTATTTTATGATACGTCATAGAGTAAGAACACCCTAGGAAACCTATTTTAGTTCAAATCTGTAACATGGTATTTAATCCCAAGTAGAGCAACAAAGATAAGGCTATAGAGCATTGTTATTACATCCCACAGTAGACACAAAATATTATTTCCCAAACAAGGTACTTTCCACAGCAAATCTTAATGTTGTCTTTATGCAAGTCCTTAGTGGCTGTTGCATCCGAAACAATTTTTCCTTTTCCTTCTCCTTCACATTTTACAACTCTGAATACTGTTTTGCAGAACAGGTTAGTTCAGACATGCAGTTGTATTCTACTCTAAATGATCACCAATCTGTCAGTAGCTTCAAACTATATATTTGCACTCAATGGTATAATACACAGTTATTGTTTTCAGTAGTTTAAACCAGAGTTGGATTTCATGTTGTTATATCAGGCAGCATCTGTTTGGACAGTGTAATTCAGTACAACTGTAGCTTTCCAGTGTTCAGTAGGAGCTGAGACTTCAAGCTACAGCCAAGCCTGTGCTTTGACAGCCCGTCTGTTGGTCGGGGCAAGCAGCGGCATCATCCCCAAGCCGTGCAGCCGAGTCGTTCCCCACTGTGTTGGAATGGCAGGTCTCTTGGGCTGCTGCACATTTTGGACATATTTAAAATAACAAAATGAACAACAGGCACAGAGCTCACTTTTGTCATAATTTATTTGTTGTACGGTTGACCTATTGTTCTAATACACTCATGGAAATACTACACATTTGAAAACTACCAAAATAAAAAGACAGGTGTCTAAAGGTGCACTGAACTCAGGAAGGCACCCAGCAAAGATTCTCCCAAAAGTAAATACTCTGCCTGGAACAACTTGCTCTAACACTGAGTCTCTAACTGCAGTTTCAGCAAAGTCTTCAGTCCTGCTGAAATGATGAAAATTGGTACCGGAGTATCACTTATGACAGAGGTACTCATCCTCCAAGATGGATGCAGCATGTTGCCCTTGAATGTTGTCTCCTGCTGTACTTTGTTAACAGATCTCTGATAGCTCCTGGTAGCCTCCTCCTGTCTCCAAACACCAGCAGATGTGCAGCGTTCATTTGAACTGGTTATCAATCAGGGTTCCTTTCATCTTGGCTTTCTTGGCTTCCAACTCAGCCTGATTAAGAAAATTAAGACAGAAGGAAATTATGTCTGGATATGTTTCCCCTTCAGTGAGGTTTGACTTCTTGTTTGACCACTGCAAACTTTTCACACCAGGAGGAGAACTAGCTCTGCTGACTCCCTCCTCCCCTGAGGCAGAAAATGACAACCACCTTTAAAATCAAAAAAAGCCCATGACTAACTGCACAGGAAACTATTTCATACTTTCTATCCTCAGGTGGAAGCTGCACACTTCCCCCCTGCCCTTCCATCTACCACTCATGTCACAGCAGGTAAGATCAGCTGTGATGTTCTTGCCATTAATTCAAGTGGCCTTTCCAGTAGCAACTGACCTGGCAGGTCCTCCACAAAGGCCTTCATCTGCCCTGATGCCTCATGGCAAAGACCTGCTCTGCCAAGCAGGCTTGAGAGCACAGCACAAGGGGTGCTCCGGTTGGCAAAGCCATGGCCTGGTTTCCCCTTCCCCTGTCCAACAGGTCATGGAAAGTGTCTCTGCAAAAGCTCTGCTGGCTGCTCCTCAGTTAGCTCTATAGGTAATGGCATACGGTTTTAAGTTCACGAGGACTAAAAGAACATCTCTATAAAACCTATAAAGGATAAGTCACTTTTACAAAGCTATGAGTTACCTATGAGTGTACCAGAACCTCCCTATACTTGTAGTCCTATCTGCAAGATAGCTCTTGTATACAAAGCCAACAGATACCGGGGATTTGTGTTTAACACTGAAAACACTCACCAACTCCTGTAGCCTTCTTTTGCTCATGCCTTTACGTTCCAGCTGTTTCTCAATCACTTTTGCATTCTGTGCATAGGAATCTGCAATCTCCCTCTGAAACATACAAAGTCACTTTGCAACAGCAAACCCCAAAGTAACACCACCTCATCCAAATGGTGAGCTGATCCCTGGCTCTAACCAGGCTGAGACAGCTGCCCAGTTCAGATGTGACTGTCAGCAGGGGCAGACAAAACTCACTGCTTCAATCTCCTCCTCCTCTTCATCAATTGTGGACACTGTGACAGAACTGAACTTGCCCATGTCCTTTGTCCGTTTGGTCATCATCACCTGGTTGAGAAGCAAAGTATTTTGTAAATCCTTGGTAACAGTTGTGCCATTTGTCACTTCCACTTTTTCAAAGCTTCCAAGGCTTCTCATGCAAGCTGTTAAGATTACCTGAACGCTATGGGTGCCAAAGGAGAATTATCCCCAGTGATTTCTGGGCTTAGAGCTGTCATTATTAAAGTCACTAATACGTAAAAGATGAGCCAGATTTTGAGAATCACTGTACAGACTACCAATCCAACCTACTCACAAACTGAAACTTTCTGACAACTGAGGCTAAACATCGGGCACAGTCTAGATTTCCAAGTTTATTTTGTGTTCCTTTAGTGCCAGCACTCCAAGCTGCAGTGACGTCTGTAAATGAAAACTCAAGGCACACAGGGAGAAGACACCAAACTGAATTGTTTAGAGGTTCTTTGTTTTTTCTCCACTCTGGCCCCACCATTACATGATTTTACTCACGACACCTTTTTGAAAAGCACAGATAGCCCTTTTTACTTCTGTAAAGCAGCTTACCTTTTTGGGGGGTTCTTGCTTCTGTGTATATATGTTTGTTTTCCCAAAACCCTGGCCAAATTTAACCACAGCCCCATCAACAATGAATGTCACGGGAGCATTCTTCTGTTGGTGTTGATAAAAGAGCAGCAGTCCACACCTGCAAACAGAAACACACGGAGCTGTGTGGAAACGCAGATTCTGGATTCCTGTGATTACCTCACAGACTCTGAAAGTCGCTGAGAAGCCAAAAGTCGCTCACTTGCCGCACTTCTTCCTGAACTGCCGCTCGATGCCTTCTGGTCTGGGGAGAGAGGAAGAGGCGGTGAGGGGCGCAGGGACCGCGGGCGCTGCAGCCGGGCCATGGCCCGCCGCCCCGGCAGCCCCTCCCCGCCCGGCGCGGCCGCGCGCACCTGCGCAGGAACACGCACTCCTCCTCCTCGGCGTTGCAGAACTTGTGCGCGTGCTTGGCGGCGTCCATCACCCGGGCGCGGTCCCGCGGCCGCATCGGCAGCTTCTCCAGCTGGCAGTCTGCGGGACAGCGGCGGGCCGGGCTGGCGGCGGGGCCGGGACAGGAACCCCCCCGGGGCGGGAACCCGCCCTCCGCGCCCCGCCGCCTCCCGGCCCCGCCGCCCGCCCGCCCGCGGCTCACCCAGCACCAGCACCATCTGCCCGCACAGGCAGTAGTACACGTGGAGCGGCTTCTCCCCATCGTCGTACTCCTCGCGGTCGCGGGTGTCGGAGCAGACGACGGAGCGGGACACCACCTTCGGCATGGCGGCCTGGCAGCGCGGCCTCCCGGCCGGCCCGGCCCCTCGGCAGCGCGGCTCCGCCCCGGCAGGGTTTTCCGGGAGCTGCCGACGGCTCCTGCCGTCTCCGCTTGTTTATTTGCGCGCGTTTCGGCGGCGCGGCCGTTTCCGCCGGCAGGGGGCGCGGGGGCTGTCGGTGCGCACCGCGGGGGCAACGGCAGCGCGGGGCCCGGCCCGGGGTGATCGCGCAGTAAATGCAAATTACGATAGCACAGCTTAGGCCTGGCGTCATGTCTCCTAACCAACAAGCTCAGCTGAGCTCGGCACAGGGGTGCGCCCAGCCCCGGGGAGTGGGGGCACCGGTGCCCTTCACATGCAGGATCAGGCTGCTCCGTCCAGCGCTGGCTGGGCCAGCGTCATGGGCTGGTGAGCGGGATCCCTTGTGAGCGGGATCCCTTGTGAGTGGGGATCCCTTGTGAGCGGGGTTCCCTTGCGTACCTAAGGCAAACACCGAACAGAGTGTCTTGACAAGGACCAAGAGCTCATCTGTTTCTTATTGCATAGGCTGCATAAGAGCAGGAAAGGTCTAGAGCAGATTTTCAGTGCAGTTGTGAAAGCAGTATTTTTATTTTTATAATTTTCTTTCAGCTTCACTGTGTCTTCCGTGTGTTTTTCTGAAGCCACCTCCCCATGTGGCTGTATTACATGAAGTTCCAAGTGAGGAGAAGCTAGAAAAACAGAGCCTATCCTGTCCTCTCTAGACAGCAGAGAGAAATTCTTTACTCTCAAAGGCTATTTAAAAAGGGAGAGATTATTTCCCCTTGGAAGAAACTCTCTGTGGAAGCAGAATGTGCAGCATAGCAAGTAGTGCTGGTTTTGGATGGGGTAGAGTTAATTTTCTTTGCTGTATTTGGATTTGTGCTGGAAGCAGTGTTGATATCACAGAGATGTTTTAGTTACTGCTGAGCTCACACAGAGTCAAGGGCTTTTCTGCTCCTCACACCCACTAGTGAGTGGGTTGCGGGGCACAAGGGGTTGGGAGGGGACACAGTGGGGACAGCTGAGCCCAACTGACCAAATTCCACACCTATGGTGTCATCTCTCTGCTCTGAGCTCAGAGAAAAGGGGATGAGATGACCTGGCTTCTGCCAGGCTGCTGTGCAGGGTGACAGAGCCGAGCGCCACGGAGGTCCCTGCGGCCAGCCGGTGGGGTTTCTCTGTCTGAGGATGACAAGCCTGCCTGATGGGTGGTTGGAGACGCAGCCAGACCCTCCATGGCGGCAGTACATGAAAAAGAGCAACAGGTGAAGCAAAGGAGTTGGACAGAGAGCTCTTCCTCTGGGAAGGAGCAGAATGCAGTTCTGCCAGAAGTGCTGGCCTTCAGTGTAAGATCCCTCCTGGCTGCTTCTTTAGGAGTTACTTTCATGATTAGGCCAACAATTTAAAACACAATAAAACAAGGCGGGGGGGGGGGTGGAAATCAGCAAAAATGCTTTCCCCCTCTCTTATTCTGTTCTGTGGCACGGACCAGGCCGGACGGGACCCTGCCGCAAGGTGGCCCCGCCCACGACAGGGGTGGCACTAGAGGATCTGTAAACGTGACGCTCCGTGACGTCAGCGGCACGTTCCACCCCCGTCCGCCAGAGCCATTGGTACAGCCCCCCTGCTCTAGGCACCGCCCCTCTCCCCCGCGCCGCGGTGGTAGAGGCTGGGGACTTAGCGACGTCCGGCTCCGCCTCCTCCCCCCGCGCCGTTGGTACATCCCGGGATCGCCCGGCAGCCGGCGCAGGAGTCGGTGCAGTCCGGGGTCTCCCCCCGCGCCCGCCTCGGTGGTAGAGGCCGCGGTCGTCCCGGTCGCCAGCGCTGCCGTTGTCTCGGTCGGACCTCGCTGCCGCCGCCGTCTCTGGGCGCTCCGTGTCTCCTCTGATAGTGTATGAGTGATCTATAACCCTGAGCCCGCCATGTCCACTCCGGCCCGTAGGCGCCTCATGCGGGACTTCAAGAGGTACCGAGGCCGCCGGCTGAGGGGAGAGGGGAGGGCGGGCGGGGGACGAAGGGCCCGGCTCTACCGGGGGAGGAGGGGGGCAGCACAACATGGCGGCGGGGTAGGGCGCGCTCCGCTGATTGCGTAGCGCCGCTCTGCGCCGGCTGCCTGCGGGTTACGCTGTTTGCGCAGAGGAGCGCGGCCGCCTGCCTGGGTTACGCCAAGTGCGCAGGGGCGGCCGGCGGGGCTGTCTCCTGAGCGCCCCGTGTGCCCCGCAGGCTGCAGGAGGATCCCCCGGCCGGGGTGAGCGGGGCCCCCTCCGAGAACAACATCATGGTGTGGAACGCCGTCATCTTCGGGTGAGTCGGGCGGCGGCGGGGGCGGCGGGCCGGGGGCTGCCCGCGGTAACGCTGTGCTGTGCTTCTCCCGCAGGCCCGAGGGGACCCCGTTCGAGGACGGTGAGTACGGCTGGGGCTTTCTCGGGGTAACCGGCTGCGTTCTGACGTGGCCTCGGTGTGTCACTGCTGCCAGCGCTGCAACAGGTGTGCGCCCGGGCTGGGGAGGGGACACGGGTGCACACTCACCTGGCCACACAGCCCTGTGCTGGACCTAAGGACTTTTTGTTTCCCAAATCCTACTCGGAGAACGGGTTGTAGCTCTAGAGTGCTGTGTTGATTTACAGAAACATAAAATAGCTTGTAGGGGCTTGCTTGTAATCGCTAAATCTGACTATCCTAAGCCTAACTTAAGGTACCATTTTAAGCATCTCCAAGCGTTTCTGTTGAACCGTGGATCCTGTTTTCAGGGATGCTCATATTTGGAGACTTGTCAAAACCTGGTATAGAACCGTTGTCATTTGGCATCAGTTCTGTTTTTTCTGGTGCTGGAAGTGTTCAGTGAGTAAGTCCCAATGTGAGTCAGCTGAAGTAGGAAATGGGCTGGATGTCTGAGGAAGTTCAGAATGGATTGTTTTGGGGAAGCATCTACTTTATTCTGCTACAATTGATATAATTCAGGGTTAAAGATTAAAAGGACTTTTTAACTTTGAAAGCTGACTAAATAAATTATTGTGACATATCTGTGTCCTGGTAGTTTCTGTCTGGCCTTATTGTCTTTTTTAATTTTACCAATGCTGTGTGAATAGTTAAACATCTTTGTGAAAACTTGTTAGACATGAGATACTGTCTCACTGAAATCAGTGATGCTGTTTGTTTTTTTTTTTTAAAGATACTTTCAGTGCAGGTTATAATTAATTCTAGATCTCCATGACTCATGACAAAAGTATAGGAAAAATTCCTTAACTCTTATGGTGTTCTTGGCTAACTCCTTTGCCTCTGTTTATCCTTGGAGGTAGCACCTGTGGGCATGCCTTTAAATTGAAGATCTCTTTTTTTCCTCTGACAGTTTTGAAGATTTTAAATATTTCAGACCTAAGAAAGCTCCAAAGGCTCTAGTTACTTTTTTTTTTTTTTAATGAATTTGGTTAAGAAACTTTCTATAGTAGCTGCTTCAGAAGTATAATGTTTAGAACTTGAGTATTCCATAACACTGCATAATAGAACAGGTAGGCTAATGTACTCTGTTATCTCATCTTGTAAACCTTAAAGAAGGGCTCCCTTAAACTTCTGTGGGGGTTGCTAGAGCTGCTCGGCTGCTTGGTGCACTGCCACTGATGGGGTGATTCACTGCTTGGAGCAGAAAGCCGTCTCCTTGCAGTGTGCTGAAATGCAGGTTGTTTCCATGTTCAGGCTCTTCCAGCTCAGTGTGGGGTTAACAGATGCTATAAGGGCTTTATTTCCATATATTTCCATTTTGTTACAGAAGGCTGGAGACCGCTTTTGAGAGCCCTGAGATACTGATTTTTGTCTGTGCTTTCCGCTGTGGCAGCATCGTGTCTTTATCTCAGATACTTAGCACATGTTGCACTCAGCAGTTTGAAGTTCAAACAGAAGCTTGAGTCTGCTGCTGCTGTCCTACTGCTTTGGTTGATTAAAAATACAATCTTGGTGTGTGATGGATTGCTCTTTTCATAGGAAAGTGTGTGTTTTCACAGTATGTGCTCCGGGAAACAGATATGTCTTGTGTTGCAGGACATGCTTATCTCCTTTTCTCTGGGACATATCTTACCTTGTGCTAGATAACAAAATACTAAGTGGTGCCTAGAGATAAAGGCGTAGTGGTGCCTGGGCTGTGCTTTTCCATTAAGTGAGTAGAGTAGCACAGTTCAGATGCAGTTTAGCTTAATATAGGTAAAATGAAGGGAGTTTTTATTCAACGGTGTTGAGCTGATAGTTTGGGTTTGGGTTTGTAACTGTGAAGCCCCTTGTGAGACAAAGGTGCACTGGAGCTCTCTAATCCTTCTCTTGAAGCCTTTGCAGGGCAGTGTTCTTCAGAATTCACTTTTATTTTCATTTTTAGGCTCTTTTACTTGCAGGTGATACTGTAGGACTTCAGATATCTTAATTATTGCGAAAGTAGCCTGTGACTTATTTTTGTTGTTGAACTAGAGGTGTAATAATTTCAACATTGTGAGAACTACTGTTCTTTATCCTCATTCTGGTGAGGCCCTTCTCTAGTCTCAGCTTCTGAGGCTTCTTAGCTTTGTCTGAACTGAAAACCTTAAGTTCAAATATGTTTATTTACGTGCTGTGCACCATAATGCAGCTAACAACCCTCCCTCCCCTCCGCCTCCAGACTTCAGAGGGTGTTTTCACAACTAAGCACACAGGCTGAGTCGCCCTGGGAGCAATTACTAATTTAGATCAGCAGCATAGCTTCCATCTTCTGGTTTAAGAGGATTCAATTGCAGGTGTCTGCAGTAGGACCCCGGGGATATTTATCCCGCCCTTCACCATATTTCTAAGAATCTGTTTGTGTGTGGCATCTAAAGTGGTAGTGGTGTCACAGTGATGGAAACACAGGCTCTCCCAGTGCTTCAGACCTGTTTCTCTGAAGCTGGGTAATGATGACATTGACACTGGTTAGTGCAGGATTCCTGGCTTGGAGGGAGTTAACTAACACAGTTATTGCAATATCCTGCCTTGCTGAGATCGTGCAGGAGGCTTGAACAGAGGAAACAAGGCGTTTGCCTTCTGTATGGTTTGTTCCATGATTACGGAATATGGATTCTGTGTCCTCGTGGGGAGAGGAGGGGGTTGTCCCTGCTTTATGGACAGCAGAACAGAGGGGGCTGCTCTTGCTCCTTGCAGTGAGAAGGGCCCGGCAGGGATGTGGGTGCTGCTCTGGGTGGGGGTCAGTCGGCCAGTGCACAGACCATGGAGGAGCCTCCGAGTTGTCTGTGTAAGAGTAGGAGAAACAGGTAACAAGGTAAGTACAGGAGAGAAAAGAGAATGTTCTCCTAAGATCAGTGATGATCCTAATATCAATAATGATAGCGAAAATGATAATTTGTGTTTTAAAATTGGCTGTCTAGAGCAAGTTGCAAGGAATACTAGTTAAAAGCTTTTAGGTTAGTGACAGAAGAGACTGGGCCCTGAAGCCGTCATCCCCAGCAGTGTGTTGTGATACGTGTTTGACTTGTGTGGGCTTTCAGTGTGAGTGACCCTTGGACTTTGGGTCATTGAATCTCTGGATCTGTCCTTTAATAAAGCTCGACAACAAGGTGCTATGTACTGTGGAGCTCTTTCAAAGAGCCATTGCCACTCTGGGTCTTGATTTGGAAATTTGAGTAGGTAGCTACTCCAGCTGGAAGCTGTCTAGGCACTCACTCAGATTTCTGTTAGAAGTGACGCCATCCTGTCCCTGGTGGGCCAGATAGCTTCCCTTTCTTTTAGTATTTATAAATGGATTCTAAGACCAAACTGCCTTTGTTACTGCTTTTTGGCCATATTGTCTGCCCTTTCTGCTCCCACTTCAGTCAGTTTTCTAGAATAGCATTCATTTTCTCAAGTATGCTTGTTGAACTCTACTGTTTGATGGCTTGTGCTCAGTTTTCAGCCCACTGCTTGCTTAGTCACTGTTGCATAGAAGTGCCTGCTTTCCTGCCTCGTAAGGAGGCTGCTGAGAGCTGGAACTGGGGCAGGGAGAGCTGGGAATCTCTTAAGATGTAGAATCAAATCTCTAAGCATTCATTTCTAAAGTGCCAATATTGCTTGGGATTGTCCTTGTGTAGGGAAGGAAAGGTGGTCCTGAGCTCATGTTAGCAGCTGATAGAAGTTATTATTATACTTTCCAGTGCTGGCTTTCAAACTCATCTCAGATCTGGCTCTGTGCCTCTGGATTAGCTGAAGTAAAGCTTGAAAGTCCCACTACAGATTTCTGCTAATTTGAACAATCTTTGCTACTCTTATCCCTTTTGTTCTACAGCAAGATAGCGTGCTTTGGGCGCTCTGCTCTCATGTTAGGCTGCTAATAAATAACAAACGTGCAAAACCTTATTTTCAGGCTGTTGAGACTTCCCACAGCTGAATGGAAAGCTCTGAAACATCTGTACTCTGTCTTCATATGCAAACTGGAACATCAAAGCAATGACCTTCGTTTTTTGCAACTCAGTGTTGTAGTTTGTCTCCTTATAAAGGAAGGAGTCCCTGGGAAATACTGCAGGTCCTTGCTCATCTGAAAAAAGGGAAAAGGGATTGAAAAATCTGTTCACAGTAGAAAGCAAGGATGAGCTTTGCATCTGAGCCCCCGAATTTTAAGTTAAGCGCTGAGTGTTGCGGGGGAAAAATACCCGTCACGGATATGTAAGAATGCCTTTTCAAAAAGGTACGATGTCTGTCCTGGCAGCTCGTTACAGCTCTGACTGTACGGGGAGCTGTATATTTATGTGAAGGTGCTTCAGGTATTTCTGGGCATGCACAGGGACTTCATAAACTTCCTCTTGGATTGGCCAGTCTGAGGTGACAGCGCGGTAAAGAGAAGCTTGTGTTTTGGAGTGGAGCATGTCGAGTTCTTTGGTTAGTGATGTGAATTGCCAGCAGTGCTTCGTCCACTGGACCCATATTTATGCAGCTGAGTTGACAGATTTCTTATTCTCAGATTGTCATAGCCTGAGGAGAAGGGCTAGAATAATTTCCATTGGTGCAGGTTGTTAAAACAATTGGATTGGGATTTAACTACAGAGTTTTCTGTGTCCACTCAGTCTTTCTCGAAGACTAGTTAGTGAGAAGCAAACGATTTTTATTGTAAAGTGTCTGTTTTGAGTACTGCTTTCTGTACTACTTTTCTGCAATAAGACTTGATTACCTTACAGTAAAATACATTTTCTTGAAATTTAAACAGGAAATAAATAAGAAGGTCCTTGTCATGATAGCGTATTCCAGTCTCTGGGACTTGCTAAATCATGGCCTGTTACACAGATGGTTATACACCCACTCGTGCTGTTTTTGCAGCGCACTGGGATTAGGCTTTGTGGAAGAAAACCTCAGGGGCAGATTTATTTCCTTACACAAACCTTTTGACTGGGGTGGTGGTTTTGGCAATAAAAGTAAGTCACAGGAGATACTCTCGTACCAGCACTGTCTGGGACTTCAGAGTTAGTCATTAACTCTGAAGAGAGTTAGAAGAACCAGTGTAGGACCTAGCACTCAGTATTCTATACCCAACATGCATGTGTGAGCACAATGGTATCAGTTTGTGCTTGTGAAGGGATGCTACTTATTAAGCCCTTGTGTAAATTCATTCTGATAAAGTTTACTTATATCTCTTTCAACTCCAGGAACTTTCAAACTTACAATAGAATTCACAGAAGAATATCCGAATAAGCCACCTACTGTTAGATTTGTCTCTAAAATGTTTCATCCGAACGGTAAGTACTTGCAGAGTTTTTTGTTTCTTTTTTTTTTTTAGTTATACCATGCTGTAGTGCTGTAAAAAAAGTCTGTTTATTATAAGCGAAATTCGAGTGTGGTTCTAGGTAGTCTTGTCAGGGATGAACTTGTGAGCAGTGCTCAGGCTGCAAAGGGGCAATAAAAGGACCCTCTTGCCTTTCAGGTGTCACAGGACAGTATTGATGACACACTCCTTTCTCTCAACTGCCTGTTGTTAAACCTTACAGAAGAGTATTTTGTAGTTAAATAGCAGTGCCTTGGACTTTTGTCCAGACACACTGCATACGTAGCATAATGGCACTGCTGAACACAGTGGTCTTTTATCACTTTTCTTCTCAAAAATGCCTGTAAGAATTATATACATCAAAATGTAGTGCTAGTTTCCAACTATAGCCAGTGATAGCAATATTGTTTAATCCCCTGCTTTGGTAATTAAAGGCTGGAGATGTATTCCTTGCCTCCAAACAGATATTAGGGTTGTGAAGAAATGCTTGAATTCGTCAAATACAGCAAGTTAAGTGTGTGTGGGTAAAGTGCACTGAGGGAAGGTTCTTCTAAAGGTGCCATGGGTAAGGTGACTAGACACTGTTATAGATACTTTCTGGGGAAACCTTACATGTGAACTGCTTTTTGCCTGTATCCTTTATTTGGTTCACTTGTGGGTAGCTTAACATTTTTTTTGTCTTAAAATCTGTTCATTTTTTTTGTTATTCATTCCATAGTGGTAGTTGCACAGAGAAGCTTGATGTTGAAGAATAAGCAGAGGTTGAGTTTAAATACCTTGGGCAGCTGTCAGTGACAAGCTTCACCTCTTGCTACCAACAGGCTTGTTTGTTGGATTTAAGTCTGTCAGATGCTATTGACTTCTGTAGTGTTTGTCAGTATGGAGGTTGTCAGGATCAGGCTATATACTGGGAAAAATGAGTAGCTGTACAACTTCTGTTTTAAGCGACTCTTCTTGAACCTTTTCTAGTCTATGCGGATGGTAGTATATGTCTGGATATTCTTCAGAATCGTTGGAGTCCTACTTACGATGTCTCTTCCATCTTAACATCCATACAGGTAAAACAACTCTGCATGGAAAGGCAGAATGAAATTAGGATGCTTTGACAAAAACAGCTCAGAAAACCGTTTTTATTTCCTTGCCCCGATAGCCAGTATTGCAGCCATACCTTGCTTTTTGCTGAGGTATTTGTACCTCCCAGGTGGCAGCAGGTGGTCACTGAAGGGACCCAGCCAGCCTTTGCACTGCTTGGGTGTCCCTGCTTGGCTGTCACCTGCACAGCAAAAGCTTCCAGTCACAACTGGAGTAACGCAACGTGCCTTCCCTGTGTCTAGATGAACTTCTGCACTCTTCTTGGTGTGCGTAGTTTGAGGAATATGCTGGAAAACTCTGCATGCTTTCAAGTGCCTAAGAATCTTTTTCTCTTTGCACAGTCTCTATTGGATGAGCCAAATCCGAACAGTCCAGCCAACAGCCAGGCAGCTCAGCTATACCAAGAGAATAAGAGGGAATATGAAAAACGGGTTTCTGCAATAGTAGAACAGAGCTGGCGTGACTGTTGACCCAGGATGATGCAAATGAACACTCTTGATGAGGAAAATAAACAAAGTGTCTGAGGCATCTTTTTCCTCCTAGCATTTACTTTGAAAGCAGAATAGCTGTTGTGCTGTTGCCACCCTCCCTTGCTGAAGCTTCTTCTCCTTGGACATCAGAAAGCACCCACTTTGAAGTCAAATGTTCTGTACTTGGGTTACTTGCAAAAGAGTTACTGATGCTGAATTCATTTCTGTGGTCCCTCTCCAGTCTTAGGGCAGTATTGTGCATTTCTGTAGTGTACACTAAGCTTTTAATTGTAATTGTGTTATACACAGTGATGCTTATGTATAGCTTGATAAAAGGGATGTTTATATACATACACATTTTTTAACTGATATTAACTAAAGTGCTGATCTGTCCAGGCTGGTCATTTACCTCTACTGTTGGTTTAGACCGCACTGCATTTGTAAGTACTGAATGAAGAAATAACCTTGTTTCCCTTTTGTATTGGTTTATCAACTCCTTACTGATAAAACAATTCTTAAATTGATTCAAATTCCAGTATTTAGGAAGACCATGGAATGCGATTTACTTCTGCACTTCACATGCAAGATTTATGTACAGATACACATAAATCACTACAGCTGTGGTACTTTGCTTAGGGTGAGAATCCACCCCCCCTTTTAAAATTTTATTTTAAAGGATGTGCCTACAGAGACTGCTTCATTAAGTTTCTCTGCTCCTGTCACTGATAAAAGCAGGTAGAGCTGGGGAACTCTGGGCAGAAGACCTTCCACATTAAGGAAGAGGTAAATCCTGGAGTGTTCCAGCAGTGGAATTACTCTCCTTTGTTGTCTTTCTCCCACCCCTTAAGTTTGAATAAAGTACGGGGTAGGCACTTGAGTCTCTGCAGTTTCTGCTCTTTGTAGATTACTATGTGGTTTGTGTGAGCTACTGCTGCATGCTTGAGTTAGTTTCCCTTCAGTTTTATGAAAGTATTTTTTCAACTCTGAAAAAAGAAACAAAAACATTTGTAAGTCCAGACTCACTTTTTTTGTAAGGCTAAGTTTGTACATTTGGATACAGTACCTTAAGCAGCAGTGTGGGATGGAACCTGCCCTTGTGTTGTCCACTGGTCCAGTGTCTTTTGTGTGCACATTGGTCTGTTAGTTGAGTTTAACTTTGCACAAGTAACCCATGTAAGAAACTGTACATTTTTCAAAAGTTGTAAATAAAGTGTAACCTTAGTGCTTATTGTATAAATAGGCAAGAGGTGTATAACTGTGGTTATTTTATCTGGGGCGACAGGAGGCTGTTGCGGGACCAGGCTCCGGGCAGACTCTGACAGCAGGACTGGAGTTGTGTTTGGGCAGAAGCTGCGCAGGGGTGGTGCAGGGACCGTCAGCACCGCCCTCCAGCCAGAACAAGGAGCTGGGAGGGTGTACGGGCCAGGATCGGCCATTAGCGGAGAAATGGAGACACAAGTCTGGGCAAAAAAAACACTTGCAGGAAGCTCAGCACCATGTCATGCGTGTGAGCAAACTGTTAAAAACCAAAGCCTGTGATAATGAGTTAGTTACAGCAATTTAACAGGCTGAGTAATTATTTGATACAGGAATTGTTTTACTCCTGTCTTATGAGGGGGAGAACAGGATTTAAAATGACTGGCAGATAAAACTGGTACTGCTGCTTAGCTCTACAATTAACATAGAAGCTGCCGGGCTCTTTCCGAAAATTAAATCAGGAGTTAACACCTGTTGTGACAACAGCTCATAGCCTTGAACAGGCCTTTTTTTCTTACATGGAACAGCCTTTTACCACTGAAGTCCCACCCAAGCTCTACTTGCATGTTCTCCCAACGGACAGTGTCTTAACGGGACCCTCAGTCTTGGTGGGGCAGAGAAGGTGCAATAAATTCGGCCTCAGGTACTTGTGTTTGTTTCCTAAGCTTCCTCCCCTACCCACAAGACTTTGCCAAGTCAGAGCAGGTCAAGCAACAGGGACCTTAGTTGTACCTGCCAAGTTAGAGACTGGGAAAAAAAACAAAACACCACAGCCAAACAAACCCAAAACAAAATGCACAAACTCCCACCTAAACCCAACCCTACCACCAGAAGTATCTTAACCACTGTTGCAAGCAGAACCCTTTCCGAGTGGTTCAAGTCAAATGTTGGAGAAGCCCTTGTATTGGTCCCTCTATTTTTGTATTTGTCTTGCTAGTCACTTACTTAAAAACCAGAAAAGCAGCAGGATGGAACGCACTCTAAGGGGAGGCGGGGGCAGAGGCAAGAGCAGCACAGAGCTGGGGAACAAAAACCAAACAACCCTCCAACAAACAAAACCAACAACAATAACAAAACAAAACAAAAAAAAAACCCCACAAAACAACACACCAAACACCCTCAGGTTTACCCCCTTGGGTAAGGCTGAGCGCCACAGCTGCTCCCGGGATGGGAAAAGCAGTGCCTTGCACTGCCTCACCCTGGACAGCTATGCACACTGAGGCACCTTCACGTTTAACCAGTGTCACGTTGTGGCCACCCTCCTGCCTCCAAAAGAGCCATTTTTCAACCCAAACACTGCAGCTGTGCTCTAGCTGCCCTCCTCAGCATCCCCAAGCCTCGAAGACCTGCTGCTGATCCAATATAAGGAGGGGGAGCTGCACTTCTTGCAGGGATCTCTGCCTAGTAAGTACCAGGCTCCTTCCACTCCTACATCACCATCTGCTAGAGCCCAGCGTTCAGGAGAGGGAATAGTGTGCACAAAAAAACTCCAAACAAAACCAGCATACTTCCAGACTTACCTGCCAGGTTATTTTTCTACAAAGACAGCAGCAAGGTGGTGTTATTTCAGAAGCTGTTTTCAGAGCAGCAGCTGTGCTGCAGCCATCCTGGCAGAGAGGAGGAACACTCACTTTCCTGAGCAAATCTTACCTGCCGGGGCAGCCTCTTCCTTTCCACGCTGTGGGGATGAAAATGCCTCTAACTGCGCATCACCAGGATGTTCTGCATCAGCAGCAGAGGTCAGTCACTCCTCAGCACTGAGAGCAAAACGAAAGAACAGGAGGTGGGAAAAAAACTAGAGGATGATGTAAACATATGGAGAGGCAGATACAGGCAGCAGAAAAACACAAGTGATGGCTGAGACACGAGGCAACCAGAGAACAGACAAAAGAAACTTCATTAGGAGCGGCTTTGCACTGAAGAATCCTCAGCAGGGCCTGCTGGTGACAGAACAAACCCAACAGCCCTCGGCACGACTCTTGGCTGTTCCGAGGTCAGTTCCTCACCTGTTTCCAAGCACGACGCCAGCGTTCCCCAGGCTCACCGGCTCCGTGTCGGCGGGACAGCACAGGCAGAGCTCCACATCTGCTCCCCCGGCCAGGAGAGAAACGCCAAGAGACGCCAGACTCGGCAGAGAACACCAGTTTACTTGTGACTCGCCCTCCACATACACAAGCACAGGTACAGTAACGAGCAGCGCAATAGGTAGGCACAGACTTGATTTTGCTTGGGATTAAAGAGCTTATGTTCAAAGTAAAAAAAATAAGTTATGTAACAGTCCCCACAAGCTCCACGAGCATCTTTGAGCGTGGGCTCTGCGTTTACCTCCAGTTTTGCTATTTCACACCTCGCCATGGTATTTGCAAATGTCAAGCAGTGCTCCAAGGTAAAAATGCTCTGTAATTATCTCCGATACACTGACGATGAACGTGCGTTATTTGCAGTGTGGGAGACGCAAGGTAGAAATCTATGAATAAAACCGTAGTGTTAAACTTGGTTAAGGACATCTCTACACACATACACAGCAGAGACAAGAGCGCTACATGGACTTCTCAATAATAAATGCAGTTTTCACACTTTTTTACATCAAGTGTGACAAATCCTGTTTTTTTCCAGAAATAAAACTTTATTTTTCTTGTCATTAATACCAACTTTACATACAGGTTTATTTCCCAGACTGCATTTCCTGTACTTTTCTTTTTGAAAAAGGCATTTTTTTCTTCCTTGGTCAAGAAGAACAAGGGAACTAATATTTTAAATGATGTCAAATTCCTTCTTGTTGGACATGCGCTTTCTTTTTTCTATTACAAAACTATTAAAATGTGAAGGAACAAATAATATCAAAGACACATACAGTAACAGCACTACTGCTCTTGGGCTGTGCTAATATACTTGAAGAGAACCTGGTCAGTTCTAAATGTCTAACATTTTAGAAATTATATTAACGAAGTAGAAGACTTTAACGTTAATATAACCCACACCAAGAAAAATGCAGCATCTCTCTTTAATAGAATACCTAGGAAGCTCAGTCTCTGGTAAAATGGGACCCGTTCCCTCAGTTTGCTTGAGGCATAATGAGCTCGTAGTGCCCAACCTGGCCTTCTTGCTTCAGCTGGTCCAACAGATCCTCCTTGCGCCGCTTCCTGCTGACCACCAAGTACCTGTTGTGGCCCTGCCCATGAGATTTACTTTTAAGCCCGTATTTTTGGGCGATCTGATGTATCTGCTTCCGCTCGTCCATGTTCAGTTCCGTAGAGAAAGTCAAGTCAATGTGACTGTCCGAGCGTGCATAGTTTCGAATGATCTCTTCAATATCTCTTTTAGCAATTTTATTCACTCTCTCTACATCAAGCCCAAGTCCTTCCCTTTTAAACTGCTCCTTCACTGAAATAGGCTCCCTAATCCCTTCACCATCCTTCCCCAGGCCACCGCCTGTCCAGCCCATCTTTCTTAAAATTTGGTTCCCAATGTTGTCTTCTTTGATCTTCTGTTTGAAAGCCTCTTCTGCCGATCGACCCCGAATCTCATTTCTGGAGATGACGTCTTCGACGGTGCCTTTCTTCAGGTTATTAACAACAGTTGGCTGGGTCTTTTTGAGGATTTTCACGGCTTCCTCTGCTGCCTCATGCTTGACAGATTTCTTCACTCCAACTGCTTCCGCGATAAATTCATCTTCAAGCAGCACCTTGCATTTCCATCGCATGCCCGTCATCCTTTCAAAGACGTACTCCACCGTCATCTTGTTGAACTGGGCGGTGTCGTTCAGCGTACACACCGGGTTACTGGAGTTCTCATAGACCACGAGGTCCTTCAGGTCCTTCTTCCTTCCGGAGCCCCGCGACGAGCAGCCCACCTTCTGCACCTGGGTCACTTTGATGGTTGCTATATTCGACTGCATCTTCTGCAGAATCTTCAACGCCTCCTCAGCCGCTGCGTGCTTGCTGGTCTTTTTAGTGCCAAATCCCTCAGCCAGACAGTGATCCTGCAGATACACTTGACAACGCCATGAGCGGTTGGGCATTAATTCATATTTATATTCAACAGACATTTTGTTGTACGAGGCAGAATTGTTAAGGATTCCTATTGCGTCGCTGGCATTCTCTGTGAGGATGAAACTAGTCCAGTGTTTGTTGCTATTAGCAGGACCTTTTGTGGATTCAGTACCAGGCTGCATCGGGACGCAGTCCCTGTTGGCAACCACGAACTCCTCGTGCGGTTTGAGAGCAGGAGGGAAATCTGGGCGAGTCACGCCGGCCTCGCACACCACCAGGTCTTCGTGATAGGTGTGCTTGAACTTCCGCTGAACCACGCGAACCTCCACGGGCTTCCTCAGCAGCTTGACCGCCAGCTCCGCGGCCCGGTCCCGGGACCCGTTTTTGCTGCCAGCGTAACCGGTGGTCAGGTAGACGTTCTGACATCGCACTTCACAAGCGAAGCCGTCCGTTAGGAGCTTCTTGCTCTTGGGGAGGTCAGCAGGGGCGATTTCTTTCAGAGGAACATAAATATATTCAGGATTTGTCTTGCATGCCTGAATTGAACGTGTCAAAAGATACGTATAGTTAATTTTATCAGTCCCGGTGTTTGCATCTGGGTTAGCAAGATTTTTCCAGACAGCTGCTGACAGTTTCTCAATAAAACTCTGCTTCAGCGTTATAGCTGACGGAGGGAAAGTCTCTGATGCAGACTGCACAGTTGAAGGAGAAACAGAAACCGGCAACGTGCTGCTTGTGGTAGAGTCCACACTATTCACAGCCTTCTTGGCTGCTGCTGCCTGGCCTGCAAAGCCAAACCCAGCTGAGCTGGAGAGCCGGGGATCCGCCTCACACGCACTCGCAGAGGAATTGGTACAATTTTCAGCTGGCTGTGCTGTGCTGTTTGTATTTGCCTCCTGGTTCACCTCCTGCGTTTGGTTATCCAAAGAATCTTCCTTCTTGCCATCCTTCTCAGCACTGGTTACAAAGTGTATGGGTTCAAAACGTGGTCGTACCCGGAACCTGGGGACCATCTTTTTGGGCGGCTCAGGAATCTCTTCTGGCTCCGGACCTATGGGGTGGAAGAAAATGAAAAAACTATTACCAATGTGCACTATGGGAGGCAGATAATGTTATCACAGAGCGGTCACCAGAGGAAGCCTGCAGGCTCTGAACACAGGATTCCCCTCAGCCACAAACCAAAAGGTTTCCTCTGAAGACATTCGCTATCGATCAAACAAGCCCACTCATTCTTGCGCAGGTCACTACAGTGGTATTTCCAGCTCCACAACTACCAAACAAAAATCTCTCCATATTTAGGTACATGGATTTTAGGTCCAAATCACTTGCTCTGCCCCTCAACATTGCCCACTGAACCCATCCAGTCATTTCTGTAGTTGTTTCATTCAAAACTACTAAAAGAAGTAAAAACCTTGGCCAACAAGAGAGAACACCAGAGCGGGAGCAGAGCCTGAGCTCTGGCTTCGCTGCAGGGCTGTGGGATGATCCCAGATAAACTACTTTATCTTCAGGTTTTCTCATTTGATGGAGGAACACAGTGATACTGAACCCTCCTTTCCAAAACACACGGTGCTGCTAAGACAGTGCTAACAGACGCCTATTTCTGTAACTAACTACCCCTGGCTAAAGGACACCAAACACGGAGCAATCTGAGCCTCAGGTGACACTGAAGCGGCAGGGGGTCTGTTACACGGGACTGCTGGGCCTCTTGTTTCTTAACCAGAAAAATGCAAACGAGGCAGAATGTCCTGATACGCACAGCGACTGCAGAAAACGGGAGTCAAAGATGTTACATCTAAAAGACAGTTACACCAGACTTCTCCTGTGAAAGACTTACCCCCGCACACTGAGTGGTACATGTGTGTAATTCCATCAGAGGAGCAAAAGGCCATCTCAGCACCTTGGAATGAGCTGCCTAATCCAATGACAAAGTGTGCAACACTAATATAGGTCTGGCAATATGTATGTCTAGACATCAGGCTACCATAGCGTATTTATCATAAACTAGCTCATTGCAGATGAAAAAATACACTTGCCATACAGCATGAACAGGCCTTCATATTTAAATCAGGTGACGAAGCTCTTACACCTGCGTTAAATCCTCTGGTCGTCAGTTGTGATGAATTATGGCAAGGTTTACATTTCCCGTTCTGTTTGGTACTTTGACAATTGTGCTGCAGCAGCACCTAAAGGCCCTCACCAGGAGATGCTGTCTGTGTAACACGCAGTAGAGAACCCTTCCCCTCAGAGCCGCTGCCTGAGCGACAGACAAAACATGGGAGAAAAACAGTATTTTTCTCAGTTTTGCAGCCAGCCCACGGAAGCACAGAAAGATTGCGGGGTGTCACCGTAAGGGAAGAACCTTTGGCAGAGCTAGGGATTGCGTGCAGGCCTGGAGGAGGCTGATGCTGCCTGACCATTTGTGCCTTACGCAGCCAAACTACTGCCCGACGCTGCCTCGCACAGCAGAGGCTGCCGCTCACCCCACAGCCCGCGCCCAGGGCCAGGACAGAGAGAGCAGGGAGAGCACAGGGCCATGGAGAGAGCAGGGAGAGCACAGGGAGAGCACAGGGCCATGGAGAGAGAGCAGGGAGAGCACAGGGCCATGGAGAGAGCAGGGAGAGCACAGGGCCATGGAGAGAGAGCAGGGAGAGCACAGGGAGAGCACAGGGCCATGAGAGAGCAGGGAGAGCACAGGGCCATGGAGAGAGAGCAGGGAGAGCACGGGGCTATGGACAGAGAGCAGGGAGAGCACAGGGCCATGGAGAGAGAGCAGGGAGAGCACAGGGCCATGGAGAGAGCAGGGAGAGCACAGGGCCATGGAGAGAGAGCAGGGAGAGCACAGGGCCATGGAGAGAGAGCAGGGAGAGCCCAGGGCCATGGAGAGAGCAGGGAGAGCCCAGGGCCATGGAGAGAGAGCAGGGAGAGCCCAGGGCCATGGAGAGAGCAGGGAGAGCACAGGGCCATGGAGAGAGCAGGGAGAGCACAGGGCCATGAGAGAGCAGGGAGAGCACGGGGCTATGGAGAGAGAGCAGGGAGAGCACGGGGCTATGGACAGGAGCTGGCGATGGAGCAGTGACCGGCCAGCTCTCTCTGCACGCTGCATTTCCTCTACTGGAAAAGCTGCAGCTGGAACATCGATCCCTAACACCAAGAAACTGGGCTGACATATGCAGGACTCTTCCAGGCCCAGTAGGAAGAAAATAAAGAAAATACAGACCAACCAAACAACCAAAAAAACCCACAAACACCTCTCGTCCCGCCAACAAAGACCAAAACAAACCACAAAAAACAAACCCCAGAGAAACGCACAAAAACCCACCACCACCAAAACACACCAGCCAACGTTCCAGGCAGGCCGTAACTCAATAAGTTGAACTCCACATCTCCGTGCACATGTACAATCTGTTCTCAGGTCGGAACATCACCCCTCACTGGAGTGAAGAAAGGCAGACAGATATTTAATTACATAGATTCAATTCCCTACCATTAGCACTAGGGAAAATCAATTACCTGGTAATTTAAATTAAAAATTGTATTTTCTTAAGCAAAAAGAGATGTCTGCATGAATTATGTACACCCATAACAGGGTGGAGGAAAGAAAACTGCTGCAGTCTCACAGAGTACACAGCGGCGGCTTCTCCAGTTTGCCGTGCCGGCTCTCGGGGGCAGCCCCATGGCCACTGCTCTGCCCACGCTGCCACCAGCGCCCCAGCAGCAACAGGGAAGCACATCTCCTTCAGCACAGGCACAGATACTCACTGTCAGATGGAGAGCGGTATCTCTTCAGCTTCCTGCTAGGGACCAACTCGAACGTCCTCATTTCCCCAATATCGATGCCTTCAGCCATCTCAAGAACCTTCTCCATGACCTGCGAGCCGTATCTGTGTGGATCCAACAGAAACCGCTTTAGAACTGGTCGCACAGGGGCACCACACACACAAACACACACGCTTTTATTATGCGAAACGAGAACTAAAGCTGCCTGAGACAGCACCTGGTGCAAGGGAGACGCTCCCCCCGATTTTGCTGGAGTATTAACACAGGACCTGGGCACCGCAGCCAGTTCAGTGCTGGCAGCCGGGCTGCACACCAGCCAACAAGCTGCCTGGCTCTGAGTGAACCCATTTATGAATAAGAAGCAGTGCAGCCAAACTGATGGTGTTTTAAATTTAAATACATTATCTGTCAAACCATAACATGCGACAAAGCGCACAGGGGTGCGGAGAAGCAGGAGGCAACACGGGCATCGCAGCTTCAGCAAACTCAGCACAGGAGCAACCGACGGGCGCTGGAGTCTCGTCTGGGTCAGTAGCTGCAGACCGCACGTCACCAATACTGAAATCGGGGGTGGCAGATGACAAAGGCGCTGCTCAGCCTTTATTGACCACTCTTTCAAAAGCCATACTGATTTATAGCTTGGTAGCTGTAACTGAAACGTTTTAAATCCCCGAGCCGCAGCTGAGGTGAGGTGGCTGCACCCATCTGTGCACCCCTGCCCCGACCGCAGCCCTGCAGCTCTGCACGGGCAGGACGGCCCTGGACAACCCACCTCTCCTGGCCTTACACCCCCCACTACCCAAGGTTCCCGTCACTCCGGGGACTCAACACATGTTTTCAAGCCGTTTGCACAGCTGAAGCTGAACAACAGAAAAATCCCAAACCTTTCTAACCAAAGAGAACCTATGAACTTGGTCTGAAACCAGCCTCTGACAGCTTCACACTGGGGTTCAAGAAGGAGAAAAAGCAATCTCGCACCTGTTCCGTGGTGTGCTCGCCTTCAAAAGCCAAAAAGCATCAGGTCACTGTCCGTGGACAGGACTCCACAACTGTCCCAACAGCAAGTACTGCAATAGCTTGCAACAGCGTTCAGCCTACCAAGGGCTCTGGAAACCTATTCACTCTCCACTGGAGAAATACCCTTCCTGCTCCTGATGCAGAGGGCCCGGCAGAAATCAAATCCATCTAAACTCCTGGGTGAGAGCCCTGCGCACACACTGCTGGGTGCTGCTTCACTGGCCGGCACCTCTGCCCAGCAGCGGCGGCGGCACCCAGCGTGGGGAGGAGACAGCGGGAGGGAGCAACGGGAGCCAGACAGCGGCGACACCCTCATCCTCCCGATACCCTCGTCCTGCCGACACCCTCGTCCTGCCGACACCCTCCTCCTCCCGACACCCTCCTCCTGCCGACACCCTCGTCCTCCCGACACCCTCGTCCTCCCGCCGCCAGAAGGACGAGGGGTGGGAATCTCTTCTCCTCCCTCTGGCTCGCAGGGAGCAGAGGCCGCTGCCTGTGAGCTGTGACGGGGACGTGAAGGACGACGTCCTCTGCCAGCAGGCTGCAAGAACAGCGATAGATTTGACATGAGTGTGCCACTTGTCTTCACAAAGGATGGACATGTTTGGGGCTCAGATTTCTGCCCAGTCCTGACGTGTTTGTCAAACCTGGCCTTAGAAATCTCAAGTTGTGGAGACTGCACATGGAAGCAGAGGAATTCCACACCTCCTACACCTAACTAGAGTCTCCCTGGTGTGACTTAAATATGTTACTTCTTATCCTGAACCCAGTAGCTCTGGAGCATAATGCTTTCCTCCTCCCTGACCCCCCAATTTTGCAGCCACCTTTAGCATATCTGAGAACACATGCATCTTCTCTCATCAACCCCTAAACTAAATGAATCCTGTCACTTAACTCCTTCCTCACAAACCACGTTTTCTAAGCCTTCTGGACTTTCTCCAGATCATCCCCCAGCAGAACACACCAACAAAGGCTCTGATCTGTATGGACACACAGGCTGTCTTCAGCTAGCAAGTGATCAATGTTAACAAACAAACAAACAAGAGAAAACAACAAGAATACCTCAGTCTTTTAAGTTATTCACTTGATACAGCAGCAACAGCTCTTCCCAAGCAGCAAAAGGCAGTTTCAGAGAAAGCTGCGCGTCCCTTCCCTTCCCCAGACAACTCTAAGTAAAGCTGCCGATGGCTCTTGAACCGCGCGCTGTGCTCACACCCCTGCACAGCACCAGCTCTGGGGAAACGTCCCCACTGATCGTGGCTCTGCTCTGCATCAGCACTAAATCTGCTGCTCGTGTTTGCCTGGAGCGGTGCAGGTAGAGACGTTCATCAGGGAAAGTATGAGCACTTACAGACTTAAATTGCGTTATTTTTTAGGATTTGAGATCTTGCCACATAGTTCTTCACTTCTGTTATCAGCACCTTATAACCGTGGTACTGCATCGATTCCCAAAAGCACTATCACAAAGGCCGCCCTCCATTAATACAGCACATAAATACATTCAGATGAGCTAATGGACCAAAGTGACTATCTCTTAAGATACACCCAATTTCAACATACTACTAAAGCTTGGGAATTTGAAGCTGTTTTAAAACCATGTTCAATTTTAGTGCTTGCAGAGCAAAATAGTTTAGTACTTGGACCATAAAGAAATAAGAAAACATGCAGATCTACATTTAAAGACACTGACTTGGCTCTGTACAAATGACACAAAATATTCCCCAGCAAGGCTTTGGGATAGTGACATTAACAGAAATCAAACTATCAATATGCCCTTCGGTGTTTACAAGCTCCTCTGTCACCGCACAGTTTGCTGATGTTGGACATTAAGCAGTTGCTTCTGTCTTTAAAGCCTTATGTCCAGTTAAAAATAATCACATGAAAAGTGTCGGATCTCCGCAACCTTGCTAGTCACAGTATGCTGGTTCCTGCACGGCACCTGTGATCCCGATGGAGGGAAATCTCTTCCACTCACCGGGTCTGTTTGTATCAGAAACACTGAGCCTTGCGGGGTCGCGCAGGCTGCTCTGCCCTCAAGGGACACTGCAATTCCAGCGCGCAGTGCCACATGCTTTCTGAGATCTCAGCACTGGGACATCAAGAACTACTTTCAGAACACATACATACTTTTCAGCAGCTCGCTCCCCTCCACGCACAAATCAGAGCAAAGAAAACCGTTTTTCCTTCACTGTTAACATGCAGAAAACTGCCCGGGAACCGAAGTTCTCCTGCACCGGTCTCTTCCAGCCCAGCTCTTCGGGGGCTCCTTTTACAAGCGGCTGGGCCGGGCGGCAGCGGGACGCGGCGGGAGCCGCAGGAGGAGCGGCCGGGGAGCCCGATGCACCCCGGCTCCTTCCAGCGCACCGGGCCGGGCCGCGGGGCCTCGGGGGACCCTCCGGGGCAGCGGGGCCCGGGCTCACCGCGGGCCCCGCACGGGCAGGCTCACCGCGGGCCCCGCACGGGCAGGGCTCACCGCGGGCCCCGCACGGGCAGGGCTCACCGCGGGCCCCGCACGGGCAGGGCTCCCCGCGGGCCGGGCCGGGCCTCACCTGCAGCCCATGAAGACGTGGTTGGTCCAGAGCACGGACAGCGCGAGCAGCCGGTCGATGGCGGCGCCGGGGTAGCCGTGGAGGTGGCGGAGGATGAAGCGGCGGCGCAGCTCCCACTGCCGCTCGGTCTCGTTGTACTGCCGCCACTGCTCCAGCGCCGGCTCGGGCGCCGGCTCCGGGGCAGCCATGGCGGGCAGCGGCCGGGCGGGCGCTCCCGCGGCGCCCAGGGGGCCGAGCCGCCGGCGGAGGCCGAGCCGCCGGGAAACAGACACGCAGCGCGCCGGAAGCGGCCCGGGCGTGCCGAGGGGAGCAGGCCCCACGTGCGGGCCAGGCCCCGCTCGCCGCGGGCGGTGGGGATCGCGGGCCCGGCCTCAGCGCCCCGCCCGTCCGTCCGTCCGTCCGTCCGTCCGTCCCGCCGCCCCCGGCCCGGCACGAGCCCCTCACCGCGCGGAGCGGCCCGGCCGGCGCCGCGTCACGTGGCCGCGCGTCACGAGCGCGCGAGACCCCGCGAGAAACCGTCCCCACTGCCGCGGCTCCCCCGCGCCCCCTGGCGGCGGCGCCGCAGCGCGGCGGAACGCGCCGGGGCCTCGGGGGCAGCCCCGGGGTGCGGCGAGCGGCCCGCCGGCTCCCCCCGCCCTGACCCGCACCACTCGCTCTGGGTGCCGCCCTCCCCTTTCCCCGCGGTCTCTCTCGGGGCGCTGTCCGCAAGCAGAACGCTCGGTGCGGAGCCGCCGTTACCAGGGCGGGCGGCGCTGCCGGCAGCCGGGAGGGGGCGCGGGCCCGCGGGGATGGCGAGGAACCGCCGGCAGAGCCGCCCGAGCCCCGCGTTTGTGTTGGCGGACACAGCGGCCCGGGCTGAGCGGGCAGAGCCCGCGGCGAGCAGCAGCAAACAGCACAGCACAGCCGGCAGCTTTCGAGGGTTTTATTTAAAATGTACAGTAAAGTTAGAAAGGTATCAGGCTAAACAGTGCCGGTTCTTCAGTGCCTGTCGTGTAGATACACATAACCCGGCGCGGTTCTCCCGCACTTCATTTGTGAAGAGGAGGGCAAAGAAGATGCAGCGGGGACAGCGTGGGGACAGCGGAGCGAGGGCGAGCGCGGCTGCAGCACACGGGAAGGACACGGCCCCCAACCTGGGGGGTGGATGCGTCGCTGTTGTCACAGCATCAGCTCTCCCTCCTGCCGCTGCTGCTTTGCAACGTTAAAGAGCAAGAGGGGGTTTAATGAGGACACAAGTACCGCTCGACCCACATCCGACAGCCCACGGAGCTTGTTTAATAAGGGGGTGAGACACAGGAGGACACCAATGAAAACACACAGTTCTTCTTACTTTATTTCTTTGTTAATTAAATATTTCATGGCTGCCAACAGAGCAAGTTGCACCATGTTTATATTTCCTTTGACTCTGAACGCGCAGTTTCCAAAACCAATCAAATAACGTATTGAAAATATTCATTTGGCTTCAAACCTCATGGAAGCCCATGGCATTTATATTATTAAAGACACAATTAGAAAAAACATATGCCCATAACAACATTTGAAAGTGTATTCGCTACATCGTTAGTCCGGACATCACATTTCTGTTGCTCTTCAAAATTCCAGGTAAACAATCACTTGTTACCCTGTCTTGTCACACAAATTACAAGACACTTCAACTTCAGATACCATGCAAGTCAGTAAAAGAGCTTCTCCCCAAGACACTAACACTGAAGGTTTGTTCCCCCCTCCCCAGACATAAGACCCTTAAACTCTTCTAGCAGTGGCAGTCTTCTCCCTCAGACCCAGTGCAGCTGGCGAAGACAGATTAAAAAAAGCTACAGAGAGAGAAAAGGGGAAAAAAAGAGAAAAAAACAGAAGATTAGCAAAAAAGAGAGAGACATTTGAAAAGCAGGAAGAAAAAGATGCAACACGAAAACAGCTGACAGAGGAGAGATGGAACCTCCTTGTGGTACCTGAAGCACTTCAAGGAAATCACAAAAGTGAAAACCTTTTTTCCTAAGAGTCTTTAACAAGACTTTACGTAACTTTCAATAGCATTCTAATAAGGCAAATGGTTGGGAAGAACAACCAGTGACCTGCAGCATGGTAAAAAGAAAAGCCACATTAAATGGTTATTTTAGCAGATAATCTAGAAATCATTGACTGACTGACTCTGGTTTTGGGAGCAGGCCAACATTCAACAGTAGAGGAATATTCAAATTATTTTAACTTGTTTAAAAGTTAAAAACAAAACCACAAAACAACCAAAGACTTTTATGGGTAATAGAACTATTTATGGCGAAACAGAATACCTGAGAAAATACACTGTGATCTAAGTTTTACCTGCCTCGAGTCTGGAAACGGAGGCCAGATTGTTGTTGGATGTGGGTGACTGCACAGGGCAAGCGCTGCCCAGAGCGGCTGACACCGTGTGCGCAGAAACCCTTTGTGAGGCTTCAGCACCGTCCCAGCCACCTCGCTAGTAAAATTCTCAGCGGCAGCTTGCACTAAAACCAACATCACCTATACGAGCTGGGTCTGAGGTGTCTTGCCTTCCAAAAACCCGGGATGTGAAGGCTTTTTGTTGGAACTATTTGGCAGCAGGGTCGGGACGTGTGGATTCACCCACGTGGCCCGCACACAGTGCAACTGGGGGACCAGGGCACAACACGCAAGGCTGACAGGGAAATGGGGATTACATGCTCATCTTTAGGCAGCGTGAAATAGCAAAAGAAAAAATAAAAGCAAATTAAAAAAAAAATATATATATATAGATGATGTAATGAAAACAACACTCGGTATAAAACGTTTTTTATATCTCAACTACGTGATAATTAAACTAAGGTGGTGGTGTCATTTTAACGTCACCAATAAATACATTTAAACTGCGTTGTTATTTTGCCAGCAAAAATAACTCACAGAACTTATTTCCACATCCCTTATTTATCTGGGTGAAGAGGGACCAGGAGAAAGGGGAATCCATGAATCTTGTAGGATTTAAAGTTGCAGCATCCAAATCCTTGTTAGGACTAATTTTACATTGTTTAATAAAAGCAATAACCACCAGTACATAGTAAAGACAGAATCACAATGAGGATATAGGAGAGAGCAAGGGTAACACCATGGAAAGGTCACAGCTGAAATGCTGTCACGTTTGATTAGACCCTCCGATTTAACAAGTAAATGAAGGTCCATTCCAGCCCATTGTATTCAGGGGTAATTACTCAGTACAGAGCCATGGGTTACTGTAAAAGAAGGGCAAAGAAAACAAAAAACAAAAGAAGTAAATGTTAACCAGCATTCACTGTCTGATGAAGTCTTTATTTAAAAACAAAACTCATCCAGAAATACACAAACACCTGCAGGCAAACCACAGTTACGCTTGGCCAGAGTGAACTCCTGGCCCCAGTGAGCAAAACACCCTCCTTTTTAGTGCAATTCCTGCAGTAAAACAAGGTTTTTGCTGGATAGAACATATGAAAAGCAACTTGCCAGCATCCGTACACCTGTAAACAGATGCCAAGTAAAAAAAAAATGTAAAGGTAATACTTTTTGCATTAAAACCAGAAATTGTTGGAATCACTGAGAAGAAAGTCGAAGAAATATCATCGTCTTTCTTCACAAACATATGTACAGCAAGGTGAGCAGCTTTCCCTGAGACCGGATCCGGGATGCGCATCCAGGTCAGCACACCGAGGGGGAGACAAGGCACGAGATCCTTCCTGACCCCTGCGGCATCCAGAGAACACTTGGTTGCAAACCCTGGATCCAAGTTTGAGAATCCCTCAAGCCTGGGGACTAAAGGTTTGGACTCAGGTCCACGCCTGTGAGGATGGCAAGTTTTGCAAAAAATCCTTTAAAATTATTAAGGGGGGTAATGAGGGGTTAGATACAGCAAACTAAAAAGGGGAGAGGGCAGCCAATCTCTTCAGACAGCACATCCCACTCCACGGCAGCATCAGGCTGCCTTCAGAGCGGTCCAGCGAAGGGCTGAACCCCCGGCACGGGGCAGCCGCGCTCTCCGACCACGCAGCCCGCGCACAAAACGGTGGGAGAGGCCAAAAGCCGAGCAACTGAGAAGCGGGACACTGACCCTACGAGCACTCGGCAGCCCGCGACTGCCCAAAACAGGAGAGGGATCGGCAATGAGCATCTCCTGCCAGTTCCACGGAAGCTTTTGCTGGATTATTCACAAGAAAAACCATAACCCAGAACAGCCAAGGGTGTGAACTCTTGCTTAAAACAAAACGGTGAATGCAGGAAGGGAGCAATGAGGAAAGGTGAGCAAACAGGCACAGTGGCATAGCTGCGTGTTAACCAAACGTGGGGGCATTTGCTTCTGGTGTGAAGGGAAAGGTTCTACAGGAAACCCGAACTGAAAATGAAAGAAAAAGGCAGATTAATGGTTTTATGGATTAATGACAAAAAACAAATAAAAATATAAATGTTTCCTAACACACACACACAATAAATGTTGCTACGTGTTAATAAGGTTTAATTTGATTACAAAACATGCTTTATGCAGACACACACATGCATACACGCACACACACTCAGCAGTGGGATGAACCAAATTTATTTTCTAAAACAATCCTTTCACAGTTTTGCAAGCTACTGGACTCATCAACTGTGACTTGTTTGTATCCTCGCAAAACAGTGCAGCCCTGCAATACTTTATGGATCAATATGGAGAGTATTTTTCTGAATTCTGGAAAAGTACCGTATATACATATTTAATTTAGCAAGGACAAATGCCCATTGAAAAAGGCACTGTCTGCATTTGTATAGCAGGAACAAAGAACATCATTTGATTCAAAGCCCAGCACACAACAGTGCACAGTTACAAGGACTGACAAAAGCAATCCAAAACCAACAAAAATCAGTAATGTTCACTCTAACTGCACTTTAGCTGTGCCTTCGTACGCAGCACCAGAATGAACACTGTTATTCTTCGAGCCTATTTTTCCACAGGCAGAGCATGGTAAGTAGAGAATTGTTCTTTCCATTGTTTTACGGTTACCGTTGGCAGCAGAGACATTAATTCAACCGGACTGCTCAAGATGACCACAAGCTCCGGTTCGAGTCAGTGCAAGACCCTTCTGAAGCTCTTCTGTTAAGTGGAACATCCCATTGAAATTAAATTCAAATGCCTCTCACTGACAGTGTTATGTTTACTTGCTTTTCCATTTCCCTTGGTGGAGCTAATATGGAAGGAATCCTGGAATCAGCTTTTCCCTATTTAAGGGCAGACCTTAAGTTAGTTTGGACTGTATCCTGGAGAGAATGTAAATCCTAGCTGTGTCTGCAGGGAAGGGTGGACTTGAGGCTGAGTTTTCAGGGTGTTTTATAGCTCAGTGCTGCTGTTCCAACAGGTCCCTTCTCCACGAGACCTGCGTACCTCAGCCTGGGGTGCTGTCACCCTTGCCTTGGATAATAAGTATTGCTGCTCTGTCAAGAAGCAAGACATTCCTGTGGGAGCTTTCTTCTTCCTCTCACCAGAGAATCAACAGCAGATTTAAAAGGCTCAATTAAACACACTCAACCTAGCTATAACTAGACCACTGTCATTAGCAGTTTAACTAATAACCCTAATGAGGACGCTGCTCTCCTGCCAGGCAGGTGCATTTCTTACACATCTTTGTTTAAATGAGCTTTCACTTTACAATAGGTGCTGGCGTTTCGTACTGCAGATATCTGCTTATGGCCAGGTTTGTTAACCCTTTCAGGCAACATTATCTGGTCCCTAAGCCTGCCCATGACTACACGGCCACCTTACATCCCTGCCCATGTGAAGGCAGAGACGCTCTGGACAGAGCCTGGAGCAGAGCTGACTCACGGCACAACACTGCTGACAGGGCTCTGCTCCACTGGGAACTCTCCACGCCTTGGCCAGACTCCTCAAACTCAGATGCTGGCCTTGTTCAGGGACAAAGTGCACTGGCAGGCGTTCCGGACACGTCTTGAATGCAGCCCTCGACGACCACCAGCCTCACCCTAGCTGTGGCACACTGGGCATGGCTCCTAGCAGTGTGGGTCGGCGTCTGTCTGCCACAACTGAACATCCAAATCATGGGCAACCCACTTGACATTAAAATGTCATAAAGTCTCCTGGTCTATTTTCAGAGCCTTCATTATCTGCTAAACGCTCAGCCTCTCATCTCTTGGGGTTTTGGACAACCAACTATCATCGGTCAGCAGGTGAATACTGGTTTGGTTACCCGGCAGTAGTTTCTTTAACGCCCCCTTGTATATACATACACACACACACTCATGCGCACACAGTTTGGTGATTCTCTGGTACTTTGGGACACAGGAAAGCTCTAGGTTTGGCAGATTTTACCATCTGTTAGTATGTGAAGCGGGGGATAGAAGCTAGTCTGGCATCTACCTTCACCTGCGCTGTAACCACAAGTTAACACTGCAACTTGGAGGGGTGGAAGAGAAGGAGGAGAAAGGGAAAAGACATTTTCGTGGCTAGCTGGGTTCTACCATCAGCACCACATCTCCATAGCAATTGTTGCCATAGTATCAACATGACCTACATGATTAAAGATTACAATTTTTTTCTAAAGGAAATGAAATAAAGAAAATGGAGCCAACAAAGTGCTGGGAAGGTTTAAAAGGAAGAGGACCTAATCCTTTTTTTCTAGATTTCGTGTCCTAATATTGATTCACTCTACATTTTACTTTGCAGAACCTTTAAATACAAACTTCATTACATCTTTTTTCTACAACTGCATATGTAGAGAGAGACTGGTTGGGCATGTATAGTAAGGGTGAAAGCAGCAGAAGACAGAGATAATACTTATAGGCTTCTGGACTTGCACGGGATCTGCTTTTTTAGGAACTGTAACTGATCCCACTGTGAGCTCTATATTAGTTAATGACGCTTACCAGGACAATGAGCCTCATGCACCATGCAGCCAAACAGCAGCTAACTGTAAAACAGCATACATGTAAGAGCTAATAATGGTGATGATAATGATGTAACAAAAACAAAACAAAACAAAAAAAAAATCAAAAAAAACCAAAACAAACCAAAAACAACCAAACAAAAAAAATCAAGTAATGATTAGTGCAAATTACAGAGCTTGGGTTTAAAAGAGTCATCTGTGAAAGAAAAAGGCTAGTGAACTGCCAGCCACTAGTAAACAAGACAGAATTAAGCTACAGCTTGTGAAATTCATGGATTGTTAGAGATATAGATATTTACGATTTAAATGAATTATGAACAACTGGAGAAGTGACCGAGTAAAGAAGACAGCACCATTTTAACACAGCTATTTTCCTGGAGGAGAGAGAGGCCCCTAATACCTTCCCAAGCCCTTCTCACGTGCTGACCTATCTCTTCTGTGGAGTTTTCTGTGCGTTTCTGTGTCCTTAACTGACACGGACGGTACTAATGTTTTTCCATATCTATGTGCTTGGTGTCATAGAGCTCTCCTGAGATCAAAACTGTTTCTAGAAACAAGAGCATGGCCTGGGCCACGGTGACTAATTCCTCAAACTACAGGGCATGTTGTCTCCCTTTTTTGCATTCCTGACCCTAACTGATCTCAGGGGTGAAGTCTGCAGTCCACAGAGTGCAGATGTCTGAGGGCTCTAAGCATGAAAGAACTCAGCTGTGTATTTCTCACACAGTCCAGGCTGGGGAGAGAAGTCTGTCCCCAGTCAGTCTCAGGCTCCTCAGTATGAGAAGACATTAAAACCCCCTGGAGGTAATTCAAAAGAGCAAATCAAAATACACAGTGGAAAAAGGAACGGACAAGTGAGAAAAGGGCAGGAGCGCTAATTGCTCATCGCAAAAGAATACTGACATTGAAGCAACTCCAGCTCAAAACTAAAAAGACTAAACCAGGATTCCGTTCTGGATATTAGGTTTTTCCTCTCCTGTCTCATTTGATTCCAACCTTAACAGTCAAGGGCTATTTTCTCTGACAAACAATCCCATCAGCTCTTTGGGCACGTGCCATATTGTTCATATTAATGGCACTTCTCCATGTACTTAAGACTGCATAGCGCAGGCAAGATTTACTCTGGACTTCCCCCAGGGATGTGCAGAGAGGGGATTGTAGCAGTGGTGCAGAAACCAGACCCTTGTTTATCTGTGCACTGCTCTTTGTACACAAGCTTAGGTGGCACAGCACTCCATTTTGGGAAACGTACCCCTACGAGAAGAAAAGGAGCTGCTGCTCGCTAGGTGAACCAGGACTGTTTGAGCTGTACGGCTGGTTGCTCCTGAGCAGCTGCAGAGCATTAGGAGCCTGGCACGGGCACTGCAGATCACTGCCCAGATCACAGGATGCTGATGAGGGACTGGATCCTGTCACAGGGAACTCCCACTAAAGCCATGCAGTATCTCTCCCTGTTTCTGTGGGCAGCAAAAAGCTGAGTTAGGGCTGGAGAAGAATACTAGCACTAACAAAGAGCTATGACCTGTCCTGTAATTTTCCAGCCATACATTTTGCAGATTCCAGAATTCAAGACTATTAGTCTCCCTGAATAACTTCCACATTTTAAGCTTTTATACAACCTAAACAACTAAGACCCTGAGAAAGGACACGCCCCTCTCTGGGGGTAGGGGGACATCCCTGCTACCCACATGTGAGCCTTGGCAGCCAATATTGTTCTACTTTATTACAAGCACTGACAGACCAAGGGAGGAGCAGGGAATCTCAGGGAATAACAAGAAGTTCATCCTCTCTTGTGCTGTCAGCAAGCAATGAAGGATGACAGCTAAAGGTAAAATGCTTCCGGCAACTGCTCAGCCTTACCAGGGATTAAATCTGGCTGCAAACCTTCTGCTGATTAAGGACTGGCTGGGTTGGGAAAGAGAGAACATCCAGAAAAATAGTAAAGGAGAACCATTACCAAAAGGCAAATACCACTGGGTTAGCAACTTACTTTTTTCTTTCCTTATCTCTTTTAAGAGTTTGCGATCCTCCAGCCTGCTGAGCCTGAGATTGGAGCAATTCAGCTGCTGTCTTCCTTTGTTTAAATGCATTTACTTCATCATCCAGAGACTTCTTCTTATCCTCTAGCTTCTTTTTTTCATCCTGATGTAACTTCTTCAGGCGATCAAACTTTTCATGCAGCTGGAGAGAAAGGAGAGAGGTGAGCCGGACCCAGCACTACCAGATATTCTGTTCACAGGAAAAGAGGAAGATGGAAGGATCCCATGAGACCCGAGCCTTCAAGTCTCCATTGGTCCCTACGTCATTTCTAGCCCCCTGAGCTGACACTGCGTAGACAAAGGGCAGGGAACAGTCTCCCTCCACAACAGCTTACAAACGCAGCAGTGTTCTAGTGATGCACCATTGCACAGATTAACAACAGAGGATTGGGAGAGTATAATCATAAAATAACGTTAATCCATCTCTAGGGGTCTCTGCCTTATTCCTCTTTAAAGGTCAGTAAATTAATGTTTTTTTCATAATGATAATAAGTTGTATGGGTGTATTTTTTATATAAAAAGATTGTACCAGGGCCTGAATTTTGCCACACTGCAATTCTCCATCAGAATCAACACTACGGCAGTTCCAGGGTGCAGTGAGTTGTACACGACAAGCACCATGATCTAGTTTTGTCCTACAGGATGCACACTCTCACATCCCCATGACCCCAAGTTAAACTTTCAACTTGTCAATAAGAAAGTCCTAAACCACACTCTGCAGAAAGTGCTTTGGCAGCAGCTACCTGCTGGGGAGCAGATCTATCACTCACAACCATGAAGAGACAAGTACTGCATCCTTCACCTCTTTTTCAGCCTCCTTCAGCTCCGCTTCTTTTTCCTTGACCCTCTGGACAAACATTTGTCTCATTGCCTCTTCCTTTTTCTGCAGTTCTCCCAGAAACTCATTTCTTTTGGCTTCATAAGTTTCTTGCAAGCTGAAAATACAGGAAAGTCCAGTGATACGGCTTGAGACAAACCCTGCTTCCTCTGAGCCTCTGAAATCAGGCCCTCACCAAGAATATTGCTTGCCCACAGCACATTTGCTACTCACCCACCCATATGTGCCCAAGGTCTTCTTTATCCAACTGCTTCTGGGGTATGCAAGCTATTGTACTTTTCTGTACGCTGAATGTTGGGCAATTCAGAGACCAGCTAGCAACAAACACTAGTTCAGAGGGACACTGCTGTATCTCTACAGCACAGACCTTTCTACTCCTATACTTGCATTTTCACAGTCAATCCTGCACACACACTCTGCGTTTTCACCTTCTCTCACTCAGCCAGCACCTTTGCTGAAGTCTGGATTTATCTGACCTGGCAGGTTTTCTCGCTGCATTGGTTCCTGACGTGCTCTCTCAAGGGCACACACATACACACACACAGCACATCTAACAAAGCCTCTCTCGAGCTGTCCTGTCTCCTCCAAGGATCCTACCTGAAGGGTTTGCTGTCTGGATCAGTGTCCTTGAAACCCATCTCTTCCAGCTTACATCGCCGGTACAGCTCATAGTGGCGTGTGTGGGTCTGTTCACGAAGGTCTTCCATGTTCACACGAATCAGCATCTCCCGCAGCTTCACAAAGTCGCAGTGAGCTTCATTCTCCACTTTAAGATGACATGATAAGGAGTAAGATGGGGGCAGAAGCAGAGGTTTCTTCCCACATCCTCCACCTGTCTACTCCTGCAAGAGGTTTAACAGCCCTTCCAAGCAGAGAAAACTGTTGCTATAGGCCTTACACAAGGATTTAACAAAGGATAATTCCCACTGAGATATTAAAATTCCAGCAGGCACTTGCTCCTCTTATGAGAGCCCACTGCCTCCTGACAGAAGTGTCACCATTCATGCCATGAAAATCCCAGGGCTCAACTCACCCTGCACTGTGCCCCAGGGGTACTGACGAGCTTTCAGCATTTTGTTTCCTATTTTCAGCTCCTCCGTGCTCCCGATCACTGCAAATGGCAAGTGGGCCTGGAACACATTTAACGATACTCAGGTTAGTCCCTCTCAACTCTGTCTGATTTGCCAGCACATAGGGATTAGCACAGCCACTGAGCAAGACAGTCATGATGCACACGCTAATCGCGGGGAATCTAGTCACTGGCCACTAGCCCAAGACAAGGGGGGAGAAGGGAGGGTCCTTTTTGGAAACCTTGTTAGTGCTACCACTCTATATCCTCTACCTGGCTGATCCTCCCAGCCACAGGGTCCCAGGTGAGATGAGCCAGTGCAAGACTGGCACCAGAACGACAGCTCAAACAAGGTGCTGCGCGGCTCTGACTGCGGTGCTGTCCCAGGGATTGCCGTGGCTGAGGAGAGCATCTGCACAAGCACAGAAGCAACAGAAGAGGTCTTGGAGCCTTCTCGATTTGATCCCCCCAACCACTCCCTCAGCTCACACTGGAGCACGAGACAAGTCGCTCTACCGGATCATGAGATCGAAGTCCCTCCTTCACCCCAGAGTAACAGCGTTTTCCTCCCTGCTTGCTTCGGCCCTGGTAAAGAAGGGCTGAAATCGCCAGCGTGCCCTGAGCTCTGCCCCAGGCTGACCCTGCATTCCCTGCGGCTGTGCCCAGCCTGCCCCACACTAACACCCCACATGCTTCCTGCACTGCACTGGGGGTCATCCTCAGCACCCTTTCTCCCAATTCTCGCAGCACTCCTTTATCAAAACTGCTCCTAAGAAACCCAAAGGAGTGTCAATGGCTTTATAAAAATCCTCATGGTGTTGATACTACATGCAACTACTGCTCAATGGCTGACAAGGGAGGCCAAATCCAGGGATCACACCCATGAGGAGCTGTCCTGGGGACAGCAGAACAGGGCTGTGCTGCTACCTCAGCTCTGCCTTTTACACTCTTCAATCCAAGATACACACTCCACAGAGTGTGGGCGTTACAAGTACCCAAAGACAAACTAAGAACAAGAGGAATTTCCTTTTCAAAAACTCCAAAATATAAACCAGTCACTTCTTACTAAAGAAGATACTTTTTGCCTTCTGCAGAGAAACTAAGAGATGCACCCAGTACAAGCTCAGCGGAGTTGGAACAGAAACACTCCTGGCACCTCGCTAGGCTCAGAAAGCCTCACCTCACGTTCCTCTCATTCCCCAAACTCAGGCAGCCAAGCAAACTCCCCAAACCTCAGATAGTGAAAGAAATACCGCGCTACGGCCACACAGGCACAGCCTGAACCTCAACCACCCATGGGCCAGGTTACCATCACCAGCAGAGTCACTTCCTCCACTGGTACCAACCCAGGGAGAAAGTGCTGGGGATTTCCTTCTTCCACCAGCAAGGAAATTCCACCTCCCGCCAGGTGGGACAGCTCATATAGCTGCCTGTGGTTTCATTTAACTAGCAGGTGTGGGGAGAATATTTTCTTCAGTAATTAGACTAAATCATTCAAAATGGAAAAGCCAATAGGGAGTTGAAAGAATGCGAGAGCTTGTTTTTCTTATTTAAGAACAAAATCCAGGTGGGAAGAGACCTAAAGAATTTTGGACAGTGTTTTCTCTGAACTTGTAAATATAAGCCTGGTGGGATTCTCAAGACGACCAAATCAGTTTCAAGGAAAATCAGGCATCTTGTTCCAAAGATTTGTTTAATCTGATTATTTTCTAAATACTTCCCTTGATGCCTTTGTTCATGGTTAAATACTTTTTTTTCTGATCATCATGGCCCAGATTTTAAATCCTTCAGTTAATCAACTCCTGCCAGATCAAGCAATATTTTCCCTGTTTAGTAAATCAATTTGGAATGCAAAATACCTTGGGAAAAAAAAGTCCTAATCAATCCAGCACAAGTGGCTACAATAAAGTAAAAGGCATACGAAAGTGAGTTTGCATTTTTTAAAGCCTAATTTTACTTTTCATGCAAAATACAACTAATGCAGGTTATAAGCAAAACATCAAGTAATCAAAAGGCCAGTCTCAATTTTTTCTGTAATTAAAAACAAACAAACAAAACTGATCCAGAGAAGTTGCTGGTCAGCAAGAGGCACTACTTAAGCATGAAGACTCCATTTACAACCTTTCAAAGACGTTGATCTGTAACAGACAAAGACTCTGCAGAGAAGTACAAACACAAAGGTTAAGGCAACTGATTTAAATCAAAGTTTCCCATTCCTCAATCTTAAACATGACCAAAATTAACAAATTTAAGTCACAAACTTAACCCATCCTGGCTCTTTTACTGTCTCAATCCCTCCACAAGCTCATCTCCTGACCTGAAGCATAAGCAGATTTGCTGCTCATAAAATCAGTATTTGTATACAAGTTTTCCAGGTCTGCAAAACTGCCTTGATCAGATGCAGATTCTGGCCTGCTTAGTCCTCATAAACTTGGTAATTATGACTTGTATCAGTTTAACGGAGGATTTAAAGAGCTAATCATTCTGTGCAGTGGCTGACACAACCCAGAAATGTCTATGACCTGAGACAGCAATTCCCTGCCAGAAGACACGTAAATGGCTCACAGATGAGCAGAGGTTTACCTCTGCCCTCAGAAGGACCAAGGGGAGAGCACTCCTCCCTTTGCCATCACACCTCTGGTTCCTTGAGGATGATGTTGCACGTTCGTTTCCACTGTATTTCTGCACAGTGGGAGCACTAAGCACTGAGAAAGATCCCATCACAAAACTACTCTGACCAGGAAACCACCACTGACAGCTCCTGCATTAGGACAAACTTCATGCTTCTTTCAGGCCTCCCTACAACCATTAATGTTAGATTGAGAGACGACATGAAAGCACATCAGCAGGACCTATGCTTCATCAACAGCAGTTAAGCAACTTCCCCTACTTGCTTTCCTGTAAAAAGCCTTCTGGAAAATGAGGCTATGGTCAGGATGTGCTGACAGAGGGTCCAAGGGACACCTTGCTCCATCTTCGGGGAGCCACAGACGAGGCACCCACGATACTGGGAACACCAGAGCCAGAACAACCACCTGCAGGCACCTTGAGACTTGTCTGACCCAAGTTGAGTACTGTTTTTCAGATGTTGCTGGTTAAGCTGTGTAACTCCCTGTCACAGGATCCTGGAAGTTCACTGCTGGGGTGACACATGGGACAGAAATCCAGAGAAACCCTTGAGCTCAACGGAGTTAGATGCTGCAGAAGTATGTGGGTGAAATGAAACATCATACACGTTCCCTCTATTCTTATATAATCCAAAAGTGACCAAAAGCAGATATTTCGGCAAGAGGAGGGCCACTGGGCCGGATGGGCCTCTGGTCCCACCCTTCTGTTTTATTTTTCACATCAGCACTTGGATATAGCTCAAGGGAAGCCACTGCTCTAACCAGGCTCATTTTATCCCCCTGTCCATCTGTTCTGGCCAACAGCACCAGAGCCAAAAGGCCAAACCCAACCAAGAACCCACCTAAGTAACTTGATCAATAACAAAACAGGAACTCAGTGCACACAGGAGTTCCAGAGTCAGCCAGCTGAAGGGGCTCTTTTGCAAGTACAGCCACGGGCAAGAGGAGATGCCCACAGAGGCAGGGCTTTGCAGGAAACACCAGCCCAGGAGAGCAAAACTGCTTGGTGCAAAAAACACAGACTGAGGAACAGAGAGGTGCGTATCCGTAGACAGCCTGCCCCTCACACCAGACAGGTAATACCCATCTGATTAATTCATAACCCAGGACCATCCTCACCCTGCACAGCCAAGCCTCACCATCTGTCCCATTTTCTACAAGTCCCTCAACAGATTTGCAGTAGGAGAGGGAAGGGGTTAAAACACAGTCTGTTTTCTGACTAGAAAAGCCCACCAGAGCAGCGGTAGCCCACCACAAGGCTCTGCTAGCCCAGGATGACACTGCAAGGATTGGATCCCTGTGAAATCTTCTGGTTTTAAAACACAAAATAAAAGGGAAACTGGATTTAAGAAGCACCCCAAAATGGGCCACCAATGCCTACAGTGATAGTACTGCTCTGAGAAAGCAGGAAGTGCCGAGTCACTTACATTCATTGTCCCATTTATCTCTGCCACTGATTCATCGTCTGTTGGGAACTGGTAGATCTGGACCCCATTACTGACCAGTTCACTTGTGATTTTTATCTTAAATTTGGTCAGCTCACTCTTGGAAATGGCATCAGATTTGGCAATAATGGGAATGATGTTCACCTAGAAAGGAAGAGAGTGGTAAGAAGTTCTCAGCTTTGCTCCAGGAAGTTTTTCCAAGTCTGCAATATACCTTACAAAAACTTAAGTGCTCAATAAATCTACAGTCATCTACACTAGCATAAGGGCTATTCAAGGTGGGCAGATGCACCTTGAAAAAGCCGCAGCCTTTCCACCACGCACATGGCAAAGCTGCACAGTAAGAGTTAAACACACCTACCTTGCTGTCAAGCTTCTTCATTGTTACCAAGTCCAGGGATTTCAGTGAGTGGCCTGTCGGAGCAATGAAGTACAAGCAAGCGTGGATCCGGGTGTCATGGTAGTTGTGCAAAGCCCTTTTTATCTTCAGTTCTTCTTGCAAGTAGGCTTCAAACTGAGCATCAATGAACTCGACGATGGGCTTATAGCTTTGGTGGAAGGAAAAAAAAAAAACTTGTACACTTTGCAGTCAGAGAGGTAAACTGTGCTCCTTTGCTTGCATTTAATAAACTAACTGCTTGTTAGATTTCACTTCCCAAGACCAATTCCCTCAACTGCCCTTCCTCCCCATCTGTATGAGATTTAAAAGTTGCACTACTGACAAGGAGATGCAGTCCTACATCAGACTCTAGCAGCCTGTTTGACAAAATACAGTACTAGAGACCCAGCAGAGGACAGGAGACGCACCATCCTCTCCAGGGGAAGTGCGCTCTCAGACTTTGAAATATGAGAGTGAGAGACTTTTAAAAGGAAGGATAACACAGACTCATTCGCAGCAGCATGTAACCCTTCTTGCACCCAGGGAGCGAACAGCTTGCTGCTCTCGCAACCCCAAGTCCTGCAGCTGGAAGACACATCTCCATTCAGTAGCACCTTTGCCCACTGCTCTGGGGCAGGAAATCCCTGACACTCCCTTGCAAGGCCATCTGAAACACAGACGCTGTCAGACTCACAACGTAAAGGACATCAGTGCATCTTAAACAAAACTAAAGAGAAAAATCTAACAGACCCACAACAAAGCAAATTCCACATACTACGTCTCTGTGGAGATGGGCCTTGGACTCTGGTGGAATTGCAAAGCCCTTAACCACCACACTCCAGCCACACTGGGATGTGAGTTGCCAGAGATACTCCCCAGAGTTCCTCGCTGCATGTTTATCGTGATTCCTTTGGCAACATGCAAGAGTCTTGCCACAAGTGGCTGTTAAGCCAAATGGTCACCAGACCACACTAGTGGTTTGGTCGGCAGCTTGTGGTCAGCACAGCACCAGGAAGCAAGTGCAGATGCCCTGGAGCTCTCCGCTCTCCCCACCAGATGAATTTGGGCAGAATGCTGCCAGCAGGGCGGATATTACTCTGACAGCATGAGAAAAGCTGCTCTGAGAGCTTGAGCAGTGCTGACACACCACAGCCTCTGTCCTCTCTTCTACTTGCCCCATCCCAAAGAGGTAACACGGACAACCCATAAGAGGGAAGGAGGAGAACTTTACAGCACAGTCTGGCCCAACTAGGGCACAGGAAGAGACCCTGCATGAACAAACCAGGTCACGATACAGCCTCTCTCCCCCTTCACTCACCTGTCCTCTTTGTTGATCTGATCCCCAAAGCCCACTGTGCTCACAATGGTCAGTTTGAGGTTGACATTGCTCTCCTGCAGGTCATAGGTACTGGATTTCAGCTGGACCCCAGGCTGTGAGTGAGATGCTGGGTCACCTTCAAACTTGGTGTTGAAAAGCGTGTCCATGAGGGTAGACTTACCGAGGCCAGTTTCCCCTAATGGATGAAAAGAAAGTTGAAATGTTCCGTTGAATATTAATATGGTTTGGCCTTTCAGCTTCCAGATGTTAACAAGGGTGAAATTGTAGCAGATGAAAACAGATCTCATGCTCCAAAGGGATTGTCTGGCAAGCAGAGAGCCATGTACAATGGGAGGTCTGTATTCCGAGCAAATTACATTTCACAGTCTAATGACCATTAATATTGTTAGAAAATAGAGATGAAAAGAAAGAGGTGAAAATGCAAAGGGGAAAACACTGTTCAGATCCTGCATAAACCCACAACTACCCTTCAGAAGATGCTGTTTTCATTAAAAAGTGGGAGGGGGAATGAGGCTCATTTCCAATACCAAAAAAAGATGCTAGGGTTCAATAGGTCTCTAATAAGCGGCCACTGAAATAGTTTTCTTCTGTGCAGAAACACTGAGAGTTGGTTCCAGTCCTACAGCAAGCTGTGCAGTTGGTTTCTTATACCCACAACAGATTGAGTTGGGGGATCCACCTTCTAGACTGGGAGGGGGCATTTTCTGTAATATCTGGTTTCCATACCTTAGGGGCTACACAAGCTACACAATACTCAAAAATCCTCTTCTGAAAGTTCTGCAGCATTAAACTGATATTTGGATTCCATCTATCAAAAGGGAAGTATTTCCTTGTCTGGAAGCGACAAATCCCAGAGACCAGTCTTAAATTTGTTTTAGATACATCCCGGGAAGAACAAAACAAAGCCGTCTGTGCACACATTCTGCAGGGCAGCCTCCCTCACTGTGCTCTGACAACGGAGCAGCTTTCTGAGCTGAAAGGATCTGACTGCGTGCTAAACTTGTAAGCAGTCTGGTCTGCTGCCCTGCGAGGGCTGTTTTGTTTTGTGGAAACAGCAATTTCTGAGCTGCCCATTTGGCTTTTGTGGAAACTTCAAGCTGAACCCCACCCGCTGAGAAGGCTGCTCCTCCAGCCTGCTGTGGGACCACAGGGAGTCGGTGTCTGGCTGGAGCAGCCTTCCCCTCCCTCCCCGAGCCCTCAGTTCCCAACCAAGACAACTTCATCATTTTCCTACTTCACTCAGAAGAAAAGAGCTTATTTTTGTAGGCTTAGAGGTCTGCAACAGATCCAAACTTGCATGAAATGCTCAATTCAACAAGGAGAAGCTCCTCCCCATCCTCCCCTGTCCAAATCTCCGAGCCTCACCTCTGCAAGCAGTCAAATTCCCCTCTCTTGGCCCCAGAAGGGACTTCTCTCACTCAAGGCTGAAGTACATTACAGACAGGGGAGGGCAAACATCCACTGCTCTGGGAACTAAGCGGTCTCTGATTGCCAGGATCATATATCAAGTCTCTTTCCAGAAGGCAGCAAAATTCATTAACATTTGAAAGTCAATGTACACCTTGAGCTGCAGAGCTGCCCAGAGCCAGCCAAGAGCTTGTACTCCATCCCTGACTGATGCCAGCTACGGTCATAACAGCCACAAATCCAGTTGCTCTTCACACCAATCCTGTTTGCAGTCTGAAGGGGCGAAGAGGGAGTCAGCACCGGGAGCTGGCATTCCTGCAGTCCCTTGTGCAGGCTAATGCATCAGCCGTAACTACACCAGCACCCACCGGCATGCACAGACACAAGGATGGGAGGGGGACCCAGCAAAGCACAAGGTTATCTCTGTGACTGGAAGAATGAGCTGGACCATCCAGAAGATTCGTAGCTGATCACAGCAAGCCATTTGTTGACTTTGAATCTCATAGTCTGAGCTTTTGGTGTACTATTTGCCCCAAATGGCGAACAGGTGCCCAAAGCACAGCACACCAGAGCCATGGCCACATTTTGGCCAGGGATTTTGAGAGTTAACAGCAGACAGCCTGCATGACCGCCGGGCCTTTCTCAGGGATTTCAGGAAAACAGCAGCATTTAAAAAAAAAGACAAAAATCCGAACAGCCTGAGAAGGCTGCAGCATTTCCAGAGCCTCTGCCAAGGGATGGGTGGGACAGAGCAGCGGATGCCAGGATCCCTGATGGGGCATCTTGGGACAGGGGGCTCAGCCTGCTGGGAAGGCAGCCGTGGGGTGCGGGAGCATCACCCACGCACTAGCCTGCAAACCCCACCTGTGCTGCCATCCCGCACCCTTCATCCCAAAGCCTGGCAGGCCCCAGAGCACGGTCACATCCAGCAACCCACATCCTGAGCCTCCAGGGCTGCAGGACAGAGTGACAGGGGAGCAGCAGCGGGGACCAGGGCAGGGAGCTGCTCTCTGCAGCGGATACACAAGGCCGCTTGTAAATCACGCTGGTTTCCGGGCAGACAAACACCCTGTAAACAGCCTGTCGTTTCTGCTTCCCTCCTTCTTTAGGGCGAAAAGTGTTCACGTGAGGCCAAGACCATTGTTTAAACACATCCTGAACCTGCTTATCATTAACTACTTTAAATCAACCTAATGTATTGTTTCCAGCAGGAGAGTGACTGTAACTGTCAGAGGGGCCAGGAGAAGTGCATAAGAGATGCAGGGAAATTTTTAACAGAACATGCTTTTATATTCCACCTCATACCAGCTACACAGGGCCAGCAAAGGCAACTTCAAAGTCACACACTGAGGTTTTCCTTTAGGAAGGGGAAGATCTGAACTGGTAAGACATTTTTCCCTAGGTGGGAGCTGCCCACCCAACACCTACAACACCAGCCACTAACATGGCATCTCAAACGTGAAGTCTGCACACTCAAAATTATATTCAGCCAGCAAATACACCCATTCCTGCACTGTGTAACCCCCCCGACATGGCACAAGGAAGAGGACAGAAGAGAGAGGAATGTCTCAGCTAAAAGAAACACGTTAATGCTCATGGAGTGATGTAAGACAGTGAAAAACTGAAGAAGTTAATAAAGTGCTTTGCTGTGTTAAATATGACCAGAGGTGAGGAGCAAAGCTACTTTGAAGGGCAAAACAACAGAAGGGAGGATTTTTGAATCTCCTGGGAGTTTCTGTCTGACACAGAGGCAACTTTCTGCTGGCTGGAAGACGTAAATGGTGCCAACTGCTTCTTGTAAGGACAGGAGTCCAGATGGAACAGATGGCCTGATGAAAAGGACAAGTAGTCTGTGCTCGTTCCAGCTGACAGCGCTGGAATCTTCTCCAAAAAGCAAAAACGATGAATGGGGATTAAGGGAGGCAAAATAACCATGGAAAAAGCAGCGGTATACGTAAACTGAGTGAGAGGCGTCCTTGGCAGGGAGATTATTTCCTGATGTCAGGCTTATAGGCACACATGTGATTTGATCTCCAAAACTGTACTTAGGGATTATGCAACTCGGCAGCGGTTTGCTCTCCCAAAGCAGGGCTGACAAAGCACTGTGGGGAGGACAGAGCAGGTACGGTGACCTTTACTGTTAGAGTTCTGCACCAGAAAGCTCTGACACCTACTGAAAAGGTGTGGTGTGTGTCCATCCATGGGATGGGTTTTTGCTGTTAAATTTGATTATTTTCAGAGACGTGAGAAAAAAATGGCAAGAGACACCACATCAGTCAGGCTCTGGACATGCAGCGACTCCATACCAGTGCCTGGAAGGCACCATCCACCCTTAACACCCAACAGTCCGCCAGGCTAGAGATGCTGTGCTGGGCTCCCCGCAGCTCCTCTCGGTCTCCTGAGATGCTCCCTGCTCCGACTGCACAGAGACGCAGCATCTTCAGTGCTCCACGGAAACGGTGCTGCAAGGAGTGAGCGATCCTGCCATCGGTACTGCAAAACAACACTTGCAGGCAAGTGACACCAACACCAGATATTCTGGGAGAGACTGAGAAGAGGCAAGGCGTGAGGTGGAGGTGAATTGCTACCATACCTGTCTCTGACACTGGGCAGCAGCCAAGGTGGAGGAACAGAAGCAGCTGTGCCAACAGCAAATGCTCCTTCCTTTGGGAAGCTCCCAGCTTCCCAAACCAAAACAGGTGTCTTTGGGCTTCTTCCTTCCATAGAAATTTTGGCATCCTAAGCATCTCACAGCAGTAAGCTGAATTATCCACCACAAAGGCTGTACTTCCTTTTTGTGCCTGGAGATTTCATTTGATTTTCCCTAGTACATGATAAGTGAAACAACAAACAACTGCTCACTGGCCCCTTTTTCCACATCACTCAGGATTTAGGAGGCCCAAGTCCTATAATCTTCAATCGACTCTGTGGGAGGACAGAGGAGCCCTTGGAGTATTTCCCTGTTCAAAGGCACGGAGCAGCTTTCACAAGAGTGCCCTTTCATGAGAGCACAACACCTGTCCTTCACAAGATTAGTAACCGTGGCTTCAGATATCAAATAATTCAATCTTAAAGAAAATGTATATGCATGCACAGCCCTTTCATGTGAAGAAATGGGAGCTAATCCAATGTAGCAGGTTTGTTGACACAAGCCCTGAGGCAGCTCAGCCTGATAAGGCCATCTCACCCAGAGAGAGGAAAAAATAGTTCTTTTCATCTGACAGGCATACAGAGACACTGTATGATTCACCCATCGCAAGGTAAAGGCTCAGCTGTGGGCACAGGAGAAGAAACATGGGCTCACAAAAGATGCTGAAGCTCCTCAGAGGGCTACCCAGCTCCCAGCCACCGCTGTCTGCCCCAGGGGACCAGTGATGAGGGGGCAGGAGAGGGCTGAGATCAGTGCCTCTTTGGCTGGAGAAACCCTGTTCTCTCCCCAGCTGGTTGCACCAGTGACCACAAAAACAACCACTGGGCAACTTCCAGGCTGCACAGTTGATCATGCCACAGAAAGCTGCCTGCTGGAGAGCAGACAGCAGCTCTGCATGAGGAAACCTGTGCACGTCCCTCCCTTCCCCAGCTGGTGAGAGCTCCCACACGCCAACGGACACACTCATTTGCAGTGAGGGACCTCAAGCAGTTGTGGTACAGACCCTGGGAATAGAGAGGGTATTTCAGCCACAAAATAGTTGTTTCTCATTGCACTGAATAGGCTGCTTAGAACAAATCCCAGGAGGGAGAAAGGGGGAAATGCATAATAGAATACTAGCCTAATACAATTCTAATCTATCCTGGCAAAAACTGAGAAAATTTACATTAAAAAACGTCAGCCTATTCTTCCTCTTTCTTTCCCACAACTCACTGAGAAATACAGTCAGCACAGAAGGTCTCAGCCATTAAATACTTCTCTAGCCTTTGCACTGAACTAAGAAGCAACTAACATTTTATCAGGAAAGCTTTAGGAAGAAAATGGTTGTGCTGAGGAGTAAAAGACTGGATAAACCATCTGCAACCCCTAACTTGTTATGAGAGGTTTGCTCATTTACTCTGTCTTTGGCTCTAGTCTCAAAGGGGAGACAGCTTTCAGCATGAGAAGAGCTAAAAATTGCTCCACTCTGGATGTGATGCTGAGACTAATTTCTGAAGCTTTCCTTGGCTCCTCTGCCTGGAGCTGCAGGAATCGGTGGCTCAGATCCAGTATGGCGCAGAGCAAAACTGTCTTTGGATTTTTCCTCCAACAGATATCACCACCCACAGCTGAAAAATGGGGGACAATGAAGTGCCTTTCTATCATGCTTTGTGCCCTATGGGATCAGTTCACTTATTGTTTTCTTGGCTCCAATCCTCATTTGCTCCCTGTTCTTTCAATTTTCCACCCAAAAGTCCTGCTGTACAAGTGAGACCCATCAGAATAAATGACAGATGGACTTCAGGACTTTTTGTTTTCTTTCTCCAGGATCTTTAAGAGTTTCACTTTGTTATCACAAGACAACTCTTAAAAGGCATTTTAGAGCCTGACCTCCTCAAGATTTGCAAATTATTTTCTTCTAATGAAGTTTATTAATTTTTTCTAAAAAGTTTCCTTATTTCAAGATTGTCCATGTCTGTGTTACGACTATTCATAGAAGGCTGACATTAATAACTAATGTGCATTGATCTTGGCAAGTCTTTGTTATTCAGATCAACAAGCAATTAATGGGATCAAGCTGGAACACAAGAGGTTCCACTTAAATTTGAGAAAAAACTTCTTCTCAGTGAGGGTGACAGAACACTGGAACAGGCTGCCCAGGGAGGTTGTGGAGTCTCCTTCTCTGGAGACATTCAAAACCCGCCTGGACATTTTCCTGTGCGACCTCACCTAGGCGTTCCTGCTCCAGCAGGGGGATTGGACTAGATGATCTTTTGAGGTCCCTTCCAATCCCAAACATACTGTGATACTGTGGTAATGCATTCTATTTCTCTCCTGCAAAGAGGAAAGCAGAGGTGTTCAATTCCTCTCCACACATCAAAGTGAACAGAAAACTACAGGAGGAATCCACTGCTATACCAAAACTTGTAGAAAAAAAACACAGCGGCTCCATAAATGCAAAAGGAAATCATTAAGACTCCAGTCTTTGGGACAAGAGTTTCACTAGGTCATATCACATTCATGTACTGTGACTCAGCCTGACAGTGACCTCCACTTGTCAGCAAGGTTTATCATCTCACAGGAATGCCACTGTCAAAGAAAGTTTTCTTCTCAGCTTCATTTAACAGGGCTCTGCTCCCCTCCTCTTGCTCTACTCCTCCGGTCTCAGACTCAGCCCTGTCCTGGGCAAACACCAGGTCCGCACCATGAGTGGATCTCTCAGAGGAGGGGACAGACAACCTCGGTGCAGAGCTGATCACCAGCCAAGACGAGTCACCAGGAGGTGACCCACAGCTGCAGCTCTCCTCTCTGTCACACCAGGCACTGCTGGGAGCATTTGCAGACAGGGTTCACTCCAAGCAGCCATGACCGCACAATAACCTCCTGCTCCCAGAGGCAGGGCACTGGCATCAGTAAACCAAACCAACTGTCCTATCAGACAATTATCAATTCTCTTTTATTCATTTCCTTACCTCCCTTACCAAACTACTGTACCAAAGCCATACAAGATAACGACTTCTGTTACCCAGGAGTGCCTCTGAGGAGGGACCATTTGGGATCCTAACCCTGGGGAAGACCTGCGAGACGGGCAGACGCTGCAGGGACAGACACTGATTCCTGCTACAGCGCCAGGCCCCAGCTGAGATCCATACCGCATGGCAGCTTGGATAATCATCTGACCAGCCAAGGCTTGGCCAGACACTATTTTAATTCAAGTATGCACAGAAGGGAGGAGAAAAAAAATAGCTTTTAGTGATTTAAGAGGAGCATGAGTGGTGTTTTGTTAAAAGAATTATAATAATAATTCAATACCTAACCAAACAAGACCTCAGAACAAAGTTCTCTGGCACGAGTATCTATTTTCTTTTAAAAACATGAATTTGAAACATACTAGGAAAATAAAGATCATAATAAAAGCCTGGGATTGTATGCATTTTATTTCTATGGTTCACTGCTTGGTAGAAAGCCATACTACATAACCTCAGCAGGGATTTCCCAGTGCACCAGTAAATCTTGTTACTGAAAATAGACAGAACAGTGGGGAAAATTTAAACCAAAGCTACCTTGTTGACTGTCACCTACAAGCTACATCCAGCTGCAGAGAAGGCCCTTTTCAGCAAGAAAACTTCCCAAAATGGAAATACTCACCCACACACAGGATGTTGAAACAGAACCCATGATTAACTGACTTATTAACCAGCTGGTCAGGCAAACTGTCAAATCCTACATGTCCGGAAAGTGGGACAGTGCGACAGCCTTCGCCCTGAAATACAATGAAATAGTTGTGTCATTTTCAAGCAAAATACACTTATCTGCGTAAACCCTTAAGACCGCCCAAGTAGAATCAACTGCACAGTCTGAGCAGAGATTTGCAAGATACCTGCAAATCATACACTGTAAATTGTGTCAGCACGCTTCTCTCTTCTCCAAAACAAATCCAGACGGCACAAATAGAACATCTCAGTTGCCACACATTAGAAGGTAGCCCTGTCAGAAAAATATGAAACTGTGCAAAACTCATATTCAAACACAGCTGCTGAAATAAAGAGGAGGCAAACCATTTTTCTTGAGAAATTATGTAGACACTGAAGTCTCACCTTACATTGAAAAAAAGAACCCCCTGTGCAAACGAAGGTATTAATGATGCCTCCTCTTATAACCCTATTATAATTCATTTAATGTGAATTGTATCTCACATGTAATTCACACTCACAGCTGCAGTTAGAGAAACTCGCTGGAAAGAGTTAGGAAAACTGTACCTACATCTAGTAAATGAACAACCCAAACACACTGCCTCTGCAGAGCTCAAGAGCTGTAGTACAGAAACAGCAGAGAATATAGCCTTTGAGCTATGGAACACAGCAAGATCTTCCATATTGTTGCAAAGACGGAAATCTCAGACTGCAAACAAGAGTCGGTCTGAATCTTTGAAGACTTAGGGGAGACCTCATCACCATGTTCCAGTATATATAAACAGGTGGCTACAAAGAAGATGGAGACTCCCTTTTTACAAGTCATTTGGAAAAGGTGCAAGTTACTCCTGGGGAGATTTTGATTGGACACAAGAGGGAAATTTTTCACAATGAGAACAGTCAGCCATTGGAATAACCACCCCGTGGAAGTGGTGGATTCTCCAACACTGGTTGGACCACAGGATCCTTGTGGTCCCTCCCAACCTGGTACTCTATGTTTCTAGAAAACAGCCAGCAGCACAAAAAAATCACGGATCACTGAAGGAAGCTGCAAGGAAGGTGTTCACATGGACAAGCGGCCAGATCACGCAAGGCAGCAGGTCTTCTCCCGCTCTGAGTGTTGCTATGAACCTTCAGAGCCTATATTTGAAAGCTCAGAACTGAATAGGAAAAAAAAGTTGAGAAAAAGTGTCCAGAACTGAGCTGCTTGTAACCACACATCCCTGTCAGAAGGTAGCAAAGGTACCCACACCTTCCCGTTGCAGGGCACAGGCGGCTCCTGCTAGCCACCCAACAACGAGAGGTTGACCCAGTCACCCCAACCAGGCCTCCCCTCTCTGCCCCTGGGAGCAGAGGGGCTGAGCTCCAGCTCCAGCATGAGAGCACTCAGCATGGCTGCTTGCTTCTGGATGGGGGTCCAAAATTTTCAACTGGCCATAGCACAAAGGCCTATGTATGCCAAGGCACTTTGGGTTGTAAATCTGCACAGCAGACAGTAATAAACCACATGCAGAGGCTCAGTCTCAGAAACTGCATAATGCAAAAGGGAGAGTTGGTGCTAACATGAGCATTTGCATGCACAGGAAACTTCCCCTCCTGCAGCCCCGAGAAAAGTATTTCCCTCTCTGGAACAAAGACTTTTCGTAACAAGGTATTTTAGTGTCAAATACAGAAAATTCCTCTCTGGTCTTTCAGGAACATCATTGGTTTGCAAGAAATACTACAACCAAAAGGCAATAGTTTATAGAGTGTAATTTTTAACTTATTATTTCAGAATCATGTTTTCATGATTCTTGAAAGCCCATTTATAGGGACAGGCATACTGGTTTTCCCTCTTCTGTTAATGGCACTGGTATTTTAGGCTAGGAGAACATCCCCAGGGACTGCCTTTACTACAGTAGCCCACCAGATTATGATTACTTGCCTTGTTACTGTTTTGCTGGTCTAGGTTTTTTTTTTTTCCTCCAAATATGAGGCTCCAAATACACTTTAGCCATTAACCATATTTACCACCCTGTGATGTGTAAATATGTTTCCCCTTAGCCATATTTTGTGTATTAGTCTGACTCTTCCTGCCAAGATGTTCACTAAATATGGTGCTTTATTAATTCCTGAGCACCTTGCCTCCAAACGACATGTTCATCAGGGAAGTGCTCGAGATCCCCAGCAGATTCTGTTTTCGCCTTATGAGGATGCAGCTCAGATAATTCAAAAACAAACAGCTGAAGGAGAAGAAAGGGAGACTGTCAGGCATGTGGATTTTGTGACAAAACACCTCAACTCTCCTGAACTGCTTTCACCAAAACAATGACCCAGCACTGGGGTCTCTCACAGCAGCATCTGATCTGCAGCGAGAGCACTGTGGCCCCAGTGAAAAATAGGTGGGTGGACAGAGTCCACAAAGGCATGAGAGAGAACCACAGGCAGATTCCTCCTGGGAATGAGAAATATCAAGTGTATTTTTAATACTCAGCCTTAAAACTGCACTGTTGGAAGACGGTTTGAACACTACTCTCCCCAGGAAGCGTAGGCAGAAATGTAGGCTTTCATTAAGAACAAATCTTCTCATCCCTAAATATAAGTGCGATCCAGATGGAACAAAATAAATGGTAGAAGTTATGCCACTCTCAGCTTAGAGGAGGCATTTACTGTCGCACAGAATACAGCCTGCAAGTCATTTCCTGTAGCCTCTTTTTTCTAGTCACCTGTGGTTTTCTAATGCTGTTAAACCACACTTCACATCTGCTGCAGGCCAGGAAACAAGTACTACAAAATCTGATTTCCAGTCCCAGCAGCTGAGCCTTCATGTTAAGTGCACAGCCATGAGGTATATTGTGCTACTGTGGCTAAAAATCCAAAGCCTGCTTGGCCAAGGCATTAAGAGATCAGACACAGTGGGAAGGGGAAGGAAAAAAAAATAATTTAAGGTCAGACTGGTTTTGACACTCATCAGAAAGTTGTCAGCAATTACCAAATCTGTTGAGAGAAAAGGAACATTTTCTATCTGATCCACCAAGAAACAGTGCAAATCACCAGTCTTCACACACCAAGTGGTGTCTCTGTATCCAGGACACTGCTATTTATAAACAGCATCATCATAAACAACATATGAACACACAATTAGTCATCCTGCCTGTACATTAAATGTAGATTTGGATTACCTTGTTCAAAGCTGAAGGAGAATATGTTTAACTTACAAGGTTTTTGCTGAAAAAGTGTTCCAAGAGCTATCTTCCATTATTTATCTTCAAAAATAAACTTTCAGGTCAAATTTAACATGTACAAAGAGGTACCAACAAGGTAAGCAAGGCTGAACTGTGTCAAGGCTTCTTCCACAAGCATCAGTGAGCACTGGATGGGTGGGAGGCCATCCGTACTCTATTTTGAAGTTTGCATCTTCCTGGAAGGAAGACAAACACAGGATCTCTGTGAAGCCAGTGTGAACACTGGCACCACACCAAGATACCAGATGCCTTTTATTTTTCCCCATATACACAGAGTGACCCTCCCTAGGGTAGAATGGGCTGCAGTTGCTCAGGAAAGAGCAAACCTTGTTTCCCCCAAACAAGACTAAAAGAACGAGAAGAGCAACACACTCTCTTGCTGCATTGCCAGGTGGCCCTATTGCAGAGCAAAAGTAAGGAGCAGCCACTTGGACAGGTTATTTTATTTTTTACCTGTATTTGGAGCATTTACACACCTTTTGTTAGGGTTTATCCCTGCCACAGAAACCTACTCTAATTCTTACAGAGAACTATCAGAAATATATGGAAAATACAAAGATGTTATAATAAATGACCCCAAGTCTGAAAACACTGCACATTAAATATTAGTTTACATAAAACGGGCAAGACTTAGTCTCCAGGTGTGTGAAACACTTCAGAGTTCTTGCGATGAAAATACGATTAGGGGAAAATCTTGCTGGATGTGCATCTTTGCCTTGATCTGCTTTACATGACAAGTAGGCACGATGCTGTCAGCTCCCGACGTCCTCAGAGCCCCAGTGGCCACTACTGCTTCATGGAGATAAAGCAGAGCATCCTCCCTGAGACACACAATGGTGCTCCTCATTGCAAATGTCAATGATCCATACTCAGGACAATTTCTGGTGGCCTGGACTAAAGGAAAAATGAAAAAGGACACCATGCCAAAGGAAAAGCCTCCACTTGGTGATATTCAGGCAGAGTACAGCAAATAAAGAATGCTGCAGCTCTGAACCCAAGTGACCCAGTGTCCAAATGAGGCCTGCACAAGAAAATGCTCCCAGAGACTGCAGTACTGTACTTCTTCTGCATCTAACTGAAATGAGTGTTTCTGTTTAGGACACTGACAGCTGACATGTAGTACTTCCCACACAATTTACCACCTCTCTCCAGATGAGAATCACTTCAAACATCAAGACCTTCGGAGGATTTCCAAACAACCGCAGCAAACACAACAGCACTACCTCTCAATGAAAACAAATCAAGCAACACTCACAGAGCTCCACCACCATGGCCACTGTGCACAGCAGCCACTTCTCTGCCTCTCTGCCACCCCACTAAGCCAAGACCTGGGAGGGTTAATCCCTATACCTGAGACAATTCTTGCACACGAAGTCAAATGTGAAATTGCAAAGCAAGGCAGAAGCTGAAGTCAGGTTTCCACAACACAGTTTTTCAGATCATCTTTAAGCTAAAACAAAATCAGATCCCCTCTCATGACCTCAGTGTTATAGCATTCACTTCCCCAGACTGCATTTTGGCTCTGATTAAACAGCAAATTGGAGCAAAACTTGTGCCAATTGCTTCTCACTTATACAAAGGTGTAGTTCTCTTATGCAATGAGAGAATTATCCAGCAGACAGTATAAATGTCCTTCATGAGATAAATGCAAAGCAGGAATGTAAAGTGTAAGTAAAGACTTTGCATTTCTTTTCCTTACTCAGCTGATAACAAATTATGAGGATGGGTATAAAAGAAAAACAACAGAAAATAGGGAGAAAAATAGTCCTGAATAAGCCACCACAAAAAGTAAGAAATGTCTCATCAAAGCTCCTGACCACTGACCACCCCTTTCAGACACATTGCATCATTCAGCCATTCAACATTCACAAAAGGTCAAGCACTTCCAAAATCTCAAATTCTGACAGCTCTTAAGATTACCTTTCTTTATGCCCCTGCCAATGGGCTGCAGAAACATCGTGCTGTTTGGATATGTTCCCAGGAGAAGCTTCCTCCAGCAACTAAAATATACGTTATCTATATGAGCAGTCTTAATGATTTTTCAATCCTGTACTACAGAGAGTCAGACAGTGCCCAGCAAGCCTGTCTGTATGTGTCCTCCACCCAGGGGGAGGAGGGTGGACACATCCTCTGTGGGTCTCAGCTTTTAGATCCTGCACCTCCCACACTGGCAAGGACAGGACACGGGTCTCAGCTCAGTGGTGACAGGACCATCCTGGCCACTCAGGGAGGAGAGGGTTTCACCAACCATCTCCACAAGAAATGTGAGTTTAGATGAAGGGTTCCCTGTGACAGAGGCAGGGTGGTGACCCCAGTTCCCCCATACGCCTAGCCCCAGCTCTCGCACATGTTTAACCCCATCAGCACACACAGAGCAGCCCTCTGCATCACCAGGATGTTATGGCTGATGCCTCCACGAACCACAGTCATGACCAGATGCTCAAGAGCTGGGCTGAGAAGTTGTCTGTCTGGACAGAGACATTTTCAATTTGCAGCACACTAATTTCACGTCTGTCTCATAGCTACCTTTCCCTTTTTTTGTCTCCAAAGACAGGCTGTGCCATATCATAATTCATTCCAGGCCACTAGCAGATGTCTGAAACTCCTGTACGCTATCTTAGGCAAGCCTAATGCTCAATTTTCTTTAAAAGACAGGGGAGCAAGTGAGTCACTTTACATACCTTGGCAGTCACATACAAGGCAATTGGTATGTCCAGGAGGAAATAACATCACAAACTGGCAAGGAATGGCTACATCTACCCGTTGAACAAGATCGGGTCCATGTTAAAACCTACTGCTTTGAAGATGAAACAGCAAACATTCATCTCAAGTATCATTTCTGTACTAATGCATGGACACAAGAGTTGGAAGCCCATCGAATCGCAGACAAAATGCTTCCACGTGCAAACATGCTACAGATGCCTCCTCTAACAAACGCAGAGGTGACTGCTCCTCTTCTGGATAATTCTCGGCAGGCACAGAGAGCTCTGTGCCATGCCAGGAAGGCAGGCGGGCACCAGCGGCAGCTGTGCCCAGGGACAGCACCGCAGGGGGACCCCTGGGGACAAACCGCGGCGGGGCTGCGGTGCCGATGCTCGGCGCGGGCTCCCGCGGCTCCTCCGCACACGGTGCTGGACCGACGGCCCTCCCTGTACCACGCACGAACGAGCACGGGATGACGGCTCCTGTGGGAGCAGAACGGCATCCCCGGAGAGACAGGGATGGCAATGAGCACCTTGCCCAGTACCGCACCCTGGCTGGCGAGGGGTCCCCAGCCCAGGGCAGGGGTGCAGGACGAGGCCTCCGCAGCACGGCGGTCCGACCAGCCCCGGGTTGCGCTGCGGGTCCCTCTGCGGCCACGGCGGGGCCCTGGGACGGAGGAACTGACACGGCAGGACCCCCGGATCCACCCCGTGCGGGCGGTCCAAGGTCGCCGGGTTGCTGCCCCGCAGCCAGCGGGGAGGGCTCCAAACCTCCCCTCCCTCAGGCAGCCCCGGCTCCCTCACAGCGGCCCGCAAACCCCGACCCTCCCGGAGGCCGCCGCCGTGCCGAGCCCCAGAGCCCGCCGGAGCCCCCAGGCCGGTGCCCCCGCAGCCCGCGCTCCAGGCGGCGCACCCTGACGCGGCCCGGCCATGCCCAGCCTGCACGAAGCCGCCGGCGGCAGCGCCCGTTCCCGCTCCTACCTGCCGCGCCACCTCGGCCGCCGCCATCGCTGCGAGCCCGCCACAGGGCCCTCCCCGGCCGCGCGGGCGGCTCCGGGCGCGCCCACCGCGGCGCCGTGCGGGGGGGAACCACCGCACCCTCAGCCCCGCCCAGCCCCGCGTCCCTCGCGCCACCGCCCCTTCGCCCCGCCCCACGCCGCCATCCCTCTGCCCGGCTCGGTCCCGCCGGTCCCGCAGCCGCTGTCCCGCTCCGGGGGGCGCGGGGTTGCCATTCCCCCCAACAACGGCCGCCCGCGATGGTGCAGCCCGTGCTGCGGGCGGGGCGGCGGCCACCGTGTGGCGGGGCGCGCGGCAGGGCGGGCGGTGGCGCTGCCGGGGCGCGGGGTCTGGGGCGTGATGCCCCGGGCAGCGGCGCCGCAGCCCCCAGGGGCACGTTGAGCCCCGCGGGTGCCCGGTGAGCCGCTGCCTGCAGCCCCGCGCCCTGCCCGCCACCGGGGCCTCCCCCGGCCCCTGCCTGCTCCCAGCACGGCGGTGTGTTCCCCCGCACGGACTCCTCGAGGCGGGCCCGGGGGGATCCTGCGGGGCTGAGCTGTGCCCCCCGGTAACGCGGGCTGCGCGCCTGGCCGGGGCTACGGCAGAGCCGTGCACGCTGAGGCTGAGCTCGGGTTTATGGCTGGGTCTGAGATCTCCCAGCCTCAGTTAATCACTTGCTATGTAAAATAAAATGTCTATGCGCTTTTCACGCTTTCCCTGAGCTGCATCGGGACGGTTCACGCTCGCCTGGAGACCTGAGGGAGAGTAGCTGTGCTGGTTTCAGTGGCCGCAGCGCCCCTTGCCCAGCCCCTCTCAGCCCTTGAGGCCCCCTCAGCTGCCCAGCCCAGCGGGCAGGGCCTGGGTAAGCCTGTGTGCTTTGGGGGTGCAGCTGGTGCCACTTGGATTTCCCTTCATTTCACGCAAGCACAAGCATCAACCGAAGGCTGAGAGAGAGGAAACTCAGCCCTTACCCAAAGCAAATAATTTGGCCAGCACCTGAGACCCCAGAGTAAAGCCCCCAAGGTTGGCACCCTGGTTTTAGCCCAGTTGGAGTTCTCCCGTGTGACCAGTCCCTAATGCAGACATGACCAGTGTGGCCCTAAATGGGTGGTTTACTTTGCACTGTCCATGCCCTCATTCCCACAAAGCAGCACCTCATTTCCCTCCTTGTTTTCCCCAGCTGTCTCCCAACAAGCATTTTAGATAGTTCCCAGGATCTGACGGCTGTGTGGATCAAGTTCTCTGCCTCCCCAAGCCCGCAGAAGCCACCCACAGCCAGTGACAAAACCAGGCAGCACCAGAAAGGTAGCTAGGGGACAATTATGTTCTCACCACCAGTCATTTGGGTTTTATGGGGCGACGCCGGCTCCCCATGCATCTCAGAAAAACTGGTTTAAGTGGCTGGAGAAAGGCAAAGCTCCCTCGAGGGGAGCTGGCATGGATCGTAGCTGCCTGACCAGCCACAAAACCTCCTGGTGACAGCTCAGCCATGCTGTGGGTGTCTGAGGAGTCATGGATAAGAAAGCCCTTGGGAGAAACAGGACTGGGGGCTTTCAGGGTAGAGGAATTTGTACAAAATGAGGGTACAATTCGCTGGTGGGCTGCATCTGCCAGCAGCATCAAGCATGGGGCCTTGCTGGGAAGTGAAACACAGCAAGAGAGGGATGCCCAAATGCTGCTGGGCTGAAACATCAGGTGGCAAGAGACCCAAACCCGTGCCCCGGGCTGGGTGTCCCTTACAGCATGGAGGCCCCCTGGCCATCGGGAAAGTGTCCTCTTGGGGCAGTAATCTCAGCCTTCCTAAGCACAGCACCAACAAGCATTGCAATGGTGGGGGGTAATTTTGTGGTGGAGGGTAATTTTGTGATGACGGCTGTACAGAAGGTGCCTCAGCAATGCATCTGGGGCTTTGGGGTGCCACCGGGGCCAGAGGGAGTGTCCCCAGGACCAGTGTTACAGATTTACACACACCGGCCACCGTAACAGGGTCCAACCCTCAGATCCCACTGAGAATGCCAAGTCCAAGTGAAGGTGTCCCGTTAGTCTTTTTTCAGTTGTTCAGTTACAGCTCAAGCTGGGAGCCTCCAGAGAGGGACCCCTACCCCAGTTTGTAGAATCATAGAATCATAGAATCATTTTGGTTGGAAGAGACCCCTAAGATCATAAAGTTCAACTGTAACCTAAATCTAGCACTAAACCATATCCCTGAGAGCTTCATCTCTATGTCTTTTAAACCCCTCCAGGGATGGTGACTCCACCACTACCCTGGGCAGCCTGTTCCAATGCCTGACAACCCTTTCTATTAATAGATGTTTCCTAATATCCAATGTGAACCTTTCCTGGTGCAACTTGAAGCCATTTCCTCTTGTCCTGTACCTCCCAGTTATACCTGTTCCACCCATCACCCAATCTACAAGTCCAGTCACTTAATTCTGCCTGATGGGCTCTTGATTTCTTCTTGTTTTTCACTGTCACTGGCCTGGCCTTCCTCTGAAGTTACTTCATTCTCCTTTGTCCTCATCTTCTTCATTTTGCTCATATCTGATTAGTTCAGTGAGTTCTGTGTTAGCAATATTAGTTGTATCAAAAGTTTATGCTTAATCAGCTCTTGCAGCCTGAGGCTACAACTACTTTAGCTGCTGATGCCAAGTGACTAATGCTAAACGAGACCATACAGAGAGAAGAATACAGTTAATCAAATTTCTTCTATAACTTTGGGCTGGGCTGCCCAGGACCCCCCACCTCCACCCGCCCCAGCAGTGCTTGTGCTCTCTGCAGCCCCCGCACGCAGGTCTGCTCTCCCTCAGTGACACCGCAGGCGAGCAGGGCCTGGGGGACAGACAGCCCGTGGCTGTGGCCGTGCCCTGCGCCTGCAGCAGCCACAGCGTGACCAAAGGTCGCCTGCGCCGCCCCGGCAGTGCGACAGCGACGTGGATCCGCCGCCGTGCCCGCTGCGCAGAGTTGGTTCCTCCTTTGCCTCCCGCTGGGACAGGAAGTGTGGGGTGAGATCTGGGGAGCTGAGCCCAGCTGTGCCCCTCCAGGGAGTGGGCTGCCGGGGAGTGGGCTGCTGGCCAGCCCTGCGGCGGGCACCGCCATGGCCTGGCAGGAGCGGGATCAGGGCTCGGTGGGGCAGGGGGAATCTGGCATCACCCGGACATTCGCCTCCCTGAGAGCCACCCAGCCCCAAACGGGGAGCCTAGCCCGCAGATCCCATCTCTGGCCGGCTGCCACAGGGAGCAGGGAGCGCTTCCACCCGCTGCAGAAGATGGACACCCACAGGAGCATCAGCCAGGGCAGCCAGGGCCCAGGGAGCTGGGGTAGGACAGCAGGCAGGCTCTCCATCGGCCCCGGCAGTACCCGGAGGAAGGAGCTGAAGGAAATCCTCCTGCAGAGCAACAGCCCTGGCAGCACCAAGCGGCTTTCCACCGCTCAGAAGACGTTCAACAGCAGCAGTCTCCTTGCAGGGCCACACCAAGAGCAGAAGTCCGAGCAGAGCCCTGAGGTGCTGTCGCTTGCCTTGGATCCCCTGGAGCACGAGTGGCTGCTGACGGTGGCCCAGGGCGATGCGGACAACATCGTCAGGCTGCTGGACTTGGATCCCAGCCTGCTGACCAGGAAAGACTTTGTGACAGGCTTCACCGCTCTCCACTGGCTTGCCAAGCATGGCCACCATGAGAGCTTCATCCAGGTCATCTCCCATGCCCAGAAGAAGGGCTATGCAGTCAACGTGAACATCCCCACGGCCAGCGGCGGGCTCACCCCCTTGCACCTGGCCGCCTTGCAGGGGCACGAGCTGCTCATCAAAGTGCTGGTGGGAGCTTATGGGGCAGACACCAGCCGCAGGGACCACAATGGGCGCAAGGCTTGGCAGTACCTGAGGGCAGACACCCCCAGGGAGCTGAAGGAGCTGGCGGGGGCCTTGGAGGAGGACTTGGTCCAGCTGAGCTCTCACAACACCAACAACAACTGTAAGTCATCCAGAGAGGCCAGGGCAGGGCAGGACTGTGTGGACTCGGGGGCCGAGGGGAAAGGCCAGCGCTCCTGGGGGCTGTCGACCCTCCGGGACTTTGTCAGACAGACATTTGCTTTCTTCCAAGAGCGCTGAAGCTCCCCTGGCCCATTTGCCTGCAAACGTGTGCTGAATAGCAGGTGGAAGAGCCTGCAGGGAGCTGGGAACTTGGTGAGGGCCAGCCCTCAAAAACCTGGAAAAGTGGGGATTGACCCCCTGCATGGGGTCACTGCGGCCACCTTAGGTCTTGCGTGGTGTTTTGAGGCTGTGTCAGTGTGAGTGTGCGTGGCAACCATGGCCATCGGGAGCACTGCCTGGGGACAGCCCTTCCAAAAAGCCCCCTGTCCCCGAGGGGGTTTTGCCCCCCTCTCCTGCTGATGGGCACCCCTTGCTGCAGCCCAGCGCAGCCCCACAGCGGGGGCTGATGTGCCAGCCCTGCTGTGGAGCTGCTTCTCCAACACGCCATGCCCATGTGTGGATGCTGACCCACCACGGGAGGTGGTGTCCCACGCTGGGGGTGCATGATGGGGCTGCCCGTCCCTGGCTGCTGGCAGAGTTTGTGTGTGGCTGTAGGTGCATCAGGCAGCAACTCGGCGACTGGGTTCTCCCACCTGTAAAATGAGGCCACTGGCACTGCCCCGGCTCCCAGCAATGCTGTGAGGTTGGACTGGTCATGGCACCTTGGGTGCCTGGATGGAGTCACTGGCAGAATATAATTAAATATTTCACAACCATATTCTGAAATGCCAGGGGCCTGGCACTAGGTTGATGGTGGAGAAGCTTCAGAAACAAGCCCCCCGCCCTGCTTTTTAATGTCCGCTTTCTGACAGCAGGGAGAGCGGGTACAGGCAAGCAGACTGTGCCACCGAGCTGGACTTTCCAGCTCCCTGTGAGATCCAAGGGTCTCTGCCACATGTGCCTCCTCTGGGCTGTTGTTTGTTTATGACAGATAAAGCTGCTTCTCAGTAAAGTAAGAGCCAGAGGAGGCCAGGCCCAAAGAAGTCGTTCAAAGTGGAAGACAAGTCCCCCTAGCAGCACATCCCTGGGACCCCTGTCCAGGGGAGCCTGAGGCGCTCAGCTGTGCTGGGGATGGGGCTGGAGCTGAGAAGGCAGGAGGGACACCCTATGGGTGGCATGCAGTGGCTTCCCTGGGGACAGGAGTCCAGGAGCAGCTCTGGAAAGATGACTCATTGCTCAAAAACATGGAAAAGGTATGAAAGCTGTGAGATTATCTTTGTTGCTGTTGAGGTCATGCTCAAAAATGAAACTCTTGAGAAACATCCTTGCAGCAGCATAACCGTGCATAGTACCAGTAACTTCATTAAAAGGGCAAAGCCTCTGCTTGCTTGTTTTGTGTTTTGTTCACCAAATGGAGCTCTGCTCACCTGATTTCCACTTGCTTTTCACATTCTGCAAGGCCAGGGCTGCTTCAAAATATCTTCAGAAAAACAACATCCCCTTCCTCTTTTTTACCAGTATGGCACCATTTCTGGTCCCTTGAAGAGCAGTCCCATTTGAGAAGTGACTCTCAGACAGCGGCGGGGGAGTTTCTGTTCCCCATTACAGATCAGCAGCCGTTGTGGGGACAGCTCACTTTGGGGGGAAGCTGCAGTTTCTTTCCATCTGCCTTTCTGGGGATCTGCAGATGTGACCGAGGGATTTGAGATGATCTCTGGCCTGGCTGCATGAGTGAATTTGCACCATGATGCAGAAGGATACACAGGTAGCTTCCTCAGGGGAGCTTGAGCCTGTGGGCTTCACAGACCCTGAGCAAACCCCATTTACATTCAGACCGCGATCTGAAATGCTGCTCGGACCCTGGAATAACCCAGTCAGCAGTGGAATAGCCTCCAGATGAGCAGATAGTGATCCAGTGACTGGACAGTAACCAGTCCAGATGACTGGGCGGACACATAGATGTGTCTGGACAACTTTTTAATCCCTGAGGTCAGCAGCGGAGACATACAAAACACACCAGGAACAGATTTAATACCTGATCTACACTGGTTTGGTAATGCTTTGTCTCCAAGAGTTTAAAGACTATGGCAACATAGCTCCTTCCAGAACTTGTCTGGGCACATCCACACCACTGGACAGCAGGCTGGCTTCCAATGAGTCTGGTTACACCAGTCCAAAACACCTGCGATCTTTCGCTCTGGTAACCAAAAGCGCTGTTGGTAAGACTGGGAGGTGCATGTCTGATGAAATATTTTGTTACCTGTTAGTCCTCCATCACCCTTTCACAGCAGCGTGGTGAGGGAAAGGGTGCAGGATTGCTCTTACATCCTCCTCTGAGTAAGGCACAAAGTAAACATTGGGATTAGTGAGAATTTCCTTGAAGGAGCTGTTTCCTTGGCATTTGTACCTCCAGCTTAGTCCCACTCTACCAGGAAACCTGGACTTCAATGTTTCATTCAAAAGTAAAACTTAACTGGCAAATGCTACACTCAAATACCACTGAATGATTTTTAGCACTTACCTCCCCTTGACAGCCAGCCAAACCCCCCTGAAGGCAGCTTTTCCCCCTATCCTTGGGTTGTGGGTTGAAGCTGTATTCTGCTCTGGGGCAAGTTATGCAGGCACTTCAGCCCGAGCAAGAGCAGAGCCCTGCTCCTCTGGGGGGTGGTACAACACACTCATCAATGCCGCCCCCGCCTCGCCTGCCCTGCAAGGGTCCCTCTCCACAGAGCAAAAAAAGGATCTTCGAATGGCCGTGCCCTTTCTGCTGCTGTCCCGTGTGTTTGCCCCAAACGCCACCGCCAGTGACCCACCCCTCCGTCCTGCACGGTGTGTGTTCGCACATACGGAGGGGCAGCTGCTTTGGATATACAGACATGCGTAAAAAATATTCCTCAAGTATGCGATCAGCTCTAACTTTGCTTCTCACTCAGAAAACAAAAAATATGTCCACCAAAATTAATAGACCAGAATATGCAAATTATTTAGAGTTTTTCTTTAACACTTCTGTTGATGTCTCAGTTATTGTGTGTTAGCCCAGCTCTGCAGAGATGCCTGATCCACCCAGGACACAGGGAATGAGAGGGGAAAGAGCTGCCACAGGAACAACAGAAATCATTCAGACCCAGAGGTATTTGCAGAAAACTGATTTTAACCCCATTTTAATTTGTACTAAATTTACTTTGTGCTATCCCTTAATGTCCATCTTGAAATCTCGAAAAACAGATTCAGCCAAATGGGGAAAAATAATACAAGAGGTTATTTTCCAAAGCAGCTCCTTGGTAGAAGAATAAAAATAGCACAGTAATGACAGTAATAGTGAGACGGTCTGATAAAGAGTGATGAATAGTTCAGTCTATTGCTCCAGAAAGCTTTCCCACAAATAACATGGAAAAAACCTTTCTCCATTCTCAAGTCCATGAAGTTATTTTTTCCTCAGCCAGGTTCTCATAGACACAATTAAAGAGAAACTCTGTGAGCAGCTTTGCCTGCCGGCAGCAGTGATGGGGAGAGGCAGGGAACAGTTCAGAGGGCTCCAAGGCAGATCTTCGATCCTCAGCAGTGCTGTTATTTCCTGAGCGCTTGCTTCAAAGAGAAGAGCACCAAAGAGATTTTAAAAACATTGGGGTAAAAGTGTCTGCAGCACACGGGCCTGTGTTGAAATGTTTCTGACAAAGCTGTTTGCTGCTTTCATGTTGCAGTGACTTACTGTTTCCTCCCCTGATAAAGAAGGAGAAACTAGACTCTTACCAGACAGGGAAAGAAGCTAGAAGATACCTCAAAAGTGTCCTGAAGTTGGGAAAAATCCCGGCCTTGCTCTCCTGCACTCACATAAACTGCCAGCACATTTTAGGAGGGAGAGACTGCCCCGAGCTCTGAGTGGGGTGTATGTGTCATAGAATTACTTTGATTGGAAAAGACCCTCGGGATCATTGAGTCCAACCATAACCTAACTCTGGCACTAAACCATGTCCCTAAGAACCTCACCTAAATGCCTTTTAAACCCCTCCAGGGATGATGACTCCACCACTGCCCTGGGCAGCCTGTTCCAATGTCTGAAAACCCTTTCCATGAAGATTTTTTTGCTTATATCCAACCTAAACCTCCCCTGGCACAACTTAAGGCCGTTTCCTCTTGTCCTATCACTTGCTACTTGGGAGAGGAGACCAACACCCTCCATGCTACAACCTCCTGTCAGGTAGTTGCAGACAGCGATAAGGTCTCCCCTCAGCCTCCTGTTCTCCAGGCTGAACAGCCCCAGGTCCCTCAACCGCTCCTCATCAGACCTGTGCTCCAGACCCCCCGCCAGCTTCATCACCTCCTCTGCACTCTCTCTAGCTCCTCAATGTCCTTCTTATCATGAGGGACCCAAAACTGAACCCAGGATTCAAGGTGGGGCCTCATCAGTGCTGAGTTCAGTGGCACAATCACTTCTCTAGTCTTGCTGGCCACACTGTTCCTCATACAAGCCAGGATGATGTTGACCTTTTTGGCCACCTGGGCACACTGCTGGCTCATGTTCAGCCGCTGCCAATCAACACCCCCAGATCCCTCTCTGGCAGGCACTTTCCAGCCACTCTTACCTGAGCCTGTAGCGCTGCCTGAGGTTGTTATGACCCAAGTGCAGGACCCGGCACTTGGCCTTGTTAGACCTCATACAATTGGCCTCAGCCCAACGATTCAACCAGTTCAGATCCCTCTGTATGGCCTTCCTGCCCTCCAGCAGGTCAACACTCCCACCCAATTTGGTTTCATCTGCAAACTTACTAAGGGTGCACTCAATCCCCTCATCCAGATCATTGATAAAGAGATTAAACAGAACTGGCCCCAACACTGAGCCCCAGGGAACACCACTCGTGACCAGCTGCCAACTGGATTTGGCTCTGTTTGTTACACATTTACATGTGCCTGGCAGACGTTGCTGCCCAGCATTACTTGCTATGAACTATAATGTGAAGGAGATAAAACTATTTACCTTCAACATGAAAAGCAGCAACACAGAAGGTGTGGCAGTCTGAAGCTTCCTCAGGAAGCTGCTACCCAGGCCCTGAGCCCCAGGGCTGGCTGAACCCAGCACACAGCACCAGGTGCTGTGCAGCCCTTGGTGTCAGGACAGGCTTTGCCGCAGCCACATCCAAGAACGGGCTCACACCTTTGGTTATTTCCTGCTGATCAGAGCACCTGTTCCGGGTTGTGCTGCAGAAGGGAAAGGAGCAGCAGCCACACAGGACCTGGTGCTGAGCCACAGGCCCCTCCTCCACTGCCCTGCGGTAAATAAGTGACATTTGACAAGCCCCAGCGGAGAACCCCTGTGTCAGGAAGCTGCACTGCTGACTACTCTGAGCAGTGTAATCCCTTTGTTCCTCTCTCCTCTTTTTAAAACAGCTACCAACTCTTCCTTTGAGCAATGTCTTGAGTTACTACCCTTCTGCTGAGAATGTTTTAAATTAAGCTGCACCTGTGGCTGGCATCAAGACTAACTGATCAAAGCAACACATAGCTCCAAAAAAACCTTAGAAATAGGGGAACATGCAGACATTATGTACTAATCTATAGGAGTATTGCATTTTGTAGGAGATAAATCTATCCACTCGCCTTGCTGTACTCTTCCCTTTCCTACCTCCTAAGTTAAACTTTCTTTCATCTGGTTATTCCACTGCAATCACTGCCCAGCAGGATCTTAACCCCAGGCCCCAAGGGCTGCCCTGCCCCACATCCCACCCCGGAGCAGCTCACAGTGCTGCAAAGCCCAGGATGGTGAGGAGTCATCTACAGCTAACGCTGGCAGGTGTTGGGGGAAGCCCTGCTGGTGTGCTCCTCAGGCGCCCAACAGATAGTCTTGGTATTCAAGTATCACTGATTATTCGCAGCTCTGGCTTCTTGCTCCCTGGGCAGGTATTTTTATAGTACTTCTGGGTACATAACATTTCAGTTCTTGCCCAGTACCATAATGCCATTATTTGCACTCTTCAGTACTTCCAGCTCAGACATGCTCTTACGTTAACAGAAAAAAATAAAGGTTACTTGGCTGACCAGCTGCACTTTACCATGTGGTCTACCCTGGATGTTCACAAGGGTGATGTGGGAGATAGTGGTGGAGTTGAGAATCTGCAGCTGTGACAGAAGCCAGCCATGGGGAACATACATGCATCCCCTGTGTAAGCACAATGCAAGAGTGCGGGTTAACTGGAGATTGAGTTGGTTTAGCAAAGGGTTTTCTTAGTCTAGATCCCCCCCATCTGCCACAGCACACTGCAAATGGGAAGCCACCTTACCCGAGCGGGGCATTCTCTGTGTGCTTTGCTTTCCAGTCTCATAAAACGCATCCAGCAGCTACACAGACATGCCTTTAGCAAATTCTGACAATGCTGCTTACTTTGCTTAGGAACATTTCCTAAATCTACTGGAAATGTGATCCAGACTCTTCCCTGGGGTCAAGTAGAAAGAGACTGACACTCCAAACAGCTACTGCAGCCACAGTGGTTATGGACCATAAAGCAGAGTCTGCCTTTTCCAAACCTGCCTCCAAAAGCTTTTTAACTATTTCAGTTTGTCTAGTAAAATATTTTTGAGTTGATTTTTACTCCTTTAAAAAATTTGTACTCTTTGCTCTTAGAGGTTTACAGTAAGTGAAAAGACACAGCCTATTCTATCTGAAAAGAGCTGACAAGGTTTCTCACACTGAGATTATATTCACCGTAATGTTACACAGTAACATTAGTTTTAATTCTCTGTTACTCTCCCACTATATATATATATGAAATAATTTCAGCCAAGCCATTCAGGTCCATATTTATTAGCAAATCTGTACACTGCCAATAATTATGCTGATGCCTGAAGGAACGAACACTAATAGAACACAGTCTTCATGTTTCAGATGCAAATTGTTTCAAGGCTTTCCCAGTTAACATCAATAACCCAGACTGACTTTTAAAAAAAGACACAGGGGACTGCAGCCCAACATTATGGAAGGAATCGCTCGGGGGTCGCCAAACCACAGAGCAGGTGTATCCATCTGACGCAGAAAGACGAGTGTCATTAGAGTTCCCAGGAGACAGTCTCTTACAAGCCCAGTTTGGTCCTTCTCCAGTGTCTCCTTTTGGAGTTGTACCTAAGACAAAAGCAATGTAAATTAACAAAGTGCACACACATATTTGAGGATCCAGATGCACTGAAACAGCCCTGAATTAGCTCAACAGTAAAAAAACTGAAATCTTTCTTGCAGGCTACAGTGGCGGGCTGACAACAATCATCAGCTGTCTACTTATCTTTTAAAAATTTCTACCTCTGTTTACTTTCTTCATTTACTAACCAACTAGCACATTGCTGCAAGAGAATCTAAACCTCAGAGAGCTACAGCTGCCTGCAGTGCTGGCGTGTGAACATCACACCTCCTCTTTTGGAGACGAGACCTGCGATCTTGTATTGACTGCCCAACGGTAATGAAAACTACCTCTTGAATGTAGTTCATAGTCTAACACAAAAAGTATCATTTTCATTCGAAATAAGAAAGCAAGCAGTGTATGGAAAAGGCTCTCTTCTAGGAAAGTATATTCATTTATGAGTATGTACTTGTACATGTTAAGAACCAGCAATTTCACCACTGCATAGGTGAAACCAAACCCGGTGTTAACAGAGTCACTCTCAGCAGGAAAATGGCAGTACTCCCACGGAATGAAGCACTGTAATTGCAGCCTGCTTTGGCACACAGTTTGGTTAAAGCTGATGACTGAGGTACTGAAGTGCCACAGGACAAAAATTCATGATTTTGCCCCATGAACAAGTATTCCAAAGTATGCAATTCAGCTAAAACAGAACCCCTTTGTAATTTGGTATCTAGAAGACAAGAATACAGTCTGGGGCTGATTTTTCCTGGAAAGAAACAAGTTAGAAATCGCAGGAACAGAACGGCCTGAGCCAGCCACCGCTGCTGGTTTTTGTCTGAAGCAGTGAGGAGAGTGACAATCTGGGAGAAAGAATCCCATTCCCTGAAGAAGTCTAGACAAGCAAGCGAGATAAAGAGCTAGCTGCACAGTGCAAATAAGCAAATTGTACTGGTTGAAGCTTCTAAACCAGAGCACTAAGATATGCACCACCTTCTGCATGCCTCACATCCAGCTAGCTTTCTACAGTACTCTTACTGCATTTTCTTAAATATGATACTTGAAAACAAACACTATAGGCAAACAAAAAGGAACTGTTGCAATTTAATTCTGTAGTCATGTGCCAAAGATCTCATACTATCAATTTTATCTCCCATAGACATCTGGTCCTTTACACACAATCTTCTGTGTCTCACAACAGCCATGCCGAGTAAGGTACTGCTCCTTCAAAAATGTAAGATCCCAGAGGGGAAAGGTGTTGGGAAAGGGAATGTCAGAAGCATGGCAGTTACCAGCATTCAAGTTCTGGAATAAATCATCCACAGGTACAGTTCACGCTTTTATTTTCAACGTGCCACCACCAACACCTGTGGGCACTTGCAGAGCACTGGAACGAACTGAACTGCTGCAGAAGGGCACGGAAGCCCCACGCTGCCTCAAGACACCCCAACGGGCCGACCCTGCCCGGCGGAGCCGCGTCTGCACTAATTACCTGATCTTATTGCCCGTTTTCATGCGAATCCACTGCGGGATGGGCCGGTTCTGCTTCTGCTTCTTGGCCAGGAAGCGTTTGATCTTGAACGTCTTGTGAGACGACTGGAAGAGAGAGCACCCGTTAGCGACCCCGGCGGGGGGCGGCTCCGCCGGGCCCGGGAGGCCCCGCAGCGCCAGGCGCCGCCCCGCGCGGTGAGGCGGCCGGCGGGCCGCAGGGCCTCGCCCAACCGGTGACGGAGAGGTTGCACCCGGGGCCCTCCCGCACGACCCTGCTGCCGGAAAGGCCAAGCCAGCCCGCGGCGGGGAGAAAGCTCGCGGTGCGGCGGCGGATGGCGGCCGATGGTCTCACCATGGCGCGGAGCTGCCCGGCGTCCCGGCGATGGCGGCGGCGGAAGAGGAGGAAGGGGCGGGGGAAGCGGCGGGAGAGGCGGGCGCAGCGCGGGCTCCGCGGCCACAGCACCCCCTGGCGGCCCGGCGGGCCCGCCCGGCGCAGCGAGTGAGGAACAGCGGCGGCACTCGAGTTTCTGCGAGTTTATTGGTTTTCGTACAAAATCGCTATGGCTAAAGTTCGCTAGCTTGGGAGGAGCTGCTACTGGTGAAGTCTCTTTCTGGGCTGTAAAACAATACTTCAGGTTACGAGGGAAGATGAAGCAGTACTGAAAGGACAGGAGGTTGGAAACGTTTCAGACTCTAAAGAAAGGAGAACGCTGGAAAAGAACAGGGTGCTCAAACCAGCTACATTTGATTGAAAATAAGCATTTCAGTGTAGGTAGACTTTACATAAGAATTTGTCAAGAAGTACTCCAGCGTTAAGCCAGCTTATTCATACACTCCAGAACCACAGGAGAAGGTCTCTCCCTCCCTAACACTGTTACTGCTGTGCCAGATGTGTGATTACTGCTGTGCCAGATGTTCTCTCCACATGCCAGAAGGCTCCTGTTTGCTGGTACCTCAACCAGCCCAGCCTGTGAACCTGTCTCAGTGCTAGGCTGACAGAATTTAGCTACCACTGCCTCAGGTAGGAGCACCACACAACACTGCAAGACCTGTGTTCACTCCGGGCACCTCCAAGCTCGCTCTGCTGAAGCACATCAAACGCTGGCTCTGATCACTTTGCAGTAAAGCTCTGGCTTTAGATCCAGGTGTCATCTCCTCCTGACTGCATGACTCATTTATTATCATACTTAAGGCCACAAAGTCCTACTTCGCAAAGATTCTCTTCTCCGTTGTAATTAGATGCCAGGAAAAATAAATTCAAATAACTGAAAATACAATAACACATTTCAAATTCCGAATCTACAACTGAGCTTCTTTAACCGGAAACATCCAACAGCACCATGCCCCTTTTCTTCCTTTGTTCCTTCTTCGTTTCGAAGGCACTTCTGGATTGCGTAGTACATGCTCTTTGGCTGCACAGACAGTCAGAACGCTAAGGCTTGCACGCTAGTCACTCCTCTTCCTTCGTGGTACTGGTCTCACTCTCTTGTTTCTTATCTGCTCCCTGATCTGTGGGCTTTGCAGCACTGTCTTCATACTGACACAATCTGCTTCGGCTTCGGGCTCCTGGTTGGTACAGCTGCATTGCTGGACGATCCTGAAACAAACCAAAACTGTTTAGACTCTTTCACAGTCCCACGCTCTCACGGTTATTACGGCAGTCATACTAGAAATGGCCCAAATACAAACTTCTCAATTATTCTACCATGTTGGCAATGTAACTTCAACTGTCTCAAATCAAGGTTGCCTCTGTTGTAAGGCAACATCCCTGTTCAGGCCACAAAGAACACTGCACATAGCTGAAGTTACTCGTAGAGAGTTTCGTGCTTTGACGAGTTCAGCTCGCCCTCTCTCAGAACAGAGGCCAACTCCCAAAGCTGCTGCAAAACCCTGAGTTTCATTTGTACAATAATGCCTCAAGTGATACGGAAAACTTGCATGCTGAGGCTGCAAAAATAGATTTGCAGAGTATATAAAACTAAACTGAAGATATTATTTCTTGAGTTTACAGGAGATCTGTCATATTCTGCATGTAGCAGTTTTGCCCCTGTTTCAGAGGAACCTGTTCAGTCACTCTAATTTTAAGATGTATTTTCAGGCACGTATAACATCAGCAGAGGTACAGGTAAACTACTAATGCTCTACTGACACCTTAAAGATACAAACTATGGCACAAGTCAGCAACTAAAGAGAGATCAGCACCTTTACAATTTAGCCCATAGTATCTTGGCTTAATTCCTATACAGTAACAAGAAATATTACAAACAGTTCTGCGAAGTTTAGTGGACAGACAGGCAAGCTTCCTAGCAATGGCAGCAGAGTTTGTTACCAGAACAGGGAAAAGTTTAAACAGATAAACCACATAGTTCTTTCCTCAAAGTGCTTTTATCCTAAAAGCCACAATATGGTCCCTATGAATCAACACATGAATTTAAAGAAATCCAGCACCTTGTTTCTGATACGATCCCTCTTAATTGTATCCTCTTTTTTATCGTCTTTGGTTACTTTCTCAGATTTGTCCGTGCTGCTGGTAAAGTCTGTAAGATCACTTTTCTTTCCCTTTTCTCTGAGTAAGTCTCTCTCCTTTTTCACCTCTTCCTCTTTTCTTCTAAAAACCTTCTCTTTCTCAAAGCGCTCTTTCTGCCTCCGACGCTCCTCTTCTTGGCGTCTCAGTTTCTCCCTCTGTGCTCTCTCATATTCTCTGTCTCTTTCAAAATCTCTATCTCGGTCCCTGTAGTCCTTTACATACTCATCTTCTGATCTGTATGAAAACAAAACTGAAAATTAAGCTCAAAAGATTCATCAAACAGGGCTGGGAGATTAATGTAATACTGGTGTAAATTTGCAATAAGGAGTTGACACCCTGGTAGGCTTTAGGGAAGCTGTAATAACCTGAGTCATGCACGATAACCAGAGATGACACGGACTGCTAGCGTTTCCTGGCCTTCCACTCACATAGCTGGCTGAGTCTCCTCTGGCTTTGGAAAACATCCACATTTCTCTGTCTCATCTCTATTTCTCACATGGCAGAAGTGAACCTTGAACAGATCATGGAGCTGTTGAGAATGACACTTCCCACTTTGACCTTCTACTAGACTTAAAGGGACTACTAATTGGAGTACACTGCTCCTCTTGTCATGGATAGAATTCCCTCATTGCCAGGACTGTGCTCACAGCCTGCTGCAGGTCACCTACACCCAGGCTTCTTCTGCTGAGCTCCTGCAGCAAGTCAAAAAAATATTGAAGTTTGCCTGCTAGTGAAGAATTCTCAGGTAATTCATACAGCATTCTGTAATCATTGGGACGCTGCACTGCCACTGAGAACACACCCCGTGCCTCATATCAGGAAAATAATTTGAAAGGAATTTCAAAACATGGTCATGGCAGAGCAGCCTAAGCCTCAGTATGATCGAGAAACAAGTTAGATAGACACATATATATTTATAGCAAGTACTAGAATACTTTTTTGCCTTCTCTTCTTTTGTCTCCCCATCAGATCGTTTGGCAGATGCACTACTCGCATTTTTTTCCTCCCTCAGAGCCTCTTTTTCCAGTTTCTTGGATTTTTCTTTTTTCTCCAAGTCTTTTTCATCTTTTTCAGGCTTCTTAAGTAGCTACAAAGAAAACAGAAGTCTCAACTAAAAAGCTCACTCTAACACATATTGTCTGGCACAACACTGAAATTGCATCAAAGGAACCATAGTCCAGTAAGAAATAAACGTTAAAGTAATGTTACTGCAAATTGTAATATTTCTAAAAGCTGGAGTGTATGAGTAAGCATCATTTACAGAGCAGACTAAGATTTTTCTCCTAAAACAGGCCATTTTAGAAAGCTTAAAAATAGTCTCCATACCATAGTGAATCCACAATTCTGTTTACCACAGCATGTACAACAGTCACATGACAAAAGCTTTAAATACTACTATGAAGCATTACAGCATGTAAACCTTTACAATGCCTAATATTTAATATTACAAAAGAGTGGTAATTTACTAACACCAAACTCATGTGATTCTTCACACAATTCTCAAAGCACATTTTGAGAGACTGATATACAAATAATAGGGGGAAAAGGGAGTGTAACAGTTTATAATAAAGAACTGTTCTAGACCTTAATCTTTGGTTCTTCTTTTGATCTGTCTCTTTCTTTTTCTGGGCATCTGTCTACTTTCTTCAGTTTTTCTGCTTCTTTTCTCTTCCTTCTCTCCTCCTCTTTCCATTTTCTTCTTTCTTCTTCTCTTTGTCTTTTTCTTTCCAATTCTCTCCTCCTCCTCTCCTCTCTTTTTTCTTCTCTCAATCTCTGTGTGTGTAAAAGCAAAGAGAAAGTGTATTTCTACACTAGTAAACATCCCTTTAAGCATAACAAGATACCCTGCCACAAAGTAATAAAGTATTTAATCACTGAATAACTCACCTCAAAACTGCCCTTACTAGAAAAGAACAAAAAAAAATCCTGCTGTCTCTATTGTTCTGTTGTGAACCTGAACATGATACAGCAGCATTTCATTTTTTTCTTCACTAATAAGGCTTGATTTATACTGTCTTAAACCCAAACACAACAGTAGCCTCAGCCTTTATCATTCTAATATTAATTAAATCTGCCCCATCTGTGATTTTCTCCATCACTAAAAGTTAAAATGAGATTATGTGCTAGGAGAAAGATCATTCACAAGGACCTCAGCCATAACCACATTGGAAAAGGAAGCATTAAAAGGAAGTCTGGTTTGGCAGTGCCATAAGAGCCGTTTAGCTGTAACCAGAATGCATGTGAAGCACCACTATTCCTACAAAGGCCAGTGTTCTAATAGTTTAAAATACCTCAGCCAAATGTTAACAAGGGAGGTGGGTCAAAAGCTTATTCTTCAAAAGGAAAGACAGAAACATTTCAATGTACACACTGCAATATACATGTTCATGCTTTAAATGAGCAAACTGTACTTGCAAGCAACAAGACGACTCTGGAGATAAGCCTTACCTGTTTATTTTTCAAGAAGTTCAATAAAGGAGTAGTCTTTTTAGCTAGAGAATATATAAAACAAATGTAAACAATTTGCCTTATCAGATACTGCAATACTGACAACAAAACCCTACATGAAACAAAGCAGCCTTATGGATTATCCATCCTATCTCCTCTCACACAGAGCAATACAGCAGTGAAACAAGGATTCCAATCCTATCCCTGAACAGCAGCAACTATCAGGACCTTGTAAACTTCTTTAGGACACTAATATGATTTCCAGTACACGTATCTGCAAAGGGATATTCAGTCTACATTAGGCCTTTTCCAGATTCTCTCACTTCAAAACAGATACCTGCAACATCATTAAAAATAGACTCTTCCGGTCATTTTTATGGTATTTTACCAAACCACAATATCTCTTAATTTGTGCCTGCATGGAACATCACTACTTTAAGCATTAAACATCACTGCATGTCCCTAAATGCAGCCGCTCCACTGCCTAGTCTGACTAACAAACATCTGACTAGCAGCTTAAACCAGGAAGGCACTTTATAACATAAAACTTAAACCTACAGAAGAATTTGGGCATGGGAGCAAATTAAACACAATTAATAATATTAGCATAAAGGTTTAACAAATACCAAGCACACAAAAAAATTCAGCCTCCTCAGGGTTGAGAAATCACAGCTTCAAATTACACCACGTACATTTATTTGTGCTCTAGTAAAATGTAGCTATAGTACATAGATTTTCATACCTATTAGCTCTTTGTTTCTTGCCTCTATTTCCTCCAGCAAAGTTTCAGGAGTGGAGGTTAATTTTTCATCATCTGCACTGTAACTTTCCAAAAACTTCTTGTACTCTGGATCTACAGGCACAGAAAAAGGAGGGGGGGAAGAGATATTGTAGGGTCAAACAAATTTGCATTGCACACTGCTGGAAATCTGGGTTAGATTTGCAGGAGTTGTGTTGTTTCTATGTCACCTTTTCATAAGTTGGCAGCTCTCAAATGAGCTGCTGCTGCACTATGTTTGTCTGGGACAAGCCTCTTTAATAGATTTGTAGCAGACAGAGCAGTGCTAAAAAGCTTCACATAAAATTAGGCAAACATTCTATTGATAAACTACAGTGTCACAGTAAAAACATTATATTCAAATTACTGCTAGAACTTTCAAGTCTACACATGCAGAAGAAACTAGCTAGCTGTTATACCATCTTCAATAGTTCCAGTTTTGGCATCCTTTTTCTTACTCTTCTTTTTTGCAGCTTTTTGGAAAGGTGCAAACTCAACTATGGCAGCATATTCCTGACCTGTCAAGAGGAAAGGGAAAAATACATTAAAAAAAGATGAAATGGATATAAAATAGAGTATATTGTCCATGTATAAAGCAAGAAGATAAGCCTTACCAAAAACACACAACATCAGAAGAGACTACTTGAACAGCAGAAAAGAACTACTGTATTTTGAAAGCCACTTAATAAAACAACATTTTACAGACAGCAGAATTCATGAACTGAACACTCTCACTACATTAACAAAACAGTAAATTCACAGACTCAAAACAGGTAGGAAATATTGGATTTAAGACAGCCCACAACTGTCAGTTCAGCTACCTCAGCTACACTGCACCATATAATATCCTCATCCTACAGACCATGCACTCATTGTGCAAGTAGAACAGAATATTTTAAGTTAATACAACTGAGGCAAATCTCAATTTTTGGCAAAATACAATAGAATGCAATGCATTACAGGCAGGATCTACAGTTTTATGACAATAATGTTACATTTATGGCTGTATAAATCTAACATTGCTGTTATTGCAAATACAGTCTGCTGTGACACTGCAAACCACCTTATTTAAAAGACGTAGGTGTTATGAGAACCTTGTCATGTAACCCTTCTAAATAAGGAATAATCTTGTGTACAGAGCTTTGCATCACATAAAACACCCAGCTGAATGAAATGTAAAATACAGTACTTGAAACAAAGTTCAAGGTGAAATCCTAGGCCTACTGAAGCCAAAAGGCACATCCTTGTTAAAGCTTTTGCTGAATATGTAAATTGAAGGTCTGTCAATGAAAGACTAACAACTTTTAGAGCTACCCAATGTAAGCAGTTCCAAACTGTAACATTTAAAAACATGAGATATACTGAATTCCTAACACGCATTTAGAAAAAAAGCAGCAACTAAATACTTGGATGTTTAACCAATGAATTAGACAAAACATTTGTTTCCTGCAGATTAATGTCTCCAGAGAGCTGTCATTTTCACAGCTCAGACTGCAAGCAAGAAGCTATTCCTTTTACTGAATGACAATGACTCAGTTGTAAATTGGAACAACTAATAATCAGAATTAAAAACTGACCATAATGTAGTCACAGTGTACAGAACAGGTGAGGGGAGTAGTAGAGAGTGACATTGGTAACCTCAGCTTCATTGAGGTTGGACAGCGACACCACCCACCCACTTTCACTTTTCAGACTTCCTACTGAACTATGACAATGCAAGTATTTACCTCAGTAACACAGCGACTGGTTTTATATTGACATCAGTACTACGTACACATAACTGGGTTTTACACATAACTGGGTTTTACACATAATGTACAAAACTGATTTAGATTAGTTTCCACAAAACATAATAACTTTTCTTTGTTCTTTGAAAGCCTGTATAACATTTGGCTAAGGCATTAAGACAACGGAAATTGAGGCACTTGGGAGAGTGCAAAGAAGGGCAGTGACACTGGTGAGGGGCCTGGAGCACAAGTGCGATGAGGAGCGGTTGAGAGACCTGGAGAACAGGAGGCTGAGGGGAGACCTTATTGCTGCCTACAACTACCTGAAAGGAGGCTGTAGCATGGAGGGTGTTGGTCTCTTCTCCCAAGTAGCAAGTGATAGGACAAGAGGAAATGGCCTCAAGTTGTGCCAGGGGAGGTTTAGATTGGATATTAGGAAAAAATCTTCATGGAAAGGGTTTTCAGACATTGGAACAGGCTGCCCAGGGCAGTGGTGGACTCACTATCCCTGAAGGGGTTTAAAAGGCATTTACATGATGTTCTTATGGACATGGTTTAGTGCTAGCTATGTTATGGTTGGACTTGATGATTCTGAGGGTCTCTTCCAATTGAAATGATTCTATGAAATCAGAAGTGACACGTTGCTCACACCTGTCCCTCTAAAATTCAAGCAGCACAGCGTGCACACAGCAGGAGCAATGTGACCACACAGCCAGGCTGCGCTCACTCACCTTTGTGATCGACAAAAACATAGCCGTCAAAGCGGTCCCTGAAGAGGACTATGTCTTCCTGGTTTTTGAAGTTGATGTAGGCTCTGGAGAACATGTGCGGGTACAAGCTGCAGAAACACAAGACCGAGAGCACGGATGACAGGGCGGCAGCACCTCCCGGGCCCGGTCGGCGGGGGCAGCGGCGGCTCTGGGCGAACCGCCCGGGCGGGCCCGGCGGCCGTACCTGGAGTCGTTGGCGAAGAACTCGAAGTAGTCGTGCTCGGGCAGGGGCTGCAGGTGCTCCTCCAGCTGCTCCTTGGTCAGGCTGGGCGGCAGGCGGCGGATCACCACCTGCGGGCGGCACGGTCAGTGTCGCTGTCCCCCCGGCGCCCCCGCCCTGAGGGCCGCGGCGCGAGGCCCCGTTACCGCGGGCGGGGGGGCCCCACCCCGAGCAGCGCGCAGGCCCCACCTTGCTGAGCGTCTCCTTCTTGTCCTTGGGCCGCTCGAGGCGGTCGAGCTCGGCGCCGCCGGCCCTGCCATCCGTACCCGTGGCGGTGCCCGCCCCCAGCAGGGCCCCCGGCCCGGCGGCAGCCCCGCGCCGCTCCTTCGGCCTGGCGTTCTCCTTGTCCTCCTTCATCCCGGCCGCGGGGCAGCGCCGCACGGCCCCGCCCGCCCATTGGCCGCCGCGCCTCTCGCGCGACTGCGCCTTAAAGGGCCATGAGCCTCGGCCGAGGCCTCCCCGCTGCCGGACTGCAGCTCCCGGCATGCACCGGGGCAGGGCGCGGCCCGTCAGTCCGGAACGTCCTGAGCTGAAGGACGCGGGGATCGTCGGGTCCAGCTGCGGTCCCCGCACAGCACAGCCCGCGGGTCACGCCGTGCGTCTGAGGACCTTGTCCAGGCTCTTCTTGAACGCTGTCAGGCTTGGGGCCGCGACACCTCCCTGCGGAGCCTGTTCCAGTGTCCAGCACCCTCTGGGTGAAGAACCTTTTCCTAATGTCCAACCTGAACCTCCCCTGGCACATCCTCCTGCCATTCCCTCAGGTTTGCTGTTGGTCACTAAAGAGAAGAGATCAGCACCTGCCCCTCCTCCTCCCCTTGTGAGGAGCTGGAACCGCATGAGCTCTCCCCTCAGGCTCCTCCAGGCTGAACAAACCAAGTGACTTCAGCCGCTCCTCATTCGGCTTCCTCTCCAAACCCTTCACCAGCTTTTTACCCCTCTTCTGGACACTCTCTGGTAGTTTACTATCTTTTTTACCCCGTGGCACCCAGAACGGCACACAGGGCCCCAGGTGAGGCCATGGCGGACTACGGCTCCCGGCATCCCCCGGGGCCCGCGGAACCGGCACCACTGCGCAGCCGTCCCTCAGCGGCGCTGTCACCGCCGCCCCCGCCAGGCCCCGCCCCGTCCGCGGCGCTGGCGCGGGGCAGGCCGGGAAGGCGCGCGGGGCAGGCCGGGAGTGCCCGCAGGGAGCCCGGGGCGGCGGAGGCAGCGGCGGGATGTGGTACGAGATCCTGCCCGGCATGGCCATCATGGGCGTCTGCCTCTCCATCCCCGGCCTCTCCACCGTCTACATGCACCGCTTGTACAACGGCGGCAAGGTCAGCGCGGGGACGCCGGGCCGCTCGCACCCCCCGCGGCCCAGGATCCCGGGGCCTCCCTTTCCTCCGGGATCCCACATCCCCATGGGGTCCCACATCCCCATGGGGTCCCTTCCCTCCCCGGGCCTCCCTTTCCCTCTGGGATCCCACTTCCCCTTGGGGTCCCTTCCCTCCCCGGCTCCCCTCCCCGTGGGCAGTAACAGGCAGCCCTGTGCGTGTCTGCAGGAGAAGCGGATCGCCCGCTACCCCTTCCAGTGGAACCTGATGGAAAGAGACAGGCGGGTGTCGGGTGTCAACAAGTACTACGTGTCCAAGGCAGGTGCTCGGGGCCCTGGGCAGGTGCCGTGGGGGGAAGCGGGAGCCGTGCGCTGCTGCTCTAGCTCCCGTGGGCTCTGCAGTGGGCACGGGTTGCTCCTGGGGCTGTGGGAGCTCGCTCTGTACGTGCAGCTGGCCTGCATGTGCATGTAACTTTTTTGTTTTTTTAAATTACAACTTGGGTACTTAAGCATAGTTTGAAAGCCTGCATTTTCAGCTATGCACTGTTGCAAATTAACAATGAGAATGGTGCAGAAACTTCTATTACTTTTTCTTTTTCAGGGTCTGGAGAACATAGACTAAGGTGGTGCACTGTGAAGAATCCCCATATCTATATAAAATGATTTAACTCTTTATTAAAGATATACATGTATTCAACCCTTGCATCTGTGTTGTTATAATGGGTTGACCCTGGCTAGACACCAGGTGCCCACCAAAGATGTTTTATCACTTGCCTCCTCAGCTGGACAGAGGAGAGAAAATACAACATGGGTTGAGATAAGGACAAGGACGACACAGCTGTCTAGTTACCTTTCAGAAACTTACCTTGATAGCTAAGGACTTCTAGGCCACCCCTGTTTACAGAGGAAGCAATTCCCTCTCCTGTCCCTATCTTGAGCTTCCCTCAAGTATCCACATGGTTCTTCCTGCCCCTGTAATCCTTCACCCCTCTCAGTGCTGACCCAGCTCTCAGTACAGATGGATCATTAGCCACTCGGTAATGCAACAAATCGGTTTTTAATAGGTGCTTCATCAACCTGCACAGCAGACATTGCATGAAGAGGTCAGTCCCTCTGTAAGGGCCACGGAAGTGTGGCAGCACCGCTCGTTTTCCAGTTTTCATTGTATTCTGTTCTTGGATGTGCATCTGTAAATAAATTCTAGCAGAGTGAGGAAAACCAGTACTTGACAGAGGAATTTTTGAATTAATATTTTGAGTATGTCACCTTTAAAGCCAGACATCCATCTTCTCTCTATGTAACCTTAGCACCACATTAGATTATTTTGAAACTGTTAGTCTTCTATGTATAGTTTAAAAAAAATGCCGTAAGGCCTGCCCGAATGGCTGGTCTTCACATTCAGTAAGGGTTAGCACCACGTTAGCGCTGCAGGCCTCCACACAGCCAGCGCCTGTGTCCTGACGACGGCTGATCAATTCTTCACGTAAAAGGACAGTGAAGAGGCACCAGATCCCAGGAACTGGGCAGTTCCCAGGGCTCCTGTCTGTAGCCGCAGGAGGCTGCTGTCCCTGTCAGCCTCCCGGCAGTGACAGGTCACATATCTCCTGCCTGGGGCAGGTAGACAGTAACTGCCAACTCCTGCTAGTGCAGCAGTAGCTGGCAGCAGCTGAGGCAGCATGTTCAGCCTTGCAGTGAGGCTGCTCAGCAGTGGGAGCAGACAGCTTGCAGTTCAGAGGCTTCCTCACATGCTCCCACCTTCCTCCTCTTCCTCCTCTGTGCTCTGAGAACCTTTGTCCTCTGAGGACAGAAGAGCCTGGTGCTGACACGACTGGTGTCTGTCTGCACTCCTCCATGTGGCCTGCAGCTCTGCCCTGCCTTGCTGCAGGAAGAGGGGCAGGAGGTCGGGGGTGAAGGGCATGTCCCTGAAGGCGTGCAGGAGGAAGATGCCGGACACGATGGTGAGGAAGCCGCTGATGGTGCCAATGATGTTGTCCAGCACCATGTGCTGCCACTCCTTGAAGAGGATGGCAGAGCACATCATGACTGCTGTGGTGAACAGCACGTAGTAAATGGGTGTGACCACAGATGTGTTGAAGATGTCCAAAGCTTTGTTCAGGTAGTTGATCTGGACGCTGATGCAGATCACAAGGCACACGAGGAGCACCCAGCCCAGTGGTTCTTTCAGGACTGGCTTGCCAGAAAACAGTTCTTTCAGGGCAATCCCCAAGCCTTTGACACAGGACACTGAAAGTGAGCCGATGGCAGAGCAGACCAAAACATAAACCAAGACGTTGCTCTGTCCGTAACGTGGTCCAGCCACAAAGATAAGTAGAAGGGAGCTCACCAGGATACACACAGCAAATACAATGAATCCTTGGGGAAAGCAGAATTAAAGAGCTCTGTCAGAGAACAACAGCACCAGTGACATGTAACTGAACAGCAATTAGAGACGGAGGACAGGAGGGTGAGTGCCCCACCAGTCTGGTCTTTTCAACTTCCACCTGTAGGGACTGGGGTTGGGATGCAGAGTTTCCCTCCAGCCTGAGCAAAACTGCAGAGACGACAGCAACTCTTTGCAGTGCTGATCACAGCACCGCCCCACGAGTCAGCCTGTCAGGATACAGCTGCCCATACTAGAAGAGGTAGGGACAGAGGCAGGCGCTACTGGAGGAGGGGGGGCTTGCTGACCAGGAAGACAAGGGAGTACAGCTCAGCAGGATGCCCAAGAGGGTGGCAGAAGGCTCAGGAAGCTCTAGCTGAACTCTGCGGGCTGCAGTGGGATAAAGAGGAAAGTGCCACATCACAGGAGTGCGAGGCCCTGCCAGAGCGCCCCCTCTAATGAGCAGCAGCATCTACCTGTTGTTCTGCTCTGCTCTTCTCCCCATGCTTCCTTCCTCCATTTCCTGTGGCTTATACTGCCGTCCATGCTATTGCCCAAATCATGTCCTTGCAACTTGATTCATCCTCTAACATAAATAGCAGGACCACATGACCTTGGGCACAACTTGAATCACTCATTCATCTTGGGCTGAAGTTCGTCCTGTCTTCCCTCAGCCACCGCTGCACCCTCATGTGCAGGGATTTCCTCGCCTGTCCCAGCACTGCCACAGGCCAACCCCTTCTGCTGACACCTGCAGCTAATTCCCATGCACTTCACTTTTTGCATCTATACCTCACAGGCAGTACAAAAAAGCCACACTTGGTAACTTAATAACCCAAGTTCTCATCCTTGCTTCCACACACACTGACTTGGGAGCATCCCCCAGACTCCCTCTCTGTGAAGTGGGGTTCCCTTCTGCTTTTTTTATCCAGGGTCAAGAGGACTTGACAGTCCTAAAAAGCCATTCTGAAGATGACATGTCCTCCTATGTTTTGAGGTAGCTAAGAAGGTGTAAATCCTCCAATCACGTGTATGAGATTCTATTTGACTGACAGCAAACTTCCACATTTAGTGTGTGGAAACCCCAGCCTTTTCCCACCATAGAAGGCAACCCACAAGCTCTCCTTGACACAGGGGAATGTTTCCTTCACTAGTGTACAGAACAAGAAACAGCTCAGTTAACCTTTAGTTCAGTCCTCCCAATCCAGCCAAGTTGTATCCTACCGCTACTGTAATTTCCAAGCCTGAAGCTGACAAGACCTCTTCTATTTAAGTACCTGGATCTTTGAGCTTCTCTGCCATTGACTCCAGGCTGGAAACCTCTTCTTCCTGCGGAGCATGGATCACCATCACCGTGGAACCCAGGACACTGAGGATGCAGCCAATCTTTCCATGAACATTCAGCTGCTCATTCAGGAAGATGGAAGACAGAACTGCACTGAAAGATAGTAAAAAAACCCAAACAAACTAAAAAACCCAAATTAGGCCAAGGGATGGAGTACCTGAGGGAAGAGATACAGGAAAGCAGAGCAACTGCTTTGACCACTAAGGTGTATAGGTGAGGTGAGGGTGTTTCTGCAGCTGCTTACCTAACAAGGACACTTAGAGCACCTAGTGGAGTTACCAGCGTTGCAGGGGCAAAGGCATAGGCAGCGAAATTTGCAGCTTCTCCAACTCCCACTGCAAGAAAAACTCTGTCAGGTGAGCATCACAGTAGGTGCAATTCAGCATAATACAAATTTGGGTGCAGTCAAAAGAGAGCCTCAGTTTCCACCTGAGTGTTCCCTGTTTCTCTGAGGTATGTGGTGCAACCATGAAAGAACAGCCCCAACAAGGACAAGCAGGGTCTGATTTTTCCTTGGGAAGAGAAGGCTCACGGTTACACATCGTGATCCTTAATCACACGTGGCTATGCAGCTGAACAGTAACCACAGAAAAATATTTCCATAATGTCCTCAAAGCTGAATGGAGTTTTGACCTGTTTTGTATTTCTAAGTCATGTTCTTCTCTTGGAACAGCTTTTTAAAAGGCAAATAAAGTACAATTGGTTATTAATGTTGAAAAGTGTAAAATAAAGCTGCTGAAATTGCTGTAGCACTAAACCCATAGTGCTGGATACACCATTATAACTACGTCATCTGGGCAGGCCATTTCCAGAGGCACTTAACCCAACCCAGTTTGACCAGCTCCTCAACTCCTATTTAGCAGAGAAACCTGGTAACACATGAGAATTTAGAATGTTTTAGAGTTATGATTAGATCAACAATATCCTCAGAAAAAAGTCAAGCAGTCAAACCACTATCATAACAATAAAACATAAAAGCAACAGGAAACAATGACCAATGCACTCTCAAGTGTGTTTTGCTACAGTTTCAGAGCGGGTACTTACTGCACAGCAGCCCTGCCCACCAAAGCCATTCGTGCAGGTACGCGTGACCTCCTTGCCCTAAGTAAGGAAGAAAAGGGGAAAAGAAACCTCAGACGAAGCTGCACAAAAAGCTCATTATCCTGCCAGAACTGCCTGGGAGAAGCAAGTGGGTGTGCCTGATCTCTAAGCACACAGCAGCCTTGGGCCTGCCCGCCCCGTCACATCATGGCCTGACCCAGGCATGGGCCAGAAACGATTCTTTTACCCTAAAAGTAAAAATGTTACCCCCCACTTCTCCCGTGTTTGAAACACAGCGGTTTCAAGGATGCGTGAGTGGTTCTAGAAACGCGTGTCTGTTGGCTACAGGCGATGGCCAGCCCTGAGGAACAAGTCTGCATTTAGACCAGACACCCCGCGGGCACGGAGGGGGCGGCCGGGGCGCAGCGCTGCGCGGGCGGGGCCGGGGGGGCACCGCGGCTTCCTGCGCTTCCCCGTCCCGCCAGCCCGAGCTCCCCCGGTACCTGCCCTGACGCGGCCGCGGCGGCACAGCCGGAGCAGCCCCTTCTTCTTGAGGATGAAGCTGCTGCCGATGAAGGCGCTGGAGGCCAGCGCCAGCCCCAGCCCCACGGAGAAGCCGGCCCGCCCGCCCGCAGCCCCCATGGCGGCTCCGCCGCCGCTTCCGGTGCGACGCCAACACCCGTCCCCGGGGCACGGGGCTCGGCTTCCGCCGGGGGAGCGGCCGAGCGCGGCTCCGGCAGCGGGTGTGGGGCTGTCACAGCCCCCGAAAGGTCCCGGTTCCCCCTGTGCCGGACGCCCGTGGGCCAGAGCCTGGCCCGGGGTGGGGTTGGGCTGGGTTCACCTTCTTGGCGGCGAAGTGATCGCGTCTTGTTTTCTAAACCGAAGAAGAAAATATGAGTAAGAGCAAGGACGATGCTCCGCATGAGCTGGAGAGCCAGTTCGTGCTGCGGCTGCCGCCGGTGAGAGCCCGCTCGGCCCGGGACCCCGCGGCCGCTGCCGGGCGTTCCCGAGGCCGCTCGGTTCGGTTTGCGCGTTCAGCGCCGCGCTGGGGGGTTCAGCGCCGGGCTGGGGGGTCAGCGCCGGGCTGGGGGGTTCAGCGCCGGGCTGGGGGGTTCAGCGCCGGGCTGGGGGGTTCAGCGCCGGGCTGGGGGGTTCAGCGCCGCGCTGGGGGTTCAGCGCCGGGCTGGGGGGGTTCAGCGCCGCGCTGGGGGTTCAGCGCCGGGCTGGGGGGGGTCAGCGCCGGGCTGGGGGGGTCAGCGCCGGGCTGGGGGGGGTCAGCACCGCGCTGGGGGGGGTCAGCACCGCGCTGGGGGGGGTCAGCGCCGGGCTGGGGGGTTCAGCAAGGCGGGGAAGTCCGGGGGAAGTCTGCGAACCTGGCGAGGAACGTGGAAGCAGGCTGGATGCTTTTGGGCCTTGGGCAGCCCGTTCTGTGTCCTTCGAACAGATTTTCCCCGGGTTCCTCTTGAGGAGTGCTCCTGCAACACAGGGCAGGAGGCTTGTCAGGCAGCTGGGAGGATTAGGGAGGAAATTTCTGTAAGGACAGAGCTTCAGCAAGGGCTGGGTGCTCAGTTGCTATGGATGGCAGTGCACTTGCTGCTATTAGATGCTTAAAGCTGAGACTGTGTCCTGCTGACACCACAAGAGCCTCACGAGGGGAGCTGTAACTTCCCCCAGAGCTGCATTCCCTGGCACGGTGTCTCTGTCGCGGCCTCACGCTGTTGTCACAGCTGTGTCATGTCAGGGGGTGTGAAGGGCACTGGGAATAGCAGGGCCACAGGGTGAGCGCGTGGTATTGGGAGGAGGGCGCGCTTTTCATTGCAGCTCTTGCAGTTGTTTCAATGTGTTGGGATGGCAGGGGGGTGTTTAAAGGTGGGCAGGTTGAATGGAAGACTTGAGTGATTCTCGGAGGAAGCACAACCAGTCCTGATGTAAATCTGTCCAACCTTGCCAGGAATATGCATCCACTGTGCGGCGAGCGGTACAGTCCGGGAATGTCAACTTGAAGGACAGGCTCACCATTGAGCTACATGGTGAGTGAGCAGGGTCAGGGCATCTTAGAACTCCTCTGGCTGTCCACAAGTGAAGCTGTGCATGTGTTTTTCCCATTAAATTTCTGCTCCCCGGGAATATGTCACTCAGTTTAGCTGTTTAGTGACAGCGCTAACCTGTCCCATGGCTTTTCGCAGCGGATGGGCGCCACGGGATTGTCCGGGTAGACCGGGTACCACTGGCGGCCAAGCTGGTGGATCTGCCCTGCATCATCGAGAGCTTAAAAACCATTGACAAGAAAACCTTCTATAAGACAGCAGATATTTGCCAGGTATGAGCTGTCCTTCTTACCTGCCCCAACAGCTTAATTCCTTGCTCTGCTCTCCAGGAAAACCCTTGCACATTTTGACAGCTGGATACCCAGTTCAACATGGACAATTTCTGTATTCTCACAATATTAGCAGTTCAAAATTTGCCACTCCGCCTGGTGTTTAGAAATCCCCTTTCTGAAGCATTGGTTGTTCTTGTAACAGCTTAACAGCTGCTGTGTTTAGATATGAACTGAGCTGGGTGTGAGATGTTGTGTTTTTCCTGCCCCATGCCCATGAATCCCTTTGGCTCACAACACACAGCAGGCAGTCACTGTTCATTTTCCAGTAAAGCTTTCACATTGTTTTGTCCTTGTGTTATGACAAGCACCCTTTGTGTTTATGTGGGGATTCCAGATGCTTGTTTGCACTGTGGATGGTGATCTCTACCCGCCTTTGGAAGAACAAACTGTCAGCACTGACCCCAAGGCAAACAAGAAGAAGGACAAGGACAGAGAGAAGAAATTCATCTGGAACCATGGCAGTGAGTAGAGGCTGTGCCAAACCCCTCCGTCCCACCACCGCAGTGTCCCCACAGCTGTGCGGGGCACTCACCACTGCCCTGTCCCGGCTGTGCTCCTGCTCTGTTTTCTGTGCTCACCCTGTTTCCCGAGGGATCTTCTCCCTTTTGGCACCAACTCTCCTGTGAGGCCATCTGCCTGACACTCGCCATCTGTTTCCTCCATCACAGTCACTCTTCCTCTGAAAAATGTACGGAAGAGACGATTCCGGAAGACAGCTAAGAAGAAGGTGAGTTGCTTCTTGCACAGATGCAGATGCAATAACGAAAGGATAGGAAGGCAGAGACATTAGAGCTGTAACTTTCTATTAGTCCAGAAAACATGTAATTTCTTAACATTGCTTCACGTTTCCTTGCCTGAGCTGAGAGTGAAGGGAGGGCAGTAGATTTAAACACTTATTTGGGTGCTTCTTCCATGTTTTCCAAGATGCTCCTGAGGGGAATGTCTTCTGCAGAGAAATGCTGTGCTCCATTCCTGTGGCTACCTGGCCACAGCACATCTCTTCCTGCTCACAGAGAGGAAAGGAAGCCTCGCAGGGAAATGGGATTTCACTCGTTCCTGCTTTCCCAGCTGAAATCTTCTCTCTATGCATGGCCTGTTCACTTCCCCAAAAAGCAACACTACAAATAGAATAACTTGTCATTTCAGCTGGGGGAGTGATAACAGATGGATCTCAGAGACCGTGTCTGTGCATCCGTGCAAACCAGGCAAGGTGTTGGGGAGCTGTAGCTTTGTGAGGCTGGAAAGGCTTGTTCTTCTCTGCTTTGCAGTTTCTGAGAACAGGATGGAGTGCTATTTTGCATGACATTTGGGAAACAAATTACTTGAGACATTCTTATAGCCCACAGGAGAGATTTGATGTCACTGCATTAAGATTACTGGCTAATTTAAAAGTGAAAAATGAAAGCTTCTTTTGAGTGAGATGGGAAGGAGTTGAGTTGACCATCCATCAGGAAACAGTACCTCAAGGACTTTCTGCATAAACACAGAAAGTCTTATTTTGTAAGTAGTAAAAGTAGAAAAGTGAGAGTGTACAACCCTCCAAGGAGCTCTATACAAAAAGGATGGATTGCTTTCTAGAGGTGCATCAACTACTTTTAGGGTGAACATGAGCACAGGCTGAGCAGAGAGCATAAGAGAAGAGAGGCTTGAAATAGAGGTGGAGGGTTGGAGTTGACAAACACCAGCAGCATGCACAAGGCATTTAACAGTGTCTCTGTACTCTTTCCTCTCTCTGGCCCAGTATATTGAGTCTCCTGATGTGGAAAAAGAGGTGAAGCGTCTCCTGAGCACCGATGCTGAAGCTGTCAGTGTCCGTATCCTTTTAGGAGGAAAAAAGCTCAAGTGGTAGACAGGACACTTAGGTGTGACCTGGGGGTTGTGGAAAGGAGAGAGAAGTTCAGCTTTGTGTGGGTGTGAGAGACTAGAGATAAGCACACAAGAGGTACTGAAGTTTTGGAGCATCATCTTTGCCTTCTTCAAAGCTCATGGTGACCTTCTTTGCAGCCTGTATTGTTGTACTGAGCAGGAACTTAAGTAACAGCAGAGAAGCCATCAAAAAAGGGGGCTGGGGTGGTTAATTGTGGATATCCATCGCTGCAAGGCCAGACTTGTTGGAAGGACAGTGATCTGCAGTTTTTAGCATTGTTTTGTCTTATTGCGTCTTTCATGTTCCTCTTTTTCCCTTGACCTGTCTGTTCCTGCTGTCAGGCTGGGAAGTCATTGCTGAAGATGAAACAAAAGAAGTAGACAACCATGGTTCACTCACCAGCCTGGACATCTCCTCTCCAGGGATGTCGGGACATAAGCAAGGCCATGGCTCCTCAGGTGCAGTGGGGAAGCTGTTATTTTCTTTCCAGCCACTCAGTAATCTGCTGGGCTCATTCTCTCAGGGTTAAACCCTACCCAGAAAGGAGAGAGGGTGTTGAAACAGACACCTTGTATGTCCCTGTATGGGCCCTGGCAGGCAAAGGGTGCTGGGAGGTCATCGGCTGTGATTTTCCTCTTCGCTTTTGTACCCCCCTAGAACATGATGAACTGCGGGAGATATTTAATGACATCAGCAGCAGCAGTGAAGATGAAGATGAGAGGGATCATCATGACGATGAAGACCTGAACATCATGGACACCGAGGAGGATTTGGAGAGGCAGTTGCAGGACAAACTGAATGAGTCCGATGGGCAGCAACAGGAGAACGAGGGGTCCAACCAGATAGGTGAGAGGGTGGCGTAGCGCAGCGGAATCACCTGAGTGCCAGGCAGGCTGCACTGCCCGGCTCTGCTGCTGTTCTGCGCTCACTCTTTCTTTCAGTTATGGGGATCCAGAAGCAGATTGACAACCTGAAAAGTAAACTCCAGGAGACCCAGGACAGGAGGAAGCGCCAGGAAGATCTCATCATGAAAGTGGAGAACCTAGCCCTCAAGGTGAGAGCTTTCCTAGGGTCTCTTCAAAGTCTTCTTAACACTGGCTTGCTATTAGATCCAACAGACTGATTCAGCTGCTGCCCTGGAAAAGCCAGGTGCCTGCTGGGTTAAAAATAAGTGTGATATGACCATACACACTCCAGCATTTCCCCATGGAGGCAAAGCAATCCATAAAATTGCAGGAGACAATGGGGGCTGGTTGTCAGTGCAGCTTGGGGCTTGCTGCATCATTTGACATGTGCCAGCACCCCTTCAGTTGAGAACACATGGGTAACTGTGATCTGCCATGTTTGCCTCTGCAGACCCGTCTCCAGGCCGTGCTGGATGAGTTCAAACAGCAGGAAGAGCGAGAGAAGCAGCAGGTGAGGAAACCCCCACAGTGGAGGGGGGAGGACTGGGGCATGACGCAGTTTTAGGCTTTGCCCCTGACAAAGTTTCCTAAACCTTGTACCACACCAGCTGCTTTGAACTCCAGTGTTACAGGTCAGGTGTGGTTGTACCTCATCTGTAGTTGCATGGAGTTTCCTAAGGGATGGGGTGGTATAGGAAAGGGGGTTGATTGCAGCCTTCCTTCTGAAGGAGCAGTTGGCCAAAACACATCTGGCCAGCAATCTAAGGCTACTAAGATTGCTGCCTGGGATAAAATACAACACAGAAACCTGCTAGCACCATGTGCAAGACAGACAGTAGCTGTAGGGTCTTGGCAGATTTCTTGCCTGGGCAGCTCTTTGGAGTTTCAACCAGGTAGCAAGGCAGGAGGTTCCCTCTCCTGGATTCCTGTTGTGCAGCTTCACCTGTGGGCAGTGCTGAGTTCTGCCACGTATGCGCAAAACAGCCACTGGCGTAGGTAGAAGATCTGCAGAAACACAGAAGCGCTTGGGCTGGAGCTGCCGGGAGTCCCAGCCGTGCCTTCCTGTAATGCCTTGCCCCCTTTTCCCAGATGACGTCCCTGCAGGAGCAGCTGGAGGCCCTCATGGAGAAGTGAGGAGCGGGCCTGGGTCTTTATATCTGCGAGAAGAGCTGAAAGTGTTTTTTCATCTGCCATGATGAAGTTTTGCTCCAGATACACAATGGTGCTGCCAGGCAGGGCTGGAGACTCCATGTTCAGGGCTGCTCTCACAGACATTGTGCTTGGCTTGGCTGGTGGAGCTGAAGGATTGGACTATGTCTGTGCAAGCAGCCAGAACACTCTAAATATTCAGCACTGTTCTCTAGGAGGGGTTTAATTCTCCCTGGGACCATGCAGTGCAGCTTTCTACATGTTACTGAGTCTTGGACTTGATGGGCTGTGGCCTGGTAGAAGCTTGCTCCTTGCCTGAGGAACACTTGTGTCTGCAAACGAGACTCAATAAAGTATTGTTTCCAACCCTGATCTGTTCCTGCGTGGTCTCTGGAGTACAGACCAGCGCTGCCTCTTGCCAGTTGTGCCTGACAATGCTCAGCCCAGGCTGGTGCTCACACCAGCTTTCCTGGGCTCTGCTGAAGTGCTCCTTGCATGGCTGGGTCAGAGGGAGACTGTGCGTGAAGGGGACCCCGCAAGCCATTGCTCTGTGGGAGGAGCAAGGCGCTCCTGAGCAGGGAGTTTCTTTAATTCCTCACAGATGAGGCAGGCCAATCCCAGATTAACCTGGCATGGTGGGAAGAGGATTAGAAAGGCGGGTCCAGAACACAACGGAGGGCACCTCAGGCTTCAGCAAGGGTGTGCTGTGACAGGACAGCCCTCTCACAACTCGAAGAGCACGGGAAAGGAAGAGGGATTCCAAACTCTGTCCCCAGCACAGAAAGCAAAAGGCCAGCGGCAGCCCTGGGAAGTGACATGTGTGTCCAGATAGTCAAGAAATGGAGATAGCGTGAGGAAGACGCGGAGCTCAGGAAGGGCCAGGTTCCTGGGGGCTGGCAGGAGCAGCCATGGAGGAAACCTACCTGCTGAATGTGGAAGGGGTCAAAAAGAAGATTCTGCATGGAGGTCAAGGAGAGCTGCCGAAGTTGCAGGATGGGAGCAAGGTAAGTCATCTTGGTTGTTACCCCAAAGCTCTGGGAGAGTGGAGGGTCTGATGGCACCATCCTGGCCTGTTACAGTTAGATTCCCTGCTTGTGAGCTGAGCTCCAGGTCTGTGGTACGGGGAGATCCCATCTCCAGGAGATCCCTTGTAAGGGAGGGGTGCAGAAATGGCTATTTTGGGCACAGGCAGCCACATTGCCCTCCCAGTGACAGCCAACATCGCCCACTGCCTTCACCTTGCATTGATGCTGTTATCTGCCTCCTCCCTCTTGTCCTGAGCAACCAGGTTGCTGGAAATCTGCCTTTCCTGATGTGTCAAACAGGAGTGAGGGGTGCCAATGGGGAGCTTTTGGGGGCTTCTGAGAAACCCCCCCCAGCCTGTGGGAATGGGAAGATCAGTGTGGGTTCTGCCAGGTCCTGACACACACTGTGGGAGCACTCTGTGAACTGGGTTATAATGGGGAACCCAAAGAGGACAGTCAGATATAGCACTGATGGGCATTAAGAAGCTCCACCATCTGCTTGCTGTCTAAGACAAATGGGTAGGAAGCTCAATCTCCTGCTGTGGTTGGAGAGCTGTCGATCAAACCATCACCTCACTGGGAGCAGGCTTGGCCCTGTGTCCTGGCCCCGCGGCAGAAGGATTTGGGGCTGGCAAGGCGACAGAGGGCTCTTGCTGCCGTGCCTGTCCCAGCTCAACACTCACCTTCCTCTGGGGCAGATCACCTTCCACTTCCAAACGCTGAAGGATGACTTTGAGCGGACTGTGATTGACGACAGCCGGGAAGCTGGCATCCCCATGGAGATCATCGTGGGCAAGATGTTCAAGCTGGAGATTTGGGAGACGCTGCTGAGCTCCATGAGAACCGGGGAGGTGGCTGAGTTCTGGTGCGACGCCATCGTGAGTGAGGGGCCGGCGGGCACAGGACCTCCTTTCTGCAGAGCCAGGGTGCAGGACTGTGCACCCCAGTGATGCTCCAGCCTTGGCTGGTGCAAGCATGGGGGCACAGGTGTCACTTGGGCACAGCACCAGGGGGGCTGCCGCAGAGGAAGGGGATGCAGGCTGGCCCCATGCAGCTGAGCAGGGTGCTCCCCCTCCTTGCAGCACACGGGCATGTACGCCCTGGTCTCCAGGGGCATGCGGAGGATCGCAGAGGGCCGGGACCCTCTGGAAGGGCAGAAGCACCGCTGTGGCATGGGTAACATGTTTGACTACCACAGCACGGGCTATGACGACCTGGACGAGCTGCAGCGGACACCGCAGCCCCTCATCTTCATCATGGAGTTGTTTCGGGTAAGGGTGATGGCAGGGAGAGCTGCCAGGATGGGGGCAGCCAGGGCAGGCAGCTCACCTCCTGCTGCCCATGCAGGTGGAGGAGCCCTCAGCATACAAGCGTGACACCTGGGCCATGAGCAAGGAGGAGAAGCTGGCGGCGGTGCCCATCCTGCACAGTGAGGGCAACCGCCTTGTCCTCCGTAAGGAGTTTGGGCAGGCAGCAGCCAAGTACCAGGAGGCTGTCATCTGCCTGAGGAACCTCCAGGCCAAGGTGAGCAGGACCTGGCTACCTCCTGTCATCCCTGCCTGGGTTTCCTCAGCAAAACTCTCCCCAGTGGGGCCTGAGTGCCTGGGAGGGGACAGCCACAGCCCTGAACCGTCCACCGGGACTCCCTGGGGCAGGAGAAGCCATGGGAGGATGGCTGGCTGAAGCTGGAAAGCCTGGTCACGCCGCTGGTGCTCAACTACTGCCAGTGCCAGCTGGAGCTGGGCGAATACTACGAGGTGCTGGAGCACACGACGGAGCTCCTGCAGAAACACAACGGTACTCATGCCCTGCATCCCACCCCAGCACTGTGTCCTCAGCCCCTGGGGACTCTGTCTTCAGGATCCCCTATCCATGATAATGCCCATCCCACTTCCCTCTGCCTTTGAAGGTACCTGTGTCATCTGGATCCCCATGTCAAATGCAGAACCTGTGACCCAGGTCCCCCTGCCCCTGATTTCCCCTGCCCATGATGGCACCTGCACCCCATGTTCTCTGTGTCCCACTGCCCATGACCTTGTCCTACATCATTCAGATCCCCCTGCCCACCATGGTTTCCCTTGCCCATGATGTTCCCTGCACTCCACGTTCCCTGGTGCCCATGGTGGCACCATGCATGGCCCAGGTCCCCCTATGCATGGTGGTACCCCTACCTACAAGTGTATCCACCCCTGTGCTCCATGTTCCCTGGGTTTCCAGGGTCTCCTGCTCCTGCAGCTGGTGGCTCTGAGCTGCAGGACCCCCACCGGGGGCTCTCCTCTCCTGGCAGACAATGCCAAGGCTTATTTCAAGCGGGCGAAGGCCCACGCTGCCGTCTGGAATGAGCGAGAGGCACGGGAGGACTTCCTGCGGGTGGCTCACCTCGACCCCTCCATGGCGGCTGCCGTGAAGAAGGAGCTGAAGCAGCTGGGGGAGAGGATGAGGAAGAAGCACGTGGAGGATCGGAAGCGCTACCAGGGGCTCTTCCAGCCACCCCGGGGGCCACGGGCCAGTGAGGGGCAGGAGAACCGGCAGGTGGGCAATGGGGCAATGTTGCAGGGAGAGGCACCCCAGGGTGAGGCTGGGGTCCCAGAGACCCTAGGGCAGGGGGAGCAGGGTGCGGGGACTGAAGAAGCAGAAAAACCAGGGGCTGACCGAACAGTCGGAGGTGAAGGGGCAGCACCAGGAGAAGGGACAGGCCAGGGGCAGCCTGCAGACGTGGAGGTGGAAGCGAGGGATGGGATGCGACTGGGGGAAGACGCAAAGCTGGGCACCTGTGGGGCAGAGCCAGAGAGCTGGGAGTCAGAGGAGAAAGATGAGAAAGAGAAGGAGGGGGATGAAGAAGAGGAGGAGGGGGAGGAGAAAAAAAAGGAGGGGCATGAGGTGGAGAAGGAGGAAGAAGAAGTGAACAAGGTAGAGGAGGCAAAAAAAAAGGAGCGGGAGGAGGAGGAAGAGAGGGAGGAGAGGGAGGAGAGGGAGGAGAGGGAGGAGAGGGAGGAGAGGGAGGAGAGGGAGGAGAGGGAGGAGAGGGAGGAGAGGGAGGAGAGGGAGGAGAGGGAGGAGAGGGAGGAGAGGGAGGAGAGGGAGGAGAGGGAGGAGAGGGAGGAGAGGGAGGAGAGGGAAAAAAAGAAGGGGGAAGAGGTGGAGACAGAGAAAGATGAAGTGAAGAAGGTAGAGGTGGAAAAAAAAGAGGAGAGGGAGGAGGAGAAGTTGGAGGAGGAGAAAGTGGTTGAGGACAAAGAGGAAGAGAGCCCAGCAGCAGAGATGGAAAATCTGGCTGTAGGGCAATGTGGGGAGCAGGAAACATGTGGGGCAGAGGGAGCTGGCACATGGAGCATGGCTGAGACAGGACCCCGCAGTGAGGGGCTGGGGCCAGCCAAGGGGACCCAAGAGCTGGAGGGCAAAACACCCAGAGAGGTGCTGGAAGAACGGAGCTGTGGGGAGCAGCGAGCAGGCATCAGCTGGGGAAATGCTGGGGAAAGCACCATCTCCCCAGACAGCTTTACCCCCGGGGCAGTGCTCCAGGCTGGGCACTTGGGGGCGAGCGAGGAGCTGGGTGGAGGGGCAGAAGTGACCCCTGCCCCATAGCATCCAGGGAAAGGGGTAACGCACCCCCAGGGCAGTGCAGCAAAAGCAGAGAGCTGGGGAATGTGACCCTGGGGTATGGCCAGCCCTGAGCAGAGGGGATGTTACCCATGGATAAGGGAAAGGCTGCTGGACCACTAACAAGGAGGCACAGCACTGGCAGCAGGGCTGCTGTAGCCTGAGAGGGAGCCCCAGGGCTGGAGACTGTCCCTGCAGTGACATGGGAACAAGGCTGTCGCCTTGTCACCACCGGGACCTCCAGCCCTGCTGTGCAGCAGTGCCTGCTGCCTCCCTGTCCAGACTCATTGGCTCCAGCGCCTTTCAGCTGGGCCCTGCTGAGCTTTGCTGGCTGAGAAATAAAAGCTTTTCCTTGGCACCACGTACTGGATTTGTTCCTGGATGGGATCGGCTTTCCTTGATCACAGCCCGCACCCCTTGCCTTGCTCTGTAGCCTGCGGCACAGGGATGGGGATGGGGCATTTTGCTTTATCCTTGAGAAGGGGAGTTTAAGAGGCTGCATTTCACTCCCATTTAAGCTCCTGAATCTCTCCTGTGTGAGAAAGTCCCTGCAGTAGCACCATATCAGACCTTTTTTCCAGCACCATCGGCCCTTCCAGGCAGTGGTTAGAGCAGATCCAGCCCTACAAGGATCAGTCGTGGGCAGGCTTCACCACCAGCTGAGGCTGGGCTGCACCCTGCGTGTTGGGGAGGACCTGAGAGCCCCCAGCCTTACCCTGGGCCAGTCCTCAGCTGAGCCCCTCGCTGCGCCACGGAGACATGGGCAACTTGGGCAGCTTTTGGTGCAGGGACACCTGTGGGCACTGGAGACATAAGAGGGCTACAGGGAGAATGCACAGAGAGAAGACTGCCTGCCCAGCATCTCACTGCTGCCTACATCCTTCCTGGGGCTGAAGGATTTCCTACGGCAGAAGTTCCTGGGTGAGGAAAAGGGACTGGCCCCACAGCCCCTGTCCCAGCCTTCAGGCTTCTGCGTAGCCCTGAGGAAGGGGGTAAAGAAAGATGGTGGTCAGAGGACACACCTGTGCCTGGGGAGCCCAGAGCTTTGCTCACACCTTCTGCTCCACCTTAAACAGTGTGGACAGCCAGTGTGACACAGGGCCACCTGCATCCCAGCAGCCCTGCAGGAGCAGTGCCAGGTTGGCACTGCGCTGGGAGCTGCCCTGACTCAGCTGAGCTGCACAGATAGAAGAGGCCAGAGCACCAAGCCAGGTCTCAGTACAAATACAAATTTATTCTCTTTCCAGAGCAGAGATGTCGCGAAGCAGCGAGGTCAGCAGCATCACAGCACATGGTTACCAGAGCATTAGCCAGCCTGCTCCCCTCCCTGCTGCATCCCGGCTCCAAACGCAGCCCGAGCACCCAGCCTGGCTGCTGCTGGTCCCCACACCCTGGCACCAAGGCTCTGCCCTCATCCTGCCTTTTCCTTTCTCCAGCTCCCCCCAGCTGGGTACTCCTGACCTCCTCCTCAAGCCAAAACCTTGCTCCTCCCCATGCTCCCACCATCCTGCCTCTGGGATAACAGGAGAGTCCAGCAAGGTCTCACCGGCTGGCGTGTGTTCCTTCCCCATGGTCAAACAAGCAGCCTGACACACAGCGTGTGTACAGCCAGCCCAGCACCAGTGCCACCGCTGGTGTCCCGCCTCTCACCCGGCTGTGAGAGGGGACAGCAGGGACAGCAACCCCCATGGCTGCTGGTGGACACAGCAGCACAGGACCCCCAGTGCCCAGCCAGAAGGCTCCGCTGCCAAAACCCCAGTGTGGGTGCTGCTTTGCACCCCTGCCAGCACACTGAAGACAAACACACAGCTCTGTCACACATGCTGCCTTGTCCAGACCTCCCCAAACAGCTCGCCACTGCATCCCATCCCAGCCAGTGACAACAGCCCTATCCCTGTCCACGCTGCAAGCCCTGTTTTGGGCAGGATGCTTCACACTGGCGTGCAGCCCTGCCTGCACCCTGCCCTGTGGGCTCAGGCATCTCATCCCTCCACAGCCTGTGGCCCCAGAGCAGCAGGGCCACCTCAGCCTCTGCTCTGGAGCACCCCACAGCACCTGACTCTGCCTTTTTCTCGACATAACACGGCATGAGACAGCCAGCCCAAGAGAGCCTTTGGGATCAGAAGCTGATACCATGCTACCCTGCCAACTTGCAGAACAACCTCCTTCACTGCAGGCAGGACTTGCCTGCTTCCAGTGAGTGCCTCTGGCCCCTTGGCCCAGCTCAAACCAGGGACAGAAGCAGGGCAGGTACTCCTTGGGGGTGGCAAGGAGGTACACTGCCTGTCCTGCTGCCCTCCTGCACCACTGCACTCCTGCATCACAGCCCAGCAGCCTGGTGGCCCCAGGGCTGGAGAAACCTCATCTGCAGCACTATGGGGACGGGTGGCTGCAGGAGCCCAGGCTCCCCAGGGATAGAGCTGGGTCCAGGCAGGACAGGCCCTCTGTGCCACGGCGAAGGCACAGCTCCCCAGGAAACCAGGCGGGACGGAGTACCTGCTGCTGGTCCAGCCCTTTGCTGAGCTCGCCTCGCAGCAGCCCTGCTCCACAGCAGCTCCAGCAACAGGGAAGGTGCTGGTCCCTGCAGGAGCAGATGTAGGGCAGAACTGAAAGTGAAGGGCACCTGCACTTACAGTATTAGAATTTAATGGAGTGAGTCCATGAAGAGTATTTAAGTACAGAATATATATATATAATATATATAGAAATATATGCAAATTAAATTATAAGGCTCTGTTATAAAGATCCTCTCAAGATAAGGCTACTAGCTGGGCTGAAGCTCTAACATGGACTCATCCCTACTCCATAAACCTCACAGACTCTACCCACCAGACAGTATGTGCCTGGCTGGCTGCGGAGCCCTGGGTGGCAGAGAGAGTTCAATCCGTAAGGCTGGCAGCTGGATGCTGTTAGAAAGAGTTCTTTTAAAAACTGCGTGGCTCCAGGAGTGTTTTGATGCCCATAAACCCGGAGGGCCACTGAGCAAAACTGAAGAGGAGCGGGATGCTGAGTTCTGCACCCCCTGAAACCATGAGTGCCAGAGGGGACAAGCAGCTTTCAGAGCTTCATTTCTTCTGAACCTTTCCACCCAGGTTTGGACACTGTGGCTGAGTGACTGAGCCAGCCTCCTGGGGAGCCCACAGTCCTGCTCCTGCATGACCTATGTTCCCCTGAGATCTTCTGGAGCTGGCAAGCATCCTGCACGATCAGCTCGCAGGGAGTCTGTGTGAGGTCTGCTGCAGCATGGGGAGCAGGGCAGGGAGAGGAGAGGGAGGAAAGCAGCCAGGTAGCTGGTTAGGAAAAGCCTCTTGCTCACAGGAGATGTTAGATAAGGGAAGTCATACCTGAAAGAGAAATGGAGAGGTCAGGAAAACAGGACCTGGAGCCACCTGGTTAGAACAGGGCTGCTGCAGAGCCAGGAGAATCCTGCTCAGGGATGGCAGAAAGTGGGCAGGAGTCTGCATGGGCAGAAAGGGGAGCTCTGCCCCACTTTGTGTTAGTGCTGGCACCAAGCAACGTCTCTCCCTGGCACATGCGTGGGCAGCCCGGCTGAGGGACCGAGTGCTACTCCTGGGCTGGAGCACAGAGGGGCAGCAGAAAGACCAACACCAAAACCCACTAGGCAAGTGAAGCACCATCCACACAGGCATCCCCAGTCCCCATCCCCACTGGGAAGAGCTGTCCATGAGCATATAGGGGAGGATGCACCATCGCTTCCATTTCACCAGGTAACTGGGGCCTTTATCTCTCCTGGAGAGGGGTCTGGACAGGGATGAAGTGAGGAGGTGGATCAAGATGATCATGGCAAACTCGATGCTGGCAGGTCTGTCCATCTTCTCAGTGAGGAGTCCTGTGGAGTGCAGCCTTGCAGCTCCTCTGGGGGGATCCAGCTGGTCCGTACTCTTGGCAGCTCTGATCAACTCTCCTTACAGTTGTGAAACCTCCTCCTCAGCCCCTCTGCACCCAGGACACACACCAGTCCCAGCAGTACAGTGGCAGCAGAGCCCTTGGCTGCAGGTGCCGTGGAGGATCAGCCATCGCAGGGAAGCTGGGGCTGGGGCAGGGCTCCATGGGGAAAACCTCATCTGAGGGAGCAGTACGAGGCCAGAGAGGGAGATTTCACTCGAGTACCTCGAGAGTTGGGGAAGGCGCTCCGCAGCTTCTCCATGATGTCTTCCAGGCACATGCTGACTTCCTGGCTTTTGGCTTCCACCTCATCTGCAGCAGGAAAGAGGACACAGGGTGAGCAGGCTCTCTGGGCATCCACCTCACCAGCCAGCATTTCTGCAGGATCACAGGGTGCGGATAGCTTCCCACAGCATCGGACCAGGAATGGAGACAAGAGCTCCATCCAACTCCAATCCCCACCTGCAGCTTCGGTGTCAGGGGTGTTGTGCTCTTTTTCCTTTGCCTGGCTGCTTTCAGACTGATGAGGGGATGAAGCCAAGGAAGAGGCTGCTGAACCATTGCCATCTGACTCTGCTGGCGGCTGGAGAGAGAAAAAGGGGATTGTCACAATCCTCTGTCCTTGTCCACACCTGCTTCTGACTATCCCTTTGTGCCACTGCCCCAGCTCTATTATTGCAAAGTCCACCCCAAGGATGGGATTTCCCCAGATCCTTGCTCTGAGAGTACCTGCAGCAGCAGCTCCCTCAGTCGGTGCAGCTGGGACTCCAGCTGCTTGTTGTGGTCCTCCAGGATCTGCATGCGGGTCTCCAGGCGGCTCTTGTGCTGCCGGAGGATTCGTGCTTCTGCCAGGAGTTCATCATTTCGTGGGTCTTGCACTGATTTGGGGGAGCCTGTAGCCAAGGTTGGAGACTCCACTGCTTCATCATGCTGCCATTTCAAGCGTCTCAGCTCTCCCTGAAGGATCCTGCAAGATATCCTAGGTCAGCATCACCACCCTCCTTTCTAGGGACTGCTTGAACACCCAGCAGCTGCACACTGGGAATGGCCCAGGACTCAGAAACAAAACACCACTGGAGGAGGTGCTCCTATGAAAGCTTTAGGGCTCAGCCTAGACACCCTCCAAACCAGCCCATTCAGCTCCTCCGATCCCCATCTTCAGCCCCAGCAGCCATCCCCTGGCTCCACTCTGAGCTCTACCAGGCTTTTCCCTTTCTCCTTCGCCTATAGGCCCCACTTTCAGAGTTGTCCATGCCTCTACCTGTTTTCATCCTCTAAGTGCGCCAGGATTCTCTCCAGCTCTCCCTTGTCATCCATGTTGAGGCCTCCTGGAACCTGTTGGCCACCCCCAGGCTCTCGGTCGGTGATGGGGCTGGAATGGCGCAGCAGGTACTGGTCCTCATCCCTGTTGCAGCAGGTAGAGAAACACCTTAATGAGGAACATCAGTCTCACGGGACTCACATGCCCTTGGGGAAGGACAGCCTGGAGGGAGGTGTTTTTGCATGGGAGCTTGTTCTGGCTGCTCCAGGTCTAAAGCTCAGAAGCAGCTCAGCACACCTGGGTAGCTGGAGGTTGCCAAGAGCCTCAGACTCAAAGCAGTGGGGAAGGAAAACATTTCTGTGCCCTGGCTGGCCAGGGACAGAGTCACAGGATCCCTGACTAAGTGGGAGGTGAGGGGGAGCGAAAGGGGGCAGAACTCACAGACTATCATCAGGGGACAGGCTGTCACTGAAGAAGGAACAGTTCTGGCTTTCCATCTCTGCAAGCCTGGAGGAAAAAGAAACAGGTTGAGAAACGGTCAGAGACACCATGAATGTCTGCTAAATGCACCCTGCTCACAGCAGCCCCTGCAAGAACCCTCTCTGGCAGGTCTCCCAGCTGGCCTGTACCAGTCTGCCCTTCTTCACAGGCTCTAGAGAGTTTTGTCTTTTTTAAAAACAAGAAACTGCTGCTTTGGGGTGACAGTCTCTGGAATAAAGGGCTGCTGCCATGCATCTGCTCAGTTTCCTCTCGCCTAAGTGAAGTTAAGGGGTGAAAGCTCCAGCCTAGGGCCTGAGCTACAGGCTCCCTGTGCTCCTCAGGTCCCTGCTCTGACTGGACCCGTGGTGAGGGCAGAACCATCACAAAGCACAAGGCAGCAGCAACGGGAAGCAAGCAAGCAGCACTGGTGAGTGAACAGGCAGAGCACTGAGGGATCTGTCTGGTGAGAATCCAACCAGCAGCTCATACTGGGAAGAGCAGGAAGGTACATGGAGGCTGCACTTCATCACTCAGACATCTGCTGTCAGATGCATGGTGCTTGCTGCCAATTTGTGTGACATCAGCTGTGTCCCAGGCAGGAGCAAGGTGGTGCAGGCAGGTCTGACTGGCCCTGCAGCTGCGTCTTCCCCAGGGCACGGCAGCCTGAGCCATGGCAGCCAGCCCCTGCCTGCCAGGCAGCACACTGGGAAGCATGGATGGGGCTGTGGGCACACCACGCGTCTGCCCCCAACCCCCCCACACCCATGGGGATCACACTCCATGCCCTGGCTTGACAGGGGTGCCCGGTGGTGGTACCTGCTGGCAAAGTGCTCGATCCTGGAGTGTGTGTCAGCGTGTGGTAACATCGGGGAGGAGGCTGGTCTGAAAGAGACACACACTGGTCAAAAAGGCTTGGCAGTCCTTGCTCAAAGCTAGGGCTTGAATAGGCTGCCCTGGTCTCACCTGGGCTGAGAAGAGCCAGGGACCAGCTGGAGAGAGAGACTGAAATCTCTGTTCCTCCAAAAATTAGGTGCTGTATCACCACCAGAGCAAGTGCCCCCTGTAGCCCTCCCACAGGAGCCCTGTCTCACAGCTGAGATGCTGCTTCCATTCGTGGAGCTCACGTATCAGGCAGGGTTGAAAGGCACAGTGTGGGGCTCAGCCAACTCACGTCTCAGAGAAGTCAGCCTCGAGTACGGACTGGACAGGCAGGTAACCTCTCTGTGGATGCTTGCTGAAGTACTGCTTGGACCGGAACTTGTTCTTCAGCGTTGTAGCGAAGTCTCTCATGTTCTCACTGGATGTGGTCTGCAGAGACACAAACAATTACAAAGGTGCTGCTTAATGAAAAGCAGAGTGCTACAGGTCAGCATCCTCAGGAAAGAAGTCCCTTTAGGCTGGGCACAAGTTACGTGGTGGAAGGGGCAGACACAGCTCAGGAAGCCAGGAGGGTACATGGCAGCCCTGTCAGCCTGTCATGGGGCTTGGCACAAGCCAAGCTGGGAATCGGTGGATGCTATACATCCTGCTCACCATGAGCCCCAGAATAGCAGGGACACAGACAGCAGAGGGCATGCAGAGGGGATCAAAAGCATATAAGGGATCCACTTTTGGGGCTGCACCAGCATAAACGTCACACGGCTGCTGCAGTCGATGGGGATCTGCTCTGAGCTAAGACCCTCCCACCAGCCCAGCTCTGTACCGGGGTGTAGTACTCCATGATGGGGTAGTGCAGCTTGTTGCCCTTGCTGGCTCGTCCAGTGAGGAAGCAAGTCTGGCAGATGTCCACATTGAACTGCTTCAGGCTCCGGTACCTGGAGAGATCAAGAAGCCATAGGGAGGCAGTGAGAGTCAGCAAAAACACATCATTTTGGAGCCAAAGGAGAGCCCAGCAGGGAACAGAGGTTGTCTGGTCTGTGTCACTCTCACACCCTGCTGAACCCACAGTGCTGATGGCTGAAGTCCCCAGAAAAGCATCCTGCTCCTTCCCCACTGCTGTCACCTGGTCTGACCTGCCTGAAACACCGCTGCAGAGTTCTAGCTTCCCTCAATAGCACAGAGCAAATTCAGCTCCCTCCTGCAGGACACTGTGCATTTCCCTTGGGGACCAAGGTCCCATATCACAACCCCTACCTGAAGCCTTTGATGGGGCACTGCCGGCAGACAGAGCACTTGGTCTGGTGCTTCACCTGCTCTGCCATGGTGACCCGGTGCAGCACGGCCAGCCACACCATGGACTGCGGCTCCAGGTTGGCCCACTCCAGGAACTGGGACACCTCGATGGCGGGCTTCCCATTGCTCTGGGGAGTGGAGAGAGAAAGAGGTTGTTCAAAGCTGGGACACAGCTGTGATGGGGTGCAAGCCCCTTGCCACCTGTGGGAGCCTCTCCCTGGTGTGGCTGCTGCAGAGGGGACAGCACAGGCCATGGCATCCTACTCACAAAACGGAAGCAGCTGCGGATGCTGGGCTCCACGTTGCTGCCCCCGAACGCTGCCACCTCTCCCAGCTGGCGTGGGACCTGGATGGCCTCGTGGAGCAGGACGCCAAGGTGCCGCTGGTCACACAGTCCCCCAGCATTCGCCACTTGGCTGAAAAGATCTGCCGGCAGGACAGACACACAGCCCTGTTAGAGACACGGCTGATGCCCCGATGCACTGGGCGGGATGCAGGAGTTGGGGAGCGGTGTGTGGATCACACCAAGGGTCCCGCTGCCTGTCTCTGCCAGGGAGCTCAAATAAGCGGGAAAAACTGAGCTATGGTTAAATAACCTTTACTGGTGTCCTTCCAGCTCCCAATAACCAGGAATTTTGAGTCTTCTTGAGACAGAGGTTACTTGCATCACTTCTTTAATGGCCACAGCTGGCTTGTCCTCTAGGAATCTGCCCAATCCCTTTATTTAACCCCTTGGTGCCTCCTATGCTAACTTCTCTGCAGTATCCCATGGCAGAGAGTACCAAGGTTAAAACATAGTGAGGGAAGTGACTTCCTTTAATCTGCCTAGAAACTATTTCCCAGCCATGCACCTCCAGGGTTCTTCCTTCTGGGAAGCACTGGACAAGTTGCCCGTTTGCCTTTGCTGCACTGTTCCTTACAGTGCCATGCAAGAAAGATCACTGCAGCACCAGTCAGTCTGCAAAAATGCATCCTAATTTAGGCAGCGTAGGCTTGGGGAGGGAAGGAGAGGTGGCAATGCAAGCAAATTAGTCACTGTAGAAAAGCTGTTTCTTTGCTCTTTCTGGGCAAAGAAGGGCTATGCCAGGAGACAAAAGCACTCCTGCTTTCCGTACGTTACTCCACACCAGGCCCTGGGGGAGGGAGACAGGGGGACTCACACTGAAACTTCTCCTTGACCTCTGTCCCGCACAGACATGCAATGCCCGTCTTGAAGGAGAGAGCCCTCATCTTCCCACTGCGACCACTGCAAGGTGAGATATTGCACAGGTTTGCAAATGTTTTGGAGTTTTTTTTTAATGCAGGGGGGTCAGCAAGGCAAACCTGTGCCAGGCAGCCCCCTCACTCATAGCCAGGGCCTTCTTGCAGCACTGCCAGCTGGAAAAGCAGCACGGAAGTTTCCTTCCAAGCATGGCAGCCCCACAGCTCAGGGAGACACTGGGGGACTGGTACCTGTCAAAGACATTCAGCAGCCAGTTGAGGCTCATGTCCACGCAGAGCGGCACGTTCACCAGGATGCCCCGCTCCTCCTCCAACCTCTCGTAGAGGGCGGTCAGGCAGTGGATGACCTCCACCACGTCCATCGCCCGGTCGCTGGGCTGCAGGTCATGCTCATTGAAGATTTCCAAGGCTGTGGCGAGGGTGACCATGTCCACTGCACAGAAAGCACAGGCAGAGGGATCAGAGGCAGAGAGGGAAACAGGAGAAGTAAGAACCAAGAGCAGGGAAGACACAGCCCTGACCTGAAGCACGCATCATGTTGAACTCCTATCGCATCATATTCACCTTGCTACTAATCCCTGTTCTAACTGGAGTTTTACTAAGAGTGCAGAAGTCAGGTTTATTGGCTCCCTTCCTCTTCTTTAAAGCAGTGGAGCCCTCTGTGCCCCCACCAGCGAGGCTGGTTTCTGCTCCATGTCACATCCATGGCTTCTCCAGGCTCCCTTGGAGCTGCTGGGTGAGCCCGTGCCTGATCCAACAGCTTTGTAACTCTGAGCTGGACCATGTTGTTCTCAAATCCCCTTGACTAACCCCTGCCCTTGAGGCATTTCCACCCTAAGCCTGCAAAGAAAGGTGCTGATGCAGAGACCTCGCAAGTGGATTTGCTCAGCTTTCCAGCCACAGGCTCATCTTCCTAACGCCTCTTGCCTCAGCTACCTGTCCCCTGGTGGGCTCCTGCCTTTGATGTGCTGATAACAGCTTGTATCAGTTTAATGCCTTTATCGAGGGAGACACAGCAGGAGGGAAATACTTTTCGCACTCACATCTCAGGGCTTTTTGCACCCGTCGCAGCTTCATAGCTGTCCGATACGCTGAGAATTTGATGTTGTTCAAATCAGCTGCAAGAACATAGGAAAAGAATAATAAAACCACAGCTCGACATCCTTATCTCCAGGGCAGGAAGCAGCAGTTGCAGCTCCCAGATATCTGCCCCACCAGCAGAAGTGGAGTACATATGGCAGGAGGAGGGGCAGAGCCCTGCGGGCAGCTGCACCCCATTGCTTTGGGGGGGCCCTGTGCCATGGGGGGGAGTGGGTGGGCTGAGGGGATCTCACACTGGTCCCCACGCTGCAAAAAGGGGAATGCAACTCAAATGGTTTTGTGGCAGACTCCTTACCCAGCGTCTGGTACAACTCCGTCATCTTCGGGTGGTCCCAGCATGTTGTCTGGGCCTGGTGGCTGGAAGGAAAACAGAAGTAAAATGAGAGTCAAGTTGTGAATGAAGCAGCTGCCATGAGAGATTAAAAAAAGGACCTTGCCAGCCTTGGGATTGAGTCCTCCAGTGCCTGCAGACACTGGGGCTGCTGCATTCCAGTAAGCACATTCCCCAGCCACAGCAGCATGGTAGAAGATGCTGCCAGCCGCCCCTCCTTCCAGCCAGTGTCCCCACTCATCAGCGGACAGGGAAAGCCTGGCTCTGCTGGGCTGGGGGTGACATGCTTTGCTGGAGGTCAGTGCTCAGACCAGTCCACTCACTGCTCCCCACTCCTAATTGGTCCCCAGCTCCTGTTCCCACTGCGGTAGAGAAAACGCTGGGCTATGGTGGGGAGCACACTCACTTGATGTAGTATGGCACTTTGTTGGGGGAAATGGCTCGCTCCCAGGGGACCTGGACAGAGGCTGCAAAGAGAGACAGATAGATGTCAGATCAATGCCAAATGCTCCTTTAGGTTGATGCTCTCCCTGGTGAAAGCCCAGTGGGACTGTGCCAGCAGGTGGGTGCCCCTGAGGAGGCTGTGCCTTCCCAGATCACCAGCTGGGGGTGCTGGACCAGGCAAATGGATGCTGCCTATAAGAGAGGCACAAGACTGCGGTTCTTGTCAGAGGGGTCTTGCCCCTCTTGAGACAGAGTCTCTGAATCTGGCCGAGCTCACAACTCAGGAAGAGACAACTCCTGATGTTTTTGGTGATGCCCAAGACAACACTGTGGTCACCAGTGGGCAGGGTTCACAGCAGCTGGGATTCGGGCACACACACAGCACTGCCTGTTATGTCCAGGTTTGGCAGCCACAGCAGCTGCTGTTCCCATTACTCATGCTCTGTGTGTCAGCTGCAGTATCTTGGGAAGATGAGGATGCATCCCATACCAGTTGCCTGCCACCTTGTGTTTATTTTCTAGAGGAGGAAAGTCCTTTTATGACCCTCAGTTATTTTCCCTTATCAATTCCAGCAACTGGAGAAGTTGCTCTTCCTTTCAAATGGGAGGATATGGTCTGGAGAGAAACAGCCCAACAAACCCCACTGACATCAGGAGACCCTGCAGGGCTCAGCACTTCAAAGGACAGACCCCAGACTTTGGAGCACAACCTGCTGCCTATCCTCTGCAGGCCTCAGAGTCAGCAGCAGCTCAGCTCGGTAGGAACAGCATCCCTCTGCCTTGCCTGGTAAATGAAAATCCTCTTAATATGCACGCTTTTGGCCTCCAAATGACTAACACAGGATATAGGGGACTGTGTTTTTCTGCCATCTGCTGTCTTGCCCACCCAGTCCCTGAGGCTGGCACAGTCCCAGTATCACCTGGGAGCTGCTGCTGCAAGTGTCACAGCTCTGCGCTCTGAACGGGAACCGCACTCCATGTCCCACCCTTGGTCCCACAAGGTGAGGTAGCACAACCCTAACTTTGGGACATGCCTCCTGCTCTGGTTCCTGTGCCCCAGACACTGGCCTGGACCCTTTTCTAGCTGTGTGCGTGGCTCTGGGCACTCTGTGCTCAGCAACGGGACTCTGCACCTCATTCTCTGGTGCCACAGCCCATGCTAAGCCACCCTGCAGTGGCAGCCCCACGGCAGGAGGGCAGGAGGACCCACTCACGTACAGGAGAGGAAGTGCTGGGAGCCTGGTCCGAAGTCCCGGTGGGCATCTTGGAGCTGCTTCAGACGTTCGTTTATGGAAGCCTGGAGAACAGGACAGGAGAATTCAGTGGCAGCCCATCAGGTATTTCAGATTGAAGCCCCATTCAGAAAGGCTTGTGGATGGACTCAGGCATGCCCCAGCATACAGCTCCTCTTCCTTCCTTGCCTGCCTCCGTATTTGCATTCCCCAGTCTGCTCAGCCCTCTACAACTCCTACCACAGGCTGAGGCTGCACAGGCCACAGCTCTAGATCACCTGTATCCATATTTTCACAGACATCAACAAAGCTACAGCTGGTACTGACACCCCCATCAGATCCTGATTCTCCTCAGAAAGCATCTTTTGTTCCTCCCCTTGCTCAAGACCTCTACAGGTTTACCAGCCACTTTCCTCACACTGAACTGATGCTCTCCTCCTCCAGAAACACCAGCTATACCATCCCTGCTATGCCAAGCGCTAATTTATCATCCTTGAAGCTCAGCAGTGACAGCCCTTTCCCTGGGTCCTCTCATCTGTGGTTCATTTGCGGTGCTTGGTCCTGACTCCTTCCCACCTGCAGCTGCTTCCAGCGCATGTTGATCTGCTCCAGGGTACGGGAGTTCTCCATGGACAGGTGGACATCTGAGATGGCAAGCTGGTGTGCAAGATCATTGACCGCTTTCACCCCATCCTTCATGGGGGAGAGCTCCTCTTTGAACAGCTGGAATCCGGTGCCCGGAGGAACAGGCACAGGGCAGGGAAAGAAGGAAAAGAAGCAGGGGAGTGATCAGGACTTGGATCCAATTCCTTTGCTACAAGCTAGGGTGGGCTTCTGGCTGGTATGATACTGCTAACTAACCTTCCCACAGGGTACCTTAGTGGGAAAATGGAATCAAATGGAATCAAATTAACAAATAAAGAAGGAAGCAAACAAAACCACCAAAAACCCCCCACACAGAAACCCAAAACAAAGCAGCCAAGCTGGAGAGTACTCAAATCTCCTGAGAAGCAGGATGTGGCTCATCTATGCTGAGCCACTGTACCTGTGTAAGGTCTGTACCATGACAAGGTGCTCAGCATAGCTGATTGCTCAGGACGCTGTGGGCCAAATCCACCCTCACAGTGCTAGGGAGCTGTCACAGGGAGGACCTGGTCCCTGAGACCCTAAGTGATGAGGTTGCATTGGACTGAGCAGTCAGGAGGAGCAGCACTACTCTCCTGGGAAGCAGCATCTCATCACCTCTGGGGCCAAGGCTGATCCCTTCTCAGAGCCAGAAGTACCTTGGTCGACTGGATGTGCTCTGGCAAGGAGTCAATGAAGAGGTCCCCAATGGGTTCCCAGGTTTCATGCACACTTTCAGCCTGGTCCAGTGTGGTGCTGAGCTCCTCCATGGCCCCTTTAATCTCTATCAGCTGCTCCAGTGTCCGCTCGATGTGACGGTGCTGGTCCACGCACCGGGCTGTGAGCTTCTCCCACAGCTCACTGGCCACGTTTGCCTGCTTCCAGACAAAGCGGCTGATGTTTTGGATGCGGTGCCGAGGAGAGACATCTGTGAAGGCAAAGCAGAAGGGGAACAGAGAGCAAAAATGAGACCCCAGCCCAGAGGAGAGTGGGCAACAGCTGGAGGAAAGACAGGGAAAAGAGAGATTTAAAAATCCAGGGAAAACTGGAAAAAGGGAGGGAAACCAAGTGATAACAGTGTGGATCTCTGCACCAGCTCCTCTAGGTATCCAGCCTGCTCTGCACCAGTCTGAGCTTCAGCCAAAGGACTGGAAACAGCCTGGTGCATGATGGCACTAGGCAGAGTGCTGATGTGCTGCTTTGTGCCACACCAACCACCTCCAACTCCACCCTCTCCAGCCCAGACCAGGAGGAACTGTGCTACGGGAGAACAGGGAAGGGGAAGCTCCACAGACCTTTGCTTTCTGAAGTTGGTTCTTCTAATTCCTCAAATGGATGCTGGGAAAGGAAAGCCTGTGCTGACTCCAGGACAGAGTAAATGTATGGTCCCCGAGACTTCACTTCTTCCATGAAAGCCTGGAGAGCAGAGCACAGAGATCAGACAGCATGCTGCGCTGCAGAATCATGCCCCTGCTGCCCCCTCGCCAAGTGCTGCAGTGATATATTCACTCCAGGGCCCAAACCTCAGTGAAGACACAGAGAGAAGTTAACAGAGTAATCTGTTTGCAGTTTGGGGAAGGAATGACCAACTGCAAGAAGGTGGCTCCTGCAGAGGTCTGGACTGCAGCTTTGCAGGGTGTGTTAAGCCAAGGCCGTGCAAGAAGAATTGCTTTATTGATGATGATTTCAGAGACACTGCTTAGACGCTCCTCACTCCTGCAGCAGGAGCATGGTCATGCAAACAGTCCTTCCAGCAGCTGTTCAGCAACAGGTCCAGCTGCCTGGGGAGCAAGGAGGGGGCAGCAGGATGCCTCAGAGCAGCACATCTGCGAAGGCAGGCTTCAGAGGCAGGCTGGTTTAGGATGTCCTCTCCTCCAAATGCAGCAGCCCACTGGTGCTGTCTGCTGGATTGGCTGTGTGCGTGTGGGGAAGTGAACAGCTCCAGTGAGGATGAGGGACAGCAACAGTAAGCAATGGTTTAATTTTGTTTTCAAGGTAAAAACAGATGAAGCCCCACAGCCACTGGCAGTGAGAAGGAAATGCTCTGATCAGGGAAGCAGCAACACTGATCTGTCTGGGTTTACCCCAGTTTCAGGTATGTGTTACCGCAGGGATCGCTCATGTCCCGACCACTAGACCACCTTTAGACCAACCAACCTCCTCAGGCCCCAGAATCCCAAAACCAGAGGTCAGTGAGAGGCAATTCCCTTTGTGGCAGAGGTAGGACATAAGGAAGAAACTAGAAGTGACAGGGTGCCATCACCAGCTAAGACACCTCCAGATGACTTGAGGCCGTAATACAGAGGTATTGCCTAAAACCAGATGAGTTCTCGCTGTCACATACCTTAGGTATTTGCTATGGGACTGGTGCTGTGCCTGTCCATGGGAAGCAGAGATGGAGGTGGGCAAGGGCTGGTGCACTCACAGGCTGGGGACATGCGCAGTGACACAAGGTGGGGGTCCCAGGCAGGGCTGCCCACCTGCAGCTCATCTGAGCAGCGACCAGTGGCAGGGGAGGCACAAGAGAACGTACCGCATGCGTCTCCTTTTCCTGCTGCACCAGGAGGACATCGCCCCGCAGGGGCAGCTGTGCCGAGAGCTCCTCATCCTTCTGCCCAAGCCAGTCTATGATCTCTTGGAGGGGCACCTGCAGCTTCCCACTGTGATCAGAAAAGGCCTCCAGCCGAGCCCTGGCAGGAGAGTGAGGACAGCAGGACGGTGGTCAGACGGACAGGAGAAAAGCAGGTTACCTGGGGAGGCACAGCACCACGGCTGGGGTGGTGACCCTGCCACCCCCAGAAGCCCCCAATGACCAGCAGCATGCCTCAGCATGGGCTCTGTGTGACCCTCGGCCAGCACAGCACAGGTAGGGTGAAGCACAGAGGTGTCAGGAAGAGGAAACTCAGAGGCCCTTCATCACCCTGGAGCCTGGAGCAGAGGACAGTCGCTCTGCATTGCCTGCGGGTCAGGGCTGTACTCTGGCTGGCACAGGGGGCTCGGCTCAGTGTTTACATGACTGGGCAGCTTCCAGGAGCCTTGCATTAGGGCAGCAGACAATTAACACGCCCCAGTTAAGCTCTCTGTCTTGCTGGCGGTGGAGCTGCAGCCTCTGACAGTCTAGCAGGCATGTTCCCCCTGCACGGTGGAGAGAGCTCCCAGCAAAGGGACAAGCACAGAAGAGGTGGTGGCAAGGCCATGGGGCAGAAGGAGACAATCTGCAGAGACAGCAGTGGTGGAGGATGGAGACAGCTGCAGATTCAAGCAGGAGGGAAGGAGGGGAGGGAGAGGAGGATGGGATGGGTAGAAATGGAGGGGATTCTTTTCATCAGAGAAAGACTCTGAGGTCTGTGGACAAGATGGGAAACCGAGCCAAGGTCAAAGTGAATTAATGTGGCTCATTAAACAAAGTTCAAATAAGTTCAAAACCTCCTGACAAGCACAGGCAAGGCTAGAAGGCCAGGCCGGCCCCTGGGCTTGCTCCAGGCAGGGACTCTTACCGAAGGCTGTGAGATTTCTTTTTGATCTCGTTCCAGCAAAGATTCATCTCCAGGGGGGCCTGGGGCCCGGTGGCACCACTCGGGGCCTGGAGTGTCACACACGAAGGTCCTGCACCATCCTGTGAGGCTTCAACCTGAGCAGAAACAGAACCATGCTGCATGCAGAGATCAATGCCCAGTGCTTACAACACTTGCCTGGGGACACCTACCCTGCTCTGTCCTGACCCTGCCTGGCTTTTCAGCCCCCAAGGAGGCTTCCCAGAGCAGTCCGTCAGCAGCTTCAGGGAAGCTCGTGGCTGTGGAGGAAGGATGCAGTGCCAGCTCCAGCAGCACCAACAGCAAAGGTTGGAGGAAGGGCTTACTGCACATCTCCTGTTCTGCAGGACCTCTGTGCTCCTCAGTTATCCAGCAATGAACTTCTCTCACTGCTACATATTAAATCAGAGCTGGTCCTTGTGTGTCACAGTCCCTGCAGGGCTAACGGCAATTTCTTTCAACACCATACAGGATTGCTGTGCTTCAAGTAGAGGCAAGCACCATGGGTCCTGTTGCTCCTTGGGACCAAGGGGACCTGTCAGCCTCCTTTACACCATATCCCCAGTACTGGGAGCTGCCACCTGCTTCTCTACAGAAGCACAAGAATATTTATTCCCTGCCTGCACAGCAAGTCTGAGATGCTGCCTCCCCTCCACAGATGCTGCTTCTCATCTGCACCTCTCCAGAATGAGCAGTGGTGGGAAGGCTGCTCTGAGAGACCGAGGAGCAGATCACAGCAGATCCTAACCCAGCCACTTGAAGGAAGCACACTTGGTACCGTGCCACTCAGCCTGGAAAACTGAGTGCTCATCCCTGGACAACAAATCCTTGGCATATGGGGGAAAGAATCCTCTCCGAAGCCTTATCACTGCATCATGTCCCCGCTCATGATGGCAGCAAAGACATCGTTGCACTCGCTGGCGAAAGCAACACACGCCAGCAGGACTGGAAGCAGGTCACACAGGACGTGGTGAGTGAGAGGGGATTTCCTCTCCAAAAAACATAGTTTGTTGTGCAAAACACACAGACACATTGCATTTCCACAAGTGAGACATCGATGCACTTCGCTGGGGAAATGGCAGCATTTCAATCTAGTGCTGCTTTGATATTAGAGCTCATTTGTGATAATTATCCCCAGGTGATTAATCAACCATAATTAACTGCATTAGCACTTTCTAAACAGCACATACAACAGGCACCCCTTTGCCAGAGAAGGGCAACTGCCTCTGCAGGAAAGCAGCAGCTCTTCCAAGAGGAATGTGCAGATACTTGTTCTGTCCAAGGGCTCTTGGAGGTGTCTGGGGGACAGTCCCAGGGAAGCCAAGGAGAGGAACAGGCAGGAGCAAACCACCAGACAATTAATATGGCCACACAGCTAAAACAATGCCCCTTCCATGCCGGTTCTCAGAGAGAAATCAAATGATCACTGAGACGGGTGCTAAGCTTGCTTCATCTAAAAATACCTAACGCTGGTCTGTTCTCTGCCTCCCCATCCTGCCTCACCAGAAGCATCAAGAAAACACAGAAAACCATCACCCACAGAGTTCACAAGAATCTCGGGGCCATGAACATTAAACCACTCAAGCTAAAACTGCTGCTTGCATGTAGAAAAATCAATACTCTGCAAGTGCACATTGTCATGAAGTGAGTTACCCCACAGTGCTGTCAGGGAACACTCCAGCCCTCCCCGCTACCTCAGGGGATACTGAAGGAGGAGATCAGCTCTACCTGGGTGGGAGTGCAACTGCAGCACAGCTCAGCAGACAACACACTCCTCCCAGCTTTGATTAAGAAGTTAAAAGCTCATCAAGCCTGCAACTCACAGACCTTGCCCAGTAAATAAGCCAGTGCCAGTGGCCAAGCAGGGGCCAGGTGTTGAACATCTGCTCCCCTGGGACAAAACCCCTGCAAGCAAGCAGAGGGAAAGAGAAGCGCTTTCCCTCTGAGCATCCCCTTAAGCATCCCTTCCCCGGAGATGCATATTCCCCCTCCACCCTTGAACAGCTTTCTTTTCAGGTGCAGAACACTCATGCAGGCTCTGGCCAGTCCACCTACCTGTGCTTAGCCACAGATCCACCGCAGGGCCGCTCAGCTTTACCGGAGGAGCGGGCATCGCCTCCCACCCCTCCGGGTGCCGCCAGGCAGCACCCGGCAGGGAAGCAGGCGAGCGCCGTGTGCTGAGCCGAGCCGGGCAGCCCTGAGAACTGACCCCCCAGGAATCTGGAGGGGGGCGGCAGTGCCTCAAAGCCAGCCTCAATCCCAGCTTTGTCCGGTGGCATTCCAGCAGCCTCCAACCTGCTGTAACCCTGGTGGTGCTGTCGAGGCTGCCCACAAAGCACAAAGTGGGCAGAGATCTGCCTGCTGCTGGGCATGGTGGCATGGGAAAGCCCCTTGTGGGATGTTGGCCATGTGAAGAAGGATTGCTCCTGGCCCTGGGGAAGATCCATCTCTGCAAAAGGCCATGCTGGGCTGGGGTGACCAGGAGATACCTTGCCCTCAGATGTTGGAGCACGTGCAGGGCAGACAGGGTGTTTGCCAGGGAAGAGACTCACCCAGGGAATGGTCCCAGGAAGCTTTGGCTACCCAGAGGCAAACAGACAGATCCTTGAGACCTGACCTCTAAGAAGCCAAAGATGTGCTCTTTGCTCCCCGTGTGCCTCAGCACAGATGTTCTCACCCGCCTGGACTGGTTGCAAATTGTTTTTGCCAGAAGGCTCTGGGCAGGCTCCTTCTATCCCCCACAGTCCTGCCGCCCAGCATTGTTTCCATGCTCTCCTCCACCTACAGCAAGGGAATGAAAAGCTCCCTGTATCTCTCCCTCTCTTCCCCTCCTTCCCTGCCTGCACATCTGACCACTGCTGTCTCTCCCTCTGGGGCCAGCACAACCAGCCTCCTCTCCTCACCACTTCCCAGCACCGACAGATGCAGGACCAGCTCCCAGACTGGAGGAAAGGGCTTCAGCAAGGCCAGGGCATGGCTAAGGATGGGCTGTCTGCAGCCTGCAGGGAGCTTTCAGGACAAGCAAGGACAAGAGAGGAAGGCTCTTTCTTAGGTGGCAACACCTACACCTGTGCAAAGGATGGCACAGCAGACCCTTTGGACTAGGTGGACTGTCATTAACCATAGAGCAGCTTGCAGCCAGCTGGTGCATGACACCCAACACACTGATGCCCACACAGTAGAAAGCCAGGCTTAGGCAGGGACTGGGGGAAACCTGTGGTGGATATGACCTGAGCTGAGGAGGCTTGCAACCTCCCAGGTGCCATCCTGCAGCTCAGTGGTGGTGGGTCCCACAGGGCATCCTGCCCCAGCTCCCTTTCCCTCTCCCAGCAAACCCCACAGGGCTCTGGCCCCCTCGTAGAGTGTTGGACTGCTCAGGGCATTTGCCTGCTCATCTCTTTCTATCTCTCTCCCTCCTCGCTTCATCTACTGGGCTGTTCATTAACCACCCATGCACGGCTCAGTAGCAGCTCCCTAACAGCCACCCCAGGGCCAACAAGCCCTGACTCAGCTGCCAAGAACCTGTCCCAGCCACAAGCCTCACAGCCTTGCATGCTGGAGCTGCTCCAGAGACAGCTCTGCCTTCCTCCTGCAGACCAGGGCTCTCTGGGGCAGGATGGGTGCAGGCTGATGGCAAACCACAGCAGAGAGGAGCTCCCAGTTCAGCCTTTGGTCTTTGTGTTTGAAGCATGATGGAAAAGGAAAAGACAGAGCCTGGGACCTCATTTACCCTGGGAACAACACTGCCAGCATCCAAGGAAAACTTTGGCACTGTCCATCAGTCTCCTGTGATGTGAGAGGTACCCTGGGGCCAGCAGTTATAGGCAGCAAAGGTGAAGCCATCCTCTAGCAGAGCCGAGGCAGCGTTTCCCCAGCTTTGCTGTCCTGGGTGACGCGGGACAAGGTGCTAAACCAGCTTGTGACACCTCGGTGCACCGCACGGGCAGCTTTGCTGTCGCCAGCGCACCTTTCTGTTCTCCTCCACTCTGCCCTGCCATTTACCCAGGGATCCCAGAGACCTTCACCTCTCTGTCCACCTTTGGTGAGGAGCCTTGCCTGCTGGTTCAGAGATATTGGGGGAAGGAGGAGGGAGACCAGCAGTGTGAGCACCCACTCTCTGTTCCTCAAGATAACTAGACTAGAAAGAGATCAGGCTCCTCCTCTGCCTTACAGCATTCGCAAAGGGATTATTTCCAAGCAGCTGGAAAGGTTAAAAACCTACGTTTTCTGCAAAAGCTGTTGTTCTTCCAAGTACCCAGGAAAAAAGTAAATCAAATCAAATACACAAGTGCCAGTAACAGTGGCCTCTTCCTCTTTATTTTGAAGAAAGCCTGAACTCCAGCTCTGCAGGTTGTCTCTCTTGCTCTACTTTGGGAAACGATTTGCAGACAAAACGCTCGAGGAGAGCTAAAGCTCTCATTAAGTGCAAGCTGATGCAGGGCTGGAGCTAACAGCTTTCCCTGCCACCAGGAACAGAAGTCCCGGGTTGCTCCACAGACATTTGCAACTGCTGCAAATGCTGCCCTGAGAAAGGCTCCCAGACCCAGCTCTTACCTGAGACAGCGGGTGGGCAGCGCTCCTGTGCTGCACCTGGTCTGTGACGTGCCACTCAGGACATCGTGGGAGGACATAGGGCCATTCCTGCATCACCAGAGGCTGCATCAGAACCAGTGTTCATGGGGACGGAGACAACTCTGGGCACAAGCACCTGAAAAGCAGCGCAACAGTCCCCGAGTTAGCTTGCACATCCTCATGGAGCTGAGCCCCTTCCCAGCTGCCCAGTGTGCTGCCTTCACAAAGGCTGAAGGCTAAAAGGATGCATTTTTAAAAAATATATTTGTACTATGTTGCGATCTTTCTCATCTAAATGCCCAACTCTTTTTTGCATCTAGTTATACAATTTGCTGTAGTGATATACTGTGTTAATGAGTCCCAAAGATCATGATGCATTTTTAAAAAGGGTTTGGTTTCTTGAACTACAGAAGATGTCCATGGTTTAAAGGAAGCGGGGACAGAGGATCTCACTGTCATGACCACGTATGTGAAGACTTAATAGCCATATCCCCATAACAGACAGTATTCTCAAACATTGTTTTTCCTTTTGTGTTCAGGAGGAAAATTGCTGGCAGAACCTCAGTTCCCCATATGTGCTTCTCACACTATCAGATACCTTTTCATGAGTTCTTACTGATTATGAGTTATGAAATTCCCCTTTTTATTCTGTTTTTAAAACTGTATGACCCATAAAGCCAGTTAACAGTGGCCACTTGTCTGTTCTACAGATCTGAAACACAACCTCTGGTCATGATGCTACTTTTTTGTTGTTTAGACTCTGAATAAGCTAAAATAGTGATTTACCCCACTGCCAGCATCATCTTGGCTTTACAGAAAGCCATGAGAAAATCAAGCCCAGAGAAAATGGTGCAAGGTAATGTTCACCTGAATCTGGTAAAATTCTACAACTGAAGCACAATCCCACAACTCTATGTTTGGCCAGTGTCAGCACCATGAAAGAAGCTGAGCACCAACACTTTCCCAGCAGGATGGAGACCTAATGTACAAACCCTACACAGGGCTTTGCCCAGGTCAGACTAAGCACGTCTGTGGTCAGCTGAGGAAATCACGAGTGATGCTCAAATGCTGTCAGTGACGGGCCAAGGGACAGTGCTGGGGGACAGTGCTGTCTCCTCTCTAACCCACTGCCTAACATGGTGATTGCTTTCCTACTTTTAGAAGCACATCATCACCTGGCTCCAGCAGCCAGCCCTCATGCTCCAGTGGAGATGGAGCTGCTTACAGATGGAGCAATGCTGCTGGAAGAAGGTCGTTGGCGCCTTCACAGCTTGGACCAGCTGAGAAACTGCCTGCTTGGCCCTGGCAGGGCAAGAGAAGGCAGCACGTCCTGCACAGCCAGCAGCCACTCTGGACAGCCAGGCAAGGAGAAAGCCCCCAGGCCCTGGTATACACTGCCCATACCTCACACTTTCACATCCCTCACTCCCCTGCCTGATCTTTCATCGCCTCTCCCCCCTCTGTTACACACATTAAGAGAACAGCTTATCCTGTTACAATTTTTTTAATCCCTTAGCTATTTCTACAGCCATAATTCTCTCCCTCTCCAGCAGAACAGCCTGTGCTGAACTCTCCAACACGCCGATAATCCAAGGTCTTGTCCTCTACTCCTCCTGCCCATTTGCACAAATGAGCATCGCAGACTGTGCATTGCAGCACCCTCGCCCTGCTCCTTTCCCTTTGCAGGTAGGGTTATCAGGACACATTAATAATTGTGAATTCCAGCGTCTTCAAAACCCTGCAAGCTCATGTGTGGGGAACCCAAGATAATGTGGAAATAACTCAGCTGCACGGCAGCGAGCACAAAGGAGGACATTCAGTTGGAAAGAGAGACAACCAGGCAGTGAGGCACAACTGCAAGTAAACCAACAGCTACGTATGATCTCTTGCCAAATTCCCTGCTCTTACAGGAACCAGGCAAGGAGAAGTGCTCTTGATCTGCTCTGCTCCTCTGTGATGGCACACAAAATAACTCCTACTCCTGCACTTTTAGTTTACTGCTTCAGTATGGCTTTGTGTCTGATGTTTTTTCCTCTTCCCACATGAGCTGTACCCGTGACGAGCTCAGCACTGGAGAGCCTGGCTCTGCGGGCAGCTGAAGTGGCCTTTGCTCAAGCAGTTCTGCTTCAGCTCAACCACACAACTTGCTGCTCTGCTCCGTGATCTCTGCACCACTCCTGCTCACAGACCCGCTGCAGCAGCAGCACGGGCTGGAGAGGCAGTGCTGGGGTGCACCGGCTGTGTCCCTTCTCCTGCGGTGTCTCCTCTCCATCCCAGCCAGCAGGAAGAGGAGAGCTTGCCACCAGAGCACCTGCTGCACACTGTATTTCTGCCATTTTGCTGCATTTGTTTAAAACCCTCCTGATATGAACCCAGATCCAAACTCTCTGGAACATTAAGGGAATTCACACTGCAGCCGACCTGTGTCACTAAAGGTAACCCCTGTGATCAGGGGCCTGCCAGGGATGCTGGAGTCAAGCGTCAGATGTTGAATTTCCGGCTCTCTACCACGTATAACAGCAGCAAATACAGAAAATAGGTCAAGAGGTCTCTCGATCACAAGGCTTATGCTTTGAATTGCTAATTTCCTCCAAAACATTCTTTCTGGCTGAAACTTTCCAAGTCTTGGCCTGTAAGGAAGAAATATGGTAAAATTTGAGGCAAGGCAGCTCAGCCTTTATCCCATGAGGGGAATGGAAATACAAACACATTCCCTGCTGCTGGAAACATTAATGACTTTGTTGTTGTTTGTTTAACTTACTGTACAAAAGAAGTAATAACATTTTAGCTCAGCATGCTCAGTGTCCTTTAAGGGGAAAGGTGGGAGGCTTGTGGATATTTCAAAGTTCAGCTCCCATGTAGATTCTAACAAAGGCAACATTCCCAAGCTGGCAGACAGCAGGACTACTTCAACACTGCAATAGCTTATCCTGTTCCAGCAAAAAATATTTTCTGCATGTATAAGTAAATACTTTAAGCCTGAGATTGAGGGCCAGCAGACCTACTTCCCAAGACCCCACTAGGTCAATGTTTGGTGAGACAGAAGGAAGAGAAGTCTCTGTCCCATGGGGACCAAGCTTACAAACAACACAACTTGTTCTTAAGGCAGTGGCCTTTAGTCTCCATCTCTTTACAAACCAGGATTAGATACCCAAACACACTCCTCAAAAAGATCACCCCAACAGTGTCCTGGTTCTCACTTGCTCCTGTGTACAAGGAAAAGGACTATCAGGAATCTTCCACATGAGCGGGTATTTACAACCCCACCATCCGAGGGCTAAAAAATCCAGATGTCAAAGCTTCACACCGCACTTCCACCTAAGTACCAAGTCCCCTTCATTAATTAGAATGAATGGTGCTTCAATTAAGCAGCTGTCCTTAAGAGGCAGCATAAAATCTTTGCTGTATATGGCAGTGAGCAAGTGGCACAGAAGGTGCCTTATTCACTGAGAGTGGGTGAAGTGCAGCACACCCACATCTAATGAGCTGGATTCTTAAATGACCACTTAGACTTGGAGCTCATAACAAAAATATTATTTTAATTCAATGGATAAATAGGTGCCACACATCCTAAATAAAGAAGTAACATCTCTTCTGCTGGCTCACTCACTCTCCCTTTTCCAAAGCAAAAGAATATGCACACACACACACACACACACAAAAACTTAAGCTGAAAAAATTCACCAGTTAGTCTCGCACCAGGAAACCAGGATGATGCTGTCCCCAGCTGACCAGGTGAGCGTGGGTGCATGCCCACAACATGGCCATGCAGAACTGACTGCTCCTCTCTCTACTTACGAGAATTTATTTAGGAAGATCAAAATCTAAATTTCTTTCGGATGTTGTTTCAGACTCCCAGCTGGCTTTTAAGCTGCTCTCTCCAAAACTCACTTTGCCTTGGAATTCTTTCCATCTCTTCTCCTACTTCAATTAGACAAGTGCCACAAATAATTCCCTGAGCACCCAGAGGACCCAGCTGTGAACACACAGCCCCGCTGTGCTGGACACAGACATTGCTGTCTGGTAGATCTGACCGACAAAAGCCTTGTGGGAAGCAGCAACCTCCCAAAAGGGACAGGGGGGGACAATAACTTGCCTAATGACAGAAGGAAGGTTGCACCATTAAAATTGAACCAAATTCTTCAGAGACTCGGTCGTGTCCTGTAGCCCTGAAACCAACCCACTAGAAACCCGGAGTCTTGTCTTTGTCTTTCTCTTCTAAGAACCTGGGCTTTGCATCCCCTGCTGTCAGAGGCAGGACACGAGTCTTGCTGCATTGTGAAAAACACATCACCCATTTGCCACACTATATAACTGATCTGCAACAGTGGGAAGAGCTCACCCACCACACAGCCATCGCCAAAGGTAATGCTCTGCTAACTTTTGGCTTCCTTGATGCTTTGTTTCTCATCCTCAGTGTCCAACCAACACCTGTACTGAATATTCCACCTTGCCACCAACAAGCTGGTCTTTATTATAAACTCCCAGTCAAAGCATGGGGTTCTCTGGCCTTCTGAGGCCATGCATTTTATAAACAGGCTGTGTGCCACACATTTTCTTTCCTTTCTTGAGGTGTATCAGAGCAACTTTATCCTTAAGCTAAAGGAAACTGCAAAGGAAAATGGGATGGAATTATTTTGGGTTTTTTGAAGACTAAATTATTTCTGGTCAGTATGTCTTGTTTCATGAGACTTACAATTCCTCTTCTATGGTTCTGTCATAGGCATCCAGCCTAAAGTGGAGGCCTTGAACATATTTCTCAAAATAGTATTATAATCAAACAGAAATTCATTATACATATCCAGAACTCAGGGAAGGGATTAAATGAATGGATTCAAACAAAAGCCCTATCTCACTTTGTTTAGTTTTGAAAAGAATAACTCTGACCTGACCAACCCCATTCACAGTTACACTTCTGGCCAGCTTTAGTGAGTAGGATTGGTTTATCTCAGGTATTAATCCAGAGAAAGATGGTCTTCATCTTAATTTCTTCAATTAACAAAGAAACCTGAACACAGCATCACGTCACAGCGCCCACTCCAACACCTTCCCACCCCAGCACTCCAGGCACCCGTGTTCCTGGGCACAGTGCTGCAAAACAAGAGAATTTGAAATTGCGCATCTATTGTCTGGTCCCTTTCTGAAGTGCCATCACACGCCTGTTGTCACCAGAGCCCTGCCTGGCCAGGTCCCGCAGCAGCGGAGAAAGCAGCTTTCAGCAGGGGAACTGGCCGGGAGGACTGGAGATGGAACTGGACCATGGCAGGAGCACACGCTCTGCACCGCTGCCAGAAACACAGGAATCGCCCCGGCGCGACTGAGCCTCATAACTGGGACTTGGACACTGTGTTGCTGGAGGGTACGATGGTCGGGCAAGCAAGGCCACTAAAGAGAATAATCAGGCAAGAACTCTAACAGCTCCAGAGAGATCGGCGGGCAGCAGGAAAGAAGGTGTGAAGGACCTTGGATTAGGGTGCAGGTAAAACACAGACAGACAAAGATTTTAGGAGAGATTTTTCTTTTTCAAAGCTAAAAACCAAACCCCAAACAAACATTTGTTTCTCCCACAGACAGCAGAGTGTTTAAAAGCATGGGAGTAATAGCTCCATACCCCTAGTCAGGGCACACAAGCCATCTCGGCATCAAGATCCCATGAATATGATGCTGGCAATTCCACCAGCAGAGCTCTACATTTGCGATGCTGTGTTGGAGGGAAGACTGGGGGCAACGGGCTGGACTGGGGACTGGTAACAATCTGTTGTGCAAAGTGGCACTAAATCTCGGTGAACTATTGCCCAGGCTGCCCTGTCTGGCATGGAGAGGGAGGCAGAGCGCTGAGCCCTGGGGAGCAAGAAAGTCCCGTGTCTGCTCCCCAGGGCAGTTCTGCAGCCGGTCAGGCTGCCCACATCACAGCAAAGGTCAGTGGCGGCAATAAGGCCTTGAGACAGGAGGAGGAAAGAGTGAAAGGGATTGGGGTGTAGCTGGAGAACGGGAAGGCGGATACATAAAGGAGCAAGGCTGGACTGGGCAAGGTAGTGAAAAGGGCAGAGCTGGGACCGGAGTCCGATCCCAGCTTACTACTTGAGGAATATTTGGGTCCTTGCCTTGTCCTGTTGTCTAACCCTCCCAGGAGGGTGCTAAAAGGCCACCAGTCACCCTGTCGAGAGCAGGTGGAAACACTGCCAGGGTAAATAAACCTTCAGTGTGCAAAGAATCAGAGCTGGTGAAATTGGGATGCTGGCTACTATTGTTTGCGTTGGGAATCCACATCACTTACTGGTTCCCAGCCTCTCCCTTGCAGAAATAGTCTTGGCCACCTCTCTTGCTCTCAGTGTGTCCCCCCTGACACCCTTCTTTTCTTCTCTGCAAGTTTCCTCTACCTGCACATAGATGGACAGTGTTACTGTGAAGAGATGCACACATGCAAACACGCCCAAAGAGTGTATTTCCAAGGTTAACCATCCATCAATATTTTCCCCTTTTCCAGCCCGGCCAGGATCTGAGTGGAAAAAACAAATGTTTGTCATGGCCTACCTTCCGAGTCCAGCAGGTCTGAGACGCGGGGACGGCAGCCGCCGGGTTTCGGGAGCAGGGGCTGGCTCTGTGAATCAGCAAAGGAGTCCCCGTGGCAGGGATGCATGCTGAGCCTGCTGCTGCCTGCACGCTCCTGCCTCTCCTCCTCCGCCGCCCTGCGCTGCTGGGTTGCTATGCAATCACATCACCAGGAGGAACAGCATCTCTCCAAGCCTGCAAAGAGATACCCTTGACTCGGCAAAAGCAAGAGGCACAAGGACGATCCCACAAAGTGCCCAGCCCTTCGGAGGTCTTCTCGGCTGGCGATCGATCCGGAGGAGGGGAGGGAGAAGAGTGGAGATGCAAAGAAAGACACACGCACAGGAGGAGGAGGAGCAGACAAAATACACATGGAGAGGGAGAAAGAAAAGGGAGGGGGGAGAAATACAAAGGCACAAAAGGTGCTGTGGTCTGCCCGCTGGAGACCTGACACAGGCTGCTGGGCTCAGATACGCTTCCTGCTGCTTGCTGACATCTCCCCACCGCCTTTCAGCACCAGCGGCTCTCATTTTGGGTCAGATATGGCCATGCCTGTGCTGGAAATTGCAGACACATTCACCTCCTCTCTTAACCACAATTTGGGTGTCTGGCATAAGATTTAATAACTTTTTAAAAGCCTATTTAAAAATTAAAGTTAAGGGGCAAAAATTGGATGATCGCTTAATTTTGGATATGTTTCCTATTCTTCTTAGAAAATAAAAATAAGTAAGGGAAGAGCCAGTTCTTCAAGCTGGGGAGAAATCCTGATCCAAGATTTTTTAAATGTCACGGTATCTTGTCTCAGCTCATGAGAAACAGAAGGATTTGAGCTGATAACTTGGCTGAGGACACAAGCAGACCTGGAGTTGGCATTTCAGTCCATACATAACAAATAGTTTGCGGTTGTTCAGATCATTCCACCCAAGGATTTCAAACTGCTCAAGATACCAGTGATGTTATTCCCATATTACACAAAATTGAAACAGAGTTAAAAGACTTGGTGAGAAAGAGGATTCAAATCTGATCCCAGGGTTGTGCTTTAGCCAGTGGACTCTCCCGGCCTCTCCCTGTGAAAATTAACACTTGGGAAACACAATCTTCCTGGTCCTTGTCAGAACAACCTCTCCTTTCATCCCAGGTGCAGGAACCAGGAGCAGAGCCCATAGTAAGGCAAGATGCACAGAAGCCTCATGTAACTACAGTGAAAGGAGAAGATATTTAAAGAGCAGCCTCTTTATAGTTGCTTCCAAAAGGAACAACACTGAATACTTCAAGTACCAACTCACTCCACACACCTTCTGCTGTTAAAAGCTTCTTCAACAGCTTCTGCTTCCACAACCACTGTACTGATGCAACAAAAGTCATTCTGAAAAGCTCTATTTAGACAAAAAGAAAAGAAAGGTTGTGTATAGGAAGACAGCAATGAGCAGAACCTCTGCTGGGCTATTTTTGTGCATACACACACAAATAACAAGTCCTGCGTTAAGCAGGGAGTGTGTGTGTGTGGGGGAGGAAAACCAGAGAGTGCTGGAAGGGCTATCCAGGCAACTCCAAACACAGCGTTCCACAGAGAGGCATGGCCAGATCCAGCTGCAGCGTGCATCTGTCACCAACAGCGTCTACAAGGGACATGACAACACAGATGAGCAGAGTGAGTACATATCAAGCCAAGTTACACATGCACACGAGACAGAGATCAGCACAGAGACATTAACAGACAGCCCGAACCACAAAAACAAGGTGCTTTGAAGTACATGCATTCTAAATTATTGGTAGTTTAGGGACAGCAAAACACAACAGGGAAAACAACAGTTTAGCTTAACTTTTGAGGCAAACCAGAATCGCTGGTGAGAGTTGCTTCCACGGCCGAGAGTATCTTCTGAAGTCCCCCAATACCTTCTGTTTTAAGGATATAATTAGGACAAACAGCTGAGCAATTCAGAACTCAAAGGAAATCAGAGAGACAAACTCAGATCTGTCATAAACACAGCCTTGCACATAAGCACTACAACATTTTAAAGTGTATGGGAAGGTTTATGAGACAGGATGCTAAATGTGATGTGCTTTGAGTTCTGAAGAGAACTTAATACACAAACAATCTCCCAAGGAAGTCCAAGAACCCAGCTTTCAGAAGACACAGTGCTACCTCCTGTATGCCTTTCCCTAACAAAACATCTCAGACATTTCATGTTTTACTCAATGGCAAATATGTACCTTGTCAGCAAAACTAAGAACCTCTACCCACCCAACAGGGACATGTCAACATGCACGATTCTAAATAATGTACAAACATACAACAGATAAAAATCAAGCCAGGTTTTATATGGCACGAACATGAAACTGAAATCAGATTCTGATTTACACCAGAATCAATCCCTTTTAAACACTGGTGTTTTAATCAATTTAAATCACTAAAATAGATTCAAGTTTACAATTGTAAAATCAGAATCAGCAACACTGACTAAACATACAAAGTCACGAAATGCAGAATACCCTGAATACAAATGCATTTGCTGAAAACAACTGGTGAAAACTGTGCTATATGGAGATGTACTAAAGGTATTTTTAGTCTGAAGATTTTAAAATCTAGAAGGGCTGTGTCTGGCCTGACCCCAAAGTCTTTATTAATTTGTTTTTATTCAAAGTCAATGTCAATTTGGTCAAACGATTCGTAAGCTAGAACATGCACAACACTAAGTACCGTGCATTACCAAACAACGAAAACATTAACTAAAATTCTAGTATTTGCATTTCCAGCACAATACTTCAGGTGTTGATACGGTTAAAGGTTATTGCTTTTACTTTTTTGCTTCCCATAAGCTCCCATTCATTAACTTCTTCTAAGATAGTCCTTGTTTCAGGAAATAATTTCCCAAAACGCGCACTCCCCTCTTCAAACGCTGCAACTTCCCTCCTTTAAAACCTCACATCTCCTGAAAGAGGAGGATCAGCGTCCCTCACACCCCAGTGAGGAAGCATTGTTATCATTCTTTGGAAACTTTGCTAGATTCTTTCATTTTCTGAGTAAAGCTCAAATTTATCAATTTATCCCAATTAAAGCATTTTAGAGAATGACGCTTTACCTAGGCACCCAGAATGCAGATTGTGCAAGGAATACTACAATTTAACAGCGTGGAATCAATTCTCAGAAATCCCTCCTGTAGAGCTCTACCAATAACACACACGGAGAATGTAAAGTGAAGAAAGTCTTCAGGGAGCACGACGCAGAAGCAGCAAGGAAGGCAGCAGGTTAGAGCATGTTCATACATCTGTATTCAGCTGATCTTTGCCTTGCACAAAGTGTTGTGGCATTTTGTCAAGCAACCTCTGCTGAGGAACCCACATGGTGTTTGGAGCAGAGAAGCAGTTGGAGGTTGTGAAGTTCCTACATGCAGAAACAGTTCATTGATGTCCTAAAAGCCTCCAAACACCCAAACCAAAGAACAGAGTGAAACATTGACTGAGAATATATATAAAAGCATCCTTACTAAAAGGAGAATACAGAAGACATGAAAAGTGGAGCAATTTCCCTAGAGCTGTACACACTGACCCTGTCCTTGGGGATCCAGCTGCAGTAGAAGGGTTTGGTGAAAGGCTTGTGAGCCGGGACAAGGTCCCTTATGGCTTGAAAAAATCCTGTTTCTCCCTGAGAGCCTACAAATCCCTGTTTCCTGAGACACAGGGCTCCCTCATCTGGGTCTCCTCCTAACTGAAGGAATAGATGAAACTGAGTTCTCACACATATAAAAATGACAGGAATTCAGCTTTGATAGAAAATAATTGATCTTGGTGGTTATGCTGTGCGTACCCATGAAGGCAAAGCCAGAAGGAACCGATCTCACACAAAAGGACAGACGTGCCCATCAATTCCCGTACATTAGATAAGCACATGCTTGCGAGGAGAGCAGAGTCTCTTTTCAAGAAAAAGCAGCAGAACTAGAATTAGGGGCCCCAAATTCAGCTTGAGAAGGATCTAAGAACGGTTACCCAGATCTTGCACCATCCTGTTCCTTTTGTTTTGTTTAAATAACTGATGTCAAATAAATAACTGCGCTTCCTTTGCCAGCACCAATAAGCATAAAAATCTTCCAAGCACAGATTCTACCCCGCTGAAAGCATTTAGAAAAACAGCGGGATACTTTCTAAAAGCACAGTACCTGGGGTGAGAGAGGAGAATGGGTAGAGAACTGATACAAGCAGACAGCTGACCAGCACTCGGAAACAGAATGAATCCCCCTTGTTGTTTGTTCCTGCAGAGGGACTGAAACAGTCCCCTGAATGAGAAATGAGACAGACTATAGGAGAGAGAGAAAATATTTCAAGCAGCAAGCACCAAAAGAACAAGGGGGTGGCTGTCAAGAGTGTAAAAAAATTGGGGGAGAGATGGAAAAAGAATAGAAAAAGGAGAAAATGGTAGAAAAGAAAGCAAAAACATGCAGGAGAGAAGGAGAAGGCAGACAGACGGTTTTCAGGGGCCATTTTGTTCTTCAAAAGCTGTCAACACATTTACAGTGTGCTTTCCATCCCCCTCCTTATTTACTGGGCCATGCACACAAAGGAGCAGGAAAGCAATCGCACAGGAGCTGCCGAAGATCCGCTTCGACATAGAACAGAGGTGCCCTAAGAGAAGGGAAACTGCTTAGTGATCCGTGCACAACAAGCCATGATGGGAATGTTACAGGCCTGGAGAGAGGGCTGGGAGAAAACCTGCCGAGAGCAGCCTCTTGTGCAGAGATAGCAGCCCAGGCTCACAGCACAGGCACCGGAGGACAGCGAGTCAAACTGCACAGGGATCCAGCTGCATATAAAAATATACACGTACACGAGAAGCTTGTCACTGAATTCTTTAAAGGAAGCATCCACATTATTGAGGTAGAGAATACAATTTTCAAAAGTACGTGTTGCAATTTGCACCCAAACCCAGTGCCTGAGGTTCAGGAGCTCAGACACGTTGCAGTGATTGAACACCCCATCACCTGGCCCGTTTGTGTCACGTTTCTGGCAGGTACCAAAGCTTGCCTGATGCATGTTCTCTCATTAAGCTGCAGAATGGGATCGTGTCTGAGCCTCCAGATTTCTAAATGCTGTCAAGGTGAAAATAGTACTCAGAGCCTGTGTAAGGCACCTGCAGCTTGTTTTGAAGACCAACTGTTTCATTTTCTACATTTGTGCAAGACCATGGTGAGCCTGAAATGGAAATTAGATGCCATTATAATTAAAGCTTTTTTTTTTCCTCTCCAATCTTACCCTCTGCTATACAGACTTTTTACTCCTACAAGGCATGAAACTGAGAAGCAGAGAAATGAAGCAGCATCACAAGATATGCACTTTACCGAACGTTATTTATGTACTTCAGTACCTCCTTTGCCAGCTATAATTACCTGGGAGTTACTTGGGCAGGTCTAACAGCCAGATACAGATCTCAGGATCCCTGTGCTGAAAAACCACATCAGCATATGCTAGGAAGGTCATAAAAGACCTTCTTAGTCAAAAGCAGTTTGATGAAACTGACCCATCAATGCACCAAAATAATTACTTTTATTATAAAAAGCAAAGTCATAATGAGGGAAAGCCATTGGTATTAATATAACATAAATAATCTTCCCTGGAATAAAACGCTTGGAGACTTTGTTCTTTCAAGATATTCATCCTCCAGAGCAAACTTGTTACCAATGTCTGTTGTTCTTCACCCAGCCTAGACCCATCCTCTGACTGAAGAGCACATCAGGAGCTCCCTCCCACATTCTCTCAGGAGCCACAACACTACAAGTAAAAGCAGCCCAGTGTGTATTATTAATGACAAGTTATGAGAGGATCTAGGACTACAGCCAAATGGGACTTTCATAGTTCTGTAGAGAAGATGAACCCTTAGCCAGGTCAGATCGCCCAGTTTCCCTTATTCTTTTCTCCTCCATGCAAAGATTTGGGATAAACCGTTTTGTCACAGCAGCTGGGAGGTGACTGCCCTGCCCGAAAGGGCTTATAACTGAGCTTCACTAAAAGATAAAGGGAGCCAAGTGAGGAGATGCTGGGCAGAAGCACAAAAAACTTAAATGTTATGTAAAAAAGGCCAAGTGAATTTTATTTTGGTACCACTTACATTTTATTAGAAGAGTTCAGAAGCACACATACTGGCAGTTATTAGAGCTGCAGTACAAGCCTCAGAGGTTCAATTTTCTGAGTGGCTACAGCTGTACCACCTTCTAAATCCTTGGGTCCTGATTTATTCATGGCATTAGGAATGCAAAATGCAAGCAGAGGGAAGTAGGCCAACAAGAGAATAGAAAGCAGGGACACAGAGGAACTAGTTTCTTCATTCCAGCTGAAAACAGGTTGAAATTATTAACTCTTTCAGAGCAAGCTCTCTCTGAAATAGCAGCACAACCTGCTGCATAAAAATGCGCCAATTGTTTTCTTCCCACAAAATAAAATCATGATTAACAGAAACACTAAGCAATCATGGCTTTGGAAAAGCATTCAGCTTAACTCTAGCCCAAGGCATTTTTATTTCCAGATGCATAATGCCCAGACCAATGTGTCTGACGGGGAGGGGTTAATGCCTTTGGTTCTGTGCACTGTGGACCAGATGTTCAGCTGGTGCAACTCACCATAGATCCATGAGAAATTAGCAGAGCTGCGCCTGCTTCCCCCAGACAGGATTCTGGCCCTGCACTTTGAGCTACAGAAAAATTTCCGAGTGGGTATTCAAAAGGGAAAAGCTTCACTTTTTGAAAGCACCTTAAACAGGCTCCTAGAAAAGCTGCAAATATGGTTAAGATGAAATCACCACTGCCCTGCCCTGCTTGTATTATTACAAAACCCCAAAATCAAAAGCTCGTAGAAGCCTCCTGAGAAGGGAAGCCAGACAGGAGCGGGAACAAATCAGCTTTTACTCATGGGCAGACAGGACACAAACCAGCATTCCCCAACATCAGCTGATACTAGAAATTTGGACCTTGAAACAGAATCCTCCAGAAAGAAATCAAACAAGTCTAGAGCAGAGCTAAGCCACTTGAAGGCATACACTTTCTACTGAATCATGCTCCATATAAACCCCTCAGAGGGAGGCTGCAGGCCTGACCTAATCTTAAATATTCTGAGGTGCTGGTTGACATGAATGGGAGCCTTAAATGAACATTTCTTCCTGCATTGTTCCTTTCAAATAATATCAAAACCCAGTTGTTTCTGCTACAGTGTCACAGCATAGACACACAGGGTACAGTTTCATAGTATATACATTACAATGGGCAGTAACCAGCACTTAGAAGTAAATCACTGACTTCTGGATGGATGGATCTTGGCTATCGCTGTTTTAGTCCCCAGAGCAGATGCCATGGTCAGCCAAGTCTTTGAGCATATACTTGAAACAGAAAATGCTCTACAAAATTTACCACTGGGATTAGGTGGTAAAGAGTGAGCAGGGAGAAAAAAAGTACAGCAGCACATTCCTCCCCAAAAGAGCCATTCTTCTGTTCAAGTGGAATGTTAGTAAAGTCAGGTATCTACAGAAAAAAGAAAAATGTCAGGATGTGAAAGACAAGAACTACCAAGGTGTACAAAGATGGTAAAAGTAATCTCAAGTGCCCAGTAATACAAGGCACATCACTGCTATATGGGAAGGATTTTAAACAGCCATCTTGACCAACAAAGCTGAGGGAAAGGGAAAGTTACCTGCCCTGTTACTTTATTTCTGCACCTCTGAGTGTCCAACCTGTGCACTTGAATGACAAATTTGTACACAATTTGTTCAAAGACTTTTGTAACACAGTATAATAAAAGACCTGTGATGCTCCAACAGCAGCCTTCCATAACATGATTCCATGTTTTCTCAACCAAACACGAGTCTCAAGTGAAAACTGATCTCAGGGGTCAATAATTATCCAACATTCAGTATATCCTAAAGGATTTTGCTATAAACCTCTTTAGATACATTTATATACATCACACACACTTAAGAATCTAGGCACCTTTCTCAATTGAAGTGAAGCCTCCAGCAGCACCTTCCAGCCTGACAGGAATGCTGCAGAGATCCTTCCAAAGAAACTCAAAGCAGCACCCAGGTAACACAAAGTCTGCCATCCTAGCGACAACTAACCACTGCTTTGTGATGCCCTGTGTTTCAAGCAGCCTGTCCTGCACAGATCTGTTGCCACATCCATGTCTTCACCTCCTGTTTTCCTAGGGCTGCCAGTCCCTCCAGCCCCATTCCTATACAGAATCCCAGTGCAGCAACATGGAAGGACAAGTCTGGTCACCATCAGAAGACAATTTTATGGCATGAAGACAAAAAAGGTCAAGTTGTCCCAAAGGAATGCAGTACACAGGCTTTCCAGCATAAGTGCTATTATAGAATTTCCCGTACATTTCTAAAAGTAGTTCCATAAAAATTATAAAACAACTATGGAGCTACAGCGCTCTCCTCCTTGGGTCCTTAGCTGAAACCTTTAAGGATCTAACAAACAGGCACCACTGTGACAGGGTTTGCCAGCCAGTGGTGTTGGGAGAGTCCTCAGCCAATAGGCTGAGCTGGTCCCAAACAGTACCAGCTTTTAAAGGAGATAACTGGTTATTTGTCAGGGTCACCTCTCAGAATATATCCACTTGGAGGAATTTGTGATTTGTGGAGTTTCCCCGTTGAGAAAATATAACCAGGATTTTTGAATACACAAATTAGCAAGCAGCACTTGTACTGGCTGGAATAGCACATCCAGATGAGACAGGGCAATACTTTAGTCTAAGCAGATCGCTCTGCAAATCTTTCAAAGTCTTCAGTGAAAGATTCTTATTCTCTGGAGAGACTATATAAACACACATAAATATATATATACATGTATTAACCATACCATTTATTTGAGCCGAGAAGAATGGTACTCAACCCAGAGCCAGTCTGATTGAGAGGATAAAGGAACCAAACACATCCTTAGCAGCTCTGGAGTCACTCTGAGGACCAAAGTACAGATTTCACAAGGCAAAATTCAGTATATGCTGATCCATCTTTCAAGTGCTTAAAGCCTCATTTTACAGCAGTGAAATTAAGTTCACTCAAATTTTGAAGACCTGAGATCTGCTTCTCCCAACTTCTACTCAGCGTTTAAATGAAATTACAAGAAAAGATACATTTTGTAGCAGAGTTCATTCAAATGGCATGTTGAAAACTTTTTACAAGATATAAATTATCCATATATACACAGTATACAACACAGAGCTAAAAATACAAAAAGGAAAGTTACATTTGCACTTCTCAATAGAAAATGGTGAGCTGGTGGCAACACTGTTCAAATGCTCAAATCATTGATAAGCCATCAACTGAGCATCAAATTTGCCAGCTGCATTAGAAGAATGTTATAAGAAATGATAGCAAAAAGTCTCTTTTGGAAGCTTCATAATGAAAGTGAAGTTGAGGAAGGTCAGTTGGTCAGACTCTGTATCTACACAGTGCAACAGGGAACTGGGAAACTCATAGTGCTCCAAGCCAGTACATATACAGTATCCCCAAAAGGCCAGTTGAATTGCTTCTCATTACCTGCTGTTGAGGAAGGCAAAGCAGGTCAGGGATCAACATTACTTATAAATGAAGCAACACTGTTCATTGCAGGTTTGAGATAGAAGAGGTTTGTTTCTCAATCAAACCAGATACTGCAACTGAGAAAAATAAGGATGAAAAATGTGGATGATACATATGAGCTCAGCAGCTTCAGACCAGAGAAGTTCAAGCAGGGACAAGAGGGCTTTCAGGGTTAGTGGACCAAGCCAGCATTCCTTCCATGTCTTCAACTTTCCTAAAATAGACGTCAGTACAAAAATGCAGACAAGGGTAATTGCTCTGTTTCTTTCCTCTCCAGAAGGAAGAATTAGTGACACAGTCCATTAAATTCTGCTTTCCTCTTTCAGATGATAAACAGGCTCCAGTGAATCCCAGTGGCACATTTACACATTCCCTGATTTACTGTGAGAGGCCTGGGAAATACGATTGACGCTGCTTTCAATAAAGACCTTCAGGCCCTTTAAGCCTTGCAAATAGAGATACTCCAGATACCTGTTCCACTCCTTTCCCTATAAAAACAGAAAGAGCAGTCAGATGCCATCCAAAAAGTTCCACAAATATCACCTTCCACAGTTTGACAACATCCATCCTAATCTGTAAATACCCACAGGTATACAGGGTCACACCCTGTTCCCAAATGCCCAAACTTTTCACTTATGTATTACACATTAACTTGAGCATGACAAATCATGATCTTTTAATACTGAAGATGCTTATAAATCTCAGTTCTAAAAAGAGCAAAGTCTATTGGAACAACAGTGAAGATGTCAGAAACCAAATGAACATGGATATTGAAGCCCTCCTTCCATCACTCATGACTATTCCTCCAAATCAGGTTTGAAGCACACTGTGGTAGAGGAAAGGAATCCATCTGCCCCGTACTTGCTCAGCGGAGGATCCCTATTCAAAACTCTAACAGAGCCACACATCCATCTCAGAAATGCAATATTAAAGTCCATTGATAATAGAAATTCTGCTTCAAGTACACTAAAAACATAACTTTTTCTGCAGCCTGCAGAGAACAAAACAGCCTTGTCCTGATACTGCACTGACTTGTGAAAGAAATATATATAAAAATCTCAGACAACTATCCCCAGATGGCTAGATACGTAACTTCTCAGAGGATGATGTCCTTATGTTTGGCCCTGCTAAAAGATTGAACCAAGGTCTACAGTTGGAATTATCCCCTTTCAAAACTTTTATAGAGCATTTATGTGATTGGTTAATATTATCACACCTCATCCTCTTCTACATAGCAACTGAAAATTGCCTGTTTTCACTTCACCAAAATGAGAAATCTTACCTTAATTAAACTGAAGTCAACAGTGGTGTTATCTGGAAAAGCCTTAAGGAGAGAGAATAAAAACAGTATCAAGTCAGATAAAAAGTGTATCCAGAGTTTCTGGGCTTCTGCTTAGTCCCCTCCTAAATCAAGAATTGTAAGTGTGCAAAGAAATCCAAAGATCTTTAATCATGCTTCAGAACAGGTGTCCAGCATCATACTGTGTCTCCAAGTAGCAAGGTGAAGACCCTCTTGCCCTGTGCTGCAGCATTATTGAATAGCAACAGAATATTTATATGTATCTTTAACCATTGTCTCTCTACAGTGTAATAAGCTACCCCTTCAAAACATTAGATGATCCCCAACAATGAGAAAGAACAAGAGGAGAAAACTTACTGATATTTAGATTATTTCTTGTGTTCTGAGGGCACTGCAGAGCAGTGCCCTCTGCTGCTCAGCACTGAAGTGTTTAGAAAAGATGGCACTGCACTTAAGTATTTTTTCCTGTCTTTTAAAATATCTGTGATAGCTGCTAAGCAAAATCTCTTGGTTCAGTTCTCCACCAGAAGCTTGTTTGTTTTGCTTGCTTGTGGGTTTTTTTTGTTTGATTTGTTTTGTTTTTACTGTTGTGGCAGGATTCGTTTAAAAGACCAAAGAAAATAAGTGGTATTTAACAAAAATAAAATAGCTTCCTCTGGCAAAGACTTGGGTTTAATCAGCAGTAAGACATATAGATTCAGGACACCAACTACATAAACAAAAGCAAATTTGTGAAGTGTTCCTAACCAGCATTCTTTGCTTCAACTTTAACCTCAGGTTTCCCTTGCTTCATTCCAGGAGCCACACTGACACATGCCCTCAGTCTGCCAGCATCCCTCACAACAAAACAGCATCTTTGCGCACACCTTGGATAGCTACAAAACACAATTTCTCAGAGCAGCATGCACCTCTTGGAACAATAACTCTGACAAGCTGCTCCTTCCACTATTCAGTAGCTGCATTGAACCCGATAGCGCCTGGAATTCAAGACAACTACTAGTGGAATATGCATCAGACAATACAAGACAGCACCATATCTTCTGTACTTGAAGTAGCTACTTGTATTTCTTTTTAATAAGCCATTCTCAAAAGCTACTGCTAGAAGTTCTACTGTGCACACACTATGTATTCCTAGACTTTTTGGAGTTTTAATGTTTAGGTCACACTCCACATGTTGTGGGGCAGGATGTGCTATTGGGAAGCTTCTACTGAATCAGTGATTCATTTCATTATTTACCTATTTTAGTTCTATCCTCCAAACAATCATAAGCACAAATTCACATCTGAAACTGTTACACTCACGCTTTCATGCCAAGCAAACAAAGACTATTCAAATTGTGCCACTGATCTGACACAAACACAGAATGCCATACCAGCTGTGGAAAGCTCACTTGACTCAACCAGTCAGCCAATACATCGAGAAACACTTCTCAGAAGAAACCATCAAGACAGAACATCTGGTGCTGTCAAAGGTCCAAAAGTTGGCATACACCATTACCTGCTGCAGGTAGAAGAAAGCATAGCTCATCAAGGCTGGGTGGCAGACAATGTTAAAGCTGGTTTTGAAATCCGGCACTGTGATTTTCCTCAGCAGTTCTTCATCCATAGAAATACCTTGAGGGTGAATATCCTTCTGGAATGCATTGGATGTCCACAGACAACCCACCATTGCTGTTAGGTACTTGTTGTACTCTTGATATGTCTGATTACTGAACTTGAACTGCAGTATTTTCTGAGGGACAAAAAAACCAAAAATCAATAAATAGCATCAAAGCAGGCATGTGCTCCCTCCAGTCCTTAAAAGAATGCTAACAGAACACCTCCACTCCATTCAACCCCGCTCCTTGCTAAGGGCTGTTCTGGCACATGGCAAATTTGCCCACAATACCTTTTTACTCAGCTCATTTTCTTTGGCAGTCACCAAGTTGGTTCGATACCTGAAAAAAGAAAAAGGAGAAATGTAGGAACCCGTAAATTTTTACTATCTACCAGCGTTGAAAAAAGTTCGTGGGATATATTAAGAAAGCTTATTCCTCCACGAGAGAAATCAAACTTTACTGGTAAAAAAAGACATGAAAAAGAATTGAAAGGGACTTTATCACTTGGCATAGACCCACCCTTTACAAGCACAGTAGCGAGATAATCATTTAAGAGGTGAATATTATTGGATAAGACATGACTGATTTGCCTGGGACAGTCACCTTCATAAAGGCAATACACATCAATTGACCTAGAGCCTTAAAAATCAGCAGAAAAAGTGTATTTTCATTCACTAAGCAGGGAAACAGAACCCACTGGAAGTAATGCAACTTGACAGTTGTTCTACATAATAAGCACAAGCTTCTCTTATTTCCCAGTAACCGTCCTGTTGTGTTAATTACCCCGCAGACTCCTTAGAGAAAAAGCCACATGGAGAGCCCTGCACCAGCTGTCAGCACTTGGCTACTCTCCTTCTCAAGATGCAACCACTGGAATTAACAAGGCCAAGAACAGCGGCCACGTTGGTGGGATCTGCAGAGAGCTGAACAGTGCTGTCTTTGGACCTGCAGGCAGCACAAAGCAGTCCCAAATTCCCAGAGTCTGGAGGTGGCAGAAGCATTTTCTACTCAGTGCATTACAGAATTTGTAAGGAAAATTTCAAGCTTAGTGGTCAAAGCACAGGAGTAAAAAAATTGTATAGTTAATTACTAGTGATTCCAGCTGGCTGATTTAAGTTCCCAAAACAATATCAGAAGTCCTCCTTTCCCATATCAAAGATATGGAAATAATACCAGGAAAGAGGTCAGAATCCTGTTATTTTGGATAACAGACTGAAAAAAAGAGGATAGGAACTACAGCTATAAAATCCTGTATCATGAAACCTAGGCACAACTGAAACTTTCACCTTTACCTCATGTGGCAAGAAAAACAACATTTCACACCAAAGTAATTTCATTTCCAAAAGACTGGAAGAGAAGACAAGGAGTCCCTACAGCCCACACCATTTGTAATACCTGTGCATAATATAGCAGAGCTGATTCAAGTTGACAGAATCCATGCCGAGAAGCACTGCATAGAAAACTCCAGGAGGAGGCATTATCAACAAAGGCAGATCATACCTCAGATACATGTCACACACCTGCAAGAATGAAGCAAATCCAGGCAGATTATTCCTGCTATTAACAAACCCCAAAGCGTCTAAGAGCAAAAGAGCGTGACACTGCATTCCAGCCAGCTCCACCAGCTTCACCTAGGAGTGAAGGCCGGCATGGAGCAATTTTGTTCGTTTTCTTCTCAGTTTCTGCAGATTTAACAAGATCCTTAGATATAATGACAGTCTTAACATATGGAGAAATAATTAAAAGCAATATTGCTGGAACTTAACACACTACTGTCCTCTACAGCTTAGCCACAGTTAAATATTCCCAATGGTATGCTCTTTGGGAAGGTATGCATGACTCTCAGAAGAGTAGTGATCTAAAAATATGCATATCTAGTTACTACAGCTCAGATCATAAACAATTTGACAACAATTGTTTTATGACTCCTTTGCCTGATCTCATAATAGACTTTTCACTGAAGATTGTTTGCCAGACCTTCACCTTTCCTCTGGTTCTCAGTACAGCTATATCATGTAAGGTATAGGCAGATATTTGCATGTAACTGAATTACTGATATTTTCAGAAATCTAGACTCTACACTTACTATCTCAACTGCATGATTTTAGAAAACTCTAGAGTTCTGAAGATATAAACTTCAAGAAAAAAAGTCAAGTCCTAGTTGTCTGCTAGAGCACCAATAATCATACAAAGGGTGCCCGGTTCTCTGCATATCCCCATAAAATTAGCATTTACTTATTTTAAACACACCATCTCATGTAAACGTTGTTGCCTTTTAGTTTTGTGCATTTTTAATGGACATTTTAATTACAAGCAGATTTCAGAGCTATCATTGTTTTCTTAACTCTTCACAGTTTTATCCAAATTGTAGGAGCAAAACCAGCATGGCTGGAGTTCACGTGGCAGTAAGCACATCTACAGCACTTAAGCTTCTTTGATGCCATTTAGTTTGTCTACAGGACAAACTGAGGACAAAAAAAGTCAGTTTAGGGCAATATTTAAGGATATGTTTTTCACAATTTAACTGAACAATGTTCTTTTCTATAAATTTGCATTAAAAAAGCATGTTACACTATATTGTCACTTCCCCTTCCACAGATCACCTCTGACTTATGAGCAACTAGTTTCTAGCAGCATATTTAGTTCTGCCTCTGGATGCAATAGCAGCAGCTATCACCTGTAGATCTACCAAGTATTTAGAATATTCTTGCATTTAATCAAAGTTCTGTAAACTATAATAAGGAACGTGTTTTCATGCTCTACCTTAAAAAATGCAGACTGCCTTAGAGTACTGCAGTATTGAAAGGCAAAATAAATGGGATACGTACAGTCTCATAGAAATCCAGGATAAAGTGCAGCAAGAAAGTATGATTGCTTTCCAAATGCAATGCAACAGTAGAGATCCATCCAACAAAGTGGATCAGTTCAGCAACCACGTTCACTAGTCCAGAAAGAGTGGTATTCCTGCAGCAACAACACAGCACAACATTAGTATATAGACCTCTTTGCAAATGGCAAAAAGGAAGAGTGGTAAAAAAGAAACTGAAGTTTATCCTTCTGCCCCACTCAGCACTCAGCAACATGTACTTGTTCTTCAACATACCCAGTAACATATTGTTACCAACATGATTATGAACATGACCCAGCTGTCATTGTTATAAGGGTTTTGACTTCAGGACATTTCAATTTTCAGTGTTAACAGAAATACTTTCTAAAGAAAGAGGAAGAACTAACAAAGAAAGAGGAAGAACACGATTGACGAGGTAGCTTACAATATAGCAGAAACATTACAGCATTATTAACCTTCTAGTTTGTCTTCATGCTGGGTAATAGGGCTAGAATATATGTCTGAATACACTAGGGAACAATGCACAAAACACTGTATTGCATTTATTTTAGACAAACTTACGAAGAATGGACTTCAGAATCAGACTCTGAATCCAGATGAGTCACCTGACAATTCAACCAGTTCTGCAACAGCTCTTTCAGGCTCTCAAGAACACTGCACTGCAAGAGGCAAAACAAAAACAGGTTCATGACAATTTACATAAGTGAATAATAGTGAACAAAAAAATGGTATGAGAATTGATGTATACAAGGAAAGATATCAAGAGTTTCTCAGGACCACAAAAAGCAGTGAGACAATTGCTTATCCCCTTAAAGTGAATGTGTTACATAGTATTTGAAACTCAAATTCTCCAGGAAAAACAGAGTTAAAATTGAAAAAACCAAACCAATTATTGTCTTGTGTACTGTCAGCTCATTTTATTTCCAGTGCCTCAGTTTAATTCCAGTCAAAAAAGAAGAAATCTTACAAGCACTCAAATTTCCAAAGAAGCTATGTCTTAGGTATATACTTCACCCTTATTTGAATCCAGACTTCCCCAAATAAAATCCCCTATACAATCACTCAGACTGCTACACCTGACTCAAGTGCAGACAGCAATATCAAACAGGCACTGTACTCACTAAAATTACCTTAAAGTAAACGGATGATGTGAAAAAGAGCTGTGCCAGGGGATCGTAGAGATGTGTCTTTATTTCTGAAACAAATGAGAAAGCAGTATGACAGCTGTGCAAAAATTCTGGCTCCCAAGATCAGACACTGTCCAGCCTCACCCAAAGGATCTACAACACATACCGGAGCAGCTGCGGAGGGGAATCCAACTCACAAACCTGAGGATTTGTGATCGGCAGCAGAAGCCATCCCAGAGAGGAAGGCTCTTATACAGAAACTCTTCACAAGAAGAAAATCCCTCCTGCAAAGCAGAAGGAGAATTTTCAAAAACTTACATGCCTGCACCCTGGTATGCTCATTTCACCATGGAGACAGAGGCTTACACCTCCCTCCAGCCACACAATTCACCAGGACATTCAAATTATCCTTCTCAATATCAGCCTCAAATTATCTCTCCTGCAGAAAACAAGGCCATCTCCAGAATATTGACTCACTATATGAATATGTGTTTTTATTACTTGAGACACTGTCACTTCTCAGAGGTACTACAGGAAACAGGTAAGTTGCAAAAGTACTTTAAAGGGAAGACTTGGTGAAACCCTCAGCTTCCACAAAACAGGCACTTACCTGTAAGAAGCACTCTGTCTTGTAGACAGTTTCCAGGAAATTCTTAAATTCTTCTTCATATTGGCTGTTATCAACCACACACCAGGTGCATTCTAAACAGGGGAGAATACTGTATTTGAATACAATCACAGCAAGAATAAACACAATTGGAAACAAATTTCAGTTCTCCTCCAGTAGTTATTTTAACATTATGTGATTATCACTACAAATCTGAATGGCAAAGTACTGTTATTGAAAGGTGCAAAACCTCAGACATCCTTTACCTCCCCCTACCATGCCGGGTAATACTAAATTCCTACCTTGCTGAAGAGTCTGGTCCATCCAATAGTAGAGCCTTAGGTCAACTGATTCATCTTTGAAGCAATTCATGTAATGAAGCAATAAAGGGTTTGTTAGCACTGAACCCATCTGGGAAGGAAACTGAAAGAGAAATCAAGAAAAAGTTATTCAGTACTTACATCAGCAAATTGCCAGAGAATCTATGAGAGCTGTCCAAGCCTTTTACTGGCAATAAGACCATCTCCAGGACTCATTTGTCACCCTCAGGTAGGACTAGATGCTCTGTCAAAACTAGGTAGGCCCACACACTATCCACATATCAACAAGGCACAGAGGAATTCCCTTTGTCCTCTCAAAACATTCAGTGAGCTTACCAAGACGTTCCTGAAACTCACCTCTAGACGGTGGATATTTTGTAGGAGCTGAGAAAAAGTGTGCAGCTGCTCCACTGGAAAAGACTCATTTGTACTGTACAAATCAACACATTTATTTTCCCTGTCCTCTTCAAAATTATTTTTGTTTGTACTGCTTGCAGGTATACTTATCTGGGTATTCCATTTCTGTTGAAAAGAAACACAAATGAACAGCAATGACTGTGTTCCCAGTGCAATCAAATGCACTTGTGATCAGTGTTCTCTTAAAGACCCTGTTTTGCAAAAAAACATGTCCAGGCATTCATTACAATGGGAATGTTGCATTTCTATATAGCTATTCCCATCTTCTCATTGCCAAAATAAAGTCTGGCTTCCATTATTTGCCAACATTCATAATGAAAACAGCTACCTGATGCCCTGTCGGGTCTCTCTTCGGCCCATAACCTACCCTTTTTTGTGACTGAGGCTGGGCTGTGCCTAAAAACAGTGGCCGGGACACTTGAGTGTTTTCCTGTTTTCTTTGCCTTACTGTGTTGATTGCTGCTTTCCATGGGCCCTCTGGATCCCTGAAGTAAGCCTGAAAAAAAAAACCAAAACACAAATTGGACATCTATCAAAGAAGTCAAACTAAGACAAAGCAATGGAGAGATCCTTTTCTATTCTGATAAATGTCACCACTGTGATGTATATACGCTCAACTCTGCTTGACAGACCGAGAGGCTGGGTTTTCACGCACAGAACTCTCATTAAAAGGTAATGAACCTGAGGAGTAGCTATAGTTCAACAGTTACGCTTTTATTTCCTTCCGAAATGCTCTCTTTTCCAAAGAGATCTCCAACACTTCTGATTTCTAATCCTCATTCAGATTTATCTTCAATTCACAGATTAAATCTCAAGTATACATTAAAATAAAACATGACCAAGGTAGGCTTATGCAAGTTATTTGGAAAGCTTCCCAAATTCAGCACCAGTGATATCTGCCAAACAGAACAAATTCAACGAGTAATTGAATTCTCAAGGTAGATACTACAGCTAAAAAGAAAACCTGGAAAAATGAGCCCAACACCTTTTCAGTTGCAGTCAGTCTTTAAATTCTAATCAAGTGCCAAACCATTACAAAAGTATTCAGATTGGTTTGGGCCTAGGTAACCAAGCTTTTATCATACAAGTTAAGACAGCATGTTCATAAAAACAATTGAAGATGTATTTGTGTTTTAGTTGCTAGCTATTTACTTCATTTCTGTGCATGCCAAAAAATGTAAATTCTCCGAGAGATGACTGTGCAGCATGGTGAAAAGTATAAATCTATAGAGCAAGGTAAGGACACAACCAGATTGAAATAAAGTCATTTTTCTTTTATAGAAACACAGCTTTCCTACACAGAAATTAAATGTCTCTAAATTAAATGTCTTCTGAAAAAAAACAAAAAAACCAAAAAAAACCAACAACACACACACCTAAGTCTACCCCACTGAAGTATAAAAAGAAAATGTGTTGCAGAATATAGGTCTGCCCTGCTATTTTCTGTTATGCATTCAGCTTCTGCTGCATATATCACTTGTTCAAAGGGCTAAGCACACTCATAGGCCTCTCCAAAAGTGGAGTAATATTTTTGCTGTTGCCTCAAGTCTCTGACAAATCGGCTTACCGCATTTTTCCCCATTATTTTTTCTCTTTCCCATGACAGACTTTCCAAGTTACTTACTGACTTCCATTGTTATTTGTTCTTGAGAAAGTCGGCAATTTGGACAGTGCTTTGTACAAATAAGATAGTTTGTTTATTGAAGAACTTAACAATACATCAAACAAGTTAAAACCAGTAGGAACATCAAAAAGAGGATTAAAGTAATCCTCATAAGGATAAAGGTAGATGCCATTCCATTCAAAATCATCTCATTGTGCTGAACAGGACACAAAACGCAAGGCAAGGAATCCTCATCTAAACCTGATTTTACTCAGTGAAAAGAAGAAATAGAATTAATCTTCACCACTAAATCATACTATAGCTTAAATAGAAAGCTCAGTACAAATACTGTCATAAGTACTGATTCCAAAGAGATTAAATCCATTTCTTACCTTCATTTTCCTGGGAAGGGTTATGGTCACCAGCTCAGGACAAAAGAGTTTATAAAGTGATAGCAGAGCCTGCAGATAAGACTGTGTTCCCTGTCAAATAGCAGAACAAGAGGAAAAACATGGGGAGTATATTTTTAATATAGAAACTGAATACAATATTCTAGAAGCAAAAATACCCCAGTGCTTATTAAAAGCTTTCCAAACCTACCTATGAGTAAGTAAACATAGATGAACAACAGAAAATGAAAGAAAGAGCAGAAACTGTGAATGAAATAACATAGGAAGGGGATTGAAGAAGGAACCTTCTGCAGTTATAACTAATAAAAAGGAACTTAACTATCAAAACTATGGAAATAGTCTTATGCTGTCCAGTTGCTCCAAAGACATAATAGCTAGTTTTTTCTCACAAAAAAAAGAGTAGATCTAGTACAATCTTATATTTCTCAATCATTTTTGATACTACTTGAAAAAGGAAGATGAATGGAAAAAATCAATGGTTACAGATAAATGAAGCAGCCCCTTGCTTCAGAGATTTTACCACAGGTAGCCATTAAATATATAGCTCTATGCGTGTCATTGCACATGCTCACAAAACACAAATGAAAATTAGGGATGGGCATGGAAGACAGACAAGCCCTGATGCTACAACCTACAATTCCAAGTCTAACCCTGTTCTGAGACACTAGCCACTCTTCTCCATTAGAGACATTAATCTTACAAGCTACAAGATTTGAAATAAACTCACCATTTTTGCTTGGAGGTCAAGCAGCCTCCTAACCCGAAAAGGTTTTACTGGAAATGCAATCAAGAACAAAGGATTTTAAAACCACTGTATCAGATATTTATGCAAAAAATGTAATATGACTTTTGTTATAGAAAAGTCATGGCAAAGCAAGCAGGACCAACCAGGCTTATTTCTAGGTTAATAGGTTTCCAATTCAGAAAGCGTTACACAAATCAGGCTGAACTACCACCCCTGCCTCCTTGCCATAAAGCAATTGGTTTGTCACAGAATAAAAACCAAAACGGTATCCTGTCTCTTACAATTGGATAGACTCACCATTTTCTTTCCTGGTCAGCAGGTAGAGCAGTTGGCAGACAAAGGGGCACTGCAAAGAAAAGGCAGCAATAAACTGTCCTGCTGGTGCAGATGAAAATCAGGATATCCTAAAAGCAACATCTAGGCTTCACAAGCCAATATGGTTCCATTCAGTTGGCTGCCTTAAGTCATCACTGCATCCCTACCAGGGCAGAGCAGACCTTTCTTCTCTTAGCAAGTAGCATGTTTTTTTACATATCACATATGTCAATTTTATTTAGAAACATCTGCACTATGAGCAGTCCCTATAGTAATTCAAGGTATTCACTGAGCCTGGATCTTGTTTCCTGGAACATGGTATTTCAGGAGTCAACAGTGAATGCACAATTACATTTTCAAAAAGAAAGGCACCTTTGAATCAAAATAATTTATTACATTAGAGCTTCTAACTACAGCTGAGGCTGTAAGGAAATCAGTTCCACATCAACTCTGGTGCACTTTCCAATTGGTCCATCACACCTGAAAATGCTATGAAACAGTAAGAACTTAAATCTGGTTTTAAGAAAAGATTATAACTAAAGTTGACTTAAAACCATTAAAAACTTTGCAAGAAATATAACTCAGAACTTCAGAAACTTTTAAAGTAAACCACAAAATATGCTAAATTGAAAGATATTAACAATTTCATATTTGTCTAACATGACTGCTGAGATAACGTTAATATGAACTGAATCAAACACCTCAGCATTCTAGCACCTGAATTTTACAGTTGCTGTATAGCAGATATCTCCTGATTGCTTGTTCTCATTTAAACTACATTTCAAATCAATTAAGTAGAACAGCACTTAGTTTCTTACCATTAAATAAACATTGCTCTAAAAGGATTTTTACTTTTTGCCCAAGGTATGCAAGTCACTTTTTCCCCAGGAGCAGGAGACTTCAGCTGCTGATGTTTGACATCAAAGGCAATCCCAGAGACCGCAGCATCATTGTTACTCTTGGGAATTTAGACAGAATATCCTACTGCTCTGTCATGCAGAATAGTAATTCCTTGAAACATGCTTAAGAAACCAGACCACAGAAACTAAAATAATCCTACAGTACTTCACAGTTTCTGAATCTAAAATGCTATCTAACCAACAGCTGCTCCAGACTATAGCATTAATGTGCATACTACTAACAAACATTCAGGTTTATTTTGTCAATTCCATGTATACTTCAGCTCTCCTTACCATCTTCTCTTCTTGGAGGAAGGAAAAGAAGAAACCATAGAGGGCATTAAGTTGTTCCTTGTGATCAATGAAGTCAAACACTGTGATCAGCCATTTAAAAAAAAGCAGCTGAAAATAGGAAAAATAGTCAAATTACATTAAGTGATGGGCAAAAGCTAAGACCACTTGCTAGCCAATTTAAGAGAATTATCAAGGATACATCTCACTCTCAAGGACAAGCAGATAGCTACAGATGAACAGTACGGGGTAATTCAGCTGTGGAAGAAAGCCTGCTAGGAGCACCAACTGCCACATCAGAATGGAAAAAGCAACTCAGCTCTGAATATGTGCTAATCCTCATATGTGATGTGAGGGCCCCTCATGACAAGACAGACCTTGAGGTGCTGGAGAGAGTTCAGAGAAGGGCAATGAAGCTGGTGAGGGGCCTGGAGCACAGTCTGATGAGAAGCAGCTGAGGGACCTGGGGCTGTTTAGCCTGGAGAAAAGGAGACTGAGGGGAAACCTTATCACTGCCTAGAACTACCTGAAAGGAGTTTGTAGTGAGGTGGGGGTTGGTCTCTTTTCCCAAGTAACAAGCAATAGGAGAAGAGGAAATGGCCTCAAGTTGCATCAGGGGAGGTTCAGATTGGACATCAGGAAAAATTTCTTCACCAAAAGGATTACCAATCAGTGGAACAGGCTGCCCAGAGAAGTAGTTGAGTCACCATCTGCAGAGGTGTTTAAGAGACATAGACATAGTGCTCTGGGACATGGTCCTAGAACCACTATCAGGCTGCAGGCAGGAGAACAGGCAGGGTCCTCCTCAGACACCAGCCATGGACCGAGAGAGTCCAAGAACCTCATGATCTCCCAGCTTTAAACTATGCATGACAAGGAATACCTTGCTCAGCAATTTGGGTCACCAGGTCTGTCTGCATCTCCCTGCAAGTACAACCCTTTTACAACCCCTCACTTATTGGACATAAGAGGTCTGTTAGTGACCTTGGCTACTATAGCAACAAAATGTAAAGCTGGGCCTTTTCTGCATTCCATTCCTACTGTTAGCTCAGCAAAACTCTAAACAGCAGGTGTTGTCAACTCTGGAGCAAACATTGTTTGAAAAACATACAGCCAACTTCAGAAAAATGCAGTTAATTAGAAGAACTCAGATAAAAGGAAAATTCACTAAAAGAGACTTGATCCTGTTTTAACCAAAACCAGAGCACTACTGTAAACACGTACTAAGTTACCTGGACATTGCCTGAGCATTTGCTGACACAAAGCCAAGATACAGATGAAACCACACAATCTTCTGGTACTACTGAGGCTGGAACCAGAGTCTTCAGTATACGAGTATTCACTGCATCAGCTGAAACCCAAACAATTTAAAATAAGATGGTGCTCATGTACCAGGTTCTTTGAAATGGTTTTACAGCTTAGGTCAAAATTCCCTCTAGACAAGATTATTCAGAGTTTCATTGCTTAAAGTAACAGTGCACAAGAATCTAGTAGGGACTTACATATACCTCAAAAAGTTATGAGATTTTTTTTTTTCCAGCTTAAAGAGAAAAAATGGAAAATCAAGTATTTTAATACCAAAACAGCCTTTAGACTCTTGGCAAGACAATCAAAAGTCACACAAATTTCTGGCAATATTAAACAACCAGTTCCTTCAGCAAAAGTGTATACGACTGTCAGCCAAATATCAGCAGATTACTGTTCTGAAGATAAGCTAAGTAATTTTAAATCAAGAAAAGTACTAAACTACTTGCATAATGCAGAAAGAATCCCATGTGCACCTCTTGGATTGGAGCAAGGTTTTTTTTTAGAGTTTTTTTCATTGAATATTTCATTACTTAGAAGTATAAATGGTGGCCACTTTCTAAGAAAGTGGCATGAAGGTAGCATTAACACTGCTGAATTGACTGTTAGGATGGTAGCAAAACTTTCTAAAGTTAAAATAATATGTCAATTTGTTAAATTATTTTGATCTTGGGGAAAAGAAACCTACACAAACAGTTACAACAAGGAAAAGACAATGGTTGTTAAGGACACACTTTAAGCCTTTCAGAGACCTGCAATTACAAAGGCAATAAGCTTTTCAAAAGGTAATTGTAAGAAAACATAATATTTTTCTGGATATGACTCCCCTGTAGCAAGAACTGAGATTATTTTTAGCATGAACTCAGAAATTACACTGAAGCATGCCAGAAATATTAACTTTATGATAAAGTACTTAACAAAACAGTCACCATAAATACATTATCTCAAGCAGGTTTGATTAGAGGGGAAAGAGACATTCACAGAAGACACACAAGTAAGTATATAAACATTTTACCAAATTTGCCACTGAGTGCCACATTTAGCAACACATTAAATCCTTCAGGGGGTAATCCTCTTTGTAGGGCAACACTTTCCACAGTAGTCAAGTGTTTCTGCAGAATACTATTTTTCAGTGAAACACGGTCTTGAACTAGGGAAAAAAAATACAATAAACACAAGGATGAAACAATTTCTCAACTCAAAATGAACTATTTAAAAGTTCTCTGAACTGTCTCAATGTATATTCCTTTTTGCTCGGTTCTTTACATAGTAACATAAAGGGGAAAACATTTTCAGACATTAAAGAAACATTACAAAGCTCAGGCATTAGAGAGGGAAAACAGAAGGTTTTTAAAATATTGTTATTAAGAATTTTGTTATTATCTTTTTGATCCTATATAGCTAACCTTAAAGCTGTTCTTACCTGCTTCAAAGTAGCGGAAAGCCTGCTTAAGGGAGTCTTGCTTGTTGTCATTTTTCTGATCATTAGGAGGTTGATGATCCTGGCCACTTTTTTCAGGGTCAGTTCTCCCTTTTTTTCGCCATGCAGACAGATCAGTTTGATTTGTATCACGAAGTTGCAGAGGCCGCTTTAGGGTCTTGGAACTCCGACTTTGCTGCATCTTTTCAGACTCCCAGCGGAGACAGGAGAATTTTACTCATTTGTCATGTGGGTTCCAATCCTTCGCTATTGAGAGGCAAGAAAATAAGTCAACCTCCAACACCTGAAGAACATCAGAGATGGTTGCCACAAGTAAAGAAAAATTTATTATCCTAACAGATTTTAGAGGGATCCCACATAACAAAGTCATTTCAGAGGAAATAATTTGGAGCCACCTGCACCCAAAAAGATCAAACAATATACTCAGAAGATGCACAGACAACAGTGTATAGAAACTCCATCCTTTCTTCCAGTAAAAAATGGAAGAAAAAATTCCCAAGTAAAAATTATCAAACTCTTTTCAATTTAAAAGTTATCTGATAAAATTTTATATAATAATTTAATCCAAAAATTAACTTAAGCTGAAAGTTAGCAAAACACAATCAACAATTTTCTTCTGAGTTTATTTTATGCATTATCAGTTTCAGTACTTGTATTGTGTATGCCAATGTAATCAGTCAGCAGGTCATGATTTCCTGAAAGGTAACACACAGATTTTTTAAAGGATCATAACAACACTTATCTTCCCATTAAAAAAAAAAAAAATTCTTCTGCAGCCTCTCTAGCTAGTAGCTAGGACCAAAAAAAAAAAAAAGTCATTTCTGTAAACTTCCAAATGAAGCGCAAGAGCTGCCAACACTGAAAAAGTGCCAATCTCTGCGTGAAATACAACCATGAAAAGTGGCGTTTTCTCCTCAATATGCTGGAGAGATCAAACTTTTACCCACATAACATGAAACTTTGTGAAAACTTTCTCGATTTGGTAGCATATGTATGCATGTCCCTGGATCGCTGCAACCTATCTTTTGTTCCTCCTCTTTCCTAATGCACTAAACCAGAATGAATTTCAATTCATACCCTCTCTTCAGCTCCCATTTCCTTAATATGTTAGAATCATCTTTATTCTCCTCCATCTTTGTTTGTCACTAACCCCTCTGTGCGGCACACCAAGAACAAGTCTCTGGCTCACCCTGTCAAGACCTCTGAAGCACACACTGATGTTCGCACACAGGGCATTCACAAGTGAAATCTACCGACTGCAGGTGAAATGCTCCTCCTCAGCGTTAAAGGGCAACACAAGCACATCAGAACTCCCACATAGATGTGCTGCGTGCCCATGACTAACTGAGATGCTTCAAAACAGTGAAAACTCCTGATAGTGATTATAGATTGACATTTTCTTTGTCTTGCAGAGTTCTACCAGAAAGGTAGAGACCTTAAAGCAGAACTAACAGGCTGGAACGCGAGCCCAGCGCTGTCCAGCTCTTCGGCGCCAGACGCTTCCACACGGGTATTCGGCACGGACATGCCTTTCCCTCCTCCCCCCCCGACACACACACACACACACCCTTCTCCCTCCAGTGCCCCACAGCGGCCCCGCCGGACGCCCCCGCGGAGCTCTGTGGAGGGGACGTGAGCGGCCCTGAAGAGACGGGGAGAGCCGAGGCCTTCCCGGCCCAGCCCCACCGCCACGTCGGCGCCCCAAGAGCGGCAGCAAGGGCCACTCTCCCCACGGAGAAGCCGCCCCGGGGGTGCCCCCAGCCGCGGGTCCCGCCGCAGTTACCTCCTCACACAGGGGACAGCTCCAACCGCCGCGCAATTCAAACCTCCGCGCCACTTCCTGCGCCTGCGCACTTAAGGGCAGGCGTGGCTGCGGCGGCCAATGGCCGCGTTCCTCGGCCACTGCATCATGTCCTCTCGCGCATGCGCAGAGCCACGTACTGAGGGCAGGGACGGCGGTACTTCCGCCCTGTCCTGGGCGATCCGGAGCATGCGCGGTCTGCCCGGCGGCGGCGCCTGCGCAGTGGTGACGGCGTCTGTGCGGAGATGGGGCCGGGCTGGGGGGGGCGCTAGAAGGTGCTTGCCATGGCAGGGACTGCGTGAGGCTGAGCGGAATGCAATTATGGGCTTGGAGATAAAGACACAAAAGTGCGGGGTGGTGGGGAACATACGAAAAGTAAATTAGCATCGTGCTTTTACAAAAGGACTAAATCGGTTCTTGGCGCCTTATGACCTCTAGCAAGCAAAGAGGACTGGTAGCTTCCAAAAATAGTTTGCTAATGCTGGGGGGCAAAGATGGAGGTCAACCCAATATAGATAAATACAGAATTCTTGTTACTGGGCTCCGAGAGGAGTCCTGTCTTCCTCTATAATAAAGACCATGTAGTCACTACTGCAGATGGGTAATTTACATTGTTGCAAATGGGAAAGGGGACATTTCTCAGAATTCACACCGTGAAGCTTTTGCAGGGGTAAGCTTAGCTATGCAGAACATTCTACATTCATTATTAAGGCATCGATACACGATTGGGTAAAGAACGTTACAAAGAACAGACACTAGTTTCCAAAAGTTTACTGAGTCAGGCGTGCACAGGAGGCCCAAAGGTTGCAGCAATTCAGCTGTGAGTACCTCGTGTAGGAATACCTGTCATGGTGTGACTTGGAGTTGGCGGTATTTTAATTTGGTTTTGAATTGAAAAGTGATTAATAACTCCCGTCAGAGGTGTCTTTCAGGAAGTACAGTAAATCCCATATACATTTGGGATGACCTGGAGGTAGTCTGTGAAGATGAAAGATTGTTTAACAAAGGTGGCTGGTCCGTAATTTCCTTTGTTCAGGGTGCACATCTGATAAGGGATAATTACTCACTCTTTGGGGCTCTAGGAGGAGGATTTTTCAGCATATATATATTCAAGACTACATCTGTTTCAGCAGTAAACTCATCATAAGAAAACTGGATATACTGCATGTGAACATCCATCATCAATTTTATAGAAACGTAATACTGATATTTTACTGGAGTTTTAATATATTTTCTTGCTGCCACGTTGTACAGAAGTGGAAATTTATATGAGACTGTTTCACGAAAATGTTCAAACATCTCTTTTAAATTCCTGTGGTTATTAATTTATAGCCCAGTAGTGTTCAGATGGCTCCCATCCTGCATCACCTTGTATTTGAAATTCCCCTGATGTGAGTCTACCCATTTTAGATGCAGTGTGCAAGTGCAGGAAAAATATTTTCAGGTGCATCTCTCAAAAAAAAGAAATTTATTTCCATCAAGACATTTTTCTCCAAATTTCAAAAACTTTATTGTCATGAATAATTAAGAAAATGAGGAAAAACTGAAAACAGACATCAAGAAAAACAAACAAACTCAGAGGTAACACATGCTGCTTGTGACACTCTGTAAGATTTCAGGTACAACACACAGGGATTCAGGCTCTGGTGACAGGACTTCCCCCCACTCACCAAAGCTGCATGTGGGATGAACTGCACACACTCAGACCCTCATCTATCAGCAATAACCAACAATTCTATAAAGTTGCAGTACTTGTGGAAAAAGGGATTTTTCTTCTTGCATGGAAATAGGGAACATGATGCTATTTGCCAACAGCAGGCATATTTCAGAGTTCTTTGGGCAGTTCTGCTCCCCATCCCCTTACCGGGGATCCTTACTCTCTGCCAAGAGGGGTAAAGAGATGCCATTGCGTCATGTGATGCAGGCAAAAATTACTGTTATCGGGCCCTTGTCCCAGTTTTAGAGCCTCTGTGAAGCGTGGAAATCCAGGAAGATGCAGGTATCGCATCCCCTGTTTTTCCTGGATAACCAGTCCAAAGAAAGGACTGGGCACAGAGGTAGCAAAGGCTGAGGGTACCCTCTCACACACAACAAACAGCACTTTTATGCTTGGTAGGGTCCTTTTCCCCCTTGACTACGGAGAAGGAAATGTGGATGGGGCCACACAAGCCAGCACAGCGACATCGGGTTATGTTCTACCAGCCGCTGTTGCCGAGGCCACCGCACAGCAGAAGTGCATCCAGGCCAGATGTCGCTGCCGTGAGGCTCGGGGCTGGTGCTCGGGGACTGATCTCCCCGCTGCCCTGGTTGGCACCACTGCCTGCCCAGGGCTCTGCCCGTGCCCTCCAGCTGGTTCGGCAACTCCTGCTGGGGCCAGGCTGCTAACTGCCTCCGAGCTGTCCTGCTGAAAGCTAGCTTGTGTTTTACTACATAACAGGGCAGCAGCAAAAGCAAGACTACAGTGTAGACATACCACATGTCTCTCAGACCCCAAGTGCAACTTTATTTAGACAGACAAAAAAATATAAATAGGTAAATTAAAAAAAAAAACAAATTTTCTGGGTGATTTTGGAGAGAGCTGCCTCGAGGGTCCGTATTTTTCACACGCACTCAACTAGGAGACCTTCATTTTGCCTTTTTCAGGAGCTGCTTCGTCAATGAGTGGCTGCTCATCTCCATTCACAGACAGGATCCTCTTTTCTGGTGGCTGCTCCTCAGGCTGGCGGGCAATCAGCAGACGGCAGGTAAGCAAGATCCCAAAGACCAGGGCATGGGCGTAACGCTTGAGAGGATCCCCCACAAGCTGGTGGAAAAAGAGCACGGCCAGCACAAGGAGGAGGAGGAGAAAGTTGGCCACGTCTTTGGGGCGACCAGGCACCAGTGTCATGACAATGCCGCATGCCACTTCTAGGGCACCGATGCTCTTGCGGAGAAGGATGGAGCTGACTCCCATCTTCTTCAGCATGGGGAGGGCCCGCACGTAGCTTTTGTATGCTCGTTTCTGAAATCAAGCGGCAAGAGCGTGGAACACCGTAAGGTGAGAAAGTAAAGGCAAAGGCGACTTCCATTGAAATAGATCAATGTGCAATATGACCATTTCAGTCATCACCGACCCCTCTGGCACAATATCCAGTCTGTACCCCTAAAGCTCCTGTTGGAGGGGTATTGATACCATCAGCCTGCAACTCCCCCTTTATAAGCTGTTGTCTCCTCACTGGAAAAGTTCTGCAACCTAGCACCCATCTTTAGAGCTAGGAGCAGGCCGCGTGTACCTTCTCCAACAACCGAAGTTATTAGAATTACAACGCAGACCTGTGTTGTTAGATGAAAGTACCTCTCTCTAAGAGTAACTTGTACTTTATAATTAAATAATACACCTAGTCCCTGCAAAGCCAAGGCACAGCAAGTAAAACCAGAAGTCTCTTCCTACCTCAAAGCAACTTAAAATATCCCATTGTTATGGGCAGTATGACATTCGCATGGGACTATTCATCAAAGCTGAGATTCACCAACTCTGTCCTGTGCTAACATACCTTTATGATCCTTTCTTTCCTCAGATTAAAGCAAGCTGACATTTGACATCCTTAGCTCCCTGGTTTATGCGGGATTAAGAAGCAGTATAAATTGCAAGACTCGGCCTCCTTACACAGCTGCCTCATTGTTTCAGGGAAGAAACAGCCTCTGTCCTTACACATACTCAAGTTCTCGCATTTGAACATTGGGTGCTCACGGGATCATTGGTTTTTTGTTTTGTTTTCTTTTTCAATCAAGTATTTCCTTTATATTTTAATATAGTTATTGGAGACACTGAAACTATATCCACTTACACTTGAGTATATGATCCCTGCAGATATTCTTGCCATTGTGTTCTCCGCTTTCTAATCAGGGAGAGGGAAATGGAAGCCAAATCTCAGGTACAGAGTTGTTCAGCTCTCACAGACACTGATCACATTGTAGATTTCCTTCCATGTGATTTTGGAAACCTGCACTACAGACACACAGAACTTCCCCACTTCTTTGTAAATTTTGCTGCTTCCTTCTAAGAGGAGCTAACACTTCACATGCAGTTAAAAATATACAGCATTGTCACCTTTGCTGCTAAATAATTGAAGTTGTCATGACACTCTAAGTGTATGCATTGTAAGGATGCATTTTAAACTTTCAGTGAATAAAACCTCTCCTCAGAGCAGAGTATTTTTAAACAGTTGTGAAAAATACAGCTTTATAAAGAAATGTACAATCAGCATGTCCTAGAGTACTCTGGTATTTTAATAGACAAACTAGTCTGGTTTTTGTTGAATGAAAAACTGCGAGTTTGGTGCTGTGGGTAGATGACAGAGGTTCTGTATTTGATCAAGGCAAGAAGCCATGCTTATTGATTGGCAAGATCAGGTTTTCACTGTCTCCATTACATGACAGACTACCCTGGTATGCAGCACAGCAAAAGCATAAAGCGTAATGAGCCATGAACATGGTACAATATGCGCTATTAAGAATGATGATGCTGTGTAATATCCAAGTACCTTTGCTTTCTCTTTGTGAAAACAAAGATCATTCCTACCTGTAGGCCTGATACTTGGTAAAGCAGAAAGGGACAGAGAAGCAAAATATTTTACAGAACAAGGATTTTGCAATGCTTCTGAAGTCTCAGTGCTTTTTTCTGTCCCTTATGTAGCAGAAGCTTAAAAGCTTTGTTTTCTGGGCATTTTGACTCAGTCTCTAGCTCCTGAGTTACTTCTTGGTGATTTGTCTTTGTGAGATCCCTGTGCTGGGCTGCAGATGAGGCACTGTGATTCAGATGTTATTTGAGAGCTAAGGAAAGGCAGCTGGGCAGTTGGAGGAAAGGGAGAGAATAGAATGTGCTGGAAACTTCCAGCACTATTTTTTTTAGGGGCATAAAAATTATACCAATGCTTTTCAGCCACTGCAATAAATATGGTGGGGGTTGGGGGGGATGGCAGGAGAATAAACAAACATAGACAAGGAAGCAAAACATGGCAGCAAGTGCCCTGCCTGCAGCTCCCAGCCGGTAAAGCTCTGCAGCAGGGCTGGCCCTGGCCAGGGAGAAGCACTAACTGGCTCAGCAGCTGGGAAATGCAAAACGACTTTTTGTTCCTCTCCTTGCCCCTTTCCCATTAGGCAAGAGGAGGAGAGGCTCATTTCCCACGCTAAAGAGAATAATAAGACGACTATTAATAATGTTTTCTTCTGCTAGCTAAGAATCTTAGAGTGTTTTGCGGTCATTAATTAATCCCTGCACAAGTCTGGTGAGGTAGGGACAGCCAGTGACATTATCCTTGCTTTGAAGCACAGAATTTTGAGGGTGATCATCTGGCTGCCAAAGCAGGCACCTGCTTTTCCTACCCCCAGTACAGGGGGTAGTTATTCTCCCAGGGACCAGCTGTACCTGCCTGCTACATGGCTGGCACTTCTTCAGACTTGGCTTTTCAGAGTCCCTTGTGTCCCCATCTTTTTTGCAGACATCGCCATGCTGTGCTACCCCATCCTCCTCCCCTCTCCCCATCCCTATGCACAGGAGGTTTCTCCGTGGATAAGGTTCAGACGGAGCCAGGATATCCTCGGCACTGCGTATCATTTGTTTCTTTCTGCATCAAATAAGGAGACAGACAAGCTTCTGCCCTCTCGCTCCCATCGCTCAGGGCTCCGGAGCAGTCACCCTCCGTGCATCCCCCCCCCAAACACGGATTCTACCGCAAGGTTGAGGGGAGAGACCCCGAATGCACCTCCCTCCGTGCTGCCGCTGCCATACTCACCATCTCGTTGTAGGCATCTCTGCTGAGCCGAGGGGTCAGTTTGATAGTCCCCATAAAGACAAAGAAAAGCCCCAGGGCCACTGAGAGGGCGACGATGGTGATAGTCCTGGGAGATGCCATGGAGCCGCCAGGAACCGGGCCTGAGAGCCGGTCCTAGCAGGGCTTTGTAGCTCCGGCTGCCAGGCTGGTTGGGAGGTAGTCAGTCACCATTGAAGGAGAGGGATAAAGCTGCAGAGGCTGCGGGGTGACAGCGGGAGAGGGATGCGGCCGCCTCCGCTCAGCCACCGCCGGGTCCTAGTGCCCGGCACCTCCGGCACCTGCCGAGGCACAGGCGGTCCTGCCGCTCCGCCCGTGCAGTCACCCTCCTCTTCCCCGCACGGGCTGTAAATCACCCACAAAAAGATTAAACTGAGCCGGTTTTAGGGGTGCGGGGTGGCAGCCAGACACATAGAATTGCTCACTAGTGGAAAAACAAGACACTGAGATGCTGGAGTGAGTTCAGAGAAGGGCAATGAAGCTGGTGAAGGGTCTGGAGCACAAGTCTGATGAGGAGCTGCTGAGGGGCCTGGTGGGGGGTGGTTCAGCCTGGAGAAAAGGAGGCTGAGAAGAGACCTTATCAGTCAATACAGCTACCTGAAATGGAGGTTTTAACGAGGTGGGGGTCGGTTTCTTTTCCCAGGTAATAAGTGATAGGATGAGAGGAAATGGCCTCAGGTTGCACCAGGGAAGGTTCATATTGGACATTAGGGAAAAATTCTTCATGAAAAGGGTTGTCGGGCATTGGAACAGGCTGCCCAGGGAAGTGGTGGAGCCACTGTCCCTAAAGGTGTTCAAAAGGCATTTAGACGAGGTTCTTAGGGACATGGTTCAGTGCTAGAGTTAGGTTATGGTTGGACTTAAAGATCTTAAAGGGTCTCTTCCAGCTAAAATGATTCTATATTAGCAGAGGGCATGGGAGTAACCTGCTATGGAGGGAGGGTGGTCAGAGGTCTCTTGTACGCAGGCTGCTTTCAGTTTCAGATGCTTTGACACTAATACCCAGCAAACAACATCTTGCTTAATATATTTGCCCCAGAAAAGTAAAAAAGATGTCTTGCCCCTGTGGCTCTCCTGGAACCTGATGCCCAGAAGGGACAGTGAGGCCACTGTGCAACCGTCCTCCATTGCAGATAAAACCTGTCCTGTATGTTCAGCTCTCCAGAGACTAGTAGAATGGTTTCCTGATCCTCTGTTATTTTCCAATTTAAAATCATTATCTCTTCCCCTCTAATTTGCAACAAATTTCCTTTTGGCAAAAGCATAGCCTGGCTAAACAGAAATCCATTCAGATTTCACAGCAAGAAGCCATGGTATAATTACACAAACCAGAACTGCTAGAAAACTGCATCCCTCACTATAACCTGAAAACATGAAGCTGTAACAGTGTGCAAAAATCTTACACTCGTGGGATAGTACCAGTACCATCAGGGTGAGGGTATTTTCCAGGCTGCTTTAACCAGCAGCCAAATAAAAGGTTTGTAGGGGAGTGAAGGGTGGTGAAATGCTATGGAGAACCTTTTCACCCCAGAAATCCAAGTGTTTCCTTACACAACAGCGTCATTAGGCAACCCTAAGTAAGATCAAAAGCAAAATTATTTATTTTTATACAAATTTCAATAAAATAAAATCCTAACTATATCAACCCCAGTCTTCAGGACAGTAGGATATGGTTTTCCAAGCTCTCAGAGCTGGTGTACTTGCTTGTCAGCGGGTAAACAGCAGCACCAGCTCGCAATGAACAGTATGAGGAAACATGTCAAAAGGTATAACCAACGTGGGGGTAAATGGCTCTCCTGACAGCTTCTTCTGTGGGTTAGGTGGGCAGCACAGCCTGTGGAAAGCAAAGAGAGCATCCTTTGGACCAGCAGCAGAAGCCTTCCCACCATTATCAGTAGCACAGTAACACAGAGGATGCACTAAGGCGGTATCAGGTGTTTGGTCAATATCCCTCAGAGTCTGCAGCTGGCACTGACTGAGATCTGGAACCATCACTACTGAATCCCAAACCAGCTCTGAAAACCCCATGGACAAGCTGAAGAGTCAGTGGCAGGTTTAAAGCTTCATTTCTCACAAGCCATGCCTGCTGAAAGACACTTAATATCCTTAGGAAATAATCCTCAGTTCTGCAGTACCTTCCTTGGTTACCTGCAGACAGATTTATCACCTTTAAATGGGCCTGCCCCAGATAAAGAAATAGCTATATGATTAACACTGAGCAGGTGACTAATCCCCTTGGCTTTGCTTCATTAGCTCAGGGCCAGCCTTCCTACAGTGAACCCAGTGGACTCTGTATCCCACCTCCAGACATGCTGTTTTGTTGGGGAGGGATGCACAATGCCATTGGAGCATCCTTGCATTATTTGCTGTTCCTTACTGATGCACTAAAGTATCCTGCTGGAACGTAAAACTCAAAAAGTACCCGTTACCTTAAGCGAGCAAGTGCAACTTGCAGGTAAACCCAAAGTAAGCAAGAACTTAAACCACTTCTGACCACACACTGACATGTCCTGGATCACACCTGCAGAACTCACCCAGTGAAATTCAGTCACAACAAAAACCTTCCTAAGCCAAGGTCAGATATTTACATCCTTCCCTGGACATAACAGGGTCTGTCACTAAGATCAGCGGAAAGGAAGAGAGGAAGGTGCTCACTCAAGAAAGTTCCTCATGGCTTCACCCTCTGGCTTGCAGGAGATGTAGAGCAGCCTTCGGATGGACTTGCAGTTTCGAATGGCTCGCACAACTCTGTAATCTGCAAAAACAGACATCATGCTTTCCCACTGACCCACCACCACGCACTCTCCAGAAGGAATTATTGCACAGCAAGCATCATAGAACTGCACTGAACTGTCTAAAATACAGGGAAAAAATAATATACACATTTTGCCATGTCCTGTGTCAGATGCAGGCTCTTAGAAGGCCAAGGACATGACCCATGCTGCTAACAGCTCAGCCAATTTAGCAGGGTAGAGCAGTGGGAGAAATCCCTCTGCTTCCCAGGGGGATGAAGGATGAGAGAAATATTGTTACGTAATTAAGCAGAGGCACATAAAATCTTTCACACACACTTGTGAGACATCTGGGTATCAGGACCAGTCTGGGACTTCGCAGTACACAGTGGAGTAAGCACAGTGGAGATCACTAAGGCATTTAGAGGGCTGGAGCACAGCATGCACAGGGAGAATGTGAGGTCTGCGGTTACTCAGCCTGGGGAAGAGAGGGTGAGCAGGGATCCATTTTCTATCTTCAGGCGCCTCAGGGGGATTACAGAGAAGATGGAGCTAGAATCTTCTCAGAGGGGCAGGAGAAGAGGATGAGAGGCAACAGATGCACTGCAGCAAGGGGAAATTCTGATTAAATATACTAGGGAAAAACATTTTCAGAAGAGGATATCCACCCTTGGACATATTCAAACCTCAGTTGGCCTTTATAGCCCTGTGCAATGCTATAAAACTCTGAAGTTGGCCTTGCTTTAATTGGGAGACCTCCAGAGGGTCCTTCTCTCCTAAATAATTCTGTGAGCCTATGAAAGATGGAAAAAAGATTAGAGCTGTCTGCTTTAAGCAGAAAGCATGATAAGGGCACTGAAAACAGCAGACTCTATGGGATTTTAGCTGCTGTCAGCAACAAGGTACGAAACTAGTGACAAAGCAAGCAGAGGGTTTGGAGCCAGTATAACAGGTCTCAGAGAACTTGTTCAAAATTCTCTGTTTTCAAGACGAAAATAAAGAGCATATTCTCTCACGGAGGCCAGCCCGAGATGGGTTCACCACAGCAACAAGGGGTTGTGGACCCTCCCACGATGACAGGAGTTCTGGTAACAGGGCCTCTGCTTTTCCTCCGTGAAACTCACAGTTGGAAATTCCTGTGAAGCAAAAAGCAACCACATGGACTGAGCAGTGCCAGTCTCCCCAGACATTAACGTATGCCCTTTGCTGCCTAGAGGTAACCTGTTAGGATCCCTCTGCTCACTTCTGCTCTTCTGCTCCCACTTTTTCAGCACTTAGTTTGAAACTTTCTGCCACAGCAAGTTTGAACTCACTGTTGAATGCTGCATTCCACCTGGCATCCTCGATTGCCTTTGCCACCACCTCAATACCGATAACCTTGAACACTCGGTGAGCCAGAGAGAGACCAATTGTGCCTGGAAACAAGGGATACAAAAAATACTCCACACATCCATGCTGAAGAAACAAGCCTTTAGATAGAGGGGATCACTTTGGGGACACAAAGCACCGGCCCTGGGAGCCAGGTTCACACAGCCACTGCTCACCTGTTCCACAGCAGATGTCAAGGAGGACGGTGTCCCCACCAGCCTGGCTCAGCTCCCCGACCACCTGGTACAGAACTTCTGCTCCACCCGTGTTTACTTGGAAAAAGGCATCTGGAGAGATGCGAAACTTCAGGCCGAGCACTTCTTCAAAGATGTGCGGTTCTCCGTGAAGGAGCTGGAAGGGGGACTGCTCATGGGAGCAGCGTGTCATGGTGCTAGCGGAGCACACAAAAAACAGCTCTTAGAAGGCCGCAGAGAGGCAGCTGACGTCCTTTTCCATTCCTGGGTGCTCATGGGCAGGGAAGGATGGTTTTTCCCCCACCAACTTTTATTTTATGTGAGCCTTTCAACGGGATCAAGGAATTTTTATTCTTTTTAAGGGATCTGTAATTTGCACAGCCTAGAACTCATTAAAAGGATCAAAATGACTTTGCAGAAGGCAGCAGTCCCAGGGTCTATTCCCCATTTTCGCTGCTAATGTGATTTACTGTCTTGGGAAAGACACTTTAGGTGTCTTTAGTTGCTTTAGTTTCCCAGGCTCATAACTCCCATGAAGTAGAGCCATAGTGTATTCAAGTACTTCAGGTCTGGAGAAACAAAAGATGTGGCCATCTTAAAACCATGTATGCAAGAGGCATCCAAATATCTGTCATTCTCTTCAAGTACTCCCTGAACGGGTAGAATTTGGATTTGATCAAAGACAGGGGGGAAAAGGAGCTGGCTTGGTTTCCACTCTTTCCCTCCATTAGGACATATACCTCTCTTGGAAATAAAGTGAAGTCAAGGCACAGACTCTTCCAGGTCCAGAGGTGAAGAACTCCTTAAGCAATGCTTTCTGCATAGTTAGTGCCTCCTGTCAAGAGTGAGAAAGGAAAACCTGGCTGTTTGGGTAATCTGATGAAACACCTCAGCCAGACACCTGATGTGCCTCTTGCCAGGGGCCCTGTCCCCCACATACTCACCTGGCCCAGCTCCTGGGGGTGGAAGGTGACGATAGCCATGGTGTGGCCACGGCTGGTGGTGCGCACCACGAGCTCCCGCCAGTGTCCGCCTTCGTGGAAGAGGATGCAGGAGTCCAGGGGGGAGCGACGGATGAAGTCCTCATAGCACTGAGCACAGGGGAAATGGCACTTGTAGGACAGTGGAGACAACTGCCCTGGTCTCAGCATAACTCTGTGCACCCCAAATGAGTGGTACTTCCACCAGCACCATCTGCTTTTTCTGTTTGATTTCAATATGCTGAGTGAAAGCTCTTTCCAAGTTCTTAGAAGACAAGACATTTTAATAATGTCAATTTGTGATTCTTATGTATTTCAACAGATTGGCAGGAATTCATTGTCACTTGATTAAATTCATTTATTAGGACAGTTTAGAAGGCTGCAACATTAATATGCAAGTTTAAAAAAATATTTATCCATCCACCAGAGCCAGGCCTGAAACTTTTCGGAACATGAAAATGGACTTGAAAACCCAGCATAACTAAAATTACAATGTTCTCCCAAATAAGAGTTATAGCAGTCTCTCTATCCTCTATTCGACAGTATAAGGACAGACATGACCTATTTATTTACCTGGGCTACTTGTTTATGTTTTGAGGGTATGTTCTCCATGTGGTTGGCTTTCACACAGACAATATTTCTTGCTGGAGAGAGACAGACAGATATTTACTTGTATTGTTTCAGGGCACGTAAACCTCTGTAGGAACTGACATGATAAACTTTCCTCTGAATTCTCCCATTGTACAAAAAAACAAACCAAAACAAAAACAAAACAAAAAAAAAAGGTATCTAAGTGCCCTACTAAATCCAGTGATTCTCTGGGTACCCACAGCCTGTAGGATCTGCCAGAATTCCCTTTGCCAGTGACAACTGTCACTAACTGCCATGAAGAGGTTGGAGCTCCAAGACATTAAAAAACGTCCTCTAGCAACTCCTGAAGGAGCCTCTGCACCGTTCTTAAACTAAGGGAGCCAGAACAGAGCAAACTGGTTTTCTAACTGGAGAATAATGGTGTGGACTTCCAGCAGCAAAGCAATTGAGGTTGCCTGGAAGACAGCATTCCCACATCAGTTTAAATGCTCAAGTTTGCTGTCAGAGGTCAAATGCATCCATGGAATTATTTTTTAGAATGAGAAAAGCACACAGTGAACACCCCAGCGCCTCTTGCTATGGATGTTGAGAAGCAAAACCTAGTATTGACGGCGTGAACAAGTTCACCATTGAGCAGTTTGCAAGGGGCATGCAGCTCACATTCGTTGCACAAAACCAAGCTGCCTCATGCACCCCAAACACTCCAACCTCACTCTGCTGCCTATGGACATGTGCACCCCTACATGCTCTCCCTGCTCAGCACAGGCTCCTGGAGCATGCCAAAAACATGCAAATAGCATAATTAAGAATAACTAAGCTAAATCCTGGAGGGGATGCTACCACAGCTGTCATCCTTACTGCTGTATTTAGCTAACTAGAGAAGCTGGTGTTTTTTAAGAAGCTAATGAACTGAGGTTTTAAAACTGCCGCCCTGCACTTGGCGGTGTTTCTGTTGGCAGTCCCCAGGATTCAGGCTTCTGACTGTCTGACTGTCTGACTGTCACAGCAGAGCCTTGCCCCAGCCCAGCTCACGCCAGCAGTTTCTACCCAGCAACTTGTTCTGTGCTGACCTCTGCCAGTTCCCACATACAACCCCACGGTTTTGGGGTTCCCATCTGGTCCTCGGTTCACAGAGAAAGTAGATTTGTTTCGGTAGCCAGTAATGATGGGCTGAGGGAGAAAAGAAGGAAAAATAAAACCTTGGATTAAAAGTAATGGAGAAAAGCCAAACCCAGCCTGGTTGTTCTGGTGGCAACACGGGAAGATACAGAAGAACATGCAAAACGTAGGAACAGAACTTGTGTGTGAGACCCCCAGGACTTTCCCTTGGGAAGAAGAAACGGCTCTCTGTGGCAGAGTGGTAACAGGTTTATCAGGGAAGGCTTGGGGACAAAAAAGGGCTCCTGAACACTGGGCTTGTCTCACTCTGCAGCAGTCACAGGCTGCAAAGCAGAAGCTAGCAAGGACTGCCACAGCTAGCAATCCCCACCAGGAGACTCTTCAAGAGTTGAGTGAGAGATTGTTAGTGGCTCAGAGGAGACAGCGTTCCCATGGGATACTCACCGAAGGGACGACAGGCTGGAGAGGACAGCAGAGTCCGTCAGGTTGCTGTACATCTACACCCAGCTCCTTAAGACGAGATGCCAGTGTCTGCAAAATCTTCCTCTGGCTTTCATATTTCACCTGCAGAATAGTCCTAAGCCAGAAACACTCTCACACAACCACACGATGGTGGGCAGCAATTCATCACCCACCTCTGGGAAGGCCAACAAGAGGAAATACTGCAAGTGGGATACAGACCCAGAGGAACCCTGCATTTCTCATCACTGCAGCCACTTGGAGCAATGGGAAGAGAGAGGAACCCTGTGTCTGTGGTCCCCAAGTGCTGGCCTGGAGTGCCTGGTCCAACCTGAAGCCCCAGTGAACCAGGTGACCCACACTGGACATGATCAGGACTGGGCAAGAGCCCATCCTCTGTGCTGCTGGTGATCATACCCACCATCTGCAGGGAACCCCCCAGTTCTATCCTTCACAATAACTGAAGAATTAAAGCAGCAGTAAATAGGGTCTGAAGAGTTTACAGCATTAAGTGACTAAGATGATAGGGGCTATTGCTCAAGGGGAATACGAGGAACAGTGGGGGCAATATGACAGAGAAAAGTCCAAGTAGACACATCTTACCTGCAGCTGCTCTTGATAGGGAAGTCTCCATAGTGGAGTCACCGCATTTGCTAACCTGGAAACCACAACATCATGGTAACAGCCAGAGCTACTCACCTTCTGATACTTATGGCATAACATCCCTGCCAGCTGCTTCCTGGGCAGGACCATTCTGGTAGAAGTTCTGCAGCAGGGCTGGCTGTGAACATACAAACTCCCTTTTCATGGCACCCTCCTGGTGTAGAATACTTGCGGCTGGAAGAGGGACCCAGGAACCACAATTACCAGCTCTCCAGAGGACAGCCTGAGCCTTTGGCAGAAGATTGAGCAGTGATGCCCAGGTGTCCTGGGTAACACAGTTGTCCTTCTGATACCCCTTTAGAGGACAGGAACAGCATTTCGCCTGCACAGGGACCCACAGAGGCCCTGCCGAGCCCTGGGTGAGATCTGAGTCCAGGCTGGTAAAACCAGGGGAATGAGTATTCAAATGTTACTGGGGTCAGAGCAGAAAAAAACCACAAAGTGCTGGTAGAGAAGGGGGGGAGGGTAGGCGGAAGAGATCATGTTGTAGCTTCAGCTGTACTCTGTTGCTTTCTGCCAGTGAATCAGAGGCTTTGGCCATCCCTTGCTGCTCTGAAGACAGCCTGAGTCCCATCTCCCCAGAGTCTTCCCCTAAAACAACAAGATGCTGCTCTCATCACTCGATGCATCCATTCTACATCATCTCCCTGCTCACATTTCCAGCCACTGCTACCTCTTTTTTTGCCAACGCTGTACAAGATTAAACCCACCACAGTGAAACACAGTTTTGTGTGTAGCAGGTAGGGAACTAGAGGCTGCCCACTCTTACTGACCCAGGCACCCATGCAGTGGCAGTTTAGAAATAAACCTCGGAACTTACTATTACTGTATCTGAGGCAGGGTGAGCAAGAACAAAACACATAAAAGTTGATTTTAAACAAAAAAATTTAAAAAGAGCAAGAGGTGAGATTGATATGATCCAAACTATCCTAACTATCCATCAACTACCGACTCATTGAACCCATGGAGGATCTCACCCCATAGCTGGATAAGCTCCTGTTATTGCTTGCTGGGATTTTTGGAGCTGCTTCCAAAGCACCCAGCACCAACTACTTTCAGGCACAGAACTGCAATCAAATGGACTATTACTTTTTACTTGCCAGTATGGCAACTGCTCTGCTCCCAATCCTTTCCCCTTAGACCTTTTCATTTGTCTTTTCCATTATTCCTGTCCCCACGCTGAGCTCCAGAGAAGCCAGCTGAGCCCTGGCTCTTCTATTCCTACTGGCGAGAGCTGTGTGGAGATGAAACGCCCAACCTGCTGCTCTAACCACTACAGGTGCCCAGTACTTTGGAAGAGTGCTTGGTCAGTTTGGAAGAGCCATACCTCTCCTCCCAGGATGAACCTGGCAGGCTGCAGCCCTTCCTGGGCTTTTTCTTCTCCTTCTGCTTGGCCGCTGTCTTCTCCGTCAGCAGGCTGTGGTCCCGACTAGGCAGGCTCCCCAGGAGAGCACTCAGAGGGCGAAGGTGCCGGCACGGTAGCCTCAATGCCCAGGACAGAGCCATGGTAGGAAGGAGAGGGGCTGCACCCCTGCGAGCAGCACAGCAAGCCCACCATCCGCCACCACGGCAGCTACACACCTGGAGGTGGGCCGAGAAAAACACCATATTCGTGGCCAGCTCCGCTCCAGAAAGTAAAACACTTACTTAAAAAAAAAACAAACAACAAACCAACCACCAAACACGGCGGGTCTGACCCAGCGGGTGCATTTTTGCGTTGCCAAGAGCTGCCAGATAGTGTGTGCAGCGCACCCAGAGCCCCGGACGGGTGCTGCGGGTGGGGACGGGCAGCCCCAAGCGGCACCAAGTTCGCACCGCCCGCTGCCTGCCCAGCGTGTCCCGGGCCCCCCGGAGCCCCCACCGCTTCGCCCACGAACACCTCGCTCCTCCCGGCCCATCGCCGCCCCGGGCGTTCGCCCCCCGGCGGCGGGACGCGGTGCGCTGAGCTGCGCTTCCGCCGCCCTGCGCGGTGCTTACGGCTCAGCAGCCTCCGGGCCGGAGAGTTCCCCGCCGGGTTGCCAAGCGGCCGAGCCTGCTGCCGGGGGGCCGGGGCCAGCTCCCCCCACAGGGATTTCTCGGTAGCGAGTCCCGCCGCGCCCCCGGGGCCCGTCCTCACCTCTCGGCGCAGTGCCCGGCACCCTGCGCTTCCCGGCTCCGGCAATGGGTCCGACCCGCTCCCCTCGCCGTGCCCGGCACACGCCAGCCCCGGTGCGGCGCGGGGCCGCCGCTCTTTGCGCATGCACAGCGGAACGGTGTCCCGGGAGCGCCTCTCCGCGGGAATCGCCGCAGGGGGTGCGGACAGGATACGAACCCACCCTACGCAACAGGGCAAGGGGGCTCCTGTTTATCCCCACCCGCGGCGGCAGCATCCGTGAATGTCACTGCAACTCGCCCCAAATGGTCTCTGCCCAGTTAGGCACCTGAAACAAAGAGGGTAGCGGCGGATGCAATCAGGCTCCCATCCGTTCTGTCCCAGGATTTAAGCGTCCTGAAGAATCCTGCATGACAGCGGTCCTGTAGCTCGCGGGATTGCAGGAGAAGGAAACTGCCCCGAGACAGTGTTCAGTTTGGGGCCCCTGTCACGGAGGGACCCCAAAGTTAGTTTTAGGCGGACAACAAGGTCCAAAACAGGCTTTTATTCAGTCCAGGAAAGTCCGGGAAAACAAACAATTAGAAACGGGGTTTATAAAATCAGTTAATACTCCGATAACATAAAATACGGATTCGGATATAAACTTGAGGAAATTATTGGGATACAGCAAATAAGGATAATGGAGATCCACAGTGTGCATACACGTGGCTCACCAAAAACAACGCCAGAGACGTCCCTGACTCCAGGAAAATACATGTGCTTATATTTAAGCATGGAATACACTCACTGGTCTAGTGAGGAAAACACCCGCCCAAGTGGCGAGGAATTATTTAATACACTCGCTTATCTGGCGAGGAAATATCTAAGTTATCACTCACCCACAGGCGAAGGTGAGGCAGTCTCATTTTTCTTTCGGGAGGTTACCTTAGACGGTGTCGCAGTCCTGGGAGGGCTCTCGGCGGCAGCATTTGGCCCGTGCTCCGGGAGGACCACACACAAAAGAGTAGCCTCGGCGGGCCCCCGTTTTATAGTTTTGTCAGATCTGGCTGTGGGCAGTCTAGAAGCTTCGTGGCTTCTCTGCACCCTCCTACTGTAGCTATGTGCACCTGTGCACCCCCCTACTGTGGCTGGTGCATCCCCTCCTCTCTCCTAATGACTCTGGCCTGGGTCTCACAATAAGAGCCATTAACTTGCCCCATTGCAGGAGAGGGGGGAGGTGTTGGGGAAGAGAGGGGGTGTGCACACATGCAGCTGCCACATCAGTTCTCAGCAGAGGGGGAGGTGGGGGGAGAGTGTACTGCCACAGCCCCTCATCAGAAGGATATTGAGGAACGAGAGAGAGTGCAGAGAAGACAACAAAGCTGGTGAGGGGCCTGGAGCACAAGTATGATAAGGAGTGGTTGAGGGAACTGGACCTGTTCAGCCTGGAGAACAGGAGGCTGAGGGGAGACCTTATCACTGTCTGCAACTACCTGACAGGAGGTTGTAGCACGGAGGGGGTTGGTCTCTTCTCCCAAGTAGCAAGTGATAGGACAAGAGGAAATGGCTTCAAGTTGTACTAGGGGAGGTTCGCATTGGATATTAGGAAAAAATTATTCCTGGAAAGGGTTGTCAGACATTGGAACAGGCTGCCCAGGGCAGCGGTGGAGTCACCATCCCTGGAGGGGTTTAAAAGGCATTTAGACAAGGTTCTGAGGAACATGGTTAGTGCCAGAGTTAGGTTACAGTTGGACTCCATGATCTTCAGGGTCTCTTCCAACCAAAGTGATTCTGCGATTCTATGATTCTGTGTGGGTGAACTCTTCTCCTTTGCACCCGGCTGCTGTTGGCTTCACCCGACAGCACCTGCTGCCCTGCGGCGGGGCCGGAACCTCCCAGCCGCGGGGGGGAGCTGCGCTGCCAAGAGCCGCCCCGTGTCTGGGGCGGGGCCCGCGCCGCAGAGCCACGCCCTCCAATGGGCGGGGCACCGCCGAGACCACGGATCTGTTTGCACTCTCCTCGTCCACGTGACCGCGGCGCAGGCGCCGATTGGCCGGCAGCGCGCAGGGCGGAGCGCAGCGCAGAGCGATGCTGGCGGCGGCGGGCGGCAGCTCCGGCCCCGGCGGGGCGGGCGGCTCCGGGCCGGGCCTCGACGGGGACTTCTTGTCGCGGTACCGGCTGGTGTCGGCCAAGCTGCGGCGGCGGTTCCTGCGGAAGCCGAACGTGGCGGAGGCGGCGGAGCAGTTCGCGGCGCTGGCGCGGGAGCTGCGCGCTCAGGAGAGCCTGCCCTACGCGGCCTGGTGCCAGCTGGCCGTGGCGCGCTGCGCCCAGAGCCTCTTCAACGGACCCGCCGAGGCGGCCGCCCTGGCCGAGGCGGCGCGGCTGTTCCTGCGGCAGGAGCGGGACCTGCGGCAGCGCCTGGGGCTGCGCGGAGGCTTCGGCGAGCACGTGGCCGCGGCGCAGAGCTGCGGCGCCTTCGCCGCCCGCCTGCACCTGGAGCGGGGGCAGCCGGCGGTGGCGGCCGGGCTGTGCCTGGAGCTGGCGGCGGCGCTGCGCGACACGGGCCAGCCCGCCCGCGCCGCCGCGCCCCTGCAGCGGGCAGCCGAGCTGCTGGCGGCGGCGCGGCTGCCGCTGGAGGCGCTGCGCTGCCTGGCCGAGCGCGCCTCCTGCCTGCTGCTGGGCCGCGACTACGCCGGGGCGCTGGCGGCGCTGACGCGGGCGCAGGCGCTGGCCGGGGCCGGGCTGGGCGGCGCTGGAGGCGCCGGGGCCGCGGCCGGCGGCGCCTTCTTGGACGTGCTGGCGCGGTGCGAGGTGTCGCGGGTGCTCCTGCTGCTCCTGCTGCAGCCGCCGCCCGCCAAGCTGCTGCCCGAGCACGCCCGGACGCTGGAGCAGTACTGCTGGGAGGCGGCGGAGGGCGGCGCGGGGCCGGGGCCCGGGGGCGGCCCCGGTGCGGGCGGCGGGCTGCCGCCAGCGGCGAGCTACCTGCCGGCCGAGCTGTTCCTGCTGCTGCAGTCTGCCGTGCTGGCCTGCCAGGAGAAGGACGCGGAGGCGCTGAAGGCGCTGCAGGCCGAGCTCTGGCCGCTGCTCAGCGCCGAGCAGAACCACCTGCTGCATCTGGTGCTGCAGGAGATGGTCAGCCCTGCCGGGCAGGGGCTCTGAGCGCCGCCGCCTGCACCGACGGGCCTCGCCGGGCGCCTGCGGGGCGGCAGGACCGGGCTGGGACTTGTTACCTGAAGCACTCTGTGTACCAGTGCACCTGTCAGCTCCTTATTTATTTTTACTACATATTCTGTGACAGGCAAGCAATAATTGATGAGCGAATGTGTTCAGCTACTCATTTATCTTGTGTCTTAGTAAACTACATTCAAAGTTGTCAAGCTTGAAAAATTCCTTTTGTTGTTGGCCCATCACGTGGCCAGCCTAACTAGCTGAACATTATTGGGTATGTGCCGGTGTGTATGGTCAGGCGAGGTGGTGTCATGGTAAAACACATGGAGGGATGACAGCAGTTGTTAACCAGATTGAGAAAACAGGGGCAGTTCCAGGAAAACATAGGGCAGTAAGGAGGATATTGTGAGTTCCTATCTCACATGGTGGAAGTTTTCTGAAGCAAAAGTCAAACGGGAGGTTGGAGAACAACCATGAGCATACTGCCCATTCCAAAGACTGCAAATTTATTATGTTCATGTGCCTCCTGTGACTGGATTTAAGTCCCTGCTGGGAATTGTGGACCAAACCTCATGATGGGTGGAAGCTTTCCCCACCAGCAAAGCTGATACTGCAGGAGTGGCCAAAGCACTTTTGCAGGAAATCATTCCCAGATACAGAATACCTGAAACCATAGAATCCAATAGGTGTTCTCATTTTTTAGCGTTAATATATTTACAAGTATAGCAAAACAGCAGCAACTACATATTCTATATCATCAGTCATCAGGACAGGTGGAAAAAATCAAAAGGATTCTCAAAAAGACAATTGCTCAAACTTGTAAGCAGGTAGGTTTGAAATGGCCTGAGGTTTGAAGAATAGTGCCATTGGACATTAGAAGCAGCCCTTGCCAACCTCGAGGGTTGTCACCAGCAGAAGTGTTTAGCAGATGTTTAGCTGTACTGGGACCATTGTCCCCGCTAGGAACAGATTCTTAGATGGAGAGGAATGAGTTACCAGATTTGTATTCAGGATACAAAAAAAAACATTGACAAGAAAATAGAGCACAAGCCAGATGGTTTCAGGCAGAACCAGCAGGACTGCGAGTATGTGACATCCAAGTATTGATAGAAGTCCACTCTGGCAAAACAAATTGGGCCGTGAATGGCAGGTCTGCTGTGTTACTAACTTTGCTGTAGGGGTTGCAAAAAAGCACAACTGGATTCACCGTTCTCATCGTAAACGACGGCCGAGCCCCCAGCGCGCTGCTGCCGGCGGCCGAGGAAGGAACGGCCGCTTGTAGCCGCCTGTTCCCCCCGCAGCTCCCGGCCCGGCGCTCCGGCCGCTCTCGGCGAAAGGAAGCGCGCCGGCTGGTCCCGCCCGGTGTCTGGGACGCGGGAGGGGGCGTGGCCTCCCGGTGGGCGTGGCCGATCTTGGGCGTGTCTCCAGGGGCGGGGCGGGCGGTGACCGCGGCCGCCGGTAGGGGGCAGCCGAGGCCCGCACCGCGCTGGGCGGGGAACACTCAGGCGCGGCGCGGGGCTTGTCGGGAAGGGGCGGTCCTTCCGGTCCCTGCGCGGCGGCGGCAGCAGCAGCACGCGGCGCGGCCATGGCGGACGGGGACGGTGCGAGCGGCGGAAACCGCGGGGAACGCGGCCCGGCCCGCCGGGCGCGGGGGGGACAGGCGGGGGGGGCTTGGGGAGCACCGGCGGGGAGGCGCCCGGCCGGCAGGGAGGCGCCCGCGCGGGGCTCGGGGCCGCCGTGGCGCCACGTGGGGCAGGGTCGGCGGCGGGCCCGGCCCGGCGGGGTGCGGCCGGTAGGGCCTCGGCGGGGATGCTTAGCGTGTCGCTCCCGCAGGTTCCTTTGTGAAGAAGCGGCGGAAGAAGGATAAGCGGGAGCTGCCCGATGAGGACGTAGCGGTGAGTGCGGGGCTGCCCGGGGCCGGGCTCGGGGCGCCCGTCATACCGTAAAATCGGTAAATTAATAACCTCTTAAAACCACGTTTTGGGGTTTTAAAAGGAGGATTTCTTTATTCGGTACCGGGGCCTGACACAGGGTGTCCCTCCTTGTGTCTGCCGCCGACCAGTTGGTCATACATGGTTTATATTGATAGAAAAATTACATATTCATTACTATTGTTGACAACCATTAACATATTCTACGCCTATTGTAACACAAGCTGAATGTTTAAACAATGCTAAACAATGTTTAAACATTCAGATGTTTCTCACTTACTTCTCAGTTATCTATTTTTAAAACAATACATAGTAAATCTGTGTCAATTTTAAGAATAAGGTAGAGCTACCAAGTGCAAAGATCCTGTGGTTACAATATCTGCTTATAGAAAGATTCTGTGGTTACAGGGTTGGTTAATCTTTAAAGGTTGCTACCTTAGTATTCTTCTGAACGATGAGTTCTATAATTCCTTAAAATACAGTCTAATAATTAGAAATGGTAGGACGGTCCGTTGGGCATGGGGGCAGGGCTGGGGGTGGCAGTGCCGGGGATGCGGCCGCTCCGTGCCCTGCTCCATGTGGGGCAGCAGAGCTGCCGTTTCATGGGCCGCATGGCAGCAGGCGGGAGCGCGGGCTGCTGGGTTCCCTCATCTCATCCCGTGTAACCTCATCCGCCCGCAGGACATCCAGCACACGGAGAAGTTTCTCATCAAGCCCGAGTCCCGGGTGGCCCAGTTGAACACGTCGCAGTGGCCCTTGCTGCTGAAGGTAGAGCTGTTACAGATACCCCGGGGGCCCAGCCCTGCTCCTCCTTCTCTCAGTGCAGGCCTGTGGAGGCTGCAGCTCCTTCTGTGTGTAACCCTGCTGCTAAGAAACCACATGTGTGACACTCAGAGCAGGGGCAAGGCCTTTGCATGCAGAAATCTTGTTATAAAGTTTGTCTGGCAATATCACTTGCATGCGTGCTTTCTGAGTTTTCCATCTCTTGTAAAGACCCCACCAGATTTTTCTTGAGCTATTAATTTTGGTCTGGCAGTGGTCTGTATAGAATTCTGAGTTGTTTGTGTTGAGTTTCTGAGGCACACTGGGTTTATTCTGCATTGTAAAGGTTGGTATTCTCCTGTTTTCCCATCTCATTCAGTGCATGGTTTCTGTTTTTCTCTTCCTGAATAAACATGGTGGTGGTTTTGTTGTCAGGTGGTTTTAATTTTGGAAGAGGCTCTTTCACTTAAATGTACAAATCGGATGTTTTGTAACTTGGAAGATGTATTGGGGCAAAGTAACACTGAAACCAGGGTGAGCTCAAGAACACATCTTTTGCTTGGCTTTTCTAGAACTTTGACAAGTTAAATGTGAGGACAGCACACTACACACCTCTTCCTTCTGGTGCTAATCCCCTGAAGAGAGAGATTTCTGACTATGTTAGGTGAGTGCAATAAGGGCCAGAATGGCTTATTTTTCTTTCACAGTTAATATCTTCAAGTTTCTGTTCTGGATTCCCCGCATACCTTCCTGCTTGACGCGGTGCCTTGCCGTTAACCAGTAAATGTCTAAATAAGACCTGTGGGTCACTTCCTTTAAAGTTTCTTTTGTTCTGGGGTTGTGACTGGTCTGTGGACAGACATGGAAATACTTGAGGATTTTTTGGGGTCTAATGGAGAGTCCTTTGGCCTGCTAAGCTTTGAGACTGCGTGGAGTTTGTTCATAGCATTTGGTTTAAGTGCAGAGAAGTGGTGAGCAGTCTGGAAAGAAAAGAATTCTTTGACTGTGGAATGTATCCCCTGCTGTGCACAGAGCAGCTCAACATGTGCTCTCTGAGAGCAGCTGTGAGGCTCAGCTTCATTTGCTGTATAGAAATACATTTCTTTGCAGCCCTAACAGATGTTAAAGTTTACGTGCTCTTGCTGGGTTTGCCCTGATGCTTAGCTCCTCCTCTCTGTTTTCCTGCTCTGTAGGTCTGGCTTTATTAACCTCGACAAGCCTTCCAATCCATCTTCCCACGAGGTGGTTGCATGGATCCGACGCATCCTCCGGGTAGAGAAGACAGGACACAGTGGCACTCTGGATCCAAAGGTGACCGGGTGCCTCATTGTGTGCATTGAGAGGGCGACACGACTGGTCAAATCTCAGCAGAGTGCAGGTACGTTTGTTGCCTGGGACCATTTACAGTCCGTCACTGCGAGTCACTGTGGAGTTCTTTAGGAGACAAAATGGAGATTTCCAGGCTTTGAAGGGACTACCCTTGGTCTTCAGTGCCTTGAGCTTACAGATTGCTTATCCTTCTCACTCTAAACCAATATCCTTCTCACTCTAAACCAGTGACAGCGCATCCATGCCCTCACAAGCGTTTTTTTTTAATTGCTTCTGTGGGGCTTGTGCTGTTTTAGGTCCATGAAACACTTCCGACAGACTGAATTTATTTAACTAACTAAACTTACAGCCTCAGCCTCCACCAGTCCAGTGAAATAAAACTTGGTTATCCTTCCAATAAAATAAATAGTAAGCTACATTTATTTGTTCAGCAGCTCCATAATAAATGTCGCTGTGGTGGTTGTGAAAATTTCCGGGCTCTGCGGGTGTGTGGCTGTGAAGCAGTGTGGACCTTGAGGTCAACATTAAATGCAAGTGGCCACTCCTGACTGCTCTTGTCGTTCTTTCAGGCAAAGAGTATGTGGGAATTGTTCGGCTGCACAATGCAATTGAAAGTGAGGCTCAGCTTGCCAGGGTAAGTCTGGGCATGTCTTAGCCACGCTGGCACTTTGCGTGCAAAGTGTTCAGCATCAGTGGGAGATGAGAGGGTAGGAGCAGAGCTCAGGTGCACTCTGTATGTGAAGTGATGACACAGTTTATCCATTCTCTGAGCGCAGTGGCACTGCCCTCCTGCAGCACCCCGATTCCTGTTCTAGGGTCTGGGTGTTGTGCAGCCTCCAGACACCCTGCAGTATCCCAGTGTCCTGCTGGGGGCTGCTGTGGTGTGTGTGGGGCTGCCTGCAGGAGGGAAGTGGTGCTGGCAGGGTTGGAGCCCCTCTCTGGGGGGCTCCGTCCTCGCTGAGATGAGGGATGATGTCTGATCACATAGTGCTACCTGATGAAAAAGCCCAGCTGTGCTCACTGGCAGCTGGTGTAGCATTTTGACCACATCACTGGTTCAGATCGGCTTTATTAAATATGACATCACAAATTATGATGAACCTTGTGATTTCTCACTCATGGAAGTGGTCGTAGTTTCTGAAGTCTCCAGGGTGCTCCTGCATTAGGCCACAGATGTGAGCTGTTATTTCTGCTTCTGCCCTCAGGCAATAGAAACTCTGACAGGCGCACTGTTTCAGCGACCACCCCTCATTGCTGCTGTCAAACGACAACTGAGAGTCAGAACCATCTATGAGAGCAAGCTGGTGGAGTATGATCCTGAGAGGAGATTAGGTAAAGCAGAGCTTTCCTGCCTTCATATTAAACTGACAAAATTTTCTGTGTAATGGGCAGATTCCTATTCTTGGCTGATGTCTTACGACATAAATCCTCGCCATCATCAAGCAGTAACTGCTTCATGCATTACGTTGGTGTGCTGAGAAGCAAATCAGATATATTTTTTGTGGTGCTGTATCCTTCACTGAAGAGCCAAATGATGTCAATTAGATGGCATTAGCACTCGGTGCAAAGATGACCTTCATCTATCACCCCAGGCTGATGGCTCTCTGAAGGGTTGGACATACAGCTTCTCTTGGAGGCAACTTCTAGATGTGGTTCATTTCTAGATATGTATTTAAATACTCTTCTTTCCTGCATTTCAGGTATCTTCTGGGTGAGCTGTGAAGCAGGCACATACATCCGAACACTCTGTGTTCACCTTGGTTTGCTGCTTGGTGTGGGGGGCCAGATGCAGGAGCTCCGCAGAGTGCGCTCAGGCATCCTGGGAGAGAAGGTAGTGGTAGCTCTAACTATAACCAGCAAATCTGAAATTGTCATAATTACAAGAGTTCCTTGGGGCTGCATTAGTTTTCCAGTGTCTGAAGATGTGGGAGCTCTTGCCATGAACAGTCTGTAACCAAAGTGTTGAGTTCAGTTCAGGGTGTTGTCCCTGTTCTGGTAATTAAGCTTTGGGACAGTGAGTGACTGGGAAGTGCGCCATGGTGACTGGAAGTTTATTTCATGCTACTTGTGTTTCTCAGTCTACAAAGCATGCACGTGCCATGAGTTCGGGCGTGTGAGCTGCTGCATAGCATTGTGACCGCTGGGTGTCAGGGCACAACGCAGGGAACATGCTTCATTGAAAAGAGCCTGGGAGATGTGGGCTTGTGTAACTTTGAACACCTGGACAGTCTGTCTTTTCATTTTGGTCATAGCTGAGTCCTGCTGCTTGTCCAAACTCCAGAACTAGTTAATTTCCTTGCAAAGCAGGAATATCAGAGTGCAAGTGCCTCCCCACCCATCTGTGCTCTTACCACAGCTGTAATCACTGGCAGTCATTTCTGAATTCCAGGTGTTAGGTGCTTACAACTGCTTCAGGAGTTTATTCCATGTCACAGATTGAAGAGCTGGTTAATACAGACTTCTCACTAATTTTTCTCAAGAAGTCCCAGGTGTTTGCTTTAACTTCAGTCCTATTTCACAGTTTCCTGTGGACGGACCTTATGTCCAGGTGCTGTGTGAGATTAGGAAGGTTGATATCTGTGGCAGCACAAGTCAGGCTGACCTCAAGCTGTTGTTGGAAAGTGTTCTTGCCTCTTTTAGGTTGCTGTTTTGATGCTTCCGAATTGGGCATCCATTTTCTCCATTCACTTCAGCGCACTATTTTTTATTGGACTTTAGCTGATTTCTCTTGTGTGTCTGGAATTAGTGGCTGGTAGGAGAGTTTAGAGGAGTTGTGTTTCTGCAGGACAACATGGTGACTATGCATGATGTACTGGATGCACAGTGGCAGTACGACAACAACAAGGATGACAGCTACCTGCGAAGAGTTATCCTGCCGTTGGAGAAACTGCTGACTTCACACAAGCGAATAGTCATGAAAGACAGCGCGGTGAGTTCTGGGATAGTGCCAGTTGACAGCCAGAGACTGCAAAGTGTCCTCCTAACTTGGACAGTTAATTTAATAAATGGGGAATCAGGATGGACATGGTGTCCAGCACTGTCCTGATTGTAAGCTGTGTAAGACCTAGTGGCAGAGAAGCTGATCTCCCTCATTTCAGGAGGATGCTGATGGTTTTGAGATCTGCCTCGCGTCTTGTTTGCTGTGATAGGTGCTGTGCTTTACTTATTTTTTCCAAAGTTCCCAAGTGTTTTAGTAGACCATAAGAAATAGATACATAGGAATGTTATTGCTGAAACAGTAATGGAAAGCTAAAATAATTATTACAGGTACTTGTTACCTTGTTTTTATTCCTTAAGAGTTTATAAGCCCTCCTGTTCCCTACACGTTCAGGTTAATGCCATTTGCTATGGAGCCAAGATCTTGCTGCCTGGTGTCCTGAGGTATGAAGATGGTATTGAGCTTAATCAGGAGATTGTTGTCATCACCACAAAAGGAGAAGCTATTTGCCTAGGTATGAAACTCCTAGTTCTTCTTATGCCCAGCTAACTGCAGAAATAACAGACTGTGTTCCAGTAAATGCACAACAGAGTCCCCACACACTGAAGGTTTAAATAGTGCTTCCTGATGGGGACAGTGGGTAGCGTGGCCCGAGGTGGCTGGTGTTGGGCAGGATGTTAAATAGCGGCCACATCAGTCCTTGGCAAGGTGTGAAGAGTTCCTCAGCCTGCTTTCAGCTGCGTGATGCTCAGGTGCACTCTGTGTGTGAGGTGATGACGCAGTTTATCCATTCTCTGAGTGCAGTGGCGCTGCCCTCCTGCAGCACCCCGATTCCTGTTCTAGGGTCTGGGTGTTGTGCAGCCTCCAGACACCCTGCAGTATCCCAGTGTCCTGCTGGGGGCTGCTGTGGTGTGTGTGGGGCTGCCTGCAGGAGGGAAGTGGTGCTGGCAGGGTTGGAGCCCCTCTCTGAGGGGCTTCGTCCTCATTGAGATGAGGGATGATGTCTGATCACATGCTGCTACCTGGCACATTGCGCTTTTCAGATCAGTGTAAAAGCACTTCAGCAACTACCATCTTCTGTCAAGTGACTCCAAAGGGTGCTTTGTTCTAACCAGGGTCTTCAAAGAAGCTGTGAAGATGGCATGTGCTGACATATTGTACAGATTGTCATGGTGCTCAAGTGATGCATGGCATCAAGCTCTGTCCAGACCTATGGGACTGAGTGGCCTTGAAGGTCTAACACAGTCAAGCTGTTCCACTCTGTTGTTAGTACAGCCTGCAGTCTGGTCATCTTGGGAACCTGGCAAGAAAAATTTTATTTATTGCTAGGATTAGCCTCTCTAGTTTGGCTGTGTAAGGTTTTGGGAGCTGATGAAGGAGCAGCACTGCTACTTTCTGTAGCAGCGTGGTTCCTTGAGCTGCCTGGAAGTGCTTCAGCTCCTGCTTGTGGAGTTCTTCTCCATCCAGTTGTGGCAATGGTGCTGCTCTGAGAAATGGTTGGTCTTACTGTGTTCACTGATCCAGAACTAGTCTTCTGGTGTAAGCCGGGGAGACCTGTGGTTAATCCATCACTGACGCACTTGCTGCCTTTGAGCAGGGCAGCACTCTCAGACATTAGTCCAGAACTTATCTCCAGTGAGGTTTCGGGGTGAAATGGCACTTGCGGGGGGTGTTGCTCCTCTTTGTGCTGACAGAAGAACAGGCTGAATGCAGCAGATTTCCTGCGTGGCTGTCACAGTTCTTCTGTTAAAGAGTTAATGAACTCTCTCTCCTTCTGCAGCTATTGCCTTGATGACCACAGCAGTCATTTCTACCTGTGACCATGGCATTGTGGCGAAGATCAAGAGAGTGATCATGGAGAGAGACACGTATCCCCGCAAATGGGGTCTCGGTCCCAAGGTGAGCGGTGTGGGGGTGCTGTCCATGGGAACCCAGCGGTTGGGATGTGGGACTCTGGGCCTCTTGGACAGACCTGTGCCTCTGTCTTCTCCAGGGCCTCACTGTAATTCCACTGTGGTTTTCTGAAGCCATGATGGTGGTGCTTCCCAGTGCTGGAGCTGTGCCAGCCCAGTGCTGGTGGGAGCAAGGCTTTCCCTGGAAGGCTTTCCCTTACAGCAGCTCTACCCGTGGCCCAGCTGGGGCTGCCACTGGTGGGCAAGCGTGGGCTCCAGGTCTGTATAGCACCAGCCCTCCCTCTGGTAACGAGCCAAATGATGTGAAGTGGTTGGCATTAGCACTCTGTGCAAAGATGACCTTCATCTATCACCCCATACTGATGGCTCTGCAAGGGCTGGGCAAGGAGCTGCTTTTCCTTCTGGTGCAACTGCAACAGTGCCAAAGTGCAAACTGTCTTGTGAGACACTGAATTGTCCTTGGAGGACAGGAGCAGTGTGAACACCCATTGTTGGGTTCCTCTCCTGTCTCAAGCATGTGATAGTTATGGAAATCAGCAGGTCAGCAGTAATAGATTAACTGCAGCCAGACTGGTGTTTCACTGTGGCAAGTGATGCAGCTCAGACTTGAAGCTCAGTGTCAAGTTGCTGTGGCTGATTCCATTCCTGTTGTTCAGGTGAAATGTAGGAAACTGGGGGGATGCATGCACATCTATCTTGCAGCAAATGTGAGGTAATGCAGGCCAGGTCAGGCATCTCAGAGTCTTTAGCAAAGCCCTGCGTTTGCAGCTGCAGTGGTTCACCTGAAATGTGGCAGGTAATTAAGCTGGAGAAACCCAATCAAAGATCTGAGTTTCTTGATGTGCAGAGTCATCTTACTCTGCTGCTGTTACTTTCCGCACAAATTAGCCCTTATTTACTGATGAAGATGCCTCTGTCTGAGACTTTTAGGCTGCTGTGCAGGGGATGTTTTGTGCGATTTGTTAGAAGGTCCTTGGAGAAACGTTAAATCAATAATGCTGTAGTTGTTGGCTTGGCTTCTTCCTGGATTACCTCCTGTTAGGCTGAGTGGCTGAAGCCCTGGCCCCTGGAGCTGCAGTCTGACTTGCTGCATGTTGTTTGCAGGCCAGTCAAAAGAAGATGATGATCCAGAAGGGTCTGTTGGACAAGCACGGAAAGCCCAATGAGAAGACACCAGATTCCTGGAAGGAGGATTATGTGGATTACAGGTGGGTACAGGGTGTGTTGCTCCCACATGGTGGACAGAGCGGAGCCCCATGCAGCAAGGGCAGGGCTGGGTGCTGCCCTTTCTGCTCGGATTATGTTAAGCCTGGCCCAAGGCTGTTGGCTGTCCAGACCCATGGGGTGCAATGGCATTTCTTGCAGTCCCAGGGAATGTGCTGCTGGTGGGCAGCGCTGGAGGCAAAGGCCCTGAGCAGACAGTTATCCCTTTCTAGCCTGTGCTTGTGGTTTTAGAGGGAGTCAGTCTGCTAAATTAAATGGGGGGGCCTTGCTGTTGCCCAGCCCAGCCGGCCCTGGCGCAGGCTGCAGGTCTTCCCCACACCAGTCTCCCCACCCAGCGCCTGTCTCAGGTTACGGAGCCGTTGCGAGGGGAACAGGGCTTTGTACTTGTCCTGCTCAGCCTGGGGATCTTCTCTTGCAGGGATGCTTCCAAGAAAGAGGCAGCTGCCGTTCCCCAAGCTGTTTCAGAGACGGAGCGGGCTCCAAAAGTGAGTATTAGTTCTTTCTGGCTGTAAGGTTGGTTGGCCCCTGGTGAAGAATGGATACACACCGGTTCCTTTAGGCAATTGTTATCAGGCGCTGGATTGTGTGCTGCTTTGGTTGGTTGTTTTACAAGGGAAGATGTTTCATATTCTGGGAGCCTGGTGCCTGGTGTGTGTTGTGGTTGCATGGCCCATGAGGTGGCTGGAGGGTGACCTGTTCAGGGCCTGACCACTGGGTGTTTGTCTCTATGATGATGTACTTTGTGTGCGAGTCCTGTTGCACAGTGGGAGAATGAGGAGCTCTGACCTGTGGTGTACCAGCTGCAGCATTCAAGGAAACACAGGCTGAGAGAGCTGGGGTCATTCAGCCTGGAGAAGAGAAGCTCCAGGGAGACCTTATTGTGGCCTTTCGGTACTTAAAAGGAGCCGATAAGAAAGATGGACACAGACTTTTAGCAGGGCCTGTTGCGATAGGACAAGGGGTGGTGGTTTTAAACTAAAGGAGGAGATATTCAGGCCAGACATGAGGACGAAATTGTTGCCCCTGAAGGTGCTGAGACCCTGGCCCAGGTTGCCCAGAGAGGTGGTGGATGCCCCATCCCTGGAGACATCCCAGGCCAGGCTGGACAGGGCTCTGAGCAACCTGAGCTGGTGAAGATGTCCCTGCTCATGGCAGAGGTTGGACTGGATGAGTTTTGAAGGAGACTACTGACTGTTGCAGAAATGTCCACGCAAGAGTTGTATTTGAAGTTCCCTAACTTGGGGCTTGTGCTGTGATGTAAGGATCTAAGTTGGGGCTTGTGCATGCCCTTGGCAAGGTGCAGCAGTGTTTCAAACTCTGGAGCATTGGGAGTACAGGAAACACTGAGAAAGACAGGGTGCAATTCTGGCAGAAGCAAGTCCTATACAGTGTATGCTTGAGTCTGTAGCTCACTCTCCCGTTCAAAGTATCGTTAGCCGTGAAGTTTGAATGATTTAGGCAAAATAGTTGCAGTGGGCTTACAAACATCACTAGAGCTCCTTTGGAAGATGGTGTGTCTGATAATGTGTTCCCTTATCAGAGGAAGCGAGAGTCAGAGAGTGAAAGTGAGGAGGCTGTGACCCCACCATCCCCTGCCACTCCACCACCAGAGGAGCTGAGCAAAAAGGAAAAGAAAAAGAAGAAGAAAGGAAAGAAGGCCAAAGAGGCAGCAGAGAGTGGAGGAGAGCAAATAGAAGTGGTATGTAAAGGGGCTCTGCCGTGGTACTGTCCACATGTGGGAGAGATTGCTGTTTCTCCCTAATACTTCAGGATAAACACACCAGCATCCTGCTGTGCACATCCTCCAAATGCCTGGCTCCCCACAGGCAGAGAAAGATGTCTGTACAGGTGCATTTGGAAACTGAACTGGTTCAGGGGGTGGGAGACAGGGCAGGTGAGGCTTGTTGGGGCGGCTGTGCGTGCAGTCGGGCAGGGATGGCGTGAGCAGCCACCTGTACCCCAGGGCAGTTGGTGGGTACATGTGGGTAACACCTCTGTGCTCTGGTGCCCTGCGACGGGCCCTGGTGGCAAGACGGTGCCTGGCATGGTGGTGGCGTTCGCTCGGTGTGGTGCTGAGGGAGGAGTGCGGTCATGGGGAGCCTGCGCGGCGTCTGTTCTGGGGCTGTTCCTCCTGAAATGAGCAGTGTGGTCTTCCTTTTTCTGATTCCTTCCTGACCCCTCCAACCTCTTCACAGACCAGTGAGACCAGCACCAAGAAGAAGAAGAAGAAGAAACAAAAGGAGGTAGAAGAGAGCTCGGAGTAAGCGACTGGATCCAAAGCAGGCGACCTCATCAGTAGGGAAGGAGGAGTCTGAGGCATTGAGAGAAAGAGGACTGGCTGCATGGCAGAGGAGCGAGCAAGTTCCAAGTTCCTTTTCTGCTGTGTGTATGAGTGAGCAGGTGTGTTTGCCCAGGACACACCTTGCTCAGGTACCCCTCCTCATCCTGTTTTAAGGGTTGCCAAAGGAGCGGAGTGTCTGACTGCCCCTGCATCGGATTCTTCTCAAAAGCAGAACACCATAATGCCAGTAGAAGTGGTGTATCTTCAGGGAAGCTGTAGCTCCTGGCTCTTACTTGGTGTTTCTGTTTTCACCTTGAGAGGGAGGAATAACATTTCTCCCCGCTCCTGTCCTGCCTCTTTCTTCCTTTTCTTCCAAGGTTGGAGCTGTTATCTGACAGTTGCAGAATGTGGTGGTGGTTGGAGGACTGGCTTTGTCACAGCCCATCTGAATGGGTTCAAGTGGGGACAGTCAAATTGGTTATTTGAAGGGTGCTGGTTTGTTTTAACCTGGCCATATGTTTGGCTTGACCCTCAGGTAGACAAGATCAAGTAGTCCACCCAGATATTCTTCAGTACTTTTTAAAAACTTATCATAAATGGATTAGAACGTTAAATTGCTGCTTTTTGCTTTTTAGTGTGGGGACCTGCTTGTTAGTTGTCAGCTGATCCCCAGCCCCAGTGACCTTGTCAGTGCGTACCTCTTGCTGGCTCTTTGCTTTTCTACCCAGTTGTTGGAATGGACCTGCAGCACTTTCACTTGCCTTCCCTGGTTTTGATATCTCATGTGCTCTGAAGGCTAGAAGCAGGGTTGCTGCTGGGTGGCAAAAGCGAATTGACCAGAAGGTGGCTGCCCTGTTTGCTTTTCTAAAGGGCTGTAGGGACTGGAGTCTTCAGGAGGAAAAGCTGGGCCAGACGCAGCTCTGCAAGGGTCACTGGGTGTGGGGAGAAAGACTTGACGTAATTTCCTTATCTGGGGTGGCCCACTGCGGGCAGGAGATCTCTCCTCTGTCACAGGGGTAGTGCTGAGCCAGGACTTCAGCTCTTTTCATTGGGGAAGGCTCCAGGCTGCTTTGTTCCGAGCTTCATCCCTGCATAGATTCTCTAACATTTGTCTTAGCCTCATGCATTGCTCATCGTAATCGTCTGACTTTTCTACCTTCCAATGCGAGAGATACACGCAGGCAGTGGGGCCAACTGCTGGTGGCTGTCAGAACCTGAGCAGAAAAAGAGTCCATTTTTATTTACTCTTTTTTACATAAAAATAAAAGCCCTATTTTTGAACGGGTGACTTTCTTGCTCATCCAGCTCCTCTAAGAGTTCAGTGGTCTGTTTGTGGGGAGGGGAGGCAGATTAACATGTGCGTGCTGCAGCCGAGCAGGAAATTGGCTGCCCCTTCTGCGCAGCCTTTGCTGCTCTCCTGAAGAAGCTGCTGCTGCAGAGAAGTTATGTTGACGTGGACCATTGCTAGAGGAGCCTTTGTTGCTGGTCAGGACTTTGTGGGTGATTGGGGCCACCTTCCACTCTCGTAAAACCCACAGGGTTGTGTGCCTGGAAGCTGGCTGTTCTATTTCCTCTGTGGGCTGCTGGAGAGGTCTGACGGTGGCCGGAGGGGCTGTTTGGTCCCGGCCTGCATAACCTTGAGTGTATCAGGGAGGTGGGACAAGCTTCCAGCTGTGAGCAAGTGCTCAGCCTAAGAAGTAAAACACCAGTCATGGCAATGTTTCAGCACGTGTTTATTGCTGCTCATTGTTTCCCTGCAGTGGATCAGAATGAAGGTCCCTATTGCACATCAACAGATTTTTTTTTTTGGCATTCTTAAAAAAAATTGCACAAGACTTTGTAACCCCCCTTCCCCTAGCTGACTGCTGAACACACAGATGAGATTCTTTCACGTAAATGATGGCTATGGTTTGCCCAGGAGCCATGGCAATGCTTTCCAGACATGGTCATGGTGTGTTTGTGCATCAGTACATTCCTGCAGAAGGAACCCCTTTGTGTGGGTGGCTTTTATGTTTGCATGCAGTCTGCGAGACACTTTAGACTCTGGAAAACACTCCTGGATGATCTTTGTAGAGACACTGTTTCTACTGCATGCAACAGATACTTGTGGCTGGACCTGCCTGACCCATTGAACTGGCCATCTGGGGTTTGGTCTGTGGGACTTCTGCAGCTGCTGCTGAGTTTCTATGGCCAGACAGTAACAATCGAAGCTGCACGGTGAGAATTTAAATACAGTGAGTTTTTACAACTACAGTTGCACAGGGCGAATCAGAAAACTCCAACGTCAGAACGCAGGGCGAGATCTGCCTGGGGGTGGCATGCTCTGCGCCACCTTTGTCAAACCCACATGGCTTTTTCTACGCTAACCCGTTTGTGAGAGGAAACCCTTGGATGTAGGAGCCCTGGTGTGGTCTGTGTGAAGCCTCCTAAGCTGTTGGCTTCCCTGAGGACACCAGCCAGGCTTTTGAGGTGTTTGTGGCATGGTGTGCCCTCCTGCAGTGGCAGGGGATGTCTGCCTGGAAAGCCCTCACTCTGTCGCTTCTCTTGGGACTAATGCAGAGATGAGCCGGGTGCTACCACAGGGCTGTGCTCTCCCTTGCACAGCGAGGCAGGGAGTTGTGCTTGGAGCTCGTGGGGAGCCCTGGGCTCTGCTGTCGCTGCTGACTTAGCACTGCAGTGCTTCAGGAGGCAGCCATCCCGTCCTGCCTTCCCCCAGGAGAGGAGATCTGGAGACCCTGTGTGTGTGCCAACCAGTTGAGACCATGTCCATGGAGCAGCAGAGGAAGGGAGTTGTGCTGGGCTGTGTGTGGATCAGGGGAAGCTGAGGAGGTTTCTCCTCGCGGCTGCAGGATGGTTGATGGGTAGCGGCTGGGGCTGAGTGCCCTCTCAATAGACCCAGGAGACGGGCACCCACTGTGGAGAGCTGCAGGCCTGCTCAAAGGCTTCCTGCAGCAGCTGGAGGCTTTCTTCCACCCCGTTGTTGACCAGTGAGAGGTCAAAATAGTGTGCATATCGGCTCCGGATGCTCTCTGAATCCTTCCGGAGCTGCTCCAAAGCCTCTGACTGCTAGAAATAGAAGAGAGTGCTCAGGAGGTGGCCGAGGAGGGGAATTTCACAACTCACCCCCACAGGCAAACTCCCACCACCAAAACAACTCAAGTGGTTGCTAAATATCAGCACGGAGCATCCCTACAGCTTGTCGGACAAGCTGTTGTGTAATCTCTGTGTGTCTGGGGCTTTTGCTGGACTTTATGCAATGCTGGGAGCATCAGGTTACCTGCTAGAGTGAGGCCAGACCTGCTTGGTCTCATCTTTAAAATGCTTTGTGGCAGCTCCCTGGGAGGAGAAGGTTCACTGAGCAGCAGGCTGCTCGTTGTTGCACTATGCAGTGTACCCAGCTCAAGGTCTAAGGCTGGTTTCAAGGTAGGATCCCTGCAGGCTGGTCCCTCCCCAGTGGCTTTTGACCAGAACAACATTGGCTGGCAGAGCCACACCAGCCTCTCCTACTGGTTTTCACTGGGAGAGTTACATTTCTTCGTAGTAAAAGCAAAGCTGCCTGTCCCCTCCTGCCACTGTAGGCAGTTGCCCAGCTCCCCAGCTAGCAGGGACGTCCCAGGAGTGTGTCCCTGCTGGGAGCTGTGCCCTCGACAGCATGTCCAGACCAATTTCCACATTTCTCTCTAATGGAGCTTGAAACGCAGGCAGCTCCCTGCTCCTGTGCCTGAGGGGGATGAGCTTGGGGTGCTGTGCTGGCTGCAGCTCTGCTGTGTGGTGCCTGGGAGCCCTTGGGGGTAGAGAGGGGAGAGCAATGGGGGCTCTGCTGGGTCACGTTTTGGCTCTGCTGCATCCCTGTCTGTATGTATTTAGTGCCTGCAGTGGTGGGGCTGGCCCTGCCCCTGCAGCAGGAGGTAATTCCTCTGTCTGGAGGCAGCGGGGGTGATGGGATGGAGGTGGGGGCAGCAAGCTGCCTGGCTTCCCTTTCTGCTCCGACGCTTGCTCCTCTCTTCCAACCCCAGCCTGCAGCATCCAGCTTTACAACCCTCTGCAGCTTAACATGCCTCTAAATGCCTGTGCAATGCTTGCTCTGAAGGTTACATAAATATCCTCTGTGCAAACTATGTGTGTCTTAAGCTTTGTGAGCCCCAGTTAATAGGTGGGAGAGGTGGCTTTGGCTGGCCATGAGTCCAGGAGCCTAGGTCTGTGGGTTTCCCTGTTCTCCCATTGCTTCCCCTCTCCCTGCAGAGGTGAGCCCGCTGGGAGCTGGTCCAGGCTGCAGCAGGGCAGGGTGGGCAGCACAGCTCCATGGCGGGGGCTTCCCAGGAAATGGCAGCGTGTGGCTGCCAGCACTGCGGTGCTTGGCACTGTGTGAGTTAACTGCACCATCCCTGCTGCTTTCATCCTAATTTTGGAGGGATGAGCATCTTAATGAGGCAAGGAATGAAAGGAGCTGCTGTTTTCGTGTTCCATTTGCATAGCTGATGGCAGGATAAATGTTCCTGCTCTGCAGCACTACTGCAGCTGGAGATGGCGCTGGGCTCTACGTCCCGCTGCCTTAGTGGCTGATGATGCTGCGGGGATGGTGGTTACTGGGGGGTGTCAGTCTGGGAGAGAGTCTACGGCTGCAGGAATCATCAATTCCTGTTTCTCATGCCTGGGCTGAGGATGTTTCCCTGCTCTCCTGGACCACGAAAATCAGTGCAGGCAGGAAGAAGCTGATGAGGAGCAGGGAGAGAGCCCTGGGCTGCTGCAGCCTGCTCTTTCCCACTGCTGTGGGCAGGCAAGCTGGACGTGTGCGGACTCAGCCTCGGTGCCCTGCCACCCACCTGCTCTGCCTTGTCTGTTGGAGCGATGAAGACTATGAACGGGGAGAGCTCGGCCGTGCGGATGATCTTCAGGGTCTGTGGAGAGAGGGGGTGGAGTTAACAAAATGTGGCCATTCCTTGGGGTGGGAGTGCAGCTGCCCGACTGCTGCCCCCCACTACTCCACATTGCGCCCCATTGCCCCACTGTGCCCCCCATCCAGGGTGCGATGGTGCCCATGGTGCAGTGGTTGGCTGAAGGGGCCAGTCCTAGTCTGGGGCATGGGCTCCCTGGGTGGACTCCTCAGACTGGGGGTGGTTGGGTGATGTGGGGGCAGTTGGGTGAAGCTGGAGCAGGGGTCCCAGTGTGGCTTCCCCTGCACCTCATGGGGGATGATATGAGGGCACCCCCAGCCCTGCTCTGGGCTGGCTGCTTTGCAAAGCAGAACCCACACGCTTGGTGTTGGAGGGGGTAAAAGGTCCCTGGGCGGAGCCTGTGCTGGCCCTGCACCCCCACAGCAGCCTGGCCCTGGCCCTGCTGTCACAGCCCAGTGTGTGCTGTGAGGGGGAACACCCTCACTGCCTCTGTAATCTTGGGACTGGAAATGTCAGCCCAGCAGGGGCAGGTGGGCAGTGCACTGGGCAGAGCAGGGACAGGCACATCCAGCACACAGGTAGTTCAATCTGTGCCAGGCCCTCTCCTGCCCACACCTTGCCCTGCTCCCTACCTGGGGCTCAATGTCCAAAATAGCGACTTTGTCCTGCTGGTGGATCTTGTGCACTGTTTCAAACTTGGTGCCAAACATGTTTCCCTGGTAGCTTCCAAACTCCAGGAACTCGTTGGCTGAGATGTCCCGGGTCATCTCCTCAGTGGAGACAAAGTAGTAGTCCTTCCCATCCACCTCATTCTTCTTCTGGGGGCGTGTGGTGTCTGGGGAAGGAGAGAGATGGTGAGTGCTGGTCCCCAGGACAGAGGAGAATGTGCAGCCTCTGCTCTGGGTGACCTGGGCATCTTGCCTTCTCTTTTTGAGCATGGAGGAGCTGTCTACCTCAAAACTATGCCATGCTAATCCCCTTTCAATTCCTGCTTGAACAAGCAGGGATCTCAGCCAGCCCAAGGGGAGTCACTGCGATGTGAAGAGCAAGGCATCTCTGCAATATGGGCAGTAGCAGCCATCTGTGGTTAGGTGCCGCCTGTGGGACAGCAGGCAGGGAGGCCCTACAGTGCCCTGTGTGGTGGCCTCTGACACTAGGGCCTTGATGGCACTAGAGGAATATCTCCCCATCTCCCATCTGCTGTCAGATGGTCCTGGCTCAAGAAGGTGAGAGAAAACACACTCTGGACCGTGCCCTCCACCCTGGCTGGGTACTTACATGGAGGTGGGTACATGAACTTCTCTGGGTTGTTGCTGAGCAGAGCATTCTTGATGTGGCTACGGCCCACACCGCTGGCCCCTGCAGAGAAGGAGGGATCGATGCTGGAGCCGGGCTCAGAGAAGCCTGCAGGAGATGCTGGGGCCCCTCAGCAGTTCTGGGTCCCAGCCCCTGTCCAGCCCTGGTTCCACCTGGGACCCACCACACACAGCCCCTGCACTGCAGAGGATGCCTGGGGCAGGACCTACCAATGAGCACCAGAGTCTTCCTCTTGAAGGCAGGCAGCCTCACCACCTCCTCATATGAAACCACATCCAGCTGGTCAAAAACTGGGGTGGAGGAAAAAGATGAAGACAGTGAGTGGTCAGAGCCGGCTCAGCTGCAGGAGCAGCAGCACCGCGCACGTGTCTGACCAGAGCCAGGTCCTTGGGCAAACTGGAGGGAACAACCAGGGCTGCGAGCTCATCCCTGTTTGCCTGCTGGGGTAAAAGGGCAGCAGTGTCAGCAGCAAGCAGCACGGGAGGTGCAGAGGGGATGCTGGGGAGCTGGACCAGCAGCTGCCAAAGGAGAAGCCAGGGCTGCTCTCACTCGGTAATTCTGCTCAGGACAACAGGACCTGGGAGCTGCGGGGGGGACACAGCAGGATGCTGCAGGGAGCTTTATCTCACTGATTTATGGCCTTGTTTGTTGCTGGTTGGAGCTGCAGGCTGGGCTGGGGGCCAGCACAACCTCAGGCACCCGTCTTTGCTGGCCCCATGCACGTTTAGCACGGGATGTCTGCATGAGTGGCTGTGGGGCTGGCTCTCTGCCCCACCGGGGACACAGCACGGCATCCATGGGGAGCAGTTTGCAGGGTTTGAGGGCCCAGGAACCCAACCTCCCAAGGAGCTCAGGGCCAGGAGTGCCAGGGGTTGTGACCACAGAGCGATGTGCGAGCAGTGCCTGGCTCCTGCATGAACCAGCCCCAGCTTTGTGCACTACAGAGCTGCAGAGGACACAGCTGTGGCCACCTGAGGGGCATGAGGACTTTGGAGAAGGGACTCAAAAAAGCTGACAGCTGTGGGGTATCCTCCCAAGGTCCCGCTGCCAACGCAGCTGGGCCATTTGGTCTGAGTCCCATGGAGGCCAGACCTGTCCCTGCACAGAGGCAGGAGGGATGGCCAGGGCTGGGCATGGAGCCCATGGCCCTGATCACACTTACTTGAGCTGTGCTTGGCCAGGTATTTATCTTTGCACTTCTTCTTCTTCCCAAAGGGGCTACAACTCGGAGATTCACTCTGACTGGACTGGGTGACGCTTGCCACACGCCTGCCAAGAGAGGACACCACCATAGTCAAACTGGAATGCAGGAGGTTCCACTTAAATATGAGAAGAAACTTCTTCTCAGCAAGTGTGACAGAACACTGGATCAGGCTGCCCAGGGAGGTTGTGGAGTCTCCTTCTCTGGAGACATTCAACCCCCCTGGACACCTTCCTGTGTAACCTCATCTGGGTGTTCCTGCTCCGGCGGGGGGATTGGACTGGATGATCTTTTGAGGTCCCCTCCAATCCCTGACATTCTGTGATAGTCCTGCTGTCACCCCGAGCCCCGGGGGAGCTGCAGGATTGTCCCTCGGACATGCAAGGGCAAGAGGAGCAGGGTGGCTGCTGGGACAGATAAAGGCTCAACCTGCAGCTGATGAAGGGGACATTGCCTCCTTTTCCCAGAGTGATGCTGGTGTTACCCAAACACAGTCACTCCTGGTAGCACATGGTCTGAAATCCAGCCCTTCTGGCCAAATTCAGGGACCTACCACTCTTGCAGCTCCGGAGAAGGGATGAGTCCTGCTGACTCGGTGCAGGAGCCCTCCACCCGGCCCTGCCACCAGTTGCTGTCATCCTTGTTTATGATCTGAATCACATCACCAATCTGAAACTTCAGCCCTGCTTCCTTGCAGGGGATCAGGTTGTCTTTTTTGGGGTCGTAGTCAAACTGTGCTCTCATGAACATCTGCAAAAGAGAGTGTGGGCCCGAGTCAGCATGGCCATGCAGAGTGGCTGAACTTTGCGTGTCCAGCTCCTGGCCCCACATTACATCCCCCAGCAGTGACTGCGGAGCAAGCTCCAGGCACAACATCCCTGCTCCAGGAGGGACCCCAGCCCCTGCGGCTTTCCAGGCCCCATGAGGCTGGATGGGGAGAAAGGAGATGTGCAAAGCCTTGGGGGAAGCTCCTTGGCATGGAGCTGCCATGAGATGTGCTGCTGGGCGAGGGAGAGAGAACCGCATCTTGGCTCTACTGGGAGCCAGTTTGAAACCGCTGCTGCCCCTAGGCAGGCCTGCACACCCCACACTGGTGCTCAAACCCTGACATGTAGCCCCTCTGCAAGTGCCCGGGGTGCTGCACGGTACTGCTGAGCCGAGACAGCTGGAGATGAATCCCAGCACCCAGAGCAGCACGGTGCACAGCCACTGGGGGCTGCAATGGGGTGAACAGAGAAGAGCCATCGCAACGGTATGCCCCACAATCTCATGTCCTGGGGACCCCACGGAAAGCCACATCTCAATCACCAGCTGCTGTGCCCTGGCCTGTCTCCAGCACTGGGCACGCCCCCGCACAGCACAGAGCCCTTGGGGAGCCAAGGCTGCGCTGTCTTGTCCATCCCTGCCTGGATCTGTCCTGGTCTCTTCAGCATCAGCTACGTTCATTACAGCTGCAGCTGGAAACAAGCTGCTGCCACTTCCCAGGCCACTGTGCCACCCTCCTGGAGCTGGGGGAGCCCTGGGGACCCCGAAGGCGTGAGAAAGTGGCCTTTCCCTGTCTGTTCTGCTTTCTCAGCCCTTCCAGAGAGAGACTACAGCACCTGCTCGCACTGGGGCGGCCTATCACGCTGCCTCCCCCGCCCGCAAACCCTCCTGAAGCCAGCAAGCAGCCAGGCACCCCAGCTCTTGCTGCCATGGAGCTTTTTTGGGAGGTCAGGAGAGAAACAGCACGTGGCTTTCGCACATCGACCTTGTTTTCCAGGAAAGCTGTTCAGGAAGAACAGACTGTCAGAGAGCAACAGGATGGATGACAGTCACCTGTCCCTGGGAGGAGGGCAGACCATGCGTGTGCACCCAGCGCTTTCTGCGCTGCCACTTGCTCTCGGTGCCTGGATGGAAGGTTTCTTGTCTAAAAAGCTACCGCAGCTGCAATTTGTCCCTGGCCAGCACACCCAGCAAGATCAGGACTAGGGTGGCAGCAAACCAAGGCAGAGTATGGAGGATGAAAGGCAAGGTTTAGGGAACAAAATCAGGCTGTGGCTAAGTACAGACCTCACATTGCTCTTGTTCCACTCCACAGGCAGCAGATCCTTCTACAGGGGCTGCAGCACTACCAGACCCAGTCTCCTGCTCATACCAATGCTGGCTTCTCTTGAGCACAACGCTGTCAAGTTATTTGTCCCAAAAATGCAGCACATAGCAAGTGGGAAAGGGATTCACGTGGGGTGACGCCTACGTTCTGTCCTCAGATGTGACAGGCAGGGCCTGGAAAGTCATGCTCCCTGGGCAGGACAGATCATACCGTCCTTGTTCCACATTAAAACCATTTCCCACAGTATGCTCTCCTTCAGCAGTGCTGCTGGAGGCACAGGGCCAGCAGGACACAAACACAGTTCCCTTTCACTGCCAGAAAAGCAGAGCATATGGATCAAGCTGTGACACAAGATCCCTCACAATAGAAGACAACAAAAGTGGAATCTCCTTTCAGGATAAGGACTGATGCTTCCTTTGAAAGCACTCTCTGGCACCAGGAAGCTGCTCATCAACACAGACACACAAGGGACAGAGAGCAAGTACTGCCTGGGCACCTGCTCCCGCAGCCCTGATACCCCAAGCCAGATGTAGCCAGGTCACTTTTGGAAGGACTCTCCCTTACACCAATTAGAAGTTCGCATCTAACAGCTCCAGGCATCGCCCATGGACTGCAAAGGGCCAGCTCCAAATACAAGTGATTTCCCTGCCTGCTGGCAGCTCCCTCCAGGGCTGGAAGCCCAGGTGCTGAGCAGGCTCCAGCAGGAGAAGCCCTGGTCTTTGAAGTCAAAAGACTGCAGTTTGCACCTGGGAACAGGTTGGAGGTGACCTTGAGAGCAAAGTGCCCAGTGCTTCTCATTAGGATCCTCCCAAGCAGACCTGCCCCAAGAGACACTCAGCTGGTCAAAAAGTGGCTGCCAGGCTGTGGGGAAAGCCAGGGCAGGGGGCATCCTGATGCCAGGATCTGCACTGTCCTGCTTGCCAGGCCCTGAAATAGAGCTGATTGTGGGGATCCAGGAGCTGAAACAAAATCAGAAGTCCACTCTTGGCAGTGGACTGCAACAAGCAGAGAGGCAGGCAGGCCATGAGCTGTGGTTCTGGAGAGCAGACAGCACCATGGCCCTGGACACAGCAAGAGGGAGGACAGCTGTTGCTGGGAAGGAGTTTGTCCCTGAGCCCATGACCAGCCTTGGGTGAGCCATCAACTGTGTTCTTCTCAAAAGTAACTTTTCTCCTGGCACTGAGCTGGCTGGGTCAGGCCGGAGGGGCAGACGGACAGCAGGGAAGGGCAGACATGGGCCAGTGTTTAATAAACGCACACATGCAAGGCTGGTCGAGCTGGAATGGGAACAGCGTGGGGTGAGCAAGAAACTAAGAGCTTTTACTTGCCACCATGTTCAGAGACTTCAGCTTCTCTGGGTAAGGAGGGTGGGTGATGTGGGCTCCCCCAGCCCATCCCAGCACCAGCCAGCCCCCACCCTCTACCTCTGAGCCCCACTCCTGCCTGTCCACGATGGCCACACTGCGCTGGAGTTGGCTCCTGCACCCGGAGACAGGACAGCATCCCAGCTACCATGCACCGCATTTCCTCTCCACTATTCTGAATATTTTGGCCACAGCAGGACTTCAAACGCAAAGCCAGGCAGGTGTCACCCCCTGCCACAGCATGTCACCCCCACCCTGGCAGTGGCAGCAGGCAGGAGGAGCTGCCTTCCTCTCCCCCACCGCTTCCTTCCTCCCACTTGCTGCTCACAAGCGTGCTGGCAGCATCCGCACCCTCCGTGCAGCTGGTACACTGGGCACCAGCGACAGCAGGGAGCAGCGAGAGCCCTGCAATGTGATGCGGCTCTAATGGCTGCAGCTCTGAAGGTGGCAGGAAACTCTCGTGCTTCGCGGTGAGCCCACGCCGCTGCTTTCCGGTCACCAAACACCGCACACATATATCACTGTGGCTCAGGCATCCCTGGCCCACATCCTGACCTACACATTGGGTAAATACATCCACACAGGGCCCAAATGCGCTCCTTTGCAGTGATGTAAGCACCGGACAGATCCCTTCACCTTCCAGCAGCTCAGGCAAGGTGACTGGGCAGCTGTCCCCTTGTCCTTCCCCTGGCTCAGCACAGCTCTCTACCCAGCACTGGTCCCTCCTGGTTTGCTCTGGTCCCACCTGGCCCCACAGCTGTGTCCCTGCACAGCCCGCGCGTCTGGAGGCTGCACTTACCTGGAGAGCAGGGAGGCGGCTCTGTTGGTTGGGAATGACTTTTATTGAGACCATCCCCTTGGTTTCTTTCTAGTGAACAAATGAAGGGGAGAAAGAAGAGTTGGAGGAGGTAGTGCCTGGAGGCAGCCTGACAGCAACAACCTGTGCAGGGAGCTGCTGAGTGCCAGGACTGGCAAAGGCAAAGCTCCTGGGTGCTCCAGCCATGCGGTGATGCTGGGGGATGCCACAGCCTGGCCAGGAACAGCTCTGCTGGGGCTGGGCTAAGAGCCATGGCAGCATAGCTTTGCCATGCTTGTCCCATCCCCATGCGGGGACACCAACAGCCCCAACAAGGGGTTGGCTGTGGGCACTGCTAAGCATCATTAGAACAAACATGGAGATCTGTATCATCTCTGGCCTGGCTGACCCAGTGAGGAACCTGGGAAGAAAGGCTGGTTCTGCCAGGTTGTCTCCATCTGTCCCTTCGCTTCTGCCCTCCTGGTGACATTAGAGACACAGCACTTCCTTGCCTGCTGCAGGCTAGATGCACTGTTGTCCCATGTGCTTCACAAGACCTGCATAGTTCCTTGGGGACAACCACATTTTAAGGCTTGGAGGGGCCTCCTGAGCCAACCACCCTTCTCAGGAGGCAGACAAAGACGAGCTCCTTCTTGGTCTCAATGTCTGGAGCAGGGACGTCTCACCATCAGGCAGGAGAGGACCACAGCAGTGCAGCAGGGCCAGGCTTCCTGCTTAGGCTGCTGTTGGGTGTCCTCAGCAACACCACCACCTCCCTCCGGCCAGGTCCCCTGTGATGGGTATTGACCAGGATGGCCTCTGTGTTTGAACCCAAGGCAAGTCTGAGACCCTGTGCAAAGCTGTCTCTAGCAAGGGCCTGGCAGGATCACCATGACCTCAGCAGCAGGAAAATGGCACCAAGGTAAACTGCAGGAGTGGCTTGGGTCTGCAAGAGCAGCTTGCCCCAGGGCTGGGGTTGCACATCAGCCTTGGCAAGCAGAGGTGATTTCCAAGCCCCACACACATCAGCACATGCCAGAGACCCAGCCAACAGCCTTCACTGCTGCTCTCAGGAGGCCAGAAACAAGCAGCAAGCACAGACCACCCAGCACTTGGCCATGTTACAGCGGCCCGGCACAGCGGCCCTGTCTCCTGCTGCATCGCACGTCTGCAGGCAGCTGCGTGTTGGCTCCGGTATCTAGGAGGGGGTGAATGCTCAGCCAGCGTGCACATCTGCAGGCCAAAGGGGTCCTTCCCAGGAAACAGCCTCACCAAACACAAATACCTACCAGCATCTTCTGCAGCTGGTCAACCGAGTGGTTGCTCACACTTTGCCCATTGATTTCTATGATTTCATCACCCACGTGAAGTGAGCCTGCCAGCAACAGGAGAAACATGAAAATGTAGGACTGGACAAAAGCAACTCACCAAATCCAAACTACACAGCTCCACCAGCCTCCCAATCCCCTGGGCAAGCTGTGGCCAGGACACCGCAGTATTTGCCCGGGCAATGCTTGTGGAGCCACATGTCACCTAAGCACAAGGGGAATTAATTCTTCCCCCTCCACCCAACACACACACTTCATCCAGTCTGAAGGTCACCAGGTTGCTTTCCACTGTGTGTCCTTCAGTGCTTCAGACTGGTCAAAGCACCTGTTTCAGAGTTATTCAAACCCAGCTCCAAGTACCTCACCCGAAGCCAAACGACAGCCTCCTAACAGGGCCCTTAACACAAGCATTCTTGACTTTGTGTGTTTTCAGTTTATATACCCAGCCAGATTACAGCCTCAGATATGCTGCTATAAATCAGGCTCCAGTGGTGTTATTGGAATGGCTCCTGGGTTATTTTGGCAGGGGTAAGCTCAGACTTCCCACTTGGATCCAAGGCTGGAAAAGGGGCCTCTTCTTCTAAGCACAGAACATCTCATTTCCATGCCCCTTTGGCACGGACCAAAACTAGAAAATAGCACCTATTAATTTCTTTTGGCACCTTCTTTTGGTCTGCAGAGCCAATCCACAAGAAGTCACCTGTGCACTTTAGGAACAGGAAGAGTTTTCCCCACAGTCTCTGGGGTATGATCCATCTCTTGTTACAGTGACCCCATCACGAGACAGACGGTCTCTGGTTCTTTTTTGGGAGAGCCCTTCCCCCAACCCTTCAATTCTCCCTGAAGCCTCCAGTGTATAAACATGACAACCATGCAGAGAGACCAGCGAGTCCCGAGTTCCTAACATATCCCTAGTAAAGGAATGGACACAAATGTCCACAGAGGAAGGCCAGCAGTGCTGGGGGGCTGCCTTATCTCTTCACAGACAGAAACCAGCTGCAGACAAACGCTGCCTCTATGAGGGCCTCGTTACCTTGTCTGTGAATCATGCCCCCGTGGAAGATCCTGGCCACCATGCAGCTCTGCTTGTCGTTGAGCTTCAGTGTGATTCCCTGGAAGACAGGAAAATCCATGACTGCTCTCTGGAGGAAAGAGCTCCCGCGCCCTCAGCAAAGTCCTCTCCAGGCCCATGTCCACAGAAGGCTGTGCAGGGGCTGGGGAGAAGTCCCGCGCTTGGCCAGCCCAGCCTGCTGCAGCTCCTCTTGGCACAGGCATCACCTCCCATTGATGGAGCTCCTTCCAGGTCCCCAGGTAGGATCCAGCACCCTCTTCCCATGGCAGAGGTCTCCAGTGATCTCCTGCATCCCTTGACGCCAGCTCGTTGGCACAGCTCTACCTGCCCCACCGCCCCCCTGGGTGGCATCAAGCTTGGGATCTTGCCAGCTCTCACCATGGGCTCCTCCGTGACCTTCTCGAACTGGACGAGGCGTATCTTCCGCACCTCACGGCTGTTGCTGTGGGAAGGGCTGCCCAGGGTCGCTGAGCCGTTGGTATAAATGTCCTCAGTCATGGCGTTCGGGGACTGAGTGATGGCCTGTCAGGGCAAAACAAAGACCAGGATTTAAGGGCTCCAGCTGAATGGGGCCTTGGAGTGCTGGATCCCTCCTGTGGGGCTGAGCTACTACACCGTGTGAAGGCACAGGTGGGGCACAGGGAGAAGAGAGACCCATGTGCTGGAGGACTGGACAGTAAGAGCAAGAAAAGAAAAAAAGCTTCATCCTTGAAGATGCAGATGTGGGCTTGATCTGCAGTTTTCCTGCCTGGGAAACACAGGAGGTAAGAAAACTTCAGAAAAGCTACAGGTAGCAGAAGTCAAAAGAGTCCACAGCTGATAATCTTCTGCAGCAATGAGTCCCAAACACCACTTGTGTGTTGCAGCAGCACTTCGCCCACAGCCGGCTTGTTGCAGGGCATAAAGCCCAGGACAGCTTCACCGAGTGAATGGAGCAGTTTGGGCCTCACCTCTGAGAACCGGGGCCAGGCTCTGCTCTTGCTCAGTTTACAAGTTCAACCTTTCCTCATCTATGTCAATGGGCAACCGGCATGTTGCAGGGTCATGTCCTCATCCGAAGGCAACATGCTCCCGAGCCAGTCAGAAACTCCCTGTTCCCCTCTCCAGCTCCCAGCTACAGCCCAGTTCATGCTGGCTGGCACTGGGAAGTCAAGTAGGGGCTTTTAGCCATGGGGAAACCTCTGCTCGTTGTCTCCAGCAGGCACTGGCACTGGGGCAGGTGGAGGGTGCATGGGGTCACGGGCAGTGACCTCCTGCTTTGATCTGCAGCCCCTGCCTGCCTTGCTAGCAAGCTGAAATCTCCCTGTCAGCCCACGAGGCAAAGCAAACGCTCCCAGCTGCCGCACTCCCCACCATGCTGCCGGCTTTGCTGCCCAGTTTGCAGCTTGCACCGCCTCTCCCAGCAGCACCCGTTGGGAGCCATGGCCAGCAAACCTGCAGGGACACCCAGTAAGGTCCTTGCTGGCTTTAGTCCTGCATCGGCGAAGAGGCACTTTATGCCCAGCCGGCAGAGCCAACACCTCTTCCCGCTGCACACAGAATCACAGAATGTCAGGGATTGGAAGGGACCTCAAAAGATCATCCAGCCCAATCCCCCCGCCAGAGCAGGAACACTTAGATGAGGTTACACAGGATGGTGTCTAGGCAGGTTTTGAATGTCTCCAGAGCAGGAGACTCCACAACCTCCCTGGGCAGCCTGTTCCAGTGTTCTGTCACCCTCACTGAGAAGAAGTTTCTTCTCAAATTTAAGTGGAACCTCCTGTGTTCCATTTTGAACCCATCGCATTTGCACCCTGACTCATGAACACCCAACTGAGCACTGAGCCCCGGGTCTCCATGCCAGTGGCTGGGAAGCGGCAGTCCCATGCCACCAAAGGCCAAGCCATGGGGAGGTTTGTGCAGTTGGAACTGGGGTGAAGAGCATTTGCTGGTGGGGTGCAGCCACGGCACTAAACCACAACAAAACTACTTTTGGTAGGGATGTGCTGGAGTGCTGCCGGGCTGAGGCAGCGGCCCAGCCCTGTGCAATGGCCAAGAGCGAGGAGGGAGATGAAGGCAGGAGCAGCAGAGCCAGGACTAGCCAGGCCAGTGGGAAAGGTGTTGCAGAGAAGGACAGACAAGCATCGAGGCATAGGCACTGTTGCAGCCTTGACAAAAAGGGCACTGGTGACGCTGGGCCAGGGCAGCAGGGGCGCAGGGAGCCGTGTGCCCACGCTGCAGCAGCAGGGAAGATGCACGATTTATTTTTAATCCAACTACTTCTAAAAGAGCCAACCAACCGCCTCCTCAGAGGAAAAAGGCGACCACATGGGCTCTGGCTGCCAACGGCTTAAATGTGGAGGAGGCAGCTGAATCACAGCCCAGAGCAGCGCCTGGGCCAAGGACTCGCAGGGTGGAAGGAAGAGCGACTCGCAGCCTCCCAGCCTGGCCTGCCAGCGCAGCAGGACGTGCTGCTACCGTGCCGTTCGCAAGGCAGAGGGACAGATACAGCAGTGCGGGTGCCCGGAGCTGGCCCTCGGCTCTCTGCCAGCTGTCCCAACTCTGCTGAGACAGTGGGTGGGAGGAGGAAGAGGAGGACAAGGAACTTCTCCAGCCCTGCCCAAGGCCAATGTGCCCGTGAGATGGTTTGAGTCAGCACAGATCATACTTACCTTGGTCATGCCTTGGGAAAGTGTTACACTGTGCAATCCTTGGCTTCAAACCTCTAGGCTCAGCAGAGCCCCATGACCCAGGACACAGCACAGTCTGCTCCAGGGGCTGGGAGTTCCCATCCCCACCGTCCCCACCAGACCTGCCAGCTGAGCCTCCTGGCCCTGACCTTTGCTTTTTGCTGACAGCTGGAGAAAACACCCAGCCCTTGATGCTGACACAGCACCTGTGTCACCCTGGTGACTCCCAGAAAGCAAGCCTTGTCACCAGAGACTTGCTGCTGTGCCTGGGGACAACCGCAAGTCACTTGACAGCAGCTCTGAACCCAGCGGGGTCCTTCAGCAACACCCTCTGCCCCAAACAGAGCCATGCTGGGATGGCGTGGGCTTTTGCTGAGCACTCCAGGTGGCTGGTGGATGAGAATGGGAAAAAGCCCAGCTCATGAGGAGGACCAGGACCAACAGGGTGGCAGATTCCAGCCTCAGTGTTGGGCATTCAGAAGCCAGAGACAGAAGGCATGTGCAGCTCTCATGCTCCATGCACGTGATCCAGCCAGATCACTTACCCTGTTCTCTCCTGGCAGCTGCCACACTCTCGGCTGGCTTGGCCTGGTGTAGCCTGTGACCTCAAGAGCCTTTCAAGTCAGGCTGGTGGCAGGCCAGACCCTGCTTCGTATGTGCTGCTCTGCAGGAAACATCTGCGAGCGCTGCTAAGAGCCGGCTCCGTGGCCACGAGCCACTGCCGGCTCTGCACCGTCCTGGTCTGGGTCACCGCTGGGGCCAGCCTTGGGGCAGACATGGGGTGAGGAGGTTGGGGAACTGAGCATTGCAATTGGGGTGATGGGTAGGGCCTGTCTGGCCCTGCCCAGCAGCCTTGAGGGTGACCTGCAGCTGGCTGGCAAGGGTACAAATCCCTGTGCACAAATCCTGCTCCAGGTGGAAATACACAGAGGAGTCACCACCTCCATGGGTCAAAGAGGTGCACCCCAGCTCCCTGTCTGCATTTTCCTCCAGAACCCAGATTTCTGCCTGTATCCCAGGGCAGAAGGAAGGGCACCAGCTCCCCAGGCAGTGTTTGCCAACAGGGCAAATGATGAGCATGAAGCAATCCTCGGTGAGGACCCCAGGGCTTGGCATCTTGTCCCCCCGTGGAGTCAGCGTTATCTGCCAGGGTTGCTCCTGCGGCTGCGCTGGCTCAGCTGGGCTGCACACCACCGAGCAAATCAAACATTAACTGGGCAGCTTGTTTGCAGGAGGCTTGGGGAAAGCAGCACTGTAGTGCAAAGGGCACATTCAGTGGTATGGCTCCTGGGCTCTCCTTGCTGCTCCCACCCGGGGACTTCAATATCAGGTGGCCTTGGAAGAGCAGTGCTTCCTAGCAACCATGTGGAAAAAGGTCAGATGCTGCTGGGCCAAGTGGGCCCCCAAAGTACAGCAGCTCGGATGCAGGAGGGAACCCTGAAGCTGGGTTCCCCCAGGACTGCCCTCTGACCTGGCAGGGAAACACACTCTGCTGCCCACAGTGAGAAACAAAACGCCAGCTCCCTCCAGGAATCATCACCCCTCACACGATAATCACCACGGGTGCGTGCAGGGAGGCTGGGGCACTGCTTGGTGCAGAGATGTGCTGGCCCAGCAACCTCGCCTCCCCCTGGCTAGTGCTCCCACCTCACCTCCCCACCGTCCAGCAGATGTGTGCATCACGGTCTCACTACAGCTTGAAAAACACAGCAGTGTGTAAAAAGAGCAAACTAGCTGGGAAGCAACAGCCACGTGGACATTTAGAAGTAATTCATCTCTGCCTTCTGCCAGAGGCTACTGCCTGCTCAGGTCTGCCAGCAAAACCACAGGAGCAACCTCACCCCAGGCCCCTTCCAGCAATACGATCCAGGTTTTTTCTGTTTGTTTGGTTGGTTTGGTTTTGTTTGTTTTTTTAAAAGGCATTTAAACAAAACAGGATTACATTGCTGACACTAGGAAAAGGCCCAGCAACCCCAACAGGTCTCAGTGGGATGGGGAACAGAGAAATAGGAAGGATACAAGTGGTTGTGGAGGCCAGAAGATGCCGCTGCCTCTGTGTGCCTTTGCACTGACTCCAGGTCATGGATTTTCAAGGGAGCACAGTCAGTTATACTGAGGCACCATCCTCCCACCCGAAAGGCTGATGCAGCCTTCTAGATGTGTTTGTGAAACTGGTCACCTCCGAGGGACAGGCAACAAAACCACGACACTGACAGAAGAAATCTTGAGGAGCTGCCCAGCTTCTCCATCCCCACCTTCCACAACAAGCCCTGCAAAACAGCTTTTCCCCTGCAGTCATTACTGACTGGGACATGGCAAAATGCATTTGAGATGAAAAAGTTGGAACCAGCCCTCCATATTTCATTTTGGCCAAGCCCAGAAGTTTTGCTTGGCTTTCAACCACTAGTATTGCCCACAGCCATTTCAGGATTTGGTCCCTGGGGACTGTGGCCTCAATCTGTCCTGGAGCTGGTGCCTGTTGGATGCTGGGAACCACTGCCCACAAGGAAGTGCATTGTCCCCTCTGCACCCTCACGCTCAGCTCTCTCCAAAAGCAGCCCCCTTTTCTCCACCGGATTCCCAAAGGTCACATTTGCTGCCCATTTTAAGGCTGGGGAACTGAGTCATAGCTGATAAGGGGACATGCTTAAGGCCACCCTGCTGACCAGGTACACAGCTGGGAATAAAGCCCACACCTCTTTGGTAAATCTGTATTTGCCAGTTGGGAGATAAGGCAAAGATATGCAGGCATGCGGTGCAGCTCAAGGGAAGAGGCCAAGTGGCTTCCTCCACTTCAGCTTGTTTTCTAGCAATGACACGGCTTCCACTAGTTGCGGGTTTGCGTGCGCTGCTGCCACAGGAGGAACGAAGGATGGCACTTCCCGGAGCGCAGCTCTGCCAGAAGAAATGAGGAAGAGAAACCTCCCGGCCACCCTGCTTGACTCCAGCCAAGGAGGAGCCAGGCAGATGCAGCACCGCTCCCCAAAGTTGCTGCTGGGTGATGTCGCTGCTGGGCGATGTCCCTGCTGTCCCACAGCGGGGCCCATGGCCACCGTGGACCAGCACCGTCTGCACGCACATGACACGGGGAGGAATGCATGAGTGACTGGCAAGCTCAGGACACGTAAAACCAGTCAGTTGCCAGCTGTACAGACCTCCTTCCAAAAGGCCCCAGGCAGATCCTGGTTCGCAATTTCTCTATCCCTAGAGGAATAAATATACCATAACAACAGGGAGCTGTAGGCCAGCTCCAACATTTTCCATTCCCTGTGGTTGCTGGCAATTTATCCCTGCTCTGCCTGTGGCCAGGCAGAGGGATGGGAGAGCTCCTCTCAGCAGCTGCCTGATCCAGACACTTTACTTTTAAAAGCTTTTTCCTTTTTATTTTTACAGCACTCTGCCAGGGTTGAGCCATAAAAAGCACATGAACCACTGGTGTGAGACAGATCTGGCAAGCCTCCTTTGGATGCTGTGGTGTCCAACAGGGTGGACCAAGGACAGCACTTCAGGGAAATTTCCTCCCTGCTCTCAGAGGTTCCCCATAGCCACACAAAAAGCTCAGCCCAGCCATGGTTCCATCAGTGACTCCTGCTTTTCCCCTCTGTTGGGGGAAAGGCACCAGCTGCATTGCACTGGGAACTGCTGACCTTCCAGTTGCACCCAACCTACCCAAAATGACACTGGCTGAGGAAGGAGCCCACCCAGCACAACCGAAGAGACTGTTGCAGCCTGCCCTACTTCCACTGGAGATGGGGTCACGCCGGCCCACTCCCTGCCCTGGTCTAGGTGTGGGAAGGGCTGGTTGCATCCTCCTTCTCTGGGGCCAAGAACCATCACCACCACCCCTCCAGCCCATGCGTGGCCCTGGAGGATGCTCAGCAGCTGAATCTGCTCATGTGACAGGCAGTTCCACTTCAGATCAGCTACAACTTTGCAGCAAAACAAGCACAAGCTCCTCAGTGGCAGGATGCTGAAGCCTTCCTCCCCGCCACCCAGCTGCTTCTTCCCTGCCCGGCCATGCTGGCTGACTATTCCTCCAAGGTGCCACATGTCCCCCAGCAAGGAGACCCGCTCCCCAAGTGCTGGGGACCAGCAGAGCCACGTACAGGTCACGTACTTGGATGCCCACCTCCTGCCCGCCGTGGGGTGTCTGCCTTCAGGGCCCTGCTCCCCGCTGCGTGTGCGGGAGGGACGGGATGGAGTGGGACCCCCGTGGGCTCAGTGCCGGGCCTGAGCTGGGCGCAGGGTGCTGGGCTAAGGGCCTGCGGAGAAGCGGGGGCACAAGGAACGTGGGATGGAGGGGAGCCCCCGGGGCTCACTGCCCGGTCCCGGGGAGGAAGAGGGCGGGGGGGCAGAGGCGCGCTGTCCCTGGGGGTGCCGGGGCCGCCGTGGGGGCGATCGGGGCTGGAGGACGGCGCTGCCCGCCGCTCACCTCGGGCTTGGCCCGGTTCTGCAGGAGGTGCTCCAGATAGAGGTCGGAGAGCGCCGTCCGCATGCTGCCGGCGCTGGCGCTGCGCCCCGACTTGAGGGTCATCCCGCCGCTCCGCCGCCGCTCCACCGCCGCCGCCAGCAGCTGCAGCCGGTTCCGTTGGCTCCAACAGAGCGGCCCGGCCCCGGCTCCGCCCCACGGCCCCGGCGCCGGCTCCAGCTGCGCCCCGGGCTCGACCGCACGCTCCGCCCGTGTGGCAGAGGGGGAAGGCGGGCAGGAGGGCGGTGCGGCGCCGGGCGGAGCCGGGGGAGGGCCGGGGGAGGCTCTGCGGGGAGCGCCGCCGCACGGTGCTGTGTGCCCGCTGGGCCTCCCGTTGTCTCAGTGTCAGTGGCGAGCAGCCGCCGCCTGGCGATGCCGGGGTGGGAGTTCCAGAAGTGGAAGGATGGGGCACGGCGTTTCCGCACCACCGCTGCCACTCAAGTCTCGCCTCCCTGCGCGCCTGGGGGGCTTTACCCCCGCGAAACGTTGTCCCATCGTGTCTCTGCTGGAAACAGCCGCTGGCCCTGCCAGCTCCTGGACGTGCCCAAGCAGCTGCAGAGCTGGCAGCCAGGGAGGGTGCTGACAAGTCTGGACACTGATGGGACCCTGCTTGGGGGAGCTGGCTGCACCCCTCACACCAGCTCACCTGGTTGCCAAAATCAGGGCAGGAGGCTGGATCTGAGAAAAGCTTTTTCCCCTCACAGCCAAGGCAGAGGCCCAGCAATGGTCCTGGGAGCACCTCTCCAAAGCAGCACTGGTGCACATCTGGCTCTCACAAGGCAAGTCACCCCTCTGCTAGTGTGCAGAGCGAGGTGTGCTGGGCTCCGGTGTCTCCAAGCTGAGGATACCCAAGGACTTCTCTGCCCTGCAGCTGGATGGCCCTGTTCTCCTTGTGCTGTTCTCCTTGTGCTGTTCTCAGTCCTGCACCTCCTCGTGTACCTGCCACTTGCATGGCTATGGGTGGGATGACAGATCCCTGTGTTCATGAGCTGTGTGTGGTAGGAAGAGCTGTTGCCAAACTTTTTGTGCTATGAGTTTTACACAGCTTGCTGGGGATCGTGACAAAGTGACAGCAGTTCATCCAGCAGTCGATGTCCCACCAGAGCCTCTGGAAGCCACAGGCACCCACAGAACTCTTCCAGTGAGTGAGCAAAGAGGGTTTGCTGGAGGCAGCCGTGGAAAGCACAATGGTGGCAGCCAGCCACAGCAGCAGGAGCATTATGGGAAGGAGATCATAGACTCATAGAATCATTTTGGTTAAAAGAGACCCTCAAGATCGTCAAGTCCAACCGTTAACCTAACATTGTTACTAAACCATGTCCCTAAGAACTTCATCTACACATATTTTAAGCCCCTCCAGGGATGGTGACTCCATCACTTCCCTGGGCAGCCTGTTCCAGTGCTTGACAACCCTTTCCATGAAGAAATTTTTCTCAATATCCAATCTAAACCTCGCCTGGCACAACTTGAGGCCATTTCCTCTTGTCCTGTCACTTGCTGCTTGAGGGAAGAGACCAACACCCTCCATGCTACAGCCTCCTGTCAGGCAGCTGTAGACAGTGATAAGGTCTCCCCTCAGCCTCCTGTTCTCCAGGCTAAAAGTGGAGGCCCAAAGCACAGTGCTGGGTCAGGTTGAGCAAGCACTGCCTCCCTGGAGCCACCAGTCCCCACAGATTGTGAAATGGATGCTGGGGCCTGGAGCAGGGCCTCCTCCCCCAGCCCTTATCTTTGCTGCTTCCTCCCCCTCCAGGGCTCTGCCTGGGCATGGCAGTACATGCGAAACCAAGCTGAGAAGCTCCGAGGCTAATTAATTACTAGCTGCTGATACTGCTGACTGAGCCCCCAGGGACTCCAAGGCCAGAGCAGAGGAGAAAGTGCAGAAAGATACTGGAAAATTACTGTTTAATTCTTCAGCATTACTTCTGACTATATGGCATCTGGTAGATGAGGGACAGGAAGAGGCTGATAATGAGCCAGCCATCACGATAGCTCTGCAAGCCTTCTCCTCCCTGGCAGCAGGGATGGCCAGGGTCCTGCAGGGCTGGCTGTGGCCCCGGTGACAGTTCATTAACTGGTTGGACATGGGTCCTTGTCCGGCGCTGCTCGTGTCTGGCCCTGCAGCTATCAGTACTCCTGCTGAGTGTCACAGCCAAGGAACTCTATCCGCAGGGCAATGTGGTTGTGCCACTGGCGGGGGTGTATCCTCACATAGCGGGCAAAGAGGGGTGGCTCCAGGGTGTTCATCACTGTGCTGGTGTGGTCTTGGTTTGCCTTGAAAGTCTGTAGAAGAGAGAGAAGTCAGGGGTGTGCTCTTCTCTGCTGGTATAGTGAGCCCATGACTTGAGGACACAACCAACCCACCACTTGGGAATGTTTTAGGGAAGACAAAGCACAGCCTGGCTCACTGCTCTTGCAAAAACTCCTGTGAGCATGTTTGCTGTCAAGGGCTGTTCTTGCTGCCCCGGGGGTGTCCATGGGCTGTCTCTGGCCATGGATCAGCTCTGCCTACCTTCTCCTTGCCATCCTGCAAGACCGGGCTCCAGTCCACACCGTTCTGGCTGCTGGAGACAGCAAACTCCTTCACAAACATGTGGGTGAAGACAGCTTTGGCACCTTGGGTTATGATTGCAGTCACTTTCTTGGTTATTTCGAAGTCCACCTGCAACCACTCGCTGGGGCTGTTGCTCTGGGGAAGGACAGACTGCCTTTAACCCTTCAGCAGCAATGAGAAAGACAAGATCATTGCAGCTGAAGCCAAGTTAGCCCTGCACATAGTCCTGGGCCACAACTGACCTACCAGGCCTCTGGTTGGAGCTGCTGGGTGCTAAATCAGTGCGACAATTCTCCTGCTTGTCTGCAGGCAGCTTGCACAATGCACATGGCTGTACATGCTCCCCACGCAGCCCTGGCTAGGGGAGGCTGCAAGCACCAGCCTGCCTTCTGGGATCCCACCTGCCTGCCCATGCCCCAGCTGCCTGCCTAGGCAACTCTTTGCATGGGCTACCTTTGGCCTCCATGCGTTGGTCCTCCCTTGCAGGTTCAGGCGTGCGTGGGAGGGTGACCACCTGGAGAAGACACTAGTGCTGCAAGAGGATGCGGAGATGCGCTGGTCAGGGATCCCTCTGTCCTCCATTCCTAAGGGCATGGAGCAGCCTGGAAGAGAAGAGTGATGTGTGTCAGAGAGGGGAGAAGACCCATCACCAAGATGCCTTCTGGCCACTCACTGCTCCAGCCACTTTGCCTGGTTATGGGTTCTCCTGCACCTTGCTGCAGTGTCATGGTCCCTGCACTGCTGTGTGCAGCATGGCTCTGGCTGGGGATTGCCTAACTACACCTACTGCTAGTCCCACCTTCTTTTCTCCCTGGAGATTTCATCTAGTAGGAATGTGATGAATTTGTGCAACTGCCAGGACATAAGGAGAACCTGTCTCCAGGGGAAGGACACAAATACCTGGCAGGAAGCCACCCTGCACACACTATGATCAGGTGCACATGGGCACAACTGCCTCAGAGCTGGCTGGCAGGCTTGTGGCATGGGGTGACAGCACAGCCGCTGCTGCTTGTAGCTGCTGGACAGTTCATCCTGCTGATGTGCAAAGCTAAAGAAAGGATCTCAGAGCACCACTGCCCCCAGTCACACAGTCAGCCAGAGTAGTCTTGCCTAGGAGTGGCAAAACCAGAGGAAAAGCCAATAGCGTCTGTCTCTGCTTTTTCCCCGCTCCCCCAGACTGAGGCAGCAGCTCCCCAGCTATCGGCTTAGCTGCTGCTGGAGGCTTCTGGTGGTTCAGGAAAAAGTGGCGGTGAGAGCTGGGCCCATGCTCTCCCTCTGGTATTGCTATTTTAAAGACCATAATGAGATTTTCCAACTTTGTTCCCCCAACATCTCAATGCCATCTCCAGCCTCCCTCCCCCTCCACAACTGCCTGGAGTGTCCTGAAACACATGGAACTGGCACTCAGGACCCCACTGGATCAGGTCCCGACTTGGGTGCTTGGTACCCGGAGCTGGGACATACTGTTCAGATCGCAGCCGATGAGCTCCATGCGCAGCGTAGTCCGAATGCTGTAGTGAGTGGGGTTAATGCGGATATACCGGGCTATGATTGGAGGGTTGAAGTGATTTTCTTTCACTCCAGTTGCATCCACATTTGCAAAGAACAGCTGCAGGGAGAGGGAGAAAAAGGATTGTTGTACCAGTGCAAAGAGAGCAAGACAGGATAAGGATTAGTGGGGAGAAGATTTCTGTCTGTCACTTCTGTATCTTATCACTATCCTTACAAGGGAGAGGCAGCTCAGGGAAATGATTTGAGAAGTGATTCAGACCAAAGAAGTATGAATGAGCCAAACTGGTGTGAACCACTGAGAAACTGGAGGAGGAGAAACTTAGGGTCCTTGCAAATCAACATGTTTTTATATTTTCAGTAAACAGAGGGGAGAAAAAGAAGAAAAAAGTCACTCCTGGGACCTTTGAACCTGGGAAAAGTTTTGACCACAGCTAGTGTACATGGTGGAGGCTTTTCTGGATACTTTTCTTCTCCAGCTGGAATGATCAGCTTATGCATGTTTAGGTTGTGGGGTTTTTTTTCTAATGAGTAGAGGTCCTCCAAATCACCTGCATCTGCACAATGTTTTTAGAAAGTCAAAATTTGCCTTTGGGGTCAAGAAAGATATTCAGACAAAATCTTATGCCCAGGTCTAAGTAACATGCAACGTGACATTAAGTGGTGGATCTTGCAGCCACCTAGGGTGGTGGAAAAAAATAGCTCAGTCACTTTAAAATGAGACAGACAAACACAGACAGCAAGTCCCTTGCGGATCTGTGATCTGCGATTCAGTCATCCTGGCAGTGAAAGCTCACTGTTCCTGCCCTAATGAAATACCTCAGGGGCTCAGGAGGTCTCTGCCTTGTGTACAGAGCTCCCTGGTCCATATCACCCCAAGATACTCCATTCTGGGAAGACATGCTCCTCAAGAACCATTTGCCTTACCATCTGGGTGCTGGTGGCATTCCCCTTGTATTTCCTCCACCTTTGCCCATCAAGGCTGTAGAAGACAACAAACTGGGAGGTGTAAAGGCTGGAGAACATTTGTCGGGCTCCTTGGGTTTTTATGCCATGAATAATCATGACATGCAAAAGGTCCACCTGAGAATGAAAATCAGGAATTCATTTCTGACAGAAAACCCAAACCATGTTCAGGGAATGCACTATGAACCCATGGAACTTGCTTCCTCATGCTGTAACTGAGCACAGGCTATGGAAACAGTTAAAATAGTCGTTCATAAGGGCACAAATCACCCAACATCTGGGAGAGGGCAGGGGAGAGCTGTTTGGAGAGGTGAGCTGTTCTCTCTTGGTCTTTGGGGGACTTTTGCACAATCCAATGCTGCAGCCAGACCATCAAGTGACTCCTCTGAATGATGGATGCACTGAGGATGGATCTGGGGCCAGGCCAGCTACAACAATGACCAGACCAACTGCTATCAGGGTCTCAGAGCTCACCTCCCAGAGGAGAAGCAGGGGAAATAGCAGGATGTAGCTGGGGAAACAGTGGACAACCATGCGGGTCCTTCTGCACAGCTCAGCAGCCACGCGCATGCCCTTGCAATGCCCCAGTGGTGCTTCCAGCCATGCGGCCCCTCTTACCTGGATCCAGGCATTGTTGCGGTTGGTGCTCCAAGCATTGATAGAGCCAGTGTTGTCCAGCCTGGCCAGGTGAGGAGCCCACTGCCCTGCAAGGAGAGCGCACAGATATGAGGCTGCTGCTGGTCCCTGGTGCTGCCCAGCCCGAGGTGGTGAGAAGTTCATCTCCAGGATGGTGCCTGAGTAGTCATGTACGTGGTGGCAGAACATTGACATGACGGGCCAGACATGCGAGAAGATACCTACAGGTCCTGAGTGGGACACTGACATGGGTGGGCATGGATGGAGGAAGGACCCTGCCAGGGACATGGTGTAGCAGAGCCTTGGGCAGGCAAGCATGGAGCTGCCCCAGACTCACCTTCCTTCCTCACACAGCGACAACCCCTACTCACCATACTGCCCCGACGCTGTGATCTGAGAGTCTGCAATGTGGCCCGAGGCCAGGCCGAGGGCGTTTCGGCAGTCTGCAGTCAAACAGTGAGAAGAAGGGTGAAAACCAGGGAGAGTTAATTAGATGATAAGGCTTTTGAAGGAAAAGCCTAGGCTGGGTAACATCCGCCATGCTCAGGGAGGTTGTCTCAAGACTTCAAGAGCCCACGGGCTTGTTTGTCTCACACCAAATGGTGGGTTTCAGATGCTTCCACATCCATCCCTGAATTTTAGGAGTGCTGGAAGTTCCTGCTCCCAACCCCAGCAGCAGAGAGTTCCCAGCATCAGCCACAGCAGCGTCTTGCCAAACTCCTGTCCCTGAGTCCCCGACCTTTCATTCCCATGTCCTGATCCCCCAGCAATGCTGACAAGCGTCTCTTCCTTATACCCATGTCTTGCTCCTGGGCCTTTTCATTGCTAGGCAGCATATTTTAAAAACGAATACCAGATTGCTAAAGGAAAGTCTGCCTTACACCCCTGTTTCTCTGTGGTTCTCTTCTGGTCTGCTGAGCACAGGGCTGTTTGTCTCTTATAATAACCATTATTTTAGTGACTTTTCATGTCTTGGCATCTCCACTACATGGCAAATGCTTCTGGGGAAAATGCAAATTTGAAATCTTAAGCACCCCAGTGCGTACTTATGGTGAGGTAGAAATGTGTTGTTCTGGGGCTGTTTCTATCAGAGCAGCCTGTAGTCAGACAGTGTCACTCACTGCCTCCTGCCATCACTCTGTGCCTCAGTTTACCTCTTGACAGGTGATCAGGCAGCCAAGCACTATACCTTCCCAACAGTGCAGGCAAGCACCAGCAGGTGCATGCAGTTGCTGGGGTAAGTGCATTTTACATGAGGTCCCAGGGATCCTCACTTTGGGAAAAGAAGAGCTCTGGGAGCAAATATTTGCAGGCAAATGAAGCTGGTCTCACAGCCTTCACCCCAACCATGTCCCTGACTCTGTGCTCTCTGCTGGGATGTGTATGGTGGCAAGGGCTGAAGTTGTGACTTTCTTTCAGAGTGAAAACCCAGAAGACCCGACTTGGGCCACCCCAGGGGAAATGCTGAGAACCCTGGGGAAGGGAGCTCAAAAACGTGCTGGCGGTGGCCATGGCAGCAAGCGGCCCAGGGCACAAAGAGGATCACTCACTCAGGTTGTACACGAGGAAAAGAGCGCTCATCCCGGCTTGCTGGTGCTCTCCCACTTTGCACTCTACCCGCCAGATCCCGGCATGAGAGGGCCACATCTCCACCGTCCTGAAGACACCTGGCCATGAATGGAGAGCAGACCAGAGGGCAGTTACTAGCTGTAATGGGATGCCACAACACCAAGTGCTGTGCAAGCACAGAGCCACACTCTTCCAGGTCCATTCGCCCTCCTTGCCATGCCACTTCAGGCTTGGCACATCCTGATGGGCATGGGCATGAACCTCTGGCAGCTGGGATGTGCAGTGCCTGTGCTACATCTCACCGGGATAAAGGTTGTAGACTCCCATGCGATACTCCTGGCTAGTCCTGACGCTGAACAGCTGCCCATGAAAGTGGACGGAGTGGATATCCTCAGTGCTGCCCATATTCAGGAGGTGCCATCGGACCCGTTGTTGCTGAGCCATCACCAGTCCGGGCAGCGTGTCACTCACATAGCCGTTGATGGCTGGGGAAGGCAGCGGTCATGAGTGACTCAAGGCTCCAGGGTTTTCCATCTCAGTATAGACTGCGGGATGGAAAGGGCAAGAGCAAGGGTGCTCACCATGGAAGGAATGGTTTCTCTTAAAGTCAGGGTTGTCCTGCTGGATGCGGCAGGGAGGGCGGCAGTTCCTCTCCATGTTCTCCTGGAAGTACCAGCTTTTGGTCTCGTCAAAGATGGTGAAGAGCAGGGAGAACTCCTGCACGGCCAGCTGCCGCCTGAAAACGAAGCTCAGCACCCCACGGCGGCAGATGATCAGTGGCCCAATGAGGCCTGAGTGCAGGTCCTTCTCCTGCCAGGGAGCCGGGAAAGAAGGATTTGCCTCAGAGGGTGAGGCAGCACTGGCACCCACAAGCAGCACAGCAATCAGGAAAGTCGTGGCTCTCTCTGCATCCCTGGCCCAGCTCCCACTCGTGCACAGAGTGGGAAGGACACACTGGGTTCACTGAGTAATGCCCAGTCTGCCCCTAGCTATGAAAGGCTGCTCAGCAATTGTTTGTACATGCTTTCAAGAGAAGTGGTGTCTGTCTGTCCAACAGCCGCTACTCCACTAACACTGGAATCTATGGGACAAAGTCAGCCAGATTTGGAAGATGGGTAGGAGACTACAGAATGCTAGTTCCCTGCAAGTCTCATAAGCTGGTACAACTGGGAAAAGAGGGAAAAACCCAATTAAGGGAACGAGAGGAGGAGAGGAGAAGAGAGGAGAGGGCACCAGCATGCATTCATCACCACATTAGACACCTGAGAATCTACACAACCACGGGCTGCTTTCAGCACAGCACCATAGGAGCAGTCTTGACTTCACAGCCAGGACTCAGGCATGCTGTCTGCCTCTCCTTCCTGAGATGCTTCCAGAGCAGGCTCCCACCTACCAGATCCACGTTGGAGAAATAAGCCCAGGCCTTGCAGTCAAACTCCTGTGTGGTGGGTGCCATCTGGGGCAGAACTTTCCAGGAGTACTTTCGGAGCTCACCGGGCTGCACCGCCTCTTCACCCTGCATTGCACCCTGCATCTCCTCATAGGCTTGCAGTGTGGAGTGGAAGGAGAAGGGCCGTGAGGCCAGGTTCTTGAATGTAACCTGCGTCAGAGGGAAAGCAAAGCAAAGGGAGTGTGGGAGGGTGCTCAGTGCCGCGTTGAGAGTGTCCCAGACCATGGGGTTAGATCCAGCAATGTTCCTGGTGCCCAGACCTCCAGCCGTGCCCTAAGCAGTGGCCAGTCCCTGCTGAACCACAAGCTGTGGTTATGCAAGTGTGATCCCCAGTAGAAAGTGCATCCTGACCCTGTCGGCAGGATGACGCTCTCTCCTTGCTCAGTGGGAGCAAGATCAGCTACACTCAGGAGCCCAAATATGCTGAATCCATCCTGGTGAAGATTTCAGTGAAAACTGGGCAACTTTTCCAGGTATATGAGTCCTGAGGCTGGTGAAGAGCCTGTCACCTCTTCCTCAGGTGGGTGCTGAAGGACCTTTGGTGGTGAGGGAAGCCCAAGCCTGCCCTCACGTAGAGCTCCCAAAGAAGCTGTACTGAACCCTGCTTAGCTCATTACCCTTTTTACAATCTCTTCACCCAAAAGGTTTCCCACAGAGCCCAAGAGATGCTCAGGCTGTGCTGTTACAGCGGTTGGGTCTGTCTCAGGTCCAAGGCTTTGCATCTGAACACTGAGGTTCCTGCTGGCCCATTCCTCCAGCCACTGAGGTCCCTCTAAATGGTGGCTCTTGCCCCCCAGTCTGGTGACATCTGCATGCCATACAGGGTGCCAACAGGGCAGCTCCTGCTCCTGAGCCCTGAAGATGAACCCACAGGCATCCCAGAGCCTGCAGGCTCACCTCAGCATTCCGTCTGGATTTCAGGTTTTATAGGAGATGGGAATTTTCAACTCACCATGATGACATCCTCAACTTCTGCCCTGATGTACGGCCCAAGGATGCCCAAATGCTCGTCCAGCTCTCCCCGCAGCAGTGGCTGCGTGAAGGAATCGTCTAGGTACTCTCGGAAAACCACCTTGCGGTACTGCCGGAAAGGCTTCCTCCTGTCACTCCAGGGGTCCCTGCTGGGGTGAGGAAAGTTAAGCAAGTTGGTGATAGTGTCTCATAGGGAGGGCAGCCATGGCAGACCTGCTGCAGGGCAGGGGTGATGCAGAGCCTAGAGCATCCCTGACCCACTTGCAAGGAAGCCTGAGGTTGCTAGAGTTACAAAGCTCCCCAGGTGTAGGGTAGGTGTTGGGAGAACCTTCCCCTGGGCTGCTTTGCTGTGTCATACAGTCATGGACCTGTGATCCTGCATGCCAGGACATGCCAGTTCACACATCAAGCCATGCCATACAGTGCAGGAGGAATACATGAGGGACAGTCACACTTACGTGGCTTTTAGGAAGTGCTGGGGTCTCTGGTTCCTGTATTCCCACATCACCTCCACCGCTGCAATGAAGTATTGCCGTACTGCCCCCTGGAAGGAGCGCGGGTCTTGCTCCTCATCCTCGTAGATGTCAAAATCCTCCATGGACTGCTCTGTGCCACCGTAGTCATCATAGTCCGGCCTGTCAGCCTTTGGCTTCAAGGGGCTGGCATGGGTCCTGTTGTTCAGGGACGGTCTCTCCATATGTCCTGTGGCATGGTTCTTCTTCCCAGCTGTGCTGTTGCTTTCCTCATACTCCTTGGGCTCTTCTAGGCCCTGGCCCTCTCTCTTCCCCATTTCTCTGAGGACATCTCCACCACTGAGCACCTGCCGTCCATCTGGACTGGCTTGCATGTGTTTGGCTGGTATTTCAGTAGTGCTGTGGTTGTGAGCAGGACTGCTTGGAGACAGGGAATAGTTCTCTTTGGAGGCTGGTTGCATAGGGATTTCTTCTGGGCTTTGCTCATATGTGCTCTCAGGCACATAGTCCTCTGTGGCATTGGCCCTGAGCTGCTGAGGCTGAGGACTGAACTGACCCGCCTGCTCCACAGAGTTTGTCTCCTCCTCCATCTGGCTTCTCCCCTGACCTTGCATGCTCCCAGAAGCCCCCCAGACAGCACCCCTGCCCGGCTGCAGCTCAGCCAGAGCTGGGCTCTGTAAGCCCCCCACATGTCCTACTGCCCCCAGGGAGACTGGTTCCCAGTTTGAGGCCAGGTCCTCAGTCACAAGAGCAGCCTGTGTTTCTGAGCTGCTTGCTGCCATCGGCACCTCACTCTCCAGTGCTCCCTGTGTGGGGAAGGAGCGTCCACTGTGCTGGACCCCCTCACTGCTGCTCCACACAGCCCCATCTGTGCTTGGCCTCCCCTCAGGATGCACCTCATCAGCACCACCTCCAGGCAGAGCCTGTGGAGCCTCCCTGCCTGGGGGCAATCTCTCCTCAACCATGTTTGATTTTTCTTCCAGGCTTTGCAAAGCCAAAGTGTTGCTTGATATCAGGGACCTCTTTTTGAAGCGAGCACTGCAAAAAGGGGAATAAGGTCCACATGCCTTTGGGGTTTTCTTATTCACTGCTGTCTCAGCAGTCTGACTGGCCAGATTCTGCTCAGCTCTGTAACCCTCAGAGAGGAGGTCCCTGCTGCCAGGCCAACTGGTGTTGGGAAGACCCAGACCATTCATCAAGCCTTTGCTCTCCAGTGACCTGGCTTGTCGAGGCCTCCCGTTGGGGCTGCTCACACTTGGGACTGAAGCTCTGTGTCTCAAAAACTGCTCAGGGCTGTTTAAGAAAGCATTTGGGAATGGCCTTGTGTCATTGGCTATGATGTTTGATTCAGAAAGGGCAAGACTGTCTATCTCTGACAATTCCTTAGCAGCTGTAGCATCCTGAAACACTGCCTCCATGACTAACTCATCCCTCTCTTCTGTCACTACATAGCTGGAAGGCTCAAGGTCATTGGTGTGTGCAAAAGTGGTTTCTAGAAGGCTTGTTCCTTTGGCAAGCTCACGGGCTCCTTGTTCTGTGTCACTTTTTGCAGGTAAGGAGTTACTCTCATCTGTGAGGTTTTGTTCTTGTACAGGTTTGCTGGCTCCCAGGTCTGAAAAAGAAACATTTTTCCCTTCAAAAGATTCATAAAAACCTTGTGAAATCACTTCGTAAGGTCTTTTTTCCAGCCTAGCATCTAGCTCATTTGATGAATAATTGCTTTCTCTGGTGTGACTGTGAACCACACCATGAGAAGTCCTGTTGTCTTCTGTCTCATCTGAAGATGCAGAAGGATTGTCCAGTGTGAAGGAAGAGCTGTGATCAGTACTTAAAGTGGGTTCTGCATTGATTGTCTCCTTTGACTGATATAGATTTAAGGATATTTTATCAGCCCCTCTTAGCAACTTGTCCTCAGCACCCTGTGAAGACGTGTCTTGAAGTCCCAGACTGTGCTCCAGGTCATTCTGGTGAAATGAGCTCCTGTTCTGTTGAAGAGGAGCTTTGCTAGAAGCAGAAGCAATTGAGTCCCATAAGCTTGTTGCATGAGTAGTAGTCTTTTGAGGTTCTGTTTCCAGGATCTCTAATGTACCACCAGACTCAACCATTGTCCTTTTTACTGGGTCCTGCACCTCTGAGAGTTTTGTCACCTTCTTTCTTGCCAGAGCATCTTCTGGAGCTGGTGTGGCTTGATGCAGCCATTGCTGACGTTCTTCTGAGCTCACAGTACCATGGACCCTTCCACTGAAACTCACCAAGTGTTCTCCAGGTGGGAGAACTCCAAACCTTTCATCCTGGCTGATGTTTCTTGACAATTCTTCTTCATCTTCCAGGAAGGATTCATAGTAGACTAGCTCATAGTTTGTCTCTGGCAGAGAAGACACGGAAATATCAGATGGATGTGGGATTGTTCCTGAAAGTGTTGATGGGTCATTGGAATTGGGATCATAAATCCTGCCATTGTTCGGGAGGGCCCCAAGTCTGGGTTCTGTCAAACACAATCTTGGCTTCTTTGTCTCATTTCTTGAAGAGGTGATGTTGTTCAGTTGCTCATTCACACATGGCCTGCGCCATCTCTTTCTTTTAGAGAAGCCCCTGGGTTGGAAGTCAAAGGCACCATACTCCTCCTCGTAATTCACATAATCTTCCCCATCAGAGTATTGCTCATACTGGCACTGTGAGACCGTAAACTTGGCATGCATCCCTCGGTCTCTGAAATCAGGATTCAAGCACCCCAGTGTCCAGACACCTGTCTCAAGAGAGGACAAGAGGACACCATCAGCCCATCACAACAGGAAATCAGAAGAGCTGCGATGCCCATGCTGCTCCCTTGCTAGTGCAACCTGTATTTTCAGGCAGCCTCTGATTCATGGTAGTGATTTCATGTTCTCATAATCCCTAGGGTATCTTACAGCTGGACTCACAAGATATCAGGGTTGCTGGCAACATCAGAGCTGGTCCTGAGAAGCACCATCAGCAGGGCCAGTGTTTCCTGCAGAGCTTAGTGAGCTACACACACTGTGAGACTCCAACAATAGCTTGGTGAGAACAGGTAATGCACTGAGAACCCACAGAGCCTCCAGGATTATTGCCAGCAGGAGAGTAATCACCATAATCCACCCCCAAAGACATGCTGGTGCTGTCAAATACACCTCTCTCCCAGACACTCTCGTCATGTCTCTCCCACGTGAGGGGAAAGAAATGCAAAGGCTGCCTCTTGCTCACATCCCCAGCCAACGCGTCTGCTCCCTGCAGCGAGTGCCTCTTCTCCAGGCACCATGAGTGGGTGAGGAGGTGTGTAATAACAGGGCTCTGACGCTGGAGAGACCTGTCACCTGCTGCCGGCTGAGCTGCTCTCCTGCTTCCCATCGGCAGGCAAAAATTCAGAGCTCAAACAGATACACTGTTTGGCTGGGTTTTAGTAAACTTCCTAGGGTATCTAGAAACCCTGTCAGCTTGGCTCAAGGTGCAGCATCCGTGACCATCATATCAGTGTTTGCCATCACATGGGAAATCCTGTGTTTCCTCTGTGAGTGAGGAAATGGTTAACAGCACCGCTTCTGCAAATGCTAAGGAAAAAACGCTGAGAGAGGGGAAATAAGACCAAACTTTGAAGCAAATCCTTCGTAAGGCTTCTCCACAGCTGCAATTTCTGTCTTTGCAAATGCGTGGAGATAAATGGGGTGCCATGACCTGTGGCTGATCCCACAGCAGGGACAGCACTGCCGCTCTCCTTGACCTCTGAGCTTGGAGCCAAGGACACAGATGCAAGGGGCTCACGTTACTGCAACCAGCTTACTGGCTTGGCAGCATGTGTGACCTTAACGCACACTGTTTATGAAGTAAAATACAGTAATTTAATTTCTTTAAGTTTTAAAAGGATTTAATTTTTGCCTCTCAGTTTGCTTTTCCAGCAGGTTGTGCATCCCTTTGCTCTCATGGCTGCCCAAACATGACCGGGTACCAGAGACCTGGCTGGAGGTACTCGCTTATCTCTCCTGTGATGCCAAGGTTTATAGAATAGCCCACGTTACCAACCTGGCTTTTCCAAACTCATGAAGACCGTTTCTCCAGAAAACGGGAAGAGGGTAAGCACGTCCTCAAAAACCATGTTGCGCTTGAATGTGTTTCCAGAGAAGAAGATGGAGAGGAAATCTGTTTGAGCCCCAACACTCAGGACATACCAGTACACAACATCATGCAGGCAGAGTTTTGACTGGAGGTTGTCAAACGCAAAGCCATTAATAGCTGGAAGAGAGCAGGGGTGACATATTTCATCATAACCTGATTCCCCCATGGCTGCTGAGCTACCGCATGTTCCCTGGGGCAGGGCTGAGCCTGTGTCTGCCAGGGCTTTGCAGGGAGCCCCTTGCCAAGCACTCACTGTGCATCAAGTTGGAGGCATAAAACTGGGGGTCCTGGGTATCCACATGGGCTGCGTCAGTGCAGAACCTCCTGATGTTCTCCTCCAGGTACCAGCTGCGGTTCTCGTCGAAGACCGAAAACAGCACCAACCTCGTGTTGTCTGACATTATCTGGAAGGTGGAGAGGGAAGCCATTATTCCTGCACTGATCGTAGTGTCCCTGGCACCCAGAGTAGCTGTCAGGTCCTAGCCTGAATGCATGGGGAACAGTTTATTGCTATTTCACAGGAGTTAGTGTCCAGGCTTGGAGACAAGGGAGCATGCACAGGAGGATGGGGAAGGCAGGGGCAGTGGGACTGATGGTATGGTTGAAGAGAACAGGACAGACAAATTTGGTTTTACCCAAATATTTCACCCACAGCTATTACTCCAGCCTTTCAGCCTGGCAGTTGAGGCGACAAAGGAAAGACCCACCTGATTTCCCCTCTGATCCATGGTCTTCTTAAAGCAGATCAAGAGGGGACCGATCAGGCCTGAGGCTGTGTCTCGGACTGGGTCGATGGAGCTGTAGTAGAAACGGGTGAGGCAGCGAGGATCTGCTTGGGTTGGTCCATCCTCAATGGTGATGCTCCAGTTGTAGGTGAATGACTGGCCAGGAGGGATAGGAATGTCCTTCACGTCCTTACCTGGCAACATAGAGGCCAAGGGCAGATCAGTTAGGTCTGGGATGCTCCTGCCAAGGGTGAGCCCACTTTTTAAAAGAGCTCAGAAAGGAACTTTTCTGACCATACAAGTTGCATAGAAAACTACCCAAACCCATGCTCGCCCTGAGATGGCACACTGGCTGCTAGCACCCGTTCTCATGTAAAGTTGATCTGGACAAAAAGAGCGTCTGGGACCAGTGAGGATGGAGAAGCATACGCTTAATTTTGAAAGACCTTGGAAGTCCTACAAACTGGAAAATTTGCCCAGTCTCAGCTGTGTCCGGGCTGCCTAGAGAAGTTTGCAGATGAAGGTGGAGAGCTGGGATGAAATGGGTGAAAAACAAAGAAAGGAAAGAAATTTTAAAGGAAATACAGCTAGATCATAAGAAAACCAAGGAGGAGATCTGGAAGGAACCAAAGGAAAACTCAAATGCAATTAAATCCCCTAAGCATTCAGCAGGATCTTGCAATGACATAGCTTTAGGACAAGACATTTCCCTGCTCCAAGTGCCCAGCTGAGCTGCTGTAAGAGCACAGTTTGCAAAGCTCATGTGTCAGTCAGGGTAGGAATAGCTCTTTTTATTTATACTTTTCTAAAAAGCATCATCCCTGTGGCTCCAGGACCATGACTTGTCCGCTTTCACAGAGCTGAATTGCTGGCAAAGCTGGTGAGCCATGTCTGGCTGGGGAATGTTGACAGAGGGGCAGGGACAGGACTCCCAGCTCCCTTGTGTCACTTGGCTCCTTTAGAACTGCCAGACAATGGGCTACTTTGCCCTTTTGACTCTCCTGAAGGAAAACCTTAGTTTAAGTAGTAACAGGTCACAAAGCTGACCTAGCTTGCTGAACTCCTTAGCAACTGCCATCCTGGTTTTGCCACCTCTCCTGCAGCAGAGGAGCTTTTCTCCGGCATTTGTAATTGCTCCCATCATTGTGATGCACCCAAAAGAGCAGAGGGGAAGAGGGGAGAGAGATGTGGCATGACTTTGCCCTTGTAGGATGTGGGATGGCCTTGCACAAGCCATGATCCTGGAACCATAACAGCAAGGGACGAAAGCAATTCTGGGAAAGAGAGCTGGTAACTCAACAACCCCACAGCAAAGACCATGAAGCTGTGAGAGGCAAAGTCCAAATCATAATGACCCCCCCTGCTATCTTAAAGCAGGGCAGGGGGGACCCTAGGGAATGAGGACTGTGAGAAAACTGGCAAACACAGGCAGGATCACCAGGGTGGTTCCTGCCTCATCAGAAAGTGGAGGCCTCCAGGAGAGACCCAACAACATGGTCCCAGTTCCCTGGTTGACAATGGTCCGTCTTCCAGCCATCATCCAGGCTTTCCTTAAAAACAGCGTTACATGGCACCAAAGGGGACATGAACCAAGAATCATCATCATTTGGGATACAGGGTTCAGGCACCTGGATGGATGGGTTGAACAACCAGTCTTACGACAGGCTGCAGGAAGCTCTCCTGGCCCAGAAGAATGGCAGTGGCCAAGTGATGTCCCAAATTCTCATGGTCTGCCTTACCTTGAGAGGACTTCAAGGTGTAGTATGGCCTTATGCTGGTAAGGCCGTGAGGGTAGATGTTGTATGGTCGGCTTGCCAGGTTCCTGAACACGATCTGAAATGAGGACAGCCAGAAGGAATGTTTAATGCTTTCTGAATGTTGTGAGCCCTCGAGGCTGCCCTCAGTGTCCTCGTAGGGAGGGAACACTGGGCAGTGGCTACCTGCCAGTGTCCAATGGGGAGGAACTCAGACATGTCTGGGACCACAAAGCTGGACTCAGAAGAAACAACTATTTATTTCTCTACAAGTCTACTCTGTCCATCTTTCCAGGAGGTGCCCATTTTAGAAAGTGCATGAAAAGATCATATTTATTAAAGGGAAAGTTGATGTCTTCAGTCTCACTTTGTATATGAGACAGAAGAGGTCTGCCAATCCAGGAGGCCCCAGAGGAACAAGACACTAAGTATGCACAGCAGTCAACAGCTTCAAAGTGCTTCCCACTTCACTGCATGAAGCCCTTCATTTATTTCTCTAAATAGCTCTTTCAGGGCTTTGCCACCTTCAGCTCCATGCCCATAACTGCACAGAGAACCCAAGGCAGGGAGCAGAAACATGAAGGTCCTGGACACCATCCCATTCCTCCTAGCAGCAAACAAGTCAGATAAGTGGTCAGTAGAGGCACTTGGGGAGACACAAGCAATGGTCTCCAATACTGTATGGTAAGAGGAGGCAGATGGAGAAGAGTAGAGGACGAGAGGACACTCCTGCCTCAGAGGAAGGTGCTGGATGCCCTTTGTCATCGGTTGATTCACACAGTTCCTAAGATGCCTGCAATTAAGTCAAATCAACGTAACGGGGCCATATCCTGTGCATCTCTGCTGGTCTCACCAAGAGTATTTAGCTTTAGCTTTCAGTAACATCTGCCTTTCTGGTGAACTGTGGACATTACCAAACATAATAGAGCACCTCAAGGACTTATATCAGGTCTTAGCCACTACCTTAGCTATTAGGAGGAAGAGCATCAAGATTTGAAGTTTTCCCTTCCAGTCCCTCTTTGTGGAAAGCAATCTCTCTCTTACCTTAAACTGATCTCCAACCTCTCCCTTAATGACAGGCCCCAGAATTCCCTTGTCCGGTTGATCTGACACCTTGCGCTTCGTAAAGGTTGCATCCTCGTATTCCACAAACATCACTTTCTTATACTTTGAACCGATCCGCTGAGGGCCAGCCTCCAGGAACAGGCTCGTGATGTTTCTGCAGACAAGGCAGAAAAGCAGCAAACAGCCACATGTGGAATGCTGTCAGAACCTGAGCAAGACCTTCCATTGTCCAAGGACACACACAGCTGCCCAAGGACTACTACCAGTGCACAGTGGGGACACCCATCCTTGCAATCACAATGTGCATCCTGGGGAATCATGTTTCAAGTGATTCAGTGCTTCTTTAATGGAGAAAGCTTCAACTCCATTGCACAGTAATCCTGTCTTGGAGGTGACTGTGAGAGATGAGAGTACGGCAGGTTGTCCTCTATCAGGGAACAACCCCAGTGTGCAGGCAGAAGGCAACAGAGGAGCTGCTTTTTCTTGATCAATGCAGCTCCTTCCCAGGAGCAAGGCCAGCCCTAAGCTGAAGAGGACACCTGCTATGGCTCACCCTGCAGGGGGCTGAAGCGGGAATTCCTGCCCCGCATGCCTTGCTCCAGCGGCAGCGCCCATCCAGGGCAAAACCCGGTGACCCCACTACCAAGCCAGCCCCAGCTCACACAGCCTGTGTGAGTGGAGTGACATCAGGACTGGTGACAAGTGCTACTGTCAAGCAGTGCTGACTAAGGTAGTTCTGCTGAGATACTGCACTTGCATCACCTCTCTCTCCAAGAAGTGGCGCAGCATCAGGGGTTAATTGCCTCTGCCATCTAGAGCAGGTCCTTCCAGATGGGGCAAGGGGACCCACACTTTGGGTCTGTGGGCACGTGACCTGCCTATACAGGGCCTCCTGGCTAGAGGAGAAGTATCACCAGGAATTGCTGCCTGCTGAGAAGGGGCTGACCATGGAGACATGGGCAACAGAAAGACAAATGCCCCAAAGACAAATGCCTCTGTGGGGCATTTGGTAAAATGAAGCAAAGCCAGGTCCTGCCTTCCCATGGCCTCCCCAAGACCACCCTTGTCCTGCATCCATTCTGTTAGCGTTAATAAGAAAGAAAAAAACTGTCCAGGTTAGGCAGAAGGGAATTAAATTTCTGGGGAAAAGGGGAAGAGCTGGCAGGGCTGCCTCAAGGAGCAGCCTCATGGGCACACGTTGCCCAGTCTCACCTGTCCAGAGAAACTGGCTTCACAGGGGCATAGTCCCAGTCCATTTCCTCAGCTGCAATGTAGTGAGTCCAGGTCACAGGCTTCTCTTTAACAAAAGACCGCACTTGGATGACGTGAAAAGATTCCTCATCTTCTTCAGGGTAATCCATGTCTTCTGGCTCATCTGACAGCATCCCCATCTTCAACAGGCGCTCCTCTGGACACTCATCCACCTTTACCATGGCCTCCATGCCAGCTGGGTTCAGACAAACCAGGCAGAAAGGGTCACACTGACATGCCAGCACCAGCACATGCTCCCCCAGGCTCTGCCTGGGACACGTCCTCTCCACTACTGTCCCCATCAAATGAACCATCACGTGGGTCAACCTATGCCATCCTGGTCATGGACCAGGTTGCACATGGACGTAACACTATGGAGCAGAAGGGGCCTTGGAGCTGTAGCACTGCACAGAACCCTGAGCCCAAGCCATCTCCTGAATTTCTTTTCCCCTGAGCTCTTGTAGAATAAGGTTACCTTGCTGATGGGAGAGTATCTGGCAGAACACCCGAAACCAGCCAGCTGTTCCTGGCATAATCTCAGCTGTGAGATACGTGGCAGGGGAGATTTCTAGGCTGCTGAGACGGTGGCCTCTCACCAGGAATGTGTGGGCTTCAAAGAAGATGGAGTGGACTTCTGGCCCAGTGCCCAACCCAATCACGTGCCAGTGGACCTTCTTCTTGAGGCACAGTGTGAGACCTGCCAGGAGAGAAGGAAAGCACTCAGGAGTCAGCACCATGTCCATCCCTTGTCCTCACTCTTAGTGTCATGGACTCGGAGCCTGACATGTGCTGAGTAGAGTCCCCTGTCCCGCAAGGTGATGGCTTCACACTGGAGAAGTTGTACATGAATGTGGAGTGTCTGAGCAAAACAGAGGTGCAGGCTACACCATCTCCCTGAGATGAGACTGTATTCACAGAGTGGTGGACTTTGGCAGGGACTTGAGAGGCATGTTGACAGAGGCTCACAGTGGGATGCAGTGCCAAAAGAGGTACATGTGCTCCTTGACTCTATAAATAGTGGAACCAGGGACTGGAAAGGTGAATCATTTGTCCAATGATAACACCGGCAAGCCTGATACTAAAATACTGCATCTTGGGCAAGGGTCCATCACATCCTCAGCAGTAGCTGAAGTACCCCACAAAGGACAGAGAAGGGTCACCAGGATTATTTGAAGGCTGGAGAAAATTCCTTCCTTGGAGACACTCAAAGAGCTCAGTGTGCTTAGGAAATGGGAGAGGACTTGACTGCATTGTAAAAACATTTTCCTGGAGAGAAATCAGTGTGTGCCGAAGGGCTCTGTAATCTAGCAGGAAAGTGAATAACAAGTTCCTGGAAGCTGAAGCCAAACAAAGTAAAATACAGAGTCAAGCACTTGTTTTCAGCACTTAGTGCAGTAGATGACTGGAACAGATTCCAAGAGCCTGGAAGGAGACAGGGTGGAGGCTCCGTCCTGAGGCCCTCAGCTCTCCATTGCCACCCCTCCATCAGACACCTATCAGGCCAGGTCCCACAGCCAGACAGGGGCTTCCTGGGTGGAGGTGGATACCTTCTCGAGGGGATAGCCACTGTGCAGACAGAGTGGCTGATTGTGAGGTCTACATAGCTATTAAGCTCCATGGATCCACCAAGACAGGGAATTCAGAGGAGTTTTGCTTTTGCCTTTTATTGGAGAACAGACAGACCCAGGTGAGAGCTTTCACGGTGTGGTTCACCAAGGTTGCTGATGGTAATAACTCTCCTGACAGTGTTTCTCAGTTTGCCTTGGAGCTTCTTTGCTCTCAGGCAGCTCTGGACCTTCTCCCAGAAGAAAATCAGAAAACGCGAACTTTTGTCTTCACTGAGACCACAAATGGCCTTTTCTTTTGCTTTTCTGGAGAAAAGGAGGCTGAGGAGAGACCTTATCACTCTCTACAACTACCTGACAGAAGGTTGTAGCAAGATCAGTGTCAGTCTCTTTTCCCAAGCAGCAAGCAAGAGGACAAGAGGAAATGGCCTCAAGTTGTGGCAGGGGGGTTCAGATCAGACACTGGGAAAAAACTCTTCACTGAGTTATCAAGCACTGGAACAGGCTGCCCAGGGAAGTAGTTGAGTCACCATCCCTGCAGGTATTTAAAAAAAACACGTAGATGTGGTGCTTAGGGACATAGTTTAGTGATGGCAGTGTTAGGTTTACATTGGACTGAATGATCTTAAGGGTCTTTTCTAACCTAAATTATTCCATTATTCTATTTCCCAAATCCTACAGAGGTGTGTTGTCAGACCCAGGCTAGTGAGACCTGAATTTTCCCCTCAATGCTACCTCCAACATTGTTCACAGGGTTCCAAGAGATGAAACTCTTTGCTACCAGTACTATTCCTGGAGACCTCCAAGGAGGTCAGCTGCACTTGGCAACACAGACAGCCAGAAAAGAAGTCCTGCCCCACTTTAAATGAGCAAGGCAGATCAAGGAGTTGAGATGTGATAGTCCCTCTGGGGTGATCACAGCCTCACAGGTCCATCCCTTGGAAACTCCTCTTGATGTCCCTTCTCACATCCTTTCACAAGCTACCCTGAGTTTCCAGACCTGGCTGCTCTACAGTTCCTAGCACCTCCCATGCCCTCCATCCCTGTCCCTGGCGCACCAGGACTCACCGGGCAGCGAGCCATTGATGTAGCCATTGATGGTGTGCAGCTCCGTGCTGTTGTGACGCTGGGGCTGAGGAGCCAGGGAGCCAGGCTCAGAGTACCAGCTTTTCCCTGTGGAGAAAGGAGGACACAGACAGCTCTTCACTAGAGAGCATTTCAAAGAAAAAGGAAACTTTCCCACTGGGGTAAAACAATATGAAAACCAAAATCCAGTGAGGTCAGATGTGTGGTGCTTGTTGGAAATCCACAGCAGACCTGGCCACAGCTCTGCATGAATGTGGTGGTTGACCATTGCTCATAACAGGGCTTTGCTCCCCCACAGCTTTAGCTTGTGTGATGGGAACAAGGCCAGGGCATGGATGGGGAGAGCTGGGGGGCTGCAAGCTCCCTGCACCTGGGGCACAGAAGAAGGAGTGGAAGTACTGACCAGGAGCACATTGGCTGGTAGGCTGTACAAGGCTCAGACCCTTGGGAGGCAGAACAGCTGTGCTCACACCATGGCCAAAGCATGCAGCCCAAACAAGGCTGAATTCAGGGTCCAACATGAGTCAACATGGTAGTTACCTTCATCAAACACTCCGAAGAGCATCACAAAATCTTGCTTTGTGTCCTCATTCCAATTGCTCGCCAAGGTCCCTGCAAGATGCCACACGACAGATTTCTTTAAAGGTCAGCAAGCACCATGCCTGTCTCCCCAGGGAATTCCCCTTGTGTCCTCCAAGAACTGGTAAATCAAGGCCAGGCTGTGGATCCCAATCCCACCCCAGGTACACCTCGCTTTTCAAACTCTGGAAGGCATCTTTGATTTTTCTGCTTTTCGATTCATGATTGCATGTGACCTGTCCCCATCCTATTCTGTCCTTACCAGGTCGGCACACAAGCAGGGCTCCGATCAAGCCGGAGTTGATGTCCTTTACGCTGTCAGTATTGGAGGAGTAGGAGTAGGTCAGACATGATGAGTCGCCATCCATCGGGCCCTGGTTTTGCTGGATTTCCCAGATGTAAGTGTGTGTCTTTCCCGGATCCACTCTGTCACCCTCCTTCTCTGGCTGACTGGTCTCATCCTCATACCCTGCACCTAAAGCCAAAGGAACAGCCAGATGTCACTGAAGGTTCATCCCCAACATACTGTGGCTACAGAAATGCATTTTCCTCCAACCCAGAGCACAGCATCTCTCCATCCCAGCCCCCAGGGTCAGCCCAACTCCCACGGGCAATGGCTGGTCTCAGGGTGGTGAGCAGAACTGTGCTGGAGACTTGCTTTTTGGGCTGTGCTCCCACCATCTGCCCTGATGCTGGAGATCAGTGTCTTCCTGGCCCTAAGCATCCAGCCTCAGTTTTAACCTATATATTACTTCATAACTGATATGGGTTTGCTCTGGTCTGTTTGCTCATCTCAGCTTGTTTCTGGGCTGGGCATGGTCTTCTTGTTTCCTCAGGCTAAGCGATCTCTGTGACCACATGTCCTCATAGAGGGACATGAATAGCATGGTCAGGGAGGGACGTGCTCCCTCCTGGCAGGCAGGCAGCAGAGTGGGAGGTGCTGTGCAAGGGCTTGCAGCACCTGGTTATTGCCCAACTCACCCTCTGACGCCTTCCAGTAGGACACCCCAACGGCGTGGAGGTTGTACGGGCGGGAGGCCAGGTTCTTAAACGTGATGACCACTGTGTCATAGACTTCTGCTCGGACGGTGGGGCCCAGGAGACCTGAAAGGGGGAACACAACATGGTCAGGCAGCTGGGGTCAGGCAACTCACACCCAGCCGTGGGCTCCGAAGGGTCTGGACTTTCGACCTGCAAAATTAGCGGTTGTCCCTCATGTAGCATGGCAGCATGGACTGCTCCGGCACCAGCAAGGCTCCCTTCATCCCCAGCAGCTCTGCCATACTGGGACTCTGCCCAGGTCCTTCCCCATTCCTGGCTGAGGAGCTGCCAGCAACCAACCCAGGGTGAGTTTGGCTGCTGTCAAGGAGAGCTAGGGCTCACCATGCTGTAGGTGCTTCTTACCCATCCACGCTGGCTTGGGCTTGGACTGCATGAACGAAGCATCGGTGTACTCCACAAACACAGCCTTCCTGTACTGGGGAGGGACACCAGGCTCGAGGGGCCAGGGGCTGGGGTGTCCTGACATGCTGCAGTAGGAAGAAAAAGCCAAGACTGATGGTGCAGCTCCATTCACGGATGGGCAGCATCCATCCTCTTCCTCCCCTCCCTGCCCACTTCCCTGTGCTGTGCCAGCCCAGGAGATTGCTCACCCTGTTGTGTCCTTTGAGTTTCCTGACAACTCCCAGGTGTGTTTGGAAATGTTTTGCTCAGCTCATGGATGATAATGTGGCTGTGATTAATGTCACAGTGTTAGCCACGATGGAAGAAGACACAAGGGCAGGTGGCACAGCACCATACCCAGCTGCAGCCGGGAGTGGGCACAGCTGCAGGCATTGCTGCCAGCCTCCTGCCTTGTGCCTTGCCCGGCTTCATGCTTCCCTGCCTGCAGAGACCCAGGGCACGGGGAGTGTTGTGACAGCAGTGTGATGGCAGACACATCACATATAAATTCAAGCATCCTCCCCAGCTGCCCCTGGCAAAGAGGCAGTGTTGGGCTGCATGGCGGGTCATGGCAGTTTGCTTTGCCATCTGAGCAACATCCCCACATTCGCTTCATTTCTGACCAACCTGGGATTTACAGCCAGCCTCTAAAGAAATTACTCCTCGCAGCAGGAGGAAAAAAGATCCTTGAACGTATTTCACACTTCACTTATCTTCACTGGACACTTTCTATCCGTAAGCAGCTTAACAAATTCATTTTCCAGATGCAATCCAGCACATTTATCAGGATGACAAAGCCATGAATTTCTCTAGAAATTTTAGACGCTGGCTTATCAACCCTGGGACTGAGACCATTTCCAGTAACCAGACAGTCTACTTCCAGACTTGTTTTGTTTGGAGCAAGAGCCAGGTGTTATTTTCTTCCCTCTGATGAAGCAGGTAGGATTACTCTCACCCTCTGACTAAGCCTTCATTCAAGCAGCAGTTCCCTTTGTGACTCTTCCTTGAAGAGGAAGGAGACAGAGTGACTCAAATTTAGGAAAGGGCGACGCACGCTCTCCCCCACGCTGCCGGCTGGAGGCCACCTACAGCTGGAGGATGCTGTGGGGAGAGTGGGGTTCACACTCCCTAGGGGCAGAGCAGGACGGGCGCCCACAAAACCCCCCACACACCCAGCTCCTGCCTTTCCCATTATGGCTATAACCATGTTTGGGTGGGCAGGAAGACTCCAGCAGGCATGGCCCCAGTGAGCAGGGCCAATGCATTCAACTGACTTTTTCCATGAGCTGTTATCATTCCTGGTTCAATGGCAGGAGGGTCCAGACCAAGCTTTGCTCCCCAGGATGACCGTACAGTGGGAGGTGTCAGTGCCATGGGGTCACTGGCACCAGGCTGTCCACTGTCAGCTGTGCCTTAATCACTAACTCACAGAAATTCCAGCTTTGAAAATACATTCCTGACATATGAGGGTCTGGTCCTGCAAATCCCATGATGAACAGGGCAGAAATCCTCTGGAGCCAGAAGGATTTTGCTGGCATGCAGGGGTACAGCTGGGAGGAGACTTGGTGACACCAGGGCTCAGTGCCGGGTCCCATTGGCACAGCAGAGTCCTTTGCAGGGGATGAGGAGCCAGAGTTCAGTGCAGGGATGTCTGATCCAAGTGCTTCTGGCCTGTCCTCTGCACTTAGGGTCCTGGTGGACTTCCTACCCCGAGGGCAGCTGAAGCCAAGGCAGGGAGAGAAGTTCCTGGCGCCTTGGATCAGCATTGTTAGCTGCACTATCTCTTTATCTCTCGGAGCCAGGATGGCCAAGGTAAACACCCTGCACTGCCAGAGCATTCAAACATGCCGGCTGCTACACGGCTGCCGGCTCTGAGCCAGAGCTGAGATCCCAGGGACTGTTGCAGGATGTGCTGCCCCTGGCTCCAACCCTGCCAGCAGGGTTGTGTTTGGGAGGAAGAGAAACTGAAATCATGGGGAAGGTGTACACAGGTCTGGCCTGATGCGCTGTAGCCCATTCATTTGGCAGAGCTTTTCACAAACGTTCCAGAGAAACCACTGGATACATACAGGGGGTTTGGAGGTCCTGCCTGGAGGTGCACCCTTGGGGGCTACCATGAGATGCTGGTACCACAAGGGAGAAAGGGTGAGGCAGAAGACATCCCACACATAGTTTGGAGGCATCTCAGCTCGGGCAGCAGCTCTGCTCCTGCCACGCTCTCCTGGCTCGCTCCTGCATGCCTCTTCTCCCTGGCCACGCTGTTTTCCTGTGCCCTCCCCACACAGGGCACCTGGGATGATGCTGCAGGGCCAGGGAACAGAGAGCATCATCCAGCTGTGAACAGTCACACTGATCAAGCCTTGGTCCCCTGGGAGCCACTCTGCCCAGGTGTGCCCTGCCTCTCTGGGGTAGAGCATGCCTCCAAGTCCTTCTGAGAAAGCCAAAGTCATCTCTCCCCATTTTAGAGAGGGACAAGTGACCTCAGACTGCCCACAGATGCCCTGCTTGTCCCCGAGGCAGAGACAGGTCCCTGAGTCACTCCTGGGTCAGAGACAGTGCACGAGCACATCATTAAAGCCAGTGCCAAAATAGAAAGCCACAGGGTTGAATTATCAGCACGAGTGACCTCACCTCCACTGTAGCCTAATGGATCTGAGTGCGTCATTACTAAAAGCAGGGCGGGGGGACATTAGTAAAACAGAGGCTGCTGGATGACATTTTCCTACTGAAATAACCAAAGTAACTCTGATACAATGACTACTACAGCTAGTCAGGCTGACCTGGCTCATCACTGGAGGTCTGGTTTTCAGTGTCTGACCACAGCTGCTCAAGCCAGTGTGGGTCTGAGATGGGACCGTGGGCTGACAGAACCCCAGCACAGAGCCTTGGGGAAGGGCATGTGGCAGCGGGGCAGAGGGTCTGTCTTGGTCCACAGTGGATGTAGCCCCCAGTTCTGCTCCCCACGCTGAGCTCAGAACAGCCCATTCACAGCCACGTGTGCCCAAGCCAGCTGTGTTTCCAGACAACACTGTCCTGATGCCTGAGCAATGCAACTACCACTTTTCCTTCCTACTCCAAAAACCACCATGGGCAAAACCACCATGCCTTCCTCCCTTTCGTCACTGCGTACAAACAGCATTTGTTGTCCAAACACTAAAAATTATTTTCATTCCCTAAAGGAAAAAAATTCAGCCCCAGCAGCGTAATGTACACAAATATATAAATAACTAAATCTGGGTTTTACCAGGGCCAGACACAGTGGACAGCCTTTGCTGCTCTGAGTTATGCCGGGGGGCAGAGCCAACCTCCCACTGCAGCCCGCAGGCAGGGAGGCACAGGACCTCATCTCCCCTCGCATCCCCCCAAAGCTCCCAGGTTGCAGAGCAGAAGAGAAAGCACAGGCTGGAGAAACAGCTCTTGGCTCTAGACATAGAATTTCAATAGCCACAGACAAGCAGCATTAAGATAAAGCAGCGTACAGCAGTAATACAGAGCAGGTCTACATCTCTCTCTGCAAATTTATTCCACCTGTGTGTTATCAAGGGTTGCACTTAATGACACCCACTCCCAGCTGTATTGGCAACTCAGCACACCCACCATGCCATGTTGCTCCCATGCACCTGCCTGGACCCCAACCCACAGTGCCAGGGTGGGAAAACACCCATAGCAGGCTGCTAGAATTGCAGTAGAAAGAGCTTTACCCTGCAGGCGCTTGCAGCTCGGAGAGCAGGTCGCTGTGCATGTAGTCCCAGGTGGTTTCCACGGCTCCAATGTAGTACCTTCTGACTTTGCTGATGCCCTCCTCAAGCAGGCAGAGGAACAAGAGGCCACGCAGGGCTCCCACCAGCATCCTGCGTGCTGGCTGGGAACTGCTTTGGCTCCAGAAGGAAAAGTGAAAAGGAAGGAATGAGAAAGGAAAGAGAAGAGAAAAGCTTTTATCTTCTCATTCAGCTGTCGTAATCCACAGGAGATGATGATTTCAAGCCAGCACCCACAGGCTCAGTCAGAGCCCTGGAGAGTTTCTCAAAGACATCAGGAGAGGAATCGCTCGAGCTGGTTAGTGCAAAGAGAAGCGTGCGAGCGATGGGCTCTCCCTCTCTTCCTCTGGGGTGGCAGTGACAGAAGGAGAGGAAAAAACAAAAGGAAAGGGAGGGCAAGCACAGCCGTAAGCTCCGCTGCAGGACTCAGCTGGCTTGGTGTCCTGGCCCGTGTCTGGGAGCGAGGTGAGGAAAGGGAGGGTTGCAGAGGAAGGGGAATTTAGGTGCGGTCTCTGCCTGGTTCCACCTTCCTTCTCACCACAGAGGGAAAGGAGGAGAGCAAGTTGCAGACCAGTGCCCTGCTGCTGCCCAGGCTACAGGAGCCTTTATTTCCCTGCAAGTCAATGTCAGCTCATACCTGGGTCTGGGGCCATTCAGGGAGCTGGCAGCTGCCTTCTGTCCATGCTAGCCTGCATAGCTTGAGGAAATGGTGATTTAGAGGAAAATTTGCCTTCAGGCTTATCGCTACAAAGCAGGAGAGACTGCCCTGTGCTGCCCAGTGCTGGGAGCCTGCAGGATACTTTGCATCTATGCAGGCAGGGCTGGAGGTGAGGAAATAGCCAGGGATGAACATGTGCATGTATATACGTGGGTGTCCCTGTCCCTCAGGTGCCTGCACCCCAAGCAGCGATGATTTAGCCACACAGCTTCACTTGGAGCCACATGGGAGGGACAGGGGTGGGGTGATCCCTGGGAGTCACCCTCCTGCCAGCTGCTCCTCATCCTCCTCCCCTCTCCCAGGGTCTTGCAGAACAGTTCAGAGAAGGTAAGCTGAAGTGTTTTTGCAAATTTATTCTGTTGTAAATTCACAAGTTTTAATATCTCTTTTTAAAAGCCCAGGAAATCCTTCTCCGCACCAAATGCACACACGTGCGCTCATGCACACACACCAGAATGGGGTTGTCCCTCGGCTCAAGAAGGCAGGAAGAGGAGGAGGAACACCCGGTATGGTCCCAGCGTCTGCTGGGTGAGCGAGGTGGGGAAATGTCACATAAATCACGCTGTAGGGCAGCAGAAGTGCAACAGGGGCAGTGACCTTTTGGTGCCAGTCCCAGTGTGTGCAGAAGCATCCATGTCCCAGGTCTTGCTGCATGGGCAACAGAGGGAGGCGGTGGGGATGGTTGAAGGATGGGTTATTTGGGATCCCAGGTGTGAATCCATAGCACGGGCAGGCGGGATGGGTAGGGGATAGGATGGGAGACAGGAGCTGAGCCCCCCGGGTAGGGGCAATCCCAGTGGATGCAGGAACGCATTTCCCGATGCCCCACTGCCCCAGGTAGTCCAGCATAGCCTGGGAATGACCTTGGGCATCCCAGCCCCACAGGCTCACAGTGCAGGAGCACTCCATGTCTGTGGAGGTGGTGACAGCTCTCTGTCACCCTCCCTCACACATGGGCCAGTTCTCACCACCTCACTGGGGACACCCCCACTCTCTCCACCTTGGTAGCCCCGGGTCTGAGGGGGAAAACCATTCTGGGCATCTGTGTCTGGCCGGGGTTCCCATGGCAGCTGCAAAGACCAGGGGGACACCCCCTTGGCCTGTGTAAAACCCCAACCCGCTGAGGGGCCCCCACTCCTTCCTGCACCGACTCAGACGATGGCTGATGCAGCAGGAGCTGGGGCAGAAAGTGCTCTCCAGTCCGTGCCCCCCCCATCCTGCTCCTGGAGAGGCAAAAAGCCAGCGAGAAACACATTTCCTCCAGCTCGTGCGCCGACAGCTGGCTTGGTGCCCAGCTCTTTTTCTTTGCAAGGAAGATGAGCAACAAGCTGCTCCATGTTTTCCAGCGAGTATTTAGGTGCAAAACAAGTGGTGTGTTCACACTTGGGGATGCCCTGGGTACTCTGCACCACCTGCCCGGGCACGTGAAGTAGAAGGATATTATTCAGTGCTGGAAGGGAAAGGGTTGGCCAGAGGGCTGGGAGAGATGTGGGAGATCTGGGCTGTGCTTCTGGCACCGGTGTCCCCCGCAGTATGGACGTGACTTTATTCCAGTCATCCCGTCTGGGAATCTTCCGCTGCTGTAAGACTGTGCTCACCCGGAAAGCCTGGAAAAGGTGTTTATTCCAGAAACAAGCACATAGGGAAAATGTCGCCAAGGAGACAACGTGACTGTGAAGAGGGCAGTTGGGGGGTGGCAGCGTGGGATGGACACGTAGGGAGAGTTGGGGCTGGCTGGAGGGGTGCTCCAGCTCTGCGTGCTGGAGATCTGCATGGGATGGGACAACATGGGGGCTTCTTGCCTCTAACCCTGGCAGGGATGCTCCAGGTGCTGTGGAATGATGACATCCATGGATCACGGAGGGGAGTCAGGCAAAGCTTCCCTTGGAGGCTGTAGTGGCAGGAGCCTGGATCAGAAATTAATGATTGTGACACTGGCAGGTCCTGAATTGCTGGATTTAACCATTTGCAGCCACCAGGAGGCAGCTCCATGTTCCCAGCCTAGAGACATAAGAGTAAATTGGAGAGATGGGATCTAACCTGAGGGAGCAGAAAGAAAATTATATTATAAAGATACTCAAGGCTGTGGGAAGGAGAATCCAGGTGTAAAACCGGAGGAAGGCCAGATCCTGCTGCTTGCTGCATGCAGTGAGTAGCTTTGTGCAGACACGTGAGAGTCGGAGCAGAGGAAACGTGCCAAGGACAGCTGGGCATCTGCGGGGAGTCCGTCTGTCCCCCTGGCACAGGCCGCTAAACCAGAGCCCACACGCCCCAGCAAGGGGGTTGGCATTAACAGCCCTGGCGCTTCCAAGGGCTTTGCAAACTCATGCGGGTGCCACTGCAAATCACCAGCATCGCCTGTGCCCAGCTGGGCAGGGCTGGGCCAGGCAGTAGCAGATGGCTGTGCCTTTGAGAGAGCTGTGGAGAGGCATCGGCATCCCCGTCCTGCCTGGAGCAAGGCACAGCATGAGCGCATCTGCCCATCCCCAAACCTCTCCGTGAGGCAGCACCAGGGCACTCTCCTCTCATGCAAACGTGATGTGGACACCAGGACAGGCTCCTGCCACCAAGAGTCCCAGAGAAACCTGCTTGGCCAGGGCCAAGGACCCACGTGCATGCAGAAAGCACTGGTTGTTTCCCCGAATTGTGCAGTTCTTGGCTCGATGCAGGGCTGGGGCAGATAAAAATGACTCAGAACAAAGTGAGCCATATCTAATCTCTCCTGGGACTTTTTTTGTGTGTATGTGAGAGAGCAAGTGACTCATGGCAGCTTCTCAGGAATGCAGAGCGTCTCAGAAGCAGCAGCCACCCACGGGGCACTCACCCTTCCCAGGGCTCACATGGGCAGAGGGCACCAAGACATGGCACTGGTGATGCAGAACAAGGACCAGCCCCTTGTACCAGCATTTTGGAGCTGGAGCATCTCCCACTGCTGCCTGTATCTCACCTGGCCCCTGCCTGCCCTAGGAGGGCTCAGTTTTGGTGTGCGGCTGCTCCAGAAAGAGGAACAGCAGCCTGAGGGTTGGCAGGACACGTCCCTGTTCTTCCACAGACATGCCATGGGCAAGTGCCGGCCACGTGGGTTTGCCACGCTTCCTGCCTGTGCTGCCGGGCACACGCTGCCAGCTGGCTCCTGCCCAGGCCACCTGGACGTGTGCCATGCCATGCTGACCCATTTCCCCAAATACTGTAGGAAATCCCTGTCACCTCCCTAGCGCCTCCCTGCACAGCTGGAGTGAAGGATGCCGCAGGGGTTTAGTCACAGGGGATATGTTTATCCCATGCAACCAGCCCCACTGTGCTCTGCAAGGGCAGAAGTGCTTTGGAAGAGCTGCTTTTCACAGAACCTACTGTCTCAGTTAGAAAGAAAAAAATATTAAAACAACTCACCAACCCACCTGTCAATAAAAGGCATCTCTCCTGGTGCTTTTGCCTCCATCCAGGCTGCTGCAAAACCAGCCTAGATGGAGAGACAAACCTTGGTCCTAGTGCAGATGAACCACAGAAGGAGCAAAGTCCATACTTGTCCTTGGGGGAAAAACTCCATTCTTTGGAACCAAAGCCCCGGGCTGGAGGAAAACCTGCAGGCAGACCTTGCTCGGCTGCTGCACCCCAGCAGTGACGGAGCAGAGGGGCTGCAGCCCCATGCAGCTCACAGACTGGGCAACCTGCAGGCAGCAGGACCCCGAGGGAGCAGCAGCACAGCGGGACCGATGGAACCAACACCCCTGAGTATCCAGCAAATCCAGCCCTGAGGTTCCCTAGCCCCGGAGCAGAAATGCCAATGTGGAGGAGGTTCCAAAAATAAGTCTGGTCTCCTCCCCTGGATTTCCCTGCAGTAAGTGCGTCAGCGGAGCATTTCTCCTTTCTCTGTCATTTCTCACGTCAGAGGTGTCTTTGAATGATTCAGGCAGCGGGAGCACAACAGCCACACTCCTGACAGAGGATGCCCGGGGGGCTGCGCCCGCAGGAACTGGGGAGGACAAACATTCAGGGGGTCTCACCATCCAGAGGATGATCCCCATGGCTGTTGGCTTTACACAGGTGTTGTTAAAGAGCAGCCCAGGGAAAACCAGAGAAGCCTCCAGCCATACACATCCTTCATAAGTCACCTAATTACCCTGGTTGATTAAATGAAGCTCAGAGCAATTGCTCTCCCCCAGGCTTGCTTTGAGGGTTGCTGCTGTTGGGTCAGCCTGGAGATGGGGTCACATTCCCAAGGGATGCCCAGTTTTTGGTGTCTGTTGTGCACCAGCTGCTGGCAGGAGGGAGCAGAAAGCCCCTTCCTTTGCAGTGTGAAAGTGGTGGAGGCTGGAGGAGAGCCCATTTGTTCTGAAAAGTCCCCCCAGCAGCTGGGGAGGAGGAAAGGAGAAAGGCTGTCACCCCCACCCATAGACACCAAGTAGCATGAATGGCTGGAGCACCAGTTTGTTTCATTTCCAGAAAATGAGAAAAGACAGAGCGACAGCGGTAGAGAGAGAAACCTTGCTGAAAATCCCCACACTCTTGCTTTGACGGGGCTGAGCTACAAATTTCCTTTCTGCAAGCTGCAGTGTGCCCCCAGCCAGCCACCGAGCCGGGGCTGTCCCCGCGCAGCTGTGTGACACGCACGCAGATGTCCCAGACCGGGGGAAGGGGAATTCAGACGTTGCTTCTCGCCATACTAAAAGCAGCGACACGGTGGTGGCCTCGGCAGAGCACTGTGCAGCCGGGACCATGAGGCTGGCAGCATCAGGGCCACATCACACTGAGCCACCGGAGCAGCAGCTTGGGAGCCCTGGGACACTGAGTCCCTCAGGTCCCCACACACTGGGGATACATTTCCTATCGACGAGGGACCCTGGCATCTGGTGGAGATAGCCAGGTATGGTGGCTTGCTGAGATGCCCAAAGGGGCATTGTGGGTTCATTTACAGAGCATTTTGGGGGGCTCTGCAAGGGGGGACTTGTTGGGGGGACTTAGTTTTGCTGACTGCATTATTGCCCAGTACCGCTTGCCCTGACTGTGCATGGCCACTGGAAGCCTGTGCGGGCTGGTGAGCTGCAGCTCAGCCTGGCTGGGAGGCTGTGGTGGTGCCAGGAGGGAGGGGAAGCCTTTGAGATGGGGAATGGCTTTTCGTGCCTGTGTCTCCTGAGCTGAACAGGGCTGCTTGCCCGGAAAGCGCCTTGCAGGGAGCCCCAGTGCCTGCGGGGTGCCAGGGTGCTAGTGCTGGGCTCTGCCCACCAGCTCCTGTGCCACCCTCCATACCGAACTGGGCCTGATCCCCACACATAGCAGACCCAGCCCTGCAGCCCCTCCAGCCCCCTGTCAGCCCAGCTCCTTCCCCACTGCGGGAGGAAGTTGAGCACCTGTCATGGGTGACGGTGCAGTGTGCCAGGAAAAATGGGGCCATGCTGCAGATGCCCAGGCCAGTGGGCGTCCCTGGGACCACGTGTGCAGGGAACCTCCCAGCTGTGCCCAAGAGGCACAAGAAGAACCCTGCCTGGTCCCAGGGCATGGGGGCTGCCTTTTGCCCAGAGCACGGAGACAAACCAGGGACGCGTGCTGCGTGGGGATGGGAGACTACCAGGTACCAGATATCCAGTGCCACGCAACATCGGTGTTCAGATGGGATTTCCAAGATGAAACATTGCTGCCAGGCACCCACTTGCCCCCAGCCACCCCTCCCCACCAGCCATCCCCTCCCAGCCACCACATTTTCTTTTCGCAGGGAAGCTGCTCTGCTCGCTGCTGGCTCTGCCCAGAGCCGAGGTGGAGACCCCATGGAGACAATGGTGCTCTTGGCTGCTCAGTAGTCGGTGTAGGATCTGTCTGACAGTCTCACTAACAGCTACATCTGATTACTGGGTCACCAAAGGGTGACCACGCTGCACCCACAGGAGCTGCCCTCTGATCTGCTGGGGACAGGATGACTGGGGCTCTCTGGGAGTGTGGTGGGAGCAGAGGAGACCCCTGATCCCGAGCAATGCCACGGAGCTTTGCCTGCCCAGGAGAGCAAATGCAGCAGTTTTCAAGTCACCAGAGTGTAAATAAACCTTTGTGAAGTGCAGTCTCCTTCTCCAGGTGGTTATGACAGCAAAATCCACTTGGAGCATCCTGTCTACAGGGTCCCTGGGGCTCAAGGACTGGGCACGGGGCTGGACATTCAGCTTTTCTCCTCCTGCACCCCCACAGTGCCCGTCCCTCCAGCTGTGCCTTGTCTGGTCCTTGCCACCTCAGATGGCTGAGTCCCAAGGCCCAAAGTTGCTGTGGGCTGCCAAGGCCCAGCAGCCACTGGCCCCCACAAGGTGACTCTGTGCAAGACATCACGCCTCGGTCCCCAGGGAAGCGCTGTCCCAGCACTTCAGTTTGGGCGCACAAACACTGCTCCAGACGGTTCCCCCTTATCAGGGCAGCGCAGGAAACAAGTGCGATGCTGCTGTGGCTCCCGACACGTCCCTGCCCGCCTGCGAGGAGGAAGGAGGTGCTGGGCTGTTTGTGAGCTGGATGTCCCATCCACCGTGACAGATTGCTGACATTGCTTCCCAGAACATTGTCTGTTCTCCCACCCAGCCCGCGCCGCCTGAGCTCCTGCTCCCACTCTGGTTTCTGTTAACCCCACAGACGGGTCAAGCCCGCTCCTCCTTCACTTACAATCTCCCTAGGAGGATCTCTCTTTTCTTTTTTTCTGTTGAGTCTCAGGCTTTCCAACTTTCCTACTCCCTGGGCAGCTGCATCCCCAGGTGGGAGGTAGATGGCTTTTGTTCTGCCGGAATTCAGGCAAGTAATCGCTCAGAAATTGGAAGGATGGTTGTTGCAGGGAGACAATAAAATTTGTTCCAGACAGGCAGCACGCCTGGGCTGCCCAAACCGGCTCAGGGGCACAAGGGCAGAGCCGGCTGCGCATGCTGGACACAGTGCCACACACACGGTGTTTCCAGCACGGCCCCGGCCCCGCCGCACGCCCTGACCCAGCACGGGAGGAGGTGGCCCGGCCCGTGTGCCAGCGCTGCCCGGGACCGCTGTGTTTGCTGCACACAAGCGGCAAGAGCCGCAGCTCCTGCGGGGTCAGCGCTCGCAGCCAAGCAAGCGCCTCCCGCAGGGAACGAGCTGCCACGGCCTCTAGGAGGCTTTTCAGACACCCGTGAAGCCCCCTTTGTCCCTCTCCTGGATGCCAGAGGCCTCCCCGCGCTGCGGGGACACTGTGCCTGAGCCGGTTCTCGTGGGTTCTCCACGGCAGAGCGACCCACGGCACCGGGACACCGAGGCTGAGGGGACCCGTGGAGGGGGAGACACGCGGGGGACAGACACCCGCGGAATACAGGGGCCGCGCTGCCGAGCTGAGCGCGCGCCCACCGCCGCGCGTGCCTAGCCCCACCATGCGCGTGCCCCCTCTCAGCGCTGCACCCACGCGCGTGCCTAAGGCCTCCACGGGCGTGCCCGCTCAATGACGCGCACGGGCGGGGCGGGGCGCGGTCACGTGGGGAGGTGGCCGCGCGCCTGCGCAGCGTGGTCAGGTGCTCGCGGCGGCCCGGCGGAGAGTTGAGCCATGGCGGGGTCGGGCGGAGGTGGGCCGGGCCGGGCCGGGATGGGGTGCGATGGGATGGGATGGGATGGGATGTGGGGGGCGCCGGCGGGGGCGGGGGGGTCCTCCTGCCCCTCTCCCCCGGCGCGGAGTCCCTGGTTCCCCCCGCTCCCCCACACCCTGGCGGAGAGCGGGGCCTGTGCCGTGCGCGGCGCCGTTTCCATGGGCACCGCCTGAGGGCCCGAACCGCCGCAGGACGCTTTGGGGACGGCCCCGGGACTGGGCTGCTCAGCCCGTTGCCTTTTCCTCGGGGCCGTGGCTTGCGGGAGCACCGGGGGCTTGGTTGGTCTGAGGCCCTCCTGGGAGGGCGCGGGGCCGGGGGGTTCCCAGGGGCCCGGGAGGAGTGGAAGCCCCGTGGGCTGTGTGGCTGGGCCGGGGTCCCATGTCCCCGGGGGCGCTCCGGGCAGGGGGCGGTGGGGTGGCAGTGCCAGCACTGAGCCTCTGCAGGTGCCTGCAGGTGCGAAGGAGGACACGTTCAATGTGCTGGACCTGGCAGAGTACACCAAGAACCGGCCCTGGTGGCGCAAGATCTTCGCTCCCAACTCGGGGTCGAGCGCTGAGAAATACAACGTGGCCACGCAGCTGGTGATCGGAGGGGTCACGGGATGGTAAGATGTGCCGGGGTTGCCGTTGCTGCTGCCTGTGGGCACTAGCTGGGCTTTGGGGAGCGTGGTGACAGGTGCAGAGTGGTCAGCTGGCAGTCTTTCGGAGAAGGCAGGTGTCCAGCTTGCTCAGCCCACTGTGCTCTGGCTCGCTCCGCTGAACTGTGGGAGGTCTTAAAAGCTGTTTGTAATGTGGAGCTGAAGAACTGAGACTAACTCCTAGAGAAGAAAATGGCATCAGGCTTTAATTTTTGAGTTGAGATAATTCTCTTCAACTTCTGGCATAAGGTGGTGGTGTTGAATTTAGAACAGGCGGATATGAGTCTCTTGGAACAAGGATTCAATGGAGCTGGATGCGCTTCAAGCGTCTGCAAAAAAACGCCTTGTAGAGGTGGTGTGCTGTGCCTGTGGGCATGGTTCCTGGGGCTTCGTGTCACTTGTCGTATGGGGCTCGTGACTCTGTTTGCAACTTCATTCCTACAGCAGCATTGTTCGAGTTGAAAACTTGGTCTAATCACACTGCTTTGCTGCTTTCTGTGCCTGTTGTCTTCATCTGGCACAGGGTTACCCATTTGAAAGTATATGGGAGATCTTCACTTTCTGATAAAAATACGAGCTGGCCACCTCTCTTTTGTACCTTCACTAAGTGTATATATTCAGAAGTGGGTAAGAACAAGTCACCATGTTGTTTTGCAATGTTGAGAAGGAAACTGTAGCCAAAGTCAAGTCTGGTTTGGGTGATACAATACACGTGCCCTTTGCTGCATGACTGAGTGGTGCGGTGGCACTTGATGGAGTTCTAGTGACTGCAGTGATGTTTTTCATGTTGAGAGTGTGTAACCCAGTTTGGAGACCAGTATAGCTTTAGACCACTGCTGTCAGCTTGTTTCAGCATTTTTCTCCTGAGAAATGAAAAGGAAAAGTAAGCAGTTTTTTGGGCATGAAAGAAGCTTGCCTTGTGATCTGCTCCCCATGCTCTGTCATGGAGCAGCAGCAGATGTGCTACCTAATTTCCCTTTAGAGATTATACCTGTTAAAAACCAAAAACCCCCAAAAAAACTAAAATCACGTGTTGATTTTGGTGAAACGACGTGTTTCCGATTACTCTTGTGGAAGAAGGTTGACACTGAACAGATAAGAATCAAAAGGCTGAAATGCAGTAGTGAGAATTAAAAAGCTATAAAGCTTCACTTTTGGCTGGGCGCAAATCCTTTCTCTCTGGTTGCATGTGGGTTTCTTCTGCCATTCATCAGGCTGTCTCCGAGTCTTGGGTAATTCCTGCCGCAGCCTTGCCTGCGGGAAGCATGCTGAGGAGCGTGTGTTCGGTATCTCATTCTCCTGACTGGATCCTGGTTGATTTGTAGGTGTACTGGATTCATTTTCCAGAAAGTTGGAAAGCTGGCAGCAACAGCGGTGGGAGGTGGCTTTTTCCTGCTTCAGGTGTGTATGAACAGCGGACCGGGCTTTCCAAGAACTGTGCTGGTGGGGACAAAGGGCTGTCTAGCGATAGGTACCTGTAGGGGTGTGTGGGGACAGATCCCCGCTCTGCTGGGAGCTCTCTGTGGCCGTGGATGTCACAGATGTGTGTTCCCCAGGGTACGTAGATGCAGCAGCAAAGCGGGATCGGCGTGCGTAAACTTAAGGATTGCCGCAAGGCACCGTCTGCTTGGGGTCTGCAACAAGGGCCAGGCCCAAGGCACGTGGGGCTGTTTCTGAGTGAAGCGGCCGTTGGCTGCAGCAAACCGCTGCTGCTGCAGGACTGTCTGATCAGAACTGCCTGCTGTACTTAGTCCGGTGCCTGCGGAGACGTGTTCCCGGAGGAACGGCCCTGAATGCCAGGAGGGGTTTGACCATGTCTGTGGTATGTTTCATGTCAGCCTGGCCACCTGAGGAGTCAGGCCAGCACAGATGGGGCTCTCTGTAAAGTGTCAGGGATGAGGAGAGAAACAGAGATCTCTCTCTGTCTGCAACCATTTCTCCTGGTTTCCAAGAACTCTGGTGCTGAGGGGAGCTGCTCGGATTTGGGCAGCTAGTTCATACATCCTGCAGGAGACAGAACAGCTCTCGGGCCTCGCTCAGCAGCCTTACATGTTTTCTTCTCAGGCGCTGTCTCATGTGTGACTCGTTCTCCCCGCTTTTCTGGCTCTGCTTGTTCTGCTGAAAGCCAAAGCCTGATCTGAGCAGGGCGAGTTTCACAGCTGAATCATCTTGACCAGATAAAATATTTAGAGAGGAACAGGCTATTAATAGCTGCGTCCACCCACGGCAGCGGGAGAGCTGCAGAGAGTCCCAACAGTATACATGGCAGTTGTGATGGGGGAGGTGATGCCAGCTTTACATTAGAGAATAGAGGCTGAAACGAGCTAAGCTGCAATGTGTGCCCTGCTCTTAGGGGATTACTGTGGGAGGCAGATGTTGCAGGGCAGTTAATACATACAGGGGTGGTCCTTTGTCCAGTTTTTAATCTAGTGTGCTCATCCTCTCAGCCACTGGACCAGTATGTGTGAGGTGGCTGTGGTCAGGGAAGGTGGGTGGGCAAGACGGGTCTCTTTACCCCTGGTCATGCAGGACTTCATTCCAGGAACTTTCTTTCCATGCCTCAAAACTCCAGATTGCAAACCACACAGGATACATCAAAGTGGACTGGAAGCTAGTAGAACGGGACGTGAACAAAGCCAAGCAGCAGCTGAAATTTCACAGCAGTGGTAACAAAGTGTCTCCAGAAGTGAAAAGCAAAGTGGATGAGGTGAGACAACTCTCTCAGGGCACGTGCAGGTGCTTGGATGGAGAGACAGCAGAAAATGGGATTGACTTTTGGGCTCTTATGGATCTTACATTGTGCCAATACAAGCAGGGAATGCTTGCATGATGGCACAACTGGAGAGATGGCAAAGCTACCTGTGTGTATTTGAGACAACTACGGTGGCTTCTAGACATGACACCATCTCACTGTGTGTTGCTGCAAATTCCTTGGGGTTGGGCTAAAACCTGCTGGGCTTGTGGGGAGAAGTCTCTTCAGTCAGACCAAGTCAGCCAAGCAGATCTGGCAGCAGAGTCCCTAATTAACCTGGGCTCTGCTGGACCCTGGTCTGGCACACACAGCAGACTGACTGTGCAGGGTTTAGAGAGCCCTGGAGCACATCAGCTCAGGCTGCAGCTCTTGGAGGATCCAAACTGCTGTGGGACTGGGGCAGTTTAGGAGATTAGGGAAGGGGGAGGGCATTAGGTAGGATACTTCCCATGCCCGAGCGGTGGCCTCTCTCTGAGCATCACTCACCTTGGAGAACAGCATGGTGATGTCTTCTTATGGGGAAGGTGGGCGGGTGACCTGGTGTTCTTGAACACTGTTGGCTCTTCTCTGCCCTGCTTAGGTGATCATATTTATGAAGAAGAATGTTATCCTGACTGGAGGGTTTGCTGGAGGATTCCTGCTCGGAATGGCGTCCTAGAAACTGCGCTCAACTCTTCCTTCATGCCCAGCCTGCCCTGCCGCCTTCTACTGCTGTTCTCTCTCACTTAGAAGTCAAAGGATGTTGCTGGCAGGCTCAGTCCCTTCTGCTCACAGGTTCCAGCCCTTATTTTTTACAGCACTGCTTATCATTTCCAACCTTTCCTGCTCTCTGGACTGTTAGGGTGCTGGGATCAGTCTTTATGTATCCTTGTGATTCCTTTCCCCACTAAATATGCCCAGTCCCAAATTTTCTGACGAGTTACAGCCTCATAAACATGTAGTGGCAGAGAAATATCTTAAATGCGCTTCTTCTCAGGTGCATACGGCTGTTACACGTACCTGTCTGCCAGTATATGTATACAACAGCTGTCAGCTGTTCACTGCTGTTTAGCTTGCACTTTTTCTACCCTGGTACCTGGAAAGCTCTGTGATGGTGTGTGCAATCCAAAATGTGCTTGGCTGTCCTTGGGTGGCTGCAGAAGTGTCCGAGAACAGTCTGGGCTGTGTCCAGGGCAGGTGGATAAGGAACGAGTTCATGTTATGTGTGATGCTGGGGGTTCTGCTCTCCCCCTGCCATTGCACTGTGCACAGATGGCTGTTTAGCTTCTCCTTTGCTGTTATTTATACCCCTCAGTGGAACTGCAGCACTGGCACCACTGATGGAAACTGAGTGCTGTGGGTGACTCTCCAGGCCCTTTCCTTATCATGTGTTCTGAAATTCACCGAGCTTCCTGCACTGTTGAGCTCTTTTCTGGCTTGCTAGCTGACTGCTCAGCCTTTGAAATGTGCTGAGGTGCTCTCTTGTGGTGGGCAGCCTTCCAGCTGTCTGTGTCAGGCAGCGTGCATTTCAGCTGCGCCGCTTACTGTAAATCACCTCGGGCCTCAGACTGGTGTTTCAAGGTCTGCCATGACCTTCTCTGGCCACCTTGGTGTTGTGATGCTTTTAGAGCTGTAACCATGCGGCATGGGATCGCGGACGGGAAACGCACCCCTGTTTAGGGTACATTGCCCTGCTCCAGGGTCCCTGTTGCCAGCTCAACCGGAGGGGTGGGAGAGGGTGTGAAATCTGGAGTGCAGTCCTTTGCCTGCCTCTGCAGAGCGTGAACTCTGTCCCCTCGGTCTCTGCAAGCAACTGAAATGACAAAACTGTTGGGAAAGCCGGGTTGTGCTCTTGTGTGAGTGGCTCATTTCCATACTTTCTGTCTTGGTTATGTTCCTTCCTTCTTTGCATTTACCATTTCCACAAAAAAAAAAAGCTGCTTGCTTAATTCCGTCAGCCGCAGCCCTTCTCTTGCAGGTGGGGAGGCAACCTAGATGCAGAGCTCAGCTGGTTTTGGACAGTCTGTCCCAGTGCAGCTGTGTGCAGAGCAGAGCTCAAACCTACAAGAGAAAATTAAAAAAAAAGCCCAACCCAAAGCCTTCAAGGTGTTCTGAGGTGTTCTGCACTGGGTGTGCTGGGCTGGCATTGCCACTTCCCAGAGTGCGCAGACTTCTGTGGTGGTGGCGAGGTGTCTTCCAGCAGGTACAGGTAGGAGTTCTTGCCAATAATGTTTTTCTTATGTGAAAATCACCTCATCCTTCAGTAGGAAACATGCCAGGGAGGCATGATGGACATGGTGATGGGGATGCAGCACCTGGCTCAATGGCTGCACCCTGTCGCCAGTGCTGCGTGTTGCCTTTCTGATCATCGCTGCCGCTCGCACTGTGGCTATAAATGGGGATCTTCCCCGAGAGCTGCTGGAACGGTGGATTCGTCCACCAGAGGTTTTGGGATGAGCGCTTGTGGTTGTTAATTTTGTCTCGGCTCTGTAGATTGAAGTGCCAGTGTAGCAACACATTGATTTAGCTGAGGTTTTCTCCCCTTCAGGATCTGAAAAGGGGCTGCAGGTAATCAGGAAACAGAATTTGGTTTCTTTGCTCCTGCTCTGCCATACATGGCCAAGGGGAATGAAGGAGCAGCTTGGCTCATGTCCTTTTAATTATGGTCTTCCTAAAAGCTGTCCAGGAGTGATATGATGCAGCACATAGGTCTTCAGTAAATTGGTGTTTGGGAGTTGAGTGACAGGTGGTGGTGGGGTTTTTTGGTGTTTTTTGTTGGGGTTTTTTCGGTTGGTTGTTTTGTGTTGTAGGAACCCTGCAGGGCTGAACGTTCATGAATTAATACATTTGTATTGCAGAGCATCTCTTGTTCCTGTAGGAAAACAGCATTGCTGCCACTCTGCCTGGTGTGCTGCATAAAACAACTTCTTCTGAGATGCACTTATGTCCACAAAGCTTTCTCCAACGATAAAACTCAAAGTAAATCATTAATAGACCTTAGGGATGTTTTTCAGGCTCAAATAAGTCCCTGTTTCTCCCCAGGGAAGGGGGCACTGGGTTCTGCTCCACAGGGTCCCGACTTGCTGCTATGGAGAGAAATGGCCCAGAGAGGGAGCTAAAACGCCTCAATTGCTGCCGGAAAGGGAAAACAAGCGACAAAATCATGTTGAGTTTGATGTGAATGCAGGTTGGGAACAGACAGGGACATCAGGATCTGGCGAATCTTTCTGCTGTGCCAGCGTTGGGCTGGTGGCAGGTACCGTCTGGTGCTGTGGGCCCACACTGGGAGCTTTGACGCTGCATCAGCCTCTGCGGGGATGCGTTTTCATTGTTGCAGGTGCCAAGATGAGGTGTTCCATCCCCCCCGCCCCCACCCCTGCTCCTTTGGTCTTGTTTCAACAACTTCTGGCATTTGTTCCAGTATAATAAGGTTTAAAACACACTAGGCTTTTAAAGTGTTTTTATATATTGTATGTAAATGCTTGTTGAAGTGATATTTTATTAAAAAGTTTTGCTCTAATAGCTTCTATGTGTGAGGTCTGTTGACTTCTTGGGAATCAGCCTGGTTTTGTGTCGCCCTGCGTGTTGGACTCGCGGGAGCAGTTCCGGCATGAGGCCAGCAGCCTTCCCCCTTCTCTGCAGGGAACCACGGGCTGCCTTAGCAAACCCCTCTCCTTGGCTGCCAAAAGGTGGGATGCTTCTGGGGCAGGAGGTGATTCTGCTGCCAGCCTGGCTTCAGAGCCTCCCCGCTGAGCAAGTTTGCTCCACCCAAACAGAAATGGGCATGGAGACGAGGCTTTTCTTTTTAATAGGTGTAACAGATGCCTAAACATTTATTGTTTTTATTGTCTGTTTGTGACTTTCTTTCCACTGCTCCTGCTCAGCATGAAAGGGAAAAATGAGCAATGTGTCAAGTGTTTGAGCTGCTTCACAACCTTGTCATCACTTTCCCCTACTTTTCAAGAATACTGAATGCCCTATTTTGTCTTAAGGTTTTTTTGTTTTGTTTTGTTGTTTTTGTTTGTTTTTGCTGGGGGGGGAATTGGCGGGAGGGGGAAGGCTAGCCCTGAATTATTCTGATCTTGAGCCTGGTTATAAAAATATCAAGTAGCTGCTATTTAAACACGATGATATCACATGAAGCTCTGGACGGTGAACGGCAGCCAAGCCGCCCAGCTTGCAGCTATGTTGTACCCTCAGTAAACAACCAGAGACTGCAGTTTGTTCCAGTCATTTATTTTGTATTTCAGAGCAGTGAATACAGATGGTTTGCTTTTCTAGGCTTCAATACACTCAGCTATTGTGCCTAGACTACAGTGGTCTGTTTATAGAAGCTGTATTTTGTAAAAGTTGTACTTGATCACAGCACAAAAGTCCTTTACGGCTAGATCTAATGACAGAGTTAGGAGCCTAGTGGGTTTGAAGTCTGAGATTGGGGTGCCTGGCCCTACAATGGACCTGGCACCTGCTGCGGTGCCTGGACTCCTGCTACAGGGGACGGAGAGACGGAGGCAAGTCTGAAGGGTGATGCAGGAACCTGTCTGCTGAGCTCTTCCTACAGGTCACAGGAAATTCTGCTGCATGGGTGACAGCTTCTGAAAAGCCATCTCTCCCTGGAGTCCTGACACAGCCGGCCTGTGAGTGAGTCTGGAATGCTGTGTTGAAACCAAGTGCTACAACTGCTTATTCAGTAAGCAGCGCCTAAATCAGTTCTTGGATCTAGCCCAGGGCTTTGTGACAGGCCTCTGGGTACCAGCAGCTTGAACTACGCTGGGTTTGTAACATATTGCTTAAAGGTGTTCAATTGTACATAAATTTATAAATTTTATATCAACAGTCAGATCTTTCAAATGAATATTGCTTTTTTTAAAAAAATCCTATTCCTGTAGCAATCCCTGAAATAATGTTCCTGTAACATCTTTGTCATGCAAATAGCAGCGTGTAGGCAATTCAAATATAAAGTAAACAAAAGTCTGTCCAGTGGGAAAGTGAGGCACTTAGGCAAAGTGACGTGTAGTCACTCGTGATCTATGCAAGACCTAGGAACAATTCCCAAGACCTGATTCCCATTCTTGAGCTTGAACCACTGGACAGGCAAATGTTGTCTGGAACTACTGCACGACGGCAGCAATACCTTTGCTGTGTCAAGATGGGCTTGTGTCATGCTTAAACTCACTCACTCTGCTGAGCTTATTTCCTGTACCTCTCGCTCCAGAAGCCAGAATAACTTGGTTCCAGTTCTCCATTTTGCGAGCAAGGATGGATTAGAGTAAGGTAAGCATTCTAAGAACACCAAATTGATTTTTCACAGACACAAGCGCGATGCGAAGACAACATAGAGGATGTTTTGGTACAGAGAATAAAGTCTGTTAACCAGGCCATCTGTTGGTACTGCATTATACTTTTTGGTGTGCCGGGTGGTGTGTTCCAGGAGCGATCTGGCTTTCCTGAAAGTCTAAAGAAGGCTTGAAAAAACACACACAAGCTCTACAGGTGAGTCTGTGCTCCGGCACCTGCTGGAGCTGCATTGTGTTACTGAGGTGGTGGGGGAATTCGTCCTGAAGTCGCCTTAAGCTTTTCTCTCTCCCTTTCTTCTTTCTCAAACCCTGAACAACAGATGGATCTGCCCTTGGGGTACCGGGCACAGCACTTGCGCATCTCCTGAAGCACGGTTTCACACTTTGACTCCATGTAGTTGTTCGCTGGAAAATAAAAAGGAGACACAAAGTCTGCAGAGGGGAACAAGTTTTATCCCCAGAGGGGACACATCTACCCCAACCCTTCAGCTGCTGTGCAGCAAGTTTTTCTGAAAAGCAAGAGCTGCTTACAAGCATTTCATCACTTTGTCTGCCTAAAAAAAAAAAAATCTCTAGTTTCAGCTGTCTTAAAGCCATGCAAAGGCAGCCTTGCTGTTGTGGGTGGGAGCAGCTTCAGTCCCCCAGTTTTGTAGCTATCACATCTCGCTACAGTAAAAATGAGGCTTCCCTTATCGCTGCCCTTCAATCCTTACTTTAGCCTGCGTGCTTTTAAGCTGGATCTTGTCATCCATGGTCCTCAGCCCAGCTGCCACGGTTTACACCTGAGTGTAAATATAAGATCATCCAAAGAAGACTTGGTATAAACAGGGACAGCCCTGTGTGGTTTGTAAAGGGAAGGGGTGAGGAGCAGGACTGCCAGCCTCCTCTTTGCGGCCGGCTGCGGGCAGGCTGCAGCGCTGCGGCGCAGCCAGAGCGGGCAGCACGCTCACAGGAACGCTCAGCCAGGCACCAGCAGCTGAGTCCAACAGAACTGCAAAATTAGTATATAACACTATTGTGAAATATATTTGCTACTAAAAAACTTACCAATGGCAAAAAGGATCTCTTTGTTTTTTTAAATCTCCTTCATGCAAAGTTCGCTCTGGTTCTTGACATTTACTAGGGAAATGGGATGATTTTTTTTAATGTGTTTCTTTATGACTGATGTTACCTCTTTCGCTGGCAGAGCTGAATTTTTTTCAAATAGCTTGTTCCACTCTTCTTGATCAAGTGTATGCTTGATATATATTATAAAAGTATTGGCTGCACAGAGCCAGTGACACGACCACCTTCCATACAAAGGTTCCACTTCTAGCTCAGGAGGTCCCTTAGCCAGACAACTGTTACTTGACCTCCTCTCACTTTCCTTCCTGGAGTTCTGCTCTTGGACACTGCCAGAGCTGGGACATGGGGCTCAACGACCTCCTAGTCTGACCTGGGATCTCTGGGCTCACATCTTTGTGTACAGCACAACTATACTCACCCCTGTACTTTCTCCATATTACCTTTGTTTCAGACTGGGAGAGATTTCACAGCCCCAGCAGCTTTAGGCACTGCAGGACACAGATGATTTCTCCAGCATCCTTTCTGCCCTGGCACTTTGCTGGCCGAGGTGGCAAAGCCCACAGTGCTTTGCAGGGCTGGCTACGAGGCTCTTGGAGAGGAGCCCCACAGGTATGTGAGCAGAGTCCGTGGCTTGAATTAACAACTACCTGCCTGTCTGCACAGAAGCGCTGGGCGTGCAGAGATACCCACCCTGCCTTGAATGAGCTACGCAACCTCTACGCAGCTGTACTCTCCCCCCCACCTGCCACTGATTTTTAAAAGACTAAAAGAAGCAACAGCAACCCAATGTCAGACAAACACAGCACTCGCTAAAGAGCCCAGAAAGCAGCAATGAATGCTGTTAGTGAGCAAGCCAGCCCGCTCTGATCACTGGGCTATGAATTCCCTAACTGGGTTGGTGAGTGACCTGTAACACAAGCACAGAGGTCGCCCCTGAAAAAAAAGGTTGTGGTGATGTTAGTTCTCTGTGCAAGCTGGCAGCCTGGGAGGCATGGCAGGCCCTTGGAGAGGACAGTTAATCTTCCTCTGCAATAACCTGCTGATTACGAGCACTCCAAGGTTCTCCTAACTGTTCCTGTGCAGGTTTGCTTCTAAAACTATGGCTACACACAAGCACATCCTGCTATTAATATCTGTCAGGGATGCATTCCTGAAAAGCACAATCGTTAGTCGTACAGTGGATAGCAAACCAGAAGAGATTTACAGTGGCATTCAGTCCCACAGAGGAAGCAGACAAGATCTTTTAGAACACTGACCCACTCCAAAACCAGCCTTTGAAAAGCCAGCATCTCCCAAAGGTTCTGCTTCTGCCCTCTGTCCTCTGCACCGTGTACACTCTCTCTATGTATTTGTCAGGTAAAGCTCTGTATACGTCCCCTATGACATTAATTCTTACGGGGAGAAATCGCTTTGCTGTCAACTCAGCTGCTTCATCTGTGCAACTCAGACACCTCCGTAGCACAATAATACATGAACAACAAGAGCAGTCCAAAACGATAGCTAGAGAAGCGGTGAACAGTGGAGTATGCATGTAGCAGAGTCACAGAGCTTCTTTGCTAACACTTAACCATTCAGAGCAAACCAGTACACAAACCCACACAGGTAAAACACTAAGAATAACGTCCATGAATGTTAAAATGGAACACTGTCACAGATGGGACCCAAACAGGGTCAAACATTAGCTTTTAAGTACAGTTCCTATGGGGAGAGCAGGCAGCCCTTCATGGGAGAATGCTCCAGACCTGAAGACAGTAACAGGTACCATCTAGACAAATGCTGGGGACATGTAGAGGACATGTTATTTGCACAGCTTGCAATCACTGTATTTGCTGCAGCTTGCAAAGCCATCCCTCTACTTCCTCAGCAAGACTCCCTCCCTGCTATATTTTAGCTAACCTGTTTGTAGTCTGTTAATAAATTAAAGGCAGAAATGAGGTGCTGTGGAACTGGCCTGTCTGATTTTAGCTGTGGCATTGCTGGTCTCCCACCCCGTCATCCCTGGGCTAACACGAGGAGTCATTATCTCGTAAAGCTCAGAGCCCACTGGCTCAGGGCTCCACGAGGAGAGCCAGGAAGGATTCCTTCCCGTGCTGCTGAGCTGCCCTGGCACAGAGCAATGTTTTCTCTTTCTCATTCTACACAGCAAATCCTTTTTCCAAAAAGCAACAGTTTAAAAAAAATAAAAATTGTCCTCTGCAAATAACAAGCCTGCTCTCCCCAACTCAGGCTCCCAAAGCACATTATCACATAACCTCCGTCGGCCCTACAACTATTTAGCTAAGCTGATAGAAAACAGCTGTTAAAGGTCTCCAGAAGGAGACAGTCCCATACCTTCAGGCCAGATCACAAATACCTCACCTCTTCCTGACAGATGTCTGACCTGCTCTTAAAATACTCCTTGAGCCACAAGCTCTGCAGTCTCTTCATACAATCCACCCACTACCTCACTACCCACTCTGTAAGAGTTTATCCTCATGTCTGGCTCTCCCCGCCTACAGCCGAGTCCCAACACTACACACGGCATCTCACTACCAGCACGGAGAACACTGAAATAGGCACATTACTGTTACAAACACTGTGTTTTGTACTAATGGTGTCTCGTTACTTACGATCAAGCACAAGGGAATTCTAATAAAACCACACATTATAATTTTGTTTGATTTGCAAGCAGGTGATGCTAATGTGCTTGCTTGCTTTCAAGGTGAAAGGAGAAAAGGGTTAAGCTAAAAGAACTAAGTTCCACCAAAAATCAAGACACCAAAAAGACAAAGTGACACTTGGTACCTTGCAAGCATTTCTGTATTTCACAGGCTTGTTTCTGGCAGGGATCCTTCTGGGACATGTTCAGAGAACTAAAATGATAGGAAAATGTTACTGTAGAAACAACATGCTTTCCAGGGGGTGGGGGGGGACAAGACACTGTCTTAAACCCAAGGCTTTTAAGAGCTCCCAATTTCCCTCTCTGTCACAGACAGTTCAGAAAATGTATATTGCTGCTTGCAGATGCCTGCCAACATACACAATAATTCTCTGTGTCTCGCTAAAGGATGAAAATGTGGACAATGAATACAGGAAGTTTTATGTTGCTAGGCTTGAAGGCCTTTTTCTTTTCTCTGGTCAAAATATGTCCTTTTCCACTTGGATGCACAAAGATACCAGCAAAGATTCAAATTAACACAGCTGACTGATTTTTAACAGTTCTGTGCCTCCAGACCTTATACTAAAACATGTATGTGCAAAAGCCCTCCCTGTGAGCTCTACACAACCAAGGATTTGGTGTTAGTCATATAAGTGCAGCTGGAGGAGGCATTTAAAAACAAAACAACTTTGTTGTGTACGTCCCAGAAAGACAATGATAAGGGCTTTTTTTTTTTTTCTCCCCAGGAAAAAGTCTCTTGGAAATCCCATCCCCCCAAAACCAGACCGGAGGACAGCCCCATCTTGTTCAGATCCCTAGAAAGCAGTATTTCAGACACTCAGTTTGACTCTCTGCAGCTGTGACACCTCTAACTGTGATCTTCCCTGAGAGATCAAAAGACAAGCAAAACTGGTGGTACGAGTAGTTGGATGGGAGACCTGTCCAGGAAAGCAGCGCTGCCACCGAACGCGGTGCTGGGACTTCGGCTCCTGCCCCTGCCCAGAGCCAGGCAGGTGCTGCCTTTCCGACTTCTGATAACTCCCCAGCCCACAGCACTTTTCACTATCGCTAGGACATTATTTCCAGCATCCTGGCCAAACTCCACTTGGGGCAATTACATTCTGCCTACCTAGAACTCCCCCTGATGTTTCACTTGGACACAATACTCCTCTTCACTGCCTGTCCTAAACTCTTGTGTGATGTTGCTGTGTGTTGTTTAACTGCTTCCACCTCAGAGGTGGCTGCATTTCAGTGGAGAGAGAATCATTTATTGTACAAAATATACAACGACATCCTCCTAGAGCCACTGCTCCTGAAAGACAAAAAGTCATATTAAAGAATGACTGGGAATAAACAGAGTACAGTACAAAGCAGGGGTAATGTCTACACATACCAGATTAATCACCAGGCACGAGTTTAAGCAGCAGTTCTTCAACACCACCAAGCTGTAAGCGACAAGGAAAAGTTCAATACGTCTACAGGTACTGTGGCTGAGCTAATGGACTTCAACAAAATAACAGTCCTTTGCTGTCCCTCAAGGATCTCAAATGACTTCACAAACAGGCATGACTATGGTCTATTGTTGCCACCATCCTTACCATGAGATGGTGCTCTATCTCCCAAACGCGAGAGTTACTATCCCTGTACTGCTCACCCTGGGACAGCTGCCACATATGAGGCAGCCGGGATGGGGGGAGCTGGCTGGGTCGCAGCGCCTCACCCAGGGGAACCTGAACTCTTTGGATCCGAGCCCTCAGCATACCTTCCTCCTGGGGGAAAAGTAACAAAAAGAGCAGGCAGTTACTGGCAATGCAGTACAAGCACCTGCAACAGCAAAGCTACAACCACTGGGAAGCTCAAAGGACACTTGCCTCTTCCGCAGCCACAAGCCACGTTTTGCGGTGCTCGTCGCAGTAAACACCTACGCGTCGCACCCACAGCCGCACAGGAGGAGTGCCAGCGTGCCCTCCCGCTGCCATTCCCTCGGCCGCTCCGGGACGCTCCTCAGGTGGACGGCATCAACCCGCAGGATGCACGCATGGTCTCTTTAGCTCTGAATACATTCACGGAGAAAGCTCTCAGACCTGAAAGGCACCTCTGGGTGACGTCTGTATGAGATGCTACGTGCTGAAATGTCCCTAGAAGTCGGCTTGGGAAACTAAGGTGGTGCCTAAGTGAATAGAAATGTCGTGAGAGGTTGTACGCTGGGATGTGTGTGCTGTGTGGCGTTTGTAAGGCATTCTGGGGCAAAAGGTGCTATAGGTACGAAGTTAAACCCTGTGAATATTGGCTTTGCTTATTCCACTAACAGTCCTAATAACAGTCTGTGTGTAAAATTGTGAAAAAAAAAAAAAAGAAAAAGAAAAAAACTGATTTACACAGGAGTCCCGTGGCTACTGATGGTCTAAATCCAAAAAGCAAAACTTGTGACAAGAGGTGAAATTAGCTTAACAAGAACGAAGATCACTCTGGAGATAACGCATGAAACTCCATATGCACGACTCTCGTATTTGGAACTTGCAGAGCTGTCATTGTGACGGGTCCTTCATCTCATCTCTCAAGAGGACGGCAGCACTGTCCATTCACATAGGAGCTTCTTGGGAACAGCTCTCGTGACTTTGCGTAGTTCGGCTTTTAGATGGTTACAGAGAGCCACCGGCATCAGCAGGGGCAAAGGAATTTTGGACATTGAGGTGGTTCTTCCTACCGGAATTTTTGTTTAACAGCAAGTTTATCTGTGTACCAGTTAGATCAAGCTGAGCCATTAGCAAATGAAGATCAGGGGAAATGATTCTCTCTTTGAACCCTAGAAGAGGTAATCAAAATGGTACAGACAGTCTTCATTCTTTATCTAGGTTTAAAGTAGAACAGAGTTAAGCTGTAATACATATAACATCCTTCTGCTACGAAGCAGATGCAATATTCCTATCCCAGTGAAACACAGTGGTCTTCTGAAAGCTTGTAAAGTTACAAGGCACATTTCAGACAGGAGCAAGAAAATCTGGGTACAAAATAAAGTAGGGAAAGTCAGGGAGAGAAAAAAATTGTTATACATAGGGGTACATATATAACAGAAAATACATTTCTATGTTGCCTTCTGTATCTTATATCAGTGCTTCTCTACCTTCTCGCATCAAAGGATCCCTCAACCTTTTTGAAAACAAAACACCAACCACGGATCAGCCTGAACAGCACTGAACAAACTTTTGAATATTCCCCTATTATTTCTTTTTCTCCCATTCTGTTTGTCTCCTTGCTTGATGTGTGGGAATGTGTATGTGCATTATAAAAAGCATCACTGCTCTGAAGAACACCCTGTGATTTGGTACAGCCATTCCAAGCAATGCCCCAGCAGCTGGATCACTGGCATTTAGAGGGATGTGAGAGCAGACTGACACGCCTCACAAGGCCTTCAAGAATAGACTATGAGGGTTGAAGGGACATTCCTGTAAACCTTTTTCACTCTGCTTTACCCCAAGTCACTTTACAAATTTAAGCCTGTGTCTGGAAATCACTTTGCCCAGCAGTGAAATGCAGCAAGCACCACTGCTTGTTTTCAGCCAGCTGAATGTAATCACCCAGGTTGGAATTCGGCCAGGATACTCTCCTACTCTGCAGTAAACTGCCAAAAGCTCCATCACGACCAAAAATGCCCAAAGACTTGCTTTTATTCCATTCAAACCTGGAATTTCTACAGCTCATCAGCCCCAGGCCAGAAGACTCAAGACTGACTTCAGTGCTGAGAAAATATTACTCAGTAAGTGAACACTATTTGCTACAGCAAGTAAACTCTCCTGGAAGGTCTCTTATCCAAATACCGACCTGCTTCGGTCTTGCTAAACTACAGCACAGCATGTATGTTTGTGTGTATTGTGTATGAACGTGGCAGCAATGACAGGCACAGGGCTGACAGAACAAGGTCTCATGCAGAGGACACTGCAGAATGGGCAGCAATTAAAGTGTGTTTTCACCCTTTGCCCCACTAATTTGTCCCAAACTTCCTCCGAGCTCCACAGCTCTGAGTTCAGTTAGCAAAGTTCAAAGGCCCAGTCTGGCCTCTCTTTTCAACAGTCTCAAAGACTGACACAAAGGTGCCCAGTTAGTGCCACAAATAAAATACTGAAGTCAGGCAAAACCGTCAATTGGGTTTGAACTAAGATAGGTCTGTCTTTAGCAGTCAAACATACAGAAGAAATGAAAGATTTGAAAAAGCACGCGCTTAGACATTTGCACCTGGAACTTTAAGAAGAGAAAAACATAGACAATTCCTATTACTGCAGACTTTATCAGAAAGCAATCAAAAAGCCTGAAGGAAGACATGGGTGAAAGGAGCAGTAAGCCTACTTATATTTAAAACAAGCTGTAAAACCTATTTCTCACATTGCTTGCTTCATAATCGATAAAAACCCTACCACATCCAACAAAAAGCAATCAGCTTAAATTTGGAAGATTGCAGCGTCATCCTTTGAAACTGATTTTAATGTTCCCATCAACATAATTGCTGTTTAAAGTATTGATTTGGGGAGATTGAAACCCCAACTCCCAAGGACAGGACAATGACTTGCAGGTATTCCATTCCATCCATCTCTCTCCTTAGGGGTTTAATGCTGTTCTGGGACCTGGGTGGATTTCTGAGCCACACAATATACAAATAAATGTGTAAATGGCCAGGAGGAGGACTGCATCTTGTGGTGAAGACAATTTATTTCCTTTTCAATTAAGTACATAGAAATATTTTATGAAAACAGTTAAATAAATTTTTCCGGCTGCTGCTTAGACGATCTCAAGAGCTGGAGCTCAGCGTGCTAAACAAACTCCACCCTTTATTACCTTTTTTCTTTAAAAAAAAAAGAAGCGGGAGGGGCACTGGGTGAGATTGTTAGAAGAGTTCAGCTGCCATTGAGGCGCCAGGGATCCAAAGCGGTGCTGAGGCTCAGTGGCCCAGGCACAGCGCTGTGCTGGCAGCACTAACAGCCTGACAGTGTTCAGGAAAAGACTGGACAACATCCTCAGACACACGGTGTGAACTGTGGGGTTGTCCTGTGCAGGGACAGGAGTTGGACTCGATGATCCTTGTGGGTCCTTCCAACTCGGGACATTCTATGATTCTAACGGGGCTGCAGAGCTCTGGACCCAGGCTGGGCCACGCACAGCTGCCCACACAGCCTGTGCGGGAGGGGGCTGAAGGGGAGCTGAGCTTCCCCGAGACACCCAGCAGCAGGTGCGGGCCGGGCCGGGCTCCCTGCGGTGCTCGGGTGGGTTCACTTGCTCCGCAGTCTCTCCCGGGGGCTCGGGCTGTGCCCCAAGCGAGCGGCGCCGGGACCCGCTCTGCCCGCACCCGGAGCTGCGGGCTGCTCACCGGGCAGCGCTGGGGATGAACGAAAGAACAGGAAGACTAAAAGAATCACAGAATCATTTCAGTCGGAAGAGACCCCCAGGATCATCGAGTTCAACTATAACCCAACTCCAGCACTAACCCATGTCCCCAAGAACCTCGTCTAAATGCCTTTTAAACCCCTCCAGGGATGGGGACTCCAGCACTGCCCTGGGCAGCCTGTTCCAATGCCTGACAACCCTTTCTGTGAAGAATTTTTTGCTAATATCCAACCTAAACCTTCCCTGGCGCAACCTGAGGCCATTTCCTCTCGTCCTATGGATAGTGCCGGGGGAGGCGGTGGCGAGGGGCCGGGAGCCGGCCCGGCGGGGGTGCGGGGAGCGGCAGGCAGGGCCGGGCCGGGCCGGGCAGGCCCCGCCGCGGCGGGCGAAGGGCGCAGCGCGTCTCCATAGCAACCGCCTCCCACCCGGGCTGGGCCTGCGGGGCTCGGCGGCCGCCCCTCGGCGTGAGGCGGCAGCGGGCGGAGCGGGAGGCGCCGGGCCGGGCCCTGGGGCCGCCCGCCCGTGACCTACCTGCAGCCCGCGCAGGTGACAGCCAGCGCCGAGTGCACCGAGCAAAGCCTTCCCCGCCCTCCCCCCTGACCCCACCGCCTCCCTCCGCCTGATCGCAGGCCCCAATGGCCGGCGCGCAGCGGAGCCCCGCCCCGAGCCGGGTCAGGTCGCGCCGCCCCGTCCCGTCCCCCTCCGCTCCGCTCCGCCGCCCGGGGCAGCGGCCGCAGCGCGGAACCCCGGGGCCGCTGTTCGCGTGGGCGACACGGCGCTTCCGCCGCGCCGCACCGCTCGCCTCTCCGGAAGCCGCATCGCACCTTGGGCCACGGTGATTAGCTGGAAGGGCCAGCGGGCAGCGCTAGGATTGGTCCTGCTGCCGAGCGTGGGCGGGGCAAAGGGGGGGACTGGTTTCCTCTTACTTCCGGGGTGGTGGGGTGAGGCGGCAAGATGGCGGTGCAGGCGGTGTATTTGGAGGCCGACGCGTTCCTGGTGTGCCTGAACCACGCGCTGAGCACCGAGAAGGAGGAGGTCATGGGGCTCTGCATCGGCGAGGTGCCGGGGCCGGGCGGGCGGGAGAGCCAGCGGGAGGCAGCGCTGCCCGGGCGGTGCTCGGGGCCTGCGCCGGTACTGACCGTGGGGCAGCGGCCTGCGGAGCGGGGCTCGGGTGTGCGGGCGGGGCTGCTCCCGGCACGGCCCGGTCGCTGGGCCTCGGGCCGACCCGCGCCGGGCTGTTGCCCAGTCGTGGGTTCCAGCTCTGTGTTCAGACTTGGTGCCTCAAGTTGCACCAGGGGAGGTTTAGATTGGATACTGGGGAAAAAATCTTCACAGAAAAGGTTGTCAGACATTGGAACAGGCTGCCCAGGGCAGTGGTGGAGTCACCATCCCTGGAGGGGTTTAAAAGGTGTTTAGACGAGGTTCTTAGGGACATGGTTTAGTGCCAGAGTTAGGTTATGGTTGGACTCAATGATCCTGAGGGTCTCTTCCAACTGAAATTATTCTGAAGTCAAAGCTCAGAGTTGGGGAAGGTTCCCCTCTGCATGCCTGGCTGTACTCTGGTGCATCCCTGTGCTTTCTTTGCTGGCTTTTTCCTTGTATGTAGTTGTTTCTTAGCAGAGGAATGATTCTTTGTTTTTCCTTCTGTGTCATTAGGTTGACACCAGCCGAATTGTTCACATCCATTCCGTGATCATCCTGCGCCGCTCTGATAAGAGAAAAGATCGTGTGGAAATTTCGCCAGAGCAGCTTTCAGCTGCTTCTACTGAAGCAGAGATATCCTTTGGTAGAGACAACAGCAAACTCACGAGTGAGGTGGTTTTACCTCAAACCTCTTTTTATGTGCTGTGCTTTAGGCTTCTTCTGGTTGGCTTGAAGTTGTTTGCTGCTGCCTTCCTATACCTGCATGGTTTGGTGGGCTGTGCTGGCAGTTGCCATTCTCTGGAGTCTTTGTTGGTTCCAGCATTTGCAGTGGAATTCTGTTATAAATAGTTTTTATAATTTCTCTGTATTTTTGGCAAGGCTCTGTTTCCAGGTGCGCTGGAGAGCCTTTTCCCTACAGATGCTCCAGGCCGCTGTATTGGACAGCTTGGTGCTGTGTCACTGCCATGTGCAGACAAAATCCAACTCACTTCTGCAGCCGTGGCATCCTGCAGTGCTGGGGAAGAGGCTTCTGTCAGCTCCCTGCTGTGTCTTGTCACCCCTCTAAAGGGATCTGGAATTCTTTTGACTGATGAGAAGCGCTTATAAAACTCTGCTGTTTTTCCTTGTACAAAAAACTTCTTCCATTTACTCTGCTGGTTTCAAAAGCACCTTGACCTGCACACAGGTTGGCTGAAATGACAGGACGTCCCATGAGAGTCGTGGGCTGGTATCACTCTCATCCTCACATCACTGTCTGGCCATCGCATGTCGGTAAGAGCAGCCTAGGTCCAGGTTCTGTATGAAAAATTGCAGCTGACTAATTGTATTATTTAATTTACTGGATTTTCAGAGCTGCACATCCCAGCTATCGAAGTTTGTTTTCTCATGTGCCCTCTGGTAGGACAAGATTGTCTGGGTGGGTTTCAGGAACCTCTGCCAGTGTAGCCCTGTTCCTGTCTGCGTGTTCCAGGTTGCTCAAACTACCTGTGGCTCAGTCACGGATCAGCTATTGCTGTTCTTCCACACAGGAAAACTAGATCTAGCATGTGGGCAACAGCAAAAGAAGCTGTGGGAACCATAGGGCTGTTCTGATAATTTTTGACTTTTGACACCTGTGAGTGTTAATGCAAAACCAAAAACATTTTTGAAAGAAGCACTTGAGTGTCATATACATGTTGGGCATTATGGCTACACAGTGATTTGTGCCACCAAGCTGATGCAAAGATTATTTATTGTTTTGTTAACTCATCATATGTTTTTAATATTTGCTATTTAATTACATTTTAAATTGCTTTTTTTTTTTTTTTTAACCTGCAACAGTCTGCCCAACAGGTCTGTACTTACCTGGAGTAGGTGCTTTAAAATAAAGCTTGTGACCTTTGTTACCCAGTTCCAGGTCACCCTTCAAAAGGTGGCAAATATTTTTCTCCTCCTTCAAGTCACCAGTGCAGTTCTTATTCTCTTGTTTCTTTGTCCACAGATGTCCGCACACAAGCTATGTACCAGATGATGGACCAAGGTTTTGTAGGGCTTATCTTTTCCTGCTTCATTGAGGACAAAAACACAAAGGTAGGCAACTTAAAAATAGCAATAAACCCTCCAAGTACCCATGGCAAACATCAGCCCCAGGACAAAGCTGAAATCCTTGGATGCAGCCGGCAAGAAGGGCTGAGCTCTGCTTGGAGCACAGTCAAAGCATGGCTGGAATGGTGACATTTGGATCGTAATCCCAACAACAAAAGAATGAGTTACTGCTGAGGCTGCACTCAGCCACAGGCTGGCTCTGCAGCCAGCAGAGCTGGGCTGCTACTGGGGTTCTGGGGCTGCCTCAGATGGGTGCAGCGTGTGTGCTGACACACGCATGCACATGCTGACACGTGTGCCGACGTGTGTGCGTGCGCTGACATGTGTCAGTGCTCTTCGACTGCTCAGCCTGGCAGACAGAGCTGATCACGCCTCTGGCTTCCTTAGGAGATGCTGCTGTAGTGTGAGTGCTGTGTCTTGTCTTGTCTGGGTTTCCCAGGTAGCTGTTGTTTAAGATTTTCTTTTAATGGCTAATGGGTCTGTCAGTATCTGCTTGTAAACAGCTCTGGTGTCCCAGTCGAAGCTCAAAGCACGTGCCTTTGCAGCCTGTTAAAATGCTATTTGAAAGCATATTCTGCTTCCTAAAGGACCTTGTGTTTTTAGCTGATTTTTTTGCTTTTGGAATCTGACTTTCTGCCATCTCTTTTAGACAGGCAGGATTCTCTACACCTGTTTCCAGTCCATTCAGGCCCAGAAGAGCTCAGAGTGAGTACAGCAGAAAAATATGACCAGCATCAGGTTGTATTTCATCTTGTCTCTCCTTTCTGGATTGTCTCAAATAAGAGGCTTCTAGACTCATCATGAGGAGCAAATATTGCATAGAAATGCCTGAATGAGCTCTCCGTATTTCTGTTAACGCAGACTGCTTGAAGGGAATCTAAAGATTAGGACTGGTTAATTTAGCCTAGACAATTTTGTATCTTAAGATTTGGTTCAGGACGTGGTAGTCAGAGTTTGAATTTGTGCTGTAATCTGTGATGCAGAAGGCCCAGCCTTTTGTTTTCAACTCCAGAGGTGGAGGCTTCAGCTTGCATGGTGTAGAGTCCCCACCAACCACACGCATGCTGTGCATCACTTTTTTTTTCCTCTCCTCTCCTGCTTTGAAGTTAATTGTGTCGGCTGCCCTTCTAGGTATGAAAGGATTGAAATTCCTATTCATGTTGTCCCTCACGAAACCATCGGGAAAGTGTGTCTGGAATCAGCTATAGAGCTGCCCAAGATCCTTTGCCAAGAAGAGCAAGATGCCTACAGGAGAATTCACAGGTAACAACCCTGGGGCTGCAGCCCTCTCCATGACTGTCTTTGCTAACATGTTCTGCTCTTGCTATAAGTACCATAACCTTAGCAGGAATATAGAAGATAAGCATTAGCAGCTTGTGTAGGAGAACTGATTGAATACCCTCACATTAAAGAGTTGAAGTTCTCTCAGCCTTGCACACAAAAGTGAAGCGTAACTGCTCCTTTGCTGCAACCAAAAAAGCCAGTGTGTGTGAGCTAATGGTGGCACTTCAGTGATGTGTGTGATAGTAATTAGTGTTTAACCAGGGTAAGAGTGCTGAGAAGTCTGAAAAATAAGTACCTTTTTTTTCCTGTTATTTTTTTTTTTCCTGCCTCTCGTGCCCAATTCTTATGTTTCTGCCCTGTGGGATCTTTGTTATCCTTGTGAACGTACAGGGCTTAAACAAGTGAAGAGTCTTAGATGTACCTGCAGTGTCAGTAGGTAGCTGGTTCTGTGGCCTGGGTTTGCCTAATGTGTGCAATTCACTGCTGCCTTGTCACTGACCTGTGTCCTGTTCATTCTCCTAGCCTTACCCACCTAGACTCCGTCACCAAGATTCATAACGGCTCAGGTAAGGATTCCTTTTCTGCATGCTGGAGCCCAGGGAGCTGCTCCCAGAGTCAAAACAGGAGAGGCTTGAGCAGGGGTTGGCTTGGCTCTAACTTCAGGGGACCGTAGAGCACAGCTGCATAACAGGCATCCCTTTGCCATAAAAGGCACGTGTAAATAACTATAAAAGCACAAACTTCTCTTTGTATTTGTCATACAGTTAATTTCCAATTTCCTTGTTGCATTAAGTCTACTGGAGGAGCAGAATTGTAACTGAATGCTTTAAAGGAAACCAGCAAGGGCTATAAAATAACCTAATCCTGGGTTTTCTGAATGCTGTTATATCCTTTGACCTTTGTACCATTGGTTAAAATTAGAATAGACTTTGGGGTTTGGTTTTTTTTTTTGGATTCATTTTTGTTTTAGAACAGCAGTGGAATTTTGGATTTGGTGATTGTTAAAGTAGCGTCTCACTGATCTATATGCGTATTCGCATCTCCTGGTGCTTCCTCTAGATCGTGTACATATGACATCTCTTTTGCCAGTGAGACAGAGTGAATCCTAATCCTGCTTCTGTTCTGAGATAAATACCCCATTGTCCATTCTCACCTGTTCAATAAATGAGGCATTCTTTGCTCTTGAATTTAGAAATTAATTAGCATCAATGCTGACTTATATGCAGATTCCTGTTGTAGGTCTGTCATCCCCCCAGGTATCTAAAGGTCAGATGGAAGTGCCTTGTTTCACAAACTGCTAATTCTGACTTTCCTGTGGGGGATGTCTGGTTGCTTTGGTCAGGATGTTGGAGGGTTGCCCTGACTGTCTCTATTGCTCTCGATTTTGGGGTTGTTGTAGCAAACTGAGACTTCTGTGTGTTTGCACTGGTGTGATATGTTCTTGCCCTTCCCAGTGTTCACAAAGAACCTCTGCAGCCAGATGTCTGCTATCAGTGGGCCGCTCCTTCAATGGCTGGAGGACAGATTAGAGCAGAACAAACAGCGGGTGCAGGAGCTGCAGCAGGAGAAGGAGCAGCTCCTGGAGGAACTGGCTGCTTTAGAGTGATGGACGAAATAATGACTGTTCAGAAAAGAGATGTGAAAAAAAACTGTCCAAGACCTACTCCTGGCTGAAGGGTGGCCCTGTGTTGCCTTGTGGTGAAGATCCAAGCTGTGTCTCTCCTGCCCCACACAGCAAAGAGCACTTTGACAGGATAAGGGCTTTATCTGCCCCAGCTTGGTGGAGAGCGGTGGTGTCTCTCCATGTGCTGCATGATGCAGTGGAGCTCTAGTTCTGTGATGGGGTTGGGCAGCACCTGAAGAGACATCAGTTCTGGAGGACACACACCATGGAACGAGTTGTTTCTCCCTCTCCTTTATTTTGTCAGAAGTCTTATTGCTTTACATGTGTTTCAGGAGCCTAGAACAGGAGGTTCAGAGGGGAAAAGTGTGTCCCTGCAATCATGTCTGATGCTGCCAACTTCTGCCTTCTTTTAGTAGCTTCAGTTGACCATGATCTTAGATCTAGTAATGATGTTCTGGATTACTGGTTATCCACCCAGTCAGGTAAGAGGTGGAAGGGAAGATTGCGAACAGACCTGGAAGAACTTTGACGTAGGATCTGTGTTCAGCATACTTCAAACCAAATAAAGAATTCCAAAGCCAGAGCTGTTTGGAGTAGAAATGAAATAAATGCTACAAAGTGCCAGTTCCTGCATTTTTGGGACACAATCTGTTTTCTCTTATTCCATGTGGTTTTGTTGCATGCCCAGCACTGATTTTCTCTACAAACTAGCCTGGTTCTGCTGGTGCAGTGAGAGGACTGTGGTTCTGGTCCAGAGAGGAAGAGGTTAAGATGCTGAGAACTGACAGATATGCAAGCCTGTCGTTACATGCTTGACTTAATTGTAGCCATTTCATTAGATTGAAGTGGAATGAAATACCTGTTGAACAAATGGTCTTGCTGATGCATTTCAGAGTATCCCCTGTCAGGTAAATAGTCATCTGCTTTCTGTTATGCGAAGTCTGTCTTGTGTGAGTGAAGGAACCAACAGCACAGTTAAAACTTTTGGTTTGGCTCCTTGGCTTTAATGTAAGTCCTCACATGCTCAAGTAGATGAAAATGAGCTGCCTGAATTACTGCAGTGGAGGCTTTTCAAAGGTCAGTGTCTATCCCACTGTTACTGTTTTCCAGTTCAAGTGCTCTGTACCTTTATCCTTCCTGGGGCAGCAGCTGCCTCACTGCCCCTGTCTTGATGAGAGCTCTTGGAGATCAGCCGGCAGCCCTAACCCTCCTCACCTCTGTGGGGACAGGGCTGGTGACAACTGGTGCCGGCTGGCTCTGCACTGTCCGTGAGGCTGGGGACACCTCTGGGACAAGGTCCAGTGAAGGATGGGGGCGATGCCAGAGGTGACCATGCTGCTGTGCCATGGATTTTTATATCATTGTTACATGTTGCTCACTCTTGCCCATTTTAGAAAAGGCCCTAGGGGCTTATTAGAAGTATTTAATACTAAAATATTACAATAATCTGGAATCCTCCAAAGCATGTTCTTAGACTCATGTTAGACTCATACCACTACATACAAAATCTAAGTGGCATCAAGAAAGGAAGCTTATTGAGATATCACCAGGAATCTTGAAGCCTGGTTTTTAAAGCGAAATCAGCACTGAGTTTCTGTGGATGGGTTTCTATTAGATGAAGATTTGTTACTGAACTAGCCAGGCCCAAAGGAATTTCAAGGCCACCCTGGAAAGCTGAAAACAGGCCATGCTGTGGGAGTGAGGCATTTCTACAATAACAAGGCCTCAACATGATGTAAATCAATGGACCTATCAGCAGTGAGACTCCAGCGCATGGACAGCTCGTGAACATAGATGATATTCAATTAGCGAATGCATGATTGGAGCGTGGACGCGTGATCGAAGAGTAGTTGCATATATAAGGAGGTTTGTTTCTGTAATAAATGGCTCTAGCGTGATTCACATTGAATCGGAGTGCAGAGTCATTTATTCGCTTCTTTATTAGAAGTATTTAATGATAAAATATTACAATAATCTGCAATCCTCCAAACCACATTCTTAGACTCATGTTAAATTTTGTATGTAGTAGTACGAGTCTAAGTGGCATCAAGAAAGGAGGCGTATTGAGATATCACAAGGAATCCTGAAGCCTGGTTTTTGAAACAAAATCAGCACTGAGTTTCCGCATGACTTCGGTGTGACTCAGCCCACGCTGCTCTCTTTTAGTAAGTCCATAGTTTTCCTTCACATACTTTGCAAAGGGTGTTAGTTGCGTCCTGGCAGGAGTGCCGTCCTTCCGCACGGGCTGGCTCAGGACCAGCTCCCCCCCGCAGAATGCACACGTGTAGCGCTCTGTGTCCAGAGACTTGGAATGACGGCCAATCCTGAAATGGAAAAATAAATACTTAGATTTCCCACTTGCAGTAGACAGTACTTGTGGGAAAGGAAGGGCTCCTTGCTCTCTGTCAGGCTACGCAGGTCAGATTTCTAAGCTGGCATTTTTGAATAGGAAACGGACCACATGCTTCACACAGCAGAACGATCAACTCCGTATTACACATTTTTCTACCCTAGAACTTTTCCAATACCTTTTCAGCTTGGTTCCTTGGAAATACCACCCCCACCAAAAAGCCTATAATAGGACCAGTGTTGATCATGAAACCAGAGATGAGTGGCCAAAATTTTTAACAAGTTCACTCAACTACAGTAGAAGGTGAATCCAAATTTTCAAGCATTGCTCGAACAATGTAAAGTGAGAGCAGCCACATGGGGTGTGACCTTTCCCTGCCATCTTCTTCAAAGCTGAGACATATTCTGATCTCTTACTGCTTCCCAAAGACCTTCCATCATCACCTATGGTCCTCAGGAGATACTTCTGCCTGTCCTTACCTCTGAACTTGAACTGACACTACCTGGAAGCGAATGTGGAGTCACATAGTGAGGTTGTGTGGGCTCAGGAAACTTGGAACGACCACTCAGTATCCCAATTGCTTCACAATTTATAAGAGACCTGTGATTTCAAGACACAGGGGACTGCCACGTTGGAGATAAAGTTAATACACAGTCACATGCGAGATCAGAACATTACTCACGTAGCTTTGCACAGGACGCACACATAGGTGAATTTGTAATTAATTTCATAGTTGTGGCATCGTGTTACTACTGGCAGTTCTGGATGAATCATCACTGATTTATTGGCATAGAATCTCCAGAATTGTCCATGTCCGTTGCGAACACCATTGATCAGCCAGGTGGCTGCATGACAAAGCTCATGAACCAGTGTGTCTCGAAGACGATCTTGGGGTAAGGCAAAAGAAACTAAGATCAGTCATGTGCAGGCAAGTACAGGCTTTCAACCTTAGTCACTGCTTCTGGCCTTAGATACTCATTCTTTATTAAGATGCAAGAGTTATTTTGGAGGTTAGAATTACCAGTGTTTTGTTGTTTTATTTTTTCTAATGAGTCCTGAAACATTTATTTAGACCAAGACTCATGGATTGCTTTTCTAACACTGATATTTTTCATCCAGAACCAACTAGAGCTCAGCACCAAATTGTTTCCTCAAATAAAGCAGAATATTTCAGCTGGAAGAGACCTGCAATGATCTCATATTTTTTTACATCTGCCCAGCCTCTTAGAAGGGTTGTGAGGACAAGTACTACCATTAATGATTTATTCAAGTTAATAGGAAATTTCAAAGCAGGGTCCAGTTCCAGTTCTCTTAGGCCTCAGATTCATGTTTTTTGTCTCTAGAACTCACTTTCTCAAAGAAAAAACAAATCAGCATTTCTTTTACCTACCTGCAGAGTCACAGACTTTCTCTGACAGTTCTATGCGAGCATAACGCTTTGCTTCAGGACCTTTTGTCAGCCCACTTACACAATATCCTGCTGTTTTTCTCATTTTCTTATTCCAGATTATTACCATGTTCTCTGGTAGCTGAAAAACAAAACAGTACACGTAATTGAGCCCCAACAGGCCCCAACAGCAAAGGGAAGTAAATGCTTTTATCTGTCAGCAGGCAAGAGAGTTGTACTACAAGTAGCGATTAGGTTGTGGTAACGCTGCAGAGGTCACTAGTACACGTTACTCCAGCGAAAGCTGAATAAGCAACGGTGGTTAAGCAACCTCGTGGTTTTTACAGCAGCAGAAAGCCACAGCTGCCTTTGCTGGGGTCTGCTACAAGAGGCAGCAACAGAAACATTCCTGGGCCGCTGAGCTGATGACAATGCAGGTGCTAGAAAATACATGAAGATAATTATCTGTCACCTCTTCAAAGATCAAACTGATCCGAGGCCCCTCAAGTAGTAGTTTCCTCCTCATGGGCTCTGGGACACCATCCAGACTGCTCACTTAGGGATGGTACAACCATTGCGGCCGGGAAAGTGAGCCAAGCCGAAAACTGCTGCCGTGGTGACAAACCCGTTTCAAAGAAACTGCTTGAACTAAGTCATTGCTATAAAGCTTAACTTGTAACTGAAGAGGATAAAGAGCAATCACGTCAAAAAGCGAGGAGCGACACATTAACCAGCATTTTAGAATTATAGTTTTTGTTTTGAAGCCAACCTTCTGCTCAAAGATGGTTCTGTTATACAGAGAAAAGAGCTTCTGTGCCAGCTCCTCCTTATTTTTCTTGAAATACTTCACATAGTCAGAAGACGGATTTGAGAGATCTTGCAAGAAACAGCCAGGCACTGAGCACACTCTGAGCCTGCAAGAAAAGCCATAAAGCAGTTTACTGAAGTACGGAGATATCACATTGAAAAGTAATGGCCACTTTATGGCCAATAAAGATCTCTGGGGTGCTGCTGCCAGCATAAACCTCTCCTGACTCTCTTCACTGATTTGCTCTTGCGAGGCCAGTAAGGCACACGTCCTTATGCTGCCTTCTTCCCCCACCAGGGGCATGAAAGGGCAGAGCTGTTGCAAGAGTTCTGCAGTTACTTCATTAATTTACAAAACTAGATTATGAGGACTCCTAAGTAGGAAAAGAGAGTGGTTCAGATCTTTGTGACACAGCAAGCCACAAGTATACCAAAACTTGATCGATGTATCAACAGCCCTAACATGATGACCCACAATAAAGGTATATTTTCAGAAATATAGCCAAAGATGCTCTGGGAATCCTCAAGAATTCATACAGGGGAAGGAGATATTCCTCTAGGATGACTAACAGCAATACTGCAGCATGCTGAAAAAGCATCAGTTTTGAAGACATCATTTCAAGGTTTTGTATTGGTATACACAATTATAAAATAGCTAAAAGAAACATCACATGACTAAAAGGCAGAATAAAGGCAGCTGTTAGAAATGAAACATTATTCTGAAAAACTTAAGCTGCATCCATGTAAAGAAAAAGAAACATGAATTCTGCAAGTTATAAGGATACACATCAAAAATATCAAGACAAGCTTGTTAAAAGGCATGAATTCCTAATAGACTCAGTTTTTATACATTTTCAGAGGCAGGCAGCTGGATAAATAGAATCTGTAGGGCCAGTCCACGTTAGAAGTTTGCTGCACCAAGACAACAAATAGCGAGAGAGCTCACACTTACATAGATTTGACATCTGTCAGATTTATTTGTCATCAATTCCTCTAAGCAGAGAACAGCTTCTGTTCTCCCTGTCATACCTGAGAGTGAAAGCTTTTATTTCCAGCTACTTTACCATTAGCAACTGCTGAATTGGCAGCAGAAGTTCCCGGTACCAGAAATGTCACAACGTCATCCTAGGCAAAACGCTTAGCATCTCTTCGTCGATCTAGAACGGTCCTAGAACCCAGTAAAGATGGAGAATCACTTACTTTCTCTCTGTCTTGGCTGATTGTGAGCAACTGACTAATTCATTTCTCGGAGTCCTTCCAGAAGCCACTGTCCTGGAAGGTGTTTCCTGAAGTAAAAGGGAGTTCGGCCTTGGTGTCTTGGCTCCCTCCCCTTTCAGGCGCTGGGCATCCTCACAGGGTGGCCTCATGTTTTCTAGTTCAACAGAAAGAGTCACAGGATTACACACTGTCCAGTAATTGGGAGCACACGGTAACGGACAAAGGTGAAAAGAGTCAAGTATTCCACCTCAGCACACACACTCTCACTGCGCGTACGTGAACACAACAGCTTTTACAACTGATGGAAAGATAATTGCTGGGATATACTACAAAGCTGCCATTCCACAAAGGAGAGGCAAACCCCAAACTTCCAAACATTCCCTCCAGGTAGCGGAGGGAAAACCATTTGTGGCTTTGCTCAGGCACTTCTGTGACATTATGTCAATTCAAAATCATCGCGAGCACGTTGGGAGCAGTAATGCAGAGACACCGTTTGAACAAAACCACCGTTCTGACCTGTCATGTACCAGAAGTCACATCGCTCGTTTCCCAGGCAGGTTCTGATCAGGTCACTGCCTATTTCCCCAGCCCGCACCCGGACAGATCGCTAAAACAAGCGACCCCAACTCCAGAAATCAAGGACCGTGTCAAGGTTTGCGATTCCAGGAGACGTTCTCTCTGCCAGCTTTTCTACAACTGTGCCCCCGTTTGGGCCACTTGTTTCCTTTCGCTATTCAACCATCAATGGAGAAGCCACCACAGCTGCTAGTTCACTTCTAGAAGATGTTTTCTAGACCACATTGACAAATTCTAATAAAAATTAAAATTTGCTCTTTCCCAGGCCGTATTTCCATGCTGTCAGGCATCCCCTTCCATAGGTCTCCTTGCCCTCAACTAGTCCTTGTTAGTGAGGAGGGCACCCTGTGTTTACTCTTCTAGAAAGAGATTTGTTTTCACTTGCTCTTCCTCAGCAACAGCCCTTTTCCCTTGCAGCTGGAGCTCACTTCACTTAGTCGAAGGAGAGAAGGAGCTTCTGGTTCAGGAAATCATCATTACAAACTGTATTTGAAATAAAAACTGCTCAAAATTTCAGTCTTACCAAAATGACAGCTTCACATTAACTGCTATCATCCATTAAAAAACTAGTTATCATTCAAAATCACCAATTAGATTTGTTTTCAGAACAACTTTACGAACAAAAAACATGTACAATTGTAGGAATTGTAAAATCAAGCAATAGTGAAAAACTTAAAAGTTGATACCACAAGACGGGTAGAATCACCTTTCAGAATGCTCAGGGGAATGACTTCTCATTGCATCAAATTCAAATGCAAGATGCCAGTTGCAATTCTAAAGCACAGGCCATACAAATGAACCTAATTAGCTAATTAGCAATACCATTGCTGCCAATAGGTAGCCTGCAGTTTAACTAAGAACAATTGCTTACCAGTTGCGCTTGGCTGATAGACAGTTCTGCTCGTGCTTAAGACTGGCTGTCGGGGTGTACTGCGTTTCATTATCCGTTCTATTAATGATTCAAATTCATCATCGGAGCTGCCTGATTCTACCTCTCTACTTTGTCGTGGTGCCGCACTTGGCACTTCATTCTCCACACCCTTTTCACAGCTGCTTGCTTTCCTCCTAACAGGCAGGTCTGGGCTGCCTCTGGAAATGGGTTCTCGTGGATTTTGGGGAGGTGGGAGTTTTATGCAGCTCCCCGTGTCCTTCAGGTCTGTCACTCCCTTTTTTCGGTAGCCAGGCCATGGACTTTCGTCAAAGACAGAACATTCAGTGTCACTTGAAGCCTCTGAATATTGCAATTTTTGGCAGCAACTGTTTTTCTTTGCAGGAGTCATCCACTTCTTTGGGGTCTGAAGATCTTTCTGTGCTGCAATTCAAAACAAACAGCCCAAAGTTTTGGTAATTTCATTTAGACGACCTGCCTTCTTTCTTTACCCAGCATCTTTTGGCTACAGAGTGACTTGTTACAGCCATAGCAATGCTGGTTTGCATACCCAAAGTCCTCTCTCCACAGCAACCATCCCATATTCGCAGCTTACTCTAATCAGCCATGAGCTGCTGCTCTTTCTCCAGACCCAAATACTTGCAGATCGTCCACAGTATCTGCAAACCTACAGCAACACTTTGGAACATACACTTATCAGAACACTATGACCGTGCTTCCCCCCGTTACCTCTAGAGGAAACAGAAAAGCCTTTGTTACCCTCAAGGAAAAGACAACGTGACCTTACGTTGAACAAGCTGTCCCAGAAATCTATGGGCATAGCAATAAATGCTCTTTCCACCCATTAAAATTCCTGCTTCATATTTGGTGTCCAACAATTACTTGCCATTCTTTGTTGTGCTCTTTTGCACTTTCAAGTCCAAGAAGACATCATCTGAGTCATCAATAAAGTCCTTCAAACTGTAAAACAAGCAAAGAATGTGAAAAGGTAGGCAGGAGCAGGGAAACAGAAGAGTAAGTTTGCCTTATGAAAAAAGCAAACTAAAAAAGCCCCCAATATACCATTGTCAGTTGCTCACAGCAGATGTTACCAGCCACGTCCATCAGTAGGAATGGCCGCAGAGAATGCACAGCTCCAAACAGCCCATTTTACATTTGACCTGAACATACAGATTGGACACAACAGCTCTCCTGTCTGCACTCTCTCCTGCACACGTATCTGCCTCTGAATCCCTACAACTTTTGATTATTGTTCTGTGTTCCAAATGGTAAACATGATACAGAAAACTAATATATAAACATTGAAAGTAATGAATGACAGCACCCACCTTGCTTCCGCCTTTTTAGAAACAGATTTGGGAGTTTTCAATCTAGCTAAAACTGAAACAATAGAAGATTAATTAAGAACAAGCTTCTGTTTCATTTGTTATGCATTTTTAAGAGAAAAGTTTGCAACTAGTAAAAATTCAGTCTAAAGTCTTAAAAGAAACCCCCAAACCGAACATAAGAATCCTTTATATATAAATTCCAGCTCTTAATTCCTCAAAGCTGAGAGCAGCTGTCTGGCATCTCCTTCATCATTCAATCCTTGCCCAGCACAAAGCCCCATAAGAAGTGCTGTTATGTGTCTCGCACTATCCAGTGTAGCCTCCTCGTATATGTGGATCGTTGGGGGAGGAATTGAATTTAGTTTATCAATATTTTCTCCGAGCATTTCAATGACTGCAGGTAGCAGTCTTCCTACTGCAAACAGTTGCCCACATGCTTCTTTCACTAAGTGACTCCAAAAAACATGTTCAGACAAAACAGTAACAACAGTAGCCCGCTGCAGAACAGCAATTCAATACTGCTGCTCAGAAATAAATGTGTTCTAATCACTCCAGGAATACTGAGGTGACTGCCAAACACAAACCCCACAGTAACACCACAGTGATGCTGCACAGGCTTGAAGCAGCGACTCTGAATAGATTATCAGAAATGCCATCAAAATTTCACACACCACTGTTCTGTGAGATTCAGGAAAGCTGAAGGGGAATAAATTTCATTAAAGCATAAATCAGGCTGGGGAGAAGGGAAACAACTGTCCTTTCTTCAGAGCATAGTGGGCCAAAATAGCAGTTAAGGAAGCTTTATTCTCGCAATCTAAAGCTGCATGCATCACTTCAATGAGATTATAAACATTTACACTATGCCATAAGCCCAAAACCAGAAGATAAGTTTGTTCGATAAAGCTTTAATGGCTGATGGGTAGATTCTGGTACCAGGAAGGGCAGATGAGCTACACCCAAATGCTACCCTGAAAACACAGCAAAAGTTAAAAAGCATAAGATAGGCTGAGTGTTGTCCTCTTAGAAAATCACAAGGCGTGGGGGGAAGAATTCAAGACCTTGAAGCTCACAAAATATTCAGAGCGATAAGTTATTTTCATTTTTAGCACTCTGTAGTCTCCACCGTTGCCTGCATTGCGAAAGTAAACACGGATCTGCCGCCTTCCAGCCACCGCGGCCAGGCGGCTCCCTGAAGCCCACGTGGCTCCCTGAAGCCCAAGTGGCTCCCTGAAGCCCAAGTGGCTCCCTGAAGCCCAAGTGGCCAGCAGCCTTCCAGACAACAACCACAGCGCTCCTGCCCCAGGGAGAAGCACCGAGCCAAGGAGCCTGACGGCTGGTCACAGGAAACTGAAAGCTTGCAGAAAAATATGACCTGCTACTTAATAAATCAATTCTCTTTAGTTTCTTGTCTCTTGACACATACGTATTTTCATTTCACTCTTTCCCACAGCTGTCGCTATAGTATGGCAATAGAACAGGGGGATTGGACTAGATGACCTGTTGAGGTCCCTTCCAATCCCTAACATTCTGTGATTCTGTGTAACAGCTTTGTAAATATTCCGCTCCAAGCCCAACTGTTTACTCCCAAATACCTTCCACAGCAGAGCTGACTCGTGACTTTGGGGCTCAACCACCTCCTGGATGGAGAAGGCAGAAAGAGAGCAGGGAAAAAAAGAGCAGACTGATAAATATTTAAGTTTTAATAATGACAGAAAAGTGAACAATGACCTAAAAAATGGGCAGTATCGAAATATTTATCAGATTTAAAAGCCCAAAGGTAGCACAGGAGCTATATACAGCGCATTTTAATTCAGTTAGATGTAAGTAGTAAGGCTTGATGATGCTTAAGGATCGTTCACGTGGCACTGAGCTGGAGTACAGCATGAACTCTAAAGTAATGAGAAATCTGCTTTGGAAGGATCTGGACTGATACAAAGTGATATGCAAAAGTCAAACAGATACGACTTGTTGCCTTACCATTTCAACCACCTCTGTGCAAAGGTTGAATACCTAATTAGGAACATATTGCAAGATTTACAAACCTTTAAATTACTTACCAGTCTGAAACCCACTTGAGATGTAGTAGAAGCATGATTAGTCCATCTAAGGAATGAGCTAAACAGAACTCTTGCAACAGGAAAAAAAAGCAGTGTGTACCCAAGTACCCTCGCACAAAACGATAGTCATAACGGCTGTTACCAAAACGGAAAATACAAACTTCACGTTTTGTATGTACAGGCTAAACGTAAAGATAGGGAGTTATGCACAGCAGAAGCCATCATGTAAAATTTAGTATTCAATTCCATCTTACCAGGACTTTGAGCTACTACGAAAAGCCAAAAACCTCCCTCATACAGCAAAAGCCATGACATGTAAGAGGGAATTCTGAGTAGTTTAGACACATGTTTGGAACAGTAACTGCTTAGCGAATATATTCATTCAAAGACTCTCCGTAGACTGAGAGAAAGCAAGTGACAGGGAACAGACAAAACTACGGCAAGAAGAAAAAACAACGTAAGGCAAAAAGTATCCAAGATTGAGACACGAGATTCAGGAGATTCACTGCAGCACAGGCTGCCCCCGCGCACCGACAACAGGGACTCTGCAGCGGGAGCAATGGGAGAAAGTCATGTGTAAAAACCACCTCGCTGTAACAAGGTAGAAATGTGGCCTTTTAATGCTCTTTCAGAAAACCAACTAATATGTGCTATTACTTACACATTTCAAATTCCTCATCGTCACTGCTGGAAGAGAAGCACAGCACACTGCTGCAAAAAACGGAATGCAGAATAGTATCAAGAACGTTGGGTCAGCAGCAGGAGGGGCTGCACGTCCACTGGTCTGAGACACCGGTGAACACTGAGAGCAAATATATACTGAAAAAACACCCAGTGTCTAAAATAGGCTGAACTGTTTTAAATGGTTTAAAATAGAAATATCAGAACTTGTATATTAAAATTTAAAACAACCACATATGTTCAGTATTCAAGTAGCAATCAATTGCTGTCAAAATCTGAAAACTGAACTGTTTGGAGACGCAGGCTTAGGATGCAACATTGGTTTAAGTTCAAATTGGCTGTCAGAAGGGACAGAAAGCTTGTTTCTCATCTTACGTGTGGTATATGATCAGGTAGTCATGTTGTATTGAGTCTGAAACCTAAAACCACTGAAAAATGAGAAAAAAGCTGTTTTTGTACTTTGCACTTTGACACGGCCGCCAGGAATACCCAGCAACCTTCCACAAAGCTGTTTGGAGCCGCAGGACGGAGCGTGGCCGCTCGGACTGCAGTTCTCATACAAGCCATAACACTCTTACTATTAACTTTATTTTCTGACAAAACCCAAACGTTAACAACTTGAAAAATACACTACACAAATGCTTAGAAATATGAATACAGCTTATTTCAATCACATTAAAGCTACCTAAAGCTTAAAGGCCATAATTCTGAAACACGTTAATACCTACCTACTATCATAAAACAATTGAGGGCGTAAGTTAAAGTTATATTTAGATATGATCTATAAAAATAACGCGAGGGACGGGGCTGCCCCCCGAGCGCGGCCTCACCTGCCGGCCCGCCAGCTCCGGCCGGCCTCCGCGCCACGTTCCGCGGCCGCGCTCCCGGCCCGGCACTGCCCGTGCGCGGCGGCGCGGCGCTCCCCGCCCCGGGAGCCGTGCGGGCCGCTCTGCTGCGGGGAGAGCGCGGCCCGATCCCCGGCCCGGGGCGCTGCGGGAGCGGCGGGGCCCGCCGGCTCCATCGCCTTCAAACCGCCCGCGCCCGCCGCGCCGCTTCCGGGCAGGAGCATGCGCGCCGCCCGCGCCTGCGCACTCGGGGCCGGCGCGGCGGCTCCGCTGCCGGCGGCTCCGCGGGGAGGCGGAGGCGTCAGAACCCCCGCGGCAGCGGAGCTGATGCGGTGCAGCGGCGGCCCGGACCGAGCACCGGGAGCTCCGCACCGAGCACCGGGAGCTCCGCGCCGGGCGCAGCCACCGGGTCTCAAGCCGAGCGCAACCGGGAGACAAAAATACCCGAGACAAACCGGCAGCCCCGCTAGCGGGGCTGACACCGGTTTCGAATCACAGTCCTTACCACAGCGCGGAGCTGAAGGAGCGTATGCAAAACAAAAATACGAATGGCTACACCAAAGGAGCCCGAAATGAATTATTTGCCCTGAGACCAGCACCTATTCAGGTAACTAAGTTAGAGGGCTCTGTATCTCCAACAAAACACTTGTGAGGAGGAAGAGTTTCTCTTTTCTTCCAGCAGACTGGAAAAAAAAATGCTGAATGCTCACCTTGATCAGTAAGCGAGAGACTTTTTAAGGCTTAGCATATGTGAGGAAAATAGGATCATTCTGTTGGAAGTGTAGTTTGGGTTTTTTAATGTGCTTTATGGGCAATTGACTATCCTGAAAGAGAGCTCCGTAGATCTGTGAGGTTCCCGTACACACTGGAGTTCTTGTATTAGTGAAAACGAAGGGTATTTGAAGCAGCTGTGGACAGTGTGACCTGCCATGACAGCACCGCAAAGGCCAAACGAAACAAGCTGCTGTGAGGCTCCAAAACATCTGTGAATGAAGCACGCACGCACACCAGAGCTTCCGTGTTCGGGTGAGCTTAGTCTAAGGCAGGGGAAACAAAAGCCATTTACGTACAAGATCTACCCTCACCTGGGATTACTTCTGCTGGAACAAACAGCATTTTATTTAAAAATTACAGAATGGGAGATGAAAGGCCAGCAGTTCAGAACACTCTTCTGACAGCAGCACAAGAAGAGCAGCAGAAAACATGAAACGTTGGTCAAATCAGTCAAACTGGCAAACCAAAGCTTTATTTTTTTGTTTAAAGTCTTTGCTACAGTACCTAGGACTGCGCCTCTATACATAATTAACAATCATTCCTGAAAGATCTGTATTTGGCACCAGTTTGTGTTTACCTCAAACACTTGCAGGGAAGATTAATTTCAAATCAAATTTGGTTTTTCAACAGAACAGGAGCTGCCATCATGAAGCCAATTAGCTGAGTTATTGGAGAAGCTTAAAGACAAACAAAAAAAACCCCCCAAAGTCCTTATCTAAACCAACACATTACAGAGAGCTCCAAAACAGAGGTCAAACATTAAAAGGCTGATATAGGCTCAAGTGGTTTATAAAACCTATAAAAAAGACTACACCAGCAAATATGCCCTTTCAGTCCACACAGTTTAGAAATGAATGCAGGGAGCAACACTCGCTAGCTGGAAATCTTGTCATGGGAGAACCACACATATACCAACAGGAGTACCCAAAATCAAATGTTAAAACGCTCCAATTCCCAATCCACATAAAAGGAGAGAGATTCATAGGAAGATTAAATCAATCCATGAAATCAGAAGTGGTCAGGCAGTTCAAGCTTCCCCCAGCAACCACTATGTCACTCACACACACAGGCTCACGTACACGGCTCAATCCCATTCAAATTCCTCATGGAATAAAAGGATTCCAGGCTCTATTGAGTCTTTCCCTATCATGCAAGAAATAAGTCTGGCTGTGCTTTAATCACCATCATATATTACTTCAGCCACAGAGTACCAGGCAGATTAAGTAGAAATGCACAGTTTTTAGCTCATCTCCTCTGCAGAAGTGTTTGAGAGGCTCAGTTCCTGGAGAGTTCTGGGGGGGCACACGGACAGTCTCTCTTCATGCAGACTCGGTGGCCTCTACTGGCTTAATCATGTGGTCTGGTTTGTTGCCGGCAGCGTAGTGATCCCACATCTGCAGATAAAGCCGCTCCAGGTCCGTTGTGTACTGTTTTGTGTTGAACAAAGGACTGGATATTCTCTGCTTCCAGACTTTGCCACGTATTTTTTTCAGGCTACAAAAAGAGTTAAAGCAGTCATGAGAGGTTCCAGACACTTCCTAAATACTGCTTACTTTTGAAATCTGCTATTTTCAGCTAACCCAGACCTCTCAGTACAACTGTTTCAAAAACATCTGCTCCCCTACTTCCACCAAATTCATATTACCATTTCATCCCCTTATCATTTCTGATGCAGACCAGGCGTGACCACTTCAACTCAGAAGAGCTGTGACATTAATGCATTAACTTGTTGCGTTTTTTGCACTGCAATAAGTTTTTACAGTGTGTTTTTAACTTGCAGGAAGTGAGGAGCTGCTTAATCTTCAATTTATCAAGAACAAAAGGTGAACTATAACGCACTTTTTACGAGATAAGAACCTGCATATGAGCAACGTCTTCAGAACAGGCAGCATTGTCACTCAGCTGGGAGTGCTGATAAGTTCACCATAAAAGCTGAAGCTGAGATAACTGCAAGACAAGCAACCTCAAGATGAGGATTCCCTAGCTATTTTAAATATTAAAATATCTGCAAGATTAAACGTACTGCTAAGTCTCAGCACTATACCCAAATACAGCACTTTACATTCTCGATGTTAGCACATTACACAGGACAAATTTGCTTACTATTCCAGATCGGTTCCCAGTTTCACAGCAATATCCTCATATTCCTGTCTACTTTTTGCAATGAGCTCAAGACAACCCAGGCAAGTAAGCTGGGAGGCAGCAACTCGTGATGCAAGAGTCTCACCTGTAAAAAAAAACAACCAACCTGTAACAAGTAACATATTGCAGAGTATGAGTTACTTTCCTTCTGCCTCTGCAAGAGGCAAAGTTTGTTAGGCTTGCCATTCACTATTAAAAAATTAATAGTATTCAAACCCCTTTGTTCTACGTAGGTTCCCTGCTGCATTACCTGGCATGGTGACCATCGGGGTCCCAGCCCAGAGCACATCCATGCCCGTGGTGTGCCCATTGCAAAGCGGAGTGTCTAGGCAAACATCAGCCAGTTGCCCTCTCCTCACATGTTCTTCTTTGGGGGCAACAGGAGAAAAGATGATTCGGTTTTGGGAAAGACCCAAGTTTTGTGCATATTGCTGAATATTGGGTTCTCCTACAGCTGGGAAACGTAGCAGCCAGAGCACGCTATTTGGAACTCTTTTTAGAATCTGTAACAAAAATAAAGAAACGAATACAGAAAGTTTGGTCAGAAAAATTTCCTTTTCCAAACAAGAAATTACAACATAACAAAATGAGGCAAAAGGCACAACCATTTGATACTTTAATCTTCTGAGGTACAGACCAAGAAAAAAAACAGATCACCATTTTGAGTGAAGTAACTGGGATTGCATTTCTAATCCTACTGAAAGAGACAGCAACTCTGCGCAAGAGTTGCTAGAGTGGTACTTGGAGTGCGTACTCTCTAATTTATATAATTTTTATAGACCTATGCTATGGAATATAAAAAATTATTCAAGTATCTCTCAGCAATACACTGTAAACTGGACCTTGACACAGACACTCAGTGCTCAGGTCTATCAGTCTACCAACCGCCAAGGCCAGTTATGACTCAATTGTGCAGAACAGAAAAGACAGAACTTATTTCGCCACAGAATACCAGCACGCTTATGCTGTCCAAGACAAATTTTCACTAGCTAGAAGCACAAATATGACATTAAATCTATCTAAAAAAATGTCTATATTCTATTAACACTAAGTCCTGCAACATGAGCATTGTAAGGACTCAAACAGTTCAGTGTCACTGTTTTCCACAGAACAACTACAGGTTTAACTTGCATGGTTTCTGCTAACTTGAACCAAACAGGTTTGTTCCAAAAGCCTGACCTTAGATTTCATACTAGACACAGATACTCACATTAGCCCACATCTGTAAAGTGGAAGGATCGATCTTATACAGCTGATTAAAGTTACAGTAAACAACAGCATCCTCGGGTAAGCCGTATTGAGAACGGGTAGTAACAATTATTGTCCGTGGAACTTCTTCGCCAGTTGCTGCTTTGTTGTTAATCTAAAGAAAAAAATAATAGCTACTGGAACACTGCAATTGCTGAAAACAAGATCACGCCCTGTGGAATTATCCTGAGACACACTTCAACATTTGTCAGCACCATGACGTTACTGTAAGCTTACCTTTGGTTTTATGAAAACAAAGCTGGCTGTTTACCCATAACAAGAATTTAACCACTAGGGGATACATGCTTGTGGATGTTACAATGTTGCAACCATCAAAGCACAAAACACTGGGCATTTTCACACCCATGGTACAGCTCCCTGAAATTCCAAGTAACTGGAATAATTGGAAAGAAGAATCATAAAAAGGCATTACACGTGGACTCCTTCCTCTGCTCCTTAAGGTCACTTTGTTTCCTTGAGACCAAAAACCAAATTAAGACTTCAAGAAAGAATACAAAAGTGTCTAGAAAGCAATGGGGGTTTTTTGTTTGTGGGTCTGGGTTTTTTTGTGGTTTGTTTTTTGTGGTTTGTTTTTGTTAAGATAAAAGACAACAGGCACAGAAGAGATACTCAAGACTGAAGATACATTAATATCAGTACAGACAGGGCAAAGTAGGTACCTGGAGTGTTCCCTTTATAAATTTATCATACACATACATTTAAAATTTAGCTCAGTGGCAGTGTGGCTGGCTGTTGACAAACTTGACATGAATGACAATGACTCACTGGCTCTGTTAGAAGATGCACGAGATAGTTTAGTTCAACCAAAGCTGGTAAAAGTGCTACTTATCCAGGTCACTGCGGAGACCTAAAAACCACAATGCACAGTCCTCGTTGTCCTACACCCAAAAGTAGCTGAGATCAAATTAGAACAAGCACAAAGAAGGGTTATATCAGTGCGATCAAAAGATATAAATCCCATTTTTAAACTGCACCAACCAAGCTTACATAGTTTCATGTTGGTGGTGGAGTGCCAAGACAAGAATTCTCTATTATCCTCAGGGCACAACAATTTCAGGAAAAAAATGTTAATAAGCTTACTGACCAAACCAAGACATGACCTCTTAGAGCTTAAAGGAAAATCTTAGCTGTGAACAAAGGAACTCATAAAAAGAAACCAAGTAATGAGATTATGGATAGAGTAGTGATAATAAAAGTTCTCATCAAATGACAAAGTGTCTCCTGAATGACCAACTGTAAACTGAATAAAAGTTACAAGTCCAAAGAGTTACGCTAATGTTAAAATATGGGTTTTTTTTTAAAAAAGGAAGAACTGTTGTGCAAAGGAAAAACACAACTGGAACTGGGTAACAGCCCTGTAGGCAGCAAGCAAAGACCAAATACTGCCTTCAAATTCTGAACCATCAAGTGTTATCTTTATGCAATAAGATTCAAATTCTCTGGACTTTAGATACCTCTTGATATAACCCCTACATCTTTGGGGGGAAAGATCATCTTCCAGTACATCTGTGGCTTATAACACAGTTGGGAGTTTCCTTCAATGTGAGAATTAAACAAATCAACATGACAGAAGACAGACATTTGCTTGGAGGTTTTTCTTCCTTGTTATGTTAAACCAGAACGATAGAACACAAAACTCAAGGGAACAGCATCCTGAGGTGTCTCACCTGAGTAGTTGCTAATCCATTACTGATGTTGAATCCATTGATAGTTATCTGAATTTGCCCACGATTAATCATCTCGATCACAGCTTCTGCAATTGTGTTCATAGGAATGACTGGCATACTGAGGGCAGCATTACCATCTGCATTGTCACCACTGTCAGGACACTTCATCTGTGATAAATGACATACCCATCAGATTAGAGTAATAGCTTAAGTCCCCAAGACTTAACACACAAAGAAGTAGCTCTCACCTTAACAATCTTGACATCGGGGAGGCTGTCGAGGAAAGCCTTCAAGTCAATGCCATTCAAAACAATTCTGTTATCATAAATATGGCCATTGGATTTGAAATCAATGACTGCTTTTTTCTGTAAATATAAAAAGTTTCAAAAAAGTTACCAAGTGCTATATTAAATGCCATTTTATAAAGACAGCTATAGAAAATAACAATTTTTCTTGCCCTTATCTTCCTACCTACCTTCAGATGGGGGAACATGTTGGCGTGGTCTCCAATAAAGAAAGTGTTTGGCATGTAAGCTAATTTCTCTGAATACTGCTCAGCCACCTCAACTGGGGAAGTTTCTTTATCTGTGATGATATAATCCATGAACAACGCCCCACTGGTTCCAGGATATCCCAGCCACATTGCCTAAAAAACAAGAAAGCAAGGCTCCAGTCCCAGATGCATCGCAAAAAATAAAGGAAGTTAAAACTCAACATATTTTGAATTTTGCACCTACAGATTCAAGCTCCTTCTTGTGTTTTATCAACGGAAAAGCAACCGTCAAATCCCAACTTTCACTATTGAGACAGTGAACAGTTCAAAGACGTTCTAGAATTGATCCCCTGAGCAAAAGGCCAAAGTACCCAACTATGTGCAGTTATAGCAGAACAGAGACCATCAGTGATTACATCTTCTCTTAGCTGAGACAAACTTCTGTAGCCTAGAGACTGAGGCTTTTCTCCTCCTCTTTCCATAGGCATTTTAGAAAATCCTTAGTCAAAAAAACTACTCCGACATTAATTCTGACATATTCCAACTAGAATTTCATTAAGCCTAAAGAGATTTAACCACAATAACTGATTTCCTCAACTGCTTCAAATACCCTTTGTTTTCACTAGTGCAAGAACTCCAGTGTGTACGGGAACCTCACAGAACTACAGAGTTCTCTTTCAGGACAGTCAACTGCCCATAAAGCACATTAAAAAAACCACACTACGCCCCTTCAACAGAATGATCCTATTTGCCTCATATATGCTAAGCCCTAAAAAGTCTCTCTCGCTTACTGATCAAGGTGAGCCCCCAACATTTTTTTCCAGTCTGCTGGAAGAAAAAGAGAAACTCTTCCTCCTCACAAGTGTTTTGCTGGAGATACAGAGCCCTCTAACTTAGTTACCTGAATAGGTGCTGGTCTCAGGGCAAATAATTCATTTCGGGCTCCTTTGGTGTAGCCATTCATATTAATGAGAATGTGTATCCCATCCTGATGGATGCGGTCTGCTGCTTTTCCATTACATGGTATCTGAAAAATAAATACATACATAGAAGTTATTTTTGTTTTCCATCTTTCAGTAATAAATGTGGTTAGTCATCAGTGTACCAATCAATGTCAGCTGCATAATTTAGGCAAGTCTTAAATCTCATTACTCCTGGTTTTACAGAGGTGTAAGTCATCAACTCAATCCAAAAAATCCCTGTTGAAGCAAAAAAATATCCCTGTAAGTTTGCTAGCCACAGCTAAAACAGCTGCTTACAGAAATTTTAACTGTGGTACTGAAGATTGCCTCTGCACATTCAAATCAGTGGAGTGATACTTAGCACTAACAGGCTCAGAAAGTCGTGCACAGAAATATCACAAATGCATAATGGAAGGAATTTGGTCAAGCAACGCTGAAACTACTTCAGTTCCTGGCTAAATCAAAGACAAAGAGCGCAACTTCACACAACGTATTACCAATGACTTTCAAGAAGAACAGCAAAGCCTTGGAAATTACAATTGTGTCTCTTCCTGTCTAATACTGAAAGGTAAACAATTTTTGGTTTTAAATTCCTCCAAGAATTAGTTATATAATTAGTCATTACCTACAAGCAGATACAACAAAATATTTGAGAGATGTCTCTAGTTCAGCAGCAGTAAAACAAAAACCAAAAGCTAGAAATTGAGACTACACAAAGCAGAACAGCCCCACCACTCCTGTAAGGCTAATTAATGATCAGAAGTAACACAAGGCAAGTTGTAGATTCCCAAACTAAGATAATACAAAGAAATCACTTCAAACTGAAGGTCAAGAGTAAGCCAATTAACTACTCTGCAGTTACTGCTAATGCTGACTTGCTCTACAATTAATGTGCACCATGAAAGCACTTTGTTTTTGTAAAAAGGAAAAGCTACTTCACATTTTACAGCGGTGTAAACACATGCACGTGGACAGTTATATCTCTGGGTGGACAACAATCTGAGTTCCCACCTCGGTTTAACTTCCAGTAAGTTACACTGCTATTGCAATGGATCACAGCAAACTGTTTCTACCTGTTTGACCCTCCTGTACAAATCTCTAAGAGTTGCACTGTCACCTAAAAACAGGAGTTTGATGCCTCAGGAATTTTAAATATGAAAACTCAGTGGATCAATAAGGGCAAAGGAAATAATTTTTCCCTACATAACTGTTAAATGCAACAACCAATATAAAATTGCTGCCCTGTTCTACTATGACCCAGGGCTTTCAAACATCCACAGCTGCAAAAGCAGAGGGGGACAAATGGCTTTCCACAAGCTGAAGCCCATTATTCTACAAGAACATTTTAGAAGATCAACTTGGCAAAATCCATCTCAAATAGCAATTCTGCAGACATCAATTTAATGTTGTTACTTAGGACAACATGTTCCGAACAACATTGTAAGTTTTAAAACTACATGTAAGTTTATTTATCACCTAACGTGGGACTGTCCAGGTGCCACTGATTATCCCATATTGCTTTGGGTTTTGCCAGGTATCCTGAGATATCATAGCAACTCCTTGACTTCTCTGTATACCGAAATCCCCATCAGTTTGCATATGGAACTTAGAAAAAGCCAAAACCACCTGTAAGCATTACCAAAACAGTGTTGGGATAGAGAGGCAAAATCCTCCCTCTATCCTGCTTCACTGTAGTAAACCAAGCTCAAATATATTTGTAGTTGTAGCATCTTGACTTATCCATGACATTCAGATATGACTATTACCTGAAGATCTAATGGAACAGTTATTCAATATTGTCAATATTACTTTTTAATAATCACATGGAGGTCACATAATAGCCATCACATCCCTGGTAAGGTGTAACACCAATATATCTACTAACACCAAAATCTCAAGACTAACATCAGCCTAATTCAAGAAGTGATTGCAACTAAAAACCTCAAACTACAGGCTGATCTCTTTCTTCATTTAGGGTTTGTTAAAAGGAAAGTTCATCAAAAAGCTCACCTGAGATAAGTCAATGAAATGATTTGCTTCAGCCATCACTTTTACACGGAAGTTTGTACCATCATCAGGACTCAGAGCATAACAGAACACCTAGAATATGAGGCACCAAAAATTGAGTATCTGCAACAACTTGCCAACAAAGTAACTTTGCTATAAAACATATGCTATTGCAATTTTAAAATTACATTAGCAAAATTACACCTAGTTTCATACAAATTATATTTATTTGTGTGGCATTTACCAGCTGAGAAAGATGTCCAGAGAAAAGGGGGCACTAGGCATTCGGACACATTGGCACCAGACCCCAGTTTTACCTGGTTTTGGTGTTGAGAGTATGACCCTGCATCTTGCACAGACATATATATATAATGTTCTCAGCACTCCAAGGTAAAGTAATTTTAACAAATGGATTTGCATAAGCATTTAATTCTTTAAGAATGCCTTTTACAATACACCTTTGAATGCGTAATTAGTGAGAATCATAATAATGAACTCGAGCTGAACAGACAAGCTAAGCCTTGGGGAAGCTTTTTAACAGATTCTTTAAAGAGTGACTAGTTCTCTCCAATTAAGAAACTGCAAATGTATCTGAGAAACTCAAGGTTGGCAGGTTACATAAATAGGCATCTTTAGCTAACCTAGCACATACATAGAACAGAACCAATATGCAAATAATATATTATCTTGCAGGACATAAGCATGAGTTTAGCAAAAAACAAAACAAAACAAAACCAGATAACTTGTCTTTAGTATTTAAATTAAGCACTGTAGAGCTTTATAAATCCCAAACAGACTGCCCTTTGTCTGGAGCTGATTCAAGGTTACATGTATATTCTCCCCACATCCCATGTACTCAGACCACCTAATTGTTTCATGAAAAAACCCTACTTCTGAGCACACAGCTTTGTCATAAAGGTTTCAGACTACAAAGACTTTATGACCAGGAAAAAGCAAGAAGGTAGGGGGAAAAGCAGCCCAGAAACAACAAAACAAAAAAATTAATTCAAAAACACTTCTGTAAGAAGGGAAGATTTACAAGCCTTTACAAAGATAAGCAAATTTGCATGTCTTGCAAAACAGGAGCTCAAAACCAAGGCAATTTAAACAGTCATGGGGCAAATGACATCACTGGGAATTAGTTCTATTTACAGCCTCAACCCTTTAACATGACACCCAAATAAATATAGATGTGACTAGGATTGCTAAATTGTATATGCTCCTTCTGGAGTAAGTGTGGTGTAACATTTCCTTTTGAAAAAGGAGTAGACAGACCAATATGAAGTTCGTGTTTGTTAATCACATATCCCAGAGAAAAATACATGTAAAAAAAACCCCAGCAGCACAGAGTGAACAAAACAGATGTGTATCTGTACATCAGATGCAACCAGGCACTAGTAGCTTGATGTTGAAACACCTACTCAAAGAACAGCAGCTGAAGCTTAAAAACAAGTTTTCCATGGGCCACAAATCCTAACTACAGTAATTGTAAGGACAGGTATCTAATTTGCCTACCTTCTAAAGAACAGTTCATATTGGTAAAGGAGGCTAACTCTGGAGGAGTTAACAGGCTGGAGAACTCCTCAATCAAAAAAAACCCCAAAAACATAAAAAAAAACCCCACAACCCACACCATGAGAAACAAAAGTTTGCCCTTCCCTAGTTTACCTGCCTGCACCAAGAAAAAGGAAGTGTCACAGCCGTATTTAAAGCATTAAGCATGCCATTTATACTTTTACCTCAAATTTGTCTGAGTTATGCATGCCTGGGATTGACTGCATTAGGTGTGAGGTTGGATGGTTCCCAAAATCAGAGCTCACATAGCCAATACGAAGTCGACCTTCACTAGCCTTCAAATCCTTGGGATGCTCATATGGTGGCTTATGAAGAACATTAATCTGTCAAGAAAACATACACAACTGTTTATAAACTTGGCAATCAAAACAAAACGCTAAACAGAGGCATAAAAAAGCTCCCATGAGTTTATAGAATTAGCCTTATCCCACATTCAACTAGGGGCTCTGTGGGCAATCTGTTGTTTGAAACCTGATTTCTATGTATTTCCATTGGAACCACCCATAATGCCCACAAACTGGGCTACCAGATCTCATATACCTACATCCAGCCAAATAAAGACAGACATCACTATTACAAGTTGACATTTCTGCCTTTCTACCAGTTTATCTGTTAAGTATTCCACCCCTATTATTAAATATACTGATACCACATTGCTATGACCAGGAAGTTCTCAATTACAATCCACTGTGACCAGAACAGTGTTCCTGTGAAGCACCACAGCATGCTTTCTACTCTTACACTCACCATCTTCCCCAGACATCGGCTTGTAGCCACTATCACCAACAGCATTATCAGGCTATTAAGACAAATCAGTTTGAAAGCTAAGTGCTACCTTCTGAAATCTGAAATCCCTACATTAGCTAACCAGACCCCTTCCGCTAGCTGACAGCGTATTTTCAATTTTAATTGGCAACCTGCTCAATTAGTCCATCTCAACATCCATAAGCACTAACAGCTGTGACTCTCTGGAGGAAGAGATATGGAAGTTGCATCAAATTTTAAACAATTTGCCATCAGCTGCATTCTTGGCAGCTTAAGGTGCTGTGCAGTCTTGTGGAAATGGCACACGGTTACATAGTTGCAGCAAGAGATTATATGGTTTTGGAAGAATCTGTGTATGTTTTGGAAGAATCTATGTACTACTAAGTACTCTAAAACCGAATCACAACGAATACTCAAGTATTTCCTACTGTGATGTGCCACACTGTAGCATTGCTGCCATCACCACTAAACCAAGTGCATTTGGAATTCCCAGAGCCAAACGCAAAGCTCGTGCGTTCCAGCAAGAATTCACCAGAAGCAAGGTCAGGTTCCAAGCACTACAGATGCCAAATAGAGACAGATTTTGAGAAATAGTATCACACAGCCACCTGGATCTGTTTCACTGTCAAAAAAGAATAATTTACTCTGCTTTTCCAAAACACCCCTTGCATGTGCTTTGCAAAAGTAGATGAGTAATGTTATGTCATATTCCTCTTCAGGTCAGTGACTCAGAAACCTTACAAAGGCCAATACTAACCACATGAGCATTACATTTTCAGCAGGAACAGGCAAACTCACAAAGCACTTGAACCACAACTGACTTGTATGAAACTTCTTACCTTGTCCAAACACAGATTTCCATGTCTCTCAGCAATAGCCTTCCTAAAACTGTGAGAAAGGGGGTACAGCATGCTATGATGTGGGTGGACAGATGGCAGTCTGTTTTTCTCCAGCTGATCAGCTACAATGCTAACCAGCTTCTTCATTCTTTCATCATAGTCTGTCCAGTCACAGACAATCTAGAAAAGGGAAAAATTACAAGAGCATTAGGACAACAGCTTCCTTTGATCTATATCAGATATTTCACAAGTTGAGACTAATGCTTCTTCCAAAAATAGAAGTGAGAACTTCAGTAATTACTGTTGATGACTCTATAATCTTCTGATTTAAGACTTAAGTCTACTCTTTACGTTTAAATCAGTCATTGGTTGAGGTGGTCAAGCTTAGCATTTGCTGCAGAGGAATCCTAGGAATTACAATCAAAGCTTCATCTTCCCCACCTGCAAACAGTGGGCCAAGTTGCAGTAGGCATCCGGGAAATCAGGTTTCAGTTTCAGAGCAGTGCGGTAAGAGGCAATGGCTTCTGGTATATTCCCTGAATCCTGCAGAGACACAGAAATGAGTTAGCAGATAAAAATATACTCAGGGTAAGTACTCACAGTACCCAGCATACTCTAAGAGTGAATCATTCGCATGTGCTACCTTGTGAATAGAGGCCAGGTTGCTGTGGGCATCAGCAAAAGCTGGGTTTATCTGAATGGCACGGGTGTAGCACTGCAACGCTCCTTGAACATCCTGCATCTCCTTCAAAGTATTTCCCATATTAGAATAAGCATCTGCAAACGTGGGGCTGATTCTGAGAAATAAAGATAATATATGTCATGAGCAATACAAGCTCCTCCTCCCATGAGACACCATACCCATACCCAGACTTTTTGGTTTGCAAAGCAACTACCTAAATTAAAATACAGTACTGTAAGTCACTTTCTGCACAAATCTATGACACCTTCCCATTATGAAAGGCTAGGACTACAGACAGTATCCACTTACCTAATAGCCTCTTTGTAATGCATCAGAGCTTCCTGTAACTTTCCTTGCTGTTGCAGAACACTTGCTAAATTTGAATGCGCAGCAGCAAACTCTGGAAACACCTGGAAGAAAAAGAAGTAGAACCGGTCTCTCAAATGCCCCAAGTAGATCACAGGAAAAACAAAGAAACAAACATAAACCAAACAAAAAACCACCACAAACTGGTGCATTTCTTGCTCTTCTTTTTATATAATTTAGGTCTCTGAGCAGATGTTTCTCCACTTACGACCAAATAGGGAGAAAACCTATGTCATGTTACACATTCCCAACTTGAATTCCCCACATTCAACTGTACCTCAAGAGCCTTCCGATAAAGACGAACAGCCTCCTCGATATTCCCCTGTTCCCGTTTGATGTTTGCTAGATTGTTGAGAGAATCTGCATGTGTGGGACAAAGTCGAAGAGCTGTATTGTAGCATTCTTCTGCTTCTACCACCTTCAAAAAAGGGATACTGTTAATATGGCAATTTGTTGTAACAGCACTGTTTATGAGAAGGCATTATACAATCACTTTAAACATGTTCGAGGTGGAAATTTCCTGAATTATTCTTCCTTATGACTAAGTAAATGAGGGTAACACCCCATCTCAATAAAGCTGGTGAAACCCGGTGTCTAAAATAAACATTCGGTGTACTTTAAAAAAAATGTAAAAGGAAAAGAAGTACTCCTTACACTGCCTTTCTCCTTCAAGGCGTTGGCCAGGTTACAATACGCATCAGGGAAGTGGGGCTGCAGCTCAATAGCCCTCCTGTAGGTGTCTATTGCCAGGTCTATTAGTCCTTGCTCGTAATACACACAGGCAAGGTTACCGTGCACAACTGCGTGATTTGGACTCAAACTCAAGGCTCGCAGATAAGCTGCTACAGCTCTGTAAGAAGAAAAAGGAGGTAAATAATTGTCCACAGAGCAGCAGTTATGTTTAGCTTGGTCATAAAAATGACCTACATAAAAACTTGAAAGGAATATTTATCATTAACAAACAAAACCATCCAGTAAGATGTTACTGAAAACACAGAAGAGTACTGACTGAACTGAAAGCCAAATCATAGGATGAATTATTATTATTATTCATGTTAAAGTTACACTTAATTCTGTAACAACTAGCAGACTAGAAGAAACACTTTGTAAGACAAACAGGAAATGTTTTCCTCGCACCTGATAACATAAGTGTTCTGGAAAAAAAATTTAAGCTTTTGTCTAGTTTCTTTACACAGTCTTCATTACTAGGATAAGCATGAGACCTTTCCTCCATTTTCCCACAGTTTATCATTCAATTGTAACAATACAAACAAGATTATATTATTACATGTCTTTATTCTCTCTGCTAACCTAACATATGTATCATGCTTTATACTTTGAACTTCAGCTTGTTCAAAAGTTAAAGATCTTTAAGTATATGCTCCTGTAGCACTATATAAATGACTGATGTATTCAAATCTGACTTCTAGAAAAAACACAACAGTATACATAGTAAATTCTCAAAAAGGTGATGTAAAGCCTAAAATGATGAGGAAATGTGCCTGTTTGGCCCATTAATTCATGGTTAAAACAAATCACAGAATGATTTACACTGCGTGCAATGCAACTAGTTAGAGTAATTAACCCGTTCCCTGCAAACTTTTATTAAATTTGGAGCTACAAATCACATCTACCAGAAATTATAATCCAATTAACAGATGCCACATGGTACACTGCATATAAACAACAGAGCCTGGATCTTCTTCCAGAAACAAAAGACCCATGTATCAGATCAAAGGTCTTGAAAAAATTAGTTCAAAAAGACAACAACAGTACTGCAACTCCATGCAATAACATGATGCTGATGCATAATAAATACACAATAGTCAATCAGGTGCATGGCTGAATTGCTGCATTTCAGCTTGTCTTACACAGAAGGAAAATTTTAGAAGAGACACACTTGTAGATCATATCCCAAATCACACAATGAGAACAGAGAACTCAAGGGTTCGTGCCTTTCTCAGATGTCTTATCTTCACCCTCCCCCAGTCTCAATTTCAAATCTCTTTTCATCAATACCTTCAGAAAGTCTCATTTTGAACATTTTATTAAGTACAGGAAAGATACATAAACGAATACATTCCACAGGAATTTATTATTATTATTCCAGTAACCGGCTCTGTGTACATTTCAAAGCCATCTGCTTGCTTAGCTTACAGCAGAAATATTTGCTATACTGTCCAAAGAGATTTTACATCAGGAACCTAATCTATATCTTGATACATCTGACCAGCCACTGACAGTGTGACAGTACTTATCTGCTTACCTGTCGAATATCCTTGCCTCCTTCAGGACATTTCCCAAATTGATGTAAGCATCCAAAAAATTTGGGTCAAGTGTTACAGCCTGAAAATATTTTTGAAGTAACAGTTACAAGTATTAACACAAAAACATTCTCTATACAACCTAGTTGATACGGTGTGTTTTACGCATGTGTTTTTTTGTTGGTTGGTTGGGTTTTTTTAGATTCGACAAACCCAATCTATAAGTATCTAAGACTTTACCAACAACTTAGTAATGATGGAAAACTTAAGTTATATAAATCATAGAATGAAGTTATTTATCTGTAGAAACAGCAGTGTACACTACCTTCAAACTTATTCATTTGCCTACGCATCCAGTTGCAACTACTGCAGAATAAAGCGTTAACCATTTCTGTTAGGCTGATCATTTTTAACACTCCAGCCTACCCATGCTATGCTGCCTTTAGTTTGTTTTTAGGGGAGAAAACCCTAAAAAAAAAAAAAAAGGATCCGCATGCTGTATCTACTGTAAAAATAAGACAGCATTTAAAAAATTTAGCAGGCCAGGAAAATAGAGACAGCTTCACAAAAGCGAGAAAAGAACAAACTAATCATATGTGTAGGGAAAATTCAGTAGCCATTTAACTAAAAGAAAACACTTTCACTCCTTTCAAAACTAATGAAATGCAAAAAACTTATAAACAATAAAGTTAAGATGCATTAATAAGCTACATGTGTCTATATGACAGGGCACACTCTTACAGTCTCTTTCATGGGAACTATTACTTCCAAATTAAAATACTTTATAATCTAACACTAACTAGACTCAGATCCAAAAATATCCTGAGCAGTTCAAATTACGTTTTGTAGATCTCAAGTCACAAACATCAGGAAGAAACACTCCACCACATCTTAAATCTGGTTTTAGGTCACTTTAGAAACTTAAGAGATGACTATAAACTGAATTAGGATGCTAACTAGTTACTAACTAGAAAGTATGGGACAACTAGTTCATGACACCAATCTAGAGAAGTCTGAAAGAACAGTGACGAAAAACAATCCTGGAGAAGAGGAATTAATGTGTCACTTAATATCGTTCTCCTTAATTACTCAAAGGACAGTAATACCTGAAACAAAACTACAATGAAAAACAATTTAAAGCAGAAAGTTGTTTCTCTCTCTCACAGATGAAACATGCAGAACATTATTGCCATTGAATCAGATATTTTTTTTTAATTTCTGGAAAAGGACTGTAAAACAAATTAATGAATTTTCTTATATTTGACATGTGCATGAAGTCTTTAGAACAATTTTAAACCTATCCCTCTAGGGGTATATAGGTAGTCTGAAACATCAGGAAGTAAAAATTAGCACAGGATGTTAACTAACAGGATCATAGGAAGTTTTCTGCTGATCAAAGTATTTCTATCATCTACAAGCAGACAACGGCAGTGATGCTGCCTGGTTGAGATAGTTACCTTTTCAAAGTGATGAATTGCAAGCCAAATTTCCCCTTGGGCATTGAAAACACAGCCAAGATTACTCCAAGCCACTGCAAAGTTTGGTTGAGTCTCAATTGCTTTTAAGTAACAGGCCTTGGAACAGTTAAAGAAGAGAGATACAAGGGAAGGGGAATATTTGTAAAAAGAAAAAAATGAGAAAAAAAAATTGTTAGTATGCGTTCTCTAACCAGCCAAAAGTGACCCTGCAGTATAGGCTAGCTTGCGCCAAAACTAATGCGCTGCAAACTGTTGTTGATCCTGCGCCAGCGCAAACCAAAACCCAGGTGCAAGCCCACCATTTTTCAGTTATGCTGATGACAAATTAACACGCCTTTAGACACGAGGTCATGAGAGAAATCATCTTAGAAATAATTCAAGTAGTTCAGTGGAAACACCTGCCACCCTGAAGTGCATAAAAACCAAAAAATTAGTGTGTAAAAGCAACTTTGCACTAAATAAAATTATTTTGAAATGTTCTAAAACAGCTAGAAATTACTTAAAAAAAAAAAAAAAAAAACTAGAAAAACTACTGAAAAAGTGAAGCCATTCTTCGGTTGCAAGCGTCCTTGCCAAGTGAGATGACACGCCTAATCCGCATCTTGTTTCCCAGTTTCTTCAAATACATTCAATCATCTGCAGCTTCAAAACCTCAAATGACAGGATTGCATGAAGGTTTAGGTCCCTGTAATGCAAGCGCGAGAAATCGCTGCGCATCCTAACCAGCACGGCGCCACGCTATCGCTGCGAACTGCTTTGCTCTATCGATTGCCCCTAGGTCCAGTGAACGGCCAACCAGAATCATTAATCTACCAGACAGGCCCATATAGAAACTTGCATATTAAATTTGATGTCTTGACTCTAAATGCGTTGCAACCCAATTTTATCCAAAAGGCTACAGCCTGGAGCTTGGGCAGGCACCCAATCAGAGATTAATCATCTAGTCAACCGTTCACGAGGGCTTAATCGCACGCAATGCGCGTTACCGCTGCGCAGCCTTTGCGCTACTGCAGGATCACAGCGCATCATCAGAAGAGCAGAACGCTGCAATCCAAACAAAGAAGAAAAAAGGAAAAAAATGAACAACCAGAAGAGTTAGAAGCTTTTACTGTTAACTATCTCCAATTATTTCTTAAAAAAAATATTTTAATTTACTTTTACTTTATTTCTTTGAAAGAATTTGTGGCTACTAGTATAAAATATTCTTACATTACTTGCTTGTAATTAAATATTTTAAGCTGTTTCTGAAGCCACAAGACAGAAGATTCAGGCATGGAGGCAAATGGTTTTGCTGTGGCAGTTACAAACCCGTTACCATATTTCTCATCATGTGACTTTTCGGTGCGTTCCTTGCTGGAAGAGGAGGAGGAGGTGTGTGTCTGCCCTAGATCCAGGCCTCGAGCTCCCTTCAGCGAGGCACCTTACGCATGGAATAGGAGGTTTCACCCACCTGAAACCTTCTAAATACAATATCAGTGGTGAAAAACCAAAAACAAGAGAGAAAATAAAACAAGATCATTAGTAAGAGTTCAACAAAGCAATTGCATTTTTTTGGATATGTCTTAACACATGGGAATGAGGACAATCTGTCTGTAACAAGGGAGACATGCAGAAGGGAGAGGGTTAATCAGGGCAATTGCATACAGCAGGGATTTTTTTTTTTGGAAGAAAGGCTCTGAAATATCTACAAAGAAATTAAATTTTAGTTCAAACTGTAAGGAATCTGCTGGCTTGATCTTTCGAATGGACTGATAACCAAAGAAACACATTGCAATTTACTCAAGATGTTTTTCCTCGTTTATTAAGTTCTCACAAAACGGAATAACACTTTCAAACTAGGTGTCTCCAGAGCTCTGAAACAAAGAAGTCAGCAACCTAAGGCAGGCGCAGTGTCTTGGCCTATACCAGTCACACTAAAGCTGCAGTGAAGTGCAATTCATGTTAGCTGTCCGCTTGGTGGGCTGAGAACCAAGTGTCTCAAAGACTGTTCAAACTCTCAATGTTGCTGTACAAGTATTTGCAACCTGGATCTGACCAAATCGATTCGGCTGCCCTAGGATGGTACGCACATCCAGGTTGTTAGGAGAAATCCAAAAAATAATGAACTTTGAACCTGCATTCCCATTACCCCCTAAAGATGAGAACCCTCCCCCGCTGGTGCTGCAGCCAAACAGACAGCTACGCTGTTCATACACTCCACTTCTGAGCATGCGCGTGGGGCTTGGAGTGACAGACGTGGAGTCCAGAGTGTTTCCGATTTCTCCACACTCCTCACCCCTGCAGCGCGGACGCGTAAGGTGGCTTGTAACAAGACTATTTATTTGTGCAATCCAAGTTTTAACATGCCAAGAATTTTAAACTCATCTTGGTGTTCGAATTCTCATTTTAGGAAACAAGACTGCTAGAAGCCACCTTTCCACTACAGCAAGTTTTCTTTCGATCAGTTCATTTCCCAAACAAACCAGCTTTGTCCTTCCGATTTTTTTTATTTTGCGGGAGGGTAGAGGGAAGACATGAAGATAAGATATTGGGGGGGTTCGCATACTGCAGCTATTGATCATTTACTAGCCTTTCTTCCACAATCAAGGGAAGGGAAGAGTTAAAAGAATAAAAATCTTTAAAAGCCAATATTACAAGGTAACATTTGGATAAGTTTCTTCTCCACTTACAAGCCACAAAGGACTTTAGAAGAGCAGCATTTTCAATAGCACCTGCATCGTACAGGGATCTCGAGCTAACCACAGGCTCTCTGCTTGGCACCAGCAGGCAAGCCTCAGATTTGAAGGACTGTTACTTATTTCCAGATAAGAGCATGATGGAGCCCCTGCCCAATACTTCAGAATGGTATCGGATAGTCTAGTTCAGCAGGAAGGCTTGGTAATGTTCCGTTTCTTGACTTAAACCAACTTTTAAACATGGACATGCCATATCTTGCCCTGCAACTACTCTGGGGTGTTTCAGTGCCTTCAGTTTTCAGCAGTTTCTCAGACTGTCTGTAGATCAACGCAGATTTGAAGACTTGGTGCAAAGTTCAAGTTTTCAAAACACTGACGTTTACATGTATTCTACCCAACACCTACCTTGGCTTCTTCCAAGCGACCCAGGGCTTTGAGCAGGTTCCCCAGGTCACTACGAACACAGTACAAGTCCTGAAAAATCAAAGTCATGCTGTTAAGTTTCAGGACTTCAGATGCCCCAAAGGCCTCTCACTTCTTTATGGTTGTACTAAAATCAGTAAGGTTATTTGTTGGCTGTAATGTTAGGTCAAGAAAAATTATTTACATTTGTGATAAATACAAGTTCACCTAGGCTGAAGAACACAGAGAAACAAAACTCCGAGCTCTTGTTAGACTGGGTTTCTATTTTCTTTTCCAAAGGGAAAAGGATATACCCTGTTTCCTCAAAAGTAAGCCCCAGCATGATTTTTCAGGATTTTTGAGGATGCTAAAAATACATGCCCTACTCCAAAAATAAGCTCTAGTTACAGTTCATTAAAAAGGTCAATTTAAAGTGTCCAGCCAGCCATACATGAAAAAATCTAAGCATCTTTTGGAGCAAAAATTGTATAAGACCCTGTCTTATTTTCAGCAAAACAGTGTATGAACACCAGACAATGCTGTATTTTAAGTATTTTTTTGACATAACATCTGACCAAATAGCAGGCAGATACCTTTATCATGCTGAGTAGCACTATACAAATTGAGTACAATGCAAAATAAACAGAAGACAGCAGTCTGATACACTGTTTACTTAAAATGTCAATTCAAAACAGTTACAACCAAAAATCCAAACACCAGATCTATTTTATAGGAGTCACTTACAGACACAGTCAGTTTCAGCCTATAAAACACAAACCCCATGCTCCTGTAAACCAGCCCACAGTGGAAATCTAACCAAGGCAACTCTCATCACCATGATGATAAAGTAATACCTGATTATTTTGCAACATCTCACATTCGAGTCTGAGCAGTGAATCTCTCACTGTGATAATACTGCCTTAAAGCACACAAAGCTAAATATGAGGTTGTTCACTGAAACTTTTGACTGGAGGGAAAAAAAAAATTCCTTGCTTTTCTGTTATCTCAACAATACAGATAAGTACAAAACTAGCAGCCTTTACCGTACTACAATATAAAACTTTTTGCAACAGAAGTTTTTCAAAGATCCTGAAGAAAAGTATTCAGTAGGTCAATAAGTCATGGTGTACAGGCTAAAGGGAAGGGTTGTCACTTGTCCATTCTTTGAAGCCTCCTTGCACAGCAGTAAAGTACAGAGTTCTCCTATAAAATAAAGTTACTTACAGGATTGTACTGAAGGGCGGACACATATGCCTGTACTGCTCCTTCCATATCACCTGCAGCTACCAGCGCAGCAGCCAAATTAATATATCCATCAATGAAATCTGGTTTGAGGCGCAGTGCATGTCTATAATGTTCAATTGCTTCTTGTAGCTGCCCACGTTCCTTGTACACATTGCCGAGATTCGAGTAGGCTTCAGCCAGCAGTGGATTCTGTTTAATGGCCAAAGTGCTGAAGTGAGCAGACCTGGAAAAAAATCAGACAAGTTAGCAAGGGAAAAAAAACCAACACCACACACAAAAAACAAACACAAAAAATAAGACACACAACACCAAAAACAAACAAAAAAACACATACAAAACCAAAACAAAACACCCACCCTTGACTTTCAGTGTTTGCCTGCTTAATTAATGAACATTCATGCTTAAGTAAGCCACCATACAGCCAACAAATCTGGACTTACGGAGCTGTTATATATATCTAACTTCTACCAGCTTAAACTATCATTCTCCCCTGTTCTTACTTTAGATTCTACTGAAGAAAGACAACTCTCATTTACAATCGGTAGTGTGCAAGTTGTCTCACCAAACCAGAGCTCAATGCAACCAGATAAGATACTACAGAAATGCTCTGAAGCATCTTCCAACATGTGTATGCTTTAAGCAATGCTCCACTCAATAGTCTTTTCCAGCAGCAGGATATAGCTGGCAGATGCAAACGCAAAATTCTCTTGAATCCTTCCCCATGTTATTTTCTCATATCTGAACTGTTACTACAACTTTATTCAGTGCCTATATAAAACAAACCTCAACCAAAAGTTCTTACTTCCTTCACCAGCACACACAGATGTATAGCCAGAACAAGTTCAAAATGCTTGAAGAATAGAAAGCACGATCAGGAACAGGCAACCAGAAAGAATATAAAGACAACTTCCAGATTACAAAAATCCTTAACTAATCATGCCACTTTTCAGAAAACAATCAGTCTTGCAACTTAAACCAACCACACTGCAGGTGGAATAAAGAAACAAAAGCTTTTGTTTGCACATGTAAATACCCCCACCACACACAGGTGTGGCTGACATTAAAATATCAATGCGCACAATATCAAAATAACATTAGAATAATGGCAAGATCTGTTGGTTGTTGTAAAGCTAGCTGTATTTCTCTTACCTAACAAAACTCAAAAGGAAGAATGTTATTTTTGACCAGTCCTTACTGCTGTCATTAAGTATTTGTGTTCAGTGATTAAAAAAGAAATAAATCAATGTTAGAACAGAACTTCTGCCAGCTATGCTCAGTACTAGAATTGGTGCAAACTCCAAAGCAAGCTTAACAGAACACTTCAGGTCTCCTACCTGTCCAATCTGCGACACTGGAAGTGAATGGACGACAGTAATAAAAGCACACCAGTGTTATCAGGCTCTTGTCTCCAAAGCTGCATGCAGTGTCTCTCTGCTGCTTCAAAGTCTCCTGCCTGATACTCACGATGAGCCAACTCCGCTAACCCTTGGAAGGAAAGCATACGTTTCGTTGGTTCTGGAGAATCACCAAAACATTTAAGGGGGGAAAACAAAAAGTTAGATGATGGGAACAAAACAACAAAAAAAAATCACAACACAAAACAATGAGAAAAAAAAAAAATGTACACAACTGAGGGATGAATATGTTTGAAATTACATTAACCACCACAGGACACAGCAGTTTGAACTCTCACATCTTCATGCCCCGATCTACTACTATGATATTTCTAACATTATCTGTACAAGTCCATGACTTGATCAGCTAATAATAGAAAACATATAGACTGTAATGACTGTGAATATTTTAAGTCAATCATTTTCCATTAAGCTGAAATAGATTTAAAGAGATTCCTGACGTGATATTGTACTTTGGTTCATAACACTAGAAATGCTGCTAACAGAACAGTGACTCTCCTCACTCTCCCCCAAGACTGTAAATCTTATGCTTTGTACTATTAAAAACAAGTTCTAAAAACTTAATAGGGAAATGAAGGACAGCAGACAAAGACTTCAAAGGACTCAAACAAAAGGAAGTTTTGCTGTGCCAGTAATGAAAAGCCCTTAAAAAAACCCAAAACACATACAAGAGCAATGTGTAACATTCTTAAATCCTCTATACTCCCATACTCTCTACAATAGATGAAAATTGCTTCTCAGAAAAAAAAAAAAAAAAGATGGCCTTAGAACAACATCTGATGAGTGACAAACACACACTTCAATGATTCTGCAACTGGCCTACAGCAGGAACATCAAACAGACAGGGTACGGGGAAGAGTTACTGTTTCTGGAGGCTTAGCTGGAATGGGAGTGACAAAATAGGTTTAGTATTTAAAATACAATTGTGGAGAACAAAATACTTAAATAAAACACGACCAGTTTTAGATAAAACAACCTTAAGAGTGAAAAGCAAATAAAATTTCTTACAAAGCATGGTTCTGTATTAAAATATAGACAAGTGCAGCCTGGAAAAAAACACAACCGTTCATCCCAGAAAAAAATGTTGGCCTTCAAACTCTGCCTTTATGCCAGTGACTCTTACTATTAAAAGGTTTGATTACTGCAAGTATCCCATATTCTTCCTCCTGAAGTCCAGCATTTCCAGTACTCTGCAGTAACTTAATTCCATTCATGGTACACTTCCCACCTGGACATACAGTTTTAAAATTTTGAATTTAAATGAAAGGAAGCACCTCAATATCTGAGTACACATATTTTTGCAGTTGGGTACCACAAAAATCCTCTGAATCTCTAATTCTTTTTTGAGAACTTGAAAGATAACAAAATAATCACAGTGAGATTAGGTACAGAGTTACTAATAGTGTTACTTTTATGAAATTCAGATTGAGTAAATTATTGACATTATTTCAAAATTGCCTTTTTAGCACTAGCAGGTTTTGAAGACTGGATGTAACTAAAGTTGTTTCTCCAGACAGTATATTGTCTCTGTCAGCATTAAAAACTGTTCCACAGTAACTGGAAGTAGCAAAGCTACTTGCTTGCAGATACTTAAACCATGACAACTTGACATGATTAACCAAGTATCTTCATCCAGATGAGATTCCTGTTTTGTAGGAGCCTGGCTTAATAGTTTTCCAAACCCCAAGGGAAAAGTGGACTTCAAGTATCTGTTTAAACCTACTGGCAACAAACAGACACCACTGTTACTCAATGCAAGAAGGGCACCGCTGTTTCAGAAAGGTGCTGATGGTACTAACGCCACCAGAGCACCCACACACTGCTCCTCACTCTGAGCACTCACGCAGGTTTGGCCCTTCTGTCAGCTGCTGTATTTTCGAGTTCTGCTGATGACAAAAATAAAGGAAATCTGGACAGAGGAAGAGCATGTCCCACAGACCTAACGGAATCAGTTCTTCGAATAAATTTAAATCATGTTATTAAGTTTCAAAGCTAGAGCAAAAAAACTCCAAAAGTTTAGACTTAAATTCTTACCACCCCTTGGAAAGAAGTTTCCAATGGTTATCTAAATGCTACATTTTGCCTATTTAAGCAAAAAGGGAAACTGGAGTTGCAACTCCCAGGGCAAGAGAGAAGCCAGTGCAGGACTACTGTGTTTAACACCTGGGAATAAGAATTGCTTAAAAAGGCAAAAAACAGGCAAAACATTAACATTTTCTTTCATTTATCAAGTCTCTTCATAAAACAAATCCTCCCAGAAGAGAAAAAGAAAACCAATCACTCAACTTAGAATAGCCAGTTATCTACATCCAAACAAGTATTTTAGCAACGATCCTCAAGAAGTTCATAGAAAAGCAGGAAGCTGACAGTTATATCACAACATTCAAAATGAGCTGGACTTTTAACAAACAGTTGGCTGGAAGAATCCATAATACAGCCATTAACGGTTACTCATTGAATCAAGTTCTAAAGAAAATAACTGCAGCGAAGAATCACAGCCAGAAGAATCCCTTATAGAGTCTCGCATACATGAATTTACTCATTGCGGCTAACTTGTGCTGCATGCTTCCACTATGACCTTGGAAACGCCTGGTAGGTGCTATGAAAATGACCTTTCCTGAGACTTCTACAGAACACAAGCAAAATAAAAACTGGCACAAAACTATCACAAATACACACAAGGCCGTTTTTTGCCTCGGAAATAACATCCTACGTGCTCACCATCCACTCACGCTCAACCTCGTGTTTAGACCCAACCTCGGCCCAGCCAGGAGCAGGTGCCACCTGCAGCTGGGAGGCGGTGGCGCTGGTGACAGCACAGGAGTGTCCCCATAACCACGCGCTCGGACACGCTGACACACAGCTCTACCGCCACACTGCAGCACTCGGCCTCTCCATCCCACCTCCGCACCGCTGCCTTTGCCCTTCACACCCCCATCTCGGCATCGCCACCCATCTCTTTTTGCACAGATCCTATTTTTTCTACTCCTTTTCCCAGTCGTCTCTTCAGCTTTTCATACTCTGCCTTCCATCCGGTTACAGAAACCCCCAAAAATCCGCGGGATAAAGCGGTGTTGTCCCGTCATCCTTTCAATAAGCACAATACTTCTGGCTCTAAAGAGAAAATGAGATTTCTCCTCTCACCCGTCCCTCGATTTCTGGATCTGTACACTAACCATAGGGCAGAGCCTTTCCCAGCCAGAGCTGGGACAATCAAGACACTCACCTAAACCGTATTCCCCGAAAATAAAACAAACAGTTTCAGAACAATTTGAGGCCTTAATACTTATTTTAAAAATGTTCTTTAAGCTTCAATGACTGTTTGCTGCTACGCTTATCCACAGTCACGCTGAATAAAGATGCAGCTAAATGGAAAGTTAAACGTATTCGCGGGGTGTTAATGTCTCGATCCAGGTCTGGCTGTCCGGAAAAGCACCGGACTCCTCGGTTATGCCACACAAGACCTGCTCCTTCCATGGAGTGAGATCCAAGACCCCTCGATGTACATTTTGGGTCAGGTTTTTACCCTCCCGAAAAACGCAGCCCCCCGCGGTACGATCGACACAGCGATGGGAGCAGCGCGCTCAGGACCGGCCGCAGGCCCCGGGCCCGGGGGGACCCAGCACAAAGGCGCCCGGAGCCGCCGCCTCCCCCCGGCCGCCGCTTCTGGAAAGTTCCGCCGGGAGCGGCCCCGGCGAACGGGGAGCGCGGCGCTGGGCCGAGCGGGCGCGGCCCCGGGCGAGGGCAGGCCCGGCCCCGCAGGCTCCGGTCCCCGCGCGTCAGCCCACGGTACCTGTGCTGTCAGCCACGTTCCCCACGGAGGTCGCCATCGGGAAAGGGGGCCGGCGAGGCGGTGGCAGCAGAAAGGGTGCGGAGAGGCCCACTCGGCTGAAGCGGGCGGCGCAGAGCCGAGCTGCCCACGGCCCCGGCGCGCTGAGGCGGCAGCTCCCGAAATGGCGGAGACAGCGAAAAGCCGAATGGCCGCTGCCGGAACTAGCTCTCCCGACAAGTAGTCCGGGCGGCGCCAGCCAGCGGGCCCGTACGGAGCCCCCGTGCGGCGGAGGGAGCCCCACCGGAACTTCCTCCGCCTCCTTCCGTCGAGCCCGCCCTCGCCCAGGCAGCGCCGCCACCCAGCGCCGAGACATCTTGTCGGGCCAGGTATCCCTCCGCGCGAAGCCGTTGCGACAAACGCAGCGGGACTGCGCGTGCGCAACCGCCCTCGCCGCGGGGCATCCCCGCACATGGCACCGGGAAACGGACCGTTACAGAGCCCCCGGTGACTGGAAAGGGGGAGCCTCCAGTGAATAATGAGCCTTTCCGAGGCCTCAAAGTACCAAATTCTGATTTCTGGGACCGGAGGCAACTTTAAAAAAAAAAAAAAGGGCAGCTGTGGTGAGGTGCTCATCCAAACCAGCCCGGGGTGAGACTGAGGCACGGGTCCTGCTGTAGGCCCAGAGAAAAACTTTCCCTTTATAAAAGTAGTTTCATAGTTGTTTAGCATCAGCAGGTATTTTATTCTGAGCCTTTTTTTTCCTGACAGATCTGCATGCACCAAACAGGCTGGTATTTCTGAGGAATTATTTCACATCTTCAAAGGCTGCAGAACACAGCTGGATTCTGGAACTATTACAAGCTGTGGCCACCCAAAAGTTCAGGAGGATGTGCTTGTTTAAAGCTTGTTTTTCACCATTTACTCAAGTCACATGTTTTATAACCAATAAAATATTATATATTTTTTTTAAATCTTGTTAACGCAGTCCACGCGACACCGTTCCCCTCGCCGAAGCGGGACAGGAGAAACCGGGGAGCGCAGAGTGGCCGCGGGTGAGCACGGCTCACTCGTCCGAGTCCAGGTCGCTGTCCCCTGCGATGGAATGAAAGTCCTCGCTGTCCTCCTCGTCCTCGGACAGGTGGACCTGGCTCAAGACGCTGGGCCCACAGCGCTGCTGCTCCTCCTCCTCCTCCTCCTCCGAGATCTCGTACCCTCCCATGCTGCTGAAGCTGGTGTCTCTCGTGTTGGATTTCGGGTCTGGTTCTTCGTAGCTGCCGTAACTAGGAGAAAGGAGATGCTGTTACTGTGCCATCTTTTCAAATCGGCCGCTGATACGGACAATTCTATATTTAACTCCTGTAAAATGTCCCTGGTGTGAAATCCTTGTGGAACACTCAGAGCCACTGTGCACTTTAATTCTGTGAACAGCCAGCTTTTGAAAATAAAAACAGTTCTGATGAAACAATTGTCTACCAGCCTCCTCACCCCACTCCGATATACTCAGGGCAGGAAAAACTGATTGCTCCAACACATTTCATCTGTCATCTTTAACACAGACAGCCCCTTCCCATCATCTCCTCCAGTGTTTTCTGTTGACTTTGTCAAGGTGCTGTGCTGGACCGATCATTCGCCTGACCCAGCACCTGTACGATCATTTATTCGGCAAATAATAGTATTAAGGGCCTGAATTCCATGAGCAGAAAAAGAACATAGGAAGAGTAGGTAAGCTGATATTGCTGTACTTGTCACCTTCTAATAATGGAACTCTTCCAAAATACAGAATATATATATTTCTATTCTTTTGGACTTCAACTAAGCAGTTTCCTTTCAAGTAAGGAAATGCTTATTTTTAGAGGAAAAAAAAAAAAACAACACAAAGTTAATCAGCTAAATAATCCTTTAACTTCAAAGGCATCTTTAAAATAAGTGGTTATGTTTTGACGAATTATTTTAACAAGATTCTCAGCTCTAATTACCTGATGTTACTGTCCTCCATAACATGAGAGGTTTCCCCAGCGTCTCCTTCATAAGACATCATGCTTTCTTCATTGTCCATGCCCATTCGCGTGTTCTCTTGAATAACATGAGGTTGCTTAGGTCTCACTGCATTGGGCTCCACATCGGAGTCGCTGCCACTCTCACTCAGTTGGATAGCTGTGGAATGAACCAACATCTGGTCACAAATCAGCAGTTTTGTTGTCAGTGACTTGCCCATTGTCTTTGTTTAAAAGCTGCAATATTGACTGGAAGGAACGTCTTCAACGTGGTGTCTCCACAAGGGAGCAGAAAAGGTTATCTGGGAGGTGATAACCCCCAATTCTGATGTTATTCAAGAACAACCTCATTACCACCATTACCCAAAAAAGGCCTTATTTGCTCGCCTACTCTGAATAATTCCTCCTTCTTCCCCCTGAATTATTTTCAGAAGCCATCACTAAATACCACCACAAGCTCTTCTGCACAGCAAGTTTTCTAGTAAAACAGGGAACCAATCTGAAGAACCTCCAGACACCTCTTCCGGTTCTTGATTAACGTTGGCCACACTGTTTCACATCAGAATAAACACTGTGCTTTTACTGAACTGCCCATTGCTGGCTCTGCACACCAAATTGTTGCCCCAGTCTTTTCAGAACCATTTGCAGTTTCACTTGATGAAATAAAAGTGGCCAGATCTTGCCTTAACTCTGCTTTCTTTTGTGTCCATACTTACACCATTCCTATTCCATTCTGTTTTCAGTTCCATTTACATTCATCCAATTTTCTCATCTTGCCCTTTGGTCTCTTTTCCTTTTTGAGTACTAGACCACTTGGCCTACATATCCCAGTTATGCTCTGTGCTCTCTACTGCACGTTTTTGTGATGGAAACATTAGAAGATTAGCTGGGTTTGTGAACAAGCAGTTGCAATTAACCTTTTAGAAAAAAAGGACACCTACATGAGAAAGGATTATCTCCCTCTTCCTCACTCCCATCATCATCATCCTCTCCATCCGACATGAGCAAATCTTCATAGAGGACACTGGCCTGGGGCTGCTGGGCTGATCCTTCTTCTTCATCAGCAAGGTCACCATCTGCATCTTCAACTTCCTAGCTCGTGCAAAACAGGAGTAGTGAAGATCAAACAACACAAACTACCGCTGCCATTTCCAGCACACATCTCTTATTTAGCCCACTGTTCATTCTGAAGTATTCACTCATTTCATAATGCTAACATTTCAAAACTACATTCAAGAGTCTCACTATTGCTATGAATACTGTGATGGAGACTTTTACCACAATTATGCAAGTCAACGCGTAGCCTGTGGCTGGGATTTCTGTAAATATACTCACTGGGGCTGGAGTCTTAGGTTTCCCATCATCATCGTCATCAAACCCTTCAATATCTACGTCAGAGTCTTCCTCACCCAGCCTACCTCGCCCCTGGCGCATCTGGATGGGGAACACAAAGAGCGATACCATTGAGGAAGGCACTACTGGACAGGAACCAAAGGGTATGACTGACATCTGGACCACAATGATGGGTGTGGGTGTACAGGGGGGCGGGGAAGACAAAAAGAAAAATATACGTATATCACTTTCAGAGCAAGGATGCTCTCTATTTATTCTAAGACTGGAGAGCACACAGTCTCCACACACTTTTATCCTGATGTGCTCATCCTTGAAAAGGGAGTCTCCAGCCTTACAGCACCAGAGTTCTTTGTCTACCTAGCTATTTCTGGAAAATACCACTAGATCTTAAGAAGTGCTTATTTTCACAAAATATTTGAAAAGCACATGGCAGTTTGCAACAAATCTTCTCCCCTTCTCTCCCCTGTTCTTCCCTCAGTCACCATGAATCCAAGGTAGAGAGGACATGCAGATTCTGTCCCAAAGACTATAAACTGAAAGTCTATAGAAAGCTTGAAGACTTCAAAATCTAGAAGGCATTCTCAAAGCTACAGACAGCCACAATACTAGATGGAAACATTCATATTCAATCTGTTTGTCTGGATTGTTCCAAATAGCTCTCACTAGTCTCTCTGGTACCACCTTCAGTCTTGTGGCTCTCCTCATTTTTATTTTATTTTAATGGTTATATTACTGAACCTCCTTCTGCTATTCCCTCTCCTCCAACAAGTCTTTTTTGTTTAATACAGAATAAAGACCAATAAAAAATGTTCTCTGGTTACTGTAACAAGTTAATTTATAATGATTGAATACCTTTAACCTGTCTGCTTTTTTTTCCTTTTACAACTATGAAGTATCTAGAGTCACAACCATCTCTTCCTAGGTGTTTGCACAGCTTCTACTCATAAGTGAATGCAACCATAATAATCTCATTATCATCTTCCAAATCTGTAGAATGTAGTTCACCATTTCACTATACAGAATCAACAAGGGATTGCATATTAGCCCTTTGTAGCATGAGTCACCAGGTTTCTACTCCCAGAAGTAGTGAAGCAAACAAATATCTGGCCTTAGGCAGATTCTTCTGCAGCTTTTGATTCTCTATTCTTTGTTTTGCAGAGTCTCAATTCCCAGTGCTGTTTAAATTTTTCCTTTTCCCTCAGAGCAGTCAAAATGAAGGAAATACCATAACTTTCAAAATGGATTTCCTCCTCTGCTTGGGAAACCTGCTGATCTTTGTCACCTGTTTCCTACAAAGTAATTGCCTCTTTTCAGTAATTTCCTTACACAACCCAACTCTCCAACCACATGAAAAAAATCACAGAATCATAGAATACCAGGTTGGATTCTGACCTGAGTTCCTCGCTTCTCTGGGGTAGTGATGGGAGTGTCCATAGCAGACAAATTGCTCTCATCTTGATAGACTGAAGCATCATGTGACATACTGAGGGAAGTGTTGGTGTCATAGAAATCAGGTGGCTAAAGTATATGTGGAAATAGGAGACACAACATTCTCAGGCACTGAACTGAGACTAGAACAGTATCTTGAGAGGCAAGACGGGGACTTCAGGACTAAATGCAAAAAGCATTTTTTTGGCATGGTGTTTATATCATTAAAGACCGCTTAATCAAAATAAACTATTTATTCTTTAAAGAACAAACATGGTAAAATGCAATAGCTCACAACCTCAGGTTTGAAGATTGCCAAACCGCAGATTTTAAAACAGAAGTCAGTACTTCCACACAGTGCAGTCCTATAGAGGCCAAAATCGTAAAGGGAATCCAAAAGGATTAGACAGATTTATAGAGAACAGGCCTCTGTGCAGCTCATGAATACAATGGTCTAGATGCAACACCAGTTTACGGTGCCTGAGCAGCCAACTGCCAGGAGCAGAGGCTTCAGTGAAAGAAGGATCACCACCGCATGTTTGCATCCACTTACTTCTGGACCCTGACAGAGACAGAATACTTGATTACATCAGTCTTTGGTTTGACTCATCAGGGCCCTTTTCATTTCCATTCCTACAATGGAAATGGTGTTGCAACCACAAATGCTGCTATTAGAACTGGAAAAGTCCATCACATATGAAATATCATAGCAAAGCTTCAACTTACAATCAATTCTATGTAAATCACTGTCTCAAGAGTCCCTAAAGCTGACAAAAGCAAAAAAAAAGCGGGGTTTGGATAACGTGTTCTAAAAGCCAATCTGTAGCTTGCATGCCAGTTGACCTCTGAAGAGTTAATGAGGAACTACAGGTTAGGATTTTGACAAAATGCCTGTATAATACACAGCTTATATATTATTACAATCCTAGAAGTGTTAAGAGCAGCAGAAATACTGTTTAAATTAAGCAAAACAGGCTTCCTAAGAATTTAAGCAGACATGTAAACCACAGACAACTCTACTTGCTGCATTTGCTTCTTATCCTGGAGTCCAACTCCTGAAGACGCATATGGGAAGATAAACATTAGTCATCACAACTGCATTTGAAATAAAGGGAACTAAAGCCAAGCAACCATCACCAGACCTGCCATCTGTGACAGCTCTGGGAGCGTGGGAAGCGGGAGCGTTACCTCCAGCCAAGAAGGGAAAGGGCGGCCTTCAGATGGCAAGTTGGAGGGAGAAGCTCCAGAGCTCTCTGCTTTAGCAAGCACAGAGAAGGAGCAAACAACTCATGGGCAGTTCCCTGATCAAGCCTCTTCTCCTCTCTCCCGATCAACGTGGAAAAAATCCAAACAGGTAATACTGCTCTTGGGAAGGAAACCGTCAGATACAGAGAAGAACGATATTTTTGTCCCTCATTCTGAGGTACTGGGATCATCCTTGAAATGTGTCAATAGTTTCAACCACTGATCTCCAAAGGCTCCCTGGCAGCCCGACACTTCCCATTGCCAGGAAGGTCTTTTTCTGCGAAACTCAGTTATACTTTTTTATTTTTTTGGGGGGGGGGAGAGATGGATGGAGTGTGTTAAATATTGCCCCAAAATTGTATGTAGCCTTCTACCTGGCTCCAGCCATATAATCTTGGTATATCTATTGCCTAAAAAACAAATTAAACTCATTTTTCTCTCAAAAATAAACTTTATAAGAGGTTAAATTGTTCCTTCGACTTCAAGCCCCTCTTTTCTGCTCTGACTCTGCTAAAATGAAATGCAGCTGTCCAGATGTAATCACACCAGACTTGCACAGAACAGAAAAATTATTGGTCTACAATTGGGATGAAAAACTGCAAAGAAAGCGTTGCTCTGTCATCCTGCATCGAGCATACAACATTTGAATTTCAATCATTCAGTTATTAGCAGAGATCTTTTCCAAGGCTTATGAACTTCAGCAGTTTTCCAAATATACAAAAGGCACATTTCAGACACCAGGGTGACATTCCCTGGACCATTACCTAAGTTATCAGGCAAATTCCAAAGGCAATTTTATTTTTCAGGCATGAACTTGTCGTTCCCGGTTGAGGTTTTTTATTGATGTTTTTTAAAACAACCAAACAGCCTGAGGCAAGAAGCAGCATTAAAAAAAAAAAAAGCCTAAATGGCTTATAAAACTTTACCAAACTGTAAACACTGACAACGCAGTCAGTCATACAATCTCCAGTCAAAATTATGCTTCCAACTTGGTCTATAATATATACAAAATAACTGACATATCCAATTGTCTCCTATAAAATAATAATGACGAATAAAAAAAAATGTATTTCTATTAGAACCAAAATAAATACAGAATCCCACCAAAGTATGCAGAGGAGTTGTACTTCGCTGACCATATTAGGCAGTTTCTTTGCTCATAGCAATAAGCCTCTTCAAAACTGCCCCTACCAAACAACTCTCTGGCTTCTCAGCACTACAGTATCGATGTTTTCTCCTCTTGTGCTCCTCACCCTTTCACTGCTTGCCTTCTGGGGGTTTCTAACTGCGACACGTGTGTCCTGGTTTCAGCTGGGATCGAGTTAGTTTTCTTTCTACCAGCTGGTGTAGTGCTGTGTTTTGGATTTAGTATGAGAAGAATGTTAATAACACACTGATGGGGCTGTTGCGGGGTAGTCAAGGACTTTTTTACCCTCCCGTGCTCTGCAAGGTGCACAAGGTGCTGGGAGGGAGCACAGCCAGGACAGCTGCTCCAAACTGGCCAAAGGGCTGTTCCTGACCATATGCTCAAAACTGGAGTTGGCCCAAGGGTGCAAATATTGCTGCTTGGGAACCCATGGGCTACAGGTGTCATGGGTGGTGAGCAATTGCAATGTGCATCACTTATTTTGCACATTCTATTAATATTATTATTATTTTCCTTCACTGTCCTATTAAAACTGTTTTTATGTAAACTGACAAGGCTTTTTTCCCCTTTTGATTCTCTCCCTCATTGCACTTGGGGGGATGGGGGTATTGAGCGAGCAGCAGGTCCTAGTTGCCAACTGGGGTTAAACCACAACAACTTGTGCAGTCTTTGAATTTCTAGCCAACATCCAGTTGTACCTGCCCGGATACAGCTCATCTTGAGACCAGTTTTGCATGTTGCTTGGGAAATTACCTTCTTTGTCTAGGTATCTCACTCTCTGAAGCATCATAACTGCTGCTCATCTTTATCCTTAAAAAATAGCTGTTAATACACCATCCAACAAGATACTCTACTAAAAGACAAACTGCAGACAGATGAAGAACAGTAAACAAGGAAGTATCTTTAGATGAAACATCCAGGAGATTGAAACTAGAAGAAAGCAAAAACTTTTCTTGGTCACTTGCCTGTGGAGTGTAGGGACCAGGGGTCATAGGATCAAGACTTTCCAGATCTGCCTCCTCTAGTGCTGCTTCCTTAGCAGTAGAGATGTCTCTCTCAAGTTGAGTCAGGTGCTCATCATACTAAGAAAAAAGAAGCTTGCTAAGGTTGCAGAACAGAAAATTCAAACATGCAAAAATATTACACTAGAGTTGTCCACATACCTCAGCTAAGGTTTGGTAACAGATGTTTACAATCTCCTGGGCTGTTTTTGTGTACTGACTGTCTGGCCCTGTAGTGAGAAACAAATCTCTTTATGCATTCTGACATTTGCTCAGTTCCAGCTGCTGAGGCAGAAACACTGGGTTTCATTACATAGCTCTCATGACACAGGTCCCTAAATCCCAACACCTTCTGATCTATTAATAGGAAGAAATATAGAGCAGGGTTCATACTCAGCTAACAAAGAGCAACCAGTTTGTTCTAGCATTAAAGATATGATTATGGAGACAGGAAGGTTTTACCCTGTCAATCTCAAGGAAATTCCCTAAAATCATTGAAGCAGAGATGTGCAGTGAACAAGTAGAAAATCTTCCCCAAATGTAACTGCCCCATTCAACACAACATAATAAATAAAGCACCACATGACAGTGAAAATGTCACTGTTTAAGCATCTCTTTTCTCAGCAGGAAAGCAACAATCAAGCTCAGGATTCACAGCTTCAGGCTTTGACAGCACTACAGAACAGGGGCCCAGATGTATTCATTTAAGTACAGAAGGCAGCTGAAGCCTTATTTTCACCACCTACCATTGTACTTTATGCTGTTGGCAAGGATGAGGTTAACATCATCCAGGAAAGTCTCTCTGTTCTGGTACTTGTGTTTGGAGATATTCTGGAAGAGATTGTCACCCAGTAAGTAATCAAGTCTAAACATGTCTCAAGTGGCTGCTCAGTACAAGCTACACACCTTGCGGATAGTCTCCAGATCCATTGGATTAGCAATCACCTTGTAATAATCAGGAACAAACTTTTTGTTAACTGGATGATGAAATGGCCAAGACTAAAAGAAAGAAAACAGATAAGTTTAGAAAGCTTCTGTGCACAATTTTTAACAGTTTGAGGTACAAATTTCATAAAGCAAGTCTCCAGAACTGATTAACACCCAAAATGTATGGAAAGTATTTATCCCAAGGCATCTTGATTCCAATCATTTAGCTTCAGGAGGGACACAGAAGATCTACCAGTTGGATTTTTAACTAGGCCTGCTGATATCCATTTGACAGTAGAAACATGTAATACAAAATAGTAATGACTTTTCTATTTAGTATCACTGTTTCCTGCACAACACGACTGCAGTATCCAGCAAGAACACTCATTGCTTGTACAATAAACAAAGAACATAAACCTATGTCTGATCTCACAACAGTGGCTACACGTACCAGTTAACAGTTCATCATGTTGTGACAGCATAGAAAAACTCTAAAATCTGCTTCTAAACATCAGATATCTGATCAGATACCTGAATAGAGAATGGAACTAACGAAGTTTTAAAAAGGGCAGGCATTACGCCCTCTCTCATTCAGTCTAACCACTCTTGTTCCTTCCTCCATTCAGACACAAAACACATAGATGAGCAACACTGAAGTCTTTATCTGTGCGGTTTCATTTGGTAAGCTTAAGGCTGGAGGGCTTTTTGTTTGATTTGAGTTTGTTTGTTTTTAATACTAATGAACTAGTACAAGACTGGGTAAACCTGATAAATTAGAAATCACCTTGAGTTTCATTTGCACCTGAAAACTGCAGTGTTGCAGTGTGCTCCAAGACCTACCAAAGCAAGTGCTTAACCAGCAGGAGAAGAGTATGTTTTACAATGACCATGCTTAATGAAAATCAGTGACTTAGTACTCATGGGAGACTGACACAGGCACTACCCAGGAGTGAGAGCAGCAGGAAAAGACCTGGAACCCAACCTTCACTCCTGGACCTTCGCTCCAATGAAGGGGATGAGTACAGGTGTGTCTGTGCCAGTCAGAAAAATCACAGGCCAGCTCCCTGACAGAGCACTTTTGGTCATTGGTTTTGTTTTGTTTTTTGGGGTGTTCGTTTGTTTGCTTTTTGCAGTGCACTAACCACCACAGTGTAACTATACAGCCATGGGACTATAATCTGCACACTTTGCGCATCACACACACACGCTCTACTCAAGCTACATACGTCTGGAACTGCCATCATCTTTTGAGTGACGATGTTATCCAAAATGAAGGAAAAGGCCACTTGATCATCATCATCCAGGAGGGGATTAATTGCTTTTTCTAATCGAGCCAGCTTATCTTCTTTCTGCAATAAAAGTAAGGAACTTCAATGGCTGACCCGACCCTAAATTAGTAACTGTTGGTATCAGGATAATCTGTCCCAAAGAGACTCCCATTCAGCTTTTTATGAAGACACTTGTTAAATAAGAGGAGATAATAGCCTAGATATAAGAAAATGCAGTTACTTAGAAGAAACTTAACTGAAAGGAAAAATTACTAAAAGAGAACTGGTCCTGTTTTAGCCAAAACCAGGACACCTACATACAAGATCGAGTAACCAGAGTAACAAACAAGCATCTGTTTTTTGAGAAAAACTCCTACGTGAGCTGTTTATAATCATAAAAGTTCAAATACACCGCAGGGTGGGGGGAGGAGTTCCCTTATTCTTCTAATCTCCTTAAAGCCCTGTGTTTGACCTCCTCGCATCTTCTATCTGCAAACTCCACAACCACCCCGACCATCCCTCCCTCTCTGCCCTGATCACAACTCATTCACCAGACTCGCCTCTTTCAGCTTTTCATCACACAGGTCCAGCATGGACTGAGATATCTGTGTCAGTGAGTGCTTTGGCCCTGCAAATACACAGAAAGTACAGTGAGATAGTCCAGCCTGATTAAAAAGGCCAATTATGTCACAATATTAATTAATCTTTACTCCTAAAGCATCTCTGATTATATTTCTACCACAGTTGGGAGTATATGCTCAAGTATACTCTCAATGCACAGAATTATTAAAGTTTAGTATAGATTTTATATAAGAAAAGCTTATTTGCAGCAAATATTCACACTTCTGCCATACATTCTGTTAAGGTTTGGGAACCCTATTGCAGGGGTGTCAAACTCATTTTCACCGGGGGCCACATCAGCTTCTCGGTTGCCTTCGAAGGACCGAATGTAATTTTAGCACTGTATGAATGTAACTTCTGTATAAATGTAGGAGTAGTTACATTCATACAGTCCTAAAATTACATTCGGCCCTTTGAAGGCAACTGGGAGGTGGATGTGGCCCCCGGTGAAAATGAGTCTGACAGCCCTGCCCTGTGGGAAAGCAGCTGTGCCTGGGGAACATTGGCCTCTAAGGCCTCCACCTTTGCCAAACTTTCAGAGTATATGTCATGACATTTCTGTTCCCTCCATTAAATCCAGTCAGTGAAGCACAACAGCTAAGGAAGGCAAGATGGACACTGAAGGAGTATTCAGAAAACCAGAGCTTTCAAAAATTTAATGATTCCTCAAACATGGAAACAGGTATTCGCAACAGAACTATGAACAAAATCTCATTTATTAGGATAAAACAGGGACTTAGCTGTCAAAACAGTAAAGGAAGCGGCAAAGCCACAAAACCAGTGCTGTCAGTGTCCCCCTGAATGCTGCCCAGCCCAGGGAGACTGAATGCAGCTGGGAGGTTTTTGTTGAATGGATACTTTTTGGACAAAGACCTTTCTATCAGCAGTCACAATACAGCTGACCTATAGTTGCCCAACGAATCAGCACTTTTCCCCAGCAGATACATGCTCTACTGCAGAATCTACACTTTTTTGTTTTTTAACTAGCTTTCTGACTTTTCCAAATGGGGAAAAAAATTATTGCAACTAAGAACCAAAAATATGCAAAATCATTATGGTAAACTCTACAGAAAGCTGCATGCTCCAAGGCAATGCTTCAAGAAGTGTGAACTATTTGTACTGAAAGATTAATTCACTAGAGCATAATATTGAGAAAATAAGCTCACAAGTATCTCCCCATGCATCCACGTCTGAAAGCAAAAAGGAAGGACACTCATACTGTAGCCTGCTGAAAATAAAGTTTTGCTCAGCTTCACTGTGTATGAAGCGGATATGCAGGACTTTGCTTCAGTGCCATCTGATTTAATACAGGCACCAGCGTCTTCAGTCATTGAGAGGTCCACAATTGAACTGCAGTTCCTACATCACAGTCATCATTTAGTTACTGTCAAATGCTACGGTCCACTTCTTTCTTATATATGATTAAGCTCATTAACCTTAATACAGTCTTTCAGGTATATCTGGAAAAACATGTTTACTGTTGCCATCTGACAGTGAATTTATTCTGCTTTTCTGTTGCTTTTGTTATTTCTAAAAGATCCACACTTCATGCATGTACAGTGTATTAGCAGAAACGCAGTTTCCCTGCGTTGTCAATAGCCTACCATTGTACGTCGCGCTGTTCTTAACAATTAGTTCCAGGTGTTCCCTGAACTCTTCCCGGGATGGGTACTGCCGCTTACGAACATTTTCACGCAGGGTCTGTAAATCCATGGGCCGAGTAATAATCTTATAATAATCTTTGACAACCTTTGGATTTACAGGTGTATGAAAGGGGTAAGTCTGAGGATGAAGAAAAGAAAATGCATGCTTATTAACACAGGTAATCTCAGTTCAACCTCCACAGTTGAATAGGCACTAACATATGAAACCTTTACACAATCAGTTCCTTAACTGCATCAGGGAAAATATGATAAGCCCCATGGTAGCTATCACTTTCCTCTATAAAATGTTCTTTAATACCATCATAAGAAGAAAAATCTCACAAAGAATTCCCAAATCGAATTTTTGTTAAGCAGCTAAAAGTCAAGAAACAACTTTTAACTTCTCATTTCAACTCAAATCTTCCATTTAATCCTTTGATTTTGCAAGTTTCTGGTAAAATCTGGTCAGAAGCAGTGAAGCACACAATTTTCTCCAGTGCCACTTATATAAAAGTATTGCACGTTACTACATCGAGTGTTACACATATTTTTCTGGTTTTGGTGGGGCTGAGAGGGGGAGAAAAACAAAAAAAAATATATATATCACACCCCAGGCTTTGAATATGTATCCATAAAGAACTATTTGACCTTTTTTTCTGATGTGGATGTTTTAATCTCAAAAAGATTCTGAGCTGAGGTAATTTAGGAAATAATGCACACGAATCGTGTGCAGGGCAGGGGAAAAAGAAGTGGCACAGCACTGATCTGAGAAAAGCCTAGCCTAATTTTGGAATCTATGACACATAACCTACTGCAACCATATTGCTCAAGACACAGGCTTTTGGTCTCATAGCTTAAACTTACATTAGGAAGATCCCTTATGTCATTGATGATGCCCTCCAAGATGGATGACAGCGTCACCATGGGATCTGTTCGCCGTCGGTGGATAGATTTATGAGGACGCTAAAGAAATCAGAGGCAGAAAAATTAACGCAGTTCCAAGATGCAAAATATTTACCCAGAGAAATCCTAGGTAATTTAGTTTATTAATTTATCAATTTACTGGGCAGGTAACTGTGCTGGATGTGGAAGAAGCCCAGGAATAGTAATGTAACCTGCCAGTGGGTACAAACAGAAAAAGAGAAGCTGCAATCAACTCAGTAACACTTTCACTCACATTCAGATAATCACAGTGAACGGTTGTCCCTACTCGCCGCTTCTTCTTTGGAGGAAGCTGCTGTTTAGGAAACTTCAGGACCAGTGATTTCCTGCGAACCTCATCCGCACTACGTAAAAACAAAAAAGCATAATATGCTCTCCAGTTGCCTTGTGAATCCAGACCATTCATCCCTCAGTATTGACTCTGGCGCCATCATACCAAATACACAAATGAAATACTGTACTAACAGTCTGTGTAAAGCCCTTTCACTGTATTGCTGTGATTAATATACGTATCAGTATTCTGCACTATTTTGTTTTTCTTACTACCCTTCAGTATCTTTGCTTCTTCCCTTACCTCTCAATCAGTTGTTTTCCCAGGACAATTTTTGTTCCTTCCACTTTGATGAGTTCTTCATTATCATTGTGAATGACTGTTTTTTCCAGCTCTTCCTCCTGCTCCTCTGTCATTGCAACAGGATTAGAAGGTGGGGCATTTGTTTGGTAGTAAAGAGGGCAGAACTTATTAGTCCTCATATGGCCAATTGCACCACATGCTCCACATTTTAGCTGCAAAATTATAAGAAAGATGACAGATCAGAATTCATACATAGCCTCCCAGTTTAGAGGCAAAGTATCATTAAAATCCCCTTGTCAGACCTTTCATACATCACTAGAACAGAAAACTTTTGCAATACCCGAGATCTGTTAACATGCTTCACACATGGATATGCTTACTTTCAAGTCTGGACGCTCTTTCATCTTCTTGGGTTTCTTTTCTGGCGGGCCCTTGAGTTTCTCTTTTTCTTGGTTCCTTTTTAACCTCCGTAATTGTTCCTGGATCCTGCGCCGCTCCTTCCGCATTTCCTCACGGTGCTGTTCATCAAATAAAGCAAACTTTCGTCTGGAGGGAAAAAACAAAAACCACCAGTTTTTCACCTAAATTGATAATTTACCAGGTCCTCTTCTGCCAGGTCAATCACTGCACAATATCCGTAACACCCTCCAAATGGACAGCCATTAAATCTCTCTCTCCACACAATTACGGTGCTGGGCTTCTACCCTCAATTCTACATTTCTTCATACTGCCAATACAATGAAATAGGCTACAGATAAAGTTTAAAAAAAAAAATCATATAGGTCTTACATGAACTCTTCATCTTTGGTAGTACGTATGCGGCAGTAGGCATCAATAACAGCGGGCTTCCGAACTGTCTCGCACCTCACGTATTCTTTCCCATCCTCATCTCTAAACGTGCGATAGATTTTGAGGCGGCGGCCAGTGGCAGAGGAATTAAGGCTGGTTACAGAGGCAGTGTCATCATCTTTGTGAGAGTTTGCTGAGGCTCCTGAAGCTGATGCTACAACAGAGTGTTTTATTTACTTTTAATTTCTTTCACACTGTAGAAACATCATTGTTCACATACACCAGATAGTTTTGGCTTAAAAACTTCAAAGACATAAATTCAGGAAAACCTAAGCAATAAGTCTCTCCCTTGCTTGCTCATGGTCTCTTACTGTGACATGTGTTGCCCTGAAATGAAGGTGAACTACTATATTATCCACATGGATTATAAAGCCAGAACAGCTACAGTCAACAAGGTGCCCAAGTTCAAACACTTTTACCTGCCAGTTAGGGACCTGTCAAGTTCTCTTTTGTAATGCACTTATAATAAACACGTCTCCTGGAGATCGAAATTGGGCAGCTGTCCAGTTACCTCCCAAACATGCTGCTACAGCACACAGTATAACAGACACTGCTATCAGTCTACATATTGTGCCTCTGTTTCATATACCTGGCTGTGTTTAAACACAAGATCCAATTAGAGTACCATAAGCTGGTTGCAGGAACTATTTGTGAACACTTCTCGAGAAAACGACTCAAAACCAACCCCCATCCCCCCTCCAAAAGAAGGAAAACTTAATCAGCAAGCAGCAGTGTATATCTAAAGAAATAACAAAGTTTATAGTTCAAAATAAGCAAAGCTATGGGAAAAAAAAAAAACACTTTAAATGCATTTTCAGCCACTAACTGCTCCAGAGAAGGAAGAAGCCCCAGCTAAGGATGCTTGTATATTCTCCCTATAAGGAATCCACACTCGCCTCTGAGAGGCCAGATCAGCACATTTTGAGGCCTGCGACTAAGTCCTGCATCCCTTCCCAGACACATTCTGGTGGTTGCAGTTACTTACACAGCCCCTTTTTGTCTCTCCTGTCCTTTTTGCCCCTCTCTTTGTCATTGCCACTGTCTTCTCCCAGGAGCATCCTTTGCAATTCCTTTCGTTCCTGCTCTTCTCTTTCCCGAGAGAGCTGAGAACTAGTTTTCTTGTTCTGTAACATATTCTCAATATTCTTTCCCATCTCTTCAAAGTCACTGTCTTCAGCTGAGCTGCTATCTGTGTCTGTTGACAAGATCTCAGTGGATTCCAGAACCCTGAAACAGGAGGAACCTTGATAGTCAGTTAGGTGCCCCCCCCTGTTACCTTCCCAGAAATACCAAGGTAAAAATGACAAAAGGTTTGAAAATTAATGTTGCAAATCACTACTACAAGAATAGACATATTCGCTCCTCAGTCCTCCTGTAATCCCCATGTCCAAAAGATCAATTGCTCCAAGCCAATCTTCTCCAACAAGTTGATCTCTTCATCAACAGTACTATATTCCCTCCCCTAGGGTGGTGAACTATTGATCTGTGGACAGCAGAACACCTCATGGCAGACTATGAAAATCATTCTACCTTTCTAAAAGGTCTATGCCACCAGGACATTAAGGCTAACCCAGAAGTTTCTATTAACAGCCAAATCCTCTTTCTCAGGGCTGGATTTTGTGGGCCCAACCAGCTGAATCAACATCTCTACCATGACATATCAGTGAGCCCCAGGCACACATAGTTCTGGACTTTATAAGGTGGGGACTGGGTGGGGTTCAAGGCTGTACACATCGGATAAGAACTTACTTATTTTGTAAATCAAAGATGCGCTGACACTCTTCTTTGTATCTCTCCTGATGTTCTGCTACTGAAAACCGAGACCCACGTGCAAATTTGCTCATAGGACCTTCCCCTGAACGAGCCTGCTCTGTGGACATCGTACGTACCACATCAATCACTTCCCACCGGGACAACTTCTTTATCTGGAAAGAAGAAGATGGACTAGAAATGGCTTCAGAGATATACAACTACGGCAGCTGACTGTGGATTTCAAGTCCATTACACACAGAGTATTTATGAGTGTTTATGTCCCTTTCACCTCCAGCTGCTGAATCTGTTAGTGAAGAGAACTCTGCAACCTGCTCCAGGTTGATGCTCACCTCTTCTTCGGGCACTCCAAATTTACGCAGAAGCTGTTTAGCATTTTTGAGAGAAAGTCGTCGCAGATCAGCATCTGTCCCAGTCACTGTCTTTTTCACTGGCTGAGGTTCTTTATCATCCTGTTCAGAGGAAGGTGCAGCCTATTAATGTCATCACATAATAGTCTTTCCTAGGCTCATCTTCAGATATTTGCTCTTCCTAATGCCCCATATTTAATCCATTTCTCCCACATGACTTTCCAGTTATTGTTCCTTGTCCGACCCAACCTTGGGAACTGTACCTTCTGCTGAGTTGGTTTGTTTGGAATCTTCACATAAGAAAATCCTTCACCACAACCGGTAGGATCTGCTACACCAGTCACTTCTAGGAGGCACTTGCCCTTCATAGCGGCAATGAAGGCTCGTGTGGTGTTCCACGGAGCTGTGCGCACCTGCCAGCAAGAAGAGAAACACGTCCTCACAATCCTGCCACTATCAAGGAGAATTCCAAGCTTTATATTTTGTATTCTTCCAGTCATACTGAGAACTTTTCAGTTGACATAATGAGGGTCAAAATTCCACTTACTGATCCTTCAGTTGCCCTGATAAAACCTCTGTGAAGAAACAAGGTGCTAGACAACTCACAAAAGGCATTTAAATCAAAAAACCTTAAGGGCTGAAAGGACATGGCACGAAGGATCCCCAAACACAGGTGTAACCTTGGCAGCAGCATTCCCAGGAAAGTCACAAGAATGTTTGATCTACTGAATCCTACTTTAAATATGTCCTTTATATTTAAAGACCTCGTTTCTCTCCTGCTACGCAGATTTATATATTGGCATGCATTCTCATACATCGCTCTGACAGTACCTCATCATCAATCTTCATTTGGAAATCCTCTTCATTCTCCTCTTCTGGCGCAAAGAAGGATTTCTCCCCATAACCTGCATCCTACAGAGAAATATTAGGAAAAAATTAGAACCTAAAGTCTTAAAAAGGTTACTGGAGAGAGAACTAGAAGTGTATTATGAATCTCCTGTGGAGACTTGTCATGCTGAACAAGCACACTTCCACAGACACTTATTTGCCAAATTCACTGTGACCTACAGTATCACAGACATCAAACTGCCCAGTATTTTGTCAAAACTCCATAACTAAATGCTACATTTGGATTCAAAAAAAATAACCAGTCTCCCTCATAGCCACGTACTGGTTACTTTCTGCTGTAGAGCTCCAGGTAGAAACATAAGCCCTTTCTCATACCTTCCCTTTGCTACCTTTGAGCATAGCTAACTCAATATCTAGACCATAGGTGGTAAGAATATAATGTCTCTCTCTTCAAGAATTTAACTCCCTTCTTACAGAGCAGAAAACGTAGCAAGTTGCCCAGTAGTCAGGGCCTAATTTACTGCAAAATCAGCTTCAGGCAGAAGGTGTCACCTCGCCTCACCCTTCACTTGTCAGTAACTTGCCTTAGAGACTCCAAGGACCGTTTACCTTCAGTCGCTGCTCAGCTGCAATCATGCTGTAATAAGCACAGCACTGTTCCGGGGACACCATCGCTCTGATCTCTTCCTCTGTCGGCAATCTGAAATCTGGCTTTAAAACCCACCAGTTTGAGTCCATCCCTAAAAAATGCACAGATCAAACACTGGGTAGTTTCCCACAAATGTTGGATGCCATCATAATCCTAACTGTATTTCAAGATTTGCTGCAATGCTGGCAAAAGTAGCAAATATGACAAACCTGTGACACTTAGACCATGAAAAGTGACAGGCTTTTTCATTCTGCATTTGTCTAAGTCAACATCCCCTAACTCAGTGTGTTATATCAGGAAACTCTCATACATTCATGCTCATTCAATGTATAAACTACATTCCAAAAGCACCTACTCTATCCTTCACTTCCTCACTTCAAACTCCTTTTCCCTGTGGTTGTATTACAACCTGTTTATCATTCTGCACACACAAAAATCAGAACTCAGGCTCTCAGAGCACTATGGGACTCATGAAGATGGGACAAGCTTCTACTGGCACGCAGCTGCTTGAAAAACACAACACAGCCATACACAGATGGGAGGAAATGTCTATGTGTTGGTGTTGGACATTGTTACTTATGAGTAAACCACTGTCCGAAGAGTTATAAAAAAGAAAATATGCCCCAACTGTAGTTATTTATCACCATCAAGCACACTTGTGCCAAAAGAAAGCGCACATTCATAAAAATTAGAAAAAAAAAAAATCAGATTACATTTCAGTTCTTCAAATAGACATTTTCAAAACCGGTTTACGAGGAGGAAATGCTGTATCCTCCTGCTCTCTTGGAAACTCCAAGAGCAGCAAAGAATAGCTGACCAATACATAAAACCTTTAGATACCTGTGCGCTTGAAATCAGCACAAAGCTTTAGCCGCTTTCGGATGCTACTCTCTGAGTGCGAGGGAAAGGCCTTCTTGATGTCCTCCATGCGAATTCTCCGAGGACGGTCTCTGCTTTTCCAGAAGAGGCGATAAATAAAAACCTACAAAATATGACTCATTTGTGATGTCCGAAGAAAAAATACAGCAAACCTCCAAAGACAATATAGACAGTGCTGTTTCTAGTGACTGCTTCAGACTTCCTACTTAAAACCCATTTCTTCTTATACATTTACTTACTAACTTTTCCAAGCCACATGTCTGCTTCAGGTTCAGGTATTTTTGAGAATGAGATGTGGAAAAATATTTGCCTAGAAATTTTGTATTATCATATTAGAAATGTTCAAGCTTTGGCACAGAAACTTGAACTGCAGATACCTCTTGAATTATGATTTTGAATTAAACTGACAGTAAATTTCTAGAAATTTTCTCCAAAATCTAAATTTGGGGATATTTATTTGAATGGTCTGTGACAGTTCCAAAGCTTAATTGCCTTAAGATGTAAGAAATAAAAAAAGACCTATCAAGCAACTCTAAGTCTGTGCTCTGTAATAGGACTGTGATAAGATCCCTTAATTGCCTCTTAGTAAAACCCACGTAACTGTCATTTTATACAGCACAACCACTTCAAAGTTCATTCTAATTTATTCAGTTTCCTACACTTTTATATAACCTTATAATCTTTTATTTTGGCTAATAAAAAGCCTCCACCATATACTTATCAGTTAGGATGCAAGTAAACAGAAGCAGCATGCTTTAAATCATTAGTTAACTGACAACCAAAGTGGGCTGTATGGTTAACATCCAAATCTTGTAATGTTCTCATCTCACAACAAAATAAAAAAACACAAAACAAAACAAAAAAGAGGAGCCATAGCATGGCAATGAACCTCTCAAACCAGGGCTGTCCACGCCAGGCCCGTGCCTATGCCACAGGCTTTCTCCAAAGACCCCTCAGATCCCCAAATTGTCTCTCATCACATACCTGCAGAAAATCTCTGATGTGGGTGTTAGCTCGTTTAGAGTTGGGACCAGGTACTTCATAAAGCGGGCACTCCTGACCAACTACAAAAATATCCACTAATTCTCGAACATAATAGCCTTGTCGTGTCCGGATGATCAGGAAATCTGTTTCAGGCATCTTATGCAAATAGATAGGGGCCCGGAAAAGGTTGTTTTCAAATGCCTAATAAGAGAAACAAATCAAAGTTTGAAAGTCAGGTTCAGGTCAAGTCAGGTTGACCAAATTTTCTGTAACTTGATCTACAAAAAGATGTTAAAAAAAGCCCAGTCATTCCAATGGTACGCCATCATTTATATCCCAATGTATGTAGATGTGCAGCCAGAACATTCCTTGCTTATGCAGAGAATAACCAAGGATGAAGCACAAAAGCATAAGAAGCATAAGAAAACCTAGAACTAATGCAGAGAGTCTGAAAGGCTCTTTGGACTGACTTTTAAGGAGGTACTTTGAGAAGGGACAGAAAGAACAGATATGCAGAAGAACACTCTAGCCACAGAAACCAGCCTGGGACACAGAGTCTGGGAATGGGAGGAGGCAACAGAAGCAAGGGCTGAAGACTTTGCTCAGAGAAGGAGTAGTTTGTAAGAACCTTACCAGAAAAGCAGAGAGCGGCAGAGTTCAGCATTTAAAGGTAAGACAGTTTAAACCAGCACCAAGGAGGCACTAGACTGTGTGGAACTGGAACAACCATCCTCTTCTGTAAAGGGTTTTCTCCACCCGCAGGGCTTCCACAAGCCTTATCCATTGCTACTCTCTCACTACCATCATCCACATTGCAAAGTTTGCCCTGAGATGGCCCTGTCCTCACTTTAAACTCTCCAGAAGTCCTGTTTTATCAATTATGAAGTCCTCTCAGGCTTGAACAATTAGCACTGACAGTTCTGTGATTAATCTCCAATATCAACCTTCACCTTACTTTTTTCCTGTGGCACAGCATGGACGGAATTACTGCTGCAGCGAGAGCAGCTAGCATTAACTGAAATAGATTTATTTTTACATTTATTATGAATTTTGTAGCCAGGTGCTCTTTACAACATTCTTAATTCCTCTCCTCATGTCAACTGTATGTATTTCAACAACAGAAAAAGCCTCATAAAAGCAGAAGTCTATACACCTGACTAGTAACTGGCACCTACCAGATAACTATTCTCAGAAAGTACACAGAAGGTTTTGTTCACACATCCTGGACTGTTATAAATCCATGGTTTTTACCCCCTGCTACATCTGTTTACTGACCTCCCCAACATTCAGGCAGCTTTGGCCTTCCACTCAGTCCTTTCTCACAGTGTTTCTAATGCTATTACAAAGCAAAGTAGCAAAGACTCATTTCCTGTAATTCCTATCATTCCTACAATTTTGAAAAACATACAAGAGAGATATTTAAAAATAAAAAGGCAAGAACTGAATTATTATCAGTAAACAGACTTAAAATGGAAATTAAACTGAATCCATGTTTTTGGAAGTTGAGCATTATTTGTGACTCAATAAACAGAGCATGAAATATTCTGTCTATTACTCCATGTTCAGCTTTTCTGCCTTCTTATGTTTGCTTTTCTCACCTGCAGTAACTGGCCTGGATGCAGAGAACCCAGGAAGGGAGAAGTGTGGCAATAAACAGTCTCTCCATATTTACAGTCTGGAGCTCCCGGATCTTTGCCAGGTTTCTGCAACATGCAATGAAGGTGCAGTTAGCACTCAGTGAGAGGCAGAAGAAAAAATCACTGTTCAAAAGCAAAACATCTATACTTACCCTTTTGTAGTAATTTTTAATCTTTGTTGCCATGCCAACCTGCATCATTAAAGGGGCATTTTCCTCACTGTATTCAGCAAGGATGAGATCTCCGTCCTTGCCAGTCAGGTCCTGTGGTGTGCGCATGAAGAACATTTCACCCCCGCCAGAAGCCTGGCGCTCCTGCTCTCTCATCTGTGCCGGTGAAAAGCCGGTGTTAGGAAAACAGCACAAACAGATCTGCTGGGCAAACGGAGCCACAGCAGACATCAGATACAAATAACTGTACCTTGGCTTTCTTCTTTATGTGCTTCAGCAGAGGTTGCACAGCATGGGGCCCTGGCTGGGACAAGGCGCCAAAAGAGTATTTCTTCAGGGGAGGCCGATGAAATTGTCGGAGCTTCATAGGACCCATATGGGTGGGAAAGAATGGCTGGCGAAGTTCCACTGCTGGGATGGAGTGCTAACACAGGAACAAAATGTGTGTTAAGAATGACACATCATCTCAAAGCCAAGATTTTGACAGAAAGTGCTTAGGTCCATATATAGATCTTTCTGTACAGAGACTATTTTAATTTTACTATTTCAAACAGTACCCAATGAGAGAAGTTTTTTCTTATCTAGGACCATACAAAGCCATTATCCCTGTCAGTAGGATAGAAGTGCATTTGGAATCACATACATTTTTGCCATTACAGAAGAGGCTGGAATGAGACAAGATTTTAGAAGCGATCAGTGAATACCACAATGAAGGAGGAAAAAAATATCACCTCTTCACCTAGGTTTAGTGGGCAGTAGCTCAAATTCAGCATTACTCAAATTATTTTTATAATATCCAGATTAAAACACACACTCGTAGCAGAACTACAGCCTCACCTCTTGACTATCTGCACCACTTTCCCCGACACACTTCTGCTTCAGAAAAAGTACTACAGAGAGAGACACCAAACAAAAGCATGGCAAGTACGATACAGGAAGATCTATTATACCATCCAAACATCAGTGTTATGAGGCAATCAAGACAGGTTAGTTCAAAATCCTTTCTAATAATTTTAATTAAAAAATTTTAAATTTCTTTCATGAACACTTAACTGACCTGCTGTAATCTAAATTCTGTTTTTATACAAATCCTAAAACATACCCTCAGCTAGAAGCCTCCTACCAAGACACTATCTCTCACTCTGCAGCAAACACTGCTGTGACTACCTGAATGATGTTGCCTCCAAAGGTTCCTCGAAGTCCTTGCTGTTTGGGGTAGTAAAACTCATCATTGGAGAGGTTCCAAGGATCCTTCACCTCTGGCTGAGACATGTTCTAGTTCAATTTTAAACAGAGAGAGAAAGGTGTCAAAAAAAAAAAAAAAAAAACCACACAAAAAACAACTAACTTCCACATCATTCCCAACCTGCAAGGTGCTAAAGCTTACGCTGACCTGCTGTGGTTCTTCCTTGATGACACCTGTTTTTCCCAACAGGATTCGACTCTTCTTTAAAGAAGATTCTTTCTTGTTCTCCTTGGATGGAGAGTTCAAAGTCATTTCTTCCTTTTCATCAGGAATTTCTAAAAACACAAACAATCACACCATAGGACACGTCCCAGGGTTCCCTTTTCTGCACCGTAACCTCCCACTCAGCTGCAGCTTGGTTCACACATTTTGGCCTTTTTGTTCAGTTTCTGGGGTGACTGTCCTCCCTCTACACTCCTCTCCCTTTTCCTCCATACAGGTTAATATGAAAGAAGCTCAACAGACACAGGAAAGCTTAAATCTCTACCTTGCCTTCCTCAGCAGTGACTAGGTGTGAGTGGGAGGGTGACCGTGGGGACCACTTGGGGTATCCACTACTCAACATAAAAATTACTAATAATCTAATTGATGAAAGTACAAGAAGTAGCACCTGTTCTGCCAAAGCTATTCTAAAGAGTTGAGAGTTCAGGCAACAGGAGTGCCAGTACTGCTTCCCAACTGCATCCTTTTCTTCCCCACATATAGACAACACAAGTGTCTGAATTTAAAGATAATATGGACCTGAACCCAAAAGGGATTCCCAAATAATCCCAGGAAATTAGTACAAATTTTAAAAGTTAGCAATGTGTGAAGCACACATTCTCCAAGTAAGGTTTTCACACACAAAGGAGGACCTAGTGACATAAGCTTGGTAAATGCTGTATCAACTTCATGCACAGATCTCACGTTTCTCTATATAAAATAAAAATGGGTTCACCTTTGTCACTACTTATATAAACATTGGCAATTTTGTGGTGTATTTCAGACTTAGAAAGAAAATACTGTGAGTCTGCTTGTCTTTACTTTAACCAAGCTACAATTAAGAGTGATTTTCAAGGTTGCTGGCTAATACCAAAACATTCCCATCAATACATACAGAAATTATTAAAACTGACCCACTTTCCTGAGGAAGCAAATGCAATCCAAGCCTTATAAAAGTGTAGCATTAGGCTGCTTGAAGATTACCAACACACAGATGTAAGAGGAAGCGGTGAATTTAGTGGCCCCATGGAAGACAAAAGTCTCTCCAGCTTGTAGCAATGTAAGCAGGGACTACATTCAAATCAAACTCCAGGAATAGTAAGTTTGCAGCAGCAACAAAAATGCTGACAGGTATTATGCAAAGTCCCTGCTCCCATGTGTCACTGCTGTAGCCTGAAAGAGGCTTAAGGAATCTGCTGCTTCAGGCTTTGAATACAAACCATGCTGAGAACAGCACGGGCTTCTTTCTGGTTTACTTCCCTACCTTTCCTCTTCAAACCAACATGCATGCAAGTAAAATTAAGACAGTTGCTTCTAAACACATGAAGAGTCAGATTAATTATATTAAATTTAAGTTTCAGGACATTAAATTTTACTCTCCTGTTACTGCTTTTAACTTGGGAGCTGAGAGTACATACCATACCATTAGAGTTATTAGTGTTGCCACCTTCTGCTTAGGCCTTTGATTACTTGCAAATTATCTTCAAAAGGCAGAAAAAAGAAAGGTCCCAGTCCATTTACTTCCATTACAGTGTGAGCAGAAATCCTTGCTTCCGTTTCCACTTGTCTTTTCCCATTTGAGTAAAATTTCTGGATGCCATAAACATACCTAGAATTATGTTTTCATCATTTGGATCGAGTGTTAAGACAGGAGGAACCAAGTAGGTTTCCATTGCTTGATCATCCCAGATGATATTGTCTTCCCAACGACCATATACTAACTCTTCATTATCAATTGGGAAAATAGAGTACCAGGGCTTGTCTTCATCCAGGGAAACTGCAACAACCATAAGGCACAATCCTTAACAGTTTTATACACTACCTTGGCAGAAAACCCCTTCAGAGCTCATCCCCATATCCTGTTCCCTCAACCTTCCACATCTTTCAGGGCTTTCTGAGGCAGGACTTCTAAAAGGCAAAAGAAAACTCATCCCGGAAGCACACAGGAAGCAGAGCCCCAAGTCTCAGATTTACCAATGCTTAGAGATTTTGTTCAACTGAAACACAGAGACCCACCAAGAAATAAATAAGGCCTCTAACAGGTTTTAAAGCAAACAAGTATCTCTTTTCTGTACACCTTGTTGCCAAAAAAAGGACCCTGCTACTACACAGAACACAAGTCTATACAGAAACATGTGTCACATATATCTACTCATAGGCCAGAGACTGACATCCCCATTACCTTGCTGTTCAGGGGCCTGCTTTTCTTTGCCCTTTGCTATACCGAGCACTCCTGCTACACTTGGTTTCTGAGCTAGTGGAATTGGTGGATTGAGCAAAGAGCCACTGCGGTTCAAACCTAGAGAAAAGAAAAACAAAAGTAAGGTTAGTTTGAGTGGGAGGGTTCGGGGGCATTGTGCTGCCTTAAATCAGGACTTGGAGGTTGCACAGAGAGGGATTTCCGGCCTGAACCAGGGTGGACCAACTGCTCATGTCACGGAGAGTGTCGTGTGTCATTAGTACAGGTAAGACTTACAAAAACATGTTCACCCGCAGCTTGCTGCTGGAGTCTGCAGCCTCTTTGAAGTTATGTTTGGTTTGCTTTGCATACACTGCTTGGCAATGCATTGGTGCATTTCTGTATAGTCCCTATAAAAGTGAGAGGCCTTAAGCAGAGACCTGCAGTTGACAGAACAGTTGGTCTGGCCTCCAGCAGCTTCCTGTCTTATGTCAAACTGTCATAAAAAAAAAGGATGGCCAAGAAGAGCTCAAGGGATCCTTGTGTGGATGCAGCTTCTCCCAGGGCAGACCAACTCACCTATGCTCACCTTTCACTTATGTCACTTAAGTTAATGCTTTTGGAAGGCGTAAGACCTAACACGTGATCAGACCAACCACTTTTAATGTGCTACTATAGCTTTTGATTGGGACTCAAACACAGTGAGCCAAGGTCTGGATAGCCCGGGCATAACTGTGCTGAAATCAAAATTATTACAAAAAGCTATTTCCAATTTACCTGTCCAACTCCTCAGAGTGTGCTGTACTCATAGCTTAACAGTAAAGGATTGACAGTAGTAATCAATAAAGATCTGGCATTCCCATTAGTCTTTCCTTGTAAAAGCAGGAAAAAATGCCTAACAGATGATAAACATTCGTCCTACACAAGCAATTTAAATTTAAAATGCATCTGCATCTAAAAGAAGTCTGAGGCTTGCAAGAATTGTTACTTCCTATCTAGGAGAAAAGATTACCATTATCAGTTCAGGAGAAACTTCAGACTTTTACACAATTCTTCCAACCAAAAAAACCAAAACATATAAAGAAGATTCCATTGGCCTATAAACAGCAGACATCCTAAGTGCAACACTGCTTGATACTAATGTAGATGGCTAGCATTTGGTATTCCACATAGAGAGAAGAAAGCCGCAGTATTTTCTTTAACAGAAGGGACCTACTTCTGTTTTCAGAAAGAAAGCATCTCAAAATTCTCAACAGAGCTGTGATTTTGCCAAAAAACATTCCCTGACATGAAGAATTATGTTTTGTATTTGAGATGAAAGCATGCAATGAGTCAGCTCAACTACAGCAAGTACGATTCCTATCAGACCACTGATTACCTTGTTGGGCATTGTATGCAGTAGCATTTCTAGTCATGCTGGATGGCAGCCAGCCTGCCAAACTTGCCCGCTGTGTCTTCGTCCCTTTGTGCTTGACATCTTCTCCATTCCAGATAACATCATCCTCCCATTGGAGCTGCGTCACCATAAGGAAGTGCTCATCAGCCAGCAGATCATCCTTCTCATCCATCGACCCTTCATCCTGGAAGGAAAGAATAGTTGCTTGAAGACCTGCATTGACTTTACACTTTCAAACTAAATGAGGAAAATTAAAAGACTCGTTTTGCATGGTGCACAATCATGCACTGGCTCATCACCAAGCTCTCATTGTACAGCAATCCCCAAATCTCCACACCTTCCCTAACAGTTCCCCTCTCACCGCCTCATCCGTGTGTCCTTTAATCTCCTGCTCTTCCTTCTTCTCTTTCAGCTTGAAACCATAATCAAATCCACTGCCATCTTCAGGGATCCCCAGCATATCATACCAGAGCTGTGCTGGTCCGTAGCGCCATTCTGCCACTTTAGGCTTCGTATCTGTCACTTTGTCTATATCACCAGTTGACTGGGAAAATTTGGATTCCACTGGTGCCATCATGGTAATCTGGAGCACAGCAAAGGAGGGAATGGTTACACTGATGCTCTACCCTAAGCGTCAGTAAGAGGTTTCTTCCTTCCGAGTTTCCCAGCTTATTCTCAGAGAAGAAAAGTGTTTCTAAGAAGTGCTTTTCCATACTTACTAGCTGCCTTAAGAATGTTCTGCAATTAGCCTTCCAAGAACACAGAGATTTCTTCGTCATACAAAGAAGATAAGCTCTCCTATTGATCCTGTACCACGGACGCAGCCTTCTCAGCAAGAAGCAACCACCTGAAGTCACTGACTAGTACCTGGAGAAGAGCTTCTGCACAGCTGGAACACAGGCCAACCCTGTCCTCCAGTTTTATTTTGGAGGAAAATCTTTTTACTCTAAAAGTTTCTGTCAAATTCACTACTACCCCCAGTGCTAGCCGGCGACCCTCTCTAAGTCTCAGATATCCCACCTCATCATCTGAAAGGCACTGCTCAGGAGGGGGAGGAGCAGCAAACTCATATTCCCAAGGAGATTTTCCTTCCATTCCACTCTCAACTACAACTTCACCCTCCTTTATCTGCACTTCTTGTGCCAACTCCCGATGTTTCTTCTTGCGTTTCCTTCGGGCACTACGCCAAACGGATGGAATGTTCTTTCCAGGGCCAAAGAGACGCAGGAAACGCAGCACCTAGAATAGTAAAAAAACAAGACAGTCAGAGAGGAAAAAAAAAACCCACTCTGGAATGCTTGTCTGTCTTTCCCTCACCTGAAAAGCAGTAATGAAGAGAGGACTCTGAAATTCAGAAGCCTGGCCTGTACTACAATCCCAACCACTGATGCAATCAATCAACAATCTCTCGGTTATACCTGGAAAAAAGTTTCTGAACCGTCTGTTTGATGACTCCTTCCTTTTCAAAATGATTTATTCCTCATTTCAGACACAAAGAAACTCAGGGGGAAGAACGATTGCCTTTACATATTGGACATATGATAAGACACCACCTGGAAATAACTGTTTTCATTTTGAACAATCCACAACTTTCAGAAAGACACGTGGAGACTGGAGTTGATAGAATTATTAGCAGAAGAGATAAAGCTAGAAGACACATAAATTACAGATTCCTTAAGCAAACAAATAAAAATAAATACCATGGTCCAGAAATAATACACTCATTTTTATTTCCATCATAACCAGTTCCCCTACATGCATACTGCCCATCTCCAAAACCTGCACTAATGCGAATGATAAACTTTCTCTTCTGTTTCTTCTATGATTATGATTGCTGTTTTTCAAGTACTGACAATTGTTTCTTCACAGCACTCTTGTAAAGAGGGAAAGCATTATTCCAAATTAACTGACAGATTTAGGAAACAGGAATTAGAACCAAAGACTTGTAAAAAGACATCCTATTAATGTTCTCAACCTGTTATGCCAATCACCAAATGAAATAAGGTTTGTATGACCACTCTGTCCACCTCTGTCCACATCCATGTAATCCTTCTTCCCAAATTTCCCCCAGATTACTTCCGAACCCTTTAGCCAGTTTCAATGACCTTTCACCAAGAGCAAAGGTCTCTGACATAGTTAGGCTGCTAACAGTTTAATGAAAACACAAAGTCTGCTTCTCCACATGCTATTCTAAGTCGTTTCAGCAAGAAAAACACTGCTACACTAACATAAGCATTCTCAGACACCAACAGGGAAATCTACAGGATTTCAGGCTTCAACAGCTCTAGCGCTCATGAATTAATTATGAGAAGTGCTCAGCATTAACAGCTTGCACTGGTTTCTGCACCCACCGGACATGTTCAACACCAAACCAGTCCCTGACGTTACATGTTGAGCACCAAAGAAATGAACACGCCAACTGATACAAAATACAGTAACACAGGAAACGCCAAATTTGCAAAAGTCAAGAGAGCACCCAGAAGGCTAACTTCTGTGCTAGAGCCTCCCCCCGAACTTCTAATAGACGTTAGCTAAATCATTAAAACATGACATTTAATTATGCAAATTGCTCATTTCCTTACACAAAGCCTGTGATGGAGGCACACACAAACCCAAGTTATCCTGACTCAAAACCATCTGTTTGGCAACTGTAAGTTCACATTTATTCCCCTTCCTCTCCCACATTTCCTCTTCTCTTGACAGTTTTAAAACTTTCAAAATAATTATTGAAAAACATCAACTACATTTGTTACTTGGGAGCATTTGGGAAAGTATTGTAATCAATTTGCTTTGTGCAAAAAAAGATCAACCAACTGGTTACTGAGCTAATTTCTGTTCCTTACTCAGAGCAGTTTTGGGGGAGGATTAAGTAAAGGAAACAGATCACAAATTGTTTCAAGAAGAGGACACCAAGTTTAGGACAGCATGAAAGGAGGAGCAAATATTTGCCAGAAAGCAGACATTAGCATTATGGTTTTTATTTATTTGGCAAAAGTATTCTCTACTATCTCAGAAAAACAATTTTCATAAATCAACAGGCCTGTGCTATGGTCTTCCAGAACAGCAAGACATTATTTCATACCTGGATTTATATGATGCCTTTCAAGAAGCTCCTGCAAATGGCAGGAAAAGCATTACATGTCACACAGTCTGGAAACAGCAGTACACAGGAACTACAGAAAGTATAGAGGTAAGCAAGAATATCTATGCGATTACTTACTACATACCCTTAGTACTACACGATTCATGTTTAGAGGGCTTACACGATACAGTTTCTGCCACTTCCACGTATCTCTTACAATACCTTGCCTGGTCGAAATTCCGGGAAGAGCTCTGTAACACTTGGCAACTGTTTGGTAGCATCTCGCTGCATGATTCCTGCAAGAGGAAGTGTGAGTTTGCCTTCCTTGGATTCTGCCTGCCTGGCTTCTTGAGGTCCCATCTCTGACTCAGAATCAGAGCTGCTGCTGAAATCCACCTTGTCGGAGGCAGCAGAGGAAGGAGCAATGATGGAGGGCAAAATGATACCGTCTCCATCTTCAGATACTACAACAGAACAAGCACCTTATAAACAAACAGGTTCCTTCCTGTACCCTAGTACAACCCGATAATGCCACATCTACCGTTTATACCAAGTTATGCAAAAATTAAGCCTCTGCAGGTGTTATGAGTACCATTCTGGTTTAACCTTTCATTCCAGGTGAATTTCCCAGCCACAACTGAGAGGATGAGATAAAAAAGCAGTTTCATTGTCAATATCACTATTTTAACAGCCACTGGAAATATTTCACCCTGCATTTCAGACAATCCTGTAATATTTAATATCAGGACAGAGACCTACCTTCAGATGTAGTTTGCAGATGGAATTTTGATGATGTGTGGTGCTTGGCGCAGAATGAACACAGCAGCGTGTGCTTCCTTCAGATATTCATATTGTCAGAGAAGAAGAAGAAAGTCCTCACTCACCAGTTGCAGCTGCATCCTTTTCATCTTCTTTCTTGCCAGGTACAGGAGGCGGTGGTGGTGGTGGCATCAACTTGGAATCAATGTCTTCACAGTCAGCATCATAATCGTCTTCATCTTCATCTAACCAGTCAGGAGACAAGATTGCATGTTTAGCAGACAGCAAAAGGGAACCAGGCACCCTTCCCATTTACACTCTCTCATAGGCATCCCAATCTGATGAGAAGACCATGTCTTCTCACTAGTAAGGAGGTCATTCTCATTTTGTAACTAGATGCAAAACTCTTACAAGTTCAGCTTCCTGCACAAACTCATTTGTACGAGTGGGAAGGAGGGAAAAAAGCAAACTGACAGAAAGATGACTGAAGCACTTAATATACATATTCTGGTATCACCTCTCCTTGTTCATCCCTTACAGAGCAAATAAAGCTGCTAAAGAAGTAAGAAAGATGTGGTTTAAAAGCCAAAATCAGCTTTACATCCCACTAACCACGGTACATCAATAGAAAGGTTAAGTGTAAGGCAGATTTAAGGAATATGTAAAGATTTAACACGTGCATGAGCAGCTACTGCAAGCGAAAAGCTGCATGTTTTTAAAATCTATTCTAGGCCAGACAGAGATCCCCGAGACTGACAAAAGAACCCAAGTGCCTTCTGCAGAAAGTCATTTCAGAAAAAGAATTTGAGGGTAAAACAGGAGCGAGATATTGAGACTGAAGTGACTCTCTAAGGCATCAGAACCTTATCTCGATCTCTGAGTATCCCCAAGAAGCACTGGGCCTCCTGCATAACCCTCCAGGTTAGAAATACGAGCAGGTATTGGATATTCTCTGCAGGGGATCCCAGAGAAAAAGGAGGATCCTGGTTTCTCTTCTGAGCATACCTTGACGCTAATGAGGAATTACTTCCTTAAAAAAAGGAAGCTATCAAGCAGTGGCTTCGTCCAGTGAACACAGTTTCACAAAAGCTTATAATGGGTTCTTGAAGCAAGGTATTAAAAGGCACAGAGTCACCTGTATAAGAGACCCTCAAGGCCCATTGCCCTAAAATACCTTCCACAGCTAGAGCTGTAACACCAAACCCACTTACCTGGCCTTCGAACAGGCTGCAGACTGCCCATGGCCTGCTTGTACCTACGACTCTCATCTTCTGCCACTTCATTAATATCTGAATAATCAACAGCATCTTCTGTGCTCTTAACCCAGCCTAGGAAAAAAAAGAAATCTAGTCACACAAAACTTTATCCTAATATATAATTCTAACTTCAGACTTCACTCTGTACAAATAAATCCTTTCTAATAATTCTTTTTCTTAGAGAAACAAAACCATCTGATTAACATCCCCCATCAGAGTATTCTTCTTCTCATTCCAGCCAAAAGCTCCAAGAGCTCTTAATTTCCCCTAAAGATTGGTAAGTAACCAACTTCAGCACAAGGAACACTTCCCACTTACTCAGTTAAACTGTTCAAGAAGCTCAGAAATGAAAGAGACATAATAATACTGTGCACTAAAGGGGAAGACACAGAATAAACTTATTTATGAGGGAGAAGAAACAAGTAAAAACAAAACAAAAAACACCTTATAAAAAAGGAAAAAGAACAAGTGCCAAAGTGACCAGAAGATAATATGGGATTCACTCTGGTAAGAAGGCAGCAAGGCCTTTGCCAGAGGGCCTCTGACTAGATAACATCACAATATTCCTTGCAGCTGCAGACAACGTGGGCTTGTTTCTTCCTCTCCAGCAAAAGCTCTGGTCCTGCAGCCCCTCTGTCCTTTCCCTGCAGGTCCCCCAGTGCCTCACCTTCCTCATCCAGGTGGGCTCCATCGGCCTCCGGGCTGTCCTCCTCACTGGCTGTGATCTCCGTGATCAGGTTGCCCAGTCCCAGCACACCCAGCCCAGCCAGGTGCTTCTTGGATTCCTGGAGAGACCAGAACCATGTTCCAGCTAGGGGTCTCCACCAGACATGCTGGGCTGAGCCCTCTGACCAGGCCCGTCCTGGATCCCACCCTGTCGTCACAGCTTAAAAAAATGAACCCTGTCTGCAATTGCTAACCTTAAGATACGTAAATCCTTTCATTTTTTTGGTTGGTCTGCTCATATAACAAAGAGTGACTTGCAAAACACTTGATCCTGAACTACAGACACTATGGACCTTGCAGTTTAGACCTTCTAAAGTGGCACAATTAGTTGAGTTTTGCTTTAACATGTATCTTGAGACTGTTGGATAAAGTGTCTTTTGGCAGAATGTTGTTCATTATACACTAAAAGGATTATGTAGCACAATATGCAAATATGTAACCAACTGGCTCTTTAGGGTGTGAACACAGCAATAAGGTTTTGTATATAATGCCTTTCACTTTTCTTGCTGGCGTGCTGGCTTTATTCCAGCATTGTTCAACTTTATAAATAAACATCTTAGAATCATAGAATCATTTTGGTTGGAAAAGAGCTTTAACATCAAGTCCAGCCGTTAACCCAACACTGTCAAGCCCACCCCTAACCCACGTCCCTCAGAACCTCATCTACGCGTCTTTTAAACCCCTCCAGGGATGGTGACTCCACCACTGCCCTGGGCAGCCTGTTCCAATGCCCAACAACCCTTTCCGTGAATAAATTTTTCCTAACACCCAATATAAACCTCCTCTGCTGCAACCTGAGGCCACATCTCGTCTGGGTGTCCTAGACTGGACTCATCTGTAGGCACACCGGGTAAAGAACCCTACCTGAGGAACAACAGCCCCACCGAAGCCGGCGGCACCGACACCCCCTCCCGCCCCTCAGCCCGGCCCGCCGCAGCCCTACCGTGTCGAGGACGCTGTCCCCCTCCAGCTGCCCCGCCTCATTGATGTTTCCGAAGAGGAAGCCGGCCAGCGAGAAGGGCTCGGCCCGCCCGCCATCCGCCTCCTCCTCGCTCTCCGAGTCCGACATCGCGGCGGGGCCCGCCCGGAAGCGGAAGCGCCAACCCGAAGGGAGCTGCCAGAAAGCCCCGCCCCGCCCCCCCGGCCGGCGAACAGCGCCCCCTGGCGGCCCGGCCCCGCCCCAAAGAAGCGCGGAGGCGGCGGCGTTCACCGAAAAATCGTTTTATTGCGTTTGAGAAACGGGGTCCGGGCTTTCCACAGGAAAGAACTACGTTTAGAACAGGTGCGTTACAAACAGCTTGGCGAGTTAATATGAGAGCCAGAGAGATGAGGAAAGGTTTATTACAACTTAATTCCGCATAATTAAAAAAAAAAAAATCCTTTAAAACTGTTAGCTGTAATACAAATTATAGTATAAAAATCAAGTTGCCAGTGTATGTATCAGTACCACACTTAAGAGTCTTGGGCTCCCAACAGCCCCCGGGACCGGGACCCCTGTAAGACCCACCCGTGTCCCGGCGACAGCCCAACAGCACCGAGGTTCTACAGAGCCGGGCTTAGCGCTCAGCCAAGGCACGGCCAGGCTTTTCAGTTTAAATTCCATAGAAACAGCTACAGCTGTAAACTGGAGAAAGCACTTCTACATCTAAGCACGCCTTGTAACATCCTTTGGACACAGAATTCCTGAACCGATCCACTCCCTGTGGGTGGCTTCAGCTGTATTTAAAAAAAAACACTGAAGTATTTCAGAAATCATTCATAAACTGGAAGATTACAATCCATCTCTTCATAGAGAGTCTCATCTGTGAATTAAGACATACACGCTGCGTTTCTATTCAGTAATGAACCAAGAAACCTCCAACGGTTCGGGAAACCCACGCAGCTTAACCCTGGTTTTCCGATTTCCCAAAAACAGACAAAATCCAGCCAAGGGATCGTGTGAAGTCTGTATTTGCTACCTGCCCACAGTAAAAAAAAACAAACAACACACACGTGGGAGGAACAGAATGGATTGTAGACTGAAGCATTGGATTACTCGCAATAAAATGCACCAAGAATTACAGGGGAAAATAAAAAGGCAGGAAGATCGCGGACTGGGAACGCCGCTGAATAGAAAATCTCGTTGGCTCCGTGCGCGCCCAAGGCTCATTCTCCTGAAAAGCCGCGGCCGGAGGAAACCAGCTGCCAGCGGCGGGACGGTACTGCCGGCGGCAAGGACAGAAACACGAGGCAACTAAACGACTACTAATGAGGTACTCTGAACTCAGTAAAAAGTTTTGGTGGTGTTCAAAGTTCACTTTCTGCTCATTTTCATCATCATCATGCTACTCTCCTCAGTACTGTTGTGCAATCCATTTCTTAAGTAATCTAGATGGGGTAAAGTGTTCTAGCATAATGTAATCAATTCAAATAAATCAATTAAGTAGTTGGATTTTATCTCACCATACTGTCTTCCAGTCAACATCAGGATGGCTGCTGTGCAAGCCTACAGGGTGGGTGTGTGCAATAACACTCACAGGATTTCTTCTCCACAAAATTATTGTAATCCAGTTAGGAATAACCACAAAGGATGCAGAACTTCAAAGATTTCAGCATGTAAAAAAGTAAAAACTTCTTAAAACAGTAGTAGCTTCAGTACAAAATCGCAAATGTATGTAGAAAAAAAAAAAAAAAGGAGGTGCCTGTTGTTGAAATTAAAAATCTATTTAAGAGCAGTTCAAACATATCATAAACTTTTTAAAGTACATCTCTGAAGTAAGCAAAGGTTACGGGCTTGCACCAGGGTAACTACACAGTTGATTTAGGCCTGACTAGCATTAAAGAACAGACATGTGCTCTGGCTTAAATAAATACATTTTAAACCTTTTAAACTCTATTGACTTGGTTACTGAAATTTACCTACAGAAAATAATCTTGAATTACAAGGCACAGAGTTAATTGCCGCCTGCAAGTCAAGCCCACGCTGAAGGCCGACTGCTGAAGTAAAGGCAGAATGTGGTTAGCAGAGGTTACTCCTGCACCCTCACAGCTGCGGCTGGAGCCACATCTGGAACAGCACTTCTGTGAGTGCAAGAGACACAAAGACACTCCAGGCAATGGCACTTGGTGAAGAAAAATACGCCAAGTCTCTATGCTTCTGCAAACATCAGGCATAGCAGGTGTTTTGGTGTTGCCTGTGGTCAGGCAACGCTTGGAACTTGGTGTTGGGTTCACTAGTCACATATACCAGTATTTGGATTAACTGCTATAATCTATGGGCTGCAGTTTGCTGAAGCAGTATCAGTACAAGCATACCTCAGATATACAAAAATTGCAGTTAGTGTCAGCATCAGTTACACCAGCTAAAGAAAGGCACATCCTCTTCAAAGAGGGGAATTAAGGCACAAATACCAGTGTTTCTGTCCACCTGGTATTTTTGCCTGTATCACGTAAAACAAGGTCAAATTAACACAAGATCCCTAATAACCTTGTTGATGCATTTTCTCTTATCTTGCTAAAATGAGGCGCCTTTTTTCTGCCCAGGATATACACCAGTACAGATTTGCATGTGTGGGAATCACAGGAGAGCAAGTTCTGAATTACCAATTGAGGCTGCATCCGGACAAAGACAGCACTGTCAACTTGAGACAACAAAGCGCAGTCCAGCACCATTGGTTTCACACAAAGTATCTTTGAAGCAAGCTGCTTTCATACCACCAAGCTGGAAGGTTAAGTCTAAGGAAGGTTTCATGCACTCACTCCTCAGCTGGTCCCAGAATCACACAGAAAGAACAGTGCACATCCTGAAAATAAAACCAGCTGCCACTCACTAGAGCTGCTAAAAAAAAGCTAAAAAGTACACAAATAGAACTTCAGTTAAACTAGTTTATAATAACTGACCACCTACTAGTGAGGAGAAAACTGTCCAGGTAAACCTATCCAGTGACTGGCTAACGATTACGAATTTAACTGAAACCATCAGTGAGCTGCCAGGAAGAAATGTGGGTTCCTGGTTCCTGTAAATAGAGCTCCAAATTTTCTGCCAGTGTTCTCCTAGAAAAACAACAAAGGAATTTGCCACAAAAATCTCAGGTGGTAGCCCCAAGAACACTAAGAAATGAAGCACTTAATTTCTCAAGAGCAAATGGACTGCTATCAGGTCTCTGGGATTCAAAAGGATCACACTGAAAATCTCATTTTGAGAAATGTCATCCCAACTACCTCAGTCCAAAAAGGTAACTTAACTTTATTCTCAGGGTGCAAAGTGTCTTAAGAGAGTGAAATAAAAACTCATTTTAGAATATTATGGAAGATTCGCATGTAAACTACTCTTCCACCTCTCAAAAAGCATGAAAATCACTCATTTGAGTGAGTCGCCATTATCCTAAGTTCCTTACATTAGGAGAAATCAGCTCCTGCTTCTACTAATAAAATCACCAAACGTGTTCCCTGGGCCTTGCTTATTGCATTAAGCATGCCTTACCTTAACTCTTCATCTAAGTGATCACAGTTCACTATAAGGTGAATCTCAGGAATATTTCAGGCATTTTTGCATGTAAACAAATAGTTTTCAAGCTTTAAATTGACAAAGCAACTGGACAGCCAGACTTCTGTCTCTAAAATAAATTCAATCAGTAAATAAGGGATAGGAAAAGCAGCAGTTACACATAAAGCAAAGTTATCAGAATTCGTGCTTTTCAGCAAATCTAGTAACTGATGGCTATCTAGTAAAGAAATCTGGCTTCAAAGAAGTCCCTTTTATTTTCCTCCACTAAATAAGGACAGAAGCCAAGTGATCCCTGGAGAAGCTGGAGACTGGAACTTTAGAAATAAAGTAGATATTTGACCTCTCAGTTGGAAAAATAAAAAGGTGTGTTCTGTTTCAGTTTCCCTGAAGCAATAAGACTGCAAGAATATTCATTGCATAAACCATTTCTGCTTAGAGCTGTTAGTGCAAGATGCAAATCTTCAATTTAACTAATTAAAGAACCCTCCATTCAACTTCGAACATCCATCCCCCGAGGTAACTACAATAAGACACATTTTCTTGTGTTCTTCTTTGTCACAGGATACAGAACTGCACGCACAGCTTCAGCAAACACCTCCCGAACACCCTCCTGATTCAATGCTGAGCACTCCAAATATTTGACTGCTCCAATTTGTTTAGCCAGTGAAGTCCCCTGCTGCGGGGTAGTGGGAGCCAAGCTTTGCTCTTTCAACTTTTTAACCGTTTCCAGGTCATTTCTCAAGTCTCTCTTTGTGCCCACTAAAAGAATGGGAACATTTGGACAGTGATGAGAAACTTCGGGATGCCATTTGTGCCTCACATTTGCATAGGAAGAGGGGCAACCAATGGAAAAACAGATGACGAACACATTGGTTTGAGGATACGAGAGTGTGCGCAGGCGGTCGTACTCCTCCTGGCCTGCAGTGTCCCAGAGATTCAGGCTAACTGTCCGCCCATCAACAGTCATTTGGGCACTGTAGTTGTCAAACACGGTAGGGATGTATTCTTCTGGGAAGGCATTGGTGGTATAGCTGATGAGGAGACAAGTTTTTCCCACAGCGCCATCTCCAACAACTACGCACTTTATAGTCTGCATTCTTCACCCAGCAACAAGGTCCTGCATAAAGCAAGGAAAAATGTTAGGAAAAGCACACTCAAGGATAACCATTTTAAAGATAAGCTTTAGCAAGTGTTTTTAATATTGCTAACAATTCTTATCACAGCTAAGTGTCTCAGAAGCCATTACGAAAGAGCTCACAGGCCAGAAAGACAATAGTGAAATGGAGATGCAATGAGTTGAGAGCTTAGTGACAACTGGCTGCATTCCAACCATGTAAGTACAAATTAGGCGAATTCACACAGTCTTGCCTTACTGCCCGTTTCCCACAAGCAAAGGGACAAGTCCTTAGAGGTACCTGCAAGTGGAAAGGCATCGTGACCTCAGACCTAGTAACAAGATACTCTGCTGCATTCACACACACGCCCCTCCAAGATTCAAGCTTCTTGTCTACATAGTCTACTGCCTAAACAGTTTACCACAAAGAAAGGTCCAAAAATTATAAAATAAACCGGGATGCCCACTACTGGGCTGCACTGCTACTGTGTACTATAATAATTCGCTCAACTCGGGATCAGACATCACGAAACTGCATTATTTAGAGGACCGGATGAAAGGTTCAGAAAGTAGCACATACAAGAAAAGCTGTTCTTTGAAATGTAACTAGCCATAGTACCCAGTATTAGAATACATAAAGAATTTTTCTAAAGAAGCCAAGAACAGATTATTCTCACTAATCAGAGAAAGAACAAGCAGAACTTAATAGGCTTGAGCTACAATAAAGCAAGCTTATACTGGGCATTAGAAAAATACATGTTGTAAAAGATCAGCAACTAACAGCCTTCCTAGGCAGACTGGGGAATTGTTACAGGAGATATCTGACACTTAAAGGCTTCCCTACCCCCTTCCTGGTATGCAAACAGTAGGTTTGACAATCAAATGGATACAGCCTAAAACTCAGTTAATTCTAAACTTTCATCACATGAACAGCAAGAACTTTGAAAATAGCATGGAACAACCACAAGCATCGTTTGTTGTACATTTGTTGTATGCTGGAGTTTCCACTGCTAGCCTGAACAAGAAGGAACTTGCATCTGCCTTCTCACCCAAATGCCTTTGAGGTACTATCAGTAATCCTCAGCTTGCAACCAGCAGCAAATTAACTGCTTCAAACAAAAGAAACAAATAGTGGGAGGAATTATATTGCATATTCCAGAAAGATCACAGCTCCAACACCATCAAAATAGCAAAGGGAACATATGAAAATGAGCAAGAGTGAAGAATTTATCAGAAGTCGAGAAACCCCCTCTCCCCAACTTCCTCTTCAAGACCATTCACACAAATCAACATCTCATTACCATTTAAGTCTCAGCTTTCTCCTTATTGACAAAGTCTTTCTCTGTATCCACACACTGTGTCTTCCCACTGGGGGCACATGATTTTTCTGTACTAAGTGAAACAGACTACCTGAAGCTTCGGCACAAATCTGAAACAGGCAACTCGAGGGATATCGACTGTGGTCGCTACAACATACAGTGCTTAAGGAAGTAGCAATGTATGTACATGTACACTATTGTAAACCCATCTATGGCGGGAAGCAGGGCAGAAACCTTACTCTAGAAAGACCCAGCAGGACATTGGAGGGGAAGAATTTGGAGGAAATCAAGCAGGAGGAAGATGCAGAAACAGCTTACCCCTTTTGAAAATGGCAGGAATTACATTTCTAAAGCAACATGAATCACTTGAAATGAAATCTGGCAAGTACTTTTGAGCTTTGGCAGAAAAGCACACACGTGAGTTTCATCAAACATCAAAAAAATGAGTCATCCCATTTCAAGGCTCCAGTCAAACGTAAAGAGAGATATATATGCAACTGCATATTGTAAAGGTATTCAGTAAAACCAAGAACAGCACTGAGCAGCAAAAGCTGACAGCAGGACTGCTTATATTATTTCAGAACAGTTGCACCAAGATTTTCATTTAACAGGGCTGGGGGGAAATTAGTAAGTTACATCAAATAAGAGGCTTAAAACCACATCTTGCATTTTGCAAACCCCAAACGTGAAACTACTTTTAATATAAAATTATTTAAAACATTACAAATTAAACATTTTTAGCATTATATTATCAATAGAGGTGAAACACTGTTACTTGCAGCATACAGCATAGTATTTCTGAATACAAAGGGTCTATGTGCTACAAGCAGTGACAGAGGAGATGTTATTTTAATACCATAACACTGTTCTAGCTGAAGACACAACCGTAACTCCCCATCCTTGTCTCTGCTGCTGTCCCTGTAGGACGGATCACTATCTGCTCTGAGATGCTGCCATGCTGTCTCCAGCAGCAGAGCTGTCTTCGAGCCTTTCCAAATCCCGTTTCCCCTTCCCACCCAGGCAGCGCACCACCTCCTCAGCTGTGACCACACACTGCGAAAAGAGTGAGGAGCTGTTTCACCCAGTTTACCATGCAGTACCACAATCAACTGTGTTGGTACAACCAAGCCAGCGGTAGCACACGGTGAATGAATCACAGGGGAGGAGCACCAGCTATTGCCGCCCAAGTTTCACTGGATTGCAGCACAGAGAGCAGGTTTTAAAGTTTATTCCTGCATTTACTTCAGACTGCTGAAGTACTAGAAGATGCTGTGCCAGAAGCCTGAGTGGTGACCAACAGTTCCAGAGCAAAAGGTTTTTTCCAAATGAACTACCAATGCAACAGACCGCTGTTTTGATCAGTCAATAACAAGCAACGTCACAAAGATGGCAGAACGAAGTCAGTTGGATACATACAATAAAAACTCAACTATAGCAACAGAAGTCTTGTGGAGAATAAAATACACAAAGCCTTTTGTATGCCTAGTTCCTAGTTTCTAAAATAAGCAAATTGCAAAGACTTGGAAACAGATCTCTCTTTAAAACACAAACCACAAGCTCCCCCAGGGGTTTGCACCTCTGTGCATTTCCATCTTTTCACAGAAAAATGGGTATCCCAGAATTGCACCCCTACCTGCACCCACCAGGCACCACTATCTGGAGGGTCATCACACCAATGCTGTAATACAATCCAAGCAATTTCATATATTGGTATACTACAAAGCCACAAATGTTGCATAGCATCAGCAGCTAGTATAGTTTCGTTCAAACTGATTTAAGATTTCTAATGAAAGCGCGCTACCCAAGGATTATTTTCTTGGGGCTTTATTTAAGAGGTCATGAGATATTTGAGTTCAGAGAACAGTAGTAAGGCAACAGAAAAGCCTGGAACATGAATGCTTTTTCACAAAATTAATATCTTGAATGACCTGACTCTGGCTTGCATTTTAGAAGAGCAACATTTGCAATAGGAAGTAACTCCATGCAAACATGACAAAGCTTCAGGCTAAGTACAAACTACACAGATAAAATTAAAGAGCTTATAGGCTTTTAAATATGCTTCTCCACAGGGCTCTTCTAAAGTTAAGTTGTCTTAACTAAAAAAAAATCACGTGTGCCATATGCAATACAGAAAAACAAACACCAGGATACACATTATTTAGCACCAAACCACAAAATTTAGAGAAACCAATCACAAAAAAGTAGAAAGAAGCTCCTATACTCCAGAAACCTGTATGTTGTAAGCAGGTGTAATTCGGTTAAAAAATTACATATGAAACACAAAGGTTTGCTTTGTTTTGTTTTGTTTTGTTTTTTTTTAATTTAAGCCACAACCAAGCAAACAATATTACCTCCATCAGGCCTTTTCTATTAAATCCACATATGGCTTTGTTCAAAATGTATAAAGTCTCTATTTACTTTTTCTTGTAAACAATTTGCCTGGCAATAAAACACTCATAAGATAGCAAGAAGCTGGGGTTCAAATTTGCATGGAAAATTATTTTTATTTCTCAAGCACCATTGAACTTGGCAATGCATGCTATTTGAATACAAATGTATGCTGAAGAAAAACATACTCCGAAACCAAAATTACCAACAAACATTACTGAGAGAGGGAAAATTGGTTTAGGGTTTGTTTGAGGGGTTTTTTGTGAGCTTCAAAAGAATTTTGGGGGAAAACTTTAGAGAGAAAAACTCCACGTACAACAGGTAATAAGAACTGAAAAAGAGAAAAATATAGACCGACACATCAACACATCAAAAACAAGACTTAGAATTCAGAAACTGAAAGCTGGGCACAAGCTTCAAAGCCAAGTTTAAAATTTACTCAGCAAGAGAAAGGAGTGAACAGAAAGTCCAAAGTAGCGAGAGGTGATTCGCTTTGCTTAGTCCTGCCAGGGAAAGGATCTTCATTACATTTAAGGTAGAAGATCTTCAGAACATAGAAAGTTCTAGCAGTTACAGCAGAAAAGGAATAATTTTCAAAGAACTTAAAAATCACCACACAAAAACCAACCACCCCACAAAGGAGTGTTGTGCAAAAATATGTAAATGAGATTATTTCTATCTTGTCCATCAGTGCCTTTGAATTAGAAAACTGGCATTCCTGAGTGGGTTAGCTTCCTTCCCAGAAGATGCTGCATCTGCCTTCGCTGCCTGCACACCTGGCACTGCCTTTGGAATGTGCAAGATTTCAGTCGACATGTCGAGACATTGTCTGGAGAGCTGCTGCTCCTGTTCTGACCTAATTACGTATTTTCTGGTATCACTAACATGGACAGCTTGCTCTCCCATAACTCAACCAGTCATTTGCTGAGGAAATTCACTACATGGATTGCACCTCCCCACAAAGCTATCATAAGGGAAATCAAGAATAACTTCATCTTGCATCCAAATTTTTTGTGGGAGAGAAAAAAATTCTAGATATTCCCCTTAATAGTTCTGAAGGAAAGTTCCTTGTCTGCTGAGAGAAGGGAGAAAACAGTGGCAAAATATGAACCTGAATTCTTCCATGGCTTTCCAGATTTATGCTTTTTGTACTTCCTGCACTTCAAAAAATTATTGGCAGAGGAACTACTCCTTAGCAGGATATATCTTTGCCCTTGCTACGTTAACACCAGATGCCCCTTTGTTAGGTGGATTTTAGCTTTGATATTGGTCTTTGATAAACTCCTTTTCACAGGGTCTGTCAGGTCTTCCCCATTTCTTTCCAGCTGGACAGGGCCCCGTTTGGCCAAAAATGAGCAGAAAACACCAGCAGTTCCGATGAAATCACCTATACTAAGCTGTGTCCTTCTGTTCAGCCATCAGCTTTGATCAATCCCTCCCTGTTTTGCAGGCTTAAAAGTTTGATACTGCTTTATCAGGACCAAGCAGAAGTTAAGAAATCTAAATCACTTAATTGCTCATCTTTCAGTAACAAAAACAAGATCAGAAATTATTCACTCTGTCTGCCTGATACATGAAGCCCAGCAGGAACTTTCAACAATGAACTGGGTGGATAAGGCAGTTCTAAGTATATTCTACCATCCTCACACATGCAAAGGAGTTAAAATATTCTTCAAGTGTGCAGCTTAGCCACCCAATCTGACAGGGAAGAGAAGGAGGCCCTCAGCAATTTAATCAAGACTGTGTTACTATTCCACAACAGCTCAGCTTACTCGCCATTGTTTTAGGCAAGCGCCAAATGAATGGACAAGTGCCAGACTTTCAGAATGCATGCCAAGAAAAGAGTAAAAAGTTAAATAGGAGATCTCATCCCTAATACCCTTCAGCAATGAATGACCTACTTGGACTTCTCAGTGCCTTTCAAAGTTTTCGCACCACTTTCTGTCCTCCCATTTACCTGAAAGAGAAACAAAACACACAGCAACAGCCTCAGTGGCAGCACAGGAGGGAAAGAAAAAAAAAATCAACAAGCCAAACCAGATTTCAGCAGTACAACAGGAATCACACATTCCACAGCCCAGAGCTCCACAAGAACAGCAGAATCAAGGAAGCTCACTTTCTGCAGAACTGGGCCTGGAAGTTCAGCTCCCATGCACATATTACTGATGCCTCACAAGAATGCAGTTCTCACTGGTTGTTCCTTTAGTGTGAATGCTAGAAATGCCTTATCCCTTTTGGCACAAAAAGCTGTTTCAAAGAAACACAAGAAACCACTCAAAACCTTCCATATAATGTTATAGAAACCTCCACTCCTGTCAAATTAGGCTGAAATTAGTTTATCGATCTAAAGATTTTTTTTTTTCTTCACACTTGAAACACACATAAGCTTTACCACATAAGCAGTATTTCTTAGGGAACCACAGTAGAAAAGTAGAAAACAAAGTGATCTGCATGAGGTATTCGGGCACCTCAATGACAAAACCTCAGTATATCAACACTCTTACTACAAGCACTCATAGGCCAAATGTTATAGGAGAGCAACAATATTAGTGACCAAATATTGATGACGTTAAATTCTATTAATCCAAAGTTATATTTATTGGATAATAACTATTTCCAAAGGGCAACAGAAACAAACTTGTGAAACAGCTGCACAGCTATGAAACAACACTACACCACAATGCAGCTGCAGCCATACAGGAACTAAAAACTAGGACTTCACTAGATATCTGAATCCCCAGTATATCAATACAACAGGTGCCCTGCCATAATCAAAAGCTGCAGAGTATTAAACTTAATTTTCCTCCTGCAGCCACATGCAGAAGCATGGATTCATCAAGACAGGTACCCTTCACAATTTATTCAAACATAAACAACCTTGATGCACTTCAAGGGTGAGCACAGTAAAAGTGGAAGACCAGGAGCTGAGAGTGCAGGGTTCTGTACCCAGATCTACTAGACACCTCGTGAGTGATACAAGCAACTTGCAGAGTTCCTGGCTATCACAGTTCATAGAAAGTGAATAACGTATGTCCTTCCTACCTTTTATAGATTCCTGCAAGGCCTTATTCATTACTGTTGGCTAAAAGAGAAAAAGACAGTATGTCAGACATGAGGTTCTGTGAAGAGATGCATTAACCACATTACAGAATTGATGATAAATCCAGTCAAAGCACCCTTGATTCCTATTTGAGGTAGAAAAAACATTGTTAGTCTATTTCCTATCATCTTTTGTCACCTGGTATTCATTACCACTCTAAACACTCTTTATTTTCTTTATTTTTAAGAAAGGTTATAACAATGCCACAGTTGTATTTGAAAGGCAATGTGTATACTGGGAAAATCTAAGCTTCTTCCTCAAGAAAGAAAACACACACATACTTTTTATTCTCTTTGATTTCTCCTCCTCCCTCCCAAATTTCACAGGGGCAAAGCGGGGGGCGAGGGGGAAGGCACCTGGTCAATCATTAACAGTTTTCAAAAATGTCTTCAAATAGTTTAGATATTATTAAAACACAAGTTAAAATGTGCACTCAGTTTGTACTGTATCGTGGCTTGTGAGCTACAACACTGTTACCAGTGGCAAGGAGTCTCTTGGCAATCTATCTGATTTACACATACAGCCATAGGAAAGTAAAAAAAGATACTCCTTTTAAAGGTATGGATCGTTACATGATACCAAACTGTGTGAAAACACTTTGGACTCCAGAAGAATTACAGCCTCATCATGTAAGCAAATCAAACTGCATATTCAGTTTCCTCTTTCTAATTGCAAACCACATATTTAATTGTTTTTCCAAGCCCTCTGTAAAGAACACTTAAAAGCATCCTTTTTTATGGAAATAGTAAGCTAATACACCAAATATGCCTCATAAGCTTAAGTTCTCTATCAAAAAACTTGCGTGCAGCTGAACACTGGCAAACTGGCCAACCAGAGGCTTCATGCTATGTATTTTACCTTTGACACAGAAGAGAATGTAAGCTTTTTAAAAATTAAAAAATAAGCTTGGAAGAAAGAGCACACAGCTCATGATGCTGGCACAAGGAGCACCGCACTCCAGCGCAGGACACATGTTCCAAGCATAAGGTACACATATAGAACAAAAGCACTTAAAGTTTCTTTATAGCTCAGAATAAATATGATGGGACTCACAGATGTTTATAAAGAGTAAACAGACACCGACTACTCACTGGTTCTTTCAAAAAAAAAAAAAACACACAACAAAACAACAACAAAGGGGCATCAAATTAAATCAGAAAGAGGGAGGTTCAGAACAAATAAAAGGTAGCACTGCTTCTCAGGATTCGAGGTTAAATGAGGAATTCCTCAGTACAAGATGTAAAAAATACTGGAAGTTTATAGGATTCAAGTAGAGAACTGTTAAGCTTACGAAAGAGAGCTCTGTAACAGCTGCTACATGAGACAATACCTGAAATCCCTCAGCACTCACAATATTTTAGGTCACACTCCCTTGCTCTATTCTTTCTGAGACAACAGTTTGGCAGTTTTCAGAGAGCAGACCAAATATGACTGACTACTCTTGCATATCCCTGTAAAGGAAGATTCACTCTCAGCACTGAAACAAGACACTTTAGAAAAGGCCACCTCATCCTATGCCAACCTTTTATATCTACTGGGAGCAGAGGTCGCCTTAACTTTGTCCTGGTCCTCCCAATGCGGATTAGCATCAGCCCGGCTTTAGAACAGCCCGGCCCGACCTCCGCACGCCGCGGGACGGGGAAGCGCAGGACCTGCCCACGAGGCCATTCCCGCTTCCCCCCCACCCCTGAACGAGAAATGGGACCAGAGAAGAGCTTGTTCCAAAACACCCCATTTCCCCCACGCCTTCAGCATCTCCGTGTCCCCGACGAGCACATCCACCCCTACGGGCAGAAACCGGGACCCCGTCACCCACCGCCCGCAGCGTCCGGAAACGGGAACAACCCGCCCGCTGGGGGGTTATCACCTCGCTTCTCCCAGGCTCGTCCTCCCCTCCGCCGGAGCCGGCTGCTTCCCCCGCGGGGCAGGTGTGCCGGGGAGCCGCGGGCAGCACGAACCGACTCCTCCGGGGAGGAACCCGCGGCCGCCGCGGCGCCCCGGCCGGGAGAGGCCGGCGCCAGCCCCGGGCCGCCGCCCCGCTGACAGGGAGGGTGGCGGCGGCCGGACGCGGGGGATCTTCCTCCCCAGCCCGCCGCCCGCCCCGGCCTCCGCCCGCGCCTCCGCCCGCCGGCAGCGCTGAGGAGAAACACCCGTCCGCACGCGGGGTGCCGGGGCCCGCGGAGGCCGCTCCCGCCGGGCCCGCGCCCGCCGAACCTCAGTTCACCTCACGGCCTCGCAGGGCCCGCCGGGGGCCGCGCCGCCGCACGCGGGGAGCCCGGGGCGCCGCCCGCCCGTCGCACAGCGGCCCCGCGCCCCGCCCGCCTCCGCCGGCCCCGCGCTCACCTCCCGCGCCCGCCGGCGGCCGCTGCTCCCGGGGCGGCGGCGACACCCCCGGCCCGACCGCACCCCGGCGTCCGTTCCTGCCGCGCGCACGCGCCCCGCGCCCGCCGCGCGCACGCGCCCTGTGCCCCGCCGCCTACCCCCGGAGGACCCGCCAGGGGGCGCCGCGGGGCGCGGGCGGGGCTGCGCGGCTCAGCGCGGTACCGGCACCGGCAGGACTGTCCCCCCTGCGGCCGGGTGTTAATACCGGAATATTTTAGTGCAGTCGGCAAATGGTGTGCGCCGCCTTCCGGCCCCTTTCCCAGCGCTGGGAAGTGTTACACAGCGAAACCCCCGGGGCATCCCCCGCCTCCGCGGCCTCCTTGCGTTCCGCTGCTTGCTCGGTATCAACCTCCCGCCCGCGGGCAGTTTCACGCCTGTAAAGGTCATTTCAGAGGAGGACGTCGTGTCCCCGTTGGAGCCGCAGGCAGCGATGACATTTCCATGGTGCCCGCAGCCGCCATCTCACTCCTCGCACTCACCCGTGGAGGGGCTGGGGGGGCGGGGGGGTTAAGTTCAGCTCACCCCGCTGCCCCGGGCTCTGCACCCCCAGAAATGCCAGGGTCAGGCAGAAGGCCGGCCTGAGAGCACCCCGCCCCAAGGAAACCCGGCCCAGGCTGGCTGCGCTGCAGGTAAGGCGGCTCCTCCCGTTGTCCTGCCCCAGCCGGACACAGGAGAAGGAGGGAGAGATGGCAGGGTTCAGCCTGCTGACGTTTCTTAAGTGCCTATCAGAAATTTCAGAGTGTAACCTTTGCTCTGGGTTTTTATTACTTGCCCCTTCTGACCAGGGGAGAGGACATGCTGCAGCCTGCACGCAGCTCCGGGTTGGGGCTGCTCCTCTGGAGCTGTTCCAAGGTCCCCGGCAGCTCAGGAGCTGGAACTGCTCAGTTGCTGAAACGCTCGAAGGTCAGTTGGTCGGTGCTCCCATCTCCAGCTCCTCGTCTTCCTCCTCTGACCAGCTCAAGCTGTCATCTGAGTCCTCCTCGTGCGCTGTCTCGGGCTCCTCTGCATTGGCAGCGTCCTGCTCGCCACGGGGGTGCGACAGGCTTTGGGGGAGCTCCAGTCTGGCCCAGGAGCCAGGGCTGGCTTTGCAAAGTGTGATCTCCACTTTGGTAGGGACCATGCTCACAAAGCTCTTCTCTATTTCAATGACCTAGAGAGAGGGAAAGGTACAGTGAGCTGGGCAGGGGAGGACAGGCAGCACATATTCATCCTTCCCCTTACTAGCAGGGCCCGGCTAGAGGAGAAGAGAGGAGAGATCTCTCCTCGTATGCCAGGAGACAGAGCAGGGTGAAGCCGGTGTCAGGTCTGAGCAGCACGGCAGTGCTGTCACGGAGCTCAGGATTGCTCAGCCAGCCACAGCCACGCGCGCAGCTGCGGCGCAGCCCTGCAGACACAGGCGCACCCACAACACGCTCTGCTGCCCGCGGGTGCAGGCAGCACGCACCACAAATAAAAGCGAGAAATGCACATGCAAATTCCGGAGCCTTGCTGCTCCTCCCCAGCCAGCAAGCAGCTGAGAAAGAGTGAGGCTCTAGCATCACACGGCTGCCTGCCTGCAGGCACAGCTGGACTGCAGGGGGAAACAGGGACCCGCGTGGCCAAAGACCCTTTGGGGCAATCTAGCAACAAACCCAGAACACTCACAGAGCCAGCAGCAACGTCCAGCTGTGCTCTTAGTCCAGGATCAATTAGTGCAGCCACTGACAGCCATCAAAACACCCATTCTCACAAGCGGCCCTAAGGCATTTCCTAGCAGAGGTGGCTATAAATGCTCATACCTGGGTGACCTGGCACCCAGATGATCCCAACGGGAGCAAGCCAGCGCTCTGGCAGTGTTTAAAAGAGAGTAGCCAGGGTGCCTCAGGTGGCACAGAGCAGTCAGATGGGCACCGAGCCCAAGCACAGTCCTGGCATGGCTCCCAGAGGGTGCTACCACTATGAGATCAATAGAAAAAAACTATTTCCCCATCAGCCTTTGCTGCTATAGAAAACTGGAGCTGTGGAGATAAACGGGTCCTCTCTGCTGCGACAGCCGTATTCTCCGCAAGGCTTCAAGAGCTGGCAATGAATCCCACACAGGGTGGGACTATGAAATGGCTGTTTGTTTGACAGATGTGCCAGCCAGGGAAGAGACAGCATCCCAGGGGCCACAGTATTTCTATGCGATAATACAGTCAGAGCCTGCCTCGTCCTTCGTGCACAGGAAAGACTGTGCAGAAATTGCAGCAACAACCATTTTGCTGCTTTTTCAGAAGTCTAAGAATCCTCACTGCAGAGAGTAATTTTCCTCACTGGGAGCCTGTGCTTAGGGCTTCAAACACTTCTCCCAGCGCACAGGCTGCTTTGCGGCATTGCAGCCCAGCCCCATGCTGCAATAGGAAAAGGGAAATCAAAGTAAACATGATCTTACCCCCCAGAGGTCCAGTTCTGCCTGGAAAATCTTATTCCCTTCAAAAATGATGTGAACTTCAAGCTGAAAGATCAACAGAAAAATATCTGATTGGGTAGAACAGCACTGCCAGAGCTCTTCCCCCCGGTAGTGCAGCTGCCTTCCAGCCCAGTGACACACCGCCGGTCCTGGCTCCAGTGTAGCGGTCTGGCGATCCCTTTGGCACCTGGAAGCTTTTCACCCCTCAGAGCATGCTGGGTTCAGCTATCCCACCAGTTGAGGGATTCAAGGCCAGAAAAGCCACCCACTGAGGCTGAAAGCCACCAAGCCAGAGCGGTTGGGCAGATGCTGCTGCAGCAGCGAAGCCACCAGGCTCTCAGCTTGGGGACAGATCGGCAGTGCCAACCCCAGCCACAGCGACAGACCAAACAGGCCATCAAAGAGCAGCAGGCAGCTGACCAGCTCCTGCCTGTTGGCTCATCAAAATGAGATGCCATGAAAACACGCGTCCCCAGCCCAGCTCCGCCGGCCCCACTCACCGTGGTACGGTTGGCTTTCACGCTGCTGTGGGCGGGCAGGGGGTTCTTGGCGTAGACTGTCACTACCACCTGGCTGCTGGTTTGGTGCCAGTCCTGCCGGCACGACACCGCCTTCTTGTCCTGCCGGGGAGAGGAACCCATCATGGCACAGCACCTAGCCCAAGCATACCCCAAACAGAGGGCAAGCCTGTGCTGGAGGATGCTCCTTCACACCTCTCCTCCACCTTCTCCTGAGGTCAGCATCAGCTAAGCAAGATCAAACCCTGCATTTTGTGCAGGTTTTTGAGGGGAGGTGGTTCGTGCAAAGGGGGACAGCCCCTGCCAGGCTGTCCCATGCAACACGGGACACCTGTGCTGTGCTTGGGGTTGCCCCAGAAGAGTGTGTTAAGACCAGAGACATTCCCTTCTTGTTCCAGAGTAATTCTGCTGTGTCTGAGCTCATAGGTGCTGAGCACAGTCAGGAGACTCAGTCTGGAGGGCAGTGCAGGGGCTGTTGCTGAACATGGATCATGCCACTATGCTAGATTTGGGAGCCAGATGAGCCCAAACTGGCCCCATTTCACCTTTCTCCCACAGGACCCACACCTTGTCCATGCCACAGGCAGCTTTGGCCCCACTAGGCATTTCTGAGCATCACCAGGAAACAGACCCCCTGCAACCCTCAGCATTGCCAGCCAAGGAGATGCCCCAGGAGGAATCCCAGCCCCAAACTCCGGTGACAATTAGCATGAAGCATCTGCATCACATCACAGTTCATTCACTGCAGCCTCCTTTACATCCACGGTATGTTTTCTGCTCTAGGACAAAGAACAGACTGGGCTCAGAGGCAGTTGCTCAGAGCAGTGCTGACTCAGAGGAACATGATGCACTTTCAGATATGTCCTGGCCCACTTTGGTGCACCTTTCCCAGCTCAAGCCTGTTTCCAGCCAAAGGCTTTCCTGGGGAAACTTACAGACACATACACAATGTTGGGAATTGGAATCTTCCCCTCATTGCCCTGCCATACCACCATGTCACTGCGTAGATGATGTCCCTCCTGGGAAGAAGTTGCAGAGGGAAAGCTTCATTAAAACCAAATTCAGCCATCTGCAGTCACCTATCAAAACTTTGGGGTTTTTTTTGCAGGGCTTTTCCTGTGCTCAGCTGCCTGTTCCTGTGCAGAGCCTGCAGTTCTGTCTACGCCATGCCCAGGGCCAGCTCCTGCCTCATTCAGCTTCCTATTGCACATCTGCCCGTGGGGTGTGAGAACTGACACATTTTGTGAATGCGGGAGCAGCATTTTAAACAGCAGATGAGTGAAGATTAGGCATTCACACCCCGTGCAGTCATCTGTCAGCAATTATGAAAATTAAGAGAATTAAATGCAGAAACCCACATGAATGCAGAGCAAGGGAAGAAGCTGCCCTTGGGTGCTGCTAACAGCACTTTGCTCAGACGAGTCTCCCTTGCCCAGAGCCCTCTTACCCTCTTCACCGTCCAGCAGTGCCGCCCGCTGCTGCAGCCCGGCTGCTCCAGGAAAGCACTGAAATCCGTCGTTTTGACTCCACAGCAGCTCCAGTACTTCATCCTGGGGAGAGTGGGGTGACCTGAGTGGGGAGAGCCTGTGGGAGCAGGAGAGGGGACCACAGCAGGGTTCCAGGTGTCAGAGGAGAGGGGATTGGAACCCACAGCTCGCCCTGCCCAGCTGTCACCTGGGGGTGTCACCCACGGCTGCACCGGCTGTTCTGCTGAGGCCACACAGCCTCGCTATGCAGCACGTTCAGGCCTCAGCAGGGGCAGTTTGCTCCCTGGTAAAGGGTTGTTTCTTACCCCTCATGAAAGACAGGAACTCCAGGATGGAAAGTACAAACCTCTGTGTTGCTCTCAGGGCCCTGGTAGATCTGTGGAGTGAGAAGCAGAGGAAAGTTTTTGGCTGTGCCTCTAACACAGCATGGCATGGCGTATCCAGGTGTCCGCATGTTGGTGCCCGTTCCTGCACAGGGCACAACACGATGCCCAACATCACCCTTTCATGGGGCCCAGCATCTGTGAGGACTTGCTCTGGGACGATACCCAGTCACAGCCTGGCACTGGCCCCTGCTCCCAGCTGGCGGGGCAGCCGCCCGGGCTTCACCAGGACCCCCGTGTCATCCCCACGACCAGGGCAGCAGCCCTTCAGTGTGCCCTCTCCCAAACACAGCCTGGTCCCAGCCTGGGGCTGGGCAGCACTGGGGCAGTGGGCAAGTTTGGACACCACAGAAACTCACTCTGAGGTGCAAGGGGCCATTAATCCATCCTGTTCCTTCCTCTCCTTCCCAGAACGTGTCAGTCTCATGTCCTCATCCACCTCCTGCCTTTTGCTCCCTGCTCGCTCCCCTCTCTGCTGCTTTCAAAGCACACCGGCCCTCCCACGGTCCTACACAAGGTTGCCTTGGAGCAAGATAGAAAGCGGGCTGTGCTGCATTAATTAACTGCACGTGGGAATTATTCCACATACATTTTACATATATGCCCACATCCTGAATATATACTATATTTCATTGCGAGCCGTCAGCAGCAGTGAAATCCAAATGTACCATCAATGGAGGAATCTGGAAGCCTCTTGCAGGAATGTGGCTGGGAGGTGACAGAGGAGATGAGCAGGAGCACACAGAGCAGATGGGCACTGCCACCTCCCACCCAGCCAGCACCCTCTCCCATGCCTGGTGGCAGCTGGGACACAAGCCCTCGTGCCAGTCCTGCAATGCAGGACTGTACAATGCAGATTGTACAAGGATGAGACCAAAGATGGGTACTCACCGCCTTGCAGGCTGTGTTCTTGCAGGTGGTGCCAGCTCTCACCTGGGCAGCCGCCCCCCCTGTGAGAGCAACACAGCTTCACCTGGGGCGTGCGCTGCCCACGCCTGCTCGCAGCCCCCCCGCAGCCCCGCTGCCTGTTGCAGTGCACCTGGGACACACCTGTGCGTGTTTGCAGGTGGCTGAGCACGCAGCACCCGCCACCCAGTGCTGAACGTGCCATGCAAAACCCCATGCTGAAATTGCCACATGCAGCCCCGCTGCCGTCCATCAGCTCGTCACTACCTGCACAACTGCCCTCAGGTTCCTCGTCCTTGGAGGACAGGTTCAGTTTTTCCAGTGCCTGCTCCAGAGTCCTGGATACTTTGATTGGCAGCAGTCGTCTTGGCTCATCTGAGCTGGGAAACAGCAACAGCAAAGGCCAAGTGGTTTTTCTCTTTGCATTTCAAGTGTTGTTGCCTCTCCTGAGGAAGCAGCAGGGCAGAACACATGCAGAAAAAATGGCATAGCACGGTGACATAGCTGAGCCTGTCTCACCTTGGTCTTTCCCTCTGCATCTTCTCAGCTGATTTTGGTCCTTGGATGATGAGCTCCTCTACTGGTTTGGCCTTTGGCTTGTCTGAGGTCCCCTCTTGGCTGAAAGGCTCAGGGGGCTTCTCCTTGCTGTGAAACCCCTTTGTACATCCCTGAGCAGCAGAGGCAAGCCTGATTCCCACTTTGCCCTCCCTAACCTGGCGGCTGCTCCCAAACCCTGTGAGTTTTATGTGCTCTGGTGGCTCTGTGTCCTGCAGGGATGGGGTCTGACTCTGCACCAGGGCAGGGCCTGTGTCCAAGGGGATTCCCAGGGAAGAAGCGGGGCAGCATCTTCACTGGGGTCATGGCAGAGAAGTCTCAGTGATGCTGCACCCAAGTATGGCAGCTGAAGGGCAGAAAGAGTCTCCCCCATGTCCACAAGCCCCTGCTGCCTCCTGCCTCCTCCCCAGATCGCTCAGACATTCACAGCTGTGCTGGCGCTGGGGGGATTTGTGTTCATCCCGCAGGATCCTGCTGGGGGATCCCTTCCAGCACCCTTCTCTGGGAGTGCCTGCCCTGCACTTTGGGAGCAGCACCCTTGCTTGCAGGGTCCATGGAAGCAGATAGGAAATCCCTGGCCAGAAGGGCGAAGGGGACAGCCTTGGCATGGGATGAGGACAGGACAGAACAGGGGGAAGGAGGAGCGGACAGGGGAGCAGCAGGTGCATTTGAGCTGGCGGGTCACTCACCTTTATGGAGAGGAACTCGGAGAAGTCTGTTGTGCGTTTCTTGCAACAAGACCAGCCCTAGGCACCAGGAGATGACAAACCAGTCAGGTGTGGGCAACGCCACTGGGCACAAGGTCCCTCCCTGCAGCTGCAACCGCGGCTCCTGCCCCACTCACCTTCAGGGCATCATGGAAGATGGGGGCACCCGGGTGGTACAGGCAGGAATCTGAAAAGGGAAAATCAGGCAGAACCTTTCAGGAGGAGCAATCCTGCCCACAAGCCACTCGTGACACCCGGCAGCTCCTGCGCCAGCTCCTGTCACACGGGCTGCCCGCGCTGGGCTCAGCTCAGCCCTGGGCTCGGCTTAGCCCTGCTTGGAAGCACAGGCCACGGCATGCTGGCCATGGCCGCAGACCGGGAGAGTGCCATGAGGTCTTGCTCACCCCAGTGCGAGGCAGAAAAACCTACTTACCCTTGGTGTTGTGTTCAGGATCAAACCTCTGCCCGCAGCCCTTGTTGTAGCACAGCAGCGCCATAGCTCAGGCGTACTGACGGTGTCCTTCAGTCCTTCCACAAAAATCCCATAAATCTCACCCCTGCCCGTCATCCCCCCCTCTGCTTCCCCAGTTTCCAGCCCCGGCACTGGGAGGTGGCTTTGTCTATCTTTGGAGGCAGCCGGGGGAGGTGGCTGGTAACTGGAGAGCAGGCTAAAGATGGACACAGCAGCTCGGCAGCTGACGGGACCCGGCGCCCACGTTATCTGGAGAGGCATTTCTGTCCTGCCCCTATCCCCGGCAGAGGGAAGGGGCACTGCAGGGTGGCTCTGCAGCTGGGGTGGGCAGAGGACGTCCCAGCAGCTGCTGTCCCACCAGCATCTGGCACAGAGGCATCAGCACCACCACCAGCTCGGGACAACCTGCGACTCCTCCTGACAAACTGTGCTCAGTTTCTTTAGTGTTTGTAGAAGCAGCTGAAGGTTTCCTGAAAAATAAAGGGAAGAGACTTCCCAGCATCGCAGGGAAAACCTATGCTGATCTCCTCCAGCCCCAAAAGGCACAACAGAGGCACCAGCAGACCGAAGCAGTGAGTGTGGCCAAGACATCCTCCCACGCGGGGTCTTGTGCAACCCAGGGAAGAAATCTGTCCCCTGGAAGATCATTGGCATCACAGAAGAAGAGCACAAAATGTTACATGTGCACCCTGTGCCCAGGGGGGTTGTTTTGACTCCTGGTCCCACGCTGGGACCCAAGAGTTTTCCTCCACAAACAGGAAACCCTTTTGAGATCAAAGGTTTTACTTAGTTCCTACAAGAGTCTAAACCCAAACATTGTTTTGTTTTTGTTGTTCCTGTCTGCAGAGACAGCTGTTTCCCGGGTCCTTCGCGGACCCGCCGGAGCACGCAGGAACGGCTCCGACAGAAGCCCCTGGTGCTGTCAGTGCAAAGGGCAGGTCCTGCAGGCAGCAGCTGCCCGGGGAGTCTGCTCGGAAGGGGAACCCACAGGGTCTGCCATGGCTGATGTAACCCTGTCCCTGTCCCACGATGTTCGTTTAGCCTTGTTCAACCCCCTAGAACAGCCTGTAGGATCTGCTGCTTCCCCAAGGGGATCTCCAAAGTCCAGAGTCAGGACGAACCCTTGCTGAAATTCTGGAGCTCACCTGGGAAATGACTCCAGACTAATGGTGCTTTTCCTTGTCATCTTGTCAGGAAGGAAGATGGCCCCACAGAAGGGGAGGCCATTTGGCCTCTTTATACCTGGGCAGTCTGGGTATCAACCCACATCCAACCCAAAAGCTAGGAGAGAAATGTAGGCGCACTGGGGAGCTGTCACACGAGCATGAGCCACGTGGCTTCAAGCTGATTCCTCCCTCAAAGGACTGCAGTGCCTCAAGACACAATAAATCACCCAAAGGCGGGTAAAAAAAATGCCACTGGCATCCAGAGACTCCACTCAGGTGGGAGGGTTCACTTTGGACGCACGTAGAGCCCTGTGATGGGGGCATTTGTGGTCCCAGGGGCTAAGCAGAGCTATAGGGTTTCAGATCTTGTCCTTTCCACGAGCGCCCAGCGAGGCTGCAGCTGTCACCATCCCCGTGCCAGTGGGAATCCGGAGCTCGGGTTACCTCGCATGCCTTGGAGGAAACAAACACCCAGAGGATGCTGTGGCTGAGCCACACACCGAGGCACATCGCAGAGGGACCAGCAGATATCTGGGGGGAGCACGGCTGAGCAGAGCCCCCTGAGCACCCGAGGAGCAGCAGCAAGCAGCCAAGAGCATGCAGCGGCATTGCTCTGCCCTCGCTCCTCTGCTGCAGGTGTCTGCAGGGAATGAGGTGGCTCAAAAGACAGAATGTACTGGGAATATAGCACAGTGACACACTCAGCAAATTGGGGTGTCCACAGCTCCCGGCCCAAGGGGAGACTCCCCAGGGAGGACACAGTGAGGGAGCACAGCCGCTAGGGTCATTACAGGGTTACTGCTCCAACACTCTGGTCCGAACAATTACACCTTCAAACTGAAATCAGCTGCTCAGCTGATGGGGATTTTCTCCCTGTAGCTCAGGCAGTGTCTTGCTCCAAAGACATAATTTAATCTCCTAGGAGCTGAGCTGCTGGCCATGGCTACTCCAGCACTCACTCTGAAAATGCATGCAGTATTTCTCACCAGAAAGTGCACTTTGGTCCTCAAAAGTGTTCAATCTACTCCTAAGACTCAGTTTTCTTGTCATTAGCTGGCATCCATAACAAAAACCTGCTGCACGAAATAGGCTGAACTGGCTGAGTACACGGGATTTCACAGGTTTTCCTTTGGAGGGTCCTGTTGCCTTAAAGCGTGGCCATTGTGAGCACAGGTAGAGCCGGGCTGTAGTGAGGGAAGAGTGACCCAAGGGCAGCGTTGTGCCTGGCTGAGCTCCCCGTCTCTCCCTCTCCTTTTGGCCACCTCTGGCATTCAGGTGACCCAGGTAGACAAGCAGGTACCTGGGCCACGACCAAGACAGAAGAAGGAACGACAGCTCCTATCAGCAAGGCCACAGGAATTCACAACATCCTTCTTCCAGCTCCCAAAGGTAGCTCCCTGGAGAAGCAGTTTAGCATATTCCATCACTTGTACCTTTCTATGGTAAATGACAGCTTCCAGTGAAATGCACTGTGCCAGAAAAAAAAGTTAGTCTTCTGCTTTGATGTGACAAAATTATCCAGGTACCAGTTGGATTTTTCAGATTTATCTTTGATTCTTACAAATGCAGTCACTGTTGTTTAATAGGAAGCTGCATAAAGCACAAGATGTAACTTCTGAAGCTGACAAATGATGGGGATTTAAAGCTAAAAGCAAAGTGATAAGCACCAGGCTGCTCATCGGTCCTTGGTCTGGTATGAACTGATACTGCGTAAGTGCATTTTAAACAAGCAGATCAGATATAGCAGAAAAAGGCAAGGGTGTCTCTTCATCGCAGTCAAAATACTTCATCCATCTGCAACTAGATAACAGCCAGAGATCAGGAACAGCAGGCGGAGGGAAGCGTTCATTCCCTTCTGCACTGGCTGAACCTCAGCACATCACAACAGTGCTTGTGCGCAGTCCAGCCTGGGGAGCTGCCCTCGCTACCTGACCCAAACAGCACAAGCGCCAACAGCAAAACCCAAAGTGCTTCAGCAGCCCCAGCAGGAGCGTGTGCTCTGGAGCCTTGCTTGTTCCTGCGCCCAGCCGGCAACCCTGCACTACGACAGTCCCTGGTGCCGTTTCTCCCTGCTGCGCGCCTCTGAAAACCTCAGTAATAGTAACAGTTTGCTTTACAATTTCCTTACTAGACCCTGTCACAGGTTTTCATAAAGCAAATGAGAATAGTTACCTCTAGCATTCACACCAGAGTGTTTGGTTTTCTTTGTTGTCACTGATCTTCAGTTTTCACCTGGTACTGGTCTTGTGGTCTTTTTAGATGGAGTTTTGAGCAGTGCTAAATTCCTCCTTCCCCATGATTTTACACACCTACTCTATAATTTTTCTCCCAAGGAAAGGCAGTAACCAGACCCATCCTCATCTTACAGTTTAATAGGATTGAGGCAGTAGCACAGTGCTGCTGAAAATTTGAGCTCTCTTTCCCTTTTCTTTTGACTGCTCATTAACAGCAAGCCAGGTGAACAATGGGCAGAACGAGAAACAATACAGACACCTGGGTGCAACTTCACAACTTCTTCTCCTAATATTTCACACTTTGGAACTAAACGTGCTTACAAAACACCCATGGCATGAGTGAATGTCTGCTCACCATGTTCCAGACGTGAGCCACAAGATCAGGTGCATCCTCTCTGCAGGACAACAGAAAAGCTAATCAGCATTCTCACCAATTTTTTTTTTTTTTGAGATTTTGCAATATTTAGGTGTCCTAGAAAATGCACCAGGTGAAAAACATCACCAAACTCTTCATACTGTGCCTACATTTAAGTCACAATCCCTGTGATAATCACTATTAAATACCATATCACCTGAGCAAGCCCGCTACTAGTCCTGATGCTTTCAAATGTGGAAAACAAATCCAGCAAAAGAAACAAAAGCAGGAGCTGCTGCAGTCTCTCCAATACAGCTTATCAAGCATCCCATTGCAGGCTAATTATAAGCCATCAAATGACACGGGTAAACCAATACAATCCTCCAGTGACTATTTCATCTTTCCCTACTTACAGAGGGACCAAACTCTTCATTTTTTAAGGTTATTGCCTTGGTAACGTTAGGTATTTGAAAATGTTTTCTTCTTCCCTATTATTTCATAAGTCTGTAAGGCAGCTTCTTATGCTGTAACTCTCATATAAATTTCCCACCTAAATTTACCTTTAAGCTTCTCTCTCTGGTCCCCCCTCAACTCAAGAGTTTCAGCACCAGAACACAACTCTCAGAAGGCTCCTGTCCCCACAGATTCCCTCGGGTATGGCACAAGGTGACATGCGACTGTCGCTGCTGACAGCTGCGAGCGCTCCACTTCCCGACCCAGCGCGGGAGCTCAGAGCTCTGCAGGAGGGTTTGCAACTGCAATGCACGGCAGACAGACAACTCAATGCAGGGCAGACAGACAGACAACTCTGTGCTATGCAGATGAGACAAATCAAACTGCACTCCCAGGGACACACGAACAAGTCTCACATCTCGCCTCTCTGCATCCACAAGACGGACACATCGTAGGTGCATCAGGAAGTCCCTTGTTGGACGGGGTGTTCCAAAAAGATGGACACAACTGCAGAGATACAGCAATTTCAAATTGGGTACATCTTTTTGAAACAGCCTGTATTTTGAAATGCTGAAGTTGAAGGTCTCATTCCAACTCAAAATTCATTCTGTGGCAAGAAGAACTGCTAGAAAATTCTCAGGGATCAAACCTGCTCTTTATAGAGCTATGCAAGAATGATGTGCACCATAATCTGAAGCTTGATTTACTTCGATCCATATGTACACATTGTTATTAAAAAAAGACGACACAACACACCAGATAAAAAAGGCTTAAAATTCACTTTAATAATGCATTCCTGTAACATTCCTCAGACAAACTCAAACTTGTTAGTGGGACAAGTACAGCTTGTGTTTAAACAGTTTACACTAAATGAAAAATCTTGTAGTACTTCTACACAAAAGACAGGCAAGGTTAAGATTATACAAACATTTTTTTTTTTCAGTTAAATCTTCAGCATGAGATACAGTATCTTTGTCCAATAGATTGTACTTTACTACCAGTAAAAATAAACAGTGATACAACACGTTATCAAAAAATTCATCCAAACAAAAGCCTCCGAGCCATTCAGGCTGCACGTGACAGTGAACAGATGGTCCAGATAAAAAGAATAACTACAAGTTAGGAGAAAAAAAAGAGAAAGAAATAAACGAACACAAAATCTCCCCCAATTCACTACATGACGTATCATCTGGAGCTCTATAAATTTACAGAATTATGGGAGCTGCGAAGTACCCAGATGCTGCCCTAGTTCTCCAGAGACTTCCCTGTGCTCTTAAGCAAGGTATGCTACGCTAAAGAAATGCCAAGACATACTGCAGTTTTATCTAGTTTAGTTTCAGGACTCCAGCTGCAAATAGGAAACCTGGAATGGTCAAGGCATTAAGGTCCTTGCCAGATTTTACCGTTACTGAACAACCACGGCAGCCTCCCAGAATCCATTTTTCACATTGAAATTATAGGAATGCACCACATGAAATTTTCTAAAACCTTTACCAGTCAGACTGCACTCCCCTTGTCCTAGAGTGGCTTTACCAAAACAGGCCCTAATTAACTATTTTTAATATCCCCCCTCCCCCCCCCCCCCGCCCAGTTGAACCCTGTGTGGCCTGCCAAGATTCCATTCCTCTTTGGGGCCTGTGCAGAGGGTAGCTTAATCCTGTTAGTATCTGCGACGCTTGTTAGGGCCAAAATCACTCCCTGGATTTCCTCTGTTGAAGGCAGGTGGGTTCCCTCCCATCGCTCCGAGGCCTTCCATCGCACCACCCTGGCCAAAGCGATCTGCAGGTGGCGGTGGAGTCTTGCAACGAGGACAATGCAGAAGAGGCAGGAAGAAAAACAAGGAACAAAGGGCAAGTTAAAGTCATCTGAGTTGATTCAAATTCTACCACAATTCCAGGTGACCTTGCTACAAACCTTCACCCCACCACAAATATCTCTGAAGCCCAAAAACTGGACTGACAGGACCACTGCAGGACCAAGTCTCTTTCCCCACATAACCTGTAGTCGAGCATGCTGGAATACAGTCTGCACCACCTCACAGAGCAGTGCCCTGCTGTGGAGCATGTGAGTAATGCAGTCTGGGAAAGGAGAACTTCACGTTTCTAACATATTCCTTCACTGAAACAAAACGCAAACGAGGAGCAGTGAACTGCTATGGCACTATCACACTCCATGTGTACACTATACTCCAATTCCAAAATAAGTCTGCGATACTAGTTTTGTGCCCTGATCATATCCTGTTATTTCCATTCCTTTGGCTCTCTCTTCCCTTCCAGCTGGGTTACTGCTATAGCCAAACTTATTCCTTCCAGCAGGGAGAAGATGATGAATAGACAATTTAGGTTGGAAGGTACCTCAGGGGGTCTCTAGTCCAACCTCCTGCTCAAAGGAGAGTTGGCTATGAGGTCAGACTAGGTTAGTCACAGCTTTATCCAGTTGGGTCTTGTAAACATCCAAGGATGAAGACTGCAGAACCTCTCTGGGCAAGGAACTGAAGGTACTGGGGCTAAGTGACTATTAGAGCAGAGCTGCTTTACAACAGGCTCAGGGGTTCCCATTTATTCTTGTCCATGTGTTCACAGCAGTGACACATTTATAAGCAAGGCAATGTGATACATATATGCACACCATAATTGGTATTATTAATGCAGATGACTCCATGGTATTGCCTGGTTCTACAGAACACAGACCTAAACTTCAGTAAAATTATCAATGGGGAGGTCCCAGGGACTCTCGATGTTCAGTTCACTGGCAGCGCAGCAGAGGCACAAGCAGTAACACAGCATTCCATCTATCAAAGACCTCCCTAACAAATGTTTTAGCACCAGCTACCTTGGCAGTAAAGTAAGTAGTTCTTAGAATTGGCTCCATCTGCTGAAAATTACCAACTAGTATCAAGGCAAGATTAACTTCTAAAGATTTCAGCAGGAGTTAAGCAACAGGTCTAGGTAGGCAAACAAGCTTCAACTTTAGCAGTATAGTGCTACAACAAAACCAACATAATCTGCATTTAAAGATTTGCACAAAAAGCAGATGGAGATACATTACCATTCCCATGGCTCCATCTGGTATCATAGCTCCAGGACCAGTCGCAGGAGGTGCAGCAGCTGGGACGTTGGTACCACCCATAGCTCCTCTATTGTTCATGCCAATGGTACCTGGAAAAGAAAACTCAAAAATAGTCCTGGCAGACACAGCGACTGGAGTCTACACATCACTCCAGAGCCACAAAACACCGTGTGAGCTCCACACAGCATTATATTCAGGGACACAGTCCTAGTCTAGTAACTAGCTTTGCACTACTAGGTCAAAACAAACTGATCTTGCATTCCAGTATTATCTGAAACCACAGCAGGCTCTAACAGTTACCACCTTCATCAAACACTGAGCCCCCATTGCCTTTCTTGCTTGCTCTTGTACACATGGCCTGAAACTCTAGATCATGTAGTCAAAATACGGAAATACAGGAATTATTTCCTGGATGCAAGGGCTAGCAGTACATGTCATACCAGTTTTGGTATCAGTACAAACTTCTGAAGCACACTGTGAATCCAACAGCAACTTCAACCAAGCCTTTTGCTTACCGAACTGGGTCTTTCACAATGCACGGTACTGCTTCGTACCCAAATTCTGCTGTTTCCTGTCACATGAACACTTCCTGTCACTGAACTGGTAGATTACTATAACTGAGTTTCTAAATAAGAAGCCAATAAAACAAGACTACTCAAAAAAATGTAGAGACTTTGTAAAGGAGAAAAGGAACAAACATAGGAACAAAGATGGCCACAAAATACTCTTACCTCCCATACCCATCTGTCCCATTCGCATGTCTGGTGGCTCCCTCTGCAAAAGAGACACTCATTTCAAATGTAATTATACAAATTCAATGAGTTCTGAGGTTTTACTGCTGAAAACTGTGTAGAAGAGTCATTCCCAGGGTACATTTCAAAAGCAAATGTGAGCTACCTTCACACCATTAACTGCTGAACAAACTGGCCTTATTTTAAATATCTCATTCTGAAAGACCATTTTTCACAATCATGGTATGTGCATCCGCACAAGCTGCATGTGCAGATATTACCAAACAGCAGCATAAAGAGATATCTGATATCCGGATGGAAAGATCTGCAGAGCAGCAGTAACAAATTAGATAGAATTAGTTTTGCTACTTCCTCAGCATATCTAAGAAGCTTTTCCTGTTGAAAGGAATGCAAGTTCACATGAAGATGCAGCACTGGGTCACTTGCACTAAAATACCAGTTAATAACTTCAATTTCTCTTCTATTAACTGAGTATAGACACATCACAGATCTCCCTCACTGTGACGCTAGGAGCACCTCCCTTCAGCGAGGGTACTACTTTTTACACAGTGGGAACTGAAGATCAGAGTTCACTTCATCCGTAGCCTCAGTGCCACTGTTTATCACATGAAGGCACTATTATTTAGAGAAATCAGGAGTTCTGCTATGCAGGATAATATTCACACATTTAGGTCAGTCACACAGTCTTAGCCTTTTTGGTTTGACATATGTCTAGCTAATCTGCTTAGGGGCCAATTTTTTGCTAGGATACATAAACACTTGTATCATTGGCATTGAACCACCTCGAGAGCACTACAGCTGCCGCCACAACAGAAAAGCTGCTGGGACTCGAAATTAATTTTAAGACAGTTCTTTATAGAGCTAGAGATACTGCTGCTAAAAGGCAGATTACCACACATTTTACTTTACAAGAGAACACTTGACCAACTGACTTTCAAGTACAAGCAAGTCACATGCCTGCAGCTCTGCCTCAAGTTGGGATCATTTCATCTAAGCATGACTAAGAAAGACTGCAGGCTAGCGATACAGCCAGGCATAAAACCACTACACGGTTCTGCAGCCGTACTTCAGGACAGCACATCTTTGTTACTGTTAGAATAGAATGAGTTAACACGTATTTTTCTGAGCAGCAAGACAGCTAGAACCGCTAGAACCGGTCCTACATGAACCACAGTGGGTCAGTAACTGGGCTATTCATATTTTCCAGACTAAACTGCATTAAGATTGCAGGGATTCCATAACTCAGGGCAGAATGGGCTAAAGGTGCAGAGTACCTCAACCAACAAGTTAAGCATTCACAGAAAGCCTCGTGCTGTGGAAGGGCAAAAATCTAATAATGTCAGTGTCCAGATATAACAGGAAGGTAGAAGAACACATACCGCATCAGGAAAATTCCCTTTAAAGCCTTCCTGCTGGCGTCTCATCATCTCTTCTTGCTGTCTTCTCATTTCCTCCTCACGGCGCCTGCGTTCTTCCTCTTGCCTGCAAAAAGGTCCAACGAAGCTCAGCACAACATACACCAACAATTTGTAAAATAACCAAATACTAATCAGAGGAAGAAACTCCTGACTCTTCCATCTTAAACCAACTGTACACTCTCCCTATTAATAAAAAGGCCCAAAATAACAGCTGCACTTTAGGTAGTAATTAAATTGTCACACTGAACAATTAGGTGCACTGAAGAAGCATTTCATTCCACAATATTATGGATTCACATAGTTTCATAACCTACCCCTTACCTGAGTTCCAACTGTTTACGTTTTTGTACTTCCTGGTTATGCAATTCCTCCATTCTCCTCAGCTCTTCCTGGCGTCTCATTAAATCTGTAAAAGATGACAGTAAAAAAAAACCAAACTCAACTTCCTGCACTAGAACCACCACAAACAAGAGAATAAAGTAACGGAGCCTCCAGTAGTACAGAAATATCATTCGTTCATTTGGTGCTACCATGCTTGGTTACGAAACAAGCAGCTGCCCCATGGCTCACGTTCTGTGGGCTCTGTCCAGTCTAGTGAGTTACCCACCCCTGGATGCTCCATGACCAAGTTCCAATACTGTATTTATCTTTGACTGGTACCTTGCCGCATGAGCATAACTTGGTGCTCATGGCGAGCTGCTTCCATTTCCATTTCCAGCTTCTCTCGAGCTTCCTTGATGTTGCGGTCTACTTGTTCTTGCTGCTGCTTCTCCATTTCTATTAGAGCCTTCCAACGCATGGCATATTCATACTCAAAGCTGCCAGGCTGTGCAAATCGAGGAGGCTGCTCACGTTCCCTGTCAGACAAGGAAGAACTCGTGAATGGTTCACAGCAAGGAGGAACCAAAAAAAAATACATTTGTGTGTTAAATGTAATGGCAAATCCTTTTAACAGTTAGAAATTTATTTCTTAGTGCAACAAGTAAGGAACCACTTTGCCTTCTACTTTCTCACAAATAGCTGTGCCTGAGATAGCAGTTTGTCTGCCCCTCAGGAATTGCCTTATTGAAAGGAGAAACTTAAGCAGAATCCTCCTGCAGGATTCATTATATTAATACATGGAAACTGTGTCCCATTCTCCTCCATAACAAGCAATGACACTGCTTTCATAAAACACCAGATTATGGGTAAAGACATTTAGAAATACTCTTGAAAGACAGTCTTTTCTTCTTGCTGTACATTTTACAGACAGATCCACTCCAGAAACAAACACTGCCCAAACATGGCTGTTTATTTCACCAATTTACGCAGCCACTGCACCTGGAGAACATGACTATTCCCAACACAGCCTCCCAGCTCCTGAAGCTCTGTCATCTTCCTCACTTGGAAATTTCATGAGCTCACATGGTTTACTAATTCCCACTGCTCGGATCACACGATACCTACCTACACTGGAAAGCCTTCAAAGACCATGGCCTTATACCTGGACAGCTCCACAATCTCCTCATGCAATTCACATAATTGCTTAAATTTTCACTGTGGGTTCAAATCTGTTTCCTCAACAGACTTTCAGTAATACTTACAACAAGTACCTTAAGTGTTTGCTTCAGGTTCTCATCGGAGCAATGGGATCTCATGTTGTCTTAAACTGAGACAATTTTTTTATTCCATCAACTGAAAGCCACCCTCCTAAGACCAGGGGACTAAATCAATGTCCCAGTCCAGAGTTAGTCTCATGTACTGTCACACAGCAGGCACATACTTGTGATATTGCTGGTTTTTGATGACTAGTTTCTCTGGTAGCCCCTCTTCATCATCATACTGATCCATGGGCTCCACAGTGACAGGCCGAGGGAATCTGTAAAGAAAAGATGAGGTACTTTCAATAACATTCAAGAATAAGCTTGCAGTGTAAGAAAGCATGCATATTGTGTCTGAACTGGACTGCTTTTAGCACTGCTCACAGAAATTCAGAGCAGTTGAGGATCTCAACCAAAGGGAAACCAGAAATCACTTTGAACACTTCTTTATTTTCTTTCCAGAGTTGAAGCTGAACTGTTAATCAATGTAGTTGTGGAATCCAAATGAAAATGTACTGAAAGAACACCTGCAGTTACTGGTTCAAATTAACAGCTTAACTGGAACCTGATGTCCTCCAGTAGGATCTACTCAGCATGAAGTCTTACAGTCCCTTAAAGTCTGTTTTTTCTCCTTTTCCTCCCTCACCACATGGCCAACCACGGGCTGTGCAAGTCCTTGTGTGCCTTCTCACAGCTGCCTAAAGCAAAGAGTAACTACACTGCTCCCCACTGGAGGCTGCTGGCTGTAGCAGTCAGTCATACCCTCCTGGCGAGACCACCACGGGCCACTACTGGCAGGCAGAAGTGCTCTACAAGTGTCTATTGGGCCCTGTCTGAACTTCCCTCCCAAGAAATCCACTGGTGCACTTCACAACACAGACACTACCCATGTCTGCTTCTGTCCTCGTGGAAGCATTTAAGAGAAGTGTGCCCAGTCTCTGAATTAGCTCCCCACCACAGCACTGACACTGCTCATGCCGAGCAGAAAGCAGCACCACGGCTTCTCGTTAGCTCCTCAACCCCATTTGCCAGAGCTGGGGGAATGGAAGAGAAACAAACACGTTATGCCAAGCAGCAAGTGGTGCCCCGACTCCAGCAGAAAGGCAGGATGAGAGGCAAAAATCTCCCTTCTCAGCTGAAGATCCACAATGTAGCTTCAACGTGACATGTTATTAATAATCTGATTTTCCAATGTAAACCAATTCCAATCAGTTTATCTAGCTGTTACTGTCATGAACTAGGGCAAACCAGAACAAATTTAATCAAAACCAAACCATAACTAGAAATAAGCAACATAACGGTTTGCTGTCCTATCATCTAATACACTGACAGCTACGAAAAGATTGAATGTTTTCCTCAGCTGCTCTCAGTTATACACTGGTAGTGATTAGTTTTGCATGATCACTTTAAAAAATTTGTTTTCGTGGTTCTTCCAGCATATAGATTCCTGAATCAGCAGAAGCTCCCTAGCAGCAGAGCACTCTCCTTCTGCAGAGCACTACACACTATGCTGGTTATTCCCAAAGAGTCTCAGGGAGAAAAATAGATATTAAAAAAAAAAAAAAAATCTCCTTTTTGAAACGTGTGTACTGCTATGCCACATGCCAGCCTCCAAGAAAAAGGAGAGAAATGAGAAGCACAAAGCTTATAAAATAATTTTAGAAATTAGTAATATAGCCCAAATCTCAGGAAGCATTCTACTCACAAATTCTAGTTCCATACATACAAAATAGAGTCATTTTTATTTCTAAAAGATCAAAAACGTCTCGCTCTTAATAGTTAGAGCAACAAACCATGTTCTGTGGAATGCATCTAGAACCAGTCACATAGTTATGCAAGAACATGCTATCTTGCCTTATGATATTTAAGCACAGGGAAAAAAGTTTATGATGGTGAGAACTCCAAACAATCCATCTGACCAGCTTCTCTGACAGATTCCATGCCCACAGTGGTGGGTCTGCAGTGCATGCTGCTGAGTGGAGTCCCATCCCAAGATTTGCCTCTGAAGCAACCCAGAGTGCATAATTAACACACTTGTCATTTGCTGGAAACAAAGCCCATCGATGGTCTCTGAAATAGCTCTTGTTTCTTTAAGGCTGCTTTAATTGCCCTAAGAAGGCTTATCAAGAAAGAGCTTATCATGAAGTTTTATGCATTTTCCCCACTAGCAGCTTCCCAGAAGAAAGTTTTCAGATCTGAGTTTCAGCACAGACTTACTCTTGTTGGAACAAAGCTAAGTACAGTTCTCCCCAGGCAAATCACCTACCACCTCCTGCCCCACACCTCAACTGTCCTACTCTGGTGTTTAGAAACATCACTCCCAAGCCAATGCCAACCATCAAGCCATACGGTATTGCACTTCTCGCTTTCCACACTTACGTAGTGAGCAGGAAAGACCCATCGCTACATCTGTCCAGGGCTTTCCTAGCAGCAGGTTTCCCTGAGAACTCCACGATGCCTTTCCCAGAGGATCGTCCTCTGTCATCCACAATAACCACAGCCCTTTCCACCTGGCCAAACACTGAGAAGGCTTCCTCCAGGAGCTCGTTGGACACAAACTGAGGCAGGTTCCTGACTGTCAGTGATGCGCTGTGGCATGCAAAACGCACTCTTAGCTGCTTCCCACGTAGAGGCATGTTGTCTAGTTCCACCTTTGCAATCTCTGCCAGAGTGCGAGTTTCCTGAAGATATAAAGAGTTATTATTAAAACTCTCAATGCTGTACAGGATCAGCCAGTCACTGTCACAACAGTCACGAGCCTATTTCCCCTGAACAAGTACTTCAGAGAGGAAAAAATAATCCTCTCATAGCATGGTAAAATGTGCCCTAACAAACCATGGCTATTCTCAATCATCAATGACTCCAGCTGAATAAGCATGCACAGAGTTTGTGAGGGAAAAATGTATCAGACATGAGCTTGGCGCAATAGCCAGTGCAAACTAAGCAATCAATTAAATGATTGTTATCTATCAGACATAATTATATAAAAGCAATAAAGCATGCCTTTTTTTAAAATACATAAAAAATAAAAATCAAGATTCAACTATTAGCCAAGTTCGATAACTGTAAAAGGAAACGCTGATTGCACAACAATCCATGGAAGATATCCTATGCCCCTTTCACACCTTTTCACTCATTCAAGTCACTACCAAGCAGCTACACTACAGCAAAGCATCCCAGACTTTGGAGTGGGAACCTCATGCTCCATCCACTCACCTTGGGGCTTTCAGAAAAGTAGTACATGAGCCAATGAAGTCTAAGAACCATTATTCTATGTTGGTAGCTACCTCCCTTCTAGACAGGCTTCAACACAATCATCTAGAGATCCCCTACCTCAAGAGCACTGATCACACCAGCAAAGCTGCGTGACAACCTATGGTCATAGAAATTCCATGTTTATACCCTTCCAGGAAATGGAATTCCACCTCGTCTATAGTAGCGTTGTGTTTTCTGTTTTCTACCAGCTTCAGAATAACTTGATCAGATAATATCAATCCTGCCACAAGCTGCCTGAATTCACATTCCTTCTCCTAACAAGCTCTAGACAAACCACTTGTAGAAGCTGATCCTATAGTGCAGCTTACTAAAAATCAACAGCAGGCTTAATTAGCAAGATATCTGATCATGTACTACTTCCAATTAGCAATACTCCAGTGTAAGTCATTGCCACGAAAACACCCCAAAGGCAACAAGTCACTCACCAGCCTGATAAAGCCAAAGCCTTTGTCTTTGTGTATGAAGACTTCACCTGCCTTGCCATACTTCTCAAATAACTTTCTCATCTCTTCCTCTGTAATATCTGGGGGCAGATTCCCCACAAACAGGCGGCTTCTTTGGGTGAAGGTCTTTTCACCAGGTTTCCGGAAATTCTTCAGGTCAATAGTCAGGCCTTCATCTGAGGGGAATAAGGTACACAGCTGCTCTACAGTTGGGGGGATAAATTCTATTAGGTTTCATCACAGTGAACACAGAGACATAGGACAACAGAGGTAACACCACCCATTCACTTCAGGCTCAAACTTTTCCAGCCATCTCTACAGCAACAAGGGGATTTTATTTCAGAGTGGGCCCATATTCTTTTTAAAGAAAACATGTGCTTGGACCTAGGTGTTTGTTAGCACCAGTGAAAGATTTTCTACAACTGGAAAAAATAACACTGCAGCTTGAAATTACATGAAAGATTTTGCTCAACTTTTGGAGAACTGGTAAAGATGACCAGCCTGCAGCAAAATCAACTATACTCACAATACAGGATTTTGCTGTCACAACCTAAATAATTACAGAAAAGCCACAGTTTGTCTAGCAATCAGATTTTTACTCAAAAACCTCCAAATCTGGATGTCTAGAAAAAGGTGCAAACAGGAGGAAATTTCACCCAGACAGAACATTTGAGACAGCTGTTATTCTATAAAATAGGATTTGGGTTCTAGAGTCTTGGGTTCCAAGCTGAAGAGAAGGCTGGAATGGTGAAAATAGTGAAAAAAACCCACCCCAAAGCTCAGCCACATAGGTGAGACTTCAGAAAAATTATGAAATTCATTACAAAATTCTATATTCAATAAGTAATGCTCTATCTAACACTAATAAATATAGGACAGAACATTCTCAAATCCCCACATACATTTATACATATATATACACACATACTTACAAACAATTTTTAACCCTTTATTTGGCAAGAGCCCAGCACAATTCTGGAAGCTCTGCTATAAGTCAGACACAGGGGTGGCTTTATTGCTTTCACTTCCTGTGTCCCATTTTCTTAAAAGTATATGGAACTTCCCCAATCAGGACAGCAAGCCACAGAAAGCAATTCCTTTGCTTTGCAGAGGACATACCTCATGGCCACATGTATTTAAAAAAAAGTACAAACATGAGCGGCTTGATTGAGTCTACAAAGCATGGTACTAGCCAGGAAAGGCTATTCATGCAAAGACAATGCTTGCAAGACATGCAAAGAAAACTCCTTTATAAGAATAAGCACACCTCCATGGCTAACACTATTTAAAAAAAAAAAAAAAAAGAGACTTGACAGTATATCGTATATTTATAGAAGAGTAGTGACAGCAATTTGTCTACTTCACACAGTAAGGATGCGGTATTTTGCCTTGTGAGCTTCTTCACACCATTAATAGAAACATTTGGAGATAAGTTATACCACTATCACTGTTCTGCCTTAAGTAGATCCACTTGAAGGAATCCAGGATACAGTCACTCACTATGAGCTGATCCCTGTGACAATACCACAATACAGTTGTTGTGTAGCATTGTTTCCAACCTGACTGGAAACAGACTGGTCTGCCACCCTTGTCTATTATCTTCCATGAACTGACAAGGAGCCCGTTTAACAGGGCCACCTAATAAGAATATATAGTTGTTGTTTGTTTGTTTTTTACTAGCCCAGTAACTCTGCGTATGCAGTTAAACCTGCAACTTTGACAGAAAAAACACACAGAGGAATCAGGCAAAGTGCACACGTGACTTCTATACACTTTTGTTTTGAATGGCCAAAGTGTCCAAAATAAAATATATATATATATATATATATTTCTAATAAAACTAAAGCACTTCATCACCTCAAAATGCTAACGGCAATGCCTGGCTGCCAGTCATACTTCTAAACTATCAAGTTAGATCAGTCGAGGCCGTAGAAGCCATTAATGCATATTGTTTCAGCACACACGCACCCCTTCTGTATCCCAAATAACAGAGCTACAGTCCACACTGATTAAGAACAAATCTGGAAACACACGAGATTACAGTAACAGCCATTGTCATTGCCAGCTGGGACTTGAAAGCTGAAATAGTACTCAGTAAAGTATCTCCCAGTCCCTCCCATGTAAAACTTTAGTCTTAATGGACGACTGCAGATTACTGTAACAACGTTCTTACTACAAATGTATCTTCATAAATCACAAAATTATTTTGCTTGTACTTAAGGAAACCTGTGTTCAGAAGTCATCTGTTACGATGTGGGAAAAAAGGAAACAGAGCCAATAGAAAACAGACCATCCCACATTTGTAAAGTTTACAGAAAGTGTAAAGACTTCCAAACTCTTTTAAGTGCACTTTTCTTGAAAATTTTAGACAAGGAATGAACTCCTACATCACTGCCCGGCGTCACGAACACAGAAACAAATCCCAGTCAAACCCACGGAAGCCGCACGCACACTTGAGCGGACTAAGCAAAGCAGCCCACACCAATCCGGCTGCAATTCAAACCACGGCCCCCAACAATGGGACACCCGAGCGCTGCATGCACACAGGCAACAGGAGCCGCGCTTTGCTCAGGACCCGACGTTTCATTGTTCCAAACCGAACGAGCGGGTTCTGTCCGTTTCCGCCGAGACCTGTTGCCCCGGTACGGGCGGGCAGGAACCGGGACCCGCGTCACCCGAGGCGGTCGCTCAACGCCTACCCAGAGCGGGGCCGGGCGGCTCCCCGCGGCGGGCCCGGGACTCACTCTGGCTGTTGTTCTGCTGCCCGTTGGCGGGGATGGCGGGCGGCGGGTGCTGCTGGTGCTGCTTCCGCGGAGCGTGGTTCTGCTTCTCCATGTTGAAGCCCTTGTTGCCCTGCATCTTGGTCACCTGCAGGCAGACACGCCCGGTCGGACACGGCCCCGGAACTCGACCGCGGCTCCCGGCCCCACAGCCCCCGGGGTGGCTCCCGCCACCACCGGCCCCGCCCGCCCGCCACAGCGGCCGCGTGCAGCGGCAGGGCGGGCCGCACAGGCCGCGGTGAGCTCCCGCAGGGCCCTGGCGGCGGCGGCCGCTCAGAAGCACCCGCCCCGCGGCAGAGCGGAGCCGAACCGCGGTCCCGCCACCGCCGCGGCCTCACCTGGTGGCGGACACGGGTCCGATGCGAATCGCGGCCTCCTCGCCCCGCAGCAGCCCGGAGAGGACCGCGCGCGCGGCCGGAACTCGCGCACCCTAACAGGGCGCCTGCGAGGCGCGTTCCTATTGGCTTCCCGACTCCCAGCGCCGCGCTACCACTGGCCGTGCTGGCCGCCACTCACAGGCTGGCCGCGGCGGGGCGGGACAGCCCGCCCCAGCAGCCCGCAACACGGAGCCGATTGGCAGTGCGGGCTGTGGCAGCCCGCCCCGTGCGCTGCCAATCATGGCCGCGGACATAAAGCTTGGGTGAGAGGCGAGAAAGGGACAAAGGAGCCCAACCAGTCACGGGAGCGCTCTGAGCACGCGCAGAAAGGGGAGGGGGGGCCCGCGCGCCTTAAAGGGACAGCGGCGGCAGCTGAGAGCGTGTCGTGCCGTTCGTGTAACGACCCTCGTTACCGTGTGCCCGGGCCGGTGGCGGGAGCGGCCCACTCTGCCCCTCCGCTACAGCCAGTAAGTACCGGAGCCCAGGCAGAGCTGGGGGAGCCGGCGCATCGCTTGGGTCCGCTCTCCGTCAGCCCCGTGCCCGCTCCCTTCCCTGTCCAGCCGCGGGCGCCCCCGTACCTGCTCCTCGGGGCACCGTTCCCGCTGTCCCGCCATCTCTCTCCGTCCGGACGACGCTGTCCCGCTGCGGGAGGGCAGCCGGCTCGGCAGGAGCAACCGGTCCGCGGGAGTGCGGAGGGTCCGGCCGTGCTCGGCCCCGGGGGCTGCAGGGTGCCGGGAGCGGTCCGGCTGCCGCCCCGTCTCGGACACCGCGAAGCTTGGCCGTTAACTGACGCCGGCGAGTTGGATTTCACCGCCTTTCAATAAACCTTCCCGTCTCCCTCTGTGTCCCGTCGTAACCGGGATTGGGGCCGTGCGCCCGTGGCCCACCGCTCCCCGGCAGCGGGAGCCCCGCGGCGGCTCGTAGCCGTCCGGGAGCGGGGAGCAGCCGGCGGTGCGGCCGGTTCTCCGCAACGTCGCCGTCGCCTCCTGACGGCTGTAACCCTGCCTTTCTCTCCCCGCAGCGCGGGAGGTCGCCCCGGCGGCGCCTCCTGGTCCCAGCGCTGCGGAGCCCGGTGTGCTCCCGAGCTCAGCCCCTGCACCCCCGATTTCCCCGCGGGGACACAATAAAGCAGGCGGGGGGAGGCCGAAGGATGGAGGAGCCCTCCAGGGAAGTGGGGTGGCCAAGAGGGAAATGGTGCCCTTCGGGAATGAAGGGAGCCCCGGCCCCACCTGGAGTGGAGCCCCCGGGAGAGCTCAAGCCTGGCTGGGGAACTACGCGAGGGGCACGGCTGGATGGATGGGGGAGGGGAGCCCGGGTGGGGGCTGCTGCGAGTGGGGGAGGGGAGCCCGGGTGGGGGCTGTCATGGCTGAGGGAGGGGAGCTAGGGAGTGTGTGGGGTGCCACGGGTGGAGTGGGGGCAGCCTGGGGGGCACGGAGGGGGGCGGGACCTGGGTCGGGGAGGGGAGTCCAGCTGTGTGTGGGATGTCGAGAATAAGGGGGGGATGCCTGGGGCGGGAGGCAGGCGGCGGGCGCCTGCCGGGGCAGCCCCTCCCGGGGGCGGTGCCGTGTCCTGGAGCCCCCGCGGAAGCTCCGCCCGGCTGCGCTGTCACTCACCGCCCCGGGGAGACGCTCCAGCTCCAGGGAGGCGGTGGCGGTGTCTGGACCCGGCCGGGCGGCTCCCCCCGCACACAGGTAGAGGCTGTGGCGGCGCGGCCGGGCTGGATCCCCCGGGGTGGCAGCGGGGCCCGGACCGCGCGGGGCGGCAGCGAGAGGGTTAAGGGGGGCGGGGGGGAGGGGTGCATTGGGGTGGCAAGCCCGCTCCGCGCGATCCGCTCCGCATTTTGCGGGTGGCCGCGCAGGCACCAGCGGGGACGGGGCGCTTCGTTCCGGCCCGCACCCCCCATTGCACATGCCCCCCGCACCGCGCCGTGCCCCGGTGGGGTGCGGCCGCTGCCCGCGCTCGGCTCCACGCTGTCTTTTCGCGCGGTCCCGCTCCGCTACGGTGATCCGTTCCGGGTTTTCTGGCCGCCCGGCGGAGTCTGGGCTGTTGCGCCCATCCTGGCCTCAAGGCTCCGCTCCGCGTTTCCGACGCCGCCGCCTGCAAGCGAGTCTCGCGAGCCCCGGCACCGCCGCGGCCAATGGTAAAGCGTCCCTCGCTCTGCACAGCCAATGGGGCGCTGCCCCCGCCCCCCCTCCGGCTGCAGCGCGCTGAAGGCTCCGAGCGGCGCCTCCATTTAAAGGGGCCGCGACCCGAATCCGGGCTCTGGGTAGAACGGGCGGCGCAGCGCCGTGGAGCCAGGTACAAGCGGCACCGGCCGCAGGCGCCTCCCTACGGCCGCACGGGAGCCGCAGGTGGGGCGGCGGAGCGGCTTGGGCCCGCCTCGAGCCGCCCGCCCGTGGGGTACCGGTGCTTGGCCCCGCGGGTGGGGGTGGGGCGGGCGCGTGCGGCGCGGGTCCCGGAGGGGTGGGGCCCCCCCAACAGAAGGGGGGGGCGTGGCGCGTGCCTGGCGGAGGGGACAGGGCCCGCCGCTCCGTGAGGGAGCGGGGCCGGCGCCGCTCGTCCCCCTCCCCGCCTCCACCGCTTGGGGGCGCCCTGCGGCGGGGGGGCGGGTCCCGGGGACCCCACCCTGATGCGGCACCGGCCCCGTGTCTGCTGGGGGGGACGAGCACCATCCTCTCCACCCCCCGGTTGGGACGGGGGAGACCCCGGTGCGACCCTCAGCAAGGGGGATCAGGCCTTGGGGTCCTCCCCGCTACGGTGGGGGCGGCCCCAGCCTGAGACCCATCCCCACGCACCCCCAGCCCGGGGCCGACTGGGGAGAGTGGAGAGGGAGGGGCAGGCCCCAGGGTGGCGCCCCCCTCCGGTGCTGGGGACCAGCTGCGCCCCCGGCCGCATCGGTGTTCGGGGGCTGGCGGTTCATGAGATGGCACCCACACCCGTGGGCCGGTCCCTGCCGTGGGGAGCTGGGCTGTGGGGCGGCACCGAATGGCCCCCGGCACCCAGCGCTCTGCCCCAGCACCGTCCTGGGCTTGCCTGTCGCTGCGTCTCGGGCAGAGGCTTTGAGCGACGCAGCCTTTATGCTGTTGTCACCACACGTAGTAACGAAGTCTGTGGAGCTCACAAAAAAAATTGCAGCTGCCAGTCTGCGAACTGGCCAACCGCTCTGTCTGCCCTCCCCCTGGGGTGGGTCTGGTCAGGGCTTGGGGGTGTCCGTGGGGCCCGAAATTTGTGTGTGTTTCCTTGGACACCACGCGCTGCTGTCGAGGATCAGGCCCCGCAAGAGAAGGGAGCAGCCCCTGGGGCTGGAGCTGCCTTGTGCCGCTGGAGGAGGCAAAGCCCCGACCTGCTGGAGCCTGGCGTGTGAGCAGCGCGGCCGGCGAGCTGCCCTGGGGACCAGCGGTACCTCTCGTGTCATTTGCAGAGGTGCAAGCAGGACCGGCCCCAGATGGGAGGACGTGCACCAGCGGGGCTGGGAGCTGCCTGTGGCTTGTGTCTGGCACGGGAAGAGGCCCTGTCAGTCAGATAGGCTCGTGTGGGCAGAGGCAGCGCTGGGCATGGTGTGTGTCAGGTGATGGTGGGGACAGGACGCTCAGCTGAGTGCTGGGGAATGGTTCCTGCAGACTCTTTCTGAGGAGAATGAGAGCTGCTTCGTTTGTGCTCTTCCCTTCTCCTTGTGCTGTGCTTCAGCTATGGCTCTTGTTCTAGGCTGTAACTTCTTTCCCTCTCATGGCTGCTGCATTCCCCAAGAAAACTTCTAACATGCATTTTCTCGCCGAAGCCTGCCTACCCCAGGGTCAAAGCTGGTGTTAAGAGAGTAGCTCTGTCATTATGGCCAGCCCAGCTTTATTAAAAGACTAGCCACAGCCTACACGCTGCCACCTGTAATTACCGATCTGCATCTTACAGCCCCAGCGTGCATGTTTGCACAATCCCCGTTTTCCTCTGCACCTGCCTATCCCTCTTGCTGCAGGTGCCCTTGGTTTGGAGGGTGACAGTAAGTCACGACAGATTCCTCCACAGCTCTGACACACAGAGCAAGGGGCTGAGGCCGAGCCCACGGCCTTGCTTTGGGAACAAAGCCCCTTGTGTTATTTCTGTTATGGATGTTTTATGATCAGTGATGCTGGGATGCATGACCATGATGGACACAGATTTGCTACCAGAAGCCTCTGGAGCAGAAGGGAAATACAGAATAGGCTAGAGCTGTGACAATTTATTTGTTAGCTTAGCTAAGGCACCTTGTACTTCAGTATTTTGGCTCTGTAAGGCCACTTAAGGAAAATTAGATGTTTTGCCCTCAGATCCTCCCTGGGACTCTGCCCTCTTGTCTTCTCTCTCTTCCCTGGGTAGTAAGGTTTATCCAAAGAACCAGACAGATTTACGTTGGAAGGGACCTCTGGAGGTCTCTAGTCCAACTGACCTCCTGCTCACAGCAAAGCTGACTTCAAACCGCATTGTTCAGGGCTTTGTCCAGTTGGGTCTTCAGGACTTCCAGGGCTGGGGATTTCATGACCTGTTGCCAGGCTGTGGCATCTCCTTTGGAGAGTCACCTGCTGTGCCTGCAGCTTTCCTCTCCAGCTGGCTGTGGCTGCTTGTGGGAGATGTCCAGGACTTGACGTAAGGGGGTTCAACACCCTCCTGCAGCATTTGGGCAACAGGTAAAGACTGCGGGAAACATCTTTTTTGACCACTTCCAGGTCTACCATCTATTTCTGTCTTTTAATCAGTGTCTTAATATCATTTGGACACTTTCAACAGATGCTGCTCAAACATGCCGTGCACCTCCATGATTTTTTTGTTGTGCTTCAGATAGTACTCCCAAAGCTGTTTTACCCACCCATCCCCTTCCCCAGTGCATAACACTATTTTGGCGGATGTTGTCATGTGGTGAGCCCGGGAAGAAATGTTGCTTATTCGTGGTACAGACACAAAGCTGTATGAGCAGCAGGAGAGTTTGCTCTGTGACTTGGATCTCCAAATGGAGTTGGTTATTGAAGCTGAATTGCTCTCCAGATACCATGCGTTGCAGCTAACGCCTCTGTCTGAATGCGTGTAAAGAAAGCAAGTTGTGTTAGAGCATACCTGGACTTGTTGCTCCTTTGTTGCAAAATCGAACACTTAGTGCTTGGGGGGATCCTGGACTTAGGAAAAGATGTGAGTATCCAAGCAGTTGCAAACTGCAGTCAGGATGGTGTTCTGGGTGGATGAGCAAGCTCCTCTTGGTTGTCTTAAAGTTTACTACTGGTACAGAGGTGTTGGGTTAGCAGAAAATAATGCTGAGATCCAAGGAATGTTGTCAGGTACGTTTGAAGCGTTGCAGGGAGTCTCCTGGTAAACCTAATTCCAGACAGTTCTGCAAGAAGATTTCTGAAATCCGTCCTTCCTCTTGCATTTTGTTGAAGCTGAGATGAGGTTTCTGGAATGCAAACTCAAAATCTAGTTTGGTCATTCTTGCCTTTGAGGAATTAACCATCTGCTCAGTGTTGGAGGGTTCAGGCTTTCTTGATTTTGGGGGACTGCTATACCACGTTTGAGGCCAGCACCATAAGCTGGTGCTCCTGCTGTAGAAAAATCTGGCAGTGGTTTTGGTACCTTCTGGCTTTGGAACTGTTAGAAAACCATGGCTGGAGTCTTGAGGCTGCTGGTGATGTTCTGGGAAGACCCTTCTTTGCCCCATCTGGCAGTTTCTGTTGTGCAAACAGTTCCAGTCACACATGAAGACTGGCCTGAAGGGGACATAGTGACAGCAGCTGCTGTGTGCACTCTGATGGAGACAACCAATAATACATTTGGAGATGAGAAGAGACGACTGTTCACCAAGCCCTGCCTGCAAAGCACAAGATGAAGATCTTGACCAGTGGCATCTGCAGTAGCTGTAGGAGACATGGAGCCACTGAGCACTGTCCTAAAATCTCCAAGTCACAGAGATTTTGCATATCCTTGAGTCAGTTGTTTAAATAATAATCTGTAGTGTTAATCTGGAAATAGCTGATTCTGAGTGTCTGATTTTTGACTTCCAGCTTTTTGAGTCCTCCTGTGCATTTGTCTGTATCTCTGAAGAGTCCTCTGCTGTAGATCTTCTTACTTCTTGTTTTCTTGTTTGTTTTGTGTTTTATATGTCATGGTTTGGTTTGGTTTGGTTTTTCCTTGAGATGGGTCATGTCTCCCCGTTTCTTCTTAATGAACAGAAGAGGTTTATCACTGGCAGATGTTTTCTGAACCATGGTTGATCCTTAAAGCAGTTGGATTCTTGCATTACTGTGTCAGATATTTACTTTTTTCATTTGAAGCACCTCAGCTCTTCCAGTATCGGTCATCACACGTGGACACTAGCCCAGAATGAGTTAAATCATGGCCTAATGTCGCTCCATGACATCTAGTGCTTCCTGCCCACTGATGAGCTTTGTGCTCTTTGCAGACCAAGTCTGGGCTGCCAGGCTGGGGGGTCAGAGAGCTGCCAAAAGCACGAGTGAATAACAAAATCCTTTCTGCTCCTTTCTGGAGAATTTTGACTGAACTGAAACCTGGTCAATAGCACTCTGCGTAGTTTACTGGTGGTTCTTCATAAACTCATTTGCTTTAAAATGTGTTAACCAATCTGTAATAGATGTTTGCAGTGCTTGAATCTGGAAAGCTGTCAACTGCCCAGGTACACTTGGATAAGTCACAGCAATTAAGTTAGCTTTTGCCACATTTGTCACCCAAGGTGTAATATTGTTAATGAAGATTTGTTGACTGAAACCATGCTGGTAGGACATGATGTTATTTATGTTTTATTGATAAAACTGTGTATCGACCACTGTTGTTGGCAAGACCACTAGCTTGGGTGTTACTGTTTATTCTAAAGTTTGGCACAAAAAATAGGAACTTTCTCCAGAGCTCTGCTCAGGTCTTACAGAACTCATAGGTGGGAATTAGCAGGAACATTGATTTAAGTGTTTTAATTTTTAGTTATTAGTTGATGCTTTTCATATTTCAAATGATCTCTAATAATGAAAAATGTAGGTTCTTCAGTCTTCAAAACTATTGAAAATTTGAATCCGTATCCATAAACAGAAGTCTAGGATGGGTAACCAAGCAGCTGCTGTTCCTTCACTAGGGGAAAGCAGTGGCTGCATGGCCGTGCTCTTCCCTGGGCAGCAGGGACTTCTGAGGTTTTCACTTCGTGAGGGAGCGACAACAGTATTTTTTCTTACTGTCTGATTTTAATTAAATGTTTGATGGTAGCTTCTCATTTTGGTAGGTAGGCCATGTATTCCCCTGCCAATAGTTATCTGAAGACAGAAGTAGAAGATCTGTGCAGTTACAGCACCACTGATGTCTTTAATAAACTAGATAGAGCCCCAGGCAGTCACTTGGTATAGATGTCTCACTCTGAGCTGCCAGGTCTGAGAGGAGATCCGTGTGCCCCTTCTTTGGCAGAAAGGGCAGGTCAGGCCTGGTAGCCACACATGTTGGATTTGGTGGCCAATGTTGTGTCAGTCCCATGTGCTTGGGGAGGACCCTCAGCCGTGCCCATCACTTCTCTGGAAGTGCTACGTGAGGAGCACTCTGCTTCAGACCATTGTGCAGGGGACTTTGCTCCTTGAACTTGATCTTCCCGGGAAAGTCTGTTACTGAATACTCAGGAGAGGATGGTGCCCAGTCCTAAGTAAGGAGTTTCCAAGTGTCCAACAGAGCAGTTGTGGCCGCTGTAACGTGCAGGATTTCAGCCCACGGCCCCCTCTTTGTCTGGCCGAGTCGTGTTCCAGCTTGCTGTCCTTGCTGCCAGGTATGTGGCTGGGAAAGAGGAAGATTTCAAGCACAGCAGCGACTCAGCTGTGCATTAGATGGTCCTGGAATAAAAAAAGATGATGACTTGTGGTGGATCATTTCAGCATCTGCCAGAAACAACAAGCTGTTTTTTTTCTGTTGGAGAAAGTGAGGAGACACTTCACCAGAGGTAAAGTGCAGGTTCAGTTGGCAGCTTAACTTAGTCTGAAGCTCAGCAGAATCTGAATGCCTGGGGCAAACAGGAGCAGCAACATTTCTTGCCCTGCTGCAGCTGGGCATCTCTAATTTCCTCAGGTTGAGTTTGATTTCAGAGCAACCCATGGAGCTGGAAAGCATCATTCTCTCCTGTTCTGAGGTCTGCCCTCTTCATCCTCATCAGCTGGCAGTTGAAAGCCACTGTAAAGATTCATTGTCAGGGAAACAGAATTGCAGTGGTGAGCAGGGACGTTCCTCAGCATCACCTCCTTGGGTCCATCCTCATTGGCTCCAGGAGGAGCGTGGCAAGGTCATAGATGAATTGTTGCTTGCAGTATCCTCTGGGACGGAATGACCAAGTGGGTTTTTTTTATGCTCCAAAATTATTCCCAGGCTCTATTTCTACCAAGGAAAGATTAGGCCAGCTGAAAGTGGCAAATATTGTAGGAGTATCACCTCTGTGGATCATTGCAAACTAATGTGAAGTGTTTGAATGTGAATTTGAGGAATATGTTAGTTCTGATCATTATACCTATAAATAAACTTCATTTGTCTGGGTGGCTTGACCTTTTTGCTGCTTATTGTTGTAAGATCTGCTGTCCATATGGAAATTATGTGTGGGGAACATCTTTGAGAAGGAGGCATTGTTTGTATTCTGAGCAGCAGAAAAAATGTATTCATCATCTTGGGAGGGTTCTCACGTGCTTCAGATCTTTAGAACCTTTATTTCAGATGTTTTTATTTCTATTTCACTTAGTTCTTCTTTCTATCAGCCACCCTAAAACATGTGTTAGATCCTGTATTGCTCTGGAATGGGCTCATTCTAGAAGCTTTGTCTCCTTTGTAACTAAATAAGGCAAACCAAATCACCAAAGTCTTTAGTGTTAGAACTTGCTGAGCATCTCTGAAGATTACATCTTCCATAGTTTCTGTTTGTGATTGTGGGAACAGTGCTTATCTGCTATCGTGAAAAAGAAAATGTCAGTGTGTTTTTAGATAAAATAAGGAGGCAATGTCTTTGAACTCCAGCTATAGAGTTTGATCCCCTAAACTCCTCAAATGAGTTTCAGAAGTTGGGTATATTCTCTGTCCAAATATGTCCTGTTTAGTTCTGACTAAACCATTAGTGAGTGAGACTTGCTTATCCTTTCAGAGGGAAGGACATAAAGAATTAATCAGCCATCATCACATTATTTCAGGCTTCCTCCTCTATTGATATAGATGAGTTGTGCCCATAGTAAGCCCCAATAGACAAGAATACTGAATCTTCTGCTTCGTGGCTTAAACCAGCGCCAAATTTAGAATTAGAATGACTCTAATAGAGAGGAATAGGTTTGTGCCACATCTTTTGATTCTGGTGCCTTCCTTGTAGTGTCTACTTACAGCCTGCTTTGGGGAGGTCACACTGGTCTTTTTTCCTGACTCCGCATTGCACTCTTGTGTTTACTTTGCTACTTGTTCTTCCACTTGTGACTGCTTTTAACATCATGGGCTTTACCACCTTTCTTTTTGCCTCTCTCAAGGGTTCCTCCTAGTTCTAGCCTAAGGTTTTCCAATTCTTCTGTGCCTGAATATTAGCCTACATAGTTTTGGGCCTGTGCTGTAGCTAGCTGTAGTTACTCTATAATATGGTTTGTATCTGTCCTCTGACAAGATTCATGCATCTTGTCATCCTGTATCTTGTTCAAGGCACAGGCTACAGAGCTGTGAAGGTGTTTTGTCTGCCTCTATGTTTAAGAGAAAAGCTATTTTAAAAATAAAAGGAGCTTTAGCTCCATGAGAACAGATCGGGAGAAAGGACAGGCCAGATGATTTGGGTCTGGTGAGACAGAGAGGAAGGCAGGGATGGGGGCGTTACACCACAGAACAGCTGTGTGAAGCGTCCTGAATTGGTACTGGAGTCATTTTTGATACCCCAGGGTGTCATTTAGCATAAGCAAGTGTGTTTGCTCTGCTGTGGTGGGGCGTGCAGAGGCCATGCAGTTCCCAAAGGTCTGCTCTACCAAACTGCTGTGTCCCACTGCTGCTGTTTGGCTTTAGAGTTTTGTAACCTCACAGGTAGATGTGATTGACCTGCTGGTGTCCTGGTTATGGCTAGCAGGATTACTGGGTCTTGTTTCACCCACTGGTGTTCAGGAGAGTAGACAGCTCATGCACTGTGTTAGACTACTTTTCATTAACTTGCAAGTCTCTCTCTCATTTCCAGTTGCCATCTGCTAAATGGATTCCAGTGAATTTTTGGGATCTTTGGACCCCCTGTCCTTGCCTGACAAACCACTTATTGGTGATCTCCCTGCTCACATGGAGTTTGGGGAAGATCTCTTGGGCTCCCAAACAGCTTCTACCCAGGAAGTTTCAGTTCTTCAGCCCCCTGACTGGGATCAGTCCAAGCAGGTGACTGCAGATGGGGACATGGACCTTCTAGTGAAAGCAGATGGCCTGTCTGAACTAAACAAATCAAACAACCTCGTTCTAGATAAACCTAGTGTCTTGGATATGCTGGAGAAACCTGATGTCTTGGATGACTTGGATAAAACTGCTAACTTGACCGAGCTAGATAAATCAGAGGGTTTGGATGGGCTATGTAAGGCACATCCTTCCCAGAATGTGGGGGATGGACCAGTGGACTCCTCTGCCCTCTCTAGAGAAGCCCTTGTTCCAGAAACATGGAAAGAAGGGGAAGATGCACCAAAAAATGATTCTGGGGACCTAAAAGAAGACAGTGCTGCTGCTATTCCTGCACTGTCTGAGGACAATGCCCCTGAATCGCCTCAACAGCCCATTCCTGCCTCTGGGGACCTCAGCAGTGCCCCAGGCATGGAAGAAATCACAGCACAATCCTCAAGCCCACCAATGGCCCCACCACAACTTAATCTTAAACAGACAAAGAGGATGAGGCTGAAGGCACCAAGGAAAAGCTCACCCATGCAGAGGGAAGGGCTGGCAGGGGAAGCAGAGGTGGAACTGAGCCCAGACAACAGTGCTGCAGCTTTGCCCCCTGAGCCCACAGAGGAAAACCAGGCAGAAGAAGGGGATGATAGTGGGAACAACTCACTTAAAGAAAGCAGTGTACTGAAAGCACAGGAAGCCTCACCACCAGCAGGTAGGTTGCTATCTCTGCAGAACTTGTCTGTTGCTCAGGAAGTCATCCTGCTGCCCATTGCTGAAGCTGGAATCTGTTTTGCACCCCAACCTTTCCCTTTGTCTGCTGCGATGGAAGTTATCAGTGCTACTGATGGGCTAGATTTGGGGAAAGTGTCTTGCTTACAGGGAATAATGCTCTGGAAGCTGCTTCCTTAGTGCACATCAGCTCTTGCTCTGTCTTCCATAGCTTTAACTTTGATTTTCAATGCTTGTGTCAGCTAGCAGCTTCCCTGATAAAGCTGCAGCTGCGCATCAGCTTAGCTCACATTCTTCATCACTGGAGTCTTTGCTGGAACTGGGAGTCACCAGGAGAAGGTGTTTCCAATTGGCGAAGTCCCTCTGCCCAGGCTGGCCGTGCTCAGCAGATGCTCGGTCTTGGTCAGACAGTTGAAGGCAGCTGCCCAGCTTGCCTCCCCCATGCAGGGAGGTCTCCCCCATACAGGACTCCTCCCAAGCCGCGTGTTTGGATCTCTGACTACACGTGGTGGGTTTAGGAGCTTTCCTGTGTCTGATCACCACCGGAACTGTGCTTGTTAGCCAGGACTGTCTCAGACTTCATGTGCAGACTGACCCAAAGGGTGGCTGCATTTGCAGAACACCTGCCTTCTTCTGTTGGAGAAGAGCAAGATGTTAGGTGCAAGCTTCTTCTGTGCTTCTGTTCCAGGAGAAGGCCTCTCTTGGAAGGGAAGTGAGCTGCGAATGGACAAGGTGAGGAGAATGCAATCAAGTACGTATGCTACAGGAGAACAAAGGGTGGCTGGCTGTTGTCAAACTCCATGAGGAACACTGGCTGTCTTGTCGGCCCTCTTGGGAGGAGGTTGCATGCCCTCTGTGATGGGGTGATCCCTCTGCACTGCCCCTGTGCTGTTATGTGGCTTCAGTGTGTCCCTGCTACACCAAGCTGGAATGTCATTCTCATATGCCTACTTCCCTCTCTCCCCCACCTTTCCAGCTCTGGTCAGATATCCATGGAGTCTTATCTGTTTTCAGCATTATTGGGAAACCTTCAGTTGTATTTCAGATATTGGGAAAGCAAATCACAGAAGCTGGAACTCTACCGTGATCTGGGTTATTTATCCTTGGTTGTCCTAGCAGATGGTTAGCCTAAGTATTTTCTGAATGTCTTCTAGGAGCACAAAAGAAGTGAACGAACCAGAAGATCAGAAGCTGCCAGGCTCGAAACTGTGAACTCCTCTGAGAGCAGTGAGTAACTGGGGGGTCAGTGCCTGTTTTCAGCCAAGGAGCAGAGCCCGGGCCTGTTGTGGGCAGGTGGTTCATGGTGTGAGTCTGGTGGGAACTCTGGAGCTTCTGTGAAGACTTTCAGGGGCTGGTCCTTTCACCCTGCGAGTCTTCATGCTGTGGTTCTTGCCTTGCTTTCTCAGGGCACTTAGGGTGAAGGGAGGGTTGTAGTATTTTTACAGGTATGTGGGCACCAAGTAATAGGATGAGACTCTGGGATTGTTCCCAGGAAATCCATCCTCCATATCCTCAGCCAGGAACTTTCTTCCTTTGTCTCTATGGCAGCAGGCTGTCTGAAGGAAGGTTGCATTTTTTGGGATTTTCTTGCAGAAGTATGTGAAGTGTCTGTTCTTTGAGATGTGAAGGATCAGTGTGCCATTCCCGTTGGTGTGTTGCTCTTCCGTTGCCTGCCTGTGCTGGAGGCTGGTGACCCAGCTTGTTCCATTTAAGGTCTACCAGTTCTTGGAGGTTTTCAGCTGTAAATATTCACACTTTGAGCTTCTGCTCAACCTTGGCAGATCATGACTTCCTAGAGAGGAATTTACTTAAGCTCAGTTTACTTAAAGATCTCCTGAGTCATCTCCAATTCCAGTAGAGTATCTTTTAGGGGTCCCCTTACCATTCCCTGCAAACAGGTACAAAGCATGTAGGAAGGTGACCTCAGAAAGCCCCAGCATGTGTCTCATGGCAGAACTTTCTCAGTTCCTCATCAGGGTTTTCTTTGCATCTTTCTTTGCTGCTTTGCAGTTCCGGTCTCTGACGAAGACTCTGATGCAATGGTGGATGATCCCAACGATGAGGATTTTGTTCCTTTTCGTACCCGACGTTCAACTCGCATGTCTTTACGCACTCAGATGGCTCAGCGAGCTGCCCGCTCTACTGTCACCAAGATGACTTGTGCCAACTGCCGGACCCCACTGCAGAAGGGCCAAACTGCCTACCAGCGTAAAGGGCTCCCGCAGCTCTTCTGCTCCAGCTCCTGTCTCACCACCTTCTCAAAAAGACCACCTGGCAAGAAAATATGCACCTTCTGTAAAAAGTGGGTGTGCATTTCCCTTTCCTCAATGCTCCTGCACTTGTGACCCCATTCACCTACCCCACAGCCCTGCCTGCCAGCCCCCGTCCCAGTGACCCTCATGCTTCCCATTCACTCACATCACTCGTGCCCACTGCCAGCTGCTACTCCATGTCTTCCTTCACACACTGTCCATCCCATGCTCCCTACGCCCCCTTCACATTATTGCCTTTCCCTGCCTGTCCCCGGGCTCAATGCCCATATCCCAGCCTCCTCTCAAAACCACTTTCAACATGATCCATCTTCAGGCTCCACCCCTTTGGGCTGGGAGAGAAGCTGCTGTGAGACCATTCTTGCCACACCAAAAAGTCCTGTGCCATCCTGTCCCTTCACAGCAGGACTGGTGTGTCCCTGCACTAACACATCCCCTCCTGATCCTCAGGGAGATCTGGAACACCAAGGACTCTGTCGTTGCCCAGATCGGTTCAGGCAGCTCTTTCCACGAGTTCTGCACCTCTGTCTGCCTGTCCCTCTACGAGGCCCAGCAGCACAGACCAGCACCTCAGTCCGCAGATGCCTCAGACATCAGCCGCTGCAGTGTCTGCCACAAACCTGGCGAGGTAAACAAATGCTTGTCCTTCCTGTGTGCTGGATGAGGTGCTTGTGACCTGTAGCACTTGGCCATGCCTGGGACCATCACAGGGTGTTTGCCAGGTTCTCCCGTGCTGTGAGGTCTCAGCCTCTGACCTGGCTTGGGCTCCCTCCAGGTCCTTCCTTATTACAGTCCTTATTCCAGCAGAAGAAATAAGGCTTCTGCTTCTCTCCATCGTGGAGCTCATTGCTTCTTGCTCTTCCACTCTCCCAATTGCCCTGCTGACATTTGGCGAGGGAGCCCATCCCGAGTCCGCACCAGCCTTCAGTATGGCACTTGCCCGAGTTTTGGTGTGCGAGCCCGTTATCACAAGGGCTGTGGTAGCAGTGGTGTACACATGTTGGAAGGAAGCACGTGCTGGTTTTGGGGAGTGACAGTGATGATGTCTCTGCAGATCCAGCATGAGGTCAGCAATGGGAGCGTGGTTCACCGCATCTGCAGTGATGCCTGCTTTACCAAGTTCCGGGCCACCAAAGGGCTCAAAACCAACTGCTGTGATAACTGCGGACTTTACATCTACAACAAGGGCTTGCCCCTGGAGTACCTCTTCCATGAAGGCCAGCAAAAACGCTTCTGCAACTCTGCCTGTCTCAACAGTTACAAGAAGGTGTGTGGAGTCAGCTGCCTGGGGTGGGGGGTCTCTGTGGGCACACAGCTCCTTTGCTTGGCACAAGGCACATTATGCAATAGCCAATGACTTGAATCCCCTTGGCTTTTTATTGCTGACAAAACATTTAAGAGGTTGCTGTGGAGAAACTTTGAAGCAGGCAAACAGAATTTATTTATTCTGCGTGGGGCCCACCTTGTGCCTGCACACAGGTCAGGCACTCAATAAGCTGGACTGTGCAGCAACACTGGTATATGCAGTTAGCATGGGCTGGCTTTTTTTGGGTGTCTCCCGAAAGCTTGGCTGGATATGTTCCTCTGTGGCCTGAGCAGGCTTCGCTTAACTATCTTGATGGGGTTACCAAGCTCTGTATTCCTGCTAAGGTGATCTTTTTTGCTGCTGCAACCTGAACCTGCAGACTGTGAGCCTGGCTCTGGCATCACGAGGCGTTCCCTGTGGGGGAGCTGCCCCGTGGTGGATACAGCGGCAGGGTGGGATGTGAGGGTTGGACCTCGCTGGCTGTAATGGTCTCCCTGGCAGCTCTGTTCTGCTCTGTGTTTGCAGAAGAACACTCGAGTCTACCCATGCATGTGGTGCAAGACGCTGTGCAAAAACTTCGACATGCTGCCCAACATGGATCGCAGTGGCAAGATGGGCCTGTTCTGCTCCATTTGCTGCACTACCTCCCACAAAGTGAAGCAGTCGGGCTTGGTTGGTAAGAGCACCTATGTACATGGAATCGGTCACCACTCTTAACTCCTTCCTTGGCACTATTTATTGCATGTGGATGAGACTGGAAAGAAGGCACGTTGCTGGCCTGGGGAGGAGTCCAGTGAGGCAAGTGGAAGGAGATTTGGAGACAGAGGAACCCTTGCAGCATGTAGACAAATTAATATTGAGGGTTAGGGTACATTACTGTTCTTGAGAATGCAGGAAGCCATTATAGTGCCGTACTGTGCTGGCATTGCCCTTTCCATTACATGAAGTACCAGGGTGTCCAGGAATGGGTATGGTCTCTGGTGCAAGTAATGCAGCCTGTTTGCCCAAATTCCTGTAAAGCCAAGGTCACTTCCTTAAACCACTCTGCTCTCCATCTGTGTTTAACATTTCTGTCCTAGCAGAATCTGGTGCTGTTGTTTTTCTTGGTGTTCTTGTCCCTTGCTTTTTGATAATAGCTTTACAGACTGAGGATGAGTGAGTAGCTCGCATGCCATCCTCAGAATCCAGTCCCACGTCCTGTGCTGCTGCCCTCACCAATTCCTATCTGTTTCATCAGGTCCCCCTAGACCCTGCAGCTTCTGCAGAAAGAGTTTATCTGAACCCTGTTATTACAACAAGACAGACCGGGTTGTCTACCAGTTCTGCAGCCCCAGCTGCTGGACCAAATTCCAGGTACTGAAATATCCTTCGTGCTGGGCTGGGCCGTAGAGCTCATGCCTCCTTTCACACTTGGCAGAGGGTCCACCTTCCTCAAGCTCCTTAGGAAAAGTCTGTAAGAAAGTCTCTGCAGGAGCACAAGAGTTGCAGTGACTGTAGTTGCCAATAACTCAGTCTTGGCCCTGTCTCCCCCTTCCTCCATTGGGATGAGATGAGCTGTAGTTCTCTCCTGTCTTATCAGGTTGTGCCCAGCGGGAGTGCAGTGCAGAGCTGTGCTGCTTGAGTGGTTTGGGAGGTAGTGGCCTTACAAGGGCACAAGCAAAAGCACAAGTAAGGTAGCAAAGCACAGTGGGCACCTGCTAGTGGGGTTGAAAGGGGCACAGCTGCCCTCTGAACCAGGCATCACCAAAGAGCGTAAGTCTTCTAGAATGTGTTGTCTAAAAATGTGCAACCAGCAGGCCTGGATACCTCATGTTTAATAATGCTCAAAGAATTGACTGGAGGTTTTTAATCTTCTGATGTTAAGTTTCAGCATATGTGAAATGTTTGGAGTATTCAAAGGCAACTGGAAGAATGTTAGTTTTGTACAGTTGTCAAAGAACAAAGCAACAGCCAGGAAGACCTGGGAAACTTGGGCCAGGACATGGCTTGGACAACTGAGAAAGAGAATCTAGAGGTAGAGAGTTAGTTTCTAGCAGCTGCAGCATTTGGGTTTGGAGTTTGTTTTTTTTCTTATGGTTTTTGTATTGGTTGTTGACTGGTTTTTTTTTTGGGTGGTGTGTGTTTGTTTGGGTTTATTTGTTTTAATCCTTGATGTAATCCTTCACTGAGATCACAAATGATGTTGGTATGGTAGCTGTAGAGTTCATAAGACTTGAACCATAGAATCATAGAGTAGTTTGGGTTGGAAAGGACCTTTAAAGCTCATCTAGTCCAACCCCCTGCCATGAACAGGGACATCTTCAACCAGATCAGGTTGCTCAGAGCCCTGTCCAGCCTGGCCTGGGTTGTCACCAGGGATGGGGCATCCACCACCTCTCTGGGCAACCTGGGCCAGTGTCTCACCACCCTCATTGTAAAAAAATTATTCCTTACATCTAGTCTAAATTTACTGTCTTTTTAGTTTAAAACCATTGCCCTTTGCCTTATTGCAACAAGTCCTACTAAAAAGTCTGTCCCCATCTTTCTTATAGGTCCCCTTTAGGTACTGAAAGGCTCCAATAAGATGTCCCCATAGCCTTCTCCAGGCTGAACAACCCCAACTCTCTCAGCCTGTCCTCCCAGCAGAGCTGTTCCAGCCTTTTCATCATTTTTGTGGCCTTCTCTAGCCCCTCTCCAACAGGTCCATGTCTGCCCTGTACTGAGGGTTTCAGAGCTGGACACAGGATTCCAGGTGGGCTCTCACCAGAGTGGAGCAGAGGAGCAGAATCACTTCCCTTGACCTGCTGGCCATACATCTTTTTATGCAGCCCAAGATACGATTTGCCTCTGGGCTGCAAGTGCACATTGCTGGCTCATGTCCAGTTTTTAATCCACCAGTACCCTCAAGTCTTTCTCCACAGGGCTGTTCTCAGTCCCTTCGTCCCCAGCCTGTATTGGTACTGGGGTTGCCCTGATCCAGGTGCAGGACCTTGCACTTGGCCTTGTTGAACCTCATGAGGCTTATTTGCATGGGGCCACTTCTCAGGCTTGTCCAGGTCCATCTGGATGACATCCTGTCCCTCAGGCGTGTCAACCACACCACTGAGCTTGCTGTCATCAGCAGATTTGCTGAGAGTGCACTCAATCCCACTGTCTGTGTCATTGGTGAAGATACTAAACAGTACAGGTCCCAATATGAACCCCTGAGGGTCACCGTTTGTCACTGATCTCCATCTGGACGTTGAGCCATTGACCACTACCCTCTGGATGTGACCATCCAACTAATTCTTCATCTACCAAATGGTCCACCCATCAAATCATTATTTCTCCAATTTAGAGAGAACAATGTTGTGAGGGACCATGTCAAAGGCCTTACATAAGTCCAGACAGATGGCATCCGTAGCCCTTCCTTTGTCCAGTGATGTAGTGATGTGGAGGCCACTAGCTTGGTCAGGCAAGACTTGCCCTTGGTGAAAACGTGCTGGCTGTCCTGAATCACCTCCCTGTCCTCCATGAGCCTTAGCACAGCTTTTGGGAGGATCTGTCCCATGATCTTCCCAGGCACAGAGATGAGGCTGACAGGCCAGTAGTTCCCGGGCTTTTTCTTTCTACCCTTTTTAAAAATTGGTGCGATATTTGCCTTTTTCCAGTATGTATCCTGGATTAAGAACTGTCTTGCTGGCAGATCTCAGAACACACTTGTCAAAGAAAAAACACTGAAGAGAGTGTTTCAAGATGACTTCTTGGGGATTGGTATTAAGCCCAAGGAGTTTAACGTCTTCATCAGTCATCTGACAATAAAGTCAAAGTAAGCATGATAAAATTTTGCAGATGAAACAAAAACTGGTGAAGTGTTAACTCCTACTGAGGTCAGCGTGGTCACAGAAAGCAAAGCAATGGGATTGCTTGACAAGGCTGGCTTCTCTTAGCATGTGCTGAAACACAGTTTAGTGCAAGATCCTGTATCAGCCTTACTCAAGTAGCATGGGAATGTAAGTCCTGGGAAAGTAAGGATTTTGAAAAGGCCCTGGGATTACAGCAGATAAGCCATTCAGTATGAGCGTCTCAGTTTACATCCACAGAGGAAAGGATTAATTAAGTTGTTGCAAGTACAAGCAGAGGAACAAGGCGTTAAAGTTTGGGGGATAGGGAGCAAAGGAGCTACCTAGAATGGTGCACAGATGAGAAGGATGTTCATCTGGTATCCCCTTTATTTTCTATATTGAAGAAAAATTGGAAGTGTGCTGAAAAAAGACTGAAAAATCACATTTGGTCTTGAAAAATGCATGTACTGAAGCACTCACAGAGCACCTTACCTGAGGTTATCAGAAAGAAAACCAGGAAGATGACTTGATTAATAAATATATCATTGTGGACAAGACACCAAGTGCTAAATGCCTGTTTAATCTAGCAGAAGAAGGTGGGATGAGAGCGGCTTCTTGAATTCTGAAGTTGCATTACCTTGAAAACAGAAACCAGGCACCTGTGTTTCAAGATCTTTTAGATAAATTCCCAGAAGAGGTAGTGGAGCCCCACATCTCTTAACGTTTTCAAATCCAGAGGGGTGGCAGCTTGAAAGCTTGCCTTCCTGAGAAGAGCTGGACCCAGTACACTGGAAGCCAAGTGAAATTGCTCAAGAATCTGCTCTCCTGGAGCTTGAGAACATGATCTTGGTGGACTGTGAATCACTGACAGTGGCAGCGAGCGCAGGTCTGAGCAGGGGCAGATGGACCGTGAGGGGTGGCGGAGGCAGGAGGAGGCGGCAGCGTGAAGTGAGTGCTCGCTGCCCTCCGCGTGCCTCTCCCTCCATGAGCTTCTCTGTCTCCTGCAGCGCACCAGCCCAGAAGGTGGGATCCACCTCAGCTGCCATTACTGCCACAGTCTTTTCAGCGGGAAGCCGGAGATCCTAGACTGGCAGGTGAGGACTTTCCCCAGGGAGATGTTGAGGTGGAGGCCAACCCCCATGAGGACTGCAGGGCTCCTTCCCCTTCCTGCTCAACACAGAGCTCCTGTGCCAGTGCTCGGAATGCCTTAGCTGCAGAGACGCGCCTGGAGACCCTGCGCTGAGTGCTGCTCTCCTGATGCTCAGCAGGATGTCAGAAGGGCAGCAGGAGACCACTTCTGCCAGACCCTGTGCCAGGAGAGCTGGGGACTTGGCTCAGCCCCATAGTCTTGCTCTTGCTTCCCTGAGAAGCCTGGGGACCTCCTGGCAGCCTGGCTGACGCGGTGGCGGTCTCTTTGGCAGGACAAGGTGTATCAGTTCTGCTGCAAGGACTGCTGTGAGGACTTTAAGCGGCTGCATGGGGTGGTGTCTCAGTGTGAGCACTGCAAGCAGGAGAAGCTGCTGCACGAGAAGATCCGCTTCTCTGGAGTGGAGAAGAACTTCTGCAGCGAAGGTACTTGGGGAAGGCACGGGAGAGGCAGAGCCCCCATGCTGGGGGATGAGAAGAGAGCATGGAGAGGAACAGAGGGGAGACTGACTTAGCCAGGCCCTGGGGCGAGAGCCTTGCCATGAAGTGAAGGGAGGACTGTCGTGGGGATGGCTTGCTGTCCAGCCAGGCCCTAGGGCAAGATCTTTACCATTCGTTGTGTCCTTGGGGAGGGCTTTCTCACAGCTTTTCTCTCTCTGGGGGCTGGGGAGACAGCAGGTGGCAGCTCCGCTCCTCCTGTCATCATGCACTTCTACGCTCTTGCGTCTGGGCTGGCCTGACCTGGCCTTGCCCTGCCTGCTGGGTTCCTGCACACAGGAGGTTGGAGTCAGACTCTTCCTAGAAGCATGGAGGTGAGAGATGGCAAGTCCCCATGAGGTCCCATCTTATCCCAGCCCCAGGGGCCAGTGCTGGATTGTTCCCTACAGTGTGTTGCGTGTGCTCTGTTGTCTCCGCAGACCTGGATTCTGGTCATGTTTGGGTCAGGGAGGCCCCCAGTTCATCCTGGGAAGGTTTCACTCCTATTGTTTCTCCGCAGGGTGTGTGCTTCTTTACAAACAGGATTTCACCAAGAACCTGGGCCTGTGCTGCATCACCTGCACCTACTGTTCTCAGACCTGCCAGCGGGCGGTCACCGAGCAGCTGGAGGGCAGCACCTGGGACTTCTGTAGTGAAGACTGCAAAAGCAAATACTTGCTCTGGTACTTCAAGGTCAGTATTGGCACTGGCAGCTTGTGCTAAGTGCTGTGGTGGGCACAGCACCCAGATAAAAGTGGGCATTGCACTGAGGAAGCTCGCACTGCTGGAGTCTGGCTGGCACTGCTGCGGAGAACCTGGCACTGCTGGAGTCCTGCCTGGCAATGACGGGACACTGCTACGGGGAAGCTCACGTAGCTGGAGTCCCCAGCTGATCCTGCCAGAGCACTGCACTGAGGAAGCTCACAGTGCTGGATCCGTGGCTAGTGTTGCCGTGAGAAGTTCGCACCGCTGGAGTCCCCGGCTGGCACTGGCAGGGCACTGCTGTGGGGAAGCTCACAGCACCTTGCTCTGTGCACCTTTCACTGGAGAGTTGTGTTGCACTCGGAGGGGGTGTGGTTAGTTACTCCTTGTTTCTCTCCTGCTGATGCGGGCTTTAGGCAGCTCGGTGCCATGCCTGCAAGCGTCAGGGGAAGCTGCTGGAAACCATCCACTGGCGGGGGCAAATCAAACACTTCTGCAACCAGCAGTGTCTGCTGCGATTTTACAATCAACAGAACCAGCCCAACCTGGACACGCAGAAGGGCCCCGAGAGCCTGCTGAACAGTGAGTAGGAGGGAGGGAGGGGACCTGCATAGCTCAGTGTGAGAGACACAGGGAAGACTGAACAGCGAGGGGTGGAAGCTTCCTGCCCGGGACTGAATGAGACGCTAGGGAACAATCCTGCACTGGCCCTTGGGGGGGAAAGGACGGAGTGGGACCTAATGGGGCTTCTCCATCTCTAACGTCTATGGTTCTATGACACACAGGGCCCAGACGGGAGGAGCCGGTGCCAGCGTGCTGCCTGTAGCTCACACTCTTAGCGAGGATACTCAGGGATTTAACATCCTCATGTTGCCAGCGGAGAGCTCGATTTGCAGGGTTAGGGGACAGCGTGGTTTGGCATGATAATCCACCTGCAGCCTCACACCACCTCCGAGCTGTGACCTTCTCAGATCTCATAAGATAATCAGGATTGGGCCAGGTCAGTGCTTGGATGGGAAACATTCAAGGAAAACACAGGGTGCTGCAGGACGTGGTGCTGGTGATGCTGTAGGTGGGCTCTCCTCAGCCAGAGCTGAACCTAGAACAATCCTGAGGGAGTGCTGAGCTGCTGGAGGCACTGTGTCTTACCATGTTAGATTGGAGTCCTACCACTTACCCAAAGATCGCTGCAGCTTTGGGAGTTGCCAACCCCGTGTCCCGGATAACCCCGTTCTGCAACCATGAAGTTCCAGCTGGAGAGGAGATTTTCACTGCCTGTTGCCCCATTTCATATAAGTTGCCAGTTGCTTCTGGAAGATTGCAAAGTGCTTTGGGATCCCTCAGGACGGAAGGTGCTCATAGTGACAGTGACAAGACATCACTTGACCCTCGGACACTCATGTAGTCTCATTCTGCTTGGTCTTTCATAGGCCACGATCTTCCAGGTAATCTGTGTGATCTAGTTAAAATGCCTCCAGATTATGGTGGGACTTACTTTGGTGCATCAAGCTTCAACAGATACCTGCATCGCAGGCTCAGGGCTTTGCTGCCCTTCCTGGGATTTCACGAGGTGTAAAACCCTGACCAGGGTGTGCCAAGGAGGTGAAACCAAGGCAAGGACCTTCCCGTGAGAGACCTCGTCCTCCATCTCCACACTTCCTTGTTCCTTTCCTGACAGCAATGGGCCAATTGCAAGACAGGGGAAGCCCTCGATGTCACTGCTGCTTAGGCAGCAAAGCAGAACTGCTCTGCCAGAAGCAGCAGGTTCCCCCAGCTTGGGGATCCCCAACCTGCCTCCAAGATCTGTGCTCTGTAAAAGGCCGTGTGAGGTGATGGCTCAAGTGGCAACACATTGGAGTGACCTGGATGAGGAACTGTCGGTTTCTGCTGGCACAAGGGTGCCTGGGGGAGTCTGCTTGGTGGGGCACAGACTGTCGTGCTTCCCAAGGGAGGAAGAAGTATTAAACTTGCTGGTTCCTGTAGCTCACCAAGTGATTCCACAGCCCTAGCCATGCTGTTCGTTTGTCCTCTGCCTTCAAGGCATCTTGCTTCTGAAGGACTAGTAACACTGCTTTTGGGACACAGGCACAGCGAGCAAGCTCTCCCTGCAGAGGGAAGCATGTTTCACACCATTTGCCTATTATCTCCTTGGAGCCATGAACCACAAGACTGAGAAGTACCTTTTCCACCACCGACAACCATGAGAGTCTGAGCCCCGCCCAGCATCTCTGGAGGCCCCCAAGAACTTTGCCATTTGGCACATGGGCCATAACCCTTCACCATGCCACAGCTGCCCCTCCATGCACCCTGGGAGGCAGAGGACTGTGAGGGCAGCCAAGAAAAAGCCTATCAGCAGTGGTGAACACTCGGCTGAGTGCCAGCTCCAGGCTGCCCCAGCAGCTGCCATGCTTGGTGAATGCCACTGGTGACACTGGGCCCTCTGTGTGTTCTGGCACAGCTGTGGGCAGTCTGGTCCCAGGGCTGTGGGGTGCTGCTCACCTTGCATGGGAAGGGTGCTGGAGCCAGGGCCGTGTGGTCACACAAAGCTTTCCAGCCCAGCGTGCTGTGCAGGAGATTTTGGGAGGAACATTGCATGGTGAGGAACAGCTTCTGCCTGGTCCAGCCAGGGTCTTCTGTGGACCTGGCAGCTGTGTTGCCAGCTCACAAGGGGCTGTCTGGATTTTGGGCCTCTCTTGGGCAGAGATGCTGACTACTTGCTGCTTCTCTTGCAGCCAGTGGTTGCCTAAACCCATTAATTCCTGCGACCCAGTAGGTGCTGCCAAATTGGTGATTTTGAGGGTGCTTGCTGATGATAAAAGGGGCCGTTCCTTTGCTGGAAACAGCCTGTGTCTTGAGGGATTGAGGAGCTTCTACCACAGAACTGTGCCCAAAGTCTTCCAAGGGGAACTGGGTCTGCGTGGGGCCATCCAACTGGAGAGGACAGACGGCCAGAAGTCCTGGTTGCCAGCAATGCCTTCACAGCTCCTTGCTGGTGCTGGGTTGAAAGTACAGAATAAGCTGCAGCTTGCCTGGAAGCCTGGACATGTAACACGTGGAGCTTTGTGGCAGGAGAGTGTTTTTTTTCCCTTAGTCCTAAATCACTGCCCGTGGGGCAATCAACTTTACTTTTGATTCTGCTGCAGCAGCAATTCTGCTCATACTCCATAGCTTGTTTTTTCTCATTCAAGCCACTAATGTCTCCCACTTAGACCTGCTGCCCATCCACTTCAGGCTGGTCAGGGGGAGTTCTTGGATTCATTAAGACCGTTGCAGATCCTATGGCTGAATGCTCAGCTGTAGGCTAGGGAGCTTCCTCCGACTGGAGCTTGCCTGTCCTGCTGTCAGCAAGTAGACCCTGCTGGGCCTCCAGCTGCTCCAGAGCTGTCCTCTGTTTCCTTGGGACAGAGGAAATCTGCAGTGTGAATGCCCATGTGTTGGTTCTTTGGGTGTCTGAGTCATTCCTGGAGAGCCCATCTGTATGTAGGAGGTGCCAATGGACCCGCCACTCCCTTTGGGTGCGGAGACCTGCTGCTGTCCTTGCAGGTCTCTCCTTCGTGCATGGCCCACGGTTAGTCAGTGTTGCAGAAGGCAGTTCTTCTGAGCCACACAGGTGACCTGGGCTCACAGGAGACTTGGATGGAGGTGCTCTTTTAGCTCGTCAGCCTTTGAGATGGGTGCAGGTTCTCTGCAGTGCAAATGGGCTGGATTTATCATCCAAACTGGGATGGTGATGTCACCACCTGCGACAAGTATCTGCCACACGTGCCTCTGACCTGCAGATGATCCCCTTTTTCTTTAGGGGAGTGGACTGCATCCCTAGGGCTGGGGCAAAGCTGTCTCTCTGCTTTCTGGCATATCTTGTAACGCTACTGCTAGCTCTGTCACCTTCTTCCTAGGGATCTCGAAGCACTTTGCCAAGATATTTGTAGCAGGGAGATGGAGGCACAGGGAGGGGCCATGGCTCGGTACAGCAAGCCAATAGGCAGAGCTGGGAATAGAGCCCTGGATTCCTCTCTCTACAAGAGGCTGGGATTTCTCCTGACCTGCTGTGATGGGGATGGGGTGGACTGCAAGGGAGCACAAAATGACGTGGGAATGAGTTCATTTTGGAGCTGTGTCTTCTGGGCTGCTAGGGCTAGAGGTTGTGGAAACATTAACTGTTCCTGGAGCGGCCAGGAGCAGTTTCTGGGGAGCCTGTCTCTGCCCTCTGGCTGCTGCCACCTCCAGTCCCAGCAGTGGGACCTGTTGGCCCAGGAGCTCTTGAACTTAGGGTCATTGCTTTCTCTTACAGGTCAGACTTCAGAGCCAAAACCACCTGCCCCTTCCTCACAGAAGACAGAGACTAACATGGTAAGGCCTGTTGGAGGTAAGAGTTTGCAAGACAGCACAAAAGGACTGTCCCCAAAGAGAGGACAGATCTGCCATTGCTCAGGGAGATTTCATTCTTCTACAGCCTATGCGTTCTAAGATGTGTGGCTAGTGAGAGCTGATAAGAGCTGCTGGGGTGGGCAGCATCAGCATCTCTCCTGCAAGGGGGAAGAATAACAATTCCCCAGGAACTGGTGATGGGCTCCAGAACAGCCTGTCCCTGTGGCATTGTGGCTCTGTGCATGGTGCTCCCCTGTGCATGGGTATAGTCACTGTCTCGCCATGTTCCTTGCTGCCCCGTGAGACAGGAGTGACCTGTCCAGCCTCTCTGCTGCCTGCTGCAAAGGTGCCACACAGGCTTGCTGCCTGTCATGAGCAGCTTGACAGTCCTTAGACTGGATCTTACTTTGGAAGCATCCCAGCATGTGTGTGTTTTGGGGACTGCCGGGCTCCAGGAGGTGCTTTGGGAGTCTCCCCAGCTGTACCTGTGTTTGGGGAGAGGTGGTGCTGCCTGAGGTGGACACCAACCTGCTGCTTTCTGTGTTTCCTCAGCTGTCAGCAAAGACCTCCTCAGCCCAGGTGTCTCCAGCTGCGCCGCCTCCCCCTCCTCCTCCCGTTCCTGCCACCCCTCGGAAAAACAAAGCTGCCATGTGTAAACCACTGATGCAGAACCGGGGCGTTTCCTGCAAGATAGAAATGAAGTCCAAAGGGTGTCAGACAGGTAGGAAAACAAGACAGGGTTTCAGGGGCATTTTGGAAAGGCCAGTGGCACATGCCTGCTCCAGACTAAATGTGAATCCAGCTTGAAATGCTGTACAGAGCAGCCAGGTGTTTGGCACCGTGCGGAGGAGTCGCAGAGCAGTGCAGGGCTGCAGGTGGGGAGTCCATTTCCATCAGCAGCAGAAGGAGAGACACAGAGAGCACTGCAGCATGATCCCACCTCTTGTGGGACAGCTCCTGTTCCTCTGGAGCTCGTCAGCTTGTCTGAAGGACCATCTGCTGAGCAAGTTCCATTGTGTAGCTCTTGTCTGGCATGTGTGTGTGGTCTCCAGCATATGCAAGACGACTAGACCTCTCAAGTGGGGCCACTTAAGAGCAGAGCTTGCACCTCTGGCTGAGGCATACCTCTCTTGTTGGAGGGCTGCTTGGCTTGCTGCTGCTCCAGCTCTGCCCACAAGTCACAGAAGCTGGTGGCTGGAGTGGTCATGGCGTTGGATGGCCAGGGGCATGGCCATGCGCAGTGGGGCTGAGTGGAGGAGCTGCTGGGAGCGAGCTCACTGACATACTTTTGCTCTTGTCAGAGGCTGAATGGAAGCCCCAGGTGATTGTGTTGCCAATCCCCGTCCCGATCTTCGTACCCGTGCCTATGCATATGTACTGCCAGAAAGTACCTGTGCCTTTCTCCATGCCTGTCCCGGTAAGCAACACACTCCACCTGCTCATGTTTTCTCACTGGCTCAATCCTGCCTTGCTGCAGCCTCCCTACTTCTCTGTTCATCCCCTTCTCCTGCCTTTGCTTTGGTGTTAGTCGGCTGAGTGTCAGTTTTCTACTTGGTGTGCTGCTGTCAACAGGTGCCTGTGCCAATGTTCCTGCCCACCACACTGGAGAGCACAGATAAGATTGTGGAGACCATTGAGGAGCTGAAGGTGAAGATCCCCTCCAATCCCCTGGAGGCTGACATCCTGGCCATGGCTGAGATGATTGCAGAGGCTGAGGAACTGGACAAGGCCTCCTCAGACCTGTGTGGTAGGTTCTGCCATGGCTTGGTCTGGCTGAACAGCTGGGATCATGTGGGGTTTGCCAACTTTTGGAGTTAGAGCATCTGCCTGGATCGCAGTTCCCCCAAAGCCTTTGGAAAGGCAGCAGAGAAGAGAAAGTCCTCAGCTTCTGCTGAGGAGGTACCAGGAGGGAAGAGCTGCAGCAGGGAGCAGTGTCTGCCACTGTTGCTTTTGGGGGTGCCAGTCTTGTGGCACATGTGCAGCACTCTTAGGTTATTCAGGTGACCATAAAATTATCAGCCCTAACCTCGCAGGTCTTTTTACTTGGGGCCTGCTTTTCTCAAGCTCCGGTGACAAGGGCTGTGGCTGGGGAGAGGGCAAGTGTCCAATATCTTGATGTCCAGGGAAAGCTGGGCAGCACAGATGCTGTGGTGCTCCTCTGAGCACAGGACTGTGCTGCAGGGAGCCTGACTTCATTTCCTAGCTGTCACAGGATAAACAGACAAAAGACTTTATTGGAAGCTGGGTTTATGATCCACTTTTGTGTTGCAGACCTGGTGAGTAACCAGAGTGCAGAGGGTCTCCTGGAGGACTGCGATCTCTTTGGGCCAGCACGGGACGATGTGTTGGCTATGGCTGTAAAGATGGCAAATGTCCTCGATGAGCCGGGCCAGGACCTGGAGGCTGACTTCCCTAAGAGTAAGAGCTGGGTGAACTAGGTGTGCAGGGCTGCTCCTGCTGCTGCAGGGTTCTCCCGCTGCCCACAGCCAGCTGTTGCCAGCAACATTAAGAACTGTGTTACTTACCTCCCCATGCCCTTGGAGTGACCAGGCTTGAGGCTGGGAACTGAGAGTTGCAGAAAACTGCTGGCAGCAGGGGTGAGGAGATCACCTGTTTTAAAGGGGTCTGTGTTTGTCTAGAGTAACTGACCTCTGGCAAACATAGGTCTGCAGAGAAGAGGGAATAAGGAGCTGATTTTAGCAGCACAAAGAGCAGGGCAGCAGCACTGATGTGCTTATAGATGATGATTCCAGAGGATCCAGCAAGGCAAGAGAGAGACCTTGACAGGGCATGACATGCTGGGAGATGGCAGAATCACTGAGTGTCCATTAGTGGACAGAAGGTGGGAGAAGAGGCAGAGACTTACAGGAGCCCAGCAGTGCTGAGGCAAGATGCTGACAGCAAAGGATGGAGAATGGGGATACCTGTGCCAGGCTGTCCCTAGAGCTGGCCTGGCACAAGGGGATGAGGAATGTACCTCAGGTTTAAAAAACAAACAAAAAACTATCAGAGAGGAGAGTGTGGGGCTCTGGTTAGTCTCAGAAAGCTCAGCATCATCAGCCAGAGCTGTATTTCTGAAGCTGGGCTGTGGCTAAAAGTTCATGCCAGGCAGCAGTAGATGTTGTGAAGTGCTGGGCTGCATATTAATCTTCATCTTGCTGTAAGAACCAGCCCAGCACATGGGACAGGATGAGAAATCTCAGCTGAGCCCTTCTGTCTGTGCTTCCTTTCAGACCCTCTTGACATCAACCCCAGTGTGGACTTCCTCTTTGACTGTGGGCTGGTGGGACCAGATGATGTGTCCACAGAGCAAGATCTGCCTCGTGCTGTCCGAAAGGTGAGCTCTCTGTGGCTGCTGCCTGCTTAAAGCTCTTTGGGTTTGGAGTGGGAGCTGCTGTCTGGGATGTGCGAGGTGAAGTGTGCCAGAGGCTTTGGTGTGCTGGGGGGAGGTTGTGCCCTCCCCCTTCAGGGCATGTCTGGCCTGTGGGACACTCCTTGAATGAAAATACTTGCCTGTCACTTTGGAGGAGCTTTGAATGCCACAGGTCATGTGAGAGCTGTCCTCTTTCCTGCCTGTGGTCCTCAGAACTGATGGGCCTTGTTGGCTTGGCTGGCGTGGGCACAGACACGCTGAGAGGGAGCTGACAGTCAGCAGGTCTGTGTGCTGGCCAGGACTTGCATCTGTCCCAGGTAGGTGCCCGGGCTCACAGCACACCTCTCTGCAGGGGCAGAAGCGCCTGGTGCTCTCTGAAAGCTGTTCCCGAGACTCAGTGAGCAGCCAGCCCAGCTGCACAGTGCTGAACTACTCGTATGGTGTGAACGCCTGGAAGTCCTGGGTGCAAGCCAAGTACGCAGGGGGAGAAACCAGCAAGGGAGAGGAGCTACGCTTCGGCCGTAAGTGCCCTGTCTGGATGGGGCGGAATAGCAGAAACCACGCAGAAGCTGGGTACCAGGGTGTTGAGGTGTGCCTGGCCTTGCAGGCTGTTGGCTGTTGTCTGAGGCTGCCGTGCTTGTCTCCACAGCCAAGCCCATGAGGATCAAGGAAGATATCTTGGCCTGCACAGCAGCTGAGCTCAACTATGGCCTGGCCCAGTTCGTCAAGGAGATAACACGGCCCAACGGGGAGCGCTATGAACCGGACAGCATCTATTACCTCTGCCTTGGCATCCAGCAGGTGAGGGAGGACTTGCTGCCTTCAAGTCCCCCACAGCCAGACCTGAGGCTCAGATCTGTTGAGGGGAACTTGTACCCTTTATTCTGCCTTCTGGGGACCCAGAGAGACTCACTGGACTCTCCTTCAGTGCCTCACCCCAGGACATCAGCCCACCTGGTCTGATCTTTGTTCTCAAGCCCAGTGGGTAGGGTGGCAGCTATTCCCCAGCCTTATACCCTTCCTGCACATCCTTGAGGAGGGCTGGGAGATCTCCCCAAACTCAGTCCAGTTCTTCAGCAACAAGTCTGCTTTGTCATGCCCTGGGGTTTTCCTCACAGCTCCCAGAAGTGGCTGATTTTAGGAGGGTGCTCTGCCTCTGTGCCCTGGGCTCTCAGGGGAGGGTTTGCATTCCAGGTGCTGCCATGTCTCTCTTGACTGTGTGTTCTGTCCTTTCTAGTACCTGCTCGAGAACAATCGTATGGTGAATATATTTACAGACCTTTACTACCTGACCTTCGTGCAGGAGCTGAACAAGTCCCTGAGCGGCTGGCAACCCACAATCTTACCAAATAGTATGTGTCTCCAGAGTACCCTCAGTCACGACATGTACCCAGTTTGTGCTTCTAGCCTTGGATCCTCCGGTCTGATTGTGCTCCCCCAGCCTCAGCCCTCTTCCTTGGCACAGGCAGCACAGTCCCACTGTGTCTTTGGGTCGTACTGACCCATACTGACAGTGGAGCCAGCCTGGTTTACACCTCAGCAGCTTCTGTTGCCCAGAGTCTAGGTAATGGGGAGCAGAGCACAGCTGCTTTGTGCCCTGGGACAGTTTGAATCTTTATATCACTTCAGTCATGTTTCTGCCATTTGTCAAAGAGGATACCAAGCTGGGAGGCACACTGGGAACACAAAGGCATGGGCCAGCACATGGGCAAGCCCTGCACGCTTGAGCTAAGTGTTGGCCAGGGTTACTGTGCTGCTGCCTTGTGAGTGGACTAACTTAGGGTTCTGCAGAGGCTTTTCGTGATGCTGTGATCTGGGCTGCTTTCCCTGCTGTGTCTTGTCAGGGATTAGTTCACAGATCCAGCCTCCCCTCTGCATGTTGGCTGTCCCAGGCAGAAGCATTCGGCTCCAGACCTGTGTGTCTAGGCAGGAGCTGGCTGTGTCTGTCCTGCCTGCCACTTCTCCATCTCAGGCTGTGTGGTGGAGCACTGACCTGGAGTACCCTTCGTGTCCATCTGTATGGTTGGGCAGTTAGGATTGACTCGGGTTCTGGCCCGTGGTTTGGTTGTTCTCTGGGGTGGCTGGTGACTGGCTCTGGAGAAGTAACCTCATGGAAAAGTGGATGTCGTGAAGCATCTGTCTTTTGCAGTGAGCTTGCCCAGGCAGGGTGAAGAGATTGCCACAGGGCCACCGTTGACGTGACCTGGTTCTTCCTCTGTGTGTTGCAGACACAGTTTTCTCACGCGTCGAGGAGGAGCACCTGTGGGAGTGCAAGCAGCTGGGTGTTTACTCACCCTTTGTGCTCCTCAACACCCTCATGTTCTTCAACACCAAGTTCTTTGGGCTGCAAACAGCAGAGGAGCACATGCAACTCTCCTTCACCAATGTGGTGCGCCAGTCCCGCAAGTGCACTACAGCCCGTGGCACGACAAAGGTGGTGAGCATCCGCTACTATGCTCCTGCCAAGCAGAAGAAAGGCCGAGGTAGGATATGATGGAGCATCTCACTGTCCCTCCCACTGCCTTCCCTGTGAGGTCCCAGCCATGACACTGCTCTGTCCCCACTCTGCAGATGGTGGCTCTGGAAAGCGGAAGCGTGAGGAAGAGGTACCGATGCTGGAGCAGCGGGAGAACAGGATGAACCCACTCCGATGCCCAGTCAAGTTCTATGAGTTTTATCTCTCCAAATGGTGAGGCTTTCTCTGGAGAAGGGGCATGAGCCATTTTGAGGCCACCTCTCAGTTTTGGTGGGACTCTGTGAGGTGGCTGCTGCTCTCCAAACATTTTGTACTTGAGTGTGAAGCCTTGTGCAGGGTCTGTGCTGCTCATATAAGCCATGTTTGAGAGTGCTTCTCTCTAGCCCCTTCCACTACTTGCGTCTCTCCAGACAGGCAGGAATGTGCAGTATGAGCCCTGGTGCTTGGCTGGTTGATCCTGAGAGACGAGCTGCAGGCTTAGTTTGTGTCCTCATCCAGCCAAAGCATGAGGCTGTGATAAACCTTGAGATCCCCTTGATAACCATAAAGGCAGGCCAGGCTTTCTGAGCCCCTGTAGCTGATACCCCAGGGCTCACCTTCCTCTCTCTTTACAGTCCTGAGAATCTGCGGAACCGCAATGATATCTTCTACCTGCAGCCCGAACGGTCGTGCATTGCCGAGTCCCCGCTCTGGTACTCTGTCATCCCCATGGACCGGAGCATGCTGGAGAGCATGCTGAACCGCATCCTGGCTGTCAGGGAGATCTATGAGGAGCACAGCCGGCTCAGCGGCCTGGAGGATGACATGGACTAAGCAAGGTGCTGCTGGGCTGGCTGCACTCCAGCCCTGGATGCCTGGTCTCCCTGCCTCCCACTGCAGGGCAGGGGCCGTGCAGCACGGGAGGGGACGGTGCTTGTGGCAGTGCTGTCCCTTCATCCTTACCGGACTCAGACATCCCATCCTACTTGTTACAGGCCTCTCCTGTGTATATGGTCCCTGTGCTCAGCCCTGCCTCCTGTCCTGGCTGCTGAGTGAGCCGTCTTCCCCAGGGCCAGTCCCCACAGCACAGGTGTGACAGAGCCCCTGGGGCAGCTCCCCTTGCCCAGCCTGTCGTCCTGCCATACCGCCAGCCCTGCCCCTGCCCCTTTTCCCCTGCCCCAGGGCAGGAACCGCACAATACCGCAGAGCATCGCTGGGACCAGCAGCACCGAGGCCTTTAATTCCCTCTTCTTTTAGCATCCCCGTGAGAGGCTGCGGGTGGCACTGCAGGAACGGTTGCTCAGCTGTTGTGCCGGGATGGTATTTTCAAACCAGTGGGGAAGAACCACTGGCAGCCTGCGAGCTGTTGGGGCGGTGGGGGCTTGTTCCCAGGGGTGGGAGAGGTTTGGACTGGCTGCATGGAAGGGTGGGAGCCAGCACTGGAATGTGAGGTAGAGACCTGGCCTTGCCATAGGGTCATCTCCCTCCATTTTGTCAATGTCAGCAGAAAACTGATGGAGACAGGTCTGTGCCAGTGCTGCTCCTCTCTCCTTGTTGTCCCCTGCCTTGCTGTAACCCCCCTCCCTCATGCAAGGTGCCATCAGTGGGTCCCTCTGCTCTGGCCAGGGGCTTGGGCAGCCCCTGCAGAAGCGAGGAGCTCTGTATGGGTTCCCCCTCCCTCCCCAAAGCAGCAGGGTGCCAGTGCCCTGCCTGGGCAACCCTGGCTCTGGCTGTGCTGCTCCCTGCTGCCTCCTGCCCCCTCTCCTGTTCTGGTCGTTTTCTTGAGCTGTACATCAGTCTCCTTTGAGCCTGTATATATTGTTCTGGGCCCTGGCCTGGGGCCGTCTGTTCTGTGTTCACGTGGAGAGTGAGCCGCTCACCAGTCTTGTTGTAGTGATGCCAGGGCAGTAGGACTAACCCTGTGTCTCTGGAAACCATTCATTTCAAATAAAGATGCAGAAAACTCTGGGCAGCCCCTGCTTTCCCCCCAGGCAGGATGGGCACTGCAGGAGAGCAGGGTCAGTGCCCCACTGCTGCAGTGCTCCTTGTTCCTGTCCATCCCAGCCGGTGCTGCCCACCTTGTCTGGCCCTTGGTGCTCTGCCACCTCTGGCATGAGGACTCTGTGCCTCCTGGTGCCAGCTTGGCCTGTTTTGCCTGTCTCTTGCCCATAGGGCTGCAGCCCAACCCAACCCAGTACTGGCCCTATCCTGCCCACGCAGCGTGTCCATGGGACGGAGCGGTTGGAGAGCGATGCCACGGTGCCCGTGGGCAGAGCAGGAGTCAAGTGAGGTGTAGTGGGTGTTTATTTTCTCCCCAAGGCTGCCAGGCCCCAGCCCAGCCCTACTCAGCCCTGCTGCTCCCGGGATGCAAGGAGCGGCCGAGCCATGTCCCTGGGATCATGCCCAACCCTTGTGCTGGCCCTGGGGTCTATGTCACACGCCTGGCAGGGCCCAGAGACAGAACCACAACTGTGGTCACCCGTGCATCACACATCCCTGAGCATCTCCACAGGCCATGCTCAAACTGCCAAGTCTGCCACTCGTGCTTTCCCGTGAGACCCACTGGCCACCCCCAGCCATGCACTCGTGTTCCCCAGGGGTGCCAGGCCTTGCAGGGGTCTGCCAGCAGCCACGGGGCTGCTACCACTGGGCAGAGTGACGTGGGTGCTGTGGGACCCCACCAGGCCACCAGGACGGGGCAGGATGCGGGACTTGGGGCCTGGCCCTTGCTGGCACTTGGTGAGACCCAGGTGGTAGATCTCCACCAGGTTGAGCAGCAGGGACACACAGGCCACCCCCAGCATGAAGAGAATGAAGATGGTCTTCTCAGTGGGCCGGGAGATGTAGCAGTTGACGGTGTTGGGGCAGGGCCAGCGGTTGCAGGTGTACAGGGGCTTCAGCTGGAACCCATACAAGGCATACTGGCCCACAATGAAGCCCACTTCCAAGAGAGCCTTGAAGACGACGTTGCAGATATATGTCCTCAGGATGGCCCCTCGCATGCAGACCCGTCTCCGCGTGTTCCCCTCGGGGAGCCGGGGCTGCCTGGGGCGCTGTCGCCTGGCCCCACTGCTGGCCCGTGCTGCCGCTTGCTGCTGCGCCTTCTCCTCCAGGTGCACCAGGTGCAGGATGTGGCCCAGGTACACAAGGCTGGGTGTAGAGACAAAGATGATCTGCAGGACCCAGAAGCGGAGGTGGGAGATGGGGAAGGTGCTGTCATAGCAGGCGTTCTGGCAGCCAGGCTGCTGCGTGTCGCAGGAGAAGCCAGACAGCTCATCGCCCCAGACCCGCTCAGCAGCCGCCCCCAGCACCAGGATGCGGAAGACGAAGAGGACAGTGAGCCAGACCTTCCCCACCACTGTCGAGTGCTCCTGGGCGCTCTCCAGCAGCCTCCCCAGCAGGCTCCAGTCCCCCATGGCACGTGCCGCTGTGGTGCCCTGCAAGACAGCTGCCCTCCAGACACGGCCACCCCACAACCCGCTGAACCGCCACCCCGTCCCCCCAGCCAGGCAGGCATGCAGGGACCCACCCCAGGGCTGCTGCTGGAGTGTCCCCATCCTGTGTCCTTAAGGTGCTGTGGGGAGGGCAGCGGGAGCAAAGACCTCCGGCATGGAGCCCCACCACACTGGGAGCACCATGACGGGGACACTGTGGTGGCAATCGGACATAGGGACCCCTCACCGTTGGCAGGCGCGTGGGACAGAGCCTGGTGCTCCCACGCTGTCAGGTCCCCTCGGTGGGGCAGAGCGGGATGCTGCAGCCCCTTCCCAGCTGGTCCCCGGGTCCTCAGCGGGTGTGGACAGTCCAGCCAGTGCTGCCACTCTCCTCAATGGTGGGCACGGGGTTATTGGGGCATGAGGCAGCTGCATGCCCCATTGGCTTTCCTCGTGACTGGCAGATGAAACAGCCACTGGGGAAACTTTTACCCTTTATTTCTGGTCTGGGCACTTTTCTAAATATATTCGGAGCTGCAGGGGCTGATACTGGGGGAGTGCAAGCCCTTGGACACTGCTCAATGCCACCCAGGGGTCACTACTGCTGCATGCCAGCTGCTAGAGCACCACAGCCCCAGCCCAGGCGCTGCCCCCCCCAGCCCCTGGTGGCACCCACCTGGGCCAGGGTGCAGGAGTGTGCAGGGGTGGGTACCCCACACTGGCACCCCAGTCCCTGGCACAACCTGGCCAGAGCAGAAAGGAGGGAGGCAGCACCTGAGAACAGACATTTAATGGCCCGAGATGCTCTCCTGGCCAGATCGGCGTCTGAGGGATGCTGTCCATGGACAGGGACAGCACAGGGCCATGGGGCCGCTGTGGGACAGGGACGAGGGCTGGGGACCCCGTAGTGCTGGCCCTAGCAGGCAGAGCAGCGGTCGCCCTTCTCCTGCAGGCTGGGGTTGCGGCGCAACATGTCCTTGAGGGAGCCATCCTGCTCTGTCAGCAGCTGGTTGATCTCATTCTGCTTGTACTCAGAGGAGAGCTTGTGCCCGTAGAAGGAGCCCTTCCCTGACGAGGGGTTGGAGTTGTGCTGGCCTCGACGGGCACAGGCCCGCACCACCAGGTAGACCAGCTCCGCCATGTTGAGGACAATGCAGATGCTGGAGGTGACCAGCATGAAGACTGTGAAGATGGTCTTCTCAGTGGGCCGGGAGATGAAGCAGTCAACGATGTTGGGGCATGGGTAAGCCTCGCACTTAACTAGCCGTACCATCTGGTAGCCTGGGTATAGCATGTAGAAGATGTACATGAACACGGCCTCAAAGAGCAGCCTGAAGACCACACTGCAGACATACGTCCACCACAGTGAACCTGATATACGCATCTTGTGCTTCTTCACCTCTTCCATGTGCTTGGGGTCCCCGTGCCCTGTCAGCACCAGCAGCTTCTTCTCCTGGTGCTGCTGGTAGGCCACGTGCATGGCCACAAGGAGGGCTGGTGTGGTGACGAGGATGAGCTGCAGGGCCCACAGACGGATGTGGGAGATGGGGAAGAAGTGGTCATAGCAGACACTGTTGCAGCCAGGCTGCTGAGTGTTGCAGGTAAAGGCAGATTTCTCGTCTCCCCAGACGCTCTCAGCTGCTACCACCAGCACCATTATCCGGAAGATGAAGATGACGGAGAGCCAGATGCGCCCGATGGCAGTGGAGTGGCGGTTCACCCCACTCAGCACCGTATAGAGACCGGCCCAGTTCATCGTTCCTCACGTCTGCAGGATTGAGCAGCAAGAGACAGTGTCAGGAGCGGGAAGGGCCCCTGGCTGAGAGCCACTGTGTCCCGATCCTGGTGGCAGCAGCCCCAGGAGGGACCCGGGAGTAAGTGGCTGCTACAGCCCTGGTGGGTGGACAGCAGGATGGAAGGACAGCAGGACGGCAGCGTGGCTGTTGCTGCTGATAGGCCTCAGGGCAGCATTTTGGCTGGAGCAGGCAGGAGACCAGTTGGCCCTGCAGTGCCAGCTGCTCCTTCCCTGTCACCCCACACTGGCACGGGGATCCTGACCCACGGCTGCCGCAGAGGATGGAGGCAGAGCTCCCACACCTCTGCAGGGACCCCCAATCTGCACCTAGCACTGAGCTCTCTGGATGGGTATAGACCCAAGGAGCTCCGTGGGCTCCTCCGCACCAGCACCTCCCTGCCCTCATCCCCTCATTCCCTGCAGCAGTGAGGCCAGGGAACCCCGAACTGGGCACCCAGCACCGCCACATTCCTAGAGCCATCCCTGCCTGGGGTGCACAGAGTGACCTTCCCCCAAAACGACAGATTCCCTCCCTGCCAGGGCCACCCACCGGCACTGAGCAGCCCCTGGAGCTGCTTCCCACCCCGAGCATGAGGCTGGGGGACTGGGACCTGCCCTCCGTCCGCCTGCAGTGTGGAGGGTCCTGGCGGCGCGTACCTGCCAGTAAGGAAGGGTCCTTGCGAGCTGCCCCCGATGGCTCCTCTAAGGTCTCATGTCTCCTGCAGGAGAGCTCTGCTCTGCCTGCCCTCGTCTCTATCCGCCACTGCCCTGCACTGGAAGTCATATGCTGCTTTATAAACTATTTACATACAATGGGGCCTTTATTGGCTCCTGAACAACACACTTTAGCATTCAGATCCAACGCCCTGACTTCCGCCCACCCCGGCCAGACAAAGTCCCTGTGTGCTGCGTTCCTGCTGCCTGGCCCTGCACCCGCTCCCACCTCGCCCTGTGCCGGCCACGGGGTGCTCATCGCACCGCAGGCATCACTGGGCTGGACAACAACCCAGGGTGCCCGGGGGACCCTTCTCCGGGATTTATGGCAGAACCCAGCGGTGTGCTCGTCCCGCATGGATGGCGTGGGGCAGCATGACCGGAGCTGGGGTCTGGCTGCTCTCCAGCGTGGCACTGAGCAGTCTGTGGGGCCTCATGGGGCCGGGTGTGCTGGGTACTGTCCCTGTGGGTCCCGCCATGTCCTCAAGGCTCTGCTGCCAGGGGGTTGGTGCCAGCAGCAACAGCTGCGAGGGTGCTGGAGCTGCCCTGTGTGTGCCCTGTCCCACTGGGGACATGAGAAATAGTCCGACGGGGTGATGCTGGCTGGGCACTCAGTGCTGAGAGCCATGTGCTGTGGGAGCTGTGCTCCTCTTCTAGGATGGGGCCACTGACACTGCCCCACTGCTCAGAAAGACTGGTGGGGGCAACAGCCCCTGCACTTGCAGACCCCTTGTGCCCATGTCCCTCAGGGCTGCTGTCCCAGCCATACCATCATGCTGCGTCCCATCCCTGCAGGGATGGTGCCATGTCTCTTGGGTTTTGTCCTCAAGCCTCAGGTGGGGAGCAGAACATCCAGTAAAACCCACAAGCTGGGGGCCTGGAGGGTGGTGGGGAAACAATGCCATCCCAAATGTCACCTCTACCCCTTAGCCCAGGGTGCAAGCATCTGGAGCCTGGAGCACAAACAGTGGTGGGCAAAGACCCTTCAGTGGAGCTGCAGGGATGGCAGCTAGTGCCCAGGCCATGCGCTGCTCCTCACCCCACTCCCCGCCACGGGGGCCAGCACCCCTGGCTCTGCCCCCCCAGCCCACGGCTGAGCCCTCTATAGCCCCCACCCTGGACTCCCCCGTGCCCCCCCAGGGGATGTGTGGCCACCCCCGCAGTGGCGCAATGCCGACCAGCCTCTCACCTCAGCACCAGGACAGGCAAAGCTCTCGGAGAACACAACAAACTCAGCTTCCAGCGTAGCACCCTGGACTTTATACTCCCCTCCGTCACGTCACACACCCCCCTCCCAAACCGCCTTGCTCCTTCTAGGACTTGTTCCTTGCCAAGTAAACACTGCAGGTGTGTCCAGCCCGCACTCACACCACTGAGGCACCCCTGGCACCCATCGCCACAGCTGAACATCTCCTGGGGACAGCCCAGGGGCCACCACAGCACTGAATCAGCGTCAGCCCCCCGGGATGGTTTCTGTGGGAGCTCTGTGGTCCCCCCAGCCACACTCCTCTGCTGTGAGCATCCTTCCTGCCACGTCCCCTGCAAGCTGGGCGCGTGGCGGGGCCCCACTCTCCATGCCAGGGGATGCTCTGTACACCCCCAGCACCCAAAGCACCTTGATCCCCTGCTGCAGGCTGCCAGCTGGTCCCTGGGAAGCCACCAACACTCAGATTTAATGTGTAAAAGTGCAGCCGGGAAAGGCAAACAGCCTGTCAACCATTAACTGATCTAACGGCCCACTCCAAGGTCCCACCGACCAGCACCCCGAGTGGCCTTGTGGCAGGCCACGACATGACCTCTCTGCCCTGCTCTTTGGGGCCCCGGGGTGGGCTGCAGGACGCTGCACACCATCCCCTGCATGAGAATGGCAGTGGTAGTGCTGTACCCCACATGAGGATGGCAGGCTGACACTGTGGGGTGGTGAGGGAAGACGGAGGGGGTCCCCCCGAAGCGTGGTGGGGACAGTGGGCAGTGAGGGGCCGGGGATCGCCGGGCGCGCGGGGTGGGTGGGGCCGGCCGGGGCCGCAATCTCGGCCCGTGATAAACCACCGGCTGAGTCAGCAGCGCCCGGCGGTGAGCGGGAGGGGCCGCAGCCGCCGGCACCGCCCTGGCCGCGCACCCGGGGCCCGGGACACGAGGCGGCACCGCGGGGGGCCCTGCCCGGAGCGGAGCGCGGGGAGGGCGGGGCAGGCAGAGGCGGGGAAGCGGGGAGTGTTGGGGGGCAAACTGGGATGACAGTATAGGCAAAGGGTTGGGGGGGGTCAGGTGGGTGGGGGCACTAGGAGGTTCTTGGGCGGGAGGGGCAGACTGGTGGGCAATGGGAGATTTGTGGGCTGAGCTAAGGGGGATGGCTCTGGGGGGAGCTGCAGGAGCCAGGCTGTGTGGAGCACCGGGGGACACTGTGAGCTAGGTTGGGGACAGTGGGGGCTGCAGGAGGCCGGGGGGCAGCGGAGCGCGGCGGGTGAAGTGGTGGTCGCCGCCCGCCGTGACGGCTGTGCTTGGTCTCGCCAGCAGGTGGCGCTGCGGGGCCGAGTCGGGCCGGGCCAGGGGGCGGCGGGGCCGCTCCCACCCCAGGGGGGCTCAACACGTGGGAATCCACCCAAAAACATAGCAACAATTGAGGAAAAAACAGGAAAGAGGGAGGAAAGGAGGAGGACCCCAGGGCATTGCTGTCCAGCCCAGCGCCCGCCCAGCGTCCTCAGCGGGAGGTGACGGGAGTACCGGGAGCCCCGGGGGTGGGCGGGAGCGGGGCAGCCCCCTCTCCCTCCCGGGGCAGCCGGGCACCGCCGCCTGTTTGCAACAGGCACAAGTGTTGCGCAAAAGGCAGCGGTCAAGGACAGGCTGTATGCATGAGCTGTCGCCGGCACTGCCTCCAGTGCTCAGAAAACCTCACTGTCCTAGACTGCGTGGACCAGAAACAGGCTCTTTGTTAATGACGTTAATCATGAGGTTAATTTGGTGTCTGAAGTTGCAGCAAAGGGCTTGGGAACGTGGGCACATTGAACGCAGACAAGCTGATGAGATAGGCAGGGCTAGGCCAACATCCGGATAGTGGGACGGGGTTGACGCAGCTGCTGGCACCTTGCTGGAGTCAGAGGTCTCACAGCACAGCAGTCCATGCTGGTACAGTGGGGGAAAACAAGCTCCAGCCATCACTGAAACACCTCTGCTGCCAGGAGGAAAAGGGTGCTGCAGGGCAGGCTCTCAGAGCCCCCCCTTCCCCTGCCATCCTGCCCCAGGCAGGGCTGATCCCTCGCATGGCTCAGCCTCACTCCAGCCCGGATGGCCGCTGCAGTGCAGGGGCCACTGGGTGTCCAGGCTTGGGCTGACGTCAGCATAGGCATCCAGGCTGCTGCCCTCAGAGAAAAACACCCTCTGGTTTGAGTCAGCTCTGCCAGGAAGGGCACTGGCAGTGGGTAAGCACAGAAATCCTTTGTGCCACTGCAGCAGGGGGCAAAGAGGGTTGCAGTGCATGGTGTACCAGCTTGTTCTGTCTACCTGTGGGTCTGCTGTCCTGTGTCTTGTGAACCCCTGGGGTGTGGGGACCAGGACACTGTCCTGGTGATGCTACTGTGCAGAGTAGCATCCTTGCTCCCCTGGTGGCTGTGGCTCCTGGAGCAAGCAGGAGCCAGGCACAGGTCACTCATCCCCTCCCCATGCCAGAGACACCTTTGTGGTTCAGTTCTCTTATGCTTCTCTTTGCCAGCAGCCCTAAATATGTCCCCTGAAGCTAAGGATGTCCAGCAATCATCACACAGATGTTAACCGCAGTACCCTCCGGGACACAGTGTCCCCTGGACTTTGCCATGTCTCCAAAGAAATGTCACCGATGCTCAAGGACACCCTGGACAGATGGCAGTAGCGTCATAGAAACGTGTTGTCTGTCACCAGCTTGCCCTTGGGCTTCTAGCTGGGGTGGCCACGCTGGCAAATGGGGATAGCAGGCAGCTGGAGCCATGCAAGGATGAGGTGGGAGGACAGAAGGGCAAACCCCTATTCTGGGGCAGAAAGGCATCTCCCCTTCATGAGGGCACTAGGCACCACGGTGTGGGCAGCTGGTGGTGATGCCAGCATCACTGAAATGGGCCATTGGCTGCCAGGCAGGGCTGGCCCGGCTGCTCGCACTGCAGTGAGGCGGCTGCTGTGGGAGGTGTGCTGTGGAGCACCAGCATTTCCATGGAAACCCGGCCCCGTGGCCTGATGTGGGTTTTTCATCTTGGTTCCTCTTGCAGTTGTTCGCTGAACCAGGGTACCCAGTGGCTGCAAGGGAGGTCCCTGGGACTGCAGTCCTGGGGACAGCTGACTGGGTCGGACCAGAGGGCCCAGCAGCTGGGGCAGCACTGGCTGGGGCTGTGGGTCAGGGCTCAGGGTGGGCAGCTATCACCCTGCCCAGACAGCTGAGCTTGCAGGGAGTAGCTCTGCCCATCGGCATGGAAAAGTCCAGGGGAAGGCAGCCCTGTGCCCTGAGTAGGAGTCCCATCAGCCCATCCGAGTCCCATCGTGGCTTGGCTCTGCTGCTATCTGTCTCAGGCTGTCCGCAGCATCCCTACCCTTGGCAGCACAGCACAGCAGGGCACTCTGCCTGTCTCCAGCACCTTCCCCACCCTCTCCATCTGCCCCATGGTGAGGAACATGCTGCCATCCCAGACTGGTGTCCCCAGGCCATGCACAGGCTGCCTGCCCTGTGCTGCAGCTCCAGGGCACAGGCTGGCGAGGGCTGCGGGATCCCCACATTGGGCAGCACCAGGGGCCATGGTGGGGTCTGGGCAAAGACTGGAGCACAGTGCTGAGCAGGGTGACATGCGCCAGTGGCACTGCAGCTGCAAGGGACCCCTGGGAAAGCAGGGCAGAGCCCCCCACGCAGCCCCCCTCTGTCTCCTGCCTGCCCCCTGGCCCCCCTGGCTCAGGGCCTGGCCCTGGCTCTGCTGCCTGCATGCTGCCTGGAGGCGATTCAGGCCTCATGCCTGGTTTCCATGGCAACTCCAGCTGAAATTACATTAAAAAGAAATGAAACCAGTGGCTTTTCTGGTTGGCAAGCAGGGGGAGGGGAGCTGCGCTGGGAAAGGCCGGGAGGTGGGGGGAGCTTGGTGGGAGGGGGCTGTGGGGCAGATGAGGTCCCATATGGGGTTCCAGTGCTGGGGTGGGGCTCAGCAGGGCTGGCAGCATGAGGGAGCCCCCCACTGTGGCATCCTGTGTTGGGAATCCGGGGTTGCACAGTGCTGGCTTGCACCCCACCCAGCCCCTGGCCCCCGCTCGCTCCGAGAAGAGGCGAGACACACCAGTATTAAAAATATCACTTCTGTTTTATTTGGAATTTGTTACTCTGCGCGGGTGACAGGCTATAAATACATTCTCCAAAGAGCATCCTCACCCTCAGCCCTGCCCGGGGGCGGGGGCTGGGGAAGGGTGCAGGGCCGGGGGTGCGCTGGCCCCAGGCAGTAGGGCCAGGCGGCACCGGTGCGTCACGGCCGCCAGTGCGGGCAGCGTCTGCCAGCCGGACCGTCTTGCACAGGGACAACGTGTGGTGTCCCCTCAAGGACCCGACCCTTCCTCCTGCCTTCCCAAACCCCAGGTGTCAGTGCCCACCATGGGGGGCTGAGACTGTAGTGCCCCTTGTGGGCTCCCAGGCAGCTCATTCTCCACACCCAGCTGCACCAAAGCCCATCGCCTTGAGCCTGGATACCTGCAGCCACATGTGGTTCGGTGGCTGCCACCAGCCCAGCAGGTGCCCCAACCCCAAGGTGGGTGCTCCCAGCACCATGCAGGCTGCATCACCCCCAGCAGCCCCTGCCCAGGTGTCTATCCCAGCTGCACACCCCTGGTGCCGGAGCTGAGGTCACCGCACGATGGGGGGAAAAGGCTGCAGCTGGAGCAAGGTGGGAGGCAGAGTCGCTGTGCAACTCGCCCTGCTCCTGCCAGCCCTGCAGAGCTGCCCAGCCCTGCCACAAACTGTGCTTTTGAGCAGCAGCGCGGCGGACAGAGAGCACAGCACGGCCCTGGGGCAGTGGTGAAGGGATGTGGGATGCTCCCGGGGGAGCAGGGCAGGGTGGGGAGCACTGGGACACAGCGTTGGGGGGTTGCCCTGGGTTGATGGGGGTGGGCAGACGGTGCTTGCAGTGGGTGATGCCCACGCGGGGTGGTGGGTGGCAGTGGGGTGGGTCAGGGCAGGGAATGCTCGCGGGTGGGCCATTGGGTAGGCTATTTGGCTGAGATACATGGGCATGGGCGACAGAGGAGGGAGAATATCAAAAATACAAAAGAGTGCAGCCCCGCGGTGCAGGAGGCAGTGCCCTGCCTGGTGCCCGCCCGCGGCAGGTGGGGGCTGCGGGGGGCCAGCACCGCGCGCACACGCTGGCTTCTAACTGGCTTTTTATTTTATATCAAGAACACTTGGTTTTAAAATCTTTACAAAGGACAAAACGCGGCGACTCCGTTAGTGTGTAAAGAACTAAAGATCTGCTTAAAAAACGTCTCTGCAAAGAGAAACGACTGACACAAAAGAGATTCTCTGCAGCGCAAAGAGGGGCAGAGGTGCCAAGTCTCCAGCCCAGGGCCCTGTTCCCAGGGTCCCTGGGGTCCCGGAGTCCCCAGCCCAGCGCCTGCACCTAGCACGAGGCTGGGTCCCCAGACCCTGCCCGCTCCCTCTGCCTATAGCACCATGGCCCAGGGCCACTTCTTGACACAGTGAAGGAGCCTTTTCCAGGGCACTCAGGATGCCAGGCTGCCTGGGGATGCACCGGCCGAGAGGGATGCCTGGTCTCGCTCCTCATCAGTCCCGAGGTGCTCAGCATGCACAGTGCTGAGGATGCAATCACCCCACAGGGAGGAACAGCCCCGGTGTGGGGAGCCCCATGGCTGCAGCCACTGGGGGGGTTCCCCTGCCTGCCCGTGCTGGTGCATTAGTGCAGGGGCTACGCTGTGTCCCCCCTGCACCCACTGGTGCCCAAGGGTGACTTGCAGGGCCCTCCAGCCGGGAGCCAGGAGAGTCAAAGCACTTCTCAAAAGTTAGATAGGAATGAAAGAAAGCGCTGGGGGAAGAATGGGGCACCTGGCTGTGCCAGGACCCCGCAGGTCTCCGGGCTCGGTGCCGCACTGTCTGTGGGCACTGCCCCTCCGTCCGGGGGCTCCGTTGGCCCCGCTGGTCCCTCTGCCAGTGTCTGCTGCGTGCGTGTGCGTGCGTGCATGCGTGTGCGCCGCGGCGGGCAGCTATACCCTGGTTGTGGAGTGTGAGTGCGGGAGCCCCGTGCTGTTGAAACCAGCGGTAAAGGTGTTGTAGGGGTGCAGGGTCTGCAACCCCACCAGCGAGTTGGGGATCATGGTGATAGTGTTGGGGGTCATGAGCGGGATGTCGTCCGGAGAGCGGCGCAAGGTGAGGGTGTAGTCGGGCAGAGCGGCCAGGCGCAGGGCGTCGTGGGGCGGCACAGCCTCGCACTCATGGTGCCCCTGGCTCACCTGCAAGGAGGGCATCTCCTCATCGGGCGCATGGGCGATGTCGTTGGCGGCACCACGCTGAGGGCTGGGCTGCCGGTGTGTGTCCTGCCGGCGCTTGTCCTTGCGGTAGTAGAGCGCGGCGAAGGCCAGCACGTTGAGGAAGAGAAGGGAGGCGCCCACGGCAATGGTGACGCTCAGCTCGGTGGAGTAGTCGCGGGGGCTCTCGAGCAGGGTGCCCGCCTCCTGCTCCGGGCTCCACTTCTCCTTCCCATTCTCGCTGTTGTAGGCGGGTGAGATGGCAGGGCGCTTGGTGGTCCAGATCTTGCCGTTGGGCCGGCGGGTGATGTGGGAGTTCTGTGTGGTGTCAGGTGGCGGCACTTTGGTGGTGGTGGAGGTGTAGTGGAACATATCATGCAGGTTGTACAGGTGGGGGACCAGGTGCTTCCAGAAAGCCACCTTGGTAGCTCGGTAGTGGTCCCGTACTCGTGGCTTCAGCCCAATGTGCAGGTACAGCTGGTCGCGGGGGTTGTACTTGGACCAGGCCACCTCCTCAAACCGGTTGGCCTTGGTGTGGATGAACTTGGTGTCCTGGGGGACGGGCTTGTTGGGGTCCCTGCAAAACACAGGCAAAACAGAGCTAGCACCAGGAAAAGCTGGAGAGGCAAGGAGGGAAAGCTGGACGCAGAGATGGAGGCTGGGACTACCTTTGCCAATGGTGGCACAGGGTGGGCCGGTGAGAGGTCCTGCATGCCTGGGCAGCACTCCAGCCCTGGGTCAAATCTATCCCATGATAACCAAGGCCAACCAGCCTTTCCACCCCTGAGCTTGGCTGGGTCCTGTCCTGGGGGCTGGCCACGGTCCCAGCTTCTCACTGTGTGGTGGATGCTCTGACCCCAGTGAAGGTGCAGCACATGGATATCTGGGCACGGGGGCCTCAGTGTCCCATGCCAGCCTGACACCCTGCCACCACAGCATGGTCCCAAGTGGTGCAGCTGCAGTGGGTGCAGACCCCCCCCCAGGCACCCATCCCCACTCACCCTGTCTTGGCAAAGTTGGTCCAGTAGGTCATCACCACGGCGCTGAGCATGACATCGTTCTTGGAGAAGTTGCAGGGAAAGAGGTCTGTGGGGCCAATCATGGGGATCCCAAACACATAAGGCACCTCATCCCCGTGGGCTGCGTCGGACCACGCAGGCTTCATCAGGCTCTGGCAGTGATGGTAGAAGGCGTAGAAGTAGGTGGGAGAGCCATAGCGGGCATGCAGGTCGGCTGTCACCACCGATGGCTCTACCCACTGGTGGTCAGTGAAGAGGGCCACCAGAGTTTTGCGACGTGTCTCGGGGTTGTCCCTGTCAGCCCAGTCCGTGTACATGAACTTGATGGTCTCTCGCAAGGTGTCCTTGCCCTCGGGATAGCCGTACAGGTTGTCTACAAAGTTGGAGACTGAGTAGTCAAAGTCACTACCCGAGACACCATCCTCAGGGTCCACCACACCCTCTACAAACTTCAGCCCCTCGCCCTGGTTGACTCCCAGCATGATATCGTAGTTGAGGAACTCGCCCTGCTCCATCAGGATCTCTGGGTCATCCGGGATCACATCCCCGTCAATTACTGGCCCAAAGGCCACGTGGTAGCGAGCTGGCTGGATGTCTTGTTCCACCAACTCCTTGGCACTCTTCTGTCGCAGGCAGTCCACCATGTCCACCGTATCCAGCACATTGCAGCCCACCTTGTCGGCCAGCATGCTGGTGTACTTCACAGGCTGGTAGTTCACTGCCCAGCTGGAGAGTGCGGAGCCGCTCTGGATGATGGCTCTCTGGAAGAGACCTGCAAGACAGGCAAGGAGTGGAGGAAGCTCACAGCTGGGTGACTGCTGTTGCAGCATCCCAGCGCTGCAGTGCAGGATGCAGCATGGAAAAGGTATCAATGCCCTTGGATCCCTGCAAGGACCCAGCGCACCAGCCTGAGCCTGGCTTTGACCAGGGCTATGCTGCCATCTGAGCCTGGTTTGCATGGGGACCTCAGCTCAGGGCCACCATGGAATCACAGAATCACAATTGGGGTTGGAAGTGACTTCTGGAGATCATCCAGTCCAACCCACCTGCTAAAGCAGGTTCACCAGAGCAGATCACACAGGAGTGCGTCCAGGCAGGTTTTGAATGTCTCCAGAGAAGGAGAGTCCACAGCCTCTCTGGACAGCCTGTTCCAGGGCTCTGGCACCCTTGAAGTAAAGAAGTTTCTCCTCATATTCAGATGGAACCTCCTGTGTTTCAGTCCATGACTGTTGTCCCTCATCCTGTCCTTGGGCACCACTGAAAAGAGTCTGGGCCCATCCTCAGCACCCACCCTTGAGATATTTATAAGCACAAATAAGATTCCCTCTCAGCCTTTTCTTCTCCAGGCTGAACAGACCCAGCTCTCTCAGCCTTTCCTCACAGGAAAGATACTCCAGACCCCTCATGATCTTTGTAGCTCATCTGGGCATGCAGTGGGTTGCTCACGGCAGCAACCAAGGGCTGCTGTGCTCTCCAAGGATCCCATTGCAGAGAATGGCCCAGCATCACTCTGTCCTGGTGCAGGGAAGAGAAGGACAGTGGTTGCATCACAGCCTGGCCTTGCCAAGCAGCCCGTGCTGTCCCAGCCACCTCAAGGACGTGTTGCCTGAGCGCCTGAGGGGCACATGCTGCCCCAGCTCAGCACCATCCTCCAGCCTTGGCTGGCACTGGCTTTGCTGAGCAGCCAGGCTGCAGGCTGGCAGCACTGGGAGGGTTAATGCCTGCTGGAGGACATTTAACCCTGCGAGTCCCACCCCAGCGCTTTGTCAGGGTCCCCCTCGCCCCCCTCCCCGCTGCTTCCTGCCCAGCTGGGGCTGCTCAGTGCCAATCCGGCCCTGCAGGAGTACGCTGCCAGATGCACAAAGAGGGCCTTTCTGCCACCGGGAACACAGAGGGAGTGGACTTTCGCCCTGGAAAACGGGGCCACAAAGGCCCTGGCCCAGGCGGAGGAATGCATGGCAGCGCTCCAGCCCCATGTCAATGGCGCTTGTGCTCGGAATACAAAGGGGCGGTGAGGAAGCGGAGCCTCCCGGGCGGTGAAAGGAGCCGGGCTCGGGGTGCACCCTGGGGTCCTTGCTCTCTGGTCAGCCCTCTCCTGCACCCCCAGTGCTGCCTGTGCCTTCACTGGACCCCGGCACTCGCTCGCCAGGAGGTACGGTCTCAGGCGGTCTCTGAATGGTGCAGGCACAGCAGCGTGATTGTCATGGGGCTGTCCTTGCTCCCTTGAAACGCTGAGTGCCTGTGTGAGACCCCCGGTGCAGCTCTGCAGGGGTACACGCGCCTTCCCCCAGCAGAAGTGCTTGGAGGCTCCTGGCTCCTGGCCACCATGTCCATAGCTCTTGTCTGCACGCACTGTCCTTACTCTGCCAAGTACCTGACGTACAGTCCCATGCGCTGGGACAAGAGAAGTCACAAGCTCTGTTTGTCACCTCCTGGTGCCCTAGAAAGCTGTACCCAGCCTACAGATTGGAGACCGGCCATGAGTTTGCTTGCTCTGCACCATCATCTCATCCACATGCCAAGGAGCCAGGGTGGGGGTTCCCTGGCTCCCAGGAGATGCTGTCCCAGCAGCAGCTTTGCTCCCCGCCAGCAGCATCACTTCCGAGACAGACCCACCGGGCTGGGCTCTGCCCCTGCCCACCGCTGCCTGGGGAAGCACAGGCAGCTTGTGCCACCAACAGCTGGTCACATCCCTGATGGAGCCCCTACACCATGTCTCTGCATAGCCATGTCCTGACTTAGGAGCACCCAGGAGTGTGCAAGAGCCCAGACCTGCTGCATTCTCCTCCTCCATGCCAGCACCCAGCTGAAGCCCAACAAGCACCCCAGGGAGGCATCGCCACCCTGCAACTCACCACCCCAGAGCCCTCCAGCTCTGCCCCTTCTGCCTGTTCCCTGCGGAGATGAGGGTCCCGACGCAACCCGAGCCCTGCAGAGCTGGCTGCCACGGCACAGCGGAAGCAAGTGGTGGGACCAGGGCTCTGCCAGAGGGTGCCTGGTGCTGCAAGCTGCTGCCAGCTCCTGATTTCCTCTTTGCTTTGCACGGTAGCAGAGACTGAAAATACCTCTGGGGTTGTCTGGGCCAAGCCCTGCTCAAAGCAGGGTGCTGGGTGGGTTGTCCAGCCGAGGTCTGAGCATCCCCAGAGCTGGCAGCAAAGGGCAGCAGCCCCCACAGAGCAGGAGATGGGGCAAAGGAAGCACAAGAGGTTTCCCCAGCAGTGACTGCTCCTGCCCTGGCATGGCCGACTGGGGAGAGAAGCAGCAGTTTGGTCCTTGGCGAGGAATCCACCCGTCTACAAGGGCTGAGGCTGGCAGGGGAGCTGCGGGTCTCCCCAGCAGCCAGACACAGCATGCACTGCACCAGTCTCCAGCGGCTGCCTCTTGCAGCGCCTGGCAGAGCAGGCACAAATTAGCAGCTTCATTAATAGCTCTTGATCACTATGAGTTTTATTTTGATGCGATAAAAAACAACCCATCTAGTCTGCAGGCCGCATCTTAGCACAGCTCCCCCACCATGCTCCAGAGCCGGCTGCCCCATCCCTGGAGAGATGGGGGCTCTGGCACAGGTGGTTTCTTTAGGCCATTTTATGCCCATTTCATTTAATGTGACTGTAGCACGGTTATTTTTTTTTCTCCCAATACTCAATGTAGAAGTCTTTGCAAATGGGTTACATTTGGTCTTACGCCAATACAATCGTTTAGCATAAAAAAATTCCTTTCTTTATCTAGAGTAAACACTCTGCTATATTTACAGATATAAATCATACCACTTCTACCCATGTTTCACTAGTCACAGCACTTCCAGCTCTCCCAGCCTTGCAAGATGGAGTCCTCCATCCCCCCACCAGGCTCAGGTCTGGCTTCCCCTCTGTTGCAGTATGAATGCCTTTCCTAGCACTGAGATCTGTGCTCCTGGTGCCCTGCATGATTCTTCACACCCCCACCACACCTGCACATGGGCGAGCCCAGGTACCTGGGCAGGGCACCGCAGGAGGGGTCCCCACCTTTCCCCACACCCAGGCGCTGGCACTGGGCTGTAGCCCCATGCACTGGGAGGACCAGCTCCATCCCTGGCTCCCACATACTCTGTTGCTGCTCTCTCCGTGCCCGCGATGAGGTTTTACTTCCTGACCCTGGCTCAGGCTCTCCCTGGTGACTAAAAAGCAGCCCTGACTTTGTTAGGGTGGCCGGTGGTACCCAGGCAGCTCACTTTCCAGGGTTAGCATCAGCAGGGTGCTTGCTCATAGCTGCAGCATCCTTGGGCACAGCTGGCACCTACCTTCAGAGTGGTGGGACAGGGTGAGCAGGCTGACACAGGAGGCACCGATGCCGGAGCCGAAGACGGTGATCCGCAAGGGATCTCCCCCAAAGAAGGCGATGTTCTCGCTGACCCAGCGCAGTGCCTGTATCTGGTCCAGCAGCCCATAATTGCCCTTGGCAGCTTGGTCGCCCGTGCTCAGGAAGCCTGTGGACCAAGGGGAGCCCAGTTAGGGATAAGGAAGCAGGGGGTGTCCTGACCTCCCACCTCCCTTCCCCAAGCCTAAGGGAGCTACTATGGGACCCTGTCCCATCACAAAATGAGACCCCCCCCACCAGAGTCCTGTGAGTTCTCAGCTGGAGCAGGGACACCATCAAGCTCCAGCCACCTTCTGCACAGCACAACAGGGGGTGAAAGGCTGCGAGTGTGGCTGCAAGCCTCGGGGAGCCTCTCCAACCAACTGCAAGCAGTGACAGGGTGATGGCCATGAAGCTCTGTCCTACCCGAACTACCACCTGTGCTAATAACAAGTCCAGACATCTCAGGTATGCTCCAAGGAAAGCCAAGAAAGCCCCAGTGGCTGCAGGCAGGATGAATGCGTGCACAGCCAACGCTTTCCATGGACTAGCGTGGGCCGAGGGAGGCTCTATAAATGTAAGGAGGTGGGCTGAGCAGAGAGGAACTGACTGCAGCTTAAAATACAAAGGCTCTCAGTGAGGAAGATGGTGAGAAATGCTTTCAATACCAGGGGAACACCTGAGATAGATAAGCTATCAGAGTTTCATTTGCTTTAACTCAAAGCAGGAAGCCAAAACCATGGTCCTGAGGTAAAATCCAGGTGGGTAATCCCAGCAGGCAGGGAGCAGTGCTGGCATTGTTTTGGCACTGGAGGTGCTCTGGCTGGGCATGCTGCAGCACTTCAACAGAGATGACGATGGCACCATTTAAGTCTTATTTCATATTGTGACTTATGTCCCTTAAATTTGTACCTATCCATTGTAAAGTCCTGACTGTTAATATTGAAAGGTCTTGAATAGGCTTGTTTTTACTGAAAAGCCTATTTTCTACCAGGTAACTGGCATCCTTCCCAAGAGACTGTGGGGTCCGGAGGCTGTCAGAGGGATGTGCTGCCCTGTGCCAGGCTGGATGGTTAGAAAGACAGCAGGATCTGCCAGCAGCTTGGCTGGGAAGCTCACCTCAGACCTCCACAGCCCTTCTTCTGCCACTGCTAAGGGAGGCAGCAGTGATGCCCCAGGCAAATCTCCCATGTCCCAGCTCCCAGGGGTTTCTGCTGCAGCAGGCAGGGGACCACACTGCCTTTAGACCCCGTGTCTCCATTTCACCTCTCTAGGTCACCAGTGCTCGTGAAAATGTGACAGCCACCCTCCTCTATATGGCATCCAACACCCTTTGGTGACCCTCTCTGTGGACAGCCAGACCACAGTGGGCGGATGTGGGGGTCCCAGCAGCTCAGCCAGCTTGGAGGCAGCCCCTGTCTGGGGAGGGAGAGCTGCGGGTTCCCTGCAAGGAAGCACCCGCTGGCAGCTCACTGCTCTGAGCCCTCTCAGGAGGAGATGTTGGGTAAATACATTTATTATTTATTTAACCGCAGACCAATATTTGCTTTCAGCTGAGCCAGGTTGTGTAAATGAGCCTGGGGGGGCCGGTGCCAGGAGCCAGACCATGCTGCGACTGCCCACTGGGGACACTGCCACGTGGCACCCGGCTCGGTGGCCAGGGCAGAGGGCAGGGGCAGCACTGAGTGTGCAGCCCCATCCCGCTGGGCCCCATGCCCCCAACACCCCCTTCCCGGCTTGTTCAAGCCCAGTCGGCTGTGGTGTCTCATCCTGCTGCCTGGCCATGCTGGCAGCACAGCCCATACCGAGCACTCCAACGCGGTAGTTCAGGGTGATGACGATGACGTTCCCGTAGCTGGCCAGGACGCTGCCGTCTATCATGTTCCCCGTGCCCTCCATGTATGAGCCGCCATGGATATACACCATCACCGGCTTGGCCCCGCTGTCCCGGATGTCTGGAAGGAGAAGCAGTTAAACACAGGACCCTGCCGATGGCTGCAGCACCCTGCCTGACAGGCAGACCAAGGACGAGGGCAATGCCAGCTGCCAGGACTGGGGAGGCGACTTAGGAACCAAATCCAGAGCTCTCCTGGGGGACGCAGCGTGGACCTCCAAAGCCAACCAACACTGAACCGACCCGCCAGCCCCTTTCTGGGTGGCAGCAGCCACTGCATTGTCCCCATGCTGCTGTCCCCTCGGAGGTCTCAGCACATGTGGGAGAGATGGTGACTGGACCTGGCTGCTCTTCCCCGGAGCCGAGCTCTGGCCGCGTGCGGGAGCCAGAGCAGCGGCACCTCCACTGCAGGTGGGAGTTGCAGAGTCCAGCCCCGGGATGCAGCCCCATGTCCTGTCTTTGGCTGGACCCAAGCCCTTGGCTCCAGGAGTCCTGGAAGCTGGCACTGCGAGGGGGCAGGGATGGGGGTGTGCAGGACCTGGAAGGCAGGGGGGCACTGGTAGGTGCTCCAACGTCTGACTCTCCCACCCTCCCTTCCCATTCCTCTGGGAAGGCAGAAACCTGCTGGCTGCCTGGATGTGAACCCATGGCACCCCAGTGCCCAGACACAGACATGGTGATGAGGCAGACAGTGTGTGCACGTGTGTGTGTCAGGGAGGTGAGCACGGGGTCTGGACGAGGACAGGGCATGAGATATGGAGTGAGGATGGGGAATGGGATCCCAAGGGCTGGGGAGGAAGGACTGCGGTAGCCTAGGGACAAGGAGCAGCCATGCTCCCTCTTGACTGGCCCTGTCTCTGGGGGACGTCCTGCCCATTCTGCCTCACTGGCCTGGGATCCCTCATGGAGCTGAACCTGGGTGTAAGGAAGGAACACCCGTGCTTGGCTTCTGGTACCCACATTACACAGAGGAGGTAGCGGTACCCATCGTGGAGCTGGTGCCAGGTCCCACATGCCTGCAGTGCCCGGCCCTCTCCTGGGCTGGCAAGCCAGCACCTCCCTTGTGCTCACTTGCACTCAGTGCCTTGCTTGGGCTGGCCGGCATCCTCTGCTGGGCCTGCTTGACCTCAGATGCCCAGGCCACCTGCTGCTCCCTGCCTGCCTCCTCCCCGCAGCATTGCACCGTCCTGGCAGCCTGGCCCTGCTGTGGTCCCTGCAGGGCTGGGACTCCCACGCCAGAGATGCACCAACTCAGCAGGGATGCCCAGGCAGGCTGCACATGCTCCCTTCCCACTCACCTAACCCCTGCCTACGTCCACTCCTCCCCACGGCCGGCCCATTGCGGTGGGCTGTGGGGCAGGCTGACAGGTACCTCTGGCCATCCCCACCTCCAGCTGTGGCCTGCGGCATGGCTAAGGGTGACCTCCTTTCCATATAGAAAACCTCTTCCCTCCAGGAGAATGAGGGTAGGCAAAACATCTGCCAGCTCTTTTCCTATTGCCGGGATGCAGCCACGTAAAAGCACAGACCTGCAGAGGAAAATGCACTCGCGGCTCCTCTGGGACAGACATTGCCTGTGCGGCAGAGGCTGTCCCCTCTGGCAGGACAACGCTTCCCAGGGCCACCTGCTTGAAATGTGAAGGGCAGGAGCATCTGTGCCTGTGCCTGTGTCCTCTCCTCCCTGCCACACGCTCCCACTGACACAAAAAGGGACATCCTCACAGCAGAATGGCAGCAATGCATGGAGACGTACCAGGGAATGAATGGCTCCTAATTGCTGCAGCACATTTTAGTGTGTGGGGCTTTAGCACAGTCAAGTCACTCAGGCTGAATGCCAGTTTATGCCCTGGTACAAGAAATCCTGGGACACAGGTTAGTGGGAGAATACAACAGGGTTCTGGTACTGCCAAGGAAAAAGCTTTTCATCTCTTTCCCAGATCCTAAACGCCATCTGCCAGGCCATGCTTGAGCTGCCCTGGGACTCCTGCACACCATGAGGTTTTACTGTCCTTGGCACGTTAGGGCTGCACCCTGGCCGACCCTTCCTCTTGCCTCCTCTTCACATCCCTGCAGCCAAACACAACAACTCCATACCCTGCAGACGAACAACCCCATTTTACTAAAAGTAGCTTATTCTGCAGCTTGCTTAGCCCTGGCATACATCTAGAATCACATCTGCTTGAAAGCCCGCTTGCTCTGCCTCAGCTGGTGCTGATGCTCTGGTTGCAAGCAAGACTTCGTTCACGTTGGGTGGACAGAAGTTTACAGAAAACACGTTTGAGTGGACCTTGGGTCTCCTGCACATGGCCAGGTACCCTGCGGGTGACAAGGGTACCAAGCTGCTGTCATGGCCACCCTACAGTGGTGCCCACAAGAGAACCCAGAAGGGTGGAGGGGGAGGTCGCTGGTTCCCAGCTGCATGTCACCGACTCCAGAGAGATGAGGCTGGAGGTGGAATGTGACCAGGCTCAGGGTGAAATGGGCCAAGGTGCCCAAGGGCTCCTCTCCTCCCAAGCTGCCATGCTTCCTCCCTGCCCTCGCTCAAGCAGAGCAGGAGCAAAGTTCTCCTAAAGCGAAAAAACCCACGAGCTTCCCCACCCCGTCCCAAGGAGGGGAAGGACCTGGGCGCCCTGCACAGCCGGCCAGCCTGCCCCCCGCCCCGCGCAGCTGCCTGGCACGGCAGACGGACACACACAGGGCTCCCTGGGGATGGCAGCGGATGGCGGGCAAACGGAGTTGCTTTGCGTGTCATGCAGTGGCAGCCTCGAGCACAGAAATACCTTCATCTTCATCCCCGTCATTATCCGCTAAGTCCTCGCCCTGTTTCTTAGCGCTGGCTCCTAGGGACCAAACACGAGGAGACAGAACAAAAAGGAAAACGAAAGGAAATAAAAACAAAACAAAACAAAAAACAAAACAAAAAAAAAACAAAAGAGAATTCAAAAATAGCATGACAGCAGAGACGGTGGGGCTAGGCCTGCGCCCCACAGCACTGCTGGCTACTCACACTGCACCTCTCCCAGAGCCACGGTGGCGCGGGCAGGGCTGCCCTGGGAGCTACGCCAGGATGCCGCTTTGGCTGGACCCCTTCCAGATCCTCCCCGGGGAGCGCCGGGGCGGCAGGGAGGAGGAGAGCGGGTCTGGGGAGCATCAGCCTCTCCAAGCACTCACTGATCCTCCTGCATCCCAGCCTGGCACCCACCTGCTTGCACACCCTCAGCTCCCTGTGCCGGGGCACAGGTCTCTCTCCTACTGCCCTGATGCAGGCAGGACCCCTGCTCCCAGCTCTGCTGCCACCGGGCACAACTGTCCCCTGCCACCAGCAGAGCCCACATGAAGGGTTGCCCTGGGTGGTCACCAACCACCAGTGGGAGTCCTACCTGTCACGCCTTGCATGGCCCCTTGCTGTGCCTGGCGTGGCTGTGCCGCAAACCACCGGTGCCACAGCATGAGACCACCAGGGCACACTGCAGGGAGCCATCGTGACGGGTGCTTCCCTGCTCTGCTCCATCCTGTACCAACTCCCTTTTTAAAAGACTAGTTGCACGGTTCACCAAGGATTGCAAAGGCACCGACCAGCCTGCCCTGATCAAGGCAGAAAATATATACCCTGAAAATATCACCACATCGCCACCACAGCACAGCCTCCAGCAAGGCTCCCACAAGAGAGAGGCAGCCCCACAGCTGGATGAAACTATGACAAGATGAACAGGGAACTGGCCAGGAAGACAAAATCAGGGAGTTGTCCTCACTGCCACTCTGGGAGTGGGATTACGCAGGTGACACTGGGATTGGATAACAGAGGTGGAGCGGGACAAGATTGGAATTCAAAAGGAAATTGTGAAGGGAAAGTGAGAGGTCTGAAATGGCCATGGGGCAGCTCCATGGGGGCAAGAGGCTTGCAAAACACCTTCAGCAGCCATGACCTGCTGGATAAAGACTGGAGGAACAATGACCAGAAATCTGGAAAATCCAGCAGGCAAGAAAATTTTGGAGAAGGCTGCGTCATGCAAATCCTGGAAGCACAGGAGTGACAGGAAGTACAGCAGCATCCTGACACGTGAAAGTCCACTGTGAAGTGGTGAGGTGGAAGAGCAACTCCCTCTCCCCTGTGCAGACCACAGGCAGCTCCCAAGCTGCACAAGGCAGGTTGAAGCTGGACAAGAAGAAAACCTTTGGGCAGAAAGGGCAGGAAAGCACTGGAGGAGGTGGGCTGGGAAGGTGTTTAAGACCACGTGAGACACACTGCCAGGAAAAGTTGAGGTAGAGCTGCTCCTGCCTGCTGCAGGGATGTCTCCAGAGCTGTCCTGATTTTATCTGACTCAGAATTCACCTCCTGACCTACCCCCTCTGAGCCCCAGCCCTGCTTCCTCACCTCCTTCTTCACCACCCAGCCATCCGCTGAGCTCCTCACATCTTTTTCCTGTTTTCACCCAGTGCCACCCTCATCCCTGCCACCTCTTGCCCCAGCACCGCAGCTCCAGCATCCCCCATTCCTGCTGCATCCTTCCCGTGCGCTGCCTCCCCAGCCCACCCGCCGGCTGCACGCTCAGCTGGGCACGTGCGGCTGCCTCGCCTGTTTGCAAGAGGCTGCGAGCTTGACCTACTGTGTCTTCATTAGGAAGAGCTGCAAGCCCAGAAAGCACTTAAATGACAAAGCACTCATGCAATATTTGCTAACCGGTGTTATGCGCCAACCTCCTTGGTACTGCTCAGGGATAGGGATTTTTCTCTAATGAAGACCACAGGCAGCAAACCTTCATCCGCACTGTGCTTCAGAGCTGGGAAGCTGATCACAGGCAGTCGGACATCCCTTTCCACTGTCAAAGTCCCTGGTGCTGTTAAAGCCCCAGGACCGGTTGGGCTGCAGCCCTCCAGCCTGGTCTCCTTCAGGGGAAAAAGGTCTCCATGCAGACAGGGATGGAGGAACTGGCTATGAGGAGCTGTCAGGCTGTAAGAGAGGGCAGTGGGCAACATCCCTGTGACCTGAGCATCTGTCCTGGCTAGGCAGGGAGGAATCCAGCTGGAGACCACTGCTGTGGAGCTTAAGGATGGCTGGGATGAGCCTAAAGCAACCTGAACTACACGCACCCCAGAAGGGACTGTAGAAAGCAGGACTGGGAAGCTAAGCAAAGCAGGAGAGCAGTAAAGCAGACCAGGGGGAAGGGGAACTGCAGTGGCACGTGTGCGTGGCAGATGCAAAGCACGAGCCTTCCCCATTGGCAGGAAGGTGCCGGGGTGGCTGGGGTTACAGCGAACACAGGCTGCTGCAACCAAGCAGATCTTTTGCCTCTCATTACGTTGTCCACCTTCATGATGACCCACTGATGCCCCACAGCTCATGAGAGCAACCACAGCTTCACTTCCCTCACCCATCCCTTGCACTGTGCTCCATTATTTCCCTCCACTGGTTATTGTCATGTTCCAGGATGCCCATCCCAGGAGATCTCCCTCCACACTGGCAAAAGCCACCACACAGAGCTCCACAGCACCTACTCTCACAGGGTTTAAGCTTGTGGATTCACAGCTGGAAAAACCAAAGTGTTTGTGGCTCTTATTCTCCTTACCCATCAAAACCTCCCTCCACTAACCCAGTGTGAATGCCTGTTGTACTGCTTCACTTTAAGCTGACTGTGAAGTGACATTGTTCAGGCCGATAGGAAGGATGCATATGCTCTTATCTGAAGGCTCTAGGAAGATTTAAGCTCAAGTTCAGTAAAGAATACAATCACTTTCCCTGAAACAGGGGCATCCACGCCAGATTTATCCTGTCTTAAGTAAACCATGCCAATAGCATTGACACCAGTGCAAACAGAGATAAAGGCGAGTAGCTTCAGTCATTAAAGCCTTTGTGCTCAGCATGGTGTGGCTAAGAGAAGAGCTGGAGCCGAAGCTGACACCTTTCCAAACCCAAATGTTTGCTCAGGGTGTGGGCAGCCCCAGCACCTCCTCCTCGGTGCAAGCTCCCCGGGGCACACACTCCCACACAGCAGCCGCAGTGCTGCAGGGAGCAGGAGCCTGCAGCAGCGCTGCCACCGTGTCTGACGGCCGCGTGCACCCAGAAGCACACATGCTGGTGGACACACTGGCTCAGGTGCTTCTGCAGGAGTGACAAGGAATGGGACTGAGACTGATGACAGCCACTGAACCTGCTGTTGCACAACCCCACGGACAGGGGCAGCTCCCCTGGCCCCTCCAGCCATTAGCCCTTGCTCCAACACTGCAGCGCACCTTGGTGCTGCCCTGCCTCTCCCTGTCCTCGCGTGATGCAGAGGAGTTATCTCCATCCTTGAGCAGATTCCATAAAAACACTGCATTTTCTCATGCTCTGCTTCCTCTGCCAGCACAAACACCTACCCTCACCTTTGCAAATCGCTCCCTGGAGCAGAAGTGAAGTGCCGGGGTAGTGTCTGCCCCCAGCCAGCTCTGCAAAGCAGCAGCCTTCACAGGAGGCTACTGAGAACCTTCCAGCAAGAGAACTGCAGAAGATGTGCAGCTGTAGAGAAGCCTCAGCTGGTACTCGGACAAGTTCACTTGTTGGAGAGCGGTGGAAAAGCCACAATGCTTTTCCTGCAGAGCAACCAAATTGCATCCTGAGCCCGGGAGCTGCTGGGAGCTCCAGCCACTCTGCCACAGCACAGCAAGATGCTGGACCGGCATATTTATATCTGCAGCATCACAGACTCTGCACAGCCCCAGCCAGAGAGATTAGGGCAGTCGTTAGTAAAAAACGAGGAGGGCTGCTATGTGCAGGGCAGCCACGTTTTTCCCCTCCAAAAATGACACCCACCTCCTCATGCTCTGCAGCAAGGCTTGTCCAGGCTGGTGGTGAAGAGATGGGGAAAGCATCCTGGCACCCACCACGGCCAAGCACAGACCAGAAGCATTAATAGCACAAAGCAAAGTGCAGAGCACTGCCCCGTGTATGTACATGCTCTTTGGGTGGTCAGTGCTATTGTCACAGCAAAACCTGAGCCTCAGCTGAGCCCCGGTGCTGTCAGCTCCCCGGCTCCACGCACGGCTAATTATTCTCAAAGCACCGCTGCCCTGTCTTGCTCCCAGAGAAGGGACCAATGTGTATGGAGGAGACTGGCATGTTGTGAGCAACTGGTTTTCTGTCCCAGGGATAAATTCTGATAAATTCCGAGTCCTTTGGCTGCTATGAAATATACCAAGCTTAGGGGTGGCAGAAATTGTCAAAACTCCAGTAAGGTAGGAGCTGAGGCGTTTTGAACCACCAAAATACTGCAGAGCTGCCTGCGCTGCTAGAGGAGTGCTTATTTGCCACTCATATGTGACCTTAGAAATAATAATCAAAGAATATTCCAGAACAAGCCAGAACAAATGACACACAGCCCGAGGAAATCATCACTGCAGGTACATTATCCTCACCCCAAGAATTACTAATCCAGGAAACACAACACGGGGTGGACAAGCCTCTCTGTCTTATCGCAAGTGACTCACTTGATTCGAGCCAATGGCCACCGGAGCTGTGGCCAGTGCCAAAGGGCAGCGCCAGTGTCTGGGTGCTTTAATTCCCACCACATTGCGTCTGGATGCCCAGATGGCCGGCACTGGGGATCTGCTGGCCCGTGAGTCAGCAGAGCCCAGCAAAGGCAGAAAAAACCCACCAGCTCCTCGGGAGGTGACCAAAGGCAACCACAGATGGGTTGCAAAGAAACCCTGCCTGTGCACAGAGCCAGCAGGGAGGGAAAAACCAGGACACCAGAGCAGACAGGGTGTTTCTGCATGTCTTACATTGTCCCTCTTCTCCAGCCATAACCTGGCCCCTGCTTCCCCAGCCCCCGCTGTAGGGCTGGGGGCAGTGAGGGTCCCCAAGCCCGGTAGCAGTGGGAGGGCCAGGAGAGGAAGCGCTTTGAAGTGGCTGGCGATTGCTGGCACAGCTGGCTCCGGAGGCAGCGTGCGGAGACTCCCTAATGCACCAGCCCTTTCAGGGGCAGCCTTGGCACTCAGAGAGATGGCGTGTGAATAGCCAGGACAGCAACAGGAAAAAGCAAAGCAAAGAAACCCAACAACAGAACTGGAGGGAAAATGGCTGGAAGGAAAGCGGTCCCCAAACCTCCAAGCCCAGCTGTGCTGGCCCCGCCAACCCCAGGGTGCAGGGAGGTGGAGGCACAGAGGCAGGGACCCCACTGCGGTGAGGGATGCCCAGGACGGCAGCCCCCGCCCGCCAGACACCCCTGCCCTGCACGGAGCCTTTCAGAAGAGCTTGGCTGCCCGACCGCCTGCAGATCCAACTTTAGGATGCAGAGAGTGACCCAGGCTCTCCCTGTCTGCAAGGGGGTCATGCAGCAAGATGGGCGAAGCATTGTGGCTGACAAGGGGCTGAGCAGCTCCCATTTGCATGTCTGCACTCCCCGGCCCGTGCCACTGGGGTTGGCTGGGAACACAGGATCACTTCGAGGTAAGGAGGGACTGAGCTGCCCTCCTTGCCCCAAAGTGCAGTAGGATGAGCCCCGCACAGCCCTGTGAGTGGAGGCAAGGCAAAGCTGAGACATGTCTGAGCTGGAGGTGCTCAGCCATCCACAGCGTGGCTGGGGCTCAGAGAGGATGCTGCCATGCCAGGAGGTGGAGAGCAGATCCTCACTGGCAGGGCTGGCAGAGGCATGGGGGTGTGAGAAACGGGGAGCTGCCTTCACCGGACTGCAGGCTGGGGCAGAACATGGCAGCCTTTACACAGCCAGGGGAGGTTTTATGCTTTTAACTGAGGAGCTTGGGATGCAAAATGACCAGAGACGCAAAAGGGGAAAAGCTCAGCCTGGAATGGGCTGCAGTTCCCCATCACAAAGGTGCTTCCTTGTACAGGTCCATACACCCCCAATGGGTGATACACATCTAGCAGACGGGTGCATTTAAGTGCTACCTGCCATCAGAGGTTCCCCTTCAAACCCGGGGGCTGGGAGGCTGCCAGTGCCAGCGGGATAAAGGTGGGAGCGTGGGCTTAGCCCAGGAGAAGTTGTTCTGAAAGGCCTGGAGCAACGTGAGCATCCTCCTCTGACCTGACCCCAGACCTGTGCTCCCAGCCGGCACTGGTCCTGTCTCCCTGTCTCCGGGGAGCAGAAGTGGCCAGAGCATCAGTGGGGCTCCTCCGAGCGGGAAATGGGGGTGGCAGAGCGGGCTGCTCACAGGGCCCGCGGTCTGGATGGCAGCACAGAGAGGTGCCGGAGGAGCACGCCGTGGGCTGAGGGCCAGTCAGGCACCCTCTCACTCTCTCACTCTCTCTCTCTTTCCTCTCTGCGCCTCTCTGCCGGTCGGCTTGCTACATACCTCCTTTCCTACATATTTTCTTGTTGGGCTTTCGGGTGCATTCCTTGGAAATCCGTTTTACTGTAAAATGAATAAAAGACTACAAAATAACAGGAGGCTCCACTGGCGGGAGTGGGCATGCAATCACAACCACGCTGCCGCCCTCCCGCCACCCTGGGACCGCGGGAGGTGGGGAGGGAGCGTCGCCGTGGGAGGAAAACTCTGGGCCAGCCATGCTGGGCAAGAAGGAAGGCACAATGCATCCTGTGGCCAAGGGCCCCAGGGGCAGAGGAGTGGAGTCAGATGGCCCAGAAGAAGGCACCAGCCCGCCAGGCTGCTGTGCCGCGCACAGCAGACCCACTGCGGGTCCCTTCCAGCCCACTGAAAATCCCTGGGGGCTCCCGTTGCGATGAGGCTGGGGCAGGCGTGCAGGCAGGCGCTGCCTCCTCTGCCCTCTACTTACAGTTCAGGTGGGATCCCCTAGAAAGGAAAAGGTTAGACTAGGAGGCACCCAGCGCCGCCCAGCCTCACCCCAATGGGACCGTGCCCCGTGGGTCCCCAGCACTCCAGGCTCATCTCTCTGCCGCTTTCCCGCTGGCGGACGGCGGAGCAGCCAAGCGATGTGCCTGCCGGTGCCCCCAACCTCCCATCCGTACCAGAGCCCGAAAAAGTGCTCTATGGTCCCTTCCTTGATGGAGCATCTCCCCAGGGAGAGGCAGAGAGTGTTCCTCCCAGCCGCAGCCGCAGCCCGCACCCACAACTAGCGCATGGACCTGGGGAGGGTGGGAAGGGGGGAGGAAGGACGAACCCGAACCAACTCAAGACAGAACCTGGCACTCGGCGCCTGGGGAGCACAAACCAGCTTGTCGCTCTGTGGATCTGCAGTCAAAGAGTCGGATTCAGATTTAGCAACACAAGAGAGGAACCCGTGACGATGCCATGGAGGTGGAGGGGGAACAGGGACCGGGAGGCGTGGAAGAGCAGGAGCACAGGAGACAGAGATGGCAGCTGAGGTCAAGAGGGCGAGCTGCGTGGCCAGAGAAAGCTTTCCACAAACAGACAGCATGCTGCAGGGTCCACAACCACATGCTTCAAACACAACACCCAGGTGAGACCAACCACTGCTGGGGAGGGGCGGAGAGGCCCCCCCCGCCCTCCTGCGGGCACCCCGGCAGGGACTCACCATCCTCCGTGGGGATGTAGATGTTGAGGTACAGACAGTCCTCGTTGGGGTCCTGGATGTATGTGGCCACGATATCCAAATTGGAGGTAAACCAGATGGGCAGCATGATCTCGGGAACGGCGTTGTGGATGTTCTGGGGGCAGACCGGTGAGAAGTGGGTAGCGTTCCTGATGCCCGACCAGGATGGTGGCGGCTCAGGGGGCATGAACCTCTTCTCCCCGATGGGGGGTGCAGCGTAAGGCACCCCCAGGTACTGGTCCACGGGCCCCAGGATCTCGCTGGGCAGTGGCACACGCACGCCCCGTAACTTCCCATAGTGCGTGTTGACAGTTGGAGAGTAGACCTGGCCCTCCATCCGCACAACCGCCAAGGCGAAGCTCAAGACCCAGAGGGTGAGACGCAGGTCCCAGCCGGCCACCAGCTCAGGCACTTGGAGAACAGGGGGCAAAAGAGGGCTTCTCCAGAGTATCAGCCACATCGTCCGGGAGGAGCACCACCAACATCCAGGCCTGAAGCTCCTGGGGTGAGGGCTCAGGGCATCACCATCACGCCAAGCCTCCAATTTGCCCACCGGGAACAGATGGAGCAGGAGAGCCGGGAGTCAGGAGGGCACAGCCCACCCACACCTTCTGCTGGGTTAGCTGCGAGCAGGGACGCAGGGAGATGTGACACCGCTCCTCACAGCCTGCCAGCTGCCCGCTGCTGCCTGCCTGCCAATGGCCTGGCCCGGAGACGACTGCTGATACTGTGGAGAGATGGAGGGAATTAGCAGCAGACTTGCTCTGGGAAGAGTCAAAGAGCTGCAGTGCAGAAGGAGCTGGGATCACTAGCCTGACCCCCCACCCATGGGTGCTCGTTGGCTCTGCCACTGCCCAGGCAGGTGGTTCTGGGAGTAGGCAAGCACGGACAGCACAAGTAGAGTACACGCAGACACACAGACGGCATCTGTCCATGCCTGCAGAGCCTGTCCCCAGTGCTTGGGTGCCAACCCTGCCCCCGTCCTGCCCAGCTGAGCCCCACAGCCACCCTGCATGGCAGCACAGTGCGCTTGCTCCATGCTGCAAGAGGGTATCAGCAGCAGATTATGGGTGCCAAGACCAGCAGGACAGTGACACTTTCCCAGCACTGTTCCTCCCCACAAAGAACCTGTTGTGCACCACCGCTGCCCAGCACAGCCCCGGCACAAGAGCCCCCTGGCACCTCTGCTTCCTGGCTGAGCTGTTGATGTCTGTGCTCCTACACGATGCAGCCTGTGCTCCTCGCCTTGGCTTCATCCCAGCATCGCTCGCGTACCTGGGTACCACTGCACCACCTCATACACCAGCAAATTAGACCCACGTGTCCTGCCCAGACACCCATCTCACCCACCCACATGCTTTCTCCCTCCACGTGCCGCTGGCCAAAGCAGCGAGACCCCTGGCACAACCTGGGCAAGAGGCAGGAGGATAGGAACAGCCAGAGTGATTCAGGGCAGTGTCCCCCTACGCTGGCACCTGCCACTCCCTCCCTGCCCTGGCTGCCTCCCGGCCACCTGAGCAAGCCCCAGGGCATAGAGCTCTGCTCCCACATCCCACAGGCTGTCGGCAGGGGGGGAGCAAACGGGACAGCCCCTGCGGGGTCCGCAAGGAAAGGAGCTGCAGGCAGCAGGGGAAGCAGTGGCTGCAGATGGGAACCTGCGGATGTATGTCAGCGAGCAGAGCTCCTCCGCCAGGGAGCCCTTGCTGGAGGCTGTCTGGATTTTCAGTGCTCTGCCCTTCACCTCCCCGCACCGCCTGCCGCATTCAGGGCTTATGTAAGTGCCCCCCCCTGCATCTTTCCCCAGCACCGCTGCTCCTGGGGGACCTGGGCAAGGGGAGCCGCAGAGGCTGTGCTCAACCGGTGCTCACCCGGTGCTCACCCACATCCCGGCCAGGCAAGAGCAGCATCAGACGGAGGCCGGCTCCACACCTCGGCAGGTGGCTTTGCAGCCCAGTCTCCACTAAAAGGAACTGCTTGGTGACAGATCAGAGGATGCTTATCCTGCCTAACCCACATATCTTACCCTGAGAAAGATGGCAGCAGTGACGGGGCACCTCCATTTTTCCCCAGAGCATCCTTACATGCCCACCCGTTAATCTCTTCCAAGCTCAGAGGGGAGCAGAGCTGCCTTGGAATTATTGGAGCACAAAATAAGGGCTGTACGCAGATGGGAGTACACGGCTCTGGTGAAGGCTCAGCTGGGCAGGGACTCCACAAATGGAGAACACCTCATCCAACACGGAAAATCCGCAGGAAAAAAAAAAGAGAACAACCATGGAGGGCGTTTCAAATCTGCACTGCACATGTGCAGGCAACTCACTGCTGGTCATTAAGGAAATGGGCTCGTGCTGTGCCTGCCCTCCTGATATGCCCAGGGAACACAGCAGGCTCAGAAATCAGGGTATGACAGGCATAATAAGAAACACTCAGCCCAGAAAATCATGTTACTGCATCCAGCTTGCCTGAGCAGCAAGGCCTCGCAGGGCTGGCCATGCAGGCACTTTTCCAGAGCCCATAGAGGGACCACGGGTATTGCCAGACAGGGGTGGTACTGCCCCATCCACAGCACAGGGATAACCTGAGGGCTGAGCTCTCACAACCAGGCTGATCCTGCTCTACCCCTAACCCACATCACCCCTGAGCGTTGCTCCCCTCCACCTCCTCCTGCCCCACCAAGAAGTGACAGAAACACACCCGTGGGAGTACAACACTGCTGTGTTATCCCCCAAACAGCTGCCAAAGCCTAAGAAACACGAGGTGTATCAAGGGACAGAAATACAGCTGACCCCAGGCTCTGCCCCACCAAAATTGGAGCTGACGCTGCATTGTGGTGCCTTGGCTGCCCCACTCTGCCTCCAGCTCCAGAAGAAAACCACCATTTATCTAATACTCCTCCTTCAGCAGAGAACTGACCTTTGCCTAGAAGTGACACCCCAGGGGTGCAATAACAGCCCAGGACCCCCCCAAAGCTGCATTTCCAAGTGGGATCTCAAAGGTGCTTGAGACCCACCACTCTGCCTGACACTGCTGGAAGGCAAACTGCCCAGTGCAAATCTGCTGCTCAGGGAACTTCAGGTACTATGGGTTAGGATAAAGCCAAATTATTAATGACTGTCATATCTAATTCGTATGACTAGAAGCTACAGGCAGCTTCCAGTCTTTATGACAGTGCCCACAACTCCCCACAGAGACATTTCAATCAACCCATCATCATTTTCTCTCTGCTGGAACACCACAGCCTCCCCAGCAGTGGCTTACCCACCGATTTCCTGACTTGAGAGCTTCCTCAGGTCTGTGGCCACATTCTGCCATGGGCATTGCTGCTCCACCAGCTCCTCCAGCCAAGAGATTTCACGGCACTGGGCATTGCTGCTCCACAGCCCATAGCTGCCCATCTGGGCTGCACACACCAGTCGCTGCAAAATTAGGGCTGAATTTGCCACCCACTTTGCATCCTTGAAGCGGCAGCACATCCAGCGTAACCACTCTGTTCAGGCACAATGAGGAATCTCTTTTTATAAAACCCAGCCAAAAATCAGCTTCTTGCTACAGCTCCTCAGAATTATGTTACGATGATATTCCTTTGGGTTTTTGTTTAATCCTCACCCATGATTCTTTTAATAGCTTTTAAAAACCATGGAAGTCTGAAGACAAAAAAACATAAGCTAATATAGAATTAAAGTTCTAAGTACACATCCTTAACTTAAACAAAATGATGCTATAGGACTTGCAACTGTCTCCAATTATGAGTTTTACGAAGCATCAGGCACAGAGGTGAGTTATGTGAGCGACAGCAAAATATGTCCAGATATGGAGATGCACAGTCAAGACCCAGCAGCCCTAACTTTACCCTGGAGAGCCATGGTGCCTTAACACTCAAATCCAGGTCATGGCATTTTAGCATTTGTAATTCCACATTTGGTTCCATAATTTTTTAAAGACTTTTTCCCTCTATCTGCCCATGTCCCCACAGCAAAGAATAAAGGCACCCAAACAATCTCAGCAACATGCTCCTAAGCCTTCCTATGTTTGGATTGTTTTTTCAATTACAAACCCAAAAAATGATGCAAGTCCTAAATCTGGAATTCCCTGGGTTTCAAATGCCTCATTTGAGATTATTACAATACCCTCATAACACATCTTATACCCTCATATTGCTGTTCTGTGCTCTGTGCTTTCTGCTGTAATTTCATGTCAACATAACATTTAGAATGGGAATTTAGACTTAATTTAATATTAACAGACTCCCATGAAAAACTGAGCTCAGCTCCCTTCACTGGGGGCTGTTGCATGCACCTTGCATTGCTGCTTGCCGCCTCAACAGCTCTTAAGCTTCCCCTGGATCTTTCAAAGCATGCAAAATAACCAAGAGATCTGAGAAAGGACATTTCGTTCAGGGAAGCGGTTCCTCTCACATCCCACGGGAAGTGGGAGCAAAACTTCCCCAGTTTTGCCGCCTACAGTGCTCCCGTTCTTCCTTCCAGCAGCGAAGCCAAACACATCTCCCAGCGAAGACGACTGCTGCCTCCCTGCAGCCCTGCGCCAGGAGGAGCCGTGCCTGCCAACTGGAAGGGAACCCAGTCCGGGCTGGGCAGATACAGCCAAACTGGGGATGCTCAGATGAGTGCGCAGCAAGGAGCCGGCAGGATAAAGACACTGCGGGCATCCCAGGTCGCTCTGCCAGACCGCTGGTGGGGTGAGCAGAGGAAGCGAGGCTGCTAGCTGTTAGGGATGTTATTCATGTGCTTTGGAAAACAAAACCCTCTATCGGTATTTCCATGGCTGCACTGTCTGCCAGACGGCTCCCTCCTCAGCACGGAGACACTCTCCATGGAAACCTGGGCGGGCGGGATCCTCTGGAAGCCTCCCTCGCAGATGCACAGTCAGGCGTCTCAACACCAGCCAGACGAGCCGGATCCACACCTTCCTTGGCAGGCGGCCGAGGAGATGCGAGCAGACAGCCTGCCCTTCATCAGGGTCCAGCCTCCTGCCCCTGAGCACTCAGGCTGACCCAACCCCAAGCTCATCACATTGATGCTGTGGCTCTGTGTCCTGCATGTTCCAGAGCCAGGACAGACTGCCCACACTGCCCAGCTGGCATGGATGGATGATCTCCTCCCCAACAGCAAGTGGATGGGATGTTCCATTGCACCCTCCAGCCACTCTGCCTTACGCAGCTGTGCTTGCCATCTGACCTTGTTGTACCACAGTGAGAGGTAGCTGGGGTCAGCCCATGCACCCCAGCATAGACATGCACCCAGCAAGCAGCATGAGAAGCCTCTGCCTCCTCTTCTTCAGGGTAAGCAAGCTCCAAACCTTTCCACCAGCCTGTGCTCTGGGACATCAGGCTGATGCTCAGCTCTGAGGCGGCAGCACCTGCCAGATGTGCTGCCCACCCTACCAGCTGCTCCCTTCTGCCCCACAGCAACCCCGGCTCTCATCAAGCCACGCTCCCATCTCACCTGTCCTGTGATGCTGCAGAAACCCCATAGGAGACCCAGGGGAGCACTGAAGCTGCAGCACAACTGGAATGACATCCTTGTGTCCTAGCAGCTCCTGAAGAGCAACCCCCTACCAGCAGGTCTTGGCTCACACGCTGTGATGCTTGTGGCCTGGGTCAATGCTTGAAGATAATACTACCGAGTAAAGTTGGTGGTTATGTGCCCAGTGGGTCTTTCTGACCCACCCTAGGTTACCCATCAGTGCCACAGGGAGATGTTTCCCAGTCCCACAGCACAGTGCGGACAATTCCCAGGACTTAGGTCCATCACAGAGCTGCTGCATCGTAATAGATGGTTACCAGTGGCTCGCTGAAAGGAGACAAGGAGGGTTTCAGAAAGGTCTGCTCTACTGTGGCTACTGCTCTGCTTGTCCATGAATGACCTAAATGACAATACAGAGTATGTTTTAAAATGTGCACATGACACCCAGTGCTTTGGAAGCCAGGACGGGAATTTGACATGCTCCTGACAGACTGGGGAAAAGGCTGAGAGATGATGGGCAGGGCTGTAAGTCATTGGGAGGTAAAAAATTGCACAAACAGACCATGGAAGAAAAGACAGCAGTGTTTCTGCCAGAAAGGTCATAAAGGCTACAGAGGAGTACAAATGGAATGCGAGCCAGCATGTCATTGGCACAAAAAAAAAAGGCAAGTACAGTAGGATGCGTGAAAGGGCAGCTTATAAAGATATGTGAAGTAATTACTCCACTCTCCTTTGAGCTCTCAGAGGGCACATCAAGTAATTATACTGTTCTCCACAGAAATCGTTCCTTCCTCAAAAGATTTGGACCAACTGAGAGAGGCCACAGGAGACCAGCAAGACCACCAAAAAGCCTTAGGCAAAAGCCTGGAAGAGTGGGTCTCTAGAAGAGACAAGTCAGAGGATGCAGTTTTATAACATGTAAAGGTCACTGCAAAAAACGTCAGAACAGTCTGACTGAACTTCATGCTACGTAGGAGACACATTCTTGTTAAGAATGGAAGGTCAAGTGTACACCAGGAAAAGTTAAAGCACCCCATGCATATCTGCAAAAGATGCTACATGGCAGATGGAAGGACCAAACAACTTCTTAGCAACCCCTCCAGCCCAGTCCCCTACACTTCTCATCACCCTGGCTGGCAGCTCTGTCCCTGTCCTCAGTCATTCAGCATTTGTCACCGTCTGGGTAAACTACAGCCACCTTGGCCAAGAAGCCTTCAGCATTTAGGACTCTCTGACAGGGCAGAACATTTAGGGGATGTTAGGAGACTGCCAAGCACCATGGAGCTCATCACATGTGTTCTTTAGTATGCAGAGGTCTCCCCCAGAGCCTGTTGTCCCACATCTCACTCTCCTCCTAGAAGCACATCTGCAGCACCTCTGATATCTAGGCACCACAGTCACTGTGATGGGATGGAAGGAAAAACAGTCAAAAACCCCACCCTCATCTGCTTCAACTGCAAGATATGTCCCTGTGACTTGCCTTTCCTAACTTCTTCCCAGAGCACCACCAACATTTAAAGCAAGTTGAATGTCAGAAGCCTACAAGACACTCCACTGCACATCCTTTGCCCTGGGGAGAGAATGAGAGAATGTGTGAGGAGTGTCAGTTAAGTTCCTTAGTGCTGCAAGAACATATGTGGGACAGAAGCTCTTTGATAACTCCCAGACACGTGCCAAGATCCTCGAGAGCTCCCATTCAGAACAGAAGAATGTTACCCAAAATCCCTAGAAACAGACAATTTCAAGTGCCACTTCTGCTGTGGTGCTAATGGCCTCCTGCCACAATATGGCCTGTTCCTATTTGCTCTGTGGCTTTTAACAAGTCTGTCATGAAGGTGCCAAGCCTGTCTTGGGAAGGACATCAGGGGCAAAGCAGACCTTTCCCTTGCTCACACTTCAGCCTTTCCAGACATTTTTGGTGTTGAATTCCAGCACACAGTTAGATGTCCGGCTTCAGAAGGCACACTACCCAGCAGGTGAGATAGCCTGGCTCACTTCCAATTCCTATTTAGCATCAAAAGCTCCAAAAATGCAAGGGGGTTCTCAGTGTCACTGAGCTGAGACTGTTGATGCCGCTGAAGGACAGCCGGTGAGCACTGCAGCAGGGACGGTGTTGGGGTCAGCACCCAATACTGCTGATGCAAGCAGAGAGTGGCTTCTATAGAGGACCCAAGGACAATTGTGCTTAAAAGCCTGAGCTCTTTTGGAGTAGGCTACATGCTCACCTTGAGCTGGTCTAAATTTCGACTGACTTTCCCACATGCTTCCCAGGAGTCTGGTGGAAGGCTGAGGCAAGGCCACGTGGCACAGCCAGCAGCTGCTGTATGAGCAAGAGGCTCTGCCGGGACAGATCCCTGGCTGTGAAGAGGACAGTGGCAGCAGCCTCTTGATGGGCTGCTGGGTTTCCACGTGGCTCAGGGATAGCTGCTGGAAGTAGGCCGTTTAGTACCACATTCTGGATAGAAATAATCTGGATTATCTCATGTTACGGCTTCCCTGATCTCAGCATGAAGAAATGGCGGCAAGTTTTCTCTCCCTCACCTTGCTGCTTGCACAGTTTCAATTTACAAATGTTTCTCTGCAGGGGCAGAGGTTAATGAGAACCACTGTCTAAACAGCAAACACAGTGCCCTGGCCTTGGCACAGATATACATGCACCTGCTCCCCAGTCAGAACAACTGGCAGCAAAGGAAGAGAGCCTGACCCAGCCTGGAAGATCAAAGAGCCCTGAAGGAGACACCAGAAGCCCCTGGGACTGGCTCACCTCATACACGCTGCAACAGTTGGATGTGGCATTGCCCTGTCCCATTCTGAGTGCGCCTGGTCCGGCCTGACAAACCCACCACCATGGGGGGGTGCTTTGTGCTGTTCCCTGAAGGTTGTGTGAGGAGGGAGTGCAGGCTGTTCAGTCTGTCCCTGTCCGCAGGTCGGTCCGTGTCCGCAGGTCGGTCCCGCCGCGCGGGCCGGCCGGAGCTGTCCGTTCAGCACCGCGCTGCTCCCGCCGGCCCCTCCTGCGGCGGCAGAACGCGTCGTGGTTCTCCGAGCAGAGCCACAGCGCAGACCTGCAGCACAGACCGTCTTAAAAGGCACAGAGTATTTGCCGGAAAAGCGTTTGGTCTCTCTCGGGCTCCGACGGGCCGTTTGTGCCAGGATACCTGCTGTGCAAACGCTGCATTGCCTGGGCTGGATGAGGGGCAACCTCGTTTCTCTCTAGAGCTCCTGAGAAGGGGACGTGGAGAGAGAGGTGCTTATCTCTTCTCCCTGGTATCCAGTGATAGCATGCATGAGAATGGCTCAAAGCTGCACCAAAGGAGGTTTAGACTTGACATTAGGCTGCATTTCTTTGCAGAGAGGGTGGTCAAACACCGGAACAGGGTTCCTAGAAAGGTGGTCAGTTGCCTAAGCCCATCAGTGTTTGAGAGGCATTTGGACAATGTCCTTAACAACATGCTTTAACTTTTGGCCAGCTCTGAATTGCTCAGGCAGTTGGACTAGGTGATCACTGCAGTCCCTTCCAACTTAAGTATTCTATTCTAGAGGAAACAGCACTTCATAATTAAATGGAATGATTACTCCAGTGCTCACTTTGTGTGGGCAGGTGACTGACAATGCAGAAATGCATCCACAGAACCCTGGAATTTCCAGACATCTATTCAGGAGCAAACTGACAGACAATCTGCTTTCTGCAAGCCCTTGGCACCAGCACAAAGTTCATGCCAAGACAACTTGCTCGCTCTCCAACACATCACAAACAAGCACCAGACACCTACTTTAAGGCAATATAATCTCACTCACAAATCTGAGATCAACACTCTGCAGCTAGTGACTGAAGTGAAAATCTCACCCAGCAAAGGGAAAGCTGTCTGCACAAGCAGCATTCCCCTCACTTCCTTCTCCAGCTTTGGCAAGCCACGCGTTGACATTATCCCAGCTGCTCATCACCATCCCCCTCACATCTGCCAGAGTAATGGCTCCTATGTCCTCTCTCAAACAACCACCTTGGAAACTACTACAACAAGTAGAGGTCCCAGTTTTTAAGTTAATATGGATCATTACGACTGAACCATATTAGGGACCAATTACCAAAGCACAAGGCTCTTTTCAAAGCAACAAGCTTCCAAAACTCTAACACATTCATATTTCTTGTGTTAGCAAAAGCAGGTTTGAAATTTAATAAAGAGACTTCAGTGACTCAAAGAAGCTGGCTTGATGCAATGACACCCCCATTTCTGAAATGCCCCAAATTAAGCAGCAAATATGAAACCCATGTGCTGATTGAATGCCCTTCCCCAAAACACTCTCATATCCCAGTCTCTCAAGCTTCTTCTGGGCACGCAGCCATGCAAAGGACATTGATGGTCTCCAACCAACTGGGCCATGGGCAATTTGCTCCTACCTGAGCCACCACTTGTGCTAATAACAGGTCAAGATGTCTCACACATGCTCCAAGGAAAGCTGAGAATGCACCAGTGGCTACAGGCAAGCTGAGGATGTGCACAGCCAATGCATGGACTAGCATGGCCTGGGAGAGGCTTTGAAAGTGTAAGGGGGTGGGTTGGGCAGAGAGAAGCTGTCTGCAGCTTAAAACACAAAGACTTCCTCTAAATACAACTAGAGAGGGTGCATAGCAAAACCCAAGAGTGCTTTGAATGGGAAAAGCTACACCCAAAATAAGTTGTCAATGTTTCATTTTTACTGACTTAATGCAAGAAGCCAAAGCCACATAATCAGAGGCTGTAATCCAGACCGTGGCTATAAGAAACTCTGTTTTCAGTGGCAGAGCTGATAAAGGGTTTTTTTCCTTTACTGACACTTGCCTCAACCATCAGTTTCTGCCTGACATCACTACTCACTGCTCTTCTTCATCTGAGCGAAGTTTTGTGGGGCAGAATTGTAAGCCAGGTCATGAAGGTGATCCTGGCTAAAGGTAATGATACCCAGGGCAAAGAACAAAGATGAGGAAAATAGTCGGAGACAAGCAAGAGCTACCTTTTCCACAGAAGCTGAAACACGACATAATTAGTCACCTTTCCTGTGCAGAGATAAGGTCACAAGTTATCTGGCAGTGTAGATACACCACCTTCCTGCACCACCCATTGCCGCCGTGCCTGGTACCATGGGACACCAACCCAGCCAGCGAGTCTGTGGAGCAGGGTGGCTCTATGGAGACAGCAAATCCCTGTGCAAGCAGGTGTGGGGACCATCCTGACAAAACCACCCCTCCAGGGGCACAGCGCAGGCAGCAGGGCCAGGCATGCTCCCTCACGGGGCTAGAAAGCCCAAGCATTGCAGTCCGGCACCAAATTGTTTCCTCACTGCAGAGTCCTTGGTGGCGATGCTCAGGAAAGCTGCCGCAGGAGATGTTTGAGCTAGAATCACCTCCACCATCCACACCACTTCCATATTGTCACTGTAGTCCTTACTGGTGAAACACCAGACAGGCTCCAGGCAGGCTCACATGCCCAGAGCCTGGGATGCAGGACTGTGTCACACCATGTCCCCTGGCTTCCCACAGCTGGGAGAGCTGCAGGTCCCGTTCTGTGCCAGAGAGATGCTGAATCCCAGCCCATGACCCTACTCAGAGAGATGAGGGACCGAGCACACTTGGCCAGCACAAGCTGCAGAGCTGTGTGTGTCAGTGGCTCTGATCAGAGATCAGACAGGATTTTCTGACCATATTGCAAGAATCAAGCCAGGGTCAGGGGAGCAGTGCTTTCTCTGGCCAGCAAGGAACACCCAAACAGACTGATCATCCTGGCATCACCATGCTGGTGCCCCTTCCAGGCCCGACAGCATCAGCAGTTACCCACTGCTCCATGACACTGTGGCTTGCCTGGGGACACAGCCAGCACTGGCAGCAGCTACCACTGAGGACCAGGGCACTACCCAATCCCAGCTCTGCCGTGGCTGGCATGGGTGACCGTGATCTCCTCCTCACAGCACTGGTCTCCTCATCTGCAACAGAGGGCTGCTCTCTGCAAAGCACTCAGAAGTGGGAGACCCAGAAAGCTCTGGAGTGGGGCAGGAGAAGGGGAGCTGTGACCACTGGCAGCAATGCACACGCAGGACAGGGCACGGACCAGTGCAAGCTGCATTTGCTAATGCTATAACACCCATTCCCTCTGCTCCCACCAGCAAGCAGTACTCAATGGAAATGTCAGGAAGGGAAGATCCAAATGTGGAGGTGGGAAAATGCCATCACTGCTGGAAGCACCACAGACTTGTTTGTCCACGATACCTGTCTGTCCTCCCAGCTTGCTGGTGGCAGAGAGCACCAGGTCCCTCTCGCTCACCCCTCGCCTCTGCAGGGCAGGGGAGAGCAGCCGCAGGGCAGCACCTCTCGGCAGGGCTCCTGCCAGCAGCTGGGGCTGCACACCCAGAGCCAACATGACACAGCGTCAAGCAGCCACGTCCTGCAGCAGCCTCAGCTCCTCTGAGGTGACGTCAGCCTCCGCAAGAGCTGGCAGGCAGGACATGCTGTGCATGCTGGCCACGCTGCTCCCAGACACTGCCTGGCTCCAGCAGACACCGTGGCCTGTGTTCCTCACCAGCTATGGCTTATCTATAAATTGAATTTCACACTTGCATGCTCCAGAATAAGGCACAGGTGCTGGAGAAGCCACCCTCCCCTTCCACATCTGTCTTCCCCCTCACCCCACCCCGCTGCCGAGTGCCAGCACCGAGGATAATGGCTGGTGGCTGTGGAGGAGCTCCTGGGTAAATCCACTGGCCCCATGCAGCCGTCACCGGCTCACAGCAGAGCCGCCGTGGTGCTGGCAGTGCCCTCCATGCTTGGGGCAGCACCAGGGCAAGGGGAGCCCTGGGGGCCCTGGCACAACAGCCACCCACACATGCTGCTGGCACATGCTGTTGGCCCGTCTGCAGCTGAATAAGATAAAAGCCCGTCCCAGAGTTACTGGTTTCCCCAGAAACCCTAAAGGCTTTCCCAGGAACTCTGGAAACGCACAGATTTGCTACATGCTCCAGTGAGCAAAATAAAGAGTTCATATAGGCATCATGACCAGAGATCGCTGTTGTCACAGGTCATACATATAGCTGGCAGCCCAGGCAGATTCAGTGTCAGTCACCTTGGAAGGATCTCAAGCTGTCAGATGGTCCAGGCCAATCCCACAACAACCTCTACTCACCTAGGATGAGCAGCTACCTCAAGCAGGGAAGTGTGCCCTCAGCAAGAGCTGTCAGCTGCTCACCTTCCCAAACCAAAACAAAAGCTTGGTGTGACCGATCAGAAGACCATGGAAACCCTCTGGTGTTGGAGGGTTAGTCTGCAGCCAGGGCACGCAAAGTCTGGCTCTTGCTCAAACAACCAGGGCTTGCTAAAGACTGGCAGCCAGGCAGGCCAGCAGCTAGGAAGGAAGCCTGTTCAAATTTAATCCAAAATGTATTTTCTATTTTCGCTTGTGGCTTTCTCCTCCCATATTTTCTATCTTCGAGCATAAAAAAAGCAGAACGCCTAAAACCTTTGGAAAAAAAAAAAAATCCTTTAATGTGTTTTGCTGTAAAGGCTGCCTAGTGTTAAGAAATAAGCTGGACCGGAGCAAATCATGCAGCCTGGGGATACCCTGTCTCGCCTGAGGGAGCAGACCAGGATGAAGTGGACATACAGGCAGGCTACAAGGACCAGCAATGCCAAGGAAGGACGATCAACAGGGCCATGAAGGCTCCTGTGCTCCCTGCTGCTTCTCAGAGGTCCCCAAGAACAGCTCTGCCTCAGCAGATGCCCATTTTGAAGCATCATTCCTGGTGGACACAGGACAAGGATTTTGTTACAAAGAGCAGGTAACCATTTAGCTCCTCTTAAGGTCATGAGCATCAAAGTACAGCAGCTCCCTGCCCAAGTCTGCAACCTCAGATCCTCACCAGGAGACCCCAGCAGCAACAGAGACCCAAATGGCAATGACACAGGAACAGAGATCGTTTCTCTCTTGAGGCACAGGGTCTGTCCCCTTAGGGCTGTTAACCAAGGGCAGATTTCAGTTTCATGGCTTCAAGGACACCACTGTGCTGGCTGGATACTTCCCTCAGCTCTCGTGGACAGCGTCCTCCTGGAAGTCATAAGGATGGGCAGTAGAATCCTCTTCATGAGCTTCAACCTTACTTGGCCTCATCCTGCTGCCCCCTAGAACCCAAAGCCCACTGGGGACTGCTAGATCCCCAGCTCATCCCCGCACCCTCCTCCCCAAGTCTACTTCTCCCACAAGGAGGAGCTGGGGGACAGCCTTCTGGGACACCACGTATGCCAAGGTAAGGCTGAACTGGACCCTCACTGTAGTGGGACATGAGTCTTTTCTCATCTGGGCATAAAACCAGGAACAAAACTGAGACTGATGTTTCCTGACATGTGTGAGAACAGGCAGAACCAGGGGACTGGAGGAGGGGGAGATGAAGATCAGATTTCCCGTGCTCCTACGGTGCCCACCACGTGCAGTGAGTACCAGGCAACTGGGACAATGCCGGGACAACACTCCAGCTTCGCTGCCTGTGTGTCAGGCGGGTGTCCAGTGCCCAGAAAACCACAGGAAGCAGAGTTCTGCTTCCTTTTCTGCTACTCCTGCCAGGTAACACAGAAGGGCAGGGATATTGCCATCCATTTTCAAACCAACCAAATTAGCAGCTGTTCAGTGGACAAAAGTCCGCCAGAAGTCTCCAGCAAAGGGTCTTGTGATGTTGAGGCAGAGGAACAGAGCTTAGCACAGGTCCCACGTCTCCCCCCAGCTGTACCTCCATCACGTGGGGAGAGCATCCCGCGCTCTCAGCGAGGAACCAGGACTGAGCAGGCGTCTGTCACCCTGTGCCAAGGAAACTAACACAGAGCTGGATGGGGACAAACCCATCGGTATTTACCAAAGCCCTGTGCTCCCTCCTGGCTCCACGTGGCTCTGGCAGGCACAACGTTATGAAAATAACAGCTCAGACTAAGGGTCCACCTTGCCCTACATACTTTCTTGCCTGTACTCAGTCAATTTGCAGCTCAGCAACAGCCCAAGTCAGAGGTGGATCTTGCTGTATTTATTGATTCTGGGGAAACCTCTTGTCCTTCTTGAATTCAGTCTGTTTCTCCTCAATGTAAGGTTCCACTCTTCCTAACACCTTGTTCTGAGGACTTCTGCAGTTTGATAGCACGTCTGTGAGAAGCAATGCCCCTCCTCCTCTTTGGCACCTCCTGCTAGCTTCATTTGATGTGACCTTGTACTTGCATGGAAAGAAACAGTGAACAGTTAACCTCTATCTTTTCTCTCCTGGCCTCCTGTAGGCATATCTTATCCACCTTCTGTTGTTTCTTTTCCAGTCTGAAGAACCCTTCCTTATTTAGCCTTTTGATTTTTGGTGTTTTTTTTTTTTTTTTTTCACAGAGGCTGTCAGACCTCTGACCATTCCTGCTGCAATTTCCAGGCATTTGACTCCACAATGATCTCAACAGCCACATGTCTCTCCTAAGCTCCCTTGGGCAGCTCTAAAGACAGACACACAGAGCAGCCCCTGCCCCCTTCTCCTGCATCACGGTCCCACGAGTCCTCAAGTCGCTCAGCAATGCCTGGACTCATGTAAGGGTAGAGGAAAGACGTGAAGACAGCCAGACACACAGCCTCACCTCCACAACTCCTTTAGCACCGGGTGCTGGCACCAGGAGATGGACACGGCCACTGCCATGGTGAGTGGCACATGGACAGTTTGGCCACACTGCGGACTTGGGCTTCTTCTCCCACTCCGTTAGAGCAGCAGCTAATGAATGCCTGATGAAGGCAAAGTCCCTGCAGCCCCTGATCGCCACACCAAAGGGCATTCTCAGCAGTCACCTCCCCAAGCCCATCACAAAAACCTTCCTGACAAGCCTCTGCCAACCATCCTCACCCTTAGAGAGCCCCAGGAGTCCAGGCCCAGACCCAAACAAGGCTTGTCCACAGTTACAAGCCCCATAACATGCTCCGTCTTGTAACCTTTCCCGAACTTTGCCACCTGCTCTGCTGGCATGGCTAGAGCATCTGGCCACTAGGCAAAGCTTTGGCTCTGCTTGCCAGGCACCTTGCAGGATACACTCACACTGAGATGCAGTTTGAAAATAACAGATGTTACTCCACTGTTCTGCATTTTGCAGTGTCAGGAACAAGGCTTCTTTACCAACAATCCGCTGAGCTCCTTGCCAAGGCAGTCGCAGCCCAAACAGTGCTCCCCAGCACCAAGTCTTGCTCACAAACGACCCCCCCACACCGCACCATGCCACATGCCTGCCCCACTGCCAGACAGACAACATGGCAAAGGGAGCATATTGCAAGGGCAGAGTTTCTCCACACAATGGCAAGACTAATCAGGAACACCGGTTTCATTGTGGGCTACAACACCCCAATGCTAAGAAGCCCAGACAAGCCTCCAGACAAATGACACGTATCCTCCTAACCAGAGAAAACTTCCAAGGGCTGCACGCACCAGACAGGACCTGGCAGCTGCAGCCAGAAGCCCGCTGTCTTTCCACCGCTCCCACTTTGTGTCCATTTCCCCACAGTCAGACTCGCTCCAGGGTCTGAATGGTGTGGGTTCAAACTGCCAGCTCTGGCAATTGCAGGACCTTTTATTCATTCCCCTCACACCCATTGCAGAATCCTGCTGAGGCCAGCAGCACACAGTGCTGGTCACAGCCCGCTCCCTGCCCCCAGCATTAGGAGACCACTGGAGCATTTAGTCCACTATGCAGCACAGCTCAGCTCTGCCACAGTCCTCAAACCCAGCTCTCCTTGAGCACCCCAGTACCAGGAGTCACCCTGCCTCCTTCTGCTGGCGTGTCCCTGCCAGCCGGCTGTGACCACCTCCTCTCCGTGCCGACCCAAGACCCACACACACCCCTGGCTGTGGCTGTGGACCAGGTACCAATGCCAGACTCTGATTAAGAAGCATCTTCCAAGCGGCAGCCAATAACCACAGATCATCAGGGGAGGAGTCTCTGCCTGGGATCCCACAGGGAGCAAATAATTGTCCCATCCCAATGGCACTGAAAGCCCTAAGGACAGAGCCAAGCTGTCCCTGCCCCATCCCTCTGCACCCGGTGCACAGCCCCAGGACAGCAGATACTCAGCCCCTCTGTGCTTTGCTGTGAGATTTCATGGGTTCCTCCGTGGCTCTTCCACAGCTCATGCCCAGACACATGCTCCATGTCTCCATGCACTGCTTCCCCCCATTTTTCAATCCTTCTCATATTACTGGATTCCTCCAGCTGCCACCAGTGCAGCATGGACACCCCACACCAGTCTGTCTGAGGCCACAGTTGCTCCTGGACAGCCAAGAGGACTTTCCTTCTCCCCTGCCTGCTGTGTGGAAGTAGCTCCTAGCAGGAATGGTGTGGGAAGACAGCAGCAAACTGCTTGGAAGGCAGCAAAACCACTGCGGCCATGGAGGTTTTGGAGCTGACTGAGCTCAGGAATGGTTTAAGTGGAGCTTAGAGACTCGATGACCTCAAGGTCCCTTCCATACCTGCTGTCCCAAAACTCCTCCCTTGACACAAAGACAAGGCCAATGTGGACCTGCCAGAGAATTTTGGCAGTCACATCTGCTTGCTCACAGACTCAATGTGATCCTGGTCAAATGACACCTGGACTGGGTCCCTGTCTTGTGCTTGACCTGAGCGCCCAGAGCAGACCCCACAGAGAGCCAGGAAAGATGCAGCCACCACAGCTGGAGTCTCAGCACAGCACTCTGCCAATTCTCACGCTGCCTTCTGAAGCCTTGGCAGGCCCCTGTCTGCAGACAACACACTGCCAGCCTGCACAGCAGCTCCGCTCACAACTCCCAGGCTCTGCCCATCCTCGCCACCCTGCTCTCGAGCACCTTCTCCCCAGCCCTTTGGGAGAAGAGCCTCTGCACCAAGCCTGGGAAGGAGGCAGCCCCAGATGTAAGGTCCAGGGCAACAACCCTTGGCATCCTTCCTCTCCAACAGTGCTGCCCAGTTGCACATTGCATGTTGAATATGGGCAGTTGGAGGCTGTGCAAGGCAGTAGCGTGCAGACCCTGCCAAGACAGGCATTGCAACTCCATTTCCTCAGTGCATCACTGTGCAGGGCCCACATGCCCAGAGCTGAGGGCTACCCTGCATCTCGGTGGCTTTCACTCATGCCCTGGTGCTCCGGAGGTTGAGAGCTGCATGTTTGCAGGTGTCCAACCAAACTCCACATCCTGACTGCACATGTAACCATGGCAACTGCACATGCGAGTGGCAAAGCCTTGAGCTGGGCTAACTGCAAATGCAAATGAAGCAAACACATGCACAATGCTAAAAGTGTGACCTCTAAATGTCAGGCTTTAACCATTTTGCAGACACCCACACTGGTGGTGGCCACATGCAGTGTGCAGACCAGGAGATCTGCTCCAATGGGGACCTCTGGGCACCCAGCCCTGTGCAGAGGGTTGACAAAGGTGCTTCGGTGCAGAGCAGGGAGAAAAGACGGTACATGCCTTTCCCAGAGCCAAGAGTGACCCATGCCTTGGCAATGTGCAGCTTCCTCTCTGGGGACACATTCACCCCTTACCCAGCTGGCAGATGCCCCTGATTCCACAGAGCACCCCGGTTTCCAGAGGAAGGAGGTCCCACCAGGCTGATGTGAAGTACGGCCAGCGCGGGGGCTCATGGGGAGCTGGGTCTGTCAGCTCTCCCACTGCACCTGCACTTGTCCAGCTGTAGGGGCCCCTCCAGCCCCTTTGCCGTTGCCTGGGACCAGGCCGGCAGCAGCATGGGATGAGGCACTTCAAAGGACAGAAGGAAAATCCCAGCATCCAGAGTCACCTCCTCGAGGTCGGTCTGTGGCCTCGGAAAGGCACTGGGGGTGTCACCATTTGGTAGAGTGTGGTCCAGAAAGATTCTGGCTGGCCAAAGGCCTCATGTCTCTCATCACTTCTGCTCTCCCTTGCTGTCAACAACACCGTACATGGACAGGTGCTGTCGCTAACCATCACCCACCACCCTCATCCTGCTCTGTGTCTTCAAGCGTGACAGAGACAAGCTCAGGTGAGCAGTGCTGACTCCAGCCACAGCACACGCTGGTGGAGCCACTGGCAACCCTGCAACCCTGCACCATGTGCCTGACCCACCACCCTGCTCAGGGATGAGCACAGCCAGCATGACAGAGCCCCAGTTTGACACCGAGCCTGCTCCACCCCGGCCCCCTGCCTGAGAGAGACACTTTTGCTCTGGAAACCCAATGACTAATGTAATTCCCTGTGCTATGCCAAATAAACGGAGCCAAGGGAATCTCCTGCCTGCCCTTGACCTGGGGATGCTCACACCAGCAGCCTCGCACCGGGCAGTGCCAGGCACATCCTTGCACCCCAAATAACCGATCCCGCCTGCACCGGCGCCCCTAGCCCCCCCGACAGCCCCGGGGAGGATCCCAGTCCCTGGGGGCGGGAGCGTCCGAGCCGGGACAGCCCCTGCTCCCCGCTCCGTGCTGGGCCCGACGGGCTGAGCCGAGCGGAACCGGGCGGCCCCGGGCCGGGGATGCGGGCGGGGGCCGCGCAGCTGAGGCGGGCGCACAATCCCCCTTTCAGCGCGTCGCCATGGCAACCCGCCGGCTCGCCGCGGCCGCTCATCCGGCCCCGTTAACCCCCGCCGTTACCCGCCGCCGCGCTCGGCCCCACCCGTTAACCCCCGCCGCGTCCCGCCCCGAAGCCTGGACTCGAACGCCCTGCGCTACGACCGGGACTCGGACCGGGAACCGGGATCAGGAGTGGGACCAGCTCCCGGCCACCCCCGCCCCGGGAGCCCTATCACCGCCGCAGCGGGCAGCCCCAGCCCCGCGCCGTGGGGCCGCTCCGGTCTCCCCCGACCCTCCTCCGCAGCAAGAGCCATCGCGGGCCGGGCCGGGCCGGGCCGGGCGGGGCGGGGCGGGGCGCACTCACCGTCGGGGGCGGCGGCGCGGCTTGGCCATGCCGGTGGCGGCAGCTCCGCGCCCCGCGCTCAGCTCAGTCCGGCCCGACCCCGCACCGGGAGCGCGCGGCGCGTGCACGGCGGGGGCGGGCGAGGGAGGGGCCGTACCGCAGCACCCCTTCCCTGCCGCCGCCGGCACCGCCACCCGGTACCGGTACCGCACCGGTTGGGCATCCCACGGCCCCGCCGCTGCGCTGGCCAGGCCCGGTACCGCTCGCCCTGGGATCTGCACCACACCGGGTGCTGCGCCAACGGGACGTCGCACCCGCCGAGCATCGTGAAGGCCGGTACCGCACCCATTGGGTACCGGCAGTGATCGCATCTGCACCGCCTGGGATCCCCCCCGGGCCTGCCCAGCTATCGGCCCTGGGGACAGCGGTAACCCCCACCATCCCGATCGGGACCCCTGCACACCCTGGGGCACCCTGCACCACCCCAGCAAAAGAAACCATCTGTGAGGGTGTCCCCCTGCCACCCTGGACATCCTTTTCTACCCTGGGCATCCTGCACCATTCTGGGCACCCAGAATCCTGCCCCACTGCACCCACCCCACCCTCTCTGCATAGGTCTCCTCCAGCCCCTCACATAGTCCTGGGCTGTGCTGCCCTGGCAGCTGGAGCACCCCATGCCCTCCAGCACCAGCATCCTTCCAGGGAGGACTCCACGGGTACCAGTATGGGATGCCCCATCCCAGCGTCAACCTTGAGGCCAGGGGCAGTCGTGCCACTTGTCCACCCCATGCCACTTGTCCACCCCATGCCATGCATCGGGCTGTGGACTCAGCTGCCACAGCCCCATAGGCCCCAGCAGCAAGATCCACCACCTCTGTCATTCCCCTTTCCTGCTGGCATGGCCCTCCCTAGCACAGGGACACCTTCCTCTCCTGTACACAGGAGCTGCCTCTCCTCCAACCTGTCTCTGCCCATGGTGGGGCTACCTCTCTGTTACAGTCCTGCCTGACAGGATTACAGAAATCATTTAAAACAGGGCATGGATTTGGGTCCTGCTGGATGTGTCTGGTCTCTGCATCTCTCTGCCATAGCCAGGGCAGCATCAGCCACGATACCTGATTAAAGAGGAAGACAAGCAGACACCTCCATGCTTTCTGATCCAGGCGAGGAGACTGGGCTCTGCCTCCCTCCCACTGCCAGAGCTGCAACCCAGGCCCTACCCAGGCTCCACAGAGCAGCTGCTGCTTCCCATTTAGGATGCTCGTGCAGCAACATGTGAAGGGCAGGCATTTATTTTGGCTCTGCCACAAGCCACCGGTACATGCACTGAGCTGGTGAACATGCAGCGACAGAGGGATCCCTGTACCTCAACACAGGTTGAGTTTCACTCATCCTAGTGCCTTCCAGCCTCTGCTGCAGAGCATGTCAGAGCTTTCCTGCCCTGCTCCCTCTTCAAGGGGCTGATTGTTGGTGCTTGGCAGCCTGAATGATTTTGTTGCTGGCCTGTTATGGGCAGGTTGAGCTACACATTGCCACCCTGCATGCCCTTGAGCAGACAACGTGGTCCAGCACTCCATGGGATGGATGCACAGCCCTGCCCCATGCCCATCAGGGTTCATCGGCCCTGAAAAGCATCTTGAAGAGGCCCCTGCACTGGTGCTGGGCTGCCCTACAGCAGGCAGGGCTCCCTGTGTCCTGCTGCCCAGCAAAACCAGCCCAGGACAGGGTCATGGTACACGGCTGCAGTAGTGCTTCATGGCCTGCTCCTCACCATGGGCACCTCACGGGGAGGGTTGGGTGCTCACAGAGCTGCTCCACTCCTGGCTTCAGCTGCCTGAGGGAGCAGTGGTGGATTTTCTTGCTCATCATCAGCTCTGACAGTGCCTGACAAGCCACCTTTGGCCAGGACATGGTCCACGGGAATCACATGTGACAGGCGGTCAGGTGGGGTGGGTGGGCACAACCTGTTCCTGCCCCCCATCACTCCATCGTGCCAAACGCTGTGCAACCTCAGGCTTCTCCACACCTGCTGGGCGTACACTGTGCAACACTGCCTGCACACGCTGCCTGTGGATCCTGCCCAGGCACCCCTGGGGGCTGCCCCCAGGGAGCCCAGCACCAGACACACACAGCCCAGCCTGGACTGGTGGCCACAGCAGGGCAGCTGCACGGCTTACTCAATGGGCAGTGTGTAATAAAATCCATCTGGTCACCTTTGGCTCTGTCACAAGCAGCATTTAGCCACGACTCAGAGAAGGAGCAGAAGGGCTGGAAGCTGTCAGACCTGCTTAAAACCACCACAGCTCAGCGTTAACGTATAGCACAGCAGCTGCAAGACGTGGCCAGGCTGGGCAGAGCACAGCTCCCCAACATGCTCTGTACCATGACCAGGTCTTGCCCCAGTCCCCATGTCCCCACACAGCCTCCTGCACCTGCTAGAAGCCTCTGGGCAGCCAGAGGGTGATGTGGGGTCTTTGACACAGGCAGCCATGGGTCTGTCACCACGATGGAGCTCTGAAATCCTGCTCATCCCACAAGCAGCTGGCATGGCTAGGAGGAGCCTTTTGCAGGAGGGAAGAGCAGAGGCAGCCTCATTGCTTGGCCATGCAATAAAGCAGGGTCACCTTGCAGCAGACACCTGCTTCCAGGGAGGGACAAGTCGTCCCCTTTTCTCCAGAGCGGCAGGGCAGTCACTGGGGCACTTTCACCAGATCCCTGAGGCCCTGAAGTGCAAAGCAGGAGGTCAGCACCCGACTCCATGCTCTCCTGCTGCAGCACCCCAGCCCTGCCACAGCCACCACGCAAGCAGTACTCCACTGCACCCCTGCCCAGAGCCGCCCGTGGCCATGGTGCCTTCTGCCACCCGCTCCGGCGCAGGCTGCTGCAGAGCCGCCCTCCTCCCACCTCCAGCACGGCAGCGATGCAGAAGGCAGCATCCAAGATGCCGCCTGGCGCAGGCTCAGCTGCCTCCCAGTGCCGGCAGGGGAGGGGGCTGCTGGCCACGGCAGCACACACCAGGAATAGGGGCTTGTTCTGCACAGAGACTGTGCCCAGCTCCCCTATGCTGCGGCTCCACTGGCCCCAGGACAGTCCCTGACCCCACCTCAGGCAGGATAGGGGGGAGCACAGCCCTCCTGTCCCAGTGACAGGTCCCTCAGAGCAGGGGCCAGCTGGCACAGCCATGGCTGTGAGCAGTGCTTCCACCTCCAAGTCAGCCAGCACCGGCTGGGGACAAGCAGAGCCCCTGGCACCAGCCTCCCCTGGGACATGGAAGGACAAGGGACCAGACAGGCTGCTCCCCAGCATGATCCTCATGAAAAGGGATGCACAGAGGAAGCAGCCCTGCACACACGTCTGTCTGCTCTCATTAACAAAGGAGCTCATCTCCATTGGGTCTGCCAGCAACACCTTCCAACCCACCTGCAACAACATGGCAGGAGTGGTGCAGTTTGGGGACAAGCAGGGAACAGCGTGGGGGTACTGCCAGGCAGCTCATACAGCTGTCCCCAAGAGCAGCCACCCACCTGCTCACAGGAAAAAAAGGGCTCAGCTCGTTTTTGGGGCAGAAGATGCGAGCCCATCAGCCAGCACACCGGGCACCGCCCTGGGTCACCAACACTCCTCACAGCAACCTGAGCACAGCTGAGGGCTTGAGCCCCAAAATCCCTCCTTCTTCTCCACAAGTGTGCCTTCTGGCTCTGGCCAGTCCTACAGAAGTGTTTATTTGCCCTTAGACACAACTGCAGCTCTTCCATGAGTCCCTGCGAACCTCACCATATCCCACAGAGATGGGACAGAAGGACAGACATCAGCCAAGAAAAGCTACCAGGGGGACCACAGGTCAAATGGTCCACAAACAAATTGCTGAGGAAGAACCAAAGATAGAAGAAAGGCACTGGTGATGGTGGTTTCCAGGTTCCACAGACGGTAGGAATGGAGAACACTAAGCTAAAGCAGCCTGCTATAGACAGAGATGAGTCTCCATGCCAGCAGGCTGCATTAGCCAGGTCAAAAGTTGAAATGCAGCATGTTACTCATCCAGCAAAGGCACAGTGTCTGTCAGGAAGGAGCGAGCAGAGGAGCCCTGGTGCTTATCAGCAAACCCGTGCTGCAATGAGAAGTGTTGTGAGTGCACTCAGGCTGCAGCTCCTCCTCGACTGCAGAGATACCAGCTGGAGCATCTCAGGAACTGCTGTGGTGGGGAAGCTGGGCTCATGAGGACTCAGAATTACCCTGCAATATAACTCCCTCTTTGCTTTGTACCTCTGTCCTGGTGGAACATGCCCCAGACTACTAGTAAAGCTCTTAATCAACATACAAATCCTACAAAGCTTGTGCAAACCCTTGTGAGCATGTGAACACCAGCTTATGAAACAGACAGGGAAGAAGGGCTTTCTTTCCCAAACCAAACCATTTAGCCATTCACAAAAGCTGAAAACACAGACATGAGTTCTACTGAGAAAGAAATGAAGACCACGTGTAGAGGTGCTGCTGGGCTGTACTGGGAGGAGGGCCGAGGAGGAAAGGCAGGCTCTGAATACACACTCCTTTTGCAAAGTAAGCTCTCTGTATTCATCCGAGAATGACTGCAGTACAGGGTTCATCTGGTATAAATAAAGTACAAAATTTTACAATGTCTTAATTATTATTTTAACAAAAATACTAAAAACGGAGTAAAAACTGAAACCAAAGTGGGAAGGGAGACTAATAGCCACAAGGGATCTCCATAAACGTTTGTAGAAATCAGATAGTAAAAACACTTTATCTGTACAATAAAACCATCCTCCTGGCATCTCCCTGCGAGACGGGCAGCAGCAGCACGGGGGGCACAGGCCCAGGGACAGAGGTTGGGGGCAGCCCCCGTTTGTGGGCCAGGCTGAAGAGGCTGTATGCAGTCCACAGTGATGTCTCCCCTCCTGGATCAGGCTGAAGTGCCCCAGATCAGTAGCGTCCAAAGGGGTTGTTGTTCTGCTGTGTCTGTGTATCTGTGAGGGTCAAGACAAAGTTAGGCAGTCACAAAGTCTGGTTCAAAAAAGAGATCTCTCTCCCCACATGACCAGCCCAGTATGAGAAGTGTGTCGCTGCCACTGAGAAGAAAAATATAACCTTTATGGCGCTCCCTGCTCTGCTCATTTGTCTGAGCCTTTAGGCAGCAGCACAGTCAGGACCCCACATTCTTTGAGGAAGAAACAGATATGTGCCAGTCCCGATTCTGAAGCTTCTCCAGAGGAGATCTCTCCATCCCTCATGGTGGAATTGTGCACCATAACAAAGCCCTGAAAGGTGGCAGCAAGCTGGGAGGATGGGCTTATGGATAAATTATTTCTGGTTTTGAAAGAAAATCAGCCCTGTAAGATTGTGCAACACCTGCAGCCACACAAGCTGCTCAGACAGCTTGTGTCAAACACTCATCCTGAAGCACACACGGAAAGCAGAGTTAGCGAAGGTTTCAGAGACAACTATCCTGGCTCCCTGTCAGTATCTCAGTACAAATGAAGAACATGCCCAAAGGACTTCCAGATAGCACAAAAAGGGTAGGAAACACGGTGAAGTTACATTCAAGAACCTCATGAACTTCCAGACAGCTGGGACTGAAGTTTTGTGATGTACAGTGCTCACAGTATACTTGGGTACCATCCAATTAATAATAAAACTCTGCAGTTTTTCTCCTGAAGCCCCATCAGCATGCTTGACCTTAAGTCAGACTAAGCAAAAGGGATCAGTGTAGCCTGGCCACCCTGCTCTCCTTCTCAGCTCTGCTGGACCATACAACACCCAGGGACACCCTAGAGCCTAACACAGCCTGTCCTGGGCCCAAAGTATTCTTGTCCCCCTCCTACAGGCTGTTCTTGATTTATGTCCTGCTTTCCACTTCATCTCAGGCGCTACAAATAAGAACTCCAGATGGTTCCTAGTGGAACCCAATGAGGAAGCATGGAAGCTACACGGTGACACATGGCTGCCTCGGACCCACGCACCTGTTCCATATAAAACAGCCCCGTTTGCTGTACAGACAAGATACAAAAATATGGCTATTCTGCTATATTCAGATTCTTATATGAGGTCTTCCTATACTTGAATGTCCTGGCTGAATCCTTGCACAGACTCATGGTTTGTGAATCAGGCTAGTGGCAAACTTAGCACACTAGAACTTCTGGTTTGGTAAGGTTTTTTTTTGATTACAAGAACTAAGAATTTTCCATCAGGGAACAAGTATAACCAAAACTTCCAAGCCCATACTCCACACGTTATTACATCTAGTACAGTGTCAAACTGAACACACTGCAAAAAATACTGCGTGGTCCATTTTCTGGGCATTTTTATGGCAGAAAAGCCAGTGAGGTGACAGTAAAACAGCGGGCCATTCAGAAGGGAACAGCACAGACACTGGGTTCTGTTGCTAGATCCCCCAGCCAGTAGTTCCATGGAGATTATAGGAACACAGTGCCAGGCTGAACACCAGTTGTGCCATGCCCGTCTGTGACAGCAGCCACAGAAGCCCACAGGACACTGCAAACACAGCAGGTGTGCAGCAACACTTCCCAAAGTACCCTCCCTGCCTCCAAGAAGCCTTGCCCTGATCGCAACACAAGCACAGCATCTCAGGGTCAGCCATCAAGTGAGTGTCCCAGGATTACAGCTTCCCTGTGTCCCTCTGAGGACATCTGCAGCAGAGGAAACACCTCTGAATGCTTTAAAGCTGCAGACTGGATCCTTTTTGGAAAGCTGCATGGCAGCCCCTAAAAAAGCTCAGCTCCCTCCTCCCTCTGCAGGCAGCAGAAGGAAGGCCTGGAAGGTTGCTCGCAAGCTGGCAAACACTGCCTGCCCTGCTGCTGTGCCCCCTTGGGCCAGAAGCTCCAAATCCTGATGCCACCTCCCTGCCAGCATCATTTATGGCCTCAGTCTGGCTTGGCCTTGCTTCTCTACACCAGGGTACCTGCAATAGAAAACAGGGGTGAGGAGACTAGGGACAGGATCAAGAACACTAAGGCTTACTGGAAAGCTGCTGTTGAAGCTGTCGAACCAGAGCAGCTGTTTGCTGCTGCTGCTGTGTCTGCTGAAGGCCCTGGCGCTGGAACTGCAAAGAGAGAAACGTTATTATAGCCACACCACCTGGCTGGCAAACTCGGCATTCGCACAAGCCCTGGGAAGCACAGGGGAGGGAGAAGGAGGAGATGCAGGTGGAACACCGTTCAGTTTGTGCTGGATTATCACATCCCTCTGCCTCCAAGAGAACACTCACAATGGGCTGCTGGGGGGGAAGAGCCTGCATCCCCAGCCCCGGTGGCTGGCCCTGCGCCTGTGGCTGAGGCACTGTGGAGACCTGTGGCTGCTGCTGGGGCTGTGGCTGCGGCGGCTGCGGCGGCTGCGGCTGCTGCTGCTGTTGTTGCTGCTGCTGCTGCTGTTGCTGCTGTTGCTGCTGCTGTTGCTGCTGTGAAAAGAGAAGGGAGCATCTGTGAACTGTCTGGGCAATGCACACAGCAACAGGGCACAGGAAGGGCTGAAGGAGGAATGACGTTCCATGCAATAACACACTCTACTACATCATTTTCCTTACAGGTATCAGAGTCACCCGAATTTCACCAGGACCCTTCCCCAGGCTGAGAAATGGCACGAAATACAGTGACAGTAAGAAAGTTTGTCTGCAAGATGAGGTATCAACAGATGGCAGGAGGAGAACTAGAAGTCTACTGGTCAGCTGGGGAATGACTGGGAGCAAACAAGATACAAGGATAGAAAACAACTAAGAGCTACCTGAAGAATTTGTCTGGTTCATCTCTTGCCTCCTCATTAAGATCAGCAATACAAACTTCACTATTTGCCTGACCAGTTCTCAAAATGTTTCCACAGGTAGCAACAGAGCTCCTAAAACCTCCATACATCATCCACTCCAGGTCAGAGTCACTCGACTATTGGAGTTTTCCCTAATCTCTACCCTGAATCTCATACATTATAATTTAAGGTCATTTCTTGTCCTACAGCCAAGGGACAAGAACAGATATGGTTTTTTGGCTTTTTTTGAAGGCAAAAAATTTGGAGACTTATCTCACCTCTTGTCTCTGCCTTTCTATCTCAACACCCAGCTATTTCAGCCTTTCCTTCTCAGTCACATTCCCCAGCTCTTTGACTGTCTTGCTGCCATTCTCTGCCACTCATGCCAGCTGGTGTTGCACTTCAGTAAAAGGATGCGGATAAAAGTGGGTGCAGTGCTCCAACCTAGATATTGACAGAACTAGTCATGTTGAAAATATTCAGCGTGTTGAATCTGGAGTCAGAATATACCCACAAATATAATGTTTTTTTCATTTCTCCTAATTTTCAGACATTTCTCCCACGTGCAATGTCGTTTTGAACTCTCTAGATAAACAGAAAAATTTCTAGCAGAAACAGAAAACTACTAACGGTGTTAGAAAACAAACAACATGGTGATGTTAGCTAGAGTTCTGATCACTGACTCAAAAGGGTAAGGTTCAAACCTTGAACAAACTCAGAAAACAGACAAAAGTACAATCAGGAGAAGGGTCAGAATCTTATGAGAGTAGGTTAGATAAACCTGACCTGTGGAAGCTGCAAGTGGTCCCTAAGAATACGTTGGGTTGACCAGAGAGAAAGAGCCAGTAAACAACAGGACACAGTGGACAACAGTAATTGGATAAAGACCCAGTCACAAACACGCTGAGGCTGAGATCAAGGACTCAACCCAAAGGGAATGAGTTTCTAGAACAGCCTCCAAACTTCCATCTCAAACCAGTTTGGCCACTTAGGTTCTTGAAATTGACAGTATGACCTGGGTACACAAGAAAGCAGAAGACTGACTAAAGGAGCCAGGATACCCCTCTCAATTTCATGTTCTACCTTCTTCGACAGCTGACTACCAACCCACACAAGACAAACCAAAAGGTCAACCCTCGTTTCCACAAGCCACTGCAACCCAACAGTCAACTGAAGCACCAGGAGTCTGTTCTGCATCAGGAACGCCTCTGCCAATGCAGCAGGAGTGACAGTAACAGGGGAGATTTGGGGCACTCCACTTTTTTTTAAAGCAACCAAGCAAGGTCAGCTAAAAGCTGAAGGTACATAGGAAGTTATTGAGGTAGGAGAAGCGCTAGCAATTTGTCTAAGGCATGTTCTTTTTCTGAGTGATGGAGAATGCTAAAAGAAACCAAGTGAATAGTCAGGGGTTGCTTCTCATCAAAAGGACTAAAAGCTGCTGACCATGCTACAGGCAGTCTCTTGTCCACGGCAAGACAGCAATTCTCAAATATTGCTGACTGCAGCTCTTTGCAGGAACCGCTGTCTCGCTCAGGTCCCTCAGAACACAAAGCCCCAGCACTCAGTGCCACAAAGTCTTCTCATATTCTACAGGTTTGCTAGGCCTTGTCATAAAGTATGCAATTCACCAATATATCCAAACTACTTCTGTTTTTCTGTGTCAATGTCTGTAACTCCAACAATGTATCAATATTTGTAAATCATCTAAATATTTAATATTCATAAGACCATAATATAAATCCATATAATACTCATGTTTGTTGACACACACCTGTTAACTTCTTCAGACTTAGAGAGTTGGGTCTATCAGCTTACTTTGGATCAGTTTTTCACAATCCGCTATGAAATGCGGAGTACATGAACTGATTCACACCAGATTTCCTGCCACTGGAAACTGCGACTGACACTTACTTTGATCTTCTGAAAATGCAGATATGTCCCTAAAAATGATCTTGTAAGGAACAAGTCTACCTGCTCTCCTGTGGGCAGGGGGATTTTCATTTTGTTTCTAGTTTCTGCAGCACTTTTAAGACAGCCGACTTTCTGCACAATTGTCTGGGCTCAGCTGGAGCAGGAAGAGGTGGGCTGCAGGCCACAAGAAGACTAAACAGACCTTTACTGATCCCAGCTTCCCTTTACCTCCTCCTGGGTGACTGGCAAAAGGCGGAACAGCAGCAGGTGCCTCCATCAGGAGTGGCCAGCTCTGAGGAAAAGAGCTGCCCAGCAAATTATTGCAGACAGCCCCCAACAGAGTTGACAACCTGCCTGGCAAAGAGGGGCAGAGCAGAGTGGTGCTGATACAGAGGTAAGCAGCACTGGGCAAACCTCCTCCAGCTCCAGCAGTTGTCTTGTCAGCAACCACTCACCCTCAGCATCTGCTGCTGCTGTTGCTGCTGCTGCCTCAGGTACTGCTGCTGCTGCTGGTCAGGCAGTATCTGGCTGGGTCGAATTCCTGAGGGGACTCCTTGGGGACCCAAATGGTTCATCCCACTCATCATGGGGGCTTGCTGTATTGACTGGTGTGGAAACCTGCAAGAGAAAAAGACAAGCTCGTGGAGTAAAAGACTCAAGGGCAGCCAGCTTCTTTAATCCAAGCACATTCAAGGCCAGGCTGGACGGGGCTCTGAGAAACCTGATCTGGTTGAAGATGTCCCTGCTCATTGCAGGACGGTTGGACTAGATGAGCTTTGAAGGTCCCTTCCAACCCTAACTATTCTATGATCCTATGAAACACAACTTCTGCCATCAACAAGACAGACAGCCTGACCAGCCCCTTGCAATCCATGCTGCTCCTCTGCAGAAAGGTGAAGGACACCAGTGCCTCTCAAGGGTTTCATCCAACCTGTTTTTTCTAGAAGCTCTAAGTAACAGTCCTCAGCCCGCTGTTCTGTATGGTTTCCCTGCTGGATTTATGACTGCTCACGAGCAGTGGAAATCCCAGATCTAGCCCTCAGATGGTGATTTGGTGGTTAGATTTAAAACCAAAACCATGACTTTCTAAGGCCATTTTTCTCATACTTTCCAATTCCTTCTTTCTCTGGCTGGTAACACTGTCTCCTGCCCACAATTAGCATCTCCAAATTTTGCCTCTCTCTTTCTTCCCAGGACTGAAAGCCGGATAAAGACATTCCCTTGAGGGTCTGAAGGACTTGGATGCTATATAACATAGCACAGAGAACAGGCTTTTCACAGATTGCTATTAGGGTTGTCTGAGTAGAGTGGGGAAGCCTCTGATGAAATACAGCTTATTAACACCCATAGGGTGGGAGGTACCTCTGTGTGTTGCCCAAGGTGTGCCCATAGCCGGGGGCCTGCTGGTGTACATAGCCGCTTGGTCTCTGCTGCATCTGTCTAACAGGATCCACCAGGGCAGGATTAGAGCTGGGGTGGGAATTCTGGTAGGGTTGGCCAGAGTAGGTAGGAGGTACCATTGTGCCTGACTGGGAGGGATGCTGCTGAAGGCCTATGTGGGAGACGTAAGGGGTATAACCCTGAAATGAAAGAAAAAACCTTTATCAGTCACGAAGTAAGCTACAAAAGAGAATCTGGAACACGGGTCATCAGCCTCCTGCAAATACTGTCACAAGGCTGCTCAGCTCTGGGATTCAGGTTCATGTTGCCCAGTAAATGAGTGAGAAGAGCCAAGATAACTCAGGATTTAGCAGCAGAAATGAAGATGCTGCCCGGTGCTGGAGCCAGATTCCAATCTTATCTGCAGTCACTGCCACTCACCTGGGAGGGCTGCAGTGTTCCATAGGATGGGGTGGGAGCCATCTGGCGCACGGGCTGCTGTCCCATTATGCCTTGGCCCTGCTGGAAAGCAACAGAGAAACACTTTTTTCAACATCTCCAAAGGACAGTATGCTGCTTCTCTCTTCCCAGCAGTTCCCACCAAACCAGACAAGTAGCTTCACTGCTAAACCTACAAGGCAGCTGCACAGCACGCAGATGATAACAACTTCTGCCTCACCCTGTCTTGGGACAAATAGGCCACTAACATCCCCAACATCCAAAGCCAGGATATGCCCCTCTCACTGCTCAACAGCCACAGATGCCCCAGTGCACCTCAGTGACAGCCCCCACCAACTGCTGGTGACATGGGCCCACAAAGCCGTTAGCAAACACAGTGCTGCACCAGAAGAACAGATACAAGAGACAGCATCTTTCCAGGACAGAAACACAGACAAGACTGGAGAGTTCTGGCTAGAAGGGACAGCCCCAGCAAACAGCTTGGGCTTATGTAGTGTGGGTCCAACAAGAGGAAGAGCACAGCTCTGACTTACCAGCTTTGCCTGAAGCTGCTGCCTCAGTATCTGTCCCTGGGAGACAGGAGGCTGCTGTCTGTACACTGTTGGCTTGTAGGATGGGTCGATGCCCATCATGCTCCCCATCCCAGGAGGCAGCACACCGCTGTAGGGAGGACGACTCTGAACAAGTTTCCCCAGTGGCATGCGTACAGGTCTGTAGGATGTATCCAGGCGAGGGCCACCTGCAAGAGGAAGAGAAACAGGCTGACTAGTCACATGCTACTGCTGAGCCTGGTAGCTCCAGAATGACTGTTGATAACTGATAACATATGACAGGCAAAAGGGGAAAGTGTAGGCACCTGAATAGGACCATCTCACAGAAGGGATCCTTACAAGAGGTTCCCAAAGAGGTGCCATATTCTCACTTCTCTTTGTGCACCTACCTGCTGGAAGAGGCTGGTTCTGGGCATAGAGACCCACTGGCGATTGCCCATATGCCAGCCTTGACATAGTGCCTCCCGGCTGGTGATGCAAGAGATCTGTAGGCATACTATATGAAACCCCTCGGCTAGGGCCCAACACAAAATCCTGCAAAGACAACAGGTAAGGAAGATCAATGTGCACTGGGAATTCATGAAAGTATGAAGACTACGATAGGGTTGCACAGTCCACAGCAGGAAGCCTGGGATGCTGAGGTGGGCAGCCTCCCTCCCTCCTATCAAGTATTAATAAAATGTTTGCCCTGCCCCAGGCTAGAGAACGCAGAATAGAGCTCCAGCACTCCCAGCTGAGAGGAAATACATCCCACCTTCACCATTACACCACTCCCAGGTTCCTCAGGAAGACTCAAGGGAGTGCTTTGTGACTAGGAGGGGCAGACATCGGAAGTCTATAGCTGTTGGGTAGCAAATTACCTCAGTTTTGTTGGAAGATTGGTTGCGTTTCTTGGTTTTGCTCTGTTTCTTCTTGCGTTCTTCAGTAGCGGTGGCAGGATTGGAGCTTGTTTTATCAGCCTTTGCTGGTTCTGCAGCTTTCTTCTCTGTCTCTAAAGCCACGGGTGTAGGAGGCTCTTCCTCTTCAGGGGGCAGTGGCAACGGCTCCAGGTAGTAACTGCGGGGCTTGGGTTTCAAGTGTGTGTGGTACAGAAGAAGCCTCTGCTGCTCCTCAAATCTAGACACCTTGCGATCCACCCGGACTGTCCCAAACCATCCCCAGGAGAGGGGGGCTGAGTGCTTTAAGCCCTCAAACAGATCCCAAGGGGAAATCTTCTGCTTTGTAGAGACCTGCAAACCCTTTAAAGCAAAAGAGATAACAACATCCAAGTCCCTGTTGTTTCCCCTGTGAGGATACAGACAACTTTGTACTTTCTTCAGGCTCATGTCCCAGTAGACAGTCTGAGCCCTTACTAGTGGTCGTTGCTTGTCCCTGTGGGAAAACTGTAACTTCTAAAGGTCTTCATCAACAACTGCCTGTCTCCTTCATCCCACCTCTGCCAGTCTTCTGCACACTGGCACTGCCTGGTAACTCACGAGACAGGGATTATGGGTTTCTCTTTATCCCTTATATAGCCATAAGTACAAAACAAACTTTATAAGTTCTCAGGCCATAAGAGCATATATTGTCAAGCATTAACACTCAGCTTTGCCATTTTTAGACATGGTTATGTGCCAGCTTGTCTGTGTGCAGCCAGCTTCTTCAAGCTCAGCAGGCAACAAGGCACTGCATACAGATGCCTCCCAAGCTGTGTAGACTCAAGGCATCAGAGGACAAGGTGACACCTGCACTCCACAGCTATGATGCAGACAAAAAAGCTTCACTTACCTCCTTCTTGAAGATGGAGTCAAATCCCGCTATTTTATTGCCTTTGGTGTCAATGAGGGATCCCTGAGGTTCACAGGTGATGACATCCCGGGTCTGCTTGGGAAGCGGCAGTAGCTGTCGCACCTTCTCTAGGCTGTCAGATTGCCGGTCCCCCAGCTCTTTCTGCACAAGTGGAATAGAGAAGACTTGAAGATTCCCTCAGGAAAAATAATCCAAAGGCCACCTGTGCCTCTTCTGGTGTCAACCTCCACCCCTGCATTAACTCTCACGTTTGCATCCTTCAGCCCTACAGAACCATTGGGGCCATCCTCACCACTTCACCTAAACAGCAACACCAGGACAAGTACCATTCGTGAGACACAGGTAAATCTGCATAGCTGGACAACCACGACACAGCACACACTCCTCCCCACACAGGGCCTGGTGTCCCTCACCCTGAGTTTCTTGACAAGATTCATGTATGCCCGCTTGTTCTCCTCCATGCTGCCCTGAGAAATGCTGGACATATCAGCAGCCAGGGTGCCGTTGATGAGAACACTCAGCATGTCCAACACGGTGGTGAAGAGCTCACTGTTGGTCAGAGCAGAAAGGTCAAAGTCACCTGAGAAGCAGATACAAAGCCTCTGCCACCATAGTAACAGCAAACACTATTAGATGGCTGAGAGTACTGCCTACAGTCACAAGTGCCAAGAGCTCTTCAGACTAACCTCCCACACTAATCCTTCTTTTGCTTATACACCACATGGTGTTCACATTTGAGTCAAGTGGAGTATCACGGATTAAGACTGGCCTCCTGTCTACCCATTCGGCTTCTCCAAGAAGCAGGTCCAGACTCAGCCCTCTCTTGCTTATCTCTCTGCACCTGGAAAGCAGGTTTGCACCAAATACTAGGACCCAGGTTGTAGGCTGCTATTCCTCCACAGTCTCTTTTGGCTGTCACAGTATTTCTGACAGGTCGTCTAGAGAGACAGCTAGCTCACATGAGAAAAGAGGCCATGCTAACAACTGCCTCCCTCGGGAAGTGTATGGATCAGAAGTCAGCCAGAACGTTACTTGTTTGACTGCATGTCCACAGTGCCACTGCTGATGATGTCCAGGAGAAGCACAGCCCATTCAGTCGTCTGCTGTGTACTGCGTTGAACTGTGTCAAACATTCCCCCCACCTGGCAGAGAAAAGTAATTTAGTCACAAGGACACCGCGAAGAAACACTGAAAGTGAGAAAGTAGACTAAACCAGAGCAACTCCTATGCTACAGCAACTCCTGCTGAGAGCTGAGGGAGACTGCAGTCAGCAGGATAAACCTCAGGTGCAAGCAGTAGTGGTGTGGACTGCAAAAGCACTGAAATGGGAAGGCACATCTCCAAAACAGAGACCAAGGCTGTGGATTTCATCTTGGCGAAACAGAGCAAGGGAGTTTTTCCATGCACCCCATCCCACTCAGAGCTCAGGACTAGAAGGAGCTCAAGCGCCTCTCCTAGCTCCTTGCCTCAGGACATATATAGCAGTGTGTGTGTTCCAAAAAAAGGAAAAAAGGCAGGTAACTCTTCACCCCATATGGTTAAGCTCTTTTCTGCAACTGCTCACCAAATTCAGTCGTAGTTTCAGGGCCTCATGCATCAGCTGCTTGGCTTTGCAGTCATCTTGGTACTGATCTTCCCGCCAATTTGTAACAATCTAAGAAATTTAGAAGATAAGACAGACCTCACAACCTGTATGCAGAAGTTTATAGAGGGCAGATTGTACTGCCCACTGTCCAGTGACTCAGAGATAGTCAACTCAAGCACCCTATACCAACCAGGATAAGATCTTCACCTTATTGAGCATAGAATCAGACAGACAACATCACTGAGGACATGCCCAATAGCCTGCTTGCTGGAGGAGCGAGGTCTTGAGCAAAGTGAAGGCAGAAGCAAGACACCTACCTGCTGGACTTGACTGTACAGAGAGGTGAGGAGGCCTTCCCGCTGCTCATCCTGTCCTTTCAAGCATGTTAATACCAGTGACAGAAATGGCTGCTGGCTCAGCAGAGACATGCTGCAGAGAGAACAGAAATGGAGCAACACTGCTGGGCTGGAGCATCAGCACAGCCACCATCACCTGCCCTTTTCCCAGGACTCACCTCTTCTGCTTCTGGCGGTCCCGTTCTTTGCGGGATGATGACCCCAGATGTTGTCCTTTCTCCAGTTCTTCTCCAGCAGCTTTCAGCACATGGCCCTGCACTGATGTTGGAAGCTTGGCAATCAGAGGGGCCACCAGCCACACTCCTGATCTCTCCAGGGAGCTGTGACAACACAGGAGAGAAGAGCAGTTTGCAAACCAACCTGTGATTCAGATTTGTCTACAGAGCAGCTGCATGCAAGCACTACACCTACCTGAGGATGGGTTTGGATTTGTTGCTGGCAGGTGTAGCACTTGCTGAGCTACTCATGTTGTTGACTCCGTTGCCAGCAGAGCTAGCAGAGCTGGTCTCTGCTGACTGCTGGAATACCTCAATGGTGGCCTTGGCTATATTTTCTAACAAAGAGTTCATCTCCTGGAGAAAAGGAAGAAAAGGTAAGTCATTCTCTGAGAGCACCCACTGACAGGCCTGCACAACTCAACACAACCCAGTTTGCCAATTTCCCCACAGCTGCGGCTCTTCAGGTCTCAGTCTCATTGCATCCTTCTCATGCTTGGCTTTCACAGACCCAACTCCCTCTTTGTTTACTTTCTCTCTGTTCCCACTTCTGCCAGGTCACCTTCCCACAACCGCACAAGCAACCACTTCCACACTGGCACCACATGTCCCCGTACAGTCCCTCTGAGCAGAAACTCACGTTATTTGCCGTTTGCTTAATCATGAGCTGCAGCTCCAGTGAGGACTGCCTCATGGTCCACTGGTCCAGATTCTGCAACACATGCACGCATATTTCATATGAGTCCTTATCTCAATTCAATCAACGTCAACCCACACCCACAGCTCCCATCATACCAGGGGCCTCAGAGGGCTGCATTCTGGACAACCCTACTTTAATGCTACATTAGGCAATTACTAGGACTCTCAGAGTCTGACAGGAGCCTGCACCTGTAAGATGCGTTTAATCCTCTGCCGTTGAGGATTTTCTCCTTCTTCATTGTCCAGCAGCCGATGTGGGTAACAAATCAGCTGCATCAGCCTCTGGGCCTGTGTGCTGCTCAGGACAGGGTCCTGCAAGTCATTGCTGTCTTCGCAGAGGGACTTCAGACACCGCTCACCTACCCACTCCTGCAAGACCAAGGCAGAGTCAGCACAGTCAAACTGATTGTCTGATTCTAAAACAGTGCCCCTGCTTTCAATCTCAGAGAGATGCAGGGAACACATCAAACTCATAAAAACCTTATTAGTACACAGTTATGCCTGATAATCATTTCTCTTCATGAACTGTACTATCCTGATTCAGCAGGCATCAGGCAATCACAACAGAGGAAACATCAACTTTGACAAGTCAGCAGTGGCAAAACACAGTAGCTGCTATTTCTTCTAATAAAATATTGGTACGATTTAACAGTTCACAGTCACTGCCATGACCAGCTTCCATCAACACTACAGTTTGGGCTCAAAAGATCAGAAGGGATTGCTTAAAATTATTTGGTCTGTTTCCTGCACAACAAAACCTTGGAGCTATCCTAAATTAAATAATTCAGGGCTGCAGCTAAGGCTAAACTAGATCATGTCTTAAGGAAAAGCACACCCCTTAATTCTCAAATAGCGATGAAAAAGACACTGCCATCCTTAGAAAAAAACAATGACTTTACTTCTCAAAGCCTTGAAGGTGAAACAACTGACTGGACACAAGCCACAAATTATGAGAAGAAGGTAGACAGAAAACTGTTATTGTCAGCCTCTCAATTTCAGTTGGTGGTCCCCAAATGTATGATAATAATGAAGGCAGCAGTTTCCAGAACAAACATGAGGTAGGCACTTCTTCACACAATTTACAGTTAAACTGCTGCATTCATTACAGCCAGAGTTTTTCATGTCGAAAACCAATTAGGCTAATTCATTAAATTAAAGTCTATAGAGGACTGCTATATAAGCACTTCTGCAGATGCAGAGCAAGCCTGGTCAGAGAATTCTTCCACTGAGAAGTGACAGCTAGAGGAGAAGAGATGAGGATCCAGTTTGTGAAGCGCAGGTGCTGGTGCTAAGCCTGGAGAGCTGGGAACAGCCCCTCTCAGCAGCAGACAGCTCTCTAAACATGAAGTGGAGCATAAAGATCAGAAAGGCTAAATCTCTGTCTTGAAACCACAGCCTAGATCTCCAGCTTCATCTCAGATGAAGTTTCTGCTTTGCCAATACATGTGATCTGGTGATTTCTCCAATGCCTATTGAATTTCTCCCCTTCAGTGGTGCTACAACCATAATCTCTTGAAACTTCCTCATAGAGCTAACATGCACATCTTTGGGAAGACCCTTTTTATCACCTGCTCAGCTTCCTACAAGAATTCAGACTTCATCTCTCATGAACTTTATTAGTATAATCGCAAAAATAAGTATGACATCAACTACCACCTTCAGGCTTGAGGGACTCCTAGCCTCTGTGTGCAACATTTCTTTACAAAACAGCCACTTCTGCAGGCTTTGTACAACTGAAACAGAACTCCTCATCTGCCACTTCACAGGAGAGCACTAAGGACACATTTTCCAAGCACTAAGGAAAACTCCACCATCCCAATCACTATATTCAGGTTAGCACCTTAGATTCAAACCTCCCTCTTGGTTCCCACTGTGGTTTATCACAGCTCTATGAAATTAAACTTTTCAAAGGCCAGTCACAATCAAATTTATTACTTTAAACAGACTAAAGGGCATAACAGCAATTATGTCTTAATCATTTGCACCTAAGAAACCTTTAACTTGATTCTATAATCTGCTTCTTTTCCCACACCCTCATGATGAAGTCTATCATAAAATACACACCTGAATATGAGATGCAACATTTTTTGAGTTTGAGAGATCACAACCTATAGTTTAAGGCATTCCACAGACATTTCAGAATTGATAGTGTGAGCTCTGCAGTGTCCATCACTTACAGTGGAGGTGCTAATATAAAATACATCATTTTACCAGCCCTTTAGAGCTGCAGGAACCCTGCAAGAGCTTTGGCACAATTTGGTGGTATTCACTGGTGTCTATTGGAATGCTCACTCCTACATAACCAGTGCTGCCAACAACTGGTATGAGTAGTGATACCTGACACTGCTACTCCCTCCTGTACAGACATACACTTTCTACCCACTGTGAGTCCTTCCTACATAGAGTAGGACCAGGAAGGGAATATCTGCTTCTGTCAATGCTGTAGTCAGGGTTCAGTAACACCAAGTATGTTGAATTTATGCTTGTAAATAGGTGGCTCCAATTCTTCTTTAGTAGGCTGGTAACGTTGCTATATAGCAAGCCAATTAATCAACAACAGCATCACAAAGCATGAGGACAAAACAGCACTAATGTGTTGTGTTTACACATTAGGAATACAGAATACAGGTTTCAAATTGTAACACTGCATCTTTCCTGCTAACAGAATAAATTTGCAACAAAGGCCAAGGACACCCTTCAACACCCATTTTCATACAGCAGTGGTAACAGCCACTCCACTCTGTGAATAAGCACCTTATTAGCCACATTTCAGTTCCTCAAATGTCAAATTTTCCACAAAGGAACAGAAATACTGACTCTGTAAGATTAGGCTACGCAAAAGATTTTTGTTGTTGCTCTTTTAATTAACAAAACGGGACTGCAAAGCCCAGGGTACATTAGCAGCTTAGCTGCAAGCAACACCTCAGCTGCATACTGAAAAGCACCATTTGTCACTTCAACAGGCTGTCTTTCTCATAGTTATCTTCCTTGCTCCCAGCACATATCTCAGCAAACCACTCCCAGAACTCCCCTCCTGAGACAGGAGCCCTGTGCTGTTGCCAAAGCAAAGGGGCTATGCAGTCCCTGCATACCGCAACACCTAATTCTTGTCAACTGTTTGCCTATATTTTGTTTATGGTGAGCAATCCTGAGCGCCATCACGTGGCAGAACCATGGCAGGTTCTTCACTGATCTTTCAAAGAAATACCTGCCAAACCCAACCTGCAGAAAGTCACATGGGATACATCTGTCTGTAGAAGGGACAGGGACAAACCTAAGAGAAAGGAGAGACTCACCTGTTGACATATACTCCTTAGTACATACTTGGCATAAATATCCAAGCTAGCTGTTTCTACAGTTACTACCCGACCGCCAGCCTTCCTGGTGCCCAGCTCATCATCCATAAGGTCATCGACACCTCCAGGGTGAGAAAAGCCAGAGCCTTTCAGTTCTGCATCTCCTACAAGCAAAGCATGGGTGTCACTTGATCATCAATGCTAAACCCAAAGCCTGACCCACAAAACATCCTGAGCTTTTGCAAAGTCTCTCTGTGATCAACAATCGCTCTGCAGCTAATAGATATGAAGGGCTTTAGACAAGCCACAGACCCACCAAAACAGAGCTCCTCTAGCCTTCTGTACAGCCAACACATGCACCACAGTGTCTTTTCCCACCCTCCTGAAAAACATTCTTACGGTTCGGGCTCACACAGGTACGCACCCAGGACAAACACAGCCTTCAGCACTGCAAAGACGGCTCCATCCACAATTCGATTCTGTGAAGCTGCCAGTAAGTGACGGTCACAGGAAGAGCGGATTCCCACCGTGGGTTTGTCTGCAAAGAGGGCAATAGGGAAGGGCAGCAGCCAGCAAGAAAGAAAGGCACAGGCTCCAGAGCTGCCTGAATTATGTGCCAGCCAGTACCATAGAATCCAGCTCAGAGAATCCTGAGGTTATTCCTTCTCCCAGCAGTAACATGGGATCAATTTAATTAAGTTTCAGTAAGCATAATGTCAGTCACACTGTGACAACTGAACCATGAAACACAAGTGGGGAGCAGTGCCTGCGTCATGAACTCCAAGCTCCAACAGTACCGTAACCTAGAGTACAGGCTGGGTTTAGAGATCTGAGCTATCAGGATACTGATGAGGAGCCAAGAACAGAGCTTCCTGGACTGTTTCCATCACCAGAAAAAAAGAGAGTGCTGTAGAATAGCAGCTTCTGGCACCAAGTTAAGAGGCTATGCACAGCTCTAGACATAAAAAAAAAGAAGTGATCATTACTCTAATGGCTTAGTGACTGCAAGTCCACCTCTGCTGGCTGGTTTCCTGCCTCCAAGGGCCTCTTCCCCAACATGCCTGCCTACCATGGAGTGACATAAATGGAAGGATATTGTTCTTTGTCTGCTGCAGAAAGCAATGTCTCAGGCTTCGCCTGCTTTATTCAAAGCAAGCAGGTCATGATCTCTAATCATAGGGTCTAGGATATCTTTTCTTGAGGTGCAAGAGCCTCAGTACTTTCACAATAAAGAAAGGCTCTACTTTCATTCACTTACTGCCATCTTGCTGGCATGGGTTCAGCTGGGGAGTCTTAAACAGATGGAGTAAAATCCGGCAGGTCAGACGTGCTCCTGGTTCCGAGTCCTGTTCACTGCAGGCTATGTAAAGAAAACAGTCAACTGAGATTTCTTAAGCACTGGGGCAGCTGACTTTCAATCCAAAAGCTATTCACAGTGCACTGCCCTGGAGCAGCCAGTTGAGAAGCTGCAGCAGCCTTATTGTATTTACAAATACGGAACATGTGCCACAATTAACATGCAAGCGAGTAAATCCATCAGTATTATCCCCAATGACATGCACAGCACTCTGCCTGCTCCATCTTCCCAGCTCCACCCTGTCAGTCTGGGTGCTGCAGTCCCCAGAGCACGAGGAAGGCTGGTGGCAGAGTCAAGGCAGAGTGACCCACGCACTGTAGGCCAAACTGGTCGGCTGGCTGCTCTAGCCAAAATGCTAAGCTGAACTGTATCAGCAGTGGGAGGTGTACTGCTGGAGTTCGGAGCTGTGTACAGTGGTCAGACAGGGTGGCCAATAACATCTCTTCATGCTTATTTCAGCTTGCACACAAACTCCAGAGAGCAAGACACTGAAAAACCTTAGCACAACCAGTTTTCGACAGAAACCAAAAGGACATAAACTTTCTAAAGCAAAATGTTCAGTTCTCAAGTACCATACCGTAAAAGAAGTGTCGGACACAGGTTTCATAACTATGGGGTTCACAAATTGTCTATTAAAGCACAGGCCTTTGGGCCAGAACTGAGACTAAGACCAGCTTTCTGCCAGGACGCACTTACCAGCATTGAGGAGTGAGGGGATGGCAGCACAGCGAATCAGGTCCTCCAGCAGCAAGCACTGCCGGGCAATGAGAATGGCAACAAAGGTGGCCAAGGAATCATGGAAAGATAAGTCACTGACCTGGAAGAGAGGAGATCAGCTAGTGATCACAACAGCCTCTGCTTCATTCCCTGTCAGCAACTCCTCAGCTTGCCTAGGAGCTGGGGGGTAGAAGGGCCCATAATCCCAGGTCAATGTCCATGATCAGCCCAGGCTGCAACAAACACCAAAAGGTAACCCCAGTACTCAAAGCATCTCCCCTGTCCTCAAAAGACAAAGCCTCTGCCCTCTCCCAAGGGATCCCTCCACTCCTGCTTCAATTCCTTTTCCCCTTTTGAATGTTTGCACTTGCATCAACATTGCAGAGGAGATCATTGAAGCCACAGGTCCCATTATTGGAGGAACAGCACAAAGCTTTGAGCACACCCAGCCACTCGGCGCTTAGAGACTTGCAGTAGCCAGTTAGCTCAGCACACAGGATAGCAATGTCGTTCACCCTGTTAAATAAATAATGAAAAAAGCAGAGGGTCACCTTTGCTACTCATGCATGCCATCATGTCAGTGATTCTCTAAGGGACCCCAGCCTTGGCTCCTTCTTCCTCACACCCCAAGACAGCCAAGGAATGGCTGCTGGCTTTCTTACCCTCACCTAAAGACTTTACTATCTCAGTAGAACCATGAAAGTTCTGGCTCTCACCTGTCCGGATCATGGTGTCCCACACACACGTGCATAAGTGCATTACAGACAAAACTGTAGCGGTTAGCTGGGTTTTCATTAAGGCTCTTGCCCAGGTTGGTGTATGTAAAGTTATGTGCAGATGGATTTTCAATAGTGTCAATCATGAACTCTGGTTCCCACAGCATGTTGGAGTCAGATGGCTCAACATTGCAGTAGATTGTGTTCTTCACCTTGGAGCAGAAGTCACTAAACAGGACAGGAAAGAGATATTAGGAACACAAAAAATTAAGCTCCTACTGAACTCTGATACAAACAAAGCAATCCTATGCAAGACAAGCCCTTCCTGTGCAAGAACATGTAGAAACTCAAGATCACTGTGTACCAACAAACACTCTCTCAAAACAGTGAAGATGGTTCTTTGCTGTGGAAGCACCTGGAAGTTACCCATGCGCTCAGTGAACACAGCATGCGAAAGGCTGTTCCGGGTCAGGTTGGGGAAACACCTCACTCAGGCCTTGGTGCAGAACAGCTGATGCCCAGAGAAGAGTTTGAGAGCAAGGCAGGCACATGGCAATACTGCTCCCGCAACCCAACTCTGTTGCAGCTTATGGCTCACAGATTTTCAGAGTTAAAGATAATGCTCTCCTCAACAGATTTTCCTCCTGCAAATTTGTCCACCTGCTTTTTGCATCCAGTAGATTTTTGACATTCACAACGTGGAATGAGTTCCAAGTTAACTATCAGAACTAAGAAGTTTATTCTTTTGTTCTGAACCTACCATTTGTTATTTTCTATTCATTCCTTTTTGCATTTGTATTATAAGACATATGGAACATTCAGTTTATTTTTCATATCAACTGGAACTTTACAAACTTCTATCATTCCCCCTCAGTCCTTCTCTTCTGTGAGGCGGAGATTCAGTTCCTCACAAGTCATTCCAAATCTCTGGTCATCTATCCACTCACCATCCTTTGGGCCCAACTCCACTGCATGTCTTTTGTAGTCTGTTGCCCCAAACCACAAGGCACAGTTGTACCATGACTGAAATGGTGGCCTAATGATGCTCTCTGGTCTGTTCTCCATTCCTTCCCAAACATTACTGAACATTACTGTTACTGAACACTATGATGACATTTTCAATTATGTATCTCTTACAGCTCAAGGATCCTTTATCCAAACCAGTAGCATATATGCATCACTACACAGAGTTTGGAAGGGAACGAGGACAATCCTATGTGCGTTACTTTGTTTAACAACACTAAACTTCATCTGCCAGTTTATCCCCTAGTCACCATCACTGCGCCCTACTACAACAATCTGCAGCCAACTTCTATTGTCATATGCTGAATAATGGTTATATGAAAAGTTTTGCTATCATCACTCACGCAACTTCCCATGCGTAGAACACCACAAGCACTAGCAGAGTCCTATGGGACTCCTCAGGGAGGGATCACCCTCAAAATACAAACTCCTTCCCACTCCTTGTCTCCATCTCAAAACTATTGTTTGCCTGCTAGAGGATGTTCCCTTTTTTGTGTGGCCAGTTACATTAAAGCCTTGCTGAACAACTTTTGGCAATTCAGTTAGACTAATATCAGGTTTTGCATTTCCATATGTGTGTTGACCCCTTCAAAGAGCTTCAGTGCACCTGTGACCACCTCTTGCTCTCAATTCAGTCCAGAGAGAGACTCCAAAGGCTCTCAGCAGCCAGGATATAGACAGCTGACACCACAGCACAAGCCACTGTCACAGCCGTGCAATGGGGGTAACACCGAGGGTTAGACATCCCTATGGCACACCTGCACTGGGAATGCTAATGGGGAGCAGGGGTTGCGAGAGAGGACACCGTGAAGCACTGCACCTGGGAAACTGGGTTGTCAGGAGAATTACACCTTCATGGGATCCTGTGAGCAAAAAGCCAGGGAGATCTGTGGGCTCCACCTCTAGGCTGCAAAGGAAGGAGCTCCACAGGGAGCTGGTGTGGGGACAGTTCCCAAGAGAAGAACTGCAAAGGGCAGAAGGCCACAGAGCAAAATAAGCCCACAGGAAAGAGCCTGGAGGCAACATCAGCAGAGCAGAACCTAAGAGCCAACAGAGGCAGATAAGGAGTGCAAAGTAGCACAGGAACAAACCCAGAACCAAGCAGAGCAAGTTCAGAAGCACTCCAAGGATTAGGGAGCTGAGCATAAGCAGAGAACATTTAGGATGAACTGGTCAGTCATCAGAGTTTGGTAGGAACAGACCTCTCCTGTCTTCTAGGAGTGGGGTAAGAACAGAACTGTAGAGGTGCAGAGGATGACCAAAGGCAATTTACCCAAACCAACTTGACAATCTAAAAGCCAGGATTATACACTGGGTCATTACTGCCTGTAAAACAGGAACTACTCCCAAGGCTTCAGTTCCCCATTGAGAGGATCTAAGGGACAATCCTGTCAAACAAGATCATAAGCAAAGCTTAAGCCAAGGTGCTACACTGGTCAGCACCCACTGCATCCCACCTGCCTCAGACTCACCTAAAGAGCTCCCCAAATTTACTTTTGAGGTGACTGCAGGAGGTATACAGGTCGTAGAGATAGGCCAGGATACAGCGCTCTGCTGAGGAGCCATCTGAGCGGTTCATGCCATGTTTCACTACCCCACACAAACTGTATAGAGACAAAAAAACGTTGCGGCAACACAAAAAATAAAATCTGAAGGAATAACCTCATTATATAGGTATCTTTCTGAGCTCACAGCAACAGTGTTCCCTGGGTAACATACCCTGTACCCTGCAAATTCTGTGAGCTGAACCCTCAGGCACAAAGTTGCTGCCTTTTAGGAAGGACAGATATATCCTTGCCCCCTACAAGCCCCCACAAGATACGTTGCTTCCTTCCACACAGTGAGGGGAAGATTCCCTTACCCTTCGAAGACCTGAGCCATCTGGTCCTGGTTCAATATAAGGCAGGAGTGATAGTGCCGCAGCACAGCCACGATGCACAGGCACAAGCTGGTGGTGTAGCTGCCAACAAGGTCGGAGGATTTCAACAGTAGTTCTGCCTCCACCACGCTCAGTTCATTCAGCAACTGCACCCAATGACAGAAAAACCCTTCAACAGCCACAGGGGTAAGGTATGGTCAGAAATGGAGCAGGCACACCACACCCACTGCCTACAGGACCTGCCAGAAAAGGGACTGGCAGACACTTTCTGCCTAGAGATATAGCCCTGGAATAGTTGGCACCCCGTACTTAGGCACAATGTCTCACTCAGTACAAGGGGCTGTCAGTGCTTGGGTATCAGAGGGCAACTGGGACATGGGCACAGATAGTAGCAGTAGTTTGGTAATTCTGTCCTGCAAAAATCTCACTTGGCTCTCTTTTTAAGGCTAACAGCCTCAATTCCATCAGCAACCACGACACCTGGCACAGGCTGCAGAAACCGCAACAGGATTTTAGCAGGACCCAGAAGGCAGCCTGCACTGCCGTGTGCCAAGGATCCTTCAAGGTGAGCGAGGAAGGAGAGCTGCCAGAGACAGACGATCCCCTTCACACTCTGAACAAGGCCTTGCTGCAGCCAGAGCCAGAGATGCAATGCAAGTCCTTTGGAAACAACCCTGAAGCCTCTGGGAGAACAATCCTCAGAGCAGAACATGTAAGACTACCTGCTACAAACTCTTCCTAACAGCTGCAACCCAGGAGCACAGCAATGACCATCTAATCTGACCACCTCCATGACACAGGCCAGAGGGTCACCAATGATCCCAGGAGCAGCCCAACTATCGCAGCACAGATCTGCTGCTGTTCAGGCTGACAAACGCCGCCCCCCTCCAAGAAGCGTTAGACCACACTGTGCTTACCTGGATGGCAAAGTCAATAAGACCACTGATATTGAGTGAATACTCCATTAAGTCAAATATGAACTGCACGTGCTGTACCAGAGGCAGGTGGTACGACATTCCCAAGGCAAAGCTGGTGATCTGTTCCAAGACATTGCGAGATACCTGCAAGTGCAAGACAACACACAGTACTATCTTCACACACAGTACTATCTTCCTGTGCAAAAGTCCCTCAGCAGGTCCATCTCTCTTTCTCTCCAGGAAGCTGCTCTCGGTAATGCAAAGGGACATAGTCAGGGCCAAAGAAGGACAGTAGTCTTTAAAGTTTCATACCTGAGATGTGACTTGGTGCTGATCAAAGTGAGAAAGGTGCTGGAACTTTGCAAAGATATCTTCTGCTGTTGGGAATGCTTCTGGCTTGCTCTTTTTCCTCTTTTGGCCTTCCTCTCCACCTACCAAAGTTGGGAGGATCAGAAAACAGTATTAGGCTATCTTCCTCATGAGAGGAGGACTAGACATCAGCCATCAGCACGTGCCAGTCCCTCAGCAAGACCAGTCCCTGTCACGCAGCACAGCCAAAAAGCCGGAGTCCCAGACCTTAAGCTGATAAGGACCATCTTGAATTCAAAACAGCAAATTGCCAAGGAAGGAATTCCCAACTTGAGAATGACAGCAGGGTTAGCACCTAGTTTATACCAAGAAAAGATACTCTTTGAAGGCAAAAATACTTTCATGATTCAGAGATACATTGATTCCCTGATGCGAACAGATGTTTTGGATTTGAGATGTTCAGCCTCAAATTTCTTTGTCAGGGCACCTCATCTTTTAAAGAATCATCTTGCTATCACATTTCAAGTTGCCTTTCAGAAATCAGACTAAGAAAGAAAATAAATTGTAGCCAGACTCTCAGCTAATGGAAATCAGAGGCTCTCTATTGACTTCGACACAGCTATCCAAATTTCCCATCCTATGCACTTAGCATGTGCCCCAAGTGTATGGTATGCTACATTTAATCAAGGTCTTTGTCGAATATGCATAGGCAAAGTCCTCTTTGCTTCTTGTGCAAGGATCTGGATACAAGAACTACATAAAGGAAATTTGAAAAGCTGAAGTTTTGGTCAGGGTCTGACTCTGAACCTGATATAACTAAATCGTCTTCTGAAGACAAGTCCAATTAAACAGGGATTGTGAGCAGAAATCCAATTGTCTTACTTGCTGGTTAGTATATTTGGGAACAGAGCACCATTCCAGACTCTCAGTGACTGATACAGCTTACCAGGCACTGTAAATTATATAAAATACTTTCACTGTGAGACTCCAGACAAAGGAGACAGTCAACTGGAATGATGTTCTTGCTACAGAAAGGATTGGCTCAAGCTCTACTAACCTGTCTCTGCAGTGCTCTTTCTGTTTAAGACTTTTAGAATGTCTTTGGTTATTTTCTTGATCGTATGGCGAGCATCGTCCCGTTGTTTTCCAACCCCAAAAAGAACTACCAAGCGCTGGTTACACTCATGACTGCAGGACTCCTCCTGGGGAACCAAAAGAGGCAACTGCATTAGCAACTATGAGCCTGGATGCTTTAATCTTGTTGCACATCTGAATCTCTTAAAGGAAAAAGGAAAGCTTCATCTCAGAAGTTGGTTGAGTAAGCAAGGAGACTTCTTAAATACATCACCTCCTGCAGTAGTGTGGGAAAACATGACTGCTCCTCACCCACCTAGAGCAGTACTGCAGGGCAACGCAGCAACCTCACAACCAGAGCACAAGGCAGCAAAAGGAAAACGGTTATGAGCAGGTCTCGTACCTGAGGAATAGGAAAGTGTGTTGCATACTGGATGTGCCGAGGCTGGTCATACAGGGATGCTAGCATTCCTTCCACAGACTTATCCTTCAGCAGAGGCTTTGCTTCCTTTTCAGGATCTGGTTTCTCAGGGGAAGGGCTGGCTTTAGATTCACAATGCATTGGAGGAGAAAACATCTAGGGAGACATAAGAACAAGAAAAAGCAGTTAGGGAGCATGGCCATGCAACGGTGAAGATTGGTGAAGGAAGGTACATCTGCTCAGGAGAAGGAAGAAGGAGGGCTGGAGAAACACCCAGTTCTTAGGGCAATGACCAAGGCAATGTGCTAAGATACTATTCCCATTTTTGCTTCTGGTTCATGTTGTATATTGAGTTAAAAACAACAGGAAATAAATAACCATGACTTAGGATTTTGGGAACACATAACCACCACACAATCACAGCACATAACACCTGCCTAACACATACCTTGAAAGGCCAGAAATGGCTAGACATATGTAGGTACTCAGAGATTTTTCAGCCACCACAAGTTATTTTTATTACTAAGTGCTTCATTCAAAGCATTCTGTAAATATGAACTATGCCCTCAAATATTACAAAGAACTGTAAAACTGAAGAAATACAGAAGGTCACACAGTTCAAAGATAGCAGACCCGTGTTTTCTCCCAGGCGACGAAGAAAACCTCTGCCAACAGCAACTGGTCACTCCCAGTCTCCTGGTGCTATCATGGTCATCCATTTCCTATCGACTTCCAAGCAGTCCACTTCCTACTGTGCCCAAACAGCAGGCTGGCAGTGGCCAGAGCGTAAGAGACCCAGGAATGACTGGGCCTCACTTGACTCTGATGGACCCCAACCAGCATAAACAGGTTATATGGATCTTTTTACAGTGTCAGCTGCCTTACAGCCCAGCCACTTCCAGCATGCTGCTTCTACAGCAGAGAGGGAGCACATGCACAAAAGCAAGGTATGTGCTGTCCCTGGTCCCACTACAACCAACCTGCTTACTGAGTAGCAGGTAGAAAGTGCAGGAACATACCGAAAAGTCTGTCTTCTCCATGTCATCGAAGATCATGCTGGAATTGTGATCGATGTCCATGGGCTCAGAAAGACCTGTTTCCTGGGAACAGAGAGAGCAGCTTCACACCTCGGTGATCCACCAGGGAACAAGAGAGCATTTCTTTACTACAGCACTCAATGTCCATGTTGAACAGTGACAGCAAAATGCCAACACATCCATGTTTCCCGGCAAGCTGGAGCCTAATACACTGCAAACATCAAGGACGGGCCTCATGATATGCTGCTCTGAGCAATACAAGATTTTCCTATCTGCCCCTTTACATTCTGCAGGCCCTTTCCAGCCACTTAGAATACTTTTGAAACGGAAATTCTAAGGAAATAACTTGGGAGAAGGAGAAGCATGATTCACTGGTACATGCTCCAGGAGGTAATAGCAAGGAGGCTGCAAAGCTGGTAAAAACAGGCAAGTACAACTTGAAGACATGTACAGGAAGGCCATGGTGCTCGTGCTCTCACCTCTAGCTTGATGCCACTGTTTCCCTCTGTCTCCTTTCTGTCGTGTTCCTCAGCAGGGTCATCAAAGGGTGAGGGCGGGCGAGGCCCATGAGAATCCATGGCAAGATCACCCCGGGATATGAGTGTGCACATGTAGATGTTGTGAGAGAAGACATCATGTCGGATTAGCTCACAGAACAGCAGTACAAGGTTAAAGAACTCCACCTTCTCATTCTCCTTCCCAGGATCAGCTGAAAGGACAGCACAGACAGTCAGGGCTGAGTTCTTCTGCAACACTCTGAGAAACATCAGCCACATAACCTAGGGCTACAGAAGGTGTTTCCAGAGATCTCAATGTAATAAATGACTGATACACAGTTCTGAGATTACAGCAGGGAAGCCCAATCTCAACAGCTAGCAATTAATTCAAAAGCTCTCCAGTTAGTCTCACAGACCAGAGGCACAGGACTTTAGCCTGAAGTGCCATTCCTGGATGTACAAACAGTTGCCTGCATCATTCAGAGTCGTATTTTGTCCACCTTAATCTGTTTGCAGTACTTTCACTGAGAGACTATTCCAGAGCTTTGTTATTAATACTTACTAGTTAGAAACCTCCTTCTAGTTCTCAGCCTGAATTAATTCCCAATTAGGCTAAACTAATTTATTCTTGGCCAACACTCTGTTAACAGAAGTGCTTCTGCATTATCTTTCTGTTGTCTGGCCCTCCAGGCTGTTTTCCCTCCCTCTCCCAAGGTATGCTCTGGATTGCAAGGAAGCCCGAGAAAAAATTAAGGTACATCCAAGACCTGCAAGAGAAGAGCACACAAATTCCAAGTTTGCAGAAGAGGGAAAGCTAGAAACCGTGAGACCACAAGTTCTTATTACTTACTTAGCATAGGAGCTTGAGTGTCAAGAAACTGCATGAGGACATCCTGAAAGACAGGAGCGCTGGCTGCTGAGAGAGAACCCGAGGAGATGGAACCCTTCTCGTCCACAACTTCAGAGTCTCCACATCTCTGCAGAAACAGAAAAAAGTACCAACTGCTGCCACAGAGGAGAAAGTCACTATACATAAACCCCCAAAAATAGGCTTTCAAGAGAATTTTCCTATCTTACACTTTCAAGAAAGCCACCACACAGGTTTCTGTAAGCTACTTCACAGTTTCCAAGTATGCCAGTACTTCTGCACTGCCATCACCCGTCTTCAAACACATCCAAGAAATGGGATATACTCCATCCCACAGGCTCATTTTATGACCTGCCTTGGGTTAAAGGGAGCAAATGCCATAATTAACAGCACTAGTGTTAAGAGGCATTGTGCCGATCAGCCTCTGCCTTTTGGTGTAATAGTGAGATAACTGCAGTTCAGTAACCTCTGCTCTCCTTTGCCACTGCTAGCCTTCCAGGAATAAGAATTTACCTCAGCCTCTATCTCTGCTTGACGCTTCTCCAGGAGTTTGGCCACAACCATAGCCCTGTGGCGTCCAGAGCGTTTATAGCTGACAGCCCACTCACACAGCAAGGCCACCACTGCATCGTCGTCTGGGGAGATCTGTTGAGATATAAGCACTACAGTGAGAACCTGAGGCAAACAGAAGAGGTTGGCAGCCCCAAGGCCTTGGACTGGATGTAACAGTGGCTTTATTTCTAGTAGAGCCCAGCCTAAGACTGTTACATTCCTCTGTTTCTAATATGGACGACAGACATGAACCTAGAGCCCTCCTGCTTTGTCTTTGCTTTGATTCCACTTTGCAGCATGAGGTGATCCACAGCCCTTGACACATATCCAGGCTGGCTTTGCTTCAGAAAATCACCTCTCTTTCCGCAGCACATCTATGGAGTGCTAATCTTAGCACAGAGTGAAACACAACTTCTCAACAGCGTTATACAAAGTCTGCAAACTACCGGTCCTGCAGCTCATTTCCTGCAACCAATGCAGTATTGGTTGCAACTTGGTCCTATACATCATAAATATGTCACCTCCCAGGCTAAGAGGAACTTCAACTGTGAGGTCCCAGACTCCCCAGAGTTTGACAAGGCCAGCATTTACTTCTCTCAGACACATAACATGTCTTTATCATCAATCTGCTATTCTGACTGATGTCTTCCATCAGGAGACTCTCCTCAGCTGTGTGGATTCTCTCAAACTTAACACATATTTGTTAGTGTAGACTTTCTAGAGCACAGACTCCCCCATTCTCACTTTAGTATCTCCCTAACTTAAAGCTGCACGAAATGCTTTTCAATGGAGATCGCATCTCTTGGCTAAAGGCCACCACCTAGTCAGCCGTCTGCAGACACAGGACAGTAACTGTACAATATAAACAAGAACACAGCCACGACCAAGACCAGCAGCAAAGTCCCAAGGCACCTCATGACTGTCTTTGGTTGGACCCAGACCAAATATCCTGTTGTACAAGGAATCCAAAGAGTTGCTGAAGTCAGATCTTTCAAAGCTGTGACTGTCCAGAACTTCTAAAGTGTGCAAGACACGGCCAATAGTGAAACCTAGAAGGGAAGAGAGAAGAGAAATGTGTATTTGGAAACCACTACAACTGACTCTGGAGCAAACGTTTCTGTGAGCTCATTGCTCAGGAGAGTGCCTAAGGAAAGCTGTACGCATCAAGCAAGGGTCCACCCAGCTTAGTATCCTGAGTCTCACAGCAGCCAAGAGCAAATGTTAGAAGAAAGCATCAGAACATGGCACGTATACAAGAGTATAGTTCCCTGGTATACATTTCCAGCTTCCAGTAACAGAAACTCCCCCTATACCTGGGGAAATGGACCCATGCAAGATTTTGCACTGGAAAGAAAAAGAGCCGTTTGTTTTTCTTCACTGCTGACAGTAAACACATGTCAGCAAATAGGAAAAAATCAAAGAAAATAGCCAGACAGGAAGTTTCTCACAGTAACACATGGAAAAGGGGGAAAGAAACTTTAACCTACAGCAAGTTACCTGCTGTGGTTTCCTGGCACTTGTCAAATGACCAGCGAACCTCCACAGCCTGGCCACGTTCCTTTATCTGCTGCTCAATTTCCCGCAGCTTTGCCCGAACCTAAAAGCAATGGACTTGTGTAAACATACAAAAGGATGCCTTAGAAATCTTGTGTACGAAATTATCAGAAAACAAAGAGCACAACAGTAATTCTACGCAAGGTTAGGTTTTTCCCATCTTCCAAGGACGTCACTGTCTTGCTTATAGCAGAATGGCAGCAGTTAATTCCTTGGTAGTGAAACAGCACCTCCAGCTCTGCTTATCACACAACGTGAAAAGAAAATCCTGAAAGAGCTGAGATTCAGCTATTATCCTGGACCACAAGAGCTCCATTATTGAAGGCTGCGCACCTGCTGTGTAAAGGCTGAGTTCCCTCCTGGCATGGGCAAGTTGGATGGGGCTATAGGCAGGTGGTCCAGCGGAGAGCCGGTCTTTATCCTGCTATCAGTCAAGGAGTAATGCCACACGAGGGCACTTGGGCAACACAAAATTATACTCTGCAACAGACAGGACAGTCAGTATCAATGAGCAAATCAAGGTCAAAACAATTAAGTTAGATTACTTTGTACAGAAATAATCACTCTTTTATCCTACTGCCCAGGCATTCATCATCCTGTAAACATATTTACTATTGGGTTTTTTTCTGTTATAAGCTCTGAAAGAGTCTTTGGGCTAAATACAATATTAGAGCAGAAAGGAGTAAACTGGTACTTTTGCTGCGCTGAGTTTCTTGCCCTAGGTATGTTTAGGAAGCAAAGATCAGAGTTCTACACTATCCAAAAGCAGCAACATGTTGCTGCAGAGCTCCCTGCTGCTTCTAAACAGAACTTATTTTCTATAACTCACACTACCAATGCAGAATCCAACCCTTGCAATCCAGGAGCAGCACTTATATTAGTGACTTAGGGCCCCCATCAAGACTAAAGTGTGAGAATGAGTCAACAGACCCAAACTCATTATACTGTATTATTTAATAATAACAAGTATGATTATAGTAATGATTATAATAATAATGCTATTGCATATGTGTTTTCATTCTTTTATCTTGTGCAGACACCCACACAAACACTAACAAAACTTCACTGAATTATTTCTAGGATACAACCCTACAGTTTCTGGCTCACAAGACACCAGACAATAAGATGGGCAACACAGGCTGTTTTAAACACTCAAACCAAAGAATCCATCATATCTTGAGAACATTTGAGCAAAAATTAATTCTGTACACTGTTAGAAATGCATCTGTTTCCAGCCTGATTTTACTCAGCTCCAACTTCCAACCGCTAGATCTTATTCTGCTTTAGCCTTATCTACTCTCTGCAGATCAGGTCTATAGACCTTCTATCAGAAGCTCTTCTGAGACATACTAAAAAAGATCAGACTGTCATTAACCAGTTTGAACTTCTTAAGCACGTTGTGTTCAAACCCCAAATCAGCCAAATCTTTGAGGTATATATGCTTGTATATTTTCCCCAAAGTAAGCTCCCCAAACAAAGGCCTTTTAAAAAGGCACATTTTATCACACAGAATCTAGAAAATAAACACCTAAACTTTAACTGAAAGTGACCAAGAAAGACTTACTAGGAATACAAAGGGGTTATTTCTAACCTCCGGTTTGCTCTCTAGAGCCTTGCAGACAGATCCTTGGAGCCAACTATAGGAATTTTCTTTCTACCCCGAGAGCTGTCTGGCTACTTCTTGGTCCTGTCAGGGCTCCTTGATCTCAAGTTTCTCTGTTGAGCTGCAGGTTCCCAAGCTCTGTGCTCTCTTCCTCTCCACCTCCTGCTTCATTGTGTGCTCTCTGGAATCTCCTCTGCTTCAGTGTGCTTATTTCCTCCCTGAAAGGGGCAATCTCCACTCCTTTTGCAGGGACCCGCCTGTCCTAGTCACTTTTACTGCAAGGTATGGTTTAATCAATTCCAAGTATAAGGATTATGAGTTCAGAATGGTCCCTTTTCATAGCCTCCACTCCTTAGTGGTCTGCCTAAACCATTAAAGTTCTTCCACAAAGAAGTGGGAGGGATTGGTTTTCGTGTCTGCTGGTTATTTGGTTTGTTGGGTTTTTCTGTTCTCTGGGAGTGGGTTTTTCCGATGAGGTGTTGTTTGTTTTTAAGAGTTCACAAAATTAAAAATCACTCATTTCTGGCATAATTTCCTTTACAAGATGACAACCTGTTACTGACATACAAGACGTAATAACTCTTTCTTTCTCATCCCCTCTTCTGCAAAGCTTTCCCAGTCATCTGAGGCACCTCTGAGTAGTGTGAAAGGTTCTATTTAAACCCTTTTTTCTTTCTTCAGTCAAGGGCACTGCTACAGCACTGACATGTGGTACAAAAGTTCTGTAACACGTCAGCAAAGATCTGCCCTTTGGCGATCGTAGTTTGATAACTGTACTCAGGAAGTTGCTGACTCAGACTAATGATTTTTCTGTGATGACATTCAATACAAACTGTCCCAGTTGACCCCACTATCACCAACCACTACTCAAACCTACCTGGAGGATGCAGCTAAGCCCATAGACCACTGGCCGGTGCTGGGGGCATAGCAGTAAGTCACTGAAAGGGCTGGGAGGAGGATTCCCTGCAGCTGGCTGAGGGGCAGGAGTTGAAGGAAGAGGATTCCCTGTCTGGGCAGACAGGATGTGGGGTGGGTGCCCACCAGCACCATCCAGCTGCATAGCAAGCCTGCGGGTGCAGAAGTAGGCCAGACGTCTGGACAGGTACGCTGACTGCACAAACTCTCCAGAGTACTATAGGGAAAAGGGAGGAGGGAAACATCCTCATTACAAGCAATGCAAGAGAAACAGTACAGACAGTATCTTTTTACAGAGAGCTCCTTAGCATCAGTGATTACCCACTGGCTCCTCATCATCAGAAAAAAACCTTTAAATGCTCTATAGCAATGACTTCATGCATGAAAATGTACCCACACCCAGCCTTCCCAGGGCTTCAAAGGTCTGCCTAGAATCTGTTGCAACAGAAAGAAAGAAAAGCAGTTTCCATGTAGTGGTGCACAATAAATCCAACTATCACAGATACGACATGGGCAGGGATTAGCAAATCCAGTGCAGAGAAACAGGGTAAATGAGGAAGAAGCATAAGACAGCAAAACTAAAATGGTATCCTTCCCCGAGCTAAGAAGGATGCTCAGAGGGACACTATCTAGTGGTCTTGGTGCAAAATAGGTCATCATCCCTTAGGCAATAGGAAGGGACTGACGACAGCAGAAGTCAGTGCTCTCCTGAAGCAAGCCAGGTACATATTCTCACCCGCAGCAGCAGGGGTAGGAGCATTTTCAGAAATTCATCTTCTCCTGACCGTATCTTCTCAAAGCACTCGAGGACCCATGTCAGGAATTCATGCCGGTCCAGCATGCCATCCTGCACATAGATAAAGGCAGAACAAACAGACAAAAGCTGCAGCAACATCCACTAAGGAAAGGCAGAGCAGCAGCATCTGCTTGCTTTCTAACAGTGGAAATAACTCTGTAAGTTTGCAGAGTTCTGTACTATCCCTGTTCTACTACTAAGCTCAAAACTATATCCAGCCCTAACAGTCTATTCACAGAAAGAGAATATTCTGCAAAAATAAATCATTTTGCATACACTTCCTCTAACCCTCCACTGCTATGCAACCACTCAGCAGCCCTCTCCAGTTCCTCACCTGGAACATGAACATAGCAAGTTTCTCATTGTAGTCCCACTGCTTTAAAGCCTGTTCCACCTCCTGGGGCATTGGCCCAGAGGGTGAACCACAGCCTTGCCCTGGAAGCTGTCTGTAGAACTCCGCAATTTTCTGCAGCTGCTCTGACAGGTACTTGGTGATGATCTGCGTCCATTCTGGAGAAGAGGAAAAAGGTTAGCAACAAGTGTCGTGGTAAACAAAGGCAGGAAAGAAGGCAGGCAGTGTGCAGGTGGAAACTCTAAAAAGTTCAGAAAAAGACAGAACGACAAAGAAAGAAAAATACGTGCCCCAATATCAGCTTTGCTTGTGGCCTGTGGGTGGTAGGGAGGAAGAGGCATCCACAGAAGTAGGGAACAAGGGCAGCAGGGTTACTTAGTACAACAAAAGAAAGATTCTTCAACTGCAGTTGCTGTGAATCAGCCTGTGGAGAGAAGAGGCTTTCCAGCAGAGAGCAGTGTTAGGCCAGCTTGGTTTATCGTCTCCCATAATCTGTCAGACAGCAGAAACACTGGAAACACTTCAACTCTGAACTCACTCTACATCTGTTTCAGACTTAGCAGTATAAAAACATGATCAGTGATTTTTTTTTAAATTGTTTTTCCTAAAATCTAACTGTATAAGAGAGAAATTCAATACACAAAATGACAGCAGGATTGCAATCATCTGGGAGAATGCAGATGACAAAACCCAAGGCAAAATATGTGAGAATGTGAAACAAACAACACTGACAGGGTCAGCATTAGGACAAACAAATACCCAAAGGAACAGTAAAGTAAAAGGAATAAATATATCTAACAAACCACTCAATGTCAGAAATAGAGCTAAGAAGCCTGTGTAATTTTTATACCAAATATAAATAAGACAGAAAAAAATATTCTTGAACTGCAGCTGCTAATACTGCTTTTCAAAGGAATGTGGTCAGGTCCTGTAGTCACAGCCATACAAAACAGAAAACAGCAACGGGAGGTCCCCTGGGCCCCAGTAATCTGGAGGAGGCCAGGATGCAAAGGATGTTAGATATGAGATCCAGTAGGGCTTAATGAAACTGGCAACACAAACAGGGAACAATATACTGGAATTCTCTGGTAAATGTACTTACTTAAGAAGAAGCTAATCAGTGATTGCTACATTACAACATTCACATTCTTCATAGGGTAAGAAAAAAAACAGGTTATACTGAAGAGGAGCACAGAAGACCTTAATAGGGAAAAAGAAGAGATAGACTCTGAGGAAGTATTTGGGGCTGCTAAGACTTATTTTTCAACAGCATACTCTCATAGGTGGGCCCTGTTGTTTTAGACAGTTACGCACATCAGAGCACTTATCAGCAGGAACAAAGTTTATACGGATTTCCAGGCTACCTCTTACTATTCCAGAGCAGGCTGAGAAGGAAGCATCTGGGCTGGACAAAATCAGTGCTTTACACAAAGTGCTTACCAATGAAGGGATCAATGACATGACGCTTCTTCACCTTGGTTTCTGTGATGGCAGCATAATAGGCACAAGTCATTTTGATGAGCCAGGCTGCTCTCATTACTGGAACAGTGTATTTCGCCAAATAACCAAAGACTTCTTCCTTCTTGCTAAAGATGGGCACCTGTAACAGAATTGACAGGGAGAATTGCAACCAATGGCCTACGTGGGAACTATTCCAAAGCAACTACACATGCTGTAGGCACTGCAAGCTGTGAAAAAGGTAAAAAGGGAAAAGGTACTGTGTTTCTCCATACCTCAAAACACCTTTTGCAAGAATTCACATCTGGTCAGAAAGCAACAGTACCAGAGCTGCATTTCAGTATAAACAGAAACAAAACAAATTGAAATAAGACAGAAAATAAACTGCTATCACTGTAAATCCACAACCTGAATCCTGCAAACAGCTTTGAGGATATCCTCCAGAGAGCATATAAACAACTACAAAAGGTACACACTAAGGACTGAGTCAGAAACACAGAGTATCTACTGTACAGACTGAAGATAGGACCCTTCATTTCATAAACAAAGAAGAGACATGACAAAAAGTCTTGTAATATCACGAGCAGCCAACAGACGACTGTGAGAAACAGGCAACTGAGCACCATAGTACAAATAATTAATTAATCCAAGATTCAAAATTAAAGAACATGTGAGCATACCAGTTAAATCATCAGACTGCAGATCTATAAACCAGGAAGCAATAACACATCGCAGGAAAAAGTACAGCTGTGGGGCTCATTTCCACAGGATACTACAGAGAGCAAAAGTATGTGTGTTCACAGAGGAATGAGACAAATTCACAGAGAACAGGTCCATTTGGTAGGTATCTCAAAGTCCCTGAACTACCAACAGTTCAATCACTTACTTGCTATGTTTCCTACATTCTTCCCAATCACTCTCCGATACCTCAAACACACCGACCAGTTGGCTACTGACAGTCGCTGCTTTCTTGTCTAATTTCATGAAAACTGATGGAGCCCACTGCAGGAAACTGGGGAAGGCCCTGAAAGGTTCAAGCTTTCACAATGGCCTCAGGAAACCAACATCCAATATGCAGAGAAGGACACAAGGACTAAGTTTATAAAGAGACAGATTCGAGGAAAATACGATTACTTCATTTCCCCCAAAAAGTGAGTCAGAACACCAAGGACCAGGCAAACTCCAGCTTTTAAACTACGTGCTCTGCTACCATTTCACAACTGGGAGTTATGTTTCTCCACAATGCCTACTAGATCGCCTAATTCCTTGTTTATAGGCCCACCCTGACAGAGAGTTAGTTCCCCTTGTTTTTTGGCCCAATAAAATGGCAGAGTAAGACCCTTCGTTCTTCTTTCATACACTACAGAATTCAATGTTACCAAGGAAATATGTAACCCTTGTCCCTCGGGCACAGAAATGCTCTATCCTGGCTGAGACCAGGCTATAATACACACATTCTTCTCAGCTTAAAACCAGAAATACGTCACTGCAACAGAAGTCTGGGAAGGGACTCTGCTGATTATTTCCAGTAATTCTCACTATGACTTTTCAAGAACTTGAAAAACCCTCCATAATAGGAATGCTCCTAATCTAAACAACAGACCAAAGGCAACAGTGGCAGCTCTTCCAAAAAACATCTGAACCTTAAAATAAATCAGTCAAAAGCCAAAAGACAAAGTTGAACACAACCTCCAAACAATGGATGAGAGACCAGTTCTTTGTGTGGGGACAACTACAGCCAGTGCACTACAAACCCTGGATACGTTCTTCAAGCTGAAAGCTTCAAGAGATGTAGAGAGAAGAAACTTCTTCAAATAGTAAAAACCTTCTACAATAGACTTTGGCAACAAGCATAGATTAAATGCTCTGCCCTGTCAGGCAGCCTCTCCTGTAACCTACCTTCTTAGCGAGATGAGTGAGGGGCTTAGTTCCAGCCAGATCTGTGAACCAGTTGTTTATGGCACTCTGAGAACGTGCTGTCACCAGCCAAAAGTTATCCTTCTGATTCACCTGGGGTTTCCGTCTTCCCGTGTCAGGCAGTGTATTGCAGCGCAGCTTTTCTGCAATAATACTGCTAAAATTTGAACTGATCTGGAAAAAAAAAAAAAAAAAAAAAAGGATGAATTACACTTCTGTGTGCCTACAATCCCATGTATCATTCCTACCGTCTCACCAGAATCAACTTTTGAAACACAAAATCCTGCCAAAAATGTCCTGTGTTATACTTGCAAAGAGGAATGTTTCCAGACAACTCAATACAGTAAACAAGCAAGGACTCAAGTTGAGAGGGAACAACTCTTTATAAATACTTGTCAAACCAGACAGAAGGCTTCTCAGACAGATGTCAGCCAAGAAAAACAAATACACTGTGCTTATTGATTGCCTTCCATCCCAGGTCATTACTAGTCCTCTTGTCATGGAGGCCAGGAAGTTAACATCTTGATTTTAGAGACTGGAAAAATGGAGCTGAAGCCTGTTATATAATTCCCATGTTTAAATTGCCTGATGTTTCAAACAATCTCACTTCTCTTCTACCACGGCCATGGTGTAACCAAACCAAAAAGAACCTTCCTGCTTCTGGTATCCTAGTCTTCTGCTTTAATTGCAGAATATAAGCTCCAGATGGTGGCTTAAAAGACTGCACATACAGACCTACCCCTAAGATGTAGAAAGCAATAAAAGAACCTGCTCTCTCAGAGATGTGACACAGTTCCAGAAGAATGCAGAACTTTGGTTCTACAGGGACAGAGGGTTAGGTCCTAAAACCCTAAAACCCCGGCCTGAAGGGAGAGGTCTTCTGGTCCAGGATACGGGAAAGGAACGAGACGCCGGTCCAGCTCCTACAGGCTCCAAGCCCTGCCGAACCCCCCCACCGTCGGGGTGGCTCTCACCTTCGCTGGGTTGAAATTGACATTTTTGGCGCTGCCGTGCTCGTCCCCGGAGACCGCGGGCTGGTTGTTGAAGCCTTGTTTGACGTTCAGAGCGGTCAGCTCATCCTGCGGGGGAAGGACGGTCAGCCCGGCCCGCCAAGGCCCCTCCGCGCCAGACGCCCGCAGCCTCCGTCCCCGCGGCGGCCCAGCCAGCGCGGAGAGCAGGGCACAGCCAGGGCCCGCTGCTCCCGGCCGCCCCCGGCCCTGGGTGCCGGGATACAGGAAGCGCGGGCTCCTCGGACAAATCCCCACATCCACGACCCGGGGCCGGGCGGGATGAGCCCCTCAGAGCTCCCCACCCGCACTCCGGGGGCTCCCAGCGCACCCCCGGGGCCTCCTCACGGCCAGCCCCGGCACGGCGGCCCCGCACCCCGGGTACCCCCCACACGCCCGGCCCACGGACCTCCTTCTGCTTGGGGTCCTGCGGGTAAACGTCGGGCGGGCCGAGGCGTGGGCGCTTGAGCGGACGGTGCTCGTAGCTGAGGACACCGAAAGCCGCCATCCCGGGCCGGCCGGCGGGCAGAGGCGGCCGGGCCACACCAAGGACCGCCGGGGCCGCCCGCGCCTGCGCCCTGCGCCGGGGCCGCCCGAGCGCCGCCGGAGAGGCCCGAGCGACGCGCCGCTGTCACGGGCGCCGCCGAGCGGAGCCGGAAGACACCGAAGCTGGAACGAGGAGGAACGAAGAGTCCCGAGAGCCGCCGGGGAGGGCCCGAATCTGCGCCGAGAGAAGGCGGAAAGTGCCGAAGACGGACGGGGCGGCCCGAGGGGCACGCGTCGCCCCCTGGCGGAGAAGCTCCGCCGGCGGCGTGCCGGGTTGAGGTCACGTGATCACCCCCCCCCAACCCGGGCACCTTCATCGTGACCCCGGGACCTCCCGCAGCCCCCGGCCGCCCCAGCTGCCCGGGACACCTCCCAGCGCCCCACGGCCACTGTCCCGCGACCACATCCCCAGCGCTGCGCCTGTAACTGTCCCCTCTTCACTGCCCCCATCACTAGCCTACACGAATACCCCCCATAAGTGCCCCCAACTCCCTACAACTGCCCCCATGAGCCCCTTTGTGACCATTGCCCCTCAGTTCCAGAAGGACAGGGAACTGCTGGAGAGGGTCCAGCGTAGGGCAACGAAGATGATTAAGGGAATGGAGCATCTCCCTTATGAAGAAAGGCTGAGGGAGCTGGGTCTCTTTAGTTTGGAGAAGAGGAGACTAAGGGGGGACCTTATTAATGTTTATAAATATATAAAGGGTGAGTGCCATGAGGATGGAGCCAGGCTCTTCTTGGTGGCAAACAATGATAGGACAAGGGGTAATGGGATCAAGCTGGAACACAAGAGGTTCCACTTAAATTTGAGAAGAAACTTCTTCTCAGTAAGGGTGACAGAGCACTGGAACAGGCTGCCCAGGGAGGTTGTGGAGTCTCCTTCTCTGGAGACATTCAAAACCCACCTGGACATGTTCCTGTGGGACCTCACCTAGGCGTTCCTGCTCCAGCAGGGGGATTGGACTAGATGATCTTTTGAGGTCCCTTCCAATCCCAAACATACTATGATACTGTGACACTGTTATACCAGTCCTGCTCCTGCGGGGCAGCCCTGTGGGGGTGACCCCTGCGGCATGACGGGGAGAGCTATGGGAACATGGCAGGAGGAACTGGGGGTCCCGGTGGGGCAGGTGGTGGGGATCAGAGGAGTGAGTTGTGGGGCTTGGGCAGGAAGGGTGGCGGGGCCCCCGTGGGATGAGCTGTGGGGCCCCAGTGTGGTGACCCATGGCCCCACTGGAGTTACTCATGGGGTGCCACGGGGGGTGGGCCCCTTGGTGGCAGGCGGTGCCGTGGGGCAGGAAGCGGCGTGGGTGCGGAAGCCGGCAGCCTGCGCGGTGGGCTGTGCACAGCGGCTGCTCACACGCGCCCCACGGCTCACCCCGCCATGGCGGTGCCCAGCGCCTTCCTCGTGCCTGTCCTCCTCCTCATCTGCGGGCTGGGCCACTGCCTTGCTGCTGCCCACAGCCGTTCAGGTAAGGGGGCACATGGGCCCAAGGGGGAAGAGGCCGCAGTGCCCCATGGGTGGTGGGGCTGGGTGATGTCACTCCCTGGTAATGGTGGAAAAGGACAGGACGTGGGGCTGCGTGGGCTGGTGAGCCATTGGGGTGTGCGCCAGAGACGCCAGGACCCCACGATGCATCCCAGGACCCCCGGCACCTACACAGCCCCTGGCAGTGGGGCTGCTGGGGGAACCCTGTTTGGTGTCCTTGCTCCTGCCCCGGCACTAGAACATGGCTGACACCACCAGCACTATGGCTACTGGCCCTGCAGCTCTCCTGGCTGCTTAGCTTTACTGGCCCAACAGGTCCCAGCCCTGCAGTTCTGCTGGCCGTGGGGCTGCCAGCACCACAGGCAGCGCTGCCAAGAGGGACCCTGGCCATGGGGGTCCCTGTGGTGGGGAGTACCCTGGCCATGGGGGTCCCTGCGGCGGGTGACAGTGGCAGGATGCAACTTGCAGATCCTGTTGGCCTCTTGCATCAGCTGGCCATGGTGGCAGCCGGCAGATCTGTGCCACCTGCCCTTTCCATCCCAGTCATGTCAGCGGTGCCACATGCAGGCAGGGACAGCGGCTCCTCTTTCTACCCAGCATCCTTGTCCCAGCCATTGTCTTCAGAGAAAAAATCCACTTCTTGGCTGGCTGTCAGTAAAACAACAGCTTTCCGTGGAAATGCAGCCCGTCTGTATCCCTGGACATCCCAGGCTGCCAGGAGGGTGCCCTCCCTCTCCACTTGCAGAAACAACCGGAGCGCAACTCCTGTTTGCTCCATCATATTCCATTACTGCCCAGGAAAGCCCAGCTCTGGCCTTCTCATGCCCTCATGGTGCTGGGTGATGGTTTTGGAACTCAGAAGGGACCAGATGTCCCATTGCCTGATTTTTAGTGGGAAAAATCCCATTTTTTTGGAGCCTCCAGGACAGTTCTCAGCTGCCAGCAGCTGTTTTGGCACTTGCAAGGGCTCTGCGAGGCACCTCAGTCCATCAGAGGGGCTCGTCCTGCAGCAAGCTGTGCTGGTGGCCACCAGAACAGACTGTGGCAATAACTGCTGGGGGGTTTGGCATCACCCTGATGGCCCCACAGCCCCCAGACAACCCAGGATGTGGCCTCCGGCTGTGTGGGCAGGAACGGGGCTGGCACAGCACAGCGGAAGGATGGGGCAGACGAGCTGGCGTGGGCGCCTGGAGCAGCTGCTCAACCTCCCAGGGTTCGACATCATTTACTGCAGAGATCAAACCACTGGGGCTTGGCCCCTGGCCCCATGGCAGAGGGACTGCAGTGGGAAGCACAGCCCAGCATAGACACCATCACCCAGATACAGCAACACATGGACACCTGCAAGCACCCAAAACATTGACAGCAAAATCAGTTTAGCTAGGTTGGAGACATCAAGCACAAATCCTGGAAAACCCATGATTTTTTAATGGGACAAGCAAAATGCGTTGTCAAGGAGGGGTTTCTGTCCTGTCCTACAGTGTCAGGGACTGCAAACAGTGTCTGCAGATGAAGGAATTGGGGTGAAACAGCACATCTAGAGCAAGAGGAGCCAGTAGCATGAATGTAGGAGTGACAGCTGCTTGGCCAGCAGTCCTTTGGAGGCAGATGTGGGGTTGCTGGCAGCCTGGGCATCACCAGCATGGCATGTGTGGATGGGGTGGCAGTGGCCTGGCAGCAGGCAGGCTGCACCACAGCTCCGCTGGGAAGAGCCAGGCTTGTTGGGCTCACACAGAGGAAGGTTGACAAGGATGCGCAGGGAGTCCTGGCATGTGCTGTGTCTCCCTGGTGCACCCCTGGGCCTTGGCGCAGCCACCCACCACTGCAGTGCCCAGCTGTGTCTGTCCCTTGCAGGAGTGGAGTGTGTCCTCTTCAACGAGGAGTACATGACCTGCACGTGGGGGAGCAGAGAGACACTCACGGCCAACTACTCCCTCTTCTACTGGTAGGTGTTCCTGCCCCACAGCCACCCCACAGAAGCCTGTTTAGCAGTGAGTCCCCACACAGGAGGCTCCTGCCAGCATTGCTGGTCCCAGCATCAGCCTGCTCCTCTTCCCCAAGCCCAAGGTGGGGAGGTTCTGACTCTGTAGCAATTGGGGAGAGAGGTCCCAGGGAGGGTTGGGGCGTGCGGGGTCTTGGAAAACCCCAGTAACCCCTTGCGGCACAGGTATGAGAACAGGTCCCCTGTTGTGGAGTGCAAGCACTACCTGCAGGACCAGGGCATCAGCGTTGGCTGCTACTTCAACCAGAGTGAGATCACCCAGTTCCAGACTTTCCGTGTCCTTGTCAATGCCAGCCTTGGTGGCAGGACCCTGGACATCCCCAGCAAGCCCATGCAGCTGCAGGACCTGGGTAAGGAGCAGTAGCGGGCACCCACCCTCCTCCTCTGTGGGGCTGCTGTGGGGCAGAAGGCGGTCTGTAGGTCCCCAGGGCAGCCCCATCATGTCCCAGCTGGCGGTGGGGCCACTGAGGCATGGGAAGAGCACTCACTGGGCATCACCTGCAAACAGTGAAACCAGCGGCACCCGTCAACTTGACCATCCGCAACATGAGCAGCAACCAGCTGCAGCTGACCTGGACCTCCCCATACCCAAAAGCCCAGTGCCTGGAGCATGCTGTCAAGTACAAGAGCAACAAGGACACCAGCTGGACGGTGAGAGCCCCCCAGACACGGCACCCTCACGGTTGTGCCCAGGGATGAGCTGCGCACCAGCCTCCACAGCTATGCCAGCCCTCATTGCATGGCCCATGTCTCTCTGCAGGAGCACCAGGTGAAAGGTGATGTCTTCTCCTTCCCCAGCGTGGACTATGAGAAGTACTACACCTTCTATGTGCGCAGCAAGATCAACAGCTACTGTGGCAGCACCCAGCTCTGGAGTGAGTGGAGCGTCCCCGTGGTCTGGGGCAGCAACTCCACTAGCAAGGGTGAGTCCCAGGGGCTGCGGCAGGATGGGGTGGGCTGGGGTGCGATGGGGCTCAGCAGGTGAGAGATGGCCAAGCAAGTGGAAAACTGGCCCAAGGCAGCAGCTGTAGGGGTGAGACCCACCTGGGCACCTGGGGCACAGGCAACAGCATTGGCCGTGTCCTTTGCACTTCTGGAAGCCAAACACCCCCCGCCAGCAGGACCTGCTGACTTTTACCAGGGGTTCTTAACCCTGGAGGGCTGCTCTGGCACAGCTGGTCACCAGCCAGTTGTGGTGACAGAGTGGCAGGGACTGGCGACAGACCCCTTCTCCAGCCTCCGCTTCCAGCTGAGCTCTGCTATGGACAGTGCCATGACCACCCACAAAGGATCACCACTGCCATGGTGGTGTGTCAACTAGGGGCCTGTGTCACCCCAGCTCTTTCCAGGTTCAGTGGAAGAGCAGCTGCACTGGTTCTGGATCCACACAGTCCTGATCCCCATCGCCTCCTGCCTCCTCTTGCTGGTCCTCCTCGTCCTGCTGGTGCGCATGGAAAGGTGAGTGTTTGGGGCTGGTGGGGGACAGCAGCGCTGGGTCCCTTCCCTTCCAACATGTCTCTCCCATGCAGGGTGTGGGTCATCCTCATGCCCCGAATCCCCAACCCCAGCAAGAACTTCGAGAACCTTTTCATCACCCACAATGGCAATTTCCAGGTAAGGCAGCTGTGCACAGCCCTGCCCCAGGCTCACCCCCTGCCCTGCGGGTTTGGGGCTCGGTTGGGTGGTGGCTCCTCTCACCCTGCTCTGCTCCCCGGAGGAATGGGCTGGAGTCCCCAAAGACGTCGTGGAAAGCTTCAAGCCCAACTACAGTGAGAACATCTGTCACGTGTGTGAGCTGCCCCCCAAGGAGAGCTACGAGCCCCTCTGGGAAAGCAGCAACCACCCACCAGTGACAATCAGCACCTCGTCCGTCCCCAGTGAGCACAGCCCCTACAAGAACAGCTACACAGGAGTGTGATGCGCTCCCGCAACCGCGCACCACACCTGCTCTGCACCCCTGCTGCCCTGCAGACATCACTCCCTGCTCCCCCGCTACCTCCCCCAAATACCCAGGACCCCCAGCCCTGCTCCCTGCCACAGCCACACTCAGCACCTCGCAACTCGGCGGCTGTACTGCACCACGGGGTGCTGGGTGCACCCCCGGGTGCACTGTGTGGTGAACGGGTACACTGCACGGTGCACTGGCTGCAGTGAGTGGCACCCCGGGTGCGCTGTTGCTCTGGGTGCTCTATGTGGTGCATCGGGTGCACTGGGTCAGTGCTCTGGGTGTGTTGCAGCACAATGGGCACACTGCATGGTGTGCCGGCACCTGCCCTGTCCTTGTGGTGTCCCGGAGGGAAGGGTGACATCCCACCACAAGCCCTGTCAGGTGCAGGACCCCTCGTGGGGCTGCTGCAGTGGAGCAGAGCCATTGGAGGGCTGATGGGCTCCTGTTACAGATTGTGCCTTAGCCTAAGTTCGGGCCTTAGCTTATGGAACTATTTGGTATACTGTTTCTTATATAACTTGCTTAGAAACTGCTTATAGAGAACTTGTTTATCATAACTCAGCATAAGTTTTAGGAAACAAGCTGTGAACTTCTGAACTTTCTGCCTCAGTAAGAAGGGCCCCAGAGTCAGTGCAAGCCAGAATATAAGGGAGCTTTTAATCATCATCATCATCAGAAGCAGCATCCCTAGAGGTAAGGAATGAAACAGCACGTCTGAAGACAAGAAACAGCAGAATGTGAGAACTTACTAATGTTGTGAAGGTTGCCGAGGGCTTTTTTCAACTTCCCAGCTGCAGGTGCAATACAGCAACTGGTCAGTGAAAGACAAAAAACCACCCTCAGAGATAAGAAACACACAAATTGAGGCATTCAGTGAAGAACAGGGAAGTCCCTGACTCTAATTTTACAACTGGCCTGAACTCACATGCAAGGGGTGGGAAAATTAGCTGGTAGGGTTATAAATGACCTGGATTTTCTTGCTCAAGCTCCCTGTCCAGAAGCACCCAGCTTGAGCTGCTCTGTGCCACTGTACCCTTAAAATAAATGACTCAAGAAGAATTTCTGGAATCCATGCCTGAGACTCTGCTTTGGGAAACCCGAGGAAAAGAGATTTCCTCAACAGCTCACACAGTTCTCCCATGGAGCTCCATGCTGGGCTGCTGGGGGCTCACCAAGCCCCCCTCCCTGCTCCAAGGTGCCCAAAAGGACACCCAGGGATGTGTCCCACAGGGTGACAGCCTGGGTACCCGGCCCAGCTGATGTCAATCCCAGCTGTAGCCAAGCAGGCAGGAGCCACTGGCCAGCGACAAGGACACCAGGGCTGGGGAACACCAAGGACCAGAGGGGCCAGGCCACCGTGTCATCCCCATCCCTGAGAGCTGCTGCCCCTGAGGCACCAGGCCAGCCTGGCTGTTCCCCGGGGCCTTGCTGCTTCTTCACCTGCAATAAAGCTTTGCTGTGCTGGGGGTTGGCCGGGCCCCCTCCCAGGCTCTGGAGGAAGCGGTGGCAGAGCCAGCCCACTGACCTCCGACCTTACCAGTGCTGCAGGGCGAGGGCCCCACTGTCCCCGGAGTCTCAGACCCACCATCCCCACCATCCTGGGCTTACAGCAGCAGCATGTTCATCCACATCAAGCACGGGGGTGAGTCCCCTCCCGGCCACCCTGTGGGTTGCTGCTCCCCAGGCACGGGGGCGAAGCACCATGGCCTCGCTGGGCTCAGCCTCTGTGGCTGCTGCCAGGGCTGCCAGTTGCCCTCAGCCATGGCTGCTCTCCCCGCAGATGACCAGCATTTTCTGGCCAACATGGACTGCGCCGTCTTGCGGCTGCTCTCCTATGTGAGGAGGATGGCGGGGGTCCCCGACACCGGTGAGTCCTGGCTGTGGGGCTGCAGCTCCATCGGCTTTGGCAGAAGTACCAGAGTCTCGTCCTGTCTCCATTGGGGTGCCACACAGGCCCCCTGTGATGTGGGCACGGCGGTGAGGTGGGGGGTGTCGCCTCACCATGCCAGCAGCCCACACACCTCCCACCGCTTTTTCCAGACGTCATCGACCTATGCGATGAGCTGGGCACCCCCAAGCTGCTGTTCCAGGTGACCAGCCTGAGCGACAGGGCCAGTGACTTTCTCCAGCCACGTGGCACCTACTATCTGTGCAGGGTAGAGTTTAAAGTGCCTGGTAGGTGTCCAGCCAAGCAGAGCCCCGTGGTCCCTAGAGGTCCCAGCAGTGCCCGGGGCAGTGGGCACAGAAGGCAGGAGTGACCACATGTCCATCCCACAGGGAGCGAGGAAGACCGCACAACCTGGTCCTTCACACCCCTCCTGGAGAACCCCAGCTCAGCACTGACAGGTGGGCGATGGGACGGGATGGGGAGCAGCCAGGCAGGTGGGCACAGGTTGGGGGAGTTGGCACTGGAGCCAAGGGCTGCCACAGAGTCCCCAGCCCCATCTCCGGTGGCAGAGGGCCTGCGGCTGCAGGGCGAGCGCCGACAGAGGAGGGCAGCCCGTAGGATGGTGGAAGACAGGAGGACGCCTGACACAGAGACACTGACCTCCACAGCGCAAAGCCAGGGAGAGGTGAGAGGCTTCCAGGGGACCCCAGGGTAGCGGGCGTGGACTTGCTTACCTTCACCAAGGCCACCTCTGTCCTGGGGACCGGATGACACTGTCAGCCACAGGCCAGCCCTGCCCAGGGGGCCATTTCACCCCTGTGGCCTCCAGCACCTTGCGGGCAGGAGCTGCCCCATCCCCGTGCCCGCTGTCCTCACGCCCCGTCTCCCTTGTACCTCTCTGTCCTGTCCCCATGCCTGATGTCCCTGTGCCCCATCACCTCCGTGCCCCACTGCCCTGTTCCCATGCCCGTTGTCCCCAGATGTCATCATCCTTATAGCCCACTGCCCTGTCACCACGCCTGCTGTCCCCATGCCCCATCACCTTCATGCCTCACTGCCCTGCCCTCCACCACCTTCAAGCTCCATCCCCGTGACCACATCCTTATGCCACACCCCTCCAGCCCTCAGCACCCTGCCTCTCTGCACAGGGGAAGGCATCAGGGCGAGATCGGAGCAAAGCGGGGACAGAGGTGGCCCGGCGCAAGGTGGCTTCCCCCTCCAGAGCACGGCAGGGGCCGGGCCAGCAGGACACGCAGCGCTGAGGCTCAATAAAGGCTGCGGCCATCCCCATGGCACTGCTCGGGCTGTGACCATCACTGGGGACGGGCAGGGCTCTGGTGTGGCGGGTGGCAGCCGAGGGAGGGGACGAGGACAGGGACTACACGGGGACACTTCGTCCCCGCACCGCGGCCCCACAGCGCCCCCCAGCGGCGGGCAGATCCGGCCCCGCTCCCCTGGTGGGCGGGGCCTCCGCGCTTGACTGACGGGTACCTTTCCATCCCTGCCCACGCGGTGCGCCGAGCTTACGCCCCCTCGCGGCCGATTGCGGGCGCCGCGCCGCCGGTCCCGCCCCCCCTGGGCGCTGATTGGTGGAGGCGGAGCGGCAGACACGCCCCTCGCGGCTCGGGCTGCCGCGGTGCCCGGCTCAGCGGTGCCGGGACGGGCAGGACCGGCGCCGGTCACCGGTGCTGCGCACGGCACGGGACAGTACGGGCTCACCATGATCGTGTGTCCCCAGAGCGTGGAGCACCCCCGAGGAAGCCGGTGCCAGCGGCTGCCGGGGCAGGTAGGACCCGGCCCGCCGCGACCACCGAAGCCCGTACCGGCGCACCGGGCTCGGCCCCTTCTCGCCGCCACCAGCCCGGCTTGGCTGCGGCACCAGCAGGCCAGAGCATTTCCGCCGCCCGCCGACGGTGCGCGGGGCTGACGGCGCAGCGCTCTCCCGATGCGGTGGCCGGCGGCACGGTACCGGTACCGGTGCGGCGGCGCCGTCCCCGTCCTCTTTGTGCGGGATGCGGGAAGCGCCGAGCCTCCATCACTGCCAATCAAACTTGTTTTTCTCTCTCCGCCTGCACTGCCCGCGCCGCGCACCGGGGGCGCTGCCGCCGCCCGCACAATGGAGCCCCAGTTACCGATCGCCGGTACCAGCCCCGGCACCGCCGTGGGGACCCCGGCCGCGGGCGATAGCAGTTCCTCCGTCCCCTCGAAAACGGGGTCGGACGGACGGGTAAAAGGTGCCCGCCGCGGCCGCGTCCCCAGCATCACCGGCCACGCCACCGGTACCAGCGGAGCCGCGGTCTCTCCTCACGGGCGGATGAAGCCCCGGGGCTGGGGGTTTCACACCGCGGGGTCTTGCCCTGCTGGGCGGGGTGGAGGCGGGGTCCCCCGGCCCTTCTCTCGCGGCGCTGCCCGGGCTTGTTCCCGGTCGCAGGGCGCAGGACCGGCTGGGCTCCTCCATCCTCTTGCCTGCTTTACATGCAAACTGCTGCTCGGCGATTGGCTGGCTGGGCAGCGCTGGGGCATCGTTCCCCCGGCAGTGCCTGCCCGGGCAGGGAGGGGGTGAGTCTGGCGGTGGGTGCTGGGTCGGGGCGCCTATTGATGTTCGGGGGGATTGGACACACACAAGAGCCGCAGGGAGGGAGGCAATGCACCCGCCACCCCGGTTGGTGGGCGCAGGAGACGAGAAGGAAGATTGTGACTGGGAAGGGTGAGGAAGGTGATACCAGGGGTTATATGAGAGGCTGGGGAGGCAAGGCTGGGGGAATGTGGCTGGTGATGCCAGCAGGAGAGACCCTGGGTGAGCTGGTGCTGTGGGGAGCAGGCAGGAGAACCAGCTGGGGGCTGAAGGCTGAGGTGAGTGGCAGCTCTGCACCTTCCTTCATCCTCCCCTTCCAACCCATGTCTGCCTGGTTGCTCACTCCATCCTCACCTGGACAACCAGAGTGAGGAGAGCTGGTGGCCCCAGAGACTGAGCCACAGGCTGGTCATACAGCTCCTTGCTGGGGACCACCTTCACCTGGGGGGCATGGAAGGGCCCCAGCTCCTCCACCTCTGTGCACCCGAAGATGAATGGCTGTATCCCCATGGGTGTTCTCAGGGCAGATCATATTCCCAAGCAGGGGGACTTTCGCAAGTCACTTCTGGTTTGCACCTCCTCCCATGGGACAGACAAGCCAGTGCTCTTCCTGGTGGGTGCCAGGACATCGCTTGCCCCTTGGCTTGACGGGGCAGGAGCTGCTCAGCTGGCTCCACAGCCCTTCCCCCCTCCCAGGATGCTTGGTGCTGGTGGTGCCTGGTGGTAAGGCTGATGGGCTGTTCTGGGAGGTCTTTCATCTGTCATGTTTCTCCTGCTCTGACCTTGCATTTGCCTCTAAGGCTGCAAGGAAACATCACTGCTAGTTTGCCCTTTGCTTCTGCTCACCAGGCAATGCCCTCTCCCAGGCAGAGACCAACCTGTGTTTCTTGCAGCCCGTCCTCCTGCTAGCAGTGACTCCACCAAGCAGTGCTCTGCCCATCTCCCCCACCCACGTCCTCTGTGGTGGCTTCTGACCTGATGGTGTCCTGGTAGCACCAAGGCGGAAGAGGGGATCCCAGCCCCTCGCAGAGCCTGAGTGTGGCTGGGGTGGGCTGCTGAAGCGGGGGATGCTCTGGGGAGAGCTAAGCAGAGCGCATTCCCTGCAGGTAGTGAAGATGTCCGGCAGTGACCCCGAGCGTCCCCAGTTCCTATTCGTGAAGGTGCTGGCAAGCCGGGGGCGGCTGGAGGCGGTGACCCAGCAGATGGGCTACCACCCACAGTACCTCGACAGCTTCCTCAAGATGCAGCACTACCTGCTGCACATGGACGGCCCCCTGCCCTTTGACTGCCGGCACTACATTGCCATCATGGTAAGCCCCGCCGGGAGCTGCTGGAGGGGACGGGGGGCTCCGCTCAGCCCTGTGAGGCTCCCTGCCCTCCCTCCACCAGACAGCCTGTGCCGCAAGCTTCTCTGCCGAAGCCAAAATCATGATGGTTGGAGGTTGGGCAAGAGGTGGGTGTGGGGTCCCAGGATGCCTGGTACAGCATGGGGATGCTGATGTGCTGGTCTTGCAGGCAGCTGCCCGGCACCAGTGCCGGTACCTGGTGAACCTGCATGTGCTGCAGTTCCTGCGGGCAGGGGGTGATCCCCAGTGGCTGCGTGGCCTCGACTTCATCCCCCCAAAACTCCGCAACCTCAACGAGATCAACAAGATCCTGGCGCACCGGCCATGGCTCATCACCAAGGAGCACATTGAGGTATTTAGGGGGGAATATCAGCCAGGGACCAGGGCGGCAGTGGGGACAGCAGCACCCCCAGTGGGTGCCAGCATGCTGTCCGTGTTGCATCACTGGTCTGTCTGTGTCCTGCAGAAGCTGCTGAAAATCAGTGAGTGGAGCTGGTCACTGGCAGAGCTGGTACATGCCGTTGTCCTCCTGGCACACTGCCACGCACTCGCCAGCTTTGTCTTCGGCTGTGGCTGCGAGCAGGACGAGGGGCCAGGAGGCCGAGGCTCCCTGAAGCCCTTGTCACCCGGGAACCAGTGCTTCTGCGAAGCCACCACCGGCAACGGCTGCAGCCAGGAGCTGCTGCGCATCAACCGCAAGCGGGTGAGCCCCCGAGCGTGGGTCTGTGGAGGGACGGGGCGGGTGCGGCGGGGACCGCTGCCCTCACCCCCAAGCCTGTGTCTGTGCAGTCCCTGGACTCCTGCATGGAGCTGGATTCCCTCCGGGAACGCATGCAGCGGATCCACGTGGAGACTGAGGGCAGGGAGGAAACAAGGCTGCTGCAGCAGGACCGAGAGGAAGGTGAGGGGCAGGGAGGAGGGGGAGGTGTGCAGGACGGGAGTTTGTATGGGATACCTGGGTGTTGTTCTTCCATGTCTATTCTTATAATTTCCATGAGGTATGGTTCAGAGAGGGGCTCCTGGGATGCTGGTGGCGGGGGGAAGAAGTCGGTGGCACTTCCCGAAGAGTCACAGCAAGGCCCAGCTTTTGACACGTGCTGCAGCTGGGAACAGGGCAGCTGAGCATCACTCTGACCCATCTGTGGGGCTCTCCCCTCTTGCAGATACCGACGGGGAAGTTACCAATGCCACCAATCTTTCATGCTACATGCAGGACCCTGACTTTGGATACCAGGACTTTGCCCGGCGCGATGAGGATCAGACGCAGGTATTCAGAGTCCAGGTGAGGTTCCTGCTCTCTCAGTGGGCAGCAGCCCAGGCTGCCACCTCTCCTCTCTTCTGCACTCCTGGTGGGAAGCAGACAGTCATGGGGGTGCTTGTGCAGCCCAGATCTGGCACAGCTGCCTTTTCAAAATGCCCAAGTGGGGAAACTCAATTCTGAGGGGGGACCTGCCCCACTAGGGTTGGGGAGAGGGAGGTGACCGGTGGCTTCTGTTTCCAAGGGCTCCCTGTTTGTTCACGTGGCCCTCAGGGAGGCAAGGGTTGAAATAATTCAAAAGCTGTCTGATGAGGGATGTTGTGGTTCATGGCAGAGCTGCCCCCAAAGCAAATCTATTGAATTCTGCTGTGTCCCAAGGTCTCTAGCCCTTCTTCCTGGGAACATGCCCTGGGCTCCTTTTTGCAGTTGTGAAAGCCTCTTGCTGTGCTCAATAGGATTACTCCTGGGAAGACCATGGCTTCTCGCTGGTCAACCGGCTCTACTCTGACATCGGGCATCTCCTGGATGAGAAGTTTCGGATGGTGGATGGTCTGCAAAGCAGTGCCATGGCCAAGCGCCAGGGCTGTGAACCCTCTGTCTTCAAGCGGGGCATCTGGAACTACATTCACTGCATGTTTGGCATTAGGTAGGGAAACCAACATCGTGGTCCAGGGGAGAAAACAGAGCTGGCCCAGGCGGCAAGAGGGTAGGGCACTCGGGCTGTCTTGCAGATGGGTTTGGAAAAGAGACAGAGGTGAATTGCCTGCCTGGATGTTGAGCCAGGAAGGGCAGAAATACTCAGCTTCTCCAGCCAGGACGGGGGGCTTTGGGGACAGGGCTTTGGTGCCTGGTGGCCGCTGCTGCATGTCCCCCTGCCCCACAGCTGTGCTGTGCCCCGGGCAGACCATGGGTGAGATGCTCCACAGGGACACGGTGCTGGCCGTGACTCGCCCCTGTGCTCCCCGCAGGTACGATGACTACGACTACGCAGAGGTGAACCAGCTCCTGGAGCGAATGCTCAAGGTTTACATTAAAACCGTAACCTGCTACCCAGAGAAGACAAACCCAGAAATGTTTGACAGGTTCTGGAAGCAGTTCAAGCACAGTGAAAAGGTGGGACAGTCAGCCCTGGCTCTGACTGGCTGTGGTGGGGCTGGGAGTGGGCAGGGGCTGCAGGCTGGGGTGATTCGTGGGGTGTGCAGGAAACCATTGAGCCACCAAACCAGTCCAAGGCTGCAGGACTGCATGGAGGGGGAAGGGACAGCTGCCTATGCTGGAAAAATCGGTGGCATTTCGTCTCATGCCAAAAGACTCACTAGCCCAGGCAGGCACTTGCTTGCACTGCTGCCCACAGCACACTGCAGTTGCCTGAATGTCTCTTCCTTCTCCCTTAGGTCCATGTGAACTTGCTGATCCTGGAAGCCCGAATGCAGGCAGAGCTGCTGTACGCGTTGCAGGCCATCACCCAGTACATGATCTCCTAGGAGGTGGAGAGCTGCGCTGCGGCAGGGCCGGGCAGCAACCTCTATCCCTGGACTCATGCATGTCCCGTCATGCTGGGACGGACGGCGAGGGATCACTTGATTTAGTTTACTTGACTGTCTTGTTCCTTTTTTTTCCCCCTCTTTGTGGGGCTCACTGAGTGGCCCCGTTACGTGCAATTACCAAACTGTGAGGCAAGTCCATGCTGCTGAGATGTCAGTGTGATGCTGGAGACTTGAACCTGTCCAAGGAGGACTGCCAAAGGCAGGGGAGAGGGAGGCAGGAGGGGACTGGGGGCACTTTAGTAGGATGTTCCTTGCCTGGGTGCTGTAGGAGCCTCAGCTGCTGCAGGGAGGGCAGAGGGGAGAGCTGGCTTCCTTCCCTGCGCTGCAGTGCCTGCCCTGCTTGCAGGCCACCCTTGGGCACCTGGCCTCGTTGGGGTGATGCATCTCGTCTGGGAACAGCTCATGGGCGCATTGCAATGTCTTGGTTGTGTGGTCAGGCAGGGAGGAGCGCTGGCTCCCAGCGAGGGCCCTCCTCCAGCTGGGGACAGGAAGGGGATGCACTTGCTGCTTACATGTCCTGCCCTTTAGGTCTATGTGCCAAACCCCTCTGGGATGGACAAGAGATGACCCAGGAGAACTTCAAACTGTGAAGCTCTTGCTGGCAAGGTGCCCTAGTGTTCTACCTTCTCTGACAGGGGGTGATAAGGTGTCTGACAGTGTTCAGGCTCTGGAGGTTTCTGCAGAGGACTTTGGGCAGTCCTCAGGGAGCTTGTCCCAAAGCCCCTCCTGCCTCCCTTCAGCAGAGGGGCAGGAGGAACAAGGTAGGCTTCCTGAGTTCACATGGCTTGTATCTTCTTGCCACGATGAGAGGGCTGAGGTCCTGTGCCCACTCGCTGCTCAACAGCATGGTGGAGGAGCCTGCAGCTGGCACCAGTGACCTACGGGAAGCTTCTCCTTGAACCTGGACTGGGGTCCTCCCTGGGCTGTCCCCGTTTGAACAGACAGCCTGTGCACCAGCCCTGCCCTCTGCCTGGCAGGCAGGAGCTCCCCAGTGTCCCAGGACTGCTCCCTGCCTGCGCCTCAGCCCCCGACTGGAGAAGTACAAGGGACCTGGAGAGAACGAGGCCACCCGTGATACGTGGGAGCCTGAAGCAAGGGCAGATGTCGAGTCAGCCCAGCACACGCTGCTTCAGTCGACCTGTTTACTGCGTAAATGTACGGGGAGAAAACCTTGTGTATGGAAGCTACAGAAAAAGCCTATTTTTGCTATAAATATATTATGTTTGACATGGACGCGTGCTCTGTTTCTGCCAGATGTTGGCTGTTCTGGAGGCAGGACAGCAGTGCCAGGCTGACCGCAGCCCTGAGATGGCTCCAGCTCCAGGAAACCAAATGTCCCCAGCCACGGCAGAGTCCTGCACCCACAGCTCTGGTTCAGGGCCAGTGGCTGGTCACTGAAGCTGGACCCACTCTGTTCAGCTCAGCTATGTCCCCTTCCCATGCTCAGATGAGCAACTCCCACAGCGTTGCAGGTTCAATGGGAAAAGAAGGAAAACTTTCAAGGGGCTGTGGTGCTCTGGCAAGGAGGAAGGAGCCAGAGGAAGGAGATGGCTTCTCCCCTGCCAGGGACATGACCATGGGTGGGTGAGGTGTGGGTGCTGCTTCTGCAGCTGAGGAAGGAGCATTCGCTCACGCTCATGAGAAAGTGCTTGGTGAGCAAGGCCAGAACCCAGGAGCAGCTCTTTCCCCAGCCCCGTTGGAAGAACCTGCACTGGGGATGGGGCAGCTTGTACTGGGCCAAGCTGGTGCCCAGGCAGTAAAATGCCAGGACAACTGTTGCTGGGCAGCACTGACTGAGCCAGTACTGGTGTAAGGACAGTGGCACCAGTGCCAGGATGACTGGTGCTGGGAGAGCTGGCACCATTATCCATAGCAACCTGCCAGCCCTTCCCCTGCAGAAGCAGCTCTGTCCCCTGCAGGGCTGGGACACACCACAGGAGCCAGTTCCCTACAGGGCTCTCCGCTCCCGAAGCAAACAGCACATCTGCAGCCCAGCACAGCCCGGGGCTGGCTCCCAGCACGCTGCCAGCAGCAGCACTCCACCCCCTGCCATCACCCTGCGCTGCTGGGGAGACAGAAGGGAGAAGGGAGCGACAGGCTGGTGCTGGCTGTGGGCAAAGGGCTGCCTGTCCCCAGGAGACACGAAGCAGTTTCCCTTTTCCTCTCTATCTCTTTGTTTCCACAGAACGAGCTGGCCTTGCAGAAGCCAGGGCAGCTGCCCCATGATCTCAGAACTAGAAAGCAAGAGATGAAGCAATCATCTACTCCATCCCTGCAGAGCCAGCAAAGTTACTATTGTGTCCCAAGTAGGTCTTGTAGGAGATGACTCAAGTATGGGGAATTGTGTCACTGAGGAGCCTCTAAGGGTCTTGTTGACCAGACACTTCAGGGCAATTCTACACCCACACCAGTAACTACTGCTTAGCTTTTGAAACCCATGAGCTGATCCTTCACCTTACCAACACCCTCTGCTCCTCTCGTATGCCTGGCCAAGCTGTGAAGCTATTGCACTCAGCAGGTCCAGGCTTTGAGGCTCCCTGGAAGGGGCAGAGCAGGCACCACACCATTCGAGGTGGAGCACATGACTCTAAGCTACATGACACACCGTGAGTCTGGCAACTTCAACACTTGGGACCCTGCCCTGGTGCCCCCTGCACCCTTCATCTGCTCAGACGAGGATATTCCTCTCTATTGCTCTGTGGCTGGAAGAGGGAGAGCTGCCAGACCCTGGGGTCCTTCTCTGCAGGAACCCTCCAGGATGTCCAACACAGCCACACGACAGCCAGGCCACTGTGACCTTACCTGGAATTACCAAGGGGAGGATGCAGGCACACATCCAAAGCAGTCACTGAGCTGCTTGCAACAGCCTGTAGCAGAAAGGTGTGCTGGCAGGTGCAGCCAGGACTGCTTTTGTAACAGCCGAGCCATCCCCAAGCTGGGCGGTGGGAGGAATGGTGTGTCCTAGCTCGCAGAGAACAGTAAGCCACGCTGCAGCAATGGTTACTGTCACAGCTCCTACAACCCACCCATTAAATGCCAGGCCTATGGGTGCTCACCTTACCACAGCAGTGGAGGGGAAAAAAACTAGTACATGGGATCTGGGGACAGACCGTCCTGCCAGGAGAGCTCAGGAGCACCAGCTCCCCGTTCCCTAGGCTGCTCCGCACACCAGCTACTCCACCACAAAAGCCACGTGAACTAAGGCAACAGCCTTCCCCGCTGCGCTTTCGTATGTGGTCCTACCACTGGTGGCACAGGAGAAGTGTCCATTGACCAGCAAGCACTGGGACAAGGCAGGGCTCCAGTCAGAAACTAAGCTGGGCTGAAAAGTTGGTCAAGTTTTTGCACCGGCTTCAGGTACTGCCACTCAGCAGGCCACTGCTCCACAGGCCAAAATGCTTATGGTGACAGCTCAGGAGAGCTATGAGGTCACCAAGACTGCAAGAAACACTGACTTACTGCAAAACAGGTGTGCTGAACCCACGAAGGTGTTAGGACAGAACATAGCAGGGCTCCATGACACGCAGCAGGACTCTTGGTGACTACTGCAGGCAGTGTCACACACATCAGAAGCAACCATAAACCAAGGCAGCCAGGTCCCAGCCTGGCATCTGCTCTGCGCTTTGCTTTCCTTGGCAGTGCTTAAGTGTCACAGGCCAATGCTTAAATCCACATAAAAGGTGTCAACAGCTACTGGGGGAGCTATGTCAAGCTTTGAATGCATTCACTCTGATCTGATCAACAACTAAAAAAAAAAAAAAATCCACCCATGTCATTTTGTTTCTCCAACAGAATCTACTGTCACATGCTTGCAGGAAGGCCCAAGTGCTCAAGGAACAGGTGAGGGACAGACAGTTCCTCTAAGTCTTAATCCCTGATTTTTGGAGATTGGCTTAAATCTTGAAGCAGGAATCTTAAGGTCCCTTCCAGAGCTATTTGCATTATCTGGTTTAGCTCCAGCTGGAAACTAGGACCACACAGCCACTCGCTCATTCCTCCTCCTCCTGCCTCCCCCAGTGGGGTGGGGAGGAGAATCAGGGACGATCACACCATGACCTTTCCACCTCTGGCTAGCTACAGGGCATTTCACCAAGGGGTTGCCCTAATAGGTAAGGAAGGCAAAGGAAAGAAGCCAAGGGCAAGGAAAAAAATAACTGGTCCTCACCAGGGAAACAGAACAAACTGCATGAGACACAGAGCAGAGGATTACAGGTTTTTATTTGTCAAACATTCCCCCCTAGTCTAGCACAATCTACAGTCTTGCTAGCACAGATGGTAACAAAGAGCCTGTAATGGTTCAGAAGTTACATTGCTACAGAGAGCAAACAAAAGCAGAGATTTATTATGTAAAAAACTTTATCGTGAGAAATGGGTGAAAGAGTGCAGAGGGGACGGGGTGGAAACTATGTCAGCTAGTGGTGCCTGCCCTGTGTGCAGCAGACGTCTGTGCTAGCAATGCCGAAACCTTCCTGGGATTGCACCAGGTGAAGACTCCACTGTGCTGGAAGCATCATTTCACAGAACCATCCTCATTGCCTTAATAAGAAATGCCTTTCTTGAGAAGGCATTTGCCTTTCCAGAGAAGTGACCTATCTTCTACATAGCCAAACCTCTCAAGGCACCTCGGGGAGCACCATGGCACCAGCTGTGAACATCCCCTCCTACCACACACCATAATGCTGCCTTGGTCAAAGAACCATAAATACAACACCATTGTCTCTTTCACCTTCAGCTTCTGCTGTCCCTTCTCCCTGCTTTACACCATGATATTAGATGTGATTTTGATTCCATCAGAGATTGTTCTCCATCGACTACAGACATACTAGGGTTCAGGGAGAGACATAAAGGCTACTGAAGAGAGGGGATCCCTTTCTTGAAGGGCGAACAAGCTGTGGCAATGGGTTACCTCATGATACCGAGCTTTCACATGGACAGATCTTTCAGGCTTCAGGAGACACCTCTTGCTTGCTTTTCCCCACATTAATCACAACAGATTTTTCATTAGACATGCAACTGAGGCAAACCCTAAGATATCCCTGCTCATGTCCCAAAGTTGACTGATTTTTTGTGGGTGGACTGATTTTTTTCTTTTCAAATGGGTCCAAACTTGCACATTATTTGGTGACAGTCTAGGACAGCGCTCCCAAAGGCACTCCTACCCGCGGCACCAGACACAGATTTCTCACTCCTGGAGCAAGGCTAATCCTGAAGCATTTGAGCATGGCTATAAATAAGCAACTAAGTAAGAAAATTAACAAATTATGATCTACATAAAAGCTTTCTAGGCATTTCCTTTGGAAAAGCTGATTAGTGCTACTTGCTTTTAGTATGAGCCTGGTTTATGAATACACCCGGGCTCTGGAACGCTCCTCACTTACCAGGATGATCTGACTGCTGTTTTTAAAGCAGCACAGGGTAGGGGATGACATGATTTTAGACACACCAACAAGGAAAATCAAGGGCTCCAAGAAGCTTTCAACATTCCAAGCTCTCACAGGAAGCTGGGAGAATAATAAAATACACTTAAGTTATAAAGAAGGCTCAAGCAGTTTGCTAAACCCCGGTGTAAATAAAAGCAACAAGTCTGCCTCCTAGTAGCTCCATGGGTCTAGTTACCCAATTCCTTCATGGGCCAGAGCTGCACGGTGGCTTCACACCATGCAAGATGGCATTTGATCCTCTGGAGAGGAGGAAACTTGCTACCTGAGCTGAGTGAGGACAAGGAAAACACACACAGTGCAAGAGTCTCCTGTCCACTGCCCTCAGGCACTTCCCCAGGAGCATCCGTCCCTATGTCCCCAGCCCCTTCCATCCCCACTCAGCTCACAGCTGCTCTCAAAATCCCAGCCTAACCCCTCTTTAGAGCAAAAACAAGCCCACAAGTACAGGGCCCCTGGTCCTAACACAGAATGAAGATCCATCAAGACCCCATCCTGAATCCAGCAGCAGTCAGTAGCAAACACTCTGGGCAAGAATACAAAAAACCTGGGCAAGCATTGAGAAACCCCCTGCCACATGCAGCCTTTCAGCAAGCAGCAGTTTAGGAACTTTACATTAGTCTTCTGTGTTCTATGAGGAAATATCCCAGGCTAGAAAAGCTCAAGGTTTATGAAAAGGAAATTATTTGGGAAGGGGCTGGAGAACTTCCCAATTCTCTGCATCCTTGCCCTCCGTGCCCATGATCTGAGCTATCCTGCTACACATACAAACAAGAAGTTGCCTGCATGAGCCTGCAACATTACATTCATGGTGTATCGAGCACTCCCAGAGCACCAATAGTCTCCCAAACACCATCCTCAGCACTAGAATGTTCTCAGGCTTCTTCAGCCACTGCCAGCTCCTGTTGTATCTAGACAGAGAGCACTGGCGCGGACTGCCACCAGACAGAAGTCACTGTCAGCATGCTGGTACAGCAGGATTCCAGCCAGAGGTGCTCCTGTCTCCAGTGCTGTCCCCGGGACAGGCAATTTCCCAGGAGTCTGGCCTGGGAATATGGAAAATAAAAAACAGTATGAAAATAAAAAAAAATAGGTGTTCTATTCCTTAATAAAAGGAATAAAAGGAGAGGGTGTCTTAAAAACTCGCATTGTAGGGCACCAACCATGATGAGCTTTGGTGTACCGGGGCTGCAGCTCCTTCAGCTGGAACAGGCTGAGCACACGTACTAGCCAAGAGTACATCAGATCTCCCCAGGGCACAGGGGTCAGGCCAGGTTCCCTGTGCTGTCACACCTAGGGGACACCTTGGAACAGCCACAAGACAGCACTTCTTCCCCACAGACCAAGCCAGCCAGAAACGTCTCACCGCAGATCTGCAGGTCTGAAGCACTGGTTACTAACACTGTCCTTTCTATTGCTTTGGGCTCTGTCACATATAACATGATCCTGTCACATATGATCACAAATACCAGGGTCTTCTCCTTTGATACATGGCTGGGAAGCACATGCAGCTAGTCAACTTGCTCTGGAGATCATGGCATTCATGTCCCCTCAGGGCCCAAGCTGAAAAAGTGGTGTATTATGTGCCAAATAACACAAATCCTCCCAGATTTAGTAGCTACAGCCCAAAATGGCTGATTCTTCTTTGCAGCACGTGCTGTCAGGTGTTTGTGGAAAGGGTATCTCTCTGTTCGTGTAATGAACTAACTGTAGTGAGAATGTGCATCCATAACTCAAGTCTGCAAGACCTGGAAACCCAACTCAGGATCTTGCCTTTCTGTTTGTTTGTTACAGCGAGGTGTGGCCAGACATGCAGACTGTGGGTAAATTTGAAACATACCACCATGAGGTCTGCCATGACAACAGCCTTCAAAGCAAAGGTTATCAAGCTATTCAAAGGCTTTGATGGTAGAGCACACTAAAGATAAGACTGTTGAAGACTCCTTGTTGCAGGTAACCCGACAAACCACTCCTCTTCCAATCTCCACTCAAATGAAAATGAAACGAAACCCACAAACACACAGCAGACAAGGTGGTAAAACAGTATGGCTGATGACACTGCATGATACAAACCTTCTCAACAGAAACCACCACCACCTTCAGAAAGGACAGGATAGGCTTTCTGCCAGACCAAGCCTATCAGAACACCATGAAAGCACCACGTCTCCCACAGATCCTGCCACTGCAAACACCAAAAAGGTGAGAGGAACATGACAGCTAATGCTCTGAACTAACCTCTTGACTCCCAGCTTCTGTCCTGCAAGAACCAAGAGACTGGCCAGGATCCCAGGCACGTCCCCAGGGCTGTCCCTACAGGCTTCAAGTTCCCCAGCAGTTCGCAGAAACTTCAGCAAGAAAATTAAAACCTCTGGAAACCAAAAAGCAAGCTACCATATACAACTGATCATTTCCCTCCACAAGGGCTACCCAGAGCATCAGCAGATCCAGCACGATCCAGTCCACACCATCTTCTTCACAGACTAGGGAACCTGTCCTATGTATCAGCCACAGTCCAGCTACTTAAGGGATTAGCCAAGAACGAGTGCGCTATTAATGATTAGCGTTCCCTAACGCTGTGCTCTTGGTTTGGCAGCGATGCCCAGGCGAGGACAGAGGCTGAGGAACCCCCAGGTACCTCCCAGGTGCAACCCTGGTGCCCTTCCCACTTCTCCAATGACATTTTCAGCTTCTTGGCCCAAAATGCCTTCGGCCTGCCCCCTCCCATACTGTAGTGTTATCTGGTATCAAGGGGACAGATGCAGCAAATGTGTTGGGTATTTTTGTGTTTTTCTTTTTCTTTTTTTAATCCAATAATCTCATTTTCAATTAAAATATATAATATATATTTAAAAAGGTTTAGAAAAGCTTCTATGTAATTTGCAGCTACTTTTACATATAGATTACAATAATGTACAACTTTTCCCCAGGGTGGTTTGAAACCATGGGGACCTGCTGATTCTTGCCTCTCAAGTCATATACATTATCCAACATCAAATGCGTTTGTTCCTAATATCAATCTAAAAAAAGAAGTCTGTCACTGGTACCTTCTCAGAGGGAGAGATGCCTAATACACCTAATGGGGACACACTTAACATTGGCTTCATATTCACTGTAGAAAGTCCTCAGATTAGTAAAAAAATATTTCATCTATAGAAAATGCCCTTCTGAAAAGCAGCCAGAGCTCTGTTAAGGCCACACCCAGGCTTTCCATTTCTCTGCTGTAGTAAGACAGATCAGAAACAAACTCAAAATGATGTTTTTATGTCCCAGAAACAGCTATTAGCACCTGTGCTTATTTTACAGCAGCCTGGTGTATCAGGAAAGTGCTGAGAACAGCATAGGGACTTCTTGAAACATGCTTCCGACTTAATGGGGCTCAGTTGGCACAGTGAAAAACTCCGTGTCCTCCTGTTCCACTCAGGTGGACAAGAGGAAGCCTTCTACACCATGACTCCCACCCTTCCCTGCAGAACACCAACGGGTGCTCTGGAGATGGGCACACCGAAACCAACCCCCTTTTCCCACAGGGCTTCCACCAACAAGCTCCTTCTGATTCCTCTGCGAGTCTGTGGGATACCAAGTGCACATCTGGTGGCTGAATGAAAACATCCGACTACTTTGCCCCAGAGGGCAAACCAAGTGAGAGCAGAGCCAGCCCTCTGCCAGGCCGAGGCACTGGGAGCTTTCTGCCGGAGCACAGAGAGGACAGCCGTCGAGAGATTCCTCCAGCAAACCCAACTCTTCACATGGGAAAACGCTGTTTGCCTGGCACAGAGTATTCTGGCTGAGGTTTTCACTGGGGCTCCTCTTTGGACACGCACAGCCCAGGGTTTCTCCAGATGATCCGAGGCAGGGTCAGGTTTGTAGGAAGAGCCATGGCACATAACAGGATTATTATTTTAGAACTCTTCCTGTTGCAGCCAGATGCAGGTTGCCCCTTCTTCCCAGCTGGGCAGCCCCTTCTGCCCAAGGCATGGTGTGCAGGGAAACCGAATCCAACGTACTCCATTCTTTTCTCTGCCAGGGGTGGGAAGTGAAGTCAGAACCCGATGTTCAAATCCTGAAGGACACTAGGAAGAAGAAAAATAGAGTGAATGGTTAGATCTCAGCTTCAGTGGGAATTCTGGATGCATAGATAAGGAGTTAGTTACTATCAATCAGCCCCTGCTGCTTGAAGGATGTCAACTTCCAGCAAGGGCCAAACACATATCACAAGAGAACTTGATCAATGGAGAGTCAACCAGAGGATGTAACTGCTCAGGTCCAAGCTTCAGGGTACAATTGAGGCAGAAAGACAAAAGAAAAGCACGAAGGTCAAAAGCAAGTACTCCTGTACTCCTGCTGACAGCAACAAAGGTCTGCAAGATAAGGAGGTTTAAAGAAGAATTTGGCTAACACCAGAGGCATTGCAAGAAAGCAGCAAGGAAGAAGAAAACTCCTCTTCACCTTTAGCACCCACAAATATAAATTGGTAGAGAAAAGACTAAGAAAGGGATTTTTTAGAGATCATACACTGAAACTGTTCATGCTTACCCGCTTAAAGAAATCCTGTATCTACCTACGAATAATTAAACATTCTAGATATCTCATTTCCCTGCAAGTCTCGAGATCCCTTCTCGGGTCTTCTGACTCACCTCAATGAAGCTGCCACAACTTGTTCGAACAAGCCTTAGAATAGGTCTAAGCACTTGAAACACTGACACAAAATGAATCCAACCAGTTGCATCCAGTAACGGTGACCGTGACAAAGTGGAAAGGGAAAGAAGCTACAAGAGGTAATCAGCCCCCAACAAGAAAAAAACAGTAACTTAGAAGCCAAAGCAACAGGCTACTTTGGGAAACTGCAAGTTCATGGGGCTTTTATTTATATATTAATGTTCTGGTAGACAAAAATACTGGTTTTGGACCAAACAGAATTAGACAGAGAAAACCTTAAGTCCAGACCAAGCTGGGCAAGGGATAAAGAGTCTTCCAGGCTATGAATCTATAGGGAGTTTAACTGAACAACTAAAGATCTTTAACTGGTGTCCACCAGGAGAGTGGATGGACTTCACACTCGTCAAGGAGGCACAAACTGTACCACTGTACAAAAGAGGCGCCTAACTCTGCTCCCAGGTATCCCTCCTACTGGCTTGCAGAAATAACACAGAGGTAGATGAGCAAGGCCAGAGGCCCTGAGCTGCCCAGAGACAGCTGGGTGGCCACCCACGCTTCCCACGACCAGAACAGAGGACAATGAAGGTAAGACTGGTTGCCCATGATCCAGCACCTACATGCCATGGTCTCATTCCAGTTGTGGCTACTCTTTTCCCATGACCTTGCTCACTAAGGCTCCTGTAAGTCACTCAGTACGGCTGCCGCATCCAGAGCCTTAACCAGTGAAGGGTTAAGGCTTACAAGTGAGCTGCAGCTACCAGACAACAGCAGCTGAAATTGTAGAATTTCTACTTTTCTCAGCTAAAGAAAGCATTCACACCCCAACCTTCTTCTTCTGCAATTAATAGCAAGGTTTGTGGGTGCTGCATTGCTGCTGGGCAGAGGTGAAGTTTCCATGTCTGATGTCTGATCTTCAAGAGACAGAGGCTTCCGACAGACTCCTGGGGAAGCTGTGAACAAGGTCTTTAGCACTTATGGCAAGAAGGGAACAAAGTCATGTTAGCTCTGAGCACTACTGGTAACAGCAACTAGCTTGTGTCTTCCCAAGTACTGCAGAGAGACTAAGCACTTCCTTCCTGAAGATCTTCTCTTGCCTATAAAGATAAATATTTCCCCAGCTCCAGTTTCATTCTGGCTGTCCAAATCACAGAGTGAGGTCATTGGCATTTATTGATGAACAGCTTTTGCTCAGCATTACACTCAAAATTGACTCAGAAGGCTACAGGCTAAGCCCACAGTAACTACTTGGAAGGACAGCTTTAGGTTAGCAGAGCAGCTTTTTCCAGTGTGAATTTAACATGGAAAAAACACATTCACAGAAGCGATATGAAAGGAACAATATCTAGCAGCAGCCATGCTTCCCCTAACAGCAATTTCCAGCCAGGGACGCCAATAACCCACTGCAGTAACAGATTGAAAGGGATGACGCAATCTTGACGTCCTCACAGACACTGATGTCTGCAGCTCACTTGATTTTAGAACTTGTAAATTTAAGAAAGCATTCTGTCTTCTTTTCCCAGGGTCCTTCCTGGCCTCCAGGAACACTCCCATTTCTCTCCACACCCTGTTCCCCCTTTCTTAGAAACCTGACCCACCTCTCTGTCTTGGCAGCATTTTACACAATACTTGCTCTCCTTTGGGGAAAAGCTCTCCTTCATCCCACGCTCCATTACTTCCAGGATACAGGCAAAACTGAAAAGCTTTGCAAAGCTCAGAAAAAGCAAACATAACCTAAGGACAGAAGAAAAGGCTTGAAACAAAGCACACTGAACAGAGTGACAGTCCTCCCAGTGCAGTGCTGCTGCTAAGAATCATTCACCCAGAGGTGTGCAGGTGCTGCACCTTCTGCTGACACACAATATTCCTTCAGAACTTGTTCCATATCTCACTCCTCTCTTGGAGAGCATCCGTCCAGCATCCTTCCCAGAAAGTACCACTTCAACTTCATGCATGAAACAAGGCAAATCCAGAGTTTCCAACATCAGATAGCTCCTCTGTTTTGATTAAGCAATTCACATTTTAAGTATGAAATAAGATGGAACAAGATCATAACCATGCTCTTAAGAGCTCATGTTTTCCCTCCTAAGCGTTTGAGTATAGCCACATCTTCACCAGTACTAGACCCTACCCTTTGATAAACATTTCCTCAGCTTCTCTGCTGTACACTCTTAAAAAAAATAAGCTATACCTGATATTCTCTAGACAGAGGTCCTGTCTATCCAGCCCAGGTAATTAACACACCCAGGAACAGCTTGCATATGTTTTGAAAACACGCCAGCAAATAACATTTCACCCCTGCAAAGTCAATGTATTCCCCAAATATGATGGCCCGCCCTCACATGGCATGAAAAACAACAGAAAACCAAAAAAGCTCAGAACAATATCCAGTGCAAACACTGCTCAAAAGGCCACAGCCTCTGTTACTAACTTGCAAACAGTCCTAACACGAATGAAGGATGCCAATGTTGTGTCAATCAAATTTGTCTTTCAAATCAAAACTTAGTTTCCATATTCCACCTGAAGTTAGTATATTCAATTTAAGATAGACACTCAATAATTCAGCAAGAGCATAGTTAACAAATGCACAAGACTATAAAAACACTCATAACAAAACACAAAAGCTTGACTGGTCCTGCCTCCCTCTATAGTAAAGAGATCGCTTGAGTACAGACAGAAGAACGTAACTAATAAATGAAATGCTAAGCAGTGTGGTGGGATTTGGAATAAGGGGGAGTTAAATTGCATTTAAAAAGTCAATATACAGTGATGTATCAATATTCATCCACACTGCATACTCCTGTTTCCCATTCTAATAATGGGTACGTAAGCAATTCAGTAGCTAATGCTGATGAACCTTTCCAGACTTTACAGACACTATCCGAGATAAAAGAAGGGCAGAAGGTCTGATAACTGAGAGTGATTGTGTCCTGCTACACACAGGGCAAAGCAGGCTGTCATGACACAGACATGCTTTGCAACTATACATACTACAAAATTCTGCATGGATAATAATAACCTGGATAGAAACACAACATGTGCTTGGCTCAGTTCAACCGCTCTATATATATAGGATCGTGCCTTTAGTTATGGAATCAGCATATGCTCTCATGTCAGCTTCAAAGCTATAGGCATTGCATGGCAGAGATAGATGTCCTGTAACACGGTCATCTTTGGTAACAGGAGACAACAGGAATTTCATTCAGGTTGCTGCTCTACTCCATAAAGTAGTTTAATACCTGGTAAGTTAAATCTCCCTACCTTCACACAGCTTTTTCTCCTTCTAAAATGGGGTGCGGCTCTCCCAGAAGTCTTTTACTCAAAGGGCACCTGCTCTTCCAAAGAGGTATCTTTAACTGCTGCAGAGCTGGGCACAGGAACTATCTCAGACACAGCTGTTCCCACTATAGAGCTGTGGCATTTTACATCACTACACATACCTTTTTGTGCTCCTGAAGTTAACTTGGTACCCAGGTTTGGTTGGAGGCCTGCGAGGTGCTGGGATAGTTGGGAGTAGACAGAATGGGTTCAAAATTGAAGTCCAGTCCTTCTCCATCCATGAGTTCACTGTTGATTATGTAATCCATATCACATTCAAGGTTCTCCATGTACATGTCAACGTCCAGGTCAATGGGCAGCCTGTCCTGGTTCAAGCCCAAGGGAGCAGGGCTGGCAGAAGAAAGAAGCAGTGGACTCCCCAGCTGGACCGACTGGGCAGTTGTTGCAGAAACTGGAGCCTTCAAACTGACGATGCTGGCAGTGTTCTGAGGAGATGTTACCATGGGAAGCGTTGATGGCAAAACACCGGCACTGACTGGTTCTGCCTGCTGCTCTGTAGGCTTTCCTCGTGAATCGCCTGAGCTCATCTTACTCTGGGTGTTTTGTCCACCTAGAAGCAGAAGAGTTTGGCTGCTCATCCTGTTACCAGTCTGCGGGAGAACTGGATCCACCTGAGTCATCATAACATCCCTCGGAGGTGGAGAGCTGGGTGTCAGAAGAGCTTCCAAGGTCTGAGGGGCAGTGAAATGGCTGACAGAACTCTGCAGCGAGATATCAACAGGGTTAAACAGGGAATTGCCAAAAGTAGTGGTCTGACCAGCCGCATTTGGGCTCCGAAAGGAAAAGCTGGAATCTCTCTGGATCTGACCACTTGAGGCAGATTGCTGGGTAGATAACACGGAGGAGCTGGGAGACATCAAATTTAACCCATCGATGAGCTCGAGTTCCTCGGTCACAGTCGGTGGAACATTGCTGGATGCACTGGAGTACACGAGAGAAGGAAGCAGCTCTTCATCGTGAAGGTCATCCGGCTCCGTCAGGATAGGAGAAAGTCTGGCACTGATGGTGCTTGCATTGGAACTGGTTCGAGGCCGGAAGGTGTTCCACACATCAGAGTCCTCGTTGCTTCTTGAGGACGGGCTCCCAGGCCACTTAGGGAACTGGGATCCAGGACTGTCAGCAGTGGATTCTGGAGCAGACTGGAGAGGAGGCTTCTTTTTAGATGCTTTACCTCTCACTTTTGCGAGTTTGCTGCTGTTGTCCATGGAGGCAGCTCTTCTTCTTGGTGCTTTTCCACTTTTACCACCCTCAGGATTGAGCATCCACCAAGAGCTCTTCCCTGTGGCTTCATTATGGACTTTAATGAACTTGCTGTGCAGGGACAGGTTATGTCTAATAGAGTTCTGAAAATAGATTTTAAAAAATTAGAGATGAGTACCTGACAGTTGACACACATCCCATCTAGAAACTTCACAAGCATAAACGCATTCAAACAGTATCTAGAGAAGAAAGTTATAACAAAGACCTACCCATAAAAACCTGCTATTTCTGCCTGAACACGCTTGACAGCACCAGCAAGTAGTGCCATGTCTCCCTGCTGCACCAATGGCGAAACTACCATGAAAACTAGCAGCTTCCGGCTAGCAAAATACCAACATGAAAACTTTTTCAAGACTATTTGGAATCTGCAAAAACTAAGTGTACCACAGAGCAAGTAAGCAAATTCCCAAACACAGTGTGCAACTTCAACATGAGCCTCACTGAACTTGAGCTAATGCTGCTCCCACCCTTCTGCCAGCCCCGTTAGCCAGCATAAGCCTGGCTGAAGGTTTTAATTTTTATATGGCCAGCATTCAGATGGATTCAAGCACAGCATAGCAGTAAACCAAATCAACTGGGTGAAAGGGAAATGGCAAAACACTTCCAATTCAGTATACCCATTACCATCTTCATCCTAAAATCAGAGAAATAAGAGAAACTTTGTGGAACAAGAGTTCCAGTAATCCTGAAGCCTGGCAGCCTCACTCTGCAAGCAGCCAGGACACCATCCTCCATGTGCATTTCTAATGGGATAAGATGTTCAGCAGATAGAGAACTCCCATGCAGCACATGCCAGTTTTAGCCTCTCCCATCTTCCCATTTGGCAAGGCACACATCCCTTGCCTCTCCCAACTCCCTCCTTTTGGTTTAGTTTTGCTGGAAGCTGCAAGCTAACATATCTGTCCACTATCAAACCGAATTTTCATCCTGCAACTGATAAACTCCCCGGTATTTTAGAATCAGCAAGCAATATCAGTTTGAGCAGATCCTCCCTACACTCCCCTTGAGGCCTGTGTTGCACACTTGTTTGATACTTGCATTTAATTTGTTCAGATGGTCAAATTACACATCATTAAAGGTACTACACTGGCAGCATAACAGCAGTCCAAGAGCAAGAGCTTTTTCTTAAATCTAAAAGGTATATAGCAGCCTTCAGCTTTCATGCATGGTCTCAATTTTGAACAAAGTTAACTGTGCTTTTATCATCCTTTCCCACCACCTCTGAACACGGTTCTTTCCTGCCTGCTGCTTTCCCTCTCCCCACCCTTTTCCTCTCGGAAGAAGTCCTCACTGCGCTAATTTTGGCCACATCACCAAAAGTACTATCCTAGAACAAAGCAGATGTGTTACAGATTAACAATACAGGCAGAGCAGAAAGTTTTCAGGGAGGAGGAAGGAGGATGATTCTGCATTAGTTTTCATTTCAACCTTTGACTGTTGAGGACTGGGACAAGACTGCCTGCTTGTTTTGATTGGTATTAAAGGACACGTTTGCTCTCACCCGGAGAGCACCGCAAGGGTTACTGCAGAGCCACGACCTGATGCAACGTGTCAGTCAATGCTCTTACATAGTTTTATTAATTGAGCTGTTCACAGTAATAGCTACAGAACAATCCTGCCTGGCGTCTTCTTTATTTAAAGTTTTCTTTTCTTTTCTTTCAAGTCTCGAAAAAAAGTAATTCAGACTGGTAACCTGTCTCCTGCTTTCATTTCCAAAGAATTGCCCCCCTTTTTCCGGGTAAATGGGCATGACACTGAATGCATATTCCTGCAGCAGTAAGAATCACCAGGTAGTCACTAATTTTTCACTTATTCTGAAAGTAACATGTGAACTCATTATGATGCTCAGTCCCATCAGGAACGACCCAGTAGCTTGTACACATAGTATACATTTGCACTCTCATAACAATTTATTTTTTAGTTCAGTTTACTAAAATGGAATTTTAAATGAATAGGTTCAGGATATAAACATTTCACAACTAACCATATTATGGTTTTTTTTTCATGCATGACTACAGCTGAGTTTTAATTCCTGTGTCAGCAAAAGCACACTGCACTGGTGCAAGTATTTCAGTAACACTGAATCCTCAAGAAAATCAGCACCACTTCAGGTATCATAACTGACAATTTCAGTAACTAGTTTTCTAGTTTTTTGGCTGAAAAGCAGCTGGAAATATGACATCTTGGAATAAGACTAGGATTCATATGAACACAGATATGCAAAGCCTGATAACAGTCTCAAAGTGTTTTTACATGTTACTGCTAAACTGACATAATGGCTAATAGCTGAAGAAACAGATAATTGCTGGACCAATTCTTCCTTTCTCATCCTTGAGCTCTCCTCCTCCCATAACACAAGCATCTGTGACCCTATGAGTTGGTTCAGAGAGCTAACCCAACCAAAAAGCAGCCCTATCCTCCCCTGAAAATTACTGTTCCTGCCTCTTTTATCTCTGACTGTTTTTGAACAACCTCACTGTGGGAGTCAGACACCGAAAACTAAGGAAGAGACCAGAATATGTGGTTGGAGGCAGAGGAAAAAACCCCAGCACTTCTTACATTAGGGTTAACTGCTGTCAAAACTGCGATGCCTCAGTTGTCACTTCTGCATCTCTCCCGCAGGCTTGGCGAGGCAGCTCACCATGCAGCACCCCGAGTCCTAACACATCTGCGTGACTGAGCTCACCTGGGTACTGGAGACTCGAGTCCAGAGATCCCAAAATAAAATCAAGGGATGCACCTGCCAGCCTGGGTGCTGCGAGACAGCACAAGAGATTCACAGTTGCATACCGCACGCTCCCCAGCACAGTAATGCACCTGCTAGAATGATTTAATACACCTAATGCATGGAGGGCACCCTCAAATCTCACTGGGAAAGTGACAAATCAGTTGTGCTAAACTAATCTCAGAACTCCAAGTCAAACCTGAGAGGAGAGGAAACAACAGAGTTCAGTCACCCAGGCAACCCTGACGTATTTCCTTTCTTGATGTTAAGCAACTCAAACCAGAATCATACAGACAACGTTAACTTTTTACATGCTCAGCTTTAGCAGTGGTTCCTCTGAGCACCTGCATCCCACACGGGGTCTCGACTCTGCAACATCTCTGACTGTAAGGCAGCGTGACCTGAAGGAACAGGCACAGGCAGGAATCCTTCAAATCTTTAGGGACCTTTTCAACAACTAGCTAGGAGCAGTTCTTGCTGTTTATTCAGATATCTTATAGAGGTTCTTATGGCTCAGTGTTAAGTATTGCAGTGAAAAAAATGCCAGTCTGTGTCTCTAGTCCATCACAGATCAAAGATGATTCCTGTAAACCACATTCGGGAAAAAAGTATCTGTCATTTATTTCAGAATTTATGTAAAATATAAAGTTTGGCTAGAAACATTTATTGTACACTGATGGGTGGACCATTCACTAGGTACCAACCACTGTGTGTACAATCCAGGATATATGGATCAGCCAGAGGAGTGTGCCTGGCAGCATACACAAACTATTTTCTAGATCTCAGTTACCACAGCATTAAATGTTCTTCTTTTATGAAATCCCCTAGCCCTATTTAAAGGGCAGGAACACTCCTCACCATTGTACTAGGCCTGCCCCAACACCAGTGCCAGTGCTTTGGTCTCAGGACGGGGAACTAGCCATGGGAACTGGCAGCACAACCCAGCAATTATCCTGCCCAGTCAGCCTTCTGGATACCTGCCACAGACACTGAGATACCCAAGTAAATGCACAAATGGGTCATACCGAAGACAGAATGCCAGTGACAGTCTTTTCAGGGGACTACACAGCTTTGTAGGTAAGGCTGAGGTTACCTACCATAAAACTAAAGTTTTACTCAGAGCAAGCCAGAACATTCAGGATCATTTGTTCAGACTTCGAGGTTCCAAATGCTAAAAACAAGCTTGAACTCACCCTCCTGTGATGTACTTTATTCTAAGCCCTGATGTGACAGGAGCAGAGGGAGGCTCTGGTGCCCTGCCCGGAGCTGAGCCGTGCAGCAGCAGCACATGACCTGCGCTAACAGAGCGCCCGGGGCCAAGCACAGGCTGTGCTCAGAGAGACACAAGAAACAGTGGCTACCCTCGAAAATTTTGTGCTTGCCCACATTTGCCTGCATTTTTAATCACTGCTCTCTGGCACCAGGGCCATTCTCCCAGGAAATGTCAAGTTTCTACTACAAACCACAGAGGCACCAGATTTCTTAACAAAAAGGCGCTCTCAAGAATGAGCAACAACAACAACAACAACAAAAAAGAAAGATATGCAATCACTGCAGATGCCTGTAATACACTTGCACTGCCTTGGAGGCATACAAAGAACATGGTCACATCCCAGCATGAGGCCGTGTTCCAAAACCAGGCCTATAATTGTGCCGAATTATCATTTGTCGTGGCATTCCTGGGAGGCTGCAAGGGAAGAACGCCCCGCCTGCTGCATTTGTCAGTGCCCGTCACAGCGCTCACCCAGCCATCTGGCTCCAAAGGCTTCAGGAAAAAGTCTCCGTTCCTGAGATTTTGCAAACTTAGGCTCCAGCAAGTAAACAACTGCTCCAGAGCCAGAGCTGAGACATTTCCCCAGCAATCTCCTTCCAGAAGGCACACGTGAGCACAGACATCAGGCTCGGCAGACGAGGAGCTGTACCTTGGGAAGAACATTTTCCTTTCTGCAATTTTTCAATGGGATCAAGAAAATCTGGCTCTCTAAAAAAGCAAAGACTGAGGTGATTTACAAGTTCACCAAGACAGGCAGGCATATGTAACAAAAGCTGCTCAAGATTAGATAGAGCAGAAGAAACTTGTTGGAACAAGAAAAACCAGCAGTTCAGGAGCAGCCGTCTCCAAGTACTGCCTGGAAAATTAAGCTGTACTACAAGGAATAATCTTTCAGCAAAGCAGTTTTCCAGAACAAACTGGCAGGGAGCAGGAAAGAGCAGCAGCATAATCTTAAGGTAATTAGACTGGCATTGCACAGGGCAGACGAACTTTCATCAAAAATATGACCTCTCCTCAACTTTTGAGAGGGACAACTACACTATATAAGACTTTGAATTAAAAACAAAACCAAAAACAAATGAATAAAAAAACCCCACCACCACACACAAAACTTCCATAGTTACTCAAGGCATTACACCTTGCTTGGAAGAGGGGGCAACAAATGAATAAAAAAACCCCACCACCACACACAAAACTTCCATAGTTACTCAAGGCATTACACCTTGCTTGGAAGAGGGGGCTATTAATGTCACTTTAATGAGGGCTAAGTATACGTTGCTACATTGCAATGGTGGGCCCTCACTGCAGTTGCCTACTAGTCAGTAAGTTTGATCCCATCTGAGAAATAGGACACCTGGTGACCCCACACTTGCACCATCACCCTGTTCCTGTGCACTGCCACTGGCCTCATTTTCTGTACCAAGCACTTCACCATCCTCCTATCCACAACACCCTGCCAGGCCCAGCCGCCTTCCTCCCTTCCCACCGGACCCTCGCCTAGGCCACACTACTTACTGTGGCCAGATCACTGAAGAATTGGATTAAAAGGTAAAAGATTCCATTAAAAGAAAGACTGATGGACAAAAGCCACCCGTGCTCCTCAGATTTCCATGCTAGACTCTTCACTACAGCCTCTGAACAACCGTTGTTCAGCTCCTGTTTGTTATTTCCCCCCCTGCTTTAAGGAAACCCAGTGAGGCTGTCAGCAGCCGGGACAGAGAACATGTCCCTGCTGCCAGGACGAAGCACATTGCTGTCACCACGGGAACACATCTGGGGGCACACGAGGTAATGGCAAGAGTCCAGCAGCTTCCACCCACCCCGGAACTGAACAGCCAAACCTTCCCTTCCTCTTGCAGGACAGCAACTTCCAAGAAACCAAAATAAACCAAACTTAGTAGAAAGCAGCACCTACAACACCACTAAAGATTAACTGGACTTTAAGTACTGAGGATGACAGCAATGACATGCCTCTTCTGATTCCATTTACAACACACAATTCTTCATTTTCAGAAGGTTTAAAGGGGAATTGCATAATTTCTGGGAAATAAATAACTGGATAACAGGAATTGTATAATTTCAGGCATGCGAACTTGGGAGAAAACACTGCAGGCTCTCTCAGCAGAAAGCAGCCACCTTTCCTCCCAGCCTGAGGTCAATGGCTCTGCGCAGAGAGACCCAGACTCCAGACTGAGCCTCCCTTATGCACAAACCTGCATCAGGCTGGGTCACAATTATACTCCGCTCAGAGCTAAGATGCTGAGTTTTGTGTTTCCTTTTTCTTTATGGCATCAAGTCAGTTACGCCTCAGTGAGCGAAGACAGGGAAATATTTTTAACATCTTCTCAAACCATCATCTTGAAATTATCATTACCAAAAGTCAAAAGCAAACCTATGTAAAGCGCTCCCACCAGATGTTCCTTTCCAGATAAAGGGTTACTTTGTGAAATTAAAGAAAGCTCTCCTGATAGCGATTTTGGCCCTTACCTGTCCATGCTAACAAGCTACAATTCTGACAAGTTTGAGCCAATACACCTTCAAGGATACAGGGACACTCCAGCACAGTCCAGATGGATATAAGCAAACAGCTAATGTGGCTATTTTATTTTGTTGTAGAGCTGACTACAGGAAACAAACAAACAAAAAACCAAACCAAAACTGGCTACCAGCAGTCAACACAATAAACTTTTCAACTTTACCAAAACAAGTGTTCACATAATTTGTTATCTACTGAACTGCAATCTATTTGCAAGGCATAAGGATAACTTGGCAGAACCCATCAGCTGCAGCACAGAAGAAATAGTCCAGCAGACGAACAGGCTTGCTTTTGTCTGCTGGTCTATTACTGTTTCATGCAGGAGCTTCAGAGGACCACAGGATGAGCAGCTGCTCCAACCTGAGGGAGCTCTGTGCATCTGCCAGGTGACAGTGAAGTCACCATCACGAACTGAATTGCAAGGAAGCACCTGAGAGCCCTCAGCCAGGTCTCTCGATCCATCTGGTCAACAGTTATTGTCAACTACGTGCAATATGCATGTAACACAAGCATAAAATGGAAGGGTTTAAAGTAAAATGCTGCCCACTGGAATAAATATTAAGAGGTAGCTGAGTTTCTGGATGAATGACACCTTCTGTTTCAGGCAAGCAGAATGCTTGTTAATTTTTAATTTGTAATACAGCCACTTGAGTTGTTTCACATATGGATGTGTATGTATATGTATACATTTGAGTAGAGGTGAATGAGAAGTACCAGAATGCAAGGTGTGACTTCAACCTCCTATAACTAACACAGTACTGCAGAATCATTTGTTCTTTCCTTTATATTGCGTGCATAGGCAACATCTGATTTTTGCTTCAGTGAAGTATCTTTGGAGGGTGTAAAGGATGGGTTTAAAGTTCATTTTGTTCCTATAAGGGGAAGACAACAGCTTTGGGAGATAGACTAATCCTTAATGCTGCTCCTCACTGGGTCAAACTTGCTCCTACATATGGATGCAAGAAATGCAACAACCAGTGCAAACTGCTTCTGCAGGGTTTATGCACTTCTACTTCATTCAAACTCTCAATACCTCAAGTAATCTCAAAACCAGAAGGAATTATCCTCTTATCCACAGAGCAGCTTGCAGGGCACGAAGGGGAAGATTACAAAGAAGCCCCACGACACACGCCTGCAAGGACACTTCTGCTTCTCAAGCTGGTTAATTCTTAACTCGGGCTGAGTTACTGCAGGGAAAAGACAGGCTGCACACCCAGCAAATCTGTCCTGTACAAAGCGTGTGAAGCAGTTCAAGAACAGCAAACTGCACCTTCCTCGAAAACATAGATTCTCCCGGAATTCACCGAGGTTACACCCTGGCAGCCTGTAACAGCTGTATTTCCCCCAATTGTATAGTGGAGTAGGACAGCTGTAAAGTAATTACGAAGTAACAATGAGTTTATGGGGTTTATATTAACTCAAGTAGATTAAAAAAACATTCTTAAAGACGCATTTATTTTCATTTCCCATTTAAAACTCTCTATGAGAACTACACTACATACAAATTGGACGTATTATCAGTATGGCCCTGCCCAAACACCACAGAAATACAAGAACTCTAAAAGCTATAGTACTATCTTAAAAGGCATCAAAGTGCTCAATCAGCATTTAGCGGCAGCTCCATATTAACTTCCTTTATCCAAACTCAGTCAAAAATTGAGAAATCAATAAAGCTAAAACAACTCAAGAAGTTTTTGTTTTACAACTTTAAAAATATGCAAGCAGAGCTTCTTAGCGTTAAAAATAACATGGAACGGCAAAAACAACAACAAAATGGGCAGGTCCATTCCTCAACTGAAGAGACATGTTTTGTTTATTCAGTTTGTCTTATATTTACTTCAAGTCCACAAAACAAAATTGAACTGATTTGATTGATTCTACGTCTTTAAAACTGTAAATGTCTAATCTGCCTTCATCTAATACACCTTGGTGCAAATAAACTAAAGTAACCAAAAAAAACAAAACCTCTTGCAAATCTATATAACCTCATGTTAACTGCATGTAATCTATATAACTGCATGTTAACATAAGCAAGACTAGAAGTCAGAGCTCTGTGGTCACATGTGATAGGGGACACGTCCTGCCAAGAGATTTGAGAGAGTGAGCAGGGAGGAAAACAGTGCAGAGGGAATATACCACAGCCCCTTTTGCCTCTCCTGGGCACGTAAGAGTAACCGCACACCCCCTACATATCAACCCAAACTTTGATAATATTTGTTAAAAATTAAAACAAGCTTTTCTGAGACTTTCCCCTGGCATTTAAATAGTTTCAACTGTATTCCTATTCTGTCTGCCAGTTAAAATTAAGGGTTTTAAATGGCCCTAACCATAAGACAGGCTGATTCCCACCACAGCTGCTGTTGTTCTGTCCTCCCTCATCTTTCCTGGCAAAAAGTTTCTGTTCTCTTCCCCTACTAAAGCCAGCCTGAATTAATCCACTCCCAGGCTAAAAAACTACAAATGAATTTCACACTGAAAAGTCATCATAGAACAGATGCAGCAACAGCGTCTGAGCAGGGACCTCAACCCTTGTAGGCGCACAAATTCTCAACTCTGCCTTTCTGAAAGTTAAATCCAACTGTATGTTTCCCAAAAGTCATACACGCCTAAAACACAGAGTAAAACCAGAAACTGACGATCTCATTACACATGAACAAATATTACTAAAGAACAGCCATACTGAATCAAGCCACAAGTCTACCTACTCCAGCATCCAGTCTGGCAGGACACTTCACTATATTCCACCTTACCCACAATATCTGGGGATGCATTTCAGAAGCCACGCTGAGCTTTAGTCTCAGGCTCTACTGCCAAACAGCTACAGACACATTCCTGAAGAGAAAATGCACCAGTTCCATAAACTGTCTGCCAAAATAATGTGACTCCACACAGCAGCAGGACCAGGACAGCATGCCTAGCCTAGGGAAGCAAGAACTATCTTTCAGTGAGACCACCAAATCTTCTGAAGAGAAAGAAAATTCACCCAAGCACTGTCCCAAATCTGAACTTAATAAGGAGGATCCAACTCACACTCTCTAGGAACTGTCAGTGAGCCAGATAAATGGGAAAGGCGAAACGTTTTGTACCGACCTGTGCCAGCCTAAGCTGTGACAGCTGTGTCCCTCTCACCATGTCTCTGCCCTCTCTCAAGCAAACATTTGCACTTATGCAGCCACATGGTGTGCCACTTCAGAGAGCTGAGCCAGCTGAGAGCTAACCTACCAGAAAAAGCTATTCACTTTTTTTGCAAAATTAACTCCCTTTGCTGACTTACTGCTCGGTCACACAGGCAGAGGAACGTGTGGCTGGAGTCATGGAAGCCCCAAAGCACAGTGGCTAATGCTGCCACAGAACTGCAGCATGGGCAATCTGCTAACCGAGACCGCAAACAGAGAGGTACACTACAAACAAGAGCGTGGTGTTAAGTGTAATTCCAGTCTGCAGCAAGAGGAATAGATCACACTCTTTAGACTCCAGTCACCATGGCATCCACTGCGATATACCGGGACAGCCTGAGGGCTCATTTCACATGCCAGCTCTCACATCTCCCCTTCTCTTTGATGGAGTTTGTTTGACTAAAGAGAATGGGAACATCAGGCTGGTACCTGCAGAGCACGGAAACTGAGTTTAGCTCTTTTAACAGAACTCATTTCCCAAGTGAAAGGAGAAGATTATGTTGAGAATTTGGAGCAGTATATTGCTTTCCCTTTTCCAAACTCAGCAGAGGTTCTCAGTCCCTGCACAGGCACTGCACCAGCACTGCTCTGGGACACAGCACTTTCTTTAAAGGGAGGCTCTTGGAAGCCAAGAATGCCTACTATGAAACAGTTATTTATACTTGGCTTTAACACAGTCAGGTCATAAAGAGCCCCAGCCTTGTATTTAAAAAACCTTTAACTGGCACTTTGTTTTGCGCAGAAGCTTTTAACTGACCCTCGGCTCCTCTCCTAGAAAACATTCCAACCGCAAAGGGCGCAAGGAGAAGCTACACAGGGGCATGCCATAACCACCCACCCAGAGAAGCCCACCCCTCTCTGCTCCAGCTGCACAGAGCTCAGGCTGGATCTAACAAGACCCTGCCCCGCACTCAGGGGCAGGCGAACCCGCAGCAGACAAGTGGCTTTGCGCAACGCTGCTCCCCGGGCTGCAGCCTAGGGACCAGGTGCTGGCACCGAGGCCAGGTGTGCAGAGCCGGGCTGCGGCCGGGCGGTGACAGGTGAGTGCGGGGCTGCGCGGCCGCCGGGACAGGCAGCAGCACCGGCTCGGGAAGGCGCCTTGGGCCCCGCTCCTCACCCAGCCGCCCCGCCCGCCCCAGCCCCGGCACCCCGCGGGCGCCCCGCCGAAAGCCAGGCCCGTCCCTCCCGCCCCGGCCCGGCGCGCACCTTCCAGCCGGCGGAGCTGTTGCTGTCGCCCTTGTCCTTGAAGTAGGGAACGGAGCGGACCATCCACTCGTAGATCTGCGCCAGCGTGAGCCGCTTCTCGGGGGCACTCTCGATGGCCTGGCTGATGAGCTCGGCGTAGGACTGGTTGCCCCAGGCGTTGCGCCGGGAGCCGCCCTTCCGCGCGGCCGCGCCGCCCGCCCGCACCCCCTCGGCCCGCCCGGGCCCCGCCGCCGCGCTGCCTGCGCCCTCATCCGCGCCGCCCGCCGCGCCGCCCGCCTCCGCCTCAGGCCGCGGCAGCGGCCAGGTGCAGGAGCGCGGCCGACTCTGCGGTTCGAAATCGGGGTCGATGTCCGGCGCCGCTGCGGCGCCGCCCACCTCAGCCATGGGCGCCCGCCTCAGCGCCACCGCCGCCAGGTGCGAACCGCTCCGCCGCCGCGCATGGGCCCGGCCCGCCGCCCCTTTGTGAGACCCGGGCCCCGCCGCTGCCGCGCCGCTCTGTTTACCAGGGAGCAGCGCCGCGGCCTGCGCCTGCGCGCGCGGGACACGCCGGGAGCGGTAGTCCCGACGGGGGGGCAGCGGGCGGCTCTGCCCGGCCAATGGACTACAACACCCAGCATCCTCCGCGCCGGAGGGGCGTGGCGGGGCGTGGCTCCGACGGGTGAGCGTGGCAAGCGGTGCGTCAGCGCGACTACAGCTCCCAGCGGGCACCCTGGCGGCCGCGCTTACATAACCGGCCCCGTTACCGCTCACTGCCCTGGAGGGCGCTGGGCCCGCGCCGAGAACCCCGCGGGAGGAGCCGCTCCTCCGCCCGTGCCCTAGCGCGTCTGCGGCTCTCTGGGGTGTTTGGCCCGGGAGTGCTGCTTCGCCCGTCACGTCACGGATGAGAGCCCGCTTCCGGGACACGCTCCGGCGCAAGGCGTGACGGGCCCGCGCCCTGTCCCGGTCCGTTTATCAGGACGGAGCAGTCAAGTTCCGGGCCCCTGGCACGCCCCGCATCATACAGCGGCGGGGGCCGAGCCCGCCCAGGACGCTGTATTGCTTAGACTCTACGTTCGTTTTTCGGCGGCGCGGCCGGTTTTCAGGCCAAGCACCCAGCGCAGCCAACTCGAAGTGGGGTTCTGTGCCGCCCCGCGGGGATCCCGGCTGCGGCAGCCTGGGAGGCGCGGGGCGGCGGCGAGAGCGAACCCGGTGTGCAGGTTCCGGGGCAATGCCATGCCTTGCCCCGCACCCTGAATACCTGCTCCACTTATGCAGGCGGCGGCGCAGGCGTGCGCGGGCGGGGCGGTGGCTGGGGAGCCCCGAACCCTGGATACCCGCCGTGTTATGCATGCGGCGGCCGGGCGACGCCGCGTCGTGCGCGGGCGGGGCCGGGCGGGCTGCGGCAGCGGACCGGGCGGGGCGGCGGCGGCGGCACCACCATGTCGGAGGCGGCGGTGGCGGACACCCGGCGCTTGAACGCGAAGCCGCAAGACCTGACGGACGCGTACGGGCCGCCCAGCAACTTCCTCGAGATCGACATCTTCAACCCACAGACTGTGGGCATGGGCCGCGCCAGATACACCAGCTACGAGCTCCGCATGCGGGTGCGGCCCCCGTGGGGCGGGCGGGGGGCGCAGGCCTCAGGGCCCGCTGCGGGCCGCGGAGCCCTGTGCGGGCCCAGGAGTGGCTGGGCTGCCCGCTGACCGGGGGTGTGGCCGCGAGGGGCGGCAGCACTTGGTGCGCGATGCCGGGGGTGTCAGGGGATGGCCGGGGTGGTCCTGTCGGGACGGGAAGCGGCGCTGTCTTCACAAGGAGCTCGGCCAGGGAGGCCCCGAGCAGCCCGGGCGGAGCTCCTGAGGCTTGTGTGCGGCGGTGGGTGCTGAGGAGGTGGGCCCTAGGCCTGCAAGTCAGGCAGTGCCGGGCTGGGGCTGACAGCTGGCCTGCGACTTTCTGGTGGGCCGGGGCTCAAGGTCGGAGCACTCGCGGCTGGTGGGTTTGCCAGGGCCCTTCGGCACCCAGCGAGGACTGGTATGCACAAGGACAAGGAGGGTACTGCCTCAGCAGGCTTCTGTTCTCTCTCTACAGCTCCAGCTGGCAGTTGGGCACCATTGGGTGGTTGCTGAGCAAGGCACAAGTGCATGCAGCTGGTTATCTCAAGCAGGGCAGGAACGCTAGCTAGCAGTATCTTGGGACCTGATCACAGTGCAGTCTGGCTACTGCTTCTGGGTCAACTTGATCAATTTACAAAGAGCCTGTGACACAGGACTGCCTGAAGCAGGCTGAGCACTTCTTACAGAGTTCTTTTTACTGGGCCTTAACTGAGCTGAACTGGGGACCTCTTCACAGCTCTCTATCTGATAGCTGAAGGAAGGAAAATTGAGCTTCCTCTGAAACTAACTACCTTTAGTGTATGTTACTGTGCTGATGTCAACTTCTGTTCATAGTATGATTTAACTGTTAAGTCTCTACTGCTTTTCAGAGTAATTGGATGTTTGCTTTTCTTCTGTTCTGATGCTTGGTTTCCATCAGCCTGCCAAAGGGTGCCTGGCAGGTGGCAATGAGAACCTCTTTAGTCCCACCAAAACTAGCTCTTGTGGAGATGCTTTGAAAGCAGGTGGTTTTATTTTGCAGACCTCATAAGAATATAGTTACACATGTTTCAGCAATACCTGTGTAGATCTGGGTGCTCCTTGTCAGAAGGTTTTGCTGTCTTAATTCCTTGAATATTTCAGGCTGTGTTCACAGGGTAAAGGTGAAGTTACTGTACCTGTCAGCTTTTAGACTCTAGTGACAGGGGAGAAGGGTGGGGAATTACTGCACATTCCTCCAGTGACACAAGCCAGATATGAAAAAGCTGCTCGCCTGTGTAGGGTAGGCGATCTCTCCTGAAAGAAGATTGTAGCACGAGATCTGGCCTTGAACAGTTGCTGGAACAACATTTCCTTCCGTAGTTCTTCCATGGAAACACCAGTGTCAGGTCAGAGGTTCTTTTGCTCTGCAGGCTGCTGTTGAGCTCTCTTGTAAATCGCTCCAAAATGGAGTGAACTCAGGGAAAAAAATAATCAGCCTTCTCTGTATTGTGTGCCGGGTTCCAGCATGTGCCCTTGGGAGGGGGTGTGATCCTGAAATAGTCACTTGAGGGGGAGGGAATGGCTGACTCTAAGTAGCCTGGTAAGTGCTTGCTTGATTCTGAAGGGCTTCAGTGCTTGTGCTCTGTCCTGAATAAAGAGGCTGGGTGTTCTCGTGATGCCTCCTTTTCGGGAGGGCTTGATTTTCTAAACGCAGCTTTGGGTTTTAATTACATCTCGAAATACTGTCTGGATTCCAAAGCAACCTGCAAATGAACTACTTCTCTTCATTACAGACAAACCTCCCAATCTTCAAATTGAAGGAGTCGTGTGTGAGGAGACGATACAGTGACTTTGAATGGCTGAAAAATGAGCTGGAACGAGACAGTAAGGTGAGGCCTGGCTCAGAAGTACCAGGACACGTGGGAACAGTTTGGGCTGTGATCTTGAGCTGTCCAGAAGAGAGGCTGTAGGGCTATAGGGCAGCTCTTGGGGCTTGATCTCTGTCCATGTAATGGGGCTGGAGATGAGTATCAAACAGCAAAGGGCACCTGCTGACAGGGTGATTCTGTGCTTTCAGATTGTAGTGCCACCGCTGCCTGGAAAAGCTTTGAAACGACAGCTTCCCTTCCGAGGAGACGAAGGCATTTTTGAGGAGTCCTTCATTGAAGAGCGGAGACAGGGACTAGAACAGTTTATTAACAAGTAAGCTTGATGTCCTGGGTTGGCTGTGTGCTGCCTTTCTGGCTACTGCCAGTGGAAGAGGGCTGGCTGGGAAGAAGTCTTGATCTGCTGCACACAGGTGCCATGCTAAAGGATGAAGTGATTCTGAAGCAAATCCTGCCTTGGGTGTGGGTTGTTTTCAGTGCTCTCATCTGAGAGTGAAGCAAATATTAGCAGAAACCAACTGGCAGGGTAGCGTTGGCTCAGGGTGCTCGTGTCCTGCTGCAGGGCATGGTGTGGGAGGGAACACCCTGTGTTCAAGCACCTCTTGCTGTCCCTGTTGCACACCAATCCGGTGGCCTTGGCCTGAGCCTGGTGTGCTTGGAGCTGGCTGCCTGTTAGCAAGGAAGTCTGCATTCCTCGCTCCCTACAGAGGGCGGAGGTGCGGGGGTCTCGGTGGTGGCTGTACTAACCTCCATGTCTGATTTTCTTCCAGAATTGCTGGACACCCACTGGCACAGAATGAGCGCTGCTTACATATGTTCCTGCAAGAGGAGACTATTGATAGGAATTACGTCCCAGGAAAAGTGCGCCAGTAGGAGCACCTGGCACTGTCTTCCTCCATTCCACCCTCCCTCCTGCAAAAATGACATTTATTTTTACACTAAATCTGTCTTCTCTGAACCAGCTTTTCCTCTCTCGAACCTCCCAGTTTGTTCAGTATTTTCCTCTTTTGTAACTGGCAGCAGCTTGTTCTACTGCTCTGGTCTTGGCCTAAAGGTATGAAGATTTATGCAAGTGAGCATGTTGTCCTGCACCTAGAGGCAGATGTGAATAGGTGTGGAGCAGGAACTTGCTTGTGGTGTTGTGTAGGAGCTGCCTCTGTCCCTGTACAGGAAGGTATGAGCTGACCTTCACTCCCCTGTCCGTGCAGCCCCAAGCATCTCTGCAGGAGACTCTGAAGAATAGCAGTTGTCATGTTGGTCAGTGATCGCATCAGGTATTAGAGTTTTAGTAAAGCTTATCCAAAACAGTGAGTAGGTGCCTGGGTGTGTTGGTCTTCTGTCCACCCCATTCACCCTGCATGAAACCCCCATTCTTCACTGTCTGGAAGTGCTGAGACCCAAGCCTACTCTGACCCCGCACTCAGCCTCCTGCATTAGAGACCCGTTTGGTGTATTCCTGTTAATCCCCCTCCTTTCTAACATGCTGCTGGCAGCTCGAGGGGTTTCCATGACGTGTGCTCTCATGATGCTCTGCTTGGGCAGTTTGGCATGTGGAAGCTGGGATAGCCTGGGCTGTAGCAGTACTGAGATGCCTTGGCCCAGGGTTTAGAAAACGCCACAGCTTGCTCTGTTGCGGGCTGGCGTGGTGGTGTTTCCAGTGGCACCCTGCTCAGCTGAGCTGTGGTGACCTTATCCTGTGCTCCAGCTGCAGTGGGGAGGAGGTGGGTCTGCCTGAGGAGGAGCAGGAGAGGGCTAGTGGGGGCTGTTGTCGTGTGCGGCCCTGACAGCTGCCACAGGAGGAGCCCAGCGGTGGGGCCTGGGCTTAGGCCATCTCTCCAGAAAGGGATGGCAGAAAATGGCTGGTCAGTCCTGGGTTAGATGTTTGCTTATGAAGCAGGAGAAGTAATAATGTTTTTTTATGTGTTCTCCCCTGTTCTGCAGTCAGCTAGGCAGTTACTTGTGTGGAAGTGAGGACACGAGACTGGTCAGGGAAGCATTCAGAGCTTGAGGGGAACCATGAGGCTGTGACTTGCTGCAGCCGAACTGTCCTTTGGAGGCTCCTCCAGCTGCCACAGCTGCAATGAGTGAGGTTGGCCTCAGCCTGGGGGTCTCCTCAGGTCAAGGCTGACTGGTTTATAAGCGTTTGGTCACTTTGTGGCAGCACATTTGAGCCTTTCTTGGAGCGTAGGCCTGCAGTGACTGCCCTCCTGTTCCTGCCAAGCATGTTCCCCAAGGTCCCTGTCGTGTCTCCTGGGTTTTCTGGTGAGGAACTGGCACTGCTGGGCAGTAGGTGGCTCTTGGGGAGGAGGAGAATTTGCTGAAACTGGGAGGGAACTGCTCCTGGGGCCAGCTCAGCGTGGGAAGGGCTGCGGGGCAGCACAGAGGCTGGTGCCAGTGGAGGTGGCCACGGTTCAGCCCCCGTCCCCCCGCTCGGGGCAGCCCCTTTCCTGCTGCCTGTCCTGCCGTGGGGCTGCCATCCACCCAGCTGTCTCCACCCTGTCCAGTGTAACGTCCAGGTTCCGTTCACATTAAACCACTGTGAAGCCAACTCTCTGCCTCGTCCTGGGGGCTGTGGGGGGGGGTGGGGGGGGAGTGGTGCTGGGGCGGCAGCAGCATTTAGAAGCGGTGGGGCGGGAGCAGTAAGAGTCGCCGGCGACCCCCGGCTCGCCGGCCGGTCCCGACCTGCTGTGTCACGTCGGCAGCCCCCTGGCCATGTCCTACCAGAGCATCTTCGAGGACCAGTGCCGCACCATCGTCAGCCTCCTGCTCGGTGTCACCGCTGCGGCCTCACCCTCCCCGGGACCGGCGGCAGCTCCCTGTAGCTCGACCCCACCGGGCCCACCACCTCCGCGCCACTGCACGCCTCACCACCGCTCTGTGAATGGGCCCCGGACAGCGCCAGGCCCGCTGCCCGCCTGAACACAGATGCTGGTGAGGCCACCGCCCCCGGGCCCGGCCTGTGGGGACCCCTGGGCTCTCCTGCCGCCTGCTGCCGACAGCTGCCACGGCCCAGTGCGGCCCCGCTCCCGCCTCCCACGGACCCCATGCTGTAAAGCAGCCCAATGCAGCACCGCACAGCCCCCCTGCGGCGGGCCGGGCCCTGTGGGGCGCCCCTGCATCCCTGCCCGGTCCCTGGGCCGCGGTGGTGGCCAGCTGACCGTGTCCCGGGCACAGGCTCCTCTGGCTCTGCAGCTCCCCAAGGTCAGCAAGAGGCTCAGTGCTTCGGGAACAAGGATCTCCCAGTCCCGAGGTGAGTCGGGTCGCTGAAGGGAGCCCCAGTGCAGCGACTGCTTCCGCGGTGCTGCAAAACCCTCTCTCTTCCCCAGGTACCAAGCTGACGCTGGCTGCCAAGTCCAGTCTGCAGCATCCCAGTGGGGCTTCACAGCTGGCACAACCTTCCGCTGCTCCCAAACCCGCCCCCCGGGACACAGGGATGAAAAGTAATTCTGCACCTGCCAGTTGCCTCACGTAAAGCGGGGAAGCTTGGGGGGACTGATGGTGCAGCGAGGAGGGAGAAAGGGGAGGCCTGGGCTGCAGCATGGGACAGGGAGCGGGCAGGTCGGAGCCCAAGAAAAGCGCTGGTGCTCTAAGCACTGTCCAGCCTCCTGCCAGACAGGAGTTGGCTTGCAGCCCTCACCCTGTGGTCTTGTGGGGTCACAGGGGGGCTGGTGCCCATAGGCCTGGGATGGGTAGCCTGGCTGGGCCCTGGGCTGTCCTAGGTGTAGCTGCTTTGGGGTAGCAGCCTCTGTACCTCATGTTTGTCCACTATAGCTGCTGGCAAGGTTGTGGGTTGCAGACAGCCCTCCCAGAGGTTCTCTTCAAGGATTCCTCTTCTGGCTTCTCGTTCCCGACTGCCGTCACTGGGAAAAGTGCCTTCCCACAAGCGCTTTTGCTCTGGTAAGGGTGTATCTGGGCAGAAGTCCCTGAGGCTCCGGTGTTGTGGAAGGGGGAGCTGCTGCTGCAGCTTTTGATGTCTCTGCTGCAGGGTCAAGGCTGATCTCTGGAAAAGGACAGGAGGGGGCAGTGTGTGCTCAGGCTCAGAGGAAGGACAGTGAAACACAGACTGGAAATGGTAGGCAAAGTCCATTTCTCTTGACAGGCACTCAGGAAAGAGCCTGAATAAATCTGGTGCTCTAGACTCCATAGTACAGGGACTGGCCCTGGCCAGCATATGTTGCTGTCAGGGCACTCTCTGAGCTGTATGGAGGTATGGTCCCAGGCAGGGGTGGGGAGCTGGAGTTTGCTCCCCTGTAGAGGGGAGCCCCTCTGGAGCTTTCCTGGCTCCTGACTGCCAAAGGCATGCTGAAAACCAAGTGTCCTGTGAGTGTACCACAGCGAGCAGAGTGTATGTTTCTCCATTGGGCTCTGGTGGATTCTTACCTTGTATCAGCGAGAGTGTGGGGAAACATGGGCAGCTGCCTCTGAGCCCTGCAGAGGATGAGGAGGCTGTCTCTGCCCTGCTGGCCCGTTTGAAGAGAGGCTGGGGGTGACAGTTATATTTCTAGTGGCAATGCTTGTCTTCACAGGTAGGGTTGACCAGACGTGGGAGTGTGTGGAGCTGTCTTTTTTTAGTGAGTTGGTTCCTGCCCTGACTCCAGGGTGTGGAGATGCAGTGGCTGCTGAGCAGGTAAGAGCCAGCTGTGTCCTGACACCACAGGGTGTTCAGACGGTAGCTTGGGCCAGCTGTGCCAGACGTGGGAGGTGATGGGGCTTGGGGCTGCCAATTTCTGGTCTGGCACCTGAATTGCTTCAGCTTTTCCCTGGGTTTTACACAACACCTTGTGCATTTGCTGCAGGTCAAATTTTTACCACCTTTCCAGTGCTTAGGGAACCACAGGCTCACTGTTTGGGGGTGACCACCCCCTGCATCACACTCACACCCTGTCCTTGCCAGTCTGCAGGTGATCAGCTGTCCCAAGAGCTAAAGCGTGTAAGGAATGAGCTGGAGCGAGTGAAGGGCGAGCTTGGTACGTGGGGCTGGTTGTTTTAGGAGGCTGTGGTACACCTGCAATCTAGATGACACCCCCTGCACTTGTACCTGGAGCCCAGTGTCTGCAGCTCCATGGGGATGGGGCTGGTGTCTTGTCTGGGGACAGAGCAGGATCCCAGCCTCTGCGCCAGAGGGTCTGGGGATGAGGTGTTCAGGATGGGCTGAGCAGACACCTACTTGCCTCCTGCCTGCAGCTAAGAAGACCGCTGAGTGTGAAGCATATCGCCAGACGATCTCCTCCTTGCAGGCTCAGCTCACAGCAGCAGGTATGTTCCCTCAGCCCTGGGTGGGCTGCATGAATGCTCCGGTGATCCCTTGCCAGTGTAACTGCGGGCTGCCGGGTGGAAGGGACACAGCTCATGGCCTTCCCTGTGGGGAAGGTGATGAGTGCCACGAGCAGCAATGCTTTGATGCTGCCATTGCTCCCCAGGAATCTGTCCAGAAGGCGCAGCAGTGGAGGAGAGTGGTGACTTGGGGAGTGACTGACAGCTAGCACGCGGGAACACTCATAGCAGCCACTTCACAGAATCACAGAATGTCACTTGTCTGTTGTATTTGTGGCACTCTTGAGTTCATGGGTTTTTCACTCCTTCTGTTTAAAATAAAGGTGTCTTTTTGCAGTGGTGTTTGCTGTCTGCTGGGGCAGGGCCAGTGCCTGATGCTGCCTGCTGCTCTCCAAAGGGCTGGGCAGAAAGGGCAGGGCTGTGTCCAGCTGTGGCTGGTTCTGCTCAGCTGGAAACTTGAGGTCTGCTGTGTGGAGAAGGTGGGTGCTTGGGGGATGGAGGCACAGCATGGCTCTGGGGAAGCCTTTTTGGACAAACCTGGTGCTTCCAGGCAAGATGCTTGGATGTGTGGGTGGTGGCAGGCAGTTGTATGGGCAGGTTTCTGCCTTAAACTACCTTCACACTGGATGTGAGAAGAGCCAGTGCTGGCAGATGGCACATCGGGCTTCTACAGCCGTTAGCTGTTACTTACCATTTTATTAGCTGGCAGCTTGTGTCAGTGTCTAGGTGGTGGGGAAGCAGCACTTGGGACCTAGTTCCTCACTGTTCCTGCCTGTCAGCACAGGAAGCTCTGTCCTGCTGCCTTCTCTCCAGCAAGCTGACACAGACACCTTGTCGTGCTGCCTCGTGTCTGGGTGAGGATTTGGAGAGTCCCACTGTTGGGCGCTGGCAGCCCTCAAGGCTGGGCCAGGAAGGATGACCTCCTCCCGCTCCCCTGTGCTCTTGGTGGTGTTTCTGGCCACCCTGGTGTGCCGCAGGCAGCCCACACCCCTTCCTGCAGTGGCTGCCATTGCCTGTGCACAGGGGTGGCTGTGTGGGGACACTTATTCTGCTGTCTCCCACCCCTGCTTGGCACTCAGTCGCCGAGGTGAGCAGCTGCGGTGTCGGTACCATCTGCAGTTTTCAAGAAGGGTGATTACAGGCCTGTCAGTCTCGCTTCAGGGCCTGTTAAAATTATGGAGAAGGTTATTCTGGGGGTTATTGAAAAGCACTTGAGAGACAGTACAGTCACTAGTCATAGCCAGCACAGATTCACAAAGGGAAAGTCCAAATTAACCAACCTAATTTCCTTTTTTGACAAGATCACCTGTCCAGTTGACCATGGGAAGCCAGTAGATGTGGTGGGTTTGGATTTTAGCAAAGCTTTTGATGCTGCCTCTCACAGTATCCTTCTGGATAAACTGTCCAGTGTGGGGGACTATGGTGGGACCGTGGATTCACTGACGGAGGGCATGGAAACAGAAATTAGCCTTAAAGATATTAAGGCCTACCTGTGAGAAAGATGAGAGTAAAGGAGTATCTGGAGTTATTAAGGTGTACTTGTGAGAGAGAAGGGAGTAGAAGAGTAACATTGATGACAGCAAAATTAGCCCATGAGATGTTACTACTGTAACTTGTAACCAAGAGTGAAGAGACACACGAATTGGTAAAACTGTATAAAAATGCACTTGTGACAATAAATCGCATCTACTACTTTCAGCCTGGAAGATCTTGGTCTATGTTGTTTGTCCGTCTCAACCGCGACAGTCCAGCACTCCACTAGAAAAGTCCATAATGTCCTGGGCAAACAACTGGCTGACGGGTCAGGCCCAAAAGCTTATGGTAAATGAGGTTACAACAGGCTGGTGGCCACTCAGCAGTGGGGTTCTCAGGGCCTAATTTTAGCGCTAGTGCTCTTCAATGTTTTAATAAATGATCTGGGTGCAGGAATCTCAGGTACATTATGTAAGTTTGCTGATGATACTAAACTAGGAGAGGTATGGAGTCCCTTGAAGGTAGAGAGTCAGAGATCTGCATCAACCTGTATGACGATGGTTTTTACTACTCACAGATTGCTGGATGAGCCCAAATTAAGTTTCACATCAGTTATTTAGCTTAAGTAAATGTGTACTAAATAGAATGAATCACCTAGAATTATAAGGTTGCTGAATTATAAGGTCTGCTGAATTTTCTGAAATCTTAAAGTATTTGCTGTGAAGTTCTCATATTTACCAAACTTCCATCTACTTCATGTAAACAGAAGCTGCTACACTGAACATCTGTGAGATAGGGCCTGTTTTGCACTTTGCTGTCGTTCAGACAAAACAACACCTTCAAGGCTATGAACTATAAACTATATCTACAGCTAAACAAAAGAAAGGCCCATGTGAGATCAGTAAAAAATAAGTGAGAAATGTGAAAAAGTGAGAAGCAAGAAGACCACAGCCTCAAACATCGCTATTGAACTAAATAATGGTGTGAGGGACAGATGGATAGTCTATAAGGATACAAAAATCCAGAGATTTCTATGTGTGGGGGGAACCTCTGCAAAGGCACCCAGCTCAAGCCAAGCCTCCTGCTATACTACTCCATTAAATAATTTATTTCTATGAACTCTCATGCTGAGCGTTTGCTTTGAGAGACCTGGTATCCAGACTTCGGAGCAACCTGACACTGGGCCTGTGGAGAGGATGGGAACAGGCTGAGATGACTTTGAAATCCTAGCCAAGCGATATAATGAATTGGATGTGCACATATAACCCTTTGGCCATAAATACATATAATCCTGTACATGTTTTCCCTTACCCTCTATGTCTCTTAGACTTAAACGGTTGATTAAGTCTGAGGCTAAGTTTGGATCCCACAACACCCAGGCTCCTCTCTGAGAAGTTTAGAAAGCAAGGGGGTCTGTTATGAACCTGGTGCCTGAACAGGAGGGCCTTCCTGTACCCTTGTGCATCTCCTGTCCCCATATAAATCCCATGTAAGTCACATATCACTAGAGGGACATGAGACTACTATAGCGTGTCCAGAAGAGGGCGACCAAGACGGTGAAATGCTTTGAAGGCAAGACAGGAGGTCGCTCGGTTTGCTCAGTTTGGAGAAGGCTGAAGGGTGACCTCGTCACAGTCCACAGCTTTCTCACAGGGGTGCAGTGGAGGGAGAACTGCTGATCTTCTCTCTCTGGTGACCAGAGATAGGACACAAGGCAACTAAATGAAGCTGTGTCAGGGGAAGTTCAGATGGGACAGTAGGAAAAAGTTCTTCACTGAAAGGGCAGTTGGTCGCTGGAACAGGCTCCCCAGGGAAGTGGTCACAGCACCAAGCCTGTCAGAGTTCAAGGAGCATCTGGATGATGTACTTAGTTTAGTTTTAGGTAGTTCTGTGAGGAGCAGGGAGTTGGACTTGATGATCCTTATGGATCCCTTCCAACTTGAGATATTCTGTGATTCTATGCTCCTGTCATGGAGGGTGATGGGGTTCCAAGGGCTGAATTTGATCTGCTTCTGCAGGGCTTTTGGCCCTCTCCCTAGGCTGGAGCCACTTCCTACTCTCCTTGGTGCTGGCTGTTTGCGCCCTGCCACTGTTTGCCTTCCTGCTGCTCCTGTTGGGACGTGTGCTTGGCTCGCTCCATGCCTCTGCCTGCTCCCAGCCCTTGGCCTATGCTGCTGGATCAGGGCCCTGAACTGGGTGGAGGGGAGAGCTGTAGTCTGGGGGGTGAGGATGTGGCACTGCCACATTGGATGTGGAGCTGCATGTGAGGTCTGGGAGCTGGAGCCATGTTTGGTGCCCCGGTGCTGCTCCCTGCCCGAAACTTCCTCCCAACATCTGCTGTCGCAAGATAGTTTCTGGGAATAGGCGAGTCTTGGTGTCATTCCCCCCTCACGACTCTGCGTACTCAGCATCTGCTTGGCTAGGCTGGGGTGTCCCCTTATGGAGCCCTGATGTGCCCATGGTGCTGCTGGTCCTCCCCGAGAGCACCTTCAGCGATGGCGACACCCGCGGTGCTGCAGGCAGCGGGGTTTTGGCTCAGCAGGTCCCTGCCTGATACAGGCAGCCCAAGAAGCAGCAGGAAGCGCCCACACACGAACAGCCACGCTGCGGGGGATTTCTAGATCTTGATCTCGGGCTCACTTCCTTAGTGGGGAGTGCACAGCCAGGAAGGGGAGGAGGCGTGGTGAACCACGGTTCATTCATCTTCAGGGCTGAGAGCGGGACGAGAGCCTGCGTCACTGCCTGGCAGTTGCGCTCACAGGATGCTGCGCGATTTCCCTCACTTTGAGGCCATTTTGCTGAGCGGAGACTTTTTGTCTCCCTGGCCCTCATGTGTCCACCCCCGGGGAAGGCGGGGTGGGCAGCGTGTAGAGCCCTGCCCAGTGCTCCTGCCTGCTCTGCTGCCAACGCTGGAAGCCTGTTGCCTCTGCATCCTCGGCAGCAGCGCTGAAGCAGAGTCTTGCCCGCGATGCCAGGGAGGGGCTGACTCACCTCCCAGCATCGCTGCCTGTTTGAGTGGGTGCTCACGCCATGTGAACGCTGGGTTGCATCAGAAGCCAGTTTTCCGTGTGGCTGGTCCCAGCCTGCCTGCTGGAGGGAAGGCTGCCGGCTGCCGCCTCGCTGCTGGCTGCCAGCCTGAACAGTCCCCAAGACTGGTGTTTCTCATCACTTAGAGCTGCCTGTTGCTCCCGCAGCAGAGTTGAGGAGGCTGTAGCGGAGCAGTGCGGGCGCTGGCCGGGACCCCCTCCCTGCGGAGCACATGGGGATCGGGGCAGAGCCCCCTTCGCCTCGGGCTGAGCTCCGGCCACACTCCCTGCGGCAGGGCTGGGCTCCCCACTGCGCCCCAGCCCTCGCCTCGCTCCCAGCCCCGGAGGGGGAAGGCCGGGCCAGGCTCTGCCCCCTCCTGGCACATCTAGGTTCGGCGGACCCTCCGCCGACCTCTCCGTGGCTGATGCCGCCGGCCGTACGGTCCCCTGCCCTGGACTCGGCATTGCAGCCCACAGCAGTCCCACACCCAGGGGCCGAGCCGCGTCTGACCCGCCCCGCCCCCGCCCCGGTTCTATTTATGACATATCTATATACTATATATATATATACACTTTTTTTTGTTTGTTTGTTTAAAATCTGTGCTCTGACGGGTCTCAGTGCGTGGAACTGGGCACGGGCAGGGCCGAGAAGGGACAGACTTTCTGAGACTGCGGGGCGGGTTTGCGGGGCGGCCACCCCGGGGGCGGGGGTGAGCGTGTAAACGGGGCGGCTCGGGGGGGTGCGCGCGGGCAAGGGGCGGGCGGAGACGTTACGCTCTCCAACCCTTTCACCGGCAGAGGCGGCGGCGCCAGTCGCGAGGCGAGTGGAGCGGAACGGGGCCGCACCGGAGCAAGCCGAGCCGTACCGAATCGAACCGAACCGAACCACCGGTGAGTCGCGGCGGGCGCCGCCGCCGGGCCAGGCGGGTCCTGGTGCAACGGCTGCCGCGCTTGCATCAGCCGCCGCCCGCACGTGGAGTCGGTACGGGCGGCAGTCGGGTCCTGCCGCGGCATCCCGCTCCCGTCCCGCCATCTCCGGGGCAGCGCCGGGCTCCTCGGCGGGACGGAGCGCGGCTGGCAGCCCCCGGGATCAGAGATGCCCCCACGGGGGTTGGGACGAGGCTCTTGAGCGGGGGCTGGCGGGCCCCGGCACTTGTTGGCGGCGTGCGGGTGGGCAGCGGCATGTGGGTGGGCAACGGGATCCGGGTGGGCAGCGGGATGCGGGTGGGCAGCGGGATGCGGGTGGGCAGCGGGATGCGGCAGACAGCGAGAGGGTCCTGCCGGCGGGAGCTGTCGCCCGACACGTTGCATCTCCTCCTCTGCGCGCTCTCCATCGCCAGCATGACAGCGTGGCTTTTTGTGAGTCACCTCCCCGGCCATGAGCCGAGCCTCCCTGGAACCAGCCGACCCGGCTGAGCAGCTTGCCCTAGACCAGCTCTGACGGGAGCTGCTGGGGGTCTCGGTGCATAACGTGCTCCTTTCACAGGGCACGGCGAGTCCCAGCACAGCAGGGCCTGCCGGCGTTAGGAAGGGGAGGCTCTCCCACATCTTCCTGCTTGGTTGCTGTTCGCGCTTTTTTTCTCCGCCGCTGCTCTGTTTCTACTGCCAACCCCAAGCAGAGCTCACATTGAGCCTCAGAAACCCTCGGAGCAATCGAGCAGAACTGGAGAAGGCAGCCAGAGCCGTGCAGGCAGTGGCTGGGGGGTGTGCCAGTGCTGGGGCACTTGTTGTTCCCCTGAAACCTGGCCCAGAGGCTGCCCTGAGCTGGGAGAGCAACTTGGGCCAAGGCTGAATGTGCCACGTACCAGCTCAGGAGGAGGTTTTTCCAGAAACGGGATGGTTTGCTGGTTATAAGGAAGCTGGTGGCTGCCACTGCAACTCTGGTAATCCCCTTCAGTGGAAAAGGGTCACAGACTCATCCTCGTGTGTACTTTACGCTGATCCATACAGCACAATGGTGCTGCCCCGGGCACTTGTCTGGAGTGTGTTTCATTTCCCAACAAAGGGAGCAGCCTGTGGGGAGAAGGGGCTGGTGGACAAGTGGTCCAGTGCTGGGCACAAGGCGCCAGCTGCAGATCTGAGCATTGGGAAGCTGCTTACCTTGTGGCTCCACTCAGCCTGCGCAGGCTGCCTGCTCTACAGAGTGCTCATCTTCCAGAGGTTTTTGGGGATGAACGGCTGCTGTGAACAAAGGGAGTGGGGGTGTTGCACATTTAGGGCGATTGCAGCCTGCGGAGCTGCTCATCAAGGACTGCCAGCACGCAAGGGATGTGTACTGGGGTCCTGCGCTGTGCATCTGGCCATACATCCCTGCTGAGGGTGTAGTGCAGATGCTGGGAGCAAAGGAGGAATGGCAATGTCCCAGTAAGTCAGCCCAGACTGCCAAATCCTCTGCTGGAGGAATGCTTTGTCTCACTGCCATCCCTGTTGCACATGCCCACGCATAAGGCCTGAGGGATGCTCCAGCAGTCAAGTTTGGACTGAGGGATCTCCAGGCTGCCAAATCAGTGTGGAGTTGCTGGGAGACAGTGGGCAAGCTCTGGGACATGCCCGGCAGCCCTGTGGTGGAGACCACACAGGGCTTGTGCAATAAGCCTGTTTCCCACTGTGGACTTGCTGGGTTTCTCCCTCGCCTTGCTCTCCTGGTGCAGAGGCTGTGCAGGTATGGTGTGCGCAGCCCCATGGTGCTTTGAGGCAAGCTGTTGTGGTCTCTGCCCCACCAGTGTGGTGGGGGCTTGGTGCTGACGGGTCAACCAGGAGCAGGCGCACAGCTCCTGTGGGCATCACTGCCTGCCCTGGTCCCTGCAGTGTGGGTTCTGCTGCCTGCAGGGCACTGAGCTTCACGCTCCTCTGGTCCCTTCTCTTGCAGGGGTTTTGAGCCGCTGAGCACCACCCACGAGAGGACAAGATGTTCGGGGGAAAAATGACCAGTGTTGGGAAGAAGCTGATCCGCCGGCGCATGGTGGATCTGAGCTCTGAGGACACTCATTTTGCTCGCTGCCTCTCCACACTGGACCTCATAGCCCTGGGGGTGGGCAGCACATTGGGGGCTGGTGTGTACGTGCTGGCTGGGGAGGTGGCCAAGGACATGGCTGGTCCCTCCATCGTTCTCTGCTTCCTGGTGGCTGCTCTCTCGTCGGTACTGGCTGGACTCTGCTACGCAGAGTTTGGGGCACGTGTCCCCAAGACTGGCTCTGCCTACCTCTACAGCTACGTCACCGTTGGTGAGATCTGGGCTTTCACAACTGGCTGGAATCTCATCCTCTCCTATGTGATAGGTACGGGGCCAGGCAGGGTGATGGCATATGTGCCCAGGCTCTTTCCAGCATGGCACTGGCAGTGTGGGGGGGCTCATGGGGGCAGCGTGTGGTGCTGCGGGAGCTAAGTGTGGGGTGGGATCAGCAGGGAGGTGGGTGCTGGGATGGGAGTGGCTGGTGCTGCTCTGCCCTGGGCTTGGACTGATGAATAGGTTTGTCATTGACCAGGTACAGCCAGCGTGGCTCGAGCCTGGAGCGCAGCATTCGACAACATCATCGGTAACCACATCTCCAACTTCTTCATGAACAAGACCACAGTGCACGTGCCAGGGGTTCTGGCTGAGTACCCAGACTTCTTTGCTGTGATATTGATTGCGCTGCTCACTGGTGAGTGTGTAGGAGAAGCTCTGTGGCACTGGTGGTGGCATGGGAGCCTGGAGAGTCCCCACTCACCCCTTCTGTCCCTGCAGCATTGTTGGCCTTTGGCGTTAGTGAATCCGCCCTCGTGAACAAAATCTTCACGGCAGTGAACCTAGTGGTGCTGGGCTTTGTCATCATCGCTGGCTTCGTGAAGGGAGACATCAAGAACTGGCAGCTCTCAGAGAAGGACTACATCAACCGCTCGGATGTCAGGTGAGGAAAGCAACCGTGCCAGACCAGGGTCCGTCACAGGGCTAGCACCAGCCCCGCTGCCCACGCACCCCATGGCAGCTGCTCTCTTCCCTCCTTTCCAGTAAAAAAGCCTTTGGCTCTGGTGGCTTTGTCCCCTTTGGACTGGAAGGGATTCTGACCGGTGCTGCCACCTGTTTCTACGCCTTCGTGGGCTTTGACTGCATCGCCACTACAGGTACCAAGTTGGGTGAGGGTGGTGCCGGCATTTCCGCAGCACAGCTGGCAGATGGCTGGGACCTGCTGGGGAGGATGCTCCGTGGCGTGGGAAACAGCCTGTCGCACCATCCCTGGGGGGCCTCCCCGTGGCAGCTCTGTCCCCAGCTGGGCCAGCACAAAAGGACTCCCAGCCTGCCCTGCCCCAGGAAAAGGGGCTCCCCACACTGCGCGGTGGGAGCGGGGCTGCACCCTGACTGTGCAGGGAGCTCCCAGGGCAGCAGGGAGCCTTTCCGCTGCTGAGTCGGGGCTGCAACAGCGCTGGGAATTGCTAGTGCCTCCTGGTTATTTCCCAGCTTCAAGCAACATTTTTCTAAATGACTGAGTTCGTGCAGAACCGCCGCTCTCCGGAGCGCAGGAAGCCCTCTTAATTTCCTCTCATTCCTCCAGGAATCTACTTAGTGGGTGGCTGGTACAGGCTGTTCTGCCTGACCTCCCTGCCTGTGCCTCCCTGCCTGTGCCTCCCCGCCCCCAGGAGCTGCCCGGCAGCTCCCTCCATCCCTCCTACGGTCCCAAGTCCCTTGCTGGGGAGCAGGAGAGCAGGGCTTTTGCAAAGGCTGGGGAGCAGAGGGCACAGTGCTGTGTTGCCCTGCCTGTGCAGACAGAGGGTCCACTTTCAGTAGGCTCTGGTGGGGACAGAGAGCTGGCATGGCTGGGGGGGCTGCAAGCCCAGCTGCCAGGCAGCCGCATGCCTGGAAGCGGGGGCTGTAGCCACGTGCTTCTGTTCTCAGCAGTCCTGAAGCCTCTGCCAGCACAGCAGGATGCTCGGGACCCCTCCTTTCCAACAGCCCCTGCCTGTGCTGCCGTGGAAGGTCCCTGCTGCAGCTCATCCCCCAGAGCCCGCTGCCCTGCTCTGTGGATGCTCTGGAGCCCTTAGTACAGGAAAGACATGGTTCTGTTGGAGCGAGTCCACAGGAGGCCACAAAAATGATCAGAGGGCTGGAACAGCTCTACTGTGAGGACAGCCTGGAGAAGAGAAGGCTCCAGGGAGAGCTTATTGTGGCTTTTCAGTACTTAAAAGGGACCAATAAGAAAGATGGACACAGACTTTTTAGAAGGGCATGTTGCGACAGGAGAAGGGGTGATGGTTTTAGACTAAAAGAGGGGAGATTCAGGCCAGATGTGAGGAAGAAATTTTTTACAATGAGGTTGGTAAAACACTAGCACAGGTTGTCCAGAGGGGTGATAGATGCCTCATCCCCAGAAACATTTAAGACCAGGCTGGATGGGGCTCTGAGCAACCTGCTCTAGTTGAAGATGTCCCTGCTTATTGTAGGGGTGTTGAACTAGATGAGCTTTAAAGGTCCCATCCAACCCAAACTATTCTATGATTCTATGCTGCCTCTTGTCTCCACACAGGGGAGGAAGCCAGGAACCCGCAGCGCTCTATTCCCATTGGCATCATTGTGTCCCTCCTCATCTGCTTTGTGGCTTATTTCGGGGTCTCTGCGGCCCTGACCCTCATGGTGCCCTACTTCCTCCTGAACAAGGAGAGTCCCCTGCCTGAGGCTTTCAAGGCAGTGGGCTGGGAGCCTGCCCGCTATGCCGTTGCCGTTGGATCGCTGTGCGCCCTCTCCACCAGGTAGGACTGTCTCTATCCCCGGTACCTCCTGGGGACCAGCAGCAGGAGTCCTGGCTGCGCTGGTGATTTGCCCTGTCCAGCTGCTCTCCTGCTCCCAGCACAGAGCTGGTCCTGACCCTGTCTGGGTGTGGACAGCTTGCCTGGCAGGCCCTGAGCCATCTCTCCCCATGGCAGCTTGCTGGGCTCCATGTTCCCCATGCCCCGTGTGATCTATGCCATGGCAGAGGACGGGCTGCTCTTCAAGTTCCTCTCCAACATCAACAGCCGCACAAAGACCCCTCTGTCAGCCACCGTTGCCTCGGGTCTCCTTGCGGGTAAGGCTGCCGGCTGCCACCTCACACTCAGCCCCACCGTGGTCTGGAGTCATTGTTCATGCTGTGTGTCCTCGTTGCAGCGGTGATGGCCTTCCTGTTTGACCTGAAGGACCTGGTGGACCTCATGTCAATTGGCACGCTGCTGGCCTACTCCCTGGTGGCGGTGTGTGTGCTCATCCTCCGGTGAGTGCCTTCTCTCGCGTGGCGGTGCATGGCGTGAGTATGCCGTGTGTCAGTCCTGGGGCTTGTGGCCACAGCTTTTTCCTGGGGGGACACAGCCTTGGGAAGCTGCCCACTGTCCCCTTGGGCTGGGAAGTTCCTCGGGCTCCGCTGCAGCTTGTTTCATCTGCTCAGGTACCAGTCCGGGCAGCTGAACTCCTCAAAGGCCATGGAAATGCTGGAGCTGAATGGGAATGAGGAGGAGAGGGTGATCATGAACCCCATTGTTACCGCTGCCAGTGCCCAGCAAAAAGAGACACTGTCTCTGGCAAAGCTCTTCAACCCACCTGGGGACATCCCCACCAGGATCTCAGGGCGCATTGTCTACGTCTGTGTCTCTGTTATCGGTGAGTGACTGGGAGCTGGTGGCCAATGTCTCCCCCAGCCAGGGGCCGGAGTGTTTTGGTGTGTCTCTGTAGAGCCAGGAAGGGATGGTAGGCATACTGGGTGGAGGAGAGCAGGCATCAGACCTGTTCTGCTCTGAGCAGGGTGCCAAGCGCAGGGCATGGCTCAAGTTTGGGATGCGTGGGGGCTGATGGAGGACATGGGTGCTAAGCCAGGCATGTGTGGATGGTCATGGGAGCTCCCTGTGACAAGCCTAGCCCAAGCTGGCCACCCAGTGAGGTTGGTCCCCAGGCCTAGAGAGTGCTGGGGCTTGGCCAGCAAGGTTTGATCTGCCCATCAATGGCTTCATTGTGCAGCCAGAGTGGGGAGGCTGAGCCAGTCCTGGGTAAGTGTCAGAGCTGGGTTCGAGCGCAGCTGAGTGCAGGCTCCCCTTGGCTTGCTGGGCTGTCGAGTTCCCCTGGCAAGGCACTTTCCTGAGGTGCTGGGATGGGTGTTGGAGCCACCATGTGACCAAGAGGAGTGGGTACCTCAGCCCAGCTGTTGGTGAGGCTTGGGGTCCCAAGGAGACCATGTGCCCTGCAGCCTCCTGACTGCCCCCTCCATTGCAGCTGCACTGATCACTGTCATCTGCGTGGTCCTGACCCTCAAGGTGACTGCGCTGAAGGATGCCAGCGTGGGCTGGATCACGGCTCTGGTGCTGCTCCTTGTGGCTCTGCTTATTCCCACCATCATCGTTTGGAGGCAGCCGCAGAGTGATGCACGGTTGAATTTCAAAGTGAGTGCAGCCCCCCCCAGCCTAGTGTCTGCACCCCCATGGGCCTCTGGCAGGGTCTGGGCCACTGCAGGGTCTGCCAGGACTCACTGCTGAGCAGTTACTGTCCAGGAAAGCCCAGGTTCCTGAGACACGGCTCTCTGAGGTGCAGTCCCCAGCAGAGAAGTGCCAAGATGCTCTCTGGGCTGTGGGAGCCCTCTCTGTGGCCAGGTGCATCCTCGAGCCTGGCTGTGTCCCTCAAGGTGCAGCTGACATGGCATCTCTTGTCCCTCTCAGGTACCTTTCCTCCCACTCCTGCCAATCTTCAGCATGTTTGTTAACATCCTGCTGATGGTACAGCTGAGTGCTGGCACCTGGGTGCGGTTTGCTATCTGGATGGCTGTGGGTAAGTGTCCTGCAGAGGGGAGCGTGGTACTCACAGGGTCTCCCCTGGGCGGCTGTTGCCCAGGGTGGCAGCTCACGGCTGTGCATTTCAGTGTGGAAACTGTCCTGCAGGTTTTATGATTTACTTTGGCTATGGGATTCGGAATAGCGTGGAAGGGAAAAATGCAGAGGAACCCTGTGCCACAGTAGAAAAGCCCCTGCACCACCCTGGAGGGGACCTTGGCCCCAGCACTGCTGCGATTTGAGCGACCGGGCACCGGCACTCCGTGGACCTCCGCCAGCATTCCCACTCGGGGACAAGGTCATGATCCACATGGTACATCCATCCCATCCCACAGGGAGCAAGTCCCAGGGTCAGGACACGGAGCCGGGCTATGCGCTGCCCTTTCCCCTCGCAGAGCAGTGGTCACGGAGACACGTCCCCAGGCTGGTTGGGAGCGCTGGTGGCCCGGGGCTGGTGTCTCATCCCCCAACCCTGCCAAGTGGCAGTGACGCCAGCATGGCCCTCCCATCATGGAAGATACTGTCAGAAATGCTGCTTTCCCTGCACACAAGAGTCCCCATGTGATGGTGCAGCTCTATTTGTTCCGTCTGTCCATGTGGCTGTGGTCACCACCTCCTCTTTGTGCTTTCCAGGCACCAGGTGTGTACATGGCAGCTATGACTGGAGCCTTGTGATGAGGCTTGTGTCTTGTTCTGGTACTGTCAGCATCCCAGTGCTCCTTGGCAGCACAGGGCTCAGCTGGCCAAAACCCAATTTGTGCCTGGGATTCGCATCCCACACTGAGCCCTTTGCTGTCCCGGCAACACTGCTTGGTGTGAGCATCTCACTTGGTTGTCTGTGAAGATGTTTGCAGTGTAACCACACCAGTGTCCAACCTCGTATGCTTTTGTATAGTTGGTATTTTAACATTGACTTTTATACTTATTAAACTAAATGTCTTTTAAGTGCTTGGCTCTGTTGGTCCTGCCGCATCTTGTGTTAATGCCCTGTGGTCACAGACCCCACGTGCTGCTGGGCCGGGTGCCAGGCTGGTGCCAGCGCAGAGCAGGGCTTGGCTGTGCTGGGTGAGCTCCCTGCCCTAAAACTGCCATCTGGAGCCACCAGCCCTCACACTGTCCCCAGGGACCGTGAGCCAGGAACCATGGAACAGGGCTCCAGGCCAGCTGTGGGCAGGACACCAGCCTGCCATGGCTCTGCCCTGCAGGAGCTGTGCTGCCTGGGACTGTGTCACCAGGTCTCAGGGCAGCAGCTCCAGTTAAGTACTTGGAAATACCTCCTTGAAGCTCCAGCAATGGCCTGTGGAAGAAGCGTGGCCAGGAGCTGGGCTGCATCCACATGAGAAGATGACGACTTCCCCGATTCTGGTCTGGTCTAAATCAGCCCTGACAGATTATTTTGCAAAATAAACTAATTTAGGGCAGATGGATCTTGCAGGGTTTTAGCATCTCTCTCTGTTTCCTGGCAGTGGAGCAGGGTCACTGCACGGTCAGTGGTGAGGTCGCCCACACCATCAGCTCTGCTTGGGCCCTGGGCTAGAGCTCAGCCCTGCCCCAGGACTGTGCCTGGGGGACGGTGCTGCAGCACCTGCTCTGGCCCCATGCCAGGCACTGCCTGTCCTGCTGCCCTGGGCCAGGGTGCCCTGCCAGAGCCTCCAGCTCCAGCCCTCAGGTGCAGCTGACTCTTGGTACTGGCTCCTTGCAGGTGCTTCCAGCTCTCCAGGTCATGCCAGTGGCTCGGTGTGCTGCACTGGGTCCCATCACCCTGCCTGGTGCGTATCTTCTGGCTGGGGGCAACACATGGGGCCCTGCTGAGCCCGCAGTGCCCCCAGCACCCATGCACCCAGGTTCAGGTGCTGTTGCCCAAGCCTAGCAGGCAATGGGGCAGTGATAATGGCTGCAGCTCTCACCCCCTGGCTTGGCACTGCTGCAGCCTCCCACGCCTTTCTTTGTGCACATGTCCCCATGCATGTGTGCATGTCCACACCCATGGCTGTGTGTGAGTCTGTTTGTGCCCATGGGCATGTCTGTGCCTGGCTCCAGGCCATCCCACTGAGCACTGATGTCCCATCCTGGGCACCCATTGGGACTGGCAGAGCTCTGGACATGGAGTGGGGTACTGGAAGCCCTGGGCAGCTCCCACTGGGACAGCCCAGCAGGGAAGCAGCCGTCTGGCAACCACCAGTCCGTGCCAGTGTGGTGGGCTGGTGCCATCCTGCCATGGGTGCAGGTGCTGGAGGGAGCACAGCAGCCCTGTCTACCCCTGTGCTGGTCACCCTATCCACCCCCGGGTCTCGTGCTGGGCACCCTATCCACCCCTGCGCCCTGTGCTGGGCACCCTATCCTTGGCTGCCTGCCCCAACCCTGGGACTGCATCCTTCCGCCATCTGCCTCCTTCTGCCCCACCCCAGCTGGCAGAGCTGCCAGGGATGGCACCGCATCCTCCACCAGGCAGTGCCTCTACCTTTCTCAGGCCCCACTGGCGTTATTGTACATCTCGGTGCATCAGTTGGTGGGTGAATAACACCCAGCCTCAGCCCCAGCATGTTGCTGGCACAAGGGAGCAGCCCGTGCTGCTGCTGCGCCAGCCTGCGTGTGGGCTGCTGAGATGCTGTGAGAGCAACCCGGGGCTCCATCGTGCAGAGAGCGGCCCGGATGGAAGCGTGTTGCTGGGTGAAGGCTGTCAGGTGCTGGGGGCTGCAGGGTGTGCTTTCCCGTCCTGTGCCAGTCTGGAAGGGGCCATTTTCAGGTTTGAGAAAATGCAGCAAAAAGCACATCCTGGCTTTGCCACTGAGGGGCCTGGTCCCCAGCCTTGCACGCAGCTGCTTGTCGTTTGCCTCATCAGCCAGGGAGTTTCCGCCCAAATTGACAGCACAGGCTGTGTTCTTGCCTGCCGCCCAGCCATGGGCCTCTCTGAGGCAGCTCCAGCCCTGGCAGAATGGCTGGCAGAGCCCTGGAGGGGGCCAAACAAGCTTGGAGCTGCTCCCCTGCCTGTGCCTCTGCTGCAGCATGGGTGCCAGACAGACTGGGCACAAGTGCGGGCAGCAGGGAGGGCTGGCTCCTGTTTCAGTGCTGTCTTGCTGGCTGTAGTGCTGTGGGGGCTGCTCAGACAGGCCCCTCTGGGGGCTACAGCCAGGGCTTGGTTTGTGGTTCCCCTCTTGTCATTCCACCTGGATTTAAAGGGGAGCTGGAGGGCTGTTGGCTCTGGCTGTGTTTGGCCCCAGCCATGCTGAGGGGCAGGCAGTTGGGGCAGCATGGCAGTGATGACATGCTCTGGCCGTGGGCCATACTGGGGATGCAGCACGGGTGGGTCAGGGAGTGCAGAGAGCTGGTCGGTCTCAGGCCCTCTCCCCACTTGGCTCCAGCCCATCCCCTGTGACTTTCATAACCCCACGCACTGCCGCGTGTCCGGTGCAGACCCCGGTTACCTTCAGGGAACAAAGGGCTTTCCCAGTGGAGGTGGGATCGGAGCAGCTCTCTCTGCACACCAGCTGCTTGCTGAGGAAGAGCCTTTGGGGAGGCTGCTGAGAGGAGCCTGTGTGCCTACACAGGCTTGGGACAGGATGGAGATGGAGGGCTGTGTCGCTGAGCGGCTGGAAGGAGAGCTGGCACTACCAAACCTGTCCCCTGCACTGCGCCCCTGCCAGAGCAAGGATGGCCCTGGCATGTGGATATAGCAGCAGACTAAATTTTAAATTGGGTACAATGATCTGTTTAGGAGCTAAAATAGGCTGGCTGGTCTGCACTGCCCTGTGACATCAAATACTTCAACCCAAGGAGTTAATGTGCATTTTTCTTCCCTGCAGCGCCAGCAGGCAGGTACTGTCAGATCCTCCTCCCCACAGGTGACCAGCTGGTGGAGTGGAGCTGTGGCAGCTGCTCAGTGGGATGCATCCATCAGCAGGGCTCTAGCCCTGGAATCTGGGGAATACACCCTGGGCTAGATGGGGTTACTGGTGCAACGGAGCAAACTCATCAGCTTGTGGTGTTTCTGCAGCAATCTTGGGTCGCACTGTCCAGGAGAGCTCCAGGAGAGCAGAGCCAGTGCTGGGTGAGATTCCTATCTCTCCTTACTCACCCAGCTCCAGGCAGGTCCCAGCCTTTCTACTTTCTGTGGTTAACAGCTTAAGTATGCATGACCCAGTAGATGGTATGAGGCTGTGAGTGGCCGCTAATACTCCCGACCCTGAGCTGTGGCAGGTGGCCAGCTCTCTAATCGTGCAGGCTTAACGCTTTTCTTGCTTTGCTTTTGTAGGTCTGGCACGATGACTCGCTGCCAGGTGGTTGCTCTTCTCTCGCTCTCCTTTCTTGCCAGTGCTGCAGCTGGTAGCCTGGTTCCCACTCCTGTTCCCCAGTCTGTGCTGCAACTCACCAAAGGGCAGTTCGTCACAGCCCATCCTGAAGCTGACAACACGCTGCAACGACACCTGCACCCAGCAGGAGTCTGCCCTGGTCCCTGAGGACTTCCAGAAATAACTCTCTTACGAGATGGTTTATCCCAATGGCACCCGCACCCTCACCATGGTGGAAGTAATTCATATTCTCCATGTAGGACCTCATGCTGCTGTGCCAGGCTGGACAGATGACTGCTTGTATTTTTGCTCTTAAGTCAAATGTCCTGCTCCTTTTCACTGCATGTCAGGGGGAGCTGCTTCACAGGTTTCTCAAAGCTGTCATTGCTTAAACTTGCTGAAGACTAAACATGCAGTTCCTTCAAGACCTGTGACAGTTGTACAGGCACAGCAACCTGACTTGCAAAACAAAAAGGTAGGAGACATTTCAACAAATGAAATGTAAAACCCCCCTTCCCCCAGTTATCAAGACTTCAGGGTAATGTGAGTGTTAAATTAATTTAAATTGTATGCCTGGTCTGCAGATGGGTGTGAAACAGTTTCTATTATCTTGGATGAGGTAATGCATGAAAAATCACAGTTACACATTATTGGGCAGGGACCAGCTGCTATTATTTACATAGTACAAACCAAATTTACAGACAGAATTTAACTTGTTCAATGGAATCACCTGCCATAGCTGAGAGGTTCTTGGGACAGATCAGAAAGGGTTTTCAACTCCTCTGCTCTCTAGTTTGCATCCTAAGAACAGGTTAGAGAGTGTCAGCGATGCTCTTCTTAAAATGGGAAGAAAGTCTGTCATAAACACAGGGGAGTTCCTGGTTCCCTCTTCTCTGAAATGCAGAGTGGGCCTTTGCTTTGCTTAAACACTCCTCTCATTGTGGAAGAGGTGACAGAATAGAGAAAGTTCTCCTAGAACCTACCGATGTGAGACATAAGGACTTGTCATATTCAGAGCAGCCGTTCACTTTCTAAGCAACTTCCTTCTGACATCGGCCATCAGCTATTGCAAAACTGAAGAGGAGGAAAAGGCAGCACCAAGGTGGAAGCTGAGAGAAAAAGAGAAAAACTTGCACCCCCTTTTAGGGTCTATCTTTGTGTTTGCAAGTGACAGCAGCATTAACACACAACAGGAGATGTTGCCCCCCAGTTTGTGTGATAGAGCAAGTGGTTTTGATGTGCAAAATGCAACAGGTACAGGACTCGCTGTTGTAGCAGGTTGACCCTGGCTGGACACCAGGTGCCCACCAAGCTGCTCTATCACTCCCCTCCTCAGCAGCACTGCGGACAGGAAATAAGACGGAGAAGAATTTCACACCCTGCCCCTCAGGGACCAGCCTCCTCAGGGCACATTGCCGTATCACCTCATCCAAAAGTCGTCTTCTCTTACACCAGATGACGCCAGATTCCACAAACTCTTTAGTATGCCCAAACTGTTAATTAGTAGTATTAAACAGCTCACATAAAGGTGAGCAAGGACCTTGGGAACCTCCATAATAAAACCACCCACATCAATCCCAAGTAGGAAGGAGACGTACTCTCTCATCCTCTCTGCCAGACAACTTGCCCAGCACAGGGGCCATGAACGCAAGCACAAAGCACACAGCTACTGCTTGTACTAACGTGTTCCCAAGCTCAGCAAAACACAGATAAGCAGTACAGCCAATAAACCCCATGACCAGCACAGAAGCTTGCTACTTAGTAACTAGTATAGCAGTAGCGTGCTTAATACAACACTGCCCTTGGCTCATGTCCCACCCTGGGTGCCAAAAGGGACTGTAGTGGGTTGACCTTGGCTGGATGCCAGGTGCCCCCCAAGCTCTTCTTGTCACTCTCCTTCTCAGCAGGATCGGGAGAGAAAATAAGATGGAAATCATAGGTCAAGATAAAGGCAGTTTAATACAGCAAAAGCGAGGGCATGTGCAGAAGTAAATGAAACCAAAAGATTTATTTTTTATTTCCCATCAGCAGATGTCCAGTCACTCTCCAGGAAGCAGGGCTTCAGTAGGCACAGTGGTTGCTCCACAAGACAAATCCTGTAGTAACAAATGCCCTCCCCACCCCCCCTCCTTTCTCTTAGCTTTTATTGCTGAGCAGATATCATGTGGTATGGAATATCCCTCTGGTCAGCTGGGGTCAGCTGTCCTGGATCTGCCCCCTCCCAAGATCTTGCCCTCCCCAGCCTACTGATGACAGGCAAATGTTGGAGAGAGCCTTGAGATGAGATACTGCTCAGCAGAAGCCAAATCCCTGCTGTGTTATCAACACCTTCCAGCTACCAACAAACAGCACAGCACTATAAGGGCTGCTAGGGGGATAATAACTCCAACTCAGCCAGATCCAATACAACTGTTTATTTAAAAAATTAAAATAAACTTTTAACAAATCACACCAAACAGTGAAGATCTGAAAAGCCAGGCAGCACTGGGGGCATCATAAGGAGAAATGCTCTGCAGGCCCTGACCAACCCAAGGGTTAAATGTGGAGATAAGCACCTCCAAGCAGATGACAAGGCCTTGTTCCACTTCTCCCATCCAAAGAGCAATACTGCTTTGTAAGCAGATGAGGTTGTAAATTAGAAACCTGAATCTCTTGTGCATCCTCACAAGATGCCCAGACACCTGGAGGGCTCCGATGGCAGTAAGCTTTTAAGAAGTTCCATTTGAGAGCAACCATGGCTGTGGTTGCAGCTTGGAGGAAGTCACCTGCTTAGCTGCAACATGAGGAGTATGGCATAGCACAAAGTCTGTGTGAAAAGCTGCATTTCTTCTTACCCAGAATCCTGCAGAGCTGTCCATTTTTCCTTCCCTTGTTGCCCTGTATCAGCACAGAACATCCTCTCTAGCCCAGAAGGAAGGGGAATGAATACATGTATATCCACAGTCTAAGGAGGGTCACCTTTTGCTGGAACTTGGATCTCACTCCCTACCCCGATCCTAAATCCGAGAACAGGGCTAGCTCCGGAAGGACAGAGCCCTCTACGAGCTAGGACCCACGAGGAAATTAATAGATCGCAGGCTGATGATTTGCCTTCTGCATCTGAATGATCTTGCCAAAGCCACCTCTTCCCACATCGTAGTCTGTCCGGTACTCATCTCGTACCTGGAGTACAGCAGTAACACAGATATTAGTACCCTGCACTGCCTAGACTTCAGAATCATCACCCCCTCCTTCCTCAGTTGGTGGGGAACTGAAGTTCAGGTTAGAAACACTTTGACTCCTTTAAAATCTGTTCAAATAAGCCACAAAAAAGGTGGTGAAAATTACAAATGAGTATCTATGTGATGGCTGAGGTCTTTTTAGACACGGGGCAAAGAAGACCCCAAAACATTTCCATTCAGCTCTGCAGTCCAACTTTCTGAATTGTCAGGCATGGCCTCCAGAATATTTTCTCCCCTCCACCTTGGAAACCTGCAAAGGAACCTCACACCTTCATGCCAGGGCAAACAGCTGCATTATGAGATTGGCCTAGCAGCTACACTGACCCCCTCCATTCAAATTCCGCGTCATATTAAGAATATTAGATTAGGGAAGATTCTGTTTGCATTGCGGAAGTCTGGAGTCCCACACAGAAATGGCCTTCAGTTCTGTTTCTAGCTTTTAACACCAGGCATCAGCTATCAAAACAACATGGGGGTGGCTGAAGTTCATATCAGCTCTTTACAATCTACACATTGCTCTGCATGGGACAAAAGCAGCAAAGCAGAACACAATCTTAGGGGGATCAAATTCAAGGTATGAACTGGTATTGCCTTTACCTGTCCTCCAGTCTTTCCTCTTCCGTACTGTCGCCCTTCCTTAAACCCTGCATCCCAGTCAGTTCGAATGATGCGGTCATCTAGCCGTGTGCCGTTGATAAATCGCATTGCGTGTTCAGCATCTGCTCTTGTGTAGTACCTGAAGCATACTATAAGGAGAACTAAGTGTGTTATTTTGTTGGGGACAAAGAACATAAAAGAGAGAACTATTGTATCTGAGAAGTAGAGAAACTCTGCCTTCCAGCCCTTTCTATTCTTCCTGCTTTCTCTATAGGATCGAAAACTGCGCTTCTATAAATCCAAGCTAAAAATAGTTCCCACTCAGACAGGATTCTGAACTTTAATGTTAGTACCTGCGCAGGCAAGAAGTCGCTTTGGATCACTTATTTCAGCAGTAGATTAAACAAATATGTTAATAACCTGCTAAGCGCCAGAAATCTATCATGTGCCTTTTTTATGTGAAACTTGACTCGGTTTGAACAAGAGGCACAGGCCTCACAGGAGAGCTTTGCGAAGACAGCTCACAGTACAACTTGTACAAGCGTGTACCCTGTGCTTGGGAATACCGCCAATGCTTATTCTGCTGCTTCATTCAGGTGTAAAGTTAAGGTGAGAAAGTGAACATGTGCCTGGTCAGACAAGAGCTAAGACTGACGATTGTAACAGTTCTTATTTTGGCCCTAAGTTCATTAAAGAAATTAACAAATTAAAGGAACTCTCTGCCTTCTCCAGCAAGCACAGCAGCAGTTAACACTTTTCGCACACAGCACCACTGTACAGTATGTCTCTCAATCAAGATGGTGGTGGGGAAGCAGCAAGGCTGGAAGGGAAGCACCTGGTAGAAAGCACCTGACAAGTCTCCGGAGGAGGAGCTGAGGGAACTGGGGCTGTTTATCCTGGAGAAAAGGAGGCTGAGGGGAGACCTTATTGCTCTCTACAACTGCCTGAAAGGAGGTTGTACCATGGAGGGGGTTGGTCTCCTCTCCCAAGTGACAAGTAGCAAGTGATAAGACAAGAGAAAACGGCCTCAAGTTGCAACAGGGAAGGTTCAGATTGGGTATTAGGAAAAAATTTATTAACAGAAAGTGTTGTAAAGCACTGGAACCGGCTGCCCAGGTAAGTGCTGGAGTCACCGTCCCTGGAGGGGTTTAAAAGGCATTTAGACAAAGTTCTTAAGGATGTGGTTTAGTGCCAGAGTTAGGTTACGGTTGGACTCTGTGATCTTGAGGGTCTCTTCCAACCAAAATGATTCTATGACTATCACTCCTTGTCAGGTTTTCCACAGCAGTACAGCTGAGCTTGCTGTGCAGAGGAACTAAAGGTGGCAACCGCACACGGGCTGGCGGTAACAGGGAACCGGAAAGGATACTCGACAAAGCAGAAGCCACAGGGGGTCTTCTTGATCTTGTCCAGCCCCATGACGATCCTCTTGACATCCCCGCACTTGGAGAAGAGCTCCTGGATCTGCTCCTCGGTGGTGTAGAAGGACAAGTTGCCAACGTACAGCGTAGAGGAAATCTTCAGGGATTTCTCCTGCAGCTGCTTGCTACCCTGAGGGGAGCAGGCACGGGGTTAGCGCTCCTGCCGCCCCGGCGGGCCCCTCCCGCTCGCCCGGCCTTGCCTCGGGCCCCGCCCGCGCTGTCAGAGGCCGCTCCACCCCCGCCCTGCCCGGGCCCCACCGCCCCCACCCCCGCGCCTCAGGCCCGGGCGCACCCGGAAGTGCTGGTCGCGGTACTGGCTGATCTCGCAGTAGGAGTCGCTGTTGAGCCCGCTCAGCGTCGTGTGGAGCAGCCCCGACATCTCTCCTGCGCCCGGCCGGGCCCCGCTCCCGGGATCCTTCCACAACGGCCGCGGCGCCCACCGGACGGCGAGCGGGGGAGACGGTCCGCCGCGCCATCCGACTGGCCCCAGCGCCTGTCACTCTAGGCGGGGAGGCGGGGCGGTACCGCCGGACACCCAATGGGCATGCGGAGCCACCGGCAGAGTTGGGTTCGGTCCGGCCGCGGCGCCGGGCCCGGCATGCTCTGCGGCGCCGCGCATGCGCAGCGGCGCCGTTCCCGCCCCGGGTCACCTCAGAGCGGCGCTGAGGGGCGGCCCCGCCATGGCGGGAGCGCGTCTGGTGGCCGTGGAAGGTGCCGTCTGCTGCGGGGCCAGGGCTGCCTTCCCTGGGAGCCCGGGTTGTGTCTTACGCCCCTCTCGTCCTGTCTTCCAGGGCTGGTACGGGAGCTGCTGAGGGAAGAGGCCCCGTCCCGCATCGCCGCCCTCACCGAGCAGCTCTTCCAGGCGGCGAGCAACATCTCTGAGGAGGGCGGGGGGGCGGCTGAGGTTGAGCCCCGGCCTTCAGGCCCGGGGCGCCTCCCCGAGCCGCCTGAAGAAACGGGGGGTTCGTGTGTTTCACCCCCCGCGGCAGCGCTCGCCCAGGTGGGTGGCTGTGGCTCCCGCAGCTCTGCCAGCCCCTGCCCTCATCCCTAATCTGTAATTTTAGCGCTGTTGGGATCTAAGGACAACAGTTTGTTATTTTTTCATCTTTTGACTGAACAGAGCTAAAGTCCAAAATAAAGTTGGAGATACTACGTTTAAAAAGTCAAAGCAAAATATTGATCCAAAAAGTGAGCATCATAATGGGAAAAGTTACTGGCGACTTAATGATGTTAAGGTTTTTATTATGGCAGTTTTATGGTAGTATTTAATTGTAATTTTAAGTAGAAATGCAAGTGTAGAGCACTGATGCATTGAGAGTTTGGTACTGGGTAGAGGAGAGGTCCTTTTTGTCCTGTGCCGGGGTTCAGACAGTGACAGCAGATGCTTGAGGAGGAAGAAACAAGTGAGTGTTTTAACTGCCTGGTAAACCCAGCACACAGTATTGGAGTTGGAAGTACCTATTTTCATACATTATAAAAGTGGGTTAGATTGTTGTTAATAATGTTTTTTTTTTTTCCTTCCATGTATTTCTTCTAGAGGAGTTCTTACAAAGTAGTGAACATCTACTTTAAAAGGCCTTTTCAAAAAGAAGTCTGATGAGCAATACATGACTCAGGAATAAAAACAAGACCAACTGAGATATTGTTCAACCTTTTAATCTGAAATTATATTTTGAAGAGATATAACTCATAGCAATTGTCATCTAAAGAAGGCTGATTTTCAAAGTCCTAAATTTGTGACAAAGACCAAGATGGGTTAGCAAGTGGCACACCAGAAAGCATGCTTAGTGCAGTCTGTAAGGAAATATGGGAGCATAGAACTGGCATCTTTCTTCTTTAATCAGTTGAGTTAAATTATTTTTAAAGAAAGGAGATATTAATTTATAATCTGATCTTTTCAATAAAAGGGGCCTTAAAATGTCTCCTAGTTAGGCAAGAGTGCATTTTTAGGCCAGATCTGCTATGGAAACTAGGATGTGAAGTGATGGTGCCACCCTTCAAGGAGCTTATTGTCTTTATGAAGGCCTTTTTAACAAGAGTATACAGTCAGTAGCCTTTGTCCTTTTTTTTCTGCTAATATCAGAAGTTTCTCAATGTTTAAAATAATTAAACTACTTAGTTTTCATTTTGATAGGAAAAATATGTGAAGCCTTATTGTAAATGTGTTAAAACCTCATACAATTCTTGTATTTTTTTTCTAATCCCTTCAAATTCTGTGACATTTGTTTAATATGTACATAAGATATTCTGAAAGCTGCCAGTGAATCAGTTGTGTTTTGGACACGGTGATTTACTATTGCACAAATTTGGTATCTATGAATGTTTGTGAGAAAACTTCACCCTGGACAGACAGAGTGGGGTCATGTTTTGTTAAGAATGGAAAAGGATTTGATAGAAACATAGGCTAGGACACTTCAGTAATATGACAGATTAGTGGGATTTGGTTAGGAACATACGGGAATGTTTCTGAAGTTCATCACTTTACTTACAGAATTGGCTGTTACACATAATTTCACATAATTTCAAATTGGAGCTGAAGGCACTGGTGGATGATGTGACACATATGTGCTATTGGTCATAGGATTAATTAGTTCTTTTTAGCTTCAGTTCTTGTCAGCCTGGGATTTACACAGTCGTGTTCTTTCTTACCTTGCTTCAGCTTAGAAGTGCTCTCATGTTTTTAGAAGATGTAAAATAGTCTTTTATAACACTGAATATATCTTATGAAATATACATATGAAAAGAGTATGTGCTTCCTGCCAGCTGCTTATAATTCTGAAATCATGGATCTGTAGAAAAGAATGATCCCTACTTTTAGCTGAAGAAATGCTACGTGGTGCATTCAGCATGCTGTTTTCAGGTCACAATCCCTGATCTCCCTGTGGGATCATGGAACTGTTTCATGGAAAACTTATACCTTTGACTGCAATGTAAAAGGAAGTTGCACAAACATGTGGACAGGTCATTACTGTGATACACATAAAAGATGATTTCCAGTAGTGAATTTCAATATTACTCAAATCCAAGACAAAATTAAATTTAATGGAATTCTCCTGCTCAGGTTGAAGAGGGAGCAATAAACCTGTGGAACTGGACTGTGACCAAGCACACGGGTTCTGTTGTCAATGATGAGCAAAGAGCTAAATGTATGTATGTGTTCTATATACATGGTGCTGTAGATTTGTTTGGATCTTTGCAGATAGGGTGTAGGCAGATGAAAATATACAGCTGGGCTTGTATAAACAGTTCTGGAAGGAGCATCCTAGTGTAATAGTGATCTCGTGACACACAATCTGTGTAGGCATTCTTATCCCTCCCCCTTTCTGTGCCAGAGCGTCAGTAAAGCAGTGATGTGACCAAAGGAAATTGATTTGTCTTCTAATGCTATGGTTTTAATCTAAAAACGTACGTAAATAAAAGAAATGTACGTTTTAGACTGTTGGTCACTTAATTTCTATCAGTGGGGTTGTTTCTTTAATGAAACTATCTCATCAATGTTTACATACAGAAAACCTCTGGATCCCTTTTTAACTTGCCTACCTTAGCCAGGTGGGTTTGCTTGGAGCCAGGAGCTGGTCTCAGGGAAAGCAAAATGAGCTTTTGGTCTTTTCCCTCAACCTGTTCTTCATGTGGTTCTGCAGGATTGCAGTATCTGGCCTACATCTTTGTCTTGAGGGATTATAGTCAAAATTATGTATAATCTGCATCATATAAATTATATTGGGTAAAGGGAAAAGGGTAAACGTACACAAAATAAGTAGTAATTGTAGAGTGTAATGTTCTCAGATCTTGTATCACAGCTGAAGGGCCAGGGAGAGGCTATTTTAAATACTTTAAGTGGTGTCTTTTCCACCCCTTGTGTATAAGGAAGGCCTGAAAATATTTTTGCTTTTTACTTTGAAAATGTAAAGAGTATTAAACTTCATTTCCGTCTTGTGCTGAAGGCTATTTTGAGACGCTCAAGGCACGTTAACTGTTAGCACCTGCAAGGTAATTAAGTCTTTGAATACTATGCATTAATTTAAACTCTCTCTAAACTGTTTAATAGGTATTTTGATGATAATATTTTTTTTTTTTCTAATGCTTAAAAAGCCATTTTAAACAGTTCGGCTAAAATTCAGACTGCTTTGACTCCTGAAGCTTCCAGATTTTTCTCTCTTGAAATTTAAAATGACAAGCAGTCTTTCAGATATGGCAGGGCCTGACTTTGGAAAAGAAAAAAAAAAAGGAGGGGGAACTTAGGAATGTCTGCGCTGTTTTCTTGCAGTACGGTTTGTTGCTTGCAGACTGGTGTGCCTCTGTGAAGGCAGTGATCCTCCGGAGGGAACTATTCGAAGACAGATTTTGGTAAGGCCAGCGGTGGGTGAGCTATCAAGTACAGTTGATCGCCAAGGGAAACCTTCAAAACCCTATCATGGTTGCTTTGGAAAGGCAGCAAAATACCCCTATAGTTCTGGTGAATATGCATGTTGGAGGGGAGCCTGTATTGTCATGGGGATCCCTTGCTGAGGCAGCACAGTTAGGAATTTCTGGACAGTACAGTTAGCATCACATCTTTGTCATATGGTCGAATGTTACATGAGCAGCATATTTATTTATTTCAGTATCTTATAATATTGTCTAGTAGGACACCATATGTCTTATGCTGCATCTGAGTGTTAAGGACTTCAATCAGATGTGAGAGGCACTTGACAGAAATTGAAGAGCTGAAACACCCCTTCCTATGTTAGATATGTGCATCAAGATGAGATCTAACATTACCTTTCTTGAAAGTGACTATATTTTCACAAAGCACTTATATGCTCCTTCAGATGTCTATGAAAACTGGGAAAGGATGGATAGATATTGGAAAAGCTGATATCGCCGATGGATTTCTAGAGACTGCCATGAGCGTAGGTTCTTTTCCAGTTCTAATTTCTTCTAAACACACCTATTTGTAAGTTCCATGAGTGATGCCTATGCTTTGTTTTCCAGAGTATAGAAAAACTGTATGCAAAGTTACTTAAGGGGAGCGATGGTGAAGCAGATATTAATGTGCACAAAGCCGATGTGGAGAAGAACCTCTTCAAAGTTCTCTCTTATCAGGCTGAATCAGTATGTGTTCTTTCCAGTTCTCCTTATAAGTCAGTAGGGGTACAGAGGGAAACTCTGACCCAGTTATTACATGTATGAATGCTTGGCATTGAAGACTTGCTGAGGGCTGCATTTCCTTCACTTAGATGTAAGATAGCAGATCTCGTGTTTGCATTCAGTGTTGCCATCATTTAATGATTTTTAATTTGCCTAATTTATTGCAGTTGTTTCTGCTGTGGTGTTTATATCTTCTAGTTCAGATTCGTTGCTCTGTGATTTGGCTAGTGTGGCTGTTTATAAAACAAACAGCTGCCTTTCTGAATCATAAATGTGTCAGTTCCAAAGGTGTCCTGTGCTTGACTGGAGAAAGGGGATAGGACTGGTGTAGAACCTGGGTCCTCCAAACCGCGTTTGTTAACATGTACACAGCAAGACTAGTCACTTTGGAACGCTCATCATACTGTACTAGGCTGATTGAAAGTGTGCAAAGGTATTAATAGTATTCACCACGCTGCAGATAGCCAAGGTTCATATCTAACAAATAGATATTATAAGCCAAAGGTGCAAAGTCTTCTGTAGTTCACAGCTTTCATAGCTGCAAACTCATGAACATCATCAAAGACAGAGATGTTTCTATACATGAATACCCTCTCTTCCATGACCTTATATGTGCTGCTTTCCACATATAAAGGCTTTAAACAGTGAGAGAATCAGTATAAAACTACAAGGTCTGGAAACAGTGAGTTCTATGACATTTGATATTTTTGTTGAAGTCTCAACCTCTGGCATCATACAATGAGGTAAGAATAATGGTGATAATTATGGAAAAAAAAGCCTAGTGCAGTATGAGAGAAGTCTGAAAAAGTGCTAAAGGTTTTCTAGGGGATCAACAACACAAATTGCAATAATTCGGAGCAGGTAATTTAGGAATGTTAAGTTTGGTGAGGCATTGGTGTGCCTGACTGAAGTTTCTGAGTACTTTATCAATGCTATAGAGTATTACTGGCATATGAGTGTAAATAAGAGAAAATATAGCTACCTCCATTTGTTGATAACAGCACTGACCTCAGTATCTACAAGGGAAGTACTACCTTCAACATTCTCAAGAGCTTCCCTAAAAAGGCTAAAGCAGTGGCCAAAATTTTTAATTTGATCATGAAGACAAAAGACGACTTTACATTGTTGGAGAGGTGGTTTAAGATTTGCTGAACTGCTGTGTCATCTTAACATATGAATGAACTTCTCCCATGTATCTGGCCTTTTCATGCTGCCTGAGCACTGCAGTGTTTTTCTGGAAGTCTTTATCATCTGGCAACATATAGAAATATACAGAATTATTGTAGCACTGTAAGGACAGATATCTAATCCCCAACCTAGCTTTACTGCATGTGAAAAACCCAAGTCCTGTTTTAGAGAATCAGTCTTTTAATGAATTTTAAAGACAAGTTGTTCACAGTTTGTTGGCATGCTCTACTGCTTTCTTAGGCAGTTGCTCAGGGGGATTTTCAGAAAGCAGTGATGTGTGTGCAGCGCTGCAAAGATATGTTGATGAAATTGCCAAAAGAGGTAAGTGAAATCATCCTTTCTTTATCATTCCAAACTTTGAAAATCTGCTTTCCTCTCTATGTGTTAAAGTACTCTGAGCTGTGTATCTCTCCTGTAATTGGTTGCTTCTTTGAGATTTTCTTACTAAAATTTTTGCATGAAAACAGCAAGGTTTTTTCTTCAAAGTTCATTTTATTCTTGTTTCTCAAAGTTTATCATTCAAAATAGAACAATAAACTAACGAATGAGAGAAGACAGATCAGCAAGCAAGGCAAAAAGCTTTATAAACTGAATGAGTGACCTACTCTTCTGCAGAACCAGCTGCATTTTACATCTTGATCTTGTGTATTACATATTCACTTGTACCCACATGAATTTTTATCTATAAACAGATGGGACAAGAGAAGAGCTGAGCTCCTAAGTTTTTGATATGCAAGTCTATCACTATCCTCAGTACTAATCTTTGTCTTCATAAAGCAGTAGAGCTATGAATGGAGGCTTCCCATTGCACTAAACTGTATTTTTATAGTTCTTTTGTCACAGAACAATGTCCAGAGAAAACAAACTCTAGCATATGCAGACTAACTCTTTGTTTGCAAAGATAAAAATCTAATATGTTTACATCAGAATAAACTTTCCCACTTTTATTTTCATTTGCTTACTTTAATGTTTTCCCAATATTTAGGAATTATTTTGTTCCTGTTGTGGTACAGGCAATAAAATTAAAGGGGTAGTTGTGAATTCTGAAAGGGAAATATGGGAAATATGTTTGGAGTTTAATTTGGTTGAATTTATTTTTTGTGATCTGCGGGTGGTGTTCAGTGCATCTGAGAGACTAAGTTGCAGGGGTCTGGCTTTTATTCGAAACATAAAAGCAGAGCTGCTCACTGGGAATTGTTGAAAATGCTCACTGGGATCTTTGCATTACTATTCCTCATTTAGTTTTAATTTCATGCTTTCTGCTTAAACTCCTTCATTAAATAATATCAAACTTCTCGTGATGAATGCTCTTCACAAACCAGGAGCACCAATGCAGACAAGGAAAAGGTTTCTGATTATGAGAGAGACAATTTACTTCTCGTGGTGGTGTTTAAACAATGAGGAAAAAGGAAAGAGTTAGTGATTGCTGAGTGACTTCAAAACTTTTGTTCCACTAGGTAGCTGTGAGTCCTTAACTCGTCCAGGCTCCTGTTGTACCAGAGAGCACTTGCAGAACATCACAAAGGGGTGGTTGCGTTATGGTAACGTGTGGTACCACAGATCAGCTGAGGATTTGCGGCTTGTGGATCATCAGTGATCTATGAACCATAACTGGGAACTCTTGCCCTGCAGAGTGAAATGCCGGAATTGTTCCAGACATTTGTTGTTCAGAGAGGTGCCAAGTTTATAAGAATATTTAGTGTTATGCTTGAACGCAGTAATTCACTGAAACAGTATTTTAATTATCCTTTGAAATATTTCTTTTCAAAGCATGCAAGTAAATGACTGGGGTATGCCACAGTATGCCCACAGCATTATGCTAAACACTTTGCGTGAAACCTTCAGTACAGTAACCTTTCTGTTTTGGAAAGCAAAAGTTCATAAATACAGTTATGAAAAGTAAGGGTTTCATATCTGAGGGTGATATTTTGTTGTTGTTGTTCATGCATACTGAATCTGTGCTTTTTTCTCTGGATTACAATGAGAAAAACAATAAATTTGAAGCAAGATGCTGTGCTACCTCACTACTTCTTGCCCGAGGGTTTGAAATCTGTAGTCACTTGAAAGAAGCATCATTTATACTTGGAAAAGAACGTTACTGCAGACACAAAATGGATGTAAATATTGGTAGCCTGTTAGCATATAAAATGGCTTTTCATTCTCTTCTTTGGATGACATATGACAGCTGCAAATAATTTCAAAGGAAAGACAAGTTGTTATGAACAGACATTGCCAGGGCTGCCTGATAAAGCAGAAAGCAGTAGTGCTCTGAATAACCAAGGATTCAAAACCAGTTTTCTCTTAAGACTTGTAATGTGGATGATCTTTTTTTAACCCCAAGAGTTGTGCTGGTAGAAAACTACCATAGAAGAGGTAGAGACCTGTTCACTTAACTATGTAAAACATTTTTGTAGTTTTAAAAAATGAAGTTGTAATATTCTAGTTTTTCCTCTCAAGTTTTAATTTTTATTGGTTGTTTTACACATTTCTAATGCTTTCACTGAGATTTCGAGGAACTATGCTACCTCATGTATTTCAAAGATCACACTGTTTTGCGTGTCCTGGACTGGTTAATGATGTTTCACTTTCCCACACAATTACAATTCCATTTTAGTCATGTTCAAGATCTCCTTGTATAAGGTCAGAAGTGATAACAGTGGATGTATCAAGTAAAATGCATTTTAAAGAACCAGAGACTGGAGTGCCAAAGGTCTAATGATGTTTTTAGTGTACATTATAGAAACAGGAGTCTTTTATTGCAGACCTGTTACCTGTCAATCCTATGTTACAATTTTGGAGTGGAAACCTATGAATGGAAGAAGTATGAACAGAGTTCTTTCTGGCTCAGGTAACGTGCAAAGGCAAACAAAATAAAATCCCGCTTTTGAGATGTAAAAATACGTTTGAAGGAGAGGGGGGAGCAAGATAAAGTAGAGGTTTAATTAAAGTGTGAGAATACAAGGTTGTAGCTGAACTGAATTAGCTGAGCAGATACCTAGTGACTGTCTTACTCTGTTGCCTGCCATTTATATCTGCTTTCCACATCAGTTTTCATGCCATTGGAATGAAAGTCTTTCCATAGTTCTCGTCAATTCTCTCCCTAACATTTCTTCCAAAAAGATGATTCTTATGAAGAGGCTCTTTCCAGTTTTAGTGTCACTCATAAGTGATAGTGAAGGGATTTAAAAACTTCAGAAAAGACGAGACAAATTCTTCTGACTGGTTTTAAGTGGATGTGTTTTAAACAGTATTTGGATTTCTCATAAAGGAATCTCTTCGTTGAGAGCAAGTCATTGACCAATGGAAGACAGAAGCATCAAGGTGAAAAAGAAATAGAGGTGGTTTGGGTAGGATCCAAATCAGTAATGTACTATGAAGGAAGAAAAAATGTTGGTTATCAGGAGGAGTATCCTCATGCCAAGCTCACAGCCTCAGTTCATAAAATGTTTTTATTTCTTCTTGTTCTTTTCTTTTAACTAGTCAGAAGAAAACAAATGGCAACATATGAAATTAAAAACAGTTTTGGTCACATATGTTGCCAAAGAGGATTTGTAGAAATGCTTAGAATTAATTACAGCTGGTGCTTTGGAGATTATTTAATGTTTTATATTATATTATTGTGGAAAATTAAATATTGAGTCTTCATGAAAAATTATGAAGAGGAAATAAGCCTTTGCAAAAGGCAAATAATTATCCAGAGAAAGAGATGTACCTCCACCTAGTGGTGTAAGACTTTCCTGTACTTAGAATGTATTAGATTAGAAAACAAATGCCCAGTTATTGTTTTTCTTTCAAACTTCTTCATTCACAGCATTTGTGATCAAATCTGGTTTAGTGGAATTACCACTGTGCTTTCTACTGGGTGGTCCTTTGTGCTGTCATTTAACTTTTAGAAAAAGAATGAGAAATCATGACTCCCAGGTTTCCTTTCTGTCTCTGCTATTGATTTGCTGTGATCTTGAGACCAGATCATGTATAACTGCTGTGTATGACCATATAATATGTCAGGTGAGAGTGAGAACACTTGCTTCTTCAAAACACTTGTGGTTAAAACTGATAAAGCTTACTGAAATGTTTGAATAGGAGATGGTATAGAAGGTCGTGCAGCAGGCTGAAGACAGTGATTGAGTACAATTTTTAATGTGGGGATTTAGAAAGAAGGCAAAATTTTCTCTAGTCAGTGAGTACTGAGATTAGTTCGTGTGATTTAACTGGTTAAGAAACGGAAAAGGGTAGGAGTGTTGCACATGTCAGAAGACTGTCTGAATTTATCTCTGTGATCCCATTCAATTCTAACTTGCACTTATCATTGATAGCCAGAGTTATGACATTGGGAAGATGGACATGAAATATTCTGTTGGCAAAGAAATGCAGGTAAGAAATAGAGACATTGCTGTTTATAAATAGGAGGATTTTGTTAACCTGACTCCACTGTATCATCTGCCTCTGCTGTGCCAAACCTGACCAGTCTTTGGCCTCCACTTCAGTACTGTCTGCTATGAAGTCTGGCAAAGTTGCTATGAGCATCAGTCTGAGAGTTCAGTCACTGATGGGTGCCCTTAAACCACATTTGAATCTACTATTTCAAAAAATTAAATTGTAGAATGTAAGGCTGAAGTGGACCCTGAAAGGCCAGCTTTTCTTCCATTCCCCCTCTTCTTTCAAGGCATCATCCTTCACATCTGTGTCGTTTCTGATAAGTGTTCCTCTGCCCTCTACCCACAGTGAATATGGAGAAGATTTTAATCTCTTTCTCCTTATATAAATCTATGTATTTGAAGGCCATTATGTAAGTCTTTGTGTTGTGTGTTTTGTTTTGTTGTTGTGGTGTTTTGTTGTTTTTGTTTTTTTTCTCCTCTCTCAGTGAAGTTTATACTTTGGGTTCCTTCAGTTTCTGCTTTCATTCTGTTTTTTTCCAGATCCCAAATTTTCCTTGCTACCCTTCTGTTCTCCGCTGAACTCTAGTTGATTCATGTCCTGTGTGAGTTGCAGTGCTGAAGACTCAATATGCTTCAGAACTGAGCAATAAGTTATACTGATAGCAGGCAGGCATTCTTTTGACCCAAAGAACTTTTATTGTTCATGACCTTAAATTTTAAGTCATATGTATGTTCATGTGTGGCTATTTTTTCCTGCTCTTCAGATGGCATTTAAACTTGAAGTTTGTTTTTCTTTCCAGGCTAAAGTGCTGCGATTGTTGGCTACAGCCTATTTTGAGTGGGATTGCAATCTGTATCTTGACAAGGCATTGAAAGCTATAAACTTGGCAAATCAGGTAGTAGTGTGTTACTGTATTTATGGTGTGCAGTAGTCAAAACTCAAGCATTTATTAGCATAATAATATGCACCACATTAATCATTTCTGTGTTATCCTTGACATCACATGGAGGTGTGTTTGCTTTGCTTTGGTTTTTCATACTCAGAAGTATGCTTTGGTGTTGACAGCTTTTTTATAGAGAGATACTTTTTTGCATGTAGATGTAGAGCTGTCTTGCTGCCTCATATCTATTAATAGTCAGGTCCTTTGATAATGATATGACTAAAATTTCTCTGGCATATATTAATGAAAACTGTACAAACAGAATAAACTACAGTGTGGTCTACCTGAGATTTATAGCAGCTGGCTTTTTATGCACCAGACCTTTTGTCTTGCTTTGGATTATAATCAATATGTCCATGCTACGTTTTAGGTCTCCATCTCATTATCTGTACAAATATTTGAGCAAGTGCCAAACAGAGTTCGGTTTTGAAAGCTGTGTAGCCATGCTGCATTGGTCTTATTTTAAACAATTAAATTAGCTATTGCACTTTACTAAAATGACTGTATTTCTTCTGGAACCTGAAAAATGAGCTAGATTTCCATTATCAGTTTCATATGAAACAAGTTTTAAGTATAAATCCTGTTTTAAATAAATAAAACCTCAAATTCAGTTTTCTACATGCTGTTAAAGTTTTCAGACAGATTATGATGCACATGCTTGCGAGATCAAGATAAAAGGCATTGCAATTTAATAATTCAAATAGCATGCTACTATCGTATCTAAGGCCTTTGCAGTTTTTACTGTATTTACTTTCACAAAACTTTTTGAGGTGGAATTGACAATGATTGTTTTAGTATTGTGTGAGGGTGTAGAGAACTAGAAAATTTTTATTTTAGACTCTGAAATGTGCAGTGTTTTAGTGAGAGCTGTCTTAATTATTTCCATTTGCTCCCATTGTTGTTCTAAGTTTTGTTTTATTATAAGCTACTTTAAATTCTACTCATATTAATTCTGGAGTAATCCAGCCAATTCACACACAGAAAAGCAGGAAACATTTCTATCATTCAGTATTGTTCAGCTTCTATTTAAAAGTATTGGAAATGGGCCACAGCAAAATGAGAAACATGTATCTCTTGCTTTCTTTGTCCTCCAGGTCTTTTGACAGTATAAGAATAAATAATAAAGATGCACATCTCATTTAAGAAGAAAATATAATATTGCCAGTTACTTACCTCTTGCTTCAGTCATTAAAATGGAACTGAAGAATATAGTGGAGTGTGTGTAACTTCCTGATATTTGTCTGTGTTATGAATGTGCTGGACTCTCACGGGATCTGTATTCTACAAACAGCTGTCCAAGTAATGTGTTGTTTTTCATTGTGCAGGAGAAAATACATCCAGCAGGGTTTTTTTTGAAAGTTAAAATTCTTCTTAAAAGTGGCGCATCAGATGAAGATATCAACTCAGGTATCACAGATCTATGTAGGTTTCACAGTAAGGTCATAGTACTCCATGTGTAACAAGTCCTGAGTTGTAGATAGAAAAGAAAGAAAAATCCCTTTCTTGTGTGTTTTAGAGGAATCTTCATTAGATAAATATAATTCTGGTTTTGCAGTGTGAGACATAGTAGTCAGTGCTCACAGAGGAGTTATCCAGGTGCTAATATAAGTTTGAATTTATTTTTGTTGCAAATTTAAATAGACTTGATGGAAATAGGAAGACTGAAGCCTGTTAGAATAAAGACAGTGAAAATACAGCAATGTGGAGGTGTGGTTTATTTTAGATATATGCCTAAGGTTACTAAAAAAGGGTGAAGGTGAATTGTTTCTTACGCAGTCAGCACAGAAGAAAGGCTTGTGAAACACTGCTGTTCTCAGTGTGCGATTTTGCAGATTTTGACCAAGAGACATAAAGTGCTGATCAGTGTGTTGTTATAAACATGTGTTACCAGAATTTATTTAGGCTATCTAGGTCATATAAACTCTTTTCTCCTTATTCCTCAAACTTGTGATTTGAAGATAACTGATTTTTCTATTGGCGTGAGAAGAGTAGAAAGTTTTTGGGGAGACGTTAATATAAAAAGGGTAATGCATCAGGAGAAACCTATTTCCATAAATAATGAAATCTTAAGGAAGAGAGGCTTTGTACTCTTTGTGGCTACAAAGCATCAGATGCCTAATGAATAGTCTAGGAAACAAATGTAGCATGAGATGAGGAATTTCTCGCAGAGAGCTGAATGGTTTGAATGCTGCCAGACTAGCAGGAATGGAAACTCCACTTCAAATTGCTCCTGGGAAATTTCAGCCAGCGTTCAAGTGGACAGCTATTCGAAACCTACCATTGCAGTATTTGGCTTCTGTTCTGCAGTTGGGATTGAGATGCCATAGTGTTGCCCATCAAAACACACTCTGCTTATATTTAGTGGCACTAAGACTCCAGTCAGTTTTTCAAGCAGGTTTATAAATGAGTGGATATCTGTCTTTTCTTTCATGGCTGTCAGAAAAAGTGTTCTATCCATGCACTGCAATTTCTCTTTCTTTAGAGTGAAAGCTCCTGCTAAATTTTTGGGATGTGGCTAAAATCTTGAATTGTGCACTTGTACACAGGCACCTTAGAAGCGCTTCCTTTAACAACTGTCACATCCCTATGTTGTTCCTTATCTCATTCAGGCTACAGATCTATAAATCTTGGTATTAACCATCCAGGACAGTCTGGCAATTTTTAAACATTATCCAAGTGGTCTAAAACTGATACCTACTTATCAGCACCAGTCAATTTAACAGCTGATGCTGCGGACATTAGGCTTAAGTAGTTCCCATTGCAGTGTGATACCACCACACAGCCTGAGCACTGACCTCAGGCTTAAGTGGTTCCTGCTGGATAAAGATGAGACAATTTGATGGAAAGCAGCTTGAGGCAAAAGTTTGTGCTGATAATGCCTGTGCTGCTCCTGTTTAAACAGAGGGTGAGAATTCCAGGGCTACCAGTCTGTTGCCTTTCCACAGTACTACATTAATAGTACAGCAGAAGGAAAGTCAAAGTACAGCAGGCATGTTTTATTCTTCCTTTGGTTTTAGAACAGTTATTTTGCACTTTTTTTTTCCTTTGGTTTGTGTGTGGTGGGGTTTTTTTCCTTTTTTTTTTTCAAAGCAGCTGTAAGAGGTAAATGGTAAATTGAGCAGTTAAGTGTCTAAACTGATTGAATAATCTCAACTGCTTTGTGTTCTGTCTAGCTGTTGCAGAATTCCTGCACCATGACATGTCTTTAGACTTTTGTGTGAATATCGCCAAGCTGCTCCTGGAACATGGAAGGTATAAAAGCATCACTGAGTGGGGTGAACACGATATTTGGGCTTTGTACATGTTCCTTTATAAGCAAAGAACACCTATTATAAAATGATGCTTTGTTTTAAAAACTCACAGAGGTAGGTAAACAGATTTGAGAGGGAGCCTGTATTTCTATAACAAGGTGATACAGATTATGGCAGCAGCAGAACAGGGTGTGAAATTATCTTGAGGGGGAATTTGCAATGCTGTAGCCTTTCTTTGGAATTATAAGATTCTCCCTATGTAGTTTTATGGAATAATATATCTGGAATTTTATATATATATGTTTGGGATTCTCTGATTGAAATGCTTCTTCCATATTAACTAACCAACCCTCAGGATGAAAGTTTGGAGTCCTTAACTCTTATTCATTCTTAATTAATTCTTGTGGAAAAAGGTATGAGGATGAACAAGTTACTGCAAAACAAATTGAAGCATGAAATTTCATGCTGTTGAATGCTCCATCATGATTACCTATGTATATGCTTCTATCTTGCAGTAAATTTTTACTCTTTCATTGCAAGGAGCAAACTCTCTTGTGAATACTGTAGAACAAGCATGTGCTAATAGGAATTTACTACTGAATAGATGAACTGCCGTAAATTAATACCTTGGCTCACTCTTGTCAGTGTGATTGTGTGCCAGTAGCATTAATGAGAAACACACTGTATGGTGTGAATATGTCATTCTTTAGAATGGAAAATTAACAGCTCTTCTTGTGCAGCCTCTTAAAAATGCATCTGTATGAACAGGGAATCAGTTGGTTTTGATTTTCTGAAATCTGTTCCTGAACGATTTGAATCTTCGCCTGACCTTGGAAAAATTACCCTGCTCCACATCGAGTTCCTGTTGCAGAATAAGAGGGAGCTTCTTGCTAAACAGAAGGTTGAAGAAGTTATTATAGGTCTGTATTCATCTTTTGCTGCTATTTATTCAAAGCTGCATTTAGTTGGCTAAAGTATTGAATTCTGGTTTTTATTTTTTTTTGCTTATTCTCATCTTTCTTTCTGTTTCTGTCTGTTTTCCCTTATGTTTCTTTTGCATGGCAGCTCTCAACTTCCATAATGAATGACAATCATGATAAAGCTCAGGGTGAAATTCACTTGCTAGAACAATTCTTCCTTTTTAGTGTACACTTTGTGTGTCCGATACATGTGGGATTAGAAAGATTTATCAGAAGTTCTGTGTAATGTTAATCCTTTTTCCATCCAACCGAATGTGGTTTTGTGTGTTGGTGTTAAAACAGCTTGCACGTCCTTGTGCGAACAGCTGAAAACCAGTTTCTTTTTCAGGTCTGTTGCACCTGTAGTATTTTTTGACTGTCAGATCTGCTGGAAACGAGACCATATTTTACGTAGCATTGAGCTTCTTAAAATTCTTGTAAAGTGATGGTTTGCAGCATCTTTTCAGGTCATTATACTGGAAAACACCTGTTGCCTGAAGCCTTGAACCAGCTGCACGTCATGCTGTGGGACAGAGCTGCCAAACATTATGAGGTTTGTATCATGAAGAGAGAGGTTTTTTGAAACAATATTTCTGTTTTGTGTTTAGTCGTAAGAATGTCCTTTCTGGGTCAGATGAATGACCCATCTAATCCAGCATCCTGTCTTTGATAATGGCTGTAAGAATCAGGGAAAACTAGGAATAGGTGAAGCACCAGTTCTCCTAATGAATATTAGCTGCATTGTGGGACCAATGATGGCTCTTCTGGGGGAAAGGTTACACTAGAATATATTTGATTATCTAAATCTTTCATTTCCTGTGACCTTAAAAAAAATGGGCAAACATAGGCAGTTTTATCACCCAAATAAGGTTGTTTTTTGTTTGTTTGTTTGTTTTTGTTTGTTGGTTTAATTTCACTTTCTTAGGCAAAAAGCTATTCTGAAGCTCTTCACTGGTACAATTATTCTGTCAGCTTCTACACACCTGGGCAGATAGATCAGAACTTGGCTAAGTTGCAGAGGAACATGGCTTCTTGCTATCTTCATCTGAAACAAATTGGCAAGGTATATATAATATATATGTATACATATTTATGTATTTGCATTGTTTTTATTTTTGTGTCTATGTCATTGGGACTTAATTAATATCTTTGTTACCGTCCTTCTTCTGCTTTGAGAGAGGGAAGTGTCTGTGCCTGTCTTGCATCCTCTGGCAGCGAGATGTTCATCATCTCTGCTATGGGGGTCTCTTGTATCGCCTGTCATTCTAATGGGGGAAACAGTCTGCAAGTTGTGTGACTGTGCCTCAGTATATCAGGTTTCTTCTCAGATTAGAGTTCCTCCTCTCTCCAAAACAGATGAGCCCTGGCGGGAAAAATGTTAATGTCTCACTAGAACTTCCATTGGCAATGTGTTAGCCCTCACCTCTGCAGAGAAGTGCACCTGCTTTAGCTTATCTAGGCCTTCTGGTTTGGGGGTGTTGAACTTCACAATTCAAAGCAACAGAAGGGAGTTTAATTTTTCAGCATTCTCAGGGGTTGTCTTGCTTTCTGATTGTGCAACCCAAATTTTGAGGAATTCGCTTTTTCCTCAGTCTGGTCTTTGTCAGCCTTTGGTGCCATGTTCTGCTGTCCTCATATAATTTTCTTTCCAAGGAAGATGTCACCAAATCAGACTTCTTGAGTATCATTATGTAAATATCAACAATGTAACCATTAACATTTTGTGTATCCTTTTAGATGTCTTCTATTGCAAATTACATTGCTGATTTCAAGAGGTCGTTGTACTGATTTCCTTCAATCTTTTCTGTGAATAGGCTAAGGAGGCAGTTAAAGAAGCAGAGAGGTGTGATCCAAACAGCATCTTTACTAAATTCAGTGTCTATAAGATTGCAGTGATGGAGAAAGATACCGATAAAGGTAGAACTTGAAAGATAAAGGGTCCACTACAAGGAGAAGTAGTGATGGATATATTAGAAAGTACTAAGCAGATTTAAACTGTTTATCTTGAGAAAGGCACAACAGAGGGTAACTAGGAGAAGGGGGTGTGTGAAGACATTGAGACTCTCAGGCTGTAGATTTAGACTGTCAGAGTGGGGTGTGTTTTGCACAGAATATGTAAGATGTGGAGTCTGTTGCCATGTCCGATATTGTCTGGCTGGAGCCTCTGGCTAGGAAGTCTCTAATCTTGCCATGGGCAGAAGCTATAGTAGCATCCCAGGGTGACAATCATTGTATACTTACTGTTTCTATTCTTCTGTATGCATATACAATATAGAAAAAGGATACTGAGCTAAATGAACCTTAATTGAACCATTATTGCTACTCTTAATTTCTCTAGACAAGTAGAGCCTGAAGTTACCAGAAAATACATGAATTATCAAGATGACTTACAGAATGACATATTTCCATAGACTTTCTTCTTTATAATGAGTTCTGCCATTTCATATTTTAATGAGGATCTTATTTCAAGTAATGAAAACTGAGAAATACAGTCTATACTTACTTAAAATACAGAGTAACATGCAGAGCTTGTTTTCTGATGAGTTCTGCGCCAATTAATTGTTCTCTATACATCTTTTTAATGACAGCATAATTTGCTCACATAATATAGAGTGGGAACCACAGCACAGTGTGAACATAAAAGCAGCAGCACCCTTAGCATAAGCCAAGATGTGGGAGCTTGGAATCACGCCCAGACAATGTATTAGAGAAAGTCCTCTGTCTTTGGTGACAAACAGTTATTTAGCAGAACAAAATTAAGGATGTGAGATAGAGTTTCATTTGTATGGCATCCTTGTTTCCTTAGATTAGTGGCTTGGAAAGCCTTTTGGCACTTCTCTAGGAAGAAATGCATTATTGCAGAGAAGTGCTTGTATGGTCAGGTTTTCTTGTCTTGGTTTTTCATATTAAAAAATAAAATTATAGCCTTTCATAAATCGTTTCTAAAGCCTCATTAAAACAGTAGAACTTTCCACCTGCCAACTGCTTCTGTAAAATAAAAATAATTTTTCCCTATGTATATTTCAGCTGTGGAAGCAGTTATTGAAATGGGGAGGCTAGCAGAAAAGTCATCTCAACACGAAGACAAGCTGAGAGAGGATGAAAATACAGGCATTAACCTCCTGAGTTTAGCTGCCCAAATTGCCTTAGAGGTAGGAGCAGATAACGTTGTCTTTGCTTTATTGATATAAGTAGGACATCTGTAACCTCTGTGACCTGGCATACTTTTAATATTTCTGTTTATTTCTTGCATTTCTAAGTATTTCATGCTTCCATGACCAAGGTCTCACTTAAATGTGTTGTATAATGCAAAGTAGAAATCAATTTCACATGTAAAGAAATTGTATTTTTAAATATTTCTTCAGGAAAATAAAGGATTCGGAGTTATAAATGTTGGTATCCGGAAATGACATGATGCATTTCTGTAAAATTCCCCTTAGCAAAACGTTACATCTTTTTCTGCCTCTGGGATTTGATTTTCAATGTGCTAGGGGGAACCTCTGCCCAAAATACACGTAAGTTAATGATGAGAGACTGAAAAGTCACTTGTCCCTCCCGTTTGCCTCTTGGTTGGTGATGTGAGTGATGTCTGAACTGACTGATTACATTGGTATAATTAAAAGAGGCTTTTGGTTGCCTTTTAGGGCTTTGTTCATAGCACCGTACGGCACGAAAGCCTCAGCAACCTGTGCTGATGCTGTTCCTGCCATAGGCTCTCTGTGCCTGGAATCATATGATTGATCTCTCCTTGCGACTTTTTTCTTGACTCTGAGGCTCTTCTGTGCAGAGTCCTTTGTTCTTTTTCCTTTTCCACGGACTTTCAGAATATGCTGTTGCTTTTTTTTAAACTTTTTTGGTGGTAACTGAGGTAGTGCAGTTTATACAGAACCTTCTAATTTCTTTTCAGAATGAACAACAAGTTGTGGCTATCAAAGCTTTGGAGTATTTGTCTGAACATTTACAAGACTGCCGACAATTATTTGCAGCTTTAAAGTGAGAATTCACTATATTTACAAGGAAAGATACATTTTTCTGGTTTCTTTTTAAAAAATAATTTGTTATATTGCGGGAGGTGGAAAATAGAGTAGATGAAAGATTAGTTAGCAGTCTTTTTGGTGCTGCAGATGTACCTCAAGCCTGAACTCTTAATATCTACAGATATTCCAAATCTCTCCCAAACAAATAGTATTAGTTGCTCTGAATTTTATTACTACATTGCCATTTAAGCAGATGACCAACAGTGACTCTAATGAGATTGCAACAATATATTTGGTGAAAATACCAGTTCATTTGTATCCTCTGATGAAGCGGTATCTTCTTATTGAAGTATGCCATCATGTATAGAAAAACAGATATTGTGAGACAGATATATTTATTCCAATATTTGCTTAAAGCCTTTGTTAAAGTACATTTATTTACTTCCTATCATATTACATGATTTAACAAAGTAACATACAAAATATGTCAGTAGGGTGGGAAATAGTGTAATCTTATTCTTATTTTGACACTTTGAATTATTCTGTGAGTTCCACAGGCTGATAGCACAAGGGAGGAAAGTGGGGTCCTTTCTGGAAAATTAGTCTAAAATATACTGTTGGAAAAAAAAAATCTTGTTTCTTCATTGCTTGTTTTTCTCATATTTAGATGTTTAGTTCGTCTTACATTGTCAAAGGTCATGGCAGAACATGAAGAGACAAGGTGAGTCCATTTGCAAAACCATTTTCTTAAGGTGGATATGTTGTAGAAATAGTGTAATGTCTTTTTGGTGGGCTTATTTTCTTGGAGAGTAATCAAGACATTAGTTTTTCTGCTAGTAAAAAGTCCACCCAGATGACTTCCCAGCTTGACTTAATGACATCACATAGTAACATCTTTTCTACTTGAATAACCTTTCCTTTAAATATTTGCTCCTTGCCTTCCTCTCTTATTAATGTGCCAGACTGTCAGAAATCTTCGATGGGCAATGTGAGCTGAGAAACCTGTTTGACACTAAAAGGTGGTATCTTTCAGAAGTTCTGAGTGAGAACTTCAGAGTGGGACGTCCCTTGCTGAAGACAAGCCACTCTGCATATGGTGTGTTGGCTTGGAAGTAGGAGAACTGTACTGCTGGATTTTCACCATCAAGAAAACAGCATAGTGTTGGTGGGGTTTGAGGTTTAATGCAGAGCTCCAACAACTGAGAAGATCTCCTGCTGCACTCTGCAGAGACCTTCACGACTGCAGATCAGTAAAACTTTTTGCAGGCCTTTAGTACTGCTTCTGCATGTTCAAATCTAGAAGATTCTAATGCCAGAATTGTTTGTCAGGGGAAGAATGATTATATCCATAATTATGGAGATGTTGTATTCCAACATGAATAATGTCTTCTCTTGTAAAAAAGTTAACCAAACATTTTCTAAGACTTTTTCCTCTGTTCTAGAGATGACGATATCAAGTCAATGCTGGCTTACTTGACCTTGGGTATGCTTTTATTTACATTTTCTGTAGTTCTTCCATCTGTGAAAATCTTATAATATGATTAGGTCCTTACCAACCAAAAGTTTAGACTCCTTATTTCAGTCTAGGTTCCCAACTTCCCACTCAAGTCAGTGAAAATTAAAACTGGAGTTTCAACAGGGTTGTGAAATCAGATCTCAGTGCTACAGGGTTTTGCTATGGAGAGCTTGCAGTCTAGTGTTGGAAAAACTGTTTGTAGTAAAGCCCATACTTGGGAGGTTCTCTCAGACAAAGGGACAGTTTCTTCTAGGCAGTTTCCCTTTAATCCTTCATAAGGCCATGCGTGCAAACAACAGTTATTTGGGTACAAGCCACAGCCTGGGTGGCTTCAAGTGACAGTCTTCTACTCCGACTGCATTGGCAGGAACAAAGTTAGTATCTTTAGTAGCAGGGCTGCCACAAAAGGAAGAAGTTTGGTTTTATAAAGTGAATTAACAGCATAACTTTCTACTGGCATTAATTATATGCCAATAGTGGTCTCTTCTGTTCTAGCTGTTTAAAAGGGAGCATTTTTTAAATTAACGCCCTTTTTTTTTGCCCCAGAAGGCTTAGAAAACTGCGAGGAGTAATAGCAAATTGCTGAAAGATGGGAGAGGCTTGTTAGAATTGGTTCCCACTTTTAAATTGTGCTGCCCTTTGAAAAAGAATTGTCTTGTTTGCATTGGGAAAGGTGCAGGAATTTTACAAAGCACTTTTCTTCATCAGAATAAATACTTCTGTTCACTGAATCTTTTTTACCACTTTCTTCCTGTCTTGGACAAGTAAGTTAATGAGATTGTACAACTTTTTCTACACTAGCCATTCTTACTGCAGCTCGGAGAAGAGAATGAAGACTAGAATTAAATTAATTAAAGGTTCTTTTGTTAAGGAAGTTGTTTCTTTCTTTTTCCCCTAGGTTTTTTCAGTAAGCTAAGACAGTCTATTCCCTAACACCTTGAAGAAAGGCCTCAAACCTGTTATTAAGTTTGAAACCCCTCAGCTTTTTGTGAAATTAAGTAAAACTCCACTGTATTAGACTTAAGTGTTCTGGTGTTAACACTGGAACAGGCTGCCCAGGGAGGTTGTGGAGTCTCCTTCTCTGGAGACATTCAAACCCGCCTGGACACCTTCCTGTGTAACCTCATCTGGGTGTTCCTGCTCCGGCAGGGGGATTGGACTGGATGAGCTTTTGAGGTCCCTTCCAATCCTTGACATTCTGTGATTCTGTAACTTTGAAGAGGATATTTTTGATGGCAGTCCTGTGTATATTATCTAAAATGCTGTTTGAGGCACTTTTTGATGTTTTTTTATAAGCTCCTTTGGTCAAGCATATTAGATTTAGGTTGCAAGAATAGCTCTTCATCAGGAATTATATTGGAGTGTTGGAAACCTCTGTTTTGTAGTGTAATTGTTAGACTTGGAAATGTTTTTATTGTGCTCATTGTTACTTACGTATTGACCAACACATTTTCTGCAGCTCACAAGAGACTTGCTGAGTCTTTCACAGAAGAGAAATTTACAGCGGACATGAGGATCCTGGAAGCTCACTGGTTTAGAAAAGTTGGTAGGTTGCACTATCAAAATCTAAACCAAATTGCCTCTGCCTCCACTTAGCCAGGCCTTAAGGAAGAAAGAAGTGTTTAAAGATGTAGTAGATTTGTAAGACTTGTCACCTTTGGCAGTTGCTGCCTTAACTAGTCTTAAAGTTTTTCCACTGTGTTTTCTGTCTTCTGAAGCTATCTGATATGGCTCATATTTTAAGTCAGTTATCAAGACAAATACTCACACAAGGTCTGTTGACTGATGGGATAGCTGATATATTATTCCCTTCACCACAGGAATTTTACGTGTCCATGAGACAACTCTTCAGAGTTCACTATTTTTCTCTTAGTTAGACCTTCACTACCAAGACTCTGTTACAGAAGCAAAATTTAAGATCACACAAACAGAAAGAATAATGGTTTTCTTCAATGCCTGAAAAAAAAAGCCACTAAGAGCAATAAAAAAACTTAACATGCATACTCCAAACTGGCAGTACTTATGTAGGCAAAATAAAAACTAGGAAGTTCAGATGAGTGTACTGGTGTGAGTGGTGCAGGATGAGCTTACATCTGCCATCCAGAGAGACTGGATTAGTCCCTTAAAACAGCCGTCCTGGAGTTTCCCTTGAGCTGCAGTATATGAAATCTGAACAGCAAACAGTAGCAGGGACAAAGTGTTTCCCAGTGGGAAATGCAGCTCCTGTGGTGCTGTCCTGAGCACTATCCACAGTGTGTCTCTGGATCCCTGTTTGGTGGTCGTTACACTGGTAAAGGAGTCAGTGCGTTTCCTGTCTACAAATAAAAGTGTAAGGGTAACAGGTTGAAGCAGTTTCTCAGATTCTTGGTTCTGCCAGAGCATGCAGGAGAGAAAATAGTTGAAATCAGTAACAAGACATTTGTTGTGATGAGCTTTTGCACACATCCTCACAGTGTAGCCATGCTCCAGTGAAGAGTAGCAAAGGGGAGACAAGAGCAACAGAGGTCAAATATAGTGACAGGACTGGAATGGAATCTGTGGTGACCATGACCTTTCCAAGGCAGCATTTTCACTCACAGAATAAACAGTTCAGAGACTACAAAAACATGTCCTAAGGAATAAATTAAGATGAAAGTAAGGTAAGGATAAGGGTAAGGTGTGTGGTAGAATGGATACTTGGTTATGGTGAAATTATTAGGACAAAATTTGAAAGCATGAATAAGCTGTTTTCACAAATCACTAATAATGGTGTTTCTTGCTGTTGTTAAATGAGCTGCTGATGATATTTTGATTAAGAAATGTAATTATAGAATGCGAACTGCCTATTACTAGAGATCAGAATTGAATATCTGTAATGTTGAAGATTTTTATTCTACTCTTCATTTTTTTATGTCTTTGTTAGCTTGGAACTTAGCTGTACAGTTCAGGGGCTGCCCTGAAAATATGAGGGATTTTTTTCTGCTGTCTTTCAAGGTATGTACTCTTGCTAATAGTGATTCTGATGGAGGAATATTGTCATCTGTCTAGTTCTGTTGGAAGTTACATGGGTGCATCAGGAATCTCCTTGGAGATGTGCTTGTATGCTCTGAAGATGGAGCACTTTTGTCAGAAGGAGATTGACTTGTAATACAACATGTAAGCATTATTGTCATACTTTACACGCTACTGCTTAAAATGGCATAAAAACCTTAGACCTCAATGAGAACTTTCTAAGATAAATGGATTCAGATGTTTGGAAACTGTATCATTAGTATAAACATTAATACAACCAACCAGCCCTGATCTCCGTACAGGACTTCTACCAACACTGCCAGTTTTGTGTGTGTTTGTAGAGAGGGTTCTCCAACACTGCTTTACACTTGTACAATTACACAAGGAGATTATTTAAGTAAAATTGCAATATGAATATGCACTATTCATGACTGATTACTAAAAGTGTCATAGAGGAGACTCAGCAATTGTCTGTTCATCAGCAAATTCCTTTATAAGGGCAGGATTCTCAAAACCTTTTCCTATTTTTGGTGACAGTTTTCCCAGTTTTGTCCTTCAGACAAAGCTGTTCTAATAGCTCAGAAGACGTGCCTGTTAATGGCAGCTGCAGTTGATCTGGAAAGGGGGAGACAACAAGTAACACCTTCCGAACAGGTAGGGCATTGCTCTATGTTTTTTTCTTTTGATCTTTGCAGTCTTAGTTTTTACACTCAGAACAGGATATTGAGAAGGTAAGCATGGGAACCTTTCATAGTTAATTAGAATCAGTGCACCTAGTGCTTTCCAGCCTATTGTAAATGGTAGATTTCTGTAAATTAGTTCTGTTGACTTCAGTGGATTTGAACAGATTTAGATCAGCAAAGGCTCATGGCAGTACCTTCTCTTAGAGCAATTTCAGTCTGCCTTGTGTATTATGTGAGGAGTCTGCTGCTAAACGTTGGTTGGTAATTACTGTATTTTTAGGATTATGCCATTCCTGAAAGTAGTTACCAGTATGGTTGTGATAAAGCTCACTTTTTTCTTCACTTTTTATGCATGCATTCTTTTTTTGGGGGTGTTGTACTTACTGTGGTAAGAAGATTAAAGGAAATGTACAGTGGCTATGAAGGAAGTATGGAAGTCTGCTGTACACTGATTGTTGTAGAAACTTACTTTTGGGGACAGCAATGCACAGTAATTTGTGTTGTGGGATTTAGTGGTTTGTCAGTCTCAATAGCACTGTTTTATGCTTGGGAGCTAAACCAAATGATGTCCCATAGGAACCCATATGGTTCTTTCTGGACCAATGGAATGTTCAGCGTGAAGAGGCTTTGTTTGAGATGTGGAGGTCTTTGAAAAAGAGAGAGGAAAAAAAACCCAAAAAACTAACTGGTGTAGGTGATTTACTAGTTAGGGTAGTTCTTAATTTGTTTTAGAGTTCAGTATAAAGATCCTGTTAGTTGTGACGTGTATATTGCTTTCACTTTTAAAACGATGATAAAAATAACTTCTTACATTTTGTAAAATAGGCAGAGCTTTTGACTCAAGCCCTTCAACATCTCCAGGCATGCAAGGACATATGGAAAGTTCTGAAATTAACTGGTAAGCTGCAAAGTCTGTCTGTTCGGCACTTGTAACTCTAAGACTTAGTCACTGTTTTCATGAAAAATACAGGGCATATGGAATTGCTGTCTCAGCTGAAGAGTGTTGAAGCGGATATATGGCAGTATGATAAAAGAATTTGCAAAGCCAACTACTGGTTTTGTATGTTATTGCAGGCTTTTTTATTGTATAGGTGCTGTGAAGCGTGGAACAATCTTTCAGAGTGAAGTTCAGTTGACTGTACTGTCTTAAATGTTAAGAAACTCCAAACCCATTCGCTCTGGAATGGAGTCGTTCTAGCGCTGTATTAATTTTTACTAGTCTCTTCCCACATGGGGCATTTCAGAATTGAGAAAGTCCCACTACCGTGCTTTGAAGTGCCCAAACCTATCTTCTGTTCCCTGACTATTCTATGACAATTTAGATCAAATATTACTGGAGACTGGCATGCTTTCAGCTGGCAGCTGAGATGCTGAGTGACTGTTAGCCTAGAGGGTGCATACTTCACATTTTTGGTAGTATATTGGTAGAAAAAAATGTTAGGCATTCCTTGTCTGTCCTGCAGTCTGGTTTCTTTTCAGTTATAGGTTTGTACCTGCCTGTGGAAATGGCTTCCCTAGTAGCTGTTACCTTGCTGAGGAGGGTTGCATGAATTTGGGCAATTACAGATAGTCCAGATTTTAGGGGGGAGTGCGGAGGCATGGTGGTTGGTGGAATTGTGTGTGAGGCATCTGAGGTTTCTGTCCAAGACTGCTTCAGAGTTCAGCTTTCTCTACTGTTAAACCTGAGCACCTTACTGGTTTTCGTGTGTGTTGGAAGCAAAATATATACCTTATGGTACACTACGTGGCTTTAAGACAATGAATTATTACATACAGGCAATTCTATCTCTTCTGTAGGAGATTTTGCTAAAGACCCAACAGACACATTGTTGCTGCTTTATGAATTTGAAGCAAGATCCAAACTGAATGATCCAACGCTCCACAACCTTATGGAGTCAGTATGGGAACAACCACAAATAGAGGTCAAGACACTAGAAATCATTGCATGTAAGGACTACGTTTGTACTTTTGTAGTTCTTCAAGTCATGAAAACTAGCTTTTGTTGCTCTTTTCTATTCATTTGAGGTGACCAGGGTTGTCATGTATTGTGCAGCACGCAGAAAATGGGTCTACCCATATATATTTAATCCTGAAGCAAAGATCCTTAGGATCTCAGCAACATTAGGAGATCTGTGTTTTGAAATACTGTATTATGTGAATGATGAACCAGAAATTAGCGACATCCTTCCACTACTGGACCCTGAGACATTTGTGTAGGTTGTGAGTCTGGAAAAGTTTATTCAGACAAACTTTTACAAGCTCCAGACTGGCAAAGGCCAGATAATGTGCCTAGCTGATTCACGCTCCAATACAGAAGTTTTAGGATGTGGGTTTCAGATAGATATGCAGTTTCAACTTAGCGTAGTTAATTTGTAAACAGTACTTCTCTATACTGTACTGTACTTTCCTCACAAAGTTTTAGTCATGCCTTCTTTAGTCATGCCATGCAGCATCCAAGGAGGATGAGTAAAATTTAGAACTACCATGGCAGATCTTTGGAGACATTCTGTAGGATTGAATAAACACCTGCTTACCTCCCTGGTCTTGAGGGAGTACACACCTGGGCTTGGAAACACCACACTGACATCCTGCTCCTGTCTAATTTTTCCATCCAGATTTTCATGTTCAAGGAGACAAACAAAACAATACTCTCTACTTTAGAGGGTGTGTGCCCCCCCCCTCAATTTTGGGCTACTGTACCAGAAGTACAGCAGTAAACAGCAGTGCGAGTACTTGTAGATTATGAAATCTACTGTGCTTCTGATTTGTAGTCCTCATTGATGATGTGCACAGTAAGAAAGTAGTGGAGAAGCACTAGGTTGTGACTGGCCCAGGCATTAAGCAAATCTCTTTTCAGTTGTGCATCACAAGGGATCTGTCAACATTCTGTAGTTTATTTTAGTGACCAATGGGATTAAAGTCTGGCTCCAGTAATTTCTTTTTTCTTCTCTATTTTCTTTTGCTTTTAAGCATTAGCAATGGAATCTCCGGCTCAGTATCCTGTGCTGTGTAAGAAGGCTCTCAAGAGTGCACTAAACCTCCACAGAAAGCAGACTGTCATTGATGCTGTGAAATTTAGGTTAGTGTTATCACATAACTTTGCCAGGGGCCTGTGGCTGGAAATGCTGACAGGGAATAAAGCCCGCAATTTGGAACAAGTGGATTTTAGCTTATGTACAAGGTTCTACTTGCTGGCCAGCCAATGTACACCTCAAGTATGACTGCCTAATAGAGGTGTTAAACGCAATTTGTATACTTGGTGTATTTTCTGAAACAGTTGTATTTCTGATAAATGAATCTATTGAGGAAGGAAAATGAAATGAGGTCTCTGGCTGTTTCTTGTGAGGCAGGTGTTCATTTCAGATGCTACCCTGCAGTAGTGAACTAGCTATCTCAAAGTCAATGAAGTCAAAGGAAATGAAAGACTGAGAAGAAAGCCATGAGTTATAAGTTAGTGATATGATGCCATAGCACATACATGATTAATTTTGCTGTATAACTGCCTCTCTAACAACTGTACCTTACAGAATTTGAAAAAACAACCTGGTGTGTGTCCTTCTCTCTCGCTTGTATCCCGTAAAGGATTTTTATTTCATTTCTAAGTTCCTTGCAGTAACCAATGGGCAAAGGCAGTTGTTAATATTGCCTTTCTCACTTCACACTGAGAAAGACAGCTGTGGTTTTGGAAACCATGTGTTTGTTGCTGATTTTCTGAGGATACCGACTACTTAGTTCTTGTTGGTGAAGTTAGGAAAGACACTGTTTCCTTGCTGTCATGTGTAGCACCCTAGAAAATATTGTGTCTTTCCTTCTGTGTTACTTTAGAGCCCAGCAGTGAAAATAATGAAGGACTTGCTGCTCTTGGCTCTCTTTTTACATAGTTCGTATGAGTGAGATCTGAAACTCGGAAAATGTATGTTTCTGCTATGTGTAGTAAGCACCAAGGTAGACATGTCTATCTGACAATCACAGAGATATCAGTTAGTGTTCTGCTGATACTAAAAAGTAGCTGTTTGTGCACATGGCAATTAACGCTTCCCTTTTGCTCTGTTTCAATTCTCAGCAAATGCTTACATAGTTTGATTAATCTTTCTTTGCCGACCGGATTAACAGACTTGGATGCCTGTGTACTGCAGGAGGTGTGGGACTACTTTGAAGATGCTCTGAGCGTAGTCAGCAGCACAGTAAGTTCAACAGGAAAATGAGAAATTGGGAGATAATCCTGAGCACCTTTTTTAAAAAATTCTCATCAGACTGAGAATAATTAGTAGAATGAAAATTATATAGTGTTACATGTGGAGCAGCTAAGACTTCCTCAGTAAAAGATACACTGATGTTACCTCAAAAGAAATGCCTCTTGGATATTTAGAACTGAATTATGAATTTCCCTGGATTTTCTAAGGGCTTTTTTAGAGACACTTAAGGCCAAATTTTCAGTGTCTATTTTAGAAGCAAATAAATAATGACTTGTCTTTCTTTTCCTCAGCTGAATCAGTTCCCCACCAGGTTCAAGGTATTGTTGGTACTCTGGATTCTGTTCTGCAGTTACAAGGGCAGCTTTCACTCTGGGAAGCCATTGCCACAGTGCACAGGGACATTCTGAAGACAAAAGAACTGCTGCTTATAACCTGTAGCGAGCAACTGTGTCCTGCTATTCAGTACTGTTTGGATAAACTGGGAAGTACCGTGGCAGCAAGTTCAGCCTCTCTGCAGAGGGGCTGTTGGAAAGCTTGCTTCCATTCTAGCATCATTCCCAGTCCCACAGAATTGCATTTTCTGACCTAACAATAGGTAATTGCATCATTACCCATGTTGGAAACAAGCTGTTTGGCAGTAGTATGGATTAACTGTGCAGCAAAGCATGGCCCTGAAGGAATTGTCCTTTGCTTAGGAGAAAACAAACACACACAAACAAAACCCCACAAAAACCAACTGTTTTCTCAGTCTGCCACTAAACTCTAATGCACTCTTTACTTGTCAGGTTTAAAGTGAAGAGTGTATTTTCTGATGAGCTGCTTCTTCTTGTTTGCTGTTCCAGGATGCTTACCCAGAGATAGAGATCCTTTGGTTGATGACAAGAGCCTGGAATACAGGAATATTTCAGTATACTGTTGGTAAATATAAGGAGGCTGAGCAGTGGTGTGGATTAGGAATGCGTTTCCTCAATCACTTAGGATCTCTGAAGAAAAGCTATGAAGGCCATGTAAGTGTAAGCAGGTGGATTTGAGGATGTGGGATTGGATGTCTGGCCTGAATTCAAGATATGGATGTGGGTGAAGAAACCACTACAGATGATCAGAGTTTCAGGAGAAGGACAGTACCTAAATATTTTTGGAGAGCTTGATGCTAAAAGACTTTTTCAAAGTGAGGCCAGGAAAATTTTAACAGTCAGTAGAAAGAGTAGTGTGGTGTCCTTTTACTGGAGGGATCATGTAAATGGCTGACTGGAAATAAATTTCTGACAACTTGTGGCCATGGGAGAACCCTTGTACCTGGCCTGCTTTCACTAAAATCAAGGTGCCGTACCAGTTCACTTAAATCAGCTGTTGTATGAATACTTTCAAGCTTGGTTTCTAGTATAAGCTAATGTCTTATAAATGGGGTTTAAGCTGATGTGAATGCAATAATGAAAGCTCATCTTTTCAGGTGTAGCTTAGCCACTTCCTGCGAGGGAGAGATTGCAGGGCTAGTAGTACCTCTGTAGAAGGCAAGGGCACTTTCTTACTACGTCACAACTAAGCTTCTCTCTACAGTTTTTGGCTGGTGTTGCTACCTTGATTGCAGTGCAGCCTGGCTGGTGTGTGCTGTCCTCATTCTCCTATGCACAAGCCAGGCAATTAAGGGCTGGTTGCAATTTTTATACCATTTTAAATACATCAGTTAAGACAATAAGAACTGAGATCAGTCCCTTCCATCCTCAGCTATTCTCTGACTCCATGAATAGATTTATACACTGATATAAGGCTCAGCTATAAACCATGCTTTATGTCAGTATAAATAAAATAATCTTTGGTTACACTGATTTAACTGTGTTTTTCGTACACCGCTGCATTTCAATCTGTGCCAAAATCTTTACATCAGTATGAATTTTTGGGTTTGAAAGTTGGTGGTAGTCTCCCACCTGTTGCCTTGCTTCTGTTCCCTGTCACTTTGTTGTTTTATCTAGTTGAATGATACGACTTTATCTGTCCTTGTTGACAACTGTGATGCTTATATTCTTCAGATGATTGGTCTTTACAGTGAGGTTCTGGACAAACTGGACAGAGTAAAAGGCTTTCTTCTAAATGAAGAAGAATAGTGACAGCCCCAACTACAAAAAAGGAAGAACAGCAGTCTCTCTTGGAAACGTTCTGCTGAATGAAAGAGGCCGTGAGCTCTGTGAAGGGTCATGGGAGCAGTGGAAAAGAAACCAGGATATCCTTCTTGTTGGCAGTTAAGTTACGTACTTTTTAGGAAGTGTTTATGGAATAAATGCATTTTTTTTCCTTTAGGGAATAATTTCCTTCTCTGGAGCTATATAACAGATAGAAATAAACTTTTTCATGAGATGTGTCTGCTGTTGTGTAACAGGCTGCTTTAAATACCTGATTTTAGTAGTAAGTGGCAACGAGAACAGTGAAAGTATGCCAAGACCACTTGTCTCCTCTGGATGTCAGAGCTGACTTGCTACAGAAATATTTATCAGATTGATTAGTTTTCAGTCTATTTTAATAAGGACAAGAATTGAGAGCTGTTTGCCAGTTTTACAATTTAGTGAGAATAAAAAAGAGCAGGTACTATTTAGCTCATAGAAAAAGCTAAAGCTTTGGCTAGGTAGTGCTGTTCATAGACTGCTTTGATGGATGCGCTCCTGTTAGAACTGAGCTTTGGTCCACGCAGATGCTCAGCAAGTAGGCCTAACCGAAGTTCATCCTGTTGTGTGAGGGAAGTATTGGGAAGTTTACAGTATCTGGTGCGGGTGACAGCAAAAATAATTACATTCCACTGGAGGTTATGTATGTGTTCTTATTCCAGAGGTTTACCCCAGGGCCTTAATTCTTCAGGCTGAGGCAGTATGAGCAGTGGAAGCTGCTTCCCCTGACCTTCAGTGGCATTCCAGTCAGGGTGCCCCAGCAAATCACCCTGCTTGCCTGATGCAGATGGCTCCTGCAAGACACACACAGGAGGATGGATCTGTTGAGAATAAATTCTGCACCTAGCACGCTCAGTTCATCAGGTCTGATTTGGCTCTCTCTGAGCTGCAATGCACCCTGTGCTGCCTGTTGAACTAAAGGACACCTCTGAACCCACAAAAAGCCAGGTCACAAATGCCACAGGAAAGCCTTTTGGAGTCACAGTTCAGGTGATGTGTGTTCCATCACATTAATGCAGGGACTGTAAATGATGCCATAAGAATCAAAGGTGCCCATTGCTGCCTGTAGCATCTCTTTGGTGCCTGCGGGGCCAGCTTTAATTATTGTTCTCAGGTCTGACTTGCACAAACACATAAACAGGTAAAGGTGTCACACTGTACCAGATGAGAAGGTCACGTTTTCCCAGGAAGTGTAGCAGGTAATTACATACAGCCATAGAAGGCAGCAACCATTAAATGTGTTTCTTGCTACAGCCAGAATTGTTTGAATATTTTCCTTGGAGATGCTCAGACTGATTTCTTCTATGCTTTACTAAGGAGTCCAGATCAGATCAGTTACAGACTCTGCTGATAGTACTTCTCACCTCTTCTCTGCATGTTTTTGCATTGTACATTTTATTCTAGGATTAATATTTGCCATAGGTTTTAAGTAGGGCAAGAATTCCTCTCCTAGTTGAATCAGACCTTAATTAGCTGGATTTCCAGTTACCATTCCCAAGAGGTAGTTTGTTTGCAGTCACTCTGCAGGTTTTTGTGCACTGAGTTTGCTTTTGTAAATACAGGCTGGGCCACTGGTTATTTTACTAAGCTACATGTTGCTTTATAGTTCAGGAGCCCAGCTAGGGTGACTGTGGGATATAAACATTTTTTAAGCCAGCAGCAGCTGACCAAGAAAAAAGAAAAAAAGACAAAAAAAATCATCAGTGTAGCTCATTCCTCCCCCAGTCTTTTTTTTTATTGAGCAGTGGTTTGTTTCAGCGTGGACAGCCTGGGTGCTCACCCCGAGATGATACTAACAGATCGCTCCAGAGGGCGGCATTGCAACTGTCGTTTCTGATTTACACGTTGTTGTGGAAGCTACAGAGTGTGCTGGACACTTGCTCCATAACTGCAGATTTCCTCCTTGCTTTTGAGAACATGAACATATCCTCCAAGGCAGCAGTTCACAAATTCCCCCCTTTCCCCAACCTGTATGTTGTGCCCTTTTTTCCTGATCTCATATTTTTTTAACTGTTCTCACCAGTACCAGAGAACCAGTAGGAGCACTGGTTCTCCAGGAGCTTTCACTTACTTGGGTGCACCTGGGGCTACCTCCCACCACACCGGCTGAGTAGAGCCTCATTGTTCATGTCGTGGCTGCATTGAGCATTCTGGAAAGGCAGGAGGGGAGAGGGGCTGTCTGCCCACCAGCACTTGGAATCCATCAGAATCCATCAGGAATCCAACCTATGGCAAATATTAATTCTAGAATAAAATGTACAAGCCAAAAACATGCAGAGAAGAGGTGAGAAGTACTATCAGCAGAGTCTGTAACTGATCTGATCTGGACTCCTTAGTAAAGTCTGTAGCATAAAAGAAATCAAGGTATAAGGAAAAGGGCTGAAGCTTATTAGAGGACTGGGCAGAAGCTGTTAAGCAGCACACTGGAACTAAGGGAGGAAATGTCACTGTCACCCCTGCAGTGAGCCAGGTGTGGCCCCAACAAGGTCCTGCTGCTCTCAGAGTGCTCCGGTGAGCTTGCACCATTAACAGCTGCTGCACCGACTGACCCAAACAACTCATTGTTTTTGTCCTCAGGGTTAAAAAAACCTAGAGTCAAACAACATGACCTTCATTTTGTAGGAAAGGGATATAAACAAACACTAAGCATCAGGGGGTACTTAAGGATTCTTCAAGGAAAGAGACACCTTTAACATGATAACTTTACCTCCTGCACAGCAGATGCTTCAGTGCCATGGATCCTGCTGTGACAGCTTGAGGAGAGCAGAGAACAGCAGGCCTTGAAGGTTATGCTGCCAAGCACCATTAGCAAGAAAAGCTGTATCTAAGACAGCTGTCCAGGTGCCTGCATCTCAGGCACCAACAGGGAGAAAATTTTTGAAAAAAATTATTATTAAATTCATGTATTAATACAACCCACCTTCCAGTAGCTTCACAGATCCTGTGCTCCTCTCCCTAACAAGGGCCGAGACAGTTAATTAGCCAGAGCTGCAGCCAGCAGCATAGCCATGTTTCTCTATAGCACAAGCAGCTTATGGTCTAATTTTCTAGAAGTGTCTTAGGGCAGATTAGTTTCATGCTTGTTGCGGGTATTTGTAACAGGACATCTTGGGAGAGAAAAGAACCACCCCCACCTACATTTCACAAAGGGACAGGACCATTAATGGGATGACTCTGCTATTGTGGCGTCCAGAAGGACTTTGCTAAGGTCCTGATAAGCAGAGTAATTTGTCCTTAGCCAGAAAAACAGCTTGTTAAAAAGCTTCAAAAGAACCATTCTTTCCCTTCATGCCACTCATGTTGGTTATTCTTCCAGTGATTGTCTCCACCTTACAGGAGTGGCATAATTTATTTGAGAACATAATCCCCTGTTCCTCTCCCCCCCAGGAATCTTAGTTTCAGTGTCAGAGCAGATGGAGATGACACATCACAGACTGCACAAGGAACAGTGTCTGCAGACCCACGTCCTGCAGCTCAGAGCTGCTGGAACTTCGTGGACTGTCCAGAGCAGCCTGGCAGCCACCGTGGCAGCCGTTAACAGTGTTCCTGTGATACTTCACATCAACAACTTCATCACGCCAAATCCATCACTATGTAAGGCAACAGTCTTGAGTTTCGGGAGTGGTAATGCCAGCATCAGCTCTGCTTAGCAGCTGTTTAATCTTCCAGTGTTTTACTGACAACCACCACCACCACAAGACTGTTGATCTAATCAGCTAAAGGAGTTTCCAAACTGTGTTTTATTTGTCCAATAAACTCCATATACTGTGAACTGTCTGCAAACACTATGCCCATGCTCAGTGCAACACCCCTGTTCCCCTGAAATCTCACTTCTCTTGTGTGCAGTTTGAAAGAAAAAAAATCAACACATTCAAGATTTAAAACCCCAAACCCTCTCACCTTTCAATTAGCTCAGCTAAATGACAAAGCAGATTCAGGCAGGAATGTGTAACAACACCCCATTAACCACATTTGTCTTCCAGTGAACACTCCTGTTCTCTGCACTTAAAGGTACTAGAAAAATATACTAGTTGTCTTTACAACTTCTTCTTCTCTCTGATGCCTAAACACCATATTAAACCATAAAAAGATGCTCTGTATTAGCCAGATTATGTTTACTTTGCTGTTTTTACATCCAATACAGGAACAATTATGTAGCAGCATATAAACCCCATTATTTGATCTGCATTTGTAAAGCAGACTCCCCACAATTCAAGCCATGACCCAAAATACATTTTATGGTGTCACGACATCAGACCGCGGTCAACCTGTGTTATAACAAGCCAACCAAAAGAGGTGGTTACAGCTGTAAATAGTAGCTCACTTCCTTTTTTTTTCTTTTTTAAAAAAACAACCCTTCCTTTTTCTTTTAGGCAAGTTCTCAGTGACAACCTTATACTAAAAAAAAAGCAATTATCTTTTTTTAGAAAAAACATTGTCGATGCATAAAATTGCTGTGGAGAGACTGTATCAACAGTTGCTAACATCAGCGCCAAAAAACCCAGATCTGGCACACAATGAAGGACTCTACAACAAGGCCTCAAAGACAGAGTTCTTTGCAACTCTCTGTTTATTAAAAATATATGTCTCCTTGGAAGAAACACTGATAACCAACTAGTGTTGTCATGATCGATTCGATACTGTCAGCTATGCCATGGAGTACAGCATCTTTTTCTCCATGTGACTTGATGAGAGGGAGACAGGCCATCAAAGAAAAAAAGACAGGAACGGTGTGACTAGCAACTTAAGGACTTTCGTTTCACTTACTCCACTTCTCCAGGAACGGACGTTTGCAGCAGCTGGAGCAGTGGGGCAGGAGCTCCGATGCTGAACAGGAACCTGTTGCCACAGTTTGCTCCTTTAGGGTCGGTCCCGACAGCAGGATCCTTCCTGCCCTCCACCGCAGCACAGCTCTGTCGGGCAGCCGCTCGGTCCCTGCAGGGCTGCTCGTGATGCAGGACAAGTGAAGGCAGCTTCTCACCACGTACAGTCTTACAGCAGTTCTGGTTCACATTGAAAACCGTGACCTGACACGCAATAACCGTTACCTTCGGGGAAGGGGACCGGCCTCCTGCACGTTCACTTATCCCTATAAAAATAGTGGGAGGTTGGGCCAGGACTTACCTGCTCGTGCGTTGACCTCCTTTGTTGTGGTGCCTGGCACAGTGCCTGGCACAGCGCTCAGCAGTTCTGTCGGGTGGCAGTGCTCTGCACGGGCACCACAAGTGCCCGGTGACACCGCTCCTTCCCACAGGCTACGCCAGTCCCCCCAGCTTCGCACAGGGCTCTGCTCCCGTGATGGAGCCTCATTCCAGTGTGGAAGCCAAAGCGTCCTCAAAGACACACATTTCTCAGCTTAGGACCAACTGTTTCAGCATCGTTACCTCTCTTGAAAAATCCTCGTGCGCAGCAGATGGGTGCAGCTCTGCGCCCCCCTGCCCCACCGACCTGCCGGCACAAGGCACCCAATTCCATTTTCTAAGGTGACCTTCAGAGAGGGAGCAACACCCAATTTCAGAAAGAGAATTTATGCAGAGATGTCAGAAACAGAACCAGGCCAGGTGGCCGCACGTTCACCTGCCAAGCCCCAGCTCCCGCAACAGCAGGCAATGTCCCTGCTGTGCTGGAAGGACATTCTGGTCACTGGGACCACCATCTGCACCCAGCAGAGCCGGGGATTTGGCACAGGGCAGGGAAGAGAGCGAGGAAGTTTTTCAGTCCTGTTACTGCTGTGGAAAAGTGTGAATGTCCATCCAAGGCACAGCTGGGGGCTTCTCCTGCCAGCGGCTAACGCTGAAGGGAATGCCAGTGTGCTGCTGCCAGCTGGAGCGGGTCACGTCACCTGTGCCCACAGGTACAGGGCCAGCCCAGCCTCCCAGGTTTTCCACAGCAACACAGGACAGTGAATACATTTGTTCCACGTGGCCGGTGAAGGATTTCCTAACTAAGCACCGCAGATCTAGATTCTATTTACAATAGAGCCAGCTTAAAAAACAAGTTAAAAAACTGGATTTTATACCCATTCAGTTCATTATTAACAAGAGAAAAATGGAATAATGAGAAAAAAAAAAAAGCCAACACAGCAACACAATATGGTTTTGGTTTAAAATCAGCTTAAAAAAATAGAACCAAAAGGAAACCTCTCATGCAAACACATAAGGTGGTGTGTAAAACAATGTGCAATTTAATATGTAGTATCATCCATTCTCTTGCTCTGCAGCCTCCTGCTCAGTCTCAGCCTCACTCAGATCAGCTGCTGCTCCTTTGCTGCGTTACCATGGACCTCTGGTCCCTTTGGCACGGGCAGCGTATCAGTCTGCTCTGCCCCACAGGGCCGGGGGGCTGGCAGGAGGCTGGTCCCGATGGGAGACGCTTCCAAAGCACCTGGTACCGTTTTGAGCTCTTCCTGCCCAAGTGGACTCCCTACGCCCAGCGGTTGGGACAGAGGAACTGAAAGATCCTTGCAATAATACAATACCTATGAAGAGAGGTCCCTCAGGTTTCCTAGTCCACGTACATATATATATATAATATATATATAATATCTCTCTATATATTATATATAAATTACATATACAGATAAATAAAATGCTTTCTGCTGCCTTTCTGTCGCACTGTTCAGAGCTGCTAGACAGTCGCACTTGGAAAAATACCCCTGGAGCGCCAATACTGGCTTGTGTGCTCAGAGTCCATTGTTTCACTCACTTCTTACGTTAGTCCTTAGCCGCCTCCTCCCATCTTGATTCCTGGTTTAGTTAATAATAATAATAATAATAATAATAATAAAAAACGACCTTGAATGGGTTCTCATCTGTCTCTAATGGAGCAGTTGGAAGGTCCATGCAGGAACGGTGGGAACAGTCACGTGATGAATGAGTTCATCCCAACAAAAGAAACAGGACTAGAAAACTCAATTTTGCGACGATCTAAAAAAGGAGGCAGGAATAGTTTTCATATCCTCCCCCTTGGGGCAGAGGGCTTGGGTGGGGTGGGACTTCAGAGATCTTCTGCTCACAGGGAAGCAGGTGGGGGACATCTTCAGAGTTTCTCTGGGGACGAAACCCAGATGTAGTGCCCGGACTGGTCCTCAATGATCTGTTTGATTTTGCTGTAAATCTCTTCAAGAGAGTCTCCTTGTACGATGGCTGGAAGAAGAGAAAACAAGCAAGACCCTGAGCACCAGGCAGCACTGCGCCTTCCCTGCCATGAGCCACAGGAAAGGACTTTCACCCTGCAAAGGGGCTGCTGTGACACGGCCAACACCTAAGCATGACACAACTCGTGCCAGAGGAGCTGTGACAGGTGCCCGATGACAGAGGGTTAACCCAGTGTCCCCAAGGGGATTAGCGCGAGCTGATCCCGCACTGGCAGAGCTTCTCACCCCTGTGAAGTGCCGGACAGGTTCTCCACACTGGGCTGCTAATCAGCTTTGCAAACTGTGTCACGCCACCGCGCCACGGCTGCGGGCAGCCAGCACTGCCGCCCCTCTGGCGGGAACCGGGGAGCAGCCGCTCCGCGCCCAGCGCGTCCCCCGAGGTGACAGCTTTGTCCATCCCCTCTGCTCGTGTTTGGCGCTTCCTCTGCTGCAGGGTGGGGGTCGCAGCCCCGCCAGGCTGGAAGAGGCCGGCTGAGGGCTGCGCTCCCGCCCAGAAACCAGCGACAATCCCGCTGTTTAGCACGGACACAACACTCAGCACCTCACTGTGCTTCCTACACCACAGGAGGAGGATGCTGTGGAGGGCCAGCGTGCTCTGGTAACTCAGCCAGGACCGTCCTCCAGCACTTCTCTTCCCTCATTACAAATTCCTGGTGCAGAACTTGCTACAGCGACCATCTCTGTGTGCATTACCCAATTCCTTCAACAACAGGTTTCAGGCAAGAGTGTTCATTTGTGCTCCTCCTGGAAGAGCTCTGGAGCTGCTGCCTGGGACAGGAGGCCTGGGGAAGGCTCTTACCCTGTTTGTACCCATACATTTGCTCAGCTGAGATCCATTTTTGGAAATTGTTCTGCTTGGGATTTTTCCCGGTAGCTGTAGGGTGGGTAACACAGGGTTTGGCAGGATTACCACTCCTCAGCTTTAGAAGTAACAGTTACTGCACTGGAGGAAAGATGGAAGACCAGTTTCTTTGCCTGCCTCTGATTTTCCAGGATTAATCATGTTACAAACGTCCGTTCCTTAATGCACAAGGATGCCTGTGTCACGAGCAGCTCATCTCTGCAGGCACAAAGTGCCAGGCAGCCCCTGACTAGCTCTTCAGAAAAGTCTAGTTAGGAAGCCAGCCAAACTTCCAGTCTTTTTTTGGGAGATGTTTTGTAATAACTCAGGATATTCTCCACCATTTAGGTCACTAATTTTTTATCTTCCCTCTTTAAAACGATTCTTTTCTCTTTTTGAAAACGTTCCCCTCTCCCTCACACATGGAGTTTTATTTCCTCTAGCCTTGTAGTTCCCTGAATATATGCTGGGCTTCCCCTGCCTGGGGATTTTTCTTTATTATTATTGAAGTTGGCAATAAGCTTTCACAACCTCAGAAAATCCTGCCTGACAACTTGCCTCCCTCTCTAGAGCTGGTTTACTCTTATCCACTGATCGTGGAGCTGTCCCTTCGCAGAGCCCTGATGGCAAAATGCCATCTCTGCTTTGCTTTGATGGAGCTGGACATTTTCCCATGACCTGCAGTAGGACAGTGCTGGTAGAGAGGTCACAGCTGCCAGCCAGAAAAGAAAATAAACTGGGTACAAGCCCACTTAGGACACTCACCTGTAAAATACTCTCCAAACTCTTGCTCGAGTTTCATGGCTTTGTCAAAGACCTTGTTGGCCTGTTCATACGTCTGTCTCCGGTTCATCTCCCTGCCGTGTTTAAAAAAAAAATACAAACTTAGCTCTTTTTCTTAGCAATGAAGTAAAAATAGCCCATGGAGCCGGGGTGCCTGGGAAGCCTCTGCGCACCAGGAATGGAAGCTGCGCAGGACCCAGCTCTGCTGCCTTGGCACTTCATCTCAACTTCCAGCACTTCTCATCACCACCGCCCCCTCGTTTCACTGGGGCACAGAATTGGACTCAAACGCAGACAATCCTCTGAATTTGCAAGACCACTGCACAAGTCTCCCTGCTTTCCCACAGCCTGTCACCACCCCCTTCGCCTAGGTTTCCTCATACAACACCCAAATAAGCAATTTGATCCCCTCTGGCTTAAGAGGGTTTTCCCAGTCCCCTCGGTGCCAGCAGAGACTCATCTGATCCCAGAGTCCACCTCAAGCTATTGAATTTCCTCATATAGACAACTTTATCTGCTGCTGCTTGAAGAGCTGCAAGCTCAGCTCTTACATCCTTTCCAGGCTGTGCTGCCAGGGCCAGGAGCAGCAGGACGAGCAGAAGGTTCCCCCTTGGGCACACAGGAGATGTCCCCTCTCTGGTCCTGAGGGCTGTCCTGGCTCAGCCGCCGTGCAGCTGTGAGCCACCACTACGGGCTGTCAGCAGCTGTCCTGGCTGGACTTGGGGCCCACGTGAGCAGGTTACATCAGGCAAATTTGGGAGCATTTTTAGATTTCCTGTGGGTAACCCTCTTCGGGGCAAACAAAGGGTTTAAGCCAGAGCAATCCATGGAGCCTGGATGCACCATGGCTTTAGATGTGGAGGGACACCAGAGACAGCAATGGGCCCAGCTCCTCTTAACAAGGGACAAGTTTAGTGCCAGGAACAACCTCTGCTGCTTTCTAAAAAGCAGAGGCAGCAGATAGACATACAAACCCCTGACATGCCAGAGCTGCTCACGCTGGAGAGGCACAGAACACAGTGTTGCACTTACATGAGAGCTTCAATGGATTTTGGTTTGATGAAAATGGCAATGGGATAAAGTTGTGCTTGCTGCAACCTCTTGATAGCATTGCCAGACACATCCAGGATGCAGTGTTTCCCCTGGAAAGGAAACAGTCGGGATCAGACCTATCCGCAGTCTCCTCTTGCTCAGACAGCTGTGCTTACGAAAGACAGGAGCCACAGAGATGAAACACCAGCCCTGAGACACAACCCAGCTACCAGTGGCCTTACGTTCCTGCCTGCTTAGGGCAGGACAGCAGCAAAAGGGACTGAACCTTTCTCTGAACACATGAAACAATTTATAAGCCCTCAGTACACTCCAGTGCTCCTGCGGAGGAAGCGCCGCTGTCTCGAGGAGTGCAGCTGGGCACCTTCGCCCTGTGAGCTCCCGAGCACGAGGCTGGTGCTGCCAGCACCCAGATTTTGAGTGGAGTTTGGGTGACAAAGGTAGCACAGGTACAACACCGAGGTGGAGTAACGTGGCTGAGAAAAGCAGCCATGTGGCTTGGCAGGACTCCAGAGGGAGGAGAGGCTTGTGCCACACTTGCTTAACCTGGTAACAGCCCTTCATTAGCAACACTGAGAGAGGAAGGGAACTGCCAAACACACCTGGGTTCGGGCTGGATGTGTCCCGGTCCCAGGAATGCCACCCGACACTCACCCTCTCTGCCACTGCCCGCACTGACTGAATGCTCGTCCCGTAGAGGTTGTCGTTGAACTGCCCGGCCTCTATGAACTTGTTGTCCTGGATGTCTTTCTCCATCTGTTCACGGGATACAACGAAGTGGTAGTCTTGTCCATCCACCTCGTTCTCACGCCGAGGCCTGGTAGTGTCTGGAGGAGAGCAGGCACCGTGAGTGAACCCGGGGTGACGCAAGCCAAACCTCCTGGGACAAAACCCACTGGAGCACCCAGTCCCCTCCCTATGCTGTGCGTGAGACCCTGCACGTAGCAGAGACCCTGCTGTCCCCTCCCTCCAGCCAGGGCACCGAGAGCCAGCACGGACTTACGTGGCACGCAGGAACCAAACTTGTGTGGGAATTCGGAGATGAGGTCATCGTTAATTCGGTCCTTTGTTGGCCCCAGGATGATCACTGGCCTCGCGTAGTGAACTGCGAACAAGAGCCACAACCTGAGGCCCCTCCTGGGCTGTGGGCAGCTGACCCTATCGCTGCTTTTGGCATCACCCTGCCCTCTCCCTGCTGGCAGCAGGGGCTCCTGCTCACACAGGCACCCAAAGGTGCCTCCTTTGGGCAAGTTTATCTCCTCTTGGTCATGGTTAACATCTCCTTCCCATCTGACCCAAACCATGTGAGCTGCCCCAGAGAAGGTGCTGTGGGTCTCCAGGGTTGGGATCAGCAAAGCTCCTCCATCACTTGGGGCAGGAGTCAGACAACCGGGACAGTTAGGGGAGGATGCTGGCCCAGGTTGCCCAAAGGTGGTAGATGTCCCATCCCTGGAGACATTCAAGGCCAGGCTGGATGGGGATCTGAGCAACCTGATCTAGTTGAAGATGTCCCTGCTCATGGCAGGGGCGTTGGACTAGATAAGCTGTGAAGGCCTCATCCAACCCAAACTATTCTGTGATTCTGTGCCACAGAGCTGGGGGAGTGACAGCAGCCTAAGAGTCTGATCCAGCTTCTGGCAAGGAGAGACCACTGAGGCTGGGACTATGCAGCCTGAGAAAGGATCTGCAGGGATTGAGCACTGAGCAGGGTAAATGCTGAGGGTTGCCCTGCAGAAGGGACCTGGGCGAGGCAGGGAGGGATAATCCCATCCTCAGCTGGGGAATAAAGCCCAGCACAGCTGGGTCTTGCAACCCAGACCAGGTCACAAGGCTTTTCTGTTGACTAAAAAGGAGAGATCAAGGCCAGGAAAAGCCCCATAAGGCAGCGTGTGTGCCCAGCTCCTTGCTGCACACAAGAAACTCCTTGTGTGTTCACACGGTGCTGTGCCGGTACGGCGCAGGAGCGGGGAGCTTGCACCGGTTGCACTGGCTGAGCAGGGGACACGGGTGCCCATGCTGCAGTGGGCAAGGAGCAGCTCCGCGCCAGGACTTACTTTCTTGCCGTGTCACTGGCTCATAAGACAGGATGGTGTCCTCTTGTCCTTCTGCAACAGAGCCGGGGAGAGGCAGGTGAGCACTCAAAGTTTTCCAGCCCCTCCACACCCACAAGGGCCTGGCTCCCGTCCCCACCAGCCTCCTGCAGCCCCGGGAACACCTCCAGGCTGCCCCTGTCACACCACCAGCTGACGCAGAGTGTGACAGGTATGCAGCCACCAGCCACTGAGCCACGTTAATCATTCACATTCCAGCCCTGGGTCAAGCCTTCTGTTTCCTTCCCCACTGACGTGGATTTGGGACCCATTAGGACGCACCGTCCTTCCCGCGAGGTGGACGTGTTGCAGAGATTTAGAGAACCCGCTGGGGACAGAGAACATTTGCTGCAGCTGGACCCCCACAGTCTTGTACAGGCTTGGGCTACCTGAGACACTTCTGCGACAGACCCAGCCTTTGGCCACTGCTTCCTGCAGCAGGCACTGAGGATGGGGGATAACATGGACTCAGAACCCACCACAGAGCCCTGGAGCAGAGCCCTCAGCCAGGAGAGAGCAGGAAAGCAGGCAGGCTCGCTCCAGCCTCCCCAGCCCCTGCTTTCCCCCCACCCCGAGGAGGGAGCTGGTTGCAGTGTCCTGGTGTCACCAGCAAGAAGGACCAGCCTCCGAACAGAACCACCACTGGGGGAAGACAAGATGGAAGTGCCAAAACATGCACACACATACACATGCACAGGGCTGGGAGAACAGGTGAGACGCACACTTACTGGAACTGCTCTCGCTGTCACTGGTGTTTGATGTCACACCCTCTGCAAAGCAACCAGAGAGAGCCCCTTCAGCAGGAGCATGGGGACACCCAGTTGTCACCCAGCATGACTGACCCAGGGCAGGGCAGCACTGGTCTCCCAAAAAACCCGCACCCCAGCACCCAGTGAGATAAGCCTGCGCCACATGGGCAGGGCGGCATCTCTCACCCTTTGCTGGGAAACCAGGGACATGCAGGGGGACGCTTGGCTGCTCCAGGAGAAGACTGGGATGCCGGGAAGGGGCTGCCTGGCAGGGCAGGTCTGAGCTTCCCACACCGAGGGAGGGAAGGTGGGGTGCGTGGGGAGGAGGGTGCTGGGGTGCGGCATGCACAGAAGAGGACACGGCTCCACACCGGCATGGGGATGGAGTAGCTTACCTCTGGGGACAGGGCTGGGACTCACAGACAAGTAACAGTCACAAGACAGTGACAAGATAGGACAGAGATTGGGGTTTGGCTTGCTCAGGCTGGTCCCAGTGCTGCAGCCACCCCACACTTGCTGGCCACCACCTGCCCCAGCTGGGCTCTGCACCACTCAGGGGGGCGCAGAGCTCGGCAGGGGACTCAGACCCAGATGGGAGGTCCAAGGGGCTCCCAGCATTGTTGTTTTGCTGCTCTGGGTATGTGATGCCACAGACGCAGGTGGCAACACTTCAAAACACTGTCACCCGTTCAGCTCAGAGGGGACCCATCATGGTCCCAGCCACCTCCCACCTGCACTGACAGCAGCACCAAGTCTTTGAGCACTTAACCAGCCGCCAGCCCAGCCAGGAGCAGGAGGAAGAGGAAGATCAGGAGGCACAGCTCACCCTGGTGTGCTGGGCAGCCCTCAGCTGGGCTGCTTAGGGTATGGCCAACATTCCCAAGCAAACCCCCCATCTTCTCCTGCGTGCAGCAGCAGCACCGCTTCACACCCAGCAGCCTCTGCTGGCAGATGGGGCATTCCTCAGCAGATGTGGCATTCCCTGGCAGACACCCCGACACACACGGCATTCCCTGGCAGAGGAGCAGCACCCGTGGGGCTCTTCCTTCCCCGCACCCCAAGTAGCGCAGCTGCCCCAGCCGGAGCCCAGCCGTTCCCCGGGCACCACCAGGCATGCCAGTGACGGAAAGTGTGAAGATGCACATCGAGATTCAACTTACTCAGGTTCTTTGCTCCATAATAATCGTCACTTAACCCAGGGAAGTCCTGATTTCACAGACAGCAAGAAGGGGAGAGGGGGAGAGAAGAGAGCGCGGGAGAGGGCAGTCAGAGGGACGGGGGAGACAGAGCCAGACCAGCATTAGTGACAGGCGTGCAGAACGGCCCAGAGCTGCAACTGCAAGTGAGGTTAAATGTTTTCAGAGCGGACACCATCAGCCCGCTACCAATGTCTCACCTCGTGCAGCTGGACCCCCCCCACCAAGCTCATCCTCACTGCCAAAGATCCCCCAAGGGCCACCCTGGGTCTGGGGAGGGCAGGGTGGCCACAGCAGCATCAACTGGCACCAAGCGCTTGCAGCACTGAGCTGCTGGCAGGAGGGACGAGGTGTTTCTCCATGGGCTGTACTGGTGGGACACAGCAGCTCTGCACTCCCCTGGAACACTCCAGCCACTCCGGGCGCAGACACAGAACAGCCAGTCCCCTAACGTGGGGCAGGGGGGCACATTTTTCCCCATCTGTCCATGCCCCAGTGCTTGTATGGGCTGTGGAAACATGGGGGAAGGATCCCCCAAATACAAACTGGGATGGACAGCAGCCGAGCATGGGGAGGGAGCTGGCTGTGGGTCTGTGACATGGGCTGGCAAAGAGCGTTGCCTGCCCCACCCCCATGCTGTACATCACTGCAGGGCTGGCCAAGGGCAGTGTCCCAGTGAGTCCCCAGCTCCAGGATGGGGCTAACTGGAGCCCAGCCACATCCAGGAACTACGAGAGATATGCAGACACGCAGACCCAACCTTCACCGCAGGCCAGAGGCTTACACTGGCTGCCAAGCTCACTGTAAGCTGGTGCCAGGCTGGCACAGGCAGCACAGGGATGAGGGCAGCCCCAGAGCAGCCTGGCACCAACCTCCTGCCTCTGCATCACCCCAGGAGAGACACAGGAGGGGAGGGGACGTGCTGTACCAGCACCAGGGCAGAAACACTGCTCTGCCTTGCCTATGTCCTCTTCCCCAAGGTGTGAGGACCACAGTTCTGTCTGGGACACCTGTCAAAGAAGTGGATGCAGTTTAGCATCTGGCAGGATGAGGGGCTGGGTTTGGCATGCAGCTCCAGTATGGCCCACGTCAGGATTTCTGGCAACAATGTTCTGCCTTTGCAGGGAGTCCCAGGGTGCTGTCAGGTGAGAGCTGGGGACCCCACAACCTCTGCAGGCAAGTACCCAAGATATGCCTTGGTCACGGGTGGGCAGCTCCTCCAACAGTGAGGACACGGCTTCCCCATGCCCGCAGGGTTTAACCCGCGCAAAGGGCTCTCAGATGGGAATATGTAGCTGCAAGTCCGTTCTCGGGGAGATGGGGAGCACAGCCCCTCAGGCCTGAGAGGGACAGGAGAAGCCCTGCAGGAGGTGACCAGTCCCTTACTCGGAGAGGAGCAGCCCCTGGCAGGCAGAGGGAGGGAGCAGAGCCCACAGCAGAGGGGGGAGAGCAGGGAGAGGCAGAGCAGCGGGTCAGGCGGATGAAAAGATGAAGACATTGAACATGAAAGAGAGGGAGAGAAAGAGAGCGCCAGCCCGCAGCCGCTGCTTTTGTTTCAAGCTCCAGTTTCTCCCTAGCTGCTGGCATGACTGTGGAGCACAGATCCAAATGCAAGCAGATGCCAGGACCCTGGCTACGGAAACGTGCCGAATCTCTCCCCTCAAGGCAGGGGACCTGAGGGTCACACGCTTGCCCTGTCTGGCCAGCTGCTACTTACGTTCCTGTCCGCTGCTCTCCTGGGCCAGGTTCTCTTTGCTCTTGTAAAATGGAAACTTTCGAGAGAGGCGGAAACTCTTTTTACGTTTCGTTTTGATCGACTGAAGAACATGGAGATGGAAGGGAGGACAGAAAAAACAATGGTGTTTAACGCATGTGGGAAAAATTAAAATGAAGAGACAATGAGGAGCTGTGGCAGGGCAGTTACCCTCAAAAGAAATCATGGATATTACATGAAAACTGTAATGCAGGAAAACAAATTAAGCATGTAGAAAAATGCAGTAAGGATGCTGGGAAGCCGATGGAGCAATCAGCAGCTCTGCAGGGATAGCCAGGCCATTCTCCCTTCCTCGTCTGCTCACCAAGCGCTCTGCATGAGGGGTGAGGGCATCTGCCTGCAGCGGCATGAGCTGCCTGCAGTCAGCACCAGCCATGGGCTGTGGTGGGGTGGGCTCTGCTCCCACACCACTCCAATCAGTTGTCCTTCACCCGCCTGGGGCAGGTCCAGTTGTGCTGCTCTTGGCTTTGGGATTTCTCCAGCCGCCGCACCAGGGACTCTGGCTGCTGGGACTCATCCTGCCCCCACTAGCTACCGGCTCCAGGTACCCCTCTGAGCCCCAGCTCGGCGCTTACCCTGTTGGACTCAATCATGCCAGTCCTGGCGTGGAACTTCACTGTTTTCAACCGTGCTCTCTCCTTCTTTTCCACCCTGATTGGAGTTAAAGCAGAAAAAGAGCCTCTAGTCCCCTGCATGTGCCCTCTGTGCTGCCCGCTTGACTCCCCAGTCAGCTCTGTGCACCCTCAGGTGGCTGCCTTGCTGGCAAAGGGCAGCTCCTTCCCAGAGAGGGATGGAGATGGAGCTTCTACCTGGGGTCTGGCCAAGGCCAGAGTCTGCATTAGCAGGAGATGGGACAAATCAGCCTGCCCAGGAGGGGAGGGACAGAGATGGGGCTGGCTCTGCAGATGTGAAAGCAGCGCCAGGCAGCTCCTCTGCTCCCTGACACTCATGGGACCTGGCTTGCATAGCTGGGCAGGTTGTCAGAGGACACAAAGAGCAGCTCACAGTCACTGCTGTGACTCTACACTCACTTGGAGCCCTTGACTGGCTAACACCAGCTCTCCATCCCCATGGGGACCACAGAGGGGGCTGAGTGCTTCTCTCTTCACCTGGAGTCCCACCCAGCTTTAGAGAACATCACCCCAGGGAGACCTGCATGCACCCCCAGCTTGCAACCGGGGTGCCCTTCACGTGGCACAGCCACAGAGAGCCAGGTGGGCTGGGACCACAAGGAAATCCCACCCTGAACAGACCCCACCTTGAGGGCCGCAGGGCTCACAGAGCCTGGGGAGCTCCAGGAGGCTCCACACGTGACAGCTGCTGCTGCTGGACACTCACCTCTTCTTGCTGGGGATGACCCCGATCTGCTCGCTCTCGCCGTGGGGTGTGACAAGCCTGGCTTGCCACCACTCATCATCAGAGGCATTGATGACGTGCAGGATGTCCCCGTAGGAGAAGCTGAGCCCCTGGCTGGGCAAGCAACTGTCCCGGGTCCGGTCATAGTCAAACAGGGCTCTGTGGAGAGGCAGAGAAAGGAGTGATGCCATTCCTGAGCACGGCCAAGCAGTGAGGGCAGCAGCCCTCCTGGGGCACTTGCACCTTCATACCTTAAAGGATTAAAACCCAAAATTTGTGGAAGTCTCCTGCTGAGGCAAGGGGCGTCATGCAGCCACCAGCACACCCCTGAAGCGTGCAACGCAGGAATAACAGCGCTGCACCAAAACAACTTGCTCTTGACCTTTGCTGCAAGGGGCAGACGAACCACAGAGGTGTCAAAGGCGGCTGTGGTTAGTGAGCAAAGCTCATGCAGCCCCAAGAAAGCAGCAGCGCACAGGCCACCAGTCCTCCCCAGAGCTGCAGGGTCAAGGAGTGGGATGGGAACATCAAACCCTGGGGATGGTGGAGAGCTGTGCAGGCAGAGACTGCGGGGTGCTTTGGGCATGCACTTTGTTTACATATAGGGTACATTAGTCCAGAGCCTGTGAATCAGGAATGTATCTGAGGGTATAGATATCTGCTTCTACAACTGAGCCTTTCCATCATACTAAATACTTCCCCTGAAAACAGTTTGTTTAGTTTAAAATTACCTTTAATATTAAACTAACCAACTACAGAACAGTGTAGTTTTTTGTCTGTTTGTTTTTTAATAACTAGAGGAGCACTAATAGCCTTCCTGCGCACACTTTATCACACACAGCACTGCAGGCCGTACCCACAAGTTGCTCTCAGTAACTTCACGTGCAACTCCTTCTACTAATGTCAAACCTCAAGCCCTGTCTGCTTTGATGTATCCACTTTGCAACAAACCCAGCCAAGGGAACAGTCACTAAAAGCAGCACTGCTGGCAGCACAACCCCTACGCTCGCTCCTGGGACATCAGCCCCACTCACCCCCAAGCCCGACACAATGTTGGGCACTGCAAACACGGGGTGGCTGCTGGTTTAATCCTGGCACTAACGAGCCTTCCTCTACCAGGAGAGACACCCTCTGTCCTGCTCCTTACCCCTTTCTGCTGTGAGGACTCCTGAGAGGGCCTGAAAGCACAGGGTGCAAATGGGAGGGCTGAGGGACCATGCAGCAGGTCCCCAGGGAGCAGCAGAGAGCTTGGAGGGCACTTCTTCAGCCAGATCCCTGCTCCAGCGCTACCAGGGCAGTGCTGGGTGATGAAACCTTCTGGGTCAAGAGAGCTAGTCTTGAATGGGAAGCAGGAGAAGGGCTGCCCTATGGCTCAGAGAAAGCTCTTTGGGACAAAACCTGATGCAGCCCTATGCATCCAGGTACATCCAGCCAGCAGATTGCTCCCCCTTTCCCAGCTTGCTCAGGGCTGGGGCAGCTCTTGTGCTCGATCCCTCTGCACCCCAGCACGCTGGAGCTGACAGCAAAGCACCATAGGGCCCTGAGGCTGGCGGTAAGCAATCCTCAGTAAGTAACCCTCGCAGGCAGCTCCTGGCCAAAAGATAAGGCTGCGTGTGGCCGGCAGGCCCCTGCTGTCAGGAGCAAAGCACGAGCCAAGGCCCCAGGGAACTGGTCAGGCTGGTTCCTGAACCAGGATGGGCTGCGGGGCACCCTGCCCACACCTCGCACCCTGCCTGGTGCTGGCCCCGTGGCTCCTGCCTCCTCCCACAGCAGCCACCGGCATCCCAGGGCCGGCACAGCAAGGTCTGGGCAAGGGCCGGACACCTGCAAAGCAGCGGCACGAGGCACTTGCTTCCCCGAGGCACAATGCTTCTAGAGAACAGCCTCTGGTCATGTTGGCACCCAGGACCTGGCGTGTCCCTGGGGCACACAGGGGCCTGGTGGCAGGGCGATGGCTCCGCTCTCCAGCTTGCATCACACTGCAGGAGCAGGCAGGAGAGCAGATGGTTTGGCTGGAGGGCAGGGGAGTGGTGCCAGGGACTCGACACGGCCTCCTCCCCGTGCCCGGGCACAACGCCTGCGTGACCCCCATCCCCGCCCGGCACAGCCCCAGCGCCGGCGGACTTTGCCCTGCGGCAGCGCAAGCGGCAGGCGGGCAGTCGCAAACCTGCCTCATCCCTGCCTGCGCCGCGCAGCTGCAGCCCCAAAACACGTGGTGAGCAACAGCACCCGCAACTTGGCTCTGGCAGGCACTCGGGGTGCCCGGCTCCGGCCCCGTCAGCAGCACACGGGGTGCAACGCAGCCTCACTGGGCTGACTCAAGCAGTTGGGTAGCGAGTCCTGTAATTGGTGTCCTGTCCGCAGCGCAGCAGCAGCTCAGCTGGTTTCGGGTAAACTGTGCTCGAAACTACCCCGCCCAGAAGGGCTGGGGCAGCCCAGGCACCCGGCAGCTCTTGCAAGTGCGTTTGCAGGTGCACGGCTGCCAGAGCTGGGGAAGGCCAGGAAGGGCCATGCAGGGGGAAAGCTCTCCCCTGGGATCCTCCTCTCAGCGAGGCACAGCCCAGCTCCTGTCTGAAGCCACCTGGGTTTATGTGAGGGGACACAGTACTGTGGAGGCAACTGAAGCCATGTGAAGGGATGCAGCAAGAGATGCAAGATGCTACAAGCAGCCCAAAGGCAGTGGGGAGCTCTCTGGCTCGCAGGCATGTCCCGAGATGTGCAGCACATATCCAGGCAGGGAACAGGAGACTCACAGGCTCAACTCAAGCTGGACACAGCCTAAACCCTGCTCCACCCATGAGTGTGTCCATAGGACAGCAATGGCCAGACCAGCAATGTTTTTCAACACGGGGCCCAGCTTGTTGCACACCCCCACCATGGATCCCAAAGATGCTAAATCAAACAAGATGCCTGCAGAGCCTCACAGGAAGGCGTGAACTGCAGGAACCCAGAGCTGCAGCTGTCCCCTCCTGCCAGGCCAGGTTTGCAATGGGTCCAGCAACAGCCTGAAGGCCTCTGCATGGAGTAGCCATGCAGTGGGAGATGTAGGCTGAGGCTGGTGCAGCCTCGGCCCTTGTCACCCTTCCCACAGGGAAGGAGAAGCATCCCCTGCTCCTGCCAGCCCCCACCTGCAACATGCTGTGCAAGGTGAGGATTTACAGGATTATTTTAATTACCAAGTTAAAATTACTCATTAGCTGTCAGCTCCCTATCGCTGTGGCAGGCAGGAGGTGGCAGGAGGCAGGCAGTGAGCAGGGGCTGCCCTGCAGTGCAGGACTTGCAGCAGTTAGAGCTGCAGGGCCACTTAACCCCTGCCTGCCCTGCGCCTGGCTCCAGACCAAAAGCACATTGAGGGCTCAGAGCAATAATCTTCCTAAGAGCTCATCTCCCCTCCAGCTAGATCCTGTTGCAGGAATGGCGGGAGGAGATGGGAAGAAGCCTGTTAGCAGGGAACGGTTCGAGGAGAGTGCCCTGAACGCTGCCCTGAGCTGTCTGGGGCAGAAGCAGCACTAGACGCCCAGTGTTCTCCAGTGGATCAGCTTGGCCAGCAGCCTCCCAGGGCTCTGTAGAAGACACCACTACTTTCCAAAGCGGAGCAGCCCTCGCAACAGACACTTGAGTGCAGAGCACCCTGTCTCGGCAAAGCAGTGCAAAAGCAGCGCTCTCCCTGCTGCAGCCTCTGGGCTTCATAATACATCTATCACTCTCGCTTCCCCAGCCTCCAAAACAACCATCCACAGAGGTGTCCATAGAGGTGCCATATGGCCCAGGCTGAACCGTCCCATCCTGTAATCCTGCCCTGTGGGGATACACCCGTCCCACTCGCCTCCAGCTGCCTAAGCAGGTGAGGGGGTGCTGAGCCTTACCGGACATAGAGAGATCTCTTCTCACTTGTTCGGAGCGAGCCAGAGCCGGAGCTCATGCTGCTGTTCATCATCTGCTCCCTCAGGTCGTGGATCTTTGACTCGAAGCGGCTGTACTCTGTGGGGAGACAGGCGGTCAGTGCAGGCAGGAGCTGCCCCCAGGTCACTGCCCCGCACCGAGCACAGAGAGAAGCAGTGACAGCCTGTCCGTCAGGCATCTTGCCCGTGAGCCCATCCGTCCACACACAAGCTGAACAGGCTACAGCACCCTGTGGGAGTGCAGGCAGGGCATCTGGAGTAGACAGGGCACCGGCTGCTCCCAAACCCTGGCTTGGGCAGCTCAGGCAAAGGCTGCAGAGACCCTGAGACCTCCACCGCTACTGAGCCGCAGCTCAGCAAGGGAACAGCTGGGAAGGGCTCAGCGAGCCGCTGACCTACAGAGCAGTTCAGAACTGCAGGGAAAGAGCCCCTCCAGGAGACCCTCACCCACCGGCTAGAGCTGCAAAGCACAACTGCAGCCATCAGGGTATCCCCGCTTCTGACGGGTCTGCCAGCAGCAGAGCCCCTCAGCCCAGCAGGCATGGGGAAGGGGGAGGCAAAGCATGGCCCCCCCACAGAAGGGGAGCAGGGAGAAGGAATTCACCTTTCACTCCTACATCCCGGCAGCAGAGACCCACAGGAGGAGCCGGGAGACCCTCCAGAAGCCGTCGGCAGCTCCCTGCCGGGTGGCTGGATGGGAGCAGCCACCACCCCGGCTCCTGCTGCCGCGCCAGCCCGACCTTCAGCTGGGTGTAAAGGTCGGGCCGGCCAGCGGAGGGTGGAGGCACGGGCCCTGCTTACTCAGGGCCAGCCGGGGAAGGTTTGCCAGGCAGCGAGCAACGGCGGCACCGTGGCACCAGGGAAGCTGCCGACACCACCACAGCCCACCCTGGCAGTTCTCACCCTTGATTTCATCCCCCGGGTACCCCCTGCAGTTATATCCCCACATCCCAGTGAGAAACTCATCTCTGCTGTACAACTCGCCTGGAAAGCCTTCTCCACAACCCAGTGGTTTACATGTGGTTTGGGTATATTTTTTTGTGTGTGAACTAGAGCACAGCAGCTCGGCAGCAGAGCCACGTGCTCGCTGCACACAGAGCTCCAGCAGCGCAGGGGACCACGCGGGCAGCTGCCTGGCCTGCGGAGCTGCGTCTCGCAGGGGTGGTGGGAACAGCACACTGCTAAGAAATGCGCTGTGGGCTGCGTTTGAGAGCCAGACGCTCATCGCGCACGACTCTTGGTGCAGACACACATGGGGCTGGGGTTATGCAGCTGCAGCCTGGCTTTTCCCGACTCTCCAGCCCTCCCCGCAGCTGGACTCTCTCAGGCATCCCCTCCCGCACCCAGCTGCCAAGGCTGCATTTTTACTTAAAGACTGGAAGAAGAAAAAAAAAAAAAAGTGATACACACAAAAAGCACCAAGCGGCACATAGAAACTCCACATGAAGTCCTATCCCCTGCCATGGACATCAAGAAGTGCCACATGCTGGGCGAGGTCAGCTGCTTAATGCAGAGGTTATCAGGCCCCCAACTACCCCAGCAGCCAAGGGGCACCCACTCCTGCGCCTGCCTTCCTGCCAGCAGAGGGAAACTCGGGAGCAGCCAGGCATGGCCAAGGCTTATTTTATAAGAAAACCAGATTTTGACACCAAAGCAGCACTTTTGCATCCTCCAGCCTGCACCGGGGCTTTATGGAGCTCCTGGCAGAGGGAGGTGAGCCTCATCCCCCTCCATACCGCTCTCCCCACACCAGAGTGGACCACAGCATTTGTGGCACAGCTGATTCTGCCCCAGGATACCCATGAGCTCTTGCATCCCAGAGGAGCCTCTGTTGGAAGTGGGTACAGCTGCTCCATAAACTCTCTTCAGTATGGAAGAGCTATTTCCCCCTGAAAAACTGCTCAGCTGGGTGCTACAAACCCCATCCCCAGCCAATCATCTCAAACCCTGCTGGGGGCATGAGGAAGGACCACTGCTTCCCAGCACGTGGGCTTGCATCCCTCCTGTGACACTCTTCTCCACAGGAAGCCTGGTGTAGGAGGACGCACTGCCCAGGATTGGGCAGGCAGCGAACAGCAAAAGCAGGTTCAGCTGCCACTGGGATCAGGGTGGGGATGTCAGGAGGTCAACCTTTGGGTGCCACCACCCTGCCAGCAACCATGTTCTCTACATGCAACCCAAGGGCAGAGCTCTCACATGCCCCCACTTCAGCCAGGGCACTCCACTGATGGGACTTTCCAAATTTCACTGGAGCAGCCATGCTGCTTGCAGGAGCTGGGAAAAGCCCACTGACATTACAAGAAACAAAAGCCAGGCTGGATGCAGGAAACTGAAAAAGGACACAGGGGCTGGAGAGCAAATGCAATCCTGTCCTAGGGTCTCCCAAGGAGACACCAAACCATGCTTGCTCCAGCTGCAGGAGGGCACAGGGCAGAGGAGCAGCCAGCCCCAAAAGCAAACCTGCCCCCTCCCTCCCAGCGCAGGGGAGGCAAGGTAACCCTGGGAAGGAGCACAGGATGCTCCCAGCTGTCACCAGCCCCTCCTTATCTGCGCACTGGAGCAGCCTCTGAGACAATTACTGGCAGGTAAGCCCCAGCAAACAGCTCTCTCGCCTTCGCTCCCTGGCTCACAGCCACCTTGCCTCTGCATCCTGGATCTCCCGTGCAGTCGGAACTCGCCTGAGAAACTTGCCCACAGCACGGTGGGGAGGTGAGCCACAACTGATCCCCACCTCTCTGGCATTCCACAGGACCCAGGTGCTGGACGTGTTCAGGCCACGCTTATCAAAACTGAAAAATATGCAACAGGTGACCCGGCACCTCTTGCTGTGAGTGCCACTGCGGCGCTGTGCCGCGTGCCAGGAGGGGCAGGACGTTTGCTGTTCCCACTTAGCAACTCAATAAAAAACACCACTCCACCCTTTTGCCGCTCTTCCCTTCCCAGGTGTGGGTGCCCCTGGAGCTGGGCCTGATCCTGCACCACAGGGTGAGCTCACCACCAGGAGCAGGATCGGGCCCTGCAACGCCCGAGCGCACACAGGTCACAGACCAGTAAGATCAGGCTGGGATCTGCTGCCTGCACCAAGGATCCCAGCACTGGCACACGCTGGTGTGCTGCAACTGTAAATACACCCAGTGGACCCAACAAGACAGAGGGTCTGCAGTCAATTTCTGAGCACCAGGAGCCAGTGCAAGGGGAGAAGTCACTGGCAGAGAGAAGAACTACACTATATCAGAAAGCAACCCTCGAGCACGCACAAAGCCTCGTGTGTGTGTCCTGCGCTCTCTGACATGCAAACCTGCCTGCCCTGCGCCAGGCTGGCTCCATCAGATCATTGGCAGAGCCCAGAGATGCTCAGCCATGGGCTCCAGCACAGACACCTGTAAAAACTATCCCCAGCTCCTTCCTTCCTTCCCCTCAAGCCCAGCACTTTATCACCCTGATCCCACACACCTTCCAGGTGTGGGGTTAAAATACAGACACCTCCCTGCACAGGGCACACATGCCGCAGGTCCAGGTAAGCAGAGGAGAGTACAGCATGGGGAAAGCTTGGAGCCTTTGAAAGGTCATCGTGCAGCCCTGGCACTTCCCTTTGAGTGGCCAGCTCAGAGAAATGCCATCACACATGTTTTTGTATTTTCAGGTTAGGAATATCAAGGCTTTGTTGCATGGGGCGTGAGGAGGGGAAACTGCCAAGCCCAAGTGCTGGTGATAGTAACAAAGGTCAGAGGGAGAAGTGCTCAAAGGGAAGGACTCATCCAGCACCACACAGGCAAGCCCTACCTGTGTTCACGTACGAGAGACAGGAGCCATCCTCCGCCCTCTGCTAGCAAGGGAGAACTTCCCAAAGCCCCTTTCCACCAGTGTCTCCTTTAGGCATCCTATGACCCAGCTCTCCTGCTACTTCCACAGCCATGATGCACATAAAAAAGGCAAACGTTTGGGAGCGCACATCCCCTCGAGGGGACCCAGCCTCACCTGCATCTGAGGCTCATGCCAGGGAGACCTCTCTCCTTGGCTGCCAGGCCTTCAAGCCTTTGGAGTGCTGAGGTCAACTCCCAAGATACAACAGGCTGCGTTTCACAGCAGCAATGCTGCCTCCCGGGACAGCTGCAGCCCGTGTGCTGGTGCTGTTGCCTGCATGTGCCAGGAGCCATCGTGGACCCAGAAAGCCATTGGCTACAAAGCAATGACATTTCAGTCTCGGTCTAGAGGGATTTCAAAACGTTTTGCCCTGTTTGACATGTAGGAAGCACTCCTTGTTGGCGTGTTTGCCAAATCTCAAGTGGCAAAGGGAGCCAGAAATACAAGAACATTAAGTGCTTCCTGGAAAGAAAGAAAAAAAAAAAAAGCCAAAACAAACAAACTGCACACCCTGAGCACAGCCCGGAGTGGCACTAATGGCTCTGTGTCCCAGTGGCCTCTGCTATGGGAAAGAGGAGAAACACGGGGGACAGGGACCCGCAGGGTGACACCGAGAAGGCAAAGGGCAGCTGAGCGATGGCATGCTGGCCTCGGCAGAGAGGACCAGAGCTGCTGAGGGGACAAACTAGCATGGCCCAGGAGAGACACCTTCACCAGGGGACATGACCTGCGGCATCCCAGCGCTGTGCAGCTCGGAACATGGCAACGGCGCCGCAGCAGCCGCGGGAGCGGCTCCCGGCCCCTCGCCCTTTCAGCCCCCGGGTGACGCTTCAGCCCTGCCAGCGGGGGAGGGTCTCGGTCAGCAGCCGACAGCTCCGTCCCCGCCGCGGCCAGACACTGGCTGCCCCACGCAGGACTCGGCCAGCCCACGCGGGACCACCGGTCTCCGACACCTCTGCCGAGGGCACTAAAGGCCAGCCCTAACGAAAGGCAGTCGCTGGGGCAGGCGGGATGCTCGGAGTCGGGATGAGCCTCCGCCCAGCAGCGAGGCGCCGGCTCCAGCCCTGCCGGCCCGGTGGCCGCAGGGGGACTCCCGGAGCCCACCGCGCGGGTGGGGGGAGGGAGCCGCCCCCCCAGGACGAGGGGCAGCCGTACCACTCATGAACCTGGCCGGAGCACTCCCTCGGTCCTAGGCCACACAGCACGGCCCACAGAACCCCACGGAGCGGGACCTCGCGGCGACGCCCTCCGGTAAACAGACACCCTCCCCCGCCCCGCCTCCAACCGGAGACGACCCCTTCGCGGCGAGGCCCCGAGCCGGCCCAGGCCCGAAGAGGGCGGCCCAGGCCGTGTCGCCGGGCCAGCCGCAGAGCCGGGGAGGCGCGGGCGAGGTCGGCGGAGTCCCGCTCACCTGTACACCGGTGGGGGGCGGCGGCGCCCCCGGCAGCAGCCCCGGAGCCGCCCGGCCCGCACACAAAGCCGCGCAGGCACCGCCGGCGGGACGCCACCGCCCCGCCCCCCCGCCACGCAGACCAATCGGCGCCCACACATTCCCCCGAGCCCCGCCCCGCGCCAATCGGCGCCTCGCAGGCCGCCCCCCGCCCCGGCCTCCCGATCGCGCGCCAGCAGACGCCCCGCCCTCCATCTGCATGCAATGCCCCGCCCCCGCCCACGACCCCGCCCCCCGCTCCCGGTTCCCGGCGCCAGTACCTTCGGGCCGGTACTGCGCGATGATGGTCACCGTCTGCCCCGCCCGCTTCAGCGCCGCCGCCGCCTGCTCGTGAGTAGCATTGCGGAGGTTCACGCCATTCACCTGCCGGGACAGAGCGGCTCCGCTGGACCGGACCGACCGGGGCTCGCACCGAGCTGGTCTGCCCTGTGCCCCAGCCCTCGGCACCGCTGTCACTGCTGCCCCCGCCCCTGTACCGGTGCCCGCGGCACCACACTCTCAAGTGCCTGTCACCCAGCCCCTGTGCCCCCGGTACCATCTCTAGTACTGGCATCTCTGGTACCTGCACCCAGCCAGCCTGGGCACCAGGGGTGCCCTACACCGGTTGCCGGGCAAGGAGCTGGGCAGCCCCTGCTCTGCCGCGGGTCAGATCCCAGGCAGGCTGCTGCTCCACTTATAGATTCGTTTCGGTTGGAAGAGACCCTCAGCATCATCAAGTGCAACCATAATCTAACTCTAGCACTAACCCATGTCCCTAAGAACCTTGTCTAAACGCCTCTTAAACCCCTCCAGGGATGGGGACTCCACCACTGCCCTGGGCAGCATGTTCCAGTGCCTGACAACCCTTTCCATTAAGAATTTTTTCCTAATATCCAATCTAAGCCACCCCTGGCACAACTTGAGGCCATTTCCTCTTGTCCTATTGCTTACTTGGGAGAAGAGACCAACACACTTCATGCTACAATCTCCTTTCAGGTAGTTGCAGACAGTGATAAGGTCTCCCCTCAGCCTCCTTTTCTCCAGGCGAAACAGCCCCAGTTCCCTCAAGCCACTCCTCATAAGGTACACCCAGCAGCCATGTCCACACCAGCACTGGGGACGGACCCTGCCGAACTGTGTCTCAGGTGGCAGGGGACAGGTGACCTGCGAGAACCCGCCTGGGGCTGTGGGAGGCTCTGGAGGGGCAGTGGGCAGCCCCACCAACTCACCGAGAGGATGCGGTCTCCTCTCCGCAGCTCCCCGCTCAGGTCGGCAGGGCCTCCGGCCAGGATGAAGGACACGAAGATCCCCTCGCCATCTTCCCCCCCAACGATGTTGAAGCCCAGGCCGGTGGAGCCTTTGTGTAGGATGATTTTCCGGGGCTCCCTGGAAGGACAGACAGGGGACAGGGAGACATCAAGGTGAGGAGCAGCGAAGATGGTGATGGGGTTGGTCGTGACTGGGCTTCCTGGCACACTGGTGGGGCTGGAGTCACCCTGAGCATGACCTGATGTGACTCAGCCCTTGGTACCAAAGAGGCTGATAAACCAGGAGAGGTGCAGGCAGTCGCACAAGTGACATGAGACAGAGAACAGACAGAAACAGAGCATTTGCCATGAAATCACACATAGAAACACTGGACTGTGAGGTGGCATCGGATTCTGTGAGCCTGGACATCGAGGACAGCACAGCCATGCTGAGAGAGGGGGATGAAGCCCCTCTGCACCCGTGCAGCATGGCAAGTGTGCCTGCAACCCCACACCACAGGCCCTGCGCGGCTCAACAGAAGCCCTACATTTTTTGATGATGACTTAATTCTTTTGCAGCTCAAACAATAGGCAGGCAAAGGCAGAAAGACTGCCTGGCATTGCAAAAATCCTGCGTCAGTTTTCATCTGGGAAGAAAAACCAAGTCTGATGGGAACAAGGGCAGCTCTCAGCTCAAGCACTGGATTAAAATAAGAAGGAATAAATGACGCCAGACAATTAGCACAAGCTGGTGGTGATTGTCAGCCAACACAACACTGGGGACCATCAGCATGTCCACTGTGGTGATCGGCTGGATCCTGGCACTCCAGGGTGTACCACAAGGTCTGAGGATCTGCCAGTGAGCTCAGCAATCTGATCAGCCCCTGCGCCTGCCGGGGAGCAGAGGGAGATCTCCGGGACACGGTAGGAGAGATACTGGGGCACCAGGCACAGCACTGGCTGAGGGCATGTGCGGTGGACCCTAAAATGCCAGCAATACTAAGGGGACCCTGGGGCACTTGGGGGGTTGGCCCAGCCTGTGACAGCCAGGAAGGAGTGGGGCTCAGGCGGCATGAGCAGAGCAGGGACCCAAGGGAATAAAGTTTTGCTGAGCAGCCAGCATGAAGCCCTGTAGCCTGGCAGCATGCTCCCAGGACAGTCTTGCAAGAAAATATATTTTTCAGCCCCCGGGGCAGGCTAGAGCATCCCTGCCATCACCTGGGCAGATGGGGGAAGGTTTTGATGCTTTCACGGACGCAGGCAGCAGGATGTAAATCCAGAGACACCTGACAGCACCCCAGGAAAAATTTCCCACCATCCTTCCCCATGGGGGAGTTCTGATGGGCTGAATGTCACTTAGCTTCAGGCAACCACCTTATAAGGAGCAATAAGAGCAGGAGACAGACAGACAGAAGTGCAAGAATGCCTTGGTGGGCTTCTGGCTTGCTCAGACCCCAGGTTCAGCACAGCCTGATGCTCCCAGCTCTTCCCCAGCTCCTGTCCCTGTCCCCGCGCCTCCCCCCCGGGCACAGCAGCATTGTGGTCCCCTACCTCTGGTCACACTTGCTCCTGTGGCCTGGCCGCTGCTTGGAAGGGGACAGGGATGGCTGTCCCCTGTAGGACATGGATGACGAGACATTGACGGTGAACATTGTGGCGTGGCAGGCTCTGTTGGCGGTGCCAGCTGAGAGGTGCAAGGGGCAGCAATATTCTGAATGCTCCCTGCCACGGCTGCCCCGCACTGCCTGTGTCTGCCTCTTGCCGGCTGCAGGGCCGGCTACTTCCCCGATCCACACACAGGGTTTTTTATGGAAGCGCTGAAAGGACGCAGCCTTCGCTCTGCTAGACCCTACAGACTTAACTCCTTCCTGCCCCTGCAAGCACACACAGCACAGCCCCAACTGGGGGAGCACCCAAGCGAGGGTAAATTCCCAGCCTGGCTCCCAGTGTCTGCATCTCCACACACACTGTGCACCATCACAGCCCCTTGCCTTCAAAAGCAGAGGTACAGCAGAGTTGTAACTCCAGCTACACATTTCTGATGGGGCAGAGGTAGAATCTACTTTGTGACCTTCAGTAAATACCTGCTTCATCCTTATAGCCTCTGGATGAGTTCAAGATCTGAGCTAAGTGGGGTTCAGGACCTGGCTGGACAGTAGCGTAGGGCTGGGATGCCCTGAGACCAGGAGGAGACCAGGGAAAGACCATGGAAATGGCACTGGGGTCAAAAGAGGCTCAACCCCAAGTCCTCAGGATGCCACCAGTGCTTGGCTCAGGGGCAGCTGTGAGGGGGCAGAGATGGCTGCAGCCACCAGTTCCTCTGCAGCATACCTACGTGTGGGGCTAGAGCTCTCCCAGGGAAAGAAATAAGTCAGATTTTTGGGTCTGCAAACTCTGCCTCCAACCAGCTGATGAACTTGCTCTCCCCCTTGGGTTTCACTGCTGCCCAAGCAGTGCAGGAACCACCACCCCAACTTGGCCTGGTGGGAAGCATCCCCAGCAACCATGAGGACCAGATGGTTTGGTGGAAGGTAGAGAGACACTCCAGGAACCAAGGAGAGGAAATAAAGCCCCAGACAGGTACATCTCAGGTCTCAGTCATGACATGCACTCTCCACTTCCATCCTCATCCCAGGAGACAGGACATGGATCTTGCAGGCGGATTCCACGCTGGATGTTGCAGCGTTAACACTGGGACCTCAGCCCAGAGCGACTGCTGGGATCCTATGGGGCTGTGCTGGGTCTGGGTTGCAGTGGTGGAGCTCACTGGAAGACAGATGCTCAGGTCCTGGGTGCTGCAGGACACAAGGGTCACTGGAGCCATGTCCACATCTGCAGCAGCACTTGTGCCCATGGGAAGGGAAGAGGCTTGATACTGGATCCAGGCCAGGACCTCTGCTTCTCCCAGGGAATGGCTGGCAGGAGACTCCTGGGAGACAGCTGCTTTTTCAGGGGAGTCACTGCCTTTTCCCACACCAGTAAGATGCATTTGGACTACACTGGTCCCAGTGCACAATCCTGCTGATGCACGAGTCCACAGATTCATGGCGATGAAGCCACTGGAGGGGGTCAGTGATGCACGTATCCTGGGATGGATAAGGCAGGTGTTGAGCCTGCTGCAGACTGCCAGTCTGGTGGGGAGCAGGGGATTGTGGCTGGGGACAGTGACACGGCCGGTGTCAGCCTTTCTGCAGCGGGGGCCTCCGCAAGGCAGCACCATCCTCTAGCGGCCACCGGCACGTGCTGCACCAGAGCCAACGCCAAGCCACCGCTGAGCCACTGCCGAGACATCACTGTGCTGGTCTGGGCTGCTCCACTTTCTGGTCCGAAAATAAGGAAGTTGGCACATGTAGGAGGGGACACCCTGGTGGGACTGGGGTCCCTGGTGAGAGACAGATGGTGCATTTTCCGAGCGCTGGGACTCAGTCCATTCTGTGGTGCAATGTAATGGCAGAAAGCACTGCTCCTGCCTGCAGTATCATCCCCATGTGCCCTGACAGCACAAGAGTTGCTACACCCGGTGAGGATGCAGCACTGGGAGCAGGCTGGAGAACCCACATATTTGGTGCCAAGACCAGGTGGGAGAGACGGGGCGCAGACTGCCAGAGGCCAGTGCTGCACGGGTCACAGCGCACAGAGGAACCTGGCCCTGGCCGAGCACCAAGAAGGAATAAATTCCTGTGACTAAGGTTAATGCAGCTGCTCTCTGGGAGGACAGCGGGACTGACACTGCATAGCAACTCAAGGTGTCCTGCTCTGGCATCTGCCAGCATCCCACAGAATGGGACAACCCCAGGCAAGACTACGGCATCTTCCACTGCAAACGCAACTCTGAAACCAGCCTGCAACCTCACTCCTAAGTGCAGAGCCATCCCTAAGCCTAACCTGCCAGTCCCAAGAATACAGCCTGAGCCCTACAGCCCTGGCTCTGGGGATACCAAGCTCAGGCTCTGGGGATACCAAGCACAAGCTCCACTCTGTAGCCTGGAAGCCTGTGGTGCTGCCAGCTCTGGATGGCACCATAAGGGCAGAGAACACTTTGTAGTCCAGGTATTGTAAAACAAGTAAGAGAATGAAGCTAACAGCAGTTGTGTAAGGCTTGGGAAGCAGGAACGGGGAAGCAGGGGATGCAGCAAGCCAGGGAGCAACACTGCAGGGCTGGTCTCAGGAAGGGTGAGCATGGAGCTCACTGCAGGGGCCCCAAGATTTGCACCAGGTACCCACAAACAGGCTTCTGGCCAAGGCTCTGCACTGGCAGTGGGGATGAGGTCAAGCAGCTACGGGGGGAAAGAGAAGAAAGGAAAGGAGCAGGGATTAGGGATGCTCATGCCCAGTACTCACCTGGTGAAGTCGTCGTCTCCAATCATGTGCCGAGGGATGGGTGAGTACCGTGATGGAGTCACCTGGGGAGGGATGGGGTAGGCAGGCTTGCTCTCAACGCTGCCAAGGTAGCCCAGACTGGAGTTATGGCTTATGTGGTTGTCAGCCAAGGCTGAGAAGGCTGCAGGGGAGAAGAAGAGCATCAGGAGCAGAAATCCATCCGCAACGTGGATGTGGCGACCAGCCCAGTGCTGCCCACCACCCCAGCATGCTCTGTGCCCTCCAGCCCTGCGGTGCCTGGGCTGCCGCGCCAGCGGCTGGTGGCGTACGTACTGCTGGCATAGTCGGGGGGCGCGTACATGTCGTTGAGGTGGATGTTGCCAGGCTTGGCCACTTTCAGGTACACCATGTCGGAGGTGTTCTTCAGGGCGGCCACCGCCTCCTCGTGCCGCACGTCCTGCAGGTTGGTGTTATTCACCTACCAGAGGGAAGGGGCTGGGTGAGGGGGCTGCAGGCAGGAGGGCAAGGGACAGTGCAGCAAGTGGGAGTGGAGCCCTTTCCTGCAGCGTCGGTGCTGCAGGAACTCCAGAGACAAAGCCCATCTCCATGGGTTTGCTCGGTGCTGCACCTGGCCCTCCCACAGCACTGTCCCAGTGGGGACCCCAGGGAATGGGTGTGGGGCTGCCGGTGGGAGGGGTGATGGGGTTCAGGATTGGCACCACAACACAGCAGAGCTTGCCCGGCTTCACCTCTTGGCTGGCTGTGGGCACGGGGCTTACCGCGAGCAGCCGGTCCCCGATCTGCAGGCGCCCATCCTTCTGGGCAGCGCCTCCCTCGATGATCTTGGTGATGTAGATGCTGTTATCCCCAGGGATGTGTTGGTTCCCGATGCCCCCTGCGATGCTGAACCCCAAGCCTGAGTGGGAGTGAGAGGGCAGGTGAGGGACAGGCACATGGACAGACCCCTGGTCTGGTACCATGGCCCCTCTGCCTCACTGGGCTTCCCACTCTGTCCCAAACCCAGCAGGCAATGGGCCACTCCACTGCTGCATGGACACAGCCCAGCCACCGTGGGTCTATCCCACACCCTGTGCCCCACAGCATCCCATGCCGCTGGGTCACCCTGCAGCATCCTGCACCATGGTGGTGCCACCTTGCATCCCACATTCCCCCTGATGCTGCCTTGCACCCCGTGGCATCCCACACCGAGGGGACACCCCCCACCAACCCGTGGGGCAGCAGGACACCTCAGTCTTGCGAGCAGAGTGAGGGGTTCACCTTTGGGACCCTTCATCAGGTTGACCTCCATGATGGTCTCTGGCGGGGGCTGCCGGCGGCGCACCACGAGCCGCACCACAGGGCCCGCTTCCTTCAGGGCCTCCACGGCTTTGCTGTGCACCACCTCAGAGACGTCCACGTCGTTCACCCGCAGCACGCAGTCGTTCACCCTGCAGGCACAGGGTGGCCCTGAGCTCCCTGGGGAACCACCAGCCTGTGCCACCCTCCTCTGGACATCTCTGCTGCCCTCCTCCAGCCGCACAGACCCTTGTGCGAAGGAGAGCTGCTCAAGCTGGCCAGATCCTGCCCTGGTGGTGTAAGAGTGGGGTCTACCCCGAAGGGACCTTCATGGAGATGGGAGATGAGGGGAAAGGCTGGATCATACTGCAGGCTGCAGGGGTAAGGATGGGAGATGGAGCCTGGGGCAGGGAGGGGAGGAGGGGTGGCTGCAGATGGGAGGCTGGTGGCAGGGGACCACAGGCATCCCTGCACTGAGGGGACCTGGCTGTGGGGAAGGGGCCGGGGGGGCTAGGGATCATGGCAAGGGAGGAGGGCAGGAGCTGCCTAGAGGGTCCCTGGGGAGATCCCAGGTGGCACCCTGACGGGGTTGCTCTCCTCACCCAGTACACTCACCCCAGACGGCCGTCCATAGCTGCCGCTCCCCCGGGGATGATTTTGGTGATGAAGATACCTGGGTCATCTGGAATGTGGGGGTTGTCGATTCCTCCCGCTATGCTGAAGCCAAGGCCGGAGTTACCCTGCAGGAAATCAAACACCACGTCTTTCCCCCATAGGCAATCGCTTGCTGCTGGCTCTCCTGAAGCGGTTCCCCCCCAGCCGCGGCTGCCTGGGGTGCAGGAGCCCTTACAGCATCTGTCTCGCCCCAGGGTGCCCGGCTCAGGGGGCAGAGGGATGCACGGCCGGAGGGGAGGCTGGCGCTCATCAGCTGAGGCGCTGGGTGCAGCAGCGCAGAGCACCGAACAGATGGAGCAGGAGAGTGGGAGCCGCCGAGGACCTCCCTCACCGCCGCGTCTCTGCTGAGAGACTCTGAGGCAGGCAGTGAAGCTGGGGGAAGAGGGGGTGGTCCTTGGCGGAGAAAACCTCCCCTTGCTGGCTGCTCCCCAGGAGGAGACACCAATGCTGCAGCCCACATGGAGCAGCAGGGCTTGTGCCAGTCACCAGCATCCCACCCCTGCCCCTCTGCACCCCGGAATGTAGCTCCAGCACAGAGCCAACCCGGTGACCAGCATGCTGATGCCAAAATTTTCAAGATTGGGTGGAGGGGGCTGTCAGGATGGAGTAGGGTCTCCAGTTCTGCTTCCTTTTCCTCCCAGACGTGCTTGGAGCATCGCTTGAGCTTCATGCTGCTGAAGCCTGCCCAGGGTAAATGCAGGGATGTGCCATGTCTCCAACCCCAACCTGGCAGCATCTCAGGACCAGTGGCCATGGCCCCTGCGCTGCATCTCCCACTTACAGGATACCCATTAGTGACACACTCCCAGGCGCTGCTTCCAGCTCTGTGCTTGATGCAAGTGGACAATTCCTGCTTTTTCTGCTCTGCCTTGAAAATCAGATGGCTCCTCGCCTTGTTTTCTCATGCGGAAGAGCTGACACTTAGTCACATCCTATTGTGCCCGCCTCTCTCATACACAAACGGGCTCAGACCAAGCACTCTCCCATCTGCCCACGGCCCCCGTGCTCAGCATTGGGTGATGGGAGCAGTTCCCTGCGGGGGGACCTGTGGCCAGGAGAGCTACACTGGAGCTCAGGCTGCCTGGGATCATCCAGCACCAGCATCTGGCTGGGGCTCCTGCTTTTCCCCAGCAATTTAGGCTCAGCGTCAGCTCTTGCAGCAAAGCAGAGGTCTCTGCTCTGACTTTATGCCACTCATGACGTAGTACATGGCACCTCCTGGAGCCACCAAGGCCTCTCACTACACAGCGCTCCCAGATGCTCTCCTGCTGGCTGGGATTTGACTAGGAGGCACTCAATGGTGAAAGGTCTAAAGCCACTGTCCTTCCTCTAAGCTGGATTCTGGTTACCTTATGCCCAGCTCAAAAAAGCTGCTGTCACCAAACACCCAGCCTGGCCACAGAAAGGCAGGTGAGACTGTATAAAATGGCCTCCAGCCATTCATTGTGGCTGTCTACAGAAAGGTGCGCTTCAATGCTAGCCACAAAACCTGGAAATGGTCCGTGAGGTGTTTTTTTAATTTTTATAAACCCTAAAATGGAGTTCAAGGGCTTTCTTAGCTGGCATTTGGGTTGATGGAGACACGAGGTCAGCTCCTGCTGCAGACGTGTGTGGTGGGTAAATCCAAAGCCATGTCCCTCTGCAGATGGTGTTTCCTTAGTGATTGCCCCCAAAATGCTGTTGCATTTGCCCTTGTCTTTACAACAAGGACAAGCATTAATAGCAGTGACAGAGCAGCAGTTTTGGGTACACTGAGGTAATCTCTGGGAGCCAAAAACACCCCATCAAGGGGACAGACTCACCTGCAGGCACCCAGGTGCTTCTCCTGCAGTAAGACAGGGCTGTTGGATCCCAGCAGAACCCTGGCTGTGGTCCATGCTGGCCCAGGCTACTAAGCACTGAAATTCCCTCATGGTTTCTCACTGCTGGAGAGGGAATTGTTGCCTGTGGCTTTGAAATGGGGGCAGTAATGAGTGCTGCCCGCCTATGCCACCCTGCCAGCTCCCCTCCCTGCTCCTGCTGTGGGCTGAGGACAGAGGATACTCTGAAGAATCCCCGAAAACAAGGCTTTTGCCTCTAAATTGGGCCCATAGCAAGAAGTGCTCAGCCCAAAAAGGAAGCATCCCCTGGGCTGGTTTCGTCAGGCATGCCGGGGAAGCGGTGGGTGAGGCAGCAGCCCCAGATAACCTTCCGTCCACCCACCTCTGTGATGCAGAGCCAAGGGGAGGAGGGAGATGACTAAAAGCAGAGAGGAACAGAATAACGAGTGATGTGTCTTCCCCTGTGATGGTGGCCACACAGCAAGGCCGAGCCACCCGGCACGGCAGCGAGGAGGAGGAGGCAAGGTGTGCCATGGAGCACAGCCTCCCGCCCCGGCCATCCCCACTCAGCAAGGCTGTGCCCACCTCTCTGAGCAAACCTTGGACCAGCTTTTCCCACTCCCTCTCCATCCCTCCATCCCTGGGCACCAAGGGAAAGCCCTCCCTGCTCTGTGCTGGCTTGCCCCTGGATAAGCCCCATCTGCAGGGGGAGCTGTCTTTAGCCACAGCCGATACGGTACACGCCATCAGCTCTGCGTTGCCAACAGACAAGAAACCCTTGAGCAGAAACTTCCCCCGTTGTGATCCGCTTTACTAGAAAACCTGTCCTTGCCACTTAGCATCCCTGTGCTGCGTACCCCGGAGTGACGGGGAGTCCGGTGGGGAGGCATCGGTCCCCTGTGCGAGGCTGGGGGGTGGGGCGCACGTGCACGAGCAGAGCTCCCTGCATCTCCATTTTCCGGCAAAGACGGTGACAAAGAGCCTCACCCCTCCCAGCTCCGCGCTGGCGGGTTTGTGGGGGCGAGGGTGTGAACGAGGGAGGCAAGGGAGACGCCTTCCCCCTCCCTTCTGGAAAGGTCTGTGGCGGGGGGGGGCAAGCTCACCTCTCCCCACGCCATGGGGGCTGTTCAGGGAAGGCAAGCATGACACCTCCCCAAAAGCCACCAGAGAGATTAGGGAGCAGAGACCAACCTGTCCCCATCATCTGGCACAGGGATGGGGGCTGCACCAGTGGGAGGGTGAGTGGGAAGAGGCAGCAAAAGCTGTCGGCAAGTGAGTAAAGAGCACTTACCCTTTCCAAGACGATCTCCTCATATTTGAACATCCCATCGCTGCCGTTCACCTGGGGAGAGGGAGACAGAACGTTACAGCTCTGTGCCCATCTCAGGGGGATTTGCTTTTCTCCTCTGATAGCTGGATGTCAAGAATCCAACCTAAAAGCTCTGCCATCACCGCTGAAAAAAACCTTAAATGCAATTGCTCAAGCCTGCCCTGGAATTAAACCGTGTGCTGCTTTTCTTTCTGGGCATGAGCCAAAGCCCACTGACTTTAATGCACTTCAGCGCAAAGCCTTTATTCTCCCAGCTTATTTCTCCAGCCATGAAAAGGAACACAACCAAAGGCACAAAAAGAAATAACGCCTTTGTTACGCAGCGTGTAATTAACCTCAGGAATTCACTGCTGCAGGAAGGAAAGAAAGGGGGTCGGTCCATTTAAAGGAAAAAAAAAATGTCTGTACATAATAACATAATAAACACCTTTAGCTGCTTATATCTTTAAAATCTTTTAGTAGCATGACTGTGTTAACAGAGAATTCAGCATAATTTCTTCTACCGAATTAGCTGGGTGCAAAGGAAACAAGGTGCAAGTGTGGGGCACAGTAAGAGGGGAAAACATTGTGATGCCCTTATATAAAAAACTGGTGTAGCTGGTCTCAATGGTGTACACTGCACTGAGCCCCACGCTTAAAAATCTTCCATGTCCAGAGTGTCAAAGCAGGGTTCTGGGAAAAGTAATGGCTCGAAACAAAAGGGATGCAGGGATGTAGGCTCTAAAATAAGAAATGGTAAATGTACAGGTCAAAAACTTCCATTTTACCCAAAAATGCACGGGAAAATAAGGCAGCAGTTTCACTCCAGATCATCAGGATCAGGCCATAAACATCTGTCGACATCTAAAATTTAGCAAGATCTGCAAAGCAATTGGCTATTGGAACATCCAGAGCTGTTACACTCAACAGCAACAGTTTTGGAGGGGACTGGACTCAACCTCACAAATTGAGTTGCTCCAGGCAAGAAGGGATGGGGTGTGGGCAAGTCCCTATGGCATAGCAGAGATGGTGGGACCTGGGGCTCAGCTTGAAAATGTCTCTCTATCATCCAGCCCTGCCTCTGGACAACACGCAGGGTTCCTCATGTGGATTTTACACCCATCATTAATTGACAGCTTGTAGATTGTATAGAGCCACTTTTTGTATGTTCTCTGTACCCCAAACCAGAGCTGCCATGGCTTTGTTTGGTCCCCTTCTCTGGCGCCAGCACACCAGTTGTGTTCTGCTTGCCCAGGTCCCTGCTATCCGCCCCCGTGGAGGCACAGCCCGCCATCCTCCAGAACCCCACAGTGCTGGGTCGTTAGATGGAGAGGACACCAAACATCATTTATGCTAAAGCCATCATCTGACACCATGGAAGGAAACTCAGCAAGGCGGCTGTGAGGTCCTATTTATAGCTAGGAAGAGGAAACAGGAGTTTTTCTAGGTGGGAATAATCAGGTATGCAGGTGGAAGAGCAGTTCTGCATGCCAAGATCTGGGATGGAGCTGTGTCACTGGTGACAGATGCAGCCTCATCCCCTGCCTGCTTCAGTCCTGGTGAGGCCAAAGCAATCCCACGCCCTGTTGTGGCTACCGCGCTTCAGGGTGGATGAGGCTGGGGAGAGTCTGGAGTGGAGAGATGGGATGGGGGCTCCAGGAAACATGGGCTGAGAGGGTTGTCCCTCCTTGGATGTGCTCCATGCAGGGGCATGGTTCAGGGCCAGGAAATCCAGACACTCCAATATCAGGATGCTCTAATCCTACCAGCACATTGGGAAAGGCTTTAGTCAGCTCTTGAAGAGAACCCCCCTGCAGAAAAGCACTGGGAGTGGTGGGATTAACCCACAACAGGATCCCCAACAGCTTCAGAGGGACAGGGACATGTGGCTGGTGCCACCTCCTGCCACAGCACAGCCCTGGGTTGTGCTGGCAGGGGGACATTGATTCCCTCGCCACTGGCTCCCCCTTTGTCACAGGCTGTCTTTCCCTCCTCGCATCCTACTGTACTGACTAATCCCGAGCAGGGCTGGCTCGCTGGCCCACGCCGCCCTCACAGCCTCCCTCGACGCAGCCTCTGGGCTCATCTCGTCTCCACAGTTGGTAGCCCCGTGCGTGGGGCGCGGCGTCGCCTCTTCCCAGCTTTCCAGCAACTCGGATTCCTGGCACCCTTCCCTACTACACACATTGTCCTCTCTGCTTTGGCATTCAACGCAGTTGCCACACAGCCAGCCATATGCACACCCACGGCTGCAGAGGAACAGCACATACATACCTACAGGATGGGGATGTGCAGAAAACTTTGACAATCTGTGAGCCGCGAAGGGAGCCAGCAGTGTGTCAGCTCCACCAAGTGAGCGGGCGCTGCTGGCGAGTGCCTGGGGCACAGACACCCAGACACACAACCCCGACAGACACCCTGCTGCCAGGCAGGTGAGTTTGGGGTATCACCGCTCCCCAAATCTTGGGGCTGCCAATGCTGAGCAGTGTTTTGCACTGCTCCCTGAAAGCGAGCGGTGTCGGCGCTCACCTGGTGTGGTGTGTGCAGGGAGCAGCCTGCTCCAGCTGGGCACCCCGGGGTCAGCCAGGTCTGACCATGAAGTTTTAGCTCTGATTACGCTTCTAAAATCCATGCAACAGAACGTCAGTTAATTGCATAAGGAAGCCAAATGGAGAACTTAATATATACCACGTAACCAAGGGAACAAGCCAACAAAGCAAACGTTCCAGCGTCGGAAAATTGAATACCAGTCACTCACTGACGGCAAAACCTCCCCGCGGCACCCACCGGAGCCGCCACGACCTGGCTCTGCTGCAGGCTGCTCCTCCTCTCCTTCACTGGTGCTTTGTGCCCCACCAGCTCCCGTTTGGGGCCGTCTTGCTGCTATGGGCTCAGTGTGAGATGCCCAGCTCCATCACCCGTGGGCAGGGAGAGCACACATCACCCTGCTCCCATTTCCCTGCGTAATGTCTGCAGAGCTAACAGGGGTGTTGGAGGTTAATTAGCTGTTCCTGGGGTATCCTGATCCTAAGCACCATTTGATTTGTCATGGGAAAGAGTAAAGGTATTTTTTTCCAAGCTCTTCCCACACAGTAAGCCCACCTGAGGGCTCAGGAAGAGGTCCCCTTCGCTGGCCTTTGCTTCCCTTTTGTGTTTGGAGCAGCGGGGAAATAGTTAGCGGTGATGACATTTAAATCATCAACAGAAGGCTGCAGAGTTAACACTCATTCGATAAACAGAAGAGCACACACCTTCCAGAGCTACTGCAAGCTGTCTGCAGGCTCCGCCGGCCAACACTGCACCAGTGCACGTGGAATGCGATTTGCAATTTGCCAGAGAGTCAGGATTTTTTTTTAATTAAAAAAAAGGAGTCCAAATTTAGAAGATTAAGATGGGGTTCCTCAAACCCAACCCAAATAGCCCACCAAGCTGCCAGAAGAAATAACCTTGCAGGAAGGATAACGCTGCCTGCAGCCACTTTCAGAGCAGGATCTGGCCCTTATTTTGTGGTTAGGATGCGATGGGAACAGGTGCTGGGGCCTGGTGGTGAAGCAGCTGTGTACCAACATAATCACAGAATCATAGAATGCCCTGAGTTGGAAGGGACCCACAGGAACATCAAGTCCAACTCCTGTCCCTGCATAGGACAACTCCAACATTCACATCATGCATCTGAGGGTGTCCAGTCTCTTCTTGAACGCTGTCAGGCTTGGGGCCATGACTGCCTCCCTGCGGAGCCTGTTCCAGTGTCCAGCACCCTCTGGGTGAAGTTCCTTCTCCTAATGTCCAACCTGAACCTCCCCTGGCACATCCTCCTGCCATTCCCTCAGGTTTGTTGTTGGTCACTAAAGAGAAGAGATCAGCACCTGCCCCTCCTCCTCCCCTTGTGAGGAGCTGGAACCGCATGAGCTCTCCCCTCAGTCTCCTCCAGGCTGAACAAACCAAGTGACTTCAGCCACTCCTCATTCGGCTTCCTCTCCAAACCCTTCACCAGCTTTGTAGCCCTCTTCTGGACACTCTCCAGTAGCTTTATATCCTTTCTATGCTGTGGTGCCCCAAACTGCACACAGGGCTCCAGGTGAGGGTCAGCCGGAACCGGGGGCAGAAGGCGCCTGGCGATGCCTCACGTGTGCCCCAGTGAGCGACAAGGACATCAGCCCCGTGCTGGGGCAGCGAGTGCACTGGGCACCTCCGGGCTGGCACCGGCAGCACTGGCAAGGGAGAGCTCTCCCTGCCTGCACATGGCAGGAGGCCCAGAGAAAATAGGTCAAGAGCTCCCTCCCTTCTCCTCCCTGTATCCACACGTCCTGCCACAGCATCGAGACCTACTGACTCGCTTCCAGCTAACCTCTGGCCTCAACCCCCTTTGCGTGCATTGCCCACAGTGTCGGCTGTGTGCACAGAGTAAATAAACTCTGTATTTCTGGTCAGCTTTTTGCTAGAGGGCCACGGAGACAAGCCTGCTGAGCTTGGGTAAGAGGAAGGGGTTTGAAGCCTGACAGCCCCAGCACACAGCTCAGGGGGTTCCACAGCCACACTGTCTGAAGGAACTGGCAGTGGGATGTGCTACCACCAGTGCTTGGGACCAAAGTGTGAGAGTAGCAGTTTAGTTTTGATTTTTTCTATGTTTGTTTTTTTTTTTTTTTTTTTTGGCCAGGCTTACAAGCACGTTTTGCCCTGCACCCAGGCATTGGACCATGTCTGTCATCTCTGCTGTCCCCCACCCTGCAGTGACTGCAGCTGGGGACCCTGGCAGCAGAGTCAATGCTGCACAAGGAGGTTGCTTCTGCACTCACTGGTGGCAGAGCCTGGGCCTCCCATGATGCTCGCTGGCTGGGATCAAGCCTGGGAAGTAGTTGGGTTCCTCAGTTCTGGCTTTTAGAGGTCAAAGAGGTGGTGGCATCTCGCTGCTGGGCAGTGGGGCACCATAGGAGGGCTTCAAGGACCCAGGCTATGAAACCTTCACCTCCTCAAGGCCATTGGAGTGACCTTCTCTGCTGACTTTGGGACTGCCTGGCAGCAATTGCTGTGCACCCTGGGCAGCAAGAAGTTATTTCTGCTTCAAAGAGGCAGCTTTGAAACTCGGAGACCCTGTCCGCCATGGGAAGTGGGTTTCCGATGCTCCATCTCCCTGCTATGGACCTGTTGGGCAAAATACACTAAGGGGTGAAACTGTGAGCAATGACCTGGGGCTGGCATGGGTGAACCCCCCCAACACCCGTCCTTACCCTTCAAGGGATGCTTTCAATACAGTAGGCATTTTATAAGGAATTATTTGCGTTTTTGCACCCTGGGGGGTACTGGGCTTCACGCAAGCCACAGGCAGCAGGCTGAGCCCTGCCCCTGGTGGTGAGTGGGACCCAGTGCTGCAGCTTGTACCTTACGGCGCTGCTGGTGCCACATGCGCTTGGGGACGGAGGTGGGTGGACAGAGAGACTGAAATGTGGAGCAGACTTCTTGATAAACAGCCGGGGCCAAATTCAGCCCAACAACTAGTCCAATGCAATCAATGGAGCTAGAACAGGAAGGAACTAGACTACATCCATCTGTTTATCATTAAGGAAAGCATTGAATAGTTAAGTAATTAAAGACTGGAAGATGTGACTTTAACCCTTTCAAATACATACCGTACCAACAAGCTTTAGTTTTTGGGTTTGTAAAAAAAACATGCCTCCAGATTTGTCATTTTGGTGTGCTCTTCTGCAGCAAGCCCTGTTGTGGCTCCTTTGCTGAGCTGCAAAACTGCTGAATGGGAGGTTTAGGGGTGTGTTCTCCCTGAAGCCTGAGGAGCCTAGCACCCCGGAGAAGGAAAGGATGGAGCAGGGCTCATTTCTGTGCTAGTACAACACGAAGCAGAGGTCGAGAGGGTTTCCAGGCTGGAGGCTGAGAGGAATCCAAGTGAGGTGTCTCCCCTGCCCTGGGCACAGGCGCTTCCAGGCACTCCACAGGTGGCACCTGCCTGGGCATGGGGCTGGTGGTCCCTGCTCTGCACAGCAGATGACAGCCACAACCTGCCCCTTCTTGTTGACCACCACAGGGCAGATTCCCTCCGGGCATATGCTACTGGGGTCAGATGGATGGGGTAGATGTCTGCCACCCCAGGATGATGCTGGTGCTTGCCAGGGGTGCAGAACAGCCTCTGAAACCTGGACAAACCCACCCAGGGTCTGCAGGAAAGGAGCTCTCATCCATCATGGCAAGAAGGTGCTGCAGCCAAGGCACAGGGAGAAGGGGTGGGAGGGATATGGAGTTAATGAGATGGAGTGGGGGAAGGCAGCCAGGAGAGCAGGAAAGTGGAGTGCACTGTGGTGGGAAGAGGCAGCCGCTGGCCCCATGAATGGGCTCCCTGATGCTGGCTTCTACAGGGATTGGGAGCCTGCCTGGAGAGATAGAACCTGTCCTTGGACCTCAGGGTCACCTCTTGCTGCTCTTGGACACATAGGCAGGGAGGAGGGACAGGCATGGCTGGAGCCTGGGGAAGGATGTGGTGCTGCTGGCTGCAAAGGTGAGCAGGCACTGTTCCCCCAGGGGAGGGAGAGTACAAAACAGATGTTAGAAAAGACTTTCCATCCCTGCCCACAGCACACCCCTCACTCGTCCCTGTCCAACCTTGTAGCGTGTCCTTCCCCTCCAGGAGAAATTGTCCCTTGTCTAGTTCCCTATAGAACACCACCAGCCGGATGAGCACTGACAGCAGGCTGCAATGTTGCACTGCACTACAGCTGGGGTGCCCAGCATACTGCAAGAAACCTCCAACCCCACACACATTCTGCCATGCCGTGCATTTGAAGAAGGAAAATTCTGGGGACAGCAACTCTCTTCTGCCAGATTTACACAAGGCTGCTGGACTAGGACTACCACACGAAGAGAGGCACTGTCACCTTCCTCTGCAATGCCAGGTGGCTTTGGTTCAACACCCAAGACATAATTAAACCATCCAGCCAGGGTTGCAGAGATCGTAGCTGAGCTCTGCTTCCTTTTCATAGCCCTGCCCAACCAGCCCTGCACAGCTTTTATGCACCCTGACCCCAGCAGAGGCTGTGGGCTGATATCTGCAGTTCTTTACAAGGAAAGTTCAACCACCAGAAGTCACCTGCAGCCATCCACCATGATTCCAAAGACAAACCAACCCCAGCTCTGAGTCCTGGTGCCGCTTCATTAATGTGGAAGGCAGATGAAATTTGCTGCATCAGAAGAAAACCAGGTGCAACGCACCCAGCCCTGACAAGCTGTCAACTGAGCTCCCTTGGGGGAATAAAGGGGAGCACCGCACGAGCATGGAGCCAATGCTGCAGAAATCCATGCTGGCCAACCTGTTCCCTCCATTCCCCCAGCAGGAATGATTTGCAAATGTTCTGGGAAGGGATGCAGCAGCGCGCAAACCCTCTCTGCAACAAACTGAGGAGGATTATCTTTATACTACACCAAGAGTGCCAAATGTACTCTAGCTGCAAACACTCTCAGTCACCAAGCACTGCTCAGCTGCTGGCAGCCTTCACTGGGAGAGGAGCAGCATTTGATGGGCTCGGCTGCCCTGAGGACCAGCAGGTGTGATGCCCCAAGTACCCAGAGAGAACTGTCTCCCACCTGAGGCTGCCGAAGGGGCTGAGGCCGTGCGGCAAGGTAACGGACGCAGAGCAGACACCCTGCATGGGAGGCTGAGGATAACCTTGAACGCAGCCAGCCAGCCCAGCTCCCCCTCTTTTCTGATGCCTGCTTACCCCACAGTGTGCCCCTCCAAGTGCCTCCTGCCTTGTACTCTCTTTGTCTTGGAGTCCCCAGCATCACTTGCTGCTGTTCTTGGTTCTGTTCAGCATCACCCAGGCCCAGTGAGGTTTGGGGGTGGGATGTGCTATGGGGACCCGGTACAAAGCACCTCTGCCACCTCGCTGAGGCCTCCTTGGGCTGGAGAAACCTTTCATGCACTGCCAAGCAGGAAAAACACACCTCTTGTTCAAAGGAAGCAAAACAAAACCAGGAGACTTACAGAGAGCCCTTGTTCCAGCGAGTCTGTGTTCACAATAGTGGGAGCAGGGTTGGCCTGTGAGGAGACAAAAGCGGGATGTCACCGAGCTGAGCGATGGACCCAGCCCTTTGCGGTGCACTGCCTCTCCCCTGACTGTGCCACCACAAGCAGAAGAGGGCAATTCAGGAATAGGTCTGCTCTTGTCCCTCCTCCAGGTGCCCAAAAGCCCCAGGAAGGGAGCAGGGCCACAGCACAGCTCTGATCGTCAGTCCCCTCAGCCCTGGTGTGTCCCCAACACTCCATGGCCTTGGCTGCTGGCAAGGAGACAGGCAAGGCTGGAAACGCAGGTCAAAATCCTACCAGTACCAAAAATATATTTGAAATCCACATTACTGAGGGATTAGGAAACAGGAGGAGTAGGGAAGGAAGTCCTCCTGAGGGAGGGACATACTGCCAGCAGACCAGCCCCGAGGCCTTCATGCACCTTCCAGCAGCTGCTGCTGACCCTTCTAAGCACAGGGCCACCATGCCCTGGGAGAGGCGGCAGTTTGTTCCCTCATCCTTGTCATTCCTGGGGTAAACACTTTGCTCGGCAGCCCCGGCTCATCTTTCTCCCCCAACACATGCATTCCCCCTCTCTTGAAGGGCTCATCATAAACCTCTCCCCAGGCTCCCCTCCTCCTGCGTTGCCCATTATCCACTTGCACATCACAGGAGGGTCACACGTGCAGAGAGCAAGTGCAGGCAGGAGAAGGCAGGGACGAAGCCGTAAGGGGATGGGGGCTCTCCCGGGAGAAGGGCACGGGGGAGGCTGCAGCGCCGGGACCCGCAGGGGCGAGGGCAGCTGGAGACCCCGAGCGCCGCCTGCGGGACCCGCCGCGCCGGAGCTGTCCAGCACCGCAACCTCCTGAATCAGAGACTCATCCAACAGTTTGGGTTGGAAGGGACCTTCAAAGCTCATCTAGTCCAGCCCTCTTGCCATGAGCAGTGACATCTTCAACCAGGCCAGGCTGCTTAGAGCCCCGTCCAGCCCGGCCTTGAATGCTTCCAGGGATGGGGCATTTGCCACCTCTCTGGCCAGCCTGGGACAGTATTTTACTACCTTCATTATATCACTAAAAAAAAAAATTCTTCCTCATGTCTAGCCTGAATACTCCCTCTTTTAGTTTAAAGCCATTATCCCTTGTCCTGTCATAACACACCCTTAGAAAGGGGGCAGGGTGGTGTGGCTGCTGGAGCCAGGGAGCAGGGGAAGGCATCTGCCTCTGAGTGGGAGAGCGAGGGAGAAGCAGCAAAAAGTGAGAAATTTAAGATTAAGTACTGGACATTCTTTGCTGGTGTGCAACAGCAAGTGGTGCAAAATCTGGAAGGACTCGAGGGAACAGCAGGAAGATGTGCCAGGGCAGGTTTAGTTTGGACACAAGGAAAAGGGTCTTCACCCAGAGGGTGGTGGAGCACTGGAACAGGCTCCACAGGGAGGCAGTCAGGGCCCCGAATCTGTCAATATTCAAGATGTGATTGGACAACTCCCTCAGACACATGGTGTGAATTTCAGGGTTGTCCTATGCAGGGACAGGAGTTAGACTCAATGATCCTTCTGGGTCCCTTCCAGCTCAGGGTATTCTATGAAAATCTGGAAGGCCGGGGGTGAGTCAGGATTCACATCATCATGCTAAGGCTTGTGTGGATAACAACAGTCCAAAGTGATGGGGGAAACAATAAAAGACACGAGCTACAAGGGGAGGTGAATCCTCTGCCTTAGAGGATCAGAAACATCAGAGTCAAGGTCAGGTGCAAGCAAGTCAAGATGTGGGCTAGTGCAGCAACTGACAGGAACCACTGTTCGTCCAGTTATGTGGGTGGTTGGACTGCACAGCCCCATGGCCTCTGTGAGTCTATGATATTTTCTCGGGAGCAGGCTATCTCCTCATTGCCATCCTCTGGGTTTATACATTCCTGACAGAAACCAACTTCCTCACATAAACCAGCGTGGCAGTCCCTAGCATCTCCTGTTTTAGTTGATCGTATTTCTGAACTTTCTACTGTCCTTATTTCATAGGCGGGAAAGATAGGGGTCAACCGGACTGTGGTATAAATCTTGCCCTGAAAGGTTCTGCTCTCATATGGATGCAGCAGGAGGTAGTTAATTTGATTTATTCAGATGCTTTCTGATCTTTCCTGCAGCTGTAACTATTGGTTACAAAACCATAGTTTTTATGACAATTAATTCTCTAGCTCAGGCAAATATGACCACTTCCAAGCACTCAAGCCAAACCCCTCCCACACACATAAGAGAATCACAATTTTCAGGTCCAATGTCTTGGGATCTCCATGGCCCAGAAGCAATGTTAAGCTGGGAATATCCCCTCTCTGGCAGTACATAGTTCTTGTATTTAATCCAGATAATTTGTGAGATAGCATATATTAAACCTGGCACTGGCTTTTATTAGTCCCCAGTGCAATTCTAGGAAGGGTTTCAACATTTCAAGGCAAAAAAGAAGCACTTCTACTGCCAGCAATTAACAAACGATGGATGTTTGAACCTTGATGTGCCAGAGGCCAGCTCTTATTAGATGAGTTTCCAGGAAGGATGCAGAAGATGCAGCCTAAGTGAATGTAGCCCATCACATGCCCCATGATTTATGAAATGAATTCAACTCCAAAAATGATGCTTTGGATCCCTCCCAGGGAGAAGTGCTCTGTATGATAATGTTATGGAGGCTTTTGCAGGTCCAGTTCGAGTCCTCCACTGAGCCCCACTGCAGTGTCTTTGTTGAATTACTAATAGCCCACAAATCACACATCACATTGCCTAGCTCTCACAGCGGTGAGCCCTAAGGACACGTTTTGTCTAGCCTGCTCACTGTGCACTGAGCATCCTTTGCAGCCATTCCACACTAGTGATTTTTACATCTCAAAATACTGCTAGAAGCACAATTTCCCACTCAGGCTCCAGATGGGACCCAGGAGATGCCGAATGTGAGTGGCTGCTTAAAACAAAGTCACACGTGGTCAGCAGGAATTCAGACCAGGAAATCCCTGCTTGCCTCCTGTGGCCAGCTATTCCAGCTACTACAAGGAAGGCGTTTGGACATTAGCTCTGACTTCCACTTGCAAATATTCTAACATTTGCACCTTGACTGTTCTGCTAGAGAGTCAGACAAGACCCAAGACTCAGAAATATGAAGAGGGCCTGAAAATGAAAAGCCTCTGCCTCCCTGTGCCAGGCAGGTGCATGCACCAAGCCCTCTACTAGCCAGGGGAGGAGAGAGAACATCATTTTTTCCTGGGCAGCAGGAACTTGCTGGTGAATTAACCATGCCCTCAGTTCTATAGGGAATGGTAAGTAATTTATGCCCTAAGGAGTAGGGGATTGCAGCATGCAGGGAGGAAAGGGAACAGGGCTGTGCATTCAGGTCACATTCAATGGCGGCTGTCAGATCTCTTCCATCTAAACCATTTCATCACATTGTTATTATTTACCAAGCCCTGATTGTGCTCAGAGAGTTTACAAAAGGAAAGAAAAGAGGTCTGAACCCTATAGTGCTCACCCCATAGCAGCAGGACCACCAAAGCCCAGCAGAGCTGGAGATGCCCCGAATTCCCTCCATCAGGCAGAGGTGCAGGGGGCTGCACAGATCCTTGGGCTCAGCCCAAGGGAAGCTGTGGGGAAGGTGGGACACAAGGAGGACCCTGGGGAGTAAGGGTCGTCACTGCATAGATGCAGAGAGATTGATCTAGGCACAAAGTCAGCAAGGCAGAGGACAGCTGTTGGGAAAATCTGGCCAGCAGCAGGAGTCAAAGGGAATAGTGGTAAAGGGGGATGAGGTTTGAAGGTCAGGATTCAAGAGCTTCCTGGTCTTGTGGGGGCTAAGAGAAGCAGAGTCTTGCATTTACCTGTGTCCAGGCACCAGCACTCGAGCACCATACGATGGTCCCAGTGGCAGCCACGGCCCAGGAGCTAATAGACAGAGCGGCAACCTGCCCCATGCAGCCCCCAGCCAAGCCCCAAACATCTACAGGAATCACCCTTCAACTCCATTTCTATCGCTGTCATCTGCTGGGGAAAAGGTAGGAATTGCAAAACATGATGATTTTCCAAACCTTCCAACCAAAAGAAAAACTGCAATTAAATGCAAACAGAGGAGGTTCATTAGCTTACTTCTGAGGGCTGAGCATTGCCCTGTGGCGTTTCCCCAAGGACTGCTCTCAGGGCTGGCCCATGGGAGCCAAATAGGGAGACTGAAGTGAAAGTTCAAGATACTCTGTGCACAAAGAGGTGGCATGGGGGCCAGCCCACAAAACTCAGGAATTACATACCTCCTCCAGACAAAATAAAAGTGCTGTAGACATCCCAGGCCAACAGCAACTAGATTGTGCCCACACATAAAGCCATTTCCACCTTAACTAGCAACAAGACTCAAACAGGAGCCTCCAGAGCTGACAAATACCAAGCCTATCACACAGAGCTGGTCTCCACAGGAGGCCAGTGTGGACCATGTGTCACACACCAAGAGGTGCGCAGGACAGGGTTGACTATCTGTAATGCTGGGCTTAGTGCATGAGGAGCAAAGAGCTAACTTAACTCTTTTATTTCTGCAACTTTCCCAGATTAGATCACAGTGAAAAGTCAATATGCCTTTTAATATCCTTTGCTTCATACCATCTGAGGTATAATGGTAACACTCAAAAGGAAATGGCTCTGGAGATAAGTGAAATTCAGTCTTTACATACTTTTGAAAGCTCTCAGGGGCAGAGGCCAAGTGGGGAGATGCCCAACAGAAACATTTAAACAGCATGGACACACTGGGCTGCTTGTAGCCCAGCTCCATCAGCTTTGATTTTTTTTTTTTTAGAAGGGTGTTAAACCATGGAGAAAGCTGTGCATTTACAGCTATGAAAGCAGCTGCTCTGTGGCAGGACCCCACAGTGCTGGGCGCTAGCTGTGAACTCACAGGTACCAGCTCGGGGATGCTGAGGAGTGCTGTGATGCTGCCGCGGCAGCGGGGTCGGCTGCGGGATGCCTGGGCAGCAACAGGCTCCTGCTGCCAGGGGGAACGACTTCGCACCAAACTAAAGAATTCGTTTCACAGGAGCGAGCCCAGGCCCTGCCAGCACAGCACTCACAGCAAGCCCGTGCTCCCCGCTCCTCACCCTGATAAGCACTGACACACTCACCTGCTTCACGACAGACTGCCCTGCCCTTCGCAGAGATGCTGGTTTTTCCCAACACTGGCGCTGCCTACTGCACCAACCCAGAGCCCATCACGTAGCTACCAAAAACATCACCTCCCAAAGCACCTGAGATGACGCAGCTCCTCCACAGCAACCTGTGGGCACTTCTGAGGTCGAGGCAGGACAGAAACCTACTCCTGAGGCTCCCCATGCCCAGGGCAAAGGAGGGGACGAGTCCTGGCTCTGCCCCTGCAGGAAGGCAGGTGTGTGGAACTGAGAGGTGCTGGCACCATCGCTCCAGGCTGCTCTGAGCTCCCCCAGTGCCTGCACACCTACAGACCCTCTCGGCTTTCCCTTGGCTGTGCCTGAAAAAGCCACCTCACAGAAATGATGCATGGCACATCCCTTCCCAGACCGAAGCCTGGCTCCCAGCTGGCCCACAAGATGAAGGGCTTTTCCTACATCTCAATAACAAATCTATGCTTTGGTCTTCCTATCCCTTCTCAAGGGGAGAGGTACCACACTGCTTCCAGAGGCTGGTCCCCTTCTCGCAGCTCCCTGCGCTCACCTCTTTTTGCCTTCACAGGCTCCAGAGCCGATGGTGCTTGGCAATGTCAGAGGGCTGCAGAGCTCCGAGGGAGAGCTGCATCCCTCAGGGCTCCCATGGGCTGGGACAGGGAAAGGAAGCAAAAGAAAATGGAGGCTGGAAACTTCTGGAGGCTGAAGAATTTCATGGCCATAGATGAGTCTCCATTCCCTTTAAGAGGGCTGGACAAAATAACTCTCTTTGCATTTTTTCCTCACGCACTAGAAGAGCGAGCTGCTGGCTGACACTGTTTGGGCAGGGGGAAGTGCACATAACCTGGCCAGTGTGCCTACATGAAGGGGAGCAACAGGCTGAGCCTGACCCCATGCCCTCCTTTTGCACAGCTTGAAATGTTGCATAAATGACATAGGAAACGATGCCAGGGCCAACTACAAAGCTTGCAAGTGCTCGGACCCCCTGTGTCTGTCCCTGCTGGCCAGAGACCGGCTGCTGCCCGTGCCCTCGTGCTTGGCTCCCAGCCTGTCCAATAGCCAAGAGCAGCCCTTCTCTCCAGGCTGCCTCTGGGAGACAGCAGAGCTGGGCTGTCTCGGTGGCATGATCAGGCTGCAGGGACACGGTGGCAGAGCCCCTGCCCCAGGGCTGCGCCTCGGCACTGCCACAAAGCACCACGGCCATCCGGAACTGGGGAATGCAGGACTTGAAAGGTCCTGGTCACAAGGATCTTTGGCAAAGCCACCAAAGTGCCCAAAGTGTAATGCGAACACAAACAGCTATCGAGGGTTTAATCTTTGTTTTCGTGCCTTTTTTTTTTTTTTTTTTTTTTTTTTTTTTTTTTTTTAAAGACTAAGCTTAAATAGGGACTGGAAAAAGCCTTCACTCAGCAGGGAAGGAAGAAAGCTTCCCCAAACAGAAGCTCTATGGAGTCTAAGTTTCCATTTAGAAACCATTAAGGCCAGCGTGTTCATACTTGAAAGTTAGACATCCTGTTCCAGGCTCAGCACATTAAAATAAATGACCCAGTTTGCAGAGGTGCTGGGCTCTGGTAGCTTCCCTCTGACCTGGTGGTACCAAATAAAATTGACTCAATTCCTTTTTTCACAGGAAGAGTGATTATCATCTGAAAGACTCACGTGCTTCCTCCCTACCCCCCCCCCCCCAACAAATACGTATGTACATGGAAAAAAAAAAAAAAGAGTGAATAAGGGACAGTGTTAAAAGATTTCTTTGGTCCCTGGGATTCAAATACCCTGTTTTCTTCTCTTCAGTAAGTTCCAGTGCACACCTAGTTACAAAGTGTTAAGAAATGTGTTTCTGTTGGACAAAAGCAAACCAAGATCCAACAACAGAGCCTCAAACTAAATTCCAGTTATGACAAAGGTGACAAGAGGGTATTTAGGGCCTGGCCTACGGTGCTCTGAAGGACCATGTGTCCCCAAAAATAATCGCACCCTCTGAGCAGTCCTTAAGCGAGCCACATCCAAGTGAGTTTCTGCAGACTAAACTGTGAAGTTCATTTCAAATTTGGGTATTCTGAACTTGTTAAACACCGTATTAAAAGTTTTCATCTCCAAGTCCCCAATATATGTTCACAGCACACTGTCGGATTTGCAATGAGGGCCCTTGAGGGATCCCTGCATTATCCCATCTTCGCATGTGTTAAAACCAGCTGTGAGCATTAGCACAGCCCATTGCACCCGCAGCGCTGGCACGACCTTACAGTGAGGGTTATGCCCATTCCCGAATCGCAGCTGCGATGCGGAGCCAGAGACACATCGTCCCTCCTGCCAGCACAGGGGGTTTGGGATGGCACACAGAGCCCCCATGTCCCAACCACACTGAGCTCCTCGTGCCCCTCATGTTGGACCTGCTCTTCCCTGGGACCCAGAGACCACGGTCCCCGCAGAGAGCATCCTGCACGAGGCTGTGCACCACAGGCGCCCAGCACACAGCCACAGCCATGGCTGATTATAGCCTGATTAAGTCTTAATGAATTCTTCTGTCTAAATGAGCATCTGCAGCAAAGGAAGGAGCGGAAGCTCCTCTCCTCCCTTCATGGCAAATGAAGCACCGAGGAGCTTACCCACACGAGGCAGCTCTCCAGGGACAGCGATGGCTTCTGCTTTGCTTCCACCTCCCACCCACCTGCACTCCCAGGGTACCTGGATGGGACCTCTGGTTCAGCCGTCCCCTAGGCTTCCCTCTCATGCAGCCCCCTGTGGGACCCTCCTTCCTGAAGCGCGTCCTGAGAACGGCCAGCAGATCCCTGCCAGATTCCCAGCACCAGTCAGAACTAGGCTCAGGCAGGTCCCAGCCACGTTAACACTTCAAACCATGAGAGAGCCAGGTGGAAAGCACGGCCGTGGGGATGCGGGGAGCATCCCTCCAGCAGTGGAGAGGGCAGGTGCTGCCGTGGTAGAGGGTTAAGGTCTTCCTGTCACCCCCCAGGTTCTTCACAAGGAGCCACCTCCTCCACATTGGCTACATCCCTGCTGAAACCCGCCCCTGCTTGACCCTGGCTCCCGCACCAATAAACTCTCCTCCTAGTCCTCCTCCTTTGCAACATGGCAGGGCCATATCCTCCGTTTTCAGTGGGTATTTTCCTGTTCTTCTACACATTGTGCTGATGGGGTCTCTTCTACCCATGTGACTTCAGACACTGCCTTTACAGCAGCAGCTACACCGCAGTTATGGCCAGTTTGGACACCAGCTTCGGTGCCTCTTTTTGTGCTGCTCCTGGGGTCCCTTTGGCAGCTCAACACCCCAAAACCAACAGCGGGGTGCAGCTCCAGGGCCACAGTCTGTGCATTTGGACTGGCTGGCAGGCAGCAGTTGGTAATCCAGCCAGAAAGGAGGTAAGCTCAGTCCTTCAACTCCCCTTTTTAATTCTAGCATTACCCCTTTCTGTATTAATGGGATGTGCTGGCAGGGTCAGCAAGCAGAAGTGCACAGCCCCTGTCCGAGGGATTCATGTGCTCAAGAGAAGGGGGAAAAGCCTTAGCGGTGAATAAAGAAACAAAAGAGAAAAAATGTCCTTGGCTGCCCATTGCTAAATGAACTCAGCATGTTTTGGGAAGGAACACTGAGAACGTCTGACCCACCTCAGCCCAGTCCAGACAGTGGGATGCTCTGGGTGGGGGGGAACCAACTCACGCAGCATCTGGGTCTTAAGCCATGAGTTTCCCCAGAAGATGAACAGGGAGGTGGAATTACTTTATAAAGCATTAACTGAGCCTTGGTTCCAGCTGGATGGCCAGAAAGGAAAGCCAAGTCCATCAGAAATATCAGCTGCCTCCCAGGTCCAACAGGCAAGGGGCCGAGGGTGGGCACGACGCTGGGTTTGGGGGAAGGAGAGCAGCTCAGTGCCTGGTTATAGCAGCTCAACTGGGTGATGACGGCAGGATCACCAGACGGAGGTGCCCAAGAAACAAGCTGAGAGGTGAAATCAGATGGAGGGAGATATATTAGGAACAGACACGCAGATTTACACATCGTGAGTGAGGAGGTGACAAACAGGTCTGTGGGATGGGAATCAAAACTCTCACAATGAGGGAGCGGAGTGTGATGAGGAGTGGTGGAGAGGGAAGACTCTCCCGGGACTCCGGCTGGCAGGAGGACATGCTGGAAGAGATGCTGGAGGTGGAGAGAGGGCAAGGGGACCACCAGTGACCAGGGCCGAGCAGACAGACGGGGTCAGGAACAGACAAGTACTGCATTGTGCGAGGGAGCCAGACGCAAAGGGCAAGTTTCACTACAGTTGTATCTACATTTAGGTTGCCAAAAATACCTTTCACAGATTGGCTGTCTTTAATTAAAAGCACGTCTCCTGTGCTCCCGGCATGATGCAGAGCTCGTCCTGCCATGCGGGGCTCTGCGTGGATGCTCTGTTGAGGGACTTGCCCGTGTCTCCCCACACCCTGCCCGCAGGTCAGGCAGTGGTGCTTTCCCCCAAACGCCCCTCCACGGCACAGGCACAGAGCAAAGGGGGAAAACTTCACCCCCTTCTTGTTTTGGCTTCTCTCCTTCCCTCCAAACGTGGAGAACGCCTTCCTCCTCTCTCCTCCTCCACCTTCCAGTGCAAAGATTTAGCTAATTTCTTCTATGAATAGCACAGGAGTAGCCATAGCAACATCACCCTGCCAACCTCACCACCTCCACTGCCTCCGTGTCCCCGGCACCCTGTTCCTCTCACCCTCCCTCGCACCTCCCCAGGGAACATCTGGGGCTTCAGCCATTTCCCACGAAGCAACCGGCGCTTGGCTTCCCGCCTGCCCCCCTCAGCGCTCTCCCTCCTTCCTTCCAGCCATGCCTGCCCATCGCTCAGAAACCCAGCCCGGACCCTCACAGCCTTCCCAAATCCTTTTCCTCGCCCCCACCACCCATTGCCAAAGAGCCAGAAGCCCCAAATCCAAGAGCATCCAAAGGCTCAGCAAAAGCTGGTGCTTCCACCAGGATGTGATGCCCTGTGTTCACCTGCTCCAGGTAATTTCCCAGTGCATGGGAGGAACTATAACAAGCAACCTTTGTGCATGGAAAAACAGCACCTTTGGTGAAGCACTCACTGCAGAAGATGGGCAGGGAGGACCTGTCCCCCCCCTCCACCTGCCTGGCCATGAAATGCCTCTGCTGGGGGGGCACACAAGCCTGGCACGCTCCAGGCACTTGCAGGTGGTCACAGGCTTTTCGATGCTGCTCTAACCCCTCCCCCTGCACCCTCCTGACCCTCTAAGAACAACAAAGGGGCTGTGGGAAGAAGAGACAGCAGGATGTTGCATTTTTGGCCAGGCAGGGTGAGCAAACCTGCGGCAGCCCCGGTGGCAGAGGGCACTTCCCAACCACATGCTGCAGAACTGCACTGCCCCGCACTCCTTCCCCAGCCCCCAGAGGAGGTGCCTCTGCCCCAGTCACCCCAAATGCACACAAAAACACTGGTGAGACCCTTGGGAACCTCATGGCGGGGCTCCACTCAGGCCACTGTGCCCAACACCAGGGACCTTGGTGCGAACTAAGCCACAGGGCTGGTCCTTCCCTGCGGGATGGAAAGGTGCTGGATGCTGCTGGACCCTCAGCGCAGGGAGAAACACAGGGGAAGGGGCTCTGGCATGGCCAGGCAGCTCAGCGCTGCTGTACTGAGAGCCCGTGGGCGTCACTGTGCAGGGCAGAGGAGGGGTTTGAGCGCTCTGCTCCTCTGGTGCTGTGCATCAGGGATGCTCCCCTGGATCGCGCTGCCATTCCTCCCCCACAGCCGGGAGTCCTCCTCTCACCCCAGTCTGGCTGTGGAAGACCCTAGTCCCCTGCCAGCAAACAAGGGGGTTCAGTGATAAGCTGGCCAGAGGGATGGTGATGGGAACAATGGAGGACGGCAACGACAGCAAGCACAGGGAGTGGAGAGTAATGAACACGGGACATGGATAGATAATGGAGAAGAAACGGAAGAGATCTCAGAGGAGAGATGAAAACCAATGCAAAAAGAAATGACAAATCCAGAACTCAGAGATTTCCTCCCTCCCTATGGGCAGGATTAGGGGTTCTCAGTTACTGGCATTGCCTGAGCAAGCTAATTCGTGTCCTACAGAAGAGGAGAGGCAGAAGGAGAGAACTGACAGGGCACCGGAGGTGGGAGGAGGTGCGGGTTGACGTTAGGACTGTGCTGTGTGTGGGGCAGCACGTGTGGGCACATCTCACACGCTGCGGAGCTGCACACAGGGCCTGTGAGCACGCATGATGTCAGAGAACATACACCACCATATGCAACTGTGAGCACGTTTCCGATGACAGAGCATCCACACACGCGACCGCGTCAGCGCGCGCAGGCAGCGAATACTCTCCTCTGCTTTCATGAAGAAGTAAGGGGTGAAAAAAGGCTTAAATGAGAAGCAGTGAAGCTCCTTGGGAGGTGAACAGATCCCTGCTTTCTCACGGAAGCCTCCTGGCCCACACACTCCTTCCCACCTTTGCTGCTGGAAGTGCTTCCAGGGACAGGGAGCTCATTTAAAGGGGCAGCCCTGAAAAATGGAACCCTACCTCTAGCCGAGGCTCTCGAGGACACAGAGACTGCCTTCTCAGCTCCTGCGAATTAGACCAGCTTCACATTTGCAGCATCTGGACAAATCTACTCAAAGTCTGACATCTCCCAACTACCCAGAGCCAGACCAGTCTGCTTGGGCACATGCCATGCCCAGCTGTTTCCATTTTACCACCTTTTGTCCCTCTGCTCACCACTGGACTGGGAAGAACATGGATTCCTGATGGCTTGGGCACTTTGCATCCTCGGATCAGAAGGGGAACGTTGCTGAGGTATTTGCTGCAAAGCTTTACTCATTGCATACATTTGCTACACACCAGGGAACAATCCTGCCTGCTCTGATACAGGCAGCGCACATACCACACACGTCACATTCTACATGCAGACCCTGCTATGCTCACGTAGCCTCACACATTGGCATCCCCTCTGTTGCCTGCAACGCCGTGAGGAGCTTTTGATTTTTTTTTTTCATCTTCAGAAAGGCTAAGGCCAAGCAGAGATTCCCAACATGGACTTTCAGAGCAGCCCAAGCCCTGGGGCTCCGTGGCAACACCACAAAGAGACAATGATTTCTCTTCCACCATTGCAAAAACATGAAAGGCTCCCCTGCCCAGCCTGCCACAGCAGCAATGCAGCTGGCATCGCTTCCTTCCCAGCCTGCTTGCGATCATCTTACCAGGAACCCTGGGCCGAACCTTTCATGCAAGCAGCAGTGGAAAGGAGGGAGCAGACATGCTTCAATTCCCTGCTCCTACACAGCTCCCTGAGCTTGCTGCTCTGGACAGAGGGAAGGAAAGAGATAGCAAAGGAAAGATGGAAGAATGCTTGCCAGGAATCAGCAGGCAAGAGAGAGCTGAGGCTGATTTTGATGCAAAGAATGCAGAGAAAGAGACAGAAAGCAGGACCAGGCTGATAGGAAGGTGGCTGGGTTTTTGGGTGCTTTCTGTAAACATCATCTGAGCGTATCAGCTTTGAATCTAATTATTTCAGCCAGAGCTACAGACTGAGACAGTAATGAAGAAAAAACAGGGGAAGAGAAGAAGAGGGTTGTGTTTTCTGAGGGGAAAGGAAGAGAGAATTCCCATTGATTCCCGTGTGTCTGCCTGCTACAGCATCTTGAAATAATAATTAGAAAGATCAATAAGAAATCATGTGAGGTTTGAAGATAATGAATGAAAGAGGCAGAAGCAAATTGAAATGCCTTTCTCTAAAGCAGGGCAAATATTGTTTTTCAGGCAGGGTCTAGCCTCCATTTTAATGCTTTGCAAACAGCTACAACCATTTTCTAAGCTAGCTTGTGGGTTCAAGACAAGACTGGTCTCTCCATTTAGGGGAGAAATAGAGACACAGCCTGAGAATGGGTCCTGGAGGAGAACACTAATAAAATGAACGTGTGTGGGAAGAAATGGAGGCAGTGAAATGGGGCAGAAAGCACACAGCATGCCAGCGACCAGAGCAGGGTTACGTAATAATCTCGGGGAGCAGGGACGTAGCAGCAAAGTGAGGAAACCACAACTCAGTGGAGAGTGGGTGCCAGTTTGGGAGTGCTGGCAAGCAGCACCTTGAGCCCATGAGGCGGCCTGGCAGGCAATGCGCCCCACGCCTGCTAAACACAATATAATGGGATGCCCTCGACACTGCCAGGGCTTCAGGCAATGGCACTGTAAGCAAGAACCTCAGGTGAGGTGTCTGAAAAACATCACACCCAACACCTGTCTTGTGCCGAGCGAGACCCAGCTGAGCTCCGGGGAGGCTGCTTGGATGCAGAGCTCCCACGCTGGGCAGGACCACGGCAGCCAGCCTGAGCAACGGTGATGCCAACCTAGGCAACGCTGGCAGCCAGCCTGAGCGATGATGACAGTCAACTGGAACAACGGCGGTGTCCAGCCTCAGCAATGCCAGTATCCCCCCTGACCGCCCGCGACACCCACTGCACCCTGCCACGACCCCGTCACTCTCCCCCATCGGCCGCCCGCCCCATCCCATCCCGTCCCGCACCGGGGAGCCGCTGCCCAGGGCTGGCCCGTACCTGCTCGTACCAGTCGCGGCTCGAACACGTGCACTCGGGCCACCAGCCCGGGCCGCTCCCGTTCACCTTGGGTGCGCTCTTCCCCGGCGGCGGCGGCGGCGGCTTCAGGGCGGCGGGTTCGCGGGCGGGGGGCCCCAGCTTGGCCTTGCCGCGGGCGGCGGGCGCGGCCCCCCCGGGCGCGGGCAGGGTTTGCGAGCCGTACCCGCCGTAGCCGTACTGCTCGTGCTGCCACTCGCCGTAGGAGGGGGGCTCCATGCGCCGCAGGGCCGCCATCCGCGTCACCTCGTAGCACTCGGGGCACTTGCAGCAGTGGTGGTGCTTGTGCATCGCTGCCTTCACACCATAGAGCCGGCAGGGAGGGAGGGAGGCGGCGCGGAGGGAGGGATGCTCGGGGGGGCGGCAGCGGCCCCCGCCCCGCGCAAGGCGCGCCTGCCGCCTACTCGCCCGCTCGGCGCCCCCGGCCCCGCGGGCGGGAGAGGGGGAAGGAGGAAGAAGGGGAGGGGGGGGGGGGTTACAGCGCGTTGATCTCCGCGGGGGCGCGCCGCGGCATCGCCTGCAGCGTCGCTCAGTCCCGGGGCTGCTCCCGGTGCGGGGCGCGGGGCAACGGCTCCGCCCCGCTTCGCTGCATGGGGCAGCTCAGCCTGGTCCGGTTCGGTTTAGCCCAGTTTGGCTACGGCTTAACCTGGTCCGGCTCAGCTGAGCCCGGTCTGGCGCGGCTCGGGAGCGCGGAGCGCGGCACCTGCGGCGACGCGAGGCATCCCTCGTCTCCACCCCCCCCGCCCGGCGGCCAATCCGCGCCGGCGGAACCTCCGCGCCCCGCCCCGCGCTGAGCGCGGGGGCTGCGGGGGAGCCGCTCGCCGTGCGCCGCGGCCGCCCTGGCCCCTACCGGGCGGGGCAGCTCCTGGGCAGCGGGTCTAAAACCCGGCCCCGGGGGTACCTGCGCTGCTTCCCGGCAGCCTACGCTCGCGGAATCCAGCAGGAACAGAAATTCTCCGCTCAACAGCCTCATTCATCACCTGCGCTGCCCTCACCGCATCCCCAGATGCACCAGGCAGCTCTTGTGCAGCTGCGTTCCTCTATCCCCAGCACGGCGGCGGGCAGCCCTGCCAGCTCTGTGGTTGTCACCAAGAGGTGTTCACTTCAGCTGTGAACCACGCCGGAGTATGAAGTCATTTTTCCAGACCTGAACCGTGGTCACTAGCTCGGCAGCAGCATCTCTGTTGTATCCCCACATCAGCTCTCGTCCTGCTTTGCTGGAAACGCTACCGTGCGCTCCAGCACAGCACCCTGGGGATGCTACCATTGCCAACTGAGCCATAGGTGAGTGTAGAAACCTCTAGGGCCTTTGCTGGGCCTTCCACCACTGCCATCAGGGGATGGTAAAAGAAGAGCAGAAATGCCCTCTAGTGCAGCAGGGCAAGGGCTTTGCTCCCTGTGCAGCTCAGACAGCCCCTCACCTCTTGCACAGAAATGCCAGACTAGGAGAAGTTCAGAAGTGAATCATGAAGACAAATTCAAGGATAGAATGAAAAACCATTACAAAAACCCACATCTGGTCAGTTAGAACCTGAACCTGGCCTCCTAATGCTTAAGTGTTGTAATAAACACTAGAGTGGGTGAAGAATTGTTGGAAAAAAGGGTACATAAATATGCAGAAAAGCAATGAAAGGTACACGATAAGGCTTCCACAGGATATGGGTAAAGGAATGAGACAGAAGTGGGAGAGGGCCACAAGTTGAGCCACAAGATGTGGTGGTTCAACACCCCAATTCAGGCTGCAAGATCTGCAGGCTCCTGCTGGCCTTGTGCATCCAGCACAACATGGTCCTGCTCACCAGCAGGAAGCGTGTGACAGCTGGACAGATGAATGCTCCTGCCTACTCCTTGTTTCTTTAGCTCTTTAAGCCGCAAGGCAAAATTACTTCTGCACTTGACCACTGCAAACAGAGGTGTTACTGCAGTGTTTGTTCCCAAGTGGTCAAGTGAAATATTAATAGTTGCTTCTGGATGAAGTGGAAGAAGACATCCCATAATCAGGATCTGCATTGTCTCCAAGCCCCATGGTCTTCACCATGTGGTGCAGAGCCTGTACTCTTCAGCACTGCCTGCACTTCATTGCCTCTGGGCTGCTCAAGTTACCTCCATCACAGGTTGGATGCTATGATCACGTGCTGCTCCATGCTTCCTGCCATGGAACAGTGTTGTGGCTCAGATATGTTACACTGAAATTTCCCCAGCTGCGAGCTTAGGGCAGTCATAATGTTTGTGGACAAGCAAGTCTACAGAGCCTGTCCCCATCATGCTGGCCTGGAGCAACCAAGCACAGCACTACTGCTGAGCCCTCAAATACAGCTCCACAGGTGAGGCTCACCTCATTGTGGCACTGACCCAAAGACCCAGAGATGCAGCAAGACAAAACAATGGCTGCACGTAAGAATGTGCTTCTAACCTGCAGAGCTCAGTGTCACAGGACACTGCAGACCCCAGGAGCTCACTGAGGCACAAAAGGATTGGATGCCTGCATGCAAAGCAAGCTTCTTAAGAGTTATTTTAATCAATGAAAAACTGTGTTTGTGTGCGTGGAAGGAAAGCATGTAGTGTTGGCATTAATAGAGAACTTCACACTTCAGGCTTTAAGAAATTAAGATCATCTCCACATCTACTGCTTCTTGTGCCATCTCCCACAGCTCATGGTGCTGGCCCTGCAGGAGGACGCTGGGCTGACAAGCCCTGTGCTCTGGGGAGATGCTGTGCCTCCTGGGCAGCCAGGGGGGACCAGGGGGCTGGGGGTGTCCTCCATGGGGAGAGGGCATCTTGTAGCAGTGAGGGCAGAGGTGGGAATGAGGGGAGGACTGACTGGGCAGGGATGAAACTGAGGAAGGGGCTTGCTGCACCAAAGCAGAGCAATAAGGCCTGTAGAAACAGGCAGGTGGCCAGTGTTTCCCACATGAGAGTAGAAGGACATGAAATCCATCTTGGCTACCCACTGTGTCCCACCCTTCAGCACCTCTGAGATCTGAGTCACGTCATCAACGAGATGTTCCTAAAACCTGTAACACAACCATAACTAACTACTGCTCCAGCCCAGCTGCAAACCTCCCTTCCATCACAGTTCTCACCCTGGAATGGCTTGGTTCGGCTGCAGGGACCACGCAGTGTGTAGAGCCCCACTGGCCACCCAGTGAGGCCCTCTCCACTACCATGGGCTTCCATTGAAGCCACGTTTGGGTCAAGGTCAGGCAGAAGATGCAGGTCTAGAAGCATCTGACTTCAGTGGGAGGAGATCATTGGGGGAAGACTCATTCAGAGTTTGTAACCCTAACTGCTCACATCTGTCCCCCTCCATAGATGTCTCCTCCTTTCACTCAGTCCCACGGTGGGGGCAGCCAGGGATGTGGGTGTTCACTTAGGGGAGAAGTGCAAAAGCAAAGGACAAGACCTGCTAGGGAAAAACACTTTAATAAGGAGCTGATTGACCAATTGAGAGAAGCATTTGATTTTTTTCAGCCCATAGTAGATTGGAGTGCGTCCTCCACAAGGAAGGTCTCTGGCAGCCCCACATGGCTGTGGGGCAGCCATGCAACGGGCATCCTCACATGGGAAACAGCCTGGCCACCAGCCCTGGCATTCCAACACCACTGCTTCCTCCCCATGCTGCTCACCAGCTCGCAAACTCAGGAGCTGCTCCATGATCTAAGAAACCTTCTGCTGCTTCCCCCAGCTCTATCAGTGCCTCATCGCCACCTGCAAATGGAGGGGCCTTGAGCCTCAACTGCTGCAGTTCTGACAGAGCCCTTCCCCACCCGCTGGCAGTTCCCATCCTGAAAACCTGCAAGTCCCATTTTAGCTGCCACAAGAGTTGTTTAATTCCTACTCATTTGTAGTGAACTGCATCTGCTGCCAGCTAGCCCCCATTAAAAGGAAAAACAAAACCAAAACCCCCTGTTTGCTGCCGCCTGCTTGCAACACTCCTTAATGCTGCGCAGGGCTTGGGGCATGTTATCGAGCTCATCCTGCACTTCTCCAGCTTGCTTCAGTGAGTAGTGGCGTTTTGGCTACTGGGAGTAGCACTGCCAGAGCTCAAACAGTGTGGGCACCTGCTGTGGGGTGCCCAGGCGTGGGTCTGGCAGGGCAGGCACAGTGCCCAGCACCCCCAGGCAGCTGTGGGCATCTCATCCCAGTGATGTGGGCATTGAGCAGAGCTAAAGGACCTGAGACCTGATTTCCCGGCAGGTGCCTTCGTGGAGGTAAGTGATTCAAGGAAACCAAGAGTTCTTTCATCCTCTACCCTCTTCCTACTAGAAGCCTGCCCGTCTTATTTAAATTCAGCTTTGGCAGCTGCTCTTTTCACAGGTGCTAATTTCAGCAAATTGTCAAGAAATCCCCGGAGATGGTGCTATTTACACGGCACGAAGGCGGCACGGAGCTACGTTTTATCTGGTGTTGCCGGCATTTCAGCCCCTGTTGTCGCCGCCTTCCTCTCACATGAAGTCCTGCGGGAAGAGGAAGGCAAGTGTGAGGGACCAGGAGCTGGGGGTCTGTTGCACCTACAGCCTTTCTAGGAGCAGAAGACAGGGCAGGCTGAAGGCAGGTAGGTCCTTGTAGAGACAACAGTCACACGAGTGCCATCGTGCTGCCCCTTGCCTTTAGCCCAAGGGGGAGCTGGGTCCTGACAGGGGAACTGAAGCCACGTGTTAGCTCTGTGCCTGGGTGCAGATGGGGAAGGTGTCATCTTTGTAGGGACACCCATGCTGAGGGGGGAAGATGGGCGACAGTTTAACGTGGGTGAGGTACCTTTCTCCACCACAATCACCAGCAAAAAGCTGCCCAATGCCCACTGCGCAAGGGAGGCAGCAGGGTCTGCGGCCACCCAGCTGAGGACAGGGGGGTGAGGAGCACAGGAGGTAAGTGCACAGGGGGAAGCAGGAGACAGGGAGATAAGCAGCAAAGGGAGGAACCAACCGAACTTGGCTCAGTCCATCAGTTGGTTCCTTAGCACTACCACAGACCCCCATCCACCAGAGGTTTGCTATTTGCTGTGTTTGGGGCTTGTCAAGTGGAACTTGAACACGCAGAGCCAGCTGCACAGCTATGGGCAAACGGGGCCGGCAGCTCCTGTGAGTGTTGAAGGGTTTGCACAATCACGGGTGAGTGGGACAGGGCAGGATAATGAACATCTCACGCTGAGACTGTTCCTCCCTGCCACCGGCAGCGGTTCACACTGGGAAATGTGCAACTGGGATAATAATAACTAGGCATACCGAGGGACTGATAGCTCTCTGCACTCTCAGGGCAGTTGCCAAAGAAATTATTCTCCTCCAGGGCAAAACCATTTTCATCTTGTTAATGATCCCTGATACGTTGCCCACTGCTACTACACAGTTCCTGTATCCTCACTTGTGGCAGAAATGGTGTGAGGGTCTTCAGTAAACACCACCAGTCGCTTTCTGCAATTGAAATAACGGCCAATATAACATCTTCCATGGCTGATCTGGCAGGGCAGAGAAGGTGCCTGCAGCAGAGCCATGTTGTCTCTCTATAAAGGAGAACCTGGAGGCTCTATTTAATACCAATCAACTGCAGCAGGCTTTATGGATTTCCTGACAGCCTCACAATGCCCACAGCCGCTCTCCCTATCACCTGGCAGGGAGGCTCCTGCCTTGTGCCGGAGCACTTGGAGCATGGGCAGGTTGTGGGCTGCCTTCCTGGGGAGCCCTGCTGCTGCGCGGGCACAGCAATTATGGCACTGCCATGTCCCGTGGTCTGTGGTGCCAAGTCCTTGTGTGTGCCTCATGTCCTTTAGAATAAAGCACATTTCCAGCCTAATAGAGAAGAAGAAAGGATTGAAAATGTGATCAGGACACAACTTCACCACTCTAAGCCAGAGTCAGAGCGAGGTATTTCAAAGTCTCATGTCTTTAAGAGAATGGGTTGATACTGTTTTGGTCCTGTACCTTGATCTCCAGATAGTTGTGCCTAGTGTCACTCCACCAGACATCCTGTTTCCCTTCATTTTTCACTAGTCCCAAGCTGTCCCTGGGTATGCTTACACACTGAGACTTAGCGGCAGCCGAAAACAGCCCACTCATGCTGTACAAGGCTGTTGGAGGTCTCCTGGCCAGCCCTGCCTAAGCTAATGTGTCCTTGGGGCCACAAAGCCCTACGAGCCAGGTCTCACGGGTTCCTCATCAGGAGCCACCCTTGCAGGAACCAGTCCCACCCTCAGAGTGGGTCAACACGTGGCTCTAAAAGTGCTGCAAGGGCTCACTCAGCACCACGCTGCTCAGATCTGTAGCTGCCCTGGGCAGCACAGACCTGCCCAAAGGGACCTTTCCCAATATCCAGGCCCAGGGATGTACTTTCCTTGATTATTCCAACCCTGTGTGGCGGATGAGAAGGAGAACTTTGTGGGTCCACACTTTCTCTCTTTTGCGCGGCCAACCCTGCTCCAGCCTGACCCTTCCAGACAGAGCAAAGCCCATTCAGCAGCTCCCACAGCCCCCAGCCAGCGGCTCACGGGGATACTGGTGCCTTGTCTGGGCTGTGCTACCCAGGACACACGTTCCTGCGCAGGGGACAAAAATGAATGCTGGTGTCCCTGGGAGTCCCAAGCACCTGCGGTGGACTGGAGGTGGGCCCCCAGCTGGCTCTGGCCCTCCCTGCCACCACTGTCCTGCCTCCTTTAAGGGAGAAAGGGCCGCTCGGAAATTTCTGAATGGCTGACCCCGCCCCTGCCCCGCCTGCCAGTCGCTCGGCCAATCAGCGCGCGCGCCGCAAGCCCGCAGCCGGCTCACGGGCCGCTCTTAAAGGCGCAGTGCTGCCACCCTCCTATCCCCTTTGCCGCCTGCACTCCAGGACAAGACACGACTGTTTCGGAACCTCCGACGTGACCTTCAAACCGTGCCCAGCGGTGGGGTGAGGAGGTGTTCCCGCGGCACGGGCACATCCAAACACGTGTGTTCCCAAGGAGCAACACAAGCCCTAGTGACAGATGATTTCAAGGGATGACGTGCAGCTCCCCTGTCCCTGGTTTGGACAAGAAATGGTCGGGTCCCAGGGACTGGGCATGCACAGGGGCCAGAGTGCACAGCTGGGTTGAGTTTCACCCCAAAGGCAGCCAGACTGTGAACTCTGCCCCTGATACACAGTGTGGTGAGGGCAGGCAGCTGGGAGAGCTCTTTTTCTGAACCAAAGCAGTAATGCAGGAGTGCTCCCACAGCAGCAGAGCCCCAAAGCTTACAAAGCTTCCCACAAAAACACCCCATGAGATCCAGCTATGCAACATCTACCACCGCACAGAGCGGAAATAGCTGTGCAGTACGTGCAAGGGGAGCAGGAATGAACAGTGCAGCAACAGGGCTGCGACATGCTCGCAAAGCAGCGAGCAGAGCTTGCACCTGGCTTTAGCAGTGAATCCAGCTCCCGGACCAGCCCAGGTCTCCCCCTCGCACGGCAGTGCAGTGCCCCCTCACTTGCTCTGCCACAGCTCCTCCTGCAGTCTGCTGTAGCCTGGGCTGTGAAATGATCCAGCTTAAAAATACTGCTTAAAACAGGGGGACAGCCTGGCAGGACGTTGCCACGTTTCCTGGACACAGGCAGGTGGGAAGCTGGTTGTGAAGCAGGGCAAGCGACACCAGCCAGGCATGATGCTTTCCATGCCAGTGCTTTGGGCACAGATGCTAGTGTGCCCGAGCGGCACCAGCCTTGAGAGCTATCTAGGCCACAAACTGCAGGAGGTCTTTACCTGAGCCTCAGTACTTGAAATTTAGGTGCAATGTCAGTGAGGCTCCTGCAAGGTGCTTTGTACCTTCAGGCCACAGGGCTCCACTGGGCACTGCCCTGGAGCAAACACTCGCTTCCTGCAGCAGAACGTGAGGTTGGCTTGAAATGCTTGCACTGCTGCAGCCATGCATGCTCCAAGCCCCTAGAGCAGGCAGAGCAAAGCAAGAGGTAGCAGCAAAACCCAAGGGGAGGCAGCACAAAGCAAGAGAAGGCAGCACACAGCAGAGAGCACTTTTCAAAGGGCTCATACTCAGATTCACAAGAGGGGCAATTCCCAAACCTGCATTCATCCACTGTCTTCCTGGCCCTGAAGTTCCCCTAGCTCAGCTTAAATGTAACTGCTACTGCATTTATAAGGTCCTAAAATTACATTTGACCCTTTGAAGGCAACCGCCAGGCTGATGTGGCCCCAGTGAAAATGAGTTGGACACCCCTGCCCTAGCTGCTACCAGTGCCAGGGATAATGGATCTCTCAGCATAGCTTGATACTGATTCTTCAAATCCTAAAGACTGAAAACCTTCATAAGCAGTTACCGTGGCTGCTCTATTTATAACTGCTGCTATTGCCTCTGCTACCAGAATCCTGATTTCCGTCCAGCCTGATGCCATTAAGATGCAGTGACGTTCTCCCAGCTCTAGCGCTCCAGATAGAAAGCAGCTGGCCTGCCAGGCTCTGCCTTCAAGCTTGGTTTGTTACTTTAAAAAATGGTGAGGAGAGACCATTTGTTTTGCAGAAACACACCCAGGAGATTCGTCCTCAGCCTCCTGAGATGCTGGGGTGGCTGTGAGGGAGAGCAGAGCACAGAAGCTCTGCACTTTGAGATGCCCTGGTTGCTTTGTCGTATGGGAGATGGGCTCCAATGCTTCACTTTGGTCGCAGAAGGAACATGGTCAGTTACCTGACAAGGCAAATCCGGAAAGGAAGGACCTGGGTGCTGCAGTGGGGACTCTGCACCAAGGCTGAACCAGCTCATTTTGGAATCTTGATGAACAAAGCAGAGACCCAGCAGGGACAGTGTGGTGGCTCATGGAGCTCCTGGCCAAGGTGCTGAGTGGGCTGGCCCCTGTTGAGTCCCCATCCAGCTGAGATGTCTGTGAATGTTTTGCTTTCAGAGATACGCATGAAACCCATGAGTGCAAATCCCAGTGTGTGAGTCCCCCCAGCAGTTGTGCTTGTCTGGGGATGGGCAGACACATGCACTAAGTGGAGGCAAACGAAGATGAAGCATGAATCTGGAGGGAGGATGGATGGGCTCCAGGCTTCTCTGGATGACTCTGGAGGGTGACTGTCTCTGGGACACTCCCCAAAGCCTTGCCGTCACTGTACCCTTTCCGCCAATGTACACACTTGCACCATCACAAAATACCTTCAAAACAGTGATGATGACTCGGGTGAATGGACAGACCAACAGTCCTATGTCTGGCAGGGCTTTCCTACCCTGTGCAGTCAGAAAAGACTTGTGATCTGCTAAGGTTCTTCATTTTGCTTCTGGTTTTAGACAGAAAGTCCCCAAATAAAGTAGGAACAGGTGGCCACACATGAGCCTTTGGTTTCCCAGCTTAGTGGGTCTACTTACTTCATCCTTTGCTGAAGCTGTATATTGAGCTGGGAGAACCAAGGGCTACGCATCTTCTTGTTCATCTCGGCAGCAGGAATAGCAAGAGCCTCTAGTAAAGCTGAGGTCATTCAACCCCAAAACGTCCACTGAAGTGACAGTTGTTACAGACACAGCCCATGCTGACCCCTCTTTGTGCAGCAGCATCCTTAGGACACAGGCAGCTGGCTGCCCAGCTGGGTGTTCGTGCTGTGCTGGGCTGATGTGTGGCTCAGTCTGAGGATATTACTGCAGACAGACACCCTCTTGGCTTCAGCACTTTGGCTTTCGAATCTGTGTCTGCAATGTTGAAACACAACACTGCTGGAGAGCATCTGAATGCAGGGCCCTAAAGCAACCTGCAGGCACAAAGCAGCTCAAGTAACACCAGGGCAGCAGCTGTGGCCTCTGGGCTGTGGGTTGCTGCTTTTTGTCTCTGCTTCTCCTAAAACTGAACATGCTCTCAAAGGTGCATGGGGCTGTAATGGGGAGGTGGGGTCTCTCTGGGAGCTGGCTGCTCCTCTGCTTCCAATGCTTAAGTATTACCCACCTTCCAGGATTTTGTGGTCGGAAGGGCTGATACTGATGGGCTCGAGCTGAGATAAAACAGTGGCCAGTCTGGCTGGCAGTGATGGCTCTGGCTGCCTGCCCAGCCAGCCCACAGAGAGCCCACAGAAGGGCATGTGCAACCAAGCAACCTTGTGGGGGAACTTCTTGAGGGGGCTGCATTAATTGTCAGACATTCGCCTGCATCAGAGACCCACTTCATTTCCCTGACGCTCCTTGCAACAGCAAACAGCAGCTTTGTGCTTCCCCTCTCACACACCTTGCAGAGAAAATGAAGAGCGGTGGGGCCGCAGCCAGGGCAGGGGAGATCCAATTGCTTGCAGGGGGCATTTCTGCAGCTGCAGCATCTGCCACACACCAGCATCATCCTGACCTGCTGCAGGTGCCCAGAGCCGCTCCTGCCAGGCAAATGTGCAGAGCACAGGAACACCCTTCTCTTTGGCCAAAGGCAAAATGAGAAAGAGGAAAAAACACTAAAGAGGACGAGGGAAGCAGACAGCCGGTCACCACGCTGGTGGCACAGCCTGCCTTTCTCTGCCAAATCCCCTGGGCGAGCTCCATGAACCTTTTTGGCACTTGATCTGTGGGTTACAGGACAGACTTCTTCAGTGGCAGGTGCAGCAGGGAGGGTTCCTAACACCCTGACGGGGTGTTTCTGCAGAGCTGGGCTGTGTCCTCACTGGGATGCAAGGAGGGAAGGGGACACTTCTGGCCTTGGTCCAGCAGGGCTAAAGCCCAGCTCGCACCTGGCACGCTGCAGGCACGCCGAGCGGCATCCTACACACCCACAGCCTGCGAGAGCAGCAGCACACCCCACCAGCAAGGTTTCCTATTCATCAGCGATCTTGGAGCACACACGGAATGTCTGTCCCCTGAATCAGTCTCGCTTGCTCTCTCCATCACGTTACGACCTGCTGCTGCCCAGTGTCAGCTCTTGGGCTGAGCGAGGACAGTGCCGCGGCGTTGGCGTCGGGCAGTGAAGCGATGAAACCCTTGGCAGGCAGGAGGGAAGGAGGGACACACGGGCAGGCAGCCGTGGGAGGGACAGCATTGCACTGGCGTGATGACAGGAATGAAGTCAGAGCGGCTGCAGAGCTGTGCGGGGAGGCAGGAGAGGGTGGCAGGGGAAGAGCAGCTTGTCCTCGCAGGCGCAGAGTTTTTGCTCATCAGCAGCATTGTTCTTCTTTCATTTATCTTTACAGCTGGCTGCTCTCTGTTCCCTGCACGGAGGATGAGAATGGTGCTTACTGAGAGGAGCAGCCTTCCTGCCAGCCTGTGGGTGTAGGCGAACAGCACTGGCCACGGGAGCATCCTCACGGGTCTTCCCAATGCAGATGCTCACAAGCCCTCAGCAGTCCTGCTAAGGCGACCACTGGGCTCAGGGAAAGATTGAAATGGAGGATTCGGCAGATAAAACCCCACAAACCCCAGAGCGCAGGCAGGATTGTGCCTCTGAGTGCCTCAAAGGGGCATTACGGCTGGCCGAGTCCCTTTGCTCTTGCCCTGTTGGGGCATGAACATCCACTTTCTCAGGGAGGGATGGTTTCAGCCCACTTAGCCTCGCCATCAGGAAGCACATGTTGTTGCTGTCTTTACCAGTCCCACTTCCTTTGCAGCAGCTATTTGCACACCACAGGGCTACTTGGAGTGCACACATATCCTTGCCAGCAGACAGAAAATTTCCTGTTCCTGGAAGTGTTTGTGCGGAGAGGCAATTTATTTCTCATGCGTCTTCCTGGCTAAAGCAGGTTACCGTGGCTTTTTCTCTGCTATCACCATCAGGGAGAGCTGCAGGCAGGGGAGAGGACAAAGCCAGGAGAATAGAGAACAGATTTACATTGATGGATGTGATAAGAGAATTACACTTACTTTGGACAGGACAAGCCAGTTCATCATCTTGCCTTTTATCAGTGGCAGGGTGTCCACTAGAGCTCTTGTTCCTGGTCTGATAGCATCAGGGGGGCAGCTGCTTTGCCTTGCAGCTGGTGCTCCCCTGCCCTAGCATTAAATATCACCTATTATAAAAAACTCCCCAGTTCTTCCAAGTGCCATTTGCCATCTCAAGTGTTTTCCTGAAACCCACTTTGGAAATGCCCATGGCAAAAAGCACATGTGGAAGGCTGAGGAGCAAGAAGTCACTGTGGAGGTGGGCAGGAACTGGGTGTGTAGGTGTTACCCAGCCCCGACACTGTCCTGCACGCTGCCACTGTTGAGAATCGACACAGGAGGTGACGCTGGGCAGAAGCTGAGGTGTCCTCAGTGCCTTCACGCAGGTGTGAGGGATGAGAAGCAGGGCCTGTGCTGTGGTCCATCGGCATAGCCTGCCCCAGGTACAGCGGATCCCATCTCATGGTCTGGATCGCTGACATGGGGAACTGCTGGAAATGCTCCCACTCCACTGAGGCAAGGCCTGTGTTCAGTGATGGAGATGATATCTCAGGGAACCGGCTCATTGCTGTGTCAAAGGCCCCTGTATCCCAGCATAGGGGATGCTGCAGAGGAGCAGTGCTTGAGCCTGCAGCTCTCCAGCACCACTTGGTCCCAGTTTCCAGGAAAGCTGCTGGGTGTTCACAGATATCTGAGCTTCAGGCAGGAGGACAGGCATGGCTAAGCTCAGCACTGAACACTACCATCCTGACGGTTTTTCCCCTCCAGGTCCTTATTCTGCCTGTGCGCAGGCTGTGAAGTGGCCATCTGGCACAGGCTGTCCAGAGAGATGCCCCATCCCTGGAAACATTCAAGGCTGGGCTGGATGGGGCTCTAGGCAATCTGGTCTGGCTGAAGATGTCCCTGCTCATGGCAGGGGGGCTCAACTAGATAAGCTTTGAAGGTCCCTTCCAACCCAAACTATTATATGATTCTTTCATCTTCTGGGATGAAAGATGCTGCAGATGAGAGCACTGCCAGAGCACAGCCCTCCCAGAGCCCTGTCCTGCCCACACGGGTCCCCACCACTCCTTCCCTCTTGGGGCAGTGACCCCTGCTCTGGGCCAGCAGCTGTGTTGTCCCCACGGATGGGGGACCCGGAAAGCACCAGCACCCGGCACAGAGGACCAGCTCCTGACCCATATCGACATAGGCTGGGGAAGGAGGAGGCTGAAAAGGAAAAAAAGCTTCAGAAAAGAATGACAGGAATTATTTCAGGGCTGGAACAACCTGCCTCACACTGAGCGAGTGAAGAAGCCAATCTGTTTAGTTTATCTAAGGGAAAGTTAAGAGGGAACTTAGACGCATCTATAAATACCTACATGTTGGGAACGTTTCTGATTGCCACAGCCCTTTATCCTAGCAAACAAAGGCAGCAAAATTTCCTGGGGCTGGGACTTAAAGCGAGAGAAATCCAGGCTAACAGCAAAGTGCAGATTTTTTAATGGGAAGGATAAATACCCATCAGGTCAGCCAGGCTGGGCACACAGCAGATCTCCCATCGCATGAAGTCTTAGAATCAAAGCTCGGTGGCTGCTGCTAAAGGAGACATTGCAACAGTCAGACATTTGGGGCTGGATGCAAGGGCTGCTGCACTCCAAAGCCTGGGACAATGAGGAAGAAAACCCCTTAAAATGTGACTGTTCCCAACAGATCAGGCTCTCCCTTGTTGTGTGTTTTGCCCCATGACTGTCCCATCTGCAGTTGTGGTTCCCTCTCCCTGGTGAACAGAGACCAGCAGCCGAGCTCATCCTCCTGTTGTGTTCAGAAAACCATTGTCCCACCCTTCCAAAACTGGCAGAGATTTGGTGAATGTTTGGAAACAGAGAGAACAGCAAGAGCAAAAGGAGAAATTGAACAGTAAGGGAAAAAAATGGGGCATTACCCATTTTATTGCAGTCCAGAATAAGAAGAGAAACATTTAAAAAGGAGAGAAAAGAAGCAGTGCAATTTTTGTATTTGAAGTATTTTGGAAGAAGACTTTGACTTAGCAAACAAGCATTATTTCAAACTATGCCAAAGAAAACAACATTTTCATATACTTTTAAATCTGCAGTGAGCTACATCCATCCCAGCCACTCCATCCCTCCCAAAAGTGCATTTTGCCCTTCGCTTGTCCCTAAAACTCCCCTTGAATGCGTAGCCCAAGTGATGCACTCGCACCGGGAGGAAGCTGAGATTTATGATGCACATCCAAATAAACGGTGTCTCCAGGTAAATAAGACAGCAGAAAACAAAGCTCCTGGTAAGCTGAGGAATGGACCTGCCATTTAAGAGCTCAGAGAAAAAAAAAAAAGGAAATCTGCAATGTGGGAGTGTGCCAGCGCGGGGGTGAGAGCGATGGGGCTGGGAGGATTTCCAGCTCCACGCGGCCTCTTTATTTCTGCACCACATCCTCCTGCCCTCCGAGCCCTAAGGGCTGACACCAGGCCATGGTAAATGCTAATGTGAGGGGACAGTTTTGGTGTCATCCAGTCCCCTGGCACAGGTGACTGCTGGATTTCCTAGTCTGAGCATCACCAGAATAGCCACAAGGAAACACTGCCGGCCCCAGCGGAAGAAAACGCCTCCCCAGCACCATCCCCACAGTGCTGTGGGGACACGGCCCCAGTGCTGTCCCCTCAGTGCCAGCCGCCGGCTGGGCTGGCGGGGGGGGACGTGGTGTGGGGCGCACGGAGGCTCACCTGGAGCAGGGTGCTGCGAGAGCCCAGCACCAGGCTGCAGACGGTGGCTGGTGCCTCTGTCCTCCGTGCTGTCACCCTCACCAGCCGCGGTGGCGTCCCTGGTGTGCTGTCCCCAGCCCCTGCGAGAAGCCTCTGCTCAGCATCCTGGGATGGATCCTGAAATGAGACGGAGGTACATGTGGGCAGGGCAGCCCAGCTGCCTCCAGGCCCTCATGCTGCTTCTGGAAGGGCCAAAATGAGCTCTCCCCCATGCAGGGGGCTCATCCCGCCTTTGGTGAGCATGCCTCTGTGACAGCCTGCCCTAGCACTGGCCCCATGGGCAGGGGGTCACTGCAGGTGACAAAGCCTGGCAGGCAGGGACTCTCGGGCTGAGGAAGAGTTTCTTCTTGTGGTTCACCAGTCAGTTTAGCACAGCATAGTTTTCATCCCCATGCAGAATATACTGTTCCCAATCTTTTTCAATGCATTTGTATATCAACTCTTTCACACGTACATCTCTAATAGCATCAGACATATCACTCTAAAGATGCACCTGGTCAAACTCAATGCTATGAGTTATGAAGTAATCAATGACTGAAGAGAGCAGCATCATTTCAGGAAGAGAAAAAATGTCCATAAACCGCTTAAGTGAGGGACCCTTGCCATAGAAGTCACTTGTCTGGTACAGGAGGATGTACTATGTACCATGCAGCTCCCTGTTGCATTTCATGTTTCAGCAATGCAAGATGCCGCAAACATATTTTTTGGAGAAAGGAGGAGTGATTTAATGGCATTGATGGGCTTGTGCTGCGTTCAGCACAGGGAAGCCCCAAGACCAGCTGTTTTGCTCATCCCCCTGAGTTCAGGGCACTGCGCGGGGAGCAGGACTGGCCCTCATGCCAGCTGTGCCAGGCCCACAGCTGCTTCCCCGCTTGTTTCCGCATTGATTTTTAAATGTCCTTATTGACTGTCACATCTCCTTGAGGCCTCACGGACTGGCCTGGCTGCAGAGACCAGTGGCTGTTGCCAGCAGGTCTTGCTGGTGGGTGGATCAAGGCTACAGGAAACTCAAAAAAACGAAGTGGGATCCCACTACCTACAGTATAACATCACTAAAAATTTCTTCAGAAACATAGACTAGATCTGCAGGCTTGCCTTAACTAGAGGGACTGTTAATGTAAAGGCAGTGAAGAAAAAAATGCAACTAAAATGGTTCCTGAGTCAGTGGGTAGTTTTGTCTCCCCCTGGTCTTGATCACCAAACTCCTTTACAACGTTCCCCATCAGGAGACGTCATCCCTGTGTGCTATTCAGATTTGGTGTTCCCACAGGTACATGATGGGAAGCTAGTTCAATCTGTGAAATATGGTGTTTATCTGATAGGGTTATTTCACCAAAAGGAGGAATCCTCAAATATTGTGCTCAAATATTCCTGTATCCCCAGTTCAGGGGAACCCTGCAGCATCCCATGACAAGGCATAAGGCAGTGAGAGTAGGTCAGGAAAAAAGCCTGCAAAGGCATAAGGCAATTTTATTTACCTTGGTGCCTTTGCTATAACTGAGTCCCTACTGCTCAATTCCTGTCTCCCCACCTGGTGCCATATCTTTTATAAGGCTGTTGAAAATTAAAGAGAATGCAAATAAGAGAGACAGAAGTTACCTGAGAGCTGGGAAAAAAATCCTGAAAAGGGAAACTTAAAAGACTCAACCTACTTCACTTATCAAAAGCAGCCTGCGAGGTGGCTAGATTAGAGAGCTGAAATGTCTCTGTGGGAAACAGTGTCAGACGGGAGCAACTAATCCAGCTGCAACAGCAGAGCAGCAACCAGAGCTGGAGCTGAAGCTATTTGCATTAGGGGTAATTCAATTAACACTTGTGAACCAGAGAAGTTGCCTCATTAATGAGACAAGCTATGACAGAGAATGTGTAGGAACACCCTGGGTGCGAGGCGGCCGGGCTGTGGTGGCCAGCAGCCCCCCTGCCCCCTGCCTCCCCCTTGGTGCAGGAGGTGCAGGCTCTGGCCCCACAGCACCATGCCGGAGCAGCTCTTACCTCGGGGAGGTTTTGGGGCTCTCTGGGTATGACTGTGGAGCTGGGCTTGCTGGCCCCGTGCTGCTGCCTGGCTGTGTCACCACGTGCATCCCGGCTGGGAGGCTGCAGGGGTGCGGAGCGCAGCGTGAAATCGTAGAATTCGTGGATATCTGCAAAACAGTGTGAGAAAAATCCACAGGACCAGGGAGGCAGCAGGATGCCAGTGTCATCCGTGGGGTGAAGCACCTGTGCCCAGCCACTCTGACCCTAGAGCATCATACATCTGAGCCCTCTGTGAGAGGGTGAAGGGCTAGGACAGGGCTCTGCTGGCTCCTCACCCTTGCTGTGCTGCCCACCATGCCCTCCCCGGCAAGACAAGGGGTGCAATGTGGTGCCTGGCTGAGGGCGCAGTGCCTCACAGCTGTGGAAAGCACAGACATTTCCACGAAGCAATGACCATATGCTTCACGGGGACTAAAAGCAAATTGTGCTCAGCAACAACAATCATAAACCCAGCCCATCCCTCCCTTTTCCAGGCTGTGTCAGTCCCACGTGTGGTCCCATGTCCCTTCTGCTCTGAGAAGCCTCCTGCATCAGGCAGCCCCTGGTGCTGCTGGGCTTTTCCCTCCCCAGTGCCCATGGACTGTGGAGGGGCCCCCTTCCCATGGGAGCAGGCAGAGAGGGCACAGGACACTGGGACAGCAGGCTCACGGTGTACAAGCTCTAAAGCTTGTGGCTACAGCTGTGTTATCTCCTTCCCCAATAAATTCCCTCTTCTCACCTGGCATGATACTACCTGTGCACTGCCACAAGCAGATGCCAGGTATCCTCGCTCTGGGCTCCAAGGACCTGAGGCTGCTGCTGTAAATCATAGTGGCTCTGGAGAGAGGTGTGAGAATGGGGTGTCCCAGCCCTCACTGCTCTAGAGACAGTTACGGGGTCACAGCAGGACCTGATGGCAGCTGCTGCCCAGGTGTAGCTCCAGAGGGGCTGTGGGAGCCCAAACCCTCTCCTATCCCTGGCCAAGAGTGTTTTACCTTCTCCCTGTCACACGTGGAGGATTGTAGGAAGCAGCAGGGCTGCAGTTGGCTTCATTCCTCCCTAAGGAAGCCCCCACTGCTGCACATTCAGGCAGCTGCTGCCCCCAGCTCATCTCCAGAGCCAGGACAGACATGGACCTCCAGATCTAGCACCTCTGTAGGAACAACAAAAGCCAATACACCCATTGCAGAAGTGTTCAATTTCAGAAAGGGAACTACATCAAAAGTGAGCAGCTGCTTTTTTTTTTTAAATGAAGAAACAGGTAACAAAGAGGGTAAAATATTTGTGGGAGGCACTGAGCTAATTTAGGGAGACCCCACTGGGACATCAGAGCAAACACACAGTGCCTGGCCAGAGGACACTGTAAAGGCGAAAGGGAGGAAAGCAAGGCTGGACTGCAGGGGAAGGGAGGCTGTTAAAAGCAAGACGTTCATCTAAACAGCTGAAGCTGCATCCAAATGAGAAAACCAGAAAGAGTGGTAAATGCTGCCAGGTTAAAGGTAAAGCTCCAAAAGGTCAGCCAAAAGAGTGCGGTAAATGCCTTGCAAAAGTCATAAAATAGTAATAAATCCCTTCAAGCATCTGGGAAACAGGAAGCCTGGTGGAGTCACGGCAGCATAAATAAGCACATGTTGTGGGGAAAGCTGCAGCAGGAACCTGAGTTCATTTTCTGTACCTGCATCTGCTGTGGAGGAGGCTGGAGAGCCCCTTCTCTGCCAGCGACCCCAAGGGCAAGCCATGGGTCTCAGCTCGAGGGGGACACGGCCACTCCCCTGGCGTTCCCTGGCAGCTCAGGGTTGAAGCAGTTGCACCAGCTCTTCGGTGTGCAACTTCTCACCTGAAACTGTGCCATGTCACAGCACCACGGGCTATTAAGTGCCCACTTTATAAAGATGTCCAAAGGGAATCTGGTGAGCAGTGGGCAGCGTTAAGCACCTGCTGAACACCGCCTGAAGCTCTTTCCCAGGGAGGTTTTCACAAAGCAGGACTGCACCCCAGACGCAAATCCCCATCCTCTCCCTGTGCTTTAGTACATACTGCAGCAGCACATCCATGTTGCAGACAGGATGGGAAGCAGCATTGACCCCCAGCATCCAGCTCCCGGGGGCTGCCTGGTGACCTCCCAGACACGGAAAAAGCTGCTATAAATCTCGGCTGCTGGCAGAGTGCCTTTAAGTCCACATGGAGCCCAGCCAGGCTGTACAGCCACCCAAGTCCAGGGAGCACTGTGCCACTGCCTGGCTTCGATGTCACTTCTGGAGCTGCTGCTTCTTGCTGCATCATTGCCAGGCTCTGTCCTGCGCCCCGGGAGAAATGGGACAGCAGCAATGATGGGAGGTGTGGCAGTCCCCACATCCACCCACTGCACCTGGGGCATCCCCTCCAGATCACCCTAAGGTGCCAAGCGTGGCAGCTCCCAAAGCCCTCCCAAATCAGCCATGAGGTCACGGCAAGCAGTCACTGCACAGCCAAACAAACAGGACTTTGTTTTCATGAAAAAACATCTCTCCCTCTGGTTATAAAAATAGTCATTGCGTAACGGGATAGCAGGGGCTCATGGCTGCGTGGATTATGCTTGGAATGCACAAAACTTTGCAAAAATGAAAACAGGATTTGAACAGCCCTGTCACAGGGGTGCACTGCTGCCAGTGTCCCTGTTTGTCACCCATCTCCTGCAGGAACACAGCCTTGGGCAGCCAAGCTGGCAAGGCGCCTATGGAGCGGGAGGCTTGTCCTCCGAAGGAGCCACTCTCCACCTCTGAAAACCTCAGCCCATTTTAGATGCTTGCCAGGAGAGAGAACCTTTGCTAGCACTAGGAATTAGAGGAGTTTGAGGACCAGGGGACAGGATCCAGGCAGTGAAGGATGCAGCCATAACAGGTGTATGTTTTAGGAGGCATATGGTATTAAAGATAACCTAAGCATATTCTGTTTTCCTTCATTTCTTATGGGCATCACAAGTTGCACACAAGTCTGCCTCACCTGTGTACTTTAAAAGCAGCACTACCTGAAAAGCCTCAGCAAGAGGATGCTGTAGTAGCAAAAGGAAGAGTAACTCAAGATTTACAGAGATTAGAGTCTGTCTAACGATTTCCACCTGAGATCAATATGTCAAATAAATATCACTAAATATTTCTGTAGCATCAGGATCCAAGGGCTAATGCAGCACACTTGTGCCAGCTGGTACACACACTTCCAGAAAATGACATTTCTTCTCCAACACATGCACTGTCATCAGCTGTGTCACCGCAGGTTTAGCCCCAGCAGAAACTCCAGCCTCACCTCAGCCTCCCGCTGCTGTAGGGAGGATTCACACGTACAGCTGCCACAGCAGAGCTCTCAAGCAAGCTGCGAGTTTCCATCATTGCCTATGCCCTAATTTGCAAGAAGAGGAGTCCTCAGGGCTGGGAATCCTCCAGATTCTTCCAGTTTTCCATCCTGGCTCGTGCATCCACCTGGTGAATCCACAACCACCATCCCCAGTGATGATGCTGGTGAGCCAAGTTCCCAGCTGGAATTTTGTGCCCAGGGAAGCACTGTGGGTCAGCAACCGCCTGCCTCTCCTCCTGCCTGTGCAACAGCAGGGCTTTCCAGGAGGAACCATTTTTGGGGTAGGCTGCAGGGAAAGTCTGGGGACCCAAAAAGACCACATTAGGGTCTGTGCCAGCCACCTCTGGGGCACAGGAGCAGAGCAGAGCCCCAGAGGGCTTTCAGGAGGAGCAATGCCCTTGGGACTTCTGGCAGCTGGGGTGGCCGAGTGGACACAAGCTGTGCCTGTCCACCCAGCTCTGCCTGCTGCAAAGGGCACAACGGCCCCTTTCAGGAATGAAAGGTCAGGGAGCTGCTTTTGTATGTGAGCCCTGTCCTCCCCAGCAGCATGAGACACCAAGCATCTCCCCGAGCAGCTGCAGGGAGGGAAAGCAGAGCCATGATCGCCCCAGCCCAGCTGCAGGATCCCCAAGCCCAGGCTCCTCGAGCGCCCTTTCGCTGGGCTGTTTCCCTGCAAGTCACGCGCTTGGCTCCGCAGCCTCAGACGCAGGGAGAGAGGGGCCAGGAGGAGGGAGACAGCACAGCCTGTTTTCCCTCTGCGCCGCTAAGGAATTTCTTTTGTGTGGAGCAGTGGTTGACGCATTCCAGTGCAGAGCAGCTCCTGCACTGCTGCGCTGAGCCAGCCGACACCGTCACCCACCAGCGCAGGAGCCATCCTGGCAAAGCCAGCCTGCCCCAGGGCACCGGCAGCTCCTGGGAGAAAGAGTTGAGTCTGGCACGGTGGCCACGAGGATTTAAGGGGCTGTGTTGTGCTCAGGTCTGGCAGAAAACCGTGTGTGTGCAGAGCCACACTGGGCACGATGACAGTGACAGATAAATCCAGCCCTGGACACCACATAGGTTTTATCTGAACATTCCAGCAGATCCTCCCCTGGAACTGGGAAAACTGAGGCTTTTGGAGTCCACTAAACAGCTTATTCTTAAAAAAAAGCAAATGAAAAGCCACATCTGTGGTATTTTTCACGTGGGTCAACTTGCAAAACTCCATGACACCTGGCACTTCTAGTAGCTCTACTATGGCATAAGGCATTTTGGTGTTCAAACTCAAGTCGGCCAACACATCTTAGGAGAGCACTACCAGTAGGAGCATGCAAGCTGAGAACAGGGATATACCACGCTCATGCATCCATGTTCCCCAGGGGCTGAAAAATAAAAAGAGCAGGCCCAGGTTTCTGAGAGGTTGCAAGAGGAAAGGTCTCTGCAAGCTTGGACCTTCCTGGAGACAGAAGCATCTAGCATGGTGTGGGACAGCGAGATGGGAGCCTCTGCACTGGGAGGTGTACCCATGGCTCTCCTGAAAATCCTTCTCCCTCAGATAAACTCCAGACCAGCTCTGTGACTCAGAGCAAACTTCAGACAGAGACACAGCAGCTCACTGGGAGAAGGGAAAGAGTGAAAAGTAAATAAAATAGAAATGCTCCATCACTCTCCCAGAGCTGTCACCATGCTCCAGTGGGTCCAGACCATGGACATCAAGTGACCTCAGTATGTGCCCACTGTGTGCGGGCACAGCAAGCACACAGCCGGACACCGCACCACACGTGTCGATGCAGGGACAGAGGAATTCACAAACCCACGCTCTGGTGGGGGGGAAGGAAGTAATTAATGCAAATTCCTAGTTATGTAAACACATCTAGAGAAAGCTCGCTCTGGCACAGGGAACTAATATCCTGTTAAACCAGTTGAAAAGGTCACCAGCAATCAAGCGACACTCCCTGGTGCCAGTGCTGACAGGACACCAAGACAGACGGCTCAGAACAGGGAAGCCTGAGCAGCCTCCACGTGCCAGCGTGCAAACGCAGCCAGCTCGGCATGCGTGCAGACGTGTTCTCTCCAGCTATGCTCTCCTCGCAACACTTTTGCACTAACATGAAGAGCCCTGGGCTTTGGGAAAGCTGCTTTGCTGCCTTCACACAGCCCTGGGGAGGACTGGGGGAGCACGCAGAAGCAGCCAGGGGTGTTGGGCTGGTATCAGGTTTGCCAAAGCAATCACAGCCCCGCTGGGGACCACTGCCTTTTAGTGTGGAACTAAATATGGGCTGGGGACCATTTTGAGAGTGGTTTGTGTAAATGAAGAGGCAAGAAAGGAGATGCCCTCTGGTCCCTTCGGCATGGGAGCCCACTGTCCCGGGGAGCTCTCCCGTTGTTGTATGACTCTGCTGCTGATGGCACAAAGTCCCAGTGCAAGCCCTGCACAAGCACACACTGGGGCTGAAAGCCTCCAGGTGATGCTCCAGCAGCAAGAGCAAGGAAAGGAGAGAATAAAATAGCTCAGGACACACTGCTCATCCCATGATTGCATTACATTTTCAATGGATAACCTGAAGCAGAGGAGCTGCTGGCAACTAGAGGTTCTGTGGGCACTGAAATGGGTCTCCGGTTGCTGAGGTGCAAAAAGGCAAGAGCTGTCAAGAAGGGAGAGTCATGGCAATGGTGAGGGGGAGCAATGGGGCTGAGACAGCCTTGGGTAAAATCACACCAAGTATGAGGCACAGACCACACGTGGAGCTCTGCACTCGAGGCCCAGGTGCTCCTCTGGGGTACAGAGCTTCTGGGGGGGCTTTCCCTTCCTTCCTAGCAGGGAAACTTGGCTTCTGCCCTGGGAGTCCCAGGAATGGAAATAGCCAGGGCTGTGTGTGCTTCCCTGAGGGCCACAGGGAGCGGGACTTAAGGAGGGGAGCTGAACAGGAGTTCCTGCCCCTCTCAGCACACTACAGCTTCTGGAAACGGTTCTCTGGGATCACCTCCAATACTAGTGCCCTAAGTGAACCCACACAGCCAGCATCTGGCCTGCTCTGGCAGAGAATGGAGCTGAGCAACTTCAGAGTCCAAACCCATCAATTTTTGTTTTTCTAAAAAACATACTTCACAAAGAGAGTGCATTTTCAAATGATCTCATTCAGCGAGACAGCCGTGCGTCTTGCACGGAGAAGTTGCGTAGCATGGCAAGACTCCAGCTGTGTTTGTCTACATCCACATGGAGAACTTTATCCTGTGTTCCAAACGGGTTTTTGTGGTGCCCAGCCCCAAGAAAGACTTGCTGTCAAGTCTGTTTCTTGTGTGCAATGGAGCCGCTTGCACAGTGTGTTACCCGCAAGTGCTCATAGGTCTAAGCACAAGGAAGGCCAAGATACCTCAAAAGGAGCTGGATACATATGGATTCTCTCTCAAAGACAGAAAAATTTAGCCTCCCTTCAGGCTGGCAGCAGGAATGGAAGGATGCAGGTTGTGATGAGGCTGAGGGGCACACGGAGGAGCAAGGCCTTGTGGTGGGGTGTCCTCGGTATGGCAGCAGAGCTGGAAACCCAGCAGTGGCTGCGGCCACACCATGTCTGCACTGCGCAGGGGGTGCTCACGGCATCACAAGGCTTTACCCCTTGTCCACAATCACCTGACTGAGGAATCCCATTTACATCGCAAACACCCAGTGACTGCAGCCCTGAGCCCCTGCACCTCCTGCCCAAGCCCTGGAGGTGAAAGACAGTCCAGCTGCCTGCTGTTACAGGCCCTTGTGTGTTTGCACAGGATGCACCCAGTCTGGCCAGTGCCAGGCACCTCTGCAGGATCAGGCCCCCAGGAGAACCCACTAGCCCCAAAGCCCCAGGGTCCACAAGGTAGGGGCTTACCCAGCAGAGCTTGGAAGAGTTCACTTTGGAAGATGTGCGAGACTTTTCCAATGGAGGCTTTTAGCTCCTGCTCCTCAGGGGACTGCAAGGTACTTTGGTATCTGGTCAGAATTTCCACTGCCCGTTCAGTGTCTGCAGGGATGACACAGAAGTAACAAGTCATTAATGCTGAAGAATGGACAGACATTGTCAGGGAAGGCTTGAGTGCAGACCTGGAGCAGTGCAAAGGGCTCACCCTGGATAATATGTCATGTTGCCGCCTCCCAGACAGGAAAGCTCTTCAAGAGCTGGACACATCGTGGTTGCACAGGGACTCGAGTACTACCACAGCAGTCTCCCACACGGGGCTGCAGCAAAGCTGAGCGCAGCCCCACTCACATAGCACAAGACATTACAAACAGTTCAGCTACATGAGTGTCAAAACTTAGCTTTCTATAGGAACAAGTGTAGGAATTGCTCCACACAACAAGCAGCTTGGGTCAGCAGGAGACACAGTGGGAAAGGAACATGATGCCTTGGCATCGGGGAAGGAGGGGTGCTGGAGGCTGCCATGAAACAATATGTTGGTTAAAGACTGAGCTCACTAGAGTTGTGAGACAACCTTGGACCTAAAGTAGTGGAGCTGTGATCTCTCTGTGCCAGGACACCTCCATGGTTCTCTAGGCAGATGCCCAGAGCTGTCAGTCCAGCTCCAGCCCCAGATGTGACCCATCTCTCAGGCAGATAGGGAGTTCCCATGGACCTTGAATCTGTCCCACCCCTATCAGTGAATATTTCCCTTTGTCACCCAGGCAGCCCGCAGACAAAGACCGTCTGTGTGAGGAGATGGGGGAGCCGTCCCGCCACTGTTGGGGACTCATCTTTTAACCCAGGAACTCATGCAGAAAGGATGACCCTGCTCATCCCAGGGCTCTTGGCAGGGAATTCAGGTCATTGAACAAGGGTGCCTGTGTCTGCCTGGGTGTATACCACCTGCTGTCCCAGCTCTCCCAGCCAGCTCCTCCCCAGCTGAAACTGGAATGGGGTCCTGCCTGTATCACTGGCCCACACTGACTCATCGTGGGAGCAGAACAGAGAAAGAAGCTTGGGGAAGCGTGAACAGCTCCTGCTGGGCTCTATGCTGGCTCCCGTAAAAGCAGGGATTTCCCCAAGCTCCATATTTATTGGGCTTTACGGGCATCCCAGCCCTGTATTATCACTGAGGGCTTCCTTTTCTGCAAGATCAGACAGTGGCTTCAGACATTGCCCAGCATTCATGAGCAGGGTTGAGTCATCTTTGCCTGGTCATTCCTGACCTTATCAGCAGAAGCTAATGAAGCAGGTGAAGAACTGTGGCCACCACACCAGGACACAAAGACTGTGAACCTGGTGTTAACATCCTACTCCAGTCCAGGCTGCACAGAAGGAGCAGCATGCACTCTGCACTGACCTCTGCGCTGCTGGCCACCAGCAGTAGGTGACAGCCAGCAGGAGCAAGGGAGCACTGACCCTGGACCACCAAACTCAGGGATGCACTGTGCCCCAAGCACAGGGGAGAGACTGGAGCACCGTTCCTGCAGCACCCAAGAACGAACACATGGTGTCCAGGGCCCATATCACCATGCCTAAAAGTACCAGTCCCACTTACAGATCCTTCCTCGCAGGGCCCACAACCCCAAAACCCACCCTCCCCACAGCACCCAAGGGTGCTGCAAGCACAGCATCCCATAGCAACCCGCTCTGAGTCACAGTGGCATGAGAATGTCTCCCACAACCTGGTCCTCAAGTCTCAGCCTTGGGGGTGCACACGGGCAGGGCTGCCCGGCCGGTGGTGAGGAGAGAGGGAGGGACAGAGGATAGGAGCTGCCCGGGAGCAGCACAGGGCACCGGGTACAATCCCGGTGCCGGTACCGGCAGGGCAGACACTTGTTGAGCGCGGTGGGCCGCGGTGCCCGGCGCTGCGGACAGGGCAGGGCTCGGCTCTCCTTACCTTCCCGGCGGATCATCGCTCCGCCGTAGCCGGCGGCCGCTCCGGTCGCTGCCAGCCCGCGAGCGGCCGAACCGCCGCCCGCCCCGCCCCGCGGGAAACGACCGAGGAGCCGCGCCCCCCCCGCGCCCGCCGGCACCGCCTCCGGGAGCGGCCCGGCACCCACAGCGCACCCGCTGCTCTACCCCGGGGCGTGGCTGCTCGGAGCCCGCCGGGCTACCGGAGCGGGTCGGCGTGCGGACCCCGCCCCGGGAGTCCTGGCAGGCGCGCCCGGCTCGCTCTCCCCTCCCTCCCCGCTGCGGAGGGCCCGGCCGGGGGAGCCGCTCGGCCCCCGGCACCGTTTCCCGGCGCTGTCACTAGGTGGCACGGGCGCGCCGCGGATCCCCGCCTGCCCCGAGTCGGCCCCGGCTGGGCTGCGCCTGCCTCGGCAGCGCTCCAGGCAGCCGGGACCTGCGGGTGAAGGTGGCGGGGGGGGCGTGCAGGGGAGTAGGAAACGGCGAGAAAGCAGTTATACCCAACTCGCCCCTTCGGAGTCTGTCTACCGGATCCGCTGATTTATTGACATAAATACATAAGAACAAGGAGAACTGAGCCCATCACCGTTTTCAAGTTCAAGGCCCTGCTGCAAAGTGACCAACCCAAGTCCCACCTCTCCCCTCCTTTGCCCACCTCCGCAGCTTTGCAGCAGCAGGAGCAGGACCGTGGTTCTGCCAGCCCCAGAACCCCTACACCCCCGCTCCCTCCCACCAAGAGCAGCACACACTTAACTGCTGCATGGGGAGCTAGCACCCTGGCCTGCAAAGATGCAGTCTGCAGGAGCAGGACTTGGGTCCAGCATGGGCGAGGGAAGAGCTCAGCTCCATCTAGTGAAAACCTCCCTCCCCTCTCGCAGTCCCCTTTCTATTCCTCAAGCCATGGGGGAAGACAGGGCCCACAGCAGCAGCACTTTAAACAAGGTTTCTCACCCCTGGCTGCAGAGCTGCTGCTGACAGGCAGAGGCTGCCCTTCCCCTGCACCAAACAGCGACTCCAATCCCCACTAGTCACCAAACCCCACAAGCCAGTCCCAGGAAACCTCTGCAAAGGCTCCAGTTTCTCACTGCCAGTGGAAACTGGGAACTCAGCTCCAGGTCTTTTCAGCGTAGGGCAGTTGTGCACCACCAGGAGCCAAGAAGGCTACAGGGGACAGGAAGCTCAGAAGGAGTCTACAGAGGAAAGCAGCCTCAAAGCTGGCCTGAGGAGTGCTCCCCACTTGAGCTGTGCAGGGTTCCTGCTGCCCCTCCCCATGGCTGATGGAGGCTGGAGGGGTCACTCTTGCATCAAGCTGTTGATTTTCGTGAGCAGCACATCCGTCTCAGACTCTGGGGAGACAGAGAAGAAAAAAAAAAAAAAAGTCATTGCAGGCAGCCAGCATCCTTCAGTGACAGGCAGAGGGGCCTGAAAAGTGGTTTGAGAAAACCTGGGGAATGAGGGATTCCCCAGCACTGTCCCACAGGGTTGTTTGCTAAGGGCAGGACAGGAACTCCCTTGGCTGGGATTCCCTTCCCTCCCCCAACCATCCCAAACCACTCTGGCACATTCAGCTGGAGAAAGCTGCCTGCCAGGGAGAGTCCCACAGGCAGAACTTGGCTCCGAGGGAGGGGAGCTCACATCCGTGTGCACTTACCCACTGTCTGTCTTCTCCGGGAGCATTTCCTAGGAGATGGAATAGGATCGATGTTAGAATGTCAGTCCAGCCTCCCCCTTCCCTCCCCCAGGCTCCCAGCTGGAGACTGTGGGGCCCCACAGGACACACAGTCCCACAGAGTTCTGCTCTCAGTGCCTGCAGCTCTGGTAAAGGAGCAGGGCCAAAGTCCCCCAGCCTAAGCACACAAAGCCCTGGGGCGCAGAGTGAGCTAGTAAGTGTGAACTAAGGCATCCAGAAGCTGGAGGAAGGGCCAGGCCAGATTTTTCAGTGCAGCCTGGCGATAAAAGTTACCTCCACACACTGCTGTCTCAACCAGACAGGAAAGGACCCCTGGGATCTGAGTCCAGAGCAGGGTGGCAGCAGATACAACTGGCTTTGGGTATGTACCAGCCACCCAGGGCACACTACAGCCTCCCCCAGCAGACCTGCCGCAGCAGAGGGAAAGGGATCAAACATACTTCAACAAGAGGAAGGCCCAAAGGATGGCAAGGAAGGAAGCGCAGTCTGCAACAATCCAGATCATGAGGTACGTGCTGCTTGGCTGCAAGGCAACAAGACAAGCCATGAACACCAGCCAGGGGCTGCTGTGCCAGCAGTTCCTTCTGCAGGGTCACGCATTCTCATACAAGCACAGCACTGAGCAAAGCGACCCTCCAGACAGCTGTCCGCCCAGGTCTGCTGCAGAAAGCGACCCATAAGGGTCCAGGGCACAGGGCTGTGGGGCAAGGTGAAGCATGGGGAGGTCACTTACGAGCAGCCAGATGGGGTGTTTCATCTCCTTCAGCACCTGGCAGGCGTTGGTGGTGACAGAGCTTACCCCAGAGCACCACAGCACAGAGAAGAGCCAGGGCTGGTTCACCACATACAAGTTGACAGAGATGTTGTCCTGGCGGTACTGCCTGCATAGGGACGGCTGTGGTCAGAGCAGCAGACAGCAGGGTGCCAGCACATTCGCTGTACAGCCAGAGACGACTGTATATCTGGGATGTGATCCAGTGTTCACAGCCACATGGAACAACTGTCTGGAGAGCCAGACCCGAGGCAGATTTGCCGGCAAGGCAGAAGGCTGCAGCCAGCTCCGTTCCCTGCACCAGCCCTGCCTAATAACGCATGCTTGACCACAAGGCTGTAACACACACCCTGCCCTTCCCAGCAATGCACCAGCTGGCCTTCACCTCTGCTACCCCCTGGGACAGAGCCCAGGCCACACAGCTCCCAGGCTCCTGGGCACAGAGCTCTCACCTGATCTCCTCAGAGCTCATGTCCTGGTAGGGCAGATTAACATGCAGCAGTGGTTCTGTCTCATTCTGGAGTCTCTTCCGGCCATAAACTTGCTGAACGCCTGGGACTTGCTGTTTGACCTGTTCCCTGAACCCATCCGGCAGCCAGAGGACCTAGGCAAGAGCCAGACAGCACATGCAAGGGAGAGGTGCTCCAGAGAGCTTGCTCTCTTCCAGTATTTCCTTGCAGGTCCAGGCACACGTGGCCTGCTTAGACAGCTGCTTCCTGCACCCCTCTCCACACTCAGCTTCTCCGTGAAGATCTCAGTCAGGACAGTCTCCTAAGAGTTTGCTCTAGCCAACAAGTAAGCACAACAGACCCCACTGACAGGAGAAAGCAGTTCCAGCCCAAGAAAGCTGCAACAGTTATGTCCTTTGTGGGTCCTTGAATGGATCAAGCAGAGCATCACTTTGGCCCCAACTCCGCAGCAAGAATGCACCTTGGATCAGCACTATAGTACAAGTCTTTGCTGTATCCCCTCCTGTTCTGCATTCCCCAAAAGCCAAGAAGGGAAAGTGGTTTGGGTGCTACTTCACTCCCCCAGGACAGCACATGTCCTGTGCTGCAGAGGTTGGGTGAAGTGCAAAGGCAGCACAAGAGGTTGCAGCAGGACTCCAAGAGCTGCAGGGAGAGGTGTGATGAAGCATGGGGAGGTAGAAGCCTGAGCATTGTTCTTCTGCTCTTGCTAGCGCTGTTGGTCACCTCCCTAGACTGAGTCACAGTTTACACACCAGGGTGGCCAGTGCTGTGAAACCAGAGTATCTGGAGGGATCTGAAGCTGTAAACATTAAGCCCCAACTATTGGCAACTTTTCCCAGCTAGAGAACCCCAGGCCTGGACAGAGTTCCCCAGCAGGGATCACACATGGGGATGTGGTGTACGGTGTGGCAGAGGCACCTCCCGCCATGGCAGGGTGTGACAGCAGGGTCTGGCAGTGGTGGGACAGCGGGAGCTCACCTGCTGTAGTGGGATGCCTGACTGTAAGATCACTTCCAGGGTGGCATTGACAAAGCTCTGGTAGTCACTGTGGTTCTCAGGCCGGAGGTCAAACATGATGGAGATATTGCTCTGCTTGGCTGCCTCTAGCACCTGTTCTAGGGATGGGATCCTCTGTTTGGTTGCCTGGTAGCGATCACCATCAGAAAGACTCAGCACAGTGGGAAATGGCCTCCGCTACAAGGGCAAGAGAGAGTTAGTCATTATAGGCTGACCCTCCAGAAGCTTCCACCTCCCAAAGTGGTGCCCATCTTCGGCTCTCAGTTTCCTACACTGGCCTTTTCACATGCTGTCCAGTGCAGACAGGCTCAGAGATCCTTCCCCTGCACATCCACAGGGCACACCTTTACCCTTCTCCACACTAACAGCACAGTTCAAGCAGCCCCAACACCTGTGGGCATTCAGAGCTGCTCAAGAGTTGGTTAGTCACCTTTTGGGAAGAGCCTTGCCACAGCTGCCTCCAAGCCCAGGCAGGCTGTGCAGCTCCGAGCAAATGTATGAGACACCTCCCCTCCAACCAGCCTCCTCCATGACTCAGCTGAGGAGTGAGAACCAACCCCAGCTTGGGGCATAACCGCACCCAAAGAATTTGGGCAGGCATAGAAGCGCTTCTGTGCCCTTGTCCAGGTGTCTGCCCAGACTAGCACCGCAGAGGGAACCTTCCCCAGGACAGGGCTCACACTTCACCCACAAATGCACCCATCCATGATCAGCCACCCCACAGGCACCCTGACCTCCAGGAACCAGCTGCCAGCATCCAGCTGCTGGAGGTCTGTCCAGTTGAAGGCGGTGCTGTTCAGGGCAGCCCTCTCAGGGAACACAGCCTGCACATTGGTGGTTCTGGTGAGTTCCTCATCATGCATGAGGAATGGGACCCCATCAGCACTGACAAAGGAAGCAGAGAGGGAAGCTCTGTGTTGCAAGCTGTTTGTCTCCTATCCCTGCCCCATCCCAGCCACCCTGCTAGGGTAACCCCCACCTTTCTGCCTACTTGTGGTCCTCTATGCAAAGAGGTGAGTGTCTGGAAAGCACGGAGCACCTAGAGACCAAGCTAGGAACCAAGTAGTTCCTTGCTCGCTGCCATAGCTGTCCCCAGAACAAGATTGCATGAGGTGAACTAGAGCTTGGATCTGTTTTTCAAGCAATGCCCCTCCCCTGGTGGTTCCTCCCTCCTAATTCCCTGGAAGACAACCTGTGTAGAGAGTACAGAAACCCAGTATCTCTCCCAGATCATTGGGACACCAAGCTGGAGCTAGTCCCATACTGGGAAGGTGGGAATGGCATAGCCCTTTGAACAGGGCCTGCTTCCAAATAGGGGTTATATCACTCCTCCAGATGTGTTCTATAATGCCCCATGCAGGAGGTGACATTGCAGGATACACAGGCCCCTTCCCACCTTGAGTCCCTGCCGCCCCTTTACCTCACCATGACGTCTGTCTCAAAGACTTGCACATCACAGTCCACCGCCTTGTGCAGTGACATGAGGGTGTTTTCAGGGGCCAGCTGGAAAAGGAACAGTGTCAGTGCAGAGGGCATGGACAGGAGGCAGGCACTCACCCTGCTTGGCTGCACCCAGCAGCTTGCCTGTGCTCTAGGGCAACCCACAAAAAGACTGGGGACAACCTGGTAGGGTTTGGGGCTGGAAAAGGGCCGGGTGCAGATAGCCAGAGCCTGCCTAGTCCCTGCTTCCCAGCCAGGCTTTCTGCCAAGAGTCACCTGCTCCTGGTCCAGCAGCACTCAGCAAGCAGCTCTGCCCTGTGGCTGCTGCACCCACTCTCCTCACCCAGTGCTCACCCATCCTCCAGCCCTGTGCTGCCCTGGCTGCTGTGGGGATCCCTCTACACCGGGCTGGCCAGAGCTCATCCAGCCCTGCAGCAACAAGGGTCTCCAATCTTTGTACGCCATGGCCAGGCACAGCCCCATCCACCCTGACTACCACAGCAGCATGCTGCCAGTGCTGGTCACTCACCATGGGGGCTCCTCGGTGGCCAACCAGGGCTGGCTTGGGGGGCAGCTGGTTCTCCTCCATGATGCAAGGGGAGGTGATTGCCAGGGGAGCCAGATACAGCCCGATCATCACCACACAGTACACAAGCAGCAGGAACACCTTGAGACCTGCAGGCAGAGACAGAGAAGATAGAGTGGTGAGGTACAGAGGAAGTGTTTTGCAGGCTGTTAGGAATAAGCCAAGGCTGCTTCAGCTAGCATTAATTTATGGTTGCCCTAGATCAGGCACTGCATCCTCAACCTCAGGAATACTGCAGATTTATTCTTGGCCCACTGCATGCGCTTGCACCCTAGCCTGGAACTTCTGCAAGACTCAGTCTGCCATCCATAGCCCTCCTTCAGCTGCAAAGCAGTGAGGGCTGAAGTTGCACCAAAGGATGAACATGAGAAGCAGCAACTAAAAGCAGGCAATACTGAGTCTGAGTGCTGAAGACCTGTTCCCACTGTGCCGATGCCCTCTGTACATGGCTTTGAGTGGGAGAAGGCAAGGCACAAGCCACGGGGAGAGGTGGAGACCTTGGAGGTGGATTACCTCTGTTGCGGGTGCGGTAGATGAAGCTGGCCAGCGGCCAGGCAAGGAGCGTCATTCCCCACACGATTCCAATGTGCAGGAAGGGACCTGTTGCCTTGGGAGGCAAAGGAAGCATGTCAGCATACATCAGCCCAGCCTCTGTCCCCAAAATCCACATGCTCCAATGCCAGTGATCTGCTACTGCAGCCAGCAACGCTGCAAGAACCACATAGCCAGGGAGGGAAGGACAGACCCCTGGGGGACTGAACAGACTCTCCACTCTGGCCCAGCCACCATTCGTCAGCCTGACTGCAGATGCTCCAGGCTGCAAGAGCAGGAGAAGAACCTTGCCTGGCCAGGCAGCAGAAGTCAAGGGCAGGGAGTTAACCATGATGGCACACAGCCATGCTGGGGGCTCCAGTCACCACCCTTCAGCTTATCCCCACAGGCCAGGTACTGGGTACAGCGGGGGCGTCTCTGGTATCGAGGTGACTCACCTGCAGCGAGATGTGTGCACTTTTCCACTCTTCCGCCCACTTTATTCCCAGCCCTGTGAAGGCTGCAGCCACCACCAGGGCAGTTAAAATCAGCAGGGTCTGTGGAGCAGGGCACAGGGCACTTAGGGGAGCATACAGCATCCTGCAGGCCAGCTGGGCTGTGGCCTAGCAGGGCAGGCAGTGTCCCCCTCATCCAACCTTCCTGAGCCCCTGCAAGTCCTGAAACTCCACTTGCCCCATTTGGGTTTGCAGCTGAGCTCTGTACCCCCATGTCTTGAGCAAGGGAATACTACCATCCCAGAGATGTATGGCTGGGGGACTAACAGCTGCAGCCCTGCCCAGCAAGGACACACAGCCACTCAGGGCAGGGGTCACAGCAGCTGTACACAGCCCCAGTGGGCTGGTCACAGCTTCACAAGGTGCAAGGGCAGGCAGGCAGGCACCATCACCCTGCACTCCCAGTCTCTCACCTTATGCAGCCAGTGTAGCTTCAAGGGCTGGCCGCAGAGCTGCAAGCACAAAGCAAGGACCTGTGAGAACAACAAGGAGATGTCAGAGCTGGGCTGTACCTCACAGCTCAGCCCTCTAAGGGCACAGCCCCCCTGACACAGTGAGGGTCTCTGGCCATGCTCAGGCTGGCACAGCAGGCTGGATGCTATGGGCTCCACCTGGCTCTGCACAGCACAGGGCAGCCAGCCTGTGCTCGACACAGCTCCATACCCACACCAGCCCAGGTGGGATCAGCAGGGCTCACCAGCAACACAGCCGAATAGGTGATCAGCATGGCCGTAGCTATGAGCAGGACCAGGGACCAGTCCAACCACAGCTTCCTTTGCTTGAAGATGAACCTGCCAGCAAAGGGGATGGTCAGAGGGGAAGGGGCAAATGGGGAGCAAGGCTGGACATGGGATCCTACTCACTCATTGAAGTTGTGGAAATCATTAAGGATGATGATGGCGAAGTAGAGCCACACGAGTGTGAAGAGGAAGACGAAGAAGAGGAAGAGGAACCAACTGCAGTCACACTGAAAACCAGAGATTAAACCTATGCACACACCTGCAGGGCACCTACCCCCTGGCTGGGTTGCTGAGACCCCTGGGGAGCACCCAGCCTGCAGCAGGGTGCACAGGGCATCACAACAGCAGGCAGTGTCCTCACAGGTCCAGGCACTGAGCTGTCCCATGGAGGTGGAACAGATCTCCCCAGGAGAGCTCTTTTGGCTGGACCCATGTTACAGGAAAATGGACCAGCATCTCCTGTTAATACAAACAACTAAAAAGTTGCCTATGGCAGACTGGGGAGGGCAGCCCCTGCATCAGGACTGCCCCTCCTTTTCCATGCAGCAGCCCCTGGGAACAGGCTGGGACTTTGGACATGGGAAAGGACAGGGAACCAGGTCCTGTTCCCTTCTAGCTGTGTGATCTGGGGTCTGGGCAGAGATAAGTGTGCCTCAGACTGCTCCTGCCTGCCCAGCCAAAGCCAGGTCCAGCTTCAGGGTCTCCAGCTCCCAGCCCCGTGGGGAGGCGAGAGGTGCCACAGGTGCTGAGCGGGACACCCAGCAGCCCAGACCAGCTCACACATTACATTCCAGGCAAGACGGGACAAGCTGTGGCAGCACAGCCACTCCCATGGGAGTTGAAGACCACAAAGAATCCCAGGGCCTCACCCCTCCCAGGTTACAAATTGCCAGGGACACCCCCTTCCAGCACCCTATCACCGGGGGCCGCACCCAGCCCAGGAGCCGTGCATCCCACGTGCCTGGCCTGGCATTCAGCGCCCCAGGACGTGCCCTCCATGCTCAGCCCTCAGGGAGCGCAGAGCGCTGCTGCAGGCACGTGTGAGTCCTGCCGCAGACACACGCCTGGCCGGGATGGCCACGGCTCAGCCTCACTGCTGCTGGTGTGCTGCTCTACCCTTCTTTTCAACCAGTGCAAACAGACAACTCACCCTCTCACTGCTGCAGGCTAGGACGGTCCCAAGACAGAGAGGGTGCCAGGTAGCACCCCCAGCTCTCCTGGGGCTCAGTCCTGGGGAGCAGGACCAGTGGCAAGGAGTCAGCAGCCAAATGTCTGGGCTGAGCTCCTCAGCCAGAGCCCTTCCTCACCCCACCACCACTCTGAGCTTCCCACACAGGGGCTGGCCAGACCCATCTTAGCATCACTCGTGGTATCACCTTGGTGGTTCTCAGGCCCTTCCTCTTCTCCTTCTTGGCAGTAATCCACTGGCAGCTGTAGAGGCAGAGCAGGCAGGTGGCACAGGGGCGGCAGCAGCCAGCAGGGTCTGCCATAGCACTGGGCTGTCTGAGGTCACAGGTCAGGTGTCCTGCAGGCGACACACAGAGTGTGTTGATACACACCTCCCAAAACACACTGCTTCATGGAGATGGGGCCCCGCAGCATCCTGGGTCCAGGTACCCTGGCAACCAGCTGCCCGAGCACCTAGGACATAGCAAGGCTGCTGGCTGTGTCCCCAAGCAAGGCATGGTGCCAGGGAACGCGGGAACACAGGGTGCAGTCCAACCTGTTCAGCCGGTTGCCCTGGGACCCTTCACTCAACCGGCCAAAGCAGGCCTGGAGCTGGCAGGGAGCAGGACCTGCTCCCCAGCCCGGGGTTCAGCACTTCACCTGGGAGCCAGGGGCACCATGCAGGCTCCAGCAGCCCCGCCAGCCAGCTTGGGCTCCTGCTGCACAGCTGGGGGTGTGTGTGACAGCCAGGAAGGCTGTGTCCTCTCTAAGCCCAGGTCCTCTCTGAGGCAACATCACCCTGGCAGCTCTCCAGCTCAGCTCACACAGCAAGGGCTCCCCAGGGGGGCTGGAGAAGCTGCAGTGGGGCAGGCACTGGATGATTGTTGGTCCAAGCACTATACTGGGGGAGGTGAGTGGCAGTTATGGGGGAAAACCCATTGCTACAGTCACAGATGAGGCCAAGTGCAGGTCTACTACTGTGTTTGCCATGCACTGAGAAGGGGAGAAGTCCAGGACACTTTGCTGTGGTCCTCAGATTCCTGGTGCTCAGCTGGAGGAAGGAGGGAGCCCTGAACAAGGTCTTCCTTTATCCACCCCAGGTAACCTCACGTTTATTACCCCTTACCCTGCTGCAGAGCTGCTCTCCATCCTCAACCCAGCCTTTCCAATAGGCCAGGCACCCCACACAGCACTTATCACCTCACAGAATAAGCCAGTCTCTCATTTCACTGCAACTGCTGAGCCAGGCATTGGAGCCAGCTGGCCACATCCTCCCAGCCACATCCTCTCTAATGCTGGGGGCCAGGGTGTGCCTAGCAGGACAATGTCCCACCCCAGCCTGGAGAGGGGGAGCAGAGCTAGCCCATGCCAGCCACACCAGAGATGCTCTGCTGTGCCGTGGCTATGGCCAAGGTCAGCCCAGTCTTCCCTATGATAAAACAGCATCCCAGCATGGCACCTCGCTCCCAAATACCACCAGTGTGTTGGTCTCCAGGTCTGAGGTACAGAGTCTCCCCTAGGACCCATTGAAGCAGTGGCCACTGGGGCATGCACAGCCAGGTACCAACCCAAAAGTGGGACTCCTAACCTGCCCAGCCAGCTTCTGCAAGCTGGTGGGGGGCAGGGAGGAGGGTATGAGGGCTGCCATCAGCAGGTCCAGCCAGCCGAGGTGCAGCAGGTGCCAAGCAGCACAGCAGTGCCCACATTCACTGCCCCCTGTCTTCTAGGGACCAGCTCAGCAGCTGTGATCTGCTCAGCAATCACACTGAAGGAGCCAGCCCTAACACAAGTGCAGGAAGTCTTGGGACTAGACAGTTTCCCTCCATGATGTCCAGGGCTCTGGCTGCAGGCTCATACCCCTGCTGTCACCAAAAACAGAGGCATCATTTTCACCACTGAGTAGCTGGCTCAGCCAACATCCCATGGGATTCGCCCTGTATCCCCCTTGCTGCTCACACAGGTAGAACCCTGGTGCCAGCAACTGATCAGGGAAACCCTGCCACCCCTGCAAGGTACAAAGTACAGGAGGAGTGGCTGTGGGCACCAGCTGAACTTCAGGACTCAGCGGCTCTGGGAGGCTGTTACTGCCAGGACTGGAGCTTGGCAGGGCAGAGACACAGGACTGGCCACAAATCTGTGCCAGTAGCGCTGTTTGGAGGATTTGGAGGAAAAATGCCACCCTGTTCCCAGCTCAGAGTGGGACGGCAGCAGCGGCACCAGCAGTTATTGTGCAACACCCCTGCACAGGGCACAGGTCCCAAACAGAGCTGGGCATGCAGCAGACCCTGCTCGACTTCAGTACCAGCTCCAAGGGGAGAGGTGCACAGTGGGAGCTGGGTGTCCATCAGGAGCCATCATTCAGCGCCCCCCACTCCCAGCCCTAGTTGGGGGTTCATAGGGCACTTAAAGGAGTGACAAACCCATTGCTGCAGTCACTAATGTGGCAGCATGCACTCACAGCTCCACAAGGACCTTTGTGCCCCAGGGGTGCTGACACAGGACAACCAGGTGGCCACAGGCAGGTCAAGAACCCCTGCATGCCACTAGGCAGGCCAGCAGGAGCTAACACCCAGCCCCACTGTCCCTTGACCTCACAGGAGGGAGACCAGAGGTCCCGGGGAAAAGGGTGACCACAAAACAGCAAAAGCAGTACAGCCTGGCACAGACTCCCCACTCCCAGCCACGCACCCCACATCTCCAGCATGCAGTCAGTCCTTGGCTCCCCATTCCTGCTTTACAGAATGTGGAAAAAGCATGGGCAGCCCCTTCCCCCCCTCAGCTGCACACAGGGCCAGGACGATCACCCCCCTTGCCACCCTGCCAGCTCTCCCGCAGCTCCTGTGGCAGCGCGGTTCAGTGTCCCCATGCCACAGGCTGCCACCCTGAGGCAGCGAGCCAAGGGGCCAAAAATACCTGCTGCTCCCTGCAGACGCTGGGTTCCTGCAGCTGGGACTCTGGCAGACCAGGTGAGTGCTGGGGCTGGGCGTCCCTGCGCAGCGGAGCCCTGCTCTGCCTGCTCACACCCTCCTGGGTGTGTTTGTGGCCCGGCAGCGCTGCCGATGCCGCCTGCAGGTCTGCACAGGCTGGCAGGGACGGGCTGCCCGCGGCAGGCACAGCAGCCCGGGGTCAAGGCGCGTCCCCCCAGCAGTGGCTTTGTGCCCCGCTGACCCTAGCACAGCCTCCGCTTCATGGCCGCTGGGAAAACGGAGAAGGGGCCCAGGGGGGCGTCGCGCGCCGCAGCACAGAGGAGTTTGCAGGCAGCCCACGCTCCAGACAGATTAAGGCTCTGGGGAGAGCTCCGGGAGCGGGGCAGGCAGATGGAGGCAGAGCCGCGTGCATCACTGGGCCTTTGGGAGTCCCTCTGTCAAAAAAGAGACTTTTTCCTTCCTTGCAGAGGAAGCTTGGGACAGGCACATCCCAGGCCACTACAGCTGGCACAGCTGATGCTTAGTAGGACATGCTTTGAAGATGAAAACACAGAGGTAAAAGTGGTTTCTTGTCTTGTGCCAAGATAAATGTTTCAGCAGCAACGCACCTGAACTTTGCTAAAACAGCAGATGAAAGGACACTCCAAAACGGGGGCTTGATGCCACCTGCAGATGTGTGGGGTGACACCCTCTGTATCCCTGGCTCCATCCCTGTGGCACAGCACAGCTGTGTCCCCCACCCTCAGCTCTAGGTCTCCACAGAGGCACAGCCTGCAGGATGAGAGCCAGGATGGGCACTCAGACCTTTCCATGTCAGTGACTTGCTCCATCACTGCCTGGGATCTCAGGGGATCTCTGTGATCTCCTGCCACTTGCAAAAGAGCAAAGAAAGCTGGTTTACAGGGAGGTGACGGCATCCTACAGTGATGCAGCAAATGCCAGGCTAGGCAGAAACCTCAGCACTCACCCTCATAGCTGGTCCTATTCCACATAGTTATTAACAGTCTTGGCACTAAACATTGAACAGCTCCAAGAAACATCCTGATCAAGCACATCTGTGAGACCTTATCAGTGGAGGGTCTGGAGCACTGCAGGAGTTGTGTAATAACACCCATTGCTCTGCACCCAAAAGAGTAAGCTGAAAGCATTGCAATAGCCAGGAATGCCCCTAGGATGAGCAAACAGCCCTGCACCCCAAATTTTGTCAGCTGTGAGCAGCCAGCAGCAAGGTTCACCTCCTGCATCCGCTCTGCTGGTTCCAGCACAGACTGACCGTGGCACCACCAAGCAGAACAAACCTGTGGGCAGGGGTCTTTCCAGTGGTATTGTGCCCCAGGAGAGCCCCTGGAATGCAGAGAGCCCATTTTCCCAGATTAAAGATGATTGTTGTGTTGGGGACAGGTTTACAGGTCATGAGGAGATGAAGAAGTGAGCACTGCAGAGCAGTGAGGGACCACTGAAGCCAAGAAACAGCTTAGGCAGTGGGGAGGGGAAAACCGAGCATGAATAGAGAGATTGAGGTGTTAATGGAAGGAGGGAGGCTGGAGCAGAGCTCCTGGAGACCCAAAAGCTGTGGGCTTTAGGGGTGTAAGGTAAAGCTGACAGGAGGGGCACCCCTCAGCCACGGGCAGATGGAGCAGAGGAACTGGTGGATCCCCCAGGGACCCCATGTGACGGCGCCAGGCGGGAGGCCCCTTCTCCCTTGAAGCCCAAACTTCGACTCTATGGAGGGAGAGAAGCCTCCGGGGACCGCACCGGACTCCGCCGCCCGCAGTGGCCGCCTCTCCCCACCAGAGAGCGCTGCCGCCGACGCGGTAGCTCTGCCGCTCTGGAGCACCGTTCCGCACTCTATGGTCTCGCAGCCCCTCCTGCCGCACCGGTGGGTCTGCTGCACGCTCGTAGCCCGGCGGTGTCCGGACACAGAGCAGCTACAGGGAAGGGGAGCGGCGGGAAGTCTGCTATCCCGTGTGAGCCCCCGGCTTCAGCACCGTGTGAAACGGCAGCCATTTCTTTTTTTAATCTTCGCCGCGTGACTGCGGGAGGCAGCCATATTGAGCGAGGGCGGAGGCGTCATGCTGATGCCTGTGGGCGCCATTTTGAGTACTGGCGCAGGTGGCGGACGGCAGCACCGCGCGGACCCTGCCCGGTCAGTGCCGCCTCTCAGCCGCCAGGGGCCGCGCTGCCGCCGCCTCAGCGGCACGTTTCGCTCCGAGCCGGCGCCGCCGCATCCCCTCAGAAGGGACCGGCCCCTGGAGCCGCCTGAGGGCTCTGGAGGCTGTCAGGGCAGCTCGCCGCGGGCTGCAGTGACCTCACTCCCGCCGGCAGCTCTCCCGGGAGGCTCCGCGGGCTCCCCGTTGCACACAGGCGGCGTCACCCAGCTGCAGGTCCCAGAGCACAGCCCTCACCAGGAGCTGCCTCAGGCTCGGGGCCTTTTGGTGCTGTAAAAAGCCAAAGGAGGTGACATGCAGTAGCATCTAGTTTGCTTCTGTCCACATTTGAAGCTCACAGAGCTGCAGTGCTGCTGCTTTCTGAGGAAGGAGATCACAGATTCATAGAATCATTTTGGCTGGAAGAGACCCCCAGGATCATCAAGTCCAACCATAACCTAACTCTAGCACTAAACCATGTCCCTAAGAACCTCATCTAAACACCTTTTAAACCTCTCCAGGGATCATGACTCCATCACTTCCCCGGGCAGCCTGTTCCAATGTCTGACAACCCTTTCCGTGAAGAATTTTTTCCTAGTATCCAATCTAAACCTCCTTTGGCACAACTTGAGGCCATTTCCTCTTGCCCTATCACTTGCTACTTGGGAGACCAGCCCCCTCCATGCTACAACCCCCTGTCAGTTAGCTGTAGACAGTGATAAGGTCTCCCCTCAGCCTCCTGTTCTCCAGACTGAACAGCCCCAGTTCCCTCAGCCTCTCCTTGTAACACTTGTGCTCCAGACCCTTCAGCATCTTCACCGCCCTTCTCTGCACTCTCTCTAGTTCCTCAACGTCCTTATTATGAGGGGCCCAAAACTGAACACAAGATTCAAGGTGGGGCCTCACCTGTGCTGAGTACAGTGACACAATCACTTCTCTAGTCTTGCTGGCTACACTGTTCCTGATACAAGCCAGGATACTGTTGGTCTTTTTGGCAGCCTGGGCAGATCTGCCTTGTGCTGCCTCTGTTCAAGGTGATCCCCATCTGAGGAACACGCTCTGGCTTCCTGAGGCTGCTGCAGCACAGGAGGACAGGTCAGGGAGTCACCAAGAGAAAGGAGCAGAAGTTACAGATGCTTCATGACCAAGCCCAGACTGCCATAAACAGGGGTGTCCTGGGCACACACTGCCCTGACAGCTCAGGTGCTTGTCTGACTTCCAGGAGCCACGTCACAGCCGAACAGTTAAAGCTCAAAACCAGACCACATAGTGAAGCTGGCTTAGCTCTACAGCTGTCTTGCCATGAAGTCAGATGTACCAGAATTAGTTGGGAAGACAACAAAAAATCGTGTCCCCATCAGCACAGTTGAATCAGCTCATGTACAACATCAAGTGTTGTATTGCTTAGACTAGGGTTTGTGCTCTGCCTTCACTTGCAAGCAGCCTCATCTGTCAGTATTCTTTCAAATTCTAGTAAAGTTATAAAAAACAATGCACAGAGGAATGGTCTAAGCGAGCAAGGAAACTTATGTTGCTATATTAGAGTTCAGCTGGTTATCTCCCTAGACTGTTAACTTTTGGAGCAGAGAAAGCAATTTCAACATACAGAAGTGGTTTAATGGTTTATGTATTATTTCTCTTTTGCTAGCTGAACCAGTCACAAAGCAGTCTTTTCATAAAAAGATGTAAGCAACTCTTTAAATTACTTCTGTTTTTCCCTATACTGCTTGTAATCTGCAAGAAATGTGGCTTTTACATTTGACTGTTTTGGGGGATGTTTTCCCTTCATAGCCCCAAGGACTCAAGACCTGGGATGAAAGGCTAAGGCAACACAGGTTTCTATAACCATTATTTCACACTCTCTCAGCTTGTAACTGATACCAAGAGTTTGGTGTATCACCATTCCTCTGCTGTTAACACTCTGGCAGATTGTGCTTCCAGCCCAGCTAGGAGCTGACCTACATAAACTGGTAGGCCAAGGCAAAGATCTCTCCATCACAAATCTAAAAAAACCCTACTTGCTGATAATCTGCAGTAATATAGCACTTGCTACATTTTGAAGCTATCTTGCATAGGCACAGTAAGAAATGGAGTTGTTAAAAAGTACTACTCAGAAGGTAAAATGACTACTTAAGGGAGGGTATATGGATCATGGCACTAGTCTCAATGGTTTGGTTGACTTTTTCCTAAAGGCCAGAAGCTTATGAGAAATCAAAGTCTGTGGTGAACAAACTTTGGATCACAGTTTCCTCCCCCTGCCAAAGTAGGTCAGGAGTGCAAATTTTAAGAGTATTGTCCAGCATGAGAAAAATGTCTGTAAGGACTATATTTATTTCAACTCATAACATTGAGTTTGCATGATAGAAAGAAAATCACTTGACCCCAAAATTTCACAGGTGGCCCTTATAGTTTTCATTTCCTAAGTACTTGAAAACAGCATGTGGCTGATTTTCAGGGGTGCTAATAATTCATTGTTGTAATTGAGATGAATGGCAGGAGCTCTGAGGATCAAATGCTGACAAGTGTTAAGAGTTCAAGCTGCAGAGTAACAGCAGATCTCACTGTACTGGTACAGCATTTGGCCTCACTGTTTTCATAGGAATCTAGCACCTCTCAAAGGCTTATGGAGAACACAGACTTCTAACAGAGCACAGTAGAAAAGCAGAAGATAATCTGTTAGTAAGCATTATACTATATATATACAGTTAGGAAGTGATTTTTTAGGCATTGTGTCATGGGATATCTAAAATTGCTAATAAGGTAAACAAAACTTTTCTTGAGCTCCCTGGAAAAAAAAAAAAAGAATTCATACAGGCAAGTCTTGCTTTCATTTAAAAAAAATTAGTTACCAGATCCTGATATTTCTATCAGATCTGCCTTGTAAGATTTACATTTACACTTACATCACTGATGATTTCAAGGACTGAAATAATTGTTTTTGTTCAGATATAGCCTTCCCTTTTTGGAACTTGAATTAGTTTATAATTTGAAAGAAGTTTATAATTTGCCATTTCCTAGTTGCCTTATCATTGCATACTTAAGTGAATCCAAATCTTAAGTATTACATTTAAGATACAAGAGAAGAGATGCTCAGAGGATATACTCACATGCAATTTCGCATTTTAAACTACGTATTTTTGGATCTTACATTATCTGCAAAGGAAGCTGACTAATAAAACTGTAGCAGAACTGTTTATCTGGTTAGTTTATTTCCTTTAGAGAGATAATTAGCTTTACTGGAAGCTTAATTGTAGGCATAGCTTACTGAATGGGGCAACACTGACACTCCGCAGATCTGGTTCCACTTGCTTTGCATTGATAAACATACTAGAACAGTATCAAGGGTTTATGTTATTTTCTGACCAATAATTGTGATTTTTTTTTTTTTTCGGAAAAATATAATACTTCCCTTGTCAATAACTATAAAACATCTTACCTACCATTTCTGTTGTTCTACTACAGAAACTTCCACATTTAGTATTTTTCTGTTGTTTACTAACTTTTAAGACCTATAATGATTTTTGCACCAGGATAAGCCTTTGCTATGGAGTCTTTGCTTCTGATGCATCTCTAATTTCTATTCAGAGTTATAGTTACTGTAGAACAGCATTTTTCCACTTTCAGGATATAAAAGTGGCTGTGAGATCACTATGTTAAGGCATGCTATGGAACACAAAAGCTGTCATCTTTTTGCTTCAGAAGCCTTCTATGAAGTGGTTACTGCTCACTGCTGTTACTGTTAAGCCACGTACTTTGTTCCAGTATTACTGAGGACCTAACAGTGGTCTAGATGGGGTAAGACTCTAGATCAGCATTGATGTCAAGAACAAGGCACTTGACAAAGAAAAGCTCAACTCTCAAGCTGTAACAAGCACCTATTAGGCTACAGCCCAAGCTCCTGAACACCCGACGTATGTACTTGCTTCATATTCAAGTATCAACACAGATAGTGGTTTAAGTCCATCCTTACACAAGGAACACTACTTCTGATTCCCTACTAGCCTTATTGCTCATAGAATTTTATCCTCTCTATATATCCAGGCAAAGAGAACAAAGCCCTCCTACATGTCTATTTTACTTTTGCTCCCCTATTCTCATATAGGTTCTTTAAGGACAAGTAACACTTCTGAGAGTCATAATGTGCTGCAGTCAGTGATACTCACATTGTACTTCCAGTGCTACTACTTTTTTTTCTCCTAATATCTATAAGCTATTGGGTAGGTTCACTGAGCTGTTAAAGCCTTTCCTGTTGCCTTAAAGGAAACAATTAACTTATATTATGCACTTCTATAAAAGCAACTTTTCAATACATGTAATTTGTCTGCATCTCATATTTTACAATTGCTTTAAGCTACTAGTTTAGATACTTTAAAAAAAAAAAAAATTGAGAAAAAGCCCCAAACTAGCACACTTACCAGATAGAAGCAGCTTCTTGTTTCAGGCTCTTTAGTGTATACAGCCAGCAGCTGTTTGCCATTGCCAAATTTATAGGACCAGCCTCCAGAGTGCTGTGCTGGGGGTAGGTTTATATAAAGGGCCCTTGCTAAGGGAGAGGGTTGGTAGTGTCTGTATATGTGACTTTAGTTGATTGGGGCTGTAGCTGTGTTGTGGTAAAGCTGGTATATAAAGTTGTTAACAGAGAAGTAGCTTTTATGTTTTAAAAAAAGCAATAATGTTTTAGGTCTACATTAGTCAGTTGAGCTTTGTTTGTTCACTGTAAGTATAATTTCCTGATTGCATTTGTTTATGGCTTGTTTCCTTGAACCTCTTTAAGACCTTTTCAGTTATAAATATCCTTGGGTAAAGGCCCTGCTGAATTGTTTAATATAGCTAAAATATTTCAGTAGATAAAGGGAAAAATGCTTTAGTAGTGTCTACCATCTACTTTTTTTACTTGACTGTTAACTGTTACAGATACCTTTTATAAGTATCTATAAGGGCTATGTTTTAGTAACCTCTATGTGGATTTTCTTCTTGAGCCTTTAACTATTGTAAAGGGTTCTGGGGGATTTCTAGCTAGTGGCTTGCATTTGTGGTTTTTTTTTTTTTTCTGTTTATTCTTTTACTAATCAGTATCTCTGGGGCTTTGTGTTTAGTTGCCTGTGGTTTCTCATGTTCCATGTTTATAGGCATAAATTCTTATATTTTGGGGGAAAAGTGTCTGCCCCTCAGATTACAGAAGGTGTTTATGCAGTTATAAAGATAATATTTTCTTTATTGAGTGATTGTTGGGGAGAAAAAAAGGCTCTTTTTTGTACTGAAGTTAGGAAAGTGCAGTATAATGTTTTCTGGTTTGCCTTTTGTGAGACCTCAGCTGCAAGAGATGCTGCTTTGTCAGATGGAGTGGCTGCCAGCATGGAAAGGCTTGACATCATGGCTGAGCCGATCTGACGAAGAGTTGCTACCAGAAAGTATAGCAGAAAGCTATTTAGATTTTTTTTTTCCAGACCAGTGCTTTGGCTTCTAGTTGAGGAACCTGCTGCAAATGACTGATTCTGGTATGTTAGGTCTGTCTTGTAGCTTTTGCAGGTAAATACTGTCAAGAATCAGGGTTTCTCGGCTGTCAGCTTGAAGTGGGTGCCTGTTTGAGCCTGTAGAGTAGCTGAACACCATTTCCAATGAACAAAGAGAATGTACTGTGGGAATGTATTAACAGCTTAAATAACTTGTAATGAAGTATATCTCTGGAGGTCCATTCTTAGTTGCTTGGGAAGTGATTTTCAAGTAGACATGTATGTGATACTTTCTTTTAAGCTTATTAGCTCCTAGCTTGTTCCTGGGAAGTTTTAATTCATGGTTGGAAATAATGCTAGAATAAAAAAGCTAATACTTCTAGGTGGTTCTGCATTTGAGTCAGAACAAGCATCACAGATTCAGATATAGCAAAGATCAGATAAATAGTAAGTTAGGAGGCAGTGGTACTTAAACCAGCATGCATGTATCACTGGAACTCGGTAGATTCAGGTGGGTAGGATATAGGGGCAGGAATATGACACTAATGCCTACCAGTAATGAACTTTATCCTTAATTTTATTTTGCTTAGCTACTTCAACAGAATGGAGTATTTTTGGCATTTAATTTACTATTTGTATCTATCAGTGTGTTGAGCTTCCTGAAGTATTCCTAGCTTTTGGTTGTGCATTGGCTAGCTGTCTATTAGGTCATCATTTGCCTAATTGTTTTTTCTTTCTTTTGTTAGTGTTAATTGATGGTTTACCATGGATTTGAAGAACTTCTGGGTGATTTCCAAACAACTACTCACTGTTCTGCACTTGTACCTCTGGAGTGATAGTTGTTACTTTGTTTGGTACTTTTTTTACCCAGCTTGCGTATATTTCACTCAAATGCAAAGCTCATGCAGTTAACTACCTTGTATAATTGAGTGACATGCCAATTGCTTTCCCCCACAATGTAGCTGATGATAAAATCTCAATTCACTTTTATGCCTTTTGCCAAGTTATCCTTTTGCTGTTAAATTAACTATTTGATCTTGTGTCCAGAACAGACTGTAATTTGTATAAGGAAATGAAAATAAAGTTGCAATTTTTGTCTCCTGTGTTGCAGCAGATGTGTTAACCCTCACTAAGAACTTCTAGGCATCCCGATGAACTGCTCACTAGATAAGGTACTTATACAGAGTTCTAACATCAATTCACTGAGCTTACCTTTATTTTAAGAAGGTGCTTGAGTTCTCAGAAGGTGTTCTGTTCTTGTTTGGCAGGACTGGGCTGGTCCATGACTTCCAAGTGCACAGTGGGTTTAGAATTTGTGAAGTTCATGAAGAGCTCTGCCTTCTTGATCACTGCAGGATAGTGCTGATGTGGGAGAGTTTGTCGCCTGAAGTCCTAATCTCTAGTGCTGGGAAGAAAAGAAGCATACCTGGAAAAAAAGTCTTAAGAGCAAGTCCTGAGAGGCCCTTCAATGGCTGAAATGGATACTGAGATGAAAAAGGCCCCCTCTCTAAGTTTGCAGCTGTCATACTTGGAGCTACTGTCATGGATGGTACCTCCTTATATTTCACATTATACAGCCAAAGATGAAGGTGATTGTTGCCTCAGGTACTCTCACTCATTTGCCTCGTCAGATACAGACAGATGGTTGTGAGGAACTGAGAATATGTAGAGCTCAGCATGAAGGGCATTTGTCTTGGCACTCTAGCTGTTTTGTCACTGTCAAGCTTTGTTTCTACATTCTGCAGAATTACACAGAAGCTGAGCGAGTACTGTGTGTGTTTGAGACAGTCCCCACATGTGAAGGCTAGCATAGGAGAAAACAAAACATGCTTGTTTGCAAAACAAAAGAGGTGGTGAGGAGAGTGTAGAAGAATGCATTCAGGATGAATCTAAATGGAACAAACTGAAAATAGGGATGCAGCAGTGACTGAAGCTTAAGCTGAGAGCTCTAGTTGTGTGATAAAATGTTAGGAATAAAACCGCACAATACGGATGAGGCCTTGTGTCCAGACTGTGTGACACTGGCATTCTTCCCCTGAATGTTGTTGGTAAATCAGTGGTTTGAAAAAGATAGTGGAAAACTTGCAGAAAGATTTTGGGGTATTTTCCAGCTCTCCTGAGCATTTTTGGAAACCCAGGATTAGATGAAACTCTGATCTAGTCTGTGGTTAGCAGAGGCTACTGTGTGGTTCCTACTACAGTGTAGTCTAACCTGTCCCTCCCACACCTTGTGGTGCCACAGGGGTGCTTGCTAGGTTCTTCTTAGCAATTAATGATCACAAAAGTGAACAAAGATACGTTTGAACAGGACAGCTTGAATAAGCTTTAAGGAGTGTTAGATTAGGCTAAGAATCACTTAGTGCTAACTGCAAGCTCTGGCTTATTTCTGTTCTGCTCTGTTGTAGTGTAAATACCTGTGCTGATTTGCACTGTTTTGACAGTCAGTTCTGTAATATATAAACTACCTTTTCAGATGCTTAATTAAATATTTCAAATATCCTGACTAGAAATGCTTTAATCTAATCAGAATACTGCTTGAAGTTACTGCTACCAGAAGTGTATTTCCTTGAGTTATTTGCTAACTCTATTCTAATGGCATCAACAGCTGGACTGCTAAATGCTGTTAATGAAACTTTTTTTTCCCCTAACTACAACCATTTTATCACATCAGTCCTAATGTAAATATTGAGAAACACTGACTTTGCAAAAATAGTAGCAGGTGAGAAATTCAATCCATGTTGAATTTCAATAGGCATTATCAAAACTCAACAGCATTATTTGAGAGAAAGGGTTTTACTGCAAAAGCACAAGTCAAAGTATTTAATGATAAAAAATGAGGGACAGAAGATGCTTTTCAAAAGAGCACTATCTGGCACAGGAACAGTCAATTTGCAGGAACAAAAAGGTCAGAGCAGAGAATGGAAGTGATCAACACCTCATTGCCCAGACTGCAGTATCATTTCTTTGGGAAGTGGTTCTGTCATGTCCCGGCTGGTGGTGGAGAAAGCTACTCTTTATCTGATTACGTAGCCTTGGAGTATTATTATGGAGGATGCAAGTCTTAACCTTGATTTAACTGGCATAAATGACTATGCTGTCCAAAGGAAAGTTCTTAGGATCCTGCACTTAGGAGGGAAAATGATGTAGATATTAGCTGTGCATGGTAGTGTGAAATGAGAATTGCAGAGTTCTTGGAGAAAGGCATTTGGGTTCTTTGGTTAGATTATGGCTAGCTGTACACAGCAGCAGATACAGCAGGTTAAAAAAGCAAGGTCAGTGGATCAGCAGCTGGAAGCCTATCCAGTAATCCACACATGCAGTGAGAATATAAGTAACTTCATAAATAAGAACACCACCATGATTTACAGTAACAAAATCAGTGAGGGCTGTACTAAACAAACAGGGGTAAGAGCACTGGACTTGTCTGAACTGCTGCTAGGAAAAAACATCAATGTGTGTGATCCAGTGGGTAATCCATTTTTGGCTAATCCATTTTTGGGTGACTGTGGGCTGTTTGTAAGTAGGTTGATTTGAGTAACTGATCTTGTCTGTCCTGATCCAATGTTTGTTTTACTCAGAATTTCCTTTGGCAGACAGCTGACAGTCAGGTCTCTATTCCAGCTGAAATAGTTGTGCCTGAACTACCGGTGGGGTGAAGCAAGACTGCTGTGTACTCAGAAAACTCTATAAATATTTTAGCTATATTATCTGTTCAGATTTGTGGTGTTTCAAAGTGAAGCTTTTTGTATGCTCTGGAGCAATGAATCAATTTGGTTTTTAATGCCTATCTGTACAACTTGCTTCCCCGAACTTTGTTGCTGAAATTGCCAAAGGTATAAGTGAAGAGCCTTGAAGAGGAGACCAGCTGTATTGCTAATATTAGAAATAAATAACTGTAAGTACCCTAACAACTGCTAGGCTGTACTAAGCTTTAGTGCACAAAAATAACTGTCCCCATTGTATCTTTCTTGTTTCTCTAATAAGTTTAAGTAATTAGAAAAGATTCCATTAAGAATGCCAGATTTCTCATCCTCTCAGTGTGTGCATACACATGCATATGTGTAGGGAAGGATGAAACTGTTAGAAACAAAGCCCTTTCTGCAGCAAATATTTGGTTTACCTGGGAGAGGGTTTACTTCGAAGGGCTGCTCAGAACAATGGGTTGTGCAGTGATGGGATTTCCCCCCACCCCCCTGTCACATTTTTAATTTTAAGTTTATTTGGCACATTTGCTTGAATCAGCCAGAAAATGACAGTCCCATCCCATCTGGCATGATGCATTAGTTTTCAGCATGTTGAAGGCAACTCAGTGGTTATACACAGCTTTCCTGGTACCTCACTTGTGCTTAGGGAGGACATGTTGAGTATGAAATTGAGTTAGACTGAGTAGTTCCCAGCTGAGAGAATCTGTGCAGGAGAGTGTCCAAAAGCTGCTGATACTCTTTTAGGCTGATATTAACTAATGCAGGAGATGGTAGTGAATGTGCCCAGACTTTCAATGGCCTGAGCATTTCCTCACCCTACAAAGCTGCTCATGCACAGAAGTGATGCCACTAGGTTTGCTCCTACCCCTAAGGTACAAAATTGGGGACTGCAAGCCAGAATTCTTGAGTTCTCTTCCTTGCTCTGCTCTTCTTTCTGGCAGAGGACATCTGGTTTAGTTTCTCAGTGACCTCTGTGTGAAATGGATTTTACATGGCCTAAGGACTCACCTTCAAATGTGGCCAGGCCACTTGGAAAGTGGATAAGGAAAAAAAAACCTGAAAAAGTGTTGATTTTTTTCCATCTTGGACTCCATCAAACTAAAAATAGGTCTTTAACAGAAATTCCTGCAGTGTGTGAATCCAGCCCTGTACTTTTGAAGTCCAAGCTCCAAGATGTTTTGCATTAAAATATTCTGCTGCTACAGTGGTGTCTGAAAATTACTGTGGATCATTTTATGGAAGCAGAAGTCTTGACAGGCTTCTGTCATAAGGTTTTTCTTACTACAGATGACATCTACTATACCTGTGTAGTAGTTTATAAGGCTGACTGAAATTATTTATTAATGTAGCTTTTATACTAGAGAAGAAAAATTGTGCCAGAATTCTCTAAATAGGCTTGATTCTACTGTGTTGATGAATGCCATATATCTTGTCAATGTATTGTTTACCTTTCTACATCATGCAGGAAGCCTGAAATGTTATTTGGTAGGGAATAGTCTCACATCAACTGATTAAAAAAACCCGAACAAACACAAGGTAATATTTATAGTGAAATGTTCTAATGTGTTTTTCCAAACAGTGTAGATAAAAACTACAGTGTCTCTTTAATACTAAAGTATGTTTCTTCTGGAGACCAAACTAATTATTGCCTTTATTTGAAAGTGTTTAAATTTAGAGCAGGAAAGAGTCTAATATTCAAATTATCCCAGAACCTGTTATCAACAAGCAGAAATCCCACTTCTTGTTTTAGAGTTGCCAGTTGGCTTGTGCTCGGGGGCATTACAGTGTGAAAGCTTTGTGGCTAGAAATGATGGATGGTTGTGCAGCTGGATAAATTGTTTTCCTTTTGAGGTGAATAAAGTGTGGTTCTTTTTATTCTAAAAGCATAATACCTGTATTCTACATAGGACTCCATCCTTTCTGTACCTTTTATTTCCTGATGGCAAAGGTTGTGGGAGGATAATTAAATTATGTGGGCAATTTAGGCAGGCAGAGATGCAGTAAGTTTTTTAGGTTAACCTCATCTTTAGTGGATTTTCCTGACTTTCAGTATAGTGACAAAATGCTTCAGAACTGGCCAATCTGTTGAACAGTCTGAATCCAGAGTTGCAGAGGCACATCTGGCACAGATAAATGTAGCTACATCAGCATGAACAGTTAAATTTCTGTCCCATGTCTGGGGAAGGCAGTCATCCACTAACTCAAACACAGCAGGAGTATCAGTTGGGGCATTCAGGCTCTTTGTACCAGTATGATTTATTATTTTCTCTGCCTTTGTTCTAATACTTGATCTTAAGTTCAACTTAGTTGATTTTGCAATAACTGGTAAAGAAATGACTAACATGGAACTAGGACTTCAGTGTTAAGAGTAACACCGGAACAGTGGAAATAGGAAAACTTTCTGTACATAGGAAACTGTGTAACCTCATCTGGGTGTTCCTGCTCTAGCAGGGGGATTGGACTGGATGATCTTTCGAGGTCCCTTCCAATCCCTGACATTCTGTGATTTGCTTATGGAATCTTATGTTAAAACTGAAATGAAGGCCTGTGAGTGATTCAATGCCTTGTGTCAGCTGTGATTATGTGGATTAATTCAAATGGTTGAGATAGTTGATTAAAAGCAAAGGAGGAGCATCAGAACTGAAATTGTTAAAAGCGTGTGGTGTTTAGCCTCTTCCAAACTTAAATATTTGAAAAAAAAAAAAAAAAATCCTCTGTATATTAGCTTTGTCATTTGAGGCAATTTGGTGAACCCTTGATTGATGTGTGCTAATGCTGTGCGTGATCCAGGATGCATGGTTGTATCTCACAGGAAAAGCATTTCTTGATGTGACTAGAGAGGGTATGATGGTCCTCAGATGCTAGGAAGTGAGCACGTAGACTATGGAATTACTTTGCATTTCCAGTGTCTCTGAAGTAAAGGTAACATTCAATATGAATCTGTTCAGCTGATCAGTTACATTATTTCAGATACATGCAGATTTCAGTATTTAGCAATTCCTATAGTCAGTAAATTACCCTAATTGAAGGGAAGGATATAAAATTATCAAAAAGGCTATTTCTGCCTTGACTCCTTTAAGAGTAGGAAACACCATGTAAGAGATGAAGACCTGGGAAGGAGCTAGGGCTCTCTTAATTCTGCAGACCAGCGATTACAGGTCATACTTGATCTCTGAGTCAGGCTGTGGAGTTTGCTCATCTGTAATGTTCTGTAGGTTGGCATGTTCAAGGAGTTAAAGATCATAAACATTTACGTACTGTGGCTTATGGGCAATGCTACTTATTTTGAATATGCAGCCTTGATGGTATGCCTTACACAAAGTGCTTTGAAAATTCACTTAAAATTTAGCTAAATTTGAAATAAAGAACTAGGTTGACAATGGGGGCAATCTGTTGGAAATTCAGCTCTCTTGGTTATCACCAGCCAAGTATCTCTTGATGCTTAGGAAAGACGATGTACTCAAACAGTCTTGAATACAGCTTTCCCCAACCAAGGGAGTAAACCTGTTCCTGTCTCTTTGCCTGCTCTGAGAATGGAAGGACTGAAAATAACTTAAATTTTTCTTCTTCGATATCCATTGTGCTTTTGGAGTTCCTTCCTCCTACATTTCTGAAATGGAAGAGCTAATTGCAAATATAAAAAGGAGGCTGCATTATGTAGGTGTTATATATTATGTTAAATCCTGAGCAAGGCTCCCAGGATGGTTGACATATAGTTAACAGAGCTACTTAAAATTAATATGACCTTTAATTTGGTGAAATATTCTTATGACTTATTTCTGAAGGTTTTTCGTTTTGTGCAAGGGCTAGATAATTGTTGCACTTTGTTTCTGTAAAAAAAAAAAACAAAAATCTCCAGATGGATATTGTTAATAGGAATGAGTGTATCTTATATTTCAGTGTTCTTACACCTATGTTTTTGAGATAAGCAGATGGGAGATGTGTGTTGCGAAGAAATGAGGTATAACCAGAGTTATTTCAAAATACATGCAGAGCTTTTGTTTAATCTGTTATAGCATTGCTGCCAACAAAGGATTGGTAATGTTGATTTTATATTGCTGATTTGCTGCAATACTAATACATCTAAATCAATAAGCTGAGGTCATTATAGCCTTTTGTTCACATAAAACCATCTATAATCAGCAATCCATTTTTCTTGCAGGAAGAGCAAGGCTTCTGTGAGCATATTGTGTCTGTATATGTATGTGGAAAAGAAAATAGCAAAAAGCAAGTCTTGAATACTGCTACCATGGGATCTTGCTTTAAATCTGTTGTAACCTAAGCAGAGATGGCAGGTAACCCTGACTGCAAAAGCTACATGAGGTGACTTTGTTTTTGTTTTGTTTCAAAAACATAGTTGCATTCGGTCACGGAGGGATGAAACATTTGGAGTAGCCTCCTAAATGGCAGGGGACTGGTAACCCAGATGGTTCTTTCTGGCTCTGTGTTAATCTCCTACCCCAGTGTCTTGTGTTAATAAAGTGCCAGAGTTGTCCTTTCCTGTTCCCTTTGGAGAAGGGCCTGATGTCTCTTTTACCTTGAAGGGACTTCTCTGAGGAGCACAAATGGGTTTGTTGACAACAGAGGTGCATTTTTGTACAAGAGCGTAGGCCATTCCTGGTGGTGTTCCAAGTCAAAGGAATATTTTTGCCAACCTGTGTTGGCAGTGGGTGCATTAATCTGCCCTTGGTACCTCTTGAAGTGTGTGCTCTGGATCCTGCTTGTGCGTCACGCACCTCAAATCTGTTATGCAGTTGGTTTTTACCTCTGTGTGTATAAAGTTGTGTGTGTACTTGAGGGCCAGGGCCCTAAAAATCAAGGGCATCCTTGATTTCAACCTGAGCATATTGGATGAAACTTGCCTGAGATTAAATGGCATGTGAAATAATGTTTGGCTGGGAAATATATGAATTTACTGCTGGTGGATGGAATGAAAACAGCTTCTGATAATAAAAATAAAGCACCACATTGAAGAAACTTAAACAGATATTTAGTGATGCTTCTGCATACAATGTGATAGTGCAAATGAGGTTACCAGATGGCACAAGACAAACTTGCATAGATCCTAACAAAATGACACTTGTTACAGTGAAAGTCAACAACAAGCAGAAATCCTCATAATGCATTCTTTTACAGTAATAGAATATTCATAAACAAATAATAGATTCCAGACTAATCTGTCACTGCCAGAGGGAGGTGCCAACATCTTAAGTCTTAAAAAAACCTTTTGTCTTTGGTTAATTTTTCAATTCATCATTAAGCAATAAGAATAATAACTCAAGCCCTTGTTTGAAGGAAGTTGTAACTCCAGTCTGCTCTACTTCAGTGGTAGCCCTCTAAACAAACATGGATAGAAAATTTCAGACATGCATAACTAAAAAGAAGTATAAATAACTTTGTAATGCTGCCAGAGCCTGAAATTAAAGAACTAAGAGACAGAGATACTTATTCCCTTGGCGTCTGCACGGCATTAAAAGGCAGATTATATTGATTCTTTTGACTTTGAGAAAACATTTGCTCCTAATGATTAAATGAATTGTTTTTATACAAAGGTTCAGTACTTCAAGGAGCAGTGTGCATTATTGCTTACATTATTACTTGATTGTACCTGCCTGGAAATTAATGGTATGAAACCATTTAAAATTGTACATACTAAGGGAGGATACTTGCTCATCTCAGTTATTAATCTGTGAAGAAATAGAGTATTTTATATTAAAAATAATCTTGTATGAATTTTTTTACACAATATGTATGATGGGCTGATGAATTCAATTGCATATTGGTGTGGCTTTTTTGAAAGAAATAGTATGAGTAATTGCAGAGGTATGTGTTAGTCTCCTCACACACGTTAAAATCTTCCTAGACCTTCCTGCCATGTCTCTGGGGGATATGGATGTGCTGTGCTGTTGGACTGGGCAGGTTGGGCCTGGAGGAAAGAAGCGCTGTGCAGAGCTACATGTGTGTCCCAGCTGATGCTGCTGGAGAAATGGAAGTTGGGCAAGACTGAAACTGTTCTCCAAAAGGCTGGAGTGACCTTCATGCAGGTAAGAGCAGGATCCTTGGGAAAACTGTAAGAATGAGATGGTTTAGCTGACACCCAAGGGCTGGGGATGCAGGAGTAGAAGCTCTGAGCCAGACTTGGAACAGAGGAGAACACTTGCTGTAGTCCAAGATGGACTGTTCTTCAGTCAACCTCTATGTGGTCTTGATACTTCTATGTACTCTAAGCACCTCTTAACAACTTGGAGATGCAACCTCTTCTGACTCGTGGAGCATCATCATCATGTTGGGAATGTAACTCTCATATTCATGGCAGTAAATGCACCATAAGAGCCTTAAGTGTGAAGAATTTGAATGGAAGGAGTCCTAAATTGGAAATAAGTTTTGTGGTAGGGAGCTGCTGTGTTGGAGACCTCATCAGGCGATTTTTCTATTCTGGAGTCTAGTGTCTTAACATCAATTCAGTGTGCAGTCTTTACTGAAAGCAGATAGTGACCTTTTTCCTATGGTAAGCAAGTATCTGTGCAGAAAGACTTCAGGTGAGATAAGCCTCAGCAACATGTGATTAAACAAGTGCCCAGGCATTCTGGAGTGCAGAGACCTGCTGGGGAGTACAAGCTGCTGCTGGTAGTATGTCCATCTGGGAACTGCAGTGCTGGGGGGTGGCTTTTGGGAAGGTTGCTACTAGCAGGTGCAGTCAAGTGTCCTGCTGCAGTGGGCAGATGGTGGTGATTCACTTCACAGCTCAAAGTAACTGTTGAGTACACAGGCATTATTGGGGATTTATGTGCCAGCAAAGGACCAAGTATTTGATCTTTAAATCTCTTTAAATACCTAAAGATCAAGTCTCCCTAATGGGATTAAAAAAAAAAAAAAACCCACAAAAAAACCAACAAAAAAACCCCCACAAAACAACAACAAAAACAACCAAAACCCAAACTAAACCACTTAAAACCAGTGTGAATTTCTTAGTCACTGAAACCAATGAAACCAGCACCTTTTGTATCTGTCTAGTGACTAGGCTGTGGTTTTAGCACTATACTGTGTTCCTTTCCTGTGATCACTTTTTAAAACAATATGGTGCTTCTTGATACTGGTCTCTTTCTCAGGGGCTCTCTTGCTTTTTTTCTCACACCAAAATGGTGCAAGTGTGGAAACCCAGAGTGAGCCAGAATGAGGGTATCAGCAGAATGTTGCACTAGTGCCAATCTAGCTTGTTAGCATTACAGCATCTCTGAAAGCACTAGTGCAGCTCAGCAGTGTGCATCCTCTCATCTGCATGTGCTGTGATGGCCCAAGCCATAGAATGGTCATGCTTGGTTGGGCTCTTGCATCAGAGCTCTTCCATATGCATGGAAAATTTTCTCCACCGAGTACCTCCATCCACACTATGTAGGAGTTAGCCTCTCCTGTGGAAACTCACCCTGAGATAGCAGAAGACTAAAGCTGTTTTGCACTGCTTCTCTGCTGCCTGGAGGGTGGCAGAGTTTTCCTGTTTTGCTCCATTTCTCTCCTTAGCTGTCTCTTTTTCCCCGTTCCTGTAGGTACCATGGTCTTTGCACATCCCTAGGAACAGGGCTCAGTACCTGAGTTCCTTCCCTTTGGGTAAAGGTCCTAAAGATCATCCATATAATCCACTAGAGTGGAGATAGCTGCCAGCATGATATACTTGCTTTGATACTAGAAGAGCACTTTTCTAATACATGTATATCTTATGCACTAACAGTATTAATTTCTGTATAGATATGCCAGTGTTGAGGGTAAGAATACCTGTCATCTCCTTAAGTTCCCCATATATCCCTATTCCTTGAATGTACATAGTAGGCAAACCACCTATACATGTCTTCCTGCAACACAGGCCCCATTCTTGGAGCATGTGGTCTACCTGTCATAAGGAGAATGATGTAAGTGGATTATTAAGACATAAACTGCTTTGAAATTAGCGGAGCCCTGAACCCAGTGCAGTAGTTGCACTGAGGTCAGAACATAGAGGTGAAATACACCATGTATTAATATACTGACAGTATAAAGGCTAAAAGTACTTGCAAGGTACTAAAGCTCATAAGGAAACAGCAGAGGAAAGGTAATAAACAGTAAAAGGAGCAGACCCTGTTAGTTCCTCTCCTTGGATTTGCTGTCAGGGTTGTGATGAAGCACCAGGGCTGGTGCTTATAGTTTTGCCAGATACCAGGCCCATCTGATATTTCCCACTGTTTTATTTTCTTTCCTTGTGGTTTTTAGTTGATTTGCCTCTTAACCTTATGCGTTATACCTGTTATTATGCACTGTTGCTAAACTGCTGTTCAATTTGCCTTGTTTTCTGCAAAATGTTTTGAATTATGTTGAAATTGTTCAGCAAAGCCCCTGTTGTTTCTTAGCTTTTCAGCAGTGCAAGCTGTTCTGACTTGCAATGGGGAGCCAGATTTGGGGCAGTATTGATTGTTTTTTCCCTGTTTGCAAGGCAGGGAAGACACAGTGAGGGATTTTAACCTCTCTTCTATTAAGTCATTGTAAAAAATATCTTAAATAGAAAATCTTTGAACACCACTGGTGAGAGTGTCTCAGGAGTTTCTGAATGTATTGTTGTCACAGGAGTCTCTTGAGTAAATAATTGAATAAATTTCATTCTTGCACTGCAGTACTAGACTACTGAATAAAAAAGCATAACTGATATTTTTATGCCTTTTTTATTAGGATTAGCAGGACATTTGGGAGCATTTACTTATTTATCCTTCTTTGTACTTTGTTGAATGTTTGTATGGCACCATTCTGTGCTAACTCAAATCTCAAAGTGAGTAAAAAAAATAATGGACTACTTTTGCTAGGAGAGTCATTGTGTTAGGTACTGGACTGCTCCCACCTGAGATGGTAAGTGGCTCCAAGTTGTGAAATGATAATGAAAGTTTGATGAAAGGTACTGAATTTACAGAACTAGTTACATGATGTTTGTAACATTATAATTCACAAGCCAGAATTTTTTTCCCCCTCTCGAAACATATTATAACAAATAGAGAGGTTTTCTTCAGCTCTTCCAACAACCTGTGCTTGAATTTATGGAACTACTGTTACATTCCTCAACTATAGCTGCTACAATAAAACATTTTATCACTGGGTGGTCCCCCCTGATACTGAGCCGTACGGCAGTTTCGAGCATTAGGCCAGTTGTTTTTATTTCAGACTGCATCTTTCCAAGGTTAGTGGTGTGTAAAATTAACAGTTTCTTGTCAGGGAATTCTGAAAGATTGCATAGGTTTAGTCCTAGGGTGATAAAGAACTTAGGGTAGCTAGGCTGAGAACCTACTGGTGGACTATCATGACTGATCATAGCTCTGCTTCAAGAACAGCAGGTAGAGGATGTGCATACCCTGGAAGAGATGCTACTATGTGCCATTAGACTGGACAAAGAAGGATTTCAATTGTGCATTTTATTTGTATTTGAAGTGTTGCTTTTCTGTGTTTGCTGTTTCTAGGAGGCATCTTCATGAGGTTCAAGATACACTCAGGATAAAAAAAAAATTGTCTTTATTTTTTTTTTCCACCTCTAAATTCCTGTCAATGGAAACTTATTTCACCCCATTGCCACATGCAAAAGATGGAGCTTCTGAAGTCAGTGTGTAGAAGCTGGTGATATTGGAGTGTAGCATAGCATGTTCTCATGGTGCAAGTGCGTGGATTCCTGAGGGAATGGCTGAGTAGCTGCTCATGTAATGCTACAGGGAAGCGATGCTTTCTGGAGACTGCAGGGAAGATGGCCATTCTTACACTTGTTTGTTCTAGCTTTTTCACTTGTGTAAATTCTATTTAATGAAAAAGCTGGGGTGAAGCGTGGCTGTAGGAGGAGGTCAAAGCAAGGACAGTTGTTTGGGGTGTCTAGCAACCTCTGTAAGCAATTAGCTTGTGATCTAACTTCTTTGCTCTAACGTGTAAGCAATGCTGCAGATGCCTGGGCTGTACCAGGACACCTGAGATCTGGTATGCCACACCATGCTGTACAGATATAGCAATGACTATAGGTTAGAGCTGCCTTTCCTTGAATTCTTGCAGTGACTACTGAACAAACTTTTTCTCACAATGTAAAACACCAGCAGTCCACTATTAAGTAATATCCTGCCTCTGGCCTCAGCTTCATCTGGATGTGAACTCAGCAGAAACTTTGTGTCTCAGAGGATCTTGTCTCTGTGAGAAGCAGTGGCTAAGAACTAAGCAGGTACCTATGTCTATAAGTTTCTGTAAACAAGTAATTATTACAGTCTTTGCAGAGGGTCTAGAAAGGTGAACAGGATTATGAGACACTACAAACTTTGAACAAAGCCTTGGTCCTGAAATAGGCTTGGGACCTGAAAATTCTTGAGACTGAGATCTTTTGGTTACTTTATTTGGTGCACAATGTCTTTCTCTCCTGCAAACCTAAGGCAGCAAGTTCTAGAACCAGGTTATAAAAATATTTCCAAACACAAAAGGGAAAACAAACAAACAAACAAAAACAAACAACAACCCAAAAGCTAAAGCCTGAACAACAAAAATCCTCTGCTGTTCCTTCAGGCATAAGTGCTGTTATGTCACCCAGGGTAGACTGTTGCCCAATAGGAATTGCTCTGTAGCCTGGCGGGTCCCTCACCCCTCTGCATTGCTGTATCACAGAGCAGGGCAGGCTCTCTGCCAGCTCCCTTGAGGGTCCCTAAGCCCCCCTACACACCTGGGGAGCCTGGAGTGGGGTGAAGACCAGAACAGCCTCCTAGGAAACTTAACATTAGTCAAGTTGGAATGTTGTCTTTGTGATACCTGTGTTAGGTTATCCTGGGAGACACATGCCTTCTCAGTGTGAAAGATGCAGTTCATGTCCAGGAGCCTGCTTCAGCACCTTGCTGTTATGTACCATGTGGGGGAAAGTGAGAAAGTGAAGTCAGTCCAGATGTGTCATTATCTACATGGTGGGGACAGCTTTCTGCTGATTAGTCTGGGTTCAAAAGTGTTCGATTTCTAACCCACATTAGCTGGTCTGAAAAAAATGGCTAAGGCCAGGGAGGAAAGCAGTTAGCCAGTCTATGGCTTCACTGGGAGGTTAAGGGAAAACTTACAGTCTGGGCATTGTTCCAGGTAGATTCAGTGGAGACAAACAAATGTTCTCTTTCTGTAGCTACAGCTAATGTATGTTTCAACAAAAGATATATCTCATGAAAGATACTATATCTATTGCAGCTTGGAACACTTTTTTCTTTGGGGACTCAATTCTATGAAAATTTTTGTACTACATATCACCTGAAAGATTAATGATTTTACAATATTTCATGCAAAGTTTGTAAATGTCACAAGCAAGAGAGGGGAAAAAAAAGTCTTATCAGGAAACTAAAAGAAAAGTACAGATGACCCACACCAATCTATAGGGAGAAGACAACATTTCCACAAGTACAGGTGGGTACAAATAAAAAAGGTGTGATTAAATCTTCTTCCCTTAATAATCAGCCTAAAAATAGATTAGCCCAAGAAGATCTGAAAAGACTTCTGAAGGCAACTGAGGACACAAATTTTAACTGCTTTTGAGGTGGTATTTGTATAGTCCATGAAAAGGAGGGTATGGTATGGTGCCTGCAATAACAGGGTCTGATTGTCAAGGTCTGGGAAATTGTGCAGCTCTTTACTGTGACAGCCAGTATCTGTTGGGGATCTGTAATCTAAAATACAGTCTCTTATTTCTTGATCTTTGGATCAGAGCGGAACTAAACTCTTCAGCTGCGGGCTGGGAGAAAAATGAGAATATTTAAGTGCCTTGTGAATGCTTCAGTTGCTATTAAAAGAGGCAGTAAAAGATTATTGCAAACTACATCTGGCCACAGCAACTGTGAAAGATGCTAATATCTTTGTCATTCTAAGTATTTTTTGAAATACCAAGAGAGAATAATGCTACTTGGAACTGCATTATTGCCCCCTCATTAAGCACAGCTGGAACCAGCTGAAGAGTTGCTTTGGAGCCAATAAGGCTTGTTGTGTGATGGCCTTTTCCAAAGTTTTGGCAGAAGAAATACAGATTCTGATACGCTCCCCAGGCTCACGTGTGCTCCCTGAGCATCTGGCACCAGCACTGTGGGGGCTGTGAGAATGAAGGGGAACCTGGTGACTTGGCCAGGTGTGCTTGCTGCAGCCTTGGGACAACCGCATCAGCCTCGCGATTGCCTTCAAAGGGCTGAATGTAATTGTAGGACTGTATAAATGTAGGAATAGCTGTGAGGCTGATGTGGCCCCTGGTGAAAATGTGTTTGACACCCCTGCACTAGTGCATGCAGCAAGGGAAGGCCAGGAGCCCAAGGGAAGAAATATTCACCAGCTTGTCTGCTGGCTAGAAATTGGTTCAATGTGCACAGAGGTGTGAAAAATGCAGTTGTGATTTGTGCTAAGATGTTTAATGTTTACAGGTATAACCAAATGAGGCACGGACTCTGAACTTGGAAAAGGGAAAGGTGGTTGAGTTCTATGTAAAAAGTTATGAAACTTGTTTAGGAAGTTATATTGATAGAGGGAACTAACATTTTAAGGGTTAAGCAACCATATAATAAGGGCCTACTAACAAGCTAACATTTTAAACCACATAAATAATATCTAGTTTAGAGCTGTAATTGTGCTAAAAAAAACCCAAAAACAACAGGACTTCATTAAATGCCGAGATAAGAAGTTTTACAGCACCAGCTGCAACCTTGAGGAGACAAGATAGCCAGGATTTACAGCAAGAAGGAGGCACCAATCTGGTTCCAGTCGGTTTGGTAGACTGGATTCCAGCCAGTTCCTTCTAATGAGCCAAAGATAAAAAGTCCACTGTGACGAAGCTGAAGGAGCCTTCATCCAAAGACCCCTAAAGACCCTTCCTCAAATTCACTAAGTGACATTGCGCAGGTGCAACAGGGGAGGGTCAAGGAGGGGAATATGTAAATGGTTATCTGAGACTAATTTTAATAAAAAGCGGGGAAGGTCATGAATATGTATAGGCGTTTCTGGGGTCATTATGAATATGTAATATACTGTATTTAAGCACATTTCTTATTGTTAAAGGTGTGCGTGTTGGGCGGAGTGAATCCCCTGCGCACCCAGTGCTGTTTTGCTTATGCGCTAATGAACATGTGTTTAAGGAATACAAGGAATTGGATTAAATGTTGTTTATCCATAGAAAAAGCGTAAGTTATTTATTTCAGAGGCAAAGGATAGAGGTGGAAGTGCCAAAAGCTCTGGGTTGGAAATGGTTAATTGTGGACTGGTTATGGCTAATAATGTGTGTGGTGTTCTTTTTTTTTTTCCCCCCAGAGTGTGTTAAGGGTGAAAGTTCCTGTAGCTTCTGACCACATAGCTGTGCTCTCCAAGGACAGAGCTGAAATATTGAAAATGTTGGCATTTGGCAGCCAGAAAGAAGAAACTATACTTCCTTAAAAGTGACTTTGAGTGCTCCCTGCCCACTCATTCTTGTGTGGCTTTTAGACAAATAAGCACTGATGGGGAGTGTACTTCATCGAGGATTTCCTGGTTGGCTCCACAATGATCATTTTTTGGCCATGTTTGCTTCCATCTAGTTAACTCATTCTTCAGAAGACAAAGATTCTCACTCCTAGCCTGGATATCTGGATTTTATTATGTAACAAAAATCAAGCAGGGACAGAGGGGATTGAAGACATCAAGCAGGAATTAATTCGAAAGTGAAAGGACAGTATTGACCTACAAGCTAGCAAACTTATACAGGATCCTTCTTACTAATGACAAAAAACATTTGGCCTGTTCCTATGGTCTTAAGTGGGGAAGGAGCTTTGTCCTGAAGTGACTTGCTGTGCTTGAGTTGGGGTTGAAGTCGGTAGCTGTATTTGCACCTGCAACACTGATGGGAAGGCAGCGCTGTGGTGTGTAGCACAAAACCATGATTATTCAGCAGAAGTTGATTGGGAGGTGCCAAGTGCTTGATGCACTTCCCGGTTACTCTATGACAGACAAAGCTTTGATTAGCTTGATTCCTAATTAAAAACTGGAAAGAGATATAATAGATAGAAAAAGCTAAAAAGCCTTCCTATGGTCCAAGCAGTGACTGCTGCACAGAGTGAATAGATGGGGATGTTGAATGTGATGTACGGCCTTTGAGGAAAACATCTTTCAGCTACTTTTGGCCCTGCTGATTTTAGGAGCTGAATTATTTATTTGTTCTTGAAGGACTTTGTCGCATTTTAAATCTGCTTACAAGCTCATTTTTGAGTCTGACTTAATTCTACACAATTAGTGATGATGTGAAGCTGTACCTGTCCTTCAAGGGCATGTGTGACATGAAATTTTTGGGTTTTACAGCTTGACACTTAGCCATTAATTGCATTAAAACTGCATTTAAATATTTAAAGACTACAGATCCTACTTTACTAGTGAAATGTTTTTGCTGTCAGCAAACATGCCGGTTCTCTGATTACAATGATCAATCTTGTCTCTGAGACTAGAAGCTGCTGTGTTTTTTTTTTTTTAAAAAAAATTGAATATACATATATTTATACGCTGTCTCCATTTCAGTCAGCCCACCATCATGAAACCTGTTCAAACAAATACAGAGGCAATAAGAGTAATATATTCATAAATAAAATTTTGCTAACTTAAAATTTCAGGTTCATCCATACAAAATAATTTTATCATGTATAATATTCTTAGTTATCCCATGCAACTGTGTGCTTCTTTCTGAAGGATTGTGGGTTTGTTCTTGTGTGTGGTTTGTTGTGTGCTTTTTCCCTCACAGGAGGTCTTTTCAGGTACTTCCAAAGGGTGCCAAGCTCCCAGAATCTGGTAAACTGCTCAGTAACAAGGTCTTTTCTATTCCATTGAATAAAACCAGATATATTTTCTGTTTGTGGCTTTTGCTTCTCATACTGTGGCAGTATCAGTAAAGATGCTTCATGTAATAAGAATGTAGTTTCATTCCTGAAACTACTTGGGCTCACACACTCCCCTTGGCCAGTACACCGCTTGTGTGAACACTTAAATGCTTTAACAGGATTTGTGTACAATGCCAAGGATGTGTGCTTTCATTTTTGATTCATCTAATGTTTGTTTTCAGATGTGGCTAACATTTTTCTAATAGAAGTGTGTTCATATTGAATTTTGTGCTAAAGAAATCCCAGTTTGAAAGCTACAGTGGATTTTTGTGCATTCTGACAACTCTTGCTTTCTCACTGAGAATAACAGAAAATAATTAGTAATCAGCAGTGGGAGTCTAATGTTATAATTCTCCAGCTGTTGTGCAAAATAATTTTGTATAGATCTGGTAGAAACAATTAGTGAAATAACAAGGGAATAAAAATTAATACACCACAATTGCAGAATTTATGAACAGAACAGGGGTAGAAATTGATAGATTCTTTTGGTTTGTTGCCACTCATGTAATTGAAAACCTGAAAAAAACCTGTCAATGAAAGAATTGTGAGTATTAGCCTGAAAGTGGTGACATGCTAACTATAATAAGGGAGCTAGCTGCTCAAATATAAGTGGGAAGAACATTTTCATGGGGTTTGTATGAGGTAGACAGTTTTAGAAGCTTTAAGCCACTGTACAAAGGGCTGGATTCATTTGGTTGAAAAGATCCAAATGCTTAGAGCTGCCAGGTGTGTGCTATAAGGATCCTGCTGTGTTGTGGCACTTTGTCATAGTTCCTGGTGATGATATAACCCTTGGGTAGCGAATGGTTCTTTTTCCATCTCTTATTGGATAAATTTTGACTTAGTAAAACAGCTTCAGTAGCAGCATAATGTGGTGCTTTTGATCAGTGTACTGGAGGGTTGTCGTTGCTTAAATGGTTTCAGATGGTGCATTACAGGGCTACTAAAACCAGCACTGCTCTCTTAACTCTTAGCTTGGCTGTGTTGCAGATTTTTAGTTTTCTAGCTTCATGGGAATACGGTTGAAACTCTTTCAACATAGTTGGTAGCAGTTAAAACTATTGCATGTGTCAAAGGAAATGGGATCAACAAACGAAGTGAAAAATGTCATTTGTAAACAGAATTGTGAAAAAGAACTTGCCTTCTAGCTCATCTGGATTGTGCCATGTGGGACCATATGTCATTTGACCTTTATTTCCGTTGGCTAAATATTAATAGGTTCAGTTACTATGAAAACAAATTCAGAAAACAGATTGGATTGCAACACAGCTTTGTTAGAAAAATCAGCAAACTTCTTGTTTTTTCTCTAAAACGTTCTCGTAATTGTGTTTGTGGATTTTGTAATACCTTCTCTTCTGTGGCTGTATCTTTCTGTTCACATATATGGAAAATTGAGGTTATAGGTGCATATGGGGTTATTCTGCTAAGTAACTTGGATTTTGTGCAGGTAAAGAGGTTGAGCAGCAACCCATGGTTAGAATCCATGTATTTAGTACTTAAATTATTAGAGATGGGACTTTATGGTTCAAATGTATAGTCCTGGTGTGCAGCTGAGTGATGCATCATCTACTGTAATTTGTCACCTTGGAGGAAAGTTAGGAAATGAGCTTGGTGAAGAAATGTATGTCGTGTCATCTTCGTGCTCTTTTGTTTTTGCGCAGGTGCTGGACCTGGGTGCTGCTCCAGTTCATCTGAATGATCACACAGGTGTTCCAACAACCACAAGCACATCGACTGGGAGAGGATTTCAGGATGCAGTATTGTGCTTACAAGATAACGACCCATCCCTCCTTGCTGCCTTGGAGAATTTGCAATAGTGGGGCCAGATTTAATGCTGGATGTGGAAATTTTTCTAACCAGGGATGTAACCTGGTGCTGCCTGATGACACAACACAGCAGGACAGCCTGGTTTTGGTAACTCCTTCAGCTGTGATGCAGTTCTTGTCATATTTTACAAGACAGCTATTTGTTCGCAACTATGTGTGATCTTTGCCTCTACATTAAGCTTCACGGTATTTCTTTCAGTACCCACTGAAGCACAAGGAGAAAAGATGGAGAATGCAGAAGAGAGTAGCCCAAATCTGGAAAACCCCAAATGGGAATGGGAACGAGAAAGTGCTCCAGCATGGAATGGCACTTTCCACTTACCTGAGTTCTGTTGGGAGCTGAGGCTCTTCTTATGCTTTTCTGCAGCTGGGTGGCAGCATTTCTGCAGCGATTCATGTGTATGGTAAATTAATGGCTCAAGGATTTTTTTTTGATGTATCAGATGTTATGTGCTTATTTCAGCTGTGATTATCCTTTTTAGAGCAACATAAAACTCACCCAATCTTTGTTACATGTCTGTAATAGTGAATCCTAATGATGTTACTGCAAATGTCAGTAAGTGGAAGATTTTACAAAATGACCTGGAGTTTATAAACCTGTACTGCAGACTTGCCTACTGTCTGTCCTCTGCCTCCTGGCATTTGGTGTCTTCCCTTACATTCAGTCTGTGTTCAGTATTCCCCGACTCAAACACCAGTTTGCTTCATTTACACACATCTGGGAAGATGAATTCAAATGAACTGACTGCCTCAAAGATCCGAACTGATAGTTTCCTTCACTGTATTTCCCATTTGTCTATGCCACTGTTCACCTTCTACATTAACAAATTAAGTCTTAACTTTAAGGTTGAATTTTGCAAGCCTAAATGTTAAGCCATAGGATTTTTTTTTTATTATTTGCATCAGAAAGAGAAATTCCTCACTGTGAAATTATCATAGGGTTATTGCTTATCCTTTTTATATCTCTAAAGCTTTTTTGCCCCTCACCTTGATATTGGCTTTTCTGGGTAATTTTCCTGTCTGTCCTTTGTACTTATTCCTGTGTTCCTCTGTCCTTTGTGTAACTCATTTTTTGAATGGATGTAGTTTTCTAGCAACATTTTACTAGTGCTGTCATTACCCAGCTTTTAATGGTTACGTTCCATTTTATGAAGAATGCTGTGAACATACCCTGAGATGAGGCTGAGCCAGTTGCTGTGGCTGTGCACTGTAATCCTACCACTGTCACCTGGTGCTTGGCTGCATTGAAACAATTCGGTTGGATTGTGACTATTCCATAGGCAATTAGATAGTCGTGTATCAGTGATCTGTCTTCAGTTATTACCCTACTGAACTTTGTTAACTGCAAACTTTATCAGCAAAGATTTTTATATCACTTGTAACAATATTGAACGACACTTGATCAAATGCTGATCTCTGGGACAACCATCAGTGACTTTCACATTAACTGAAGTTTTCCTATTAGGAGCTCAATTAAAGACCTGATGCTGAGTCAATTTTTAATCTGCTTTGTGTATTTTTAGTACTATTTGATATCCTTTAAAAAAAAAAAGTGAAACTGAAAAACTTTCATTATATGGAATTAAATCTAACAGCTTGAAGAAATTAAAATAGCTACATAGATCTGTAGCTACATGAGTAATCTTGTAAGCTGCAACAGGTTTGTTTGAGAAGACTTAGAAAGGCATAGAAAGACTATGAAACCATATTGACATTCATTAATTGCATTTTAGCTTCTAATTCTTTTTTGTTACGAGACTCACAGTAACTGCTCTGTGGGAGTAATAGAATGTTATCCAGACTCTAAGTCCCTGGGTATCCATCTTGCCATTTTTAAATCTTGAAACTACCCAGGGGGTCCCTCAAGGCTTGTGAAATTCCTCAGTTTAAAGGATTTATTAAACACAGGTGTTCAGAAGGTTTCTCTTCATCTGAGTCGGGCTTTACAGATTCAGAGATGTGAATCTTTTGGATGCACCAATTTGAAAATGCATAATGTAAGTGGGTTCTTCCTTCTTTTACATACAGTAATCTTTGTATTGCATGTTTCATAGGCAGGATACATATGTCTAAAGAAAAAAAAAATATACCTGAACATCCAAACCCCAAAAGCCCCAAAAATAAATGAAAAGCCCAAACCAACCAACCAAGCAGTTCACATGTATCTGCTGCACTTAGTTGATATCCCTGTTTAGGATTTTATCAACTGCGTTTGGCAACAAGCTGTGTCTGACTTGAGATTACTTTTGTTCTTGCTGTATTTTAAAATGGTTTGTTTCCATTAACTGCACCAGTTTTATTTTCTCTAACCATATTAGGTGTTGATATCTTATTGGTTTGCTTTTGTCCCTGTATTTATTATGTACGTTTGAACTCCTAACTCTTATTTGGCACTGTTACCTTTCCTCTTCCACCATATTTAATGGGTTTTTATGTTCTCTTTGTTGTTTTAACACCCTCTGTCACTAGGAAGACTGAGTTGCAGGTTTTTCTCTTTTTACATTGGTGTGTTTGTGGCTTTCTGACCCATCTTCTCTTTTTGGGGTGTCCTTTTAAGACAAATCAGTGACTATTAATGCACTCCAGAAAAATACTGAATATCCATGACAAAACTTCCCAGCTGTCCTAAAAATTTCTTTTACACATGGATATAAGATTTAATTTTTTTTAATAATCCAGCAGGCTGGGATTGTGCTTTCAGTTAAAATGGTTTAGCTGAAGTAATTCAGGATTTGTTGCAATCAACAAGGATAAACTTGATAAAGAAGACTAAATTATTTCATAGGGTTTTGTCTTGACTGTGTTTTTGTTAGCAAATCCAGCTAAATAGCTTGGAGCCATTATTGCTGAAAAGGCAGTTAGTGGCTTCATCAAGTTATGACTGAATCCTGGCACCGTTTGTACAATGTGCTACAAAACACTGTCTTCTCTGCGGTACACTAGTCATCCCGCGGCCTGTGGCTCCATACGGGTACTTTGAATAATTACTGAGTTCAGTCTGTGTTCCAGAGTGAACCTTTTGCTCTGTTCCCAGGCTGTGCATATGATTCTTTCTGTCTTGGCAAGCTCAAATTTCTGTTGCTTTTTCTTCCTTCACGCTGGCTGCTCAGGAGTGCCCTCTGCTCCAGCTGCTTGCCAGTCATTCCACCGCAGAGCAGCTTTTCCTCTCTGAAACCGCCAACTTGTTTAACTCTTCTAGGCTCCCGCCTTTCACTGCAGTAAGGTGCTGGGCAGGGTTATCTCTATCCACGAATGCACCCAGCTCCATGGGCATGGTGGGATCTACCATGGCTGTGTGGTGGCATCTGTGGGTGTCCCTGGGGGGTGTGTGGTGCTACCAGGTGACATGCAAAATCATGGCATTGCAGGCACAAGGAGGATCCCTGGCACAGACTTGGAAAGGTCTGTGCAAGCCATGGTGATGGCTCCTGGGGACTCCTGGGTGTGTAGTTGGCTGTTGTGGTACAGAATGGGCAAGAGTTCTCTGACAGTACTGGGCATATTGACCAGTCTGCATTTGCAGGCCAGTAGGAATGGATATGCAGTGTGGAACAACTGCTGCTCAGGCCTTAATGTCCATGCTATATGCATTTCAGATAGTAGTGCTTTTGTGTGTGTGTGTTGGTTTTTTTTTGTTTTGTTTTTGTTTTGTTTTTTTTTAATTTCAGATTAGCTTTAGCCTGGGTTTGTATTGCAGCCACAGTGGATTTCCAGGCTATGTTCAGCTGAAAGGGAGTCAGTTCATGTGCTCTGAAATGCCAGGGTGTGCACCAGAGCACTCTGAGTGAGCATGTTTGGGAGGTTCAGTTCAGAGGTGCACCCCTGAGTCAAACAAAGCACCAAAGTATGCTTAGTAAAGTTCCTTGACACTGCTGCAGCCTGAGTGACTACTGGGACCAATTTCTCAGACTATAATAGTTACCTCTAGTACCCCCGTGTGGCAATTACAGTGCAGCACTGACGCTGCTCTGATGGTTTTTCTGCCAGGGCCAAGTTAAATTGGAGTTTGTATTTGGTTGTTATTGTTTGAATTCATAAAACCAAACTGCAGGAATGTAAGTATTTGGGTGTTAGGTGAAAGTTCCTCCAGTTTATAAAAATATTCTAGACCCATGATGATTAATCTGCTTGAAAACATGTTTGCTTCACAGATATTTCATATCTATACTATTCTCAGTCATGCTTCCACAGAGCATCACATCTAAAGTTCTCCGTTTATAGTACACCTTAGCTTGCAGACAAGCACACTATGTAACACATCATTCACAGGTAGAATAATTCTATAAGAGTATATAATGGAGGATGTGATGGATCCTTTACACAAATATTATTTGTTTCCTTTTCCATCATAAATGAGTCCTCGCCTTCAAGAATGTGGCAGAACTGCATGATACTGGCAGTGGTCGTTGTGAAATAAATTGTAGTGTAATAGAGGCCTTAATTTGAGATTGGCTCAGCCCTGTGCTTCATTGTCAGAATTGCCATCCTGCTATAAACATACCATGAGAGCTGGGTTAGGGTGGGGTGGCTGATTAACCTTGGCTGGCTGCTGGACACCCACCCACCCACCCAGCCACTCTCTTGCTCACCCTCCTCAACAGGAGAGAGGGAGGAAATAAGATGAAGCAGCTGATGCATTGAGATAAGGACAGGGAAATCACTTGCAAATCACAGGCAAAATGGCCTTGACTTGGGGAAAATTAATTTGTTCCCAATTAAAAATAGAGTAAGATAGTGAAAATCAAATACAAAACTAAAACCACCTTCTACCTATTCCCTAAGGCTCAACTTCATTCCTTTATTCCTGACTCTTCTACCTCCTCCCAACCTGAGTGGTGCAGCAGGAATGGGAAAGAAGGCTGTGGTTGGTTTATAATGCTTCTTGACTTGGTTTGTGAATTCCTAAATTTGACAGATGTATAAGAAAAATACTGAATTGTATTTAATTTAGTCTGCTGAGGATTTGTTATGCTTACTTGTGATGTTATCTCTGCATGCTCATAAGTAAAGCAGCTTTTGTCCCGCCTGGGAATTCCTGGACACCAACACACTGCAGAAGGGAGGGTTTGGTTTAGTAGATGGAGTCTCTCCTTCAAGTTAATATTTTGGGACAGTACTAAGTGTTGTTTTTTATTTTGTGAAGTGTCAGATTTTTGGAAACAATGTACTTGCGACTTTTTCAGAGGAACCTGGTAGCCTTAGTACAAACTCCATCTTGAATATTCACGTCTTGCTTAGCAGTTCCCCAGCTTTCAGTTCCAGTTGGATGTGACAATTCCTTCACTTTCTGCTAAAGCTATTGTGCAGTGTTACTGGGCTGTTAAATACATGTTTTTCCATCAAAAGACAGTTGGATTTCAATATTAGAATATATGTAGTAGGATTTTTTTTTCTGAAGTATTTCTCTTTATTAGTGCTTATGCACCTAAGTCATTGTGTTAAATAAAAATATATCAGGCAAGTAATAATAGAATTAGCTTTAGTGACAATTAAAGTTATCTATACTGTGGTGGAAGATGAGATCTAATCCCTTCCCTCTTTAATTTCTGTAAAATGTAAGACTACCCTGGCTGACTAGGGAACTGATTAACAAGGAAGGATTTATGGAATGCAAATGCTGATAGAATTGTCCCACTTGGCCAACTTTTAAAAGTCAGTTTAGTTTCTGTAGGAGTGGCAGCTTTGTCAAAATGTTACATCAGGAATTGATTTGTCTTTCAATGAGGTTTAATAAAAAATGAAATTAACTTCTAGTTTTCTGCAGTTTGTTTCAGAAGTTGGATTGTGCCACAGAAAGCTTTAAATTCCTGCAGGATTTTACAGGGAGAATAGAAGACATCCTGTGCAAGAGAAGACTAAATGCAATATCTTTGCCACTATCCTAGCTTATATTCAGATATTGTGATATATCTTCAATATTAAAAAAAGAACACATTGCTATGGTCATCCCAAACAAGCTTACTTTTTAAGAGCTAGACAAATGTGCAGTTGGTGTAGCCTGCTCAACATAATTATGTTGCAAATTTACAAGGCAAAAATATATACTGAAAGAGAAATGAAAAAGAAACAGTTGAGGTTGGTGACAGCAAAATTAAGACAGGGAGAAAATAGCTCTACTATATTATGACACGGATTTAAATAATAAAAGCTAAGGCTGCTACCTATTTAAATTAAAAAAAAATAGGTGTATGGTGCAAATCTTTGTGATTATATTGGATAGGATGCTCAGCAAGTTGTTGAAATACTCATTCCCATTTATTGCAAAATCAGCAATGCAAACAAAACTGATGAAGTAAGGACTCTCCTACTGGTAAGGCTCTAACAACTTTTTTTTGTTTAATCCATGAGGTATTTCTGCTTCTTCATTGTTGGAAGTGATGGAATATGTACAGAATATCTTGTTGAAGATTTGGAGGCTGAACTTAGCAACATTTCCCATGGTTTGCAAATGTTTTAAATTAACTGCTTCACATAATCCTAACCCAAATATGAAACCCCTGAAATCCTTTATCCAGTACAAATAACAAGGCAGAGTCGTCTTCCCTGCAAATGTCCAATAACTTGACTGTTATGTGCTTTTAGGTGCAGTTTCTTATGTTGGTGCTTCCTGCACCCTTTATGCAAGGGAGCACCTTCCTGAGGGAAGGGTTTTGAATTGGTGGTGCTCTTTTTCCTTTCACAGTTGCCAAGTCATATATATATATATATATATATATATATATTTAAAGCCTTTTACAGATGAATGTTTTTCTTGTTTAAACTTTTTGTTCTGCTTTTGGTGATGCAGCTTTCACTGTCACAGGCTATTTATCCACTGTCTTCTGTTATGAGATATCTAGTAGTGAAGGCTTAGAGCTGTCACTGGGCGATACCAGTTCTCAAACTGACACTTTCAGCTTAATGGGAGATGTACTTTAACTCATCAACTTTCCAAACTTGTCTCAAGTTTCAGACAGCTATAGGGTATCCTTGCATCAACATATGATTAGGATTTGTTTCAAAGAAGTGAAAGTATGTAGGAGTTCCTGTTGCTGACAGTTTAAAAATCAGAGCAGTAGACTTTATTCTAGTGAAGTGGTTACAAAACTGGAGTAAATCTACAGGAAAGAAAAACGTGAAATAAAAGCAGCAGTTCTGTAGAGAATATGCCTTGTATTAAGCTGTTACCTCACGTTGTGTATCTCTGTAGCATCTTTTGGCGGTATTTCAGTCCTCTATGGCTCTGTCTTTCAAAATGTATTCTGCTCTGGTACCCCTGCCTAATTGCACTTGAATGTTATCAGGATTCTGTCGAGCACTAATGAGTCTTCAAAGCAGTATATAGGGACTTCCACTTCCCTTTTGTTCGTGCTAATTAAGTTAAGGAAATGTTATATTGTGCCTTGATTAATTCTGGGAATTTGTAAGAATGCAAATGAAACATTGTTTATCTGGAGCTGAGTTATCTTTTGATATGCAAACACACTTCAATATGCTGATTTTCATTACTACTGGTACCTTCCTCTTTGGGAAGGCAGCTGAATTACAATTCTGTCCAACTCCTCCCTGCACAGGAAATGCAACTTCTGTTGCTCACGTTTTTCATGGTTTCATAATTGTATACAAATTCCATGTTCTAGCAGTCATATGAACAATGCTCCTGTTAGTCTAGCAATATCAGGAATTTATCTTATTTTCTGTAAGCTTATTTGTGATCTATATTAATAAAACGGATGACCACTGTGGTCCTAGATTCTTAAACACAGGGTGCATTTTTCTGACTTGGAAGTCAACTGATGAATGCTACTACAGAAGCTTTGCTTATAGCAATATAGCAATATTACTTCTTGGACACCTTTGAGATTACGTACGTTCTGCCATATGCTAAAATGTTCTGAAACAGCAACGAAGTATTACTTTTACAAAGTAGAAATGTGGGGAAAAAATCAGTATGCAACAATTTTTTGGGGGGTTTATACCTCTGAGGGACTTTTCTCCTGGGGCAGAGGTCTGTGCCTGCTGACTCCCTGTACGGTTATCATTTTATGCAGCTTTCTGCAGCTCCAAGGGAGCACACCCCGAACCATGGCACTAAGTTCAGAGGACTTTTATTTTTTTGGTCCTCATGGTTGTATGTAGCTCATGCTTTTATTTATGAACTTATTGGATTCTCCATCTGCCTTTTTTTTTTTTTACATGTATAGCTGCCTGGACACTAATTTAAATTTGCTTTTTAAATGAACTGTAACTAGTGCTTATTTTTGGAGTAGGGCTTATCTGGAGCATCTTCAAAAATCCTGAAAAACCATGCTAGGGCTTATTTTTGGGGAAACAGTGTCACAGCAGCTATGCTTTCATTCATCAAAATACTGCTGTGCCATTTTTGACCCAATATCCCTCTTGCTGCTGTTACCTGAATATGTCTTCTTCCTTTTTTCAAGTCTCTTGCAGTTTTTCTTGCACATTGAACTGTGTTTTGGTGACAGACACAGCAAATAGGGACACAGATTTTCACACTGCCCTTGGGGAACTCTTATCTGTTACATGAGTCTCTCATTCAGCACTCATTTAAGGCAAAGTTTAAATTAAAATTCCATGTTTTGCGCTGAAGTCCGAAATTACTGTCAGGGGTCAGCACTGGTGCATCAGAGAAATGCCTGGCACCAACAACGATTTGAGTTTGTCTGTGAAGTCTGCAAGCCCAAAGAGGTGAAAAGCTCTCATACACTGAACTGAGAGATGATGCTTCTCAAATGGCCTCTCAGGCTGCATATCTATAAATTGGAACTTTAAGCAGGTGCTGCTGCACAAGTTGCAATGGTGGCTTGAATGAATGCTGGTGCACTTTCTTCAGCTGCCTAATTGGCTAAAAAGTTAAGCATGTGCCTTTAACACAAGTGTATGGATGTGTCCTTAGGTCTTGGCACAGCAAGACAGTAACACGTTGGTTTGTTCAGAAAACCGTTTTAGAAATTTTCTGCAGAGCATCTGCTGATGTCAAACCTGACTATTTTCTTTCAGGTATTTGCCCTCCTTTTCTTCCTCCGCAGCTATCGTGGTCCTGGGGTATACGGAGATGATCTGCATTCTGCAGGTCTTCATCTTGACTGGTTGGCTTAATTATGCCTAAATCTTAACTCATTTTCTGTGGTAGTCTTTGAGTAAAATAGCCTATATAGCTATATTTAATGAATAAACAGTTTTTTAAACACTATATTTAGCATATATTTATTTTTCATGAGCAAGATGCTGTTGGGAGTTCCTAAGGGATCTGTTTAATAGTTTTTTTGAACAGATAAGACAACTTCTATATGAAAAATATGCACTCATTTGGTGTCTCTGTAGCTTACTTGCCTTCACATGGTGCTTCTCACTGGAAACACATATGGAAGACTGTTCATGATGCTATTTTAATTCTTGGTTTGTCTTTTAGTATATGTTGGGTGTTCTGTTATAGGATACAGAGCTAGATAATGTGTTCAGTGTTGTGGGTATAATAAAGATCTTGTAAAGCTTTTGCTTTCTAATTATATTCTATCTTAGCCCACAATGTGTCCATACATCTCTTCCTTATTCTGAAAGGCACCCTAAACACCAGAAAGTGCCAAGACACATTAAAGCACCCCGTCTAAGTAAACAACCACATGGCAGAGTCCATATGTTGTAAAATTAGGCTTATCTATGTTTAGAACAACATATTACTTTTGTATCTAGAAAGGAAAATCAAACCAATTCCCTTGTGTGGGAAGAACCCCATTGCATTTTGAATGACTATTAGTATATTAACCACTTCCTGTGCTATTTTTCAATTCAATCTCTTGAAGTCATCCCTGGAAGAGTATTTGCTCTAAAACTATAGTATCATAGACTGCAAATGCATACTGCTTTCAGTCATGCTGATGTTCCTTTTAATCTGTCTCTTAAGTTAATGCGCTGCCCTAAAATGAACTCTACATTTTGTATGAGGAACTGGAATCCAATCTTTGTGTGCTTTATGGGAGTGACCTGTCACGGAGCATGCTTTGTGACATGAGCGATTTCCCCATACATTCCTCTCTGCTGCCCTCAGTCCTCCTGTGCTACATCATTGCTGGTCCCAGGCAGGCTTTTATGCATTTGTAAGGGGCAAAACTGATGACCAAGGGACCCAAGGCAGAGGTGGTGTCTCTGGGGTTTTGTGGCACGGCACACAAAATGATGTCACTGTGTGTTGTGAGGAATAAGCTGCATCTTTGAAGGGTTAGGGCTTAGTTATATCTGAGACATGGGCATTTCCCAGAGGATGAATCTGTGCCAAAGCTCACTGATGGCTTTTGCAATCTTTCTCTGTGGGATTAAGAACCCCAACTGCTGTGCTAGTGCTATATTGGTAATAACAGAAGAAGGCAAAGTTTGTGTTATACAGGTGGGAATAATGGGTGCTATTTGTTTGGATTCTAGAAAAATAAAAGTGAACAGCGCTGAGAATTTTAATATTCCTTCTTGGATGCCAAGGACTTGTGTGCATCTGGACTGACAGTAGCTAGATGGGGTAGTGGTAGAAAACTAAAGGCAATGAGAAGTATGAACTTGGCTAATTATCTTGACCAATTTCAGGGTTCAGAAGGCTGTTATATTTGGTTTTAGTTTGCTGTCCTACAGAAATGAAAATAAGCAATTTTCTGGCTGTATGACAGACGAATCCACTGAAGACCAGGAGAAGTTTGTTCAGAACAGCTGATACCACTGAACAAGCTGAGCATTCTGGGATATGTAGAGATCTGCCCAATACAGTTAAAATCTAAACATGTACCTGCCTGTAACCCTTAGCAACATGTATGGAAAAATAACTTGTGACTACTTCCATTTTTTAACCAGTTCTATTGCTGTGACTTCAGTGAACAGCATGTACTTTTCATAAGCAGTTTTTTTTGGTGTCCCTTGTTCTGTGTTCCATTATATTCAACTTTTGGTAGCAAAAGTCTTGAAAGGCTTCAGTTTCTCAAAACAGAAATACCCTTGAAGTGAAATAGCATATATATTTACTTGGCTGTCTCAGTGAAAAGTGTTCTCATGCTGAACAATATGACTCTGTCATATTGCTGGCCAAGGTCAGAGAGTAATAACTATTGTGCCAAGGTCTTCCCTTTTGTAGCTTTTAGCTTCAGTAGCAAGTCTGACATTCTGAGCAGATGTGACTGCTGGGCAGAAACCTAAGTAGCAGGGCACTGTTTTGTGCTGGGAAATGGGATTCACTGAAGTGGTTGACTGAAATCTCCACTTGGAAATAGGAATGGAAAAATATTGCAATTCTGATGGCATTCATAAAGCCAAACTGAAAGCTCTGCTCCATGCCCTGAGCTCCTTGTGCATTTGCTTAAAACTTGTTTTCTCTGTGAAATATTTACATAATGGGTAAGAAGGTGTTACCTCATGGGACTCTTGCTATTTGCTGTGCATGGCAGAGGTCCCAGTAAGAGTCTGTAATAAAAGACTTTAGTATTCTAACTATCAGTTTTTCTTTAGACTGGGGAATTAGGGCCTGGAAATGTAGTGAAAGACAAATAAATCTTGTGGGTCTTGGTGACAACATTTACATTTGGATGAATTACAATTTCTTAACAATGAGTGCCTCTGCACACTTAAGCTTTTCCACAAAAAAGTTAGTTAAGAGTCATGTTTTAATTTTATTTTTTTCCCCCAATGCTCTACTCTGTGTATTAATTAAACGCAACTGAGGAATAACCTGTTGATGGGTTATTGAGTCTTACTTCTGTGAGTGACTCCTGCGTTCCCAGTTCTTTGCAAAGGAATTGAGAGCCCTGTGCTTGGCAGGAGGCAAACAGTGAAATGTCACCTCTACTCCCCCAAAGAGGTGATGCTACCATGCAAAATGCCATTATAGAGAGACTGTCTTGGTCACACTCTGAGACAGCTTCTTTCAGGAGTGTCTAAGTTTCTAAGATGATGACTCACAAAGAGCGCTACAGGCTTGAACTTCAAGTATATCTTCTAAAAATAAATAGTTTCTGCAAACAAAGTCCTTCACATGTTGTTAAGACATCATATGTAAACTGGTACGCATTCACTGAGATGGCAAAGCAGTCACTGAGAGCAGCACAGATGCATGCTGAGTACAACTTGCACCCAATCACTTAGATCATACTGATGTAAAACACAGAAGAATTGCTTGAAATAGGGTGAAGCTGTTATTCAAAAAGCAATTCATCCTACAAATGCCTCTCAAAATGTCCTTTTGCAAAGCAATAACACAATACAAAGCAAGAAATGCTCACTAGAAAGTTATAAGCTTTTGATTTCAATTTATTTTGAACATGCATTTCAGCTTCTGCTAAATATGTCTAAAAAAGAGACACTCTTTACTTCTATTTGACATACTATGTTTTTCATTGTAAGTTTGTAGCACAACCTTGCAAATGCAATGACTCAGTCAACCTATACCTGCAAAAAGCTTTTTAGCATATTTAATCTCTCTCTGTTTGGAGGTAGTTTAATTTATGTCCTAAAATGCTTGTGTGATGATAGAAATCATGCCAGGAGGAAAAGTATAGTGGTTGAAGCAATCAGACTAAAGGTTGGTCTGTGTAATGAGTGCTCTGCAGAAAGTAAAAAATTGTTTGTTTGAATATTTATGTGATCAGATCAAGTTGATTCTTTCCCTTCTTGCTGAGGGCAGCCAGCAGTACAATTGACTTCATTACTTATGAAGTGATTTTCCAAGTGTCCAACAGAAAGATGATCAAAATTGCAATCCAGCTACCTTTTCACCACCTCATTCTTCCTGTGTGTTTGGTTTCCTGGTTAAAAGGCAGGTAAGGTACAGGAATTGTTAGGGCTAGTGACAACAGTCGGACTTCACCACTTTAAGGCAGGCAGACCCAAGTTTCTGAGCTTGAGCAGTAGGTAATGTGTACGGAGATGCTTCTGGCTCTGCTGCTGCTCGGGCAAGAGGTGGTTACTCTGACCACAGAGTACATGGCAACACATCACACACCTGTTGGGTAAAGCACAGGGCAGAGGTGTCTGTTCTTTCCGTATCTGATGGGAACCTGCTGATGGGGTCCACTCTTTGTCTGGTTTGGGGTGGGTTTTTTATGTTCACTTCCGAAACTCTTCCGAGAGCCTTTCTGTAGGTTTTTCAAAGGGTTTAATGGGTTTAGAAGTTGTCATGCTTTCTCCCTGTGCCTTGGTGAGCCACAGTGTGTTGTTTGTTCTTAGTACCTCCCGTCTGCATTCAGGATTCAATGTGGTTATCTCTGAAATCAAAGTAAAAAGTTGCCTTCACTTTCGAGGAAGCAGAATATGGTTCTGCTTTGTTTGGTCTTTAGTAATACATAATGCATAAATCTAAATGCATATGAAGTATCTTCACGTAGTTAAATAAGATTCAAATATAGATCACACTACAAATACGATAGCTTTGATTATGAGATGAAATACAGGTAATCTCTTTTGGTTTCCTCTGAAAACTGAAATTTATTGTTCCCTACTTGAAAGGCATCAGCTGAAGAGCAACCAGAACAAAAGAGTTGTTATTCCTGTCTAAAATAGACAATTATTGTCAGGCTTTTGTGATCATCACAAAAATCTGTTTTATAAAATGGTACAGCTGTCTAGATGATACACTAAGATCTGCTTTGTTTTTCTTTTAAGGAAAGAATTATTTCCCTTTTTTCTTATCAACTTCTTCTACTTTTTTATTTTTTTTTTCCACAGACAATAGATATATTTATTTTGTTTTTGCTTTTTTTTTTGCCTATATTGTAGATGTTAATGGTTTAACTCTGACCTTGCTTGATTTGGTTTTACACACTATTGAGTAGATTTGGTCTCAGTTTACACCCAAGACCAGAAACTCCTGGTTTCTTGGGGTAAGAATGGGTATGTCAAGATCTATTGAGAAATTTGAATATTGAACCAGCCATGAAAGCAGCGGCAAAATTCATCCACCCTAATCTGACAGAAGGCCTGTCAAAGGCTTCGGTAATCATTGAACTTGTTTGAATCATATCAGCCTTTCTGACTGAGTAGTCTGGCACACCCACTCTGTGATAGAAATACTGCTGATGAACCAGTTTCTCTAACTTGAAAACAAAGCAGAAACATAACCAGTCCACAACTGCATTTTTTTTTCTGATAAAAGGTTATTTTTGGTGTTTTAAGTGAGCATCTTGTTGTTGGGAATTTGCCTTAAGTTACACAGTGAGCTGTAGTTGGGCTTCTCAGGGGAATCAAATGTTCTGCATGTGAATGGTAAAGTATTTTCAGAGAGTGTTTATGCCAGCACTGAAACTTTAATAGTTTATGCAGTCCTGGAAACAGGAGGAAAGTACTGACACACAGTCATATTCTCTGGTGTGATATTTCACAGGAAAGCAAGAGCTTCTGTTGTCTGCTATATGTGAATTAATTCAAATGTGGAAGAACTATAACAACTGTATCTGCAAAACCTCCCTTTTGATAAAAAGTCTTCTAAAACCTGGCAACCAATCTTCTGTGTTCTTGTTTCTGAGATTTAATCAAACTCAGAAAAGCAAGCTAACTTTGTTTGTTTGTTTTGGAATTTGTAGCCCTGGCATCGGTCTTTACAAATGAGCCAGTTTGTTAAGGAGTGGTTTGTCTTGAACCTCGTCTTTTCCTCCTTGTTTTCTTCTCATGGACTTCTGTTGAGACAAACCATTCTTATAGCAAACATTCCATTATTGAGGATAGTACAGACTATACAGGAATTGTTGTCAGTCATCTTCGTCATGCTACAGGGCAGTTTTATGTAGAACAAAACTTTGTCTAGCACCTTCAAATTAATGACTTAATATTTTTATTTAAATGCAGCTGAGTTGAAAAATTAGGTTCTCCAGTTTAATTTCTGTCACGTGTCAGTGTCACACTAGAAGATGTACGTAATGTAACATGAACTAGAAATGATGCTTTGAAGAAAAGAAAGCAGCACGTTGAATTCAGACCTGTATGTCACTATATCGGCAGTTGGGCAGATGCATAGAAATCTGAATGTCTGGGAAAGTTTCTAGATATATTTTAGTGTAATCATTCTGGTTTTATTTCTGAGGTGGGAAGTTGAAGTTTGGTAAATCACTTTTGGAAAATTCAAAGATGGAAAATAGATTTCCCCCAGGAATTTCATGAGTGTTAATGAACCATGCTATAAAAACAAGGATGGATTTCACATCCTGTGTTCAACCAACATAATAAGTGGAATTTTATTGTCACTGAAAACAGTTGGTACACGGTTTTACCCTAGGACAAAAAATAAAAACTGAAGTGGGGCCGCTAATTTTCTGTTTACTTGAAAGGCTTTTCCTGCATGGACTGTGAAGCAGGTAACCAAAGACGAAGGACGGCAAAGTTATTTTGTAGAATGACTTGTTTCATCCACGTACTATAAAGCCCGTTTTAAGCCATTCTCCCATGTTTTGCTTTTCATGAGACCTGAAATTTTACCGACATGTTTCCCACAGCTCACCAGTGTCCCTCCATACTCCCAGCTTGCTGCCAGACTCCGAGAGCGCGGCAGCGGCAGCACGGGCAGGCAGCACACTGGCTGCCCCACGGAGCTGCGGGACGGCTGGGGCGGGCACACGGAGCTGTTGACCTCCTCATCGTCCTAGGACATGGTCCTGCTGGGGCAACGTGAGACAGGCTGGAGGTGTCTGCTCCTCCATGATGCTTCCTAGAATTCAGCAAGCCTGTTCTGCTCAGGCTGCTGCAGAAGTTTCTGTCTGGTTCACCTTCCAGTGGATTTACACATTCTTCCAGTTGTGAATTTAATTTCCTCTCCTGTCAGTGTGACTTTTCTGTAGAGGATGACAGTGTTGAACAGGGTTTGAAAAGCAAAAGGAAACACACCCTTTTGTAGAATCATAGAATCATTTTGCTTGGAAAAGACCTTTAAGATCACCAAGTCCAACTGTTAGCCTGACACTGTCAAGTCCCCCTCTAAACCATGTCCCTAAGAACCTTATCTACGTGTTACAAGCTCCTATTACCCCAACGTCACTTGAAATGTTCATGCCTCTCAATAAAATTTTGACGGATGTCTTTGGATCTCGAATTTAGCAACTTCACATTAGGTTATTAGTCTTCAGGTTTTGACAGGGCTGTGAATATAATTTACTGTTCTCATCTGTGCTGAGATCTCTAGGGTTCTACATAATGTCCACAGAAATCAATAAAATGACTTTTTTTTAAGGTTTCCTGTTGGATTTGGATCTCTACATTTGAGCATACAGATTTTTAGGCCTCATGTTTCCTTGCTTTTAGGGGGTTATAATATAGGAGTTGTCACATGAGATAAAAACAAGGTCCCCCTATCTCTGCACTTTGTCGCTAGTGATAGTCAGGACCAGGTTTTTGAAGGGAGAATGTGAGAAATGTTGATGGAACAATATAAGAATAGCTTGCCCCAGAGGATTTTGCTTCGTCCTTATATCAGTGAGAAGCTGAATAAAGACTTAAAGCGGGAGAACTTACACTCATCACAGATTTAAATGTTCTTATTACTAAAAATAGTAATGGGGGTAGTTTTCCCTCCACTCTTTCCTTACTGCTAATTAAATCCTCTTCATATGTTGACAACAGAATATGTGATTTTCTTAGTATCCTACATAAACTGCTTAAATTCTATTTATTTTATACCATGTCTTGAATTGTTCAGCATCATTTGCATTTATATCTAACTGGTTTTGTTATGCATACTTTCCTTAATTACTCTTTGGGCTGTGTATTTTTTCATAAGCACATTTTTTATACTTCCTAGCTTTTATTTACAGAGCCTTGCAAATCGCAGCATGTTTCATGCAATCTGTCTCTGCTTCTGCCGAAGAACAGTTACTGATTTGATAAGAGGCCAGTACTTTTAAGTGGGTGATAAAGTCAGGCTCTTAAATATATCTTTAAACAGGTGTATATAGGTTGACTAGATTCTAAGGTATTTGTTGTCTCCTGTTGGTTTAGTGGTAGCGCTGGGTGTGTGTGTTGGAAGACTTCTGGTCCTCCTGTAGGTTGCGGAGCTTAATTTTGAGCATCAGAACAAAAATTCCTGCCCTTGGCTTACACATGGTTGTGCTTGAAAAGACAACATTGTGCAAACTCACAAGCAGCTGTGAGAGGAAACTTGCAGCTCAGTCTGTGTGCCAGTGCAAAAGCTATTGCATGTGAACATCAATTGGTGAATTAGTGTCCTGCATGGAAAAGAAGAAATGTAATTATACGCTGTTTTGTATCTCCAATAACTGATCTTCAAGAGTGATCTGAATCCCCCATGTGCTTAATGGCTCTGTTCACTGATAAATCTAATGAAACCTGATTAAGGTATGATTCACAATTGTCATTTTTATGCAGTAGAGGAGGCTTGTGGAAAGCCAATGGTGGTTAACAATACATAGATCGCTGTTGTGCCTCTGAGCATCACTCGCTACTCTGGGCAGGAGCTGGAGAGCAGCCCCAGCCTCTGGGCTGGCAAACCTCTGCTGGCTGCTTTTAACTCACTTTGCACCTCTTCAGGGCAAAACCTGGCTCACAGAGAAATTGTATGCTCACCTAGTAATGCTTTAATGGTTAAGCTGTTGATGTACAGGTTGAGAGGTTGACTTTTTTTTTTTCCTCGCTTCTTCCAGTTTGTTACAGAAGCACCATCTGACTGGAAGCAAAAGGGGGTTTTGTCAGGGACTCTTCTTTTACCAGCTGTCTGTGGCATTTTAATTTAGAGCTCAGCCCCACTCAGTCCCAGCTGTGAGGCTCCTTTTAGCAAACACTTATCCTTTACTTGCTTTGAGTATATCAAAATTATGATGTCTACTTTTTGTGTAAATCCACGGAAACTGTTGGGCTTAAGAGGGTGAAGAAGGGTCAAATATTGGGCCTGTTGCCTGGTCATAAGCAGACTTAATTTTTTACTTTTTTTTTTAGCTTTATTGCGTTTTCCCACAGGAATGTAAATCATTCCTTTTGCTTTCCAACTCTACGAGCCAGTGTTTTTTCATTATTATAGTAATCCACCTTAGAATTTTATAAGATAGCAAAATAATGTATGAGTAATTTTTTCAGTTATCAAGTTTAACTCTCATAGAGAACTAATGAGAAAAGTCCTCAGCAGAGCTGTGAATCTGTTTATTTTGGCAAGATAATAGGAAGAACAGTCAATATCTTTTGCATACTTGAGCACTTTGGATTAGCAGCTTTCAGATGTGGATTATCTGCACTTGAAAGTAATGATTTCTGCATTTTGCCATATTTTTGCCCAGGTTTCTTGGGCCCTACTTCTCTCATTCAAAGCAAATGGACATTTTCAAATGCAAAATCATGTCAGAGATCAAATCCCTAAGAAAAACATGATTTTAGCAAGAAGGAAAGACCTCTTGTGACAAAAATTGTCAGTAAAATGATATGCTGTAGATAAAATTGTCTCAATGTGTGAAATAACAGCACATGCTAAAATTTAGCAACACAGCAACTGTTTGATATTCTGTGCTTGATCACAAACATATTTTATAATATTTCCCTTGTTTCACTGCAATGAACATATATTTGACTAGACTGTGCATGTTGTTTATCATATTTATTTACCCTTTCTGGCAGCTGAAGATATCAGTGACATTAAACTGACATGGGTAAATCAACAAGAAATAGATCACCTTCCAAGCAAATTTACACTGTATCTGGCATAAAACAAAATCCTCTGAATTCTGAGTTGTTAATTCACTTCATTTGCCTCAGAGCTTTAGTGCAATTCCTGGTAAACTTACAGGTGTGAAATTATGGGCCACTGTAGAATAGCAGGTTTACTTTAATTTCCTGACTTGTTATCCAGATAACTTGGAGCTGTACATCTGGGTCTGCAGCCAGTCTGTGGACTGTATGTCATGTTTTTTTTCCTTAAATTGGTGCATTGGTTCATCTCTCTAGGATTTTCTTATGGAAAAAGAGAAAGTTTTCCAGTGAAGAAGCTGAATCGTTATCAACTACAGTCTCTTACCTGAAGCCAGCATGCCAGCATTAATCTGCTGAGAGAGGCCAGTAGCTTGGTTTGTGTATTAATTGATATCTTCCAGAGAGTTATTTTTTGTCCATTATTCTTTCAGGGCAATGCAAAACACCTACCACAGGCCTGGGCTTTAGAGTAGTCTGTCCTTCAGTAAAAAGTATTATAAAATAGGAATAGATTCACCTTCCTGCCCCACACCCTATTTTTTAATTTAATTTAATTTAAATATTTATTATTTTAAATATTTTTTTAATTAAAAAAATTATTTTATTTTATGTAACTGAGAAATACTGGATACCAGAAGTGTCTGAGAAGGGGCAATCTAGAATAGATCTGAGGATGGGCTTTCATCTAGAGGCTTTCATCTGACCCTGTGGATCCCAAGGGGCTGATCACTTAAAATACTGTCCTCTGGCAATCCCCCTGGGCCAATTCTTCTTGCGTTCTGTGAGATGTCTCAGTGTCACCATCTCATCTCCACTGAACACCTTGCAAGCTTTGCAGCCCAGCGAAAGGTGCTGCTTTTGCTTCAGTGACAACACTATGAATCTTGGATTTGACGAGGTTCTCCACCACTGGGAGGACTGAGCTGGGAGCTGCTGAGAGCTGGCCATACTGGCAGGTGGATGAAGCACGCACCATGGTGAACACACACATCCTTAGGGAAGGGGAAGCAGGAGGAGAACGGATGCTGCTTGGAGAAGCATGGTTGGGATAAAGAATAATTTCCATCCCAGCTTCTTTTAAAAGTGGTTGTCTAAATTTCCCTTTCACGGGGTGAACGAGGTAGGTTTGTAGGTTTGTACAATTTGCAGCCAGAAGTCCAGCTCACTTCCAGCATCACCTCCGCAGTGGAAGCTGGGATGATGTGTCTCCACAGCAGAGTGGTTTGATACCCAGATTTCTGAGGCGTGGGTTTGGACAAAGTTTGAAAAAAGATGAGTCTTGTGGTCACCTCCAAGCAAGTCTGGAAATGTGGGGAAGGACTGCTGTGGCGTGGTGGGACATTGGCACATGTGGCAACATCTATGTTATGTTTTGTGTCTGCAAGTTCAGCCACTTGCCCTTGCATTTCTTCAGAGTATGGAGCTCCAGTATTTCTCTCTGTCCATTGCTCCCAGTACAGAGAGGAACTGGAGCCAGAGAAACACCTTCACTGCCTCCAACGAGCTCCATGAATTCAACCTTGCGAAGGAAATCTCACTCCCCTATCTTAGCCATGGCTGACAATGCTACAAAACAGGAATGTGGCCTTTCAAACACTTTTGTTTCATTGACTTGACATTTTCTTATGGAAACTAGAGCATTTCTGACTCACTATAGGTCCCTACTACAAGGTTGGTTTTGCTAATATTTTGCAAAACAAGTAGGAAATGTGATATCTGCTGCAAATGACTTAGCCTCAAATATAATACAGTGTACAGTGATATGAGTTCATCTCTAAATGTGCTTTGTGGTGCTGAAAAACACTTCAAATGCCTGAATATAGCATTGCAGCAAGTCCTGCTGACAAAATTACATTGCTATTCTCATATTTAATCTAATACTTCCTTTGTGACAGAAGGCTGCTTTTCCAAGCTGTGAATCCTCCTGATTTGGAACATACAAAACTAATATTTTTACTGGAATGAGGTCTCCAAGACCTGCCAATAAATCAATCAGAAATAGTAATTGCATTTTTGTTCTAATACATTTGATCAATGAAGTGGAAAAATTCACTAAGTTTCTGTTTAGAATAAATCTTTTCAAAAGCCTGACCTTTCCAACGACAAGATATTTTATCCTATCAGAACTTTCTGTGTAGGTGCAGTCCAAGTGTTCTCAATCAGCTGCAGTATTTTTCTAATTTAATAGACCATCACTGGATCAATGTCACATTTATAACCTTTGTATGAAGATGTTTCTTCCTCTTGTCATCAGCGGAAGAAGTTAACTTCATAATATTTACATGATTTAACCTTTTAATTTTTGTTGTAGTAACCCTGGATGTTTCAGTCTGGAAAAATCTTCATTTTGACTTTTGAGCGCAGAGCACAGAACTAAAGTTAATGAAATGTTTGAATATTTTGTGCCAATTGATATAATCTGCCTTGAGGTTTTTGTTTGTTCTGGCAGTCTCTTTAGTTTTAATAAATTTGGTAAGACTGCCTAGACCATGACTGGTAGTGTAGCTCCAAGTGCAATGTATCTTGAATTACTATTGCTCTGGGTGTCCGATGTATCCTAAACATCTCCCTAACAAGCACCTGGAGATGCAGTATTGCCAACTTTTCTGGTTTTGTTTTCCTGATTATAGGCTTGTTACAAAGTAATCACAGCTTGCTATGAAATTATAGGAACTTGGATTAGCAGTGGGAAAATTTCTAGTACTGCCTAGTACAGATCACCGGTGACTTCCTAATGCCGGTACGTTTGTATTTGGAGAGACAAATTTAATACCTGTCTTTAATGAATGCTTGCATTACTTTTCCAGATTTTAAACAGAACATAGGTTTAACAGTCCTTCCTAGTGTTTTGTGCTGTTAATTATTGTAAAAGCTGTATCTTCTGTTCTCTGTTTTTGAGGACTGTGGGGTCAAAGTACATAATCTCAAACTAGCACAAAATGAATGGAAACAGCTTCCAGATGTATTGAGAATTTAAACAGTCCTGAAGCATTGTTGGGAAAGCACATAAAGGAAAAATACTATTTCTAGTTGTGAAAACCTGCTTTCAGCAACAGCTTTCTATCCTAGAAGGTGTTAAGGGTCAGTGTGGGGTGAAGAATAATTAGGGTGGGGATCATACTGGTACTTATCAGGTTAAGTACCCTAAAAAACCTGCAGCTGGATGAGAGTGAGACTGCTGATGGCTCAAGGTGGCTCCTGCAACTTGCTTTGCCTGCTGTGCTTCTTGTGGGTCAAAGGGCTGTGGGTTTGGCTAAATGTGGACCTTTGTGGAGCTGGAGACACATGCCTCAGGTTTGAAGTTGTGTGGAGAAGGAGTAGGCATGAAAAGCAAAGTTTGGGGGCTTATTTTGCTGAGATGCTGTTGAGTTTCTTGTGGGTAGTGGGAAAAGGCTGTGTGGGGTTGAGGGAGCTGGGTGGGCTGAGATGAGTTACTGGATTGTTTTGGTGTAGGTTTAGGCACTAGCAGAGAATTTGTATATATGTGGTAGGTATTTAGCAAGCTACTGTATTTCTCATTTAATTGATTCCAATAGGATACCCAAATCACTTAAAAGAGTCAGAAAGCTGGGAGAGAGCTCATGCCTATATTTTTGGTGCCACCTTCTACGAGATGAAGTGTAACGATAGTGGTTAACTTAAAGTAGCATATTCTGCTTTGCTGGAAGGCTGTGTTCTAGGAGAGGCTATCACACTGTGTGTGTTAATCAGTAAATCACAGTAGAAACAGTTGTACTCTTCATCTCTATTAAGGAATGTGATTTTATGGTGGACTCAAGTTTTGATACCTCTAACAGCTGCTTTTATTTATGCCTTAAAAGAAAGTTAGAAATGAAGTGTCAAATGCCTCATTATGTGCCTTAATGCACAGAGTGCATTATCCTCTCCCTCAAATTGTGATCGAGCTGTGATCTCAATCCCCTAAGTGAGAGCAGACATCTATCACAGAGTAAGTGGTTCCATGTTTGTGGAGGAGTAAGTATCCATAGGTGCTCCTTGTCCAAGGTCTATTCCATTTCTATTTGAATTAACATTTTTGAGTTAAATCTTTCCATATATGGCAGCTTTATGGTTAGCAAAAGCATGGACTGGTCTGCAGGTGTATCAGTTCAATGCCAGAACTGGGCTCTGGAAATTTTGAAAGCTCAGGATTGCACTTACACAGTGTGTTTTCATTTTCAAGCAATTTCAATGCGTGAAACTAGGTATCGCCTTATTGTTTGGGCTTGTGTTTGTTTATTTTAAAGTAATGAAGTCTATTTTAAATCGTTTATTGCCTTTTAGTACCTCATAAACTTTGTCTTCTCGTATGCATAGCTTCTTTGCTAACTTCTTGCCTCTTTAAAATTCTGAATGAAAACTTTAAGAAAAAAAGGAATGTTCTGAAAAATACGGTTCTGCCTTTTATTTAAAGGGGGAAAACTTATTAATATGCCCCAGGGATTTATTGTTAGTAACTGCAAGCTAAGTATAAATCTGTCTGCAGAGATTCCTTATGGGACCCTTCCCCCCTTTAATTCCAGAGGAGTGTACGTACTTGGAAAATAGCATGAGCTCTGATTCTTCTAATTAAATTTTAGATGTTAACTTTATTTCTGATGTCTTGGTCTACTTTACAATTCCTGTCGTACGTGAAAGACGTTTGGTTTATTTTTGTTTAAAGACAATATTTTTCTTTTAGCTTCCAGGCTTACAAAGACCAGAGAGTTAATTGCTACCCCTTTTAAGATTTGTTCAGGTCTATGATAAGGAGATGGAATAGGATGGGGCTTCATGACTTAGCAATAAGAAGGCAAAAAGTTGGGGTGAGGGAGGGAAGTATCTTTATTTAAAAACACTTTAATTGGAAGGCAGCAGCTGTTCGTTGTCCTCTTAGTGCATTCCCACTTGCTACGGATCATAAACTCCAGTGAATACAACTTTTTCCAAGCCTTTAACCTTGCAAGGTTGTTACAACAGTTGCAGCTTGTTAGTACATTGTAATTGCAGCTATTTCTTTAAAATTGTAAAGATGCTAGCAGTAACAGAAATATGCATTTTAATGAACCTAAAATTCCAGTGGCAAAGTCAGTTGAGGTCAAATCCTGCTCTTGACTTCAAAAGAAACACATTTAGTCCATGAAGTTGCTAGGGATATGTCAGATCTCTGTGCATTTCCTATTTTGAGTATTACTGATCCACGAATGCCTTCAGGATTGTGGGGTTTTTGTCTTATGCCCACAGTGTCACCACACAAAGTCTATGGGAGGCTCAGTGTGACCAACAGCATGGCCAGGTTTTGCTATTTGGCCTTAAAGCCAGAAAACAGCCTGTTTTGGTTAGCTACTGTTGAAGGGTTAACTACTAATGCTAAAGCGTGTTATCTTGGATTTATAATGAATAATGATAAGAAAATGCCGGCAGCACCCAAAAAAGCAAACTAAATGCTAGGATTTGTAAGGAAAGGGACAGAAAACAACAGAAAACATTATGGTGTTAGTGTACTTGCATCTTGAATACCGTGTGTTGTAATCGTCCCATCACTGTAAAAAGGATGTCGTAAAGAATATGTCACCAGAAGGATTTCTTTAAAGAGGAGACCAGACAATGCTTGTCAGGAATGTTATAGGCTTGGGAAATTACAAGGGAAGAGACATCATGGTGTAATTTTTCCAAGTGTCTTTCCACATGGATCCATGATTTATATTACCATTGCAGGGACTTCTCTTAGTGCACTGAGTAACTGTTTTTTCGCTTACCGTTTACAGCGTGCAAGTGTGTGCTGGTGTGTTCACATTCTGAAACTTCCAAGTTGCTTTCCTTCTGCAATTCGCTCTGTTTCTGTTCCCCATCCTCAGGACTCCCCTTAAAAATCCATTTCCTCTTTGGAATTTGTAATCAATTGATTCAGTTCTACTCTACTGCATAAGCAAGTCTCGCCTAGGACATTACCTAGAAAGAACTGGCAGGATGTATCAGTGTTTAATTACATAATGGACTGTTGAATTTGTTAAGACTGCTTTTGCATACGATTTATTACATTTTACCCAACGTTAAACTCCTTAACTGGAATGAGTACCTCACTGGAAAAAATGTTGCTTATCAGACATTGCATTTGTTGCTTTTATATAAAATTTTGAATTTAATGTAATATGGCACTACTGCTCCAAAAAGTAGTTTTGTTATATTAACTCCTTGCTTTTGATTACATACATTCTTTTCACATACAGGAAGGTATTTTTTCACAACCAAATATGAATCAAGGGTTCTATTGCTTGCTTTATTGTTAGATGATGTGTGGCATACAATCAATATAAAACCAAGTATAGATTTAAGGGCTTTTCCTGGTATAAAGCAGGCAAATAAGGATACGCAAATATATGCAAGATATGCAAATACAGTGGGAGTGAAGAATGCTGGAAGAGCTGTGATAGCTCTCTGCGAGGCTACAGCATATTGTACAGCTATTACTGCCAGGGAGCCCATCTTCATTTGTGAGATCTTGTTGGCAGCCACTTTATGGTCTGTGATATTGATACCTTGGTGTTGTTACCTTGGGATAACCTGGACTTATTAAAAATAAAATAAATCTGTCCATAATAGTTCTGAGAAAAAACTGGGAACTCCTTTTGGAAGCTGGCAGCTGATTTCTGAGCTGCAAACTGGACTTCAAAGAACTGGTCAGCATGACAAAGTCAATGGGAGTGTTGCAGACCCTACAAGTCACTCAGTCTGGAGTCTCAAGGATATATTAAGCCATGTTCTGCTTCATGTGTGCTACAGTAGAGATAATTGTTGCTTCTATGGAAACTCATCACCAGCTGCTGCAGAATGCAGCTTCCCACCTCTGTGCAGTGTGCAGAGCTCCCTGCATCTGTGCTGGCTGCAGGGATGCTGGCATCCCACTTCTCTAGGAGCGGTTTTTGTCTCTACTTTCTGATTTTTGCCTTGGATGCAGTCATTTTGGACCTACATTGTCACACATTTCAGTGTAGATCCAGCCACAAAGCCTTCCAGGTAACACAGTAGTGAGGAAAGTCCATTTTCAAAGTTGTAGCCATGTGGCTGGAAAGCTGACTGGCAGAAAAGGACCTGGGGTTGACAAATGACTGAAAGTGAGCCAGCAGTGTGCCCAGGTGGCCAAGAAGGCCAATAGCACCCTGGCTTGTATCAGCACTAGTGTGGCCAGCAGGACCACAGCAAGGACTGTTCCATCTACTGGGCACTGGTGAGGCTGCACCTTGAATCCTGGGGTCAATTTTGGGCCCCTCACTACAAGATGGACATTGAGGTGCTGGAGAGAGTTAAGAGAAAAGCAACAGAGCTGGTGAAGGGTCTGGAGTACAAATCTAATGAGGAGCAGCTGAGGGACCTGGGGGTGTGTAGCCTGGAGAAAAAGAGGCTGAGGAGAGAACTTTTTGCTGTCTGCAGCTACCTGAAAGGAGGTTGCAGTGATAAGATCAGTGGAAATGGCCTCAAATTGCACCAGGGGAGGTTTAGATTGGATATTAAGAAAAGTTTATTTACTGAAAGTGTTATCAAACACTGGAACATGCTGCCCAGGGAAGTGATTGCACCACCATCCCTGGAGGAGTTTAAAAGACGTGTAGTTGAGGCTGTTAAGGACATGGTTTAGTGGTGGATTTGACTGTGTTAGGTTAATCGTTGTATGGGATGATCTTAAAGGTCTTTTCCAAACAAAACAATTCTATGATTCTATCTTGCTGCAAATACCGTGATGCAGCAAGCTGCAATTTGTGATTCTCTGCCAGGAGTAATAAGAAAGGAAGAAGTAGCAATAAATGGATGAAGTGGTCATAATCCTGGTTGCCTCCAAAATGAGGAAATCTGATTTATTTTTACTTTTTCTTTTTTTATACTCCATTCTTGATGTTTTTCTGTCTGGTAGTAAATGGTCACTGCTGATAATCACATCTTTTACTATATATCATTTACAAGAAACCTGGACCTGAAAGAAGGGTGATTATCTGAAGCACTGGAGTGACCTGACTGCAGAATGTGATTGCACTGTCTGTTCTCCCTTCTGCAGTCAGAGTTACTAGAACTGTGTAATGTCCTGAGTTATTACACAGACAGTAAAGTCTTTTTCCACAATTTGAAAACCTTCCTCCTTTAGCGTGGCTTAGATGCTTGCAGTGCCCAGGAATAGTTTAGAAATGGTTTCTGGGTAGCTACTTTTAGACATGTAGAAGTGATGTGTGTATATTCTGGATCCCCTCAGAGAAATATCTTGAATGAATAATCTCATCATTGTGGCTTTTTTTTTTTTTTTTTTTTAAATATATATACATCCACTAGAAGATGGGATAAATCAGTCTCTGGACATTTGCTGTTCTCTTTCTGCAGATTTGTTGTTGCCCTCCATTATATGAATATAAGATGACCCACAGGTACAATGTTTTCAAGAGTTTTCCATTGGGTAAGCTCTCTGTAAGCAATAAAGACAACTGCTCCCCTTGTAAGGGCCTCAGGCAGAAACTTCACATGCTGTCTGTAAACAGTTGTGAGCAATGGAAACCCTTTCAGGCTGCATAGAGTTTAGAGGGTTATGACAAGGTCTGCTCTTGACCCAGCTATGACATATTCATATCAGAGGTTGCTGAAGATGGTCTTCAGTTACAGCAATTACTTCTGAAGTTCTGCTATCAGCTTTTTGTGAGTAAAGAGGAAAAGGAAGGTTTTACTAAAGGCATTTTTAAAAATTTTGTTCTATTCCTACTTTGCAATTATTGACAAACTAGATTCCCCTGACAGTGGGGGTGGAAATGTTTAACAACAGAGAATGAAATAATAGAAACACATGTTGATAGTGAAGTTTCGTTGCAGCAAGGTGGTGCTTTCCAACTTGTTTTGTAGATGTATCTGGAACTGATACATGAAGCCTACAGGCTGCTCTGATTTGAACTCCTCAAATGTCTTTTAAGAGGTGCTGTTAAAGAACAAACAGAACCAGCTTTTCCTACAGAAGTGCTATTTAGAGCTTTGCTGTACCTCTACTCTTTGCACTTGAAAAAACGTTTTTGGAGACCACTTTGCAAAACTCAAATCAAGTTGCAGATTGGGCTCCAAACTCTATTCCTCATCATGAGGTGTTCCTGCTCATGCTTCTTGCTGTCAGAGCTACACGATACTTCCAGGATCCTACTGGCTGTAATTTCTTACAGCAAGAGTAAGAAGGAAGAAAATCCTATTGGTATCACAAATAGTCACCCCATGTGTGGGGAACCGCAGTGTCTGTTCATTGGAATCCCCTTTGGTACAGGTGAGAGCCCTGTCTCTGCAGACAAGATCATAGCTGAAATTGTTTTTTGGCTTCATCAAACTATTCCTTTACAAATTCTGCCAAGGTGGAAAGGGAAATTAGTGCTTTGGTGAAAGGGACCTGGAGATGACTCTTGGATTGAACCAGATGTGCAGGGGAAGAGCAAAAGGAACTGTGGAAATGAGCTATGGCAAAAGACAAAAATCCCTGCAAGATGTTTGTGCTGGGGATGGAGGCCTGCCATAAGCAAATATTTACATCTTCACAAATCCAAACAAATGTCTCTTGTCTGGGAAAGATTATTTATTTGTTTGTTCAGTTGGCAGTGGGGGAAAGCTGGGATGTGAAGTATTATAAGAACATTTAAATATAAGGCAATATTGCCTGAGAACATTATGTCTCACGGACAACTGAGGAATATTTTCTGCTGTTCATAAGGACCTGTCCTGATATTATGTCAGGGATGCAAGAACAACCACCTTTTTGATTAAAGTTAAGAGTGCAAATTTGGTGTAGTGATTGGAAGCAAGAAGTGTCACTCTTGCAAGAACAAGGCAAGGAACACAAATGTGACACTGTTGAGGAACACGGTGGACACATAGGATAAATAGAGAAGTGTCCAAGCATTGGAGCAAAGCAGAAGAGGAAATGAGGAAAACAACGGGGATATAAAGACAGGCAAAGTAACAGTAAAGAGAAACATGTGACTGTGCTTCTCTTCTGTGTTTGCTACTGCTCTTGCTTGTTTTAATGTGCAGCGAACTGAAATTTGTTGGACTAAAAGGTGATGAGGCCCCTTGGGGCAGACTCTGTGCCATTGCAGATGCAGTAACTGCCCCACCTAGGCGATCATGTCTCCTGGAAGTTATGTTTGACACAGTGTGGTTCTGCTGTGGCAGTCGGGTGAACCAGAGCAGACCCTACTCCAGCCTGGGAGCAGAGAGGAGAAGACTCGGTGAGCCAGGATGCGCTCTGCAGTGGCGCATGTCTGCGTTGTGCTGCAGATGCACGCGCGATGCCTTTGCTGGGTTACCTTGTCCTGTAACCTGGTGCCGGAGGATGCCCTGCAGCATGAGGGCAATGGCTGTGCCAGCAACACTGGCCCAGGCAAGGAGGGGGTGGCTGTTCTCCAATGTGCAGCTCCAGTGAGACAGAAATCCAGAAAGGGGGAATATGGTCAGCAGTGCCGTGGTCCAGTGCAGTTTGTCAGCCGCTCTGTTGCCTGGTAACATATCTGGGAACAATTTTACTGCACCTGGATTGTGAAAGTTACTAAATATCATCATGTTGAAGCTGTGGCCATGGGGCACTTTCTGACTAGATTTCCTCCCAGCACCTCCATGGCCTCTTACTTACCTTCTCTTTAAGAACTATAAATCCTCAGCCCTTTCAGAGTGATCATAGCTCAGAACTGCTGTCAGCCAAAAAGCATGGCAATGATTTCTTCAGAAGGTGAAACCTTTTCCTATTAAATAATAGCCTCCAGCTTTCAGATTAGTTTAATTAAACACCATATTCTAAGCCTAATTCAGCTGAAAGCTGTTTCCCAGATGCTACTTAGCTTCAAACTGAAGGGCTAATTTTTGTTGTTGTTTTGTGTTTTGTGTTGTTTTCACAAGAGAGAATGATATTCTCTCTTTCCAAAAAGCTTGAGGAAGTTCCTGGGCTATGTCACCTAGTTCTGAATTTCAAAGTTCAGGTAATTTAATTGCCACTAGAAGTGGCAGCCTCTTTTTGAGTGCATTGCACAAGGAGTGTAGTTCCAGATGAAGTCCTGATTATTAAATCAAAATAAGTTTCTCTCTTTCAGAAACCCCAATTTGTACTGATGTCACAAGATTGTACTCAACTTGGGTACTAAATTACAGCTGAGTCATAGAGCTAGAAAGAATATTATTTCTGGGGTTTCCAGCACTAGTTACCACTTTTTCATTGCTAGCTGGGTAGAGATCTCAAAGTATTTCCATTTCCAGATTGGTGTTTCTTACCTGTTAATGCAGCCTGGTACAAAAAAATATGAAAAACAAGGCATTTTCTTGATTTGCTTCTCCTGAAGTGGAAAAGAAAAATTAACATTAGAAAGCATTTAATCTTAGATTCTGTTAGAGAAGGGATTGATCGACTAATTTTCCCAAATGGAAACTGATAGATGAAAGCATCTCTAGAGAAAACTTACAAGTTTTTGATGAAAAAGGCAGCACTGGCGTCCCTTGGCAGGACCCCAGTAAATCGATTTCCGTGGCTTGTGCTTGGTAGAGCTGGGATGTGTGCTTGCTTGGTGGCTTCCTCTAGAGCATTTTCAGTTCTGCAGCTCCTCTAGAGCATTTTCTCTGCAGAAAATCCAGAGAAATTTCCAATAAGGAGCACAGACACTGGAGTTTCTTAGGTCTTTTGCAGAAATAAATCATTTGCTTACATGACCTTCCCACGAAGCCCCAGCAGACTTGGTTCAGCCTGTCTGGTGGCTGGTGGGTCACTGCTGACACCACTGTGGTTCAGACCTGAACGCAGCCAAATATAATCAGAGCTCTGGAGACAGAAGAGCTGGAGATGAAGGATGCATTTGTTCCTGGGAGAAGCAAACTGTTTCATTTTCTTGGAAAAGCACCTACAGTTTCCAGAAGAATAATATTAACGATTTTGCTCCTCCAGGAAATAAGGCGTCTTTAATGCTTCATTCTGATTCAGAAACCTTTTGAAATTTCAGAATTGCTCTCAGAAGTTACCAGCTTTGCCTAGAAGCCGCTGATATTTGTCTGTGTGCTTTATCTCTCTGCATTGCAATAGCTTTGAGCTGGATATATTACTTGATTTTTAATCTTACTATTGTATGAAATATAGCCTTAAAAATGATAACTTTCCAGTACTTCTTTTTAGTTGGTTGTTTGCTTAGGCTGGCTTCATGCTTGTCATAGAACATCAGCATTGTAAAAACTTATGATGCCGTAAAAAGCACCATCATACTGTTTGGACTTTGCAGAGGTAGGCTGTTTAGGATATGGTTTGTGAGAGAATCAGAAGAATAAAGGAATGGTTCAATCTTATGTGTAATTCTTCAGAAAGATTGTAAGGTGGGGGGAGCACAAGAAGCCCTCTCTCCTAAAATTTTACCTGATTTGCTTTATAAAAAGAAAAGCTCTAAATGCAAAAAAGATGCAGTTCCTCCTATTAGTACACATTTCATTCCTTGGTAACTGTTTCCAAGCTGTATTGTTAATGATGAGAACCAAATCAAAACTCATTTTAGGCTTTGAAATTACTTGACAGTTTTTTCTCTCCTGTTTTAAAGCTCTTCTGAGTGGGTTGAATCAGTCTGGTTGATGCTTTCTCTGTAGTAACTCCAGTGGCAAGCAGCCTCATGCTGGAGTCAGTGGCCTGAAGGTGCAGGGACTTCTCGAGCAGGGTTAAACCAGTCACAAAGCCTGAATTCCAAAGAGCAGCAAAGCTGTGCCCCAGCTGTGCACTTAAACTAACTCAAGTATTTGGGTCTCTCTGCTCCCCTGTGAAGTGTCAGTAGCTCACGTAAAGCAGAAACAGAGTACGTGGTTGCACAAATTCAGCAGCAGTTAATGGCGTGTTTGTATGGGCTGTGTTGTTGTGGTGTGTGGTGTTTGTTCTTTTTTTTTCCTTGACTGCTTCAGCTCCATCTGTTTCATATTGGAAATCTACAGCTGTATGGATGTTTGCCAAATATTCCTTAGAGGCATGATGTCAAATGCCAGCCAGGGAACCTTGCACTTTGGATAGAGAAATAGTCCCATCTCTCTGAAATTACTTGTTTTCTTGATTTCATGGTGCTGAGTCTAGACAGAAGAAAATTGGTGAATAGCAGTGTTCCATCTTTGGTTTAATTGAAGAGGTTATTAAAAAAAACCCCTTGTTTGGTTCTCGTGATTTTGCATTTAAGTACATCTTTTCTTTTTCCTAGTTCCCAAGTGCATGGAAAGCATTTTGAATTTAGTGCCAAAATTGAACTTTTTGCTAACATGCAGACGTGCACCTGAAAGTGAGGTTTTTCATACTCTGAAGGGTAAGGTGAAAGTGTGTTGAACAAAGATAAACTGTATTTGACTGTGAATTTGCATCAAAGTTATTGTACGTTTCTGTTCCTAAAACAAATTTCCCTTTGCTAAAAGCTGTTGAGATGTTAAAAGAACCTTTACAATCTCCTTAATCTAGTGATCCATCTCTGCAGTCAACTCATAATTATTCCCAAAACAGAGACTTATAAAACAGACTAAGGACCTTTTCAAAAGGGAGGTAGTAACATATTTCGGTCCAAATTCAGTTAAAACTTGAATTTGCTGTTATGTAATGGCACAGATATTACATGTCATAGTTAGGTAGCAGCAAAAACCTCTGATGGTAAGATGGCACAGCAGATAAAATGATCTTCTGCTCCAAAGATGACAGCAATTTTAGCTTCTGACCAGGGATTACTCTAAGGGACAGAGTGACCATGAATGAATCATTGCACTGCTGAATCTCATGCCTTGGAAAGTCTTTATTTCTTTTTTTTTTTTTTTTTTTAATTACAAGAAATTAAGTTTAACAACATATGAAAATAAAATCTTCAATAGCAGAATCTGATTAAAAGTGAATGAGGCAGACAAGCCTCAGTCCCTGCATGTCCAGGGTCTCCTGGGAACCATGTGATGTGATTTTTATCACAGATGGAGTGGAAGCTGCTGGTGTCTGAGCTGTGCTGTGGCCTCGGCCCTCACGGGAGGTAGGAGCAGGGCTGGAGATGGGCAACACCTGTGGCAGGAGGGCTGACTCTGCTCCACAGAAAACACCCGTTGCTGATCATGAATGCAGTTCCCAGGCACCCGCAATTCAAAATGCGCATATATAAAAACCTGCTGCGTAAGCTGGTACCCAGTCTGCAGCCCAAATGTCATGTTGTCACACTGATAGCGGGAAGTGAATTATTTGAAGTGATGTTCTACTATCCCTTATCAAACCAAACATGTGGAATTTTGTGTTTACTGACTCTTCAGCTTCCCTGGGCTGAAACGCTCAGCAGAGAAATTGGGTTTTAATATTTGTCTGTAATTGTATTTCTCTTCTGTGTAATCAGGAAGATTGATTGAGAGTCTTCTGTTCCATCAGGGACACTTCACCTCCTGCCTTTTGGGCAGCAGGGTGGGTGAAAGGCGGTTCGAGTCCCCTCACAGTTCTTTCATATGGTAAGAGCATAGGTGGTGTCTGTCTTCAATCCCTGAAAATCCATGGGTCTTTCAGGTTGAAGTGAACAGAGTATTCTGGGATATCAGTAGTGATTTCAGGACATGAGGAAAATTGTTAAACAACCTGGAGTTTTGCAGAAGACTCCCCAGTGTTTCAAACTGAGGCTTAAACCAGTTTTTTATCATGGTATGTCATTTGTTTTCCTTCGCGTGGAAAAAAATATAAAACCAATGAGGCAAAGCAGAGAGGAACAAGTATGGTGCTAAATATATTAACGCCTACTATAGAAGCAGCTTTCCTTCTTTGGGACTGATTTTGCTGAGAAATAAATGTGAAGCACTTGTGAAATAAGTCACTCAATTTGCCCATGCAAAATAAGTTTGCTAAACTTAGGACAATGCATCTTATGTTTACTAATGTAACTGTAGCTATGAAGACTTTAGCTAAAGAACTCTCAATTACATTTCTGGTGGCTAATATGAAAACATTTTTGTATGTGACTTCAATATGCATCTCTGCTGGGGAAGGGAGATGAAAGCCTGATTGTGCAGCATCTTCCCTGTTTCATCATGTTTTTGAATGGATTGAGGAATATACTCAACTTTGAACAAAAAATTGCCCATCTCTGCTGATAAACCCTAGTGCACTTGCAGTATGCTCTCAAAGTGTTACTTGTTGGGTTTACTTAGGGGTGCCCCACTCTTTCTTGCTTCCCAGGCAAAAGTGACCACTTGCACAGAAGTCAAATATAACTATTTATATATAAATTTATCTCTGCTGCGCTAACCATCAGTATTGAAGAGGCCTTGCTAACAAATGTATGGGATATTCTGAACATCACTGCAGAAGGTCAAGGTTTTATTGCTCTTCGCACTTTGGTACCAAAACACTTGATAGAGAGGAAAAGATCAAAGAGGCCAAGCATGCTGCTATACTTTTCTCTTTTTCCTGCTCTGGAAGAAAGGGCATCCGAGATGCTTTCCTCCTGGCTTTGGAGTCAATCTGAGCTGATAATTGATTTTTCTAGAGCACAGAAGGCCAAACAGTGACTCATGGGCTAAATCCTGTTTGCAAAGCAGTCTTATGACCTGTGAGAGTGATGAATGACTGGTGCTGTGTGACTTACCTGCTCCTCAGCATGGAGTAGTGTTGCTGCTTGTCCAGAATGGTTCACGGTGCTGCTACTCCCAGAAAAAGTAGGGTACAGGGTTGGTTGAGCAACAGGCTTTCTGGGACAGCTCAGAGCATGGAAATAAACTGTCCTGTCATCACTGTAGGTTTTAGTATAGGTCATAGATTCTGTAAGGACCTTGTCAATCGCTGTACTAAATTGTACAGTCAAGAACAAAGCTGTACTAAAAATTTTGTTGAAATATTTGTGTTTAAAATGCTCATAAAAATCACCGGCACATAAAAGCAGGAGTGACAAAGCTGCTTTAATGTGTTTAAAACAACAAGAAAACTAACGTGCTGATAACTACAATGATTAACTGGACAGGAAGGTGAAAAATAAAATGCTGCAAGAATTGCAGATGTACCCAAAGCTGAAAAGCCTAATGCAGAGGGGAAGGAAACTTGCAACAGCAGGTTTGGTATAGAAAGCTATTTGAAGCAAGTTGTCTATGTGCACCTGAGTTTATGGGCTCGAGCTGCAAGTAACAAAACCAAAATAAGCTCTATTTGTTATGAATCATTATTGACTAAATGATTTATAGTGCAAGTAGCTTCTACAAGTACTGCAAATGCAGGCAATTTTATATTGCCTTTCTTGCTGATTGGAATAAGGTCACATTGACTCCATGTGACATTTGTTTGCATTAATTATAAACTTTCTGTACAGTCCTCCATGCTTGAGACACACAGCATGGTGAGACTTTTGGAGGTGAAATGATTGGTACCAAAGAACAACAAAGTTAATACTAATAAAATCACACCTTTCCTCTGCTTGGCTGCAACATGCATGTGGCCTGGAGTTTGGGAGAACCATTTCAGGATTGAAGAATTTCTGAAATAGTTATTATAAACCAGGATGTTGTTGCTGTGTCTCTCTGGTTGTTGGGCATGGGACAGTGGTCTTGCAGTAGCCAACAGGAAAAGTGAAGGGTCAGGGAACTAGTGCACCAGGCTCTCAGCTCCTTCATACATCTAAGTAGCTTCTTTTTCCTTCAGGCTGTCTCCATCTCCCAACCAGAGCAGTATTCCATGAGTAGTGGAGTTTGTGCATAGAAAGGGAAAAGGGGTAGGCCCTTATCTTTGCTCCTGACAACAAAATGAAATTAACATTTTTGAGATGAATGGAAAAAAATGAAACAATGCACTGTAATAAAGGACTACTTTTGCAATGCTTCTGTCCAGTATAGTGGAATCATGATATTTCATTATATTACTTAACTTCCAAATTAAAACATTTTCTTTTTCAGGTCAAGTTCACTGCTTGTTATATGAAAAATATTTAGCATCAATGCACCAAAAAAATTCATGTCAGCCATCCAAGGAATCAGAACTTCTAGAAAGGAAAATGATTACTAATTGTGGATTTTTCCCAACCCACAGAAAATTCTATTTTTGAATATATTCAACATAATTGCTCATTATGTAAGTATGTTAAAATGTACAACACCCTTACCATGTCGTCTTTCATTGAATGTCATGCTGTGAGTTACAAATCTGTTAGTGTAGATGTAGAACTTGCACATTCCAAATGCAAAGATCTATTTTCTGTTCCAAGTGTTTTACGAGACCATCTGTGAGTGCCAGTTTGTAAGAAGCAGATAGGAGCAATACGCGCTTCCATGCAGGTTGTACATAAACTCTGTACTCTTTCTAACTACTGTAACGTGCAGTTTGTCAGCTTTAGAATGCCAACCAAATTTTTGTCTTAAGTTATGATAATTTATGCAGTATTTATGTACTGGAGCTTTTCCATAACTGCTTTCTGACTAAGAAACCATTAGGAGCCCAAACTATAAAAATCATAATTAACTGGGTATGTGGTATAGCTGTCTAGCAGTGATCTCTTTATGCAGGAGATGTGGTCTGCTTTACAAATGAGAATTTAATCATCAGCTCTATACCAGATTAGTACAAGGGAGACAATCTATCACTACAGGTTAATCAGGTGTAATGGTGGCTTTTTGACAATGGAACTGTCCCAGGAAGAAGCGTAGTGGTGTGCTGCTGTACAGATTAAACCAGCTCAAAACCCAGGATGCAGTTCAGCAAGGACACAGCTGGAGAAAGCCCTGAGGGATTCTGGCAAGGTTAGACCATGTTCTCTCTGAGCCCATCCATGGGTACAAATGTGCTGCTTCTGTCAGCTGGTGTTTATTTTCTGTCTTTTCTGCTTTCACCAAATGACACAGTTGCAATGATCCGATGGATTGCCTGGGATTTGTGAAAGTCAAAGTACGTGAAGAGTTTTAAAGCAGAGGATGGTTTAGGTTGTGTCACCGCTGTTACTCGCAGTCCAGCACGTGTATGTCCTGGGGAGGACCTGAAGCTATCTGAAATCATGTTGTTTTGTTAGTTTGAGGCTTCTCTTCCTGTGGCACAGAATTGTCTATGTCAAACACTAAACAATTATTTGACATGAATGAGTCTTTGCCAGATTCTGCCTTGATGCACTGATTCCCTTGGCCGTGTAGTTGCTCCTAAATGTATTTTTGCAACTCTTTGTGAGACTAAACATATAATTTTATGCTTTATGGATATTCTAGTTTTTTATGTGTATTAATCTTGTATAAAAAGAAGAAGCAAATCTTCCCTGAGATATTTTCTGTCCTAAGAGAAAAGAATCTCATTAGGAAATGTGATTCTTCTGGGTGTCTCACTGAAATTGAGCTTTTTGGTTTTTAACCAGTGTTTGTTGTTGTGGTGGTGTTTTTTTTTTTTAACAATCTGTATTTGATTGAGCTTTCCGGTGCCCAGCCTTGCAGGAAAGTAGCAGTGCCCAAGAGGCAGGCTCTCATTCTGACTTACCGAGATGTCCTGAGTGTGATACTTCTTATGCCACACACAACCCAGCAAGCTGAATACTCTTCTATAAAACAGACGAAGGTCATGAAACTGGGCATCTTCAGTGCAGCCACATGAAAATATTTGAATTACAAGTACAGTTTTGCAGAAAGGTAAAGCCGGGTGGCTACAGAACACTTGCTTTACCTGCCAGCTGGCAGAAGAGCTATTTCTCCCCCAGTCTCTCTGTTTGAATGCAAAAGGTCTCTTGTTGCTGATCACAGTTCTAATTTTGCTAGGAAAAAAAAGAAGAAAAATCTGTGTCAATGATGCCGCAATCTAAACTATTATGCTCTGTAGGTTTTTGTGAGCATTTCTTGATCAGTGTGGGCTGCCATAGATACTATTATTATCTTTCCACATTTCCTCTGTGCTGCACAAGATTGCTGTCAGATTCTAAAGACTGTCTGGTGCTTATGAGGGGTTAGCGAAGAAAATTAACTTTGTGCAGGCCAAGTGAGGTAAAGATGAGCTTAGGATACATTTTATTTGAACATTTCACCAAACTTTAGGTAAAGCTTTTTAAGGATTAAAAAAGCTAACCTACCACCCCCTACTTATTCCACACCATGTCCTATCTGTCCATCCAGCAACAGCTCTTCTCATCTGAGGGAGAAGTATTGGCTCTGCCTTCACCCCCCAAAATTCAAAAATGTTTGAAGCGTTGATGGCTTCCTGTTCCCTCATATATATATATATATATATTTTAAGTGATTTAACTCCTGAGTTCTATGTTATGGCCTGTCTTCAGAAATGATCATAAATTATGCATTTATTTCAGCCTCGTTTCCTGAGGCAATTAAATCTTGTTCAGGCACATTGCTGGTCTGTCCCTCTATGTTCACCTGATAACTTTTTAACCCCTTGTCGGAACTGACAGAGAGGTAGATATCTAACTTATGGAATTCCTCCAGATTTTATGAAAACAGATGGTTAATTAAAGGAAAGCAGCTCAATTGATGTCCGGAAGGGAAATGTTTTACCACGTGCTTAGCCCTTGAGTTCTTCAGGGAATCTACATGAAAGAAATAAAAAAATATCTCAAGTACAACAAAGCTTTTGCTATTGCCAGCAGTGTGTCACACATCAGGGAATCCAACCACTGGCACTGTTAGTCCTGCAGCTCATACTTTCTTGTTTCCATTTACTCTCTTAATGAAAACAAACAAAACTAGTTAGACAGTTGATTTAAGATTTGTATTTCCACACCAGCTGTTTCTTTTATGCCTTTATTTTTGTACTATTGTACTAAAAATAAGCTTGTATAAGGAAGTGAAGGAGCTAATGTTGTGAGTGGTCTTTTTCAGTTTGGGATGGATTTTCTTAGTGTGAGTGTGTGTGGAAGTGGGCATAGAGCTGTTGTCCTGGGTTTGGAATTGGTCTGGGGGTGAATTCTGCTTTCACCAAGCTTTGGGCAAGAGATTGGACTCGATGACCTCCTGAGATCCCTTCCAAGCTTACTTGTGCTGTGGATTAGAGCTTGATAATTTAAAAATAACAGTCACCCTCCTAATGAAAAAATCAACCTGTGTTTTCAACCTCCCTGTAACCAGCATCGTCTGGCATCTGTGCTCTCCCAGAATATTGCCACAAAACTTGTGCAGTGAGGCTACTGCAATTTAAACACCTTCGAAGACTCTGAGATTGTATCAGAAATTATACCTTGTGATTTTGAAGACATGTCTGGAGACTACTTGCTAGAGGAAAGAGAGGAAGGCTTTTTTGTACATTGTTTCATAGCCTGTGGTTTCAATACTGCATTTGAACCACCTCTCCTTATATTTCTGTGACTGCTCTTGGACCCATTGAGTTGCTTTCTTCTGAGCCCTGGATAAGGCAATGTCAAAGATAAATTAGTTCCTGTAATTAGGGATTGTGTCTGGATGCCTGACCTAGCTGGTGGAACGGTAGCTAATGCATGAGCATTGTGAAAGCCTGTTCTAGTATAAGAAACAAGTTATTGACACAACTGCAAATTGTTCACCTGACAGGGAGAGGAGCAGAGCTCAGAGAGGGTATTTCGGTGTATTTCTGGGATATCATGCTGCACAGCTTGTGGCTGTGGTATCGTGACAAATGAACTCCTCGAAAAGGGTAAGCTTTGAAGGTGCTCTGTGGAGCTGGAATCACAATTTTGCTAAACTTATTTATGTTTATTTGACAGTAACTATGAAATTACATCCGAAACTATAACTTTGACCTCAGTTTTGGAATCTAGAATGGTCATAAGACCATTCTTTACTGCCACTGAAACAAAAGGAAGCGTTTTTGCAGAATTATGCTTAAGGATTAAATCTCTTTGGGAGAGAAGGGCATTTTTAATTGATGAAAAATGTTACATTATTTCAGAGAAGGCAAACTGAGTATAAGCAGCAGTAAAGCATGGACCCCAAAGAAGACTGGGAAATATTGCCTCCCTTATTTAATAATAATTTTCCAGTATTTGTTACAGTTGAACTGTACTTTCTTGTCATAACTTTTATGATGTGAAATACTTTTTAAGCTCTCTTTCCAGGGCTCAGGAGGTGTTATGCATGTTTGGTTGGAAAAGTATCATTAAGATCATTTTAGAATGATATGGAATTAGTGGCATAAAACCAAGCTGCTGAAATGATGCAATTTTTGAAACACATTTCGCTATTTTTGAATCTTTCATCAAATATTGTGAATGATGCCTATGCTTTATTTTACTAATGAAAAAGCCTTTATTGGGGGTTATATTGTCATAATGGATCCATTTGATTCCTGACAGCTCTAGACAAAAAAAGAAAGGGGAAAAGGACCACTAAAAGTCTGAAGAGTTTCAATCCATGTTGGTGTTGCCATGTTATCCTTCATTAAATAAACAGATTTCTAGACAGAAAAAAGCACTAAACAGTTACTTAAACAGCCTGTGGGGGGCAAAAGACTTTGGCCATTGACTTGCTGTCTTTACTGGAGAGAGAGAAAACCATTCAGAAGCATCTCTAAACTAGGGGACTCTGAAAAGACATTTCTTTTAAACAAAACTAGTCCTTTTATATACTTGCAGTTTCATAAAACAGCTTAATCTGCATATCATAAATAACATAACTTTGTTTCTTGAGGTCTCAGACCAGTCTCTAGAACAAGGCAAGTTACTTATCTACCACAGCTACCCAAATCTTGTAGTCCTGGATGCTCTTCAGTGCCCTTCGCTGATCTGGCAGGTTGGGGAGCAGCTCTCTGCTCCTCATGGCCTCTGCATCAAATAGAGATTCTTTTGACGGAAAAGGGAAGAAAAAGTGGTGCAATGTGAAAGTGTTCTGGAGAAGAAGGCAGTGGGATTGGGAAGTGAATTTGGAGAACAGCAGCATTATCTGTAAAGACGTGTTTTCCAGTGGATCCCATGAGTGACAAAGGGCTTCTGGAAAAAATAATTGCCTTGCCTTCCTTAGATCCTCACACTCTTAACGGAAGAACTAGTCTAATTCTCTTTCTTGTTGTCCACTGAAATTGGTAGTGTGAAGTCTTCAAAAGAGCTCATGATAACTTTATCTCAGAAAAGCTCTTCTGCCCTGTTCTTTTACCTCTTTGCTTCCTTTGACATATTTGAGCACAGTTACTGCTTCCAGATATTGTCTTGAATAATAAAATTGCATGGTGTTTTCTTCTTCCTCTTGGTCTCTGACTGCCTTTACATGTACTGGATTTTGGGCTTTCCATAATATGATCATTTTTTTGTTGTGTCTGCATGCTAGTATTGGGCATTATTATATTCTGTATTATATTACAAGTAAATAGAATGCTAATAATTAGATTGGAAAGAGCCAAAGGAGAGAGAAATTATGAATAGGACTGCTTATTATCTTTCAGTTCTATGATTTTGATTCTTTTTTCAACCTGTAGAACTACCTCTGCAATTAACGCAGCCACTATATTCAAGAAGTGTTTGAATGGAAAATATTTTGGCATATCAAAGGAAAAGTGACACAAGTGCTGTGAAAGGTTTGATGATGGTGCTATTCTGCAATGTATTCACGCCTCCAAGGACCATCAATTCCTCTGATAAATGTTAGAACATTGAGCCTGTCACAAGGGAGCATGTGCAGTGGTAGCAAAAATGTTTTTCCTACTGGGTTTGGTGTCTTCAGAAAGTGGTGATGTGTCTCCTGTTTGCCATACTTCACTGTTTCTGATATAAGTATACAAAGTGGAAGGTGTCCTTTTCAATGTATATTCCCTTGATTGGGACCCTTTGCGCAGTTTTTGAAGGGAAAAGGCTTTAGTGTGGGTAAGTATCTTGTTCTACGTTACCCTCCTTTTTGGGGATTTTATTGAGTAAGTAATTACATTAGCCACAGGTCTTTTGACTTCTAATTCTGCTTCACTTGGCTTCTGCATCTAGGAAACAATAGAGAAGAATCAAAAATTTGACATAAAGATAAATTAATTACTCTTGGTCTGTTTACCCTACCATAAACATGTGGAAAACTTATGGCAATTGATTGTGTGTTTCGTGGTGGGGTGGGCGTGTGGTTCCCCCCCTGCCCCCAACTTCTCTTCTGACACATGGTAGTGCAGAAGAATGGGTTAGACTTAATCCTGGTTATTTTCACAGTTTGAAGCGAACACACAGAGTAACTGCAAACTGTTGTGATGCTGAGACTCCTCCTGTCAGGGTGGCTATTTTAAAACACAAGTCATGATGCCAACGTGGGCATCAAACAGGTTGGGAAAGAGAATTTTCTGTGAATTTAGCATAGTCATGTATCTTGCTCCTAACCTCTCTACATAAAATACTTAGTTTTCCTGTGAGATCTGTAAGATGAGCCTCATAATCTCTGAAATTTCCACCTTTAAAAAAGTTCGACAGGCCATTTCTTCCTACCTAATTAACAGTTCTGTTACATCAAACTACTCATTCTGCTTCTGACATTTGTGCAAGTCAATGGTAAGCAGGAGCTGGAAACCAGTTTATCATCATTGTTGTGCTGTGTGGCTGCCTGAAGGTACAGGGAGCCAAAACCAGGTCAGTGCCTGGGGAAAAGATTCCACATAATTTTAGAAATGCAGTTTTAAGGCATCACAATCTGTAGTTGTTGTGAGGATCCTAAAACCAGCTTTCCTGCAAAAACACCCCCAAATTCCTGTATGGCCAGGAACTGTATAGAATAACTGGGAAAACGAATTTTTTTTTATTGAGAATGTGAACTCGCTGCTCTAAATAAATTTTGATACCCAGAATTAAAGTTGGATTTTGCAGTTCTTTTTTTTTAATAGGAAAAGATGATATGCAGCCAGTACTGTTGATCTTAGTGTTGTTGTGTTTCCCCTCCAACTTTTTTCCTCTCCATAGAACTTCTTATTAAAGTAATTTAAATAATAATTCTACCATGGAAAGCTAATAGCTTTAACCCACCCTCTAATTGCCCCCACCCCAGCATATTTAAGATCTTCAAAATAACTTCAACCAAATTTTAGATTTGAAAATATTGTGGATAGCTTCTCAGAAAATGTTTAAAACATAGTACTGGCAGGTTTTTCTTCCACAAAATTTCACTTATAAGAAAAACAGAGCAATTTTTAAGTGAAGGGGTCTGCCAGCTGAATGACAGTGGTGTTTGACTCTTGCTGGCACTCCCTGCTATGCTTCTGTGCCCCTTAGACTCCTTGCGGTTATTTTCTGTCTTTACTACTTCTATATCAGTATCCGTTGCATCTTTTACAACCCCTCTCTCAGGCTAAGATTTTTCATAGTTATTTATGTGTCGTACTGAAAAAAAAGGAATCAGGTATCTTGCCTGGATTTATTGTCATTTATTTAGGTAGGGCTGCATTCGGAGGAGGTTATTACTCAGATATTTGTAGATTAATATGATGTTCTGTTTTCTTCTGTTGTTACATGACCCTTGGAAGAAGGGCCATGGTGTGAGAGCTAACATTTTTTGGCTCAAATGTTATGGCCAACTATCTCACTTTGTTCTGTGAAATGTATTTCTGATAGTACTCTACCTTACCCAAATGGAAGAAAGTACCTATTGGTCTTGCATCACCTGACCTACAGCATCCCTCTGCTGCAGCAATTTGAATGTCGTTTCACTCACCTTAAGCTCAAAAAATAGAATATCAATGACATAAAAGTAATTTTCAGAGAGTGATGCCCTCAGTGTTAAGCCTTATATCATCATTGCAATAGTACAGCAAAAAATGGAAACCTTCCAAAGTGAATTAATTGTCTGATATGTATTCTTTATATATTAAAACGAAAATATTATAAATCACTTAACATGATTTCTTTCTACCTCTATCGAATCCATGTATGTTCCTGATCTAATGACCTTCAGGGCTATTGGCTTTTTATTTTTGTGGTTCAGTGTCAGGTGAACAGGGAACATAAAGTCTTCTCTAGTCCTTAAAGCAAGACCTGCATTAGAAGTGTTTTTCAAAGACTTGGAATAATGTCCCTGTTGATGTATTGCAGAACTGTTGTGAGTGAAGAACCCCTGAGCTGAAAACATCCATAGCTCTAGAGTGTGTCTGTTGTTGGATGTGTGTGTACCTCCTGCACATTGCCCTTCAGGCATTGTGTACAGGGACAGAGATGATGCTATTGGGTTTTTTGGTGTTGTACAGAGAGGTTGGACAATAGATGTTTTTGCTGTTGTTCAGGTACTGTACTGTATTTTTTTCAGTTTGGCTGCAGGCTCCGATGTGAGTTTGGATACATTATTTCTTCTGTTCCTTCATGTCCTGTATGTAATGACAGGGTGATAATTCTTCCTCTGCTTATTTCTCATTCACTTAGTTTGTAACCTCTATGGTGATATAACGGCTCCGCGCTTTGCATGAACATCAGAGCAGGGTTTTGGTCTTGTCTGTGACTCTGGCTGCCACTAATAAGCAGTAAAACATGCAGCATCTATTGCAGGTGTTTTGCTTTGTTCTTTTTTCTTTATTTTCATAAAATTTTCCAAAATGTAGCAAAGGAAATCGGGAGAATATAAACTGGTTAGTGACTATCAAATATTGTGGGGCTATGATGGATTCTCTCTTAACATGTATTTTTGAAAGGATCTTTCTGAAATACTCTGATTCTTGAGGGTGTTTGGTCAGGGGGTTGGATGCCCTTCATTTGCTGCAGAAGCTGTGGCCAAGAGCTGATGGTGGTGTTTCTTGGATCTGTGCCCTGTGAGTCGGCATGCATGGCAGCACCAGAGGCTGGATGGGAGACATTATTTAGCAGTGGATGCTCACAGACACTGTCATAAATATGGGCTGAATTCAATGCCACAGCAAATTCTGCTATGCTAATCCACCTAGCTATCCTGAGCATCAGAGCTTTGGGGGGTAAATGAGAACTGGAGATGACTGGGCACAGTTCCTGAGGCATGCAAAACCCCCAGTACATGCACCCAAAGCACTATGTTAAAGGACTATATAGAGGTTCCTAATTCAAGCACTTAAAATTTAGTAAATGCCTCCCCCTTGTGCATGTGCATTAGGATACAGCTTGTATTGTGTGGTCTGCAGTGTTTTGCAGAGGGACAATGTCACATCTCGCTCAAGAATGAGCAGCTTCATCTGGGGCTGAACCGGGGTTTTGCAGGAATCTGTGGCTGCTGATTCGGAGTTTCTGTTGTTGCAGAACTTTGAAGGCATCAACGACTGTGGAGTTACAGGAGGAAAAGGGAGAATCTCAAACATCTCCTTCTAATCTGAGTTGCAATTTTTTAGTTGCCCTAAGATTTCATGGACACTGTGATATTTGGGGAGTTGACTTTGAGTTTTTAAAATATGGAGAGGAAGAAAAACCAAAGACATAATAAAAGATAAAGAGCAAATCTCTGCACACACTTCCCCCTCCCTTCTTCCCTTTCTTTCTCCACCTTTCCCCACCGCCCCCCTTCCCCACCTTATAGTATATGGCACTTTATAGTGTCTGGGTAGAATACTTCTAACTATTTATCTGTATCTGTTTATTGTCTTTATCAGAAGGATACTACAAATACCTATATAAAGTCTTTGAAACCAGACCATATTATTTCTGTCAGAACAGCCATATTTCTGGAAGCCCACAAATCTCTTTAACATCTGTGAATGTTCAAGGCGAGTGTGATATGAAGATGGTTTTAAGCCTGACAAGCTCACCAGAGCCCTCCTGGATCAGCAGTGGATACCTATATTTTCAGGGACAGCTGAATCCACCCAAACACTTCTGATGTTTAAGAAAACCTGTCCTTTTCTGTTGAAAGTGTGATAAGTAACTCTTGTAACAGCCCTTTAGAACCCATTAATCTTTAGCAAGAGCTGAGGGGGCCTGAGAGTTTCTCAAAACCACTTTGGGTAGGGAAAACAGCCACCTGGAAAAACCCACCTGCTCCTCATCAGTGACTCTTGGCTGAGGCTCCTGTGACAACTCTGTGTTTTGACCCATTTTATTTTTCAGTTTATGTTCTTATAGTTAAATTAAAACTCTGAACTGCTTTTCACTTGCAGAGGAGAGAAACTATTTTCTGTATGCTCCGCTGTGTGGGACTGTGACAATGACATAGTTTTACATTTATGGGAGTTTCCAAGACTTTGGAAATATTTTAAAACAGTTCCTGAGCATCTTGAGCTGGCACTGACTCTTGTGGTGCTACGGATTCCTGGTAGCACAAGTACTGAGACACATGACTGACATGCTGTGGTGCAAATAGCATTGGAGGCTTTGATTTCTGGATCCAACCAATCCCCAATGCCAGTTGATATTTAACTTAACTGCACACATGTGTAATATGTGTGCATATGTGTCAGAATGCAGAGAAATGTCCTAAAGAAACCAGAAAAAGATATATATCTATTTTTTTTTTTCTCTTACAATGAGCATAAAAGCTGCTTCTCATGGTCTGGTCTGTACATGAATTTTTGCTCCTTTATCTTGCCTGGTTTGCCACCATCACTGATTGCTGATGAATGGTGATTGAACTTAAATGCTGAATCCTCTACACCAGTTCAAAAATCCCCTGGTCGATAATAAACTGACCGTATTAATGTTCAGAAGAGATGTTACCATGTGAAAATATTCATTATTATTCTAACTAGCAAAAAATAAGCATATGAAATATGAAGCTTTAACACAAATACATTGGTCAGAGGAAAATCTCTCTACTTGCAGCCCGATGCCAGAATGATTAATCTGTTGGTTTATGTAGTTCCCTTCTTTCTCCTTTGCCTGACAGAATCACTGAAGCTCATGGCTCTGCCCTTTATTCACCATTTCTACTGGTAAATTTTGCGTGAAAGAAAAAAAACCCCAAACATGTTATGTGTTTGTGTAGAGAATAATTTTTTTTTTGTTACCTATCTAGAGAAATATTTTTCCTGTCACAATTGTTTCCAAGGAGGAGCATGTTTCCATTATTTGCTCATAAATTTGATTGGTTTTTATGTGACCTCTTTGTGCTTCTAAATGCTTAAAGCTAACTCAGGTATTTGGTTCTTAGAGCTGAAATTTCTATATACCTATTACACACAGTCTGAAACTTAGACATGTTAGGAAAAAATGTGTTCTGAAATATAGATGTACTTTTTGAAGCAATGCTTTAGTTTAGAGAGTATCCATTGAAGTTTTAAAGATACCTCATTTAAAAGACATATTTCATATACCCTTGAAACACTTCTTGTGTCTGAAAATGTCACCACAGTCAAAATGAATACAATTTAAATTCCAGAGTACTTAATCTGATTACATAAATAGAAACCTCCAAACATCATTGAGTTTATATTGATTCCATTTTTCTGAGGATTGCATTCACTGCATTAAAACTTTACAAAAGAAATCAATCATTTTTTGCTCTTATGAGGAGTCTTTTTTTAATTAGCTTTATTTCCAATGTGACATTAAGAAAAGACAGTTTCTTAGCTGCTTTGTAAAAGCTGTTGTGTTTTCTCACTGTGATCTTTTCACAAAAATCAATTGGGAAGGGCAAAAACCTGAACTGAGATACTGGACTATCAAGAATACAGGACAGACTTAAGTACATCGCCTTGAGCTGTCCCTGTCCCTTGTGTGCACCAAACCCCTACCTTCCTGCAGAGCATAAAACCAGAAAAGCGCATGAATGAGCCCGTACCACTATATGTGTGTGTTTCACAGTAATTTCTCGTGTTGTATCTCATAACTTAAACATGAATTTTAAATTTATATCTAGCCTATTAAGGAGGAATGTAGCATTTCAGGTACCGATTAACTATTCTAATGCATGGTGACAATCTGGAATTTGTATGGCAACAACCTGGAATTTGCACGGCAAGCTGATCAGGACTATTTTGCAACAGATTTATCTAGTCCTACCCCATCCACTCCTTTTTTGTTTGTTTGTTTGTTTCTTTGGAGCATTCGGTCTGTTCAGAGTCAAATAATTACATAATTTAGGAAAAAGGAGCCTTGATGAGAAGCTGCATCTCTTAGCCATACATCAGACAAGGTGTTGCTGTTGGATCTTGTCACTAAATAGGAGGGGCATCAGCACAAAAATAGGTCTTTGCACCCCTTGACCTCTGTGTTAAGAAGTATTTGTGTAAGAATTCAACTTCTGCTGCAGTGAACAGAACTGATATGTGTTTCCATTCATTCAAAAGGGGACTTCTCGCAATGCTCACATCCTTGGGAATGGCAAGTGAGAGTCACCAGCAGCCGTTCCCCGACTTTAGCATTGGACTAGTTATATTTTTGGGCAAAACTGTAGTTGCTATGTAAATCATTCCAGCTGGAGTTTGGTTCAGTTGCAGTAAGGAGCCCACTGACTTTGTCCTGACCTTTGGTAGTCTCAAATATGTATATATTTCTAATAAATTTAAAAAGATGCCCATATAGGCTTTTGTCTGCTTAATAGCTATTTCCTATTTCGATAGAACCCAGAAGCACTAAAGTATTAAAAGGCCTCTACTCTATTTTTCAGATAAATGGAATTGTCCTTTTTTTCCCCTAGGCTGAAAGCTCGTTGATAATAACCATCAGCACTGAGATTTCATAGCTCACCTTGGCTGTGAACAAGAAACTCCACAGTTGTTTGAAGGTCTGTAAAAATGATGTGAATTTGTCAGAATTTTTTTTCTAAGCATTACAAAATTGCATTACTTCTCCCTTTGGATGAAATCTTTCAAATATATTATATAAAATATGATCTTAATGGTTCATGATGTAATTAGGTATCAAAATAATAGAAATGAGTGAATATCACTCTTTTTGGGAATCACTTGCCAGAACTCAGTAACTCACAGACAGAAGAACCAACTTTACAGTTTCTTCTTAATCATGGTCTGCTAGCACCTTTAGGTTAGATACTGCAAAACGTATCTTTCTGCATCCTATTCAATGGATTTCTTATACTGTTATCCTAAATTTTATACTCTCAAAAACAGAAGAGAGTTCATCTGTGTCTTACCTTTTTTTTTTTTTTTTGGTAGGCGGATAGTTTTATTTACAATCCTATTCGTGCTGTGAATTTTTTTTAAAGTGTTGTGTGTTCCGTCACTCATTTTGCCATTTCCAGTGTGCTTGTTTCAATATATGGTTTCAGTGCTGGAATGATGTATTTCAATTGATTTGCATTCAACACTAAAGAGCTAAGTGATAACTTGCCCACTTCTAAACTTTAATAATATCCCTTCAATGCCAGAATGTTGTTTGACAGGATAAAACGTTGCTTTTCTGTCCTGTACAACAACAGGACCCGATACAAGTTTGTCATTTTATGAAATACTGCGGGTATGTTTTGTGAGATCTTTTTCCCTGAAGACGCATTAAGACCTATTTTATTGGCAACCAGAAAGCTGGCTTTTATTTTTATTTGTGGTCTCTACTGCGTGTACTTTCTAAGATGGAATAATAAAGATTTCTGATAAATCTTCTTTGCACAATGAGTAAAGCACTTTACTAGTTGGGTGCTTTCAGATATGAATAAACCCATCTGTTCTGTTTAAAGCAGGGCAGAATTCAATTTTATAACAGTAATAGTGTGGCCAGCAGGATCAGGACAGTGATTGTTGCCTGTACTTGGCACTGGTGAGGTCCCACCTCAAATCCTGGGTTCAGTTTGGGGCCCCTCACTACAAGTGAGACGTTGAGGTGCTGAAGCAAGTTCAGAGGAAGGTGACAAAGCTGGTGAGAGGCCTGGAGCACAACTCTGGGGAGCAGCTGAGGGACCTCGGGCTGTTTATCCTGGAGAACAGGAGGCTGAGGGGAAACCTTATCACTGCCTACAACTGCCTGAAAGGAGGCTGTAGCATGGAGAGGGTTGGTCTCTTCTCCCAAGTAACAAGTGACAGGATGAAAGGAAATGGCCTCAAATTGCACCAGGGGAGGTTTAGATTGGATATTAGGAAAAATTTCTTCACTGAAAGGGTTTTCAGACATTGGAACCGGCTGCCCAGGGCAGTGGTGGAGTCACCATCCCTGGAGGGGTTTAAAAGCTATGTAGATGATGTTCTTTGGAACATGGTTTAGAAATGAACTCGACAGCATTAGGTTTATGGTTGGACTTGATGGTTTTAGGGGTCTTTTCCAACCTAAATGATTCTATGATTAATATTGTGAGTAAAAGCTTCTTGCTACTACAGAAAAATGCATTTTATAGAGTTATAATAATTTAATTGCAGGTAAATTCCACAGTTTTTTGTTTTGTTTGTCGTTTCATGTTTGCAGATAATGTGTTGATTTAATGTTCATCCCACAATCAGGACAATAACACATCACATCTCCCTCCCAAATAAATTACGACAAAGATAAGCTATTTACCAAAGTCTGCTGAAGTTTGTGAGACTGAAATAATGTAAGGAATTCAGTAGCTACATATTCAACTTTTTGGTGAATTTTCATAATTAACTTATCACATAGTTGAAGGATAGCAATGAAGTAATCTTCTCTTAACTGCCAGCATGTGCACCTTTGAAACTTTTTTGCCTTTCTTTGGACTCTTAAGAGCCGATTCCCTTTTTGTTTGCCAGCTCTGGCAGGCCCCAATGCTATAATAATGGCTGTAATATTAGAAGTCCCCCAAAATCTATGCCACCACTATGTTCTGATAGCTGACTCCTATAAACATGCTTGCAAGAGGCACCAAAAGCCAAACATGGTACCTATATAAGCTGATGGTTGTTTCAGAGGAGCACCAGCTTGTCCTTATGCAGCAGCACATGCAGCAGCTGCTCAAAATCCATTGTTGATGTCATTAACCTGTTATTTTGGAGAGTCAGATTTCAGTGGTGTGTCCTGAAAAATATTATATATAGGAGAGCTGTGAAAGAGCAGGCAGGAGAGCTGGGAGGACTGATTTCCATCTAAAAGCCCTCCCAGCAACTCATGCATTCCAAAACCTCTCTGCTGCCCTGGATGCAATGGAAGTGAAACCTCTGTTGGACAGGAAGGTCTTGGATGTCTGTAAATGGGTGAACTATGGCAACAGCTATGTTCTGTGATTAGGCTATTGGGCAATATGAAAGACTGCATAATAAGAATGGTCTAGATGCGTATGTATGGTTGCTACACATGAAGATGTGGTAATGAAAACTCACTTAAAATTTAAAATCAAGTTGTAATATCAAGCTTTAGAAAATGACCAAATCCTTTTGTCTTTTGTTTGTATAAACATTATAATGTACCATTTAACTCAAACCAAAGATTTCTGTTGCTCTGTTTCTTTAGTTAATTATTGTTTTACATTTCCAGTACAATCATGTTGCAAAGTTGCTGTAGCAGGATATGTCTCACAAAGAAGCTATGTCCAACGTAAGAATTCGGTTCTTTTGGAATAAAATTACCTTGCATTCAGCAGTTCCTTTGCTACTATAGTAAAAATGAGATGTCTTGTATTGTTAGCTTAGTGACTTGCTGCTTCATGTACCTTTTTCTTGTAGAAGAGCAACAACAGCTTAGCTAACAACTCTCCTGCTCCAGGTTTTGGTAGGCACTGCCATAATGTTCACTGGACACTCATTTAGAAAAATCTATAGGAATTGCATACACTTTGTACCTGTGATCAGAGCCACTGCTTGTTTCTGCCATTTCTATGGTTTTACTAATGTTAGTGGTGAGGAGAATGTTCACAGGCAGCTCTGGTTCTCATTTCTGGAAATAACTAGCTGCTTTCCCTACTTATGAGTTGGAGCTGTTATATTGCCTCTGATAAGATTTCACAGTCTGAGAAGAGCCACAGTCAATGCGTGTGACGATAAATAAGTCAGGAAAAAACAAGTGAGGAGAAAGCAGGCTGCCAGTCTTAAGCTCAAGGCCACATTTTCATGCTTCTAGATAACACAGTTTTGCTTTTCTGTAGCAGACTTTCAGCTGGGGCTGATTGTGCCGGTGCTTGTGTTCACTGTGGGGCAGCTCGGTGCAGCACCGTGATGGCTGGGGACCAAGGTGCTCCTGGGCTGCTCACTGCTGGCTGGGCTGATCTAGACACGCTGCCAGAAGGTGCGACTGCATTTCTGTTCAGCATGCTGCTTTTTTTAGCACAAAAAGAAAATGCTTGTGCAAAGTCTGTGGCTTGTAGGTACAAACACTTAGCTTGCTGGAGTCCTACAAATGATCTGAAACCAGGGTAATTGTACTGACAGATCCTTCTCTTAAAATGTGCAGTAAAGAAAACTGTATCCATTGTTTTATACTATGTTTTTCTGACCTTATTTCACACTTCCATTTCTCCTTAAGCAGTGTATCTTCACATTTTATTTTGCAGAGTGGTACTCTGTATGTTTCATAGCATATATCTGTGTCTGGCCGCTTCAAGACAAACCTCTAGCAGGACCTATCATATGTCTTGCATTACTTGGGGTATACGGGGAGCAGCTGCTGCTTGCTTGAAAATGGAGGAGAAACACTCATCTGATGAAAAACCATCCCATGACAAATAAGCACCTGCTGGGCTGAGGCTGGTTTGTGGGATGGACCGTGTTCCTGCAGCCAGGGTCCTCCATGGCACAGGGTTGATGGGGGCTGCAGCTGGTGGGCATGGGGCAGAACTGTCCTCATGCTGCTGTGGTCCTGGGTGGCCTTTGGGTTGGGAGGAAACAGGCTGCTGCCGATTGCTGCTGCCCAGGCAACATGTCTTGGAGAGCATCTGCTGCCTCGGATGTGTTAAGTAGTCAGTGTGGTGAGTAGTAGCAGTTTAACTGGTTCATTGTATTAAGCCCTGATGCCCCTGGGGATTAAGAAAGAAGCAGTTTGTGTGCCATGAGGCATCAAAGCTTTCTCCTGTGCTTTAGCAGACTGTACTTTGCCTTCTGGCCTAGCCTGGCATTGCTGGCAGCAGGGTTAACCTGCTTTACATACGCTAGGTAAGTGCTAGCAGAGGTTCAGTGTTTCGGAAATAACATATGTTCTGTGGGATTCAAAGGCAGCCCCCTGCATCTTCAATATCAAGTTCTGAGTAATAATGCAGTAATACCTGCCTAATAACTGCCATCTGCCTAGGCTTTGTAAACATTAATGTTTAGCTTCCTTATGTGCAGTGATTTCATTTTCTGAGAAATATTCTAGCACTGGGTGACTAAATGGGTCTGGCTGCAGGAGGATACTGCTAGACCACCCCCCAAAGCCTGACCCTTGGCAGAAACCCTCTTTGCTAACACAGATGAGTGTCTCACTGAATGGCAATTTGTGACGGCAGATGCAAGGGATGTTTCAGCCAAAGATGCTTGATGAGGCTTTTCTTTTGCCTTGTCTGTTTTCAGTGACAGATACTAGAGTTCTTGGACTCCCTGACCACTCAAACATCCCCAGGGACCTGGCCTGTCGCAATGCCCACGGAGGTTGCTCTCTGAGAGCTGATTTCCACCGAGTACAGGGGTGTGCAGCTCTCCAGCCCTGTGTCAGTGCAGGGTCTGCTCCTCTTGCAGCTTTCCTGGTAATGAGCCCATGCTGCTGAGCTGGGTCTGATTTCTTTGAGTGCTCCAGCATCTCCAGCAGCTGAAGAGAGCAAGTTATCAATAATGCGCATTAATGGTATTGTTAGCTGGAGCAGGTCTAGCCAGCATGTTCATTAAACAGCTCTGAGGTTTCTTAGGACTCGCTAAAATTTCCACTGATTAATAGTGGAAGTTGGAGCTTAAGGGGGCTCCCCTGGGGAGAGCAATTGCTTTTCCTGAAGTACATGAAGGTCATAAGATTCCTGAGGCCTGATCCAGAGTTTCACAGAATGGTAGGAATTCTTCCAGGGATTCCAGGGGGACTCCTTGGCTCCTACGTCTGCAAGTTTAGACTGTTGCTCCTGTTAATCAGACAAAAAAAAAATCACTTTGATTTTTAAGGACTCATGAAACATAAGGATCTCAATCTCATATTCGAAATGCAACTAATTTGCCAAACTATTGTAGATTAATCTTCAGTCCAATTTCTTTAATGAATTTAAATGTTTACAATGCTATGTGCCTGTTTTCTGTACTGTGTGTTTTTAGATCAGAAGCGCTTGCTTTCCGTGTAACTGAGGCTCATTATACTCTGCTCTGCTGAATGTACTTGTCTGTCAGTGGGGAATCAGAATGAGAAAGTTGAGATGGTTGCGATGCCACAGACTATTTCTGCTTTCCCCCCCCGCCCCGACCCTAAAACTCTTTTACTTCTATTGACGTCAGTTATTTTTGCCAGCTGCAACTTAAAATTTCTGACAGTAGTGCGAGTGGATTTCTTTTCCTTTGACACAGCTGCCATCACGGGCCTTTAGGACATGTTTGGGAAGATGATGAAAAATAAACCTGGAGAACTAGTGTCAAAGAAACTTGTGAACAGAGGTTCACAAGGTATTGGAGGCTCATAAGCAAAGTTTCAGATTTTAGGAAGTGTTCGCTGCTCTTCTACCAAATAAAAGATAAACCAAGTAAGTTGATTAAAGAGCATTGTACTATTACAGCATGGTTACCAACCCAAAGGGAACATTAACGAGTGCTGCGTACTGCACTGTAGTCATTCCAGGAGGATGATTATATTCCAGTAATCTTGTCACATCTAAAGAATTATTTTTCCTTCAGAAGTCTGAGTACCATGTTCCTTGTTTGAGAGGATATCTGGGGTGATTGTGGTCAAAACAAACAAAAAAATTAATAAATCTGAGATGGAATCTAGATAATTTCCTATGAGAGGCCTTACGGCTTGTAATTTTTGCAAGTATTTAGGGACAGATATAACATATTTCATCAGAACACTGCATCTGCTTTTAATGAAATTGCTTCCATTTATGTATGTGCATAAATGTTTGCGAGATCTGAAGGTCTTGGGGACTGCATGTACAGCAGAACACTTGCATCACCATCTAGCATCTTGTCTCCATACAGAACTTCTGCTATAAAAACTGTCAAACAAGATCTATAAGGTTTGCTTTGGGTGGGTTCCAGTTTCTGTTCTACCCTGAAAACAAGATTGCAGCACCATGTAAAGAAGGGAGGGGATTTCATAGCAAATTAACGCTTCAAATGCAGTGATTTGTAGGTCAGTTTGCCACCAGACAGTCCTAATAAAATAACTTGCTCGTTTTAAACTATTTGTACCAAGGGATCCAAGCTGTGAAATGCATGTAATATATAGTACATCTCAAAAAACTAAGTTCAATCTACTTGACCTTTTCCATAAAACAGTTTGTCACACAGCATTTGGTTTTAATAACAATCCAAGTCACAATGAAGAGTCAGTAAACCTCATCTGCTTTCTCCGGTATTTCCTCATAACATAAAGTAAAGAGTGTTCCTTGCATATTTGTTTTTTGATATGGAGAGACAGAGGTGTGATAATACGTCTTGGAGAAGTTTAAAATAAAAAAAACCAAACCCACAGTTGAGAATGACATTATGAATCTGTTGGGAGATTCTTTCTAGTTTTATATACAAACCTACTGAGTATGATATTTCTTTTAACTTATAAATCAGAGCAAATGTTACAACTGGAATAATACTCTTGTGCTTCTGTTGACACCAACGAACTACCAGTTGTGCTTGGGGACAGCAGTAAAAATAATTTTGAGCACCATGGAAACTTCTTGTTCCGTGTGCAAATAACCCCGCACTATTTAGTGAGAAGTCCACAGGCAGCACATCCAGAGAAATGGAGGCAGAAGCTTTTGATGGGGACCTGGCAGTGCTCAGCATTAGAGCGCTGCATGGGAATCCAACATTTAATTTTTCAGCCTACTGCTGTGCGGATTGCCTTTATAATGTGCCATAAAACCCTCTTGGCATAGTGACTGTTTTCTTTGGTACCAGCACCCTGTGAACTTTGATTTTGTCTTTTCCCAGACTTCCACACCCTGGATTTTTGGATATATGGGATCCTAAGTCATCTGTGGCTCTGGAATGCTATGGATTCAGGTTGGCCGCAGCCCAGAAATATGGTCAGGCATCTCATACTTGTGCTTAAAGCTAATTCTTGGCTCTTTGTTTGCGACAGAGGAAAACCAGGGCAAATCCAGAGCAGATATTTGAAAGCGTTGCAGAGCAGCCAGAATTTTCCTGCCTATGCCAGAAGTGGAAGGATGTGACTTAATCACGTGCTGGTTTCAAATAAGGAGCATCCTAGTTTTCCTTCAGACAGGGAGATTCCAAATTTCTCAGGAGCTGTGGATTATTTGAAAATCTACATAAGTGTTCCAGGAGGCTGCAGTTCTTTGTCAGCACGCGAAACTGTCCTGAAGCCAGGGGCAGCTACCGTTGCCAGTGATGGCAACCAAGCAAGCTGAATTCGGGAATCAGTTCTGCAGGGATGTCTCCCCTGGTCCATGTTGTAGCGCTCTTTTGTCTTTGGAGACAATGGAAGCAAATTCTGCCCTTATCTGCGAGTATTGCTACTGCTGAGTGATTGAGATTGATAATAAGAGCCTGACATCTTTTCATGGTTAATTAGTTTAAAATGAGAATAGCTCTTGTATCCACTGCTGACTATCAGAGACAATAATTACAAGAGTATTTTGTATGAACAATCCATATCCTGTTCGCTTGGACTGGTGCTGCTACCCAGCTAAATGTTTCAGAAAAGACTATTCACTTTTCATGATGATCAGTAAAAATAGATTAATGGGACAGTTCTCTTCAGAGGGTAAAAGGAGGACAGGCTCCTCTGAGCAGTGCTTGTCAGATAAGTGCATATACTGAGAATGGTGCACACAGACTGGGGGTTGCTGCCTTTCTAGCTTTGTGATCTGAGAACTTCCTTTCCATACTGGTGTGCCTCAGCAATTCCTGGGTGAATCACATGTGTAACAGATAAAGCCTTTTTTTTTTTTTTTTTTTTTTTAATTAGATGACTGTTGGATTACGGCTGCCAAATTTCAGGGGAGAAAGAAACTTTATTAACTGGGCAAAACAACAGATGTCAGACCCTTTATTTAGAAGGGAAAAGGAAATAAACCACAAAATCTAAAATAGAAGGATGCAGTTTTCTACCCAGTCATGCATGCTTCCTTTTTACCTGATTACCAATATGAAGATATTAAAGCATCCAAATGAAGTGAGCTCCAGTATGTAAAATGATACATCTATGGAGGAAAACACACCCTGGGAAGTTGCAATTAGGATCTATATAACAGTGTATTTTGACCAGTTGCTAATAAGCGTCCCAATATTGGAATTAAATTAATGTGGATTAGCTAATAAGAATATATTTTTCATTCCCTGAATTGCTTCTCGTATGGATCCTGTGAATTGTAGGTCTATTTATAATACTGTTAAAGGACTCTCTAAACTGAGGCATTCCAGAAGAGAACGTTTTGGTGCCAAGAGTACTTGGTAATGGAAGTAACTTCTGCTAGAAATGCGATTTTACACTGAAATAAGTCTCACATTATGTAAACAGCACCACAGAGGGTCAGCACGTTTGTTTGTCCATAAAGCTCAAACAAAGCTGTCAATGTTATTTTTTTTATTATTGTCCAGCCTGCCAAAGGTGCAGGCACATGAGCTGTGATCATTCAGACATATTTGTTTGGTTTGTTGTTTTTTTGTTGGTTGGTTGTGAACCTAATGCGCACTGGTCTTCAGCCTGTATGAAATTCTGGATAGCTAAACCCCAAAGGTGTCATTTTGATTAGAGTAACTTGGAAAGGAGTCCATGAGACAATATTGTTTTACTCCAATTACAGATTGCATCCACTGTTTCCTCAGCTTCCTTCCCAGCTGCAGACCAAGCTGAGATACAAAAACTTGTGTATCAAACAAGAAGTTTGTACATCTTTCAAGTAGATCTGATCACTTCACAGTGATCCCATGGTTGGAAAATATTGTTTTGACTCCATCACAAACTGTCGACTGGTAGATCACGAATGAGCTTTCAACTCTTTGTTAATAGCTCAATAAATAACGAACAAACGTGATCCAGTGTGAAGTACCTGCTTTGGGAGGTAGGAATGGCTTAGAATTTGAACAGAATCCTGAAAGATGTGTTCTGAAAACCTGTCCTCTTATGTCCTTCCCCTGGCTGCCAATCTTAACTGCAGAGACAAGAGACTCCTTTTAAAAATATTTTATTTCTCAGACTATGAAAAGTCCTCTGAATATAATAAAAAACTTCATTAACAGCTGAACTGAACTTATAGAAGATTGTGTCTCTGCTGATCAAGTTAGGATTTTTTAAAGTATGACAGCTGTTCATTGTATAAAGCAGCAATTTCTCTTTGAATCCTTTTCAGTGAGGCATTTGATGTCATCTCTGAAGGTTAGAAGAAAAAGAATACCAACTGGTGGAGATAGGCAGCCTTTTTTCTGCAGGTCCACAGCATCCTGATACTCTTCTTTTACACTGGGAACAGCCCAAGAATTCCTCTAATCTTTCTGTCTTGGTCATTCATATTTAGGTTCCAGTTTCTACAGCTAGAGAAATTCTGGTTTTATCTCTCTTAGGTAGTGCTGTATGTACATCCACAGCAAATGCATTCAGCTGGACGTGATTTCACTGCTGATTGTGCAGTCTTGGAGAGCAGTCTCAGTGTGCTCGACTTGCTTGGATCACAGTAAAAGTTTCACATAAATTACTCTTCTGCTTATTGAATCCAAAATAATTATATAGCAAATGGTCTGGCCGGTAAAACCCCCTCTTTAAATGCAGCTGGATGTTTGTCTTGTTTTTGAACACCAGCCTCTGCTTTTGTGAGACCTGCTGCATTTCCAAAGGTGAGATCCTCCAGAATTTCTTGCTCCTTTTCATAACAAGGAGAGATGACAGTAGGGGATGGGGTTTTAAAATCTTACAGTATTGTCTACAGCTGTATCAACTAAAATTTGTAATGTACAAATCACACAATCCTCAGTAGAATACATCTTTCACTGTTGGCTGTTCTGCATCCACTCAGCTAGTGCACTTCATAATGTGCTGCCTAGATTTCCATGGTGATTTGCATTCAGACTATCTGGAAGCAGTGAGGTCAAATCTTTTTCGTATCTTTATCTTTTAGGTGGATGTATTAATGTCACATGACTGTAAACACAAGCACACAGATGCACCTCTGGAAGGCCAATTGCCATAGAGTTGTCTTTCAATTCTGAATGTACAAGCTCCTTTGTAATCACTGTTGGATGTGGAAGGTTTCCAAATGTATTCTTCTAAAAGCAATTTAGAAATTGATAGAATGGAGTGGAAAAGCTCCTTTCTTAGTTGGAGTCTGAAGAATTTGAGTACAAAGCAGTATAAGGCAGAGATAGAGGTAGACATGGAAACTTGTACAGCATCTGCCTCATAGTTCATTTTCAAACATGGAGAGAGTTTAACACATCGTGTGTCTGTTTTGGGAAATGCATAGGAAGCCAGTTTGTGTGTCTGTGCTGGACTTTTTACTCTATGAGAAACTCTTTCATGATGAAGAGGGAATATAGGACACCCAGAGCCTTGCCTTGGGCTAAGTTCAACCCTTTATTTGTGCAAGTCTGATGCTGGAAGACCTCAAGAAGTATCACTATGTTTATACTGGGAAATTCATCTCATTACTTCCCTTACTGCCAATCTACAGAGTAAATGTTACCGACAGAAACAACATGACTACATTTACTGTAGGCAAATGTGGAATGAGTCTGTGCAGCAACTGCTCAGTGCATTAATCAGCCCTGGAGAGGACTGGTGGGTCTGACACCTCCTGAGCTCACTCTTTGTTCACCTGTAGCTGCTTTCAAGCTGATGTTTATGTGGGGGGGCTGAAAATTTGACATGACTTACTGTGCATGGTAATAGAGCATTATTTTTTAGGAACAATATGCTTTGTGGGAATCCAAGCAACCTGAGGGTCTTTGGGAGATTATCAGATTTGGAACTGCTTAAGGGCAAAATTATTCTATTTGTTTAGTGTTTCTAAAACTAACTAATTATTAATCAGTAATAAACAGTCTTGTCAGATGCACTGAAAATCCTCTGGGTTACAGAAAGCTGTAAAGCCTTCTCTCTTTCTTGCCTGCCTGCAGGTATTGGATGAAGTGGTTCCGAGGCAGAATTGCCATATTTCTGCTCGATGTTGTTGCAGTTCCCTGACTGTTTCTTTGACCATGCTGCCTCTCCTCAAAGCATCACTGTAAGACCTTCCAATGCTACTTCTCATTGAGTGGACTCTTTCCAGTAACTCCTTCCATTCTGTGCTTTAAGATAGAGACTTCTGGTGTTCATTGCAGGCATCTCTGTGATGATGGCTGTACTGCCCCTCTGGAGGGGCAATGACACAGTTAGGCAGGGAAAGGCCCATTCTGATCACGCTTTGCTTTTTATTCCAGACAAACCTATTTAGAAGGAACGGATCTCACAACCAATAAGCGGTTCACAGATTTATTTAGGTGCTGGACTGCCATCCTTATCTTCACTGAGAATGGACAAACAGGTCTTTGCTGTGGGTCTGCTTCAGGTTAGGGGCTGGAGTTAGGGTTAGACAGGAAAGAATTGCCTTCCAAGTCCTATTGTTATTTCAGCTTCCTTGAACCAATTCAAACTCAAAACATTTCCCCACTAAGGGGAGAAGGACATAAATTCCAAGAGCCTTGCTCCCTGTTTTCTGTCATTATGTGGGATTAATGTTACTTCTAGGTGATCTTAATCACCAGTGAGTTAGGAATACAGGCAACTGTGCACCAACCATGATAGATAATGTATTTCAAAAGTTACTATAGTAATTCTTGACTCTTCCATAACAGAGAACATATTAGCCATGCTGGGAGTCTCTTGTCATTTTTAGCCAGCAGATATATTAATGAATGATAAGAATAAGTATACCTACTAAAAATTCAGCTAGTTTTTTACGAAATAATTCTGCAAAGTTTAGCTGCTGCTGCATCACAAATATGTTTGTGTTGAAGCCCAGTTTAACACAGATTTGTAGTTTCCAGGTTACCGTGTCTATAATCGTAAGGAGTACTATATCCTTACAGTACTTGTATAAGACTTATGCCTGGATCTGCTGCCAAAGAAAGTACCTCAGCAACCTCTCTTGGCATTTGCAGATCTGTATTCACTCCATCACTCCTCACAAAGGCAAAGTCAGTACTTATCCCCTTGGCAATAAAGGGATTTAAGTAATGAGATGGTAGAAAGCGTGGCAAGGACTTAACTCCAAAGGCATGTCCAAGCCAAGAGGGTTAATTGCAAACACTAGTACTTCAGAGCAAATTTTCCAACTAAGCAATTTTTTAAGTATGTATTTAAAATTTTGCTGCCAAAATAATTTTCTAAAAATTATGGTAGCTCTGGATGAAGATGACCCAGACATTCTGGGTAGGACTCCTGTCATTCTCAGTCCTGGTTTCCCGCTGCTGCTTGAAAAGGCTGTAAATTTCCTAGAAGTCCTGTTTCCTGCAAGCCCCATACAGATGTCTTGAATACCATAAGAAAGTGTTGACACTTGAATTTTGCCACAGTTTGGTCCAAACACGTGGAAAGTTTTGATGAAGCTGTTGGGTTTTCTGTGTGAGCTTTGGAAGCAGAGAGCTGCTAGTAGCACTGATTATCTGGTATCAACATTATTACTTGCTAAAAGGACTTGGATTTAGACTGTTACTTGCTAATACGCTTGGGTTAAATACTCTGCCAAGATGAGATTGCCAGGGTCTGAAATCTGCTCCCAAGATGCACACATTCTGCCACTATCACAACAAATCTCCCTTCTGCTCATCTCCAGTTCTTCTTTCACTGCACTGTGTCTCTTGCAATTTATTTCTGATGCTTTTGTTGGTGATGTGTTGTTCATTTTGGATGTCTGTGACAGATGTTCAGCTGCTGAGGTTCTACCTACTTTCTTCTATTTTGGAAGCTTTGTGCAGTCTTGTCCCTTTGATTTCCTGAAAGCCTTGAATTAGGGGACATTGAGGATGCGGGGGCTGTTGCTCAATGGTCCTTGCTCATGCCTTTCCTCTGGGAAGGAAATCCTGTGCTGCAGAGGGCTCTGGCATGTGCCTTACCACTGATATCAGGTGGATCCCTGATGCTCACTATGGTTCTGCATCACCATGACGCCAGGTGTTCTTTGCAGGGGTCCAAATCCATGTTCAATACCAAAAAGCTTTGTGACAGAAGCGTGTATGGGTGGGCATGCCATTTGCTGTAAACCCATTGCTGACCTAGTGTAGATTCTTTGACTTTGATGTTGGTGTTGTGCAGAGTCACAATGGTGGCAGTTTCTGTGTTAGCAGCTTTTCACCAAATATAACCCAGATCAATGCAGAACTAGGGTTTTGTAGCCAAACTTGAGTCCTCCCAGAAGACCCAGCCTGGAAGGCCAAACTCTTTGACTGCCACTTTCAGTTTTGTTTCCCTGAAAGCTGTGAAGCTGCCAACCATATTGCATGATTGAGTCCATCTGCAGCATTACCCGAGATATGGTTTTATCCTTAGATTAATGCAGAAAATATTGGTAGAAATCATAAATTTTTAGAGAAGCTGGACAGGAACATACCTTAGAACAGTAAATCAAGATGCCAAGTGTCAAAATCTTCTGAGTAAGTGTGTGTCTCTTAGAATGGAATTGTCATTAAACAGAAATGTTTTTCTGATATAACTTAAGTTAGAGCTAGAGCTTCCCTGTCCAACAATCTAGCAGACCTTCTGGCTGCAAGGGAAGCGTGGTCAGGGAGGCATTGGTGGCACTGCAGGACAGCCCCAAACACCACCTCCATCAGCCCAGCTCTGTGGTGCCTAAACTAGTATACTGTTCACGCCATTCCTGGCATCATGTCAGGAAGATCTCTAGGAAGCTTTAAAAAGATGATTTCAAATTTTAACAACTACCTAGAAAGTGAGGAGATCAAGGTTGTTACTTTGCAGCCACTATATTTGTGATATGGAGAATCTGTCAGTCTCATACATTTGCCTGGAATCTTTTTTATAACAGTGACGACAACTTTCGAGCTGAGAAATTCTAGAAATTCATGTATATCAGGAAGATTAAGCTTTAGTTCTGATTATTCCCTGAAATCGTTCTTTCTTAGTCAGAAGTTAATTGTCTCTAAATCAGATGTTGCTTCTCCTGCTACCTTTGAATGTGAGGGATTATCAGATTGGATGTCCAGAGATTCTGTACTGCACTAATAATGTTCCTGTGCAAAATCCTAAAAGAACTTATTTCTGATTATTAAAGTTACATATCCTTATTATCTAATCCTTCAAATTGAATAGCTTCAGCTAATACCTGTTCTGTAATACCAGGCAACAGGATTGTCTGAGCATAAATGAAATCAGAAAGTCACCTACTGAATCAGTGTAAATTCACCTACTATGCATCATGGATCAAATGCTCTGAAATATCACCCCTGAGAATGAATGAACTGAAGTCACAGTGCCAAATTCGTTCTCGGTACAGCGTCGCATTAGGTTACTCTCATTCCTAATGTAGCAGTGAATTCAGGCCAAACTGAAGTCTCTATAAATCACAAGGAACAGAAAGGACAGATGCTGTGTCTTGAAAGATACACTCTTCTGGAAACTGTAGCTCCCTCTCCTACCTTTTCATCCCAAGGAGGCAGATGGTTTCTCACTCACCCAGCTCTAGTGAAAGCACAACGGATAAAAATAAAAGCAGAGGGCTGGCTTCCCTCCTTGGTTAATCTGCATGTAGTCCCATGAACCCTGATGGGAATGCAGAGAATAGAAATGAGGGTGAAGCACAACCCAGAGACTTACAAGAGAATTTGTCTGGCATTCACTCTTAGAACAGTGAGGGAATATGCATGTGCTCAAAAAGAGACACAAGTGCATCCCACTCCTGCCATCTTCTCACTGCTCTGGCAGGCTGCTGGCCGTGAGGAGCAATCAGGAATCTGTGATTCTCTAAGTGCTATTCCTCCTCCCTACGAGTTAGCAGGAAGCTTACTAGCTTAGATTGTAATTAGCAAGAGACTTAATTAACTTTTTGGCTCTTTGATTTAATGCCTAGATTCTGGTATCTGTGGACATCCAGGCTGTAGAACAATAGGGGGAAGAAAAGTCTGCTTAGTCAAAGAACAAGCCACCGAAAAAAGTCCCTTCTTCCTCATGACCTTCATTTCTCAAAAGAAATATGAAGAACATCGGTTAGTATCTGGTGACTGATAGTTCAATGTCAACCAATGCTGAAGTGAACCATTTAATTTTTTTAAGATTTGGAAAAAAAGGCCTGTGCAAGCTTTCCTAAATGCTTTTTGTGAGGAAATAATTTTATTTTTAACTTTGGCTTTTTTGTTCCTCCTCAATGAGGAAGTAAACTCGTTAATAATAATAATCATACAGCAATGATTCAAGTAAACTGCTGCTCAGTACGTTGTTGCTTTCCTGTTCTTCCCCAAAGCTAATCTGGTAAGTTTGTTCATATCAAAGTAGGGTGCATTATTCATGTCATCCTATGTCAGATAATCTATAATGGGATGTGACAACTCAAGGTAACACATCAATTAGGACAAGGCAGGAGAAGAGATTTGTTGATGAAAGAGGAAATGTATATCCAGCTTAGGGCATGGTTGTTTGGTGTGCAGGGGTGACAAGGAGGTTATTTTAAAGCTTCAGAGCTGAATTTGGACATCATGTGCTGCAATTTAGATTGTCTTTCAGTCCTTCTGTTTGTGAGTGTTCTAATTGACATACTGTAACCCTCATGTGCTTACTGATATGTGACTCAAAGCCTTTTAATTATCCCATCTGTCACTAGTCCTGTTCTGAGTGCACTTGGTCATATGCAGGTGATGGGAGTGGGGTTAAAAGCTGATGAAGGGAGGTTATTTGAGGTATTGCATGCAATCCAGTGCAGGCATGAAATGGGAGTTTGTGTGAGTCTTCATGCTTCTGTTAATCCAAAAGGGACCCAAATTGTTCTGAGCCCTTGGTGACAGTTTGTGATATAGTGGCTTGGTTTCATCCTTTTATTAGTTGGTAGTAGTGAACAACATGTTAAATCAATAGGTTATTGCTTCCAGCAGGTCAAAGGTTTTTGTATGGCTTTTGTAAGTTATTAATACATAGAGCCTTGGATTAAGAGTGAAGCATGAGCCTTCCTTTGCAGGAGGGGTGTAAATTTGCAGGGATTAGAGACCAAGAGAAAACTCATCAATCTGCAGGAATGAGGGGTTTCTGGGAAAAGAAGCTAAACTCTGACTTGACAGCTGGAGGAATAGGAGCAGGGTAAGGAGAGGGGAGAAAGTGCTCGAATGATGTGGAAGTACAAGGGATCTGCATCTGCAGAGATGGTTGAGTGCTCCCTGGGCATAGCATCCAGCTTTCTCGCTCCCCTGCTCTCTTGGGATTTGATATCACTTCTGGAGAAAGCTGGGAGTCCTTTAGGGCACGAAAGCAAGGACTCTCGCTCCATCCACAAGCTCCCTTAAGCTACTCTAGTGGTTGGAGTGTTTCCTGCTGAGACAGCTGTCACAACTAGACACAGCACATTGCCACTCTGACACACAGCAACAAGATGTGAAAGGAATGTGTGAATGGAGCAAGAGTCCTTGCTTTTGTGTCCCCATGAAGTATTTCCAAAAGGTCTCCACTAGTCATCTATCCCACCCTAGAAGGACCATGTGTAACTACATTCTTTCAAACAGAAGTTTCTCTAGCCTAAGCACTTCCAGGGTGGAGTTTCCACAGGATCTCTAACTGTGCTTAATTAGTCTGAAAGGTCTTAAGAGCTGACCTGACCTTGCCATCAGGGAAAGACAAACAAACTGGGCTTGTTTAGCATCAAGAACTGAAAATGGTTGGTGTGGTGATACTGCTGCTCTGAAGATGAGAATACTCTCCTCTCTGTGTTTCTTATAGAGAGGTCTTCAGCTGTGACAAGAAAGACTGGGGTTGGATGCTGGGAAGAAGCTTCCTAAGGGAGCAGTAGTAAAGCATCAAAATTTATGGCTCAGGGAAATTTACAGACTTCATTGGCAAAGGTTAAGCTGAACAAACACCTCTGGGAAAACAGAGGTGTGCTGGGGCAGGGAACAGCCCTCAACCCTCTGAGCAGTGCCTTCCAACCCGAACATCGTGCACTCTTTGCAGCAAGCAAGGCCATTCTAGCATCTCCTCTGCCCAGTTGTCTTCTCCCCCAATGCAGCGACCCACATTTTCCAGTATCCCAATAAGATAAATTTTTTTACTTTTCTGTCTATGTCTTCCAAACTCCTTTCCATTGGTCCTGGTTCTTCTTGAGCTTTGTGTGCTTTCCTGAGCAAAGCAGAATGAAAAGATTATGTCTGGCATCTCACCTCTGTACACCTATCTTTGTGCATTTGGGAATGCTTTAGGTGGCAGGTTTTGGGTTTTTTTAAGCGGTAGCATGACATCACTTTTAAGCAGCTGTATGCCACCATGTTGTGATGATCTTATGGTCTATACATGCACAGTATAAAATGTAAATTTAAGAAATACTAAGCAACATAAGATTTCTATTTTTTTAAATGCAACAGATGATTTCTATGCAGGCTCAAGTCTAGATAGCAAAGGGATTATACTGCCTATCAAAAATTTCCTTCTGAGTATATTTATAGAGATATTTCTGAAGCAGAATGTCTCCACTCAGAATATTTTAAACAAAGCAGACATCTTCATTGAGAAATAAACAGTAAGATATGTGTACTCACATGTGTGCATACACATACATGCAGAGTGTTCTGAGAACAGTTCATATTTTATTTAGGGATGTATTAGTTTTCATGGAATATCCTCTTGTTTAGCAGTAGCCAGATAAATAAGAAATGAAGTAAAACTGCCGTGTATGAAATACTCCAGTACTGGTGTTGAAGGTTTTATTAGATTCAGAGTGCATTTAAAGATCAGTAGAAAACCTCAGGCATTTGCCAATCAAATGAACTTGTGAGAGTGTCACTACTCTGCTTTCTTCCTTGGAGGACAAGCAATGGCAGGTGAATTACCAGCTCTTTGGGAGAACTGAATTTATATTGCAATTCAGTGCTTGATGCATGAGGGGAGAAGATATAAAATAATTCTTTTTGTCAGTGTGTTGGCTGGAGGAAGACTGATCTAGAAGAGCAATGAAAGAAGTGCTCCCAGTCTTCCAGGAGACACATGATATTTGAGAGTACTGTAAGTGTACTGATTAGTAGAGTTTAGTACTAGACTCAGTAATTTCAAATCTGTGACACTGCTTTTTTGTCTTTGCTTTCCCTGCTGAAGTACAGAAGCTGTCTATGTCAGTAGTTAGATCTGTGTGTGTTTTCTAAGAAGGTTGTTCGTGCACTTTTACAACTCTTTGCTCAGTATTAGTTTTTCTGTAAGAAGCTCCTTGGGTGTCTCACTGTGAAGCACAGTCTTTACCTCTCAAATGCTTTTTGGCTAGTTCTGTGAGTTTTTTCACGTTCCATCATTCTTTTAAAATTGTGAACTTCCTCATACATGCGCATCATTCCAATAGCGGTTTCACTGTGATGTAGGAGCTAAAAACAAATGTGCTCCTGGGTTTGCTTTTGGAATGGTCTTTCTTGAGAAGAACCTTAAGGTAGCCTGTGCTGAGGGAGGCTTGTTGGTGCTCTGCAAGTCTCTTCCCTGGTGTCCAGATACAGCCTCCAGCTCTGTCTTGGAGAGAGTGAGGTGCAGTTGGTGCCAAGCGTATCTGCCTGGTGGGTGGTGCTAATGATTTCAGTGCAATTGCATATTTGCTCATGATTTGAAAAAGAAGTGAGATGGGGGGAGAGAAGAAAACTTTCAGTGTTGGCAACAGAAGTGTTTCTGGAAACTCTTGGTAGTTGAAGTGTGCTCAAGATTCTGCTACAGATTTAGCACAGGTGTGTGCCTCTTTAAAATATTAAAAAGAGAAAAACTTTCCGAAATACATCAAGCTACTTGATCGTTATTGCAAAAGAGAAGCACTTTTTCCCAAATGTGGTTGTAATATTCTATTAATTTCATATGGTGCTGTGTGAGTAATAAAGTTATTAAATATTGACTGATTCCCCGCTCTCCCGCTGCTCTCAGTATATCTATGAAGGGTTTCTCAGAGGAGCTTCTGATAGGCTTTAAACAATCAACCACGACAGCATGGAGGAAAAAGTATTGTCTAGCTTGTTAATCTCCTAGCTCTTGTGTTTTCAAGGCGGTTTTACTGCATTTATCAATGTGTCCTGGTTACTGTTTCCCTTTAAAGCCGTGCTAGTTTTGGATGAGGACAGGCTTTTGGTACCTCATGGTTGGATGGTCTGATCTAAAAGCCCTGAGACATCTTGTTCCCCAGACAATACTCCTGCAGAGAGGTCCCTGTCAGTTTCCCACAGCCATTCACGTGTGTGTATGGTTTTGTGTGTGTGGTTTTTCTCATTCTCCTTCTCTTGAAAGAGATAGTCCCACGTTTCCTGGGAGATTTGTCTGCCTTTCATGGGAGGACTTTAATATTAGTCCTTCATCTTTTCTGTGTGTCTCTACTTTTATTACTCTCCCCTTTTGTTGATTTATGACACATGTGGAGGCCAAGATACAGTAAAGGACATAAGTCATATAAAAAGAATGCAAGAAGTTAATCATGTTATTTTTACCTGTCCCTTGACTAACAATTCAATAAAAATGCAGGTATTAGACTGTGTAATTGGAAGCAGAAGTATCTATTTGTGCTTTGCAAAAGGTTACCACATCTTAGTGGAAATAATTATCTTCTGCACAGTTGTGGTGTTAATCATGTGCTATTACAATGAGCACAGTTTTCTTGGAGTTACGGTTAGCAACAGCATTGTTTTCTTCATCTTCCTAGATTCAGCTGATTCACATTGATCTATTTTTCTAACAGGGATTAACTTTGGGGGGAAAAAAAAATCCATAACTTGAGATGTTCTGCAAATTATGCAGTCAGCTTCCCTGCATGTGGGAAAATCACAAGGTCAGAACAGTGAGAGTGCGAGGGATTGTTCTCACCCTGGGAAAAACAACTTTCTGGGCATGAAGTCTACCCTGCCAGACTGCTGCTTGATTCAAAAAAGCAGTCATAGAAATACATAATTCCAACACTGTTTGTATGCTGTGGCTTGATTTTCAGTGTCTTAACTTTTTTTTTGCCTAGTCAGTTGAAATAATAAAACAACAACAAATCAAAAAGACAAACAAAACCAAAACCAAATACACCTTCCCCCTCCCTGCCACACAAAAAACCTCACCAAAAACAACCCAAACCAACAACAAACTTGGCTGGCTTTAAATGATAAGAGCCAAAGGTGAACAAAGCACACTTTTCTTTGTTAGTTATGGTAAAATATAAAAACTTTTTCTCTAGTAATCTTGTGCAATAAAATGTATTGCATAGTGATTTGCTAGCATTATTATTTGCTAGTAAAATGAGCTGTTGTCTTTACAAGAACAAGTCTTAGGAGAAGGAGTGAGCCTAGGAAAAAAGGAGTTCTAAAATATTAACTTTGACAATATTAGATACATAATTGTGTGTGTTTTAGAAAACCTAACAGTTTAAAACAAGAATGACTGAACAGGCTGCTTTTCATGGTCATCTGATCTCTGTTCCACCCATGCACTTATTAAATGCTTTTTACTTTGTGCTTCATTTGACAGTAGATTTCAGTACATTGGATTAGGTAATTGACTGAATGCAGTGTAAACCTCGGCAGTTCAAAGCCAGCGCTATATAAGCTCTAAAAAAGTCTATTCTACCATTTCCATTAGCCTCCATAAAGTATTGTGATAAGATCAAGATGCATAAGATGATGTATGTTAAATTATGCAGCCAGTTGGCTGATAGTGCTGCTGGAGCTGGGGGATTCACAAAAGCTATTGCTAGGGCGAGCCAGAGGTGCTCTTTCCAAAACCCTCTTATCTGTTCTTGGTTTATCAACTTCGCATATTAAAAGTTTTTCTGTTTTATTTCTCTCTGAGGACTGGATTCTGCCCTCACCCCCCCGGCCCTGGCACTGGCCCCCAACATTTTCAATGAAAGCACTAGATCAATTTAAAATAAAAGAAGCAGTGAATAGCCTTTCAAAAGAATTATGTTTCTTGGGCTTTATGATTCTATGGTGTCAAACAAGCCGAGTCATGAAACTCAGTCAGAGGACAATTAGCTGGGACACTATTTGATGGAATCTGGGGAATTTAGTAAAAACTGAGAATCTGTAATGAAAACACCCTTTATTGCAGCAGCTCTGAGCGGAGATTTAAAAATAAATGGTCAGTGGAGGAAGAGTATATTAACGTGAATGTAGCAGGGAGGAAGGAAATGAGGTGCACAGCAAGGGTGCCCTAAGATAAATTTGTTTCAAGCTTTGTTTTGTCTAACGCGAACTGGGTCCTGACTGCTCTAATATGCAAACTTGACCAGCCAGCTACATCCCCTACTTGATGTTAGAATCCTTTGTAGCCACGGCCCAGGTCTGTAGTTTCTTTTTGGCTCTGCTTCTGGAGAGGAAAGCTTTATTCTCAGGAAGCCACAGTTCCCGTCCTATCTCAATACTTTACCCAAGAGCTGGAACTGAACCAGACTGAGACAAATTAGACTCCTTTAATGTAATGTAATAAAGAATGAGTTTCTAAAGCTAAGTGAACCAAAGGGATATTTAAGAATGTGATGCTGAAAAGGAAGCACTAAAACTCCTCAAATGAACCTTATTAGTCCGGGGCACAAAGAGTGAAAAAAGAGATAGTGTGGGGAGGGATATGGCAGACCAGTATAAAATCATGTGAGGAGGACATGTAGGAGTTGATGATGTGTTCTCTTGGCCAGCACTGTCCAAAAACAATACAGTGAAGGTATCAAGTGCTGGGTTTGGTTTAAGCAGAGGGGGGATCTTCATGCAATGGACAGTCAACAAGTGGGGCCCTTGCCAAGAGGTGTCACAAGCACAGAAGTTTACATTGATTCAGAAGAGAATCAGACAAGATCTAGCGAGGTTTATGAAATACGTAGAGATGATATCTGGCTTAGAAAGCTGCTCTCTTGAAAACGGTTGAGTGCCAGTAGAGTATTAGGGGGATGTATCTGCTTTCCCTGCCACATATCCTGTCCTTGGCATCTGCCTAACCTAGGTGAACTTTTGGCTTGACCCAATATGACTGTTATATTCTTGGAAACCTCAGTGCAAAGAAGTAAAAATGTGTGTGTTTAGTGCATCTATTTCATGCTAGAAACAAATCTTTTTGTCCCAGGTACAAGTAATTAAATATATGCTTCCTAAGTTATGTTGTGTTAAAGTACTGCTGATGTCTGGGACACTCCCTATCTAGGCATGTGGATGAAGGAGAAAAATTCTGTGGAAAATGGAGTAATGAGTGAACAATGCTCTCCAAGGAATGAAGAAGGTAGTATGGACTTCCAGGTTTGTCTTGTGTAAGTCTGTTGGCTCACACCTTGAGAACACCTTGGCTGAGTGCTAGAAAATTGTGCAGCAGGCTGAAGTTTCTGTCCTGGACCAGCTGAATGGCTTGAAGGATTAGTAAATTGGAGGTAACCAGAACAGAACAGGCAGGTGTTACAGGAAGAGTGGCAACATGTTTGGGTAGAAATTGCAGTCTCAGGCAGTTTGCATATAGCCTTCTAGCTGGGTTATTCAGAAAGAAAAAGGTACTTTCTTCCTCTCTATTGTCTACGCAGCCCTAATCCATCTTTATTTCAAATAGTTCATTTCAGCCCACTTGGCATAGACAAGGCAGTCTCTGTGATTAAACCCAACTCCCTTTGAAACTTAACAGGGTTTATGTTTTCTACTTTGCTGCTGCTGCACATGAAGCAATGAAGTCCATCACTCTGGGTCCTGCAGCTTCAGACTGGTGTTTCTTTTCCTTGAGGACTGGTGCTGTTGTTTGCTGCAGATTCTCTCATGCCCTGCCTGGCTCCGTAACCTTGCAGCACACATTTTCTTCTGTTTACTGCCTGCTGGCACCTGCAAAGCAATTATGTATGTCTGTCCCCTGAGTGCCTACAAGCCCCATGCTTTCCTGCCTCCCATGGTTGACTGCTTTTAAAAAGAGAGTGCTGTACCCATCAACAGGTGTTAGCAGCATCTGCTACCAACGTGGCATCGTCCTCTCAGCCGAGCAGCATCCTGCCAAAGAGCTGGCACTCGCTTCATTATGCCGGCTCCCATCTGCATGCAGATTCACTTAGCACCTCTTGCCCTACTGGAACTGGCACGTGGCTCAGTGTGGGCCCAAAGCCACCCAAGCATATGGGCTCGCTCTGCTCCAAGTGCGTGCAGCAGAGACGGTGCGTTTGTAAAACAGGAACAGGATTCCCACAAAGGAAAGCTTTCAGGACTGGGACTTGCTTTTCACATCCCTGTGGGTTGAGTATGTTTATTCAGTGCTGTGACAAAGGTCTATATCAGCTCTTTTTCTCATCTCTGTAGAAGTTCTGATCTTCAAAATGATTTTCCTGTTTGGTTAGTTCTTGGCCTGTTTTTTTTTTTTTTCCCCAAATGAAAATATTAAAAATCTGATTGCTAATAATGTATATACAGAGGAGCCAGTTTCCTGTGGTTAATAGACTATACTGAGGATGTGTCATGGGTTTTGTTATATTTCTGCCATATCTGTTCCTACGCTGTGTCTCCCTATGGCTGCTGTAATTGTAAAAGGCTATGGAGTCATCTGCTTTAGCCCCTGTTTTCCACAAATCCAATTAAATTCTGCCTGTCACTCTCCCCTTCCCTATGGGGCTTCTCAAGACATGGTTATGTGTCCTGAGATCCTCAATTTGGACTCTAAGCAGAAGTGCTTGGACTTGGTACTGATCAGGGTTGCAGTGTGGGTTTGACAAGACTCAGGTTGTTGTCTGGGTGGCCCTTGCACAGGGCTATTCCAGTCCCATCTGAAATGCCAGAGCTGCGAAGGTATTTATCACCTGATGCAGATAAAGTGGAATGGTCCTTTTGATAAGGAAAGCCCATGGACTTGAATCACAAACTGCTTGAATGGCAAAGCCCGAAGTCCACCGAAGGGGCATACAAATGATGTAAACTTCACATCATGCCCTTGAATCTTCTGAACTGTTTCTGAATTGGAGAAAAGCCAAAAAATGTCCAAGACATCACGGTTTGGCCCATAGGACCAGCCGTTTGAATGACAGTGAAGTTTTCTCTGAAACTTGTGACAAAGACACTTGAAAATATCCCCTGAATGATTTATCTTTTGCTTATTCGCTTTTGGGTGTTCAGCAAGAATCTGTTCCATCCGAAGAACTAAGCAGAGCATACAGAAAATCTGTGGTGCAGGGAAGGTTTCCTTCTGCACTTCAAAGGCAATTAGCAGCAGTGCTACCCCTTGTTAGCCCTGCTAGGAGGAAAGTTGTCCTCTTAGACATCACAGTAATCCCTCCTGGCTTTCTGTAGGTAAGTGCATGGCTTACCTCAATGCTTGTCCCCTCTCCAAAAACTTTTTTTCTGTTGTCAAAAATGTTGGGTTTTGATTGGTGATTTCTCTTGTTAAAATTAGTGCAGAGCCAATCACAAAAAAATAGTCTGGCTGTAATAGTGGTATTATGTCTGATTGCCTTTCCTTTGGAATTAGTATTACAGGAATCCTGTTTCAGTGATTGTACTGCTTAGCTACTGAGCAGAAACTTTTAATGGGATAACATTGATCCAGTTGGGACCAGCAGAGCTTGCAAGGTACGAGTCATTAGGCAGTGTTTGCAAGGGGTGGTCTGAGCACTTCTGTTGTCCAGGCCATTTCGAATCAGTCAGTTGGATTTCTGCATTGACCTTTAAAATTGTACTCGTATTAAATATCCATCTGGGTTCTGGCTGCATGATAAATCTGAAGGACTCTAATGGACTTTTGAAATATATGTGATGCATAACAAAGTGTTGCTTTCCCCCTCAGTTATTTGTAAAATCTTTTGCCTACTGGTAAATGTACCCTTAAGAGATTAGCTGAAGGCTGTATTTTTCCTGTGAGAGACTGTGAAAGGAATTAAATTGGAAGCATTAGTCTGAATTGCAAAAATAACCAGTTGATCAAACAGAACAAAAGTGAAAATACTTAATCCTGAATGATTCACCAGTGCTAGTATAAGCATTCAATGTGCTAGGTGGAGCTAGCATGACATTTTTAAAGCAGCAATAGAGAAACCCAGTCCTTCTATAAAAGGATAATGTGTGTACATATTTTAGATCATTCACCACTAAAATTAATGGTAAGTTTCACCCCACTTTCCAAAACTTCATAGTTGTTTTCTTTTTAGCCCCAGTTCAGGTAAACTTCTTAGTGCTCTTGGGTTAATATGTTCAGGCTGAGCAAACAATGCACCAGTGAGTGTTCTGCAAAGGGACTGGGAGACAAAGTCTGCTGCTCTGTCCAACTAGAAATGCTGGATCGATGCTTCAGCCCATGGCTGGAACAGCAGCTGTGGCATCCCGAGAGCCTAGTGCTGTGCACTTCTGTGCTGGAACAGCAAAGGTTGAGACACCATGTGCTGTGTGTGTTGACCCCTGGGCTTCCCTGCAATGTTTTCACCCACTTGCTCTGTTAGATGTTGGCTAAGAGAGTGTGGAATGGAAGCGGAGAAGAGGACAGGGTCCTCCCAGTATATCCTGGGTGCAGAAGGGGATAGTGGTCTTCTCCCTGTGCTCCAGGGGAGCTCTTGGGTATACACAAGCTCTTAAAGCTCTCAGGGAAAACGGAGAGCGTGCAGAGCTGTCTGCAACCCTCCAAGGTAGGACAAGGCTGAGGTAAAGCTTTCTGAGCCATTTCAGAGCAAGGATTTGACAGCCACTGCATAAGAAACCGTTTCCTCAACCTCAGGAGGTGCAGGTCTCCCTTTGCTGCTGTGGTTTGTCAGCTTGTTCCTCTCTCAGTTCCTGCACTGGGGTTTCTGGACCTTGCTGATGAATCCAGGTTTATTATAAATAAATAACTCCTCTGTGCTCTGACTCCATTGGTGCTGCCCAAAGCATGGATGCAGCTGAGAAGCAGAGGGACACCTCCAACATGCAGGTTCCTGGTGTAGTTTTGTGTGAAGAAAAGGCCTACTGCTTCCATGGTCACCTAACAGCTTTTGGTATTAATATTGGTTCCGTTTTCACAAGGTTGTCTGTGCTAACATGTGAGTCCCTGTATATGGAGGTATTTAGGGCAGCAGATTCCCAGGGAAGGGATGCTGCGCCTGGGAACAAGGGAAAGATGGAGATTGTGCTGTGGGTGCATATCAGAGAGATGGTCTCCAGAGGTGGGAAGGAGGAGTGAAGCTGATGGTCTGAATGTGGGCTTAACAGGTCTGTTCCATGTTGCTTGGTGTGGACCTTCGAACAGAAACCAGATTTATCAAATTTTGGCAAAGGTATGGGCTATAATTCTTTTAGAATAGTTCTAAAACCATAAATGAGTAAAACACGTATCAATAGAAAATTGAACTTTGATATAAAGTTTTATGAATTTATTCATGAAAGGGAGAATTTCATTAGGAAGAAAATCTCTGGAAGGAATATGAAGTGAGGAAGTGTGCCAGAAGGCTTCTACTGCCTTTGGTGCAACTCACTGTGTTACAGCAGTGCTCCTGTGGCATTGTGGGTTCTGAGCTTGCGCAGCTCAGGTCACTGCTGATGGCACATGAACTCATCATTTGACACCAACAGCTCTTTTCACAATATTTCCACAGTACTTGTATCTCCCAGATGACCAAAGATCTTGGTCATAGTGGTTGCCTGGACAGACCTTTCTGGTTTTGGAGTCTGTGATGTTGCAGGCACACAGCAAAGGACATGGCCATTTTCCAAAACACATCCCAAATTAGTATGGAATCATTAGGGTCTTTTACAGGATGAGTTATGAGCTTAAATGGTTAGCCCAAAGTAATTAATTATGCCAGCACCAGAGGCAGAGGCAGAACCCATGTTTCGCAGCTGCCCGGTAGCAATAAGCATTGCTTTTCTGTTTTCTCAGCAGGAGACACAAGGGCCCTGGAGCAGGAAAGTCAAGAGATCTAAAAGTAGCATGTTCTTCCTACAACTTGTCAGCCATTCACAGCAAAAATGGCTAGAGATGAAGTTTAAATAATTCAGTCTCACTCTCTTTTAATGCAGCTCAATTTAGCCTAGTTATGCCCACAATAAAGTGATTACCCGCACTTACCTTCCTAAAATACTTCTGGCTGCAGTTTGCCTGCACCAAGGAACAGGGGATCTACTGCTTGCAGCTTGGAGCTTGTACCAATGTTTAATCATTCTTGCTGCACCTGACTCCTGCAAGAATTTGTCTTTCAACTCTCAGATGGTCAATCTTGCCACACTTTGCTACAGCCCATTTTACATTTGGAACCTTTTTTTCCTTTGTTCATAGTTGTTACCTTTGTTTGGTCACTGAACCAGGAAGAAGCACCACTAGTCAGAACCATGGCCCCCAGTTGCTGAATGGTGCCTTTTCATTGAGAACTCTTTTTCAGGATAGATTGATTTGTACTTGTAGACACAATAGCTGGTTGTAGCTATGGGATTCAGCCCGGATGTCCCTGACTGCACAGGGCATCCAGCATATAGAAGACTGTTTTCTGATACATTATTCATGTGGTCCTATTTTAATGTTACATTTTTCAAATACATTGGAAAATTTCAGAGAAATCAAGATGGACTTCTCAAAAATAGTTTAAGAAGGAATCCTCAATAAAGGTGAAACTAGCAATCATCTTAAAGTCAGCTGGTGAAATTTCTAATCCCCAGGTTGCCCAAACGTGCTCTTTTGAATATGTTGGTACAGAGACATTGAATTCTGAAAACCTGTCTCACAGTGCAAATACTTCCATTTCTAAATCACAGATACAAGGAGAGCTGTGGAATTCTGATTTCTAAATATAATTAAATATTTTCAAGCACAACATATTGTTTAAAAAACACAAGCAATACAATGCTGACATTTTAAGAATATATAAACGATTATATCTGCTTCTAAACAGTCCAGGACACAAGGCGTTTTTTGTCTTGCAAATATGGTGTTTGAAAAAGGTGGTTAGGTCTGTGATACTTGTAGCTTTTTTCCTCCATTAAACTCCCTTTCTGATCCACATGCATATCCATTGTTAAACACTGCAGACTGGTCCTGTGATGTTCCCCAGTGAGGTGCTGTGGCCTTGCAATGCGGTTTGTATGCTGTCCTGGTTTTGTCTGAACAATGTAAATTAATCTCAGGATTGTCAGCTCACCGTACTAATATGTGTGCAAGTGTTCAAAACTGTAAATGTTTTAGTTACTACTTCTGTTAGCTTTGCTGGGAGTTGGTTTTCAAGAGAGCTGTACATTAAAGCTTGGTGCCATTAGAATCATAGAATCATTTCAGTTGGGAAAGACCCTCAAGATCATAGAGTCCAACTGTAACGTAACCTAACTCTAGCACCAACCCATGGCCCTAAGAACCTCATCTAAACACCTTTTAAACCCCTCCAGGGATGGTGACTCCACCACTGCCCTGGGCAGCCTGTTCCAATGCCTCATAACCCTTTCCATGAAGAAATTTTTCCTAATATCCAATCTAAACCACCCCTGGTGCAACTTGAGGCTATTTCCTCTTGTCCTACCACTTGCTACTTGGGAGAAGAGACCAACCCCCTCCATGCTACAACCTCCTTTCAGGTAGTTGCAGACAGCGATAAGGTCTCCCCTCAGCCTCCTGTTCTCCAGGCTGAACAGCCCCAGCTCCCTCAACTGCTCCTCATCACACTTGTGCTCCGGACCCCCCGCCAGCTTCGTCACCTCCTCTGCACTCTCTCTAGCTCCTCAATGTTGTTCTTCTCATGAGGGGCCCAAAACTGAACCTGGGATTCAAGGTGTGGGGCCTCACCAGTGCTGAGTACAGTGGCGCAATCACTTCTCTAGTCCTGCTGGCCACACTGTTCCTCATACAAGCCAGGATGCTGTTGGCCATTTTGGCCACCTGGGCACACTGCTGGCTCATGTTCAGCCGCTGTCAATCAACACCCCCAGATCCCTCTCTGCCAGGCACTTTCCAGCCACTCTTCCCCAGCCTGTAGCGCTGACCGGGGTTATTCTGACCCAAGCGCAGGACCCGGCACTTGGCCTTGTTGAACCTCATACAATTGACCTCAGCCCAATGATCCAGCCATTCCAGATCCCTCTGTAAGGCCACTCTACTCTCCAGCAGATCAACACTCCCACCCAATTACTTCTGGGCTCTGTCATCTGCCATTGCACCTGAACCCTTTCTCCAGTCTTCTCTTCTGGCTTGGATCCCTTTGCTATCAAACCCATGTTTCTGAACTGTAGACATCTATGGGGTTATGGTAAGTGGTCAGTAGCTTGTTACTGGTGGGGTCGATGAAAAAAGCTGAAGAGTGATCGGTGGTATTAGATATTTGGGAGCTGCTCTTTTAGGCAGCCTGGAGAAGAGTAAGTGCAGGGAACCCTGGGGTGAAAGGTTTGGTGTACCCCAGAGTCTCCTTAATTGCACATCACCTGAAGGATGCACTGGCAATAGATGTATGAAACATTGACTTGTTACAAACCAATTATGATCATGCATAACCTGGTAACAGCAGATTCCCTAAAAAATGGACAAACTATTTCTCAGAAGATGGATTAGTCTTCATTCACTATATGAGTATAGCAGAAGAGGTTAGATGTTGAATTTCAGGGGAAAGGCAGGTTAATTTTCTAACATGAAGAAGGCTGAGGTTAATATTCCAGGGTTTCTGGGCAAAGGTAGCCACAGTATTTTGCAGGACCCATATAAGCAAGTTATTTGGTACAGTCTCGTTCTGCCAGGACTCCACCTGTTTCCTGCCTCTACCTTTCCCCACCCTCCTCCCCTTTCTTCCCTGAAGTAGCTTTTTAAAAACTGTGTTGTTATTTCTTATACAGTCCCAGCATGCTGGACGCTCTCGAACACACCTGCTGTCTCATGGATAGTTGCTTGTTTTACATGCTAAGTATGTCCGTCAACATGAACAAATCCACAACCTGAGAGATTTGAGTTTCAAAACATTTTACAGTTTGCACCTTTATTCCTTGTGTGTAAGGTAGGAATACAATTTAAAATAAGTTTCTAGAAGTTTTGAATAGTTGTAGTTAGGCTTTTGACTTCCAAGATTCTCTTTTCTTAAAACCAATGTAACGGTGGCTGTGCTTCTTTAGGTTTACATGTATTTATTATACCTTTAAAGCCTCTGAGAAGGGTTGTTTTACAGTGTTTTTATTTTCGTGACGAGCTTTGTACTCTAACTGGAATACATATTTCTGGTGGAACAGTTTAGTACAATTGCAATGTGAATTTTAGGTCTTGTTTTTAGACATCTTTAATGGTTCAGTTTTCAATAGTATGACACTTCACGGCATTGTGTCTTCCTTATACTCTAATTTTATTTTCTTTTTTTAAAAAAAGTCTCACGTTGTCCTGAATCAGAGATAATATACTTGCTGCAGCTAAGTGTGGTCCACTTGTGCCCTCACCGATGTTCACAATTCTCAGTGACAGATCTGGTAGCTGACAGTAAAATGTGACCCATCCGGCCTGGGTTTTTCACACCAAACCTCTTTGTTGCATACAGTGGAATAACTCAAATCAGCATTTGATCTTATGGATTTAATAGGCAGTCTTTTCTACTGAATTTAGTTTTGATTGGTCAGGTCTTGCACTTAAAAAAAATATATATATATCCCTGTACATAGAATATTTCTATCCAGTATGTTGCAGAGGACTGCTCCATTTCAGGACAGGTATTTGTAATGATGTGATAGTAGTTGCTGTGCTGTGTTTGCATACTAATCAGATGAGTTCATGAAGCATTATACTTGAGAAATACTCAGCTACACTCTGTAGAACAAATTTGATCTTTGATACTCAGGGGAAAAAAATCAGGAATATAAAGACTTAAGTGTCTCTGCTAGCATTTTGATTACTACTTATACATGGTTTTTTAGGTCTGGTGTCAAAAAGGTTTCTTTAAGACGTGATGCTTAATAAAGACAAATTTGAACTAATTCACTGGGGTGGTTTTACACAAAGCTGCATGGCCTGGAAGCAGTGAGATTTGCACTGCACACTCAGGTGATCATGTTTTAATAGCCCCTCTGTACTAGCACTACAGGAAACAGGCATTTATCATGCACGTTTGCATTAATGGTAACTCTTCACTGATTCTGTGTTAACGTTATAAAGGCTGTACCTTTTCTTTCAGGCTATTTTTCAGAGAAACCTGAAGTTAAACTATGCTTAACTTACTGCTTCTTCACCATAGTAATTTGTTTTGTCACTGTGTGCTCAGGCTAAAACGTTTATACTGCTAATAGCTTTCCTCATGGTGATGGAGACAGGTATTGGTCAGGCTGATTTGGTGCCTCCAGAGGCCCTGGAGAATCAAAGGTGTTAACATGACAGTGTGTGATGTAAAGCAGTTTAACAAGGTCCAGGGGTTCACACGACTCCGTACTGCTCAGAAAAGTGTGTTATGTATGGCAAAAACTACTCCTGAGAGAAAAGCAGAGATTTCTAATTGGGTGACTCCGTAGGGCATCTAGAGGATGTTTCAGATGCTAGCTGTTTGGCAGGCAGAGGGAAAAGCTTGATGAGTTCTTGTTGAAGATTGATGAGTTCTTGTTGAATCTGAGCTGTGACGTGCTGAAGTACAAACCAAAGTATCCCAAGGCATACAGAAGAGGCTTTTGGAATAAACAAAGAGTGAAAATGTGGCTTTTTGCTGGTGCACAGCCCACTGGCTGCAGCCCTGTGGCAGGAGGGAGGTGCTCCAGCATCTGGTGCCACAGCCAGCCTGAGACCTGCTGAACTCATCACAGCTTTAACACGTCTGGCACATTGAATTTCCATGTCTCACAGCTCCTGGATTTCAGTGTCTTTCCTGCCTCTGAGAAGAGTTGCAGGAGGGATATCCTTTCAGGGTAACATCAGGGTACAAAACTGCACCTGCTGCTGTTGTAATCCTGGACAGCGTCTCTGGCAGGAGCAGTGCCACTAACCTGGTTCTCCTGCCAAGCCCACCATGCCCTGAGGTGTGCCAGACACTCCTTGCCTGCTGGAGAGGATGGCTGTGGCTGTGTGTGGGATGTGGTGTGGCAGTGGCCAGGCTGCCCCACATCTGGCTGGGGTGCTGGCAGAGGGGCCAGTGATAGGTGTAAGCATTTAGTCTGGGTGTCAGGGACTTGATTTGGCTCCTGGGACAGTGGTGGAGATGTGGGAGGCCTCGCTTACTGACCCTGATGTGGGGGTTCCCCCACTATCTGCCCCCTCCCTTTCTGCCTTCCGGGGTGCTTTCCTTCCCCTGACCTGGACAGGGCTCCTGCCTGGGCTTCTCGGTTGCCTGCAGATGGGTGAGATGCTGGGACTGGACTTGTGGGCATTTGCCTCTCCAACAGGCACATGTGAGCAATGTGCCTTTAAGACTAGCAGGAGAGCAATAGTATCTCCCTCCCTCCTGTTAATTGTAGCATGTTTTTCAGCCATGCTTTCCAGTCACATTCGCAGCCTGTGAGAAGGAGCAGCGCTGAAGCTTGCCGGCTGAGCGCTGTCCTGACAGCTCGTGCTCACCCACGGAGTGGGTGCCTGCAGGTGATGGGCAGTACCTGGGGCTGGAGCGCTTTGTGCCAGAAGCAGGAGCCCTGCATGCCTGAGTTTTGGTGACACTGCTGGGTGCTCACCACATCACCTGTGTCCCTCGCCTCGTCACCTGCGTGGTCCTGGCCTCCAGCTGCAGGTCCGGCGAGGTGGCCACCCCAGCGAGCCCTCTCAGGGGCTCCTGCATGAGCTATGAGCAGCGCATTGCCAGTGCTTGGGGACCTGCAGTGGGTGATGCAGAGGGAGCTGCGTGGTGTCTGGCCAGGGATGCTGTAGCTGCTGTGGGAACGCCCGGATCCCTGAGCACGAAGTGACTGCAACTAACTCAAGGTTGGGACTACTTCTCAGAGGATGCCCTGTGTGTCTCCAGCCACTCCTCTCTGGCCTCACCGCAGATTATTTGGAGTGTTTTGCTTGCCGCTGCTGAGGGGGCACAGAGACATAGGCCTCCAGAGGGTTAAGAGCATCTGCCTTTACGCCAAGTGTTTGAGCAGGAAATAATCTGCAGAGATACATGTGCAGCAATTCAACTGCTGTTGCTTTACCAGGCTGCCGCTGCTGCAGTTCGGTGTGTGAGAGGAGCCGCGCTGCTCACAGAGGATGCTTTCTTGGTGTGTCCGAAGCACTGGGCATGGCAGCGGGGCCCCGGCTGTCTGAGCTGGGGTAAATGTCTTCATCCAAGAGGAATTATGTTGACTGTCTGGTTCTGTCAGCTCACTGAGGTAGGTGTTGCTGCCTGTGCAATACGCTATGATCTTTGTTGGGGGGGATACAGTCTTCTCCTCAGCCTGGGCTAAAAAAAAAAATATCTTTCAATGGGAATGGGCTTTAATTTGCAGCCTAATGCTGGACAGCAATATGTATATGTGGTTTTTGTGTGTGCAGCAGGGAGGAGAGAGCAAAGGATACCTAAGTGATACCTGGCAATAAAGTTGTCACAGTTAATTGGAACAAACTTGCCTTGGTCTCTGTGGAACGCACCTGGGAGCTTTTGCTTCTTCCTGGCATATGACCTTTGAAGGGGTTGGTTGCAGTATGCTGGTTTATGCTTTGGTTCAGAAACAGGGACACAGTGCACTCTACAGGTCCCTTCATTCTGCTCCCGTGGACGCGGGTAGAACAGAGGACACCCACGCGGAGAGAGAGAATGCTGCTGACAGGGAGGTGGTGGTTGTTAGAGGAGTGAAATTGCACTAAAAGGAAGAAAAGAGGTGCTCTTCCCCGAGGAAGGGGGAATTTTAAAGTACTGAGGGTTGATCTTGGCATTTGGAAGTATAGAAGGAAATTTGTTTTAAAAGCAGCCAGTGTGTGAATCTAGTTTTTGTGTTTTGCTTTCCCAGCTCTGTGGAGAGGAGTTCTGTACATCTCTGCTAACTGCTTTGCCACCTGCATCCTTCTCTTGAGGATTTTTTGCACCAAGACCTGAGAGAGAAAAACCTGCCATCAAGTTTTCTTAGGTTTGTTTAGTAAGGTGCCTTCTTGGGAAATCCCTAAGAAAATCTGGGAGCAGTGACAGCTCCTGCTGTTCCCTTCTCACTGGTGGGGCTTGCGTTTGCCATTTGTCTTGAGATCTCCAGTGGGAGCTTTACCCTGCAAAGATTAAGCTGAAAGGGAAGTTTTCAAATAATTTCTCCTGAAAAAGCAGGGTGTTGGGCATTGGATTCCTATTTGATTTGGTCCTCCTGGCTGACCTACATGTGTATATTTGTATGTTGGCTCCAGAGCACATGAACACAGACCGTGCTCAGGAAACCTGGCTGTGCAGAATAGGTAGGTGCTGCCTGAATTATATGCCTCAATCACGTGGAGAGAGGTTTGTGCACATTTCTGGCATTGCAGATCTATTGAGATAGCACAGCCAACAGTGCCATTGCTGCGTAACAGTTTCAGAAATGTTTCTGTGGCATCCTGGCACAACAAATATACACAAATAACTACACTGTTCAGAAAAAAGAGCAGGACTGTCATCTGCACTGCAAATCTTCGTAATCACTTTTGTTTTCTTTAGTCAGGCATTCCTGACTGCAACGTGTTGCTACCTGAGCAGTTCATCAGAACAGTTATTATTGCCTCAACTTCCCTAGGGCTGCTGTGCTGTGCTTGACTCGGTGCTGTTGCATAGGGTAAAGTGGAGGAAAATCCCGCTCCCCACCTTCCCCCCTCCCCCCCTTTTTTTTTTTTTCCCAAGAGCAGGACGCTTATGCATTCTCCTTTGGAATCCTGTGCAGAATACCTCTGCTGCTCTGCAAGACCTCTGTGTTGAAGGCAGAGAAGTGGATGTGTGTCTGGTGGATTTGCTGCTGTGTGTGAATCAGAAGCCACGAGCTTTGCTGGGGATGGAGGCTGTGGTGGTGCCTGGGGAGCAGCTGCCCCTTTCCATCCTGGGAGAGGGGATCCCTTCTCATTCACATGCTGGGTGGAGCTGGGCAGCAGTGCTCCGTAGCAACCTCGTCTCTCTCACAAAGGGGAAAAGTCTCCTGGCTTCACTTAGAGAGGTGAAAACACAAATGTAGGAACACCCAGTGGAGTATTCACTGGTGTGATACTGGAGTAAGGTCATCTGAATGACTTCTGTCTTGAAGAGCACTTGCAAAAGGTGGTGAATATTAAATAACGCAATTGCCTTTGCAGGAAACACTGGAAAAATTATACAGTAGTCATCCCATTTACTGCTGTTTGCGCACAGGCAGAATGGTGATGAGAACTGGCTGAATTAAAGTAAAATGCTTCTCACAAACATTGTTTCAAAAATAATTTGATGCTTGTTGGCCAGCAACTGTTTCGGTGATCTTTGTGCCCCTATTTCAGCAAGTGTATTTTTCAAAAAGTGCATTTGTGAAAACAGCAAAACATTGGAGCATATTCACATGTGTTGTGGTCTGAAGGAGCGGAGGGCAATACGTGCCTTACAGTTTTACTCCCATCTGCTCAGGAAATTGAACGAGTACATTTGAACTACTGATTATTTCTAAGCAGCCTTTCTGGTCAGTAATAAAGTTTTGCATTAAACTCTGATTGTGTGGAAGTTGAGAGCTATTTGCTAAAGTTAATAATGGTAATTTAAAAAATTGTGATTTATTAAATGGAGACTGGTCAGCATTGTGTGTCACATGCAGTGCAGTGATACCTTCCTCTGCCTGACAGTCACACAACTACCCATCTCATGGGGTGAGGACAGGGTGCTCCTTGGTGTGCCCTGTGGGTACTCTGTGGTGACATGGGGTGAAGCTTGAAGTTCATCTGGGCCCAGCGGCGTCCTGGCAGCAGCCACACTGGGATCCCTACAGGGTTTGCCTTTTTGGAGACAAACACCTGGCTGCATCCATCAGGTTCTGTGCTGGGTGAGCCACATGGGACAGCTGGCCAGTTGTGTGCTACTTGGCCATCTCAGGTGGTGCAGGGAATGGCTAACAGACAAGTACAGAGGGAATAAATTGAATCTTCAAGAACTATTTGCTGTTCAGGGAGTGATTTCCTTGGTTTCTGTGGGGAGGTAAACAAAGGTCAGTCACAAGGTACCTGCAGTCTTTCAATGACTGTTACATTTTTATGCTTTGGATGCTGCTTCTAAACCAGCTACAGGTGATCAAAGCCTATGGTCCAGAAACTGTTGAATCAAAGGTAAAACTGTTGTCTTTTTCATAGTGCCTGGAGTATCTTTAGGAGACTGTGCTACTGCATTTGAAAATTATCTGGCTTTATACCACTTACAAAATGCATTCACAGTAGGTGGTGGCATCAGCCTCCTCTTAGTGAATGCAGATATTTATATTATGCAGAAGGTTTTCTCACTTTGCTGCATTCGGATGATAACTGGAGATACCACTCTTATTAGATAAAAACTTGAGTTTGACTTTAGGGGTGAATTCAAAGAGAAATTTCTCTTAAATATATATAGCAGCAAATAGAACAAAGCTGCTTAAAGATTACTTTAGTGATGAATCATTATACGGCTCTCACCAGTCTGAAAAGCAATGAAAGTCAAAATGGAGTGCTAGGATTTAGTCGTTTAGAAAATGCATGGAAAGGGACCTCTATTGTAGAGGAGGTTTTACAACACATCAAAGTGAAAATGTTTTAGGTGCAAAAGTATCAAGTGACTTTCCAGCCCAAAGATAATAGGCAGCTGCTACCTATTGTTTATTGTTCCAGAAGGTTAATTTCTTTGGTTGTTAGTCACTCTTAATATATATATTTTTAAACTCTCACTGATTTCTCCCCCCTCACACACCCTGTTTCAGAGCAGTTGCTGTCATAATACTTTTTCTTTTGAATGCTATAACTTTTATTACTAATCCTAATTAAACACTAACTTTTGAGAATCAGATTAATTAGAACCATCAGCTCAATGCAAATGCTGTAATCATCAGAGATCATAAAATGTTCAAGGGAGTGTAATTTTACTACAAAGCTTCAGTGGCATGTGTCCAAGGATCTCTCTACCTTTGTTCAGTTGTCATGGATTGTAATGTGTGCACTTCTGCGTAATGCAGCATGAATAGAAATGACATGTTCCTCAGCTGTTGAATTGCACATTCTAGCCATAAGTCAACAAATATTAGAGAAATGACATCACCTCTCCCATCACTGAAATACTCTTTCCTTGCTATAAATATTGTATGAATTTTATGGTTTCTGCACAATAGATAAGGAGACAGATAGAGCTGGAAAGTTGTTGCACACCAGAACTGCACTTTATTTGTGAGCTAGATAGTACAGGACACAATACAGGAAGGCCCACTGTCACCCAAAATATTTCTACCCTCAATCCACATTCTGTGAACCCAGATTGGACAGAAGCTACTTCAACTGGTTTGGTCTCCAGTCAGGACACATGTTGATCATCAGTCACTTCAGTATCCTGAGCAGCGAGACAGATACTGTGAGGTTCTGGTAACCTGGTTACTTTTAGACCAATATTTAGTATTTTGATTTTTTTTGGCACTGGGGGAGCCATTACCCCTACTCATTTTAGGAATAAGGTGAGATGAATTGCAAGCTAGAAATGCCCAGTCATGCAGATGGAACCTATGCAACTGGCTTGAGGGGGATGGTTGCAGACCTAGATCAGATGAACCCCTCCAAGCAACGGCAACTGGTTTCATCCCTCATCCAGCAAACTGCACAGCTCTGCCTGGGCTGCTCCAGGCTCCTTTGAGGGGTTTGGTGGAAATGAGAGGGTGCGATGGAGCATCTGAGCCTGCAGGTTTCACTCTACCTTAAGGAACTTGAGTCCCTTTGTCAACCTGTATTATCGAGTGTGGCTGTGAAGTATGTGCTGCTGTTTGCCTCCAAGCATCCAATAGCAGATATCCCTTAAGCTTTTGCTCACTGGGACCTCGAGTTGCTACTTGATTGTAAATACAGTCTCTTTGATCAGTACTACAAGTCATGCTTCCCCCACTCCCTATTAAAATAGCAATAAAATATCTGAGATTTGTTCTTCCAGGCTTTATGGTGAAACTGAAGTGGGAAAGTCTGTGTCAGATTGGAAACTGCTGTGGATGATGGGTGTTTGTGTCAGTGGGCTTTGCACATCTCCTGCCCACTTCCCTACCACCTTGGTTGTATGCAGGGAGCTACTATTGCAGACAGAAGACTGGTAGCATGAGATTTGTCCTGTAAAACATTTCATATTTGAGATTTACCCAGCAGGCTTGTTTCAGCCAAAATGTGGAATTCGGGAGTAAGTTTTCCTGCCAAGACTTGCAGCATTTGACCATGAATGCCTTGCTCTATTCTTTTTCAGCATATGCAACATTCAGCAAGCTCTGGGCAGACATGTATGATTTTATAACAGTTATTACTTGAAAAGAGAAAAAAATAAAAAAAGATTGCAGGAGCATATTAATTATCCACAGTTTAATGTATACAGTGGTTTACAAACAGTTATTGTGGACTTAGCTGTCTGAAAGACTGTAATTTTAATGGTTCTAATGGGGACTATTGTAGGTCTACTTGAAACTCCTACAGTTATGGCTTAATTTTAAAACGGGCTCTATTTGGAAATGCCTGCATTTTTAGATTTTATGGTATGTAGTATTATGTACTTGGGTTATGACAATAAAATCATAGCTGAATGCTGGAATTAAGTGAATATATACATACCAAAGAAGTCTCTTGCCTTGTTAACTTACCTGTTTTTAAATGTTAATTGTCACCTTCTCTGTTTTCTAAAACTGTGTGTAAATATAAAACCTCGTGTAAGCCTGAGCATGGTGGTGTGGAAATAGCAAATACTATCTAGCAATCCTTGGTTCTGTAAGACATATGTAATTGTTAGGGGCACGTTGTTTGACCTCCTGGTAACACAGGCTATAGAACATTTCATTCAGCTATTTCTCCTTGCCTTTCAGAAGCATATTCAAACTGATTTAATGTGTGCAGATAACTGGGACACAAAGGTGTCCTGAGGGTAGTTGTTTTGGTGAGTAATTATTTCTGATGTTTTTTTAGAAAAATTGAATCTGAATTTATTCCTTATTCCATACACGGAATACTCTTTTTCCTTTGTCTAACTAATCAAAGACCCTGCTAGTAATGGAAACAATTTCCTATGATGTGGACAAATCTTTGTTCAGCCTTCTTTTTGCTAAAGCGATAATATAATTTAAACTGATTGCACACAATCTGTTTTCAGGCCCTCAAATCCTATGCATTTCTCTCCCAGTTTTTCAGCATCTTTTTGAGCTGTGGACATCAGAAGTGGTTATTCAGGGACAGCAGAACACCACATTCTACTAATATTCTCACTAACACCATACGCAGAAACAACATCACCTTTCTAACCTTGGACAAAATTGCCTCTCTTCAAACATCCAAGAGTGTCATTAGATTGTGTAGCTCCAGCATGACCCCGGGATCTCCTGTTCCCTTTATCTGCCCTGACTCCCATGTATGTTTTTAAGTCTCTGATTTCCAACACAGAGTTCACCCCTCTGTAAGCGGGGTAGATAGTTCATCATTGTATTCTTGGATTCTAGACAAGCAGACTTGTTTTCCTGTGTTACAGTGTCTGATTTTTGACAGGGCTGGGCATAGAAAGGGGACTGAGTTAGTTGGCTCTAGTCATCTGAGTTTGGCAATATTTATCACTTAAGCCAGTTCCAAGTTGCATTGGGCTGAGAAAATTGTCTCTGAAGGCCCACTTAAAAGCATTTCCATTCACTGATGGTTCCTCATTAAAATTATATCTTGTTGATTATCAGTGATTTTTTTAAGTGTTCTGTAGTAATTTCTTGTAATGATTTTCTTACAGTCAGTATGCAGTGTGTCACTGAGCTGGTGGCAAAAAACAAGCCTGCAATGATGGTACAGCTGGTATTTTTTTTTTTTCCCCAAACCCGCTTTATTAAGTGTATTAAAAATAATTTCAGGATTATCAAAGAGGGCTGACTGAGGTTCCCATCACATTCAGATACAAGGTTCCCTGCAGCTGCAGCTGTCTCCTTGGCCTTCTGCTTCCCCATGGCCATTGGCTGATGTTTTCTGGGAGAGACTGAACAGATTTCTGTTGCTGTTGAGGTATTCATTAAATCACCCATGACAAAGATAAAGCAAACTACAGATCTGGTGTCTGAACACTCTTCTATTTCCCCATGCTTTCGGTCTGTTTTTGGGTTCCCTGCTGGTGTTTAATTACTTTATTTTCAGTCCTTAGGAGTTGAGTGCTTTAGCAGTTGCTCTGTGATGTTGATCTGGGGCTCATGTCCAGGCTGGACCACCATACTGATCATTACAATTACTGGAGTAATATATCCCCCTGTGATCCATCAAAAACTCTCAGTTTGGCTCCTCACCTTGCACTGCTGGCATCCAGGTCTTTTCCTTAGCTTGATCATCTTTTGCCATTGCTCCCCTCCTTGAGGTACTTCCTTTCCAGCAGGAATATGGAGTAAAACCTTTCTTCCTCTGATTGCTGTGGTGTTGCTTTCTATTTCCTATCCCCTCAGTGCTCACCCTAGTACTTCTTATTTTTCTTATTCATTTAGCGCCCCTCATCCTTATCTCTGGGATTCTATGATTCCACCTTGATTTTTTTTTTTCTCTCTCACAGTATCACAGTATGTTTGGGATTGGAAGGGACCTCAAAAGATCATCTAGTCCAATCCCCCTGCTGGAGCAGGAACACCTAGGTGAGGTCGCACAGGAACATGTCCAGGCGGGTTTTGAACGTCTCCAGAGAAGGAGACTCCACAACCTCCCTGGGCAGCCTGTTCCAGTGCTCTGTCACCCTCACTGAGAAGAAGTTTCTTCTCAAATTTAAGTGGAACCTCTTGTGTTCCAGCTTGATCCCATTACCCCTTGTCTTATCATTGTTTGCCACTGAGAAGAGTCTGGCTCCATCCTCATGGCACTCACCCTTTATATATTTATAAACATTAATAAGGTCCCCCCTTAGTCTCCTCTTCTCCAAACTAAAGAGACCCAGCTCCCTCAGCCTTTCTTCATAAGGGAGGTGCTCCACTCCCTTAATCATCTTCGTTGCCCTACGCTGGACCCTCTCCAGCAGTTCCCTGTCCTTCTTGAACTGAGGGGCCCAGAACTGGACACAATATTCCAGATGTGGTCTCACCAGGGCAGAGTAGAGGGGAAGGAGGACCTCTCTCGATCTACTAACCACCCCCCTTCTAATACACCCCAGGATGCCATTGGCCTTCCTGGCCACAAGGGCACAGTGCTGGCTCATGGTCATCCTGTTGTCCACCAGGACCCCCAGGTCCCTTTCCCCTACACTGCTCTCTAATATGTAATCTCCCAACCTATACTGGAACCTGGGGTTGTTCCTGCCCAGATGCAGGACTCTACACTTGTCCTTGCTAAACTTCATCAGGTTATTCCCTGCCCAGCTCTCCAGCCTGTCCAGGTCCCGCTGGATGGCAGCACAGCCCTCCGGCGTGTCAGCCACTCCTCCTAGCTTGGTGTCATCAGCAAACTTGCTGATAGTACACTCAATTCCCTCGTCCAAGTCGTTAATGAATATATTGAATAATATTGGCCCCAGCACTGACCCTTGGGGCACTCCACTAGATACTGGCCTCCAACTAGACTCCGCACCATTGACTACCACTCTCTGGCTTCTCTCCCTAAGCCAGTTTGCAACCCACCTCACTACTCTATTGTCTAGACCACACCTCCTCAACTTAGCTGTGAGGATGCTGTGGGAGACTGTGTCAAAGGCTTTACTGAAGTCAAGGTAGACAACATCCACCGCTCTGCCACCATCCATCCACCTTGTTACATTCTCATAAAAGGCTATGAGGTTGGTCAAGCATGACCTACCCTTGGTAAAGCCATGCTGACTGCCCCTAATAACCCTCTTATCCTTGATATGCCTTGAGATGGCACCAAGGACAAGCTGTTCCATTACTTTCCCAGGGACAGAGGTGAGGCTGACCGGTCTATAATTACCCGGGTCCTCCTTCTTGCCCTTTTTGAAGACTGGAGTGACATTTGCTTTCCTCCAATCCTCGGGCACCTCTCCCGTTTCCCAAGACTTGGCAAAGATGATGGAGAGCGGTCCAGCAATGACTTCAGCCAGCTCCCTCAGCACCCGCGGATGCATCCCATCTGGACCCATGGATTTATGAATGTCCAGACTATTTAATTGCTCCCTAACCCAGTCCTCATCGACTAAAGCAAACTCCTCCATTGACCTGGCTTCATCCGGGGTCTCAGGGGTACAGGGCTCCCCAGGACAGCCTCCGGCAGAGTAGACAGAGACAAAGAAGGCATTCAGTAATTCTGCCTTCTCTGTATCTTCTGCCACCAGGGCACCCACCCCATTCATCAGTGGGCCTACATTGCCTCTGGTGTTAGTTTTATCTGCTATGTATTTGAAAAAGTTCTTTTTGCTGTCCTTGACCCCTCTCGCCAGCTGTAATTCTAAGGAGGCCTTGGCTATCCTAGCTGCCTTCCTACATCCTCTAACAGCAGCCTTATATTCCTCCCAAGTGGCCAGCCCCTGCTTCCATGACCTGTAAACTCTCCTCTTCTGCTTGAGCATACCCAACAGCTCCCTATCCAACCACGCAGGCCTCCTGGCTCCCTTCCTTGACTTCCTACGTGTGGGGATGCTCTGATCCTGAGCGTGGAAGAAGCAATCTCTGAATGCCACCCAGCTATCTTGGGCCCCTTTTCCTTCAAGCAGTCTTGCCCATGGGATTTCCCCCAGCAATTGCTTGAAAAGGCCAAAGTTAGCCCTGCTGAAGTCCAGGGTTGCAATTCTACTTGCTATTCTGTTCCTGCCACATGAGATGCTGAACTCCACCATCTCGTGGTCACTGCAACCCAGGCAGCCCTCAACCTTTACTGCTTCGACCAGACCCTCCTTGTTAGTGAGGATGAGATCCAGCAGTGCACCTCTCCTAGTCGGCTCCTCCACCATCTGCATGAGGAAGTTATCATCAATGCACTGGAGGAACCTCCTGGACTGTGGCTGGCTGGCTGAATGGTCCTTCCAGCAAACATCAGGGAAGTTAAAATCACCCACAACAACCATGGCCTGTGACTGTGAGGCCACTCTCAGCTGCCCATAGAAGGCCTCATCAACTTCCTCAGCCTGATCTGGCGGCCTGTAACAGACGCCCACAACAGTGTCAGCCCTGCCAGCCTGCCCCTTGATCCTGATCCATACACTCTCAACTCGCTCGTCATCCGCTCCTGGGCAGAATTTAGTACATTGTAGTTGCTGTCTCACATAGAGAGCAACTCCACCACCACGCCTGGCTGGCCTGTCTTTCCTGAAAAGGGCATAGCCATCCATGACCACATTCCAGTCATGTGAACTGTCCCACCATGTTTCTGTAATTGCCACCAGATCATAATCTCCCGACCGAACATTTGCCTTTTTTTCACAGTTTTTTCTTGAGCGATCCATTTGTTTCCTTGACATGACAATTACTGACAGCCTGGTATCCTGTCTCCAACACTGGCAAATAGCAGATGCTTAGAGAATAATATAAGAAACAGGGTGAGAATATAATAATCCTAATATACCCTGCCAGCAGCAATCAGTATCACGTATGCCTGACTGTTGTGAATGTGTTTGAGCATAGCCCAGTGGGGGATATAGTGCCTAAAACCATGTGCGTAAGGAAAGGATAATTTTACAAGATGGCAAATCTTCTTGCATAACCTTCTCTCTCCAAAGGTGCTGCTCTCTCCTTGCCTGGCCTGGCTTTGCTTAGCACAGAAAGCCATGGTAGTGCTCTGCTTGTGTCTGAGCCAGGCCTGGGGCTCATCTGTAGGTCTCCTTGCACCTGATCAAGTTCCTTGTGTTTCTGTCCCTTGGAGGCTCCTTGAGGGGATGACTGCAGTGTGGCAAGAGGGAGAAGTCCTTGTGTCTGGTTATGAGCCCTTATGTGACCACGCTGCCTGACAGATTCCTCCAGCGTTCAAGCTCTGGCTAGCTGTAACACAAGCTGACACAGCTGGAAGTGTGATGTTGCAAAAAATCTTGTGAAAATCATGACCAAATAGCAGAGGGAGAGATCCAAAACAGTATCCCTTGCCTCCAGGTATCTGTCCTGCTTGCCCCGTGGCTGGGCAGCCCGGGACCACTAGCAGCATGCACTCGACGGCCAGGGGACTGGCAGCATGGGCTGGCCCCAAGCTGCTTTTCTCCATCAGTGATTTGGAGATGCAGGGCTTCATGCACAGCACATGGGAGGCAGTGAGGGTTACCAGGATGTGGACTGTGTTATGGTCTGACATCGAGGTGTATCATGGCAGGCAAGGCTCTAGGAGGGTGTATGTGAGGGGTTTGAGTGGATTTTTACTCTCTGCATCTTCACGGTTGCTTTGGGGGTTCATTCTTTATTTCTAGATTATTTGTTTTCTGTAAACTTCTCCAGTATTCCTTTAAAACTGAAACAAGGTCTGAACTGTGTGAAGCAAGTAGAAAAATATATTTGAATTTTTAAAATGCTAGGTTTGAAGTTGCATTTTAAAATATCCCTGTTAGCAAGTAGAATATATTACCTTGAGCACTGAGCAGCTAAATCAGAGGAGTAATGCTGCAGGCATTAGACCTTGAATTACTAGTTCTTCAGTTGTGAGCTTCCTCTTTTACCATCACTACTCTAACAACTAACACACACTGTAGTTTGATTTATCCTCTGCTTTACTGATAAAATAATTTTATTTCAGAGTAATATTTTCTTCATGTGATATATTTTATTTTGTGGTTGTTGCTTTGTTCATTACCATCTGCAAAACTTCCAGAGAAGTCCTTGGAAATTCCATAAACATATAAAATACCAGTGGGAAGACCGAGGCATTTTGTTGACTGGTCTTCACTGCTTGACCTCACCAGCAAGGATAAGGGTTCTTCTGTTCATATAGGTGAGTCTATAAGTCCCTACAGCTCTAGCCACTCCAATGCAGGGCATAGGATTGTTGAATAAGATTGGACATTATTTTTCCTGTCTGTTTTTTCCCCCCTCTCCTCTCATAAGTAGAGAAGTGCCGAGTACGAGCTATGCCAAGTGATCCCAGCAGTGGCTTTAGGGGATGTTCAGGAGAACAGGGTGAAGCACACAGTGCACCTTTCGCAGATGGAGGTTTCCAAATTTGTGCAAAGTTGTGTGTGCCAGAGCCTGGGAGTGTGTGCATATGTAAATTAGCTTGTTATAAATTCAGGGCAGAAAGGCACATAATTACTTTGATGCCAAAGGAAACTGCATCTAGAGACTGAGGGTAGAAATATGCTTACCGATATATGTTTTAGTTCTGTATAAATCATTCGCAAGTGTAACACACTCTATTCGTTTAGCTAGTGACAGTGTTATTTAGGGGTGATATGAAACAGTCACAAAGTAATAAGGACTGCCTGGGAAGAAAATATGTGCTAAAGCTCTTAGGTGTAATGCTAATTTCAGTAAAATATATGGTCTATTGCAGCTGTAGAGTATTTCTCTTAGAAGTCTTAATAATAGTCAAGCCTTGGATGCTTAAATGTTGGTTTTCTTCAAAATGAAGATGCCATGATTATTTAAGAACACTTAGACTCATATTTAGGTTGCATTGATTCATTCTGTTCTTAAAATAATATTTTATGGGCATCTTAGCAGTAGGGACACCTGTACTTATATAATGTATGTAAATGTAGTCCCGCAGCATACACCCCTAACCACAACAGAGAGCACAGGGAGCCAACTGCTCATCATGCTGCCAAGCCAGACCATGTTTCAAGCCAGGCTGATGAGGGCATGTTGAGCTGATATTACTTTAATGATTGTTAATGCTGATACCGTGCATAGAAAAGCACGTAACACTTCCTAAAAAATGAATAAATGTTGTAAAAAGAAATCTAACTTTATGTTAAACCAAATCATAAATATGCCAAAGGGTAATAGAAAGCCATTCTACCTGGGGGGAGGGTTTATTGCCCCTGCTTTTTATTTCTCTAAAGGTTATTCACTGTGTGGACACTATACTAATAAATCCTTTGCTGAAGTGATAAACTTGTGCTACTTGCAAACAAAGTTTGGTTAGACTGGAGTTACTGCTGCCATCTTGCAGTACAGTTGCTTTCTAGTCACTGTGCAAATATTAGAACAAACAAGTCTTACTAACTTTAAGTACACCTTTATACATGTATTAAAATATAAGTGTACATTTTTTAATGTTTTAAGTATTGGGATGTGTATTAGAGCATAGTCATGATAAAAGGTTGCTATGTTGACAGTGTCAGCCCATAGGAGTGCTGGATGAGGTCCCCTGTTCACCCTGAGAAGCGGTATTTTTTTCCAAGGTGAGATGAAATATTTTAGTCTGTGGTGAGTCCTGAAAGTAATAGATGCTATTAACTGGAGATTTAAACTTTGTCCCTAGCTGCTGCTGGCTGTAGATTATATGATAGTTCTCTTTTTATTTCTCCAACTTGTGTTGTATGGTTTGTGCTGATTTAGTCCATCAAAGTAGGCTGGAGAAGCCTGGCTCATCTTGGGCTTTCAAACGATTTTCTGAAGAGTTGCAGGGAATAAAGTATGGTTTTCCCCTGGCTCTTTCAGCCGTGGCAAGGAAAATACTGCATTTTCCTGCAGCACCTCAGTGAGACCCCCTGTGTGCTGGGAAAGAGCAAAACGGGACACTGTGACAATGATGCTAATTTGGGAGAAGAGATACCCAGGAGGGCAAGTTTCCTCTGTCCCTGCTGAAGCAGGAAGATTTGTGTGCTCACAGGGAATCCTGTCTGTTGTCTTTGGGCTGCTTGGGCTCATGTGACTAATTTTCTCTCTCTCCCCACTTCTCAGGGAATGCAGTTACAAAGGTCACAGGTTTGTTTGTTTGTTTGTTTTTCTCCTGCCACGTAAACTCTCCAGTAAGTGCATGTGATGAGGTGCGTGTGGCAGGGTGAGAGGCAGTTCTGCCGTTGTCCCAGGCCATGAGAAGAAGCTTGGGCATGGATAAGCAGACTGAGGAGGATTCCTATTGTTTCATAACCAGAATCAGACATTTTGGACTTATTTTTTTTAACCTGACATTTTTAAGTCTATCCAAACTCCAGGGTATTGTTTCTACAGTAGAAGCTTAGCATCACTGCTCCTCCAGAGGGTACAAAGACTTTAATTGCCTGATATTTTTTTTTTTTTTTCAGTTTTGAAATATGGCTCTTTAATGCTTACAGGTATTTTCATATTTTTGATATCACTGTTTTTACAGTATATTAGGCAAGTTCATACTTCACTGATGAATGCAAAGTTGAGCACATTGATGTCTAACTTGTGTAGTGACTTGCAGAGCAGTGTAAACTGTCTGCACTAATCTCTCAGGGTGCTTATTGCTGTCCAAAGGTTCTCTTTTTAAGGCATTACAAGCTTAGCAAGTGATGTAGCTTTAATGTTCTGTTTGTTATCTGGTTATTAGCTGTGGTTGAAGGAAGAACTAAATCCAGAATCCGAATGAAAGACTCTCAGTACATCTGTAACAACAGAAAGAAACAACCCCAGCCTCTGTTTACTCTCCCAATAGTGTTGCTGTACAACTGCATCACTATTTTTGTGTATAGGTTGTGTCCTGGGCCATGGATTCTAGAAGATAATTTTGATCAGCAGATGATTATCAGCCACATCACTTTCCCAAGCAATGATGAATTCAGAACCCTCTAGAGAGTTTGCAAGTGGGTTTACAATGTTGTCTAAAATTGATGCAGAAGACTGCATCTCCCAGAGATGAGTAAAATCTTACTGGAAACACTTCGTGAATTATAATTGTAGAGCTGTATTCACCTCTGAGTTTTATTTGAGATTTCTGTGAGAAAACTGCATGCTGAGATAGACAGAATTTTTTTTTTTGCTATGTGTTGCTCAGGGACTTTTTTTTTTGCTTCTGGCTGATTGAGGAAAAATGAGAAAATACTTAAATCGAATACTAGACTTCCTAATAGTATGAAAAGCATCCTAAGGGGCTGGATGTATGTTGTAATGGCAGCAGTTTCTTTGAAGATGGGTAGCTGAGAGGTCAAGCTTGGAAATCTTGATATAATTTTCTGAGATAGTTCAGTTTAGTCAGGATGATAGCTTTAGCTTTTGATTGGAGTAGGAATAGAAGAAAAGAGAGTGACTTTTTTTATTCTCCCCTTACACAAATGTAGATGCTGACTCCAGAAAAGATGAAGACCCAAGGACAAATTGCTGCCTGCAGTTGTCGCTCCCATTTTTTATAATAACCATTGATGTACTTCTATATAGAAATCCAATGCAATGGCAGTGTTGGGATATATGTAATTCTGGAAATGCATTAGGTTTTTAATGACTTCTGAGGATAAAGTACCTGTTTGTTAAGTCCTTTGGCTATCAGAAAAGCTTTTGAGAGTGCCCAGTGTTCACAGATTCTGTAATCTGTTTCCTGGGGACTGGGGCAGTTACTGCTCATGGCAGGGCTCTGCAAAGGGTTGACTATTTGGATGGTTCATTTATGTGAAATCTCCGAGGTGTGTCATAGAATATAACATCTCCAGATTAAACATTTTCTCAAGTTAGTGGCTTTTATGTGGATGGTGACTGCAAGCAAGGAGGCAAGGATATTAAAAAGGGAAGTTGTGTGTGGATTTAGCACATAAAAGCTACATAATATTTATGTAGCAGCTACATCCTGTTAAATGCCTCTGAATATCATATGTGATACCACCTCTCCAAATACCGATCAGTGTTTCACTGCAACTGCAGTGGTTGAGGTGGACTGTGAGTCCCAAGCTACTGAAAGGTTCCTTAAATCAAGACATTGAGTCTTTCAGAAGACATATTTTATTGCTCAGGTTTACTGTGTGATTATTAACTGCATTGAATAAATGTGTGAAATCCTAGAAGCTATGTGCAGTGTCTCACCCACAAAGGTCCCTAGTAACTGTGAAAACTGTGTCGACAATCAGTGAGGGGTTATGTCCTCATGAGCCACTGTCTCCTACACATTATGTGAAGCAGAGGAAGGGAAGAGAGGGGCTGACCCTCAGTGCAGGAACTTCTCAAGTTTGCAGCTGAATATGTGCCAGAGCTGAATCGAGAAATATCTCTCTTCTCTCAAACTTACTGAAAATGTTCCTCAAAACAGCTTTATCCCACTCTGCCCTACATTTAAAATAAATATGATAACATTGCTTTCTGTCTTCTGATTGCATAAATGCTGGCAGGATGAAACTGAATATGATGTTCTGAATGTGCCATAGTATTTTTTTTCTATGAGGCTTTATTTTATGATTTAATTATTGCGTGGCAAGTGTTCTTCTGTGCTCATAATAAGAAGGCAATTTAATTGAATTCTCAATTTTATAGGCAGGATCTAAACAAGAATTACTAGAAGGTGTTTCTCATAATCTTGACAATTCTCCTCTTATAATACTTATTTATAGGTATTCCATGGCTGGCAGATGTATGTACAGAAACAGTACATATTTATAGACTAAGTATATAGTTTAAGGCAAATAAGCAGGCTTTGCCTTTAGTAGAATATTGTCCTGCATAAGAACTCTGATTTTAAATAATGTGGATAATGGTCTCTTTGCTATCAGAGGAGTGTATGGGTATGACTCATAGTGTCATAAATACTATGGCTATTACAGTGAGCATCCAAGTGAAATTACACAAAATTATATATTTGCCAGGGTTCTTTTCTCTAACGGCCGAACTTCAAAATAGAAAGCTTTATTTGCATTCTGATGCATTTGAACTACTGAATGTTCTTGCTGGTCCACTAGACAGTTTAACAGGGCTCCTGAACATCATCAATAATCCATGCATCTCTTAAACAAGGATGTAGTGCTTGTTGTTCAACTATAATCTGAGCATATGATACTGTGAGCTACTATAGGATGCTCCAGGGCATGCTCAGTGCTGGCCCTTGACCTAAGAGAAATGTAAGGTTCTTGGATTTGAACGGCCTATGTGTGGTGTTCCTAAACAGGGAACTATCCTCTTTGCCATCACCATAACTGTTGCTTTTCCTGAGAGGGAAGCAATTGTTAGTGGAGATGTGGTGAACTACCTTCAGTGTGACTTGATGTAAATGATGTAAATCATCCTCAGCATATGACTGTCAGTGCTGGCTGGACCAATGATGGGAAACAGGCGGTCCAGGTGGAGAGTTGTAGAGGAAGCCCAGGCTGGAGTATGTGAGGGTGCAGGTAGCATTAACAAAAGTGGAAGTATTAAACTGGGATACACTATTCCATGTTAACTGGTATCTATGAAGAAACCTAATGAGATGTGTTGTGGTTTTTTTGTTTTGTTTTTATTTTGTTTTGTTTTGTTTTGTTTTTTTCTCCTTTGGAAGTATGTCTTTGACTTTATTGTTTTTATTCTTATTTTACAGCACTGTGACATCCCTTGTTATGCTAAATACTATATCCAGATAGAAGGTTTTAAAATCAAAGAGGATGAGAAGGGCCAAGGGTGAGTACAAGGAAGGCTATTCGCAAGGGCCTGTCCTCTTGATATGCCTTAGGGAGTTCTGCTGGGAACATTTGATTTGCTGTATTTCATCTCATTTTACCATTGGAGAACTGAGGCATGCAAACCATTGAGGCGTGATATGTATAGGATGAGCATCTCAGCAGAGCTGAGAAATGACTGCGAGTTTTCTGGATAGCAATCTGGTCTGTACCTGCAAGAATGTTCATCCTTTACACTTGTCACATTTAAGCCATGCTCACGTGTCTCTACAAACAGAGTAAGAAGTTATAAAGAGCTCAGACATTAAGGGTGTAGTGTCTCGCACAGGTATTCCTGAAAACTGTTAACAGTATTATTTTTTAATAAGAATTGTTTGTGCTAAGAGCAGTAACTCCTCAAAAAAGTGCAAGAAAACAGTACACGTAACCATTCAGCTGAGAGTTTTACCAAAGCTGGAATGAGTCCAAAGTCAAGACCTTCTTCTTTCTCCCTATTTGAACTTATAGTTCTTTACCGGGCTTCTAAGAAAAATCTCATGCTGACTTCCTGAGTTCTGTATTTGCTACCTGGATAATGGCCAGAATGTGCCCTGTTTTTGTTCAGGATACAGAAGAACTTGAAGAACTCCATGGCTATGCAGCTTTCCAGAGTCAAGCCACAATCTTCAGGCTACTGTGAGCTGTGCTCTTTTGAGAATAGCTTTTTTTACAGCTAGCTTCAGGACTGGTAATGCAGCACAGTGTTGCATGCTGCCAGTGTGGTGTCTGTGTTCAGCAAGCTGGGGAGCAGCAGGAGCCTGTTCAGCTCCTGACATTGCTTAGGGCTGGGGAGACACAGCTTCAGTGGCCCTGGTGCTGTGTTCCTTATGCCTTAGGCGCAGCGTTTCTAGCAAAAATGGGCCAGAGCTCTCATTTTTCCATGCAGATTGCAATGAGGTTAGTCCTAACAAAGTGCAGCTCATCCTGAAAGTAGTTTTCAGGTGGTGGGAGTGTTTGAAAAGAAAGATAATGGTCCTTCACTTGCTTTTGGCTGTAATGATGGCAATAAGAATTCAACATTTCCTTCTTAACTGGTGCATTTCAGTGATCCTTTTCCTCTGGCTGTCTGGAGTGTTTGGGCTGGAATGAGAATTCTATGGTGAAAGAGCAAATGATGGAATTGGCCAATGGTGATTACCAGCCATCTTGAGCTTATGCCTTGGGGTGATCCCTGGTAAGAAAAGCCCAGCTGCTGCGTATGAAGGGTTATGGTGCTCTGGGGCACACAGCTTGAGCAAATCCACTTTCTCAGTAGGCTGTCAGCAGGGTGTCTGAGATCACAGCTCATGTACCATGCAGGACAGTGTTTGTCAGGCAGAAGTTGGAAATCCCAGCATTTGACTGTGTAGATCAAAGCCGTGTTCCAGGATGTGTGGATCTGACATTAAAGGGGTATGAGTCCTCACTGGCTGTGGCTGAGCTTTGAACAGTGCTGCCTCTGCTGCCTATTACATATCTGGAGCTGCTGCTTACGCAGTGGTACAGGTTGTGTTGCTGTTGCCCAAACTACTCATCGCCGATCAAGTAGCTCTGAAATGTGACAGGTTGATACAATTTCATAAGAAGTTATTTTATACCTATTTTCTTCTCTCATCACTGTGACAAGTGCTGGAGTCACTCCAGACTGTCAGTGGTCTACAGCCTGGGACCCTCTTTTCTAATCTGTTTTCTACTTTATTTCTTAGTGTCATGTTTTGTCTCCATGGAAACTCCCTAACCTAACTTAAATTATAAGACTATCAGGTGCATAAACAATGCTGTCTTTAAAGAGCATTCTCGGCTCTAGATGGTTGCTCATCATGTGTCCTACCAGGTAGGTAGTGTGGTGGCAGGAGAGGCCATGTGGCTACTAAAACTTGATGGGAGCCTGCAAGGCTTTAGGAGTGCTGGTGAAGCCACTGCTGCACCCCTGGACAGGAGTTTCCTTTGGCTGGAGTTCCTTAAATCTTTCATACCCATAACAATTATATCCATAGGAGAGAGGGAACATTTTGTTATTATCAAAAGTATGTGCTTGGGTTATATGTAAAAGCCTGTGTGAAATTATCATATTGAAAAGAACTGATTTACAATAGTAGTTAAAAAGTTGAACAGAAAATTTGTTTTTTTTTTCCAGGAAAAATGGATTAACCACAAAGTATACCTTGGAGTGAGGGGTTAACTTCTATCATTGAGCATGGAAATGTGCCAGTGAGATATCCAGGCAATTTTTGTGTCCTTAGTGCTGTGATGAATAAGTATGGTTGATTAGAATAAATATTTCCCATCCTGCTTGCACCCTGGCATAACATAAATGGCTCATGGCAATATCTTCCTACTTTCAGTTCCACCATTTCCATTTTCATTGAAGTAGAATATCAGTAACAGAAAAAAAGCTTACTTTAATGATGTAGAGACAAAAGTACCATATCTGAAAGAATGGCATTCCCCTTCTTATGTTTGGGAAGCTTTACATATACTGTTGGTAATGACTTTTTGTGTGTGTCACATTAGCAGGACAAAAGCACAGTGCACATGATAATTTGCAAGCCTTTAATAAGGAGCCATTAGACTGTGAGATAAAATGTGGCTCTGCATCTCTCTAAAAATAAGATATTTGCATCTGCATAAGGACTTCGATTTTGGTAGCCAGGAATAGTCTAGACATCTTCATTGTAATTATTAAGAATTACTAAGTTGCACAATTACTGCTTTGAGAGAGATGTGAATGTACATGTTATTTCAGAAGACATGGAGAAGTGAAGAATCTATTGCTATTTAAAAAAAACTGGAGGAGTTTATTTGTTTGCTAGCAAATAGTACAGGAATTCAAGAATTGTCAGGCTGAAGAAGGCTTCAGGTCAGCCTTGTCTTGGGTCTGCTTTGACAGACACTAAGGTCAGACATTTCAGAGAAAGGGAGGAGCCTTGTCTGAGGAGAGGTGAGATAATTTCTTCAGCCATTGAAAGCCAGTAGGTGGAAGAGGGAGGACAGCAGAGATGCAGAACTGGTTGTTGCTTTTCTTTCTTCTTTTTTTTTTTTTTTTGTTTGTTTGTTTGCCTTTTTGTTGTTGTTGTTGTTGTTGTTTTAATGGCTGTCACTTTACATTTTGAAAAACCCTAAAAGAAAATCACAGGTTTGGAAAGTGGGCAGTGCCAGGAGGTTGTTTCACATAAATCAACAGCTACTCTGGTTTATTGACAGGAGATTTTGGTGCTTAGAAGCTCCTTTCTGTGTTGTCAGACACACAGCCTTAGGGCCCCCTGAAATCACAGAGAGGCATCTCTTTATTGGTTGGGTTTTGGATCATGTTCAAATAGCAGAATAACGACCCCAAGACCTTCAGTCTGGAAGCTGGGAGCAGCAGGACTTTCTGCAGTGAGGTGATCAGGTCATGGATTTGCTGGTCATCTGCTTATATGATGCAAGAATAGTAACCTTTTCTGGAACTATTGCAAAATGTCTTTAACTCTGCATGTTAGAACTGTTTTCACATACCAAGTAAAACTATTTGCTGTTTTTCTTCTGCCAAACTGTAGCCATGTATTGTCATTCTGCAATGGGCTGGAATCTTTCCATCCAGTAGTGCAGATCAGCTCTGTTCTTCTGCATCCTCTCCATAGCGTCTGTCAGGGTTTTGTGCTGGCTTTTCATTTTTCATTAACTTATTGCGTTGATTAAAATAGATGAAGTAGGATATACTTTTTGCATGAGCACTGCCAGAACTGAAAGCCTAAAATAGGGCTGTACTAACAGGTGCAGATATTCCTTGTCAACAAATAGGTGTCAGCTCAGTGTTCCCGATCGCTTCTTTCATCGGTTGTTTTGGGAATGCTCCTGCTGGGTCTTGGTGCAGCCTCCCATTTGGCTGTCATTTTGGCCTCTAAGTATTTCCTGCTGCAGAATGCTATTGAAATAAGCTCTTAACATGCCTGTCTTCTGGTCCTTGGAAAGTCCCATTTTCCACAGCACATTTTCTTTTGAAGTCTGATTCAAAGCCTGTCGTAATCGGTGTAGTCTCCTCTGCATTCTAATGCAGCCAAATCAATGGTCGTGCATTTAGGAACAAAGAAGATTGCTTGCATCTGCAGGGTGGGAGGATTAGAGTGCCATGATGCTGAAAGGGACTTGGGCATTGTGTTGAAACTCAGCCAGGTCTGAGCTTTGGCTTTGTGCAATGGTGGAGGTGTTTAAAAGATGCATAGATGAGGTTCTTAGGGACATGGTTTAGTGCCATTGTTAGTTAATACTCGGACTCAATGATCTTGAGGGCCTCTTCCAACCAAAATGATTCTGTGATTCTGCCACTGAACATGGCCCTTGAATGTACATGTGGGGGGAAGGATTATTGTTCCTGTACACCATGCTGATGACACAGCTGCCTCCACGTTCAGTGTCCCTCTGATGTTAACACGTTTTAAAAAAATGAGTATAGTAATTTGTAGAGGGTTCAGAAAAGTTGTGCAAAAATGACTGGATGTCCATAAAACCTACATTTTTAATGAGAGGCTCAGTCTAGTTAAAATAAGGTTAAGAAGATGCTTATCAGAACTGTATAAATACTACAGCAGGAGATTTGTGGTTGCAGGAAGCTTTTTAAACTAATAGGTGAAAGAGGAACTGTGTAAATCAGTGGACAGAAGCTAAAATTAGAATAATACATGTTGGACAAAACATAACCTGAAAAAAATCTTACTTAAGAACAGAGTGAATCACTAGGAGTCCTTAGGAATATTCCAGTTTTGAAGGTCAGCATGTTACTGACTTGCAGGAGACTCTGATTAAAGATTTCTGGGTTATACTGTGTGCAAGACCAATTTAAATGCTTCGACTCTTGTAGTCTTGGCCTTAAAGCCTAAGAACTTGGCAGTCACTGGCATGAGTGAACTTTGGAGAACTTTTTTTCAAAATCACACTGTGAGGTGTTAATTCCCATAAGGATCCAGACTCCATTGGCCAGGATTGCCCCAGGACACAAAGATTTTTAAAAGGATTCTTTGGTTTTGCTTGTTAAGTTTAAACTTTTTATTTTTTAACATCCATTATTTTAAATTGATATTTTTTAGCACATCTTTTTGCTGGAACAGCTTTTAAAAATGTTTTTAACTATATAAAAATTATCTTGCTGATGCTTACGAATGTTTTCTCCCAAGAGCAAAATCTCTAGCTAAATATTCTGGGCAAGTAATGAAACTGTCCTTAAAAAAACCCCTTTGAAATGCACATATTAAGTAAGTGAGGAAAGGAAGGATAGATGAAGACTCTTTTTTTTCTTCCACAACTTTGGGCTGCAGTGATCTTAGATGTTGCTCATAGATTTAATTGTTATAAAATTATCAGAAAGATTTTCTTTTTCGCCAGATTTTACTTCCCTTTAAACAACTGTCCTCAGATTTACAGGTTGCACATAGGATTTATACTAAGATCACAGCTTTGAGATTACAGCTACTTTTTAAAAATACAGCATTTATTATGGTAGGAATGAATGAATGTTTTATGCATCAATGTCCTTTGAGAAACAATCTCCATTTTCCTGTTCTGTTGATATCATGCTCAGCTGAAAGCAACGTCCATGTAAAGGTCCATTCCAGCTGCACACAGAGAGATCGCCACCCGTGCCCATGTGGCGTCACTTTATGTCCCGTGTCTTCCTTAACTGTTGGTAAATTATATGCTTTGGAAAGCAAAAAGTGATTTTGAAATACAGTGTTCTCAATGCAGATTTGCCTTGGTAAGTTGCAAACTGTATCTTTGCCTTAGAGATTTTAAAATCCAGTAAGAACCTTAAGCTTCAGTAGAGGCAAAGGATGAGGGTCAGTGTGGCAGTGTCACAAAATCCAAATGGATGACATTTTAATGCCAAACAGAATTGTGTTTCTGAAAAATAGCAATGACAGTACTTTACCCTGCTCGATCTGCTTCAAAATGTTTCATTTGCATTAATAACGCTTTGGAATGTCTTTGCATGGTTGATGCTGTTAGTACTACACACCAATCCTTTTAATGATAGTAACATGTCTGTTGAAGTATAGCATATGGGTAATACAGGAGTAAGAATAATATGAATTTAACTAAACTGGTTTAATGTGCTCCTTCCTTCTGGAAAAAACAAACAAGCAACCACAAACAAAAAAAAAAAAACAAACCCAAAACCCAACACCCACAATAAGCAGAGAATAAGCCAGAAGGAAGAAGCAAAGCAACTCATCAGATAACAAAACCACAATGTGCAATCAGCTACACTGGTCTTTGCAGAGAAACAGCCCCAGATATGCTTTCAGAGAATGAGGTGGATGCAATCCAAAAAGGTAAGTGGGAATAAAGGAGTCTGTGCATTTGAAAGAAAATGGCATGCAGAATTAAATATTAAATAGTTACGATGATGATGATGATGATGATGATGCACACTATAAGATGTAAAGCTGAAATGCAGCCACTGGGTTATCTAGGATGTACCTGTGGCCTGAGGAACAGAGCGGTGCCCAGGAGCATCCCTGCTGCTCTGGTGGTGGCTGCACACGTGAGCGAACTGCTGAACAGGATTTGTCACTGTTTTATTAGGCATATTTAGTTATTTCCCTTTACAGTTTCCATCCTTATATGTCCCATTATGTTTGGGTAAAACCTGCCCTTTCCCTTGACAAATGTTTCTTCTTTATGTTTACCTTGACTTCTTTCATAGCAGTTATCACTCTTACTGTCACTCTTACTGCTTTTTTTGTTTGGTTTTGTTTGTTTTGTTTTGTTTATTTGTTTGTTTTGTTTGTTTTATTTTTTTTCTTTCCCTTGAGTATTTCTTGCAGATGCCCTTCAGGGCCTGTGTTATTTGGGAATTCTCTTGAGGCTGAACAGCTGTTTCTAATGTTTACCTGCACTTACTGTGCCAAAATCTTGGCAGCTGTTTTTTCCTAAGATTTGAGTAGGTAAAAGTATCTTTTGCGAAGATCAACAGCCATTTAGCTAGTTGTCTTTAAAATCAGGTTTTTTTTTTTTTTCCCAAGATTTTTACGATTTAAAATCTGAAGCATCTAAAATATAGAATTTTGGCAGAATTTTTTCCTACTTCATAAAGCTGTCTTAGCAATCTGGGAGGACAAATTTTGTGTGCCTAGAATTGATAACATGTGATTCTTAGCAGATTTCAGCTCCACTTCAAACAGAAATCCTTTTGATTTGTGGTGCCCGTGTAGGTCTGTTTGGTGCTTCATCCCTAGGGTTGTCTGTATTGCAGACACCATGCAAATATTTATTTATTTTAGTGCTAAAATGGGTATATTGCCCTATTACTGGATTTTTGTGTGCACATTTTAGGACTAAAGCATCTGTCTGAAGTCCTTGCTGCAGAAGAGAGCAAGATAATTTCACCTGGTTTGCATACCGCAATATCCTTCCATTGCATGCTCTGTTCTTACTGAGTCTGCAGCTTCCATATCCTCTTCGTGTTTTGATTTTACCCAAGCAGATGGGGCATTTCTTAGCCTGCAGACTTTGTACAGTTGCTGTTCTTCAACTACTGTTTTGTCAAAGGGACTGCAACACAGAATGTATTCCTGCTGTCAAAAAATAAGAACCTCTTCCTACCGTCAGTCACTAATATGGTTTGCTTTGTTCCTGAGAGTACATAATTCAGAAATTCGGGTAGTCACTTTGGATTGAAATTTGCTGTGCCGAGTGTACACTTCAGGGAGTGTATTTTGCAATTGAAAAAGGAAAGGCTTCTTAATGATGAATGTTAGTCCTTAAGGATACAGGATACCTCTATTTCTTTATTTTGAAAGCCTTTTTCTTAGAAAAGTTTTGCAGGTGACTAATCTGGAGTGTGTGATACTGTTGGGTTTGTGAGTTTGTAATTTTTGGAAGCATATGAAAGTCAGTGATCAAATGACCACTTCCTATAAATATAAATAAATAAAATACCTCTGAAGTGAGCAGTCCAAGGCAGTACAGTCTGCACCTTAATCTGAAGTCCTTGCAGAGTGAAGAAAAATGTGATTACTCAAATGATTAGTGTTTTGTTGATATACTGTTTTACTCTCATTGAGTTGTTCTTTAACTGATAATCTCTTAAATAATTCCTTATATTGATTTGAACAAATCATTTGCTGTTGTGGAATGGAATTGCTGACATACAGTGTGCTGTGCAATACTGTTATTTATTTTTTGTTTCGTCTTTAAATAACATAAACCCCACCTCCTTGTGACCAGCTGAATTCCTGGCTGTTCATGAACAGCGTGGCTGTGGCATGGGGAATGCACGGTGGCCACCGTGGGGTCTGGGTGCTGCCTCCCTCGCTGTCTGCTGCACTCACTGAGGCTGAGGCACTTACAACAACTTGCCAAGGACGCAGAATAACGGAAATAATTTCTGAGGTTTTGAGTCTATTTATAACCACCAAAAAAAAGTGCTTTTTAAAGACAAAAATTGCATGAAATGTCTCCTGTCAAAATCTCACTTGTCAATGTCAAATTCTTCTGACATTGACAAAACAGCTATTTCTGCATGGAAAATGTGACAAAACTGAGTTTTGAATTCGCTGCTGACTTTTGTATCCACTGCCTTACTTGGAATTAACTAATTTTTTGGGGAAGGTGTTGATGTTAAGCTACCAGTTCTAAAAATGGGTGACTTTTACCTTCAAAGTAATCTTGATGTTGAGTTTTTATTAAAATTGTAGTTTACTCTTAATGAAATACATATCACAGGAACCAGGAGGAGAGCTGTGCATAGCAAATTGTACAGCCAGGTATACAAAGTGGTAAATTCATGGCCTCTTCCACGACTGACCCTGGAGACCCTAAAGATGCCTTCATCCCCATCAATGCAGCAGAAGGGAGAAGCTGTTGCCACATACTTTGTGTGAGGAGTAATGCAGTTGGTTCGTCATGATAGTCTTACCCAATGAATGATATGCTTGTACTTGGAAGAATTAAGTCTCATGAAAATTTCCATTTGTCTTGCTCAAGGGTAGGAGACAATAAGTGCGAAGGACAGTGGAAACCAACTATGTATGAATGTTCTGGGAATGTGGTCCAACTCTGCATTGATATCGATTAAAAAAATAAAAATGTAGGTTATGATCCTGACAGACAGTAAATTACAGGCAGCTATTTGTTTCTGAGCCCAACCACTTCTGCATTTAATTTCATATCCTAAGGGAACATCTCTACAGCAGATCAAAAATGTTCAGAAGTTAATGGTCCTTCATCTGCAAGATCATTTCCCTTTTAACCACATTCCAAAATCTGCTCCTTGGAATGTGGTGTCCTTAGCTTCTGTTTCAGAAGTCATGGTATAGAGGAGGGTCCAGGCTCAGTTTCTTGGACCTCAGTTTCAAGACCTGCACAGCTTTCTGCTCCACTTCCCTCCCAGACTTGCTGGAGTCAGCTGCTTCTGGCTGACTTTCCTCTCCGGAGGGGGAGGACCTGCCAGGGAGCTGTTTGGAAGCTCTTCCATGCTCACCCTGAGGCTGATTTTTATCCTTGCTTTGCAGACACCTGTCTTTGCTTGCTTGTCTCCCAGGTCCTATACAGATGTGTGCTTTATTTGCATGTATGTTTGAATCTGTATTAGTGGTATTCTGGGTTTCTTTTTTCTGTTCTTCCTCTTTTCGCAGCAAACTCCTCCTTTCAGTGAAAAGGGTGCTTCATTAATATCTGTTGCAGACAAAGGGGTGAGAAAGGCAGCTTAACATACCCTCCTCTCTCCAGTAAGAGTGTGTTTGCTGGTGCAGGCTCTGCAGGCTCAGTTGTCTGTATCATGTACTGATGTTTGAATCCAATTGGAGCTGGACAACCAAAACCCACCAAGGATCACACTCACAGTATAGTGTCTATAATTTTAAAAACTGTGACCCCAAACATCTTGAGAGGGCATGGTGAAAGGCAAATGGAAATCAAGTTTTGGTGACAGTGTTGCTAAGGTGGCTCATTTTGTCCTTTGATGTGTGAGTGGAATACAATGGAGTGGGAAGGCGGTAGAGGATAATCAAAAAGGATGCTGCTAACATGGCATTAACTGGTTCTAGAAGGAAGTACATGGAAATAAATTCATGGAGAGTAGGTTTGACAGGCATTTTGAATTCTTCTGGGTTTGACTGGGAGCTGGTGATATTTAAGTGTATCAATGAGAGGTTCGAATAAAGGTTTGTTCCTTACACAGCCTTGCTGTTACATGGGTATCTGTGTTTTTTTGGCTACCAGTGGGAAGAAAACAAAGCAAGCAGATGATGCTGAATTATACAGGCAGCAGTACATAATCATATTTCTCATTCATGGCGGAGGTGGATAGAATATCTATGGAGGTATATTTGAAGACCTCCTTAAATATTTTTAATAAAATCATGACTTACTGGTTTCAAAATAGTCAGTTCCTCAATCTGTTTGATTGCACATGACAACACAGAAACCAGGATATTTTCAACATAAAAGACTGCATACAAGTTTTGCATCTCCAAAGTTTATTGTAAATAGTATAAAAAAGCCCCAGTCATCTTAGCATGTGAATTAAGATGCAATCCTTCTTTCTGTATGTTATCTATTTCTCATTGATCAGTTTATTTTGTATGAGGAAATCCAATCTGCCACAGAACACTAACACTTCATGTGCTTCAAAGGAGGAAATGCAGAGTCAATATTTGTAGCTGTCAGTTGAGTTCTCTTGATGTGAAAACATCCCATGCTGGGGCCTTCCCTGATTGTTTTAAAACCTCTGGGCTGTCTGAATACCATGTGCCTGGCTTAAATATCCCCTAACAATATAAACTAATCTCTCATTTGAATTTTGCAGTGCTTTGTTTCACTGATTCAGATGCTTCTGTAGGTTTAAGTTGTCCTCCCAGCTGTGGTCCTGGACCCACTGCAGGCATTTGGGGACCACAAATGCAGACCTCATGATCTTTTCTTTAGCAAACCGAATGACTTTATTGGTCATGCACAAGACAGGTATAACAAGATAGGCAATGTTTTGGGTGCCTTTTGAGTCATACATGCTGTATCACAGTGACTTCATACTCTCTTTCAACATGGCAAGGGTAGCATCACCATCCTACTAAAGCAGCAATGAAAGGTTGAGTTAGTTGCCCAAGTTTGTGCAGTAAATCTAGGACAGAGTGAAGAACTGAACTTGCTTTCTTCCATGGCTGCTGAAATGGCAATGAGAGGTGGATTCAACCTATTTCAGGCACTGAGAGCACCCAAGGTCACAGACCCCCTCCACAACACCACTTTAGTGCTGCCACAGGACCAGCTGTGCACTGAGTTGTCTTGCAGTATCCAAGATGGGAGCATTGTGGTTCACAATTGTCTTTAAAGGACATTGGAGTATTGGGAAGATGTGAGAACAAGGAGTTTGTGCTCCAAAACTTCATGCTCTGCCATATTTTTTTTAGAATTTGAAAAGGGTACTACCACACTAGGAACAATTTACCTGTTCAGACGAACTGTGTGGCAGATGTTTTTAAAAGACAGAGAAATGACTTCTCGTTCCTTGTCTGCAGTGGATATTCCATTTGTGTGTGTGTCACTTATTACTCTTTTGCCCTACTTAGTTTATTTATCCCAGGTGATAGGTCTTCTGTTGCTGTCCTATAATACTTATAGGTCACACAGAACTTTTCTGTGGTTACAAAAAAAAGAGAGTTTTTCATATTTGTTATCAATGAAATAAATTGTATGTTTACATAATTACTTTAAACCCATTGCTGTTTTCAAGATTATTGTTCTTTTATTTTGTTGTTATCACTTTTGATAATTTTACAGTGTAAAGCTGTCCCTTAATTAGGGGACGGCATGGTAAGTCAGTTGCCATACAAGTTATGGTGATTTTTGAAATATGCCTCACTTCCCACCTCCCAAACTAATTTGGTACAAGCAGGGCTACAAAATAACTTCACTGAATGCTGTGGACTTGAGCCTATAAAAGCTCATCTTTTATAACTGCTAGAGCAATAAAAAGCACAACTAAGCACAGCTAAACACCCATAATAGACGTCATCCTCATGACAGAGTGGTTAAACTTGTTAGGACTTCCTCCACTGATGACTATATTTAAATGGGGGTGCCAGTGACGGGCATTAGATGATGGCTGGCTGACTGTATGTGCTGCAAGTGCTGGGTACAGAGGAGCTGAGCTCCAAGTATGAAGTTTCATCCACTCTGGTATTCAGTTATCCATTAAAAATCAGATTTTAATTGATATATGTTTAAACCAATCTTTAACTGGAGGTATGTTTTTAAGGAGAATCACATTCAATATATTTCAGTGTGGCTCATCTGTTACTGTTCCCATTTAAATCCTAAGCTGTTCAGTACAAAGATGTTTAGGTGTCTAAGAATGTGTCCGTGCCTCTGGCACCAAGGCACTTCGTTTACTTGCTCATATTCACAAAAGATAAAACACTTATGGATGCTTCTGCTAGTTATTTCCATATTGCAGAATGCTACCATAACGTCTGTGTGAAAATGTGTGTTTGACATTCTTTGTGATGACAAGTTTAAAAATTAAATTACACAGTTGTGTCCATCTCTTTAGGAAAGAAACCTTGATAAATTATTCAAGCCTTTTCAAAATTACCGTTTAATAAATACTGGCATATTTTTGTATGAAGTTAGTTCTTTTATCTAAGGTTAAATTATAAATGGATATAAACCTTGAATCAGAGTAGAACTAATGCATTCATAATATCCACTTTAAATGCTACTGATTTTGCTCAAGCTATTGTGCAACATATGTTCATCTTTAATGAAAGTTGCTCTGAATTCGAGCAGCAGCAGCATTGCAAAAGCTTCAGTACCTGCATGATTAATAATACCAGGCTAAACTGAACATTTAATAATTCAACTTAGAAGGCTAAGAACGATACACTCTCTCTTTTTGTATGGTTTCTTGAATATTGGAATCTATCATGTTCCATCTCCAAGGCAGGAATCCCTGTATTTGCAAATGTCAGAATTGAGAGAATTTGATGCTTCTTTTGGGAGCTGTTTTCAGTGACTGGTTATCAGATTTGTGTGGAAGTGAATTCCACCAGGCTGGAGGTACATGTACTTGTCAATGCTTGAATGCTGAGCCAGACTCAGATTGCACAACAGCAATGAAGTGGGTTTGAGACAAATAAAGTGGAAATGAGGAGATGAACACAGGCACATAGAAGAACTGGACAGGGAGACTTCTGTTATATGTGCCATCAAATCTACATTTCCAGTTATGGATAGTCAACAAATCTGTATAGCCTGGGCATGAGAAAGATGAGGCGGGGAGCCTGATTGCGAGAGAGCTGCGAGGAATGTCCAGCCCTGCCTCGGGCTGTGTCCCACGCTGGCTCTAGCAGCTGGCTTTGTCTCACAATCAGCTGATTTTGGACTGAACAACTGGGAGCAACAGACTCCAAACATGGTAAACCCAAGACCTAGGAATGAGTGACTGCTGATTCCAGTTCATTTATGTAACTCAAAGGCTTCATTCTCAGCATAGCATGTTGAATGTTTTGCCTTCTTAAATGTCCATGGAACAACTGGGCAAATAGTTGGCTGTGTGCCATTCTCCATGTGCTCTTCTGTCATGATTTATTGTGTTCAGCTAGTCCTCTCTCTTGTGCCTTTGCTCCATAGTTAACATCTGCACCTGGAAAATTTTAAAAATGCATTGCAATATACTGAATGTATAAGAGAAAGTATTGGCAATGGTTATGGGACCTGAATTTCACTAATACCCTCTTTCCATCCTTCCTTTTTCTTTGCTCAGATGCTATGTAAGTCTTTAGAAAATACTTGTTCCCCATGCACAGTAATTGGAACTAACAGTGATTGGAACTAACAGTGTGGTTTTGAGTATCAGCAGGTAGCCTCAGTCTTCCTGTGACTACGGGAGTGTCCTGTCTCCATCACGCCAGAGACTGGCATTTGTTTTAATAGTTGCACTGTGTCACACTGTTGACTCTTCCTTCTTGTGGATGCTCTTGCAGTCATACCTCATGTGTGAGCCATCTGACCAAAGTGAAGGAAACACCTAATAATCTAGAGCCAGGGTGTTTTGAATGGTTTCTGCTCCATGTATAGAGTGGCATCCCAACCAGTCAGAAAGTACAGTAACAATCTGTATGCATTTTGCTTCATTATTCTTCAGATCATTACCTTCTTAGTAAATTCCTTGTTGAGGAATCTGCTGTTCTTTATATCGACATAAATTAGCAGAATAATAAAAGGTCAAAATCCCCAACTTGGAGTGGCTGCTATCTGTTTTTAAATTGTGTTTTATTCCTTCTTTCCCAAGGCATTCTTTTTCTTCCATCACTGTAATATATTGAAAAATACAATTTACATAAAAAACTGCATCCAGCACTGCACTGAATGTATCCTGATCATAGGATCCCAGTTTTTTAGGCGAAAAATGAAATAATAAGCCATATGCTTGCATGAAGTATTAAAGTCTTGAAATGCTTTATCTTTTGCTCTAAAATGTGTTGCTTTCTGTGGTATACTGAGGAAACTCCTGTCACTTCTACGTGTTATATATATTCTACAACAGCAACTTGGGGAATTAGTTGCTTATCTCTTTATTTCTGGACTGATAAAAAAGTGCTTGGCTTTACTTAAGAGAAAACCACAGTAGATTTTGTGGAAATTGTAATAACTTAAAGTGATGCTGAGGTCTATGACAATGGTCAGCAAATGATGTTTGCTGAGGAGCTGGTGATACCTTCACAGTGATGAAATAACTATTAAACTTTTTTTTTTTTTGATTGCTAATGAGATATAAAATTGCATGACCTGTATCTTGGTAGCATTTTATTTCTTTATTGTGTGTCTTGTTTACTAGACAAATGATTTTTATTTCCGAATACTCAGAAGTAGTTATTTTATTTTCAATTAAACAGATTTTTTTTCTTGACTTTGCTTCTTGTGTTCAACTGGAAAATGAAATAGCTGAAATGTATTGATTAGGTATTTTTTGGGAGTTGAAAACTTCTTTCTTTTGATGGAAAACAATTTTTATAAAATCACTTAGGATTTCTTCAGAGAAATATAGTATGTGTTCACTTTTCATTTGTCCTCTTAACTCCATCACCTGTTTGTGAAGGAAAATGTCAGCACAGAAAGACTATATATATTGATTTATTTTCTCTTAAAGCACACAGTTTTTTGGAACTGCAATTATTTTTCTTTAAAGCTTCTGGCCTTTCCACTTCTATCTAGACTGCAAAACTCTGAGGTTATGGTTCATTAGATATCATCGATATCTGTTGTTCCTTCATTTGCTGCTAAGTTTTCTTTTGATGTTTCTGCTATGTACAGATGGTGACCATGCAAAATTAAGCTGCCGAGACTGGGTGAGAGAAGCCAATGCTGCTGTCAGTGGACGTGAGATCTCTGCTCCCCGAGGAGCAGTGTGGGATGCAGTAATACTGTACCCGAGGCTTTCCTCACTGCATCTTTAAGTTATATAGTGGAATGGATGTTATGCATAGATGCAATAACATCAGTAACTTTGTCTGATTATGTTGTAGCAACCAAATATGCCAGTAGCATCCACATTTAAAATCAGCTTGCTCATCTTTACAATTGTAATAGCTCTATATCAGGCTTGCAAAAGGAAAAGGGAATGTGTTGGTGTTTGGAGTGTTGTGACTGCTCCTGTAGTTTAACTGAGGCTGGATCATTAGGAATCAAATTATCTGGTGCAATAAACACTCCTAGTGCTTCCTGGAGTATACCCTAGGCTCCTCTCCACAGGTTACTCAAAATATAATGAAAATATACTCAAAATATTATGAAAGGTGGGAAAATTTATTAGTCCAGCATCTTGTTTGTGAAAGCATTCTTTGAAGGGAGATTTTTGATTGATCCTGTATTGATGTGGGAGCCTTGCAGAAGACCTGTTTAAATGCAAATAAAAGGGATAATTTCCAAGAGAGTAAACAAGTGTTGAGGGCCTGCTATTATGATGTACCACTTAAAGTTTGGTCATATTCTGTTTTGTGGCAGTTGGTATACTGCACTGTTTCCATAAAACCTCAGAGTTTCCTTCCCTCTTACCAGCAAAGATCTGATACCAGTGTGTTTCGGTATTGGGACTCATCTAATCTGAATCTTTATGATTTATATTACATGGTGCTCTCTGCTATGGTCCAAAGAAAGTGATAAAGATTAATGTCAATTTAGATGAATAATGCACATTTTCTGATACATTATCCTTGCTTATTCTTTAAACAGCATCTCCCACAGGTATCTGGAGTATGTTGTAGTAGTTCTTGAATATGGTCATGCTTGGAAAGCTGAGAAAAGCATTCCCCGGGCATTGCTTGTATTTAGTAGAATTGTTCACCTCTGAATGCTCTGTGAGCAGGCAATTGCATTCCCTTAATTTAAGGAGGTAATTGCACTGTGCCTGATCCTGAGGCTTCTGTTACAAGAGAGGCTGCTGCTGGGGTGGTGTAAATGTGTTGGTTTCACTCTGTGTGTGTACAAACAAGGGACATGCACAGCCCCATTCCCATGAGTGGGCAACTAATCCAGGTCTGATTCATCGTCTGCAACTAGGAGAGTCCCCAGGTTGGCTTATTTTAAGGAATATACATGAGAATAGTCCAGATATCCCCACAGATCCATTGTTACTTCCTCACCACGAGATCATTGTCTGTTTATGAAACTTCTAGAGAAAATATTAATGCAAACCAGAAATTTCAAATACAGCGTTAACTTCTGTGTAACTGCAAAAATATGTAACTTTAATTTATTGTACCTGTCACTTCTGCTTTCTAGGGGAAGTACTGAAATAAGATAACATTGTAAAGTAGATTTATTCCTATGCTATACAAATTTATTTTCCTTCTCACTGAGCCTATTAGGTATTTAGCAATTTACCCGTTTTTCATAACAATGAACACATTGTATAGTATGGATAATTTTACTGTCATTGTATTAAGTTTTAATAATACTTTGAAATGAGCTTTTTTATGACATATGTAGTTTCAGTGTCCCATAAAAACAGTTAGGAGAATAGAATAAATTAATGGTGCTTACCAATAATGGATCTTGTCAAAGTACATTTTAAAATAACAGTGAACATAGTAATTGTTTGCAATGAGTTTCTTGTTTCAAGCACTCTCTGTGCAATTTACATTTGATAAGAATGACAATTACTCATCAGAACTCATCTTGTGATCTTGCCTAGATTTCAGCTTTATTTACCCAAGTAAACATGAAAGTTCACAGAAGCAGTGGATGAACCTCACAAAGTATAACCAGTGCAATGCTTATGTAATCAAATTGACCTATTAACAAGAATGTTTTAAAAGATCAAATAAGTATCATCCCCAGGAGCAAAAGGCTGAGATTTACACATTATTGATTATTTAGCTCAGCTGAGTTTTTTATATTGATTCCAAAACTCACTTGCTTTGCCAAGAGCATGAATTATGAATGCAGTCTGTTGAAACACAAAGCACACCTCTTCTTAATGTGATTGCTGCAGACGCTCTGCTAGACTCTGAGAACAAAGTGCAGGTACAATAGGATGTGGATGTGCAGCGGTGTTATCTGTGATAACCACTTGAATAGGTACTCTCAGGGCTCAGAACCACTATTGCAAGGAACAGTTAACATTCTGTAAATCTACAACTTAGTTTGTGTCAGACTAATTTATTTTGTGCTGATTTATACCTCTAGCCACAAAAGAAATGCAGGTTGTGTTGACCCAGTCTACAAGCCAAGCCATTGCTGTTCTCTTATTTGTTGTATGTTGTTGGTCAGCGTGCTTCCCGTTTTGAATCTAGGGATTTATAAACGGCTGTTTTGGATATGTTCTCAAAGTTCTGCTGTAGTTTTTATTTTTTCTTTTTTTTTTCTTTTTTTTTTTTTTTTCTTTCCCTGAATCATACAGTCCCCACATTCTTTTGCAAAGGACACTTCACTTTTTGAAGAGGAGAAGTGAATAATATTCAGCCCACCATAAAGGCAGTTGTGCTCAGGGGCACTGCAGGTCCAATGGTATCATTTTGTCATCCTGGCTGGCTCAGGGCCTTGCTCCCATTTCCTTCTCCTGGATATAGTGCTGAAAGCTCAAAGCAACTCCCGCTTCAGAGGAAATTCCTTTTTTTGCCACTTGAGCAATGCTTTGCTTTTGTGTTTCCTGTAGAACAAATGGTGGTTAAATCTCATACTTCATACACCAACTGGTTAATAGCAAATACACTTGCAGTATTTTGCATGTATTCTACTGTAAGGAATAAGGATACTCTTCTACTGTAGGCCTGGAGAGAGAAAAGCTTCTTGAATTAGCAAACACAGGGACGTTCTGCAGGGCAGAAACTTTAGTACTTTGCTGGCAGCTCACAGGATCTCTGTTTCCAGTGTTGGTACGACAGACCCGGAGAGCATCAAGTATGAGTGTATTTGTTAATGTCGGATATATTTCATAAAAAATGTTCACCTGAATTTTAATTTTTATATGTTAAGCAATATTTTTATTTCTATTTTTCAATGTAAATGTTCTGTCTGCTGTTGCCATGCAGCATGTCGCGGCTTGGCACCAAGCACTGGTGACACCTGGGCAGGGCGGGAAGCCCCACTCCAGGGAGCTGTGTGGGGAGAGGAGGGTGTGATGGGAAGGTGGAGGCAGGTACTGAATAAGTCATATACCTGCTGAGAAACCTGTCACCAATTAGCTGTTACAATTATTGGTGTCTCACCACATATTTAAAATTAAGGTTTCAAGTAATAGGAAACTAAATTCTCAGCATGTTTGAGACAGTTACAAAAAAAAAAGCAATTGTATCACCTTCCAGAAATGTGGGTATTTGTCCACATGCCAGACTTCAAGACATTTTAAAGTCAACACATTATGTCCTATAGACTTCTGGAGAACTAATCTAACCACATAATCTATTCCATAAGGCTGGTGTTTAAGTCACTGTTTTCAGGAGTTTTTTGTTTGGCCTTGTAAATTCAAATGGATATGAAACTTGTCATGCAAAATTCAATTCTCCGCACTGAAGGCTTAAAAAAAAAAAAAAAAAAAAAAAAAGTAATTTTCTTCCGAGATGTTTACTATGAAGAGAACAGTTTGTTGCTATAGAATCAAAAATAAGTTTTTCAGATTTGTTTTTTGAATGGCTTTAGCTTTTGTGCTTGAAAGTATGGAATGAATTGTATTTGAAAATGGAACACGCTGCGTGAACAGCGAATCTAAACTACCAATTTTTAGAAATGAATAGGTACTGTGTTAATGCACATATCAGGTCAAAATCTCATTGTCTGTCCTAGTAATTGAAGCACATTACCTCTCCCTGAATGACACAATTGTTTTAATGTAGTGTGTGACAGCCAGCGGGAAAATCAGTTAAGTCTTCTTGCGAAGACCGTGTCTCATTCTGGCTACAGGCTCTGAGTGAAAAATGAGGCTTTGGGGAAGGCTGGAGCGTGATGGAGCTCACGGATTGATCTTGAGGAGCTGGTGCTGAGCTGGCGCTGGCTGTGGACTCAGCTGAACCGATGTCTCGAGGGGAGCAGCAAAGGCCCTGGCGTGGTGGCAGCATGAAGTGTGGGTAGAGCTGTTTCTTCTGGAAGACATCAAAACCTGAGACCCAGGCAGCATGCAGTTATTACGGCTTTTGTGATATTCTTTGGTCGTTTTCACCAAGCTTTTATTTAAACCCTGATATTAATATGCTAATATGAGTACTCTTGCGAAGTTCTAGTCTGCTTAATTAAGTTCTGCTTAGCTACCTTTCCATTGATAGAGTTTTATTCTGCGTTTCTTACCTAACTTGTATTGCATGAAATCTTGTAGCAGACACTGAGTATTCAACCTATCTTGAGAAATATCTTCTGACTGGAATGTGAGATGGATTAGGATTCTTCTCCTGTAAGGAGTTGCTCGGCAGAAATGTAAGGTTTTGCTGTAAGAAATCTCATCAAAATGTGTGACAAATTAACATTTTACCTCATCTGATGCTCTGAAAATTCATTGCAACAGATGGCCCTGTGATTTCTACTCCTAGCTTTGATGCTATTTACATGTATAATCTTTAATAACAAAAGTCCATGTCCTTCTGGGTTGAAAAAAGATGAAGAAGAATGAGTAAAGTATACTGGTAAATGACCCTAAAAGTATCATCACTTACATCTTCAAAATAGAAATCACAGTAAGAAAAGAGCTGAATACTTGAGGGAATACTAAAACCAGATCTTTCTTGGTGATCAATGGACACTGCCAGCTTCAGTAGAGCTCTTCAGGAGCATCTTAAAAGTACTTATTTTATAAGGATCTTTTGTATCTGTTTTGTAACAAATGAGCAACTGGTTCACGAAGCAAATACTGCTATCTATAATAGACTAATTTTTCTAGCCCTATATTTTTTTGAAAGGTGTGAGTTGTCTGAGGTAGAGGTAAGACGTGTGGAATAGCATCCATTCAACTATGTCTTTGGATATGCAGGTGCTCTTCCAACTGGTGTTGCTATTAGAGGGTAGAGTTACATTTGCATGGCTCTGCAGAGAATATGTGATTTTTTATTTTTTTGGTCAGTTCTCAACATCAGTATTTGGTTCCTCGCAGCATCGTGGCCCTGCTGCAGTTGTTGGTTTTCTGTGAGAGGTGGAGCTGGTGCCCCGGGCTCTGCATGACACCTTGGCCAGCCACGATGATCCTGGCACTGGTGGGAGGAATCCTGTCCCCAGAGATGATGGGAACAACCTGGCCTAGCACTGGGCTGGGAAAGTCTCAGAGAGGCAGATCCCATACTGCTTGTATTACAGTTTTCTTGCAGAAGTGTGTAAGGGAGCAGAAGTGAAATAAAAGAGTTCTCTGGATGGATTTTGACTTTACAGATTCTGCTCCTGTTGATGGTGTTTCCAACCATAAGTGTCGCTTTCCTATTAGTGTAATTATCTCACACTGGTAGAACTACAAACAAGTCAAATAACCCAGAGTAATTAAAGCACTGATGAGACCTGAATTTGTGGCTCTCTCTGCAGGGTTATGTTCTTCTTTAGATTAAAACATTTAGGCTGATTGACTGAAACTCAGAAGGAGCTTAGCATTGCTGTGCAAGATGTCAGGGACACACTGATCCCTCTAAGGACAGACACTGCCGAGGAGCCTCAAAGATGGGCAGCTGCAGCCTGGCTCAGAGCAGATGTCAGCCTTAGAGGGGCTCATGCTGCGGGTTTCTATTTTTATTTGTTTGTTTGTTTGTTTTAACAACAGGCAGGAGCTTCGATTGAGAAGGAGCAAGATGGATTTTGATAGACATGGGAAGACTTTTGGTGGGTGATGAACTCTGATGGCGATTTGGTGCGCTTCGGGCACTTGTGGGTACCAGGACCCACTGAATTTTCCATAGGGCAGGTCCTTGCTCATGCAGTCTCCGATGTTTCTGCAGAGCACTCTGGAGCAGTTTTTTGTTTAAAGGCATGGGTATGAAGATTGGGTGCACCACCATGCAGTGCCCCATGCCAGAGATCAGCAGATGTGGCTCATCTGGAGTTGAAATCTGTCTGCACAGACAGAGACCAGACTGATGCCCTGATGCCTGCTCAGGAATTGAGAGGTGCTCAGAAAATTGCCTTGTGAGTCAAAGTCCCATAGTCACAAAGAATGTAACACTGACAGTATTTTTCCCTCTTGCTTATTCTGTTCATGTCTTTTCGCCTTGACTTCCATGTAGAGGTGAGCAGGTATTTAATGTCTTTCTCTATCTACCTCTGGTCTCCTGCTCTGACCAGAGTGGAGAGGGTTGGAAAGCACAAAAACACTGAGTTGTGACCCTAAACTGATCTCTGTTACCTCTGTCCTTGAGTGGCCTGGAAATAATTTGAGGTAATAGGATGACTGCCACTTCTGATACAGTGAAACCCGGTGTAAAGGGCTGACTGAGCATCACTGCCTTGCAGAAAGTGTCGTGAGATCATGTGATGCTGGCACTCTGGGATGGTCTTTTAAATGGGACAATGAATTGTAAATGTGGGCTCTACAGGTTTCTATTTAATTTATTTAATTTCTTAAGGGATGAATCTTCTAGGCAAGATTATACATTGCTGCAGCAAATTATCCAAATGTACAAGAGTTATTGAGGAGTTAAATGTGTCTGAGTTATGGAGTGCCAAACATCTTGGGAACAGACAATTCTGATAATGTCCTTTGATTGTGTTAAAGCCATTTTAGGGGTAATATGTCTGAACAAAACTGAGAATGTCAAACCTATACATTAGCAAGAGATTTGTCTTAATGCTCCACACTACTGAACAGTGCACTGCACAAAAAATTGCATTTGGCGATGCAAAGGAGAGCTCATTTGAAAGGACAGCACTGCTGTGCATCTCTCATACCTCTGCCTAGAACTGCTCCAAAGCCTGTCTCGGGGTGTGTGGGTGACTGTTGTCACCCTGCAGCTTTCTGGAGGATGCTTGAAAAATGTTCCTGTTAGTCTGAGTGACTGGATAAATGAGTAATGTGGTCAGTTGGAATTCACATCTGCACTGCCTTTATATCCCAGCTACGCACTACACCATCCCAGCTACACATGACACCTGCCTCTCCCAGGTTGCGTACCTTATCTCTGGTTATTGGACCGCCAGGATGCCATGGAAAACCGAGCTAATGCTTCTGTTTTCATAAAGATATGCTGACAAGTGAATGCAATGGGTGGTTGCTGTCTGTCTTTTATTTACATAGAAGTGACCACTCCAAACGATAACACAAATGGAAGAAAAAAATTGTAATTACAAGAGTGATCAGCACAGGGTATTTTTGGTAGATATTTTTTTTTCTTTTGTTGTTGTTCGTTTGCTTTAGGTTACTATGAATACAATTGTGCCTAAGAGAAAAATTAACCAGATGGGCTTCCAAGAGCTACCTTCACTAACGATGGGATAGCTTTGCAAGGGGGCAGCTGCTCACTGCATGCTGAAGAGATCTAAAGAGGTCCCTGCTCTGTGGGTGTACTCCACTGAAAAAAATTAGCCATCTGAAAGGACTGTTGTATGTGTGCATGTGTATAAATCATGTCACCACAAATACTGAACAAAACACCTATCATAACTACACTGAAATATTAAGTGTCCATGCTGTTTTGGGAATAGGTAGCCAAAAGAGAAGGTGGATGGGCTGTTCCAGAGAGGCAGAGTAGTTTAGGAGACTTCATAGAATAAGGCTCTCTGATGTGCCATAGCCTTGCTGTGATGGGAAGGTACGTGGAGTAAGGTCTATCCTATGTGTGGGGCAACATCTGAATAGTCCAGTTCCTAGGGTATTACGCAGGCTTTGTGGTGCGTAGAGTTTCAGCCACATTGTTAAATTAATCAGGCTGTAGAAATTATGTGAATTCTTCCTTATGAGAAAGAGTCTGTGCCCAAATTGCACAATAATTTCACTAGTATCACTCACAGGTATGGATATGCAGAAATGTTAATGACAAGAAAAAGGCACAGGAAATACATCTCTCAGGAGATACAAGGTAAGTGAGGTAGCTGATTCAGCACCTCCTCCATTACAATGGAGCACTTTTTAGAAAGATACCTGGCACTGGAAATCTTGCCATACCGTCCTATACTGCAGTATCTAAAGCTCTTAATGAAGTTACTTGCCTAATGTGCACCTGGTTGTGGTTTTTTTTTTGTTTGCTTGCTTGGTTGGTTGGTTTTTGTTGTTGTTGTTGTTGTTTTTTTTTTTTTCCCACATTTGTAATTAAGTAATGTAAACTAAGAAAAAAGTGTGAATACTTTTAGCATGAAAATAATACAGTTATTGGTAAGTGATTGTGGGAGCTACTTTTGTTTTAAATGAATAGCAGGTCAAATCACCAGATTAAACGGGGCTTGATGTGTTTTGTCTAACAACATATATTTGCTTTTACTTCTCATGTGTATAATGCTACTTACTCAAATCATTTAAAAATAACCTTCTGAACCAGGCTGCAGAATCACCTTTTACCCTAAGGACAGTGAATATCAGAGACTAAGTAACTGATAGCATCATACTCTGGGGACAAGAAATCAGAATTGCCTGGGTTAAGGTGCTATGCCTGGTGGATAAAGATCATAAGAGAAGCAGCTTACGATGAATGGATGAGTGAACTGTAAACTGTGGACAGTCTTTTTCATTAGTGTTTGTAAAATGCTTAGAACTGGAGCCCTAATACATGTTGGTGACTGAGAGATACTGAGAAAGATGATGAATATGGGAATTCATCATCATTATGACCAATTATGGCAATATAACAGCATTTCCTAGAACACTTTGAATGTTCTCATATAAGTGTCTGGTTATGTATATTAGTCTCCTTTGTTAAAGGGAGTCCTTGAATAAGCAGCAATGTCTAGAGCATAAACATGTGTGGGGGTAACTTCACCTCTTCTGAATGAAAATATTGTCAGTTCTTAAAGCAATCCTCAGTGGTTCGGGTTTTCAGATCAACACAAGACAGAGTTTTGTGTGTGTTTTTTTTTTTGTTTTTTTTTTTTTTTTTTGAGATGGGAGAGTTACTTTTAATTAGAAGCTTATTTCTGACTGAGTCCGTCTGTCAGGACTGTTGGAGAATTATTTTTTACTAGTCTAGAAAAGGGCAGAGAATGTTGAGTCTTTTTTTTCTTTGCTCTTATTTGTGTTCTAAATCTTTTCTTCCTGCTTGTCTGTTTTTGTTTGAACAGACTGATATGCAGGCAGCAGCCGTCCACCCTGAGTAAATCACAGGCTCTGCTGAGCCCCCTCAAACCTCCCATGAACCTACCTGCTCTACAATGTGCTCCCCAGTCTGTCCTGTTGTAGCAGTGGGGAGGTCCCTGCTCAGCACCCAGCTCAGCATCGCTCTCCCAAACTGCTCCTGGAGGAGTGCCTTGGGAATCATAAAGTCAGACAGTCATTTTGGCTGGAAGAGGGCCTCAAGATTGAGTCCAACTGTTAACCTAACAGTGTCATCACTAAACCATGTCCCCAAGAACTTCGTCTACGTGTCCTTTAAACACATCCAGAGATGGTGATTAAACTGCTTCCCTGGGCAGCCTGTTCCAATGCCTGATAACCCTTTCCATGAAGAAATTTTTCATAATATCCAAACTAAACCTCCTCTGGTGCAACTTGAGGCCTTTTCCTCTTGTTCTACTGCTTGTTACTTGAGCAAAGATACCAACACTCTTCTCACTGCAATCTCCTTTCAGGTAGTTGTAGAGATTGATGGGGTTTCCCCTCAGACTCTTCTCCAGGCTAAACAGCCCCAGTTCCCTCAGCTCCTCCTCATCAGACATGTGCTCCAGAATCTGTCTTATACAACTGTCTTGTATCTGTCTTATACAACTACCTTGGCAAAGGATTGATTGCCTTTTACTCTGCTGACTTTGCAACAAGACTAGAGTACCAACATAGAACTGGATGCAAGTGTTTCTCCTTGGGACTCTCTATTGTACCACTTTCATGAAAGTGGAGATAAGCAAATGATAGCATCGGGGTTCAAACCTAGAAAGGGTTGGGTTGAGTTTGGTTTGCTTTTGTTTAACAACCCTTAGCCTTGAATTCTGTGTTCCAGTCCTGCTGCTGAGGAACTCCAGTTTACTGTGTCCAAACTTTCCAACAATACTGCATTTTTCCAAGTAATGATGAAATTCATACTTTCCCCTCATGGGAAAATAAGAAATACCTCAGAGGAACTTCACTGCTTTTAATTTTAAAAACTTTTTTTTAGTATGTTTCCTGCGTGGGAATAAACAAACAAATGAAAAAGCCATATGAGTACCTCTGCAGTTGCTCATGATATGCAAATGTATTAGCATGCTCTTTTTTTAAACTTGTTTTTAAGTCTATTCTTAAAACATCTGATTTCTAACAGAAATGAAAGAAATATTTTAAAATATTGAAAGAGAAGGTAGAAATGCAGTTGCCTTTTTTGTTTTTTTCCTGAGGCAAGATTTCATTCCTCTGAAGAAAGAGAGTAGGCGATGGTGAGGACAGCTGTGAATCATTCATCACTGAGACCTTCCGTTGTGTGAGGAGATTCAGGGCCAGCACACCTCAGCTCATGGCTGATCTTATGTGCCAAATCTCTATGCTCTGGAGCAGCCCGCATCTTGGGAATATAAACAAGGAAAAGGTTCTTGAGGTAGAAAACCAGAAACAAAAAAATGCAGCTAGTTCAGGTTATCTGTGTTGCCAGGCTCTCTGAGAAGAGGGATAGCATATAACAGACTTTTTGGCTGAAAAATAGTAAAAACAGGCCAAGACCTTTCTTTTTTTTTTAAGAAAGTAATTATATGAGTCAGCAGAAACCTTGAGTGTCAGCCCGTTTGCAAATAGTACAGAGAGTTCAGCATTTCCCAAGGCATTTTTTGGGCAGTTCTCTGAAGCTAGGTGATGATTTCTATCTGAGCCTGATCTCCCTTAGTGTCTGAAATGGCAAAAATGCATCTGACTAATCGATGACATTGGGGTGGCATTCTTGTGCTTACAAGCATATCAAGGGACTTCATCTCACCAGCCTTGAGATCTGCCCATTCTCCCTTGTGCTGGGAGCCTCATTGTTTTGCCATATTATGGAGTTGTTTCAGTACCCACAGGAAGCATCAGAATTGCCCATTCTTCAGCTTAAAAACCCCCACCAGCTAACCAAAGAAAACACAAGTGCACAAGTGTAACTATGGGGTTTTTTTCTTTTATGTTGTTGTTGTTTGTTTGTTTGTTTGTTTGTTTGTTTTTACCAGGACAGAAGAAATCATAACAATGGTAACTCTTCTCACACCCTGAATCAGACCCTCTGATCCATTGCTTTTGCTGTTTATGTCATCTCATACCACTTTACCTATCTGAACAGCTAGTTTCTCCCATTCTATGCTGCTTGATTAGTTTTAATTCTATTGGGCAGGGTATGATTTTGTTTATGTGTGTATTTCCAGACAGTGAGATGGGAGCTATGAATTGTAAGCTGCTCAGGAACAAGTCTCCTGGAGATGCCTGTGCAGATGCTCTAGGTCATCCCATGGCCAGTGCTGAGTGTCTTCATGCTCCTTTGCCCCCCCACTGTGGTCTCCAAAACAGTCCTCAATGTGCAGCTGTGGGTATTTTGATATTCTTCCTCAGGCCATTGGGCTGCTGAAGTTGGGAACATTTTGAAAGGTACTGTGCAGTGTCAGGGCATCCATATGGAGCACCTGAGGCATCATGAAGTATTATTTCTGAAAGTGTGACAGAAATCTCTCTGCCTGGATGGACTTTATTTTTGCAGCTATTCTCCAAGTTGCTGAGACAGTGAGCCACTGGACTTTCCTTAGCAGAATAGTGCAGACTCTCAACATCTCCAGAGTCTGTAATTATACTTTAGAGGCTGGCCACCTTTGTGGGAAATCCTCACCAAAACCATTAGTCAGGCTGGAGAGTGAGATTCCCAATGATACTTACTAATCTATAGCAGTGCTTCCCATTGCTGGCCTGTCCTGTTCACATCAGTAAGCTGTCAGTTCTGCATATTCTAAGCTTTCTGAGAAACTTGAAGGAAATATTTCCCGATTGAGGCAAGAGGAAGCATTCAGGCTCACAGGATCTGCAGCTAATTTTGGGTAAACAGATATAAATTCCTAAGGGGCTTATTCATTCTATATTAAAATTTTTCCTGAGGTTGGACACAGTGAAGTTATTGTGACCCTAAAGCAGCAAAACACTGAAATGTTCTGGAAACACAATGCTCCCAAACATTTCTTTTTGTTTGTTTGTTTGTTTATTTGTTTGGTTTTTTAAAAAATGTATTTGAAAAGTCCTTTCTGTGCCAAATACGGGTGCTGCAGTGCTGAAATGAAGCTCAGATCTGGGCTCGTGATAGCTGTAGATAGCTTTGAAGTATAAATCATCTGTGTTTTGTATATTTAAAAGAAAAATATTGCACTCTTGTTTCTGTGTATGTGGTCAAAGGCAGATTCTCATCACATGCTAACCTGATTCCATGGACAAGTATGAAGTTAATATTGTTGCAACTTCAAATGTAGCAAGACCAAGGCTGGGCTCTAACTGTTCATGTGAGATGACAATAACAGACAAGCTGTCACTTGTGAACCTCCTCACCTCTGTAATGTAGGATAAAGCACAGCTGCAAAGGCTGGGAAATTAATAAATCCAAGTTTTTTACATGTATGGTTACAAGGCACAGCAGATAAGTTAAAATATTAAATCTTACTGAGTGGAATATCTGTAGATCTATGTACGGCTTAACAGTCTCCACAAGGCATCAGTGATATTGTACGGAGGAGGATGTGCAGACAGGGAGATGACTAAATATAATGTTGAACTATACGTAGCATGAACTAAATGCATAGCACCACTAACAATTTGAGTTTGCATGTATACTTACCATATGGATGAAACACTCATTAAATAAGTGCATGATAGATACTTGATAGAATAAATAGTGAAAAAGCATGCATGGTATCATATAAAAAGTGCATACAAAGGTTTGTAAGGTAGAGAAAGGATTGTTTTGGTAGTGATCAGAGTGTTTTGACTTTTGATTAATGGCAGACCAGTTTTGTACTGCCTTAACAAGGAAAGCTGAAATCTGCAATGAAGGTAGCTAGATATGGTGATCCTGGAATCAATAGTTTATGGAATTCAGAGGAGCCAGTTGAAACAAAATGCCAGCAGCCAGATTGTTTCCATCATGTACAGGCACTGCATGCTGCTGAACATCACCTTCCCAGAGACCTGGGTGGGAGAGGGAAAGAAAATCCTGGGAGTGATGGCTGGAAGGAGTCCGGAGGACTGCACTGATGTTGATGTATGTCATCATAATTAGTCAATAAATATTTACCCCCCCCCCCTCTATTTTAAGGCCTAACCTAATGTATCCATAGTTTAAGCACTTACTGATGTCTGGAGTATGTTCAGTAAAGCATTTGTGTAGTTGAATTACTTATGCGTTCAGGTCTAGTTTCTTTTATCCTATATAGATCTCTTCAAAACTTCCTCACTGGATGCTGCTGTTTTTTCTCTTGAGCTGATGTTAGAGAGAAAAAGCAATACCTGTTGCCCAGCAGTTTCTTGTCTGCAGTAGCTGCCAATGCAAATTAGATGGTTTATCAGTAGCTAACTTGCCATTCTTAATGTCATTCTGCAGATGGCATCAGGAAAGGGGGTTTGTATACAAGCTGCCTACATCTTGATTAATTCTAGATGAGCTCAAACAAAAGCTACTTGCCCTTTAATGTTGCATGGGAAATAAGCCCATGTCTTTAAGCTCAGCACCATATGCATAGCTTGGAGACAATGAGTGTACCAGTCCTTTCCCTTCATGATATTTGGGCTCTGTGGGATGGTTTTCAAGTACCGGGAGAAAGTACTGAGTGATATGAATGAAAAGCTGTGGCACAACTTCTGTGGTAGGGCAGTGGTCAGGCAGAGGTCCCTGGGACACCTCCTGAGTAATATGCCTGCGGCAGGGTCCAGCAAGGAGTGGGGAGGAGCAAGAGAAAACCCAGTGTGGTCCCTTGCCCCATTTTTCCCAACCACTTATGGCCCAGTCTCAGCTTGTCCCTGTCCCCATGGAGGTGCCTGATGCCTTGGGCTGGGGCTGCCCTCTGTCCTGTCCTCTGATTGGGGTGGTGGGAAGTGCTCAGCCCCCCAGGGAGCACCCAGCCCTTGTTGCACTCAGACAGCAACTTCTTTTAAGTTGTGTTTGTGTCTGTAATTAAACCCCAAAATGACTTCTAGCTCTTCATCAATGCCAGGATTTGAAAAGGGGAGAGCAAGGCAACTTGTGGTGTTCAGTATGAAACCTTCAGTTTTTCTTGTATCAGGTGTAAGATAGATAGGTCTAAACCTGACTGATAGCTTTGAAGAAGCAGTCGATAAAAGGATCCACAGTCTATTGGAAGAAAAATTGTCATGAAGAAGTTACAGTTTGGCCAAAACAAATAAAATTATGATTTGAAAGATGGTGTTAGCCAGAAGCAGCCTGTGGTTGTGTTTGTGAAGTCTCTGCAAAACCATAAGGAAACTCCAAAGAGATGAACTCAGAACAACATCAACTGTGTATGAAGAAAACTTAAAAGAGCGGAGACATTCAAAGGAAAACAGAACAAATCAACAGCACTAACCAGTTTGATATGTAGTGATTGACAAGAATAGAACAGGAATTCTTCATGTGGTGTAACTGTTGCAAACAAGAGATGTTACTGTTGTTTGACAGACTTGCTACCTAGCAAAATATTTTCCATAATAAACAGCAAAAATGCAAATAAAAACTTGAAGGAAGAGGTAGGCTTGTTCTCAAGCAGGAGGATACACAAGGGAGAGCCACAGCTTTGTGTGCAGGGGCACCTGGCCAGGTTCAGTTGATGCCCTTTCAAGGTTTTGACTGATCTGTTGGGATTGTGCTTGTCTTTATATTCAGGTGCTAAACAATCAAAACTGAAGATGAGAAAAAAACCTTCTGGTCTTTCTCCTGCTGCATAAAAGGCATATCTATATGTCTGTGGGGTTTGTTTGTTGGTTGGTTTTGTTGTTTTTTATTTTGTGTTGTTGTTTTGTTTGGGTGTTGTTGTTGTTCAGTGGTTTGGTTTTTTTATTTTCCTCTTCTGGCTAGGGAGATTATCTCACCATTTTCATTGAGCATCTTTCCCATGGAGGGGAAGAGATAAACCTCTGTGGCCTGCCTGATATATTTAGCATCCACTTCATGATTGCTTGGTCCACATGTATGTGCTATGCTTTCTTTGCATACTAATCTCTACAGCCCTGTAATCTCTGTGGCTGCCTAAGCTAAACAACTAATTGTATTCATTTGCAAACTGCTCTGATGATGACTTGGTCCACTGAAAAAGAGCATTAGGAGCAGGTGGTGAGCTGTGATTGCTGTTTCTGGTTGGAGAAGAGTTATGCACGTCTTCGTTTTTTATTATCTCTTTCCTCTGTCTTCCCACCTGCTGTTGGGTCTGGTCTTACTACTGCAGCAGGACCTGCTTTTTTTCTTCCTTCTGCATTTAGACACAGAGATAATGGTACAGATGGGCCCTAGTTCTCAGCTGCTGTACTAATTACATGATTGACATTGAGGTACTAGGGCAAAACATTGATTGAGAACCAGGAGAAGACATAATTGCATGCAGTAACAATGAAAGGAAGGATTAAAATTGTGCTCCTAGCTTCCAGCCATGCAAAATATTTTGAGAACAGTATTTTTACATGAAGGATGAGAAAAATGTTAAACCACTGACATGCTCAAAGGGCTTGGTGTCTATCTCAAGACTGGGTACAGTCCTTCCCTTACGGGGAAAGTGAGCTCCCTGGGCCACATTTCTGATGTCATCTGTTCCAAGACATGAGTGGACAGGACTTCAGAGATTACTTGCTGGAATACTTTGAATCCACAGCAGAGTAAAAGGTCTGTGTTCTTTGTGCTGCTTGAGGTTGGGCACAGAACATTCTGCTAAACAGAAGTTTGGCCCTTGGTGTGTCTTCAGCTTGAGGAAATCCTAGTTATCTCTGGGCCACTTGCAAAGTGCAAATAGGAATCCTCCAGAAACAGAGCCGTGTAAAGCCAGAGGTTCCTGGTGAGAATGTAACAGTTATTTGTTATTATGTTTCCATTCACGGACGTACAGTCTTATGGTCTGGCTCAGTGAGTTAGTAGAGTAGGTCATGGCCACATTCCTGTTGGGTTCCTTAGATGCATAAGGTGCAAACTGTAAAACCTGTGAAGGGCTTTGTAACATCTCATTGCCTTTAGACCTTGGTACAGATTATGTCAATTTTCTGAAGGGTCCTAGCTTGCTAAATCAACTCTTCTGGAGCCTGTCACACTGTGTAACTGTTTGCTGTTTCTTAGTGAGTCTGTGTTAAGCTATGAGAGCCACAAACCAAAAATCACACTTAGGGGCTGAAATCTATCTTTCTTTAGGGCTGAATGCAGGACCTGGTGATACAATTTTAGCTAGGCTTAGCTCCCCAGAATTCAGGGACGCTTGCATGCCCGAACAGGCTGCCCGGATCCGCAATGGGTATCCAAGCAGACTCCCATGGGCTGCTATTCCCAAGTTTTTTTCTTTGTTAGCAACCTAGCTCTGCCTCAGTTCACAGTTTGGACACCAAGTACCTAATGGGGGACAGCTTTCAGGTTTTCCTCTCTTGTCTGGTTGAGATGTAAGTTAAGCATTCCATTTTCAGGTAACAAAGTCAAAAATGCAAGTGTCTTGATGTCATTTTCTCTGCATTTGTTTTCTGAAGAGCATTTTTGTCTTCAGAAAGAGGGGCACCTTCATGCTTTAACAGCACCACAGAACATGTAATCAGATGTGTCTAGTTACAGAACAGATACTGCTTAAGAGCTGTTGCTTGACACTTTCTTGCATGAATATAAAAATGGGTAGTTAACAGGATATTTTTTTTTTTTTTTTAAGTATACAAAAGCATCCCACTACTCTTTTAAGTTGAATATTTAAAGCATTCAGTGAACTTTGGGGAGAGGAAGAGGTTTCTATTCATAACCACCTGCAACCATCTTTGAGCTTTCTGCATGAACTCAGGTAACTGTCAGAAATACTTCTGTCCTTTCAGAAGGTGAGCTGGAGACCACTGCTCTTTCCTGTGGTCTCAGCTAAAATAAGCTTTCCTTTTTGCTAATAAAGACAAATGTGTTCTAAATTAATATGCACTGTAGTAATTATGTTCTTTTAATGAGGGAACAATCAGGAAATTGCAAATGAAGATGATAAAAGAAAACATAGTAGGTCTTACGTACCTCACAAATGTAATGAAATAATTTTACTGGTTTCAGTTTTAAAACACAGTGAAAAAAGAGCTGCAGCAAGACTACACTGTGCATCAGGAGGGAAGGCAGTGGTAAATCTGAGCTGCAGAAACTTTAATGTTCTGCTCCCAGGATTTTGCATGTGGAAAAGCATTGGCTTGAGTAGACCCTGTGTAGGAGACAGGTTGCTTTTGAAATAGCTCTTTTTGCCTTGTACAGCCATGATGGGTTCCTACGCCTGGTGGTACCTGAGGAATCAGTGTTGTATTGGATAGCTGATTTTTGGAGTGTCCTCCAAGAAATGTCTGCAGACGTGAATAGTGTGAGATTTAAGTAAAATATCTAGAAATGTCAAAAATGTGATGCACAGACTGTTCAGGGTGGGAACAAGCTGAGAATGGAACTGGGCTGAGAAGCAGAGTGGAAACCTGGCACCATCGCTACCGAAGGAAACCTTCCCAGGCCACTGTGTTGGTGTGAGCTCACTCGATCCTCTGGTGTCTGCAATTTTTTCTGTCTAGAACTGACGTGAGCAGGGAAGATCAGGATTCAAATGCTGCATCAGGTATTGCATCTATCTCCAAGCTGACTTTCAAGAAAAGGCCAGTGACGCTGGCTGTCCCATAAGCTTTTAATTAGCTGACTCACTTAGCACTGAGTAAAAACAGGGAACTGAATCAAGCTGTGCCTGTCTTGGACTTTTCCCCTGAATCCTATTTTTAGCTACACAAATGCAAATCAGAAGTACTTTGCTGAAACTGGTGAGGTACTTTATAATTTATTTGTCAAATTGGTGCAAGATTTCTGAAGCACACAGTTACAAAAGAATAGGATCTGTTGCTGCAAAATGTCCACTCCCTTAGGACAGCGAAGGCTCTTCAGCTGCGGCTGAGGATGTGATGAGCTGCCAAGGCTGGGAACGTCAGTCAGAAATGTAAATGTGAATGGTGTATGCTTTCTGTGAAATGTGAAGGCAGAAAATGTCTAGTATTATTAAAACAAGAAAGCTGACAAATAATCAGCTTAGCAAAATCCATTTTACAAGGGGTCTGCTTCTGGAAATTAGGTGTTAGCATTTGGTGATAAAAGGCTAAATGTGGGAAAATCAGGAAACATTGCTGTGAATGTCATGAAAGAAAAACAAGCAGTGTCTGTAAACTCAGCTGCAGGCTATAGGTCAGCACTGCACAGAAATAAACAGTCTTGATACCCTCAGGTTTTCACTCCTGTCAGCGCTCTACTCCATCCTGTGTGCTCACATGAGCCACAAATTGAATTGAGAAGCTGATCAAAATAAAAAATAACTTCTTTTCCATAGGAGGTTTGGTTAGTTTTAGCTTACTCCTAAAGCTCAGAATGAAACTTGTAGACATAGTGCATAATGATACATACTTTGGGAATGCTATTGGGTTTATAGTTCCATATACAGGTGTACATAGTTTTTCTTAGGTGTTTGGCAGATGCCTGGCACTTGCAAACAGCGGTTGCTCCCAGCACCTGATGTCATACTTGCCTCCCTAGCTGTGGTTCAGAAACTTGTTCTGAGTATCCAATAGCATCTACTTCATTCGTGAAATGTGGGTTGCTCTAGAAAGCAAATTATGCTGTGAAATAATACCTCATAGCAATCCTCAGTACTAAGCCTTTTACAAGCTGTTAATATTTAGGATTTGTCTGTACTGAGAGGCTTAGCTTTATCTGCAAGTGAGGCCAGAGATGAAGAGAATTTTTGAGCAGAAGAAAACGAATGGGCTGGTTCTGTCCGTGCTCCTGCTTTGCAACAAGGTGCCAGGTAAGGGATGAGGTTTTTCCTCTGTCCAAGGTGGTGGTAAAGATGTCTTGAGATGTGAGTTGACTGCAAGAGGAGGCAAAGCACAGGTTACTTTAGCACAGAGCATAGCAATGACCTGCTCAGGATCTAAATCAGTCATGGTATTCACTCTCTGCCTATGCCTGCGTAGTTTCAACCTGTGGAATAACTCCCTGACTCATCTGGGCTTTTTGTATTACAAAGTTCGAACAGGAATGGAGTAAAGATGGCCGACAACTTTCTGTTTCTGATTCCTTCTCTGCAACTGCTTTTATGTCTGGCTTTCTGGTGTTTGAGGTCTTGCATCCTGATGTCTAACCTGGCTCAAGGAGCCCTTCTATTGAGGCTTACACCTGCGGGATTACCTGGCTTGAAGAGATGTGTGTAGGAAACACACCATCCTGAATTCTGCACTGCACAGAAATTCAGTTTATCTGTCTTCATCCTCTGCTTCCACCAGGCTGTGGACTTAAAGCTTGTTATAGCAGTATGAGGGCCATAAGCCTCAACTGGCTTTGGGGTGGGACGTAGCAGCAGCAGCAGCAGCATCAGTTTTACTTTCTTCTAAATTAGAATAAGCCTATGAAACAGATTGTTTCTGTGAACAACCTGCCCTCTGATATTTAACTGTTTGAGGGCTAACATCTCTCTCCTAAGAGATCTATTTACCTGCCTTTGGTTGAGCCTTCCTGGTGTTCTAAGGTCAGTCCCTGTTTGCTGAAGTGTCTCTTAATTTCATCATCTTCTGTCAGTTGTGTTGTAGCATTTAATTTGGGTGCATTTCTGATGGTTATTATACCCAACTGATGCCCTTACATTTATATATTTGGCTCTGTGCTTTTCAGCTTTTCACTGCTTGCTGAAATGCTGATAACTTCACACAGCCTGTACTGTTCTCTATTTGCTGCGTCTGTAGTGTTATTCTTTTTGTCTTTTATAATGTATATCCTGGTGGCTTTTTGCCAGAACACTGGTATTGACACCTCGTGAAACAGCAGAAAATAATTACACTTCTATGAAATAATAATGCCTATTTGATATTTCTGAATGTAAAACACACTTATAGGCAAACATTAGCACTTTGAGTACCTATAATTGATGGCTACAGCAATTATGGCTGTTTTTCATGTGACAGGGAGAGGTGGTCTGAGTAAATAGTTCTGGAGACAGTGGGAGTTACTGGGCTGCAGAACAAACTCCAACTAGGATTAAGCCACACAGGGTGAAAAGTTTCCAGGGGATCCATCAAGGGAAGCAAATGTGGAGGTGGGACAGGGAGTGGGTAAGAGTGGAAAGATACATACAAAGTTTCTTGTAGCTCATCACTTGCACGCGTGACACCTGAACAAATCCAGCCTCTTTGGTTTGTCACTGAGGTGTGGGCTTAAGAAATTACATGCTGTAGTAAAGAGCTGTGCTACAGGTCGAGGGCTGCATCTGTAAAACTCAGGGTGGAGAGAAATCCACTTAGAAGGGTAAAGGCATGGCTGTGTGCACCGCACCTTAGGGAAAGGCTGTCAGATGTGAGGTAACTTGTATTAAAGTATCTGTCAGAAGAAAAGCTGAAGCAAAACTACAAAACTGTCCAAACTGTCTGAATGCAGCCCTATAGAAAAAGCAAAAGAAGTATACTGTAGTTAACAAGCACTTTTTGTGATGGGAAGGGATGGTTGGTTAACAACAGAACATCTGGACAAAGACCACAGACAGACCTAACAGTGATGCTTCCCATGGTGAACAGAAGACAACTGAGGCCTCAAAATGTTTACAGAGATCTGGAGATATGTAACTGGTTTGGCACGGTGGAGATAAAAATAGGACAAAGGCTATCTCCTGAAGAGTAATTAATTTTAATTGTCACAAATCTTGCTTTATTAAAAAATGCCTGAGATTTTGTTAATCGTAAAGATGCATGTTATGAGACATGCCAATGCTGCATCAGGGATGAAACCTCTGCATTGACAGCTTTGGCAGGTGACGAGCGGCTGCCTACACTGATCTTCTGTCTGAACAGTTTATGTTGAAATGGGTGAGGAACCACTGAGTGAGCTCAATTAATAAAAAGGAAACACTCAAAGATGAGCAGGCTTATTTTTGCTTAAGGACCCTTCATATGAACAGCTCAAATGGATGGGAAGGAATATAAGCTGGTGGTGTGGCATGGTGACAAGCCATTGAGGCAGCGTTTGGGGAACAGCTTCAGGTGGGAGAGGACTTCCCTGTACTATCAGAGAAACTGGATTCTTGAGAGCCATTTCTGTGTCCACCCTGCTAATAGCAATCCTGTTTGTAGTGTTCCTGCTGCTGTTAAGACTATTGTTTATCACAATGGAATTAGTGGATTATGGATGCAATTTTGCAACTTGTTGGAGAAGGGGTTGCTGTCTTTTTTGTTGTATTGCATGTTTAAGAAGAAGCTCCTTATAAGCCACATACCCTTCTTCATTCCATTGCTTCTATTAATCCTGCTTGAGAGCAGTCACTTTAATTTTACATATGTTTTAGTCGGAGTACATATCTATATCAGCATATGTGGCTGTAGGAAAAATTGAGCTGTAGAACCTCTGGGGGAATACAACATTGTAGGGACTCAGAGCAAATATTTCTTGAAGTCTGTAGTTATTTGACTGCTCTAATCCTAGACTGTCTTCTCATAAGTTTCAACAGCTATGCCAAAACACCCCATATATCAGCATGGTTGTGGTCTCCTTGTAGTGTCTTCTCCGGCCCGTTGCATAAGAAGCAAGAAGAATACGCTAAGCATTAATATTTATATCTGTTATGTTGATTTGTTGTGTTCTGGCAAATTCAGCACTGCTCCAGAATCCTTTTTACATGGTGTTGGAATAAATGCTGTGTAGCACCTTAGCTCTTATTTTTCCCAATGACCTGGTTTTTGCTTGTCTGCATTTACTACCTAAAATATTCTTTAGCTAGAGTAATTCCTGCTGACTTCTCCAGATGTTCTCTGTCTGTTCTTTCCTCTGAAAAATGTAATGCTGAAATTAAAATTCCTAATTTCTTCTGCCTTATGGAGGTGTTGCTCTGACATACTGTCCTGAAAGTGGTAGTGGAAGAAACTGTGTCTTTTTATTAGGTCTGTATTTGCATTCTGAATTAATTCTAGCAACAGAAATGAGCCAGCATGTCAAGGATGTTATGCCCCTCTTGTGTTGGCGTGTGGAAGAGGGTAAGAGCCTGTAATGCTGCTGTGTGATGGTTATTCTTTGTGTGCAAGGAAACCTGCTTTTATTTCTGTGTTGAAACAGAAGCCATTGCTGAACGTGCAGTTAAGGGTGGATGGCATAGAACAATTCTAGTTAAACTTGCTGGTTTAAACCTGGGGCAGGCAAAGGGCCTCTGTTTTCGTAGCTGGCACTGCACTAGAAGATCTAGGTGTCCTTCTTGGATTCCAGCTGAACTTTGCATGACTGCCTGCAAGTGTATGATGTTTGAACTGGATGGTCTATTACTGCAAGACACTGTTATGCAGCTCTGTGTGGTTGACCGAACTTTACGTAGTAAATGTTTCAACGGTGTCTGAGAGGTTAGTGTAGGGCACAGCCTGCTGTAGAAGCCATCTCCAGGGTGAAATACAGTGTTTGTCTGGTTACTGAGTTTTATGTCATGTTGTTTTGGAATACCAGGATTTACGCTTTGGTGTATAGTACTGCATAAGCCAGAAAGAGAAGGCAATAGATCAGCATGTAGGGAGCTGTGGTAGGAAGCAAGGCCATCTGCAGAGAATCAAATACTTGAGTAATTCATTAGGTGATTCATCCCGTGGTGGTTGTTTGGATCTGTAATAACAATTAGTACTTCTTACACAGAGGAGGGAAAAATTAATTCAGAGTTTCTAGCAAAGCCTGAGAAGTGACTTCGAAGCCTTATCAAATGTTCCTATGATTTAGGTATCCAGCATATGGGGGCAATTTATCAGCATGGGCCAGCTGAGGGGCTGCTTTGAATGAAGTTATCTTGATCACCACTGGAGTTTGCTGATAGAAAGATGTGAGCAAAGCCAAATATGTGCCTGCTTCTAGGTTCCTTTTTGCTGGCTTCAGTAAGATGCTAAAAAAATACAAAATACAGTAGTCTCACTTGTATTAAAGCAGTCAAGGGATGCAAGTTGACTTCAGATGGTGACATCTACAGCTGCTGGCAAAAGATTTGGTGTTTCTTTACTAGAACAGACAGCAAGGTAGACCAGTTGGAACAGAGCTCTACTTCTGCTCAAAAAGCAGACACTGTTATGTACACAAGAGGAAATCTTTCCATTTCATTAACAAAGAAAGAAGGGACATCTTGATCAGACTGTCAGATCACTCCAGATCACTCTCAGCAGTACAGATCAGAGTATACTGTCCTTTCATCCCTCTTATATCAGATCTGTACCTTCCTCCTCCACCTGAAGCTGTGGTTCTAATCCTTCTCATTTTCAGGAGGTCCCAGCAGAATCCTCACCATTATTTCAGATACTTTTCTGGCTGTAATTCTTAACCTGTCACTCATACATCTTTGGGCAGTGTTTACTGGAACTTGTGTGGTCTTGGACAGCTTCCCCACCAGTGGCAAAAAGTCAGCACGCTGCTTGAGCCAGCACAGTGTGGTGGTGGGTTATGACTGTCGGAATCGGCTCTCTGAGCTGTTCTGAGCGTACTTTACCATTCTAAAACCAGCCAGTCTTGTGTCCTGCTCTAATGAGATTTGAGGGGAAAACAAAGAGGTTTTATGATGAAGATTTTGAAGTGTTAAACACATTAACACTTGAAATGTTTTTTACCTGTTCAGTTTTCAACCTTAGGGATATTTTCTGAAGATGTTAGTTCTTCGAACGAACTTATGATGCTAACAATTTCTCACTAAGAAGGGAACAGATCTAGTATTTGCTGTCTGAGAACTCTGAGTGTGACTCGCACTAGGTTTTGGTGCAAATTGGGAAGTTTTATGCTGATTCACTTCAGATATGGAGGGCTGAAAACTATTAATGCCAACCTGAGTATGCAGGATGTGAGTCATTGCCTGATGGTCATTGCCTGGTCTGGCTAAGAAGGATATTTTCTATTAACTGAATCTATGCATTTTTGAAAATCACCCTTTTACATATTCATTAAAATTTACCTGAATTCATTGCAGTTTTGCACTGAAAGTGAATTGTGTCCTAGGAAGTGCCATATGGACTGTGCTTTTATATTTAAACAATTACTGCATCAGAAATATAAAGTCCCCAAACCTGCTCTCAAATCTTTGGAAGAATAAATCATTCAGCTGTGCATATGTAAGGGCTGAGTGCAATCCCCTGCAGACTACTTTAAGTCTCTGTTAAGGAGCACATCATGATGTGGCTCTGAGCTGCTGTCTTTTTTGGGTCTTCATTTCTGATGACCCTCCTAAAGTGTGATGTTTAGTGATGGGCCAGTTCTGAGGAAGACCCACTCTGTGACACTGGAGTCCCTTACTGCCCTGGAAACCCCATTTAAATCTATCACCTCTGCTTGCTCTCCCCAGTCCTGCTGTACTGCCAGACAAAGTTCAGTTTTAGCATCCCCAAGCCATGGGCAAGAGCCTTGCAAGCCTCTTCTGGTTGCTTTTAGTAGGCTGCACACAGAGCTTTTCAGAGGCCCCACTATATTACCCATGAGAGAATATTCTGCCTTGTGGATGGAGTTGAAGTCTCCTTCTGATAGGCATGCAGCAATATTTTCTGACAGCAAGATTATAAACGATATCAACACTTGGCTTGAGAGTTGCTGCTGTATATTCAAAAGTGCTTGAATTTAATTTAGACCTTGCTGGGGAAATAAAAATCATTGTCCTTAAAGAGACACTATACTATGAAACTAGCTTCCCTGAATGGAATTAAGGGAACTAATTTCTTGTTGAACATCTTGCCTTTTAGGTGAATGGCAGTGGTTAACCATGATGCACTGGTTTTCAGTGAATACTGTCTTCATAGGAAGTGTGGAGCTGGTGCAAACCTGAAGCATCAGGCTCTAAAATAGCATTCCTTTTCTCTGGTAAAGAAGCGAACATTTTGTAATTGCAGATTGGCATGAGTTAGTGCACTTTTATTTTTTTAATGTTAAGGAAAAAATTCATATACCTCTGTGCTGAGAGGATTAATCAGATACTGGATGAAAGCCATTAGTGTAAAATGCTAAATATTGTTCTTCTGGAGAGTATATTAGCTAGAACTGGCCAAGTATTGGAGTGTATGTTTGTCTCTTCTCCCATGGACTAATTCATTAGAGTAATCATTATTTTAAGTCTGCTACAGAGATATGTACATGGAGGGGGGAAAATGGGCTTTGACTAAAAATCAGCTTTATGGAAATCTTTTTCCAGCTGGCTCTATTTTCAGTCCTTCCTTCCCCTCAGAGTTGCTTCTTCCCTTTCACAATGAATACTGGTAGGTTGTTCAGTAAAAGCACTAATGCTCTGTCACAGTGGTGACAGAAGATAAAAGAAAGAATGTTTCTGACTCTCCCCACTTATCTCTGCTGTTGCAAGCTAAATAGCTGCCTCTTTGCAGGCGTGCAGGGAGCTGAGGAGAAGTGGGGAGAGGAAGCACCACCCGGCATCCCACGGTGCCTGCTCAGCGTGGGGTAGGTGATGCACAGAGCAGGGCATCCTGCTAGTTTCTGTTTTCTCCTGTGCTGGCTCAGGATGGCTTGTGGTCACATCTCACATGACTGACCCTGCAGTTAGCCTTCTCTGAGGCTCTTTTCTGGCCCCAGGTAGCTGTTTGTTCCCATGAGTTTTGATAAATAACTAGCTCTCTTCGCCTCTCATCCCTGCTCAGCTCTTGGATGTGCCTCCCTAGTAGCTCAACAGGTTGGGATGGAGTCTTTCCATCCACTTTGAACTGCAGCTTAAAAGATGGAGTGACCCTATCACATCCTTTAAAAGACATAAGTAAAATTTATGAGTCAAATTCTAAAAATTTGCCACAAAGCCATCCTTGGTGAGATGTGTGACAGTTGTAGCACCCCAGAGGGGATGGACAGGATTGAAGTGTTGCCCTGGTACAAGCACTGGGACATGGTGGTCTCTGCCATGGGAAGAAGCTGCTGCTTTTGTTCCCCAAGAGCAGTTCTCCAGGCATTCTGTCGCAGCGAGAACTTGTGCTGCTCAAAGTGGTGCGCAGACCACACCTGTTTTGCTCTGTGCTGCCTCTAGGCTCACTGTTCCACAATTTGCTTTTGCCTTTCTCCTCCTACCACCCTCCTCTAGCCTGCAGACCAAGGCAAGGCAGGTTTTGTGGTCCTCTCTTCCACATCCTGATTTCAAATCATGGTAAGGACTGGCTTCCATAATGCCGTTTTTTCTGTATATATTTGTCTATACAGCTTTCTGCCTCTGCGATCCCAGAGCTCGGCTCAGCTTTTCCATTTGGTGATGAGAACTATTTTTTGGAAAAGCTTTTCCCTCTGTTTCCATTATGCTTTGGGCTGGCTGGAGGTACCTTCTGCCCACTGCTGGGTGAGCCTTAGGGGATGAGAAATTTTTGCCTATGCCAGCTGCCTGTGGTGCTACAAAGGAGTCTGTGCACAGCAGTTGTCTTCTGTTTGCTGGTGCTCCTTTGACCGAGGAGGCTGCATGTGGTGGTTCAGTGACCTGGAGCTGTACTCTTGCCTGGGACACTTCCCCATCCCTCCTCACGTTGTACCTCTGACAGATGGTGGCAGCAACACTCTGCTCTCCCTTCTGATGACATCGTTTTTAAGTTTGGTTCACCAGTTCTGATGCTCTGAAGCTGAAATACTTGGTAACAGGGACCCTTGGGAAAGGGTCACGTGTTGTCTTCCTGTGGCACTTGCACAAGTTCATAGTGAACTCTCCTGAAGAGGCTGCCAGAGGTGCAATTCCTTATGCTTTAAGGTGTCTGCAGCTTCTTCCACTGTCTTGTTGATGTGGATAATTGTGCTATTCTTGAATGTGTGTCAGTTCAGCCTAAGAGAGTTTTAGTCTTAAAAATAGCAGTAATAAGCCATGGTTGTTTTTTCTTCTCATCCAAGCCAAAGCAGGACCTGGTTCTAAAGATGAGTGGTATGGGGCTACCCACTGAGAGTGCTAGGTGAAGCAAACCCTCCTCTAACTTCTGCTAATGAAGGAGTCTGGAAGATGTGATTGTTACTTTCATCAGCTAACTGATTATCCAAAGGGCTGCAAGACTCTTCCCAGCTTCATTTTATAAACTGGTACTAAGGAATTTTGATCCTGAGAAAGAGACAAAAGACCTAATTTTCCTGCTTGTCTGTCTCCCCAGCCATGCAGACACATAGGATGCTGTCCCTGCAGGGAGAATGCTAAAAGCTTATTATTTCTGTTAAAAACTGAAAACCCAAAGAAACACCACCCTCCCACCCAAAAAAAACCACAACCCAAAACAAAAACAACACCCAAGCCAAAACAAAACACCAAAACAAACAAAACCCAAACCAACAACAAAACCAAAACCCAACCAACCAAACACAAAATCCCACAAAAGAAACCAACAGACTTTCCTGCTTTCATCAGACTTCATCTTTTCTTCTGTGGAATGCTTAAACTGCCACCTAAAATTGCAAGTGCAGTTTTTGTCTCAATTTTCTCACGTACCAACAACAGCCTGATCTGCAGCAGGTCAGTTTTCAGGCTGTTATAAAGGGTGTTCAGGTGTAAATGACTGGATAAGTGAACCACTTGGGCAGGTGCTTGGGTAAGTAACTTCTACTGGCTGTGAGTTTGGGTTTGCTCAAACCAGCTGCAGCTGTGCTGGAAATGCCACCTGTGACTGAGAGGGGGGCAGAGGCTACACTGAAAAGCTCACAAGGACATCTTCTGCATTCACGATGCTTTGGGCATAAGGAATCATTAACAACAGGCAGTTTCAGAAGAAGAGACTTGCAGCAAACATGGATCAATAAGCAGGTATCTAAAAGGTGTTTTTTTTACATATTTCCTCCCCAACTTTGTATATTCAGTTCAGTAGCAAAATTAACTGCAGCAAAATCCTGCGGAAGATACATATGATTCTTAGCAAAATTATTTTCATTTGCGTCTATTATTTTCTGGTGTATGTACATCTCTTTCTTGAATATCTCTAAGGATTTAATGATTAGGGTTGGGAGAGAGAGAGGTTTTGGCTATCTAATGGAGGTTAGTAATGAGAACCGAAGTTTCTGTTGCTTCAGCAGTAGTCAGACACCCTGTAAAGAGGACTGGAGCAGCTCCACCTGGGCGAGTCTGAGTCTGCACTTGGGTCCTGTGTAAATGGTTTTCTGCTGCAAAATCATCTTTTTGTTTGTGTGACTGTTACTTTTTGAGACTGTATTCCCTAACCAACCTAAATCTATGTGTAGCAAAGTGAATTCAGAAAATTGTGTTGAAATAGTGTTAAGATTAGAAAAGCCTTTTATTAGATAGATTTGACAGGAGTAGTCAGTTAATTTCTGCATACAATTTAAAATTTCAGTCCCTTGTCAGGTGAGGGATTTCCATCAATATTTACTTTTACATCGGTATGAATGTGACACCACAGCAGGGGAGCAGCAAAATACCCAGAAGTGAGTTGGCACCTTTACAGCAACCCATAGGTGAGACATTTTGGTGGCAAGAGATGTTGATCCTACAGGTACCACAAGCAGCAGCTCCAGCAGAATATGCCTGCAGAAATTAGCCATAGGCCAGTACCTGCATGGGGATAAGCAAGTGGATGGATCTACAACAGTGAGACTTCCTCACCCCAGACCTTTTGCACTTGCAGCTCACACAGCATTGTTAGGAACCTCTTTGATTATGCAGCTATTTTGTACCCTAATCAACGTTTTGTTGCTGCTTGGAGACCAGCAGCTGTGGTGGTTACTCACTGAGTGAATCATAGCAAAAATTAGTAGTTGTCTTTATGAATTATCTCCTCATGCACTTACCAGATTTCTGGTTGGGTTGTTGTTGTTAGTTTTTATTGTTGATGTTTTTGTTGTTTTGTTTTGTTTAACATTAGTTTTTAGTTTAATGTGGATGTCTGGGGAAGTCCTGGTGATATAGTTATATAGTTGGTTGTATAAATTTGCCCTTCTCGGGAGTACTTCAGCATTTGGTTGAGTTATTGTGCAGTGCTTAAATGAAATGTGGTGTTTTTATTTTTTTTTTTTTATGTAAAATAGATTGTTCTGTTACAGGAAATAATTTTTCTTTGTAACAGCTCTAATTTCTGCCAAGCTGTGGCTGCATTTCTCATTCACCCTTACTTTTTCCTACCCGGCAGGGTTGCATTTAGACCTGGAGCAGATGGCAGACCCTAAGCTACTCAGGTGCTTCTCAGTCTAGTGGCAGGTTATGATTTATGTGGTTGAAGCTGTAGCTTCCCATTCCTGCACAGCCCCTATGTGATGTTTGGTAAGATCCTTCAAAGCAAACACTTGCACTAGTAGAGGTTTAGTACGCTGCAAGAACTTCTTATAGGCTTCTAACAGGGAAATGTTGCTGTAACAATGCACCAGCTGAAAAATTTCAATGACTTGATATTGGCCATTTTTATTCATTTTTATTTATTTAATTTTTAAAGTACATTTGAAAGTCTTGCCCTTGCATTTTGCTTCCTGAGTGTTCTTGCCCTCCCTTCCTAGAGCCATTAAAGCAGTGGCATTTCTGGGTTGAGTTGAACTGCTGCCATCGCTTCCTTCTCTTCCCGCAGCAACAGGACTGCTGCTTTCCCCTCTATGCCATCACCTCCCTCCTGTCCTCTGCTGGGGATGGCACAGGTCCAGGTGACAAACCTGGCAGGGCAGTCAGCCTGGATGCAGCTCTGAGCTCACTGGAGGAAGGTGACCTGAGGACAAGGGTACAAACCTGTGGAGATTCCAGTCAGATACCTGCACAGCCTGTTGCCATGGGTGTTACTGGTAGTGGTTTTGTCTGTTGCTGAAATGTTCAATTTTCAAATTGATCTGGAACTCAGGATGACAAAAGATGCCTTCTGTAAGAGATTAATTATCTCTTCCAGCAGAATGGGCCATGCCAAGTACTATGCTGGCTATTCCAAGCATCAGTTTCGGTTGACCACAATCTTACGTGGAGTGAAAGGGATTAACAAAAACTAATTATTTTTAATTTTTAAATTTTTTTTTTTTTAGGATTTGGTCCATGTAAATAAACAGTTAAGGTATCTTTTCTGTGAAGTGCTGCATGCACCTTACCATTCAATCCTTGAATGTCTGGGTTGTGGAGTAGCTCCTTGTACTGAACCCTGAAGCAACACAAGTGCTCCAGGAAATGTCCAAACACAGCAAATGTGGTGAGCCCAGTGTTGCCATTATCCACTCTGTAGGTTTAAAAAAGTGACTGTCAGAAGTGCTTATCTTCACAGCCAACTACCTAAGCTGGCAAGATAAATGTAACTTTTTAAATGTGTCTTGGTTTCTTTTGGGTTGACGGATTTTTTTTGTTCGTTTGCTTGCTTGTTGGTTATTATTTATATGCTTTTAGCAAAGGAAAAACAATGATGTTAAACTAATTTGTGGTCGATGTAAGGAGCTTCAGGAAGAAACTCCAGTGCTTTGAATCTCATAATCTTGCAGTAGGACACTGAAGTTTTGCACATTTTCTGCAATATGAGACTACTAGAATAAAAAATATCTAATAAGGACCTAGAACAATACAGCAAGATAGCAAAGAGGCAGCTTCCTACAGAGCCCAGTGACAGCAATTCAGATTTCCTTTTCATTCTTATCCATGGGGCTGCAGAGTAGAAGAGCAGATCTATAGTCTGGGAAACCTTCCAGAATAATTTGTTAGCAAATGGGGGATACAGCCCTGTCTTCTCTGAAGTGGTTCTTTACCTGCCCCTGTTCTGTAACTGGTGCTCCCTGTTACTTGTGGGTCCTCTAGTGGATGGGCTTGCTGGAGTGTCTCACTGGGATTTCTCAATTGTTGATAAAGTAGCAGGTCCCTTGACAACCTGCTGTCTTTTAATAGGAAGATATTTTCCTGTTTGTCTAGATGTTGAATACATTTTTGTAGACAATGCTTCTATATTAGGATTCTTTTTTTTTAATTCATATAAAAGAGTGAAAGGTGACGTTGCTTCCCAGCATTACAGCAGGTGGGAAGAGGACAGCCCTACATCAGTATATTTTTCTACTCTCAGAAATTGTCCTACCACTGCAGATACTGCTCTAGATGCTGAAGTGCTGCACAAACCATAGACACTTATATCATAATGATGATCTTTTCACCTCTTGTCCTGGGCTTTAATCCAACTGAGTGTATGTGGGAAAGCACTGGAAAGGGATAACCACCAAATCTTTTTTTTTTTTCAGGTTAAATTTCCAAGATATGAAGGTAAAGAGCTAGGATTTTTTGATTCTACAGTTTTCTTCTTTTTCTTGGGTGGCAGAGGGGCAAGGAGGGGATGTTCACTGCTCCACAAAATTTTTCTCAAGTGTGCATCACAGTTATGATTTATTTTTAGATACGTTGATACACAGATTGAGTCAGAACTGGTCTGGTATTTTGCCTTTAATACAATTATTTCTATGCTTTGAATAATTCATAATGAATTCTAGAGCAAATTTAAATTTTTGAATATGTAAACCAATAAATATGCAACAAAATCCCAATGAAGTTTTGACAGAAAAAAAATGGTGATTTTTAATCATTTAGGTTTCAGGAAACATTCAAATATTTTAAAAGTTTACACGCTAAAAAAAATAAAGCAACAGAACTGTAAATTTTTTAACACTGGGTTTTTTACATTCTATCCCACTTACTTTGCTGAGTTTACAAAAAACACAGGAAAGGTCTGCAAAGCCTTCAGTTCCTTTGCATCAAAAGATGGATAGTTAGCTGAACATTAGCCCTTCCCTTGAAGATACTGGGTACTCAAGTGTTTGGATGTCAGCCTGGGAGCTCTGAGATCCAGAGACAACCTTCTCTTTTGTGAAAACCTGTGAGTATGACTTTGAACATGTAGCTGAGTCACCTGGTAGCTCATTCTCAACCTGGAAATTGGGGATGATGAAAGTTCTCCAAGACTCAGCCAGGACAAATTGCAGAACAATATAAGCTGTGGCAGAAGATCAATATGTTCCATCAGTTTGTGTCTTTCAGTTCAGACTCTTCTGTTCCTAAACACCGTTTAAAAAACACATGCACAAAACTGTAGTTTGGGGAGAAACAAGCAGAAAGGCAGAGAGCAGCAAGGCAGGATCGTGGGTAACCCAGGGCTTGGTGTGCCTGCATGGCTCAGCATGAAGGAGCAAGGAGGAGATGTGCTGGCTTCCTTCCCAAAGCCCTGGTGACCCCAAACCTGGGCGATGCACTCTTAGGTTTGCGAACTCGTGGGTAGGTCAGGGCTGTGTCCAAAGTGCTCAGCAGCTCTTGCCCTGTCATACACCCTGTGTTATGGACACGGGTGTCTCGCTGCACATCCCAAACCTATTTCATTTTACATTGACTTTTGTTGTACTTTATACCTATGCTCTGCTGTTGTAATGGGGTGCTGGTGTAACCACTCAAAATCTGTACAGACAGATTTTGCAGAAATGTTTGTCTTTTCTAGTGAAAAGGCTGGAAATCATTGTTCTTCTTGGCAGCCAAACTTCTTCAGAGAGTGAATAGGAGACATTACTCTTAAGTAATAAGGAGATTAAGTGAAATTTCTCAAAGCAGTAATATATTCAGCTCCAGATTGAAAACACAACTTTGTGACTGCAAAAAAATGACGTTAGCTAATGAAAAATGCCAAGGAAATTCCACCCCAGGCAGTTTGGTGATTTGAAGAGAGAAAAATCTCATCTTCTACTGATGGTGCTCTCTGTTTTTCCCCTTCCCCCCTTTTAAAAAACAAAACCCAAACCAACCAAACAGTAAAACACAAACTCCAAAATCAGATGCAACTATTTTCGATAACCAGGAAAACCAAAAATCTGCTGTTAATTTGGGAAGTTTAGCTTTGCTATTTGCTCTACAAGTAGCAGAAAAAGCAAGTATTGCAGATGGTGTTAAAATAGTACCCTGCATCTCTCTAAGAATATCGAAGTTTTTTTCTGCTATTCAAAAGGGAAGCAGAATGGAGACATTGTGGGCAATATTTTATAATGGAACAATGAGCCTGAATAGTTAGATTTTAAAACCCGTGTTTCACAAATATTTCAAAGAATCTTCACAGATTTAAAGTTCATTTTTTATCATTGCTTTCCTTATGCATCAGCTTTTATCTTAAGTTCCATGATGCCACTGTGAAAGAAACAAGATGTCAGGTATGAAGGATGTTATTACCAGTATACTGTGGCACTTCTATATACTGGTTATATAGAAGCCTCTCTACATCACTTTCCTTCATTATTTTTATTTCCATGCCTAAAATGAAAAGGAATAAATGTACCTCTTGTTCAACATTTTTTTTGTAAGATCAGCACTGATTGTTGAATGTCAGATTTTATGGGTTACTCTGGACATACCCAGTGACGTGTGGTGACTAGTGGAGAACCACATCCCTCTTTTTTTAAGCCTATCTGTTCTCACAAAGACACTTGTAAGGTAGCTGGGCATGCTGTGGTCAAAGAGCACTTGCTGCAATATATCGTTTTCTGGTGTCACAAGATTCCTCATTCTTTCCCATTCATCTTGTAATAGTGTTTGGTTCAATGCAGCTACAAACTCTGTTGATGTTCTGAGACTACAGTGGTCTTGGAGTTCTTGAGTGGCAAGCTTTAGCATTTATTTGGACAACATTGGACAATGTTAAAAACCAAACAGCAACAGAAGAATATACTGCTGTTTAACATCTTCAAAGCAGCACGTAATGACCTGCCACTGAATCTTTCATGCAAATCTTCATGGAGGTAGTGAAGAAATCTGGCTGAGTGGTAGAAGAAGATTCTGCCCTGGAAAGCTGTTTCCCAAATACTTCAGGGTGCAAATAATCCCTTTTGGTGATGTACAGTAAATGAATGGTCTAGCTTTGCCTATGCTTTCAATCTGATTATTTCCTGTTATTTACGATGTTGTGTTAATTGAATTTTCTTAATAGTAACAAATAACATCTAGCCATATGTTGGATTTCATATCTGTTGTACAATAGGCATTAATGCAGCATAGCTGATCAGAGCTTTCGCGCCCCTGTGACATAGTGTGAAGCTGAAAGAGTAAAAGCAATTATATTTCAGCTCCTTGTGCAGTTCTCTGTTATAGAATGAGCTCTTTCAAACCAGAGTAGGGGTATTTCCACAGTTCTAAAATGCGCAAGGTACTTCCAGGCATTTGTTTTTGGCCTATTGCTTAGAAACAAACTTAATAAATAGAAATGAAATAGAGCCACATGCTTTTAGTGGATCCGAACTACTCCCTCTATGACTGTAAAGCTGGTTTTGCCATTCCATATCCCCTCATTAGGTGGACAAGAATGGCTGCAGAATCATCTAGCTTTCAGATTAGGACATATCATGCTCTTTGGCAGGCTGAAAACTATAACAAGGTTTGTTATTTACCATTCTTTCTTGGGGCAGAGCTGTACACTTGCCATCAGAGCAACCATGAGCAGCAGGCATGCACTGATTTATCAGTTTTTGTCCTGTAACATTTTAATACTAGGATTGTTAGGAGTGCTATTTATTCATTTAGTTTTAATGCTTCTGGCCTGTTTTCTGTGTGGAAAGGGTAGTCTATCAGCTGGCATGGAGCACGTTTACAGCATCAGACCCTGTGCTGAGACATCACATCTCTGCGAAGCGGGGAGGTGGGTTACCGCCTTGATCACTGTTAGGTATACTGCTTTCTTACAGCCAGTATAAATACCTCTTTGATTGGCATGATAAAGGGTTGTATTTTTGGTACCACAGGTATATATAGGGCTGCAGTTTAACACAGTCAAGTGTTGCTGATTTCCAACTGAATGATCCTTACCATGACATTTGAGTACCTGAAGCACAGCTTCCTGGGGCTGCTGGAAGGAGGGTGGACATCGGACAGGTGACTCTTCCACACTGTCTCTGTGTCACCACCAGCACTGGCAGCAGTGAAGGCAGGTGGGCTCCAGAGGAGTCGTAAACATGAGAGAAAACAAAAACCTTCCTGAGTGTGGGATATGTGCTGGAGAGGGTGCTGCTTCTGTGAACTGTCACTCGTGCTGCCCTGGGGACCCTGTGTGTCTCTTAGCAGGTGAGCACTGGGAGTAGATTCAGAAATACTGTTTGCCCAGCTTCATCTCTGTCTCACTCTGGATATCCATCTCCTGTTCTGTGTTTGGGTCACTAATCTGATTTATCAGCTGTTGTCTTGTAAAGTACAGGATTAACCTTAATGTACTGTTTTGAGTATTATACTCATATTTGGGATACTTTGTATGGTAACTAAAGCGTGCTCTAGTATCAGGTATGCATTAACAGCCCTTGGTGCTTTCATCTAACAGCTTTTTTCTGTAATAACGTTTTTTTTTTTTTTTTTTTCACTGCAGTTTAAAAAAACCCTTTATTTTGTACAGCTTTTCAAGATGGTAACTTTGATCATCTCCATGTATTTCTGTTTTTTTTCCTGGTAACTAAGCTGCATCTTTGACAGTCTCTTTCTGTTTGTGATGAGAATGTATTTTTCCACAAGATCGAGTTGGCTGAAACTGTTTAATGTTTCCAGTGGTGTAGACATGTAACAGGCTGCAGATTGCTTGATAATTCCCTTCTGAGTAAAATTAGAAAGAAAAAAAAATTGCAATATTGAAAGATCGCTTAAATTATAGCCCTTTGTTCTACCTTGTTAGTTAACATTCCAAACAGCAATGTACAAACTGCATGATTTGTTTTGCTAAAATGTACCCAGTGTGGAGCCATCTGTGTAATAGTTGACATTATTTATATTCAAAAGGGACATTGCGATAGCTGGAAGAGCCCTTACTCCTAGATAACCATTTCTAGTATAACTCTAAATTATTGATTTACATTCATTCTCTATTAACCTATTATGAGTTCATCTGCTGCTTTCAGATCTCTTATCATGTTGATGCACTTCTAATTTTCCGAACTGAATAATGACTTACTCCAAAGATGTTGGGGTCAATTGTTCTGCAGAGAATATCTGAAAGCCTCTTTTGCCCCATATAGTGTCCTTCATTTGAAACCTGCATTTGGAACTTAGGTAAGTAATAAGGCCAGAAACAACACCTTGGCAATCCTGGAAATGTCCCTCTTCTTTCCGTCTTTCCTGATCCACTGAGTATATTCTTGTGTTTCCAAAAAGAGTATTTATGAGATAATGTGCTCAGTGTCTTTGGTGATAGAATGACCCTTCTAATCTTTCTGGCTTCTGCCCAGGATGCTCGTGGGCAGTGTGATTCAGTTTTCTTGTCTGTTTAGGAGGGACATTCCATTTTCTGCAAAGTTCTTTGAATTTACTGAGTACTGTATGTGATACAGTTGTGCTTGGTGGCTTTTTCATGCTTACTCCACTTGAATGGATTTTGTTTTGCTCTAAAATATGTGTTTGCATATTGTGCAACCACTAGGGAAACCATATAGCTATACAGGAATGAAATTATTACTAATTGTGCGATTCTTTAGTTAACTTACATGGTAAAATACATTTGTAGAATGTTTAAATTGGAAGCTGTGACTTAGAAATAATTTTTGAGAAAATTATAAAGCAATAGTAAAGTAAAAGACAAAGTTATATGAATACCATGAGAGCAAAATTATAATATATGTGATAGGATTTGCTGGTTTTGAAGAGATCTGGTTTGATCAGTACTGAGTTCAATATAATTTTTAATCTTTTCACTGGAATTGTAAAAGTATCACTCTGAGACTCTCCTCTGTGTTGTTGACTCATTAAAGATGGCTTTACCAACATCCATGAAAAATGCAAATAATAGCTTAGAGCATCTTTAAATGACACATTTAGTCACTGTGACAGATGCCACAATGGCATGGCAGATGAGAGCTGGGATGAAGAACCCTTGTCAGTCCATGTTCCTGCAGTGAGCTCCATGCTGCAGCACGAGTGCTGTCCCCCACTTCTTCAGTGAAATATTTGGGCACCCAGCTGCCAGCAGCAACAGTTTGGGTACACGACTGCGGTGTTTTGGGGTTTTCCTGCAGTGCTTGTATGGTTGTTGTACTGTGATCAGAAGAGTCAGCGTTAAAATGCATGTTTTGTGCTTTGAGGTGCTACAGCTCATCTTACAGGAAGGTGGCCGGAAAGCCTGTTCCTACAACTGGGACCCATTGGAGGGGATCCTGCAGGTTGTGTGCTGTGACACTGATGGTGATAACTGCCTCTCTGTATATCCACAGAGGTGTCATCTGGCAGCTGTAAGTGGCAACATAGGACAGTTGTGCAGCAGCATGCCATACTGCTGCTTCAGGGTGGGGAGAGCCTGCACTGGAAATGCTGGTGAGAGCCCACGGTTGACTGGTCCTGGTGAGTCCCTGCAAGTGTGCTTGTCAAAGCTGCTGGCTCTGTGGGATATAGTGCTTTCGGGCTCAAGCCTTCCTCTGCACAGAGAGCTCAGCAGGAACAGGGAGACCCTGTGGTCCACCAAGACACGTTCTCCCTTTGTGGCATATGGAGGCTCCCTGTGTTCAGCCAGGAGCTGCTGGGCTCACCAGGGTGGCTGCTCTTGGGGTGGAGGTCCTGCTGAGCCTAGCTCTGTAATCTCATGTTCTTCTTAATTTCTAGCCTGGGGGTCCACATCCCCCCTCTTGAGCGTAGCCACCAAGAGTTCTTTGATGTTGCTCCTGCTGTGTGTTGGTGCTGCTCTGCGTGAAAATCCTTCCTGGCTGCTGCCATCACCTAATCTGACTCGAGGCTGGTGAGGAGATTGCGAATCAGATCCTGCCATACAATTGCACCAGAACAGAAAATGTTCAAAATAAAATGCTCTCGGCCTTTTCCTCCCTGCCTCCTCCATCTTCACCCTGACTTCCAGGAGCACCATTCGATTCCCAAAGAGTCTTGTAGTCAAACTGTGAGAAAAGGATCTTTTCCAAGTATTATAGAACCACATAACCCAACTCAAGTATGTACTGTAGATCAGAGGCAACATCTCAGCTTGTTCTATTAAAGTATAATTAATTACCATTTCAATAGTGCTACTAGGTGTACGTATTAATCTAGTGTGTTAGAAAAAATAATAACAAAGCTGCTTATTATCCAATGGATGATGTTATACATTGTTAATGCAACCTATTAATATGGAAATACTCACACATTCATCCAGAATAATTTGCATGGTGTATTTCTTGACCTAATAATGAAAAAAGTAGGTCAGCTTCCAAGTTTCCTGAAATGGGAATTAGAGCTTTATAGCAAGAAAATCTTTTGATGGTTTTACACAAATGGTTGAAACTTGCAAACCTTGCATATTGAAAATGTTTTGCCCCACAATGATGACTTGGAGATATTTCTAATTAATTATAGTAGTACATCAGCAGTGGATTTCCTCTGCTTTCCCATTATCTCACTGTTTTTAAATAATTTAATGGAACTAAAAAACACTGAAAGATACGGCTTACCAAACGTGGTGTCATCTGAGGAAAGCTGGTTTTAAAAGAAGATTTTGTAAAATGTAGTTGACGTGATCTTATGCAAAGCAGGAAGCATTTAGCTCAGCATTCCAGGTGCTTTATAATTGCTAGAGAGTATGTAGCACGTGGTGTGTATAAATATGGAACTACTAGGTCTTAGTCTGGTTAGCATTTTGCAAAAGTGTATTTGTAAATAGCCGGTGTACTTATGACCATCTTTAAGATGATTTCAGTATTTAATCAGTGTCCACCCTAACTGTCCAAATGATGATCTTCCTTCTGAAGCTTTGATTCTTTGCCACCATAAATGCAAAATGTTGAGATGTGTTTCAGGAATATAAAGATTGCCATGTTGGATTAGAGTTGATGACCATCAAATGCCATCCTCTTGAGGTGCATCTGCATTGCAGGAAAGGATGTGACTGTAGGGATGCTTCATCCTCTGCAGCTAAAGACCCTGTACTGTGGCTGCTCTGCCAGCCCCTACCCGTTTTTTCTCCCTTGATGTGTGTCATCCAACTTCTGCAGCTGATGTGTCCCATCTCCATGTTGCTCTGGCTTTAGTGTGGTGGTAGATGTAGACTGGCAACGAGCAGGCAAAATGAAGAGGCCAAACTCAGGCAGTGTTGAGGGAGACTGGTGACCTTTGCCCCAGCCCTGGTGACATCTGGGGAAAGGGAGTGAGTATTTGAACCAGGCACCTCCACGTGCAGGTGGTGCTTTATTTTCTAAAGAAATACATTTTTGATGGACTTGTCTGTGTGTTGCTTACTGTCATTTTGAATCGTTCAGTGAAAACACATGCTTGAGCTCTCCTGTTTTGCAGGAATAGATTATTATTATTATTATTTTTTTTAAATTATGCACTTCCCAATGCTTTCACTATTCTCTTCAGCTGAATTTCACAGCCATGGTCTCTCATGCAGCAGATATCCTGCTGCTAGATGCTTGGATACTAACTTCTTTAATATAGCACATGTCGTTAGTAGCTGGTTGTCAGAACAGTCATGCTATGTATTTTCTGAAAGAATGGTTATCGTGGAGATGAAGTTTCATTTTAGGTTTTCTGCTGTTTTGTTCTGCTCATTTAATATTTGACTGCCCTCCATATTTATAAGATGGTGCATAGTTTCTGTTTGAAGGGCACAGACTTTGCATTTTCCTGCTTCTGGTTTATTAAAGCCTTGTCTCCTGTACTGAAAACAGAGAATACGGTAAATTCTGAGACCTTTTGTTTTGACTCAGGAGCACCTGTGATTGATGAGCTGTGCTGAATCTGTCAGGTATTTTTTTTTGAGAGTGGTAATTTCTGATAGGATCGCAAGCCAGACTCCAGATAGGACTTGAGAATAGTCTGGTCCTGCCATGTGCGTGTCTGTGAAGCAGGAGAAGCTTTTTATTGTGGGCCTGCTTCCTCCCTGTTTGTGGTCACTTTCTGTGAGGCCTTTGCTTTATTTTAGAATAAGAAATGTGATAGAAGAAAATGAAATCAGGCCATGAAGAACATGCTGTAATTGGAAGGAGTGGCTGCTTGTATTTGCCTGGTGATTTTGTGAGGCTTTATAAGGATAATAGAAGTGTTGTGGGCTGGGGCTAGGCTTGGTAGCTGAGTAAAGTATTTTAAGTACTTGTTTGTTTTTTAGAGGCAAACTCAACGTGATATTTTGTAGTAAGATGAAATTATTTATGCAAAAGTTGCTTCATTTTTAGGTCTAATGAAATCCCAGAAAGAAGTAAAAAACTATTAGGGACCTGTCTTCTGTGGAATTTCTAACAAGGTTTGACAGCATGGGAGTTTAGAAAAAAAAAGTTATCTGATATCCTGTTCACTCATAATAGTCTGTTCAAATTCCATTGCAGAAATGAGAATTGTTTTAGCATTGCCAGTTCTCACTTTTCAATGTTTGTGGAAAGAGAATTAGATTGATCTCAGAATAATCAGTTCTCTTTCTATTTAATGTGACAATATTTTCTATGTAAAGTGACATGTTTTCATAAAAGGAAATGTTGGGCTACTCTGACTAGTCTCATCTCCTAGAGGACAGTGCTGCCTAGTGTATGTGCAGGCAGGTAAGAGAGCTGTGGAAGTTTGAAAGAGAAAAGAATGCATCTCCCCATCCCTGCCCCCAGGTGACGGATGAATGCTGTGGGGTGGAAGGCCACAGTGCAGCCTCAGGACATGGTTAATCTCCTCTTTTAGGGGATAACTGGCACTCTCTCAGGGCAAATGCCATGATGCAGCCCTACAAGTTAATTTTGCACTGGTTCCTCTAAGCTTTGAAGACTAAGAGTGTCCATTGGAGTGAGTGACAGGCTGGGCATGACCTCCTCTTCAAAGCTAGGTTTGGGGATTTCTGCTGCCAGAATGCTTTAATGGGTAAGGAGTGTTGCTGCTCATTAATTAGTAAAATTGGAGCTGGCTCAAGTGGTGCTTGGAAACATTAACTATTAGACTTTGGATTCATGCCCTGGAAGAAAAATTAGTTCTGTGTGAGTTTTCTAGTTTTCATTAATAATTCTCCTTCTCTGAAAATTATTCTTCAGTTCAGAAAGTATGACCAGCTTTAAGCAGATGGGCCACTCTGAAGGTCAGCACTGTAAAACACGAGTCTTTCAGGGCTGGATGAAGAGTGCAGTGTAAGTGCTGGGTCTAACAAATTGTTGTGGTGATTGGTAAGGGTGAGCTCAGAAAACCCCTGGGAGCCCATATCACAACCATTGTTGTGCTAGGCAGAAGATCAAAATGACCAACTCCTAATGGTTTTCTAAATACTGTGCTCTAAAAGCCATCCTGCAGTAGTCTTCACCAGCTGTGAAGTTTTTGCTGACAGCATTCTTTGTCACTTTTCGCTTACCAAATTGTATTTTTCTACCTGAATCAGACTTCTGGCTTGCTGGACCCTTTCACACGTGCCCTCACACTACCAGATTTTCAGGGGTGCTAGAGCTTTGACTTTCAGCTCAAGGTTGGGCTGTGGGTCTGGAGTACCACTTTGGTACCTCTGTAACCCAGGGACCCCTCATCAGTTGCTCTGGGTACAATTTGCTCCCTGGCACTTGGACTTTGAACACAGAAACCTGACAGTGTTCCACATCTCCAGCTCGGGCTCTTAAGTCTCTCCTTTCCAGAGGCCACTTGCTAGGCACGTATCAGGTATATATTGGTACACGTTGATATGCAAAAGGATGGAAGTCTTTCAGGATTTTCCTTATTGTATTGAAAAAAAAAAATAAAGGTCTGTCCCTGGAACATGGATAAAGATGTTCAGAGAAAGAAACTGTGCGAATGCCAAATGCTGAGTATGTGTGATTGATGAACACGTTTGAGAGCAACTGAATGGTTAATCTGCCCCGTAGATGGATATACTCTTTAGATATAAGAAGAAGACCTGCCTCTTTTATAAAATTAGAAACTAAATGTGCATAGGCATTATATAACTGAAAAGCTAATACTGTATATGGCAACACGACGGATTAATATATACTGAAGTCCTAGATTTGTTCTCATTTTTGTCCTTCTGGTAGTTTATGGAAACATGTGAAAAGTTTTCAAATGACCTTTAAAGTTCGCCCCTAATCTACGGAGTTTATCATAGTTTTCTCTTTCATGAGCCTGAGGTGTTAAAGGATTCATAATTCAATACTTCAAAAATTGAAAAATTGTCAGTGGCTTCACTCTATGACATTTTAAATATTCTGAATGTATTTCTGGCATTCAGTGGTTGTATTTGTTCATTCGAATGTAATGGATATTGAATAGAACTTATTATCAGCTTGATATAGAAAATGTATTTGGGCAATTACATATGCCTACATTTTGTGTAAATTTCAATCTTTTTCTGCCAAGAGGTCTGGTAAATGAGAACACCATCTTTTTTGCATTTTATGAAGCTGAAGTTCAGAATGTTACGATTCATGAGAGGGAGGTTCCTGGAGGAAAGAGGGAGACGTTTCCCTGGAGCTGACACACAAAGTGGGGTCCTATCAAATCTTTCTGTGCTCTTTGTGTCATCTTCTGTATTTTACTGACTTCCAGATATTTCAACCTCAACAAGCCTGTAAGCCTTTCTTCTGATGGATGAAGTAGGTAGTAATGGGTTCTTTACTTTCACCCCCCACACACACACGCTTCAAGACACACAAGAACAGGAATGGTTCACTGACTTAGTGAAGGATGTCAACAAAGGTAGTGGTTTTGCTGAAAACACAGTACAGTTGAGATTGGATGAAACTCAAGTGAATGTTATTTTACAATGGCCAAATAGTTTATTTAGGTCAGGAATAGGAAACTTGCACCTTTTTCTCTGGCGTGAATGGAAGAATTTTAATCTGACTTGATTTATCATTTTGTGAAATAATGCTTAGAAAGGAGAATTGCATTTTGGAATCTGACCGGATTTGTAGAAACTGCTGTACTATATCTTATGCTGCCATAGCAACATATGAGTGCGATGAGTTAGAAATCTCTCGGTTATTAGAAAACCTGAATTAAACCAACTATTGAGCATGATTGTGTTTGCATAACAAAGCTGGGTTCTGCCTTTGCTCCTGCAGTTCTTGTTTCAGGTAAAGGGGTATCCTTGGCTCTCGAAAACAGGCTTGATCAGAGAAAAACGATTTATACTATGCTGAAGAGTATGAGAATAGATGTGCTGTGTTATTGTATGGGGACTCAAATTTGTGAACATATATTCAGGCTGTTGAGTGTGCTTGAAGCTGTCTTGAATATTTAAAAAGGTAGTGATGAGTAGTTAGAAAAATTCTCTACCTTAAGTTCCTAATTTTTGAAATAAAGATGCTTACATGTTTTACATTTACTTAATGATAGATGAAACAAAAAATGCCATGAAAAAGGAGTTTTCTGGAAGGTGAGAAAATAGCAAGAACTACAAAGAATCTTATGAACTGCTATTTGTTTCTGACCTGCTCTTCTAATATTTGAGGAAAAGACTGAAGCTGGTAACAGATGATAGTTTTGTAAATATCATGAAACTAAGAATATTGCACCATTTTCCATATGACATAGCTCTCTGTTAGGACAAAAAAGGAGAGTGTTTCCTAGGAACTGTTAATGGGAAAAAAATTCTGGAAAATGCCTTTCATTTGGAAACCACCCTGTCACTACCCTAATGCCAGGAAGAACAGTTCTGTGACCCTTCAGGATACGTGGAAAATCTCCCCTTTCTTGTGTTGTCAGTGACAGCGAGAAATGGAAGGAGGAAATGCTTTGTGGTATTGCTTTATTTTTAATCTTATTTTTGGTGGTGTTTTTTATTTTAAACTTTATTAATGTATCCATTGCATTTTGATCTATTGTCAGAGACTGCTAATATGTCTTCAGTCCACCTTTTCTACTGTGACTTTGTAATAAACTCCAAGTTACAATAACCATATAGACATCTGTGGACTTTAATAAAGTTTCATAGCAAGCCTAAAGCACCGAGTTCTGAAAGTGAACTTTTAGCACTGTTTTACAAAAAGCTTTGAAATACTTTGCAGTTGGCAGGATTGGGAGATTTTCTATTTTGCAGAGTGTTCCTAGCAGTTATCCATGATACGTTTTTAAAGAGCCATGTAACAGAACAAGTGTTTAAAAGAAATGCAAGTGCAGCTGTTTTTTATAACTTGAGCTTAATGCATTAATAAATCTGATGGCTTCCAGTAACGCTGCAGAACCATTAGATTGATATACTGGCAATTGCAATCAAACTTAGATTATTTCCTGTATACTTTCTTCTTGCAAAGACTTTTGATGTGCTCAGTTTCTCTTAACTTACCAGAATAGAAATAGTTACTTTCCTCTACAACTGAATCTTTGGGACTGCCTTGTCTACATCAGCTGTTCTTCCAGTAGAGACCAGTTCCCAGAACTGCTGCAGGACTTGGACCACCAGAAGCTGATTTTCCTTTATGAAACAACTTGCTGTGACCTCTCTGCTCTGGCTCTATAGTGTCCTCATTGTACATGCTGTGTGTATTTGTCACGTACACAGCGCATGCAATGTGGACATAATGGAGCTCAATTTACGCCTGATAAGGAGATAAAATACCTGCAAGAATTTTTAGGGTTTTTTTGAGGTTTGAATACTTACTTATTCCTTGTGCGCCCATACTATTCCTGTGTACAAGACTGGGTCCAAAAATTGTGTTGCTGGATGCAGTTTATCAGTGAAAATAAGGCAGTGGTAAGAACTCACAGGGTTATTGCAGTTCTCCAGACCTCCTCAAATGTATTAACAAGACTCACACAGTGCAGGAATCTAGTTTTGGTCACTGATAGTGAGGTGGTTCGTTTTAGGTTCATATTTTCTATTATTGACATTGTTGTTGTGGTTTTAGGTTCGTTTGGATTTTTTTGGCACATTCTGTGCTGTTTTTGTATAAGAGGAAAATGTGTAAATCAACATTTATGTGGGGTTTTGTTTGTGTGTGTGTTTGTTGTTGGTTTTTTTTTTTAAGCATAAGAGAAAAACAAAACTGAATCTTCTGGTTTTGTTTTTAATAAAAAACCCTATCATATTTATTCTAATATTTTGAAAATGTTATTTCATGAAAAGTGCTTTAATGGTTTTTGATTCAGGCAGTCCTAGTCACCCATCTACATCAGCAAATGCAGAACCACATTCCGTGTTTTCTCTGCTGTGAATCGTTGCTTTTAAACAACAAGGTTTTTCATTAAGTGATTTTGAAAACAACATGTGAATAGTAGTTATCCTCATAAATGCTGAAATGCGAGGATTTAGATATTTAAAACCAAAAGTTGTTGCATGTGCAAACATTGCACCTAAAGTGACTGATGAAGGCTGCAAAAATGAAAGTCTCTTCTCAACCAGATGTCGTCTGAATCTGTAATGGGCCAAAAACTGCTTTCTAGACCTGAAGCCCTGTTCAAGAACTGGAACTGCATTACAAAACTGTGATTCTTTCACTGTGCTGAAATTAAAGTGTGGGTGTGGGGAAGTGGTGGTATGGGACATGTTTTCAGTGACAGTGAGGAAATGCTAACAAACAGCTGTGGCAGGGGAGCTGCACTATGTATTATTCTAGTTGCTACTGGAAGCATTATTTCATTTAGTGGAATTTTCAGGAGCTTTGACTTTCATAGGATTACTAATGACAATGTTTTGTATTATTGTTTGTTTTACACTGGGGAGAAGACTGAGTAAAATGATGCAAGCCGCTGGCTGCAGGAGATGTTTTTCCTCCCCCAGACCCAATGTTGCTCTTGCTGGTGTGCAGGGGCTATGTGCTGTGGTCTTTGTGTACAGCTGTGCTATAATCAAGAGTGATAAAAAGTGTTCTCTTGCATCATATTTATTGTATAAATGATGATGACTGTAATAGGTAGTGTTTTGTTCCATTTCCCACATTTGCAAGGTGCTCCAGAAGTCGCACACTTTGCAAAGCTTGCTTTCCTCTGAGCTTGCTCTGTGTCCCTTCCTTAAGCTTGGTATACGGTGTGCAGAGACATCACTGCGGACAGAATGAAGGAAAAAAACCCCGAAGTTTCCTAGGCTATGGAAATCTCTGATGGAGCAGTTGTAATGTTAGAAGTAGGTGGTATCAGCTCAGTAGCCTTGTCTCATTGCCTGCTCCGAGTCTACATTATACAAAGACCCAACACGAGATGGTAAAAAGTAGTTTCTGATGTTTGGGAAAAAAAAAAAAGTGAAGTCTATCTAATGCAGAGAATACTGTGAGAGCAGAGTTTTACTTCCAGTATTTCTCCCAGGGGACCTGGGATGTAACTCCTCAAAACCCAGTCCTGCAGACAGTGGTAGTGGCCGGCAGGACCTGATGAAGCTCTGCTCTGACTTTGATCTGTGAGTCCTGCTGTAGCCAAGGTCTCCTTGCAGGCTGCAGCTCTTCTCTGCCAGGGCAGGTTTGCTTTCACTGGATTATTTTTTTTCCTTATTTTAAATCACTTTTTTTGCATTAATCCAATTGCTGGAAAAGGATTATAGGCCCAGAATAAAATCCAGTTGTAATTAAAAATGTAAAAGCGGCTTAAGTTTTTAGGCCAAAGTTATTAGAGGAAGCTATCAACATACCAATATTAATACCCCAATCTCAGATTGGAGGCTGTTATCATGATGAAAGTTTCTGATAATGGGCTGGTTACTGAATAGTATATAGTAGATAACTTCTACTTGTGTTTGCCTCATGTTTACATACATCATAAGCTACACGCATCAGCCCACCTCTCACAGGCTTTGTGGGCATCCTGTTTTATTTTTTAATATTTCTGGAAGACAGTTTATTTGGAGCTAATCTAGCTATATCGCAAAAGCAAGAAGAGTTTGTGAGAGGATGTTCAGGGCACAAGGGCTGTGGGAATTACCTTCTGTAAGAGGATTGGGGTATATTCCAGTCTTCAACATCTGCATCTTAAGCCATCTTTTCATAATGAGCACTCCCTTATCAAATATCCTCTCTGCATTTGTAGTTTCCATCAACCCTCTATCTGGATGAAGAAAAATGTCAAACTGGAACAGCTCTCAGTCATCGCTTTTTTTGTGCCATGTACCCGGCTTTCTGGCATGCAATTGCCTGGGTATTCAGTTTACAAGCCTTCTTTGTAAGTCTTTCCAAGTAGAGCACTTTCTAATTACCTCTTTAGAAACAAATTAATGTAGGGGCTAGAGCTACTTATTATTATTGTTTTTAATCCAAAGATGTAAATGTTCTTTGACCTTTGCTTTTTTCAACTGGGAGGTGTTTCATTTCACCTCTGTCGTTTTGAACTGAGTTTTCTCTAAAAGAAAGGATACTGAAAGGCTTATTCCCTGACAAAGGATTTAGGTGAGAAATTATGGACCTGAGTGGCTCTCAACCTGCATTATTCAGGATTTTCTCCACCTAGATTGTGCTGAACTTCCCACACTTGATCATCCTTCAGCTGCCAGTGCCTGGTGTTTGGTCCTCTGATGTTGATGGGCTTTACAGCTGAATCAGTAAATGAAGTCTTCTAGAGCATCCGTGCTAAACTGCTAGAGGCATACAAATAGCCCCACAAATGTCAATTTATCAGCCTGTGAACTACAGAGAGTTTTCAGTGAAGTAAGCTCTTTCTGATGTTTCTTTCTGGTTTAGGTATTTGGATGTTTTACCTTTTCTTTATCTTGTTTTGGTTTCCCAGTTTCTTCTCAGGAAGTTGGTTGGATCTTTCCTTCCAGTAACACAGTAACACTGTATTTGTGATTTTTGTTTTTCTCTGAGTGACCCTGTCTGGCTTATGCTTGATTTTAGTTATTTATTTATTTATTTATTTATTTATTTATTTATTTATTTATTTGATGTCAGAACTCATGCTGACTTTCTTCTCTGTCTTGTTTAGGGAAGATTTCTGTTATCTATCCAATATTGTCAGTGTCTCAGGCATGTGCTGAGGGTACCGGTTCCTTGTTTCATTTGGCTGTCCTGGGAGCTTTTGCTCCGTGCTGGGGTTCAGCCTGGCAGTGATGATTCTGTTCTGAGGTGCCTGATGGCATACCTCCAGCTGCTAGTCTGAGTTATTTTGAAATGTTTATTTATATAAAATTAAATTTAGTCTCTAGGTTGCACTGAGGAATTCTCTGTATCTGTAGCTTGTGCTAGCAAGAAAGATGCTTTGCCAGAAAAGCAAAGATTTCACAAGAAGCTGCATTAGAGGACTACATGTTTCTGCTGCTGCGCACAGCTGAAGAATTCCAAATTTAGTATTGTCTGCATGTGGTGGAAAATACATACTCAGGAAAAAAGGCTATAAAAAGAGAAATGCCATGAGACAACAGAGCTTTCCTTGTTGTGTTTCCGCTGTAAAAGTCATGAACCCCAGTGAAGTGCTCATTTTTCCCTGGCTAACACAGTTGCATCTCTACTGTGTATCACACGAAATTTGCTTGTTGCTGTCAAGTCCCAGTCGGTTCTCTCTTGTTTGGATAACAGCATCATTTCACATGTGTGAGGCTGGTGGAGTGGAATGAGCGCTGGGGACAGAACCTTCTTAAAAAGTGTCTCAGACAGGGAGAACTTGAGAGTTTACCTCTTGCACTAAATAGCCCCTAATGAACAGGATTGCAAATTTTTGCCTTTCAGGTGTTCCCTAGGAGCTCTGGTCCCCTTTCCTAAAACTGCATGTGGAGTAGGCATTTGAACTACCAAGCACCATGAGTTTTTATAATCTGCTCCCCCTGTAAATCACTTGTACCAGGGACTGAGACCTGCTGCCCCATGCCCTGGTTCCCAGGCAGCTGCCGGTGCAAGCAACAGCTCAGCTGAAGCAGCTGGGTTTTGCTTTCTACCTGCGCTTTGGCTGCTGTATTTCTGCCAGTGAGCCCTTTGCAGAGGGAGGACTGTTTAAACATGCGATGGGCTATGCTGGGTGGCTTGTGGGTGTTCCAGATGCATGCATGCTTGCTATTAGGAGTCTTTCATTCTGCATCATTCTAATTGCTTTCTTTTGCTGAAGATTTGTCCTGGATTGGGAGCACTGAGCAGAAGAAGGTGGGTCTGTGTGAGAAGAGTTTGACGTTTGCTTGGTGCTGATTTCTGCCCTGTCAGTGTTGAGCTGTGGAGCAGTGTGGTGGCGTGTTGGAAGGAGGGGATGCATTTCACCATTACAATAATATACCTTTTTTTTGACGTAAGTCAAGCTCTGGAGCAGATATGTGCATTAACTCCCGTCTCGGGTGCTGTGGAGCTGTGGTCTGTCACTGAGTCCCATGTGCAGTAAACAAAACCGCTGCAGGTTCAAGTTGCAGCACGCGATGGGCGCGCAGGCAGTGAAGGATGGCGCAGGATCTGCTCAAAGGGATGACACTTGCTGTAGCTCTGCCTCCTTGGACTGGAGGCTGGAAGGCTGAAGATTTCGTTCAGTATGAAGAACGGAAAGAAATGAACTGCCTCTGGGCAGCTGCTGAGGCTGTCCTTGTGTAATAATTCGCATCTTCCTGGGAGTGTCTCTGGGCAATGTTGTCTCCCCTCAAAACACCATCCCATAGCTCTGCAGAGGGCAGAGCTCTCAAATTTTTCTTTCTTCTATTCCATTAGTTGTTTTCAGATAGTTTCTCCTCATTATTTTCTGTGGTTTTCTTACAGTCCATTTTCTTTCCTCAGTTTTCCTCTTTCTCCGTAATTTCCTTCTCATTCTATAGGATTATACTTTGCACGAGACTTTCATAGTAGAATTACCCGGTATTTTTGTTTTGAGTTTTTTCCTGTCCAACAATTACAAAAGCTGTAGGGCTTTTTAATTACTCTGACACGGAGGAACAGAGTTTCTTTTTGTATTTCTATCATACTTCCTTGAATACCTTTAAAATAATGGTAATATTGTAACTTTTACTGGGGGCTCTTTTGCATTATGCTGACAACCTGGATTTGAAGTTAGATAGGTATATTCTAAAGGCTTTGCACAATTTAATTCACTGCTGTTGACGGGCATTCAGTACTAATAAAAACAGTGACACTAAGAGTTACATGTTGAAAAAGGATGTAGCACAAATAATTTAAATATTTTTCTCATGTTTGAGTATATTTGTAGTGTCTGATTGAGCTGGTTAGCAAAATAAAGACAGATGGCAATGAATTCATTCCAGCACGTTTTCATTATGGTACAGCTACTCTGACTTCTCACAGCATTTGTGCAGTTGGTTTTCTTGCTTAAACTTCCCCTGATGCTGCTGTCCACACCTTGTTCAGGGAATTCAGAAGTAGTGTGCTTATAATATGTGTGGAGAATTGATTTTTATCTGCAAACTGAAAATAACTGGAAGGAGGAGTTGCCTATAATTAATCCGTGTACTCAGTGCTGTGTCGAGTAAGAATTTAACTCCTTCTTAAAAGTCCATACCAAAAGTTATCAGGATTAGAACAGAGTTTATCATAGTTCAATTTTAGTCAGGTGGCCTTCAAAGTTTGAAGATAATGTGGTGATTCACAGTGCTGTCTTCGTTAGGAAGGGCGAGAACATTGCTATTAATAGAAAGAATGAGCAGCAAGACCAGGCACCTGCCCTGGTCGGCTCATGCACCCCCAGCAGCTCATGTGTTTGTCTGGATGCTGCCAGGGTGAATCAGCCATCATTTCTGTGTGCTTGAATAGTCAGCAAATATGTTTTGATGAAAAATTTTAGCAGTTTGTTGGTCACCTCAGAAAACGAAAATAGGAGGAGAGGGAATGCCTTGCAAGGGCTGTAACCACTTATAATTGTGGCTCTGTTCAATAACTCAAGTGTTCTTTGAAGCTCCTGCCCTAAATAAACATGATCTTTAATATTTTATTTTAATGCAATATTTGTTATTTAATAAGCTCATCTATTACTTTAAATGAATACTTGACATTCCAAGAATCACACTAACCAATCAGCTTCTTGTCTTATTCCTTTGCCATATTTCAAAGGTGCCCATTATCTCTGTACTTTCCATATGGAGAAGGTATTAAAATCCATGTATATTGCTGGAAATGCGGTATTCAATGTTTGTGTGAAAAGTCTGAAGAAAACACAATAACAAGGTAGTATTCACTATAGTATAAATTGTTATTTTCTGAGACGTCTGCGCAGAAATTGCATAACTGCTCAATTTGTTCAGTTCTTCTGTGTAAAGTACTGTTGCTGTTGTTTTTATAGATCTCAGGCAACATATGCATTAAATATAGTAGACTAAACTTGTTTTTTCTTGCTGTTGAACATCCTAACAGTGACTGTATTGTGAGTATGCTCTAATGTTATTCCTCCCAGGCCACCTTTTTTTCTGTCCCTAGGGCCCATGATGGTGCATGCATGGGCAGAGTGAGGAGGGAACGGGTCTGGCTTAGGACTCCTCTGCTTCTCATCGTCTTCTGCCTACTGTGCCCTGGAGGATGCTGTGCTGTCTGCTGCCGAGACAAACTGCCAGCCCCTGGGAGGGAAGAACACCCAGAGGGTGTAAGCTGCAGGAGAACTGTCTTACTAGGGCTCCTGAAGATCAGGGATAGTGCCCTGTGCCCATCATGAAGTGTTGGAGTGGGCAGTGAGGAGGTGTTAAAGGAGAAGGACATTAGTCTCCCTGTGGGAGCACTATCTGCCTGCACTAATCGCCTCCTGCAGCTCAGCGTGACTATAATCCTGGCAGCGATAGTCGGTTTTGCCGCTATCCTGTTAGTGCCTGTACCACCCCTGGCAAGGCTCTGGGTGCTGCCTGGGATTTCCGCAGCTGTTTCCCTGTAACCAGGTCTGGGCTGGCTTTTACACCTCCCACAGTCACAGTCTGTCCCCAAGCTGAAGTAGTGCTTAGACTACTCTTAAACGAAGGTGGCTGTGGGATTATGGTCAGAAAGCTCCAACTGAGGCGGCTGCAAAAACGTGGTGCTTTTCCTCAGTGATAAAGCACTAATTATTAATCCTGACCATCTTGGCTTTCAGCAGGACTAATTAGCTCACAATGGTGTCAGGTTAAAATAACTGTATAGTAGCGTGCTGCATGCAGTGTGCTTGTAAAGGTAGGGTAAGGTAGTGTAGACATCGTGTCCCAGTGCCCAGAATGTTGCATGGCTACATCTGAGCAGCAGCATCAGCCAGGGCAGGAGTCCTGGTCAGAGCCTCTCTACCTAGCTCAGGCCAACATTTTTTATGCTCCTGCGCACTCTATTCCTATGGTTTCTCACTCTGCACCTGCCCTGGTTTCAGCTGGGATAGAGTTAATTCTCTTCTTAGTAGCTGGAAAGTCTCAGTGTCATTGTTGCTATGCCTGCACATATGTACATTTTTTTCCTATTTAATGCAGTTTCTTTTTGTAGAAGACTGATATTGTCATGAGAATTTGGCATTCAGGATACTAAAATTTTCTGACTCTGAATTAACACCATGTCCATGAATGGAAATATATTCTCCCTAGACATAATAGACCAAACAAAAAGTGTGAGTAGTGAGGTTAAATACTGTGTTCTAGAAATGTAGCCGTGTTCTGTGCTGGAGGTGGTGAGAAGACCAGAAGTACTTTGAAAGAAGGAAAGTGAGGTCGAAATTTGAAAGAGGAGAAAAGAAAGCAAGGGCTTGTGCATATACATCATTCAGTGGTAGGAGGAAATGTATTGACGTCTGTAGACAAAAGATGCAAGCTAGGATTACAAAGAGCCAAGGGGAGAAGCGTGCTTAGGCTCCAGGAGGTATTTTGGGAGAGAGGAACAAAGTAATAGCAGTTCAGGGTGAGGCTAGCCCTTGCAGCGTCCATGTCCATGTGGCTTTCCCCAGTGATGGTGTAGGGAAAGTCCCTTGAGACCTCCTTGGGGATGGGGACTGCCAGAAGCATCAGCCCACTTCTGTCTCCTTCTGCTAATGTGGACATCAACCTGGCTGCTGGCTCCCCAAACGGAGCCTCTGGGGAGCCCAGGAGGTAGAAGCCACCAATGAACCCAGGAATCTAGGGCAATGTCAGCCCTTGGAGAGGTGGTGATTTTGTCATCTCTAAATGTGTTTCTAGAGGGAAGAGCTGTGTTTGTGGGAATACAAGAGTCTCCTGTGGGGCTGGTTTGTTGGCTGTGTATGCAGTCTGTCCTGAGGGAGTTTGTTCAGCTGTGTGCTCAGAGCAGCTCCTGCCCAGTTCTTTCATGTGTTTTGGGTTAATTAGCTCTTGTCACAGCCTGACTTGCTTATAGGAAAAAAATGTGCTGCTGGGTCCTAGCACAGACAGCACTAGAGAACATTTTCACAGGATAGAGATAGGAGTACGTCTATGGCAAATAAGGATCTACATTAGATTTGTTCATGTCTGGATCTACATTAGACTTGTTCATGTCTTGAACAGAACACCAGAGTAACATTTCACCATGTGAAGAAAACCAAATCACTGTGCTCAGTGCAATAATACAAACCAGAGAGATTAAGCAGCTCTCATTTCACTCTGTCACTGTGGTGCTGCTGTTATTTGACAGTGAACCCACTAAAGCTTCCGTAGAGCTGCCAAAATGTGCCATGCTCACACTTCTCTTACTGCAGGCATTTCTGATTCCTGTGTCTCTTTGCTAATTGTAATTTTTTAAATGGAGTGGAGACTCCCAAGATGCTTAGGCATGACCTCTGAAATGTCTCTACTAATTTATCCTCTTTCCATCACAGATCGTGGAAAGACCTGTCTGTATTTTCTTTTAACTCACTTGTTTGTAAGTGCACAGATCACGATATTTCTAGCTTCTGCTGAACATCCTCTGCTTGTAGGGCATCTTAGTGTTAATGTCAAGTGCTGCGCTGGTATTACCCTGGTTTGTGTGACTCTGTTGTAATATTGTGAGTTAGTCCAGGAAAGGTTCTTACTGGTTCATCCAGCAAGAAACTGGTGGCAGACGCAACTTGCCCAAAGCCAGTGAAGTTTGGTGGCAGGCTGGTCCTGCTTGCATGAGCCTCCTGGAGCCTGTCTTGGCAGGTCTCTGCTCCAGCATGGATTGCTGTGGAGTTAGTCTGGCTTTGTAATGAGCTCTCACCCACAGACAGATAATATCTTCTTATCCATGCTCATGTGTTCCGGGTATCAATTATGTAAAAAATCTTAGCCGTGCTGCATGGTTTCTCTTGCAAAGGTTACATGGTTTAGGTAAGCAGGCTGTGTTTGAGTGTTTTCTTGGAATGTGTGAAAGACTTCAGAGAAGTATGACCTTGCTGTGTGGCAAGATTTCTCAGTGAAAATACTTTCACATTAAATAGCAAAGACAGACAAGTAGTTTGTCTGAGGGCCAAATCCGTGACTCAGGTGAAGTTTGGCACTTCATTTCATCTCATGCCTGAGAGTGAGCTTATGCTTCTCCCTTGGAGCCATGATTTACTTATTTTTTGGCCTCTTCTTTCACCTGCTCACCAAAGGTTCCTGGTGCTTGCTGCTGGGCACTGGTGGGTGTATACAGAGTTGTCACCTCATCCTTGGGTGCCTGTGACCTTTGAGGGTGGTAAGAACTGAAGTAAAATTTTTGCCTGAGAAGGTTTGCTTTTGGCTTCATTTCTTCCTCCCCCAATCTGTCTATTTTTGACTGTTCGAGGGTGTGGGCCAGGGCAGGAGGGGAACTGGATGTCTGATTAGATGTGTGATTTCAAAATATTATATATTATAAATGTAAAGGGTGGAGGACAAACAGTGTATCTACTGAGCTGTTTGTATAGGAGAGAGCCTGCAGAGATGTGTGATAGAGAGCCTGCATCTTCCATCTCTTTTGGAGAGAGGAAATCTTCTTGGTACCTCGAGGAAGCAGGGTGAATATTATTTTTTAGCACTCAATTATTGGGACTGATTGAAGCTGTAGAAAATTTGCCATCTCAGGGATGTTTTCAATGAAATTTCACATTTTAATAGGTAGTTGTTTCTGAGAACTCTTCTTCTTCATATTAATACAATTCTGAACTAGAACAGACAAAAGAGTGTTTTTGTGGAAATGCCTACAAAAATATTGCTCTGTGTCTCGACCAGATCTATGTAACAGTTGCTAGGAGCCAAAAATGAGTGTGACACTTCAGAATCTGACTTGATGTGTGGGAACTAGTTTTTATTTAGAAAAAAATAAGATCACATGGATGCATAGATATTTTGTTTGCTTTTTTTTCCACAGTTTTCCTTGCCAACTTGGGCTGGAATTAGAACAGTGTAAGTCACTAAATTGCTACAAGAAACTCTGTTTTTTGATAGCTCTGACTTAGCAACCTAGAATTAAAGTTCATGTGTGTCAGATGGCTTCTAAATTACTGAGGATACATCTATTTTTTTCCTTCAGCAAAATGGGACTTTTAATTTTCAGGGCAGCCTGCTGCCCTCACTTGTGTCTGTGTTAATTTTTTTGGCTGATGCTTGCCTGGTATAACAGACCTTTAACTGAGCTCGCTTTCCATGGGAAGGTAACCAGTCATCACACACTCCGCCCAAAAGTGTGTTCATCAACTGCTTTGATTTCTGAGACTGATATTATAGAATGAACAAACTGTTTATTCCTTGTCACGAGGTGTGGTATTAAACACTCACTCTTTCCTTATGCATGTCAGAATGTGTCATTTTTTATTATGAATTATTTAATTACCCATGGTAATTGGTTTTTCTGAGTTGTAAGAGGCATCATTATGTTTCAAATTCTTTTGGTGAAGAGGTGTTGCTTGCTTGGAAAATCATAGTCTTTATGGGTATTTGTAATGAGAGTCAGTGTGTGGGGTGGTCCTGATTTCTCCTTGATTTATTGTGTTTTTCCTTCCTGCTGTAATGTTCTGTGTCTTCATACGGAGCGACAACTGTCCTGTGCAACTGTGTTTGGGGGAAGCTGTCTAATGAGGGAGGGCCCTTGTTTAGAGACAAGACAAGGCAAAGATTGGGGTTATTTTGGAGCTTGTTAGGAGAGAAGGAAGATGGAACCCCAGCATTCAGTTAACTCGACAGAGTTCAAACCCTGACCTGTTTCTTCAGGAACAGGAAGGAGTACAATTTGAACACTGCTGCCACCAGCAAAATTATTTTTGGGAAGGTCATTTTCTAACCATGTACACTTGTTCCACTGTCTTCTGATGGCATCCTGCCCCATGGTAAGCCAGCTGGAGCAGATCACAAGGGCACAAGTACCATGCAGCAATGTGCTTAGACAAGCTTCCTCACTCAGAAGGTGCCATCTCCATGGCAATCCATCCTTGGACCAGGCAGGCACTTGCCTTTCCTTATGCTTCACTATACCTTTGACTTGCCTGTGATTCTGCTCAAATGCCTCTGAAATGAAGATAAAAGTGTGAATGTAACAGAGCCTTGTGGCTGCCAAGAAGAAAATTCAGATGTTGCAGGCATGGGGGAGACTGTGAACACTGGGAAGGATCAGGAAATCATTGGCTGACTTGCCTGGAGAATTAGGACACCAATAAAATAAGATGGTGACTGTCAGTAGCTGGTGTTTCACTGCAGCATCCATTGCAGAGGATGTACCCATAGGGCAGCTGCCCCAGTGGCTGGGAGATTTGATGGGTAAAAGCCCATCAAATCTGCATGGGAACATTAATGGGGGATGCCCAGCAGCTGAAAGGGGTAGAACTGGAGATCTTTCAGTATTTCTGGTGCCTGATCCAGCTGCTTTTGCTGCTGTGTAAGCATGTTAGGATGCTGAAGCAGAGCTGAACTATCAGTGTTTTTGTGCTCAAATAGCAATATCAAACTGATACAAACAACTTCAACCCCTTTTACAAAGCTGCTTTTTTAAGAACAAGAAATCAAACTTGCTACAGACTTTGAGATTATTTAAAGAACTGAACTTTTCATTAAAAAGTATTAACATAATTAAAATACTTATTTAAGCAGTGAACAGAAAGCTAGAAATCGGAGTATCATCAAAATATTTCAAGTTTTTTCTTAGTACTTAGTACTTGATGAGATGATAAAATCTTCCTGTGTGCTCCTGCTTTTGTTTTGAATAATAATGTCTAGGTGCTGACCTTTGTTGTTCAGTTCCATTTCCCTCTGCCTCAAGGGTTTGTATTTGTGGGTTTCTCAAATCTGTGCAGTAAACACTGGAGTACTAGAGACAATTCCCAGGATCCCAGCAGTGTAGCTGGGATCCCAGAGAGCAAATGTCAGCCTATCGGGATTATGTTGCGACTGTTTATCTCAATCCAGGTCAGGAGTGAGTGCTGGGGCTGCATGTGTTGAAATAGTCTACAACTATAACTTTTTGGCAATGCATCTCATGTAGCTGGCAGTACTGCAGTAACTTCACGTCCAGAAGCCCATCAATATTCATTCTTTCTTCTGTACCAAACAAACCAAAGGTGTACAGCCTTCTGGTACTGCAAGTAAGAATAAGCACTGCTAATTAGTTCAGACTCTGTAGGAGCTCCAGAACTTACACCACTGAAAAGCTATTTAGTAAGCTAAAGATCACTAGAAACAGAAATCGCTTCCTTCTGATATATACACAGGGTTGAGCAATTACATTTTACTTTTTTTAACCAAAGACGGAAATTTGATTTTCAAAGTTTTGAGAGGGACGTAATGAACCCTCGTGCACAAGTGTTTGGATACTTACAAGATGATAAGTGTAGCTAGGGTACTACTGGTTAATTAATAAAATGGTTTAGCCTTTAGTTTCCTGAGGCTTTTTTGTGTATAAGAGCTGACTAGATTGTGTTTTGCCCAAGTGGGATGTGGAAAACCTTATGCTTTCATGCATTTTGTTTTACTGTATCACTGAACCCGCTGAGGACAAGAGAAAGTGCCCAAAATAAGGTTACAGGAATGACCTGTATGTGTAGTAATAGCTTTTTAATTCTTTGATCCCACAAGTATTTGGTTTTTGTCATGTTGGATGATCTAATGGTGTCTCCTGGTATGATGCCTCAACAGAAGAAAATAACTTGCTTCTGTGTATTTCAGACATGCTCAAATATTGTGGGTTTGGATTGAAATCCTTTATAAAGCCTTCAGTTCCGCAGGGACTTACACTGGTGAGAACTGTATAAGCTCACAGCTTTTGTAATTCTAATCCTGTTAGTTAAAAGGTGGCATGCTGATAGTTTCATTTCACAGTTGAATTTTTTTAATTATCTCTGAAGATGGATTTTAGCTTCTCAATTTTGACCATCAGGTAGCATAACCTACAACACAGTACGCAGAAAGAAACTTCAAATTGAAAGTGCTTCAGGTTGTCTTTTAGCTCTAAAGCTATATTTATCTGCACAAGAAAGTTTTAACTTTGACCTAAGGGAAAGAGAACAAATCAATAAATCCAGAGAGGGTTTGCAATGTAGCACTGATATAAAATATGATTTATTAAGTCTGTAATAGCAAAAATCTGTTTAGATTCTTCTGCCTCTGGGGAATGTAGCAGCTGAACGGTAAACTCAACTTGGTTAAAATATTTGGGTTTTTTTGCTCCACCATAGGTAAAGGGTGATATGGAAATTTATATTGATATTGAATTGAAATACCCAAGTAGTAACTTTAATGCATGTTTTTATATCCATACACCTATGTATGTGTATGGACATATATTTAAATATGTGAGAAACATTTTAGTGCCCAGTGCCCATAGTGTCTAGCACTATGAAATATAATGCATGTGAGAAAACTGAAAAGCTAAATGACATAGAGGAAACTTTTAAGATGGCACTGACTGTTGGTCTGTAAGGAACAAGGCAAAAGCTGATCAGTGGGGCACTATTACAGAACCCTGTCCCAGAGTCTGGAAAGAGTGGCATGCAAAGTGACTTTTCAGCAAAATGCAACTAAATGCTCCACATCATTGAGAATTACTTGTTTCTAGGCTCGATAGATACGTTCTGGCTGGGAATGGTCTCCAGGCATCTTATCAGAGTACTTTGAACTAGGTTTTCAAATTGTTCAGTGAACGTTATGCCCGTGTCATACATTAATTTAGAAGACCACGGGCTTTGAGAGTGTGCTATGTGTTCTGTTTAGTGCTTGTGTATTGTATACAACATTTAGGCATTGAGAGATTGTAAGAAGCTTCAGGCATATGTCTTCCGTATGCCTTGCTGGCTGACCCTAAAATGCAGAATTCCCAGTCACACGGCTTTTACATACAGTCTGTCTGGTTTTGAATCCCAGGACAGAAACCCTCACAGCTTTCTATACTTCTTCCATGAATTTACCAGCACCGTGCAAGTACTTGATTTTTAAGCAACTGCATGGGTGTTTCTGTGCAGCTTTACCCCTTACTCTCCGCACTTCACCGATTTTCAGAAAGGGTACATTTATTTAAAGCTCCAACCAAGACATCCAAATTCTTAGCTAAAACTGAGTGAGGAAACAGTGTCATGGGTTTTTACTTCAGGATGTCAGGAAGGCAGTCTTATTCTAGATGCTGAAAAAATATTGCATTTGGGTGAGAGGGAGGGGAAGGGGAAAGCAATTTATTGCACTTAAAAGCTTTCAAGCTTACTAGGTAGGACAAAACATCAAGCTACTGCGTATCTGGATAGAGATTCTCTTTTTCCTCTTAAAAAACTTCAAGAGCTTCAGGTATAGTCATTACAAAGGGGAGCAGAGAAACTAATCAAGGCACTGTGTGCCCATATCCTGCTCTTTGCAAGGCTCTGAAGGATTGCTGGGAGGAACTGTTGCCAAGTAGCTGTATCTGGTCGATAAAGTGGCTGATCTCTGCAGCCATGAGATCTGCAATCTGTCAGACCCAAGACATTCATCTGTTTGACAACGTGTTTTTTTTTTTTTTTTTTTTTTTAACAACATAGGAATTGCAGCAACTGCTTCATGTTAGAACTAAGAACATCTGTTAAATAATTTCTGAGGTGCCTGGTAAATATAAACTGGGTTTATTTTACCTCGCTGGGTGGTTGATCCTCAGAGCCCCCCTACGGGCTCACCCTGAGCACTGAGTCGGATAAAAGACACATACAAAGAGCTGTACAAGGAGGTGGTACATGTCATTCCAGAAAAGCTGGATCAGGTGCCATCTCTGGAAATGGCTGGCACCCGTGGTTTGTTGCAGAAGCATCTAATCCTGGATTTTATGAAATTTTTGAAGACAGAGATCAAATGGTTTAGGCTGAACGTGTGCATAACAGAAGATTTTTGAACACACAGCGGGAGCAGGACTGTATTTCCAAACTGTTGTTGGGGATTCTTTTTTTATGTTGTTTTTGCCAAATTCTGGGCCACTGCTGAGTTTTAGGACTATCTTCAAAGAACAACAGTGCAACTTCACAGAGATAAATGTTACTTTTAGACTTCTTTGGAAAAAAAAAAAAAAAACCAAAAAACAGAATAAAAAGTTCTGTGGTGAAATAACAACTTGTTCTCTTCACTATTCTCCTGTCTCCTCTTTGTCATATATCTCCTGTTTTTCTACTCTTAATGTCCCACTTACGCAACGTGCTGCAGGTCTAGTACCTGAGCAGCAAATGAACTAAGTAGGCAGAAGCTCGATTCTTCTGGATAGTTATCACCTTACACCCTACTGGGACTTGACAGCTTTGAGACTCCAAACTCTTGAAAATCATGACAGTTACACTTTATTATCTGTTTTTACCGAAATGCTGTTTTGCTTCTGTAACTTATTGTCAGTGTCGTGCACGCTTAGGCCATGGGGCTGCAAACTGTGTCTTCTCTATTTTACATACTGCCAAGCTTGGGAAAATGAGTCAGTAAATAACATTTTCTTCTATTAGCTAAATGAGCTTTTGAGGAATTGTGGTTTTACTGAGATTGGTGGGAAAATAGTAAGTTGCATAAATAATGCTGAGGAAAGGGTAATAATTTTAAGATGGCCAGTAATATGGAGAAGGATAGTAAATATCAGCACTATGTAGTGGCTATCACTTGTGGTTATCTGAGTACAAGAATAATTTAATAGAACTGAAATCCAAAATAATCTGTAGAAACTATGGGAATGTCTTTTTGGTGATTATCCTTGTAAATAGTGAAAGGTGAACAGCGTACTCTGCTGTTCTTGATACTTGTTCTGATGGTAGAAGTGGTTAGATATTGCCTTGCTGTGTTTTCCAAATGGTGTGGGTTGTCACCCGTACTGTTGTGGGTTTTTTTGGTCTCTTCTCCATTTTTGATGAGAGAACATAAAATTCTTTCACATTCAGTTTTCATGAATCTAGTGGTTTCTGGGATAGTTCAGGGGATATGAAGTTTCAGCATAGAAACATCTTGATGCAGATTCATAATCAGCAATCTGACCAATTGAACAATGAACATTTTGTAGGTATTTTCAAGCCACTGTGAATTACCCTATTTTATTTTAAGATTTTGTGTGTATTTGCTCCTGCCTGGGTTTATCACTTAGAATAATTTATTGCCTTGTCATTCTAATCTTCAGAAAGATCTGTTCTCTTCTGCAATTTGTCTTGGAAGGTTTTTGGCTTTGCTTTTAATTTATATAATGTTTATAATTGCACAATATTTTGCATCTTGGAGTACTTCAAGTTATCTTTGAAAACACATGGTTTCCCCTAGCTTCTGCGGTGTCATTTCAAAATGCACAGCAGGTACTAACGACTGCGTATTGAACACTCTCATGCACTGTATGCTTCCCACTGCAGTAAGTCATAACTGGTTAAATGGCAAGCCCTGGAGAATTTCTCAACTATTTCTAAGAAGCTCTAAACATCAGTAATGTGTACAGAATTAATGACTTATTTCTGCTCCTACATATTTAAGAAACCACTCTGTTGTGACTTACAGGACTTTGTTCTGATAATTAGAATAGAAATGTATTCAATACAGAGTTATTTTTTTCATTCCTGAGTTTACATTTTCGTAAGTTCCATGTTTCTGTTATTCTTCTTCTGGATCAGGGCAATTAAATGCAAAATCATATGTCTGAATTCCCTGGGAGGATGTCTGAACATCTGCTAGGGAGTCTGTGAGCATCACTGTGGCTAACGCCAGCTATGGTCTCCTCTGGCTTCAGTACTCATGAAATGTTTCAGCACTTCCAGCGTCATGAAAAAGAGAATCTCTTGTTCACTCATAGGATGATTTGAAGAGAGTTCAAATAACTCCCCATATATTTTTTTTTTTTTTCTGATGCTGATATGCCCCTTGATGATCTAAAAGAGTGAACAAACAGTGCTGTATCAAAAGTGGCAGATTACAGTAAATTAGATGCCTCTCTAAATGCCAAGGAAAAAATTCAAAGGTATCTAGAGAAATTCCCAATGCAGCCAAAAAACTACTTCGAGATTCATTCTGTGAAAGGACAAGCAAATGAATTTAGGGCTTGTAATCAAAGATAAATAAATCAGAACTGAGAGGGGGAAGGCCAGTAAAGCTCTGGGAGATGTATGAGTGATAAAGGACTAACCAAAAGGCATGACTGTGCGACATGATGTGGCAGCAGAAATGACAACTATAATAAAGTGTCAGTGCTGAGCCTTGGAAGAAAGGAGCAGCAAGCCGCTGCTGTTCTGATGGCTCTGGGACAGAGGCATTTCTGGGGGCGGCAGGTGTGGGTGTATGAGCAGACAACGGCAGAGCCAAGGGAAGTGCTGTAAACAGGGAGGAAATATCATGGTAGAGGAGGCAGAAACTCTACGGTGAAAAATCCGAGAAAAACAAAGTTGCTGACCACAAGGCAATGTTAACTTTTGGAAATCCCTTCAGAAGGTGTGAGGGCAGGACTTCCACTATCTGCCTCAACTCTCGTCTCTGCTGCACGTTATGATACTCCATTTGCATTGTAATTTGGGAGGGATATTGACTGGATGCCCTCATGGTGCTTTTCAGTCCCAGTAAGTAGATCGCATGAAAGTCAAGGAAGGAATAAGTGTGAGGACTGTGGCAATGTGATATAATTTGCTGTTACCATAGATACTTATGACTGTATGTAAGTATTAAACTGTTATGGCTTAGCTCTGTGTGAAAAGCTACTGTGGCTTGATTTTTCCTCCATGCAAACAGCTTGGAATATTTGGACATTATTACAATAATTTGTTATCCATATCACTTGCCACTACAACCAGGCCATGAAATTAAGGATTGTAATTGGAAGCAAAACCCCAGAAGAGACAGAGGGCATTCGTGTACTAAAACTAAAAATCAGATTTGCCATACACATGCAAGCAAAAAATTGCTAAGGTAGGCAGGCCTGCATTTCTGAAACTACCCATATTTTACTTCCTTATGACAGACAAGTCCCTCATTTCTCTGAGCCCTCATTATCTTGTTGATGTGGATCTTTTTTTTTTTTTTTTTCCTAAATTGCTTTGTAATTAGCTAATGAAGGATAGCAGACAAGAGATAATGATCTCTGTCAGAAAATGTGTGGTTTAGCCTTCAGTAGGTGGGAGGTGTGAAGGTAAGGTTTACAGCAGTGCTATGAATATGTTCAGGATATGTGTAGCCTGATCTTTTATTACAGGAACTGGTAGAATAAGAATTGTTTTGATTGCAGTCAGTGTTACGGTAGTTACAGAGACATTGCTGCAAGGTTAAGAAAGGGAAACTAAAATTAAGGTTTACTGTGGTGGATAGAAGGCAGGGGAAGAGGTGGGAGGCAGAAACAGGTAAAATAAACACCACTTCTTTTTGATGTAAAAGAGAAGCACATTAGCCCAGAGTGGTGGACCTGAGGGCTCATCATTACAGCCTAGGAAAAACAAAACCAAAACCCAAACAAATAATAATAATAATAATAATAATCACAACAAAAAAAGTTGTAGGAATTTAAGAGAGGATACAGCTTTCTACAGTTATGAATGTGATTCCTGATAGAGCAGGGAAACACATATCACCTTTCATACGTGAACAATTTCCATCATATGCTGTATTTTTTGCCCCAGCTACAGTTTTTGCAAGATTTTTCTAACTGTGATGGCTGGATGTTTTCTCCTGGTTTTATTGATTCCTAGTAGACACTCTGGCTGCTCTTTGCCCTCTGTGAGATTACTGAAACTGCAGTAAAAGAGAGGAAAACTGATTCTCCCTTGGCTGTGGTGGTGGGTCCTGCCCTGGGTCCCCAAGGACTCCTGTCTTGCAGTGTGACTATATCTGTCCCTTCCTTTCAAGGACACACATTTTTCACAACCTGAGGAAAAAAAATACTTGTAGAAAACAAAACAGAGTTGTGAACAGTGTTGGATGGTCCTATGGCAGCATGCTGCCCATAAGCCAGCAAGGGCAACAATTCTCTACTTGTAATTTCTAGTATTTGTAGTTTGTGGGTCTCTTATATCTGAACCATTTAGTGCCAAGCACACTGTTGTGAACATTCATGAAAACACCTAATTTACTGCTACATCCAAAATGCATATGTCAGTTAAGAAATAATAGTAAAAAATCAACCAAACCTTCCATATGGAAATGTTATTCCTCTCTTTACATAAAAACCAATTGGTTCAAAAGTGCTTGCCTCTAGGATAGAGAAGCTGCCAATCTTCAGGACAGGAAAATTACTTTTTGTTATTGGTCAGTCTTGTATGTTGAGCTCTGTGAATTTATTGTTTTGGTAGGTAGCACTGAGCTTGCTTTATATTTTAATAACATAAGCTATGATTTTTACTGTTTGGAAGTCAGAAACTTCAGAATTGTCTTCAAGGTTATGTAAGTTTTGTTTTTTTTTTTCTTTTAGTAATCTAAATTATTAATTTAACAGTTGTGGTTTGTGTCTGGAGTTCCAACCCTTTTGGGAAGGGAACCTGTGTCGTACTTGGCTGCAGACGGTTCAGTTTGCTATGTAACAGTGAGTATTTCTGATACTGTCTATAAAATGTTTTGGGATGAGATGGTGTAGTGTTGCCTTTCTTCTTACTGACTAACTTCAGAGGGAGAGATGAATGTTGCGAAAATGGGCCCTACGATTGCAGGTGCCTTTTAACCCCTTGCAAACTTTGATGCTGTGGGAATACTGTGTGAGCAGCAGCAAGGTGCTGGACAGAAGGTCACTGCAAAGCCAGGGCATATTAAGTTTTGTCCAGATATTAACTTGGATTGTTCCAAACATTATATTAGCATGGACTGCAAGAGAGATCACTGGTGATATCCTGGCAAAACCTAAACTGATTTCAGAGAGCATGGCTTTGATAGGCTTGTGTATGCCACCTGCATGTAGAGCTGCTTCAGGCTGGGAACAGGCAGATTTCAGCGGCAAAAAGAGCCTGTGAACCTCTCTGCAGCCTGTGACAGAAATCCTACCAAAACTTGAACTGAATGTTGTGTTACCGAGGCAGTGGAAAGAATTTGCCTTACCCCAGACAGCTCGAGGACTGTCTCAGGATGTGGCTTTCCGTGTGCAATCTTTGAAACCTTGTAGAGGTGATGGAGCAACCGGATTCAGCAATGTTCCCCATATTGCTGATGGGCTCAGTGTTTGTCAACTGGGGCTGATACCAAAGGGGATGTGGTCCAGTGTTTGAGCTTTTGCCTTGCCTGTGGGTTGTGCTGGGGAGAGCTGGACTGGAATTACAGCATCAGGCCTCTCTGATGCATGATGTTTCTGAGATAAGGGACAAAAGGTGCAATTTTCCACAATGGAGTTTGGTGGTACCATGCTGAGCACAGATTGCATATGTCATGGGAGGGATCTGTAGATGCAAGCCTTGGGGGGGATGGTGACATAATGGCCTCCTGGACCAGAGGGAGCTCCAGGGTTAGTCTACAGCACCTGCCTGCAGTTGACCCAGGCCAAAGTGCTGCCAGGTGCTGCCTCCAAGGCAGGAGTCTTTGGCTCCTCCATGAAGGGAACCTGGCTGCCCATGTTGAATAGTCAGGTCACCAAAATGAGACAAGTAGCAAATCAAGTTGGCATCGCAGACAAACAGTACAAAAATCCTTATAGAAACTTCTGAAGTGATGCAAATGTGAATGAGAGCTAGGGCTTCATTGAGGTGTTTTGTACAAAAGTCAATCTTTTAAATAAAATGGAGGGGAATCATCCAGCTCTCCTGGGACTATGACTAAGAATTTACTTAGAGATGGGGGCTTGAAACTTTGAATCCAAATGTTATCCCACTTAAAAGCCCAAATGAATAAAAGAATGAATGTGTGTGGAAGGAATGTAAGCAAATTAGGCTGAGATTTAGTCACCCGGTGTCGCACATGGTCAGGGACTGTCTCATAATGTTCCTGTTACTTCTCTTGCTGCTGCTGGGGCAGCCTGAAGCCTCTGATTTTACTGGAGCAGGTTGGGCAAGGGGGAAAGTGTCAGATTTAAACACTGAAAACCATTTTAAAAATCTGAAGCTGCACATTTCTGTATTGCTTTTAATCATGGTAGTTTGTGTTCTTATTTGAGTATGCTTTTGAGGAAAGCTAGCTCTTTCCTTTTCAGAGCCATAGTGACCAGTCACTGCTATGGGTTTTCCAACTCTGCTGAAATCTCTGTCTTGGTCCAGAAGATGGACTTAAGCTTGCACTGGAAATGACCTTTCTGTCAATCAGATCATTGGGCAATACCTCTGATAATACATCTCTTTGCTCTCTTTAGGTCATTGCTTTTTATTTCTTTTATGTCCTCAGAGACTACTGCTGGTAAGTGGTAACTATGTATTATTAATCTCTCTTTCAAGGTATGTACTTTGAAAACCCTGTTGTAATTTTAGTCAGTATGGACCAAAACCTTCTTCTTCAAGCCGTTAAAGAGATAATCTTCTCTCCTGCATTTTAAGATATTGGGAAGATTTTTTTTTTTCCACCTACCATTTATATTTGTTTATCCAATAATATTTACTTGATAACAGCACCATAGCTGTGGGACTGCTTTTCTTTGTTAGACAGATGCAGGCCCAGCATAAAGCTTCAGGCAAGTTCAACATCTGGCATTTGCTGCTGTAGGCACAGAAAAGCCTCTTTGTAAATGCCAGACCGAGTGCACAAGGAGGCTGCACCTGTGTGGGTGAGCCCTTCTCCAGCAATTCTAGGGAAATTCTAGGCATTTCTGGGGAAAAAAGGGTGTGAGCTGTTGTCTGGGCCACCCTTGCTAATGGTTGCTTATGATTAAGCTGTTCCTCTGGCCAGTGTGCTGGGAATGACAGAGAACTGTGTAAGACTAGCATGGACATTTCCTCTCCTCTGTCCCCAAAGGGATGCTCCTGCTGTTGGTACTGACACAATCTCTGTCCTGCTGTCAGTCACCTATGAAGCACACAGGGGTGTTTTAGCAACAGTGTATAGGTGCTAGCGAGCATACCTGGAGCTTGAGTCTGACCTGGTTAAGCACAGGGCAGGAACCAAATTTCTCTTGTCCTTTATTTCACTCAGCTGATTCCCGGAGAAGGTATAATTTGGTATAGTAAATTCACTCTGTTTCCATGAAGAGAAATATTTCAAAAAATTGTATTTATTACAGGATAAGAATTTGCTTCTCAGAGCATGACTTTTATAATCTTACTCTTCACAGGTTACAAGCAGCTCATGTTCCCTGCCATTTCTATTATTTTTTTTTTTTCTCTCATTTTCTTCTCAGTCCCCAGCTTTCTTACCTGAGGCTGCTCATCAGAAGTTCAGATGCGTGCTGAGCTTCTGTCATTGGTGATCTCCTGGTGTGAGATGGAGCTCAGCTTCCACTTTCTTCTTTGGAAAGGAAAGCCCAATTTGCTTTCTTCTGAGTGACTTCTGGAAGTTTTGCTCAGCAGTGAATACATCCTGGTGTCTCTAGCTCAGAGCATATGGAGGAGAAAGGAGTCTGTGGCCTTGTGGCTCCAAGCCCAGGAATTTATTGGAATAATAAATCTAATTTATGTGTGTATATAATAAATGCTGATATGTTAACTCACACTGTTTATTTAGAAGTTTTGCCACACACAGTAATTTTAAGCTTTTCCAAAGTTTTTGTCAATATTTCTAATGTCTTTTAGTCTTAAGAGGAGGCAGAATAGTTGTTTGCTTTATTATATTAATACCTATAATAATTAAAGACCACCAAATAACAAAACAATCTCCATTAGTTATTAAACTGCTAAGTATTATCTATTAACTATCACCATTTTGACAAGCTGAAGAGAAACTCATTTAAAGGAAATACCATCTTCATGACTGAATTTTGATTAGTTTCCAGCTCATGTGAAATGATGAAAGCTGCTTTCTCCTCCTTTTCTTGATTTGGTTTTAGACCTTCTTTAGCAAAGGCTTTGGGATATATGTGACTTTATTCTTGATGACATTTTGGATGACAGTTTTGTAAATAATTTCCCCAGGTTTATGTCAGTTCTTCAACCATTTCATTTTTGCGTATCACTTAATACCATTTGATTTCCTCTTTTCTGTTTCTCAAATCCATTGGGAAATAGCTGACCTATCAAGGAATTTACAGAAATTAAGATTAAAAAGGTAACTTGAAACACATGTCAGTCAAGCAAAGAATCAGTCATCTATGTTGCTGGGAGATACATGAGGACCATGCTCCCTCAGACAAAATGAATCCATGAGCATTGGGTTGCATTGCTTTGCCTTGCATGCTGCTGAGGTCCAGCTAAAATAATTATCCTTTGCTTATTCACTATTAGGATGCTCAGTTTGTGAGATGAAGCCCCTTCTAGGCTCCCTGAGACAGTTTGCTTCAGAGCTCTGAGTCAGCTATGAGGTAGAGATGTGGAAAGGTGGCCTCTTCCCCACCATTGCCCAGAGATAAGGCTGAGGGTGATGAGCCACCTCTGTTCAATGCATAGCTGAGGTTTACCATGGTGTCTGGATGGTGACTCATTGCTGCAGTGAAGAAAAGAGCATTTTCATTTAGTCGTCTCCCAGAATTATAAATCACGTGCTTCAGTTGAAGGAAAAATGTGTCCATAGAGATGCAGGACTGGTGTCAGAACAGTCTTCTTTCTGGGCTTCTTATACTTTAGGCAATCATGATTTTCAAGAAAATGACCCTCTAGTCCTTTTTGCAACCTAGAGAAGTACAGAAAATAATGAGAAATTTAAGAACTATTTAGCCCACAGATCAGCTACCTTTCATTTACCTGCTGCTCCTGCAGGCTTCAGAACTGTCTGCTAGGCTTAAGAGCTTATAATTTATTTCAGCTGGAAGGTAAGTAATTATACTTCTCAATATGCCACCTTTTACTTTGCCTTGTTCTAAGAGACTGAGTTGGCAGATTAAGGGCCTTTTCTTTAATTTATGTTCATCAACAAGCCTGTCATCAGTTTCTCTATCATTTTCTCTCTTGTACTGATAACTCTGAGCATGCATTGCGTTCTTTGGTGAGCAATGAGGGACCCCAAATTGCTGCAGCATGAGCAGTGCTGGGTCCCTCATAGGCTCCAGAACTGTTCTGCAAAAAACTGGCCTCTCCTAAACCCAGCCCACGTGCCTGGAGAGCAGCTAGCTAAAAACTGAGTTGCCTCAGAGGCACTGAAATTTCAGTGTTTTTTTTTCTAAAGGTAGCAAAACATGCACTATGTTTTAAGTATAGGTTTAAGAGAGAGAAGATGATTAGAAAGGGAAGTTAAGTTAGTGCCATCTAATGACAGGTAGCCAGGAACAACGGTATGTTTGGCTTGCTTATTTATCCAATCCTTCTTGGCTACTTTCTTCTTTTGCCTTGTCCTTTGCTTCTGTTTTGTCCCTGACATATTTACAAATGTGATTTTTCTGTACATGTACGGGTGGTGGGATCTGAGCATATTTTTATACTTACAAATATAATCTTAGAAATGCTCAAGTGCATTACTCAATTTTAGAATGATTTGGTGAGAAAGCCAGGTGGCTGTGCATAATCTTCTTGTTTAAAAAAGATTTTATTTCCATAAATACTTGTAGCAGCTTCACAAAACTTACTTGTTGAAGTCTCAGATAAGAAGGGATCTTCCTGAGCATGCAAACCCCTGACATCAATTCATTTAACGTGTCACATTTTTTTCCTGAATTTGCCTGGTTTTGTAGCTGTGCAGTAACTTCAACTGGTTTTGAAGTGACATAGGAAAAACAAATGCATCTTTCTTCATCGTAGGAATGCCCTGGGTTTACTAGTGCTTTCCCTTTCTTTGGATATTGTAGCAGCTGTGTGTGTAGATTTCATCATAAGCCAACAACTGGAGTGTTAGTCAGGCAAGAAGGGTACAGTTGTTTCTCTTGGATCACTGAGTATTTGGTGCTAGGATTTTATATCACTTTTCTTGACCATCTGTGTGATGGCACCAAAAGATGACACCAGAGCTGCTCCAAAAAAACGAGTCAGTGAAAAATGTAGCCATGAATACAGGCCAAAATACCATTCTGCAGACAAGATAGCTGTAGTCTTATGAATGGTATCCTAGGAAAGTAAATGTCTTTTTTTTTTTTTTTTTTAATCAGTGAATGTCCAAAACAGGAGAAAATCAGAGGTTTTGGATTATGAAGACCCTGGCAAGTGTAATATGAAGCATGTCAAGCTGCTTATCTGAATCAAGAAGGAGGTAAATCGGATAGAAAAATACTAACAGGTATTATCCAATGTTTGGAGACCAGTGCACAGGGTCTCACTTGTAACCAAAAAGGCCTAATCAAGTTGGGAGTGTAAGCAAGATCCCAGATGTAGCCTAGAAGTAGACTCCAGATATCTTAAGACTTGATGTATTTCCTTACTTGCTGAAGGAACTATATCCTAAAAAGTTGGACAATTTACTTCGTTGAATTGCATGGAAATTTTGGAATCCCAGAAGAGATTGTTCATTTTATTCAGCCAAGGCGCCATCCTTGCTAAGCCAGGAAAGGATCTGTGGTGTTGGTGCATCTTTGTCAGAAAATGAACTGTGACCATATGGACAAATACTTTCTGAACCAGTTAAAAGGCCAGAAAAATAAAAGCTGTATGTTGAACTCATTTACTGCTTTAAAACCTTCAAACAGAACAAGCAATTTAAATTACTGAGTACTTTAAAGAGAGTTATATCAACATGGAAAAAGGCTTTACTTTGGAACTTCTTGTTAAAAAAAAGCCAAAAAGCCAAAACCAACCCCCCCAAATACTTTTGTACTACAAATGTAAATTTAGTTAAGTGTATTGCAATATCAGATAAACTTTAGCAGCTGCATTTAAAAAACAGCCAATTATCCATGCATTGCATTGGATTAATGCTGATAATAAACCACTAGAATATTAAAGTAGCTCTGGCAACTGCATAAGGAAAGGAATTTATGGAAAAGGTAACTCACAAGCTTAATCTCAAACACTTAAACATTCAACGTTGACACACTTCCATTTTCATATAATATTCTATTCATTGCATTAACATCTTTGTGCTTTTACTTTCCATGAAGGCTTGTTGGGAGTAAGAGACAGGCTAAATTCAGAGACGGTGATGATATGTTTCCTCCCTCCCTCTTTCAGAATGGTCAGGTTAATTCTTCAGCATTTAACCATATAGTATGTGCTTCCCCAGATTGGAGGTAATTTCAACAGAGTTGCGAGAGACATGAACCTGATCTACTATATATTGTCCCTGGGAAGTCTTTTCAAAACCTGAAGGTAAATTAAATAATAGGCAAAGTCTCTTTTAAAAAACAGACATTTGAGTTTTTATTTCATCTGGAATACCCCTTTTAAGCTCACTTCCTCCTGCTATGCTTGTTTTATATTTGATTAGTTCTAGGAGATGGATTTTGACATTTAAAGTATGTGTAATAGAAAGAGAATAATGACATAGTTGGGATTACAGAAAAATATTTGCCCTTGAAAACCGTAATGCATTGTTAAATACAGGTTGCATCATATCTGAGTATAATAATATAAAAATGGAAATGAGAATGATTGTGTTGGGAATGAATAGTCTCAGAGAGCGACAGAGAAAGACAGAAGAGAAGACCTTGGCAGTTCTAGCAGTACAGCACAGCTGAAAATGGGTTTTGTAGCATGGGCTCATTGTGTTTCCAAACCTGATGATCTATATCTTGTTTAAGAAAGTCCAACATTCAAAAAAGGTGCCTGAATTAAATTTTTTTTATAAAAAAAAGGTGCCTGAATCAAATATAACCAATGGTCTTCCAGTCAGCTCAGGCATCACACACATCTTTGGAGAAGCTCTCTGTAGGTGCCATGGTGTGTTGACTCCTCAAATGAGGGTTGTGTTTGTGTGACCGTGCTGTTACTGCTGCTGAGGGCTTACAAGTAAAGTTTTGTTGGGGTGAGGACCAATTTGCAGGGTGGACCATTCCCGATTTGTAGTGTGGCTCCCAGGAGAGCTGGGGTGAGCTGAGGGCTGGAACAGGAAACCAGTGCATGGGAGAAGGATGGGAGAAGATATAGCATCTGTTTTCCATGATAGCCAGAGTGTCATCTGCAGTGGGTACAGCTTGGGGCACTCTGAAGCATACAGTTCCATGTTTTTTCCTCAACTTCTCTCTCTTCCATGTGGTAGTGCACAGATGTATTTATTCCCAATTACCAGGTCAGGGATAAACTATGCTGAGACTAGAAAATTTGGTGAGTAGTCCTCTGGGGCCTTTAGGATCAGTTGCAGTTGTTTTGGTTTGTAGATGGCTGGGCTACTTTGCTGTTTCTAATTTAAGTCATCAAAGCTGTCTAGGGAATTTCTGGTGGACATATAGTTGCTTTCCCAGATTGATCTGAACTGCTTGCAACCAAGTGCTGTAGCTGGTGCCTATGCTGGGGCAGCAGTTCAGTGGCTGACAAAATTACACAAAAAATATTAGTTTCATCTTTGCTCCCATTAATGATTCCTACCCTTAAACGTAAGCCATGTGCTGGGGTCCTTACTGTCATGCTAATAAGTGTTTATAAATGGGCTTGGTCACTGTCTTTTGGGCTGAGCTCTCTTCTGAATTGTCACACACTTACCTGGGAAGCAGAAGTCACAATGTGAGTGCATGAAGATACAGAGATAGGCAGCAACATATTTGCTGGTGATCTGCATACTTTTGCTAAGTTTGCTGTATTAAGTGTCAGGACTACAGTTTTCTTGCAAATGTGGTTGTTTGGGTTTGTTTGTTTGTTTGTTTTGGTTTGGTTCGTTGGTTTGTTTGTTTGCTTTTTTTGTTTGGTGGAGGTTTTCTTTTTCCCCTATCATTTCTGTTTTTCAGCTGTCCTTAATTTCTACTGACAGTAACTGAATTGAGTTCTGTTCTAGTTGTGTTTAAGGACTAGAAAACCAAATCCTAGGAACAAGAAATTACAAACAGTGAAGACTGCTCTAGCTCTCAATTCCCCATAGCCCACTGCAGCACAGTTCTTCGTGCAGTTGTTAAGGGTAGCTCTCAGAATACTGTTATTAATACGGTGGTTTGACTAGAAGGAAAATGCAGGTGCCCTTTGTTAATAACTTTTGGTCAAACTGGAGGAAATACGACCTTGATTCTTTGTGTCTAATATATGTCCTTGACTTACTTATCTGCTCTTGCATTTTCTCTAGTCTCTGCCATTCTGTTATTTACCTGCTAATGGAATTTCCCCTGCACCTTTTGAATGCTAGATTCCTGCTCCTAGCAGAGACATTCCTGGGGCTCATGAAAACATAGTTGTGGAGAAGTTTGTATTGTGCCCCTGGCAAGCTTAGGGCTGCAACAAATGCAATGCATTTAAAGAAATGATTGCTTGTTTGTCATGCTGTAGGCTTCCACTCCTGTTTTTAAAGATGTCTTCCCTGTTGCTGAGGGCTTCATCCTTGCAAGCTAAAGCAGGAGCTGGTTGTCAGTGTATGGAGCACAGCTACATTAGCTTGTGTGTGATGTGCTCCCCATCTCTAACCTGAAAAATATCTAAGAAACTCCATATTCTTTTTCCTTTGTGGTGGGATTAGGAATTACTCATGATAAAAGATACTGTAGCCCAGCTGGGTCCTTGCCCTACTTGGATATAGCCAGCAGCTGTGTCTGGATCTGTGCTCCCATCCTGTGCACTGCCTGAACATGGGAACTGTTTTTCCTCAGATCCCAGTGAAGGTGAAACTTGATGCGGACCTTTTGTAATCCTTTCGGGAAGGGACTTTGGCAGCTCATTTGCTGTAGGTTGCAGGTCTCGAAGCATTCCTGGTGCTATTGCAAACGGCCTTTCCCTTGTGCTCTGCCTCTGTTGAGCAGTCCTAGAATGTGACATCTCACCTCGGGGAGGCACATATTTTCCTGGCTCCCTAAAACAGTTATCCCTCACTCTAGACATCATTAGATCCAAACAGGCAGTTGTTTACCTTTCCATTGACTTACAGGCATGTTTATTCTATAGTGTTCTTTGCAATTTCCATAGGTGGCCTTTCAGATTTCCAAATGTACTGATCTTGTGGCATGCTGTGCAAGCTCACATCTTGTCTTCAAAACACAAAAGTGCCTCTTCTTTTTCTTCTCTCTCTCTCCTATAACACTTGTGTTTTCTGTCATTCAGCTGTTGAGCATTCTTCATCAACTTTCAGTGTTCTTTAAACTCCTGTTTCCACATCTATCTGATGCTGTAAAGTTTCTCTTATTTAAACCTGCAGACCTTTGTAGGCAAACTGGCTTTCCTGATGATGTAGCTACTCATTGTCCTGTTCAAGCAGTGGCTGTTTTCTTGGTGAAGAGGCAGAGTCCATAATTTTAGACAAAATGAATAATTTGTTCCCCAAGTGATCCACCAAGTGGTGTGCTGTTACGTGTTTCTGAGAAGTATGTCTCAGGAGCCTCTTCTGAGGCTGGTGTCTCAGAATTTCTGGAGGTAATTGTGGGAGACCTTCCCATTGTGGAAGTGAGCACGTTAATATATACATAGATACACACACATATATGCATACATACATATATATCATGAATGCTCTAAGTCAACACAGGGTGTCTGTGATTAGATGTGCTTCTACAAAAAGCCAAAAGAATACTCTTTAGAGAATAGGGAGCTGGTTGGAAGAAGCTTGAGGCTGTTAGGAAATAAAGCTGGTAGGAGTGACTTGGAGGGACAGGAAATTAAATGGTGCAGGAAATAAATGGATGATGATGCTAAAGAACCTAAACACTAGAAGTGTTTAGGATCAGGGATGGCAAAAGTGACAGGTGTTTGAATAGAAATTTAACTTGGGGTATTTCATTCCATCCTTCAGAAACACGTTTGTTAAATGCAAAGTGGTAGCAACATCTGTAGTGACTCAATGTGGGCAAAGGTTTTTTTACAGTAGAAAAAGATGAATTGCTAGACTAATAAAAAAATGAATACATGGTGTAAGGGCATACCTAGACTAGGTTGAATGTGTTAAATATGAGTAAGCAAAAACAGCACCATTGCTGTGGTTTGTTGGCTCCAGTTTTGTAAATATTCCAGCTCTTCTGGGCTGCTTAATTTTATGTGAGGACTTACACTGGGGTGTTGATCAGCACATCCAGCCATTAATCTGTTTTATAGGATCAGCATCACTGTTGTTGATGTCCAAAAATACATCTTTAGAAATGATAATGAGTCATAGTTAGGAATCTACAGTTATTCGTAGATACTTCTCCATGTGTTCAAATGACTTGCTGCAAGAAATCAGATATATTTCAAAAGTTGCTGATGATGCTGATACTGGTTTGCATTATGGTATGGTCAAAGTGATAAAACTGACAAACTGCAGGGAAAATGCAGACAGATTATCCCCTCATTTCTCCCCAGCAAATGTTGCATGATGTTCAGAAAATTCATGCAAATGGCAGTAATATAGAAAAGAAACTGTCCAAAGTCCATCTAGTTTTTTTTTGTATGAGGTTACTTTTTCCCCCTTATGGATTCATTTATGCTTGAAATTTCAGGGAAATTAACCACATGCAAGATGACTATAATGTATTTGTTAGATCTGTGTTACCTCAATGGGTCACAAAGGAGCTATTCTGCAGAAAACTCATTCCTATGAAGTGACTGTTTTTGGAAGGCTCTTCAAAAACAAGTTGTGCTTCACAGAAAATGTTGTTTCTCTCACCACTGTTCCTCTCCTCAGTTAATGAAACCATTATTAAATGTTTATCAAAACAAAACAGTTTGACTGTTTGGAAACTATTTGTCCAAAGTGTAAAGAGGAACTCGGGGGTGGGCATGGGGAAGAGCTTGGCACAAAGCAGCAAAGTCCCTGAAACTGGTCCCAATTGACTTCAGTCAGCTTGTGTCTGGGAAGCTTATGTATTAAAGTGGGGCAGAGTAGGGTGGAGAGAAAGAAAGCTGAATGCAAAGGGACAAAAAGGAATAAGCTGGCAGTGAACCAGGCTGGAAGTTCCAAGAGGGAAGGGCTAATTTTCTATCATCAGTACCTTTCCGATACTGGTATCCACACACCTGAAAAAGAATGACTGCCCATTACAGCAGTTCTGGTTTATTCTCTGCCTTGAGGTATGGTGTTTCCTTCTGTTTGAAGCACAGATTTGCTTTCAGACCCGTTTCCCACCTAACAGGGTACCCTTGCTCTGTACTTCACAATCAGGTGTGGAGAGAACCCTCGCCCTGGACAGCTTTAGGTTTGTAAGCGTCCTCTATGGTTCACATAGATTATAGTTTTAGTTTATAGTTTATAGTTCCTTGTAGTAAAAAAAAATTCTTTTATATATAGAATTAATAAAAAATTCTTCCACCATACCAGAGGAACTGTGGGAGAGAGACTAGAAACTAAGAGGAAAGACTTTAAAATAGGCACTTAATGATATTTGGTGCTTTTGAATGCATTGCTGCAAGTGAGAAAGTCAAAACTGTTTCCCTCTTGGTTTTTCAATAACGAAGGAATAAAATGTCTCCTGTGTGCACTGAGCCAGCTTGTGTGGGAATGTTAGAGACACCATTGGAGTTTTCCATGAGTAAGAACAGCAGGATGGGAGCCCTGTGGAGTAGCACTGATGTGCAGCTGAAAGAGATAATGGAAGAGTGGAAAGTAGCATCATTTAAAGAACACATCATGAAAAAGTTTTTCTACAGACGGAGATAAATTACCAGTATGCAGTCATCCCATCAGCCAAGAGGAAAAATAAATTTTACTTATGAGAAATAATAGAGCTGCCTTTGTAGGAATGGTGCAATGCAGAGAGTGAAGTGGTCCTGATGGACTTCCCCCAAAACAAAATGTAACTGCAAATTTATGAAGGCAGCCAAAAAGATGTTTTTGATTCTCAGTTTGTTTTACTATTCTTTCTCCTTACTGTACAAAGCGGATATAATTCAGACCTGCTGTAAGTTTTGAGAAAGGGTTCATCTTCATTGTTCTTGTTCATGAACAACTAATTAATGGGCATTTTGGGTTTGCACCACAAAGGGTTTTTAAACTGTTCAATATGGTGTGATTGCACCTCTGCTCTCAGTTGAACATCTTTGGGCTCCCGTATCTGTACACCCCAGTGGGGCTGAAAAACAAACTTGATTTTGGTAGTATTGTGTGGGTCTCACGTCTCTGTTTTCCCCTGGTTTTGCTGTGTCATTTCTCCACTCTGGCAGGTGCTGCTCTTCCTGCTACACTCCACTTTACTGGTGCTGCACCGTCACTCTATTCAGTGCAAGGGAGAGGAATTTTCAGACATGAAGCAACCTCAACACTTACTTGAATATTTACCAGGTCTTAACTTGAATTTTTATATTATATTAACAAATGAAAATCTCAGAGCCATTAGAAAATTCTTGGCACTGAAATGACCTCAGATTCACCCTTGATCCTCTAATTATGCTTTCCAAGATACTATCTCATTATCTAAAACTCAACTGTGTCATTAGTTATATCTTATTTTTTGTAATTACAAGCTATGTATTTGTCATATCTATGGAAGCAGAAAACATTAACATTATAAATCTACGGTTTATGCAACATCAGCAGGACTTGCTAATGAGCGTACCTTCCTTTTTGTATCTTTTTGCATTTTTTTTCCAAAGCAAAATCCTGTAAATGTAGACAGAGCCTGAAAATTCAAATGGTGAAGTACTCCCCTAAGGCCACCTTCTTGCTTGGTTATTGAGATATCTGTGTCTATATTAATAGACCATGGTAATAAACTCCCTGATTTTTTTTTTTTTTCTTCTATTTTAAAAATATCTTGTTCTCTATCATGGTTCCACAAATTAAAATGTAAATGCAAATTTCAGAGGGAAGATTAGTGTAACTAAATAAACAATAATCTTACAAAGCATCTGTCACAATAGGAAAATTTTGCACTGTGGAGAAAAGCAAAACTCGAATTCAGAGTCTCTCTTCTTTTCTTACAATTTCTATGCAGTTGTAGACTGGATAGTTAGCTGAGTGCTCAGCAAAACTTAACTGTCATGGCCGAGCAATGCATTTAAATTATGCTTTTCCAGGTCAACATCTTGATTTTGGTAACTTGGTATTTGTCAGTTGTGGTCGTCTTTCACATCTGTATTACACATTGTAAAATCACTGTAGATGTTTCCATGAAAACACAGCCAAACTCCAGTGACAGTGGAGCCTCATGCATGGCAAGAGGTCTTCCTTACCCTAAGAAGGGTTTCTCTCTGCTTCTGATGCCCTCCTAAATCCTGTTTTCCCAGTCTTTCCTTTTGTCCTAGGTGTTCTCTGGATTGACTTTTTTTTGGCTCCATCTACCAGTTCATCTTGATTTCTCTACACTGCTGTTTTCAGTTGAATTTAGTTCTCACTGCTGCCCAAGTTTCCATGCCTGTGATACACTCTTGGATCCACCTGGATATCCACATGAGTGAGCTTTACTCTGCAATAAGTCATGGTTCTTTTTTAAGATTACTTTCATCTTCTTTTCTCTGAAATGCACATAGTGGGGCATTTTTCATTTATTTGCATTTTTTCTTTATTCTTATAGTCACTAAAAAGTCAAGTCATTTAAAATCTTGTATTTCAAACAAGTAAATACTTGGAGTAGGGCACATCAGTGAACAGTATACTTTCAGTTCAGGATACAGTAATAAATTGCAATGCAACACTTCTTTTGCAATTGTGTATAACCTTTAAGCAATCATGCAGAAGACTTCTAAATTACTGTTAAGTATCCCTCAGTAACATAGTAATTAATATTCATGCTCCTTTTCCTCAAATTCTTGCCGGCTGTAAAGAGTAATATTTGGATCACTTTTTATTCAACTACAACACTGGCTTTCAAGAGTTAGTGGATTTGTTTTTTTCTGGAAGTGAGGATGTATTTTTGCCAAGCAAAAATGATGAATGCAGTTTACTGGCTTTGTTGCTTTTATGACCTGTAGATGCACAGTGTGTGTGTGTGCCAGCATATGTAATCCTAGTTTTGTTCTTTTATGCGGTTAGAGTAAGAAAAAAGATTTAATACTTTGATGACATCCACACCAGGAAGACTTGCAATGAATGGTAGGAAAACACTTGTAGCCACCTTATGGAAACAAGGAACTTCAGTGCAGCAGCAATTGCATATGACCATGGCCTGGTGCTGCTGCAGATGAGGTTGGCTTCTTTTTTCTCTTCAGAATTTCCAGTTGAGTACTTTCGCATCCGTTCACATGCACTAGAGGAATTTCACTCATAAATCCTGTCTACATTCCTAGTCATCAAGGAGAGCAGCACAGACACACGCAGTGTAGGAGCAGAAATAAAAATGTTTGAAAACTTTGCTGTGTGATCTGCCTAAGGAGCTGTATAGGGTTGCAGGATTTGCTTGGGGGCAGTGTGCCATTGGATATAGCATCTCCTGAAACACAGTTCAAACAATTGTCTGGTGGTTTCCTAATGAAAACGCCTTGCAGTTTTTTAGGTGTTTCTGTTTTGAGTATTGTCACAGTTAGTTGGTTATTTCCCTTCCAATCCATCTTTTCTTCTGGCTGACCAAATTATGTCTTTCAATAGCATTGTAACAATGCTGAAGTAATTTATTTCGTTTTAAAGTAATCTTTGTCTGTTTTCACAGCTTACCTTCCCATCATATTCTGGAGTGTGCTTTATGTATGGAGGTAATGCCAATATTATTCCAAGGGTGTTCAAATGAAATGACAAAACATTTCAGCATGTCTGTTTGTCTGAAGCAGCCAGATTTTCTATACCCATAGGACTGAACTTAAATTTGTATTTTTCTAAAACCCTATTCAAACAATGCATTAAATTGTTCCAGATGCACAATGTTGCTTTGCTGACAACAGCTGTCTGTTCTGGAAACAACAACATCGGTATCTAATTAGAGCTTACTTTGTGAAAATTGTGTCTAGACTTTATAGAAGATATTATGATTTCTACAGAAATGGAAAAAAGCCCTAGAGGATATTCATACTGCTCCATAGGGCCTGAAAAAAAGCACATTGTTTCACTTTACTGAGTTATTGAGATTAAATTGAAAACTACAACAATGATGCATTTTGTAGTCCGCAGAACACCACTGGGCTATGGGTTGTTTCTAAAGGGTCATGACATGCCAGCTCTCCTGGGGGACCTTTGATGGCACTTGCCCAATGGCCAGAAGCCAAGCAGTGTCCCGTGCCACCAGCTGGCTCTTCCCTGTCTTTGTGCCCCTCCAGTCTCTACAAAGAGCAGGCTCTGCACGAGGCAAAAAAAGAGCAGAGCCTGACTTCCCTCTTGTTTGACAAGAGATCTCCCCTAACAGGTCATGTGTGCCAGCACCATCCAGAGCATTAAAAACCTGATTGGCTTGTGCCAGTGTAAATCAGGAGATGTTTTTATTGGAGATGGTGGTCTGCTGCATGAAGCTGGTTTGCTTCATTTATGCCATCCCATAGTGAAACCCTTCACCTCAAGGGCTCGGAGGAGCTGTCAGTGCCCCATCTCACGCACACCTTTGCTCTGTGGAGGAGCGAGGCTGGGAGGACTACACAGGCCTTTGCATCTGGGTATTCACCAGAAGGGCACGTCAGAGTCTGTCCATGGCTCTAGGAAAAGCATAGCCTAAAGTGAATGTATTTGAGGTTTATTTTGCTGGGGTCATTCACTTAGGTGTCATCTATCTCCTGTCTTTTTAGAAAGAAATCTGCTAAAATAACTCTGTTTTGATGACATGTATTTTTCATATAGATCTACAAGGAACAAGGTCTTTTTATGAAAATCCTTTTGTATATTTTAATTCAAATGAAATTCATATTTAAATAATTCTCTTTAGCTAAAACGTAAATTCAGATGCTAAACTGAACCAATCTGTCTGCTGCATATGCTTTATCATCTAACTGTCTTGACAACCCTTTTTAACATTTACATAAACTGTACAGGCTAATAATAATGATGATGATGGAATTAGCTTGTTACTATCTTTGTAATGTAATATTTTTTTGTTATATAATTTTAATCTCTGTAGGAACGAGAGCCACTATATCTTTTGAATTACTCAATGACTCTGCTTTACTATTATTAGTTATTTGTATGCACTTGTTTCTCTAGATAGCACAGAAAAACATGCTGGTTTCCTTGCAGGATATCTAGAAAGCTGCCTGTTGTGCTTGTCATCTAAATTATTATATCATTTAATAATGATATTTTAGCATGTTTAACTGACCTTTCTCTCAAATGTATTCAGTGCTCAATCTGGTTGACAGTAACTTGCAAAGTAATTGTGGAGAACATGATCATGCATCTCATCCACTCTATATGAAGTTTTTAGAAGGCAAGTCATGGACTTGTGCAGAGAAGTCAGTGAGTTGGTGTCGAGCTACTGGGTAGCCAGTAGCGCAAGGTAACAGGTTACAGTGTGTGTCCTGGAGGAATGGGGCAACAGTCATCTTACAGCCTTCAAGGTCTTGAGTTTTCTCAATTCCACTGCTCTCTTTGCTCTTTTATAAGATAGGTAATTTTAGTGGTTAATATATTTATTTTTTTTCCATTTGTTTCTTGTTTCAGTAATATATAAAGGCAAATATAGGTAATTTTAGTTGTTTATATTTTGAGTATGAACTGCTTAAAATCTCTAATATGGTATTTATGAAAATTTTGAAATAGAGGAGTAATCATGGCTGTTAACCAATGTACCAGAAAGCAAACCCATCAATTTTAAATGGTTATGTGGAATATATATATATGTTTAATAATATAGTTTCACCATGTAAAATGAACTCTTTAGCTAGTTTTAACCTCCTATTGAGGATTTTCATGAACAGTAGCAGCATTTAATTTTGCAAAAAACCTCACAAAAAAAACTGGTTTGATTTTAGTTTTCGTTTCTCTTGTAAATTGATCCATTTTTAAATAATGCGAGGGAGCAAGCCATGTGACTGGAGCAAGCCAAGTTTGAAATATCTGTTTTATGATTGTAGCTTTTAAATTATAGGAAAAAGGAGAAATTCCCTGCAATTTTAAACTTCATTTTTATGTGTAGGGAGAAAAAATCAGTGGTGCCAAGGCACAGAATTCTAGAAATAGATTACTAATAGCATAATATGGTATCATCATTGGAGGAACTTAAAAAAAAGAAAATTGAAAAACCTCACTGGCCATTTTGAATGATGTGAAAGAAATTTTCATGCCAAAAATTCTTGTATACCATACCGACTGGATTTGATTTGTGCTTTCAAGGTTGTATCAGCCATGCTTGTTCTTTTCCTCTTTGCTTTCGTTGAGGACCTTCAAAGCCATCAGCAGCTCTGCTGCTGGGAGCCGTGCTGAGCCCACTCCTCGTGCCCAGTGTCGCTGCCTCCAGCTGGTTCCCTTCTACATGTCTGCTCCCCCTTTCACATGCTCTGGCACAAGCCTATGTATCAGAGACAAAATGTTGCCATTACATAAGGAATGTGACTTGCACAGTGCACAAGTGGTGTGTGGGTGAAGGCACATCTTGGGGAGAGCGGAGCGATGGGCTGTGTAAAAATAGGCATTGCGGTACGTGCCAAAATAAGTTATATTGTCGACTGAACAACTAAACCTGATCCCCCTTCTCCTGCCCACTTTCCTCCCCCAGCTTCTAATAACTGTAATCCAATAAAATAAATGACACGAGTTGAAAGGAAGTAGAAAGTGGCTTAATTTCTGTCACTTGTCAAATATTCAATCATTTTACCTGCTGTGAATTGCATTGAAAATTGTCCACTTTTTTTGAGTTTGTAAAATATTTTAATAAGCAAATGGAAGGATTGGTCAGTTCTGTGTGTGTGTATAGGTGTGTGTGTATATATATATATATACACGTAAAAATAGAAATCTACATGAAGGACTACGTTTCAGTGGCTTATTTATGGATCATTCAACTGCTTTTAAAAATGTGTTACATAGCAAATAGGGTGGAAGTTGTGAATAGAATGGTTAAGCGTGATGAATTAGTGTCAAAATGTGAAGTTGATTAGTCATTTTATATCAACTGTAATTATGGAACATTACTGCAAATAAACCATGTACACTGGGATATATGAAAAGGTAATGTTATTGATTGCATAAGACATTTAGACAATGAGCTCCTATTGAAATAATACAAAAAGCAATTTTAAATCTTATGTCTTTTCACAGTTATGGTTCTATGGTCAAAACATTAAATTTGGTAGTTTTATACTACAGCTGTGATGCAGTTTAATTTTGTAGTGCTGGCAAGATGGATCTATGTAAAAGAGGCTACATTTGAAAAGGTTTCTCATGGTGCACTGATGTCAACAGCTACTAAGCCTGACCTTCAGATGCTGCCAGAATTTCCAGGTGCTGATAGCTATCTTTTAATATTACACTGGCTGGAAAAATGCCATTAAAAATGCAGTCTGTAGGGATTTCCATCTTGCCCAAATCTAGAAGCTATTGGTCTGTGCTTCAGCTTTGGGATTTGTGACATATTTTCTGTATACTTTTGTCTTAAAGCTGAAGAAGTGCTGAAACTTTGCAAACCAGCTGCCATGTTACCAGCTAGCTTTGGCTCAGCCTGGGAGTTTCTGAATAGAAAGAGGCTCTTGTGTGCCAGGAGTTACCAGTATGAGTGTGGGTTGATCGGGAGAAGTTCACAGTGCTAGGAAAGGGGGGAATAAATTTGCTTTTCTCCTTAAAAAGGATGGTTTGCTAGGTTGGGTAACACCATCCTATTAAGGCACCTGTTTTTTTCCCAGGTCCTGGGTGGCCCAAGGGAAGCCTCTTGCTGGACATGTGCAAAGAACAGTTTTATATTGCCTTGGCGGCCGTCAATGGATGCTTGAGGCAGTTGAGCAACACCCACATCAGTTTATAACTCTGCTTTGCTTTGCTCAGTGTTTCAGAGACAGGCCAGCAGTCTTGGTGAAAACAAGGGAGTTGGCAGGTCTGAGCTTTCAGCACATTGTGAGTGGTCCCCACCCGAGGAACGACTTTGAGGCACCTGATAAAGGGACATGTAACATGTTCACTTTCTGAAAGGACTGTGCCATCTCAGGAATGTGCCTTCCTGAGCTGCCTGTCTTCTCTTGTGCTTCTCAACCTGCTGACCTGCAGGGTGGTTGCTATGATGGGTGAGCTCTGTTTCTCTGCTATTTACTAATTAGAAGTGCTATAGTGAAAGGCTTTTTATGAAATATATATCAGTAAAGGTTAATTGCACTCAACAGACCTGTGTGTGATTACATATATCACCAATTATTTTAAATGATGACTGTGATTTGATGAGCTTGACTATTGAGCATCTTTGGGGAGCAAGGAAGACTTTCAATGGTTCGTTTGGCATAAAGAAGCTAAATGCTAATGCTTCGCTGTTCAGGTTTGTGACACATTTGCCTAGTCTCAGTTTGCAAAATCAGAGTCAGTGGGCCAGCGTTTAAAATCATTGAGATCCAGGTAAATTGCTTTTGGCTTTATGAAATCTTAGCCTGGGAGGCACAAAAGGCTGCATGAAAACAAACACAGGAGTTAGTTACCCTGTTGTCTGCAGACTGACAGCCTGGCCAGAGGCTGGAATATACCTGAAGGCATCGGAGAAAGTATATCCCATACTGACCTGAACTTTCTAGCAGAGAAGATAACTCACACATGACATCTTCTTATTGTAAATATTGTGGTCATACTGGGATTTTTTTTTTTTTCGTAACTCCTCCCAATGTTGTCTCAGTCAGAAGCACGCAACTGACTCATTCCCACATCTGGGTATTGACGTCATTGTGATGCACTTTTCATTTCTAGCATGAATGTTCCATTCTCTCCAGTAGGGAATTTAAAATGAATACATGATGCCATTTATTATTGATGAGAAGTAAATGAACTAGAAAAATGACACTCATGGGCTTTCCAACTCATTCTCCATTGCATTGAACATATTGGACATCAGAGCCTGTCAACACAGTCATCTGAAAATGTCTCCTTCAGTGTTTCACTCCTAAGAGCCTGAATTATTCATCAGAGTTTTTACTATGTTAACATATTCTTATGATCACATTGAATTTAATTCCAGTGCATGAAAAAGCAAGTTGGCTCTTTCTGTTTGCATAAAAACAGATAACTGTATTAATGCTTTATGAGCCACCCTTCTAAATCCATCACAGCAAGTTAGAGCAGAAGGAAGCATGAAGTAATGTCAGATCACATAAAATGAAAATGTTTATAATAGCTGAGGTGATCATGAAGCACTAGTGAAGAAGCTTCTAGTTCTTGGATGAGTGGCATGCAATAACAGATGCCTGGATTTAGGAAGCTGAAGTGTTTTATTCTGCAGGAAGGGGAGTGTGCAGCGGAGTGACCTCTGTGTTCAGGTCCATACGTGCAGTGCATGTCACAGCACCATGGCCAGAGGAGAAGGAATTGCACTGAGCAAGATGAAAGACTTGGGGGCACAACAGAAAGCTAGAAAGCCCTGGAGCTGTGATTCAGTTCCTGCTTGGTAAAAGGTTGGAAGGTTTATTTTCCATTTTTGTTGGTTTGTTTACTTGGAATTTTTTTTGGGACAAAATAAACATATTCTAGAGAGTTTCTCTGAGCTGATGTTCAGGGTTTTCTTTACCACTGGCACTGTGACAAGGGGCATAGTAAAAGTAAATTGATTTTTTGGGGGGGAGAAATTACATTGTTGTGTCAGTGGGCAAAATGCACTCATGAATTTTTCTGAAATTGATCAAAAGTGTTGTAATTATAGGACTATTTACAAGCTTGAAAATGAGTTTTCAGTGTCAGCGTTTACACGTGTATATAACAGTGGATGATGTAATGGATTTGGTTCTGCATATGTATGATTGTTTTAAGGAAACACATTAAGGAAACTTGTGGTCCTGCTGAGGCAGGTGGCTGCATGGTTTCATAGAGAAAAGGAATAGTTTTTCTGACTGTTCACATGCTCTTACACTTAGGGAGATGACCAGTGCTGTGGACAAAGCTAAATATTTAGACTAGTGTGAACAGAGCCCAGGAAATGCATTTTGAGTCCCAAGTGCCTCTCAGAAGGCTGAACATCACTGCTTATGGGAAAAATAAAAAACAAACCATCTCTTAAAATTACTGGCATCATATAAATATGGGTCAAGTATGAATTTATCTTAGATACTGAATCAAAAGATAAGCATAAAGTAGGCTAAATAGCAGGATTGTTGGTTGTGTTTTAGGTTTTGTTTGTTTGTTTTTTGGGGTGGGCTTTCTTGGAGGGGGGACATACATGGGGTTTTTTTTGTTTGCCTGGCTGTTTTCTTTCTTTCTGTTGGGTTTTAGTTTGAATCAGACTGAACCAAATTTTTTAAAAAAACTTGTGTGGTTTGGAATTGCTTAGAAAAGTTTATTTAAGAAATCCCAGCCCACAGGCCTTCTTGAATAAGATGTATCCAGTGACTGCTATTTACACAAAGACAGTTTAGAGGATGGCAGCAGAGGGAAAAGGGGATATGTCAAGTCTAAATTGTGTAACACTGTAAGAAGCCAGGAGTGTCTCTTGTCCATCTGCCTCTGCCTTCATCAATTTTAAAGGCCTCTGCAGTTGGTTGTGTGAATCCCACCCATAAACCTAACGGCCTGGTTAAAATCTGGGCTTTCTAGTTCGCAGCCAGAGCAGGATTTCCTCAGGCGTTGTCTGCCCAGGAGCCGTGGGCAAAGGATGCTCTTATGTCCTTGTTTGGAGGCAGTGGGTAAATCTGCCGGAGCTGTCAGCAGGAGCCCTGAGAAGCTGAGCAAAAATTAAACTGTCCAGTGTTCTCAGGGGTGAAATCCTTTTAGCAGAGCACTGGCTTTTTCCACTGACTTTTACTAGACTAAGCAAAACAGCAGCACGGTAATTATAATCTGTCTGTTTTGAAAACTCTTTATTACTCTCTTGCTACCCAGCAAGCATAGGCTTTTGATATGTGTATGGAAAATACATATATGAGAAGCATTAGAGGTGTTTGCATGTCTATAGTACTGCAATTCGATTTGGAATATTAAAGTAAAAGCTATTTTAAAATATTTGCTGCCTAGGGATACATGTGTATTTCTGGTGACCAATGATAGGACCCAAGGGAATGTCAGGAAGATGTGCCAGGGGAGGTGTAGGTTGGACATTAGGAAAAGGTTCTTCACCCAGAGGGTGCTGGACACTGGAACAGGCTCCACAGGGAGGTGTCGTGGCCCCAAGCCTGACAGTGTTCAAGAAATGATTGGGCACCCTCAGACACACGATATGATGGTTGGATTTGTTCTATGCAGGGACAGGAGTTGGACTCTATGATCCTTGTTGGTCTCTTCCAACTCAGGACATTCTATGATTCTATGACTTTTGCTACCTGAACATTTATGTAAAACTAATTAATTTCAAATTTTCATATTTTTTTAATGTGAAATTCAGCATATGTATTAGATAATTGTTGGGAAGGTGTGTTGTATTGTGCTGACTGTTAATGATTGCATTGGTATTGCATCTCTTTGGTAACAAAATCATGACAGGAATGTACGTCTAAAAGTTTGAATGCTGCATATTTCCACATAAGGTTTGCAAATGTGGTGCTATCAAATGTTTTGCAAAGAAATTAATAAGTGATGCTAAATTTGACACCTTTTTTTGCACTACTCCTACCTATTTTGCAGGCAGAAAAAAGCTAAAATAAGTAAAAAAAAAAAAAAAAAGCATTGCTATTGCTGCTTAAACCTATCTGTCCTTAGATTTTCTCTGGTGTTTAGCTTTGAAACAATTATATTTTAAAAGCCCTCACTGTGTCTTAAGTTAATAGTTTAGCACATCTTTGTGAAGTTTTGAGAGCCATATATAGACCATGAATGTATGTGGTGTAAAAGAGGTGGAGAAAAGGCTACAGTAGATTTCTTAAGACCATTTTATGAGGAAAGAAGGCAGTACTGAAGTCTTTCTGTCCAGTAGAAGCATCAAAGCTTCAAGCCCTGTGTGGTTTGACTTCTGCCAAAGAAGTATGACATTTTTCAGAACAAAGCAACCCTTCCCCATATACCCTTTGGATGTGAATATCACCTCCATGATGTATGATGACTTGTGAAGCTCAAGGAAAACAACCTCTTCTTGTTTCAATGAATGCTTTTTGGCTTTTAATTTTCTGTTCATGTATTTGGAAATTGTTACTTCTCAGTTCTGCCCTGTTCACACCTAACTTCTAGGTTGCTCACAGACTTTCGCAGGTTGAACTGCTGTGTCACGCTAATCTTTAAGACAACGGGTTTTTAAAGCGTGGTTTAAAGTCAATTGTTCGGATTTGATTTGTGTATGAAGAGTTGCTTCTTGTCTCTAGAATTTCTCATAGCATATTACTGGAAAAGAAGGGGCACCAGCAATATCTCCTCTTTAAAACTGTTCCTGTTTGCAAGGTGAAGAACAAAAGACACCAACACTGATCCCCTTCCCAAGGGCCCCAGGATGGGAACAGCTCCTGCAACAACCTACATATGAGGAGATTCAATGGATGTGAAAGCCAAACAGATCAAACCCAAACTTAAAATGAACAAGTGAGCAAAACCCCTCTGTTCTTGGGTTTCTTATCAGCACGTTGCTTTCTAGAAACTCCATCTTCCGCACTTTGCTTTGTACAAGAATAACCAATTCTTGTAACAGTTTTTTTTTTATATATTGATTTAAACTGCAGGTTTAATATATAACTAGCGCATAACATATTTTAGGAATACAGTGTTATGCTGAAATATGATTGAGAACTGCAGTTTAATGTATAACATCTATTTAAAGTAGCCACATAATTTATTGGAGCCAAGATTGTACAGAAATAGTTCTGAAGTTTCATTATCATTCCTGTAGGCAGACCTCTGATCTAGCTAACCAAGTGAGTGCTATTTTGGTAGGAAAAATCCTAATGCTTTCCTCTTTGTGAATTACAGGGGAATAAAAGGGGAATACTTCCCTTGTGAATCAAAGGATGATATTTATTTCTCAACTATTCTGAGACTTGATTTTCTTGAAGCTTAAAATAGAACTTTGAGAGTTTTTCACCTTAACAAAATGCTGGTTTTCTAGAAACCTAATGGTTTCTGATCCCATGTATTCTGACAGTTTTTCTTGTAGGGTTGTTTTTGTCTAAACTGTGATTTTTCAGCCCATTCTGTAAATGTGTACCAGACCTCTTCTGCAAATCCACAGTGCAGGTTTAGCAGCTCTGAACAAAGTAGGTGTCTGTAGGCTCTGCATTGTGGTAGTCCTTCACAAATCATCCTGATATCTTAAAAGCCAAGTTTCATCTCCGAAATGCCAAATTGTTGCTTTTTATATAGAGATTTTTAAAGCTGATTCAAAGGAGCTATAAATCGAAGCCTCAGCATCTGAGTTTCTCTCTCCAAGGTGGTTTTGAAAAACACCTGCTCACAGCCCTGGCCTTTCAAGCTATAGAAACTGCAGCAAAATATGAAGACTTGAAAATGGTTGTGAACATCTTGGCTCTTCATCATAGCAGCAACCCAGTGATGCATGTGATGCAGGTGGTTCTTCATTTACCTGCATCTACATGTACAATAGTCTATGGAAAACTCTTGGCTCCCACTTTTCTTGACCATCTGAAAGGCTCTGAATGTGCAGAAAAAAGTGAGCAGAGAGATGGCAGTGAGAGCTGCTAGAGGTCTGCCCTGTAGAACACATCCCTGCAGTGTGTGTTAGATACAAGATCAGATCTTGAAGCACACGCAGCTGTGTTCCTGGGTTTCAGAGAACCAGTAAAACTTCTGCAAATAGTTTGTGTTTTTTTGGTTGGTTTCTCGTTATTAGGTTTTGGTGGTGTTGTTTTGTTTTGTTTGTTTTCCTTAGCACTTCATATGCTGCTAACAACAGCGGCCAGCGAGCTGCTGAGATCTGCAGCATGATTTTGGCAGATTTCCTTGATAGAGGTTGAAAAAGCTTGAACTCCACTCTGCACCTCTCCTTCCCTTGCTAGAAAAACGATAGTTAACCTCTGCTATCTGTAAACGTGAGAAATAGTTGAGGAACTTGCCTAAAGCTCCATGCCATGAGAAAGCTTCTTTGGGCAAAGTCATCTAATATGTGTGGGGAAGGAAATGGCTCAGACTGTAGCCAGGGACAGCTGCAAGTCTAATCCTGGTTCTGACTAGAGACAAAGTTTTCATTCCGTTATTATTTTTTTCCCGGTAAAAGATGTGACTGCTGAACTCTCTGACATGTTTCATAAATACCCATTGCTTTTATGTGATCTGGTGGTTTTGAGGAGAAATATTCTTAAAAGCTTTCCTTTTTTTGTGAACAAACTTTCTGATTAAAGCTCTTCTACAAAAAGATGCTTTCTGCTACTTTTTGTGTTGTGGAAAGGGAATAATCAGGATTTTTCACCTTCAATTGTGAAGTTGGTGCCCAAGAACCAGGTTGATGTGACAGAGAACAGGGTGTTAGGTAAAACACTTGGGCAACAAAAGGGTCATGTGCAAGTTAGACTAACAGGAAAACCTGGGTCTTCTTTTGTCCTCCTTTTCTAATCATCAGAACAAATGACTTGGTTAAAGTTTTCCCTAGATTAACCTCAAGTGTTTTTATAAGCATACATATACTTGACAAGAATTTGGGGCTTTTTCCTAACAGAAAAGCATTTTAATTATTACCCTTATAGAGATGCATCATAGTGTAATTTGTAAGGAATTAAAGGGTCTTGGAAAATCTTTGTTTTGAAACCTGCACTGCATTTTGTATGAAGACTTATAACTTTCTGTAACTGTGCATCCTGGCAAGTGTTCAGATCTTTTCTGTGACCTTTTTGCTGAATGGAAGTATTGCAGATCTGACTATATAAAGATAATCTCTCTTGTAATACCATACAGCACCATAAATTCTTGTTGACTTGATAATCAAGAGTTACCTTGTAAGTTGACAGCCAACTTGATGTGGGATAGTGAGCCTCAAACAGCTGGACTCCTGCAGGGCATTTAAATTGGGCACATCACCATGGTCACTTCATTATCTATAGATATTCTGTTTGCACGTAGGGTTGTATGACATCTTTGTTTAGATGAAGCTGTATCCCCTATGCAGTTTGTCCCTAACTGCGTAGGACTGAGCAAGTTCTGGCAATAAAAACACGAAGCTGAGATCTGTGATCTGGGTTTTCTCCCCGCCTCTAAAGCCGGCACTGTGTGACTCTGAGTAGGATATTTCATTTTTTTTCTGCGCTGTTTTTTCCATCTCTGCAACTGCAAAATAAATCACTGTTGCTTGCAGAGGATTTTGAGAACGCACATGTGTTAACATTGAGCCCTTTGTAGGAAAACCCTTGGAAGGGCTACACAGAAGTTTGAGAAGACTGCAGCTGGTATGGCTCCATAGTGGGTTCAAAAAGTCTTTTGGCACAGGCCCTGTTATGAATGAGGAGGAATGACCTGTATGGTGGGAACTCAGTTACAAGCCATGGAAGCTGATCTGTTGGCCTGGGTGGTGCTGATGGGTGGATGAAACACTCTTGCCCTCTCCTTGTATAAATCTGCAGCTGATGCCCTCCTTCTTGAGCCTTGCATGCATTGAAAATTATTTTGATAGTGTGAGTGGTCAGCTGAAAAATCATTGCTTTTGTGCCTAGGATTTGCTATTATGTGTTTGGTGGTCTGTAACGCAGCAGCATTGACTGTTAAAAATAGTTTCAGCCTTAAGCACGTGCAACTGCAAAAAGGCCTGTGCTTTCCGTGACACTGGAGAAGTGCTGGCAGGCTGCTCTGGGAACGCAGCATCATTCACATGCAAATGCTCTTTGTCTTACCAAACCTGTACACTGAAACTCATCGCTGAAGTAGGTGGAGCAAAAAATTTTGGCATGCGTTGTGTTATATCAGTAGAAATTTGAAAACTGTATATGTAGAAGTAACTGTACTATCAAGCCGTGTGAATTCACTGGATAACACACTAAGAAGGAATACCTAGTGAATGATTTCTAAATACTGAGCATGAGAAAATGTAAATATTAAATCACTCGTAACACAGACTTTGTAGCTGCAATGTACCTATGTTGGAGCACAGCCCTTCATTTTGAAGAGTACAAACAAGCAGACAGCAAAAATGGACTGGTGTCATCTCTCCAAGTACAGAAAGATCTCAGGATCTGATGTGGCTGCAGGGAGGTTGCTTTGGTGCCAAAGAAAGCAATAGGAAAACTTCCATGGACTTTAGAGAGAGGGGCTTTGAGTGCAAATATGCATTTGCCCTCCCATACTGTAACTCAAAAGTTCTTTACCATGGGAATTGTTGAGTATAGCTGTGTAATTGACAGTGTGCTGGTGAAAGAACCTGTAGTAGGAGGACAAAGAGAAGTAAGGAGGTAGGAATGGAACAAATTCTGAGATCAGTGGTGACATTCCTGTGCCAGCCTGTCAAATTAATAGCAGAGGCAAAAGCTAGCACGGAGCACTCAAGAGCAGATTGTGTTAAGTCATCTAAACTGCTCTGGTTTATATATGGTGCCATGGAAAGTGACTTTGGAAATGATTTAATTTTCCACTGTGCACATAAAGGGTCCTGAAAATAACACAAATACTTGGGCAGATTTGCTTAAGAACCTGAAAAATTTCTGTTCTATGAGGCTTCTTTTTGTTGTGGTTTAAAATAAATCACATTTCCATGCATTTTGGCTTCTTTGGGCATCATGGGAGATTATAAACTACTTCATATGCAGAGTGACATTTCAGATGTGGGTGTATGGGGCCCTCGCATACATTTTACAGCTATTTACTTTATCACTTACTTCATCTGTATGTGACCTGTCTCCATCAGTGGAACTTGACATGTTCTACACAGTTCCTGCAGGCTCTAGTTCGCTGAGAGGACCTATTTCTTCATTAAACTGTAAATACGTGGGTGCTATCACTCAGCTTCTCAGCAGTAGCTGCTAAGGCTCCAAACACTCTTTGTGACTCTTTGATCCTAAGCCACTTACTGATTCTTGTATGTCTGATGGTGGCTGTAGTTTGAACCAACCAACCAAATCAAGGAGGCCACATGGGACTTGTGTGGAGATCAGAGAGCCTTAAGCATGAGCCCTGTAGTACCACTGGGGAGGTGGTTAGAGTCAGAGCTGTTTTAGAGGCTCCTGGGATAGCTGATGATTTCCTGGGACAGGCAAATACTGAGCTTAACAATATTTGGGCTGCCTTTGTGACATTGTAAGATGCATCTAGTGGGGTGCCTGATTCACCTTCCTGGGTAGGGCAGAGGAGGCTGGGAAGAGAGAAGAGTGGCCAAAGGAGTAAAGCAGAAAGGCTGAAAAGGAAAAAGAGGCAAGGTGCTAGGTCTATGCAGCTGAAGATGGCACTTCCTTGCTTGTGAAGTACCACCAAATACCTCCCAGCTCTGGCTTTGGAAGTGGGAAGAAATATGATTATTTGGAGTGTGTGATAGTAAAGAAATGCTGAGACCCTGAAGATCATGCTGACTTCAGAGTCTCCTAACCTACAGCTGCCTTTTAGCAAATAAACCCACTGATCCTTTAGGAAACAGTCAGTCATGGACCAACACCTGTAAACTGGTGAAATGTCACAGCATTTAAAACAGAAGTTTTCCACAGTACATCTCATAACAGTAAAGCCAACTTTTGCAATAACATCTAGCAGTTAGTGATAAATGCTCTCTGAGCACAGAAGAATACAATCACCCCTGCCATGTGGTTTATGATCAAATTTTTCCCCTTAACACCTTGCTCAGAGTTAGGGAAATCTGAGACTGGGATTTTTTTCAATGCTTCACCTGCATATTGGCAGTTTTTATACCAGTGACCCACAGCCAGAATACCTTGATCAGTCTCACATGAGAGCTGCATTGGGCTCCTCCTTCCCTGAGGTGGGTACGATCAGGCAAAGAACATACTCTGCTCCTTTGGGAAGAGATCACAGCTATTACCTAGTCATGGAGATCTGTCCCCAAAGACAATATTCAAATACATCTATTGATATCATTCCAACTTCAATAAATAGACAAGGGGACATTCCTGTGCCTTCTCTTAACAAGTTTTACTCACCTATTTCTTCTTCCCAACTGCAATATCACATATAATCACAAATAATTTGCCTACTGCTATCTAGTAATTCTTACTAGGAATTTTTTTCCTCAGGGTACTGTGAGAGACATTTCTCTATTATTAACATCAATGATACTCTGCAAACTAAGAATAACTCTCATATAACTGAAAGTCTTTCTTGGGCTACCAGTGGAGGATACAATTTTGAATTAAAGATTGAGATATTGACAAAAATACAATAAAATACGGTTGAATGTAATAAGCAATAGCTGCATGCATCCAGCATGAATCCCATTTTCTTGTTTACAGAGGTTAATTATTTAGTCACACACTCGCAAAACAGTCCAATTATAAAAAAGCACCCTAGCATAACATTTTTTTCTCCAAGTGCTTTAAACTGGGGAACTGTCTGAGTAATTTTCTTCTGAGTAGTAGTGATTACCCAGGTTTATACTCGGTGGCTTTCCTTTTATTAAGGTTTAGATACAATACTGTATTTTGAATCCCATTATTCTTTTCATCCTTAGCATTAAGCACAATGTTAGTGAGCCAGCTAAGGGCCATAGGATGAGCACAAAGAGGTTTGCTTTGCTTGGGGAGGAAAAACATGATGGATGTTTATCAGTGTTTAATAAATTCTGTGGCTAAAGCCAATCTGCAGCAGCGGCAAAGATTGTTTTATAATGCTGTTTCCTCAGTAAATGACATTATAGAATTTCCTTGATTATTCTTCTTTCTGTCTTTGAAAATTTCTAATTTATTTTGGAAGCTGGGTGGTAATGAGCTTGCAGGCAGCTTATCACATAATTTCTAACTGGCAACAACATTGGTCTGTGATTGTATTTTTGCTTCTGATAATGTTTGTTTGCTTTATGCTTTACCAAGAGTTAAGGTAAAAAATACACTTAATGGTAGCTGGGAGCCCTACCTGTGCTCCGCTGGAGGGAAGATGAGCTTAGGGGTGTCTTATCTATCAACATGCCCCTAATAACAGTTATGAATCTCTTTGTGAAACCCTTGCAGTGGGATGTGGCCGTGGGGAAGTAGCTGTGCAACTGCCATGCATGACCATGTGATAATTAATTCCGATTGGTGGCAAAGGGATCATATTCATCTTGCACAATATTTCTTTTCCCACATCAAATGGACTTAGAGAATGTGGTGGTCACTTTCTGTGTCGAGGCTCCAGGGCAGGGGTGTCAAACTCATTTTCACCAGGGGCCACATCGTCCTTGTGGTTGGCTTCAAAGGGCCGGATGTAATTTTAGAACTGTATAAATGTAGGAATAGTTACATGGAGCTCATGGTCTGACCATGGCAATTTTCCGTTGCAGTCAAATGTGGGTAGAATACGTGTCTCTAGAAATAAGCAATTTTACATGCATTTCCAGTAGTGTTCCCAAATAGTCTGTACTAAATGAAAGGTATTGGTTTGTTGACCTAGCTTTTATCGTAAAGAGCAGGATTTTTAAATAATCATGCATCAAAAAGGATCACATTTTGGAAAGCATTGCTATCAGTAAAATAAGCAACTAAAACATCATATTCCAATATTCTCGTAGCAAGTACATTTAAAATTCCGGTTGTACTGGGGACTAGAACAGCAATGAATACCCTGAGACAGGATTGAGACTAGACTTTGGCAAATCAGAGGGATTATCTTAATGTTCACAGCAGATTTTGTCCTTTCCATGAGTGGTTGCCACCTTGCTTCTCTGAAAGAATTAGCACACAGACCACCAACATAACTTTTGTTACACAAGACAAAAACTGGTATTCATACTTAAGGGAACTATCATAGCAGCTTACACGCATTTGTTTATGAGCTTACGGAGCAGGTATAAGGATGACTACACAGCTCATGCAGGCTCTGCTGGTTTAGAATAGGGGTCAGTTGCTAACTTGGCTTCCTTCTTCCAAAAAATTATTTACTGTCAACAATAGGGTTTTTTTTTGTTTTGTTTTCTTTTGTTTTGTTTGACTTCTTTATATACTTGCCTTTGCTGGTCATGAGAGGTGCATATAGAGAGTTGTATCATGCTGTATGCCAGAGCAGGTACTTGGTTGCCACAGCTAATGTCTGAAGCATGAAGACATTGCACCACGAGGGTGTTGTGTTGATTTTGAGGCTTAGGTTACAGATGAAGAAAAGTTTGCTTTATTTGTTCTGGATAATCATAGAGATTTATTTATGTGAAGTAGGCTGTTTTCTCCCTGCCTCACCATTTGCAGGGTCTGATTTAGCTAGTGAAGACAGGAGACCTTGGGCTATACTGGAGTCAGCAGAGAAGGAAGGTCTCCTCTCTCCTCTGGGATACTGCTTGGTGTGTCTGTGCACCCACCTGATGCTTCATTGCCTTAGTCTGCTCCATTGCCAACAACACATCTGAAGACCTTTCTGATTGACCTCTGCCTAGCTATGGCCACCAACATATGCATATATAGATACACGTGGGCTGTTATAGGATGCCGGTTGCTTTAGAGAGGGCAACACTTGGGAGTGACTCCCTGTGTGGGTATATCTGTAAATCTGGATGTGCAGGGGCTGTGGCAAACAGTTGGGGCTGGCCCAGGGATTGCACCAGCACTACAGGATCTTTTCAGCACGTTTACAGCAATGTATGCAGTATGTTCTCCTCTACTTCCCGGTGTGACAAGTAGTTTCAAAATAACAGCATAGACATTCTTCAGGTATAGAGTGAAGAGGAAATTGGAAAAGGTAGAACTGGGATTTATATAAATCTGCACCTCTGTGTAATAAAATATCAAATGTTATGAAGTTAATTCAGCCTCATGAAGTGAAGTCAGTCTCATTTTTAGTCCTTTTAAGGTCAGAGGATGATAATGTAAAGGAAAACCTATTCTAGACTTTTCTTCAGTCATTGCAGTTACTTCATTAGCCTTTATTTCTTCTCACTTCTACTCTCTGACAGCTTTTTAAGTCTCAGGTGCTTCCTTTTTGAAATGCTTTGATGTGCTCATCTGTCTGACAAACTGTTTAAGGTCTTAATCTTAATTTAACATTTGTAGATACCCACAGAGAGTTTTGTTAATGAAGTCTTTAAAATACTAAATGAAGTTCTAGTTTTCGTCATGACTAAAGTTTTATTCTTGCCATTATTTTCCTTTGGAAATATGTTCCTATTTAACATCTAGGAAATTTTTATTCCTACAAAGCAGCAAGGGGCTTTTAGGGCTAGGGATGTAATTAAATATTTCTTTGGGGAGCCTTTTGTTAAAACAATAGGAATATGACATAATTGAAAATGACTTTTCAATGAAAGAAGACTTTATACCTCAGAGGCATGAGAGCAAGTGGTTACCAAACCTCAGATTAAGAGTGTTTCTGTAAATCGATGTGTAGTACCCTGTTTTCTGGACTGAAGCCGTGGTTTTCCCTATTTCAAGATTGGTGTATGGTACTGAAATTGAACTGAGGGTTGCTCAGAAAATATATTCATTAATTTTGGAGCTACTGATGATGATAGCAATCTGAATTCCTTAGTCTGTAATATGGGGCTGATGGGAATAATTCATTGCAATGTTGTAGTATGCATTTCAGATCCATAATATGAGACGCAGTGGCTATAAAAGCCTCCTTGAGGCAAAAGGAAGAGATGTATATAAGAGGAAAACGTTGACATTAAGAGGAAGAAAACATTTCCAAAAGGCTTGTGAAACTAGGAAACCACATCTGCCTTATTGTTAAGAATATTTGGGGCTATTATGGGAGTCCCGCTCTGGTGCTTAGGGACGCATTGAGCCTGGAAGGGAGACAGAACCAAGAAGAGCATGGATGACAGAGCAAGGCACCCTCGCTGTCCTCTTTGCCTTCCCTGACATTGGTGTACGCAAATTTTGCTGTGGTCTGCTTGAATCAAACAAAACATTTCTTCGCTACAGTAATGTTTGCATTAAAAAAAAAAAAGAATCCAGTAACAGCTTTCCTGGCAGTGTCAATAGCATAAATGTACTGCCAGTTTCAAGGCATCTTTCATAACCTTGGTCACAGCAGACTAGTCAAAATGTCATCTCTTTCTGAAAATCCAAAAGAACAATTTCTTTTCAAGGGGAAACTTTAAAGAAAAAAATACTTCTGGAATGTAGCATTTGCTATTGGTTTTAATCTGCCAACAACTGGCAGTAGTTTTTGTGTGTGTGTTTGTTTTCCTCTTAAGTGCTTTCCCGCACAACTGAAATAATGTAAATAATTTATTTACATGACCTAATGTGATGTAAAGTAATTCTATCTGGCTAATGTGTTGATTCTTAATTTTGAAACGAAAAATATTTTGCCTCTGGCTGAAGTTAAGGCTCAGTGTGCGTAGCACCCCACCACCCAAAGGAAGGCGTTTAAGTGCTAATGCAGCTTCATTCTTTAGATAGGGACTGAGTGATCTTTGAAAGGGAGAAAGCTGCATCAAGAGGATTGACAAGGTTCATTAAGTCCAATTACAAAATTCATTTTAACTCTAGGCGTTCTATTCCTTTTATCTCTAAGCAAAGAAATTAATAAGTTTCATCACGTACAAGTAAATACATATTTTAAATGCATTATGATTATGTATTTGTGTTAAATTCATCTGCTTGTATAATAACTGGTGTCCCTTAGAGATTCTGATCAGGCATTAGGTAGGACCAGCTTGGTCATAATGCAGTGTAACATTGAATGTGTGATTATCCATTTTCCATAGTGGGAATTTTATCAAGTGAATTAAAATAAAAATTATTTTCAGAAGAGTTATGAAAGATCTTTTTTAAAGAGCTCTGTTTTATGAGCAGTGCAGCCTTGGCTCATGCACAAAACCATGACTCAGCACCTTTACATTGAGGGATTTTTAGTGTTTTGCTTAACTACTTCTGTAAGTTTTATTCATTTTAGGTTCATATTATTTTCAGTTGTTGATTCTCAGCCTTGGGTAATAACCTCCTCCACCTGCTCCTAATATTACAAAAGCTGAAATATTCACTTGGTTGTTCGATTACAGAGTATGAGTTTTGTGAGACTCATAATGATGTGGACATTTATAACATTAGTAAATCCAGACGTAAAATTCAAGCATTAGGCAGCTCCTACATGGTATGGCTCTCAAGGCTGCTTCTAAATCTCTTTTTGCACCAATGAACCAGCCAAGCACACAGGGTTTGTTGTGCCATGGTAGACGTCTTGTGGGGCCAGGCCTTTTCCCCTGTCCCTGCCTGTTTTCTCCGCAGTACAGCTTATCTGTGCGAAATGGTGTAGCCATGCAAAACCTTTAAATAAACATTGTATTTTGGAGTGAATGCTGGTGCAGGCACTGGGGTGATGGCTTTTCAAAGTGCTGGATTGTGGATGTTCAAACACGGCGTTTGAGTGGCCGCTGCTGCAGAGCGGATACTACATGCCTGCAAAGTTATTCATTGGGAAAGGTAAATGAGTTCTCTGATGTTTTTTATTGCATTTATCCCAATTACATGCAATTAATGTAAAAGGATTTTGGGAATCTTAAAACACAGAAAGCAGAGTTTTATATGAACAAATCATATTGAAGGTAATGATACATTTCAGGGAATAGAGATGCCCATTGCGCTCTCACTCTACGTCTTGTACATAATGAGTTTAGGAGAGTTTTTAATTCTTGAATTGGTGATGTTCAAAACTTTGCTGAAAGTTGCAGCTGCTTATTTCTCAGTCCAGTGGCATGGGTCATTAGGGACTGCAGCTTTTTTGCTGTCCCACAAGAAATATATTTCCGTGAGTTTTAAATATTATTCATTGGTACTGACGTTGCAGTAACAGTATTTGCCAGAGGAAACTCAAGTTTTAAAGCTTCGTAATTTTCAGCTTAAATCATTTTGGAACCCTGCATTAAAGGGGAAAACCCTCACAAGTTATATATTTCACAACTGTAATTTCAAAAGTAATGTTCTAATCTGAAGAAAAAAGTTAATAAATGGGAAAATCCACAGGGAATCCCTTAGCATCCAAAACCAAGCCAGCCCAGTGACTCAGATATTATGAATTATTGCTTAGTGTTCTTAAAGATCTTTCTCTGAGACTGCCTTGAAAGACCAATAATTCAATGAAATAAGCCATACTTTTCCTGTCTTGGGCAGGATAGACCTTAAAGCTAGCTGTGCAACGTGTAGCCTCACAGTCTTTAAACATTAAATAAGCATTCTGTGTAGGCAGTGCCTGTAATGGAGGCCCTGGTGTGTGTTTCTTCACCCCTCTGTGAGTACTCAGCCAATTACTTTGGTGAGTCCCACCCAGAGGGACAGAAATAAGCACATCCATTTTAGTAGAAATGGCTCAGTAACTTTTAGATGTTGACAAAATTAGACTTCTGGCTATGAATTCTTGGGGTAAGTACACTTCATCATTCCTTAACTGTTGTCTAAAATTTGACCCAAATGTTTCCTGCTGATAGAAATACCACTTCCTTCATTTTGCATATATTCAGAATCAGTACCTTATGTCTGCAGCTTGGACAGCGCATGCCATTCTGTGAAGAAAATAACACACTAACACAAAATTTGTTCTTCCCAGTGATACTGTTTGGAGGTTCAGCTCTCTTTTTGCTGCCTCTGCTGCTGTCACCCAGGATTAAAAGCTTTAGATATCCCAGGGCTGCAGTGAGGGCTTTCAGACACTTGGATGAGGACTGCAAAGATGCATCAGAACAGTCTGGGCAATGACTTCTGGGAAGATCCTGAAAAAATAAAGTATGACTAATGGATGTGAGTTCCTTTCTCTTCCCTTTTGGCACTCATTCGTGGTAACACAAAGTAAGTATAAATCCTGGCGCCAAGACAAAACCCTAGTGAGCTATGCTTGCTTTAAGAGATCTTAAAGCCAAGAGAGATCTTCAAGGGCTTCCTTGTTTGAACTAAAGCTTGAAGCTTAAGCCGGACCTTGCAGGACTGCAGCTACCTGCTCCATAGCTGTGAGGTGAGCTCACAGACCATCTTTGTTGCAGGTTTGTGGAACGGTTTGCACACTCAGATCTGAGCAGGGTGGGTGTTTTGCTGGATGTGTTGTCCCAAAATTGGGATCTTCACTCAGTATGTGAAGAACTGAATAACACACAGAGTGAAGATAATTGTTTATGTCTGTGCAGAGATGGGTGCTAGGTGGTGACTCCACAAAGCTAGAATGTCTTAACTAACATGTGCGAAACATTTGTATGCTTCAAGCAGTAATCAGTACTTTGTACAGTTACACTTGATCAACCTCCTCTCTGTTTGCTCCTACAATTTCCAACTTGACTTCAAGTTAGAGCATCTTCTCTTCACTGCTCTATCCAGTGGGGAAAGGGCTTTTGTTGGCAGGGGGCTTTCCCTGCCTGAGGGTGTATTTATTCAAGTGATTCTCTCTTTGGCTTTATCAAAGACCTTGTTCCCTTCATACTTATCTTGGAGTTTCCTTGTTTGGTTAATTTATGGTGTCATTTTGTTCCTGCTTTCAGACTCCTGTCTTGTTAACTATTCTAAAAATGTTGAGTAACGTCTGTTATCTTTATTTCTCGTATACTTCCAACAAAAGGGGTGGTGAGGAGCTCTCTCCTGGGCTGCATTGTATCTCCTGACCTAGGGGCTTCACTGCCAGCCAGAGGAGTGACATCCCAGTGCGTAGGAATGAGCCTTGCTGAGCATCTGGACCCTCCTGAGACCAGCATGGGTCATGTCTGTGATGCGGAGCAAAACAGATGTGGCAAAATCACTAGGATCAGTAGCATGTGGAGAGTTTGGTAAGTGGGTCAGAGGGATCCAATGAAAAACAGAGACTGGAAGAGTGGGTGTTTCAGCCTGGTGATGAGCTGAGATGTGCCCAATGTCCTGCTCAGCCCAGGCATTGTCTCCTATTTTGGATAAGACGCCTTGGCTCCTGTGAATTAATTGTGTGGGGGTGCTGAACTACATTTCCTGCCCCATCTGCTTTGGTGTTATTGAGGATTAAGATTTTATTATAGATGTGCCCTGTGCTCATTCTTGTTGAAAGCATCCTTTAAATCAGTTCTATCTACGGGGGGGTGTTTTTTCTTTTTAGTTTAAACCTGCTGTTTCTATCTGAAATCAAAATATTTGAAATAATCCCTTTCAGAATTAAAATGTCATCTCATGATTTCTGTATGAAGATTTAAACTCATAATACCTTAAATTTACATAAAACAAATATTTAAGCATCAGACTTTTTCTATTAACATCTAAAGAAGGCTACAACCCAGGAATTCTCTGGCTAAACACGCGAAATTATGCTTAATTGCAACCCATTTTAGTTCAGAAGAGCAGCTATCATCAGTCCTTTCTTAGGCAAAGATGTAGGTGAGATGTCTCTTCTAGCCCTTTGATCGTATTGTGAGCAGCAACAATATGCTCAAATCACTAACTATGGAGATAATTTTCTTCATATGATGACTCTCATTTAAATGCAAATCATGTTTGATGTGTTTTCTTTTTTTTTGTAGCCAGTGCACCTACTAAAATACTCTCTTTCTGTATTGATAATTGAAATTCAGCTTTGATCCAAAAGCAGTTTGACAGACATCACAGGTAAAAATAATCAACTAACAAATAGGAAACATAAAAATTAGAGAAAAGTATAGTTGTTAACCATGGTGTACTATCAACATAAAACCAGCTGAAGTTACTGTAATGACACTAACAGTGGTAACTCTTACCAGTCAGTCAGAATCAGCCTTTTTCTTCACAGAATCACAGAATGTTTGGGATTGGAAGGGACCTTGAAAGACCATCCAGTCCAATCCCCCCGCCGGAGCAGGAACACCCAGATGAGGTTACACAGGAAGGTGTCCAGACAGGTTTTGAATGTCTCCAGAGTAGGAGACTCCACAACATCCCTGGGCAGCCTGGGCCAGGCTCTGTCACCCTCACTGTGAAGAAGTTTCTTCTCATATTTAAGTGGAACCTCCTCTGTTCCAGTTTGAACCCATTACCCCTTGTCCTGTAATTTGTTGTCACCGAGAAGAGCCTGGCTCCATCCTTGTGACACTCACCCTTTACATATTGATAACCACTAATGAGGTCACCCTCAGTCTCCTCCAAGCTAAAGAGCCCCAGCTCCCTCAGCCTTTCCTCATAAGGGAGATGTTCCACTCCCTTAATCTTCTTCGTTGCCCTGCACTGGACTCTCTCCAGCAGTTTCCTGTCCTTCTTGAACTGAGGAGCCCAGAACTGGACACAACAGGTAACTAGAATTGTTAGGGTTAACAACAGTTACTTAAATGAGAATGTTTTGGCTGCAGTCAGTGGCTCCTAGGGCAAATTTCTATGCTTTATATAGTGTTCCCTCTATTGTTTTCTGCTCTTCAAATGCCCAAGATGGGTTTCACATGCCTTGCTTTGGAGGTGAAGGGGGAAGCTGATGCTGCTGTGTAGAATTCCTGTGAGTTTAATGTGTTTGCTGTACCTTACCTTGGTGGCAGAGAACCTGCCACTTTACACCCAGTTTGATTTCAGCCCAGGTCCAACTTCCACAGGATGAAAATCCGAGTGCGGTGGAGAATATTATTGCCTGCTATTTCTGTCTGTGAAAACACCTAATTTTTCACTCTTTGCTTTGCTCTATTCTATTTTCTTTCTATAAAAAACTACACATCACAAATTGCCCGTGCTGACTTTTTAATTAGAAAATAGTGATGTGCTCATATCTTCCTGCTCCGGCAGGGGAATTAGACTAGATGATCTGTCGAGGTCCCTTCCAATCCTTAACATTCTGTGATCTTGGGATTTAAGATGTCACCAGTTGAATCAATATAACAGATTGAAGGTAAACGGGTGGCACGTTGAAAACGCTCTCTTGATCTGTGCTACTCTGAGTTTCTCAGTGTCCACTGGAGAAAATGCAGTTCCGTGTCAAATTTGTGCTCTGTCTCACCAAAAGATCAAAATGAGAGTTAATCTTCTGCACTCTGTGAAAATGTGTGTTGGAATTGCACTGTTGTGGGGCGTTGGGTTGGATTTTTGTGGTGGGCTGTTTTTTTTCTAGATCACCAATTGTGCCATTGGTTATGAATTAGAGGTTTTAAACCAGGCTTCTGGAAATACACAGCTATCTCCTTACTGTTTTCTCACTATTGCCTTGCATGCCATGAAGCCATTCAAGGGAAAACTGGAAGCCATTTTCTGTAAAATAATAGTTTTCCTTTGCTTTAGATAGTAGTACCCAGTATTACTGAAACTGGGTTTAAATAGCCTTTTGTTCTTTTTTTTTTTTTGGTTCTGTTTGCTGTTTCCAGCTCAATCCCATTTAAGAAGTTCTAGGGTAAGGGTCAGACATAGCCCATCCCCCACGCATCTGTCTCTCCCTCAAGCCAAGAACCATACAGAGAAAAAGTTGTCCAGTACAGTGTCTATATTGCGGTGAAAATGCAACTGCAGTCTACACAGCCATACTTCCAAAGACTAAAACAAATAGAACTAAGACTTTTAATTGTGTGTAGACTGAGAAAAAGACTTGTAGTTGAATATGATATATAACCTCTGCAGTTCAATCTTCTCTAGTTACTTCTTTCCAAGATCCGTAACCACTGTACTGTTCCCATTTCTGTCCAACAGTTAATTACATTGTTTCAGTGACAAAGTATTATTAAGCAACTGCAGTCTACTTTAATAGCTAGTTCTCTAATTAAATACCTGTAATGGTTTTGTTCTTAGTCCTGGACTTCAGGCATCTAATTTGCTGCTATCCAGTGTCTTGCATCTTTTATGTATTTTTTTTCTTCTCAGAGACGTTTGTTGTGGAAAACCTGTTCTCCAACTGTTAAGGTAGGGTTGGAAATACCAGGGATAAGGTCCCCCCTTCCTGCAGAGGAAGCAGGTGCCTGTTTTTGTTGTACCCAGTAACACCCAGGAGTTGCCCAGGGCAAATTTGGTTTGACCATGTCACTCTACAGGGTCACCTTTTGCCATGTGGAGAGCTGCACACCTTCATTGCTTGTCTCATCAGGCTATGTTTCCCAGACACAACCTGTAGCTCTCTCTGCCCTCCAGTGAAGTAACCACAGACATTTCTGCCTTCTGCATGCACACATTACTTGAGGAGGATGCTCTGGAATGGGCATCCTCAGTGTGGGTTCAATGTGCTGGGTACATGAACTGAGGGGAACAGGCTACTCTTCGGTCTTCTTGGGTTTACTTAGTACCAGCAGAGTCCATGGGTATGATTCAGATATCGTACCCTCATGCAAGGAATACGTACTTGTCTTAAACAGAATTGTAACTGGCTTGTTTTAAAGGAATAGTTGTGAAGTCAGCATAGGTGGCTTTTCTTCCTAAAGCCATGTAAATCTCTGTGAGGCTCCTTTGTCAGATGCAGAAAAAAATCTAGTGTGCTCAAAGTCATAGGCCCAGAGTTTTGCCTGTGAAAAGAAGGTCTGGAGAAACTGGGCTTAAAGTAGAAATAAAAATGGCAAAAGTACCCTGAGTAAAACCCTGTTCTGTGTCTCAGTCACAGCAGTTTAAAATTGAGTTAAGTTTTTGAACTTTTTTTTTTTTTGGTAGTTTTTCAGGTTTTCTTAAAGATTGTTCAAAGTAGTTGTGTATCAGCTCAACTACAGTGTTAAGCTTGGCCTGCAGTACACTGAAAAATGTATTAATAATGGTACGGAATCTTAAATGCCCTGACTTTATCCTGCTGCTGCACTGGCTTTAAAATTTTACACATTTCAGGTGAACAGCAACTTAACTCTTAATTAAAATCACTAAGCAAACACAGATTGTATTTAATTTAAATATTTATATAATTTGTTTAAGCTTTCAAAATAGATAAAATGTTGAACGGCAAAACTGCTAACATCTGAATGATAATTTTACTTCTGAGCCCAATTAAGAAACTAGTCAGGAATACAGCTAATAAATTGCTGTGTTTGAGGAAATATTTTATAATGTTGTATATACAGAGAATATTTTAAAAGAGTGCTCTCAAGCAAAAGGGATAGTTTAGAAAAAAATATTGCTACTTGTGTTAGTATTTTAAAATCTTCCATCGTCACTTCATTTTCTGGGAGTCACAGTTCTTCGCGTTATCCTGAATACAACTGCAAAAAATATATAGTGAACTAACGAGCGATGCAAACATAACAACATGCCAATCCACTTGATTTTTATAGTGCTTAACATGTTAAATCAAAACACATGATTATCACAGTTATTTTAGTTAGTCAACACATATAAAGTTAAACATGCATGTAAATGTTTTCAGAGTAGAAGCGTAAGCCTGCATAGAGAACATTTTTACAGTCTTAACTATGTTCCTATCTGTAAAGAAATCATTTGCATTGAAATCTATCACAATATTCCCCCCCAGCAATATTGTTTTGGTAATCAGTATATCCTTTGACGCAGCATTTTCTTCAGTGTGGTTCAGCTATGAGTAACAGCGACAAAGCTTGACGAGGTCAAACTCTTGGCTTCTGACTCCTGTTCTATTCCTTGCTACATCTTTTCATTTTGGGACACCATTTCCCTATCACATTTGTCTGTCACATACCTAAAGGCAATTAGATCCTACAGACTTTAGGATGATTTAATGTAACTGTAGGTTTCATTTTGCAAAAATGTTAATGTAGCCCAAATGACCTGAAATCGATGAAGTCTTTCAGGACTGGATGAAGCTTCTGGAAATCTGTTTGACAGTGTCTCATGTTTTTCAGTGTATCAACAAGTTCTCCTGAAATTGAAAGGCTCCTTGTGTCTTTCATACAGCTGTTTCAACAGTGCCTCTTAACTTGCCTTACAGTCTTCCATTGATTTTTACTCTGTATTATGAAAACTGTAAGAGCTGCAAGATATTTTCTGGTTTTCCTTTACAATGTTACTAACCATTTTGTGAATTGTTTTAAATTGTATTTCCTGTCTATTTGCACACTGCTGTTTAGGCGGGAATATAGCATGTATTTAATTTTTTCTTGGCCTCATTACATTTTGTTCCTTGCTTCACTGCAGCAGCTGTCCTGTTAGTCCATAAATCTTATCTATTCTAATCACTGTAAATTCTCTGGTTCCTTTAGCTTGTGTCACCGGCAAGACTAGTCACTTTGGAAATGTCATTTCTGAAGGGTCATTTTATAAAACATATAAGAGGAGCCATTGTGCAGTGCTGGTGCTTAAGGCTGAGGGCGTATCGCTCAGCCTCTAAGCAGCTGTCATGGTCTGTTCTCCGTTTACAGGCTGATTTTGGTAGCTATTGCATGCCGAGGTGGTCACCAAGGTGAGTGTCTTTGGCCTCAAACTAGTAGCACAGCAAAGTCTTTGCTGGGATTTGTGATCTGTATGCAGTAAAAATGACATCATATTTGTAGGGTGGTCTCATAAAGGAGAGTAGCTAGTTCAAAGTCAGTTTTGTTGGAAAAAAGTCTTTTCGAAGACAGAGGTTTTGCGGCACTTAGAAACAGGCAGTGATGCAGAACCCAGAACAAGCAATGGCTATTCCACCCCAGGATCCTCTTGTACAAGAACACGATGTGCAAGTCTCCTGTGCCTCGTGCTTGGCTTTTTCCCTTCTTCCAAGAGCACAGATGGTTTGGTACTTGGTATGCTGATATAGGTCTGTGGTTTAGCTGAGATCAGTCATGTTCAATAATTTTCCCTTGTTTTCATGTTTATAGGTGTCGGTGCCTCCACTATGCTCTTCTCTCTGTGCTGATCCTGCTTTGGGGCTGCTTTGATGGCACAGACACTGTGTGCTGCAACCAACATGTGGCTGCTAATAGTCTTCCTTGAACTGCTGCTGCTTCTTCGCCTCCTTCCCACTCATTAGCACTTCTGTATTGTGTTAGATATCCACAGGAAACTCTTGGGCAGAGATATTAATCTTTCTTGGATGTCTGTACATCCTCTGGCAGAATGAGCCTTGGCTGGTGCTGCTTTGATGCTCTGGGGTCTGTGTGAGTGGATAGAGTGCACTGTTGAGTTTTGTCATTTTATTTTCTTAGGCTGTGCAGCAGTGATGTTTCGCAGCAAGAGCTATTTCAGCTCCTCAAACTATTGAGCTCTCCCCTGGCCTGGACCCTGTGCTGGACTGACTCCCCTTGTCAGCCACACTGTATTCCACGATACATATAGTGGCTCGTGGCTACAGTTCACACTTGGAAGAGGATACTATTCACTGTCTTGGATAAATGAGCTTCATATTCATCAATTAGAATAACAGGATGAAAGCTAGATACTACTATTTCTTTTTCTTCAATACCTCCATCCTGTTTTTCATTTCTTTCTGATATTTCAGATGTATGTCTGATGATGCTGTAGACATAACCAGGGAGAATGAGTGGTGATGGAAACACGTTAAGTTTTGGTTGGATTGCTGAAGAGCAGTTTCCAAAGTCTTCTGATACTGCTATAGCAAAATTCAACTCTGCTGTTTCATAGACATTTTAATTAATTAATGTATTTATTTAATTTTGTGAGATTTGCTAGCTTTTTAATGACCTTTTGTATTTGTTTCTATTTGTGAGTGACTCAGTTTTCTTACTTTTTGAGCCCAGGATGCTGCAACGTCATGTGTCAGGCTATGCTGGCTTTGATAGTCCACTGGTGATTGCAGAAGGCAGAAATCCTTCCTGTTGCACAGAAATATGCTGTTATATTCCCTTCAGCTAATTTTTCAGATATGCTACTTTAATTACCAAAGTTAATGCTTGGAGGTCTGATTGCTGAAAAACTTTGGTGACAGATTAAAGCTTCCTAGCTGGAGCTGGTTTGCTGTGTTTGCAAAGGGGCAATTCAAACAAGCGTGAGCTTACGTCAGTTGAACCCAGAGAAGAAATGCAGATGTAAACCAGACTAAATAAACAAGTGGAGAGTGGTCTGAGCTCTTTCTGGTGTTTGCATAATGAAAGTTGTTCATATTTGAAGTTGTTAATTGTGGGCAATTTTTCCTTGGTATTGTGAGGTTTGAATTATTCAGAACTATGTTTGATGATAAAATGCTAAAACCTCAACAAATTCTGAGTAAGATGCAGTTGATCAAGTCATCCAGTAAATAGAATTTTATCTAATGGACTAATTTAATGGGGCTGTTTGAAATGTACTGTGTAGAAGCCACAGATAGAGTTAAATTTCAAGGACGAATATAATTTTTAATGCTTTCTTCTCCCTCTCTCTCTCTTCCCTGAAAGGACTCTGTAGAATATTTGAATTCCCTCTCTGGTGAACAGTTCAGCTTTGTGCCATCCATAAGTGCAAAGTGCTTCAAAAAGAGCCCACTGAAGGCATGCTAGTGAGACCCCGAGTCACGGACGGAGCAAACTTTCCTGGCCTATCACGGCACCCTGGCCTCAAATCCTCTTTGGAGCAGCTACCAAAGAGGCTGAACTTTGCTGTTTTCTGCTGTGCTGCCCGGCACCTTTTCCAAAGGCTGATGGAAACCTGCATTTAGGTCGTGCCACGTGAGAGTGAGATACCTACCCTGCTCCCTGACAGCCTCTCCCTGCTTCATTCTCACCAGCAGCACCAGATGTGCAGGCGGCTGCAAAGAGCTTCCTTCCCTGAGCACAGGTGCTCTCTTTCAACAAAAAAGTAAGTGTTGGTCAGTAAATGAAGGGCAAATATATTACTGTATGTTCAGATTTAAAAAAAAAATGCTGCTCCTTGGGGGCAGGAGCCGGGGAGAAGGCAGTCCAGAAGTCTGGCAGGGGTTGGGTTGGCTGGATTAGGAAAGTGCCGGTGCCAGCCCTCTACCCTTAATGTGTCTGGCAAGGCAGCTCTCCCAGATGAGGTGAGATGAGGTGAACCCAAGACTCTCTTTTTAGGAAGGGTTACTTGGTTTAAAATGCTTTGCTAGCAAATACTGCTTCTGACTTCTTTTAACTAGCTCTAGTTCACCTTTGCCTTCATTTTACGTTAAAAAGTACTTTACCTGAAGTGTTCTCATCAGCCATACACAGAATAGTTTAGTGTTCACCTGTCTCATTTCTTTACTGTCCAAGGTGAATCTCAGGGGACTAAAACTCTGAACCAAGTGGCTTCAGGCTATTCATCTGGAAAACAGAGCCACTTAGACCTTTGTGAAGAAAATAATTTAGTAATCAGTGCAAGAGACTTGTCTCTAAGCCAACTCATTTAGAAAAATTGCCAGTGTAGTAATTACAAACATTTTATCATAATGCTGATGATGTCTTTCCATTATTACCAGCATTTCTTCTTCCCTGCAGCTACAGGACTGAGCTGGTTTTGCATCCTCTTCCCTGGCCCTGCATTAGAAATACTTTTTCATTTGAGATTGGCTCTGCAGAGCTGCACATTGAGCAGGGACATTTATTTTTCTGAAACTTTCCCTGCAGACTGATGCAGCTAAAACCATTGGGAAATGAGGAAGATGTTGTTACTGCATGGCTACCATCTAGTATTTGGTTAAGTCCATTAAAGAAAAAACTTTAAAAATAAGTTTATTCCAGGAATGGCATTAAAGATAATATGTAGGGTGTTATGCAAGTTCTGCTCAAGGAAAACTTTTTGGTTGTCCTCTCTTGGCAGGGGTAGGAATGATTTGTTAGCATTTTTCCAAAAATTTATGAGAAAATAACTTTCTGGTAGATAAATAAAAAAAGCTTTAGCAGTGCTGATGCATTATTGCTTGTAGATATTTATAGGGTTTGTAATTTTGGAGAGGGTAACTATTTCCATTAAAAATCCATGGTTGCTGCTTAGTAGTAAAAACATTGCGAAGAGCTACATGGGTTTTTGCTGGGGGAACATTTCTCCCTATGATGACTGCTCTGTGCTTCTCTCAGGAGAGAACACCTCTTACTTACTAATGTGCTCCATGCAGTTATATACAGGATTTATCAACTGCACTGCAGTTGATAAATCCCAGAGGGTGTAAGTTAAGGATGTCCTGACATCAGTGTTCAGAGACCAAGAGGAAGGGAAGCCACCTCCAGCTGGACTTTATACTGAGCTATTTGTTTCTGAAAGCGTCAGCAGATTTAGATTACTTCTGCTGTTGTCTACAAGTTCCTCCTGCACGTTCTGTGATGATTAAGGTCCTTGGAGGTTTTGGATCACTTATGTTTCTCAGTGTAGCTACAGATTGTGAACATAAGGGTTGCATCAAGTATATTAAGTAATGAATTAAAAGGCAGAGGTTCCCTTACCATCTGTGTACTTTGGGTAGAAAAATTCCTGCTGACTTGACATTTCTTGCTGCTGAAAAAGATAATGTGGTCAGGTAGCTGAGTGTTAACTTGAAGCTTGCCAGCTTTTTCACCTGACATACAATTGCTGCTGCCTTGCTGCTACCAGTGCCAAAGACCATTTTGTTAGATGACTTAATCTGATTCTATCAGTAACCTTTTGTGGTTTCAAATACAGATGTAGGATGATACTTTTTTTTTTTTTTAAAGTTAATTTACATGAATTCAAAACATGCTCATCATGGAACAGCCCTTATCCTGTTTCTGATATGCTCTGAGGTCATGTCTAAGCAGGTTGTGCACATAGTCTAAACTATGCAGGACAGTGACTTCACTTTTATTATTTACAGCAAATGTTCTTAGACCTTGATGGCTAAAATAAAAAAGGCCAGCTATTTATTTTTTAAATGTTGAAACTCTCTCCATATCTCTTTGCAGTTTATTGTGTGATGACTTTCTGTACAGACTGAACCATACAGCAGCGGTTTGAGGCTGATATTTCAAAACCTCAAGAGTTATAATGAAGTGCCAAAACCTTAAATAGACCTGGCTCACATGGACAAACTGTAGTATCTTCTGATCACTTCTAGTTAGTACTCCTAAAAAAAAATAAAAATAGAAAAAAATATATATGGTCTCAGACTTTTCTAAAGCAGTTGCAGCTAAAGGAATAACCGTCTGGAAACTAGCTGAGGAAACTTCCTGCAGCACCACAGTTTTGGAACAGGAACAGAAACCTGTGAGCAATGGATCCTGTCCTCTGGCTTCAGTGGAGTGATGCTGAAAACTTTTAGTTCATATGTGGTGTTCATTAAACCCAAGGGGAAAAAATGGACAGCTGGAGTTTTATTTCCTGGGCAATAGTATGGATTAGTGCAAGGAAAAACCCAGCAAAACATAATACTTATTTCTTCTTTGTCTACACAACCCATTTTTGCTTCTTGTGGGACTGGTCTGAGATTCTGTCTCTGTTCTCATCCTATTCTCAGACAACAAATATTGTTGACTCATCATTAGTTGCTTCATTAGAAGAAGTTTCCTGTGTTCTGCCAAGCAATGGCAGTAGCAAACCTGTGTTTCTAGGGAACAGAAGCAAGCTGGAAATGCTAATGCCTTTTCCTCTGTATAACATCCACAGGTTTGCCAGTTTCTTTTTTATCACCAGGTACATAGAACCAGTTGTGTTATTAGAATGGAGAACAACAAAGAAAGCACAGGCCTTGCCTTCAGATCATGAAATGTCTAGGTTTAAGTCTTCAGGGAATCTGGACAGTGCTCTGCTTGACTGAAGAGCAGATCCTAGGTACAGTAAACCCATTACCAGAGAAATCATGTCCTTCTGACTTGTACCTGGCTCAATAAATGATGCCCGAGACACGTAGTCAGACCTCATTACTCTCCCTTGATTTGTGCCTGTGCTCAGCAATGCGGATGGGTAGTTTCCCTCTCTTGTCTTTTTAGGGGTTTATGGACTGTGGAATAGCTGTTGCTTGTCTACTGTGAAAGTGGATGAGCTAAATATTTACCAGTGGGTTTTTTTGGTACCAACATTAGAGCCTGGAAATGGGCTACAGCGTTTCACGTTTGTGTTGGGTCCTTCCTTTGTTCCAGCTCCCTACCGATAGTGAGGCCAAGTCAGTCAGAACATTGAGAGGGTTCATATTACTGATGTGTTCAGCATTTACAGAACTTTATTTCTTTGAAAAGAGAGAAAAGTCTGAGTCTTTTTGCTCTGTTATGAAGAGCTGAGCAGAGGTTTGCTTGTTTATTGTTTTTCCCTGGAATTAAACTTCATTGAAACTCTTTATTGCTGCACTGAATGAAAAGTTTCTTCTACCTATAGGTATTTTGTTAATATTGCAAGAAACCAGTATCTGGTGACTTCCAGAAGATAAATTTTCATCCAAATTTGGCTTCTGCTGTTGCTGATTCTAGCTGGAATTAGATGCTTCAGTAGATCCAGTATATTCAGGTTTTGGGTCGCAATGAAAAAAGGTACAATTAATATTATTGACCTTTGATTTAGGAGAGCATGTGGGTTAGATTACGTTACATTTTCTTTTGAAAGGCATTGCAAATTTTTCCTTTGGCAAAAATTCAGATGCAACAAAGTGAAGGTCAGCTTTTCATTCGATATGACCCTTTATTACCTGGGCTTGCTTCTAATCATGCTCTCGCAGTTGTTCTTTTATTGCTGCAATTGCATTGTGCTTAGAGTAAGTGGCACAAAACCCAGGACTGTTGTGTTTATCCTGAGGACCTTTATAGCATCTTGCTTTGTGTGTCTCTGAAGAGTTAACGGGTCTTTTTGAATTCTGACCTGTCTGTATGTCTTAAGTACCAATTTAGCTCCTAGACTACTCTAAAGCTTCAGCATTAAGTCAGGAGATAATCAGTAGTTCTGGCTTTCACCAACTTTCCTAGGTTTACAGAATTATAGAGCTTTCTCTTACAAGGAAATTTCTTGATCTTATTAACAGGGAAAACAAGAAGCTTAAAGCTGGCACAAAAACATTTTTTGTTTTTGTTTTTGCTTTTCTTTTTTTTTTTTTTTTTTTTTTTTTTTTCTTAATCTCGAGTGTCTGATCATAGCATGTTTCCTTGGTTTCATGCATCTCATTTAAAACAGCAGATTAGCCCCAGTCTCTGCTGGGGAGACTGGTCATCCTTAGACAGTCATGTTTCTTTTTTCTTTTCTCCTCAGTATCTCTCTGATTAGGAGTGCCCAATTAAGACCTAATTGCCTTCTTTCTATTTATTGACCAGCTCTTCTTCTGAACAAGGGTCAGTGCTGACCTGCTTTCTCTGCTGGATATGGTCGCATATTTTTGTAGCTCTTCTGAGACAAGCTATTAAAGAAAGAAAGAAATCCTAATTTATCCGGCTTGTGGATAAGCAGGATTTAAAATGCTGCAATTTGCTTCATAACTCCCTGTAATGAGCAGAAGGGGGCACCTACTTATTTTCTGAAGCTTAGCAACTCTAGTGCATCCTATATGAACAGGGGTGCAGCTACTGTTCCTAACGTCTACTTTCCTCTGCTTATTTTAACACTTTCTGGATAGGTCAATCGGTATTTTTAACTGCAATATGTGATTATGACCTGCAGTCATCTAGTAGAGGTTGCATAAGGATGTGTTTTAAGCTAAAGCGAGGGTATGCACACTGTATCTTGAAAGAAGTTTCTTTCAGCTCTCTTCTTCACAGACCTTTCTGGAGGCTTTTCCTAGTTTATTCTTAGCTTCTTCTGACACCCACAAATGACTGCAGAAAGATGGGTTATCTCCGTTGCATATTGACTGCCAGCAAGCAGGACTCCTTCACTTCTTCAGGCCAATAACAGCAGGAAAACAGCTGACCCTCACCCGGTTTTATTCTGAGCAATGACGCTGACTCATGGTGTTCTGTAACCTTGTGGGGGATTCTTCCATAAAAGCAGTGATGTATTAAGAGTAAAGGTAGATGGCATCAGAAAAAATAGCTTCGGCTGCTATGAGTTATTTGTGTCCATTTGGCAATCTGCTCTTACCCTCAATTAAACACCATATTGCCCTGGTGTTCCAGCATATGCATTGCTACACAAAACAGCTATGACATAAAAACTACTATATTTAAGGAGATGTGCAACCATGCAATAAGACTGTTAGATGCTTAGGAAGATGACCACTGCAACCTATTCTTAAATACACTGATTTTCTAACTGGCAATTTGTACAGTCTAGGGAGACTGGGAACATATTCTCCCTGTCTGAACTCTTTCTGGATTTGGAAGGATCTATTTCATGTTGTCATCACAGTTCATGCCTTGCCATTTCCACATGATAGGAGGAAACATTGGGCAATCCTACCTCATGCCAAAGCAGCTGGTAGCTACATAAGGTATGGCATCAGAAAGCAGCCTGGTATTATCAGAGGAAAATGCTGAAGGCCCTATCTTCAGACCTTGTAAAATGTCCTTAGTTTGTCATTGTGAAAACATGAGGTGATATCTCCGGTGGTTCTCACACACTTATTTTGGCTTTGTATTGCTGCTCAGCAGGAAAGTGTTGAGGGGACTGAGCCAGCTCATGCTTGTCTTCACTGTGGCCTGGTGGGGTGGCTCATAGGGAAAATCACAAACGAGACATCTGGTTGAAATCCTACAGCTGAAGTTGCAGCTACTTATGCAACCATCCATCACCCACCACCGCTCTTGGGCTCTTTGACAGGTCAGTGGCATTTTCTTATGAAAATCCGTATAGTTGTTGTGTTTTGATAAGAAGTAAAAAAGGACTTCCGGGCTGGAGACACAGAGCTCTTTATGATGTTTTCCATGAGAAGAACACCTGTGCTAGAGGTGAAGAGTGCATAGTACTTAAGGATATATTTAATATCCTGTCCATTGAACTTTTGTAAGAAGAGAGCTGAGAGTGGTAATGCCCAGAGTACTTTGTGAAAGGATATGTGCTTTTAATGAGCTCCTCAATAGTAGGATAATAAAAGCAATAATTCTTTCAGTATTCTGCTTCTGTTATCTCTATCTATATTTTCTGAGGTCACTAAAGCAGTAAGCAATGGGGAAGATAAGATTCCAAGCAGATGAACTGTAGAGTAGAGAAAAACATCACACACAGCAGTATGGATTGTTCTGCTTCCAACTCTTGGTGAGGGAGTCAAATGATGTAGAGAACAGACTAAGCAATTTCCCAGGACACTGGTCATGACAGATTTCCACTATGGGGTGAGCTTCATCTTGTGGTCTCCGAGCATCATTTGTTACATTCAGACTGAGAATCTGCAATTTTCCTCTAATCAGGAGACCAAACTATAATATTTTGTCTGGGGGAGGGAAATTGTCTTTATAGCCGAGGGCTCTGAATTGTTTTGGGTTCAATAGATTTGTTCAGTTTCTTTCCTCCCGGAAAACTGTCATACACTGCATGTACTGATTTGTGTTGGTGAAATTTTTAGCATAATAGGTTGGATGCAGTAGCAAAAAGAAGATGTCATTTAAATGTCTGAAGTGTGCTCTCTTCTCAGCTGTGGTGATCTCTAGCCCTAGGCAGCAGGCATGCATTTTCCTGTGACTTCATTAGACTCTGCATACAAGAACCAAATCTGGCTGTTTACATATTAAAGCAGCATAATGTTGAGTTACTCATCTCTTTTGAACTCTTGGCACTAGAGCATCTTAGTTGGATCAGTCCAAAGGTCCATCCAGCCCAGGATCCTCTTTCCAACAGTGACCAGTAAAAACTGCCTAGGGAGAAGCACTGGGCCAAGGGCAAGCACACGGTCCTTACCCTGTAATCTCCCAGGTTCCAGCAATTTCTGTTCAGGGACTTCCTAAGCCCTGAGGTGTATACTGTTTAATAGCACCAAATGTTTGTTTTGGTTTGGTTTTGTTCTGTTTTGTTTTTTTTTTTTTCCTTCAATATGTTGTCGAATTGCTTTTTCAACTCATCTAAGGTTTAGTATTCACAACATTCTGTGGCAATGAGTCCAATAGTTTTAACAAGGCTTTTTTTTTGAAGAAGCATTGGAGGATTTCTCTAGTTTACGAGCATGTCACTCATATGTACTACTCCTGGCTTTTCATGGGCAAATATAAAACCTTTAAGATGAACAGTGATTTATGGAATTTCCTGGAAAGAGAAATGTATTCTTTGGGCCATCAGTAGTATGCAGCTGTTCATGCATGAACTTAATACTTCACATACCATCTAACTTGTGGCTGTTTTAACTATGGATGATGTCACTTTTGCCTACAGAGATGTCTTTCAAATGCACCTCTAATTTAGTAGTATTTTATGCCATTGAGCAGCAAATTTTATTCTCCTGCATAGAAAATGCATTGCAATTGTGTTTAGGCCTTAATTTGTTCTTTCTTTGATGTTGCTTTAAGAAGAACAAGCAAGTTTTGTCCTGGAATATTAAATAATTATTTTACTACAGATGTTTTGGTTAATTAAAAGGTCTAGCTAAGCCCCAAGTTGTAGTACAAGATTTATTTTGATTGCCAAAGCCTTGACTTGCCTTTACAGCAGAGCTCTTGTCCATATCCAAGTTCTGTTCATATGCTGTTCACATGCAGCTTTGCAGGCAATTCTGTTTCCATTGGCCAAAGGACTGCCCGTCGTGGACAGGGTGTGTATGAGAACAGCATTGTTAAATACATGTTGTGTGTGTACACAGGTGATGGAGAAACAAAGAACAGTGGTAACAGATTATAAGCGACAGGATCAAACTGCACTTTCTTATGCCAGAAGGAGCCTTGCAATCTAATCTGACTTTTTTTGCATCACATAAACTATGAAATTTAATCCCTTGCTATTCCAGCAGGCAACTTTTTTATTTTAGGTGCCGGCCATGTACCTCTTCTCTCTATAACATTACTGTCAGTGTTAAAGCCTACTTTTATTGCATACTGTGGCATGGTAATGATTTCGCTTCATGTACCATGCTGTAAACATCCAAGCCAAATTGTTGACAGTCTTAATGCATTTTGGAGCAAATGCATTTCCTGAGGTACGATGTGTTCCACCTTATCCTTTAGTTAATATATCAATTCTTCTGCCTCAGGCAGAGATGCTTAGGCTTGTGTCTCTTGGTTGTTGCTTTTAATTTGAGTTCAGTTATGAGCACTGAAGAAACTGTCTCAGATATTACAATTGCTTTAAATTCACAACAGAAGCGGTCTGTGAGCCATCACTTGGTTTTCAGATATTCACACTGCCTAGGCTTTGCCAGGCAGCTGTAGGGAATATCTTTCCACGCCAGCTGCATAGGACAGCAATTGTATTCAAGTTCCATTGAAGTTACATGAGTTGAACTCCTCTGCTCAACTAACTAGTGAACATCCTACTGCTCTTGAAAGGAGTGGTCCTGCTCAGGTTTCCCCACCTTGCCCTCACTTGGAGCTCTATGTTCCCAGCACTTCTTTTGCATTAGCTCTTGCCTTTGCTGAATGCTTTAGTGAACTAATTCAACTCACTAATTAGATAGTGAATATCCCAACTGGAGAAAAAAACAAACCAACAAAATCAAAACAAAAACAAACTAAATGAAAAAAATGTGCTGGTGAACTGATACAACTTACTTCCAAGTGGTGAATTTCAGGCACAATGAACAGCCAGTCCAAAACATGCCCGAAGTCGTGCTTTCCCTCAGGTATCTGATGGAACAGCAGTGAAGTGTGAAAGTTCTGTGAAATACATTCTTGACTACCTATATTTTATCATCTCCTCCTATTTTCTGCCTTTTGATTACTGCTTCTAGTCTGGCATGCAGAGTGGTTATCAAAGAGTTCCAGTTCATATAGAAGGATGGGCTTTGCTCTTGTGGCTGAGCAAAAAGCTTGAAAATTTGGAATGTGCGCAGTCCAGGCTTTCTGCAGTCAGAAACTGGGGATGAACCCAGTTGGGGTATGTTTTTGGCTCTACTACTCCTCTCAGATTTCGCTTCCAAGATATTAGGTTTTGTCTCCTTGAAAACTGAATATAAGTGTGTTGGCCAGTGTTTTATAGACATTGTGTAGCTGAAAGGCTGTCTGAGAATGTGGCTAATTGAGTTGTTGTTTAAGCCCTTGTAATGAAGAAGTCCTGCTAACTTAGCTGTTAGTCTTTCTGTAGAATTTTTCCTGTGAAGATACATCAACATACTGGTGTCTCAAGGATGCTTTGAAACATGGTCAGGTGAATTAGTTCGCCTGAAGAGAGAATATATCTAAATTATAGTCTCATTTTACTTTGTATCTGACCTAAGCTAGTCTCTAAGACTGCAAAGCCAAAAGAAACCCAGGCTGTGGTGTCCTCTATTTTGCTCTTTTTCCCCTCCCATTTTGGCATCTTCCATGGCTCCTGCCACTGGTGAGGTATGTAAGTGGAAAGTTGGCAGTATTTCCCACAGGACACCATCAAGCTTGGCTTAAAGCAAGACATGCTGATGATCTCCTGGGGAGGCTGCTTCAACATGACCCTCTACCCCACTGTGTAGTTCACCAGTGTTGGCTTGAGTAAAACCAACCCATTGGCCTTGAGGTTGGTGGAGTTTCATTAAGATGTGGAGGTGAGCTGATTAGTCACATTGAGTTTCAGGGAAGGCTGTTTGCTCTGTGACAGTTCTCCGGTTTTGTTTATGATTGACCAGAGTGGCCTTTATCTCAGTGTTTGGCAGTAGGTGAAGCAATTGTACTATTTTGGCTGCCCTCTGACAGCTTCTCACAAGGATGCTGGGATTTGAGACAACTATGAATCAATTTACTTCTCAGAAGAATTCTGAGAACTGGCTCTCTGCCACTCTGCCTGGAAATGGGACAAAAATAATGTCACTGCTCCATTCTCTTCTGGTTTACTGAAATGCCCTAAAATCCTCAGGCTAGAAAATCGGTCCACAAAACAAAAAAAAGCCCATGTTTCTGTTGTTAATAGTGGTGGAGTTTAAAGTGACTGAAAGATCTGAAGTACTTGTCTTTTCTTGGTGAACTGAAGCAGAGAAATATGGATTGAATAGTCAAGCAGTCAAGTGCTAATCTGCAAAGAGCAAGTGGTGTGATTTTGCCTCAGGAAGAAATCATGCTTGGGTATGAGTGATGCACAGCGGGGGAGCAAGGCTGGAGACTCCTGAACTAGCAGCATGAGCGGCTCCCACTTGAACTGAGGAGCTTCACTCCCCAGTTCCACACTGTACCCATTTGTTCTCTGCAGAGCTGCCTCAGATTTAGGAAACCCGTAAGGGTGGAAAGATATTGCTTCAAACACATGGTATCAGAAGATGTTATTGTGTTATGTTGTCTGCCTTGCCCTGTGTAGAAGAGTGGAAAATGTAAGGGCAGGTCATAAATGCAACAGGAGTCATTTGGGGAAATGTTTAGCTGTGGCTTTAAGGTTGGGATGACACCTCTGAAGAGCAGACATCCCATATTATTTGTCACAGGGAAAGATAATTTTCTTCCAGTAATACAAACACACCTTTTGAAAAACAATGTTTTAAGTTTCTCAGGATCTAATTAAGGAAGCGTGTGCAATAAGCAATGGAGTTGGCCCCTTCCCAGAGCTGGTGTGACCATGCAGAGCAGCGTCCCACCCGCTGGGCTCTGACGCCGGTACTGGTTTTTGATACCTGCAATATTCCCATCTCTGGAGACAACCTCTGGCAGCTGAAGGACTGTGCCTCTTTCAGCACCTTAACTTTTGTCTCGTTTGTTGACAAGATTAATATGTTCATATTTCATAGCAGTTTTGAGGATACAAAACAAGGCTGGTTTCAGTGTTGTCTCTGGAATGTTAAAATGCTTTAGTGTGATTTTGCAGGGCTATTATACGCAATAACACAATTTGCTTTTTCTGTTCTTGTTTAATTAATTTGGAATTAAAAGGATATGTCTAGAATTAAGCATTTTCTTGCCAATTTAAGATCACTTACAATATATTTGGACCTTGAACAGAGATTAAAATTTAGTATATTAGTTACTTTTAGGCAGCTTAACATTTTTAACACAGAGAGAAAAATCTGTCTTATGTTACTAAGCCTATAATTCTAAATTAAACTGATTTAGCAGATCTGATAAATAATTAGTGAAACTGGAAATTAGATAAATTCTGATTCATTAGCATCTGGTTTTAGAATGTGATTGTAAGGGAACTTGAATGGGAAGAGGATGCTGGAAGTGTATCTGTTGGTAAAGTAATAATTAGGGAATATAAAATTAATTTGGTCAAGATTTAAGATTGCCTTAACTGTCAGTACTAAACTTTTTCCCATGATGAAACATAAAAGAGTACTAACGATTACTCTGTTGATACAAAACTGAAGTGAAAGTGAGGACCTTGAACATATTAAATAAACTTAGACGAATCAGTATCTTGTTTTGACTGAGAAATAATGAAATTATCTGATTGATCTCTGGAGTTTCAGCTGGTGTTTATGGGACTGTGGTGTAGACCTGGAGCGAACAGGATGAGGCAAGTGAACTGAAACACAGCAAAAACTGAAGGAAAACCTTATCCTACCCACTGCAGAGATAAACCTCAAAACTGAGCATCAATTTGTCTTAGTTTGATGTATCTAGTACAACATACACTGTAGTTATGTAGCTGTTTGATATGAGCTGTTGTTAGGTGGTGCTAACAGTTCTTCCATCTGCAGGATTTTCTTTGGCTTATATGTGGACAGCTGGTGGTCTGTGAAGAGCTAACTGTTAATGTGGCTTCTGTTCCTCATTTCTAATACTAAAAATACATTATATACTTTCTTAATCTTACTCTTCTGTGCAGCACGGTTGCCCCAAGACTAACTGTGCATCGGTGAAGTGTGGGAATGAATGACAGGATCCATGAGACAAGGTGCCTGGTAGGGGTCGGTCTGTGCTAGAGAAATATCTGGGAATCTTTTATGAAGCACTAGAAGGAGTCCAGTTCCTTTAAGTATTTTAAGAAGTTCTGGATCCACAAATAGACTGTAACTCCCAGCAAACCAGCATTTATGCTGGTTTGAAAATGCTGATGTTTCTTCAGCTCTTGTTTCCCACACATGGTTGTGCCTTAGGTAACATAGAAGCACATTGTTCTTACCTGGTTGGAAATTCCTTTCTTGCCGCTGGTGGTGAGGTAGGTCCCTAGGTATTAAGCATGGGTCCTCCCTACCCTCTCTGTGCTCCAAAAAGCATTTACCTGTACAGCGGTTATTCTGTTCCCTGACATGCATTTTGGTGAGCAACCAGAGCTTGTGTGCGTGTGGAAGAACAAAGCTTTTGGTGTCAAAACAAACTTTGGACATACTGCGGTGGTTGCTCTGGATTACAAGAGTCTCTGGGCCCAAGCTGGAGGTGAGCGATTGCAAGATGAGGGGCTGAGAACTCAGTAGGGCACCCTCAAAGTCCTTGAAAAAAGGGGTCAGAGCTACCATTGACTTAAGATCTGTGAGAAGCGATTTTGGGCTCTTGCTCATGGAGTTTGCATTAAGTGACTGATGGCTGAATTTTTTGTTCTCTGCTTTGTATCTAGTATGCAGTGAGTAGTTTCTTCAGTCTGTAGTGAGACAGTGCACTGTCATTGCAATGATTCATTACCTTAGTGTCATTTTCTACACAATTTATCAAGCCAAAAACAACTTTTAGAAAATGCCCAGTATGTTTACAGTATTGGAAAAATATTCAATAATGGAACTAGCTCTATGGGCAATTAGAGGTTGGGATAAGGGCCATAGATAATACATTATTGAAAGAGCCACTTCTATAAATATGTTGGTAAAATTCAGAAGTACTGGAAAGCAAATTAACAAAGAATAAAGGCCCAACTGTTCAATTGGTCCCAATGTTGCCCCTAAATCTGTGTGAACAAATGTTTATAACAGAATTAGCCCATTTAGCTATACAGTCTGTGCATTGTGTACTTGCTTTCATTTGCGGTAAATATGAAGAAAAAACTTTATATTCCAGTGTTATGTATGCAAATCTAAGCACTGGATCTATAGTATGTTTGGTGATGCACAGTGTACGTGGGTACAGAGACCAAGCTTTAGACCAGTTCTTGAAAAGGCAACTGAATAGGTGAACTACAAAACTGTGCTTGAAGTCCATGGGTCTGGTTTAAAAAGAAAGACCCAAAAGGACACTCAGCTTTCTCCTTCTGATGTGTGCTTACTATTTTCAGCACCCCAGTGCAAAAATTGAAATGTTTGGATAAACCCACACTGAGTATGCTTTCTTCTTCAAGGGCTTTTTTTTCTTTTATTGATCCTTTTAAGAGTAACTGAATGTAATATAATATACTTTTAATAGCCCTTGAATAGAAATCTTTTTTTTTGCCTTTCTTGCAGTGTAGGTAGATTTTATCATTGTTTGAAACATACTCAAGAAAAAAACATTCACAGTTTCTGAAGTAGGTGTTGTGGTTTGTAACTGGCAAACTAGCCACCCAGATTAAGTTTCATTCCTCACGTGACTTTGATGTGGGATTTTGTTCAACTCTAAGCTGCTCTGCCAAGTTGAGTTTTACAGATGTGCAAAAATCCAGGAGATTCTTGAATATTCCTCAGGTGGAAATCTGAGACAATGTGAGTTTTCATTTTTCTGCCCTTCCTGTTTCTGTCCTATCTGAAAATCAATACAGAGATGAAAAAGGTACACTTTAAAATTTCAGAAGAATGCCAGCTTGGATTTATACATAGTATAAGGGTAAAAAGATTGAGCATTTTTTAACTAGGATTGTCATTCTCTAGTATACAGCACTATGTTGACTTGCTTCATATAAAAAGAATGTAACTAATTTTATTTTGTAGGTACCAGAAAATACTGAGAACAGTGACCCTATTGGGTCATAATTTTCTGCTAGTGATTAATATGAATTGGTCCCCTGGCTGAGTGTTCTTGAGGATGATCTTTCTGTAGGACAGAAAAATCTCAATTATTGCTTTCAGCAGAAGTTAAACGAGCTGCCATCTTGAGCAGCTTGGAAGTAATAAACTGTGCGGAACTGAGCTCAGCTCCAGGCATCCTATGCAAGGCTCTGGCTCTAGATGCATATAAACTACCAGCTATATTCTTATGCTCCAGGGACTATTAAGAAACATTTCCCTTTATATAAAAACCATGTGAGTGATATATGCCAAAGTGACACATGGATTGTCACATATTTGGGCTTTAATATGTACTGTTTTCCAGGGAAAGCATCTATTACAAGTTGATCGACAGCCAATGCACCTTGGGCAGTAATGTCTGTAATCCCAGCACTGCCACAGAGTCAGGCTCACCAGAAAGGCAGCCCAAAGTCAATGTTAAATAAACTTTTGGAAAGTCCTGAGGATTTTTACTTAGTTAAACCATAACTGCAGCAACACATTTAAAAAAAATAAATTGGGTAATTATTAGAGAACAATAACATTGTTAGGCTGACTGGGCTATACGCCAAGGGGCTGTCAATCACAGTTGTTAGGAAAAGTAGAGCATTTAGAAGCTGTCAGTCATACCTGTTTGTAAAAGCTGAAAGACTTCAGGAATTGTTGTGCCTGAATTTACCAAACGCAGAAGTAACAAAAGCACCTGAGTCTCATACAGCCTGATATTACAGTTTATGTAGAAGTTCTTGTGCAAGTTTATGCCTTTATTCATCTGAAAATTTCTTATGACATTGGGAAGCTGCAAGGGTTTATTTTTCTGCTAACTCCTTTGTATCACGTGTGTCGAATCTGGTAACAAGAATGTAACTTTTGTTACGTTCCTTTGCTGTGAAGCAAAAAAATGTTGGAGTTAGTATCCAAATAGCAGAGAGTTGGTGCTGGAGCCCTTTAGTTTCCTGGGGAGCTCCACACATTTCTGCATATCCAGAACACTGTAGCAATACCAGCTGGAGAATTTAAAAGGACTCAGGAAATCCTTAACATGGAGTTACTCACCCATAGATGCTATGAGAAATGGTCCCCATGAGACTGAAAAAACCCCCATGGAACCTCGTGTCTGTTTATTTTTAAGAGAAATGTTGAACGCATGTACTCACTTGATTTAAACCTAAAGAAGTTATTTTTGTTTGTGTGGGTTTTTTTTTTTTTTATTTGTATGTTTGTTTGTTTATTATTAAATTGAGGAGCTTTTGTGTGAAAATGGATTTCTGATTATATCTTTCTTTGCAGTTTGATTTAAAATAGACCAGATTAAAAAAAAAATCTGGACTTGGTTCGGTCATTGTATATTCGGAAAGCAGAGCGCAAGCATAGATACACAAACCATACTGCTGAAGGTATTCTAAATTTAGACTTTGCCATCTCCACTTCCCCCTAGCATGGTTTCCCACAGCTTTTTGAACTATGAATGAAGTCACTTTTGCCTATGTAGATGTTTTTCAAATGCATCTCTCATTTAGTAGTATTCTATGCCATTGAGCAGCAAATTTTATTTTCTTATATAGAAAATGCATTGCTTTTTTGTTTAGGCCTTGATTTCTTCTTTCTTTGATGTTACTTTAAGTAGGACAAACAAGGTTTGTCCAGGAATGTTAAATAATTATTTTACTACAGATGTTTTGATTAATTAAAAGGTGTAGTCAAGCCCCAAGTTGTAGTACAAGATTTATTTTGATTGCCAAAGCCTTGAGCTGCATTTACACCAGAGCTCTTGCCCATACCCAAGTTCTGTTCCTTATGCCCTTCACATGGGGCTCTGCGGGCAGTTCTGGTCTGTTCAGTTTGCTTCTAGTCTGGCATGCAGAGTGGTTATCAAAGAGTTCCAGTTCATATAGAAGGGTGGGCTTTGCTCTGGTGGCTGAGCAAAAAGCTTGAAAACTCAGAGTATGCATGTGCAGTCCAGGCTTTCTGCAGTCAGAAATCTGGGATAAACCCAGTTCGGGTACATTCTTTGCTCTACTGCTCCTCTCAGATTTAATTTCCAAGAGATTAGGTTTTGATTTGTTTATTTGAAAACTGAATATAAGTGTGTTTACCAGTGTTTTACAGACATTGTGTGGCTGAAAGGCTGTCTGAGAATCTGTGGCTAATTGAGTTGTTGTGTAAGCACTTGTAATGAAGGAGTCCTCCTAAATTAGCTGTCGGTCTTTCTGTAGAATTTTTCCTGTGAAGGTACATCAACATACTGGTGTCTTAAGGATGCTTTGAAACATGGTCAGGTGAATTAGTTCACCTGAAGAGAGAACATGTCTAAATTATAGTCTCATTTCTCTCTGTATCTGACAAATGATGACCTTGGTGTCCTATTTTACTGAACACTTTATTAAACATGGTGTATCTGAAGGAAGAGAATGGAGAAGTCCCTGCTCCAAACAAGCCATGGCCTGACCATCCTAAATAGATTTGGAAAGGAAAGGGGAAGGGAAAGGGGTTAACCTGCCCAAAATAATCCACAGAGCTGATGCCAGAGGTAGAAGCTACATCTCTTTGACATTCAGCGGAGTTTTTTAGGTGGGGCTTGACCTCACCCATCTCCCCTGGTGGCATGTCCATGTACCACAGCAATAAGCATCATCTTGCCAAAGCAGTTGCTGCACTGACACAATTGGTAGTTAATTCAGTGAATTTTTAAAGCAAATGTTAATAATTAAGCTCAAGTGGTTAATGAGTTTCTAGAGAAAATATCAAATTAGACTCTTCAAACATGGAGTTAGAATTTTGTCTAATTAGAAGAAATATGTTTTTCCCATGAGGGGCAGTTGCTGAAGTGACAGTTTGGAGACTGTTGTGACAGCATTTGCAGAGATGGGTGCCAGCCAAAGAATAGAGCTTTTTTAGTATCTCTGGTAGGGTAGTAGTTTCTTCTGAAGGCATAATTATGTTGCATTCTATGCACAGTTCATTAGGAAAAGAAAAACAAAAAACTTGTATTCCATGTGGTTGGTGTTCACACATTTTTATCTTAGCATGACAGAAGAAGTTGTTAGATCCAGAGAGTAACATGGTGTCTCTCTCTTTCACTGCTAGCCTAATAACATAACTAGTGCTAGGTGGAAAACAGCTTTTCTAGCCTACAACTGTTATTCAGGAGTGCATATTTTTTTTTTCCTGTGTGAAATCTCAAAGTGTAAAAAAGTCAAAAGGCCTATGTAAACTAAAAATCTCAATAAAAAATGAGTATGCATTGATTTGGGTAATTTTCACATCTCGAAATCTTTGATTTCTATATAATTTTTAAAATAACCTTTTTTTTCTTGCTACTTTGTTAAGTATAAAAATGAAAGAAATCATTTCAAACTTAAGGATTATTTTTATTTTCAAGCTGTAATAGTGACATTTTCTCAACCTTTCCCCCCAGTACTTTCTGGAGAACTCACCAAAACCAATGATAATCCCCCAAATTTGTAGAGAAACATAACATGGGGCTAGTCGGTTCAGAATGTTACTTCAACATTTTCAAGCAATTTGCAGCATCCTCCTTGCAGCTGAGGGAACTCTTCCAGCATGCAGGAACACACAGTGGAGATATTCCCTTGTTATATGTATTTTATGTCTGTAACTCAAAGCTATGAGCTGTGAAGATAAATCATAGCAGATGTGGTACATCTGTTTTTGAAAGAATCTGGTGGTACCCCAGGATACAGCTGTCACTGGGAAACGGCAGGGTGGAAGATGCTATTTCAGTCATCTAGAAGATGGTGCTCAGCTCTGAATTTTGCCCAAATCCTCTTTCAGGCTGGAAAATCCTTTCCCAGATTACAGAATTGAGGCAGTGATTGTGAACAGGGCAAATGTCCCAAACCTAGGAATCTATTTTTTATTATTTTTATTGTCTTTCCTTCATGCACCCCCACACATACACCCCCCAGCCCCGATGTTTTAGTACTGAGTTATTAGTTATTGACAAATGAATTGAGATAAAAATCACGCATAGATTTTATATAGATATATGCATGTGTGTGTGTGTATATATATATTTGAATATATATATTTGTCTATATATATTTGTGTATATATATGTACAAAAAGCTTGACTTCCAGCCTCAGGTGGATGGTGGTCAATTGGGAAGAAATCTTGGTTTTCAACGGCAAGCCATTCTGGTAGGGCCCTGGCAGGGTCTCTCTTAGATCTCAGAAAACAGTGCAGAGCTTGATATTCTGTGGAAGATCTTTACAAGCACCAAAACAAACAAAAAATTCCTAAAATAAAGAATACTCCCAGCATGGAGGAATACCCTGATGGTTTATTGCTATCACTGTATCAGATCTGCAAGTAAGGCATGTTTAAGAATGGGGAAAAAGCAGAAGATGCTTAAGTGCACAGCTGCTGTTACTCAAAAATCAAACTAAAGCTCATAAAAATCAGCGCACCAGGCATACCTGGGTGTGTATGGCTTTGTTTTTGATAGCTCTGTGTGAAGTACATCAAAGCAAACGTGCCTCATGCTGCCTGTATTGATCAAGAGATTTTCTAAATAACATTTATCCAAGAAAGAAAAGAGGTAAGAGGATGTTTATAAAAGTCTTTCACATTCTTGTCTTGTTCAGAAGAATTGTTTAGGATTATAGGTTGGCTCATGTATTATTTGCATGCATTTTGTATCATTGAGAGCCTCTGTGTTCTGTCTCCACAAAAATGTAGGAAAAAATTAAACAGTTGGCCATTCACCTAAATTTCTGTTGTAGTGTTGGCAGTAAAAATTAATTCCCTCTCCAAAATGGTTCCAATCTGAGGTCCTCTCACCAATAAGGAAACATGTTCAGCTGACCGCAAACTCATCTGCAGGCAAATGGCTTGTGAATGTGAAAAACATTCCTGGTTTAGGAGGTTTCTTGTACAAATTGTGTGTGTACTAAGTTTGTATGGATTTTGGTTTATGTTAAGTTTCTGTGATGCTCTGTAGATACTAAAAAAAATGTTTTCTAATGCAAATGAGATCCTTTGGTACCAGCAGCTCTCCCAGGCCAGAATGTCCCCCTGTGCAGGGGGATGCCCTGCTTGCAGGCTGCCTCCTGCCTGGCCAGCTGCAGATCCTGCTGTGAATGTTCCTCTCCACCCAACAGCAATTAGTCACTTATGATGTTAAAAACTGGATTGTTACTTGTCTGAGCAAACTTCTGTATTGTTATAGGAAAAAGTTGCCTTGATCTGGTTCATCCCAGAGACTGACTTGTCCCAGCTGTGGCTTAACCAGACCGTAAATCAAATCCCATTTGCACCCTGCTGAAAAGGGATAAGATGCTAGAGCTTGCTCACATCAGGATGTACAGGACTGTCAGGGTCTGGATTCCTGCTGCCTGGCCCCTCCTTAGATTTGGCTAAGACATGAGAGTTGGACTGTGGGTTTGGTTTGGGGAAGAGCGGTGTTGTGGAACCCTGCAAAATTAAATGCTAGCTTTGAGGAATACAATGTGTTATTCTGGTGACATCTGCAAAGAGTGTTGTGGTGAAAAGATGGTATCAAATATAAAGCTTGAACTCTTTCCTTAAATTTTAACTGTTCTGGATGTGGAGCTTTTTAAGAATCTCTCACTGGAGTTTTTGAATGCAAAGTCGCTGGCTTTGAGACCCTTTTAGAACCATGAGTCAAGTGCCTAAGATCAGAATATTCAGAAGAGATACACCCTGCTTTTATATATCTATGGTTTGCTTATATTTTGCCTTCTGTTTTTGAAGCCTTTAGGAGATGTATTTGCAGCTTTTGTCTGCAGCTGCGAGACCTACTGTCTCAAAGGACTGGGATTTAAAAAAACAAGACATGAGATTCTAAAAGTCTTGTGAGGAAAACCTGTGACAGTTGGCAACACTAGGCTACTTTCGTCTTTCCCAAACTAATATGAAAGCAGGAATCTGAGTAACTCACATTGCTTTTACCTCTCGTAACTTGATTGTGCTTTTGTGGCTTAAAAGAAATGAAGTAAAAAGAGTGCATTTAATATTAAATAGTAGTAAGTGGGAGCAAGAATTATTTTAACACATTTATCAGGATTTTTTATAACTTAAAAAAAACCCCAACTTTAAGATTGAAATTCCAGCTTTGTCCCGTATTTCAGTTGTTCCTGTAAAAAAGCTTATTTTGTATTTTCCCTGTTATATGTTAAGATTCAGACCTGTGAGGCGCTATCTCTGTTTCTCTTCTGGGAGCAAGCTGCATGTAGTATTTGGCTTTGATGTAAGCTCTTATTTTTCCTGGGTCTTGTTTTTCTTGCTAGGTTTTAAATATGCATATTATTATAACGAGCAAACTACCAAAATATCTCTAGTTCTCAAGACCTAAGCCCTATTCTTCCAGCCTTTTCTACCCTACTCTCCCAATCACACTCCTAGGTGTTGTCACTGCAGGCTCACAGCTCTTCTAGGGCTCGGCAAGAAGTGACCTTTTCTGTAAGCTGTTGAATGAAGTGGTTTTATCTCACTTGCCATAGAAGTAGAACTTACTTTGTTCTCAGTGGGCTGCAGTGGCGTGGTGAGTAAGATCAAAGGGAGGAGTGCAGAACCCTTGTTTCTGAATGAATCAGCTGCTCTGATTCAGAGCTGGTGCTCATAGTGTTTCAGGGCTTCTGTGCTGCAGCACGGTGCTGAGATTTTTGACAGAATAAATCCCTTCTACATCTGAGTGATTATAATAGTGCTTTTATCTAGAAAGTGCAAAGTATTATGTTTTTCACTCTTCTAAATGAAATGCTATAGAAGCATTGAATATCAAAATTTTCTTGGTTTGCACTGTTCATTAAAGGGCCTGCAAGCCAAAGTCATGAGTTCAAAACTGTACACCCCACAGATCAGCCAGAGTGAATGGCCCAGTGGCTTTTTTCCCCAGGTCATTAGAGAGATAGTGAGTAGCGGTGGCAACAGGGGTTCATCCCATGTCCCCTAGTCTGAAGGCTACAGTTTGAGCCCCACAGGCTGATTCCCATCAGGAAGGCATTGTGGTTCATGGCAGCATCAATGGGGTGGGACGTGCTCCTGTTGACCTGCGTGGATGAAGCTGATTTTGGCCTCACTGAGTAGTTAGTGTTTCTAATTGCTCTTTGTGCTGCTTTAGTGTAATAAAACTGGGAACTGAGAAATGTGTTTGCTACTTCTTTGACCTTTATATGCAAATCTTCCTTGAGGGTCAGATGTGTGTGACAGAAAAATGATGCCAGTGTAATTTAAAAATTATATGGTGACATTTGTTAACTCATCTGCACAGGGAAGTCTATTATTTCCTGTTAATTAATGGAAGTAACATAGTTGTTTCATTTTTAGAGTGCTCTCATTTATCAAAATGTGTTTGTAACAGTTACACTACCTAGAGTAAAGCTGTTTAAAATATTAGGTTATCTGGCCTGATGTTGCTTGTTCTAAAATGTTCCTATGATCATTTCTTTGTATTAGTTGGTGGCTGGATTAGAAAACAAAAATATAAGATGGACTTTTACTGTCACAGAGAGGTGTTTGCATTGCTGTTGCAAATACATGGTTGTACTTACAAACTGATTTCTGCCTCAAATTGTGAGTTGCTTTGAATAACTTCTTTGGCAAGAGACCCAGACTTCAAATGTCAGAAAAGGTATTGTGCCTGTTGCTTTCAAACACTTTTGCTCCTTGTGAGACTAAACATAAAAGAATTAAATTCCACCTTAACTGGAGTCAGTGCAAAACTCTGATTGACTTATAATCAGTGGTGCCAGCATGGAAATTATTGTAGTTTGTGGTGATACTGAAGCTGTTAGAGATCAGAAGCTGGGAGTGATGGATCTGCCCTGTTGTTTCTGACAGAGTATTCCCCTCCTGTGAAGGGCTTGTTGTTACCAGAGGAACAGAAATGTTTCTCTTTCAAATGTGCTTTACCCAGGAGGGTGAGGGAGAATGTTTTTTCCCCAGTTGACAACTGATGGTTTGTTACATCCTTAACTCTGAGCTGTTAACATGGATATTACCATGCTGACAAAGTGAAAGCAATTTAGTAATCACTTGCAAGTGAAAATCGACTCCATTAGAGTTCAGTTGTCTTAGTTCCAGCCATTAAAATGCAGACGCTACCTGATTCATATACAAATTGTTTTGATAGTTTCAGTATTTTTCCTTAGTTGAGTTTATTAAAAGCACATTTGACCACATCCCTCTCATATACTGGTACTAGCGTGACCTATGTAAGGAGAGATTGGTCTCTTGTCACCCGGTGCTTATGCAGGGATGGTTCTCTTTGGGTCTGTGGCCACAACACAGCACTCATCCACAGCCTGGCTGGAAAACACTGCTCATGCACCTGACGAGATTCATCCAAATTTTAAGTAAGCGTAGGAAAAATATTCCTTTAAAAAATATTCCTTTGCCTTTCACGTCATTCTGGAAACTGAAGTATTTTCCAGTATGTTTCATCTCCTTCATTTCATTTTTCCTGACTCATTTGCTGATGTCATAGATGACAATTTGTGTCATTACAATTTGCTCCCATGGAAATTACTCCTGCACATGTGCGCAAGGCATCAGACTCCTCGCTTCACTCCTTACATAATTTGGGAGCTGTCAGAGCTCTACCCCAATGTGCTCATCTGTCTATTCTTTCAAAGTTAATGAACCTTTCTCTTCTTGCTGCAGGCATATTACACACCCTGACTTATTCACAGATGATATCTATTAAAATTGTCAAATGCTTTGAAAATTAAATTATTTCTCTAAATAAAGGGCCTTCTTCTAATCTAATTGAAGACATTTCAATGCAATTGCCTGTTTTCTAGTACAAATCAAGAGTGACTATACTGAGGTCTGTCTAACCAGAGAGGCGATTGGGCTGCCTTGTGTAACTGAAGATATTTGTGATTTACTGCAGTGTAAGATCTCAGAACCTGCCCTGAATTAGTCTGGGAGCACCAGCACAACCCAGAATTTACCTGGAATAAGGTAACCAGATTAAAGTGACCTCTCATGGCATGAAGCAGTGAGCATGGGGAGGTTTGTTTGCTTTTAGAGTGCTGTAACATACAGAAAAAACATTACCCAAAAGGGTGAAAGAGAATGAAGGGGAAAATACTATAATTCATAACAGAGTGGCTATATCAGTCTAAGGAGAATTAACAGCGAATCATGAGTTTGAAATAGTAGGGCATTCACTGAAATTAGATAACAATAAGTAAAGCAGGGGGGAAAAAGCTCAAATTCATATTATTGTGTTAAGAAAATTAGTAGTGAATTTAGTTCATATGGAGTGTGTTTTCCCCAGAACAATTTTGAGGAAAAATTAAAAGTGATTTAAGATTTTTAATAGTCGGTCTTTATATTTTTTCTTTATTACTAAACCCAGAGCTAATAAAACATTTTGATTTCTGGCCCCATTTTTCTTTCTCTCGGGTGTAAGGCCTAGGAAAGGAAAGAAGCTAGAATTTAAGAAATGAAACAAAATACTGTTTTTTAAAAAGTCTATATAATAAGATTTAATTAAAAACAACATGTTGTTAGAAGAAATTAAAACAAAAAAGTATTAAACTGTCCCTATTCAGTGCCGAAAAGGGAAAGCAGCCTTGCAAGGTGCCTGCATACATGTGCAAGGATGTGTCTGATCAGAGAGAGAAAGAAGGGATAATGAGTGAAACTTGGGATGCAAGGTTTTGGAGGAAAGCTGGCCCAAGGGAGGACTGCTGATGGCCTCAGGCTGAATTTGGTGTTCAGCCTCCTCAGAGCTGGTCTGGGTGTGCATGGATGGGTAAGGTTAGCAGGGCTGTGGGTGACCTACTTGGGGGATAACCCATGTTACCACCCTGTGGTGCTGTGGATGAGGAAGAAGCAGGGAGAAAACTGATGGACAGAGCCAAGGCAAGAAACGTAACGGTATGGGAGTAAGAAAGAGGGGGTGAGAGCAAGTTGATACACAGAGAGCTGTGTAATAATTTAGATGCTAAAGGCCAGTTAAATGATCGATGTTGCTGAAAAATAAAATGTATTATACTTTCTTGCAAACACAGAACTTACCAAGAAAGGCAGAGGAATACTTGGAATTCAGATATGTGTTACAAGAGACTTTACTTACATATCAAAAACTTTCTTGTGCAAGTAGAGTCTTTTCTTCAAACTAGAGTCATGGCTATAACCTTGTTTAAGTGATAAAGCAATGGGGACACAGGGATGGTAGTGGTGATCAGTTCCACTTTGTTGGAGTCTACCACATATTGTCTCCTTGTACGGTTAAACAAGCCAAGCTTTTTATTATTTTCTTCTCAGATTACTGTTTTGTTCTCCTGACCCCATGGATGAGTGCAGCCCGACCACCCTTGCTTTGCTGGCTGTGCACACACTGATGCTGGTCTGCCTGACCGTGACCACGTGGCACAGCAATCCCCGGTGCTTACTCAACTCCTCAGTGCATTAACACACCTTATCTGTGGCCTGTTCCCTGGAGCAGGCTCACAGGGAGCATGCTCCTGCCCATGAATGCACGAGCTTTTTCTTGCTCGATTCATCTTTCTTGAAATAGAAGATTAGTGAATAAAAATACAAGTATTAAGGTTTAAGTGTCCTGTGCCAGTGGCATTCATTTCTTCTGTTCTTTACAATAAATCCCTTCCTTGGTATATATAAATATATGTGTAGCTTAGATTATATTTGTCTCTTTCATGTCCCTCTTGTGCTGACATATGGCTTGGATGCTGAAGGTTCTTTGTTTCTAACTTTCTAACTGGTAAACAAACAAATCCTGTTAGTTATTCGTAGTTTGTATTATCACATTCCGTTATTAGTTACGTGACTAGTTCAAGTCCTCAAAGTCATTCTGCTTCTCCTGTGCAATGTTCCAGCTCTTCCCAATGTGAATGTTGTATCCTCATTTTCAATCATGAGAACATTTAATTCCCCAAGTAAATGTCTTGTTTTGACATCATTAAAAAAAAAAAAAATCACAACAAAATGACTGTCAAGATCAAACTTTGCCAAATTCGACAAACAACTTGGTTCCAGACTAGGGTTCATTTTTTCAGCCTAATCCATTTTTCGTCTCCTCTGCAGCAGTTCCATGGCCGTTTCACAATTGCTCTGTTTCTTTTCCTCTGGAGTTTACCTAATAATTTCCCTGGTGACACCTATCAAATGGTTTAATAAAGGTGGTTTAATGAAGTCTGTGAAGTCTGCTCTATCACACAAGATAGAGCACTGTGCTGCAAAAATTGCTGGAAATCGTGGAGTTTCCTGGTTTTTAAATAGGCTTGGCTTTAAAACTCACAAAGAGAAAGCTACAGAAAGCCAGGCAAATGTTTTTGTTGTTTTGTTTTATTTGGGGAACAAGCATTGCAAGTGCTTATTTCCAGACCTTAATGCTGTAAAGAAAGAGCTGTCATGCGAAGCATTTAAGAGAGGAGAGAAAAATTAGTTTTCTTGTGAATGGGAAAGAGTTTAACAGTACTTTACTATGATGACCCTGAAAAGCTGAGGGTAATAAACCTACCACGTAAGATTTTCCACCAATGTTACATTTGATGTTTACCATGTGGCATGGCTATGTCACCTCAGTGGTGGCAGAAGCAGGGGGTCATTAGAGCCACAAGACCTGCCTTGGGGGATTCTGCAGACTCAAAGCTCTGTATGCCAGGGATCAAATACATGATGCCTATGGCAAGTGCTGACGTTTTAATGCTGATATTGAATGCTTTCAGTTCTTTATCAATAAGGGTGAAGCAAAATCCAGCTTTTGATTCACTATTAACTCTGTGTGCAGTGGCACAGTGGCAGATAAACATCCCCCACAATAATAAGGATCCCAAAATACACCTGCCACAGAGGATGAGGGATGCCCAGCTGGTCTTCTTACAAAGGTGAATCTCAGCCACAAGGGATACGCAAGAAAAAAAAAAAAGCAGTTTGGAATTACATGTACACATAGAAAATATGAGCAACCATGGTGTAATCATTCCAGGAAGTTAGGACAGTGTGTGATGAGACTGAGATTTATTTTGTTGCACTATTTCTGTGTGTCTGGGCTGAGAGAGCAAGTTTATCATTGCAGGGAGTGGCAGAGCATCTACATCTTCTTGTGAGGTTCCCAGGTGCTCTTCCACCAAGGGAAAATAAAAAATAAGGGTGCTAGTCTTGCTGCCAGCAGATAGATTAAGATCTCTTCTGTGTGCTTGTATTGCCTTGAAATGTCTGGAGAAGAAATTAATGCCTTTCTGACTCAGTGAGAGGGAAGATACAGAGAGGGAAATTAATGCTATTTGGTTTTGGACAGAATAGTAGTGATTCATTATTATGACCCTACAAAATATAATTACTTGAGCCTTGTGTCTGAGAAAATCCATTTTCCTCTTGCTGTGTAAAAAAATGATTTTTTTTTTTTTTTTTTTTTTTTAGCTTGCAAATAATTAAATAGTTCCTTTTGGTGGAATTAAAAAAACTGTGGTAAAAAGCTGAGTTTGGGGAGGTTTTCCCAAGGTTTTATTAAGTGTTTTTTACATTGATTTATCTCCAGTATCTCCTGGGAAGACTACCAGAATTTCTTAAAAAACTGAAGAGGGAGTATAGAATACTTCCTTGGAAAGAAAGTCCCTAATCAAAGTGGTAGTAATATGGTCCCCAGTTCAAAAGAGGCTCTGCAAAGTATTTAAATACCTAAAATTGGGCATAAACACTTCTCTGGACTGCATTTCAGTTAATTTCAAAGTGGATATCCATGGAATAATCATTATGTTTTGGTTTTTCTTTTCCTGTTGAAGTGATTGTGAAAACGTGACTCTGTGTTGGTAGTGCAGGTGTTGCTTTCAAAAGACACGAAGATTTCCTGAAGCTACCAAGTGACTAAAACAAATTGGGGCTTTTTGCAATTGCCACTTTTCAGAATATACTTGAACTGTATATTCCTTAGATGCCGGAGACCAGAGGTGAGAACTTGGCATCACTCTGTGCATTTCCATGGTGTGACAGGGACATGTGTTGGTCCTGCTTCCCACATCATGCAGACTGGGGTCCTCACAATTGTGGTCTCCCACCTGGACACACACTTTATTTCTGGTCTTGGAGAAACAAAAGGGGACAGAATATGCTTGCTTTATACTGAGCTTGAGTAGTAGGGACAAGTGTAGGGTTCATATCCAGGGATGGGAGCTCAAAAACACCCCCAGCTGGACAGCTTTGTGAAGAAGCACATTCCTGATCCAGCTGTAGAATAATTTAGACTGGAAGGGACCTCTTGAAGGTCTCTAGTTCAACCCCATGCTCAAGGCAGGACTAGCTTCAAAGTTAGATCATATGTCTGAGGGTAATCCCCAGCTGAGATTTGAACATCTCCAAGGATGGAGATCCCACAGTCTTTGTGACCCACCTCCCTTGTCTGACCATGCTCACTGTGATTTCATTTATCTTTTTTTTTTTTTTTTTCTTATTTTATGCATGACTTCCTTAGATCTATCACTGTGACAGTTGCTTCTTGTCGCTTTGCTCTTTGGAAGAATCTCACTATCTTCTCTATAGGCACCAGCAGGCAGCTGTCCCTGTTCAGTGCCTTTTCTCTGGGCTGAAGCAAACTCAGTGCTGAACCAAAGCCAGTGTTTAATGTACTTCAGACCACCTTGGTCGTCTCCATTGGACTTGCTGCATTCTCACATATCAGTTAAAAATAGATCTACAGAGAAATAGGGATGCATCTTAGTGTTGCTGCAAAAAGGAGAAAGATGAGTTGCAAGTGCCTAAAATACAGAATTATGTAAATATAAAAATACCATTTTATTCAGTCACTAAAACTAAAGGAGGCCTTGCAAGGCTGTCATGAAAAGATATATTGTAAACCCACCATCTGTTCCAAAGAAAAATGAAAATTAATTTGGCAATGCATTAAAAAAATAAATTACTAAAGATGCAAATAGCAGGAAATATAGAGTTCAGAGTGAAGAATGAAGCCTTAACTCTGCCTTCTTGAGCCTAAACTATGTATCCTATTATATAATTTAAAATCATTTGTCATTTTGTAAAGGGCTTCATGGAGCTATAACAATTTACATCAGTTGACTATGTGGCTGAGTAGTTGTGAACTATCTGCAACTGTTTTCCTATCAAAAAGTGCAGTACTTGCAGTTCAGCTTATTTGACTTCAGATTTATTTTACCCTTATGGAGGTCTACCATCAAAGCCAAGGCTTAAGGAAAACCTTTTGATTTAAAAATATGTTCTATCTTTAACAACTTGTTGGCTTTCATCTGCTTATCAATGAAATGCAAACACAACTCAGACAACCAAATACAGCTGATATTTCAGGAGGAAAAAAAATCTGGTTTGCTCACATATGCCTTTGTGTCTTTGACAAGCTATTGGATGTTGCTTTTTTTTCTTGTGGGGAGGAAATTACTCAAAATCATAGTTTTTGATCACTAAGTATTTTACAGCAAAACTTACCATGAATTAATGTATTATTCTCCTGCCTGAGACTCGGGTTCCTTTTTTGGGTTAAAGTGACAATCCTTGATTTCTTACCCAATTTCAGATGCATGTTGTTAACATTCACGCTATGAGTCCCAAAGGGTTATTAACTGATTTATGAGAGTGCAGGAGCTCTACAGTTTGTCCAGGAGAGGCAGGATCCTGGCTGTGGGCTGGGGAACATCTCAAGTTCTCAGCAGGCAGCTGATGTTCTCCAAGAAAAAAATGCTCTGAGCTTTGAAAGGTAAAGTAATTGAAGATGAATGTATTTAATTAAAAAAAAAAAAAAAAAGTGTTTATTCCAATAAACGTTTGTTTGTATTTCCTTTTAGCAAGAGCAATGGTGGTAAACACTCCTGAAGGTGTGTGAAGCCTGCAGTGCCTCACCGATACCCACTTACGAACCACCATAGATTTTTGTTTCCCTTTGACTTAACCTTATGGGATGTCCAAAAACTCCAGCATACCAAACTCTTGCTTTAAATAATTCATGTATTCTTGTTAGAAGAGAAACAAAAAAGGGGGGCTTAGCTTCAGCTTATTCAAAACTGAACTTAAAGACTGAAGGAAAATAAAAGGGCCTAAATAACTTGTTACTTACCTCTATCAAAAAGGAAAAGTGGCATAGACAAGAACTTGGTTTTGACAAATGTTTAAATTGTAATTTTAAGGACGTTGGTAGTAGACTGAACTGGAATTTATGATTGACCGCAAAATTCTGTATGTGTGCTTTGAAGTTAGCTATTGGAAAAAATCTGTGGTAGGCACAGGTTTTAATTTAAAATTATGGAGATATTTCTTAAATATATGCAGAATTCATGAATAAAATGTGAATTATTTTTCTGGTACAGTGATGTGCTTAGAAGACTGTAGCTGAAGGAATTAGTCATAAAGTTTTACCTTGTGGAGACTGAGGGATGCAGTGAAAAAGATAGCTGATGATTTCAAGCCAAAATCCATGTAAAATGATATAAAAGTATTAACAAAGCAATAGGATGGTTAATTCTGAAGGTGGAGTCCCATTTTGAGCTACTGCAGTCAAATTCGCATGTATCATTTTTCAAAATGAGCATGCAAAAGGCTTCCTCTATTGATTTTAAGGCAGTGGTTTTCTTTGTTTGTTGTGCCTTTGGTTTTTGTTTGTTTGTTTTTTACCATTATAGCTTGAATAAAACCTATACAGCTTTTTAAAACCCTTGTTATCCTGACGTTCTTGCCTAGATATTCCTGCCACTAGAGAGCCTGATGCTATTCTGGGATGAATAACAATGGTTGTTCAGGTAGTCAAAACTGAAAATAAAACAGTAAATAAAGGCAATGTAGAAAAAAGGGGATCAATGAGACCTGATAAGGACTTTAACACAGTGTTTTTCACAGAAATGTGGTAGAATGGAGCCAGAAGCACTGGCTCAGACCGAAGAGTCACCTCTCTTCTGTGTAGTGTTTTTCTTTCTGTTTATGCCAAGGTAGGAGGTGAAGGTCCATCACTGTTTGTGTCAGGCCTGATGATGGCTGAATTTAGCTCTTCCTTCCTCCTTTTCCCAGATGCAAGGACCTGGTTGCACCCGGAGGTGGCTGTTGGTGGCAGCAAGAATGAGGGCTGCTGACTTCTGTCAGGGACAAGGTGATATACAGAGCAGTGCCAACATCTCTCCATCTAAACCAGGAATTTGGGAGCTACTGGATAAGGCAGAGCTCCTGCAAGTGCCATTGCTTTTTTTTCTAAACATTTCTCCTACATATGTACCCAGTTATTTCAGGTATTGCATTTCCTAGAAATGCTGTTAATGGTTTTCTTCACAAGTCACTCCAAGTAATAGACAGGTGAATGGGCCAAGTTTTAAAAGAAATCACAATTCCTGCTAATAGCAAAGATGAAATTTGGAGTGTACGATTAATTTTTAGCCTTATAGTCCTAACTCAAAAAAATTTAGTTTCTCAATAACGTAGCATAATTTTACTCATGCATGTAGAACGTTTTCAACTGCTGACAGGAGTCTGGGGAAAATATTATTGAGAAATCTGTTAGACTTCAGAAAATGTAATTTGCTTACTGAGAGGTTAGTGTCTACCATGTTTGCAGAATTTACTTTGTGTAGAAAGCGTTTTTCTCAAAGTCTGTCTCTGTGTGTTTGAAAACTGCTTGTTTAGAGGAAACAAATGCATTGTGAATTCTCCCTTTCTTATACCTCTCTGACAAAACCAAGTTTTCTCCTGCAGATAAATGAATTCAAAGCAAATCATATTTGGTAACTAGTACAATTTCGGAACACCGTGCTTTGCAGTATGTTAATAGCCAGATAATGTAAATTTTATTTTTAATAAAACTGAATAAGAAAGTGATCATTCTTCTTACTGTCTTTTTAATTCCATGCTCTGATGCAACATCGTTCACAGAAGAAAATGTTATTACAAATACATCTGTGAAATGCAAGAGAGAATGACCTGGATGACCATTTCAGAATTCAGTACTGAGCAGTTATAAAATTAAACATTTTTAATTCAGAAATCTTATCTTGCAATTAGGAGTTTTTTTGTGTTGGTGTGGGGTTTGGTGGAGTATCTTTGTTGGTTTGGTTTTTTTTGGTTGTTGGGGTTTTTTGTTGTTTTTTTTTTTTTTATGATCTAGGGTTGAGGCTTCTCCCTCTCCTGTTCCTTCAGCAACCCTAACTAGCATATGCCAGGAACATCAAGGTCATTCACATCTATGGTCAGAGTAGTGTCACCTTCTCCAAAACCTCTAAGAGCTCAGACCCAGGAAGAAGTAAGACCAAGGCTGGGCATCCTGCTGTCTGACCACATCCTCAGATTTGGGCATGAACTTTCTGCTCGTCCTGCCAAAGGACTATTGTGGCATGATCAGGAGTGCCCAAGAATCACGGAGCCAAAGAGAGACAGTTTCTGGAGACACAGATATTCCCACTAGCTTTGATGGGGGTGTCCTGCATAACAAAGCTCAAGATCCATGAAGTTGCCTTATATTTCCTTCACTGTGGAAAGGTGATTTGGAAAAATGGTTGATTTTGTTCACAGCTTGAAAGTAAAAGCTATGTTTTGAAAAAAATACTTTGAAGTGTTTTGAAACTTTCTAGAGACTTTTTTTTAGACCAGCTATGTTGGAAAAATAAATGGACCAGTGACTGTGCTAATTCATCTGCATGTGCAGCTGCAAAATTATTTTCTGTGCACATAGTGCAAAACTTCTTCATAAATATGAGGTTTAGAGACCCTTTGGGAGTAATTAACTATAATGCAGAAGCAAATCTGGGTTCATTGTATGCACTGCTCATTTAAGAAATGTTTTTGTGCACAAAACCCATTAGTAAGTTTCCAAAACGTCCATGAATGTTAAACATTTTATTATAGGACTCTGAGCGCTTCTTATTTTACAAAAAAATCTAATGTAATCGCATGAACTACATCTAGCTTTTGATCCCTGCATAGTGAATTGCTGTGTTACATGTGTTGCATGGTGTATTCAAGAGCTACAATCTGGCTTTTAGTTATTTATTTAACAGTGATAGAACAGCTCTTTTCCTGTGGAGTACACAAAATGTTGAGGATATCCTCCAGATAAGTTGCACGCTATTGGTTTTATTCTACTAACTGTTCAACTTCCATAAAGTGTGGGGGTTTTTGTTGTTATTCTACTAATTGCTTTCCTTCTGTGCTTTTAGTCCTGTGCTGTACATGGTCATTAGGATCCTGACTCTGATGCAATGGGATGCAAAGCAAAGCTGCTGCTTTCGTTGGTTGTACGAGATTGGCAGTCAAAACTACAGACTTGTCGAAGAAGTGACTTAGCCAGGATTGGGAATACATGCCCTCAGCCTCAGTGGGTGTAGGGATGTGCCTGAAGTCAAGATTATATTTAATTTGCTGAATTAGGTCAATGCATGAGGCTAATGGGCTCCTTCTCCTTCAGAGGCAGTAGCGTGATGCTCTCTGGCCTGTATTACATGGGTAGTCAGGGGACATAATCTGACTTGCCCCCACTGTCAACTAATTTGTGGAGAAGCATAAATCATGTGAGATACTCTCAGGAAATCTGTCCTACTTACTGTGTGTGTGTGAGAGTGCTGATACCTGCACATGGCGGGGAGTAGTCCTGGGCAGCAGGCTGGGCATGCTGGGCTTACTGGCCCAGCTGCCTGCTGGTGATCAGCGCGGAAGCACAGAGGCACAAAAATAGATTAAGTGGAGCAGAAATAACTGCTCAGCTTTTATGAAAGTTTGTCCTTTCTCTTCTCTTAACTCTTTGTTAACTGTTTTTTCAGAGAGATTGATAGTATAGCATTGTATAAGTTGCATAATTTATGTTGTGTCTTATCCACCATTTATTTCCCACTAAAAAATGAAACGTAGTCTTCATCATTATAGGATAATTAATCATTAACATCTGAGGAGTTTTACAACACCTGTGCTTTACCTCAGAATATGCAAAATAAATCCAAATTCTTCCATTTAAGGTGGTGGTTTACACGGTGCTCTGGCTGCTGGATTGGTTGGAATTTCATTCAATTACTTTTTTACACAGCAGCAGAGCATCTGTGAAGTGGCTATCAATTGAAACATATTTTGCTCTCCAGACTTGATGTTGCAGTTTTCACAAAACATTTAATTAGTGATAATCAGCTTTTAACCAGCCAGAGCACACTGATGTGATTCTCTCCCTCTCTCCCCCATAATTGTAGACATAGTCTGTACCCATAAGATAAATTACTTGCTGTCTGGAGAACATCCTAGCCAGCAGGAAGAGAGACAGTAAGAATGTCATTTGTATGGGGATAAAGAAGGTGTTGTATATACTGTGATTTCAGTGAAGAATATACTTTTCCTTTCCTTTTCAGAATGGTGGACCTGGAAACCAGCTGGAGGTTGCAAGGTCTCCTTTCACTCAAGGTTGTTGGTCAGTGGTCAGCTTCCACCACACCCAAGGAAACTAGAAGAGCTTCACGCTAACTTCTGTAAGGTTTGTTTCGCTATGGAAGATCAAATTTTTTTCTGGCTCAGGTTTTGTGAAGTTCGGCATCTGCCTTGGACTCACAGTTTGGAAAAGGGATCATCTCTGAGGCACGGTTAAGACACAGAAAAACCAGTCCTAGACAATGAGCACTTTAAGTGCCACTGGAATATTACTCAGCTTAACGACGGTGTCTGTTACGCTGGATTTTAGTTTGCATGGTGGTCTGATGGCTTGGTCCTTAAGCAGCAATTTGACTCTGAATCAGAGTTTGCCTACGTCTGATCCTCTTAATGCCTCTGAGAAGGGTGAAGTCTCTCGGATGTCCGTGAGGGAGAAGAACTGGCCAGCCCTCCTGATCTTGGTCGTCATCCTGCTGACCATTGGGGGGAACATATTGGTAATTATGGCTGTGTCCTTGGAGAAGAAGTTGCAGAATGCCACAAACTTCTTCCTGATGTCTTTGGCAGTGGCAGACATGCTGGTGGGTATCCTGGTCATGCCCGTGTCGCTCATTACAGTCCTGTACGGTAAGTGGCTTCCCTCCTTGTTTGACTATATATGTTTTTGCAGGGAATCCCTCGAGGCTGCAGCAATCTGCTTTGCCCAATTTTTCATGTGTTGGGAGCTTGGGGATTATCAGTGTGGACTTGGCCATGGGTCTGTGCTGAGTTCAATGCTCTGCTGGGTGAGGGTGATGCTCTGCTGGGAGCAGAGCTTGTTTGCATGCTGCCAGGAACAACCTGTGAATGGTGTTGGCCTTGGGGTTATCTATTTATTTGTTTGTTTGTTTATTTATTTATGTATTACCACCCAGAGAAACTGCAACCATGAGTCAGCTTTTTGCCTTTTGGTTGAACTGCCCCCAAATTGATTAGGATGTAAGAGCTTAGGGAAAAAACAAGGAATATGTTTGGGACTGATCCAGCTCTAAGCAAAGTCAGAATCAGTCCTTGAGCTCCCACTGATATCAGTGGGATTTTAGCAAAAATGTAGTTAAGAAAGGAGGTTTGCACTGGTAGATTTGGTATCCAAATAAAAGCCTTCACTCTTGGCATTTATACCTGAGCTTGCCTATGTCTTTCAGGGGGTCACTTTGCCTTTCTGTGCCTCAGTTTATCTCTAACCTGAGAAGATGTAATCTGTTTTAAAACACACTGAGATCTGCATGTCTGGGTGTCAGCATTTATTGCTCCTAAACCATATTAGGGTTGGTGTGTTTGTGCTGTAGTGGGGCACGACTCCTGCAATCAAGTGTAGAATTACTGTTAACACTTCAAAGGAGTAAAATATCAAACACATCCAACTTTCTCATCTGTCTGAGACACCAAATACAGGGGTTTTCTTCAGCATGGTGCTAGGACTCTCCATCCCTAGATATTACAAAGGGGTATTGCGTTCGCCTCTGTATCTCTGATCATCTGTGTGTATACTCACGTATCAATATAATATGTGTGTGTTTAATAGGTAACAATCATTTTGGAAGTCTGTTTTCCGAGTTTCTTTGAAAAGTATTTTAATATTGATATTTCTTGGAAACAAATAATGCTGTTTACTTAGAGATTTGATTAGAAATTGGTTTACTGTCCTATAAAGTAAAATGTGGGGTTATTTATGTGACTTCTTTGCTTGCCCAAATGATTAAGTCAGACAGAGATTCATTTCTAAAACACATTGATCAAACCTACGTAATTCTAAAGCTTATATGACTTGTCTACAGTGAGTTAAATCAATATGTGATTTAGGTACAGACCTAGCCACGGAGATCTTATGCATAAAGCTTTGTATTTTGGACTGTCAGAATAGTTTTGTCTCTAAATCTTCTGTGTATTACAACACGTGTATTTTATTTTTAGCATTTTACTCTGGTTCCCTGGAGTTTGAAAGGGAGCATATAAATTCTGAATGATTTGATTGACCTGCACTTGCGTAAATTCTGGATTACCCAGTGATTCTAAAAAGGTGAATTTATGGAAGTGATCTTCCTACATACATACTTTCTGAGTCTTTGGAATCTAATGGAAATGGATTTTCTGTTCTGTCTAGAAAATGATTACTTAAGGTCATTTAAAGGTGTAAACCATGCTGCGTATTTAGAGACACATAAATATCATTGCTCTGAAGAGGAATTGTAATTATTTCTCTTTTCTACCAGAGAACCAGTATTAGCTGTTGATGGCCCCAGCACCTCTCCACAGGCAAAAGGCACTAAATAGAATTACTTTTTTTTTTGGCAAACATTATAATTTTATAACAGGCATAGAAATCTTCTGGAAATGCTGTTAGAAATGAGAATAGCTGCTGTTATTTCAGGGGTGGCTGGAGCCATGCTGGGTGCTGGCACTGCTCCCTTGGGCCAGCTCGGTGGCTCTTGCTGGGCTGGACCAAAGCAGGCATGTTGCCTTCAGACTTTGTGAGGGGAGGAGGAAAAGCTACATTTGGGGAAAACAGGCTCAGAGGAACGTGTGGACTGATTTGAATAGGACTCCTGTGAATTCACTTTTCTGTGTTATTTAAGCTACTAACTGTGGAAGGAAGCAACCAGGGCTCCAACAGCAAGTGGAGAAGGCTGCCAGAAGGAGTAGAGAAAGGCTGTCCCCTCTCCCAAGTGATTATTTGCTAATTCATGCTGAGAATATACACTTGGTTTGATACTCAGAAGCTAAAGGGCATGGGCTGACTGGTTATGTCTGAGACAGGACCGAAGGAAAAAGACTGAGACTGTGTCAAGGGTGTTGGTCCTCTTCAAATCCACCATACCATGCGGATGCCCTTTTCTGGGCATCTAGAAAAATGATTTAGGATATAAAACTAGCATGGCACGTCAACAACCTCAGCATTTGATGGTTCATGTAAATAAAACATGCATGCAAGAGCACAGAGAAAAAGCGGGTTAAACCTGTCACTCATCATTACATACAACTTTGACCAAATACAGCCATGTCTTTCTCAGATTCACATGTGCTGGAGTTATCATGCTTTTTGGAGTCCTACACCTGTTTTAGCTTTGGCAGGGAGGGGAGACAGGTATCTTGTATATTATACTCAGCTTGGTGGACCAGTTCTTATGGCAACATGAGACAGCAGCTGTGGAAAGGCTCTTGGCAGATTCACAACATTAACAAATGCTGATATAAGTGACAGCCTCCAGAGATCCATCACTTCTGCCCAAGACTGTTTTATCTGGTGTCATGAGTAACATCTCTGCACCATTGCACACACTGATTTTTGAGGACAAAATCTGGCCTCTTGTGTAACATGGGATTTCTTGGCTTAGTTTTCTTTAAGCTATAGTTTTTAAAAAAATGGTATTTCTTACAGCAGCCTGCAAGCACTCCGGATGCCACAGTGGCCAGTAGGACAGTGGACTTTATCTTGTTTTCCAAGAGCTAGAGGTCAGGAAATCCAAACATATACAAGTGCTTTAGTAGGTTTTATATTCTGTTTGACATGGTAGCACACAAATCAGTATCAGTGATTAAGGGGGCAAATATTCACACATCACCAGGATTGCTCTGATAATAATTGGGATTTATAGCCATGGACTGATCAAGAGAGAGCGTTAATGCTTGGAGACATAATTGTGAATGTTGAGTCATTTTTACTCTGTATATTTTACCCTGGGCATTCTATATAGTCTACATATTATGACACTGAGTGGTTTCAAAAACTGCCACATGCAGTAGAAAGAAATTTATGCAGCACATCTCTTCCAGATTTGTAGAAGTCACTTTTAATTTATGTAATCAGAAAGGAACCTTAAAAAATACATATAATAAATAGAAGAGCGATGAAGTAGTTTCCACATCAGCTCTCTCAGCCCCAATGATAAATTCTAGTTTGCAGAGTAGGTTCATTTCCTTTTTACTTTTCAGCTAATGAGGTACATGAAGTAGATTTCACTTCAAGCATAGCCAGAAGATTGAATAGACACCCTCCACAAAGACTTTGAGTTTTCAGTGGTTTTCTTTACTTAATTAAAAGAAGGAAAAAACAAGCTGTCAGTTAATTCAAGAATCTTATTACAGAGGAAGGGATGTCAGGATGCATCATGCTAGATTCTTCACCAGTTACTCAGTGCTCTGACATATTTATCAATTAGTCTTTCTTAAATGTCTTGAATTAATCGATGAGTGCATTTGACAACTTAGAACATTTTCCATGGCATACAGTTCCTAAAGAACTAAACAAATTCATATGCTAATTAATAAGCATGTATTGGGGGGGAGTAAATTAGAAATTAACACCATGTTTAATCTCAATGGAAAAACTTCTGATTAATTAAAAACACTAGTGTGGTAGGGCATAGGGTATTCTGCTTGTAATGAAGCTTCTGACAACTCACGGAGATTGTCTCCTCACCTCGGAACATTTTAGGGACAAGCAGTGGTAGGTCTGCATCATGTCTAGTGTTTACGGGCAAGAGAGGGCTGCTCGTTGTCTACTAGGAGTAGTGAAGGAATTGAAAGAGAATCTCATCGGCTCATCTGAGTAGAAATTACAGGAGGTAATTATTAAACTTTCTCCATTCTAATGAAACAGGCTCACAGCTGCTAACAAGTTGCCAGAGTGTGGCCAAAAGGGGGCCAGCACACCCGTCTGTGATTCCAGGTGCCCAGGCTTTTCTCTTCTCTTTCAGTTTCAAAACTCACTGTAATGCTGGCGGCGCAACACAGCTTTCAGGAAGGCTGGTATTAGATTCAATATCCATTTAGCCCCAACTGCTGGAGCAGCTTTGCATCCAGATTATTGTTATTATTGATAATTATCATCATTATTAGGTGGTGACAGAGATGTGCTGAGCACTTGCAACAGACTTTGCTGTTTATTCCCCTCACAGAGGGAAGGGGGGGAGCAGAAAGAGCTGTCAGTCAAATGGCCTGGTCTGCAGTCTTATTTCCCAAGACCCTGCTTTGCCTTTCTGGGGTGGTACTTGATATCAGCAGTGAATATCATGTAGAGAGACCTGATCAGGCAAGACAAGGGCAAAGTGTTGTTGAGTAAGTTCCTGGGTGCAGTCAATATCTGAAAGGGCAGATGGAGGGAGCATAGGGTGTTGGTAACGCAGATCTCCTTAGCGGTGCCAGGACATGCTGCACACCTTGATAATGCCAGGTATTTTCTGAAGCTGCCGTGAGAACGGGCCATCTGCTCTGTCATATTTTTTTTTTATTATTTTATTTTATTTCTTTTTTTTTTTTTTTTTCCCTGCTGATTCCTAGTAATGGCTCTTGAGGTACAGGTTGGTATTTACTGCTGCCAACCAGCCAACCTGTGCCCAAATGCCATGTAGCAAGGATGCAAGGAGTTAAATACAATTGTTGTTTTGGTCTTTCATTCTAAAAAAAAAAAAAAAAAAAAAAGAAAAAACAGATGAAACAAGAAATGATAATGGATTTTCCTTAACTTTTTTAGAGTGTTCATGATTGTGAATTAAATGACTGCAGTTGTGTGTTTGTGTAAGTGACTGTGTCAGTATACCCAGATTAATTAACAGTCTTCCCCTTCTGACAAACTCCTGGCTTAGTCTTTAGCTAATAATTTTCTAACCTAGTCATTGGCTTATGACCGACATAGCAAATTGGTTAGGTCACCTTGCATAATTTTAACATAAGTTGTCCTTAAATTCCATCAATGGTCTGAAAAAATGGTAAACCCAAAAACTGGCAGTGGACATTTTGTCCTGACCCATCACCCATTGCACTGCTTTGGTGTTGTCTTCCCTGTGCCATATTAACCTGCATGCCTCCCTGTGCCACAGCAGCATCGTCCCACTGCTTCTGCGCTGCTGGGTATGAATTCACACACCTGAGATGGGGGGTCCCTTTCCTCCCCCTGCTGGTTTAACTTCTGTGTTACTGCCACTAGTGATCGCTACTCCATGCTCAGCTCTGCTAGTGATGGGATCAGCTGAAATTTTTAGGTGTTCTGGGATTTTGGGAGCCCTCCCAGTCTGGCTGATGGGCAGAGCTGGTGTCATGGCAATGGAGAGCAGAAACACCATGTTGAGAAAATGAGTGAAAATAAGGACAGTATCCACCAGGGCTTTGTCCCTAGAGAGCACTTGCAACATCTCTGGCACAGTGGAAGGTTGAGGAGCTCTTTTAACATTAATATTTATCAGATTTAGCATTTGGACCCTCCTCGGGCTACATAAATACTAATTGCATCTCTCAGTACTGTAGTGAAGCTTTAAATATTTATATGATTGATATTAAGTATTAACACAATTGCTGTCAGGAGAAAGGTGAAATCTCACTTTGTTAGAATATTGCCCTTACAAATGATGCCAGAGTTAAAACACCTTCACTTGAAACGAACCAGTATGGAGCAATATCCATTCCCATACGTGTATTGCCTCTAATCAGTGAGCTGGGATGGTGCAGAGTGAAGGAGCAGAGGGAAAACTAGTTTTTTATGGCTTGTAGCCAGGATCCTTGGAGAACAGCTGAAAGTGAAGAGAAAGCAAAGCCAGAGACTGGCATAAGAACAGCAAAGGCAAATGCCTACAAAAGCCCTGGGGGTGAGGGTAAAGCCATGGGCTGCCAGCCCAGCCAGGGTGTGACCCAGTGCCAGCTGAGCCTCCCAGAGCCTTATCAACACCCACCTCTGCCTTGAGAAAATTGTATTTTGTCAGCTGTTCAGGTGTGTTTATAAGAAAATTATTTTAGGCATGTGGACGGGCTTTAGTCCCCTGATCTCCGGAAGTAAATGGCTTTGTTCTGAATACACACACTGACGTTTTGTGCAGGTGATGCTGAGAGCAGGATCTGGTCTGTGTGGGGCAAGGGTACTCTGAAGATAGTCCAGGAGCTGTGGGGATGGCTGCAGATGTGTGAGGAGGTGCTGGCAAGATGCACCTCCCTTCAGAAGAGACAACAGCGAGAGTGGAAATTATTTAAAGTCTCTGAAAAAAAGGCAAACTAAATAGTTACAGGTACCCTAAGCCTAGTAGCAGGTGCAATGAAAAAAAAAGGAAATTGCAAAATATAAATGGTTGCTGTTATCTAAAATATAGGTTAATCTCTTAATGAATGGAAAACCCTGTAGAATGAGTCTGGAGTATAGCTGCCAGACCAAATCAGAATACAGGTCCAACTAGACTAATATTCTGTCTCTGACGAGCCTGAGCAAAGCAATGAATTTTCCTGTGCCAGACTGTTACAGAAAAGCCTTCTCAAGGAGATGTTTCCTCCTAGACTATATTGCCTGGTGTTTGACTTGTGCCCTGTATTATGAGAATTATATTCCCTGTTACCTGTGTGTCTCAAGGTTTTGTTTGGCACTTTGTGATATGATATTCAGGTTCCTAGAAACGGTCAATCATTTAAAAACTCCTGCCAAGTCATGGCCTTAGCTGCATCTTGACTAAACCAAATTCCAGGTGGCAGCTGCACTATTTTCAGAAATTATTTTTTATGCACATTAATTTTAAGTGCATGATCTTTCTGTTTGCACTGAGTAATCACTACAATTTATTCTTCTGCTAGAGCGTGAGTGAATGGAAACACCAAGGCTGCTTGCACTATCTACTGCTGCTTGCACTATCTACTGTGACACAATCTCAGAGATGGTTTTTTCTTTCTCTCCGATGACACTTTGCACGTGGGATGTGTGCAATGTAATTTATATCCAACAGCATGAATTAGTTTGTTGTCTTTTGCCATCAGTGAAACCCATTGGCTGCCATGCTATGTGTTCATCCAGCAGCATTTATTCCCTTTTGAAGTCCTCACAGCTTTCTTATAACCTCAGCTAACCTAAATAACTCTGTGAAACCTAACACCACCCTACCTCATTGTTCACCCTCTTTCCAGTTTATTAAATACATAGAAAACTTTATTTCAGATATTGAGTATCCTGCTACTGAGTCTTCTCCACATGAACCACTGCCTGTTTACCTAATGTGACAAATGGGATTAAGTTGTGGCACATCTGTGTTGCTATTGGGAAAGGAAGCTCCGTACTGTCTGCCCTGAATCCATGTAAAAGCTTCTCTTCTGCTACCCGGGGTTTAAATTGTGCTTAGAGTGAGGAGAGGGGGCAGAATGCCAAGTAGCCTCTTGGATACTCTCTGTATCCTGTTGAATGCAGGACCCTGTTTTAAAATATTTCGAGACAGCTAAATGTTAACTTGCAGGAATCTCTGGAGCCTCTGAAAATATTGCACCCTATGATGACACCCTGCTTGGTCATGTTTGGAAATTCTGTTAGAACCTACACAGGTTTAGCCTGTGTTGGTCTGGTCAAGTGAGAGACAAAGGGTGAAGATCTGAAATCAGCACTAGAGAGGGTGATTGCTGGCAAGAAGAGGGAGTGATGCTACGGGCCCTTTCTCAGCAGTGATTAAATTTGGTCACTTGTATTAGCATCAACCTCTTTGAGTAGAAACCTTTAGCTATTAATTATACTAAAAAGCCAGCTTTGCTCCATACACATAAATTTCTTTTTAGTTTCACTTTTGATCTCATGTGAGATTACCCATACCTCGTGGTTTTGGTTTTTATGTTGTTTATTCTATCTTTTGGTGAAATTTTTAATGTTAGGCTTTGCACAATGAAGACTGTAAGCCAGATTAGTTGGGAAAGTGTCATCATCTGAGCAGTGCAAAGCACTTTGAAATAAAGACCATAGTGCTCTGTGGTACTTCAGAGTCATCTTTTTGCTAGACTTATTAAGGCAGAATTGTTTTTAAAAATTATTACAGAATTTAACTTATTCTAGCCTTTTGTTATTCTTTCTCATTATTTTGACATGTCTTTTTATTGATATCTTGTCTGAAAATCTTATCAAGGTTTTTGTATTCTTTTGTTATAAGAGATGAGAAATCAGATTTGATATTTGCAGAATGGCACCAATGTGAGCTGGATACAGTCATTTGGACTTTTTTTTTGTCTAATTGATGAAATTCCACTTGTTCATCCAAGGAGCCACCCCATCCCCAGGACGGGAAGGTTGTGAATGCATGACTCTGGTTCAATATTCTCCATTGAGATAAATACTTTATAGCAAATTAACATGAATGCTGTATCTATCTTTTTGTGTCTTTCATTTTCACGATAAATCTTATAGAAAAAACTGTTGGACACTCTTCTGGAAGGCATGTTGCAGTCTGGCAGTAGCTATGCAAAATAATTTAAAAATTATTATTATTTTTTTAAAAAAAAAGGTTTAGCCCTTGCTGAAGATGAGCTTGAGGTCTTTGAATTTTTTGTTGTCTTCCTTGCCAAAAGGTCATGTAACAATACAAAGACCATTAAGAATATTGGGTGGACCAGGAATGTAAAAGGAGAACAACTGATGTCAAACTATGGATGCAGTTAAGTGACAAAAGGTGTTTATGTGGGCACAGCTTTCCCCAACAGAGAGACACAGGGCTGAAACTTGTTTTTATTTTCAAGAAACAACCTGTTGCCGGTAATATCAGTACTGGTTGTTCCCATTATCTGGGAACGTTGATTTGACTGAAGTGGTTTCTTTATACACTCCTTTCTAAGCCCCCTAGAAATTTAAGTCCTTATTAACTGTGAGCAAGAGAAAGATCAAAAATGAGCAGTCCATAAAACAGAGAAGGGTTGTTTCCACCTCTTCCATGATGCGCTGCTGCCATGCTATGTCTAGCAAGACACAGCACTGATGGTGAGCTGCTGGTCTAGGAAGGAAACAGTGAAAAGTTTCCTGGACAAGCTTCTATCTTGGCTTGCTTTCTGCTGAGTTTCTGCTTTTGAGACAATGCATGGAGCTCAGCTTCAAGGCTTGCAAGCAAGAGAACAATCCATAAATAAATCCTATAAATTCAAGGAAGCAAGTTGGGGAACTCTGTGCTGCCTACAGAAAGACTGTTGTCAATTAGGAGGTTTATTTTAATTTTGTTAAAGCATTACCTTGAGTAGGATCTAACTTCTGAACAGGGTCTCAACCTAAAGGTGGGTAGAGCAAGAAGTGCTACAGAGTGCACTAGCACCTATGGAGAGTCGTTTTGCATCACTTCTAACATCTGCAGGACCTGTCTGTCTTCTAGTAGATAAAATTATAAGTGTTCAGTGTTTGACCTGCCATAATTTGTTTAGGCAGATGGTAATGTCCTTTATCAGTAACTGAGCTGTTTTTTTTCTGTGTATGCTGCAGCTGCATGGGCAGATTTAGAAAGCTTGTCACTTTTAATATAAGAGGAACTGGCCCCATAAAAATTCAGATTTTAGTAAAACCTTGACTTGCATTGTAAATTCCTCCAAAAAATTCCGTGAGACCCACTGTAAATCTTCTGTATGGAAGTTCTTTTCTCTCCCTCAGGACAAATCTGTCCCTTCTTCAGCAGGTCTCTGCAGCAACAGCAGCTGGTAAATTTGCAGCATTATTGTAGGAAGGGGGATGTGACAGCCAGGAACATATTTCAGAATATTGAGAGGGAGAGGAGCAGGCAGGGCTTGCTGGTAGTGTACCCCAAGTATTGTCTGAATTGTACTCTTGGAGATCCTGTGCCTCACAAGAAAGGATCCCAGGCAGCTCCTTGTGTCAGCGATTCCCTTTGTGTTTCGCAAGACAATTAGAGTCTTTCCTCCCACCCATGTGAGAGCTCATAGCCACACCAAACCCCCGTCCAGACCATGGTCTTTACTGTGGGCAAAGTGTAGGGGCCAAAGTCAGAACAATACTGTGGGGCAACAACATACAGCTGCAACCATCTGTAACTATCACCCAGCCTCCCTGATGTTTTGATATCCATCTCAACTGCACTGCCATCTGCTACCTGATGTAGGACAAGTGAACTGGGTGTTAACTGGCTGTAACAAATGCACGAGTATCCCTCTTGTGCTCAGCAAGGCTCCACTGACTTCAGTTACTGCTTTGCACTTTCCTTCTGAAAATGAATGCCGTTATTCTTCGTTACACACTCTGGAAGAGAATGCTTTACTCAGTGAAGGTGCCTCTCTCCTGTAGCTGCTCTGCTATAGCTCATGGGAGCCTGGACTCCATTGTGCTACACACCACTTGATACCTTGTGTTGCAGAAAAGTGGGGAGCAAGGACCTCTCCAGCCACTGCTCTGGAGACACATAGCACCCTGAGTGAGTGTACCATGGTAAATAAAACCGCTCAGAGTGCTTCTGTCTAGTTACATTTTTTATTAAAATATGGTGTGTTGCCAAAACTGAAAACTGTATGGTAGTTTACTCATGTCTGCAGCACTTCTCCTGGGAAGCTGAAAGAGGAATGGGTTTATTCTTCTTGTTGGTGAAGTATTTTTGCAGCATGTGGGAGTCCAAGTCCCCATTCTGCCAGTTTCATGATGATCTGTTGCGAAGAATTAAAAATTTACCCAGTAACATCATAATCACTAGGGCATATTGAACTATATTTCAAGCTGTAAAGTAGAACTTGTGTCTTGAAAGTGTGTATTTTTTTAACATAACTTTATTGTTGCAACTATCTTCAAAAGTTCTTGTTTTTATTCAAATGCTGAATGAAAACACTTCCAACCCTGTAACACTGCTTGGAAACTCTAATGCTGTCCTTCAGCATGCTCAAACAGCAGAAGCCACTCCAGCGCCATGAAGCTGTGAGGTCCAGTCTGTGATTTGCAGGCGTCTGCTGTGGAGTCAGCAGCTCCCTGAAGCCTGTGGGACACAGGAGCTGCTTTCTGTGGTCCGCAAACACCTTTCTCCAAGGAAGGAGCTCGACACGTCCATCTCTCACAGCGATGGAGACAGTTCTGCCTTAACTCCTGGCATGCAGCAGCTGTTCCCCACAAGCTTCTTGCCCATCACCTCAGCATTCCTTGGGTTCACTTGCATGTGGCAAGTCTTGTCTTTCTTTCCAGGAGGAGAGCAGAGGACCCCTTGCCTTAGGTATCTAATCTTGCTTCCTGTGCTGCTGAGCACTGGATGATGTAGCAAAGGGTTTGTTGTTGCAAAGAGGATTTTCCCCAGAGTAAACCAACACCGGCCTTAAGAGAGAGTTTGAATGGCACCTTTCTTACCTGCTGTAGACAGGGCCTGACAGTTTTGTGCCAGGTCTTTATGACTCATTTGAGCTCAGCTATAAGTCACATTGTGGAGCATCAGTTTATGGGACTCCGAAGACCAACTTCTGCTGTCAGATACAGAGGCAGAACTATTACGATTTAATTTTTTACCACCTGCCTCTTTCTTGTTATTTCTTTTATTTCTGTTATTTCTTTACTCTGTGCTGTCTGTATATCACCTAACCCCAGCTCCAGGCTACTTCTCAGTGTAGGCAGAGGTATTCTTTATTACCCCACCATGTTCTTTTCCATTGACAAGAGGATCCTGTCCTGTCCTGTTTTTCCCCCTGTGCTTAAAGGTGGACCTAAGGGATGCACCAGGGAAGATACTGACTATGCTAAAGTCAGTAGAAACATTGTCAGCAAGTTCAGAGGCATTTGGGCTTTTGCCAGAGCATTTCTCTGCTTCTTCCAGCCTTCTTTTCACTCCTCCTGCCTGGCCATGACTGTAGCTCTTGGCATGACTGTGGCAGTATCCTTCATCTAGAAGGAGCAACATGATCCAAAAAGAAAAATTAAATCACAAAGAGATTCCAAGTAGAGTTTCCTGATCCCACAGGAATACTGGAGTGATAAGGACTTTTTGACTTGTAGTGTCCTGTTGCTTGCTAACAAGTAACAGCAAGACACTGAGCTACTGCAGTCACATCTTACATCTTCCAGAGCCTGTTTCCTTCCAGCTCTGCCTGCTGGTTGGGTGATGAAGACAGGATCTGTATGTGTCAGTGTGTAACAACAGCCATGACGAATCTCTGAGCACCTTATTACAAAATCAAAAATTCATCTCTTTGCCAACCTCAGCTTTCTTGCAAGAAGCAGTTTTTAAATAGAAAATCCTAACGCTGCAGTGTGAAAAAAGCAGAGCCTCCATGTACCTTTGTACTTTGTAAGAAGTAAATGTGCTTTGCAGCTTTCCTTCTGAAGTCAGTAAACTGGGCTGCTCCCCTTTGCAGTTTTATCCAGGGGAACCTGTTATCATTATTTCCTCTCTCACAGCTCCATTAGGACACAAGAAGTCATCACTAGGTCAGTTAGGCACATCATCTCTAAACCATTTAAGGCTGTGAAATAAAGCTAGAAGCTAACTAATAATGAGAGTGGGTTGCAGAGCAGGTTTCTGTAACAAAGCCTCAGTGGACACTTGCTCAGTGGAGGCAGGTTTTTTTGCATCACTTGCAGCTCCACAGCTCAGCTTGAGACATGGTCTCAGCTTAGAACACACCATGAAAACAATCCTAGGTAAACACTAACTGTAAAATGTGACCCAGGCATCTCAGTGAGGATGTTTCTTTGGATACAGCCTCTACACATGGCAGAAAAGACTGGCAGTGTCCACCTTTGTCCTCCGCCCAAGTTCCTGAGAAGTGAAGAGAAATGTTAAAACACTCTAGATTATTTCAGTGGATTAACTGTTTCATTACTTGAACATATGGCCTAAAAGTTTTCTAATTTGCCCACAGTGTGTATGCTGTATCCAATCAGGGAGCTATTTTTCATATTTTAGACACTAAATTGGACAGGCATGTCTTGCCTGTCCAGTGTCATTGAGAATTGCCCATTCAAACTAAACCTTTTATTTTCAAGTATGATTCAGACTGATTTTGAATGGCACACATTTAAATGCTGTTATTTAATGCAAATAAAGGTTTAGATCAAATTATGTTTTTATCTCATCCTTTTGCTAAAAATCTTTGGAAGATGCAATGGGTTTTAAAATTCACAGGAGTGTAAAGCCTCAGAAACCTGGAGTGTGTATAGCTACATTTTTGTTTTACAGTACTGTTGTCAATTTAAATACAGCAGCAGTTTTAATGTTGTCAGTGTAATCTTCTCATGCCAAATTTCCTTCTAGATCAGTGAAAGTAAATGTACTTTAAAATGCATGAATCTTTGTTTACTTTTTTATGACAGTAGCTTGCTAGATCCAGTAGGAGCTTTGTGTGTTGCCTCATTGTAATGAACTGTTATGAGTTTAGTTGAAAAGAAATATAAACTCACATAGTTTGTAACAAACCAGGAATTAATACAAGACAATGAGAAAAGCAGAATTGTTATAAATAAAAACCCTATGAGGATAAACGGTTCCATAGATAAATTTGCTGGTTTATGAAGGTGTCAGGCAGATCACTGAGATAACAAGTGAAATGAAGACAGCTAATGTGTTTCTCACAGACAGTTTGAGTTTCATCTGAAAGGAAGAACATCATCACCTCTGGGTGCTGGGCCATGTGAGACACGGCCAGCCAGAGTGTCCCTTAGGTATGTTTAATCCCCTATTCTTAACCTCTAATTTTTAAAATAAAAAGAAAATATTTAACCAGAATTTCAGACATTTTACCAAGATTGGGTTTATTTTAGTCTGTGCCATTGTACGTATGTATTTACCTGTGATATTTCTTACAGGGACTTTATCTTGGATACGGATGCTAGTCCCAACCCCTTTGCAAAACTTGTCTGGTTTCAGCTGTAGCTTGGGCCTCCCTCATTCTCACAGTCTATTTGCCACCTGGAGAAAGACCCAGTTAAAATGTGCACTGCCTCTCCAACCACACCACAAAGCCTGGTGTTCAAGCAGCACCTGCTCAGTGACCAGGGGAGCTGTCTGTGAGCTGACATTTGCTTTTATTGAGTTCTGTAAACAGTGTGATTTTTAAATTTTTTTTTTTTTTTAAGAAAAAGAAATGGAGAATAAAAGAGAAAGATGAATAGCAAATTCCACAGAATAGCAGAGCAGAAAGGATAACAATTCCTCTTAATTTTCACCAAACATTAAATTAATTTAGGAAAGCAGGAAATAAAGTACTATTTTAGAAGCATCATATGTGTGACCTGGAGTTTAAAACACAAATGTGACCACAGCAGCCTGATCTGAGCTGTGACAAATGAATACATCTCAATGGCTTCATCCATTCTGTCCATCCCAAATGCCCTGTACCAGTTATTACTTTAACTTCTCTTTTCTCTTACCCATAAAAGCTCTTGCTTCCCCTCCTAGAAGGTGCCTGAAGCTAAATCTAGCAATGCTTTCATGCACCACATATCTAGGACGTATTATCTTACGCTGAGAACTTGCTATCTCTTCTCACTCACCCCAGCAGAGTGAAATTGGGATGAGGAACTAGTTAGTAGCATGTGTTTCTCAGCACTTGCCAATGAGCAGTTATCAATTCCAAGAACAGCCCTACTTGCAGTCTGTTGTAAAGATTAACATATGGCTCATTTTCCTGCGCTGGCTGTAGCTGCAGACATTGGAGAATGTAAGGGGAAATGCAGATGGACTCCAAGGATGGTCAGGTGTAATTCTGTACTCTGGATGTGTAATTGAAAAACTCTCATGCTTGTTCTGTTTGGAAATTATGCCCTGCATTCACTTGGGAGGTCTGTTGCTGCATGCAGATGGATGCTTCATGTCAACATTTTGCTGTGTGGTATATTTGTGTACATCCTATCTCATTTGTTGCTTTTATTGTGTTATTGGCAGAATTTTGTGACAATAAGAATGATTTCATTTTAGTGTATGGTAACCTCAATATTCTTTATATTATTAATACAACAACATCAGAATTTCTTGCCCAAGGGCTCAACCTGAGTGATCGTGAGATGCCAAGACTTCAAGGAGTAGACTACTGCATCTTTTGAAGAGGTGCATATAATGGGCCAACTCACCCTTTGAGCTCATAAATGTGGAAAAATCACTGCCATTATGCAGGCCAATGTAGAGAGCTGATTTACACAAGACAGAAAGAAATACAGAGAAGCAAGTGAAATCTCTGAAAAGCGCTTGGATATATTGTAAGACAAATATACCAATGTGTAATACATCAGTTTAAATTATAAATGTTGCCAGGATTGGGTCAATTAACTCATAATTAACTCAAATTTTTCTTCTACTTCCTTTCACATCTCTCTGTTGAATTGATGTCATTAAATTCTACTCAGCAAATTATGATTTTCACATTTCTCCAATTCACATGATATATCCCTTGAAATTCTGTTTCTGGAGCTGTCTGTTACTCACTAAAATATGCGCAAATACCCTTGTAGGTTAGTTCATTTCCCTGAGACCCAATGGTAAGAGTAGCACTTCATGTTTTATCAACACATGCTGGGAAAGAGGCTCTGATGTGATTCATCTGCTTGCATGGTAATTAAATGGAAATTACATTGATGTAAGAGGGGCCACATGCCAATTGCTCTGCCTTGCACTTATTTGCACACTGCCTCATTGACGCAGTACAACCCTTTTCTGAATGGGCAACTCACAAGAGAAACGGAATGGATCCTCACTAGCTTTTCTGCCAAAATTGTCATTAAAGATGCTAATGAGATGAGTGGAATTTGGGCACAAGCCTGTCATGGAGTCTAGGCTATGATTACCAATATGTGTTATATTGACATTTTGGATTCATGCATTAGTTTCAAATATATATTCTGTATTTTCTGATTGTAATAAGTCTTGTTAGAAAACTTTACTATTCCTGCAGGAACTCTGATAAGCATGGTGACAGCAGTAGGTTTAGTGGGTGAATCTCTCCTCCAAGATTCTGTCTCGGTTCCTAAATGAAAAAGGTTCAGAACTACAAAGTTCAATGAGTAAGGCAGAGATATGAAATATCTAGTTCCTCTATCAACTCTTAGGTATAAGATTTTATGGGCAAGGCAGGATGGTCAATAAAGTTATGTTGATTTTCTGTTATTTTTTGGGTGGTTTGATTTCCATTCCTGTTGACACATTAGCAGCAGGCTCTCTTCTCCAGCTGTGCTAGATTTATCAGGACAGACCAGTTGTTAGTCTGGCCAATCTGTTTCCACCTTCTGATGTATAACTTTTTTTTGCAATGTGTTTATTTTAAGTAAATTTGGGTGTTTTGCTTTTTTTAATGAAAATATTTTTCCATCCTCAGTCGGAGGCAGCAGCTGTAGAAAAAGGTCTTGGTGTTGTTGAGATATGGAAATTATATCACGGGCTTTTACCATACCAGTTTGGTACCCACTGGGATGAAGAAGAGTGTAAATGCGTGTCTGACACCTATGAATATTGATGGCTGGTTTTAGGAGACAGCGGAGCTCTGTCCTTACGTCTGCATATTTGTTCTGAATGATAACTCCTTCTTATTCCAACACCTAGATTTTTAATTTGGTGGGAAAAGTTTTAAATTTGCTAGTTGAGCTTTTCTTGACTCCTTTTGATCAGCTGATCTGAAATGTATGGAAAAATATTGCATTTTAACACAGTAGAAGCCAAAAGTTTTGAGTCTACTGTTAAAAATCTAGCTAGTTGTCTCCACCCAAGATGTACCACAGCAGAACAAGGTTATTTGTTATAACATGGAGAGTTGATGTTGACAAGCATGAATATGGGAAAAACAACTTCCAGGATGAAGTCTTTCATACATACGCTTTACACCTTATTTTATGTACATTCCTTAATGATTTTTCCAAGCTTTTTCTAGTCCATATTGGGATAAGTAATTCTTGTATCTTGGGAGTAACTAGTTCTACTATGCCACCCATATTACTCATTTACCTTTGTTAAATCTACAGCAACAATTATTTTATTATGTTTTGCTAGATTATGATATTAGCATGTTGTTTTATTATAATAGTCATCTCTGGTTTTGATTTGTAATCAAGTGCAAGATTACACTGCCATGGTAGTATAACCATGGTAATAAAGTGATGTTGCACTTGTTTACAAAGCAAAAACAAGTCTATAAAAACCCCCAATGGTATAACTTAACTAAATACAATTTCTTTAGTTTCTTTTTCCACCTCATGAGACCACTATAATTTTCTGGCTTATAGGGTTCTTTGTAATATATCAGCACACCCACACTTAATTTATCCCCATCAAGTTAAACTTCTACTTCATGTTAATGGCCTACAATTTCTGCAAAACTCAACAATGAAGGAGTACAACCGTACCTGGATGGTGGTCATATGGTAAGTTTCACTTTGCCGTCTGGAATATGTTTTACATGCCAAAATATTATTGTGAGAAATGGGATCATCACATCCTGCATTGCTGTTTTCAACACAGGCTTCTCATGATTCAAAACTGCAAACCTGCATCATTTGTCAGCAAGTTATGAAGTCAGGCAAGACTGATGTTGCTGCCTCTTTGTTTTCTTCTTGGCTGAGGGATGTCACATGAATTCCAGGATGTGAGAATGAAAGTAGATGTGTAGGCATAATCTGAAGCATTTCTAATTCTGTTCCAGTCCTGTTTCAAGGAAGGACAGTGATTCTTTTTAATTGGGGCAGGTTGCATGTGCACAGGTTACTTTGCTGAGTTTGCTCATGGTGGCCATTGAACTCTTAGGAGACGATGCTCGCTCACAGATTTGGCTTGTTCACAGATTTCCTTGGGATTACTGCATATGAAATAGTGTTTATTAGCAAAGTATTTCCTTGAGAAAGCCACTGAAGGTGCTGTTGTATCACTTTTCAGACTCCCACGGTAAAAGTTTCTAATGTGACACATTCCAGCCTGACACTTCTCCTGTAATGAAAGGTTTCTCTGCTGTTGGTCAGAAGCAGCTTTGGTACAGTGGCAGAAATGCTTTGCAAGTGAGAGGTTTTCATCTAAGTTATTCAGTGTCAGGAGCACAGTAGATGGCACTCAAGGATACAGAGCAGAATTTCTAGGCATCTTAGTGATCCCCAAATAATTGATTTTTTACAGTGGCTTCTGTGGGGCACTCTCACACTGGCATTTCTACCTGTACCATCACAAAAACCAGAGATGCCCATTGTCTTGGAGGAAACTAAAAGGGAAATACATTTTCTAAGTTATTTGTTCTGAGAAATACTAGAAACATAAATAAACATCTGTGAGTGAGACCAAAATATGGCTTATTTCCCTTGATTGAAGTGATTTCTTGCCATTATGAGTCTCACCGACTGCTTGTACTGCCTTTTAACCTCATCAGACAAGCAAACTGTGACTCATGCTGGCATGAAGTTCAGCCAGACAATTAACGCACTGTCCCTAATAGCTTTCCTGCTGTTGAGGAAGGTGCACTGTACAATAACAAGGAAGACTGAGCCACTGAACTACTTTGATATCCCTAAATTTATAAAAGCACTTGAGAGTGGGTTGCACTTTCCATTGACATTAGACTGGTTCAAGTGTAGCACTGCACCGAAGAAGAGCCAAAAAAATGGTTGTATCCTGGTCACATCCAGTAGCTTGCGAGCAAATGGGAGGCAAAAACACTGCTGCTTTTCAAACTGCAGATCTTGCTTTGGCCTCATGTTCCATTTTATAACCTGAGATGCCATTCTCTACATCCACATAGAGGAGAAAAAAATCCTAACTGTGCATGCAAAGTATGCCAGGCTCACAAAACTCCAAGTTGTACTCTCCAAGTTAATGCTAGTGATTTGCAGAAGTTGGTTTAGGGTATGTCAGTTGTTATTAAATTGGCCTTCTTCCTGGAATATGTAGTAAAAGCATTGGCTAGTTGAAGGTCAGAGACCTGTGCACTCAGAATATGGAAACTTTTATATCCAATGAAGGAAAGCCTTATTATTTATATGTCTTTTTCCAAAATCAGACATTTTATCAGAACTTGGAGGGCAGGTTCTTCAGCTGCATTGCCAGGAGGGAGCCTGAGCTGAGAAATAAGATTAATCCCAGGTGGGCTCCCAGACAGCTGTCAGGATGGCACAGACATCTGAGCTGCCACTGAGTTATGCTGAAATCAAGCCAAGGACCTAAAAAATCCCTCTCTGTATGGTTTTGTGTCCTCTCACTATCATCAGAGCCAGTCCTAAAGTAGAGCCATAGTCTAAACTTTATTTGATATTAGAAACTCTGGGTTCAAGCAGATGGCTTCTTTGTTCCAACCAAGGTAACTGCTCAGCAGCCAGCTGTAATCTGAATAATTCCACATAATTTTCAATTTTGAACTTTAGTTTTCTCAAATGATCTGTATGTTTTGGCAGCTATTTCTTGTGATAATGGATCTTTTTCAATTTCATCAGAAATGGGAAAAACCACCTGTTATTGTCACATGTTTGTGCAATTTGTTATGAAACAGTTTTTTGGAAAATATTTATGGTTTTACATTTAGAAGGTATTCATTTGGGGTCTGTGTTTGCTTGTGAGCTTATTTTCCAGTGTGGTGTTGGTTCAACTATTGTTTTATTAATTGTTTAAATAATGGGTGAAGGCCAATCCATAACCTGCATGAAGGAAATTAAAGGGGAAGCCACTGTCCTGCTATTGTGCTGACATACAGAACATCAGTAGAAAGAAAAGGTTTACTGGTGTGAATTTTTATTAGATTGTTGTTTCATTTAGCTAAAGTATTATGAAGAACTTATATTACAGAATTGTGTGAAGAGATCATATCTCTGTTGGAGTTAAAATGCTGTAAGCATTCCTTTATACGAAATTGGTGATACAATTCAATTAATTGTACCATTGCCCGTTAACTGTCTATAACATCAATGTAAAAATTCCAGATGCAGTACAGATGCTTGAACTGCGAGCAAACCACATTATTTTCCTCTGACTTCAAACATAGTTTTAGTCTCTGCCAATAAATGAAAAGATGAATGTAACATATGAATTCACGGAATGACAGACTGCACCAGAATAGTTTGGTATTTCCCTAAGAGAAGAGATGCTGCCTTAGCAAACATTTTATTAGCAAGGTTATTTTAAGTGTAGTATGTAATAAAGCTGGCTCCTTGCATTTAAAATATTACTTAAATGATATACAAGCAACCTTTCCCTAGATCAGATAACTACATCCATTCTGGCTTTAAATAGGTTTCTTTCTTAAAAGTCCTGTCAAGACTGCAAGTCATTGCCATACTAGATAGAAAGCAAAACCTAATACAGTTGTTTAAAATTCCCTCAAAACAGCACAGTGGGCACAATTGTTTAATTTGCAATAAAAGACAGTCACATCAATTAATCTCTATAACTTGTGAAGAGGGAACCAAAAGGCCTTTGGAGGTGAACCCAGCTCTGCCAGGGTTTCCTTCAGTGGTGGGGGGTTTCTGATGGAGACACCACACTGTCCTGTGCCCATTGCATGTTGCTCCCTGCCCGAGGGCCACCCGTGCCATGCTGGCAGCTCCACGAGGTGAAAAACAAACAGCTGAAAGGAAATCCAAAGCTCAGGAACAGTGGCATGGCCCAGTTTGGATGCGACTGATGGCACAGACTCAAGTAAATCCTTTGTGTGGTGTTACAATGTGGCAAAATAGCATCTTCTAGGTTTGAGTCAAGTGCGGGTTGCCAGCAGTGGTCTCACCAACACTGTATCTGGACCCAGTGTCACCCTCCTTGTCTTACTAGGTGGTCTCTTCCACCCTCTTTGCCACCATATCTCCTGAGAGACCATTTTCTGCTGAGCATCTCTTGGTACCCTCAAGCCTTTTGATCTTTCAACATTCAAGAATACAGTTCCTCTCATACAAAGCATCTTCATTCTTTGTGTGTAGCTTATGTTCCAGTGCTTGGCTGTGTTAGAATATACAGTATTTAAGGGATGCAGACAGCTTTAGGATAGTCTTTTTTTCCCCTAGAAAAATGCAGGCTAGAAACTTAAACTAAATTTCTCATGTAACCTGGTGCCCGGGAGTTCAATATGTCAGAAAAACATTAAATTCCACTCTGATGATAAATCAGCAGCATTGGCAGTGCTGCCCTTGAGACCAGCTGTTCCTCTAGCCAGGAAGCTTGACTGCACATTCGTAATCTCTTCTGTGGACGTGCTGGTAATCACTGAGGATTGTGGAGGGTCAAGCAAGATGTTCTGTACTTCTCAGGCATGATGGATATTCTCAGTGCTCTTGGTTGTGTGACTCTCAGGGTGATACGGATATCTTAGAGTAATTTGTCTATGTAAATCTGAAGGAAATAAATTAGAAAAAAAAAAAAAAAAGAGATACATAGCTTTATACCTACTGATGTGGCATTTCAGGCTGAGAAATACTTTACTTCCTAGATAAGAGAGAAGAAAATAATTTAAATTCTTTCATTCCCTTGGGAATAATGCAATGAAGTAATGTTAAAATTGTGTGTAATTGCTTTCTATTTTTGTAAAGCCTGTGGCAGCTATGAAACTTTAAAGGGAACATGGGAAAGCTGGTTAGTATAAAGTGCTTCAGTTGGAATACCTTAATGGTGCAATGGGGGTAAAAAGACTTTTAGAAGTGGGCAAGATAAGCTTTTTCCCACAGCCTGCAACAGTTGACTTCTGTGGAATGTGTGAAATAAACTTCAAAAACTGCAAAATCTATCAGAAAATGACAGGTTTTGGGTACGTCTTCTGGGTGGTTGTTTCCCATTGTTTGTGCACTGCTCTGAGTTACATCAAGGAAACCTGAGTGAACATTGTTATTGAGTATTGTACTCTTCTCATTTTGGAAGGCTCTGTCCTCATTTCTCAGGGAATTAGGTGAGACATCTCTTGGATTTTTGTTATTGAATTTTCCAAGGGTCAGAGCACTACACAGAGATCAGTGTATGGCCTGGAACAGCTCTATGGCAGCTGGCGGAGGATCAAGAGGTGCCTCGACATGTGCTGTGTTGCCATGTTAACTGGTGGGAAATTGTGCTTTATACTGAGATTAAGATTTATTCGAACATAATGATTTCCTACTATTTTTAGTTCAATTCATTCAAGACCTACTAGTAAGTAAAGAAAATGTAAATACAGTAAATATCAGAACACAAAAAGGAGAAATATTGCATGTGTTTAAGTTTTTGGTCAAGCAAATGAACAATGTTAAAGGAGACTATATTTGAACAGATAAACTTCTCTAGTTCTTACTCCGCATCTCTTAGCTCTGTGGCTTTCTATATATATGCATATGTACATATATACATATATATATATATATAGTTGTACATGTGTGTGTATATATATATATATAACGTCATCATGAGCCTAAAAGATAAAATATACCCTTATTCTCTTTGTGTCGCTTTGAAGGGTGTTTTTTATGCTTTTCTCTATCATGATAGCTATAAAGCACTGGCTAAACACAACAAATGTGTTCTGAAGCCTTTTACAAATTCCTGTTCATGGTCGGGAAAGAAATCGTTGCTGAAGCTTACTGTGAGTCTGCTGTGAAAAATTTCTGAAGCTACAGGGATGAATTTTACATAACTCCTCACTTTATTGTGGTGTAAGTAGGTATTTTGTCGCTATTATTCTAGATTTGTCCCAAGTGTTACACTGCATTGCATATTTCCAAGAGGTATTCTGGGGCAAATTGCCTATAGAAGTAGTAAATATGTACAAGCAATACTCATGTATTAAAATTTAAATATAGTAAACCAGTCCATTTGTAGCGTGGGGGGCGTTTGTCTGTGTGTGTGCATGCAACTCCTATCTACACCAGCTTAGTGCAAAAAGCTGGGTAAAGCTTGTGAGATTTTGTTTGAGGGTTTGGGGATAAGAAAGGGGTTCCACAATTTCTTTTCAGCCACAGGTCCTAACACTTGGGTTTTTTTCAGTTAAGCCGTTCTCATGCTATCTGTCAGATTCTCATCTGACAGCAAATTAACTACACACAGAGAAGGTCTGTGACTTTGCCAAAAGGCTTTTGAGTTTCTGTATTTTGCTACGAATAGTTTGTCCCCGTCTCAGCTGTTCGGTGACACACAGCAACTGTGGTTTGCTTTTCCATCCCAGTGCAGGAGATGAAATCCCACTTAGGGACCTTGACTCCTGGTTAAATATGAGTGTTTGACCCACATTTCCCATGAAGACTGACAACATCTTATATTCCATGAGGTGGTATTCAGCCTTGGAGGTTGAAGTGATATATACAGGCATTCTGCAGAAGTTTCCTTCCAGGATTTCATACCCAGTGTTTTTTTTGTCCTGATCAGAACTAGAAGCTAACAGTGGTCTAAATGTCATATCTTTACAATAATCCTCTATATGCTTTTCTCTATTAATTTGTCCAGTGTAAACTTTTAGTATCCATTAAAAGTCTGGACATAAAAAAAAAAAAATCTTCAGTTTGATTACATGCTGGGTAAAGAAATATTGCCTTTAGTTCACACCAGTTGGAGTTATCTAATTCACTTCAGCACTCTCTTATTTGATCTACTAACCCGTGCATTAAATATATGACTGATTTTAAGGCCACAATTTAATTCAAGGTACAAAAATCAGAGTTTCTTACAAATAATTTGTTTCTTGCTTACCCCGGTGTTTAGAATTGTTTCATTCCTTCTGGAGCCAAATTTGAACTGAGATGCATGCTTTCCATTGGAAACGGGATACTGAAGCTTAGAAATGCTGGGGTCCAATAATTCATTTTACTCAGTCATCTGCACTTCTAAATATCTGGTAATTGCTATACTTGGTGTATGAAATGAGAGAAAATAGAACAAATTAGAGAAACGTTACCTTCTGTAGATGTATTTTTGATGATAAGGTTATTTTAAAGGTATAACATTGTTAGCAGAACTGTTTTTTCAACCCTTGTTTGCGTCTTGGCACAGTCATAGGGCATGTTTCTTGTGTTTTGTACATTTATCCAAAACAGAATTAGAACAATTTTTTTTTTTCATTTTGTGCAAATTACTGTCTTTATAGGCTGTGTAGGTGTTTTTCAAATGCAAACACCATGCTTACTTAAAAGTAATTGTATTTTGACATAGGATATATATTATGCCCTTTTTATCAAGGTATAGTCATACATTACAAGCTGCCGTGCTACAGATTTCCAGAGTGACATTTTATTATTGCATATCATTTTAGGAAACTTCCTGAGAAAGTAAAATGTCTCCTCATATAACTGCCTTTTCAGCTAGAAACATAGCGGAGTGCCTTGGGACAGCAAAGACTAAAAGGATTAGCCATTGGAGAGCTCTCATTTTACCTTTAAAGACGTCCTGACAGGTTCCATGGGCAGTAGTTCTGGGCAGCATTACTGTATCTGTTGGTGGTTGTGGTTCCTGCAGTGCCAGGGGTGACAGCAGGTGACACCTACTAATCTCACGCTATGGGTATGAACGTTACTGTCAGTTTTGCTTCTGCTAGTGTTTTGGTTGTAATGCTGTTGCGTAGCTCTCATCAATAGCAGAAGATGTTCCAGGGGGAATCAGTTATGTGAAGTCTTTGCATAGCTCAAAAGAAGTAAGAGAGGCTGTTCATCACTCAATAATGCTGAAAAGGTGGCTGCTGTACAAACCTCTTCCTGGTCTAGGAAATGTCAAGAATCAGATTGTACCCCCTGTAGTGCCACAGATCAGATTGAAGATGCTCTCACACACAGGGAGCCTGGAGGCCTCATGTCCCTTTCTGGAGACACTGGAAACTTCCTGGCCATCTGCCTGAAGGGAGCGAGCAGCCATCACCACCATCATCGCTGTCCCTCTGCGCAGAGGATGCTGCACAGTCACGATCCCCCCACACATATTCACAGGAACCGCTTCATCCATCAGGGCACACTCTGGTGCTTTTCTCCAAGTCTCATAGCTCATTTCAGCCTCTATCAGAAAGCTGGCTCTAGCAACTCATAGGGAGAAGCAGTGAGGAATCAAGCATGACTGAAGGTGTTTTAGCTTGAGCTGGCAGCAAAAGCCTGGGGCTGTACAGGGAGCACGGGTACCATGTGAATGAGATCAGACTTGTTCTTCCCTCAGCATTCACTGAAGCATTGTTAAAGAGCAGGTAAATCAGAGGTGTGCTTAGCTGGAGCTCTGAGCTCACCTGAAGGCTGATGGCAGTGTTGCACAGTGTGAAAGAGGGCAAGGAGGCTCAGAATTTGATCATACTTTCATAAAGGGCCTGAATCAGAATTTAACTGTGTTCAATTCATTTGTACAACAGAGGTGCCTTTTAAAGATGCTTTTAAAGTGCTTTACTTGATTCCCTTTGATAAGGACAATTAAATGCTTTCTGCTTTGAGTTTTGCTCTGCTTACAGTTCAGCTAGTAGGGGTGATGCAAACTTGCTGAAATAAATAATTTATCTCACCAGAGCTGAGGTCTTCTTGTGTGGGTTTTGTGAGTTACTCAACACTTCCTCTGTGGCTTTCCCGCTGGTAAAATGAGCTACCGTGTCCATCTCATTCTGCCGTGCACTTTGTGAAGGGCTCCTGGGCGTCACTGGGACAATTCATAATAATTTGCTCTGATTCGGTTCGTTTCAGGTGTCTGTATGTAAGGTATCCTGGGTCTCTCTTGCATGGGTAATTTGTTTCAAAATATGCTTTCTGAGACTAACATTTCTCCCTTTCCATTCAAGATCAGTAAGATGGAGCTGCATCGTTCTTAATATAACGTTGATTCTGCAGAGTGATGTTTCTGATCCTTAGGGCAAACTTCAAGACTGCTTTAGACACCCCTGTTCTGAATGAAGACACAAGAATCTCATTATTCAACTGTTATGAAGTCTCTCATGTTTTCAGCAGCTATAGATACTGTTGACTTGTTTTCATAAGTGTGTTAGAAGCCCAGAGTTTGGCAGGACATGTTATTGATCTCCCACAATCCATTCTGGGCATTAACATGGGAGTATCATTCACCAATCAATTTCCTCTGAGCTTTAATTTAAATACAAGTGCCCCTTGAGGATCTTCCTGAATCACTTTAGCTCTCAGGCTGTACTTCAGCACTGAACAAACTTATTAATAAATGCAGGCACCCAAATTAGCTGCATGCCTGCCGCTGTCAGATGTAGCTGTCTAATCTGTTCAGCTTGCTGGCATATTTGTTTCTGTAAAGAATAGTACTCAGCTCTGTCTGCCTTCAAAAGAGTTTTCAAATTTCAGCCACTCAATCCCAGCTGCTCTGTAAAGAGGCAAGTATTCCTCTGTTATTAAGACATGCTGCCTGGGGAAAATATTTAAGGTGAAGTAGTGTCATTTAGGTAGTTGTTAACCTGTGCAGAAAAACTGTCTGCTACGCTTCTCCTAAGCAGAGACAAAGTGAGATACATTGAGACAGCTTTAGAAAGGATCTGAGTGAAGTTAATGCCACATAGTGCAATGCAATCCATTAAAAAATGTGATAAGACAATTATAGATTAATTTAATATTTGATTTTGTAAAGATATGGGGGAAAGGTTAAGAAAGAGGAACAGAGCTAGAATGGTCACTTGGAAGAATTGCTAAATAAATGTTCCTTTCCCTTTAGTTACTGGTCATGGAAAACAGAGCTGGCTACAGGTTTATGGAGTGTCCGGAGCTCGAGACTGCCCAGGGAGAGGCCCTGCGAGAGGTTTCTGTGTCCACTCCTCGTGCGCGTGCCCCTCCCTGGTATCACAGAGTTAAAATATCCCAACAGTTTCTCAGAAATGGTGGCCTAGCTTCCCAAATTATTTCCTTTTCTTTTTTCCTTTCATTTCTTTTCTCTCTATGTTTCAGATTATGCTTGGCCTTTGCCTAAACAGTTGTGCCCTATATGGATTTCCCTAGATGTGCTCTTTTCAACTGCATCTATTATGCATCTCTGTGCCATCTCTCTTGATCGGTATGTAGCAATACGCAATCCCATTGAGCACAGTCGCTTCAATTCCCGCACCAAGGCTATTATGAAAATTGCTGCAGTTTGGACCATATCCATAGGTAAGCAATGCGGCTCACAATCTTAACTGTGTCTTAATGAATAATAGTGTTACTCCAATTTTCATTTAGGATTTATAAGAGGATACTCAAATTAATTTACCTGGCCTGCATGCCTGAAGATAATAAATGATTCCTGGGAAACAGAAGTTTTTCATTGCGGTTGGTCACTGACCAAAATAAGTAGTCATTTTTCAGAATACCACCACTTCCAATGCTGAAGCATTGCTGCTATGTACATATCAATATGCCAATAATGACAGTAACATAGACAAATGGTACTATAAAACTGCAGTGTAAACAAAGAGGAAAAGAGGATTAGCAAAGACTCTGGAAGGAAAATCCAGACAGTATAAATGACATGTCTACACTGCAGTTGCTGCAGTTAAACTCACTCAAATTCTGGTAGCGGCTGAAGTGAAGCAACGCAGAATTGCAAGCAGGTGAACAGCGAGGTATTTATTGCTCCTGCACAGGCTTTATAGCCTGTATTATACTCTGCCACAGCTGGATTGCTGCTAGTACTGAGCTAGCAAGTTTGAAGTCATAGTAAATGAGTAGACATAAAAGAAGACAGTTTTGTATCACTTTGATAAAAGGCAATAAATAAAGCAGCAGTAAAATAAGGAAGAAAAAGAACTATGATAGCAAGATGATTGTAATATCACAAATTACATGAAGAAAAATATTTGGGGGGGAATACTTTCAATGTGTTTTATAAAAGAAACATTTGGAGCAGGGTCAGAAGAACTGTATGACCACTTTCCTCTGCTGTATTGCCTTTTTTGTTTGAATAAGATGCAGTCTTACAAAGATTTAACATTTAACTTTTCTTCTCTAAAGCGGTTGTCACTGTCAGTGCTTGTACATGTTTCAAGTGCCTGCACTTCTCTTGGGTTTTGTCTGCTTTAGAAGTGGAATATGAAACTGGACGTCTGGGTGCTGTGGGGGCCACTTTTGATGAAGCTTGCCATGGAAAAAGGCTATGGAGAAAAGCAAGAAAATAGCAGAAATATACTTCCTTTCCTCATGAATGTTACAAGAATATCTGTTAGAAAAAAAATTTCATGTGCCACAGGCCTGCTATGGGTCTTCTAGGTAATACAATCCAGAGCAAAATTGGATTTGGTTTAATCAATTAATTTAAGATTTAAAAAAAAAAAATTATTTAAATTCCCTGTGCTGCCTGTTTGGCGTGGGAAAGAAAGCTGCTGAATTCCGTGCATGAACAATCACATGCGAACAACTTCATAAGCAGGATCCTCAGGCTTGATTTGCACAGGCGGTTCAGAGCCGGTACAGAATCTGTGCCCCGGGTTGTGCTGTAACATAGAGGGAGCAGCTGTTATCCCCCCCGCCCCGAGCAGAGCCATTTAAATCTGTCAGCAGCATTAAGTAGCACATTGCAAAATCTGGGCAGCAAGACTGTTCTGCTCCTGTTTCTGGAGCTAACTTGCAGATTTTTGCCTATACTGCCTTACGTGTTGCAGACATATCTTTAAAAATTTTGGCTAGCGCTGAATGTGGCTGCCTGCAGGAGTACCCTGAGGGCTGAGTTGTGGTTTGGACTAAGAGTCCAGGGAATAAAGTAAGGCAATGAGTACATGCATGGTTTGCTGAGTAAACAGACTAGTAAGCAAATCTGAGGCCTGACCAAACAGATGTAAAGACAGACATAGACCTACTTCTTCCTGGAGTTACTGGGTGGGCAATGGGCTCAGGACAATGGAAAATAGCAACATTATGGGCTGTACTGTCCCCCGAGGACAAAATTACCTGAGCCAGGATAGGCAAGGTGAGTTTGTGCTGCTGTAGACTGCAAACATGTCACCCTGTCCAGCTTTCTTGGGTGATGTTTAACAAGTCTGCATTTATAATAGGATGTGAAACAGGTGAAATAATGCACGCTGAAAGAAGTAGCTTGTAAAGCAGATGGAGTGGCACTTTTCTTTTGCAGGCACGTGGCTTGTCAGCCCTCAGTAAGCCAATGGGTGCTGCATTTATTCCCCAGTACCCAAAGTCTTTAGGAAGAAGCTGTGAGCAGTCCCTCAGCGGGATATCTGCAGTGCTCAGCACTCTGGGGGATGGCCCCGGGCAGCACTTCCCTCCCTGGTCTGGAAAGGGAGATGCATTACACCTGTACCTGTGTGCCCTCCTCTGCTGAGGGTGTACAGCATGTCTGGGCTTTGTCTATGTTTCGTTCATTCTCTTTGATGCAGATACAGCTGGCCCAGGGCGGGTGTTTGCTTACATCCCTTTTTTTGAGGATACAGGCAGAACTGATAGTCCCCAGACACCCTCTTCAGGGCACTGGAATGCCATTGGATTTCCGCCCATCCCAGTGCATGCAATAGGGCTTACCCATTTACTTGAACTTTCTCCAGAAGGTTGATTAAATGGAGAAAAAAAAAAGTACTCTTAGTATGTACCTGGTTTATTTTAGCATAACTATTTTTACTTCATAAATTAATCTAGCAATATGACAGATACAGGAATAAAATGAACATGGAATGAAAGAGCTCACCCAAAGTATGTTGTTGCTGCCTTCTGGCTCTTACCTACTTCTCACTTGGAAGGCCCAATGAAATCCCATGCAATTTTCAAGAGGATGAAACAGGTTAAGTGAATTCACCCTCCCTTCAGTATTAAGTATCACAAATGAATTTGTACATTTCTGTACATGATGAAGTATCCATTTCAAAGCAGCACTTAAATGCAGCTTGCTCGGTTTGCATTTCCTAAATCCTGCTTCAGTTGGACTGAAGAAACTTTTAAATGCATCCCATGTAAAGAACCCTGATTCAGTTCCTGAATCAGAATTTAAAAGTGGAAGTAAAAAGCATGTAATTTATCTTAATTTAGTAGCTTTTGCATTCCATTTTCCTGAAATGTTAATGCTGACAGCAAAATATATAATAGAGGTTCTTTGCTCACTGAGCTATGAATTTGGCAGATTGGAGAAGCCTAAACCTATGATTAGGTTTTTAAGCAGAGGAACATAACAGGGCCTTCCTGTCTGTTGATAATTACTTTATGAATGGGTCTTTTCCAAAGCCCTCTTTGTTCCAGATTAAAGTATATCACAGCCAGTTGTCCCATGTTTTAACAAATGTAACCTGAGCAAGACTTTTTGTGTTCAGTTAGTGGAAAAAGTGGATGCTGTGAAGTGCTGGGATTATAAAAACGAGTTTTGTGATAGTTCACACTGTTCTGAGGCTGGAAATAGAAATGTGAGCAACAGAAATAGCCACACAATTGAAAATGAAAATAAATTATAGATGTGAGCTTGCTGGCAGAATCTCAATGTTGTTTCAAGGCTTCAAATTTTGCACAGTTGCAAGTGCAAAGGTTTTCACTAGTAACATGTGAACTTAACCATCCTACCAGAGTCCCTGTATCCTGCTCTGAGGAAGGTGGCCTTGGGCCACCCTGACCCCCAGAGGAGATCCCCACACAGCTCTCAGCAGGGTGATGGGCAGCTAGTCAAACTCTAAATGCCCACCAAGTAATACAAGGCAAAGTATAAACCAGATAAATTAATATAAAATAAATATCACTTTGGAAATGTGAAGGAAAGCATTTTGAGGACGTGGAAGGGTGTACACACATTGCTTCTGATATGAAAATAAGTAAAATATTTTCATTCTTAAGTTTCTTGTGGGCCAGCTCTGTGCCTGCTAGCACAAAAGCAGTTTTCCTCTGCTTCCCAGAAAGTTCAAGGTTTGGCTATTTACAGACAGTACCAAAATTACACATGCTACCAATTTCCCAACTCACAGTTTTACATCCTTAGTAACAGTGTAAATTCAATTGATAAATGACGGAGATAATGTCATCCTTTAAATTATGCTCTTTGTATCAGTGCCATAAGCAGACCCCACATGTCCTGTTTCTGTTTGAAAGCAGAATAAGTAATAAAAAAGGGAAATGCACTGTTATGTTAATAACATGATATGTGGTTGGACTTTTTTCTTTTCATTCTCTCTCTGACTCACTAATGATATTACAATTTTGATTTCAGGTAGATATTTGGGGTTTATATACATAATAAACCATTCAACTTTAAAAAGGAATTTTACATCCCCATTTAAACTTTCATACTACTTCATTGTCTTATTGAGGAGGTGTATTTGTAGAAGTGTGAAAGACATGTGCTGCAAGGATCAGTAAATGCTCATCTGGGATTAAGTGATCTTAATTCTAACAGCTTTTTGCTCCTGCCCTGAGTGTTCCTCTCTCACACAGGCTGAGTAGCCCCATGCATGCAAACTCTCCTAATGATGTCCTTACAGAGCCTCCAGGTACCAGTTAAGCCCTCCCCATCTCACTGGTGATAATCTCAGTGGGAAATGATACTCAGCTTGAGGAACACGCTTTGAGTGGCACCACTGACATTAAAAGGAATTGTAGTCTCCTTACAGGCTTAGAGCAGGTTGTGCTGGAGTAATTCACATTGACCTCCTTTGGGTCATGGGTTTAGAGCATGTTTAGGGTTTTGTTTGCATTTCTGCCCATATGTGTGTCTCTGGGATCAGGGACTTTCTCAGCAAGGCATTTGTTTGTTCCCATGGTGCTGATGAGACACTCTTGCTCCTGAGCACCCTTTGTTCTGTGCTGGGCAGCAGCTGTTCCTGAGAGACCACGTTTTGGGACAAGAGCACACACACGCAAATTTCTTTGCAGACTTCAGGCACTGGTTAGCAAACAAACCTTTGGGCATGTTTCATGAAAAAAAAAAAAAAAGGCAAAAACATTGCTAATGGAGAAGACAACAGATGGAAGGTAAAAATATGTTACCAGGATTTTGTTCAAACCTTTCCCACCAAGCAAGCTGGTTCTGTTTGTAGCTCATCACTTGGAGATAAGGAAGCAGCATTAAGGCAACTATCACTGGCAAGACAAAGGTTAGACAGGCACCCTTCACCTCCTGGAAGAGAGTGTGAACTCCTGACTACCAGCACTGCTGTGGTAGAAGGACAGTAACACTATTGCTGAGAAAAACGGTTGCATGTTAGTAAAACTTGAGAGAGTAGTATTAGTTTCTTTACAGATTTGGGAGAAAACTGTATTAATATACTTTTGCCTTGTTGTGCTTGACATTATAAGTCTGACAGTGTGTTTGACTGAAATTCTTCCTGCATAAGCATGAGGGTCATAGCTGATGATCTCTGTAGGCAGAAATGCTGCGGTGGTGGTGATCCTGGTAGTTTTCGTTAGCCTCAAGTAAGTGTGGAGGTGGTGTTGGCATTGCAAGCCAGGGTACTGCTTGCTTCTGGTGGAGCAGTAGTGCATGTTTGTGCCCATAAAACTGTCTTCTGGTCGTGTCTGAGACAGAACCCCTTGCTTTATGGACTAGAGCATGACACTAGGACTTTTTCTGCCTCTGTTTCCCATTCATTTGAATTGACTACAAGGTTATTTTCTCTAAAGACATTATTTTGCCTGAGTGATTGTACAATGATTCTCAAGAGGGGTGTTGGTCTCCATAGCACAACAGCAAGAGTAATCAGGGTGAGGAAGATCATAGCAGTTGATAACAAGTTGAGTTTGTATCAAGGGAACTAGCTCGGGATTTCAGGCTTTATTGGTTTGTTTTTGTCATCAGACGTCAGTGAAATGTTTTGCCTGGGGCAGCAGCAGACAGTGATAGTGTGTAAAGTGTTTTGCACAGAAGATGGGTTGACCATCCCACCATATTCATTCCCAGGGACAAGGGAGATGCCAATGCCTCCTGTTTGAGGTTACTGCATCAGTTTAGGCATCATTGTTTGATTTCTTGGGGAAGCTGAGCCCTGTGAGCAGGTATGCTGTGAGCAGAAGCCCCATCACCCTTTGTTCAAATGCACCATTGGAAACATGTGGCTGAGCAAACCAAGAGAAGTAATTTAGCAAAATAGAAGGGAAAGTGGGAAAATACTTTCTTTCTTCTGTCTTTTACTGGTATCTTCTGGTTTTCCATCTGGGTTTGGTTTATTCAGTGCTCTTGCAAGGTTTAAGTAAAGGTCAGCAGCTTGTTCAGGCACTGTCAGTAATTACATTCCTCTGTTTGCAGTTGTGCTTGTTGAGGGCAGTGAGATCCTTCAAAGTTCAGTCCCCTTTTATCTTTGACTTTAAATCAACACAAGGCTGGCACTGTTGTTTTATTAGAACAGTTAGATAAACCTTGACCTAATCTAGCCCTGAAGGTGCATTGTTACTGCATAAGCACATGAAATGCACTGCAATTAGTCTGCTGACATATGGGAAATAGATGGAATTTTTGTGGTTTTGAACACTTCGAAAGCCCACGTTCTTCAATTTTCCTCTGAAGAACTTTGCTTTCTGAAACCGGTGCCTTTTCTTTCACAAGTCAGGAGGCTACTGTCTACTGGGGTTTATTTCTTGCTGTCTCTCAGTTATTATGAGAGGAATGTGCAGGCAATTTATGAGACACGTCTCTTAAGAAATCAAACAGTTTTGGTTTAGTTTTCTTTTTCCTTTTCTGAGAAGGTTAGGGTAGTCTGTTCCTGTTTCCTCTAAGAGACTTCAATGCTAATGCAGAGTTACAGCAGCTGCTAACAGGTGAATGTCTTAAGATTTTAACCCACATTTATTTTGCATAACAATGCATGGGAGATTAAATATATCAATTTAAACATGCAGTGTTTAGCATGGACAGCAGTGTTCTTGTTTTTTCTTGCTGTGTTTTTGTTGTTGTTTTGTTTGTTTGTTTGTTTAATTCTGTGTAAATGCCAGGAGGGTGGTAGTGAGGTCCAAAGACCACCTGCATTGGCAGAACTCTTGCCACGGACCGCAGCAGACTTTGAATCCAACGCTGACACCAGGAGAGGTGATCCCTGGAATTCCCAAGCCCCTGTACCTGTAGCAAAATATGACGCCTCTTCTGTTCAGCCCTGAGAATCCCAGACATGGAAAGACAGAATATACCCATACATAGGCCTCTGTTTTCTTTAGTGAGGTTGTTGTCCCAGGAGGAAATCAAGCATCTTCTTGTATAAGAATGTTGTGAGAAAGAATGGAAATTACTTCCTTCCTTAGTGGACATAACCATCAAAGACTCCATCTATCCAGTAATCTCCATCAGTCTCATGGGCTTTCACAGAAAAAAAACCCAAGATATTAAACACAAAAACATTATTGTTTTTCATTTAAGTCTAAACTCTGTGAAAGTCAATTTGGACTTATTAGCTGGCTTTTTCTCTGGAACAAGCTAGTAAATGTTTTACAAAGCCACATTTGTAGTTGTTTGGGTTTTGTTTTATTAATTGAGAATCTGTGAAGAGCATCTGTTACTCTGTGTCCACAGCATCATCTCAGTCCCATTTGGTGAAGTGTTCTGCTGGCTTAATAATATCTTTGAAGCTGACAAGAATCAGTTAGGACAACAACTATAATTGGATTTGTTATCTGGAGGATGTCTGTCTTGCTTCCCACTGCTCTGTCAGGCAGAAGCTAAAGGAGGACAGAAGAGAAAAAAATCACAGTTATCTTCTGCCTTGTGAACTACTGTGGTGAAAAGGGGATGTTCTGCTCAAACTGCTGCCTGGCAGAAGGGTACACGGAGCTCCAGATGTCGAGTCTAGCAGGGACCTGGTTCATGGCTTGTTGGCTGGTTGTGGCTGGTTGTCTCTTCTTACTGGGGTGAAACCAGTTGCCCTAGGCACTGCTCAAATGTCAAGCAAGAGGACCAAGTTTGATTTGAAGAGCAAAGCATGATATACAATAAGCTTGCAAAGCTTTTACCTTGCAAATTTTTGGAACAATGCCACCTCTCTTTGGGAATTCACTGTTGTCTTAGTTAGGGCTATTTGACACAACTGGAAAATGCCTTCAAGGCTGGAGACCTCAGCTCACTTTATCAGCCTGATGTTTGTTGATGAAGAGTGTGTCAGCTGGGGTGCAAGGCAAAAGCTCAGGAAATGCTCTGCACTGGGGCTGGGAGAATGGAGCAGCAGTAGGGCTGGACAGCAGTAGCTTTGGAGCCTCTTGTCTGATTTGGCACTAGGCTCCTTGTGCTGGTGTACTGAGTTTGGGTTTCTCTGACCAACAGACCTTAGTTCTTAAATTACGAACAGTTACAACCACACTGTTAATACTGTGGGTCGCTTGAGTCAAGTGGAGTTAAATGCTTTCTCTGTGTTTGTTCAAACAGCTGAACTCAAGTAAGGCAGGCATTCATGTTTACTCCTGTTCAGGCACCATGGGAATGCTTGGTGGTAAGCACGACACGTACTGATTGGGACAAGCCTGTTGAAATCAGGGCCAGGGTGTGGGTTGTGTCTGCAAGCAGGTATTATTTGTGTACTTGGGATTATGGCAGTAGCAATTTTGCAATAATTCCCCATGAAGGAAGCCCCTCAGGGGTGTCTGAGGCCCTCCATGCTTCCCTTCTCACTGCTGGGGTGGTGTAGAGTTGGTGACTGTTGCCCAGGTTGTGTAACAGACTTAGTTCCCTTTAGGACTGGATTGTGGGGTGGATCAGTGATCAATCTCATATTAAAGAATGAGTTGGAAAGGACAAGTGTGAGATGGGAAAAAGCATTTGAGATGAGGGTGATGCTGCCCATTCAGCAATACCATATGCTAGCTGACAGCTGAATGAACATGTGCTGGCAGCTCCTCCAAGGGCATCTTTCTTCCTACTGCTGTTAATAATGGGATTTTCCTGGACTGGAGGAAAAAGCAAAGACCTGGTACTCACTCTCTTCTGTGTTTTATCAGTTTGAAATGACACTTGGTAATGAGAGAGGTGATGGAGAGTTTTCCATTACAGCAGCTGCATCCTCATTCCCTGTCATCAGTGCTGTCATCTCATGCTCATGCAGAGTTTTACACTGCCATCAGTGAACTTGATTTGTCTATTCATCATATCCCAGAACTAGGTTATTCTTCCCAAATGTACTTCATATGTGTGACCATGAAGATATCCCCAAATCTCTCATCTTGTTTCCCTTGGTTAAAGCAGTAACAGTAAATTCAGACATGACTACTTCATGAATGAACCTTTATTCATTTTGGAGTTTTATTTCAAAGAGTATGTGTTATAGAGGGCTCTATAGTATAAAATTATCCATGCAAATATAATCCCAGTGCAATGCCATTGATCTAATTCAGATTTCTTCTTTGTGTGAAGACTGGTCTGTCCACCTCACACAATTTCTCAAATGTCTATGGTTTGATGGAGCTCAGGCATTATAAAGATGTCTTTAATGATGAAGAGTCACTGGCTTGCTGGGATGAAAGTTACTGCAGTCACAGGGATTTGGCACTGGGAAGGTAACAGGGGTTAACATCTCAGAAAGGAGACAACTGCCTTGCCAAAGGTAAACTGACAGATGTTACCATGTAGAGGGAAAGAAAACCAAATACTGAAACTATCACTTGGGCTAAGAAAACACATACTATAATAACAGAAGGCATTTATAATCATTACTTTTCAGAAGAAATTCCTTCACTAGATTACTGGCAAATGGTAATTCTATGGTAATGGCAAGTTGCAGATGTATTCTGCAGAGTCCTGGAAAACACTTAGCTGGAATGGGAAAAATGGCCTAGTTAATCTCTTTAGCATGTTACTCTTCCTTTTTAGAAATTCAGAGTCCCACAGGATTAGTTCTAAGACCTGTGCTGTTCACAGCAACCCCAAAAAAAGCAATCCAGACACAACAATGACCTCAGCATAGGTTATTTCTCAGGTGAAAGAGCTAAGGGAGGACACAGCCAGCCCCACAGATGTGTGTATGTGGAATGAGTGCTCACGGACAGTCGGGTGGCCAGAGGGTAGAAAAGGGAAGACACAAGACATTCTGCTGCTCTCTAACTGCCGAGATGTGCAGGGTTTTTTTTTTTTATTCTTTCTTTAAAAGAACAGAGATAAATTTGCAAAGAAATGGAGAAAGATAATCAAAGGCATAAAATGAGTTTGGCATGAGAAGAGAGTAAATAGAATAGCATTCTTCAGTTCTATAAGAGATATCAGACAGTAGGGATGATAGAGGTCTACAAAATTACTGAAAAGGTGACCAGAGAGTGATTATTCACTGTTTCTTACAGTAGAGGAACTCTGGGGAGTCAAAGGAAATTATCAGGCAGCAAATTTAAAATGAGAAAGAAATACTTAGTTCATGTGACAGGTTGTGGAACAGAATGCTGCTGAGTATTGTGGAGTTATAAGTGAGATAAAGAATTCATGGAAGATAGGTCTCTCAAAGGTTATTTTATAAATAAGACATGGATGCAACTTCTTGCTGTGGAATTTTCTAAGCTATAATGCTGAAAGCTGCCCCATTTTGTACCATGGTCCTAAACTGGTACCTGCAAAAGAAAAGAGACAGGGCTAAATGAACCCGTGATGGTCTAACTAGATCTGCCCCACCATGTCTTTTCCATGTTCTCAGGTACACATAGGTTGTGGTATTCCAAAACGTTGTTGCTTTTGTTGTTTTTGGCTGTGTCTAGACAAAATTCTTTGGAAGGTTTTGGGTCTGTCCTGTTATGGGACTGAGATCCATAGATCAAGGGACAAAGCTTGGTTCTCAGTATGCATGAAGAATATTCAAGTGAGATCCAGTAATCTCACATGAGTCCTGCATTCCCTCTTCTGTCTGTCCCCACAGTAAATTGCTGATGACTTTCACATGGTATGATAGAGCAGCTATACAGATATATATTCCTTAGAGAAAAGCAGTGTTTGGGGACATTTACTTAAATGCATCTCAACTAGAGGTATTTAAAATGCTTTCATTCTTTCATTCCTTCACTCTGCGAGGGAGAAGCCAGTAGCTAGCTGTGGGTGTGGGCTACCTTGTGCAGTCCTGGACAGTTGTGCTCCAGGCTTGAGATGCTAATTGCTCTGCCAATGTGGCAAACAGCATGGACACACAGCCATCTGCAGAGACCCTCCATGCAGGGCTTCTGCTTCAGAAAGGCCTGATGTCCTGAAATCCCAGGCAAACAGACTGTCCTGGGTGATGCTGAAGAGGAAAAAGGATCCAAAATGTTCTTAATCTCACTTATCTGCCACTAAGTCCATGACTGTAGAAAGTGCTGTGCCATGAGGATAGAAGAGAAACTGCCTTGTCAAGTGCAGTGAATCCAGAGGCTTATTAGTCTGCTTAGTGCTTAGGAGTAGCTAGAAGCTGTGCTCCAGTTCTTATTATAATTGAATCATTTTAAGTTTTCTTCCTTTCAGCTTGTAGCTGAGGTTCTGATTTCAGACCATCATGTCAAGCTGATTACCATTTTAGCTACACCTTTTCTACTCTCATGTTGTCTGTTCCAGTTTTTAGCCCTGTATTCACGATAGAAGGATAGGAATCAGGCAGATAGATGCTGCAGTCTTTTCATGTGACTATGTAATTGACTTCTCTAAGAATTCAAGCAAGACTCTGTATGTGGTACTTCTCAGTTTCACACTGCTTGTGGATGACATGCCTGGGCAGACAGACCTTGCAGAAGTAACTGTCTGCTTGCACCGAGATAGTTGATAAGGAAAAGCCGTAAGCTTTTCTACCATGTGTCTATGATACCATGAGAGAAGTGGCCATTTTTCTGTCAGGATTATTTTAATGTATTTAAGAGACTTGCTTCTAAATCTTTATAGCTGTAATTCTTTTGCATTTTGATAACTTTTCTCTTTAAAGTTTGCTGCTATCTATCTTATGTCAGTGACTTTAAACCCCAATTCAAATGGCAAGCATGGAGTGGCCAGCTGGAACAGAGCAGGGTAATGACTGCCTTTTCTACACAAATCACATATATGCTAGAAAAATAACTTGATAAAGGAGTTACACTGCATTAGCTGTGTCAGCTATGGTGCCCAGCAAAGCTGCAGTTGTTTCTAGTGAAGGGTGTGCATGTCCTAGAGCTGTGCTCCCAGGATTATTGTTGCACAAGGTTCTCCCTTCCACCTGGGAGAAATAATTTCTCTTTCAAACAGCTTTAGGCAGTGGGCTGAATATGTGCAGGACCTGCATCATCTCTGCTGCCTCTTTGGAGCCCTGTTCATCCAGGTAACTGTCTCTTTTTTGATCTTGTTCTTCTAGGGATATCTACGCCTATTCCAGTCATGGGTTTGCAGGATGACTCCAGGGTGTTCGTAAATGGTACCTGCGTCCTCAACGATGAGAACTTCGTCCTCATTGGATCCTTCATGGCGTTCTTCATCCCTCTCATCATCATGGTGATCACGTATTGCTTGACGATCCAGGTGCTGCAGAGACAGGCAACAGTGTTCATGTGTGGAGAGGTGCCCAGGCAGAGGAGGAGCAGTGTAAACTGTCTCAAGAAGGAAAACAACACAGAGAACATTTCAATGCTTCACAATCATGAGGGGGCATCTCACTTGAACTCTCCTGTAAATAAGGAGGCAGTGCTTTTTCGGAAGGGAACTATGCAGTCCATCAACAATGAGCGAAGAGCCTCCAAGGTCCTGGGCATAGTCTTCTTTTTGTTCCTCATCATGTGGTGCCCATTTTTCATCACTAATGTCATGTCTGTCCTTTGCAAGGAAGCCTGCGATAAAGACCTCTTGAGTGAACTCCTCGATGTGTTTGTTTGGGTGGGATATGTTTGCTCTGGGATTAATCCCCTCGTATACACACTCTTCAATAAAACGTACCGCAGGGCTTTTTCCAATTACATCCGTTGCCTATACAAGACCAGTAAAAAATCAGCACTGCGGCAGAACCAGTGTCTGAATGTTACTTCAACAGCTTTATATGGGAAAGATCTGACTTTAACTAGTTATCGAAATGGCAATGAACTCAATAGCATGGAACTAGATGAAGCTGAGGAGGGCCTTGAAATGCAACCAGGGACTTCAGAGCTCTCTATAAACAGCTGTAATGTTGTAAGCGAAAGAGTGAGCTGTGTATAAAGGTGGCTCACACAGCCTTTTGCTACAGTGTATCTGTAGCCAAAATATATTGTGTAAAAATGTAAGTGTTGTTCAAAGGACAATGTAAATATTGCATTCTGAACAAAGCTTTTTTTTTTTTTTAAGTAAAACAGAGAGTCGTCTTTCCAGTCCAGTACTTAAAATCATATATATTAATATACTGCAGTGAAGTTTAAGGTTCTATATTTACTGTTAATATTAGATCAGAACTATTAGTTACTTTGCATATGTCATGGACAAAACGTTTGAATTCTTCTTCCAGTGCATGAACAAAAATGCTGAATATTTATCTCAGGTGGCATTTGCTGGAGTCCAGAATGGCACGTTAATATTTATATATCAAATACATGCTATTAGACTTGATCAGTATAACTTTCTTTTTCAAGTTGACAGTAAATATGTACTTTAAATCCTCACCCCTACTTGTGCCGTGTAAGGACTGTACAGGAACCTGGCAGAGAGACATCATGAAAGTGTAGTGGCTGTGCAGGCACTTGGCCAGACATGTTCTGTTACGGGTAGTGCCTTGCTGCCACACTGGGGCAATCTTGCACTTCAAGGGACCTCTGTTAAATGTTGACTCCCTCTCCAATCCTGCCATTTTCTTTCTGTTCCCCAGGAGGCTCCAGTTTCCCGAAGGAAGGTGGGGAATGAAGTTCTGGTGTGGTTTTGTGATCCTGACTGGGATCACTTGCACACTTGGAGAAGTATGAGAAACAGAACCCCAGTTATCTGCTTCAACCATTTTATAACTGGAGTGCCTCAGATTTATAAAAAGCCCTCCTTTGGTCTTATAGATAATCATCAGCTCTGGGATGGAGCAAGCTGTGCTCAATGTGTGTGGCACTGACTTCACAGGTTGCTTGGGTGATCAGGGTCTTTGGTTAAACTGTAGAAGAGCACTCTGACTTTGTAAGAGCTCTTGTCTTCTTGGTCCTCGCATCTATTTATTCCTTAGCTTGTTCAGCATCTGCTTTTACTTTTCAGCATCGTGGGACGTGCAGTGCTGGTGAAGAAAAACAGCTTTGGGTGTAGACCAGAAGCTGCTGTGCATGTGGTGCTGGTCAGGGTCAGGTGGTGAGGTGCAGAATACACATCCCTGGGAGATGCTCAGGAGAGGAATAAATGAGGGTCTCTGCTTCTTTCTCCTGTTTCAGGAGGGGATGGGCAGAGCTGGACAGAGTATGTGACTGGAATAATTTGCTGGTGACATGGTTCAAAAGGAAACAATCAACAAGGACAGCAAGGCAGACCTGGAGCTAGTCTACATGGAAGATAAATCTGGATTAACTTTTAAATTTTATTTATTTCGTTTCACTCCCTAAGTAAATTACATTACATAAATCTTAATGAAAGTGTCCACATTGGGATTTAATGGAGTTTAAGTAATCTGCTTTTAATTCACACCATGTATAATTTGAATTAATTTTTCTCTGTGTTCCTGTGTAGATAAACCCTCAAGGCATTGTGTCTTTCTGGCACTGTGTCTCTGGGGTGATGCCTGTCATGCAATTTTCCTTGTGTAGAGTGTTGTCTAATGCCAGATATCACCCATAAGGTTTTTACATCTTCATTAACTAATGCACAAATGCTGCAGTGCACATTGAACATGGATGCACTTAGCATCACTGACAGCCTCTGGCTATGAAAATCCTCAGAACAGAAAAGCTTACACTAAGCATAGATAAATTGCATTTTACTAACATGAACTGCTTGTACTCTAAGCTTGCTGAGTTCATCCCACCAAAATTGTCTTGCAGAAGAAATGGAACATTCTGCTAGTGCTTTAGGATAATGTTGTGTTGTTACATTGCTGTCTACAGCAACAACCTCACTGAGGCCACTGCCAAAACACAACATATGGGTTGTATCTGCTGCTGGGTTTCTCCCAGCCTGATGTGTTGATGTTGATGGTCCTTTCTTCTTCCTCATCCCCTCCTGGGTAACTTCCATGCAGATAGGTGAGGTATTCCAGTGCAGAGCATGGCTTACTGCTTGCAGAAGGCAGCAGAGATGCACCATGTGCCCACCTGCTGCTACTGCCAGGAGCTTGAATGCTCAGGAATCCACTTGCCTCTCTAAAATGTCTGGTAATCAGCAGGAAAAGGACTGGCCAGAGACACAAACTTGTGCCTTTGGTGACTGCCCTTTGCTGTAAGTCAGATTTAACTATCTCAAACAGTAATGAAAAAGTCAGGAAGATCACATTGCTTTTCAAGTTCTCTTTTTTTTTTTTTTTTTTTTTCCCCCCCTTAGGTGAATTCACAGCGTATCTTTTCCAAACATGTGTGTATATATATGTGTGAGTGTGTACATATATATACATATATATATATATTTAAAAGCCAACCACGGACTCTGAAAGCATTCAGCAATAAGTTGAATTACAGTAGCTTCTAGCACGAGTGAATAGCTCATTTTCCACAACATTCTCAGACTCAGTGTAAGACCACACACAGGCATTGTCTTTGCATAGGAGCCTTCATGTCTTATCCTTGCTGGTTCTGTTCTAAGGGGAAAAAGGAAACCTACTATATCTGGATGTAAATAATAGGAAGGGAACAGAGAATTTACATAATTTTTATAAATTATTTTAAAATATTCAGTACCAGAACTGTAAGTATGTCAAGCGTTGGGGCTCAGCTGGACCCGTACCAATGAATGTCACTTGTTTAGATAAGCAGACAAGGGAACTGCCTTACAGTGCCTGTGTTCTCTCCTGGCCAGTGGGTGATAACATTTTTGTGAATGGTTAAATACTGTCAGTTACCCAACTTCCTTTGGGTCATTCACATCAGGGTTTTGTGATGCTGCTATTAATTTATTAAAGAAAGTTTGTTGGTTTAATCACTCTTAATTTTTTTTCATGGTCTATCAGAAAATAAATAAATGAACCTGCCCTCTCTTTCTTTCATCTGTCCCCATTTAAAATCTTTCTTGAGTGAAAACTATGTCCTGACCAAAAAACAAAAAAACATGAAACAACAATAAAAATGATGATAAGGAGGAGGATAAATTTCATTTCTCCTCCCACACTTGAAGTATGACCCACGGTTGCTTAATCACAGAAATTAATGTCTGCAGATATCCCAACTCTTCCAATCCCAAAACTTGTTAAATACAAAGATGGCAATAAACTATTCCCTGTCTTGTCCTTGCTCCCTTCAGGACTAACTGCTAAAAATGACACTTTTAAAATTACCTCAATTTGAGGGATGGATTTAGTTCTCTACAACTTAACCAAAGCCAGGTTGTTCCCACAGCAGCTTTGTTTGTCCTGTGCTGTAGTCATTAACCACGGTGGTGCCTCAAGAAGCCCTGCCCTGAGGCTGCCTGGAAGTTTTGTGTGAGTCCTCAAACTTCAGCTCAGGTATGGTTTTGTCTTACAAATAGTGTGTATGGTGGTGGTTTGTTTTGAGTTTGGACTGAACAAGTGAAAATAGTTCCTTGGTGCTATAGGCTGAATTGTGTTGGTTGCTTTTGTTTCTCAAACCAGATGGGAGATGTGCAGGCTGCCTGCAAGACCAAGCGTGCACATAGAGCCTCCTACCCAGCAAACAGACCACCCTGTTTGACTTGGGCCAAGGAGTCTACTTGTGGCATCAGCCCCTGAAGTAGCACCTTCCTGAGCTCTCTGGGCTTGCAGCTTTCCCCACCAGAGGCCAGATGCAAGGCTGTCCATGTTTGCTCAGGCACCAAGTTTGGTGGTGGAGCAACCTGGTTTCTAGATGTGAGTTGGCTCATCTGCATCTGTGACATTGCACTATACAGTCAAGTCTGGGGTATAGCATCCATGAAGTCAGCTGTGGTGGCTTTGGGGAACTTTTTGGGCCTGAAAGGATGTCCTTTGAGGACAAAGAGCTGCTCCTTTGGTTCTGTGCTTGCTGAAGATCAGAGCAGCTACCCAGAGGCTGTAGCACCTGGGAGGTGATATGGTTCAGAGCCAATGCTGAGGAGCCTCAAGGCATTCCACCTCAACATGGCTTTCCTTGTTTTAGTGACTTGTGAGTCAGCAATAGTTTTTATCTGAGTGATAATTTTAATATGTTAATGTTAGGTGATGTGTGAATAGTCAGTATGAACAGTGGGGTTACTGTCTTTTTCTTTATAGAGACACTCATGTCAGCCACTAGGGCCTTTCTTCTGGACAGCCCTACAAAGTGATCCATCACCAGCATGGAGTGTGGTCGGTGCTCTTCCCTTGCAAGTCAGCAAGCTGACTGCAGTCATCTGATGTGCTGGAGCCATGAGGGCCCTGGATATGGAGACATAAATTCCAAAGGAAAATCATCTTTTAAAGAAAAAAAAAAAAAAAGCAAACCACACACAGCTCTTCAGAAATATGGTTTGACTTTGAAGTAATGATGGGTGTATGATCTTGCAGACAAACTATGCTTATCTGGCATTCCAAAAGCAGTGTCTGTCACGTGAAACAGATGTGTGTGTGTGTGTGTGTGTGTGTTCATGTCTCTTGGATTGGTTTCCTCCCTGGGTCACAGTATCATTAGGATAGCTATGTGCCAAGCCAAGAGCTGCACTTGGCTTTGCCTCCATTTCAGACTGGAGTGGAAAAGGCATCAGAGGCTTTTTCCTGGGAAAAAAATATGCAGAGACCACCAAGCCTTAGGCAGATGCAGCAGAGGAACAGAGATGGACAAATCTACACACACATCTGTACACATGAACGCACACATCTCAGAGTTTCCAGAGAGCAGCAGGTGGTATCATCATGCTTCAGTCTTCCCTTGAAAAAGTAGGAATAGCTGAACAGCTGGTGAAGAAACCTGTGATGGGAAGATAAATGTGGCTCTAGGTGTCACCGTGAAATGTGTGCTGTTCTAGTGATCATGTAGTGGTGGGGGTGCCTGTACCAAAAAATACTTTAATTTTTTCATTTTTAACTACAAAGTTGTTATTGACTGTTATTGTCTCTCTCTCATTTTTCTTTAAGTCTCAGGTCTTCTGCTTGTTTGCTTTTACCCACACTGAAACTTGTGCTCTGAAGTTGTCAGAAGTCAACAAAATATCTGTGTGATGTGTCATTCTCTTTTGGATGTGCAGGGACACTGCAATCCTGTAAGAAGATGGATATGGAGAGTCTTCAGGTGAGTGATTTTAGAGATATAGATATATATAGATATATATGGATATATATGTATGAGACAGACAAGCAATGTGGCGTGGTACACTTGCCAATTAAAGAACCGCACCAGAAGATCTTTAATGAACAGTCAAATGCATGAGCTATGCACTGAAAAGTTTTGCTTAAAACACTCCTAAATCGTGGATTCTACTGATGGAAGGAGGCAATATCGGTATATGGGAAGGAACCCTGAGCTGCACGGGCAGCCCTCCTGCAGCTCTCCCTGGGATAGTTCTTGTTTTACAACCCAGCACAGCATGTCCTGGTGTCCTGCCCAGCAGGCTTTACTCTGTGCTGAGCAAGTGCAACTGCAGAAAAGGTTGCAAAAGCTTGTCCTCTTGGGCCACAAATTTAAAGATTCAGGGAGGGAACCTAGCAAGTAGAGAAGTGGTGACACAAGTCCAGTAACTGATTGCTCTGGGGTGCTGGAAGACTTCCCACAGCAGCCAAGGGGTGAAAAGTTATTGTGGAAAATTGAGACTGTGAAACAATAGTTGTTACATCTCTCATGAATGTTGTCTTACGTTCTGCTTCCCCCCCCAAAAAAACAAAGGATGTTTTAGCCTATAAATACAATTTCCCCTGCAGTTTCCTGGGACAACAGCTGCTGCTTTTTTGCTCCAGTGGGCTACCAACACTCAGGTGACTTGAAAAACGAATCACAGAGCATCACACAGAAGCATGTTAAAACCACTGTACTGAGCTTTCCTGTGTTTGACTTGTAATTAGTTCAACAACAAATTGGATAAATTAATGTTTAATTAAAATACAGCCTAATTATCCAACATATGTTTTTAATAGGATCTAATTGTGGCATTTTGAGATATTTAGATTGCTGGAACACTAAAAATTCTCTGTAGGCTGGTGCCTGTTAGACCACTGCCTGATCGCATTTGTTAAAATCTAGAGCAGTTCTTCATTTGTGTGTGGTGCTGTTCTCAGTGTCTCCTCCTGCAGAAAAACAAGTGGGTGCTGGTGCTGGATGCCCTTCAAAGCTACAGAAGATTTTAATAGGGCTCCTTTTTCCTGACTGAAGCCTAGAACAGCTATTTCTGTGACTTTTTGAGGAGGAAGACTTCGGTGCCCACCCTTCCCAATGATCATGATACTGCTCAAAGCAACAGGTGAGTGCAAAACCTCAGCTGAAATTTCACCTGCGTTGAGGGTACCTCCCCTCTAGGCACCCATAGTTCACATCCCAAAATGTCTTCAGAGAGAATCCACAGGTCACAGTGATTCCCCCGTGAAGCCATGGCAATGTTTAGCCCACTCAGCTCCCCCTTCTTTTTGCAGCACAGCCACTAGACTGGCACACAGGTGAGCTAACCATTAAATGAGCATTTGGTCTATCTTGCACTTTTCATGGGTGCTGCTAAAGAGAAAACTGCTTGTGTCCTCTACCAGGCTGTCCTACAATGGCATTTAACAAAGTGGTAGGATGCTTTACCAACTTTGTGCAACAAAGCAGGCGATGCAACAAACTGTGGTGAACAAACAGTGTTTTTCCCTAGCCAGTTCTTTACTCCTTGAGTACATGAATGTGGTTGCCAGTTGTGCTGTAGTTAGTTGGCATTTTTGCTTTAAAAAATAGATAGGACTGTGTGTTTGGCCTCAGCAGCAGCCCTGGTGATAATTATGGTGGGGGGACACAAGTCCAGGCAGGGGCATAGAGAGCCCTTTTTATCAGAAGTAGAAAGCTTGGCGTCTTCCTCCTAGCAGCCAAAAATCAGTGAGGAAAGATCTCCATCAGGACATTGGGGAGTGTTTGTTCTGACTAAGGAGGAAGAGGAGCTATTTAGGCTAGAGGAAAACACTGGCAAACTAAAAGGGCCAGAAATAAACTAGGAATCAGAAGCAGGTTTCTAACAAGTGGAATATTCCAGGTCTGGAAGTGTACTTTCTGGTGAGGCAGCAGTAACAACTTAAAAGCTTATTGAGGGCTCAGCTATTGCTTTCACACAGGAATTTATGCTATAGGGGTACAGCAGGAGGACCCAGCTCGGCCTTTATGTCCTCAGCCTCCCAGCTGGTGGAGATTGGGCACCAAGCCAGCCATCTGCACAGCAGCACTCCTGACCTCTCCGTCAACGTGTCCCAAAGTGTGGGAGGAACAAACATCTTGAAGCAAGAACACTATTTTTGTGCTACAGTCCTTCCAAGTCCTAGCAAAGCCATAAAAAATGTCACAATTTTGGAGGAAAGCAGGTGAGGCTGTGCCAAGTCAGTGCATCTCCTGCAAGGAGAATATGAAGTCAAGGGATTGTGAAGGCTCTGTTTTCCGAGCCCTAAGCCAGCCCCAAATTGTATGAAGCAATATTTCATACTCAGAAGCATCCAGAATCAACCAGCTTGGCTAGCCCAATCCTGACTGCACACAGACACGTAAGTTTTATTTACCCATGACAATATTTTTTGGACGTTGAGTATTATTGGAGGCAGTCTCAGCCTGCTCTGAAGAGCTGCAGCATTGAGGTAATGTCCTGTTGGGCTTCCATTAGCTGATGTAGTTGAGAAAACACTGGTGAGCAGCTTTAAGGGCTGAGAGCCTGCTTTTTGCTTGCACTGTCTGACTTTTTAAATGCTTTTCTTTGTTGGTGCACTTGCAACTGTGCAGCCAGGAACTTCATGCTTTTTGCTTCAGTAAAACATATTGTGTTGTTGGCCTTTTAAGTTCTCTCTTATTGAAAGTGGACTCAGCTGAACCTGGCAGGCAGCAAGGTTATTGTTTTCTCAGTATGAGTGTTTCTAAATAAATTGACAGCATGGGCACAAACTTCTGGTCAGCTACCAGCCAAGACCAATTTGAGAGTCCCAAAGGCTGCAACATATTTCCAGTTCAACAGTTAAGAGCTTGAACATCATTACATAAAAGGCAAGGGCTATCCTCTCGTGGCTTTATGCATCAGATGGGGACCTCCGGGTGGCACAGTGGCTCCCTGGGCAGCCCCAGCTCTGCGGTCAGACCCTGAGAGGGTGCGAGGGATGTTTGGGTACCTGGAGGGCAGGATGGGAACCTGCTTCAATTGTCTCTGGTTTCTTCTCCTGTGTCAATTTTCTGTAGCAGTTCCATGAGGAAAGCTGTTCACACTGGATGGTTTAAACAATTCTTTGCAGCTGTTTGCTGTTAGCGAAGTTGCACTTGTGTGTCGTGGCCACTCAGGGAGTGGTGCTTGGTGAGGGGAGGTCAACCTGTCCAAGGGCAGCTGCGAGGCTGCAGTCCTTGCGAAGACTGGGTTTTGCTCAAGCAGACTGGCAGAAAAGGCTTGCTGTGGGCTGCCACAGCAGTCAGCACACAGGGGGATTGACAGAAAATCTGAGGCTGGATGGAGCTGGGGATGGTTGGACACTTACAGCGACACACATTCACATGGGGCACTTGGCATCTTCAAGGCAAATAGCTCTTCAGTGCTCTGATCCTGACACTCTGCCTGGGTGGGGAGGGACTGATGTGTATACAGATTTTAGTCTTGAAATACAGAGCGTCCTCTCCCAAGAACATCATGTTTCTGTTTGGTGTGCATGTTTTCTCCACCACCACATGAATTCCAATGAAGAACATTCTGCCGTTCTTTGGTTTTAAATCATAAAGATATCTAGATAAGTGAATTCTATTAAAGGAAGTTGGTTCTTGCTTTGTTAAAAAAAAAAAAAAAAAAAAAAAAAGGAAAGAAAATACACAATACACATACAAACAAAAAAACTGTAACAACAACAACAACAACAACAACAACAAAGCCCCCTGATACTTACAGGATGTTTCAAAAAGATGGACCCAATTTGAAATCACAACAGCATTACAGCATTTTGGGTTCATCTTTTTGAAACACCCCACATTACTTCTTGTTTGTTTGTTTTCTAAATGAAAACGACTCCTGCTGACCATGGCTCAAATGCCCCCACTGCAGCTGCAGGAACTTCGGGTGAGCTTTTGCACCTTCCAGCAAAATCAGGGCAATGCAGCCCTATCCAGTGTCTCGGAGAAGGCAGAGTTGCTGCACAGTCTCTTTGCTGTGGGAAATTAGTGTGTGCATTGCCAGGGGCTGCAGTAGGGCTGTGCTCCATGGAGTGAGACCTTCTTAAACACTGCGGCTGTTGCTTGGGCAGAGACATCAGAAAAGGAAATGTCAAGGCCATGTTTAGGATTTTTAGATTAGTTGTTTGGTTTTGGTTTTGTTTTGTTTTGGTGTTTTGTTTTGTTTTGTTTTCCAAATGCATCTGCTGGCATAACACTTGCTGAAGTGGCGATTTTTATTTCCTGAGCAGAGCAGTTCCATGGTATGTTTGGATGGGGATGGGGCACAGAAGGTAAGCAGCCCAGGACAGCATGGAGGCAAACACTCAGTTTTGGTGCAAACCTTGTGGTGGCCGTCATTCCCCAGCTGGTTGTTCTATCTCCCTGTACTCTAGGAAGAGGATCTTGACACAGATGGTTTGCAGAGCTGTTTCAGCTGTTCAGACAGCTCAGCCACAATATGTTGCATCGAATTGTTTTGTTAAACACATGCATCAGCTGTACTTGTTTGCCTTGAAGCTATGAGAACCACAGACTCTCCTGAGAAAACTCAACTTCTACACAGATATAAAGAGTTTGACAGTGCTCTCGAATGTACCCTGCTGCAGAAGACAGAGAGCTGCAAACTTGCCATGGTCCATGAAGCTCTTTAGATTTTAGATTATCAGAGGGATGGAACACCACTCCTACTAGGACAGGCTGAGAGAGCTGGGGAAGAGAAGGCTCCAGGGAGACCTTATTGCTTTCAGGACTTAAAGGTAGCCTATAAGAAAGATGGGGACAGGCTTTTTAGCAGAGCATGTTATGACAGAAGAGGTGATGGTTTTAAACTAAAAGAGGTGAGATTCAGGCTAGACGTGATGAAGAAATGTTTTACAATGAGGATGGTAAAATACTGGCCCAGGTTGCCCAGAGAGGTGATAGATGGCCCATACCTGGAAACATTCAACCCCAGGCTGGATGGGTCTCTGGGCAACCTGATCTGGTTGAAGATGTCCCAGCTCATTGCGGGAGAGCAGGACTAGATGAACATTGAAGGTTCCCTCCAACCCAAACTATTCTAGGATTCTTCTGCACTTCCAAAGCCTGGACATCTAGAAGCTGAAGCCAGAAGGGCTGTGCTGCTTTACATCTTTACAAGATCTAGGTATTCCCTAGAGCTGCATGGCTCAGGGATGGGTGCTGAGAGCTGCAGAGGTTCCAGGATAGATGCTGAGACCCATGGTGGGTTTGGGATGAGTTCTGAGACCCATGGTGGTTTGGCGACGGGTGCTGAAACCCACGGTGGCTTGGGGATGGAGGTTCTGGTGCCAGAGCAAGGCAGGGACTTACAGCAGGGCACAGTCCCCAGTCAGCTGAGCCTCCAGTTTGAGCTGATAGGGTATTTCTGTGGTTGCTCAGTGGCACGAGCAGGGGTGGGAGAGCATGGGCTGGTTTTGGCTGACACATGCTGTAGGAGATGCCGCTCTGATCAGCTCAGCAGCACTGTGCCATGGTCGTGATGTCACGAGGCACAAGGGGTGATGTTACCCAGCAGTCAACCTGGCACGGAGTGATGGAGCAAAGGTGCAACACTTCTCCGTTTAGCGGTACAAAAAGAAAAAAACTCATCTGTTTTACAGTGAGAGCGCCATCTATTTAATTTTCATGCACTAAATACTGAATTCTGGCCGAAGCGATACTGCACCTGCTTTCCTCGTCCTCAGCATGCAAGCACAGATGCTGACACCCAGTGGCCATGGAGCTGCTAGCGCCTGTACGAGATGAAAAACTTCAGCAGAGATGCCTCAGCTGCTGCGATACAACTTCTACCTTTTCATTTCCTCAAGTGCAAGAGCAGTAAAGAGCTCCTGAAAGATGCCAGCCTTGCTTTATGCCTTTCAGCCATTGGCAGGTTATAGTGGTTCAAACACTTCAAAATCTTGCATTCAGAGGCCAGTCAGAAAAATTTAAAAATATGAGGACGGATAATGAAGAAAGAGAAAGTAAACTGGTTTTCAAATTATTGTCTTGTTGGTAGCTGGAAAATAGACCTTAGTCAGAGGAGGAGGGCAATTTTTGGAGTTCAGAGACTCTGGTGACCTTGGCATTCGCCTTCCTTTTTTGCTACTTCCAAAAGCAGTTAGAAAATGACAGATGCAAATTGATTTTTGCATTTCCCTGCAGCATGCACAGGATCGTGCTTTCATATGTTTGACAAGTATTGACATTCTCTTGGGAAAAAAACTCTGTAGGAAAGGTTGCTTTTTATTCTTCAACAAATAGCTCTAAGAATTCATCAGTCAAAGACAGAAAAAAAAAAAAAAAAAGACCCCAAACCCAATGGTATGCAAAGGAGTTCTCTGTATGTTTGGCAAGGACACGCCTCACCAGATATGTGGGGCTAAGATGGTAAAAACACCAGGGAACCCAGACATGAGCTGGGCACAATAAGAGCAGAGTATGCCAAAGGAGGGATTTTTAAAGCTCTTTACTGAAAATATTAATTGTGGCATACAGCCAATTAATTAAACCACTGTAAGACAAATATTGTGTGAAAGAAATACATAATTAGTGTAATTCTATAATCACAGGGAAAAAAAAAAAGCATACTACTGAAATTGTAGCAATGATCAGGTTGTTGGGACAGACTAGCTGCTGGCCACATATTAGGATTACATTTTCTGGATGCCATAGATATGATGCTGTGAGAAAGTGGGTTGGGGGTGTCCTGCTGCAGCAAGGACCTTCTTCAGCGTGAGTTTGCTGAGCAGGGAGTGTTGTCCCAGGACCAAGCCCAGCGTTCACTACCTAAACACTCCTGTAGAGCTGCAGCATATAGATACCATAAGTAGATGTACTTAATTTATCACTCTGTTACTAGGCAGGTTTCTAGGCAGGCTTCAGCCTAACTTTTATATTTTGTGGTTCCTGAAATAGCTCTGATCTTTTTTTGGGGTGAGTTCTAGCTGCGGAGGTACAACATCTGTTCCTTCACCACCTCCTATGTGCACTCATTCTCTTTAATTCTTCTTCCCTTCTTACCTCTTTTTTGGACAAAATTAGACTAGAAACTATAACCCAATTTAAACCTGTCCAGCAGGTCAGGGTTCTAGCACCATTTGGCCCACTCCAGATGTTTGTGCCCAACATTCGCGCACGGTGAAATGAGCGAGATCGCATCAGATGTACCCAGGGCAGCAGGGTGGGCTCTAGCTGCCTGTCTTGTGTTTCCCGTGAGAGAGGTTCACCATGCACTGATTTGTTTTTAGTAGATGTTTAAATGGCTTAAGTTGCTGGCAGAACATCGAAGGCCTACCTGGAGTTATTTCCAGTAATGGCAAATCTCAATTGGACTCTTTCCAATAGTTTTTCTCTGGTGCTTTCTCTGGTTTTCAGCAATATTAATGCAATAACTCTTGCCCTGGTGGTAGTTCTGAAAACCCATAGCCCAAATGCTACCCAGTTGTAGATGTGCTAAGGTCCTCTAGTTCCTGAAAGTACCCAAAACCCCTAGAACAAGCTTAGCTGAGTATCTCTGTTCATCATGGTTTTGTAGAACAGAAGATCCAGTCTTGGTCCTCCCAGAGATTGCCCTGATGCCCATCGCTCTGTGGGGAGGTACATGCAGACCAGCCTCCGGATCAAGTCAGAACAAAATCTTTGCATTGTGTCGGCCAGGGGCAGCCATAGTGTGGGGCTGTGCCCCTTGTCACTGCAAAAGTCCCGTTGGAACCCAGAGCAGGAAGGAAGGGGACTCTGCAGATGGTAGAAGGGCATCAGCAAAGAGCTGCTTTCTCCCATCACACAGAGGAGGAAATGCCATCCTGAGCCTCCTGCCTCTGGCCAGTTGTGTGAACTGTGCATTACCTTGAATTGCTCTGATGATGAGCATGTTTTGGAGGTTTCTGCCAGGTCTCCCTGAGCTGGGGCTGGAGTTTGCTTCTGGGCCAAGCCAGCTTTACTCCTGCTTCCTTCCCTTGCTCATGGTTCATTTCACCTTCTCCGTTAGACCAGTTGGTGCCTTGCAAGTCCAGCTCCCATCTCCAATTCTAATGTGCTGCATTCATCAAGGTAAAACATAGTATTTCAATGCCCATTGCATCATCACTGATATTTTTAAATATAAAGCCATCTCATGCTGGCTGGCCAGAAGCCCCAGGAGGTAACAGAGGCAGAGGTTGTATCTCATCAAAATAACAGCAGCCAGGAACTTCATTTCTGCTCCAGTTTGTGCACAGACCTTTTTTTTTTCCTGGTGCTCTCCTCCTTTGGTTGCTCCCCAAATAACATTGGGTTGTTGCCCATTTAGCAGTGGAAGCAGCTGATAGTGATTGAATAATTTTGCAGTTGGATGTGTAAGACAGCACTTGCTGTGTTGTTTCGTGCCCAATTGGATTAGCATGGCTCTTTACATAGCTGATTGACGCAAACTTGATTTTCTCTCTGAGCTTTTACTGTTCTCATTTTGAACAAACGCTCATGCAAGAAAATAGGTTTTCTGGGTTGTTCAGATGAAATGAAAGCATATCAGGGTTTGAATTGGTTAGTTCCTTGACCCAAAACAAAAAGAAACAAACAGAACTTGGAGAACAGTGTCTCATCTAGAGTTGATTTTTTTTTTTATCATCATCATAGGGAAGTGCTCCTTAAAAACCACTCAGCAACTTCATCAGCTGAATATTTGGTGTTGAGAGTCATCTTGGGTGCTTCATTGAATTTGGTATCTCATTTCTCCTCTGAAGCATCTGTCTTTTGCAGTAGCTGTGGTCATGTCTTTTTATAGCTAAAGTTTCTCTCAAGGCCTGCCCACTTCAGCTTTGCAACAGATAAGGCATATCAGCTAACGAAATAAATAGTTCAAGCAGCTAATGTTCAGCATTGAGGTGCTCTCAGCCAGCTGAGTATTTGGGGAGTAGGAGGACTGGTGAGAGCAGGGTGGGGTACAGTGATTAGATGTAGGCGTTTGTACTAAGCATTGTGTGTGAGGTGCTGCACTCAGTGTGTGGCCTGTTGACATGTAGAGTCCTTAAAAAAACAACAACAAAAACAAACCCACAGAGCAATGTGTCATCTTTATCTACGGCAGTTTGCACTGCCTTCTTTTTCTCCCTTGTCCTGTTATCAGAAACATCTTGTTCCAGAGTCAGTTTAAGGCTCCTCCAATAGTTTCCTGGGCCCATTGAGGACTTGAATTGCAATGACCAGCCATGTAAATTGACAGCAGGTAGGGAAGACCCACGTGGGCTATAGAAAGCTCAGGGCTTCTCGGCTGTCCTTGGGTGAGGTTTTAAGAGCAATCCGTCAAACACAAGTGGTACAGCAGTCACAAGCAGAGTTAGCATCCCACCGATGTGTGCAATGGCTTTCCTGCTGGGGATCTGAAATGGGCACAGATTGTTATTTCCAGCACCAAGAGACAGCTGAGGACACACTATAGCATCCCTGTCACCCATCACGTCATTCCAGTGGCAATGTGGAAAGCATTTGCTTTCTACCATTTTCTTGCTAGTATCTACACTTTCTTTGATTGTCACAAACCAAAACATTTGAAAGGCAGATGCAAGACAAAGATGAAAGAGCATGTGTCTCAAACTCCATGCATTCAACTACCAAATAAGTGTTAGTTCATCACTGAAGACAACGTGAAGGCATTTCTATAGCCAGTTCTCCCTCATCAGTAATGCCTTAAAAGTCATATTAGAATAACTCCCCACTTGCTTACACTATATGACCATAAGAACAATATAATAGTTATCAGTACCAGGGGATCAGTTCTCTCTAAGTGATTCTTCAGACCTGAAGCAAATGTCATCAGTATCAATAATTTGGATATGGGCAAATCCACCCACTGTGTCTGCTTTCCCCATGTGCCATCATTCACATGAATGCAAACTACTGGGATGGGAGCACAAAGAGAAAGAGGCCTTAGCCCATAAAAATGGCATTTCTTTAACACAACGAGTACAAATCTCTGCTGCCTAAGTGGTTTGGGGAAAGATAATGGCATTATTTATGCTGCTGTGTGTGCATTTAACAGAAGCAGTCTTGGCTCATATGAGCAGGATTTCGGTCTCTTCTGTGAATTTATGGGTTGTCATGGGGCATTTCATATCAGAGACAGTCATGTTTACAAGGTTGTTTCCTGAAAATATACTGTTGTTTGGTGTCCAGTCTTAGAGCACCTATTAATGTTTGGCTCTTAATATTTATTATGTTCTTTCATTTATAAATTTAGTCTGAGACACCCACATAAAAGCACATTGCATGGACAGGCTGCCTGGGTACTTACCTTTTCTTGCACTGGCCAATCAATGTAAATATTATGAGGCTACTGGACAAACTCAGAATGACTGGAATGAGGATAAATAGCTGTTTGTCCTGTTTTCTGGGCACTGCAAAGACAAATGACAGCAGGTAAGAAAACACTAAGTTGCAGAATGGGTCATATTAATTCTTACAAAGCTTGGTCTCAGATGCAAACTCGGCATGTCCCGGTTTGTTACCCTACATTAACCTATATTTATTTATTTATTTATTTCAGACACGTGCCAGGTGTATGTTACTAGATATCGTAACATACTTATTCAGGGTGAGATATATCCTGCAAATACACGTAGCCACTGCTATGTGCTTCTTTCCTTCCTTCTATATCTCACAGCAGAGCCAGTGCACACAGGGTCAGCCCTATAGAGCCTACAGGGTGCAAAGGAGCTGATCTGTGGTGCCATGAGGATGCCTTGCAGAGAGCCTCTGAGTACCACGCGCCCTCTCTTGCAAAGAGATCGCTCCTCCATCATAGCCGTGCAGAAATGTTAATATTTTGGGGCTTGCCCCAGTGCACTAGAGGTGAAAATCTGTAGGAATGGCATGGTGGTGTAATAGGTTGAGGGTGTAACTATACCAAGATTCCACTTCCAGTGCTGGACACGGCAGATGCTCGTGGCAACCATGAGCACTTGGTCCCAAACAGGCTTTATAAAAGATGTAAAAGAAACATTGGTTATTTTGGGTTCCATACCAGAGAAACACTCCTGTGTCCATTCACTCCAAAAGCCCTGGTCAGCACAGAAAATATTTGTTCTCCCTCTGACTCGAACACATGAAATGCGGCTTTGGTTTGCTCTGGATATTGTTAAAGTGGTCTCCATTTGGGTTGATACAGACTGAGAAACAAAACAGAGAGAACAAATGTCAAGGAATTAATTACATGCCACCACCAGTAGCTCTCTGGCATGTCTGGATGTCTCTGAACATGCTTTCCAGGTTCTGCAAACCGTTGGATTATGTTCTGGCAGTTTTGAATTATTTCATAATAGTTTTGGACCAGGTAATGCAATAAGATGATTATGGAGATGAATCTACTGAAAATACATACATTGGGGGGGGGGGAACATAATATTTGTTGCTATTTATGCCTGCTAATTTATGGAATCTTTCATTAAATTAGCTAAGAAGACTCATTGCAATTAAAGAGAAAAACATCCTTCTGATGTCCCCTATGATTAATTAGTTCTTGCCATTTTTGCTAGCAAAACTGTATGTGGATAATGCACAAGTCAAAAAGCACCACGAGTAAAAGACATGTTGTATCATAAAAGTCATAGAATCATTTTGATTGGAAGAGACCCTCAAGATCATCCAGTCATTCTGTGTCCCAGGCCAGTTCTTTGGAGAGATTAGAATTATAGTGTCATTAGACCAAGTTGCCACCCTGTTCAGGAAGGCAGTCCACAGCAGACCTGGCAGCCTGCTGAGATGACAGGCAGGAGGCCTGAGAAAGTGATCCCTCACACTGGGATCTGATGCTGCTAAAGCGAATGCTGTGTAGTGGGAACATGTGCGATGGAGCAGCAGGTCAGTGTTTTCCAGCAGTGGTACCAGCTGAAGTCTCTACATGCTCCATGCACAGGGTAGCTAACATGCTCTCCGCAACTCCGTGCAAACCCCAATTTTACAGCATGTCTCCTGGCTGCTGGCCATCAGGCAGAGCACCCCCACCCTATCCCCTCCCTGTGACATGGTATGTGTTGTTCTTACCACCCAGGCAGCCTTGGCCTCCCCCTGATCTTCTGTCAGCTGAACCTCGTACTCCAGACACTGGGGCGGCGTTTCACTGCTCGGTGGGCTCCATGCCATGTGAAGTTCCTCAGATGCAGACATAGAAACCACCAGCTGCTCCGGGGGTGAGGGCATTGCTGGGCAAGGGAATAAAAAGAGAGGAGGTCAAGAGGTGCAATGAAACAACTCCTGGTGGGAAAGGCTTCAGTTAATCTGAACCTCTGCCCCTTTTCTCTGTTGATGGGATTATTGAGCTCCCACTGAGCCTTCCAGGTGAGCAATGAGTGGTGTTGTTCACCTGCAAACACTGCTGGAAACTGAAGTCCTGTGTGGCACATGCCACAGCCCCTTCTCCAGGAGGACAATTTACCTGACCACATTACAGGCGCTCATTTACAAGAACACAGATTGGTTTCAGCCCCCTCGTGCAAGACATGAGCCTTGGGCAGGTGGTGGCTGTGTGGGTCCCCAGAGCCCTGCTGTTCTCCTGATGTTGTTACCTAGGTTATGAAGGCGAAGGGTGACGTACAACGGCCGTAGCAGTGTGGCTGTTGCTGAACCATTGACACAAATTATCAGGTCCTTGTATTCTGCCTGGCTCATATTCTGCAACATGCAGCCGACATTTACACCATGATCCTGAATATAGTCATCACACTGCGCTGCACGGTCCAGCCCCTCGTACCTAGCAATGTATTAGGAAAACAGAAAGAAACAAAATAGCCAAAGCAGTGACAGTTAGTACTTGGGTAAGGCTTTTTTTTTTTTTTTCCAAGACTGGACCTGAGCCTTAAGTATTGCCACTATCCTACCCACACTTTGCTTTTCGCAAGTGATCCAAAGCACAGTGTTATGCAGCCATCACTTGGACTCCTACTATGGGAAAAGCGTGGGGCGGAGACAAAAACAAATTAACGTGTACAGATGGTTTCCGAGGTTATTTTGTAGGCTGTGTCCGTTTCTCCCCAGACCAAATGTACAAACACAACCCTGTCCTCTAAAACTGCCTCCTGTCTTTGGGGCCACTACCCAAAGCTTAATCCCTGGCCCCATCCTGGAAATATTAAGTGGGTTTTCATATTGCAGTTTATGACTCCTGCTGGGTTAGTGCCCTTGAGGAAGGGCTGAATCCAGCCTCTGTACGCTATGCCTAGTGTCCCTTCACAGCACGTTATGTTTTGGGGAAAAGACTTCATCTGGTAGTACTATAAAAATCAACTCACAGGGATCAAAGGATGCCATGGCAGTGTTCCCACCTACTCTTGTTATACAATGGGACCCAGATCCAAACACCTGGTTTTGTTACAGGCAATTAAATAAGGGTGGGTTGGTTGGGGTTTTATTTGTGGGGTGTTTTTGTTAGGGAAAAGACATGAATTTCCATGTTTTCCTTCAAGTAGACCTTTGTAGTCAGTAAAATGGTTTTAAATCAGTGTTTCTGCTTTGAAGACTATTTCCAAGAGCTACAAGGAAACTATTTTTAAAAAGCAGCTATGGTTTTCTACACATAGTCCAAAGACATGAAACTGAATGATTTCACAACTAGTCATCCTTACCATAATTTCATAGGAATTGAAGCACAAACACAGCATTTGTCCAAAACCACTGTCTAGATTTGTTTTTCTTGCAGAACAGATTCATTAGGCAGCAGTATAAAAGAAACAACTGAGAAACATGCATTATTACTAGCTTTTGGCAGTATGGTTGCTTGTATGAGATGTGCTAAGGCTATGAAAATATATTTAAAGAGTAAAACCATTAGTTAACAAGAAGCCCAGCTCTTTGTATAGGGCTCACTGAGCTTCGTAACCTCCTGCTGAATCCTATCCTATAGAGATATACACACTGTGGTCAAGGGAAATGTGCGGCCAGAATGATCCATCTATGTTCAGGAAAGGGAAAGCACAATGCTTTGTGAAAGACAACATGCAGAAAGCACTCCACGGGGGATGAATAAAAGGGAAAGAAGGAAGGGAGAAGGCACTCCCTGTAGAAGGTCAGCACAAGCCTGATTTTAAGGAAGGAAGTAGGGATTTGGGATTTCCTTGCCAGAAGGCACATGTTGCTTGGAGCATTATTTCTGCTCATTCTGAGTGGATCGTGTAATAGCATTACCAGCCATAAAATCATATTTGACGCAGCATTTTAGTACCCTGAGAGGTTCACTTGATTGCTGCCTGGCTGATTTTCTATTTTGCTGAGACATACCAATAATATAGCCCATAATGTACGCCACGAGGAGCGGGATGACCTGGTTTCCAAGTGCACTTGAGGTACTTCCAGTCATGATAGATGCAGTGGAAATTCTGAACCGCTGATTCAAGTTTTCCTGTCAAATGAGAAGGAAACAACCACCATTTAGAAACATAACAGTCAGGCCCAGTAAAATATCATTTTACGTTTTTAAACAACTGTGTGCTGCAATTGAAGGACAAAAAAGGGAAAAAACAGCCAGTCACCATTATTAGATCATAGCTTTTCTGCCAAGTGCTCTGTTTCATATGAAAGCCAGTTTACTGTACTTAGAGCAGAAAGATGCATAACTGACCTTGCTATTTAGCAGTGGAGCTCATGCAGCAACCCAGCAAAGTCAGGTTGCAGGCGGAGGGAAACAAACCTCAAGTATCTAGTAACCACAGCCACAGCCAGTGGAAGCAGAGAGATGCTCTGGTGTCTCACACCTCAACAGGCCCTGCAAGGGCTCATGTATCCAGCAACCCCCCAGGCAAGCAGTGGTTCATGCAACAGGCTCATGCAAAGAACAAAACTACACCAGGTACCGCAGGCTGCTCCTAACCTTGCAATGGGACCTGAAAGGTGGCAAAAATCCAGTCACTTTGCACCTCCACGTCATTGGTACACTGTCCTTCAAGCAGTGTCTGTATCTTCACTTCAGCAGTCCTGCTGAGGTCAAATCCAACTCTGAATTTTAGCTTTTTGGTAAAAATAACCTGGTTGAAAGACATATTTTATAAGTACCTCTTTGTCACTATGTGTGCTGCAGAATTAGTTACCATTGCTCCTGTGCTGGCTGCAGGTAGGCTCATTTGCGTGCTTTAACGTTTCTTTAAATTTCCGCCATGTTTCTCCTGTCTAGGGCTTCTCCAGCACTCTTGTACCACCTGCTCTGCCCAGCCTCGCTGGTTTTGGGTCCCCCACCTTGCAGGCCACCAGCAATGACAAGATAGAGCACACGATGATTCAAGGGATCCTCACTAGGCAGAGGCACTGCAGGGGGGGTCTAACAAGGATACCACTGTAAATCCCCATAAAAGGCACTTGTTCTTGACATGAGGTAATCAGAAACAGAAGGAACAATGAGTCTTGTAACTGATGGTTCCTATGGGAAGCACAACCCTGCAAGGACTGAGCAGCAGCCAGGCAGCATAGTACAGGCTCATTGCCAGGTGGCACTGAGCTTAGTCCTTTGCAGGACTTTTTGAGCACCCCTGCTGAAGGTTAGTTTTCCTTTCTTTGTTTGTTTGGGCTTTTTTCACCGGACTTACACCCCCTTACTTTACACAAGAGAAAAATATGTTGGAAAGAGTTAAAACAAATGACAAGAGAGATAATGTGTCACATTAGCCCAAGCAGACAGATGTAACACGCCATAAAATGCTCGTGATTGCTGCAGCAGGACCGGCCCTGGCCCAGCCCACAGTCAGGCTTTTTGTCAGCAGTCCCAAGGTGGAAGAGGCATGTTCAGCCAGGAGTTTCTAACAGACATTGATGACTCTTGTTTCCGCTGGTGTCCCGCGGGTTTTTTTCAGACTGAGTCTTCTTCATGACCTTATCTGGTGTCAAGGTTTCTACTTTTTAAATCTGCCTTATGTATAAGACACTTTTCTAACTTGTGATTTAGGGAATTCTGATGTGTTTTTAAAAACTGCTTTTTTTTTCTTTTTTTTTTTTTAATTTTTGGCTTTTAAATGCCAGGCAAATTATCATACAAGAATCTGCATAGCTGCATGGTTAGGAGTGTGCCATGCCTCATGACCGATGTCAGGTCAAAGAGCCCCTTTCCATGCCCTTGCAATTGTAATCCATAGCTGAAACAAGGTGGGAGTTAGCACGCTTTTCCACCTCTGCAGGCTCCCATGGGGCGGTTGGGCCAAAACCTATTTGTGTAGTGGCTGAGTGCAGCCTGGCAGCCTTGGCTTTGCTGCCTTGGGCAGATGGAGTAGATGACCATCTCACAAAGGACATGTGGAAACCATTCACAGCAAGAGGCTGGGTCCACAGCACTGCTAACCCAATGTGACTGCTGCTTCTTTTTCTACCTGGTCTCTTGAGCTGGCAAGCTCTTTAGAAATTCTGCTTTAAGCTTATATTAAAAAAAAAAAATAAAAAAACAAAACTCCCTTTCCTTCAGGACACCAATCTGTATTTTGTGTTGTTGAAGGACATCCTCAGCATATTTTCTCCTGTGTTCCTCAGTACCTTGCGCCAACCATACAGTCTGGGATTCTCCTCTCCCCCACTCCATTTATCTTCCTAAGCCTGCAGCAGCTTTCACCTTCCAAGTACTCCCAAAATATATTCCTACAACCCTTCCCATACTTTACTCACCACTTTTTGCATCCCACTGAGTTTCTGTTCAAGCCCTGTAAAGAGTTTCTGAAAAATGTAGTGCCTTTTACAATGAAGAATGCTACTAGATATTATTGGATTATTTTTGCCAGCAAACACCACACCCTTTCACAGAAATAGCCCCTTCTCTGACGTTGTCAGTCTTATACTTCAAAACACATTCCCATCTAGCAAAAGTTTCAAAACCCTGGTACAGTGCAGCTTTTCATGGAAAGCTGGAGCTGCTTGGCAACCACTTCTTGAAATCCAAACATAAACTTATGCAGGAACTAAAGGCAGAACAATAGCCCAGATTTAAGAGGAATAAACTGTGCTTTGTCTTACCTTCCAGTCTCTGTCACCAGTGTTGCGGTATTCAAACTTGTATTTCACTGTGCATTCATTGAAGGTTTGTACATTGGGTGGAGGCTTCCACTCGATATCTAAAGAACCTAAGAGTCCAGGATCAGTGATCTGAAGGTCTTGTGGGGGGGCAACTAAATTGAAAAGAAAGCGGGGCAGGGAGGTGGGGGGGAGGGGAAAGAGTGTCAGTGTAAAGAAAAACAATAAAAAATTCAGGGAATTTGATGAGGGGACCAATGCAGCTGCTGGAGGTGGAGGGAAGCACAGCTGGTCCAGGTCCAGCCCTGGCTATTTAATAGCCTGTTCACAACCACCATGACCAAGTTCTAAGCCTGCCCATCCCCCAAAAAACAGTTTTTGCTGATGCTCAGAGAAAGCACTCAAGAACCACTGAAAAGGCACAAAGAATGCCACATCTTTGACACTATTTTTCAAGCTGTCTTAAGCAAAACTGCTGTCCTGGGATGACCTTTCAAGTCCTATATTTGCTTATATTTAACTTGTGATATTTACTGAGTGTCATGACAAGTATCCTTGCGAACATTGTGTTCAGCACATACACCAGCATAGGCTGACAGCTCACGGCGTGCTGTTAGGGAAATATATATTCCTTAACTCTAACAGACACAAACCACCCCTATATCTTTAAATATTCCTTTCAAGTATGTTAAAGAGTAATGAAAAACCAAGACAAAACCATACAGAAGCAGAAATGCAAAGAGTTAAAAATCATTCTTATTTTCAACATCTATCAGCTATACAAAAATATGCTTTTATAGTCAAACTGGCTCTTATTAGATTCTTGTAAGGTGCTGCCATATGTTAATAAATCAGCATATATTATGGATGAATTCCATACTCAGATATGCTTCCTAAACGTCCAGCTCTGTATGGAGCTGTCATTCACATAACGAAAGCTGTCTAGGCTATTTAGTGTTATCAGCTCAAACAAAGTCAATTTTTGTAACATCTAAAGTCATTTTTCTCCACTGTCTAAAGGTGAGGTTATCCATTTGGGTTTCAACATATTCACAGCATGATACACTTATTTTTGTGGTGATTTGGAGCCCGTCTCCTGGCAGTGTCAGTCCAGCATTGCCACCACTTCCCTGTTTAAGTCTGGCTTCCAGGTTCCTGGCTTCTCTCCCATCTTTTTCATGTCTTCATCAGGATTTATACCATTTATTCCTTTTTTTTTGAAAAAAAAAAAATCCATGGTGAAAACAGATCCTGAGAATGTCTTTCAGTGGAAGACAGTGATATAAATCAAAATTTAATGTGCTTCTTGGAAAGCTTTCAGGGAACATCACTGGAGGATTAATTTCTTCTAAGGAAACGCTCCCAAATGAAACATGCCATGGGCAGCAATCTTAAGATCCCACATTTCCCAGCATGTAAAGCTCCACAGGAGATTTGCTGTTACATTAGATGGTAAAGTAGGATATCATGGCAATGCATTCAGGGAGGTGCTGGTGCAGGGAACAATAGACTATAATAATTTGGAGAAAAAATAGATTTTACGTATTTTTCAGTGTAACAAGTAAAGGTCTCTCCTTCCCACCAGCTGTGAGCCCCACGAATGCAGCCGTGATGCAGAGGGTGGTGGTGGGCTTGCTCCAGCTCCAGGGGCAATGGGGCACAGCCCTGCATGTGCAATATCTGGTATTCAGCAGCCCCATGTTCTTGCAGTAGGCAAGGATGTGGTCTCGCTATGACAGGCACAGATTTCCCCACACAGGGAGCTCAGTGTTTAAGCTGGGCTCTTGTGAGCATCAGAAGTGGGAACGGGGGAGAAGTGAGGGTATCTCACCCACCTCCTGGGTCTTCGCAAACACACAAAGGCTCCAGGAAAGCAAGCAGCCACGTGAGGGACAGCAAGCTTGCGGGACTGGCACTTGAAGAACTGTAGATGCTAAAAAATGAATGAGTGGCTTATCTAGGACGACAAGTTATAGCCACACTGAGGAATGAGGGAGGAGAAGGTGAAGGGGTGTTTCTCCCACTGGTCAGTCCACGAGGGTCGGCGTGAGGAAGGGTTTCCACGTCACCAGACACCGTGTCCTCGAGTTGACCACTGTTGTGGTGGCTGACGTGTAATTTCCTTAAGGGGCTGGCGCAGGAGATCTACTGGAAGGGCTGCAAGCTGGACTCTCCTGTGCTTGGGGAAATCCTCCCGACTGGCTTAATGCTGAGCCTCGCAACTGTGCTAACAAGGAAGCAAAAAGCTGCTAGCCTTTGTCATGAGCCTGCTGATAAGCTGTCAAGAGAAGACTAGATTCGTCAAAAACAATTAATAGCTAGAAACTATAACACTCTGAAATCTGTTTCCATCCTGAGCTTGAACAAAACTGCAATATTTTTTCAAAATGATTGCAACTGTAAGCAGCAATTCTTGCAATATAAATTTTGACCAGATTTCAGAGGGAATGGAAAAGCTTTTTTTTTTTGGATGTTTCTTGTGTTCTTGGATTTGATTATTTTTTAAATGTCAGCACTGCCTCTTGCAGTTCCTAGTTTTCACAATATTGCATGACAAACCATACAGAACACAGGACTAGAAATACTCTATTTCATTATCCATTCTCTTGAAGGAATGCTGCTCCTGAATGGGTCTGGGGGGGGCACGGAAAGAAGAAGGAAGAAGAAAAGAAGAAGGAAGAAGAAAAGAAGAAGGAAGAAGAAAAGAAGAAGGAAGAAAAAAAGAAGGAAAGAAGAAGGAAGAAGAAAAGAAGGCAAAAAGTTAACAAAACAAAAACCACACACAACAAACACTTATCTATGTGACTCGCATGGCAATGAGTGGGGTAATGATGTGCTGGCTGCAGCCCTCAGGTCCAGTCACTCCTGCCGTGCACACTCACTCAAATGTCACAGCTTTGATGACGAACCACCTGCTCACTCCCAGCTGCCTCCCTCTGCCTTGCCCCACATCCAGTGCCTCAGGCTGTGCAAGCAGCAGGAGGTTTTGCAGTTTTCAGTGTATTTTGCAGCCTGCCGGGTGCCCCCCATGTCTGCACTTCTCCATGCTGGGCAGGCGATTTTGGTGTTTCGAGGAGCCCATTTTTAAATCTGAAGCTGCTTTGTTTGGTGCAGAAGAGATGCGTTTGCTGGCAAAGTACCGCGATGCTGGCTGGCAGGACAGGGAGCCTCTCAGTGTCCTCCTGGCCATGTTTTCACCTCTCCACCAGGCACCAGCTGCAGCAGGGAGAGCCAGACCTGCTCGCTGTCCATCAGAAGAAGGAAAGCTTCTGGGTGCAAAGTCCCAGCTACCAAAGGCCAAAATTGCTGGGGCTGGCAGGTGCAGTGCAGCAAACAGGTGCTTGAGGGCTTGAAGTAAAGGGTGCTGGAGGTGCCATTGCCATGGGTGATAGCTTGCAGAGCAATATATTTTTATAATAAAATATTATTCTCCAATTATGAATAAGCCTTGTATTTCTTATACCTTGCAAAGTCTGTCCATCCGGGACCATGCTCAGGAGCATTTATATATCCAAGTGGTATTTATATTTAATAACTCTATATCAAACAACATATTCACTATGGACCAAAGGCACTTTCTGCTCCTTTTGCAGTTACTCAGAAAAATACCCACTAAACACACAATATATTCACACAATCGATTGCAGATTTATATTAATAAATCATCTTCTTGCTGTAGCACACAAGAAAAGCTCCAGCTGAAGGACTAACTTCATAAAGGGCTCAAGTTAATGTGAACTACACGTTAGACAGCAACACGCAGGGCACGCCAAGCTTTACCTGAGGTGTGGTAGAAGGAGGAGGAGACCATGGAGCCCCACACCAGCATCACGGAGAGAACATAAAGCGACCGGAGAGCCATTCAGAGGTAGGATGGCAGAGGAAGGACTTTAGAAGTTCTTGCTGGAAGGTGTGAGGTGTCAGAAAAGCTGTCCTGCAGCACTTGTGGAAGGAGGCTGGAGAAATAAAGCAGAATTGAAAAGCTTCAGCACATTGGTGAGGCCCTGGCATTCCCTCTGCAGGGTGAGCACTGACAACAATTGCCTTTTAACTTGTTTACCAAGTCCGATTAATCATTTCCCAGAGGACTTTTATTTGCAATTTTTGGGGATGGCAACATGCGAATGACTTTGGCCACATTTGAAATAGTTTCTGGCTAACTAAGCACATTCTCTGCAGGCATGTCAGCATGTTCTTCAGTCACTGAGCCGTCTGCCATGCGTTTTCTGTGGAAAGAGTGATGCAGCTGAGAGACTGACCCGCCTGCTGTAGAAGGGCCTCAGACCAACGACATTTTCATTAAAAAGAAACCCAAACCAGAATGCCTGAGGCTTTCCTTATCCCATAAACAGGCACACCTTATAAAACTGTCCAACAGGAGCTGGACTTGATGATTCATGTGGATCCAACTCTGGACATTCAATGATTTTATGAACTGTCACCAGTGCTTTTGGCTTTCCTGTTTCAGGATTTGGTGAGTAACAAGAAAAAAAAAATCCAGAGAGTTAATTTCCTTTCTAATTCACCCTCCAACAAAAAAAAGAAATAGGAATGTTTGTGAGAAGTCGTCTTGGCTGTCATGTCTGCTGGGGGGAAGATGGGGACTGGGAGGGAGAGAGGAGCAGAGTTTCCAGGAGGAGCTTTTCCTTCCCTCATATTTCATACTGAAAGTGGATAGAAATTGCTGCCTATAGACACACCAGCCCAGCTTGCTTCCCTGTGACAGAAAGCACATGGATTATGGGTAAAAATTAAAAAAAAAAAAAAAATTAAAAATTAAAAATATAGATACAGTATAGATAGAGATAGATATCATATAGATTAGAGATATAGGTATCAATCTTTCTGAAGGCTTGAGGCCACTGCTTGAGCTTTGCTTGTGTACAAACATGGTGACATTTACATGAACTTGCTTTACATTGTCCATGCAGCCTTGGCTACAAAATGTGGACTCCCAGGTCACACTCTGGCATGGCTGCTTACTCCTCAGCACCCACGGCTATGGTGTGACAGTACAAAGTTGGGGGTCTGCTAAATGATAGAGCTTCAAGTCAGAGGGAACTTGTGAAATCTGAGTGTTGGGGGCCAACAAAAACCCCATCATTTGAAGCAGAAGTGGCTCAGGGGAGCTGGAGGAGACAGGTTGATGTGGGAAGGAGGTGAGGGAGTTTAATTAACCAGAAATTCTAACTGACAACGCACAGTGGCAATTAAAAATATATAGCAATTTTAACAGTTAATTTGCAGTTTCAATTAATATCAAGTCCCCCCACGTCCACAGAGGAGTTCCAGACAGAAGAAATGGCTGGAATTACTTCTTGACATATCAAACAAGAAATAAAACTTGTGTTGGTGCAAACCTGTCTGTATGCATAAGTCTCTGCCTCAGAAAGGTCTCATAATTCAGTACAAGGTTGTGATGATGAGGAGAGATGACTTACGGACATGGGAGAGCAGCAGCTATAACTCACAGCTGGTGAGCAACAGCATCCAAGGATTGTGCATGAATGTTAGTGGGAGGAAGCTTTTTCCATTTCCAGTACAGTTAATTTTAACATATTCATAAGATTTTGCAAGACGAGTAAAAATAAACAAAGGCTCACACAGAGAGATTTGAAACCAGCAAAGTGCTCTTACCTGGATGTCTAAGTGCATGGGAGCCTGTCTGCCTCTGGAGTGATGAGCTTCTCAGCAGCCTCTGCTCAAAACTTTGCATTTTGTAGAAATTTGGAGGTTTTTTAAAGAGGCCAATCTGTTCTCTTCAGGGATCAGATGCCACAGCACAATGTTATGGCACTTGCCACACAATCAAAGGCTTTACTAAGCCAGCACTAGAGTAGACCTCATTTCCAGGATTTATGAGGTGTTGGCATTAATTGTTCTTATATCTATGTTCAAGTAGGTCAAAACATTGAAATGTTTAAATGATTCATTAAAATGAAAACCAAATGGCATCATCAGTTTAGGCTGCCTGCCAGAGGCTGCACGAGCCCCTGCAGCAGCAGCACATGGGTGTCCCCAGCCCCACGTGGTGCCTCGACCCACACAGCTCTGGCTGGGGTCCCTGGGACAGTCCCGCTCTGACCCACCACAGCATCTCTCCCTGAGCTTGCTGGCTCCAGAGCCAATCCAGCCGCTGCTGCCTCTGGGAGCTCTGCAGGAAATATATAAAATTATCCATCCCCTCACTCCTCTCTTGTGGGCAAGGAGCATCAGCACACCTGGTCAACATGACCCTTACGTAGCCTTGCCTGGCATCATTTACTTTGTCTCTCCTTCCCTGAAACACCCTGAGGGCTCCCCTGGCCCCAAGCCTGGAGCGCCCTTTGCAAGGAGCAGGTGCTTCAACCACACCTGGTTTGTCCCAGGTGAGAGCTCTGGTACCGAATGCACCTGACTGAAAACACATCTCGCAATTCCTGGTGCTGTGTTACAGGATCATCCAGGGTCATAACTGGTAATACAGGGATGGGTCATCTCTATGTTGCCTGGTGTGAGTCAAGGGAAGTTGGTTGCGGCAAATCCTCTCCAGGAGGGAGAACAAAGGCTGTTTCGGAAAGAGTGGAGCCATGTTGTGTGTGCCCCGACAAGCACTGGGCTGTGGCTGAGGTTGGATCTTCCCATGGCCCAACAACTGAGAAACAGTTCAGACTTAATAAGAACATGAGAAACTACATCAGGAACTGAAGGAATACATCTTGTTAAGATGAAGACTTCCCCAGAAGCACCTGTACAATACTTACTGTATTGCTGTTTGAATTGATGCCTGAATGAATGAGTCATTGCTTCCCAGCGGATCCAACGGGAGTGTTTTGGAGCCACAGAGGCAGAATCAGGCCCTTTTCCGTCTGCCAGTTATTCTCTGCATTTCACTGGGTATGTGCAGGCAGACGTGCTCAGGCAGGGCAGAGCTGCATTGGCCATGCAGACTCGGGAGAGGCACCATCACTTCTCTGGTGATGCCATTCCCATCACATCAGAGCTATTTAATTCTGGCACCATTAAGATGCTCTGAAGGTAGAAGCCAATGGAAAGAGCATGACCATCCTTGACACGTTTGAACTTTTTGAACTTTCAAGGCATCTGCAAGCAAAATTTCAGAACCTTTTTACCTTTTACTATGCTAAAGATAAAAAGTGATCCCATATGTCTGGTTGTAGCAACTGCCTCCCAGAACAGACACCAACTGCTATGTGCTGCATGAGACTACAGCTTTGAAAATAGACATGAGAGCAAGAAAGAGCACTCAGACTATGAAGACCAGCTAGTCCTGTTGGGTTCCAAGTGGATCTCTGAAGTGGGGAACCAGGAAGACTATGACCCACCACTCCCCTGATCTGCAGCCCCAGGAGGTCATGTGGGCTTTGGCTGTTGTTGGAGACCACTGAACAGGTGGACAGCACTTTGCTTTTCATCTTTCCAAAGAAAAAAGCAGCAGAAATGTGTAGTACAAACCCTGTTACCTGGAGTACCCTGTGAATTTTGGGGATGGTGGGTTATGGATGAGTTCTCCCTTCACTGCAGTTGCATAGTGCTGGCTGTTTCTTTCTTTCTTTCTTTCTGCAAAGAACAGAGGGGAAAAAAGTCCCTTGCTGCTCGTAAATGTATGGCCCTGCTTTCAGAGTTATGCAAGATTAGGATTTAACCTTCATGTATTTTCATTGTGTAAGCTACTTAAGCAGAAAAGGTCACACTGGATAGATCATTTAAAACAGATGAGAAACTTTTGCCAGTAGGGTGAATGCCAGTTCCCCAGTGCTAGAACTGGGTCAATTCCTGAGAAAAATTAGGCTGGGGAAAAAAAAGAAAAACAAACCACCATAGCTGGGATTTGCAACAATAAGGCTCCACAATGCAGCCAGCAGCATGGAACACCCAGGGAGGAGCAGCGAATGCAGCTCCATGCCAAAAGACTCCTGCTTTTGATACATTCATTCAAGTTGTGCTAAATTGGCTCTATCAAGCAATCCATTGCCTTCCTATATTAAAATATTGGGATCTGATACTTCAGGGTAAAAGCTTTCAACTTTGCAAGTCAGCCCTATGTTTAGAAGTAGCTTTCTATTCAATGAAATAAAAAAATAGAAAACTCCAGCTATGAACAGAACATTTCATATTGAACAGCGTGTTTCATTTGATCCAAAAGGATGGTTTTGGAATTGCCAGTGGTGCAAAAAGTCAATGACTTGTAAAAGCCTCCGAACAGCTGCATATTTCAGGGAAGCCAGTGTCTTTTATACAATTTGCATTAAACAAGCTCTTTCCAAGACACCGGAATAAGACACTCAGCAATTTCAAACAAATCTTTCGCTTCCAGCACAGTGTTACAAATTGCACTGAAAAGGGGATGTCACCATGTGGAGACATGCTAGGAAGAGAAACACGGAGTAGTGGCAATAGGCTGATTGTTGCAAGAAAAATTCCTTCTTTGACTTGATACATTAAGCACTTAAGGCTTACATGAGAGTTCAGGAAATGATGGAAGGAATCCAGACTCTCTAGGAATGCCCAGTGTCAATATTTATTCTTGTGTTAAGTGGAGGCCTCAGTTTTCCCTATTCCTTTGCTGATGGCTACTACTGGAGACTAATCCTGGCTCATATGGCATCTCAAAGAAGGGACAGCAGCTGTTTGGATGTGCCTATGTTCTGTAAGCCAACAAGACAGCAGCTGTGGAGCTGGCACCATTGAAATCTCTGCTTTCTGTAATCAATTCTGTTCCTAGAAAGGTTAATCCAGCTGAAAGCCAAACATCAAGCACTCACTCTGCCTTTCAGCTTATTCCACCACAGGTCCCCTGCTGAATGAGGCACTCCTTACTCATCCCAGTCTTCTCGTTTTCCTGTAATTGCCAATGAAATGTGTCTGTACGGAGAATATCTCCTGCATTGGGCTTACACCCTGACTAAAGTGTTCACAACCTGCTGGCTCCTGTCTTCACATTGCAGTGAGTCATCTTCTTCTGCTCCCAGAGCAATGTCTTCCACAGCCTGCACATGTCCTGTGCCCCCATGTGAATTTGCTCTGACTCTCCCTCCAATGCAGCTGGGCTTGGGCTTTAGCGGAGTTCATAAGAATAATGTCAGTCTTCCTGCGGCACAGCAGCAGCTTTTGATGAACAGCTTGGTGACTGAGTTCTACCCTGGCACACTGGTGCAAATAAAATATTTGCAGAAAAATAATAGACGACAGGCTGAGGAATTAGACAGCACTGACCAACATGTGTAGCTGCATCTGGGAACCAGCCTATGGTGAAGATGGGCTCTGGGGGCTGAGGATGCACAGGGAGGTTTGTGGGGATGCTGGGACTGGCAAGCTGCAAGGGGATAGGAAGCACAGCTTGTGATGCCAGGGCCCAAATTCTGCTGCTAAATGCACTGGAACATTACAGGCAGAACTAAGGTGAAGACACAAACCTGGCAGAGTAATAACTGCTAATAAACAGGCCACAAATACATCCAGACAGAAATGCAAAAGAAGCTGAAAATTATGATCTCTAGCACAGGACAGCTCTGACATAGCTCCCAGCAGGCGCTGGTGGAATGAAGAGCTGCCTTACGCATACGTGCGGACAGAGCTCTGCACTTGGCCAACCTGACTGGTCCCAGCACCATAAGCACTGGATGTAACTGGGTCCCATGGCTTCGTCAGGCTCTGCTGGGGGATGCAGGGTTTACAAGGAAGATCTGTACATCCTTGGTCCCCAGGAAGGTGCCATTTCCCCTGTTCCTCCTGTTCCCCCTTGTTTGCGGGCTCAGACCTCTGCTGCCTGGAGGCTGTGAGAGCTGCTGCCCCATGGTTGGAAGCCCAGGGCTGCTGCAGGACCATTTTCTGCTCCTCAGGCAAGCACAGACAGAAGTAACACCTCACACCCATCAGACTGAGCTGCAAGCCTGTCTGGAGCAGAGAACCTGAAAATGTCCAAAGACAAATTGTTCCCATCCACACTGTTCTCCCCTGCTTGTCCCCCAGATCAGGCAGGAGACAACTGCAGCCTCCTGGGGACGAGGCTGTGACCATGTAGTTGCTCATTCAGAGTCACAAAACAACATCCATTTGCTTCCTCCCACCAAACCCATAAGGTCCCACAGGTGGATACATGGGTCACCCAGCCAGCCCAGGGGGTGTCTTAGGAAAGCCCAAAGTCTTCTCACTGTGTAGCTTTGAGCCCAGCTGCAAAAATTAGTTTACCTGGAATGGCAGAGGTTCTAAATCTTTGTGCAGTCCTGACTCTAACTCGAGCTGCAGTCACTGGAGCGAGCAGAGCAAACCCCAGGCCGGTTGCCAATGTGATGTGGAAAAGCTGTGCATGCAGCACCAGCTCCACACCGAGAACCTGGTGCAGCAGCTTTGTTACCAGAGAGACATGACGGATGGCAGCCAGGCTTTCAATAGCTACTTCAGTATTAAATACTAGGCAGGGTAGGAAAAAAAAACTCTTATCCTTCCACATCCTTGCGGCTCTCCTGCTGGGATGGCTGAGCCCTGCTGGGGCCACCACGCTCAGCCTTTCGTCTGTGATGAATGGCCAGTTGTCAGCCCAGCCTCCCTGTCACAGGTTGCTGCTGGCATCGCACCAGCATCCCACTCCCCATTGGCCACCTGCCCTGCCTCATGCCGTTTTTTTTTCAGCAGCATTTACCCCCAAAAGTAGATTAGTGCTCTGTCGGTTGGGTTTAATCTTCCTAACTTAACATGCCAGGTTTCACAGGACAGTCATAATTACTTCCAATCTTGTTTTCAAGTTGCTCTGGAGTTAAATAGACAAATAAAAAAAGAAGTCTAGAGCTTTGTTATGAAAGCAGAAACATTTCACATAAATCGTTCTCACAGTAAATGGGAAAACAGGGCTGGTAGTGTGCAGAAAGAACACTGCAGATTGGCCCCAAGAGCACGGATGGGGAAGGAGATGCGCTGGACACAGCAGCATGTCCAACATGCAGAGACCAGCCACCTCTGCCAGCACCAGCACTGACAGCTGAAGAGCCAGTGCTCCATCTCAGCTCTCAGACTGTCTTAAAACAAGAATAGCATCATGCATCATTTTTTCAAAACTGAATTTTCCTCCTCAAGCTTCCAAGCCCTGGGGACAAGCAAAATAAGTTTCCCTTCTCCTTTCAACTCCACCCAATGTCTTGTACTGGAGACTTTGCAGAGATGTTGGTAGAGATCCTTCTGGTATGAGCACTGTGCAGTGGGAGTAATAAGTGTAAAAGACAGATATTCTGTACAGCTGAATGGCCCAACCAGGGCTGCCAGAGAATCTGGCAATTCCCGCTCCATTTTTGCCCCCCACCTTTGTCACCAGTGGGTACGCAAAGCTGCAGCACTGCCCTGGGCAGGGGCTGTTCAGCCATCACCCCAGTCGCTGCTGGGTCCCCAGCACACACGGGGCAGGGACGTTCCACGCGGAGCCCAGGACAGGCAAACAGCCCCAGGGTGCTGGCAGGGAGAAGTGGTCCTTCCCCTTAATAGTGTGGCTGGCAAGTCTTGGAGGCACTTCACAGTCAGAGCCTGGTCCTGCCTCTGCTGCCTTGAGCAGGATTTGGCAGCCACATCCCACGGGATAAGCACAGGGTCAGCTGACAAATGCAGGCGAAAGGGCAAGGTCCAGATCATTGTCACCAGCTGGTCCTTGAACCCTGAGCTGCAACGCAGAGAGATGCAAAACTGAATTTGCCCTGGGGGCAGGTGGTTTCCCTGGAGCTGGGGGTGCCTGTGGAGGGGACAGCAGTGCTGGCCTGCTCCCCTGTGCCTTTTGCCTTTTGTACGGTGGCCAGAGATCACCAACACAAACAGCAGCTCAAGCCCTTACATCTCCTGTAAAGATCTTACTGGTGTTGAAACATGCTTTATTAAAAGTTTTATTAAAGGTAAAAAGTTTGGCCTCATGGTGAACGGAAAATTAAAAAAAGAAAAAAGACAAGCCAAAAATACTGAATGGATTTGTCCTTTTCAGATGTGAATCATTTGACACCTTCCCAAAAAAGTAAGGATTAACCCAGAATATCTGCCTGGCCAGGAACAGACAACCCCTCAATGATATCTGCTGACAGCTGTTATCTGCAAGCCAAGGCTGATTTAGGACAAGCCTAAATACTGTTAATTATATTAAAAGCTATTTAAATCTTCCCATAAAAGGAAAAATATGAGAAGACACTTCGGTTAGGGGAAGGATTTCAGAACAGCCAAAATGTGATTTGCAAGGGATGGAACACATATCGGTTTAAGAAATGGTGATGTAAACACACACACAAAGTATAAATATGCCTGTCTGAAAATCTGCAATTCAAGCACCACCTTAAACTCTGAGCAGATGCAACCGAAGTTATTTCAAGAACACAAACATCAGTACCAGTAAAAGAGAAAGAAGTGCTGGAAAACTCTTTCACATTTATATGGAAATACTGGTAAGCGTAAAACTTATTCTGCCTTACACCTGAACAGCTATGTTGAGTTTCAAGAAAACACAAAATAAAATTGTAATATAAACAGACAAATTCTCCCACCCCCATTTGGCTAAATGCAACAGAGAGCAAGTTACTGAGATTCAACACAGATCACATAGTTACAGCTTACCATAACACGTCAGGATTTTCCTTTCAGCCAGGTAATGTGCAAGACAAAAATATTTACTAGAGCTAAAAAAAAAGAAAACTGGAACAGGAAAATGGAAGGAAAACTCCCACCTGTGTTCCTGTTTCTAGAGAGCAACTTTCAAGCAGCTGCATCTAAACATCCAGCCTGAAAGTGTTTCGCGTATAGGATGCACATGAAGAAATAGGGAAGACAAGCTCTGCTCACTGCCCACGGCAGGCGGCTGGCTCAACATCCCCTCCCAGAAAGCAAAGTAAGCACATTGCACACATGGGATGTAGTAAACAGCCCCACATCAGCCTTTGAGGGATTTTTCCTTCCACAAGATGCAATTTGATCAGAAAACCCTGATTAAAGTGAACTGTTTTGTGGAAATACACGGGTTCCAGCTAACTTTGGACAGGCTTCTGCTTGGCTGCCGGCCAAGTGACAGAGAGGTTGGTGGTAAGGCAGCGATGCCGGCATGGGGACAGCATCACAGGCAGATCCCCAGGAAATGGGCAGCAAGCAGCTCACTGTGGGCTCTGGTGTCTAAGGTCTGTGCCAGGGGCTCTGCCACGAGCAGACAGGAAAACTTTGAATATCCAGACTGGTCCTGAAGGCTGCAGAGCTCCCAGGTCCCATTACCTACAACACGGTGACTGCTGCAGCGCTGCGTGTTCTAACTAGTGTGCAGTATCCCAGCTATGGGCTGGTGAGTCTCCACAGGCAGATGACAGCTGGACTGCTTCATTTGTGGGAAAAAGAAAAAAAAATATTGTATTAAAGGAAAACACTTGAACTTTTTATCCAATGGGAAATTTTGGTCTTTGCTTCCCCTGAGTCTTTCCAAACTGCATGAGGCTCCTTGTCATCAAAGAATAGCATCACTCCATTGTTATTTCCCATGAAATACATTTTAACCAAGGTCCTGATCAAATGACTGCTGCTTTCAGACACGAACGCAGCAGACAGAAAAAATCTGTCCCAAGCAGTTACAGGCAGAAGTGACACTGGTGGGATGGAGCCAATTCACTGAGAGATCAGACCTCATGCCCTGAGAGAAGATGCGGGTAGTTCAGCTAGAAATTACAGTCCGGGAGGAGGAATTGCTGGCAAGGATGCTTTCCAAGGAGATGCACGTACAGCTGGTTGGTCTTCCCAAGCACCAGCTGGGAATCTCCTTGTTGTCAGCCACTGAAATCAGGAAGAGGTTAGCTTTCACCACTATAATTTGGCTTGTGGATGCTCTTACATAGGTTTGTTCTGCAACAGGAAATCTGATGAAGAAGAAGGTGTAGACAAGCCTCTTTTGGCAGTGTTGAAATCCCTATGCCCAGGAGCATGGACACATTAGGTAATGGTGAAAGATAAGCAGAGGAAGAGTAATCCAGGGGAGACCAAGGAGCTGCTTTGGAGGTCTGCTCTCTGTGAAGCATTCCTGTGCAAGACACCCTCCTCCAGCAGCTGCTGCAGGAGTTGGTCTGTTCAGGAGGGCAAGAACAGGACACACAGACCCTCTTGGCAGGGTGGTCTGGCTAATCCAGCTCAGCTGTGCTTGGAAAGGCAGAGCCCTCCTTAGAAAACTGTCCCCTGACACCCTGGCAGGGGCAGAGGCTGATTCTGGCCAGAGGTGTCCCTGGGATGTTTGAGACAGAAGATTTTGCCCAGATAATCAACAATTTGTAACACTGATGAAGAAGTGGGTCCATGTGACCACACCTGAAGGCAACACAAAAGTGCGGCGGATTTTCAAAGCCTGAGCCCTGGGTGGGCCATTCCCAGACAAGTCTCCTCATGATTGTTTTCAAGAGGAGCTGTGTTGGGTTTGCCCTCTGGGGAAGCTCACAGAGCAGCAGTTGCACCAACCACAGCCTTTTACCCTGGGGTAAAAATCTAAGGCAATATGTCTTTGTCATAAATCAAAGGTGAGTCAAGGCACCAGTGAAGAGCTATAAGACAATGATTTATTTGTTCAGTCCTCAAAAAGGCACTACTGCAAAACCCTATGAGCAAGCAAACACCTGGGTTCCCACTCAGGAACTGCTGAGCATGCAGAGCTCACAACATGCAACAAGCCACCTCTTCCAAAGATTCCTGCAACTTAAAGTCAAGTCTGTCCCAATGTCCATGATTTCTACAAATAACAGCCCTACCCTCAGGACGGGTGGGTGTAGATTTGGGTCCTCAAGCACAGTTGTCAGGTATCAGTTCCTGAACTTGCTGGTGTGTAATTCCAGGTTACAGGGATGCTGCAAGCCAAGGTTTTGGAAAGCGCTCCCCATTCCAGCTCTCAGCAGGAGAGCAGAGCGCAGCACCTCACCATCAGAAGCTGTTCTCACCCTGCCAGGGTTTTGCAACAAATTCACTGTTTACCCTCACTGAGGTAAATTATCACATTTGCTGTGATAAAGTTTATACCCAACATGTAAGATGAAGAAAAATAGGAGAGCGCGTGATTCTTAATTAAAACAATCCAGTTCTCCTATTGCATTTCTCAGGATCAGCCACTGTTAGAGGCAGTGCAGCCTCCCAAAATAAGCCCCATCTGGCATAGCTTAATAGCAGATCAGTTACTGGTAGGAAAGAACTAGCATTTGCCACAGTTTCACCTTGCAGGCAGCACTCAACATGTTTAAAGACCGCTTGGGCATGTTGCATAGAAAAACATTGGCTAATACCTAACATGTTAAGTCTAACTTGAGAAACAGAGAACTCCTAAGGGCAGAGGCACTTCTGGGTGTGTAGGATTAAGCCCAAAGATCATCACGTTATTTCCTACTTGTTCCATTCTCTGACTTTCACTGGTGCTTTGCTCAATAATGTAGGGCAAGCCCTAACAACAAAAGTTTACTTAGTACATTTGAGTAATACTACAAAGATGTACATCAGGAAAAGAATATTTCAACAGGCTTTAAGAAACATACTAATAAATCCTTCAATCAACATGTTAACTGCCACTTTTAAGATGGATTTCAGCTGGCAGAGGAAGATTCAATAGAGGATTTTATTTTAATAAAAGTATCTCAGTAGTTTGTCTGCTTTTGTAAGAGACATTCCTTAAACTTAGTGCAGCAATCCACACTCTTGTAAAAATGAGTTACGCTTTCCTAAATCCCTCACAAGCTGACTGAACAGTGACATTACAACATGCTTTTAATCCAGCTGTAACCCTGACTCTTGGAGAGCTGGCTTCTTCTGAAGCATCTCCCTGTCTTACACCAACTGCCTCTGCAAAAGGCCCCTGGGAACACGGGAACAGAGACACTCTCTGATGTTTCCTCAGTGAAGTCATACCTCCAACTAAGTCCCTCAAGATGTGAAGTGCCTTGATCCATGTGCTGTCTCAGCCCAAACCATTATATAGCTCATTATAAACCAAACTATATTTAAATAAATAGGGTTGGAAGAAAACCTGTGTTGTCAGAAACATGATAAGTAGGACAACTATTGACATGGTCACTGCTCCAGGAGGTTGTCTTGAACAACACAGGCTGGGATTGCAGGTAGCAATGGGCAGAGGTTCTCTCTGTCTCTGCTGGTTCAGCCTGGTGCCCACCATGCCTTGGGCAGAGGGGCTGCCGTGGGCAAGGGGAGAGCACTGGGGATACTGGAATGGTTGTGTGTGTGCTGGCGGAGAGGAGAAGGGGATGGAGGGAGAAGAGAGAGGGCTGCCCAGCACAACAGGGAGGTTGCTCCAGAGGAAGCAAACGAGCCACAGCTCCCAAGGGAAACTGCCTTGGCTTATCTTCCAGCCCGCAGCATCTGTCCCTCCAGTCTGAGAATACCAAGTATAAAATGAATTTTCCCATACTTTCAGGTTTTCGGTTTGTGAATGTCTGGCACAGAAAACATTCATCGGAAGTCAGAAATTTCTCCCCCTGGGAAGGACTGCTCAACAGAATACAAGTATGGCACTGTTTCCTTCCCACTGCGGGGAAGAAAAAAAGAAAAAAAAAAAAAAGGCAAGTTAATATGCTCCCCACCCTTAATCACTTTTGACAGCCTCATCTCAAATGCCATATTTTGGTTCAAAATTTGTCTCATACATTGTTTAAAAAATGTCTGGCTTGCAGCAGCACTTTTTGTGGATACTTTTCATGGCACCACAACACATGAACTGTCCCCTCAAAACTGTGAGTTTAACAGTGTGATGAGGGGCAGGGCAAAAATGCCTTTGGATTCCTTTGGTGCACCAAAATCACAGCATGCCTGGCAAATTAAACAGCAATAGAGATACATTTTAATATCAATCCAGCTGTTCATTTTGGAAATGTCAGAGCATAGTTACTTGTGAAGAAATATCTCACTCTCTGTTCTGCCAGTTGACAGGAGCACCTGTGTTGTGTCCATCCATGTCCCTATAAAAAAGGTCACTGGATTTGGCACAAACCATCCTCCACAGCTGTCTATAGTCTGCTGGCTGGCCAGCTGTTCCCAAGGCTCTGTCCTTGGGAGCCCCAGAGCCAGCAAGCAGGGCACACACTCAGATCTCACAGAGCAGAGGGATGCTCACAGCTGATGCCTGCAAGCTAGAGCAGAACGGCTGGAATGGATCTCAGGAGATTGTCTAAGTCCAACCTCCTGGGCAGAGGTGGGTCAAACACACTAATAGTCAGGCAACTGGTTTTTAAACTGTAGCCCTAGAGCAAGCCCTAGACTTTGCTGAGGTCAGGATTGTAGAGGAGGCAGGTATGGAGCTCACCTAGTTTGGAGAGGAGGTGAAGGGATGCTGAGACTGTAGCGAAACTCAGCAACACTGCTGGAAGCTGATGGAGAACTGAAAATCCTTAGGTGGCCCCGACCCCTACCCAGATGCATTATTTAACTGCATGTCAGTTCCACTTCTTTTGCTTGTTGTTCATGTTTATAAGCTTGCAAGGGTAGCAGCTTCAGTGGCATCAAGCAAAGGCAATTTGTATAAACAAGATGACAAATTGACAAATGGCAGGATGCTCTGTACCTCAGGAGATCAGAGTGCAGAACAGTCCTCTACTACCGCAATAAAGGGGGTTCGATGTCTGTAGGCAGAACACGACCTGCACTCAGGAGTGATCACAGGAGGATTCAAGCCACACCATTATCAAACAAATGTGGTCCATCAGAAAGTTAAAAATACCTGCATGTTTTTACCAATTTGATATTGGGTCCATCTAGACGTGAATTTGTTGCTGCTTAAAAACCAAAACCACATGAAAACAACAAACAAAAAACCAAACAAAATAAATCTGGGTTAAAAAAAAATCCTAGATAAACTAAATTTAACCTTCTGTGCATAAGGTTTTCTTGCTTTATGTAAAAGTCCAAGTGAGAAAAAACAGATGGGGAAGGCTTGCTTTCTTTATCTGTACCTGCAGGAACAGAACTGATAAGATCTGCTGTTTTTTATAGCTGCCTTCAAAGCACATTATGGCAACTCTAAGTTTGCTTTTAGTTGAAACAGAATTTCATGTTGTTTGTTGATATCTGAAAGGCCAAACAATTTAACAATATGAAATGAAATTATCTCTCCATCTTGGGACACGTAAATCCTGAAAGAATCAGGTACTTTTTCCTAACTACAACAAAGTTTGACATTTCAATTTATACATCAAACAAATCTTAAATTTGCAATGAAAGAACTTTGAACAAAATGTTAATGCAAGTTATTGAAAACAGCACATCTCAAACGGAGCCTGCATGAAAATAATGGATCAAAATGCAAGCATGGGACTACTCACAGAGGGGCAGGAATATTGGGTAATAATGCTTGATTCAGTGGTTGGGGGGTTCCAAGAATAATACTGCTATCTACAACCTCTCTTGTTTTGCAATCCTTCGTTAGCAAAGACAGGAGGAAGGAAACTGACAATTCCCCCATCATTTCACCAGAAACAATACAATCACAATTTAACTGATATTCCTGGGAAATAGAAGTTTATGTTGCTTGAGCCAAAAATCACAAAGTTATCACGGTTGGCAGAAGTGTCTCAAACTTACAGGAGAAAGAACAGACTGAACTTATCAGTTCAGTACACAGTGGAATGTGCAAGCTCGATACATCCCGCAATATGAGTGGAGAATAGCTTCAACAAGCGTTATCTGTGACTGAATTCAATACTACTTACCCATTTCTAAATGATTTCACTGAAGATTTTCATAGATAACCCTCTCTTCTTTTGCTAGAGCTTCTTAGGGACTGGAGAACACAAGGAGTGTGGGATGGTTTGTCTTATCAATTATTTTTTGGTAGTTCATGCACTTGAAGCTTACGCTCAGAAGCGTAGTGTTTGCTGTTGCTTTACTTTTCTTCTTCTTCTGATTACAGGAGAACAGGAGATTCTGGAGATTGAAAACAAGTGGCTGAAATGAACAACTTCTGATCAACTCATGAATTCATACCTGTCTATCTGGAATGTCATATTCTTATTAACATAAATTAGCATTTACACTTAAGATATCAGTATTTCTCACTGAAGCTGCAGAAGGATTTTAAAAAACAGTAACCTTGGAGCAGAAAAATATCTGTAAATGCATTAAGAGAAAAAGCAATGAGCCTTTCTGAAATGCTGAAGAGCGGGAAATGTAGCTCTGACAGTTTTATTGAAGATAAAATAGCAATATGCCACTTAACAAAAAAACTTACCACTGGCACTGGGGCCACCTCCTGTGAAAGGACGAGAGGAAGGGAGAAGATGGTCCCTTGGAAGGTTCACACCTTAAACTCACAGGAGCAACGAGCTCCAAGACCTTTGACAACCACCTTCAATAGACTTTCCTATATAGAGAGGAAAACGATGCCACGAGCAAGCAGGATGGAAAGATATCACAACAAAGATGCAAGAAGTGGTGGCCCCTGCAGTCCCCGTGCTGATATGAACTTTTATGGCTGTGTGCTAAGGTGGTAGCAACAATATACAGTCCCACAAGTGCATTCTTAGACACGAACTTAGTTTCTCTTCCTCCTACAGACATAGTAGTAGAGGTGATTCTTTATCACAGATGTTGCAACAGAACCGGGTCTGTAAGCAGAGGAGCCACAGGATCAGCTAACACAGAACACATGGTTTTCCCTGGGTAAATAGCTGATCATTTCTCCAACTTGTGATTATTGATCTAGAGGTCACATAGACACACTGTATGTCTATGTATATATGAAAAGCATAACCAGAATTATTTCATTCTGGTAATGAAATAATTATAATAAAGCCACAATGATAGTACTCCAAAGATAGATGTTTATTGAGTTGCTGAAAAATACAAGTGTTCCAGTAAGTTTGCCACATTTAAATGTTTGCTAGAAAGAACCTACAGAAGTTCCACATACAGCCTAGTTGTTCCACTTCCCCACTATCATGAAAACTATGTTAAGATGATACTAAGTCAAACCTTTAACAACCACCTGTGAATTTCAGAAAAGTTAACATTGTATTCTTCTTATATTGCACTTACTAGTAGCTATGAGCTATCATGCTGAGATATGCATCGTTCAGTTCTGAATGCAATGTGCTATAGCTATGAAAATTAGATACTCGTATCATAATCTGCTCTTTGGCTACATAATCAAATATTATTAGCATGAGATTTCCATTATTAATGAGGCCTAACTAATTAAAACCACAAATAATTATATCCACATTTTGCAAATAGGTTTAAACTGCTGAAGTCATTGCAACATTAATTCAAACTTTGAAAAAAATATTCTTGGAAGGGTTCTAACAGCCATTGGAATGATATTTGTAGCTAGAGTACCCGATGAATGTGTTTCAACACAGAACCAGAAACAGGAGAATTCTGTCAAACCATGGATGAGGACTCTCTTTTTTTAAAACTCCCATAGTTTCCACAAACTGAGAGTATCAGAACCGCGATGCTAGCCTGGGGCACTGCAGTTCTATCCATCACTGGTGTAGACATATCTTAATCCGAGAGGAAAGTTAAAAGGTTACAGTCATAACAATGAACCTTAAGCAATGCAAGATGTATGACTAGTCTGTCAGCAGGACACTGAGGAGAGACTAGAAAAGCAAACACAGCATGAGAACATACATCGCAGGCATCTGACAGACTATGGAGGGAGACGCAGATTTCAAGCTTGAACAGAAAATAAAATAGATCTATTTCACAGTAATTCACCATCTTTAAGAAATAGATGCTGAATGAGTTCAGTGCGACACGTGAAACAGTTGCCAGAGTCAGCAAGGCGTATATGGACCTAAGAACTGCTGGCTGGAGGAAGCCCTGCAATAAAGATCTATAAAATATATTCAGTGCCATGAGTTCTCAAATCCACCTTTACCAAGGCAGGTGGTGTAAACCATCCATGTTTTGTTTATAGCTGGAGCCTGCGCTTTACAAAACTTGTAACACCTCATGACTCGGTGAGAACATCCATGTCTGAGCTACATTATCCACAGATGATACTCTAAAGAAACATGTTTGTTTGTGGCATCCTTATCAAATGTACCAAGCTCTAACAAAAAGCTTACATTTCTCTCCATATATGTCATGTGGAAACTGCAGATTTTTTTTTTTCTGCTTATACCACTTTCCTTATTCAGCAGGGACCTGCCCTGTGAAGATGATCAGGGACAGACGGGAATCTCCCAGTTCGTGGAGTCCAGCCTGGAACAGAGGCCGCTGCATGTGGTACCATTCCCGCTGCAGACCTGAAAGGCCTTTTCATAAGAAGAAAGTTTTCTTTATAGATGGAAACTGAACAACAGACTCCCAGAACATTTCAACCACAAACCCTCATCCATAACTGCAAAAAACCCAAAAAGTCTCAACCATTTTGATGCCTTTGTCAAGGGCTGGTGCTCCCTTTCTTTGTAATGCGGTTCCTCAATTGCTGCTTTACAGTAATGTGTAGGAAACAAAGAGCAGTTGGGTGTGTGCAGGTGCAGAAAGTCACACAGGGAAAAATCTCTCAAAAGAGACTATTTACTTTCAATCTTCAGTTTTAATTATAAAATTGTCCACCTCTTGAAATAAATGGAAGGAAATTAAGGTAAAGTCAATTTCATCATATAGAATTCTATTTTAACCTAATCTGAATGACTTAACTATAGCTAGAAAACCTGGCAGTTCTGTTTCCCCAGTGCTGGATGTAGCAACCAGTGACTGCAAACCACCCAAAGGTGACCTGGGCCATTGCCAGAGCCAGCCTAGGGAATGGGGTGAAGCAGATCCACTCTGACAGCAGCACTTTCCTTACTGGATTGACCTTATTTTCAGCAAAATTCAAAAACCTATGTATGTTGTTCCAAATATATATGCTACAAGATATTGGGTGTTTTTCACGTAGTATAAGACAGGGAAGTGTGTACGTGTATAAAGACCCTGCTACAAGTGAAGGCATCTTTATCTTCACGTATTCTCACCACTGATGTCTCTGTTGGTCAAAACCCAAGTCCTAATATACTTTATATGTAAAGGTATCCTATATTTCCCTGGAAGAAGAGCTAACATTTCTTTTATTTGTCACTATAAAACAACATGTTTCCTGATATGTAATGAGGCAGGTCACTTATCAAAATGGGAACACAGATGTTTGAAAGAACATACAACAAATTCTCATTCTTTACTACAAATATATAAAAACTGAAGTGAAATCAAATTGAATAACTTGACTACATTAAAGTTATGAAATAGTTTGTATTTTATACACAGAGTATGTACACTGTTTTTGGAAGTGTGGGTTTTATCCATGCAAATTTAATACAAAAAAAACTATTTACAAAAAAATAACAGTAGGAACATTTTTCAAAAGAAACATGTTGGAAGCTCCAGCAATAATGGAAGTCCTGAAAAAAGACTTAATACAGTATTGTACAAGTAGACAATCTTCAGAAGTGTGGAAGATGCACTTTACAAGAACATGAAATGCAAAATGAATTAAAATGCACTATCAAAGATGTTGCAAGTATATACACAATTTAAACATCTATTTTTAAATGATCACTCTCCAACTGTGCCTCAGAACTACTTCTGTCACATCCTGCACACATTTACACATTGATCATTTGGTTACATTCCATTTTCTGAGTTTTATAATCACGAGTTACAAAATAAAATAACTGAATACCAACCGAATGATAACCGTAAAGCAATCACAGTTCCCTTGTTCTACACGTTACCTAGTAGCAAAAAGTATTCACATTATTCCCAACGTAATCCACCAAAACCCCCTTTTGCAATGCCTGTGTGTGTCCCCTCATGGGAATCCAAGCCTTACAGGATGTGCTGGTTTAAGAGACACCAGCATTTGCAGCTGGGGATTCCCCCACTTGCACCAGTGCTTACTTAACACATCAACTCCATAAACACAACCCTATGACCGTGTGCATGGCAAGAGCACCATCTTGCACATGCTCCAGAAATCATTTAATACTCAACAAAGGGAGTTCCCATGCCAGGAATGGCACCATCAAATCCTAGACAAACCTGGCAATTCTAGAAAGATTTCACTGGTTCACTCGTATTTAAAAATGAAACAAAACGTGTCCTTGTGATTATTTCCCAATAAACGCTATTTCACAATCAGCCTTCATAAAACTATTGTGAAAAGAAGTGTCGCATTTACCTTATTTCACACAATTTTGAAAAACGCGGGGAAATCCTCATTGACTTTGTGTTGTAGCTTGGTTACAAAACTATTGCAGGAAATTCTTGTTTCACTGAAGTCATAAAATCATTTTGGTTGGAAAAGACATTTAAGATCATCGAGTCCAACTGTAAAGCTAACACTGCCAAAATGGAAAGTTTCCCAAAACAATAACATTTGTTGTCAGTTTGAGCTATTATTCTTCTTCTTTAATATTTGCTAAGATACTAACATAGTCCTGGAAAGATCTTTTGGATTTGTTCAAGATTAGGATTCTAAAACGGGTTTGAGAACAAACAAACCCAAAAACCAACAACAAACAAAACCACATTAAAAAGTCTTCCTTGAAAATGTAATAGGCTATAAAATGATGGATGTCATTTTTATAAAAACTTGTATTCCTTCCATAGATATTAAACAGGTACTTATAGCATTTTTGACTCCCAGGTTGTAAGACAAAAATAAGTCAAAACCAATAAGGGAACAAATACTGCATATAACCACAATTTTAACATAATATGTTGTCAGAACTGTAATATGTGAAATACTTAAAGACATATAAAGCAAAGTGGCATTTTGTTAAGAAACACAGGAACCAGAACAGGTCCTGTGCAGCAGCAAGCCTAAACTAAAATTCAGTTAATCACATGTTCTATTTTAACAGTCAAGATAAGCAGAAATTTTCTTCACACGAAGAACTTTTAACCTTCATATTTAATTTACTAAAATGATCTGAGCTGTAAATTTCCCAATTAAAGATACAGTTCACCTTTCCCTCCATTTGATTTACACATATCCCAGTGTGTTGCATATAGAACAAGAAATAGCATCCCTCCTTTGGTTCACTCACGCGAGAGGAGAAGTGACACACTAACCTGTTAAAAGCCCTAGTGCATTTTTCAATCAGTGAAGTTCTGTAGCTCCTAGAGCAATCTTCCTCTTCCATTCTTTGCCAATGGAGGTGAAATATTGGTAAATACCTACTTATCTATTACTCTCAAGTAAACTTATCACTTTCCTTAGCGTTTTTATTTAGATTGCAAGTATCTATTCAGACGAATTCTGCAGGCTGCGCAGGAGGAGGCAGCAGCATGGAGCAAGGGGGTGTTTCCTTCACAAATTGCACCACACAGACCAGTGTCGTCATCACAAAGCCAGAGGGCAATGCCAATAGCACCAGTTAGTACCAATGGCACCAGCTTGGTGCCCTGCTCAGGGCTTGGAAAAGGCCAGGTTCGCTGCACAATCAACATCTGCAGCACTGGGATAGAGCTACCCAAAATATACAGTCTTTGGGAAAACAAAGATGCCTAATTTCTTGTTACTGTAACCTCAACAGAAAACTCTATGTACTTAAGGACCCACTGCCCTCAGCAGGAGTAGCTACAAAACATCTGTCTCTCTCTCTACTAAATCTAGAGGCTTTTCACTGGGAAGTGATTCAACATGAAATCAACTTGGAGCACCCTCTCCTTGGACAACTATACTCTGCCTTTCCCACTTCTGCTTTTACTTTAAAAAAAAAAAAAAAAAATTCCAAAAAGTCGCCTGTAAAGAGGAAATATTTCAGCTGGTTTGGGTGTTGGGGTGATGTTTTGTTTATTTGCTTTTGTTTTTCAAGTAGAGGTCACTGTTTAATATGATGTACCTCTTGTAAAAAACACATACATCAGCCATCCTCAGTGACGAAAGAGACAAATTTGATTTACTACTGCATTATCTATGTGCAGAAAGTGCTAAAAACTCCCACAAGTTGCTTTCAGTTGAATTATTAGTGTGCTTAAGCTCTGCATTGGTCAGAGACAAGTCAGAGACAAACCAACAGACTGCAGCTGTGTTAGACACAACAGGTACCTTTCATACAGGCTTTTAAAAACCAACAGAAGGAAGAAGTGCCAGACTTTCATCCTTCTCTTCAACACTGAGAAGACACATGGGAATTCATTTCTAGTGAAAACAGTTGCCTTTTCATTTTTTGCTTGAATTCGGCTACAGATTTCTGTCAATATCTAGAGAAGACTGCTGCTGAACAATAAGATATCTGAAATAAAGTTTTCAGTGCAGTAAGTGATGCTGGTGCTCACCTGCAACTTTACTGAGGTGACATCCCTTCCCACAGTATGTAAGCTGTGCTTCAAAGTCATTTTTTCCTACCATCTTAATTCTGCATATCAGAAGATTTGTATTAAACAAATGTGTAATATTTTACAGCTTCCTTTGACTTACCAGAGATCGCTATTTTTAATCAAGAATTTGACACTAAGCTTTGTTAACATCAACCAAGTTGAAGCCACCTTTGTTACGGTTTCCACCTCAGGTGTTCCATGAATGAAAAGGTCAAATCTTTACTGAAGAGCAAAACCTGCATTGTCTTCAGTGAAGCTAGGATTTTACCCAGAAATTCTTATGACCCATGTCACAGCTCTTTATTGTTTCAAAGGTATTCCTCCATATTTTACAATAGTTTTAGTTCTTGGTTCTCTTTCGGAAGGCCTCCAAAGACATGGGTATAGAGTGTTTTCTGCATTCCCAGCAGTGCCCCAGCCAGCACACTGGATTAGCGTTATTATCAAACAGATGTGAATTGTTTGTGAGATACTGTGGGGGAAAAGTCACCACAATTTAAAATAATTATTTTAATGCCACTGTTTTCAAGTTTCACAGTATCTGGGACATTCCTAAATTTATTAGGAAAACTTAACACAGTTTCCTAAACTTTTAATGTTGACTTCATGTCCAAAGTAAAAACTGAGTGACTACAACAGGAATGGGGCAGGTCTCTGTTTTTAAGCATCCTAACAGTTACACCAAATATTAAGTAACGACATTACATCCACAAAATAGGAGATGGATATCTCAAACATTCTAAATGGTGGGAGCTGGGATCTGGAGCCACAGTAGTTCATCAATGCCACTGGAGTAATTTCTTAGAAAATAAAGAGGAAGGAGGCAAGTGGCGTGCAGTAATGAGCAATGGCAACTCACTGCATTTCAGAACAAACGAAAATAACTGAGAAGATGCTGGGAATCAAATGGAAAGGGAGAAAGGGGATAGTAGGCAAATTCTTGTTCAGGGAAGACAGCAACAATTCCCACAGGGTGCTTTAAAATTAAAATGTTTTGCAGTTGCTCCTTAAAAAATAATCACAATGGGAATAGCCATTTTTTTTATTATTTGTAAAAGCAGCTAAAGAAAGATGAGAAACTATTAATCCAGACACAGTGGACCTTTCTCAGATTGCTCCTAAGGATGACTGAAGGCCTTAGTCTTTGCAATGCTAGAATGGAAGCCTGGAAGAATCATGATTATCCTTCCCGCTACCTTGACAAAGGCCGTAATAATGTCCAGTGAACAGCAAAGCAAGACTCTTTCTAGCAAATTTGTGGGGAAGAACTCCAGAGTACTAAAAAGATATTTTAGTGGTTTTCAACTTCAGAGATACAGTTTATAATGAGTACATTAATTTCATATCCAGTTCTCAAGTTACTTATGAAAAAAGCTACACTTAAAAATATCTGGTAAGCATCTGGCATGCTACATCATTGGAATTCTTTATGTTTACACTGTGATACAAGTTTATAGATTTAGTTATAGTAGGGAAAAAGTTAAAGATCAGAAAACATATTCAAACATGATAATGAAATAGTGGTGTAGATCAGTTTAAGCCAGATAACCAGAAGTGACAATTTACAGTCAGCAATTCTGTGGCTAATATACTGAAATAGAACTTCACTGTTGTTGTCAAATACTGTAATGAGGAATTTAAAAACAATGACTTGTTTTTGAGTGGTTGCATTTTTCAGATGTAGCAGACAAAAAGCATTTTGCTTAATTAATTATATTACTTTTTCATTTTAGTCTTAGCATGACTTCTCAGATACTGCATTTAATGGAAAATAGAGACTGAAGTTGTTAAAATAAGTATTATGGGAATAATCTAAAAAACAATTAGAGATATTTGAAATACCATATTTCAAAGGTCAAAGCAATCCAGTTTCCTTTAACAAGCATTTATGTAACCCAAGATTTATATCTAGGACTCCGCAAATTAAGTTTTACAGCAGACTCTTTATGAGCTGTATTTTAAGAAAACACTACATAATTAACAGTGGTTTTTAACTATTACACATGAATCAGCTTGTTTCAATAGAACTAAAAATAATCTTTTGGAAAAAAAACCAAAAACCAAACTGTCATCAGAAAAAGGTTATTTTTGCTCTCAGCTATTGAATTTAACAACTATAGTAAATGAATTAAGGAGTAAATAAAACCTTTCCCTCTTCTTTTATGAATTATATTACATGGGGTCTCAATCAATTGGAAAGAACAGAATCAATTCTTGTTACATGCTTGGCAAACATATTCCTCAATTGAAATTAAATTAGCCTGAAACAGAAAACCTGTGAGAGCACTTTTTTCAATTGAGTTACCTACTTATGAAGAACAAACTAATGCAAACAGATTTATTACTAAAATAATTAAATGATTTGCAACTAGTTTGGAGAAGAGCTCAGCTGTGTATGGTTTCAGAATGTTCTCAAAACACAGAATTGGTGCTGAAGCAAACAAATATGAACTCAGAAGTTTCAAAAAACCCCAACAGCGAAAATCTTTCCTTTTTGACATTTATCCAGAAAAGGCTGACTCAGCACAGTGACATTTCTCCAAACTGATTTGTGTGCTACGCCACACTTGTGGAAATTACACAACATATGCCGTAAACACTAAAAAGATAAACACTGATATTTCTTAACTAAGTCATGGATATACCTGTTGTAAAAATGTAATGAAATCAGGAGCAATGTTACACAATATCCTGAAAGTCACAGCGTAAACCTGAGATTTTGGCAGTTTTATCAAAATGTCCTAAATTACTCTGTATGTATCACTAGTCCTCATGTCTTACTCTGTATATTTGTTTGTCCCAAAAAAAGAAAAGTAGACAGCTTTTTGTCCAACAATACATTAAACCAAAAGTGATTAGGTATATCAAATTAAATATCATAAATAAGAAGTATTTACAGTATTTTCTAGTTATTAGACAACAAAATAACCAATTAAATTGTGCAAACTTAAAACACCCAACATCAAAAATGTGAAGTATTACTTAAATCTTCACATACCGATTTTACAAAAAACTATTAAAATATTTAAAAATTTCCATTTTATCTATTTTAAACAAAGAAATTTCAAAAATGTTTAAGACTATTAAGAGTTATCAATTACACAGGCACTTCACATGTAAACAATCTACAGTACAACTGAAAAAATATTTGGCACCAACCTAGAAGACTGGAAAAAACTCGATAAAATGTGTCCTTTTCCCATTGTATATTGTTTTGTGTAACCACCATACACTAAATACTGACAATGTTAGAAGTGTAAGTTACAATCAGGAGTGCAAAAAATAAAGAATGCAAATATTAAGCTTTCTGAGAGGGTAAAAGTGGATTACAAGTGATCAGTCGCTCGCATTTTACCATCATACCATAGTTATATTTTTGTCTTACCTTTAAATCAAATGATTGACTTGAAAGATTAAAGTGAGGGGGGCATGCCTTGTACTTGTAAAATAATTCAAACAACATTTACAATGTAGGAAAATTAATCCATCATTTAACTGTAACACTGAGATGTTAAATGGCAGCTTTTAAATTAACTGGAAAGAGAATCTGATGCTACCACCATCTATTTGTGCACCCAATTAAAAAAGAAAAAAGGAATAATTATGTTCTTTTAACTGTCAGCTGACTCCAAGGTTTTCACAGACAACTCCAAAGTAAGGCTCTCTACAGCACTTGGACAGATACTAGTTTTTGATGGCTTGGATGTTCCCATGGAGGAAGCTGAACTGCCTCAGAGCAATGCAAATCAGCAGATCGAATCCTAAGTTGTCCAGCTTCCAAGATGTCACGTCACATGGAGGAAAGCTGAGATACTTTCAACGTTGGCAATTCAAGCAGTGCTTGAACCGTGAGGCCAACCTTCACCAGGCCCCGTTCTTCCAGAATGTGATGAGGCAAGCAAAGTCTCTCCTGCAAAACAAGGAGGTACATGTATTAAGCTTCATTCATTTTTCTTCAAAGTGGGTAACAAATACACTCTCTGAAGTCACACATACATCACTAAAAGGAACTTGGGTAGAAAATGCCTTTGACCTTAAATTTCACGTGTGGTTCTCTACAGGAACAGAATGGTCACAAACTAACTATATCTAAGATCTGCATAAAGTGTTAAACTATGATGACACCAGAAGATACATAAAAGACTGCTAATTTTATAAAGCCAAAGACTTTGTTTCTTTTCATAAGCAGAACAAGGTAAACATGCTGACAGGCACTGTTGGCTCAGTGGCTTACTCCCCGCTTCTCTTGTTTTGCAGGTTTATTGCCAACTTTTCCCATGGGAAAACTTGGAAGTGCTGATAGACTGGGTCCTCAGTAACAAGCCATTCCCCAAGAAAGTCACCTTTCAGTTTCAAAATTCAGCACAAGCCGGACAATCTTCCCAACCGCTACCTGGCATTACACCTAATTCAGGTTTCGCATCTCTAACTTCTGACAGAAGTCAGAAGCTGTGGCAGAGCGGTAACCCAGGCTTCTAAATCCACTAGCTAGTTTTCTTCTTCCACTAAAAAGACTTGAGGGAGTTTCTTGTCTCTTGTAATATACAGGAAATTATTTGATTAGATTTCTTCCCCTCATACAGGGAAATAAGAGGATGAACTTGGGTAGAAGCACAAATAATGGGCTACAACTACAGTCATGCTAAAAAAGAGACAGCTAATCAATTAGACTACATAGTTCTGTAATGGCAGGATTTTTTCCTAGGTAGACACTAAAATTCATGCCAAAGTGGGTTGCTAAACTCAAGACTTTCAAATATTACAACATCATCCTCTCTCATGCATTCTTTTGTCTAGATAATTTATTTTACAAGGAAGTCAGTATTATGCTTACTGTAAATAACTGACTACAAACCCATAAAATAGCTCCCTCAAGTTCAGGCCACATGCTAGAAATAGGACTTCTTTTCATATCTTCATCTTCTTTGGTCAGTGTTATAATCACTATTGTTTCTTGAATTAAGCCCCCAAAAACCCAACTTCAGTATTTGCTGACATTTTCTATGGTTATTAATAATTAGTTAATAAAGCAATTAGTATACCTGTGGAACGCCCAATTTTTTGCAAGCATCAAGGAAGTTTTCAACATTTCTTCGGCACTTTGCCATACTGAGTTTAGGCTGTAAAGACAGAATGTTAGATCTTCACCACACGTTCGTGAAGGATTGTATATTTCTGATGCAAACTCAGCAACACTTGCTAGAACACAAAACAAGTTCTATGAAGACTCAGTATATGAAAACACCTCTTAAACTAAATTGCTGAGCCTTGTTTGATGCTTCCTGCAGAAAACTTGAAGTGAAGAATGTAGTCAATTAATATGGTAAACATGATTCATAACATTTTAGTATTAAACTCCAAATGTTTGTTTTCATGTAAGATGCAACAGAAGTGAGATAAATGACTTACCACTGCTGGTGATGGTACATGAATGCTGGCAACAGAACGTGGCCTTATGTGATTGGCTAAATGGCAAAGAACTACTCCATCCATCAATGCTGCTCCAATGTCATCTGGCAAAATGACTTTTAACCTCGATTCAAGATTCTATTAAAAAAGTCCATAAGTAAGTTACTTTCAACATTAACTCATTTTTAATTTTAAATCCAGTGTATTTTAAAGCATTCAGTTTTAAAAGGGACATTTTGATACTAAAGTGAAGTCAATGGAGTCAGCTCACACTTTACTGAATACAAATATCCTTTTCTCACATTGAGAAAGACATTCAGCCAACAACTACCATGATACTTATCTCCCAAAGCCATGTAATGAACTCACTAATCATTAACAGGAAAGCACAGAATTTAAGGACAAATGTTAGGCTGAATACCTCATTAACTGTTACTTTGCAGATTTTGCAGGTTGAAATCATACACAATTTAACAAGGAGAAGGAGGGAAAAAGAGGGGAACACAACCACTACGGGCATGGCTATTTCACTTGTGCAAATGGCTGAGGAAAGAGTACCCAAGAAGTACCCACACTTGGGTTGCACAACAGAAAAGAGAAGCGGGGAATGTTTTTTCCCACCTCCCAACAAACCCTCACTGCTCAGGAAGTGAACCAGACAAGACAGAAACAGCCTTCACAGAAGTCACACCCCACATTAGCACTGCCCTGGAGAGCAGAGCCACTGTGACTTACAGTTAACTTCAACTGTTATATATCTTGACAACAGAACTATACACAAAACAAGTTACTGGAAGCCTGAAAGTTAGATCCCATTCACTACTGTAAAACTTGCAGCAACTTTGTATTAATACACTCAAAAAGCATTTGGCTATCCAGGAGACTATGACCATCTTTCTTCAAATCTCAAGTCAAGGAGCAGCAAACACAGCAAATAGCAGACTTATTGTCTCCCTAGAAAACCTGAAACCTAAAAAAAAAAAAAAATCATTTTTCATTTCACTTATCTTCCAGCTTAAAAAAAACAAACTTTAGTTCCTGGTTGGTATTTTGATTATAACAAAACCAGTGCCAGTGTAGCCTGTTACATCAAATTCCTTGGGAAGAAAGATCACTACAGGATGTCCTCCTACAACTGTGATGATTTGCAGGCCTTTATTATAAAGGTTTAAATTGTGGTAGACAGCAAACTAAATGCACTGCCCTCATACAGTAAATAATGGTACATACATTGCGAAGTTGTCTTATTTGTTCCCTTTCTTCCCTTAAGTGCTCCATTTTCCTCCTCATTGTAAATCCAGGATCCACTGCACCATAGTCCTGGCGAGACGCACGGCTGAAAGCTATAAAACATTAGTGAAGTGAGTTTTCAGAATTCAGATTAGAAATCTGCAATGACTAAAAATCTACCACCAAGGATTAAAAAACAAAAGGGAAAAAAGCTGCACAGCTTTTCAGAACAAATACATGTAAGTATTTGGATGTAAAACATGCTGTCTATGGAATTTATCTTTTGGATAAAATACACAGATCATACTACTTATGTGCAAATGGGTAACTAGAAAACATGGAGACAGAATTTACTTCAATATTCAAATATCTGTTTGAGATATACACTCCATATGCACTTTTCCAAGCACATCTTGCAATCTAGCTTTAAAAGTATTATTAGTGTATGAAGACTTCCCGGAGGCTAAAAAACGGAACAGAACTCCCTGATATAAATTACAATGAAAGACTTAGCATATGCGCGTGCGCACGTATATGTATGTTAGGTGTGCATATGCAGAAACAGTTATTGCTTATTAAAGAACTAATTAAAAAATATGAAACACCTGATTTTATACATTATGACAGTATGTAGTTTGTATACCAAAAAATCCACTTGCATGTTACCAACAGCATCCATGGAAGCATCTTTTGGCTTGTAACTAGGAAACAAAATGCCATTCACTTTCCTAGAACTGAGTGAAAGGGGTGCTGCTATTTCACAGACTTGAGCTGGCTCCTGGGAAGCCGACTGCTGAGAAAAGATGAGCTGCGAAATCCTAACGAGCCTGCTGCCTCCTATCAAATCTGCACCTTCCTGCAGCCAGAAGTGTAGATAACTCAGAAGCCTCTAAATGGTCACAGCCAGGCACATCCTGGTCCACACAACTAACCTGGCACAGAAGGGTCACACAACTGCTTACAAATCTCAGGCAACTCAAAAGCCCTCAAGACGCCACCTGCAATGACCTGAGCCAGACACACTCTGCTACTGCGGGCTCACAAGCTACTAATAATATTGACAGTCAAGCTTTGCTACCATAAACACTAAATGAAATTTAACTGGAAAGTTGAGATATTTCTTTCCCAATGAATTTGCATGAAGACTGTTCCCTTAAAACCAGAGAAGAGTAGTATTAACTGGAAAAGGGCATTTCCAAACTGCTTTACACTGTTGACATCCAGTATTCACATAAGACACCTACAAAACACTAACTGCAAAAAAAAAAAAAAACAAACCTGTATTATTTCTACCTAGATTTCAGAGGACAAAGTCTGTTTTAGACAACAGAACTTCCTTATGATGGTATAGCAGAGTCTTGGCCAGGGTGCAACGAAGCATTAAGCCATAAAACTCCTGGCAAAGCTCTGCTCAAAGCATCCTTTCATAGGACAAATTATAAAAATGATCTTCTCTGGAAGCCCTCCTGCCTCAGCCATCAGGAATCAAGAACAGTTGTACACTGTTTCTCTGTTCTTTGACAGTGACTAAATATGCTCAAAATAAATCAGTGTGGGGGGGAAATAATTAAAAAAAAAAAAAAATCACTGTGCAACTTGGGGAACTTTCAATTATTCATTTGGCAAAGCAGCTGTCTCTGTCTTTCCCAGTACTATGCTTGTGATAAGTACACTGAGTGGATTGCTGTACTGTGGCATCTCTTCATATTCATTCCAATTCATACATCTGCTATCCTTACCATCTATTCCAGACTGGGAAATAAACATCTGTTCTATCATGCTATGTTAGAGAACAACAGCTTACCTGACCTTGGTTTGAGACCAAATGGACCATGAGTGTTATTATCTGTTCTTTCATAATCCTGTTAAAAGAGAGAAAGTCAATTTCCTTCCATTCATTAAAAGAAATAACTTTTGTTCCCATCAAGATAGATTTTTAAATTATTCTTGCCTAAGAAAGTCCTTCTGCTGAACTGTAACAGACTTTCTTGAAGAGGACAGTACAAAATAAATTGAATTAAAGTAACCTCACTACATGCAGATAAAATCATCTTACTGAGGAAGCAGCACCAGATTAAATAAATCTACTCTAAGCCAGTTCAGACTACTGCAAACCATTCTGTGAAAGGAGTTCTAAGCCAGCTCCCAATGCTTAGCATCAAAGTGTTTCTTAAGAAATGTTTGCTTCCAGTTATAAAGATCAGGTTTTTCTCATTTTGCCATCTAAAAAGAGAGATGCACTCAGTAATTTGGTATGTACACAAGATATCCTTATTTTACCTCACTTCACTACATTTGGAAGATGTTCTCATTCTGCTCCCTCAAGTTCCTTATTGACATGAGGTGGAAATGTTAAAGAACCTCTGGTGTGCTTTATTCAGAGGTCAGTAGCGTGGTGCAGCCACAGTGAGACTACACGGCCATTCCTTACAAAGGAAAACAAGCAGTGACCGAAGTTGCCAGGCTACCAGGGACAAAGAAGAAATCTAGGGGAGACCAAGTAGTTGGAAAGGTAAAACAAGTTGTAATATGTCTCTAGTTTCTATCTATTTTTGAATTTTCATTATGATGAAAAATTTCTAATTGCAGTTTCAAAGGAGACTAACAGCTTTATCTGCATGGAAAACCTGGTGACAAGCAATGTACACAAAGAAATGTCTGTTGAATGAAAAACAAAACCACAAACTTGTACCTCAGACGACACAGGAGACTGTGGGGAGACATTAGTATTATCACTGTCTTGCTAAAAAGAAATCAAAGAGATGAAATTATAAAAATGAAAATTATGATTTAACAAGAAACATGAAATTATGAAATACACAATACATGAGACATACAACATTTGTCAAGTATGCAACAAACTGGCAGCAACTCAGTTTAAAAATATGTAAGTCTAGGAAACACTGTTCACTGTTTATGTTGAATATTACTTTTACATTACCTCTGCTTGATAGGTGAATTAACTTTCATATTACCCAAGCAAGTAAATATCCTACTTTTCCTCAGCACACAATCTCGATAACTTTTTTCAAATAAAGAAGTATAGCACGTGTTTCTCCTATGGTTTTGGAACACAAAGTCTATGTGTATGTACTCTAGCCTTCTGTTCTGTGGCTTATAGGTGTTCATAAAAGACCCATGACAAAAATGTTTTCTTAAATATTTTACACAATTACTATTTCTCACCTCATCATTTTCATTTCCACTTGAACTCTTTCTGGAAGACTTGTACTGCAAAACACACACAATTATTACTTTAAAAAGGAAGTATGGTTTTCATTTAAACTAAATGGCTTGATATCACTCAGATGTTACTTATTACTGGTGACGCTGATGAGGAAAAAAACATGTTACAGAATCAAAGGAGCAAAACCAGAAAAGGAACATCTAGTTCCTAGGCTAGTCAAGATCTTCATTATGTTGATGAGCAAATAAGAGCATTTTAAAACAAAATACACTTATAACGTGAACTCTAGACTGCACACAACAGTTGATCCAAGTGAAAAGATCTTAACAACTGCTACCCTGAAGCATTATTTGTCAAAAAAAAAAGTAACCTGTGAAAGTTACTTTTACAATATGTTTTGTTATGTAACATAAAGATTGCTTACACTTTGAAAGACTGATATGACATTGTAAAAAAGATAAATTAACAACCAAAACAAAACAATATTTCCTTTACAACTTCAAAGCCTGATCACACCCTTTTATCTGTTTAGGAACAGCACTTTTTCCATGGCTCTGTCTGATGCACTGTGTGCTGCCTTCATCATTGTCCCACTTCCCGATTATCCTGGAAGTGTAGGAAATGAAGGAGGAATTGATGGAAGAGACTTACAAAAGTGGTTATTTAAGAAAATAAATGTATTTCACTTTCTGCAGAGCAAGTGTACAAAAAAAAAACAGAAAAAACATGCAGTTAGAATTAAAAAAAAAAAAATCCATCACTACAAAACTCTAAGTGCATTGTGCATAAATATGGCCAACCTGCCCATCTTTACGATATAACATGTAACACAGGCTAACTTGAGAGCCTAACTTGGGTACTGGAAGGATGGCTCTCCTTCAAACATCCGGCTTTTAGGGACAGATAGGAGTTTTAGTTGAAGAATGTCTTAAAAAGGAAGAAAAACCTGACTCAGAACTATGCTCTTTAATATTAATAAACATACAAACATAACTGTGTTATAGAAAGTTGCGCAAAGACTCTTGTCTTCTTCAAAGTTATAACTGAGCACAGTTGGATTGTAAAATGCAACAGCTTTAGAGAGCTGAATTTCCAACATCTTCTGACCAACACTGACACCGGTGACCTGCCTCTCTCTTGAAAACCAAAGTGAAGCACAAACACCGCCTCTGTTAGCTGTCCTACGGCCATTCTTTTCTGTAACTGAAAAACGCATCAGTTGTTGGTTTGTGGGATACTCTTCTTGTTTGGATTGTTTTAGGGTTTCATCATTGTTTTGTGGATTTTCTTTCAACTACGCACAGAGTACACATAGTTCTGAGGTCACATAGACATATATCCACACCTGCATATTTATCTTCTTGGATTTAGTTCCTGTATGTTTTCAGTACAAATGAATATATTACTTTGATGGCTCATAAAGCCTAATTTTCTGTGCCCCGCAGACCTTTGCTGCGTCCCATCTGCTTTGCAATGAGCAGACACTGACATCTGGTGACCAATGGTACACACTACAGCAGCAAAGTAATCCAGCGAAAATTTCTCCTCTAAAATGCAAGCTTACACAGTGAGAACCAAAACGCATACATCATTTTTATAACCATACTGCACAAAAAAAGGTTACATATCTTTTCCTTGCACTAAAAAAAAAAATAAATTAAAAAATCCCTCAAAATGGATGGGGAAGGACCAATGACTGAAGGTTATTTTCTGGCTTTACCAGAAGACAACTGCAAATCACTTCCTTCTATTTAAAGGATAAACAAAGTCTTTATTGTTTCTGAGGATTTTTTTGTTTGTTTTGGGGTTTTTGTTTGTTTGGTTGTTTTTTTTTGTCCTCATTTTCCTGCACTCTCACATTACCCTAAATACATACATACATATTATTTAACTCAAAAGAGCCAAATAAAAAAATGACAGGCTACACACAAAATTAAAAGCATGACCACCTTTGAGGTTTTCTTACTTTTACTTAGTTATACAGTTTCTCCTACTCTCATTAAAAGCGTCACCCACCCACAGTTCCCCCCATTACCTTGAAATACTCTTTTCTAATTTGTTTACTTCTCCTCCTTTCTTCATTCTGCCAAATCACTGGCTGTGTTTCTGGCCAATGCTGCTCATCCATTGAATCCTTCTGGTTCTCCAGTGGCTGGAGGGTTCAGAAATATTTTTTTATGTAAAAGGTAACTATACCTTGTATTTATTACCACAAGTTATTATGAACTACAATTATGAATTCAGACAATCTGAAGGGACCATTTGATAAGGCTAAAACTACATTTCCAACTATTTCTTCATATTAGAATATGGGCCATTTAAAGTAATTGTAAATACCTGATGGATTAAAATATAAAATAACAAAAATTGTATCATATCATGCAAGCTTCCCAGCGAGGTATGGGGAATGAAAGGCCTATATAATTCAAACCATTTAGATTTTTTTTTTAAATAACATTATGTGAAGCAATAAAATTTATATGCAAAGAAATACTAAAACCAAGTAAGTATAACTTACATAAAACCAAAAAGCAAAAATAAACAAAATCACTCCAATATGAAGCCACCACATTTACATTTGGATATTTACCTGCCAGCTGCATGGGGACACTGGGGAATTCACTTCATCTGTTGAGACACTAAAAACAAAGATGAGAGGCATTATGAAATTTACTACTTCTTTGTGTCCTATAACACGAAGTTACTTTAAAATATCAAAAAAGTGAAGACTATTAAAAAGCAGATTCTCTGCAGCACTACAGTATTTTTTGGCCATTTAAGGATGTCACAATGTGGCTAAAAAGTATGACCATTTGACGAAAATCTTAAATGATGTTTCACTCTCCTTTACCATATGCTGACAATAGGTCTTTCATGCTACAGTGCTTTATTCAGACGAAGCTTTTCCTTAAGCATGTTGATCTTGAGAGATTACTAATGCACCTTCATTGTTTTGTTTCTCAAAGCAACCAACAAAACATTTTGCTCAAAGCTAATAAGACAGCTATTTTTAAACTTTGGAAGAGTCACATGCTTCATGTACTGTTAGTTCTATACAGTGAAGTAGAAGCTTAAACTAATAGGGAAGGTAAAAACATTTTAAATGGGACAGTGAAACACCAATATCTCAAAAAATAACTTCTGGAATACAGACTGAGATTACTGAAAGTTCTCAGGAAAATAAAAATGTTTAGATTTGATGTCACTTCAAATATTTCTTTCCAAATATTTCTGGGAAATTCGCTCCTATCACCTTACCAGCAACCATTTCATTCACATTGACAGCTGGCTTAGAAGCTGTGCAGTGTACCAAAAGGCAAACAGCTGGGGATTGAATGTGAAAAGGACATAACACCATGACCAATCATAATAAATCCTAAAGGGAAAGCAACTATGCACTTCTGCTACTCTGTATTCCTTTTTCTTCCTCTTTGTTTGCCTCAAACCAAGAATGCTACTTTTTAAAGCTGTTAGGCATACAGAATTTGTCTGAATCATGTCCTATATCTTGATAAGCCATACAGTTGAGAACTGCAGGAACTGCTGCAATAAAAAAAAATTGAATTTTGCCGTTGATACATACGTATCTATGAATTATGACATGTTCTACAATTATATTCTTCAGGGAATCACAAAATGACAGAATGTTTGGGATTGGAAGGGACCTCAAAAGTTCATCCAGTCCAATCCCCCTGCTGGAGCAGGAACACCCAGATGAGGTTACACAGGAAGGTGTCCAGGCGGCTTTGAATGTCTGCAGAGAAGGAGACTCCACAGCCCCCCTGGGCAGCCTGTTCCAGTGTCTGTCACCCTCACTGAGAAAGTTTCTTCTCTTATTCAATTGGAACCTTTTGTGCTCCAGTTTGAACCCACTGCCCCTTGTCCTATCATTGGTTGTCACCAAGAAGAGCCTGGCTCCATCCTTGTGACACTCACCCTTTATGTTTGTAAATATAAATGAGGTCACCCCTCAGTCTCCTCTTCTCCAAGCTAAAGAGCCCCAGCTCCCTCAGCCTTTCCTCATAAGGGAGGTGCTCCACTCCCTTGATCATCTTTGTTGCCCTGCACTGGACTCTCTCCAGCAGTTCCCTTAAATTAAAAACGTTATGACAGAAGGTGGCAGTAGCGAGACAAAATAAATATCGAAATTAAATCAATAAAATATGGAAAGCTGTGATTCATTTATCAATACCATTTTTCAGATTCCACTGGCTGCTTTGGTCTGCTCCTTGTGTTTACTGAAACTGAATGGTTAAGAAGCCTAGAAAGAAAAACAAATATATTTATTCAAGGGCTTTTAGTTAAACCTTTATCTTAGAATATGTTACTTTCACTGTGTAACATTTCCTGTAAATAAAAAGTTTTTAACATTAAGGTGACATTTCCCGTTGAATTAGACTATGTATTTGTATACACATATGAAATCCAAGCCCAATCCTGCTTCCATTTCAATCAACAACATTTTTTCCAGCTCTTGAAATATTTGAAGTTCTGAATTTTAAGTAAAACTTTATGATAATTCAAACCAAAATGAAGTCTCCTCTCACTTTTCTCCCTAAATACATACTATTTCAACTGATCTCACACCTGTGTACAGTTACACTGCTCTCAACACAAAAGGCCCCATAGTTCACTATAATTAGAAGACAGAAGAAGGGCAACCTAAAGCAGACAAGAAACAATACACAGATTGAGCACAAGTCGTCAGTCAGCAGGAGCAGGTAAGAAACACTTCAAGTGCAATGAAAACATGGGGAAATGGAGAGGTGGAAAATGGAGAAACATGGGCTAAGAACTAAATTAAAAGTCTAATGTAGAAATTAACCAATCGAAACTGCATTTTTCTAAATGGTAAACTGTCAAAAAAGCCTAAAGTCATGTAGAGCTTCAGAAATGTTTTTTCATCTAGAACAGACATCACACGTGCAGACACAGGAAGATGACATGAGCTACTCTGGATGTTTAAAGTTTTAAAAATAACAAAAACATCAGTGAAACTTAAATGTTTTCAAGTAAGTGTCTTGTTGAACAGTAACTATAATGATTAATTATGAATTATTGGAGGTTGTAATATTTACTTCAGCACTGACTTCATGTGCAGAACTGTGATCAAAGTATATTTTTGCTGAATTATATATAGAACTAGAATGTTGTGAGAATCAAAGAATTAGAACACCAGCTATTCAATGGAAGAAAGTAAATTGGTAGGCACCTTGTCACATTTCATTATCATTACATAGGGCAGTACAACCATTAACTTTAAATGGCTGATATTTTCTTTTTTCTCTGATTATTGTGACAACTTTGAGCTCAGTAATCTCATTCACAGTTTAAATCTCTCATTGGATGAAGCTCAATTTGATGGGATTATGAGAATTTAAACTTGTCAACCAACATAGTCTGCAGCATCTGCTCCCTCTATTTTGTCTTCAGAAACTTTGAGGGTGCATTCCAGAATTAAATTATACTATAGCCTGAAAAAAGTGTTACAAAAAATATTCAGAGCATAGATTAAACCATAATATAAACAGGTTATTTTAAAGTAATTATTTTTTAGCGATAATTACTATTTAAATTAACCTTACATCTTCAACTGAAAGAAGTGGCAAATTCAGAGTGAATTTGTAGCAAGATGTGACCATTACAATAGAACAAGTTAAAAAAACATAGAAATTTGAGTCACCTAACAGTGTGATGCAACACTTGCACCAGAAGTGACACTATCAGTGTGAATTAGCGATCGTATCTGACACAGGCCGTTTCTTTTTTATATGTAAGGCAAAACTATTCAAGCTGATTCAGACACACACAAATGCACATTTCAGCTACTCTGTTCCTATAAAACATGTATATAATTGATGTTTCAGTTTATTATAAACTAGGTTTATTATAAACAAAGTATATTTTTATACTTTGTAACAGAACACCAAACAATCATTTTTGATACTTCCTGTCTATAAACTGAAGACTATTGACAGGGAAGTAAAAGCAAGTTCAGTATCTGTCAGGGTAGCAGTTACTAGTGCAGTCAGAGAAATGCGAATTTCCTGTGGAATAAGGAACTTGAAAGTTTTTAGTTAAAGAAGATGGTGAATAAAATTAATCTGAATTTACTAAACTGGAGACTAAGGAATTCATGGCAAAATAATTTGTTCAGCTGGAAAAGGAGGAAAAAAATAAATCACACAACTGTAGTCATGTGAAGAACTTTCTTTGGGAAATAAAACGCAAAACTGAGTATGCAAAGTAAAAGTACAAGTAGCTCAGATGCTCATATACAAAGTCATGCTCTTTTAAGCATGGTGCTAATGGTGCAAAGATTCCCGCAACCGTTTCCATTCATACTACAGCTCATTAAATCCAAAACTTTTTTTATTAGACAGATCAATTATCAGGCCAATGACTTACTGATGATGGTATTTAATTGCTAAGTAAGAACTTGCATAAGACACTTGTGTTAGTACCGCAATTAATTACATACTTATGGCTTCTACTAACCTCACAAGTTACATTGTTACAGAGGTAGCATACAAGCCATTACTTTGAAAGGGTTCTAAAACTCATACAAACTTTAAAATGTTAATCACTTAATGGTACATACACAATTACATGTATTTATATATATTAAATTAAAGAAACACTGTGACTCATTTTTCTAGTTTTATGTCATGCAAGCATAACATCTACTCCAAACTGCTGACTAGATGGGTGAGAAAGGTCATGGCAAGACCAATTCTGATACTTGAAAATATTTTCTGAAGTTTGAAAATTTAAAGAGTGGAATCTCTTCTTAGTCACTAGGACACAAATTAAGTGAATGTTTGTAATGTTATTTTAAGGTTAGCTGTCTTCAAGTTTAAAAAAGCAAGCACTACCTAGGGTCTCTAAAGTATCTATAAAGACACTAGAAAACTTTTACGATGAGATAAAAAGAAGATGGATTTTAAATTACTTCAGAAGCAGTCTACTATCTGCACATATGGCTCTGCTTTGTGATCCTAAACTGTGCTCTAAGGGATTTAGACAGCTTATAAGAAGTCACCACCATCAGGTAAGAACACATACTTAACTTTGATGCAAACTGAAACAGGCTCATTTGATACTAATGAAGATTATTTAATCTAAGGGATCCTTCTTTCTCTTGAAACAGACCAGGAGGATCCGGAGTAACTCACAGAGTTTCAGTTGATAAAATAACCAAGTCTGAAATCACTTGATCCATCATCTACATGTCTGAGCTTATCTACACAGCCCATTCCAGATTTCTTGTTACCTGTGAGGTTTGTGTATCTGCAAATGATTCCCTCATGGCTGTCAAAGGCAAAACATGTTGTCACTGGTCATACTAACTTAAAAATAATCACTTCAAAACCAAGATCTCAAAAAACAAACAAGAGAAAGCATGCCAAAGGGACACGAAATTGTGCTTCTAGGTTTAGACTGATTTGAACATTCTTTAGAGAGTTGCCTAATTAAGCATTTTCCTTAAACTGTATTTCTTCTTAAATAACAATAAAAACATTGCAATCTATTTTTGATAACAAAATATTTTAGGCTAACTTAGCCAATCCCTTTATTCTGTTTTTGTTCAAGAAATGGCCAAAACAGTTTGTTTTGTCCACATTTTAACCTTGAAAATCTGAAGCTCTACAAACACTTTATACCTTGATGCACGTCCTGCGGCCCTTGTCCTCTGGAAGAGTTTTTCACTGAATGAAGTTCTATAGCTTAATGGCCTTCGTCTGTGTTCATATTTCATGTACACCAAAGCCAAAGACGGAAGTAGGAAGCAGGACAGGTTGAAGGGAGAGGACAGTGAAGTCATTAGCGTAGCAAGCAAAAAGAAAGAGACTGCATAATATTAAAGAAGCCACACTGAACAAACAGAAATATAATTAGTAAGAACATATTTTGCTATGCTCACTCTTCTGAGGATTCTGTTTACTCAGACTGAACCTATTTTGCACTAATAGACACAAATATCTTCACTAAACTTGGAAATATTATTCGCCTTGCTGTTTATGGCAAGAAATCATAAATGCACAAAATAATAGATTCAAAAGCAGGGATAAACTTTATATCAGAGCTGACAGTGCCCCCACACGATTAAAGATACATAAGCAAGCTTTTAAAATATAAAAGTTAGCAACTAAAAAGACTGCATATATCTGAAGAATTAAAGAGCAAAGCAGAGCCATTAGCAAGATCACTGCGTTAAGACAGAACAGATGATGAGTCCAGCAATGACCTCAGCCAGCTCCCTCAACACCCACGGGTGCATCCCATCCGGACCCATGGATTTGTGGATGTCCAGATTGCCTAACTGCTCCCTAACCCAGTCCCCATCAACCGAGGCAAACTCCTCCATTGTCCTGCCTTCCTCTGGGGCCTCAGCAGTACGGGGCTCCTCAGGACAGCCTCTGGTAGAGTAGACAGAGACAAAGAAGGCATTCAGTAACTCTGCCTTCTCTGTATCTTCTGTCACCAGGGCATCCACCTCATTCCTCAGTGGGCCTACATTGCCTCTGATGTTAGTTTTATCTGCCACATATTGGAAAAAGCTCTTCCTGTTGTCCTTGACCCCTCTTGCCAAGTTTAATTCTAAGGAGGCCTTAGCTTTCCTAGTTGCCTCCCTACACCCTCTGACCACAGCCTTATATGCTCCCCAAGTGGCCAGCCCCTCCTTCCATGATCTATAAACTCTTCTCTTCCACTTGAGCATACCCATCAGTTCCCTGTTTAACCACACAGGTCTCCTGGCTCCCTTCCTTGACTTCCTACGTGTCGGGATGCTCTGATCTTGTGCCCGGCAGAAACAGTCCATGAACACTAACCAACTATCTTGGGCCGGTTTACCTTAAAGCGGCCTCGCCCATGGGATTTCCCCCAGCAATTGCCTGAAAAGGCCAAAGTTTGCCTTGCTGAAATCCAGGGTTGCAATTCTGCTTGCTATCCTGCTCCTGCCACGAGATCCCGAACTCCACCATCTCACGGTCGCTGCAACAAATGCAGCCCTCAAACTTTACCGCCTAGACTGTGGCTGGCCAGCCGAGTAGTCCTTCCAACAAACATCAGGGAAGTTAAAATCCCCCACCACAACCAGGGCCTGTGACTGTGAGGCTGCTCCCAGCTGTCTGTAGAGGCCTCATCAACTTCTTCACCCTGATCTGGTGGCCTGTAATAGACACCCACAATAGTATCACCCTTGCCAGCCTACCCCTTAACTTTCACCATAGACTGTCAACTCGCCTCTCAACCATGCGGGGACAATACTCAATACATTGTAGTTGCTCTCTCACATAAAGAGCAACTCCACCACCACGCCTGGCTGGCCTGTCTTTCCTGAGAAGGACATAGCCATCCATGACCACATTCCAGTTATGTGTGCTGTCCCACCATGTCTCTGTAATTGCCACTAGGTCATAATCTCCTGCCCTAACACAGGTTTCTAACTCCTCCGGCTTATTCCCCATGCTGCACGCATTGATGCACAGGCATTTCAGAGAGCGAGCTGAGCGCACCGATTTCACCTCAGGGGTACAGGAGGCCTCCCCGCCTTCATGAATTCTAGAGTGATGCCCTACTGATGCAAGCCCAGCTACATCCCCATCCCCCTTCAAGTCTAGTTTAAAGCTCTCCAAATGAGCCCTCTTAATTCCTGTCCCAGCATCCTTTTGCCCCTGCGAGATAAACCTTTCCCACGTATCACTGTTTGGACTGGTGTCTTGTAAAACCAGCCATTACCAAAGAACCCAAAGCCCTGCCTGTAGCATCAGTCCTGTAGCCAATTGTTTACAGACTGAATTTTTCTATTCCCTCCCATATCATCACCCAAAACTGGAAGGAGGGAAGAGAAAAATCACTTGAGCCCCAGACTCTTTCACCATTCGTCCCAAGGCCTTGAAATCGTTTTTCATTCCCGTCAGACTGCGGGATGCAGCTTCCTCCCCATCTGTCTGGAAGATCAGCACTGGGTAGTAGTCCATTGGGTGCACCAGGCTGGTGAGTGTCCTGGTGATGTTCCTGATCCAGGCTCCAGGTAGACTGCATACTTCCCTACTATGAGGGTCAACTCTGCACACTGGGCCCTCCGTCCCTCTCAGAAGGGAATTGCCTACTACAATTACCCTTCTTTCTTCCTTATCTGATGCAGTCTTGAGGCGTGGGGTCAACTGCCTCTTTCTATGTGACCTCGTAGGTAGGCCTTGCACCACATCCTCACCTACCTCCTCTTCAAGATCCAGGGCCCCAAACCTATTACAGAGGGGCACCTGGGGAAGCAAAGCAGGTAGGGAGCAGGGTTGCCCACAGCCCCGAACTGGAACTAGCTTCCAACCCTCATCATCGTTTCTGTCCCCTACCTCTGTCTGACAGCAACAGAGCAGGGGCTGTCTCAGGTCTTCTCCCTCTGCCCGACAGGGCAAGGGGTTCATCACCTTGGGGGGGTATCCCCCTGGAGCCTCTCCGAGTGGCACGCCAGGGAGTTAGTCCACCACAAGAGGAGTGGCTTGGTATTTCAAATAATTAGATTACTGGGAAATATTAAAACTAATCAAGTAAAGCTCACATGCACTATAATTAGCCATCATATAAAAACCTAATATAAGAAAACCACACTTTTCTCATATTAATGTATTTGTAAAGAGAGAATAACTTAGCATTCTTCATCTTTTGCAATACTTTTGGTAATAGGAATGTATTAGCATTAAGACTTCATTCTTGTTTTTCCCTTTCCAATGTGACAAACCAATTCTTAAATACACTGCATGGAGTTATAAATAAAACTTATTTTATCTTTCCCCACACACATACTACTGTTCTTATATTTAATTAATACAAAATACTGCTGAACTTTTCAAGCTCTGAAATTCACAGTATCAGGATATCGATTTCTCTGCTTGGTAAAGGTACCAGAGAGAACACTGTTCCTACCCAAGTCTGTCCACATCCCATGCAACTCCAGATATACCTTCCTGATCTTCCTTTTACAGAGTTGTTAACTTGTTCTGTTACGCTCCTTTAATTTGCTGCTTGTTCTACGGCACCTTTTCAAGAAAGGTTGTGATGCTCCACATGAATTGGAGAAAGTCAGGCAGTTCATCAGGACAAACTTCCATTCTTCAATTTATTTAATTTTGTATGTATTTATAATATGTGCTCTGTCATTTGACAGAAAAATGTTTGAATAAATTTCCCCTTCAGCCCGTAGGAAACGTGTATCTCACATCAGACTGAATGGAGGAAGTATCACCTAAATTACCCCATATTTAAATCAAAATAACGAGCCACAAACTGTATGGAGGTCCCGTAATTCATACAAACTAATACAAAGTAATTTTAACATGTTACAAATAATCTACTTATGTGAGCATTAGCCATGCCTACTTAAGTATATTTGTTTTGGAAAAAAAAAAGTTAACATACATCAAAACAGGAAATCAAGAGACTTTCACACTCATCTCTTTCTCTCCATAGGAGGCCTATCAATGCTTCTCTAGACAGCAATTTTATGAAAAGAAACATAGGACAGGCATTTTGAAAGTCTCTGTCACTTTAACTGTTGAACATCTGGACAAAACTGTTCTCAAAATAAAGTGTCAAGAGCTTTTGGGCATAAGGCAGGTTAAAGAATAAATTCATTGTAACGCAAATTTTCTTAACTAATATTGTAGTACCTGTGCTTTTGTTCTTGCTGCAGTAACTGAGCTGCTATTTTTCTCAAGTCAGTCACTTCTTTGAGCTCATCGTCATCTTCAGCCAGCAGCTGTTCTTTCTGAGGTCTGAAAAATGAAACATTAATTACTTGCCGGACTTCAATAGAGAAAGAAACAGAAAGGGCTACATTATTGGAAAATAACTAAGAAGCGCTTCCTATAAGCTTATTTTCTGTCCAAGAAGGAACACTGTGTGTTCAATATGAGAATTCTCTCCTCCACATGCAAGGAGCTTAAAACAAAACCACTCTCACCCCCCACTGTCAACAAAACCTTCCCCCAAAAGACCAGTAAGATTTACCTTTTTTCATCTCCCCAGTCCTCATTCTGTTCTATTTTTTTGGATTTCTCAGGATGCTTTACCCGTTCCTTACACAGAATGAAAAATAAAATTAGTCTTGAATTCAAAATAACCTAAGTCTGCTGAACAGTTTCTCTTTTGTCAAGCTATACTACCTTGATAAAAGACAGCAATGTTCCAATCTGCACATCTCCTTGCTCAGGAACAGCTCCCTCTTCTGCATTTGGATCAATGTAATCGTACACCTCCTGGTCTAGTGAGGATTGATAAAGAATGGAAAATACGATATTAAACAGTTCTCTCAACCAATTGTTATTCCTGAGAGAGAGAAGTTCTTGTAAAAATGTCAGATAAAGATAAAACAAGGAAATCATGTCTCCTTGAGCTAGAAATAATCTTGTGTCTTCCTTTTTGGCCTGGTCTATTTGTGATTATTACACTGTTTTCTGAAATGATGAAAATACGACACCAACATATGATAATATAATTTTGTACAATTTTCTTACTAGATTTACTTAAGCAAAAGTATTTCTGTTACCTAAAATGGTAGATGTACAACAGACAGTACCTTTCTGTGGATCGAGTTTACTTCCCGTCACATGATTGTCGTTCCTTAGTGTCTGTTCCCTTGTTGATTCTGACACCTGGGAGTGAAGGCTGATTGTATCATCATCAGAAGGCTGCAAAGACAGTCACATTTAATACAGAACTTACATATAAATTACATTGTTGTATGATTTGCTAAGAACTCACAAATCATAGAGCAACTGACCCTATCATGAGGGATGGAGCTCCAGGACAGAAGATAACACCAAGTCAGGTGGGTCTTTTTCTTTTTTCTGTTTATTTTTTTGGGCAGGGGGGTGGGCCAGGAAAGGGGGTTTAAAAGAACCATAGTTTAGGAAGTGATAGACAACAATTCAGTATAAAATATAATACTGAAATACAGGATTTTGTTCAAAGAGGTCCAGTGCAGCCCCTGGCAGTGGACTAAGCAAACTCTACTTAAGTACTTTCCTATCTAAACCCTCCAACTACTTTGACCTTTGGTAAACCCCTAAAAAAAAAAAAAAATCACAGCTTTACAGCTAATAATTTGGAATTTTCTTAAAAAAACCCACACAACACTAGTCATACTCCTTGTTCTATGGATTTCCCACTACCAATCACTCTCCATTTGCAATAATTCTCTGAGTTTCAAAAATCTTCTGTTCAACACTATTCATCTTTGACATCACTGTTATCTACTACAACTCCTTAATCTAGATTTCTACAAATACACAGAACTTGTAGAGATTTTTGTTCATTGCTTTAAACCTAGCAGATCATCCAGAAGTTTACTAACATTTGAACAACAATGAGGATTACTAACATATACAACAATCGAGTTTAGTCCAAATAAACTTCCATTTTCTTCAGTACATTCATTTTGTTAATATCAAAAGAAAACTTCAAATAATTTTTGCCCTTTGTGTAGAAAATGGTTACGCACTACACACATTGAAAGATCCAAACAATTTCTTAGATCAGAATTCAGTTTTAAAATGTATGAAATTTGCACTGGAATGAACCTTAAGCAGAAAAATCAATAAGCAAATAATTTGTGTCTGATACTGGCAGTCTAATGGTTTACACTCAACTGTATAGATATTCAAAGAACATTAAATGCAACATAGTTAAGTATTTCTCAAATGATACAAAATACAAAAGAAAAAAATTCTTAAAAAAACCCCAAAATTACACAAATTCAACAGTGAAAAATACTCACTTCTGTTGTGGATAACCTTTTATCCCCATTATCGCTTCCAATGCCAGAGTCTGGTCCATGATTTTTATTGGGATAAAAGTCTTCAATGCTACATTAAGAAAAACAACACTCAAAAAACACATAGAAATGAGAGAAACAGTAGCTGCCCTTTTCTAAAAGGAAATAAACATCCTTATCAAAATATGTTCTATGTACATATCTACAGGTGCCAATACAGAATTTTTGCACAATACCTCATGTGCAGAGAACAAATTCTTAATCTCCTACAAAAGTTGTTCAAGGAAAAAAAATCACAAAGTAGAAACAATCAATTACAGTACTCTCTGTATCTATGCAATCTTCGAACACAAGCTTAGGAAATACTATGACTCCCAAAGTATTGAAATTACAGCTGTTATCTGTAATCCACAGATCACTTCATAGTAAATGCTAAAGTAAAATAAAACAAAAAAAAGAAAACAGTATTCACCTGTCTGTGAGTGGCTGGGAGGGGATTCGTTTACCTAATGATGGAAGATCCAAAGAATCTGGTTTTTTATCCATCCTGAGGCACGCCTGAATGCTGAGGAATTTAAATATATGTACTTTACCCTTTAAACATATCTGTTGGGAAACAAATGAACAACAACAAAAAAAATCTTAATTACATAGCATGTATTTTAAAAATGCACTTCAACAAACACTTGCTACTAAGAGAAATACAGCTTAAAAAAAAAATGAAAACCCGATCACTGTAACTTAGAATAGCTTCCTCTTTCTTAAGATGCTAATGCAAATTACAGAACTAGAATGCTTTAATACTAACCTGTGCTGGTGGTATCTGCATTGGATTGTTATCCAAAACTATAACTTGTAAGTGACGTAACTTTCTGTAACAAATTGGAATTTCTGTAATTTTATTACATGAAAAATCCAGCTTTACCAAGGGAAGGTCTCCTAATTCTGTATTGGGGGAAACAAACAAACAAAAAGAATCAGGTATCTTCTTCACACTTCACCTAATTTACCTACATCAAAGAAATGAAGACTAGCAGCTCACCATCTGGTAACATATGGAGATTATTTCTTCTTATATTTAATTCTCTAAGTGACTGCAATTTTCCTATCTGCTGGGGAAGAACCTGAAGTTCATTGCAGCTAATATCCTAAGAAAGATATAATGAATAAATTAACATCTTAAATGTAATTGAAGAAAACTGCTATCAGAACTAATATAAAGCATACAACAACAACAAAATCCCATCTCTTGTTTTTTCCCCACAAAGGGAGGAAGTACTGTAACAGATCTCTGTTACTTCAGTATTTACTGATTCATGCTGCATAAACTCAATTAAAAAGTTAAACCAATGAATGACAAAAAACTGGTTTTGAGATTTAAACTGTAAGCTAGGAATTAGAATTCCTGGTGTAGTTCCCATATCAGCTAAAAAAAGCTTTGTAGTACCGCTGGCAAATAATTTGCATTCTGCTCCTTTTATACAAATTTCTTCTTCCTTTAAAAAATGTACAAAAAAGCAATAGTCGGCTCACCAACTTTCTGGATCCAAGCACTAGAGGGTGACACAGCTGCACCAAGTGAACACAGACTACAGCTGCTTCTGCCACAAATTTAATACTTATTTATGTAGTCCAGACTGAGACAACAATAACATAAGACCCTTTCTAAAATTTTCATTTCTGACTCAAAAATGACTTAGAAGACTAGTTTTCTGAACTAGGTAACAATGATAGGTATCTATCTATCTGATGAAAAACTGGAGGGCAATTTTAAGGGTAAGCTGAGGCCTTAACCAGAGGAATCCAAGCTCCTCCTCCCCTCCACGCTTCTAGAGCTTCAGCTTCGGCACCAATCAGTGACTTCTGGCAACTACAATGTCTGCACAGAGCCGGACATCTCAAAGTACAGACTACTTGGGATCTACTGTTGTGTATCTATTGCAAGTTCTTCTCTATCGACATCAAATTTAAGATGTGATGCCCTACCGAAAAGTGTCTTTCTGACATGTGGCTTACTTGTCAACATTTTTTTTTTTTAAGGTATATCTATTAGTTCGGTCCATAACATGTATAACACAGGTACTGGACTGAAGCTCGCTATTATGTCCGTAATCTTTGTCATCAGGCACACATTCTAGGTTTGACAACTGTGAAAAATAAGCCAAAAACTGCAATTCTGAAAAACATTCACTTCCTGTGACCAATAGCAGTGATCCCACTCTGAAATCCTACAACATGGAAGTGAGCATGAAGAATTTCTCACCAAAGAGTAGAGGACACTAAAAAAGCCTCACAAACATTCAGAATATCTCATATTACTTGTAAATTAAAAAAGAATGTTGATTTACAGCTCAGAAATTAGGTCATGGTAAAAGACATCTTCAGGGTATACACAGCTCCTCTGGAAACAGGGTAAGGATTGCTTGCAATGACCAAAGAAATCAGACATACCAAAACAAAACAAGCAGACCTGGCTAAGTGCCAGGTCAGTGAATAATTGTGCATAGTTCTCCAAAACGCATGAGCTTAACACAGAGTAATGATCAGAAAAGGCCAGAATATTAAGAGATATGGAGAAGGAATGGATGACAAAGCACAAAACTTTAGCATGCCATAGGATCAAATCATGTTGCACAGACACGTGAACTGTGAATATTGCACATGATTCCATTCACCTTAATCAAAATAAGGAATAGCAGAAATGGTGGGAGTGGGGGGAAAAAAAACAAATAAATAAACACCACATGCACAGAAAAACACAATAATGGTTGAATGACATAACTTTTATAGGTGTATAGAGTAAATAGCAATGAACTCTTCAGATGGAAAGAAGATTCCTGATAACATATCGTAAAAATAATTAGAATTATGATTACTGTAAGGAAGGTAAACAGAAAAATTCACCATTTGAACAACTGAAGAGCAACTTTATTTAAGAGCATAAGCTTTGGTTAACCCAACATATTGATTTGTGTTTAACCCCATTTTTGAAGTTCTACAATATATTACACCTGTAATTTGAGATCAAACCCTAAGAAAAAGCAGTAACTGAATTTACATTTTGTAGCTCTATATTTAAAAAAAATTAATTTGTATTTTTCTTATACTCTAAATAGTTTAAGTTTGCTTAGCAAAATGGTTCAAAATTATACTTACCAACTCCATTAGATCTCTCAACTTTCCAATTTCTTCTGGGATGGAGACCAGCTTATTATTACTGACAACCAGAACTTTAAGTGGAAGATCAAACAGGTATTTTGGCAACGTTGATAAAAGATTGCGACTTGAAAGAAAGAAAAATGAAGCAAGGCTAGATTATAATCCTCTTTTTAAGCCTGACAGGGAGTCTGAGATGCACATTGTACAACTTTTTCCTATTCTAGAAGATATTCTCCACCTATTACGATTTCATCTGAATTTAAGCTACAATCTCCATCCTGCATTTCTTACCAGATAAAGCCTCTCAGATATGTGAATTTTAGGTCCCCATCTCGCTTGATTAAATATGTACTACAACTGAATCTGACACTGAAATGTACAGAGAAATCTGTTAAAAGAAATAATACGTTTCAGGTTTGCTCTTATTGTGCTTTCTCTTACCTTCAGAAGGACAACCTGATCTGACAGTGAAGCAATAGAAAGTTCTGTTCCCAGTAAACCCAAACGGCTTCTCATGTCAGATGGTCATGTTGCTCCTGAGCCACCACAAAAAGCCCTTAACATCTATTTATGACTTTGCTGAGCAACAGTCTGGAAGGTAAGTTTTAATTAATATTGATTTATTTTGTGTATACCATTTTCCAACTGCACGCACATATGTCTGCTTTGTACAAAAAGAAATATACTGTTACTGACAAATTGATTTTTACTGTTTAATTGATATGTATCAGAGCATATTTTAAAAAAAGCTTTTAACATGCTTTTTCTCCATGACTACAACTCATAGGGCTGCAAAACCAACCAAAAAAAATTATGTCCTTGCAACATTTTAGCTTCAAAGCAGTACTGCAATTTTGACACCACAAAATGAAAGTAAGCTTTTATCAGTATCTTTATAAAAGTATTTATTCTGTTAACTCTAAGTGAATAATACAAATACGTTTTGGATGTAGCTATGCAGTGTGTTTCTTTTTGCATTGTATTTCAGGCAGATATGACAGGCCGTTTTGGTTGGAGAGCATGACAAAAAAATAAAATATGCAAGTACACTTTTTAAATTTATTATAAAAACGTGGCAATGTAATAGTCATTCTCTGCATCACTTAAGTTTTCGCCTTTTTTTTTTTTAATAAAAAAGCTGCCTACTGTACTATGAATTGCACAATACGCTTCTTCAGCCGTCTGAAGCCAAAATTAGAATTTGAGATCATGTGGTTTTTCTTCTGTAACAAAATATTGAAACTAGTAAGCCTGCTCTTCAACTCCTGGAGTCCACATGTTCTTGTGTTGTAAAAAGTCCTCAGACATTAGGACAAAAAAGACGACAAAGTACCGTAAGACAAATGATTATTAGAAGAGTCGATTCTAGAAATTACATGCAATACCCAGTTAGAACTACATGTTACTTTGTTTCTCTATAGAGAACTTTATTCAGCGCCTCAGTTATCAAAAGAGAAATGGGCCCTTGCAGCTTTGTGGAAAGTTAGAGCAAGTTTTTCTCATAAAACACTGCAGTTTTATCATATCATTAATCCTCTTTAGAATTGCCACAGAACAGACTACTGTTACATTATTCCTATAAGTACCAATATTTGCAGATATCAAGACATAGTGGGGATTTTGGTTGCTTTTTTGTTTAGTTGGCTTTAGGGTTTGTTTTGTTTGTGGGGTGGCTTTTATTTGTGTGTTCGTTTTTTACTTTTCCAAGGATCAGTTCAAAGAGTTTTTTCAAAATAAATTCTAGAATCAATCTTGTGTGTTAAACAGCTCTTAGCTGAGAAGACTTTTTTGGACTTGATGTAGTCAATATCAGACGGACAGAATATTTTGGAAAACAGTTTCAGCTCCTTATGGGAGAGCTCTTCTAGATTCCCTCTCCTTCCAGGGCTCAGATTTATCTTTTCTTCTGAGAAGATCCAAACGTATTTTCCACATTTAAGAACAGCAAGAGATGTAATTAATGTGCAAAATTAGTACGGTCTTCTGGCCAGAGTAATCTACCCTCTTGAGAGCAGCAAATTTTTACATATGTAGTTTATAAATATTGCCTGTCTGCATAACATTAAAAACTAAGAAAATTTTGTAAACTCTCCTGATTTTCAGCTACCATAGTTTACTGACTGAAATTTTGTAATGCAGTCAATTCCTTTCCATGAAGGAAGCAATAAGTGCTGTCACTAAAACATTAAGGGTAATGCAAACAAAAGAATCATCATCCATCTGGGCAAAAATGAGTGCACAATGGCACTCAATGACCTGATGAAGTAGAATGCCACCTCTCCAATGAGGTAAGCTATGTAAAGACCAAAATAGAACAAGCATTACTCACCTAATGTTAAGGTAGGTAAGCATTTGCAGGTTTTTAATAGATTCTGGAATGGATTTGATGCAGTTGTGATACAAATTTAGTGTTTCCAGTGGTGCAAACAGCCAGACATCAGGAGGAATTTCTGTAAATCTGTTCTTTGAAAGATCTACAAGGAAAAAAAAAGTCCTCTTAGTCAAAAAATTCCCTGCAGTGAGGGATAAAAGTAGCCAGTTATTCTTGTCATGCTCTTCAAAATTAAGGTGTTGCAAGAACTGTAAAATAATTCAGTTTTACCAGATGCTACTGCATATAATTAATACAAAAAAACCCCCACACACTTATACTAAAAGATTGTTTGATATGCAATTATAACAGAAAATTAAAAAATGACAGGAATTCAAAAATATATTACCACTACATAATCAAGAACATGTAAAATGCAACTGAATATCAATTATGGTTGTCCCTCATCTATCAGTCTTTGTTCTGTGCAACGGTTGGGTTTTTCCCTCCAATTTTAGGCACAGCACTAAGTCAAAGTGTAAACATAGTAAACATTATTTTCCTGTTTGACAGCTACACTAGAATTTAATTTCATTGTACAAAATATCCGCAATGCTAAAGCTGAATTTGCAAAAAAAAAAAAAAAAATCTTTTTTTTTGCTGAAGAACTACAAGTCTCATCTAAAAAATATTCTTTATTACAAGCACAGGAACTGAGACATTCTCCAGTAACACATCTATAACTTGGGTAAAAAGATAATAAAGTTGCAAAAACCAATGCCAAATGCATTTTGCTATAAAATTAAGGATGTCATTTTGCCTAGCCTAAGAGCAGAAAGAGGAGATACCTTTGACAGGGGAAACATAATACTTGAACTAGAGTTATTTTGACAATGCACGACTGCATTATGCAAATCTGCATGCAGAAGATATGAAAAAACCACACTACAATAATGCATACCATCCCTGACTATATGAAATCTTTAAAAAGGACAAGAAAATACAAGTGAGATGTGACCCAAGAATCCTGGAAATTATCAGTTAACTACTAAAATCTGTGTCATAAACAGGCCATGAAAGTATCTTGGAAGAAAAACATTTACTTGAGAACAACTGTCTGCTTTTCTGAAAGTAACTCTGGTTCTCAACACGAGATATTTCAAAAGGATGTGGTTTCTCAGAAATGCTGAACAAACTCTTGTAACAAAGAACGAGTACAGATCCCTTGCTATTTCAGGCTTTAGTTCTCATGTTTTAACACTTGCATGAAATAACTGTGTTTCTGCCTGGCTCCTACCACATTGGAACATACAGTTTGTTCTACACTAGAACCCTGAAGTCCTATTGAAATAGGAAACAATACCCACTATTTGTCACTAATAAAATAAATAAAAATAAAAAGGTAAATAAAGAGTTGGAAGACAGTATAACTTCTCTTCCGAGAAATATTCCATTCATACATTACAATACAGTATCAGAATAGCCCGAGGGGTTCAAATCTTTGTAAAGAGAAAGGCTCAAGTGTATATAGTTTTCCACAACATTCATATAATATGTGTACTTAAAGCTTTTCAAGAAGAAGTAATGCTATTTTTATCCAAACATTTATAAGATGAGTTATGCAATTTAGTTACCTTTTGAAGACTAATAACCCAATGTATGACTGAGAAAATTTTGTAAGAAAAAAGGAGGACGCTTCTGGAATAGAGTGTCCCCTCTATAAACAAGACTTCATCTCTATCGAAACAGAAGCACGTTGCTGGCACTTAAAAGGATAAGGGTTTTGTAAGGGTTAATAGATTGAAGCAGCAAGGAAAACTGCTAAATGCAGAACCACAGATGATTTAAGATGACAACTCCTCTAGAAGTGAGAGTATAAGAATTCTTTGCTTAACCAGCTTAGACTGGAAAACTCTAAATTGGGGGCGTTAAGTGAAGACTAAATAGAAGACACTATCCATGACTGCTCATGAATCACAGGGTATTTCAATTCACCGTCTCTGCAGAAACAATAAAAGTGAGAAAAACACCATTACTAAGGTTAAGTTTAAAAGAGGAACTACAAAAACACGAAGAAGTTGTTTGCAGCTTCCTTTATTTTTAGCAGAAAGAGTAAAGTCTACTGACTGCAAGATAATTACACTACAATATACTGGAGTTCAAAAGGAAAGAATTTTAGGAAAACAGTCAGAGTTTGGAGGGGAAGCTTTTAGAAGTAAGAAGGTATCTTGTATAAATTTAAGCCATGATCAAAAGGAAAAACAAAAAGCTCAAGCTGTCGGGTTACAGTGCACAGTAAGGTAGCCAAACAGTATTAACATCACATTTGCCATGTTTTTGCACTTTTCCCTAAGCATTCATCACTGCTTGCTATCAGAGGCTTGCTGCTAGAACAGACTGGCTTTTTATTTGATCCAGCACTACCATTTTTATATTCACACTTTGCATGCACTACATGTTGAATTCAAAATATGAGACTTGGTTGGGAAATTCACACTTGAACCTCATTTTGATATTACCAGATTTTTCATTAAAAATATGCTGATCCACAAGATTAGTGTTGGGTTTTTGTTTCCTCAAAAGTGTTTCAAAATTGTATTCAGAAACTAGACTGAAAATAAAACAACCACCCATCCCTCTGCAAAACCCAGATCTGCTCTCCTAACTCATAATACTGACAGATTTTCCTAGCCAGTTTTTCTAGTAATGCTTTAGCTGAGGCTAATCCAAAAAATATCTAAGCACAACAGTAACTCTATAATTAGCCCTACAGAAGTCAATGAATGTATAAAATTAACAGTGTTCAGACCTGATATTAAAGATAAACTTCTAGCAGTTCTACACAAATCTGAGATCAACACTTAAAACATGGGTAAAATGTATTATTCTGTCAGACACAAGATGATTCTGGAAAAAAAATGAAAAACAAACAAAACAAACAAACAAAAACAACCCACAAAAACAGTGTCTAACACTGCAGAAACACCTGCATATGGTGATTCCAGGAGGAGACATTTTCCATGGCCGCAAAACACTCAGTCACCTTACAATTCAAATCCTGCGACTGTTAAAATTTATATTGCACAACAACAGCATTTAAAAAAACAACACTCAGTTTAATTATATTTCACACAGCGACTATTAATTCACTTGGACAGGCCAACAGTACTCAAGAAATACAGGCAGGCAAATGTTCTGACTCAGTGTAGTGCTCAAAAAACACCTTATGACTACATGTCCTACCAACTATTCTGTTACACAAAAATCCACTCTTTCTTTTTCTCCCATCTCAAAGAGAAAGCCGAGTCTCCTTCCTTAGCGAGGGGGGTCATATAAAGAGAAGATTATCAGGTTTGCACTCTATCTGATAAAGTTCCAAGAGTGGTATCAGCAACACCGACAAGACTAGTGTGTGTGTGACTAGTGTGTGACCTTCTCTCACAAGTAAGGACATTAGATTTCAAACACCTTTAACTTCACAATCAACCATGGTAAATGAGAAATGATGGGCCTTGTTTGTACCACAGCATTCAAGGAACACGAGACAGAATATAAAATTAAAAAAAAAGTTCCATTGCACAAAGATATTCCAGATGCTGAAATGTCAAAATAATTAAAATGAATAAGCCAGTAAATGTATGCATTTCCCTGTCTCCCTAAGGAGGAGTAAGGAAAGTTAAATCCAAGCTTCCAAGCATTAAGATTAACCATAAGCCAAAGGTGCATGCATAAAATAGAGTGAAATTAGTCATTTAAAAAAAAAAAAAAAACAAACATACCACCACAACAGTAACAAGAAAACAAATCAACATGCAAGTCAGACTATAATAAAGTCTAATATCTTAAGCTCCTACAAGCACAAGTTGCCTACCATTTATGAGGAATAAAGATTCCAGTATAGGATACAAAGAAAAGTATGAATCCAAATCTAAGAACAGGTCAGCTTGGCCACAGCAGTCCAACACTTCACCTACACTATGCCCACCAGGGACCCCTGGCACACCAGCGTCAACTTCCAGAGACCCGCAATGTTATTAAAGAGCTTTAATACATGTAGTAGAGGGTATTTCTCATCTACAGCAGATGAGCAACCACCAAGGCCGCAGAATTAGAGTCACAGAAACTCAAAGCTAAACTGAAAAACACCCTCCAAATCTCTCAGTTGGAGTGCTGTTATCATTCATTACTCACAAGTAATTCCTCTGCTGCTGCGATGTTCATTAGCTCCCATCCTATTATATGTTGTACCAGCACAGTTTGCATGGCCATACCGTGAAAAAGTGCTACTTTTGTTCTCAGGAGAATGTTCCAAGCCTGTACATCCCCCATCTAGGTACATTTATAATGCCAGAAAAAACTGATTTTTCACATTATCATTAGTCTTGCCATCGTCTTTACTGGGAACAATTGAATGCAGATGCTCAGAAATTTTATTAAAAAGAAACATTGATAAGTTAACACTAAACTTGAGTTATCTGAAAACATCATCCTTCATTTTATTCATTTTATTACTCAGTATCAAGTTTCCAAAGATCCTAAAGAGCTGCTAACAACTTAAACCCACTTGTATTACATTTTATTCCTTCTTTGTTTTAGCAATCCTGCTTTGAGAATTAAAAAGGTAACAAAAGCCATGGAAATAGTACACAGTCGTTTATTAGCAAATTGAAGCTGCCAGTTTCTATTGTGAGATTTCAGTAATGAATATCTACATAATATAAGAATATGGTTGGTATTTAATGTAATCGCTAAGAACATCCTTGTTTTCAATCATGTTTTAATCTTCAGAAGAGTCATGTAAGTACTGTATCGATGACATGATCATTCTATGACTGTGGAAAATGGATTCATGAGTCAGCAGGTATTCAAAGGTACTATATGAATTTACTGATCTTAAGCTGAAGTCTATTAGCCAAATATAAAAGTGACAAATGATATATGTAAAAAAAAAAAAAAGAAAACAGTATGTTTCAAAGTCCACTAAGGCTTGAGGTTCCTTGCCCAGTCTGTTGAGAAATTAAAAAAGGAAATAAGAGATCTCGGTTTTGTTACTAATCACAGAATTGCCACTTTGTAGTCACACAAACAATGAAATTGGCTTGTTCCTATGTTTTCTCCAGTCAGTAAAATGAGATTAACTGAGGCTTCCAGAAAACACATTTCACAGAGAGGGTGAAATATCACTGGAGGTACTCAAAATTCAACTGAACAAGGCCCTGAGCAACCTGCTCTAACTGGCCCTGTTCTGATGACCTACAAAGATCTCTTTCAACCTATGTAATTACAGGATATAAAATTGTAGTTTGTTTGTATTACAGGCATATAATCACCTTGGCATTGTCTGAGTATTTCAAATACTAGCTCGTTATGATGGTAAAGAGGAAAATTAAAGATATCTTGAAAAAGGCAAGTGTGCCTAACTATGTATCTGCTTCTTATAAAGGGTCTTAATTCTTCCAGCCATGAATTTTGATGGCAGCATTAATGAAACACAAATCTTCATTTGTAACTTTCACATACTTCTCTAGCTTTAATGTATTATATTTAATTAGTAACTTATAACTGAGATTCATCCAGCCATATTATTCAATTCTTGATTTTTTGAAAATGGCAACTCAAGATAAAACTAACACCAGAAGCAATGTAGGCTCACTGACAAATGAGTTGGGTGCCCTGGAGACAGAAGATACAGAGAAGGCAGAGGTACTAAATGCCTTCTTTGTCTCTGTCTACTCTGCCGGAGGCTGTCCTGGGGAGCTCCGTACTGCTGAGGCCCCAGAGGAAGGCAGGACAATGGAGGAGTTTGCCTCGGTTGATGAGGATTGGGTTAGGGAGCAGTTAGGCAAACTGGACATCCATAAATCCATGGGTCCAGATGGGATGCACCCGTGGGTGCTGAGGGAGCTGGCTGAGGTCATTGCTGGACCACTCTCCATCATCTTTGCCAAATCTTGGGAAACGGGAGAGGTGCCTGAGGACTGCAGGAAAGCAAATGTCACTCCAGCCTTCAAAAAGGGCAAGGAGGACCCAGGTAACAATAGACCAGTCAGCCTCACCTCCATCCCTGGGAAACTGATGGAATAACTTATCCTTGGTGCCATCTCAAGGCATATGAGGGGTAAGAGGGTCATTAGGGGCAGTCAACATGGCTTCACCAAGGGGAAGTCATGCTTGACCAAACTCATTGACTTTTATGAGGACATAAGATGGATGGATGATGGCAGAGCAGTGGACGTGATCTACCTTGACTTGAGTAAGGCATTTGACACAGTCTCCCACAGCATCCTTATAGCTAAACTGAGGGAGTGCGGTCTGGATGACCGGGTAGTGAGGTGGACGGCGAACTGGCTGAAGGGAAGAAGCCAGAGAGTCATGGTCAATGGGGCAGAGTTCAGTTGGAGGCCTGTATCTAGTGGAGTGCCTCAAGGGTCAGTACTGGGGCCTATATTATTCAATATATTCATCAACGATTTGGACAAGGGAATAGAGTGTACTATCAACAAGTTCGCTGATGACACCAAGCTGGGAGGAGTAGCTGACATGTCAGAAGGCTGTGCTGCCATCCAGAGACCTGGACAGGCTGGAGAGTTGGGCAGGGAGAAATTTAATGAAATATAACAAGGGCAAGTGTAGAGTCTTGCATCTGAGTAGGAACAACCCCAGGTTCCAGTATAGGTTGGGAAATGACCTATTAGAGAGCAGTGTAGCGGAAAGGGACCTGGGGGTCCTGGTGGCCAGCAGGATGACCATGAGCCAGCACTGTGCCCCGGTGGCCAGAAAGGCTAATGGCATGCGGGGGTGTATTAGAAGGGGGGTGGTTAGTAGGTCAAAAGAGGTTCTCCTTCCCCTCTACTCTGCCCTGGTGAGACCACATCTGGAATATTGTGTCCAGTTCTGGACCCCTCAGTTCAAGAAGGACAGGGAACTGCTGGAGAGAGTCCAGCACAGGGCAACAAAGATGATCAAGGGAGTGGAACATCTCCCTTACGAGGAAAGGCTGAGGGAGCTGGGGCTCTTTAGCTTGGAGAAGAAGAGACTGAGGGGTGACCTCATAAATGTTTACAAACATATAAAGGGTGAGAGTCACGAGGATGGAGCAGGCTCTTCTTGGTGGTAACCAGTGGTAGGACAAGGGGTAATGGGTTCAAACTGGAACACAAGAGGTTCCACTTAAATTTGAGAATAAACTTCTTCTCAGTGAGGGTAACTGAACACTGGAACAGGCTGCCCAGGGAGGTTGTGGAGTCTCCTTCTCTGGAGACATTCAAAACCCGCCTGGACACCTTCCTGTGTAACCTCATCTAAGTGTTCCTGCTCCAGCAAGGGGATTGGACTGGATTATCTCTTGAGGTCCCTTCCAATCCCTGACATTCTGTGATTCTGTGAAGTCATAGGCACAAAACACTGGTAGGAACACAGAATATAAAGTTATTTCATTGCATACCCATATCTTGATACTGCATGCAGTTCCTAGCTTATCTCAAAAAAGATACAGTACAACATACACAAAGTATATACACATGCATGAGAATCTTGCAGTATAAGAGGAGATTATACAGAACAGGTTTCATCAGTCTGGAATAGACAACTGAGTATGAAATCTATTTTCATTATTTTCCTCAAAATTATGGGCCTGCAAAGGAAGTTATCAAGTAAAAGGTTGTTTTTTTTTTTTTTTTAAAAAAAAAGCTTTTAATGGACAATCCTGGGCTAGATACACCTTTTGTATCAATGCAGTTGTATCCAATTTATATATTACAAAAAGATTTTTATAATGTACAGTATATTTGTAATTATCTATATTTTTTCTAATTATATAGTACCTAATGCTACACAAAACCACGATCAGAGAGACTGCACATACCTCTTCCCAAGCACCTACTATTCCAGAGAATTTATCCTGGGAGACAGTAGCAAAGGTAAGAACCCTTTGCAAGTGATGTGACAGTAATTTGGCAGTAAGGGAAAGAATAGCGAGAAGTTTCTGAAACTGCAAGAAGAAAGAGCACTGATACAGTTACAGCTTTCATGCAGTCACAAAATTGCAACATACTGGGCTGAGAAACTCAGGACTTCTGAGCAAGTCCAGAAAAGGCATAAAGAACAGGTTTCCTTGCCACCAATGTGACCAATGTTTAATAGCTAGAGATGAAAAAAACCTTCCAGAAAAATGAATTAACGTTGGCCAGCTTAACAGTGCATGTTTAATCATTTATTCAGTTTTCTAACACATGCAATGTCTCCTTACATGTTACTAAACTGAAACACAAGGTACTGGACTGTGTTAATGTGAGTGACCATGTTTCTCATAGCAATACGCCGTGAAATATTTTAGCACAGGGCTGCTCCATATCAGAGAGAAGCTAACCATCTTTTCATGTTGCTTCTCATTTTCATACTCCTCTGCTTGTGTTTCTTCTTTGAGGTGTTTAAAAAAAGAAAAAGAAAGAAAAACACTCCCAAGGACTGTAGATGGCTACGAGCAACTTTTACTTATCTTAACTGACAGAGCACAGGATAGTTTCTGTTTTTGTGAAACAGATATTACAAAGACATATTACAAAGCGGTGTTTGAATTCTAAATTCAACAACTGAAGACATAGGAAATACCTGCTTTATGGTTATCTATGTCAGTAATTTAGTTATGTACGCCATCTGTGCAGTTAAAGTGACAAATGAAGAAATCATACATGACCACATAATTAAAGTTTCTCATGAGGCACAGAGGGAAGATTGTACAGACAATCAGAAACTGTATTTTACATATTCTGAGATCTTGGATTTTCAAACTAAACAGCACTACTAAAGAAAAAAATCCTTAAAAAAAAATACATATATTCTTATTACCTTGGGGACATAAACAAAACAAAACAAAAATCCCACCAGATTAAACCACAGTTCTTCCACGTGAAATACATGTTTCTGTAACTGGAACAGACTAACAGTTTTCTCTTACAGACTTTTACTATGGGGTAGGAAGGACTGAGATCCAGCACATGACTTTGAAATCAAGGTAGGCTTGAGGAACCCACTATTCCAACCCATCCTCCCTGAACCTAGTCTCCTAGTTTACACTGGACACATCTACATTGAACACATCTAGTTTGGCAGTTTGGTTCAAGCAATTCCTGTTTTTCATGTAAGTCGTCTCCACTCACCACATGTTCATTCCGGTACATGGGGATTTTCCTGAAAGCTGTGCTCAAAAACTAAACCAGAAGCTCTGATCTAAAGGTTGGAACAACTGGAGGGCATGTTGGTGCTGACCTACTGTACACCAACACAAGGATGAAACCAACAGATGAATTCAGGGAAGTCCTCACCATGTTACCACATGAGATGCACCCAGGTGTTTCCAAAACAAGACGCCACACTGCTCCAACTCTTGAATTGATATGTTCAGTTATTTTAGCACAGTATGATTAAAATGAAAACTAAATATCACCAAGAGGAAGGAATCATTTACTCCTCAACTTAGCATATGAAGGGGTGAATTGGCACACCAATGGGCTATATGGTCAAAAGGACTTTACATATGTCAAGGATTATCTTTCCTCTCCACTTCCTGAAGTGCCTTGTCACCACAATTCTTTTGTAATTTGAAATTATAAGCAGCAAATCCCACAGAAAGCTTTTTTGTTTCCCTAAACAACACAGCACTTTAGTATTTAGTCTAGACTAAAGTTCTTAAACACAGTTTATTACCAGAGAGAGTGAAACATGTTTTAACTGACCAGTCAGCAAGACTTATTAACCTTGTGTATTATAGCACATGGCATCTTTCACTGATGTTGGCTATTACTTATTGGTTTAATTATGTCAATTTCTTTGTTTTTCAAATTTTAAAATTCCAAGTTTCAGTTTCAAATTATTTTAAGTCTTACACAGAAAAGTAATCATCACTTGTAAATGAAGGAAAGTCCAGGTTTGTTGAGGTTTACCTTAAATGCACACAGAACTCACAAGTTAAGTTCTTATGTTAGTCTCTGTATGCTCAGATATTGACATTCAAGGCATTTGCCCTGAAGAGCTTACAATCTAAATAGACACGAGGAAGAGACAAAAGGCTACAACCAATCAACTGTAGCCAGTGTTTAGTATATGACTTTTGTGCAGATAAAGCTGCTCAACTCTGGCTAAACTAAGCAGAAACATTTTTAAAATAAGCTAGACTGGTAGAAGACAAAGAACACTGGAAAACAAGGTGAGTGAAGTCAGAGTGAAGCATAAAACACCCTTAAGAAAATAGATAAACTAACAGTCCATGAACACAGAATAAATAGGGTCTAGCAACAACTACAACATGTTCTCTTGAGACACAATGGCCACTGCTGTAGCAACTTCAGCATCTGTTCTTATTTGCTGGTGCCTCCTGCTGACTCTGTCCTACTCATGCCAGACCTCATGGCAGCATTTAAGAATGGCTGTAGCCACTTTTATTAGCTTAAAAAATAAGTATGTAATAGCACCCATTACTGCATGTAATGATTTGAAGTGAACACTTCCATAAACCTTTTAGTTCTAGGTAAGTCCTTAATGTATCAAGTACTTGTCCACTACATACTGGTTCCACCTATTGAACCAATGGTAAAGTGACAAATTGAAGTAGATGTTTGTTTTAATACACAGATGGTCAGGGATTTGCTCATTGTGTGGTTACATCTGCTGGTCAGCAGCCCATGAACAGCCCCAAGATGCAGGGCTCCTTCAAGCCTTGGAACTACAAAAAGCTTTTACTGGGAAATAATACACTGACACTTGGGAACACATTAGTGATAATCACATCTGCCAAGGAATGAAATATTTTCGTTCTGTAACACAGAATAAGACTTTTTCTTCCTCTTGCCTGAAGTGCTATGCCTTCTCCAGACCTATCAGACCTGGCAGCAGATTCTCCTAGCAAGCAGCAAACAATCCCAGGTCAGTTGGAAGAACAATGAAAATCAGACTGTTGGCATGCCACAGAAAAGCAGTAAATTCAGAAGTCTCTCCACACTCTCATGTAGAACTTTCACCACAAAAAAGATCTCATGAGGATCTTCACATTTTCTGTGGAATTCTAGCCTTCAGTCCTGATTCAGTTACCTTTTGCTAGGAAAACGTTTCAGCATTAAATGCCAGCCTTACCAGTAAAATGAACATATACTTTTGCATCAGCTCCAACAAAGCTTCACAAGTCAAATAAGATGACACTTTTCAAAAACAAACAAACAAAAAATCTGAAAAAGCAAAGGCTAGTCCATTTCTCTTCTTGCACAAGGTTTAATACAATTCATGATCTAAACAGACTTGCTCCCTCTTCAAATAATACATAACAAACCAGAAATATGTATAACAGACAGTTCTTTAGATCAACCAAAAGCAGGAATATCCCCTAAGTTAAATCTTTTTTATACTTCAAGGCACAAAAATAGTCAACATGATCACAAATTTAGTTTTGATGAAGAATACAGAAAGTAAAAAAATATACACATTGTACATTTCTGATAAGCCTATAACATGGATTTTTTTTTTTTAAGAATAAGATATTAATGGTATTCTTCCTAATGCAATCCCTTTATGCAGGTGAACTAATAATGAATTGTTTTGACTTCAGCTCACTGAACTGAGAATTTTCCTATCTTGTCTATATTACCAAGTATGCTTAACAAGCATCCTTACCACTGGCCTTCAGCAAGGAAGACTCAGACAACGCACACAGCTCATTTCCCTTACCCCAAACACTGGACAGGGTAAGAAACCACTGTGGGGAATTTCCACAATTACTTGCTTATAAACTGTGTCACTTCCACATCTTGCACCTGATTTATTTCTGAGCATAAACACTACCCCTTCCCAACCAAAACATAAAATCTCAGTTTCTCTTTCCATCCAAATCTGAGGACATCACTACTGAGTACCATGTTTTTCAACAATTGACTACTAGAACACAATCTAGATTTAGGATATACATCATATATAATTGCTATTTTCTTAAACTGCAAACTGGATTTGGTGTTGCTATTTAGTTACTTGCCATCACTTTAATCAACATTGGTACAATCAACAAAAATAACTTCATTCAGACAGAAAAATATAATGGTTTGGAAGTGTATATTGTAAAGGCAGAAGATTACTATAAATATTCTTACACAATTCATACTCAGTATTAAGCTGTAGGTTTTGGTTTTAATCCATAATCACATGAATGACTATATACCTTACAAGGGCCAGAAATATGATATTAAAAAAAAAAGTTGCACGGTAACACTAAGCAATAGTATGGTAAACAACAAGCACATCTCCCCCATCCCCTCCCCTCAGCAGATACAGTCAGGAATCACAATGTGGGAACTCTGCCTGTGGTGCCAAGATTGTCATCGGCCACGACAGTAGGGCTCATCCTGACGTCATATTGGGAATACACTGGTGTTACTCCTCAGCTATATAAGAAGGTAGCAGGTGGTGAGAAAGGAGAAATTGCAAAGTTAATATATTTACAGGCAATCATTCACCTACTTATTATTGTCTAAAGGTTACCTCAAACTAAAAATTGAGAATCAAGTTTGTTGTGACAAAGTCATAAACAAGTACACCTGATGGCACCACTATATTTATCCAGAGCAAATAAATTGTTTCTTGAGCAGTCAGTCTAGTAACTTCCATATTTACTAAACTGGTGTTGTTACAAGAAGTGCTCACAAAAAGGGGGGAAATTGCTAAAGGCACAGGTTGACTTAGTTCAGCATGGCAATATAGCACAGGAACCTATCTTTAAAAAAACAAAACTGAAAACACACATCTCTTCAGCTAAGCAGACAGTGATTACATTGATCTGATATACCCGATTACTTAACTGCCAGGGGGCTAATGTTGTTCATACAGTGAGAAGCAAAATTAGAATGTTAATAAAATGATTGGAATATTCAATATACCTCAATACACCTCTTGATATCTCATGAACTACAATTGTTTTTTTCAGAAGTTCATTTAACAGCAGCACAAGATCTGTTTTAACAGCCAGAAAAACAAATTCAGGGAAATAATAGAATAAGGGGGTTTTGGGCAAACAGATGCAATAACAATTCATGGTTAAAAAGTTATGACAAATATAAGGTCAGAGCTAAACATCCAGATATTGTCACTAGGCTTTTAGCTCAGCAATAATTTTTGTCACATAATTTAAGATGCCAAAAATGTGCTACAATATTTGCAAATTATGTGCCGGCAAGTGATTACATAAGTTAGATGTAAAACATGGCCAGACCTCAAACAAAAAAAATCCCAGGGTATTTTTTGATAAATCAACAGCAGTTGTGCTTTAACATATGTGTATCTGAACCTCACTGATAATTGTAATGGTTTTCTTTCTGTTGCTGATTTGATTGACAGAATATTGTGGATTTACAGTGGAACTGTAGATCCTACAGTGATATGGTTTGTAGAAAGAAATCATTTACATCCAGACTTGTTAAGTGGTTGGGTTTTCTTAAATGTTTGTTTTAAGTACAACAGAACCGAATTTCAGAGGGTCACTGAGTTGGAACATAAAGCGAAACACAATAAAGATTTTTGACCCAATCCCCCATCTTCCATGCCTTAGTCTAAATCTGTCACTTTAAAATATACCCATGAATACAGTTAAACAGTGTTAACTGCTACAAAATGCCAATAAGCAAATGACCATTGCCTCTGAGGCAGTTGTAGATCCTCCATCAAGCTCTGTGCCACACTGATACTAGGTAAAGGATGTCCATGATTCACCAGGAGAATACCATTTATCCACTTATCATTAAAATTCTACAGATTACATCAAAATAAAGACTACAAATCTTTTGTTTACAAGCGTATTTTGAAAGACATCTAAAATTTGTATTTCACAGGATTAATTTGTAAATCAGTGCCACTTAAATCAAGATGGTTACAAGACGGTACTTGCATAGACCTCCATCTACCATTTAAGTCAGTTTTTTTAGAGCAGCAAGCAATATGTCTATTTTTATCAGAGACTGCCCTTAAACATTTTCACACAATCTTTTATGATGAAAATTCAATCCTGATGGTAGTGACTGGGCTCTACTACGACCTAAAAGATTAAGACAAGATCACTGCACACAGTTTTTACTCACATATGTTGAGATTCAAAATAAAAACAATGAGAAAAATTACATCCAAATTGCAATTAGTAATAATTAGAAAACACAAAATATGGATCCCTGATGCACCTGCTTCAGGATGCAGAAAAAGTCTTTTAAATAATAGATTGCCTAAATACAATGCTTCTTTTTTAACGCTTTAGCTACTGAATATTTATATGCAGAAGTGACCCACTATATTGCTGAATAATTTTTTATGCTACTACAAGGGAAAAGAGCTATTCTTTCATGGAACCTATTTTTATTTTAATCTTGTGCTTCCATTATGAAATAACTAACACATTTTTGCCTGTCCCTGTTCTGCATTGCACATAGGTATGCATCATATGTGTCAAGGAAAAAAGCTAATAATCCACAAATCATTAGCAGGCTTCATACTGGATACAAAAATTGGATTTTAAAATCAGTCCTTCACAATTTCTACACCATACACAACCTAACACATCACAGAAGAATGAGTACATTGGTATTATTGAACCCCCTGCACAAATGCAGCCCACAACAAAGAGCAACAGAATGAGTATTTGATAGACCAGGAGTATAGGATTGTCAGAGATGGATAAGGTACCACAATGGGCAGTCTCATATTCAAAACAATAAACCAACTATTCATAATCCATGGGGAAAGAAAAGCCCCAAAATGAACAAACAAAAAGACCCCATAGAATTAATTCACCCAAACAACATTTTGGAAAGCCACTACTACTTGTGAACAAAAGATGCTAGACCTCTCATTAATATTTTGTTCTAACACATTACTCCTAATGATCCATTTTCAGCAACTACTCCAGCAGCAAATGATTACAGAAGTACATGAGAGATGAACCAGAATATAACAAATGTCAAACGTAGTTTTGTTTTCTAGGAACTGTACAGAAAAATGTCTCCAATTTGTTTCACTAAAAGACTGGGTAAATCCAGGCTCACACTCATGATATCTAAGCATTTCCCAACACGGTGAATACATTAATCTCAGACATGCACACTGCACACACATCCCTTGCACCCGCACTTGTAACCATCCTCTTGCTGCGCTGGGAAGGAGGACTGATCAGAACACCCCAGGTAATAAAGCTTCACTGCAAAGGATTTGACACCCTTGAAGGTACAAACCAAACACAGCATGGAGCTCTTATTCCTCAGAGCGCAAATACATAGCTTCCCTCATTTTGCACACCCTATTCCAGGCACTGTGTGCACGCACAAATTACAGAATCATAAAACTGCAAGTCCTCACCCTTATGACACGTATAGACAGACACAGAACACAACACCTAATTCCCTGGGAATGCCACCCTCCCACCCTTGCACGCACACAGAAAGCACAACCTTCCCCTCGCTGCACACACACAGACTGGAACCTCCGTCCTCGCCGCACGCAGGCAGCCCGGCTCTCCCCGCAGCACACACGGCGCCCCTCCCCACGGCAGACACACACACACACACACACACACAGAGCACAATAACCCTCCCGCTGCACACACTCACATGCACACACGGACGAGGGTTCAACCGGGGCCCCTCTCCCCGCACAGCCCTGCCTGGGCACACACAGCGGCAGCTCCCCGCGCAGCCGCACGCTGCTGGGGTACCCTCGCCCCCCACCTCCTCGGGCACACCGCAGGAGCACCCCTACCTTTGCACACACAGGAGAAATCAGGTACCCCCACGCACAGCCTGCCAGCACAGACCCGCAGAGCAGGAACGCTCCCCGCGGGAGCACACACAGCAAAAGCAACCCCCTCAACGCACGCAGAGGGGGAAGCACCCCCCACTGCACACCCCAGATCCTCCAGCACCCCGTCCCACTGCATGAGGGGGGAGCCCCCTCATTGTCCCGTCCCTCTCCCCAAAAAAAAACCAAACCGTGGAGCCTCCTCACTACTTTCCATCGCCCTCACGCAGCGAGGGGCCCTGCTCCTCCCCACTGCCACCACAGCAGCCCCCACACGCACCCCAAGAACCCCACGGCCTCCACTGCGGGGGCTCCTTAGTGCTTCTCCCCACTGCCACCACACCAGCCCCTCGCTACATACTCCCCATTGCCACCGCAGCATGTGGACCCCACTGCTCCCCCCAAGTGCCACCACAGCAGAGCCCCCCGCTGCATCCTCCCCATTGTCCCCACCGGGCACCCCTCGGGTCCCCAATGGCACCCGAACAGGCTGCTCCCACACCATTCCCACCAACTGCCACCACAGCCCGCACCCCGCCACAGCCCCCGGGTCACCGCAGGAGACCCCTTCACCGCAGCCCCACCGCAGCACGGCCCTCGCACCGCCCCACTGCCAGCACAGGGCCCCTTGCCCATTGCTCGCCACCAACTGCCGCCGCAACGGGGACACCCCCCCACAACCCTCCCAGACGGGACCCCATCCGCTCCGCACTAACCCCGCAGCCGGGCCCCCTCAGCAGAAAGCCCTGTCACTCCTCACAGCCAGAGCCCCTCTACCTGCTTGTGTGGTGTCGCTGAGGTCGTAGCCGCTGCCGGGGAAGTCGCGCAGCTTCCTCCCGCTGAGGCAGAGGATGCCCGAGCTGCCCGCCTCCTCCAGGGCCCGGTCCAGGCTGCGCACCGTGTGTGGCTGCGGCAGAGTGGCCGCGCCCCAGTGCGGCCCGGCCGAGAAGGAAAGAGTGAGGTGAGCGGGGATCCCGGGGATCCCCAGCCCCCCCGCCCCGTTGCCGTTGCCGCCGCCGTTGCCGCTGCCACCGCCCCCCTGCCCGGCCGCCATCTTCGCGCGGCGCAGACCAGCCCCACAATAACAACAACCGGGGCCGCCACTGCGCAGGCGCCACCAAACCCGCAGGGGGCGGAGGGGGGACGCGAGAGTAAGGAGGGGGGGGCGCTGGCGGAGGGGGCGTGGCTCCTGCGCGCCCCTCGGCCGCTCTCACCAATCCACGGCGGCGTGGAGCGAAGGGGGCGTGGTTCCGCTGCTCCCCGGTGGCCTTCCCCACCAATGGGATGTGGTTCCCCGAGGGGATGCTCGCCAATGAGGGGCGGGGCCGGTTGTGGCACGCGGGCCGCGCGTGGGCGCTCCGTGGGGTGCGCGCCGCCGCCGGCGGGAGCGGTCCCGGTGCGGACCCGGGACGTACCGCCATGGCGAGCAGGGCCTGCCGGGGAGCCCGGCAGCGGGGTGCCGCTTGCAGCCGGGCGCCGCTTGCAGCCGGGCTGGGAGCGGGCGGGGGTCAGTGTGTTTCAGGAGAACGCAGCTGCTGGAGGGCGACGCAGGGCACCCGCAAAACAGAGGCGACGTTTATTTGTCACAGAAAACCACAGCGCCGGTGAAACGGCATCACTTCCCGGGAGCGGGGCAGCCTCGCCTGCCGGAGGCATGGCAAATAGGCTATTCTCACTCTAAGTCAGCCGTTGGGCAACGTTCAGGTTTACTGTTGTATCTATGGCAACGTAGATTATCGATTGTTTCACAGGTTAAAAAGTCGCCTAAACCAGATGCACCAGAGCATCACCTCGGTTGAAAGCTAGTAACGAGTAGTGCCTGTTAATAACTGCAGATCCTCATTAGTGGCATAAAAACAAAAACAACAACAACAAACAAACAATCCCCCCCAAACAAACAAGCAAAACCCCCCAGAACAAACAAACAAACTAAACCAGGAATCTCCCATAGCAGAGCAAAGGGAATAGGAGTAAGGTTGTCACCCTGAAATGGGCTAAGAAACATTCACAAAAGCCTCAAAGATACCAATGTGCTTGACTCAACATGTGAAAGCGGAGTGGTGAAGCACAAATCAGAAGGTGGCTGCAATGTCCAAGGCCCTGTTATATTAATGAAATGCTACACAATTTCTGGAATACTGTATGGATTAATAATTAGCTCTATTACTATGTAATCTGTACTTGTTAGGTGCTGCATATTTATCTGTCAAAAGAGACACTGGAGCCATAATTAGGAAATGCTAAGGAAAGACTTGTAGACCCACATTTTAATGCAATTGCTGTGGGTTTGATAAGAAAATCTGCTTTTATTCTTTGATCCTCTTGAAGGCCTTTAAATGGGCAATTTTTTTTTGCATGCATGTATCATGACTAATTTGGGGATCTAAGGGAAATTCCTTCTATAAGCAGTACGGAAGAGACTAGCCTTCAGTCAGCAATATGTCAGTGAGAGACAGCTGAGCCATTATTAGTCAAAAGAGGAACAGCTCTGTAATATTCTGTGGGTGATATCTGGACGAAATTCAATAGAACCAAATTAGTCAGGATCAGTAAGAAGGTACTGAAGAGTGAAGGGTTTAATCCTTTGGTGCAGTATTGTATGGACTTTGGGATCACTGTGTCATTGCAAATAGATTGGCTCTCCAACAAAAGAGGCCTATGTGCAAAATGCATGTGTAGTGGGGGAAGGGCTCCCATTGTCACCTGCAAATATTGTGGCTGTCTGCTTCATTTAACCTTAGCTGTGGATACTTTTGTGGGCTGTGGGATTAAAGCTTACAGATGAATATCTACCAATCAGCCTGCCTGCAACAGAGCCTCTGCTCTTGCCCTGAAAAAGCTAATTGTTCCCTGGATTCACAGCAGGAAAATCAGACAAACCTGCATAAACACTGCTGACTACTGCCCTGGGCCGGGTTTCCAGCCAGAGAGGGTGGAGATTGAATAAACTCACAGACTAATGTTGGGCCAAGTGTGTACAATGATTTTGCCTGCAGATGTGGAGCTGGAGGTACAGTGGCTCTGCAGCTGGCAGGAGTGAAGCAGAGCAGCAGCCAGGATCAGCTCGGGTAACTAAATATTACTAAATGTTAGAAATAGTTGCTCTGAGTTTACAAAGCAGGCAGCTTGGCACAGGGCCAGCTCCAAGATGCAGCTTTGCTACCCTCCCTGTAAACCACATCCCACAGCCACTTGCTGTTTAGAGCCAAACTGAACTCTGTGATGTTAGACAGAGAAAGCGGTTCAGCTTGCTTTGTAAGAAATAGGTCTGACAAATTATCAGAGGACTCAAAACATCATTTAGTCACGCTGGAGTTCTCACGTATGAGGGGCCTTTTTATCTTTAACAAACTACTCACTCTGTCTGTAAATGTTCTTACTGAGAAGCAAACCAAGCGCTCCTAGTCTGCTCAGGCACATGCTCACATCTTCAAATGCATTAAAATGTCCAATACAATAGGCTAGAAGCAATGTCTGAGACTTTTTCTAACAGCTAACCAGAAATCCTTGATTTGCAAAGTGCCTTGAACAAATTGCTGCTTATTGAGGCAAAAAAAGTTTGGGAATTGATTGCACATTTCTGTGTTATAGCTACATGCGGATTTAACTGTGGAGGTCATTTATCACCTCAAATAGCTGCACAATCGGAACAGATGTCTGGAATGCTAAAGCCTAATTTATTTCATTTATATTGTATTTCACAGCCTTTCAACAATTCTTTTTCCCCATGCCCCCCACTGCCATTTCTTTTTCATGTTACAAGCAAAACCAGAGTCACTACTCTAGTAGCAGAAGCCTTCCAAAACCAACCTTCTTTTCATAATAAGTAGTAAGACACAGCTGTGCCATCCCTCAGTTTCTAGTATAAAACAGAGATGATAACGTTTTCTTATTTATTAAAGCAGTTAAGATAAGTACAGGAAGAGGTGGAAACATTCCGATGTAATGAGACTGCGCAAGGCAAACGTATTTTCCTGCTGACACACCGCAGACAGAGTCTATGTTTCAGGAGTCTAAAAACCACTGAAAATCTCCCACTTCCATGAAGAGCTTCCACTTCGAAAATCTTTGTGGTTACCCACATCCGCTGTAGATGAGATAAGAACTCATAAAGATATGACATCAACAAACATCAAGAGGTAGCATTAATGCCTAGAGGAATGAGATCTAGATAAGGCTTTGATCTATCTAACTTTCAACAGGGATTGAAAGACGTGGTTACTCACAAGCCTTTCAATGACATAGTCCTTGGCATGGTTAGCCCAAGCGATGCTCAGAGCATGTGCAATAGCTGTGTGTCCATCCTGCTGCTCTGCCTCTGCTGCTCCCACACCTCTTCTGACCGCTGCTCAGCAGCATCGCTCGCAGCTCCATATTTCCCCAGAGCACTGCCTTCTGGAGAGAGCCAGACAGGTTCATCTGTACTGGAAATGTCAGTATAAAATTGATTACGAGAGTAGGGAAAGCAAGAGTGGAGTCCCTTATCTCTCTTGAGTACACTGCAGGCTGTGTCCCAGGTCAGATCAGTGCATGTGATAAGAACATCAAAGCTCAGTAACAAAGCACAGATGCTGCCTGGGGTGTCATGCAGTGAAATCCTCCCTCAACACCTCCACCCGATTTGCAGGCTTCTGCCAGGCAATGCAAGCTCTGGGCATCTGAGGCCAAGCAACAGGGATGGCCAAAAGTAGAGACACCCCTGAAGCGTTCAGAGTCTCGAGTTCAATACTTGAGCTGAATACAAAGTAGATCTTTGTCAGTCTAGATTGCCATTTGCTGTGGGATGGCAGCACTGACCTTTTTTGTGTCCTTTAGAGACTTTCTTGCTTTAAGCAATTAAACACCAGAGCTTTCATAATGTTCTTACTATGCTTCTTTATGAGTAGCCTCAGTACTCCTACATATGTGAAGTACTGAGATAACACATTCACTGTTATTTCAGCACTCAAATGATCCTTGTGCCTTCCCCTTGATTACTCTTCAATTCCTTCTCACTAATTTTGCCTATCAGTGCATGCTCTATTCCCAGTTGATACTGCTTTTCTTCTTCAAGACGACCTGCAAGTATCCACAGCCTCACACAGGGAGTTAAAATAATCTCTAAATAACCAGATTCAAGATTCATACTAAAATGACATCATGTGGCCCACTTTGAAAGCAAAGCAAGCAAACAATGTGTTCCTAGTTAGGTCAAAAGGCAAATGCCACACTGTCCATGCTAAAACATAGTGATTTATCTGAATCACCATTTTGAAAGAGCTAGAAATAGCGCAAAATGCTCCAAGATCTGATGCTTGAGCAGAAAAGAACCAATCAGGATTCTGTCTAGCTGCTTTGGTGAGCAGTGTCTGTTCTTAAAAGTATTTTTGTACAGATGACAGTAAGGCAGCAGATCCATTAATGAGAAGATTCCCGGTACCTTTTTCATTGGGAGCATCTGATTAATCATACAACTGGCAATGCTTCATTGAGCACCAGAAAATACATTTTTGATGGCAGGGGGGAAGGTGTCCTCTATTCTCGAAGATGTAATTTCAAGTACCACTTATTCCAGTTACATGCACTGGAAAGACCTCCCTCCTCATGGTGCTGCAGAGGCCTTTATCCTTAACAGGTCATCCTAGTGTGATTCTAACAGGATTTTCCCTTTTATGCGATTTTGAATACCTTGTTTGCCATGCAGTCTCATACTTGCCTTGCTTGTTTCTCGGTAAAATTAAAGATGCAACCCTTTCAATGAAATCTTAGTTTAATATTGAGAGACCTTGTGGAGCACCATGAGCTAAAACTACTCCTCCAGTGCAATCAGAAGCACAGGAGTGCAGTGTATCTGTGTATCTCAGTTTACTGGGATGTAGCTAGGCTGATATGCTTTGTGCTGAAGCTACCAACTCCCCTGTCATCCTGCACATCTGTGTGTTGAGTCCAAGCTCGTGCCGTTGCAATTATCTTTTATCAACTATGTCATGCATTCCACAAGCCAGATCTCTGATACATAAAAGACAGTCTAAGATAAGGAGTAACTGTTATCACCTTGTCCTAGATAACCGCACACAGGATGATCAATTGTATTTGGCTTCAATACAAATGTCAAATCATCCTGCAGACCTCAAGATCTAGAGGTGCATTTTTATGGGATGACTTTAAGGAAGTTCTGCATAGTCCGAAGATATGACTAGATGTGTAAGAAGCAAATAATGGAATTTGTCATTAACTGTTAATAAGAAGTGGTTGACCTGTCAGTGAACAGTTATTTTCACTGAGCAGAATGCATTGATATATGTACCTCAGCCACTTTATTGCATCCAGACAGAAGTTCTGTATAAAAACAGAAGCATTATTATAATTGTAGCTCACATTCTGGGAATGGGTAATGCAGAGAAATATCGGCATAATCTGGACTTTACTCAAAAAAGATAAACTGTTTTGTTCTTCTCCATCTTCTCAAGAAGATGAATTACAAGTAGTAATATATGGTTAAAAGGCCATGTTCAGCATCTAACAATAAAACATAAGCTCTTCAGAGGCGGCACACCAATTTCGGAGCAAGTTAACAAAGCTGTACTGCTGCCGGTGTTCCTCATTAATAACTAAGAACAACGCTCCTGTAGTTCTCACCAACTATAAGACCTAAACACACCCCCTTGTGGGCAAAATACAAAACACTACAAAAGTGATCTGACTTTTGGCCCATTGAGATAAGCAATTATTTATGCTTTGAGCAATTCTGATCCAGAATGGAATACTTCCATACACACAGATACAAATGTATGCATTCAGATGCTAAACATTTTCCTTGACACATATTCCTACAGCCACTCAGGCTTAATTCACAAGAAAAAACATTAATTTGCAACTGCATCATGTAGTTTTGGGTCCACTTCACCAAAAGTGAATAGTCATATTTTTTGTTATCTTGTATTAAATAACTGTGATATGAGGTACCCCTGGGAACAACAGAGAAAGTGGTCAGCACTACTTTAAGACATATATTTCTATATCATGGCATGAGATTTATTACAGCAACAAATCATCACAAGTTATTTAACATGCAGAAAATTCACTAAATCTACTAAGAGACCGAGAAAACATTTCAGATAATACAAGTGTCTGAATGCTGGCATGTGTTCCCTTCTCCCACTGACTTCTATTTTTATTTGCTTTTAGCTAAAAGTCTTCTAGGGTTCCTTGGGGTTTGATTGTATGACAAGAAGAGCATCTGATAAATTGGAAGGCTCAGTGCCCCAAAATAACACTTGTTGTTTATGAAAAAGTTCATCATGTATGTGCCCTCCTGGGAAGGGATACCTGGCACTTTTTGCAAAGGAGCCTCAGTTTTGTTTGAGAGCTCAGCTTGATAGCTCATTGCCACAGTATCATTTACCCAATGCAAACCAGTTCTAGTGAAATGAAATATATATATATATATATTTTTTTTTTTTTTTTAATAATCCTACTTTAACATTTATAAAGTCACATTACTGTCATTCCTTTCTTAGGATGCAGGGTCAAGTCTGTCTGTCTGACACCTGCAGCCCTCTCCAGTGCAGGAGAATTGCACTTTAGAGGAGATTTTGGCTCTTGAGGCCTTTTCACCACCTCCAGTATGTGTCACCTACATTGTTAATGTGAGAAATTACTCACAACTGACTTAATGGTAGTGCTTAGACATACTAAGTAAATGGGACACTTGCCAAGGCGTTAAGAGGTCACAGACTGGCAGTTGTGTGATAAGAGTGCCTATCAGCTCGTACTGCCCAGATGCAGAAGGATGGTTTGTAAAGGTTTTATCACTGCTGTCAAAGCTATGCTCCTAGAGAAAAACAGATAATCAAATCTGGTGAAGTGAAATTTGCTGCAAAAGCTGTGTGGTAGCTCAATAAAGAAAACTGTCATTGGAAATACCTACTATTTCGGAAGATCACATTTCAGACTCCGCCTTTGTCTTGTCTCAAATGTTTGTTTCACTAAACATGATCACACGGAAACACTATTGGAAATCTCTCATCTGTTTCAAATTTTCTGAAGATACAAATACACATGATTTTGCAGAAAGCTACAAAACCTTTCAATACACTGTCCTCACAGCAGGACCAAATCCAGCTTCTTCCCAGTGCAGAAACCTAGGTCATTCAAGACCCTGCTGTGCCCAAAGAGGACTCCAGAACCTCCTGCAGGGTCCTGGCAGGTGCTGCTTCACAGCCGACTCCAGGACACCTCCCAGAGCCCTCTCCAACACCCTCATCAGGTGCTAGAAAATGAGACTGCTATGGACCTCCTCTCTCTGTCCATTGCTGAAGGCCCGTCTTGGATGGACACTTCCAGCCTTTTACCAGCAGTCACAGCTTCCCTGTCTGCTCCAACTAAATTGCTGGGAAATGTTCAAGATTCCATTTGCAGAAAAGCTCTTGGACTAGGGACGCATTAGAGCCAGGGCTCCCCAAAGAGCAGCAGCACCTCCAGGAAACCTTGCACATCACAGAAAATTGCAAGTGGGTTATCATGACCTTAGTTCCTAACATTTTACATTAAAGAGTTTTAATGATCATCCTTCGGTGTCAATGCAAAAGACAGCTGAGATTATTTGTTGCTCTCTACACCATATTCAGCTATTTTCTTTCATGAGAGAACAATTCCATAGACCAACACTTTCAGAAGCACTTGATCTTGTTAGGAGCTCTACACATACCAAGAGGCAATCTATGCGCTGCTTCATTTGTATGTAGAACTTTCTCTCCCATTTGAAGTGCAAGCTGGGAAAAATAAACTGTCTTGAAAACACAAGGAACTGTCTTGAAAACACAGAACATGCAGACTTTGTTCTGAGTTTTATGTGGTCTCTATTAATATTACATATGTGGTTTGGAAGATTATTTCAGAGCATTTATTATACAAAAATTTTAGAGGAAAATATGCTATTCACCCAATGCACAGTAGCCCTTTGGAAGAGGAGTGGTTCTCCCAGTTCTTTTCCATTTTGTTTGGGTTCGTTTTGTTTGTTTTGTTTTGTTTTCATCTGGCTTTAAAAGCAGAGGAAGATGGTTTAGCTCACATATTGTATTCAGACTGCACCAGTACCATAACTAACGTGAAAAAGACTGAAAGATCCCCTGAAGAATCTGTGTTCTGAGTGGTTGGGGTGGTGCTGAAAGACAAATCCCAAATGAATACTTGTTCCTGGAGAAGCTCACAAATAAAAAAAAAAGTTCATGACTGAATACAAGCCAAGGATACCTCCTGTTTTACTTATCCTGTTTTTCTAGTCTTCGGAATGAGGCAGTCATTTCTTCTTTTACATGGCTCAGAAATGACTGATGGGTTTTTAAGATATATCTGCTCCTGGTATAGACCTCAGAGGAGAAGGATTCAGGGGGAGAAGAGGAAAGGCTAGCAGGGGGGCTGGGAAATGGTGCTGAGGGGAGAGCTAGAGGGGAAGTGCGGATGAAAAGGGTGTCCCGAACAAGTGGGGAGGCTGCGAGGGTCACTCCTGGGGTGTGGAGGGGCAGAGAGCCAAGGCTGGGCTGGGCGGAGAGCGCCCCGGGGCGCAGCGGGCAGAGCCGGCTGCGGAGCGGGGGGCGGAGGGGATGCTTGCGGAGCAAGCCTCGGGGATGCTTGCGGGGCACCTGGTGGTCATCTTGCAGAGAGAGGGGGCGTCCGGGCACAGAGGGCAGGGTGCTGGGGGGTGGGTGCCGGGGCCGGGCTGGGTGCCGGGGCGTGGTGCCGGCGGCGGCTGCCGGCACATTCCGGGCAGGCGCACTGGGCGGCATTGCGAGCGCGGAGCCCATGGAGGTGGCGGGGCCGCAGCCGGGGCCGGGCCCCGCGGCGGAGCCGCAGCCGGGAGCCGAGGAGATTGACATGTCCCTGGGTAGGTCCGGCGGGGTGAGGGTCCCTGCCCGGGCGGCAGAGTCGGGCCGCGGGCGTTCAGAGGGACCCGACCCAGCCCGGGACTCCGTGCACCTCTTTGGCCGGTCCCGGCCCGGGGCTGGTCCCGGCCCGGGGCTGATCCCAGCCCGGGGCTCCGTGCGCCCGGCGGGGCCCGGGGGTTTGTTTTGTGCTTGTGTGTGTCGTGGCGCTGTGGGTAGAGGCAGGCAGAGGAGCGTGGGGTGGCCCCTCAGTGTTCCTGCCCCGGGTGTGTCTGCACCTGGTTGCGGTGGAACGGGACCGGGCAGGAAAAGGTGAAGAAATAGCCGGGGGGGGGGAGGACGAATCACGGCTTCAAACCCATCTCTGTGCTTTGCTGGCAGCACCCCGTAACTTCAAGGGGGAGAGTGTCAAGCGCCGCGGGTTGGGAAAGGCTTACGTAAATGAGCCTCTATTGAAATAAAGATATGAGACGTATCCTCGGGTATGCAGCCTATTTATAGCAGCCTGCTCGTGATGCTCGCCATTCCTCTGGCACTGGATATGTGAACTGTGCATAAACAACTGTCCTTTTATTAGCTCCGAAGGCCTGGACTCCGACGGTTGGATGATAGATCTTGGTGGATCTGCTGTGGAAAGAAAGTCCACCAGCACCTTTTAGTATTGGGTCAGCTTCCTAACAGAAATCTTGTGTCATTTCTTCCCAGCAATGAGCCACTTGTCAAGAATAGAACATTTCCCACTGCAAACTCAAATTGATCCCTTGGCTGATGCGCCCTTATTTTAATGGTGCTGTGGGGATTTACAGCAATAGTGGGTCTTGAATGCTTGATTTAGTTTTTTTTTCCCATGGTGTTGCACATCCTTTTTGCTGACAAGCGATACTCCCTTTGCTTTTGCTCTCCCATAGTTCTTCCCTCAGCCAGACCTCCTGTGCTCCACCTCTATATTCAGTCCAGAATACACCTTACTCAGGGTGGAAGAGAGAACTGGAAAAAAAGAGCCCTGGTGAAAAACTGAAACCTTTGCCATCAGGTGCTTGTTGCTGTGCTTCGAGATAAATTGTGTCTTACTCAAGTTAGCAGTCACAGGAAACTGCAAGAGTTACTCTAAAGCCACCCTGATAGATCTAACTCTGCCTTGAGAACATAGGAGTTCCTTAAACGACCTCTCAGGATCCCTTCCATCCTTACATAGTACTCCATTACATTGCTCTGTTGACACCATCATACTTATGGGTACAGAAGACAAGATAACAACTCAAACCTAAACAAAAAAACACTGAAAGGTGACAGACTGGGAACCTGAGCATTCATCTCCTCTGTGTTCCCAGCGAGCTCTTCCTCGCACTGGAGATAGCCCACCCTTGGATGCTTACATCCACCTCCCCACAAGCAGGGATGCTGTCAATATGCTTCAAAGCAGCCTGTGCCCCAAATAGCATATGTCCCAAAGGCACACTTAGCTGAGAACATTAGCGTATTCATACCAAGAACAGCCCCTCCCAGCGTGCTCCCTTCCTGGCAGACTTGATAGAGAAATCACAAAAGCAGTCACGCAACCTATTCTTAGATCTGCTCTCACTTGTTTTCCCTGGGCTTTGTATTAATTTAGATACAGGAATTTCTTGATAGAAAATGACAAGTCACAGCGCTGGAGGTATGATGTGCTGTTTGCGATAATCACCCATTGAAGGCTAATGGCACTTTGGTGCTTCCACTTCAGTGGCTCTTTAAGGAGTAGCCACTGCCTGAGAAAAGGCCTGATTTGGACACTTCTTTTCTTGCTAATTTGTTGAAGTTAAAACATTCTGCTTGGAGCTTAACACATGTGACTTTATTACTAGCTAAATATTTTCTGGAAGGTTTAAGGTTAAAAGAAGAAACTGTAGGAAAATATAAATTAATGAGAAGATGGTCCTTTGCCTTTCCTCTTCATCAGAACAGTTTGAATTAAGAAGATACCCCTGATGTCAGACCAACTCCTTGAGAACTTTGAGCTGTTTCTTAATAGAGCTCCGCATCTAAAAGTGGTTTGTGCTTGATGCAGATACCTCAACTTCCAGTGCCATCTTTTAAAGAGTAAAAACACTTGTTCAGGATGGGCATGAGCTTTCAAAACCCTGTCAGGTATAGTCTGGATACTGCAGGTAGATCATCACCTTCCTTTGTGTCCCTTGTGCTCTCTGTCATAAAACACAGCACTTCAGTGCTGCTCAGGGGATGTGTGGCTGGATGTTTGGATGGGTCTGAACTGGTGAAGCACAGTGGCAAAACTTCCTTAGGAGAAATTTGTGTTGTCTTCTCATTGCTACTAAGATCGTTTTAAACCGAAAGTGTCTAAATCACAGGGAAAATAGTTGGTTGTTTCATGCAGGCTCTGCAGCTTGGGAGCTGCATTTGCATGGTGTTTTGCAAAGAAGACGAGAAACATCTTGTAGGTCATGAAAGAGCTCAGTACAGTACAATTTCAGAGCTGCCTAATAAGTTTGAGTGAGAGGAGTCCTGGGACACTGGCAGGACATCTCAGGTCCATTTTGCTGCATTTAGGCTGTTTTATAACCCTTTTGTGGTGGGGTGGCGATGGGGGCTCAGAGGTGCGATGCAGCTGTGCCTGGTCCCAGCATTCATACTGCAGCAGCGCAGAATCTGGCTGGTTGCTCTCCTTGTCTGCAGAGAGCTGTGCAGGGGTCCCAAAACATCCTAATGCTGCTTGCTGTGGGCAAGCATGGAAATCAAGTCGATGTGTTCAACGTGAAGCATGAGAGCTGGTTCCCTTGGTGTGGTGCAGACCGGTCTATACAGGAGAACCTGTTTTGCAGGGGATATCAGGGATCCCTTGTGCAGTCCTCTTGTATTTGGGATATTCTCCCTTTCTGCTTCACCAGAGAACAGCAGAAGTGAAGAAGTTCTTGCTGTGTGGTTGATATATCCTTATCCAGCTGTTTCTAGGTTGGCTATATTGAGTAAGTAAGCAGGAGCATCTACCCCAGATAGTCAGAAGGACAAGAGTCAGGTCCTGAAGACTGTGAAACTTTAAATACAAATACTGCTGATATTTGTTGTGCATGTTAAATCTCTGCATACTGTTCCTCAAGCCATAGACTTTTATGGCTTCAAGCTTTATCACGTACCACTGAGGGCTAGAAACTTGCTGTGTTTTTTTAAAGCACTGAGGAAAGACATGCAGGTAGCTGACTCCAGGGGATGGAAACTGAAAGAAAACCATTCTACAACCTCCTGGTGGACCATGAGTGTTTGCAGGACCATATTGTCCCCTTTGTTGGCAGTCGCCCTGTACAAGTGAGATCCCTTCCACACAGCCCTTGCATCATGGCATTTGCTGCACCAAGCTTCCATTCTCTCCTTTGCAAATTCAGGGGCGAGGGGGACATTCATGCCACTTGTGTTTGCCTGACATTTGAACAGAGTTTGTGTTGTTTATACATCAGGGACATGTCTTCTGCAGGGTGTAGTGCCCCCATCCCATGCATGGCAGGGGGAGTCTTTGGAGCGGCCATCAACAGTGTGGGTGCACCCATGGGTGCCCATTCTCCCTGCTTTGACCATCTCTCCCGCAGCCTCCCAAGTCACAGCTTCTCAAAAAAAAATGTTTTCTGCCCAGTGCCAGGCTCCTGGTGCCCCTGCAAAAACATGTTCCCTTAAGCTTGTGAGTAATCTGCAGGATCGGATCCCTTGGTGGGACATGGGTCTGAAATCTCTGTCCTGCACATAGTGGATACGTGCTGGATGGTAGCACATTCTTAAATAATTTGCTGCACTCTAATCTCCAGCCTGCAGGAGCTGAGTAAATTGATCCTATATTTTCTGAGCTAAGCCTAATCTTTTATTGTACAGCCAGTGTAGCTCACAGAATCACAAGCTCCATTTTTACTGTTGACAGTGGGAATAACTGTTGGCAGAAAGTGTGTGTTTTATGGGTTTCTCCTTTGCCATTTCGATCTAGATGACATTATAAAACGCCACAGGAAAGAGCAAACAGATGCCAGCACTACGGGGAACAACCAAAGGCAGCAGGCCAAGAACAGAAATTCAGCATACAGGTATGGGCGGCCCCGTTTCCGTGCCTGGATGCAGAGGAATTTGCAAGGTAGGTGAGCGCCTCGGGATGATGAAGGCCTGCCAAGCTGGAAAACACAATTTTGTAACAAAATACAGCTTTTAAATCTTTCTCCTATCTAGTTCCTCTGTGCGTATGGATGTACTCGGGCTCTGAATAGCTTTTCTCTCTGCAACAATGGAATATCAGGGCCCTTTCAGAGCATAAATTCACGCGTTTCTCTCCCTTCTACTCTCTCATGAATTACTAATTCAAAGTGACTAAATATCTATTCTCTATTCCCTTTTGGCTTTGCATATTTTAATTATGCCTCTTCCTAATACTCCTTTTTTCCCAGAACACACTTAAATTACCCCTTCAGTAACTGTCTTTGATAGCTCAGTTATTGGAGCTAATTTGTCACTTTTGCCAACCATGCTATTTTTGTCATGAGTTTTTTTATAATATGATGTGATCACACACTAATCTGTTTGGTTGCACTAGCTTTTATCTACAGAACCAAAGTGATCTGCTGCCTGAAATGCCATCTCTATCAAAATCTTACTTTTTTTTTAATTACTGCTAAATCACTTCATTGAAGACTTTAGTGACATTTTGCAGCAATGTCTTTCCTTAGGGTGCTGCTGGCACATCAGGACAGTGGGATTGCTGGGAGCTGTCCTGCTTGTCTCCGATCCGCCTCCCACTCTCATGTTCTTGGTCTCCACCACATATTGCCTTACCAAGAATCATTCCGGTTCAAAATAGAATGATGATAATTGCCCTTTCCAAATTGGTTTTTCTGTCAAAAACACAGGCTTTGATATTCTTCCACACTCAAGAGACTACTGCGTGCAGAGTGAAATAAATCAAAAAAAATATTTTTTTTAGCTGTTCCTTAGAAATGATAACTTTTCTGTTCATTTATATAGTTCTTTCTGCTAGTCTTAGTATTTAATAGGTTTTGAGTCTGAATTCAGCCCTGCCAAGGGCAGAGACCCACCATGTTGTGGGAGCTGATTTCAGTAGCAATTTTGGGAAGCTCAGCATAACTGGGAATTTAGCCCATAATTCTCTGGGAGCTCATTTCACTTTGGTCCCTGCTGAAATGCGGTCCCTTCTGGGCTGAGACGTGATAACCATTATCAAAATGACGATCAAAACAGCCCAGCGCTGTAATGACAGAGCATGGAGAAGGGTATTACACTGATTAAACCAGCAAGAGAATTCGCGCAAGCGAAATGCTGTTATCCCTCCTGGAATATGGCTTAAACCATCTCCCCAGTGGGGGAAAGATGATTTTTAATGACAAGAAATTTGAATTTCAAATCTCCTTGGAAAAAGAGTCTGTCAGACATCAGGGCTTCTCCCCAAACTGGATTTACTGGGCAGAGGTGCCTCTTGGCCAACCCACGTGTGCTGAGCACCAGGCTCTGAGCAGGCACCCCAACATCGTGGGGGTCTTCCCCAGCTGCTGATGCTCTGGGGTTTTATTCAGGTGTTCTTTCATTAATAAACACCTGCCAGACCTTTTGCAGAGATGGAGCCTCCCATGTGTTACACTTCAGGATAGACGTGACAGAGCGAGGACTTGGTCCCCAGCTGTCGTGCACGGGGTACCCCTTGGAGCCAGTGGCTCCATCGTTAGTTGTTTGCACTGGCTGCGACATGCCTGAGTGCACTGCCGAGCAGAGGCTCTCTAATATGAACCGACTGACCGGGGCATGATTTTCTGGTCTGGGCTGCCTTTTGCGTCAGTCCCTCACATCGCCCTGATGAAATACCCAGGGAAGGCAGCTGAGCTCCGTCTTTCCTGCTGCAGAGGAGGTGTCCTCTCCAGAGTGCAGGAGAGCTGTGTTGTGGGGATCAGTGGCCCATGGGCAAACAGACAAGGGAGAGGGACAGGCCCAGGATGGTTGTTGTAGGGAATAAGAAAGAGAAAAACAAACTGTGGGGACAGAACCAGGAGGGAGAAAAGGGGCATTAAACACAGCGAGACCACATCTGGTTAAAAAGACACAGATGGGCAAAATTCAAGTGTTTGTCGGGAAAGGAACATTTAAACACCTGCACTTCTCCTGCGGTGAGAGAGCATGGTTTGCAAAGAAAATTACTGGCCCCACAGAGCCTGTGAACAGCATTGCGTTTTTGTGAGTGTTCCCAACCAGGACTGTGGGCCACAGGGAGTGAAACACCCCAATGTGCTGTTCGGGAGGTGCTTCCCATGGGCATGCCCTCTTGCCCTTCTGTTTTAGAGCCAGAGCAGCTCAAATCATCTTCACCTGTACCCCAGTGTAACCAGCCCATGCTGGCATCAATGGGTGTCACACGCTGTGGCTGGAGCCTTCATTAATCACTGCAGTGATGGCCCCTGACAGCAATGTCACCGCTGCCTCAGAACACTTCATTTCTAATTGCTCCAAGTCATTATAAATTGCTGTGATGTAGGAATCAATGGTATAGGATCAATACATGTGTATAACTGCTCTGTGGTTTGTATCAGCGAGGTTCTGCTGGATGGTGCAGGGGTTTAATTATGCTCTTGGTGCCCTCTCCCATGTACTGCTTTATGCCTGATTTATCCACCCCTCTGACTATGTGTGCACATTTCACTGGTATAGCAACTTGGAGAATGTCTGCTTCATTAGGACTACAGAAGTTTATCATGTGAAGCAATTAGGTTTTAATGCACTGTGCCTCCATCTGAGGGAGCGCTTTCCTCGTGCTCGACACTTTGGCAAACTTCAAAATCATAAACAGCCTTAGGGAAAAATGTAAATGCAAGATGGGCTGTGAGTGTATATGTACTGTGCAGGTACATAAAACAGCAGAAGGTACCCCCTTCAATATATGCAGTAAATAAGGATATGTCAAGGTAAATATATATATATATAAATACACACACATATAAATTACAGTTCAGTCTTCACTTATCAAGTGCTATAATGTGGGCACTCAGAGCTATTCCAGGCTGCTGTGAGGTTGACTTCTGGATGCTCATGTCACTCGTGTACCTATATCAAAAGGATTTTCCATTTCACAGTTAGTTCATAGCAATGTGAGCCCTGACAACAGATTGACAGGTTTCCTGATGCGAGTGTTCCTGCCTTTATTAGGAATCAGAATTATGGAATTCTTTTCTATATTCTTTCAAATCAAATGATGTGTTTGTCACTCCTGCATATAATAAGAATGTTAGTGAAACACTGGAGAGATAAATTATTTAATATTCTGCAAAATCAATTTACTTTTCTGGAATAAGTTAATGCAATTCTTGCATCATTGTTTATATAGAGACTCCTATAGCAAATTAAGTTAAACTTGTAATCTATTTGCAAAATTGTAATCATAAATCAAGTTTTGAAGGATGCTAAAATAAGAGTTTATTTTCATAGGACCTAACCGTTTTAGAAGAGGGTTTGGACAACAACAATACAATCGGAGGCAATTCAGGAATACTGTGCCCGGTCCCAGGAGAAGAGCAGCTGCTGCATTGAATGGAGTGAGCCCTTTAAATCGCCAGGCATCAGTTCAAGAGGTAGGGGGTAAGGAAGGTACAGCTGTTCCCAAATGTCATGTAGCAATCAGCTGGATTTTATGATCCTGGATCACCCCAAAGAGCAATCTACATTAAAAATTTACAGACATCTTTTATATGCCTGTGCACAGCATTTATATGCATAGGTGAGTACAGACACATGCATATAAAATAGCAATTTTCCAGTTGGTTTTATAAGCTTATGACTTGGCATATTTTTACTGAATCAATTCCTATGGGTTTTACAAAGAAGATTTTTTTTAAATGTGTTCTTAAAAGATGTAGAAGTATTTCCATAAAAACAAATTCCATGTCATCTCACTATTATCATTTAGAGGAGTTATGTTAAGATTCACCATTATTTGTCCTTCACCCAAAGCATTTTCCAAGGTTCAGTGAGGTCAAAGAATAGACTGTTGTTGACTTCAGGTGACTTTGGTTCAGAGACATACTTTTCACTAGCAAGTGGGGATCTCCCCAGAGACACAGATTCCCAGTGCTATGACAGCCATGAGTTAGATTGCCCACATTCTTCAGCATAAAATGCATAATTTTTTTTTTATTAATGGCTTTCACTTTTTCAAGTTTAAATGTTTAGACCATGTCTTTGCTCGAAAACACTTTAAAAAAAATGTTTTCATTTCATTTTTAAGCTATTTTTAAGACTCAAGAGATGGGATGGAAGGTAGATGTTCATCATTAAAGTGATTCTTACAGCTTTCTTTTGAGTACCACTGATATTAAAGTGACTTGGTGTAGAAGGTGGAAATCAAGCAGGTAGATAGTCCTTTGTAAGAGGGAGTTGTTTTTTGCCACACTGATGGAAATCCACTCAATTAGGAGGTCACATATGCCCAGTAAGCTTTTAAAAAAACAGCAAAGTGGTGAACATGATGGCACATTTAATGGCTATGTCTGGGGGGTATAAATAAGAGAGCCCTAAGCTGAGCAGGCATGTGCATGGAGAGTGGTTATTCCTGAAAATAAAGACTACAGTGAATCAGATATTGAGAGTGGCTGGGTATTAACAGAAAGTAATAAGCAGTTGCTAGGAGGCATAATTCTACTGTAGCTTCCATTTTACAGAAATAAACCAAGTGGGGAGAATGTGGAAACACATCTCAGTTAGTGGGTAGTAAGAGAGATGGTGGTTGTCCCACAGAAATCAATGGGATGGAGTCTGTGGCAGTTTGTGTAGGTAACTGCAGGAGGACCTGCACTGCTGAGGTGTCTTCTGATGTGCTTCATGCTTCAGGGCCTGAACCAAGCAACTTGTGTGTCCAAACAAGAAACAGTCAATGGCTGAAAAGAAACATGAACAAAACTATAATGCTTGGTTTGTGAGAGGTTTGCTCTCTGTAGACTATATATTTTTTTTTAATTTCTGCACCATTAGAATGAAACATTCTTCCTGGTACTCATGCTTTCATGCTCAGGAGCTGAAGCACACACACTGATTGTTGACAACAGTGTATACTGAGTCCAAATGTTGAGATTACAGCAACACTGCTTGGTAGAAATATTCCTGTTGTAGATACAAAAGGCCATGGAAGAGACCAGGTTTTAATAGATTTAGCAAGGAACCACTTTCCCATCAAGAAAATATCAAACACAAAAATAACAAAAAAAAGCACTTGCAGAGTTCTTTTGTTGCAAGACTGCAGAAGGAAAACTGGTTGGGAATGAGAATACAGGGAATGCAGAGCAACAGTGCAGGGCTGAGCCCGCCTTGAAGCAACTGCAAGTGGCACTGGACACATCCGAGAGCAGTGAGGGAACTGCTGCGGTGTCAGCATCACCGCCGGCACCTTGGAGCAGGCTGGATTTTCCCGTAGACAGAGCCAAAGAAAATGCCAGATAAATGCACTGGCTTTTCAGACAGCGGCAGTCAGCGGAGGGAAGGACGGTCGGTCGTGTGCCATTGCTCACACTCGCTCCTTTGTTTTGTGAGGTTGCAGCATGAGTGGCAGCTGCTGAGCTCTCACTGCTCTTTCAGGGCAACAAGAACAACGATGCTTTCGCCAAAAGCAGCAGCAACGGGCAGCTGGAGGGACGGCGATGGCCACCCCCAGGCCCCAAGAGATTCAGAGCAGCTGCTGCCAGCACCAGTGCCCCAGTGAAAAGGTAAAATATTTTGTATTTTGGGCTTTTTTGTTTTTGTTTTTTTGACTCCCTGTGCAGCTCCTGGGGCTCTGCTCTTGGTCTGCACCAGCTGGGAAGGGCTACGGACGTGTGCTAATGCAACGTGAGAAAAATACCCCTGGGTATGTTGGGAAAGTACCTGGAAATAAAGCAACCTTATGCTGATAGTTAATAATTCAGGTATTAGATGTAATTTTATTTTAGAAAGCATGGAAAATGTGACCTTTGTATTTTCATTAAACATTTTCCTCGGTCACTTTGGTGAAAACTTTTGATGGGTGAAATAGCATTTATTTTCATGAAGACAGGAAATACAGATTCCAGCCATGAGGGATAGGCAGGGAGAGGGAGTCTGTCCTGGTGAGGGGCTGCAGGAGCAGATGCTGCACCCCGGGAGCTGTGGCAAAGGTTGCCAGGCACTGGGGACAGTCTCGGTTCTGGCTCATTGTGAGTCCTGTCGTTCTCAGCTCTGAGCAGAGCAGGGACTGAATGACCTCCAGAGGTCTCTGCTGACCAGATTTTTTTCTATTATTTTCTTCCACGATATTTATTTTTTTAATGATCAGAGTTCAGAACAAACAGAAGCTGTTATTTCATTCGAGCAGAAAAATTAGTTCCTCAGAAAGTCTTCGCTAACAGAAAAACCTGTTGGGCTGAACAAGTGAACTGTGTGGTAACACACAGCCTCATTTACTTCTCATCCTGCTTTTTAATACCACACTGGATTACATATTTTAGCATAAAACTTTAGGAGAGACCTGTGACCTGTGACGATATTCGACAATGTCCGTTTCTGTCTTCTCCTATACCAGCAGGCCTTTCCTGCTAAAGAGGGGACCAGCCTTCCAGCAGAAGCAGACGCAGCAGCGGTTCTCCAAAGCCAACTTTCAGAGAGGGGTCAGTATTGAGACATTTTTTCTGTAACCTGCTGATGGTGACAAACCTTCCGTTCTACCAGCTTTTGCCCAGTTGTATCTTTGCTTCCAAAAGTAACTGGGGGAGACGGGTGACTTTTACAATTAGTATGTTCAGAGGAAGGTATTTGCAGGACAGGCAACTTGTAATGTAGCTTAATATTCTGGCAGCTGGAAAATAAAGCCCGAGGAAGTGATAAAAGTAAACCTTGCAGCTTATACAGCAGCACAAGCAGGGCAGAGTAGAGCCACCCCATACACATCCCTGTGCCAGCAGGAAACCCAAGATTAGCAGATTCCTTGACAACATGCAACAAAAGGGCTATTCAGATACACCAAATGAAATAGTGGAAAAGGAATCATGGTTTCTGAGAGCTAATTCTTGAAGTAATTTTTTTTTTTTAATATATTTCACAGCAGATGGATGCTAATAGAGAAGGGAAACCACCAAGGAGGAGAAGGTAATTGGTGAACAAAGGCACGCTGCAAACACGACGTGCTCTTTCATGCTCGAATCGAAGCTGGATACATCTCCCTGTCTCGGCAGGTGGCAAGTGAAGCCCAGCCCTGGAGCAGTTCTGACGGTTTCTGTGGCTAATCCCCAGGCGGGCCAGACCGGCACGTAAGTAAATGAGATGATTTGTTAGGATGCAAGCCCTACAAAAGCCATTGCCAATCCCTTTAGCATTACTGCAGCTTCGCTTCTTCTATAATGAGTGCACAATGAATGGTTCAGACCAAAAATGGTTAGCAAATGATGTCTCATTCCCTTCCTGGCATATCTGAAAGGAGATGGTAATTACCATACAGCTCATTCATTATCTAGAGTGAGGAGAAATGGAAGCTCTGGCAGCATGTGGGAGGTAGCAGGCTGGTTGTGCTCACTGTGGGGTGTCACAGGGAAGAACCCATGCAGCCTAAAGGGACGCGTCATGCTCAGTGTATAAGGGGAACACAGAGGCTGGAAGGGGACAGCTTCACCCCTGGGCTGAGCTGGTGCAGCTGTAGGACCCAGCACCCAGCTAAGTGCAGAAAAGGAGGGTGAGTGAGGGCACTTGGCATCTGCTGTACACAGAGAGCATCCCATGATAGACTTGATGTGACACAGTCCCCAGTGCTGGAACTCTGCCCGCACAGCAGCTCTCTTGGCAGCCTTTACACAGAATCACATAATGGTTGGGGTTGGAAGGCACCTCTGGAGATCATCCAGTCCAACCCACCTGCTAAAGCAGGTTCACCAGAGCAGATCACACAGGAATGTGTCCAGGCAGGTTCTGAATGTCTCCAGAGAAGGAGAGTCCACAGCCTCTCTGGGCAGCCTGTTCCAAGGCTCTGGCACCCTCAAAGTAAAGAAGTTTCTCTTCATATTCAGATGGAACCTCCTATGTTTCCATATGTGCCTGTTGCCCCTCATCCCGTTCTTGGGCACCACTGAAGAGAGTCTGGTGCCATCCTCTTGACACTCACTCTTGAGATATTTATAAACAACTATAAGGTCTCCTCTCAGCCTTCCCCAGGCTGAACAGACCCAGCTCTCTCAGCCTTTCCTCATAAGAAAGATGCTCCAGACCCTTCATCATCTTTGTAGCCCTCTGCTGGACTCTCTCCAGTAATTCCTTGTCCTTCTTAAACTAGGGAGCCCAGAACTGGACACAGTACTCCAGGTGTGGACTCACCAGGGCAGAGTAGACGGGGAGGATAACCTCCCTTGACCTGCTGGTCTTAATGCACCTCAGGTACCATTGGCCTTCCTGTCCACAAGGGCACATTGCTGGCTCATGATCAGCCTGTTGTCCACCAGGACTCCCCGGTCCTTCTCTGCAATGCTGCTTTCCAGCAGGTCAGCCCCTAACCTGTACTGGTGCCTGGGATTATTCCTCCCCAGGTGTGGGACCCTGCACTTGCCTTTGTTGAATTTCGTCAGGTTCTTCTCTGCCCAGTCGTCCAGCCTGTCCGGTCTCTTCAGACTCACCCAGGCTGCTGTGAGATATACTATGGGACATACAGGGCGTACGGGTGTCTCCTTCACTCCTTGCTGGCTTGCAAACGATAGGAAGCGAGCTGCCTTAGCATCCTCAGTGACTGCAGATCTGTGCTTTTCCCAGGCCCAGATCCAAGCGCCCGTTCCTGCGACGCCAGAGGCCCCCGCCGCACACAGCCAAGCCCCAGCCCAAAGGAGTGCCGCTGAGATTCAACTTCCGCGCGATGGCCAACCAGGTAGAGGATCATCGACGGGACAGGCAACACCTTGCACCCTGCAGCAGCCCTGCCACTAAGCTGTTAACATCATGCTCAGGTTTTTGGGGCTGCCAGTTGGGTTTATCTCGCATAACCCAGGAGACAAGTCCTGTAGCCGTGCTGACTGGGCTGCTCACAAAACTGAAGGCGCCTGAGAAGACTGTTCAGCAACTACAAACTCAGCCCAATTTTCCCCAGTCTGTTGGCACCTGTCCATGTGTTTGCCCAGAGCAGGGAGATGCTACTTGTAAGCGGTCCTGGCCAGGGGGGACTGTTTCACTGTCAGTGCTCCCCACTCCTCAGAGACACATGGCACTTCTGGGCTTTGCTCTCTCTTTGCTTTGGTGACCTGAGTGCCACATTTTACAAGTATGGTGCAAGAGCCCTGGGGCAGGTCAGAAATCCTGCTCCACCTTCTTCATTGCCAGCGTTTCTTGTCTGGATGGTTTGGTTTTACTTGATGCCTTGTGCTCAAATGCCATCTGCTTGCTCCTGTTCTTGCCAAGGACGCCCGGTGTCTTGGGGCTGGGCACTGCTTGGAGGTTTTCCAGCTGCACACAGTCTGTCGAGCTCCTTGTCTCCATGTGCTGAGTGGTTTAATTCACTAACTGGCTGCAAAGCACCGTCCTGACTGATGGGCTCTAATCAATACCCTGCTACAGTTTGGCTGTGCTTTGCCATGACACATGGGACTGACTCGCTCTCCGTTTCCCCTGCAGACCAGCCTGACGCTGGATGAGAGGTTCTCTGGTCTGAGGAATAAGAGGCGCTTTACAGCAGCCAGGAGCACCGGCCGGAGGGTCACCATGCCTTAGCACCACGTGCTCATCACAGGGACTGCCCAAAACAGTCCAGGCCCCGTAATGGGCAGCTCAATAAAACTCAATATATTTCCTCTGAGATAGCTAATTTGGCAATGTGCCGTCTCCTTCCTTACACGCAGAATGAATGAGTGATTTCAGGCAGAGATGAGGCAGGAGTTGAGTTGGGGCCAGAGCACAGGGCAGGTGTGACATGAGCAGGGTGGTGGAGGAGGGTGAGCTGAGATGGATTTGCTGGGAGCGCTGTGCGGGGAGCTGTGGGGCTGGCACCAGCCCTGTTTCCCTGCCAGGGCACCCTGTGCTGTCTGGGGTGACTCCCAAGAGGGAGGGGGGACCAGCTCCAAGCCATACCTGTGGAGCCTTTCCTGTGTTGTGCCATGGGTGGGACAGTGTTGAGGACACTGTGTCTGCCCACATGGGATGCAGAGCAGGGAGCAGAGCCTCTGCAGGGCTGAGGGATGTGTCCCAGCAGTGGCACTGGTGGGGATGCTCCAGCGGCTTGTGTTCCCCAGCATCCACCTAATTGCCCAATTTGTTGTGCGTGCAGGGATGCCTGCACAGAGGTTTGCAGTGTAAGACCCCTTCATCCTGAAAACGTTCTTGCTCTGCCCCAACAGTCAGGTCTGAACACCTTGTATTTCTATTTGGTTTGCTGTGCTATTCTGACTGCTGCTGCTGGCCTGGTTGTGGGACAGGGTGAGATGTGCCGTGCCACTGGAGTGACTGTCCTCGGTGTGGAGCACAAACAGGCAGCGCTAGCCCAAATCAGGTTTTCCAGTGCTGCAGTAGTTCTGCATTAGGGATTTCGTAGTTGCAGCTCCACCTGTGCTCAAAGCACTGGCATAATCGAACTAGGAGCTGCAGAAGGGAGGCCAGGATCTACAGCAGTCTGATAAACATTGGCTGAGATGTTAATGAGCTGGGTCTAGACATTTATTAACGAAGCCCTGCACCAACCATGAGTCAGTGATCCATTCTCCACCCACTACTGCAACCCGGCACTGAACACACTGAACACAGCCTGTTTCTGAACTCTAAGCTACACTTATTAAAGTAAATATTTGATAGGCTGCTTTACATTGTACACGAAGTGTCTTTAACAAGAGACTGGACTTGGTATTGGTTTTACAGGAATGTGTGAAATGTTGTTAGTTGATGAAGCGGTGATGTACGAGTTCAATGCACTGAATAAAAAACTAACTTGTCAAATGTCATCTCCGTTTATTTCCCTTCCTTTGACAGGCTTTCGTCAGATGTTCAGCCTCTCAGCATGGCGCTGTGGGACACAGCACCCGAGGCCACATGGAGGAGGCCATGGTCCCCATCAGTGCACACCCGCGGGCAGGGGGGGACAGGCCTGGCCACACAGCAGTTTGCTGCTCCAAAGCTGGCTCCAAGGCACAGCCAGAGCAGTGACAGGTTTTCAATAAGTATTTTGTAAAATCTTTACTGTGATCTCTTGCCTTTAGTGTTATTGGCAAAATTATCAGAGCAGACCTGACTCCAACTATATGCAAAGCGAAACAAATGCAAATTGACTTCCAGGTTAATGAACTCAGGAGAAGGTATCACCCCTTCATGCAAATAATCTGGATGTCATGGAAGATAAACAAGAAGTGCTGTCACAAATGCCAATATCCCTGATTTCAGTTGCACCTTCACTATAAATATTGACAAAAGATGGTAGACTCACTAAGAAAACCTGGTCACCCCTTAAACTAGAGGGATGGAGTCTTTCAGTCCTGAAAGAACAGCTGGCTGTGCAGCATCCCCGTGTTGTTCAAAGCGCACCCTTATACTATTCTCCAAATACAAGTTTTTCAGCAATCTGTACCTTATATTTTTTTAAGTATTCTTTAAAATAATATTGAGGGTTTATTAATAAAAACTGCACTTGTTTTCTAGCTTGATTCCCCCCAGGGCCATGTGACTTTGCGTGCAGTAAGAGACAAAACAGGCTTTGCACAGAAGGGCACTGAATTTATACGTAGCAAAAAGGTATAACCATTGTGCTAAAAACATATTGGGAGAGGGCACAGAGTCAGTTCACTCCAACAGGCATAAAATACCCCTTTCTGCCACAGTACTAAACCCACAGAATAATAAACTCTAAAATTATCCCTGCTGTCATACACAGGGAGAGCTGCTGCGCAAAGCCCAGCAGCTTTTTGGGCAGGGTGTTTCTGTGGTGCAGCTCAGCATCTTTAACCATCGCTTGGGAGATTTGTTTGTCCAGTTGTGTTGTCTCTTATGGTTCCTGTAGCAGGGTCTGGTGCCACACACGTCCCCTACCCGGACAATGGCAGCAGGTGGCTGTTGGCTGACCCACTGCCAGGACAGCTGCTCTCAGGCTGGGGCCACCAGGAAGGGGTAGCTATTGCAACCTGGAAAACATTTTTACTCTTATTTCATTCGGGCCAGCCAAAGTGATCTCCAGAATAACCCCTCTGATGGTGTTCAAGAGGCTTAAAAATGTAGGAGCAACTGTGCAGGATGAGAGTCCCCATAGTGCATCCCAGGGGAGAGGGGACACCAGCACCTGTGCGTGGCCCCAGTCAGTCACTACACTGAACTCACAATGCCGATGATTTCTTTCTTCGGTCACTTCTGTCATTGTGTTTAACAGCATTTGGTGGGGTTTTCTTCCACTATTGCTTTTTGCTGTTTGTTTTCTATCTGTCTATACCTCCAAAGGCCAGTATTACAAGTGAATATTCATTCCCTTACACTCTTTGCAAGTTATAGACCCACGCTGTGTTCTCCCTTGCTCGCTTCCTTTATAGAAGAGCCTTGCTGTATCTATTTTTCCACTGCCTGGAAGCTGATCCATCCCTCTGGTCACCTTTGTACCTTTTCTAGCTCTGCTACATCTACTTGAGACAGCAGACATGATATTTGAGATGGATTTATAGGGAGGCTCTGCTTTGTTTTCTGTTCCTCTCCTAGTAATTCCTAACATTCCAGTTGCTTTTTAACCCAGAATAGCCTCTTGGCATAGGAAATGGTAAGGCACATTTATATTGGTTTAATGAAACATTAAGGGAACATTTTCTGCAGAAACCAGTCTGGAAGGCCACGTGTCATTGGTAGAGAGGGCACCTGGAAAGGCTGGCTGTGAGAAGATGTGCCCAAGGGTCCAACTTTCCCATCTAAGCACTAGCACTGATGTTCAGTATTTTCTTAGCTGTGCACAGGATGTCTGGTTTGATGCTAAAAGTGATCTTTAATGAGCTTAACAGATAGGGGGTAGAAGGCCAGCTTTCCCTGCAAATTTCCCCGTTTGTCAGTTCTTGCCAATTTTACTGTTGTAATACCAGGAGGAGATGTGTATCAGATTACTCCCCAGGATTTTGGGGCATACATATTGCCAAGCTGGCACAGGGCAGAGTCCCAAAGTGGTGCCCCAGGACAGCATGGCAGTGGGGGCCTCAAGAATAAAAACGTGTGGTTTGGGACAGACCTGTTGGTCAAATCCATCCTGGTAACAAAGCAGCAGCCAAGGTATCACAGCTGCGGACCGACAGTTTCTTCTGCATTGCATGGCAGTCCTTGTGCTGGGATTTGTCAGACTGGCTGCAAAATGAAATCACTGCCCAGACTCGAAGGTGCAGGGGGATGTGTTGGTGGAGATGGAACCTACTGTCAGCAGCAGGAGTTGTTCATTTTTAGGGGTCCTTGGAGGAGGGATTCAGACAGCTAGAAACCACAGGCAAAATATTTAAATGGAAACCTGAGATCCAAACAGCATCTCAGGCACTGCGGTTTCCTTGCAGGCTGGAATAAACTGAGCTACAAGCAGAGCATTGGCCATGCAGCAGCTCGGTAGCAAAGACTGTCATGACAAGCTGAGAAAAGACACGCGAATCCCTAGGCTGAAATGTGAGGCGTGCCCCAAACTGGACCCCAGACAGCAAAACAACCTGGAGGAGGGAAACAGTCCATGGAAGGTCAAATGGTACAGAGAGTTATTTTTCCCCATTGCAGGTTTCATTCACTGAAGTTTTATTCCCACTGTTCATCTGGATCAACTCTGACCATTTTTATAGGCAACGTAACATAAAGTGCTAAAATGAGGAGGCAAGAAGAATAGAAAAATCAGATTTGGGCTTTATCCACTCAAGATCAGAGGTTTAGGATTTAGCATTAAACCATGTCCTGAAGCAGATCTTTCCTACCCATGTCAGGACGGCTGCCAGCTCTCACGATTTTACTGGAAGTCCTGTGATGTTCAATGGTGCGGTTAAAACCCCAGTTCCTGAAGGCAGGTCAGAAGGTGAAAATCTTGGCTTGCCTGTATTAAAAAGTCAATTTGCAATGCTCTGGATGTGCGGGAAAAGCTGTGACCCAAGAGTAACTTAAAAGCTTGGGCATCAAATGCCAAAAAAACAAGGAACAACTTAATTTTTTTTAAAGTGTCGTGTTACCAAGTCAACCTCATGATACTTGGAGCTTAACTCGTGACTCTGAAATGCTCAGAACACACTGCTGGGCAAGAATTAATCCACAGCCACATCTCATTGTGAATGAGAATCTCTGGGCCACTGCCAGCATTTGGAGACCTTTGTCCCTGCATCCTCCGTTGCGGCAGCACTTTGTTGCGCTGCAGCAACAGCCTCAGCTGGTTGCAGAAGCTTGTATGCCTGAGAAACATAAAATTTGCTCTTTCCATAGGTCAAGACTGGAGAAGAGGATGTGCTCTAAAACACACCAGGCTGTTACTATTGACCCTCGTCTTGCCAGACTCCATGTGGAAGATGACAGGGTTCAGGCTCCCTGTGCCCTCAGATAAGCAAGGGCACTGTCACTCCCTGGCCACCCATCCCTGGAGCCTGAGGATGTCCCTGACCCTGGCTGTGGATGTGGGATGTGTACTATGGAGTGAAGATGGGATGTGGTGATAGGGTGCCCAAGGAGAACCCAGGCTGGGGTGAGAAGTGAAGCCAAGTGCTGAGAAGGGAGGGAGGCTGCTTAATGCTGCCTTTGAGTTTGTTTGCAGCTTGTAATGTCTCCCCCAGCTGCTCCAGGAACAGAGCTTTTTGTCATTCTTGACAGAGCATTCATAGACCTTGTGGAACCTGCCATGCTATTAGCAATGCCAGGAACAGGTGGAGCTCTGACATATTTTGTCCTCCCAGTGACTATCACTGGTGAAATAAAGGGCTGCCAGAGCCATGTGCTTTGGCAACCCACAAGCACCTACGGGACCTGGGGCAGGCAGGCTCTCCCTCTGCCATGGGGTATCCAGCACCCCCTGCTCTGAAGACCCTTCGTAGATTTCGTTTTACAGCCTAAAAGATTTTGTGGCCATCTCTACCTGTTCTTGAGTCAGCCTTATCCTCTGCTGAAACGGCTTTCCTGTCCCTGCTGTCCTGTGTCTCCCCAGGAGTGTACATAGGCAGAAGTCCCTCCCCAGCCTGAATTTTATGAGCACCTGCTGTTGTCTTTTTCAGCACAGTTCTCCCAGTCCTATTAAGAGCCCTTCTCAAAGCCCACAAATGGAAAATTCCCAGTCCTAAAATCCTCTTCTCAAATGCTCCATAGCTGAATAAGTTGTCTTACCTATGAGATATGAGGAAGGCTACTGCTGTACCTGGACAGCTCTTCAGTTTTTGAATTTTTCAGAGCTTCATGCAAAACCCATCCCCATGGATGCTCTGGCAGAGCACCAAGAGCTTCATTCACTGAATGGTGCTCCTGCCGCCATGTGGGGACCTCACACCTCTGCTGTGTTACATCACAGGGCGCAGCTCTGCTGGGGGAGCACACCCACGTCATATCACCAGTCAAGACAGCAGTATTTAATACCAGCCATTTCTGCACCACACTAAGTCAGCCTTGCCAAGGAGGTATGTGCAGGATCTCTTGGGTTTCACACCTCCTCTGGGCCTGAACAGAGCACACTTCCTAAATTCAGATTTTCCCCCTGCCCTATGCCCAGCACAATGATTCATCTGTGCATTTGCTTAAAGGATTTCACTGTCAACCAATCCAAGGTTTCTTTGTTGACCACAGTTAATTTTGGTATGCAGAAAATGCCTGGGTAGAGACAGAAATCTAGCTGCACTTTCAGTGTATGTGAGCTGTCTGCTATATATTAACAATAGACTAAACAGCTCTTGTCAGTTGAGTCCCAGATTCCATCACTACAGTTTTGCAGCTATAACACTTTGGAGATATGGAAAACAACTTGTGAAAAACCTCACCTGAGGAAGGAATGAGCTGAAACATCCTTGGAGGTCTGGATCTTCTCTAGTAACTATGAGTATGCAGGAGCCTGTGGGTTTCTTACACCCGCATGAATTCCAGCTAGGGAAGAAAATATGGTTTGACAATCAACAAGCTTTGGCTACAAGCATGGCTGAGGGTTTTCTCCCTGTAGGAAAGACTGGGGTCAAATATCTTTATTTGCATATTAGTGGTGATGGAAGTTCCTCATGTGCAATGAAAAGAGAATGCAGTCCAAACAGCTAGAGACTAGAACAAGATTGATTTTTTTTTTTTTTTACATAAGTTTCTAAATTGTCCAGAACTCGCTCCTTTTTTTGAGAAACTTCTGTCATCTGCAAAAAATTTGATTAATTCCACCTCAACACAAGAATGGTGCAGATTCATCTGGGATCTCAGTTCCTGGAGAAAAAAAAAAAAAAAACAGCCCTTTAAGAGTTCACCAGCTCTACACAAAGGGAAAAACATATGTCTGCTCCCCTTGCTGATAGTGATGAAAAGGGCAAGAACCATCAGGAAAGTGCTCTGCTTGGTCCTCAGCATCAAACAGCTGAGAAGTGTTGGGGAAGATGGAGAGACTGCAAGAAGAAGCGAAAAAGAGACAAAACCCTGTGGGAACTGCTGAGATATTTTTCTCAAGAGGGGACTGGCACAAAGCCCACCTCTCTCATGTATCAGTGGTCCCTGATCACCTTCTCCAAGGCTAGGAAACCCTGGGATGGGAAGGAAGCTGGTGAGACGGAGGCATTTTGCACATTTCTACTGCCATGAAATGCTGGAGGGTGCATCTGAGTGTTGGCCAAGTGCCAAAGACACTCTTGTTCCCAGGGTCTCCTCGGGTAGGGGATCCCTAGCACTGTCCAGGCATTTGGATGACCAGCATCCTGCTTGCTGCAGCTCATGGCTTCAGCATTTTGGGTGGTTCTGTTTCTACAGCAATCCAGACACACACCATCAGACCCTGGTACGGCATGCCTGATCTGATCCTGGAGTTGTCCTGGATTTACTGGTGGGCATGCAGAGCCTCATTGGGTGTAATGGATCTAACATTGCACGTAGAAGCACTTTGATTCATGCTGTTAAATGTGCCTGGTCACAAATCTATGATGCAAATCAACACCACAGCACTTCTGGAAGAAAAAGGGACTTCCGAATACTGCATACAAGATGTTCTGGTGATATATTTATATCAGCTCCAGCAGTGTTCATTAAAATAGATAGTAATTGCAGTACTTTTAAAGCAGGGCGATTAACAGAATGTAACCACAAATAGAATGTGAAAATGTAGCAATTTCCACTCAGCACCTAGCTTTAATGTAAGAATTTATCTTCTAATTAGAATCTCTGATAACATCTTCCTATGTGTGGTTGTCTTTGCCTGAAAATAGGCTAGGTGGTACAGATCATATGTATTTAGAGAAGCAGATTTTTATATCCATTTCAAATTACAAGCTGGTTCTCTGCTGAGATGCTCTTTTACTAGGCCCAGACAGGAAGAAAATATTCAAAATGTCATGCATTGCGGGCTAACTGGTATACTGGTGGGGTAGGCTGGATTTCTCCAGGCAGCCATTCAGAGCCTAGGCAGAGCCAGGGCAGAGTTTTTGCTCTAATCTGAGCTCTTGTGACACAGTCTGTGTTAGAAACAAGCTCTGCACAGACAGTGGTGTGCAGAGCATTTTGGCTTGTTCTGTTTCTACAGAAATCCAGACACACACCATCAGACCCTGGTACGGCATGCCTGATCTGATCCTGGAGTTGTCCTGGATTTACTGGTGGGCATGCAGAGCCTCATTGGGTGTAATGGATCTAACATTGCACATAGAAGCACTTTGATTCATGCTGTTAAATGTGCCTGGTCACAAATCTATGATGCAAATCAACAATGGAGGGAGGTAGAGCTGAGGAAGAGCCTGGAGCTGCTAAAAACCAGCTCAGAGTCATTCATGATTCCCAAAGATGTTTCCATCAGAGACAGCTGGCTGGGCAACTGTAGGAGGTTATTGCATCCCAGACCTACACCACTTGATATCTTGCAATAAAATGCCAACAAAAGAGTGTTTTTCCTTGAATTGTTTTCCTTGAATGCCCTCATGTGGGTCTCTAGGAGCAGCTAGAAAGCAGCCATTACCCACAGATAAAATCCCAACAGATGACAGTTAGAAACAAGAAAAAGAATTCTGGATTTCACTCAAATATTAAAACTGATCATTTTGGTGGCAAAGATGGACAAATTATGTTTTCAGTTGTTCAGGTGAATCTGCCTCTGGTTCTTGAGAAGAACCAGAAATGTCTTCATGAAAATACTGTGTTTCATCAAGAAGCCATCACTGCTGGGAATAAGGGAGGTAAACATTTTTATGGGAGTTATTTATTACATACCAGTGTCCTGACAAGATAGGAGACATTTAGTCTTTTTTTTATTTTCAGGTTCTTTTGTATACATTAAATCAAATCCCAGAACCATTCAACAATTTATGGGCTCCTTTGCCCATCGTATCAGTCTCTGCAGGTGCCACCGTGACAGGTCTCCCTTCTAACAGCTGCTATTGTCTGCACCCCTTTGTCCTCTCCTTCCTGATAGCTGCTGGGAACTGTAAGATGTAACTCTGGATGTGGTGAAGGAAAATCTTTGAAAGGTTTTCCAAAAATAGTCAGCAAATTATAGGAGTTAATGCGACCTGGAAGTCAGGGTTAGATGGGCTGAGAGAGGCCCTGCTCAGAGGTGCTGCATCATTTTGCAGAAGCAATGAATTTCATCCTGCCCAAGCTTGGGTGAACATCTTGAAATATGCAAAAATGACCAATGATTCTACCCACAGCTACATGACCTTAGCATTTTCCACAATTCAGACCCAGACATGCACTGCTGAGCACTGGTTGGCCCTTTGGCCAAGCTCCTGCATTGCCAAACTGCAGTCAGGGGCTCCCCTGGAGTGGGGGCAGGATGGGGGGGCACCACTGAGGGTTGGCTGTGGGGCCAAGGAATATAGCTCGTCTGTTTCTATGGGTGACACATGACATGACACCTGTCCCTGTCCCTGCTTCTCCCCAGGGTTGTGTGGTACCTTCTACTGGTGGATGAGCAGAACATCCAACTCTTTTGTCTAAAGGCAGGTTAAGAGACGTGCGAGGGGGGTCCCATCTTTCCCCCTACTAGCGGATCTGTGAAGGACTATGCAGCTCTGCAAAGGACAAGGCAAAAAGGGACGTGAAGAACATATTTTGGGTCAGGCACTCTACTTTTAAACTGGTTTTGGTCTGCATTCCTTTAAGCTCTGCAAAAACCTGGGTGGCTCTCTGCTTTTCTAACAGCACTTGTATATTTTAAAGACATTAAAATAAGTCTGACCATAAGCACAGATGTACAGACAATAAGAACTTTGCATGTGTCAGAGTTTCAGGACTAGATCCAATTTTTGTGGCATTTTAAGCCATATTTAAACAAAAACATTTCTGAATACCAACAGGTCAATTCTCTTTGGTTCAGTCTTGCTGAGTCAGATTAATCATGTTTACTAAGCTATAGAAATGCTTGATAAGTTTTTTCTCCCCACTCCTCCCTTTTTTTTTTTTTTTAAACTCAGCATTCCCAGAAATTGCCGGTTGCTTTTTAAAACAACTGACAAAGTAAAACCCACACAATGCAAGAGAACTAAAAGATAGTTCCACATGCTATTTTGCTCAATTTGCTAAATCACATTAACACTGTCAATAAATTTCTACTCCCTACCCTAGAAAGTTACATCTCAGTCTTCTGTGTTGTTTGCTTGCATTTTTTTGTAAGAGGGAGACCATCTAGAAACAGATTTTGCACAACGCTGCCCTTCACCAGACTTCATGCCGTCTTTGCACTGAATGGTTTAACAAGTGTGTGTTAAATGTTATCATAAGAGCTGAATTGTAAAGTGGTGAAATCATCAGAAAGTGTAATAGACCTAAGAGGCACAGCACAGTTCATGTCCATTAGGGCAAGCTCAGTCACAAATATTCTCTTGATATTTTCCAGCAAACACAGAGGCAGAAAGCTGAAAGCAAAAGGTATTTTTCATCATTAACTCTTGTCCCTTTTGCCGCATGCTTGCTGTTCCTCCTGGGCAATAAAGAGCTCAAACTCTACATAAGAATTAAAGCAAATGGGATGAAAAGATTTTTCAGGCTTTAAAAAGCTGAATACCCATTAAGACCAAAGGTCCTCTCTGCTTCTGCAGAGGTTCAGGGCCATGGAGACAGCAGGAGGGGTGCACTGGGTGCTGCAGAGGGCTTGGGTGACCAGTCTCTCCCCAGACTTCTCCTACTCTTCCCAGAGCCACTGTCAGCAGCCAGCTTTGCTCCTGGGTTGCATCTTCCTCAGAAGTAAAATCCACTGTGCAGGAAGGGCAAATAACAGCCCTGTGTGTGCTGCCAAAGGTTTTGTCATCTCTTTTCAGATGATTTTCTATCTTCTGCTGCCACTGTGTTCTGTATTGGCAAGTGCAGTGCATTCATTCATGTCATCCCGATAAACATGTCAGCAGATTTGAGAAAGCGAATTAGTTTCTGCTCTGCCAAAGCCAACCGATGCATGCCTGTGTTTTCCTTTCAACACAGAAGTGTGGTTTACTGGGATTTACCAACAGTTACTGAGCAGGATTTCAGTCCCCATTCATGTTCTGTCTATTTTTGGATCTAGAATTTAATGGTAACATTCGGTCAGCTTCGAATGTCAAGCTGATTTTAGCTAAGAACTTTCTGATGTTATCTATTAGAAGCAGATGATTTATTTCTCACGACTACCCCCCAGTCAATACATGAGTGTTTTGCAGTACTTATATCATAACATTTACTGTGTATCAAAGTCTTTTCAGATCTACAGCATGTGTCTAACAGTCTACACAAAACTGCCTTTATATCTATATCTTATCTTTTACAGCTAATCCAGAATAAAAACTGCAGGTGTCTGTATTGCAGTGGTTACAAAATGGGAGCCCTTCTCCTCCCCACTGCCAGCACAAACTGCCCGCACAAGCCAGAACTGTCGCCGCTGCAGTGACAGCAAGAGATGGTCTCTCCCCAGACACATCCTGGAAGCGATCATCTAACAGCCTTAGTCCTCCTGCCTCCAGCCCAAATCAGATCAGAATCACACACTCCCAATATAATACCCAGACAAAGACATCTTCTGCTTTGTTCTGTAATCAGATGTACCCAAGGGACTAATTAGGCATGGTTTAGACACTAATTGCTTGGCAGCCCTGTTTGGCTTCAGATACCTTGTTACAACAGTTGCATGAGTGCATTTGTTTCATCTAATCAATGGAAGGAAATCGGGTAGGAGCCTGGTCTGCCAAAGGTGTTTTCAGTCCCTGTAGCACCCAGGTAGAAAATAATGCACAGTCTGCAGAGCTCTGTGTTGCCTTGGCTCTGAAGCAAAGCACCTCTCCTGGCTTGTAAACTGCACCTGGGACTCATGGAGCTACAGTTTATGGTGTGGGAACTGCCAGGCACAGCTCAGTCCTTTGCCACGTGAAGATGACATCTGATCAGTCGGGTGATGCTCAGAGGCACCCTCAGCATCAAACGGTCTGCAGACACATGAATAGTTTGGCTTGAAAGAAGGTAACGTGGCATGAATGATAAGTAAAATCTTCATGAGCAGAGATGCACAATATTAAACGCATCACTAGTGTGGAAGATTTGTTTAAAGCCAGTAAGTCTTCCCCTAAACAGAAAGACTGGAAAGGTTGAAATGTCAAATTCCTGTGGGAGAGAAACTCTAACTTTCCTAACTCTGCCTGTTATCTCCGTGCAAACTGCAGAGCAGCCTCTTACCACCAGGCAAAGCTCCGGTTTCCCAACACACGTGGATCCTCATGTTTGAGGTTTCGGGAGGCAGAGCCCTTTGGGCTTGCTGCTCTGCCTCGTGACCAACACAGAATAAAGCAGGCTCAGTGTAGCTCTCCAGACAGCACATTCTTTCTGAAGTCCATGTCCTGAAGAAGCTCACTAAGGACAACCTCACAAGAAACCCAGGCAACTAATCTCTTGGGATTAGACACTGTGCTCCCTTCCCCCATGCCACTCGCTTCTGGGCAAGACCAAATAAATACCATTGCTTTAATTCCAGACCAGCAGCTCCTCCAGGGAGGCAGCTCCATCTGTGTACAGCCTTTTGTAGATTTTGGCTGTGCCATGTGCATCTCTACTAAATGTATGAGTTTAGATGTTCTGTTAACTACATTTACCATTTTTCTGCTGCTGCAAACTACAGAATAATTTTTAGCTGACATATTCTACAGAAGTTGAGTAGGAGAGGGCTAATCTCCTGTGACAAATGCTCCTAACCAGAGAAGTATGCCAACATCCTCATGAATTCTCTGATATAATAGTTTGAGGGACTTCTATGATCAGAACGGACTTATTCAGAATATTTCCTCAGAGAAATCAGTGTGTCTCACAGCAACACCTCCCACCACTAGTGTCCTGAGCTCACTGACCTCTTGCTCCTCCGAGACCTGCATCTGCCATCCAGGAACACTCACAGTTATGAGGTGGAGCAGGTACACCAGGTCAGGCCTTGGAAACAAAGAGCTGGAACTGAATGGGTTTAAGAACTTCAGGAGAATAAACAAAAAAAGCCCAGAGGCTAGACGTTAAGCTGAATCGGGGCCAGTTGAAGATGATTTACAATAACCACTACCAATTTACAAATAAATAATAATTCTTAGTGGATTTTTCTTCTTTCTTGGCTAAACAGTGAATAATTTAACCTAGTTCAAATACTGATCCAGAAAATAACTTCGTTCTATTGAGTAAACACAAACATGTTTTGCTGGGAGGCCATGACTGAATTATCCTGTTACTTTCCTTACAAAACCCTTTTCCCCAGTCTTGGCTGCCATTTGCTCTCAAAAAGGAAGCTAAAGTAATTGCTCCAAACAATAGACTTGCTAAACATCATCTTTGCATAGGAGTTTGAGACTCAGATTTTGTTGCTGAACTTTCTTGCCAAGACAAGTTTATGGTTCTTTGAAAAAACTGCCACTTCCAGGTATTTGTTTTGCTTTTTTTTTCCACTTGTGAATATGAAATCCTTCCATTTATCTGCCCAGGAAAATACAAGCTTCTCCTTAGTTGGTAAAAATCTCTTTTCCATGGGTACAGGTAGTTTTTAATTCTGCTGCCAGGAAAGATGATCATTAGCTGTAAAGCACTGCTCAATCCAAGTTTTGCTGAACAGAGAAGTTCTGACAGGAGACAAGAGGCCACACAGATGGGGCAGCAGGACCCGTGATGTCTGAACTGCCTTTTGTAGCAACTCCCAGCCCTCTGTCCGCAGCTCTAAAGGAGTCACCAGCCAGCACTGGCATTTCTCCTCTCTTGGCTGCTGACAAGCCTGACCCTGTTGTCTGAGATAACACCCCCACACGTTGCTGTAAGCTTGTGTCACCCCACCAAATACATAAAAATAGCTTCACTTGGGGATTAAAGCCCTGATTGCTGTGGGCAAACCCTTGCTTAGGAGCACATAAGACCAGGCTTCCTCCCGTGGGTGGGAAGGTGGTGGCAGGGAGACCCAGTCTCATGGGCAGAGCTGCAAAGACCCAGCCAGCTCAGCTGGCACCTGAGCTCTCAGAGCAGTATAACCAGTCAAGATTATACAAACACAGCTTTGCTCTGGAATGAGTTTTAGGTATTTCAAAGGCCAAGACAGATCTCCAGCAGATATTCCTCATGTTTTACCTGTTTTTATACATATGAGATTTCTCAGAGAACAGAGAATAGTCTCATGAAAGAGTTGCTAAAGAACCTTTCAGCCATAACATCCCAAAACTACAGGAAATGCTGGAATGGTAAATAATAAATATTTTCATAAAAGCAGGCTATATGTTGTACTATCTCTGTTATTGTCTGCAGCTGGCAGGCCCCACCTACAAGAGGTACTCTTAGATAGTACTCTTCTGTAATACTTTGTTGTTTGATAAGTATAGCCAAAGATCTGTGAACAGAGACAACTCTATGCACATACCTCTTCCCTGCTGCACACAGGTAGAAAACTTCAGCTCTGCTCCATGACATGCTGGTGCTGTGCCCCAAAAGAGCTGTACAAACACACCTACAGCTACATCACTGACCTGGAAAGGAGCAGAGATTTGGGGGAAGAACTAGCAAAAGAGAGTGGCTGGTGGCCTGTTCTGCTTTATAATGAGGTGCTGGAGATGCACGTTTCATAAACGGAAAGCCACAGGCACTGCTTTAATAACAACCAGCTCTTTGTAGCTACTTTCTGCTGTAGCTGGTTGCAATAAGTAACTGAGTGGGAAGCTCAGCTGAGGACTGTCATTAAGCTCTGGAGTTTTCTCCCACCTGGACCCAGAGCTAACTGGAAAGCTGGGGCAGACTGAAAGACCTACTGATGAACAGTGCTGATGGAAGGACTCTGTCCTGCACTTCACATGGAGGACATGGTGAGCAGGTCAAAAATGCTCCTGCAGGGCTCTGTGTTGCTTTGGGTCTCATGCAAAGCACCTCTCCTGGCTTGCAAATGGCATCCAGGAGAGGTTCAGCTCTAAAAAGAAGATAAAAGAGCTGCTTTCAAAGAGGAAATGTGCAAATTAAAGGTGTAACTGGATTAGGCTGTGAGTATAGCTTTCTTTGAGATTTTTTATGTCCCATGTGCTTAGTCTTGATCATACTCATTACAACAAGTACAGCCCAGGATTGTTTAAACTTGGAGCCAGGATGGTGGAACAAGAGCCTTTGGGCCACAGGGTCTTGTGGCTGCTGTGAGCAGGTTGGTAGGGAGGTGTCAGGAAAGCGACTGTGGCTTTGGGCTTTCTTCTGAATCACACATGCTATTTCAGGATGAACACAGGACAACAAAAATACACAAAGAAGTGACACTTCTGCTTTTGTATTTTTTTGGTTATTTTTAACACATTCTTGCCTGATGTGTTGTCCTGCCTCTTAATGTCTCTACCTTGTTGTAACTGGAAGATCCACAAAGACCCTCTGAGCACTGTTGATTCTGCCTGACACTGTCATCCAGAAAACGTATGAGATAATGCTCTGATTTGCAGATGCACAACATGCCAGGGCTAGCCACAGGGCAGACACCTACCCCTTTGCCCTCCAGAGCAGCTGCTGGGTACCCTCATGGGCATCTCTGCAGACCAGGACCATGGAGAAGCAGCTGATCTGCTTTGGAGTCTGTCCTTAGGGCTGCTTTAAGCAACAACAGGAAGATAACCAATGTCTTTGACCCATCCTGAGTAGGGTGGACTCCCATTTCGGGAGCTGCAGGTGTTTATGGGCACATGTCCTTTATTCATCCATTGCAAATGTGAATACTTGGACACATATTGCAGCTTCCTGAGATACTGCAGTTCTGCTGAGTTACAGCAAGTAATTGTGTGTGCTCTGAGCCCTCAGCAAATGCAAGTTAAAACTTATTATGGTGCTTTGCCTGGCTGCTGATCCTTGAACGTACACAGCTTGCTACTGAACCATTTCAGGCCCGCATTGCCAGGATCAGCACTTTGGTTTCTGTTTGTTTAGGAGCCTGTTGGGAGGTCACTGAGTACTGCAGTGTACTCACCTCCTCCCAGGGTAAACTCCTTACCCACTGTTCTAAATAAAGTGACATTTGGATTGAGAAGCTCATTTCTTTTTGTGGGGAAGCAGTTTGCACAGTAAACAAAGAGGGGAGAGAATAGATTCAGACTTCATTTATGTGAAGACATGGAAACTATAGATTACTGTTCTGCTGTCTCATTGCTTGAAATGACAGACTTAAAGGGTTTTTTACATAACATTCAAATGTTGTCTCTTGAGTCTGTATTTAGACACTTGTTCAAGTTTTAAAAGTAACAAATACCCAGAAACTCTTACTAAGGTCAGACAGGATGTTTCTGGGGTGAAGAGAGGACTAAGATGCTCAGTCTTCTTTTGTAAACAGACTAACTATAGAACAGTATTCTAACTTCTGGCTTGTTAATTTTTGTAGCTATAGTCTGGAAGCAGCTTCCTCTTCTGAGCTGACCTTGGAAAATGTGTTGGGAGTATCTTCTGCTTTCCATATCAGCAAATGTTATTTGCATCATAGACTCCTTTTTCCTTTTAAAGAAGAACAAAAAAACAACCAAATCATGTAGCAAAAAACTGCAAACTAAGAACTTTATTTCATATTTTCAAACTAAAATATAAGTTTTAAAATCTGAACCTTCTTTTCCACAGTGCAGATATTGTAGTGTTTCTGTGTTTAGCTGCCATGATTTGGTTAGTATAAGCCTGTGTAATGCAGAACAGTAATGCTGTCTCTGTGCCTTTGCCGTTGCACATACCAAGACTGTTAAGTGTTAAAATACTTCTTTGCTTTCACAGGAATAGTTCCTCAGTGCTCTGGGAAGGGATCAATCCAAGCAGTGGAGACAAGCTGGCTTGCATGCCTGACACTTGGACCCTGAACTGCCACATCTGCACCACTTGTAATGGTGAGTCCTGGGAGGAGAAGCTGATGCTGTTGAGGAAGAGCAGTGACAGGAGTGTCTTGCTGAGCCTGAGGCTCAGGGTAACGAGTCTCAGGGATACTTATGGCTGTCTCAGACAGCTGAATATACTCTGAGCCACATGAGCTACCTTCAGGGAGAGGAGCACACGGGATCAGGGCTGACACCGCATAGCTCCGCTGGTGGACGTCCCCAAGTGGGGAGGAGGAATAAGCCACCAAGAGCTCCCCATGCCACATTCCAGCCCAAAGCTCCATGGGCCTCTGTGCTCTTCTATGGGTGCCAGGCTAAAGTGAGGTCAGGCACCCTGGCCATCTCCTCACGGTACCGTGAAGGCCATGGCAATGCCTGAGCTGATCCCAAGGCCGGTCAGATGGCAGACCACTGTTTTGTTTTCTCTCCTGCACCGTCATCCCACATGCTTCTTCAGAAGGTCTCATAGCTACTGCATCAAGTCAATGTACAACCCAGTTTCAAAGAACTGGGTTCAACAAAGGAGAATCGCATTGGCAAGAACTAAGATAACCACCAAGTGTTCATCTCAGCCAATTAATTCCTGGCCTGTGCTGTATCTTTGTCAAAACAGTCCAGATCCAACAAAGAATGTTACCACAAACTAGTATGTTTTAGCAAACAGATTTTCCAGAGAATGTGTGTCAGAAAAGAAGCTCAGAGCTGCATAGCAAAAGCACAGTTCAACATTACTGGGGATGCTGCATCATTTTGTGATAGGATGTAAATAACTTTTCTCCTGCGTTAAGAATTTCACCCCAGAATTGCCATGTCACTATCCGATAGTTTTTGTGCTCCAGGTGTTAGGAACTGTATATTTGAAGAAAAATTCAGCTAACACAACCATCTTGAAAAGGTTGCTGGAATGAGCACTCTCTCTAGTCTTGTATGACTTGCTGCAAACCTACATGGAGTCCAGAGATACTCCAAATATTCTAGGATGTTCCAATGAACACAATGTTCCTACTTTCAGACTTGGCACATTTTATCTAGATGCAGTTATTACCTGCACAGGCTCATACCACCAACCTGACTGAGATGACCTGGCTCCTGAGAAGTCTTTGCTCACAGTATTTAGAGAAAAATCTGTCATCAGTGCTGCAGAATCCAGATCACTCCAGGAGTCCTCCCTTGCTCTTTGAGGTATGTGAAGAAAAGTCTCATTAACATTAATAATAATAAATTATGCAAGTCTTATTGCTATTAAAAGGAGGATGCTGAATTGGCAAGAATTCCCTGAGCCAAATAGATGGCACCACTCACACCTGGGAATGCTACGAATGGATGCATTCCAAGCAAAAGGAAAGGATACAGGATTACATGCCTTGGAAGACATTAATGTGGGCTGTACATCCTCACTGAGCAGCTCCTGCATCCAGCCTGCTGCAGAATGTTTTGTAAAAAAGCCAACATCCCCTCTCTCTGTTGTTATTAATGTGATGAAAAAATTTACCTTCTTTCTGAATTGTCTTAATTAGTACCTAGTTTCATTAGTAGCTATTTGCATCTTGCTTTCAATTTTTGCTTTTTAGGTCAATTTAAAAAGTGCTTGTACTTGAAAATGCATCCTCATGCAGGCAGACTGTGAGCAAGTCACTCTTCTTTCTTCTCCTGGATAAACAGACTCCTCAGTTCCATGTTCTCATGCTGAAGGTATGTTTCTAGATTGCAAGTAATTTTTGTGGTTCTCCCTTGAACCTCTTCCAAGCATTGAGCACCCTGGAATATATTTACATCAGAATGGGATGTGCTGGATTTTGTTTGCCTGCTTCTCCCCCTTCTACTCCCTCAGCTTCGTGGAACAAACTTTTGCTTCATATGCACAAGTGACGATCTTGAATGGATCTCAAGTTCAAATTACTATGAATTAATTTGTGTGAGAAAAGCTGTTTGAGCATGATCTGAGTCACTCGTATGCCTAGCAGGGAGCCATTTCTTTTTCTGAGGAGTTTCTACTGAAAAAGGGAAAAACATTTAAAAGCAAGACCTGAGGCTCACAATGAGGTTTCGGACTGCACCGGGGCAAGGTCTGGGTTTGCAGAAGTCTAGACAGCGGCCGCCACATCGTGCGAGGGTGGCTGGAAAGCACCGTGCCCTCAAACCAGAGCAAGACACCAGCAGTCAACAATTTGACTTTTTTTTTTTTTTTTGTCCCATTACCCAAGGAAATATTTGGGAACAAAGAAATTCACCCAGGTCTAATACATTGCCTACCTTGAGCACTATTTGTCAGCTCCTCTGTAATTTGCCCACTTTACTAGTAACCTGTTCTCAATTACACGTGTGATGGAACGTGTCAGGCAGCCACAAAACACCAGTGATGGGGTAAAGCTCAACTGCTCCTGTCTCAGCCCGTGGGGACTGATGACAACAGGCAGGGAGTGACTGCTCCAAACTGAATGAAGACGATGACTCAGTGTCCTCTGTTACTTCATTCCTTCAATTCTGGAGTTAGAAATGCTGATTGAGTACTTTGTTGGTCTCCTTGTATTGCTTTTTTGCATTGCTGCCTAGTACAGGCAGATGGAGAGGGCAACATGGAGAGGAGTCAGTTCTGGTCATTTCCAGGAGCCCATGTTCTTGAGGGAGAGTGAAACTAGTTGAGAGGTTGAGTCAAGTTTTCAGGAGAAGGACTCCACTGAGGAAAAAATAAAAATCTTAGCTACTTAACAGCATATTTTAAACCTTTTCAGCTCATTAGTGAGAAGATGACTACACTGGCATATGCAGGATTAGTTAATACTGATCTTCCATCACTTTTCATTTTACTTTTTAGCAAAAATCCATAGAAATTACTTGCAGTGGTAGTATGGTATCTTTCTGCAGTAATTCTCCATTTTTGAGGATATTTCAGCTTGGTTTTAGGATAAATTCCAGTATGATAACATTTCTTCCTTTGCACTCTCGAGGTCATGGAAATGGAACTTCAGGCATTCAGCAGCCCAATTTCAACCCTCGTTAGGCCTGTTCATGGAGTAAATGAGAAGAGGAGATTTTTCTTCAGGCAAAGTCTGTGTGGAGGCAGGAAACTGGGAGTGTGCAGCTGTGGACAGAGCTGTCAGTGACTGCAAATTCAAAGCTCACATTTATCTTGCTGCAGAACGGAGACACACAGCAATGATTTTTTTCCCCACTAACAAATGTCGAGATGAGATACGCCCATGAAAGCTTAATGCTCAAACCTGACCCTGAATTTGTGAATAAAAAGTAATGTCCAGCAGGATTTACAGCAGCGTAGCAGAACTAGGAAGGTAGTGAGCCTGTTTGCAGTGCATGCAGGCAATTGTCAGCAATCTCTTGTAGGTCCTCCTCTCTCTCTGCCCTAAACATCTTTTTCTATGAAAGGAGGAAAGTTTGCAAAGATATTGAAGTCCATCTGCAAGGTAACAAAGAGCTTGGTTACAAAATGTGGTAAGAATGGGAAAAACTGGAACACTTTCATTACATTAAGCTAAACCAAGACAGAAAATGTGTATTGTTAAGAGCGCTTCTCATAATGCATGGTTTTTTTTCCAAAGGCATAACACAGTTTGTTCTCAGGCTATCAGTCACAGAAACGTCCTTGATGCTTTCTAGTTGTTTCCAGTGATACAGGTGGATCTAGCAGCCACTGCAGGCTGTATTGTCTTTATCTCCTGGAGCACGGCATCTTCCTTGGTGAGAAACACTCTTTACAGTGCACCGTGTTCCAGCAACCAAGACTTCTGACATCTCCATAAAAGAAACAGCTGGCTGATATTGTGATATATACTGGAAATGTTTCTTTGGTGTAAACTGGTGCTGCTTTGTTGCCTCAAGTAAAGTTTTTCTCTTTTACAGCAGATGAATACTTGCACTTTTATACTACAAAGAGCCTTCAGACCCAATTACATGGCTAAATTTTGCATGACCAGCACTGAATCTCATCTTAAAAATAAAAAAAAAAAATGTAGTAGATGGGTGAGCTGCTAGAAAAATGTGACACTTGGAGAAAATCCAGTTGATTTGGTAACAGTGTAAGACTGTCTAAACTTGTGGTAGGTCTCTGGCTACACAGAACTACTCTGAATATTGCACAATGAGTCTAGGAAGTTTGTGATTTTCATTCGACTCAAATCTCTCCTACAGTGTAAATTGATGGTGTATGAGCAATTGGCCTGACCTAATGCTGCAAAACATTCACTTGAGATGATATGTTCAACTAAGTGCATCACCTTGTCTTGTCCCATTTGTGCAAACATCAATGCACGCAGGGCTTTGCTAGCGTTAAAGCTCACGGTGGCTGCTGCTCTGACAAATCAGGGCACTTGTGAGACAGAAGGGGAGATGGTTATTAGATGTCTTCCAGTATAAATGGGGTCAGACTGCTCCATGTTTGCTCCATGCCTGGCTGCTCCCTTCTCTCCCAGAAATCTCTTACCCAGAGACAGGCCAGTCCAAGCAAACAGGAACTCACAAACAACCCACCATCTCAAGTATGCACAGGCTTTTCATGAACAGTTACCGACAACAAATACATCAATGAAAAAGTAGATATTCATTTGTGGATAACTCACAGGCAGAGAAAAGCTGGCCTTATGTGGCCTGGTAAGTTGTTTGCAATGAATAATTCAACCAGTCAAAGTGCATTTGCTAATAAAAGAGAACGGGAAAGGAGATGTACTAGCGGCAGCAATGTGTTGTCAAGCCAAGATGAAAATGAAAGCAAGAAGTAGGGCACTTTGCTGCCTTCCCTCTCTCTCTTGCATTAATACCCAAGAAAGTTTAGACCCTTTGAAAGCCTAAAAGCTTTGCATTCTGGCAAGAAACACCAGAAATAAAAGAGGGGGCATCATGTCATACTGTTCCTTCCTTGGGATTCTGGAGCGTGCACAAACGCATCATTTCTGTTATTGCAGGTTTGCATTGAGATGGTGCCCACAGGCTATGGTGCAGCTGGCTCAGCTGCATGAGAGACTGAGCAGCATCTCCCCACGAAGCTACTGAGGCTCAGGGTGACCGGTGACCATGGTGGCTGTGACACCTAGCAACCGGTGAGAGTTGCGGTCTTTGCAGCTGTCAAGTTTCAGCCCAGCAGCAGGATTATGCAAACACTAACTGATTTCAAACACGCTTCAGAGAAATTTAGGAGCAGCTGGTGATTAAGAGGATGGTATTATCACAGCAGGTTTCTTACTGGCCTGCGTGACGTTATCAGCTGGACGCAGCATGCTGCCCACCAGCTGAATCAGCCAGGGCCAGCGTTAGCATCAGGGATGATGCATGTTTTCGAGTCAGTGCTGGTCAAGGTGCTGACTCCACTTGGAAATTAATATTAGCAAAACTGGCTGGGCATCTGCAGGGCAGCATGCCTGGCCTGCGATGAAAACAATGTGGAGAGCTGCCGGTTTCACAGAAAAGCTTCCAGGCTTTTCTTTTCCCTCTTTTAAACTTTCACTTGAGCTGTAGTATTTAGGATAATCAGACAATTTTGGGAACATTTCAGGTAAGTCAGAAGGGACATTTCCGTGTGTGTTACAACTCAGTTTCAAGAGATGCAAGGAATAACCTTTGTGTATTCAATGTGCTGCACTCTCACCTTCTTTGTGACAGCATGCTTCCACTGTCATGGCTAATGGTGCTGAGGGAGGTGGCAGCCAGGCTACAGGGAATATTAGGACTATGCTGCTATTTTCATGACACTTTGGACCATATGCATTGAGAAGGAGTATTTTGCTACACCCACCTCTGCAATGGTGTGTGGGATATGGGGCAGACCTTGATGTAGGGCTGGAGTTCAGGCAGAGCTCTCTGTAGCTGATAGCTGGGTGATTTTCCCTAGCTGAGCCTCAGTCTTCTTATTTGTTCTTTGGGCACAAGGGGCATTAACCTTATTGGTAAAGCGTTTGAGATCCACTCAGGAAACCCCCTTGATAAGAGGAGAGGTTGTTATTAAAGCATTTAAAATTACTCCATGACTGTTTTCAAACCCTACTTTGCAACATAGTGGAAAAAATGTTTATCAATATCTCTTTCTTCTCCTGACTGCTTTGCTGCAGCCCCAGGTCCTTGCTTTAATACTTTCCCTCTTGTGCTCCAGTCTCCTCCTGTAATCCTTCACTGCAGTTCACTGTTAACCTAGATACCCCATGGCCACCTAACCATATGGATGTCTCAATTCTTCCTAGATGATCCTTGCTCCAGGGGCTGTTAGAACAAAATATTACTTGGGAATAGGCTCTTTCTCCTCCAGTTCTCATCCTGATACCTGGCAATGACTGGAGCAATTCTGCTTGCCTTCCCCAAGGCAGAAACTTCTTTGCTGTGCTTCTTACTGTCCCATTCCCAAATGCTGCAGCCCCTCTCATAACTGATGGTGTGTTTCAGCACACACAATCTCAGCTGGGTGGTAACATCAACTGCTGACTGTTTTGGGCAGAGGATGGATATACATCTGTCCAATGAGTAATGCACTGTGTGTACAGTGGGTTGCATTAATTCTTTCTTTTATGAGGGCAGGCAGTGTTTGCTGACTTCCTCTTCTGCGGAGATGAGAGTGGAAGCATCGTGCCTCCTCACCAGAGCCAGCCTCTGACATCGCTGCTCTTTGTTATTCACACACCAGAGACCAAGACTAACAATGGTTATTATATACATTATTCAAGAGAAGAAGACAGAAACCGCATTAAACAGAGTGCAGTGAAACAGTTCAACAAAGGGCAGCTTTCCTCAAATGTGTCTTAAACATCTTAGTGCACTGCTGGGATGCCTAAAATGCTTTTGAATTTATCATACATATGTATTTCTTAAGGCAACCAGTCTTTTTCCTTGCAGGGCACAGGGAATGAAAGCACTTAAGAGCAAGAAAAGGAGGCCAGTTCATTTGGTGACCAAACACAGGTTGCTATTGTGAGAGCCACTTTTGAAACAGAATCACAGTCAGAGGCAAGGAAAGGGACACCAGCCTTGCATGCTACCTGAAGCTGTCAGTTTAACTGCCTCCAGAAGATGGACGGCAGCTCATGGCTCATGCCTTGCCACAGTCAGTGTCTCAGCAGCCCCATTTAGGGCCATCCCTGACCTTGTTGTACAGGGCATGTGCTCAGCCTGGAGGACTGGGCTGCTCAGCTCCCTCCACCTGTAGCAACCCATTTCCACAGCTTCCTTTGCACACTGCTGGTGCTCCTTGCAGACAGATGGGGGTCAAGGTGATCGGCCAGAGGAAGATTTCAAACCTTGTTACAGTGCACTTGTTCTCAGTTGGGATTTACATACCTGGCACACTCATTACTTGGCCTCTGCTTTCTCTTTCACCATTAAAATTAAGGAACCTTTGAGGGTGATAGGAAAGAAGAGAGCATTCAGCATTTATTATACTAGCTAAGGAAGAAAGCTATGGCAGAACAGCATATTCCCTCCAGGCCTGCAAAACATCATGTCCCTATTTGACTTTGAGACAGCCCAGGGAAGCAGACCCTTCCCAAAGCATCAAAACTTATTGCCCCAAACTTGAGGTTCAGGAGAAGCTGCCGGCCTGAACAACTAGCCTGACCTAAGCCTGAGCACAAGGCTGTTGGGAAGAGGCTGATTTGCACCAGGAATTGGCAGGGGCAGTGCAGCACCCTGACATCCAGCAACCCAAAATCCAGCACTTCCCCACGTCTGCATGTCAGAGCGGGGAGCCTGATGGCACCAGCTCGCTTGTGGTGGCATGGGCTGTGGAGCTAATGTCCCATGGGTAAGCTCATCACAACTACGCACCAGAACTATCTGCAGGACAAGTACATGGTGTTCCCCTGCTCCCGACACCACCTCTACTCTGCTATTTCCTTCAATTAACCCCATGGCCATTTCCCAGCTGGAAGTAGCTCCCTCACACCCAGTCTCGCCAAGGGTTAGCACTGTGTTCAGGACTGTTAACACCTAATGCTGTTCCTGCTTTCTCCTCTGAACTTCCCCAGCTTTGTAACTGATCAGTTCTGAAAAGGATGCATTTTGCAGAGATGCCCTCCTTCTCGCTAGCCCCCTCCCTACACCCACAAGCCACCCTGAGGGCTGGCTGCACAGGCTGCAGAGAGGCAGAGGACGGTTTGACGGAGCTGCATGGCACTTGAGTGCTTACGAGCTGAGTGGAAAAAATGTTGAGCAGTGGGAAGCAATGATCTTTCAATAACCACTGAAAAGTGTATAGTCAGACATTTAAAAGCAGCCCTGGCAGATAAACAAAGAAACTCTGGGTGAACTAATCCAAAAACAACAAAAGAAGTTTTCCTTTGCCCCTCCTGGGTTAGAGCATTGCCTTTCCATAACATCAGCCTGTCTTGCTGTCTCTTTCTCGCACTCACCCCATGCACTCCAGACCAAAAAGTGTTCAGAAAGGAAAACGTCTCCACTGGGGCAACATTAATTTGCAGTTTTTTCGGTAGCACAATGCAAGAGGAGAAAGAAAGGGGGGAAAAGCAATGAGATGGCACAGTGCATGGGGTAGGTCAGCCTGCGAAAGAAGTTGAGGAGTAGAAGCAGCAGTGCTGTGCCACCAGCACGTCCCTGGCAGCACTGCACTGCCTGCAACACTGCCTGTGCTGCCTGCAGGCAGCTCTAATGTCAACAGATCTGCCCTGAAGGGCAGGAGGGAGCAGCAGTGGTGGTGGGACTGGGAGAGGGATGGTCTCTTCTTCCTCCTCACCTCAAACGTCTCTGGTCTGTGGAGGGTAGATTTGCAGCATGAAGAGGAAATGGCTATTCAGGGAATGGGAGAAGGAAAGCCATGTAGAGAACACTTACTCAGTTGAACTTAGTTCAGTTACTCAGTTGAGCTTAGTTTATCAACTCGTAATCATAACAGGTCACAAATGACACAGGGCATTGCTTCATGAACAGCTTGGCTTACGCTCCCATCCCAGACTGGATTGGGTTTGGTCTGCTAAATATACATATTTGGCAAGGAAGGAGAGTTCACCTCCTGTCATCCTTTCACAGAGGCATGAAAATGAGGATCCTATTTGCTTTTAGGGTTTAAAAGTGTTTTTTGAAGTGAGTCCCGGGAGGGCTGTGATGACTACATCCCCAAGCATGGTTCCACACCTGGACCCCGAGCCTGCATCCTTGGGCCAGGGGCTATCACCACATCCTTCCTATTGCACTTAATGGACATTTCCAGGCAAACTCTGCCTGACTTGGAAAGTTCCTGCCTGCCTGGAGGTTATTATTTGCAACAGCGCTGGTTGCTGCAGAATGCTGGATGTGAAAAGCAATGCTCTAGGGAACATCTTTCCTCCAGTCCAGGCAGCTGCTTTCTGTGCCAGGCTACACCCAGACATTGCCACATCTCCTAGACACTGAAGAAGCAACTACTAAGACTATACGGAAATGCCCCTTCCTCCTCCATTTAGCTGTCTTAGCAACAGCTCATATAGCATCAGCATTCATGGGGCATTTCTGGCTCCCTTGCACATATCCCTGCATCCCTCTGCTCCCACTTCAGCAGGTCATCTACAGCTTGTTGCCTGTAGCAGGCAGGATACAGGGGCACAATAAGGATTTCAGGTCATCCCTCACTTGCCCAATGAAGAATAAGAAAAAAGTATACATTTGTTGTTTAAACAGACAAAATTCACCAGATTTGCAAGATTAGGGAAATTCTGGATTTTCCTCAAAATCTCTTAATGTCTGGTCAAATGAACACTGTTGTGTTGGAGCAAATATGAAGATTTACAGAAAATAGACTGACATTTTTAGCATTGTTTGTAAGTGCATTTCTGATTTTTGAAAAATGCTGAACACTTTAATATTTAAAAAAGTATTTATGAAAAAATAATTATCCTGTAATATTTTGAATCACTGTGGAAGATGAGTTTCTGGTTTCAAGAGCCTTGGAAGAGACAAATTCCTTTGCTCTTTACAGCTGCAGCTGGAGCAGGATTTCTCCTTCAGGGCAGCCAGCAGCACAGCTGAGCTCCACAGCCTGGGCTGCATGGAGCTGTGTGTCTCAACAGCAGATCCACAACCAATTAGTAATTATTTCTACATTAGTCTATGATGGCTAGTGTAATATTTTCATCATATATTTCTGCACTTTTGCAAACAGCGTAGCCAACATCATATAAGTTAGAGGGAGGTGAACAGGGGGGAATAGTGTGTTTCCATGTAAACTTATCTTCTGTTAGAGAAACGATAGTGTTGTCCAGTGTCTCTGCATGTTTATCTACTCCTGTGCCTTCCCCAGCTTCTTTTGCGGTCGTTATTTCTGCACATTATCTCCTTGAGCCATTTGTCACAGGGAAGGACACTGTGTTTCCCTGCAGGGTGGGACCAGGCATGCGTGTGTGCTCCTGTGAACCCCTTCCCCAGATGCAGCAGCTGCTCATGGCAGTCCTTAGGGCACATATCTTACAAAATGCTACAAAAATAACACACCAGTCAAATAACATGCTGCTCTTTCTTCAGAAGTACTCAAGACCTGGATTGGTTTGGGAGGAAAAGATCCTCCTGTGAACCATCTCCCTTCCCAAAAACTGCTCCTTTGAATGATTTCCCGAAATGTCCACAGGGTTCCAAGAAAAGCTCCAGAACTCCGAATTAGAAAGGCTTTGCTCTGCAATCAAGACCGCAAACATTGCCATTTAGCAGTCTTCTGAAAAATGGTATTTCAGTGTCTCTTTGCACAATAGCAGGAATACGAAGAAATCTCACAAGCACAGCTGGTCTAAATAACTATGCGTATGAAATATAAACAGACTTCTTGGGCCTGGTACATACATCCTGCTGCTCTGGATGATTTCTAAACACAGAACACAGTGAGCATCAATTGACAACTCATAAACTATTGAAAAGGGATGCTGGGCTATTTCTGTGTCCTGAAAGTGTGCACTGTCTGGAGAAAAAGGGAAGGAATAGTTTTAGTTTGGAGCTTAGCTTTAATGAAAAGGTTTAGACAGCTAAGTACATTTAAAAATACCTTGGCCTGTAGTTTCTTTTCTTTTTCCGGAATACCTATTAAATAGCAACTTAATCATGTACTAATGCAAACATACAAATAGCCCAAGTCCACAATTGCTCAGTGAATTCTTTCTTAAGAGGGAGAAAAAGGAGACAATCTATAGCTCTCAATTTGGAAGGCAGTTTTGTCTCTGCTGTCTTTTCACCGCCCACGGACCCACTTTCCCGTGCACTGGCTGTCGATGGCTGCAGAGCCAGCACAACTGCTGTGGTGTGGAGAGCCGGGGGCCTCAGGTTGTGTGTGCTCCAGGCCTTGGACTTCTGCGTGACCCATATACATAACCCCAAAAAATTAGGGCATTGCACCCAGGGGATCAGCCCTGAGCCATTTCTGACAGGAGTTGATATATGACATGAGATCTGCTGAAGGACAGAGGATAACAGGCTCATTTGTCAGCCTGTCCAAAGCAGTTGTCTTGTGGATATATTTCAGCTGTGTCAAATATTTTGCAAGCTGTTATCTCATGCAACTGTACTAGATTTTACAGACACTACCATGGTGGCTTCCATCTGGCTAAAGGGGCCACATTACGCTTCATTACTGTCCCACTGTAAGTCTGGCACTGCTGCACATGCTGAAATCCTGAGAAGGGACTCTGTACCTTGTTTTGATGACATTGTTGACACCAAAGCCAAAAACTGTTTGTGGGCAGTTACGGAGGTGAGCTAAGTGGTGAGTTTGTTTTATTTCTTTCTTTATTTGAGCAGAGAGGGAAATATATGTATTATAACCATATATATTAAATAACATTTTCTGTAATTTACTACTTTCCTCCAAAAATGGTTATTTACCAATTCAGGCAGTCGTTGTTTGATTCTTTCAGAAACATGACAACAGGTAGAGACATGTTCAGTATATATAAAAATTATAATTTTGATTTACGTAATATGCTCAACAAGTCAAAGAATTTTGTCCACGTAAGTAAAAGCAATACTACTGAAATCACTAAATCTACTGATACATTGAAAACTATGACTGGGAAATTAGCTATCTTTTTTAAGAAATAGAAGAGGCTGTGCAAGTCTCTGATACTGGAGAAATCCTTGTAGTGGTGAAGTTCTGGTAACAACATCATCTGCTTCCAGATACCAGGATAAGCAAAAGCAAAGAGAATATTGGAACAGCATGTAATGATAATTTTCAATGTAAAGATTCAAAAAGACAGTGCAGCAGAAAAATATACATTTCCTTCAGACATGCCAAAAGAGCACTGTGAATATTCCTCATGTGACTGCACTGTGCCAAGTACACGGTGTGGGTTCCTGCCTTCGGCGTGGAGGGTCGTGGGGCACAAGCCAGGGCATCTTCATGATCAAACTAGCAGGAGGAGTTTTCTCAGTTCTAACGGAGAGTTCAATGACTTTTTTGCAGCTTTTTAACTCTCACCAGAATATTCCTGCCAACAAACTTGTTTATTTGGACACTTGTGGAAGGTGAATCATAACAAAAGAATCACAGACACAGCTGAAACAGGCTGCCACATGGTCCTCATTCTGGCAGATCGTTTTAGGAAAACGCCACTGATTTACTGCCACTGATATCCAAAATCCTATGGAGAAATCAGGCCTTCTCAGATACACGTGTTTGATTTTTCTGGCTATGCTGGGTAACAGGGGGGTTATTATTTAAATGGAAACAGTAAGTACAGTACAAACAAAAGAAAAAAAAAAAGGGAGAGAACATCATGACTGCTGTGATATCTTCAGCCTCAGCAGCCTGAAAGTCATGTGAAATTTCTGCAGAACATCAGGCCAAGCAGTGCTGTTTGACCTCCAGCTTTCTCTGTAGTGCTGTGGGAGACGTTTTCAGGGTTAAAGAGGAGATGGCAGTGCTCACCGGCTCTCATCCCCCAGCCCATGGTGGCTCCTGCTTTGCTGCAGGGATGATGCTGGCTGCTGGCAACACTCTGAGTAAGGACTGTGCAGATCCTTGGTAGTGTGACGCATGTCCAAACAGCATCACAGCATCAGCCTGCAAACCCCTTGAACACGATGTCTTCACCTACCATCTGGCAGCACCAGAGTGTAACACAGTAAAGACTGCAAGGAGCTCATTTGCTTTGACGCTGGGTAGTATGCAGGGCATTGCTTACCTATATTTCTGACCCAAAAGCCAACCTGCAGTATCAGGAAGATCCACCTTAAGCAGTGCAGAGCACATCCTTGTTTAGCTGATACATGCATGTTATTTTGGGGATCAGACACCTTGTTTATGATAGGAACCATGACCACTGCATGGTACCTTCTTCAGAGCTAAGGAAGGGGCATGGCAGGAAAAGATTCTCAAACTGCACAATGGGAAACTGGATGGCAGCATTCGGATTGTGTACCAGATTTGTGCATGTGATGGATTTTGGAGGCCAGTTCCCCAGCAGCAGTGCAGGAAGGTGGGAGCTCCCCACCGTGGGGAGCCAGCCCGTGGGTTGTTCTCCCAGGATCACTCTGCACCACAGAGGGAAGAAGCAGAAGCTGCTGCGGGCCATTTATCCGTTCTGCCACTTCGGTGTCATGAGCAGGAGTTTGTCCTCCTACTGAAGCTGAAAGATAATCTCTCAAAGAACTTTGGGCATTTAGCATGCCATAACTTAAAATCTTATCAGGATCAAAACACTTCTGATATACAAAGCCATTACAAAGGGTTTTTTAAGGACTTGACTTCCTGTATCCACTTCTTTAGTGGATACAGTCCAAGGTAAAGTCCATACTGGAGACTGTCAGAGTAGCTGAGGGACACTAATGCTGGCACCGCTTTTCTAATGCACCTAAGCTTTGCTATGGGGCTAGAGGCTATCTCCAAAAAATGAGCCACTGTCACTGCTGCCAGTGCAGGGTGGGATAGGATCTTTCCTGAGTGCTCCCCACAAGGGTCCTTGGTGTGCACAGCTGGCAGAAGTGATGACTCTGAGAAGGGAAACAGAAAAAGCCTGTTGTGCTGGGATCTGCCATGCTGGAGCCCAGCAGAGCAGCCCCTCCACATGGTCACACTTGCCCTTCTCATCCATATTCTGGGTAATCAAGTCAGGAATCAAAAAGCTGCTCTCCAAAACTCTTCATAACCAAAGATCTCTCTTAAGTCAGTTGTTTGCTTCATGCTTTAGCTTTTGGAAAAGTTATATCCCATTTCAGAACAGGGGGCAAAGTACTGTACACTGGCATCCAAATGCTCCTGTACAGGGAACCTGTAAAACACCACTACAAAGTCCACAGGCTGGGAGGTGTCCTGGCAGGAAGGAGGGCAGAAAAGGTGTCATATGTCATAACCTTCATCCCCTCGATGCACAGCTGATCTCAAGCTGAGCTGACCCTGACTTTGCCAGTGCTAAGGGGCAAGTCCCACAAAAACACTCAGAAGGAGATTTGGCCCCAAAAGGTGTGTTTGGCACTATTCTGCCCTGAAAAACATAGAAGCCAAAAATCCCAGGCTCCTCTGCTTGGCAGCACCCTTGGCTCTCCCCAGTATCAACAGCCTCTGAGCTGCTGAGCCTGCCTTGCTCCACGGCAAGGAGGCTCCGTTTTCGCATCACTGCCTCCAGCACTGGATACTCCAAAAATTAAGCCAAGGGGGCTTACCGAGTACAAGCCTGATGCCAGGCTCAGAGGCTGATGGGCTATGACACCTACTGCTACTTGCAGTTAGGTGATTATAGGTTCATAACAAGTAAGCAATCAGTTCAGTGCAGTCAGGAACCTGTTTCATCACGTGCATACCAGGGCACAGATACAGACTTGAACTGCCTCCTTCTTCTTAAACTCTTTAACTATTTTCTCCTCTTCTGGATAGCTCCTGAGTTGCTGCCCATGAGGAGTTCACACATCTCCCCTTCAAAAAATGAATGCACAAAGGCATTTGGGGAGAACTGAAATTACTTGTGATGTTAACAACAGATACAGCTGAAAAACACGTTTGTTTCAACATCATCTGTTTTCCCCTTTTTTCACCTTAGGACCTCTGTAACTATTGGAATTTCCAATGGAAATTTTTAAAATGCATTTTTTCCATTACAAGTGACCTTAAGTATGAGAGGAGTTAAACATAGGTTTAGGGAAAACAGCAATGTTCAGGTTGAATGAAGTGTTTTTGATTGCTCAAGATTAAATATTTTTCTCCTCCCCAACTCGCTAACCCAGACCTGTTCTCTCTTTGGTTTTTTTTGACCCCTGAGCTGACAAACGTTCCCCATCCTGTGCCTGCTCAAGTGTACCTGTAATACCAGTGCAGTAGGTACACCTCAAAGTACGTTTTGTGTTTCTCCCCCCAGCATTCTCATTTGCCTTGAGCTCTTCAAATTTGAAGCCTTCATCTCTGCTTTGCAGCACATTTTCTCCTCTGCCAGCTGAGAAAAAGCATGTTGAGCACTGTGACAGCAGAGACAGCCACGCTGAACCCTGCGGACAAGAGTTGCAGCAGAGCAGGCTCACGGAGCTGCGGAAACCAGTCATGCCCCTGAGTGCCAGCATCAAGGTTTCCCTCAGGAGAAAGAAAGGATGCTTTCCCTTGGTAGATTTTTTATTTGTGAAGGAGCCAATCTGACCTCAACAGGTTCTCTTGCACATCTCGCTTTGGGCAGAGCCAAGGCCATGGACCTGTGTTATCCTTCATACCTTTCTTGGGAGTACTCTAGCAGCAGATGGGGACACTGCCCTCTTTCATCATGAGTTTTATACCATCTATTCGTCAGTTCTGCTAGAGAAACCTCCATTCTCAGCCTGACTGGGTGGGCAGCAGAGGAAGCAGCCCCGTCCCCATCCCCACCCTCGTTGTCCCACATGGAGGGTCAACATGGGACGAGCTCCCTTCCCCAGCTGAGCAGTTGGCTGCCTTGCCACACCGACAGTGCTCAGCTGCATGGATGACTGTATTTTGCCACATCACAGGTCATCTGTCACTGCCAAAAGCATCCTTACTTTAAGACATGAGGATTCAGAGGATTTTGAACTTGGCAAAGCATTTCAGAGGTGCATCACAGCACAATGAGTTTCCTTGGTTTGTGGTTTGTTCATTACCTGCACTTCATTTCATATGGATCCCCAACACTATTCACTTTAGGGTGGGTATTTATCACACACTTAAAGCCTGCCACCTGCTCATTCAGGGACAGCTACTTTATCCAACCAGCAGTTTGATGTGTGGAAGTTTCAACATGTTCATCAGTGGCTTGTCTAACTCTTCCTCCTGATCCCCCAGCAGGGAATATTTCCATCCCTGATCCTCCTGCCAACGCCTGCTTAGGGTATGGAAAAGTCATAGAAAAGAGTCCTCATTGACAAAACTGTAAACATGGGCGGCTTTACGGAAAAGCTGGCTAATTATACCTGCTGCAGATAACTGTGCTGCTAGGAGAGAGATAGCACAGACAATCAAATTCAAACAATGAGTGTTTGCCCAGCAGCTTGTGGACTCACAGCAGGCTGCTGGAGGAAGCAGGGAGCAGCTTGTATCAGCTACTTCACGGTCAAGGCCAGAAAAGCAGTAAAGGAGAACTTGGGGGTGATCTGCTAACAGTTTGCATTTGTGGTCCCTTAGAGACAACCACAGCCCTCTGGTCTCAATCATCCTAAAACAGGCCATAGACAGATCACATGTGACTTTTCCCTCTGCCTGTTTTCTTCTGCACTGAGCGTGTTACGAGGAAAAGAGAAGAGAAAGCAGATGCGGGGGCAAGCAGGAGTGTGGACTGTCCCCATCTGAATTATGTTGTTCATACAGCAAGTGAGGAAACACTATGGTCTTACATGTGTGCCACTGAATAAATTATGCTTATAATAATAGTAATGAGGCTGAAAATCAGTTTTGCACACACATGGATGTGCAAGAGTGCCGACAGGAGCTGCCCCCCATGTAACAGGTGATTCCATAAGCCGCTCTGGCTGCCCACAGCACAGGCAGCTGCCTGCACCCATAACTTGACCTGCCAGGCTGTTGTTTTAGCAGTTGTGTCTTCCTAATCCCCCCCGCCACATGTTAGCACTCCCTTGGCATGCCCAGCGCTCCTGGCCACGCTGCAGCTCTGCTTGGCTGGAGCAGCTGGGAGCGTGACGAAGGGTGGACTCCAAAAAGTCTTTATTGTCATGCTGATAAAGATCAAAGTTTTTCTCTTGATGGCTTCATGGCAGTTCCCTGCTGGGGAGCAGGCTCACTGGGGAACGGTGGATCTGTCCCAGGGTGAAGGCAGCTGTCACACCAGTAAGGTAGGGCTGCACGTGATGCCAAGGGCAAATTGCAAAAACCAGTTTGAGACACAGGGACTGTTAGCAAATCCAAGTTCAGAAGGTAAAGCTGTCATTAAAGGTCTTTTGGATCACAGCATACGTGTCACTCAAGACATGTCTGTAGAAAGCATGGGCTTACATTGCCGTGGCCTTCCCCAGCCCATCACCCTCCTGTATCCTGTGGTGATATCACTACTGCCTCCATAATCATGGCTCTGAGAAATCCTGTGCTAGATGGCATGTGGCGACTGGACATGATCAACTTTATCTCAAAGCATCTAAATACTCTGAATAAAGAGTGAAAGGCATCAGATAGACACACAGAATAGTGTATTCAAGGAGGTGGCACTGTGGAGGAAGGTTGAAAATTTTAAAGACTGCAAAATATTGCAAGCCTTAACAAAAAAAGTTAGCCTGTGCCATGGTGAATATCCAACTCACAGGCCTGAAGGATTCAGCAGCTAGGTGACATTAGCTAGGGTAGGACTTGATAGGGGAAGCTTTAAGAATCTTGTTTTGCTCACTCAAAGATTATTATCACGGTGAGAAGAAAATGCCAGGGTCTCAAGCTGAGATTTAAACCTGAGGAACCATGCATGCACCAGAAAGATGGATATATGCATAAAAACCTTCGCCCAGCTGGGGATGCAAAACCATTACAGACTTATTTGCATTGCAGGGGAAAGGGTTTATTTGGTATGTGTTACACAGAGCACATCTTTCAGCTCCCAGGTCTCTGAGGCTGCTCCCAGTGTGGAAGTTAGATTCTTTTTCCCGGTTACAGGACGGGAAAATAGGAGTTTGGCTGGTGAAACAGCACAGGAAGAGGATCAGTTATAGTGAGAGCAAAAATAAATGTTTCATTTTGTCTTGACTTGAACACTCAGCACTTGCAGCCTCCTTTAACTGTTTAACCTCACATTCAAAATGAAGTGTCAAGTGAAGTTGCTTTAAAATGTTGCACTTGAATGTGTTGTTAGAATTTGTATTCCCCAGGATTTGGGGATGATTTACTGAGTTTGATCTGACTCCACGCACGTTCTGTCACTCACCAGGGCTGAGCTTTTGGGGGAAGTTTACTATCAACTGTACAGCTCACACCCAGCTGTTATGAGAAGGGTTGGTCTGATGCTGTTTGTGGTTGGGAAGGAGCCCAGAGGCAATGGAAGGGCAGTGCAGAAGAGTGAACCAGGACCCATGGGGCTGTGAAACTGAATCTGTATTGGGTTTGTGTGGCAAGGTTTTGGTAACAGGGGCTACAGGGGTGGCTTCTGTGAGCAGCTGAGGAGGGGTCAACCCACCACAACCCCTTAGCTCAGAGGAGTCAGCATCCCTTTTTGCAGCCAGTCAGCAAATATAAGCAGGACCTCTGGGCTCACAGCAGGCACCCTCAGTGTGGGGCCTCAGTGGTGAAAAAAATAAATCAGGAGGGTGTAGCTGTGGTCCCAAGGAAGGAGAGCAAGGACACATCTGCCAGCTTTGGGTATCATGATCTCCTTAGCAGGGCACGTCTAGATCAGCAGGATGGCTGGGACTCAACCTCACCAGGGAGCTCATCAGGACCTTTCAAAGTGTGATTTGCAACTCTTTGTAAAACAGATCTTTCAATGTAATTTTTAAATGATAACATTAATAAAGAAATGAAACCCGCAGTGATCACAGGCCTTTAAAATCATCTGTAAAAAAGGCCAGATTTTCCAAGTTTCCTTCATGGCGAGCTGGCCTGACAAATCCATTGGACAATATTGTAGTTATTGCCACTGCTGAAAGTGTGTTTCAAAGGTTAAAGCAAGTATTAGCTACTTAGCAGCTCTGTGACAGAGAAAGCTACCTCAGATTTTCTTCCAGTGCCAATTTGATGGACCACAAGTATATCATGATGGAAAAAGCCTCTTTTCTCAGATCAGGAGAGGATACTTAGTGGCTGAAAAACGTTTTCATGTTTTAGTGCCTTTGGCAGTGCTTCATTCTCAAATTTCTTATGAGATAAATGTGTGAACAAAAAAATGAAGTCAATTGTAAAAATATTCGGGGCAAAATCAAAGCTAAGGCCAAAGGTTGCTCACCCATCTTCCAGAAGAAGTGTCTTTTATTCACAGATTTCATACTAGTTGAAGCTGGTCTAGATAGGAACACCAAAAACATGAAAAGTGAGGACAGAGAATGCAAAAACAACAACAAAGAGTGTTGGAAGACATCAAAACTCTTCACCCTGCTGAATTTAATAATGAAATGAGATATTTGTGGAACAGATATGTGTTACACCGTCCATCACAGGAGCTTCTTACTCCATCTGGGTGCTGGTAGCTTTTAGCACTGTATTTTGTCTCTGTCTGGAGCACAGGAGATGATGAAGTCGGCAGAGCTGTAACCACAGACACCACCTGCCCCAAGTGGCTGGGCTGCCTGCTGGTGAGCACAAGGGCCACAAGAGTGGCCCTTGGAGATGTCTTGGAACATCCACACATTGTTAAAAAAGACGGATCTCTAAAGAAATGAAGCTTTGGGCTCTTCTGTTGCAGTGGCTGCTGAGGCAGGGACAAAAAAAGAGGTGCAGAGACCCAGCCCTTAAACCTTGGATTAATAAAATGCCTGGGGCAGCCATTTTCGAGGAATATCCTGGGCTTGGTGAGGCTGGGAGCAGGGTCCCACAGTGCCTTTCTGAGAACCAGTTTGCTCTTTCTGTGTAGGTCGGTATGGCCAGGGCCTGGTTATGTCGGTAGTCCTCCACATGCAGGAGCTGAGGACGTCTTGCTGGTGTGATCTGCCATCCTTTAAAGACCTTCAGTGCCCGCTGCAGAAGCAGGAGGATGTGGAGTGCCCTTGATTGAGTACAACACAGCCTGTTTTCTAATTCTCCCTGTGCCTAGCCCACTAAAGAACATTTTCTTTTTTTTTTTTTCCCTGCAAGAGTATTATTTTCTTCTGTTTTTAAGCCTTGTTGCAGCTATGAATACCCTTCCATCCCACAGGTCCCTATCAACTCTAACAAAGAGGGCGAGATGGGCTTCTGGGAAGAATTCCTTTCTGGAGCTGATGCTGAGGAACAATTTTTATTAGCTGTTTACTGTCCTTTTCCAGTAAATGACTTTTTTTATAGACCATGTTGGTCAAAACCTGCAGGCTGTTGTCAGGCTGGAATGTGAAATGCCAGGACAGTGTCCAGTTAAAAGCTGTTGTGACAGAAGTTATGTGAGTGCAGAAGACGAGGTTTCTGTTCACCCATCTTAATTGGCATAAATGCTCTTCAATGTCAACGAAAGCAAATACTCATGCAAAACATGCTTTTTTATGAATTTATAAAGAATTGCCTGTCCAAATGAATTTTTAATTTTCTACAGCTTCTCCATTGCTGAGCACTCTCCCCTCAGCCAGGACGAGGTACAATCCTGCTCTGGCTGGAGAGGTTTTTTTTGGGACACAGGAATTTTCCACGAACTCCTTGCACAGACTGTCCCAAGGCTGCACACTCCTTGGAGGCATTGTTGAAGTACTGTCTGCAGGACTGGTCTTGCTCTCGGACCTTGTGACTGCTTTTAGAGAAAGGTTTTATGTTTTCTAAGGTGGTTGTCATCACAGTAGAGCTGTTCATTTGTCTTCATCTCTTCTTGCCTAGGAAACATTAAACATTAGCTACAGACTACTGGGTGAGGAGGAGGTATATGGAAAAAAGTTTCTGCACTACTGGAAATAAGTGTGGTGATGATTCCAGAATGCAGACCAGAGTGGAAATGAGCTTGGCTCTTGCCCCAAGAAGGCCAATCTTTTTACAACACAGAAATGCAGTTTTCTTTTTCTCTTTGAAGACAATATTCCTTGTTTTTAAAATGAAACTTACAGGAGTTTGGATACTGACTAGTCATCATTCCAAATGAGGTATTCAGTGGATAACCAACACACAGCCCAATGCAAATTATTTTGGCAGCTGACAGTCACATACTGCAATGACCCAGCTACCTAATAACCTTGCCTAGAGTCAGGGACTGAGAGAAAAAATAATTTTAATGCATCTAGATCAGCAAAAATTAGAACAGCAAGAGCTAAGCACAGGGATCACAGTGGTGGGATCAGGACAGAGAAAGCATTGCTGCCAGCTGGATCCAGCACCCCACACACTGCTGCCCTGAGGACTGACCCATGCTCCTGTGCCAGCGGGATGGAGCTGAGCACCACTTACAGGTCTGGGGACGAGATTATCTCCATTGCAACTACATCCTGCAGCTGTTCCATGCACTGGAGATGCAGCCTGCATGCTGCTTGGGGTCTTGCACAGATGGGAAGGGAGAGAAATCTTAACGTGACTGGCACTAAGAGGTGCTTTCCTGCAACAAACGGGAACTGCAATAGCAGAGATAAGGCTGGAAGGGCTGTAGAGCGGGTAGTTAGTCTGTCCCATGACCCACAGCAGGATGACCTGAACCTGAACCACCCTAGTCTGATTTTTGTTTGCCCTGACTCTGCAGTTCCTCATGTTCTTCTCATCCATCACAAGCAGTTCCTATGCTCTCTGCATTGTCCCCCACATCAATTACAACAAAGTCACATTATTTTCAGCCAGTTCTCTCTTTCCTGCTATGACCATAACAATAAAGCTGAGGGAATAAAAAGCACTGATATGTAAATATGAGCTGATGTGCCAGCACCAGTCGATGCACCCCACCTGTTCTGGGAAGGCTGGTACTCACCAGAGCCTCCCTGTTGTGATGCAGCAGGATCAGCCCTGCCTCAGCAGCTCTCAGCTACCTGGAGATGCAGTTTAGGCCAGGAAGGCTAAGCAGATCTGCCTTGCTGCTATGCAAGTCTGTAAGATCAGGGTGCCTGGCCTGATCTCTCCTCTGCAGGACACTGGAGGAGGCAATAAAGCCTTGTGGTTACTAGACCTGTAAGATAAACTGCTCCTCTCAGTTTATCCCAGACACTGCATTGGATTTGTGCATGTTTGGCCCAACTGGAGCTACATGGGGTGTTTATTTTGGCAGGCATAGGGCAGCCTGGTCTCAGAGCGGGGGACAGTCACCCCCAGCCATTGCCTGCCTGCAAAAAAGCAACTTCTGTACTGGGCAGGGTGCAAAGGAGCTACGTGTGTGTCACAAATACACTTCAACACATGATCCTGCTGCCTTTCATACATGGTGTAGCGCCTGTGCAAACACACATATGGCTGGATAGACAGATATGCTTTTAATGATAACCTATTTTTTCCCCTTGCTAAATATCCTTATCCAAAATCAGCTTATGGGAATTCTGTGAGTCTTATCTTGTTCTGCAATTTTCCTGCTTTAGACAGTCACTAATAGTTCCCCATTTATTAGCACTGGCACATATCCACACCATCTCCCAAGCCCTGGGCTTGCAGGAATGTAGACAGCCCTGCTCTGTTTCCGCTCACCGTGGATTTTGGAAGCTGTGGGATGGCTGAGTTTTGTAGGAGCTGGGAGAACTTTGCACCAGCGTGAGTAAAATGGAGGAGGAGGCAAAGGGTAGAGGGGCAAAAAAATTAGAAAAGCAAGAAGAAAGCACAGAGAGAATGAGAATAAAATATTCAGAAATGTATTACACAATAAAAAGATTTAAAAGTCCAAATTAGTTACTAGCAAATGAGGAAATATTAGGAACACTAGAAATAGTGTCCTTGAGTAGCTAGAACACTTCCTCAGTTATCGAGCACAGCCTCCTGCTCCCAGCCTGGAGCAGACGAAATTATTCATCAGCTGCCTTCCCGTCTCTGTGCACCTTGTTTTACCTTCAGTTGAGGCAAAGGAAGGCGGACTGGAGAGAAAGAGGAAAGAGAGGCCATCTCTGGTAAGCCTGACTGGCATGACAGGACAAGAGTGCATGTGCAGACAAGAGTCCTCCTTGGAGACCCTGTGCATGTTCCAGTTCATCCCATCCCAAGCTCTCTATACCATGCAGAATTGCCTGTGTTGACAGCTTTTTTTGTTTCCTGCCTCCAGTCTTGTCCCAGTGCAGAACCAACTGCATGAAATATCGACCCGGTCCTAGTTTGCCAAACCATCAGTCTTTTCGCCCTTCAAACCCTTCCTAAAAACTCATTTCAGGGTGACGTCGTCCAGCTCTGAGCAGATTGCCAGGATTTAATAATAAGAAGTTGCATGCAGATCTTCGAGCCACAGTAACAAATAGGTTACTGAATGCCAAATTGTCAACCTCGATAAATGCCCAAAATGATCGGCTGTGACCTGCATGGGCAGTGACTGTATTTTCCACAGTTTCCAGCTAACTCTGCTTGTTTTTTCTGCCTGAAGCTACCTACGTCTGACCTTCTGCATCTCATGCCCTCTGGAAACATGATTTTCTTTGGAGACAGTTGTTTGTACTTTAGCTATGAGAAAGAGAATGTGGATTTGGTAGCTTTTGAGAGTCTGGTCTTGCTAGGTTGATAAATTTGGGGAAGTGAAGAGACAAAAACACCTGCTCATTGCCATGCTGCTTTTTTTTTTCAATTGGTCCACAACAACGAAGGAGGGAAGTTCACCCTGTTGATAGGAACTGCAAATAAAGGCTCAAGTCACTTTCCTGCATGCTTCAAAGGTCAATGAGTCCTCTGGAAGCTCAACCCATAAAAAAACTGTAGCTAAGGGTTGTACAAAGACATAATGTGGATAAGTCTGGCTTGCCACTGCTAGGTTGGACATGCAGAGCTCTCCTGTGTGGGCAACCACTGAAACACTCCCCTTGACAGGAAAGAGCACGATTTCAAACAAAATCTATACTGCAGAATGGAGGCAGCACAAAACCCCAGACAACCCCTTTGCCAAAGCACGAGCTTGCCTTACAGCAGAATAAACAGGAGACACTGGTGGTTTCACAACACAGTCCAGAGTCCCACAGCGTGATCTGTTATCTGGCAGCCAGGACAGAGGGAGGGCAGGCAGCTGGCAGGTAACTTGCCTACAGCCTGGCAGGCTGATAACTTTGGTGGGTTATCTACATCCATGTGAGGAGTCTCAAAGAATTCTTTAGTCTTTGAATATGGATACTTTGCATGGGCCAACCTTACTGGATAAACTTACTGATGTTTGTTTCCCCAAAGATGTTTTTAAATAAAGAAGTGCCCAGAATTATTTGAGTAAATGTTTCTAGCAGGAGGTAAATTCAATTTTCTGCAGTTCAAAATATTATCCAGATTTCCATCTGCTTTCTTGCAATGGAAAAAGAACAGTTCCATCTTATTAATCAATTCACAGCACCACTCAGTTGTTCTCCTTGATTGATGACAAGTGTTTTTGACATTAATGTCCTGGTTCTTAGATTCTGTTAATGTTGTGGTTAAGTATTTGCAGAAAACAAAACAAAAGTCTAGCTAAGAATGAATGCCTTAATTCTAATAGAAGAACTTCACACCAACTCCTTTAAAGCCCATTTCTTTAAAGACCACTCTGAACCCGTATGCTTACCACTCTCCCAGTATGTTTTGCAGTTTCTCTGACTCTGGGATACCGCATGTCAAAGACATAAGTTTTTAATTATCCCATCAGGCTTCCTCCCTTTCTTCTTGGTTGTCACCACTCCTCACTAATGGTCTATGATGATCGTAATCTTAAAGCAGCTAGCTTATACATGGGATATCAGGCATACATTGCAAAGATGCATGTCATATGATGTTTCACAGCTTCTTTTTGGACTGTATTGTTTCTTGTGTACACTTTCCAAAAGGCACTGCCTTTTTTGGGGCTTTTTTTCTGGTTAGTGATGTTGACAGGAGGTCTCAGTCAGAAAGGAGTTAGATTTATCACTGAGAAGACAAGCATTATTTATCCCCATAGTGCCTCCCCAACTTTATTTCAGCTGAGCATTGCCTCAGTGAAACAACCTCACAGGTAAGCGACCATAATTATATGCTACCACATGTTATTCAATAACCCAGCCAGAAGTAAAGATTTATACAATGGAAAAGCAGTACAGGAGCTAAGCTACCAGACAAGAAGCTTACATTTTAACAGACATAATCAAAATTCATTTTACTTCTGTAGACACAGAGTCACACTAACGTTACTCTGGCAGTGGCAAAGTCTACTAAGGGTCAGTCCAGCTTCCACTGGAGTCAGCGACAAAGTCATACTGGAGGCAGGGTCAGCCCTCCATCTGTCTGCTAAAGATGATTACAGTAAACCACATTTATGGAAATTCATAGTCTTACAGTTAAAAATGTTCAACTCAAAAATCCAGCATGCAGTACTTCTGTTGTGGCTCTATAGCCAGGGCATTTTCTGATACCTGTTACCATAGTCTGCTGAAGAAAGGACTAATGAAGTCCTCTTTAAACTTATCTTCAAAAATTATGGCCTGTTTTCTTACTCCTAAGTTTCTATATGCTAGTAGTTCATGAAATCAGCATCTTATAAGTGCATATTTTCTACAAACAATATTTCACTACAGCTTTATTTAAAAGTCATATTAAATAAAACTACCCACGGTGTAAATCAGGATGGAAATACCTGTTGTCTATCTGCCCTAACCTCTCTGTTCATGCATGCCATTACGTGGAAAGTCCCTCTGTGTAAACAGTGTTCTTTGTCATCTTCTTAATAGCAATCTTTTTGAAAGGGCTTTAAAAATGTCTCAGACGTAATTTCAAACACTGTCTAACACCATTTTTCCAAATCCACCCTGTGGATGGGACTTTTTATAAGGGCACAGGTTTTCCCCTGTGACCTTAGCCAAAATTTCACCTTTCCTCCCCCAGCTACATCACCAGTGAATGGAGCGAAATAAGAATTACACTGCATGCAGTCAGGTGCTCTTGAAAAAGTTTGTTCACTGTTTCACAAAACAGTCATTGCTGAGCCTTTTTTTTTTACTTTTTGTGAGAAAAGGGAAGCTGGTACCTGTGTTAATGAGTGTTTTTGACCATGAATAATTACCTAAGAACATGCAGTTGTGTGTTTTGCAAAGAAGGCATTTGCTAACTGTGTGTAAAATGAATCTCCACATTTTGACTTCTCACTCAGAATACAGTAATTACAGTGAGTATGCAATAAAAATCTTAAATGTTGCTTGATGACTATATCAGGATGCTAAGCAGTGGTTGTAGCTGAATTAATGGATTTGTCTACTACAGCTTAACTTTTTTTTGTGTATGGAGACATGGGGAAATCCTAATGAAGAGACAACTGGTAAATGTTCAATATGTTTAATACTTTGTTCCCTCATCTAGAGAACAAAGACTTGCCTGTTTCATACTACTGGTTTGGACAAAAGCAGGGCACGGAAACGTGTAATCTGCATTTTCTGAATAGGCAAGATCTACAAAGATGATTTCATGTCTGTAGCTCTTTTATGTTGGCGTGCTAGCAAAATCTGACCCAAAAAATATAAAGTGTATTTTTTTTTTTTTTTGCTACAATTTGCAACCAGAATCAGAAATATTCACAGTTCTGTTGTGTTTGTAAAGCAATGTGAAACATTGACCTAATCTGAACACAGGACTGCCATCATATAGCGTAAAATTGACCTAAGCCTTTAAATCTTTATAAAATTATTACTCCTATCTCCTGAGAGTCAGTCTAATAAACTGATGAATATGTAAGAGTTTCCAACATCCAATCAGAAATCTGTCTGCATAAAAAGAATAAAAGGCTGAACAGAAGAGAGCCTAATTCTTCTCAGGAAGCTGCTACATCTGATGTGATGAGGAAACTCCTACTGTGAACCATGTCACTTCCATCATGTGAGACCACTCTGAGAGACCTTGTCATTTTGTAGCTTCGGAAAATTAACTACAAAATTATTTTTCCTGACGGTTTTGACAATGAAATGTGTTTTGTTTTATACTGTAATGACTGGACTGACAGTCTTTCTCTAAATAATTCATACAAAGATTCGTTACGTGTGACTAGGCAATGCAGATCCAGAAATATGCACCTGTAACATTGGCAACATAGAGAAATAAATACTCATTACAATGAATTTTACTGGGCAGTTCTAGTCAAATGTGCTCTACATTTATTTAATTTTTAAAGAAAAGAGGGAGAATGATCTAATGTTGATGTGCACCTCATCCATTAATAGTTTGTTAGGTAACTGTCATGTTTCTAGAATTTCATTTTTTATGGCAGTGGTGGAAAATAATTAAACACAAAAAAGGGACATGTACTATCACTTTATACAAGAGCTAGCGCCTTGTATTAATGTTCCTGTTTTATGCCTGAATTGATTACTTTGCACTGTTCACACCTCCAGGCATAGGAATGGCTCATCTTTCTGACCCAAAAAGGATCTTCTGTGCCTGAATACGTATTTGCTTTTCTCCTGAAACCAGAATAATGTATTAATACCTGAACCCATGTTTTCTCCTGGTCCTGGTGGAGGTGGCAGAATCAGGTTCCTGGGCTGCGTAAAGTCCCTCACTGGGGGAAATGGTTTCCCTCTTTTCTGGTCCAGCTCTGCAGTGCAGCTCTGACCCCCAGCTCCTTCTCTCCATTCACCTCTGTATTCCCAGAGCAGGTTTTTGCTTTTTCTTTCTCAGTTCAAGACCTCTCTTGAATTAACTTCTGTTCTCCACCACTTCTACGCAAAAGTGTCCCTAAGGCCCTCAGTTTCCTGAGTCCTTCTAGCAATTTTTGGTGTGAATGTCGGTGTGGCAAATGTAGAAATTAGGACAGTTATGAGGTCACCTATCCCAAATCAGACAACCGGAGGCTGGATGGGGAAAAGCTGTGGCAACGCTCCCTGCCCAGGAGCACAGAGAACAGGATGCAAGGGCCCAGGCACCCACACCCCACATGCTCCTCGTGGGAACCAGTCCCTGGCTCCTCTGTGTGGGAAGCCCCTCGCCCAGTGTGCCCACCAGCATCAGCTTCCCCTGAGCATCCTCAGCAGCACCCAATGGGGTTGCTCCTCGGAGAGAAGGGGAGACTGCAAGGGGAGCCCAGAGCTCCTCTATCTGTGCTGCAGGGCTGAGGGAGCCCGAGCTGCCCACGCATGGGAGAAAGGTTGAAGTCTCGCATGTGAGAAGGAGTGGGAACCCAGGGGAAGGCAGGGATACTTATAGGGAAGAAGGCATGCATGCTTGGAGGAAAGTTGCGTACAGGGGAAGAATGAGGGATGCTGGCAGGATGGGAGGAACGCATGCACGGGAGGTGGGATGCAGGCAGGGCGGGAGGTGGGATACATGCAGAACACGAGGGATGCAGGCAGGACAAGGCATGGCAGAGCAGCCCGGTGGGAACGGGAGCGCGCCCTGGCTGGGGCCGCAGCTCCTCCCCGCCCTGAGTGACTCCTCGGCCGCCTAATCGCCGCGCCGGGACGCCGTGATGTGCAGGCGCACGGCCCAATCCGGCCGGGGCGGCGGGGCTGGGGCGCGCCGAGCGCGGGCAGCGGGGCTGGGACACGGCTCGGCAGGACGGATCGGCTCAGCTCGGCACGGCGCACGGGAGGTGAGCGCTATCAGGAGCTCTTCCAGCGCGGCTCCGACTTGGGGAAAGTTGCCGGCGCTCGCCCCGTCGCCCGGAGCCGCACCGGCCCGGGCGGAGCATCCCGGCAGTAGCGGCGGGGAGGGAGGCGCCGACCGGCCCCAGCGGCTCCGCGGGGCCCAGCCCAGCCCGTGGTGCCGTCCGGCTCCGCTCCCGGCCAGGCGTGTCCCCGCGCCGGCGCGCCGGGAGAGTCCCGGGACAATGGGGCGGCGGGACGGGCACGGAGCGGGGAGAGGTCGCGGAGCCCTGCACGGAGCCGGGGCGGGGGGCGCGGAGCTCAGCGTGCATCAGTGCGCGCCGGGACGCGGAGTACGTGTCTGCTGGGCGCGCTCCTGCCGCCCCTTCCAGCCTCCCCGCGGCGATGAAAAGGCACTTGGCTGATTCATTCCCCTGGAAAACTTCAGCCCTGGGCTGAGCGGGGCGGGCCCGGCACGGGAGATGCGCTGCCCCGTGGCCGCTGTTGGTGCGTTTTGTGCGGCCGGGCCGGGCCGTGAGCTCCGCCGCTGGGACAGAGGGACGCGCAGCGAAAGCCCCGATTTCTGCAAAACTTCAGGCTTTGTGCGAGTTGATAGAAGCAGAACCCGGCTGCAAGGGAGAGGAGGTGCTGCTTCCCGCTGCGGGTTCCCGCAGAGCAGTACTGAGAAGGGGCTTCAGTTTGCATTTAACTTTTATCTTTTATGCAGGATAGTGTTCCCAAAACCAGAAAGAGTGAGGAAATTGGACCCAACTTCTCATCTAATTGAAGTGAGATGAAGTGAAGCAGTGGGACAGCTGTGTGGGTTTATTTTTATACATCTCTAATTTGGTCTGGGAGAGGAAGTGTCACCCTGCTCCCCTGAACAATGGCTTCTTGTCGGTAGCCTGCAAAGTGAAGGGGAAGAGCAAGGAATTTTTCAGGAGGTGAAGCTTTAGACTTTCCTTTGCACAGGAAATTCTGGGGCACCCTGGCACTGACTGTGAGCATTGTAATGGATGGCATCAAGTCTTGATGCTCACAGAGGTAATAAACTCTGTAGTGTGACTGTGCACCAGTTGTAAGTTCTTGTATAAGTGGAAATAGGGGCGAGATGTGTGGAAGGGAGTCTAAACTCTGGTTAATGCTTCCTTGGGACAGGCTGCATGTGTCTGCTCTGTAATAGCATCCCTACAGCAGAGCATCACTTCAACTCATTTCTTTTCAGGAGAGCTGTTGGTATAGCTCCGAGCAAATGCCGTTGAATCAGCCTCTGATGTTGTTATTGCTGTTACACAATCCCAGTGGAATGTGTGTGCACATGAGAGCTTGGCTTCCTGTTTTTGGTCAGTCTGTAGAAGAGACTATAAAAGATAATAGATATCTCAGATAAATTGCTTTTGCATGAGAACTTTAAGCTATTGTTCACCCAGTAACACTTGTGACTTCTCCAATGAGCCTGGTAACCTGAGGAAAAAAAACTCCTTAATGCTGGGAGACTTGTTCAGAGTAACTTTAAAGACAACAGCTGGAACCTGGATATAAAGAGGGAATAGTTATAGAGATCAACATATGTCAGTGCTGTGCATAATGACGTATAGAAATTCAATCAGTTTTGAAAAGAAATCTTGTGTAAAGCAGTGCTTCTGGTAGTTTGTCAGTGGAGGGCAGGGTTTCAAGGAGATTAGTGGACATAAGGCGAGTCCTCTGGGTGCAATATTCCGCAGCTGACTTCTGCCCCGGGGGTATTTGATGGCATTCTGTGGGGTGTGTGCATGCAGAGAAATTCCAGATCTGCTGGTTTGCATCCGAATAACTCTTCAAAAAATAGTATGTTATAAAATAATTTGTTAAGAGAAATGTTTTTGAAACACTGCTGTTATCACAGCCTGCTAATCTTGCCAAAAGTTTAACAATTTGAGGATGTTGCTTGGTTGTAACCGAGCTACTTTGAAAGAATTCTTTGCTTGTGAAAGATGAATTACTCATTCTTTGTCTGGGTTAAGAGATCATAATGTGATTATTTAGTGCTAGATATCAAGAATTATGCTTAACCAGGGTCTTTGTTCTCTTATCAGAGCTAATCTGACAAAGTTTCCCTCCCTATAAAGTAGGCAAACGTGTCCCCAGATTAAAGAATACCCAAACCTTCAGAAACCTATTTACTAGTTTTGGCTAGATTATCTTCACAGTGGGGAGGGCTCTGGGGACTGACGACTTCATTAGGTATTCAGCTGATGGATGCTCGGATTTGGGATAAATGCAGAGGAACTCCTTCCCCTGGGGCTACCCTACTGACTTCTCTGCCCCGGGTTTCGATTGTTGGGAGATTAGGATTGTGAGTGAAGGAATTGCAGCCATGTTAAATGGGTTTGCCGGTGAATTCACTCATGTGGGATCTTCTAGTAACTCTTTCCTGTGTTTACTTGGCTCTCTAGTGCAGTGACTTAACTGGCTTTGGAGAAGTGGAAATAATAAAGTTCTGACAAAGGAAGTAAATGAGAATGCTTCTCAGTGATTGATTGAGAAGGATGCTAGGGACAGTAATTAAGTAATTTTGCTTGAGCAGCTGCCAGTGATCTAAGTGATCCAAGGGCCTTGTGAATAGCTTCATAGGTAAACTTCATGTTGGAAGTACTGTCTCTGTCTTTTGTGTAGTAAAACTGCAAGTTTTTCATTTCTGCTACCTAAAGGGGATCTATAAGAAAGCTGGAGAGGGGCTTTTTACAAGGGCATGTAGTTATAGGACAAGGGTTAATGGCCTTAAACTGAAAGAGGGTGGATTTAGACTAGATAAAAGGAAGAGATTCTTCCCCATGAGGGTGGTGAGGCACTGGGACAGGCTGCATCCAGGGCAGCCTGGATGCCCCGTCCTGAAAGCGATCAAGTCCAGGTTGGATGGGGCTTTAGGCAACTTGGTCTGATGGAAGGTGTCCTTGCCCATGGCAGTGGGAACGAGATGATCTTCAAGGTCCCTTTCAACCCAAACCATTCTATGATTCTAAGGGAAATACTTTTTTTTTTTTTTTTTTATGTGATTGGCAGTGAGTTTAGCAAGCGTGTGCCCATCATTTTTCTATGTAGGTAGTTTAATCCACTTCCTTATCAAAGTATTAATAGATGGTAGCTATCAGTAGTAAGCACACTTGATCACTTATGACAGCTACATTTAGTACTTAAGGTTGTCTTGGTGGTGATATTTCAGGTGGTAGTAGCTTACTTGGTGATGTTACCCAAGTACACCCTATCTGTGTTCTTGGTAACCTGTTTTACATAGCATAGGTGTTGTGGGGGGGGGAAGAGCCTGTGCTTTCAGCAAAACCAAGGACTGAATGAGTTCAGCTTTATGCCAGTTTTTTTTCAGGTTGGTTTTTGTTTGTTTTGATGATGGTGTTGTGGTTGATTCTTGTTTGTTTTGGTGGTGGTGTTGTGGTTGTTTTTTTTGTTTGAAGTTACAATGTCTTATATCTCTTTCTTTCTTAAAATGCTTAGTACTGTGGACCAGAATCCTCTAGGGACATTTGTCCCTCTTTAGATACAGGTCTGTTAGCTTGATTTTCTTGTGTGTGCGCTGCCTATGGCAGAGGAAGTGATGGTAAAGCAGCATCTCTCCCATTTGCATTATTCCAGCACAGGTTTTGTACAGATCCAGCAGAGCCCTGCAAGGAAAGCGCAGTCCCAGCTCACTAATGACGTTCAACAACAGTGTTCAAGGTGACTCGCAACCTGCTCTGCTGGGAGGCAGGTGACTCCTGTGGGGGGACATAGTGATGCTTCTGAGCAAGAAGAGAGAAAGCAAAGGTGGAGACAGAAGGACAGAGATGTAAACTGCTACAGAGTTGCTTTGTAGCTTACAGAGAGTAGCACAGGTGAAATTTATGTGGCTACAACTTGGTTTTTATCAGTGTGCCACACAGTAGCAACAAACAGCAAAAGAAACATAGTTGGTGTTTTCTTCAGGCTTGGAGTATTAGTTTTGCTTGCATGTATGTTAGAGTAGTAATTCAGCACAGAAAAAGGCAGATTCTCGTGTCTCAGTGCCAGTTGTTTAAACATGTGACTGACAAGTTATCAACCTGCATGGTGCAATAACAGATATTAATTTTTAACTTATTAGTTACTACTGAGAAGTTCCTTGTCATATTGGAAATAGCCACAAAATGATATGTTAATATTTCTTAACTAATTACTGACCTTTGCATACTCAGTACTTTTTGAACTAAGTACCATTGTGTACTAAGTATTCTATGTATCTTTTTGAACATTGAGTTCATGGAGTAATTAAAGTTGCTAATTACATCAAAAAAGCCAAACATGAATCCAGAAAATTATACCACCAGATACCTGTTAAATACTGAATTTAAGAAGTTTATCAAGTAACCTTAATGTGTATGCAGAGGAAAACATCCTCAGCATCTCTTAATTTCAAGTGTGTTGCAAAACTGAGACCAGCTCCAGGGGGTGATGCAAGGTTGTATTAAATCAGTATTTGTTGGGTTACTCTAATGAATGTCACAATATTGCCTTGCTCTTTTTTATCGCTGGTCCCCAAACCATTTGATAGGCATCTGTTGACATCTTTGCACATACATTCCTGTTGTCACTTTGGGAATTGGGTTATTGCACAAGCAGGGCTGTGTTTGTGGTGAGCAGGTCTTGGCTGCAGTGCTGCTGGTGGGGGTGTGCATGGAAGAGCTGTTTCCCCTCTGACCATCCAGAGAGTAGTTGCTCAGTCTCTAAAACAAAATTGGCTTTCCCTGCTTGTCCAGCCCAGAGATACCTGCAACTCTTGCTGCTAGTAGATGAGTAGGTGGGAATGGTGAGAGGTGTCACCTCTTGATTGAAGGCAATTGAGTGATGATCTGCACCTGGGCCCAGGGTGGTGTGGCTGGGAGAAATGGTGCTAACTGGCCATCCTGGAGGTCCTCTGAGTAGAGGTAGCTCAGCTGACAGTGACTGGGCAGCTATAATTGCTTTCAGCTGTGTGACTGCTGGCCATGAATGGGTTACAGTTATATCCCTTCCTCCACACACTTGGGTTTGGGTGTTCATATGGGTGCACTGTCTCTCTTGGATTGATTGGGTGGCAGGGAATTAAAAGTAGGAATCACCAGCATGGTCTGTGTTGGGAGTGGGTGTGCGGTGGGTGGCACTTAGACAGAGCAGCATTTAGTGCAGCTTTGGTCTTAGCAACTGTTGACTTCATGCTCTTCAGTGCTGAATTTGTTGGTAATGGGTCAAGCTTGTCCTGTCCATCCTCACTAGTGTTTCCTGTCCTGGATGTTCTTCCTGCCTCTTGGTCAGGTTTTTCCTGAAGTGGAGACTTCAGTAATGCCTCTTCATCATGTTCTGTGCTGTGAGATTCACTTGGGGTGCTGCAGCATGGCCTTTGAGAAGTCTCATGGTTTGTGCAGGTCCCGTCCCTGACTGAAGGGCTAGGTTAGGTGTAGATTTCCTCTGCTTTACCAGCAAGCGGCATTAACCTGTCTGGGTGGCATTGCCACACTGTGATATCAGCCTGGGGGCAGGGTATCCCAGCTGTCAGAAATCCTCCTGCCCCGTGTGCAGCCCCCAGCCCACCCAGTCTCCCTTGGCATGTGGCATCAGCACAGCTCCTGGAGTGCGTCTGCTGTGGCATGGAGTACGAGCTGCCTGTGCAGGGCGATGGATGCCCACCCTTGTAATTGATGACCAAAGAGATTATTTGATTACAGATGAAAGATGGGACTCATGAGTGTTTGTGGCTGCAGAGCTCAACTCTGGGCAGCAGGCTCTGTGCCTGACATTTCAGGTATTCAGTGTGACCTTGTGTGATAAGGTTTTGATGTACTCTGTGTGATCTGCCAGCAACCTTTCTTCTCATACTGGCTGAGCAAGAAAACATGGTGAATCAATGGAACTGGAAGACGGAAGTCTCCACTTAAAAGGGCTGGAGAGGAGGGTGGGAGGAGAGGACATGCCCATCTGCCCTCTGCTAATACCACGCTGTTTGATTCAGAAGTTGTGGCATTGGAGGTGATCAAGCTCTTCCTGCGGTGGCCACATCTGACATCAGTGCTGCCAAGAGGCAGCTGCTCTGACAGCAGAACTGCCTGCTTGGCCCGGTCCACCCTCTCCTGGCAGGTCTATTCTCATTACAGGGGTGTGGACCTCCCTGGACAGGGTGCTGAGAGGTGGTTGCCAGTGCACTCAGTCACTGTGGCATCTGCCAGTCTCCTGGGAATCTGTCATCTGTTGGCTTTTTTGTTAATAGATTAAAAATGCCAAGAATGACAAGCAAGTCCTGTCTGGCCTGCTTGGAAGAATTATATCATGTGTGCTCTTCTAACAGCTAGTGTTTCAGATCTGGGTTTTGTGGGTTAACACTTGGGCTAGTCAAAGCTAGTTCTGTCACTGGGCTTGTTAGTGGAGCGATGATGAAGAGGAGGCCTCTGTGTCCCCAGGAGAGTTGTTATCAGCAGAGATGGAGTTATTGAGGGCCATTCTTTCCCTTTTGTTTGTTTTGCTAGTTGATTCCTGTTAGTTTATCTCCACTTTTCAGCAGCCATGAGTCATGAGGCTGACTGCTGCTTGTGGAAATGCAGCATCCCTGTCAGATGGGCTGCTTGCCTTAGGTCCCTTTCCTTGTGTCCCCCTGTGCCAGCTGGTCCATGGTCTCCAACGCCCTGTACCATGGGACAATGTGCACATTCCTGGGGGTGAACTGGTTCCACCTGCAACATCCAGACTGTCCCCAAGGGTGCGGCAGCCTGTGCACTACTGATATTTGGGAATCATTATGGAAGAAATAAAATAATTATTGGTTTGACATGCATCTGAGGATGTGGGGAGCAGGACAACTGTCTGAAAGAGGAAGCTCTGGTTAGGAGTGCTGCCGATTGCTCATGTCAATCCATATGGGCCATATGTTTCTAACCAGTCCCCGTGTCTCATTTCCTTCTCTCAAATGCTTACAGCTGTTTTTCCTGCCTCTTCAGTAGGTTTTTTGTTCCTGTGAAAAGAGTGACAGCTCACAGATGCTGCTAGGAGTCTCTACTGCATAGCTGGGAAAAGAGACTATTACTGTGACCTTCAAGAGAAGCGAAGGTGTAGTGTCTCTGCAGGAGGCCTAATTTCTGATGTTTTGAAGTAAGCTTTTTTTTTTTTTTTTTTTTCTTTAAGCTGAAAATAGTTTGTTGTGTCATTCACAGTTTCCCCATCACATACTGCCCTTAGTGATGGAAGTGAAAGATCAGGTAGTTGGTGCTGTAACTTAGGTGTGGAACAAAGAAAGAAGAAATTATGTTGGCCATGAACGTTTTATCTAGTGTTAAGAGGTGTTCACCATCCAGCCTTGCTGCTATGCTTGTAAAATCTGGGTTGAACTTGTCAGTGTTGCTTAGATGTTGGCTTTTTTCCTAAGAAGTCCATGGCTGAAATGATAGCAGTGCTTGAGGTTCATTGTTGCTGGTCCTCCACTTAGCCTGGTGTACTGTCTCTTCTATTCTGCCTTTTTTGCATTCTGCCAAGAGAAGTAATTGCAGACTTCTGCAGTGGGGTTAATAATCCAGCTCTGATCATGTGAAGGAGCAGCTCTAGAGATGCTGTTGCCTATATGAGTGTCTCACAGTTGGCAGATGGATGGATTTTAAAAGGACATCTGAAGACAGTGAGAGAAGCTCTATGTGCCCTTTTTTATACAAAGGACCTGCGTACAGCAAAGAACATGGGGTTGATATGGCAGAGTAAGTGGCTGTGTTGAGTTGGCTTGGATGTCAAATTGTAAGAAGTAAAACCTAGTGGTGTGTTAATGTAGGAAGTCTGTGTGATGTTAGGTTCATTAAGGTGCTGAGAGCATACAAAACATCTCTGCTCTTAGTGGGTTGGTTGCCTGTTGGCCTTTAACCCTAAATAAGCAAAACTTATTTTCCAATAGTCAGGTCACTTTGGTGGCTTTGCTTTGCCTTTTTTGCAGCCCCAATATCACAAAAGAACAAGGTGTCCCAACAGCTGCTGTACTGTTGTCTGAAATGGGAAATCTTGTGTAGGATCATGGTGGTGTGCCCATGACTGGTGACTCCCAAGGATCTCACTGCTGTGCAAGGAGCCACAGATTGGCTCTTACTCCTGTACAAAATACACTTCTCAGCCCACGTTATAAATGATACTTCATAAACTGCTGTAGGAAATGGAAAATAATTCTGATTGTGTTCTTTTACAGCCATATTCTTTAGACCAAAATACGCAGGGTAAGTCTGGCCCTTCCCTTTATTCACTTTTCATAACCTCCTTTGTTTTAATTTATATATTTTTTTATTCTAAATTCCTCCCATCCCCAAAATAGAACAGACATCAGCCTGCAAGCAAAAGTTGCCAGTCTTGTGGATTATAGTGGCTTTTTGGCCTGGTTGTAGACTGAGCCCCACCCTACGTAGGCTTGGATTAAAAATAGCCTTTCTTTTCAGCAGGCTGAAAACTGTAGACAACATGTTCACATCTTGGTTTCTGAGGCACTGGCAACCACGGGAAGCCCTTCAGCTGTAAAATGCTTCAGAAAAATCTGTTTTTGCTAGTTCATCCGAAAGTGCTAAGGTGACCAGTGTCAGGGAGGTGTACAGCCAAGTGTCTGGCTGCCAGCCACGTAGTTATCATAGATATTGAGTAAAATTTTAGTCATGTTTCTTGCAGGACCTGAGAGAGTTGAAAACAGTAGGCTCTGCAGTCCAGCAGCCTGGAAAGAGACCCTGGTCCATCCTTGTAGTGGAGGGAGTTGGCTGAATGGGATGAAGAGAAGAATGAATGCTGTATCACTGAGCCTTAGGGGTAGGAAGCAGTCAAGCAAGGCCTTTTACTGATTCATTGAATGCCTACCTGGCTTAAACAGTTGTTAAGAAAATACTGGCAGAAGCTTTTATAGTTCATTACACGTGATGGTAACATCTTAGTGTGATAGCAACACGTCTTATGGGTGACAAGAGAGGACCCTGATGTTCTACTCTCTGGGACAAGTGTTTGCGAGCGGAAGAGGTTCCTGGATACAAAGGTGCTTTCATGGAGGAAGGTCCAGCAGACTTAAAGGTCACTAGCTTTAGAAAGGAAGGACAGAGCTCTCACCAGCTGAAAATGAAGGCAAGTGCTTCCTACAACTGCTCTTCTACCTGGTTGTATGAACTTGGCAGAGAGCTGGGTGAGAAGAAAGGGCATACATGCTGCTCTGAGGTCTGCTGGCTATGCATTCAAGGGGAGATAGAAATCTTGGCCTAAGGAGAACAATATTTTGGGGCTACACTGGGCATTAGGCTGCCAGTTTAAGTATCAAGTGGTGTGAGGAGAAGTACAAGGGCCAGGAGGATGCTTCTGCCCCACAGCCTCCAGCTCAGTCCTGTCTGTCCAGACCTGAGCTGCACACTCCTCCCTCTTCTCATAAAACAGGAAAAAGACATTATGGGTGGAAGGTTGACAGCATCTGGGATGGTGATCTCATTCTACCACTGCCTGCTGGAAAAGCCAAGCCTCAAAACCAAGATTTCTCAGGCAAGTCTGAGTGGTTGGCCATGGGATAGCAAAAGGGAAAGAGTCAAGTGTCTCCTTGCTCTGGGCATCTGTTCTCTGCCCCATGAATGTCAGCTGTTGACTTCTTGCATTGTTCAGTTTGTTTTCCACTGTCCTTGGCCATGCTTGTGTGAGGCAGCAAATTGTTTTACACAGTGGTAGCAAATGCCAGCTCCTCCAGCTTAGCCATAAGCCTCTGCGGTTGTTTAGGCCTGGGGTGGGAATAAATGAGCAGGGAGGTGCAATGGAAGGAGGGCAGGGAGATTCTGCCCATTGCCTGTTCCATGACTGTTTATGACTAGCACACCCTGTGGGCCTGGAATGGTTTACATGACCTTGTTGATCAAATGACTCTCTGAAATGCCTCTTCAGTTTTTGTAGACACCGCCTTGGCCTGTTCTGTTTCTGGTTCTTCTATTCTAGACTAGACTGTAAAAAAAACATAAAAATGTGAAATATTGTCTCTCTTATAAAACCTTTGTAAACAGTCATGAAACTGGCTGTGGGAGGATACTAGAAAGATTCAGTTTCTCCCAAAGCCTAGGGACAGCCTTTGTCTAATTTGGTTGCCTGTTTTTACTTTAGCTGTGAATCAAGGGGCTGTTTGTTCATATCTCAAATTCTTAAAGTGGAAAAACTGACTCCTGCAGTTATGTCTTTACTACAGACATTTTTTGCTAGAGGAAACAAAATTTTCCTTAAAAAAAAAATAATGCTAGTTGGGCTGCTTTTTAAAATGGTGTAGATAGAGGGACTTAAAGCAATATGAACTGTTGCCCACTGCAGGGTCAGGTTAAGACGGAGTAAAACCTGCAAAACACCAATTTTGGCAAAAGCATAAAGACAACAATCTGATACTCTCCAAGATGGGGCAGACTGGATAACATCTGAAGTGCTGCTGTCCCCAGTCAGTGTTTCCAGCATCAGGTGCTGAATGAGGCTGTGGTTTGGGGAGATGCTGGGATTTGCAGGAGGTGTCGGTGACCGCTGGGGCTATAGCTGGAGAGGACTCATCTCTGACGTGCTACAGGTGATCCTGCCCCTGACCTGCGGCCCATTAGTGCAGCTCCTGCAGAGTTTTGTTTGCTAGAACTGCTGCTGTTGCTTGGGCTCCAGATGATGTGGAGACTGTCTTGCTAGGGAAAAAGGAATAAAAAACCCCAAACAAAACCTAAAAAAAACCCCCACAACAAACCAAATAAAAAAAAACAAAAACCCAAAATGAAACCTAACAAAACCCAAGCAAACTAACAACACCCAAGCAAACTAACAAAACCCAAACAACAAGGACAACAACAAAAACAAGACCAAAAACCGGAACAAAACCCAAACCCACCGAACTGATTAATTGGAGTCCTACTGAAATTGTTATATCTCATTGGGGTGGTGGGAAATGGAGCTTAAGAAAAATCCCCTTTGTTCTCCCCTGCTTTTTTTTTCTATGACCATCAACATATGAAAAGTATTTTGATACTAGAAGGAAAACAGGAAAGCATGTGATTCTGTGCTCAATTTAGATATATGGGACTGATTTTTGTCAATATGTTAGGGATTAAATTAGGGCTCTCCAGAGCTGAATGCACAAGCTGTTTAAAACACAGGTTGAAGATCTTGGATAACAGAAGCTTGTAGCCTCTCTGGATTAGGTTCTGTTTTTCTATAAGATCTTTCCCTCAAAGTATCTTTGCAGCTTGGCATCTCAGGAGCTGATTGGGCAAGTGAGGTGTGATCCTGCTTCTTCATACTGGAAGTACCATGTAACACTTTGCATTGTTAATACCAGAAATAGTGGCTATGAGTGATGCAGTTTCTGTCAATAGTGTGGTGAGATTAGTCTTTTCTCTTCAGGAGAGCATCCCACCTCTGAAGTACCCATTAGTTTCCAATGGTGACTGGAGCACTTCGGGTTACCATATTTGTAGCAACGCATGTGTGTCTTTCTAAATTTTATCAGGTTTTGTTCTGGGGTTTTTTTGTTTGTTTTTTAATGTTTGTATTGGTCTTTGTTCATATATGTGATACTGTCCCAGCCCTGGCTGCAGAAGCCCATGGTGCCAGGACTACTTCTTGATGAGCTGTGCTCAAAATAGCAGGGGAGGGGGATTGTTGATCTGCTTCTCCCACTGTCTCTCCAGTGCTACAAGGTAGAAGGGTGTCTTGCTCTACTTTCACAAATAGTAGGGCTGAATTTGCTGCCTTTGACTCAGCCCTGGTGGGAGGGACAGAGATGGTGGATGAGGTCCCATGTGTTTTCACAGTTGCTGTCCCCATTTTTCTGGGAGAGCTCAGCGCAACCCCTCCCAGCAGATGAAACTGCTGGGCAAGCATGAAAGTTCTCAGTGTATCCAGAATGCCGCTAACCAAGTGGAAACTTGAATTCAAGCTACCCATCCCTGTAACTGGCATTTTAGTTTTGTGAAGCAGTGCTTCAGCTGGGTCACTTGCTAAACAATGTCTGAAAGATCATAAATCCCAGGTCCTTGTTTACGCTCCCGTTGCTATCTTGCTCTCCTTCCTGCTAATCAGCCGGGAAGGGTCTGTGGAACCTTGTTTGGGTTTGGAGCAGGGCTGTGGTTTTGAGATTCCAGGATGCTGAATCCCGTCCCAGGGACAGGCTTGGATGCTCTCCTGCCTTGGAGCCTCTGCAGCAGGACACTACTGAGCAGCCTGATACTCCAGCCTGTTGTTGTTTTCCTTGGGTTAAAACTGTGTTTGCCTTCTGCTATAACTGCTGAGCAGCTGCAGTGCTGTGGTGGTGTGCATATATATATATATACATATATATATATATATATATATATATACACACATATATATATATTCTGCTATAAATAGTCTAGTTAAACATTTCCTTGACCCAGCATAGAACAAGTGCTTGTCTCCAGGTGGTCACAGAAATAAAGGAAGTGAGTTCCAAAGCAATATAGTGATTAAGCTTTTTCTTCCTGAATGCTGCACAAAAGGTTTTGCCTTCAAGAATGGATCATGAGGACATTATTTTAGAGAATACATAGGGTGTTGTAGCTGTATGTGAAGTTATCCTGTTATGATTGGTATTGTGCAGACAAGCAGGGAGGTTGGCTCCTGTTTTTAAGAACTGTTTCTGAGATAGCAACACATTGAAGGAGGTCAATATGGAAATACATTTACAAATGCATTCATGTTTCTCGGTGCTTCTGGAAGTAATAAGCAAGTTTCTGAATCCTCATTTAGGTGAAGTTCACATTTCCATGAGGAGAGAGGGGAAACTGGGCCTTCTGAAAACTCAAAATATTTCGAATAAGTGGCTTTAATGTCTGAGCTAAACTTTAGTCTGTTATTTCTGCACTGTTTGGCTGAGGTTGGGACTGAGTTTTCCTTGGGGACGTGGATGGGAGGCTCCCGTGCAATCCTGCCCCTGCCCTTCTGTTGCCCACCCCTTTGTAACGTTCCTGTTGATCTCATTTCCAGCTGGGCTCTTGCCACTGTTTTATATAAACCAAATGCTCAAGCAAAGGCAGCATAGTCGGACTTCTTGTTGAAAACTTGTACCCCTGCCTGGCTCAGAAACTTCTGGAAGTTACTGTAGCTCTCCTGGATGGATGGGTATGGCAGCAATCAGCCTACTTGAGTTAGATCTATTGCTAAAGACAAGACCTTTTGTGCCTCCCTCCCACCTCCTTCTTCTTGAAGTGGTATATACCTTTTTTCTGGGTTATATAGGGTTGTTTTAGTTGGTCCCTTTGCTTTTCGTTATCTGAAGGTCTATGCAAAGAGGTCTTGGAAAGACAGGAGGTAGAGTAAGATTCTGCCCTGCACTAATGGCCTTGAAACCCACTGTTATGCAAGAGGCTTTACAACCATTACTGGTCAATAATTCACTTCAGTGATTAAGACTTTGTGCATTGCGTTGATATCAGCTTGGCACATAGCAAGGTATTGCACTTTCTTTTAGTGCATTGTCCTTTGAACTGTAGTACTTGTAGCTAATATTCTTCATCAACATTTGGACCTCATTGGTGTAATCCTTGTTGTGGTCTTATTGCTCCCAGCTATAGATCTTCCCTTCCTACCTGAGCTGTGAAGTTGCTTCATGCCTTCTATCAAATAGCATGCCTTGCTTAGTCTTGGCTTTATGTAGGAACTGTAAATATTTTTTTTTATAAATTTGGAAGGACAAGGTGTTTTTATGGTTTTGTGTTGTATGGGGTTTTTTTTTGCTGTTGCTTTTGCTGTTGTTTTTGTTGTTGTGTTTTTTTGTTGTGGTGTGGTTTTTTTTGTTTTTTTTTACTAATTCAAAAATTATTAAACTCAGAAGCAGCAACAGACTTGAGAGTATAAGAAATCTGAGTCAAAGCAAAGATTGGCTTCTCAGCATAGAGATCGGTCTGCTACTAGTAGCTGTTTTTTATGGGCTGGAAAATGTGAGGCAGCTTACTAATTAACAGTGTAATGAGCTGTATGGTGAAGATTGCACCCTAGGGACCTAAAGGCTATGGGTGACAACTTGCAGTATACGTGTGAGTGGTATATTCAGCTTACCTCACCTTTCTGCATGCTGAAAATAGTGCAATAGTCAAGGAAGCCCCTGAAGTCAGCCTCTCCAGTAGGTCTATCCTACAGAAGATTTTCTGTTGGGGTCTGAGACAAAAGGAGCTGTTAGAGGGGAAGCCAACAACTGCAGGCATGAGCTAAATACCAGGAAAAGCTTCAAGGTCCCTTGAGATGAGATTCTGGCCTAGTTGAACACAGCTGGATTTGTAGGCCCACTTGTACAACATGATGAGCTACATGTCAAAATCTTCTACCTCCAGCATCTGGCAGGATGTCAAGATGAGATACCAGCGACTCCTCAAAGATCCTTGTAGGCTGGGCTGGGCGTACAGGCTGCTGCGCAGGTTGGTCTGTGACTATACCAGCTGTGCCTTGATGTCCCAGCACCGAAACCTTTCTGATAGTGGGAGGTGACCCGCAGATTAGTTGTGTGGGACTGAAGAGCCACCCAGTGGCAGTCTCCCACAGCCTCCCCACCAACCAGGAGTGGTTTGCAGCAAACTGGTCTTGACGGTGGTCAACAGTTGGCTAAATGTCTATGTGCTATTTGGAGGAGGTGATGACTACAGTGGTATAACCCTTTCTTCCGTATAGGTGGAAGATACTAAGCAGTCCTTGACCTCTGGTTCTGCATAATTGCTGGTCTTGCTGCAGTCCATGGATTTATTTTTCAAGCCACATCCTTTTTGCTGTTGTAATCTTATTTTACAGATTACACCAATTTTATTAGTAATCTAATAGGCTTCTTCTCTAGGCAAGACACTGGTGGTGTTTGGCATTAGAGATAGCTCTTGTTTGCTGTTGACTTTTTTAAAATCAAAATGAGGTACAGTGGTTGGCTTTGGTAACAGTATTTGTTTTAGTATTTAGCAAGTGAGTCTTCTCAGGGGAAAAGTCTGGCTTAAGTAGCTGAAAACTTTGCAGAGCTGTCGCTGCTGCTCATTGTGCAAAGAATTTATCATTGACAGAAAATGAAAAGGCTTATGATGAACTTGTATGAAAATATGAACCTCTCGTGAACAAATCTGTACTCCTGTCATTTGTATTGTGGTACCATCTGCAGTTAAGATTTTTCTGCTGTCTTTTAAAACTTTATTTCTTCCGTATATCAAAAGACCTTAGTACAAAGAACTACATTCCTATTAAATTGCAGGTTTTGCAAATTAATCTGAAGTTTATTCCATGAGGATGCAGCCCACATGAATGTTTTACATTTCTCAATTATAAATGTGCCTAAACTGATTTTGTCAGAAAATGGATTAAAACAACTTCCCTGTTCAGAAATTTTGGGCAGTCACATGTGTTCCTCAGTAGTACAATTTCAGTTATAAATCACTACTTCCTTGAGTAGTGACTTGCGGGCTTTTTGGTCTTAATCGACCTTCACCTCATGCTGTTGTGATTGCCCAAAACAAAATGTTTTCTTTGGGGTGTGATAGGTGCAAGGTGCACTTCATGGTGAGTTAGGTGGAGCTGCAAAACTGGCTTATTCTCCACTCCAAGTTCCTTCTACCAGCTTCTGCTTTGGCTCAGGAGGGATGAGAAAGTGCCCTAGAACTGGTGATTCCCTGCTCAGGCCTGAGACCTGTCTGCAGGGCTGAGCGGAGCAAACCCTGGTGGCACCGCAAACACCTGCAGCACCTTCAGCACTGGCTTCTGCCCTGGGAGGTGCAGCACAGCTGGCAACTGCTTTTTCAGTGAAAGTGCAGAAAAGGTTCCCTTGGTCACCTTTAGTTTCTCTCTCCCTTTACAATAAAACCCACCCAACTCCAGACTCCCCATTGCCTGTGATCGCAAGGGAATAATGTGTTCATTTTTTTTTTCCACATGTCCCCTCTCCACACCCACCTTTTGTGTCTTTCGAATTTAATAAAGTGGGTGACTCAGTACTAAATATAAAGCCTGCTTCCGGCATCATCTGCCTGTGGCTCATTTCCTGGAGCTGACATCAGTGGAGCCTCCGATTTCCTTACGAAGTAGCGAGACACAAGATATCCTTTGCACGGTGTTCTGGGCATACTTGCTGTTGTCTTTGGTGACTGCATGGCTCCCTGCTCTAGGCTGTGAATAACTACTCAGTTAATTACTAAGCTGATAGCTGTTGGAGCACAGACTAAGTCAGGCAAGTCCTCAGATCTATGTTGCACTGCAAAAATCATACTCCGGTTTGCAAGTGTTTTTTAAATAAAGACTAACTTTCAGTCCCTGCTGCATATGCAAGTTTTTTATTAAATAAGCATGAGCCTGACTAATGTCTTGCTTTCTTCCTGATGACAGGCTCACTGAAAGAGCAGATCAGGAAGCTTTTAAGGGGGAAATCTAGCAAAGATGGATTTTTTTAAAAAAAAAAACCCACACTGATAAATTGAGGACTTAGCTCAAATGCTTGCTCCTCTGTTGTCAAATCCTTCCATAGTTGTTTACATTGATGGAATGTACTCTACAGTTGGTTGCGACTGAAGGCAAAGGCAAGAAGCTTATAAAACCTCAATTTGAATTAAAAAAACACAGGGGAGAGTGCTTCTATTCATCTGTGCACAATTTATCTTTAAAAGAGAATGTGGACAGAACTGGAGGAGAGGAGCATCCAGCACATGGTAAATGGTCACTGATCCTAGTCCAAAATGGGATAGTGGCTGGCCACTCAGCTTTGCTGTCTAGAGCCTTGGCTCGTAAAGTGTGGTGATTTCTTTCTGATAGACTATTTGGGTTACCTGGTTTCTCTTCCAGCTAGTTACTCCTTTGGCTCTGTCCGCTCTCCTGTCTTTGGAGGATGCTCCCAAAAATGCTTGTTATGCGGCACCAGAGCAGGCAGAGCCAGGAAGCTGAGCCACCTTTGCTGATTCTGGACACCCAGCCAGCTGATGCTCTGCTGGCTCTGGGATCTCCTGGGGCTGGTGTGGCCCAGCCCAGCCCTCTGGCCATGGGGGTTTCTCTAGCATGGGGATGCTGGAGGGGGCCAGCTTGTCCTACACCCCCTTGGCTGGATGGCAGTGGAGCTGGCTATATCCCAGCAAACAGCTTTTTTAGACAGGAGCTAGAGGTGCCTGCAGGCAAAAACCCTTCCCAAAAATCACTAGGGCTGGTGTAGAATGCCCAGGGACTTAGACATTGCCGTGGGTTTCATTAGTTGCCTTGTCATGCTAATATTGGAAGATGTACGTCTCTTGGTGTTGCTAACTAGAGGTGGAAAAGACTACTTCTGGAGTGGGCAGGAAAGCTGGGTGTCCAGGAGCAGGTGGCTGTCCTCTTCTGGGTGGTGGGACTCGCTGGAGAGAGCAGTGGGGTTGCACAGTCTGCTGTAGCTGAAGGCCAGCACATTGCATGTGCTCTCTTCCTGCCCCAGACCTTTGCCAGAGGGTCCATTCTTGAGGGCTAGTGGTGAGAGTGACAAGGTGACTCCTGGACTTACCCTCTCTGCTCCCTTGTCACCTGGAAGGCAGTGTTTGCCACTCCCACAGCTGTTGCTCAGTAACCTCTGGAGGGCAAATACGTCTTAGTGGCTTCCCAGTGAAACTTGGCAGCTGGAGCTGGGGAGGAGATGTGTCCTTGCGCAATGGTGTGCTGGAGGGATCCTGTCAGTGTTGCATGTCCTCCTCACGTGTAATTTTCCATCCTGATGCTCCATGCGGGAGAGCAGACATCTCACCTGAGTAGAGTAACTTCTGAGCATCCTGGGCGTCTTGTGCTTCCCTAAAAGGTTTTCTTAAAGAACAAAATACACTGCTATGTTAGCCTGATCGTAAAACTTCCTATTTTGGAAGAGTGTGGGGAGCGGTGTGTGCCCAGCTATGCTGGAGGAAGTGGGAAGGGAGTGCCCGGGGAGCTGCCTGCCCGCTGCCTGCCGTCACCACACCCCAGCACAGCAAGTCTCGGGGCATGACGTGCAGATGAGTGGGTGCTTGCACTGTCAAAGTGCTATTTTAGGTTTGAGAGTAATTGCAGGTTGGACCAACAGGATGGATTTGGAGTATTTGGAGAGCAGAGTGCTTTTAAAGCAAAACCTGGCTATTGCTGATACTTTGCAAATGTGGAAGATAGGTATTTCGTGTGCACTGTGTGTGCACCAGTTGAACTTCTCCTCATGGTGGAGCCCCTGAGGATCTGTGCTGACTGGGGACAGCAGGTGGCAATGCTCTTTCCCTTCCCGGCAGGGGAAACAGCAGTAGCTGTTAGCCCAATAAGATGTTTTACACTCACCTGAAAAAAGAGAAATGGGGGCTGGAAGACCCATGTGCTGGTGGTTTTTAGGTGTCTGCCTCTCCAGTGTGAATCTTCAACCTACACACCTGCAGGTGCTGCTTTTCTATCCTAGCAACACAGATGCCAGAGACAAGGGGAGGAGTTTTTTTCTTTTCCTTCCCCAAATCAGACGTTGCTCCTGCAATGATTCTACTGTTGATAGAAGAAGTCACAGCCTGGTTTGGGAGCTGGGCTTTGGCACACTGTCCCCAGGACCTGTCAAGCCCCAAAGCCTAAGCACTTCCTAAACCTTACAGGATTAATTTATACTGTGCAATGTGTTAATACACAGAACGAAAAGTGGAGGGACTAAACTCCCTGAAGTAAGTTTATTCAGCTTTGTTGCCTGTTTGTCCCAAGACTTTATGAGCTGGATGCAGTCTCCGGTTTGGATCAGAGCAGGCAGATGGGCTCCTTGCACCAAGGAGCTGACATGATGCTGAAGCCAGTTGCTGACGCAAGTTAGAGCAAAGTTGTTTCCCTCTAAACCTGATGCACAGGCAACCTGGTCTTGGTGGAGTGCAAAAGTGTTTTTCAAGCCATTTTTTTTCTTTCAAGTGGCAGCTGCAGTTCTGGGCATAAAAACCTCTATTTTGGTTTCCATTGTACTTACCATTCTGAGGAAGCTAGCAAGTTGTGGGTTTGGGGTTGGGTGGTTTTTTTTATACTTCTTTTGAAACTTTACAGCTGGAAGCTAAATTTTCAGGTGATACCCAAGAAAAGGGAATAGGCGATGACTCACTTTCCTGGCTAAAATAATTTTAAAAAGAGAAAACCGATGACTGTATTGGTCAAGTATTTTTAATTTTTAGAACAGTCATGGGTTCTTCAAATTCATCACTAGTTCAAGTATTGTGTTTATTAGTAAGTGACACCCTTTCCTTTTAGTCTATGGGAGGGCTCAAGCATTATGAACTTAACAGGAATAGAAACTTCTGAAATATGTGATTATAATTTGGAAATCCCACTTAACCTTTTTGATGATTGATTCTACTCCTGTGCATTGCATCAGCAACAACATAGTACATGACGTTTCTGTTTCTTGTGTCTTCCTGGTTGGCAGCAGATGTCTGTATTTCCCCTAGAGCAGACAGGGATTAATTGTGGAGGTAATGCAATACATTACGATATGGATCAGCTCTGAACTCTGTATTTACCACCCATTCAGACTACCTTATTTTTGAAGGGGGAAATTTGAGATGAAAGAGCAGGCAGCATCTTCTTTCAGTGTGGACTGAGCCCGAATAGGTCTGGATTCTCATTGCTCTGTTCATGACCTTCTGGTGATTTTAAAGACATCTGTAAAATAAGTATAAAAAACAATAGCCAAACTCCATATCACTGTTTGGCTGAACAAGCTGAGTGCTAGCAATACAAAATGCATTTAATTTAAAACATTAAATGTAAAAACTGTTGTTGTTTTTTATTAATTTAAAAGACAAGTTTGATTACCTAAAAGTTCTATATCTTACTGCCTCCTGTCCCTAAGTGTCAAACAATAAAAGAACAAAAGCTTGCTATTGGGGGGCATCCCCCCATCCTTGCTTCATATGTATATGATGCTCCGAGCTGCTTGTCCCTTAGCTCTTCCTAATGCATCTTTTTTGCCACATGACCACATCCCTTCTGTGGTTCTCAGGAAGCGACCTCCCATTTGCTGGGCGGGGATGGTGGGAGGAATGCTGGCTGTCCAGATCCCTGCCCTGGGTGTGGGAGACGCTTCAGCGCTCGGGCCGGGCGAGGGAGCGATTCACCTTCCCGAAGAGAGGCGGAAAGGCAAGGTAAGGGTGCCAGCTGCTGCGGGCTGGCCTTGGGATGCTGCTGGCTGCTGCTGGGTTCTGGCTGGCTGTGTGGATGCAAGCACATGCCAGAGATTGCCCTGCCACGACTTGTTTTGCTTTTATTTTCTCTGCGAAATATCTAGTGATTCCTAACTCTGTAGCAGATAAAGGAAAATAGCTGTAGGCAGAACGAAAAGATTAAGTTTGGGTTTTAATGCATTTTAAAGTTGGAATTTATCTGTGCACCTGACTGAGCAGCACATACAAACAGAGCAGCAGCAAGTGCTGTGACTGACTTCGCATCACTGAGTATTTAACTTTTCAAGTGCGGACGGAGGATGTGCCTTCCCAGAAATCTCAGTCTGGGGCACATCTTACCCTGTCTCAGTCTGCAGCAGGTTTTTAAAAAGCAGAACTGCTTGAACTTGCATGTTAGCAATGTTAAATATTTAAACCTTTGCCTTGCAGAAAGTGTGAGGAGCTCTGCGTACTTCTGGGAAATGGCTGTAGCCTGCTGGCTGTGATGGCTTCCTAACTTTTTGGGCTCTTTTGCCTGTAGAGGATGGGCTCTGAGTGCTGTTCTGGTGGGAATGGCATATGGTATCACAGCCTGGCAGGACATTTTCTCCAAACTGAAGAGTTTATCTTCCTTGTTGTGTTTTCTGGTGAGGGCTGGCTATACTTGATGCTGGAAGCTGATGTAGACCCTCTCCAAATCTTTAGCAGTCACTGTTGGCTAAAACACTTATACAACAAGTACTTTTAAGTATCGGATTGAAATGCTGAATCTTTTGTGCTGAAAAACTTAGACTTAGCATGTCTGAAAACCTATAAAACACATCTACTGTAGCTTCTTCATGTCCTGATTTTGTTTATACTCAAGGTATTGCTCTGAGGTTTTGCTTAGCTATATTTTACTTCTACCCTGCATTTATTCTACAAAACATTTGGCTGTAAAGTGTGATTTCCACAGTTGATGTCCTCTCACACCCTCCTGAAATTCAGAGTAGTGATGAGGTTGCCTGCTGTTTACAGTACACACATTTCTTTAACCATTGCATCTGTTCTAGGGGTATCAGGCGCTGGCTGAGCTGCTAAACCAAGGGAGGAAGAGAAGGCAAAATAGATTAAAGGGACCCAACAAGAAGTTTGTTCTCAGCTCCAGGAGTGCTAGGTGCATCTTGGAGATCCTGCCTGGCCTTGAAACCTGCTAATCAGGGTCCACTTTGTAGAGATTATTAATGCTTGTCCAAATTTCAAGAGTCACGGAGTAGAGTTTGTCTGATCCTGGATTGGCAACTGCTACATTTTGCTCCCTATCGCTCCTCCCTGTAGTAAGTCAAATTATAGAGAAGTGTGGGGAACACCCTGCTGTAAAAGTAAACGTGATTTCACTCTCATGGCAGCCTCCTGGGAGGCAAAGACAGCAGCTCTCCTGCTTTTCTAGCCATTTCACATTAATCTTTGAGATTAATGTTTCCACTTTTGTTATGGGTAGATAGGATTGGTACCATCTTCTCTAGAAAAAATAAATGTTGAATTTACAGTTTGTTTTTTTCTAATTTCAAAACCAGCTAGGACAACTATGCAACGACACTGATTTATTGCAGTCTAGTGTTGCTTTCTTGTTCTGAATCAAATTATTTTGACTTCTTTCTCTTTTTCCCTAGTGCTTTCTAAATAAGATTACAAGCAGCAGGGGAAGGATGGAAAAAGGTTTTTCTTCTTTTATCAGGAGCTCTTTCTAGTAAGAGAGAAGTTACCAAAATTCCTGGTTTTTAAGTGACTTTTAAAATATAATTCCAAGGCTTAGAGTATGGTTTGTAGTTTCTAGTGTTTTGTTTCATATTTAAGACAACATTCATCAACACACTTCTCAGAATGTTTATCATCTGGGCAGCAGTCGCCAGGCTGCCAGAATTTCAGCCCTGGTTGTGCCATTTCAGGACAGCTCTGTTTATCTTCAGACTGATAAAACAGTCTGCAAAATCACTCAACTGCAGCTGTACCTTCTAAAAGATTGCACGAAACCCACCCTTCAAAAATTACTTGCTGAAACTCCCTGTTGTCCAGCTCGCCAGGGATCGGCACCGTCACGCTGGGTGTTTGGCTTGCAGGAGCTTGTTTGCTGGCATTGAATAAGCAGTGACTGTACCATGATTTAATTTAGGGATCGGGCTGATTCCCCAGCTTGGGCGGAGGGGAAGTTTAAGAGATTGAGTAATGCTTCTCGCTTTATCATGGCATATTGAATATCAGTCGCTTTACCTGCCAAGCAAAGGCCCTACCTGAGAGAGGAGGCTGGAGATGCTGGGGTGATAAAGATGGGTCTGGGCTGGGTGGCCTTGACTCCCTTCAACCTTTGAAGCACTTTCTTCACCTGCTGGGGATCAGGACACAGGCTGAGGTCTACAGCTCACCCTTGTAAGGAACTGGGCTCCTTTTGGTCTAAATATTGAGAAATCGAGAGACACATGCTTAAAGCACATTTAGGCTAACATGCAGGTCTCAGCAAGCAGGTTTCAGTTGCTTCTGGGGAAGAAAATCAGCACTGATTCAGCCTTGTGATCCTCATTCCTTCTGGCTTATGCAGGCAGGGAACCCATTGGCTTTCTGAGAGTCTTGTTTTAAAATCAAGGATGACTTATGCCAACTTCTGCAATGCCTGATAAGAGGTGGGTCCTTTCTCAAAGTCATTTATGGTTAAGAAACAGAATAAGCAGAAGGAAGTGTTTAATTCTGCTCTTTATTTAGGGAATAAGCAAGAATAAGAATTACTATAGTAGCAGCATAAGAATTTCCTGAGAGGCTGTCATGATTTTTCTGTGTCTGAGTCAGGAATTTAAATTTAGCCTTCTGAGTCTCAGCCCATTAGCTGACATCTGACCCTTGTACCCCCTCTCTTTTACCTTCTTGCACTGAAGTTTAAATTATCTCTGAATGTTATTTGCTTTTGCAGGTTCCAGGCAGGATGCATGTTATTTTCTTCCTTTCCCGAGAAGTCTTGAAAGGATCACCTGTTTCACGTTGTACTAATTAGTTAATGGGGAATATTTCAGTTCTGTTTTCACTAGATGTGAACAAATTATTGAAATTCAAAAGTGAGCTAAACCAATCTAGCAGGTTATGATCTCAAATGTGCTCTAATTTTGTAGTTGCTCTGCTAAAACCAGAGGTGTGACAAAATGCAACATTTAGAAGTATTTGGCAAAGAGGCTTTTAAGGACTGACTCACTGGTGCCTCGAGCAGTATTTATCTGGTTTCTACTGTGCCCTGCAGATTCTAAGTAGTCTGTAGATACATGCAAGAGAGTTGGAGCAGCAAGGTGGCCTGTACACTACGAGTCTGCAGTGTGATGGATGTGTGTGAATGCTGCAAGGTCTCACAGGCTGCTCTCCTCCTTGAAAATCAGCACTGCCCCTGCTTTGACTGTCCGTCTAATCCACTTGGTCCTGATCTTCCATGTCAGGAGCCTTCAGAGAAGAGTATAGGTCTGCAGGAAGATTTATGTGCTTCTCCTTTCCATTTGAGTCCCAAGTCAGTTCTACATTTCTGTTGGTTCAGTCTCCTCGTAGTAAATGCTGGGTCATGACGATAAGAAAGCATCCATCTACTCTGCTGCAGGATCGCGTGTCACCCCTTAATGTTCATCAGTGGCAGCTCTGGCTTCCAGTCCTTCAGGGTTGAATGGGAATGTGTTTGGGGAGGCTGCACTGAGGACTGGGGAAGCATTTCTTTCCCTCCCATGTGCAGCTGGAGCAAAGACATTTGTGTTACTCTGAATTCTGCTCCACTCCAGGCCTTGGGCAATTGGATATCGTGTGGCTACGCATCCTCAGCTGCTTGCTATCTTTCTGTTTTGTGTACCTGCAAGACAGAGGGAATTGTGTACTCAAATTTCTGTGTCATATCCCCAGCTTTCAGTATTCTGCATGATGCACTGAAGGACATGGCTTTCCTGGGCTTTTAGCAGGTGCCTGATTCCTGTTTGATGCTGTGAGTGGGTTTAATGCTGATTTTTGGTTTTCTGTGTGTACTGGCTACAGCTGCATTCTGGGTCAGGGTGCTGAACATACTGACCATTATCCATGCCTGACTGCACCCCAAAAAGGCTCCTTGAATGTGCAGGGGAGTCAGAGGCATGTGAATTGGCTGATGGGTCAGTGGTTGTTTTTACTAAGGGATTAAGATGATCGAAGCTAGTGAATCTGGTTCTGTCTTAAAGGGAGAGAAAACACTTTGACCAGCACGCAAACAGTGAAAGATTAGGTTGTCCAGGGTGACAAAGTATGTTGGGGCAGCAGCTAAATTCTAAGCAGAAGGCATAGGAAAACTGGGTTGCTGTGGTTGTTCCCATGCCATTGGAGTGACCCTGCCTCTGTACAGCCCGGGTCCTTGCTGGGCATCTACCCCAGCCCTGCTCAGAAAAATCTCTGTTACTATTCTGCTCAGGTCTAGCTGGGAGAAATTAGGTTTTTAATCTGGACATGCTGGATGAAAGTGCATGTCCAGAGGTAGATACCACATTAAGACATGTCTCCAAATCTGGAGAGAGCTGCTGGCAAACCAAGTGCAGTGACTAACTCCAGGATGTGTCTCTGATCCTGATGGATTTGACAGATTTTTCCTCTGCAGCAGCAGTGAGTTGTGTAACAACAGGAGCAAAGTCTCACAGTCTGCTTCCAGGTGAAAATAAACATAGCAGGAAGCCTGTCTCTCCCAGCATGACAGCTTCAGGGATTTGAAAGAATATAAAGCAAAATCCACTAATAGGGACTTCTGTTGACTTAGAGATGCTTCAAAAACATCAGCTGAAGGTAATCTTTATATGGGATTGGGAAGATGTGAGCGGTAAGGTGCCTGTTCAGTAGGAATTGCTATCTGTGGTCCCATGTCTTGTCCCTGTGATGCAGCAAGTGGCTCTATAACAGCTGGTGGGCTGCACAATCAGCATGGGCGAGTCAAAGTATGTACTCCGTGTGTACTGAATGTATTGCGTGTAAAGGCAGTAGCTTGAGGAAGCTGGAGAATTGGGAGGTGAGAGGTAGTAATTTCAAATAGCAAGACAAGCTTAGAGAATTTCAGTATTAAGGTTGAATTTGTGTGTAGCTGGTTCTTGGCCTGTTGAGATGAGTTGTTTGATGCTATGCATGGACAAAGAAAGCTGGATTAATAATGAAATAAAGCTGGATTTGGTGATTCCTTTGCAGGTGTTACAGCTTAGTGTGGTTCAGTAGTTGAAGCATTACAGACTTTGAGAGCAGAGCTGTAGTTTCATTGGTGTTGGGCCTGATGTACATGGGGCTGGGAAAGCCTGTTTGAAGGGAAGAACCACAGACGAGAGATACAGCTACTTCGCCAAGTCTGGCACTGCAAAGAAATAACCTGCTCAAAGCTTTTTGTGCTCCTTTCCTCCCAAGACAGGGAAAACAGCTGAGTTGATACAAACACCTCCATATTTTCCATGCATGAGTACAACATTCATGCAAAGAGCAGCAGCAAAGTAATTTCTGGAGGACACTTGTTTGTAGCAGTGTCACACTGTTGGTGAGTTGTTAGACACTGCAATGGTGCTGTCTCTGTGCATGGGGTAGCATCTCCTAATCGCTGATCTTACCAGCATGACACCTATCGCCACGTGGAAAGACAAAAGCATGGAAAAGGTCTGGTTTCAGCCTGTGTCTCTGACCAGTGACTGTCTGCAAGGTAATTGCCAAAGAAAATTTTGTGTGTTTCCAGCAGCCTTGTGTTTGCTAATAACCACACACAACAAATGGTGCTGTCTTGGAAGAACTTGATGAACAAAACATTGTTTGAAACACACAAACCGATTATGAGCAGGAGAGGATGGATTGCCTGATAGGCTTTTGTTTACAGGCCATCAATCTCTAAACTCACCTGTCTCCCCTAAAGCAGAGGTAGGTATTTATCTTGGAGGACTCATCAGACCAAGCCTGTGCACTGCAAGGTTTTGTTTCCTCCTGTTGCTGTCAAGCTTGAAGATGTCTTTAAAACCCCAAAGGCTTTGCTTGGACTGGACCAGAAAAAGGAGCCAGCAGAGCTGCTGGGTGCACCTGATGATGAGGTGCGGGGGGTGCATGTGCCCTCTCCTGCCTGCAAACATTTCTAAATGCAGCTGGTGCCCATGGACGAGGGTTCCTGCAGTGTCAGGAAATCCCTGCAGTATCCCAATCACCTGGAAAAGGATACAAAGAAAACTCAGGCTTTCAGCCCTCACCAGTGTCGCTTCCCTCACTGCTTTGCCCTGAGCAGAGTGGCTGCCCAGGTTAGCCCAGCAGCTCCAGAACCTGCACAGCCATACTGGGATGCACATGATGATGATGACAACCCCATGGAGAGGGTCTGTGCAGCAGTAGGGGAGAATCTCTTGCTGCAGAGGACTAGGACAGACTTTGTGGTGAGCAAATTTCACACATCTTGCAAAAGGAGCCAAGGGGGTGGATGGGGCAAGGCAAGCAGCAGAGTGCAGATAGTTACTCCATACTCTGATGTGGCCCTTGGCAGGGTCCAACCTGACCTGCAAAAACAGGGAGGAAGAGGAGGATGGGGTGAGCCACAGGAAGCCTGAGGGGCCAGATGCTATGCCAGCTGAATCACCGGGATTCCCTCCAAATTAGCCAGGCAGCTGCGTCAGTGCCTTGTGCTGCAAGTCCAGAGGCTCTGGCACTTGCCATGGCTCTTGGGGGAGACCAAGTGCTTGCCTGTCCCCCTCATTATACCTAAAGCAAGGCTGCTACGTGCTGGGTTAGTGGTCAGAGACATAAGGGTTTTGAAATATTTTTATTAGCTAATGCTGACTGACGTGCCTTCTCATGTCTGGAGCCTTTGTCATGAAAAGGCAGCAAAACCACAGGTTTCTCTGAGAAGGGAAAGATGTATGGGGTGAGTCACTGCTCCAGTCTAGGCCTAGCTCGCTCTTTTTTTTTTTTTTCAATCGTATGGAAAAAGAACGTATTAATACCTTTTTGTTGACACTTTAATGTGTCTCTGCATTTGTCTGTTTGAGTAAACAAATTTATGCTGTTAATCAGTCAGTTGTTGAGATATTAAAACAGGATGAATTTGGGAGGGACAAAGCGTCTCCGTTTTCAAACTAAAACAGAGCTGCTAAGAAGGCAAATTCTTCCATTTGGATCAGCAGTGAATTCCAGCTCTGTTTCTGTTGGAAGTGTTTGAGTGGCTGTTGGGAAATACTTGGTTTCTGTGCTTTCAAAATTGAATTAATCCTCCAACTTTTAAGGAGATGCACAAATACCTGAATGCTTCTCCCTCTGCCCTGCCATTTTTCACCCATCCTCTGTGCAGGATGCAGCTCCCAGGACTTCCCCTCTTGGGGAAGAGTCCTGGGGACTTTTTCTCTGGCCTTGAGTGTTTTTATGTTGCTGTCTGAGCAGTTAATTTGCCCAAATATCCTGGTTAGTTTTTGGCACTTGTGCTGGAAGTGCTGAGCTCCACAGTCCCTGCATCCCTTCAGTGACAGTCACCGCTGCAATGCTGTGTCTCCAGGTGGCTTACAGCTGTTAAAACACATGGTCTAGGGCAGCTTTTATTTGACCTGTATTGCAGTTCTGTCTGGAGAGCAAATAAACTAACCCTGATTCAGTGACTGCAGTGTGTTTAGAAGCTATAAAACTTGTTTGCACAGAAACTTGATACAACTCCTCTCAGGGAAGGGAGTTGATATTTGAAAACCTGAGATGTACTTAAAGCAGCTCTGATCTGCAGCACAAAGTGAAGTCTTCAAGGGACAGAAATGGGCTACACTGTCTGCCAGACACTCGCTTCTGTCAAGCTGCTTTAGTGTTTTGTGTGTTATGGAGCTGCCTTGGCTTTTCTTCTGTGGGGTGAGTGAAGAAGGCAGGAGCAAAAGGGATGTGGAGCAGGAATTGCTTCCTTATACACTGTGTTTATGTGTGCATTGACCTATGGACTGTTTGTCACCAGGGTGTAAAATGGGTGTGGGATCACTAGCTCACTTCTGTCTTCTCTTTTCCCCTTGTTGTCTCTCTAAAATGGGTCTTTAAATGTTAGTTAGTCTTTGGCTGTCATTGCATGCCCTTGGAAAAGACTTTTTCGTGGTAGAAGGGACTGGATGTGGTGAGGCGTGAGCAGCAGTCCTGCATCCCCACAGGGCTTCTAGTGGGGCAGCTGATGTGTGATCCCTATGCCAGGGTGATAAAAGGGCTTTTTATCTCCATGAAGACAAAGCCTCTTGTTTAAAAAATGCATGTGAATGAAAAACACGATTCTCAATGCCCTAGACTCAGCTATTAAAAACAAACAAAAAAACCCCTCAGGCAACAGAAGTCTGAAAAGCTTCCTTGCCTCCCAGCCCAGTGTACCAATGTGAGTGTAATACCCCTCCATTGCAAAAAAACTATGTAAAATTGCTTTGGGAGCTTAGCAGTCCCTGTCAACTTGTAACTTTGTGGCCCACTAACCTCTTCATATACTGTTTTGTTGGTTACTTTCCCCTCTTCAGACAGCTATAACAAGGTCAGGTATCACCTTCTTCTCAGGTTCAAATTCTCCATCTGTCCTCTCAAGCTGAGAAATAGAGAAGGAAGAAAAAATATGAAAACTGAGATAAACCTATTTTATAGACTGTTGGTGACTTTTACTGACTGTTAAACATCTTGTTATGTCCTCTGGCAGCCCTGCAGATGCTGGGAGATGGAGTCTGATGTGCTTTCCTTCATGTCTCTGCAGTGATGCAACTTCTTGTTGACTTTCTCTGCTGCTGGCACCTGTCTGAGCTGCTTTCCCAGGCTGCCACACCTGCCCATCACTCCCATCTCTAACAACTTCATCCTTTCCAAACTGAGTGAAGTGTTACAGAAAATGAATATTTACAGCTACAGGCAGACTTGTGTTCTTAAGCTAATAATTCATTGTGAAGGTAGCTGGGAGCCTCAGACAAAAGAGGTTTGCTAATCAGAGCGCAGTCATTTGTGGAACTGAGATTCTCATTGCTTGAGCAGTGAACCAGCCCATTTGGGATCCTGCCTTCTGACAGTCTGTAAATCTGAATTCACCCTGAATTCCTTTTGCTTACAGAGGAGGAGGCAGCTGTGTCTGTTCCCGTAGGCAGAGGAGGAACCTTTTATTTCTCAACTTGCAGTGACTGTAGCTAACAAAAGTGGGAGCTGGAAAAACTTGGGACGCAAATCTCATTTGAAGTTGCACTGAGCTTGCCCTGATCTCCATTTTTAGAGACTGAGCTAGAGCTAGCATATATGCTTGAATGTGCTTATCAGTGTGTACCTTTTTATTCATGCACGGGGATTGTCCTGTTTGCATTGTTCCATGAATTGCTAGTCTCTCTTGGTTGTATTGCCCCAAGTGCCAACAGGGCACAGTCTGATGTGCTGTCATGCATGTTGCGGGAAAGGGACATGGGCAGATTGTTGGTGTTTTCCCATCCCTATGGTGATACCTCCTGTCCAGGCTGGCTGAGTGGCACCTAACAAGTGCTCGGAAAGGAGGATTGTAGCAGATGGGTGTAGGAACTTTGTGGTTCATCCTCTCTGTTTCATTAACACCAAGCAGTTCTGATCAAAGTGAGGTTTCTGTGTACTCGGGGTTTGAGCATGGCTAATGCCTGCAGTTCTGTGCTTGCTTGTGATGTTCCCACCATGCCTTGCTCAGTAGGGTGGAGGGGTCAGCGGCAGTGCAAACAGCCTCTTGCTTACATGGTTTATTGAGAGACTGACTCTGGGGAAATAGGCAGGTGGTTATTCAAACAGTTTTCTCGTAGAAAAGCAGATTATTTCCTTTCTGCAAACAAGGTCAGGTATACTACTTTGTGCAAAAAGATATTTTTCAGGTACTGTTCAGAATCTGTATTATTTGAGTTTGGTAGCTGTGTGCTGTTGGGAGACAGAGAGGCAGACAGAGCACTCAGTATCTCTTGCATTAATATTTTAACTGTGGTTTCTGGTTTTGTTCAAAGTTGTGGAAAATCCCTGGAGATGTGAGCTTTTCTGAACTACAGAACATACTAGTAACGGGTACCTTAATATGTGCAGAACAGCGTAGCACATAAAATAAATACACAGAGTTAAATATTAACAAGGCTAATAGGATTTTTGACTTCTTAAGGAGTGCATTTCACATCTTCTGAATTTCACACATCTGTTTTCTTAGTGGAAAGATGAACATGGCTTCAAGAACTGTAGTGACCTTGGTACTGATTGTTGCTATACTGCTGTTCAAAACTGCATCCATTTGAAGGCATCCTGGTTTCACACAGTGTCTTTATTCTCTGTTTAGGTACTCCCTAGATTCATGAGATGGCCAACACCATGCAAATCTCCAAGGATGAGCTGGAGGAACTCAAGGAGGCCTTTGCCAAAGTTGGTAAGTCACAGAGAGGGCACCTTGCTCCTGTTTGCTGTGCATCTGAAATGGACTTATCCACCTCTGTGAGCACTGGTGCCAGCAGGACATGGGCATTCTGGTGCTCTCCTGATCTCTCCCATGCCAAGGAGCCCCTTGGCAGCCTTGTTGCTTCTGGCTTGTCACTTCTAGCCAAGGACCAAAAATGAAGGGACCTGGGCAGTTCAGCCCTCAGTGAGCAATGGCAGGCAGCCTCGCCCTGTTGCTCCAGGTGGGCTTTATTGATTCCTGATGGCAGAAGAAATAACCAAACAGGTATTGTATTACTTTGGCCCAGGCAACTCTGCAAGGTTTGCACAGTGCTTTTGTTCTGGTGATGTTGGTTTTGGCAGTTTGGCTGAGCTGTGCAGATGGTAAATGTAGGTGTTACGTTTCTGGTTTGTGCATGTGCATTTGAGGCACCACATTTGGTGAGCTTCTAGGCAAAACCTAATTAGTGGCTGTTTACCTGGCCAGTATAGAGTGACTTGTGGTGACAATAAAATGCTCTGTGGTTGCAATGCATGTGCATTGCCCTCTGGTGGCTTTATTTCTTCTCTGGTTCTCACCTCCATAACAGCGTGCAATGCTCTGGGAGTGCTCTGCCTGCCTTCCCGCTCTCCCCCTCTGCTGGCATTGCAGAAGCCTCTGGCAGGCTGCTTCAGAAAGCCTAAATGGGGAGAAAACTGACATAATGGAGAAAATTGTTTTCTGCTGTTTTAGTTTCCTGATATGGCTTACTGAGGATCAGAGGGATGCCAGGGAGGGGTGGGAATGGAGCTGGACGGCAACAGCGTGAGCTGAGGTCAGTGTGTGCAGCTGGAGAACCACACCCGGGACTGGCACTGCCCGGGAACGAGTTGCACAAGCAATCAGAGCCAGTGTTTCGTTCTCCTAACGGGACGTCAGCAGTGCTTGCGCGCTGGTTATGAATACAAATTGGTAGTTGCCTCACATCTGTATCGGGTAAGCTGCCTTTTGGAGCAGGGTGGCTCTTAAAACTCTCACATGCTCTAAACTCGCAATCTGTAGACAGGAATATGAATTTCAAAGACAACCTGTTCTCACGGAGCATTATTGCCTGTTGGACTTGAAGCAAGTTGCATTTTAGGCAGTTCCCTCTCCTGTCTCACTCTTCCTGGGACTTTTCCAGCAGGTGGAAGTGAGTTGCCGCAGAGGGAGATGAGTGACCATCATGCTTCTTGATGCCTAATGGGCCTCTGAGTGCAAACCTTAATAAGGCTGGGATGCAGGCAGCCCATTCTGTCCTTGCATAAACTTAAAATGATTAACCTGGCTGAAATGTGGTGGCTTTTTATCATTAGTGTGTGGGGAAATTATCAAGATTAGGTTGGCTGGCTGACTTCACACTGGAAACATGGAGAAACTCAAGTCAAATCCTGATTTGTTTTAGGAAACCAGTTCACCCTGCTCAGGAGGTGGGTCCCTGTTTGGTTTTAAATTATAAAAGCAATGTCAAAACTTAGGTATTATTGAGAAATGTGATAATTAGCCTGGACATACCCACAAGTGAGATGGGATCTGCTAGTCCTTCTGTTTTGTGTGCTTTAGGCATTGTACAGCTCACAAGCATTGCTGTGGGACACACCTGTCAGGAGTGTCTTGAATGCTCTCACTAATTTTTTTTCTTGCCAAAAGGAGCCACATTTGACCTAGGATATAGAACTGGTTGCCAAAAGGGTAACTGACTCTCACTGGGAACTTCAAATAGCATCTCTAGTGAATGTTGGACTAAGTTGGAATAAGGCTGCTGTATAAAATGAAGCCTTTCTTTCATCTCCCTGCTACCTAGAAGACTTGCAACCCAGCTGAGAAGCATGGTTATAGCAAAGCTCAGCTGGTTGGCTTCTAGGGTGTCATAAAGGAGATGTGGAGAGGAGGAAGTATCTCAGGGTGGTTTCATGGGCTACATGGGCTTCCTGGAGGCCTGCTGTAACTCTAGCATGAGGCAAGTTGTTGCTCAGGTTATGTAGGTTGATGGGACTTAAAAGATGTGTGTTTGACCAGCTTTTCTGTATACAGCTAGACTGGATTGAGACATCTGGTGATGCTGGAAGGCAGTGAACTGTGCTACTACAAACTCTGTCACCACTTCCCTTCTATGCCACTAGAAGGTATCCCCTCTCTCCCATGAAGCTGGTGTGCTGTACTCTGACAGCCATCAAAACGCAAGAGTCCCACAGGCTCCCTCCTGCTTACTGAAAACAGCCCATAGGTGAGAAAATATGGTTTAAGGTTAGCACTGAAATCAGCCGCAGCTCACATGAGCAGCTCTCAGCGTCCTACAACCGTTTGTATTGGAAGTGATCCAAGTGGTAGACAGCAGGGGGGAAAAAAGCATTTGAACATCTGTAAAAGCAATTAGGTGGGGCATAAGAACTGTCTTGACTTTAAATGACCCACAGGTTAGTGGGAGCAGGTTGCTTCAAATCTCAGCTGATCTCTGAATTTGTTCTGTAGGACAGGAATGGGTATGTATGTACTTGGCCAAGCAGTGGCACTTCATAAGGGAGGTATGGCAGAACAAAATCTGCAAACTTGCTTTGTTTATTTGTCTTCCTTCTTCCTGTTTCTAATAGCAGAGATAAGCATCTTTTCTGGAAAACACGAAGTACTTAAAAACCCAGCTGAACACTTTGTTCACTGCTGCAAGGTGGCAAAACAATGCTCTGAAATGTTAGCTTAAGGCAAATAGGGATCTGTGATCCTGCTAGATTGTGTCCTGCTGAGCATTTATCCTTAAAAGGGAATGTGTGGGTTACTTTCCCCTCTTGCATCCTGTTATTTAAGCTATTTTAAGGACTTGTCGGTCGGAAGCTGAGCCAGAGCTTGAAGCAGCTTCTGGGTTGTGTTTATTGTGGCTTTGCTGGGCCACCTGCTTATGGGCAGAAGATGGTGCTGTACATCGCTGCAGTGACCTCTGCAGGGCTGGGATGCTGGCGTGCATGCATCTTTCAGTAGAAACAGGAAACTTCAGATGTGCTGTAGTTTCCTTTCCACCAGGCAGATTATAATGAATCCAGGCTGTAGCTTGTCTGTTAAAATAATTTTGCTTTCTTCCATTAGAAATTCTGGGCCGTAGGCCGAAGGATTTAATTTGGGATAGCTTCTATTTCGACAGCCTCTTCAGCTGTGGAATGCCCTTTCAGATTTTGTTAGAGAGGGGATTTTAGACCACCTTCTGTCTGAGGTCTGGCTTTGTTGCAGGACATCCAGCAAGGCACCATATGGTGGCCCTGCAGTAATGCTGGAAATAATTATGGAACTTGCTGGTGCTGTAAAGGTGGCTACTCTTTTTTTTTAATGCTGCTAGTTTGTACATTTGACCGTGATGCCAGAAGGAGAACAGAGACAGCAGGAAGTGAAGCAGCAGCTCCCCTGTGGGATGGGGGTTTCAGGCCTATTTGTCACGTTTACAGGGCTCAAGGCTATTTGACATCTTAAGAGTAGAACGGGTCTGTGTTCTACTACGTAGTCAATCACTAGTTAAAATTACTCAGCTCTGCTACCAAGCCAAAACCATGGACTACCACATCCACTGGGCTTTAGCACTTAAATCTGCCTTTCTGTGCCCAAGAAACTACAACTTGAAATGAGAGCATTTCTACTGCAAAACCAGTGACTTGGTGTAGGGTCTTGTGGTTGCACCAACAGACATGTCTTGCTCATAAATTCCTCTCCCAAAGTGTCTGGGACATAGATGCCCTTTCACTTTATGAAGTAAATCAGTGATTACTTTTTTTTTTTTTTTTTTTTTTTTTTCAGGATACTATGGAAGAATAACTCTTACGGGTGGGTGTTTGGGATGTTGTTCAGAGTTGGGAGAACTTAGGTCCTGAGACCCAAGGATTCTGATTGAGTGAATGTGCATTACTCAGCAGTGTGTGCCCTTCACACTTGATCACAAGCTGGCTATCAGAGCCCAGCGCAGGTGCTGGGAGCCACTGGTGTGCGGCTCCTCCTGATGGGCAGTACCTTTCCTGGTGCCATGCTCCTGAATCACATGTTCTCACATCTGATTGTGTGTTTCAGGTGGCTTTTTGTGCTTCGGGGCTGCTAAATTTTCTTTTTTTTTTCTTGGTTATTTTAATTGGGCAGAAGTAAACCTTCCTTGAACTGTGCAGACCCAGAGGAGTATTTTTGGTGAGGGCATCCTGCTGTGTGTTTGTGTCCTGCACAGATCTTGCTTTCAGCAAAGATGAATTCTCTATGCAATGTGGCCACATACAAGGTATGCCAGGGGATTCCTCCGTACCTCCATATGTTGTAGATGTCCCCAGTGTGCAGGTTACTCTCTGTTGAGCACTTTTCTGTCCCACCATCTGGGGCTGATGCTGTTGGGGTAGTGGTTTGTTTCTAAAACCTTCTCTTTCCCCTTCTCTTCCTCAGACCTCAACAGCAATGGGTTCATCTGCGACTATGAGTTGCATGAGCTCTTCAAGGAAGCCAACCTGCCTCTTCCTGGGTACAAAGTGAGAGAGATCATCCAGAAGCTCATGATCGACAGTGACAAGAATAAAGATGGGAAGATTAGTTTCGAAGAGTTCGTCTATGTAAGTGGTATTTCTGAATTTCCAGCAACCGGGGGAACCCCTTTTAGACAAATCTAAGGAGGAGGTTAGGAGAGGTTGAACCTGGCTTCTTGGCCACTTACCCTAATCCCAGTTTTCTTTCTGCAAACTAATCACTTTTGAGGAATTGTTATGTAAATATAAGTTGTTTGTACAGATCTCTGCACATGACTGGTCTTCTGTGCTGTCACTGCCAGCCTTTAGATTTGGACAGAGGGGAAATATTTTGATTTTTAAACAAAACAAACAAAACCACAACATCGACAAAAAATCCACATGCTTTTCCTACATGTTGGAGGTCGAAAGACCATTTCCACATGAGGTGACAACTGGAAAAAAGATTTCCAGTTCTTCAGGCTTACAGCATTGACTGGAACCTACTCAGTTTTTTCCAGACACATGGATGAATTCTTGTTTTCCCAGTGAAGCAGTATAATTTCCTTTCTCAATTTAATGCGACTACAAGTATTTGCTAAAAATTTGACACACTTGGAGATTCAACCTAGATGTTGATGTAGGAAAATTCAGATCCATTTGTTGCCTTAAAAGGAAAGGAGTAACAATATAGGAGAAGCTGGAGGATGGGTCTAACCCTCAGGCATTTTTCTGTATAAACAGGGCAACACTTCTTCTGAGATACTGGTTCAATATCTGTCCCATCATACTTTTTATACTTTGACTGAATGCTGAAAGGGTAATAAAAGTATGCGCAGTACATTGAGGGAGTTGTCTTCATGTCAACCATTTTTCTCAGTATTTCTTCATTTATCTTCACCTTCTGTTCCTTAATTGTTTTCAGACCCTCTGAACTTTTGAGTTCGGAGTCAACTAGTAAGTCGGAGTTTGTTTGCAGTTTGTGAACACTTGCATGTTGGGTGCATGTTTCAGCTGTTGGTTTGAGCTGGTCTATAACTTTAACTTTGCACTAGGAAGGATGAAATAAATCGCTTCAGTCACATTGGAATGGTACCAATGATCGAGTAAACATGAAATATCTTACAGGCAACTAAGCTATATAGTAGAAGCAATGATTTGTTGTAGGATTTTTGCAAACCGAAGTGTTGCTGTTTTTCTAACTCTGAGCACTTTTGCTGGTGTTTATGGTACAAAGGATAACATGAACTGACTTGAGACTGGGGGCAAGTGACTTAGTGGTACCTCAGCATTAAAGCATGTATTTTCAAAGAAGGCATGTGATACCAGTAATTAATCCAGCAAATTTTTAAATAAATAAATCTGTATCAAACTCTTTATGTTTAAAACCAAGCAACCAATGAGAAAACCCAAAACTTCTGAGCTCTTGAGTCTTCACTCAGCTCTGCCTGATCACCAGGGTAAGCAAAACCCCTGCATGCCATCAGGAGATGGTTTGACTGTTCCACATCATCATCTTGACCTGCCACCTCCCCTGCGTTAGGGCTGGGGAAGGCAAGGTATGACAGCCAGTGGGCTAGCCCTGTGGTGGCACCTCCGCAGCCAGGCGGTCAAGTCCCCTCCTCTCTGTTAAACACAAGCACTTCGTTGTTCTGCTTTACAGTGCTGGTTCATTGCCCTTTTCTGGGTAGTGTTTAGAGAACCTGCATAGGTTTCATTTGTGTTTTCTGTGTGGTTGAAACTAATTGGGCTAGGTTTTGAAGGAGTTACTGTAGGCTTTCAAGCCATTGAATGTATTTCTTTCAAACAGTTGCTCAGTTCTGTAGGACATCAGGGCCACTAATATTAACATTCAGCCTGCACAAATGGCACATCTAATATTTCTGTGCTAAAACATCTCTTCTGCCCTTAAACATGAGGGTGTTTCGTCGGTTAGCCCAAACCCGCTTTAAGGGGATTCTTTACCTGGAGTGCTCACAGTTGCACATTATTGCATATTTGATTTGACTGTTAGCACTTACAGAGAATTGTTTCTTGGGTTGTGGACAGTGTCTTGTGTGTGAGCTAAAGTCACAGTCACACGAGCATCTGGCTTATGCAGGAAGGTTAAAATTGCACAACAGCTTTCTCAACTTTGGTCCTGTGGAAACTGCTGCATGTGCACCTGCTCTCAGACTGCAAAGGTTTCACTTTTTGTTTTTCTCATGGTCTCTTGAAAGCTACTGGAAAAGGTAAATGTATGTGAGGTACTTCATGCCTAATGCTTCTGTTTCAATAGTCACTTGCAATATGCGTTTGAGAGAGGGGAATGACTCTTTGCCCACTATCCATGTTAAATCTAATACCGCCACACCCTTACTGGGCCCTTCACATTTGCCAATTTTACTTCAAAGTTTGCTTTAAAGCCGAGAAGAAATAGCTTCTTGTGTGTTCCTTTTATTTTATGAAGTTCTTCTTGTCTAACAGAGCACCTTAAATTGTAGATTTTCCAAGAAGTGAAAAGCAGCGATATCGCTAAAACATTCAGAAAGGCAATTAACAGGAAGGAAGGAATCTGTGCGATCGGGGGCACCTCGGAGCTCTCCAGTGAGGGGACGCAGCACTCTTATTCAGGTACCGCTCTGTCTTTCGGCTCCTCTCTTTGCCCAAAATAATAGATTTCTACTGCCCTGCCACGTGTTGGGCTTTTGGTTTTCAATAACTAAATGATCTCCTGTCAAGGCGAGAGCAGGACGGGATTAGAGGGTAATGCAAGATTAGCAGCCTATAAATTAAACGTGTGCTTATTTGTTTTGTTAACTGTGCTTGCTGATGAAGTCCTTGTGTCACACTGGAATATAGTAAAGTTGTTGAGGAATGAGTAAATAACAAGAATATTCTGGTTATTGGAAGTTATATTTATTTAAAGTTTGTATGACTAATACAATAGTGTGGTAATGATAACGGGGCTTTTATTTCCCTGGGCTATTGTACACTGATTTATTTTGGAAAATCTTTGCTATGTTATAAAAAAGCCTGTATTAAATTTACAATTTGTTATCTTAGAGGAAGAAAAATATGCCTTTGTAAACTGGATAAACAAAGCCCTGGAAAATGATCCCGACTGTAGGCACGTTATTCCAATGAACCCAAATACAGATGACCTGTTCAAAGCTGTGGGAGATGGGATTGTACTATGGTAAGTCATGATGGCTTCTGACTTTAAAAAAAAAATAACCAAAATAACTTCCCCAAATTGTATTTAGAGGAATTTTCATCTTATTCTAGGCTGTACTTGTGACTACTGTGTGTACATAAAGTTTTGCACATATAAAAAGGGGCTCAGTCACTCAGGTTTTCATTGTCACTGTGTGATGCTTCAGCTTTGATGCCAACTTCATGAGCTGGTATTTTTGTCTAGTGTGTTTGTTTGGGCTTGAGACTGAGTTTGCTAAAGGGGAGAAGGTACCTTGCGGGAGCAGAAATTGTCCTGGCGCAAACTCAGCCTGCTGCCAGGTAGCTTGAGTGAGGGCAGATGTGTTAAATAGCCTATTTTCTTGCATGTTTAGACAGACAGTAGCCTCTGTGGGAATGTTAATGACCTTATGAATTAACCCCAAAATGGATTTTCTGGGAATCCTCTTGTTGCTTTTGATAATAGCTGCAGTAAGTTAGTAAAGTAACTCATTTAACTGCATGCTGACAAGTAGAAGGCATCCAGGGCTGTTAAATACCAACCACCTTCTATATATGGGGTTTCTTTTGTTTTTGTGGTTTTGTTTTGTTTTTTAAACGTAAATGAATTCATATAGTGGAGAACTCCGTCAGCCTGGAATTTCAGTAACTCTGTATCAATATGCAGAAGATGTTTAGTGGACTGCCCATTGTCTTTAATTTCTTTATTTTTTCTTTAGTTTGTGACTTTTTTTTCCTAATTTCCCCAGTTTCAAGTAATCCAGGTCTTCAGGTGAAGACTGAAATGAGTGGCAAGTAGTTCATAATGTAAAGTAAAAACTTGCCGTATTTTTTGTTGACTAAAAATTCATTGTGCTCATGTGCTCCCCACTGAGCTCTCAAAGTGCTTGTGCTTTTGGGGGGCAGTTTTTCCTTACCAGCAGTAGTACACCTTTACAATAGGAGGAAATGCATTTTTTTACTAGAATCTGCAGTGGATGTCAACAGAGAATGAGTCTTTGCTAGTACAGTGACTGCACTGTGAATAATTCATTGGCTCTTTTTGCTCCAGCAGCTGAGATCAGTAGTAGCCAGTAACATGTTTAAGGTTTCAGGCTTTGCTATTAGTTACAAATACATTCTTGATAACATAAATATTAATTTCTTATTTATACAACCTTGATTTAAAAAAAATACACAAAACCAAACAGGCAAAAGGAAATTTACTGCTGTGAATATTGTAACAGTTCATTGAGTTCTGTTGAGATTAAACACTAAACATTCAAATATTATTGTTTTTCTTCCTGCCAGCAAAATGATCAACCTTTCTGTTCCGGACACAATTGATGAAAGAGCAATTAACAAGAAGAAACTCACACCATTCATAATTCAGGTATAATACATTTCTGTACTTTTTTCTGAAATTCATATCCAGATAGAATTAATGAAAATTTAACCTGGTGACTTGAGGGATTATTGTGGAACTCTGGAAAGGGGCAAGTTTTATAATTTACATTTAAATATTAAGAGCAGTTTTGTACTGTGCAGAATTGACAGTCTTAGTACTGTAGGTACAGTTAAAAAGACACAAATGCTAAATTAATGACAAATGGGTGAAATGGCTGGAATACTGTGTGCACCTGATATTGCTGTGGTGATTATATACAGTGCTGTCTTTTGAAAACAAGATGGTTATTGGCATTGGGTGTCTATAACCGTTTCACGGTACGACAGGTTGTCATTGTGAGGATGCCTCTGTGTGTGTGTGTCTGTGTATAACTTAACACTTCTTCTAGCCTCATTCTTGTTGATGCCACTAGATGTGACTGACTCAGAGGATGAAACTAAATACCAGAGGCTGAAATTAAACCCTGGTGCCTAGTTCTGTTCTCATTGATTCAGCCTGCTGCCACCACGGCTCTGTTAAACTTCAGGCAGAGAGCGGCTGGGAGCGTTTCCTTGAGCTGTTGTTGTTTGAGCAAGGACAAGGGGGAAATCTCCACTCCACTGGCACTGGATGAAAGGCAAAGCAGCATCTCTTCTGGCTGTATCTCACTCGCTGTGCTGTTCACAGGAGAACCTGAACCTGGCGTTGAATTCTGCATCTGCCATTGGGTGTCATGTTGTCAATATTGGTGCAGAGGACTTGAGGGAAGGGAAACCCCACCTTGTCCTTGGGCTTCTCTGGCAAATTATTAAGATCGGCTTGTTCGCTGACATCGAGCTCAGCAGAAATGAAGGTAAATGAAGCTATAAGTGATTACTTCTAAAGCATGAATGCCGTGTTGTATGCGCTGTCACCTCCAGCCCCATCGCTGCCTCTTCCCTCCCCTCTCCTCATCTCTGCTGAAAGGCGAGTGATCACCTTCGGGTTCATGGGGGCATGTGCTGAGCCAAGTGCTCTCCAGCCTCTTTATAGCTGTGAAGCTGGTTCAGGTGGGTGAGTTGTGCCATCCTGGTAACGTGTGTCTGCCTCGGAGAACTGGCTGAACACATGTCTGTATGTTGAGATGCATCTTGGCTCGAGCCTTGTGGTGTGAATGAGTGTGGTGCTGCGGGCTTCCTTGGGCTGGACAGGCTCTGCTGGTGTGATTTAGCCTGGAGAAAAGGAGACTCAGGGGAGACCTTGTCGCTCTACAACTATCTGAAAGGAGGTCGTAGCATGGAGGGTGTTAGTCTCTCCTCCCAAGTAACAAGCAAGAGGAAATGGCCTCAAATTGTGCCAGGGGAGGTTTAGATTGGATATTAGGAAAAAATTCTTCAGGGAAAGGGTTGTCAGGCATTGGAACAGGCTGCCCACGGCAGTGGTGGAGTCACCATCCCTGGAGGGGTTTAAAAGATGTATAGATGAGGTTCTTAGAGACATGGTTTAGTGCTAGAGTTAGAATATGTTTGGACTTGATGTTCTGAAGGGTCCCTTCCAACTGAAATTATTCTGTTATTCGGCCACAGGTATGTAACAGTATTAAAAGGTGGCAAAAGCTGCTTGCATCCTTTTAGGATTATAGACAACTGCACAGCTTCCTCAAAACAAAAATAAACAAACACAAAACAAAACAAAACAAAAAAAAAAAAGAAGAAGAGGGCTTTCACTCTTTGGGAATGTGTTCACAATGACTTGGTTCTCCTAAAATCATCCTTGCTACTGTCAGTGGTACAGCTCAGCTCTCCCTTGGTTCTTGGTGTTGGGGGTGCTGCAGCTCTCCCCATGTGCTCGCTTGGTCCTGCACAACAGCCTGCAGAATGTAAAGTTTAACTTTTCAAATCATTCGAAGAGCTCTGTTATTCCTGCATGGGCTACCAGAGCACCCAGATGGATGGAGGGGCTTCAGTATCTTTTATTTTAACTTCCCAATTGTGAAGTGGTAACATGGTTTCACCTAGATCGAAAAGTTGTGGCAAGGGAAGCACCAGCCAATTAAAAGTGTGCTTGTCTTGATTTCTCTGGCTTTTTTTAACAGTGCATATGAAGCTGCTTGGAAGTGCTTTTTCATTGAGATAGAGGCGCATTTACATTTAGCTTACTGTCATCAGTTTAAAAGACTGTGTATAAAATCTAAATAGTTTTGTTATAGAAGAAAATGGAAAATATTTCTTACACACAGTTTTCTTGATCATTCACACTCTTTGTAACAACCAACCGGGGAAAACTCCACTAATATCCAGATTATTTTGACTTAATCAGTAGTTAGTATTGTCCCCAACTTCTCCCCCTGAAATGCTACTGCAGCTCTAATTCTGCTGTCCAGGTTTGTCTCTTGAAAACTCCTTCCTTCCCCTCACAAGTATTCTTCTTCTAGCACTGGCTGCCTTACTGCGTGATGGTGAAAATCTGGAGGACCTTATGAAGCTATCCCCAGAAGAACTGCTCCTAAGATGGGCCAACTTCCACTTGGAAAACGCGGGCTGGCACAAAATCAATAACTTCAGCGCAGATATTAAGGTACCCAGAACTATCCTGGCCTGCGCATGACTGGGAAAAGGCTGGGAGGTGGCCAGGGCTGTGTTTGCATGTGTGAATGATGCCCTTCATCCGCAGACAGGACCTTTCTTAACCTTAACACCCTGAGCAGATTTAACAGGGGTTTTATGGGTGGTATATTTAAGGTATCACAGTGCTGTTCTCTCATGCCATGAGGTTGAGCCCAGTGTTGAGCTGTCTTGAGTGTTTTCTCCGGTGCTAGTGGGACCCTGCTGCAAAGCTGTTGCACATTTTAATTGAGTATGAAACTGATATCACTCATGTTTTCAAATGTTCTTAATCCATCTCTTTTGATGGAAAAAAATTTCAGTGGCATTCAGCTTATTCCAGGGATGCAGCAAAGCATTTCACCCTGAGAGTGTGACTTCCACAGTCTTGGCAAGTGATGGCATTTCATCCAAAACATCACTGGCTGGACAGAGGAAAGGAAACAAGACCCCTGTACACTGGCCTGAGTAGAAATGGGAGCAGGGAGTCTCACAGCTATTTTTGAGATGTGAGAGGGTGGCTCTCTTCTCGCAGCACTAGTGAGAAATAGAGGGTGGTGAATCCTGGTCAGTGTGGGGTTTTTGGACACTGGTCCCAGCAGGTTTCTGGAGCTTATTCACATGGCCAGTGGTTTTGAGGAGGAGAAAGAGGACTGCAGTGGACTCCATGTTAAAGGACTGTTAGGGTGGAAAAAATAATTGATAATTGGGGAGCTCAGAGCTTGCCTGCATGTGTGCACTTACACATAGTCACTTGTATTTCCAACTTCAAAATTATTACAGCTTTGCTGATAGCTGTTGGCTTGTCTAGTGCAACCCCTAGGCTGCCAGGGTATGCTGAGATGCTTCTTAGTATTGAGGACTAAACGGACTTTCGGTTGATAATTACTGCAGCTATTTGCTTCTTGTAGTTTCTGACCATCCCTGGGCTCTCTCCTTTAAGCTATTCTATTAATAGCTAATGGACAGGCACAGGAGAAAATATCCAGATTTCTTGTGATCAGCTTTTTGTCTGGACTTTGTCTTCACTGAGCCATATTCATAATTGCTGTAGCAGTAGGAATTGTTGCCTCGTTGAGGGGACAGGGCTGCCTTAGGGCATCTGGCTGTGGGGGCTGTGACAGCGAGCAGCACAGGGTCACTTTCACAACACAGCTTGCAGCAAAAGCAGCCTTCAAATAGTTAAACCCCATAATTTTAATCTTAAATATTTCTAACCTTTTCCCTTTCTGTTTCCTTTTCTGCTGCCTGGATTTCTGCCATCATGCTCTCTTTTAAGCTTACAGATTTTGGTAATTCAGTAAAGGTACATAAGCCAATTATGCACAGTGACTTATTAAAGATGAGCCTGAAATGAATTGTTATGGTGTATTCACTGCTGTACTGGAGACCTGAATTTTCTTTTTTATCCATTTCAGGATTCCAGAGCTTATTACCACCTCCTCAACCAAATAGCACCTAAAGGGCAGAAAGAAGGAGAGCCTCAGATTGATATTAACATGTCAGGTTTCAATGTAAGTATTCAGGCTGTTGTGTCCTCATGCTGTACTACCTGTACCCTATAATTGCCCTGTGACATCTAGGTAACCTGGTATCTTAATTTCTAGAACGTATAAAGTGTCAATGGCCTTACATGCACCTCAGGTGTGTGCTAAATGAGTGGTTGTTGCAGGCCTGATCACTACCCACCAATTACCATATAAGATTAAGAAATTATCTGTGGTTTTGTTCCATTTGTGAGCATGCTGACTTCTGCTTTTGCACCACTAAGTTCAAAAAGCATGGAAGTTGGAAAGTGTATAAACTTGGAAAATACCATGCTAGGTAAAATACCAAGAAAAACTGGGACAATTGCAAACAATGGTTTTAAACTAGAAAAGGGGAGATTCTGGTTAGATATGAGGAAGGAACTTTTTACAATGAGGGTGGTAAAACACTGTCCCAGGTTGCCCAGAGAGGTGGCGGATGCCCCATTCCTGGAGACATCCCAGGCCAGGCTGGACAGGGCTCTGAGCAACCTGATCTGGGTGAAGATGTCCCTGCTCATGGCAGGGGGGTTGGACTAGATGAGCTTTGAAGGTCCCTTCCAACCCAAACTATTCTATGGTCCTATATATGACATCCACAGCAGCAGGGTTTAATACACATGCTTCATCCCTTTGCTTGATTAGTGACTGATGCCCAACGAAGGCAGGTGGAGTGGTGACATTGCCCCAGGTAGCAGTTGGGAGCTTCCCATCTGCTTCGTAGCCCAGTCTCTTCCATGATGGCTCTTGTCTGTTCCATACCTGGCAGGAGAAGGACGACTTGCGGAGAGCAGAGTACATGCTTCAGCAGGCAGATCGGCTTGGCTGCCGGCAGTTCGTCACACCAGCTGATGTAGTTAGTGGCAATCCCAAACTGAACCTGGCCTTTGTTGCCAACCTGTTCAACAAGTATCCAGCACTTACCAAGCCTGAAAACCAGGACATCGACTGGACACTACTGGAAGGTGATGGCCATATCAGTTTACAAAATTAACAGGAGGGAAATATCTAAAGTAAACACTTGTGTCACAGGAGGCTGTGCCCAGGGGAGGTACCTCCACTGAAATAACACCTATGATTTGAGGCTTCAGTGCTGCAGTGGTTGTTTACTCATTTGGCGCAGATGAGAATGGTACTTGGCAGCCTGTTCAGCTGCTCTGATGTGGAGTGGAAACCTGTAGAAGCACTGCGAGCAACCCATCAGCTCCTGTGACAGGGCTAGGGAGTTGGTTTTGCCATTTCCTGCGATGGGCAAGAACACCCAGTGACATAGCGAGATGTTCACAGCAGCACTAATTGTTGGTAGAACTGGGGTTAGGGCTTTGGCTGCCTGGCTCTCAGACAGCAGTTAGCTAACACCCATGTGAAAGACCTTACTGCTAAATCAAGCTGATATCTAAAACTAGATAGCAGGGCAACCCTCTTCCTTTGAAAAAATTATAGTAGAAAAAAATACCCTTTTTCTGCTCAAAAACCTAATCGATGAGCTATGCTGCTCAAAGCTCCCTGCCTTGCAAGGTGAAAAACCTTGCTCAGCTTTGAGCTTGCAGAAGTTGCATGAAACTGTTTTCTCTCATCTAGGAGAGACACGTGAGGAACGGACCTTCCGCAACTGGATGAACTCCCTTGGTGTGAACCCTCATGTAAATCACCTCTATGGGTAAGGATCAGGCTCTTGGGAGAGACACAACTAGATCGGACTAGAGATGTATCCACACCAGTGTCCTGTTGCCCCTGGTGCCAAGCAAAGAGCTTGAGAAAGGGTGATGGAAGGGAGTGGGAGATGCTCACTGCACCCTTCCTGCAGTCCGTAGCTTAGGGTTTGCTGAGCCAGCACTTGACAGACTCACAATTTACTTTAAGGGCTGTGAAGACAGTTTGTTTATTTTCCCCTATCTTGTGTAAATTGGTACCCTGAGATCCCAATACATTCAGATCTGCTTGAGCAACTGTGTTAGTGCAACTGAAACTACATTGCCTCTCACCGGGTTTAGCCAAGACATCATAGTTAAGAGGCAAGATACTGAGGGTCCCTGTACTCAGTGGTGAGAGGTGGCTACGTTGGGGTTTTATGTAGCAAAATTCTTCCCTGAATCTGTTGCTGATTACTCTGCTAAAACCTGATTTAATTCAGCAGCTAGCTGATGTTAAGCATGAAGCAAGCATTTCTCCTGCCCTGAGAACTACAAAATGTTTTGACTTTTTTTCTTTTTAGTGTTGTTGGAATAACAACAACCTGTAAAGAGTAGTAATGTAGTAATTATTCTTGATGTGACAGAGAGTGCATTTAAATCTTGCAACATTAGACTTAATCAATGTTTTCCACTTTAGTGATCTCCAAGATGCACTGGTAATACTACAGTTATATGAAAAGATCAAAGTTCCTGTTGACTGGAATAAGGTTAACAAGCCTCCGTACCCTAAACTTGGAGCAAATATGAAAAAAGTAAGCATTTCAAAATACTTCAAAAGAAGCCACGGACATTAAAAATTTCTATTTGAGGCTTCCAATCACATGAGTGTATTTGTGAGTGATTTTGTTTAAACTCTCTTCCTGTGTAGCTAGAAAACTGTAACTACGCTGTAGACTTGGGAAAGCATCCAGCTAAATTCTCCCTGGTGGGCATTGGAGGACAGGATCTGAATGATGGAAACCCGACACTGACACTAGCCTTAGTCTGGCAGTTGATGAGAAGGTAGGACCCATCTCAAATATGTAAAACTTATGAATGGGGTACAGAGTTTGGGAAATTTTTTGCCATGAGAGTACTGCAGCGCTGGAATAGGTCACTCAGAAAGATTGTAACACCTCTGTCCTTGCGGGGTTTCTGACAGACAGTTGGGACAAAACTGGCAGAGCTGATCCTGCTGCACATGGGAGGCTGGAGCAGAGACCACCAGAGAACCTGCTGGTGGATCTGTGAACATCCTACTGACCAGGATCACTTCTCTCTTGCCTGCTCAAGTCTGGTCCATGTACAGAAACTCTAATCAGGAAGATTTACACAGTTTTTATGCTCTAACTTTCAACTGGAAATTGAGAGAGAAACATTCCGGGGCTGTTCCAATAACCCCCTTCTGCACTGGAATGGGGGAAGGAGAAACTTCATAACAGAAAATGTTGATAGTCCTTGTGATCATCAGTTATGTGAGTTTATATTAAAGGACTTGAAAGGCTAGAAAGACTAAATGCTTTAACAGAAACCACACGTCAGGTAAGGTAGATGATTCTTCCCTTTTGTTAAAGGAGTTATTAAAAAAAAAAAAAAAAAAAAAGGCAGAGCTGAGACTATATGAAGACTTTCCAAGCTGCCATCGGCTCACATTGCATCCTGGCTGCACGCTCACCAGGGCTTTGCCCAGGCTCTGTGCCTAATGTTATTCTCTCTGCTGGTTCTCAGGTACACGCTGAATGTCCTCGAGGACCTGGGTGACGGTCAGAAAGCTAATGATGACATTATAGTCAGCTGGGTAAACCAGACCCTGAAAGAAGCTGGCAAGTCCACCTCCATCCAGAACTTCAAGGTGCAGGTTCCCTCTTGCATCCAAAAGGAGAGAGGTGCCCAAAAAGTATTTCCTTGGCTGCAGGAACAGCAGGACATCTTCGGGGTTTAAACAGGACAGGATATGGTCTCTGCTGGAAACAAAGTGGCTTCAGGCTACCAGAGACACGACTTTTTAGGGCTGCCCACAGTGGCAGTGATGGGGCAAGAAAGCTGAGGGCTTGGCAGAGGAGGGGGGGTGGTCACACTTTGGCGTGTTTCATATTTTCAGAGCATTTGGAGTAGATTGGAATAATGGTCTTGTACTATAACCAAAGGAAAAGCAGCAGTTTTGTTTTCCCAGTGGTCCAGCACTAACGCTGTTGCTTTGAAATGGCTTTTATAAGCTTGTTTTGTTGCACGTTGCAGAGCGGCTGAATTGAGGTGAGAAGTCTGCTTTCAGGATTAGGAATTCATCTTTGTCTGTCCCTGTGTTCTCTAGGACAAGACTATCAGTACAAGCTTGGCAGTTGTGGATTTAATTGACGCTATACAGCCTGGTTGTATCAACTATGACCTTGTAAAGACTGGTAATCTATCGGAAGATGACAAACAAAATAATGCTAAGTAAGTTGGCTATCTCAAAAGCTGGTTTGCATTGAAAGAGTGTGCCTTGCATGTGCTGGCCGTAAGCCGCAGGTGTTTTTACCAGTTTATTACTGTGATTTCCAATCTCTTTTAACACTGTACCTTTTAAACAGACAGCACTTCTTCAAATCTAATTGCTGTACTTGTCTGTAACGCTGGAGGGAGTAATTGTCTGGACTCTTGCTTGTTGAGAGGAATGCAGAACAGCTCCAAGCAGTTCTTAGCAATGATGTTCTGTTTCTCGCCTTGTTTGTTCAGGCATATGAAGAGCTCAGCCAGTGGCTCAGGGTTTTGAAATTGTACTCTTGTGTGTTTCATGTCTTGTTGAGTCATCTTAGGTTGTCAAGTTTAAAGTATGCCTATTAAAACATGCCTTTGAAGTGTGTGTTCTGCGACTGTTCTGCAGTGACAGAATGACAGTAAAGTTTCTTGCAGATAATAGTCTTGCTTGATTATTCTTAAGGAGCAAGCAGGGGGGAAATGTAAATGTTAGCTGATTAATCCTTGGTTATACATGCTATCTATTAGCCCTGATAATTATTAATTACAATTTTTTAAAACTGGTGGTAAAGCTGATGACATTCAAAAGTCAATTTGTACATTAAAGACACTTTATTGAGGAAAAGGAATACAGCAAAAGATCAAAAAAAAAAAAAAGAAACAAACATGTGGTGTGATTGGACTGTTGCACATCTTGAATATTAGTAAAGATGATAATAGGTGAAATGGTGTTGGATAGGCCAGGAGCTGACTTGTAATTTCTTGGTAGCAGTCTCAGTTCTGACCCTCTCCTCTTTCTGTGGTGAATAGGTATGCTGTGTCCATGGCAAGAAGAATTGGTGCCAGAGTTTATGCGCTTCCAGAAGATCTTGTGGAGGTGAAACCAAAGATGGTCATGACCGTGTTTGCCTGCTTGATGGGCAGAGGAATGAAGCGAGTATAAAGGGGTTGATCCATACAAAGCAAAAAAAAAAAGCAAAATGCAACAAAAACCCAACCTGCCACCCTGGGTGCATGAGTAGCAGATCAGCTCTGACCATGTTGAAATGCTGTTGGCCTAAGAACTGTTGACGTTCAAAGGACTTTGTTTTGCTTTGCAAGACAACTCTTATCAAAATTCTCAGGGAGAGGAGTTTTAACCAACAGATGCGCTCTTTTCCCAAAGGAAAGTTTAACTTATCAAGAGCTCACAGAAATGCATTCATAACAGTCCTGCATCTTGCAATATTGCTCTGGAGCTGTTTTCACTCCATTATTTCTCAGATACTTGGTGCGTGGTTTTTTTTACCCTTGAGGGTTATAAGGTGGTTGGTATGAATTGTAATGGAAACAAATATAATTTCTATCTGCAATCTGGTTTAATTTCTATCATAGGTCCGAGCATATTCTAGGTTTGACCACTTCCATAACTTTGTGGGTAAAGCTACAGTACACGTTGGAACCTGCAAGCCAGCTCGCAATGCTAGATGAGAAATGTGTAATTAGGAAGATGCATCTTCCTTTGGTATTCTCTGTACATGGTGCTTTTTTATACATCTGACTATTTTGATTACCTTACAAATAAACATGGCAGTTTTTTTCTCTTGCTGCTTACAAAAAGGGTGGGTTTTGTTTGTTTTGGGTTTTTTGTTTGTTTGTTCTTTTTTGTTGTTTTTTTTTGTTTGTTTGTTTTTTAAAAGTTGTATTCCATATGAGAATACCACCATCCTTGGACCTCTCAGAGTAACATATGATATCATGTTCCTTATGGCACAGTCACACCTGAGAATGGAAGTGAATGCATTTTTGTATGCATCTTGGTTCAGTTCTGTGCACCTAGAAAATAATTTTTACAAAAATCTGCATGAAAACTATAACTTTTTTATTTAAAATGCTGTTGGATATAAAACCATACTACATTGTGGGGAGGTTTTGTGCAGGGAAAAGGCAAATGTTATAAACAGTAGGGTTCAACAAGCTGAATAGCAAATGTGCTGGAACATAAAAGTATTTTTACAGATAAAAGGAAGCATTGTCGCCAAAGAAGGAAGATGCTGTATCTGTAGGATTTAATATTATCTTGCTTTGGCAAGCTGTTTGCTGTATTTGAGATCATATTGCTATTCCAAGCTATTCAAAGTGATGTAATATGGTGGCAAAGCATTAGTTGAAATAAAAACATTTAAATACACGTTTATGTCCTTACTTACACTGACACAGCACGGCAGCACGTCCTCAGTTGCTTTTAGCTTTCCTTTGGTTGATCTTTTTACACCAGGTCTGCTGATCTGTAAGACACCTGAGAATCGGCATGTGCTTGAGGAGCTCTTGCCTTTTAAAATGGGCACTGGCAGCGCAGTTATTCTCAACTTGTGTTTTAGCGAGGCTTTGTCTTAATGGCAGCTTCTGTGAAACCTTGCTCTTAAACTCTTGCTGTGTGCCCAAAGGTGATGTCTGTGGGTATAGGAGAAGACCCCCTGTTAGGGCAAAACCCAGGAGGAGGAAGAAAAGTTGTTCCCTGTGTCAGGAATGTGCTATCCTGGCTCATTTCCAGAAACCATGGGTCTGGGGTTGTAAGTGGCACCTACCACAAGCCTGGCATGACTTGGGTCTCAGGGTGCCATAGTGGGAGAGGGGATGCCCAGCAGCCACTGGTTGTTGGGGGGATTTGCCAACTTGCTGTGTCCAGCAAGCCTGGAACAGGGCTGTGGGTGCTGGTGGGATGTGGTGATCCCAATGCACCAGTTCTTCCACTCATGCAACCCATGGGTGGGAACCTGGGTATCAGCTGAGCTTTACCAAAACCATGACCTGACAGTGCAGAAGCCCCCAGAACAACCAGTGGCTTTGACAAAAATCAAGAACAATTTGTGTGAGACTGGTGTCACATAAACAAGTTCTTGTGACCATAACAATATAAACCTGGTCTGGGTTGTCCCCTTCCTGACCTGCCTTGCATGATTTTTTTTCATTGGTGAAAACAGGTAGGTGTGTTTTGTGCAAGAAGTATGTTGCAGCTTGTCTGCTGATGGAATGGGGACGAGCTTGTGGATTAACCTAGATTACAGGTTCATGCCTGGCCTCCGCTTTGGGCATCATCTTCGGTGAACAAGGTGGCATACCTGTGAGCTTAAACCACCTCAAAACACCCACAAGCCAAATGCTTGGAGGAATGTGGGAACCCAACTACCAAATATGTCATTCCCCATCCCATGCTCCAAATCTTTCTGTGGGGTGAGGGTGAGAAGGACTTCTGTTCCAATGCCGTGTTGTCAGTGCTCCTGAACCACATGCATGGTTGTGTCCTCACTTTTATTTTTAAAGCAAAGAGAGAAAAAAATGAAGGCAAAACCAAAACAACAGCAACAAACAAGCCCTTCTTACTGTGACCTTGTCCTCCATGAGAGACTGCTGCAGAAGCAGATCCTGCTGGAAATTATTTCTGTTGAAGCAAATGTTGCACACACCATCTGGAGCCCATGATAAGAATCACACAGCTTCCCTTTGTTCCCCTCTCTTTTTTTTTTTTTTCAGGTAATTAAGTGTAATCATATTATTATAGCAAGTTTATTTGGGACATGGCGGGGCAGTGAGGTGATGGGGGTGTCCGTGTGCGCTGTATATGTCCCTAATAGGGCGGGTGATGCGCTGGGAACACGCGGGTAGCGCATCAGAAGCTCCCACCCCGCGAGAGCTGTGTTTCGCGGGGCAATTCAGACAGGGACTGTCTCCAACAGGGGAGGGACAGAGCTCAGCCTGGGGCTCGGCTGCTACCCAGCGCTCGCCACTGCACCCCTGCCGGGGCCGGGGCCGGTGCACTCTGCCCGGGATGGGGCCGCGGGGTGAACCTGCTCAGGGTCGGGAGGCCAGGAGAGCAAGGGAAGTCGTTTGCAGCGTGGAGGATGGGGAATCACTAGCGCCTGAAAACGTGGAGGGCCGTGGTGCTTTGGGAAGTGCAAATTTGGGACAGGAGTGGGTGGAGATGCAGTGTCTCATAGAAAATTTTGGTTTTAGCACCTGAAAGATTATCTATTTATCTATTTATCTATTTATCTATTTATCTATTTATCTATTTATCTATTTTCCTTGCTTAGTTTGAAAATGATGGTCAGAGGGAGATGCCATCTCCTTTTCAGCCCTTTTTCTCTGGTCAGGCATCTTCCTGTGCCCTTCCTGCAGCTGGTGCTTCTGGACTGTGATGCTATATGCCATCTTTCCTCATCTTTAATGGCCAGATGCAAATCTGCTCTTAGATGCTGGTCCTTCAAAGCATGTTGAGAAGTTGGTGCTGCTGGGAGTGCACCAGGGAACACTCCATAAAAAAAAAAGGGAGACCACATTTATTTGAAGCAGCAGCTTATTCTTTACTGTTATGCCTGGTGCAGGCTTCAAAGGTGAAAGTTTATATGAGGGCTATTTGACTGATAGAGACTTAATTTTTCTATGTGTAAGAGATGAAAACAGAGCAGGTGAAAAGGAGGATTTTGGCAGGGAGCTGGAGAGGGTCTGGTGCACACAAGAGGGGAGGTGCAGGAGTCCTGCCTGCTGCAGGGGTCAGGACATGGGATGCAATGGTACCAGCTGGGAGCACTCGCTGCTCAGAGAGCACTGGGAGCGCCAGAAAACCGTCTCAACGGTTTTACTGCACAAAGCCTCACATACAGCCAGCTGGGAGCTTTCCACCAATAAAACTTTCACATATGAAAATTTGTAAACAATGCTTCCCGCAGGCAATCGCAAATGTTTTCACTGAATATGGAGTGATATACCATAAGTAGAATCACGTCCATCCTGATGAAACAGTGGTCTAGTGGTTTATAGCACTGGCTGGAGATATGGTATAATTAATGTCAAAATTCTTAGACTTTGGAAGTGACCATCTGTCTTTTCTTGCCTCTTTTGCATCCTAGTATCATGTTAAAAGGGGAAAAATGGATACTCCAACAATTACTGAATGGGAAAGTATCTTCTTCTTGTGCTGGATGTATTCAAGAAATGGGCTAACTCAAAGAAAAATTTGGGGTCCAAGCAAAGCAGAGGTCTCACAGTGAAGGACCAGTGCAGGGCAGGGAAGACAAATCCCAGTGTTTTCCCAAAAGAAAGCCCCTGGCAAGCAAACTTTCAAAATAATTCCTGTTTTATCAAACACTTCTAAAAATTTCTGACAGGAGCCAGAGGTGTAAGCTTTAGCACATTTCTTTGTTCCTGCAATGCTTATTTTGCTCTTTCATATTCAGTTATTTGTTTTTATTCATTCAATTACTTGGTTCTATTTATTCAATTACAGGCGTTTTCTTCCAAGGTTTTTTAGCAGTATCAGCTTTCTTCATACTGATTTTTTTCTTTTTAAACAGTCGAGTTTGCTGAGTGCATGTTGTCCTTAATCTCAAGGATCTCCTTCAAATGTCTTTCCAAGCCCAGACTGCATCTTCAGAGCTGGATTTTTTTGTACTGCAAATGAAGTTCATCCCAGGCCATGTGGCCGCTCATGGCTCTGATGCAGCACATGGGTGGTGTGAGAGGGCTTTCTAGTGGATCATCACATAGGCTGCAGCAGGATTTGGGCTGTTTTTAATATACCCACAGAAAAGGAAAATCCCCTTGGGAGGATGAAGAAGGCTGATCTGTGTGAGGGAGGAAAAGCAAATAGCACAGTGATCATGGTGACCATCAGCATCTCCCAGCAGCTGGAGGGAGGCAGCTCAGGGGTATGGCACTGGTGGGATGCCATGCCTGAGCTTGGCAACAAAATGCAGGGAGACAAAACTCGTACAAACCATCCCTGAGACAAATGAGCTCTTTGCAGGTGTAAATGCAGAGCCATGTTAGCTGAGGCTCAATACTGCAAGGAGCAGCTGAGTGAAAAAAAGTTTTGCTTGGTGACATTTTCACCCGCTCCTCCATCACTGTTTTATATTGTAACAGCAAAACAGTTTGTGTGCCAGCTGTGGGAACCTACAGCATGTTGACAGAGATGCTAATGGACTGAGCCTTTGCTAGGGCCTCCAGATGTGCTGGAACATGTGCAATTTATTCCTACTTAACAGTACTTACAATATCCCCAGTGTGGGAAGGCAGCCCTTCTTCCCAAGAGATCATACGTGGCTGCAGGAAATGGGTGGGACAGAGGCCATGGTGGGGCCACGCATCAGCCAGCACAGTCCCCCACCCTGAGCTTGCTGATGTGAGCTTCTCCTCTGCATGTGAACATTTACCTTGAATTTTGATATTAGCATTTCAGATTTGACTATTGCCCGTGAATGAAAGCATTTATTCCTACATAATGAAATCCCTCTATTTCCATATAAAACCCACCTGTAATGAAAATCATTTTTCACAAACAAATAGCAAGAAAATAAATAAGTCGCGTCCACTTCATAATTTAAACATTGTCAAAATGTCGTCATGGAGGTGTCCCATCCCCTTGCAAAATACCACACATGGCAGACAAGTGCCAGCAGGACGATCTTGCTGGGGAGAGCTGGGGGCCCAGGAGCCACGCTGGTACCAGCCACCCTGCACTTGTCTTCGCTTGCCAGCTCAGGTGGCACTGTGCAGTCCATCAGGTCCCCTGTACGGGGGACATCGAGCGCCGTTGTGTTGTGAGGGCCAAGGAAGGCACAGTGCAGCCCTTCAATCGCTCCCCTGAGCGTTGCGGTCCACCGCAAGAACCAGAGCATCTTGCAGTCACATTTCCAGGGGTTGTGAGATAGAAACACGTACTTCAGTTTTGGCAGTTCAGCGAACAAGTGGATAGGGAGGGAGCTGAGGTTGTTCTTGCTCAGGTGAAGGAAGTGAAGCTTGTTTAAGTATGAGAAAGCAGAGTCTGAGATGGAGGAGATCTGGTTGTTGTTCAGGTACAAGTTTCTCAAGTTCAGCAGATGCCTGAAGGTGCAGTCGACAGCAGTGATTCTGTTGGCTTCAAGGTGCATGGTCTTGAGCTGGATCAATCCGTCAAAAAGCTGATTAGGCAAGTCAGCAATGAAGTTGTGTCCTAAATTTAACACACCTAATCTGAGAAGCTTTGTGAAAGCGCCATTTTGAATGATCCATATCCGATTCTTCCTGAGATTCAGATCGTACAGGGTTTCCAGGTCCTTCAAGGAATCTCTGCCAATGGCTTCTATGTGGTTGCCCTCCAGGGACAGCCTTGTGAGGCTGGAGAGGTTCCTAAAGGCTTGTGGAACATACCGCATATTATTGGAGGCTAAATCAAGTATTTCTAAAGAAGGCAGGTGTGAAAATAGAAGTGGGTGGATTTCAAAGATATTGCAGTGGGACAAATCCAGGCTGATAAGGTGTAACAGTCCTCTGAAAGTGTTTGCGTGCAGGTAGGTGAGGCGTGAGTTCCTGCTAAGGTGCAGTTCTCGCAGCTCACTGAGACCATTGAAGGTCCCTGGGGACAGGAAAGTCAGATTGTTTCCATCTAGCCAGAGGCTGTGGAGGAAAGTCAGGTTTCTGAACGTGTTGGTGGTGAGAATCCGCAAATAATTATTGGAGAGGTTTAGAGAGACGGTGGATGCTGCAATTTCTCCGGGAAGGGCTCTCAGTCCAGCTCTGTTACAGTGGATAATCTCTTCGGGTGCACATTTGCACATGCTTGGGCATGAATCAGAGATATTCAGACTCAGCCCAGCCTTTGCTGCACAAGTAAATATAAATATAACAAGAAAGAACATGACCAGCCACAAGTCAGCCACTGCATCTAATACCTGATGGACAGTAGAGAAGGAGGCAAGAAAAAGAACATGTACCTTTTGTATAGGTGAACCGCGAGCATTGCAGGATCAGTTGGGCTGTGCTTTTAGTGCACACTGAAAATAAATTAGCCTGTTCTTCCTGCTCCAGACCAATGAGGATCAAGTCTTTAGGCAGATAAAAGCTGATTAAGTGCTGTCCTGCTATGAAGAGCATTACTGAGGGGCAGGGAGATCTCTTAGTCAAGCATTACGTTCTGACAGTGATTTTCCCCATCTCCTGCCCTCTGTAAACAGCAGCAGGTAACAGATTTCTCTTGCAATCTGTCTGGGAGCAGCTCCTGCTGCTGGGTTCATCACCATTCTCAGGATCTTCTTGGCTGTTCGCTCAACAAAACCTCTGGTTTTGGGGAGGTTTTTTGTACTTTTCTCTAGTTAGTACTTCAGTGAAGGAAGCTGAGTGGCTCTACCATCTGGATGTGAGATGGGGCTCCCGCCCTGCTGTGGCTGCACGTGCTGGTGGGTGCCCTGGGCTGATGATCCGGAGCTGTGACTCCCCTGCGGTAAAACCAGAGGCTATCAGGAGCTGTGCAAGCCTCCTGCTCCCTGACAGCCAGGAATGTACAGGGGAATGCTGTGTCCTGTTGGAGCCTCTTTTCAGGATAAGCCCTGAACCACCTATGAGTGGTAAAAGAAGATCCCCATGGGTGATGCCCAGAGCATCCCAAGGTAACGCTGCCCTTCCCAGGGCACTGCCTACCTCCAGCTGTGCTGAAGATGCCATTGAGCAGCTGGAGCTGGGCTTGGGTCCCTCCCTGGTTTTTGTCCTATATCCAGATTGCAAACAAAAAGTGCAATAATGAGAGGTTGACTGATGCACCAGGGATCAGCAATTTGCAGGCTGATTATTTTGCTTATGATGCCAAGAGGACTGGACTTGGGCCTTGCAGCTAATGTGTCAGCAGGGCAACCAGTGACACAGTTGCTGCTCTTGTTTTTTCTCATTATTTTAGTTTTTGTTTTCCCCCTCACATCTCTGTTGGAGTTCTCATGCTTTTATGTGTTTGAAGGTGTTTCTCTCAGCCCCCTCCCTTCAGGTGCATTTCCCCACTCTTAGTTTTGTGGTCTGTCTCAGCTTTTTTCTTTTTCATGTTTTACAGATTTGAGTTTCCTTTCTTCTGCTCTATCCAGGCAGGGGATAAAACCCCATATATATCATATGCCCAATGGTAAGTGTGAATTGGACAAATTTGCAGATCCATTGTTTTATCAGCAGAAGCAGATTAGGTTTCCTGTCCTGTTAAATCACTGTGCTTCAGCTAGTTCTGTTTTCCTCTTCATTTTTGCAAGCAACAACCCCACAAAGAACAGCTTCTGCCTGGAAGCTTGGCTGGGATGGCCACAATGTTTAAAAGACATCATCTTCCAGCTGTAAACAATGTCATTTATTTAGTTAGACAGGCTTTACTGCATTATTACTAGGGGCCAAAAGCTGATTTTCACCCTGAGAGCAGCAGTGACAACAACTTGCCAAAGGGCTTGTCCTGAGAGTGCCGGAGGGAAGGTGGAGACGCACGCTACTTGCTCCATCCAGCTGCTTATGTTTGGGGCCATGCCAAAGGTTTTGGTGGGTGATTGTTATTGTTATTATTATTATTATTTTTGTACTCCTGGCTCAGTGGGACTGCTCCTTCAAGGCCATCACTTTGGAGGGGGTACTGCTTGCTGGGATCTCTGTGGTTTCTCTTGCCTCCTGCTGCAGCACAGCTATGAATATCCATTGCTCCATGACTTTGCCTGTGCATCCCTGTGAAGCCGACAGGTTTCTGCTAGTCTCTGTGCAGGATGTATCTGTTAAGAATGGTCTCACCTCCAGCTGAGGTTTTGTAGCTCAGGCTGAAGAAGATGGATAGCTTCCTCTGGTGGCCTTTTTATTCTACCCAGGCTTCAGTTCTGGTTGTAATTCCAGAAGTGGTGCCGTGTTCAAGCCAGTATTTAAGCCCAGTTCTTGCTCTAATTCTCCTTGATCTCATATTGGAAATTTTCAGAGGCCAAAAGCATGCAGCTCTTAGAGCTCGTCATTGCCAGATGTTGCTTAATTGGACTAAAATACACTGGTGAAACAGGACAACACAGCTGCAGAATGTCTCCTTGCTTCAGAGCCTGTAGGCCCAAGGAAGCCCATAAGTATCAAAATAACCACATTTTTATACCTTGTCATGAGTTTGGCAATTCCAGCTGCTCCCTGCAAGGATTCCACAATGCATGGGTGTTAGCATTTAATGGAAATGCTGAGCTGCTGCAGATCTTCTGTTAAAATATATTCCACTCATTGCATGACCATTATGGTGTTTTGTATTCAGTGACTGATTTATCTGACATTTGGGATTTGTAGCCCAGCACACCCACTTCAGAAATTGTTTGTAGCTGATGTCAAGATCTTTGCCTAAATACTGTAGATTTTAATGAACTGTATTCTCTTTACAGGATTGAAGTTCGACACAGGAACTCCAAACATCTACTTCATCTTGCTGGTCTAATAACTTAAAGGAGCAATACTTGCTTTCTTTAAACTTTCTAGTGGGCAAAGGCTGGGTAAGCAGAATCGCTTAATAGCTTTGTTGATTAAAAGAAGGGTTAAATAAGTTGGAATACCCAAGCGTCAGGAATATTCTGACTTCCCCAAAGCTTTATTTAATTGATGAACTCTCTTTCATGTGTATCTCAGCTTTTTTGGTACATAAGAGAAATTCCTGACAAAAATAGTTTAAAATGATGCTTGCAATGAGTATAGTTCAAAATATCAAAAATAGGAAGATTTTTAATTTTAATCTCTGAAAAGAGACCTCTGGGTACTCCGTAACTCTATAAACTGGCCATGGAGATCTAGCTCTTCCTAAAAAAATCACTTTGAGACCCTAAGAGAAAAGTGAAATATGCTCCTACATCCTTTAAATGCTGGGTTATATACACATATTTTAATTGTCATAAAAGAGAAGTTAGACAAGCGGAAGCTCTCTCCCACAAGCTGTGGGCATCTTGACTTCTGCTGTTCATGACAGCAACTGCTCAGGGAGAAGTGAGCAGAAGAAAATTGTCTGGGATGAAAAATTGTTCTTTATGAAAGCTGAATGTGTGTTGTCATTGTGATCTGGCGGAGCAGGTCTCAGTTGCTGGAATGCTGTGCTTCGGCCATGGCAGCATCGTGGGATTTAGGCTCTACGCCCACTGTGGGCAAGCCTGGGTGCCTGGTGGTTTATCCTTACCTGGGATCACAGCTTGAAGCACTCAGCAATGGTGCTCTGGCCAAGTCCTGCTGTCTTCAGCAAGGCTGGGAGTGCTGGGGTGCTCCCCCTGAGAGCCAGCGGTGGCACCAGGGCAGCCGTGTGCTCGCTGCCTTTGATAACTATGGGGGAAGCATGTTTTCAAAGTCACTTACGTGCTTGTTTTCTTTACTACTTTTAGTAACTTGTAAAATGCTTACGGCCAATTATTTGAACAAACGTCATGGAGGATATCTCAGTCTTGGCAGTGCTATCAGCTGGACACAAACATTTCATAAAAGAAATGCTTTGGAAAAGTTTTCTGCATGCTGGGAGTGGAAAGGACATCCCTCTTCCCTCTGAACTGCCTCTGCCACACTCTAGACACTGAAATGCCTCAAAACCTGACTTATTCCAGCAGATGGATGGGACCAGAGCACTGGTGGGTCCTAGCTGGGTGACCCATGTGCTCACTGCTTTTCTGCTGTGCAGTGGAAAATCAGAACTTCCCCCAGGCCTGCTCAGTGCTTCCATGTGAAATTGTGGCTTCAGGAAGGAAAGTGAAACACTGACCAAGTTCTTCCCTTTAAAAATGCTAGTAGTTCTCCCTCCTGGCCAAAACACTGGGTTTGGAGACACCTACTGTCACAACTGATCATGCTTCAGAGGTACGTGAGACAGTGAGATCGTACATACGTACGTAAGATCCAGCACATGAAAGTAAGAACCACAGATGCTGGGTGTGAGCAGGACCATCAGTTTTCAACTGGTTGCTGCTCACAACTGCTTTACTCCCTAAGGCCCCAAAAAGGATGCAAGAAAGCAGCCTTCTCTGCAGGAGTGCTCTGGGGCTGGGGAATGACAAGGTAGGTACTCCAATATTACTTGCAAGACTGAGCAATTAATCTCTAAAGACACCCTTAAACAAACATGTGGGAAGGAAGAATGCATATAAAAGTTTATGGAGTGCTGGGAGAACCCAGCTGCAGGCAGGGTGGTTTCAGTGAGTTTGTGCAAAAGGCCTGTTGTTTGGCACAATGCAAATGCACTGTCCGGCACGATGGAAATCATCAATTCCATGGCAGTGTGTGTGTGCTGGGTCCCCAGCTCCTGCCACCAGCTCCAGGACCAGGGAGTCAGTGTGTCCTGCTGTAAATCAGCACCAAAGGGGTCAGAGCCACATTGACCTCCGTTGGGTTATGAATCCTGAGGAGCATATTTGTGAGAGAGTTTTTTGTCCCCTCTTGCTTTCTCTGAAAGAAACAAATCACTTCCATGGATACAGTCTGTATCTGGATCCCACATTGCTTTGAGGATTTGGCAGGCTGGCAGGGTTGAACCTCAAGAGCTGGCTCTGACAGTCTGCTGGTACAGTTGGATATATTGTCTGTTTGGAATATTCCAGCCCTGACAGCAGCACTTGCCTGCAAAAACCAAGACCCAGGACTTGGAAGGCATTAATTTTTTACTTTTAATTTTTTAATTATTTTTTATTTTTTTAATGTGCACAACTGATCAGATGTTGCTATTTGTATTGTGTGTATTTGTGGTTTTTGTGGGTATTTTGGGTTGGTTTTTGTTGTGGGTTGTTTCTTTTTTTTTTTTTTTTAATTGTTGTTGCTGCTTTTTAAACACTTCTAGTAACCTCTTCAGGTGTATGGGCTTGAGGACACAAAGGTAAACCTGAGTGCTGCGTACAAACCTGTGGCAAAATTTCTTGCTTCTCTTGAATGGTGATTTGTTCTTTTTCTTGATACAAAATACATACATATAATCCTTCCCCAAATACATGCCCTGGGAAGAACTAACTCCTCATCATTTAAAATAAAGCAGGTGGTCTTGTGGTAAAATCTCCCAGCTTTTGTAACTTTGCAGCCAGATGAATTGTATTATAAAAAGCCTGAAGACTCTACCGCTGTGCTGAGCTGTGTGCTGGGCTCTGATGCAGCAGATCCATGTGCTGGATTTACCAGCCTGGCTGTGGGAGCTGAACAAACATCCTGGAAGCTCAGGGGGCATCAGCTCAGCTGCAGAACTGCGTGGCAAAAAGTTGGCTTGTGCATGGACAGCTTGGGTGTCCATATTGGGTGTACCTTCTATTTCACAGCCATTCGTATCCAGGCAATGCTCAGAAATAGTGAGAGGAAGAAAGAAGTAGTGTCAGAAATAGAAGAGAGAAAGGGGTATATACAGTGGCCAAATGGAGCTTTGGGGTGAGAACTTAGGATCAGATAAGGAATTGAATACATCGAGCACTGGTGGGGGGAAGAATGGGAGAGGATTTGGCAAAGAGCAGACCAAGGTGTGACCCCCATTGCACCAGGTGCATCAGGCCTGTGTCTCATCTAGTAAGAGCTATGAACCCAGCACAAAATTTCAAACAGTTTTGGAGGTAAAACAGAATAGAAACAGTTGGTATCTGTAAGGATCAAAAGTGCATCTGGAAAGGAAAACATATTTGAATGTAAACAATTGGTGTTTGTTATCTTTGAAAAATAAACATTCCCATGCATTTGACTCTTTCCCCTGCTTGCAATGCATGCTGGATTTTTGATGAGAGACAGAGTAGGATCTTTCACTGGTTGTTTGTGTGCAAAGCAACCAGCAGCAAGCATTCCTGGCTGAGGATGTCTTGTCACGTACTGCTAGTAAAAATTGAATTAATATGGGTCAGAGTGAGTGCAGACATCTCAGATCACTGGAGTCAGCAGCCCTGCAGACCCAAGGCAGGGTATGCACAGGGGGGATTGGTGGCAAAAGGCGCATTTCTTTCCCTTTGCAGGCGCATGTGCGACCACTGCACTTGCACATCCTATATGCTCCTACTGACCTGGTTCATAGATGTTTGGTTTGAAGAAGAAAAGAGTTCTTGCAGTGTGTCTCTAGCAGGTGCATCATCTGTTTAACGCCTCTTGAACAAAACAGCAAGTCTCCTGGTAGTGGTTGTAGTTTGCAGGAACTGAGTGCAAATCTCCATCTTAAAGTTTTTAGTTAAGTCTTGACTTTTTCAACCTTCAACCTAGTATGGATGTTACTGTCTGCTTTACAAGCTTTCTTCATATTTTGTTGAGTAATGCAAATTACAGTGGTGCCAGGTTGTTTACTCTTTCCTTTGCCTTTTCCATGAAAACCTCAAATGAGAGTGGGAAGGAATGAGTGGGGAAAGAAGAAGGGATGACCCAAAATCAAACTAAATATCTATGGAATGAGTGACTGTGTGCATTGAAGAGTTTCATATGTATCTCCAGATGACAAAGATGTGCTGACATATATGTTGTCTAACTCTGGCTGTGACACACAGTGCCTGAGCCTTTGAGACAGATAAGGTCTCCCATCCTGTGCAGTGATTTGATATTACCCTCCTTCGAGACAGCTGTGAGGTTTGGGTCTGTTTCTGTGTTATCTGCTCTCAGCATGTCATTTCATTGAGCTGTTTCAGCTTTTATTCCCTTCCAGTGTTTTCCCCAAGCACAGGCATTATGCCTGCTTGCAGCCTGACAGTCCTGACTGCTTTGTCATTGTGTTCATGAAGCAGTAAATCAGCTGCACTGTGATAAATAGAAATGCTGCATGGGATTCCCCTTCTTTAAATAACCTGATCTCCTTTTTCACAGAAAATGTCAAGAGCTCATCTCTTTGTATGAGGAAGGTAAAGCCAAGAGCTGCCAAGGACTCCTCTCACTCTCTTGAGAAGTAGTGCTCTCCTCCAGGGCATGTATATGAATTTGCTGATGAGCTTTTCCAGCACCCTCTGCAGCTCTTTCTGGGTCAAAGACACAGGTGGGTACAAATGTTTGTCCTCCACAGCCTGCTCAGCCCTTGGTTCCTCTGAAGATGCTGGCAAAAGGCTATTTTCTCTGTTGCATCTGTCTTCTGGGTCACCTTGGTGTCAGCAGAGCTGATTATAGAGCCTGTGATGCCTCTGGTGTGTTGCACAGCCCCAGAGCAAGGGCGGGCACTGGGGTTCCCCCAGACCATCACAGTTGGATAACTCTCACTGCGAGACTGTGCCAGTGTTTAAAGAATGCGATGAGTTTGGGTCCAGCTGTGGCTGGTGATGGATGGCCAGCCAGCAGCACCTGGCTGGGGCTAAGAGACACATCACTGGCAAGGACTTCTGCAGTTGCTTTCCAGGTGGCACATGCAACCTTACCTGAGGAGCACAGCACACGTGTCCGCAGTAGACAGGATGCTGCTGCAGAGGAAATCACACTCAGAATATCAGGGCAAAATGTTCAAGGCTTACGGCTGCTTACTTTGCGTCCGTGCTTGTCCTCCAGCAGCCGCCTTGTTGCTCCTTCCAGGGAGAGGTGGCTGGGGCCAGGTGGAGCTTGTGACGCAGGGAAGAAGCAGATGTGAAAACTCAGTTTTGTGTGAATGGGAAGTCAGAGTAAGCTGTGCTGATCTGCTCTTTGTGGCCTCAGAGCCAAGCCTGCTCTCTGCCACGTGGATTTGTCCTGCTGCCCTCCTCGACTCCAGCAGCATGCATGTCTTTGCAAGGACTTGAGCAGTGGCTTTCCCGTCCTACTAACTGTGAGATGGGATCAGATCCCTTACACAGGCAAAACTGGTGTGAATGCTGTGAAGTTCCTCTGCTTTCTGCCTCTGTGTGTTCACACTAAGCTCAGCTCTGCCAGGACTAACAGCCTATTCCACTCTCAAATGTGTCAGAAAGTGCCGGGGCTCCATCAAGTGCACAGGAATCCCCCTGTCCTCAGACACACACGAATCCTTGCACAGAGGCTCACACATGTTACATGTACACCTGGGAGGCAGACTGCAGTTGCATGTGGGTGTATTCTCCTGGCTCACGAGCTGCAGTAGGAAACAGCAGATATATTTGTGTGAATTTCCTTTTTCTTGCTTGCTTGCTTGTTTGGTTTTTTTTTATTTGGTTGTCTTGTTCCTCTCTCCTGATTTACTGCATGCACTCACGTGGCCTTCAAAAAGGGGGGGTTCTCAAACTGTTTTGCTTCCAAAAGGAAAAGAAACTGGCAGGCGTTCATATTTCAGTTCTCGAGTTATGTAGGTTAAAGTCTCCCAGTGGGAAAACTGAAGATATGAGAGAGCAGATTGCTGGTGGTTATACTCGCCAGAAGAAAAGAGGAAAAAAGGAGCGTGAAATTCTAGAGCTACATCCAGGCAAATGTGAAGTTTGAGAGGTATGTTTTCTATCTGCTGTTAAAACATAATTTCCATTTATTTAATTCAATTTGTGATAGAATGCTTCATTATGTCTTAAGTAATAGCAGGAATTACTAGTTTAGAAGCAAATTCTAAACCATCAGTTGTCCATGTGCAGAGAGGGGACCGTGTTTGTCCGTGAAACCTTTTTGTCAGTAATCTAGCTAAAATTAATTATATTGTGGTCCTTCTACTAGGAATAAGTTAGATATGTAATGCTTTGTGAGTAGTTTTGAGATTTTGGCTTCTGTAGGTTGAAGTGAAGAGTTCAGGAGATAAGGGTGAAATGGAGCTCTAGACCCTCTCCTGAATCTTTGCCCCCCCCAAACAAAAAGCTTTCCTCTGTTTTAAGACCTGTTTGATTACAGAACGTGGGCTTGTGATACAGTATTTGGGACTGTAAATATTGTCACTCTGCAGAAATGTGCATTAATATTCTCCTATTGATTTTTCATTGTTGAGACACTATAATGAAAATTATTTTTTTGTCTATATTCAAAGTAGCATATTGCATATATTGCATTGGGCAAGTGACAGGCTACAGTGCACTAAACTGTTAATATAGAAAAATACTTTTTAAATGATCAGTTGCCTTCTATTATATGTGAAATCATTACCCAATTCTGTCGTCGTAGTCAAAATTTCTGTTGTTTTTAGAGCCCCTTGAGAATTCTTAAATGGCTGACTGCTTCCATGTGGATTTAATTTAAAAGTAATTGTCTTTCTATTATGTAAAATAAAATATTTGGGTATGATATCTTCTCTATTGATTCTAAAGCCCTAAAGTTTAAAAACTGCCCTGCTAGAGTGCAGACATGAGCTCTTGAACTGAAACAAGGACTGACCTGGCAATTAACTCTATTTTAGCTGTTTTGTAGCTACATTTTCCCCTGCTGAAACTGATCTTTCTAAATGAATGGCAAAAGCTGCTGTCAAATCCAATGCCTGCAAGGACTGAGTACTTGACTGTCTGTTGCTTGTATCTACAGTGAAAATATTTCTTTTACTCTTGTGCTTAAAAGCCGCCATGAAGGCAGGAGATGCAGATTTGCTTTGAGAAGGACTCTGACAGTAAATGACATTTTTAAAAGACCCTTCATTGTCTCTGTATCCAGCCCTGTGAATTAAAATAAAGTCAAAGCTTGCTTTCCTAATAGCCTTATTAAAAAGCTGCTTTCATGAACTGTGAAGTCCCATGAGACCCTCAGGTGTGAAGTACCTGATCCCCACTGACAGTGCTGCCTTTCTACATTATTTTAACCATGCGGAGTGCTGAAAATAGTATGAGAAAGACAAGAAAAGGATCACAAGGAGATTTGGTGCTGCCTTCGATCACAGAAATTCTCAAAGTGTCTGCAGCCCCTGCGTCAATAATCTTTCTGTTCTGCTGGCCGCAGAAAGCACCATCTGTAATCACAGATAAAGCCTGGCTGCTTGCTTCCCTGCCGGGCTAATTAAAAAGTGCTGTGACCTCCCTAGGGCTAATTATGTCCTGTCAGTGGGACAGAAGAAAAGAATCCAGTAGGGTTGCTTGGTATTTCAGCTTACAGACCTAGTTTATAACTCTTTTTATTGTATTGTAACTGTGTGATTCCAGAGGTAAGATGGCTGCAAAGTGCATGTCTAACACATGGTTTCTGATCTGCAGGTGAGCGATGTGATAGAAAAGTGCTGCTAGCACATGTATTTCCTGCAGAACCTCCCTTTCCACCAGCACCAACATGCAGAAAAACTACTCCCTGGTCACCACCACCGGAGAAACTCTCCAAGTCCTTTATACAGCACTGACAAACTCATCGGCTGCATTGCGCTCAGCCTCTCCCTGCCCACTTACTTCTTCAAATTATGAGTTTTCACTAATTCCAGCACTCTTCTCTGTGGTTTTTGTTCTGGGGTTGGTTGGCAACAGCGTGGTGGTTGTGGTCCTTTGTCGTCACAGGGGCCCCAAAACAGTGGCTAATATCTACATTTTCAACCTGGCCGTGGCAGATTTGCTGTGCCTCGCCACCCTTCCCTTCTGGGCTACCTACTATGCGCAGGGGTACAACTGGCTCTTTGGGTCTCTCATGTGCAAAATCTCCAGTTCTGTCCTGTGCTTGAACATGTTTGCGAGTATATTTTTCATTACATGTATGAGCATGGACCGGTACCACGCTATTGTTCATCCTATTCGCTCTCAAAGAAGAACTCCACAACAAGCTTATTTTATAGCATTGGTTGTGTGGGGCCTTGCCTCTTTGTCCTCCCTTCCAACATTTTATTTCCGTGACACTGACTACATTGAAAGCTTGGGTGTCAATGCTTGCATTATGGCCTTTCCTCATGACAGTTATGCAAAATGGTCTGTGGCAACAGCCTTCCTGAAAAATGCACTTGGCTTCTTCATCCCCTTGACAGTGATCACCACGTGCTACATCTGCATCAGGAGGCACTTGCTCAAAGCACAGAAGTTTGGGAAAAACAAGCAGAAGAGGGACAAAGTCCTGAAGCTGGTGGCTGCTGTTGTTGTGGCCTTCTTAATTTCCTGGCTCCCATTCCACATTTTAACGTTTTTGGATGCCTTGGCTCATATGAACATCATTAACAACTGTGACATGACAGAGATCATCGACACAGCACTGCCGTTTGGCATCTGCATGGCATTTACCAACAGCTGCATCAATCCTTTGCTGTACTGCTTTATTGGGAACCAGTTCCAGGAGAAGCTCCATCACTTATTTAAGCGAAGAGTTTATCAGTTCAACAGCCATAGAGAGAGCTCTTCTTTGAGGAAAGGGAGCTGTTTCAAAGATGCTGAGATCCCTGTGGGCAGGGAAGTGGGGCCTGAGTCCTTCCTGTAGGCACTGGGACATGATGTGGGGTGATGTCAGTGCAGCTGGCTGTCCCTGCAGTGGTGACACTCCTGTCTCCTGTTCCCTTTATTTCGTGCCCGTTCATTCACCAGCTGTTTGAAAAATAATCTGTTTTTCTCATACATGGGGATTTATTCTTCCTTCTTTTCCGCAATGAGCACTCAAGTCTTACATAGAGGGAAGATTCTGGCAAATAAATACATTGATGGTTTTTTAAATATCATCTTGTGCGTGGCCAAGATCGGGCGAGTACTTAGTGTAACACAAAAAGACAAAATATACCAAACGGCCGTTGTATGATAGCTGCAATTGTGTCAGTGCTGAGTATCATACCCTAAACTGATTTTCTAAAATATATTCTCACTAGAGATTGTGTAAATAAAGCAGTGCAGATGCTTCTGCACGTAGCTGTAAGAAAATATTTTGACCTGTATTTATATATATACACATATCATTTTTTAAAAAATACATGGCTAGCAGTGTCATATGTAAAATGCATCAAATATACCTCCTGTCTGCTTAGCCTGGGCCCCTGAGAACAGGTGGAGACATGGTTCTCCACACGGCTGGAGGCAGGAGAGTATCCTTGAGGGAAAGTACAACCACATGCGTGTTTTTATACTTATAGCAGGTAACAGGTTCTTAGGTTTGATGGTCCTTTGCTGTCATTCAATGTGGTCACTTCTGACAGTATTGCTCCAGGAACCGAACATACTACATCCTATTGCTACATGGCCATGCTGAGTCTCACGCACTGTCCAGTGGCCTTTGAGGGAAGGACTTGCTGGTTGTCTGGACTTTTTGTTGATTACTACTGTAATTTTGGGGTATTGGGTGCAGAAAGCCTATGTGACTCTGTATTGACACCCAAAAGCAAAATTGTGGTGTGACTCCTAAGACTGGCTCACATCTCAGTATGAGCATTTACTTATTTGTAAATAAAAGAAAGAGGGGGGGGGGAAATAGTATTTAGAAAATGCTGATTCTATTCTGAGGTCACAGTTTAAAAAATATTTAAAAATATTTGAAATATTTGTTTGCTGAAGAGATACTTGTCCTTTTGGACACTTCAGAAAGGATCATGTTTGATAGGCTCAATCTAAAAGAACGATCTGTTAACAACTTGCTCAATTGCCAGCATGTTGTCCCCAGGCTGGGTGATCCTGGGTGATTGTTATCTTCAAGAGATTCTATCTGACAGGTTACTCTTGAGGCTTTCATTAGCAATTTTGAGTCTATGGGTCAAAAATCATATCTGCCAGTTGGGTAACCAGGATCTGGCTTCCTTGGAAGTCCCAACACTGTCTGGTGCCTGGAAGCCATGGGAACCTAGTGAAGAAGCATCCTTCACTGTTTGGGTGGGGGTAAGTTTCTTCACTGGTGCCTGTGAAAATGGGATTATGCAAGAAATGTGCCAGTATTGGAGCGAAGAGAGATGAAAAGTTTGCGTAGAACTTAGCAAAATGTGGGCTTGACCACAAATAACCTCTTCTCCCTGTCCTGGTCTGGTGTTCTGTACTGGAGTATGTAGCTGGTGACATGCTTGTCCCAGAAAGTGGAAAAGCCGCTAATACGCTCCCTCCCATGGAATGTTTTTGTTGAAAATGTTCCGAGGATCTAATAGTGTCTGGGGCATTGGACATTTCTGGAAGGACAAACTTCTAATTGCTTAGCAATGAGCACAACAATACGGCCGTGCTACAGCAAAACAAATCATACTACGAAAAGTATCAGGTGTTCAAAGCGGCAGGAGTAATAAGAGGTTGTGGAGGCTTTTTACCTTTGCTCCAGTACAAGTCAGTAATGAACACAACCGTGCCATTAATTGGCATCTTTGTAGTCTCAAAACAAAAGCTAAACTGACCCCAGTCATACCTGTGCTTCAGCTGTGCCCATCCCGAGCAAGATAAACACAGACCTCACATTTTCTACATGTCAGTTTGAGCCTGCTCAAGAAGAGTTTTTAACAGTTTTAACAAGTATCATGCCTTCTGCCTGGTGTGTAGACTTATGCAGATAAGGAAATATGACAGCAACCTGAAATCCAGATTCAGTTACATTTATGTCTGTGAGAGGCTAAAGAAAATGAGGACAAAGCTTTCCTGAGGAGAGAGCAGCGATGCATCATCTACTGCTGCAGCTGGATGGCAGGGATTACTGACCGCTCATCGGTGCTGGGGCACTGGCACTTCATGTTACTCTCCTAGATACAGGGAAACAACAAAAAAAGAGTACTAAGTGGGAGGCAAAACTGAGAGGTGAGGAAAATTCCTTCGTTCAAAATGCAGTTTCAAAAGAAGTCTATCCTGAAGGTCATGCTCTGCAAGAGTGACAAACCAAGTGACCCTGTGAGTGTGGTATTTCTGTTTGCCAGATATTCCTTGTATCTCTAATAGGTGACGAATTTGAGTAGCGTGGTTAAACAAACATCCAGAAAAAAATCTGTGTAGAGAGGAATCTGAGATGGAAGTTGGGGAGGTGCTCTATCAAGGCTTTTGCTTTATTTTTAGAACAAATTGAATAATGTTGAGCTCTATGAATGTCTTCCATCATGCTCAAGTTTCTCATGGGACTTTTCAGATATTTTTAGTGGAAAATGTGTTTATTTTGTTGTTTTTGTTTTTGTTTTTTTCACAGTTTCAGTGTGTTGTGTTTAATTTTTCAGGATTTTCCACAAAAGAATGCAGACAAAAATTTAAGTAGGTTTTTTTTTTCCTCGCAAATTTAGAAGCTACTTTTTTCCTTTCAAGATAACATTTTGCTGGTATTTGCAAATGATTTCAGTAATTGTGCTGTGCTACAGCCTCCCTCTCTCAGACCCCAATTCCCCTTCCCACCCTGCTCTTTTGCAACCCCTGTGTTCCCTTAGGCACTCCTAGAAAATGCAGCCAGCCTGTCTGAGGCAGGAGCCCTGCAGCCCTTTGGCAGAGTGCACGAAGCCTGGGAGCCCCGCTGCCTTGAGATCATCTCCTCAAGTGATTCATGCAGTTTCTGCAGGGACATTGGGAGTGTGTGTGGTTGCTCAGTGTCTTGCTCACTCTGTAAGTACAGTGAGACAAATTTATGAGCAACAGCTGGATTTTGGCTGGGACTGTGCCTACTCTGCCCTGCTATGGTGCAGTCGGTGTTAGTGCAGTCAGTGTTAGTGCAGAGAAAAAATCACTCTGGAAGGGGTGCACTGTGACCTACCAGGTGGAAATGCTGGTAGGTTTGGAGTAAAATCTGAGAGTAGTAGAATCATACAATCATTTTGGTTGGAAGAGACCCTCAAGATCATCGAGTCCGACTGTCAACCTAACACTGGCACTAAACCATTTCTCTAAAGAAGCAGCAGGATTTCCTTGGAGAGAGGAATGTCCTGGAGCACTTCTGGGCCTCTCAGTGGGTCTTGCCTCAAAGAGGGATGGGAGGGATGGTTTCCTACAAGGGTCAGTTGGTCTCTGTCATATTTTCACAGCAAATCCTGCATGTGGCTTCCTTTTCTAGCTGTGGTTGATTATTTTCACTCGAAAAGAATTGCAGAAAGAGTCTCAGTCAAAACTGAGCATCCTGTGTGTGTCCCTGAGCTGATTTAAATACATGAAGCAGAGAAACTCACTGGCATTTATTAGCATGAGCAAGTGCCGGGTGGTGAACTAAATGCTCTGTTTATATAAGATACACACTAAGAAATGTTTGGTACAGCATGTTCTCCCTGAGAAGTCAACACAGCCTGAGCCTGTGCTGGCACTCAGAGCACACTTGTCCCGTTCCTCGGTTCAGATTTTGGACAGGAATATAATCTTGCCACCCTGTAGCCGACTGCCACAACTTGGCTGCTCTTCACAACATGTCCCCTGGTCCTGGCTGAAGGATGAGGACGTGCCACGAAGCAAGTGAACTGCTCACATTTCCCCATGAAAATGAGGACTTTTGGATACTGTATTTGAGTGGTTTTGGCAGGAATGCGGGAAACCTGAAGACTGGGGATTGAGGTGGTCTGGCAGCCTTTCCTCTGTGCTGGCAGACGTGCTGCTCTCATCTCAAATCGCCTTCCCTTGGTGGAAAATGAATGCTGTTGTTGGGAAAGGCTGCTCCATTCAGCAAGGTCCCGGGATGTGCCTTCCTCACATCTGCCTGCTGCAGGTTCCAGATGGGTGCAACAGAGGGGCTTTGTTGCTCCGGCCCATGGGCTCTTCCAGGAAGGGTTTGTGAGTCTCCTATGGCTTGTTTTTAAGAGATACCTGTCTAGAGAAGGAGCCCAGGGCTGCTGTCTGCAATATCACGTATCCCCTGCTCTGGGTACAGCAGTCAGTCGATCAGCTTGCTGTTTGGCAGCACATCCAGTGAGGTAACTGGCTGAGAGCCAACACTCACCCCTGTTTGGTAGGATTCATTAGAATCAAAAGAGGAAAGAAAACAAACAAACAAGCAAACGCCACAACCCTTGAGTAAAAACTGAGATTTGTTTATGCAAAACAACAGGTTTTTGTGTGTATGTGTGTGTTCAAAGGAAAGTGATGCCTAACCCTGTGGAATACCCAGCCGACAGCAACAAGCCTGTGTGCATTCACCTTGCCTAATGAGGTGTTTTCAGACCTTCTCCCACACTGGCATTTCCACATCTGTAATCACCACTTTGCAGTATTGCAGTGTCCTCAGCTTCACTGCCACTGGGAAGCAGGGCTTTGGGGTGTTTGGACTCATGTTCCAATGGGGTACACCTGCTGCCATGGTCACTAAGAATGGAAACCAGAGGGGCTTATGCTTCTTCTGCACGGTAAGCCCAGAGACGCCTTCCCACAGCACTGTTGTCCTTGATAACCCACAGGACATCCCTCCCTCCCTCCCTCCCTCTCTGTGCCTAAGCTGTAATCCTGCCCACTTCAAATATCAGCCCTTACATCTGTCAAAGACCATAGATGGTGGTATAAGTCCTTCAGCTTACAAAACCAGCTTTTTCGGCTTTGTTGTCTGCACACTGTCAGTGATATGGGGCGAGAAGCCAGCAGGCAGTTGAACAGGCCTGGTTAAAATGTTTCTGGACCTTGGTCTTGGAGTGGAAAACCCTAGGACAGGGAGCAAGCCAACCTCTCTCATTGCCTCTTTCAAATGTTTACTTTCCACTTTCTCTTCGGCTGAGACAGCTCTGGATAGAAGTCTGTTAATCCCCAAAACACTTCACAGAGACAAAGCAGACTAATATGGAAGTGGATGAGTGTCGTGACGTTAATTTACCTCCTGTGAGATACATCTGAACTTACCCCCTCTCCCTCACTGACAACCAGTAGCTCTTCAGTTTAAGCAAACATGTGCAAAGCTCAGCTCCATGCCTGTAAGACAAGTAGTTATGGGAAGCCAGGATCCCATGTGAGTTTTGGCTTTGACAATTGTAAATTGAAATATTTGTTTTTACAGCAAATAAGAAAATCAACATTACCCAACCTAATGAACTGCAACAGTGCGAATGTGACTTATCCAACACAGCTGCCAAGTCAACGTGACAGACGGCTAAAAATGATAGAGAGGACAAGACTGCCTCTAGAAATCAGACTCACCTTGTGATAAATGTAAGGATCCTCTCTAGCAAGAAGAAAACTGGTATAACCATTAAATTAATTTAGACAGAGATTTGTTTGATATACAAGATACAATTACTGTTGAATGGGGTGTGGGAGAGCTTGCAGGGACTTAATGCAGTGAAACTGAGAGATGTCACTTACATGTAATATATCCATAAGGAAGAAGAAACAGCACATTATTATTGTTGTTTAAACTTTGGTTAGCAGTGTCTTCTGCATTCCCTAGAGGTGCCTCTGAGGTTGTGCTCTGAAGCTATCTGCCCACATATAATGCAGTTCATTCATCCTGGAGGAAGTACTATGTAAATGTGTTTGCTGTGCTGGAGGCATGGGGCTGAACTCTGAAATAACTTGTCTGTGCCCTAAACTTCCCCCTTTGTACTTTGCTGCAAACTGGCATGTGGGCAGCTGGCATGTGAACCCTGAGGCTGGGCAATGAGGAGCCATCAGCCACAGCCACCCGTGCCCTCAGCACATCAGGGTGTCCCACTAGCCAGGATGCAGCCTCCTTCCACACAGCCTCCTTCCACACAGCCTCCTTCAAAAAGCACAGCCAAACATCTGCGTTAAGCGTTAGGACAACATCCAAACACGCAGCTCTTTCGCAATGACAGGAAAGTGAAAATTATGAATACAGCATGTGCTAGACATGCAGCTGTGTTGTGGCAGAGTAGAAAAAAAATGTAGCAACTACCACTGTCTCTGGAGACAGCAAAGCACTTCAGCTGTACTCTTAAAATCTGTTGCTTCCCAAAAATCTTTGATGAGGTTTATGTGGTGTGAAACTGTCTAGGTTCTTCACTTGCAGAGGAACATGGTAGGTTTTCTTCGCAGATGCTGAGCAGCAACACTCTGTATTGTTTGACTTGATCTGGTAAGTTCTTTAAGAAGTTTTATATGTAATGAAATACATCTCATGCCCCTCACGCTGCTAGCATCTTACCCTGCAAGCACCTTCACTGACTGTAGTGAAGCTCTTTCCAAACTAAGGACAGTGCAGTTTGGCTCTCTGTACAAACCTCCACTGTTGTGAACTCCAGGGTTTTAGAGCATCATGAATTCTTTTTTGTCAGGAAATGCTGAATATCCATGTTTTAGATGAGTATGTCCTCCTTTTAGATGAGTACGGTGTGCAGAATTTGTTCTTCAAAGTGCTTGTGCTTCTTTTGAAGAGGATTCCTCCATGTGCAGTTCAGTATGCAGTAAATATTACATGTTTGTCAAAGGTCTACTTAAGAATCTACTTTCAGACCCAGATAGACATTGTAATATAATCAACATGTTTAATAGTACAAAGACTTGGTTTTCTTTCACATCTGTGGTAATAGACTGCTGCAGTTCAGAACATGTGGGCTTTTGTTGGGAAAATGATACAACACAAGGGAGTTATTTTCAAAGACAAGTATAGGAAAAAAGACTTTAGAGCACGATACTTAATGTGTTATATTAACTGGGGAGAGCCCCACGGATATCACTGGCTCTCAGCCTGGGATTTGACAGTCTTTCATCTGATTTTATTTTGATCTTCACTCCCTGCAGTTCCTGCAGGAGATCTTTCTTTCACCCCCTGGAACACCCAGAAAAGAAATTACCCAGAAGAGTCAGGAATGTTTATTCCTTCAGCTCTGAGTCCAACATGGATCTGAACTACAAGAAAACTAGCTGCTTTTCTAGGTACTAGGTACTCAGCTGAGATTTGATACTTTTCAGGTAACTCTCTCTAGGATGAAATGGAAACACAAACAGGTTATGAAAACAGATAGGAAAGTTCTTAATGTTGGGCTGCCTTGTAGTTAATTCAGCTGCCAGATTACCCAGAGCAGACTTCACGCTGAAGGCAGGAGCAGATTTTATCCATACCCAAGCTGGGTGGGAAATCATGTCGCTGTCGATTGCTGAGATAGCACTTGAGTTAGGCAAGACTCTTTTAAGGCATACCATCAAAAAAAAAAAATCTGCTGTTTGAAAAAGTGTCAGAGGTTCATGTGGAACAAACAGGATTCAGCATGAGGGTCTGTTGAAAGCCTCTGAATAATTACTGAGGTATGTTCACGGGTTTTCCTTAGGTGGCAGCACAGGAGACAGCACCGAGAACTAGTTCTGGTGTATTGGGACACTGGTAACACATGGCCCAGTGAATCACATGAGATGAACTTGGAGACTCATGAAGAATTGAGAGGATGTTCCTGGAGCTCCCCCCTACTGTGGCTCCTGTCATAAATCATTACTGTATTCCTGTTGCCACCTGTGCCTGTCCTATAAATTTGTCATGACATTACTGCAGGTACACACATTAGACCTGCTGAAAATACAGGGTGTTTCAAAGAGATGGACCCAATTTGAAATTGCCATATCTCTGCAATTGGGTCCATCTTTTTGAAACAACCTGTATAACATTAAATTCAGTAACATTTAATGTCCTTTCATAATAAAGTAGCATAATGCCCATAGTTAACACCTGCAGCTGCTGTACGGAGCATTTTCCTTGTCTTTTTTCCCTCTATGTCTCCAGGCTCTTTATAGAAGCAATATTTAGTCAGAGCACATAGAGGAAGTCTGTGTTCAACTTCATTGGGGTCTTAAACCCTCCCTGTCAAGGGTTCAAGGAGAAAAACACTCCAAAGAAGCAGTGGAGCTAAATCAGAGATACAGTAGGCTGAAAGGGGAGCTGTGTTCTCCTTAAGGCGGTGACCAAAAGATGTCACTAACCACTCTCCTCTTCGCGGGGGTGTCCATATGACTCCCCAGAAAAGCAGCCTGTTGCATATCACCAGTGTGCTAGCTCCTAGTTTAGTGGCTCTGTAGGCTCCAGTCTTCATTCTCTGCCTGGCATGAAGCATTTACCTGCTCTGTAAACAAATTCATCCCATTTCTACTGACAGAGGAAGTCACTGTTCAGCCACACCATGGCAAAATAGGCTTTATTTCCTCATATGATCTCACGTAACAGCACATACTGCTCTAAAGGCTGAATGTACTTGCAGCCGTTTGTTTAGCACAAAACCTATCCTGCAGAGGCACAGTGATTTTGCAATAAAGTAATTGTGCCTTCTGTGGTTGGGAAAGACCAAAAGACAAATTAAGAACCCCTTTCCTGGAGCCATTTTACCAGAGTCCTCTCTTGCTGTAGGCAATGCCTCATTAATACCTCGTTTCCTCGTTAGCCTCTTCAAGAAAGCTAAGTGCTCCAATTAAACTATTATGTGCTAGTCTCTGCATTAGAAACCTTAGTGCCATCAGATTTTTCACCATCCATGATAGTCTCTTAAACGGTCCACGATTCATCACAGTTTTCTGCTTTTGTAGCCCTCTTGGCAAGAAGAGGCCACACTACTGGAGCGTATGAGCTTTGTTCAAAGGCAGAGGTGAGGCTCTGCATGCTTTTTTGGATCTCGCCTGGGAAAAACCTAAGCAGAGTGACTGTTTTATCTTCACATACTCTTCCCATCTGTAGGTGCTGGCTTCTTTGAGTTGGATGAAGGGACATTGTGGGGCTTTTTTCAGAAATGAAATACTATGTGTGCCTCCTTGGAGGTTGCTGTGTGGTTAAAACATTGTTCAAGGCTCAGGCCGCAAGCCAAGTTACAGGTATTCAGTTCTGTATTCTGAGCTACACTGAATGTATTCCAGTTAGGAAACAATGAGCTATTTTGTAATATTCATCTTAAAACTGTACTGAACAGAGTTCTGTAGATTTAGTTAACAATTTTCTTTTTTACTTTTCGTTAAGTCCCTAGGAGATATAATGACATTTCAGACCCTCTCTGAAAGAAGAAAGAGGCCATCTAGTGCTGAATTGTAGGCTGCTGCAGAAAATCCTCTGGAAGGTACGAAAACATAACAAACATAACTTCAGTGTAATAACAATACTATTTCTGGGTTTGTTTGGGGTTTGTTTGTTTGGGTTTTTGTTTTGTTTTTAAGAGAGATAGTTAGATATTGAAAATCAGATTGCAATTGCCCATACTTTAAAAATTTCAGCCTATTTTGCAGGTGGAACTACTGCTTATTGAGTGAGATTTGGCATTCTCTAAGTTACTGAAAGTTGAGTGTAGCACTTAGAAGAAGTTTGGTAACTATACTGACATATTTGTGAAAAGCCCAGTACCCCACAGAATACTGTCAAAGCTGGGTGAAAGGTGAAGGGTAAATGAACAAGTGTTCATGAAAGATAACTGGTGGTGTCAGAGCAGCTATTGGTGCACTACAGAAAATCCTTGTGGGTTGCTCTCACCTGTGAGCAGAGATGCCACCAGCACTGCAGGAACTTTGGTTTCCTTGTTATTCAGTGATGTAAAATGTGACACGGCAGTTTGTTTCATGTCTTACAAGTATGAATTGCCTGCTGGCATTGCTCCTCTTTCTGCATTGACTTCTAAGGAAGTTTAGAGCTATTGGTATGTTTGGAGGACGGTCTACACTTATATTTTTTTGACCTAATGTCCCTTTGTTGTCCTCTGGAGATACTTAGTTTTTCATGCATTTTCTGCACAAGGAAATCGAGCTCCTAGCTGGCTGTGCTTAATCTCACTTGGATGACTAAAGTAGATGATGCAAATAGCTCCCCAAGGCATGTATCAAGTATCTCTCTTAAACATTGTTCTTGTATGCTTTAGGTATTCAGCCAGGTTTCCAGTGACACCCTTGCTTTCAAAGGAAATCTGCTGTACAGAGAGTGCAGGGTAATCGGGATTCCTATAGCCACTCTAGGGAAATGCCTGTATCTATCTGGAATTAGTCTGCTTATACAACATGAAACAACTTCCCTGGGAGAAGAAAAGACACTTTTCCATGTTCCATTCTTAGTCATGGTGTTGTCCAGAAAGATGTCTCAAACAATGATCATTCTTAAATTTTAGATTTGTCATATTTTGGTGCTCAGTTTCTCTTGTTAGTCACTGGCAGCTGGAACGTTCTCAAAGTTTAGACTCTAAGTATCTTCTTTGAAGCACCAGAAATTAAGGTGCCCAAACCAGCATCTCTGCGCACTTGTGCCCATTTTATCGTATTCAAGCAGTATCATGAAAATACTTCCTCCCTAAAATTATTTACTATGCACATCAGGACTTTATTTTAGTAGTGTCTGCAAGCACGGAGAATGCTAGCATAGGACTTCACAAGTCATAATGTGTTGTCCGTATTATGGTCCCTGCTGGCATGGAATTCCAATAAGGTCGATTTTATTTTTTATATAATTATAATAAGAGCAGAGTTCTGGTGTACAGGACTTCTCAAAAAAACTCTACATAAAAGTAAAGGGTAAAACAGACAACAAGGTGAGATTCCATCTAAGATTACACATTGATTAAATCAGCTGTGTTCTGTGTTTGATGCATTTTGCTGCAGAGCTAAATTACTGTTTTCCAGATGAGACGGGAATAGCAAATGTAATTATTTTTTTAAGTTGCATAACTTCAGAAAAAGATTAGAGTACCTGATGTGACAAACTCCACAAATATGAATATTACTTTATACCTAAATGAAATATTTAATATGTCTGGAAAATATATGTAGCAGTTTCATGGGACAATTCCAGCCCTTTAACATATTTTGATAGAAGCTCTAACTCAATCTGGTACCTATTTGGGTATTAAACTAATTTCAGAGCAAAGCAGTTTGTTTTCTGTTTAATGGTAGATAAGTCAGTCTTAATAGGAACTGAAGGACTCAGTTTCTGGCTTTAATACCTCAGAGTTCTTTGGCTCATACTGTGTCTATCCCAGTTAGATATGTCCACTGTTCATGAATAGGACAGTTCACATAGGCTAGCGTGATCTTAGTCTTCTTTTTATTCTTTGACTGTCTAATATCTGAAATTCCAGAATTTTAAGATAGGAGGGATGTTTATAATTGTCTACTCTTATCTCCTGCACCAGGAGCTTGGTGAATTGAATCTTAATTGAGCTAGGGCTTGTGGTTGAACTTCATCAGTGATTTTCTACCTCTTCGGATATGTGAATCCTAAAAATGAAGTCCTGTGAATGTGTAAGCCTAAGAGAACATTAGCAGGCTGTTGTTTTATAATTGTTCTTTGTAGACCCTTAGTCCACTGTGAGGTAGGGATCAGGAACAAGAGACTGCAAGCCACTGAGCTGTGTTTTCCAACAGACTGGAAAAGCATGACGTATGTGATTAAATGCGATTTTAACATGCTGAAAACAAATGTGCATGTGCCAAGGCATACACATGCAAACTCACTCTCTTTTAAGTCAGAAGTTACCACAGGCACTGGTGCTGATCCTCTTAGGTCTACAGAGTAGTGCCTCCACCCATGAGTCATTGCTATCAGTATTATTTACAAATCAGTTAGATTGATCATGGAAAACAAAAACTCTCACTGCACAGAGGTCATCAAAAGGTCTCAGAAAGCATCTCAGGTAAATATGGTTTTCTTTGCTGGTGATGGAAATTTTGATGTTTTTTTAGCACCATTTGAAGGCAGCAGCAGACTGTATCTTTATATCCCCTTCCAAAACACAATCCAGGAATAACGCATTATTTGAGTCTACAAATGGTGTATTTGCTAGTGTGTTCATTGCAATGAGCAGTCCCTCATCTAGGGAACTTCTGGGCTGCAACTAAAAAGTGGAGTCCTCTTTTCAGTATGTAGTCACAAGCAGGAAATTCGTTGCTTCTTTCTGTTGTACCTTTAACAACAGCTGTTCCCTCTTCTGTCTGAAGCAAATGATGATTTGAGTAAATAAATACCATCTGGTAAATTTATCAGCAGCTCTCTTTCCTTTCTGAGTGCTAACTTCTGCCTGCGGAGTTCTCCAGTGTTTTCTGTCTTGTGCAATTGAGGAAATGTTCATAAACTCTTAAGGTACAAGAACTGAAGGAATGCTTCGGAGCTTTTCTGATAAGCTTCAAAATTTCATGCTAATGCTAATGTCCTAACTTTGCAAACCTGAAGAATTAATACAAATAAAAATTGCACAAAGAATGAACACATACAGACAAAAATGCCATTTTTCAGCCAAGATGGAACATTCTTCTGTAAGATTCTTTTTAACAAGATACTACCAGATTTTTTGCTGTTTCCAACAAAAGCTAAAGCTAATATTGAGAAATCTGACGGTGTCCATTAGTCTCATTCACTGCAATATCTCCTGAAGAAAGAAAGAAGCACCCAAAGCTTCACTTTACTTTTTCTCCTTTTGCTTTGGTTCAAGCCTACAGAAGCTGTCTTTTAAAAGTTGTCAGGTCAGCATTTCAGAGCCGAGCCTGACCGTCCTTGCTCTGGGCCTGTCAGGGCTGGAGTCAGTCAGCCTTGTTAGTAATGATCTTGTCAGATCTACTTTTCTTTTTTTAAGCTTGCCTTTTCTATTTTGCAAATCCCCGACCAGCTCTACTCACGCGTCTTCCCATCTGGCTTACAGAGCTTTAGCGTTCCTCAGAGCTGAAGTTACATTTTGTGTCCAATTTGACTTTTCTTTCCTCTCCTGTGCCATGGTTACTCTCTTTCTTCTGACCTTCCTTAATTTCAGGAGAACTGGTTAAGCTTTATTTTTGTTTTCCTTCTGATAGAAAACACATTTTGCTGAGTGCTTTTATTTGTTAACACAGCTAGTTGCATATAGTCAGACTCAAGAGTTGGTTGTTTACATTTAGTTTCTTTCAAATTTGTTAACATTGTCATCTTCTTTCCCTCAAACCCCATTACACAAATGACCAGAGTAGTGCTATATAGCATACGTAACTGTTACAGAACTTAATAATAAACAAGCACATCACCTCCTTCAGCTGTGAAAGTTTGCTGCTTGTTTTACAAAGTGCGAAGCTATGGCTTCTTTCTTTCCTTCAGCTCCTTCCTTCATTTCAGCTTCAGAAACTGAAGTTTCTTGCTGTTGGGAATGCTTGGTAATACCAATAAAGCCAATAAGTCTTCTTTTAGAAGATGGGGTGTGGATGGGCTGTCAAGGCACCTTCACCATCCAGTATGAAACCCTCTTTCTCCCTCTTCCAACACGTACAAAAAGGGCTTATAACAGAGCTTCCTCAGAGAAAAGGATCTGCTCCAAAAGACTTGCAATGGCAATTTTCTTACCTTTTTAGCAAACATGTTTCTTTGAACTACTGCACTGAGATGAATCCAAGGAAACCCTTAGATCAACCATCCAGTAATTATGCCTGCATCTAAATTTGTCCCAGGCTCTGTACTGGAGAAGAATACACCTCCCCAGAGGGTCTTTCTTTAGTTCCTCCTAATTGTCTTTCTGTGTTATTTTTTTAATCACTGCCTGATGTTAGGAGATCTAGTGATGTTTGTCCAAGATCTTTGATCTAATATCTTTCCAATGGCCAGCTCTTCTTTGCACAGTCTTCTAAACTTCTCAAATGAGTCATAAAAAGCAATTATTTGTGTAGGTGTAACTCTGTGAATGTTCCTCTGGGTCTCTGCACAGACTGCACAGAAAAACTGCCCCTCAAAATTATGCCATGAAAATCTGTGATGTGCTTCCTGAAGAACTGGTCAAGTATTGCTTCAGTGTAATCCTCTAAACTTTTTGCTGCAGGCCTTAATCCTCTGAACAGGTATTTCTCTAATTCTCAGTTATGTACTTTGGGACACCATCCCACCAACAGTCAGTGACAGTGCTTCCTTTTCTTTTTCCCACCAGGCAGGAGGTCAGAGGTTTTATTGTCACTTGTTTTTCTTGATGAGAGGGAAACTGGGGGAAGGGGGTATATGAATATATATATAAACAAAAAGTATGCTGCTGTTGTATTTACCTTTGGTAGGAGGGAGGGAAATGGACTGGTCAATGTTTGGTTTTGATCTGGCAGCCAACAGGTTCCTGGTTGCTCCAATTTCTTGGAAGCTTTGCCTTGTACAATCACTAAACTCTCCCTATTGGGCAACAGTTTTGTTCCTCCTCTGGAGCATAACTGACTTGGAAAGTCTGTGCTCCAGTTGGAGCACAGAGCAACTACAAGGCAAGTGACTGCAAACCCAGTATCTGGCTCAGGCTGGATGGGATGACACTCTGTGGTCCACACCTGGCTGCTGTGCTGTGCTGTGCTCAGCAGGGAGGTCTCCAACACCAGCTAAGGAGAACTGTGCTCCCCAGCTGTGGTGCTGGGGAAGTAGATTCCATTCTGATCAGACTGGGTGTGATTCCTAGACCAGCCCCAGATGAGTGGGAACACTTCTTCCCAACTACAACTCTGCAAGTCAAAGAAGGTCCAAAGGGTGCTTATTAGTTGAGCAGTCTGAGGGGAGAAACCCTTAAGGGAAGGACTTTGCTGTATAGGAGGGAAGTTGTCCATGTTCTTCTCACAGTTGCATTGCAGTGGGAAAGTTACTATGTCTTGGCATCCTTGGTGCACTCTGTGCCAACCTCTACTGCAGGCATAAGATATGACATCAAATGCCACTCATGTGGGTGGGCTTCTGTCTGGTGGGGGCGGGCTGTGGGGTTTTAATTTTCCTGAAGCACAGGAGCAGAGGAGAGTCCTGAGAAGGGCTGAATATGGTAGGACAGGGGCCTGGGGAGAAGGAGGAAGTCTCAGTCCCACCTTTACTTTCTGTTTCAGCAGAAACACCTTTATCTGGAGGTGAAGTCCTCCTCCCTGTCCTCCACCCTTTCAGTGAGGTCACTGTAGCTGAAGAATGTGAGAAAAGCAGCCCTGTCCCACACCCAAATATAGCCCTTAGAGCCTACGCTGTCCTAAGACTTAATAACATGTCACCTGCTGATATCGTGATAATCTAATGGAAGATTAAACTGCATATTCTATTCCTAGTACTACTCCCCAGTCCAGTCTGGGTCTGCCATCAGCTTCTGAGAGGCTGCTAGAAGTTCAGCTTTGTTGTCTTGAAGGGCTGCAGAGTCCATGGACATTTGCCTTGCATGTGGTCTTGATAATTCTACCCCCAGTGTGATCCTCGAGCAGGCATCAGGGAGCAAACTGGCAGCTGGGCAGGCTTTACTTTCAGACAATGTTCCACAAACGCGTGCCAGCATCCTACAGCTGATCAGGTATCTGCTCCCAGTCTGGGCCCGAAATTCCAAATTCCAGGGCAGATTGGCTGGTGTGTGAGGGGAGGAGGGAGGTTAAGGAGATGGTAGTTTTTGGTTGTACGATGGAGAAGATCGGTCTCTTTTTGCACTGCGCTCAGGTTCTAGAAGGGCTATAGCCCTATACATACAGCTTTTTGCAATAACCACACAACATCTTTAATACTGTCCTAGTCCTACTGATAAATGAAACAGGTCTTGAGTTTCTCTGCACTACAACATGCTACGCAAGGATAATCTTAGGTTAGATATGTAGCTTAGTAGTTATCCCAGTTTTATATAAGGGGAACCAGAAAGCTGAAATTGCCCACTCAAGCAGTATGTCTGCATTCCAGACACATCCCAACCTCCCACAGGCTCCCTGACAGCTGTGGGCGAGAAAGACGATGGGAACTGGTCAGCAGTGAGTCTGTGTCAGTGGATATTCATAGTTTTGAGTTCCCTGTTCTGTCTGGTAAGCCTTAAAATTTGTAAGAATGCACTAAGGAAGTGAAATGATGCCAATAATTCCATTTATCTCACCTGCTTTTACAATGTAATAAAAAAAGAAAATTTGTCTGTCTAGAAATTCTGAGAATTCTTTTCTTTGGAATCATAATGAAAAGCTCGAATTTCTTAGTTTAACAAATTTTTTCTGATAGATTTTATTTCTAAAACATCAAAATAAATGGATTAAAATATTTTTTTTTTTACTAGATCAAGGCATTTCATGATTTTATTATAGCAGCAGTGTTTAAATCAAGATTTTAGAATCTATTGGACTAAAAGAAACATAAATATTTAATTCATTTAAGTTGAAACAAAATATTTCTGCAGAGACGATATTAAATTAATGCTGCAAAAGACCCATTACACAACTCTACCAAGTTACTGTTCTTTTGAAGAATTGTTTTGTGGGTAATTTCTAGCTAGTTCTAAGAGCAGCTGCAAGAATGAGACTGATGGGCTTTTCCCATCACTCCTAAGTCTCCAAGGCAAATAATTTTTATAAGAACTTTGTATTAGGGGCATCTTTTAATAAGAAGTGCTACAGTTTTTCATACCAATGTGGTAAATACAAGCATAAAATTATGAAGCATGTAGAACATCTACTTTGGAGGATTTAATTTAGCAATTGCCGACTCCTTTTAGAGTAGTTCCTGAATTCATCCCTGAAACTACCATGGTCAAAGCGTTACTGTCAGTGACCCTTGTGGGATGGGCAGATGATTGGTTTCTCTACAGCACTTGTCCTCTGCAATTGCCTTGGATCCAGTCATGCTCCAGTAGGGCAAGATTGATTGTTTTGGTATTCCCAGTGGGAAAGCTTAGACTATCTTTTCCTGGAGGTGACTAAATCCTGATCCTGCACTGACAGCTCTGTTTGCAGCTTTCTGGTGTGTACTTTTGTTTGCTGTTCCCTGGCCTTTAAGTCATTTCCACTGAATCAGATCAGGTTACTGCTACACTGGGGAATTCCAGTTCTCAAGAGAATGAGAGTTTCTGACCTGACAGTTATTTCTAGTCCTTTCTTCATTTCTTTCCTGGAAACCCTCACCTTGGTCTCTCCCTGACTTTGGCATTCGTTCCGTGATCATCTGTGACCTTTGGAAGTACTTCCTTGCCAGAAGCCAAGCCAAATTCTCTTTACTAATTCAGCAACAATTGCTTCAGTCAATGCAGCACTTTAAACAGTCAGTAGTGATTATCAGGGTTTTTTTTTTTTAAGCTGCTTTCTGCCCCCAACTGTGTGCATGGCTTCATACAATACTCTTGATCAAATATGATTTCTTACCAGATTTCTAATCTAATCAACATATTCTATGATATTTTACCTAAGACAGGTTGAAACTCAGCCCCAAGCTCTGGGCTGCAGTTCAGAGCTGTGACTTTGAATTTATCCAGTGTCTCCACTTCTGAACTTGACCTTGTTTCCCAGTACTTGTTCAAATAAACTGGCTTTCCTATAACGTTTGAGTTCTTCAGATAATAAGGAAGCATATAGTCTTTCCTCTATGTGCACTCCCAAGAGCAGCTTTTAAATCCAAAGCTAAACTTTCTCTATAGTCCTGACAGCCATCCTAATGAATCTGGACATTTATTGGAGTGCTTCAAAGATGAAAAGGGAGCACTGTACATAAGCAATCCTTAATTCTATACTCAGTAAACTTTGGAATACTGATGGTTTTATTTCTTTGCACATTATTAAACTCAGAAAACTACACAGATAACCTTTCAGAAGATGTTCAAAGTACAGAAATACTGCTGTATTAATAATGAGTGAAAATGTCTTCACAACATACTCACAAATCATTACACTGTCTTTACATGAAGAGCAAGTACTCAGTGGCAAAGCAGACTTCAGTCTGAGACCTGAACTATGGGCAGATTCCCTGCAATCAGCAACCAAAAGATATATATGCATGTAAGTCCCAGGCAGAACTTGGACATTGCATCACAGGAAAAAAGGGTTTTTCATTTGTGTGTTGCACAATGTATGAATTCTCACAGATTGTCCATCATTGCTTGAACAAATTGTTCATTGTGTAACATGAATGTCCAGTCCCATTTCCTAATTTAGCTCCATGTACCTTCAGCAAAAGTGAAATATCCTTTAAAAGTTTTATTAAATTGTGGGAAAATGCAGTGGGTCTGCGGAGTCCTTGACAGAAAATATGGGAGTAGAAATCAGCCTTGAAGATATTAAGATTTACCCTTGAGAAGAAAGGGAGTAAAGGAGTATCCGGAGGTACGGACTTGTACCCGTGAGAAAGGAGAGATATACCCGTGAGACAGAAGGGGATAGAAGAATAACAAGGATGATAGCAAAATTAACCAATGAGATATTAGTGTTGTAATTTGTGGCCAATGGTGGAGGGACACGTGAACTGGTAGAATTGTATAAAAATGCACTTGTAGCAATAAATTACACCTATTACTTTCATCTTGAAAGAATATGGTCCATGTCGTTTGTCCGTCTCAACCGCGACATTAAATCTTAAGAATTTTTATCTGTCCTACAAATAAGATTTACAAATAATATGAATCCCTACCTTTGCATTAGAACAATATATTATAATCAAAGTTACCAGGAGCAGTTGGAGCCTTTACCCATTAGGTTGGACATGCTCCTAGATTCCTATTCCATAGTGAGTTGTACCTGGCTAATGAGGCTGACCTCCATATACCTCATGGTATGGTCAAGGTCCTCAGAGGTTTATTTCTGATGGTGTTGCTGTCAGAGATAGTCCCAGTCAGAAAGCCTGTATCTTGATATTCCTATGGAATAAAATTTGGGAGGATTATCTTTAACAAGGAACTTAATGACTAGCTGAGCTTGACGGCAATGAAATCTTCCTGATTAAGAATGCTGCAGCAGCTTATACAAGACATTTATTTTTGTTTTTACCTTCTACTCTTAATAGTGTATGTGTCTGTGATTTCATACGATTTTTATGGCACTTCAAACAGACTATCTTTGATCGTATTGCGTTGACATCGTTGTTCAAGTTCATGTGAAGGTTTCCCTCCTATCTGTACATACAGTACAAACAGAAGTCAATGGCAGAAGCACAAATGGAACTGAAGGAGCAAACAATTGGACTCCTGAAACTGATGTTGCTACATTTAGTAAGACAAGATCAAGACACATACCAACTGTGACCTGAATGCCACAATGGTGATGATGAAAGACAAGTGCAAGAATAGGTACCGCTCCCACAAGAGCTGACACTGAATGTTGCCAGATGGTCCTATGGCCTCTTTGTATTTCTGTGGTGAATCTGCTCCTGCTGTCCATGTTTCTTTAATAGCACAAACAAAAAGATACTTTTCTTCCTTACTGCAGTTGATGAAACAAAAGGCATTTTTGTATCAACACAGAGGTGTCAGAGAATGCAGGAACTGATGTGCATTGTATATCCATCAGCATTTTCTAAAAAAATAGGCAATAAGCATCCCAAAACTTCTATGTCCTTTTGAAGTCCTTATATCCTTAGATGATAACTGGGCTGCAGTTCTTGTGAGAAGAAGCTTCCTTCTGAGAAGTTCAGGTGGGGTTCTTTGTTTGGTTGATTGGTTTGGGTTTTTTTGAGTGGAAAGTATCTTTTATTGGCTAGTTTGAGAACCCAGCAGGAGCTGGGATTAAGGCACTTCAGCAGTCGTACAGTACTTTCCTTTTTTAAAGTGCTTACAACACTAAGTATCTCCTTCCCCTGGATTTTATTCCCCTTCTTCCAACTGAACCACCACCGTGACTGAATGTCTTCCCTGCCTTAAATAAATTTTCACATGTGGTTCTGTTTCTCAGCATCTGTCTGCCTTTGATCAGCATGCCCAGCAAGCTCTTGGGGACCAGAACAGTCCCTCAGTATATCTGGTACATGAGCTGAGTGTCTTTGACCACCATTACCATATAAATCAAATAGCAATAAAATAGTGAAATCCTGTCCATACTTCTTTATAGCTGAAGTTATCTAAATATAAGTGTTACAATAACCTTCATGAATTAATGGCAAATACATGGCCAGGGAGTAGCGTATGTGAAGAACAGGATGGTGAGGCTTTCTGAGGGAAGGATATCACAGGGAGTGAACTACTGCAGGAGAGGAGCATGTGTGCACTTTTGCCCAGGTATTACATGTTTGCTGCACAGGAAAGTGCCATAAATGAGCCTTGTGCTGTTCCAGCAAGGGAAGTGTGGCTTGGATCTCTCATCTCAGTGTGTGTGTCTGGTACCTAACATTGTTTTGATTTGGATACTTTGGAAGATGATAATTCATACTCCAAAGGTTCTTGCTCATTAGTTAGTTATGACCTTGTGGCCCCTCTGTTTCTAGAGATCCTTTCTGTGACCATGTGTTCTGTCTGTTGTGAACAGCATTTAGCTATATGCTCACATATTCTGGTCATCATCATGACACAGTTGTGGGGTTTTTTTTTAGGTCAGAGTTGTAGGCACGACAGAAACACATGCACAGAAAGCTTTTATCTATGCAAATAAAGGGATCTGCAGGGAAAGCAATGACTGCTCCATGACCAAGATAACTGAGTGTTTTGTGCCAGATATTACATTCCCTCCACCAGCTGCCAACTTCTCGGCACTCTCAGGCAGCAGCTGCTGCCCTGTCTGACCCCTGTGCACTCTCTGCCAAGGTGTCCAAGTCCAGGCAGACTGCAAATGAGAAATGGTAGTTTCAGTGGTATCTGTATTCTAAGGCATGTGTCTTGCAAGATCTTTTGTGTTCAGTATAATTGTGGACATTTTATTTTTCAACATGCAGCCTTTGTCCAGCAGCAGTGGTTAAGCTAATACTGTAGGCCAGTTACTTACAAAAAGAAAGAGATTGTAATTGTGGTAAATCCTAGGGCCAGATCAAGCCATAGCAAGGGCAGTAAAAGAAGGAGAGGTCAAAAGGAAGCTGAAAAATGTTTGAATGCTGCTGCTGGCATGCGTGGAAGCACATTGCAGGTCTTTAAGGCAGTGCTGAGTGGGAGGAGGATGCTGCTGGAAGGAGCAAAGGGGAGGTTCCTTTGCAGCTGTAGGACATAATTCCTTGTGTTAATTAATGTGGGAGCTTCCCCTTATCTGAAAAGAAGTTGCAAGAAAGACATACCTAAGCAGTAGGTGAAGTCCCACCTTACTTAAGTCAACAGAATATCCTACTCTGTGTGTTTGTGTGGTTTCCATAAACACACAGGGTTTTTTAGGCTAATGGAAAGTCAGTGAGTTTGCAACTTCTGTATCTTGAATCTTCATAAAACACCAGTCAGATCCTGTTTGACAAAATAAGAAGTATTTATTTCTCACAGATCTTTCAGCATATTCCTGTTGACTCTGGAGGCATTTTAGTTCAAGCAGTTGGGAGTTATTACAAGAACATATTGCAGTTTGGAGTTTGAAAGAGAGAGCTATAGAAAGATAATCAAGTTGTTAAAGATGTTCATAATGTCAGAATTTTATTTACATTGTGGGATTGCCTGCCTAGATTCTCCTGAGCAGAATCCAAACTGAAAACTGACTGATACTGAGTCTTGCTTTCAGACTTGGAGTCCTGTTATGAGCTTCCAATTATACAAAGTTGAATCTAATTCTCAACAGCCTAATCTCTATTTGACCCAAATTTAGGCATGACCTTTTTGCCCATTTTTGAAGAAAAGTGCAGCAAACAGTGGATAAAACTCAGCTGCAGAGAACTAGAGGCAAGTTTGTACTGAAGTGCTAAATACACACAGCTAAGAGAGACGTATTCACTTTCACCTTTGTTACTACAAATGTAGCCTAAACGTGGTGAGGTTATGCCTTTGAACAGGATAAAATGACAGATGAAGCTATAACTTAAGACATGCTAAAAACTGGAAACAGATGTTCATAACAGCTTGTCAGATGATATTACCAGGTAAAAGCAGAGTTCAAGTCTAATAAAGGCAAGCTTGGCGTTGTAGTTTTTTTTAACCTCATCATCATTAGAATGAAACATGAAATTATTTAAAATCAGAATTGACCAAAACCAAGAATAGTTAATATGGGCTTTCTCAGACAGCATCCAAGATAGCCAAAGATGTCTTCTGATGGAGAATGCCATCTCAAAATTCAGTTGAGAATTTAATTTCTCTATTTTCCACACAGGAGACCTGAAAACACTTTTCACTGCCCATTGAACTAACATTGCCACTGCTTTTGATTTCTTTTGTCTGTTTGTTTGAATGAGGAGTTTTAACTTAAAATTATGACTTTGAATTGAAAGCTAAAATTTCTCAGTGTTTTCTATTGGTTTTGTTTGTTTGGTTTTGTGTGTTTTTTTTCATTTTGTTTTGTTTGCTTTAAAGTCCAATATTTCGCCTTAGGAAAAGAGACTTGGAAATTATTTACCTGTTCAAGATAACCAACAGTACAAAATTGTACAAACCAGTACAGTACAGCCCTCTTCGCAGCCTCTGTCTCCCAGAGCTACAGCAGAGGCTTAAACGGAGAACTGAAGGGCCAGGAGCTGCCTCTTGTGCCGAGGGTGGGACAGAACCAACCCTCCCAAGTCCCACTTGTGCTTTTACTGGAAGGGAGATGTACAACAAAAACTTGCAGTTAGAAATCCAGTACATTCCATCTTCCTGAGCTTGAGTGTTTCCTCTCATTGTAGTGTCCGACTCAATCTTGTTTACAGCTTTTTGCTTCTCAGCCTGGGCCAGCCCCATGCTGTGTGTTTGTGTTTCGCAAGGCTCTGCTGGCCTGAACCCCAGACCTTAGTGGTGTGACAATGTTACCCACTGCATTGAACTTTTCTCTGGTTGGGCTTTACTCTGTGACCGCGGCAGGTAGGAACCATGTGCTAAACCAACTTCCCCCTTGCAAATCTATGGGAGGAGACCATTTGATAAAAGTTTGAGTAAACTTTTGGGTAAAACAGAGAAGAGAATGTTATCTTGGGTTATCTTTGTGTCTAAATGCCAGTAACTTCTATGTAAATAAAGTATCTTCCTCAATGCCAGGCCAAGTTAAGGAAAGTTTAAAATATAAACCTGACACCTTTGAAACAAACTGGCCAGAAAACAAAAACAGTTTATGGTATCTGGGAGTTGCCTCTTCACACAGCTCCTTGACAGGTATTAAAAACCTCCTACATTTCCACCTGCTACAGCTTCACAGCATCGTCTGCGGTTTTGGGAATCAATCAACAGAGAAAAGCAAAGTGGGGACATGGCAGGAGGTGCGCTGCAAGCATTTAATGCCTTCCTCTGGGGGTGCTGTCTTGGTACATCTGTTGGTGAGCATGAACAAATAGAGCTCACAGCACAAAACAGTTGTCATTTCTAACTTGGTATCCCTGCTCCTCAGCCTTCTAGAGTATTTTAACTCTTGAGCACTGCAGGGTGTGTGGAGGTGACAGCCAGAGCTGGACCACAGACAGGAGCACAGGAGGCTGTACTGAGTAGGTCATGCTCCCCAGGGAAGTGGTCACGGCACCAAACCTGCCAGAGTTCAAGAAGCATCTGGACATTTCTCCTACTCATATCGTTTAGTTCTAGGTAGCCCTTTGAGAAGCAGGGAGTTGGACTTGGTGATCCTTATGTATCTCTTCCAATATGAGATATTCTGTGATTCTATAATTAATTTAGCTCAGCATGGACTTGCAGGGGAGAGGCTTTTAAGTTTTACTGTGTTCGGGGCTTTCTGACAGAGTCAGGAGTACAATTACTGGGAAAAACAATGAAAATATATTTGCCTCCCAATTTGCAACCTAAAAGATCTGGTTTAGCTTCGCAGGAGGTTCCTGCAATCTTTAAAACAATTAGCAAAACTTCATCAGGTCCAAGTAGTAGGCAGTAGTAGGTTCTGTGAAAATATGTGTAATTAAATGTAACATAAACTAGTGTCTGGCAACTTCCATGGGTGCCTACTGTGTCCCATTTGGGAAACAAAAGGAATTTCATGTAGCCTTTTGGAATCCAATTCCCCTCCTGGCCTACTGCACTCTTCGCTCATACAGAAATCTTTTTATCTAAATGTAGCTGCAAAGAAAAAAGAGGTAGACTGTTACGTCTGTTAGGCATTGCACCTGACAGCTGATGGTCTAGTTTAACAAAGAATTGGAGCAAGTCTGACACTTGCTTCCTAGTCTAAAAAATCTAATCCATAGAAAGCATACTAGGCACAGAAACACTAAATTATTTGAGGCTTTTTAAAAACATAAAATAAGGAATAAGGTTTAATAGGAGAAGGCTTTCCTTACTAAGTGAGGCTCTAACTCTGATTGTACCCAAGTGTTTTGTCATAAAAAGAGCTGAAGGGAAACAGGAAGAATAAAATATATAGAAAAGGGTGTTTTGCTCTGGACTGCTCCACATGATTTTTAGGCTGTACTGGCATTTTATCCAGACACTGACTTTTGTTTGCAGGCAAAACCAAACAGTGTACACGGGGCTTTGTTCCAATACCAGAATGTTGCTATTGAATAAATAGCCTTATTCCCAACTAGCTCTGAAAAAGCCACTTGGTAGAGCAAAGAGCCCTTGTTCTCAACACTGAAGGGTTGCCCACGTGCAGGTGCCTCCTTGACAGAGGCCACACTTTGCATGTTCCCTTGCAAGATTTTTCAAGTCAGATGCCCAAGAAAGAAGGTCCCAGATCATTGCTGAGGTTTGAAAGCTTGGTTGAGGAGGAATGGTCCTGTCAGCAGGAAAACCAGCTGAATGGGTTTAATACTGTTAACACAGCTTAGTTTCTTCAGCAACTAGAAACACAAGTTATCTTTCTCTGTAAAATAGTTACCATGGAACTTCTAAAGGAGAAGGAAGAAGGTATTTATAAAAATGGCTTGGAGGTCATCTGAGTGTCTTTGATCAGTGTGACTGACACAGGCTCCAAGGCTCATGCTCATCTCAACTTTGCATGTATACAAGCAAAGTGTGGCATCTCATTAGAGGGGTGGGGAATGGAGATAGTGTTAATCAAACAAACAAATCAGGCTTGTTATCGTTCTTCAATAATTAAGCTTGAACTTTGTCTTTTTCTCACCATCCTGCTGTGAAATTGGAATTTCTGTTGTGATTGCATTAGGCTTAGGTTCAGCGTGTGTTGGTTAAATGGTGTCTGAGTTATGTATCAGTCAGTCGAAAGTGGAAGCAACAGGAGCAGATTCACAAGGAATTAACTGGAGAGAGAAAAGGAAATGCCCAACTCACACAAACACACCTTACACACTGCATCTGCAAATTCTTCTTCATTCATGACACAAAATAACTATGGTCAAAAACCCTAGAAGCTGGCAGATCTCAATAAAGGTGAGAAAATTATATATTGTGATCTCACAAAAGACATTTTCAAATCTATTTCAATCCAATGAGTATAGATACAGCAAATTGACTCAGAGACAGTTGCAGAGGTACTGCAACTGCATCCGAACTGCAGGGTTCAGATGACACCGCAGAGCTTTATTACTTCATTATCATAAGGTTTCACAACATCATCACAACATCTGTGTATGTGATGGACCTGCCATATTGTATAGACATGAGGTAAACCACAGTGACTCTGAAGGTAACGGTTGTTGTGATTTCCTGTTTTAATGGCTCCTCTCAAGTCTTTAGTTTCCCGTTTCATCTCAAATGCCATCTCAGCAGAAGAGTTGAAGGGGGGAAATGCTTGGGTTCTTTACTGAGTTTGTTTTTTCTCTCAAAAGAAGAGTGTCTTCTATATTCTTGGCATTAGCTTGGCAAGAATTTTTGCTTCATGAGTATGAGGAGATGACCTCTTTACTGCTTTCTTTTTGCTGAGCCTGTGGGGTGTTGTACTGTATCTAAACTGCTTCTCTAGGGTTCAGAAACATTAGTATCTTCTATCTGTCTTTTCCTGATTAATTATTTCTCTATGGCTGTCAAAGCCTTGCTTTATTTTGTTTTTTTTTCCACAACTTTAAATGATTTTAGGGTGTTAGAAACTTTTAGTTGTTCTATTTCACTATTGTTTCTTTCTCTCACCTCCTGCAGGCTTTTGCTTTGGTATTGATTTTTTTAAGCACTGAAAATTTTTCTTTATTTCTTTTTCAGGAGTCTCACTGATGTTCACTGAAGCAGATCTCAGGACTTGCAGCAGAAATATTTGTGGTAACAATATTAAAACAGGACACCTCTGACTGCATCTGTTCAACCTGAAAGGAGGATAAGCTGTTTCTTTCGGCTAATTTTTAAGGGAAAAAACTGTTTCAGCAGAAGTACCAGATAACGTTAGAACTGAGTCTTTGCTTTAGCCTAGATCCCAATCCTATTAAGTGGCATAACAATATTCCAACTGCAGAAGTTTACTTCATTTTATACTTAAAAGGCAAAAAGTCTGTTTACCTCGTAGGCAGGAGTCTAGACTAGAGGTACCTTCCAGCCTGAGTTGTTCTGTGATTCTAAACAGTGTACTTCTTAGTCCTGTGGCAGAACTGATACATATGTTCAGGTTAAGTTGAAAAAAAAATTAAAAAATAGAAAAGGCAATTAGAACAACATTTTAAAATGTTTTGAAAATAGAAGTTAAAAGTTATGTTACAATATTTTCCCACTTTTTGTTTTGTTGTTGTTGCTGTTGTTGTTGTTGATTTTGAAGCTATTTAGTCCTTTGGAAAATCAGTTCTGATGAATTTCCTATTTAACAGTCACATGCCTCACCTCCAGTGACTTCCTCCCAGACACTTTTCTTATTATAAAACAGACTAGTATTATCTAATCTTCTGCAAATGCAATTTAGTTTGTTTTATCTCTAGTGGAAAACTACCTTCAAACATTAACCAAAGAAACACTTTAATAAATAAATGTATTAAAGTGATAAATCTTCTTCTTTATCACCCTGCTAGGATCAACAGCTTTTCAAAAGGCTGGAGAATCTGCCTCTTCTGTTTGGGCTCTCCTGTAAACATGATACTTACATTGTCTTCAAAGGTTACATCCTTGTCCTTCTCGCTCTTTGTCCCTGCCTGTGGTTACCCATGTTCAAAGCAGCTTAATCCAGGCTGGAAAATGTACAGAGAAAGGCCGTCAGAATGACCAGAGGAACAGAGATGTGACTAGAGGAATTCAGTTTATTTATCCTAGAAATACCAAAGGCTGAGAGGAGACAGCATAGGTCTCAATAGACAAAGGGCAAAAGAAAGGAAGGGAAGGGGTGATTGCAGCAAAGGAGGAAAAGAAAGTTGTTAAAAAAGGTACATATGACCTTCAGAGGTGTCAGATTGTGGAACAATGCTCCATCTGGAGTAGCAGGAGGAAAACCTTACCTGGTTAAGTTGAGGTTTGATCGTTCCGAGAGGGCAAAAGAATGACACTACTGTCCAAGGCATGTTGGATTGTGTGACCTAGATCTGCCCTTTCCAAAACTCCTCCTTTGTGTCTTTTGACACCACAGTGAACCTTCCTACTAAAGAAGCTGAGTAGGATAAACGCTTACAGGTCACCCATTCTGAAAAAATCTTTGTAGAGGTGGTCACAAAAACCACTATAATAAGAATGCTTGATACCTTCTTTTGGTAACGAAGAAGATCCAAGCGCCAAGTTGGTAAATATCCATACTTTATTGGAGCAAAGCTAGCAAGTTAGCCATTTGCAGGCTGTTTTATAATTTGTGACCTTAGTGTGCCTGTAAAAACCCTGACCTTGTTCAGAGTGCCATGTGGTGACTGTATTCTTGTGATTACAATCTTTATCTTTCCAAGAAGGTGTCTATGTCATTAAATAATGTGCTTGAAATTTTAAAACTAGTAGTGATGTTATATGGCCTTGATTTAGGCAGATAAGGAAGGATTGAACCTCGATCTTCATATAAACAGCCAGCAGCATAGCAGTAAAACTATGCCAGTGTGGCAGATTGAACTCTTCTTGTCTAGGTTTCAGCCTGAGCTCTTCTCTAGGGCTCAGTTTCCTCTCTACCATCCACACCCATTTTATCAGCCAATGCATGCCCATGGAGAAAGCATATTCAGTGTCAAGTGAACCAGTGAACCCTGAAAAGCCTTAGGAAACAGTCAAGATAAATATACCAGCATTTCTGACAGAATTGGTGTCACCAGCAGTCTTTTAGTCTTTGACAGAGAAAGGTTTCTTTCACAACAGCATCAACCTCCTTGCAATCTTGTTGAAGTTAATAAGTGAGAACATCTGTTTGTTTAGTGTCTCAGCCAGTTACCCTCATGCACACCCAGAATAAGCCCCAAGTGCACGTCATTTGAATGCAAATGAAAAAACGTGATTGTCTTCTAATCAGTTGAGCAAGTGGGTAAATGAAACTCTCATTGTTTGGCTTATTTTCTACCAACAAGTTTCCTCCCCCTCCTCAAACTTCACTTAGCTAGGAAGGTTAAAGAAGTTTAGACACAAACCTGCAATTTATGTTGTAAAAGCAATGTTGTATATATGCACAAAAGCCAAGAAGTGGGAAGTGCTGAAACATCTGAAAGAGAAAGGCAGCCAATATTAACCCCTTGTTAGAAGGACTCAAGCCCATGTGTTCCCCCTTCTACTACCAGTGCCTTGTCCAGTATCGGTGTGCTTCAGTATGCTTCACACATACCTAGAGCCCTTCTTCAGAGTGGCAGTGAAGAAGGCAACCATTGAAGGTTGCCAAGAAGGCAACCCTAGGAAGATTCAGGTAATGTTTTGTTCTATTTCCATGTGTGCATATCAGAAGTGATCAAGTTACATGCTGAAGAGTTCCTTCTTTCTGGAACTACATTCCAACATTAACACTCATATTCCTTGGAACAAATGAAAAACAACAACAAAAAAAACCCTCACTCCAAAGCAGAAAGTAATTTTTCATGTAACCAACAAGCCTATACCATGTGGGAGTGCCTCCTGCCCACAGAATCTTGTATAAGTGGGACTGGCATGTCTTCCCAAAATTGGATGCTTGCTGGTACCAGAACAAGCATGGGTGGAAACAATTCTAATTAAATTACCTTTTGGTAATTTAAACTAGAATAGTTTAAATGAAATACTACCTTGAAACATCTGTAGAACAAAGTGACATGAGATTACTTTATGAAATTCTGAAAAGTGACAATAAATGAACACAGAATGTTACAGTTTGGACATGAATAATCTATTTTAAAGTTAAAATTAACACTCAAAAATTGTTTCAAATGAATCTAATTTCTCCTTACTGCAAAAGCTCTGAAGTGTCTTGTACTAAGTCTTGGAGTATCAGCTCAAATGTGTTTGCAACAGGATGGAATAATGGAGGGGAGTTTCCCTGGCCTTCTAGCACTGCACTTTGCAATTGAGAAAACCATCGTGTTACGTGACTGTCAGTAGGACAGGACCTGCTTTGATTAAAACATATAATTGTATCACATGATTAGATTCTTTAAGTGAGGTAGGTCCTCTCCTTTCAATAGCCTGGAAACATAATGTGTTTGAACTGCATAACTCAGGCTGCTATAACGTGATCAATATGCCTACCTATGCTGGCATGGGAGGTATGGTTGCAAAGCATGTATCGGGATATGCAAACAAGTACTATCTCTGTGCCCATTTCTTGGTTGTGAAGTTGTTGTTTTTTAAGCTCCTGGGATTGTTACTATTTTTAACTTCTTACTGGCTACCATAACTCTGCTAAAAATATGTACAGTCTCTTTACATGGTCCTGGAGACTTTCCCATCATGGACAGAAAATCTAGTTCTCTCCTTCAGCCTTTACAACTGTTTGTAAAATTAAAAAAAAAAAAAAAAAAAAAAAAAAAAAAAAAAAAGAGAGAGAGAGAAGATGAGGATTTGGTGACAACAAACTGAACATTCCACAATTATCACAACCAGATTTTCACTATAAACTGGAGCATTTCTCACAGCTAGTCCTCTACAGATCAGTATTTGCTGTCCATCACACTTCCCAGGGGTTGCTCAACCCCCTTTTTTCAGTAGTTGCTGCTGCTGTGACATGTCCTGGTGTTCCCTGTCAGTACATACACCCAGGTTCTTGTGTCTTGCTTCATTGCATGGAAAGGACGTCAGCGCAGTTTCTTATTTTGCATACCAGCACTCCTGTGCAAACTTCCTTGCTTGCAGTTCAAGGAGAGGTTTGTAATGAGGAGTGTGGGAGATTACAGGATTGCCAGACCAAGATTATGCAAATAAACTCATCACTGAAGAAAAGTTTATAAAGCTCCACAATACGTAAGTATCTGGATGAGTGCCATCGGATATTGGTAACTGCCCCAGCTCGAAGGAAAAATGTGTCTTCATAATACTTTTTTTTTCACTTGAACATTAGAAGCAGACACAGAAAATGCAGGTTCTTTGAGAATAAAAAAAATAAGTGTAAAACAGCACATTATGAATAAAATTATACCTCTTCAGCTCTGAGATAAATGGAGATTTTTTAATTTTTTTTAAAATCCTATGGAGTAAAACATTTGTAGAAGTGGGCATCCTTTACACTGCAGAGCAGTTGTAACCTGATGGAAGCAGGTTGTTAACATTGGGTGTTAACATTCTTTTAGCAATTCCACAGAGAAGTGACAACATTCTTGTAAACTTTTCCCGAAATTTAGGAATGGTAGATCTATATATTTCCTGCTAATTGTAGCAGAACTGTATCTTTCAATCTCTTCTTATAGCTGAAGTAAAAAAGATGAAAAAGCTTTCTCTGTTCATTATGCAGTGATGTATGTCATGGAGGGAGAAGAGATAAAACTCTGTTCTCTCTGGAGCCTTGATCCCACATAAATAATGGACACTAAAATGATTAAATGAGATGTAAATGAGTTGAGTTGCCAGAAAAAAATGAGTTCTTACTCTGTGTAACTAACAGTAAAGTGTCTTCTGAGTAATTAATTTCAGATGCACATCTGCACTGAGACCTCACATCAGGACTACTCAGTCCCTTACCTTTTTGTACTGAGACTCCTTGAATTCTGATAGAAATTTTGGCCTTTCACCGAAGTAAATTACCAGCCCAGAGTGGCAATTAAATAGAACTGTCATCCAAAACTGGATTACTAACCTCATGCTAGGATGCTGCCTGACCCTAACATGTTTAAACACTGTTGACCCTGAGTTTAGACATGGGAAGTAAAGCAGCCTGAAAGACCCTGAGGTTCCTTGGTGTTGGCAGCTCTGAGTGGCTTGATCAAAATCAGTGTTTCATCAGAAAACAGCATCCCTTTGGCTGTTGGGGCAAGTGCTCTGGCAGCATGCTAAGAGGATGCACCTCCACGCAGGTGTTGCCATGTTTAGGGAGGAGTTGCCTTTGCACCCCTTTCACCCAGCTAAGGCTCTGGCCCTTTCACTGGGCTTTTGGAGCCAGGTACGGTTGTTTCTGATACTGCTGGAGAAGAAGAGGTGCTGAACTGTGAGAACGGGCTGTGCAGAAGAGCCCAATCCAGAGGGAGAGAGCTGCGGGGTCTGGAAAGGAAAGTCAGGAGAGTGGCCAGGTTTATGGCAACCAGAATGTGTGTTGTGGGTATTAAAATAACCTATGGTGTTTCTAGTTCAAGTTTTTTCCAGTCACTTATGGAGTATATGGGGGATGGTTAGTTTTCTTCCCTGCTTAAGGGGACTACAAATGCACACCTGGGCTTTAGAGGTGAGGAGGTCTGTGATGAGGATAAAGAAAATTACGAGTTCTGGGATTCATGGGGTCCAGTCGTCATGTCCACTGTAGTTTATGTGTTTTCTGCTGAACAGATGTTGCATAAAAAAGTTGGGCTACCCCACTTCTGCTCTCCTCTTTGTAAAAAGAGCAATTTCTATATAAAGGATTTCTAACTCTAGTGATGGCAAGAGCTGTAGAAGAACTGGGTGGTAGTAGGAGGAATAATAATGGCACCTGTTATCATTTGTATTATTTTGAATGTATTTATTTATTTTTTTTTAAATCTGAAGGTGTTCAGCCAAGTAATTTTTGTTCCTGTGTCCCTGTAACATGGTTAACACAGATGGTGGAGGAGCCAACAAGGAGAGGTGTGCTTCTGGACCTTGTCCTAACCCATCAAGAAAGACTGTTTGGAGATGTGAAGGTTGGGGGCATCCTCGACTGCAGCGACCGTGAGATGGTAGAGTTCAAGATTCTGCATGGATGAAGCAGAGCAAGAAGTAGGATTGCAATAACGGACTTCAACAGAGCTAACCTTGGCTTCTTCAAGGTTTTATTGGAAGAATCTCATGGGTTAGGAATATACAGTTGCTGTTAGAGTATGCAGGGATGTGGTGAGGAAGGCTAAGCTCCACTTGGAGTTAAGTCTGGCCGAGGATGTTAAGAACAATGAGGAATTACTGGAGAGAGTCAGGTGGAGAGCTACAAAGATGTTGAGGGGTCTGGAGCATCTTTCTTATGAGGAAAGACTGAGAGAGCTGGGTCTGTTCAGCCTGTAGAAGAGAAGGCTGAGAGAGGAGCTTATTTATGCTCATAAATCTCTCAAGGGTGGGTGTTGAGGATGGGACCAGACTCTTTTTGGTGGTGACCAATGACAGGATGAGGGGCAATGGGCACAGACTGAAACACAGGAGGTTCCATCTGAATATAAGGAAGAACTTCTTTACTTTGAAGGTGACAGAGCACTGGAACAGGCTGCCCAGAGAGGTTGCTGAGTCTCCTTCTCTGGACACATTCCTGTGCAATCTGCTCTGGTGAACCTGCTTTAGCAGGTGGGTTGGACTGGATGATCTCGAGAGGTCCCTTCCAACCCCAACCATTCTGTGATTCTGTGTAACACGCATTTATGTTATCCTCTGTGAAAAGCTGTTTGTGTGTAAATAGCAAGAAGGCACAGAACTAAAAAAAAAAACAAACCAACCAACAAAAAATACAACAAACAACCTTCCAGCATCTCCTGGCTTTACTGAGCTCCACAGATATTGGCACTTGATACTGGAAAAGAATTTGAAAATGGAACTGTTAATGAGATTGGTGAACTCAGTTCAGCATATGTGAAAATTAGTATTGTACTCATTCCTAGGCTTTATTTTACTCAATTAAAAATGACTCCTTAGTTTCTACTGGTCACGCCCCTGAAATATTTCCCAATAGGAAAATCATTATATTCTGACACCTATGCACTCACCAGTCATTAAGTTTTGATAATTGTATACTGCTGGGTTTTTGTTATTCCATACTTTATCTCTTCCCTTTTATTAATTGTATCTGCTGTTATGTCTTCCACGATACGATACCTGAGGTTTTGCATTTACGCAGTGTTTCAGTCTCTGAAAGACAAGTTGAACGTGTTTGAAGCATCTGTCTAGGATGGGCAGGGAGGGGGCAGGTGGACTGAGACTTGCCCGATGGGTCTTGGACAGGCTTGCATGTTTGTTTGGTGGCAAGCTGCTTTGTCCAGGGAAAACTGGGATGCTCTGGACCATGTGTAGAAGCAGAACTGTGGGAATGAGGATCCCTGGGCTGCAAATGCAGTTTTTCACTGCAATCTGGTAACTCTTAAGCAAGTCAGTATTTCAGCAGAGATTTTTCAGAGGTTTGCACAGTTGTGATAACCACCTAGCCTGTATTTAATCCTACTTCAAACACATTAGTCCTTTTTAGATTGCTTTTCTACTTTTTCTAGCTGAAGCTCTGTGTTTGAGAAGTGCCATATGGTAATTAGTAATATCTGACAAATTGACAAGTTCTCAGGGACCGAAGACAGCCAGTGCTATGAGAAAGGCTGTGTTATCCTGGAAAGAGCTATGGTCTCAGAGAATGAAGGATCTGAGGAGAATGTTCCACCCAACAAATCCTGAAGAGACTTGAGTCTCTTCTTAGGTTCTCTTCAATTAAGAGTGAAATAGGGTTAGGGTAAGGGTTAGGGTTATGGTTAGGTTTAGGATTAGGGTTAGGTTACGGTTAGAGTTAGGGTTAGGCTTAGGTTAGGGTTAAGTTTAGGGTTATTATTAAACTTAGGTTATGGTCAGGGTCAGGCTTATGGTCAGGGTAAGGATTAGGGTTAGGCATAGGGTTAGGGTTAGGATTAGGGTGGCGTTAAGTTTAGAATTAGAGTTAGTGTTAGGCTTAGTTTAGGGTTAGGTTGAGGTTCAGGTTTATTGTTAAACTGAGGTTGGGGTTAGGGTCAGGGTTATGGTCAGGGTAAGGATTAGGGTTAGGCATAGGGTTAGGGTTGGGTTTGGGTTAGGGTTAGGATAAGGGTGGGGTTACGTTTAGAGTAAGGGTTAGTGTTAGGCTCAGGTTACGGTTACGTTGAGGTTAACGGTTATTGTTAAACTGAGGTTAGGGTTAGGGTCAGGGTTATGGTCAAGGTAAGACTTAGGGTTAGCGTTACGGTTAGGGTTACTGTTAGGTTATGGTTAGGGTTAGCATTAGGGTTAGAGTTAGTGTTAGAGTTAGCTTTAGGGTTATCGTTAAACTTAGGTTAGGGTTATGTATAAGGTGATGTTCAGGGTAAGGGTTAGGGTTAGGATTAGGGTGGGGTTAGGTTTGGGGTTAGGGTTAGTGTTAGGCTTAGGTTAGGGTTAGTGTGAGGTTTAGGGTTATTGTTAAACTTAGGTTAGGTTTAGGGTCAGGGTTATGGTCAGGGTAAGTGTTAGGGTTAGAGTTAGGGTTAGGCTTAGGCTTAGGTTAGGTTTATGGTTAAGTTTAGGGTTATTTTTAAACTTGGGTTAGGGTTAGGTTCATGGTTAGGTTACGGTTAGGTTTAGGGTCAGGGTTAGGGTTAGGCGATGGTTAGAGTTAGCATTAGGGCTAGGATTAGGGTTAGGTTAGGGTTAGAGTTAGTGTATAGAGTTAGATTTAGGGTTATCATTAAACTTAGGTTAGGGTTATGTACAGGGTTATGGTCTGGGTCAGTGTTAGGTTAGGGTTAGGGTGGGATTAGGTTTAGAGTTAGGGTTAGTGTTAGGCTTAGGTTAGGGTTAGGGTGAGGTTTAGGATTATTGTTATACTCAGTTTAGGGTTAGGGTCAGGTTTATGGCCATGGTAAGGGTTAGGGTTATGGATAGGGTTAGGTTACGGTTAGGGTTAGCATTAGGGTTAGGATTAGGCTTAGGTTAGGGTTAGAGTTAGTGTTAGGATTAGCTTTAGGGTTATCGTTAAACTTAGTTACGATTAGGGTCAGGATTATGATCAGGGTCAGAGTTAGGTTAGGGTTAGGATTAGCGTTAGGGTTAGGGTTACGGTTAGGATTGGGGTGGGGTTAGGTTAGGTTTAGAGTTAGGGTTAGTGTAAGGCTTAGGTTAGGGTTAGGGTGAGGTTTAGGGTTATTGTTAAACTTAGGTTAGGGTTAGGGTGAGGGTTATGATCAGGGTTAGGTTTAGGGTTTGGGGTTAGGGTTAAGTTTAGGGTTTTAGGGTTAGGGTTTAGCGTTAGGGTTAGGTTTAGGGTTAAGCGTCAAAATAATAAAATCAACTAATGCTGTGATCAATGTAACTTTGACACAAAACTGACAATCTTGCAAATAGTCTTGAAAACGCTTTGATTAATTTTGTGGACAGAGACCTGTGGGTCTCTTTTGAGTGGCTGGGACATTAGGATCTTCTTCCAGATCCAGTGTAGTAGAGGAGTGGTACTGTAGAGATTTTCAGGTTTACTGGTATATTTGAGTGAGTTTATTTCTGCCTTGTTTTTTCCTACATGCATATGTAAAACTTCCCCATCACTAACCTGATTAGTGTGTATTATGCTAACTGCAGGTTGCAGACTGATAAAAACTCCCAAAGGCAAATCTGCTTTCCAAGTCTTCCCCCTCAAATATGAAAGGGGGCATGACTTAGAAGGTTTATGTATTTTGCGCTTGCAGCACTTTTGCAATTGTTCTGTTGCGAGGACATAAATGAGTGAGCTTTCAGCTGCCTCTTTTGGGTTATGATAGCAGATTGTCCATTGAGGCAAGTAGCTCAGCAGCAATGTCCTTGGTACATCTGTCACCTCTGAGTTGGCCACATAGGTGAATCCAAAAGTGCTGAAACTGGGGGGAAAAATCTGATCAAGCAGCAATCATTGAGATCAGGTCAACAGAGGTCTTTAATCTGATTACATGTTTTACAACAGAGTCTATTAGTTAGTATTACATTAGTGAATTAAACTCTTTAGGCATTACCAAAAGCTTTTAATGCCCCTTTTCTAAGTTTCTGAATCAAAGTTTCTCACAATTTCCATTCTATTAAACCTTTAATGAAAATGGACTTGTGGCTTGCGATCTGGAGTAGATGTGTTCTTCCTGATGGTCTGTTGAAAAGCAGCAATGAACATCCCAGCTATGCAGAAAAGGCACAAAACTGCTGAGAAAAATAGAACCAGGAAGAAGGATGTATAAAAGGTCATCTCCTTTTCCTGTGAGCAAAATCTCAGCCTGAAGGGATCAGCAGGATTGGAAGCAGAATCTGTTTTATATCAGTTGTCTGAGCAGCTCAGACTGTTGGATGGGGGCCATGAGAACCAGGCAAGCTAGTATTGGCATGCAGCTTCTTAAGTAATCATTTTCCAATTTCTTTGTGTTTTGCTATAAACCCTGGCAGTCTGCTTCCATAGGTACCTTTGAAGCCAAAGGTGGCTACTTCAGAAACCATTGCCCTTGTCTCTGTAATTTACATTGTCTGTGCCCTTGACAACACCATTATTGTCTCTCTATTCTGTCTTCTGAGCAGGAGAGCCCCTTCTTGCTATGCCTTCCTTCTAGATACACTTCCACCTTGCTGACAGCTGCCATACAGTGAAATAATACATTTCTCTCCAGATGGAGAATTCTACCTTGCTTTCATGGGTTACTTGACCAATGATTGAACTTCTGTTGTTGTTAAGTTGGTGGTAAAGGTTTGTTCTAGATCACCTGCAGCTCAGTTCAGCACAAAGTAAACTGGCTCACTCATTATCACTTGGGTTTTAAACCAAGGCTGACGTGTTTTTAAGATAAAAGAGTCAATTTAAATGTGTACTGTAGAACTTGATTCTGTTTACCTGTAGAGGAGAGTATAATTCCCGCTGCTGCAGGAGACAACAGTCTAAATTTTCTGCCTTGCTGTGTCTGTTACTCTATAACAGTTTCTTCTGGTTTGTTTATAAGGAGTGCAGTGGTTTTTTGTTTCTTTGTTTTGTTTGTTTTCTGGTTGCATTGGTTACTGCCGTTTGCTTACCTGAGCGTTGTCTGTAGCTGTAGGGAAGCTGCTGTGCTGGTGCCTGAATAAAATGTGAGGAAGATGTTTCTGTCAGCCAGCAAATACAGCTATGTAGTCCCTCACTGCCATCTTTGGCTCTGTGGGAAGGTACCAACAATCTTGTCATGACCATCCAGTGCACACTGGCACCTGCCTTCTTGTTCTGAGGTATGGAGCAGATTCATAACACTGCACTGGATACCATGGGGCAAGTGTCACGTAGCTGCACTCACAGGCATATGAGCATGGCAGATGTGAGTAGTTTGATTCCTGTGGCAGGGAATTACATAGACAGAACGTATTGATCTGTAGGCAGGTATGTCCAGCTCCATCAGCTTTTCATGTAGCATCCTTGTGTGCTGCTGGTGGGTTTGGCTGTTAGCCTTGCAGAACACCAATAATTATTCCTACACTTGGGCTCTCGCTTATTTGAGGCTCTCAGCTAGGCCAGACATTATTTTGAACAACATGATTCACATCTGGCAGGTAGACATTTCCATGTGCAGTTGGCGGTGCTGCTTGATCTTCTCTGGATGGGAAAAAACTTAATTTGTTTTGTAATTCATGACTTTTTCGAGGACTTGTACATGTTACAGGTGGCAAGGCTGCAGGTATCTCTTTCATTCTCTCTTGCTCCTCTTCTGGATCACTTCATGCTAGAGAGTACTGCCTGCCTTGTAGACACACCAGTGATTTCCTTTTACGGCTTTAAAGCCAGGATTAGTGCTATTCTAAAGCCATTGCTCCTATTTGCAGAGTGGGTTTTCTGGTTTTCAGCTCCTTCCAATTGGGAATGGGAGAGATAAACGAGCCCCTCTTTGTCTGCTGAATCAGTTTTGAATGTGTGTACCAGGTGCCAATATTAGTAAATACTGCTATTGCAGAAGATATAGATTAAGAAATAGAATTTACTCACATTCTTAAATAAGCACAGCACTTCATCACCTTAGCTGTGTTAGCCCAGGGGAATACCCAACAACTGATAATAGCACTACTGCAACCAAATGGAAAACACGGGTATCTTGCTGTTCCTAGGAAATGTCAGAATTGTTTACTTTGTTGTCAGCATGTTAAGGTTATCGTTAATGATTTTTTTTTTTAATTATTATTATTTTATTTTTCCCACCATTGGGTTAACAGAGTGTTCAGTAAATGGAGTTCATAGTAAACCAAGGGTACTTTCCAAAGAAAGAAGGTTACTTAAATACCTCAATTATACTGCTGGTCAGGAGATGGAATATCTCTTTTATGGCAGAGCCAAGCTGGCTTTGGTTTGCTGGTTGTTATCTCTGGATTTGTAGCTGAGACATTCCAGTGGTAACTGGCTCGTGGGGTGCTTGCCCAATGGGTGGCTGTGAGGAACCAGCCTTCAGGGCTCAGCCTGATGGACTCAACCTCTAGTGAATGCAAATCAAGCTGCCATGCTATTCAGCTGCATAGCTAACACAGAGGCAAAATAACATCCTGCTTCAGGCACAACTCTCCCTTTAATGATACTCATCTCTCTATTGTTCATCCCTGGAATTTTGAGTGTGCTGTGATTTTTATATTTTCTTCTTTAAATACAGAAAATGCATTAGAATCAAAACTTTCACGTGGTCAGAAACGGAACATATCCCAGGAGTGGTACCTCCAGTATAGTTTTACTTTTAGTCATCTTGAGTTACTCACAGAGAATGCCACAGTCCGTGACTCCGCAACATTACAACACACACTTAATACTAATAAGGAGGGAGAGGCTGAGGCTAACAGGTTGTTTTTCATCTCATTTAATTTCTAAACAAGCTGATAGCCAGTTCTGAATCATGAGTTTGGAAGAGAGTTCAGTGCTTTTGTCAGGCCCAGTATTGTTTACAGGAACATTTTTATTTTCCTCTGGGGAGACAGTGACCAACAGATACTGAAGTTACCCAGAACTAAAACCAAAACTATCCTATCTAATTTTATTTCAAACTCATAACTCAGATCAGGATTGGCAAAAAGGTTTGTTTAGTTTATATACAATTCAGAGAGGCTTTGGAAGAATGTTGACTGATTTCTCAGTGTGTCCTTGGTGTGGGTGGGTTTTGTATAGTTTCATACAGAATCCAGAATTCACAGGTAGCCTGTGAAGGGGTGTTTTCTCAATTTTTTATTTATTTATTCTCCCCAAAGCCTGTGTGATGCCAGGACACTACACTTGCACACACGTTTGCTCCAAAGGTAGAGTATTCTGGCATCCCTACAGTTTCTGAAATAGAAGTCTCCTAGAGAACCTGCTGCACAGCGCAATAAAACACAATCTGATTTTACCTTCCCTACCTTTCAGATGCTGTCCCACACACTTCTCACTCCTGATATACCTCTGAGCTGTGGCTAGATAGAGCCATGCTGGGTAGCACTTTACTCAACAAAAATTCCCACTAATTGAGGACAGAAAGTGTGTTTGTCATGGTGTGGATCTGGAAGAGCCATGGAAAACAGCAGCTAAAAATTAAGGAGGCCAATTAAGCAGCCAGTCAACCAGTGTCCCCTTGTGCTTGTAAGTGGAGTGTGTCCTCCTGCATGTCCTTAGGGGATACCTGGGGAAGGTCACTTAGGTGGGTGAAGCAGGAGAGTGCTTCAGGAAAGATCTTTAAGTCGTTGCTCATTACATTCCTCCTCTGGCAATGGCTTTGCTTTTATGACCTGCCCTTCTGTGCCTGTCATGTGTAGTGGAAGGTGTGTTTAGAAGCTGAAATTTCCATACTATTTAACCCCCTTGTGCCCTTTGCTTTCTTGTCTCTCCTGACCCTAAACTCCAATATGGAACAGGCTCAGAAGGAATGAGAAGTAGGTATGGTTGGAGATGAAGCCATGAGCAGCGTCTCCGGGTGAGTGAATGTAGGTGAGGTAGCTGGGCAGTGGCTCTGTGGGGAGGCAGTGGGGTCAGCGCAGGCAGGTGTGTGGTGCTCAGGAGAGGGTCATTGTGTGATGGGGAGCTGGCAGCCCTGTAGCTAGAAGACAGGCGAGTCGTTGTGGGGGTAGGTACTGACAAACAGGGGAGAAGACGACTGGTGAGGGGCATGTTAGAAGAGGAAGGTGAGGGGCAAAGAAGTGGGCAGGCAGGGGTGCAAGAAGGCCTGAAGAGCCCGGGCTCAGGGAGTGAGCCTAGGCGAGTCGTGGCAGGGGAAGTGGGTCGGGGTAAGGTGAGGAGGGGAGGGCGTGTGGAGGGCAGGGGGTGTTTAGGAGGGGAAGTGGGCAGGAGGCCGGGCAGGGCTGAGCAGGTGAGTGTTCCCAAGGAAGTGGGCGCGGGGCTGGGGCAGGCGGCGAGGGGGTGCCCCGGGGGCGGGAGGTGCCGCATCGCCGGCGGCTCCGCCCGGGCCGCGGGGCAGCCCAAGGGCCGCGATTCCCGGCAGGGCGGCGCGGGGCGGGCGGGAGGCGGCTCCGATAAAGGGCCGGGCGCCGGCCGGCGCGGGCAGAGCGGAGCGGTTCCGGCAGCGGTGGTTATGAGGATGCTCAGCCTGCCGGGCTTCCTCTCCTGCGGGAAGAAGAAGGTGAGGCGGCCGGGGGGTGGCTGGCCCGGGACACCCGGACAGGTGGGGTATGGGGACACCTGGGCAGGTGTGAAAGCACCCGAGAAGGGATGGGGCCACCTGGGCGGGTGGCATGTGAGGATACCTGGGCAGGTATGGAGACACCTGGGCAGGTGAGGTATGGGAATACCTGGGCAGGTATGGGGACACTCAGGCCAGTGACGTATGGGGACACCTGTACAAGTATGAAAACACCTGGGCAGGTGGGATATTGGGGGTTTCTGGGCACGTGGGATAAGGGAACACCTAGGCAGGTGTGGGTGCATCTGAGTAGGTACGGTATGGAGGTGCCCAAGTAGGCATGGGGCACTCAGGCAAGTAGGATGCAGGTGCCTGGGCAGCTGTGGGAGCACTGGGCAGGTGATGTATGGTGCACATGGCCAGGTATGAAATTATCTGGTCAGGTGAGATCCAGACAGGTGTGGGAATATGAGTGCACTCGGTAGATAAAGAGGCATGAGTTAAGATGAGCACTTGGGCAGTTGTGAAAGGCACCTGGACAGGTGTTTTTAAAGTGAACTTACAGGTATGTGCTGGAATGAACTTCTGAACAGGTATGGGGACACCTGGGCACATGCAGGGGCAGAATAGGGGAATCCCCTGGAGGTGCTTCCCCCAGATCTGACAGCACAAAGAATTAAGGTAGGAGCAGGGCAAAATTAACCATGAAGATATTTTGGGGGTCTCTGGTGGGACCCTCTCTCACAGGTCCATGCTGGCCTGCCAGGGATCAGCTGGACTGGCAGCCCAACCTGGCTCTGCCCACCCTGTCAATCTGCCCTGCCCAGCAATACCAAGGTGCTGCTCTGGACAGAGAAATGAGGATATGACTGCTGCATTTACCCATGGGGCAATCCTCAACCTTCCCTGTTCTTCCCTTCCAAGGACTTCAGTTTGTCAAATGAAAAAGATGCCCACGCCAGTGCCAACGATGAGAACTCGGAGCGTGGCAACTGGTCAAACAAAGGCGACTACCTGCTCTCCATGGTGGGCTACGCTGTGGGCCTGGGCAACGTCTGGCGGTTTCCCTACCTCACCTACCAGAACGGCGGAGGTACCTGTATTGAATGGCAGGGTGGGGTGGGCACACCTTGCTATCTCCAGGACAGAGGAGGGCCAGCTCCAAGGGCCAGCCCTGAGGATGGGCACATTTTATCAAAGCTGGATGTGAGCATTGCCCTTGGAAGTGGTATAGTGCCTGCTGATGGGAATGAGAAGATGAGTAGGAGGCCTCTCTGGTTTTTGAGTGCTGGCTGAGGAGGGAAATAGTATTTACTTTTAATTGCAAACTTCCACCTGAGAATTCCAGAACTCATCTGATTTATTCAAGATCAACTTTGCATCTTTTTGTCAATGTACCGATATCCACTACTTACCTAAATAGCTGTTTTCCCTCCTCTGTGCTTACCTCCTTGATATGCTTATAAAGAGCAATTGAATCCCCTCTCAACCTTTGTTCTGCCAGGCAAACAAGCTAAGCTGGAATAATTATCCAAGCTCAGTAATTATCCCCATCAGACAACTGGGAAGTGTGAGGCAGAGAGAGCCTCTACCTGCTTACACAACAAACTAGTGGCAAAGCCAAATGGAGGCACTGGCTTCTCTGGCTGCTATTCCAGGGCTTTGTCTACTTGCCAGGCAACCACTGGTAATTGAAGAGAGCATAAACGCCAAGTAACTGCAGAGGACTTACTTGTATGTACTTATTTGCTCTACCTAACAGTCATTGGAAGTTGAATTCTGGACTGTACATGCAGCACAGTCCATACAGCTGTCTGTGGAACACAAAGTGGCATTCTTGGTATAGAAGTTTTATTAGAGTGAGTTTAGCTGAGTTGCATTGGATATCGGATCGTGTTTAGGAAAACCATGCTCTCACTTGTCCTATCTTCTGCACAGACAAAGAAGTGTCAGTCCCTTTTGCGGAACAGGGCAGCCATTGATATATCAGGTTAATGTACACTTTAAAAGGGACTCAAACAAGTGCCATGCTGAGATGCTGTTTAACACAGGAGTCAGCCAACCATAGAAAATAATTTTCATGCTTCGACATCCAGTAGCTACTCTAACAGGGCAGTTGTAAATCTCAGCTAAGTACATGAAGAAATGGTTCTGTTCCTTTTGAAATTAAAAGCCAGAAGATGAAATAGTAAGCAGACAAAACCAATGGTGCCTACAGCTGAGCAGTGTTCAGCTTGTATGAGAGCAGTATGTCTTTAACAGTTTTTGTAAAATCCTTTTAATTCTATAAGAGAAACCATCCTGTGTAAATCACCAATTCTTCTGGTAATATGTGTTTCTTCACTGAAGGTACTATTTAGTATTACAGAAAACAGGATATAGAAACTGGCCTCTGTATTCTGCAAAAAGCAAAAAAAAAAAAAAAAAAAAAGGAAAAAAATAAAACCACAACAAACAAACAAGAAAAACACAGTGGGATATTTGAGGCAAGGGGAAAAGGGGAATATAAAATGTAATAGAACTGTGGTGAATACTGAAAGATTCATTGTTTTCTCTCTGTGTGTGTTTGTGGGTTTTTGCCCTCTCCCCTCTCAGGTGCTTTCCTAATCCCATACACTCTGATGCTGGCATTAGCTGGCTTGCCCTTATTTTTCATGGAATGTTCCCTTGGGCAGTTTGCCAGTCTAGGACCAATTTCCATGTGGAGAATATTACCGTTGTTTCAAGGTTGGTATTATGTTTCTGTATTTTTTTTTTTCCTAGTGATAAAGAAATTAATTCTAGTAATAAATGAGTTAATGATTTCTTCACAAAGTTGCCAATTCTGAAAGGAAGTTTTATTAATGATTCTCCTCATGGCATGCAGTATACCACCCTAACTGTAGCTCTCCAGGCAGAAGGCAATGCCTGTTTGCTGTGTGAGGAAAACCCTCAGTTAAACACCTGGTGCCATGTGCAACAGATAGAAAATCATATTTAGAAGTTAACTTTTATCACTGCTTCTTTATACTTTATGTCCTATGTAGCTTGCAAGTTCACTGTTGGATGGGCTAATTCTGTATTGGGCTGTCAGGACTGGCACAGGCACATGGCTCTGATTGCTTGATGCAATTCTGTGCATTCATTCAACTCGCTGCCTTGGGAGTCATATGCTGGTATCATAAAGTAGGCTAGACTCCAGCTTTGTAAGGTGCCTCTTGTGATAACATAAATGGTTGTGTTCTGTAGTGGTAGTTTACCTTTCTCTGTGAGGGACTGAATTTTAAAGTGAAGATTTCTGTGTTTGGAAACAATTAACCATGTGCTTTACTCACTCCTATCCGTCCGGGTCCTGTACTGATGGGTGGAAAGAGCTATGTAATTGGTCTTGTTTGTCCTCTTTCCCTACCAGGGGAATTCATGTAGGAACAGGGAAGTTTCTTTATAATGCAACAGGAATTTCACCTGCCGCCTTCTACAGAAACAAAAGGGATTACAGTCTGGCTGGTTGCCTGAATGCTTACTCTTTTTGCCAGCAGACACAATCTTTCACGAGAGCACTGTATTTAACTTTAAAGCAAAAGTCTATTGACACAGCAAATCTCTTGTGTGTCTGTGAAGATATAAACTTAAATATAGTCTCCAAGATGACTGGGACAGTTTGGCAGACTTTCCCAAACTTGCAGAACAAAGTTCATATTAACAAAGGAGGAGAACAGTATTGTTGATACAGATTTACTGTTCTGTGTTCCTTCTCATTTATTGGCAAAAATATACATTGCAATGGGATCTTTAAAATGGCTTGGTCAGTCATAGTTGTTGTATAGTTTGTTTTATGTTACTAAACAATCAGAACTTCCCACTGAACTGGAAGTAAACAAAATACTGAATTTTCCTTTGGACGTGGACTTAGCAACTAGTCCAATTTTCCTGTAGGCCTGATTCAAGCTCTCTGTCAAACCACGTTTGAGATGGTCAGTTTGGATCACAAGCCTCCCTTCATGGCTTCACTCTTTCCATGTTTTACTGTTGTTAAAATTATTTTAAAAAACAAACAAATGAAAAATTATTTCAACTTCTTCCCAAGTAGCCTTTTAAAAATCAAGTGAAGGCCATTCTTTTCTTTTTTTCTTTTTCTTTCAGCCAAGTCTGGGTTAGTTAAGACATTGTGTCTTTCTCTTTCCTAGGAGTGGGCATCACAATGGTCATCATCTCAACGTTTGTGGCTGTTTACTACAACGTTATCATTGCTTATGCGCTCTACTACTTATTTGCCTCATTTCAAAAAGTGCTGCCATGGTCAGACTGTTTTTCCTGGGCAGATGAGTTCTGCAGCAAAACACAATTAGGTATTGTATTTAACAGACAGAGTTTAATATTACTGTTTTGGATGCTCATACTTTGTACTGTTTTCTGGGAGAAATAACAGAAGCAAGACAGCTACCCATGGCTTGGAAAGTCCTTCCTGGAGTTTTGTCTCTGAACACACTGGCATGATGCTTGTCTGATTACCTGCAGTTCTGGATGTCTGGGAAATCTACAGAGAACTGGGCTGAAACCTCCTTGTTGGATCCTTCATTCCCCTTTAAACTCTAAGGTTTCTTCTAGTACATACACTCCCTGGAAATACTGCATTCCCGTTTCAGCAGGCTTCATGGCAAGGAAAACACCTTCCTTACCTGCAGCAAGAGCATTGCTATATAGCTTTTACTGAGCATTCTTTCATTACCCCTTGCCTCCCCAGTGGCTGTGGTAATCCTGAGCACCGGTGAGGCACTGGGTTCACACCAGAATAACTCTTTAGGGCATATCTCCATGTTATTGTTCTTGATGTTTGGCAGTACATGTACTGCCAAACATTTGTTATCTCGCCAGTTTCCATATCAGACCAGTATAAGGCAAAAGGTGAAGCTGGTGAGATAACTATTAATTAGCAGCTGGAAATGTGTTGCCAAGTGCTAATGTAATTGTAATTCACTTAACCATATATCTGAAAATATCTTCTAAGATTCATAGTTTCATAAAATGAAGTTGAGATGCTTTATTTAACAAAAAGTAGACATTTGCTTATGGGCTAAACAAAAATACTTTAGTTCACAATTTGTAAGTGCTGTCCTGAAATAGGCTTCAACAATACTTCCAGTAAATGCTGATACAGTGTTCTTTATTGTATATTCTGGCCAAAAAAAAAAAAAAAAAAAAAAAATCACAACGCCAAAAAATCAAATAGGACCCATCCCCCGCTAAGGAAAATATTTAAAGAGTTCTAGTAAACCCTCTGCCACAATAAAATGAAGTTGTTATAGGATGATCTGTGTGTGACCTTGGTTTGGGACAAAGGTTTTCACAGAATAGCTGAGGCTACAATCTTTACTATCCTCAATTCTGATTTGCAAGTATTCTTCACAATAAGTGAAAGGTGGAGCTGAGCACACCAGATTCTTGGTGTTTTGATTTACAGTCAAAGCAACTAAGTCACAGCTGCAAGTGATAGTTCAGGTTTGTTTCTAAATGTTGTTAGTAGGCAAAACGAAGCTGTAACTCTTTCAAAAACATATTTGCTGTAATAGTCTTATTTTTATAATAGTCATCACTGTGTTAACAATCCCCTTTCGTCACTTGCTTGCTTTCTTCCAGTAAGTGACTGCAATGCAACCTTAGATGGACAAATCATTCATGCAAACTACTCATTCATCATAAACAACAATCTCACATGTATAAACGGCACCATGAACTACAAACCAGGGCAATTTCCCAGTGAGCAATACTGGAAGTAAGTAAATGTTTTACAGAAATGGCTAAAAATGCTTTTATTACACATCGTGGTTTTGAATATATCTTCTATTTTTGTCTTATCTTGCTGTCCAGAAACAGTCCAGTCAAAGGGGGTGGGCAGACAAATCTGTACAGAGGGGACTTAAAATTTAATTGATGAGTCTGAGCCCCTAAGACAAAAATTAAAAAGTAGAGAGAAGCAAATGAGTAAACCTGTAACAAATTGAAAAATAATCCAGCTAAAGATGTTTTCTTCTCTGGAGTCCTGGTAGGAACTATTTAGCATCTTTATGTATAGTCTAGAGGTTCTTTTCAGGAGCTACTATGCAAAATATATTCACATATATTCTGAATCTGAGCCTGTTGTGAAAATGCCATTTCTTTAGCCACATGGTGGCTCATGTGTCATGTTCCTTGGGCTTCTGGGAACTGATTATTCTTATGGGCTCTTCTCTTGGCGTCAGAATTTCACAGTTAACATGAAAGAGCTCAGGTAGTTCTGATGGGGAGATGTATGGAGAGTTGAGGGGCTGATAGCTTTTAAAGAGGGGAAAACTGTAGTTAAATATTCAGTTTGTCAATGCCAATTATGCACTTCTAACCACATATTCATGGAAGCGCCTACAGGGTCTTGTAATATCTGCAGAAACTAGCTCATTTCCCTCCAAGAAGTGGCTGAAGAGGAACATGCGCTGTTGCCACTCTTCTCATTGCAGTGTTTTGTGCTTTCAGTAAAGTGGCTCTTCAGCGCTCGAGTGGGTTGGACGAGACTGGTGGCATCGTCTGGTACCTGGCTCTGTGCCTCCTCCTGTCCTGGATAATTGTTGGAGCTGCATTGTTTAAAGGAATAAAATCTTCTGGAAAGGTAAGTTAGGAAGAGCCAGTAGCAGACTTTTGGCCTGATCCTACCCTTCCAATGTCAGCTGGACCTGAGGAAGGGTTAGCACAAGGCAGGATGCAGTTCCTAACCCACTACCCTCTGCTTGACTCAGCATTAGACTTACTTTCTGCCCCTTGGCTTCATAACTGTTACATAAAATATGAGTAACGTGCTGATTACTTAACACACGGGTGTCCTAGCTTCACCAGCGCTGCCATGTATTTGGGGATCTTGCTGTCATGCAAGTGTTTCCAGCTGAGTTTTGGCAGTCACTCAGCCTGTTATGACAGACATGTGCATGTAACTGCACAGGCGCACACCCTGGGAACACCCGGTAATTATTTGTACCTCCAGACTGGTTGAGATGTTTGGACAGTACAGGTCAAGTCCTGCCAAGAGATGTGTGTGTGCAGGTTCCTGTCAGATTGTGAAATGTTATTTGTACTTAAGATTTCAAGCTACTTTTAGGGACCAGGTCCCTAGGTGCCTGTTTTCAGGCTCTTGACTCTGCTAAGCTTCCATTTCCACATGCTGGAGCATGGTTGCCTGGAGTTTTCCCTGGGCTAGGTCAACTCCTCTCCAGACTTCGGGCAGGCTCAATTTTATTCTTCTTTGCCTGACACCCTTTTCTTGGTTTAGTTCCTCCCTGTGCTCCTTTTTTACCTCCATGTTGCATCTCCATTGCTTACCTCCTTAGTCTCTGCTGCCTTCATTCTTTCTCTCTTTCTCTCATCCTTCCTGCACTTTTTTGTTTTTTTTTTTTTTCTCTTTCCCCTCTTCATTCCTTTTGTCACTGTGCCTTTCCACAATTCCTTGTTGTCTGTCTTCCTTTCCTCAGTCTGATGTCTCTTTCTGTTCTGGTTTCTATTTGGAGCTTTCTGCCCTATGTCTCAGCACTGCAGGGTGGAGTATCTATGCTTACCCAGCCACAGCTTCTGCCACATGGCTCCTCTCAAACTCACATTCTTTGGGCTCCTGACAATTGGCTCTTCCTGTTGTCACTTCTCTTCTGGCACAAAGGTAAGCATCTTTGAGAAGCAAGGTAAGACTCAGAAGAATCTGGCTGGGCAGGAACAAGGCAAAGATGAAGAGCGGAGAAAATTGACTATTCCGGACAAATATGTAGCAGGTCTTCAGAAATGGCAGACTCACCATATGATGGTGCAATGCTATGGCTTGGTGTAACCAGCAGTACTGGGTCAATTATCTGTCTGCGTAACACTGAAACTGAGACTCAGGTAACAAGGGTATTGTTGAACGTAACCTGCATGATAATAGCACTGCTTAGCCCTGTTCCTGGCCTGAATCCCATCGCACTAGAAGTAGTGTAAACAACAAAAAAGATCTGTGTCTGGGAGAACCTAAAAGTCCTCATTCCCAGTAAAGAAAGCTTCCAGCATGGCTGCCTTTTTTTTTTCCCCAGTCTCAGAAGGAGATTATTTTATCCTGGTAACCTAATTTTGACTGGTGTTCAGTTAGCTTTTGCTAGAAGCATGCCTAGCAAGAGACCTCCGGGGTAGCTGAGTTAAGAACTTGCTATAGGAGTAAATCATATCAGAAAGTACATTTCTGAAACTGGCCAACTCCTATCTGAAAAGTGTATATGTGTCTTGGGCCTTCTGCTTCTGCTGGAATGCAGCTCCAGAACCGGCTAAGCCAGATGGTTTTGTGCTTGGCATGTGTTCACTTCCCTGGTCGCCTGTTTATCATTTGTACCAGAAGACCTTAGCCTAAAACCCAGCCTTTCCTCCTGCATGGAGGTCTGTGCATTCCCTTGCTTCTAATATGTGTTCCTGCACTTCATTCTGCAGGTTGTCTACTTTACCGCACTCTTCCCATATGTCATCCTGCTCATCTTGCTGGTGCGTGGTGCCACCCTGGAAGGTGCTCTCGATGGCATTGAATACTACATTGGGAGACAGTCCAACATCACCAAGCTGATGGAGGCAGAGGTGAGAGGTAGTGCCAGCCCCGGAAACGTGACACAGTTCTGTGGTTCTACATGCTTGCCACTTGCAGAGCAACTTTCTTATCCACGCAGGTTCTGTATTTTTTCAGCAACCCCTAGCTCTATCGGAAGTCCAAGCCTCTATTCTAGCTACTCTCAATCTAAAAAATAGCCACCCTCAGCCTCCTCCCTGCCACACCAGGTAGTGATAACTGTGATGTTGTCCCTAAGCAGATCTCAGGGGTCATGTTGGAGTTTCATCCTAGCAAGGCCTGCTGAGAAAGTTCTTGCTGTGGGATCAGGTGTTGCTCTCACATGCCCACTAGCTTTTTTGCTGATAATTTCAAGGAACTTAATCAGAAGGTCGGAGGGATCTCCGAGTTTGAAATTCAGGCTGTACCTTTCCCAGGAAACTAGCTTGGGAAATCAGGAGGACCAGGAAGGGCACCTTGTGCAAAGGAAGCCTGGATTTTTGATTCTGACTCATGCCAACATTAGTTTAGTTTTACCAAAAGCAGACATTAAGCATGCTATGTACTTGTAGTATTTTTGTGAGCATTTGGCTTTAACTGAGAGACTGCAGCAGAGGTAGAAGTAGTTTGTCTGGATAATGGTGTGAGGACAATAAGTGGGAGAGCACATGGAAGTTCTCACTCTTGCAACCCAGTCCTGGTTTTCCTTATTCATTGGCACTGTGACAAGATTAATATCTTGACAACCTGCATATGTGAATGACTTGAATCTCTTCTTCAGGGTTAGCTCAATAAGATTTAAATATTTGGCAACATACTTGGGATGTGTCCTTCAGAAATCAAAGAAGATATTGTCTGTGCTTGAGACTGCAAGGTCATGAACGTCCTATATCCCACCTGCTCTGCAACTCATGTGAAATACAATTAGACATTCAAGCTAAATGTAGAAAAACCCTGGAGCTTTAACAGAGGGCAGACTTAAATGTTTATGACATGTGCTGTATGTAACACAGTAATTCCCATGTTTTTGTTTCTGGTAGGTTTGGAAAGATGCAGCCACCCAGATATTCTACTCCCTGTCTGTGGCATGGGGTGGACTTGTTGCTTTGTCTTCATACAATAAGTTCCACAACAACTGCTACTCAGATGCTATTTTAGTTTGTGTAACCAACTGCCTCACCAGTGTATTTGCTGGGTTTGCGATATTCTCCATCTTGGGACATATGGCATTTGTGTCTGAGAGACCAGTGTCAGAGGTTGTGGACTCAGGTAGGCTGATCATCATGCTGTCATTATCAGGACTTGCTTTGCCCAAGGCGTGACAATAACCTCCTTCTTTCCACTGCTTTCCAGGATTTGATCTGGCATTTGTAGCCTACCCAGAGGCTCTCTCCAGGTTACCAGTTTCTCCTCTGTGGTCCTTCTTGTTTTTCTTCATGCTGCTGCTCTTGGGCCTTGACTCCCAGTTTGCCACCATAGGTGAGTGGGGTTTTAAGTGACCCATGGCTTTTCAAATTACCATTACCTGTCTTAATTATGCTGCTTAAAACCCACACTTCTTCCTTTTCAGAAACACTTACAACTACCATACAAGATATATATCCCAAAGTGATGAAAAGATTAAGAATCCCTATAACTCTGGGTGTGTGCATATTGCTCTTCTTTCTTGGTCTTGTATGTGTTACTAAGGTAAGACATTAAAATATTTTTTGGCAGTGAGTTTGGTTACGTTGCAAGTGATGAACTCAAATAAAAATATCCTTTCCTGCTGTTCCTGTTTGCATGGATTGATCTCAAATTCTCCCAGTGTGCCTGAACATGCAAATAAGAAATTCTCAGAGGGAAGCCAGAAGAACCTAAGGTTTTCTGTGATTATCGAACTGAGATGTGCTTTTAAATAGAAGGCCTGTGAACTGTCAACCTGATGTATTGCTCTCCAGTTAAGGAGGTTATTTGTGTAATCTCAAGCATCTACATACAGTGCATGTGCAGTTCTGCGGGTACAACTAATAGATGCCGATGGGATCTTCTTGTTCAAAACTGACTTCTCAAATCCTGTCCTGTTTGGTAACGGCCTATTCACATCATAAAAACCTACTGTTTTGCAAGTGTCAGTGACTGTATGGTTACTTCTCCTATATGTGCATATATATGTATATATGCACATACATAAAGATAATATTAAGCATACTGTGTAAAATTTCTTGAGACAATTGCTTTCCAGGATGTGAAGGTTCACTGTAATTGCATCCATGCAGATTTATATATGCAATTAGACTGAGAATGTGAAGAGATAATTGTGGTGAATAGACAGTTGTAAAGTCAAGTTAAGCCCATAAGTTATAAAACATGACATCACGGAAGCTTGCAAACAACTTAGTACACAAGAGTGTGAAATGGCTTAAAGCTTATTTTCTGCTCTGTGATCCTGCTACTGCATGCTGGTATTTAAAGCTGTGGAAAACCTGTGTGTGTAGTATACAGGCCTACCAGAACTGATAACTGGTATAGCTGTTGCTGTAGCTCAGTATTAAAACTTCAGCACCAGCTTCAAGACAGTTAAGTTCCAAATTTACATTTTGCTCTCGGCTGTCTGGAGGTACTTTAGAATCATGGAATCCTTTCGGTTGGAAAAGACCTTTAAGATCATCATGTCCAACCATTAACCTTGCACTGTCAAGTCTGCCTCTAAACTATGTGACTAAGAACTTCATCTACATGTCTTTTGAACCCCTCCAGGGATGGTGACTCCAGTGCTTCCCTGTTCCAATGCCTGACAACCATTTCCATGAAGAAGTTTTTCCTAATATCCAATCTGAACCTTCCCTGGCACAACTTATGGCCATTTCCTCTTGTCCTAAAACTTCGCATATGCATGTTATGTTATTAGTATACAGATCTACGGTATTTTGTCAGATGTGCGTTTCAATTTTACATAGAGATATTTAAATGAAATAATGTTAATAAATGTGTACTTAACCTAGAGAACTGGGAATTTAAAAAACTCAGACTGGTGATTAGTTAAGCTCTCTTGAGCAATGCAGTTCATTTTATTTGCATAAATACGTTTCTTGTAATGGGTACATTTTTATCTCTTTATTGCATGTTCTACAGGCAGGAATTTACTGGGTTAACCTAATAGATCACTTCTGTGCTGGATGGGGAATCCTTATTGCAGCTGTACTGGAGATAATAGGCATCGTCTACATTTATGGTAAATTGCTTGCATTGAAAATCTATTCTTTGACTATATAGTCCCAGGCACAGTGTATAATAAACACTAATTACCACAATAAAGCATTTATAACTTAACTGGCCAAAAAGCTTTAACAGGAACCAAGAACTGGATAAAATGACCTTGACTGTTGCCTTACTTCTATACCCTTTGAGTAACCACACCTGCAAGGGAGGCACCTGCTTTACCATGCTCCCTATGATTGTCTTTCAACAGGAGGAAACAGGTTCATTGAAGATATTGAAATGATGATTGGAAAGAAGAGCTGTTTATTCTGGATGTGGTGGAGAATGTGCTGGTTTTTTGTTACTCCTGTGCTGTTAATGGTGAGTGTAGATGACTGGGTTGTGTTAGTGTGACAGAACTTAGTGACTGGATCTTGAAGAGGTTTCCACGTGAAGATTCAGGGCTGAATGCCCAGGCTCTGTGTATAAACATGTGGTATGGCAGTGAAAGTGAAGTAAACTATGTGCTATCTATGCTTTCTAATTCATTCTACTCCTCCTTGGGTCCTCTCCAGAAGAGGCTGGACCTTCAGATCAGTTGCTAGTAAGCTGGGTCTACACTCTGAGGACTAACACAGAGCAGCCAGATTGTCTATCTTAGCTAGGTTATCTTCATTTCAGACTGTGAGAAAATGTTTTGACAACCTAGATTTTTCTCATTGGAGGAAAATTCCATTTTCAGGACAGATCCCTGGCTTAGCTTTGCTCTTTGGGTATCCAGCTGCTCCCTTGTCTAAGACTTTTTTACATCCTGTCACATGTCTCATTTTTTTGTTACTCCTGTACTTCTAATTGTGAGTGTAGGTGGTTGGATTATGTTTTATGAGATAATTTACTAACATCCCAAATCCAGCAGCAGTGGCAAGTCACTCTGGCCAGCATTTAAACTGTCCAGTCTACAATTCAGAAAATGCTGCCCCTGGAATACCTTATTTCTGCAGCAATATTTACCAACAGTTAATCTTAGATTCTTTCCTATATTCCTGTAAATAACGGAATATGGGAACACATAAAACAAACAGAGAAAGGTACTGAGCTCATCCAGCAATGTATATATTTTCCAACATAAGATTTCAACATAACCCAGAATCAAATTCTGTTTAAACACTGATGTACTTTAAGTTTTAGGGTGCATATTTGTGTCATTTTCAGTCCTGTCCTTCAGTCTTACTGCTTGGCCATGACTGAACACCAAATCCTGCACAACTGTTCTTACACTCAGAAAGCAAGAGGGAACTGTGCAAAATTTGTAGGTAGCAAGTTCAAGTTGGCTGGAAATTGACTTTCCTCTCTTAAATCTTCTTGCCTTTTTTTAATAGGCAATTTTGGTCTGGTCTTTGGTCACGTTTTCACCTCCCAGTTATGGCTCAGTGTCATATCCAGGCTGGGGAACCGCTGTCGGCTGGTGCATGATCATCTTCTGCATCATCTGGATTCCCATTGTTGCTGTTATAAAAATAGTTAAAGCTGAAGGAAACCTTTGTCAGGTAAGGCCACAAAAAAGTCGTTATAGCCTCAAATCTTTATTTCACTTGTGCATTCTTCTCAAAAACATGTTTGGTATTTTGAAGTGTTCATTAATTGGATTTGTAGAAAAAACACATCTCTGGTGGTTGAATCAGAGGCAAATTTACCCTACTGTGCACACACACATTCAAAAGTCATTTTCATAGTTTCTGTTATTATTCCAGCTGCTTTAAATTCTCTGAAGAATTTTTATCCCCATATCATTTTCAAGGCTTTTGCCTCCCATTCCTCACAGAAATGAGCAAGTGCAGGATTTGAGGTATGGTCTGCTCACCAAGCTTTCCAGAGAGTCTTGCTGGTCACAGATTTCATTGTTTGCTTGACTTCGGTGTCTGGAATCCACTGAACCCAGAGACATTTGGAATGATTTTTAAAAACTTTTATTTGTTTGCCATTTATTGAGTTGCAGGGCATATCTAGAGTTACAGCTTTACTGAACTTTACAAATAGCCCAAACCAAGGTAAAACATCAAATGCCTCTTGTTTTTTTTGCTTTCCAGCGCATTGTAAGCTGCTGCAGACCTGCTGCAAACTGGGGTCCCTATCTGGCATGTAACCGAGGAGAAAGATACAGCCATGTTGTAGATCCCAAAAAGGAAAAGGATCATGAGATTCCTACTGTGTCTGCCTTTGTATACAGTCAACAATGAGATGGCCGTTTGGATGTCAACTTTTTAACATATCTGTGGGTTTTTTTTTTTTCTTTAACTGTGAGAAAGTGCCAAAGCAAAACAGCAACAACAAAAAGCGAATCAACCCTCTGTCCTTCAAGCCTAGCCCCCAAACGATAGTGAGCCAGATTATTTATTTTTAGTGCTGTGTGTTTGGGGAGAAACAGGTAAATTAGACACTAGGATCTCCCCAGATATTTAGGTTGAGGGGGCAGGAAAATGCATTGCAGGCTCCCCAGGCTGATGGACTGGGCATGCTTAACCCCATCCAACCTGTATCCAGCTGGACTGCAGATACTGGTGTGGAAGAGAATAAAGACACATTTTGGTCCTCCCCAGCTACAGGGAATTTGAACCAAAATGTGCTGTGCTTGTGTGCCCCAATGTGCTGCGCGCAGCTGCTACCTTTGCTGTGCTTTGCCATCCCCAGCGGTGTGCAGACAGCAGAAGGGGAACGGGTGTGCTGCTGCCTGGCACTGTGTAGCTCAGGGAACTCGAATAATTTTTCTCTGTCTAAGCCTTGCTCAGTGCTGTGAGGCTTCTCAGGTTTTGATGTAGACTACATGGTGTTGTGTTTTTTGTCTGTGCATCTAAATGCTGAGTGGCAAAAAAACTGCCATCACAGGAAAGACGTCCTTAACATGGCGAAAAGCAGGCTTTTTCTATTTTTCATTATTCCTCTTGGGATCCTCAAAGAGACATATTTTGTGTCATGCCCCATGCTCAGCACATTCATCTGTCTATAATTCAAAAGTCCTGTGTTTCCATACACTGTCATTAGATGCTGCAGAACGAAACAGTCACCATTGAATTCTGGTGTGTCTGTTCTCCTACACTCACCGAGACTTCACCCGTCAGTTTGTCCTCTGCATCTTTGACTCAGGCTTGTGTTTTCCCTTCCAAAGGAGACCCAACGTGCTTTTTAGAGATCCAAACAGTGTTATCGGTGTTGTGGTAGAGCCAACAGAAGCAGAACTTTACCCCAAGTGAAGGTTATAACTGCCTTGTAGTGCTATTACTCCAAAATTTGCTGAAATAAGGGGATTATTGAAAAGTTAGGAAGTTTGTAATGCATTTAGGAATACAGATTTATGCTTCTACCTAGGCCCCAGTGAGTTAGGTTAAGAGAACCTGACTTCATTCATAACACAAATGAATTCCTGATAAAGAAAAAAAGACCAATGGATTGAATTAATCCATTCCATGTGCTGAGGAATGCCTCTCCTACTGTGACAATGGTTCCTTGGGAACAGTGCAGCACTGTTTCTAGCTGTCGCTTCTTCTCAGGGCTTTGTCACTGTTTCTGGACATGAAGGAGTGTGGATAGTGGCTTGTTGCCCAAGCTACACACCTTGGTGTATGTTTTATAGTGATGCTTTTGTGAGAAATCAATACTTTATGGCAAACAAAATGTGATTCTCAGTTTTTAATGGTTTTGGAGCTGGAAAATGAGATTTCAGCCTTTTGTATGGAGTTTGTGGGGGGGGGACGTTTGGTGGGAAGTACCACCAACTCTTCTGTGATCTTAAGCCTTTGGGAAATTGAACTGGAAAGATTCAACTTCCAGGGAGCTTTTTCTTATAGAATTTATATCTAGTGCAATAGCCCTGTCTTGATGCAGGCTCAGAAAATACAGACAGTGATTGAGAATTTATAAAAAAGGACTGTGGAATTATAGCCTGTAACAGAAGCTGCTGAAGAGAACCCCTTTCCTGCACTGCAGCTTATCTAGAATCACGGTCCAGCCACAAACCAGCAGAAAATGGTGCTGTCACTGGCCCTGAGCTGTGGAAAGGTGGGAGGAGGAGGGAGGCTTAGCTGCAAATCTGTGGTGCTTCACCCCCCAGTGGAGCACTGGAGCTGCCACGGTGGGCATCAGTTCACATCCAGGAAGGCAGAGACTCTAGGAAAGAGAGAGAAGTTAGTCAAGTAAAAAGAGCACTCCAAGAGGTGGTGGGGAAGCAGCCTGACCAAATTGGTTTCAGAAAGAATCCAGGAAAGTTTTGATGAAGGAGATGCTGAAGGCAACAGCCGTATACTGCCCTGCAGGAAGGCCCTGCTGCTGTGCGCAGGGCTCCTTTGAGGCTTCTTCTGCTCTGGACTTGGCTTATGGGCTTCTAGGAGCTGTTTTCCTGATGTTGCACTATCAAAGCTTTCACGAAGAGCAACGGAAGACAATATCTCAAGGGCTGGGAATCCAGTTTCGGTGCTTTTTTCCTTCTCCAAGGTAAAAAAATCCCCCAGTTCTGAGGGCAAGGTTTGCTGTCCTTGCCCCTGGCAGACCTGGGATCCTTATTTGTGTGCGCATGTCTGACATCATCCCAGTACACCCAGCTGCTGTTGCTCTCTTTGGATGAGCTCACTTCTGGCATCCTTGGAGGAGTCTCAAAGAGTATCTAGGAGTTGGCATTCACGTTCCTCACCCATCACAGTTCTGGCCCAGCAGGGGCCAGACCCCTGAGGGTTCCATGAAGAAGTGGTGGCACTCAGCGCTGCTCTGGAGGCAGGATGGACCCAGCAGACCTGGGTGTATTCCTCACCCATGCAGGCTGCTGCCCAACATCTTGGTGTTTGCCGTGTTGAAAAATCAGCAGTGCAAACCAGTGCAGCATTCCCATTAAGGTGCTTGAAAAACCAGGGGTTTGGGTTTTTTTACTTTGATGGAAAAAAAGAAAATGGTTCTGCTTTGGATCAAGGTAAACAGGACTGAAAGGAAATATCTCGGAAAAAGAAAGCAGAAGTGCAAAAGAGGTGCGTTCACTTTGGATTGGCTCAAGATGCAAGTATGTTTCAGGCAGACAAGATAACACAGTTCCAAAAAGCCACATCTGCAACATGGAAACATTTAAAAGAGGTATTTGAACTTGCATTTGTATATGTATGTAAAGCACTTAGTTAGGAGCCAAGCTTATGAAAGCAAATATTAAATCCCAAAGATATTGCTATTGCAGAGAATTTTTGTAAGCAGGAAGTGATTTTTTTTTTTTTTTTTGTTTAAGTATTTACTTTTGTTTCTACCACATGATCAGTTTGCAACGGGCCATTTTCCAGCCGGGCTGTGTGGCGGTGCGGTAACCAGCAGAGAGCAGCGTCTGCTCGTCTCTTCTGCTCCGCTCCGCTCCCGGCAGCGGGGACGGGCGAGGGGTCGGCGCGACCCCCGGCCCCGCCCGGCGCCCCCCGCGCTGCGACTGCCCGCCCGCTGGTGCGCGGCTCTGAGAGCGCGTCCTAGAGCAGCAGCATCAACCTGAATTATTTGACACTCGCTCCTGCCTGGCTGGTTGAACAGCATCTGAGTTTGGAATCAGACCAGCCATATAGAAAGGATGTTTTTGGGGGGTTGTTTGGGTTTTTTTTTAATCTGGTTCCAGTTGTGTGAATAAAGATAGCTGGTGCACCCTTGAACTCCTGCGTGCCCTTGAGCCGAGTGTTACAGCAGCAATACGGCCTCCCTGCTAAAGCCACTCTGGCCTCTGCAGGCCAGAGTTGACCCTGGGTTATCTCAGCAGATTGGTTGTCCCATTAAGCAGACCTTTCGAGCCCCACAACTCAATTTTGTGACACTTTATGCACCCCCATTCCCAAATCCCCAGAGCTCTGCTGAGCTTCAACCTGTTCTCATTCTCCATGCCTGTCGATGAGGTAGCCTTGCCAAGGCTTGTCCTCTTCTTGGCTTTTTAGTTTTTTGTTTTTTTTTTCTTTGTAAGAAGCATCAGCATGGAGCCAGAAGCAGCACACACATTTTTAACTGAAGGCTTTATTTTCTTGTTGCAGCTTTAAATCTAATTTTCCATGGTTTCCATCAGATCACAGCCATGGCTTGTCTGACATGGCACCACATTCAGGCTCTCAGGGATGGGGCATCTGCCACACAGTCACAGTGTGGCTGTTTGGAGGGGCATGAGGCACCAGGGTGTGAGCACAGCTGACTTGCTGGGGAGCTGCAAAGGAGTGCGGAGCCGATTGCGCAACCTGTCTGTTGAAGCTAAAATCATATATTCCCTGCGAGTTACCTTTTGAAGGGGCTGGGAATACTCTACCAAGTCTGATCCAGCAGAAAAATCCCCAAATGTTCAAATTGAAACTGATCTTGAAAGAAATTAATGTCTGCTGGTCTCAAAGAAATTACTAGGGCAAAGGTTTTTACACTGTTGGAAGAATAAATTGTTGTTCCAGCTCTCTGAAGGATGACACTCTGTGATGCAAATAAGGTAAATGCTGGCAGGCCCCTTTAAAGAAAAAAAAAAAAAAAGTTACCCTAATGCTGTTAGTTATTTTTTAAAACATAACATTTGACATCCCTTAAGGGGATCCTGGGAGCCAATATCTAATCCCAGGCTTCTGTGAGTCCCAGGGAAGCTCCACATCCTCCCTGTAGATAAGACTTTGGGGCAGAAAGTAGAGGGAAGGGAAAAAATGAACTGAAATCTATAGGCTGTAGATAAAAGGCACTTGATGAAGAAAATGAGGAAAGAAGACTATATATAGAACTGCTCGTTCTCATGTAAGCATTTTTCATTGATTTTTGTAGATTAATTTTCTGTAAAAATATGGGTTAACTAGGTTTATGAATGAAACTTTGCAACCAAACCTCTGGTCTGGTCTGGGGCACATATAGGGCAGAAGACCCACTCTTGGCTCTGGTTCTCCTCATCCTCTCTCCTGCCCCAGCAGGGATGTAGAGGGAAATGAAACGTGTGATCTGAACTCTATGTGAGCAGAGGTTTTTCTCCACTGATAACTTAACCTGACTCATCAACTCATGCTGATAGCAGCTGTAGTTTCACATTGAGGCTTTTGGCCAGATCCAGTTTCAGAGATCCTTGTTCCCACCACCCCTCCAGTTCTGGTCCTGATGCCTGGCTAGCAATATGATTGAGCTTATGGCTATGCAAGAACTAATGACCTTACTCTAAACTAGTGTGTAATTATTTGGTAAAAACAACACCACCAATAATAAAAACAAATGAAAACACACACACAAAAAAACCAAACCTCAAAAAAACCCAGTGCTGATAGTTTTTGTCACAGGATCATATAATAGATCCCCTAAAGATTAGAGTCCTATAAATCAGATGACTCAGAGAGAGCAACCGCTGACCAGGCAGGGGAGTTGGTGATGTGGGACAGAATTTATGGTGAAAGGGAAGACAGAGCAGCTGGTTAAACTGGATCTTCCACTGAAGGAAATGCAGTGGGAAACGGCATCCTTACCTGGGCTGACACTGCTCCATCAACCATGCTGACTGATAGCACAGTCACAGCTACTACAAGAAGGTTTTCTTCCTCAATAAAACAATCTACATAATGCTTGAGAGAACTTTCTTGAACTGATTTATCAGTGTGTGATGACTCAGCCCATTATAAAAGAGTAAAACTACACCCCAGTGAAGTACGAACTCAATGCAGAGGTGAAGTGTGCGTGTGCATCTTGAATATGATGTGCAGCTCCCCCAGCCCAAATGGCACAGCCGAATTGAAGAGGTACAGAGAAAGCACCAAAAGACAATCTGAATGTTGGGGTAGGCTCTGCTCAGCAAGCAAGTAAAGGGAGCAATGATTTTGCTTTGCAAAAATCAGGGTTGTAGAGCAGAGCCAATAGCCATCTATGGAAATCATGAGAGCAGGGACTAAGTACACTATTTTAAATAATTTTAATAATTTTAGAACAAGAGAAAATATGAAAACTTATCAGGTTGCAGCTTTAAAGTAAAAGGAGGAAGGTTTTGTCCAATGCTCAGTTCAGCTGTGGCGATCCTTGCCAAAAGGTGTTGGTACTGAATGGTTACATGCCTTCAAAATCTTTCAGAAAACCTAGTGAAAAAGGATAAAAACTCAAAGAGACAGTACTTCTGGTTCAGAAAACACTAGGGAAGTGGGTCTGTAATGCTTCTACTGCTCTTATGTTCTTCCCTGGGTGTCTGCACCAGGCTGGTGTAGAGACAAAATACTGGCCTGGACTTGCCCTTTGGCTTGATCTCACACAGTTGTCCTAGAAAGCCAAATTTGAACTATGTAATTCATGTTTGCAAACTTTAACTCATTTACAATAAAATGCAGAACGTTGCCGAGAGAAACCTATTGAATTTTCTCTCTTATGTGTGCTCAGCCAGACACAAACAGATTCATGTTCAACAGAGCCTGAACGCAGTTTCATCTGGACATCTCCCTGTAGTGCACAATCTCCTGAGTTGCTGACTTTCATTATTTCTCTTCAAGCAATCAGGAAAGCAGAACTTCTTTTGGTGTAGATTGTCTTGCTATAACCAAAAAGCAGGGAAAGCATGACTAGCTTTGCTATGGGCAGCCTAAGCTCCACAATGTGAAAAAAAAGGCACCAAGCACCAATGACACCAGCTTCCCTCCCCAGGAAGGATAATTGTTCTCCACCATTGTTAATAAATAAAGGTAAAAAAAGATAATTTGCTTTAAAAGATTAATTGTGGAGTTTGCAAGAAAGCAGAGAGCTAATGTTCAACACTACCACCTAAAATGGATGCAGAGGAGAAAGAAAAAAAGAGCTGGGGACAGGGAGAAAAGGCATGCAGGGCTCGCTCCCCTTCCTGTCCGTTGCCTTTGCGGAGTGGAGCACACTCCGTTGCTGAGCCAAACCTCTGAGGGGGTCCTCTGAGAACTCCCACAGCTGTGAGACAAACACCATTTCATGGTGATGAGGAATGCAGTGATCCTCTTTGAAAATGAGGGTTCAGCACAGAGGAGGCTCTGACCCTGTCTGGAACATGCAGCTGGTGGGGACAGTCACTGGGAGGTGGCGAATTGTCTTGCTCTGGCACGGAGGAGTCTCTGGCTGGCTGGAGAACTGCAGTTACAGTAGGAGCTGGGTGCAATTGCATTGGTGGTGCATGGTACAGCAGATCTACTTGCTATGGTGCTACCAGCATGAAGACGGGTAGAATTCCCTCAGGTGTTATGTGACCAGAATTATTAAACTCCAGTGAATGACCACCAGGAATTTTAGTCCTCAGATTTACTTTGCTGAATATTATTCAAGTACTTTGAAAGCAAAGGAGGAAACAAGCAAACATCAAGTAAGTGCCAAAAGGACCAAACACTGGTCATATGTACAGGACAGATTGGGAAAGCAGACGGCAATGTGGGAAGGCATAATAGAGCAGTATATTTGATGCAGCTGTTGATCAGAGAAAGAGGAATGCTTAGCAGAAAATCTGGAAATATGTAGAATACTGTGAATTGGTACTGGTTGTTTGACAAAACCTAAAATAATGAAAGGAATCTGCCATATTCCACCTGTTCAGATAGAGCGACTGGGCTGTGAAATGACAGATCGCATTAAGGTCCCTGGCAGAAAGGCTGTAACGAGACACTTTAATTGCTGAGGCATCAGGCAGAGCTGGAGTTGGTGGCGTGGGAGAAGCCAGTGGGAGGGGAGTTGCTGGAGGGATCCTGGGTCCAGGTAGAGGGTCTGAGGCTGGGCAGTCCCGGGTGCACTGACTACTCTGCAGTCTTGGAAATGATCATTTGTGAATGATGTTTCCATGAGAAACAGTTTGGTAAGATTGTTTTGAAGTTTTTAATCTAGGAAACTGGATAGCAAATTAGAAATAGAAATTATTTGAGAATTTTTTTCAACAAACCTGTTAAAAACCTTCTGCATAGGTGGAAATATTTACTGTGAACCAGCAGAATTGCACTTTCCAGCTCCTCTCTTGGAGTTTCAGCAGGACTAACTTCATTAAAAGAACTAACAGACACAGGTCTTGATAGTGAATCATCTCCATCTGCTCTGCAAGCCTTGCTGCTCTGGAGCTCTGCAAATGCTAACAGATACATGCTGTGGTTTGCACTTCCATCAGCACTTTCTGAGGACCTTGGCTGTCCAGCGGCATTGTCTCACGGAGGTTTAATAGATGCTCCTTCTACATCCCAAACACATACAGAACTGGCTAATGTTATGCTTCAGCTACTAGATGAAGTGTATATATATATTGTACTTCCTGAGGGCCACTGATGGTGCTTAAAATGTGTCTCTATTCTCTGTGTATGTGTGCGTGTGCTAGGTTTTTACCAATGTGGATGAAAGCGGAAAACCAGCCATGTTCTCTGTGGCTTCTGTATCACGCTGGGATGGAGGTGTCCAAATCCCCAAATTGCTGCCCAGTGCACTGGAGTACAAATCACAGCAGGACCAGGGGTTGCTCTATTCTTGCTGAACCCCAGTGCTGCCTCTCAGTACTCCTACTCACCTGGCACTGGGGATTATTTTTTTCTTTGGCCAGTTTTAGTTTTATGAAGAATGTTCTTTTGGGGCGAGACACTATCTTCAATACAGCAAACCAAGATGTTTCTACATTTAAACTCCACTGCAGCAACAGGGTCATATTAACTTCAGTTACCAACAATGCATTGCTTAATAGCTCCAGTGCAAACAGAGGTCCAGGCACAGACTTCAGAGTTGGTTGCAACAATAAAATCAACTTTTCATTCTGAGAGTGATGAATGGTTTAGGTATAGTAGGCAGGAAAATAAAACTTGTCACTGAAAGACAGATGGGGGCAGCATTTCCCTGTAATGTTAGGACATGCGTGTTCCTCTCTGAATAGGTTTTCATCATTAGTTGTTAACTCTCTAAGCTCCTTCCCAAGGAGCCTTACTAAATGTTCTGGTTCTTCATATGAAATTTGGGAGCTACATTGCTACATTGCTTGTAAAGTATGCAGAAAGCATAGGAAAAACAGAGGTAGTCTAACTCATTTATGTTAAAGACATTTGCTTTCCTTTTCTAATGGTTTCTTTAGCATTGCTTTTTTTTAAAAAAAAAATAAAATATAATTGTGTACAGTGAATGGTGTATTTGCTGTTTCCCTGTTTTTTTAAGGGACTAATGGCCACAGTAGCCAATGAGGAACTGTGTTAATGAAAGGCAAGTGACACAGAAATGGGCAAAGGTCCCGCTACTGTGTTTTTCCGTGGCATCCATCATGAGCAGCTTATACGCTTCTTTCAGGTGCTGGTGCTGTGATTTAGCCTACCTAACTGCCCTCCTCTGGCACTGAGTTTCTCAGAGAGATATCTGCCATGATCCCTCTCCATTTGTATTTTGTTAGGCCAAAAAAAAAAAAAAAAAGAAAAAAAGAAAAAAAAGACACATTCTTCTTATTTATTCCTTCATTCCTTTTCTTCTTGAGTAACTTTCTTGAGGAATCAGAGCAGTGTAAGCTATTCCTGACATCTTATATGAGAATACTGAAAGTGTTTTCTCTATACTGGAATGGCTTTGCTTGTACATCTTGGAATTTTATCTGTTTTTTCCATGGCAGCATCTGCTCGGCAGCCTAAGTTAAACAAATGCAGCCAGAAATCCTCATCCTTAGCCCCAAAGAGATGCCACTGCACTGTGGGCTCTTCGTCCCATTTCTACAACACAAGACCTTGAGATCTTTCTGTTTTCCTATATGATCTTCTCACCAACCTCTGTGTGAACTTGGTGACACCATTCCCACTTTAGCCACTTCCTTCTCCAGCTTATATGTTTTTTTTTTCAGAGTCTCTAGTTCTCCAAGCATGGTATTAGTAATTGTGGGAGATGTTTTATTGAAGTATAAGCAAATGAGAGCTGCCCACTGATGGGGGTAGCACACTGGAATTGTAACGTACCTATGAAAAACTCTGTTCTTGGACAAATTCCTCTTTCAGTAAGACAGATTATTTCAATGGCTTTGTATATGTGTTTCCATCACCTATATAGTCCAGAAAATGCAGGACAGCTTTGTGTTATTGTCAAAGAGGTGAAGTCCTATTTATGTCGGATGTAATTTCTTTTACTGCAGCTTCTGCCCACTCTGTAATCATTATATATCTTCTCAAGAGAAGTCTCTCATTTTCCTCCTCCTTGTTATTTCTTTACCATACTATGGAGGAGCTCCAGTAACTTTCTGGGACTCTCTGGTGCACGGACTTGTACAAACAAGGAGCAGAGGAGCCACCAGCCCAACTCTAAGCCCTACAGCAGCACGCATGAGCCAGTCCCTAAGAGCGCAGGCAGATGTAGCCAGTGGTTTGAACAAAGCATCAAGACATTGCTGTTTCACCAAAGCCCCTGGACCACGATGCAAAAGCCCTGTCTGACAGGAGATTTTCTCTCTCCTGTCCTTTCCATGCTGCACTTTGAGGACTATGCATCTTCCAGGAGATGCGTTTCCCTGATGGCCCCTTTGGTCACATAAGAGCTGTTGGGAGTAAATCTCGTGGCTCACCCAGGAGTGTTGGGAAGAGTTTTATTGTCTCTTCAGAGGGATTGTCGAGACACAGGTCATAAATTTGAGAATGCACTTACCCTGTTATGGACTACTGTGGTGTGCATTGCTGGGACAAACTGTCACCAGGGTAGTGTCTTCTGCTGAGTTACCCGGGATACATTCACTCCTGTATTGATTGCACACGTATTCAGCCACTCACTAAATGGGGAAATTTGACCCCACAGTGTGGGGGATCATAATGATCTTGGCAATTTTATTAGCCTGATCGATGGTACATGACTTCTCTGCAGGAGCTGAAAAAAAAAATCTAAGTCATCCTTCTATTAAAACAAGTGTGGGGAAAAGACATTTCCACAAAGAATTGTTCAATCATTTAAAATTAGGTTTCTTTTTTTCCCTAAACTATTGACTAATGGACTGAAAAATTTCTAAATGTGTCTGGTTTTGAAGACAACGCCATTTTTCTCAGGAAAGAAAATCATTAAGTGACAAGTGAACGAGTCTGTCCTTGTCAGTGTGTTTCTCAGGCTCAACTGGGGAAACAGGTGTGGAAAAGGTTTAAATTAAATGGTTCTCCAAACTCTGAGTCAAAATGTAAATTGTTAGGATTATTATGGTTTTGTTTTCCTTTCAGAGTTTTGCACATTTTTGCTCTGTGGTCCAGTTGTGCATTATTCCAGAACTCAGAGGCCTGGTGCTGCAAAGCTCATTGGTGCATTAGTTTCCTTGATTGTAAAAGCTGCAATTTCATCATAACACCCTGAACACCTTGGAGGATTGCCTGTGGCTCCTGGGATTTTTGCTGCTTGCATCTGACTGCTCCTCCATGATAAGCTGGACTTAGGCAGCTACCCCATGGTTCAGTTATGCACGGTAGGCAGCTGCTGCATGTGCCAAGTCACCCTGTGCTGGAAGTGACATGCCCTTTCATTGCCCCTGTATGATCATTCCAAGCACTGGGAAATACTGGGGCTTTGCCAGAGCAATGACTAACTTTTGTTTTGCCGCCTTGAGCTTTGTCCTTCCGGCACCAACTGTTATAAACCCTGCACTTTGTATCAAAGGCATGTCAGACCCGTCCCAAGTCCCTTTTTAGTGTTTGTTTGCAGAGGTTAGCAACTCTAGGTCCAGTTCACAAGCACCACTGAATTTGCCCCCTAGGAAAACAAAAACAACCCCAAACCAAAACAAACAAAAAAAAACCAACCAAACAAAAAAAAAAATATATAAATCTGAGCATCCTGCAGTGATTAAAGCCTCATGCTGGTTCTTGTTTTTAGAGCTCTTTACAAACCCTCTGACTCTGGTTTTGCAGTAAGATGCTGTGACTGTTCCCTTGATTTGACTTGGCCATGATGAGAAACAGTTAAGGAGCTTTTAGTCTCTTGGAATTTGCATTTGAGTTGCCTTAGGGTAGACGATGATTTCCTGATACGGGGAGGATGTGACTCGCCTCCTGGAGAGAACTGAAGCCCTGGGAGTGCTGCTCCCGGGGACTCTGGAGAGGAGGGACAGGCTCTTGGGCTGGGACTCTGCAGGCGACTGAGACATTTCAAAGCAATTCATTGCTCTTGCTGTGTTAAATTTCGCTGCTGGAGAATACACAGTTTTGCAGAGGAATATTTCCTGACTCACTTAGAATTTCATGAACCACAAGCCCATCCAGGATTGCTTGTTTATCTCATCTAGAAACCAAGACAGAGGTCTGCTGCATATTTAATCAGATGGGGAGAAGGCAAAGAATTTTAAGATAAGATTATCTTCTGCTCCTTATCACAGCCATCATGTAAAAAGTTTGCATGGCATGTAAAACAGAGCCTTGTTGGTTTTGAGGACACTGCACACAAAACCAGCTTTACAGAGTAACACTTTTTGTTTGAATTCTCCCATGAATTCTTTCATGTATATGACTAAAAAAATTTCTTGCGCAATCCTATGAAAATTAATCTGGAGATGTAAAGAGACGTGCAGGAACCTGGGGCTTCTGGAGGAATAAACTCTTTCATTCCTGTGGCTATTGAAAGCAGAAAAGGAAGAACAGGCGAAGAGGACCCAAAGTCAAGTTTCTCATTGCTGTAATTGGTTGACAGTAATCAGAACTAAGCTACTGGGAATCACAGTGCAAAGTCAGAAATCAAAGACAAATGGATTTTATATTCTGGGCTTTCAGTTCCAGTTCTACAAAGGTTTTTGTGTACATTTAGGGAGGGGAGAATGACTCCTGTCTTGGAACAGGCTCCCCAGGGAGGTGTCATGGCTCCAAGCCAGTGTTCAGGAAGAGAGTGGACAACGCCCTCAAACACATGGTGTGAACTATGAGGTTGTCATATGCAGGGACAGGAGGTGGACTCAAAGGTCCTTGTGGGTCTCTTCCAAACCAGGGCATTCTATGATTCCGTGACTGGCTGCCAGTTCTTGCTGTACTCAGCTACAGGAACAGAGTCCGAGGTGGCAGAAGGGATGTGAAGATGATACAGGAGCGGGAGGGAGTCCTGTGAGGTTTGTGTTTAGTTTTCCATCTTCAGTGTTGGCACCAGTGTGCAGCAAGAGTTACAACTATGTATCACTCTTGCACAGAAAACGGAAATGTTGAGGCTGCACCACCACAGCTGCAAACCATCTTCTCCCTGTGAGCCAGCCTGCTCCTTTGGAACCCAAAACCCTTCAGGTCTGTGCTCTCTCCTTGCAGCGAAGCTTAGAGAAAGCCTGGGGGACATTTGTACAGTTGGTCAGTGTGTGAGTTGTTGTTGGTACCAATCGGCGCTTGCTGAGGAGCTGGGTTCTTGCTCTCCTCCTGGCAGAAAGGTGTGGGAGAAGGATAAGATGGTGCTTTAAGCCTAGTTTTGCTAATTCTGTGTTTCTGAACAAGTTGTTACTGCTATAAATTCCATCTGTGAGCTTAATGGTCGTGAAATAAAGGTTACACTTTGCTAATGAGCCACTGATGGGTATCAAGCGATGGCGAGGGGAGTGAACGGATGGGCCTTATGAGGATGTTTTGTAACTTGGGCAGAGGGTGATGTGTATGTACTGGGCTGGGCATAAAACATCTCTAAAGACTAAGGCCACCAGGCTGCACACAAAGCTACCTTGGTCCCAGAGCCTTCTGCATCCCTCTGGTGTTCAGGAAGGGATCCAACATGCTCAGAGAGAGATCCACAGTGCACAAGGCAAAGCTTGATTTAAAAACACAGTGGTGTATATAGGCTTTGTTAGCTTTCATGCACTGCAGTGAAACTCATCTTGGTATTAAGCATTCACGGTGCCAGAGAAACAAATAAAATTCAGGAAAAAGCAACTGCCTTTGTGGTTTCATGAGGACCTCTGTGTCTGCCCTTCTAAATGCTGGCAATGTAAATACTGAAGTGCTTTTTTTGCTCACAGCAGACATGATTAATTCAGCTGTTAGCTGGTGTGTCTTCTAGAGGAAACAATTGACAACCCCTAGGTGGATAAGCACCAAAGTCCTGAAAAGCCAGAGATTTTCTCCACATTTAAGAAACCAAGAGATAAAATAAAAACGTTCTTTCATTCCTCTTCAAATCCATAATCAGACAGGACTTAAAGACAGACAATTTTGCAATAAGCATTTTGGAAAGCGGCTGTTAAAGTGAAAATTCTCTGAACAGCTGGAGCCCCTGTGGGGTTGGGTGGTTGCAAGTGCCGCATGAGCATCACAGCAGCACATCCCATGTCCCATCGGCTGCATCCAGCCCCTCCTGCCTACCTGGCTTGAGGACTGAGGGATGTCCAGGTGTACGGTGCCTCTTTTACACTCAGCAGCTCTTCTGCAAGGTGAGAAGGGGGCCTGTGGGATGCTCAGGGGTGCTGAGATCTGTATATTTTATGCTATAAATGCACCTTTCCTCCTCCCCCGCTCATCTTCCCCTAGGGAAATCCTGAGCAGGATGCAAATGTCCTCAGCAACTTTACTGAGTTTGTCTTCTGCTTCTTCCAGCATAATCACACCCACTGATTTCTGCTTGTCTGCAGGTCTTGTTTGCAGTTAGAAGCTCAAAACACCATTTTTCTCTGTATGGTTTCTTAATCTGGAAATGGATCGAGTTTGCTTTACCAGATTATAAACGAATTAAGTTGAACATATTGTGTTATGTTCAAATGCATTGTACAGCTTTCCTGAAAGAGGGAAAACCACGTTTGACTTTGCTGTGAGTTTCTTCTTTCTTCAGTATAAATAACTTTCTGTTCTCAAAAAATATAAAACATCTCTATAAATGGTAGAGTTTTTTCTTGGGACCAGGAGCCAGGTAGTTGGAGCTGCATCTGTCTGACATCTTTCATCCTCTCAACCCTTTAAGAATATCCTTGCCAACATCCCAAGGTCTATTCCTTTGCAATTCCTAGCCTTGCTCTTAGACACACTTTGATTATCTGCAATATTGCATTTGATAGTATTACTAAATAGTTCTGATTTTTTTTCATTTTGGCAACAGCTTCTTCCCTTTCCAATGGATTTTTTTTTCCCTAGTTGTAAATCAATTTTAGAGCCTTGCATGTCTAAGGCGAGCAAATATACCACTGCTCCAAATGAGACAAGTATTTTGCAATTCCATTTCCTGACCCATCAGAGAGAATTTTGTGCAAAACGTGGAAGAAATATCAAAATTATAAAATAGCATTGTTTTTGGTTCATTCTCTGGTTAGAACAGCTGATGTTATGCAAAACATCCATCATTATCCAGAATTCATGGAGATTGAATTCAAAGCGGGCAAATACTTTATAGGTACTGCTACATTTCAGTGACAATTTTACTGACTAACAAATACTATATCACCTGAGGTTTTTGACATCATTTCTTAGTTTACTTATTTAAACTGGAAATATATCTGAAATATAAGTATTTGCCAGGGAAGTTTGCAGTCTGGATGTGAGATGGACTCCCCATCTGCTTTTGTAGCCACAGGTATCAGCTTTAGTTTCCTTCTGCCAAACCACATTTATCCTGAAATAGGGGAATGCTGTTCCTCCTCCAAAAGTCTGTTTAAAGCAACTGATTTGCAAGATTATTTTTTAGCCCAGAACAATTAAGAACTCTAACAGCTTAACTGGCTGTGATAATTAGCAGTCACTAAGCCTGTCTTTGGGGAAATATAGCATACTGTCCTATTTTAGTACTACCAAAGGAAAATAATGAGAAAATAATGTGAAAGCCCATTGCTCTCCTGAACAACTCCTTGGGATGCAGAAGCTGGGCTGGCCATGAGCTGCCGCAGCAGTGATCTCTGCTCGCTAAGCTTGGAAGGTGTGTCATTTTGATAACCACGGGTGACAAATTTAGCTAGTCATCGTGATGCAAGCACAAACTGTTGGCAGCCAGGGTGGAAATACCTGCTACTCCATTCTGACAGGAAGGGGTAGTTTTATGTTAATCACCCCTAGAAGCAGCCTTCTGGGATCCCGCCGGTCCCCCTGCGCGCTCCCAGGTTGGTGGGGAGACGGTGGCTCAGTGCTGGTGGGGGTAGGATGTTGGGGAGGCTGTTGGGGTGCAGCCCCAGGCTGTGGCAGCAGGTGGGTCGGCCGGTCCCACACCCTGCCAGACCTATTGGTGACAAAGTGAAGGGCGCTCAGGATGCAGCTTTGCCGACAGCTAATCCAGGTGGGTAGAAAGACTTTGGTCGCTGTTTTGTGCTGCGGCACGGGGGGATAGGGTGTTTGCAGGAAAGTGTGAGAAAACAACCCTTGCTGTTGTCTGTGGCTGTTACTGCAGTGCTGCAGCTCCTGGGGCTACAAACTCTCGAGACACGAACCAAATTGAGAGCTCTGGCCAGCACAGGGGTAAAGTTTTTCCTGTTGAATAGTCTTCCTCCTGTGGCGGCAAATACAAACTGATACTTAGTGTCAGGGAACCTGTTAATTAAAAGAAGTTCCTCCTCGTACCCAGCTGCCAGGTTTCCAGGGGAGGACCCGCGCAGGTGTCTGCATGTGCAGGGCTGGTGTGAGTGGCAGCCTTGCACCCCTCTGCTCCCCCCAGCACTCCCTGCCCGATCACATCTGCGACTGTGTGTGCTGGTGGCAGGCAGAGCCCTGGCTTACCTGGCCGGGAGCAGTCATGGGCTGCTCCCACATGGGCAATCTCCTTGGCATAGAGATGGTTTCTCTTTAATCTGTACCGCCACCTCCTTGGCTGTGCCTCTGCAGATTCCTCACTCCAGTGATACTGGGCTGCATGGGGCTGCCCGTGCTCCTATGGGATACTTTTGGGTCTCCAGCATGGGACTTTGACCTTGTCTTTCCTGGCATGGACCTTGTCCTTTTAGCGATCCATCCTACTCCTTGCCACAAATCTGATTCAGACGCTGATACTTCAGATGTGGCTCTACTGATCTTGCTGGCACTCTGTGAGAGAAATAGGAGAAGCAGGAAATGGAATTTACCTGGGGGTCTGCGTGCCAAGATTTACACCTGGGGTTTTTCAGCCATTCACAAGTCCTGGCATGCAGGAGCAGGCCTGGGGCCAAGGAACTTAATGTAATTTTACCATTTTAATGCAGGCAGGAAGAGATGGTTCCTGTGCCCTGTTCTGTAGCAGCAGTGATTTTCTTTCAGCCAAGCACTAACAATCCAGCAACAGTCAAGGATCATAGGACACTGAGACTGGGGGTATCTTCATGTCCATCCCTTCCTGCATGCCCTGGTCACTTACAGTGCGTTTCTAAACACCAGTGCTACATGTGCAAGCACAGGGCACCATAACCTGACATCCTGGGTGCACCTACCTGGGTGTGTGAGCAGTCCCAGCTACCTTGCAATGACCACCTGTACAGGTGTGCAATGCAAAAGCCAGGATTTGAGGTAGCCAATGCTTGCCCTATTTTTGCAGCATCTCTCTGCCATGGCTCTTGTCATGGCCTGTCATTGGGCTTGCTTCCATCCAGAGGAGCCAGACTCCCTTTTTCATTGTGCTCACAGTGACAGCATGCTAATGGCATCACTGTGGTAGGCTGGTGGGTGTAATGTATCATCGTTAGACTACAGTAACGTGGTACCCAGCTTGCATGAGAACAACTGCCAGCCTCACACCAGGCTGTATTTTAACAGACCTTGTCTCTCCATCAGCACTTTTAGAAGTAGATGCTGTCAAGGAGTTATTAGAGCTGCTGGCAGTTTTCTTAACTGGGCCATTTGAAAGCAAGATGCTAGCAGGGTGGGAGCATGTTGTGGGCTTGAGTGACTTCAGCCCTGCATCCTTTGCCCCATAATCAAGAAGATTAGAAGAGATTTTTGGTTAAAAACCTACCTAGACTGAAGGAACAAAGAAAAAAAGAAGGCGCAAAGAAAAAAAAAAAGCTGCAAATATAACAAAGCATATCACACCAGCTGCTGAGTCCTTTTGACATTAGAAAGCACATTTAGCTCTCACAGAAAAGTGCCATTCTGAATGTTCAATCCTCCTCCTCCTGTACAAGCAGTTTTTTGCCTCTTCCCTTCTTTAAGGTCATTGTTTTCTTTTATAAAATCTCTTACAGGTTACGAAACTTTCAAGAATGACAGAAGGCCTACAAATTTTGATAAAAAGGTGTTAGTATGGGCAGGACGCTTTAAAAAGGAGGAGGACATTCCCAAGCTTATATCGTAAGTAGACCTGTCTGAATGACGCTTTTTGGATATGGACAGACTGAGACTCCAGTCTGCATTACCCAGAACTGTGCTCACATGGTGAGGGTTATTGCTTCTCTATGCTGATGGGGTCTGCTGCTACTGATGTCCAAAAATAATCTGAATCTTTGGGAACATGAACTTTTTGTCATGCCCTGTGAAGTAAACTGGATTCACTTGTTTAGATATCATAATTTGCAGAGTAAGCTGAAATGTCTTTTGCAATACAGGCAGCTTTGTAACTCAGAAGTCACCATGATAAATCACTTCAGATTTTTACATGCTTTGCTAGTTTTTATTGAGTAGCAATCAATAATGCTGCATAAATTTTGAAAAGAAGCTGGTGTTATACACAGCTACTGACCGAGTTCTGCAACAAGATCCTCATGTCTGGGTTACGGTTTCACCTCCTTGTTGAAGTATTTTTGTTAAATGATTGTCATTTAGTTTTGGAGACCTAATGCTTCCTGACTTGTGACAATCCAGGGGCTTCTCCAGCTGACCTTCCCCTTGCAGGTGTAAGGAAATCCATGGCTAGATATGAGTTAATGAATGACCCGTTGCCACACTGCAGTCTCTTGCAAGTGTGAATTGTCAGAAAAATGATGTGAGTCGCTCATGGAAGGTGTTGGAGATCTCCCAGCGGCAGCTGTGGCTGCTCAGCAATGTGGGAAGACAATTCCAGATGGACAGAGCAGTTGTTCACTCCAGCTGAGGCTCAGCCTCCCACTGCAGGCAGATGCTGGCGGGGCTGGTGGCAGCTGCCTGGCAGAGGGCTACGCTGCAGTGGGACAAGGCCACAAAGCACCTCCTGCAGCGGGAATGGGGATGTGGCCACAGACCCAGGCACCACTTGCTGTACCTCTTTGCTGTGTGAAAACTCTCCACAGATCTTAGCCAAAATGTCATGCATGTTCATTTATTTTTCCACTGATGGTGGCATTGCCTGGCCCAGGTGGCACAGACCCAGTGTCTCCTGGTGCTGTACAGCACCCCATGCCTTGCCCTGCAACACCCAAAGCTGGGCCCCTCATAATGAAAAGACTTCCCTGTCCTTGTCATTTTTCAGGTACTCACTCTCATATACACTGTTAGAAGAGAGCAGGATTTGTTATTCTTGTTGTTACTGGTGACTGGTAGGAGTAGCAATACCCTACCTGTGTGGGAGGGTGGCTACATCTTTCCCCCATAGACTAATTTTTTGAGTTCTTTTCCATGCACATGCAGAAAGAGAAGGCTGAAACACATTGTACATTCATAGGCTGGAAAACTCAAGGATTCATTATTCAGCTCTCCATGATCTAGTTTTACACACGCTGCTGCAGACAGAAACTCTGCTCTGTCCTCTGCAGGTCTGAGGTCCTTGATGCAGCGAGAAGCAGTGTCAGGATAAAGGTTTGCTACATCATGATTGCGCTGACCGTGCTGGGCTGTTTGGCCATGGTAATCACAGGCAAAGAAGTGAGTATTTTTTCTGGGTGAGGTTATCTGATCCACTTAATGTATGGCCTCTGTATGCTGTCTTTGTAAATAAGCACCCAAGTAGACAGATAGGTTTGAGAATAAGTCCATATAAGCAATATTTGCACAGGACCTGTATCACCCCATTCTCCTAGGAGAGACTGGCACAGAGAAGAACAACTTGCTGATGAATGTGTTCCTTCTGGTCCACTTTGCCATAACCCCATGCAGTGCAATGCTCTGTACCATGGTGTCTCAGAAAGAGGCCGGTCCAAAGGTTGTAGTAGCTGTCTGAGTAGCTCAGACAGTGTCAATGGTGCCTGATGCTGTCCCACATCTGTGGGCTGTAAGGATCCTGCGATCCTGCATGCATAGTCTGTGTGTCACACTTCTTTCCACCCCACTGGTGGGGAAGGAGGCTCTCCAGCCTGGCTTGCATGTCCCAACACACCTGTAAACAATTTACAGTGTAATTTTCCTGCTAATCAGAGCTGAAAATGCTGAAAACTTGGTAAAATAAGGAAACACATTAACTTCTGTCACTGCAAAATATCAAAAGGGACAGTGGTGCAAATCTGGGGAGATTTAATGGTGGGAAATGTGTGCATGCAGTGATTTTCACCGTTTCTTTTCCAGGCTGCTAAAAGGGATCACACACTGCTGCGGATGAACATAGAAAAGAAGGCCAAATGGAAGGCTGAAGTGGAGAAAGATAAGGAGGCAGCTGTTGGGAAGCTGCAATGATTTGGAAGAGATTTATTTTAACAGTAGGAAATAAGTGATTCGCACATGTGGCGTATGTACCTGTCTCCACTTAACTCTTTGAAGCTTTTTTACTGAAACTCTCAGCGCAAAGATTTCACTGCTTAAAAATTGTTCCATACAAACTGGGAAACTCCTGTGGAAACTCCAACAGCTGCTTTCTGTGGCCTCTGGTCTTTGGCAATGGGTTCTGCTGAAACACAGACAACTATTCTAAACTGGAAAGTGTGGGAAGGATGGATGCAGGACTCCCCAGCTCAGGATCAGCTTTTCATGGTGCTACTGATGTTCAGTGTGGCCATGGGGCTGTCTTCTGGTAGCCAGGAAGGATATGGCCTTACATCAGAGGGCATCCCATCCCATGCAGTGCCTCTAGCACAAACACCCTTGCCCAAAATGATCCAGAGCAGGGCGAAGAAGAGTCTGAGATACATTTGGCAAGCACAAAGAGGCCAATTATCCAGAGTACTGCTGCCATCACTGTCCCCTCTCCCTCCCCACCCCCTCGCAGGGTCCCGTGGCCAAGGGGAGAGCGGGGACATGAGCATGCAGAGGGGCTGGGAAGATGGAGGGGTGTGAGCAGACCCTGATGACGGATTTGGGCCAAAAGGGGCTTTGGGCCAGAGGAGATGGCAGTGATGTGATGTGATAGCTTGGGCATGTGGAGGGGTTTGGTTGCTGTGGGGCAACCTGGGGAACAAGGAACCTGTCCTGGAGGCACCTCTTGTCCTGTTGCACCTCTGATTTTTCATCTTCTGCTTCCAGTCATTGTCATGAAAGTTCTCTAGCACTTGCTTAGTTTTGATTTTAGTCAGGAGTATTTGTTAATACATGGTTTGCTAAAACCAAATTCTTCTTAATCATCATAGTTCATTAATTCATAATAAAACAGCTGTCCAATTACATCTGAAACAAACACATCTCTTCACAGCTTCATTTGAAGTGTCACCAGACTCTCTGGGATGATGTTTAACAGATGTGAGACATCCTAATGAAATATTGAAAGTTTCATTTTCATGAAGTGATTAAACTTCAAGACAGGCCCCAGTTGATGCTCGTGGGCACTGATGGTCTGAGCCCCTCTGTATCATTCATAACCCCTCAAGACCCATAGGACAGGCTGGTGTAGCTGCATGAACCGCACAGAGTGTCAAGGGACATGGAGTGACAAAAGCCAGACACCTTAGCTACATCAGAAGATGGCAAATGCCATCAGCTTTTGTGCAGTGTCCTGAACATCACACCAAGGCTTGGTCTGTGCAAGGTTTATTACTCAGACCAGTTGCACTTGTGCTTCAGTGGAGTCTGAAAGCTGCTGCTCAGGTCTCTGGGATCTATTGTGTCAAAAATCATGTCCACTTATTGCTGATGTGTCACTACATGGAAAAGATCAGGCAAATGACAGGTTGGGGCACTGGCAAGTGAACAGCAATTGTTGGGCTCTGGGACCCCATCTCCTGTGCCTGTGATTGTTGGACGGCTTTTTCCCTTTGATGCTTCTTAGGAGCCCTTTTCTCCATGTTGCACACCCATTTAGGATGAGGAGTGTGTGTGAGGGGGATGTTACATCTGTCAAGGCTCAGTGTTCGCAGTCCTTGTTTCTAGCTCACAGCCCCATGCAGTACAATTCACCAGAAGTGATGTCTGCTCCCTGTAGTATTCAATAATGTAGTAACAATAAACCTCAAGGATTACCTCAAAGTTACTGTCCATTTGGGGATAACCAAAAACAGCTCTGGTCAGTCACTTAGACTTTTTAAAAAAATCTTAAATGGCTCTCATGTCAGCTTTTTAAGATGGCACACATAACACTTAAAGGAACTCATTTTGATGCTCATAAACAAACCCACATTCATGCTCTGAGCTTCCCTGACTTAAGCAGGAAAGATGACTATAACCCTATACAAAGAACAAGTGAATGAACTGTGAGTTCCACTCTCTGCTCTACACTTCCCTCTGCCTAGGAAAGAAAAAAAAAATAGTTCAGGTGTGAGCTATTGTCGAATCCTCTTAAACAGCCTGGGTCTCTGTTGACATGAAGCTGCTGCATTAGACATTGCCATTAAGAAAAAGGAAAAATCAGTTTCTCTTCCCTGAGCAAGCGATGATGGGCCACTTCTGAGAGATCATATGACCGACGTGCTTTTGGGCTCTCACAAGGATCTATGACTATTATGTAGGAAATAATCCTTTACCAGTCCCAGCTACATGATTATTCATTTTAATATCATAATATTCCCCCCAAAACCGATCAGACTAATTGCTGGCTTGCACTCAGTCAGTGTTGGGCAACTGCTGGCCCTGGAGTAGCGCAGGCTTGGCTGAAGCCATCCCCTGCAGTAATTGGAGATGCCAGCAGAGGACATTGCACTGCTGATGCCTCTCCAACACTGGGGCTTGTTAAAATCACTGCTTGTTAAAATCGGTTTCCATCTGTGTTTGCAAAGTCCTTTGACTCTTCTCTTGAAAAGCTTCTAATTAACACATCTTCCTGAATGTATAATTGGCTAATCTGCACCACCTTAGGGTGTGGTGTGATTTTTTTTTTCCCCTCCCATGTATGTTGCTTCAGTGTCACACCTGATTCTGCAGTCATTTAAAAAAGGGATGGGAGTTGTTATTAGGTAGGAGCTATTCTTCCATTTTAATAATGTGCCCTGTATTTCCCTAGTGTGGCCCTGAGGACAATGCAAGGGGCTGGTTCCTCTCTGAGTGAGGGGCTGGATCTGAGAATGTTCAGGTTTGCTGCGATGCTTGGAGAGACCAAGGGTGAGTCATTTCAGCTCTCACCTCCTCCTTTACTGCTCTGTACTGGGAGGAAAGTCCTTCCTTCTTTGCAGGATTTTTGCTGTTTTAATGAACTCTTATATGGAAATGGTTAACGGTGTGCTGTTGGCTGGTGCCATAGAGATTTGCATTATAATAATTTTGGGGGAAGGTTTTTCCTTGTAGCTGAAGTTTATCTAATTCTGCTTCCATTAAAATCAGTGCTGCGGTTCCTGCTGGCTGTGGATTAAGGTTATCACCCACCATTTTTTGAAGTTTCAGCCATTTCCAGAGACTCTGTTTCCTGAGGGAGCCAGGCTGCTGTGGGGCACAGCTGGGTGCACTGAGCTGCCAATAGAGCTGGCTGCTGCTGCCCCACAGGCATCTGGGGTCCTCATCCCCATCGTGATTTCAGAAATGGCTTAAACACCACTCCTCTGTTTGGATTTGGCACCAAGGTCATTCTCGTCTAGGAGGAAAGCAAGGCCTATGCTCAATAGTTTGAATTAATTAATGGATCATTCATTAATGCATTGAAGTAGCATTAAAGCAATTTTCCGTGGTTTGATGGTCATCAGTGCAGTATGATTTATTGCAAAATCTCTGTGACAGTCATATGATGAGTAGATAGCTCATGAAGAGCTCTGAAAGGACCTGATCATTTAATCAATTTGCTTTGTGAAGGATTCAGACACAAACCTGAAGGCTAATTACTCTAGCTGGCTCCACACCTTGTCTGTGCATGAGACAGTTTTCTACATGGAAATTGAGAGCTGGGATCTGACCATTTCTCTGTGGCACTGTCGTCCTCTGTGAAGGGACACAAACCTGGAGCTATTTAGGCAGGGACTGCCATTTGCTGGGTGTGTGAGTGCTTGCCATAGGGAGGAGGTCAGTCTGAAACAGGATTTCATAGGAAAGAGCTGGGCTCACTCATGGCTTATGTATGCTCTGCAGGATGAGCAGAGTTATCAGAAACTGCTGGTGAGACTAGACAAGAAAATTGAGGAATTGCTATGCTGGTCTGTAATACACTTCTCCCAGATGATGTATGGTACTGAGACTTTTTCAAAATGAAATGGAAACCAAAATAGCCCAATGAATTACTCATATGCTAATTATTATCATTCCTAACGGTTCATGTTTCTGCTTCCACAGAATGTATGAATGCTAACGCAATTCGTGTGGTGCGCTGTGAATTGCACCACCGTCGCACTGAACTCTGGGCTCCCCGATAGCTATTTTATCATGGTCTAAGCATTGTCCTGCAACAAATTTCTAACAGCAGGCCTATAATCTTTACCAAGGTCATCCATTAGGGCTGTAAAGATGTCATTAAAGCAATGCTGCTCCAGGGGGGATGGAACAATCTCCTAAATGGTTTCAAACTGTATGAAGGGGCTGGAGTAAACCTTGAAAGGTAGGTAGTTAAATATCTCAACATTTCAGTGCTCTAAGCCCCATGAGAGGGCAATTTTCCTTGACAAACAAACCTTAATGTAAAGCAAAAATACAACTATTGCATGTTGTTCTCTCCCACTCATTTCCTTTTTCCTTCTTTCAAGAGGTGTTGTGCAGGCGACACAGGGGATGTTGTGAGCTGGGGACTGCTGGGCACCCACCGCTGTGGAATGAGCCCACGCACGGGCAGTGGGATGCTGTGGGGCTGCCAAGCGCTGCACAGTAAAACTGCAGAAATGGGCAAGAAGCTGCCTGTGCAGCTGCAGTGTCTAATGTGCCAATTCCTACAGCATCTCTATAGCTGCTAATGTTTAGTATTTGAGGATTATTTAATCTACTTGCTTCTTGTGGCCTTTGCTGAATGCACCAGGGAGGGATTTTGGGCTCATTTCAGGTGAAGTCCAGATGTCTGTGGTCTTCCATGGGTGACAGCTGGATGTGTCAGTGTCTCCTGCTTCTACGAGGACACAGGTGTCCTGCCACAATGGGCTCGGGTAGCCCTGTAGGGAACTGCACAGGGTGAGGAGCAGAGACAGCCACTGCTCAGATGGCACTTTGCAAACAGTTCCCCAAATGCGACTGTGTCCCTCCAGTGTCCTTTGCTCTGGGCCAAACTGTGACCTGGCACCTGGCTGCTCTACAGCAGATGCTGCCATCCTCCCAAAAGCCAGCCTGTGGTTGCGCAGCTGCTCTGGGGGTCCCAAGGCAGCATCAGCTGAGCCAGCGCAGCTAAGAGCTGCAGTCTCATGACCTGTGGTTTTCACCTGCCTGTGACAGGGTGACAGGCCTGGGAATGGGGTGTCCAGCTGTGGGCAAGCAGAGCAGTGCATCCGCTCTGCTGTCACTTCCTTCCTCTGCTCAAGCCACCAGTACAGGTGGATGCTGCGATTCATGTCCCTCTGGACTTCCCACAACACATGGACTCTGCAATTATCTTCAGGTGGGACACTGCCTTTCTTTTTAAGAACTTTTTAATGTACAATGACTACCTTAGGGCTGGTCTTCTTTTGGAAGAACTAGGACAGAATGTTCAGCAGAGCATCTTGTGCCCAAATATTTTATTTTGCTTCAATTAGACAGAGATAAATAATAATAATAATAAAAATCCTGGCAAAACTGTGCCTGCACATAAGCCCGAGTCACCCCTTTCCAGATCCACTTTCTGTGCACAAAGTTATGCACCAGCCTGAAAAATGATTTGCAACATCCCTCAGGTTTTTTCCTTTACACATATATTTACATAAAGGTAGGCTGCAGAGATTTTACTTTCCTTTATCTCAAAAGTAGGTTTCCTTTGAGACAGAGTGAAATAGTGTGGCTGTCTCATCTGAAGGAGGAATGATGTGAATTTTGCTTTCAGCCCTGTGGAAAGAAGCTGACAGTTTTGCACTAGGAAGAGGCAGCCCAGATTCTACTTCCCTACAGCTACTGAGGGGGGATCTAACCCCTGCTTTCCTCAGCAGCTCCCAACACATGCCACAAAGGCAGGTAATGACATGTCACTGCTATTAGAGGTAGGGAAATCTGCACCCCTTGGGAGCAGGGTTGCCCTGGGACAAGGCAAGTGCAAGTGTGGACTGGCACAGGCATCACCCCTTTATGGGTTTGGTTTACTTTTAGAGCTGAGGACTTAGAAGGAATGAGGTTTAAGGAATGGGCTTTGGGGACCTGGGAAGGGGCCCCTCATCACCCAGGGGCCTGGAGATGCTGCTGAGCTCTGTGTAAGATCCTGCTGTGGTGGTCAACCCCTGTGGGGCTACCCTGGGAGTGTACCAGAAAGAATATAATTTATGAGTGGGGATATTAAACATAGAAAGTGTCAGAGTGCAGAAATAGTCACAAACCTGGAAGGGAGATGGAGAAACAGCCAAGGGTGACACAAGAGAAAAGAGAGCTTTCCCCTGGTCTTTCTCTGACTCCTTCCTTCCTGTTAACATTTTCATCAACAAGAATAAGTGATTTGAGTTGCTTTTACCTATCAGCTGGGGATCATGACCTGAGAATTAAGGTACCCCCCCATAAGCACTTATCAACCCTCTCACAGAGGCTTGGCTGGGGTCTGGATGCTCTCACACAGCAGTTGGTGCAAGCTCAGCACTTCCTGGCTAATGTGGTCCCTTGCTGCTCTGTATGCAGGCATACTTCTATAAACGGCAACAAAACCATGTACTTAACCAGTAAAACAGGCATAGAGCTCTGACACCCAGGCATCAGAGCTGAGATAACAGCTCTCTTGGAAACTAACCCTCTGCACAGGCTGAATAATTATGATTTCTAACTGCACAGCTATTATACTCCATTATTCCACCCACCGTCTCTCTGCCTTCACCAGAGTGTGCACTGTCTAACACATCAGCTTTCAGCCCATGATAAGTATCCCTAAGTCCCCAGCACCGATCCACCCAGACACTGTGTGGCTGGGACAACTCGGGTGCTCACCAGCTCATGGTGTTTGCCCGGGTGTTGTGGTAGTTTGCTCAGGTTTTGCTGAGAATGAGATGAGCTGTGTTTGCATCCTGGCAAACCCAGTTCCCACAGGGAAGGGCTTGACACTGTGCACTTCTCATCACACACACTGTGCATCCTGGCTAGAGACACGCTTACGCATTTTACCAACCAACCTGCGTATTGGCCAATAAAGCATGTTGCTGAAGGAGAAATCTGTCTGCCTGCTGTAAGATGGTGCATTTAAATCAACTGCATGCTGTTTTTCTAACTCCACAAACCCAGGAGCGGTTTTACAGCACTGGTCTTCCAGAAACACAAGCTTTGCTCTGGAGAAGTGGAGGAGCAGGTGGGCTGAGAAGAGGAAATTGGAAACACAAGTTTGTGTAAACTGACCTACTAAGAAGTCCAGACTTCTGTGGTTTTGAACTATGAGCTGTTTGGTGCTTCATTTTGGAACTGTAGACCAAGTGCCTTAGAAAAAGGAGGACTGTGTGGTCTGTACCTCAGTGTAGCAGGTGGTTTTGTGATGCAGGTGGGGAGCAATGTACTGGGGGACCACAGGACTGGGCAGCTCAGTGCCTTAGTGAACTCTGTGCCCGCAGGTCTGCCTGTTGATGGAGGGCAAGATGCAGCAGTGTTGGATGCACTCATGTGTGATTACTGCTACCATGAACCTTCTAAATTTGCTGTTGTAAAAGCCGGTGACCCCTTCCCTGTGCTTCCTGTGGGGCTGGCATAGCCAGTGCTTGTGGGGAGATGCAGCATCACTTGGTGGCTATGCAAGGGCTGAGCCCAGTGCAATGCAGCCTGATGCAGGGCTGGCAGCACCTCCTGAACCTTTCCTGAGCCCAGGAGCATGAAAAAGCCTTATGAGCCTCTGGACAAAGAGCTAGTGAAGTTTTGTGGCTGAAATGCTCATGCTTCTCCCTAGCTGCCAGGTGCGCCTGGGCCCTTGGTTTTGGGCACTGCTCTGAGCTAGGAAGAAATTTTTTACTATGAGGGTGGTGAAACACTGGCACAAATTGCCCAGAGAGGTGGTAGATGCCCCCTCCCTGGAGACATCCCATAACAGGTTGGATGGGGCTCTGAGCAACCTGATCTTAGTGAAGATGTCCCTGCTCACGGCAGGAGGGTTGGACTAGATGAGCTTTGAAAGTCCCTTCCAACCCAAACTATGCTGTGATTCTAGTGCCCTGTCACAAAACCAGGAATTATGTTGCAAGGCTGCATTTGATCCATAGCTCTGCCCCATCTTAGGCCTTCCATACCAACCTGCCAAATACTCTGCTCTTGGCGAGGTGGCATCCATGCAGACTGTCAGTCCTACATCTGGGGTGGGATTTTCTGGTGGACCTTCCTGGGGTGTCTGGCTCAGGTTAAGCCCATTCCCCTGATGCACCTGAACAAACATCCTTCTAGTGTTCCCCCCTCCCCATCTCTTGCAAGAGAGGACTGGGACTCCTAGCTACATTTTAAAATGCAAAACCACAGCCTGACATCTATGGAAAGTTAGGCTTAGTGCAAGAACCACTTCAGAGACTCCAATTTTAATTGACTGGAGAATAGGTTGAGTCTAGAGGCAGATTTGCATAACAATTGATCTAAAAGCTCCACTACCTCCCACAGCCAGAACAAGAAAACTTATTTCTGCTCAGTTTTATGTTTTAAGTGCTTCTAAAAATTGAACGATTTAGTGTTTAAGCACAATTTGAAGGCTCTACAACAGTAGCCTGCTGCAGAGCAAACTCTCTCCTGGCATTTCCTCATTTCTCAGGTTATGCTTGGAGGCTTGAGCACATTTTAGTAAAGACTTTCTCCTCCTCTCAGCTTACTGTTCATTCAGTTACTTGATTGAGACTTAAGCAGTTCCAGAATACTTATTTTTATTTTTTCTCTTCTTGTGTCAGTAAAGCCATTAAGCCCAGATTCAACTTCATGCACATGAGCATAATAGCTTTTATTAATGTATTTAGCTGTGATGAGTGAAAAATCCAAGGTGTCAGCTTTAAGTGCAGGAAGAGTCCTGACACTGTGCTCAGATTTTAAATTAAAAAAGGATGAGAAACCACATGTCAACATGTTAGTGAAAAACCCATGAAAGTGAGAACACGCAATACATTTTTTATTAATGTTATGGTTCAGTCAAAACGTGAAAGCTGTCAAGTGGGGGGGAGAAAGTGGGGCCTGAGTTTCTATCCAGTCAGGCTTACAGTCCCTGTTTGACTATTTTTTTTTTCTCTCTTTCACCTTTCCAAGTAGAAAGCTCAGGGTCCAGTCAAAAGGCTGTTTATCTACCTCCTTACACCAGCAGATAACAGTGCCTTTCCTTGCTCTGATCACTGCTGAGCAAATCTCTCCATGCTTTCCTGAGATTTACTGGCAACCTTTTCCATCAGGTCACAAAATCTGGTTTCTTGGTGTGGAAAGGGACTTGCTGAGCAGGGCTGCTTGTTCCAAAGAAATGCAAGTCTCCTCTTTTTCCTACCCAGAAGCTTCATCTCAGCAGAGAGCACTGTGTGGCTTTCTGCCTGGGGTTTTTGATGTGGGGTAGAGTCGAGCAGCTGGGCTGGAGCCACACAGCCATGGCCATGCATGTCCCCTCCTCGGTATTGCAACCTAGGGCACCCAGGGCACCAGCCACCAACCATAGCACCCAGATCCCAGCTTTTTTATCATTGAGGCTGTCAATCAATACATCTTGTCTCAAGTAAAGGATTTTGATCTTGGTTTATTTTAAACCTGTGGATGAAATCTTGTAGCCATCAGAGACAGTTCATTTGTTAGATGCTCAAGGAACAGGTAGGTATTATTAAAAATACTAACGATCGTCTTTGGGGCATCTGTGAAGATTGTGAGGAGTAGCAGTGCATCCAGGTGGCTTTTGGAGAGGCTGGCAGCTCAGGCAGTGTCCTTGAACTGCTCCTGCCTTTGCTCTCAGCCAGTACTGTGCTGATTAATCATTTTTAAAGTTCAGTGAATCCATAATCTTGCTGGGAAATGCTGAGAAAGCAAATTTCCTCTGAACAGGGGGCAGTGAGTAGGCTCTGAGAGTAGGACTTGCTCTCATCTTTAATAGGTCTTTATTCTTGCACTTTTATATTGCACTTGTTGGTGCAAAACTGAGTTAATGTGGGTTCCATACATGTCTCTATTTTTCCCTCCCCTGGCCTTTTTCTCTTTCAGGGAATACAATTTCTTCATATTTTCACTGTTCTTTCCTTTCAGTGAGAGTTTTGGAAAATAAAGGTTGGTTTCCTTCTGTTTCCAGCAGGGACATGAAGGGGATGAAGGCAGAAGATCATCTTAGGAGGACGGGAGTACTCTGCTTCTCCTCACCTACCTGCCCTGCCTAATCCATACCAGCCACCAGCATCAGCTTTGCAAGCAAATATCCATCCTTTGGCTGGCAGAATTTTAGAGTGCAGGAGTGACACTAACCAGAGCTGTAGTTATGATGAACAACAGAAATAAAAGGAAAAAAAATGCCCTTTTGCACTTCCTTTTATGAGTAAATGGCAACACTTCAAACCCAGCATGGTTAAACTGTTCAGGAAAACTGGGAGCTCATAGGAAGAGAGGTCAATTCCTGTTTCTGTGTGGACCCAAATGACTCCTGCTATGGCATCAGCTCCTCCATCACCAGTAGAGTGAGTCCACGAGGTAAAAATAGTCAGGGAGGCAGGAAAAAAACAAAACAAAACAAAAAACACCTCTATTTTTTCTTACCAAATTAAATGACCTGCACAGGGGAGTTGCTAACACTTCTAAATGGTTGACTGAAGGTCCAATTTATTCCCTGTCAGACTCTCACATGTTTCAGTGTGATGAGGGCTGCCCTGTGAGCACTGAGCAGCCTCTCCTTGCTTGGAGCTGGTGTCCCTAGTGCCCCACGTGTGCTCTGCCCATGCAAGCTGCTCTGGACCACAAGCTCCTCACCCTCCTCCAAAAGCCCCACTCACCAGATGTGCTGCTTGCGCTTATCCCCTTGGACATTTATCAGGCTTCTAAGCTTGCAACTACTCAGGCAGTAGGTGCAGCTTTTGATTTGTTTTGTTGTTGTTTATAAATAACTGCTGTGTTTGCAGCACACTGGGGCTCCTCATGGCTTCCAGCAAAGACAATGCAGTATGAGCTGTCAGTGTGGGTAACTCTTCCTTCTTTCAGAAGCTTAGTGTAGTTCTCTTGTGGGTGTAAGGATATTGCCTTGCTTCTGACATAGGTGTATGGACATATGAAGCAAAGAGAAAAGTTTGGAAATGGATAAAGGTGGATTTTGTGATGTCAGACTGAGGCAGCTTGTAGTCTGCCCTGGGGCTCCAGCCAGAGGGAAGGCAGCCAGAATGCAGCTGTATTTCTGATAAAAGCCATTTCTGAAGCACTTGATGATTTTAATAGCTTTCTGTTAATGTGAGCAGGTGATGCTAAACCAGGAAGAGCAGCCCAAAATGTGAGGCTTGCTGCTTCCCTAGGGAGAGCAGCTCAGTACCAGGGTCCAATGGACAACTGAGATACTGCAAACCAGCCAAGCTCTGCCAAATGTGATGCTGTGGGGCTGTGCTGGCTGGTGAGGCAGGTGTTGTGGGCAATAACAGCTTACCTGGGTGAAGAGAAAACCAACTCACAGTGTGTCTGAGCCACACAGACCTGCTGCTGCTACTCAGATGACTCAGATGGGCAAGAAAGAGGCTGTCATACAGCCTGGCAGGTCACTTTTGCCCACCCATGTTCCCAATCTCCACAGTGTTTTGTGGGTGTTTAAAATGCCCTGTGGTGTGACTGAATAACTCCAGTTTTCACCACCTTCCATCCTCAGTCTTGTAGATAGGATAGATTTGGATGGACCCTGCTCCTGCAGCTCCCACTCTTCACACAAGGCTCATCTTCCACATGGCAGGAGCTGAGAGTGTGCTTGAATGTCTCCATCAGCTTTTCAAACATGTTTGAGGCCTGAAATGTGATATTTGGCCAATACAATACCCTCAAAAGTGCTGTGTAGAAGCTGAAGAGCTCATATTGGTAAAAACATCACCCTCCTCCACCACACAGGGCCGCTATGTTGAGAGCTGAACAGCACATTAAGACATACATAAAATTAGTGACTTTATGTTTTTATTTTCTTCTTTGATGAGGAAAGCTTGTTGCAAGTGTTGTGTTTAAACAGATATTATGCAGGATAGTGATAACCAGTTTCAAGTCATTATGCAGGCAGTTTAATTTGATGTTGCTCTATAAGTAATCTAAGTCTATTTGTATGCATATTTTGTTGACAGGAAGATAAAAACCGTAATTCCTACAAACAACATAATGATATTATGTCAGTGGCAAAAAAAAAAAAAAAAAAGGAAAAAAAAAGGAAAAATCTGCTTTTCAAAATGAAATGGTTCAGTCCTTAAAAAATAGAACTCCATCACATCCAGTAATATTAAAAAAAAAAAAAAAGAGTACACCTCCAGCCCTAAACTTTAAGGAAGTAGAGAAAAGACTCAACCATGAAATCTGGAGACGGTATGTTTTGCTTCATAGCTGAAAATACTGGCTGATGTCAGCATTCTCCAGATCAGATCTTGATGTTGTTTTAGGTGGTTGTACATCCTGGTGTATCATTTAGATACGCCAAGTAACCTTTATGTTTTTTTGACTATTATTTATAAGTATGTCACATGCTTACAAAAGAAGAAAAGAAACAGTTTCATAGTTCAGTTAAGAGAATCTTTTAAAACAGATTTCTTTTTGTAGTGAGTACAAACGCGAATCTCACAGCTGCTGCTGTGACTTGTGAGCTCAGGGATCATGTTGCCCCAGCCCAACTGCCAGCACTGGCCAAGATCTGCTGCCAGCACAAGCCCCGCTACTGTGGGAGGGGGGGAAACTCCCAGGAACTGGAAATAAGGCCTAGCTTTTACAGATGGCAAACAAAAATCTTTTATTTGCAAGTTTCTTGGCACCTGGCTTGAAACATCTACATTGACAGGCTTCTAAAAATTTAATCCCTTTTGCTACTGTTCTGAAAGCAAACCTTGAGCAGATACAAGCCTGCATCAAACAGGGTAAAATTAAGCTCTACTGGGAATCCCTTAGGTGTTAAGAGCTGATAAACGTGCAGATCCTTGATACTGCTGTCTTGTGCAAGAGGCATCTGAAGAGTCAAGCTTCCTGGACAGCAGAGCACTGGTAAGTGCATCCATTTCTTCTGTTCATCCCCCTAGCACCTGTAGGGTAACCTGGGCACCTCCTCAGATCTCTCTCTTTGCATAAAGATGATTTTTTTGAGCTCATATGGTATGTGCTACCTTGCAGTGAAGTTTTTTGGTCAAGTGTCTCTGCTGAAGTCTCCTGCTTGATGCTGAGTGGAGGGTCCCCAGGACAGGGCATCCTGGCCTTGAGGGGTAGCTTGATTCACTTGAGCATGTTTTGTGTGGAAGAAATCCTGGGGTGAGGCTCAGCTGTGTCCAGCTGTGCTCAGCTAAGGGCCGCCTTACCTGGCCAACACTGCAATGATGAATTCTGTAGAAAACATCAAATTCTTCCTGCAGATCTCTCTGCCACATCTCAAAAGCTTCACTACAAAGAACTGTCAGGAAACAAGGTTCATTCTCATTAATGGTGACACAGAGATGCTGTCAGCAATCTTTTAACTAGCTTCTAACTTTCACTTGTTAAGAGTTAAGTGTTGCTTGAAAAAAGAGACCAGCATAGCCTTCTTTCTTTTTTTATTGCTCACTCTGTTTCTTCTGAATGAAGCTTGCAACTGGTGCTGACAGTTTGGAAGAGGGACTCTGCTTTTAGTTTCGTTCGATTAGGTCTGTTGTTTATTCACTGTTTATTACTCCTTAAGACTTTGCTTTAATTTAACAAACAATTTCATCTGTCTGCAACAAATAAATAAATAAAATATAACACTTGCTTTTCCACAACCACTTTTGCCAAGTCAGGGATGTATTGCTATTTCATTGAGGCACAGCACTGGCAAAGAAAGTCATTGTATCTCTGGAGAACACACTTCATTCTTTTCACAGTGGGTGGTTCTTGATTATCCAAGTTGAATTCTTAATAAAAGATGCCTGTTGTTGGAAATAAGCTGTAATTTAGCAAATATTCTTAGCACAGAAGTTAACAACCCGACCATTTTAGAGGCAGCACTTTTCAAATTGTACACCTCAGTTTTGAGGCTGTGAGGATGTGAGGGGTCTCTCATCAGTTTCTAAAAGACAGTTTATTGACTTGAACAGAACCTCCTTTTGTTGTCATATTGAACAGCTGGAAGTTTTTCTACTCTTGCATAACTTCTTTCTGCTTTTTTGCCTTTTTCTTTATTTTTTTTTTCAAGCAATCAATTTCAATGAAGAATAGGTTCCTCATAAGGAACAAAAGGAATCAAGAATGAACAGCACAGAAGTTCATACCAGCTCCAAATAAAGAGTTGCCCAAGCAAGGAAGTCAGCGGGAACACTGGGAGGTGGATTTTTCAGCTTGCTTGTAGCTTTTGTAAGGAATGATCTTAGAAATGTGAACTTGCTAAGAGTTAATCCAACTGGGAATTTGTATCCCAGTCAATTTATTGCTAGTCTTCCATGGAGGAAAATCCAGATGGCCATCGTATTGATAGCTGGTGCCTCTGTTTGTGTACTGCTCAGTGGGAGGCGGCAGGTGGGACTGTTAGGTGTCGTCCTGGCTCATGCGGGAGACTCTGCCTTACATTGATTAAAATAGATTTTTCCAAAGAGCAGCACACACAGAGTCAGCAGCAGGTGTGGGTAGCTTTTATGTCTTCCTGGATCAAGGACTTTGTCCCAGACTGGTAAACAAAACCACTCTCTCTATGCTTCACTGAACACATCTGGCTATAGAGTTATTAAGCAAATGCCCTTTGATTCGCGATGAGACATGATCAGTAGGTCTCGATGGGTTTACCAAATTACATACTATGTAAGATGACTAATAATTTCTCAACATACAGTATGCATTTACTGCACATCAGGACTTAAACTAAATTGGTCCCAGATCTGAAATAAGATATGAAAAGCAAACAGATGAGAATAAAAACAGCTCTGGTATGAGGCTTCTGACCCCACAGGCACAAAGACAAGAGATGTGAAGAACTCTCTACCGCTGTTCCCATCTACCCAGGGGTGTTTCACTGACCCAGGGAGCCCAGGGGGTGTCTAATTGACTCTGCTTTTTTAGCAAATGGATAATTGATGGCTTGTTTGTAAATGACATTCTCATGGTTGGTTGGATACCCAGTGAAATCCGTCTGAAGTGATGGCTGGAGGCACTGGCGAGCTCTGGTCCATTCACAGAGGAGCTGCAGTAGATAGAGCAGAAGTGCGCATGGCCTCCTTGGGGATGTCTGGGCAGACACATTGGGAGGGGCGGCTTCTTGGGCTATTTTCACTGTTCTGGCAACAACAAGCTTTTTCACAGCCAGAACAGAAACCTGCTGAGCACAGGCCAGCCAGCTCCTGTGTGCTGCCCTCCCTGCACTGCAGCATGCCCCAGCTGGAAGTGTCTGCTCAGGTGCACTCTCACTTCCACCACCAGCATTTTTCACTTCCTTTCCTGTTTTTTCCAGCTGTTTATGACTTTTCCTTTTTCAGTGCATTGCTCTGTTGGGCCCTTTCCTGCGGAGCACAGAACTCCCTCTTACTGTTTGTGTTTGGCTTTCCACCTGCAGAGTTATGCTTGAAAGGACCGTTGTGAAATCCTGCAATTTTCATTAATTAAATGAAGCAATGGGAAGGCAAACAGATCTAGGCCTCTCAGAGCAATTACCTGTCTTAGAGCAGTGCTTGGGCTTTGCAGTTCGGTATCTGCTGGACATGGAGAGAGTCGGGCTCCCTAGGTAGGTGGTGTTGGGTCTGGGAGTTTGCTGTCCTTGCAGGAGGTTCCTGGAGTGCCTTCCAATAAGTATGTTGGACTTCTTTCCCTTTGAGTTTCTTGCTTGGCTGCTGTACCGAATAGTCCCTTCCTGGTTGTCTCTGCTCAGCCAAGGTGCTCAAGCACACTGCAAACAGAAATCAACTTGACTGGGGAATGGGTGCTAAGGAGACTTTCCAAAGGAAGCAGAAATGCATGTGCAGACTCATGTTTTCCAGTCTGGGCCTCCAGCAAGCCCCAGGCTGTGTGTCCTGCAGAGACTGTGCAGGATTGTCTTTACCAGCAGCTCTAAAAGGTCTCCCTTATCCAAAATGTACAGATGTCTGTGCTGTGTTTGACTTAGCGGCATTGCTGTCTGATTTCTCTAACTCCTTTTTCCAACTCATTTGTATGAATCACTTGATTTTATTATAGAAACAAGTTTGTCTTCCTTCTTCCGGATGTTTTTCTATCCAGAAGGAAGAAAGACTCTCCAGTGTTTATTTCAAGAAAGACAAAACTAAATGATGAAATATTCTTAAAGAGGTATGCCACTTCATTGACAAGAGAAAAAAAACACATCTTTCAACTCAAAAGCTCCTGGCCATTCTCTCTGGACAATGTTCATACCCTCCGTGCCTACCCCAAGCAATCAGAATTGCGCATCCATGCAGGAATAGCTCTCATTGTAAAGGTACATCCACAGATGTGGAAAGAAATTTGAATGGAGCTTTGTGTAAAGAGTGGTGCAAAGAGGACCACTGTCCCACCAGCTGCTGCTGTTCAGTCCTGCCTTCCACCATCTCCGTAGCTCAGACCTTTCTGGCTACTTCCCAGACCCCTTTGCTTGTCTCCGGTGCATCCAGGCTCTGGTCCTGGCACAGTGGAGAATTCAAGACAACAAAACCCACACCCCACCCTTGTTTTGCAGGAGTCATGTAGGATAAAGGAGTTGTAGAAGGCTTTAGAGGATGGATGTCAGAACTCAGGAAGCAGCCAAAACATTCAAAGGCAAAGGGAGAAACAAAATTTAGGGAACTGAAGTGATGTAGAGGATCTCTGCACAAGCACAGTGTGGGAAGGATCTATCGCAGTTTTGAAAATGGCAGAGTGTGAAATGCAGGGATGTTGCCTCTGTACAGCACTCCACACCTGAAACCACAGTCCAAAGAGTCTTTTATGTGCTTTACTCTGTCTCAGGATTTTCTGATGTTTCTAATAGCTGGCCCACATGGTAATGTCCTCAAAACTGCAGATTATCAGTGCAAATCAAATTGGCTCAAGTTCTTAATGTCAGATGTGGACTTTTTTGATCAAAACATAGAATTTCACATCAGAGAAAACTGTATCTTTAAATCTGGCATGCAGACCCACAAGTGACTTCTTTGCAAAAAAGGACTAGATCCTGTGAAATAGTATTAATCTACTTTAATTGTCATGCAGCTGGGTTAAGCCTTGCCTCGTTATGTTACCGTTAAGTGCATTAATACTATTTTACTAAACTACATTAAAACTTGATCTTGGGGTGCTGTGGAGACCATGCTGGTTTTCTGAAGTGCCTGGAAATGTTTTGTCTCTTGATGTGAAAGAAGATAAAAGGAATGAGAGTTGATCAGACAGATGTCCTGTGTGGTGCTGTGCCATTTGGTATGTCACGTTTTCAGAGAAGGATTTGACATGGAGCATGATATGAATGAAGGAGTCCATAGCCAGAATAAGTTAGGATACAGTAAAAATAAAACCAAAATATATATAACATGAAAAGCTGCAAGATCAAGTGACTTCAATTTTTAATGGAAGATCTTTGATTTGCAAAAAGTCCAAAATTTAGAAGTGAAGGCTGTTGGCATCATTAATTTCAGCAGTTGCCTGTTCTACTGCATCCATACATCTAATATTAAGACTGAAAGTCTGTCTCTCTGCAGTAACTGTGCATACCAGAAATATTCCCAGTGTCGTAATTTTCTTATACTGGAATGTCCTTCCTGGCTGGATTTTAGCAAATAGATCAGTCATCTTTTCCTAGGAAAAGGCAGCCTGGGGTGCAGGGTTTCCCCTGAAAATTAGGGGAAGCTCAACCTTGCAGAAAGTTCAGTTCTGCTTGGTAGTTATGGTGATTAACTCAAAAAGCTGAAATCACATGCAGGAAAGAATTATTATTTTTAAAAGTGTTGACTTGAGGAGGGTGGGCAGATTATTTGTACATTTTAAAAATATAACTCTCAGAGAAAGATGAGCTAGAGATCAGCCTGATTGCCACCATGGGGGATGTGGCCAGGCTCCTTGACGTCTTGACACTGAGATGTTTTGTTCCTGGCTCTGCTGTACGAACAGCAGTGACTGAATGTTAAGAATGCTTGCAAGTGGGTTTTAGCTCTCTTGACTTAGCCAAGGGAAGCCAACAAGAACTCAGCCTGCATTTTAATTACCACGGCATGAAAATTGTGCAGCAGTGATTGGGTGGTTTCAGAGGAAAAAAGACTGGTATTTGACAGGAGTCCATTACTTGTTCCTCACCGTCATGCCCAGAGCAGCTCTCCTCTCCTGTGCTGAGGACACTAGTTGTGCCCTCACTTCATGTCTGCTTTCACTAATCATCTAGAAACACTTTGTTAGCTGTTGTTCAGGGAGGTGACTAAATATGGATCCAGCCTCTCATTTTCATGCAGTGACACTAACAATGCCCTTTAAAGTGCAGTTTCTCATTGCAAAAGCTCCTTGACTGGATGGAGTTTTCCCATGTGGCCTGTACCAGTTCAGAGCATCATTTGGGTTTCCTCCTATTATGATTGCAAACCTCAGTTCAGGTGTCTTCAGCATGTTATTTACAGCATCACTGAGTGCTCTGTTCAGTCTTGGGGGAAAAAAAATCTCTTCCAATCTTAATATAATCTTTTCTCCATTTTATCTTTTAAAAATTTACCTGACCAGCTGGGATCAAGGCTAGAATATTTCTAACATCTCTTTACTCATATAAAGCAAAATCAAAGCTGCTGAATTCCGCAGGGCTGACTGCTGGTTGAAGTGCAATCACTCCTAATCATGGCTGCCTGTGAGCAATTGACTTCTGGTGCTTGTGGAAGGCAATGGCCAAAGCTGACCGCAGGGCAGGGTGGAAAAGCCTCATGGAGATGAGTACCAGGTGGCTTTGGCCCCCTGGCTCAGGAAGACTAGTGTGAAAACACAAACAGTTTCATGGACTCAGGGAAGAGCTGTAAGGAACCAATTAGGAACCAAAGCTGTAAGGAACCTGAGGCACAGAGAGAAGTTGATGGTTGATGTTGGTGGGCAGAAGCTGGAGCAAGCAGGAAAGGAATGGAGATGGAAAGGTGAGAAACAAGGGTGAAAGAGAGGGGTGTAACAGGAGCCCCTTTCTGGGGAGGTGAAGGGACACATCTTTCTGAGGTTATTTGCTGTATAGGAAGCAGGAGCTACCTGAGGTGCTGCTGTGTTTGTTCCATACCTTTAGTTTCAGGGTGAACCTGAAGCACCCTAATTTTAGAGAGGAGGATCTTTCCCTGAGGCAATAGTTGAAGCAAAAGTCCCCGGGGCCAAAAACATGGGTTTTCCCTTTGCTACCTTCTGGGATCAACTCTGGAGGGGGAAATGAGCCTCTGCTTCTGGGCCCCCTTTTCTCCAGCTCTGTACCATGCATGGGGCTTGCTGCGCTTGAACCCCAGAACCCTGTGGTTTCAGAGGTGAACAGGGACATGAAGCCCCTCTCAGAAAGGCAGCATGCAGCCTTTTGGCAATCAAGACCTTGTGTGGTGAAACGGGTGGATTTGGTGCAGGGGTGGAGGCTGGCAGGGGGCAAGGGGGATGCTGCCCAGCTGGCACTGGAGGGCAGCCTCCTTCAGAGGAGAATTAGCTCCTATTAGAAATAAACCTCAACTTAATTAGTTTTGCCTCACTGCGACAATTTCAATTAGTTCATCACGCCTCATGTTATCTCTCCTGTTTTGCTTAGGCAGCATTTGCCCTGATTTTTTTGCTCTTGTGTTAGAGTTTCCCATGATCAAAAGTCTCACCTGTTTTCTAGGTGCTTTCCATTTATGCTCTGTGTCTCATTGTTTGTCAGATAATTCAGTATATTGAAACAACTTATTGGAAGCAATTTCCTTTTCATTAAACGTCATCTGTAGTGTGGAGGTTGGGCTCATTTATCTGCTCTCTTACCGCACCAGAATCAACTCTCAGCCAGGCGCATCCTCTCAGATGGTTACAAACATTCTTATAAAGTCCTCTTCTCATGTCCCCATGGTAGTCGCTTAGCAACTGCATCCCTGTCATGTCACACATGTGATGGAGCTAATGCGCAGGCAATATATCTTCATCTGAGGGAAAAAAAGTGTGCTTTGAAAAGGAAGAAGCTTAGGTACAGAAAATTAGCTCTGTGAGTTTTGGAAGTAACTTGTTCCCCTGGGGTAAGACATTTAAAATCTTCACCCAAAAGTCTTTGTTACTTTAAGACAAGTAGCCTCCTCTTGAGCATGTCATTGTCCCAGAAGGGCTTCTTGGATCTTTTCTCTGTTAAAGAATAGGGCTGCTGACTCCCCATCCCCTGGTTTGTATTAAAGTTAAAAAAAAAAATAAAATCCCTTCCCCACACTGTCTGCAATTCTGAGATGGCTGTACCACCTTTATTTGTCTTCCTTCTTTCCTTCCTTTTTTTTATGTATTTCAATTTCTAGGCTGATGTGTGGGGTTTTTAAAATTCATTTATTTTTAATATGCATTAGCTGTACAGCTACATGATTTAAGCCACTCTGCCACTCCTGTCCTGCTTTGAGGGGCCAGTGGTTGTACAGATGGCTGTGACTTCTTTACCCCACAGAAGGGTGATGTCCAGCAGCATCTGTTTTCACCTTTCATTGAGGACAGGAGCTCTACCTGTGTGTAGGTGGAGGCCTCTGCTCACTTAGAGTTATTCTCTGTTATTTTTAGCCTAACCAATCTCCCAAGTGATTGGAAATGTCAAAGAGATGTGATAGTGTGACCTGAAGGATTGTGTCTGTTCAATATCAAAGTAAACTCATGGTTGTCTTGTAATAATTAAAACCAGCCCAGCTAATCGATAAGTCTCAATCTAGCTAACTCTTGCTCAAGTTCAGACTTTCTCTTTAATTAAACTTGCTTCAGTGACCTTTTATTCCTTTGCTTGCATCAATAATGCCATCCGTTTGCATATATTAATGCAGTAGGAAGGATGTACTCTAGCCAGCTGCATGGGAAATCTTGATTAAACAATTTTATGAGGAAAAGTCTGATTTGCCAGGAAGGTTCTTGATGTATTTTCAAGAGAAATGCAGACTCAGCTGGGATAAATTAGTTCAGCTCCTTCACAGGAACTGGAAGGGTGTTGGCAGTGAGTGTCCTGATTTCTGGTACTGTGGAATACTGTATGTTTCCTCTGGTGTTCTCCCATGGGGTCTTGCTTTGTTTGCTCTGCGGGTAGATGCCCATTTGTCGTGAAGTCAGCAGGGATCCCCATTTACTATGAATCTTGTTCTAGTTATGCAGAGGCTAAGACCCCGTATAGTTGAAGCTAAGCAGTTCCATGTCCAGAACCATGGGGGTGTTTAAAACCCTGTGGAAGGTGATCTATCAGACCACCAGTCTACTCTGATGTGTCCCTTCTCTTCTTCTGCTTCTGCAAACTGCCCAGATTTGCAGACTGGGAATTTAGCATTTGTTAATTCTTTACCCTGTGTGAAACTGGATCAATGAGGAAAACTTCCGCTATGACTGTAGCAAATGTACATGTTAAATGTTTCCACAGTAAGAAGCTGAGTAATACAGATGACATTTTGTCTGGCTCTGGATTTGCAGGCTCTGTTGGTGCGCCCCATCCTGAGATTTTTTGGCATTGCACAGCGATATCTATCTGGCTGTTTTATTTCCTCTCCCCAGTAAATACACACTGATCTTTCTCGAATGCACAGCTGGAGAATTTCTAGTGGAAATAAGTCCACTCCATGCAAGCCAGCACAAAAATCCCAGTCCTACATCATGACCACTAATGTGGACATGAGAGTTCGGAGAGTCTTAATAAAGCCAGTGGGGCTTTGAGCAGGGCTTAGCACCAGCCAGCCCAGTGCTGGACTGGTGTTCTTAGCTGGTAGGCAAGTTCATTGTGCTGTGATTCATCCTGAAATGGGGAAAATAAGTGAACTTTTAAATGACAAGAGGGTGGGCAGCATGCTTCAAATTATTTAAAAACACTGTTGCATAGCCAGTGCATGAAGCAAAACAAATGTGCTCACTTTATACCTCCCCTGTACATCTGCTCCCCAACCCTTTGGTATTAAAGGTCACCAGGTACTCTACAAAACTTAGCGAAATCTTACTACATTATGTTTTGCTTTCAATGTACTCCTCTGTCATTGCAAAGCCCAACTGAGGGAGGCTGCCTGGGAGTTGGTTATAATTTCTCTGCGCCATCTGTCTCCTGGCGGCGCAGGGAAGCAGGAGCGGAGCCGTGCAGGGAGCTCTGTGCCTGCATGGGGAGCGCTGGCAGGCAGCAAGGCTCTGCTTTGTGGGCACAGCTGGGGTTTTGAAAGCCACTTCTGTCCCATGCTGGCACAACATGAGAAATACGTTGACCTTTTTTTGACAGTGAGAGAGAGAGGCTGACTGACCCCAGATGTGGTGCTTCTCTTCCTCCCTTTCTTCTGCTGTTTCCCATTCTACATTACAGATACCACCCAAGTTTGATTGAAAATACCCTATTCTAGAAGCTTAATTGCAAATATGATTTTACGAAGTGTTGATTTTAATGCATTTTTTAATGAGGTGGGAGTGGGACTCAGGATGTGTCGTTTGCAGAAGGCTGTCTTGTTCTGCCTGCCCCTGACCTGCTATCCAAGATCTCCCAGTCCCTCTGGTTTTACATGCTCCTGAATACTCTGTTATATGGTTTCCTAAATGACTGTCAGAACTGGAGTGGTTGCAGGTACCGACTGTCAGAGGACAGAATTCATGTTGTGTCATGAAATGACTGGCTTTGACACCTACAAAACAATGAAAAGTGTTTATTAGGTTGCTGGTATGGGACATTTTATTTTGTAATTTTTTTCTGAACATGCTGGCTGTGCTTAGCTCAACATCTAGCCCAGGAACAAGGGAGGTTCCCAAGATATTTTTATTGTATTTTATATATTTATTTTTAGAAGTCCATAAGGCACTTTGTTAATTAGTAAGTAATTAGTTAATTATGCTTTATAAACAGCAGCTTTTCAGCATTTAGCAGTGACCCACTAGCAGTCCTGACTTTCCCAGGAAGCATCAATGCCTCCCAAAAGCAATAATGTTTTCCTTTTTATGAAGTTTGGCAAAATGCTCATCTGCAAGAGTTTGACAATATTGCTGACATGTTTAACAGAACATGAAACCTCGGTGATCCCACCTGTAGAAAACCATTTCTAGGTAATGCTGGCAGCTCTAATAGGATGCAGTTTTGGGCAGAGCTCCCAGGGGAACTTGCGCCACAACTAAGTGCTTTTGAGCCCTAACAGCATCTGCAATCAGCTGAAGAGAGCACTGCATGCTCTCTTGGTAGCATCCATGTCCCCTGAGACAACACAGACTGTGATCATCCCCATTCCTCACCCAAGCAGGCTTCCTTCACCCTACTGTGCCAAGGGCTCACCTTGTACCCAGGCTCTGTGACAGCAAATAAACAGGTGGGTGCAGGCACCTGTAAGAAGGATGGGGACAGACTTTTTAGAAGGGTGTGTTATAACAGGACAACAACAGGGGTAACGGTTTTAAACTAGAAGAGGGAAGACTCAGGTTAGACATGAGGAAGACATTTTTTACAATGAGGGTGGTAAAACACTGGCCCAGGTTGCCCAGAGAGGTGGTGGATGCCCCATCCCTGGAGATATTCAAGGCCAGGTTGGACTGGGTCTTGAGCAACCTGATCTCATTGAAGATGTACCTGCTCATGGCAGGGGATTTGGACTAGATGACCCTTAAAGGTCCCTTCCAACCCAAACTATTCTATGATTCTAAGGTTGTTCACTCACTGCCAGGCTGCAGACATTGCCTGAGTACACACGGGGTGTCACCACACACACCAAGGGTGTACAGCAGAGCCGAGACCCAGCTGAAGCTCTGCCCATCTGGGGTTGCACTTTGACAGCAACAAGGTCATTCTCTGTTTCTGCAGCTCTGTATCAAGCAAACTCTTGTGCTGTTGAGGCAACAAAAGATGAAACTTGGGGCTGCTCAGTTCTGCTTTCAGCTTGTAGAAAAGAAGCCTGAAGGGTGGAAGCCAAATGAAACAAAGAAAACATTTTTCATGAATGTTTTCATAAGCTCTATCATAAGATGAGGGTAGTATCTCCCATAAACCTAGGTAATGGGGCCCTGAGTTAAACTGCCAAGTACAGTGCAGGCGCAAGCTGAAAACTGCACTGAGTTAGCTCAGTTGAAATATAAAACAAGGAGAGATGGACATGGCTATTCTGAAAGCAAAAAGGAGGCTTCATGCTACATCACTCTGGGCTGAGCTGTGCTCCCCGTTGCTGTTACATTGTCCTCATAAATATCAGCTCACAGAAGCTAATATTTTGGGGAAAAGCTGTGAGCCTTTCTTGAGACTCCTCTGTGATGACAGTAGGGTAGGCAAAAACGTAATCCATTAGAGCAATTCTGCCTGATCTCCTAAGTCTACTGAATTTCTGCATATTTAGATCTGTAACTGTCGATACTGCAGACAAAGGCCACCTGCACAGCTTGGAGCAAAAGCCCTTTTGCTGCCAAAGAGAGCGGACTGGGGATTGCAGCAGTTTGGCTGTGTGTAGGAGGAGATGAAACGCAGGTAATGGAAAGGCAGGTAATGGCCCTGTGGAACAAACTGGGTATCAGCTGTTGAAAGGAAAAAATTATTGGGCTTCCATTTGCATAAAATATTCTCTTTTCTATGTGTGTCAGTCAGGGGTTGGTAAAGCCCCTGATTATCTTTAGCAAAATTGTATGCTTCTTACCTGGGTCTCTTTTCATTCTCTACCTCCCCTTTTTGACACTAGAATTAAAGAAGAGTAGGATCTTTTTTTTGTTGTTTGTTAATGAATAGGAAAGCTGTAATTAACTAGTCCATCATGATTGCTTTTTATACCCAAGATCATTAGAGGTAAGGGAAAGTCACACCTATTCCTATGATATGCTGCCATGTTATTGAATGCAGATATATTTTAAACATTTTCCTATGAGTGCTAATTTAACTGAAAGTTCCTACAGCCATAGGGCTGCTTCTAAGCTTCTGTGCATGCATACATATGTATACATATCTAACCCTAATTATGCAACTCTACATCAGTAATGTGGTACTTAATTATAGGGGGTCTTTTTTTTGTTGTTTTGCTTTGAGTCATGACCTCTTCTTTTCACTCTGGATCACCACCAGAAGTTTATTTGGTGCAATACCATTTCCCCTAATTACAGTCTTAAAATAATCTTTATTTGTGTTATTATGGAAGTAAATACCCTCTAGTTAGAAGAGACAAGACAGTCTTGGTATTTCTGTCCAGTGAAGGCTCATTGGATTGATTAAGCCATGCAAAACAAGCAAACAGAAAAGACTGAACAAATTAAATTAAAAAAATCCAGTCTGAAAAGCCCCTCCACTCCCACAAGATTTGGGAGGACTCACTGCATTGGTGGTTAATTTTAGAAGGTGACAGTTTTGTAATGACCCTTGGAGCTCTTGTGTATGTGTCTGTCAGCTGCTCCCTTAGTGGCGGGGGGGAGGTTAAAAAACTCACACAAAACACCAAGAGCATCAGAGTGTCTCTTTGGCTCAGGGCTATGTTTCACCAAACTGCAGTGTAGCCAGGCACTGTCCCCTGGTGTTTGTAGCCTGGATGCAGTTTTTGCCGTTCTCCTGGCTAAATGTTTCTAGTACACTGGCGTGGGGAAGAGGATTCTGAAGGAGTAATGTGAAGGGTTTTCTGCAGAGAAGGAAGAAAGTAGCCACCTGCAAGTGAATGCCCTGTGTATTCTATGAAGTTAAGGATGGAGCAGGTTATATGTCTGCACGGGTTTGTAGGGCAGCAGGGACAGCTTTATGCCTCGCTGTCTGGCACGGCACGTGGAAGCCTGTGCTGTTCCTGCTGTCTTTGCTGCTTCTGCATTGGTGCTTGTTTGTGCATCAGTGACCTGAGCTCAGAAGTAGCTGCAGACAAAAGCTCCTGAGCTCTGAGCACCCCATGTCATGCTGGGTTGGGATCTGAAGCTCCCAAACCCGACAGCCCCTTGCTCCCAAACTCTCTGGGGTATGCAACTTGCTCAATGAGCCTCCTGCTTGGCAGGAGTTGTTGCTCACACTCACGCCCCAGCAACCTTGTGCTTGTTGTGGGTCAGAGCAGGAGGAACAAATGACCTCAACATTGTTGACAGCTACTTCACAGATGCTGGCTGACACCAAGCTGTGGTGACAGCAGTGGAGCATGTCAGACAAGGGATAGAGCCAGGCTGTGTGTCCGGGTGCTGCTCAGCTCTGGACCACCCTTTCCAAAGACCTTCTGGTACCATTAGCCCACAAAACTGAGAGTTTTCTGGTGAATCAGGAGATAGAAAGGAGCAAGTCCTGCCTGTGTCTTTCCTCCTGGTGCAGCCACAGGGCTTCTGCCTGTGTTTTAAAAAACAGGCACTCAAATAGCCTGGTCGCAAGGATAGAGTCCTGCTGATGGGTCCAGCAAGTGCTTGGCAGTGTGCGAAGGTGGGCACCACTGAGGTGCTCTGCCACGGGTGGCTGCATTTGTTAATGTTGGCCATCAAATGTTAACTAGGTCATAAAAATGTCTGTGGGTTGGCTGTAAAGTGTCTCCTAACGAGCTGCTATTTCAGTCCCTTCTCCAGCGGCTGGGCTTGTGAGAAGGATGGCTTCACAAAGGCTGCATTTGTGGAAATGCTTTAGGGTTAGTAATCATTTTGTTCTGAGAGATGGTGCTGGCTGTGGGCTGTGAAATGGTTCTTCAGCTTTTTAGGGGTTGTTTTGGTCAAACATTTTTCTGTCATTTGACATGAAGAGATGGTGTGTAGGGTGGTTTAGGTTACACAAAGGCAATTACACTGCTCTTCTGAGAGCTAGACAGCATTGGGATAATAGCCAGATATTTTCACAGTCCCTTTTTACTCCCATCTACCTGGGTTTATAAATCATAGCACTTTCTTTTGAGCATTTGCGGTTCAAAAAACCCAAACCAAAACAACAGCTTTCCTGTGCTGTGGAAAGCTGTACTGAGATTTTTTGCAACCTGGCTTGAAACTCTAAGCAACCAAAAATGCAGAGTGAAAACAGTAGAGACAGCATTTCCTGGGCAGAAGGAGGTGTGGGAATGTTGATGGGAGTCAAAGGCAAGGAGCTTCTTATTTAGGGAGGGGTTGCCCATATATAAATGTTTGCTAAACTGTGGCCCTTCGCTTGGGAGTTGGATTGCTTCCTGCTTTTCCACAGGGAGTATTGCATGCTGCTGGGGGAGGGGGCCACGGGGGATGTTGTGTGTCTGTTTGCTCCTGGTTCATCTCAGCTATCCCAAACATCTCTGTGAAGCTTCAGCCCTGCAGCTGATCTGCAACACAGGTTTTGCTGTAGCGGCACAGAGAAACTGCCTGCAGTGTTGGCCCATCTTTCTGCTCCTACCTGAGCAAACAGATTTCATGTTGCCAGAATGGAAGAAGTAGTCAGATGTGTGTATGCTGCAGCACTTGTGAGATTTGCTGGAGAGCTGGCTTTCGCTAGATAGAATGGCTAAACCCCGAAGTGGGTAGCCTGAATTTGAGCACCTGGGCCCGACTCAGTAACGTGGGAAGGAACTCAAGAGATGGAATTGAAACTCCCAAATTACCTGTTATTAAAGGAGCTGTGCAACTTTCATAAAGGCCAACTGAGGACAAATATGTTTCCCTGTTGTAGGTCATTGTTTTGCAAAGCATTTCTGTGCTTTTGCAAAAGTTTTCATGAATATCAAGTTTGTTTCCATATCAAGGTCCAGAAGTGAGGTAGGATTTGACAGTACATTTGACTGTGGTTCCTGGTCCCTAGCTTGGCACAGCATCACTTGAGCAATGTGATCCATTGCAAAGACTGCCCCAAAATCAAGCCTTCTGCAGACATCATGGTCCTGAGTTCCTGTGCGCACCTTGGCCACATTGCTTTCCTACTGACAATTGCATTGTCCTGCAAGCCGTGGGTGCCCAAGGAAAGTCAGGTCTCCTCCTCCCCTCCCTTCCACCTTGCCCCACAGAGGGTGCTGCCTGCTAACTACAATAATTGAAGCCTGAATTCAAGCCCAGTGAAACTAGCGGGGGACTTTCTGCTGACTGCCTGACATCTGCCTGCCTTGGGCTGCTCTACGTACTACAGGGAACTCTTGGTGTCTACCCTCATTGCACTTTTCCTGGCCTTGGCCAATGCCTTGCTGTGCAGGGCTATAATTAGACTTCGATGAAGCATGAGCTTGATTTAGACAGGGACCATGTCCCTTTACACCGAAGCAAGGAGGAGAACACATTGCTGTGACTGCCTATGCAGACTAGCTGCAATGAGCTCCAGGTGGAGCATAAAGTACCACCTACCCTGCAGGGGATGTAGGAGAAAAACAATAACATCTTTGGCTCATTGAATTCAGTAGCTTTTGTTCTTGCGATTGTCCACATTTGGAGCATGTGTAGATTCCTGAGAGATGGTACATTAAACTCTGAAAAAAGTGTTCTTGACAGGAGTGCAATTTCTGCTATGATTTAATTCTGCCTTTCTGTCCTTTGGAGCTAAATGATCAACCAGATTATGTGCTGTGCTTTGTTACTTGAGAACATTGCAGCAACGAACTGGAATAATGAGTGCAAAGCTTCATTCATATGGTAGCTGAGATTCTTAGAGCTTCAAAAGATCAGCTTCATCAATGACAAATCCTGAAACATTCTTATTTAAGAAGTGTACATTTTCTAGGGTAGTTCTGAAAATTACAGCAAAATCAGCTGTGATGACAAGCACAAAAAGAGATATAAAGCCTAAAGATGGACCATGTGATTCCCATTAATACCATCTGAACTGTGTCTGTCTTGGCTGCCCTTTCTGGCAGTCAGCATCTTGCAGTTCTCATTTCCAACTCGTATATAAACAGCTGGATTTGGCTTTTAGTATGAGAGGGAGAGATCTCTCCACTAACAGTGGAAATAGAAATAACTGACATTGCAGCAGCAAATGTAGAGAATGTAATCAACTTCGCAAGCTTTAAAATCCTTTCTGGAGGGGAGAAACGGTAGTACCCATCAAACTAGTCTCATCTCTCTTAGCTTCTTAACATTAGGTTTCAAGCAGGATGTAATCCACAGGAATAAGAACAATATCCATTTCAAATACACAAGGCTGACAGGCTGCTTTTGTTCACATGAGCTGTTGCGTAAGGAACGATTCAGTTTGCCCTTATCTTCTGCATTTTCTCTGAGCTAAAATATTGGCATCACTTCCCCAAAAATATATTTTATCTGTGCAGAAATGAATTCAAATATATCTTTAAAATATTTTTTGTAAGTTGTCATTCATTATAGACTTTGAAGCGTATCATGAGCTAACTGGCTTTGTTCCGCCTCTTCAGACAAAGTGACACTAAAAATCTTCCAGCATCATCCCGAGATATCTTGTGACATTTGTGTTCTCTCAGTGAGCATTTCGAACATAATTTTGTCCCTTCCTGGGTTAGTTCTACTTGACCAAATCACTCAAAGATTATCACTTGTACCTTGTGTCTTGTATGACTCCTAATTTCCTGGTCTGTAATTCCCACAAAGAACTTGATTAACTTCTGAGGTATTCTGGATAACATTGTCCTAAGTCTCGTTAAGTATCCTCAAAGTAATCTGGCAAGCCTTGCTGCCTTCACAGTATTAATGTTCTCTTAATGTTGCATTCTTGTGATAAACCTTATTTTAAATAAATAAGCCCTCAACACTGAGTATGCATTTTGATCAGACTAACACTGATCTCTCATGCATTAATATGAATGAGCAGGATTAGTATAGGAAAATTCACAATTTCTATAAATGCTGAAAGTCTGAGTCAGAATAACAGTGTTAAAATCCTGTCTTGTTCATCCTTAAAGTTTGTTTGTTTCTTTTCCAAGTTTTAAACAAGCATATAAACTCAGTCAAAGGCTGAGAATATGGAATATATTTAGGAAGGTGAAACTTTAATGATGTAAGTTGAAGATGTGATAATTAACAGGCATTTCTATTCTGAATTTCCCACATGGTTAGTTTGTGGGTTGTTTGTTTTTTTGGTTTGGTTTGGTTTCGTTTTTAATTGAAACACATATCCTGAGCTGGTGGAGGCTGGAGCATGAGACACATGGGGAGGGTTGAAGGAGCTGTTCAGCTTGGAGACAAGGACATGAAGCAGGAACTAATTGGCATCTTTAACTACCCAAAGTGGGGGCCATAAGAAAAGAGGAGCTAGGCTCATCTGGAAGGCACACCGTGAAGGGCCATGTGGTACCTTCACACCTAATTTATTCTGTGACTATATGCATTAGCCAGATATTTGCATGCAAGCAGCACCTCCAGCTGTGTTTTTAACAAGGTTTAAAAACCTCAAGGGTGACAGATAATCCATGTCCCAAAAGGCAGTGGGAAGGAGGATGCGCTGGGCATGCTGTTCACAGCCGAACTGTGACAGGGCTCTTGTGGTCTGCAAGCTCATCTACCCTGTCCTGCAGAGGGGTCTTGCAAGGCCATGGGCTTCCATGGGTAGCTTGCTTTCATGGCCTGTGCAATCGTTCGGACTTACAACTGCCTTCCCAAAAGAAGATGTCAGGCAAGCTTCTGGAAACTGCAGTGACGAATGGCATTTTTTTGCTTCTCTTCTTTGAGACGTCCTCCTCCAAAACTGAGCAGCTGCAGTCTCCTTTCCCAAGCAACTTAATTGTAAACAATCTGATAAGCCAAACTCTCCTCTTTAGGTCATGACAATGAGGAAACATCTTTGTCAGAGCATCATCCATCAAGGATGAACTCTATGTTGGTGACAGCTCAGAAATAGAACAAGCTTCACTAGTGCAGCTGTGTGAGCATCACTGCCCTGACACTGATTTATCAGGGGTTTCTCTGGCAGTTGGGCCATAACACACATGGAGCTGGAAATTGGAAAATGACATAATGGAACATATTTCCTATCCAGAGCTCTCCTTCCTCTGCTGCCTTCTCCCTCTGAGCATATGTTAACTTTTGTTATCAAATATACATCAAAGCATTGTATGTTGCTACCTCCCACAAATATTCTCTATCATTATTACAGAAATTAGATGCAACTGCCAGATGAAGTTAGTGAGTGTGCCTAGCTGGAGAGAAGGAAAAAGAAAAATAATAGGAGAAATCTCTCCTTTGGTTTGTTGGTTTGTTTTGGGTTTTGTTTGTTTGTTTGTTTTTGTTTTGTGGTTTGTTTTTTTTTTTCTTTTTACTGTGCTAGGGACACTGGATAATTAGGACATGAATTTTCTTGACATACCATCACAGACTGTGCTGTCAGAAAGCACACGTCTCCCTCAGGGTCTGGAACAGGAGTGGAGGCACGGAGGCAGACGCCAGGTCTGCCGGGAGGAGGGCTGGCTCTGCAGCAGGCTGGCTCTCTGCAGCTCCTTTCCCAGGTGACTTTGACCTTTTATTTGTTGTTCTTCAGTTATGAGGCTCCTTCTCTGCAGGGCTAGGGCTGATCCCGGAGCTGAGGATGTTCTGGGACCTGGGCTGTGCTGCCTTTCCCATGAGGGAGCAGAGTGCAGGAGGTTTAAAATCACTTCCAAATATGAATCTTCTATGGAAGCCTTAAACCAATATATCATGATTTCAACTGTGTCGGTTTGACTTTCCACATGAACCTATTCATATATGTTTACATAGAAATGGTTCTGCAGAATCAACTCCCAGCTGTTGCTGGGACCTTAAGCCACTAGAAAATCCAATTTTTCAGACAAAAATATCATGAGAACAAGAAAATTCAAAACCTGTGGGATCTGTTTTGGTGCTCCTGAGGACTGGGAGCACTGGTTCCTCCAGGAACAACCCCAGCTCCTGTTTGGGAGGCTCTGTGGTGACCCTGCTTGTGCAGAGCCAGCAAAAAAAGTGTCCCCCTCACTGATCTTATCCAGTGCAGAAGGTTCCGCAGCCTTGCTTTCCTGCTCTTGGGAAGTGTCAGCTGCTGGTTGTGGCTCCTATCTCCAAACCTTGTTGCTTGCTCAGCCAGGAGAAGGCTAGAAGGCTGTGTGTAGGAGGCAAGGGTGCACATGGGAAAGCTTGGCTCTTTCTTCCTTTTTGCCAGTTTGCACTGATGCATTTGAGTTTGCAGCAGCTCTTATGGGTTCTGTGACTGCAGGGGAGTGAACAAACTCTGCAATCTCTTAGCAAAGCCAGTCTGAGTGCGGTGTAACACTACGGAGAATTGAAATACTTATGGGCACCATTAAAGTGCTGGAGGCACCAGGTATTTGTGATGCTGGCCTCCTCCCATGAATTTTTTATTTTGTTATATTGCAGCATGCAGTGAAATATCAGGCTCCCCACGACACAGCAGCCCTGCATCCAGGGTAACAGCCAGGCTGCTGCCTGCTGAAATGAGCCTTTATGTTTGAAGGTTCCCTGGCAACCAAGGTAACATATCTGGCCCTCTTTCCTTTTAAATGTTAATATAGTTTTGAATTAAAGGAAAAATGCTGGCAAGTACAAAATATGAGTTATTAATGGGTTATTCTGTGGAATTAATTTGCTTGCTAGAGTGATGGGAGGGCTCAGTCTGGAGGCACAGTGAGGTTTCTCCAAAGGCTTTAATGCTGGGTCAGGGTTAAGCCCTGGGTTTCCCTGGTGTTTGGGGAGTGGAAAACTCCAGCACTGGGTGAGTTAGCAGGTGACTTCAGACAGACACGCCTGGCGTGCTGTGGTGATGAGAAGTCAGAGACCTGTAAAACTTAGGTGGGATTGAAGGGATAGAGGAACAGCAAAGAACCCTCGCTGCCTCTGTGCTGGGCTCTGCAAGTCCGTGACTTTGGCAGAAATCCTGTGTGACAAAATTTCAGTATCTTTAGGGGAGGTGGTGAATGGTCCCACTGCAGATGAGATAATGCTGACCTTGTGTCTCTATCCTTCCTTCACTTTCTGCAGACTCCGTCACTCCAGGGCTGTCCCCTGTTTTCCAGGCAAAGGGCACAAAAGACAAACTTGCAGCCACTGCAGATTTACCAGTCAGCACTGCAGGGTAGTTCCCAGCCCCTTGGGTATTTTACAAGAACACCTCCCAGTCCCCAGGGGGATCCAAAATCACAGAGAAAACTTTGCTGATGGATTCCCGGCTTTGCAATGGACTGACATTTGTGTGGGCTGTGATGCTCCATCTTGTTCCTCCTCTCCTCTTGTTAGGACAGATATAATCTCCGTGGCTTCTTTTGAGGAGCATTTGTGTACATGTGTACGCAAACAGCCAGAAAAAAGGCAATTTGTGATACTGTTATTCAGACAGTGCAGTGTGAATCCAGGAAACTGGACCATGGGGTAAGAAAGCAAAGCCCTTGCTGCATGTGAAGTAATGGGGAATGCAGAATAAGGAAGGAGGGAAAGTGGGTAATGAGTCTGTTATTTCCTGGCACTGAATTCCTGCTGAAGAAGCAGAGGTGAGAGCACACAAAGTGATCATAACCAGGTGGAAAACCCCCCCAGTTCTTCTTGGCTTTCCAGAAACAGGTTCATTCACTGACGACAGGAGGGTAGGGAAAGTGTGGTGCCTTTCCCAAAGCTGAGATGGGTTAAGTGATACTTCATTGTAATTTTAGATTTATCTAAATATTAGCAGTATTTGGAGGTAAGATGGTAATTTTTTTCCTAAAACTTGCCAAGCTCCTGAATTTGTGAGTGCTTCTAGAAGACCTGCCAGTAAGAATCATGCTTGAGAAAAAACAATTATGGTGCCACCCTCCGCTCCTCAAAAGAGCAGTGGAGCAAGACAAAGAGCTCTGAGTACTTGGGCGTGGGAAGTGGTTCAGTAGAGGCAGAAATTGCCATTTTGAAGCGCATTGGCATCTGAGGAAGAAGTAAAACCAAAGGGGCAGAGAGATTTCAATCCCAGTATAACTCTGAGCAGCGAGGCATGTGGAGGGAAAAGGCCACTGAGATTTTTCAAGTTGATTTAATGTGGGAGTTATCCTGTTGCCCATGCACAGGGTTGCACAGCATGAGTGTTACTGCTCCCACAATGTAACTGGTGTGAAGCCCAATGGAGCAGCAGCCTGGGCTGTCTCCTGTTCCTGATGTGCTCAAGCAGCAGAAAAAGGCTCACAGCAAAACAAGGGGTTTGAGTGATGTAGCCTTAAACACCTCCAGTCCTTCACCCAGAGGGCTGGACTGGGTTGTAGTGGGCTCTGAGTCAATAAGTCAAATTTATACTTGGGTTTCATTTGAATCGAAACACGCTCTCTAGATTTCCACTGCAAATTCTCTGATACCTGACGTGGATGACGAAAGATTGGAAACGGGACTCATTTTGAGCATTTTTGTATTTGTCAGTCACGCTGACTAATTCTCCCAAGTTTTTGACAAATATGCTCATAAACGTAGCTGTCTACACAATGTGGGATCTAAATCTCCTCTGCTTGAGATGCTAACAAAAATATTAATGATCTGAGCAGGAGCAGCATCAGCCAGGTAGCTGATCTGTTGCTCTGGGGAGCACATCACTCACTGTCTCTAATCTACGTACAACTTGCATGTAATGATTTTGCTGCCAGGGCTTTGTGGATTAGGCATATGAAACCAATCAATTTATGTGATGCTGGCAAGAATTCTGGTCTAAATACAGTCACCCAAAAGTGATTTTGCTAGTAAGTGGTTTGTTTCATTCAGGAGGTTTTTAGAGGTGCATTTTAGAGGCATGAATTTATTGTTTGCTCTCTGTACAAACTGCATTTCAGTTGGGAGGGTTTGCTGGTAAAGCAGTACCAGAAAACTGCCTCTGATAATGATGGATAAAGGTGGTAAGTGGATGAGGTAAAGCACAGGAAGCAATAAAAATGTATTCATTTTCCTCTACTACTAATAAATTAATACAGCCGATGTCCTGTGAAGGCTCCACATGATTCCAGGCCATGAGCTCTCATGGCATCAATCACTGAGCCTCTCTCCGTGTTACCGATGTCTGTTGTGGGAAGAAAAATAGCACAGTTAGTCAGCCATCATTCTGCAGGAACTCAGAGCCTGGCTATTCAAGAGGGTAGATTTTTTTTTAACTGCAATTAAACTACTGGAAGATCTGTAGGAGACAGTTCTTCTGCTGAGTAGCAGATATTTATGCTATAATAAGCTGTTCACAAACACTCTTAAGTAACTAGCAAAAATAACCTACCCAGTTACTCTCTTGGGACTGCGTTTCAGGAGGATTTCAATAATCTCTCATGACAGACTCTAAAATTAACATGATTATCAAGACAGGAATAATGTCCTGTTTCAAATAATGTCCACTTCCCTCCTGAATATAAAATCTAAAGCTACTGAGAGATAAGGAACACATGGCTATTATGTAGTAAATCACTTTACTACTGGAAAGATCTTCTTGTTAGGTTTGCAGAGAGAAAATGTTTGTTTAGCTCCTTCAATCTGCAGATGCCAAGTTGTCTTGGAGTGGGAATAGCCATTTCTAGTTCCTTTACAATTTCAAAAAACGTTTGATCCAGAAAGGTATTAGAGATAAATTTTCTGAGTTTCAGAGGGCATAGATAATACATCACAGGCGGTAGGAGACACCACTGTTGTTCTCTGAAAGATTAGACGGGGTTATCTTAACATCATTGGGGAATTTTAAAACTGGCATTGAAAAGTATTTGTTCTGTCACTTATGAGGAATATTTGATGAAGCTTGTTTGATTTGATTGTTTCACTACTGTGTGAGCTCGTTTATCTAATTGTAGTATTGACCAGTTTCTCATTGTATTGAATTTTAATAGTCCCAAGATTAATTAGATGTGCATAAAGAGCAGCTGCAAGAGATGTGAACCTTTTGTTCTGGATTTTTTTTTTACTATTTTGAGAAGAAAGAGATGAGAGATAACTGAATGCAATCAAAATGCAGTCATGCTCTTGATTAACAACATAATTAGTTAAAATCCGAAAGTTTTGCAAGGAATATCTGCATTTGATATATAGGGCTCCAAGCTAACTAGTAATGCAATTTTGAGGTTTTGCTTTGTTATTTACAAATAAGATTGTATGTTTTAAAAGCAAACCCTGACTATTTTCAATAGTAAAATAAGCAAATAACAAACAAACAGCCAAACCAGACCTATGTTGGTTTCATTACTGTTCTGTTAACCCTGAAAAGGGACGCTTTGGTCTCTACCTGCAGCTATTTCACAGCTAGCTTTGCTCTAGGGCTTTATATGCAAACCCAGTCCAATGTTTCATAGAGAAATGCAGAGGAAAAGGGGCTTTTTTCCTGAGATTAGGATTTATGTATCTCTGCTCCAAAATTCATTCTGTATAAACTCCTGAATTCTCTTGGTGCGTTTACATGTTTGTAGTGCATACTTTACAAGCTTTTCAGCTGTCAGTTTTAACTTATCAAATCCCATTTATTAGCACTGCTGAGAAACATAAAAAATAGTAGAATAGGAAGCTAGCTTTTTGTGTGTGTGTGTGCAAGTAAAACTATTAATTTCAAAGTCTGGAGGAAATCTGGCTCAGCCGTAATTGTTTCCCAAAAGTTTTGATCTTATTTTTTTAATGAAAACAACATTGATTATTTTCAGTGTCCATAAATCCCTAATGTGCATGGAATACTACTTTGCAGAAGTAATTAATGGTATAGATTTCCTCCTTTCACCATTCCTACAGAGTATAAATATGCAAAAGTAAATTCCAGTATGGAAATTATCATACTTGTTTTAATCAATGTCTTTCCTGAGAGTAACTTGGGATAAAACACCATCTTCATTAATTCACCTTGCAGATTTGCAAGCCAGAAAAGAAAGTATCATCACATCTCACACCAGGGTTTCCCCAGGGGACAGATCCAGCCTTTTCCACCAGGGACCTGGGCAGGACAGGAGCGAGGGTTTGGGCTCAGGAAAAGCCGCATGAGTTTGATTCTGTTGTGGTGGTGTTGATACTTTAGTTTGAAGCCTTTTTTCTATCCCAATGTGCTGAAGTACAACACAGAGGGCTTGTTGTGTTTATGCTGAATGTTTGATAGCTAGAAATTAACTGTGTTTGCAGCTACCTCTTAGTGGGCTTGTAAAAATTCCTTTTAACTCTGCAGGGCCCTTTTGTATGCAGAAATCCTCCAGTGCACCATCTGCTCAGGGCTTGTGGACATCCGCAAGTTACCTCCCTTTGACAGGGATATCTGAGAGCTGTGTGTCTTTAGCATCCATAACTAGACAAAACCTTTCAAAGCTGCTACAGGTGAGAAAGCAAAAGGGATCCTAGCACAAAATGAATGCATGCTATGAAATAAAATACAGGAACATACTTGCAACTGTTTACCTTCTGCTAAGCTTGTTGCTACTGAATTAATTCTGGAAATGTGATCATTTAATTCTGCTAAAACTGTAATTTGTGTGAGATGTGTTCTTAGAGCTTCAGATCATGGAAAAAACTAACTCCTCTTAATTTATCACCTGCTTTCCAAAAATCTTAATTTGTAATTTTTCTACTGTGCAATCAAAAACCTATTACTGAAGAGACTGTCACTCAAATTTTCCTCTTTCCCTCCTGTCATCTACATGTTGGAAAATGAGTTCTCTGTCAAATGCGCTTGTGGAATTCACTGGGGCCAGTTCTGTTACAGACTTGATCCTACTTCCGCAGCTGTAAAGCGTGAGAAAATCACACAGTGTCACAGTATGTTTGGGATTGGAAGGGACCTCAAAAGATCATCTAGTCCAATCCTCTGAATATTCACTGCAAATCATCTGATCGGCTGTTATGCAGGCTCCTGATAGGAAAACCAGAATGTTACAATGGTTGGATGGATTTACAGGCTGCTAAATAGCTTCTTCCTTAAATCGCCATGCTCCTAAAAAGGAAGGTCATGTAATGCAGGAGCAGAGCTGAGATGAGGATGCCCTGGCTATAAGGCACTGAAAGGCCATGGTTATACTTTCCTTTCGTCAAGCAGAGAGAACAGATCATTTGAGTTCTGTAATCTGTTGCTGTTGATAGCTGACCTAATTTCTGAGTGCAGAAATGACTCCATAGCAATCCCATCTCTTTGATAAAGGCAGTGAGTAGAAGTGGGCTGTTGTTGAATGGCCTCTGCCAAGAAGGTCAGCAAGTTCTTAAGGGAAAATGTTTGATAGATGCTATTAAATGTACAAGGCTTCTGCCTATTGCTTATCGACGGATTCTAAAATGAAATGATTTTCTCTCAAGCTTGAAGGTCATTTCTGATATGTGCCTTGGCATTAAACTCAGGATCACTTCAAATTAAATGCCAAGAGCAGAAATGAAAAATTAAAAATGTTCATCTGCTGCAATTACAGAAAACAAACAAATCAATAAAGGAAGCATATTTAATGAGACTCACAAATGTCAGAATGCAACTTCAGGACACATCCACATCCATGGCTGAGTAAGACTTTACTCCATGTGTGCCCATATTGCACAGCTGATAGACAGAGATGAAAATTGAACCTCACTGACACACTTTATCTATTTAAAATAATTGCTTCCAACACATTGCAGGGGAAAGCAAAGTGGATGTATAATTAGACATCTCCCTTGGTGGAAAGTCAGTCTATAGGCTTGGATGTTTTTTTGTTGTTAACATCCCCAATGCCATCTGGAGGTTACACTAACCCCCAAAAGTAAGACTCCTGCTGGTAATACAGCTCTAGAGCAGCTTCAACAAGGTTGGGCCCTGAGGTTCAATTATTATGCCTGGTGTAATGTCATAACTCATTACTTTTCAGAAATATAAATTTATAATGTAATACAGCAGGCATAAATATTTTTGGCATTTGATGTGGGGGGGATTAGAACACAATCAGAACAGAGCTGTACTTGGAGTGGCCTTTTTGGAAACATTGATGTGATGCCTGCTCGTTAAAGGAGCAGCCAAGTGCCGGACGTGGTTGATTGCACAGCTTTCTGTCTCTGGGAGGTATTTTTCTCTGATTCTACGAGCTGTAAAAATAGCTTCTGTGAGTGTGGGTTCAGACTCCATGCCACGTTTGCACATTCCATTAGTGAAATAAGAAATTTGCTGTTTACGGTATGGGAGGTAAAATAAGGTTACACTTTTTACTTTAATGTATTTGTATACACTTATATAGCATGCCCTGCAAAGCTTTAACTGGCTTTCTTTCTGTATGTATACTATTAACCCCTAAACACCCAGCTATCCTGCAACCCATTACAAGGAAACTACATAATATGCTAAATTTAATCTTATTGTAACCACACTAGCTTCAGAGTTCCCTTGGATCTTGACTCTTTCCCTGGTACTCCCATGAAGATGTGGCCTCAATTTCCATGCTTTTGCAGCTCCATGTAGGCGCTTGTTGTGTGCAGCAGCAATGGACATGGGACAGACAGCATGAGGGATGGGGTCAGGCATAGTCCAGGATAAGTTACTTGGCTGCAGAGTCTGTAGGGTCTGCACACAACCTTCCTGCCTCTTGTGCTCCTCTGATGGTTTTTCTAGCAAGGAGCATTTGGAGCAGCAGTGTGTGGTATTCATGGGTCAGCTCACCTTCCTTTCAAATGAGATAGGTGACTTGGAAAGCCCTTATCAAGAGTGATAATGCATTCTGAAAGATGGATGGAGAAATTCTCACTATGCATAATGCATGCTCTCCCCCAAGGACAAAGCTGAAAGTAGTTCTGTAGGATGTTAATGATGGAGATGAGATGGAAATTCCCACTTTAAATTCAGATCCATGGTGCCATTTAGCATCTGGTAAGCCCTGAAAGCTGGAAGGCTGAGGTTTCCTGGTGGATGTTATGCTGAGTGTTGCCAGGATGGGCTTTTGGGGCAGGATGGCTATAAGGCAGTGTTTCAGAGCGGTGGGTGTCTCTATTCAACACTCGCAGGACCTGGGACCTTCCTAGAGCTGCTAAAGCATTCTGGTGATGCTGTCGCAATCTCAGGCCAAGTACCACTTGTGCAGGGGTGAGATGGCAATGGCTCCACATCTGTGCTCCTGCACCAAAACCACTACGTACATGCTCTACAGTCCCTGGGGACAATTCCTAGCATCAGGTGACAGGATTTGGCCACTGGACTGAGGATATTGCATTTTAAAGGTTATAAATCAGGGCAGGAGCAAAGGAGACTATGGGAAAAGGTCTGAGAGGGCTAGTACATAAATGGGCTCACTTGTAAGGGTGTGCGTGGACCTAGCACCAGCACCTGAGGCTTGCGACATGCTCCAGGGTCCGTCATTTGAGACACTGCTTTCAAAAGTACACAGCTTCAAGTGCACTAAAAATACTTAGGGAAGGAATACTTATTCCGAGTCTTTTTGACAAATGTGCTCCTTCTGTTCAACGGTATGTCTCAGCAATGCATGCTGGTGTTCAGCAGCTGTAAGAGGCTGTGTCCGAGACCTTCTCTGATTTACCAAAACCTACCCGCCTCTTGTGGGCAGAACTCGCAAAAGGGTTCCTTAAAGCAAAGAATCTCAATATAGATGTTTGTGTGTCCAAATACATTTAGGACTACTTTCATCCACATATAGTAGGTATGAATTCATCCCCAATATGTGATCTATAGAAAACAAAGAACCCTACATACATTTGCTTTCTCTGTAAGATAATTGTCCAGTGTAGCTCTACACCATCCTGAAAAACCTAGGTTAACGTCTTCTGAATAACATTTAATTAATTGCCACTAGGGACAAAAGATGGTATGGTTTGGTTTGGTTTGGTTTGTTTTTTTGCCCTTAATTTCCCCATGCATAAGGGTATTTGAACAGAAGCAGTTGTGTATATATTACTGAATTGCTGACAAACCTTTGTCTGCAACACTTTAGTATATGTGAGATTCACAGAAAACAGATCAACTGCGGGGCTGTGGAACAGGTTAGCAAACGGTCAGCAGAGTCTCTAGCATTATTCTGGGCTGGCAATCCTGCCTGGTGTGGATATTTGGGTGATGAAATAGAGGAATGATGAACTAACATTTGATATGTGAGTGTGCAGCCGTGGCATTGTATGGCTCCTGCCAGCAGTGGTGCTAAACCAGCATATTTTAGATTGTATTAGCACAGATGACCATACAAACAGGCCCTCCTGCTGGTGACATGGGCTCTGTTTGTTCCCTGGGTATATATAACCCCTGGGACCTCTCCCAGGAGGATATGTAAAATGTGGCACGAGCTTTTGGCACTGGAAAGAAAAGGAAGGCAAGAGCCTGCAGGTCAGTTATGAAATGCTGGGTTTGCACTGCACCAATGAAGATCATAATCAGATATCTGGAAAAAATTCCTAGTGGGCAGTGTAGTGAAGTACTTGAATAGTTTGAGGAGGTAGTAAAGGACAGATGAGGTATCTCTCATAGGCAGAGGTTTAGCTGATCCTGCCTGAGGCGAAAAAATGTATGAGCTGGACTTGTGAGGTACCTTCCAGCCTTGTTTCCTGTGATTCTGCAAATCTGTCATTTTGGTTCACATGGCATTGCCCAGTGCGCTCTGATGGCTCTTGGCCTCCACGGGCCTCTGCGCTGTGCTCAACACTGAAGCATCTGAGAACTCAGCACTGCGTGTCACAGCCCGTGGGCACTGCTCAGGTCAGAGATGCCTTGTAAGAGTAAATCCAGGAGGAATTTGCCCTGCAAATAACATGTCCAAAACTGAGTAGTGTGGCGGCACCGTGTCCCTCGGCAGAAGAGTAAGTACCTGGCCTTGCGGTGCCTGTGCAGCGGTGCAAGGTGAGGGGATTTGTCACTGTACTGAGCTGCCTGAGAGCTGGCACTCTCCAGCTCACCTAGAGGGATATGTCTGAACACAGTGGATGGGACAGCATCTTTCTTATCCTACACCCAGAGAGCACCTGCACAGGGCAAAAAGTGCACAATGAGATGCAGCAGCTTGTTTTCGGGAAAACTACAGGAGCCACAGACTTGCTGCCACTCTCCACGCTCAGTCACAAGGATGAACAACTCTACTTTGGAGTCAGCTTTTATCCTCAGAGATGCTTGTCACCTTGTGAGTGGAACAGCTGATTTACTTTCACACAAGCATATGACTCTACGTTCCACAATGTATCAATAATCAGTTATTAACCCAGTTCAGGTGCAGTGGCTTTAGTCTGACTCCAAGGCCCATTTTCTTCATCCCTTAGAAATCCTGTTCATGTCACTGAGACTCCAAGTCACTTGACACGTGGCATGCTGCAGCAGCCTCATCAAAATGGAGATTTGCTCCAAAATCCACTGTAGTTGCCTGCAATGTGGAGTTAGTCATTCTCCTTGTATCACCACAGGTTAGCAAGCCTTTTGCTTGTCTTCATAACTTATATTGCAACAGAAATACAAATGTTTGTTTGTGGAAAGAGAAGTTATATTGTGTTACTAAGAAATGCTGCATATGTGGCTGGACTGTAATACAAAAAAACTGCTATTTCCAGGCTGCTTGCATCCAAGATTTTGATCCATTGTTGTCAGAAAGAAAGGACTTGTGTAGAAACTGAAATCGGGCCCCAGATGCTTTCCAAACAGTCAGATCTGTGGCTTGGGTCAGGGCTGGATGCTGTTCCGTTCTTTGCTCTTGTTCTGGTGTCTCTCTTTGTGGACTTCAAGGTGCAGATGTAATCTTTTTTTTCTTGGTCATCAGCATTGCCACAAGTAAAATAGCTTTTGATGAAATCGCTGATTTGAGGCAAGCATGCTAAGACCAATGACCAGTGCTGTTGCTGGCACCTAGATTCAATTTTACCTCCTATGAAATACAGATTTCATAAAATGCTTCAGGACTTCTCTGAGCTCTTTCAATTTTCTTAAATCAGTTTTGAAAAAATATTTTACTTTCTTCAGTCAGTCAATTTGCTTGACTTTTTGACCTTTAAATTCAATCTGTTGTATCCAAATTAGTTGGCACAGAACAAAAATACAATACTAGAAACTTAGCTGCCTTACAGAAGCAATGGCAAAATCCAACTTGCAGTACAAAGCTGGAGCAAATTTAGTGGCTTTATGCCAGATCTGAACTGAAAGCAAAAGGAGGCTGTTCATTTTGATGCCAAATTATATATAAATGCTGTACAAATTATGTCCTTGCAGAATATCACTCTTTCTACACACAAATATTTATGTGATGAACAGACTATATAGCAAAGATACTGTGGCACTGAACATTCAGGCATTTGTACTGGAACTGCTATGCAGCTTGCTGGTATTTTAAAAGACGCTGCACTTTTAAGTCTTTGCATATCAACTTTTTTCTATGGAAAATTTGCTATTTTTCTACATAGTTATAAATGTGCCCATAAAGTATCTGCAAGACCATATTAATTAAATATATAATTAATGAAACATTATGAATTTTAAAGTTGTGTTCAAACTGCAAGTGATGAGATATTGCACTTCAATGCTACTTTCATTAAAGATATTACAGGCAAAACATCGGTATCTACCAGTGAAAAGTCCTTGGCTACCTACTGGGAGAGGGGCTGTGAATTTTATTGTCCATCTAATTACTTGGCTGAAGATTCTGAGATTTAAAATCCCATTTCCCACCCCAGTAGGGATGTTAGCTATTGTTGCCTGGCCCGAATCCAAGCCAAAAAGTGAGTTTCTGCATACAAACCTGCCCCTGCTGCTACGCCTGAGTATACTTCTTGAGGGTTTGCCCTGAAAATGTTATATATGTTACATGTTTTGCTTTCTGCTCTGCAGGCAAGTGATGTGACAGAGTACCTAAGCAATGTGGAGTGTGATGTTTTGCCAGTCCTCCAGAGCCTCTGCCAAGGGACATTGGTAGGTGCAGGCTGGTGGCCTGAGGACCTCTTACCTCCACCAAGCCATTATCCTGCTTTTCTGGTCAGGGGGAGCCAAAGTGAACCTGGTGTGTAAAGGCAGGATGCCGCTACAAGCCTTCTGTGAGTCACCCTATTGTCCAAAAAAAAAAATCAAGATTCTTCGGAAAAGCTCTGCCAGAACTGATGGATGGCACTTGTTGCAGGGTGAGTCCCTTATGTGTTATTGAGACAAAACCTTTGCACTGTTGTAAAACACATTTATTAACACGGGATTTTGAATTTTAATGTGGGAAACGGCAGTGTCACGTGTATGAGTATTGTATGAACAGCTCAGCACCAGCCCCATGGAGGGTCCTTTGGCATTGTTTAAACCTCCAGACCTTGCCAGGCTCCTCTTTCTCCAGAGCAGGGACAGCCTGCATCTTTTACCCAAAACATCCATCAGTGTTTGAAGAAGTGAGAAAGATCCAGATTGCTACTGGCAGGGTGCAGGAGCTGAATTGTGCTTAATGGGCTTCAGAGCTCCTCCTCCGGCTCCATCCATGGACCAAGTGATGCACCCACATGGGGCCACCTGCTGGGAGTGATGCTTTCCCTGCCTTAGCACTCCTTGAGTTGAGGGCAGGGCTCACTGCTCATCTCTTATCATCAAGGCATATCTACAGGATTCACTATGTTAGAGCAGCACAAAATTCCCAGAAATGCAAAGCTAATTTATTTTGCTTTTTTTGCCTGCGTGTGATGCATTTAAATTGTGGAGACCTGGAAGCCCCACCATAAGGTCTGCAGCTACCCTGTTGATTTACGAAGAAGTAAAAAAAATAGTGAACTGGGCAAAATAAGGGATGAGACAATGTTTTAGATTTTCCCCCCAAAACAGTAGTAATTTATTGAACATTTAAAGCTCCTAATTAAGTGTATAAAACAAGAACTCCTCTCTCTTTTAATAAGTTTTCTAGAACAAAGCAAAGGTGTTAAGTCAGTCAGGCACTCTTCAGAGGATTAAGGCAAATTGTATAAGTTATATTTAATTCAATTAATCTTTCCTGATAGGTTCTAAATCATGTCATCAATCTATTTGATTCTACAGGCATAATCCTCAACATGCAGCTGCCTTGCACAACAAGCCAGGGAGATACTCGGTTGCATTCAAGGGAAATAAATTTAATTATAAACACATCATAGAATTGAACATCTCCTGAATTTGGAATTCAATGTCTTGTCAGCCTTCCAGCCGAGAACACCATCAAACTTTCATAGGGAAGCAAACTCTGTCCTGAATTTATATGTACTGGCAAGCACATTAACCAGGGGAAAGATTAAAAACTACGTTTTCTTGTTTTATCATTTTAAAACTTAAAGCTACTTTTGTCTTCAGCAGAGCTATCCACAGTGTTAACTAACGCCAGAAGCGCAGTTATTAGAGCTTGTCAGAAAAGGAAGAAATACAAAAATCTACCTGGTCCAGATGGCTACAGCATCACAGTCAAAATACTGAGGGCTGCAGAGGGACTGGAGGTGTGAGGGGGTGCAAAAAGCCATTGACAGCCCAGAAATTCAATTTCTTACTCCACTTAAAACCTGGTGGCTCCTTTTTGTGCTGGTTGTTAGCAATTCTACCAAAGACCTTAAAGGTGGGCCTGATGCCACCGTGGTCTCTGTGACTTGCTAAGTTGAGGTATACAGGGACCAGGAGTCACCCAGTGAGCCGTGACCTGGCAAGCGAAGAGGGACAAGCACCCTGCTACAAGGAACATTGGGCTCTGCTGGGCATGAAGAAGCCAAGCTCTGATACAGCCCTTGCTGACCAGCAGAATCCTGTTAGCACTAATTAAGCACATCACAGGGCATCTGAATTTATTAGAACATGAATAATTCTGTTTTCCTCTTTTGTTGACTTGTTATTGCAACTCACTATTGTCTCCTCAGCAATGCAGATGCTCAGTTCTTTCTGGGTTCCTTTAAGAGGAATGATTGACAGGTTTTTTTACAGCATGACTTTTTTAGCATAACCCTAGATTATGCTAATTATTCCATAATTTTTATATATAAACACATGTTTTCAAGGAATTTAATGCTTTGGAAATTCTATGAAAAAGGGGAAAAAAAAATGAAATCCCTGACACATCCCCTTCCAACATTTACTCACAGTGTTCCACTTAGGGAGTCAAATGAGTTTTCACTATGAAATGTGAGGTGTTTTCATGGCTCCTCAAGTGTTAAAGTAAGAGTCCAGGCAGTGAGCAGCAAAGGTGTCAGAGAAAGAGCAGCTGTGAGGAGCTCACAGAGGCTGGGCAATGGGTTTTATTGTTCTCAAAAGAAGGCATCTGTATTAGTGTGTTATATATCATAAATGTATAATGGGGGAAAACCGTTCTGCTAATAGCTTCATTTAGTTCAGAATAAATTTTTAATCCTCACTTTTTTGCAAGCTTAATTATTAAAGCCAGTTTCACACTACTTGGGGTGTTTTACACTAGCATTGGCCCTTCTTGGGGAGATAATACATATTTATTTATGTGACAGTTTTCCAGTGACCTGCCAGCTCGCATCTACCAATTTAACTTCTTCCATCTTCCAGGATTTGCATTTAGCTTGTTGCTTCTAATGTTACAAGGATAAATTGATGGCTTTATAACCAAACCAAAGCTGTGCTGGTCTCCAGGGCTTGCGGTTTCCTCTACATTGCCCTTTTTTGATGCCTGAGTGGGACATATTGGTTTGGGTTTGTATTTTCTTTTTCTCAGCTGTTCTGCAGACTGGTTTGTGGTGTTTTATCATGCTCTGAGACTGAGAAATTCTGAGCTGAGGAATAAGAGATCAGACGTTTTCCTCCTGCCAGGGAGATGCTGTGAAGCAGATGCTGGGGAAAAGGCAGAGGTTGCTCGCTGGGGCTGGGAGGGCTCAGCCCCAAGTCCTGGGGAAGTGCTGGGTCACTGGTGGGGGGCTGCACCCTCCTGCACATGGCTGGGGAGGTGGCAGCTCCACTGCATTGCATGCAATAGCCTCACTGTGCCTATGGCACCACTCCTGCTACAGAGAAAAGCTGTGAAACTCTAAAGACGAGCAAGCATGTAAGCCCAAGGGCAAATCTTTTGGGAGGAAAAGGCCATATTTTCTCTGGTGTGTAATACCTGTTACATCACTTTCCCATACAGCCTACTGAACATTTTCTTTTTGTATTATGTTTTAATTTAGGTTGTGACTGCTTTTTCTAAGTGCCCTTTAAATATCCTTATAATGCAGAGGAAAAATAAGAAATAGTGAGAGGTAATTATCTGTTCATGCATGAACAGGAAAATCTCAGTTTAAGTCAGAAGAAAGGAGAGCCCAAGCACTGCTTATTGGCTTTGCTTAATATGTAGCATTAGGCAGGCACAGTTATTTCACCTGATATTTTATTAATAGTTTCCCCATGCTTGCCTGGGGTTGATGCAAGGCAGGTGGAGGAGAGCAGAAACTCACCTGCTTGTGCTGCCCACGCCGCAGAGGAGAGGTACCCGTAGTTGCTGTGCTGTATGAGGAGCCATCATTTTTAGATGACAGTTTCATCTGTGCAAGATTTGCATTTATCTCAGGTAACCCTGAGACAACTCACCAGCAAATTCAGCTGCTTCTTATTTCTACCTTTGTTTTTACTCACTTGGCAGCTTCTCAGGAAGAGTTAGCTTTTCACTGATGAAACACTCGGCAATGTTAATAATACTTTTTATTAAAGGTTCTAGAAAAAATTTTGTTACCCAAATTCTAGGGTATTTTTTATTTAGCTGAAACTAGATACTACTAATAAAAACTAGATGCCAGGTATTTTGGTGGTGCTTTGAAAGAGTTTTCATAAGCATGTCACTAAATCTGTATAAATATTTTCCTAATTTTTCTCTTGCAATTAATACAGAATATTTTTCCAGAATGTAGCTGATGCCTTCCCTGTTGTAAGTGCATAAAGCTAAGCATAGAGCTTATATCAAGGTGAAGAAATCACTGCTGCCTGTGATCAGCCTCTTAGACTATAATCTGTTTATCTTGAAAACAGCAAGGATGAGCAGGCAGATCTTCCCAGAAATGGTAAGATACCATCTGACAGTGCAGAAGCAAGTGACGACGGCTGTTGTGGACACGTGTGCCAGGAGATGGCCCAGAAACCGGACACTGACCACTGCTGCAGGCTACCATGTCCCATGGAGGAGCAGCGTGATGGGCTCCTCGTGCACCATCCTGTAATCGGCAGGGAGGAACACTGAGCTATCACGAGGGACTTCACTCTGACTGACACATGGAGGTCTCAGCCTGTCAGTGCTAAAACATCCTTGAAATATTTTGTAATTACAGATGACAATCTACTCACTCAAAAAATGTTGTATTTGGCACAGGAGAAGTCTGTATTTGACCTTCTCCTGATAGGGAAAAAGGAAAGATATGTTTCTAAGAACTGAGAATAAGTTATTTGCCTGGGTGCAATTAATTCTGGCAGGACTACACTGCCAAGGCCATCTTTACTTGCCTTCATGGTGGACGGTGATTTGGTAACAGCAGGTTCTGTAGTTTAGTGGACCAAGTACAAGAAGATTCAGTGAAAACTGAAGCTAGTTCAAACTGGGAGAAAAACGAACAACCAAAAAACAAACCATGCTTTTTCTGGAGTGAAGAAAATTAACTCTGAGAACAATTTGCAGTAGAGTTGTGGTCAAGATGTTATTACAGGAAATTTTCCCAAACACAAATAGATGTGTCTCTCTAAAATCTCTGCTCTGGCTCCCACAGTGACTGGACTGGCAGCAGGAATTAGAGTGGGGCAGCACTGCGGACAGCCAGGGCATGGTGTCGGGAGGGATAATCACAGCGGCTCCCTCCAGTCCGGCAATTGCTGAAGCTCTGAAAATATCCACCCAAGTGAGTATTTCACTCTCTCCTGCTTTTCCCTGTTTGCATTTAAAACAATGTATTTAGGCACAGTGATATGGCATGGCAAAAGCTTCTTTAGGCAGAAATGATGTTGAGAAAGGAGCTGTAATAGAAGGGAAAATGTTTTCCTGATGCTCCTTTGCACCATGCAGTCTCTGAGAGGGTCTGTTGCCCTCTTGGTGGTGGGCTTATTTGAGGTGACAGATCTGGATTACAGCATCATCTTTGTGGGTGGTGGGTGCCTCACAGCCCCTTGTGCTGGGCAGGTGTGCTCTGGAAGTGTCTGGAGGACAAGGTTGCATCCCCTCCTATTTTGAGGTCACCCAGAGCCAAGGGAAATCCTGTCAGGCCCTGAGTATTTTGACCCTTCATTTGGAGGAAAATGGGAGGTTTTGGCTTCAAGATTCACTTTGCTTTACTTGGTTAATACACCCAAGTCAGAATGTTCAGTGCATTTTTATGTATTTGCTTGTGCTTTAATTATTGTTAACAGCCCTACACTTTACGTCATGTAACAATACTGCTCTCCTCGAGTTTCTCTCTGCTCTCGTGGTGATAGCAGCACACCAATTAGTGTCTCTACTGGTAACTGCTGCTTCAAAAAGGGTGAGAAATCTGTCTTTCGAAGGGCTTCAAAGTACACAGGCAGACCTGATCTCTTCGGTGTGTGTTTATCAGGAAACTGCACTAGAGAGAAAACCCAAGGAGAGAAAGCCACCAAGCTGGGGAGTGGGTAGGTAGTAGAAAAAAGGCATTTCAGGCATGGGCACACATCTGGATGAAAGATGCTGTTACTCAGCTTATTCAAGAGGATCAATGCTTCTAAAATATCAATGTAGTTCTGTGCAGAGGGCAGTTTCTAATGGCTTTAATGCTGGTCATCTCCAACTCTGTATCCTTAAAGGAGTCAGCAGGGGTGGTGGCACACATTATGCTATTTCTGGTAGGGACATAACATTGTTTCACTGGGCAACCTGGTAGGCAGGTTAGCCGGTACAGCTGTGCTCCTGATACAGAGGGTGGGAAAGGTAGCTTCTCCACTAAGGAGTCAGAGCAGGACTGGTTAGATAAGCCACCCTGTGAAGGGTGCCAGGCTGTGCCTCACAAGGGCCTGAGAAAAACACAAATAGCTCTTCTGCAGTCAGAGGCAGCAAAACCTGTGGTGTCACCACATAATGGATTACAGCCACACTCCTGGAGACAGTCACACCACTGCACACTGAGTCATCTGCAAGGAAACTGCTGGCCAGTCTGAATGGGGAGGAGGAGAGGCATAAATACACTTAAAAGGCTTTCCTCCGTGAAAACAGTCACCAGTAAACACTTGTTTTTTAGCAAGAGTCAAGTGCAATCTATTCATATTCTTCTGCATTAAATTAACGTGGCAGATTAGCTCACAGCAACAGATCATTGTGGGGGAAGATGTCTGGAAGAACTTGCTGGGAGCCAAGTTTTCTGAAAGTCCTGCAAAAGGCTGTCCTTTGACCAGTAAAAGGCTGTCCCTTGACCAGTTTTGAGTGGGGTCCTGTTTGTCTGTGACATTTTAGCCTAAAGATATCACACATAGTTGAATCCTCGTCCTCCATTCTCCATCCTGGTGATCTCAGGGCAAGAGAAGACATGTAAATCAACTCCTACCCACTCCCAATGTATAATGTGATTATTCCTCTGCTTGATAAGCAGCTGAGTAGTCGAAAAGAGAGAATATAGAAAGAGGTGTGTGCAAAGGAAATTATGCTTCTGAGATATAACCGAGAAGTGCTGGTTTCAGGGCAGAGCTTTGTGCTGAGATGATTACTAGTGATGCAGCAGGGATGGAGAATCAGCTGTGAAGGCAGTAGATTTTCCAGCTGATGGAGGCTATAATTAAACATAGCACCTGCACGGAGAGGCTGCCAGAAGGGACTTCCAAAAATACCTTCCAAAAAAGGCTTTCCCTCCCGCTGGGCAGGAGATCTCTCCTCGGCTCCCCTTGGGAGTAAGCCTGGCTCTGAGCAGACTGGGGAGCAGAGAGGGACTGGGGGAGCCCAGGCCCCATCACTGGTACCTCAACACTGCCCCAACATGGGGTGATGTTGAAGTCCATCCTCCTGGTCTCCTTTTCTGCTCCACCTTAACAAGTCTTAGCAAGTCCTAGCAAGCAAGCAGCTCTGTTTTCATCTCATTGGAAAGTGACAGTGTAGAGTGCTCTGCTGTGATTATGGTCCTTTCCACTCCTCACCACCTCTGGAAATGGATCTTTATTAGCATTATTGTCAGTCATAATGAATTCATTTCCATTCCCATCACTAAAACAATTTTAGTTCCTGATAAGTCACATTATTTTCACTTGTACTGAGAGCTAATTGATTCTCTTTATTTTTCCCAGGAGCAGGAAAAGCATCACTCACTGCTGAGCAGAAGCTTTTGCCACTCTCAGCCCTGCTCTTCCTCTCTCCTATCTTTTCCAATCAGTCAGGGCAAGATGAAGACACTGTTCCTCCATCTCAAGTGCAAGTTTCCTCTCTGCACAGCTCTTAGGGGCTGGTAGGAGGAGACCTGGGGAGGTGACATTTTTTTTGGCGTCCTCCAAGTGCTGCCAGTCCAAGCTCAAAGCATAGAGGAGGAGTAAAAATCCTCCCCTGCCCCAGTCAGACACTTGCTGTTCTTTGCTTAGAAAGTCATCACATGCAAGTATGGGAGGAGGAAAGTGAAGACCGGTCAGAGATGTTGCCCTGGGCAGCCAACTTTGCAAATAATCATTTCTCTTGGCAGGAGAAAGAATGGGTTTTACTGTTGGATGTCTGTGTTTAGGAAAATGGTCTGGTTTCCTTATAACTCTTCTTTATGCTTCTAAGTCCTTAAGCCCCTTGAAAATGTATAGATATATAGAACATAAAAGTGCCTTTTTGCTTGTTTTCTATAGAAGCGGCATAAGGCCTCAGTTTCCCGTTTCAGCTGTAAGGCTCAGAAAAGCCAGTCCTGTGGTACAACCTCTTAAGGAAAAGGGCTGGAATCATATCCAAGGCTTTAATATTGGTCAGACAATGGTTTCTTATTTTTGTGTCAAAGAATAGGACAGAAATAAAAGGAGGGGCACATTTCTTTTAAAATCTAAGGGACAATATGTTGAATTTTATATTTCTATAGCAACATACACATTGGTAATATGCACACAAGGAGCTGAAAAACAATTATAGCAATCTAATGTTAGAGACAAAAAGTAAGGCAAAGCAGGGGAATCAAGTGTGTAATTTGCTCATTGTTCATTTATCAGACTCAACATGAACTTGGACTCAGGGGAGTTGCATCATGCAGTCATGGAGCCCTTCTTTGAAAAGAGCTTTTTACATTAAAAAAAAAAAAACCAAACAATAACAACAACAGCATTCTTCTAAGAGATCACAACTGAAGCAGAGCACTTTTATTTCCAGCAATAGAAACTGGTTAAGAGAATTAGTGGCTGTCTGCAGCATCAAGCTGTGTGTGATAATGAGACGGGTTACAAAATAATATCATTAATTCACGTGTCATTCTAACACATGCCACTCCAGTTAACATACAAATCTGAAATCCCTCAGTGCAGAATAGACTGACCTCCTCATTAAAGTGTCTAATGGCATGAAGCCTGGTTTGCATGTATCTGCTGTCTAGTGCTCCAGATCAGGAATAATTACAGGGCAACATTTCTGTTCCTGAGCTAAGAGGCAGAAGTATTTCTGTCACCATAAAATAAGACTTTCCTCATGCCTCGTGCTGTCCCACAACACATCCAAACACTATTCCAAGTGTTTGGATGTGTTGTGGGACAGCACATTTTTCTTTATTCACTATTTTTCTAACAGACCTCTTTAGAAGTGAACATTCTTCTGTAAAATGCTTGGAGAGAGCAGTTATCTTTGACATGTTGTGGAATTTTCAGCAAATGCATCCTGCCTGGCTTCTCTCAGGGTGCTTTGGGTTGTCAGAGCCACAGACAGATCTACGGTTCAGCAGCAACCAAAGGAAACCACTGTTGCAACCAACAAACTGGTCTTTTTTTCTCTGTCAACATCACATGCAGCCTGGGTAATATTTGTCCTGTTTCTGTATTAAGAAGGAGAATGAGCTGGGTGTTTTAAACAGGTGAGCAAACTACCTCTTTGCAGTATTATGGCTTTTGTTTGCCACAGTTTCCTTGTTATTCATGTCCTCTTTCTCAGTCTTGGAGTTAGCACAATTTCATTATCTCCAAAGATAATGTTTAAATTGCCTATCTTGTTAATAAATTAAACCCTGGTAATTATGGGCTTTTCTAAATAATCTAATAAATATGTTTCTGCTTTGATGGGGATTGTTTAATTGTAAAAGTAATATTTATAATGTGCTTACAGAAACTGTGATCCACGGGAGTGCCTTGTCTGGAGACCAAAGGTCCTCTCTGCCTCTCTACCTCCACAGCCAGAGTACAACCTCTTGATGGGAAAGGAGCTACTGGTTTAAATACAGGAAGCATTGAAGCAGTGGTCATTTCATCAGTGATTCAGGTAGTTTTTGGTTAAAGATCTCCTTTCCCACTCCTCATGCCTTTCCCAGCTGATCTGATCTCACTGGGCACAATATCGCCCATGGGACAAGATGCCCTGTGGAGCAGAGATGGTGCATCCCCACTGCCCACCTCTGTCATGGAGATACAGTCTGGTTTTGTTTGGTTGTTTTTTACCAGGGACATTGCTGATTTTGGTGTTGCTAGAGTGCATCTGCACTGTAGCAAAGCACAGGGCTGTGTCAGACAGGTTGTGCTGCTCAGCCCTCTCTATTGTAAAATATTTACAAGAGCTAGAGCTGAAGTGGAGCAGGAGACTTGTGCTGTGTGTCCCTGTGGCTGCACTGCTGCAATTCAGCTGTGGCTTGGAAAACCCCATTCAGAATGAACTCTGATTAGACTGGGTATCACTTAAAAGAGCTATTTAGAATACAGGCATGTGTATGTGTTGGAGCAATAGGATGAAAAACAGTAAGTGGGATGAGCGCTGCCTCCAGCTTACCTACATTTTGGGGTATTTCATTCCTTAAGGCATCTTCCTGGAGGTTAAACCATGAGACAAGAACAATCTGAAGGACTCACAGGAACTGAGGTTACTCCTTTCCAATGACTTTTCTGGCACTGAACTCTGCATCCATTGCAACAGAGATCACAGGCTGTTCCTGCAGCATCACACAGACAGTCTTAAACTCCCCTGCACTAAGGGACTGTTGCTTTAGAGAACAGCTACTGAAAAACCTAATCCTGCAATTACCAGGTCACAGAAACACATCAGCATTTGCTTGCAAAGAAACTGAAGGGTCAAGCCCATGCTGGAAAATCTCCCTGTCTGGGGTTTGGTGTGGGGCAGGATTCCGCTCCGAGACTGCTTGGCAAGCCCAAATGCCCTGGAATCATGATATTGACTTACAAATCATGAGATTTAGAAAGTAATATAGCTGGTGTGGGTTTTTTTACCTTCTAGGATTTAAGTCTTCAGAGTGCACATATTCAGGCTTTACTCTAAGCCTTCAGGGAAGCAAAGAAGACTCTGAGATCCCCTTGTAATCATCTGCCTCTGGGAGCTGCAACTCCACAGACAGTACCAGGTATCAGAATTGCTGGTGAAATCACAGGGGTTCAGAGCTGGCTTATCCACTGTGACAGGCAATGTGCTTGCTGTAGTGACTGAGAAGTGTTACTGCTGTTGTGCAAGTATATTCTGTATAATTCCAAGTATATATGTTCAAAAAAAGAAGACAGAAATCTGTGGCAGAAATGTGGAGAATAGGTGTCCAGGTGGCCTATTTGGGTACCTCCAGGACTAAGGGGTGCCCAGGGCAAATGGAGAAAAGAGTGAGCTGAACTGTGGTTTTGGGTTGAAGAGCCAAAAGCCAACCCAAGTGGGTTCTTCAAAGCCAGCCCGGAGTTGCAAAGAGCTAATGTCTACAGAAGATCTATGGATGCATCATTATGAAAAATTATTCCATTTTAAATCTACAAAAAAATAATCTGGTTTTGTAATATGATGCTGCTGACTAGACAACACTGGTTTGTGATGTCTGTACAGGTGTTTCTTGTTCAGTTTCTGCAAGACTGGAATGAAGTTTGTTCATCAGGCTGGAGACTAATGCCAGAAGATCTGATTGGGCTCCTGGTATGTCCTCGGCACTTCCTCCTAGGTAAGGCGTTTTGCTTTTCATTGTTTATAACCTGGTCCTGAGGATAGTGGACTTTATCTTCATGACAGCCACGGGTCTGCCTTGGTCCTCTGCCCTTGCTGCATGAGCTGCTGGTTCTGGAAGTGGCATAAAACATATATAGTTTTTCTGGAAGAAATTAAAAATGGTGCTTTTATATGGGTATATGTCACACACCAGCAGGCTTTTAAATATAACTTTAATGCCTAAAAAATGTTATTATCACCTTCACACTTGCTTAATAGCATCTTTTTAAACTGAATTACTAACATCATGTATTACATTCTTCCCCTACAGTAAATGGTCTCTTCCTGCTGTATTTTACTACTTCTTGTAAATTCATTTGAGCAGTATATTTTGCTTTTCAGCAAGGTACCCTGAGTTACTTTTTCTGTCCAGGATAAATTGAGATGAATTTTGCCTGTGCCTGAGTTTTGTTCATGGCATCCATCTTTGCCCATGAAAACTTACAGCTGGAGTTGAACAGGACTTGAGAAATGATAATACCATACTGCAGAAAGTTACAGATCACCAGTCTGCAGCCAAGCTGTGTACAGAAGGCACATTGAAGCAGCCAGGAGTTTAACAGTAAGTGAAAAACATAAAGAAATGTGATATATTCTCTAATGTCTATCCTGATAAAGTAATAAGTACAAGAAAATGACACTAGTTGTTTACCATGACACCAGAAAATTATACAGTAGCATATCAGCCCAGGCACTGTTCTTTGTCTCTAGTTACCATTTTGGCCATTGGAGATTGCTAGATTTATGGCTAAAGCTATAGAAAAGTGAATCGGGGGTGGGGGGACAGGGAGGAGACTTCAAATAAAAGAGATCTCCATCCTTCTGCTGACAATTCCATGCTCCCAAGACTTAGCGAATCTCATAGCTATGGTGCCTGTGTTGTCAAATTGAATAAAAGGCACTGATGAAAGGGCAGGTCTGTGTGTTGGAGGGGACCAGGGCACTTATGAAAGGAGATGCCTGGGCTCTGCTGGGCCGTCTCTGTTGGCTAACCACAGTAAAACCTCCGAAGTTTATTCCATCCATATATGCTACTGAGAAGAGAGGAACATTTCCTCTGGACATTTTATCATTCTGTAAGTAGGATCAATTGATTTTTAGATCATGGTGCTGAGAGTTGAAAGCCAGGTGGAATGAATTTGGTTTAACTTCTCTATTTAGATAGCTCATGCTGTTTGAATACTTGTACTTGCCTTTTTATTAGCTCACCCATGTTAGTGATTTGTGTGTCTATAGCTCATATCTTTGAAAAAAAAAAAAATAAGCAGGTGGCATGTATGACTACAAATAGGTATGAGTCGATGTCTGATATAGAGAAAGTCAATGTTATGGCCTCCTAACCCAAGCAGGGCACAAAAACCTCAGTTTGTCAGGTGCCACTGGAACACTTTGCTGTTCTCACTGGCCCTTCTCACTGCTGTTTTCTCCCATGGCCAGTGTCTTCTGGGCTGCCAAGAGCACCAGGGTCACCATTGTGCTTTTGTTGTCTTGTAATGACCCTGCACACTGCTATAATAGCTAAGCTGTGAAGGGCAAGGTCTCCTCTGATACTTGCAAAGCCAATTAGGACTTAGCACTAAACTCAGATTTCTTCAAGCCATTTCATTTTATTGATCAGACACATTTTTATTTCCAGATAGCTCACTCTTGGGAACCATCCAGGTTTCATAGTGTGAAGGACTGTGTAAAATGTAATGATTCAGCACTCCCAATGTGGCTGTCTGTGGATTTTGTTAACCTTGCAAGCTACATTTAAGATGCAAGATAAGCCTTGAAGAGCACCATCATATATCCAATTCTCTTCTGAAAGATTTCTCCAATTTGCATTTCCCTCTTGTCCTCTTTAAAATCAGGAAAAAAATCCTTTAGCTCTTTCTTGGTTAAATCTTAGGATTTTACTGAAGGGGAGATTCCCAGCATGTAAGAGAGTTCAGCAATTCAGACAGCGCATGCACTGATACTTAACTAGCTCTTCTTCCAAAACATTTCTGTACAGGTAGATAAGTTTTTCCGTAGGGCTGATGGGTCTCAGATCAGACAGGCGGCACTTCAGGCGAGAAGCTGGAGCTCACCCACACTCACAGAAAATGCAGCACAGCTACATGTGGTCACTGCTTCTTTACCAGCCTCCTAAGTGCTGACTCCAGGCACACACAGGCATGTTTTGGAGACTAGCATGAGCAAAACAGCTTTACTGACAATATAATGCCTTTTTGCACAGGAAAGATATATTCTTTTCACCTCAACTGAGTGAGAGGCTTAAAATCCCAAGAAAGGAAATACAGTGATTCTAGATCAATAGAGAGAAATATACAGTAAACACTTTAGTATGTTGTGCAATAATAAGAGCTCTCATGCCTTATAAATACAGGTGCTTAGCTTATCATATGAGTACAGTGAGTCCTCCAGTATCCACAAGCTGCTTGAAGGGCACACAGCTGAGCAGGCGTGAAGCCACTGAAGCTGCCTTTGTATGTGTTTCTCCCATGCGGTGAGATATCTTGGACCAAGAAATAGTCCGAGAAGAGCTACTGTTGTTGCCCTGGGCCGGGATGTACTGGGGAATGCAGAGCAGAGAAACTTGTGCTGGTTCTGTGTGGATCTGGCTTACGTTTAAAAACTATAGCAGCCATTCTCGTTACTCTAGGTAACATAGAAATAGCTCTTACAGAGCTGATACACACAGGCTGCCTGGGTATAGGGAGCAGTAACAAAGCTGGTGGCAGTACAGTGGTGGTTGGAGGATCTTTGTGTGAGGGATCTGCAGAAACATCTGCAGAGCTGGGGTGGTTGAGCTATCTGCAGTTATTCTCCTAAGCAAGCTAGCTGTGTCTTTGCTTGCAGGTTTTCCTCACTGTACAGCGAAGTAGTCCTTTAGTCCAGTGAAATTTGAATTATGGAAACCCATTCTGTCACACTTCATGAGAGGATGGTCAGGGATAGGCAAGGGAAAAAAAAAAGATAGGCTGACTGAAAATGTTTCATTTCCTTCAGAAATCAGACTAGAAATCTTTGCAGCACACAGGGGCTGGCTGTGAGTAGGTGTGAGATGAGAATGGTGGCCTCTAAAGTCAAACAAGCAGGATGCTGAGAGCTGCGAAGATATATAGCCTTACCTCATCAGCAGCCCAGGCTGAACTTTGTGGATTTCCATGGTTTTTGTTTTCAGTCTTAACTCATCATCTTCTCCTTTGAGGTCATTATGGCTGTGGCTGCTTGGCTCCCCCTTCCCAGCCCATGTAAGTTCATCCCAGGAAAGCACCAAGCCAAGAACTTGCACGAACCCAAACAGGTGCTTGCAAGACTCCTGGCACTGGCTTGTCAGAGGTTGTCTGCAAGACCACAGGCCTCTGGAAAAAGTATTACCAATGCCTTGAATTGCATTTCTGTACATCACAGAAACATAGGAATTGGATGGCAAGCTGAAGTCATGAATTTCCACACTTTCAAAGTATTATTCCCTTGGCCTTGTCCACAAGCCAAGGAGGAACTGACCTGAACGGATTTCTGCCTTTGCTTTCCTGAGGCTCCCATTCTTCCTTCAAAACATTTTTTCAAATTTCTTCTGAGAAACACTACCACCAAATAAGGTAGTAGAGAATATATAATGAAATATGAGAAGATTGTTGTGGAATCCATCGTATTGTCGTCTTCACAGTTCACCTTCTTGCCTCAAATTACCTTTGTTCCCCCTCTATCCTCTCACGAGCCTTCCTGTTTGTTCTTTTTTCTTTTGACTGCCCACTTTCACACTTGTTTTGGCTTTCCTTCAGCTTTTTAATATCATATCTATTCCTTGAATATACTATAGTTTGACATTCTGTTTCATGAGTCACTGCTGGGGCTAGAGTTCAAAGTAGATCAAATCGCACAAACTAGTTCTTATAGCTCCCTAATGATGACTGTATGCTGGGCATGGAGGGAACCCACAACTTTCCTTTTCCCTGTGCACAGGTACTAAGCTAACATACCACAGAAAGTCTGAATCATGTGTCTTTCCTCAGAAGGTTTCTTTAACTGTTTTTTTCTCCAATTAATTCAACTTTATGATCCACAGTGAGAAAATTCAGTGATAGTAAACTGAGTATGCATCCCTATTTACATGTTCCCTAGTGAAATGCTGCATGGCAGCAACACTGAATCCCCAGTGTTTCTCTGGCCAAAAATTGTTTTTCCCACCTTTTCTTCTATCACGCTTTGTTGAACTTATTTTCTCTACTCCAGTACAAATAATGCTGGTGCTTAGAAAAATGCATGCTCACCAAAAAGCAACTGAATTCTCCATACAACTGCACTTTGCTTTGTTGTTTAATCACCTTCAGAAATTGTTCTTAAGCTGGTATCTGCAACTAAGAACATTAGTCTTTAAATAACTTCATGTTATGGTGGTGTTACATGATTATGTTGGCAAGGATTTCTGTTATGGTGTCATCATAATTTTCATTAGTACAGTGAATTATGACAGCTTGTTCTTTGCTTAAATTGATGTGATTACTACTCTGAAACCCTGGCACATTTCACTAACACCTGACATCTGGAAGAGAAAGGTGGGAGGCAAAGCAAGCTCTTGAGGTTGCTGTGTGATGCACACCGATGGTCTCCTCATTTGTTCCAGTAGCCAAGGACAATGGCCTTTTTTGGTCAGCAGAACTAATTCCGTTCATGCAATGATAAAACAAATAGCTGTTGTGACTAGTGATGGAAAATGCCATCAAACAATGTGTTGTTCTGAATAGGCAGTGACTGGAATTAGCAGCACATTCCTATTTAAACTAAGGTAATGTGTCAAAGTGGGTGGATGAAGTGGAGAATTATTTAAAAAATAACAGAAAAAAAAACGTCAAGTGTACATATGTACATGCAAGCATACATCAAATCAAAGGCACGTATAAGAACAGAAATTATTGTTCTACCTTGTTAAATGGAAGATTGTTCTACCAGCAAAACTGTAAAAGGGATTAATTTCTAGCTCATCTAACAAAGGATATACTCTAGCTCTTGCATGACCATGGTCCCTGGCAGGCTGGTACTGCACAGGGAAGGTTGGTTGTGCAGGAGCTGCGCAAACACACAGCCTGGTGCAGCACAGCTCTGCTTTGTGCCCCGCTGCAAAGGGAGAGACAGACGTACCTGCTCTTCTCTGCTATGGATACAGGTCAGCTGGATGATGTGGCCTGAATGGGAACAGCCACTGCCTTGTCCTTGTTCTCCCTTTAACCTTGTCCTACCCTTTAAGGGGTGACACTGTCAGATCAGTTTTCACACCGTAGGTTCCTGCAGGAGCCCCTCAGTGTGAGGTGGCAGCAAGAGCTGCCCTGTGAGGCCATGGACACCCACACTGGCCTGGCCACAGCCCTGCCTGTGACACTTGACAGACTGCAGCTCCCCACTGTGCATCTATTGCTGCTGATAAAAAGTGCTGCTGCCAGCCTGCCTTACTTCATATCTGGCATTTAACAATGGCAGCAAAAGGAGCCACCAAGAACAAGGCAAGTTCACAGCGGAACTGAATTTTCTTTGCATTACAAGAGAAATTCCTCTTCTGCAGCACTAAACCTCTCTCTAGCAGCTCAGAACGCAGACCATTGGCAATGTTTTTCTGTGCAGACATATATATTCCAGCACCTGTCAGTGGTGATGAGTCTTCTCACAGTGATCTTGTTCCCTGCGGAGTCAGCAAGCCCCACGTGCTGCCGGTGCTATGAGTGTCCGACAGGAAAATCTGATTTGCACTTCCACCATTAAGCTTCTATTTCCAGCTCTGAAAATTATGCTGGGTGATATTAGGCAGCCAGGCTCCATAAAACAGGGTAGACAAGACTGTCAGATCGCTGCCTTGGCAGAATAATCTGCTCTGACACTGAGGAAACCACTGTAGTGGTAAAAATGAGCCCTGACCTAACCAGGGACATGCATGAGTGTGTAACACCAGCACTGCAAGACCTGGGGAAGTCTGGGTGGGCCACACAGGAGACACAACTGCCTGGGGACTTGGCCAGGGCCATGCATCTCTGAGCAAAGCCAAAGTGCCTTCATGAAACCTCTGTGCCTGAGCTGTAACTATATGAAGCAAACCCCTCAAAACCATGGTGGTGTGGTCTCCCTCACGGAAGGTTTCTTAGGCCGCTGGTAGCAACTGTGCTTGTGTGGGGCTGTGGTGCAGAGACCAGGTAGGCTGCAAAGGGCCTTGAGAGAGCATCAAGTGCTTAGCCAATTTATGTGCTCTTAGCAATAAAATATGTGCAACTTTCACAGCTCTACATCCAGCTTTTCTTACAACAGAGTGAGGTCTTGTGGCTGCTGTCACCAGAGATATTTTCTGTACGGCTACTTATTGAACTTCTAAGAAAGTAACCAAAACCCATTAATCACTAGCATATTTCTTACTACTGTACCAGCCAAGGATTACTTCAACACTCACTTCAATGGATTGCTTAGATATGGATGTTTTCAAGGCTAAAGGTCTTGCAAGGCTCCTTTTATAAGCTTTCTGAAATCTAATCCATCACTAATTTTCATATGTCCTGCATAGCACTAAGCTAATGTAATGCATCACCACATAAATCCGTCTCTGATAAAATTATCACGGGTATTACCAAAACTCAAAGCATTATTCCTAATTACAAGTGCCTTTTCCAGATGTCTCACTATTTGAGACATAAGCCTGGTGTGTTCAAGAGGTTTTTTAGTTTAATGATGACTGGAATAGGAAGTTTAAGATGACACCTGGCAGCTTAGATTTTCCATGTCAGCGAAAATCACAGACAGAAATGGGACTTTTTTAATAACAGCTCTTAATAGAGAACAACTAGCTTCCTCCTTGTGTGTCCCCAGACTGAGTTTTTTGCCCAAGTTTCAGTACTTTTCATCCCTCGAGCCAACCTGTTTTCTCTAACACCATGTGAAACACTGACACGACTCCTTTGCACTTTCAACATTGATTTACCCAAATAATTTTGGTATTCTCTGCTACCTAGGATGTACAACCACCAATCTAAGCATCAACACTATCTGCTTCTGATTGCCTTGCTGGTTATCCAGCCATGATCTCCCACAGAGGAGAGAGGTAGTGGCATCCTCCAGCTAATTCTGGTACACACAATTGTACGCTCAGCTAAGACTGGACAGCTTTTTGTCTTTTCTGTCCTTGAGTCACTAAGAAATTTCTTATAAATGGTAGGAGAAGTACAAAATGAGAAGCCAGGCCAGGTCTACCATGTTATATGTTACAGGGAAAGCTTGTGTCCAGAAGTAGAGTCCAAGAAAAGCCAGCAAAAAATTGATTTTTCCAGTAAGTAAGTTTAAGGAAAGCTTGAAAATACGAGCCTCTTAGGACCTCACAGAATCAATACAATGCCCGAAAAGTATAAAAGAGGAGATAAACAAACTGGAAAGGAAGCCTTGTTAGTACATTGGCAAAAATTATGTTAATGTAGAAGTCTGATGGGTGAAGTCATATGCAATGACCGTGGCAAGACAAATGGTTATATCAAAGCCTGAAGACAAGAAAAGCCAAGTAAAAAATATACACCACATGAAGTGAGCAGTGATTCAGACAAGGAGACTGTGCAAGTATCTGACATTACCCCAGCAAAACAGTACAAATAAATTCTATACATTAGGCTACTTCAGATGCAAGAACTGGCCTCACACAGCCCCTGGGAAGCAGAACACAGAGGAGGAGCTGCAGGGGGTTACCTGCAGGGAGTCTGAATAACTTACCCAGGAATAAATGAGTTGAATAGTGTGTAATGCAGCTGCATCACATCTGTACTTTGCCAAAGCTGTAAAACAAAGCTGAGCCAGCAGTTCAGAATTGAAGATGGCTGCAGAAAGCAAAAGCAGACACAAATTTACAGAGAAACCAAGGACTCAAAACCATCTCTAAGAGATGTTTTGTTTTAACCTAATACACCTGTCACTTTGAAGTCCATGAATACCATCACCAGTACAGTAGCACTGCACATGAAAGGAATATGAAATTCACCTTTGGCTGGCTAAGTATCATCTATTCAAGACTGCTCAGTGCTTCTGGGTATGAAGCTATTTCAGGTATTTCTGAAATTATGAGATGCCCAGGCAGCTGGGCTCTTGCCTTCATCAGCAGTGAGGGTGGTTACTTTCTGAAAACAAACTTTATTGGGGCTTGCAATGGGGCAGACTCTCCCCGCAAGGTTATTGAATGTGAGTCCCATGACAATTCTTAAAATTGCAAGCTGCCAGCCAGGTTTCCCAAGCCAGCAGGTTTCCAACAAGAAGTGCTTGTTTTATTTACAGGTTACTATTAAAGACAAGACTTGCGTTACATTATTAAATTAATATTGCTGAGCATGATGTGACCAGAATAGCTATTTATGCCTCATAGCCATAAATGATTTATGCCAAGCCCACCTCCAGCGCTCCCCCTTGTACTACCTCATCTGTGCTGACATTTCTTCGTGAATATTTAAGGTAATGTCTGCTCTCATCTCTTGTTCAAAACCAAACACAAGCATTCTGCAGAGCACGAGGGGCAGTTGCTATTCAACACACAGAACACCGACAAGCAATGAATGCTGCAACTAATGGATACAGCACCAGTTTATTTGCTGAAAGGTAATCCTTGCAAGGCTGCTTTGGGGTGTGTGTTCTACAACTCTCACCAGCAAGCCTTTAAAACTTTACCTGGAAAGTGAATGCAAATATTGGAGCCCTGTTACAGCCTTTCCTTATTTAAGTATGGGAACATTTGATGGGGCAGAAGTTAAGTGGTGGTGGTGTGAAGGGCATCTGGTTGGCTCAGCCTCTGGTAGAAAATTCGCCATCCCAGAGCAGGCGTGTGAGCAAGGGCTGAGCCTTTTGGAGACCTTCCCTCCATCCTAGGGTCTGCTCAGGAGTTTGTCTTTCCCAGAAGGGCAGCTCTGCTCTGTGTGCCAGCACAGCTATTTGAGCGTGCACCAAATAAATGACAGCAGAGCTCATTCCTCCACGTATGCACTGACCTTGCGTGACAGAGTTGGTAGCAAAAGACATTTCAAGACACTCCTGAATAGGGACACCAGTTAATTTGTTCATTTACTGAAATGACACCTCACTGCCTGCAGGGCCGTGTATTATGCCACTTTTAAACCTTCTCAAGCAATACATATTGATGTATAAAAAACATACTCTGTGCAGCTATATTTGTGTGTTCTTCTCATTGTGACCTCCTGGCATATGATTGGCTGTCAAAACCACAGTAATCTGTCCCCAGTGCCTGCAGGGTTTGTGCTGCAGAGCTACTGGGAGATGCACATGATGTAGGAGGGACGGGGCACCGGGATTATGATTAGCAACTGCGTTTGGCACACTGCACATGTTAAAACAATCTCTATCCTGCTTCTGCATACCCTGAGTGAGGTATTGGAAATAATTGGGCCTGTAAAATAAAGGCAGGCTCGAGGCACAGGGCCCGTCATTCTCACAGGACACTGTGTCCTGCTGCATCCTCCTTCCCTCCCTCCACCTGCTCTACTTCAACCCTCCCACAGGGCTGCAAAAATCCCCTGGCTGAGCAGTGGCAATAGGAAGGATACTGGATACCCTCCATCTTCCCCCTCCCCCACCTACCACATCTGCTTTGTCCCCCTCTGTTGTGGTTTAACCCAGCAGGCAGCAAAACACCACACATAGCCTCGCTGATTCGCCACCCAGTGGGATGGGGAAGAGAACCAGAAAAAGGTAAATGTCATAGGTTAAGATAAAACCGTCAAATAGGACAGAAAGGGAAAATAATAATAAGAATAACAGACCATATAAAACAAGTGATGCACAATGCAATTGCTCACCACCCGTTGACTGATACCTAGCCGGTTCCTGAGCAACAATTGTTGCCCTCCCAGCCAACTCCGTGAGCTCATATACTGAGGATGATGTCATATGGTATTAAATATCCCTTTGGCCAGTTTGCGTCAGGCTTCCTGGCTGCGTCCCCTCCCAGTTTCTTGTTCACCAACAGCCTCCTTGCTGGAAAGTCCTTGATTAACCATAAATGTTGCTTTGCAACAACCAAAACATCAGCATATTATCAACATTATTCTCATACTAAATCCAAAGCACAGCACTATACCAGCTACTCAGAAGAAAATTAACTCTTTCCCAACTGAAACCAGGACACCATCTTGCAGCATCACCCAGCACTGGGCTGAGTTCATGGCTTACCTTCACTAGGATGCATGCCGGTGAAAGGGAGAGGGTTCTGCCAGCTTTACAAAGCCCTTCATGTCTTAGGCACTACAACGAGATATCACCATTTAGGCAAAATACTGTGAGTATGTCTGTCCCCCTACTCCCTTTTCTTACTGTAGCTCAGAGTTGAGTCAGAGTCCTGTTCCTTCTTCCTGGCTTGCATTTTACACCCTGTGAGTGGAAAATGGGGTGTCATAGGACCATTTGCGATGGAGGTAACTGCTCCTTTCCTCCTCCCCATGTTTCTTTGGTTCATTTGTTGCAGTGACATTTGCTTGGAGAGTGGTCCCTGTTTTTGAAAAGCTCTCCATGTTTATAACCCCCTGGAAACAATGCTGTATCTTTGCCCATCTTTCTTTGGCATCTTTCTTCATCTCTAGCAGTGTCAGAGCAGCACCAGAGCAGCCCCAGCTGCAGGAGAAGGGACCCAACTGCTGCCCTTGGTCCATGTTAGGATGCGGAGAGAAGTCACATTGGGGACAGTCTCACTGAGACTGGGGCTGTTCTTGTGCGCTGTGTCACCATGGGCTCTGGCCGCAACATTACTGTCTGTTCAGAACATCCTCTTAAATAAAATCCTGTGCATTGTTTCCAATTTTTACATCTAGGGACTCTTCCAGCAAACCTCCCATTACTCCTTTGAAAGGAAAGAAATACTGTAAGTGCTCCCAAGATTATTAATGAGATAAACATTTCAGTTGTGCAAACCTATGAATATTCACCCACATGAAGTTGGGCTTTTGTTGCAGTCAGCTCTTGATTAAGGTGTTGGACAAAGCAGACATTCTCGAGGATACTTCGTATGTGTGTTTGGGGACTAAATAATAACCTTCATCATTGCTGTAGTTGACAATACTCATTTCAATGTATATGAGAAATTATGTTCTTCAAAATACGAAACAAAAAATTACGGGGATTTTGTGGTTATATAGTTGAAATATGCTTATAGAAATAGCTGGAAAATGTTCTGTTGGTTGGTCTCAGCTTGTCTCCCTTTTAAGGGGAAACAGTGAAGGAAGTACAGGCTGATTTGAACCTACAGACGATCTAACAAAATGCTGGTGCTCAGCACTGCAGTTTACAAAAGAGGATGTTCAGTTTAATTAAAAAACAAAAAATGCTCACTGCAAGCAGTGATATCACAGCACAATCTGCAGATCCTCTGTGCTGCTTTGCTGGCACAAAGAGCCGCCAAGTGATGAAGAGCTTTGGGACAGACTGAACAAGGCGTGTTGTGCCTTCAGAGGCTGCTGCCCATTGCTCACCAGTCCCTGGGCAACAGCAAACTGGGCACCGCAGACCCCTGGCTCTGCTCCAACTCAGCCTTTGCTGGCACCCTGCACCATACAGCAGAAGAGAGCTTGTGCCAAAGAAAATGCATCATAGTGCAGTCTGCTGGCAGCTTGTTCTCTCTATTACAACTGAGATGTTCGAAATACATCCCTGTTTTTGTTCACTGGAATGCTGGCAACAAAGCAGGGAATCTAGGGGAGCATCACATTGAGAATAATGACAGGCTAAATGTGATTTTCATTGCAGCCACATTAGCGTGATTAGAGAAGGTGGTCACAGTGCTAGAGGAATTTTCTGTCCTCTCTCAGTTTTCCATTACTAGAGACATTAATCCAAAACCAAACTTATCCCTTCTTCCCAATATCTTAGATCTTTTATTCTCCTTCCCTACTGCAGTCTGTGAGCTTTCAGCTTTCTGGCATGCTGCAGATGATTTTTAAATCATCATCAGATGATAGTCATGGATAGTTAATACTCATGGGTGTATTTTCTGTGTATAGGTTTCCAAGCACAGGGACCACCTTCCTCACTACACACCACCTAAATACAGAAATCTTCACCTGAAGGACTGTCCCGCAATATTGTAAAGACAGAGCAGCTTTTGAGCCATTCTGTGCAGTCATGAACCATGTTTCACATCCCTAAAGCATATGGGAAATTGGCAAAGGGTCTCCCCACTTCAGAAAATGGAGAGAAATCCTCTGTCTGAAGGACGGAAAGATAAGGAGTGGGCAAGGGCAAATGGTGCCCAGGGAGATAATCACCCAAACTTAGGAAGCAAGAACCTTGAAGGGAACAGGAAACTGAGCTTGGATAATTTTCCAATTCATTAACTATTGAAATAGAGCAAATTCCACATCTGGACCTGGCTTCATTAAATTGCATGTTTGAGTCACATGGACATCTTACTGCCTAAGCTCATCCCTCTCTAACCAGACCAGAGAGCCTGTCCCATAGAGAGACAGTCACTCAGCAGTGCTGTCCCATTGCAGACGTCCCCATCAAGCAGCTCCAAGTTGCCCATCCAAGATTTAGTACCAGCCTTTTGAACTCAACTCCACTTTTCAAAGCCATGGCAGCCCACATTACCTCACGCCCTGAAATCCTGGAGGTGAAACGAGCATCATCTGCCTGCACAGAGCTAACATAGCTTGGAAATGCTGCTGCTTCTGCTCTTCCATCACACGCCAAGCACCAGGCTGCAACAGGACTGTTGGCTGTTAAATTGTGCAGCGCATAAACCTCTCCATGATTTCTGACAGCTCAAAAAGTTTGTGGCCAGGAGAGCCAAACAACAATGACAAAAAAAGTAGATACACGTATTTAGTCACCCTCAGTCCATATTTAGGCACCTACGTACATTGCCCACTTTCCAGCTGGGACAGACAGGATTTTAGCTGCAAGGAACTGAGATCAAGCTTAGCAGGATGCCTACACACTTCAGCATCCCCCACACTTAATACCCATGATTGTTACAACATAGCAACTGGTCTGTAATTAGTACAGACATTGCCAGAGCTGCCTTTGTGTTACTTATGAGTCATGCTACTAAAATATTCTTTATTCATTATCCAAGTCCTTTTAATTTCAGTGCCAGGCATTACCATGTTGCAAGCTACATAGGACTCTGTCAGGCTTGTGAAAGCCAAGTTCTTTCTGATAGGAATCTCCATATTTAATTTGATGAAGAGTTACTTTACAAAAGAGCAAGATCAAAAAGGTTCATCTCTGCACAAAAGAAGAAAGAAAAACTTAAATGCCTCTCAAAGTGAGGAATTTTCATCTTGTTGCTTCTCCAGACACCCATCTATTGTTAGAAGAACCACTTTCAACCTTGGCTTAAGCTGTTCTGTCAGTTAATTAAATATTTGTATTTTAATGCCTTTCTAGTTAACTAGCGAGGAAAAAGACTTATGAAAAACTCAAACTGAATATAAAACTTTTTTCATCTTTAATGTAATATATGGAACAGAAAGGCAAAAACAGAGTTGAAATATATTATGACAGAAAATAAAAGTAATATTAGAAAATTGCTTTGGGCAGATTCTGTTCTAGGCCACTAGTATTTACTAAGATTTATTTTTTTATTCATCATGTTATTAAATCACTGGGTTGGAAACTCCTTGGGTCATTTCAAACTACTGTCTCATTGATTTCTTTTTCCTAAAGCATCCTTAATATAGGATTGTCATTAGAGCCGATGACAATGATTCCTCAGTTTCCCTGGGCAGTAGACTAATTGTCTAGATGTTCTGTTTCTGTTGAAGAGGAACACTGACAGATTAATTCAGGTCTCAAGATCAGGTTTGTAAATAAATGGGCAGATTACAGAAAAAAAATAAACTGACATAATTAGAAAAGTTCTTGTAAAAAAAAAACCAAAACAGTAGAAAATGTGTGTATCAGTTTGCTGTTTCCCGGCTTTTGAGCAGTCAGAGGGATGCAGGGAGTAAGCAGGGACCGCAGCACAGCAGGAGAGCATCCCTCGGCACAGCAGGGTGCTTGGGTGCCAAGGTCCTGCGTGCTAAATTACTACTGTTTTAAAGAACGTACATTTTGGTGCTTTAAATTACATCTATTATTTCTTACTGCTGGAACGCAAGTTGCAGACAGAACTTTCTCCCCTGAGTCTAATATTTTACGGGAATGGTGTTTTCCTATTCAGTTAATTTCATGATCTCATCATGTTCTGCATTTCTAAAATCTGTTAACTTCTTTTTTTTTTTGAAAGTTGCTATTATTTTCAGATTTATCTGTATACTTTAAAGGCTTAGTATTACCACAAAGTGGAATTCATTGCTTTTTATTTTGGAAAATATACTCTCAAGTCCCTCTGCTTCTGAAGTCGAAAGAGTAGCTTCAATTTATTTCTGCAGTTTCCTCATTCCTTTTTCAATGAGCATACAGCCTTTGTCCTGCAAACAGAAAACCCTGCACTTTCCTTTTTAGCATATCCAGCTGGTTAATGGCTTCTAACTCTACTGTTCTGCTTCTGTTTTCTACTCCTTTTTACTCTTTGGTAATTTATTTAGCATTTCTCTTTAGCCTTTTGAAAACTGCTCTATTTATGCTTCAGAGAGCAACCATTCTCCCTCCCAGAGCTGGAGCATTTTCTTCTGAGCCAAGCAAGCACTAGAGAAGGGAAAAGGCCAACCCTGGTACATGTTGGTGCAACACTGGACCAATGTAACAAGATTATTGATGTTAGTGATGCCTGAGATGAGCCTATAATGTATTATCTGTGTCAGAGGGAATCCATCTGCAATCGAGAATAATATTTGAACTATCCAGTTTAGCAATCTAATTATTTCCCAATTAGAAAGGACATGGCAGAAATGCAGTACAGTGTGCCATCAAGAAGACAGAAAGAAAACTTCCAAAGCATTAATCTAGAAATAAAATTAAATTTCTATTTTTAAGCTGGATCAATTTTTTTTTTTTTCCGCTTGTCATCCATCTTCTTCCTTTCAATAGAATCCCTGGGTGCATCTATTTCTGAAAGCACAAAAGCTCGGCACTGGAACGTAACTACTGCCTTTCAGGAAAAAACAGACTCAGTGGCATCGTTTCCTGCAACCATTACAGACCCGGGAAAACACATCCATGTCTGTATGGGGAATGGCATCAGCTGCTTCTGCCAGATCAAAACCCAGCAGCAGTGGGTTCCTTTGCCCTTTAGCATGTGCTTTTGACCCGTACTAAAAGCACATGCACCTGGTTAAAGACCTGTCAGTCAGTTTAGGGCATCATTAGCCTTGAGCAAGAGAGGTAGGTAAGTAAAAGTTTCAGCTACAGGAATGATGGCAGCTGCTGTATCCAAATCTACCACTGAAGGAGTTTAAAATAATGGAAAATAATGCAAAACTACTTTTGAGATCCAGAATAAGCTTCTCTATACCACTAACAGACACTAAATTGTAACTTTCTTCATTAACTCATCTTGCTACAGAAGAAATGGGGTTTCAGAGGGAATTCAGAAATCATTTCTTCCACATGAAAAATTTGTGCACTTAATTTGTTGCAGTAAACCAGCATTCTGAATGCTGAGGAGCTCTGTGTTAGCCAGATGATGAAACAGCATCTGCTTTAAATGCTTTTTTTTCTCCATTTAAGTAGTAAAATATTTCCATTTCAGTTATGAGATGAAAAGCATAATGGAGAAAATCAAAGAAGAAATGCCTGGTTTTCTAACCAGGGCTTTAGAGTGAAATAACGGATACTGCCAGATTCAGCACAGAAGAAAATTACAGAGAATTCTTTTACAAAAATTGTTACAATGAACAAATACAGTAAAAGTGTTTGGAGGAGTATATAGCACACAAGTGGGATTTCAAAACAACATAAGGGACCTATATATACAGAGATACATCTCTTTTATTACCCAAATGTTAGACTTGTCTTGGATCTAAAACCAAACATTGGCAATGAAAGGATTTACAGACTCAGGAGCCTGAAATCTGAGTGTGGCTTCCACAGATTTCCAGGTATCCAGAATAAGACAGTAATGGGAAACCACAGCCTCATAGTTGTGCCTACCATCAGCTCTGTACATTGATAACATCTCCCCCATTAAAAGTCCCTCCAATAACACATGTGCAAGATATAACTTGCATAGAAAGGGGGACAGCGAGGTCAGTGCTGGTGTGGCACAAGAGAAAATGGATGACTGCAGAGCATACTTCTTTTTGTTGCAACATTTTGGCAGAGTTCTGAGCACAGAAAAGGCACCATTCCCAACAATGATGGGAAGGTGTAACAGCTGTCTACTATTTATTATTCATGGTTAACACAATATTTTGGGCTTAGTCACAGAGTGGCAAACTCTCTTGGCATTGCAGATGCTCTTCTCCCTAATGCATGCAACACATAGGACTGGAGAACCAGCACCTATAAATGTTCACATATTAAAGATGTAATATAAAGAAGCAGTGAACATGAATGTGAGGGAGCCCTGACTGAATCTTCTGCTCCTTTAGAGGAGTTTCCAAAGTCTTTCTCTGCTTTTCAATATTCTGTCTTGCTGGAAGATGGTGTCTCAGTGAGGTGTTTTGTGCTTTTCTCTGGAGGAGAGAACTTTGTCCCCATAGGAAACTAACCATAGATATCAGACAAAGTCAGTGTGCAGATTTGTATCCTCATTATCTGCTTCAGCTGCTAGAAGTATCATGAGGAGAAATCATGGAGGGAGTTGTATGTATGTCTATAAACAGCCAAAAAAAGCAGAAAACAACGTTTATCAGGACTTTTTGCTGTAATAAGCTAAGTGTTGTTAAAAACTGGTTATAGAACATACCCATCTGATCACTATTTATAATTTCAAAACACCATCCTGGTTATACCCTGCACACTCTGCTTAGCAGCCATCTCAAAGCAGTCACGAATTTCTCAGTAAAGAGAAATCAGAACATGCCGATTCATTTACCAGTGCACTCAAAGCTTTGCCGCTATCAAATTGTATCCACCCATCAGAGTTGCTTGAGTTATAGAAAGCACAAGATAGTGTCAGGGAAGAAAATATGTCTCCCTAAGAAAAAGTTACAGAAGTGATCTTGTTGGAAACAGCTGAGCAGCATGGATAATGAGAGTCCTCTGGAAATGTCAGCGGGTTTAGCAGAGACTCTCAGACCAATGCTGGTAGAGTTCAGCCACCTCTTGCCATTCAAATGTTATCACAATAATCCTGTAAGTTTTTAAATTGAAAAAATAATAAGTACTACATCAAAATTAATAATTGGCTTGTACTGAGAAAGCAGCTAACCATAATATAAAGGACCTTTACAGCATCACAGACATATTTTTGACATAGTAATGACTACTGGGAAACGTTTATGCTTGTCTCTGTTCTGCTGCCAGCCTAATCAGATCAGCATCGCTAATAAAACATATTTCCATCTAGCTGGGTTTGAGCTTGCAAATGTGTGTGCAGCTCAAGTCAGGGAAAAAAGAAGAAAACAATTCTTCCTACTCTACTCTTCACAGGTTTCAGGAGAGGGTTGACACCAACTTGTAGGAAACCAGATTTAAATCCTGACCGAGATCCACAGAGCCACGGGTGAGCAGGGTGAGCCCACTGCTGAGCCCTGTTTCACCCACCTTTGCTAAGCTTTGCTGTGCAGAGAGAAGCTGCTGCAGGGCCCTGTCCAGCTGGGCTTGCACAGAGGAGCTGGAACCTCGGCTTGGCCTGGGCAGAGCGCGGTGTCTGTGTGACCGATTCCACCTTCCTCAGTGTCCCTGGGCTGGACCAGTCCTGCGTGGGCGCTCTCCAGGCATACATACTGGCTTAAATTGCCTCTGCATGAAATTCCCTAAATTACTGCTAGGACTGATATTATCAAGTACATTTTGTTAGTGTAATAAAATATCGTTATCATCTATGAAGGAAAGCCAGATGTGCAGCAGATGAAGCTGTCCAGGAGAGCGCTGGTGACAGCACTGCAGATCAACTTAGATGCAATAAATTTGTGAATAACAATGCTAACCAAAGGAGCAGATGTGCCAGTCTCCCAGCTTGGGTTTGGATGCTGCATCTCCTGACACCTTTAATCCTCCATCTCTCTGCCACATTTAGCTGTGAATTTAGCCTGTCACCAGACTGAGGGTTATCCAGCACAGACAGCAGTCACACCATGCTCACCATGCACTGATGGTGAAGAGCAAGCAATACCTCAGTGCACGTTCAGGAGGCGTCCTGCCGTGCTTTGCTCAGTTAATAAATTCATTTTTTCATCTTGGCAGCCCTGAGATGCTTTATTCTTGCCTGCGTGCTGGAGTGTCGGTTTGTATGACTACAAGGACCGACTTACTGCAGAAAAGCAGCTATCATGCTGATTTTCTTTAAGTGTTCCTAAGTGACCTTTCATAAAAGATATAAATAATGTAGCCCACCACTTCCCTGATAAATACCTTTTCTAGCATTTTTACTGCACAGCTGTAAATACATCACTTGGTATCGTTCACATAGAGTCTACTTAGAGATCTTTCCACCAGCCATATTTCATCTTGCAACAGGTGGAATATTGACAAAATATGTGGTCTTCGAGGGAAGATGTGTTGGCCAGCTGGTCTAAATCTATCACTTAAAAGAAGAACTGTCCCATCAAAATACAGGTGTTTCAGAACGATCATGCTACCTTGGCTCAATTTTCAAGAATACCTGGCTGTCCATAGTTTTTACTATGCCTGGAGCTGATACTGTGAGGGACACCAAGGCTATTTGATATAGTGTTTTATGGAAGTGGTAAATTTAAAAATAACACAATAAATACTGTGCTTGTGAGTTATGGTATTTAGACTCATTGTGAGTCAGCTTTGGCAAAGTAACTCCACAGGCCACATCACGCCTTTGGGTGTTTACCTAGTGAGGGTTTCTAACCCCAAGAGCTGCCCAACGCACCCTTCCTGACAGGACCACACTCAGCATCACTCAGCAGCTGGGCATTAACTGACTGTGCTTCATATTTTACTCCCCCGAACACCTGGAAATGGATTAACTCTCAGAGAAATTTAAACACAGCACTTCCAAATTGCACTGCTCTCAAGGGACCCCCAAGGTGCATGGCACTTGCTGGAACCAAAATGCCAGTAGGACATTCTGGTTCCATATCGCTGCAGATTTTGCCACAGTTCTGTCCCAAATACAGGGCTGCGATGTGGTCCCTTTGCACACTTCCTCTCTTTCCACACTTGCTAGACTGAAAGAGCCCTCTAATATATATCCATTGAATTAAACCACCAGGCACCAACACCGTGATAGAAAATGCAGGTGATGCCTGGAAACAGGGAATCACCAAAGCCATTAAGGGGTTTTCATGTGCTTCATCATAATTTCTTAAGATGAAGCTGAGTTGCATCTTTAGATGGGTAACATTACAAGGTCACATATAGTGCACAACCCCTCAGTAGCTGCCCCCTGATAATGTCACATTCATAAAGTCAAAGATTATTTTGCTTTTTGTGATATCTTATGCTAGGCTCAAACATAGGAAGAAGGAAAAAAAAAAAAGCCTGTTTTGCACATCACTAGCTACTAGGTTATGTCTGGTTACATCACAACAGCTGACATAAAGTAAACCAAAGTAAGCAGACAAAATGTGACACAAATGTCATGTTGCAGCAGATTTAAAAGGAATTGGCAGCTTTTACACCATGGATGAAAACTACCAAGTTAAATCATCATACTAGTAGACCTTCAGGATAAAGCAATAGTAGCCACCAAGTACAACCCACATTTTCATACTCTAATGGCGCATTTCTAGCTATGAAATGACCATTTTTACTCTCTGTTATGCTCCTATTCCTTCCTAAAAGACATACAAACACAATGAGGGCTGACCTTAACAAAGCACACATCAGCAGGGAATTAATCTGCTGAAAAATGAATAAAACATACAGCCTCTCTCAGAAAAAAAGCACCAAAATCAATAGCAATCTTTCTATTGATTCAAATAGGAAATGGATCAAGGTCTCCATGCCTCAGCAAATATTTTTACTGTACAACTAGTTTCCCATCAGAAGAAAAGCATATTTTTTTTCGTAGGCCAGGGGGGGAAAAGCAGAGCAAATTTCATGTAACAGAGCAAACATTACAAAGAAGCAGCAGCACTCAAGTGATGTATCAAGAGCTAGTACTATGTTTGATTTTTCCATGTTTTCTTCATTTTCTATTCACATAGAAATTTTACACTGAGGAAAGAGCAAGACTGATGTTTGCACCAGCAGCACAACCACGACTCGTGTACATACCCCTCTTAGCTACATCTGGCAGAGAAACAAGGTACCTGGGCATCACAGAACCCACTGGACACTGACCCCCTCATCACTCACCTTCTGGAGCAGAAAACAGCTCTGGGACTTTCAGAGCTCCCTTACTGCTGGTTTCTAAACTAGAAATTTCAGAGCCACATTATGTTAATGTTACAGAGGAGCCTAACAGTCTTCTGCAGAAACTCCCCTTAGCCACAGCTGCAGCTTATATGAATTACTTTCAGCAGGCTGAGGGTATTTATCATGCAGTGGCTTAGTAATGTTCTGCCTTTACAGCAGATTATTGTCATGAGGTGGAAACTCTCATGCCATGCTAATAAGATAATGCTCTGGTTACACAGTTGGTTAACAACTTTTGTTACAAAGAGAACCCGAGTCAAAACTACAGAACTGCAGCCTGACAGAGGAAAGAAAATAGACAGCATCAGCACTGCCTGCATCCCTCCTTTGTCACCTGCTCCCCAGCACACTGCAGTGCTGAGCTGCAGCAGCACCGGGAAAGCACGAGCTGGCTGAGGGATTTTGTTCCTCAAAATACATCACCTAGATGGTTTTCTTACATATGATTTTCTTCCTCTCACAATATCATCTATACATCAGAAAAATTTTCCTTCCCTGGTTTGCATGCCTTAGAATGAAAGAAAAAGGACAGGTATCCCTGCAGGGATGCTGAGCAGTGAGCTGAAAGTGCTTGTCATAAGTGCCAGGAATTAAAAGGACACTGTCCAGGTCATGTCGTTCTCTACAAACTTTCAGTAACATCCTCCTTAGCTTTGCATCCATCACATAATAATGCTTCAGAAGAGGGATTGTGTTTAACAGCCCTCTTATACCAGACCTTGCTCTGCCATGCCACTCATTTTACAATTAATCTTCTCTTACTACTTGTTGAGAGCAAAGGTTCATCTTGCTTGCTTTTTTTTCCCTAAAGGCTCTCATCGTTCCACCTTTCAGCCCAGCTCTGGGGGAAGAGCGCACACATAGGGGCATGCTGGGGGCAGAGGTGCAGTTTGATAATTGTTGAAGTAATGTTCAACTAAGATTTTTCAGTATATTAAAAAAGGTACCTGCGCTTTTCTCCAGGCTCCCTGCAGCAGCTGCTGGCAAGGGCAGGTTGCATGGAAGAAAGGCCACATCACTGAAGCCAGTACTGCCCGGTGAGTTTGTCTTTTGTACAGAAACTCCAATAAAGGGCAGTCAAACAAATCAGATACTTTCTCTGACATGGAAGCACTTCTGGCTTATCCTCTCGATCCTTCAGATTGTTATTCACTGTGTGCATTAGAGCAGTGCCTGTAGATGGACCCAAGCAAAGGTATTAATTCAATAATGAATCTGGCAGTTTACCAGTAGACTAAGACTCAAATTGCAAAACAATTCATCTTAGAACCTGTTTATAAGTGAAAAATAGGTATCTTGAGGCTGGTAACCTTTTAGAAACACCACAGTGACAGAATCTACATGACAGGTTTGATATTAATTTTGCCCACTGTATAAACATTGATGGGTTTAATGCTTAACATAGCAGACTTAATCTTCTTAGCAGGTACATTTCCAGATCTAGAGCTGTGCTGATTGCAAGGTCCCCCCCCACCCCGCCCCAGCACAGCGATGATGAGGCACAGTGCTCAAGGTGTCATTTAGAGTCATTAGTCCTTGAAAGGAAAAAGTTAATTGACAAGTGTTCACTAATGTTGTGTGCTTGAACATCTCAGGGGAATTGCCCAATTAATATACTCTCAACCAAGCAGATTCAGGATCATTAAGAACCCCTGACACGTTAAAGAAGGCACAGGGAAGGCACACAAGCAAACCAGGACTCGTGTGATCTCATTGCCCTTGTCGTGATGGGTTAAATGAGACACCCTGGCACTGCTGCTGCGCTTCCACTCTAACAGATCCCCTGCACATCTCCGTGATCAGGACGAAAAGGAAGCAAAGAGCAGGAATTCAATCTGTTTACTTTTAGAACCTGATCTTCTGACCAGCTCTTCCAAGAAGGGCTGTGTCCGTGGAGGCTCGGAGCCCATCTCCACCAGCCAGATGAGTAATTCATAACTCCTTTTCTTCAATGTCAAAGCTAACTGCACAAAGGACATGCAATATTGAGAAAGACCCAATTTTACTGACACTATGAAGGATGAAGGAAGCAAGAGAGGAAAGGAATAGTAAAAAATCTGTACAATGGTTTGCTCTGTTTTCTGGCTTCTGGACAGCTCCAGTTTGTTTATTCCATCTGTACATATCTGTTTACCTTTAGATAACTTTGCTAGTGAAAGTTTTTTCTCACTCTTAAAATAAAGAATTTTTTAATCTAATTGTTGAAGTTACTGAGCTGCCCTGCAAATTTTCTATTTTGAACTAGAGCCACACTCAGTCAGTCCCACCAAAGCAAATCATTTGACCCGAATTCTAAAAATAAATTCCCTCCTGAAAGCTGAATGCAAATGCACCAACCCATATTGTCCAGCCTGCTGAAACTGTGTTTTTATAATGGAAATATGCAAAGCCCTTAGCAATAGTGATGCAAAGTAAGCTGCTGTCTTTTGTTTTTTGTGAGGCTTTTTGCCAAGGCTATTCTGAAATCCAGAGGTCAGTACTTAGATGGCTTGGTGACAAGAGAATTAACTGCACAAAGATCAGGTGATATTAGAATAATAATAATAAGAATAATAATAAAAGCTTACTGGGAAAAAATAGAAACATTCAATAATGTATGAAGCATAGATGTACCATTTCTTAAAGAGCTGGAATGCTATTTTTACTTTTGCACTGGCAAATAGATGCAAGAAAAAAAAAGGACTTTGTGCTATTAACAAACATTCTTTGAAAAAAATTATGATCAGATCTCTACGATAAAATTTTTGAAGATCTATTATATAGAATGAGACAACATATATATTAACTGCCTGTTACTTGCAACCATGCAAGTCATTTCCCTATGCCTCTCCTTTCTGTTTTGGCTGCAAACCCACATGTCACAGAGTGTATCTCACTGCCTGCACTATAAAACAATGGTAGTTTTGCTGCTGAGCTGCTGTGCTTAAATCAAGCCCTATGTATTTTAATAAATATAAAATCACATAGTAGCTCAGTACTGTAATCCTGATGGGACTGTCATCAGTACTGTAGCCTGGTAGCAACTGTACCCCAGCACCCAGGATTTGTATTTCTGCTCAGCGCTGGCTAGAGCAGGACCCTAGTTTGCTTTGACCAGTGTGGATTAGGCCTCTTTTGTCTGTCCTGGTGATATTTATACATGCTGTTTCTCAGGGGAGGTCTTGATACAGGCAAAATACACCATCAGACTTTCTACAAGGGCTTGATCTTGCAAACTCCTGACTGGGTGAGACCCTGGGTTCACTGGTGCAGAGCGAGGTCTGGCTGCACTAAGCCAGGGACAAAAGGAGCATCTCAGAGAAGACCTGTTTGCTGCCACGTCTCTAAATCTCTCTGAGCAGAGGTGGAGGCTGCAGGAGCGCAAGCCCAGGCTGTCAAAGAGCAAAAATCACCATTCTCCCAGCACAGCACTTGTTTTAGACACTATAACCAATGTCCAGATCTGGAAGGACACTGGAGTGATGAGGGTTTACAGGCAGAACTGAACCCCTGGGAGAGGACTCGCAGCAGCTCCTCAGGTACCTTCTGCAGAGACCAGGTTTCCTGCCTGAGCCATTTACCTCTTTCTGAGGATGCATTTGTCAATATGAACATCTCATGAAACATGGATGAAATACCCTCTGCAGCGGTGTTCCCATCCACCCATGCTGACACGTGGCAGGATGAGGCTCAGGATGTTCTCCAGCTATGCCAAGCTCACCCAATGCCAAGGAGGCCAGCACAGTCACCCAAAAATACCACCCAGAATAATTGATTATTCACTTGCGCTCTGCCTTGGCTCTCAGAAGTACTTTTTTTCTGCCGAAAGTGTACAAATGTATTTAGTAAAGCTGATGTATCTTAAGACTAGAAACTTTGCAACTCCATCATTGTTATTTGCTTCAGAGAGACAATGTATCTCTGAGTCAGTGCAAAGAAAGGACTTTTCTTGTATTTGAGTTAGAAAATGGTATTTGTGCATTTCAAAGGGAAATATTTAACCATATTCAGATGGGCTAAAAATTTTACTGGAAGTTCTTGTCTAGATTTATCATTTTAAACAAAAATCACTAAAAAGTAAGCCTTAAGAAAACTAACAAAATAAGACATCTCTGAATGCAAAACAGACAGAACTGTAGTTCTATACAGCAGCAAAGATACATTTATAATTTGAAAGAAAGAAAATACCCAACTTATTTGTAGTCTTTCTTTTAAGGGAAAAAAGGTTTTTTGTCACCATCAAAAAGAGAAACTCGGCACAGACCCGGTCAATCATGCAATCAATTTCCATTATTACTTTTTTTTTTTCTGAAAGCAACAAGCTTCTGTGAAGCTGTATTTGTTCCATTTTTCCTTGGGTGAATGATTTTGCATTAATAAGGAGATTATCAGTGAAAGTTATGCACATACTGATTTCTCAGCATGTCCTCTGTGTAACTGCAGGGTTTCTTTCCCTTCAAATGCAAGAGGTCAATAGTGAAAACAATGGTGCATACACCATGTTCACGTGCTCTGGTCAGTAGAAGACAAAGTTGAGATGACAGAGAAAATATATATTAGAGGATACTGCACAGCTATATGAGCCAGTATATGACCTCCAGGATCTTGCTCAATTTGGATCAAGATAGCTGCCATTATTGCTTTAAATGGCAAGATTTGGTTAGGATGCTGGGAAGTTTTACTTTCAAATGTTGCCTGTGATCCCATCTGAATTTAGCTGATAGCAGGATCAGTGCTTGTCAGAAGACCTCGGCAGCAGTCCTAGAACTTACTTTTCCGCCAACCAGAGATACTCATCACATACCAGCTGGATAAGAGCTCTCCTGGCATATGGAACTGGCATCATGCTACAGCTGAAGTACTGCAGGCACAGCAGAAGGTCCTGTCAAATCGATATTTTACTTTCATCCAGAGTCTAAGGATGTGTCCTGACCACTGCAATAATCTCCATGACTTCTCCTTGCTCTTTTGGAAAATGCAGCACTGGTTTACAACCCTGCATGGTAAACACCAGAAATGTGCCTCTGCAGAATGGGGCGCAGCAGCTAAACCCCTGCTGCAGGACACAGCTCAGTCCATCCATTGAATTTTCTGTGCACTCCCTCAAAAGCCTCTGGGAAGCCTCAGGAAACTTAATGTGAGGGCACCAAACACTGAACGTACCCGCTTTGTTTTTTGTGTGTTCAGCGACTTTGCTCTCAGCCCCATTCCCCAGCGGGATGCAGATGCTGGAAGCGGTGGTGGCACCGTTGGCCTTGCAGCAGGTGACAGCATGCCGAAGGCACAGGGAAGTGCTCTGACATGTGGGCAAACCCCTCAGCAACATCCATTTTCTTCTTCTTGCTTCTCAGGGGCCTGGAGTCCTCCTGGGTCTGGGCATGCAGTGAGACTATATAAGAATAACCAGTTTGTACAGGGACAAGCAAGAAGTGAGAGCAGCAGCAGGGTAAGTCACAAAAGAGATACAGGAGAAGAGAGGATTTCGTGCATTGAGGTGATCTGGGCTGCGGTTTTGCTTCTCTACCCTTGTTGGAGTGAAGATACAGTAACTGCTTGTATCAGTGGAGGAGAAAACCATGGCAACAGAAACTTAGTTCATACTTTAATTTATTGCCATCAAGATATTTGCCAAGTGCCAGGTCCCTGGGAAAAATGCATTTTTCATCAGTACTACATAGAAATTAGCATCAGAAGAATTAATGCACTTAATAACTGTCAAGGAATACCGAGAAATGTGCCTGAGACATAAAGACAACTGTATTTATGAGTCACTTTGACCTATAGCAAACATCAGCTAACTGGATAAATGTCAATGCAAGTTTGAATCATGATTTGATGTCATTTTAAATTTAAGTGAAGCAATGATTTTCTTTATTTAGCTAACGCCGGCAGTGACATAATGAACAAAGGGCACGAACTCCTGTTTGTATTGCAAATCTTTCAGCCTTAAATCTAGAGGAAGGTGAGAGCATTTCCCAGATGGGTCAAGTCATAAGCTACGGTGGCTATTTTGTACCCAGAAGAGAAGGATTGTGTAAAAGAGATGGAACCAGTCAGACCCTTTACAGCCTGAGGATTCACCCCATCTCCACCTCCTCACTTTTCCTCTTTCATCTAGGCAAGGCACAACTGAAGCCCTCTGGCATTGCTGTGCAAACACCTCCTAGCCAGGAGAGCTCTCATGAAACACAAGCAGCCAGTCAGACTCTGATTTCACAGGTGGTGAAGTAGCAACACAGAAAATTCATGAGTGGCTATAGGAGATCCATGGGTTAGTCTGCTGAGCTGAGTGCTCCTGAGCCCTCTCTGATGCTCTGTTCCCTGGCTTAACTCCAAGGTTATCCTCCTGCTACCCCACACTCCCAACAGCACAACTTCTCTGCATCGCTTTGGTATGTTCCTTCCCTCCCTATCACAGCCTGATAATTTGAAGTGACAGAAAACAAGCAAGCAGCTGCACAGAGCATCTCCAGGCTTTACATCCTTATCTCAAGAGAGTCCATGTCTTGGTTTTGGCACAGGGACAAAAAGAAGTAACTTTTTTCCCCAACACTAATGTTGAATCACAACTAATGTATTAAATATATAACACATGGGCTTAAATAAAATCAAGATGGCTAGAGGTAGCATCATATCCCTATGAATATTTTTGAAAGAACGTCAATCTCTGCTCTTTTTGTGCCTTTTTTTTTTTTTTAATATGCTTCATTGCTAACAGACAGCAACACTTACTGACAGCCATGTACTTCAGAACTCAGTCCTGGGTTTGCTTTCAGGACCTAAAGGGACCTTAGGAAATTTGAGTTGTGAGGGGTCTGTTTTCCCATCTAAAGCAACAGCTTCTTCCTACATTTCTAGAGGATGGTGTTTTCAGATATCTCCTGATCTGGGTCCAGACTTCCTCCTCCAAATGATCAAACGCCATTTGCTTATACTGAAGGCTGTATTGCTGAAATTAATTTTGCATATTAGTCTGTAAGCTGGTAACAAACTGACGACTTTATTCAGCTTCATTATTTTAGCAGAGAACTTTATCTAGTACCACATACAAAATGGCATCTTTACTATGAGAAAAATAGCAACTGATTCATTGTTCAGCTGATGGGAGGAATTACCTCCATCACTGTGTGATTCATCTTGATTCATCCCACGCCTGGAATCATGAAGGAATAACTTAAAGTCAACTCAATATATTGGTAAGCTCTAAACCAACTGCAGTCACTGGGCATTGCCATGGGCAATTGCGGAAAACCTATGCTTTGTATGTTTTGCTGATGGACAGAAGTAAAATGTGAGGATATCTTGGTTGCAAAGCAGCAGTACTGCAAAGATGAAATAGAGTTATAGAAATGGATGATGTTCCCTCAGCCACAGTTCACTGTGGAAAGACAGCTCTCAACAGAGAAGGCAGAAAAAGCAGCAAGCTGGAAGAAATGAATCAAAATTTTATTGTAGACAAAGCAAGATTTGTACAGGGAAAGAGTGACAAAAATTGAACTGTTAGATGTGCTGAGGAGACAAATAGGACTGGACATGGTAGATCATGCTAAAATAGTGCAAAGCCTGGTACGTGCCTGCCTGCACGTAAGACAAGCAGAGGGAAGGTAACAAAAGGAAAAACATGCAAGCCAGAAGCAAATATGGGGAAAGGTAAGTTAGAAAAGCAGCAACACAAAGCAGATAGTCCAGGACCCAGTAACACTGGAAAATGTAACATAGACAAAACGAGAACAACAACCAGGAAAATAACTCAAATACCAGAAGGATTCAGAACCCCTGATGGGGTGGCATAACACAGGTGACTTTATAGACAAATGGCCAAGTATTTATCTGCTACAGAGCACCATTTCTTTCAGGATCCTGCTATGGTCTGGACAAAAGGCTGCATGAGACAATAAGGCAGTGTATATTGTTCCCACGGCACAGCTTTACCGTGTCCAGGAGCATGGGGTTTTCTAACAGTGTTCTAGCACAGGCGAGAAAGCGTGTTGTGGTGCCAATGGGAACACCCACAGGGCAGCCCTATAGAATGGATCAGGTTATTGATTCACTAAGTGAATACTCTGAAACACTGTAATTGCTGTCTGGGCTGCATTATTGCAATATGAGGGTTTTAATGGAGAGTTAAGAGTAGTGCTGACCTTTAAATACCCTACGTATTCTAAGGCTACACTAGATGATTTTACAGTAATTATTTATTAGCATTATAAGTAAATGCATTATTATCATTCATGAATTCTGTAACAGTCAATTTGTTTCTCTGCCCAGAGCCTTGAAGTGCCTATTTCACAGTGTTTTTAGAGATGTAACCATAGGAACTAAGTGGTTGCCAACATAAACCTTCATAATTAATGATGATAAGCTTTCACTCTATTGAGTGATACTGAAATGTATACAGAGTCGATGAAATACACCTCAAGGGTCATGGGACCCTGAAGGCACCGACACATTGACTTACTGTATATAACACTTACATACTGCCTGAGTGAGGGCATCGGCTCAGCTGTGCGTTTTTGAAACTCTCCCACAAAGAAGCCCGCTGTGAAATGGAAGACCAAGAAGGCAGATTTTCTGCCCTGGAAAGCAGAGAAACCTCCGAGCTGCAGTGGAGACCAAGGACAGTGTCCCTGAGCCTCTCTCTCCCTGGGAGTGGGAAATAGCTGTGGAGAGGGGCCACAACCCCCAGGGGCAGTGGGAGCAGCAGGGCAGTGCCAGGTCCCATGCCCTGGATCATGCAGGGAGCTGCAGCACTGAAGGGTCTGGAGCAGCCCCCAGAGCTGGAGCCAACCTCCCTTCCACTGCAGAGGACCCACCTCAGGGGAGGTTTTTAGCTGTGGATACCTCCTTCAGGGCCAAGCACAAAAAGGCAGTCAAATAGCTTCTGTGGGGATCCTTCTCATGCCTGTCACACTGGGATCGATATGTCCATTGTGTTCCCCTCCAAAGAGTTCTTTTCCTAAGCACTGAGTGCTGGAGGGTAGAGAGCTCTGCTGCCGATGAACATCCTCAAGCAGGCGTGTGGTTTCCAAGCAATAACTTGGTTTTTCCTCTGAACCTATACAGGGACACAAACAGTCCATCCACAGAGCTGATAATTTTATATACCTATATACCAGTCCATGAAAGAATGCTTTTACCATTCTTACAGAGAAAGAAAAAAAATCAGTAACCACACAAATCGGGCTGGCAAACTGCTTTCTTGAAAAGGAGGGTATATTCACCAAAGTGAGGTGAGAGGAAGTCAAAGGCCTCTTGCAGATTGAGCCTGGCACTATGGCTCCAGAAAGCTCAGTTGTGAATTGCCAGATGGCCTGACCAGCCATGTGGGCTGCCTGTTTTAACACGCGTCGAAAAACACAGCCCAGCAAGGTGCACTGTTTGCTTGCAAACTGGCCCTGACTACTAGCAACAGATTGTAATACTTTGGGGGAGAAAGGGGAAGAAACCTACAGGGTTGAGATGCCTGTGAGATCTCCAGTACACTTTACTTATGAACAACTGCAGCTGCTCACACCAGGCGTAGCTAAATGCAAAGTGCATGGAGCAGCCAAGATGCCAAGCAACTGCACAAGCTGAGAAGCAGCATGTGCACTCAGAACCGGGGTCCAGCCCTGCTCCCCGGCCAGCTGGGATGGGAGAGCCGGCATGTCTATCAATCTGCAGGCAAAAGACACGGGAGCTTTTGAAAGTTGTGATAAAAGGCTCAGAGCATGTCTTGCAAGACGTCTTCATTTACTGCTTCAGAGAAATATCTGCAAGGATCAAATGTCCCTTAAAAACCAGAAACAAGATCCAGATGACTTTTCCCACAGCGTTTTAGTGTGGTAATTTGAGGCGTCTTTGTAAATGGTTCAGAGTTTCATGGGGTGGCTCTATCATAAGAAGATATGAGACTTCCCCATTTTTGAGATTCTTCCTAGAGGGATGCTGTAGAAGAAGATTGTGAGCATACTCCAATTTCAGAGATGGAAATAGTTATTTACCTACAAGGAAGTGGAGAACACGAGAACAGTCACTTGGAGCCTGACCAAAAGTGACTGAAGCCCCCGTGCTGCTGGGGAAGCTGCTTGGGGAGGGAGCACAGGGCAAGGCAAGCAGCAGGAGAGGGGCTGCAGGTACATCTCCCACCTTGCATCATACAGAGAGCAAGGGACTGCCTGAGCCAGTGGGATCAGCCCTGCAAAGGAACAGAACCGAGAGTTTGCCATGTAAATGTTTTCTGAAAGAAAACATCTGAAAACAGACACTGCAATAGTTTCCTTTTATCTTTGGGGAGTGCTACTACAGAGAGGTGAAGTGCTTCAGGAGAGAGATAGTATAGGCTGGATATGCTTCTGTGCACAGCTATATACACACACATCCAACTCTATCTAAGTTGTCTATACACAGCACCTTGCTTTAAGAAGCTCCCATTTAGCTTCTCTAGTGCAATAACGCTAAGAATAAACCAGCACATTTGAGTATTTGACTTCATTAAGTAAGCTACACTGATCCTTTAAGCAGGTTATTGGTTATCTTGATCATCAGAAACACTCAGAATCCTCTGTGTTTAAATGTGTCTGTCTTCAATTTAGTATAGATACACAGTCACTGGCAGATAACATTGTCACACAAGATAATAGGCTCCTGCTGCTAGATAAACATTTAGAGGAAGACACACATTTGAATTTTTATTCTGTTGGCTTTAATGAGATGCCATCAGCTCCAGTTTGGCCCCAGATTTAGAGGTCATTAAGAGAAGCCCTATACAATCCTAAAAACAATAAAAATGTTCCAAATAATTTTTAGAATAATTTCTACTGGAAACAGGTTTTTCTTGCAAACACACATTTCTTTGCAGCATTGAGTTGGCAGATAAGGAGACATGCACAGCGAGGATGTGACTGAGATTTCATGGAGTCACCCAGGACTTGGCCACCTCATGGGGGCCAGTTGTCCTCTCACAAGCAGTAATGCAGCCTGTGCACACATAGTAGCCGTATTCTCTGTACAAAGCACTGGTGTCAGTGCATGACACGATACTGGTGCAGTAATATTTGGCATGGATATAGTGTACAAATCTTACCAGCCAGCCATACAGGCAGGTTTGGGCCACCTGAGAGCCCCCATTTACAGCCATTTGAGCTCCTACATGCTCTGGCACACAGGACACCATCCATCAATCCCCAACAGTAGCAACAAAAGGCTAAAACCATCTGGGTTTACTGCTGCTCCTCTCTTTGTCTGCCCCACATACTGTTGAATTTCAGTGTGTCCAGCTCCACATCCCTTTCTTAGTGACCGCTGTGGATTTTAAGATCTCCAAAACTCATTTTATCCTTCACATTCCAGCATGGATAACTTGGAGGAATAATAATTTGGCCATATACATATATTTATATCCTGTCATATTATACTCTAAACAACTGCCTCCGGATACAAGAAAGCACATTAAAATGTAGGCAAACTAAGTTAAGAAATGTCAGATAGAGGTCCCAAATATGAACTGTGCTTCTCAGCCCCCAGGCTAGAAATTTGAATAAACAGATGTTCTTTGCACTGTGCCCCGAAGGTTAAATTTAACCTTTGTTAGACAAACAAGGGACACTGATATTCTTTTCTAAATAAGAAGAATATATATACTCAAGGCTTAAACCATTCGACATATTTTAGGTTAAGGATTTCAGCAGAGGAAGACAAGTTATAATATTTCTAGGAGAGGAGAAGCAGACAGATTGTACACAATAAATCAGTAAATCTAGAAGTCAGAGGCATCCACTGAGAGACACCACGACCCTGTTTCCATACCTACTTTCTTTGCCACTCAGAGTCCAAACCAGTTGAAGGGATGATCTCAAAGTCCCCTTGAAGGAATGGCTCTGCTCTGACACTCTGCTCTTGGCAGGTTGCCAGGTTCACTCGGCACAAAACTCAAGTTTTACTCTTTCACATACCAGTGAGTTAGGGCTTGAGATCTGGCTGTAATTCCACCAAATATAAACCTTGTCAGAAATGCTCTTATCCATAAGAAGAACTTCAAAAGCCAGACCCATGTCTAGACTACAATAACATCCTTGTACTAAATATTTTCAGCCTAAAGCTGAAGCTTTATTAATGTTACTGTTATTTTTAAAAGTTATAATGTTGTTGTTAATGTTATTATACAGAGAAAGTATCTGTTGAACAAATCCAGCCAGATATGCCCATTTCCATCATAAACTTTACAACAGTTTTTATGTCTCCCACTGAAAAGTCAGCATTTTTCAAGATTTAAATCAAAACTACAACTTTCATAGCCATTTTCCCTGGGAACAAAGTCTTCTATAGTGAAGGCAATTATTCCTTTGAAGCATAGATTCCACTGTTCTGTTGCGAGTTGCACTTAAATGGGGACTGAACTCATCATTTCATAATTTAAACATCTGTAAATAGTCTAAATACAGGACATTAGATCTGGATAAGAAATCTCTGCAGAAATGTTCATTGATATTTTGTGCAAATTAGAGCTAACTCCATTTTGTACGTGACAGCATCATCACTCTCTGCTCCTCACAAAAGATCTGGAACAGTAGATATTTCTGTTAAATGGTGGCACTTTGCCCGCCTTGAGTGAAAGCTGAGGGAGCATGATTGATGCAAGGTGTAGTGAATATTGCTTAAAATCAGTAACCAGGCCTTCTAGATTCAAAACAGAATTTGTGGAAAAGAGTGTGAACCATACTACCCTGTATCAGAAACTCACTCCTAGAGTTGTATTATTTTAATTATAAGCTGCCCTGCAGCTATTAATAAAAGAAATAAAACGATAACCTTGGTGCATGTGTAGTATCAATGAATGTCTCATCCCATCTTATCCCATCTGTAACAGGTCACAACTTAAATAATATCCTTTTAAAATACAACCAGACTCCCTACTTTGAAGAGAGGGACTCAGTCCCTGGTGCTCACGCGAAGGCAGAGCTGCCACAACAAAAGCACCACAGTTACACATAATTTCCAGAGAAGCTCAGAATTGACTGCACTTGCGGAAGATACATCAAAATGTCCCAAAATGAGCATGTTGTTCCTTTTTTAATTTGCTGACAGTTTGCCCCCAGGTAAACCTCCAGCATAGTAAATAGTTTTTCTTGGCCAATGTAACCAATATAGATTTAGTATCTTTCTTTGCTAAATAAGAGGAACATTTACAATAGCTGCTGGCTAGAAAATTAACCAAGTGAACTCTTCAATTTGTCTGTCCCTGTCTGTCTCCCTCATTAATTTTTTATGGAAACCAAAGACTAATTCTGTCTCTCTGCTTGTAATCACATTCAAAACATGCTCATGACTCAGTAATCTGCTTATGAACATTGCCGTTCTCTGCAGTAACTCTGCAGACACCCACATTTGGGGCGATCTAAGTGCTCACACAGCTTGCAGTTGCCAACACAATTTTTTTTTCCCTTGCTGTTTTTGTCATCTTAGACTCTCCCCTCCATTATGAAAGCTAACGGATGAACAGGAAACCCATCAAGTCAAAGCTGGAAGTTATAAGAAGCTATTCACCATGCTGCAGAGCCCTGGTAAGCAATTTCTGATGGCCTTATTCAAAAAGTGAGATTGCTGCTGGTGCCTTATCAAAACAAGCCCAGCCTGAAGGCCACATGTGAAATCCCACTCTTACTATCTCAGCGCAAGGGAAGTCTGATCCAAATTTGATATTTTGGCTTGAGCAAATGCAAATAGCAGAGTTGTTCTGCATACAGAGCACACTGTGAATGAAGCTTTATTTTAAAATTAAACTAGTTGCCAAGATGTTAACTTTCTGAGCCATGTTCAGCAGTGTGATTACCCGCTTCAGTGACTAATTGGTTGCCTTTGTGCGGTGAGGCCATCTAGTTATCTGCCCCAGTCAAAAAGCCTCTGGGGAAGAACTATGAGCAGGTATCCATGTCACCTTCCCACCAGCTACTGGAATAAAAAGTGGCCAAAGGGGAATTCACATTTAATGGCACTACCATAATTTGTGGTCTCCTCGATGAGAAGAGACAAAAGGCAACAAAGAATAAAGGACAAGGAGCTGCTCCACAGAAGCACAAGGTACACAGCTAGGCTCATCATTGTTATCCTCTCAGCTGCATTTTGATGGCTTAGCAACCCAGCTAATTTTATCTAATAGAGAAACAGTGAAGCAAAGTGATAATACTTCTCTATTAAGAAAACGCACTTTTATTTATAGCCAGATTTTGGATCACAAAAATAAAGGAGAGAAGCACAGAGCTTCTTTTCTATTTTTGTGTACAATCAGTATAAATTCTCTTCCACATTTGAAACAGTCCACGATTTTTTTTCTGACCATGTGGACATTCATGAAAACATTGTTAGAAGAGTTTGTAACAAAATGATTTGAACATTTCTACTCAGAACTTTGCTCTGTACACAACCTACATGTGTGTCTCGCACAGAGCTCTGGTAATGTATTCTAATGTTCTCTCATGCTTCCTGTGATCATAGTCCCCAGAGCATAATATTTTGGAAGAAGATAATTTGTCATATCGTCTAAAGAAAACAAGCACAGTCTTCCCAGCTCTGCTCACATAACAATGTATAAAAGCAGAAAGGATTTCTTTATTCCTAAAGAATGAGCCATGAGTTACCTAAAAATAAGCATTGAGAAGCATGTAAAAATAAACACCAAAAATATGAATGAGAAAGGATTCTAAATGAGATATTTATTAGATCCAGGAAGGCAAAGGAATAATGCAGCAGCATGTGCCTTCTCTTCAAGACTAATTTAGTTTGATTTGACATGTTCATTTTTGTGTGTTTGCAGCTAGGCAGGGATTTGCTGAAGAGCTGTGGTCATGGGGACGTGCAAGTGGGTCAGAATGACGTGTCTCTGCAAGCTGAATCACATAATTTTTTAACAATTGGAGAAGGTGTAAGGACAAAAACACCCTGCTGCCAGCTAAGCAAAACCTCTCCTGAAAGTTCTTGTGTAGAACGTACTGTACTTCTGCTTATTTACCCCGTTTCTTTGTTTTATTTTGCCAGCTATGGTATTTCCATATTAATCTGGAGCATGCTCATTTTAGGCTTTCAAACTGGGTCAACACACCCAGAAAATTCACACCAAACTGCAGTTCCTGAGCACAGATAGGCAGAGTTGTCAAAATATTCTCATCACTGACTGAATTTGTGCTTAGAGCAAAACCAACAGCCTGGAAAACACAAGTGCCCTGCAAGCTATCAATTAGCCCTTACATCAGGACAAACTTGTGTCAAGAGGAAATTACTTCCATTTTATGTGAAGAAATTCAGCTCAGCGCTGACTTACAGAAGAGGACAGCTTAGGAAAGACTCCACTTGCCTAAAGAAAGGGTATATTCTTGCTGTGCTAGTTGATAAGATCCTGTATGAGATCTCCTGTGCCCTCAGTGGAGTATGATTTTAGTCTGAGCACCTTCTGAGGTTTCAAAGATTCCCCATTCCTCATAAAGATGAAACAGAAGTTCTTTCAGGATGTTTTCACAAAATACACAAAGTCTTCCCAGAGCAACCCAAAGCCTCATGACTGGGACAGCAATTTGGATGTTGGACTTTCCACACAAAGCCCTAAGTCAGATGCAGCAGGGTGATAAAGCCATTCTCCCAGACTTTGTGCAATTGGCTGCCCAAGGCTATTTGCAGTTTAAGGGAGAATACTGTCTTTCAGGGAATGGGTATTTTACAAAGTAAATATGCCTCTGCAAATTCCCAGACATCATATTATATAAGGTGCTAGCAGCATCTTTAGATGAACCAGGGATCACACCTCATTCCAGTGTGTCTGCTGGGTTGTGTGGCAGTTGGGGACAACATCAGGGCTGCAGGATCATGGGGGTTTCTGAAAGTACAGAGGGGTTTTGGCTCTTACTGTCTGTGCTATGCTGGACCTTGTGGTTTCAGCAGAACACTTTAATTTGCCACCTATTGTTAATCTCAGTAACCCTGTTTACAGATCTGACAGCATGAGCCGGGACCCAGTATTTTGCAAAATGTGAATGACATGTAAGAAACCAAAGGGCAGCCAGAAGGGAAACCTCAGCATTGGGTGCAGTATGAACGCCGCTCTTTCTGGGGTCATCCAGATGAAAGCACCCAACAAAAAATGTTCCAGTCCACCTCAAAGTCCACCAACTTCAGCAAGGGTCACTGCTCCAGAGATGCTGCAGGGGACACGTGCCAAACTAACGAAAGTTCTGCAATGTCAGTGCAACCTCTAGATTAACTTTTTTTCAGTGAAACCACTTTTCTGCAACAACCTGGATGTCAGAAAAACCCACCTTCCTACAAATACTCTGGAGAGTCCCTGTTTTCCCAAGCTGGTGACTCCTTCTTGCAAACAGCCATCCAGGCCCATGAGCCCTTTGCTTCAGAATAACAAGATGAATCAAAAATACTGAGATATACATAGCTAAGGCTGCATGAAGAACACAACGTTTTTGACATTTTTTAAGTTTAATTTGCAATGGCTCAAATTCAACTTTCTGTCTTTTTTAAGCTTCTCTTACTGCCTCTAATTAAAGAATTCATTTGATTTGACTAACATATGCAGAAAAGTATTCCATAAAACTGTACCTGAACCAAAATTTCATTAACTTTAACAGAACTAAAATCTGTCGTCGGGTTGTTGCTTGGTGTTTGGTTGTTGGTTTTTTTTTCTGATGCGTGGAACAGATCTAAGATAAGAAAATATTCAGAGCACTGTTATTCCAGGTTATACTTACCAATTATGCTTCTCAGCTCCATATCAACCACAGAGCCAGATGATAATAAGCAGGTGAGTTTTTCCCCTCCTGTAGATAGTCACACAGGCTTACACGGGTAGTAATGAAGTCTGCGTAGAGCCTGTGAATCCAATACTCCGTGGGTGGTTCAGATGCAAACATCAAACCTTTGAACAGAGGAATTGGTAGAAAAATTAATATTAAAAACTACTATTTCATTATCTCAAGTTTTTGGAGGAGTATTACTAACTACCGCGAGTTATGCTTAGATGGGAATAAGCACTTTGTTTATGATTCAAAACACGGTACCGCAAGCCAAAAGGCAGAAATGTTGGCTCCACAGAACTCAACAGAAAAATTCTCATAGAGTTAGGTGAAGCCATGGCTTCCTCCCAAAACACTGACCACATCTCTCTCTTCCCATGCTGACATTTTCCTGCTCTAGTATCACTTTTTTCCTCTTCTTGTACATGACGTTCTTATATCTTAATCCTTCCCTCACTGATGATGCATTTTCTGATGTCTCTTTTCAAGGCACCATCCTGCCCCAGTACATCTTTATCTACTTCTCTTTCTTTTTTCTTTTCTTTTTGCATCTCTTTCAGAGTATCTAAGAAAAATAACCTTTATTGCACAGTGCCTTCCCAGCCAAACAAGGCAAAAGAGATAAAAACCCACCTCTCTTTTCTCATCAAAGGACCTTTCAAAACTTTCGGTCCTATGAGACTGAATTCACAGACCTGAAATCTGCTCAAATATATTTTCCCACACTAGTCCTAATTTAGTGTTATTGGCTGTATGTGGCCCCAAGTCCCAGTCCTGACTGTCTAGTCTCCAAATAGCACTGCAACATATTTCTGGTTGAATGTCACAAGGGAGCACTCTCTTAGACTCCAACAGGATTTAAGGCACAGGAAAATATCCCTTTTGAAACACGTCACAGCTTTCAGGCTATTGAATGGGGTAAATGTAAATGGAATGCTGAAGATCAGTTGATTAAAAAGAGGTGTAATGGCTAAAATAACTTCTAACAATATACACTTTATAATAAGACATATATTCCCCCTTCGGTTTCAGTACTACCAATATAGTGCCACACATGTCACTATGGCACACAGGATGGATGGATCAGAAGAGTTCAGTCTTAAATTTGTAGGAAAAATGATTCTGTATGTATTTTCCAGTTCTTGTCTGTGTTAAACTCTCCATCATGAGATATGCAACATTTACCAGCTTACACATTTGACATTTCCTGCAGTCCTTGCTTTGACTGAATGCCCATTCTCCTTCTGCTTTGGAATATTTCAGAGTCTGTTAACAAGGGAAAATAGAATTGGCCAGGAAAATAAATCACTTTTTGAAAAAGATCACAGTAGTGCAGATGTGTTTCTGAGTAACTGCCTTGAGAAAGCGGATAGCAATTGCAAACCACATGCTTAAAACTACCTGGACAAAGTGACTTTGCTTTACAAATTGGGCTTGTGTTATTCAAAGTTATCAGTTTGTCTTTTGTTAATAGTTAGCAGTTAATAGTTGAGTCCATTTAAAAATAATATCTATATAAATGTTATTGAAAAATATTATTTAATACAAATATTAAATAATGAAAATCAGTAATCGTTTGTTGGTTAATTCAAGTAACATATGTAATGTGTAAGGGACCTCTGTAAAGAGAACTTGCTTTCAAGGCTAACATTAATGAGCTATTACAATATTATGGTCCTCTCAGGAAAGAATTTGCACCAAAGCTAGAAAACAGCTCTACCAGAAATTGATTACAGAGATTCAAAACCCCTCATAACCCATAGTCTGTATGACGCTATCAAATGATATGCAACTCTTTCCATTAATATCACTTAAATTTGAGAAAAATCTTCTTCTCAGTGAGGGTGACAGACACTGGAACAGGCTGCCCAGGGAGGTTGTGGAGTCTCCTCTGGAGACATTCAAACCCGCCTGGACATGTTCCTGTGCGACCTCACCTAGGCGTTCGTGCTCCAGCAGGGGGATTGGACTAGATGATCTTTTGAGGTCCCTTCCAATCCCAAACATACTGTGATACTGTGATACTGTGATTCCTGCTTTTAAATACTCTTTAACTGGTCACTGCTAGAAAAAATGTACCTTGGTGACACTCTTCCAGACCAGTGGCATGATGCAAACCCAAGCACTGGGACAAGGGCTGCCTAACAGCTCCCATTAACCAGCCCTGACCTGTGTTGATAGCTAAGGCTTGCAACACCAAGGTCTGTATTTTAGAGAACTGTTGGCCAGGCAATGCAATCCTGACACCTGTGTTATAGCATTGTGCTGTGCCTTTGTCAGAGCTTTGCAATGAATAGAAAAAAGGCTTACTTTAAAAAAACCCTCCTGCTGACAAAGGGCATGCCCTGCTCCACTGCAGAAAGCTTCTGTGATGCCAAGAGTGGCTGAATTGTAGCTGCCTAAAAGAGTCATTTTAAAAAGTTAGAAGTAAATTGCTAACTTTACACTGTTATTCAACAAAACAAGAGTGCAGCCCTCTCTGGTGCAATGACCAAGACAGCACTAATCTGATTTTTAAGGAAACATTCAGCATTCACCTCCTTTTGTCATTAGAGAAGGAAATGAGATGGGCCATGCGTGGCCTTTACAGCTGTTAATGATGAGCCTGGCAGGATAATTTGGACCAAGTCATCTCCCCCCAAATCTCAGGGCAGGCTGGTGTATCTGTGCTCCAGCAGCCCATGGCCCTCCCATCTGACCTGGCATGGGGGGCACAGAGGTCTCAGGTGATGGGTTTCCCTTCCTCACCTCCTCTGCAAATTCCCTCTGGATAAAAACCACCTCCATGGACTCACTCTGTGTCCCAAGGGCTCAGGTCAGACTCCTGTCTCTTGTCCACAGCTCTGCAACATAAAGAGAGTGAGAAACTGCCTCTTGCTGAAGAAAAATTTGCAAGAAGGAAGAGATTAATGTGGAACAGCTGCGCCATGGATTTTATGAATAATTTGCTGAAAATAAACTTTAATGGCAAATTAAGAACAGAAATTAGCTCTGCAGTTCTGCGTTCTCAATGGGTAACTTGCTTGCACAAAAGTACACAACCAAACTTGGCACGACGAGCAGCTCGCCTGGCAGCGTCTCCCTGGGAGCAAGGCAGTGATGGCCCATTGGGGCTTGCTGCCTGCGGGGTGCTGGCCGGGAACTGCTTTCCCACAATCTGCTCAGTTCTGGGCAGGCTTTTGCTTTCAGGAGCTCTAATGCAATGAGCTGGTTCAGGAATAAAAAGGAGATGAGGGCCAAACAGATCAGCTTGGCTGCTCCTCTCCCCTCTGCATCCCTCCCAAGAGGTGATATTTTGGGCAGTGGTTTAACACCATGGCCTTTGGCAGGGAAGCTGCTGGCTCTGCCTGTTTCACTGTTCACTCTCCTGGATGGATCTATTTTCCCCTGTTGCATTCAGGAGGGCATCACCAACTCAGAGCCCCAGCTGAACCAGCGCCAAGCACCAGGATCTTTTCACCGATTGCCATTTCCACCCCAGGTGCTGTGTGGGGCTGATAACTAGCAGGCAGCGTACACCCCACTGATCTATTAATATTTGAGTGCATTTTCTGAGCTTACCAAAAACACAGGTTCTTCAGTTTGCATATCCTAAATACTCAGCAGCACAAAACCCTCACTTTACCTCCCGCTTTCTGCTCCTACCCCAGGGCTTTAGCCCCTTCCCCAGCAGCAGGGCACTGGGGAGGAGGGTCAGTGGTGCGACAACCCCTTCTCATAAGCAGCAAGATGTGTGGTAAGGCACGTTCTGCCTAGCTCATGGCATCTCTGCTGCCTCCATTTCTAGGACCACACCTGGCTCTATTTGCACAACAAATATCTTACTGTCAAAGCAGAGTGTGTTGGTTCCTCTCCTGCTACCCCATGCCAAGGGCCAGAGCTCACAGGAGGTGCCTCCCCCAGCAGTGCTGGGGTCTGGTCCCTGGCTGGGGGGCGGGTGGAGGCTCTCCCTGTGGGAAGGAGGTTTGTCTGCTACATGCCTATGATCTATGAATTAAGCCCCTTGGCTCCATCATCAGTTTCTCCCGTAACAGCTGAGCACACTGACAGAGAGAGTGATGGAAACACCAAGCCATTCCTCCTCCTTTGAAAGGATAAAGGCCAATAAAAAATGGATATTGGCAGGCTGGTATGAGTTACCACACGGGCTGATGTTCTGAAATGTCTCAGCTTTGCCAACATGCCTGACTGCTTTGTGGACATTGAACAACATGACCCCAGATAGAAAAGAAACCACTTGTGTCTGCAGAAATGATGGCAATTTGTTTTGTGGATCATTCAGCCATCTCCGATCACCACTTTTGCTTCAGCTGAGAAAAGGCATTAATCAGCTTAATTTTTCTCTCTGTAATTCAGGTCAGACAATCTCCATTTACTAAATGTGATTGATCAATTAATTAATTGTACAACATTCATTCTTGACACTAGTTCAGAACATGCAAGCTGGAAATAAGTCAGTAGGAATCTCTACATCTGGAAGACAAATTATGGATCATTCAGGACACTTTCAAGCTCAGTACTAAGGGAGGGTTGGAGTCTTGCCCAGCCCAGTCCAATTCTTCCTTGTCTTACACCTTTAGAAGCCATGAAAGATCACTGGAGTTGCACAGCCAAACATGAAGGTGTGTTTGGATGGATATATTGCATCTGGCAGAAAAATTTTCCTCCGTGCTTCGTGTTTGTCTGAGTTGTGTTCTTATTCCAATAAGCACAAGAGGTCTTTTACTTTTTTTCCTTTTAAGAACAATAATACCCAGCCAGCAAGTTATTAAAAAAAAAAAAAAAAGTCATTTCTCTTCAGTAGCAAATTTTCTTCATTTTTTATGTTTGCTTGCTCATTAAAAGAGAAAAAATGAAGAATTACACAATATATAACATAAGAGATTGCTGCTGGCAAGAGGTAGGGGTGGAAGGTTCCCAGCACAGCCAGCAGCCGAGCCAGGCTCGCAAGGAAATGACACCTGCTCCTTTATTAACCCACACAGACACACGGGGCAGGTTGCAATTGAGATACACCCTGATTAATGGAAAATTCTTCCTTAATGCTGATGAATCACTCACCAGGAAACACGAAGCACATCCAGTTCCTTCCGAACAGGACGTTTACTAGCTGCTCAATAAGCTTTATTACAGTATCTTCTACAAGTTTTATGCATGTAATCAAAGTGTCTGCATCAAGTTCTGCAGATTTTAAACACCTCCATAAAGCAATGTAATGACCTTCACCAAAAAAAAAGTTAATAAAGGCCTATAATAATCAAATTTTATGTCAGTGAGGCACAAATATTAACCATATGCAGATTGCACTGATAAGTCTGAAAGGAGTAGGCAGCATCCAGTGCTTTGCATAGCCACTGGAGATACTGGGACCAAAGACAGCATAAGGAAAGACTCCGGTTGCCAGTCCTGCAGGACAAGACACGGGGCAGACAGGTGTCTCAAGGGGGGAAACTAAATGCAAATGTGTTCACAGGCCCCTCTTTAAAAATGACAGGAGCAAAGTGGTAATTCAAATGTCACTTGATTTTTATGACTTCAACAGCCAAACAAATGCCCTTTCTCAGGATTGGTTAAAACTCCTCTAATGGCCCACAATTAGGAAAGGCATTTAATAAATCAGTGCTGTCCCCCGCACACCTCGGGCTGACTGGCACCTCCCTGCAGGTCCCTGCAAGCTGTCCTGCTGTGACATGGAGCTGTGAGCGGTCAGGGGACACAGAAAGGACTGTCACAGCGGGGACAACATGGCAGGTTCAGCTGTCCTCTGCAGTGCTGCCTCCAGTTTATCACAGGTTCCTGCTGAAAAACCCTTCTCACTCCAAGCCAACAGGATCTATCACTGGTGGGAAAGCCTAGCAATATGCCCCCTTTCTTTTTTTAATCCAGAGTGATCGTACAAAGATGTCTTCATATATTTAATACATTGTGTATCTAACAGCAATATTTTGGCTGTTTTTCTTTGGACTGCACTACAAGCTCATCGACATAGTAAGAAGATCTGCCTCTTCTTCAAATATTAATGAAAAAAACTGAAAAAAAAAAAAATTACTGTGGTTGCATTATTATCCCCTTCTTAATTCCCACTCTTTCTCCCACACGCTGAGAATGCAGGCATCTGACAGGTGGTTGAGACAGAGACAGCTTGTCTTCAGCACATTGCCGTGACCAGGGCTGTGCCTCTCAGACCAGGGTTGAGACCACAGAAGGCTTAAGTTTCAGCAGCAGAAGCATCATCACATTAGACCACAGATCAGATTTAACCTGCTTTATCTGTATATTTGTAGCCACGTCACGGGAGCATGCTGTCAACCTCAAAGACCCACCAAGGATCATCCCAGGTCCAAGCTGCTCTGTCCACATTAGAAGGGGACATTCCATACACATTTCTGCTGCTTCTGCATGTTGTCACGTGCAATCCCACAGCGCAGGAGCCCATAGGCCTGAAATAGTTGGAGCAAGGCAAGTAAGACATTGTCTCTCCTTCCTCTGTAGTGAAAAGGCAACCATGCACCCCACTCCACCCCACCCCACCCCACAGTGAGGCAGTTTCTATCTCCATACCTTTGAAAGCATCAGCAGATCTATACAGTTTGATACCGATAGCTTGTATTCAGGTTGGGGGCTGCAGAAGTAACCCAGCATCAAGCGTGGGTTTTAAATACACGCTTTCCCAGCCTTCCTATAATTCCAGCCCTTGCCCCACTTAAAGCTGAGTGAGAGATGACACTTTGGAGTCACAGACTGGAGAGCAACCCTTCCAGAGGCCACATCACCTGTGATTGCAGTGTAGCTACCATTTATTTTCCTTAAGGGTCTTCCATGCTGTTAGTCTGGTCCTATAATTATATTTCAAAACAAAGTCGCCTTTCAAGATGAAGTCTACTTTCCCGATAATGCTGATTTTCTCTTCCTTTCATATTGCAAAATAACACAAATAGCATGAAAGAGATTTTTTTTTCCAGATTTTTTCTTTCCATCTTAGCTGCATAGCCTCCAAACTAGGTCAGATCAGAGAGGGAACATTTAATTTAATCTGTGACAGGGATTTAAAAAGCTGTTATATTGTTAAAGATTACATGTGAAGGGTTTACCAAAATATCAACCACTTGGTGTGAACGGTTCCTAGATGGTGCTAAGAAAAAGCACCCAGGAAGCAGAGGACGACTAAAGAAAAGAACCTGACAGAAGCCCATCCGTCTGAAGCTCTGACATGTTGGGTATCTTATCAGTCCTTGGGATTTGAAATTATGTTATGCCACCCATTAAGAAATTCAGCACACTCCACAGCACACATAATCCTAATGCACAACAGCAGTGATGGGTCAAGGGTCAGGAAAGTCTTGTAGACTCCAAAATTAAACACAGCAGGTCTTGTATCTTCTGTTGTTAACTTACAGCTTTTTAAAATTAATCAGGAAATGTGTCATCCAGCCCTTTAATATAAATAAAACTGGAAACAAAGCCCTCTCCTTCCTCCTTCCCTTCCTCCCTCCCTCCCTCTCTTTCTGACATTTGTGCTACATGAAGATGTAAACCTCAGAGTGAGTGGTTTGAGGGGTGCTTGCAAACAAGTCCTAGCATCTCTATTTTGACTGCAAAGCTATAGGCCTCAAGTGTAAGACCACTGGCTGGAGACATTTAAGCAGGCTTGGGGTCCTGGCCGGGGCAGGAGTTTGCCCATCAGAGGAGCCCTGCTCATCACTGTAATTTTGCTTTGGCATCACTTATGTTTTGGTTTGGCAGTCCTTGCTTTATGGGCCTGTGTACTTTTTTCCTTATTTAAAAGGAAACACAGCCTGTCCTGTCTGTGCTCCTGAAGGATCAGGTACAGTCAGAGATGGATGGTGTCCCTCCTTGCAGCCCCGCTCCCCACCAGGACCCCACAGCCCCAGGGAGGCTGCCTGGAGCAGAGCACACACCTCTCGTCTGCTTCCTTGATTGAGTTACGTTAATGGAGAAGCATTTTATTACCCTTTTATTACCTTCATTAAGAGTCTCAGCAAGGGAAATGAGTGTTCCTGTGAAAAGCTTCACTGCTGTGCCCAAGTCAGGAAAATGCTTGTTGCAGCAGACTCCTGCAGGTCTCTGTCCATGCCGCAACCTCCAGTCAGGTGCAGTATTTGTTGTCTTATCTCACTTGCTCTTCTGGCTCTCCTCATTGTCTCAGCATGTCCAAAATGCTGGAACATGTGTGCTGTGAAGAGCCTGGAGCTCAGTCTAGCTTCCTGCAAAACACATGCCTCCATTGACTTCAACAGGAAAAGGAGCTGACCTTTAAATCTCGCATTGCGTTAGGCTTGGAATAACTCAGAGCTCTTTCTGTACAATGATTTTCAAGTGTATTAATCATATACAACAATTCACAGAGTTTTTGTTTTACTTCACTACCTTGTTATTTCCCCAAACCCTTGGCAAGTAATCTCCTTCACATCTGGTGGTGTCTGGGGTATGGATGCTCTTCAGGTGCCATCTTCATTTTTTGCCAGGGAGTGGGACATGTTTTACACCTTGCAGTCAGGGATTTTGCTGCCTTTGTAGATATGTTCTGCAAAATCCTTGGTTCCTTTTAGGACTAAAATGAAGCCTCCTTCATTGTGCATTTAATTAACTTTTATTTGCTTGACATTTCATTTTTATTATTTTTAAGCAGTCGAGGTTCTTGGCATTAGAAACACATGTAAACTAATTTAACTGATAGACTATCTTCACAAAGGACTTTTTAATCACACCACCAGGAATATTTTTCTGCAGAGAGGAAGCGATGGCAAAAATTCACCTTGATTACCTCAATACAACTGACACCGTAGAAGGCAATAACAGGAGTGGAGAAAGTACCTGCTGAGAACATGTGGACACTAAATCAGACACATCATGCTTCTGGTGTAGCTCCTCCAGGTACCAGTAAGGGAGTGGAGTTACTGCAGAATGTTTATCTTACTGGAAATAAAGCATTTCTTTCCTGAGTGGTTTAAAACCTGATTTTAGCCTGGTTCTCTAAGGGATCAAAGAAATCTGCACTCCTCTGCCTGGTTGTTTCCACGCTCCTCCTCCCTCCCTTCCCATTTTGGGTGTATTTGAGAGACAATCTGGCATGTCTGAGATGTGAAGCCTCTTCTGCCTGGGAGGACATCAGTGGCCACATAGGAGCAGGAAACAGAGCAGGAGCCTGTCCTTGCTGTGAGCGCTACAGGAAGGGAGCGGGGAGCAGTCGGGCACCACCAGCATCCGCCCATCTCACCCAGAGCTCCTTGGAGATGGAACCTCTCACTGCTACAACACCCCCTCCTGTGCTCCCATTGGCTTCTAGCCTGAGCACAAACAACCAGCTAAAATAAAACAAACAAACAAAGTTATCAACATGAAGAGCAAGCCTGAAGGGAGCAGAAAATCCACAGCTTCCAACAGTTAACTTATATTGATAATGATTTTATACAAACATACACACACATCTGAGAAGTAGAAGAAGAGTTTAAGAGAAATGTTACTTATCATTAAAAAATTGAATCAATTAATATACTGGGCATTATCGAGACACAGGCTTGCTGAAGTACCTTCATGAGAGTCAAGAAAAAAATACTGGTGTTTGCATTTACAGTTAATCTCAACCCACAGTGTTCCCCCATCCATTTCAAACAACTCATAATTCAGCAAAGAGAGGAAACCTGGCACTTACTGAATATGAAATATTTTTGTGATGGCACAGTTGGTATATTGATTACATTACTTCTTTTAAAATGTTTTAACATAGTCTTTGGCTAATGGAGTGTTTAATTAAAGAGAAATAAACACTAGTTTTCAATTTGTGAGTAAGAAATACCCTTACAAGTATGGGCTGCAGGATATGATCCTCACCGTCTTTGCAGATTTATCACTTGTACCAGACACAGAGGATATAAATAACATCAGCCTTAGACTGGTGGCACCCACTCAGTCTTCATCACTTCATAATATTCTGCTGAAAAATCAGTGTTCTCTGAAATCTTAGACCTGAATTACAGACAACTTCTTCTCAGCAGAAATGAAAAATTGTTTAGAGATGAGCAATGGAGGTAGAGCTGTCATTATGTAGCCATAGAGACAACGTAGTCTATTTGAATGATAATAAAGCCAGCATGCTGCTTTCTGGGAATTGAAAATAATGTTTAATAAGCATTGGGTTTGCAAATACCCATTTTATTCCTGTTTTTTAAAACTAATATTTGCTTCCATTTCCTATAATCTGATGTATCCAAAATGAAAAATTCATTTTACAGAGTCCACTCACTTACTGCATGGATGCAGAAAAGAAATATTCAAATGCATCACTGCAGACAAATAAGCCTTTGGAGCCTCTGCTGCCAATAACCCCACTGAAACCAAACTAATAGGGGCCAGTCAAACCTTTTGACAGCCTGGCAATAGCTTCAGACCCCAACAAACCCTGAGAAGAGACTTCAGAGATCAGGGATGCCTCCTGCCCAGTGCAGCCCTTGCGTGGAAAGAGCTGAGCTCTTAAGAGAAGAGAGACTTCAAAGAGCAACTTCAACCAAGAGAGAAAATTGAGAATTAGCCACAAAAGGATTACCTTGGGCAGTGAAGGTATTTGATTGCAAACACGTACTTTCATGTGGTTTTCACAACATGACAAGGTTGGCACGAGGAAGGGATGTAGATGGTTCGAGGTGGCTCAGATATCCCTTGTAAGAAGGAGACTAAGCTTTTGCAGAGCTTCAGTCCTCCTGTGGTGGCCCAGCTCCCTGCCCCTCGCCATCGAGCCATCCCCACGAGTCAGCGCCCCAGAGCCAGTGCCAGGGTGACGGGGCTGGGAAAGCTCAGAGCTGGAGAAAACTGGGGAAAATAGAAAGTTATATAGGGTCAAGCAAAAATCTCCACCTAAAACACACAGCTGTTTGCTCTGAGGGTGTTCACCAAAAGGTGGAAGCTGGAACCTCTCCCAGGGCATCCTTGAGCTTCAGGCATGCTATTTAACAGTGTCACCATAACATTTTGAGGGCTGTCCTGTGACTCACGCTATGACATTTCTACTTCTGTACTGTGAGACACAGTTTTTCACCCAGCTGCCAACAATGTGGCCCAGGTGTCTGCAAAAATCTGGAACTCTGTGCCTGCAATTCAAATGATCCTTCTTGTGCCGCACCTTGCAATTGTCAACATTGATTTTCAAAGCTTGCAACGCATCATTAACCAGGAGCTGCTCTTTCTAAGGGATTTCTGCTGGCTGTTTTTCTTCTCCATCTCTTTATTTTTCTCCCCTCAAACAGACCTTTGGGAGAGAGCGCCTCAGCACAGAAATACTTTGTTTGGGTGCCAAATCCTCATCACAGAAGGATGTAGCCAGGAGGCTCGCATTCCTCTGCCAGAAAAACTCTTTGCATTTCAGTAGCTCTCAACCCCAGCATCCTTCTGGCAGCCAAAGGCAGGAAAGAGTAACCTTATTCCCACCCCAAAGCACTTTTTTCCACTCCCCTCCTCCGCTGGATTGAGCTCCACAAGACACATCCCAGCTCACAGTCATTACTCTGATCCAGGTCTCTCTCCACAGTGTCTCCACACGACTGGCCTCCAATTTGCCTCTCTGGCTCTAAACATAGTTTTTAAAACCAAAAGGAAAGCCAAAGCACAGAGGGAGAATGAGCAACCAGCTCTCAGTCTGAGCAAGCCATGCGGCACAGCCAGCCTACCCAGTCCCTGGCACCAAACCAGGGGACACGGCTGCCCCCCTGCCTGCTGGCTCACCGCCCTCCTTTAGAGCAGATTAGGTATCGAGAAACAGGAAAGACTTTTTATTTGCTACTTCTCTGGAGAGCTCTTGAGTTGCTCTCTGAGCAGCACTCATTTAAGAGCTGGCATGGCAGCCATTCGATTTCTTCTTAAGCAATCAGTGGTAGAGGAAATTTTACAAAAGAAACTTAATTCTTGTAAGAACAATTTCTGCCTGGGCAAATGCAGCTGTCAGCAGTGGCACAAAGAAAACCAGGAAAAGAAACTTCTGCCTGTTGGGAGGGGTAGGAACAGCAAAGGCTGCACCAATGTGCTGCACCCCACAGCTTGTGATGTCCCCAGGACCACAGCCATGTCCACAGGACAAGCGAGCTAGCCCAAGACATGAAGGTAGAACCTCATCTAGCAAAACCCCACTGCATGTCCCAGGAGTCCTTCCTCTCTCAGAAAGAAAGCAGATTATCTGCCTTTCTTTCATTGCCATTTCTTTCCCCAGCAAGGAAGCAAAACCTTCACAGCACTGCATCAGGTCAGAGAGTTTTACCCCATGCACCACAGACCATTTTCAAGGACGCTGATTGCTCTCCGAGGAATGACTGCAGGATTGCAGAACCCTGCCAGGGTATCCCTCCAAAGCACACCTCTCAGGAACGAGAATCACACAGGGTAATATGGCACCATTTCTGCTCTCATAGCACTTTCTTTCACACCTTGAGACAAACACGCTGCTCCCTGTTTCACACCCCTCTCATTCATTTGCCATGAGCTGCTGGCTAAGAGTCCAGCAGAGCAGCTCTGGTGGGAAAAGTCTGGATGCAGCAAATAAACAGGATGTTAGATTATTAAATTCTTGGGAGATTAGGGGAAATATATGCATATAGTTATCCATTTGACTCCTCCTGTTACATTCCTTTTAGTGAATACCTATATATATATGTTGAAAGACAAGGAAAAACAGAAAAATAAAAAAAAAAAAAGAAAACTACAGGAAGACCTGGGTGTGGTATTCCTGATACAAGAAGGGATTGTGCCATTTGGCACTGTGGAGAGATGCAATACTAGCAGAAGTGTGAAGCCCAGCAAGCTCCTCCGCTGTGGTCCCACAACCCCCGCAACAACCAGCCACAACAGCCACTACCTGCAGAGCTGAAACCAGCACTGCAGTTTTCTGAGAGATTTTAATCAAGCTGCTGCAGCTATTTTCTTCTAGAAATAATGCAAAGAGATTTTTTTTTAATCAACGCATGCACCTGGGAAGGAACAGGACAGGCAAGAAAAATTGCCCCTGCAGAACAGACACTGATGCCCCAAGGGCATGGCCCCAGGCACCGGCCAGACCTTTGTGCACTTGCCAGAGACTCACTGCCTAAGTAACCTAGTGCCATTTTTCTTTGCTTTCCTTATTTTCTGCTTTCGTGACAGAAATGCCTAAAGTACAGAAGATGAGGGGAAAATGGAGGGGAGTTTGGCTCTGGTAGAACACTGATGTGCAGCAGCCACCCTCCTATTCCTTCCTCAGGTTCCTTCCTATCCCTTCATCACTTGACAGCTTCTGGCTATTATTAATTTCAGTAGGTAAGAGAGGACAGAGCCTTCCTTCCCCTGTCCAGAAGCCTGACTTCTAAAAATCTGCGTAACGAGCTGAGAAAATGAACCTCAACATGTTACACACCACTTTGATCTGGGCTATGCTGGAAGAGAGCTCTGCCAATGGCAGTGTTTCTCCTAATAAAGTTTTGTAATGATGCATTTGCAACAAAAATATATTGGGCCCCAGGAAAGCACTAAAACTGCTTACATCACTGGGTCTCCAACAGCCACATTTTGAAGGCTAATACCTCTGAGAAACGGAGCACACTGCACCATAGAGCAGACAAAAATGACCAACTCACAAAACCCAGCAATGAAAACCAGTTTGTAATCTCCTTTTCCAAAGCGATTTGGAGATGTCACTCAGCAGAAAAGACAGAAAAAAAAAATTAAAGACCTTTACTTTCCCCTTGAAATGCATGGCTCTGGGGATCTGGCAGCGCCTGGATCCATCCAGCAACAACCTTGCCACTTTGTGTTTTGTGAACCTGATGGAGGCACAAGCCTTGGCCAGTCCTCAGTGACCACCAGGATCTGAACCCTGTTTTGATGTGTGTTTGTTGTCGAGATCTGTCCCCAATTCCCAGGCCCCCACGTTTAGCAGATGTAGTCCTAAACTTTGCATACTGTTTCCTTTCCCATATGTCTCTGGGAACAAGGAGTGCTTTGGCAGGGAGGTTGACAGGGACTTTGCCTCTGTTTAGTGCCCTCATTAAGCTTACCAGTGAGTCCAGGAAAGATCTGATGTTTGCTTCAATCCTTCCCTTAGCACTCCAGAGGCCAAGGCAATTGGCATCTGACACCAGTTTTGCACCAGGCTCTGCCATGCGCTATTAGTGGTGGAATTTTTAAGAAATATGCTTGCTTCTATCCGCCACATTTCTCTGCTGGCAAAATATGTAGCAGAGATGTGCAGCACCAGCTTGAATTGCATTTGCCAATTTAGCTTATTTTGCTCACTAAAGCAGCTTTGAAACTGTGTTTGTGTTTTGCTGGAGTGGCCAAATTTCTCAACACAGACCAAGCTGGATTCCCAGCTCAGCTGGGGCCCAGGGGGGGCTCTGGCTCTGCAGACCCAGGGGCAGTCTGGGGGACTCTCTGGCTCAGCTCCTCCACTTCCCTGCTCCTGCCAGTGGGGACAACTGACCTCAGATGGGTCGATTAGAAAGATGATTTTTCACACTGTTGTGTTTCATCTTGCAGTTTCTATCAGCCAAAAGCTGACCTTCTTGCAGTTCTAAGAACTAAAATATTACCCAGCAAAAACCAAACATGACTCTGTTAACACAATCTAAATCACATCTTTTTAAGAATGTCTTCAAAGTGAAGATGTATTTTAGTTATAGCAGCAAGGACAGTTTCAACGGATGTTGAACAGTTCAGTTTCTCCCCTACGTCTTGATTAATGAGCACAAAATACCATCTACCTTATAACTACTCCCAAATACCTAAATATGTTAAACAGCCTTTTGATTCTCTCCAGCTTTTCGAGTGTGTGTGAAACTTCAGCTGAATCCAATTTGTACCATCAGCAACTGGAGTTATTCTGCATTTGTCACTGTTGGCATTACATTTCTCTTAACCATAATGAGGTGACACTGAATTATAGAACTCTTTATACTGTTTTAATACTGTGATCATTCGAGTGTTATGAATCCGTAAGAATGTTAAGGCAGTTAAGCTATACATCTTGCCCAGATGAAAAGGCAGTAGTACTTCCAAGGAATTTTTGACCAGGAAAATTTAATCAAAATTTAAGCCAGAAACAGCTTTCCTGCACCTCCCCTGCAGGCAGTCAGGAGCGTGTCTTCTGAGGGACTTGCTAAAGCTTCTGAAATAAATCTCAGCTACCAGTGGGAGCAAGACAGGTGTATGGCAAACAGCTTTTGTGCAGAGACACTCCGGTCTAGCAAAGCCATGTAGTCAGGAGGTGGATAAAGACACCTCCTTGATAAATTTAGGATCCAGTAGCTTGCTGAAGGTGTAGGACAATGCCTTGTTAAACCCCATAGATGGATGCCTCTGACCCAAACAGCAGCTGCATCCTCCCACCCACTTCCTCACGACTTCTTTCACCCTTTGGGTTTGCAGCAGCCTCAGGGTGCTCATCCATGCTCTTCAGCATTCCTCAGCACACATGAAGGGTCAGACATTTGGCTTGGACCACACAGCCAAAACATTCCATCTACTGAAACAAATGCAAGACTTCTCCAGTGCAGTTACAGCTTCAGCTAACCACGGTGTGCCTACAAAAGGACTCTTGGAAAAGTCCAGTCCTCTCCTGTGCTGTCCCTGCAGAGGTGGTAACATGCATTACGCCAGGTCCACATGAGCCAAAAAAAATACCAAGAGCACTTTGTTTTGACAGTCAAGAGATGTAGACATGTTCCAGGGTAGAGACAGGATGAAAACAGTGGACAGACACGAACATCTGCATGAAATTCTGGCCACAAGCACAGCACATTCTGTGCAGTGAACATGCTGCAGATGAATGGGGCCATTTTTAAGCTTTGTGCCAAGAAGGAAATCTGTGCTGTCTTCTTACCCAGAGGAGTATGCAAACATTCACGATAAAGCATGAAGGAAAAAACTACTAAATATTTTAATCAACTCAGTCATCATATGAAACAGAAGTAATTTTCTCTCTCAGGGCCACACGGATGGGTGCACACTTGCTGCCTGATGTAGCAGTGATCATCTATTTAGGCTGCTTTATCTTAATAGCTAAAATTCAGCTCTCTGACTTCCTGTGCTTAGGAAAGAAATTGATATACATTTTTTAAACCTTGAAATAGAAAGAAGATAGTAACAGCCACCGAGAGGGGGAAAAAGAAGATCATTCAGTGCAAAACACAGGCTACGGTAATCCAGAATAGGTTTAAGACTGTTTCCCCTCATATTGGCCATTTCTTTCACTTATTTAAAACCTCTCTTTGAAGATCCCCACAGTCCTTCCTGAATCTTTGCGTTGTCTACATGATGGTTATGTTATTCCTTATTCAGATCATTAGAACAGGTGTTGAGCAGCATGTTACCCAGGGCAGGACCTCAAGGTCCTGGCTGCCAACATTTGCCATAACGAAAACCAGCTATTTTGTCTCCTTCTGTATTTTTGATGTGTGTCTTCCACACAGCTCTTCATTTCTCCAGCACTCCATTGCAAGCTGGGCTAAATACCAACCTCTGCCACAGTCCTTGTCCAACAACAACTCAGGAAACACTGGTTCCTATCACCCCAGATATTTACCTTTATAAATAAAAACATTTGTAGTGCTTTCCTAGCTTTTTTACTACTTTCATCTAGCTTTCTTTAATCAATGCATTTATTTTCTAATGTTTATCACATGCACATAAACAGTTTCAGCTCTTCTTTAAAAGCTTTAGTCTTTCTGTTAATCTAACTTGACCAGGTTTTTTGTTCTCATTGCCTTCCTACTCCCCTTCCACTGCCAAATAAAAAGAATGAGCAGGAACCTGCCACCCATTAACTGATCTTGACAGCAGAGATCTTGAAAACAGTTAATTCAAATACAAACCACAAAATATTCATTTCCATCATCTTTCAGGCAAACCTCATTTGATTCTTAATACCAAATCTTGATTATTAAATCTCTGAAACTAGTTAATCAATACATGAGAAAGGGAAAACAGAGATAACAGGGGACAAAAAAATGAGGAAGTGTTTTCAGATGGGATAGAAAAGCCATATAAAATATTCCCTAACTTTGGGCTGCTCTCAGAGGTGCTGTGTGCAGCAGAACCTCCTCAGCCCCATTACTGCCCTGCTGCCCCCATCAGGCTCTTGCGTTAGCCCGTAACGCCCCATATTAGCCCATAATGCTTCAGAAACTGTAGGTATCATTTAACTGGCTGTTTCCCAGTGGAAAGGCCAACATGGAAAATGAGCTGCTTATCTAAGGAGAGGTTTTCCTTTCCGTCTTAAAGACACACAGCAGACTTCATGTTTTACTTGCCAGGATGGTAAAAAATTCCACTGCAGAATCACAGCTGCTGACAGCTTGAAATGAGCATGGACAGTGATGTGCAATTAGCAATCATACGTTCATTACCAGGTTCATGATTTGTCATATGACCTTTTTTTTTTTAATTCTCTCTTCATTAGTGAATTCAAGTACAGATAAAAATGCACTGAAAACTGAAAACCCCAAAACACTTCAGGCTGCATTTAGAATAATTAAAAACTGGATTTTTAGACCTCCATTTAGACAAGTGCTGTGCACAAATATTTGTCTACACAAAGTGCACACAAACTTTCATCATCTTGCTTTGCCGAGGATAGGAAGAATGAGGATGTCACGGGATATATTTCAATTACATTCACCCAGGGCTCATGTATGTCTTACCATTATTATAATTCAAAATTGGAGTATTCCAATATAGATTGTAATAACTGAGACTAGAAAGTACTTCTGGAGTTTTCTAGTCCATCCCCTGATCAAAGCAGGGCCACATTCAGAGCTGGACAAGGTTTCTTGGGGTGGCACGCTCAGACACAACATTTCCACTGGAAACCCTGTTTTAGGCTGTATCCAGACAAGCATTTACAAGTTTCACATCTCACAGATGTATTACCAGTCCAAGCAGATTTTTCACCTCACTACTATATTCTTTGCAAATTTCCATACAGGTTGAATAGTAGAACAGTGAGAAATACATGACTGTCACCAACTGAGATGGCCTCTGCAGAGATGAGAAATGGGTCCTGCCATAGAGCCTTGGGAAAGCTGTCTGAAAGAGACTCAGGCACCAGTGAGGGACCAGACTTAATGCCCATCTCCATAAAGATAAGTGAACCTGAAGGTACAGATTATTAACTTCCATGCAAATGAGACATAGCAGCAGTGAATTTTGGCTCAGTCTGCCTACTCCTGAAATCAGTCAGCCCTTTTCCATTGGCTTCAGCAGCAGCAGGACCCAAATCTCAGTTAAATGTGAAGCTTGTTTTAGTTTCCCAAAGCCAGCATCAATTTTCCCTATTTGTTTGCCATTTCCTTTGTATGTTTCCTCTTTGCCAATGTCACCAAACTCAAGCTTTCTTTCTCAGGTTTTGTAGCAATCCCAGCTCTCACCAACCGCAGACAGACTGGCAGTCCACAGGGGAGGAGGGACTGAGCAAACTGAGCAAAAAAAGCACATATAGGGCTGTGCCTAAAACTGGATGTTTCCCTGGCAACATGGAGAACTTGGTATATCTCATGACTTGCAGCATGTACAGATTTACTCAGCCCAGGGAGGTGCAGGGAACTGTCTGGAAACAGTAATTCCTCCAGCTGCCACAAGCACCCAAGCACTACCAGCCCAGCATGGCTCAAGGGTCACTGTTACGCACTGAACAGCATCTGGGGGACACAGCCCCCCACAATGGCTCATGTCCTACTGAAGGACAATGCAAAAGCCATAATACTTGTAATGCTTTTCATCCCAGCACACAGCAGTGCCATAAAATGAAAACAACACAGCAGCAAAGCACAGCTTAAATTAATTTCTGCTTGGAAAAACAAAACAAAAAAAAGATTAATAATTATACTTTAAGGAGTTTAAAACTACCAAGCAACTTGGCTTTTAGTAAAGCAATGCCTGTGAGAAACATGGACCCCATATCCTAAAAGCATACAAATTGAAAACTCAGACATGTCCTCATTAGAAAATTTGCCCCAATTCCCACAGCACAGCTGGAAGAAGAACAACATCTCCTGACCCAAGACAAATTACAGAGAGGCTTTGACCTTTGGTAATGATTCCCAGCTTCCCAAGCCATAGTGTCACAGGCAGCGGCAATAACTGTGTGCTTGGAGTCAGTGTTTGTAGGAGAAAAATTCATGCCGTGCAGCCAAATTAATTAGAAAACATAAGAAATGACATGATGATGTACAAGAAATGAACAAAAAGGAATCCAAAATCATCTCCTTTGCTGCTTCTTACTGAAGATGTTTTAGTATATTGTTCTTCAATACAATTCAGATTATCAGCTGATGGAACAATTATCTAACTAAAAGATTTGACTATGATTAAAGTCTAAACAATCTGCTGAACAAACACCCACTCAGCCTCGCTTGAGCCGAATTTCAATTCCCTGCACGTTTAGTGTTTTACTTATGGATTTTTCTAGTAATAATGCTAGCAGGGTACGAGGTAGCAGCTCTTACGTTCCCACGCACAATTTACAATTCATCACATAATTACCAGCAGGACAAATGCATTGGTTGCACGGGTTTCTTTGGCCTGACCCAGCCCATACAATTAGTTCATACCATCCTTCACATTCCCATCTGGATGTAGTTTATTTCTCTCCCATCATAAAATCCAGGGAAGGTTAAAATCACGTTGGTATCTGCAACAAAACGACACGTTACTCTGGCTGTTTCTCTTACAGGTACTGCAAAACCCACCACCAATGCCTTTGCAAATACATAAATGTAAAGAGCACTGAAATTAAATTTTCAGACAAAAACCAAGGGTAGACAGTAGAGGAAAAACAGGCAACAAGGTGTGTTTACCGTGCTGGGCAGAGCTCTTGGCTACACTTTAAGACCAAAACAGCCTCCCACAGCTGCAGGGATATTCCTTCTTCTATGCTTGGGGCTGTTGCCTGCACTCACCCCATTGTGCTGATTCAGCAGTATTGTTCATTGCTTCCACCTGCCCATAGCTCACAGCTGGGTTTGGGGGTTGCCTTTTTTCCTTTCTTTCTTTTTATTTTTCCTCCTTTTTTTTTTTTCTTTTTCTTTGATTGTTTGTGGGTTTGGTGGTTTCTTGGTTGGGTTTGTTTGTTTGTTTGTTTTACTTATAACTTGCAAATTAATGAAACACCAAGAGAAAATCCTGGGAAGTGCATAGAGAGAGGGAAGCAGGCTCACCTTTGCAATAGATGATGAAAAAGGGCATGAGGGCAATCAGCAGCACAGTAGGGCATCCAGGGCTGAATGCATCTGCTTAAAAGGGTGTTTTAAGGACCCAGCTCTACTCACCACCTTTGTGATGCCAACACCACTTCGAGCACAGCAGGTCCCCTCCAACTCCTGTCCCTGCATAGGACAACCCCAAAATTCACACCATGTGTCTGAGGAAATTGTACAACTGCTTCTTGAACGCTGTCAGGCTTGGGGCCGTGACACCTCCCTGGGGAGCCTGTTCCAGTGTCCACCACCCTCTGGGTGAAGAACCTCCTCCTAATGTCCAACCTGAACCTCCCCTGGCACATCTTCCTGCCAGACGCCTGTTTCTGAAGGCCCTGCAGAGCTCTGTGGATCCTTTTGGAAGGGACTGATGCATTTTAATGGGTGATTTCTGCAGAAAGACCCAGGCTACCCAGCTGAGGCCTGAAGTAGAAGACCAATTTATAACTCTGCATAATAAGCTGCATCCTAATTAGTAATTGCAGAAGAAGACAAGAGCCAGTGCTCCTCCTTGCCACATGCCAGCCTTCCCTGGTAAGGCAGACGTGTCTGACCTTTCCATGGACAACAGGCACATGAACCCATCAATTTGTCTGCGATAAATGATAGAATGCATTAAATTAAGAGTTTTACAGCAGCAAAATGTCAATATGCCAATAGCCACTGGTGGCTTTCCATATCACTAAACAACACCTTTACATCCAGAAAATGTCACTGTCTTATGGCAAGAGCTGACAGATGTTTAAAAGGCATTTATTGAGGAACCCACGCAGCCACACACCACCACATTAATCATCACCTGCCGCCACACACGGTTCAGCCTTGGAAGACCCCAGCAAAGAGCAGGGATAATCCACTGCTGAGGGCAAGGAGAAATACAAATACAGCCTAGGCTTATGGCAGCTGTTGGGCTAACTTTGAAGCATTTTTGAAAATGCTGAAGTGCTCGTATCGATGTAATGTTATGCCATGGGTGCATCAGCTGAAAACAGAGAAGATTAAACTGACAGTCTATATTCTGATTTATGACATAAAAATGGCAGGATCTTTCCTCATTGGGCTTGATAAATAGTTATGCTCCTTTACTTTTTAATTAAATTTGAAGACTATTCATTATATGACCATAAATTGTTTGTATAACTAGTTGTGGTATTGAAGTATCTGAGAGCAAAGGCTAAATAAAATAAAAACTAATAAAAATATTTTTTTTACTATAAAATCAATAGCAATTTAAGCATGCTAGGGGTCACAGTTCTATTTGAGAAAGATTTATTATCTCACAGGAAGAATTTTTAAACATCTGGTCAGTTTCTTCCATTTTCCTAGAATCACCTTCCGCTGAAGAGCCGACAGCAAAACGTTAAAACATGCTCATTTTAAAATGCTGGACTTTGAAAAATCACCCACAATTGTGCATATCAGGTACGTGATGGGGAATATGTATTTAAACAAAACTGCCCATGAGCTTGCTAAGAAAGGTGAAACACACCATGATGATGTACTACATATCCACATGCAGCAATAAAAGTAATCTGTAATGCCTATTTCCCCACATATTAATTCAATGCCAGGTAATAAAAATCAATACATAAGAGGACCTACAGGCACAACTATGGATCTGATTTTGCACCACTGGTATAAAAAGCCTGGTAACATACAGTAATGTTAGGAAACTTTTAGGCTAGGTGGATGACAGGTAACTGCAAGAAAAACTACAACTGAAGGAAGCTAGTTATGGAAAATCCTGTATAACATAATGCTTAATGCAGAAGTGAGTAGAGCTTCCATATTTTTCTGTGTTACAGATGTACATATTTGTTTAGGTAGATGTCTCAGAATGGTAAAAAGAAATGTGAGCATAAAAATATTAAATTTCTGTGAAGAAAACAAGAAACAGCAAGCTAGCTCTAGCTGGGAACATCTCCTTATCCTTCAGCACATCCTCACATACACACAGGGATCTTCCCCATATGGACCACGTCCTGACAGGTACAACAGGTTCAATATCATTTCTTATTTATGTACACAAGTAAATAGAATGAGCCAGCAAAACCTGATATGCAAGTCTGGGGGCTGAAGCTTACAGGGTCTCAGCTCATTTAGTCTTTGACAGGAACACTGAAGTCATTACCACACATAAAGCCTGCAAGCTGTTATTTATGGGAACTGCATTTGAAAGTAAACCAGCTCAGGGTGCTCACCTTTTGCTGAAACCCATTTCTTAAGTTTGTCTAACATTTTCTATCAGAACTTATGCCTGTCACCTATTTTGAGAAGGTCTTAAACCTCTGCCATTTGCTGCCAGACACTAAAACTTAGTGGAGAGAAAAGCCCCAGCTGGAAAATTGCTTTTCCTTGGGTTTGTTCTGTTTGGGGCTGTTCATGTTCCTTCTGCTCCTGGTGCCGATAGCAATATTTTTTTTTGCAGCCTACCAAAAGAGTAATAACTTACATTCAAGACCGCAATCTAAAGTCAGCCCTCAACAGCCCCAGAGACCCCCAGCAGAGACAGCTGGGTCCCACCTGCACCCAGGGTTTCAGCAGGCACCTTGCATCAGGAGGGATGGGCAATGGGACCAAGCCCAGAAACACCTCCCAGGCCTCTGGTGGCATTAATGTGCTCCTGAACCTTCTTTAAAGGCAGGCAGAGGATGCTGCTAGTAGCTCGGAGGAAGGCTGCACAATAGTGCAGATGCACAGACAGAAGTACTCAGAGGAATGTAAATTTACCAGCAGGCAGAGGCAAAACCTGCGACTGAAGAGGCAATTATTATGTTTCAATGAAAAGGAGGATCTGGAGCTTATAAATGTCCAGAACACAGCTTAACAGCCTCACAGGAGGCCAAGAGCCCCAGTCCTTATTGTAGCCCAGCCCTGGGTGCTGAGTTCATCCCGACACCTTGGGTCCACACATCAGCAGACACCTTCCACAAACCACAGCTTTAGAATACCCGGATCTACTCTCTGTCTCTGAAAGATGTTACTGCAATAAAAAAATTAAGCAGTAATTTACTTTTGTGGAAAGAGAACTGTATTTTATTGCAACATCAAGGAAGCATTGACTTCTGCAAAGATGAAAAAAGCACCAGCCTAACAGAAAGTGATGCCAGAACTTCCTGAGCTTCTCTGATGTTTGTGATTCCTCTGGCAGAATCTAGTAAGAAAGCAAAGATTATGCAAGCCATATTCTTTCACTAGTATGTCTCAATCAAAGGCAAATTGGTGTACTTCTAAATATTTTTAAGATTTATCTATATCCACACTTGGATTATTGTGTATCCTTCTCCTCCTTACAAACTTAATAGTGCCAATGAAGTATAAAAAGCTGTGCAAGCGGGATCAGTGAGGCTTAAAAATGTTTTGCCTGATTAGGTTTGGAAAGATGCCTTGCTTTAAAAATGTTTTCCTTGTCCCTGTGCATAGAGCCAAAGGTGACTCCACTTTGCAGCATATTCCAGCTGACCTCCAGATAAGTAAGTGGGCTGCTGGTACAACAGGAACTCCTAGAGAAGATGTGCATTGAGATACCACATAGCTTCCTTTCCTCCTATCTCCTGTTTCATGTTCCTTAGACATGCCAAGTCATGTTTGTGCATGCACAAAGTCCCATGGAGAGACTTTTCAGCACAAGGTTTGCAGAATTGCCCTTCACCACCTGCTACAGATGTTTAAAAGGATACATGCAGGCCAGGATTCCAAGTAAAGTGGGTGTAGAAACCCAGGACTCTCAGCATGCCAACTGGCAAAGCAACAAGGAAGGGTCATACATCTTGGCAAAAGTTCTGTGAAGCATTTCATTTTCAATGAACTGGCATTTTCAAAGCAGAAAGTGCTTCATCAAAATATTCTCCTTGAGGTCTAATGTGAAGATACACCACAACTGTCGGATTTGCAACACCTTGCTCAATAAAACTGCTGAGCTAGCAGGGCTGTTTGCCTGAAAGGACATGCGAAAGATTTGTACAAACAGCAGAGATGAAATGACATGTTAACTTCTGGATTATAACTAATCCCTCTGGAAATGATCATTTATTCAATCAACAAAACAAGATCAGTTACATTAACCTTGAAAGATCTACTAACAGCTACTCTTCAAGTTTCACATACACAAATGATGAGATTTAGCACCAACAGTTCCCAGAATCTGGTTTCTCACTCTATTTTCAACATAAAACAGTGAAAAATATCCTCAGGCTTTTTTACTGTTTTGCTTACATAGAATGCAATAATGTGGAAGCTAATTTTCTTCTCATATGGCCATGTTTATATCCAGCTTGACTTTAGCAAAGTTGCTATACTACATGTAAACAGGAAAGCACACAGGAATGCAATTTCTCCATACAACACTATGGATTTTAGAAAATCTAATTCAAAGTGCATACAGGAGTTGTGTCCTGGTTTGAGACACATGGGCATTTTTCTCAGGTGTTCAGGAGACCTTCCCAAACTCAGGCATCCCCAGGTTGGTCAGACAAGCAGCACAGGTTTTGAAATCCTACTGCCCCCAAAACCACCATGGAGGGATGAGGGACTCACGGTGTTTCCCGCATATGCTGCTGAGCTGCAGAGCAGATGGACAAAAGGCTGGGAGAGGGACTTCTAAAATTTAATTCTTTTTTTTTGTTTTTTAATTATTATTCTCCCTATCATCCATAATTTAAATGCACCATCCAGCGCAGTGTATTTTTGTCTCAAGATTAATTCTGATTGGAGAGAGCTTCCTATGGAAAGTGTCACACTGTGGTATCCTTTGTTTCATGTTGTGCTGCTGCCCCTGTGCAGGCGATGCTGTGCCTTCCCACGCTGCACCAAATGCCTACAAAATGAGAGGATTTGGAGCAGTCCCAAGATCAGCATGGCCGTTTCTGGAGGGTGACCATTACTAGTGCTGGAACACTCCTAGAGCATCAGAAGGATGGGCACTGAAATTTTGGACATAACACATCTTTATGCGAGCAGCACACACAGCTCAGTGAACAGGCTGGTGGGAAAGGCAAGGACATTCCCTCAGCCATCTTCTATTTCCAAGTCCTTGATTTTTTCTCAGAAAGGAAGTTCAGAACAAATGAAACAGAAAAGGTGACTCAGAGCCCATGGCAGGTAAAAACTGCAAGAAGACCAGAGCATTTTGCAAAGCCAGGTCCGTACCCTGCCAGAGCTCCACGAGTGCTCCAGAGGAACACATTGACAACAGAAATTGCCAAGAAAGGATGGCTCAAGAAGACCCAATGACCAGCTGAAAGGCAGCACAAAGCTGTGGTGTATTGCAGCCAGACTTCAGCTACACTCACAAAACTGCAAGAAGTCAGCTTTGCTCAGTATTCCTGTAAAGCAACAGCATTTAGCTGCTGGCTATGAAGAGGCACCAGGATGGCAAGGTTTCCTGGAGAGCTGGAATTACCTGGGAAATGGTCACCAATGTCCAGATGTACAGAAGGGTTTGAGTGCTGTTTTCCATTTTAAGCACTGTACCTGGGGAGAGCAGGTTGCCACAGGATGGGTTCCATAACCATGGTTACATACAGGAAATGCCTACAAAGACATGGAAGAAAAGTAGGTGTCTCCTGTTGGCCAAGACTTGGCTGCAGTATTCACATGTCTGGGTGCAAACTGTAAATATTGAAAAGTGTTGCCTCTTGGGACTGGCAGTGCCCCTGGAAACAGGCAGCGGCTGAGCAGAGAGCAGAATTTCAGCTCTTGGGTGAAGTTGAAAGGAAACTTCATTCTAACATTCTAATTGCTCCTTAGGAGCAAATTTTAGTGGTGTTTATATTTATATAATTAGTATTTGTGAAAAGTTCATTCTGGGAGCTCTAAAGAACAGCAACATCAGAAGAGAGAGGGTGAGTCGATAACAGAGCATCTTTATCATCCATGTATTTAACAAATGCATCTTTCTGTGCCTTTTTTTAGATAAATCACACTCATGTGCATTTTGAAACACCTTTATTATACAATTCCCTGGGAAAATAATTAAATAGAATCCACCCACGTTATAAAGCTGAAAGTACTTATATTTAATAGAAACTACAGCTTCTAAATGATTATGGTATTTAATTCGCATTCTTTTTGCTATTTTAATTGCAGCTTTCTTAGAACAGCATTGTTGGCTGCAGCGTTTGTCTTTTACCACCATTGTCATGATCAGAAAAACAGAGAAAGCAGATGAAAAACAGGGAAAATATTAAAAGAGAAAGCATGAGCAGAGTAGGCTGAATATTTGTGTTTGGGGAAAAAATATCTCAGATCTCTGCAAAGCTCAAATCCCTATTCATCCTCTGTGTGAGTTTCCAGGATAAGAAAAGAAGATGTAGGATGTTGCTGGCTTATTTCCATACCAATTAAACATCCTTTTGCTTCAGAGAGGGGCAGCCAGTCAGCAGGTGAAAACTCAGTCCTCTAGCAAGCTGTGCCCATTGGCACTGGGGGAAGAAACTGCTCACAGCTTGCCCATTTCCTCCATCCTTAGATGGTGGGACCAGAAATTCCCTTTCTCTGCTCTCTCCCTCTCAGGACCTGCTCAGCTTTGTGGGTTGGACCCGGTGCCAGATGTCTGTGTTTCTGCAGTTCAGCTCCCCAGCCAGGAAATTACGCACATCTGCACCAAGAGGATCGTCTTGAATTTCTGTTAATTAAATAATCACAAACATCAAGAGACAAGGCTGGAACGCTGGGCCCAGCACACCCAGACTGTTTGACAGAGAAGAATAACAAATGGGTGAGAAGGGAGGTGACTGGTGGGGTGGGTGAGCCAGGGCCAGGTGGGTGCCCAGAGCCCCCACCCTCCCACCTGAACCCACAGCCCTGCTCCAGCCCCACCAGGCTCAGTCACGGGGTTATTCAGAGTCAGGCTATAAATTGCAGAGAGGAAAACATGAGCAGAAAAAGCAAGCTGATCACAGACCCCACTTTCTGAGCTGGAACCAACAGATTATTAACCACTGAAATTGTGTATAATCATACAGGGTGATAACGATGCTACGCAAACTGAGCTGCAGTCTCAGCATCCATGTTGCCCTTTGCTACCAGTTCAGTACCATTCCCCAGACACTTTTTAGAGCCACTCTGCAGCTCCCCAGCACACTCTTCCTCCATGCCTGAGTGCAGATGCACTTGCAGCGTAGCACCAGCCCATGCAATGCTGGGGGAGCAAGAAATATGCATCAGGCCACTTGCCTAGAAATCAGCACAGTTCCACACTACAGAAAGGGCCGTTGTCAGTCAGCATCCCCCAAGCCCTCCCCAGGCAGAGAGCAAGAAAGGGATTTAAAGAAGGAAGGTGGGAAGACTCCAGTACTCACTGCAATACAAAACACCGGCAAAACACAGTATTTTTAAGCAACTGGGGCACTTCAATAGCACTCACAGCTCAGTTACACAGGGTGACCTATGTGCATGCAGCCAAAAGACGGTCCCTGTCCTGAATCCCAGGACAGGTGTCTGGTTAAAAAATGGAGGGAGACAAGAGGAAGCACTGTGGAGTTACTCAGCTCTTCGAATTTGAAGCAAATGTGATACTGGATAAGCAAAATATCATGTAGGAGCCTTACTTCTGCAGATTCTGCAAAACTAGTCATTAAATTGTCTTTCAACTTTGTCCATAGGTGGGATTTGCTTGGATTCATTTAGTCATCTTCATTGCTTGCTGGACGGAGCAAGGAGCAGCAGCTCTACCTTTTTATGGATGTCACTGAGTTTATGGCCCCATGAAACTATGCTAAGCAGATAAGGCTGATGAAGAAATTATTAAGTCTCCATTTGCTAAGATATCAGGTTCACACTAAAAAGTAATAAAACTATCATGATTTTTTTACTGTTTCTCTTTCTAATAGAAAAAAATTACTACAGTGAATTCTGTTTCTGATGAATGACAGACTTACTGAGATAATGTATCCGCTGACAAGATTTAAAGGGGCAGGTTTTTTTTGTTAATGGATGCTTTTGAAAATAGTGAACCTTTTGCTCACTACAGTCATGAGCTTAGACAGATCTACATCAAAAAGCAAACTTTAATCCAGCATAACACTCACCAAACCTGAAGCAGGGTCAAGGACGCCTGCAATCCCAGGACAGCAATATGCCTCTCTCCTGGGGTTCTTGTGCTGCGATATCAACAAAATGTTTCAGACAGTATAATCCAGATAATATTTCAGATAGCATGATTAGTAACAATTGTTTTTATTAACCCTCATCAAACAACACAGAACAAAGCACCATAATACCAACACACCAAGGCTGATGCAGACTTTTTAAGATTTGGTCAAGCAGGTCATCATCAACAGCTCCATCAGGAAATGCAAAGAGAAGTGGGTAACGGGAACATTTATGCAGAGATACATGAGCTTGCAACTATTAAATGCAAACCTAGGAAAGAGCTTACTATAAAGGGCAACTGAGGTTCAAACCTGACTTAGACCTTATTGCCAACTGAGAACAGCTCTTCAATGGTTTCTCTGTGCCTACCAAATGTCACTCTTCAGCCCTTCTCTAAATATATTCCATGTCATCTTGGGAGAAATATTAGAATGGAAAAAATAATTTCAGTATTTGTACCTTTTCTTGTGAAAGGGCTTCTACCAGCTCCATCTCCCTTCTTAGATCTGCAACACAAAATGGGTCTGCTGAGGGGTTTTGCCCAGCAAATCTTCATAAGGTTGTGATGCCAGAGCACAGCAGACAGATCCCGGCCTTCACTTGGTAGCAAGAGAAAACAAGGTGCCTTCAGCTTTTGAAGTCTTCTTTTAAGCAGGTTGTTTCATCTGATCAGAGGCAGGCTGGCTACTCTGAAGTAGATTTTGTAGGAGATTATAATGGCAGAGAAATAAAATTTAAATACCTATTTCAATTCAATTAACTTGTGATTATCCAGCATAATTCATCTGCAGTTCTGCCAGGATGGAACAGATGTACATCAGCACATCAGGGACAGACACATGTGGCCTCAGGAGTGCCCATGCTGGCCCCATCAGTCCCAGTGACTGAAATGGGACCCTAAAGCCCACCTCTGACCTCTGGTAATGCACCAAATCACTCCACTGGCATGGATGAATGAGTCGAGCCAGGGGTTGCCATATATCTAGAAGGTATCTTTGATCCAAAAAGACCACATCCCGTTGCACATCATTTCCCCACCAAGTCCGCGGATCATGGCTGCATCTACCAGGCTCCAGCTGTACTTTGCGCTTTTCCAGCAGTGGCTCAACAGTTTGTGTTCCCTTCAAGGTGAGCTCTTCCTTCAATTTTAATTTGTCCATGTCGGCATGTTTTTGTGCTCACATTCAAGTGAAGCTAATTTTACATGGCAATATGCCAGCTCAGGAAACCAATACGCAAACTCATAATTATTCATGCATAATTCAGGAATTATTTGCATACAGTAAACAGGCCATCATCCTGATGAAGTCTCAAATGATATAAAGTGCTAATGAAAGACAGAAGAATAGACAAGAAGAGATCATGAGATCAAGAGAGAGAGGAAGTGGGAGTGGAAATATATCCTCTAATGAACTTTCTAAATTCTCTCCAGGCTCTTGTGCATGACAAGAGACACCCAGAACACCATTAAGCACAGCCCCAGGTGCCATCCCCCCTCCTGCATTTGTGTCCAGGACAGTACAAATCCTCCCAGTGAGCAAAGATACATTTTAAGTTCAGCTCAGCCCAGGATTTATCTGTATATAAATCAGATCTTTCGAATCAAACCAGAAATTATTCATTCCAAGACCTAATAATTAAAAAAAAACGTCGTTGTCAGAGGTGAAGTGTTTCATTATCAAAGGGTTCCTCGGCTGTCTCACGAGGGTACCTACACTCTTATTATGTATTATGTATGGTGAGATTATTTTAATCATTTCACTGCAAGAGCAAACATTTCCCAGCCTCATTCAAATCTTTCTTTTACTTTTATCTTGTGGCCTACAAGTGACACAGTCCCCAGCTCCAGCAAGAGCCAAAACACTCTATATTACTAAAAGTGCTTGTTAGCAACATGATATTCACTGAGAAAGAAAGGGAGAAATTGATTCACACTCTGATAATCCAGCGTTGGATTCATTCACAGTGTTTTACAATGAGTTTAACATCCAGTGGCGAGACCCAGCTCTTAGTGAACACATGATATTTGCAAGGAAAAATAATCAAAGGTTTTCCCTAATAAACTCCTTCTTTTTAAAAAATGCAGATTTCATTATTATTACCTTGAGCTTTAAAATGTCGATATTTCAGAAAATGGCTTTTAGCTTTCAAGATTCAGAATAAATGTGCCCTGTTTTAATGTATTTTTATGTAGATGAATATCTCCACTGAACCACGGGTCTAAGTAGTTTCAATATTCATCTTAATAAAAACCTCAGAGAAAAATGTTGAAAATTGTTGTGAGAAGTATGTTTTTTAAGTAATTTTTCAATATTTAATTTTCCAAACTTAAATTTTTAATTAGAATTGTTAATGAACAATCTGACAGAGCAAGGAAGAGTGCAAAAAGAAATTAGAAAGCACAGTTCCTGTCCTGATTTATAGTGTATGATCCTGTTGCTTTGTGCACATGATAATTGGCATAAAATTAAATAGAAGTGATAATGTATTATACCTGATAGTAACTCCTGCTAGACTGAAGGAAGCCCAGCCAGACAGTTTTAGACTCCAGGGGGCTATTGGAGTTTCTAGCACTTTTTTGCGTTTGCATTATTGGGTGGTTTATCATTGATTAGGTGTCATAAAAGACCTGACTTTGCTATTTGCTTCCATTGAAGTGGAAATCAGTGGTATCTGCCCAGACATGCTATAGATTTATTATACTTCTGCTGAAATGAAAACTTATCTATTATTAACAGAGGGGCAGTTGACATTGTCACTTAATACAGGTACCAAAACATTCATTATCTCTAAGAATTTGATTATATTATGATTTGCTCATTTCTATTTTCACATCAAAAGCAGCAAGGCTGCATTCAAAGGACAAAAGGAGAGATAGGTTTTTCTCTGTGTGCATTTTTGCTTGTTTACTTGCTTTTTAAGCAGATAATATTGCCTCTCCACAAAACCTATTTACAATCAAGGCTTCAGTCTTGCTTTTGTTGTGAATGGAATACGAGGGGAGCTGAGATTGGGAGATAAACACACTGGCTGCAGTAACTCTTGAGGAGAGCTGAGGATCGGCACAGCTCTCTCTTTCACGCTGCTCTATGCATGATTAAAAGGATCTTTTCTGGTGAAGATGCTCTAGGAGAAAACGTTCAAAGCACAGTGCACAGCAGAGAGGGAAGGAGTGAGACAAGGTCTGGAACAGAAGGCGGGAGCACTTTGCACCGTGAGAAAAGATTTAAGTTGGTCAGAATGAAATACAGGTATTTTCAAAGTGCATGATTTCCAGAGAAGTGTATGACATGTGGGTGGCTTCAAGGCTTCAGCTCCTGCTCTGCCACAGATAGTTTCCAAGGCCAGAATCGAATTTTATCCTGTGATATAACCGTCTGTATGATGAAGCTGCCGAGGTGTGTCTGAGCGCCTGTTGCTCAAAGTGATCAGTGCCTTGCTTGCCCTGGTTGTCTGGAGCCACAGGCAGCATGAGAGTGGGGCGATTTGGGATCACTCGGTGACTTTTGACGTGTCAATCTTGTAAAAAGCGCAGGTGACACGGTCACAACCACAAACACCACTTCAAGCAGCAGCACAACCACGCTTTTACAATGAGCTGAAGGTGGTGAAGGTGAAGAAATGAATGCAAAAACTCCTGTGTCAATCACAGGCTATGGAAGATGCCATTTTTTTTCAGTCATCTCACAGAAGTCTCAGGTTGAAACTACCTACTTCAGTGCAGGAACCAGAAGTGCAAGGCAGAGAGACAACATGAGCAGTGATCCTGTGCTCATGAACTCAAAATGGTCAGTCTCAGCCTCAAAAGTTTGGAATTGCCCTGGGAGAGGCATTGGGACAAAATTAGACTTCAAGCAAACTTCACCTCTCCACACCCCCTGAAAAAAGAAGCAAAGGCAAATTACACGCCAAGGAGACAGACTTGAGGAAACCGATGAGGATGAAAAGTTGCTGATGTCTGCTCCTCCTAGAGGAAAGGAGGGATGGACAAGACCACAGGGCTGGACAGTTGTGAGCTCTGGACATGGGTCCATCAGGGTGCCTGGCACGGACTCTCTGACATCAGGGTAGCCAGATCTCTTCACATAAGTGGTTCCTGCCTTGGAGCAAACACGGAACGAAATGACTTTCTGCATTTCCTGCCAGCCCTGCTATTCAATCATTTTTTTAATATCCATGAATTCCCTCTAATTTCTCTGTTGGCATCTGCAATGCATTGCAAAGAGACGTGATGAGCCCTGTGAAAGAAACTCTGGCAATGTTTTTTGCAGCTCAGAAAGCTTTGTCTGATTCTCTAGAGTACCTCATGAGGTAAATCATGGTTTTGTTAGTGGGGTTTCTAACAAGGCAGTGACAAATCCTTGGGAGATAATGGTCTTTTCAGCACTCAGAATTAAAAAAAAAAAAAAAAATCATGATTCTGGGAAACTTTCTGAACACCAGCAGAGAGATCAGCAAGGGGCTTGTGTTCACAGACACTATGGATAGACCTATAAATAACAAAGACAGGAGCTGGACTCGATAACTCCTTGTGGGTCCCTTCCAGCTCAGGACATTCTATGATTCTGAGACACATGCCAAAAACGGAAACAATCTTTTTTTTTTTTTTTTTTTCTTTTTTCACAAAAATGAACTTACAGATCACAGGGCTGTGCAGACAACGCTGGAGAGCTGCACACTCCCCCACAGCCCAGGGCTGCTGCTCTGCAACTGTCACACAGAAAACATCAGGTTTTACTGTCACCACTGTGTTCCAGGGCTGGCTCAAAACCTGATTAAACAGAAAGGTCAGTTCTGGAAGGGTCGATCCCTTCCCAGTGCAACAGCCCATCAGGCACTTGAGGACCCTCAGGGATCTGCCCTCAGCCATGTGCTCACAGCCTCCAGACACACATGGGTTTTTCGTACCTTGCAATCTCTTACCCTCCTGTGATCTTACCTGTAGCAATATTAAAGCTGTCTCCTAATGACAAGATCAAAGATGATTTTTTTCCTTGCCCACGTAAGATCACTGCCAGTTCCACCCACCAAAAGTATTGACAGCAACTGGGATAGGGTCATACCTGGAGCAGCAAGACAACTGAGAGCAGCAAATTGTACAAGACAAATTAAGTCTCCATTGACACCTCTCTCTTCTGCAGCATGGATGACAGAGATCAGCTCAGTTTTTTTGGCTCTAACCAAGCTGATACCAGCTACCAACCCCCAAGTTAGAGACCCAGGGCCATTGCAAACGCTCAAGTATCTGGCAACTGTAAACAATAAATTCTCATTGAAACACTCTGTTAAAGCAAAAACTTCACTGTCTTTCTAACACAGCCTACTTTTTTTTGGCCTTGTACTTCACCTTGCTTTTAGCTGTATTGAAATCAGCTTATTCTACACCAGTCCAGCACTGACTATAAATTATGCTGTTGCTGATAATAAATTCTTCATGTAGTTACTTTCAATGTAGGAAAGATTCACAAGGTGGTAGAGTCTCTCCTATAATCCTTTTACCTAAATCAACCAAGCTTAAAAACTTATTATAAAGAAAACAATCAGAAAACCAATATCAAATTTGTCTGACAAGGTTATCTTGTCCTTTTTTAATATTTTACTGATTATGAAGTAGGATTTAAAATAAAGATGCCTTCAAGGTACCTTCACCCCTAGCAAATGGCAGAAGTTGAAAGGCAAAAGCTGTAATTGAAAAATCAATAGCACTCTCATCATTTACTGCCTCCTACATCAATGTTGAAAAGAAAAAGAGGGGGGTCTGTCTGCTGATATTGAGGGAACCCGTTTTCCAGTTGGTTGCTCCTTGCCCATCGCCTCCACAGAGGACAGCCACATCCCACTGCAGTTATTTTAGAAATCTCAACTGCTCAGCTGTTTCCAGGACAGAAATCAGGAAGATATGTCACTTTGCCTGCTAATAAGTCCCCAATCACTTTTCTATAACGATTTTGAAACTGATTCACAGGGACTGGCAGAAGAAAGGCACTTTGAGACTGGGCGTTTTACATCCCCATGACCAGTGACCAGGCTCATCCCAGAATGTCTCCAACGCTATGGTGAGTGCATGCAGAAAACCCGCACTCCAAGAAATGCTTCATGTATGTATGGGGTAGGCCAGTTTTAATTACATGCTTTTATATTCTTTTTCTCCCCCAGATTCCCAGGCTCATGCAGGACATGCTGCAGGGCTGGTTCATGATCCACACATTTAGAAGGAGCTGTATTCATAAACCATAAGGATAAGATCAGACCCAATCCTCCAGGCCTGTGTGGTATGCTACGGAGCCCATCTAGGGGCTTAAGATACCTGCCGCAAGCAGTACCTGGAGCTGCAGGATGGGAGCACTCTGTGCTGCAGATAGTCCAGCACAGCACCACTAAGACGCAGTGGGACCAGAAAGCTCCAAAAATGAAGGGCTTCAGATGAGACTCTCAGAAAGAGTCTGTGCTGAGCTTACTAGGTACTTGCAAGAAACTAATTTATAGGAAAGACATGATAAGTAATTTCTCTGCCTATACAGGTAGGACACTGCTGTGTAAGGCATACCTTCTTCTCTCTGGCCCAGGCAGATACACCTTCTGGACAGATCATACACACTGCAGAGCTATAAAAGGCTTTTGATTTGGGGAAATTAAATCCTGGCTCTGCTGTGCTAATGAGCTGTCATTATTTGAAGATGGTGGCATCAAAGTCAAGGGAGAGAGATCCTGGAGCGGGGTGAAAACACAAACGGGTGTCAGAAAGAAGCACGATTGCCTTCCCTTCAGAAGGAGGGTGTTCTCACCCAGAGGCTGCCACAGTATATCCTAAAAAGCAGCTAAAATTAAAGAAGTTACCGGAGAAGGTAATGAGGAAGTGGCTGAGCTGGAGATGGAGCATGTACAACCCAGTGTTTCCACTTCCCTGGCTCAGCTCTGCCCCAGGGAACTCTGCTCTCTGGCTCCAGGAAGGGGGAGCAGCTACAGCTGGCTTGGCTGAGCACCTGGATTTGATGAAGGTGGCCCTGTTGCTGTGGAGTTTGATCTTCTTCCTCCTTTCAGCTGCACTCTCTCCTCATCTTGCCTGTGTAGGCTCTTGCCACCACATTTTCCCCTTCCAGCAGCACTATCAACAACAGCCATATATCTATTACCCAAAACTTCTCACTCCTAACCTTTACACCAGGGGCTGGGGAACTTACCAGAAAAATCAACCTTCAGCAAGTCAAAATGGAGCAGAAATTCCTGATGAGAGGCAGGGGCTCTGTACCAGGTGCTTGGGTAGGAAAGCCCCCAGCTCTTGCCCAAGTGGGAAGGGAAGGGAAGGGAAGGGAAGGGAAGGGAAGGGAAGGGAAGGGAAGGGAAGGGAAGGGAAGGGAAGGGAAGGGAAGGGAAGGGAAGGGAAGGGAAGGGAAGGGAAGGGAAGGGAAGGGAAGGGAAGGGAAGGGAAGGGAAGGGAAGGGAAGGGAAGGGAAGGGAAGGGAAGGGAAGGGAAGGGAAGGGAAGGGAAGGGAAGGGAAAAGTGGCAGCAGGGGGGATGGGAGAGCAGGAGGAGGCTGAGGAGGAGGTGGGCACCTACATCAGGAATGGCTGTGGAGAGGGCAGGTTGCTCACTGGGGCTTTCTGGGAGAGCCCATTCACCTGGGTTATTCAATCCTACTGGTTTATGCTGTTAAAAGTGCTTCATAAACCCAAGAAGGGAACAAACAACATAATTAGCAAGCAAATTGCACATCACAATGTGATACAGAGTGAATAGGGGAAAGGCAACTTGTTAAGATCTATCTGCAAGTAAGTTTTCTGTTGGAGCAGGCTACCTAAACAATTTCCAAAAAACTTATTACATCTGTATGAGTCAGAATTGACTTGAAAACAGGAAAAAAAGGTAAAGCTCACTGAATCTTAATTGACAACAAACATTTTATCAGCCTCAGACTTAGTATCTTTGTTGCACTACTATAAAAAAAATGCTGGCTTTTCTATAAAATGTGTAGAAATACGTTAAATAACATCTACTGATGCTTTTCGTTTAGCTGGATGCTGTAAAATAACGCCAAAGTATGGGAAAAAAAAAAGCAAACATTTCCAGTACGTGAGTGTCTGTAACCAAGGACATGAAAGGGTTTAATAATATTTACTGTAGACATACCTTATGCTATTGGCTGTCCAGCCAGAAACACCTAATTGAACTAAAATTATTCACTCTGAATATCTAATTAGAAGGCACAATCTGAAGTCTGTGATATACTCAGTCACTCCATGTCAGGCTTTTATATGGGATGCAGCTGATGACACTCACTTGTGCATGGCAGGGAGGAAACACCAGTGTTGGAATCACAGCTTTTGTTTCCAGCAGACATTACTGTTTATGATAGCCTTGATCTTTTTGTCAGAAATTTACAGGCCCTACTGCTGCGTACAGATATCACACACTAAATCTATCAGAAAACATTACCCAGTATAGCTCTTGGCAACACCAACTCCGCTATGTCAACCAGCCAAAACAGGGCTCTAAATGAGGAGAACAACTTGGATCATATGTTTTACTAATTATGCACAAGAAGAAGATGTAAACAAGCTCCATTAGGATTATTATGCATGAGTTCATGTTTTTGCACAATTCACAAATTACCTATAACTGCTCTTCTCAGATAAATAACGTTTGAACAATAAAGCTGACATTTTGTGCTGAAGACTATGACTTCATTGTGGCTTTCAGAGAAATTACCCTTAGATCTACAGTCTTATTAACCCATGACCCTGAAGAATGTCTGATGAGACTTGTTTATCATTCTAATCTGATGGCTGAAAACTGTCCTTTTCTCAATCCAGATGACTAAGTGCAGAAGCAATATGGCTCTGAACCGACTCCTTAATAAGCTGATCTTTCAGTACTTAAAAGGGGCCTGTAAGAAAGACGAGGACAGAGTTTTTAGCAGGGCCTGTTGCAAACGGGCAAGGGATAATTGTTTCAAACTAAAAGAGGGGAGATTCAGGTTAGACATGAGGAAGAAATTTTTTACAATGAGAGTGGTGAAACACTGGCCCAGGTTGCCCAGAGAGGTGGTGGATGCCCCATCCTTGGAGACATCCCAGGCCAGGCTGGACGGGGCTCTGAGCAACCTGAGCTGGTGAAGATGTCCCTGCTCGTGGCAAGGGGGTTGGGTGAGGTGACTGTTGAAGGTCCCTTCCAACCCAAACTGTTCTACGATTCTATGGTCTGAAAAAATAAATTTTATATATATATATATATATATATAAACCACAACCAAAACAAGCCTAACTTTGTACGAGCATTGATGTCTCTGTTTTGCCTTGGAGAAAAGTTGCCTCAGGAGGATGAACATGTAGGATATCTTTCCGTTTCTGTTTAAAATCAAACTTATACAAACTGAGAATGCTGGAAAAGACACAACTTCAGTAGTATCCCCAGCTTGCACCGAGCTTGCGATGTTCCTGCAGAGCGATGCATGGAGAATCTGTGGGGTCAGGATGAAGGCATAGGGTTCCTGCAAGCAGCATCTCCATGTTCTCAGCAAAAACACAGCTCCAAATGCAAAAATCCATGGCCTCTCCCTGCACAGATCACAATGAGCATGTTGCTTTGCAACATCACGCCCATTTTAAAGCCCTTCATCCCCAGCATTTCTGTCTTCACTCCTAACTGCATGTTTATTTGGGGTTTTCTGTTGATTAATGTTGCCAGGTGACTGCACCCAATTTCTCAGTGCCTTTGTAGTTTTTAACAGTGCATAATCAGATCAGGGCAGACTTGTGACCTTCTCAACTAATCATATTATTTTGTACTATTTTCTTCTGGATTGCTAGATAACAGGAACCACTTTCTAACCCCATGTTACTCTGCTAATTGCTTTTTTTTGTACCTACTAAGCACTGGCTCACTGTCCAGCACTAGAAAAAATAAATTTGATATGTAGAGATTGTCTGTTTCTCTATAGTATCTCTTGGCAGAGATGGAAGAAGGAAAGTACTTCCCTGAGATGAGAGTAACACAGGATGAGTACATCATTTCAGGCAACACTGCAGACAGCTTTGTTGGAGGAGAGCAGTGGTCAGCAGGTTTCTTCCCTCGACTGGGCTTGTACACATGCAGGGTGCCTTAATCATCATTTGTTAGATTTGTAAATCCCCAAATGACCTTTGTGCATTTCTTTAAAATAATTTTGAAGCACTGCCAGGTTCACTAATGTTCAGTCATTTCCAAAATGATACTGTGAGCCTTGGCAGTGCTGTAAGAGCACCTTGTCCAGCTGTTCTCTTCACACCTGAAGAGCTTTAAAAAGACAATTTGAGGATTTCTGCAGAAATCTCACCCATCCTCCAAAACTGGCCATCGGAAGGGGCACAAATGCTGTTAATACCGAGTGCCTCCTGGACTGGAGGGCAGAGCAAAAGTCCAGATGGACCCAACAAGATGTAAGTGTTAACCCCAGATTAACCCATACCTGCATGAGCTGCCACTACCCCTGAGCCAGAACAAGTGTGTGTTTTCCTAAGGATGTGTTTGGGCTTTCAACGCTCAAATTCAGTTTGCTCAGGGTCTCCTGCTCTATGTAAAACTGCACCCAGACCCTGAACATAATGCATACAAGCAGCATCCATGTTCTCCTTGACTATGACATTCATAGCCTTTAACTACAGGTATTTTAGAATTATATTAATGTCTCCTATATTATGTAGAACAGATTAGAGTTCTATTCCATTTAATCTTTCTCATCCATCATTTAACTCTGCACATTGTCATTCAAAGCAAGTATGTAAAATCAAGGCTCCATTAAACCTATTCAATTATCTGTTGTTCTGAGTAACTGTTATCACCAGGTGCAATAGCTTTTAATAACTGAAATAGAGCACTATGAAAATAAAAATATGATTGTTAACCTTGGAGCATTCCCAGGTCCTCATTTTAAAGCAGCTCAGGCATTAATTCTACAACTTATAAATAAATGATTATTTTAAAAAGACTAGGAAAAGTTGTAGAAACGGACAACTAAGCAAGGTCTTCCATCATTGATTTTGGCTTTTTGAGCAGGTAGGTCTTTTTCTGTCTTTTTCTGGCTTTGATATTTATGTAATTCTGTTGCTCACTGAAAGGCAACTTGGGAGCTCAGCATAAAATTCACACTGCACAGAGAGTCTAACCTTGCAGCTACTGCTCTATTTATTCCATGTTATATATTTAAGAGTATTAATACTGCTTGAAAACTATGTTCAGAAGACAGACAATTGTGGTGACTCAGTCTTAATCACTTTGTAATTAGATGTGGGTTTAGTAACTTCAAAGTAAGGGGAAATATTGATCTATTTCCGTACTATTCTTACTCTATGTCATGCTTGTAAAAACTTCAAAGTGTTTAAAAAAGCAGTCTGATTTCATACATAATTAGTTATGGAACCAATACTTCCAAACAGAAGCCTAAGACAATAGCAACCCACTTCCTAGCATTTGGCAAGGAACAAAACAAGGCAGAGACAACAGCGAGAACTATAGCTGATAGCAGAAACTGCATATTTTTTTCTGCTGTTCCTCCATTACAGCGCAGAGAATAAGAAAACACCTTTGAAAATATGTACATAAGAGATTAGACAAATTATGGGCAATATCAACAAGAGTCATACACAGGTATTGACCAGCCTTCTTGTTCAAAGTAATTTTTGCAGGCTACGGTGAGAAAACTGCAGTCTCCCAAATACCTTCAATCATATCTCATTGGCCTCCAGCCAGATCAACCTGCAAGAATCTTTTTAATCACACGATGCTATAAAAACCAATTTGCTCTCACAATGGTGATGAATCTGTCCTCTGACTAATCTCATTATTTGTTTGCTTACCTTGAGAAGGCCCAGATCAGACAGCTTCAGATTTATCCATGTATTTTTGGTATTCCGTTAATCACCCTATTGCTTTATCGATGTTCCCATATTGGACAATTATCTCCATCTGAAGAACACTTGCTAATTGTCAATACTTGGGAGGCTGGACATTTGTAATAAATCTAATTAGGGGGACAGCATTTCTGTTGTTCTGTCAGAACATGATAATTAGCTGTAAGACAACAGGATAAAAACAAGTGGAAAACGGAATAAAATGCTGTGTGTTCTCATCCATGGGTAGTCATGCCAGACCAACAGCACATCATTCCTTATAAGAAAACTACTGTGTTGGACTGGGGAAGCAAGCTTGTCCTCATCTATCCAGAGCATGACAGTTTAAGTCGGGTTTACCAGCAGCCTATGCTGAAACGAGACTTCTCAGAGCAAGGACTTTATCAGTGATGACAATTCTGTTCATGGTGGCCATTAAGGATCCTGGTACACGAAGTAGTTGTGATGTTCAAGGAACATGTCAGGCTCACGTTCAAGGCAATAGCTGTCTTACAGAAGTAGATGTTGCACCAAACCTGTGTAAAACTGAACTGTATGACCAGGCTTTTCCTTAATTTTAAACCTTGAAATGTTCAGCCTAAGAGTCAGAGAAAAGGTGGTGATTTCAGATGGACTAATCCAGCTAAAGAGCAAAGTGTGCTGCAAAGAGACACAGCTTGCCTTAGCTCTGCATTGGGCTGGGAATTGCTGCCCCAGGCCCCTGGGAAGGGAAACAATAAGAAACATATTTCACCTCCTGAAGAACCAAGATCTGGAGGAAAAAAAAAAACCAAAAAAAAAAAAAACAAAAAAAAAAAGCAATCAATGGTGCAATTTGCTTCTAATTCAGAAAATTTCGAGGTCTGCTGCTGTGAAAATAGTTTATAATGAAGCAATTCCTACCACCATGCTGCAGAGGATCGACATATGGGCCAGGAACAAATCGAAAGCCACTCCACCAGAATCACCTCTCTTGAAGACCCATCAGTATCACTGCTGAAGTGTCTTCAGTGCATGTGACTTGTCATTGACTACCCACACTGATGCTGCGCTAACCAGCCCCGCACAGGCTGGTGTATCGCTGGCTCTTCTCTGCTGCACTGAGCCTGGGGGCTCAGACGGCATTTGAGCTCCTCTGTGCAAGATGTGCAGGACTCAGAGCATGAGATGCTCCCATTTGCCTCCCAGAAAATCTTCACTTCTAAATAATCAAGTGGTGGAGGAAAAAGGGGCTTTATAATGTCAGCTGCCTTTGACTGCAAAGCTTCTGCCCTGTAGGGAGTACCAGGAAAGGCTCAGCTGGTGCAAAGGGTTTAGTCCACACAGCGGGGACAGCAACTCCCACATCAAGTCAGGAGGCCTCGTGGTGACTTGCCTGCAGTCACCAAACCCTTGGAAGTTTGCAGGATTTCCTCAGCTCATCCAGGACCATCAGGGCACAGGGGCGAGCAGAAGCAGCAACACAGCGAGCTGTCAGGACCTGCACCCGGGGCTGAGGCTGCTGCTCCTACCCCAGCTCAGCAGGGGCAGACTCTGGCCCACAGCATCATGGTGAGGCAAGCTTAGCACACTCATCCTAATGGTCTACCAATTACATCAACAAACTGCATTAATTTTAATGCTCACCCATTTAAACCAGAGTCATTGTGCTTTCACACTCCATTTGCCTGATGGCATCCGCTGAGAGAAACAGCAGCTTATTATTAAAGTAATAGCATCTCTGTACCCCCATGAGCCCCAAGCTGGAGGACCCAAGCTCAGGCAGGAGCTCACTGAGACCCAGATGCAGCACATGTGATGCAGGGGAGAACGGACAGGCACCCTGCTCACTGCACTGCTGCATTTATCCCAGGGCAGGATCAGTGCTTGGCTGAGGGCTAATGAGGTTTTTGCATCTAAAACCATCCCAGTCCTTCTGCAGCTGCAAGGCAGCTGATGGACCTGAGCAGGATCCCAAGCGGCAGCATGCTGGGGCTGTGCACTGAGGCAGCCCTGGGCTCTTCTATGGACAGTAGAGCCGCCCAGCCCCTCTCATTGAAGAACATGTCTGGCAGAGGATGTCTGCTCATCAGAAACCATAATTTTCACAGGAGGGAATAAAACAAAAGCAAACAAACAAAAAAACAAAAAGCAGGTGGCATTTTTCAGTCTTTTATATTGCATTTTTAAACCGAAAATACCACAATTTTCAAAGGAGGCTAAAAAGGAAAAAAAATACAAGATAGTGCATAAAAAGAAATTAATAGAAGTATTTCCACAGGATTTTTAAGCATAAAAAGCTTTTATAAATATCTATGGAGAAATTACTGCTATTTTGGATCAGCTGTGGAGTCAGCATGGAGCAGCAGATTTTTCTGAGCACCTGCTTCTCTAGAAACGCTTCCCAGGATAGAAGCAAAACTCCCAGACTTCTCCGCACCTTCAGTTTGCTAATTTTGTCCAAGGAAATCTACCCAGCAGACTGATCCCTTCTTGTTTTAGAGGGAAAAGTCCCAAGGAAGACAACCAGTACAGCAGACGCTTTTGTCACCAATTAGCCCTTCCCAAGGCTGCACTACAGTGTATGTACAACATGGTGTACATACAATACACTGTACATACAATATGGTATAAATGTCTTGATCAGGGTCTGCCAGAGCCTTTCCCTTGCCAAATACGTGGTTTTAACCATATTAATGCTCATCCTCCCTGCAGCCACTAAGCATTTGCAAGGGGCTGAAACACAGGCAAATTGTGGAGGCAGCAACAAAGCCATTCACAAAGCGTTGAGGAGCACCAAAGCCTCCCATGAGAGCCCTGACGGGAGCTGATGTCCTCCTTGGGACAAGTGACAGGAGTCAAACAGGGTAGAAATTTGGAGAACTTCTTCCAGCTGCCCAGGGGTGTTCAGCACCCCAGGCAGCTGCTCAGAACTGGGGCTCTACTTCAAGAAAATCCAGCAGAGAGCATGGAGAACAAGACCCTTGAGAGAGGGTGGAACAAACTGTACAGTCACAGCTGTTGACTAACAAACAGCTGCTTATTATCTAACTAATGATCAATTAGTGTTAAAGCACAAGGTCTGTCACATTCCACAAGCCAGTGGTAGCAGCATCTCCCTTCATAGCCGGCAGCACCCAGGTGCACATGAAAAAGCCTTTCTTTATAGGAATTACGAGCAAAACCAGCAATCTTTCCCATGCAAACAGAATAATAATTTGAAATAGTGGAACTAATGTGATTTGACCATACATTTGGGGTTTTTCCCTCTTGGGGATAAAGCCCTTATATTATAATTTTTTTATTAACATAAGCCCTTATTGTCATCAGGATTAACCTCCTGCTTTGCACTGCTGGGAGAGGAACAGATGCAGGGGACATGGGTGCAGTACAGGGGACCCATGTCTGAACCTACCCAGCGTTTTGTGCAACCTGTGGTGACCGCAAATGCTACCAAAATGGCACTGCCAGTCACTGGGAGGAAAACTGCATCAGTGGTGTCCGTGGATGGTGGTGGAGAGGTGCTGGCAGCTGTGGCTTCACCCCCAGGTTGGTGCTGCATCTTCTGGCTGAAGACAAGCGATGCTCCTCGAGCAGGGCACAACGTGCCGGGATCAGCTGGTGCTTGTCCTAAGTAGCTCCTACACATCAGCATCACCCACATGTCCAACCGCCTTTTCTGATTGTACCATGACTGAAAACAGCTTTGTTGCTGAAACACTTCAACGCATCATCCACTTGCAGATGTGAACACAGGGGAGAGAGCAACTTCCAAAACCACTGCAGATTTAGGGCATAAAAACATTTTGGTTAATAGAGTAAATCAGTATACAGAGACAAATCTCCCTAACTACTGTAAAGTTTCTTTCCTGACAACATGCACTATAGCAGAGCAGCATTCACTCTTAGTAATTCCAGTTAAATCAATGGAAATACCCAGAAGATAATTTAGTCCCAAAAGTTAGTTTGTATTCAGCCAGGCAGGATGAATGACAGTGTGGTTCCTCACATGTTTGGTTGGTTTTTAACAAATCTATTGTCTGGACTTCAGTAATAATCCACCACATGGACTCTTAGTGGAGTACTGATGCATTTTTGATCCAGTCCTAGACAGAAGGACCGTTTTTACCGACTTGGGAAGGTGTTGGTCAGGGCTCACCTCCTGGAGGCTGCACTGCCCCAGGCACAGGGAAGGGGCTTTGGTGCCTGGACTGAAGGCAGAACCCACCGGTCCCAGCTATCGCCCTGCAGAGCAGGAGCTCCATTAAAAACCCAATTGATTAAGGACACTTACATACACACTTTTTTTTTGTTTGTTTGCCAATATTAACTCTAAACTGTCGATGCTGCAGCAGAGCTCTGCAAGGCAGGATATTTGTGAGGCTATTTTTAAAATTAGGAAAGTGAGTAAAAAAGGAAATGAAGAGTTTCAGCTGAAAACTTTAAAGCCAGTTTACAGGCAAAATAGTGGAAGAGAAACAAAAAAATAATTAAATATAAAGTTAGTATGTCTTTAGTACTATTTTTATCAATCTAAATATAGCTGTTAAATATAACAGCTAAAAATAGCAGTATTAGACTAAAACACTGTCTTTAACAGGGCTAAATTTCATCAGTTCATTTGTTATTTAACATCTACATGAAATCCTTCAGCACCTTAATGTTTTAAAACAGAGACAAACAGTAAATTTTTCTCTCTTTAAAGAAGCTCAAATCACAGTAGGCTAAGCATAGAAAAGGAGAGCAATACCAGAGAATGATGTAAAACCTAATTAAAGACCTTTGGCTGCTGCAGAATTGAAAACCGATTAAAAAACCTCTTTTTGCCTAGGAAAGTCCCAGAAGAAATTGCTAAATCTTAATTTGCTTCTGTCCTTATCTCAGTTGTGACAGGTCTCTGAGGCGTCCTCTGCCAAGCCAGGATGATAAGAGAGGAGCAAGCAGCAGCGCACGGGCTCGGCTCCCCCTGCACGGGCAGAGCTGGCTGGACCACAATCTTTAATTATGGAGCACGATCAGGTGCTCCATTAGACAAAGGGCTTTTAAAAACCTATTTAAAATTAGATATGCAAGCCTCGCTACCTTGCTGCTAAAACTAGCCCTTGCAGACGATGTTCAGCCCAGGCCATGCCCTGAACCCACCTACTCCTGCCACCAGTTTCAGCTGCTCCAAGTCCAGCTGCTCTGAGTGATATCAGCTGCAGCACAAGCAAGAAGGCAAACTGGAATTTTCGAGTTTCTTCCAAAATAAATGACATTACTTACTAGTTCACTTTTGTCCTGCTGTTTAGGGGTAATGCCTCAGCACTTTGCCATACACTTGATACCACTTTGTTTTATTACTGCAGAGACTTATCAATGAGACAGGCTGGGGACCTTTTTACAGGTTTCTATTTAATTTAAGAATCTAATCTAATTCTTCAGTAGCTTTTTGTTTGGTTGGTTGGTTTTGGGTTTTTTTTTTTTTTTTTTGTTAAATTAACACTTAATTCCTTTCATGCTATTTGAATGAATCCATATCTGTGGTCAGCCAGAGAAAGTGAAGTTGGAAATTACAGTTCTGGGGTGTCATACTGCATATGAGTAATGAGAACTAGGGTGGGTTTTTTTTTTTTACATGGATTTTTACATTTATTAATTTTCTTTAATAACACTTTTTGTTCTGTCTGACAATCTCATTAGAACCTGGGTTTTGAGATTCACAGCCATGGCAAGTGCAGAGACCAGAGGTAACCCAGTTCCACCACTGGGAAGATGCAGCCTGCCCAGGGTGTGCCCGGTGTGCCTGCTGAGCGCAGCAGTTGCAATCCCGAGCATCACGCACACACAGATCAGAATTCCCAGGCCACTGAGACCCTCTGAAACATGATCTGGTGCTGCACCAGAGGGAGAGCTTCCAAGGGCAGAGAGGTTACAATGCTGGATAAGCCAGGGATACAAAAGCATATTTTTTCCTGCACATCATATCCTCTCCTTGCATGCTCCCTACTCCTGTAACTGCACTCTTTTTTTCCTTCACTTTTTAAGACCTCTAGCATATTCTGCATTTTCCTTCCTACCAAGCCAGGCTCACTCTTCTGTACCTCTGCTCAGCCATGCAGCCAGGTCAGCTGCCCCAGTGCAGGGAAACAGCCCCTGGGGTTCCTGTAAGCCTCTGCCCAGAGAAGGAGAAGGGAAGCTTTCCGCAGCAGGAAGGGAGGGCAGCTGTAACACAGGGGACGATGAGCACCAGGGTCCAAAGACCACAGAGACATGTATCCCATCTTGAGTGGCTAAAAATCTCTGCAGAGAACCAGGTACTAAGCTGGGTTCTTACCCTGCTCACAGGGAAGAGGGTTTTCTGCTCCTGCAGAGGTTCACAGTCCCTGCTGCCATCAAGAACATGCACACAGGGCTCACCATGCAAAGGGATCTCACTGCACATGCAAGCCCAGTGACATGGTGCCACTGCTGGAGATGTCCTCATCAAGAGGGTGCAGGCTCAGGCCCCTTCACTTGCATACTGCAAAGGTTTGCTGGGCAGCTGCTGCTGTCTCGGAGCCCAATTACAGAGCCAGAGGCAGTGATGTGTTGGGCATCAGCACCTCCCTTGCTCACTCATAGGTGTTATGCACCCAGATGAGTGATGAGAGTTGGAATATCTACCTTCCCCAGGAGTCAGCTTTAATTGCAGCATCTTTCAGCCAGGATGGGCACTCAGAGGGCAAAGCTTTTCCTCCCCAGGGACCAGCTGGGAGCCTGAGCTCTCACCCTTTGGCACTCTGGGCAACATGCTCCAGGACTCAAGTGGTCCTTTTCCTTCGGGTGGCTGCACATATCATCACTTAGTATTTGCAACCAGCCCTCAAGGATCATTTCCATGAACCAGGGTGATGAGTCATCTGATCAGTTTGCTTACGTGCGAGTGAGTTTTGCTGCTGCACTCATTACACAGAAAAGGCAGCTTTAATTTGGGGAAAGCAGCTTTAATCCTGCTGGAGGAGAAAAGCCATTAGGAGTTCATTTAGTGCAGTTCGGCGGGAGCTCTGCGTGTCAGCTCTCACGCCATCAGACACTTAGTAAGAGGCAACTCCAGTTGGGAATTAACCCACTTTGCAGTTATTGTGAAACCTCTGGGTTTAATTTTTTTAAAGAAAATATTTTAATCCCCATTTCTGATCTCTCCCAGAGACCTCCCAGCCTCAAAACTGGTTCCTTTCTACAATGGCAACTTCGGGACCTTCTCTAAGGTAGGTTTGATACAGAGCTTGAGGGGCCCCAGGCCATCAGACCCATCCAGGTATCCCAAGACCATCAGCTCAAGAGCCTCAAGGGTACAAATAGGCTCTTCTTTTTTTTTCTCCCACTATTGCTGCAGCTAAAGTTTATTTTCCTTCATACCAAGCCTTTATTCCTGAACAACAGACGGCCCTGAGACAAGGATGGAGAGAGACTGCTTGTGTATTGTAAGGTCACAGTAGGCTTTCCCTGATGTAAGTCACTAATAACATGATTAGACACAGTAAATGATATAAACGTCTAGAATGGACAATTAAATATAATTTAAAGTGATATTTATCCTACTTGGAAAGAGCACTGGTTTTATAGTGTCTAATCCTTTGCAAAATGTCTGCATATTAAATAGCAAAATTAAATGCGGCCATGTATTCTCTTGGTGGTCTCGTTAGTCTATCCTCTTGCTAAAAATACTCTTGGTTTGTCTCTGGGAATACAGTAATTCTCATTAGCAAATCATGGTTAGTCATCTAATACAACAGCACAGACTAATATACATGGAAAATACATCAAAGAAGCTAAGTGATGGCTTTACACCTTTCTGAGTAGTAAAATTAGTCAAAGCGATCAGTAATTTTCTTGTGAGAATATAACAGGGAAAAGAAAACCCACAGCAAACAAACTAGTACATGCAAAAGCTAGCAATAATCTTGTCTATATATAAATAAGACCATACACCTCATTGTGCTCAGACCATGCATCATACCGACAGCTACGTCCTCTCATTCCCTTTACGGCACATGTTGCTGGAAAAATGGCTGGTGGGGCTGTACAGTTTCCAAAAACAAGTCGCCACTAAACTACTGCACCGCCTTCCAGTGTCTTAATGATAGAAAGCAAAAGTGGGGGCTTGTTGAGAATTGGTATAGCGCTTCCCACAGAAAATGAGAAGCAGCGGAGCCAAAACTGCCATATATTTGCCACTGTAGTGCATGTTTTTACAACCAAATGTTGATGGATAAATCATAATCTATGGTGGAACAAGCACTAAAAATTGAAGAAAGATCATTCAGCCACTCAGGTTTTTTATTCAGCCGTTCAAGGCGGTTTGATTTTTTTGCCATTTAAAAAAATTCACCCCACTCCACCTTGACAGCTTGTTTACAGTTTGTTTCTGGCCACAGACAGCTGACAGATGTGATGTGATTAGCAAGACAAGACAGCCTAAATACAGCATAGACAGCACAGCAGAAGACACGCAACAGGGCTGTGAGCTACTTTGCACGCTTCAAGGTACCTACCAGCCTTGAAGTTTTCATCTGAAAGTAGAGATGGGCATTAACCCCTGCAATTCCAGGCAAGGTTAGGTTTCAAAACTGACTGCATTTAGGAGCAGACCCAGTTTCTGTTGAATTGCAGAGAAAAGTAGGTGGCTTTCTGTGGCTCAGCTCTTTCAGACAGGAACATTTTCAGCTCAGTTCCACTGTCGTTAGCAGAGTTACTAAAATAATTATTGCAGCTCAGCTTGTGCACCGGTGACCTTCTCCTTGATGCCACCTCCACAGTGCTATGGTAACAGGAGCCCATGCGACAGGCACTGCCGAGTGTCATGACTGCTCTGATCTGCAGGAGCAGAGGTGCCTGTGGGGAAACACTCCCCTCCAATATTCAGAGTTCTCAGATGTGAAGTCATCCGTGTGTTTTCCAAGCAAGCAAAGAAATTTCCTAACAAGCCCAAATTAGTATCTCTAGCAGTAGTAAATTCAGAACTTGGATACCTGAGGTCTCCCTTGCTAGAGGGTCTTGACATCTTATGCTTTGGCTGCTTGAAAAACACCAAGTAATACATCCAGAGAAGAAGCCACTTTTTGCATTCTTTTGACTGGGCCCTTCCAAAACATTACTGTCTATTTCTGAAGGGCACACAGAGCTATTTGATATTCATACCTCAGTGTAATGCCCCTGAGAGCAGACGAGGAGGTCACAGGCCTGGTCAGGCTGCTTTACTTGCTAGTTGAGTTATGTTACTGAAGATTGTCAAATCATATGGATAAAGTCTTCAGCTAGCAAGTAGGCACTGACAACTGAGCAAAGGGCACACCACCTTCTGTGAGAGTGGCACTGGGAGGTTCAGGGGCTGACGGTTCACACCAGACAGTAGCGACGTGCAGCATTGTGGCAGAGGCATTAACTAACAGGGACGAGCATCTCTTGGCTCAGAGTGCAGCTGGCTGAGATGCCACCACATTATTTTAAGCAGTTGCTCCTCTGGAAGCCGGGGAAGCCCTCTCACCGTGCACACAGCAGTGCTGTTTCAGTGTGACAACCCAGCCAGGTTGCAGACACCTCCCACGCTTGAGCAGGGATGGTTCTGAGCCAGGAGAGGCAGTCTGTACTGCGTTAGACATTTAACCTGTACCACACCAGACTTTCAATCTGTTGCTTCTTCAATGAGCCCACTTACCTGCAGCAATCCAAGAACTGTTTTCATCAAACAACCGGTGCTTCCTCATGAGGTTCTCCTATGCCTTCCATGTCTGGTCAACACAGCTGCTTGACAGTGTTGTCTTTGATGTTGACATCAAAAAGCTCTGAACCTGATGCATCATCTGCCTTCAGGCAGACCACAAGATGTCCGGGCTTTTGAGAAAATAAATAAAATATCAATAAACAGTCAGAGAAAACAAATACTTTAAACCTTAGATCATAACAAGCATCAGAAAAGTCTGATAAATCATTTGCTCTCATTTCATGGGAATGTAGACTTTCCAGGTGGCTTAGAAAAGGAACTTGAAAGAGAAAGGTCTTCCTTTAGCGAACAAGAGAATTAGTAAAATGAAGATGGATCACACCCTCCTACCAAGACTCAATTCCCTGAGCTCGGCTCATGGACAGCCCAGGCCAAGGGTGCCCCCCGAGACTCCTCTTGCTCTCCCCAACAGCAGCACATGTTCCTGTGAAGCTGAAGAGCTGCTGTTGGGTGCTCATATACCGCTAGAGATTTGTGATGCTCCTACTCTCAGGGCACAGCTTATGGCCACCAGTAGCAACATTCAAGGATTCTTCCAGCAGGTCCCTCCCTCCACACTCTGGGAACACTATGCCAGTAACATTTAGTAAGATAGGGGTGTCTTTTGCCTATTAGCTTACATATTTGCATCTTACACATTAAGCATTTCTCTGCTTAATTTTAAGCCATTTCAAACGGCCGAGCAGGAAGGTGAACACAGGGTTTAATGGTTTGATACTACATAGTCAGCTCTGTATGGGGCATGGGGAGGAGGAGAAGACTCAGAGAAGGGGCTTCTGTAAAAGGAAACTCCCGTAATTTTTAACTTGTTTGCTAATTGATAAGCTGATCTTATACTGCTCAAAATAGTCACTATTTTCCTTCAGCCAGTGGACTGTTAATGAAGCTGGAATTTGTCCCAGTGACCATATGGCACACGTCATCTCTAGTGAGTTATCTATAAATTCCAGAAAGTCCATATTTATCAGTGTGTAAACATGGAAGAGGAAAATGAAATGTATTCCTTAAGGAGTGCATTTTATGGAGTAACCTTAAGCTGTAAGATGCAGCTGTTTATTGACTGGCATGATTTCTCATGCCACATGGTGTTAACAGAAGCCTAAAAAATTCATCTTCATTTAGAATAGACAGCAAAAATGAAGAGTGAGATGTATAATGTGAAACATCTTTTAAAACTCCCACATCTAATGCCTGGTCTAGTGCAGATGTATGTTTACAAATAGGATGGGTTTTCTTTGGGGAGGAAGAAAGGAGGAGAACAAACAGGGCTTTTTTCCCATCGGCCTCACAAAGTACAGGACATACGCTTCCTGACACAAGGAGGTCACAGTCACATTCCTACCTTTTAGCCTCCACGTGCCTCAACCTGCCTAGAATAAGAGGAAAAAAATAGTGAGAAATATTTAAAGACTAAGCAGAAACTGGAGGGAAAACACACCCCCAGGCCTCTCTCCAAAATCAGTGTCTGACAAGTGCTAAAACTGAGTGGTCTCGTCTAGACAACCTCTTACAGTGAACTCTATATGCAATGATTGCAGCTCAGGCTTGCCCTGTGCTTTGGAGAGCCAAGATTCAAATAATTATGGATTTAAAAAAAAAAAAAATAAAGAATTCTTCTTCCACGCTATCAGATGAAGACATTTTCAAGGCTCCACTCTGCACAGCAGCCACGCCATACGCCTCGCTCGTCCTGCTCAGACGGGCACAGCCAGCACCCAGCAACCTTCACAAACTCACCTTCCCACCAGAGACCTTCAGTCCCCAGCACCACGGGCTGGGGCAGAGCAGTGGCGTTTCCACACTTGCTGTCACAGTGTAGACGCAAGTGCTCTGTTATTCCTTGGCATACGACAAAAGTTACAGACAGGGGATAATGCAAAGATGTTTGATTTTTTTTTCCTTTCCCAGCACTGTGTCACTGCAGGCCAAATGGAAACCTCCTGGGTTATTAAACATGAAAAATCTGACAGGATTGTAAATCTTAAAATTGTCCCAAATTGCAGAGGTGCTGACAGCACATGTTATAATCCTGTTGGCATCTGATGTTTCCTTTTCTATGTTTTTTCTTGCCACAGGAAGAAACATTCCCCCTTAAATCTCTACAGCAAAAAGCAGCAGCAGCAATGCCAAAAATCCTGAATGATGAACCAAAACCTGAGATGTCATGTTATCTTTGCCAGATTCAAGTAAACACAATAATGCTGTAACAGTTACATACAGAAAATTGCTTTAGAAATGCTTTAAAACAAGGAAGGATATCCCCTAATATTCTATATAATTTAAAAACATTATTCAGGATTGATTATGAAGAACACACAGTGACTCATGGGAACTAAGGCATCATTCATGTGGTTACAGCAGAGAAGTGATGCGTTTGTTACATATGAGCACTTGAGACATCCCATATATACACACAGCCAAATGTTAAGTGTTGCATATCAACAGAAGCAATCTGTCTCTGTTTTGGGGACAGACTGGGGGATTTACTTAACGGTCTTTATTTAAAGCAACAATCCTTTCATTGTTAATACCCTAAACTCCCGACAAAACACGCCTAAGGGACAGTAACTCTCCCTCAGCTTGACCTTTCTTAACTGCAATTCAGAAACTGCTTTGATTTGGCATCCAAGCTCAGTTCTCCTGTCCCTGGTGCAGGTTTTCTTTAGTTACACAAGGCTGTTCCTTTGAAGCTGGGAGAGCATCGCTCTCAACCAGCCTTTGTGGGCAGCCTGGCAGGCAGAGGCTGAGTAAACCCCACAAGCTCTACCCACCCATTAGCAAGGAATACATGTTCTATATTAAAAAAAATGCTATATAGGCACTATTTGCAAAAATGTATTTAAAAAGTAAAATATTAAAAATTGAAGTTAACAAGCACAGGCCAAAATAATCTGCATTTAAATGATCCAGGGCAGGCCTGTTCTTCAAAGCAAATTATTTTTTCATATGTATTCTACTGTTAAGAAAAGGGATGGCCCCTCCTTGCCACACCTAATGATGCAGCACAAGAACCTGCACCCATTAGCAGGAGTTATAGCACTTTGTAATTATGTTTCTTGACAACTGTCAAAGGTTTGCGTAAAAATATGGCAAGATACACTGGCAGGAACTTGGTAACAAATATGGGGAGGGGACTCAGGTGATCAGTGGTGTGTTTATTTTGGTGCTTAAAACATGGAAGGAAAATTACTTCCACACTTCTAAGAAAAGGTTACAAGCAATGAAAAACAAATGGAAAAGAAATCAAGCAAATTTTTTACAGTGATGTTGAACATGGCAGCTAAAGGCAAAGTTATTAATTTAACAGAAGCCAAGCATTTTGGAACAATCCTGAATACGGGGAACACATGTTAAAATGGATGAATTTTAATTTTTTCCTTCATTAATTGCTATTGTTCTGTGAATTAATGTTTAAAATCTGAAGCGTCCTTACAGGTCTTTTTTCCCCACAGTGTTGTGCAGATAGATGGGAGCGAACAAGTTTGCTCTCTTGCTGGGATCTGGAAAGTGTGACCAGACCCTGACCCCCTCTCCTGCAATTTCCATACAGGCACCGAAGAAATAAAGGGCAGAAGCAATGGCCAACAAGAAGTATTGCATACCCCTTGTATTTACCCCTTCCAGAGGACTCAGCAGCTCTGGTATACACCCCTCGTGAAAAGAGGACGAGGAGATTCTGGTGGTCTTACGTGCCAAGGTAAGTAGAATTTTAGGTCAGCCTGAAGAGATTTTTCTCCTGCACACAGAGTTTTAGCTGCGTTTGGAACATTTGCCTGCAGGGCAGCAAGGGGCCAGTGGGTAATGAGATTGCAAAGCTGTAGTCCTCATGCCCCAGCTCCACATGATCTTTAGCAGACCAGAGCCACAATGTACCTTAGATAGAAGAATCAAAGCTCAGATTTATTTTCAAGCTCAATGAGGAGGCAACATGGCAGACAGGAGAGGTGCTTTTACACTCGCCCAGAGAAAACAGACCCCAGCCAACGCAGAATGCTGCTGTCTAAGGGAGAACACAGAGACAGGCCAGCCAAGAGTGCAGGCGGGTATAACAACTGAGCTCTGGTTCACCCAAGCCAACTACAAATTATTATTCTTTATATATATATAAATATGTCTCACTCCAGACAGTCTGTAGAAGCTCAGTGTCCAAGTGAACCTCTGAACCATGCCAGATTCTAAAAAATGTGGGTTTTCTGCCTAGAATTATAATTTTACTCTGAAAATTTACTAGCTTTGCATATTTCCAGTCCCAAAGACATTTTCATCTAAGATCTTTTCACATCCCAAACCTAATTCCTTTAAATGCTTAGGAAACAGAGCCCCAAACAGAAAACTCTTTAATGACCATGTGGATGGCCTGACGGCACGCAGCTGCTTCAGAGAGAACCAACTGAACCTTTCACTCCCACTACAGATTCAGAGGCATCACTTGTTTCATGAATAAGAAGTGAAAAACCCAAACAGCAGCCACAAACACACCCCAAGATGGGGAGAATAAACCTGCACTCAAGATCCAAAATAATACAGAGGAGGAGGCAATCCCCATTCCATATCGTCCCTTCTGGAATGCTGACCACACAGGGCTCCTGCTGTGGCACCACTCCCAGCTTATCTGGACTTGCATCTTCTGCAAATCACCTGGTCAGTAAATAAACTCCTATGTAACACCCACGCTGGAATTCCTGACAAAAACTAGCCATGTCGCTTTACTAAGATAAATTGTGGAGCAAATCCCACCATGTTTTCCCCAGAATAAGTAATCAGCAGGTCCAACACACTGAGAAAAGAAGTTCCCTGCATGATGTGTAACAGTCTGGCAACAAGAACACGTGAACTGGCGCCAGTCAGTAAAGTCATCCTAATTCCCTCGCTTGTTCTCAAAACTGTGATCACATTCCCAAGCTGAATTGGTCCTGCAATACTCATGGGTCCAAAACCTTTATCATTAAGTGAAGCCTACATAACTCTGCATTTTAAGAATTATTTTTTTCCTGAACACATCTGTACACAAAGAATTTTCATTCACATTTAAACTAAAATTAAAAAGATACCTGATAAGCTATATATGCTGTGCAAGTAAAGAACACTTTCACAGGGCATGGAAAGCATAAAGTGCAATATAGGAGAGCTTGACTCCTCCTCCAGATCTAAACCACCACGTAAGGTGCAAGCCAGGAGGAACTGGGGCGTGCATTACTCCTTCACCACACACACCACACACATACCTTTTACTAGGTTAAAACTGCTTATATATTTCCAAGTATGCACAAGCTGAATTATGATTACGTTTATCAAAAGTATGTTACATACCAGCAGTGGGATATTTTCTCCCCTGACGTGAGGACCACACCACTAGAAAAGCTTCAGCTTTATCGATTTTCATCAGGAGCAGAGGGAAGCAACAAAGATGCCGGCTACAAAAAGGAAGAGTGACAAACTAGCAACCAGCAGAGCCAGACACCAATGCAAAGACAAAGTAATTACCAGCTGGAGTTTAAATTAAGAAGTAACAACAATTCTAGTAGGCAGAGTGAACTTTGGAAAAAAAAAGATCAGATAATCCCAAAATCTTTGGCTATAAACTTCTCCAGACATTTGTACTGCACTTATTGCTGTGGCATCAAGTTATTTTTGATGTCCAACCAGAACATCAGAGTAAGACTGTAAACCTTTGGGAAGAATTTGTCTGTATGCAAACTGCCCTACCCTAATCTAAGATTTCCGTTATTCTGCTAAAGAATCCTACTATTGATTTGAGCTGTTACTAAAATGCTACTCCCTTAAGATTCTCCCCCAAAGAAACAGAATGAGCAATTTAAGAATAGCAACGGTATGAAAAACAACTCATTTTTTGTCCTGGGAATAGGTTAAAACCCACAGTGATTCTTCAGCACAAGGGAACTCCGGAGCCGCAGGTCAGGCCGTCAGCTGCCTTGTGCTGCTCCAGCTCACCCCATCGTGACAAGTCCATTGTCCCAAGAATGCCAGGACTGCAAATGCCCCAGGAGAGGTTTGGCCCTGCCATGAATTGCTTGCCCTGGGCCAGACTCTTAGACTTTATAACACTTGCTAAGGGAAGGGGAACCACAGAAAACTGGACACCCGCAGATGATCAGCTCTTCAGTGTGAACAGGGCAAAGAAATGTCAAATAATCTGGGTTTTTCCAGGTTTTCTTCCCCATTGCTCTTGTCCTATTTCAAAACACGCACAAGGGAAACATCATCCAAGCTGTCTCAGGTCGTTCTGTGTGCCCTGTTTCTTCGTAGGGATATCAGCTGGGCTTTTTGATGAGTTGTATCTGGAAGTGAGCACTTTTGGTGTTGCTAATTGGGCACCAAAGATAGCAAAGTCCACATGAATTCTGAGATTGCAGTGTGTGTCTGTGATCATCAGGAGAGGGCAGACAGCTCCAGCAGCTCTCACTGCTAGCGCGCTAATGTAGTCTTATTCACATGCAGGACAAATATCTGCTAATTGCTTTTTATCCAGATGCTTTTCTAATTTAGCTACTGTAACTGCAAAAATGAAAGCATTCCAGATTTGTGAAAAAAAGAGGCGGCTGCTTATCATATGTACACTGCTGGGTCTAGATACTATGACAGGCTTACTCTTCACAAAAGCAGCCTTACTGAAAATGGAGATTGAGTATCTGCTCTATCTATATGTATACATACAGCTGTGGAGTCAGTGATGCAAAGGGCTTGTTATGCTATGGTTAAAGATCTAATGAGCATCAAGTCATTTTACACTGCATTACAGAAGAAAACAGTTTGCAGGTATTTGGCAAATCTTTGATGTTAGCTTTTCAATCCCGGTGAGTAGATGTTAACCAATGTAATTATGAACATTTTAATCCAGAGGGAGATATAAGAAAAAAACCTCGAAGATTAATTTGATTGAAGCACTATATTTAATCCACTATTCCAACACTCCTGTCATAGGAGCCATCCCACCACATCTGTGGTGCCAATAAGATCACAGCCCCAGAGGTGTTCGTTACCCGTGCTACGTGTGTCTGCACAGAGGCATTGAAGTTGAGCCCCCGATGAACCTGACTTCATGTCAGCATGTTCAAACCAGAGGATTTAAACTCAAGTAGATTCTAAAATCTGGTCTCTGAGCTGGAAAAAATAAGAATTAGTAGCATGTGACACTTAAACGACACAGCAACATTTTACTAATCTGTGCTTTGCACATCATTAGAAGAGGATTTTTAAGGTGATGAGTCAATTCATCTTGCCTGGCTACTTTCCATTGGTACCACAACTAACACCTGTAACAACCTTGCGGAGCTACGTAGAAGTTTATTATTTTTTTAAAGAAGAATAATTGCTTTTAATTTTAACCAAAACAATTATTATAATTGAACCTGAAGTTTACATATATATTTTGGTAGTGATTATTACTAGTAAACTGCATAAAGAATAAATACCAGTACTTCCAAATTTGACACCATAGTAATACTGCTGCTTGATGCATCAAGCAGGGACAAAATACAAATAGTATCCTCCCAACAGAAGTCTATTAAGCTTTACATGGTTATTGGTAATATGCAGCACAATCAAATAAGCTAACTGGTTTAAACCGTTTTGGCTAGATGACGGTCCCCTGTGTTCATTAGCAAAACCACTCGTAACATACGACAGGAAGCTGAGAACAAGCACAATGGTATTCGCCTCCTCCAAGCTCTCAGAGCTGCCATTTGTCAGCAGTGCGCTGTATTTTGGACCAGATAGCGACTTCTGTAACTTTGCACGGCTGCACACATCAGCAGTAGTTCTCCAATGAAAATAAAATTAAGACCGTTTGTTCTTTTGTCCGTCCTTAACGATAAAATGAAAACATTAGGCCAAAATAGTTCCTCAAAAGTAGGTCAAAAACACCCATTCGTGATCACTTCAGCATTGGTTTCCTGGCAAACTAATCTACCCACACAGATATACGTAATGCGTATCCTGGAGACAGCGAGGCAGAGGAAGAAAACCAAATACATTAATGAGGTAGCTTAGACTGAATAACTGCAGTTAAAAGTTTTATTGAACAAAAGAAGGTAAAATGTGGTAGTCCAAGTTCACTGAGCAAAAGCAGCTCTCTCGCCGAAGCTGCACTTTGTGCTAGATAACCTTATTAACTGAGACTATACAGAGGACACATTATGCAAGTTATCTCAACAGCAAAGGAGAAAAGGTAGATTAAATTTGATCTGATGGAACGATTTGGTCAAATTCAGTGGCTTAAGTTAATGTTTCTAGCCCTTATCTACCCATATTCAGCACAGGCATACAACAGAATGTACAACTGCGCTGAATTCCCATTTGTTAATAGTGTGTGCTCCCATGTGAGTGGAAGCCAATTCCTGAAAAAAACCCAAATTAAAAAACCCAAACAGTTCAAATCTTTTGTTTGAAGTATCATTCAACCGACTCAGGATAAAACACTTGATATACGTTATAAAAAACTCCCAGCCTCTATAAGGTCCGCTTCCTGTATAGTGCTAATATTTTAAAATTACTTTATTTCCCCCCTCTGCCTAAGAAACTTCAAATGCTCTGAATGCACCCACAGAGGCAGGTGGGTAAACAGATATGTCAAAAATACTCTGTGAAAAGAGGGAGGTAGCTCAGGCCCCTTGGCAACCTTCTGTCATAGTTCACATTGGTGCGGTCTACCCCCCCCTCGTAATTGGCAGTCAAAAACGAAAGGAAAAAGTATTTCAACTATGAAATTTAGTGAAAGAATATGGTCAATACAAAGTCTTCCAATTTGACTCATTGGGCTTCCAAATGTAAGCTATAAGGTACCTCACACCCAATACACAACATTAATAACGTACCTAGTTCATACATTTTATAGACAGTATTTTCTCATTTGTTAAACATTTGGCTCGGGTAAGTACATCATTTTTTGTTAACCACTTGACGAACATTCTAGGCCAAACAAACAGCACAAATAATGTCAAAGTCTTTTTTTTTTCCAGTAATTGTACGAAATGCTGTAGGCTAAGCCTAACAGAAACTACTGAAGAAAAATTAACAGACTCCATGATGCAGTGCAAAGGTGTTACTACAACATCATAAGTCAAGGGATGTTTCTAAGGTGCTGAAAGAGGAGATTCTCTCGACGGTGACCCTGTATTGTCCTCCGGTGGGAAAACAGTAAGAGTGCAGGCTCGAATGCCACCAAGCGATTCTGGAAGGTCAAATACTTTATGCCACTCATCTTTTTCTGGATCATATTTCTGAACTATTTCCACCATACACCGATTATTCCAAGAATATCCTCCAACAACATAGATTTTATTTTCAAAGACAGCAACCCCAACATCACTTTGCCCACGTAACATGGCAGCAATTGGAGTCCACTGGTCTAGAGTTGGTGAGTAATATTCACAGCTTAGGACATCATCATAATCACTCGTTCCTCTAAAGTGATTTCCACCAATAACATATAGCTTGTCCCCTACAGTACACATGCAATGTAGACCTCTGACTGTTGTCATTGGAGCTTTCTGAGTCCATTTGTCTGTGTCAGGGTCAAAACACATAAGTTCCTTTTGGAAAGTATCATGGGTAATTCCTCCTAGAGAAATAAAACACATGTTAGAGCAGTGCTCACCTTTAATAAGCAATAAATAGCAAAAACAAATTTTTGTGAATGAATTCAGCCTTCCCTAAATCGTTATCACATTACCTTAGATTACTATCACGTATGTGCTCCATTTCAAATGACATTTTTAATATACCTTGGTCCTTTAAACCTGAATATGGAAAGAAGCCACGTCTCATACAGTACCTCATTACTTAAGATGATACTGGCAGATTAAAATAACAAAAAATTGTTACCTATGCTTCATTTTGGCAAATTTATTTCTTTGCTTACATTTGTTCGGTTTGCTAGTTTTCTTTCCCAACATCAAGAAACCAGGAATTCCTTTCCCTTTCACATTTTGATACTACGCTATTGTGTTTTGCTATCACATAGCAGAATTTTCTTCAGAAAACATTTTTCATCAACTTGAACTAAAGAGAGAGAGGAAACAGATTTCAAATATTCTTCTGTTAACAGATGCCTACAGTTCTTTCTATATTTAGCTTCTCCACGGTTCCCTGCAAAAGCAGTTGGAGAGGCTTCAGGGGAAATCACAGGACAATTTCCCATCAGTGGATGAAACGTCCCACCTTTCTGTAAGGTCACTTGGCAGGTCAGAAAGCAGTCACACCAATTTCAGACACTGTACGCTCATTAGCTATGGTTTAAGACCATAATGCAACTGTATTTGAGGTGCTAAAAATATGCAGAGAACACACTGCTACTGAACAACCTCCTGCTGGGCTAACCATTCAACACTGAATTATCACGCTTGGATTATTAGCTGACAGAGATGGCATGGTGTCTGCAGGAGTTATGCAAGAAATTACTTAATTCTTCAGCTGGACAATAAGAATTAAATCTGGAATAAATAAGAGGACTGTCTGGCCCTGACACTTAATGACAGCAAAAGTAGAGGCAGCACTTGGGAGCCTGTCAGAGAGAAGAGGCTTTAATGACAAAGGAGCCAACCTTCACATTTTCAACCCCAAAAGTGTCTAGACTTGGGATATCTGAGAACATCTGGGAAATATACAACATCTACATGAAAAAAAAGCACAGCAGGGAGAATATACATGTGCCACCTGCAGTAAAACAAGCAAAAGGGGCAACAAAATACAAAAAGCAGCACAATGATTAGAAGCTGGCTTAATGGACTTGGTCATAGAAAAATAAGCAGATGTACTTTATTGTAGATTTGAAAACAAATCCCTCCTCCTAGCCTACTGATACAAGGCCCCCTAATTCATAATGCCCCAAGGACCAATCTGTTCCAGTGCATCTCCCCACCAGTTCTTCACAGCCAAGCAACCTTGTCCCACCTCTCACCCTGAATTTCAGCTTAGTTCTTAGAGGACATCCCTTAAAACCACAGTAGGAGAACATTCATAGGGCCATGATCTCTGCAGAGATCACTGACAGACAGGCTGAATCTCCTTTAAAAATTGAGCAGAGACCAGATTTTCAGAAAACCTATTGCCCCCTGTTTGGAAAAAAAATGGAATCAAACAGTGACATATAGGACGGAGCACATCACAGTTGAAAGGCCAGTGAAAGTACAGACACCATTCATACATTGTGATTAACATGAAAACTTGTCCCTTTCCATTAGCTCAATGAAGGCAGATGTTCTTCCTCAAAATATTAAAATTTCCAGTGCTTTTCCAAAATGTATCAAAAAGGGCATACTTAATGGTTATTGCTATATAAATGTATATATGTGGTGTTGCCATAGAAAAACATTCTGCTGGCTGAAGTGAATAACTGCTTTGGAATTCAGAGCTGTCATTTATTATGTAAATGCATAATATTACCTAAAATAGTTTCCTCAGGCTCTGCAGTATATATGTTGTTTGACTGGCTTCTTAGGAAATTGCATCACTGCTTACACCATAGCAAACCTACTGCAACCAGAGACAATCTTTATTGTCTCCCACTGAAAGAGGAAAAGTTACATAAGTAATTGTTTCATAGAGATGATACGGTCACAAGAATTATTTACCTGAAATATACATTAATCCCCCATAGACTGTTCCAGCATGACCATAGTGGGGTTCATTCATTTTTGCAACGTAGCTCCATTCATTCATCCTGGGATTGTAACATTCCACAGTGGCTGTTTAAAACAAATGAGAATATAAAAACGTTGAAGCAGTTTGGGTTTGAGTACAGTCGCAGTGGCAGTAATATATTCATAAACAGAGGAAGCATCAATGAGAAGCAGTGTTCGGCTGAGAAAGCATCAAGGGAATTATTGAGCATTATGTCGAGAGACAATGCAAAAAAAACCTCAAGCCTCATCCCAGAGGAACAAAAGGAATAAAACACCCTCTTGCATTCTTGCCTTCTACTTGTATCATTCCCATTCCTGCTTGACACAAAAACCTGCCCTGGCTCCTGAACCCGGCTGGGGGTACAGTTGTGGGACAGCGGAGAAAATGGCAACAGAAGTGGGTGAATTCAGCTTTTCCACCCTTTTCCTCTTGTACAACTCCCTTTCAGTGCCTGCTGTAGAGAGATGGGGAATAAACTTAAAACCTGTCTCTAAGAGGATCAATACATCTGGCAACCAGAACAGGCTCAAGTCTTCAGCAACATCCCACCTATACAGAAAGATCAGGATAGATTTTCTTCTTGGTATTTCAAATTGAAATGGTCCTGTGCCCTCAAAAGAGGGCAGCAACCGTCAACTAATTTTCTATTGTCTTGCAATGTGTTACTAAGTACTTGCACAGCAACATACAGTGCAGCATATGCAAGTCACTAATTCAAACAGTTTACAAAAGCCAAGCTTTAAAAAAAATACAAGATGAAACATCATTGACTCTGAAATGGAAAGCAGCAGTGTCTGTGTCAATACCCAGCCCCGTTTGTGCAGTTTTCTTTGTGAACTGGAATGTTAACATTATCAGAGGATCCATCAAATCAGAAATCAGTTCTAAGTTAAAAAGAAACGCAGAACCCAGGTGTCCTTGCAGAAAGCAGTTCTGAGGAGGGATCCCCTCTTTGAAGTGGGATGGAAGAAATGTGGGGTTGCAGGAAAAGGATAATGCAATAAGCACAGAGAACAGAAATAAGACACAGATTTAATAATGGATCTGAGCAAGCTGTAGAGATTGACAGCTTGAATAGTACAATATGACCAGAAGGGCAAGTGAACCTGAAAAACCCTGTAATACAGTGACCTTATGATACACAAAGCAATTATCAATAACTGTGTTATCTTAAACTAAATCTCATTTTAAATAAGGAAAATTAAGAATCAGATTCTAATGCTTTTTATACAATGCTTAATCTCTGAAGAAAGATGTTTATGAACTATGTGTACAAAATTGAATCTGTCTTTGACAGTGGCATTTTACTCGCTCTAGAAAAAGCTTTTTTTCAATCGAGGGTAGAAAAATCCGAGCCAGCTCTATGGAACCAGTGATGGTGACTTACAGGCCAGGATTACACATCAACTGAAAAGAGACAAAAAGATATTCAGAAGCTGAGTAGCTTGTCATTTTAAAGGCAAAAACTAGCTAGTGTTAGCATAAGCCTGCAGAATTAGCAATACTGGGCAGGCCAGTGAAGAATATCAATCAGTGACACTCATACAGTGACTATAAGGTAGCTCATCCTAACTCCTAATCTGTCCTAACAAACAAACAAAAAAACAACAAAAAAACAACAAGAAACAAACAACAAAAACACCACCACCCACAAAAAAAACCCATCATCATCCTCCTTTGGAGAATTTTGGAAGAGTAAGGTATAGCTACGGTCTCAGCCTACCACCAAAAAATCCCTAGTCATGGAAAAATGTAGCAAAGAACACATTACAGTGACTTCCTGAATTTTCTTTTAGCTGCTACAAAACACATAACGTCCTTAGTGTTGCAAAACTGGATCATATTTTTAATTCCATACAATTAGTATCTCAAGCAGACACACTCAAAATAAAAGCTTCCAGTTCCAGTGTCAGCAATACCGTTTCACAACTAGTTGAGCATCATCTAAGGTTAGAAATTTTTTAAATCTATATTGCACATACTAGTTGCTAAATTGTTACAGCACACTGGATTTTCTTCAGCTTTTCCCCACCCAGGAGCTAAAATTAAAATTTAAGAAATATGAAAAGTGCTGGTCGAGAACACTATTCATTTTATAAGGGAAAACACACTAAATTACTGTTTCTTTCAAAGCAAATGATGTACATTGACTTGCAGGTATGAAAGGATTAATTTCATTTACTTGAAACTGTTTAAAAGTAGAAATGCTTCTTGTTTTATAAGAGAGCCTTCCACATGGACCCCAAGTTACACCAGTGATCTCAGGGCTTTGTAAGATGGACAAAAGATTCAAAAAATTATGCAAAGTAACTGAAGTAAAGTGTGTCCATACACTACTGTTGACATGCCAAAAACCTAAAAACCTGCCCGACATGAGCAAGTTCCCAATTTTAGTCTAAGAGATCCGTCCTTCACTAAACACTTTGTCTATAATCTCGTCCTCTTGTTCCCACATTTCCTACCTCAGCCATCAGACATGAGCCTCGAGCTGCCTTTCACATTACACACATGTACAGGTAGAAATCTGCATTAGGAAATGTATGAAAAGGCACCCAAGCATTCTTCTACAATGAAATGTTTTGAAGTCAGGCTTCATTTTTGTTTTCTTTTTAATGAACCTAAAAATCTCCTCTTAAAAATTTTTGTGTTTATCCCATTTGATATCCTGCAGATTATGTATATCCACCAAGGACTTATGCAGCCATAAAGCCGTTGAATGCTGAAGACAGCCTTTTGCTCAAATAAAGGCATAGGCACAAAGAACTGATTCCACAATTCACACCTAAAATTAAATCTATGAGCTGTATTTGTGCATACTGCCATGTTCACACCACATGCAGTATTTGCCCAATCCCCAAATAAACCCATGCTCTTTCCTGTATAAAAGTATTTATCCTTTCCAATATACTTCTCTAAAAATGGAAAGCTCCTTTCTACTCCGCTCCACTTAGCAATCAGAAGAAAACAAAGCAGCACAGAAATTTCAAGAATGGAGAAAAACAGATTTGACGTGCAAGTAATTATAGCTGTCCCAGTTCTACCCTGACAGCAGACCCTCTGACCCGCTGTTTGATGCTATGCTGCACCAAAATCATCATTCTACTTGCTTTCCCAAAAACAAAAGTGCTTCCCACTCTGTGCTGAGGTGAGGACCTTAAATTTCTAATAGACCACAAGGACAGGAAGAGCAGAGTCCGTGCAACGCAACCCCAAACCCAGCAGCAGCCAGACTAACGTGACATTCAACACCGGACAACTGTTTACCTCACTCTGCCCTATGCATTTGAGAGAGGAAGCACAGCCAAACGGTCACTTCAGCAAGAGAAGATGAAATATGCAGAGATTGGTACACATTACTACATCTCTATCACCTCACTGTGAAGACATTAGTTATCTAAGAAAGGATGCTGCTGAGTCCAAGATCCTTCACTGTCTGATGTGGCTTCAAAATTCTTTAAACATCACCAGTAGAAATAAAGTACAGTTTGACAGCATTTCAGACAAATCGTTCCAACTCATATCTCAAATCTACAGTGCTTAAAACAAAGCTGATTATTTTCCAGCTGAAAAAAAGCCCTACTGTTCTGTTCAGTTGTTCTGCACAGTTGTTTCCCTGCTCCCTTGCAAGCTCATTCCACTTCTCCCTCTGCATGGAAAAGGAAAAAAAACCCACAAAAATTCAGCTAGTAAAGGTGCCTGTTAATTTCAGAGGCATCAGGATGTTTTCTCTACATCATCTCCAGACAAAGTATCATTCATGAAACACTCAAAAGAACTGCTACTTCACTGAACCCAAGTATATATTCTATATAGCATGAGACTGGTTGATTCATTCTCCCAACAGCATGAATGATTCAAATCAGGCTTTATTTATGTTTAACAGTGGAACTTCTAATCTGTTCATTACCATAATCCAGGGAAGACAGGCCTCATTTTAATAGAATTAAGCAATCTCAAAAAGACACAAAGCTTCGGCAGTCCCAAGGGACGTTCAGTCTGCACTCATTTCATAGTGCCATCTGTGATGCTGTTTGAGGAGGATACAGATATTTACCACTTCTCTGTCAGTACCTTCTAACGTGTTTCTTACAGCCGCACTTAGCAATTGTGGGTGACATCCTAAAACCCAGGATCTTCATCTTGTTATATTATTTCTGTAATACAGCTTGCTTCTGTAGAACTCAAAGCTGACTTGGTTAAATTATACAGCACCCTGAGTAATTCTGTCCCTAGCACTTCAAAATAAGCTCCTGTGCAAGAGATCCCCAGTTCACGCTTCAGTTTGACATTCACAGTAATACACAGACAACCAACAGCCCAACTGGGTAAAGTTGCATATTGTTCTTCTTAACCAACAACATTTAAAATATATATGTTATATAGAATCATAAGAGAAATTTTACATAAACAAGGAGTTGTTTGAATTGAGGGTTAAGCATCATAGCAGGCACCTGGAAAATAAATGCCTTCCCACTTGCTGGGCAGCGGGTCAGAAGAACACCAAAGTGTTCTGCCCTGGACTAGAAGTCTTCTCTTGCAGCATGATGATGAAGGTATCAATGAATCTGTGGTTTAGTCACAACCCAACATGCTCTGAAGTGTTTAGGAAAAGCCCATATATAAAAATCTCAAACTCCACTCAAGCCCATCAAAAGTAGAGCCTGAAGTATCTGGAGAGTGTCTAACTTATCATGCTTAAAGGCACAACTTCTGCCACCATCATCAAGCACCACAAATGAACTCTTTCAAAAAAGCTAAAAAAAATTTACTTGTCCGAGAAAACAGTATCCAGAGCAGCTGGAAACTGCCAATGAGCTCTGCTTCATGAGCATCTCTGAACCACATCTGGTTTTCCCCTTGTCTCCTTTTCCAAACCATCTTGCCTTTTGCACTCCTGCCTTCTCCAGGTGCTCTCCTCCTCGTGCCAGGGTGCTGCTCTCCCTGCCTGCTGGGAATATCTTTGGCAGGTGCCTGCTTTGACACGTAAAAAGAACCAACCAGAATTAGATACAATCCTCCTAGGAGTGGTGCATGCTTCTGCATGGCACTAAATTGTCACAGCGTTGAAAAATCTGAACTACAATTTCATAATTCAATACGTTTCAGAGATCCATTTACCATATCCCAATGAATGTACCACATACATTCAAATTCACCTGTCCCTACCAATGAACCAAACTTTTCTCAGTGGCACACGCTGATAAAATAGTAGCTCCTTATTACTGCCAAGGCACATACTACTAAGGTAGAAAGTGGTATTTACAAAGGTCACAGAAGGTTAAACATTTGGAAGCTGTTTTGGGATGGCCTGACAGAGAGACTCAAAAAAGTGTAATTTTTATTCCAGTCAATGTGTCAGGAGGAAAAATAATAAAGAAATCCATTATAGTAATTTTAATCTTTCAGCTGTTTTCCGTAAGAGCTGATCTTCTGGAAAGCTGAATTCAGGTTTTGGGAATTTTTCCTCTCTAACAATAGACTGAAATTAGTTTGAACCCAAGGGCAAAATCTTTAATACCTGTCCAACATACATTTGACCTTCTCTTCTATGAAATGCTCCAGAGTTTTTCTCATCTGAAGAGAATGGGAAGTTTAAGCTGGATTTCATCTTTCGGCTGTCAGGGTTTATGAAAGAAACATGAAAATGAAAAGTGACTTGCCTCACAATTAACAAGAAAAGAACCTGAAGCCCCAAATCAAAGCATCAGACAGCTACAATATTTAGCATTTATACAATTCTCTTCCCACAGAATGATCCAACGACATTTTTCGGGTCTGCGTGGAAATCGCTGCAGCATTTTAATGATATCTTTACAGAAGAATTTTAGACAGCTGATAGATTTTTGTCTTTTCATTAGAGCTGCAGAAGAGTTGAGGTCAGCAGAATGACACCGCTTGATCTAATTGAAGACAAACACTGCGCGTAAAGCCTGCTGTACACCCAGATTGCACTGCCTTAGTCACTGAATTATTTCATACTGATTTTGTTAGACTTGTAACTTTTTCACTGCCATTCTTATAACCCTACTCTGTTTAAGATGGTACAGTACACAAGGACAGCAATCTAATTATCTGCTATTAATTTATTTGATTAGAAAATAGCTCAATGAAGGTCAGCTTTTCTGCTATTCAAGATAAAGATCAAGACACATTAATTTGTACATTTGGTCTTTTACAGGGTATTAAGCTTGCTTTTAGAATGTATTTCCAGGTAGATAAAGTGACATGTAAGAAAAACTCTGAAAACCTCTGGATCTGCATCAGAAAATGGCTGTTTAGGGAAAACAAGTTATTGCAAAACAATTTCCCATGCCTTTTTGGAAACAGGAGACATGTTTAAATGTCTCATTTCATCAAACATTAGAACAGATTTTAAACTTCTAGCAAAACCAGCTTGGTTTTGAGTAGTGGAAGCAATGCACTCTGTGTTTCCTAAGAAAGTCTGCAATCTGATCATGAAACAAAGTGTATATGTGAATGACTGAGATACACTAATAAAAAGAATATCACAGGTGCTGCAGCACAAATTAGGTTTTGTATTGTTTCAATTAAACATGTTTCTCACTTAAAGATATCAATGCACTTCTAAAAAGCAAATCTCAGAGATACTGCCACAAAGACTTGTCAAGATATGGTTGTGTATTGGGCTGAAAGCAGCAAATAAAATAATTAAATGTTACATCTGGTTTAGATATAACATTATGCTAAAATTCCAAGCATAATCATTGTTACACTTCAATTTTGAAGCACAGACAAATTTCCAATTGACTGTATGCTCCCACACTTGACAGCAAATGCTAACCGCTAGAGTTTTGGAAAATGCAGTGCATTAATTTGGGCCACCCCCTACAGACTTCTATTCAATTAAAAGTTACCATGTATTTATTCTTTGTTTCTGACCATCTTATTTCCCAGAAGCTGATTTTTTTTTTATTTTTTTGGTCAAATAAAATGAATCATCATTTGCAACGGGGGAAAAAAGGAGACAGCAGGACAGGGTCATTCATATGAATAAGTTCACTGCGTGGTCACATGAGCACAGATGACAGGCAAAATATAACATTTTTAGTAATAAAAAAGTCCAGAATGTCAGGAGATGTGAATTTCACTGACCTGTGAGTGAAACAAATCACTCAGTCATTAGCCCACCTTTAAAAATAATTACTATTCCAGAAATTTTGCATCTTTTAAAATGCAATGTTAATTCAACAGTGAGTTTCAGTTAGAAAGTCATGTATCCCTTAAGAGTGAAAAGACCAGATTTGTTTTCTCATTTTCTCACTTAAGTAATGATTTGGGGTTTTGTGTACAGTTACATTTTTATATATATATATATATATATATATATATACACACACACACACACACGCTTCATGTTTGATGATAAAGGTGAAGGCATTGGATACTATGCATCAATACACAAGATACATGGTTTGCTTTTGTTGTGTGTGGTGGGTTTTTTTTTGTGGAAGCCCTTCTAAAATTAACTGCTAATAGTGCCCAAATTTCTCTATGCATTTGTACTATTTCCAGAAAGAAGCTGCATGCCAAAAACTGCAACTGGTTTCCTCTCCACCCATTCCTAGGGCAGCACAGTATCTGGCTGAAGATGTCCCTGCTCATTGCAGGGGGGTTGATCTAGATGAGCTTTGAAGGACCCTTCCAATCCAAACTATTCTCTAACTCTATGATTTGAAGGCCTAAAAAGCATGGCAAGCAGCCACACTTGAGAATAAGCACTCACCTAGCTCACCCGCTGCATTTCGACCACCGACTGCATACAAATGTCCTTTGAGGGCACTTAGGTGGAAGAAGGTGCGCTTCTCATTTAAAGATGCGACTTGCATCCACTTGTTGTAGCGAGGATCAAACCTAAAGACCGTGTCAACCGCCGTCTTTCCTTTCGTGTCATAATTGCTCTGGCCCCCAACCACGTACAGAAAGTTTCCGATCACGGCGATGCCATGCTGGTACCTCGGTGCATCCATGGGAGCCAAGGATTTCCATTCGTGGGCCTTTTCGTCATACATCCGTAACTCCTTGCTGACCACCAGCTGCTGCCTCAGCACGCCCCCCAAGGTCACCAAGTGAGTGCTGTCCGACCGAATGGCAGTTCTCTCCGACTGCATCACCGGTTGCATGTATGGCATCATTTGGTAATTGCTGGCTTCCAATAGCAAGTTGACACAGGTATTGTCAGTTCTCATGAAGTCCACTGTTTGAACATAGTTAATAAGATCCTGGGGCGTCATGAGTGGAAACCTGATGTTCTTCATTAGCTTTGCAGCATACTCCATCCGAGGGTCCTCATACCGTAGCCAGCGACACGCGGCCTTGAAGAGTTCAAGTTCAGTGCAGTGCTTAAGGCTATTACTTGAAAGCACAAAGGCAAGACGCTCAAAGGGGAGTTTCACAAATTCACCAGTACTTAATAATGCAGGAAAGTTCTTCAGGATGAAATTATTAACATATTTATCCACTTCTGTGAGATTGTATGTGTTGGCAATTCGCCCAACCTCAACACAGTTTTCCAACGAAACCTATTAAGTAAACAGAAATAGGAATCAGAACACTTTCCTAATTTGGCATATAAATGTTAACGTAGAATTAATGAATACTATAGAATCAGCAATATTACATCATGTCACAATGCTCAAGGTGATTCACACACGAGCAAATAAATATTCAACGTGATGTATATATTCATGACTGCAAGGGGAGATCCAATGTATTCTTTATTTTGAGGAGAGAAATGAGACAAGTAAAAAGCATATGGCATATATTAATTATGTCAAATACATTACACAACGATGACATATAGCAATTACGCAGCACTTAATCTTTGAAAAGCTCTGCAAACATCTTTGTAAGTAATATGTTATGGAAAATGCAGTTAAGGGAGAAGTGATCAGCTCAAGGTTACAGAGAATAATACAAAAGTAGGTCTCACCAACAAACATTTTCTAACATTATTAAAATTGTATTGTCATAGTGCAGTCAAAGAGAATGGCACAGCTACCTCTCCAAAGCCACATACTTCAGACTATTTATTAACAGTGTTCAATCCCATGAATACATTACTTAGAAACAAACAAAATTGGATCTTTAATAAATCAAGGTGGTGCTCTTACAGATTATGTTCAAAATCAAATACATGGCATTGTCAAAAATAAGACAAAGGTAGTGAACTTTTAACACGTATTTAACTTTTTTTTTTTTTTAAAGAATGAATCTGGGAGGATTTCCCCTGGAAATACCCAGCACATGAAATGCTTTAGCAGTAGGGGCCATGCCCTAATTCCATCCAATACCTGAGCAACCCTATCTTGATAATCACATCTTTCACAGTGCTGCTGTATCTGTCTTTCTTACATCTTTGGCTCCTAAATTTCTGAGGTCACTTGTGATTCAAGGAGGAAGAAAGACAGGAGGGATGGGACACAACTTAAAGCGGGTCTCCAGTGAACCCAGCCAATTCATTTCAGCAAGCTCTACAGTACACATGCAAAGCAAGTCAATTTTCGGATAATTCTTGCTGAGAACTGCAGCTTTGTTTCCATTCAGTCCTTATTCTAACCCAAGCTTCTTTTACACACCCCTTCTAGTCCCTGTGCATGTCAGTCCTACTCAATGTTGACAATTTCCACAACTTTGTGATTCTCATTATATTTGTAATGCCAGAAGAATTTAAGCTTCCAAATCTCATGGTTATTTTAAAAAAGATTATAAAGATTGAGGACTATGACCTGATTGCAGCCTAAGAACCCAAAAACCTTCAAATGACCTTCTGGTCATGACAGAGATTACAAGATTTTAATACTGTATAACTCAATCTGATCATTGTCCTTTAATACTAGAAAATTGAAAAGTCTAATGAGCATGGGAATAGGAGGGTTTTTTAATTCACTGATCTAAGGTGCCCTAGAGTTAAGATCTGCAGTCACCCAAAGTCTCCATTCACACATCTTCATACAGTCAAATATTCCAAATCTTATTCTTCATCTCCAGGAACTCTAATCCTGTATTCAGGTCCTATCTAGAAGATGAATGTGTGGCAGACTGTCAGGAGTTCTATCATAGAATATCTGTGTAATGCATGAATGGAAATTATTTTTGTATTAGAAGAAAGACCACATTGCTTATACCAAAATATAATCGCCTCAGCAAGCAATGACCTATAAAACATCCTCTGATGCTTTAGAAACATTTTTTTCTTCTTTTTACTGTTTTTGAGAGTCAGTATCAAACTAATTTTCGTGCATTTCCTTTCAGTATTTTTAATTTACATAAATTAATCGCATAATTGCAGTAACGGCATACCTTAAATTAAGTACCTGAAACAGGACAGTCTTACTTCTGAAATCTCTTTCAAGCTGTATAATAAAAATAAAGCAACAGAAAAATCACCCCTTAATGAACAGCTGGCTTACCGTATACCACAAAATTTAACTCTTGCTACACAGTAATTGTATTTTAAAACTACATTGGAATATATTCCCTGGTATCAAACTACAGAGATGCAGCACTTCCTCCATATCAAGGTAAGCTGACAGAAAGGTACTATGGCATACAGAAAAGACATGCCTGAAGTCAAAAGAACAAAGCAAAAAAGGTCCAGATTATGTCCCATTGGCACATGGTGCTCAGGTTGCAATGAAGCATTTATAGACCCAGCACAGAATGTATGCCAGTTATCAAGTGCCCAGCGTGCATCCAGTTGATGTATCATCATAACTATGTTGCACCGTAAATCTATGCAGTTGAATGTGTTCCTGGAATGCTTACAGTTGAGGAATTTATTGTCACATTATATACTGTTAACAACTGATGAACATGACATCAGCAGTTTCCAGTCACCCCCAACTCTCTGAAAATTTGCCTTACACTGCCTTAATTAATCCACTGGAACTGTACTGCACTCAGGGTTGGTTTTTTCATACTATCATTGCAAGCACTCCCCATTATGCTTATGAAATTGTGTACTTTGGTTTACCTACAAATTCCATCTCTCACCTCACATCAGGGTATCATATTAAATATTTTATTAAAAGTTACCTTCATTGGCAAAATTACTATTAACAACTTGACTGTGCTCTAAGATAGCAATCAACATACCAGGCTAAATTATATTGCAAAGATTTCACAGTCATAAAAATACATACTCTAAAGACTCTTAAGTCCTGAGCCAAAAAATAATCCTTCAATACACAGTTATTTTTACCTAAATATTCAAAATTGGACAGCATTGAAGAACAACAATGTTGTTTAAACACTTAAGTACTTGAGAGTTACTCAAATGTTGATTTTCAGAAAAAGTTTGACTTATGGTATGGTACTTTTGAGAGGTGTGGAAACCGTTCTCTATGGAAGTCAGTCAGTCAGGAGCTCATCAACAACTGCTACTTCTGGAAATCCCACTGAAGTGAACGGGAAGAATAGAAATATCAGATGAAAATACAAGACTGGCTGTACAGTGAATCCAGTAACTAGTAAAGACACACAGAAAGAGCTACAAGCCATAACTGGTCAAACAGCAACCGCCATAAGTCGCCAAGAATTTTAAATAAACCCTGTTTTACTTGGGCTTTGACTACTGAACATAGCTGCTCATTCCCATTGTAACTGCTCATTAGAAAGCTTGAGTGAAAGTTCCAGAAAATACTAAAGAGCTTTTCAAAAAAAGAAAGGTAAAGCACCGCACACTATTATTACAGCCTGAAAAACCAAATGCAAAACCTCGAGTACTTTCTTGAGAAAGCAGTTGACAATTCTTTGAAATGTTGAAGTAATCACTTCCCAGCTCTGGTGAAAACACAATTGACTATGAAATACTACAAAACTGGACACAGAACAAAATGATTGCAAGCATGAAAACCCTGGAGAACAACTCAGGAGAAATAACATGCACGGAAAATCATGTCCTCAAGCCCAGTACCACAAAATAATTAGGCGCCTTTCTTCGGTTTCAATGACTGTCAGACGCTGAAGCACCCACCATGGTGTTTCAAAGGCTCTAAGTTTACAAGAGCTTACATTCTCCTGAAATCCTCAATTTTTCTGTGGGGTCCCATATACAGAAGTCCAGAAATAACAGCACAGAAGTTTAACCAGCTCAGAAAACAGACTTAATCATACCCTCACACTAGAAAAGGTGAATTTCTGGTGCCTGGTAGAGCTTCCCGGCATTCCATCCCACACAACCACAAAACTGAGACCGCTTCCCTCCATCCTCAGTTAACCAAGTTATTGTGACAAGACAGGACTTCCAAATATTAAGCCCTCAATATTTGATAATTTGTTACAAAAATGCAAAGCACAGAACTACAGAAAGAATAAAATTTACTTATGCAGCTATATGAAAGCTACAGCCATGACATTAATTTTCAGTGTTTTGGAATGTTTTCTTTAATTACAGTATAACATCCCCTTCCCCATTACTCAGTGATTTTCCCCTGAGTGCTGTAATTTACGTGGATAGGTTTCTCATATTCCTTCATTTTGTACACTGCTGCTACTTTTACAAAAACATTATTGTGCATTTTCTAACACTCACTACCCTGAAAATATTTCCACGGAATTTTTATTAATTTTAATTACATTATAGCTCATTTAGATCTGAATGTGGGAGCAGTCCAAGTCTATCGTATGGCTATAAATATTTAAAAGCAATACTAGAAGTAAGACTGGAAACATCTTCGGAAACATTCCAGTGCTTCTCTGGGAGTGTGTTCAGCTGCAGAGCAAAGACTGTCAGAGCAATGGGATACTTGACAGGAGGGGTGGACAAGCACAACAGCCAAAAGAACATTCACCGGTCAGCTACAACATGTAGCACTCTTTGAAGGTCACACCATTTTTTGCACAAATTAAGCTGTTACCTTAAGCCTATGTTTTTCTTTGTAAATATTTCTTATGAAGTAACACAGTTACATTCCGCTTTACATGAACTGACTTCTATAATCTCTTGAACAATGGACTCCCTAGACAATTTAAAGACAATTAGGTATTTGTCTGGGAATGGTTGCATCAGATGCTGCTCTCAGCTATTTTCAACAGAAATAAGCTCAAGACTTGCTCAGAAAACTCACTTAAATTACAGAAATGTTCCTTCAAAAATTCAGCAAAGCTAGTACAGTGGGGAGTAACCATTGTAAAGCTAAGATATGGTCATTCAAGAAAAAAAACAACCCTTTTGCTAACCAACTCTGGTTCCTGTTCCAACAAATTCAATAGTAAGTTTTCTTTCAAAAATTCTTTGTATAAAAATGCTGAGGACATAACTAGGCTAACAGCACTAACTTAGTTTTGTACTTTCTCTACATTTATACAATGAATAAGATCGTCTCCTTAGACATCAATATAAATGGAAATATTTAAGAGAATCAATAAAATTAAGAGAAGTCTTCCTGATTCTTTCAAAATGTAGCGTCAAACAAGACATCTCCTACTTGAACCAAAACAGTGACTGAGTCAACACTGTAAGTGAAGGAACCTCCAGAAAACAAGCATTCAAAACAACGAAAACAATTCTTCCAAATAACGTGATTTAAGATAAAGAAGCTCTTGCCCTAAAAGAGCAGGGAAGGGGAAAGGGCAACAGTGTCCCTGGGCCTCCCCTCCCAAAGGGAGGCTGCTCCGAAGCCCTGACTCAAAGAACAGCAAGACCTTATTCCAAGTTGGCTTTTATAGCAGCATCCACCCTGGAGAGGCAGACTGCATCCTTTTGGAAGGGAAAAAAACCTGCGCAACAGAAAAATAGATGGCGTAGGATTTAAGAGTATTATCACAACATTCACAGAGAAGCGGCCATTAGAAAAGATGCCAAAATTAAAAGCAAAACAGTAGTGTTATAAAGCCTAAATGCCTCTAACACTTTCCCTATGGAACAGATTGCTGTTATTAGCAGCTTGGAGTCCTCTGGTTTGCATAAATCCTGGTACACGTCTTCATTAGGGAGGTCACAATTCTAAGTTTGTACCCCAAGGATCAACTGGAATACCTGCTTCTTTATTTCTCATTTCAGAGTATCAGAAAGCTGAATTCCACCTATTATAATTCATGTAGAACATACTAGTTTCCCTGTTACAGGTAAAGTTAGATTTCTCTTAAGGTATATAAGCAATTTACATTAACATCAGACAACCTCCAGGAAACATCAGAAATAATGCCCAAGTGTCCCTCTAGGCAGAACTGCTCCGACAGCACCACTCTTAAAGCTCTCTCATTCTGCAGCCCCACAAAGTAGGTGCTCCTTATTGTTGGCAGGACGGAACTATATTAATACAAGACAGTAGGGCAAGCCCTAGGAAAGGTATTGAAGCATCATGTTGGCATTGTTTATATACTATGTTTAAGTTAGAAAACAGATAGCTGCACTGTTTTAACTATAGAATAAAGCAAACATAACTGACACATGCAAAATGTACGTGGTAAGTTGACTGTAGCGCTAGAATGAGTGCAGTCATGCAGCAAGACCCTGAAACCTCTGACATCTGAGATTTAAGAAGGATGTTCAAAAAAGAAAACCTCTGAAAAGCAACCCTAGGTGATCAAATGTATACATGAGCTATGCTTGATAAACAACAGGATTAAACAGAGGAGTATAAACCAAACGCTTTTAACAAGAGGCTGGAGCCAGATAAATGAAAGGAGTGTTTTCATGTCACATCTCTTTCCTTATGTGCCAGTAAGGAATCTGGGAACTCTGATCATCATCGTTGCTGTCATCATGGCAGTGCACTCAGGAATTAAAAGAATTTTAATGTGCTATAACATTTATAGCAAACTCAAGAGTGTACATAATACTTAGAAGAAAAAAAGATTTTCAAGAAAACTACAAAGCAAACTTGTTCTCTGTGAATCCAAATTATGAATAACAGCATTTTAGACTTTGACCATTACATAGTCATTGTTCTTATATATTAAAAAAAAAAAGTAAATGTGAAACAAGCAGTAAGTCTTACCCCGGAGATAAGAAACACTTTACAGAAGTCCAAAACAGGTAAAATCTGCAAAAAACTGGCAGCTTCCAGAGTGTCCTGAAGGTTGTCCATATTAAGGGAAAGTTTTGCAGTATAAATGAAATCAATGATCTTCTTCAGGCCTATTTTGTTCACACCATGAAGTTTAATGCACATTAAATCCTGTTCCTTCATTCCTCCTGAAAAAGACACGTAGGTAAGTTTATATGATCAATTTGACTGATTTGAAATAATTTCATAAACTTATACAAAATTTAAATACAATTTTGAAGTCTAGTTTAAAAACCCATATGCAACAGTAGAGAGAGTACAACTATGTAGATTTATTTGCAGTCCTGGGCTAATTCACACAATACTGAACATGTGTTTGAGTGTCCAAACGATGGCAATTTGGAGATAGCAGCGGGCATTACTTTAACAGAAGCCCCACCTGTGAACATCGCCTTGAAGTAATCACTTGCAGAAGCCATCATCGCTCTGTGAACGGGAAACACTTCGTCACCATCTCCTGGAACAAGCGTCACATCACAAAGCAAACCTTCCACCCGCAGCTGGTCAAAACCCTGCAAGAAAAGCACCATGTGAAGCATTCACTTGATCTGGGAGGAGAGTGGGAATCTCTTTCATTTCCTTTACGTAAATACTTATTTACTTTTATTTATATATGTACTATAGTTCCAAAAAGTCACTAAGTTATTTGCCATCTTACAACCATTCTCTCTAATATATTCAATGATAATTATTCACTGGAAAACAAGCAGAATAATTATTATTTTCCAGGAATGGTTAAAGAATGCAAACACTGGGCCTTAGTTTTATTCAGCTAATTAAGTTATTTCCAGGAAGGAGTTTGTTTTGTAAGCTCTAGCAATTGCTCCAGGTAGGGTCTGAAATCTTTTTTGGACATGCCCTTTCTGGACACATATGCATTCTAGACATATTTCTGTCCCACACCAATTTAAGTGCTTTGCAACCTAAGAGGCTGCAAAACATGGGGGCCTAAAAGAAAGGTGTCACCTGCTTCTATGATTATCAAATTTATTACTGGAGTTTACATGGCATCTTCCACTGAAGATATGCCTGGTTTGGGATATCAGAAGATGGTCTGAATACTCGTCTCCTTCATGCACTGCAGAACAAAGGCTCAAACATAAACCAATCTCCTTCAACCAGTCATGCCTGATGTTTTTCAAGTACTAACAAGAATAAAACATCGTCCTTATAGTTTTAACATTTAGTCTTGGCATCAGCCCCCAAGGTTTAAAATGTTATCTTAAAGAAAGGCTGCATTTTTAAAACTGCAAAGGTAAGTAGAAATGAACATTCAAATTTGTTGCACAGAACAGAGTGCAAATGAAAAAATGAGTTATTAGCTCAAATAAATACGAGAAGCAAAACACAGGTTGATATAAAACTAATGCATTTCAATGCCTCAAACGACTTGTCTGTAGTTTCTACAATCAAAGCTTTTCAACTTTTTGCTCAAATTTTGAAGAAAAAATTAAATGAGGGGCAGTAAGTTCTGAACACTTCACCCAGGATTCTCACTATCATTATTTACTGTTATGTCCCTTGCCACATTAAAAGTATCTTTGCTACTAGTATACTGATGACCAGAGTATTTTTCTGACAAAGTACAAACTGTGCAAGGCACAACTCCACATTTGGTGTTTTAGAGTTTGTAAACGTCCTTCACTGATGATTTTTTTGAGTATAAAATATACAATATAGTCTAAGCGGTTTCCTTTCAGATGGTAACCAGTTCATATTGATGCGATCTTGCATTGAGGGAAATCTTTCCATTAGCTGACTTTAGCTTTAACTAGAAAACCTACAGCAAGGGGACAACTCCAAGCACATCAAATAAACAGTTTCTATTACAATAAGTATAAAACCTAAAGAGACATAGAGAAAAATATTTAGAACCATTTAACTTGTTCCAAAATTTACAAATGAGGGAGAGCTGTGCACAGACGCCCAAGCCTTAGAAACTAAAACAAAAGAATCACTATCTTCCCTGAAAGAAACAACAAAAAATCCTTCTCATTTTTGTTCTAAAACTTAGGCAATTTATTTAAAATGGCAGCAAATCAAAAAAACTAAATGTCAGTTCTCCAAGCAGTCATGCCACACAGAATTCATCTGTACTCCTACGCAAGTCTGCGCTGGAGAGCAGCAAGAGTTACGGCAAGTTCTATGGTGTGTAGAAACTCCAGCAGAAACAAGAAGATAAAACGAATTTAGGTTTAAATTCTTAAAAGCTTCCCAGAGAACAACATTTTTATCTGTTCCACCATACGGTAGTGCCATATAGTCAGAGCCAGCACAGAGCGTTACAGCAAAGCTGGCCGGGCTCTGCCATGGCAGGGCCGTGAGGAGGGAGCGTGGGGTTCTCCTCGGTCACATCCCTCAGGCAGCTCTCGCACAGGAGATGGTACTGGGGCTCACCTACCGCAATGACATGGTTATATTCAAGTGAGCTTCTTCAATAGAGCTGCCACTTCACCGTTTAAATGACATCACCTCTTAGAAACACAGAGTGGACAGAGATACAACCCAAAGAAAAGGCCAGGGTTTTTATGCAAGCTATTGCTACAAGTTGAACCTTTACCTCACAAGAAAAGGAGTTATAAGCCATACTTGCTTGTGGACACTGTCAGCACAGCACACTAACACATTTTTTGAGGCTTTTTAGGAATTACTAGTCTGATAAAGTCTATTGAGTGGAGGCATTGTTTAGAGCAGCCAAAATTCTCAGTACAGATCAATACTGACACAAGAACATTTAATTACCTGTAATACCACAGAACTGTGAGTATTGCTGGTGAAAAATCTTGTGGTCCCTGTCTTAGAAGACTGTAGATGGGCAGAGACGCCCATATCGCTGCTACCAAGAGATACTTTCATATGAGGATCCTCCTCTTCCACCAGAGATCTAAGAGGAATAGAACAAAGAAACCTTAAGACCAAACTCATTTCCATTCAGTGTTCTTGTGTATTAAAACCATAGTCTTCTGGGATGAAATGTAACAGCATACATGCTATACATCAAAAATCAGCAGGTGACAGAACCAGTCCTTAGTGGTCCCTTTCAGATAATCTAAGAAAGTGAAGTGTTAACAGCCCCTAAAACAATGTAATTTCAAAAACATATTTTTAGCTAATAATTTTTTCCTTCCACTCTGCCTCCCTGATTAAGACACTTGCAAGTTCTTTTATTTCTACGTGTGCCCCCAGTACTGTAGGATGCTTGCAAGAGCTTTGTTCAGTTTTCAGAATCAAATATCTTAGCAGATTGCCAAGGAAAGGCAAAAGATTGAAACTTTAAATATAATATTCAGTATTTTTGTTCTTATGGCTTACAAGATCTTGCTCAAGCGTGAAATACACGTAGTGGAATTTCGAGCTGGAACTGTAAGCTACATTCATAAACAACTAGAAGAACTCCTTTAGGACAAGATATCAAAGAGTTTGTCTCTGCAGGCAACCACTTCATAATTTTAAGATTTGTTAGTGTGAACTCAATACTTATGTTTTTGACTCCAAGCAATTCCTGTCCAAATCTAGACAGGAAGGACCAATTTTAGGTAGAATTGTTAAAGAATTATTGCACTATTATTAGCCTTCCATGTTAATCTTGAGATGTAAATTAGGTTTACATAAAGAGATATGCATATGAGATTCTAACTACCCTAACCTGTAATTATTATAAAATGTAAATAAATTTCATCTCCAGAAATATTAACAATAACTAGTTGCTCTAATTTCCATGATCTAATATACTACCTATTAGCATGCATAGAGGTATAATGCATATGTACACAATATTAATTAGCAAACATAAGCTGTTAATCCACAGATGAGGGCATCTTCAGTGTTAACAGATTCCACATTTCATAAAAAGACCCATTGCACTTTGACATAATTGCTGCAAATCCTGCATACAGAAAGTTTTCCAAATCTTAAACGTGCAGGTACAAACATTGGCCTCCAAGCTAGTTTCAGAAATTACTTTAAATAAGTGACAAGAATGTGCTTAAATTCCCCTCTCCCCAGGTTTTGACCGGGATCACTATGGAAAGACAAATTTGGAATTTGCATATTAAAAAAAAAAAATCATATTTTTTTAAAAAAGCTATTTCTTTTTTTAAAAAAATATTTCCCCCCTCCTTTTTTGGGTACATGGACACTACAGAGCAATTTCTGAAACTCACACATTACCCTGAGAGCACTGATGTGCCTTGTTCAAACCCATGAGTACGTAAGGTCAGCTATGAAAACATATTCAAAACAAAATCACCATTTAACAGTGTACATGGGTTTGAAACAGTGAGATTTTATGCATGCAGACATAACAACAGATTGTAGGAACAAGAATACATCTGAACAGCTTTGGCTTCTAATGTAGCAACCCAATAATGTGACATTTGAAAAAAATTAACAAATGTGGCTGTGTCGCAGCACGCAAGAATTGTGTCATTTTTGAAACAGAAATATCTTCATTTTATAAAATAAACGCAGAGTGTAATTTCAATCAAGTTTTACAGGGTGTACCTTAGAAAAGTGGTCTCCAAACTATCTTTGGCATCTATAACATACATACAATGATGTAATACAGCAGCAAAGCAGTTGCTAGGTCATGACCCCAAATATTTGTGTTGATTTTGTTCTAGGGTATTTTGCATTAAGAGGTGTGTGGTTTTGTTTTAGTTTTAATACAATCACACCAAGGAAAGAGTCTAACATAATTTCAAAGGACGCTCATTCTCTAAATTTGTACATGTCTGTCTAAGAATAATTAGAAAATAACGTGGGGAGATTTGTAAGTGTGGGTGGGAAGGAACCACAGATCCAACTAGAATGAATCTGACTGCATTGCTCTTGAAATACATTCCTGAAATGTCAGATCAGATAGCCATTATATGAAGGGGAATTTTAAAGACCTTTTCTAAACACAGAAGAAAACAGAAGATGTACACATCATTTAAAATCATTAGGAAGAGAACAAGTAAGCCAACTTTCTTGGGTGTTTCATATGGACTTTTTAGCATGTTGGCCACATATACCATGCTACCTTATTTCCCAACAGCCAGCATACTTCAAAAATTTTACAAATGAAGGCAAAGACCTTGACCACGATTCATTTAGTCCAAGAACGGCAGTGATGATGGAAACATTGTTCTCAACAGGCCACATTATATACAACTTCCCAAGTCCTGAGAGGTCCCCTGTAGCACAAGATGCCTTGTTACAACTGCACAGCCAACAGAGAGGATACAATATATTTCAAAATACTTGTCATACTTACAAGTACATGTTCAACATGCCAAGTGTGGCTATAAGCAGTTATTTCTCCTACTTGATTTTTCAATACGCAACGGGCAGCTGCCTAATACCTATCACACATACAAGCTCACCAGCTCACAATTTGATGCTATTCTGCAAAAGAGATTTTCACTATTTCTTTTCAACATTTGCTGCTATGTCCAGAAACTTGTATATGTGAATTAGACATGAAAAATTTACAGACTTCCACACTATAAAAATCCACCAGAATATAAACATTACAGTTCTAGTCTAAAACATTGACTTGGCTGCATATGACTCCACAATAATAAATTCAGAGATAACAAAAAAATATTATTCTTATACTTCTCTTTGCTTTATATCTAAATCACTAGGAAAAATAGGTTGGTTGGTTTGTTTGTTTTTTTTTAATATACCACCTTTTTTACGCAGAGCTGAACAGTTTCAAAACGCTGAACACCCTTTCCCGTTATGCAGAAAGTGACATTCAGGAGCTGGTTTTGGCAGAGGTTACAATGCAAGTCAGCAATAAGATCTGACTGATCCCCGAATCCCAGCCTTGTGACATTCACCAAGAGGGAAAGAGCATTCCCGGACCAACCAGAAATTCTGGTTTTGTACCACTTTCAGCATTTATCTCCATGCAATAAGATAAACCCATCTTTGTAAGACAAAGTGAAAATGCAACAGCTCTTATGCACTGTGTTGATGCCAATACACAAAGAAAGAGCAAACCCAAGCGCTATATCATATACAATGAGAGTGATTTCAAACTGCACTGCAACAAAATGTTAAGCTATTCAGGATATAACTTCTGTTCGGGGGGCTGTAAAGTGAACATTCAGAAATAACTTTGCCATTCACAGCCAGAACAGGGGTAACACGCTCCACAGCTGACCGCATTCCCAACAAAAACACAGAAGTTCATCTGTCTTGTTTGGGCACTTACCAAAGGTGTTATTTACATTCATTAACATAGGTCTGCTAAGCACCATAATTAATTAGATAATAATGAATGTAAACATATTGATTTTTTTCACTTTACTGCAAGTACAGTATATCACAATTAAGCATACTACAAAATAAGAAAACTAATTCATTTTCTAATTAATTTTATTGTTCTGATCAACAGAAATAATTACACAAGTTTAGCAGTAGCACTTTTAGCCACGTTTTAAAAAAAGGCAAACCTGGAGGAGACAGCTAAAACTACAACAACGAGTAGTGATAATTCACAACAAGTAGCTCTAAATGGGGATATTAACACCACTTTCAATGCATACACTTGGTCTGGAGGGAGCTGAACATTATAATGTTAAGAACAAGGGAATGTTGGAGTTTAATATGAAACGAATATTAACATTGCAATAGCCAAGCAGAGGAGCTGCCTGACTCTGTCTCCAAACTCTGGGAAGAGGCAGCTCAGAGAAAGGCACCGGGGGTTCATGAGCTGCCATCACAGAACAAGTTGCCAGTCAGAATTTTCCTTCTAAACTTATGCTGATTCTTTCAAGTACAGCATAGTTTGTTTTTTTTTTTTTCCCAGCAAATGTGCTTTTCTCATGACTCCAAGTTAATCCTCCAAGTACTTCCAATCGGAATTTTTGTACTGATGAAATATGGAGTGTGCATTATATGGATATTAATTTATATATCTTAATTTCCTAACTTCCTGTTAATTTTGAAGGAAGATAACTTCGCTGTTTATCATAAATAAAAAAAAAAACAACATGTAAGTTTTCTTGCTGTAGATGATAGCCTGCTAGATTCATATCCATTCATTTTCTCTCTAAGATTTTTAACCTTGTTAATCTACTAAAAGGTACCTGAACACCCTCTTTGACAATCTGTGCAGTTAGCAATTACTTTAGAACTAGAAAGACAACCATAAGCCAGATGTTGAACTATTAAAAAAAAGGCAATAGTTCAAGAGTCTTGCCAAGCTAATGTGAAGCTACACTGACTTTTGAGGTGTGGATTGGGTTTGGGGCTTGGTTTTTGTTTTGTTGGTTTTTTAGTTGGTTAGTTGGTGGGTTTTTTCATAGCACAAACAATAACTAAGAACCAACCTAGTGGAAAAGACTTGAAATTGGAACAATTCAGTAGTACTATTTATATTAAATTGATTTGAAAGATACACATTCAGTGGCTTTTAAATGTTATGAGGTATATAATTCCCTAAATCGTGTCACAATGTAGGATTAAATACAGTGGTGTAACAACACGAACAGTTGATTTCTGTTAATGAAAAGAAGATTGGAAATCATGTCAGTTGGTCTTCATGAGTGTCTAGGTTCAATCGCACAAAGAGAAGAGCGATTGAAGATGATCTTTTGAGGTCCCTTCCAATCCCAAACATACTGTGATACTGTGATGTGGCACAAGTAAATATCCAGACTGACACAAATATTAAGGACCATAGTATTCCCAGAGAATGCTAAATAAGCAATTTGAAAACAGACTGACCCAAGCGTTGACAGGAGTTCTGTCCATTACTGCTCCCAACTCCATACGCAACTTCTCTAGATTATTTGCGGTGAATTATGGTAACTGTGTGAACTGACTTTAAAGGAGAAACTGAAATACGTATAAAGCAGAAGAGCCGCTAACCCTGTGACCAGGACAGGACACGAGACCCTGAGTCAGACCCAGAACCTGAGCCTTACTCACTCAATCCTCAGCTGAAGGACCGACCAACATCACTTTCCGCAGCTCTGTCGTAACTGCCATTTGTAGCTTCCTTCAGAATATGCTTTAAGCACTGGAACTTTCCAACAAATGCTGACAAATATTTTTGAACTGGCGTGAAATACAACACGATCCACGAATTGCTTTCTAAAGCACTTAGTAAATATTAACCTGTTAAAACAGTTCAGAGGCATCCAGGTGACCCAGGATAAGCAGGGATCTGTGCAAATAAGACAGGCTTTACTATCAGCTAAAATATTCAAGGATGGCATTGCCGTTTGGTATAGCGTTCAGTGGCAGGAATGGAATAGAACAATATTCTGTTATGATGTTTTCTTCAGAAGTACTTGAACTCATTCTAACGCAACAGAAACAAGGCAATTATTAATTTAATTGGTAATTTGTTCATTTATCAGTAAACCATTGATCTGTTTGAAATTGTCAGAGCATAGTGCAGTCTTTTAAAACAAAGTAAGGAGATCAGCCTACAGCTACAGATATTTTAGAGTGCATGTTCTCTGATTTATTTAAAACCCACAGACTTTACATAACTCAGTACAAGCTTGCCAAAGCCATACTGGCCAGACAGTGAATTCTTAATTTGGTAAAGCTCAATAGCTTGTTTTTGAAAGGATTATAACCTTATTTTCTCTGTCAAATTACTGTCCAATGAACCATGACTGCAAGTGTTCTGGCCACTGGTGAATGGCATCTTCAGCAATCACTCCTGGCAGGTGCCAGTACTCTGGTATTTATCAGCAAACAAACAAAAAACCAGATTTCAAATTCATATTAAGATACTATTATCACAAGACAAATCTTAACTATTTTATGATCTATCAAAAAAATGTAGTATATTACAGGGCTACCCTACACATGCGTGTATTTTGCTAATGAACCTATTCATGAAAAGGCTAGTGAAATACAATGAAACTTTCATTTACTATTAGATATAGAATAATTCTTTACTTTGTGTGCATTACCTGCCAAAAAGTATTTTAGTATGCTTAGTTTGCCAAAAAATAATTTACATATTGACTGTCTTACTGTCTTCCCATTATGAACAGATGTTCCAGCTTCATGAGTAATGAATTCAGGAATTCCCCAAATTACATGGCCACCTAGGAGCTCAATAAGCATAACTGATATGGAAGCATTGTATAAAAGAAAATCTCATAATGCTACTATTAATAAATTCAAATATTAATATAATGTAGATGAGCAAATTACACAATCAGGGTATGTCACATTTCTTCTACTTCCTATCTTCTAGCCATACCATTTCAGGAAATCCTTTATTCTGAAAAAGTTAGTTTTACACTTGTCCTCCCCTAAAATCATCTAAAAACATCTTATGTTTTAGTTACTATTTTTTAATTACTATTTCTTAACAGCAGTTAACTTTATTTCTTCATGGTAGCAGTAAGCCAGTAAAACCAGTCAGTTTTATAATTTGTTAATGGTTTCTTATTACAAAAACACACCAAAGTTTCCATAGGAAACACAAGTTTACATTATTTTAAAATAAATACATTATTTCAGCCAGAAGAAAAAACAAAGACAAAAGGTCATTTTTGTTCCGACAGGTCGATAGAGCAAGTTAACTCCTCTCCTAAGAGACCAACCAACATGTTCAGCAAACTTCAGTTCTCGCTTTGCGAGCCAACAGGTTCTGCCACAGGCTGCTGCCAGAGCTGAAAGTAGGATGAGCACAAAACCAGCGCTGGAAGGCGGGACCAAACTGACCTGTGATACACACAAAGCATTAGGAGTATGAACCACAGCTTTCCCCCACTCCCCCTTTCTTATTATGACCATTAGTCTCATGCTATCAGCTTCAGATGTCATTGCTTTTACTGAACGGCTTAAACGCTGTATTTTTAATAGATGAACTAGAGGCTGATAATGTAACTTGAAACACTTTGCATTTATCGGGTTACTGCATTTCTTAAAAATGCCATTTTAATGCTGTTCACTTGAAAGGGGCCGCCACAACCAGAAGTTTGCAAAGCTTTACCTCAAGTGAATGAACATCCCATTTTAACTACCGTGCTGCAGTTTTCAAAAGTAGCTACAGCAGCTAGCGCAGAATACAGCTCACCTCAGGCAACGCTCTGATGGTTATATTTGAATATCTCACTTTTTACACCTGACCTTGTTTATAGATTAGGACACCAGTAACATCAGAACATTTAAACATTTGTTTAGTAACTTGATACTGAGCTCTTCTGAATATCCACTCCAGGAGAAAGGCATAAAGTAAAGCTTACCGCCTTTTTTTTTTTTTTTAATAATGTTCCTAAAACAATTTTCCACCTTTCCTCTTAACTAAGTGTGTTCTGTAACAGTAGAACAGAAAACGAGGCTCTCTTTAGCCGAGCAAACCAGTGAGAAGTGGCATTTTACCTTCCCAAGGCTCTGGCCAAGGGCAGCAAGAAAGGAGGACATGGGGCTTCCAAACCCCAAAATCAGCAGAGAGGGAGAAAGATGGTTCCTGGACACCTGCTGATGGGCAGCAAACAGAGGCAGGCAGGTCCCCAACTTTAACTGCTGCTCGAACACAATTACAGCCTGAGATGCTCGTTGAAATAACCACCTTAAGAAGGCGTCTAAAAGGGAAATAAAATACTGAAGTGATGTAGCCTGAGCAGCTCTGCAAGCACAATCACCAAAGGTAGCAAGACCACAAGCAGAACATCTACAAACCAACCTGAAGGACAGGGACACCAGGACACCAAACCTTGGTAACTCAACCATAAGCCTGAAGTAACCTATTTAAGCTATTTTAGAAGCAAAGTTTTACAGACTAATGCATAAATGTCAAGCTTTCAAGATTTTTTTTTCTCTGCAAAATTACAGTCAAGTCTCTTTGGACATCAACACACAAATGGCATCTTGACAAAAAGCTTTCGGCCAAGCACACAAGCCCATGATGCAAAAAGAAATGAAGAAAGCTGCTAGAAAACTCACACTGAAGACACGATCGCTGTTCCAAACACCAACGGATCTGGGTGGAGAGGAGGATAACACAGAAACAAGGATATTCCCAACATCACTTGAACCTTTTTGGATCACTTCAAAACAAGGCCATGCTGTGACCCAAACCAGCACAAAATCAGGCCCCGCAAAGGCAGCAGCAGACTGAGCAACATCATCAACCGTTTCGGTGTGATTTCCCAAGGATACATGCATAGAAAATACTCTCCTCAGAATTCCTTCTTAAACATCTAAACTATCAGAGGTCTCAAGCTGTTTGCAGCATAATTACAGCCTGCTGGTTAATTCAAATTTGTTTTCCACAGAAACAAAGCAATATTTGGCTCAGTCATTGCTATAAAGCTTTTGTTCCTAACAGTATTTAGTCTCTCTGGGAGCCTTAGTATCACATCCACATTTGTCTATTTGACAAAGGGTTTACATCCATTGAGCCATTTGTAGCTTAAATTCACAGACTCAGATTGTTTAATGATGCTAAATTAGAAACGGTTCTCTAATGACTTTTTGCCAAAGTTGGTGTTAGTCTATTGATTCCTGCTATTAAAAACAGAAAAAGCAAAGCAAATACACATGCTTTATAGCTTTTCTATAGAAACAGAACTAGTTTATTTCCCTGACATTCAAAAAGGTAGAACACAACAGTCACTCAGGTTTCACAGTTTAGGCTGGACTGACACTGCACATCCTATTCTCTGCCCTTTATATTTGGTCTTCATTGTTCAAAAGGCAAGTCATAATTTCAAATAGGCAGCTCAATCCTCCTTGCGCATTACAAAACACTGGAGAAAAACATTTTGCATGCACCAGAAAATTACAGTTCTACCTGATGTGTCTTTAAATTTAGTTCTCTTACACATAGATATTGTTAAGTTTACAGAATGGTTCCTTAGAGACAAAAACCTACATATGTCCAAGATAGCACTTGCATATTCAAGATTTGGACATAGAATATATACATCCCACTGTATTCCTGTAATAGATTTAGGAACAACTCCTTTCCAAAATGTTGTGGGTTTGTGTGTTTGGCGTTTTTTTCCCCTATACACTGTAGAGAATAATTCTGATAGCTTATAAGGCAGCAAAAACACATCAACAAGATTCTGATGTTAGGGTTTGATAAGTAACCCCTGCTCCTTCTGTTGCCAGGTCTGCTCTACCATTACGATCTCCTGGGAAGAATGTAGGGTAACATTAATTACTTTGAATAGTAAAATCTTTTTCCCCTACATAAAGAGTTTAGGTCTTAGCATGTCAGATAACAGATGTAGGTGACTTGTCCATCCCATGAAAAAACACATTTATTGCAACTTGGATATTGCAACAATCTCAGTCACTGCTGCATGAAATATTACAGCAATAATATGGATGTGCACTTCCACTTCAGTGTTATAGGTACACATTATTACACTACAATTCCCACTATTACCATTTAGAACAAGTGTCTATTATTTTAAAACCCCAATATTCACCAAGTACTTTATGAAAATCGATAGGCATCCCCATCCAAAATTCAACAGAAAATACTGCATAACACTAGAAAACCCAGTTAGTGGAAAGTGATCGGACATCAAGATTTTTCCACAATAACAAGGATATAATGGCAAAAATGACAAACTGGCAGAACTGACATTCAGGCAGAACATGCTGAGTAACACATTCAAGATAATTCAATAAAGATGCTTTAGCATGTCACAATATAATGTCAATATTGCAACATCACACTGTACAAGGAAAATGTGATTTTGAAGACCTGTAAGCCACAGCATCACCTATGAAGGTCTGCCCAGAAAAATCAACGGCGCTGGGAAACTTCACGAAAACCATATTTGGGTGTTTTTTCCTTGTTTTTCCCAGTTTATTACTGGAATGAAATTTCCCATTTCAAACTTAAAATAATCTATCGAAATACCGATTATTTAAAAAGCAAGATTAACAGCACAAATGAGAACTCTACGTACAAAATTTTTTTATAGAAGCAGTCTTCTAATTATAAGATATAAACCCCTTCTACTCCCCACCCACCCAATTCACCTGTTTACATACACTGTCAGATTAGTTTAAAAAATATTTGGGGTGACCTCCACATTGACTTTCAACATGTTGAAATTCAATGTATCTAGGAGGTAATTGCTTAAAATGGCATGTTGCCAAAGACCGGTGAGTCTGATTTGGTGCAAATACAGTGTAGCCTGTCCAATGCTCAAGAGCCCAGCAAAAGGGCTTCTTTACCAAAAATGACCACTGAAGCCAGTAGAGACATACAGGGCAGTCTCACAAAAGAAAACTGCTTAATACAGATAGTCTGATGAATCATGCATACACACCTTTTCCCATTTAAGTGCCTTTCATTGTATAGCATGAATTCAAAGAGCTCATTGTAGAGCAAATCTTTTGAGAGACACAAAAGCATAAACACATATAATCTATATAAGCAGCTAGAACTAACACTGATTGCTCCAGCATATTAAGAATTTATTCTACTTTTCTGCCCAGCAACTGATTTCCATTACTGCAAAGCATTTCCTATCAGACAAATTTCACAACCACATGACTCAGGATGGAAAGACTGTGTTATAAACCCTTTGATAGCAGTATACTTGGAATATCACAGTTGTTTATTTCTCCTAAAAAGTCAGACTAAGAACTCTTAACATTTACCTTTTTGGAAAACAGCTATAAATCATTCTCACGTGATTTTTGAAAACAATATCTTTGCATTTTTGAATTCTTTATAAATGTCCATCATAATACTTTAATCTCCAGAGTTTCCACAAACATTTCTTCCATTTATGTTAGTGAAAGATGAGCACAACTTCAGAAAACAATATAAATGACATTGCTAGTGTGAATAAGAAGGACTTCTACTCTCAGTTCTTAATCTGTGGGCTGTGAACACTAACTGGGACAATATTCCTTTACACCTCAAAGCTGTTACATATAACCAATTTTGAACTGCCCTTTACCCTTTCTAAAGTAGTGCTTTAATTGTTAACCTCTGCTTATGTTAGTCACTGTTTTGTTTGGTTTTTAACATGTGGCCATCAATACAAGGCTACAATGCCAAGGAATACTACTTTTCCAGCTCTGTACTATTCACTTTGTCCTTTCCTCTGATTCACTTGCCAAAACTGCTCACCTGCCCACATAATATATTAGGTCACCTACGTCCGTACCCACATAGTCAACACAATCACAAATAAGAATATGATTTCACTAGCAGAGCATAAACTTGCTGTAACAGCTTTCACACTCACTTTGACAAAAGGAATCTATATTCTAAACCTGAACGCCAGAGTGTTGTGAAAGAAAATGTAAAGTAGCTTGATGAAGGCACGTGCAAACACACGTATCTGCACAATCCTCACTCGTGCACTGAGCCGGGCTGCATTACACCCACACATATTGGTCACATGGCAGTGCTCCACTTCTAATACTGTTTCATTTTCCTTGCACAATGTCACTGGATCTCTCCATCAACTCGGGGAAAAGCTCAAGCTACTCCAGACTGGTTCCACCAGAAGCCAGGGGGTGCCTGCATTTCCCTTCAGAGGGAACCTTCCTCCTTCATCCAATGTTAAGAGTTACCTCTTGCAGTCAGGATATCCTGAAAATATCATTAATTAGTAACTGGTGGGAAACAAAACCACCAGCCAAGCAGCAGCAATTCACTGCTGCTCATTTCTATTTCCAGGACAGCAGTACCAGACCCAGCAAAACCAGCAGACTTCCCAGTAACAGAACCACATCCTCACCTACAAAGTCATCAGCTCAACTTCAGCAGGTCCTTTTTTTCTTGTGCTCCCTGGCCACCCATTCCCCGCAGCAGAGAACTCACTGGGACAAGCTCTTTGTACTTGTTCCCCACCTCAGGAACTATGGCAAACTCTCCAAGCAGAGACTGAAGCTAAACCTCCACAGCTGCAGAGCTTGCAGGACAGGTATCCATAGCGTGGTGGGACTGTGGACATACATGCCGGCTTCATCCAAGAAGTCAAACACGCTGGTAACCACCAGTCTCGGCATTTCCACACAGGGAAACTGACGCCAAGTTTGGATATCAGGTACATAGACTACATAAAACACGAAGAAAATCTATGTGTCCTGACAATTAGATTAACCACTAGCTAAGTTACTTGTAAATCATAAGCAGGATGAAGCTTGTAAAGCTAAGGTCAACCTTACTAGAAAAACCTGCAAAAATTTAATTTCATTTTAAATACAAAAAAAAAAAAAAAAAAAGCACTGTTAAGACCTCCCTACTTCATATTCCAAATTACACTACAAACCTATTTTATAAGATTACGATGTTAACTATTAAAAGCTCAATTATATCTTTGTATACTCTAGATATAAAATATCAAGTATGTAAGTGTTCTTCTGTGAATTCAAGAGTTTTATTGCCATTTATTTTACGGCAATGTATGTTCCATTTCACACGCCACTTGCTCTTGAATCCTTTACTCAAAATGTAACGCTTTTGTTAGCGTGCAGAGCACTACCCATGAAAGATAACTTAAAAATGTGAATGTGAAAAAACATCAGAGCACATTAAACAGTAGCACATTTACTGTAATCTCTGCAACCTAAATGACAAGGTTTTTTTAATCAGTTGATATATATTGCCTAATTAAATAGGTGCCATTTTGTACTGTTTCTCACTCTTTTTAATAAAGTATGTGAACAATTTTAATGTTAGATTGCAGAGTCCTGCTAGCATCAGGACTGTGTGGCAGTGAAGAAATGTCTCCATAAACACTGGGATACATTGACTCATTATAAAAAGATGATTAAGTCTGCTGATCGCATCTCTCATGCTCCAGATAAGCTCAGTATCATACAGTTAAGCATGATCACTAAACCTGTTCACATACTTTCAACACACTGAGATAATCAGCTACATGATCCCCATCATAAAAGCCAGAGCATACACAGAACTAGATTAGCAATTTAAAGGCAACGCACAAAAGAAATGCTCGGTTTCAGCAGCAGATAGATCAGACTAGGCTCTGATTTTTCGTGCATTTAATAAGTACTGTAGTTTAAGAAACAAAAACATAACATACAACACTAAAGACAGTGTTACCCTGAAATAGCTTCAAAAGCCTTACAACTCTTTTTTATTATTACACTTTCTTTATATTTAGTCATATTTTTTTTAAAAGTCATAGTAAGTAGCAATTTATTGGAAACAGCTTATTTCCGGTAGCCTTAAACATTTTTGATGCATCCAGTGAGTGAAAAGGCTGAAGCACTTCCATGGGAATTAATTCTAAAATTGAAGTGTGCACAGCATAGGTTCCATACCGCCAGGTTGGCTCTTAAACCCCAGCCCTTCTGCCCGAGAACAATAGTGACCACGCATACGGCATTGTATTGTTTCAGCTCCACTGCTTATCCGTGCAATTCTCAGCAACAACCAAAAAAGAAGACATTTAGAGGACCTATAAATACCTATTTCTTACAGAACATCCCTAGAGCAGCTGGAGCAAAAGACTATCTGCAAAAAGACAATACAAGCTAAAAAGTACTAATATTGTAGGTATTAGGCTGGAATACTATTGAAATAAGAGTCTTTATGATAATTGTCAGACAGGGGAGTCATCTACACTGCTACTTGTGCATTTTAAAGCAACTCTTCCTTATTTTCAAAAGAGCTGCTTACTTAAATAAAGGCAGAAGCAATTCAGTACCCTATGCTTAGTTTTATTCCACAGAAGGAAAAAAAAAGAGCCACCTGTATATGCTAACACAGCAACAAAAGGTGAACAAAAGCTCCATCAAGATTTGCAAGACAAAAGCATATTGTTCCATATGTATTAAAATACTCTTTTATGTGAAGCTACTTTACATGGACAAACTGCATAACTATGTAAGTACTCAGATACAAATGATTTCTGTATTTATGTTTTAAGCTTTTATTGTAACTTTCTAAAAAGACATTCAATTTGTATTAAAGCTAAGACTTTCAAGAATAAAACAAGACCAAAGCAAGATTTTTTCCTTATACGAGAACTTACACAAACAAAAGTGCAGTATAATACAGCAGGTGATGCCATGTTTAATTTCCAAGAACAGTCAGAAGGAGGAAATATTAGCATACACACTACAAAGAAAGGCTGCCTCGAATCTTAACTTCTCAATTCAACATCAGCTCTACAAATTAACAGCAACACAAACTTTTCAAATGAACATATGCAATATTGTTATGAATATGGTTTAATCTGCACAATTTCTCTATGTTTCAACAAAGAGGGAAAGACTCAACACAACATCCATCATGAAACATCCAGGATAAAATCAGGGAGTCCACACAGAAAACAAAGTAAAATTCTGAGTGCCAATGTCATTCAATATACAAGAGGGTATTTTGCCACAGGGTAGTCTCACGAAAGCAATCCCACCTTATTATCCTCATTTCTCTCACTTACATGTATGCTGGAGAAAGTGGCGATGACCTGGATGTTTTAAGCACAGGAACTGGGAATTTCCAGATAGCAGGAGAGCTCGTTTTCCATTTCAATGGCATGTTGTCACCACGGTACTACAATAACAGTAAACAGCGTTTCCATAACAGACTACCAACTAGGACTTCCATTCCACACACTACTGACACAGCAGTGGCTGCTGCTAAGAACGAGGAAATGATTCTGCCAATGCCCTTAAACCGATGCTTCCAATCTGTAAAAGAGGGCTGCAAGGCATCTCCTTTTAAATCCTGCTGTCCCCTAAAGCAAGATGATGATTCTATCCTTCTAACTCAACAATAGTGCCACCTCGTTAGGGAAGCACTGACTGCAGTATATGTTTAAAAAAAAAGACTGCACTGTGCACACCAGCACAATGCAGCTTTATTTAATAAAAGCAGCTAATTTTCAAAGAACGGTTTTCTGATGCTATTGTTCTACCTTAACAGGGACACTGCAGCACTGTACTATATTCTCTTCCTATTACCCTCATTTCTGACCAATGGAAGCAGAAAAAAAAAAAATGGGTTTCATATGAAAATGAAACAACATACCTACTCAGAATACACTTGTCATCCTCTGAACATTCTTCTTTTGAGCTGCAACAATACAAATGGGATATAAATCTCAGCATAGCCTTAGGCCACGGCTAATAGAGATCAGTGACTAAATTCAGCAGCCTGTTTTCCTCCTGTGCAAGCTCTGCCCAAACAATACAAGAATGCCATTATGGAAAAAGCCCATTGCAAAAATCAGTCCTTCTAATCCATAGCTAGGAAGACAAAATAAAGCATCAATCGCTGCAGGTTTCTGCATGCTCTTCTAATAGCTTCTGCTTGAGGATGCTCTCATTTTCCTATTCTCATTTCCAAGGAGGATGAGCAAAATCTCATGCATTTTACAACATGCTATGGGAACACAAATACCACTCTGTCTTCTGCAGTAGAGAAGCAGAGAGTAGCATGCTGTTAATAGCAGTCCTTGTAGGGATGCTATCAACAATCTAATTCTGAACGCGCCCCCCCAGCAGCTCCCAAATTGCCTGAAGAACTGAGGAAGCAGACGGGCGCGCAGGTGTCCACCAGGGACCACTCTGCAACTCTCCGCTCTGCTTGGTGACCTCCCGGGGCTGACGACAGCAGGGAGCATAAAATGCAAGCTATTCAAAAGGGAACGGACAACTTAATAGTATATTTAACAGCATAAGCACAGCAGGTTTCTAGGCAAAATAAGGTAGAGCTTCAACTATGTTGACTCCCTTAAAAAAAAAAAAAAAAGACAAAGAAAAACACTTTTAATATATTACCACAGTAAGATGTTTATTCTACAGGTTTCAAAATAGTCTTTGTACAACATGACAATTTTTCTGTTCATCAGGACAGCTTAATCCCATCACAAAATGCAAACACCCTGTCACGCTGCTCAGGAATAAAGAATAGAACCAGGAGCAGAATTTCTATAAATTTAAGCGGTTTAATAACACTCTGATCGGTTTTTCATAATGGTGAAACCTACATTGTCAAGTTTATTTTGGGGATGAAATCACTGGGGAATATTTGCTGCTTCTGATTATTATTCTTGAGAATGTTTGCCCCAAATAGCTTGGGACATTTAAAGCTGTTACCATAACCACAGGCAAGGAACTAAACCAACCCAGGATGACCAGAGCTGAGGACTAATTCAAAACCAGACGCACCTATTTGACAAACAATTGAGGAGCTCTCTCCCACTTCTTTGGAGAAGTTCTAAATTACACATGAACAGCATTAACACAGGCAGCAAATCTCACAGAAACTGCTACTTGAATGCTGAACAGACATTTGCTCTGTAGGACAACCGAGTTCATATGCTGTAAATATTAAGAAACACTAGCCCTGCAGAGAGCAAGGATGCAGTTTTAGCATAAAGAAGTCTTACTTTTACTAAAAGAATGTATGCATTTACATGCCAATAGCCATGCTTGTCTGCACACATTGTAAATACTGCGTCTAACAGCCTCATACATATACATAACACCAGACCACTAGATAGTGCCTTCTCTGCAAAGGCCTGAAATTTAAGTTGAAAGAGATGTTAGCAGCTATTATAAGCACAAAGAAAAAATATCACCGTTTTGAATTCATACACTCAATTTTGCTTTTGCATTTGCCATCATACTGAAAAGCATCTTAAAATACAAGAAGGAAATGCTGTTATCCCCTTCCTTGCACTGAGTACACAGCCAGTGCAAACAACTGGCAACTGCTCTCTCTGCTCCGCCAACCCCAATGAGAGAATTACACATTTTATTTACTAACAGCAGCATTACTAACGTAAAAGAATGAGTCTAAGGACAATCAATGGGACACTTTTTCAAAAGTAACTCTTGAAATACTCTTCTGACCAGTAAAGTCAAAGCCTGCTCAAGCCACACAGTCATTCCCGAGCATTGACTGGTGTTTAAGTCAATCAATGCACGTCCGGAAGGCAGAGTTACTTCTCACTCCTGACCCCAACAACATCATTCAACCTACAGGGCAACAGTCCTCAAACACTTGCTCTCCTATGAGTGCTTCTGTTCCTTTTTATTTTTTCCATTTAGTTTACAAGCAACCTAATTAAAACCTTTACAGAAAATAACAGTGAAAGTAATTCTTTTTGTAAGCGTATGAATCCCAAGCAGTGCCCAACTTAATCTCCTCCTAATGTCCAGCACACACTATTTGATCAAACAGCTAATGTACAACATATGGAATTGAAGGAAGTAGCAGTGCCAGGTACTCCACAGGCAAGTGCTTCTCATTTGCAAAACAAGAACCACATGAGAAATTAATCACCTATCTGCAAATAAGGGAAAAATTATTAAAAAATTATAAAAAAATTATTAAAAAAAATCAAACACCATTTTCTTCCTGACAGTCACAAATCAGTTGCGTATTCCCAGGGAAAAGATTACCTAAATGTATTCTACGCTTTACTTAAACTACTCCTAAGGCAGCAGAAAATCACAGTATAGTATTCTGTTACTTTAATTAAAACTTCCAAATAACAATTTCGTTATGCATTCAAAAATTTGAGAAAAATAATCTGATCTCCTGGAGTGCATTGAACCCACTGAATATACTACATTTTCTGGTCTCACATTACATTGCTTTGCCACTCATCCACAAATTGACTAGTATTGAGGACCAAAAGCAGCATGACAGCTCTGAGCAGAATCCTACTTGCCAAGGAAAGTTATTCCTAGATAACTGCTATGAAAACACATCAAATTGGAACACCAAAGTGCAGATCAGCTTTTCTTAAAGTTTAAAACTCTTTTAAATGCTGAAGACCCACAATAACTGCACAGATTAAACAGCTTCTTGGGACCATTCAAGGGGCTTGTTTTCTGTATTCTTCTCACAAGTTCACATTCACAATTAAAAGCACCTACCATTTATAACTTGCTTAAAGTTATATTTTACTTATTTTCCAAGCCTCTTCCACATCTTTTGTTCTGTATACAAAATGAGAAAGATGAAGTCTCTGGTTTTTAAGCAACGATTTCCACACTAGTATTTCCAAAGCTGCACTGAGCCGACTGACAGCAAAGTAACTGACGGGGTGTCAAGCGCTTCTGCAGAAAACTCCTCCACAAAAATGACTGAACAGGTGGCATAAGGAAGAAAAAAAAAAAGACCAAGGCAAGATCCCAAGCTGCAATTTTACAGACTTGAGCTGTTAGCAAGGCCAGAAGCGATTGACTGAGGGCATCCGGCAGTGCAGCTCTGACCCCACAAAAAGGAGGCACATAGTAGAGCGCTTAACAGAACACGGCATTTCTTATCCCTCTTCCTGCACCTCCCACCCCAAATCATTCTTTGTTGTTTTCCAAAAAGCAAGGTTTGGCCCCAAATGAGAGGAGCCGGCATGCAGCACCCCAAGCACGTGAGCAAACCATCCACAGCACCAGCCCTTGCAAGTGCACTCGGCACAGCGTCCTTTCTTCTGCAAGCTCTCCCTGAGCTGCAGGGTAGGGATGCAGCTAAAACTGCTTCCCTTGTGACCCTCTTCCTATTTCTTGTGATTCTCTTCCTTTTTCTTGTAATTCTCTTCTTTTTTTCTTGTGATAACCTCTTCCTTCCTTTGTGCAACTCAAATGCTACCACAGTTTCGTACATATCAACTATCAACACGTATGCCTTTGCTGCCTTTTATCTGCATTATAAAATACAAGTTCTCCTTTTACAGCTCAGCATGTTTATATTTCTGGTGCATATATACTTCCAACAAAACTTTTAAACCATTTCTGCATTTCCCATGAGACATCCCTTCAAGGTTGTTCAACAAAGAAGAAGTCACAGGCAGAAAGATGCCCAGTGGCAACATAAAACTATACTAGTCTGAAAATATTTATTCTTAGCCTTAGAATGCCACATGAATTTCGTGGGATAACTAAGCAGAGTATAAATTAACTTCTAGACATGCCACTGGATTTTCATCAGTTTGCACAGATTGAGCTGTATGTCTTTTTTCAGGCCTTAAACTGTTAAAACAAAACTGAAAAATATTTGCTCAGTCAAATGATTTGCTGCAGTTATAAGATTTGCTGTTCTGCTCTAGCAAGCTCTTTACCTCCCTCTGTTTATTCACCTACCAAGTATCAGAGGAACTGAATGCACCAGGTGGAAATAGGGTTTTGCTTCTTAAATCTTACAAACCCTTTATAGGCATGACCTGAAAAGTCTTCTGCACTTCCAGAACCCCAGGCTTCGCTTGGCCTTACAGAAAGAAAAACGTTCAAAGTGACAGTGACTGTGATTTACATCTCCCATTTTCACCTAGAAATCTAGACAGACAGGTCTAAATACCTATGTCATAAATGTGGTTTCTAACATTAGACTACTTTCTTGCAATGAAGTTTTTGCTTGTATAAAAGAATATACCAGACTCAACGCCACAGAGAAATAGATTAAAATGGTGTTAAGACCAGTAAACATCTTCAGATTGAGATTCTTTTTCCCAACATCTGTGTCCTAAAAATTCCTTGATGCAAAGCCATGTTTCCACTTTTAAATGGGTATATATATGTTACTATATGATAAATCCTCTGTTTTATTATATTAGCACTAGCAAAGCTCACTCCAAACTGAAGGCAGAAACTCAAGTTTCAGAATGGAAGGAATTGCTCTGATCTTTTGCATTTCTTACAACTACCAGCCCGCTGAGCTGTTGTGTACTACTACCCAAGGCCACTTTGATACAGAGGAAAATAAAACAGAAGCTCCAAAATCCAGTAAAATATTCACAAAGCCACGGAGCTCAAATGCAATAATCATTTCAACATCAAATAATTTCAGCATTTTAAATATGGCTGTAAAGGCACAAGTCTAGCAACTGAATACGAGCAAATAAGGATGTATAATGTTTCTCTTCAGGACCTCTAAAAAAATCAGAAGTGTGACAGTTTAATTGGCTTCCTTATTCAGCTCTTTCCCATTCACTTGGATGCTCCTCATGCCTCTACCTCTGGCTTTTCAATCTATTAAACTGCAGCTGTTCCAATTACTGGAAGAGAATAATTAAAAGATGGTGTTGACAGTACTGCCCTATATACAAGTCAGTTAATTAATACAATTTCTTTGACCATATATCATGAAAATATTCATACCAACATTCATAAAGGGAAAGCAAATCTCTGCTCAAAGAAGAATCCAAAGGAAATCAGCGCAGTTCTGTCTGCAGTCCCCTCACAGTGAAACCATCACATTCCCTAAATACTGAAGTATGGAAAAAACCCAGCAATATGCACCTGACAATACCTTTATTGAAACTACAACTTTTCTAAAAGCCTCAAAGTCTTACAAAGAAACAGTCTTTCAATTAATTTAAGTAAATTAAGAAAAAAGCTTTAAAATAGCTGAAGACAGTTCTGAGAATTGCACACATACTTTGACTTACTATCCACTATGTTGTCTCAAAGAATTGTTTTTAAGTGGGGGAAAAAAAAGCCCGTTCGACACCAGCTCTTAGTTACAGAATCTATTGGAAGCAATTGCACTGTGGACATCAAGATGTACACAGCTTCACAAATGGAACAGAGATACTTACAAAATAATTACTGTCAAACACATTTAATTCTTTTAAATTGGGTTGACTGCTCAAGGAACAAGGAATAATCGTGAATTGGAAAGCATAAAGAAGGGAGATAAACTAGGCTTGCAGCAAACCCCTCCTGCTGTCAAAATGCTGTAAGCAGGATGGGCTCCTGTCTCTATAGCAATATCTATAGTGCCACCTCTAGAACAGGAAAAAAAAAAATCCCCAAATCTTTTAATATTAAGCCGTCAGGGCATGTACCACATATTTAATAAGGAGTACTGCAGTTTGCCATCCACCCACTCAGCATTTTTTCCGCTATAAATGAGGAAATTGCTGCAGCATTTTAGGATGCATCCTTTCAGTGAAAAATGCTTTTATACATAAATATACATATGCATACTATATATATTATGTGTTCATATACATCTATCAAGTGTATATATACATACCACTATATATATGCACACTATACATATATATACACACACACACTTAAAAAAAAAAATATATATATATATAACAAATATATATTGCCCTGCATCTGACACAGTCACTTCCCCTTCCTCCCAGACAACTCAGTTAAGAAATATTCGAGTTCTCATATGATTTTTCAGACTATCAAAACGCATGTTCTTCAACAAACCAAAGAGGTAGTAGCAGCTGGCTGACTGAGAAGTAATCATGTGAGTAATGAGTTTCTCCATTACATATATTCTTCAAGAACCCACAGCCCTGGTCCTTGCAAGTATCATTCATTAACAAGAAAAATATCTTCATAGTTTACAGATGAAATTTTTGAAATTATTCAGCAACAGTAAACAGTTAAAAACACTGACACCATTTCCTGTCAGGCCACAATCAGATATTAAAATAATTTTACAAATGTAACTTAGGTTAAATCTTAAGTCAGCTTCCCAGAAACTCACAGGAAAATAAGGACACAACAGAAATGAATAAAACCCTATACAATTCACACTTTAAGTATTCAGAAGTGTTAATTTATTACAATATTAAATTCAGTTTCAGATATGTTTTATACCTACACAAAGGTCTCAGAAATATCTCAAATCTATTTGTGTTTCTCGCCATGAAAGTAGTTATTTTATGCCACTTATGGATGCCCTGCGTTTTCTAGTGTGTATTCTTGAAAAGGGTGTTGCCTTAAAATTGAGGTAAGATTCCTAACAATAAAGAATTTCCAAAAGTCAAGATGCACTGTTAACTTAACGACAAGCTACAGGTTATAATATGGAAAAAAAATAAATCAAATTCAGCTTTGCTTGGCCAAACTACTCTCATATAAAAGGTACACACACATAAGGTAAAATAAGGTCTTAAAACACTTAGCAGGAGGTAAAACCAGAGTGAATTAATGAAGGTTTCCAACTTTTGATCCAAGCCCATACACTCTGCTGACAACACACTAAGAAGAAATGCTTTTGAATTAATACAGATTTATACAGAGAACTGTGCTCATCTTCCCCAGGTCATTGTATTCAATAAATCATCACAGAAAGCTGAATGCACAGTCACAGCAGCCAGACTGACCCTGCTGAAAATAATTAGTCTGAAGCAACAGTTATTTTTATTAGGTCAAACTATGAACTACAAAGAACTTATTTCTAAACAACTTCTCCATAGCCGTTACGGTCTGCTGGCTGCAAAATTTATTTTAGCAAAGTATGTCTAAACACATTTACACATCTGACTCATACGATGCAAATATATTAAACAATTTAGTAATTAAAAGGAGGCAAGGATTGAGCACCGGTCAGTAACAACTTTGGTATTTCCTGCACCACAGACAGCAAACGGCAAATAATATTAGCCATGTGTCAATTAAAGTATTTTGAAAATATTCTTAAAATTAAAGTTTGTAGGCTCTTTTCTTTCATCCTTCCATTATTTACATGGAATCTCCTAGTCATTTTGCATTCCCTAAGCCTTACTCTCTTTATCCACCGAGCGCTTGAGGCCCTGCACACCTGGCAGAGCTGTCCCTGCTGCAAAGAGCAGGCACAGGGAGGCAAGAATAAAGCACATTGATCACTGCTGTTATCGTGCACTCCTATAATGGCTCGATTTCTTTAAAAGACAAAAAGATTAACTTTTTCCAAGCATAGGAATTCCCACTGCGTTGTCACCCCTGATGGATCCAGCCCGCTAACCCACAACCCACAAAACTGCCAGTGTGAGCAGTCTGACGTCTTTATCTGAAGGCGAGAGTCCCTTGGGAAGACCCCGACAGAGAAAGAGATTGAAAAGAGTTTGAGAAAGATGCTGATGCTTCAAGTCGAGGTTGTCAGAAATCGCTGTGCGCAACCTGGGAGCCAACAAAGAGCAAGAAGGCCTCTTGTAGGAGAAGGCCTGAAGCTCCTGCACCACATTGCACACGGTCATTTCACTGCCGCTGGCTGGATTCCTTTAAGCAGTCACAAAAAATATGACACATGGATTTAATAAATATAATTATTTGTCATCACTTAGTCTCAGGCATGTTAGATACACGCTTTTAGGAAACAGCAACTTGAACTTAAAAGTTCAGCCTGCGTTCACAGACAAAGGCATGTGAAAGGCTTACGCGGCAAAAAGTTCCATTTGAAATTTATCACTACCATTAGTATTTCCCGTGTCGGGTGTGAAAAATAAAAATGTACAGTTTCTCTACACTAGATAAGGAGTTTCAAGTCCACAGATGATTCCAACTAAATGCTGTGAGAACAGATGAAATTAGTACCAAAGGTAGAACATGGGCCACATGGGACAGAGGAAGTCTTGTACTAAACACTCATACTTTAAATTTCTGCCCTTTTTTTTTCGTTTTTTTTCCTATAACAGCCTGAGGCAATCAGGAATCAGCTCCTCCTGTTCAATAAAGGTGGGAGTAGGCCAAAGACTCCTTCACAAAGGACCCAAAAGGCACCCCTTTAAATTTCAGCTAAATGGGAGTATAAGGAGGGTGTACAATCAACAATTATGTTCATGCCACAAAATTAGCACAATCTTTGTGGTTATTAACATTAAAAAACAAAAAAAAAGAGACTTTCAAACTCAGACCTTGCTTACATTTAGATTTTTTCCAGGAGATAATGACGCTTTATATAAAACAGTTCAATTTCTCCTAAATATACCACTACATTCTATTTCTAATTCGTCAAATGTCAAAATTCCTGCATAAAAATTAAATTATAGACAGAAACTTACAAACTGCTTTCTTCTCCAGCAACTATGAGAACATAAATTCAAGGAAAAATGTCAATTTCCTAGACAAAATTTCAAAAATGCAAGTTATTTGTTTCACTCAAGCTTATTATAGTGTGCAAACATACAATCTATGAATTCATTTCCAAAACCAGATTTAAAGTGACAGCTTTAAGATATTCACTTAGCAGACTGGAACAACTTTGCAGTTACAGCATCCCTATTTAGTGACAATGTGACTATGCGGATAATTTAGGATCAAATCAGGACATGCTGCTTTGCATAAAGTAACTGTACATAGCATGAGAAGCCTAAGCACAAGCTGTTTTAGAAAGCCCCATAGAAGAACGCTAATCTTATTTGGATTTTTTAAAACTATGAAATATTTAATAAAGTGTCCTCATTACAAACATTTATTTCATAAAACTTCAAACATCTGACTCTTAATGAAAACTGAAGTTTAGGGCTTTCAGAAATGTCCATGTGGCAGCTTCTACGGGTCCCACAACTGGGTCATTTCACCAGCACCACCGCACACTCTGGGCAGTTTTCTACGTGTTTGTAGTGTTGTACCTGTGATCACACCACTTCATCCCAGGAAACTGTCCCTTAGAAAAAACAGAACTGAATAATCATAATCATCATCATAATCATCAACAAAGCTGTGAGGAGGGGACTGCTCAGTCAAAGGGCTCAGCCCAGGTGAAGCCACCAAAGCAGAGCTGCACCACTGCCCCCCACCCTCCCTCAGGGGGTTAAGTCAGCAAAATAAAATGGTCTAAAAATTCTGCAAGTAACACCAGACTTCTATGCAAAACAGCCACATCACTCTCATCTGTGCTGCTCTAGTGAATCACAACAGTCTCAGGAAAGACGAGCATGGTATAGAGGCCCTTGGGGTGAAATGGCACTGCACAGCTTTGCCACACAAAAGGACCGCACAAAAGTCAGCTAAAACAAAAAATATTTGTATTTCAGCACCTTCTGCAGCTGCGGTCATCTACTCTTCTACAGCAGAAAGTCTCTTTTTGCTGAATACATAGACACCATCAAACAACTGTGATAACTGTGAGCTGGTACAAGCCTTTCTCTGACAGTTTACAATAGAGCAGTTGTAATTCAGGTGTTTGCCTGCCAGAGGGAGCTGAAGGAAAGAAAAATAATAAATCCATGCATCTCAATACTTCTAAACTTTTGGTTTTGTCCTACGGTAATTATCTACTCAAAAAAAATATAGTTTTAATGCAAAATGAAGGCCGGTGTGCCTGGCACAGGGCAGTCACAGCCCCATCCCACACAGGACAGGCCTGCACCAACACCCCACTAACAAAACCCTGCCAATTGTGCCCAATACATACGCTCTATGAATGAGCCCCCCTGGATCTGTGAATGGAAATAATACCTAATTCTAAGGTATATTTCATTACTTTTTGTCCACACCATACTGGGGACGACTGCACCAGACACACACTTCGTTAAGACGGAAAGCAACACGTGAGATGGCACCTAATGCCTTATTACATCAACTTGTCATCAAATGTGTGGCAACACTGCACAAGTTTTCAGTTTGCCAGAATGAAATACATATTATGCTCATACTAGATTTTCATTTAAGCGCTTATTGGTCTTTTTTGCACAGTCTTTCCAGTTAACTGCTTTTAACTCTTAACATCGCTACCCCTATAAATCTGCATGGGATTAGAGTTTCTACAGCATAAATCTACAATTTATGAGTTACCATGCTAATAATTTATTCTTGCATAGCACCAGCTAACCTGAAGAGCTTAAAACAGACAGGAATTGCCCTCATTTTGCAAACCGATAAAGCAAAATATCTAAACAATGTGACAGAATCTTGGTTTCCCATGAACAAACAGCTCAAGGAAGAATTCCACTGCACGCAGGATGGACAGCCCTCCTTTCCATCCTGCACTTCAGTTAAGCCACTTCCGACTTCAAAAACTTCAGCTATAAAAGCCACCATGAATCCCACCAGAGTTTTCACATTTTGAAAAAGAGTAGAATAACTACACCTTTAAATATCTCCCTTCGATATTAAGGGTTAAACTGATCCAGCTTTCCTTAGATGAAAATTTGACCAAGAGCTTTGAAATAAGCTTAGTAGCATCCTGTATATTTCTTGCATTCAAAACACTTTTAGGAAAATCAGTTATGCCACCTTCTGGTTTTCATCAGAACTGCTCTACAAGACAAATACTCATTTGCCTAAATTCCCATTTTAAATGGGGCGGTGGGGGTGCTTCTGTGCAAGGCATAATTTGTAGATTTGACTTAACAGTATGGAAGACAGATAGGCAAGAAGAAATACATTAAGAGTCTATAGTATCACAAAAAGCATGGTAAAGGTGTACAGGGAATCATTATTCACCAACTCTCCAGCACAACAAAAAAAATTCAAATGAAACTAGCAGATGTCTGGTGGAAAAAAAAACAGAGGAAACATCTTCACATAACATGCTTCAGCTATTACATCATCAGCTTTTCAGTAACCGCTTCTTCTTACGACACAGATTCACAGAAGCAACTGTGAAAAGTAACTTTTTCAAAGTGGTTTGTACAGGATGGCATGGAGGCGGCTCAAGCAGAGTCACAGACAAGGCCAGAGATCAAACTTCTCCCCCTTATCTCCCACCACCAAAGCATCATTAATATTAAAGCAAGACAAATGCAAATGCATGCATATGTAAGAACAACTACAAACATCCTTCCTTCTGTATTATACCTGGATCTATGCAGTATAATCTGTACTGCTAAGCACACAAGGATGGATGAATTTAAGCTATGACTTCAATAAATTTTTGATCATTTCCAACCTAAGTTTTTAATATAAAACCTTTTATAGATGTCAAGATTCCACCAACAGTTTCTCAAAAATAAAAAGCAGTGCATCTTCAGTGAAGAAAGCAATCAAGCATTGAATTAGGTATGAAACAACCTTAATAAATTATGTGGATAACTGGGCACCAAGTGTGTCAACTCTGATGCTCCACTGTTCCTCACAAGGCAAACATCTAGCGATTCTCCAACATGAGACAATATTTGACACACAGATATTTCTGACTATAATTTTCCATTGTAAATTTGAACTATGCAAGTTTAATTATAGGAATTTAAAATGTAATTAAGAAGTTTGGTGTGTCAGACAAACCCAAGACCATGCTCAGGTACTTACGCACAAGTAGCACAACCAACATAAGACTCAGCTGAAATACAAAGACATCTATAAACATCCCCCCTCTTGCTCATCACACCTTTCCACAAGCCTTTGCATATTCTTTCAGCTATATCTATTCAGTTCCTTGCAGTATGTGTCCCATTGTATGACCATTTTCTGGATCTCCTAACAAAGCAAAACTTACATTAAGCAAAGGTTTGCTCTAACATGTTCTTACAATTAAGGTTTTTTTACTCATTCTCAAGTTCAGCAGTTTGGTTTCTGGAAATGCTGTAATTACCATTTTACTCACACAAGGCAGATGATAACATGCAGAAGGGTATACACACATCATGACAAGTACAAAACATTATTTCCACCACAAAGAACACCACAAGTCATGCTGCAACACCACTTTATTTGCCTGACTTTCCAAGAACCCAAGAAATACCTAATATAACAAAGTTGCACAATAATACTTCAGAAGAATCATTATAGTAACTCAAACAAGGCATAATGTGACTGAGACCACCTGAACAAAGTCTTGCTGCATATTGCACAAAGCATTGCCTGGAAAATGCAATGCTGTCAACCCACATACTGCAGTGTCAAAATAATCAAATTTAAAAAATTTTAAAAATGAAAAAATCAAGCACTGACATCAGTCCTGCCTCAACCGTTCTCGCCTGCCTGTATTTACAGATGTTTGCAACTGCCACTCAATAGATTTTTGCAGTTTAGCAAAACATTTCTTCACTCACCTGAAACACCAATTCTCAATTTCAAACCTTAACCTGAAAGCAGTGTTGGTGTCCAGTGATTCAAAGGCAATCTCAAATGAACTCAGTACTTTCATTACACTAAAATCCTTGAAAGCTGAAGCTTTTGAGGCCTTTGAGTAGCATATACTGGAAACATGAAAAGGCAGCGAGATTAACTCTAGGAGCACCTGGGAAATCTCTGCTGAGCCAGCCATACAGCGCTCCAAATCCAAAAGCACAGGACCCAGCAGTTAGATTGGAAAGGGAGGAAGGCAGGTCAATAGTCAGATATTTATTCAATAGGGTCAGTACTGAACCTGAAGCAAAACACACTTGGTAGCTTGAGATAAGATGAACATTTGCCACAAGAGTCCCTGTAAACAGTGAAATAAAAACTAGCCAGTAAATAATACACCCATATGCAGGAAAACCAACAGCTACAGCAACTACTGGACCACGGGAGTTTACATAGTAAACACTGTTATGTGAAAAGTGTTAGTTCCTTAGTGCTTCTTATCAAATTTCTGCAAACTTATGTTCTGGCTTGTATTCTGAATCAAGCAACAAGCTGCATAAACACACCTCCTTCTGTTTGATTCTTTAACTGCAGTAGAAACATAAGCAAACTACCAATACCTTGCTGCACTAGAAGTAGCTTCTGGGAAGAAAATTTCTTTCAAATGTGACAAAATTTCGCTGGGTCCTGAAACAAGTTTTCAGGGCTTGAGGAGGGGAACAATAGCACGACCCAACTTAAGCGCAGAGTACTGATTTATTACAAATAAAAGACTTCTTTGAAGACCATCAGGGTTGTTAAATAACTACATTCAATAAACAGATAAGACGTTGTTCAGGTTTCTCAGCCATCGTACCAAGTGCCTTAATACAACATGACTGAATACGTACTTGCAAATTAGCAGCCTGTTTATTAGTATCTTTCATCAACACCCCAGAACAATGCACAAGGCACGGTGTGACTAAGCTTTGACTTCATTACTGTAATCTGACAAAAGCATACAGAATCCAAAGGGCAAAAGTAAAAGTAAATAAAATTACTGAGCCTGAGCTTTCTGTTGTTGAACCCACATAATAAATTCTTTTTAACGACAAATTCCAGTAATGTGATTCAGTTCATTTACCCTCCTTCCCCCTCCCTCTCCTCCCAAGTTCTGCATTGTAAATGGTCTTATAACCCAGCATGTTAACTGTCCAGAGAACAAGGCCGTTCCTGTTCCTAAGCAGCACTCCTCATTACTCCTGAACCACACATAGCAGAGACACGGCCAGCCTAACTTCAGATCAAGCCAACATCCATCACGTAATCACTCCTCATCAGCTGACAGCTTGTCACAGCCCACTAAACAGCAGCAAGGACCAGGATGTCCGGTTTGCAATGACAGACCAGTGATGTCCTGGCAAAGCCCTAAGCAAAATCCAAAGCAGACCACTATATATTTTACTGTATGTGCCCAGCCTTAATTATCTGAAAACAGAACTTAACACAGTCACATTGGTCCTCTAATTACTGGGAGGCAGAACAAGAGAGGAGAAAACCTCACTGTGAGAGCAAAGAGGAGCCCTGACAAGAGCCAAAGATGCTGCTCTAGCCAGGAGAGAACAGCTTTACAAAGCCTGCAAACTCCTCTGCTTCAGTTCTCGAGTTCTGCTTTACTCCCACATTGCTCTGACTCACATCACATCAATCCACATTTAAGCAACTGCAGATATGTCTCTGCTGTCCTTGTCCAGCTGGGGTCTGGAGGAACTTGCTGACTTGTTGATACGTGACCCCTACGCTCTTTTGGACAACAGAAGGAAATTGAGGGTGGCTGAAGATTTAACACACTCACTTCGAATTAAGTTTCCTTCCAGATCCTTGGCTAATGCACCTCCACCTTCCTGGCTGTCAGCTTTGATTCAACCATCCTCTAACAGGTGAGATGGAGCAGAAGAATGAAACTAGAAGTCTGGAATTTGGAACACGGCAGTTTGCATGCTGGAAATGTCTGGAATCCAGCGTGATGGAGCTAGATGTGATAACACAGCTTGGGAAGATGGAAGGAGATTATCAAGATGCTAAGGTTTCAGAAATGTCATAGGGAGGTCAGGCATAAATATACGTACAATATCGTAATGAGGCAGAATTGTAGTTATAGCTGAAACCTTTCTATAATGGACACATTCCTACATTTAACAGTGCACTGTTATCTTCAGTTGTTAAATTTACTATTACCTGCAGGAATCATACTAATATCTGGAATTCAGATTTCAGTATGCATCTGTTTATGGGACTGGTAGTCACCAGGCTATAGAAGAACGTGCTCCCTGAAATACTGAGTTGTTTCCCTCGACAGCCTTCGCTGGTCCTGCAAGACGCTTCTATAATCCCTCTGAAGAAGATACAAAAACTTCATAAATTGCTTTAGTGTTCAGCTGTTTGAGTAGATTATTTTAGATTTAGGATTGTAAAGTACCTTACCATAAGAATAAAGTTGCTTAGGATAAAGCTCCTCTTTTTAATTTGATGCATTCAAATAAACCCCAAACTGAGCAGAGAAATGACGACTCATAACACCAAACCCACCACTTGCCGTCAAGAGAACAGTTACAACACATTCACCCCCCAAGTGACACAAGATGGAGATATGAAAATGAAAGGGAAAATTACAACGTGAGATTATGTTGCACTACAAACAACACGTCACCAGTCAGAGAACTTTTTGGAGTTGTATCTTTTCAGCACAAACAGCTCATTAAGTATTGAACAAGTACAAACTCAGTCACATTTTCCAAGCAGCTAATCTAGTTTCCAAGCTTAGCCATCCCGTTAAAACCTGTAGCCTGGCTTCCTGCAGAGAGAAAATAAATTTTAGATCCACACCTATTTCCTGCTCACATAGAGTTTCACACTTCATGAGTCAAAGGCACTGTATGATAAACATCATACTGAAACTGCTTTGGGACCGATGGTAGGATCCAGAAGCCATACAGAGAAATTCAGTTGCAACTAACCCAGAAACGCACCTGAACCAAAACCAAAAACCAGCTCTTAAATATGCGAGAGGGTGTTACTAGTTTGAACCAACGTTCCTTTAATGAAAAAAAAATTAAGAGTTAAATGCTACCAATTTATTCATCACCGCTGTACATCAATTTCTAGTCATACAAAAGAAACTTTAGCTTTTTCATCAAATAGTCCATCATCACAAAGAAAATATTACTTTTACCTTATAAATAATGAAAAAAACCTCCAGAGATTATTTAAATATAAGTCAACACTAAATCTGTGAGTTTTCACATTATTAAACGTTAGGTCATTTGTAATGGTTGGTTAAAAAAAGTAGTTTGGAAAGCTAAAAGCATCTACTAGGGAAACAAACTTTGATTGAAACGGTTAATTTTTCCACTGAGGTTACAAAATCATTTCCTCCTAAACAAGCACAAACACCATCATACACGCCATACTGAGACCAGATGTGGCCAACATAAATCTCAAATAAATAAGGTAAGAAACTTGTCATATCCTCAGAAAGAATCCACTGAATTTGTTCCAGTTCTTTACTTTCTGACTTCAGCTCCTACATGAATATATTCAAAAGGCTTCAAATGAAAATGCCAACATTCACATTTCAAATGAAAACATACTACTTCTGGAATATTCAAGAGCACATGCCTAAGAACTCAGGATGCCCTGGTGAGACCACATCTGGAATATCGTGTCCAGTTCTGGGCCCCTCATTTCCAGAAGGACAGGGAACTGCTGGAGAGAGTCCAGCACAGGGCAACAAAGATGCTGAAGGGAGTGGAGCATCTCCCGTGTGAGGAAAGGCTGAGGGAGCTGGGGCTCTTTAGCTTGGAGAAGAGGAGACTGAGGGGTGACCTCATTAATGCTTACAGATATATAAAGGGTGAGTGTCACGAGGATGGGGCCAGGCTCTTCTTGGTGACAATCAATGATAGGACAAGGGGTAATGGGTACAAACTGGAACACAAAAGGTTCCACTTAAATTTGAGGAGAAACTTCTTCTCAGTGAGGGTGACAGACACTGGAACAGGCTGCCCAGGGAGGTTGTGGAGTCTCCTGCTCTGGAGACATTCAAGACCTTCCTGTGCAATCTCATCTGGGTGTTCCTGCTCCGCCAGGGGGATTGGACCTGATGATCTTTCGAGGTCCCTTCAAATCCCTAACATTCTGTGATTCTGTGATGTAAATTCATGGACCTAATGAGAAAGAGAGAAAACACTGGTAAACATCACTGCTAGGGACAGAGAGAAGCAGGGCTGCTAAATAAAATCAAGTACAACAGAATAACCAGAGGGAAATAGGATGGAGAAAAGAGATACTGTTTGGGATGACTGGAGACTGGAAGCTTTTGAAGACGGAGAGAACACATACATAATAACTCTGCTCTAAGGAAAGCTTTTACAATTTCTTTCTTCAAGTTTCCCAGCATGATTCATTAAGCAGCTATTCGTCATGCCAAGCAGAAACGTGACTGAGCCCAGCGCTGCTCCAAGGCCGTGCGCATTCACAGGGAGACAGCACGGCACAGGAATTTCACTCATACATAAGTCTGCAGAGTGAAACTTGAGCCTGAATACGCTCAAGTGACCATAAATGCATCCAGCAGACAAAAGGCATTTGTGTGCCTGTTTTGAAAAAAAAAAAATCTGTTGCTTCTAATCCGAGATCAAACATCGAGTGAAAAATCCCCCCGGAAGCAGAGAGCAGCATACTGATGAGTTTGATCATTCTTCAAGAATGATTTAGCTACTGCCAAAACATAACTTCAATAATTTAAACTGTCGTGGCAGGAATTATCTGTTTAGACCGAAACCAAAGGACACAGGATCAATCAATGAAACTACAAAAACAGCTCTAATAGATGTCTTTAATCTAAACTTGTTAAAATACGAGGTTCCTTAATGTTAATGTCATCTTTGGAACAGAAATAATCAAGCATTTATTCATAAGAAGAATGCTCAGAACAGGTCTTTATATTAGTCCAGTTAAATGAAAGGTTTAAATGTCATTAACAATCAAAATGAAGAATGTGGAAATCTTAGAATTATAGAATAGCTTGGGTTGGAAGGGACCTTAAAAGGTCATGTTAAATGGCACCAACAGAAAATTGCTACTCATGAATGATGCCATTTGATGCAGCAATATTTTCAACCATCTACAGGGGAAAACAAACCCTACTAACACTATTTACCAACTGAAATACTCATATTCATGCTGCTGTATTTCATACAGAAGTACAGAATAGACAGCACCCAATAGATCCCTGTCACATGCTCACAAAATCAAAAAATCAAATCAAAACTAACATTCTTGGCATGATGAAACTCCTTCACAAAGGGGTGGCAGAAACTTTTGTGCTAGCAGCTATTTCGCTATAAACTTAAGACACCTACGCTTATGTTGTCTTTTTCATTTAGGCATGAAGTTCCTAATTCAACTACAAAAAAGCACAAAAACTAATACAGATAATAGCAAACATCTGAGAAGATTTTCTACAGAAAGATACTGCACACATTGATTCTTCTAGTTTTCTTCAAAGAATGAAACCAGTTAACATACATTAATCAGAACAGACAAAACCACCATTACAGGTGTGCAAAGTAGATCATAAGATAAAAAGATAAATAATTTTATAGCTTCCAGGTTCAATTACTTACAACATAATTGTTCCTTTATTAAGAACTTTTATTTCCAGAAAGGAAGCCAATGAAAGGTTGCTGGAATTTCTTCCAGGATAATTTAAGTATCTCAACTCTTACACTAAACGCGTGAGGTTTCTTTCTAAAAACAAGAGTAAGCACAATAAGATTAAATAGCAAGTAACGTATAATCAAGACCAACAGAATGGTTAATTTTAGTATATTTTAAGAAAAAAATCCCATTCCAGCCAAATCAGGAATCTTTTTGGGCATGCTCTGAAATATCTGATAAATAACTGTTATTGCATAGTTGTTCCAAAATTGGTCTTTGAATACCTAAATGTAGATGCAATGGCAGCTGCACCAACTAAATCAGAAAAATCCACAGAAATCTGGGATTTGGCAACTGTTAAGACCAATGCTGGGGATTATTTTTCTGCTTTATTTGAAAAAACACACAGTTTGTTATGTGAGGAACAAATGATCTTACAACTCGCTAACTAGGTCCTTTTGTTTCTTAAATTCATTTGCTAATTAGCTCTTCGAGAATTCCTCAGTTTTCCAGATGGGGCAAAAAGGCTTCAAGGCTGCCAACCCAAAAACCAACCGGCTGACATCTCTGCAGGGATCCCGGCACTTGGCACATCCCTGACACCTCCCTCCGAGCACAGACTCATCCATCCCACCCAGGTTAGAAACTCCCCTGTTGACCAAAGGAGATAAAACGTAATTTGTCATTTTAGGTAAGAGCAGCCACACTGGAGTGTGCTTGATATGGTAGAGGAAATAAAGATGCAGCTGCCAAACATCTGTGGAATCCATCGTTTCTGATAAGAAAATTAGCCTTTGTTTGAAGAAAAAATAAATCACAGAAAGCCACAAAGCAGACAAGCCGCATTCTGAAATGTATTCAAGCACAACAGTATGTGCATGCGGTCCCTCCCCATACTGCCTTCCATGGTTTCCACAGATATGTCAAGACTACCAGCAGCAGCAGAAAGAAAACCAACTCAAGAATAAACCTCATCAACCGAAAAGTCTGAAGGTAAAAAAGGACAAAAAAGGGGGCAATATAAAAAGGGCCAATCTCAATGAAAAGCTTTTGTCCTAATCTTCCACAGACCTAGTGCACATAAACTCTTGCTGCATGAGTTCACTCTCTACTGCTCAGCTATGTCGCCTGTATCTCTGCTACTCCCTTGACTACCATAATCTTCTATCAGTCTTTCGGCTTGCAAAAACAAGATCTAATCTAGGATTCCAGTTTCTAATTAACTTGTCTTGTTATTCATGTGTACTTTATGAGCACAATGAGAACATCTAAGAGGAAATATAATCATAGTATCCTGTTTCAATGCAACGACCAAAGCTTTGCTGCACCACAATTTCACTGCTCCTCAACTGTTAAAAGACCGAACAGATATGATGGAAGACTTAGGCCTAACAGTAATGAGAAATGAGAAAATGAGAAAAAGCGATTATCTTATTTAATTACTCATCTTTATTGAATTTGGAGAAGAAAAGGTTCAGAGGGATGTAATCACAAATTTCAAATATCTACAATATAGTCATAGAGAAGATGGAAGTCCTCGTTTCACAAGGATGCACTTATTTTTTCCTTTTTTCTTCCTTAAAAGTCTTCCTTGAAAATGTGTTACAAACTCAATTATTTTCCAATTAAAATCAACGCTAAATGACTTTTGTCACCACGAAGCATTCCAGGCAATGCAAATATTCTGTAGCAATAAAACAAATTACTAACTTCCCTAGTTTGTCCTTGGCCAGCAAAGCATCAAGAATGAAAATAAAATTCAAAAGCTGAACTAGGTCTGCAGATATTTTAATATTATAAAGCCTTGGGCAAATGTGACAATATTGATATCAAAATAATCATTTCATGTCTTCTTTCCTACCCATGTACTACTTCGAGTCTTTGGACAGATCTACATTTGTGCTTTTCATCTTGCCTGCAGTACTACATCATTAGGCATGTGCAGTTTTGCCTGACTGGTAATTTGTTTGCCAGAGGGAGCAAAGAAAGAGCGTTTTGTTTGCAGGATCTTTTCCCTTGGCAAGAGAGAAGATATAGGAAACATGAACGGTGCTGTTTCTCTAAAGAAATTCAACATTCAGACCAGCAAGAGCCTTAAACAAATGCAGTTACATTGACAAATTACATTTATCAATTTAGGTCATCCGATCAATCCAGATAAACAAGAAAAAAGCCAAGTGTACGCTGCCTGTATAGAGTTACTGTCAAATATATTTTTTCCAGAAGTTTCTCTCCAACATCTTCAAGATGCAGCATTTTCTCCCTCATTATCTACTCAGGTAAAATCCATCTTTCACTAAACTAAATTATTCTGGTTTCAGACAAGCTCTGCGTTTCTTAAACCTTTGAAATTTCTGAAACGTTTTCCTGCCTTGTCCCTTCACCCACATTAATTTGCTACAGCGCATCCATCCAATTCTGCTTCCCTCACCCCCTCCAGCATGAAAAGCTGCTTCCTCATGCCCTTCGGGGCTCAGCTCTGCTGTTTTTTCAACATTTGTTCCCCTTAATTAAATCAAACTTTGGCAATTCATCCAACAAGCACCTCTGCATTTTCCTTTATGTGACGCCTTACTCAAAATTGTGCCTCAAAAAAACACAGTGATAATTTCTCCTTCAAAACAACACCGAGTTGGCAATGACTCACAGCACTTGCCATTGGTCAGAGTGCTGATACATCCCAACTGTTTCTTCCCAGTCACTCAGTTTGATTTTTCTACAGATCCCCATCTGCACCCGCTCTCCCTTCTGCACTCTGAGTTAGAAGCACTTTGGATGAAAGATGTTTTACCTTTTTATACCAGCATCGCTTCTCAGGTGAATATCCGAAAAATATAACACCTAAGAAAAATTTCAGCAAACTAGCTGCTGAGCCGTACTTTTCGCAGCATTTTCACATACACGCAAAACTAAGTAAAAGCATAGCATCATTAAACTCAAAAGAATGAAAGATCGAAACTTGTCACAGTCAGTCGTTCATCTCCACAAAGTAAAAATGAGAAAACTGCTTCATAAGAAAGGTCGTAAGTTTCTTCAATTTTTCAATTTCTCTTTTTTAATTTAAAACACAAGACTACCTTCAGTAAGGCAGACTATGTGCAAACCTGTGCAGGAAGAACCAGGAGCTCAAGGCTGATGCAGCACAAAGAAGCATTACCAGTGCAAGTAAGCAGCAATTTTAACAGCAGCACTTTGCCTCTTGCAAACCCAGTACAAAAAGCCAATCTTCTCTGCTCAAAAGCCCCTAGAATTAAAGATGACAAGAAGTGCAAGCTGATTGCCAAGCATTCTGATAGCACAATAACAGCAGAGACTCAGGCCTTTCCATCACAGGCTATTCTAATCCAGCTGCAAACGCCCAGAGGCAACATCTGTTGAATGAGGGCTGCCTAGGAGCAAGTGTTAGAGGTCATCAGACATTTAAAAAAATAACACTCCCCATTTCTCTCTAATGGCAAAGACACTACAACACTGTTCCTTACTATGTTTAAAAAAAGTAATAATAATAAATCAACATACTGTTATCAAAGCCATTGGGTTTTAGCTCCCTGAAGCAAAAGCAAGAGATTATTGTTAAAAGCTGTGTGAAACTGCCCAAAGTCTACAATTTAAGGAGGCTTCTGTTACTAAAAAAACAACACACTTCATATTGCATACAGGAGTTCGTTAAAAATCAGCAGTAGGTATATGCTGGATCAGCTCAGACTTCCTGAAATGTCATTCACAAGCAGTGTAATTTCAGGTAAGCCTCATATACTAAAAAGAAAGTGAGACTGTTTAATAGAGCAGGATCCACTACACTGAACTCCATAATACTAAACCGTATTTAAAATCAGTGCAAGTAATTCTTGTTTTATGCAAACCATTCCACTGCAAAGCTGGCTTGTACAGCACATAAAAGAGCACTAATAAAGCAATGTAAACATCGGGCTTGTAAAAAATACTCTCTAATATGCAGGATGCAAGCTGGGAAAAGCAACATTACCGACATGCAGAGTAAAAACTCCAATATACTTCTTTGCCCTCATTATCCTAAAACATGTCCAAAAATCATTCAGAAGAACTCCTGTACCAAATCAGAAACTGTTTTACTGCACAGCTACAACCACCTTTAATAAGACATTGTACAGATAGCAAAATAAACCTACAGAGCTATTACACAGGGAAGAAAAACCTTTATACAGTCTTAATGCAATCAAACCTATAATCTCAAAACCATTCAGCAATTTCCACCTCTGCAGAGAATTTGCAGGAGCGTAATCATGCCTCTGTGTTCCTGAGCTAAAACAGGATTATTTCATTGCCTAAGTACACTAGCATCTGTGCCCTAACGGATCTTGGCTCGCATGTCAACGCATGTTTTGGCAGTTACAGGCTTCCTAATTTGAACTCCAGGAGTGACGGGTCTGACAATACCAGGGTCGTTGTTAAATTTCAAGGCAAACACAGAGTTACATTTTATATAAACATTTATGTAGCTGAAGTTTAAAAAACAAACCTGTCTGCTTATACACTCCTTAAGTGACAGACAAGCTGGACTTCAGAGCACACTTATCCTCACTCCAGTCCATGAGTTTGTGTGAGCCACAAGTCATTGTCAGAGGTCCCTGCTGTCTTTGTACATTATTGCTATGGTTTATCTGAAGCAATTCAGCTGCTCTTTCCACATCATTGACCACGAAGATGACATTGCCTCCATCCTACACCCTTGTGTCTAGACTAACTAGTCTATCTGCTGTGGCTTTGTAGCTGATGGCCTCATCAAGAGCAGAGACAGACAGCTCTTCCCCACCAGTACTTCACAACCAGTAGACCCCACAGACACTTCTCTCCAGACCCCAGTGGAACAGACAACTCTTGCCACATCCACTACTTCAGGCTGTTATTTCAGGTTTTGGATGGTAAGCTGTGAAGAACCAGGCTGGCAAGTCCCATACACCTGCAACACCTTACAGGTGGCAGAAGGGTTCTCCCTTGCCCCTTCCCTTCTTCAGTTCCCTTACTTTACCATCAGCAATGTCAGCTTTTAGTTTTCCAAAGAGATTCCAAGCAGGATTTTTGCAATGTTGAAGTGTATCAAAACACCATTTTAAACAAAATATTATTTTGAATTGTATGTCAGCTGATGAACTCTTTCATGCCTGGGTTTGCACAATGAACCCAACTCTCACACATTTATGGCAAGATGAATCAAAATATTACGAAGCTTATTAGCCAGCCCAAAAACACCTGATGAATTTGATGTAGAAGTGTTCTTAAAACATTTGAGCCCTTATAGATTTAGCATATTTTCATCATTCTGTAAACAACCTGCATTTCATCTGCATTTTCTATCCTTCATAAAGCCTTTCTCCAGCGTAAGTCACCTACGGCTAAAACTTCAGCATATTAAAGCTCATTCATCACCACCTCTACTTAATAAATCCACACTGGTGAAACAGACTCCACTGACAAAAGTTTGATTAGATAAGCAATGCATGTGGAAAAAAAAAATACACAGAAGCAACCCAGCAAATACAAGTAAAAGAAAAACATGTATTATCTCCAGGAAGATAAAAGGACTCATGACATTTGGATCCCACTTTCTCCTCACTAGCAGTGAAAAAAATCCTGGTAAGAAACCAGCTGCTGACTGTCAGTTATTTTAAGAGCATAAAGCTTTATGTGGTTACTAAGATCAGGGAAGGGCAGCGGAACATATTAGTCCATTCACGAGGAAACTGAATAGCTTAGATACAGCATGTCCCTTCAGTGTCCAGCGTGTCACATACACCCCTAATCTACTGATTACCAAGGGCACAGCTCAAGTACCTGTTACTATTGTACAAATTAGACTTACTCAGACATGGGCAGATGTCAAGTAGAACAAGGCACCCTCATTCAGCCTGTCAGGAAAAAAGAAAAGCAGCATAGGGAAGGGGTGTGCATCTCCGGTTTGGTTGAAATAGTTTATTTCTACCATTTTAAGTATTATGCAGTATACTTAGGAATTAATATTTTTGAAGTTTATGAGTCAATATTTATGTTTATGAAGTTTATGAGTTATGAAGTTTATGAATCAATATTACTAAATGTGAATTCTTTTATTGCACATTCTCACTCTATGAGCAAAGCTACTTTTTAACTTAACGGACTAAGCCGTAGTACATATTTTAAGCCCGTTACAGATTGCTTGAACATTTAAAGGGGAAACATTTTCCCACTTTTAACTAGAAATCCTGCGCATTCCTAAGTGCACAGTAATAACTGCAATAAAAACAAAGGGTACAGGTAAATAGCAATTTCCATTCTACATCCCACAAATTTTATATAACTGTATAAATACTACTCACAGAAAGAGGAATTACAGCACAGAGGTTAAAGCCAAGGTTATGATCATGTAGAACTGAGCAAAGAAACCAGTTCCTGCACCTCCACCCTGCAACAAGCACTAAACTCTATTCAACTCCCATTACATCTTACCCATATTCACCCTTGCAACAATCCCGTAAGAATTAATGAAACTACACGGACAGACATTACCTGTTATTGCAGCTACTAATGCTGACACAGAGGAGTCTTAATGTAGGCAAATCCAGAAACGCTGCTCACGGTGGGTGTCACTGGCTGTAAGCCTTATCCGCTCTCTTAAGTATCAGAGCACAACCTGACCCAGCCATATGCTGAAGCCCGTGAAAAGCTGACTGCTATGCAGCTAAAAGGTCCTTAACAGCAGCCATCTGTATGAATTAAATGCTAGCCCCAAAAAAATAACTGTCGTCTGTTTTCTCACTGAGCCTTTTCTGAAAGTTACCACGCGAAAATATGGTCGACATCTCTAAATACGCTCAAAGAAAAACGTAGGTATCATCAGTAACTGTGGCATCACTACGAAAATATTTTAAGGAGTGTAGACTGATACTTGGAACATTTATACCTAAATTATATTTCTGGTAAAAAAAAAAAAAACACACACACAAAGCCCAAAAAACAAACCACAATCAAGTTCCAATTTTATTAAGCTGATAATAATGAAGACCTCATTAAAAAAATATATATATTTTAAAAATTAAAAAATAAGTTATTTCTCAACTGCAATTTTTTCTAGGTTCTGTAGAGTGATACCTAGCTGGGAAGTAAATACAGCTGTACTTGTCTAACACACTGTACCTGTTTGAAGCACAAACTTACATGAGCCTGTACAGACTGGACTGTACAGACACAACTTCTACTTCCCTCATTCACCCTGATCCCTGCTAGAAAGCTACAGCAAAATTTTAACGCAGAACAGTGTCACAGGCATCACAGAATGTAATATCGTTATTCTAAATATGAATTATTATTCTTTAAAGATATATTATTAAATAATATTCCATATTATCACTGCTACTCAGCCAACTGTGACAAAGCCTTCATGGACTTCGATCACAAGAGAGTGATCTCAAAGTCACAGACTCAATCAAATCACCACCATCTCCTGGGTAAATCAGCTGGAGCAGCACAAGGATTTCTCCTGCTGCTTCATAAAGAATCCAGCACTGGGCCAGGACACTGTTGTAAAGAAATCCTCCCGCAGCCTTCCTGAACTGGCAAGCAAAGCCTGGAAGGAGCCAAGGGAAAGATGACTACAAGCCAATATTATCTTGAATCAGATTTTTCTCTCAACAGAAAGCAAGACAGACTACCAGCTGCTATTTGCAGATGCCAAACCTCATCCCAGAATGAGGAAATTAAGCATTAATGACTTTTTTTAAAGCAGTCACTAAACTACAAATCACAAAACCATATCTATGAAAATACGCAATGGGCCCCAGGATAAGGGAAGCCTAAAAACCATTTAAAAACCTTTTCCTTAGATCTAAGCAAGAAAAGCAGAAAATCCCATATAAGAATCCAAACTGGCTCCTACCTAGGAGTTTAAGGAATTACTAGTCTATTATAACAAAAGGATATTTTTCAGTTTAAGAAAATACCAACATTTTCATGGTATAGCATTAATACTACAAATGCAAAAAAAGTTAGAAAACAAGGTGCCTGAGGTAACAGCAGTTCTTCTAAGCTGAGCTCTTCAGTGCCAAGAAAAGCACTGAAGTTCTCCACAAAAGCACCATTCTCTTAGATAATTATCTTTAGAACAAAGCAGTAGCTCCAGAGTATCAAAGGTAATGGTTTAAAAGCAAGCACTCAATACCACATTACTTGTACCATATACTTGTATTATACAAAAAAAGACTGTCATGGACAATCCTAAAATAACATGCTACTTTAATTCTCAACCCTTACTGGAAATTTGGCAAAAGAAGGAAAGCCTGGGACTAATTGCCCCAAAGGAAAGAGCTGGCTGATGAGTCTACAGCCCTAAAAACAACATATTTATGGAATCCATCTGACAAATAAGACACTGCATCACCTAATTGTGGTCATAAAAAATGACCTTGTTTCCACAAAAGTACTTATTTAGGTACAGTTATATTTTGCCATAGAGGTTCTTCCTTTCCTGTAATATTTTGGGAGCACAGTTTAGCTGCATGCTCCCAGGATGTTGTTGTGTTCCAGCAGACAGGAATGGAAAACTTTCAGGAAAGCTTCCATTGACTGCTACTATTCCCATCTTGATGGCAAATAGATCAGAATTCCAATCAAAATTAGACAAGAACAACAAAGTGTTAATAACCTGTCATGTAGAACAGGTAGCACCCGTAAACTGATCACTACAGAAAAGAATTATGGTTGATCATTTACAAAAACACACATATTCTATTGCTCTGTCTTCCAGCTCTTTATTTCAACCACCAGCTTTGTCTATGGTTTCCATGAAGGGCTCTACATTCACAGCTTTCCAGAACCAAATGAAACTGTCAGGCAAATGGCACAGTTCTGCTAAATTAGGAAAAATAAAAATGAATTCCCACATTAGCATTTTGGGCTTTTTAGAAACCACATGTCAGTTACTCACAAAGTGTCTCTCCACATCATCTCTGATAAGCGGAAATATCTCCTCTGTTCTTCATGCACCTGTAGTCAAACAAAAAAGACGTGAAGCAGAGTCACAGACAGACATCCTGAAATAGCATCTGCCTCTCAGTTCCCATGGATTTGCACAAAACAAAGCAAGATTCATTCTAAACATTCACACACAATATGAGTTTTTCCCCTTTTCACTAACTTTCTCCAGTAAAATTACAGAGATAAAGGAGCACAAAAGAAAGAAAACTGCTTCTTGTCTGCATTTATTACACTGCTCTCTGCTGTGGAAACAAGGATGAATTATGAAAACTAATCAAGTGAACACAGAAAGCACATGCCCTAGATTTTTCAAATAATCTCTTGATTTAACCCAGTTGTTCCTGAGTCTGCCTGTCCCATGAACAATTCACTAAAATGGAAGCTGTGACTCATGAAAGACACCTTTTATTTTGAGAGAGGAACAGCTCGAATTATTTACATGCAAGACGTAATCACATTAATTTGTACAGAAGAGGCCAAAATTTTAATGAGTTCCATTTTTAAGATCTAATACAGTTGATTAAAAACTCCTTGTTCTTGTTTTTAAATGTCTCAAGAGTATGATATCTTACAGCCATTAACCTAAATGAAAGACTACAGACTATATCCAAGTTTGGGAACTTTCATTTGAAGGGACCATGAAAACGTTGTAACATTTATGTTTGCTGACATAATTTAGCAACAAGCATTGCAAAATATAAACTATGCAATATATGCAGAATATAAACCATGCAATACATATGCAAAATGGTTGGACTCGATGATCCTGAGGGTCTCTTCCAACCAAAATGATTCTATGATTCTATTCTACCCACCCCCCCCCCCCAAAAAAAGCCACACTTCTGATTTTTGGTCTTATATATATATTTTATCTTGGTAAAAATAAGTCAATGACAGAAAATTAGTAGTCACATGAATTAGGTATTTCTTTAAAGCAATTACTATTTATTCACAGCCCAAAGCAGAAATTCCTGGGTTTTAATTAGTACTTTTAACATATGAAAGTAAGTATATTTAGATATTAGTATTAGTAATTAAGATATTAGTATTAGTTAGTATTTTTAGCATTTTTTTAGATATGGCCACAAAACAGTAAATCTATACAATAGATTTGAACTAACAAGTCAGTTTATATCTAACAAAAACCAGAAACTTCTGCAAATCATCGTCTCCTCTCCAACTGATCTGTACCACTAGAAATTAAATTCTGACTTCAGAGAGCAGGTCACAAGCAATGCTAATTTAGGAGCCTGTCTAAAATGTTACCTGTTTAAAAAAGATTTAGACATTTGGTATCAAGAAATTGCACGCAGTATTTGTAAGCATGAATAATAAATTCAGTGTGTGCTTTGCAATACTTTAAACGAGCCGTAACAGAGACGGCATCAAACAGAATTGTTTAACAGCATCTCCCTTGCCCGCTCCCTCCCACGGATGCTGGAGCAGCTGGGAGAATAAGGTTCTTAACTCCTGGTGCTGCTGCACCGGGATATTCTCATTTCAAATAAACTCCAGGTTTTCCTCCATTCAAGAAGTCTGCTGAGTAAATAGGATAGCTTTTATCTGTCCTCCATCATAAAACTAACACGTTCAAGTAGTACCACGTACAGCTGAGCTACTTGCCTGCCATCCTGCTCAGAAATAGTTGTCAAGCCCTATGTGACATGCAGCGTGGTTAATGCATTAATCATTAGGATGGACACTGCAGTCTCACTCCTTATTTTACCATCCTGTAGGCTCTGCACGGGCTCCTCTGATGAGGCAAACCCAGTGCAAAACAGTACAAAGGGATCACAAGACAGGTGGCCCTCAACTTTGCAAAACTCTACGGTTGGGATTAAATTAATTCTAAGGAATAAATGAAGTTGGCCTCATCTTGGGCAAGTATACACTGCAGATGGCTTTATGTATCTAGTTTAGCATCTTCCCATACACCAGCCCGATGAGGTCAAAACCATGTTCCTTTGATGTGGTTTTTAACAGGGTTGATTATCTGTAGGTATCAACTATACTGTTCACTCCAGCTTGCTTGAAGACAGGGAAGAAAACCTGACTTTTCCATTATTAACTACAAATAAAAGGGTTTTTTTTTTTAATCCTTCCATTTTACATAACTCTCTAAAATGGTCACTCCAAGCCAATTTAGTTGAAAGATTGTTAATGTTTTTCGAGAAATAAGAGTGCTAGTAGTACGCAATAAATTTGTGCTGTGTATGGCAAAACTAGACCTGGATTCCTGAAAACACAGTTTCACCTTCTTCCAGAGACTGTTTAACACATTAGACTGGCCAAACTACTTACACACAGTCAGTACTACCTCTAGCAACTTTAATCGTGTTGCCCAGTTTCAAGTAAAAGGCCATTTATCAGAGTGATTTCAAAAATTGAATCCCTTCTATCTGTCCATCTCCTCCCCTCACCTGAAGGTTTCTTTGTGATGTTTTAGCGGCACAGTTTATATGTTACCTGCTCACATCACTCTGCTTGTGAAAAAGCTGAGCCAATTAAACTTTTGAAAGGTGAAAGCTGAATTCTTCTTAAATTTGGGGCATTTTTTAAAAAATACCACTGAGGGAACAAAAGAAATGACCTCTTTTGAGCTCCATGGCTGGTTCGCAGCAGAAAGCCATAAGAAATGTTACAGGTATTATTTTCTTGTACGTCGGAGAAAACTAAAGATTACAAAAAATAATAGTGCAGCATGTACAAACTGATGCACACAAGTTTCAAAACTGGAAATCAATGGATTTTCTTCCAATAAAGTTCAAACTTCAGAAAGTACATGAAGAATATTTACCAAGCCTCATTACCACAGAAATTCACAAAGCTCAAATTCCATGTTAAAAATACAATTTTTCATATTCACAAAAGTTCTCATCAGCTTTCAACAACAGAGCTGCTATCAGCTTTTCCACCCTCACTGTTGACTCTACATGCCCAACACACAAATATGAGAAAAACACCCCTCCGCTTACAGCTTTACAGCTGCTCGCTACGTCCACAGAAAGGACAAATCTGATCACCAGCACTAACTTGTGTCTCCCCACCAGGAGCCGGGGAATGAATTTCTCAGATCTCTTGCTTTGTGGTGTTTTCTCCTGTTGCTGCTGTTATATTTTGCTGACATACTTTCAGATATGCAAAAGCAAGTACATATATTTATGAATAACGATTCATTTCCTCTATGGCCGATTACAGTTGTTTTAACAACCTTCAGCATGAATTTAGGAAGACAATTTAAAAGGGACATGTAAATGTAAAAGCCCCATGTAAAATCGATTACCATTTCACAGAGAAGGTTAGCTACTTCTAATTCTAACTCCATGAAATAAATAAAAATACTACATGTGTTGGTCATATGCCAGTACACACAACTCACAGAGCAGACACCCTGTGAAACTCTTTCATTTTTATGCCTATATTTCATTTTCTATCACAATGTTCCATTTTTTTTAGAGTTGACAGATGATGCATGTGGCTTATGTAGGTGACATGTATCAGTTACAGTCAGCTCTTCAGAAACAACAGCAAATTAGCAACACAAGACATGTCAAAGAGTGGACAATGAAGTGTGTGGGGCACAGTCTAGGAAGCCATGAAGTGAACAAGCCCACACATCCCCCGTGGCAAAGACAAAAGCATACAGTGAAAATGAAAAATAGACTCGTCAGGTCAGAGGACAGACCTCAGCAAACACGTCATTTCTACAGAAGGTGGGCTGGTTTCCAGTGACGCTCAGAAATCACAAATGCTGTGATTTAGCCTGATCTACAACGTCAACGCAGCCCTTTCTCTAGCACAGTAGCCAACGAAAATTAAAACCGTAACAAAACCAAACTGCTGAAAAACAGACTGTGGACTAAACCCACATGGAGCAAGAGGCTCAATTCCAGCCTGGGAACATAACAAAGGACACAGTTCGTGTTGCACTTAGTCTGACCCAACTACCACTCGCCTACGTTGTCCTGAACCAAACAAACCGACCAGCCAGACAATTCTGGAGGCTGCCGAGGGCAGGGAGTGCCCGGCACGGCCCACGCTGTGCCCAGCACAACCATCCCACTCACCTGGTGACAGCCACACGTCCCCGGCATCCAGGGGTCAACCCTGCACGGGGCAGCAGAAAGCAGCATTGTCCCTTTTAGCAGCAGCTGATTAAATCCGACATGGAACTGCACTCCTAAAGAACTGCTTTAATCTCTAAATAAGAAGTAATAAGGCAAGCTCTCTCTAAATTCAGAGAAGTATATGCCTAAAAAGGCATTTTTATCTTAAAAGTAGGATGTAAAATAGACTGACATAGGCACTTCCAGCACTAACTTTGGACACTTTCCGGTTGTTTGCATAGGCTCCCATTTTTTACAACAGGCATCAGAGTTGCATTACCTGAGAGCAGCATTAACATATATCAAATATCACCTGATAATCAATAATTAACAAGTAGAATCATTACTTTTTCCACATACAAACTAGAAGCATATAAGTATTCAAACATTCGCAATAAAAATCAAGTTAATACACAAAATAAGCCCCATATCTAAGACTGAAGATACAACTGAAGCCACCAATTTACTTCAGTCAGCGAAGGTATTGCATTTTGAAAACCTCAGTGTTATAAAAGAAGCAAATAGACTGTTGAAATACAGCTCTAGGTACCAGAACAGATCTTATCCTAACGGAAATTCAGTAATTTTATTTAGCGATGAGGCTTCACCTGCCAGAAACACTGCTACTGTGCGCTTTAACTGCAGTTACATAATGTCCTTTCTTAATGTTTTTTTTAAATATGTCCAATAAAAATTCTATTTGACTATTGACACAAAATAAACCAAGATTCAGCATGTTCACACAAGCTTAGAAGTCTTCAGTAATATTTTATGTATTAAAAAAAGCTTCTCATTGGCATAGTATTTGTCATACAGCAAGAGAAAACAGTTCTTTGATAAGTTCTTTAACACCTGCAGTTTCAAATGGCACCACAGGATGCAGGAAAATTCTCTGTCATATTGCACAGAATACAGCACTGGAAGAGCAGTGGAATCACCATCTCCCAAACATGAGAACCTTGACCACGAGCACAACAACAGTCCAGTTCTCTTGGGCCCAAAAAACAAGTCAAAAGAAGAGTCAGAGAAACCACATAACTTTTAGATAACTGACTGACAGGAGGCAGAAAAAACAAAACCAAGACCCTTCTTGGTTTCCTAATTTGTAATGAGAACTATTTCCATCCTTAAAATTCCTCTTAACTGCACTGTACATGCATGATTATTCTCTGATATGACATACATTTGTTCTGAATCCCACAAGAAACCACAAGGTTTCGGTCAAAGCAAATCTATGACCAGCAAAATTCCTGCCTTACCCTTCAAACAGTAAAGCTTGTTATACAGGACAGTTTAAAATGAATGTTTCACCCTCCGACCAGCACAGCTTAAAACTGATAGTTCAGTCTATTCACAATCAGAAAAAGTAAACTGAAGCTTCAGCCACATTCTAGTAAGATTTCAAAGCTATCTATTTAATAATCTACACACGTATACAGTTGTCTTTCTCAGCTAAGCTGAACAAACTGTTACGACTTATTGCTTTCAGCTTTTTGAGAAGTATCTCCTTGCATTGCACTCACTATTTTGTACAAAGAACTCAGTGCTTCCTGTGTCTTTATCAATTGTTCTGATAAATGACCTAAGGCTACATAATTTGATCCACAATTTAACAATTACAGTATTTTCAAATTAAATCTCTGAGATTTTCAAGGTATTAACATTGCCTAGTATTTCAAGTGTATTAACCAGCTTTTGAAAGCCCAGGGTAAAACACTCTTACCATGGAAAAATTCAACATGACATGGTCAGAGAGTTCTACAAAAGAAATTGAAATCTTTTTCATTGGGACGTTTGCATGTTAAGCATTTAAACTGTTGCAAAGAGCTTATATACAAGAGTTTCCAAAAGCTGTTCATTTCCAATATCCATGTATATCCAAGTCATGATATTTAACAACACAAAAGCCTTCTAATTTGTGTCCCAGTGAAGGCTGAAAAACAACGTCAACAGCATCTGCTGAAAATTTACACTTTACAAGTATGCTACTCACTCCCACAGTCTCTCATAAGTCATCTATTTGGTACTGAGAAAATTCATCAGAATAATTCTCAATGCATCAGTTGAAGGATGCCTACAGCAACATCTGGAAAAGGCTATATAAAGAATACAGGCTATATACATATATAAATATTTATTTATGTATCCTTCAAGCTAGAAAGTTTCAGGATACCGACAACCTAAATATTTTGATCACCACTCAAGAATTAAAGGTGCCTGTGTTCTTGAATATATGAATTATTTAATCAGCATCTACTAAACACAAAGTTTCATACAAGGAAAGCAACACACAGAAGTCAGATATGAAAGGTCAGACCAAAGACTTCTTTAGCCAAACTACATTTCTACAAACTGCATCCAGAATGCCGTCTTTACCACTTTGCAATTCACTTTTCTGCTAATTTGTCTAATAACACTTCAAACTGATTTGCACTCAAGATATACCATGACAACAGAGTCGCAATATAATTATACACTAGATAACAACAGAACCTCACAATATCACTACACATTACAGGGAAGCATCCTTCAACTATCAACCTCAATAATTTGGTAACAACCCACCCACAGTAGCGTCCCCGCAGTGTCAGACTGGGTGCAGAGACTCCCCAGTTTGTTTCCCAAAGAGTGTTCCCTGCTGAACCCCCCCGACTTACTGTACTGCACGAAAAGCTGGAAGCAAATCCACACAGACCTATGCAATGTGTTGCCTTGTTATGTTAATTGAACAGGAAGAATTTCACTAGGATTCAGCCATTAAAAAAATAATAATAATAATAATAATGATTTGCATACACAAAGCATCTGAACTTTCTTACTGTTCATGGCAGTATCCCAGGGCTATGTTTCTCCATTCCCAAGTAGTCCAGGTTAATTTTGACATCTAGAACAAGGTTCAGGAAGAGAAAAAAAACAGTCAGTCACACACTTTCACACATTATTATTTACCATAGAGGTTATTTTAAAGAACTGCAGGGTACAGCACCTCCAACAGAGATAACTATTGGCTTCTGCAGCTCTTTGAGCTCTATCTCCACTGTGAGTGGAAAATTGGATAGCACCAATTCTTGCCCAGAGGAAAAGTTCACATAACCCACTACAAATCTGTGGTGTCCTGCTCTTTTACATCTATACAGATTATTTAATACACAATTCTGCAAGACCACAGCTTCAAATAAAAATCCATTGCAATGACAGTGTGGAAGAGAAAAACTCAGAGCTAATTTTCGCTTTTAAATTAGTCAAGACAGTCCCTCTGTACGTCCCAGAAGCAGAGTCACCATTTTACATAAATAACTAAACGCATACAAGTCACAAGAAGTACTGAAGTCCTAACAGAAGTAATACCTTGCGCCATGATACTAAGCCTGGCATGCTTTTCGTAAATTCAACCCATAGTTGCTATCACAGCAGGAAGCTATCTAGCTGGGCTTGCAAAATAGCACCAGTCACAACGGAGTTGAAGCAGCATAAAATTACAGCGAAAGGTTTTGCAGCCATTTGGAAGTCATTTTACTGGCCAGAATGAAGAAGGGGAGAGCAGGGCTTGGGAAGAGACACAGCCTTCCCTCTGTCCAGTTGAAAACGAAGAAGGCAGCCAGTTACCCCAACATGTACAAAGCAATTAGCAGAATTGCCATTTGCAACGGCAGTAATTTTTTTAATTAATTCTAACGTAAACCGGAGCGAGGAAACGCCAGCAACAATGCTGCCGGCTTTCACTTCCTCTGGGTTTCCTCTCAGAAAATAAGAAAATTGAAACATTACACTTGGCAACTTGTACTCTCACATTCAGTTAGCACCAGTAAGTGAGGGTCACTTCCATAATTCAATGAACGAACAACATTTTTGCAATTGCAAGCCCTTGCCAACCTGAAATTATTCATCCAGTTAAAACAATAAACTAATACTAACAACAAAATCACATAGGAAACCACAAGTTAACCAATAGTAACAGATAAGAATCACTATGGGACATTCAAACTTCTTAACCAAAGCAAAGGAGTTCCTAAAGATTAGAGAGGCTATTGCAGTCTTATTTCATGAAGCTTTCTTCCCTTTGATACTCCTTAAAATAAACCAAATTACTCTGTTTTTCCTATAGGCACATCTACGCATGACAGCCATCAGAAAGACACATGTTCCAAAATTAAAATGTTAATGTGTCAAGGATGACACACACAATTCATCAAGAAGCCTCTTACGCGAGTCATTTTGTTGAAAAAAGACGGAAAGACAAGAAGTTAGAAAGCAGTTCCAGGCGGCAAGAAGCCCTCAAGTGGGGGGTAAGATCCAGGCTTCCCACCACCCCCGCTCAGAGCATTTTGCATAACCTGCGTCTCTGCAAAGCCGTGTCAGGCTGCTCCGGGGACTCGCACAAGCACCACAGTGGAAGGTCTTATGAAAGGCTCTCAGTAATGAAAATCTCAAACAATGTCAGACTTGTTAGACACATCTGGGATGGCACTGAAACAATAAAGTCAATACAAAGATAGCATTTCTTCCTCCAACCCACTCATTTTTTCCTCCTCCCATTTCTTTTTCCACTATTATTTTTTCTTGACTCCATGTTCCGGATTGTAAATTGTTGCCACGCAACCCCTTCTCTCGCACATTGTCATTTTCTGGCCCAACTCCCTCCTACCATTAATTTTACTAATGAATAAACAATCTGAACTAGCAACGGGAGCTGGTTAGAACCACAGCATGGACTTTTCTGTACATAGATGGGGAAGACAGGATCCTGTTGCCCCACAGCACCCATCAGCACAAGCATCACTGCCACCCATCCCCAGCATCCCACCAACCATGCCTGAATTTAACCACTTCTTCTTTCACTCCACACCGGCAGATCACTACAGCCTAACCAGAAAAATACCCTTATTCTCTACAAGGACAATGAACTCCAAATCTCTTCCTTCTCCCAGGGATATTTGCAGGGGAGAAGCCACATTTCAGCCTGTCAAACAGCATTCTAGCTTGTGAACCTCTGCCATGGGGTTGGATCTCCTCCTCTCCATACAGCTGCGCGGTGGAAGAGCTCAGCATCCTTAGCTGCTCGTCCCTGCTCTCTGCCAGAAGGCCACCAGCTGAGCTGCTCTTCAGTACTTTCTAACCTATTTACTCAGGATCAATCAATACAAAGAGTGATTATTCAGGCTGTTTAAACCAGCTCGGCTTATTTTGGTTGGCATTCTGCAGAAAAGCTCACATAATTGCCTCAACTGCCAGAGGTAAGGTTCACAGCCCCCTCACTGAAATATTTACTCTTTCTACAAACCAGGAATGATAGCCAACAGCAAAACCAGACAAGAAACCCCTGCCAGCACCCCAAAAGAAACTAGTGCTCTTGGCACTTTGTCATCCCCCAAGGAACGCATTTTAAGAGTTAGGCGATTCTTGCTTACATTTGCTAAGCCCTTTCCAGAGAAGTAATTTCCCTCCAGTCTCAGAGAAGATGTAACTCGCAGAGCCCCCCAAGCAGGGACAGCCACATGAGCACCTACAGCAACAGAAAGGGAAGAGATGCTGGTAAAATCAATCAAATTGCCTCATGGCTACAAGTTTTGATAGAGAAAAATGCCATCACCATAGGCTAAAGACTATAGACTACACCATAGACTACATGCTTATTAAGATGTTGCCTACAACGTTAACCGTTTCGTTATTCTGCTACTCGCTCCACCCCCCACTGCACACAAACCCCACAAAAATAACAGGTGAAACAAAGACTCCTTCAGCATAACAAGTTTTGGGAACAGAAATTGCCTTTTTGGTTTGCGCATGTGAAGCACAATCACACCGAGGTCTTGGTCTATCACTGTGGCTCTTAAATAGTGCCAACAATTTTAAAGAAAACAAGTTAATAGGACAGACTATATAGGATAGTATTAACATAAGTTAGGTGTACTCACTAAAAGTCATGCAATATAGTTTCTCATTAGTGATTAAAATTTTCTTAAATAAATAGTTAAGTATGAAATCCTAAAATTTAACATTAACCAAAAATAGCAAACTTTCTAGAAGACCATGCCATCAGGTATACCAACCAGGAAGACCATTTTATTAATAAAGAAAAAGAAGTAAAATTCAGGAATTGTGGTAGAAGAAAAAGACACCCAATGTCTGGGTCTCTATCTTCTTGCAAAAAGAGGATGCTGGGGGAGTTGTATCATGGCCCACTGAGAGCCTCACTGCAAGCTCCTCCACATATTCAACCTCATATTAAGACAAGCTATTAAACCATTCCTGAAAAAGATCAGCCTACTTGCAAAGACACAGGCCAGGCCCTCTCATAGCATGCGATACCACCACCATCACCAAGATAACTGAGCTAATGACACTGCCACCAACTCCAAGATAGCTGGTACCATTATCATTCATTACGACTCTTCTTTAAGTAACAAAACTCCCTTTTTGGACATTAAGGACAAAATTTTCAGATTCAGGGGGAAAATATGGTACAAAGTCTCACCTGGGTTACAAAACTCCCCACAGGGGCCCTTCTACCACTAAAGATGTCAGTGTCTTATATTGCCCAAGTCTCATTAAGAACAGAGACAGTGAATGCCTACACATTTACCGTTACTCCTCCGTGACAAATGTGAGTAGCCACAAGGGACTGGTGTGATTTGCACAGCCTCTGAGGGAGCAACGTAAGGCAACTCAAGCAACCCAGTAAGTTCATATTCAATATTGTTGAATTATCTAGATTTTTCCTTCAATTCTTCAATTATTTTGTAGCTCAAGTGTTTAATTCACGAATTCCAGTTTGAAGGTGTAAGCTTGCAAAGTCTTTCGTTTATATAAAATATATCTCATAGGGCATATACCCTGGCAGAAATACTTTAATTCCACTGTATAGAACAGCAAACACAAGAGCCCAGCTTAAATTTCTAGTTATAACATCACTGCTAAATTACAAATTCAACATTGAACAGAACAAAACGGGTTACACTCTGTTCCTGTTAAAAAGCTTCCAACATCACAGGCAATAAAATATGGTTGTTAATAAATGACAGCAATATAACCCCATATGTGTATTTTTTTAACTTCTAGTTGCTACTACTTAAAAAGTTACTCACTAGCAGTGAGAGTAAAGATGATCAGGGAGGGGAGGTGTGGAGATAAACTATTAATACAAGTCTTCTACAACTCTGGCACCATGGTGGATAATCAGCTTCTAAAAAAAATACATATATACAGAACACATGCCAACGTCTGTAGGATTCTAGTGCCACTCACAGCTTTCTTTAAATAACGGATGTGCTACTCACTTCCTCTGTTCTATTCAAAATCTGTGGGCAGCCATGAACTTGCCCAGAACCATCCCGGTTTCGTAACACCAAAGCTGCTTGAGAATCAGGCGCTGAGAAGCCAAAAGTTGACAAGGCAGAAGATCAATCCATTTCACCCTCTCCTTCAGGAGCCAGAAACCATCTGCGAGCAGGATGCAGGCCAGTGTTTTGAGTCCTCCAGAGCAGAGACAAAAGCTTTCTACCTACCTTACTGTTGTGCAGAATTCACGCTTTCATGTAAAGATTTTACTGAAAGCACGAATTTATGCGGATCATCCAGCTCCTACACAGGTGGAAAGCTAGCTGGAGAACAGCAGTCCCAGGAACATCTCTTTAGAAGCACCTGGAAAGATGACTGGTTTGAAGTGGGAGCAGCATTGAGTTGGATGCTCCGTCCCCAGCATCTGCTGGGAGAAGCAGAGTCTGCTTTCCCTCCACTCACCTCCAGCCACACCTGTGAGAGCAATGGCAAGGTGTAGCCACAGGGTGAGTTAGCAAACTGATAAAAGCGTTACCAAGTGGCTCAGTTTCCCATGAGATAAGCAGCATGAAAGAAATCACCCTGTGCACACACAAGCCTTAGCTCTGCCAAGGGAGCTGCAGCAGGAGATCAGCGGCAGGACCACCCAGGGATGCACCAGATGCGGTACCTGCACCACCAAACTGCCTCCAAAGCCTCTAGCATCAGATTTTGCCCTCCAAGCATGACTCTTCCAGTTAATTTTCAATCCATAGCAGGTTTATTCATAAGTTTAAGATTAAAAATAAATGTTTTGCGTTTATTTCTTACAGAATTATTTAAATATGCCGAAAATATACTACAACAATGCATAACAGAAATAGAGATTCAACCTTAGAGAGCTGGGGTTTGTGCCAGTACAGTAAAAAGCTGCTGGATATTTCAGATCATCATCTTAACATACTGCTGGATATTTCACATTAGCATTATCAGATAAGGTCAGTTATTCAAAATAATCAAAGTTCCCACGATGCTAAATGAAATGCACATGGAACACATTCAACTTGAAACTAGAAGAGACCACTGACATGGAGGTCCCAAAAAGCAATCAGGAAAAAGGAACTAAGCTGAAATTCCCATGTTTATCCTAGCTTCGACCTATGGGATTCTGTATAATATTTCACCATTATCACTGGGACACCTCAAAAATTCTGCTTTATTTTTTTCATTACATGGAACTTCATCATCCTCCTAACAACAATTCGCACTTGACCAGATGGAGATGTAATCAAGCTCATTTACAATGCACCACAATTTTCATTTGTCATGTTGCTAAATCCCGGTCTGCAATTTCTGAATGATACAGACTGATAAAATTGGCCATCTCAGTTTATCTTTCTCACCAAGAATAACAAAACAAAATTCTTCCCTTGCTTCTTACAAAGATAGAAATTTATATTCATAACAGGACTAACATGCTGAGATGCTGAGCACTGCAATAGCAGTTCTAAAACATTTACTTTTAAGTCCTCGGAGCTAGGACAGGCACTCAAATCATCACATCCTTGGTGCAAGACTTGTGCAACACATTCCCGCATGATTTGTGCCGACTGGCACAGCATAACTCGTAACCTGACGGCCCGAGTAGATGTGGGGTACCTGGTAAGATGCATACTATTTAATTTAGAAATGGAAAAAGGTTTTAAGTTTCCCCAAAATTTAAACAACTACAAGTTGGGCCAAAAACTCTGAGAACTTCTTTGAAAGCAAAACTTCTCTTCACAATCTATTTTCATTTCTACTTTCACCTGTGCGTATGATTTCTCATATTTTAAATATTTCTTATTAAAAGAACCGAGCGGAATAGCTTTCAAAATGCAGAGTGTGTTGGCGTTGCCAAATAAATCTCACGCATTTCACAACTATAGAACACACCACCAAGCAGCTGCATCAATCACAAAGAAGTCGTTAAAACAAAAGCCCCCAGAAATCATAGACCAGTGTCATTAGTATTTACAATAAAGCACTGTTTCCACAAAAGGAAACAAAATTACATACTTCCCACAGCAAGTATAAAGCAAAAACATTGACAACACAAATCAATGGCTGGTGCATTCTTCAAAAGATTGGTACACCTGATTCACTTAAAAACGCCTTCTCAGAATAGGCATGGAAGGCATCAAATTCATTACAAGACACTGAACATGGGAAATCTTTTGCAGTTTCTTACTGCTAGTTTTCTGAAACACAGATGCCAATTAAAGGAGTCAAACTTAAATTTCGCCCCAGCTTGCAAGCTCCTCTTGAGTTCAAAGAGATCCCTTTCTACCTCATAATCCAAAAGATAACGTGAAGAAATCCACTGCTGAAAAACTCCAGTCACCAATACCAAGTCACACATTGTAATTCCCCGTACCACCCATCTCAAGGCACTTTCAGCTTAGTTCCCTTGTCAGATCCTTCTGACACAGGATACAGGCTACCGGCACTATACAGAGCATCTTCACCCCAAACCACTTACTACTGTGTAAAACCTTTGGAGACAGTCTCTTCCAGAGACTACTATCTAACATTGCTTAATTACTTCGTAGTTTTTCAAAGATCCTTTGGTTAGGGATAGCAAATATACTAAGAAAAGTCTTTTCCACATTAGCATTTTTAATTTATTCATTTATCTCTAATCTCCCAATTTTAAGAAACCTGTTGCATCACAAGCAGTTAAAAAGAAAACCATCAAAATGTTTCCATCCAGTATTCTGACAATGGAATACAGTTGTGAGAATTAAAAAAAAGCTGAAAGTAGAGAATCTTGAAAGGAAAGCAGAACACATTGAGCTTTTTCCTCCCACTCACACTGACACCCATATACACCACACCAGACCTGTGACGAAGGCATCTACCCCTGTGAACCTAGCCCGAGGCCATCAAAGTCAACTTTCATAAGCTATTAAGAGTAATTAGAAAAGTTTTGTACTATTGACATCGTGAAACAGCCAAACACTGAATACTCTCACTGAGGCTGCTAGCTCTTTAAACAAGTGCTCCATAACTGTTCAGTTTTTGCTGTGGTAGTTTCTCAGAAAGTTTTGCTGGCGCAGATATACCAACTAAAAGAGTAAAGAAAAATAAGCTATGTACTAAGCATCACAGCTACTTCAGCAATATAATAACTACAAAAGAGCAAGGCACCTGTGATAGCTTTGCTTGTGGTGTTTTTGGAGCTGCTACAGCAGTGACAGCAGAAACACTCCTGGCAGAACACATTGCAAATTCATTTGGAGTCTCTATGAACATGTTTCCTTATATTGTGAACTCATTACCCCTTTCTGATAGCTGGACCACACTAAGAACATTCAGCCCTTGAGGTAACATAATTGGAACTTTGAATTCAGACAGCAGAGGTTATGCCTTCAGATCCAGACATCCTCAGCTTGATCACCACTATCAAAGAAACAGATACAAGCATCATATTACACTGAGATACACTCAACATGAGATAGTTTGTTGATTTTTTTTTTTTTTTTTTTTTTTTTTTTTTTAAGGAACAGCAACATTTTTCTCAGCTTGTTGCAAAACAAAAGAAAAAAGAAAAACAAACACATTTAAGGTTACTAGAGTTCAGGGGAGAAAAGGCAAGGCTTTACTTTCTATGGTCAATTCCACCATGCTTCCGAGCAGTTCACGTGCCAGCACAAGAGCCACTTCTGCAGCAGCTCCATTTCACTCCCCCCATGAGCCCGGTCAGATCTCCATGAAGGAGATTCACCATCAATCTCACACGCTGCCTCTGTAGCAGTATCAGCTGAACACCCTCCCTCTCAGCTTCGCCCCGCTCAGCCATGCTTTGAGAGAGCCAAATCCTCACAGGCTGTTTGCGATGGTCCCAGAGCTCATCATCTGCCCGTGGACACGGTGTCCTGTCATTTACAGGACCACACTGCAGACTCCATCAGGGAGTCTCTGCATGATCCTTTTTTTCTAGCTGGGTAAGTTTGCCGATCTGCTCCATACCTGGCACAGTCAAAAGCTGTGCCAGCGACACTGCAAGTCACAGAATTCCCCAAGCCACCATTACTGCCACAGATTAGGTACAGCTGAACTATGGCTTCAGGTGGATTCAGTTTACTGAATCTTTTAAAGAAGAGCAGAAGAAACTCTTTAAAATAAAAAAATAATAATAGTAAAAATAATGATACTGTGCTGGCTGAGGCAAAGTCACTTTAATTCATTTTTGACACCTGGTGTCAAGCCAAGGCTCACTAGAAACAGCCTTGTTTCTCTGAAGCAGAGCAGCATGCTAATTTGTGCTGGCAGCTCACTACAATTTTTTGAACTTCAGAAGTGAAGGCAACTGTTTAAAATCACAATTTTGAAAATCACAGAATCAAAGAGATCACAAGCAGTGCAGTCAGTATAGCATTTAATCCTAGTTACTACCCAAACTTTTTTTTTTTTTTTTTACTATCAACACTCTGCAGCATATTCCAGTATTAAATGGGATTGCAGAACAGGCTTTACCATGAAATCAGAGAAGTGGGGAGAGCACCCTGAAGGTTCTTCATTAGCATTATCTCTATGTGTAGCTCACTGGAGAAAAAATAAGGAAGACTCCTCTGTGGCATTCATTCTATTCAAATGGATGAGCCATATTTAAATGGGTAAGGGAGACATTTCTGATGCAGACTTCACAGCAGGTCCACAGCATCAGTTTCATTAAACACTCAGAACCTCCCAGTTAAAGAGCCCTTTGCCATACAAAACTGAAAAAGATGTGCACTTTGCATCTCCTGAATTATACAAAGGGCCTGAGTGAAGACTCCAAGGGCTCTCAAGTTAATATCGCACTTTTCATACGAAGGCAAAAAGTCCTGAACAGTACTGAGTAAAAACAGAGCTTGGCCTAAATTTTATGCGTACAAGAAGAGGAAACCGGCAACTTAATTACAACCTACAGTTACACCGCTGTTTCTAATGGCTGCATCTCAGAACTAATCCCTAAAACTCCCTCCTGCACTCAGACCTCAACCGGCCTATTTAAAGACGAGGGAACAATAAACACTGATGAGCAAAGAGGGTCGAGGGAAGGAAGAAAACTATTACAAAGCCTGCAAAGCAATGCTTGGAAAATGAGAGTTGAATACAGTTTTTGGGCAAGGCTCGAAGCCCACCAGCCGGGTCCGGCTCTGCTTTGTTCCCCGCCCGGGACCCCCTGCCCGCCCTCACCGCCTCCTCCCGGGCCACCTCACCCCCCGGGGACGGACACTTGGGCTGCACACAGAGCTCCCTCCGCTTCCCCCCGCAGGGCACTCCGACGAGCAAACCCCCTTCTCCTCCCGCACGAACGGGCTCTCCCCACATTGCAACGCGCTGCGCTCCCCGCGCACAGAGGTTACAGCCCCCCCAAGTGCAAGCAGGGCACCCCCGCTGCACACACCGCTCCCCTCGCCCGTCCTCTGGGCAGAACGGCAGCCCCCTCCCCGCCGCCCCGCACCGCTCAGACAGTGCGGCCCCGCTCTCACACCCCGGCCGGCCCGCGGCCGCACAGGCCCCGCAGGACACAGGACCCCCGGTCTCTCCGGGACACCGAGCGAGGCAGAACCGAGGAGCACCCCCCGCGCAGTCCTCTCACCTGCGGGCCGCGGCTGCCCGCCCGGCGCCGGCCGCGGGCCCCGCTCCGGAGCGCTCCCAAAGTCCCGAGCGCGGCCCCGCTCCGCGCGCCCGCCTGCCGCCGCCTGGCCCCGCCTCCGGCACCGCGCGTCACGGCCCGCGCCAACATGGCGGCCGCCGGCCTATGCGCATGCGTCTAGGGGCAGTGGCGGGGAGGGGTAGGCGGGGCTAGAGAGGAGGCGGGAAAGGGGGTGGGGCGACTGGGGAGGGGGGCGGGGTTATAAGAAAGGGGCGTGGCCTCCGTGCCCTCGGAGCCTCTCGAGGGGCAAAGTGGATGGATGGATGGATGGATGGATGGATGGATGGATGGATGGATGGATGGATGGATGGATGGATGGATGGATGGATGGATGGATGGATGGATGGATGGATGGATGGATGGATGGGAGGGAAGGCGGATGGAAGCATGGGTGGATGGCTGGGTGGGTGGGTGGGTGGGTGGATGGATGGATGGATGGGTGGATGAAGAGGTGGGTGGATGGCGGGGGGGAGGGGCGGGCAGGGTGCACAAGGGCAGGAGCTCTGCCAGCAGGGCTGTGTGCAGGAGCACGATGTGTCAGGAGAGCTGCTGGAAGAGCAGGGAGGACACAGCAAGAGATAGCAACGGTCCTTCGTGACTTAGCCAATGCAAGTCATAGATGTACAAAAACACGTCCTAGTGTTCTCCAGGGGATTAATTTGGGACCAGCAATGTTAGCAAGTGAAAGCCAGCCCCAGGTTGATCTCCTGACCACAGCGTTTACTGCTGGAAAGCTCAGAATTGCTTCCCCCACTGCTGTAACACTGCAGGACAGTAACCCTGAAGTTTCTTCACAGTCCTCTTCTCTCTTTCATGTGGCTGCAACTCTGATTTGGGAAGTGTTGTTCTTCTGCCATTCTGCCTGTATTGTTTCCTGTAAACATAGCTTTAATTACTGAACTCCCAACAATCAGCAAATTTTTGACTGTAGGTAATCTTCAGGTAAATAACACCTTAGTTAAACCCAGTCAGCTCTAATGAAGTTATAGGAATTTCAGCAATGCAATTCAGGGCAGAACTCGATGCAAAACTAATTATGAAACCATAGGTAGCCTTCCAGCCAAGACTGCAACCATGTCCTCACAGCAGCTCTGTTATTTCAGCTTGATAAATGCCCTTGGCTCTAAAGATGCCAGCCTTAACCCTAAAGGAAAGGTTAAAGAACCTTTGAAACCATACCACACCATTTTAGAGCTGCATATCTCCAACATTGCTTGCTTTTAAAGCTGTCTTTAATCTAGAAATTTTTAAAATTGTCTTATCAAAGCCTGTGCATCATGTGTCTCGGAGCCAAAGAGATTCTGGTTAAGTAACTCTAACAGATTTTGCTATGGGCAGTTTCAGGTTCACTTCTGTTCTCTTCACATCATTGACAGCAACTGAAGCAAATTCAGGCACAGAGAACTAACTCATCACTACACTCAAGCTGACAAGAAATCCCATATCTCATTTGCAGAAGAAAGCATTTCTGTGTATATTTTTCCTACTTCTGTCCTTAAAAATGACCTCTTGCATAAGCCAGTGCCGATCTTGACCTATCTTTATGAAACTTTGGGAGGACCACATCTCCACTGAGAAGAGATACGGACATAGCAACACGCCTGATATTTCACAAATGTTCCCAAACAGAACAACTTGAGTCTTGGAATGTGCTCACTCACAATGCTTTACAAAAAGCAGGTTGTAAAAGTGAGGTCTTTACTTTTTTACTTGTTTATTTCCATTAGAAAGGAAGTGAAATTTGCCATTTAGACTGAAACTATAAAACAAATAACCCTCTAGATACAATGCTCTTGCAGCCCTTTTAACTCCTAAGGCAAGGTAGTGTCTTGAATGTACATTTAACATGGGATCTTTTTCCAAGTTTCAAACGGATGCCCCACTTCTAACCACACAGGAACTTTCTGACTCTCTTTGCTTACTTACATAGTAGAAGGTATTTTTCTTACAACCCAGTTCCACCTCATTTCACAGTTGAATATACCCACTTTTTTTGCTAAGGACTTGGCAGGTAAATCAGGTGCTAACAGTGCTTCAGTGTTCTAATGATTCCACCTTTAAAAACAGACAGGTTTTCCCAAGTTTTACCTGGAGGTTCTCAGCACCAAAACCCATAGATGAGCCTCTGGGAGCCCCAGGAGATGACAGCCCAGCAGGGCTGGGGAAAGCTGGAAAGCTCTGTTCAGCCAACCTAGACTTTGCCACGAAGGATTTCTTATTGAAAATACATGTATTAGGCTACTCAAATATTATTTTATTATTAATAAGACTGTTCTAAGCATACTGTTCTACACAGCTTTGATATTTGTTACGTTCTCTGCAATAAATTCGCCTTAAATTTGCTGTAGACTCTCTGAGAGGCATCTCACAGTATAATCATGGCATGAGACAAATATACAAAATTACCAATATAAAGCAATTTACAAGGCAAGTTCTTTATACATAAATTTACCACAAGACTATAATCACAAACATTTCCTATTAAAGTCTACTTATAGCATAGTTCTTTCAAAACATCATTCTAAGTATTTATGTCCACAAAACTGACATTTGATATCTATATTGAACACAGTTTTCTGTGGCAATGTATGTTCTCAGCATCTAATAGCAACATAAAGAATGAAAAAAATTACCAGTTCAGACAGAGCATGTTTATATTCACCTCACAATCATTTTCCATGGATATTACAGATTATATAGAGAGAACAACATCCATTAAGCAACTGTATTTCCTGTTCAGAAATTTTACAACTTGATTTTATCTAGTAATAAAAAGAAAAAATAACACACACCCACCGTCACCTGAGCTAAAAACATTTCACTCAACATTTGTCACAGATTACAACAGAATCTATTATGAAGCCAAACACAGAACTTGGGTAGAAGAGGAACCAGGGTCTATTAAGCTTCAATTGCTTGTGACGAGGTAGATTCACTATTTGCAGTTTTGCTGTCACTGCTGACTTAATTTGAGCATGCGAGGAGTTGCAGTGGGAGTGCCCATAAATGTGTATTTACAGCAGCATTTCTGCAGCTGTTTCAACTTGCATCGTCTGCCAAAGTGAACTGTACCATCCATGATCCCTTCTCCAAGTGCGGTGCTGCAGATGCATTTATCTGCTTCCAACTCTTGAAGCATCCTCTTGTGCTGCACGAGCAGCTTTTATTTCCTCTTACCTTTTGCATGCTGCAGTTGAGAAAACAGTTACTTTCAGGATTTATACTTTCTCTATACTGAAAATGTTCTGTGTCAGATAGATCTGCATATTCATGCCACAATAACAGCCTCACAGAAGTCAAATCATTCTAAAACGAGAGGTAAGCTGCATAGTTGTCAAGCAGTAAACGCTGACAATATTTTGTGATAAAAAATCATCCATTTTAAGTATTTTTAAAGCCCTCAACTTGCCCCCTCACCCACATCTATAGACAACTTGATTTCAGCCATACACAGTGCATTTTAAAGTTCGCTGATGACTCTGGTTCCGGCTAATGCACAACAAATCCTATGGAGATAATTTTTCCAAGTCATTTTATTAAGCTGGATTAAAAACTAACATCTGCTGCGTGCAGGCAGCCAGTTCGCAACTGTTCCCGCAGGCTGGCATCCCATCCTGAAGACCAGGATGCACGGACAGAAGCTGCTCGGCAGCCAACCATCTGGAGCGGCTCCATCACTATTATTCCAGCCTCCAAGAGGGAGAAAGGAATTTGAGCAGCAATAAATTGTGTTTGCTGAGGCTAGTGGAGCCTCATTTAAAAAATCTTTTTAGAGTGATGCATACCTATGTCCTTTTCTTGCTTTTTTCCCACAGTGTGAATTGGAAATTTCCCCAAGGAGGTTACAGAAATAAAAATCCCTAGAGAGAGGTTCACTATCCCAGCCGAGCTCTACTGTTCTACCACACTGTCCTGTTCCATCTCTTTTTCCAGAAGCACCATCTCCCTGCCCAGAGCTGCAAGCACTGGACACCTTTGTTGCTCACAGTGGAAAATGGAAACGTCAACTCCCAGCCTCCTGCTTTAGGGCAGAGAAATAGGTATTATCTTCCATATCACCCTAGTGCTGGTAGGGTCAGAGCCAGCTGAAGCTCACAGAGCCACGGCCATGCCTGCCTAGACAGCTGAAGGCAGCCCTCAAAAGAAAATGACACTAAAATGTTTATTAAAGCTTCATAAAAAAAGATATTTGAAATGTCTCTCCTTGCAGAATCAGTGCCTTCACATTATAAAACAACCAGATACCAGAGTTTTTCCCTATGCTTGGAAGAGGAAATAACTGCCTAGTATGTGTTGGCACACATTATCATTTTAAATTATAATTATAATACAGATAGACCCTACATGTACAAGCCTTGATTTTCAACCTTTTTTCAGCACCCAGTCAAATGTAAAAATGAGGGTAAAACACCAACATAATTATTAAATTGATGCTACTTTTAGTATCTTATCTCACTTTGCCCTCCATGTAACCACCCCCCATGCAAATCACAATTATTGGGGTTGCAGAGAATCTCAGGCTGTTTTGACAACCTGCCCTTCTCTTCCAGGCAAAAACAGAGCAGAAAACGGAAGAAATCAGAGTAAACATCACTGCTATTCTCAGAGAAACATTTCCAATGTAAATGGAGCATCTCACCAGAGAGGCACAGTTGAAATATTAAAATATGTAGGAAGATGGAATTATTTTGGCCACTGAGCATTAAAATTCATAATATGTGGGAAATAAAAGCAAAAAACATTCAGTGTATAATTGATCCAAACCTTAGGAGTTTGCAAAGACAAATGACATGTGAAAGGGGTGGAAGGAAAGATGGGGAAATCAGATAAGACAACTGCAGGGAGTACAGTCTGTAACTAACATTCAGACAGAGGGGAGGCCATCCAGTGCAAAAGAGGTTTAAGTGCCTCAGGAATTTGGAGTGGTTGCAAAATTTAACATAGCAACTACAAAGACAGTATCTGACCTAACTAGGCCACTTACAACCTTACATTGGCCAGTGCTACAATAATCTTTCCAGTTTGATAACATGAGGGACTAAGATAAAAGTAACGCTGACATTTTAATCCTATTTTTTAAACTCATACATTGTAAGATCGCCTTTTAAGAAATACCAGTAGATCTTATCTGCTGTATCATGTCAGTTTTTAATAAATGAGTGAATGCATCCCTCCCTTCCATCGCCAGAGGTCCATGGACCAGAGTACAAGTCACTGTGGAGGACACACCAAATGTTTTGCCCATTTTGTCTTGCAAATTCTTGTATGATTGCAACATTTACATTTGTAACAAGGACTTCCTCATCTTCAGTTGACTAAATTGTTTTGGAAGCCTTCCATGGGCACAGAAGCACTGAAAAATAACCACCTTAATCAACTACAGTCTGCCAGTCCCAGCGCCAAGCCTGCCCTTACCTGGGAGGATTTCACACAGAGACAACAAATAGCAGTGGAACTTGTCATTTTCTCCAGACTCGTTTTGGAGTTCATAATGGTTTTTTTTTTTTCCGACTAATCTCAATGAAGCCGAACTTCAGATTTGGAAGAATAGCTATTTTTAAAATAGATTATTTTCAATGCTATTTCTCTATATTGCTCTTTTTAAAAATTTCTTACACACCTTTTGAGACAGTGAGGAGAGAGGTTTGAGTCACAGATTTTCAGAAAGTCCAAAGTACCAGTTACCTATTTGTTTTGGTATTGGTTTTGTGTGGATTGGGGTTTTTTGGTTGGTTGGTTGGTTGGTTTTGGTTTTTCTTTTAAAGCCAACTTTGTATCTTCATCGTCTCTTTTTAAAAGTTGGAGTTTTTTTCTGGCTTTTACTCTCTTGGAAAACATAGCCAAATGTAATTACTTTCCACTGTGAGGCAATAAGTGAAGTAGCATAAGTAAGGAAATGCTTCCAACAAACGTCAGAGGAAAAATGCAACACTTAGCTTCAACTCCGTACATTTCCAAAATGCACTACAAAGGGCATTTTAGTATCATTCCCCCCAATCTTTCTTTTTTTTTTTTTTTTTTTTTTAATGTCTGTACAGCAGAATGTACCAACGTTGAGCTTTGATGTGCTAGCATGGGGATGCTTTATGATTCATGAAATAATTACATTCTCATTTACCATATACAAGTTCCAACAACCAGCAGAAATGTTGGATTAATCAATGTGTTCTGCAAGTCCTCACTGTTCTCCAACTTCGGGCAATAACTGCAACAATACTTTTTGCACAGAATTACTGGTCACTGAAGATAACTACTTCTACCACTGTAGACTGTTTGTTCTCCAGGCTAAACAATTTATCATTGTATGTGTATATGTTTTTGTTCCCCAGTGGCACATGGTACTAATTCCTCTCATATGACTGCAGATCAGATTTAAGAATGTGATAGGAATTAAAAAAATAATAATAATAATAAAAACACCAAAAAACCCACTACTATTTTTTCTCTCAAACTTCAGTAAAATCACCTTGCTTTTGACTACTAAACTAGTGGTACAGGTCTTCCTTATCACAAACAGGAAATGGGGAGCTGAACCCTCCTTATCTTGCCAGGAATGCAGCAGGATAAAGAAGATTCCTTTCATCTTCCTGCTGGTTCCCACAGGTGGGGAAGGACAAGGGACAAGTGCCAGCAGAGGAAACTGCTCCAGCCAACACAGTTTAACCAGGATGCAGAAAACGTTGTCTGTGCCAGATGGAGAGTTAATGTATATAATTCCCCATGGAGCAATAGGGAGAGCAGCAGCTTTTGATGAGACAATAAAGCAGTGCATACAGCACTGCACAGTTCTTTTGCTCAGGGCATATGGCATAATCCATATTTGCACCTGGGAATTTCTTTCATATAGAAGAAAGCAATGCACCTTAGTTTCCTGATAATTAGCACTAAGGATAGATAATTCAGAACTCTAACAACCCCTGTATGTCTTAATAAATTATCATTTATCACTACGGTTTCAAAACAAGATACAAACTTCTGTCAGATATTATTTTTACTATCATGAGGAAAGTATTCAAAGCCAGATCTTGCTTGGCTTTTGCAAATGCTCATGCTGATCTCTGGAGCACTGCTCATGTGAAAGTCTTAAGATCTGACTGAAGTTGGTTATGACACAACCTGGCTGTGTCCTGGCAGAAGAGTTACCTCTTACCTCCCCTAATACCACAAAAGCGGTGCAAGCAGCTGTATATTCTTGTTCTCCAAAATGTAGCCTGCTAAGTGGCCTTTCTGCATCAATCAATAGTTCTTCTATCCAAGCAATTTGTCTTTAGGTTCCTTCCCTGTTAGAGATCACAATGAGTATAGAAGAAATTATTGATTGCTGTCAGGAAATACATTTACAAATCTGTCTCCAAGCAAGAATAGCTGAATGGTTCCAAGGGGAGGAAATCTAGTAACTGTCAGTGATGTGGAAGTGCTCCATCCATCAGCTGAGCTCACCCAGTAGTAAAGAAGCTTAGCATCCTCTGAGCTGCTCCTAAACCTGGTCAGGGGAGCAACCTGGGACCATCCAGTGGACATTTCCAGAAACAATGCTTCAAAAAGAAGTTTCAAGTTGCCATGGTAGAAAATTGTATAAATGGTATTAAACATGGTGTCTCATCACGATATTCCTGAACTTCTCTGCAGCATCCAGTCCTCTCTTCAATGAGTCAAAATGAATTAGCATAAAGTGGGGGTTTGTTGAGGTTTAACCCAGCAGGCAGCAAGATGCCACAGAGTCATTTGCTCACCACTCCCCCACTGGGAGGGAGGAGAGAATCGGAAAAGATACACACACAAAAAAAGCTGAAACTCATGGGTTAAGATGAAGACAGTTTAATGAAGCAGAAATGGAACACGATAATAATAATAACAAACAAATAATAATAACAAAACAAGTGATGCATAATGCAACTGCTCACCACCTGCTGACCAGTGCCCAGCCTGTCCCTGAGCAGCAATCGCTGCCCCCAGCCAACTCCCTAAGCTTATATACTGAGCGTGATGCCATATAGTATAGAATATCCTAGTTTGGGTCAGCTCTCCTCGCTGTGTCCCCTTCCACCTTCTCGTGCATCTCCCCACTGGTAGAACATGGGAAGCTGAAAAGTCCTTGACTTAGTATAAGTACTACCTAACAAAAACTAAAACATTGATGTATTATCAACATATCATACTAAATCCAAAACACAGCACTACACCAGCTACTAGGAAGAAAATTAACTCTAACCCAGCCAAAACCAAGACAGGGTTTAAATTGCAAGTCATCAGTATTGGCAGAGAAATTATAGGTGCTCAGCACCACAATAAATACTGGAGCTGAACCCAGCCAATTGCTTTCGAAACTCCTTATTTACTGCTGGCCACAGCTGCAGGGTTGTGATGTCTGTAAACATCACTCTTGGATAATGGAACGTGGATCACACTGAAAGTCTGTCCATAGGTTACAGAGGCAAACCCACACACAAAATAGTGAAATGCAGCATCAAGAGTAAAATAGGTGTATAGTATAACTGGGTCAGTGAAGCTGCACTTCATTTGGTTCAACACGTCATTCAAAATAACTTCCATTAAACTATAGAGCAAGCATTTTAAAAATATCCTTGAAAAGCTCCTGGAGGTAGTTGCGAGTGCCTGATGAGCAAGCACGACGAGTGCTCCTGTTTGTGCCATTAAAACCAGAGGCACAGAAGCAAGCCCTGATTGTCTTTTCTCCAGTATTTTGTTGTTTGGGCTCTGTGAATACTGCAGGCTTTACAAGGCAGATACTCCATTTTCTTTCAGATGCTCTGGATGTCTGCTGTCTAGCAATCCCTGCAGCGCCAGGGAAGGATCCTTAGGGAAGCTCTAATCCAGGTGGCCGAGCAGAGAGGGGAAAAGAAAATTTGTTCTACATTTCCCTTCAAGAGCAGAGGTTGTAACATTCTCAGTCCACAGGCTGTGCTGTGTTGGCAGTCCTGCCTAGTCCATGCTTAAGGATGCGGCTACTGGTTCTTTGCCATTTCATATCCAAGCAGGATTCCTTGATGTCACCAGAGCCTTCCTGAGGATGCCATCCAGCCTGTCATGTCTGAGTGTATTGTATGACATCCATTTAATCCCAGACCTCTGCCCCCCATCCCGCCTTGGCACACTTGCTTTTATCCAGATGAGGGGCTCTTGCTGTTCCTTACCACCCGCACGCCCTGGGCTCACCAGCAGCAATCCGTTTTCCTTGCACGGGCAGATGTGCACCCAGGGGGGCATCAGCTGCCACTGTGTGCAGTTTCCAGCCTGCTGGGATGCTCAGAGTCACACTGGGTCATGTAGGGCTGCCTGAAAATGTTTGTTTGTTTGTTTGTTTATTTATATTCATGGAGGAATTTAGAGCATCTTTTAAAAATATTTTTAATATACATGTTATCTTTTTTTACATCAAACTCTATTTCCTGGACAGCCCGTGTGTCCCGGTGGGGTAACATGGCTTCTCTGTGACTTCTTCTTGCAGAGATTCAGTTTACTCAAAAATGAAATGAAGATTCTCATTGGACGAGAAAAATGTGTCTGTTCTCAAGAGCTGTTGTGTCTCAAGGCATCATTGCTGAGCTGCTTAACCCACTTTTCAGTCTCCTTTCACAAACCATTTGTACATGGTGCCTCAGAGGCAGTTCCCAAAGGCCCTGAGCTTTTCAGGAGAAAAAAAAAAACATTAAGGTACTTCCAGTGTTTTTGGTTGCTTTTTTTTTTTTGTCTATGGACTTCATGTTAAAAACACACATTTCTGGCAGCAGAAACTTTCACTGATCCTGCCATATTATTGTCAAGGAAGCCTAAATAAAAGAAATTACTGCTCCTGCCTCACTGCATCCCTCCTGTTTGTCTGTGGTGCTGCTTATGCTCAGAAATGCAGGCAGGTGTCCTGGGTGCTGCCTTGCTTATTGCTATGCAGCTCCTGAGGGGCACTGAGGAATCACATTTTAATACAACACATGTGAATTTTTCTTGAATTGTAGCCTGCAGCTAAGTGGAAAGACATCAATATCAAACTTCAGTGTTTCACTGTATAGTTGATGTTCCACTGTACCTCTGAAATAATTGATCGTACATATATGTGTATATATTGTCTCCTTCTTCACCCATGGCTCTGCAAGCCCCTGCCAGCCACCTGGTACAACTTCCCAGGCAGGTCAGAGGCATGGACTGTGTCCCAGTGACACTCACTCAAATGACTCCCTGATGCTGGCAGTGCTGGACCGCATGTATTTTCTATGTAAACTATATTTTAATGACGACTGCTGTAAGGACAAGGTTTTACAGATACACCCTGAGTATAAAGAGGGATTGTGACAACGTAACCTGAATTTCAATGGAAGACACCTCTCTCAGGATGTTGTCTAAATGAGCAGCAACCTCTAGATGCATGGGATTAGGCACTTCAGCTCACTGCTTTTGCTTCAGAAGAGAAAGACTGAAAACATGCTGCTTTTTTTTTTAGCTAAAGAAATCTAAGAAATCATTTCTCCCCCATCTCTTCCAAAGCTAAAAGCCTCCACCAGTGTAGAGTCCCTGCTTGGCCAAAGCAGAACAGAATTCACCATTGCTCTAGGGGTAGGGGCCTGGCCAGCCAGAGGGGGTGTGTGTCATCAATCCACAGTATCACAGTATGTTTGGGATTGGAAGGGACCTCAAAAGATCATCTAGTCCAATCCCCTTGCTGGAGCAGGAACGCCTAGGTGAGGTCGCACAGGAACATGTCCAGGCGGGTTTTGAATGTCTCCAGAGAAGGAGACTCCACAACCCCCCTGGGCAGCCTGTTCCAGTGTCTGTCACCCTCACTGAGAAGAAGTTTCTTCTCAAATTTAAGTGGAACCTCTTGTGTTCCAGTTTGAACCCATTACCCCTTGTCCTATCATTGTTTGCCACCGAGAAGAGCCTGGCTCCATCCTCATGACGCTCATCCTTTATATATTTATAAACAATAAGGTCCCCCCTCAGTCTCCTCTTCTCCAAACTAAAGAACCCCAGCTCCCTCAGCCTTTCTTCATAAGGGAGATGCTCCACTCCCTTAATCATCTTTGTTGCCCTACGCTGGACCCTCTCCAGCAGTTTCCTGTCCTTCTTGAACTGAGGGGCCCAGAAGTGGACACAATATTCTAGATGGGGTCTCACCAGGGCGGAGTAGAGGGGAAGGAGGACCTCTCTCGATCTACTAACCAACCTCCTTGTAATACACCCCAGGATGCCATTGGCCTTCCTGGCCACAAGGGCACAGTGCTAGCTCATGGTCATCCTGTTGTCCACCAGGACCTCCAGGTCCCTTTCCCCTACACTGCAAAGTGTCAGCAGTAAAGCTTTTTCCAGGAGCCACAGCCCTCCATTCCCTTCTCAGTGCTGCAGATGGGAGGCAGCCTCTGGGCTGGCACGTCCGAGGTAGCCGGCAAGCACAGACCACAGACAGACGCTTATATGCGCTGTGGTTGCAGAAAGCTCCTGCAGAAACCAAGCTAAAAAATAAATATTATATAAGCTGAAAAGCATAATAAATTAATAGTACAGACCACTTCAAAAAATATGAGTCACTGTGCACTTTGTAGTTCCCCAAATCAATTGCTCTTCGGATACGATTCAGTGGCAGCTGCAAATTTATTTGATTTGATTATATGTTGTCCCCACTTTATTCATCCTGCCTGGGTTTTGCAGCATGACTCCATCCTGGTGCTGCAAAATGCAAAGTAAGTGTCAGAAACAAGAAGGTGTTAGATACATTCATCCCCATGCCTGGAGTTTTGGGGCACACAGAACCCCAGAGACAGGAGCAGCTGGGACATCCAGTCCCCAGAGCATCCCTGACAGCTTGTTGATGTGGTAGAGGTGCCAGTCGTGGTGACCATGGCCCCTCCCTTAATATAATCTTTTTCTGCTTCAGCACTGTACCCACTCTGCTTCTTTTCTAGGCATGATTTAGTTCTGACCGCGAGTAGTATTGTTCTCATTTACTCTGTGTGTAGCACGAACATGGAAAATGTGCAGAGGAAGGTTGTAAAAGTTGCTGTTCTAGCTGGAACTCAACAAAAGAATGAGAAAAACCACAATTAGAAACACAGAGCAGCTATAAATGTGTAGACACACCCTTGCAAGAGTGGAGACCCAATAAATATTTGAATATACCGACCTCTGAAATCAAGATGCTAAAAGTAGTCTCTAGCTTTTGTTTTTCAAAAGGAGAGTATCCTGTTGCCAGAAGAGATTTCTCTAGTATTTGAGGGGAGTTGATGTGAACCTGCTGCTTGCCAGGAGCAACGCAAGACATTTGGGGCTTGCTGAAGCTGCTTCCCACAAGGTGTAATTGCAGTGTCCATGCCACATCCATCCCCACCCCATCCCTGTCCCTGCGAGCCGCAGCGGCAGTCAAGAGTCTCTCTCCTGCACTCCCAGGTGCTTGCCGGCGCTGGCGAGGAGGAGGAGGAGGAGGAGGAAGGGCTCTGGCAGCTCTGCTCAGTGCAGCAGCAGGTCCTGGCTGGAACTGTCAAATTTTCCCTGTGGAAAAGGCTGAATTCTTTTTCTCAAAGCTTTGAAACCACCTGCAGAGCAGGAATGTCCCCCTCTGGCCAGTCCTTGTTTATGTTACTTGTCCACAAGAAATTGCAAGCACAGGTGCATCATCACAGTGCGACACAGCTGCCTGTGTTGCATAGAATCATAGAATAGTTTGGGTTGGAAGGGACCTTTAAAGGTCATCTAGCCCAACCCCCCCTGTCATGAACAGGCACATCTTCACCCAGATCAGGTTGCTCAGAGCCCTGTCCAGCCTGGCCTTGAATGTTTCCAGGGAAGGGGCATCTACCATGCAATGCATCACTCATGCTCCATAGCGACTGACCTTTTTATTTTCCAGACAGTTTAACTGCCCTAACATCATCAGTTAACCCCAGAGCATTTCTTCTCCACTTGCATTTGAAGACTGTTGCTGCTATTTCAGGTCTGGTGTGGGCTGTATGTGCAAAAGTGTGTTCATTCTTCAGGCTCCATAAATGTCACAGAAGAAACTGTGTCTTCATGAAACTTGTCCCGCTTTCATTCTCAAACCACCACAGCTCCAGGAGTGCCACTGCTAAGCATTTTCTAGTCACTTTTCTGTTTTTCCTTTTTCATTTGGGGGGGGCGTTCTTGTGCTAAAGTCATAACAGTATAAAAAGGCAACTTTACATTAAAGAGCAAAACTTCCTTAGTATGTCCTGCTCCACCATTGGAAGAGGAACCGTTTTCCCAGGGATCATATCCAGCAGCCTCCACAAAGATACTTCATAATTCATTTTGTGTATTTTATGAGTCAATGTGCATGGAAGAGATGAACAAACAAGGGTCCACATGCCAATTCCTTGAAATGCCTGTGATGTAGAATATAATATTATTTATGTAAAAGGAACAAATCATACTCCTAAGAAACGAAAGGTCACTGAGGAGCCTTGCACCACGGCAGCAGCAGCTGGCTCACGGCTGGCTCTGCTCCTTGAGGCACTGAGGAGGGATTTAAGCCCTTCTGCCACTTCCAGCGAGTGGCACTGGGGTAGAAATTGTCCATCCTCCTGGGGCAGCACCTGGATGCTGGCCCGAGCTTGGTCCCCCACCTCTTGGGTGCTTGTGGGGCACTGTGAGCAGTGACGGCAGGATGAGGCTCTGATGTCGTCCCAGCTCGCTCCAGCTCCACGGAGGGGCCCTGGCACAGAGCATCCTTCAGAGGGACATGCAGGTTTGAGAAAAGGAGAGCAGAGACAGGTTCCACTGAGATCTGGTTACCTGTGGCTGCAGGGTGACCATTGAGAAACTTTACAGGCTATCCTGAGGCTCTTACCAGTCATCATTCTTGCTGTTGCTGCTTCTGTAGTAGCCTTGACCTGTAAAAGGGCATTTAAAAATTATTTCTACAAAAGCTTTTTACTTTCTAAGCCACAGCTTCAGCTTTTGGGAAAATGCTCTCAAACAGGAAATCCTTGGATTCTTTTTAAAGAAAATGGAGATTAGGTGCATAGTCCAACGAACAGGACAGACATGGCCAACAGAAGCAGGAAGAAAGCTATATGGAGGTAAACAGAGGCAGATTCATGAGCACGGTGTCCCAGCCTCAAGGTTCTGCTGTGAAATATGCCTTGGCCTCACTGAAATGTGCTGCTGCTGCCTCTGTCCTGCTTGTCTCAGGCATGGTTACGCTAATGGCCATGGGCATTAATGTCCTCCGTCGCTGCAGTCACCCCGCAGTGCCGAGCTGCATCCATACCATTTTATTGGCATTAATTTGAAGTACTTCTTGCAACTCTCACTTCCTCGCATCTCTCCGTTCAAAGCAGTTGCCCTGCTTCGAGGAGGATGGGGCATGGCTGGGCTTTGGGCATCTGCCCGGGGCTGATGGAAAGTGCAGGGAGGAGCGGTCCCTTTTCACCTGCCCATCAGCCTTGGATTGAGATTCATTTGAACACACACATACCATCACAGAATGCAATTGTATTTACAAGCATGAATGAATCTCCTCAGTTTTGCTTATTATTTCAAGGAGGGTTTGCTTGCTTAATGCTCCATAGTTATTGTCTCTGCTGTAGAGGAGACAAAGCTACTGCTCTGTTCTCAGTCACAGCTATTTATATCTTGTAATAACACTCCTCAGGATACAAGGAAAAGCATGAAACCAATAGTGTAAAATTAGGACAAAGACACAATCTCCAGGGCCTTTCTGCTCAAAACCTGTCACTGACATTACCACCCTGCTTTTGTTTTCTCTGCTGCATTGCTCCCCTGCTACCTCTCAGGTAGAAGCTCTTTAATCTTGTTTATTTAAGCTTAATTCAAAGCAAAAAGAGTCTGTGTCTTTGGGGAGATCAGTCCCACATTCAGCATTAGACGTGCTGACACCTCTGAAAAGCCAGATACAATAAACCTTTCAAAAGCCTCTAAATGCTGGGAAAATTCGAGGTAGCAGTTGCCAGCACCGGTCAGATAAGGGCCCAGCCCTGCTGTGTGCAGCTGCTCCGGGTGGGACATGTCCGAGCCTGCTGGTCACTGTGAAGCCACTTGCTGGGGAGACATTCCCAAGGGAACAAAGGGAGAACAGACCTGTGGAAATCCAGCCATACTTGAGCACTTGGCAGGTACTTTTTGTGCCTTTTATAATGCTTCCTCTAACTTTAAAATCACATCTTGTCTTTTCAGGGATTTGTTGAGATATTGCTTTGCTGGCCCCAGGATGTTTTTCCCTTAACGATTCCCTAAGGAGAAATTGGCTGACAAAAATAAGTACTTAGTGATTCTTTGGAAATCACATGTGGATGCTATTCCCTTAAATCTCTGCTGCCAAAACATATATATATTTGTAGCATATATGTATAGTTTCTTGTGCCAGCTTGTATTTAGATGATTTTGCAATTGTTTCCCCTGCTATTAAGCCCATCTGCTAAAGTTCCACAATCACAACATCAGAGGTCCAACTCCTCCAAAAAAATTTCTGTTTAAAAGTGACTCGTAACCAGATGTGCCAGTGTTACATGCATTTAGTGCTATTTTTATCCCTCTGCATTTTCTTCAATGATTAAAGCTTTTATCATGTAACCCAGTACTTTGAAACGGCTGCTCAAGTTGGACACTGCAGTTCAGTATTCCATCCCACTTTAATGTCTCCCTGATTGCAGAGAGATGATGCCAAAAATGTGCTTTGAGCAGAGCCACAATGCTGCCTTTTCTGGGTTTTGGCTTTAGAGGTGTCCCTGCTGGATCGGAATGAGCTGTCTGGGATGTCCTTCCAGATCTCTTTGGGGCTGAAGGAAACCAGCTCAGACTAGGTGTTACGGGGATGTTCCCAGCCCACATCCACATCATGTCTGCCCACCAGTTGTGGCCCCAACATCACTCACCATTGGTGTGTGCCAGCCAAACAGCTCCACAGCTGCCAGCTGGGAAAGTCAACCTCAGCTCTTTCACCCTCCCCATGATTTTTTCTTCCAGAACATATGCAATGCAAAAATCAATTACTTGAAAACAGTATCAGAAAAAAAGTCAGTTTAAAAAAAAACACACACACAAAAAAACCAAACAGCTATTATATGACCTTTTTTTGGGGGGAGGGGGAAATAAAAGAAAAAAAAAAAAAAAAGAAAAAGAACAAAAACCCCCAAACAGTCTATTTCAAACCCCAATGCTTGTCACTGAGAAGCCAGGAGCAGAGCTGTGTGCGTGTCCCTGTGCACCGTCCCATGTCCACACAGAGCACACCCGGGGCTGCCATGCTGGGGCAGACACGCTGCTCCTGAAGCCACCTGCACCTACATGGTTTTTCTCATCGGCTTGGAGCTGCTGACTCAGCACCCAGCTGCAGGAGGGGGTGCATTGGATCTAGATAACAGATATGCCGTGTTCAACAAACATTTGACTAGAATGCAGATAGCATAATCAAGATACCCATCTGCTTCAGAAAAGTCTTCTGAGGAGTGAAGTTACACCCTTGCTACACCATATATCCAATTATAATTCAGCTCCCCCCCACACTCCCACCCTCGGGTATTAGCATAGAAGCTAATCACTATGTAACCTGCCGAATGTGTGGGAAATTGTCTTTTATCAGCACTAGCATTACCCCTGGGAATGGGAGGGTTCAGGCACCAGTATGCAAGGTCCCCCCTGCAGCAATGCCGCCTGCTGCCCTTGGCTGTGGGGTGTTTCAGTGCTTGGGGAAAGGAGCTCAGCCCAGGGTTTTCCCTCCCCCGAGCCCCATGGGATGGATGGCACAGACCCCTGACATGGCTGTGGTCTAAGGCCAAATCTGTTCCTCACTGTAGGTGGGAAAAAAAGGTATAAGGGCTGGTGGTGGTGTCTGAGAACCCCTCTGGAGCCTTGCAGATTACAGTGCGAGGATGCCCGAGGGGCAAAACTGGGAGGAAGGCTTCAGTGCCCAGGGCTGACCTGCTCCTGGCACACACCAGTGAAGGGCAGGTTCATTCATCTTGACCACCCTGGCAGTATCTGTAATCTCCACGGTGAGCACTGGAGCAAGCTGTTGCTCTCTAGATAAAGATGAGTCACTCCCCTCCAGAGCAGCAGCTTCCAGCTATGAGGCAGGCAAGAACTTTCTTCTTTTTTCAATGTTGATTTTTTGCTTGATCTTGAAAGTTGCAATCAAGACAGCAGAGAACAAATCCATGTGAAAGCGAGAAGGTGGTGTCTCTTTGCTCTGAGCAAGGCCTGGGAAGCCATTGTGTCTGCACATTGCCAGCAGGACTCAGCGCTGGATTTTTTAGTTCAAGTTTCTTAGGAGATGATGTGCTATCTACTAACACAGTGTTTTCCACAGAAATATTTTGGTTGTGATAAAACACTTCTTTCCCACTAAGAAATTGAATAATTCATTTTGAGCCAGGTCTTCAAGGGTTGATGCCTGTCATGCTTCAGTATGAAATCAAATACCTTTTCCAACCTCCCTCTGGCTGAGTCATCACCATGTCAAGACGAGGGTCGTCCTGACCCCAGGCAGGGGCTGTCTCCCATGAGGAGGATGCAGGCAGGAGGCTCTGAATTGCCTCTCCAAGAGCATGAGCAGGTACGTCACACACTGAGCAAACCCCCAGCGTATCTATGGAGCAAGGATATAATTCTAGAGTGGCCAGTGTCTGAGGCAGTGCCTGGCACCCCAGGAGCAGTTGGGAGTTGAATCCTTACATGATGCTTCCCTGAGCATCGTGGTGGGGCAGGCAGCCCCAGCACAGCGCTGAAATGTTCTGACATTTCCAAGTTTACTCTTCTTTTCTTATTATTTATTTAATTTTCCATTTAACAAAGGCATGATGTGTGCACAGTGACCTGATCCAGGGCACAACAATATATCAAGCTGCTGGCCTCCCCGCAGGCCTCTCCCCATCACTGTTGACCTTTGCTGAACAAAGAGCTGCCCAAATGTCACGTCCTGTGAAAAGCTCTCATCTCCCACGAGGCTGCTCAGGCGTAAGGTACAAACTGGGGCTGGAGCTTTGCTGATGGATGGTTCAGCCCAGGATACAGCAGCAGTAGACAAGATCCAGTGTTGGCTCTCCAGGACATTCGGAAGGACATTTGGAAGAAAGTATGGGTACATTTCACTCTATTACATTACAGAAAGTCTGTAGGTCATGTTCCTTGATTCTGCAGAGTTGCCTTCATCTTTTCTACCGCCAGATACAATTTGCACTTTCTTATTGCTGGTGTTGGCCCACAGCAAATAAGCAGCAAAAGTCACATTAGCATTTTCCCTCAATAGTCTCCTTGCGAGCCAGGACTGTGGTGTTATCTGCATCGGGGCAGCAGTCAGTCCCTGAGCCAGGGCCCTGATGTTCCCTCTGATTAGGACCGTGGTGCTGTAACAGGAGCGTCTGTGCTCAGTGTTCTGCAGCTTCCGTGTGCCAGAGAGCCCTGGGGTGGGCATCCAGGCACTGGTTGGTCACAGAATAGTTCAGATTAGTGGGCCCAAAGCAAATATTGCCATAGTTCTTCACTCCTGGCTGGTTTTATATCAGTGTACATCAGCACAAAAAATTGGATGATTCCTCAGGTTGAAGCAATAGGGTTATTCTATAATTATGAATGAGCAGAAATAGAGAGATCATTCCTAGCAGAGGAGTAAATCAAACACAAGTGGCTGAGATGACACTGGAGTCTAAATGTCAGTATGCTAAGGGCGAGATGCATCCACCAAAAGTAACATCGTGTTTCCTAACAAGCTGCTCTTCCCAGCACCCACCTGAGTTAAACACTTCAAAACAGACTGAACTACACTTTCTGATGCATTCCTGAGACCATGGCTCTGTGATAGCCACCCCTGTGAAAGTCTCATGCATGAATATTACCTATGCAGAGGTGAACAAGTCATTCCTGCATGTGAGTGTGTAGAGTTTGGTGTGCCGTGCTGGGGTTTGCATGGGCTTTAACCCATACTGAGCTTGCTTTATTCAGTCCTTGACTAACGGGAAGTAATTTGAGCATCGGTGTAATCTCAGGGCTCAGCAAACCAAAGTTTTCCATCCTGTATAAATAATAAATGCAACACACCAGGCTTGAATTTTCCGCTTGAAGACTAAACGAAGCTCTGTTCAAACGAACTAAATCTGCTTGCTCTCTTTTGGTGATGAACTTGAGGCTGATGAAAGTGAATTATTTTTAGTGCTAGCTAGAGGCACAAGCAAATGGCTGGCAAAGAGCAGAGCATGTTTCCCTGCCCTGCCAGCGCATCCAGCCGAGACCTGCATGTCCCAGGCATCAAGGATGCCTGGGACAAACCTCAGTGCTGCTATGCAGCCCCACTCAGCATCACCCCTTCTCATTTAGAACAAGCTCTGCGGAGCCCTTTTCACAGAGAGAAGCTCCTTCCAGCCCAGATCCCCCGTGGGTCGGTGGGTGCCTGTCCTGTTTCACCAGTGCCAGGGGAACATTGCTGTGTTCAGCTTTGGGGTGCTGGTGTGTGAACCCCAGAGTTTTGCCCCTGGGCAAAAGCTCCTCTTCTGCTTTGGAACAGCTCAATGGAAAATCCCCCAGGTGCTGCTGCTGCTCTGCACTGCGAAGCAGCACATTAGTAACATTGCAAACATTGCCATGCACTGGAAAAGGAGTAGAAATTATCTGCCTTTGGTTCAGGGCCATCCTCAGTAGTGTGAGCTGGAAATCGGCTTCTGCTGCACGTCCTGCACCTCACATCATGACGGGGGGCGGTGCTGGTGCAGGGGGGTCTGCAGAAGCAGCCTCTGTTTCCTTTGAGTGCTCTGAGGGCTGCTGACTATTTCATCTTTACTTATTGTAATGCATCCTTTACTGTCGTCATTTGTCTTGTTCTTTAAAGGCTACAGTCTGACATTTGGTCTTTGATGATTTCACATTGCTTGTGAGAGTAAAGGTTCTGCCTGCTTAAATAAAGTTTTATCCCAGGTGCTATTTACAAGTTTCTCTTCCCTCCTCACCAAAATATCAACATTTACTTTTACTGCAAGCTGGCAGGGCACCTCACACTTATTGATGAATAGCACTGCAAATTGCATGTACTCGGCTGCCAGCCTGTGTTTCTGAGCCCCCAGAAGAGGCTTTCTGAGACCTCACGCCCTTGGGAGGATGCAGCCGGGCACTGCAGAGTTGTCCCCCCCCCACATCCAGACGTGGCTCCTCTGGGAAGGGTCTGGCTCCTTTATTTCAAGGTTCATACTAGTACTTAATCATTGGGCTTCTTACACACAGATATCATCTCTTAAAGTGTTTTGTTCTGTTCTGTGACACATTTATTTGTGCTGCATGCATGGAGCTTATCTGCCTGGGGATGTATCCCAGAAAGGGCAAGTCTTTCTTTATGGGTTTGGTGGAATTAGCTGCTCATTTAGCTGTTATAAAAAACAAACGAGGGGTTAAAAGCTTCAGGACAGGAGGATCCTATCTGCTGTTTCCAAGCACCATGTGGGGCATGCACAGCCCGCACTGAAGGAATAGGATGGTATTGGAGGTGGTGGCCCCCAGGGCCAGGGGGAGCAGTGAGGGTAAAGCAGGATCCCTGCCCACAGCAGCTGCCAGATCCGGGCCAGCACAGGCAGAGATGGGTTCGTGTCTTACTCTTACGGCACGACTGGACCATGGCTCCATAAGCTTTCATCCCTCCAGCTTATGCTGCAAGGTTTTACGTCTAAGAGCAGAAAAACCCTGTATTGCAGAGAAGCATTTGGCAGAGATAAAAAACATAATGAATGTGATTTTCCACATGACAGAGGTTACTTGATCTCTTCGTGCACCCCATTCTCAATTACAACAAAGGTTTTTCGGTTACAGGGAATTGCCTTGAACTCACAGGAGTTAATTCATTTACATGACCTTATCCTACTGCAGGACACCAGACAGACTAAGGACACCAGTGCTAAGGTTTTCTTTCATACACCCTGTACTGAAGACAGGCAGTGGATTTACCACTGGCATTTGCTTGCAAGCATACCGTGGATGGGCATTTGTTAAGTTCTGCAGCATTATTTGGGAGATCTAGGGGCTGGAATGGCTGCAGGAGTGTTTGCTAGGATTTTAACTATGAATTTGCAGTAATCTTCCCAACGTTAATGACAGCAGTTGATAAAAATGTGGTTATTAACATAAGGCATCTGAAGGACCTCACGGAGTGTTCCTGTAGCGTAGCCCACTTGCCCCTATGCCTAGCAATCCTTGGAGGATTTACCGTGCTGCATTAGTGCCCGTTCTCCTGATGCCATTGTCCTGAGAGCCCTCCATGGTTTTGTAAACTGCCCTGCACATCAGGTATTCAGACAAAACCCCAGCAGCCTGTGTGCCAAATGGAGCATGCTCGAGGGGCTGGTGAGACAGAATGACTCCACACGGGACCTGGCAGCAGATAACCCCCCTGCCTGCAGCGTGACTCTTGCATTCATGCACACATGGTGCCCGCCTGTGGTTCCATCTGCATGTGGCACTGTGGAAACACCCAAACCCAGGTGGCAGGAGGGGGAGAGTAGCCCATGGGTGCCATCCTCAGCATGGTACACAGTGCCGGACCCTCTCCTGCCCCTGCTACCCAGAGGCTGCTCTGCCCCAGTGCTGAGGAACGGGAGAGCTCCATTTCCACTGCACCAAATTGCATTTCTTACCTGCAGCAGTACGTTTTTCCAAGTCATTACTGCAGAAGCAGTGGCACTTTTCTCTTATACCAGAATTACCTTTCACTCCTGCCTGAAGAAGGATGTAGTGAAACGTTGTTTGTTCTGCTTTAGGACACTGTGAGGGGAGATAAGCACCAATGAGAAGCCCAAGCAATAAGCAAGCTCTTTGCAATAGACACTGGCCTGCACTGAGACCTGTGCTTAATGAAATGAATCAATGTCCTTCCCAGAGATCTTACAAAACAAGATTTTCTTTATTCTGTGGTATTCAGGATACAGAGCTAAACTAGCAACAGTTAATCTATTTAAATTACTCTGTGATATATATTCAAGAAAACAGAGGTACACTCATAAGAGTTAATCCATTTAAAATTGATTTTGTCTTTCAGTCTTTCTGAAATATCTGTGGAGGAAAGCCCATGGGCTTCCTGTGTTTCTTGGTTAGAAAACAGACCAGCCAAGCCAAACCAGGCTTGGGGCAGGGGCAGACCTCAGCTTGCTTTACTGCAGACACACTGTATCCAATATTTCAACCAGTACCTGAGAGACAAACTGCTGGAAATGAGCTGGGAAAAGCCACCAGAGTCTTACTTATTATACAATAAAGGGAGACAAGGTCAAAATAACCCGAGAGCTGCCACAAAGATGAGCAAACTGAGAGTTCCTACATGAGTGAGCACACCCAAGCTCATCTCTCACGTGGAGGCAAAGAAAGGGTTTTGAGTTACTTTTGGCATCCTCTGGAGGAAAGCGTGATCATTTTCCCTTAAGGATGGCTTTAGATATCAGACACCAGTGGCAGGACATGGTGCCTTTATCCTCAGAGTGTCCACCCAGGGGAACCAGTGGCCCTAAAGCCTCCAGTGGGATTTGAAACTGGGGCCCCACTCTGCAGCCCAGCCATGGAAGGACCGGCTGGGCTGGGTGGGCAGAGGCCCTGGTGTGGGTGCAGGGGTTTCGTGCTCCTGCCCAGATGCCGGGGTCATCGCACCCATCCTGCAGGCAGGTCTGTGCCCACCACACGGCACCTTGCTGCGGGCAACCCCAGCACAGCTGGCTGCTGGCTGCGGCTTCAGTGCAGTGCACCACTTTGAAGCAAACCCAAGGTAATTGCAGCCAGACAAAACACTTTTCATGTCTTTTAAAGTCTGTAGCCAGGGCCCTCTGCTTTTTTCTCAGCGACCCAGCGCTGCAACTCGGCGCTGCGAGCACGGCGGGGCCCCAGCGCCACCCTCCGGGGCGCGTCTGGAGCCACCCCGGCCCCGGCTGCCCGGCCCTCCTCCTCCTCCTCCTCCTCCTCCACCACCGCCAAGTGGGTTTTTGCTTCCTTTCTCCAGCACCTCTGCATCGCGGCGGTTTAGCCCTGCGCGAAGCAGCCGGTTGCCGTGGATGTGCCGGGCTGGGCGCTGGGTGCGGGATGGAGCTCCCAGCCTGCTCTCATCCCCTGCTGAAAATGCCCAGGCTTGCTGGCCACTTGGCCATGCTCCGGAGCTGACCTGTTTGTTCAGCAGTCACTGGGCTGTGCTCATTACAGCCCCTTTGCACGGCCACATACACGGTGCTGATAATAAGAACAATCGTGCATTTAATCGCAGCTGCGGTGTCCCCAGGACACTTCTACTGCAAAGCCAGGTCAGGTTGGCCATACTCTGGCACACTGAAGTTGCAAAGCAGCCTGGCCCCACTGGCACATCTCGAGTGCACCAATGCAGCCTGTGAGCCCAGCCACTTCCCATTGCTCTCGGTGTGAATGTTGTCTACACCACTGATGTTGGTGGGCAGAGCAACAGCCTGTCCTGACATGCACCCCTGACCTTGCAACAGGACACCTTCAACCAGTAAAGAGCACTTAGTCTAGAGTGTCTTTACTGACTGCTATGCAATCCTGCACGGTCAGCAAAATACTGTAGACACAGGTTATACCCTTCTTTTTACGGAGCGAGACTGTGCCCATGAGCAAGCGCAGGGCTGGTTTTACAGTCTGCCTCCTACCCCAGGAGCTGTGCCAGCAACACATGACTTTGCTTTGCACCCTGATTTCCAAGTCTGGATGAACGGAGCTCCATGAGAGTGGGATGAAGGCACTTTTCCAGAAAATAGCATTGCGAGGAGCTAGCAGAAGCTGCTCCACTGTAACTGCGAGCAGCCCTGTGATGTGCAGGGCTCCGCATTGCAGAGTTCAGACCCTGAGCTACAACACTCAGGCAGAAACTATAAGTTTGAACTGGCAGTCCCCACTCATGTGCTGTGGCTCCACAAACAGCTCCTGTTCCCCACAGCTGGGAGACTGAGCCTCTGTGCTGCTGGAGAAGGCATTTCCCTTACATACTAAATATGGAAGCAGACATAAGCAGCTCTCTTGTTCTTCCCAGGGTCAGCTGGTCCACAGAAAAATCTGGAGGAGGCTTTTCCTTAGCCTTCACTCCCAGTTGCTTTGCTCCCACCACTGGCAGAAGCGGAGCCTGTGCGATGGGGAGGTTTTGCCTTTAACACCCCTCTGCTTCAGGAGTTTTAATTTTCCCCCAAGCATTCATTGGCTCCAGGCTGGCTCCGTGCAGAGGACATGGCAAGCAGTCACAACCAGGTATTGATGTGGGATTTCCTTCCCTGCACCCAACCAACGTTTGCCGAAACTCTGACTTGCAGCACAACCATTGGCGGGGTAGAGATCACCATGGGTGTGAGCTCCTAAATCCCTTACAGCAAGAAACAGAGAGGTAACTGCACAGCTTCGGCGGCTTTGCTGTGAGCAGTAGCAAGGCCAGCCCCACCAAACCAAGCACCATGAGATGACCGGGGTGAACACAGCACATCCATGCAGGGTCCAGCTATCCTTCCCGGAGTGCATCACCAGCTCCAAGCTTCCAGGGCCCAGGGCCGTAGCAGGAGCTGCTTCCTTCCAGCAGAAAGCTGTATCTAAAATAAGTTACATTTACTTCATTGTTTCTTGGCTCCAGTCTTTAAAAGTTCAAACTGGTTTTATTTTTCCTGGTGTTAGTCATACACATAGACTGGGAGCCTAACCTGTAATTCTGGCTTTGCTGCTACTATAAAACATTCAGACTATGCTCTTCTAAACTAGGAGCAGAAACCTTTAATTTAATTCCACTAGAGGAGTTTAATCTAGGACTATGACATTTCCATTACTTAGTAATGCGTATTTAACATTGAGTTGTACACATCTAAAATTAAACCAAGGGAAGGAAAGATGTTGTATAGAAGCAACTACAAGGATTTTATTTAAATTCAGTAAATGCTGTAGATTTAAAACAAACATATAAACAAAGACCCTAAATTAACCCCTTTTGCTTATTAGGCTGCATGATTTATGGAGCTCTGTTTAAAATGAAATGTCTAAGGTTTCTGTTTCTCCCTCATTTTGAACTTCTGGCTGATGAGGGACAGAAAAGTCTAAAATATTGAACACTTCCCTGAGACGAGAAAACCATTTCTGTGGGATGTTGGCCCTAGTCTGGAGCACACAGATGTTCCTCATCCCTTGGGATTTGGTGCAGGAAACCACTCAGGTTTGTTCCCACCGCCACTGAGGGCCAGGTGTGCTGGTTTTCAGCCTAGCAGTCCATAAAATAGTGGGATAAACAACACGCTCATAATTTTGTCTCTCACACAAAGAACACAGGCTCATTGTTCCCTTCTTTGGCTTTGTATTCTGGTATCTATAGATCCCCTCTTGGCTTTCAGTGGGTTCTGTAGGGCAGGGTGTTTCTCACTGTCCCATGATGGTGCAGATGCTGGTCCAGCAAGGTTGCTCATCTAGAGCCTGGCATTGCCATGCTGCAGTGCATGAAGTGCTCCACGCTTCTGCTTCCTCAAATAACTGAGTCATTAAGAAATATCTTCAATTTTACATCCTTTAACATTGCTGCTTTCTGCATCCCCACAGATTGTTTATTGCTCACTGCCAGCGAGGTTTTCACTCCTCCATAAAGTGAGCACAATAAATCAGGCTCTTTTTAGCACAGCCTTAAGAATTCCCAGGGCAGTTTCAGCTCCCTCAGCCCCATAGTGTGACTGAAAGTGGCAAAGAGATAACTAGACTTTCCCAGTCAACCCCTGTTTCCACCCAAAAGTTATTGCTGGATAATGTTTGGTTCTATTGCTGTGGTGGTCGGTACTCGGGATGTCCAGCCTCTTGCTTAGCAGAGTATGGCAGGGGAAGCAGAGAGGCAGTGGTGGCCCTGGAGAGCCCACACAGTGGGTGCCAGGCAGGCTGTGGTGCTGGGGGAGCGGGGCAGAGCTGAGAACAGCAAAGGAAACCTGGGGATGAAGGAAGAAACTGCTGGGCTGCACCATTTGGGAGCAGTCACCTGGAGGCAGCTGTTCCGTGGGGAGAAGGGGTTTCCTGGCTTGGACTTACACACGCACACAGGTGCACCACGTGCAGGACACAGTTGGGCTTCTGCACCTGTTAAATATTTCTGGGAAGATTATTATTTTTTTTTTTTAATTAACGCAGGAAATCAAGGGAGGCAAGAATGAAAGTGCAGGTGTCAGCAAAGGAGGTGCTTTGTTAATTCTCACCCAGGGCATGGCAGGAACCTGGAGCTGCTGGATAAGACACAACAATATCAACACTAGGTCTTGGAGCTGCTTTTACAAATGACTACTGGTGCCTATTATCCTCCACAGCAGATATCAACACCTGTAGAAGGAAAGAGAATTATCCCCACTAATAATGCATTCTCTGCTAGCAATGGAGACTAAGTCAAATACTGTTAGCTTTGTCTAAGAATAAAACATATAGGTCACATAGTGCCCTTTTAAATCTCGGATGTGATGGTTGTGCTAAACTCACAGCCACTGAGATAGGGCCGGCTGCTCTCCCAACTGCCAGAGCATACAAGGATGCTAATGTGGTCCTCAGCAGTCTTTGGAGGAGAAGTAAATACTGACTGTCATTAAATATAATAACATATTAATAACCTGATATTCATTTACTTAATGTTCATGCTCCTAATAGTAGATATCGACCCAAATGTGGGAATAGCCTTATCCAATGTTCTATCACCTACCATTAATCCTTATCGGCTTTGTGGTTGTGTTCAGAGATCTCCCTTGGGTATGTTTCCCGGAAACCACAAAACAAATAAATTGCTTCTGCTGGCTATAATTTTAAAATAATATATATACAGCAGCAAAGGGGCACAAATTGAAGTATACATCAGGAATTTGCCTCATCCTGTGTTACCCTTTAGATAGAGTACAATGGCAGAACAAAGCACAGTCCCTGCTGGCAAGGAAAATGCAGAAAAGAGAATGAGATTAAACACAAAGCAGCTGCAGAGCAGTCCTGGGCTGCCCTGGAGATACCACAGCAAATCCTTCACTGATCTGGGTGGATTCTGGCTTGTTTGACCCGACACCTCTGTTTTCCACTGCTGCTACTCCAGCTTTTACTGTCACCCCTCATGGACACCTCTCTGCTATTACCTGGTCTTCTCTGCCTGTCTCTACCCTCTGCCAGCATCACTTCTTGCACCAGAGGGTACAGCTCATCTCCAGTAACGGGACAGGTGATTCAACGAGTGTTTTTTTGGTAGATTCTTTCCATAAAAACTCAAAAGGCCCATTTCAGACTATTTTCCCACATCTGGCCAGCCAGGTTTGTAAATATACACCACATGCTGTTTCTGGGCACTGGAGAAAGCAACAATGGGCTATTTAATTTCCTCTGGGAGTCCATCAAGAGAAAAAGCAGCAGAAGGCAGCACTAGAAGTAATTATCATCGAAATACAGATATATATAAGGTTGAGGCAGAAAACCACTAAAGCATGAGAATTGAAAGCTGGGGCTGTCATGGCAACCCTCACTCATGCTGCCGTAGTTGGGCATTTCTACAGGACCTCCAAGTAAATGCTGATGTTTCCTGAGCATTTTATGGACATTTTATGGACAGGTAATGGATCTGCTGGAGAAAGTGGCTGGTGCATTTGTGGAGGAGGATGCAAGTTTTGAGGGAAAATCTGGAAACCCAGTCCCAGAGGTTGCAAATACATGCTGAGTAAAACCAGGCTCACAAGTGAGGTTGCACATGAACCCCTGAGCCCACAGCCCCAGCAAGCCACGGCACCACTAGAAGCTGGTCAGGAAAGCAGAAGTTTTAGTTGTGAAACTTGGAACACTGAAATCCCAGCTGCAAGCCTCAAACCAGAGCCAGCTGCAGCACAGGTCCTGCCTTCAGAGCCACTAACTCCCAGCTCCCGCTCTTCCCATCAGAGGCCTCCGTGTGACAAAACAGCTTCATTTTTCTCCACGTAAAAATCCTCGCAGTAATTCTTCTCTTCATGCGACCAAGTCCCTTTTGCAACTGTTCTGTGGAGGAAATAGAGTCTAAAGCAGAGACCGATAGCTGATAAAAACTCCATTGAAAACATTGACCTGCTGGTTGTAGCCCAAGAGAGTCTGGGAGCTCCCTGAGCCACATCAGAGGCAGCATCCAGGCAAGCGGCTACAGGTTATTAAACACAGATGTGATGGCAGGAGGCAGATAAGAAGTTTCCTTAGAACTGACTGGCTTCATGTTAATGGCATATATAAAGTTAAAACTTCCAGACACCACAGTACTTTGTGGTGTTGTTATATCTTTAGAAATCTAACTGATTCTTGTGAGTGTTTTCAGAATGCAGCCAATTTTACGTGAATTTTGGTCCCATACAGAAAAGGTATGCAATGTAATTCCTTCACTGTAATGTTATCTTTTTTATTTTTACTTTCCTTTCAAATGTGAGAGTGTTCTGTAAAGCCATGCTAGCAAAAGCTACTTATTTGCTTCTTATTCAACAATTGAATTAATCTGGGATTCTTTTCTAATCTTCACAAGTGGCAAATTACTTTTCAAACCTGACAAAACTCAGTTCAAAGTAAAATGCTCACTATTCTTCCTTACAAAACCAGCAAATGCACCCTCTTTTAGTGTGCATTGCTTTCATCGTGACTTTTGGTGAGCTGCAGTGAAGAACAAATATACATCTCCAGAGGAAAGCATAACTCACGACTCCACTATAGAGTGATGCACCAACTCTGATTCATAAACCAGCAATATGCTTTTAGGCATTTAAAGAAGAAAACAAAGATGTGACAATTGCATATGAAAGCATATGCATCTACTGAGCATTTTCAGACAAAAATAAAAACATGGCAATTCGGAGGACAGGGTGTTTGCATTTGGCAAAAGCTGAGACACAACTCATCTGCACATGCAGGAATCGTCAGTATGCCAGGAAGAATGAATAAAGAGCATGTCTATGTAATTAAATTGGTTTATTTGTGTGAGCAGATGATGCAGTGCAAGTCAGAGCAGCAGGCAAATTCTTTGAATACAAATCCATGCACAGCCTGAGTTTTGGGAGGGCACTTCGAGAGACAGAGGGGGCTTTCTCAACCATTTCTTACTCCATTCAGCAGGCACTGAGTCTGCACCTCACCTTTGATTCAGTAGCTGCATTCCACCCTGTTTCACACTTTGGATAGCTCCCCATGAAAATAACAAGGCTGTTTAACTTCCAACAAACCAGTTGGATGATCTGGTTCTGGAAGCAGGGAAAGCCCCCAGATGTTGCTGGCTTTGCTCAGCCCGTCCTGGCTCCTCCTTGCCAGGAATCAGCTGCCACTGTGCAGCTCCAGGCTTTTTGTCCCCACGCCTGTGGGATGGAGGCAGAGATGGAGGCAGGGATGGAGGAAGAGATGGAGGCAGGGATGGAGGCAGGGATGGAGGCAAGGATGGAGGCAGGGATGGAGGCAGGGATGGAGGCAAGGATGGAGGCAGGGATGGAGGCAGGGATGGAGGCAGAGATGGAGGCAGGGATGGAGGCAAGGATGGAGGCAGGGATGAAGGCAGGGTCCAGTCTGGGCTCACCCTGTGGTGAGAGCAAAAAGGCAGCATTCTGGCAGTCACTGACCCCCCTTCCTCCCCCATCTTGGGCCAAGGAAAGGTGACTCCCTGCTGTATTTTCCCAGAGTGGCCTTTGAAGAGAAAAATCAAGCCAACAACTTCAACTACATAAAAAATACCCTGCTGAAACACAGCCCTGCAAGGAAGGAGGCTGCAGCCCTGACTGAGCGCTCCTCTCCTGGCTGCAGGGCTGCACTGGGATGGCTGAAGGACCAGGAAAGTTGCATTACAGGAAAGTCTCACCACCCATTTGCAGTCATCTGTGCCTCAGGTTATGTCCTTCTGGGACGTGACTCCTCTGACCTATCAACTCAGGTATAAAGGGAAATCCGACTTTCCTGAAGATCTGCTACCTCCTCAGAAGAAAACCAGCAACAATTAGAGAAGGTTGCTACAGCCTGTCTTGCTCACAACCCTTCAATATAACCAACTCTGTGAAGCCTCTATATGTCAGAACACCTTTTCCTCTTAATCACAACAGGAAAAGACTACCCAGTCCATTCAGGGAAAATATTTTCCACATCTGCATTTCACAGCTATATGGGATATTTTCTTTCCTACAACGTGCCTGGTGCTGAGCACTTCCTTCCCGTGCTCCCAGACAGGAAAGACACATGTTAAAGCGCCACATGCTCTCTGCCAACCTCATCACGTGCATGGATACAAACCTGTTTCATCGCTGCTGGTGTGAACAGCCCAGGCATAGGTCTTGCAGCATGATTTAGTGATCAGCAGCTGGTGAATGCCACTGTCTCTGTTTCCATACCTGCCATGCACAGTAGAAGCCACAGCCGACATTGCCACATCTCTCCCTCCTGCCACACCTGTTTCAGGAGACATTTGGCTTAATGTATTTTTGTTGGTGTGTTTGCAGTGATCTGATTTGGTATTTATGGGAGGGTTGTTGCTGTTGTTACCTGAATGTCCCAGGGAGGGCTGTGTGGGAACCCTTAGCTAGGTACAAAGCATTTCCCAGAGCAGGTTTTCCACTCCTCCATGCCTGGAGGCAGGTGCTGAACCACATTCCACCAGTTGTCACCGAGTTTGCATTTCTCAGTATGTTACTTCACCTTGCAAGATCATTTGAGCTCCCCTGTAGTGTTTGACTCCCTGCTCACAGGGATCCTCCCTCCCTCCTCCAGTTTCCCATTTCCTCTCATATTGATACCCTCCCAAAGCTGCTCACCCCTCCACATCCTCCTGTGACCTTCCTGGTCCTCCCACACTGTTTTGGGTGGTGGTAATTTCTGGAGGCTCTGTAACAGCCTGCAGCAATGGGGTATATCAACACACTGGGATAACATCAGGGAGCAGCATATCTGCTGGGTCTCCACCTGGGACAAACGTGGAAGAAAAATCAAACAAAAGCAAAAGGAGATACAAGTGATCGAAATCCAGATGAAAAGACAAAAGCACCTCTGGGCCACAGCTCTTCATGATCTGCTCAGACTCTGCTGCATCCCGAATCGTGCTGCCTTGCTCCCTGATGTTTTTTCCTGGTGTGTCAGCTACAACATGCTGTGTGTATGTGTGTCTGCTCACCTACACATGTGTATGTCTGTGTGTGCCCCTGTGCACGTGAACACATGCATGTACAGGAGGTTATTTGCTGCAGCAAAAGCCATGGGACATATCTAAGGACAGGGCCAGGCTGTTGTTAGCTCAGTCCATAGTTAAACCTTACCCTGTGTGAGCACCCTTTGCACAAAGTTGTCTGTGCAAGACAGTCATGACCCCCGTAAACCTCCCTGCGACTCCTTTCCTGCGACTGTGCAGGGGTCGGAGCGCTGCCACGTGAGGGCTGCAGTGGTGGCTGCGGTGAGTCAGCAGCGGTTTGCAGAGCTGGGAAGGAGCGGTCCTCACAAAGAGAACCAGAAATCGTTATTTACATCAGTGGACTGTCAAATACGTTGGCAAAGATAAATGATCCTGCATGCGTGCTCAAGGTATGCAGCTTTTCCTGTTTTCCTGCTTCTCTCAGACCAGCACAAGTTTGGTGCTTAGGACTTTAAATCAGAAGGAATCATCCTCTTTTATCTGACCATAGGTGCTGTTCCCAAGCCACATCACAGCTCCACATAGTCATCACCACTGGTCATCTTTGTCTCTCCTGCTCTCACCACACTCTATATTCCAGACAAGCAAGGTCACACAGATAAGCTCTGGGATGAGAGATGCAGGAGACCTGAGTTCCATTCTTCATTTAGCCGCATGTTTTGGGCTTGACTTTGACCCTTGTCTACCCATGGGTGGTGCAGGACCAGCAGTTCTTCCAGCACATCTCCCCCTTGCCTCTCTCTGCCCCCAGAGGGCACACAGGAGATTGCCCACTACCTCTTAAAGCAAAATGACTTTTTATCATTGCTGTGTGAGGGACCCAGCTCCAAATTCTCTCTAAACACTTGCTTTAAGAGCTTATGTCCCTAGGTGACCAGATGAATCAGGAGACTGGCAATATTTTGCAGAGGCTGCAAATCTACCCTCTATCTGTCTGCAGTGAGTATATTAAGATGTAGTGGGAACAAGATCCATCTGCCAACATCAGCATTGCTAGCAAATGAGGTAGGAAACAATGGAGAGGGACTTCTTTGCTTTCTGTGCTTTTTGATCTAGAAAAGCAGTAACACACTCATTTAAGCAGGCACAACCCTTTATCCTAGAAGTCAGTCTGGCAGAGGCAAAACACAGAAATTTCCACACGTCAGCGGTGATTTTGGTAGAATGGTCCTGCTGACACCACGGGGTGCTTGGGACAAGCTGACATGTGAGCTCTGATTCATAGGAGTCCTTGGGGGAAGTTCACTTCTAAGCCAAAGAAAAAAACCTATCATCACCTAGTCAGGAGCAGAGCGTGCACAGGGGTCAGCCACTGAGTACGGGGCAAGCAACGGGACCAGTCTGCTCACTGGGGTGTTAAATGCGTAGACTACCTGTTGGGCAGTACATAGAAGTCAGAAAGTAATTCAAGTATTTCAACTGTGTATTACATTATGTTATGTTAGAAAATCCTAGCAAATGTACTATCCACTATGCCAGAGTCTGCCATTCATAAGGATTTTTACCTATGACCTCCTCTTGTTCCTCATACGGGCTTGGCTTTTGGGACAATTGGCCCAGGGGCAATGTCAGGTATAAGCTTGAGGATTTAACAGCCCAGTTCTTAAAGAGCTGGCCACCATAGCCGCTCCAAGCCAAAGCATGCCACTTGTCATCAATGCATGCAAGGCACATGCATGGCAAGGCAAGACAAGCCCTTGTGAGCACCCATTGCCGCCCTAGTGCTCATCCCTGCCCGCAGCTGGGAAAGGGCTGTGCCAACCCTGGGGAGAAAACACTTGGGTCATTTGTAAACACTAATTACAACCTTAATCTTCTCTCTCTGGAAACTTTGTCCCTCTTACACCCAATTGTCCTCTTGCAGATCTCTACAAGCGGCAAAGATCCCAGCAGTGCTCTGCAAAGCCCCAGCAACGCCTGCAGTCAGGAGCCAACGTGACCCCACCGGCACCTGTCACCGGCCATGACACCTTCTTGTTCAGCCTCTGTCTTGGCCAGTGGGTTTCCTGGCACTTTGTGACACTGGAGCACACCTTCATAGGTAATATTACATTTGTCTCCATGGACGAAGGCAGGCTGCGCTGTGTCACCATGGAGCCGTGGTTACAATCCTCCTGGTCTGGGGGCTCTATCAGCCCCTGAGAAGCCACTCGAATGCGAAGGGCACGTGAGTTTGGAGTGTGAAGGTCAAGATCATTGCAGTTAGGCTGAATTTGAATAATCATGCAGATCTGAATAAATGCCAGAATTGGGCTTTTATTTGAACGTTCCTTAATTCTAGCTATATAATTTCCTCTGCCTAACAAAACATGAAGTCGTGCAGCTGCCATTAGTTACTGACAAACTGATAAACAATTCAAGATGCTTTTCAATAGCATTTTTTCTCAGTTTCTAGAGCTGTCTGCCTTCCCAGCTAATGTTACATCATTGTTGTCTTTAATAATTTAGAGACCATCCTACTTACGCTAATGCAATTGTCGTGTTTGGCTGTCAGAGCAGGAACAGTGAGCAATGAATCACAAGTCAGTAATTTTCTGTACTACTTATTTGCCCAAATTTTTCAACGTTAAGAGCTTAAGGTGTACGCTAGGCTCATCCTTCCTTGTCTTTAGGAGGAATCAGAAGAATTGCTCATGGGTTTCCAATTCATCTCCTTCCTGTCACCCAGCCCTTCTGTTGGTTTGGCTGAGAAGCCTCATGATTTTTTTAAGGGAACAAGAGGATTTGGCCCCACACCACGTGCATGTGGAAGGGCAGGTGCCTCAAATATATTAAGCTTTTACCCGTCTCACAAAAATAAGTGCATACAGAGAGAGCTCTAGTTTGTGTCACCGCTTTGGGAAACTTAGTGCTTTTTGGAAGTCAGAGAAGACACATGAAAAAGAACTGGAGCCCAGCTAAGGGTGCCAGAGAGCAACAGGGATGGGAGGTCAGCACACAGATAATGTTGAGGGAAGCCAAAAATTATAATCAATCTGTCACCATCACACTTGTCAATGAAGGAATACTGCTTTGGCTCAGAAACAGGTACTTATTGCCATGTAGATATTAAAAAGGAAAAGCATTTCAGGTTTCAAAGGGCAGCCTCTTTCCTCCGTGAATTGTTGCTGTCTGATCATGCATAATTCAATGGCAGAAGAAAAATGACAATTTATTGGAAGGAAAAATATGGGGAAAAGTCAACAGAGAACCATGAAATTGAATTCCTGCTACAAGTTTCAAACATTCATTACAGAAGTTAATGAGAAAAAAAAATCCTTTAAATATTTCCAAGCAATTAATGTAATAGAATATCTTAATTTTTTATAATCTGATTCTATTACTTTAATTCTGGTTTCCTTGTATGGCCAGACCAATAGAAAAAAAACAGATTTTCTCCTTCTTTTCCACTGTATTATTTGCTTGCCTTTAATACCAAGTGTTTTGACAGTGTTTAACAGCGCAGATAAATATTTGCATCTGATTTATGGACCTCATTTTGCCTGTCATCCGAAAGGTCAGAGTCAGCATGGTTTTGGTCGGGTAACCTCCTTGAAAGAGCAGTTGTGACAGCAGCAGAAAAACGGGCCAAGTGCTGCAGAGCTGTGGCTGCCCCATTTGCCATCACCACTTGGCAGGGGATGCATGGGGGGCTCCCACAGCAGGGCTGTCACCCCCCATGCTGAGGGCTGCATGGCTCCTGCCTCCCAAAGCCTGTGAGGGGTGCTGGGGTGCACTGTACCGCACAGGGTACACGGTGTTGTGAGGGTGCACGGTGCTGCACAGGGTGCACGGTACGGTAGAAGTGTTTGGTGCTGTGAGGGTGCATGGTCCGGTAAAGATGCTCGGTGCTGTGAAGGCACACGGTCCGGTAAAGGTGCACGGTGCTGTGACGGTGCACAGTACGGTAAAGGTGCTCAGTGCTGTGACCGTGCACAGTCCGGTAAAGGTGCACGGTGCTGCACAGGGTGTACGGTCTGGTAAAGGTGCACGGTGCTGCACAGGGTGTATGGTTCGGTAAAGGTGCACGGTGCTGCACAGGGTGTACGGTCCGGTACTGGTGCTCGGTGCTGTGACGGTGCACAGTCCGGTACAGGTGCTCGGTGCTGTGACGGTGCACAGTCCGGTACAGGTGCTCGGTGCTGTGGGGGCGCTCGGCCCTGTCCGTGTGCCCCTGGCGGTGCCCGCGCCGCCGCCGGCCGCTCCGCGAGGTGGCGCTGCAGCGCGGACACGCGGTGCGGGCGCCCCGCTCCCAGACGTCACGCGGCGGGGACAGGCCGGGCCGCCGCGAACCTCAGGCCTCTCTCGCACTTCCGCCCTTCAGGGGGCGGAGCCAGCGCCGCTCTCGCGAGAACCGCGCGGCCCCCGCCCGCCCGTCCTGCCCGGAGGTGGCGGAGGCCACCCTGCGCTTCGCTGCCGCCGGCTCGGGGCGGCTCGGCCCGGCGCGGCTCGGTGCCGTCATGGCCTCCGACAGCGACACCGAGGAGTTCTACGATGCGCCCGAGGACGTGCACCTGGCGGGCGCCTCCCCCGTGCCGTGAGTCCGACGCGGCCGCCGCCCTCCCCTGCCCTCCCCGTCCTGAGCGCGGCCCTCAGGAGACGCGGCTGGTCCGAGCGTTGCGGCCGTTGGGGAGCGGCCGGGGGGAGGGAATGGGGCTCTGCCAGAGCCCGGTGACCCGCCGGGGAGCACGGGGGGAGCGGGTGCTCGGCCGTCGTGGCCGCGGCCCGGCGGGGCTGCCCCGGCGGTGGGTGGGTTGGACGAGCCCGAAAGTCAGGAGGCTGCGGAGAAATGGAGCAGTTTCTCGGTGTATTCCGTGAGGCTTGTGGGGAGGGCTGTAGCCATTATCTTGATGAGATCATATCTGCCTACCTCGGGCTGGCAACATGTAGTTTTTAGAAAAGATGTGCGCAGACGAGATCGGGACCGGCAGAACTAATGAAATATGGTAAAATCAACAGAGTTTTCAGAGGAAAAATAAGAGAGTGAGCTTCTTCAGCAACAGGCTAGCAGTTTCTCTGTGTAAAACAACTTATGGCGTGCTTTGTTATTTGTTTTTAACGGTGTTGTTTCAATGCTCTTTGTATTTAGCCAGTGTATGGCTCTGTGTAACAAAGTTTTGACAGCATTTTATACCGTGCTACTGACATAAAACTGTGTCACCATATTGTTGATATTAGCAAAGTACGCTCCCTCTTTTAAAATTGTAAATATATCTTTCTGGTTGTGTTCTAAACCGCTGATGATTTCTATCAGTTCTGTTTCTCATGTAGTCTGGACCAAACCTCTCCATTTTATGACCTTGCAAGATGAGGTTTCATGTAGCTTGTTCAAAGAGCAATAAGATATGGATTGTGGGATCCATCCATTTGAAGCTTTAATAATTTACTAAGGGCTTGTTTTAATCTGTGTGTCAGTGGTCACTGGATGTCTAGAACAAAGGAAAGACTAGATCTGTTCTCCTCACCCACACATCCTGTATCAAAGCTTTTCAGAAAGTAGCTTTTTAGGTAGTCTGGTGAAAAGTGTATCTTGGCGTACAGTTCCACAAGATGTGGGAAGCCAAATTAGCAGCGCTTGTGCCAAAATGGGGTTTTGCTCCAACTGCTTTCCTTGCTCTGGCACTAGTGATCATCGGACTGTTCTGTGATTTGCTTCAACTCAAAGTTATTGAAAACAGCTGAAAAACAGAATAGTTTTAGCCGTTTCTAGAAGTTAGAACAGCTGGAACCTGTCAGGGTGGGGACAGGAGAGGGTGGAGGTGTGGGATTTGTGTGGTTAGAAGCCACATGCAGAAGTGGGGGGCGAGATGATTTGGTGGAAGTGAGCCATTAAATCTGGCCCAACCACACATCCTGACTTCTCTTCAATACAGATAATGCTGTATGTCCTGACTTTGCAGGTTTCTCCCACCTGTATTTAAACAGAACTTGATAATATGAAGTCATTCACTAGAAATTAAGATGAAAGATGCTTTTAAAATTTCTGTTGCTCTTCCATAACCTATAAGGAAGCATCATTGACTCAGTAAAATTCTGTCAGCTTGAGTCAAGTAAGGAAGTGATCTCGGAGGGTTTAGTTTGCAATACAGATACTGAATCTGTAATTCAGTCTGCTATTGGGCCTATGCTAGCTAGTATTTTCTCTAAATAAGCTTTGAGATTTCTTAAGAGCTAATTTCACATTTACATTGGACACTTCTTGGAAGCAGGCTTGCAGAACGTAGTTCTGAGACCTGTGCATGTGTAATGATGTGGAGTTGGGACCCACAAAAAAAATCAAAACCTTCCTGTGGGAGGAAGGGCAACTGAAAATAAGTGCATATTGCCCTCTGCAGTGTGAGACATTTCATTGTGCATTCAATCTTCTGATGATCATCAGAAACACCTGGGAATCCTTTTTAGCAGCATGTGCTATAGCCATCCTGTAATTTAGAGGAATAAACTGACACATTAAGAGGGAAGTCAGTTTTTAGAAAAAGAAAACATGAAGTAAGGCACACCTGTTTGGATGCAGGCATGTGGCAGACCCTCTTATTTATAAGAAAAGTTGTCCACCCACTCTGAAATCAAGAACTGCCAAACCTGATAGTGTGAATGTCATATGCCTGACAGTAAGCGGCAAGTTTATTCCTAATGTACTCGTATCCTAAAGATTGTTATGAGCAACCAAACAAAAGGCACTGGATTCAAGAGCTGGTGTAGCTAATGAGAAATATCCTCTGCTATGTTAAATTATTGAATTCTGACTCCAGTAGTTCTATCTTTGTGAAGTTGCATCAATGTTTGTTTGTTTCCTGAAGAATCTCGTTTTCTTCTTTGTAGGAAGTTAGGTAACATTAAGTTGTGCCCTCTTGACACATGAGTCCTTCTTAGTATAATATGACTTGTTTGTTGATGTGTATTTTAGGCAACATGCAAAACTGATGTTGGCAGCAAACGGATGGAGTGTGAAGCGTCGGTTATGTTGCTGTAGTGACTTGCAGCACTGCAGCCAAGTTCTGCCCTCTGGTTAGCTGAAGTTCCCAATCGCTCTCCAGAGGCAGCCCAAAGAGTGCATTGCAGTAACGAGTCCTTGTGGTTTGGGAGGTGTGGACTGCCACAGAGGGCTGCATCGAGAAAAATTGTAGCTTCCAGGCCAGCCATAGGTTAGAGGGAGGAAAATGTGACTTGCCTTTGCAAGCTGAAGTACAACAGTAAATAAGGTTAGTGGGCTGGTTGCTGAACCTGTATGTTCTGTGCAGTGTACTGCTACTATACGTACACTTTAAACCTCTTTTCATCTTCCTGTTAGCACACCTGCTTTGTAACAATGTACATCCTCGCAGGAAAGCAGGCAGTGTGCTCCTGGGATTTGACCAAGGCCATTCATTCACTTTTTTTATGGACTAAATGTTTTGTTTTCGGTCATAAAACTTAGCAACAGTGTGGTGAAAGCATTAAGTTCTTTTTTCAAATAGGTACTAGGCGGGAGCTACCTGATAGGGGGAATGTCAGCTTCCTATAGTCTAGTCAGTATTAGGATGAATGTGACAGCTGAATAAATACCAAAAAAAAAAAAAAAATCTTCAGGAGTTTATTTGACTTTCAGATTAATCAGGCATCTGGTTATGTTTGTGCAGGTGAAATGGGATTTTTTGTTTGATCTTTGTGGATAACCTTGAACTTCTCCTTTGTTAAACTGGTGTTACAGTGGTATTATGTAAGAAAACTTGTAGATTGCATTTCACATAAAACAATTCTAACAAGATTTATTGTTATCAATTTGTAAATCCCACTATTTACTAAACAGTCTTACTAGACAACAAAATTAAGTTTTTGCCTTAAGTTTTCTGTGGCATCTCTCAGTCTTGATGTTCTGCCCAATAGCTATCACAGCTATGTTATATTCTATACCTACTATCTCTGTAACCTTCATCACTTGAGCAACTTTTGCCCAAGGTAGAGCTTGAGAGTGGGAAATAACATCTGTCTCAGTTTGAGTGCTGATTTTCTACAAAACAAATTAACTAAAGAGGTCTGAAAGAGTACAATGTCTTTTGAACCTCATATTTTGTGTTACCAGTGGAGGAATTATTTGTCTGTACCACAAGTGAGGTTCTAGTTGGCGCTGAGTGTCACAATAGAAACCTAAAGTATCTATTTGCAGTTGAGGGATTTACATTTTATTTAGATTGTAAAGTTGTAGCAGTGCCTTGTAGAATAGGACGCTATAGCTTGCTGAAGCCTAAGGCATTAATGTTGCAATTATAAATACTCATTGTTAAAGTCATCTTGCGGATTTCATGAACTGACACACATTTCTGCCACTCTTTCTAAGGAAATCAGAGTTCATAGTGGAACTGAAAATGTTTCAGTAACCAGAAACTCAGCACAGGCTATGACCTTTCCCTACAGTATATTTTGGAAGACAAAAGATGTGATTGTTTTTTTCAGATCAAAATACTGATTTTGCTCTTTTTTTTTGCACATTGTTATTAGCACCTTCTAGGAGAATTATGCCTCAAAACAGTATTATGGATATTGTACATCTTAAGTGTCAATATCTGGACAGAATCATCTAGGTTTAAGGTATTAAATTAGTTATGAATGATAAGTCATTATATATCAGTCCACTGTACTTTAAGTTTACTTAACTCTGCTATATAAATGTGATTTTATTTTTGTGATGAAATGCTTTTAGACAGTAAAGAGAAGAACTGAAATTCCTAAAGATGAAATTGAAATAGTTTTCTTTTTCAGAAGCTATTGTCCCTTGAAACCATCATTTTGGAGGCAGGAGGGGCCAATTAGTCTGAGAAGTCTATATTTGTCTGTATTGCTTGGTACAAGGTGATACTCAAAGTTTTTGAGTGTCACTGACCTTGGTAGCCAGCTGGGATACTTGTACAGTCCAGGCTGAAGTTCATTTACACAGAATCACAGAATGTCAGGGATTGGAAGGGACCTCAAAAGATCATCCAGTCCAATCCCCCCACTGGAGCAGGAACACCCAGATGAGGTTACACAGGAAGGTGTCCAGGCGGGTTTGAATGTCTACAGAGTAGGAGACTCCACAACCCCGCTGGGCAGCCTGTTCCAGTGTCTGTCACCCTCACTGAGAAGAAGTTTCTTCTCAAATTGAAGTGGAACCTCTTGTGTTGCAGTTTGAACCCATTACCCCTTGTCCTGCCACTGGTTGCCACCAAGAAGAGCCTGGCTCCATCCTTGTGACACTCACCCTTTATATGTTTGTAAACATTAATAAGGTCACCCCTCAGTCTCCTGTACTCCAAGCTAAAGAGGCCCAGTTCCCTCAGCCTTTCCTCATAAGGAAGATGCTCCACTCCCTTCAGCATCTTTGTTGCCCTGTGCTGGACTCTTTCCAGCAGTTCCCTGTCCTTCTGGAACTGAGGGGCCCAGAACTGGACACAATATTCCAGATGTGATGTCGCCAGGGCAGAATAGAGGGGAAGGAGAACCTCTCTCGACCTACTAACTAGGAAGCTTTTAAGGAAGTAATCTGTAATTTGGTTTCTGCTTGTGACTGACAAACTAATAGAACCGTAGAATAGCCCAGTTTGGAACAGACCTTGAAAGATCATCTGGTCCAGCCTTTTATATATGAGTAAGATCCTGTAGTCAGAGTAAGCAGTGTAACTCAATATTTAAACATGTTCTAGAATTCTTGAAATCTTGTGGGAAATATAAGTTCAGGTTATAGTTGATCATTCACTGATTGGATTGAGTGGTGACTTGAAGAGAAGTAATTATCTGATACCATTCCCCTAAGATACCCTGTTCTTTCATGTAATTAGTGAAATGAGAGGTTATGTGAGTGGATGCTAATGCACATTCACTGTTTCAGAGTATGCATTTTGGAAAGTAATGCAAAACTAGTTCCCTCTTGTTATAATGTAAATACTTACATTTATACCCAGTGTCATGATTAGAAACAAGACCTTATGTTTACTGGAGAGGCTGAAGGGCAGAGTGGCTGTAATAGTGTTGACTGTACAGAGTAGGGTTCAGGTACTTGGTTTGCAAACTCCTAGAGTATTTGTGCCTCTGCTCTCTGAGAGTTTTGGTTTCTTTGATGTCCACCCTGTGCTACCTGTATACGCTAACTTTAAATTCTCTGTAATGTTAAATGTTTTTAAATCTGTACTTGGAATAGCATCAGTTTATTAGAAAAGGGTGATAGAAATATAATTTCTAGAAGATTCTGCTGAGAAACTTTCAGGGATTGTAGAAACTGTGGATCTGCGCATTCTGGATAGCTGAGAGCTTTATTTGGAGCCTTTTGTGTAAAGGAGTGGCAAGAGAAGCGTTCACTTTGCTGGTCTAATGCATCAAGTATACATGCACCATAAGGGAGGGCTGTACTCTGGACTATTTAATTTGAAACTTACTGTCAAGGGAATTTTTTTTGGAGCTCTATTTAAGTCTGTCTTCTTTTTCAAACAGATCACCAACAAAAGTTGGATCCTGTGTACTAAAGGTGAGTTTCTTCTTCAAATCAAATACTTGTTGATTAACAAAATGTGGAGCATTTCTACCTAAATCAGATGTGCTGCGGTAGCTCTAACATCTGCACAGACAGGAAATTATAGGCTTTTCTTGTCACAGGTAGCAATTGTGTTTGTCTCTCGAAGTTCCAACTTTTATTTAGGGTATGTTAACATCTCAAAGCTAATTTTAATCTGAAATATATATGTGCAATTTAATTGAGCTCTACTTAATTACTAGACTACCGGCTTTCAAGTGATTTGTGAGCCGTGAACAAGTCTCTGCAGCACTTGGGTTTTGGTCTCTATTTATATGAAATAGTTGTCTTTGCTCTTTTCTGGCTTCAAAATAAGAAAAATCTTAGTGTTTGTAGTTCAAAAGCCTTCCCTCTAGGTTATGTGAAGATAAAACACTATATTTAGCTTAATGAGACAGCGTTGCCGCGTCCCACGCAGGTAATTGGTATGCTGCATCTGCACATAGTGTGTGCCGGATTGAGCTGCACTGTCACTGAGTGAGGAGTTGGAACCTTGTACAATTAAGTCTCATTTCCCGGTCTGAAAAGGCCAAAGGTGATGCTGTGCAACACTGTTAGACAGAGTACAGAAGGCTTGATGTTTTGTCTGCAAGGTGTTGGGAAATCGTAGTGGAAACAGCGTTTCTGATTTGTCAGCAGCACTCTGCTGTAATCAATAACATTTTTACAGTGATACCATATCTTATGGTATCTGTTATGCAATAGGGACTTATCCCCTATTTTGTGTTCTGGTTCATGTCCAGTTGATTGAGTATTACATGTGTAAGCCTTTCAAGAAATGTCACTCATTCTGACTAAACTCAGTACAATATCTTGTTGACTGAATTATTGTATTAGCTATGAAGTTCTGTATGTTGCTTGTAGGTTTTTTAATTTTAAGTATTTCATAAGTCACTTGTTCAAAGCTGAGTTTTTGAAGGTGGAAAAAGCACTTCTCTACTTGGTACCATATCCATTGAGTGAATGTGTGACTAATGGTATAGTTTGCCTTGGAATGGGTAAGAAATGTTTCCAAAGTCCAAAGTTTAACAGGTGTGCGAGTTTAATGTCAATAAAATTAGAAATTAATATAATGGACTTCTGTAGACACTGATTACACTTAAGTGTTTAATCATACCTTTGAAGATATCTTTTAGTGATAAGGCAAAGTAGACTTGCATTTAGATTAGAAAAAAAATGTGGAAGGATGGGGATGGAGTAGACAGGGAGGAAGAATTTTTCTGTAACTGCAGTTGTCTCTGTATGATATGCTATATTTCTTGAGGTCAGAACTCTCAAAGATGGATGTCTAAAAGCTTTGTGTGGGTTTTTTCAAACATGTTATAGTATGTTAGTATGCCATAAAGGTTCTGTTTGACTAGCTAAGTGTCTAAAAAAGTCTAAGGAGAAATTTCTTGGATATCTGTACTAGACAGTCACTCTAAACCTTGTCAAGGTCCAAAAATATATGGAGATGTTTTGAAAAATACCTGTTTACTATGGAGATCGGATATCTTGTGCATATCTAAAACTGTATAAGCAGAATTAAATTAATAGCCTAACAAAAAGAGTTTATAATGGTAACAGCTAGTCTTTGGGGGCTTTAACATTGTGAGACAGGTGAGGACTGCTGACCTCAGCAGAAGAGAGTTTTGTGTCTGACAGGAAGGAGTAGAACAGCAGTTCTGTATCTAAACTCGGAATCGGCTGAGTTTTGTTTGTTTTTCTTAATGCTTTAAACTCAGTGAATTAATTCTTTGAGCCAGTTGTCAGGAGTTTTTTGTGAGACAAATACATGCTTTTATCAGCAGCTTTGGTCACCAAATAGACTGTGCAGGATAGTCAAACAGTGGAACAAGTTGCACAGAGATGATGTGTGGTCTTCATCCTTGGATATAGTCAAAACCTGATTGGACATATCTCTGAGCAACTTGTTCTAGTTGGCTCTGCTTTAAGGACTACAGGATCACCACAGGTCCCTTCCAAGATCAAACATACTATCCTATTCTCTGTTAGCTATTGCTAATGTATATGCTTTTATTTATTTTTTTAATTATTATTAAATAAGACTTAAAACTGTTACTAAGATTTGCTACATTATTTTGGCATGCAAGGCCACCTTTAGTGAACTGTTTTTCTTAATTCTTTATTTGGTAGGATATACCAAAGTGCTGATGCTGTTTGTGCATCTCAAAAATACACTTCTTAAACTGCAAGCTGACTTCACATCAGTAGTATGATATCCTGGTAGTGTTGATTTTACATATATAAAGAATAAATAGTACACTCAGCTTTGAATATTCATGCAGTCTTTCATCCAAATCTGCTGAAAATGTTTTTGTTTGGTGCTTAAATCCAGTTGTTTCATTTGTTCAGCTGCAATTTATTTAGATTTCAGAAGGATCTGCATGAAGATGACTGAAGGCAAAAGTATACAATGTGTGCTAGGAATAAACTGTAGAAACTAAGATTCCATGTCAGAACATCAAAAGCATATTTGTGGCCACTTGACAGATCTGCCTAATTTAACCTGGAGATTTCTAGAAAAGTTTGTTTTATATGTTGTGATAATACAGTTCTTGCATCCTTTCCCACACACTGATAAAGAAAAAAAATATTTTAATATAGATTGTCCTTGCTGCAGATTATTGAATGTGTATGTTTCTGTAAACTTCATGCTACCTTCAGTTTTATTTCAGTTAAGATTCAAGCCTCTTAAAGATAACTGCCTTTTTTGTTTAATAGTGTGCAGGCTTTCTCTGTGTCTATGGTTGGATGAAATACTCTTCATGCGCATGACTGTTTAAACATCTATCTGACAACAGTAATGTGTGAAAATGTAGCAGAATTCTTGTCCTTTGTACTATGTAATTTGTTGTAGATATATTTTTGTTAGATCACCTTGCTGAAGATCACTAAAATTATCTACAATTACTACAATTGTCTTATGATATCTACATTATTTTTACTATAGGATGTGGACAGCAAGCTACACAAAGCTGGAAATGAAACCTTTCTTCAAGAAATGAAACAAGATGATTCAAAAGAGGTTAGTTAAATATTGCTTTGTGCTGCCAGCACAACACTAGAAATATTAAATAATTTAATAATCGGTGTTCATCCTGAAACTAACAGAGGTTAGAATTTGTTGTTAATGTTAGTAAGAGTGTCCATCTAAAATGTAAATATGAAACTAAGAATTCTAAAAACAGACTTGGGTTTCAGCAGTGGTGAATTATTTGTGTAATTTACGGGGTCATATTTAGCAGCGCATGAGAACTCTGAAGAGTGAACAGCTCTTGTTTCATAAGTTTGTCACAAAGTACATTGTAGGGGAATGGAAGTCAGTAATTTCATTTCAATTGTCAGTTACACCTATTTCTGCACCTAGGTCTCCAGAATTTTTAAACTAAATATATTTTGTACACAAAGCAACTCTTCAGTGGAAGAGTTCTTGTGGGTTTTGTACAGACTGAGTGGTAAGTGTACCCTACAGTTGCCTGCTGTTTAACAGCAGAATGCTTTGGTGTTTTGCTTGTTCGTGGTTTGTTTTCTTTTTTTTAGATTATTGACAGTATTATAGAAGAAAGCCAGAAGTCACAACAATTGGATGATGATTCTTTAGCTTCTAGAGAAAAAGAACTGACCGTTCCAAGTTCAGATGCAAATGCTTGGATTTCTGGAGTAGGAATCATTAGTAGTATTCCAGAAGTATTAGCTGCTCAAACATCATTACAAGAAGACTCTAGAGAACCGATACATCAGAGCGTGTTTGAGGACACTGAATTGGAGTCAGGGAAGGTTTTGTTTGCTTCTGAGCAACAGGAAACTCATAAACTAACAAAAGTAACTAATGCAACTGACCACAAAACGGATGAAACTGAAGCACAGGAAGAAACATCAAAAAATGAGGACATAACAGATAAGAAAGAAGCAAATACTTTAGAACAAGTGGTTTCAGATTTATCTACCAAAGACCTTTCTACAGCAGAAGAAATGCCTCCAGCAAAACCACCGAGGCAGCTTACTGTAGAACCTGATATAGTTGCGAGCACAAAGAAGCCTGTTCCAGCACGGCCACCACCTCCAACACATGTTCCTCCTCCAAGACCACCACCACCTGCAAGGCCAGCTCCACCCCCCCGGAAGAAGAAGAGTGAACTGGATTTTGACGTGCAAAAACCTCTTTTAGAAGGCAAGTGTTCTATTTTAGATGGCTTGAGTTATCTGCATGGTTACTATTTTTATCTTTTGGGGAAGAATCATTCCATCTTGTAATTTTAGTTTAGTTGAAGTCTAGATGAGGAAAAAGAATTCTTCAACAATCTCAGCTTCTTAAAGTGGAGGAATATCCTTTTGCATTATGAGCGTTCCTAATTCATAGACTTTCTTGTAAACTAATGTTTCCTACCAAAATAGCTACTTCTGTAGCAAGAAGAAATTACCTCATCAATACAGAAACTAAAAGTTACTTCAAATGAAATGTGTGCAATCTGTATTTGCATGGAAATATAACACAAGATGTAGGCTTCATGAAAATGAGTAGTCCTGGGTTAGTAGGGAATGACTAAGAAAAAAATTGTTAATAAAACTTGAGAGGACTGGGTGTGAAATTGTGCCTGTGCCTCCAGCTATAAATGAAATACAGAATTGATAAGGCAAATTTGGTGACAGTTGATGTTAAAAAAAAAAATGCAAATTGTCAGAAAGGGTGTTCTAGGAGTATGATGTTAGGATTCTAGCTATCTGTAGACTATCTATATCAAGTGTTATGCTCTCCTTTCTAATATGAATGTCTTTTTAGTTTCTCGAGAGAACTTCACAGCTGGTGGTCTTTTAACTCCAAGCACAGTGACAGAAGGCATGCCCAAAGATTCTCAGCCTTCTTTGGATTTGGCAAGTGCAACTAGTGGAGATAAAATAGTCACTGCACAGGTATCAGGAAAAGATTTTAAGTTCGGTAACTTTAAAGTTTTCTATCACTTCTGTGTTACGCTGGAGATAACAAGTTCTGTCTGCAAAATTTCAGGAAAATGGGAAAGCAGCTGATGGCCAGACAACAAATGAAGTACTTGGACCACAAAGACCCAGGTCTAATTCTGGAAGAGAACTCACAGATGAGGTATTAATGAATGTGATCGCTACATAGTACGTTCTTGTGCTTGCTTTTCCAGCCTGTCAAATGGGTTGGAGTAGCCACACATCACTCTTTGCATCGCTACGTGTTGTGATGAGAGATGCAAACAGGAGTGATGACATGCTGGCTTTGTCCACCTAGGTGCTTTGTGGTCCCTGAGTCATATGTAGTATTAGTGTTTGAAAGCGTGAGCTGTAGTAGATCTGAAATGCCATGAGTTTGTGTTTGTAGCTATGCAAACACGTTTCAAGATTTCAACATGTGGGAGCACCAGCAAAGTTGGCATTTTGTCATGTTTCTAAAAGGAGAAGTCAGCTATAGGAGAATAATTTTACTATTATAGTTTCTTTAGTTAGTAACTTCCATTAATCCTAATGATCTTATTGAGCTGCTGCCAATTTATGTATATCTGTGTATAGTTTTTTTTTTGCTGCTGCTATACAGATGTGTGATCATAAGCAGATCATTAAATGCTCAAACCCTTTTCTTTTGTGTAGTACTAGTTAGCTCTAAATGCTTTTTCTCTGTAGGTGAAGGTTGTCTTTGACTAAATCTAAGCTACGGCTGTTAGAATATCTGAAACAGGAGGACTTCAAAATCTAATAATTGCATAATATGTTTGATATTAGCATGTTGGGCAGTGGCTCATGTCTGTACAGCTGCATTTCTGATTTATGAAGTTGAAGCTTGTGATGACATGTAATTGATCATCTGTGTATAGTGGTTGATAATGTTTGCACTAACATGCTAAAGGCAATTTTAACTTAGACTTTGTGAAATAAATCTGTAAGATCGGATGATTTATATTTTGCCCTAGGTTTTGGAGTCTGATCAAGTTGTCTTATTTTTCCGTAGGAAATTCTAGCAAGCGTAATGATAAAAAACCTTGATACAGGTGAGGAAATACCCTTGAGTTTGGCAGAAGAAAAGTTGCCAACAGGCATTAATCCCCTAACTTTGCATATCATGAGGAGAACTAAAGAATACGTCAGGTATGAGTGATGATAGCTTTCAGCTCTTTCTGATACTGTTGCTCTCATAGTTTTTGCATACATGGAAACAGCTCTTACGCAAGTAAAGAGTCCCAATCCATCTGTATCTGACAAATTTACTGCTAATGCCAGTTCCCTGTGAACTAGGCTGTTAATTGAGTTCTTTTAAGTTAACTGAAAGTTGATGATATTGCTTGAAACCGATAGGCAAGAATCTCTGAAAATCCAGCTGAACTGCAGTTAGCAATTGATATGTTAAATGTTGTCATTTCTATACTGAATTAAACAAAGTTCATGTTCAAGTACTATATGTTGTTCATTCTACCACCTCCTGCAGCTTTTTCAGTGTTTAATTTAGTAGACTTCAGTGCTCTGAAGATCTGTGGTCATAAGTATAGCTAACTGCTTTGAGGTTTTCCTATGCTTAACAGGGCTTTAGGCCCTTTTAATGTTTAAAACTGAGTCTATAAGCTTTGGTAGCAAAATACAGTTTCTTAATTATCAGGAAATTGTATGAATCGAGATGTTTTTTTCAAAACCTAGATTTGTGTGAATTATGCGTCAGATAATTTTAATTTTTTTGCCTTATTGTATTGTCAAAGAAAGCTCACTTCTGTAGAGCTACACTCTTCTGTGTACAAACTTCCGTTTCAGAATTAACCAGTATTAATTTGATCTATGAGAACAATGTGGCATGTTGCCAATTCCTAGTAATGTAGTGTATTTTATCTCCTCTTATCTCTCAGAGCATCACAATAATCTTTAAGTTTTGAATTTATGGGAATAATTTCTCTTTGGCATCTGGAGTATGTACGCAGTTTTAGTATCAAGATACCTTAGAACTGAAAGATGTGTCTTATTACTTGATTGGAAATACATGGATATGATGTTAATGTGGTACATGAAGGAACAAAGATGAATCCTAAAATGCAGCTCCTACTTTACTAATGTTTTATTCAATTTAGATAAATTATGATTTCATATTGAACAATCACTTCTGTATTTCCTAGTAATGATGCAGCACAGTCTGATGATGAAGACAAAATGCAGACGCAGCAAACTGATTCTGATGGAGGAAGGTTAAAACAAAAAACGTAAGATGCTGTTTCATGTCCCTACAAAGAAAAGGCAGGGTTTGCTTTTCTAAGCTGCAGCTCTCCTTTTGACTTTTGAACAAGTTACCTTTTAAGTACAAGTGCTACCTGAATTTACATAAGCCCGTTGCCCTACAGTTAAACTGAACATTACATTACTGCTGGCAAATTAAATGCTTATTTTAAGGAGCAGTAATGGAAAGAGATAATATTGCATTTCAAATCAAAACTATTGACTCATAATAGCAAAAAAATGAGAATTTGCCAGAATTATTTGTTGAAAAAGTGCCATTCCTTTTTAAGGACCCAGCTGAAAAAGTTCCTTGGCAAATCTGTAAAGCGAGCAAAGCACCTTGCTGAAGAATATGGTGAACGTGCTGTAAACAAAGTTAAGAGTGTTCGAGATGAAGGTTGGTGATGCTGAGTTTTTAATTTCTTTTTTTAACAGGATAAATCTGTTTATCCTTGGGTTTCTAGGATTCAAAGGTGTCTGAGGGACACGTGCTGCTGTATACTGCCACTGTACAGTTGGTGGCTTTTTAGAGTTGAAGCTTGTAGCTTGGTAGGCATTCTGAAACTTGCCAATTACAAGGATGAATTCTTGTAAAGTAGTAGTTGAGAGACCTTTTCAGCTAAACCAGTTGAATACTATAATTTTTACTGTGCTGTTAGAAAGCTGTCTGGGTAGCAAAATGTGAACCTTTTTTGAAAGTTGTTCCAAAAAGCAGCCAATACAATGAAATGGATAATTTTCAGCACACATTAAACTGACGTAAATCACTTAGTGCAGGATCTGCCAAATTTAAAACCCAGTGTAAAGAAAGGGGCAGAACAAAAATGGGTAGCAGTTCTTACTTTGAATGTTCAATATTTGGATTCACTACAACCTAAAATTAGTGTAGATGTATTTTAGACCTTGGTACAACACAGTATTCTTGTTTTGCTTAATAGCACCTATAAAAATTTGCTTGTTCAAGAGTAATCTGCTACCAAAAAGTATTGGCAAATGCTTACTAATAGATTAAATGTGTGCTGAGATATGTGCATCTGAATTTGTGTTCTTCTTAGTCTTTCACACAGATCAAGACGACCCCTCTTCCAGTGATGATGAAGGGATGCCATATACAAGACCAGTTAAGTTCAAAGCAGCACATGGCTTCAAGGGACCTTATGATTTTGAACAAATTAAAGTTGTTCAGGATCTCAGTGGAGAGCATATGGTAGGTCTCTGAAATTTCATCGGTGGTTTTACTGAATCTCTTCAGTGTGAGTTTCAGCTTTTAGTTTTCATCTGCTTGGTGACCTCCAGAGATTACTGCCAAGTTTATTCTTCAAGAGCAATTTCATTCTGGCAAGAAATTAAAATTTGGCTGGTTTGATCAGATCTTCAGGAAAAAGAAGTCTGTAGATACTCAGGCTTTAGGGATTCTCAAGAGATTTTCCTAGAAAGAGTTTTGGTATTGAGTGGTGCTTGGTTTCTTAGTTTCTGCAATTACAAATTCAGGCCGAAATAGGCCATGTTCCACTACTAGAACTGAGCACAGAGCAACAGTATTGACCTAGTCTGCCTGTTAGAGGTATGAACACCAGTATTGAACAGAAATAATAGGTTGTAGAGGCAAAGGTGCAGAAAGATTAATAGGGTGTGTGGATCAGGATGATAAGGAGGGGAGAGAGTGGGATATGATATTTGCAGACATGCCTGTGGAGAATGAGGCAGAAAACCTACCTATTCATCACTGTTGGAAGTGTGCAAGCTCCCCTGCAGAGTCTGAAACACATTCTAGTATTCCTGACTTCCCAGGTACTTCTGCTGACAGTAACTGTCTGACAATTGAAAGAGTTCCACATCTTTCAGTGTTAGGCTAAGGATAATGACCCACAGCAATCTGTTTGGTGACTGGAGAGTTCAGACTTGTCATCCACAACTTAAGTTTCCAGTCCTGCTGGTAATCCATCTGTGTTAGTTTCTATCATACCAGTATATGACTTCTTAAAACCTAGGAAATTCCCCAAAAGCATACTAAAAGAATGGTAGGTTGGTGGAGTCAAATGTCTAATAGCTGTTCAGTAAATAATAGGAGGAAATGGAATATTGCTTGTGTGGTACTGTGTTTTATTGACTACTGACTCTGGACTTTGCAATGAAGAAAGAATTGTTGCCCTCACAGGCTTTGCGAAATCCTCATACCAGTTCTGAATTTAACAAATGTAGTATTCATGTTGGTTGCTAGAATTGATGTAACCAAGCACAATTTCTATTAAAAAAAAGTGTTTGCACAGCTAGTGCTAACTTCATGTACAGCTGCAAGTACTTGCCAGTTTTACTAATTGAGTAGCAGGTTGTAAGTCACTCAGAACCCTGACTTGCTGACTGTTACTAACTGTACCAGTTTTCTGTAGAATGCTGTGGTAGCACTGAGCTCCGTTAACTCTTCACCTACAGTAATCTGCTTTGTGAGCTGTTTCTTTCAAACTGTCTTTGCAAGTATGTTGCACAATCCACGTGTCTTAACACTGTCTTTTCAGTGTTTTGACCTACAATTTATTTACTTGTGGTATCTTGTATATGTCCTAAATCTTGTCAGTTTACATTAACACAAAGGGTTTTTTTGTATGGAAAAAGGCTCTTTATGTAACTTAAACAATAATATTTTTATTTGGGCAGGGTGCTGTCTGGACAATGAAATTCTCTCACTGCGGTCGGTTACTTGCGTCTGCAGGACAAGACAACGTAGTAAGAATATGGGTTTTAAAGAATGCTTTTGACTACTTCAATAACATGCGAATGAAATACAACACAGAAGGTATCTTTCTATGCATCACTAGAGCTCTGAAACACTAGAAAATCTAGTTATTTGGGAACGTAGAGTTGACCATGGTGTTTCTGCCTGTATTGTAGGCCGTGTCTCTCCCTCCCCATCTCAAGAGAGTCTGAATTCCTCAAAGTCTGACACTGATGCAGGGGTACGTACACTGGGTGTTGGGGGAAAGAGGTGAGGGGTCGCACTGGTCTCTAATGTGCGTTTGGATAAAGCAACAATCAAGATGTGGCGTTAAAGAGTTCTTGGCCTTTGTCTTTGAGGCACAGACAAACTGTCTTATCCAAAGACATATTCAGTCAAATACTGTTATTCCATGTGTATGGGGTGCAAGTGAGAAAGTACAACACTAAACTTAGTGCATTACAAAAGGCGCATAGCTTCTCTGTGGCCCTTTGTCAGAGTAGATTTCCAAGTGAAATGCTAAAGGGGAAAAACCTACATTATTGAATTTCCTGTCTTAATGTTTTGCCTCAGAGCATTACTTGCAGTTAACATCTGACTTGATGATGTCTTTTCTGAGGAAGGCCAAACTCAACAATGGGATACTCAGAAACATAATAAAACCTGACATTTTTACATTTTTTCACATCTGTGTAGAATAAAATGGAACATAACTGACCAAAGGTATTAAGACACTGTTCCTTGTAGTGTGTTGAGAAGCTTTAGTAAACCTGCCATTAAAATTAATTTATTTACATTTTTTTCTATTTTTGGTTTCCAGTAGTGTAAGAAATAGATGACAAAGCAATAGCATTATTTAATGTGCACTACTTGGGTGGGGGGGCTAGGAGGGGGCCTAGAGTCTTTCCTTGCCTTAGGTAAGTGAATGGGCTTGCTTAGCCACACGCACCAGGTGTGTCATCTTGAGTGGTTTTTTGGTGGAGAGCTTTTGTATAGGAATTTCTAGGGTATTTTTTATTTTGCACCTGTTTATTCTGAAAGGGTCTCTTGTTAGGAAGTTATCATTCTTGATATGCACTAGAAACATGGAAACTTTAACTGCAGTTTATGTTCTAAATTGGAATGCAGTTTTCAAGATTGATACATTTTTTTCCAAAAGCTTACCTTCAAATGTTTGCTTAAATTGCTGTCAAGCTTGTCCCATTGAATAAAAGCTGTATGGATGGGAAATGTGGAGCTTCTTTATTTTGGAATTTCAATATGATGTTTCACAGACTTGAAATCTACTTGAAATCTGTTTTGGTTGTTTATTACTGCAGTGTTGTTTATTTTAAAGTCATAAGAGTTGTTCTTTAAATTGTTATTGGTCCTGTACTTTTCATAAGCAGTAATTGCTTTATTGCTATTTTTTCCAGCTAACATTTTGTAATGTTTCTATACACTTTTCTGATAGATTTGCAGTGGAGTTGATGAAGACCCAGATGATAAAAATGCCCCATTTCGTCAACGACCATTTTGCAAATACAAAGGGCATACAGCAGATCTTCTTGATCTTTCCTGGTCTAAAGTAAGGCACCTTAATACAGCCTACACGGTTCTCCTGTCCTTTCATTGTTTCCTTTTGTCAGTTACCATTGGAACCATGCATCTAAACAATATGAAACATATTGAAGTTAAGAGAGAAGATTTTTAGAGACAGTGCTTATTCCAGCTGAAATAATTGGAATAAAATGAACAAACTTCTCTGGCTTCTCTAATTAAAAGCATTCTTAAAAAAAATCAATACAGTTTTAATTTTAAGAACAGTCTGGCTGAAGGATCTTAGGCGGGAGTGACTCTCCCTTCTTTAGAAGCCTGTTGTGCCGTTTTTTTTCTCCAAATACTTTAACTACCTTCCAAGTATTCATTTCTGTTGAGATTCTTCCAGAAAACTTTCTGTGATTGAGCATTAGTGTGCTTGGCTTAGGGAAAACACCGATTAGTAATGATAATTTGGATAAAACATTTTATGTTAAAGGTTAAAATGTTAAATTTCATGGCAACAAAGAAACTACCAGAGAAGTTAATCGACTTTGCTGATCAGATTGCTTCTGTATTTTCTGTTACTTTTGAGTCTATTAATAACCATGGAATGCTCTTGTTTCACAGAATTACTTCTTGCTTTCGTCTTCTATGGACAAGACTGTCAGATTATGGCACATATCAAGAAGAGAATGTCTCTGCTGTTTCCAGCATATAGACTTTGTCACCGCTATAGCATTCCACCCAAGGGTAAGTGTAGTTGCTGTCTTTCTTCTAGGGAGGCAGAATTTGAAATTACAGGAGTATTCCCCCTTTATTTTTAGTTTTTTAAAAAATGAATAATAGAGTTTGTGCACTTTAAAAATATCCCTATTGGATAATACTCTGGAACTTTAAGTATTCATTAAACTTCACCAGGAGTGTTCCTGTGGTTTAACTGCTTGTAAGCATGATTTGGAAAGTCAGTTATCTATTGGCTATAACATTATAGCTGATATAGTTTTGAGTAGCTTTGTGAAAAGTCTGAATTTCCAATGACAAATATTGTGACTAAATGCTAGTGGAAAAAATTGTAATGAAATATAGCACATTGTCCAGAAACCACAGAATCCTTGGGAATGTTTAAAACTTGCAAGTATGTAACTCTCTACAGCCTGATCAAACTCTTGAGGCCTTCCTTGCTGTGAGCAGGTGAGGTGGACCAGAGACCTCCACAGATTACTTCCAACCTGTCTTATTTGATGTTTTTTTAAAAATACTGTAATATGTTCCCTGAACATAGGTAACTGGTAGATGCATCAGGAACTCTGAAAGGAGCTTTCAACCACTGACAAAGTTAGTATTTTTCTAACTTGTCTTGAGAGGGTAAAAAGTAATTGTGCTAACAGTGAACAGTTTTTGAACTTGAGGTGTACACCCTGTATGTGTGTAATCTTTTCAAAAAGCTATGAAATTGAACTTCATTTACCAGTGATTGTCTTTTCAGCCTTCTTAAACATTATGATGAACTTGTTTGAGAGCTCTTATTTAGGAGGTTCTGGAGAGAAGCTCTTTGGAAATGGAACAGGAAGGTTTTAAGGAAATCGGGACATACTCATAGCACAAGCTGAGATTAATGTAGTTTGTCCTCTCAGGATGACAGGTACTTCTTAAGTGGTTCATTGGATGGAAAACTCCGACTCTGGAACATTCCTGACAAAAAAGTGGCATTATGGAATGAGGTAGATGGGCAGACAAAATTGATTACAGCTGCCAACTTCTGTCAGAATGGCAAATACGCAGTCATAGGCACATATGATGGAAGATGCATCTTCTATGACACAGAGGTAAAAAGTTTTTTGAGACTGTTTCTTTTTTCATGTTAAATAACAAACATTTAAAAGTCATGCTTATTTAAATATCAAGAAACAAACCATTTGAACTTGAAGCAAAATAGTTTAAAGCTTTTACACAATTATTTCAAGTCAAGATGCATTTTAATATCTTTCCAGCACTTGAAGTACCATACACAAATACATGTGCGCTCTACCAGAGGCCGAAATAGAGTTGGAAGAAAAATTACTGGCATTGAACCCTTGCCTGGAGAGAATAAGGTACTGTCTTTCAGTGCAACTTTGGCTCAGTACTGGAGTCTGATGCTTAATAAGCTTGTGCTAAGTCTTGTTTGTAGTCACTGACTTAAATCAGCATCTTAACACTACTAAAATGAACACGAATCTTTGCTGATTTAGACTAATACAATACTAAATAGTGGTAAAATATACTTTTTTAAATGACACACTGATTAATCTAAAGGTCACAAAATACTTACAGATGGCTTTCAGTGAAAATTTCTTTAGCATAACCAACCTCTCGAATTTTATATTCATTTGGAAAAACGTGAATCTTACATCAACCAAGAAAAGCTCAGTTTGCTTATTGTCTTGGTTTTGGCTGGGATAGAGTTAATTTTATTGCTAGTAGCTGGTATAGTGCTGTGCTTTGTATTTAGAATGAGAATAATGTTGATAATACACTGATGGTTTAGTTGTTGCTAAGTAGTCAAAGACTTGTCAGCTTCTCACACTGTTCCTGTGCACAAGAAGCTGGGAGGGGGCACAGCTGGGACAGTTGTTCCAAACTGTCCAAAGGGATATTTGATACCCTACGACATCATGCTCAGTGTATGTTTTGGGGGAGGCTGGCTGGGGGTACCGCTGCTCAGGAACTGGCTGGGTATGAGTTGATGGGTGGTGAGCAATTCATTGCGCATCATTTTTTTAATATACTTCTTTACTATCACTGTTGTTATTATTTCCCCTTTCTGTCTTATTAAACTTTTTACCTTAACTCACGAGGTTTACCTGTTTTCTGATTCTCTTCCCATGCCACGTTGTGGGGAGGGTGAGTGAACGGCTGTGTGTGGTGTTAAGCTACCTGCTGGGTTAAACCACCACATTTATATAGCAGATAGTGGCCTCTGATCTGTGCTTCATGGTCATGAGTCTCCAGAAATTTACCTCACTAGAAGAACTGTTTTGCTATATTATTGTGGAATGTGTTCCAAAATATCCTTTGCAAATTGATGACTATTCTTAAGGCCCCCATTTTACTTCAGTAAAGAGCAGCTGTTCTGATTCAAAACAGAAGATGAGAGAGAAAAAAGTCATTGTCCTGAATCTTGTTTTGCTTCTTTTGACCTATTTTTTGATTTAAAAAGTGACATAGACAAAAAATAGAATTCTGACTGTTTAAATGAACTCTGTTCCTCTTCCTTGGGCATGCTAATGGTTTCCACTTCTAAATTTTATTTATTTCTTTTCTAGATACTAGTGACATCGAATGATTCCAGAATCAGGTTGTATGACCTAAGAGATCTGTCTTTGTCTATGAAATACAAAGGTTATGTCAACAGCAGCAGCCAAATCAAAGCCAGCTTTAGGTAAGTCAGTGTTACAGCAGTGGAATTGTTGGATTTGGGAAATGCTGTGGCTGAAGTACAGAGGCTTTTGTTTAAATCATCTGTTTACCTTGGTGTGTAGCTGAGCCTCTGAAATGTCACTTACCTCGCAATACAAATGTAACTGAAGGCTCTAGTCAAGAATGACACAGCTGCCCGTGAGCAGGGAGGTTCTGTGGACGAGTGAATCCTTTTCTGTTGATAGTATGATGCGCGTCCATTACTATTGCTGTAAATACAGGAACTGTGCTAGAACAGGTGGGGCTTGGATGCTGCATCTTTTCTCTCATCCATGATAAATAGGTTTTATTTCCTTAATTTTGTCAGGTGGTGTTGCTGGTGTGTTGGTCACCCACCTGTTGTCCTAGGTTGCTGGTCACTGCCCGTGTACCGTCACTGTCAGGCAACAGCCTACAAATCTGAGCTGGAATTATTTTTTTTTCTTTCTCCATGCTGGCCTAAGATGCCTTTCTGAGTTTGAGTATATTACTGTGACTGTCATGGAGATACTGGTGTTTAAAGTAGTAAAAGAAAGGGAGTAGAGGGAGAATATTTGTTCTATTCACTCTTTGAGTCTTGCAGAAGCCAAAGGGGAAAAAATGTTTGGTTATGTGTTTAACCTGGATGTTTGAGCAGAGAAGGGCAGCAGTGCTTAAGCAATGATGCCAAATGCAATCTCGATTGTCAGCTGTTGGCCTTTGAAAGCCCCTTTAAGGCTGACCCAGTATTTCCCAGAATGGCTGGCTCTGGAAGGGACTTCTAGAGGTCATCTTGTCCAGCCTCCCCACTAAAGATTAATTTCTCACGTTAAGTCATCTTTAGATACAGGGCTGTAGCATAGTTAGAGTTTAGATATGTAGCTTATTCATCAGTAGGTAAATTCAAAGTAAATATTTGACTTGTACTGTTTTGTCTCTATCAGTGTTCATTATACAGTCGTCTGGTTACAATCTGGTTGAATGCTTTTTATCTTACACCAGTGTGGATTTTTTTGCCTGTGATTATATTGTAAACAATTTCTGTTACTCTCTCAGGTATTCAGACAGGTTCCAGACTCAAACAGATGCAAATAGCATTTAAAGATTGTTGTTCTTACTAAGTATGGTTGTTAGACTAACCCTCTTCTATGTCAGAAGCTGCAGGAGAACAGCCTCTGTATATGCTATTCATGACTGGGAAGCTTGCATGCACAATCATTTAAGGACTATGTATTTTTTTTGAGATGCAGTCACTAAAATGAAGGATCAGTTTGAATTGCGAACTTAGCCTGATTGCACTTGTAAAGCTACAAGTCTTCCTAGGAGTTACTGTAACAGTTGCTTGCGAAGCTAAGAAAAGTGATGTGTTTTTCCTTCTTTGAATCCTTAGCCATGATTTTACCTACATTGTAAGTGGTTCAGAAGATAAATACGTTTATATTTGGAGTACATACCATGACTTGAGCAAGTTTACATCTGTAAGAAGAGACCGTAATGATTTCTGGGAAGGCATTAAAGGTAAAAATCAGTTTTTGATCCTTGTTTATTGAAGGTCATGTTATTTAAAAAATTAATTATTTTTATTTTCTAGTTTTTATTTGCTCAGCAGTGCAATTCATTTAGTTTGAAGAAATTATTAGCAAGATGCATTGTAACTGCTGGATTTTCCATAGGTAGACTGTCAGAAAACCTTGTCCACAGGAAACTCTCTACAGATGCATGATTGGGATGGCAAGAGACAGAGTAGCTAAGAGTTTGTCCAGCTTCAGTAGGAGATTCTGAATGAATATAATGTTTCCCTGGCAGAACTTGGTTGTGTAAGTGTAGTAATTGAAATAATTATCAATCCTTAGATCCTTTATGGAAAAGTGTCTTTGAAAACAAATGCAAACATTTAATTTTTGTGTCAAGATTAAAAAAAAAAACAAAAACAACTCATAGCTCCTACACACAGTTTTGGGGAAATATGGGACCATGTTTATATTAAACATGTTTTGGAGCTCTTGAGAGTTAGTTTTGGGCACTTACAGAAACTTCTGAGATCCCTAAGCTTCCAAAGCAATGACAATAGCTCCCTGAATGATGAGCTTACCTGGTGCCACAAGCACTAAAGTTCTTGGATATTTACTAACATTTATGCCTGCTATTCTTGTAAAATTAGCAATTCATTGGAACAAAATAATAAAAATTGGATTGTCTTTCTGAAGCGCACAATGCAGTGGTCACATCTGCGATTTTTGCTCCCAATCCTGGTTTGATGGTGTCACTGGAAACTTCTGAAAAGCAAGAAGCTGAAAGTAAGGGAGAAGATTCTGAAACATCAGATACCATACCCTCTGGTAGGTGTTTAAGGTGATCTCTGCTTGATACCACGGTACGAGAAGGAAAAGATTATGAAGAACACTTTGAATTAGGGAGGGGGGTTTCTTGAGATGAAAGTCCTTGCAGTGGCATGGATATATTTTCCCACCTTAGCAGTTGAACACTTTGGCAGCTGTTGCATTCTTAAAATCTGAAAGAAAGCAAAGTGAGGGGTGTAGCTGTTGTCCTGTGTACATTAGGATTATTTTTCTTACACTTGAGCTGTTAGGAGGTAGAGCTGTATCAATATATAGTAAAAAAGTTCATCTCCTAGAAATGCAGATGTGTTCTTGAAGTATTGGCTAGGTAACAGGAGTGGGATACAGGAAGAAGGGTGTCACAAGGACAGTTTATCTTTTAATGAGAGCTTTATTTATTTGTAATGAACTAACAGTTTACTCTCTTTCCTTATTAAAAGGAGCTTTGAAGACAGATCACACAGAAGTGCTTTTATCGGCTGACTTTACTGGAGCAATCAAAGTCTTCATTAACAAAAAGAAATGCGTATCTTAGTTGGTTTGAAACTGACAGCATAAAGCTATGGTACTGTGGGATTAAAATTCCATAAATAATGTGGGCAGAAGCAAAGTATCTAATATAATAATGTTACAGGGTGATTTATTTTTAAATCTTTTATTTTAAGGCTACTCAAATATTGGATCCTTGGAAAGCTGTGTCTACCTATTAACAACTGGGCTTGTAGAACGGAGAGGAATGTGTAAGAATAATCCTGCCAAACATTAGACTCTAAACTTTCTATGAACAGTTGTTTTGCAACGTAATTGTGAACCTGCACAGGTTTCTGCACGAAAACGTATTCACACATGTGTGTGCCTTTTGGTTACATGCACTAATTTGACTATATATCAAAAGGATTTTAGTGGTGCTTGTGGCCACTAGATGTCAGGGATGGGAATGGGAAGGGAGGGTTGGAGGTAGGGCTGGAAAAATGCTGAATGATGTAGTCTAATCTTTGCACAAAATTCCATTTGAGAAAGATCTTGAATTTGTAGTAGCTATTGTTCAGAATTTTAAGTTATGCAAGTTTTTGATGGGTCAGCAACCATGTGTAAATGTTTTTATAAATTTCTGAACTTCAGGACGTGACATTTTTTTTGTTGTCTTTTAATTGTTGTGGACTTTAGATTTCTTTCTTATATACAATTTTTTGCACACTGGAGCACAATACTTGTGTAAAAATTCTCTCATTCCTTGTTCACGGGCACCAGGATATATTCACGTTCCAGATAAAATTAAGCTGCATTAGAAAGTTCTTATATTTTACAACTATGTAAAATAAACTGTTTACATTTTTTAAGCATTGTAGCTTAAAGTTTTAAGTTCTTCTCATTTGTTTAGTGCCACTGAATTTTGAAAGTCTTTGTAAATATTCGTATAAAACACCTATGAAGTAACATTCTGGGCATCATAACCCATGAAATGTTATTGATGGTCAAGTGTTTCGGAGAACAGATGTATCATTAAACTGGGTCACACACTTGGAAATTGTTGCTTCTTTTCCATTTTGATTCATAAATTTGCTTTTTATCTAATTAGTTTTGACCTGTTTCTCAGATCATTGTTCTTGCATGCACTTGTTAACTTCTGAGTTTTACTTTTCCTAATCTTCTCACTTTTTTGATGACAATGTTCTTTCTGAAATAATGGGGTATGGGGTACTGAAACTGGATATTAAGCAGAATTAAGAGTAGTCATGACAGTTTAGTTTGAGGAGGAGACTTTGAAAGTGTGTGAAGAAATCTCTCCTTCCTATTTGTTTAAGAATGAAGACATGGAAAGACAGGAGATGAGTCTTACTCTTCTATTAATATGATTTTATCCAGGTGAATTTGCCCTGGGCTGGCAGCCAAACAGTAGACAGCTGCTCTCTCTCACCTTTCCTTCCCTGTGAGGGAGGAAGGGAAAAGGAGGAAAGACTTGTGAGTTGAAATCAAAACATTTAATTAAACAATAATAAAAGTTAATAACGTGAGTATAATAAAATACAAAGGTATACAAACATACAGAGCAATACTTAAATGCTGGAACACGTGCTCCTGGCAATAAACACCCAAGGGCGGACACTGCAAGCACAGCGACTCCAGTAAAACGTAGGGATGGCAGCGGATGCAGGGAAGTGATGGGAATTGGGCTCTGGCAGCAGGAGCAGGACTTGTCACAGGCAGTGACCATCACAGAAGGACTGTCCCCAGCAACTTCCTGCTTACATATGGCATGTGATGTTGATGGTATGGAATACTTCACTGAGCGACCTGGATGTCAATCTGGGTGTGTAATGTTCCCTCCCAGCTGCTGTCTTGCACCTACAGCTGGACTGGTGAAAAGTCCTTCATCCCCGTGGCAACAGCCAGGATATCAGTGAGCTCTTACTTTCTTTTTGTACCAAACCCCAAACACTGGAAAGCTACTGGAAGAAAACACAACTCTGTCCCAGGATTTTATCCCATTATTCTCAAACTAAATCCAAAACAAATGACCATGCTAGCTACTAAGAAGAAAAAAAATGTAGCTGCATGGAAAATGGCCTCAATTCAGCACAGTGGCCTTCAGGGGGGATCCTGCAACGTTTAGATGTTCTCTACAAACATTTAGATGTTTGGTTACAAACGTTTAGATGTTCTATACAAACAGCCTCCTCCCTAACTTCCTAGTGACTTGAATGTTTTGGGTTTTTTTAGGATGTAAAGATTATGGCTTTGGAAACTGAAGCTGAACTGTAGTTTTACCTTGTAGCTGCCAGAAGCTCTCTCAAGGTGTTGTGCTGGACCTGTTAAGGTACTCAAGTGATCATAAAAAACAAAAAAAGGTTATTGTTGTTTTTCATGATCCAGGATCTTGTGCAGGCAGTAAACAAAGCTGATCTTGAGGAAGATGTTTGACTTCCATTTATCTTGATAGTTAGCTTCTAGCACTCACAGGTCTGGTGCTCCTCTGCAGTGCTCTGGTACTCTATGCTTTTTCCCCAGTTGAACTGTGCTTCAGAAATCAGTGCCTCTTTCTCTCTGCTTCCAAAAGCTGCATCAGGTAAGTGGTACTCTGCTGTGAGTGGTGCTGTGTCCTGTCTAATCTCACCCACTGCTGGATCTTAAGGTTTGTCTGGTACCATACACACCTGGGTTCTGCTTTTATCTAGAGCTTTAAGTTCCCCTGTTTTTTCACGTAAATATCAATTGCTCTGCTGAGCCTGTTCTGTTCAAATGCCTTTGTGGTGTATACATCAGGTATCCCCTTGCACTGGGAAGTGATGTTCCCTCAAACACAAGAAAAGCTTGGGTTGGGGGTCTGTTAACATAGAACACTTCCCCTTGTGCTGGAGGGGTCCTCTCTGGACTGCTTCTTCCAATGGCCTATAACAGAAGTTGGTGATATTTATCTAATCAAAATTCTGCTTAGAGAATATGATTGAGGATTCCCAGGAGGCAGAAGTGAGGAATTGCCATTGTACAGGACCTTGGCACAGGAGATGTCCGAATTAACTCAATCACTTCCCAAGAATCAATAAAACGAGCTGATGGGAGTGTCGTAGATCACTTGAACTCTTCCCTTGGACACCTCATGTCTCTGTCAGTGGCTCCTGTGGGCTGGTTCTGGCAGCAAGCAGCCAGGAATGAAACAGCTGCTTCGCTGCTGCCTTTGTCTATACAGAACTGGGCACCAAGCCCAGTGCATGTGCAGAGGACAATAACGACAGTTCAAGTAGATGAGTAATGCTAAAATTGGATCTTTAAATGCTGCACAAGTCATGTTTTTCTCATGTTAAAAAGGAAAGGGGTATTTGGTTTTTTTGGTTGTTGAGATTTTCTTTTTTAACTTAAAGCAGTGCTGAACTCAGCCACTGATGTGATGCTAACACTATTAAATATAAGGACGTTAGCCATAGACAGGGCAGAATTGATTTTTTTTCAGACACAGGAAGCTGCTGTGTGCTTTTTTTTTGCCTGCCATTAACAATTTGCTGTACGTGTGTTCAGGGAAATGTTGGAAGCTGGCCATCTTCAAACCTGAAGAGTGAACTGTTGAGTGTGGGGGAATGCTAAGCTGCTCTCTTCTGAAGAAAACATGCGTGCTGCTTTTTACTGGATTATCAAGCAATGCAAATTTATTTGTATTTTGTCAATGTCTGTTTTCTGTGTGCCTTCTCTCCTTAGTTACGTATATGATGGATGTCTTGTTTCATTTTGTGAACGTGGGAGCAAACTGGAAGGTTGTAGGGAACTGTTGACTGGTTCTGAGGATGCGGTACTGGAGTTGTGTTTCCAGGTTCCTTATGCTAATGGCTACAGCTGCTGCTTCAGCTTTCCTTGTATTTTGCCAATAGTATTGGGCGGCTAACGAGATGTTATGGAGGCTTTTCAGTTCACATGATGAGAAGCTGTTGATTTTTTGTGTGTGTGTGCTTTAGTGAGAGTGCTTCGAGCTTCTGTGTGTACATCTGATCAGAATGTAATGCTAAGTAAATGGAGCACAAAAAATTAGTGAAGCCAAGTGCTGCATACAAAAGAACAGACAAAAGACCATTCAGAAAAGAACCTGAGCACTTGTTTAAGCCTGTCAGTAAATTTTTCTTTAACAACAGTAAGTGACGAGCATATGCTCAGAGCTGTGCTGATAAGTTTGTTCTACCAATAACTGTAACTCCTTTGACTTTTATAGGGTTCATGCAAAAATTCAAGTACCCTCCTGAATAAAGGCTGTCATTAGATTACGGTGATTATCAAAACAGCTTGTTACAGAATTACACACTACTTAAGGTTCAGGGAGACCTCTGGAGCTTTATTCCACCCCCATGGGGTCTGAGCAGGTTGCACAGGACCGTGTCCAGTTGGGCTTTTAATATCTCCAGGGATGGACACTCCACAGTTTCTGTAGGTAACCTGTCCTGGTGTTTGAGCAGCCTCACAGTAAGTGCTTTCTTGTCATCTTTCATTCTTTTTCCACTTATTTCCTCTGCTTTTATATCTAAATGTCCCAATGCCATTTTTGCCTTTTTTAGTCCTCCTGGGTTTTGCTTAGGTGATTTTGTGTCCGAATTGTTCGGTTCTTCAACAGGCTCTGTTTTTATGGAAGTAACTGCTAAATGGTCTGACACAAGGCTGGGATCAGTATTGATCGGTGTCTTTAACAGTCACTTCATTTTCATCTCTGGCTTTTCAGTGTTTCTAGCCTCAGGACTTCAATTCATGGAAATCTCTGGAAGACCTTGCACAATATTTTCTCATACTCAGCACTACTGGAGCTTCCTCTAAACTGTTGTCAGTCAAAGGGTTCAGCAGTTGGAGGCCTTGTTAACTGTTACAGTATGTACTTGCTCAGGAAAAGCTCTTCATACAGCTGCCTTTGCAGGTCCTTGCTTTTCCTGCCTGGAAACAGATATTCAAGAGCAGTAGCAGTTCAGAGCTTTTGAAAAGGTGAGAGGTTCTTATATAGGCCTGAACTGTGTGCAGTACTTCATACTGTAGAACATACTGCCAAATTGATTTATTTGAAGGATGGTGACCTCTTCATGCTGTTTTCCAGCTGGCCTAGCATATCTGTACAAAGAAACAAATATAAAGGAGATTTTACCACTTTTTTCTTCTGCCTTTTCACACAGACTTGTCCTGTAAAATATTGGGCTGAGACGAGGCAGCAATGGCATTTTGACCTCAAGTGAGATGTCCAGCAGCTGTGTGTATCTTCCTCTTAATTGCTGTATTTGTCCAGGCCAGAGAGATGCTCATGGGAGTTGTGTGAGATCTTAATAATCCCCTTGTGTGACAGTTACTGTAAATAATCTTTAAAGACTTCAAGCAGAGAAGGATAAATAGGCAAGTACTCATAAGCTGGATTCTGCTTCAGTACCATATTGATCTACTTCTTAAACCAAATTCTCTACTTTCATACCATGACTCCCATCTGCTTAGCTGTAATCCAGGGTACAGAGAAGACAGCCAGCATGCAGAAGAGCTTTGCCAGTAGTTCAGAGGAGATGGTCTTTCCTCTCTCAGCACTGATGAGGCTACAGCTCAATGACCTCCTCTGCGTGCAGTACTGAGTACCCCAGTACAAGAGACATATGGATATACTGGGGAGAGTCCAGTAAAGGGCTACTCAGGTGATAAATGGCTTGAAGCATCTGACACACAGGAAGAGCCTGAGAGCTGGGGCTGTTCAGCCTGGAGAAGAGGCACCTCAGGGGGATCTTACCCATGTGTATAAATTCCTGATGGGGTAAAGATGACTGATGCAGACTCTTCTTGGTAGTATCCAGTGGAAGGACAAGAAGCAATGGGCACCAATGAAATGTAGGAAATTCCATTTAAACATAGGAAAAAGTGGGTTGCTGGTTGTTTGTTTGTTTCCCGTCGGGGTGGTCAAACACTAGAACAGACCCAAACCTCTGCCCCTTGAAGTGGGCTGCAGACCCTTGTCTGCTCTTCCATGAAGGTGGGTGCTGGTGGGAGCTCACAGGATGCACCCACAGCCATGGTCAATGTGACTGCCACGACTCCCATCCCCAGGAGCTGAGGCAGGTGAAGCAAGGAGCACAGCAGCCCTGGCAGCAGTGTTTGATCCTGCCGAGTGGGCCGAGTGCTCACCTGGGTGGTGACGGGGAAGGCAGTGCTTGGACTCGGCATTCCTGCCACCTTTGGGGAGCTGTGCCTGTGCAGTCCTGGCTGGATCAGCAGAGGGCAGCCCTTTAACAGCAAGGACTTTGTAGCCTTGAATTAAGCATCAGTTTATTGCTGTACAGCTGGAGAATGCTCCCTTCACAGGCCTAGAGAAGCCAATGATAAGTAGCTGCTCATTGACAGTCCCATTGTCACCTGCAGCAGTGACACGAGTCAGGAGACAGGACAGATGGCACAGGCAGAGTCACAGCAGTAGCTATGGAGTCCCAACAGCTGCTCTTGCCATATCCAGCCTTGCATAGTGTTTACAGCTGTCCTGATGCCACAACTGGACTTCTGAGCACATGTCCTTCCCCCCCTTTCCTCCCCACCTCTTTTTCCCTTTTCCTTTCCCTCAAGAATTGGTGTTCACTGCTGATCCTGGGCTTCTGATAAATGCACGTGCCTGGGAAAAGGGCAATCAATCCATCAGCTGTAGCATGTCAGCTGGAGAGCCTGATGCTCTCCATTGCTCTAGATTGAATCCACTAAAGGCAAAAGAGAAGCTGCATGTACATGGGAAGAAAGTGGAAGCAATTTCAATGAAGCTTGTGTTTTGAAAAGGCCTGGGATCAAAATGACATCAGGGACCTCAAGACACTAGTGTCAACGAAGGGGTGAAGATGTTAGCAGAGTTGAGTCTGTGAGTTCCCCACAGCAGGCTGAGTTCAAGCAAGTTTGGTTATCTGAGGCAGTGCAATTCCTCAGCATCTCTAGAATGCCCATGCATGCTGGGTGCCTTTCTTATGCTGATAAACCACTCCTGGCTTTTCTTCCCCATGAAAAAGGAGATGAAAACCGCAGTCTTTGCAGACCTTGGGCTTATCTTCTCACAGTGATGCTGTGGCTGCTGTTGTCTTGCCTTAGTACTCCTTGTGCTTGAGACTCTTATTCTGATGTTTGGTTTTCCTGAGAGGGAGTCATAGCTTTCTGCATGTTGTTTTCATGTGATGTGTCCTGCCCATTGCTTCTATTTTCCTTTTGGTTTCATGCTCAGCTCCAAAAAACAGCCTCACTGTTCACTGGTCTTCCATGGCTGCTTAGCTTAGTTGAGTGGGATGCTGATGAGCAGCTGATCAGAAACAATCCCTCACTGGCACCAAACCAAGCTCATAACCCTACTAGGAACATTTTGCTCTTGACTGGATAAACAAGGGGTGGATGCTCTAGGGATGACTTTATTTCTGGTCAAGTGACCTGTCACAGCCCTCTTCTCCTCAGCCCCTTGGCAAACACGCTGGTTCTCGGAGCTGTTCCTAATGTAGGCAGAAATGGCACTGCCCTCAGTGTCGGCCTCTGGTCACTGGTGTTGTGCTGGCTTGTGCTCTCCCGCAGTGCCCAGCCTGCTCGGAGGAACCGCGGGGGCCGGGGCTCTCCCCAGCAGGCGGGATGAATGGGGCTACCCCATTCTGTGACAGGGATCATTGCAGTACCTGTTCTCTTGCAACCAGGTGAATGAGACTGAATGATTTGACTTACGAGTATAGCCCAGTTCGTCGCAGTGTAATCACTGGAGTTGCGTGGTGTGGTGGTTCGAAGTGGCTGGTAAAATCTCTGCAGGAGTGGGCATGGGTGTGGGGATGAGGAGGAGAACGTCAGTGCACTGCAGCTGGAGTTGGGCCTCACAATGTTTTTTTGCTTCTTAATTTAGACAGATTTGGAAAAGCTTTGGGTTGGTGGAAAAGCTAATTCTTCAGCTCATAAACTCTTTTTTCCCCCCCCGTCCCTCATCTAATAGATGTTTTATAATTAGCAATGAACTTTTAAATTTGTTTTGCCTCTGGTGTAAAAAATCAGAGCAATGTTTAATATGAAATGGTGTCTGCTGCCCCTTCAGTGAACTGCTAAAAAGCAGAACAATAACTGGCTTGCATGCTTTAGAAGTCACAAATAACATTTTGAATGGTTTGGATCATAATAGCTGTATTCATTATCCCCTACAGCTTTCCTTTCATAATTGAAACAATTTCTCTATATGTTGTGTGGTTTACAGCATGCCTATAGTTCCAGTGAGATCCTTGTAGATAATATTTAATCAGCCGTATGGCACAATATGTGTAAATTCCTTAAGAGTATGGCAACTCTGTCTAATTCAGTATCTTGCTGCGAGGACACAGCACACAAAATAAGTAAAAGGTTTTAAAAGTAAGGCTTTAATGTATAAAACATAAAGGATTAATGGCTCTCTCTAGTTCCATTATTATTTCAAAATCAACATTCTTAAAAACAGTGCATAATGACAAAGCAACAAGGACTAAGAATTAATTTCAGTCCTAAGGAACCTTCCTTCCACATCCTTACTTCTTGCTTTTGCAGTCAGACAGGCAAATGGGACCATGGCCTCTATAATCAAAGCGCTTTCCTTTAGCAAACCCGATAGGTTGGAGATGCTTAGTAATAAGATCTTGTCCTGGATCCAGCTTAGCCTTACATGAACACAGCAAGGACACACCTTGGGCAGAGCTGCATGGAGACCACCAGCCTCCTCGGAGCAGTGTTGTTATAAATGTCCGGTAACTTCGCCTAGAGGTTGGCTGCCTTCGGGTGAGCCCCAGCACCGCTCTGCCCTTGTTCCGTCCCTGGAGCTCCACCAAGGGAGCAGCCCCTGCAGCTCTGGTGGGGCCAGGGAGCGCCTCCCCGGCGCAGGCACGGTCCGGCAGTGCCCTGGGTCTGCTGCGCGCCCCCGCAGATCCCCAGCCCGGCCTTTGTGTGCGGAGCAGGACGGGTGTCCGGGAGAGCGCGGCACACGGGCCAGCGGCTGCTGCGGGGACAAAGCGGGGCCGGGCCGGGGGTCTGGGCGGACCGACCAGAGCCCTCCCCGGCCCCGCCCAGCGGCTCCGCCCGGCCCCGCCGCGCCCGCCGGCAGGGAGGGAGGGAGGGCGGCAGCACCCGCGGCTCCGAGCGGTCGGCGCGGACCATGTCGCCATGTCGGAAGTGAGGAAGTTCACCAAGCGGCTCAGCAAGCCGGGCACGGCGGCCGAGCTGCGGCAGAGCGTCTCGGAGGCGGTGCGGAGCTCCTTCGTCCTGGTGAGCGCGGCGGAGCTCGGGGGAAGGGGGCGCCGCGGCCGGGAGCCCCAGCCCAGCCCAGCCCGGCCCGGCGGTACCTTGGGCAGCTCCCGGCCCGCGGGAGGGGCCGTGCGGGGTTGGACGGGCGGCGGCGGCTGGAGAAGGGGCAGAGTTGGGCAGGGGGTGCGCAGAGTGCGGGAAGAGGAAAAGGAAGGGGCTGGGCAGGGGATGGAGAAGGGGCAGAGCCCGGTCGGGGCTGGGCTGAGCGGGGGATGCGCAGGGCACGGCTGGGTAGGGGCTGGGAAGCGCTGGGCAAGGGATGGGCAGGGCGCGGCTGAGATGGGGAAGAACAGGACAGGGGCAGAATTCGCTCTTTGGGTTCCCCTCCGTGTGTGTTGTGTCACACTATCACATCTTCCACCCCGCTTGCCACCTGCCGTCACGGTGCCCGGCTGAGGGCCGTTCAGACACATGAGGATCGCGGGGAGCCGGCACTTTTCACGCCTGGGGTTAGTTAGTGCCTGTGTGATGGGAGCAGGAATTAACGAGTATCTGTGTAGAACACTGAGCAAACGGGTAACAGAGCTCACCCTTTTTAGGGTGCAAGCAATGTAAAATGGGCAAATAAATAGGGCAGGAGAAGGGCATGGGCTGGCAAGGTGAGAGGGAGATGTGAGCATTGGCATAAGCCAGGAGCCTGATGTATCCCAGCAATCACACTCAAATGTCTGGGGTGACAATCACGTGCTTTATCCCTGCATGTGGGATGCTGCAGCAGGTTGCCTTTGTTGTTCTCACAGCTGTGCAGACGTTAGCTGCTGTACCCTGGGTGGAGGCTGAGGTCGGTCCAAAGCTTCCCTGGGCTTTGTTGGACGTATTTCAGTGTTGCTCATTGAATTACTCTAGCATGTAATCAACTTTGACCTTGACTTTGATGGAAGGTTAGTCAATGGGATATACAGAAAGTGCAGTACAAGTTCAATGAATATTTCCTGTTAGTTCTCTACTGCCAGTGTGTGCTGTTAAATAAATGGAGGTTTTTAAACAACTCTTTTTTTAAAAGAGTTTTCTTGTAAATGTACTGATATCTAAAGCTGAAAAAAAGCTATGGTGATAATCAGCCTAATTTCCTAGTGCCATGGTTATTGCTTCCCATATGTAGCTGTTCAGAGATCCTTACAGGCTTCAGTGTGATTAGCTTTCCCTCTTTGATCAACAATACATAGGAACAAATGCTTTGTAAAAGCTGATGGAACCTCTCATTAAAAATGAAATTGTTTGTGTAGGACCTGAGGACCTTTGATATCCTACAGGCAAATGGTTACTTGGTACCGATGCCAGGTGCCTCCTGTCAGAGAAGGAAGGGATGGGTGGGACTGCAGGTGAAAATAAATAAAACCCTGACAGCAACCCAAAGGAGCCAGTGGAGTCCAGCACCCATCAGCAGCCACTCTTTCTGATCCTCTCTAGGGTTTCGTTGTCCACACTGTCCCTGCCAACTTCTCTCACTTTCTGACAGGCAAATCCCCTGGAGTTGCTGTGCTGCTCAGTGTGTTTGCAGCCAAGTGCTGCAGGAGGGTGAGGGCAGGTGTCTCTGATTCCTAGGTCTTGGCAGAGTTTCCTGCTTTCGACAGTTCAGCAGTAAGGGATAAATCCCAGCCCTTCTGCATCACAAGGAAGAGCCATAAGACACTGCAGTGTTCAGGGAGCGGGGAAGGAGGTGGCATAAGCTTATAGGACTTTTGCTGCCCTTAGTGATTAAGGAGGAGAGTCATGCTTTCTGAGTTGCTCCAAGAAAAAGGTGGTTCCTCTCCATCTACTAGGTCATCATCCTTGCGAGGAAGGGATGTCTGTGTGCTGGTGTGCTGGCTGCCGGGAGAATGGAGAGGGCATCCCATGAAATGATGGTGGAGAGAGGGAGAGACTGAAAAGCCTTAGGTTCTGACTGTGCTCCCAAGGCGAGGCTCAGCCTTGGCACTAATGAGCTGGGCAGCTGCAGAGCATGGAGTGAGTGCAACCCCCACCTGTCTACTCGCTTCTTGCCACGGGCAGAGTGGGGGAGACTGAAGGTCTGGGTATCAGGTGTGTGCCAGCAGGCTGCAGTCCCAGCTCTGCCCCACCCTCGGGCAGATCCAAGCTCACCAGTGCCCCTGGGAGACAGGTGCTGCTTGATGGATACTGGGGGAGCAAAGGTTAGTGCTTGGTAAGTGGAAAATTGTAGCTGAGACCATGAGAATCTGCAGTGGTGAGTATGGATGAGATGAAGGAGTGGGGAGCGGAGTTCATGCTGTGTGTACCAGAGCACACAACTTCAGTAAGGCTCTCCCAGTGTGTAGATTAAGCTTGGCATTTTGGGCATTCAAGGCACTCCCTTGAGACAAGGAACTGTCTGGAGTAAGAAGCCATTTGTAGTCAGTGATAAATGAAAACGTGTCAGTGAGCTTTTAGTGTCATGGAAGCGGTCGGCTCGTATAGAGCCATAATTTGTGTGTTGAAGGAGATGCATCTCGAGCCAGGAGCACTGGGCTCCTGCGCAGCCAGCCTGAGCAAGTGCGATGTCTGGTTCGATGCAGCTCTGCAAGTGCTGTCCTTCAGGTGCAGGGAAGTTCATGGCATATTGTTTCTGTTCCTGGTTTTCTGTTTATGGTTGTCTAGCACCAGTAGAATATTTACACTTCTCTTTGGTGCTCAAAGCTGGAATGAAATTGGTGGGAGTTTGGTGACTTCTGGCAGAGCTTTGCTTTTTCATACCTGTGAAAGGGGAGCGTTGCATATGGTGGTGGTCAGACATCAGCAGCTGTCCCTTTCCAAGGTGGCCAGGAGTACCCAGGTCCAACCCGTTGCCTGTTTGAGCAGCTGCTAGGATGCGGTCCGTGATGTTTCTGTCATGAGCGGAGCTGTAATCTGGAGCTGTAGCAGCGAAAGTAAGCATGGGCTGTGGTGGGGACCTCATGGGCTTGTTGGTCCCCATGGATGGGGAAGGATGAAATGCTGCTTTCGCTTGGGCCTCTTTTGTTTCCTCTTACTGCACTGGTGTTCCCAGCATCCCGGCTGTCATTCTGGCCTTATATCACCTTCACAGACAGGCTGTAGAGGGGAGGTCTTGGCAAGGAAAAAGAGTTCAATGGGAATCCCTTGAAAACACGCACAGCCCTGCAGAGCTGAGCTGGGAGAGCAGGGGCTGCACAGGCAGCCAGAGCATGTGTGAACCCTGGTTCTCTCTGTGCACTTTCAATTGTAAATCTGTAGGACAGCTTGGTGTCAATTTCAGCTTTGAATGGTCCTTGATGTGTGCTAGTCATTGTAACTCATGGATGGAGTTTTGGCAGAATAACTGACAGATGAGGTCACTGTTCAAATAAACAGACAAATGTAGCAAATGCATTTAAGTTGGCAGGTGGGATAAATAATATGCTAAAAGACGAAGGAAAATTGTAAGATTAGGTTAAGGAGAGGAACAGTCAAAGCCTAAGTGTGATAACTTAAACTATTCTTAACCAAGAGGTTACCTGCAGCTTAAACCTTGGGCAGCAACCATAAAATAATGTGTTAGAAGTGCAACTTCAGAGCCAGAGCACAAAGTGGTGATGGTACCTGGGAGAAATATCTAGGCTGAGCCTCAAGGAGAGCAGCCAGGGATTTTTGGCAGTGGATAGACCCGGGTGATTTTTGGCTCAGACCTTCAGTGCAACCTCCCTCCTCCCATCCTCTCCACACTTGGGATGTTGCTGAGTATCAATGGGAAAGTCACCTGGCCAGCCAGGAGGAACCTGCACTGAGGCACTGGCTGGCGTGGGACCTGGCAGCTGCAGGAGCGTTGCAAGACAGAGCTCAGGCCTCGCCAGGAGGATGCACACGTGTGATCTGGTGGATGGTCCCCTGGTCTGTTGGAGATGCCTGTGCACCTCTCCTTCACTCCACCTTTGCTTTTGCACACATGCACGGGAATGAGATCTATAATCTTTGGCCTTGTGGCACTGCCAGGAAAATAGCAAAGGTTCTACCTTCTGCCTCAGAGCCCGAATCAGCTGCAGATGGTCACTTGTTTCCCTGTGTGCATGTAAGGCCACGGCTGAGCCAGAGCCTCCCTGTGTTTCCCCTCTCTCTTTGGGAGCAATATGCTCAGCAGTGGCTGGGCCCCTGCAAGGAAAGGGCTCTATCTCAACCCAGTTGCAAGTTTTCCAAAGGTGTCATTCTCTGTGTTATGACAGAGAAATAAAATGTGTGGGAGACACGAGATCAGGGGAGCAAGCACTTGACAAAACCCAGACAATCCATTTTCCTACAGTGCTGCCAAAACTAGGCATCTGGTGGCAATTTTAAGTCTCCCACAATAGCTTGGATTTTTTTTAGTTCATATATGTACAGATTAACTTAAGATACATTTACTGCTGTGCCATTGAGATTTACAAAGGATGCAAACTCAGAGCATCTTATCTGAGAAGCAGCAGCCCTAGAGGATTTGTCCACATTGAGTGTCAGACAGCCCTGTGGTGCATCCCCACGTGCCCCAAGGCAGAGCTTGGTGGCACCCAAAGGCACAGCTTGGTGGCACCCAGGCACGCTCACAGCCCTCAGCCACTCATCTGCCAGCACAAGAACTCCCAGCAGTTGCAATGTGGGAGAACCTCTACTTGCAAACAACCTCATTGATTCTTGCCATACAGAGGTATTCAAACCAAGTGTCTGCTCTCCTGTGTTACGTGGTGCTGTGGGATGTGCTCCCTGAAACCGCGCTGTGAGACGGGGGCAGCGTGCCAGGAGAAGATGGGTTTTGTTTGGTCCTGGCTGGGCTGGGCTTGTGTGTGTGGCTCAGTTTCAGGCAGATGCAAAATAGGAGATAAAAAGCTCCTTACTAGTGATATTAAGAAGGTTTTGACTGGAGGCAAAAAGGCATTTTGTACTTTCTGTGGGGTTCTTTCAGCTTAAACTATATTATTAATGTCTGAATTTATACTCATGCAGAGGAAATCAGCTTTCTGCATAGCATCGTCTTTTAATAAGCTAAATTCACTTTGATCAATGTGAAGACTGTTTATATGCAGCATTTGTAGTGATCTCGGTGCTCAAGAGAGACATGGAATTTATGCACCTTCCCCCTCGGGTGTAGTCAATATGCTGCGTTTGCATAATTTTCATAGAAAAAGAGATGTATATGAGACATGGGAGGAAATTCTGCCCCTGCATAAGTGGGTGGGAGTTGTGCTGTCGGTTGAGCAGGGCAGGTTTTCCCACTGTGGCAGGCTGCCTCTGGAGTCGGCCACCGCAGCTTGCTCGGGTGACTTCTGTGGAAGTGCTTGTGGAGAGATTATTGCTCACAAGGGCTTGTTCAAGAAAACACTTTAACGCATTCTTGAAATTAATCACATGCTTTCCTGACTTGGGGCTGGTGTGCTGTAAGGAGATGAATTTAGCTCAGCGCCGGCTGAGTGCTGTGGCACAGCCCTGGGCAGCACGTGCCATGGGAATGGCCGCGTTTGCTCCTGCCTGGGCACACATTGGTTGTGCAGGGGACGAAATGCATCATTTTATGGAGAGGAGCAAGGCCCCGAGTACACTGTGCTGCTATTTGGGGCCACTTAGCAAATGTCTGGCATGTCGCCTACTATTGCCCAGCCCAGAAGAGATGAAGCTTCTCCACACACACCTGTGCACTGAGGAACGGGTATTATAGGATGAGCTGTAGTCAATACGTCCATTTTTTTGAGGTTTTTAGGGGCTATGACAAGTTTTTGACGGGCACTAAATCTTGTCCTTCCCAAGGCATCATTTAAGTGTCCTCCTACCCACTACAGGAAAGCTGTAGGAAGGGAGTAAAGCATCCAGCCCTTACACAGGTATGCATATACCTCATCACATTTTGCTAGCTATGTTGTTGGGGTTTTAGCATTCTCTGGGCAAGGCTGAGAGTGGCTTGTTCTTTGCCAGGGATAGTGTTATGAAAATGCAGGTGTCCTTGCATTGACAGCATCTGCCCCAGTCTTCCACCGTCAATGCAGCGAAACGCCTGGAACAGATGGTTGGTGGTGGTGCCTGCAGCTAATGCCAGCAATGCGGTTGGGGATTTGGTGCACTCAAAATTCATTGAGGGGATGGTTCTCAGGCTTTGTTTCAGCCTTTTCAGTTATCTAAAGATTTTTGTGGAGTGCCCCCCCAAGGACCAGAAACATTTGAACCTGGACTACCTGCTCTAGTGCATATTGTATCATCCTTTTATATATGTAGCCTGGTGGTTCTTACAGCACTTCACTCAGCCCTTTGCACACTGATTTGTTATCTCTAATGATGCAAAGGTATACAAAGCTTTTGACATTTCTGTGACCTGAGAATGCAAGTCACAGTCACACACAGCAGCTGAACAGCAGCCAGGCTCAGGGTACACATATGCTTTAGCTTCCCTGGTTAATTGGGCTCCTCACTCCTATTCTGTCCAAGGAAGAAAAGGGTAGTCTCGTATGCCTTTGTGGGCATTGCTATCATCTTAGAAATGCTGGAGTATGTTTCCCTGCCACCATCTCCCTATTTCTCTTTCATTTCCTTAAAAAGTACAAATCAAAGCTCTCCCTTGCTGGCTCCTCTTTGCTTCAACACGGCTGTGACTTATCTATACAGCTTTTCCCTGCCTCCTGCTGCTTCTCTAATGGGGTCAGGTCTGCTCGTTCCTGACCCATTTCTCACCCCTCTCTCTTTCTTGCTGAAATGGAATTTTTTCTCTCCCCTATTAATATCTCCTGCCGCAGGGCTGTCCCTGAGGAGTGTGCGGAAGGAGACCCTGCCTGTTTCGATCCAGAGTGGTCCCTGCTACATCATCGTGCTCCTGGCTCTGTGCAGGGTGACATCCTCACTGCAGCCCGTTCCCTCCATCACCAGGTCAGGGACACTGCACAGGTGCAGCCAGAAAGATGACAACCCTCCTATGCAGTATTAGGACCTGGTCATGTCAAAGTGCTGTCCGTTGCTCTTATATATAACTGTATTTTGGCAGCAATCAGGAGCCTGGGATGTGCATTGGAGCTGCACTGTGGTGTCTGTGTTGAGCCGGACACATCTCTGGCAGGTCTGGAGGAAGCCACAGCTCGGGATGGCAGCTGGCCCCCTGCCCGCCAGGGCTCTGCCAGGCCTGCGGCTCCACGGCTTGGCCCTTGGGGACACAAGGTTGGCGGGTGTGGGGACCCGAGGGAAGGGTTGTGCCAGCTGGACAGGGGTGGAGGGCACAGGGTGGTGAGAGGCTTGGCAGGGGCTGGGTTTATGATGGGGCAGGTAGGAAAGGCAGGAAAGGTAGGAGGAAAGGTAGACAGGAAAGGTAGGAGGCTGCGAGACGAGCCTCCATCTCTTGAAGGGAGATGGTGATACTGGCTGGGGTGGGCTGAATGCCCACAAAGCTGGTTTTAAGGCAAACCCAGCTGCTAACACACAGCCAGTTTCTGTGGCAGTTTAATGATCCAGGAAAGTTGCATTCAACTCAGACAGGTTTTTCTTCACAGTTTTGCCTTTTCTTCTGTGCCTGGGGAGCCCTGAGCAGTCCCTTGTCCCTTTGCATAATGCTGGAGCTTGCATGGGCGTCTTCATCTGGGAGAAACTTTGAGGTGCTTCTGTTGACAGCAGCGTTTTGACTGTGAGTAGGTTGAATCACTGCAGAGCCCGTCCACAGGCCCTCCTGCATTCGCTGGGGAGAACAGAGTTTAACTTTGCAGCCACTGCAGCCGTCTGCACCTGCAGCTGATGCCTCCAGCCCCAAGCCAGAGCAGGGATGGGGGTTGAACAATTGACTTCCTGAGCTGGTTAAACCACCCCATATCTCCGGGGTTTGACTTCATTGCTGGGTGTGTTTACTCAATTGCCAAGGCAACCCAAAACCGTCTTATGACTTCCTGCTCTGTTTTTTGCTGTATGGGCTTGGGCAAGTTGCTTCACCGTTGCCTGGCTTTGCTTTGTGCCCCGGTGAAGCCAAGGAGTGTTTCGCCTGCTCGCCTCCTGGGAGGAGCTGCGCAGTTGGCTTGGCCCCATGCACAAGTGGTTTCTTGAGTGAAAAACAAGTTTTTAAGGGCAGGCAGGAAAGGGAGGGGTTCTACTTATGTGCGATTAATTGCTTTAAGATGTTCTGAAGCTGGCTATTCTGGAGCTGGATGCTAAATATAAAACTGATACAACATAAATAAATGATGAAATACCAGTGACATCTGAAAAGCAATTTGGGATGCTCCAGTTAAGAACTTATATAAATAACATGTATTATTGTCATTGTAATTACTGTTTTCCTTTTTTAGCATGCCTGTGCTTACAGAATGTTTTGAGAAGTCATATCTGGCAGAAATTCAGCTGTCCCATGGAAACCAGTACCCTTTTGCCAATTTCTATTAACGCTATTATTTTCAGAGGAGAAAATCAAAGCTGTGCTGTGTTTTCATACCTCTCATGCTCTGCGGCAGATGCTCAGCTGGATGCAGGTGCAGCTCGGCTGACGTAGAGATGCGCTGATCCCTCCCTCTGCTCCTCATACAGAAGGGCTGGATTTGAGCCAGGTTTTACCTGTGTGGGCAGGGACACACAGGACTTCAGGTGTTGCTGGGGGACTGGAGATGCTGTGGCAGTCTGTACGGAGCTGTTTCTCACACAGAAGCACTTGGCGATCCTCAGGAAGGTCAGGACACAGAAGACAGGGGTACTGAAAGCAATCTCAGATTTTTGCCCTAATTCACTGCCCTGTGCAGGAGCGGTGCTGGATCACCTCGAGCGGGTGCTTATGCCAGAGATGGGCCATGGCTCCAGCTACCACTTGCCCCTGATGGTGCTTTACATAATGACTCTGCACTTGTGCAGGGCATCATTTTCAGAGGGGGTGTGCAAAGGTGAAGTGCACATGGGCTGGAGCGGCAGCCTGGGCCGCTCACAGGTTGGCTGGGAACTCTCACTGCTTCGTTGCAATGCAGCTTCTTTCTAAGGGCTGTTTCCTTTGCTTAAGTGATTATGCAAGAATCTCAAGCGTTCAGGAAAAAACAGCATTCCTGGCCCTCATGGCTGCAGAACTAAGTTTCAAAATGTGATCTGCTAAAGGCTGTGAAGTGTGGAGTCCGCTTCTAAATAAGTGGAAGGGAAATGAAGAGCCATACATTGATTATCCTGACTTCCTGTAATTTCAATGCCAGTTTGAAGATGTTTCAAGGCCTGAATTAGTTTTATTTGCCAGGCCTAAGCAGTAATGACAGGTAAATGTTTGTATGCCTACACTGACATCAATTTTTTGACTGTTTATCCGAATTGGGATCTTGCATTGGTGCTATGCCACTCTCAGAGACACAGCTGATAACTGCAAACACTTTACCACTAGACAACTGGGCATTCCATTGAAAAAGGAGATATCTGACTTACAAAATACCCAGAACCCAGTCTGCCATTTCTAGTGCTCAGATGAGGTTCTACTGCTACCTGGGGCCATCGAGGCAGGAGGAGGGAGGTGTGGGTCAGTGAGATGCTTTTGGACAGGACTTGAGCGGGGTGGAGGGAAGTGCAGGTGAGGGGGCAGGCTCTTGCTCTGCACTTTCGGATGGAAAGCGTGAGTCATTTTCACTGCAAGTGTTTTCTTGCAGGGTGCCAAGACTATGCACCCATCCTCCCCTTCCCAGCCACATGGCTTGTTATTTCTCTGAGAGCTCTGCCTTGTGCTGTCTGCACCATGTGTAGGAGCTGGAGCATGATGCGAACTGGCACATAACTCCTGTATGGAGGTGCGAGTGTGGGGGCTCTCACCCAGGTCCCCATCTAATGAGACTCCTGGAAATGATGCACTTGCAGCTGTGCTGTCCAGCCACTGGGCTCCCTTAGCCCCATGTACCCAATTCTGGGTGTAAAAGAAGCAAAGTTAGTCCTGCAGCTTACTGTGGAAGGCAGAACCTGCCTGCCTGGGCTGCAGCTGGGGAAACATTTCCTTCCAGACTATAGCATGAGCACTGCAGGGGAGAAAGGAGGTGCTGGGGTACCCTGCTGAAGGTATCACCTAACAACTCCTTGGGCACCCCATGCCGCTTGAGGAAGGACCTGTTTGCTGCTGGGAGAGGAGAGCCCTTGGAGGTCTGACGTGCCATAGATCTGCTCCCGTGTTGGTCTGGTCGGTGCACACCTGTGTCCTGCTTTCATGATTCTGCTCTGGGCTACAGAGCATCCACTTGCATCTTTGTGTTATGAGCAGCTACACAAGGTAGTGCTGCCAGCTTTGCTCTGGAATGCAGGGTCTGAGTGAACATGGAATGGGGTGCAGGACAGGCTGTCTGGCAGCAGGCAGTGCCCACTGGACAGGCACATTGGAGCTGTCAGTTATGGTGCTATTTCGGAGGTTGCTCATTTGCTACCCGTGGGGTAGCTGTGCAGGGCACTGCTCTGAGCCATGTTGGTACCCAGTCTCTCCTTCTCAAGCCCCTTTTCCTCACCTCATCCTTCATCATTTTTGGTTGCCCACAGGGCTCCTCTCTCCTGTCTGCAGTGCACACCCACTCCGCTGTTACCTCTTGGACTCCCTGTCCCCAACTTCTGCCTCTCGCAGCTACACAGCCCCAGCCTTTCCACAAGCCCCCCTTCCCATCACATCGCCTCTCCACTCATCTGCCTCCAGTGCAGCCCCATTCCCAGATGAGCAAAACCTGTATCCCCCATCTCACCCACCCCTGCATTGCCTTGGACCAGCTCCTGACACCCTTCACTCTCCCTGCTTCATCTCCTCTTTGGGAGGTTTTTTCCCTTGGCATTTCACAAAATGCTCAGTGTGTTTGTATGTCCATCCTACAGCTCACCTCCCTCCCCTGTCCCACGTGCAGATGTTTCCCCCGTGGTCTCAAGCTCAGCATTTTTGTGCCTTCAGCACAGCCAGGATTCCTGTCTGGGCATTCGTCTTGTGTTTTTAAACTTCCTTCTCTCTGGCCAGTGTAAAAATAGTTTGGGCCTGTTCATAGGCAGCTTTATTGACTATTTTTCATCCTTGTGGTTTTACCATAGCCCATCTCTGCATCTTGCCCTGGGTCCTGCTGTTACCTCAGTTAAGAGCTGGGTTTGCAGCAGGCTCACAGGCACAAGCTCCTTGTCACCTGCTTCATTGCCTCTCTTCTGACTTCCTCCCAAAATGTGGCTTTGCTGAGAAGCCCACAAACCTCTTGGCAGCAGCAAGGCTGCGTCGTGTTGTGACTGCTGCCATGTGTGCTGACTCACACTGTCTTGTCTCCCCGTTTGCCCCTCCTTCCCCACTTCTGTTTCCACCTCTGCTCTCTCCTGTGCTTTTGAATGCAACTTCTTGGGGGCAGAGACTTTATTCCAGCTTTGCACAGGGTTATGGCAGCTCCAGGTGCTGGATAGTCAAGCTCAGGGTTTGCCACTTTTAATTGTTCTTTCTCATGCCCAAGTTCCTGGAATGATGGATTATGTGTGAATCTCAGCTTTTAAAAATGAAGCTCAGTGGCTTTCCTGCAAGCTTGAGTTAGGGCATGTAAATGGGATGAGATGGCAGTGCAGAAACTGGAGGCAGAAATAGTGAAGAGTCACAAATGCGCTATTTAAAAAGCAAGCAAACAAACAACTGTTAAAGACCACACTATTTGAGAGAGCCCTGATCCAGGATCTTTAGCCTTGGAAAAGATTTTCTATGGATAGAAATTCCTCAGTTCCCTGTACCCATACAGTTTGCCAAGTGAGTTTTCTCAGTTCCCATTTAAATTCATGAGCAAAATAAAAAATTAGGAATTCTCTTTGCTGTCTGTGAGGTATCTGTGCATTGTGGTGGTAAGTGGTCCCTTCTCTGCCCTGGGCTGTTGCCAGTCTTAGAAGTGACATGACCATGCCCAGTATGTCCAAAGGGTAGTTGTACACTTGCTTTTTTTCCCGCATTTAGCTCTTAATTCCCCAGACTGATTTTGCCTCCTATTTTCAGTGTATTTCACCTACTTGGTCCTTTGGCATTTGTTTTAAAACTCGAGCTTTGCCAGGCTTTTCACAGAAGTGCGTTACAGGGTTGCAACAGATGAGGCAGTAAATAGGCTGTAAAATGCTCGTTAAATTTTGGGGAACAGTTGTACAATCTGAGGCAATCATATGCATGTACATGTGGTTTGGACTATTTCCTCTTCTTTCTTTAGCTACTCTGAAGAACCGGCACTTTTAGTATCCGGCTTGCTTGTGTCTCTCTAGCTGGTTTGTGAGTGAGTGTGGATGATGCATGTGCTGGGTTGAGCTTCGTTTCTGAGGAAGTGAGAAAACACCAAGTCCCGAGTGCTGATGAACCCGTAAGTTTCTCAGTGCCGGGTGGGGATGGAGCAGCGGGTGTGTGTGCTGGCTCTGAGTGCCCTGAGAAGCGAAGTCGAGCGTGGTGCAGCTCTTTTTCTGGGCTTGGCTTCTGCCCACACAGGGCTTGTGTTAGTGCAAAGGGACCAACACATTGGTTAAGGCAGAGCCAAACCAGTTGGGTTTGCCATTTTCTGCTCTGAATATTGTTTTAAATGAGAGCCAGCCTCAAAGGACTGAAAATACAAAAGCTTTCTGATAATTTTCCTTTGGTTGCTGTTTTTAAAAAGTCCTTGAATTAAACATTTTTCCTTTTTTTTTTTTTTTTTCTGTACATTCACATCACTTGGATTATACCTGTTGTAATTCTGGGAGAAAAGTATCTCAGAAAAACATTAATCATATAGTTATAATAAAAACATTGGCACGTTTGTATGGTATACAAATGCAGAACACTAGAAGGCAGGTGGCTACTGTTTTTCAGGCAATAAAAGTTCAACGTGTCCTTTCCTGTACTTCCCCACATGAGTATCTCCAGCTGCCATTGTGAGCCATTGTTTATAGAGCAAGTATAAGGAATTTTTTAAGCTTTGCAAATGGACACAGAAAGGTGACAGTTTAATCTGACTTCTTAAGATTCCCTCCTTTTGGTTAATGGGTAATTCCCTTGCTAACCCTTTCCTTCAAACCCTCTCTGGTGGTTTCTATGCAGTGGGGGTTTGTGCTCAGGCTGGCAGAGGACAGTAGGACAAGCGGCGCACTGAGGACAAGGACCTTTACTTGGGGGTTTTCCTTGTGCCAGGCCCTTTGTGCTTGCACTTGGCTGAAGGCAGAGCCTTGCGTTGGTGTTTGTGGGCATGTTTCTCTTGAAGTCATTTCACCGAATTTCCTGCTAAAATGCCAGCCAACTCGCTCGCTGCTGGAGAGTCACTACTCTAATAGATAAGCTGTTGTTTTGCCTGTGCCATGGTCCAAGCGGAGCCTCGTGACCCAGTCTGAATGGGGACTCAAGCACAGCAGACGACCCTTTTCCTCGTGGTCCACATGTCCCTGTGCTCCGGGGAGCAGCATCCTCCGGGCAGAAGCAGAGAGACAGAAAGAACAACGTGTTTTTGGGAACAGGCTAAGGCATGGGGCTTGAACCAGTTGTTTTTCAAAGAGAGGTGAGTGGGCTCAACTGGCAGGGTCCACTGCTCTCCTGTTATCTTTTGATTTAAATTGTGTTTATTTATGTTTTTCCACTCTGAGGTCTTTCCCAGAGGCCCTGTTATCCCTGTGCTGCACTGCTTTGGGCTGGGAGCTGCTGCCGGCTGTTCTCGGGGTGCTGGAACCATGGAGGCTATGGGAGAAGCAGCTCACCCCAACCTGCCCACACTGCTGTTGCACAAGAGGTCGGAGGAACCTGTGGAACATCACAGTGCACCTGTCTGCCTGCCCTGCTTGAATAGCTGCTGCATGTGTGCTGGAGCACAGGGTTGCTTTGGCAGCACTGCTCATTTTTTCCTGCAGAAATCGGTTGTTTTTGTTGCTGGACTGTCAGCATTTCTTTGTACTTGGATATCGGCTTTCCCTGTGGAGGAATTTGTGGTTTCTAAGACTCTAATTGCTTTAGCATAATAGTTTTTCCTCTGCTTTCATAATGACTTTGGTGGTACCATCTGCTGTTGTGACAGCAGTCACAGGGCAGTGCGAGGCTGAGCCCAGGATGCTGGGAGGTCTGTGCTTTAACCAAGCTTGTCAGGAAAACTAAGACTTCGAAATCTCATTTTCAGGGCTCAAAGATTTACCTCCAGTCCTATTGGGACACTGGGCACGAGGGTGGGCCGAAGGGTGAAAAATATTTACGATGGCTCCCTCCTTACTCCACAGGTCTGTTTGCAGGGACACGAGCGTGCCTGGCCCTGCCGGGCAGCCAGTGCGGTTCAGGGTGGATGGGGGAGTCTGTGTTTGCTCGATGGCAGGCAGAGGGGAGGTCACATCCTTTCGTGAGCAGCTGCTTGGGTCACAAGCAGCTTGACCTACATCTTTTACCTTCACTTCAGAGACATTGCTGTGGTTCCTGTCATGGCCTGTGACAGCCCGGCTGCACCGTGCTGGGTGCAAGCACAGCCAGTGTAACACGGTGCTGCAGGTGATGGAGGCCTGCAGTGTGCTAAAGCAGGGGAATCACACAGCTTGGGTAACGAGAGCTCTAGGGATGGCATTTCTAACAGCTCTGGAGCAGAAATGCCTGTCTGTGGGTGCTGCAAAGCCCATCTGGGTGGCAGCTCTCGGCAGCCCTGCAGGTGCGTGTCCCTCTCTCCTGGAGCTCCCTGGACCATCAGCTGTGTGTCTCAGCACAGGCTTGTGGGAAGCAGATCACAGCACCGGTGGTTTGTCCAATATCACTAAATCCACAGGAGTGGAAGGGCTGTAGTGAGTTATTTTTAGGAGCTTTTGCATACCTGTGGTGGACAGTGCTGTGCAGGTTTTGAAACTTCTCATGTGAGGATGTGGGATCCTTTTCAGACCTTGCACTTTAATTCTCATCGAATCCCTCAAGGGTCACTGCTGGGACTTTGTCTTGCTGGTCATGAGAGATGTCAAAGCTAGAAAATAAATTTTTTCAAACCCCTAACTTTTAAAAAGAACAACTTTAGAAACAGTCCCAGTTTCAGGACCATGTTGCAAACAAGGACTGAAAATACTGTGTAATTAGAAGGCCTGAGTTCTGTGTACCCAAAGCGACTATTTAATGCCATACTGATGTGAAAGGCTTTTAGAGGGAATCTAATTTACTGTTATAGCTGCTGCTGGGGCAAGGCAAGCCAGGGGAGTTGGTGTAAGCAAGTGCTCGGGCTCATGGTGCTGCTTTGATCAGCTTTGGCTGCCGAGTTTTGCTGGGATTGCTGCGGTGACTGGCAGTGAGAAAAGTAAATTGGACAGGGCAGCAGAGAGCCTACATCTGGTCTGTAGGATCCTGCCTGGTCTTGTGGGGTGGCGGAGGTTTGGGGATGCTTAGCCTCAGACCTGCAAATGGGAGAGCAGCTCATGAATGTCCTGTTAATTCACATTAATTTGCAAAGCTTGGCAAATTTTCAGAAGCACGTGATGTTATCTTGACATAAGACTGGTGTTCCAGATGATTAACTGAATTCAATTAAGCACTTAAGGAGCATGAGACTGAGAGAAAATGGGTTCTTTTTCTCTGTCTAGCTGTTGAATTTTAGAGACTTTTATTTTTCAGATTGTCTCTTTTATGAGATTCCTGTGCAGCTCAGGTCCTGGCCATTTTAGCAGGGCCTGTTACAAAAGGACAAGTGATGTATGTATGTGATTTATTATGAAAATTCCTATTTATACAGAGTCATGGGTTTGGTTTTGATGTAAAGTTTAATTTTCACAACTGCAGTGCTGAGTGCCTGACTCTTTCTTATGAAATCTGAAGTCTAGGGCTGGGCAGCTGAGATGACATTTTCCAACTTCAGAAGTTCATGTTTTTCTCACATTTTTTTAAAGTTCTGTTTTCTGGACTTGTAACATGGACAAAAGTGCTGCGATAGTGAATGTAATAGTGTTCTCCTAATAGTTTTTACTCGTGACTCCAAGGATTTTGGAGAAGTTCCTCTTGCTTCCCAGAAATGTAAGTGGGAGCAAAACCAGGCCCCAGATTTTTTCCAGCCTTTGGCTGTGGCTGAGGTGTGATTTATGGAGAGGGCTTTCCTGCCTCTCCAGAGGGATGCTGCTCTTCCTTCCATGGGGTCAGACCCCTGCTCTGGAGGTCACAGCCGACGACTCGCTCTCATCTCGCCAACAGCACGTTTAGAACACGACTCTCATCAGCTCCTCCAGCAAAACCAGCTTTGAGCTGAGCACAGCCAGGGTGGGAGGCTGTATTTCTTCTCAGCCATACGGATGAGCTGCTCAAACATAAAGATGCTGAAGCTTGCAGCTGTTAAAGCTGTGGCATGTCCAGGAGGATTTCTTGCTCCATTAAGAAATTAGAGACTGTGCTTGGACGAGAGCAGCACAGTGCTTTGTCTCTTCCCATAGCTTATTACCAGGCACACGTAACTTAACCCCTCATTTCCCTCTCTGCGAAACAAGCACATCAGTTGTTACTTGCATCGTGTGAATATCAGATGGCCGAATTAACGAGTAGTCCATCAGTAACAAGGTAATGGTTTGAAATTGTCAGGCCAAATTAAGAACAGCATGTTAGTTATTATATATATACGTGTGTGTGTGTGTGTATATATATACATATATATATATATACACATTTTACCATCTTCTGTTTTTCCTGCAGGAAAAAACTAAAGTGGTGGAACCCCTGGACTATGAGAATGTGATCCTTCAACGCAAAGTTCAGATCTACAGTGATCCCCTCCGGGACCTGCTGATATTTCCCATCGAAGATGTATCTGTGAGTTTGTGCTGGCTTTTTCTCATGTTTGAGGCTCACTCATCTCCAGTCCCGCTTACCTTGGAAAATTTCCACTGTTAACCACATGTTAGTTTTGGCTGCATTACTGACACATAAAACCGAAATGTCCCACTGGTGATTTGGGCCTACCACATTTATTTTAAGCAAGTATCAAGCCCTGAAGTATCAAGCACTGAAACCATGTTCTACTTTTCCCTGCAGATCTCCGTCATCAGTCGACAGAGAAGGACTGTCCAGTCTACAGTGCCAGAAGACGCTCTAAAGAAAGCTCAGAGTCTCTTTGTCAAAGAGGTGGGAGCAAAAGTCTGTCTTTGGCAATTTCTGCCTTAGGCAAGATCCTCTGCTGCAGCTCCTGGGCTGTGAGGTTGCAGATCATTTAGTTTTTCCTGTGTGGGAAGCACCAGTCACTGGCAGGCTGGCTGCACAAGGTAGTTCTTGTATACACCTCTTGTGCGGTGCTTCTTTCCAGTGGGTTTTGTAGGCAGCAGGCAAGGAGTGTGGATTTGCACTGCCTGCCTGAGCTGCAAGGTGCGGGCATGCAGCAGGGCAGGGGGGACTACCCAGCCCCCCAGGCATCCTGAGTGCCCCACGTTTGTTCTGTAAAGTGCTGCTCTCTAGGATCATTCCTGCCAAATGCAGTGGAACTAAATGCCAAGCAATGGTCAGTGTCGAGTTAGAGGCAATACATTTCTGAGGGCAGAAAATTGGTGGTCTCTGGAAAACAGTTCCTTCTCAAGTCACTACTTTTTTAAAGCCTCGGAGCAATGTAAATACAAAACCAGTAGCTGTGCGGCAGACCAGATGCTGTGTGGTTTTGTCTCTGTGCTGAAAAGATTCCTTATGAAATTCCCTATTGCACTGCAAAAAGAGTGAAGCAGCTTGTTGAGACCCTTTCCACTTGTGCTTATCTCACCCAGCAGTCCGCAACCTTTCAGACTTGTGCATGGTTTTATTTTGCTTGGTGCAGCTTTCAAAGATCTGTATTGTTTTCCTTTCAGTGCATTAAAACCTACAGCTCAGACTGGCACGTGGTAAACTACAAGTATGAGGAATACTCAGGAGACTTCCGGATGTTGCCATGGTAAGTGTCCCGCTCGCTTGGAATACTAATGCGTGGTCACAGGGCTGGAATTTGATCAGGCTTAGGAGAAACAATCTGCCCTTTTTCCTGATGCCTGTCCCACAAGCAGCCTCCCCTCCAGAGGAATGTCACTCTGAAAGCTCAAGAGCCAGAGGTTTACGTTATCATGCTGTTGTCACTCAGCTCCATCAGGGAAACGCTGACAATATTGCCAGCTTGGGTTGTTACTTCATGTCCTACCCACTGCTGTGCAAACAGCCCCCTCCGTCTGGGATGAGGACGGACTACAATCTGGGCATGTGGCAGGATAAATAGTGTTGGCAGTGTCTGCTCATCCCGAATCAGGAGCCTCATTGTCCCCCTGGGCTGATGTTCTCTGCGTGCTAGACGCGGGGTTCCTGTGCTGAGCAGATCCTCCTTGTGCCCCTTGTCACAGTTGTACCACTCCCATCCAGTATTGCTGTTAATGTTGGCTGGAGAGTTATATGCTCTGAAATGCCGGGCTGTGCCAGTGATTCCAACCTCAAAGTGAATCGGGTTTTTCAGACGGGCGTACGCATCTCACATTTCTGCTGGATTGTTATTTTCTCAGTGGTGGCGCCTGCTCTGCTCTTGCTCTCCATGCATGTCTGGACCGCTGTTCAGACTGCTCGTATGCTGACAGCTTGTACAATGTTTTTTCTTGCTAATTGGCTGAGTGGGTCTGTTCTGAGGATCTCACATGGAAGGAAGGCAGCAATGGGGCAACACTGTTGATCAAATCATATTAAAATTTGTGAGTAACCTTGCGGTTTCACTTTGCTTCTTTTATAGCAAGATGGAAGATAGACCAGCCTGCTGCATCTCTGTGTTGCATAATTACAAGTCAGCAAAAACTGCAGAATCAGACAGCTAATATGGAGATAGCTAATTACATACTGCCTGTGCTTAATTTCCATGAAATGCACTCAAAAATTAGTTTTCTCTAGCTGTAAGGGGCTATAGGTCTCTTGAAGTCTGTCTTCTGCAGGAGGACAGTTCTGCTGCACTCTGTAGTCCATAGTTTGGCTGTTGGTTCTGGATCCAGCATCCACATGCTGGCTTGAAGGACCCTCATTTCCCAGGCATTAAAAATGAAAATGTGTTGTGATTTCAGCAAATCCTTTAGGCCAGACAAGATTCCAAGCCATGTGTTTGAAATTGATGAAGACTTTGAAAAGGATGAGGTAAGGAGGGTTTTTTTTTAATATATTCCACTCTAAGATCTATTAAAAAGCAGATTTAACAAGGCAAAGTCAGAATTCAGTTCCCAGGAGTGGTTTTCTTGTAAGATGCTTTGTACTGTGAAGATGGGACCAAAACTGAGACAGTGATTATTTTCAAAGTATGACAAGATAAACTCTTAGAGCCAAGAGTCTCCTAAATTTTCTGGAACATTAACCACAATATATCTTATGGCTTTTTTGCTTGAAACAGTGCAGCAGCAGGAGAGGAAAAAAAGGAAGCCAAGGAATTACTAAGTCAAATTCTTCATATCCAGAGTGAAATAGGGCAATTTCGCTTTCAACTGTACAGTGATATCAGGATCCTTCTCTTCAAATGTTTTGTGCTCTGCCACATAGCCAACAATTCCTAATCACTCACTTTTCTCCACTCTATTCACAGAGCGTCAGTCCCGTTCTGTAGATACTGTGCAAATGTTGAGGTGTTTTCTTCCTCTGGAAGCCGCCATGTTTGTGCTCAGCTCATTGCAGGGAAGATTTGCAGCCCTGGACAACTGAGGCATCTCAGACCTGATGGTCAGATTGGATGATGCAGATGCCACATTTCCCTGTGCATATTGCATTTGCTGTAAAAGGGAGGGGTAGCATTTTTCTGTCTCATATAGCATGTGAAGATTAATTCACACATGAGACGTTAAGAAGGTTTAATTTATGGTGGGAAGGGTTTAGCCTAGCTGTTTAAAATCCACATGGCACCAAGATGCTGCTGCTGAGGAGCTAACAGAGGAAAGAGGAAGTTTCTTTCTTGAAGAGCTGAAGATTTTTAGGGACCGTTTCATGTACATTTCTCACAATTGCTGTGTGTGTCCCAGTGCACCTTAGGTCTAAATGGAAAGGTATTTTCAAGTTTGGCCTTAATTTTTTTTGGCTGTGTTGATGGTTTGCATTATGTCGTTAACTTGAGTGTTACCTCTAATAATATTGAATTTGGGCTGCAGACAAAGCTGTGCAGTATGTTATCAGCATGCTTCTGAAAAAGGACAAAAATATGCTATCAAAATTCAGTGGAGACCTTTTTCTTCTGGTCAGTGTGCTGAATACTCAAACAAGTGAAGCTACTGATGTTGGTTACAGAAGACTATTCCAAGTGCTTTGTCAGATATTTTGGCATTTGTATCTTTTGGCAAGGCCATATCTAAAGGATTCTGTTACAGTTTCCTGACAGAGCATTTACATTAGAATTCTGTAATGGAAATTCAAGTAAAAGCAAGCTCTTGATGAAAAAAATGTGAATCATTATGAAGGAGAAATCATGGAGTGTTTTAGCCATGGAAACAAAGCATTAGACAATTTACTTTGTCTTTGGAAGTTTGACAAGAAAAGGGTGAAAACCTGCCATTTGGGATGCAGGAGATGATATAAACCAGTCCCCCCATAGCTCATCGACAGACAGTCCAGGTCCGCCTCTGCTGCTGAGTCACTGGAAGTCCCAGGGTGAGTGGTTTTCATCAGACTGGGATCTCATTTCCCTGCCTCCCCAGCGGAGGTCACGGTTCGGTATGGAGGGAGAACCATTCTCCCTTTCTGGGACCACAGGACAGGAGTAAAGGTGTGAATCCCAGCTGGTGCACCAAGAACAGCCTGGTTGGGTCACCTGAAACTTTCAGTTTTAAATAAATGTGAAACAAGTCAGTTCCATTTCAGCTATTGGGGTTTAGTGGTTTTTGCCTAAATTTAAAATGGAGAGTTGATTTATACAAAAGGAAATGACTAAATAAGTCTGGAGTTCTGTATTTTGCAACTGTTCAAACAGACCATTTTGAAAATGTCCTTCTTCCCCAGGTTTTTGAAATACTGCCTAAGAAACAGCATGTGTTTCCTCATTGCAAAATTACTGTGCAGCTCTATCAGCGTAGATGTAACCTTTCTTTTAAAGGTGACTCAAACTAGTCAGTTTTGCCTCTTTCTTGGAAAGAAGTAACCTGGAAATTTTTTATGGTAACATTGTACCTGTAGCAGTAGGTTACACATATATACTACATATTACTGTATTCCTGTAGTTAAAACAGTATTCCTTCCCATGGCAGACATACCCCTTGTGTCCAAGGGGAATTTTGCATGGGAGGCAGTTCACCTGACCTTCTCTCTTTCTGATCTTTTGCTCTCTTTCAGGATTCCTCGTCCCTGTGCTCCCAGAAGGGTGGTGTGATAAAGCAAGGCTGGCTGCACAAAGCAAATGTAAATAGCACAATCACTGTTACCATGAAGGTGAGTTCAATCCAGCAGTATGTTAACAGTGAACGAGGCACCAGGTTAAGTTCAGACCACGTCTCGAAAGCGAGCAGGACTGCAGCGGGTGGGTTTGGGTTTGGATGGACATCTGTCCTTCTTGTAGACAACAACATGGACTGGAAAATCCAGTCTGGCAACAGCCTTTGTCCTTTCCCTTCACAGAATATAAGACCAACACACTTCAAGTCATTTCAAGCAAGCTGAACAAAAAGGCTAGGCACGTTCTAGTAAACCAAGATTGTTTTCTGAATGGGCAGCTGAGGCCCAGAAGAGGAAAACAATTCAAATAGCTGAAACAGCTGCCCTGCAAAGAAGACTTTCTGAATTGATAGTTTCCTTGCTGGTAGGAAATATGTATGGAGGCCAGCTTTAAATCAAAATGACAAGTCTTTACTTTAAAAGCAGGGGTGATATCACTGAGGAGATGGAGCATTACCGACCTAGAATCAACAGCTGCATTGTCTCCCGTTCTCTGCTGTACATAATCCAGCATGACATTGCTTAGATTTTGAAATGGAGGGTTTTGATAGTTCCACCGCAGAGCTTTTGCTGTGGCAATGAGCCCGTCTGCTGTTCCACCACACAGCTGCCTTATTACAGCGTAGAGAGAACATGAGGGACTTACACTCAACTGTGCAGCTGAGGGCTGGCTGCAGTGAGGCTTGATGCTTTGCGAGGATATTAGTAAATCTCAAACAAGTCAGTTGTTCTGAGGCTCAATTCAACTAGTTATGCTTTCATGAGGCATGAAACAGGACAGTTCATAGGGCTAATTTTAAGTTGAGTTTTAAAATGATTCCTCATGAGCTTGGAGGTGATAGACAGAACCGGGTTTTCTAATTCTCTGCTTTGCCGAGCAGCAAGGTTGAAGCCATTTCTGCTCCTGTAACTGCTGGAGGGAGGTATCATACCTGCTCAATGCAGTTATTTGGGTCCATTATTGAACCTTTTGTGATATTGTTGGCCTCAGTGCCCAGCACCTCAGACCCACCTTTCAGAGATGATGTCTGAACTACACTGGCTTCAGTTCAATTAGTAAGATCCATCGAGTCTCTCATGAAACTCAGATATCAAAGTACTGAAAATCAGTAGCCATTTTCTGAGCTGGTCCTAGTCGCTTCTGTGTCTTACAAAATACCTCCTAAGGCACACACAAGAAATATGAGGACTCTGAACGTCTTCAGCCTTGTCACTGCTTCAAGAGGCTGCTGTGCTATTGCAGAAGCAGACATGTCAGTTTTTTCAGTGCTGGTTCTTTCATTGCGGTGATGTGCCGAGCTCTTGGTACCTCACACTATTGCTAAGCACATGCAGAGTGTATTTTGTGGAGGGACAGCCCACGAGTAAACTGTAATTATGCTACAGCTGCCAGCATTTATTTCAAAATAACCTTTCCTTGCAGAGAACTTCCCCAGTTTGGCTCAACTCCCTGGCTGTCTGTTTTGCAGCGTGTCACTATGCTGTGTTGGAATCATGGCATTGGGATTTTCTTCCTTTTCCCTTTTCCGTTCCTTTTTTATTTTCTTCCATCTCTGCCCAAATGGACTTGCCCAGTTCTCTGGCCACCCCTCTGTAATTGCAATGCTCACCAACAGCATCTGTAGCCTGATCAGAGGGGATATCCCCTCTTTTCCTAGGTTTATAGTATTAATTTCAAATCATCATAATCTTCTGACAGTTATTTCTGACAGCGGTGTTTACAAGGGGAGAAGATCATAGGAATAGTGTTTGCTGCTTGCTTCTGCATTTCCTTTTGAACAGAATTCAAAAGATGCAAATAGTTTAGCGTCAAATCCCATACCCATGAGGGATGTCAGCCCTGTGCTATCTAGAGAGAGATCTGTCATGGGTTTCTGCAGGTTCCAATGCCAAAGTTTCTGAGATTGATTCAGCGAAGTGTTAAATCAGTGTTAAAGCTGGCTTAACGCATAGCATACCTAGCTTTCCATGTATTTTTATGCTTTGTTGAACTAAAGGTTTAGTTAAATTTATAAAACTTAAAGCATAACAACCTTTGGAGCACCTCTGCAGTTAACTACTCATCTCAATGGTGCCAGAGGTTACTTTTCAGAGGGCTTAGGTTACCATTCAGAGCACGGTGCTCCCTTCCAGTTCTGTGCAAAAGTGAGTGGTTTTACTGAACATGTGCTAGTGTCAGTAAAGATGGGAGCAGGAAATTGCTAGTAGCCTCCCATCCGGGATGAAAAGTGCTGTGTTTAGATAGATAGATAGATCTTACAGATATGCAGAGTGGTGGAAATACTCACGGTCCCCCTTGCCTCCTGAGTTACAGCCCAGTGCCTTTTGGCTGACAAATGTGAAGGAAGATGTTCTGAGATACTGGAGAACTTTTGTTTTTTCATAAAAATCAGTATCTCAAACATAGGAGCACTTCCTCCCAAACTCACTTTTTGAGGAGAGCATTGCTTTTTGAGTGAGAATCGAACACTAAGACAAAGCCAGATCATAAAAATGGGTTTTTATTAAAAAAAGAATCAAATTCACAAAAAAAACAGAGTCCCTTGGCTTGCATTTGAGTGCTAGGAATTTCCACATGTCTGTTCTGGAGAAATGCTTTGTAATTCTAATTGAGGTCTTTATCAAAAAGGCCCTTCTCTAGGGTGGGATGAATCTTCAAACCGTGTGCTGATCTGAATTTGCTGTGCAGCATTACTTTGTAAAGATAAATGAGGCTGGAGGCAGCTGAGAGATGAGCTGGAAGCCCTGGGGCTTTCCTTTAGATGGGCAAACTTAAAATAATAACAAGGACATTAAAATTAAAGAAGATGACGAAATCTCTCTTTAAAAAAACAAGTCATACTCAGAGGTGAGTCTGCAACACTAGGGTCATCGGTGTTTCTTGTTACAGTATTTTCTCAATAGCAGGGGGGCAGATACTGAAACTGAGGCTGTGGTTTGTGATATATGACAGAGTGACTACTTGCATGAGCAAGACTTTGTTCCTTTGCAGGTATTCAAGAGGAGATATTTCTACTTGTCACAACTCACAGATGGTTCCTATATTCTTAATTCCTACAAAGACGAGAAAATTTCAAAAGAATCCAAAGGCTGTATTTTCTTGGATGCTTGCAATGATGTTGTTCAGGTAGGTGGACTTTCTGCATGTCTGTACGTGGGCTTATACATTGCCGGCTCCAAGACAGACATGCTCTCTTGAGGTCCGTGCCATCAAGGGATGAAAACATGGACTTACAAACTAACCCAGGGCTCTGTCAGCCAGTCTGATTAAAAGGCAGGCAAGGAGTTTCACACTTTTGTCCAGGAAGACAGCACGTGGAAGAACTGCTGTCAGAGTAAAATGGAAGCGTTTCTTCATTACCTCTTCTGCTGTCTCCCTGCTCTGTCCATCTCCTTTACCTTTATTGTAGGTCAGGTGCCTTCCAGGACACCTGAGGCTTGAAAGACAGTAAATAATTGATCTTGGGCACCTTCCTCCTCTGTTTGCTGCTCACACCAGCTTCTTGTTTCCTAAGTTACGTCCCAATAGCTCCATGCAAACATGCAGCCCTTTGGGTCTTAGGACTTGTAAAGGGATTGTAAGGTTTTAGGAGCAGATATTTGTATGGGGCTTAAATCTTATGCTGAGAGTGATGTGGATTGCTGCTGCGCCTTCTGCCTTTGCTGTCTCTGCAGGAGCTTCAAGCATTGAGTGTGGTGCAGCTGGTACAGGGCAGCTTCAATTACTCCAATGGTTTGTTTCAGCATGGATGAGTCAGAGCTGTGCGTTCCCATTTATCTTTCTGAATGCAGTAAAAGCAGTAGTGCACACGCCTCAGTAATGCAGAGGATCTGCTTCCCAAGTTGCATCAGATTTGCCTTGGCTTATGTTTGGAAAATGCTGTTTGAAGGCCAGTGGACCTCAGAAAAGAAACCACTTGCTTTTAAGCCTCTAAGTGTCCTGGAGTGCAACGTTACTTATTGTGTCAGACAAATCCAGTTCCTAGCTTCTCTGGGGAAATATTAATGACATAAGAAGGAGCTTGCTCCTGCTCCTCAGTGCGATGTCTGTGGTTCAGTCTCGCTTTCCACCACTCTGGCAACCGTGGAGCTGAGTACTGTCTGAACGCAGCCATGAAGCCCGTTGTGGTTGCTGCAGGAGAACTGCTGTCTGAAGGAGGGCGCTTGCATTCTGTGTAGTGGTATTTCAGTTCAGGGTGCTTCCATGGAGAGGCAGGTACTGTGCTGAGTCGTTGAGGAAAGTATAATAAAAATCTTGCTCTTTCTTGTTTGTTTTTTTCAGTGTCCTAAAATGCGCCGTTATGCATTCGAACTGAAGACAATAGATAAGTACAGCCACTACCTGGCAGCTGAGACTGAGCAGGAGATGGAAGAGTGGCTGGTAACCCTGAGAAAGATCATTCAGAGCAATACTGAGAGTTTGATGCAAGAGAAGAAAGATACTGTGGAATCTGTGCAAGGTCAGTTTATAAATAAACACCTACCTTCACCCTTCTCCAGCAGGATGCAAGCAGTGTGCCTGGAGAAGTGAATACTTTTCTTTCTGGATTAATAGCAAGAATTGTGGCTGACACATGATATCATGCAAAAGGGCTTAGTATAATGTAGACAATAGTCTGAGGAATAGAAGTGGAGGGAAACATGACCCTTCCTCTGGATGGGAAATCCATGGCAGAGTTTCAGGACTCCTGGAAAATTGGCTCTGTGCTGAAGTTCTGCTTTGGAAAGACCTGGTGGACTGTAATAGTACACTCTGGTACTAGTAATATATGGAAAAAATCTTTCTTGTGAGGAATGGAAAAGTCTCCATAAAAAGTTTCTATGCTATTGTAAGCAAATATTGCAGGATGCTTTCTGGCAGAACAGTGCTTCTGCAGTTGTTTTGAACATCTGTTTTTTGTGTCCTTGCAGATGATGAATCAAGCACGCAGGGAAAATCAGACAACATCCTGGAGAGCCTGGAGAGAAGCATGCATCCGGAGCTCATGAAGGTATCGTGTTTGCAGAGATGCTCGCCCAGCCCATAGCCATTCTCTCCACCTTGTTTTTAAAAGACGTTTTTCACATTCTGTTGTCTTCAGCTCTGGGGCAGCTGGGCAGGCAGCAAGTGTTCTGAGCTCTCTGTTGTCTCATCTGCCTGTCTCATGGAGGGAGCTCCATGCTTTGAGACTGCACGCTCCTCACCTCCAAGTGTGGGGCCCTTAAGGAAGAACCAGATTTGGAGCAAATGAAGGGCTGTTGTGGTCGGTACTGCTCGTCCCTGCTCAGCAGGGGTGTCGAGGGTTTAGATTGCGGGGTGACAATTAAACCCTGACAGATGTATTGTTAACCCCCTCTCCACCCCCACTTCCCCTTTTTCGCCCCTCCCTCTTCCCCCTTGCCACTGAGGATAGGCGATCGGGAGGGAAAGAAGAACAGAGAGAAGAGAGTTGGAAAAATTAAAGATCATTTACTAATGCTACTAATAAGAATAGAGAAAATAATACAAAATATACAAAACCAATCTTGAAAGTCTCAGCAACTGCAGAGCCGGCACCCAAAGTCCTGGATTAGACTCCGCAGCCAACTGGAGCTGGATTCAGTCTCTCATTAGGCCTCAGTTCACAGGGATGAGTAGCCATAAGGAAAAAGGGAAAAGGGACGAGATGCTCGTGATCTCCCACTTTTATATGAAGCATTCACGTGAATGGAATGTTATACACAGTTGGTCAGTTTCTTAGTCACTTGTTTCTCGTCGCCCCTCTCGCGAGATGTCCATCCATGCTTATCAATAAGTTTGCATTCCATTGCTAGGTTTACCAAAACATGTGTCTGGTTCTCCAGGAAAATGCAGTTAATATGAAGGCTTTAGCTGACAGGCAAAATTCACTGAAAGAGAAACTTGTTTTTAACAAAAGCAGGACAAGGGGTGACCGTCCTGGCCATGAGAGCTGAGGGGCAGTTAGGTGACAGCCACCTCCTATTCACGATCAACAGTGTGCTTGCCTATTTCTGTCTGCTTTCACATTTGGCAGAGCCACATCGCTTTACCATCACTGCACCGTGTTGGTGACTGCAGCTGAGAAGCCTTACATCGTCTCACGTGTCACAAAGGGAACCTGAAATATGTTTATTTTGTTTTGCTTCCATTCTTTTCAAATAATGAATGTTTGCCTCTGTGTGGCCAGGCAGTAACATCAATGCTTTCCTTTGTCCTAGTATGGAAGAGAAACAGATCAGCTGAACAAACTGAGCAGAAATGAAGGAAGACAAAACCTCTTTTCTTTTGACCCAGAAGTCCAGGTAAACATCCCCATGTTTGCAAATGGGAGGTTTTGCTATCTGTAAGAGCTCTCTTGGGGTGGTCCCTCTCCTGTTCCCTTGTCTGACCACACCGTTTGCCTGCAGAGGCAACATGTTTTTCGGTGGATTGGAGAACAGAAGTGCAGCCCACGTTCCTGTCAGTGAGCGCTGAACAAGATGTCAGTGCTCAGGTGATAACTCAAATGAAGGGAGGACTCAGAGCAGCCCCACACATGGCCTGCCTCCCGCTTTGCTGGCTTCTTTGTGATGCATCTTGATGTTACTGGATTTTAAACCCATCATCTGGGCCTCTGGGAGGTTCTCATGGTTGCAGAAGCAGAAGTGATATTGCAAGGACACCTGCAATGCTGCGTGGGCTCAGCACGTCTGGAGCAGGGAGCAGTGATATTAAAGGCCATGACAGGGGTTTACAGGGAGAGCCTCAGTCTTCAGCGAGTTATCAAATGTAGGGGACATACAAACAGGAAAAAAAACCACCCCATGCTGTTCTTATGCACTGGATGGAGTAGAGGTTCATTGACTATTGGCTTGTTTTCTTCTCAACTTTGATGTCTTGGCTGAGCTCACTGCCAAGGTCCAGGTGTGCGATTTCAGTGGAATGAGCTGCAATTGTTAACACAGTCTTAAAGAATTGTTCCAAGTTATTTCGTAGTTTCTGGTTCTCCTTCTGGCGTGCTTTGGCTTGTTCACACCCGTCAAAAAGAACATTCTGGTTTAACGAGGAAATGTAATTAGTCTTTAAAAGGTTTAGTTGTACAAAATGAACTTTTCTCTTGGCACTTCTTTGAAGATAAGCATCCAGGAGGCTGCTTGTTTTTTTTTTCAAGAGAAGCTTTGAGAAGTTTCCTATGTTCTAGTCAGATAATAAGAATGGAAATATTATTCAGTGTGGAGCATCTAAGATTTATATTTTTACATAACCAAATGGTTAGGCTGAATTCACTGCCTTCCCTCTCTACCCAGAGCTTTTCATTCTGCTGTGGGTCAGTCAGATCTGCTATAACACTGGGCATTCAAAGTCACTGCTCCAGTCAGTGCTGGCGTGTATGCGAGTGCTTCTATGCTTAGTGCTAAGGAAACTGGGAGCAGGAACGTATATCCACAACGTACTCTCCTCAGAAAGAAACAGGGAAAAAAATAGGAAGAGTTTCCCAGAATGGGATTAACAATTGCAGCCCATTTTGCTGAAATTACTTGATCGTGAGGTACCAGCGGCCAAAGTTTGGCATGCAGGTTTCTGCAGGATTTGAGGGGGAAAAATGAATAGGACTGTGGCAGATTGTCTCTGAGAGATGTACTGGTATTTAGGGGTGTTTAGTAGCTCTCTGTCCCCAGTGCCAGTACAATGGGTGTGGTGAAGGCTGAGGGTCTTTATCTGGCTGATGCTATCTTGGTCGCATACGTCTGCTCTCTGGAAGAGCCGATGTCAAGACCAGGCATGGGTGTTCTGGGTTAGGAAGGAGTTGATTATAATCAAGACTGTCTGGATTTCCCAGCCGGCTCCACAGACAGTCTTGGTTGGTTCTAACCACACCAGTTATTGCTGTGCATCTAGAAATGCCTTCCAGTTCGAGATGATGTTCACGATCCCAACAGCATGTGCCTTCTCTCTATTTCAGGCACAGGGACCATCTCTTAAACTAGTCAAATCTTCAGAGTGGAAGATACTTTTCCGAGTGTAACGACGGCTTTATGTTCCGCTTTCTTCCCCAAGCTCTAAATGGTGTTTGGGAAGATCCCCAGGGTTACAGCAAAGCAGGAAGGAACTGAAATCATACTGAGGTTTAGTTTTCTGTGCTCTGCAAACCAGATTGCTAAAAATTGATACATCCCCATGAATTCATGTCTTGAATACATTCGTGTAACATCACCAAATGGCACTCATTTGTGAATGTCTTGTACCTTTTGTACCACTTTAAAAAACAATTAGTTAAGATAGCATTGGCTGTAATGTGATCCCTTAACATTACTCAGGGGTTTATTTTCTTTTGTAATGAGACTAGATTTGCTTGTTTGCTGTCTAGAGGCTAGACTTCTCCGGGATCGAGCCTGACGTGAAGCCCTTTGAGGAAAAGTGCAGCAGGCGCTTCGTGGTGTGCTGCCAGGACTTGTCCCTCAACCTCCTCGCTCAGCTCAGCGACAGATCGGAAGAAGGACCCACCAACGTAAGGGGAGCTCTGGTGTTTCCTGCTTTGTCTTCTTTCTCCTCAGCAGCAAGAAAAGCCCTTGACAGATTAATCTGGGTGGACAAAAACAACCAATTTTGCCCTGAGCTCCGATGGGACCTGGGCAGGTGGTAGCTGCTGGCCCCAAGTCATTACAGCGTTTGTCTGCCTTGGTATTTTGGTGTTTCAAAAATGTGTTTGGAGACGGCATCTGTCCTGATGTGACAGGAACTGGGGCTGTTGGGAAGCCAGCAGTTCAGAGGCGTAGGGAATGGAGAGTGTGTGTCTGCCATGTTCTGGGTCCCTGTCAAAGTCCTGTTGGTAAATTATTAAGCTCCATCTCCAAACCACTCACTGCTGTGTTTTATTTCATTTCCCCTAATTGCAAGGGATTTCCCTGTTCTGAAACCTTCTTGTGACTCCCAGGCTGACTGTACTCACAGCCACTTTATTATGTGTATTTGTTATTGTGCCAAAGCTGTGCCTTAGCTTAAAAAGCTCTTCCTTGTATTTTCTGAGCCTCTGATATTTACAGACAACTATTACATCTCTCCCCAGCCTTTGTCCTGCCAGGCTGAATAGACCAGGCCCCTCTAGTCATTCCTCCCAAAACATACTCCCTGTTACCACATCCTGCACTTGCTCTTAGCTGGAGTCAAGCTGTTAGACGAGGGTGCCTGAGCAGCAGAGAGCATCGCAGGGGCAGCAGCAGTGCTGGCACTGACTGATCTCTGCTGATGGGACTTTGTCTGAGGCCTGTTTGAATTGCCAAGGCTTTTTTTGTGATGGTTTCATATTGGCAGCTCACGGCTTGTAGAGCAGGCTCGTCCTCCTCAGTAACGCCCAGCTGATGAATGTGTTGCTGATAGCAGAGATTCTTGTTATTCATCCTTAATCAGGCCCAGAGTCAGACTTAATCAGCACATTTTTAGTATTGGTGTAATGCCTCCAAGTTATGCTGTTATGTCTTGGACTCACTACAGCCTTATCTTCAGGCCTCCTCTTTTATCTTTACATGGACGCATGCCTGCTGGGATCTTTGAATTAAAAATATGTGGAAATGTTGACACTTGGCTTATGCCATCAAGGTCAGTAGCTACAAGAGAATTGGCACATTTTGCACATGCAGCTCCTCAGCAGTGTTAGCCTTGTATTTGAGCTCTCCTGGCTGGGAGAGCTGACTTTGCTCCTGTGCCACCCAGTGTGTAGCAGCTGAGGAACATTTTGAGTTGGGTCATCCAGAGCTGATTGGCTTTGGACAATAACTGGAGTGGTCTTTAGCATGTGAATATGAACACTCCTGAATTGATTTCTTTCTCATTCCAAAGGATAAGCAGGTCTGATGGATTGGGTTCATCTTTTCTTCCTAACTCCATTGTTTATGACTTATATGAAAAAACCCATAGATTTCACTCTTTATATTTCATTGATGTTTTTAAAGTAGCTTTGTTCAAATTGACTAGATCAAAATGCAGGAAGATGCAGGGAAAAATAGTTTTATGTGTTTATAAAGCAAATAAACATGGATTGTCTGTAGGAATTCTCTAAAATGCTGGTGTACAAAACTAAAGGAACAAACAGATGCAGAAGACAAACCTAGCAGGGAAAGCAATGCATGTTGATACTCTTGAGCCTGTACCATGCAATTTTTTTTGACACGTATATTCAATCAAATTTCCAGGTTGAGCCCTTTTTCCTAAGCTTGGCATTATTTGACCTGAAGAATAATTGCAAGATTTCAGCTGACTTCCACGTGGACTTGAACCCACCATCTGTCCGTGACATGCTGCTGGATAACTCCCCATCAGGAGCCGAGAGCACCAAGGGGCGTTCGCTGGGCGAGAGCTTTGTGCATGGAGTCCCCGAGTCTTGCCTGCGCTACATTAAACGGGTGAAGAACTGACTTTGTCCTTGCTCTGTATCTCTGTTGAGGCTGTAGTTGTTCAGTAGCATTGTGGTGTGTTATTATCCACCCTGAGCTGGCAGGTTTTGGTCAGTGTCTCAAGCCAGTTGCCACTTCGGGCTGACTGGCAGCCATAGACAAAACACCAGGTAGAGTGTTTCAAGACCTGACCACATTCAAGCCTTGTGAGGCCCCATGGCCCGTCCTCTGCATCAACCAGGGCTGGGTCTGTGTGAGTTGTGGGAGGAAACAGTGAGATGATCAGGGACAAACCCAGAGGTGCAGGTGGAGTGTCCTGCTCTCTGACAGCCTACTGTATCTATTGCAGGGTGTTTTCTCCGTGACTGACCCACACGTGGAGATCTTCCTGGTGGCCCGTGTGGAGAAGGTGCTGCAGGGCAGCATTACACACTGTGCAGAACCGTATATGAAAAACTCGGACCCGGGGAAGGTATTGGATGGGGCCATGAAAGTACTTGCTTAGTGATGCTGTCTGCTGCTGGGGAGGGTAGTGTAGTCTGAAACATGGGTTGTTTCTGCTGCTCTTTAGCTGCTTTCTGGCAAATACTGTTTTCTCTTTGATTCTGCTACTCATGCTGTTCCCAGACTGTCATCAGCTGAGCTGGCCTTGGAGAACTGATTCCTTCCCCTGGGAGGAGGCAGAGGATTTTTAGAAAAATCCAAGCAGTTGGGGCATGGGGACCTTTTCCCATTACAGTTCAAGAAGGCAAAGCCTGATCTGGCAGTAAAAAAAGTGGGACACTTCATCCTCAGAGAAAAGGGCTGCACTGCTACACAGTGCTGCACACAGTGTCTTGAACTGGTCCCAGCTCACACCAGCTGGGAAAAGTGATGTTTTAGTAGCAGCAAAACATGAGCTTCACCCTTTATTCTGCTCACCCTGCCTCTCTCTTGCTCCACGCAGGGAGCCATGATCATAGGGGAACAGTAGCAAAGGGTATACAGGGAGGGGCCCTGGTACTGCTGGCATCAGTCTCTGCATCCTAGATGGAACTGATGCTGCCTTGCTGCAGCCAGTCAAAATCCCTGGAAAATCAATGTATGGAGCACCTGATATGTGATGACATTGCCTCAGCACACTTTGTGTAGGATGAGCCAATTACAGTCAGTTTTAATACAACTGTGCCCACAACATGTTCACTGTTGCTTTGCAAAAGTAATAAATGTGCATGGTATGAAGCGACAGGGATGTCTGTCAGCTGCTTTGGTGACTGTTGCACTGCATGCCTGAAGTTTCTTTTCCCTGGAGGGTGCAGTGCTCTTTACGCCTTTTCCAGGGCCACGTAGAAGCCGGGGCACACACTAACCTCTCTTGTGTTTTGCAGACTGCTCAGAAGGTCCATAAGGTGGCCAAGCAGGTGTGCAGCCGTCTGGGGCAGTACAGGATGCCCTTTGGCTGGGCTGCCAGGTTAGTGACCTCAGACACTGCTTTGGCCATGGTGGGAGCTGTTGCGAGTTGTCCGACGTTCCGTCCGAGTGGCAAAGGGCCAAGTGACTGAAGTCAGTGAAGTTACAGCTGAGGGCAGAATCTGGCTCCCATTCCCAAGGCAGAATGTGGATTGGCCTGAAATGCTCTATCTAGAATTAGAAACAAAATATTAAAAAGTAAACAGTGCTGGGAAGGCAGTAACCTTCCTGCTGACCTGTAGCTACTGCTATCAGGGCAGAACGTTCCTGGGGGTGAATTACCCTGTCCCATGCTACTGCAGGACTCGGTGCAGAAATTCCCTCCCGGCACCAGCCATTGCCAGGGACAGGATGAGGGCAGAGGATCCCCTGGCCTGGCAGTCGCAATCAGCTGTGCCTGGTCTCCCATCTTAGACTCTAATGTATGTCCTTGAGAATGACTGGAGGTAGTGATCCTGTTCCCTCGCTGTTCTTTTACTGGGACTCATAAAGTACATCAGTGCTAACTCCATTAAATCTCACATCAGAGGAAGAACTGAGGCAAGTTCATCCCTCTGCCACTGCTTCCTAGTCCTAAATTGCTGTTTGGTGCTGACAAAAGGGATGGTAATGACATGGGAACACCAGATGACTGTCACAATGGGATGGGATTTGGTAGTATGCAGCTTGCAGTGTGTATTCTTGAGCTGAATTTTCCTGTGACACTGGCCGCTCAGCTTCAAGATCGTGTTTGTGGGATGCAGCTTGCTCCTGGGAGCCAGCACTCAGCCTATGCAGTGCCTCAGCATAGCTGTGGGCTCTGTGTGGGCTTCTTTAGGCTTCAGATTTGTTCCTGCTGGGTAAAGAGCTGCATTTAGAGACCAAGGAGTTGAGAAGCAAACAGCCTGATGTAGCAAGCTGTGTTGCTCTGCATCCCTGTGGGTTTGAGAGGAAGCTGTTTGCACAGAAAGGGGGTACAGATGCTTTAATGTTCCTGCTGTATACAGATACCCACAGCCTTTCTGTTCAAGGGCAAAGATGCTGATATTCATCCAGGGCAGAGTCCAATCTCCTGCTCTACGTTCAGGAGAAAGCTGATGTATGTCCCGAGAATGGTCTTTACTGCGCACTCCTTTTCTAGGAGGATTTCCATGCTCTGAGCCTATGTGCAAATAGGAAGATACTTTACCACTTGGTTTTAGAGGAAGAGAATTGAAGGTGCTTGTGATTGTGGACCAGGCTTGGGTCTGGGCTGAGCGTGTCCTTCTCACCTGGGTGGAGAGAAGAGAAATGGGTGATGTCCCATGTGATTCTATGTGACATGGAGGATTGCAGTCTGTGTGGAGGGTGATCGGAAGGCCTGGCAGCATGCAGAGCTGTCGCAGGCCAGTGAACCTCTTGCCTGATAAACTGCCCTTCAGCCTGGTGAGTCAAGGACCTCAATGTCTGTATATTTACCAACATTTAAGAAAAGTGTCTCTTCTTTTCTGCAGACCAGTGTTCAAAGACTCCCAGGGCACTCTCGATGCTGAAGGAAAATTCTCACCTCTGTACAAGCAAGACAGCAGCAAAATCTCAAATGAAGATATGCTGAAGCTTTTAGCAGAGTATAAGAAGTAAGTGTAAGAGACTGGTGCAGAGGCTAAGCAGGCATTTTAATATACATTTTTAAACAGTTCAGTGTAAGCATGAGATGACAATTTCTAAAATACACAGAGGGTAACAAAAAGCCCTACTGGTGTGCTCAGCGCCTGAGTTTTCAATGTTCACACTCTTGTTCTTTTCTCCCTAATGCAGACCAGAGAAGACAAAACTACAGGTCATTCCAGCCCAGTTAAATATTGTCATCAAAGACATCCCACTGGACTTCACAAGTAAGGATCTTGGATCTTAAAATAAACGCTGATGGCTCTGGCCTCAGGAGTTAATGCTTCTAGGGGGAGTTTTGCTGTTACCTTAACAAGAGCATTTGGGGTTTCAATGAGTAATCGGCACAAGCCTTGACTCATCTTTCTGATGGATTCTGTGGAGGGATGTGGTCCAAGTTCTGAGGTTTACCTGAGGGGTGCATCTGCTTTGCAGTTTGGACATCACATCCTAAATCTAAAGGAAGGCACCTGCCTGTTTTTTTTGTTATTTTTACACCAAGCTCATATAGTATTTTTGTTCCATAACACCAGAGGGCTTCACAGACATGGTCAGTATGATTCTTCACTTTGCATTTTAAGAAACTGAGGCAAAGAAAACACTCATGATGTGTTCAGTGTTACTCCATGGACCTTTTGCAGCTCCTATCACAGGTTCTATAGTCTGGTCCCCTGTCCAAAAGGCTTTCCTCATGGAAAGCCGTCATCTCAGCAGCCTGTCTGCTTCAGTCAGGTGATGTTTGCGTGATTTATAAAACAGTAACTTAATGGCTCAAATTCCTGGAAGTCCCAAGGTCCTGGACAGAACAGCCGTCTTTGCCCAGACATGGGTAGTTCACAAGACCCTTTGACTTTGCCCAGAGCTACAGGCAAGTACCATTTCTGCAGTCTCCCCTGGCAAGGAGAGCAGAGCCCTGTAGTGCCTGTGCACCCGTCTATTCTCAGTATTGCTGATGCAGTTTGGGACCACAGATGTTGCATGATCAAGGGGAGAATTTTCCCTTAATCGTTTCAATGGAAATGGTCCAAGTCCTGCTGCCTGCTCAACACACACAACCCTCTGATGTGAACAGAACTGGATGCTCGAGAGCAATGGCAGGATTCCAGTCCACAAATTCCCTTTCACGTGGGCTGTACTTCCCATGTTTGTGGGGCATGCACTTACCCAAGCTTTCCTTCTCTTCTAGATTGTGTCACAGCTTCTTACATTCCTATAAAGCCCTTTGAGAAGAGCTGTGAGGACATTGCAGTTGAAGTGGAGGAACTTGTCCCAGAAGTTGCAAAATACTGTTATCCGTTCACTGTCTACAAAAACCACCTCTATGTCTACCCCTTGCATTTGAAGTATGAGAACCAGAAGGTGTTTGCAAAGGTGAGCAACCTGGAGAGCCACTGCAGCTGGACTTGGTGTAGTCTGGGGTGATACTGCTGAGCTCTGGCAGTGTCTCATCCTCCCGTTCTCCCTTGTTTCAGGCAAGGAATATTGCTGTCTGTGTGGAGTTCAGGGATTCAGATGAAGCTGATGCCAGGCCATTAAAGGTGGGTACCTGTTATTTCTAGGGACCTGGGGCTCACTGCTGTGTGCTCTGTGCTAGCCAGGGTGAGCAGGACAAGAAGAAGACACTGAGTATCCATGCTGTTTCAATTTGGCTGGCTAATTTAGCGTGGCAGCAACCCTGAATCCAGCTCTTTGTTTGTGTTTCCAGTGTATATATGGCAAACCCGGAGGCCATCTCCTGACCACAAATGCATATGCTGCTGTGCTGCATCACAACCAGAGTCCGGAGTTCTATGATGAGGTAAAAACAAAATGATGGGAAATAAGACATTTTCCTGGATGCTACAAAGCCGAGGGGCTTTTCAAGATATCTCTTTTTCCAGGGCTGGGTGAAATAGAGATAAAAATAATTGTGAGCCCTTTGCCTCAGTAGAAGGGCTCAGCAAAGCCAGAAACTTTGTCAATTTTTAATGCCAGTTTATTTTCTGCTGTCTTTACTGTCACGCTTTGTGCACTCCAATCACACACTGCCATTAATAAGTAATGTGCAAATATGATGAAAATGTTAGCCGGGAGTTATTTAAAATGGGTAAGAATGTGTCTCGTGTAACTGCATGCAATATAGAATTTGTGAAATAAAATAGAACTTAAAATATTACTCCACAATTAAAAATACAGACTTATCTATCATGATATCATTTTAGATTAAAATTGAGCTTCCAATTCACCTCCATCAAAAGCATCATTTGCTTTTCACCTTCTATCATGTCAGCTGTGAAATTAATGCAAAGGCAACATCGAAAAAACAGGACACCGTTGAAACTCAAGGTATGTTCACTGCTTAAATTACTTCTGCTGGAGTGTAAGAGTAAAGATAAAATGAATGTAGGAACATGAAAAAATAGTAGATTAAAATACTAACCTATCTGAATTCTTTTTTGAAAGCAACCTAATACAAATCGTGGCTCTAAACTGGAGTAAAACACAATGTTTTTAGTGTATACTAAAGCTCAAATTTTTGCTGCAATCTGGCAGCTATTTTTGCATATCCTTGATTTGTATGAATGGATCTACTCTCAGTCAAGTCATCAACAAAAACTTGATGCGGCCTCAGAGGCTGATCCTGCCAACACAAGGCACGTGTGGGAGACCAGGTGCTGCTGGTTGGGATGTATCTCCATTCATCCTTGGGCGACTGAAGGACCCTTGTCATGATGCTCCAGACTCACACACCATTTCTGAACCTCCAACCCACTCCTGATCTTGGTTGCGCTGTGTCTGAATTTCATTCACCGAGTCAGCGGGTAAAAGATGTTTTAACAAGGCTGACATGGCCGATCTCAGCCGCATTCAAGCCACTTGTATGATGGCGAGTTGGATTTTCTCAGGATGACACAGCTCTTTTTGGAGCTTGAGCTAAACATTTATCGCTGTGTGTCCGCTAACCCTGTTGCTGGTTGCCTCTACAGTGGGATACGCCTGGGTCCCCTTGCTGAAAGACGGACGGATTGTCACCCTGGAGCGGCATTTGCCCGTTTCATCCAACCTTCCACCTGGCTACCTGGGTATTGGGGACACAGAGTCACGAAAGGTATGAAGGCCATTTAAAATGGGCTTAAACATAAAGGGAAGAGGAAAACTGAGCTTTTGTTACCACTGTAAGTTCTGGGCTTGTGCAGCTGGAAAGATCCCTGCTGCAGGACAGCCCCCAAAGCTTAAGGTTCTTAGCGGTGGGAGACAGGACACTTTTAATTCCACTTTGTGTGGCTATAAAGATTGCAGAGTATATGTTTGTGGCGGGCTGGATTGGGCTGTTGCTTGTGGTTCAGAGCAGGAGCGTGGGCACGTGCTCTGTGTGCACGTTCTCACGGTGATGCCTTTGCCCTGCCATGGCTGCAATGAGGTCACTGATGTTTGCACTGGGGAGGGTCCCGTTCTTCTACCCCAACCTGTACCTTCTGACCAGGTGGCTGTCTGCACAGAGCCACCGTCTCACCGCCATCTGAAACCAAGTCCTTGAATGTTGTCTGTTCACAGCAGCCCAGTGTGGATGCAAAATGGGTGGATGGAGCAAAGCCACTGTTTAAAGTCAGAATCCATTTGGATTCGACCATTTACACCCAGGTGAGTTGAGCACTGTGTTCTTAAAGACTTTCAACACAAAAGCAGAGGAAGCAATTGCTGTATCTCTACTACTGCTGTGCCATGGGTGCTGTGGGAAAGAGGTACCTGTGTTTGCAGAGCAGCACTGAGATGCTTATGCAGCAGCAGGTCTGGGATTACTTGCAGGAATCTGCTCCTTTGTCTAGACGTGATGAGACAGACAGTTGTGTACATGAATGAACCAAGGGAGAGGGTGATGTTTTCTTAGCTAATTGCACTGTCACTGGCAAGACCAAGGAAACATTTGAGCAAATGACCTGTTTTGATGATGCAAGAGAGAGAAGAACTGGTAGAAATGGGAGTTTTCCCCAAATACTAGACTATTTATTAAGTTTAGGAAAAAAATGTTTTCTGACAACAGCAGACACAAGAAAACAAGAGTCCCAATTTCCCTTTGAAACCGGTCAGGCAGTTTTACCAAGTCTTCATGTGTTCTGTGATCTTATGGTAGTGATGGACTTCCCCAAGCTTCATGTGATGTGCAGCAAAGATCCCCGGCACCTGCTCTGGGGCACCTCCTGTCAGTTCTGCTCAGGGGAAATGCCCCTGGCAGGGTTTGTCCTGTGCTGGATGGAATCACCTGCATTTACATTCACAGCAACTCACTTTCAGCTTCATCTAAATCTGTTTTAAGGTCTTACTGGTTCTGTACAGCACTGAGAACAGCACAGTAGTTCCGCTCCTCACCAAATTACATTCCCAGATGCTTTTCAGAGTTAAATAACCCAGTAATTAAATTTAACCTTGGAAGAGGAGGGAGAGGAATGGGAAGGAGACTCTGCCTCAGATGGACAGTGGGAGGTAGGTGAGGCAGATGGTGAGGCAGCTGGGATAGGAGGGCTTCCCCTTCTCCAGACCAGTGTTGGATGGACGCTGTGATTCAGGGTAGTGCAACTAAAGGAAAATTTTACGACTGCTGGCAGTTTTGTGCTTGATCTCAAGATTAGTTGGGAGCCAGGGGATGGGCAGTGGCTGGGTGCATTGGAAAGGGCATGGAGCAGTACTGTAGGGCTGGGAGATGGCAACTGGGGACCAAGAGTGCCACTGGTAGTGACATGGGGCTTGCTAGAGACATGGCCCACTGCCACAGGTATGTCAGCAGATTTTTGGGTGTATGCTGCAGAGTACATGTTGACAAACATTGAGGCTGCTGTGTTTAACTGGTTTTTCTTCTCTTCCAGGACATGCACTTGCACAAATTCTTCCAGTACTGCCAGCTGGTTCAGGGGGGAGCTAAGGAAGTCCCAGGAGAGCTCATTAAATACCTAAAGGTGAACAGTTCTCATCAGTGGGCTTTGTTGGTGTTTTCACAGACCACCAGTAAATACTCAGACCCCTGCCCTTCAGGAGCACACACTGGCTGCAGCACTGGGACCTGTGCATTGTGCAGGATCCTTACCTTTGCTTACTGACACAAGATCTGCTGTCTGTGTGCTGCTTCCCACCGCCTTTCACAGTCGATAAGTAGTCAGCATCGCCCTGCCACGCTGGTGGCAAACCCTCCTCTCGGTGGGCTTGCACTCTCCGCTCCTCCCGCCCTAGATCTGATTCAAACTTTCAAATTGTAGCACAATCTCACATTTTCAAGAATTTTTCCATTCAAAACAGGATTTCTTTTCAGGCTGAAAAAGATCTGTGAGATTATCAATTAGTTACATTTGACCACAGATGACCTGTGACTGAGACCCAGCTTTTTGGCAATCACTGTGGCATGAGTAAGGGCCTCAGTGGAGGTCCAGCAAAAGCTTCTTCAGGGAATATATTTCTTGGCTGTTTACTGTCCTTGTTTCCTCCCATAACTGCCTCTTTTTCAGAGTGCTGCCATAGAAACAGCTTCGCTTCCAGCGTCAGGGATTTATCACCACAAAGTTATTGGATGTGTTTCAGATAACGTATAAATATTTTAAGAAATAGAAATAATGGCAGGTTTTGAGGTCAAGCACTAAAAAGAACAGTTACTTCTTTGTGAGCATTTCATGAAGGGACTGGGTAGGTCCCAGCCCTGCGCAGCCACAGCGACCTCGCTGCAGCCTTCAGGCAGGGAGATGTTTACATGGGAACCACACATGAGGGCTTCTTACCACCAATACCTCAATAATTTCAGCAATTTAAATACCTAGATACAAATTTAAGAACTTTTCGTTAGATTTGCAAATTTGAAAACTGAAAATGAAACGCACTGTCTTCCTAGACTCATTATATGAGATTCAGGCAAGTGAGGTCTGTGAGATGCATGGAGGGTGTATGCACCAGGTGATCTTGACCTTCATCAAGTCACTTAAATCCTGTTTCCAATAGCAAGCTATGCCCTTTGGAGAAAAATCTCACTGCAAGTCATCGACCAGCAGGTTTCCATGCTCCAAAGGCATTTGTAAAAATGGGACTTATTCTCTTCAGAGAACTGTCACAAGTGACGAGAAGAGTTGAGAGCAAAACTTCAGACTTAAATTCTGGGTTATTGGGGTCAAATAATAGCATGTGGCCTCTAATTAACTCATAGGAGGATCAACACCTGCCATGAGTGATATAGGTAGCTCCCCAAAGGCACGCAACTGGGATCTGGCAGCTGGAGGGCAAGCAGCAAGTGCTGCTATGGGTCCAAGTTCTCCTGTCCTTTCACAGGCTGAAGCCCACACCCTGAAGCATTTGCTAATGCCTGTCCTATTGCCACAGAAATATCTGTGCACTGAAAATATTTAACATCTGCAAAATGTTGAACTAAAAGTGTGTTTTGAACATCTGTTTTAGTGTTTGCACGCCATGGAGATCCAAGTAATGATTCAGTTTCTACCTGTAATTCTTATGCAACTATTTAGAGTCCTTACAAATGTGACCCAGGAAGATGAAGTAGCTGTCAACTGCACCATGTGAGTATCTGGTGAACCATCCAGTTTTCTCCAGTTACAAACACAAAGCCACAAACTACAGTGCAAAGCAGGGTGTGGTTTCCCAGTACAAGGTGCTAAGTGGCAGCATTGCCTGTCCACTGCTCCCTTGCTGTGAAACACCAGCTGCTGGCTTCTGGCACTTCTGGGGCAGCATGGGGCACTTGTCCTGAGAGCTGCATTGGAAAAAATGTGGTATTTTAAAGGTCATCCTGGTTTGTTTTTCCAAAGAAAAGGGGTTTATGGGTGGGAAGACAAGTTACTGGGGTGTCAAAAGGCTTCAGAGCTCCCGGACACAACCCAGCTGCAGATGGGAGCGATGCACTGATCTCATCCCTGCACACCATCCCCCTGTGTCAGAAGTATTACTAAATATACCCTGACGCTGGGTGTGTTATGCTGTACAAGTAGCCACTACATCCGTGTTGGCTCAGAACATACAGCCAGAAGCGGGTTTGTTTAGTGATGCTCTGCTGTGCCTGCAGCCCCAAGAGGGCAGCACCGACCAGGGCCTGGTCCCCACAGAAAGCTTCTGCTGTCTGCAGGCTTGTGCAGGGCCCAAAGGGAGCAAGAGGTGCAAAACTATCTTTGCTGCCTAGCTCTGGCCATGACACCCCTTAAACTGATGGATACACTCATTACAACATCCATCTTCCTCCCGTGGCTCATCCTTGATGAAGTGCTGCAGTGTAAAGGGAGATGCTGGATGCCACTCCGTGGAGATCTTCCTCTGACTCCAGGAGGCACCGTGCATCCATGTACCAAAAGCATCTCACTCCCATGAAAGCAGAGGTTGGAGCCTGAGCCCTGGTTCCTCAGGGATGCGGGGCCCACTGCAATCACAGTCCTATACCATGTAGTGCAGGTTGTGGAGACTTCTCTTGTGTGGAGCACTCTAATCCCACTTGGCTTGAATCAGCAGAGGGCAAGGACAGGAGAACAAGTGACCCCCATTACCTGCTGGGTAACCAGCTCCCATCCTCACTTCCAGAGACTTTTTCAAAGTTTGGCCTGTTGCTTTCCAGTTCATCAGTAGCTTTCCGTTTAATGACAACTGTTTTCTCATCCAGTCTTTCAGAGTGAAATTTAAAACTCCATTTATCTGATAAATGACTTGTAAGCTCCTCCCTGTGGTTTGGCCTGTGGGTTCTGTGACAATGTGTAATAGTTTGTTGTTCCCTCTGTCTGGGACTGGAATGTAAATCCCCAATGTTGGCTGGGGAAACCAGGCGCTGGCTGCCTTCATCAGCGGCCTGGAGCACTTCCAAAGGGCTGGCAGGTTCTCTAGGGTCTGCTTGTCCTGAGTGAACTGCAAGGCAGCAGCCCAAAAATAATCCAGTGCATGTAACAAGGAGCAAATTTTGCAAATTCAGTAAAAAAGAGCCTTCCAAAATTAATATGTTCAGGGGATGCAAGAAGATATCAGAATTAAATAATGATGGAGAATTTTTTCTTCCCTTCTCAACAGAGATTCTGTAGGGGTTTGTGTTCATTTTGCAGACTCGGTGCAGTAGTACAGTAGTTGTCACTTGTTTCATCATTAGGAAAGGGCTCCCAGTGAGAATGGACTCAACACATGATCAGCCGTACGGTGTGGATGAATTTGCAGTATGTGCAGGAGGGGAAAACGGGCTGGTTCTCCATATAGCAGGTCCATAGATGCAGCCAAAGAGAATGGAGTGCAGAGCAGATTAACTTAATATTTTTCGTTTTGACTTATCTAACACCTGAGCACTATTCAGATGCCTAATGTTCACTGCAGTGTGAATTTAGGTAGCTGTAGGCTTTAATCCTGGCAGGCCAAAGAAGAGGATATGTCCCCCACAGAGAAATGCTCCACCTCAGCTGCTCGCACAGGGAGCCTGGAGCACTAAAGGCAGCTGGTCTGGGCGACACCTGGTCTGGTACCAAAGTGGCCACTTCAGCTCTGAGCACTCTGTCGAGGGGCTGTGCTTGTGGCAGCCACAGGAGCTGTGAGGGATGCCAGCCAGCAAATACTGGCTATCTGCAAATCAGGCTGTGCCAGTGGTGAGGCTTTTGGGGTTGGATAAGATGGCACACAGATGGTGTCTGCTTTCCTGAGCAGGAGGAACTTGCCCCTCGCATTGCGTGCTGAACACAAACCACATTTCTCCTCAGGGTTCTTCTGCACATCGTGTCCAAGTGCCATGAAGAAGGTCTAGACCACTACTTGCGCTCCTTCATAAAGGTCAGTCATGACACACCACTCTGCAAAACTCCCTGCTGGGAGCAGGCACACTGCTAACGCTGTTCCTCTTGCCTCAGTACGTCTTTCGAGCTGAGAAACCCAGTGTCACACAGGCGAAGATGACCCATGAAATCCTGGTCCTTTCCATGGCCACCATCCTGAAGCAGTCAGCAGATTTTCTAGCCATCAATAAGCTACTCAAGGTGAAGTATTGGCAGTACTTGGCTGTCAGGGGTGCAAGGGAGGAAAAGGGGATCTGTATAAAGCCCAACACTTCCACCCATCTAAACCCACCTCAGGAGCAAAGCTACCAGGACAGCTCCTCACATCCACATCCTTGAGGTTCTCCCATTATAGCAGAGATTAATTCTTGCAGGGAACCTGGCTGTATTAAGGCTCATGACAGGACACAGCAAAGGGCTTTTCGTTTTGCCAGTTTTATCTATTTTCTCTGAGCCACACATGAGGGGTGGCTCACTGAGTTTCTGCCCCTCTGGGCCTTTACAGGGATTGCACTCCAAACTCTGCTGGCTCCTTGCAGGGCACACCAGGGTGCAGAGGGGATTGTTGTTATTCCCACCCCAAGACTGGCAGGACTCCTGCAAATGCACCCATGCCAAGCCCCCTGTGCAAGCTCAGCTGTGCTTTAAAAATGCCATTTGAATTTGAGCTTTCCCTCCCACATTGCTGTTTCCCCACATAGTGAAACATGTTTGATCCTGCTGAGAAAAATGATAGTATTCTTTGTTCATTCTAGTACTCGTGGTTTTTCTTTGAAGCACTGGCGAAGTCAATGGCAATGTACTTACTGGAAGAAAATAAAATCAAGGTAAAAATAAATTTATTGGATGCTACATTACAGAGCCATCACAAACAAACTCTCCTCCAAAAGTTTGTCTGAAAAACTATGTAACTTGTTACTTAAAAAAACCCCTCACAAGCTGAACAGCTAGCCAGATCTTTCCCTTTTCTCCACTTTACTTTTCCCTTCTTCCTCTTTCCACTCTCAACTGTAATTTAAAAAATCCAGATCTCCTTATGGCTGCACGAGGCATCCAGAGATCTGGAACTTTTAAATTACAGTTGAGAGTGAAAAGAGGAAGAGCGAAAGTGGGCTTGTGCAGCCTTCTTTTCTGTTACTATCTACTGCAGTTTCAGCCAGTACTTCGTTTGTTCCAATGTTTTATTAAGAAATAACATAAACGAATGCTAAAAGGAACTCGTGCCTGTGCGCGGTTCTCCCCAGCTGTTTGCAGCACTGAGCGTGGGACGTGCTTTTGGTTTCAGCTGCCCAGAGGCCAGCGGTTCCCCGACTCCTACCAGCACGCCCTGCATTCCTTGCTGCTCGCCATCATTCCTCACGTGACCATTCGCTATAATGAAATCCCCGAAGAGTCCAGGAATGTCAACTTTAGCTTGGCCAACTTCCTGAAGGTCAGCAGTTTGTTTCCTTCTCCCAGGCTTTTATCAGAAGAAAAAACAAGCAAACAAACAAACAAAATTGCAAACAAACAATCAAACAAAGAAAACCACAAACAATTAGAAATAAGCAGCAAGCAAACAAATGTGTTTGTACTTCATCATTGAAGAAACTGAAAAGATGATGAAAACTCTGGAGGGGATAAACCTTCCTAGGGAAGAAACCTTCTGAGAGAGAGTGATACTCTGTATGTTATCTAGGGTTTTCAGTCACTCCTAGCAACTGTTCAAAACCTGAAAAGAAATACATATGCTCTCTTTTTAAGTGTTCCTGTTGTCCACTGGAGACTTAAGTGATGTCATCCAAATAATTTCAGAGAAACAGAATCAAGTATGTTTTGGAAAGTCAGCAGCAGCCCAGAGGATCAAATCTGGCTGCTGGAAGGATGGTACTATGGAGGTGATTTAGGCTGATTGCTTTTATTTTCAACAATTGGTCACATGTTGCTATGTTTTCTCCAGCGTTGTTTGACCTTTATGGACAGAGGATTTGTTTTTAACTTGATAAATGATTACATTTCGGGATTCAGCCCAAAAGACCCTAAGGTAAGCAGTATGTTTCTTGAAAGGTGGTTTGCAGTTGTACATGTGTATGTCAATCAAAACTCTGTAGTGATTGTTTTATGTGACACTTGGAGGTCTTTCAGACACTATTCTTGCAGAGTCTTCTGGAGGCAAAGACCTCTTTGTCTGGGCCAAGAGCTTTAAACAATGTAAAGAGTCAGAACTAAAGGAGAGATATGTTAATAGTCTAGATTAAAAAGGTAAAGAAGTCCCAAGTGACAGCTATATGCACTGACACTTAGGGGGAACAACACAAAAATTTGCCAGTTATTACTGAGTTTCACCAAACACTATTTAGATTCCCCAATCCTTGTGCAAACACATTGAACTGGAAGCAAAAGAGTCAAACTGAAAACATAGTTTGTGTTTGTCTTCCTTCTGTTTTTTCCTCAGCTGCTGGTTGAATACAAGTTTGAATTTCTTCAAACCATTTGCAATCACGAGCACTACATTCCTCTGAACTTACCAATGACCTTTTCTAAACCCAAGCTGCAAAGAGTTCAAGGTATGTCCTTTCTCAAGAGACTGGCTAGAGAGCTATAATTTATTAGTCTTGATGGCTTCTGACCAGATGGAATCTGTTTTGGTGTCAAGGAGATTTATTTCCTGGTTAGCCTGATTTACAGTAACCTATGCTATTCTGGCTGGTTTACTCAATTTTGCTCTAGAATGATATGCGGTCAGTTTTTTTCAGTATTTCCTATATTCAAGTTTGCATGGGACTATCCAAAAGAAATTACCCCTATTTCAGTAAATACACAAATTGTGCAAGTGTAATCCTTTGTTACCACGAGTGTCAGCATCCCCTGAGAAGCAGGGGATTCTCTCTGGGTCCTGATTTCTCATCTCTGCTAGATAAATACAGTAAAGATTGCCAGGTTTGGGTGCTAATAGCCTGACAAGATAAATACCAGAGAGGAGAGCGAGATTTGGGATTCCCCCGTGTGAAAACCCAGCGGATTTATTCTGATGCAGGTGAGGGGATATTTAGTTGTGCCTCAGGGTGCAGCCATACAAATCCCACAGTGGTTCCTTTTACATCCCGTTGGTAGAAGCAACACAAACTGTGAAGTTTCCCTTATTTTGATATGTTTCTGACCACTCAGAGCTTTCTGGACCAGCTGCTAATCTTACACTTACATCAGTTTGGCTACTTGCCTGGCATAATTTAACAAAGTCACTGCTAGAAAAGGCTGAGAAAGAGAAAAACAACTACAGTCCTTCCCCGTTGCTTGCTAGTGGCGTAATAACATGAGAATGCTCCTTCTTGGTTAACATTCACCTTTGCGTTTTGGGGTGGTTAAACTGAAAAGCTGTAACAGTAGCTTATCTTTTCTCCCGTGTTTTACTGTGACTAGGACCTACCAGTTGAGGTTTTATTTTTTAGGTGCGTATTTTAAAACAATGATAGCAATTGTCATTCACACTCATCTCTTGACAGTAGAGCAGCCTGTCCTCAGGTTGCAGAGGTGCCTGTGCTCTGCCTGCCCAGCGGAGGCATGCAGTGATGCATCTCCATTGCAAACTTGTTTGGTTTTATGGACAGACCTGTGATTAGAGAGGACAGCAGGCTCAGAGGTGAGGAGATATCCTGCTGGCATGCCTCACCCCTTTGTCAGCTTACTCGAATGAAGAAAGGGGATGTGCCAGCTCCCTACTACTCTGTTTCTGGGAAAAGAAGGAATAGCCCCTGGGAAGGTGAGTAAAGAGGGCTTCTGCAGCAGAGGCAGAGCACATCCCTGTGACCACATCCTGTTCAGTTGGAGCTTTGCATCCTGGAGCAGTTTCTCTGAAACATCTCAAGTAATAGGGCTGGTTCCTGGTCTGTGTCCCTGCCGTCTTGCCTGGGGCACATGTGTATTTCATCAGCCAGAGCAAACCACCGAGCTTGACGTCACAACCAGCAGCACAGGACTGTTTTTGCAATTGTGTGATAGCAAAAAACCCAAAAGATTGACAGAAGCTAGGAGTTAAGCAATAGCCTTACGGATAATGTTAGAACATGATGTACTGTCCCGTTTCTCCAAGACTTAGAACATTACTTACTCCTGTTTATTTTGCTCTCTTTTTATTTGTCCCTTTTCTTTTTACACATGCATTAGATTTTTTTTCATTTGCTGTGGAACGGTTCACTTCAGTAGGTAGGTCCAACTGGGATCACTGAATCTTCTAATGTAGAATTAAACATGCAGCTTCCAATCAACTAGCTTGCGTCCAACTAATGGGATAACCATGATGTGTGACACTTAATCATTTGCTAACATGACTAACAGTGAAAGCTAGATAATGCTACAGATTGCTTTCTCTTTCCTCTGAATCAGACTTTCACAAACCAGTAAATGCTACTTATGAATCAACAAACCTAAAAATACCTTTCGCAGCCACAGAGCTGTTGGAACCCTTTGGCTGGGATTTTTCAAAGATGTGTGTATGCATCCTGCCTTAGCACAGAAAAAGTCTCACATCTGTGGGCTTTTGTTAAAAAAATCAAAAAATCTGAGCTGACCAAACAACATCTGTACCCTTTAGGGGAAGAAGTCACTTTGGGGTTGTCCCTCTGGGAGGCTTAGTGCCAAAATGCAACAGTCAAATGGTGCCTGTTGTGGTTCTGGTTAGACATATGGATTGCCTGATGGAGATAATGGTGTCAGGGCAAGGTCATTCATAGCAGCCCAAGTGCGCACACACCCTGCGCTGAAATCTGTGTCTCTGTCGCTTCTCTGCTGCATTATCCAGGCAAGTCAGTGAAAATGACGCCTTACCCTCATAGCAGCCGCTCCTTTGATCACCGTATATAGCCTGAATCTGAGATGCAGGGTACAAGTTAACCAAGGTCATTAGGTACTGAGCTGCCTTTCTCCTGGCAGTCAGTAGAGCCGTTAAGGAGGTTTTGTTCAATATCTGCTGGTGGGAAGCTGAGGGAGTCTCACAGTTTCTGGCAAACAGCTGCCCAGAACCCTGTCCTGGCTCTCTGGAGCTGGCAAGCCTGGCTGTGCAAACTGCTGGAGGATGCAGTAGCGATCACTTGCTGCCACATCCTTGCTTGCATCCCTCATCCCAGCAGGAGTATTTGCCTTTTCTCTGCTCTCTGACCTGGTGAGAAGGAATGCAGATTGCACAGAGGATGTGGAGCAAGCTGCAGAGGCACTGCCAGGGCTGGGCCACTGTGATAAAACCACCATCTCCACTGCCCATCACCACCCTCATAGCTGCTCTGTGGGGATTAGCACCTCCGCTGCCTGGGCAGTTGGGGGATTTACAGGATCACCCTCAGTCAGGAGCAAAGCAACCCGCATGCGGTAAGTCGTGCCGTCCTTTTCCATTTCATCCATCTCTGGCTTTTACTCTTCAGAGCATTAGTCTTTGCAAAGCATCACACTGCACAAATCCTTCATTTAGATGCTGCTGAAGTGGTGAGGACTGAAATTAATTAGCTGGAAGATGCCATGTTCTTTGATATGACTTAACTCAGTGGTGGAGAAAACTGTAGTCAGTTCAGGCTTTATTAAAAGATCAGCGCACTGTAGGAGACAGTGATGAACCATACATGACCATTATGTCTTGCTCTGAACAGATCCCTGGAACAATTCACTTAACCATTGCCTTGCTGTTTCTTTCAGATGTAAGTCTTGAATACAGCTTAACTGATGAGTATTGCAAGCATCATTTCCTGGTGGGGATGCTTCTCAGAGAAGCCTCTGCTGCCTTGCAGGACAACTACGATATCAGATACACAGCCATCTCAGTCTTAAAAAATCTCCTGATAAAGCATGCCTTCGACAACAGATACCAGCACAAGGTCAGGCATATTTTGTTGGCTTTTAAACATAATGTTATTGAATTTTGTGAAAAAAATGCATGTGTCAGAGCTTTAGATCTTGTGTGGTACACTAAGGGTATTCTCTTTATTTTTTAGGGAACTGTTGTAAGTAACTGATTGTTATGGCATTACAGTAATAGCTCTGAGAAGTGACGTAGGAACACAAACAATGCCATCAGATAACTGCAGCACTCTTATTTATGCAGAGCATTTAGATTATAAAACCCTGAGCCATTAAGGAACTTGAAAGTGTCATTAGCCAAGAGGCTGTTCAACAAAATTAAGCAACATCAATGTTCTTCTGGTCTTGGACTTAAATTAATATCCTGCAATAATATGCTGTAATTAGGAAACAGGACTGATTCCTGTTACAAGTCAGCTGCATGTTTTACTAATGAGTGAATCAGAAGAGAGGATCTGTGGATTCTCATGAGATGCAGGGTGTCCGCTGGGTAACTTTCAGCATTCTTTGGTCGGAGGCTCAGTGTGTGGGGATGCTGAAAGAGCCTGGGGTTGTGCTTGTTTTTGTTCTTGATGCTGCTCTCTGCTGACCCATGTCCTTGAAAGGGCTGAGCTCCCTGTGCAGACACTACCTGTCCTTGCTCTAGGCTGAAAACATGCCTGTCTAGAGTTCAGCTCTTTGAATTGCTCCTAGTGTGCTCTATTCCTGGGATTTATCTGGGAATGTGGGTAGCCCCCTGGACACGAAGGGTGGGAGAAGTGACCCAAATGTGCCCTGGGCTCCTGCCTTTTGCATGGACCCAGAGCCACCTCCTCTCTGCTCTCTCCTCTCTGCTCTCTCCTCTTTGCTCTCATTTTCTCCCTTCTCTGCCTGTTTGGAAGGGCTGAACAGGAGCTGGACTTGCTTTTCTCTGCCATGATGATCCTCAGTGACTTGCACTGCCATCAAAACAAAGCTGAGACCTGTGGTAGTTGGCAAGACTTGATCTTTAAGGAGAGATTTGCCAGCTGTCTGTCAAGACTGAGCCAGACTGAGCCTGTTTCTGCGCTCCGGGGGGCCTGAAAACCCTCACACTAATTCAGGAGCTGTTTGCCCCCTCGGTATGCAGCACAATTCCTGCCTCCTCAAAAACACCACTGGCTTTAAAATTGTCCCTCTGGATTTTTGTACGTGTGTTGTGCTCCTGGCTGCATAAGCAGGAAACTGCCTGGAGCCAGGGCAGGATGCTCAGCTGGTATCCCAAGATACCAAAGTGAAAAAAACATGTCACGGGCAGGACAGGCTGAGCGTGGCAGGGTCTGGTGCTGCAGTCTCACCCCAGCCAAGGAAACCCCAGCTCCATCAATGGCTGAGAGAGGGTTTTTTCAACCTCTGGGCATTTTCAATATTCCTTTAATCTTTTATCATACTGAATCAGAAGAAAAAAATGAACTCTTGTATCAGTTAAAACATGCAATTCAATTCATAAACCTTTATTTTTTTAACCTTTCTATCAAGTCCAGAATAACAAGTTTTTAACAAAAGAGAAGTGGATATTAGAGAGCCTTGCGTCATGCCAACCCTGTCCAGGTTTGATCTGTATCAGTTAATTCAAATTAATCTGTTCCTACAAACTGTTTTACCTAGAAGCATTTGCTATGGAGAATTCCTGACTGGAAGCAATAGCCAGCACTAGGCAAGGAGCAAATGTTTTTATTTCATTGCTCTTGGGAGTTGCACTTGAATATCAAGCCATGTGAGTGAAGTGCCTATCAAAGAGTTAGGAAATCCGGGATTTAGTTTATCACACATCCTGTATGACTGAGAATGTTATTCAGCTCCCAAAATCCCTGAATGCCCCACGCTTGCTGCTAGAAGGGTAATACCTACCTGGCAGCTCTGGAAGTGGAGATGAGAAGCCAAGCCAATTCATGTCCTCAGACACCCTATAAAGTGTGTAACAAAAAAAAAAAAAAAAAAAAAAAAATATATATATATATATATATATATATATATATATATATATATATGTTTTGGCTCCAGATTTTCCACCTTTTACCCCATTGAAAGCCTGGGTTCTTACCTACATTTTTCTCCCTGTCTTTTTTCAGAACCAGCAGGCAAAAATAGCCCAGCTGTACCTGCCGCTGTTCGGGCTGCTGCTGGAGAACCTGCAGCGCGTGGCCAGCCGGGAGGCTCTCTACTCCTGCGCCGCCGCCTCCAGCCCCGTGAGTAAAGCCCAGCGAAGCCTCTTTGCCCTCCTCCTCCATCCTCCTCACCCCGCACACACTTCCACTGCCCGCAGCCAGGCTCAGCTGCAGAAATAATAAGTGTGTTTTTCTTCTCCCCACAGCCCCAAAATGTACTTGTTTCTTTTAATTTGGCTTTTCTGGTGACTTGGTTCTGTCTGTAGCACTGGGCACTGCCCTCTTTTCCTTGCTGTCGTTTAACGTGTTCCTTTATGGTATGGGTAGTGCTATCAGGTGTGGTAAGTCCCTCCAAGTGCAATGAGTTGCAACAGGGCTCAGGCTGGGACTCCAGCACTGATGTGGGGAGCTGCCTCTGCCTGAGGGCTGTGTGTGGTTCCCAGGCAGGCTTAGCCTTGCAGGCTGGACTTTGTTCCGCCTTGTCCTGGGCAAAACAACAACAACAATAACAAAAGGCATTTGAGAAAAAAACAATTCAAAATTTCAACTCAAATGGTGAAAAACAAAAGGCAAAAGGCTACTATGACTTAATTTAATATGTTTGCTATTCTTTGTATTCCTCCCCAAGTCACTTGTCTCCTCGTTATGGAAGAAAGAAAACAGATGTTTTTTCATCTGTTTTTTAAAAGCTGCTCTAATTTGCCTTTTTTAATTTCATTATTCTCTCCTATAAGAGAATAGGTGTTATTTTCCATTGGTCACAAAAACCTTATATTGCTTTATAGACATCCAGGGATGAATTCATGTGCAGTTTCGCATCCCCATCAAACAGATCCAGCCTGATTGCAGACAAAGATCCAGGTAAATTAATTTTTCTAAACTTTAACTTTCCCATTTATTTTTAACATAACTATTTGAAAGTAACTATTACCAGCCCCCAAGACCCATTGCCTGAAACCTGAAATAACCATCTGTCAGAAGACCTCTTGGAGTCTGTATGCTTTTCCCCAAACACGGTGTCACCCCAGTTGTCCTTTCAAGATTAATCAGCTTTCGACATGGGGTTTAGGCAATCCCTCTCTGTGCTGTCTGATGCTGTCAGTGATGCGCTGAAGAGTGCAGCTGCAAAGGCGTTAATTGTGGGGTTTGTTTTTTTCCCAGCCAGTGGAGCAGCACTTCCAAATGGCCATGCAATAAAGCGAGAGGACTCGAAAGGATCCCTGAACTCAGAGGGGGTGACCAGTTCACCAGATCAGAGTGAAAATGTAATGTATCTGGGGTTAGAAAGAATGGTGTTCACTGCACCGGTCTGTGGGCTGTGTTAAATAAGGGGAGGGAAAAGGAGTTTGCTGTGGTAATGTTCTCAAAGGCCAGCTTATAAATGCTTCTGTTTGGCGAGATTCATGTTTAACAGAGGAGGTCAGACTCAGGGGTCTGGTATGCTTTCTCTCTTCAAACATCTCTGAGACAAAAATATAACTGTCGACAAATTGCTTATCAAAGATGAAAGGCAAAATCCGTGGGGAAAATCTCTGCTCCTATGGTGCATTTATCCACACTCAGATGTGCTCCCTGTGCGTGGATGGGTCTCAGCTTGGCCAGTGCCCAGCGCGCAGTGCTGGGAACTGGTTTCCACACACAGCTGGGAGGCAAAGCACCGTGATGTAAGATTGCCAGTGGCCACCGACTTAAGAGAAGATGAGTTATTTGTAGGAGAATCACCACAGGCTAATAACCGCTGCCCCAAACTGGCACAAGGAGACTGCGGTCACATCAAAAAGAGCTCTGACCCCACTGTTCAAACAGCGTGTACTCTGCTTATTGGCAGATTGTAGGCATGGAAATCAGGTATTTGTGCAGACCAGCCCCTGGTTTTCCTCAAGGCACTTTCCAGATGTCTTGGGCTGGCATGAATCATTAATGCATCTTTAAAAACTTTGGCCCCTACAACAAGCAAGGCAAAGATTATCTGGGCTCCTGCTGGCTTTGTCCTGACAGGCTTAGGAGAGGTGGGGCCTTCCAAGCTCTCCCACATGAATCACAAAGCTACAGGACCAAGTATAGCCAAACACTTGACTATCAAACTGTTCATATTCAGCAAATCTCTGAGCATATGCTGCAACCCTGCTGGCAGCAACACCTGGCTGGGTTTGCAGAAAACGTTGTTGCTTGCAGCTCAGCTCTTTCCACAGCTAGGCAGCCTCTTCTGTGTCCTTGAAGACATGTTTTTCAGAGCTCTTGAAAACAGCTTTTCTGTTAGGGATTGTAATATCCACAAAACCATTGAAAAGCAATGCCCCGTGGAGGAGCACAGTTTTAACACTGCTCTGCAGAGCCAGGCATGTTGCTTATCGCTTGTTCCGCTGGAGTGAGTTGTGTGGTGACTTGATACTTTGGCATGGTCAACAGCAAAGTTCTGGCTATAGCACTGTATCTCAAGCTCTAAACTGAATGTTTAATTCTGTTGGATTATGACTCATATCTACAGCTTGTCTCAGAATAAACAACAAATAAGATCTGTGGATCTTTCTCCAGACATGTGAGGCACAGCTTTAAGAGAAGTGTTCTGCTTAGAGCTTAATCGTATCCATTTGTTGGAGGATACAGCCAGGGTGAGCACAGAGAATGCAAAAAAAAAAAAAAAAAAAAAAAGGTAAAGCTTTAGAAGTTGTTTCCCTCCACACAATGCCCAAGCCTTTCCCACACATATTGACTTACCTGCAGGATTTCACTTATCTTTGTCTAAGTCACTAAGCAGGAGGCAAAACAAGAGACTCTTCCAAAAATCAGGAGAAAAGAAAAAGTTCTTAAGCTGAAATTTCCAGGCTTTTTAGTAACCGACATTTTATTTTGAAGTGTACATCTTTAACAAAAAGTTAGATTCTTGCTTTAAACTGTGACAGCTAATGAACTATTTTGTTTGACAAGAACTGATTGCAAAAATATCTGGGAGCTTAGGCACTGCAGAGAGCAGGGGAAGTGAAAGCAGGGCTGCTGTGCATTTCACTGCATAAGGCAGCATTCTCTGCCCAGACATTTTTTCTTGTGGCAGAGAAGTATTCAACCATGCGTCCAGCATTTCCAAAGTGCCCATCACCAGATGGGCAGCAACCCTGGAAGTTGAGATGTCTCCAAAGCACGTCACACATGGTGCAGTGGGGCTGCAGATGTCAGGGACAGGAGGAATGCTGGCACATCTGGTGTGTGCCGGGTTTGCTGCGCCCATGCACTCAGGGCCACTGTCCCCCGCATCACATTCCTGTGCCTTTAGATCCGCAGAAGCTCCACGAGAAGTAGCGTGTCACACTGCAGCCGCCTGGACCAGTTTGAGATCCGAACGCTCCTGATGTGCTACCTGTACATTGTGAAGATGATTTCTGAAGGTGGGTGGCTCCTGCTCGCTGCGGGGCAGCCAGAAAGACAAGAAGCCATCACTGGCAGTTTTGGTCTATAAGGTCCTATGTTCATTATTTTTTTTAAATCTCAGTGCACTGTTTGCTTGTTGTTTTATATTTCTTTTATTTTCTTTTTTTTTTTTTTTCTTTCCTTTCAGATACTCTTTTAGCTTACTGGAACAAATTCTCACCCCAGGAGCTGATCAATGTCCTTGTGCTTTTGGAGTGAGTATCATGAGGCTGAAATTCAAATACTGCACCTTTGTGTGGGCAGCACTGGCCAAGAAAAAGCAATGAAAGTGATGTGCCTTGCTGGGTACACATGGTCCTGGGCAGCACGAGAGGTGTCTGGCAGGATGTAATGAAATGCTCTTCCTCCCTCTGAGGAGAAACAGGTGTATATGGAGGGAACACGGTGAAGTGGCAGTGTCCTGTGCTCAGTCCATGCTGTGCAGAGGGTGTCCCAACACCCAGGATGAGCAAGGCTCGTGGCCCACCCTCCTGCCATAACCAGCACAACCTGTGCTTTGCAGCCAGGTTGGTGGAACGGATGGAAGAAGAGACAGGGGTGGGCCATAGGGTTTGGAAACCAAGAGTGTGAGTCAAGTGCCTTGTAAATACAAACCCCAAACTCTCATGCATGGAGGAGTGTGTCTGCAGACAAGGATAGGGTAGCTTTTAAATCATAGAACAGTTCAGGTTGGAAGGGACCTTCAAAGCCCATCTAGTCCAAACCCCCTGCCATGAGCAGGGACATCTTCACCCAGATCAGGTTGCTCAGCGTCCAGCCCAGCCTGAGATGTTTCCAGGGATGGGGCACCTACCACCTCTCTGGGCAATTACCTCGTTGTAATAAATTTCTTCCTCATGTTTAAAACCATTACCCCTTGTCCTGTGTTCTGGATCATTCCTGATCTGCAAGATCTTTAACAGATACATATTTTATTTTCTTTCTAGGGTGTGTTTATTTCACTTCAGATATGTGGGGAAGAGAAATATTGCCAGGTACTGTATTCTTCTGCCCGGGGCTGAGGTAGGGGGGCCATCCCTGTGCTCCCTGCCACAGCCAGGGCAGGAAGGGAGTGTGCACAACCACACCGGGTGAACCCACACAGGCAGGAAACCCGTGGGGCTGGGACTCTGCTCAGCACCAATGCTGCCAGCAGAGTCCCCTCACTTTAGCACCCTGCCCCTTCCCTCCCCTCCAGCTCCTGCATGAGACCCCCAGGCCCACGCGCTCCCGGTTGCAGGTTGGCAGTGTCCCCCCCAGCCAGCTGCAGGTGAGACACATCTCTGCTCCCCAAGCAGCAGCACTGCTCTTTCGTTAGCTCTAGGACCATCTGGCGCGGGCAGGGTAGCTTGGTCATTCCCACTGGGATTGTCCAGGATAAGCCAGATTAGTGCGTTGGAGGGAGGCCAGGTTTCCATCCTGGTGCCTCCTGTAATCCTGTTGTGGTGTGGCCGCTGCTGCTCGTCCAAACCCGCAGTCTTTGCTTCCCCGTGCAGGGTGCATGATGCCTGGTTATCCAAGCACACGGGAACCGATAGGAAATCCCAGACGATGCCAGCGCTCCGCAGCAGAGCTGGGGCGATGCAGGTGCGGCTCCAGCATCTGGGCAGCTTGGAGACCTCCTTCACACTCAACCACAGTATGTACAGCAGAGCGAGGTGGGACTGTGGAGTATAATTAGCCCGCTGAAAAGTGCATGTAGCCATTTTCTGCATGCTGCTTATTGCTTCAAGATACTGAAACTCTGCAGAATCACAGTGGTCACTGCTCTTCCCTACAGCATCCCTAGATTAGTTCACCAGAAAGATTTGAGCCAGCCCCTTAAAAATCACCTGTGGGATTTAGGAGTTGTGTGACTTTTTCCTCTCACCTGCCTCGGCTCAGCTCCTTGGCTGGGGGTGTGTGTAGGCAATGCCTTGGTTTGGGTAGTGAGCAGGACAGGCAGGAGAGCTGACCCATGCAGACACCTGGGCCAGGACCTGCTCTGAGCCTCTTCACGTGGGTGAGTTTTACCCCGTTGAGGCACCTTGCCATTTCCCCTCTGCGGGTGCAACCTGGACACCCCATTCTCTGTCTGGCTTTAAAGACAGTGAGATTAAGGGGAAGTACAAATACTGGTTTTCTTGTCTGGCATCAGGCTGATACAGCTTCTCTTAATGTAGCTGACAAATTCAGCATCTTGCTATTTTACCTCATCTCCCAAACCCAGTGAACTGTGAGTGGGGGAACCTTGTCCATATCAGCATTGAGATCTTGTGAGAGCTGGACTTTTGAACACTGTTTCCTCCTGATTTGCTTTCTATCCACAGATGCAGGCACCTCAGAAGCAGATATTGTGCACCAGGCGTTACTGGAGGGCAATATTGCCACCGAAGTGTGCCTGACAGTCCTGGACACCATCTCTTTTTTCACCCAGAGTTTCAAGGTCAGCATTGAAATCAAAAGTATTGTAGAAAAGTGTGCTGTATTTCTGTACGTGTGTAGATTTTCATGATCCATTCTCCTGGAGTGGCATATAATGGAAGGCTTTACAAAACCAAATCATTTGCAGCTTATTTTCCAAAATGCTGAGTGTTTTACAGGATCTCAGAATAATTATGCACTTACGCAATCTTGTATTTTCTTCAAAACTGCAAGACCAGTGAAAATTACATGGATGTTATAGTATGAGTGTAGGCATTACAAAAATAGAGTAAGAGGAAATCTACCTCATACAGAAAGGAGGGACTAGAAGAAAGGGAAATGAAGGTCTGGTATTCTTAGAACAGTCACTGTTTTCTACCATAAATTGCCTAGAAGCGAGGCCCAGATTTCTTTGAATCGCTGTACATGAATGTCTCTGGGGCTGAGGTGTTCCAGCTGTCGTTATCAGTTCAGACAGGACCAGTAGGACTGGTAGAAGTCTTCTCTTCCATGTAGTGATTCACACTCCTGGCAGTCATTGCCATCTATAGGACTCAAAGACTTGATGGTAAAGAGAACCCCAGACCGGCAGCAATGTTCTGAAATACTGTTCCAGAAAAGCTCTTCCTTGAAGTGTGGTTGGAGGAATCCTGATTATAGCAATGTGTCTCAAGAATAACTCTAGATTTCAGAGTAAGCACAATGGAGATGCATTTTTCAGATGGATTGAACCAACCTGAAGAGAAAGGTCATCATATCCTCTGCTTCTGTTACAGAGCAAAAAAGCCATCCTGGTGCCTATGTTAAATTACTCCTTAAAAGTCTGGCAACAGCAGAAGGATTTATGTGCAAGAGCTAAAACTTGCTTGGCTTTCTCAGTTGCCTCTTTTTGAGTATCGCTGAACCACAAAACAATGTGATTTTTCAAACCACAGGATAGACTGGATTCTCTTCCGCTTTAATGGGCTTCTGCTTTGCTTTTATGGTCATACAGTGTCACCACACAAAAGTGTGCTCTGCACTGCAGTAAAAGTGCTGATGCTGTTCTTACTGCCAGAGTAAATGAGTTCAGTTAAAAAGCGTGGATCCTAATCTTACCTTGCTACAAGATGTCTACAGGATATCAAAAGACAAACCTGAGGATTGCTTGGACTGGCAATGACATGGGCACTATTGATCTCCCATCGATATAGGGTATCCACATCCTCAGTGAGTGGCCACAATGTGCCAGGCTTCCTGTGCAGTGGCTGCAAGGATGACAGCAGGCACATTAACTCTGACACCAAGCTGTATTAATCCTCTCCAAGTAATTTCACTTTACCATATTTCCAAAAGGTGCAAACTGTCAAAACTTCGCAGGAGCCAAGGGAAGTGTACTGACTTACTGCAGCTAAAAATCTGTCCAGTGAAAAGATGTGATAGTCATTTTTTTTTCCCCTCTCTCTTTTTGACTGCAAATGAAACACTTGTTGAGACAAATATAAAGTAATGGGAAAAACAGTGTGATAGTTATGTTGGTAACAGCCTGTTTTATTCAAAATAACTCTAGGCAACCAGTGAAAGTTGTACAAAATATTCAGTTAGGGTTTGGAAGTAGTGCTGCAAAAGTGGTAACATATTTTTGTTCTATTCTCTGCCAGAGAAATATCATCTGAGCAACTAGTGTAAGTTTGTACTGGTTGTCACATTTATTGGTCATGTTTTTACTGAAGGCCCTGATCTTTATCTGCCTTAAGAACTGATGTGATTAATTACGCAAAATTATCTCTGTCATTTCCAGCTTTGGGCACAACATTTCTGCAAAGTAAATTCTCCTATTGCTTTCCAGACCCAGCTTTTAAGCAACGATGGCCACAATCCGCTCATGAAAAAGGTTTTTGATATTCATTTGGCTTTTCTCAAAAATGGACAATCAGAAGCAGCTCTTAAGCATGTGTTTGCCTCTCTGAGAGCTTTCATTAGTAAGGTACGTAATACGTGACTCCAAAGGTGCAGGAGAATTTATATAGGTATGACAGAAGAGACAAGACCAGTGTGCTTAAACTCCCGTTAAACTGATATTTTGTGCAGTTTGGAGATGTGTTCTAGAAAACAACTTCTCCGTGGATTTAAAAAACAACCTGGGTTAAATTATTTATTTATTTCAAGAAGTATTTATTATTTGATGGGTATCAGGAAACAAAAGGAGAAATCATGAGGAATTGCTTCACTTGCCTTGGTCACGAAACTGCTGTTAAAGATTAGGATCTGACCAAAAGCTGGTGCTTCTTGAATCTTTGCCCCAAACTGTCAGTATTGCTGACAAAGCTATTGCGTGAATAATGCTTGTACTGACAAGCTGCTCCTCTCCCATTGCTTTTGAAAGAGGGTACTACTGGCTGAACCTCTTTCTATACTTTTCGGAGCCCTGTTACACAGTGAGGCTGTTTAATCCCCTGAGCTCAAGCAGCGTCAAAGCCGCAGGTAACCACATAAGAGCAGTGACTGGTGCTATTGCTGACATTTCCCTTTGCGCTTTTCAAAACCTGCCACTTCTCATAAGTACATTTTTGAGACTAGATGTACATGCAAACTCCATTCCTTCCAAGCTGCTCGGTTATCATATATTCAAAATGGATTAAAACCTCTCAATTACTTGGGTGCAACACTTCATTAATGAGGTAGATCCAAGTGGTGTGAGATTGCAGACAGGCAGAGCACAGTATGTCAATGATAAGCAGTGGTGTGTTACTTCCAAGGGAGGTCTTGCATGAGTTGTAAAGCAAAGCCTAAGGAAAGAAACTGCTAAACTGTTTTTCAAAGATGGAAAAAGTCCATGCTATGTACATTTTACTATAACTCCACGGCAAAGCTAAGAGCTAGTATGAGTATGTCTAGGGCTGAATTTTGGTTTGTCCTAAGCACACACATGAGGAGCAGAAAATGTAGAAGTCTTGCTATAGGCACCTGTCTGGCTGTAGACAGCATGGTCCCCTATGGGGTATTTTTCCACTGGGCTTCTTAAAGCCTGCCAGATTGGCAGCTGGCACTGGCAGGAATCACTCTGTTTTTCTACAGACTCCAATCCCTGTTTATTGCTCTACCTTTCTTTTGAGTTTTCTGCTTGCTGTGATCTACTTAACCTTGAGATGCATCCTGATGCAGACCTGCACTCACCCCCCTCAGACACAGTCTCTCTGCACATCTCTTCCCCTTACTAGTTTAAAGTTTGTTTAGCCAGAAATACTTTGTTTTGTGCATAGAGTAAATAAGAGACCTTCCTTGCCTCCCCGGCAAATTCTCTGTGGTTGTTTGAACGTGAAGCCAAACCTGCACGCCTGCTCAACTTGATCTCACCTTCAGCCTTCAAAACCTGGAGCCTGTCAGGGCTTCCACGCTTGCTTTCCAAAATGCCAATGACAGCAACGCAAACTGCATTCTTAGCTGCTGCAAGAACAGGCAGTGGCTTCATTTTCTTGGATTTATGCCAGCCTCAATCCACGCTGAATTTGCCATCCTGAGTCTTCAAAGATATGAAAGAATTATTTCAGTTTGTTTCTCACATTTCCCGGATGGCAGGACACAGTGTCGCTTCTGTAAAAGCAAGATATGAGCGCAGAAGATGGTATCTATAAGGAAGTGTTTTCTTTGCTAGCTCCATAACCACATGAGTCCCAAACTTCCGTTTAAGTCCTCTGAAGGACTTTTCTAAGGCCCAAAGTGACAATAAAATAGCTGGAGGGATCACTGTGTTTCACAACAAGTGCAAGCATGGCATGTTTTTCCGCAAGTTTGTTTTGAAGTATAAAAGCTGCACTGCTTTTGTTTTGTGTTGCATATCACTGTTAGCTATAAATTAGTGTTAACTACAAGAAAACCAAAAGTGAGTTATACCTTTGACACAGCTAGAGTGGACAATTTGTCATTTTTATGACCTTTTGTAGCTAATAATTACAAGGAAAACAATCGCCCTCTTATCTAGGGTCACAGTAAATGGTTGCTGGAGGGGAAAAAACTCCTGAGATTTATTCTGCACCCCAAAATCTTTCTTAAAAATAGTTTGCTTTCTGCATTAAATCTGGTTACTGGATAGGCAAAAGACTTTAAAAAAGAGAAATGTCACAAGAAAGCAAAGAACAAACAAGGCCTATAATTGCTTGCATGTTTGGTTTTGGAATGAATCCTGCTTGCATGTATGTGTGCTGGGAATTAGGAAAGGAAGCCATCTCTGTTTTACCAGCTAGGAATATGCAACAGAAGCTAGATTGCTCTTGTTTTTATACTCTAAGTTTTCTTAACATCTAAACCCTTCATTCAGACCGTAACTTAGAGATTATTACGTATTTACATGCTTGCGAATGGTCTTGAAATGAAGGGTTACAAAGAAAATCTTGCACAGAGGAGGGGACCAAGATAATTTGCACCAAATTAAAGAGCAGCTCAGACACATGGATGTGAAAACGATGGAATCCCCATGTAGCTGCCTGCTCCGTGCCTCGGCATCCCTCCATGCGTTGGCACTTGCAGGGCATGTTAGAAGCGTCACAGATCCCAGACCCTGAAGGACCCAGGCAGCAGAGCCTTGCTCCTCTCCTGCAACAGCTGATTTGAGATGCTTTTCCCTGTCCTGTCAGCAGTTCCCCTGAGCACACTAAGCTGTGCTTTCCCTCGACATCAGTGCTCTCAGGACGCAGCACCAGTACAGCCTCCCATGCAGTTGTGAAGGGCACTTGGCCTGTCCTGTCCGCTACTGTGGCTGCCCTGTTCTCGTGTCCCTTCTGAGCTGTGGCCTCTTCAGGACATACTCACTGTGTTGACTCCTGCTCTGGCCCTTCATGTCAGGGCTGGATCAGAAACGTGCTCCTCCAGCACATGCAGAGTCATCGCCACACGTGCTGTTTCCCAACTCTTCCCAGCTCGTGTTCTCCTGCCAGCTGGAGAGCCACAGGCAGCACCTGGCCAGATCTCCGGCAGGCAAACAAACACCCTTGGGTCTGCCACCCCGAACCCGGCATCAGGAGTGATTGCATCTGCTTGGCTTGGTCTCCAGAAGGCAGCTGGCTGGGGACACAGGTTCCCTATGAACAGGGCACAGGTTTTCCTCCCAGAGCTGGTGCTGTGTGGAGGGGAGTGTGCAGGGGGAGATTTGGGGCTTCTTCTGCAGCAGATTCCCAGACAAAATTTTTGTCCCTTGCATTGGGTTGGAAATGTCTGAAAACCCTCAGCAGGCGAACAGTGGTCCTTGCTGAGAGCAAGTGCCAGCCATGTCTTTGTAGGTGTCCATGTGCTGGCTGGGCTAATAATCCCAGTGCTGATTGTGACTCCATCTCGCTATGGGAGAAGGATTGCATTACAGACAGGCAGCAATTAATTGCTCCTTTCCCCAGTGCACACATGATCCTCTTAGCCGTGTGTTACTATGATGTTTATTTGCTTCTTTTCTTTCTCCCTTTTTTTTTTTTTCTGAAAATATTTTTCGCAACAGGCAGTGAACAGCAAATATTTGGGCAGTGTCTTCCTACTGCCTTGAAACCTGCGTGGTTCAGTGTAATCCCAACAGTGTAGTCTCATTAGCTACAGCTCCTAGATTCCTGTTTTGAGACTCTTCCACCAGCACACCATGGTGGTAGCCACAGTAGTACCATAGCTTTTCTGAATCAAATATACTTAATGCAAGGAGTAGAGGGTCACCGCAACAGCTCCAGGCTCTGACTTGGAGGATGTGAGTGAATACTTTTGACAGTATTTACTGTCATCTCCTATGGGCAGAAGGTAGTGGGGCAGACAGTAGCGGCTCATGGGCTGTGTGCTACGAGGACCATTAGCTCTTGAGTGAATGGAGCACATCTCTGCCCTGAATGGACAAAAAGCATGGTTGCCTCTGTTACCTCTCTGTGCCAGGAAATTCCCTCGGGGCTGGTCCTCAGCTGCAGCAGAGGGAGCTGAGTGCTGCTGTGTGATGCCCGAGCAGCCTCTGCTCCCTTCGGGAGGTGTTAGCATCACCCCTCTCCAGCCAGGTCCCTGCGGTGGCTGTGGAGGTGGCTGCATGCCAGCACAAAACCCTTCCTTGTTCTGCTTCCCTACACCCAGCCCACTGCAGCCAGGGTGGAAGGAAGCCAAGTGCAGTGCCCCCTCCCCACCAGCCACCGCCCATGACCACAGCCAGACAGATGCACGTTGGTGGTCCCCGGCTCCAGCGAGAACTGCATGGTGGCTGCTGCCTGCCAGGACCGGGCACCGCTGCCGCTGTCTGCTTTTCAGGCACGGCTGAGCTGGCCTCTGCAGACATGCTTGGAAGTAGATGTTTGGTAAGGTGATAGATGTGCTATGGCAGCATGAGGTGCTGATCTTCCCCTTCTGCTTTTCTTCACCCTGATGCAACTCTCCGAGCCCCGTTGCTAGCTGAGGCAGCTCACAATGCAGCTTGGCTTGGTCCTGCTACTCCCTAGGCGCAGGTCCATCTGGAGGGCCAGGACAGGTCACTGTGTATTTTAGACTCTCTGGGAAAAGCAAGTCTCTTGTTTGCATTCCTGAGGGAAGTCGTGATTTTAGGCTTTTTTGTAGGAATGCATGGAAGTAGCTGTGCAAGTATCACAGGTCATGTTTCCTGGTGGGGTTGGACATCTGGGTGGGCTCTGGTGGATTTTCTGGTGTGCTAGTTGGTAGCCTTTGGTGGGAATGTCCGTGGGACCTCTCCTCTCTGCCCCACTGCCATTGTTTATGACTTTTGTAAGAACATATAACTTTTGTCTGTCCAAGTTGGTGAGAATTTGCCATTGAACCCAAAAGTTGTTGGGGACGGATATGTGGACATACACAAGCACATCCCCAAAACTGTGACAGCAAAGTTCTCATTGCTCTAGGAAACAATGTTAAAAATAGGCCCCAAATTCATTCTCACAAATACTTTCAGGCTCAAAACTCTGACAGAATCTTTATTTAGGCTGTCCAGGCTGGAGCCCAGTGTGTTGTCCTGTGGATGTAATTTTATGGTGTATTTTCTAATATTTGCGTGTCTTTTCTGAAGTTTCCTTCAGCATTTTTCAAGGGAAGGGTGAACATGTGCGCTGCCCTCTGCTACGAGATCCTGAAGTGCTGCACTTCCAAGGTGTCCTCTACAAGGAATGAAGCCTCTGCTCTGCTCTATCTCCTGATGAGAAATAACTTTGAGTTCACCAAAAGGAAAACGTTTCTGAGAACCCATCTTCAGGTCAGTGACCAGGGAAAAGGTAGAGAGCAAGATGCCTCAGACCTAGTGAACAGATACATCAATATGTCACCTCCTATCTGCAGAGGATCCTACTGTTATATGGACAAAAATCCTCTTGATTTCCAGGCTTTGCCTAATTCCTGTTTCCAGTGATTGGCCCAGGGCCCTTTGGGCAAAATACACTGCTATCAAGTACTCCAAGCTGTCGAGTCCTTGGAATCACAGATACAAGACACATCTGTTTCCCAGCAGCTGGCCGGGATGGGGTGGAAGGGATGGCAAGAAGAGCTGCCTTTGAGGCAGGAGGAGGGATTTTTCTGGAGCTGCTTTTGCAGCTTTGTCTTTTTGGAGCAAATTTAGATACCCGGTGGAGCAGATGAATACTGTCTGGGTTCTAACCAATCATGGAAGAAGGTAACTAATATACAAATAGGGATTTGTATTATGGTTGTTATATTGTTAAATCTGTGAAGGTGCTGTTCAGCAAAGCAGTTTTGTCCTCTGAGAAGTATTTATCCTTGTGAGATGTGACAGCAAAGCCAACAACAACAGTTGCTTACATTGTAGGAAAGATGTGATGTTTTCCAATGCGTGTTTTATGTAACTGTGACAAGAAAACTCCTCTGTCAGGACTCATTTAAAGCGCCTATCTTGTCCCAACAGATAATAATTGCAGTGAGCCAATTAATAGCAGATGTGGCACTCAGCGGTGGGACAAGGTTTCAGGACTCCTTGCTCATCATTAACAACTTTGCAAACAGTGACAGGCCTATGAAGGTAAGTTGGAGATGTTAAATCACATTATGTGCTATCATCTGAAGATGCACTCAAGGAAATCATGTTTAAGGGTAAGGCTAATGATTGGAACTATGATTTACAAGCTCCTACTGCGCTGTGTTTGCTCAGTAAACAAGTATTGTGCCAACAGCAATAGGACCAGCTGCACAGGCAGGTCATTCTCCATCCGTGAGGCCTCACACCAAGAGGAAGGAGCTCTGCAATTCAGGTTATACTTTGCAAAGTGTGCTGCTTGGGAGGGTGTCCAAAAAGCTTTCCAAGAATTTCCAGCTTTCCTTCCCACAAGGGAGGGTCTGGTACTTCAGTCGTCTGAAGGTAATAATTAGCAGGAATTAATTTTAGTTAATTCAGTGTCAGTAATATTAAAAAAGCCCTCTTTCATGATGATCAATGGTTATATTTGTTTGGAAAATAATCATCTGTCTTTGCACTAGAATTAACATCTTCTACCCAATGCATTGAACAATATATCATAACTGCAGCTTGCTCCATAGCACACAGTGTAGCTGCCAAGGTAGGACTGGGGAAAATGGGAAGAGTTTTTGCAGTTCTCTGGTTACCCTATGACTTAAAGGTAGAACGGGAACCCCAGGTGTTGAGTTGTGCTATAACAAAGTTATAGTTAGGGTATACCTGGCAAAAACCTCAGTTCTCTTCTCTTCATAGATGCTTATAAGGGTTTCACTGAGCCACACTTTGCTGATTGTATTTTATATCATGAGACCATCATTATATCCAGTTTAAGTGCAAGAGTACAAAAGAGATTTCAGTGCACTGGAGAGGGTGCCGTGCACCGGGAGAGCTTGAGAGCAGGAGCCCAAGGAGAGGGAACATGAGCCAGGCTTATGAAAGAGAAAGCTGAGGGGGACCTAACTTCTGCTTTCCACTACTGAAAAGGAAGACTGTAGAGACAAGGAGGCCAGGCTCTTCACAGAGGTGGAGGGTGGCAGGACAAAAGGCAATGGGCACAAGTTGCTAGAAGGGAAAGGCCAGATTTACTTAAAGAAAAAATTATTTCCCAAGAATATGGTGCAGCTCTGGAAAGGGACCCAGAAAGGAGGTGGGATTTCTGTCCTTGGAGATTATAAAACTTGGCCTAACAAGCGTTGCTCTAACCCAATGATGGCCTTGTTCTGGGCAGGGGATCAGACTGAAGTCTGTGTTTCCTTTTCAGTTTATATTACATTCCTGTGGTGGGAAGCTCTACAAATGCCTTTGGTGCTTTAGGAATTAAGGAGTGACCACATCAGAGACTAACAAGCAGGATGTTGAATGACATGAAAGCCACTTTGGGCATGGTTTACAGTCCCATCCTGGGACATTTGCATGCATGAAGCACATCTGTCTCACTCTCACACCAGCTCCTCGGAATGCCAAAGCACCTGCGTCACCGTAGCACGAGAACAGCCATCCTGGCATCCTGCACATGGCCAGGAGAGATTGACCCTGTGCACACCCAGGTTGAAATGTCTCTAATTGCAGATGAAATACTGTACACTGTGTGCAGTGTGAGTGCAATAGGCAAAAGCTAGTTAGTCTTATCTCCTGTGGTCTCGGCATTTTCAGATTGGCAGTAAGTGGAGTGTTGGCTGAAAGGGCAGCAACAGTCTTTTGTTGGCAAAGCCTGGAACACCATTTATTTCTGTATTCGCTTCTAATTAGATTTGTTTTGTGTCAGGCAACCGCTTTTCCTTCTGAAGTCAAAGATTTGACAAAGAGAATCCGTACAGTGCTTATGGCTACAGCTCAAATGAAAGAACATGAGAAAGATCCAGAAATGTTGATAGATCTACAATACAGTTTGGCCAAATCTTATGCAAGTACCCCAGAGCTCCGGAAAACATGGCTGGACAGTATGGCAAAGATACATGTAAAAAACGGAGACTTTTCAGAGGTAATTAATTTAATTAAAAACATGATGTGAAACAAAACAGCTGTACAGATGACGTTTTAATTTTTCCTTTGTACTTTGCAGGCAGCCATGTGTTATGTTCATGTAGCAGCCCTCGTTGCAGAGTTTCTGCACAGGAAAAGTAAGTGCTGTTTGAGAGGCACAGGGACAATGATGCAGTGATGGGGTCTGGGGAGATCAGAATATGTTTAAAGATAAATTTATCTCGATATGTTACATGATTATTTTAGAAACAAGCTAAAAGGAAAAAAATAATACAGTCGATAAAGCCAGAAGAAGATGAGTGTTTTTTAAGAAAGGAATTCAAGAGTTCAAACACAGGCATTTACTAGACTGGCCAAGTCTGCTTAGACATTCACGTTGGCGCTTCCTGAGTAAAATAAGAATTGACACATCATGTCTCGATTTAAATGTTCAGTTGTATTTTACATTAGCAACCATGCTCACAGGGGAAGCCCGTGTTAAAAATTGGCTGTCAATATGTTCAACAGAAGTATCACTGTTGGTGCTACAGACAAAAATTTGTCAAAATTCAGTCAAAAAAATGAGAGTATAGCCTAATTATACAAATATGGAAAGAACTATCAGAAATAACACATCAGAATGCTGTGGTTTAATGCAAAACGGGAAGGAAGGACGGACTTGTGTTTCCTCAAATAACACCACTTTGCAGGTTTTCCTTAAATATCTGTTCCACGGTTGATATATTGAACTAATTTCTCATTTCCGTGTAAGGGACTATTGTTGAAATGGACACAACATTTCAGAAATTTAAGCATAGAAGCTGATTATATGCACTGCCTTGGCTGGAGAGGTCTCTAGTGCCTTGTTCAGTGGGCTTGGAGTCCCTCCAAATTCTGTACTTTTTCTTAGATAAGTGGGAAAAATCGGGACTTGTTTTTCTGATACATATACACATTTCACCTGAGTGCCGAGGGGAGGGTATTGAAAGTTGGCAATTCTTTATTTGTACCCTGGTGGCTGCTTACCACAACCGAGTGATAAAGGAGAACTTCTAAAAAATAAGAGGAACAAATCCAAAGGAATATCAAGTGACTACATTGAGTTATGTCTGCCACTGGCACGCTTTACATATATGTAGGCTGAAAAGGGTTCAGTAAAGGCTGAACTGCTCAAAGGTTTGGGGTACCTAACTGTGATGTCTGCTAGGTGTGTACAATCTTGTTTCCTTACTACCCAGCTCTCCAGCATCCGTTAACAGCCTTCTCCTTGCATCTTCTGTGCAAAAACATACCCTTGTCCTTCCCTCCCGACTTTCATTTCATTGTAGTCAGTTAGGCTGGTCAAAGATGACTTCCAGAGTGCACACTGGGAAATCTGGTGTGCTCGATGTTCATTACGTACTAGGAATGACTCCCATGGCAAATGGCTGGGGAAGTTCTGATGTGTTCGGTCTCGCAGAGCAAACCAGTAGCAAAAATGGGAGTCAGGTTCCCTGCTACTTGTCAGACTTTGCTAACAGCTAGACTGCTTTCCTGGCCATTAAAGCATGACACATTTGAGATATGTTATTCCACTAATCCATTTGCTTTTGTCTGCTACAGAACTCTTCCCCAGTGGCTGCACTGCCTTTAGGAAAATCACTCCCAACATTGATGAAGAAGGTGCAATGAAAGAAGATGGTGGGATGATGGATGTACATTACAGTGAGGTGAGGTCTGGTAGTACAGACTATAGGATATTTGATAGCCGATTAGGATTTAGTTTTAGACTTCATTCATGTGATCTCTAACAAATTACACTTGTGAACTGACATCTGTAAGGAAGACTGTTCCACAGCAATTTCCCATGAGAAATCTGCGTTGAAGGATTTTCGATGTACAAGTCATATATGTTAGAACTGGTGTAAATTCTTGATTCCTTTGAAAGGCTTTTCTGGCACTGAGACTGAAAAAGCTACACCACAATCTTTGCCTGCCACGTTATGCAAATACTAATTCTGTCAGCACAGGGACAGAATGCAATCAAGCTCTGCCAAGTGAGAGGTCAGCTTAGGTTGCCCTTGAGTTTTGGCTGTGCACCACATTAGCAGAACAATCCAGAAACCATAGCAGAGCACTGGGGAAGTGGGTGGATCCTCCCATGAGCCACAAGGTCTCACAGTTACTTTTGCACCATCCTTGTACAGCTGCGTTGGGTGGGCTACATGGCTGTGCGAGGTGGCCCTGCAGCCCAGCTGCCCAGTTGCCCATTCATCAAGATTACACTCTTTGATCCTTAGCATCAAATACCACTGCAATTGCACACGTGTTCCCTGGACGTGTTTCTTAGACATGCACCTCTGACTTCAGTGCTGTCACCTCCATACCTTCCCAGAGTTTTGGCATTCTCCTGGGGGAGTAGCTAAATAACCAAGACATACTTGCTGGCTATCGTGCTAATGATTTATTAAGAATGAATTCACTTTTAAAAAATAACTTGTCCTTTTTTTTCTCCCAGAAATTTGGAATACCTTTGGAAAGGCCAGGAGCACACAGAGTTTAAACTTACGTAACTGTGGCTACTTATACTGGGACCTCTTAATGTATCTGAAGTTAAAATGGTTTTCTTTTCTAGCTTTGTTATTAAAAACACCCATTTGGCTGCTCTTGTAGGAAGTCCTGGTAGAGCTGCTGGAGCAATGTGTAGATGGCCTATGGAAAGCAGAGCGTTACGAAACGATTTCTGAAGTTTCCAAACTGATCATTCCTATTTATGAAAAGCGGCGTGAATTTGAGGTACGCGTTTTCAACTAGTTTGAATCTATCGGGTAATTCCCTGTATCGCTAAACAAAAAACAGGAGGCTTTTTTATTTTTGAAATTATGAGTTAACAAATTGGTGTCAGTAAAGCAGACACTGTGCTTCATTGCTGGTGCTTAAAACAAATTAGTGAAAGCAATGTTCTGGACAGTAATTATAAAAGCTAAAGACACAGAAGACTCATATTTAGTGAATAATTCCCACCTTCCTTCCCCTAAAATAAAGCTGTCGTCCTCCCATATGCTCATCAAAGCCAGATTCTTTTTGATGTTCGAGCATTGTAAGGGTTAAAAACAGAGTGAGAACTGTTCAAAGAAAGGACCAGATCTGCAGGTAATTCAGGGGCAAGTGGAAAGGAAGGAAGGAATTTGATCCCAGCCCTCGCCTTGCTCCTTCCCAAACCTGCTGTGACCCGAGCTTTGCTGGGGCTGTTGCTGGACTGCTGAGCAGCAGTGCTCTTTCCTTCCCTCTCCCATGACCCCCTCCACATCAGAACATCATCCAACTATATAATTGAAGCTAGGGGAAGCCTTGATCTATTTTTTTTATCATAAAGCTGGTTTTAATTAAAAAATAATAATAATTTCTGGGTAGAATACTGCAAGCTGCTCTACCCTTATAGACTTAGTCAGGGCATGCTGAGATGGTAGACTCAGCCTTCTCTCTAAGGATAGTGGTCTTATTGAAGTCTGTGGTGCCTTTCAGACCTGAAGCTAAGCACGTGCTTAAGATTGAGGTTTTTCAAAGAAAACTGCATGAGTTCAGCCTCTTTAGAAATTCAAGCTTGAATTCTCCAAAGGCTTGTGTGCAGATATCTCAGTAGCTTCAAGTGTTAGCTAGATTTTCACGCTTGCAAAATTCTGCTTTAATGATGCCAAGATTTGATTTCCAGAAACTTACTCAACTATACAGAACGCTTCATGGAGCGTATGCTAAGATACTGGAAGTAATGCACACAAGGAAGAGACTTCTTGGAACATTTTTCAGAGTGGCCTTTTATGGACAAGTAAGTATATACACCATCTCAGCAGTTACCTAGTGTCTGGCCCCTAAAAACTACTGCGCTGGCAGACCTGGAGATGAAAAACCTGCTGCCACTTCTGGTGCAGCCACTGCCACGTCTACATTGCACCCTTGAGGTGACGGTTTGTGTATCTCTCCTGGAGTGCTTGATATCTTACCAAGTTTATGATTCTGCTGGTGGGCTTTTCACAAAACAACTAAGCAGTTAGGAAATGGCTCCATGAGTTCAGAAAACACCAGGGCTTTTTTTTAGTTATAGTTATTATAAGTTACACAAACACAGTTTAGTGTGTATAGTATATAGCCAGTAACAGTATATAACCACCGCATGCAAACAGCAGTTGTAACACATCTTCTTCTGCAGACATTTGCTGCTCCCTTCTAGATATTAGTAGAGTAAAAGGTTATTGGAGAAACTGGAGACAAAATACCTATCAGTGTTGGTTACATAATTGTAGTGATTGATAGCATTATTTGTTAGCTGAAGTAGCCGGTAAAATGGACAAGATTTGGAGTTCAGAATCCCAGGAAGGAGCATGATCTTATTTCTGATGAAGTCTTCTGAGCCTGAAAGCAGTTGTTTTGGTTTTTATTTTGTTTTGTTTTCCAGCTATACCAGTTAATCTAATAAAGTGTGTTACCTCTCATCTCCCTTGTGTCTCTGAACTATCTGCTTCTGCTTGTGGACCCATAACGATGGGGTGATGCAGGACTCCTCTTTAGAAAATGCTATGTAAATTATATTAGCTGTGCCTTTCCTGGTTCCTTCTTTTAGGGGAGATGATGAATCCCCCGAAACCATCTTAGGTTTGTGCCTTTGAACACCGCAGCCGTTACACACAGAAAGTATCTGAGCATTGACTTTGGCTGCAGCAAACACACATCTTGGTGTTGTCCTCATCTTATCTTCGACTTTGGTTATGTAAAAATAAGGTTAGCAATAGATAAAAGGGAACAACTGCTGGCTTAATTTTCTAGAAGCTGTAGAAATAACGGGATCAGCCCCTAAAATTAAGCTGTTTAACGTATCATCCTGACAACCCATGCTTTTGCACTTTAGACAGTTTTGTATGCCAGATACACATGAGATAGTTTTAACAACTTTTGACTGGAACAGTTTGCCAAAGCATGAAGCTTTCATGTTGTTTTCATTACAGGAAGGTCTGGTGATGCAGACACGACCTTTAATGCAAGTTTGTCTCTATTTACAGCAAATACACAGAGTTCCACTTCCCCGAATACAAGAGGAATCAAAGCAGAGGAAACACATTTCTTCTTTATTTATTGCCTAGAGGCCCTTTCAACCTACACAAAATCCTTCTCTTTAGACTGTTCATATGGCTTTACTATCAGAGCTTCTTCAATATATGTGTCTTTCTGGGCCTTGTTTTTGTGTTTTTTCTTCTGCTTGCCTCTTTCCAACCTTCCTAAAAGTCAACTGCTGGCCAAACCCCTCTTCCACATTGTTTAGATTTCTCACTGGTCATACTCAAGTATTTGTGCTCAGCAATGATGTGTTTGTGTTGGTTGAGGAATTTTGTTGTGGTGGGTTTTTCTGTTTCTTTTTTTCACATGATTTTTGAAGGACCCCATTAAAACAGGCCATGTTCAATGAGACTTTATGCAAGTCATAGCCAAACCTTCTTGACTTTCTGAAATGTTAGTAGAAACTTGCTTTCGAAGTAGCAAATCTAAAATAAAGTATTCCCAGCAAAGAAGCCCAGCTATTCCTCACTACTTCTTTGTGATTAATTCTAGGCGTTCTTTGAAGAAGAAGATGGGAAGGAATACATCTATAAGGAGCCCAAGCTGACAGGCCTCTCAGAGATCTCCTTCAGACTTCTTAAACTTTATGGTGAAAAGTTCGGGTCGGAGACTGTAAAAATAATCCAGGATTCTAACAAGGTGGAGTTACACTGCATGAACAAGCTAACAAAATGCTATTAGGAGTGAACATCAGAGTCACATACTAGAGAGGGCACTGACAAACATGACAAAAATATCGATTGTACTTTAATACTGTTCAGGGCCGGGGGCTGCACTGCTCTAAGCATTGTGCAAATGGAGCACAGAAGGATGAGCTTTGCTCTGTGGAGCTGAAGCTGAGAGATAACAGATCATCCCTTCCTTCTACCAGTAGAAAGAGAGGAGCGAGCCCCGTATTTCAGCATCCTCCAGGCACCTCGCATCCAATTGCCCCTCATACCCTCATGCTCCTCTGTCGACATGTTGCACAGCTGGATAAGTTTTGGCGCTGATCTGGCTCCAAGGTGGAAATAACTGAATTTGGAATTATGAATGGAAAATTGCAATCCACATCTCACAGAACCCTGTTGTTGGGAGGCAGTAGGAGCCAGTGCAGAGGAGCAGATGATTTGAAGTGGAGTTATTTGTTGCTTTGACACTGCATGTCTAAAAGAAAATCTTTTGTGACCTTATAGCTGTAGCTCCTTCCTTTTTCTATGGAATATCCATTAATGGTCCCTGCAAGGACTGTTCACATGCGTCTGGGTTACCAAAGGTGATGCAACCGTTGATATGTCTGGGTTACCAAAGGTGATACTGGTGATCCCGAAGCTTGGTTTGTGCAAGCCCTCAGATTTGCTCGCTGTGGCCCAGTACTGGATGAACATTAGCACATGGCCTGGAACCAATAGGGCCATATTAGAAGGACCAAGTAGCTCAGGCACGTGCTGCATTGATGGGTGAGGTGATACGGATGGCTATCTGTTCCAGATGGAGCTTGTTTGGCACCAGATGAGATGTTTCTTGTGCTACACCTCCTTGTCTTGTCTGCCTGCTAGCAGGTGGTCTAGACATCACAGCTAAGGTCAAGGGGAGTGTTTTGTGTGTCATCCATTTGCATGCAATGGGGCTGGTTCAGCAAGGAGTCAGTTTAAAACAGATCCCTGGAGATAATTAAGCAACTGTACGTTGAGTTATTAACATTGGTTCCTCTAGTGAGTAACCCTGTTATTTCACAGGTCAACATTAAAGACCTTGATCCTAAGTATGCTCATATTCAAGTGACTTATGTGAAGCCCTATTTTGAAGACAAAGAAATCTCTGAAAGAAAGACTGAATTTGAAAGAAATCATAACATCAACAGATTTGTATTTGAAACTCCTTACACTTTATCTGGAAAGAAGCATGGCAGTGTGGAAGAACAGTGTAAAAAAAGGACCATTCTAACTAGTAAGTACAAGCATCTCAGCATGATACAGTATGTATCAGGGACAATTTTTAGACTATTTTAGTTCATGAAAATATCCCTAGAGAGTCGGAAATTGTCTGAGCTACTTAATCAGAATTGTGATACAATATTCTGGTTGGGAGGGGAATTTACCTTATATTTCTGTGTGCAAATTTTTACAAATTAATAAGTCATACTGGTAATTATAAGCATGTTCAGGATTTCACAAACACGGAATAAAATCCTGAGGGCAAGGATCTGCTTGTGTATGTTCTATGAAAAGTACTCCTATTCGCTGCATGACTTTTCAATCTATAAACTTCCTTTGCTGTTTCTGCTAGCTTTGAACTCCTTTCCATACGTAAAGAAGAGAATTCCAGTTAATTATGAACATCAGGTTAATTTAAAACCAATTGATGTCGCAACTGATGAAATAAAAGACAAGACAGCAGAGCTGCAGAAACTCTGCTCTGCTGGTGATGTTGACATGATCCAGCTGCAACTCAAATTGCAAGGCTGCGTTTCTGTGCAGGTAAGGCTTGACGTCCTTTCAAAATTACATTTATTTACACATCTCTGAGTGAGTCATCTCAGCATAACACATTTACTCTCCAGAAATCATTAACTACCTCGTCTGCAGCAAGGCAGCAGTCAGCCTGCCAGCACAGCTTGCCCTGCCACATGCAGTGGTACGTTAGCGGGTGGCTCATGGTAATTAGTATTTTGTCCATTGATGTTTACATTGTCAAGTCTAAGTGTAATTATACCTTAGTTGGCCATGGGTGAATGCTGCAATATACTTAATTCTTAAAGATTGTTCTGTAAATATCAGGCACAAATAGCCTTTTTGTGAACATGATCTTTCCCAAGCTGGATAAATGACCTTAGGACTCAGATCATACTGCTTTTTCAAACAGAAATAGGGTGAAAGCATGAGGAAATGAATTGAATCTCTCTTTTAATCTCCATTTATCTTTTGGTCTTAAAAAAACTAGATAGAGAAACAAATACTCAAGTTTTGAATCTTCAGGGGCCTCCGGTGACATGAGTCATGCGGAGTTGGTAGCATTGAAATAGTATGCTAAATGTTTTTGTAAAAAAATAATATATATATATTGCCTTGATAACTGCTTTTAGCAGATCAACAGAAGTTCCAACATAAATTATTTATTTCGGTTTTGGTTCTAGGTTAATGCTGGTCCCTTGGCCTATGCCAGAGCTTTCTTAAGTGACAGCCAGTCCAGCAAATATCCCACTAAGAAGGTGAATGAGTTAAAAGAAATGTTCAGGTAGGATTTCTAATGTGATAAAAACCTGCCAGCTGGCTGGAACATGATACGTGCTTTGCTTATGTTTTGCCTGTCTCCAAAATCAGCAGATGCTGAATGCTCAGATGTGCCTTATAAAGATGCAGGTTGGATCTTATAAAGATCTGTGGGTGCTCATACGAAAAAAGTCAATGTAACTATATATGTCAAGAGTTCCCATGCTTAGGGCTGCGATCTCCATAGGAAGATTTGCTTGACCGCCTGCTTCAGTAGTTTGTGTGGGTATTTGAGGTTATAGTGCATTGTTTCCCAGTCTTTCCAAAGGGAGACTTTTTCCTTGATAATGATGAACTTGAAATATTTTAAAGCAAATGCCTTTCCAGTTTATGGGCGATGATCATTCTTGTTTCTTTTGCTAATTTTTGAAACTATACGACTTGCACAGGCGTTTTTACAACTCCTGTCCCTTAGGGTAGGTTTTACCTCCCACATGAAAGTGTCTCCCAAGATATAATCAGACAGTCCCACCACATCACTTTTTGGATGTCTCAGGAGAAACTGGTTCCCCATCAGCTCCTGCATTTGTTAATGGGTGCTGGTGACCCCCATTTTGTCCATTGGTTACTGTATGGAAGGAGCAGCATTGGGGCCAATCCTATTTTCCTTCACTATATTGAGTAACCTAGCAAACCATGAAACAAATAAGAGAACAATCCTTGCAATCCTGTGCATGGATGCAGGACAGTGGAAAGGCTGTTTTACTTTCTAGCCTTGCAGTGCAACCAGAAGGACAAACACAATCTCTATTTCATGCAAAAAATCAAAGTCATGCTTGTATTTTCATTATATTCTGTAAAAAGGGAGAAATATGCATGTGAAATAAACTGAGTAACCGTAACGGGCTGGGGAGAAGGTGCGAGAACACGGTGTTGCACTGGGGGTGTGTGTGTCCCATCTGCTGAGGGTCCAGGCTGGAAGGAGCTCCAACAGAAAGCACAATCCTGTGTTGCAGTCGCTCCCCATTCCCCGATCCACTGTGCCAGCAATGCTTCTAGAATGTGACTTGTCTCAAACATTGGAGAAAAGTGAGGGGAGAGAGAGAGGAAAAAAAACCCAGAAATATTTGCCTATCTGGTTGTTTGTTTTAGCAGAAGACTGGGTTATTCAAATGCCCAAAGTTCATTCCTTTCCTCCCCAGGAAGTTTATACAAGCTTGTGGAATTGCTCTGGAGCTCAACGAGCGACTCATTAAGGAAGATCAAGTGGAGTACCATGAGGGCCTAAAATCAAACTTCCGGGACATGGTGAAAGAGCTTTCCGACATCATCCACGAACAGGCACGTACTGCATCTCGGGAGCCCACAGAGGTGGTTCTCCATGCTTGAAAACGAGCTAATGCTGAAAACTCACTGAAAACTAATTGAAAACTTGATCACTTTTCATGTTATTTAGCGAAATATATTATTAAAAGGCGAGTAGCTGGACATGAAAAGTAAACTAAGCACATGGTGGATTCTTAAAAGTGGCTTCTGTTGATGGAAGGTCTCAGCCTGGTGTTGGTGTACAGTGTGCTTCAGGTTGGAGTCTTTGCTGACACAAACCCTTAGTTTACTAGCTGCTCTGCTCATCAGAAATCCTGTGACACGTTTTGCCTCATGTTTTCTACATTGTAAGAATCCTGTGATAAGTCACAGGTCGAAATTCTCTGCCAAAATTTCCATTTCCTCAGTTATGTCCAGTTTAATTTCCTTTTTTTAATTATTCTTTTCCCTAAAGGATGTTTTATTTTAATTTTGGCCTGATGCCAATACACTATTTATGGGCACTGTTAAAACATTTGTGCTCATTTATCTGACCTATATCTTAACGTTTTCTTGAGTCTTTCTAGGAAAATAGATCTAATAGTAGCATCAGAGATGTGAGAGATCCAAACAACAGTTGCACATCTATCTGGTATTGTGCTGTGAAATTAGATGAAAACTGGCTTTCTGAAGTGATCTCTGTACCTCTGCTCTTTAATTTTGCCATGATTATGACAAAAGAAAGCTCAGTGTAGATTTGCACTATCGAGCACATAAAATGAACAGTACAGGCTGCATTGTGGTTCACAGTACTTGAAATTCAGAACAATGTTTTCAGAATCTCCCAGTTACTCAACCTACAGTCCATGTGTGACCATTAATTAAAAATGCAACACTTTAAATCACTAAAAATATGTAGGCAGATTCCACAATAAGGTGAGCAGTTTTGCACACTAATGCAAAAATGTGCAAGTGGCAAAATAATACAACTGCACCAGGTTGATATTTGTAAGTTAGGTTTGTTTACAATAAAATAATGTTTATTGGAATCAAATGAAGTCTCGCTTTGGAAGATTACAATCTAATTTCAGGGTAACAGTATGTGCAGTCTTATGATGGGGCTGAATTTTGTTGTAGGAGTATAAGAGAGGATCCATTTGAGAGTGACTGCTTCATCCCCCTTTCATTAGATTTCTCTACTATTCTGCTCATGACCACCATCTTCTCAGTGTGCAAACTATGAATTTTGCACGTTCTGCACACTAGTGTTTTTCATGTACATTACCCACCATGCATACAAATTTCATTCAGCAATGTTGGTTCATAGGAGTTGCCACCTGCTTACTCTAAGTTGTTCAAAAGTAAACCTTTCCAAGACATTTAATTTGCATGCAGCTGTTGGAACGTTTCTGTATTCTGCAATAGTCAAATCAAAACCAAATCACTCAGTTCTGCACCGTCGCAGTACAATAGTTAAGGTTATCTTAGAACAAAGAAGCATTGTTAAATCACACTCCCTATTATCCTGTTAGATTTGCAAATTCACTGTCATGTTGTCTTTGGATAATGGGCAAAATATTATAGCAACTGAAATGTCGATGTGAAGGGCTCACTGGGAAGGACGTACTTTTCACTTTCTTTTTGTTTTAGATCAAAAGGCAGATTAAAAGATCACATTTATGAGCACTGTTCTTTATGGTTATACAAATTATGTAGATAACTGCTGACTTGAACTTTGTATTGCTATCAAATGACCTAAGTATCTAACAAATTAGACTTAATGGAACATGTTTTCCTCTTCTGCAAAATTACTCAGTCAAACACAAAAAGCGTATTGCATTAATTTAGGGTTGTCATTGCAAATAACATATGTTTTTCTAAATATTGTCAGTGCCGCAAAACAACACGGGCAGTGTACTTAGTGTGAGCTGGCAGGGCAGATGGGTCACTCACTGGGTCAGCCTGTGACCTGTCTACAGATGTTTTAAGTTGGAGAAATGTAAACACACAAAAAATGGTAAAACTGCAGCAGAACAGTTACAGGAAGCCTCAGAGAGTGGTGGAAGACCGGATGTCCAGACACTGTTTATGATGGCCAGTGATCTCAGTTTTACTAATGTAAATTCAGGCTAACTAACTTGTTGACTGGTGAACCACAGGGTGAAAAACAAATACACAGTTGGCTCTAGAGCAGCTCCACCAGTGCTGTAAGACCATCCTTCAGGTTATAAACTACAAAATCTCACCACATGGCATGGATGTAGTGAGTGTTTGCTGTATTTAGCCGCACATACTCCAAATGCGTACCAAAGAAATGGTTAAAATTCTGTTACTGCTAAGATATAGTAAAAATTGCTATATAGAGAATTGTTTCTTTCCTATACTGGATAGCTGTAATTAAAAATCATCTAATAGTGCACAGGACAGTGTATATATGAATGCTACAGAAATTTCTAAATTACTCTTCTTTCTCATTTTTATTATGCTGCCTTTGCGAAACAGCTTTGAAGACAAGGTTGGATATCTCTTTTGCATACCTTTTCAAACAGCTTGATTATAGTAATGAACGGATAGTTTTACTGAATTTGTGACTATTTTGTTTTCTCTAGATCTACCACGAAGATACAATGCATTCGCCATGGATGCACGACTCCCTACACGTCTTCTGTGCAATCAGCGGAACATCTAGTGATGGAAGTTACTGTTCACTTAGACCCACTGCTGAAATATAAACATATCAGTCATATTTTACAGAGCTTTCTCAGGAATACTTGGAACTGTAAAAAGGATGTTTAAAAGAATCCATGATGAGCAAAGATTCAATGTGTTTTTTTTCAAAAAAGGTTGCCATGCTTTCAAACAGGGTGCTTGCTTATTTTGCTGAGCAACATTGAAAGTGCCTGGACATTGCACCACTGTGCTTGTTTTCTACTCTTTTTTTTAAGCTAAATGTATAACAGGACATGGAAAGGCAGTTATCTAAGTGTGTATTGAATTGCTGAACTATGAATTGAAACGATAATGGTACTATGTAAAGTTGTACAATGGAATATAATAAAATGTAAAACCACTTTGTAAATAGAAGAAGCATAGAGTATATAGAAATTAGCATTTTATTGAATTTGCTGCTAAAAGCTTTGCTGGACAGGGAACATGAAGGAGAAATCATAGTTGCTAGTAAGAGACCTTCCCCTTCTAAAAAGTGACTTGAGGTCCAGATGCCCAATTGCATGCACACAAGGAGAATAAACTCACCCTGGTCTGGAATAAGTAAAACCTAATTCAGAAACGATAATTTTTGTACAGCCTCTGAACAAATAATTCTAAAGTAAACTCCATGAGAGCTGAGATTACTATAGCTGATTTCAATTTTGGCTTTTCAGAGCTGCAGGAGGATGGGTTGTAGTCACAGAGGACAACCCAAGAGCTTTGGCATTTGATAATGATTTTTCTACTTACCACTCATGGTCTCACACAGATATAAACTCTGAAGACACCTTAAACTGAGTTGAGAATTATGAAGTGCTTCAACAGCTTTCAGAAAAAATCTAAAAATCTGTGAGACGTGCTTTAAAAAAATGCAGTTTATCAAAATAACTCATACAAAATTGAGGGGTTTTTTTAACCACATATGACGTGCATGTTCCCTTCTGTTAAACACATCTATTTTCTGAAAGCCCTTTATTTTTATCTCTCAAGTCTTTGGAGAAAATGTATTTTCCACAATTCTTTTATTCCTTCTCCCCCCGCCAATCTTTAATACAGTATCTCTCTTTCGTTTAATAGGACATTTGTAGATGCAGGAAGAAGAAAACAGATCAGTAATTCTTTTATCCAGCAACATTTTTAACATCTGTGTTTTTCAAAATCATGTCAATTGTAAATAGGGTTCCAGTAGTTCATATGGGAAGGGTGGGTTTTTTAAGGATATGTAACAAAATGTCATAATAAAAGGACTCCAGCTGGGTGTTCAGCTTGGCAATAGTGTCTATAAAATGTTAAGCTTCTGATTTCCGTTACAAAAATTATCTTCAAATAGCAACTGGATGACATTCCAAAATGTTTCTTATGTGTGATTCTAAATACCTAAAATTAATGGTCTGCTGAGAAAATAATGTTGTGATCCGTGAAGTCACCTATTAGCTGTTGTAACCAAAACACAGATATGGCAATGTAACAAACAGATCACGTTCCTGCTTGTATGTGCTTTTATGCCAGGCAGGCTCTAAATTTAGCTTAACAGAAAGAGGAAGAGAGACTAGTGTGTTTAAATATGGTCACTACCTTATTGATTTTCGTCTTTCAACAAATAATATTTAAAGGCACATAGTGAGAGTTTTCCAAATTACTAAAATATTATGAAGCTGTTTAATAGTGGACACATTTACAAAATTATTTTTTGAGTTAGTTAAATTCTGAATATCAATACTAAAGGTGTATCTTGAATACAGTCAGCAATGATGAGATCTGGACATCCAAAAGGTCTTGCTCTGTAGCTCTTTTAAATACTACAGCAACCTAATAGTTTCCCTAGAATTGTAGTGAAATTGTTATTCATGTGTTTTGATGTCTTTAATGTACTGAAATAACATTGTTGGGTGAATTTTCAATTATTTACTTTTGCTGATATTCCAGTGAAATTCTTACATCTTCAGATATCTTTAATGGTCCAAGATGAATTTTTGTCTGAACTTCTCAATTTATTGTTAGTATTGGAGTCGTCCTGTCATTTCAATTTAATATACTGGAAAATTGTCTCAATAGTTCAGGAAAAGAAAAAGAAAATATTTAATACCCATCCAATTAGAATATATACAGTCAGTACAGTTCAGAATACAGACTTACATGCAGTTTTGATGAAGAACAAAAATGATCATGCCCTAAGGATTTATCTTCTGTCCTGCAGGTAAATAATTTGACTGAATTTTTCATAGAAAAATCTCACAAGAAAAAATTGTCCTTTTTAGATGGGTTGTAAAGACTCTTAACAAACCAGCCTTGTTTTTTCTTTACATTTTCACCAATCTAGACATGATAGGGACTGGTCATTAGATATTTTACAGCTGTATCTGGACAACAGCGCCAAGAAGGTGTTCACATTTCTCTTCCTATCCTTTTCCTCCATAATTGACTCAATTTAAAGAAGCCCTCCAGATTTTTTCTTATTTCTAGTTGAAATAGCTTAATTGACAGATATACCTAGGGAGCGTAACGTATATGTCCCTGTTTTATGTAGCCGGTACTCACATTGGGTAATTCCTATTTGCTACCTTTTTTAGAAGAATATAAATGTTCATTGTTCATTAACACTTCTGTTTTTCTTATACTACCTAAGGAATGGTGGGAGATTTTCATCTGTAAAAATTAGTAGGCATATCTCAAATTACAACCTCACATGCCCTCTTTATTTATATCCATATAGCTACACATATATATATATTCTATATACACCTTCAATTCCTTTTGCTGTAAAGTTGCTGTATTAACATGTCAAGCCTCCAGAAGTGATGAATTGGCAATTTTGCAATCACACAATTATTTGCATAAAAGGTGAAGAAACAGGATAAAGTATCTGTCAATGAGGATTAAGAGCACTTGGCTACTCTCATTATCAGGACTGTTCTGGATGTGTCAGAGACAGATTGTTTGCAAGTAGGACATACAAAGCACCACAGGGTCTGCCAGCACTTTATGTACAAGAACATGCTTTTAGAGATTTATACATCTAGACAGAGTAAGCAAAGTGTAAACATTTATTCTCTTATTTGCCTTACTGCTTTTCTCTCTGCAGAGATTAGAAAGTAGTATGTTAAGACAAATAACTTCAGAGTTATGTTTCTTTTCCCCAAAAATCTGGGATGCAGAATTTACTGCATTCAGGGGCATATTTCTATATACTACTTGATGTTCTAAATTTCTTCTGGTAACTGAAGTTTTCATGAGATAGGTCAACAATTGCAAAAGCATGGATGTGAGAATACTTGTAGTGTGTAACGTGTTTATTTTGTTCCAGAAGCCTTTTGAACATATACCACATGGTATTTTGATATATTTTGAGAGTTTGCATAAGCATGACACCTTTTATCTCAAAGTAGATAAAACATGTTCATTTTCCCTTCTTGTACAGACAGAGCCCCACGGACTTCACAGCAGGCTCCAGAATGACCCTACAATGTGATGTAACGCAGCCCAAAAGGAATGGAGGAAAACCTAAGTGGAAATCATGGGCTCAAAAGTCTCATAAAAATGAAACTACATGTTATTCAGTCTACCCGCTTGAGGGGAGTAGCATGTAGTTTCATTTTTATGAGACTTTTGAGCCCATGATGTTCACTGAGCTGAATTCTTCTAATTAAACCAGAGGTTCTTACTGGATTTAGGAATACTGAGTACAGCTAATATGAAACCACACTTAACCTTTAAATAATATGCTTGTGTCAAGCAATGGTGAACCACTCATGAGATACACGTAATATTTCCACTATTCTGGATGTAATTTACTCTATTTTCTTGTAAATTTGACACCTGCTATTACCTGTTCATAACAGAAGTGCTTTTATTGTGTGTGTATATATTTGTGTTGTATAAGTCCTGTTTAACCTTCTGTGTGTGACAACAGACTGGTACATCCTGTTTGCCTTGGTTGTTGACTGATGTACCCGTGACACCAAGTAATACACATGCTACTCCAGAGCTTCTGAGACCAGCAATCCGATATTACTGGTTTTATTCTTGTTTGTGTTTCTTGAAGAATCAATGACTTGGACAAGAAAACAGAGCAAAATCACATTTCAGTCACTTCAGATAAAAGAGAGTTTATTCCAGGTCAAAATAAAAGACTACAAAACCAGGAAAAATGAGCGTTGTAATAAACATGTTTTGATTAGGGTGGGGTTTTTTTCTCTTCACAAAACAGGGTGAGTGATCTGAAGCTAATACCAGTGTAAGATTCATGGGACTAAAACCCAGTCAAATGAGCTACCACATACACTGCCTCCAAAGATGACTCTAATAAGTCTTCAAACGGATAAGTACACCAAATGAAACTGCTAATACTAAAATATTCAGCAGCAAATATGAGCAGCTGATTCAGAAATACTGAAGGAGGACAACGCTGATGTGCGGCATTTGCACATCCAGCTCGGAGGATCCCAAAACATAATTCATTGGGAAACCAAAGACAAGCATAGAGGTGCCTACAAATTTTTAAATAGAAATAACATGTGAATGACCAGTGAGGAAATGTCATAGCAAATCACCCTGCTTTCCTAAAGAATATTCAGTAAGTTTGTGATCAGGTTTTTGCTCTGGTTTGTATTTCCAGTTTTCAAACCCAGACTAATGCCCTTTGGGAATGTACTTACTGTTGCTCTACTCCAACTAACTCAAATGACTAGATTCGGTTGCCAGTATACTAATATATATATGTATACTAATATATATATATGCCAAGCTCAGGCAGTTGTATTGGCTATTATATGATGTGATGGAAGTCAGGTATAAGTATTGCTATTTACCTCACCAGTGGATAAAGGACAAACTGCTTTTTCTGCTGCTTTTTTTACCTCTGAGGCATCCTGTATGGGGCTCTCACGAGCCTTGGCCGAACAGCTGTAGAACCAGGTTCATGCCCTGCCTCTGCTGATTGGTGAAGGAGTTATTCCCTTGCTGAATAAACAGAGGAATTAAATAGACCTTGGTGTTTAGGGAACTGTGAGCAGGAGAGTTGATGCACAGACTTGCAATAGCAATTTATTGGAGAGGGTTACATGGTTCCATATCTACCCTAAAGTGTTCTTCAAAAGACATAGTTTTTATTCTGCATAATTTCTGATTTCTGGTGATGCTTGGGCAGCAGCTCAGAGAGAATTTGCAGAGTTCGTGGCCGTTTTGAACACACCTATCACAAACCTCTGAATGTTCCCCAAAGAACACTGAGGTCGAAAAGGGAGAGGCCCCATGAGTCAGACCGGGGTTTTTCAGCTCATGATTTTGGATTTTTGTGCCTCGGATCCAGATATATTCTAATTGGCTGAGCCCTTTTTTGAACTGACCCCAGCCATTTTCTGAAGAGCCCATAATTATGTCAGTTGAGACCTGAAATATTGACACAAAATCAGAAATGGTACAGAAGGAATCTCGCCATCAGTGTGTGGCAACTGAGTACTCTTCTGGTCCCAAAAGGGACAATTCCCCACAGAGTCATGCTGCTAATTACCACGGCCTCTTGTTGGACCTGGTGATCATGCAGCCACACCATGCGTCAGCATCGTTTCTTAATCTGAGATAGGGAATATGCACAGGAAAAAAATGGCTAGTTGTTCTTTTTTAATGCATCAGCAAACTCAATGTGCAGCCCCACGATCACCAGCTTTGGTTGTGTAGGTGGAAACGGCAGGAACACTCGGCCAAGGGCAGATCACAAGCATGATCATAAATCAGTTTACACCAAGCATGAAGCCATACCCCAAGTACTTATTTAACAGATTATTTTAAAGATACCTCAGGTGTGTCTGTATGTTTTCCCGTCACAACAGCGCAGGCATATTGTCTGAGAACATGAGCGAGCATGAGGTTTGCGGCAGAAAGATGCAGGACAGGACTCAATGAGATTGAGAAACGGCAAGTCACAGGTAGGTGGCAGGGATCAAAGGCTTTGGGCTTTGGCAGGAGTTCTGATTGCCGTGCACTGTAACGGGAATGTGATGACAAGCCGAGCACTTGGGGAGGAGGGAGAGAGCTGGGGAAAAACATTTCAGCTGCCTCTGATGATGGGCAGGCAGCCAAAAGCATGCAAACCATTGGATGTGTGCTTGGCGCTGGCTCTCCCAGGAGAGAGTGGATGAAACAGAAAGAAGGAAGGAAAACAAAATTAGCAAGGAAACCAAAAGCAGGAGAGAGATCGGAGTATCTCGGATCAGCCTTACTGACAAAGGTCATCACTGGCAGGCGTGGTCCATGCCGGCTATAGATACTGTACACTCTGATCACAGTCACACAGCTTCAATGTTCCATGTCCTGGAACTTTTAAGCCACAGTTTTTATTTGATTATCATTGCAAGCCCTGTGGCACTTACTAATCGCAACCAGGAAATTTGCTAAATCCTCTTCTTTTCCCAGGAGTATAAAAACAAACAGGCAGGGAAAAAAACAAAAATCACGCAACAAACAAACCAAACCAAACCAAATCAACACAGGATATTCCCCGCCCTATCATAAAAAGATCCACTTCCCGTTTTCTAAAACTAGTGTCTTAAAAGCAGATGAATTCTTGCAAAACTTCTTGAAGAGCTGAGTAAATACTGAAACGTTCTGTTGGCTTAAGAATAAGTAATTTTCACTAGTAAAGTTTGGTTTGCCTTGAAACTCAGCCAAAGTTTCCTCTCTGTTGGATCTGTACTATGTTTATAATACCTATATTTGGGTGGCAACAAGGAGCAAGCTTGCTAGCTACCACAAAATCTAGTTCAGAAGTAAAAGCGTTATCCCAAATGTTTTCTTGTCCTGGAATGTATAAAAATATCACTCAATATTGCCAATTCTGTGGAAATTTGGAAAAACTACTTGCCACGTCACACCAATAAAAGTGAGAGCAAAACTGCAAGTGACCATATCATGTTCGGCAGGGGCTGAAGCAGAGGGTGTGTGGGGAAGTTTGTAGGAAGAAGGTTCTGTAGTAGCAGGTCAGAAAAAGAACTATATGCATTTTTAGTACAGATGAGAACTCTAAAAATTACCTGAATTTGCAGGAGGGAATTTGAAACAAGGACTTCTGCCAGGTGGACTGAATAACTAGATTTAACAACAAGAGAACTAGCAGGGGTTGTGCTCACATGGTTGATTTCCTGGTGAGAGGATGCGAATGTCTTGGGCACATTTCAATAGTTGCAGGAGCAAAGTATAGATTTGGTTGTAAAAGGAAAACGACTTTGACTCCCAAAACAGGATCCTTCCAAGTTTGTGGTCGTGCTGAAGTGCAATGCGAGGGGAATTGGCTGGGTGCTGCAGGAGGGCTCGGTGGGGCACCGGCCTGGAGCGGGCAAGCAGCACAGTGAGGTGCGTGGTCCACGGTGGTGGCCACTGTAAAGAGTGAGCGGGAAGCGCTCAGGGTCCCTCAGCGACACTGAAGCCCTGGTTTTGCGGCAGGGCCGTGGTGGGGCTTGGAAGGGGTCCCTGGGAGGCACAGAAGGCTCCGTGGGGAAGCAAAGTGTCTCCATGGTGTGGGTACAGGAGCAGCGATGGCCAGCAGAGACCGGAAGGAAGGCGACACATGGGGTGACACAAGGGGTGGACAACGCAGGGAAGGGAGTGGGGCCGGGGGGTGTCGTAGGGACCTCCCCTCGCAACAAAGACGCAGCCCAGCCCCGCTGAAGTGGGCATCCGTGGGCCAGCTGCGCCAGCGGCGGCAGGGGCCGGGAGCCCAGCCCCGGGCAGGACTGCGGGGCGGCCCTGCCCAGGTAGCGGGGCGGATCACTGCCCCCGCCCGCCGCTCCCCGCTCGGCTCGGGTTACCTGGGCGGGCCGCGCCGCGGCTCTTCCCGTCTGGCCCGGCCCCCGCGACGGGAAGTGGGAGCGAGGGGCCGCGCTGGGACGGCCTGAGCCATGGATCGTTCCGGAGCGTCGCCGCCGTGCCGGCTTCTGCTCGCCGTCTGCTGGGTGGTCACCGCGGGGACAGCGGCAGGTAGGAGCGGGGAGGGGAGCGGGACCACCGGTGGGCTGCCGGGCTCGCCCCGCTCCGCTCCCGGGCTCTGCCGAGCGCTCGTCCCGGCGGAGGAGCGGGAGCCGGGACACCCGCGGGGGAGCCGCCGCGGGGACCTTCCCGGGCGTGGGTCCGGCAGCCGCACTGCCCGCTCGGTGCGGGTACGCTCGTGTATTTAAGTGAAATGCTTTCATTTTGTAGTAGAAATGCCCGAAGCGCGTCAGCTGTGTGCAAGAGCAATGCCGGCAGTGCGCCTTGCCTCTTCCCGGGCAGAGGAACGGGGATGCTTTAAAAAATCTGCTTTTCTCTCTCTGGAAGGCAGAATTTGACAGGGTTGGCAGAAAACTTTTAAGCTCTGTCTTCGGTTACCAGGACTGTCCGTGCCTTAAAAACCGAAGCAGAAGCCCACCGCGTTTCTCTCTGTGCGTGTCTTGCGGCAGATTCCTGGAAATCAGGCGAAGGCACCGCCGGTCCCGCTGCGGGAGCGGGTTTGCTGATTGCGGGGGCTCTGGGCTTTCATTTCCCTTGCTCTGTACTTTGTAACGTTACATTTGCCGTTACTTTTAGTTTCCCTGCTTTTGGAAGCACGAACGTTTAGCTGCAGGAAAGAGGTGCGTGTTCCTCGGAGGGTTTTATAGGTGGGGCTAGGAGCCTTATAAATTCTGTTTTAGTTTATATTATGCAAAAATAGAATTGCAGCCATTATTGCAGACTTGTTATTTTTTAGGCTGGCTACAATTTGGTTTATAACTATGTCATCAACCTTAAGAAAATACAGGAGGACAAAATACAAATGCAAAGTGTTGCAACACTTTTACAATACTTGATGTTTCGACATTATGGCTTTTCGAAATAAAATATTTTCTATGCGGGATTGTCTCAGCTAATTCCTGCTGCACTTTTATTTTCTTAGAAGCATCAATGTGGTTTTGGTTTTCAAGAGTGGAATAATGTCTTTGCTGTGGTTCATAATTGGTATTTGAGTTGTTCTGCTCAATTATCTCATGATGAGATTTTAATAAGAAAAGTATTAAACTGTGTATATTTTATACAACAAAAGTATGAGACTGGCCAAGCCTATGAAGAAGATAAAATCTTCAGCTGAATGCAGCATTAAAGCACGAGCTTCAGAATTGTATAGATTAATCTAAAACCTACTAGACTTAAATTTTCTAGGCTAATCCAAATCATTCATTTAGTTCTAAACCTAGTTCTTACTTTGTGTGGTTAGAAATCTGCAAGCTTTAGCGTAACTACTTCTAATAAAACCTGTTAAAAGGAAATCTGTAGAACTTCAGAACAGCAATCAAGGGTGAGACTTTTTTAACAGTTTGTGGCTTTTTGGAGGTAATTAGAAGAGTGATCATGAAATGACAGAATGCTCGGAGCTATGTCATTTTGTTAAATAAATATATTTCTTTTTTTACATGATCCAAAGGACTCGGTATTTGCAATCTTAATGCCCCGACGCTGTTCCTAAACCTGTCATAAGTTTTTGTTAGTGGAAAAGGTACTAGGCAAAGATGTTCTGGTTAAGTTCACTTGTCCCAGAGAGACTGCATTTTTGTAAGAACAGAAATTTCTCTGCTCCTCGGGTCAGCTGTAAAACTGAACAAACAAACAAAAATACCCAAAGTTTTAAGTATTAAAAAAAGCTAAGCATATTCAGACTAAAACAGTAAATCTTAGTAATAATTCTCATTTTCTGTGCAAGCATATGTTATGTGCACATAGACACGGACACACAGATGGTAATCATGGTTGATTGCAACGCTTGCCTGTCGTTTAACTATGCAGAGGTCCGACAGCCCCCCAAGAGTTTGAGTTTTCTTCAAGCTTTGGCAGCTCTGGCTCTCGGGAGATGTAAGACAATGGTGTTACAGATGCTTTGAGCTGACTTCTTGTGGCAAGAAGCTGGTTCGCATTGCCATCCGCTCTCCACCCTGTGCTAGCTGAAGGCAATGAGGCTGCACTGTGACCTGTATGGGAGAACCGATCTTGGGGGAATTATTCTGCCCCTTCCCTATGCGCTTCCCCGAATGTTGGGGCAGGTTGAACCTGGTTTCCTGGAATGAGCAAGACCTGCAGTGCTAGTTGATGTCAGTTTGAAGTGCTCGGAAAACTACTTCGTAACAAGGGTGCTTTCCATACACGAACAGGTGGTGGTACCTCAGTGATGATACTTGAGAAGCAGTCTCATTTGACCTCTTATTTAATGCCTTCTAATAGTACACATTTCAGTAGCTCTTTAAAAAACAACTAAATATGCTTTCATTTTCTCAGGGAATTCCCAGTTCTTAAATTTTTAATAGAACTGGAGTCTGACACATACTTTATTTTTTCCTGGCAGTTTTCTGTTTTCTGCCATATTTCCCTTCTTTGTGATCTAATACAACCTTCAAGCTGTGTGACCGGGTATTGAGTAGGCTGTGACTCAGTGCACAAGAGTACGGAAGGGTCAATGCGCAAATGGATTTATCCCAACAACTATCTCTGAGTCATGGCTCTTCTGCTTCTATCTTGCTTTTGGAGAGGTGCAAAAATGTACTGCTGAAGTGTGCCAGCAGTAAATTACTATTTGCCCACACTGGTTTTGCTCACCGTGCCAGAGCATAGCATTAAAAGTTTAATAGGTGAGTAATTGAAAAAGCATTGTGGTTTCTTCGTTGTTTCTTAACATTCTCGTTTTCGCTTGCATTGGGCTAAATTGTGGTTGTAACATACAGCTGTTGCTTGCAAGACGTAATCACTTGTCTTTTTAAAGTTTTCTGTCTAAAACTGTATTAATGGAAAACTTTGGGGTAGAATGAGGTGTTAATTGCTCCACAAAATGTATGTACTATGTTTACTAAAGATTCAGTATGTGTGATGCAAACTGGCAGCAGAAAGTGCCTGGAAAATGAGTCTCCTCTTCGTGAGCATAAGTTTCATTACCACAGCCACTAGATTATTACATACTGTGATTACTTAAAAGTTACATTTAAAAGTTTTTTGTCTGTGTTTCTTATAATTATTTAGATGATTAATGGACTGAGATAGCAATAGAGTAGAAACAATTTAGTGGGCAGTAGCTTATCTGATCGTAAATATGAGCTGACAAAGTTGAGAAATCATTTGTGTTCTTTTCTGTTGGAGAATTAAAAATCTGGCAATATTGCTAATGGCAAAACGTAGAGCAACAGGACTGTTATGCTGATAATTTCTTATTTCTTTTAGGAGCAAAAGTTCTTCCACCTCCATCCAACCTGGACTACTCATTTATCCAAATCTGCACCCTGAACTGGACGTGGAACCCCCCAGAGAACGTAAGCAGTAGCTGCGACCTGGAGTATTCCAGCGACATTGTGATTGATGAGATCCCTCAGGACAAAAGAGTAAGTGCATCGCCTCTTTAAACTCTGCTATGCCCCTGTGTCTTATTGTGATAAACTTGTCTGTGTATAAGCATAGAAACATATATATCTACAGTTTTAATACAGTCTTCAATTCTTGTTGTGGGATCAAAACCTCAAAAACTAGTCATACCAGCTTGTGGGATCTTCAGATCGGAAAAATCTGTCTGTCGCTCTCTGATAATTGAGCTGCTACTGATAACGTGGAAGTGTAATAATAATAACATGAAAAGAACTTGTTTCGGTCTTGGCTTATGCAGCTTTCTAGAAAAACTGAAATATATACAGAGCAGTCTACATGCTTAAGACTTGAATGGCAATTTGCAAAGGCCAATCTCCTTCACTTTGAAATCAATTTAAGAAAGAGGTATGCAAAAAAACCTTGATGTAGCTGTGATTTGGCAGCACAGCATCTTTGGGAGGTAATGCTGAGTATTAACGTATTCTCACATTTGCCCCATCCCAATACTGCACATACAGTTACCCACAGGAATTGTGTTATGAATACAACATGGAACACATTTGTTCCCTGGAATGGAAATTGTAAAACTTCTTTGTTTTGGTCTTTTGTTTTTATTCTGTGTTAGATGATTTGCAGCCCAGATGTGATCCTTGGTGTGGATTAACAACTTTTCGGTCAGGACTGAGAGTAGCATTGCTGTGATGCTGAAGGGGCTGTAGGATAAATATTTTTACCATTCTTTGCCAAGAGGAAAATTACAAACTGTCAGAATTTGAAGCCTTGAATATGCACCGACTGTGGAATCAGCATTGCTGTCATTTCAGATATGATGAAAATCTATATGATACTTCTTGAAACAGTCCTTTGTTGTTGAGCTCTATTACCATTTTATGGCTTGATGTTTACGGTGGCCTGTTCACAGTGACCGCCCTACTCTTTCTGACAACTCCAGGATATCCTGGTTTTGCAAACAGCTGAGCTGATTTAATGCCTTAACATTGCTAAAAGGGTGATACTTCATTTTTGACACCACCTTATCTAATGAACTTCATCTGACCTTTAGATGAGCCAGTCAAACTTACTAACTGTGCAGAAACCTATTTACCATGACTGATGGGTTCATTAACAAATCAACAAGTTGAAAGTCTACTTGGTTACCCAGCTGAGTTTCTAGAAGGGTCTTACAGATGTTAAGGTCAGTGGTGTTGAATGAACTGTGAGATAGTGGTTTCACATGCCACAATAAACCAGACTGTGCATCATCTTGTTGCATCTTTTTGCATTACAACTGGTAGCACCTAGTCTGTTCATAGCTGTTTGATTTTCTTACCCTCTCGTTAGTGCCAATATTTATTATTTTTTGCATACACAAGAGTGATTATACCATCCTTTGGTAATCACAAAGATCATTTTTTATCCTGTTTCTAGTTAAATAAAAGACACATCCCTAGCCAAACAAAAGATGCTCAAGAAAGTGTATGAGAAAAGGTTAAGGCTTTTTCTCATACAAACACGTACTCTTTTCTGAAAATGGAAGCTCATAGGCTACTTGGGGGATGGGGTGTCATTCTATTTAATAGCCACTTGTGGATTTGTTTTTATAAATTTTTACTTTGCTCCTGAGATCAAAGCAAGCTCTTCTCATTGCTTTTTGGTTTTGTCTTCAAATGCTCTTTCTTCTGTTTGTCAAACACTCACGTGCACACACACACGCAAAGGTGAGAACTGTAAGCTCCTGTTTATACAGTTGTAGTATAAACAGGCTTATTTTGTTTCATCCATGAAGACTTACTCTAGAACTGTTTTCCTCCACATTATAATTATTCCTGTATGGTCATTGCTCATGTCTACAGGTCACTGGAGTAGAAGTAGTTTTCCTTTGTTGAGTTCTGAGTGTACCTGATGAGGAAAAAGAAAATCTAAGTGATGCTGAGGTTTCCAGTGTAGTTCAACACTCATTTCATTTGCCTTTGAGTTGCAGTCTTTCGGAGGGGCCATAATATGTTCTTACATTAATACTAATTCCCACGTGTCTGATATGGTATGCCAAACATTCTGGTTTTCTTTCACCCCCACATCTAAACCCAGGAATGGAGTAAGAATCACTTTCGTGTGACGGATACATTCTTGAATGAGGAAATGCGTTTCAAAGTGAGAAGTGAATGCAAGCACGACAACACCAGCGAGCCCAGCCGATGGGTGGAGACCTCCCTCCTGCCAAAAGGTACCATGTGCAGTGGCCAGACTGGGAACAGACATGCCCGTCTTGGCCTGAGGAGATATGGCCTTGTTTTCTCTGCTATTGTGTCAAAATATCATAGAAATATATAATAGAGAAATAGGGAGAGAGCAGGCACAAGGGCTGGTTCAATTGGTAGAGCCTCAATAGAACTGTTATACTACTGAGCATAGTCACAATCAACTTCAAATTGGGTCCATCTTTTTGAAATGCCCTGTACTTTGAAATACAGCTTCAGTCTTCTGACACTTAAAACTTTGCGGGCAAGCTTGTAGAATTTAAATGCTCTTCCAACACAACAATGTGGTTCCCTTCATTCCTCTTGTCCCTGTCATGCTTGTGAGATAAGACACAACTTATGTTGTAATAAGTCTTCATGACTAATATCTGTCAGTTTGTTTTGCATGATTTCTCTATACAAGCAAAAGTCTCTAAAATAAACCTACATTTGTAAATATTAGAGGAATTAATCTAGTAAATTTAACAACTTGTTGAATAAATAAGTGGCCTAATTAAATAGCTATAGTAGGGTTCTCTCTTTTTCAAGAGATATGTGTGGGGTCTACAAAGCTGTGCATAGCAAAAGAATAGAGAAAAAATATTTGTTGTTTCTTGACATCCAGAAATAAGGGCTATGTAGCAACATTGTTAGGAAGCAGACTTCAAGGCATGCTGGTTTCTGCTGGATGCTGGGAGTTACGGCAAGGAAAATAGAGCCTCTTGCCTTGAGGAGTAAAAGTCTGCCTAACCCAGGCTTGTGACTCGACATGGATGAAAATCGCATGTGGACAGGAGAATGTGAGACCTTATCAGAATTGTCTGCGTGTCTGTCAGAAGGGTATTTTGGAAAACTGGGGAAGCAGATCATTAGGACAGCATGTACTGAATGGGTTGGGGCTTTTAAAAGCCTGCTTGCAGATAAAATATTTTTAAGTGCTTATTGGAATAGGAAAACCAGTTTCCTTTTCCTACATTCTTACACAGTCATTAATTCAGTGAGAGCGCAAGCTTGGAAGTAGAAGTTGGCTTGGAGTTTGCCATCAATAAGTCTGGACTGTTGATAAAATTAACATGCACTTTTTTTTAGTTTGTGGAGATGTTGCTACTTGTTACAAGGAAGAAATACCTAATATGCTGTAATATGATAATATGGTATAAAGAACTTGTACTGTACAAAAATGCGGGATTGAATATGAAAGACTATTCTGTAATTGCTCTGCCTGGGAGATACACTAATGTCTGTATTCCCAATTGCTATGTACTATTTAGTATTTTGTTCTGTAATTTGGGTTTTCAATATGTTTAAGAAGTTGAATGTCTAGAGGCATATGGCTCTCAATTAAAAATTCAGTGTTACTTTTGTCCATATTTAAGATCTACAGGTATTTCCATATTCAGAATACTGAGAAACTAGTATTGTGTCTGGAGAAGATAACTATAATTAAATGCTGACTATTTTTAATGTTGATGGCTGTAATAACTGTAACAAAGCTAAGTGTTATCCCTATAATAGCCAGTTACTTTAACTTCCTTTCAAAGTATCAGTAGTTTTATAGAACAAAATATTTTCCTGACTCAACACCTTGTCTTTAGCATCAGGTATCTCTAAGTAGTCATTCAGACCTGGCAGAAACTGAGATTCACTGTTATGGTTGGTTTGCATTTAGAAGTTACTCTACTGAGATTTCAGCTATTGCAAATGATAAACAACTGGAATTCATCCCTTGCTGTGCTGAGACAGGCAGGCTGAGAGCCCATCTTTGCCTTCCAGACAGTTTTAGTTATGTAAAAAAGGTTTGTTTACTCCTGGAAATTGAGGAGAAGACTTTGCTGGAAAAATAAATCTTAAAGAGACATTTCCAACTTGCCTTGCAGGTATTCCAGGTACTGCTGCTGTTGACTTAAGCTGCATTTGGCACAATCTGGAGTACATGGTTTGTACATGGCGTCCTGGGGAGAATGCAGGCAGTGATACCAATTATTCGTTGTTCTACTGGTTTGTATGAACTTTTTATTCCCAACTCTAATGTGCTTTAGCTCTAATCTTTAGTTTTACGTTATACATTTTGCTTGTCTGCTTCCTGTTGCTTTGGAAGATCCCAGGGCATTGTGTACAAGGTAGTGTTGGGTCCTGTCCAACAGAAAACTTTGCTGCTGAAGGGTCAAGAGGTTGCTGTTGCTGAGTCTTTTTGGGAAGCTGATGTAACTATTTTGTGAAGCACTGGCTGCTTTTTGTAGCCCACTTGCAAGCAACCGCGATTGCTAATTTTTTCTGATTAGGGATTCAAAGAGGGAAGAATTAAGAACTGAGTTAGACTGTTATATTAACTGCTTTCTTTGCAGCCCCAAAAACATGGGCTGTTTAAGTCATAATCACTCGCTAATGTATGTGTCGGCTCTTAAATCATTGGAACACAGTATGAAAGCGCAAATAACATTTAGCAATACTTTTGTTTTTATCTTCTATGTCATAAATAATCGATTCATCTTGAATGTTACAGAGAACGAATTTTTATCATGATCCATGCTTGCCAGCTGACTGCCATAAATAGACTCTTGTTCCAAAGGAACAGAGCTGTGAGCAAAATCTTGGCAGCAAGGTCTGCATACAGTTATCTATGCATACTTCTGTATGTCGATGGGGCTTGTGAAATGCCACATTGCATTAGCTTCTGTAGAAATATTGAAGTTTTCTTTCTGAAAGCCTCCTTGTAGTAGTTGTAAAGCATCTTTCTGTCTTATCTGAACTAACTAACTAAATGTTTTCCTCTTCCTCTCCAGTGGCAGTCTCATGGGCTGGCTGTTCGATTTAATGCATTTGGACAGCAAACTGCAGAAAACATGCTGCTTTAGTTAAATGCAGGGAGGACTGTTCTCTCTCTAAATTGCTACTCAAATAATTTTTTTGTTTATTGCAAGAACAGTACCAATGAGGCAATGAAGATCTGAATTTCTGGGTATATGGATACTTACTGCAATAATGCTTTAGATTAGAGCTATATATTTTCAACTTACCCCTTAATTTCAATGAAAGATGTAGCTGCAGTGACAGCAAAGTGTTTTAATTCATGCTGCTTAGAAAGAAAAATACTTTTTGATTTTTAAAGCTGAGAACTAAGGAAACACTTGATTTTTAGACTGAAAGATACATTTTCCATGATGCAGGGGAGATGGGTTTTGGTTTTTTTCTCAGAAATGAGTGAACAATTACTGGAAACCTTATTGCTTAGTTCCATTTCATATTCTTCTTTCGTATTTTCCTCTAAAACACTACCTTTTAATCTGAAGTGAACATGACTATGAGCAAGGGAATCCAGTCAGTGCACAGAGAGCAGGTTGGTGCATGGGCACGGTGCTGTCTGCTCCCAGCACCTCCGGCTCCATCAGCCCCAGGGCGGGGAGCTCAGAAGGGTGGATAAAAAGGGTCTGTCCTGAAAACAGAACAGACAGTTGGGGCTTCCCCAGCCCCTATATATTGAGATATGAAGTAGGAGAATGTCACTCCTACAGTGCTCCTAAGTGAAGCTCTGATTTACTCTCTATCACTCTTATGTAAATAAATAATCACTTGTATTGGGAGGAAGAGCTACCAGCATATTTTCACTGGGGCCCGGGGAACAAAGAGAAGGAAGGAAGAAGGTTGTCATAGCTCCTCTGTTGTTGGAAGTGAACACGGACATTTTGGAAAGCAAATACAGGCAATAGGTGAAACTCGACCATCTCAAGCAAGAGTTGCGATACCTGAGACATTGCTGAAGGAGATCGGTCAGCTCATTCCATCACAGAAGTGAAATTCTGTTGGCAGGAAGTGATCCAAATCAGTTTGCTTTCAAAATAGATTTTTTTTTTTCCTTGAAATTGTTTTTCCATGTGGAAAATGTGAACCAAAGCTAAAAGCAGCTGTTATATTTGGTGCTTAGCTATAAAGCAAACCTGCCCCTCTTTCTGCTACTTGACACTCTTTAAAAAATATTCTTTCTAAAGCTTGAGATAAATGAGAAGCTTCTTACTTTGCATAGCTTTAATGCAAGCTTATTCTTTAGAATTTGTAAGAGGTTTAAAAACAAGCTTGCTCCTTGCCCTCCTGTTCTTTTGAAGTTTAAAAAAATATATTTTTATTCCTATAGGTTTGATGGTTTGAAAAACCATAAGAAGTGCAACAACTATTCTATGCACCAAGGAACCTTTGGATGCGTTTTCAATTTTAGCTTCCCAAAACTCACCAATACTTACCCAGCTATAAGTATTTTGGTTAGAGATGATTCTGAAGAAATTAGGCCTGTGTGTACAAGTAAAAATCCTACCACCCTTGGTAAGTTTAACACCACATTATAAAAAATAATTTAAAAAAGAAATTGTGTTTGAGAAGCTTGCACATAGTATGCGGTGGATGAGACAACATTAGATGTTCCCTTCTTTTATTGATCTTTTATTTGAGAATTATATGAACGGGATGGGGTTGAGGGGTGAGGGGGTGATTTTCCACTCATTTTTGCTCTTATTCTTTAGTTGTTTTTATTATTTCCTGGCTTTTTTTTGCTTTTTTCTTTTCTTAAACTGGTATAAGTGTAATATGATGCAATACGGGACTTGAACAATTTTTGTGAGCAGTGACGTATACTGTTAACTACTTTTTTTCCTTTTGCATTTCAGTAAAACCTGCTACACCAAGATGGGTTAAGCTGTCAAAGATCAATGATGAAATATATTTAGAATGGAGTGAATCAGACACCTTTCCACAAAATTGTTTATTTTATGAAGTTGGATATCACAATGGTGATGTGAACAGCGCTCAGATAATTAAAGTAATTTTTCATTACTTACGGTTAACTGATTTTTTTTTTCTCTATGTATCTTTTGTAATTTGTGTTGATATTCACAATAACTCAAATGTTGGATGTTTAAAAATGAAAAGTCATGTAGTCTGCATGTGAACAGGTCTGGTGCACTAGCTGGAAGTGTTGTGTGGACTTCAGATTTTTCTCCCATACAGTAGGTTTCTGATAGTAATATCTATACAGCACAATTCACATAAGTCTTGAATCCTCGGCCCATCGTTTGTTATGGCAAAGCAGTAATGTGTCAGAACAGTCCAAGATGTATACACTAAACTAAACAACACACATCAGGAAATACACTGCAGTGCGTGTATCTGTTTGCTTCTCTGTGGACTTTGGTCTGGTGGTGTTGGTCTGTGCTCGGTCAGATGTTTGCCTTGATTTTGAATGACCTGACTCGATTACTATAAAGCAAAATTAATTGCTGGTGCACACAAGGACACGGAATGTTATACAGGAAAGCAAAGGGATAAAAAGGCTGAGAATGGGGTGAAAGAAAAAGGTGTGCGCTCTTAGATAAAATGATTTTAATGTGCATGTGAAAAGCCTTGACTTCAGTGTCTGGATGTGCTCATGCCTGTATCTGTATAGCCAAACTGACAACACTGTTTGATCAGAACAGTAAACAGTGTGATAAATTTAAAAGTGAGGTGTCAGTCTTCTCCTGCGGAGCATATTTAGTTGTTTGTCCTACCCCAAATTTAGCAAACTTGAATAATATCAACTTTCCTCAGGAAACCAGCATTTTGGATCAAAAATAAAAGTTCAATCCCAGCCAGTGTGTGTGTGCGCCTCTCTGCAGAGGCATCACAGAAGACTTTGGTATGGTCAAAGTTGGATCAGCCTTGCTGCCCTGACAGGGGAAGGCAGCGTAACTCATAAACATTTCTCAAAAAAAAAAAAGAAAAAGCACATTGTTCCGAGACTTAGTTTAATCATTGGTGTCAAATGCTGTATGATACATGTAGCAATGAATAAGATTAAATCTTAGCTTTGGAATCTCTATTTAGGCAAACTGTACTGGTTAAATGCTACTGTGTCCTTTTTTATGAAGTTCAGTATTCACAAAGAGATCTTCCATCAAAACATTCCGAATACATTAACTGCACAATGAAAATGGGCTTGTAAGTGACTGAGAATACATTGGTAGTTGAACAAACCAAATTACATTTTCTTTTTCCCTTAGGTCGAAACAAATTATACGTCAATTCCTAGCGTTGATCCTAATAGCAAGTACATCTTCAAAGTGAGAGCAAAACTAAAGCCTGCGTGTTACAGCAGCAAACTCTATAGTGATTGGAGCGAAGAAAAGAGTATTGGTGAGAACAATTGTTACTGCAATTTATTGCATTCTATTATTCATCGTAAGGCATGTAATACCTTTTGTCTGCTAAGTGAATGGTAGTCAAAGATCATCTTCCCTATGTATCTATTTCATTTTAGGTGAAAAGAGGGCAAGAGAGTTCTAGTCCATTAGCAGTGCCATCGATTACTGCCTGTACTGCTATATATGTTGAAGGGATTGTTGTGCAACAACACCTTTCAAGTGCTACTAGTTCTTCAGCCCCGAGTCTTGCTGGTTTTCTTTTCTTAGTTTTTATTTTATTTTCTTTTTTTAATTATTATTTATTTTCCTTTTTTTTTCTTTTTAGAAATCATTTTCATTGCCCAATGTATCTGTATTATAATATGCTTTGAAAAAGGAGTCCTCACCTGCAAAAGTGCTAGTGTATTTGAAGAATATTCTGCCTGTGAATTAGTTAGAGAATTAGTTAATTAATTGTAATTATTCCTAAAAAGCCTTCCAAAACACCCCTTAGTTTCTAACTTTTGTTTTCCAGGTGAGAAGACAGACTCTACATTCTATTTTGTTTTAATAATCACCATTCCAGTAACAGTAGCAGTGTCTACGATAATTCTACTAGTTTATCTAAAAAGGTAAATAACAATCATCTCCCTTTATTTACAACCCACTAATTCTGATTGGTCTTTGGCTTGCGTTACAATTCATCACTTCTGCAGGTAACTGTCCATGATGTGGCATGTTTCAATAGCATCTGTTTTATCTGTAACATGCATTGCGTAACAAAAATGGCACCACCATTGTGCCTCAGTCATTAGTATTAGGTTTATCATTCATATACGTGCTCTGTTTTCACCTGGGTAGCATCAGGTATGCATACTTACAGTTAGATTCTTGTTGCACAGCTATTGCATCCCCTCTCTTTAAGCAATTAAGTCTGCATTTAAAATTAAGCTTATGTATAAAGTGTATTTTACCAGATTAAAAAAAAAAATCTGCTTTTGCTGCTGTCCTTGACAAAAGCAAAAGTTATTTAGAATCTGTTTGAATATTTCCATTTTCATTTGGGGAGTAAAAACGGGAACCGGGCTATAATTACAGAGAACGAACGCTGGGCAGTGATGTTGAAGCTGATGCCATAAATTTTCTTTGGCACACCCGAGTATTAAATTGAAATGGTGAGTCTTAAATTAATACATCTTTCATCTAAAGCTTTTCTTTTTCATCTTCTGAAGGCTGAAGATATTCATTCTACCACCAATTCCAGACCCTAGAGAAATTCTTAAGCGCATGTTTGGAGAACAGAATGACGATTCCCAGGTTAGTAAGAAGCTGTTGGGTGAACTAATCTATTGAACTGGAATCTGTAAGCTTCTAGTTTTCTTTTTCCTAATACCTATGTTTATCTGAAAACCAACTGTACGTAAGTAAGTATACCATATGAAGACTAAGTATTCATAATAATAAGAGTTGTACAGAAGCAATTGCCCAAAGCTGAGAGGGATTTTTTTTCCCCTCAAATTGCACATACTTTTTTTCTAGAAACATTAGTAGAATTGCATTATTCTGTTATTTTACAGACTGCTGGTCCCTTGAATGTGTTTTGGGTTGGTTTGGGGGTTGAGTTGTCTGGTTGTTGGGGTTTTTTTTGGTGGTATTAGTGTTTGTTTGGTTTGTAGTTTTTTTGTTGTTTGTTTTTTGTTTGGTTTGGGTTTGGTTGTGGCTTTTTTTCCCCCCAACTCCATTAAACAGCTTATACTGAACATGTAGGTCTTCCTCTGCTAATTGCTCATATTTATGATGTTGAATAAAGCTATTCGTATTTGACTTCCAGCACCTTGTACTTTTAGCACTCTCACATTTATCACAGCCTGTTAGCTATGAAGTAAATCAGGACATTTAGCTTCTCATTGGCATAAGAACAGAACTAACTACAGCTGCTTCAAGCTTTAGTTGATTAAAGACTTGCTATGAGCCCTTATTTCAGGAAAAATAAACATAGTACTGATTATGGAAACCCTTATTTCTAAACAAATCTAACTCAGTAGCTCTTTATAAAAATCCTAGGGGAAGTACACTGACAAGCCTTAGTTCAAACCTGGGCATGAAACAAAGTATGTCGTTCTCTTAACACAGTCCTTGTATGGAAGGGACCTTCTGACTTGCTATGGCATCTCAAAATTGATGCCACCTGTGAAATGTTTGTAGAGGATAATAACTATCTGGCTGTCTGGTGCTGCACATGCATTGGATGTTCTCAGTTGAACAGGAGTTGCAGGAACCACTGACTCTGAAAATAAATCTCTTTTTGTGGCCTCCCACAACTTCCAATTGTAAATGGAGTCACAGTCCAGAGTCCAAAATCCAGTATTCCCATTTTCCACAGGGGTATTCTGAGTTCACCAAATAATAAACCAGAACTATGTGGAAAGCATGGATCTTGCTTCCTAGTTTATTACCTTTTAGATAGATATTTCAGCATGAGGATGATAAGCATAGTAGCTTTTGTCATGCTTCGAGAAGTGTTTTGTTACTGCCCCTAGTAATGCTACGTTCTTGCTTCTGAGTATTATCTTGATCTTCTCTATGTGCTCAGGGTCTCAGTGAAAACTCCACTAAGAGTGTACATCCTCACTTCTCCATCCTCCTGCCCATTAGCTGTAGTTGGAAGCACTCTTAAAATGGGGACCAACCTTCAGTTATTTCTCATCTCCAGAGAGGACAACTCTTCTGTCAGCCACAGGCCTAATCTATGTCCCTAAAAAGCACAATTTGTTGCCCAGCTACTGTGGCTTTTTCACCATAATACAGTCTGTATGTTGTGAAATGGGTCTGTCCTGTTGGGTTGAAAAAACAATGCTCGCATGAAGAAGCGCTGTTAAAAATGTTGTTGTTCTCTTTCAGGGCTGTGCAAAGGATGATTCTGTGAATGCTTTTGACAAGTTTATTAAAGAAGAAGAAATTCATTCTTTAATTTTAACAGAAACTCCAGAGTGTACTAATTCTGAAAAAGAAAACCGATAAACTCTGCTTTACCAGTGAAAGATGAGGAAGCTTTCATTCCTGCTCAGGTGACAAAGTAGATGTGAAGAGGCCTGCAAGACATTCACCAACTTTCACCTTACTGAGTCCTTTCTAAGTCTTATTTCTCTGATATTCAGGCGATACATCACTAAGAGTGGCCATTCCTCCATCTCTGCTAGAAATACTCATCTTGGATCACTTGAGATGAGCTTGTACATAAATTTCATCTGACTACATAGCAGTATCTCTTGTTCTGGCTCCAGCCAGCTCTGCCTTACTATTTGTCATTTGCTCTTGTGTTTGTGCCTCACATTAGACTGTAAAAGGGTTTTTTGGAGCAAGCACTGTGACTTCTCTGAAGTATTTGGCTCTGTTTTGCTGCAGATGAGATGAGGTTTGTTTACAGTAGATGGCTCGTTAGTGCTACTACATGGAACTGCTGCCCAGTAGGATGCCAGAGCATGGACTATTGGTGGCATGGACCATTTGTGGATGGCCTTTCCAGAGGGCATTCACTGACTGACCATCTTACGCTTCTGGATGATGTGCATCAGCTGTGGCCTGCTAAAACCCCATGAAAGAGGGTTGTTTTTTCTTCAAAAGTGTTTATGAAAAAGCCTCTCTGCTTTCCCGCTGGTATTCATACTACTTACAAAAAAAGCTTGATTTTTTTTAACCTTTCAAGTGCCTGTCCTCAGACATCGTGCCTTCATGGGCTTCTTGGTTTAATTTTGTTTTGTTTAAAATGATAAATAGAATTTTTTACCTGTGTTGTGCAGTGGCACATAACTGTATTGAGTCTCAACCAGACTGTGATTCTACTTTGGCCATATTGGCCTGAAAACACCTGATTTTTGGAAGCTAAGTCATCCTGAATCTGTCCAGCAAAACTACCAGGATGGATGGATGAGTCTAAGGAGCTTTGGTCAAATTGATTAGCAAGTGCTAAACCACTGAAACTGAATTAATTCAAAGACTTCAAGACCCATCCTTACTGCTGAGCTGATGGATTTGTGGGAAGAGGGGATGACAACCAACCCTTTCTAAGGGATAAGCTTTATTCTTTCTGTAGTGATAAGGCTGTGATTTGACCTTCCCATCTAAGAGCTTAGCAATTTAACACAAGGTGCTGATTTGACTTTTTTAAAAAGAATTACTTCTGCATTTTACTGCAGCAGCTTGGTGACTTTTTTTTGGTCATTGTTAATTCATGAATTTTCTTGTTTGTTTTTTGATGGTTTTGTTTTGAGGTTGCTTTACCCAGCAAAGCTCAACTGGTATTTTCTAGCACAACTGTGATGACATTGCTCTGAATTCTGAGCATTAGTTACTACCCTGTGCAGCAAGGGTGTTAACAGCAGTACCCTGATTGTGCTGGAGGCAGGAAGTAATACTATGGGGAGAAAGGGCTCCATGCAAGCTGTTTATGGTCAGTCTTCAGGAATTTCTTGCTCCTCCAAGATAAATGCAGACCCATTAGTCATTGATATAGTCAGTCTAAGCAGACTAAGAAGAAGTTTGCTAGAACAAACTCTATAGTCATTAACCTTTTAAAGTTCAGCCATGTCCTCAAACCCTATTCAATCTAAAATCTGAAATGAAATGCTACATTTTTGGAACATATTGTTCTGTGAGAAGTAGAACCAACAGAGCTTGATTTTTTAGCTACAGATTTACATCCTTTACCCTCTTACTTATTTCATCTTTCTCAATAAACCAATCCCCCCTGAGCTGTTCAAATACAAATTCCTTCACGTCTCTCATCTCCTTTCTACCACCAGTAACAAGAGGTAGAAATGTAGCAGAACTAGCAGGCCCAATATTAGCTTCAATCTTCTACTTACAATCAGGCTAACAAAAAAAAAAAAAAATTGGTTAATGAGACAAAATGAGAATAAAGCCTCAGGGATTTCAGTGAGATAAAGCAAAACTCAGGTTATACAAAGTCAGCGAGCAGCACTATCTGATATTCCAGAGGTAAAGGAATAGTGTGGGTGAAAGGGTAACTGAATTCCTGTGCCAGCTGCGTTCCCTCTCCCCCGCAACACTTACATCATTACAGCAATATAAATATTTCTCAAATCTACCTCATCTAGAATGATGCTCATCATAGACCACTAAACAAACAGAAATGTATGATTTCAAGATAAGTAAGCATAGCAGTGCAATATTGTGGCTTTCAGTATAGCTATCCAGGAAGATGATCTTCGGTACTTTACCCTAAATTCTTTTGACTTTTGTTTTGGTGTTTATGGTAAAAAAAAAAAAACAAAGCTTATTTGTTCAAATTCATACACCCAAAGGAGTAGAAAAAACAGATGGTCTTATGCCAAAAGGAAGACTTCAATGCAGAGGATGGTTTAGATCATTATATAGAAATGTTTGGGGTAATTCTTTGTCTCCCAAATAATAGTAATTGACACACTTCCTAATGGATGGATTTCTTGAGCCTGTGTTTTGGCATGTAAAGTGTCTGAGTATATTTTTATCTTAGAAGTGTCTTGTTTATGGTTAGGGGGGTTTTTTAGCTTAAAATTTCCCAAATTTTGCTATCATTTGTTTGTTCTTCATTGCAGTTACTTGATCTGTAAGTTTGTTTAAAGAATGAATAAATATGTCTGAATGTTTTTCAATATAATTGGATGACATTTCGTTCTTGGATTGAGAAGATAAACTGAGATGGAAGAGCGAAACTAAATTTGAGGCATGCAGAACCCAGAGAAGAAAAACCGAGTGTTGCTTTGCTCTCTTCCCTTTCAAGAGAGAACTTGGCCCATGCAATCAGTGAGGAATGCTATAGCTGCATTGTTTTTGGCTAGAGTAATGAGATGGAGATGGAATCGTGCTCAAGACATGTCCCCTCACCCTCTGGGTACCCAATGCCGTGCTGCTTTCTTACATTGGCATGTTTTTTTGTAACACTGTCGAGAGTTAATAAATTCTCAGACTGGAATCTGGCTGAGGTTGCTGTAGCCTTACCAAACGTAGCTCCAATATTTTATCTTTGTTAGCAGCCGAAGTCATTAAAAATGCCAGGTTGCTAAAGTGATGAAAGCCATTACCTAGTTGCTTAGACCTAAATGTGTTTAAGTGCCAAATAAACACATTAGCAATGGCTTCTTTGAAAGATTTGGGGAAAGCGTACTTGTCTCCCTTCAGGTCAGTGAGCAGGTCACTCAAAATTAACAAACTGTGAAGTTAAAAAATCCATTTGCATTTTTCTTTTCCAATTCCACAGTTTTTGTGGCAGTAATTATTTTAATCACTCCCCATAAGTGACCTTTTCCTGTTTTAATACGTTATGTTAAATAATTTACGTTTTCTGTATTGGGCATGATAGAAAAAATAAGCACTTAATTTCTTTTTTTGTGAATTTTAATTTGTTTAAATTCAGGAATGCCATGACGTAGGTGAATAGCTTTAAATGAGTCAATAGACGAACACACCGAATTGTAAGCCACGGTGTTTCAATGCTCACTGGGCAGAACTATTCACAGATTAGGTATTTCCATTCACTGGAAAATATGCAATACACTTAGTTCTGAATTGGCACTTCAAATATTCAGAATTTCCCCTTGAAGGGAAATGTTGATTTATTTTTCACTTAAAATAAAAAAAAAAAAACTACTTTCAGTTCTGAAGGGTTTTCCCCTCCCCCAAGGCAGAGCAGAGGCAGGTGAATGGAAGCCCAGGCACGGTCAGGGCTCTGCAGGAACCTCCTTTCTTCTCACCCCAGCACCGTGGCCGGGCAGCAGCTGAGCTCTTCGGGTCCACGAATGGGTACGGTGGGGCTGGGAGGAGCAAATCTACCAGGGCTATAGAAGGTTCATCGAGATGATTCTCAAATACTTCATGTTACACAATATTTGCAAAAAATCCTTTATGGGAGCAACCCCCGCTCTGTTGTACTGCCAGCTGTAGAAATGTGGCTTCTAGATAATACTTAAGATTCAAAAGCAAAACTAGATTAAAATCTCTCGATTTGGATGAGGGAGCTGTGTTGAATCGTGGTGAAAGTAGGAGACTTGAGATCACTTCGATGTAACTATATCCACGCAGTCACCACAGCAAAGCAATACGGGTTTGGGTGGGAGGCTCAGGAGAGTGACAAACTTTCTTTCGGGTCCGGAAACTCTGCCTCAGGTTTGTAGCATGTCAGAGCCTGAAAGGTTGTTGAGGACTTTTGGGTTTTTTTTTCTTTTTCTCTCTATTCTCCAACTCTGTTTGATTAGGTTGATGAAATATTTTCTCTTGTAGACCTTGTGTTGTTTATCACTAAAGTACCCCTTCTACAGTTTTACACTGATTATTGCCAAGTAAGTCTTGTGAAGGGAGTAACTCAGCACAGAAAGGCAATCGCTGCTGTCACCACAAAGCTGTAAAACAGCCAGTGTATTCTAGTAATACTCTCTGCTCCTTGTTTTGCTTTTGCTAAAGTACTGCAATTATTTTGATGACTCTTGCACAAAGCATCTACAAAAGATGCTTTCCAGTTAGCCCATACTTCCAGTAATTGTGCGCTTATCTTATTACATTGAAGTTTTCCTCTATTTAATTTGGCTCAAGCTGCTAAAATGGACTTGGCTAAGAGCATGATGAGATTGAAAGCTTAGCAAGAAAGAGGTTTTGTTAAACTTAGGCACTGTCACTATTTGGAACTTGGACAAAATTCACTAAGCTAGATCAAAAGTTAGGAGCAACTTGAACCAGGAGTTAAACTAATGTCTTGCTTTAAAAGTAAAGCTGGCCCTGTATATTCTGTGCTAAAAAAACACCCTAACTGAATATGCATTTTATGCTAGGAACAAACTGGTGTGTGCAATGGGCATCCTTTCCTATTGATCTAATGAAAAATTTATTAGATCCCATGCTGTCAGCAATTGCAGTCTCAGAGCTCTCTGCATGTATACAGTGTCATTCTGTAAAGTCTGAAATACCAGCAATGAGGCATTTTTAAGGCACTTAGCTCTGTCTTTGCTAGTTCTCCTGGAGTTGCTTAAATGTAGCAAGTTGAAACAGAACCCACTGGGTTTTTTGACAATGGCTGTGGGAACACCAGTATGACCTTATGTCTATCTGTTTTGCCTGTTGGAGCCTCTCTCCCTCGTGCACTTCAAAGTCTCTTAGCCTCACTAGTTTCCTTCCTTCACACAAAATGTCAGCATAGAAACTTCAAAAATACCAGCTAGGTACTCTTAAAAGGTGTGAAACTGCTCAGTACTTCAAATGTCAAATTTGACTACATGGAAATTTATTCAGAATATGGCTATTCAATTTTAACTTCACATGCCATCATGTTCTGGGAGAATACTCAACTTTAGATACTCCTGATTAGATTGGCAGGTAATAAGCTGACATTTTTCCACAGCTGATTTTCATAGAGCTTTTATTGCCTTCAAGACTTGGTCTTTTGTTTTCCTACAGGGAATAAAAGGTAGAAAGCTGGTAACATAGCAGTTGGAGAGAAGGGCATCTGCCTTTCTGTATGTGGGACTATGTTTGGGCTGGCTTGGAGCAAAAATCCTGCAGCCTTTGAAACACTGGGACATTTTTATCAGGTGTGTAATGTTATTTGTGTTTGTTTGTTTCTGGGGTGTGTGTAAAATGGTATTGATTGTCCATTATTAAAGCTTAGATAAGGCTGAAAGAGTTGTCATGGTACCACCTGCCTTGTGCTCTTCTGCTGAGCAGTGCCAGGACAGAGAACTCTTAGTGAAGGTTTGTCCAACTTGTAAAAAAATCTCATGAAAGAGTCTCCCAAATGTTCTGTCCCGCTGTTTTATTCTCTTTAATTAGAAAACTCCCCCAGTAACTGACCTAAATTGATTTTGCTGCAAATTAAGTTGCCTTCTCTTTCATCACATCACCAGGGACCATGGTTGTTTAGCATCTTGTTTGCCCTCTGATCATGTTGACATGAGTTCTGTCTCTGCTATTTTCTGCTTTGAAAATAAAAAAACCCACAAACCCTGAATCTTTCAACTGTGTCTCCCAAGTTATGTTTTCTAAATAATTCATCATTCCTGTTGTTCTTCTCCAGAGCCGAGTGTGTTGCTATCTAAGCCAGATTGCATCACCCCCAAGTCAGCACAATTACCTTATTTGTCTCTCAGTCGTCTTTTCCCAAGTTCATCCAGAATTAGTAGCTTCTCCTTCTTTTTGTGGTAACGGATAGTTGGATAGCTGCTCCTCAGTTCCTGGCTTTCTACAATTTCTGAGCTTTTTTGCGATGCTGCTGCCCTGTCAGTCACTCCTTACTGCAAAATTGATTTCTCCTGCCTAAGAAGAATGCTTTTAACAATTTTTATAGGATTGCATGTGTTGCTGTGCCATTTGGAAAACTGCTGAATTTTTTTTATATTTTTTTATATTATAATTGTGTCCCTAAACATCTTTCTAACCGTTCCTCCTTTGATATAATCCTTGGAGTGCCTTCTTTACAGGATGAAATTGTTTAAACTGCTGAATAAAACTGCTAACCTGACATTCCTGTGAAATGGCAGCATTTGTTGTCCTGCTGGTGGTTCTCAATGGCTTGTAAACAATGTGAAGAGGGGATTAAAAAAAATTGTTTATGTTATTCCAGAATTACCCCAGGGCTAAAAGTTGGACAAATGGATGGATAATTTCTTGGATGTTTCCTTTCTGAAGACAAACATGATGTTTGTCCTTCGGGTTTTTAAAGACCTCTCCTGTTTGCTACAGGCCTCAAAGAAAACTGCCTGTGTTCCGGCTTGCGTCAGTGTTTAGATCGTTATGTGCTGTGGGATTAATGAGGCCCTGCCCACTTGAAGACATCCACTTATCTGAATGTTCTCCAGCCTGTTCATCTGGATGTAGGTTTATTTGTTTGTTAAAGTTAATTTTCTCTGGTTATAGATAATCCTTTTCGGAAAGGCTACAACGAAAGAAAAATCAACTGCGCCAAGCTTCACCGCAGCTCGTTCTGATCTTTCCCATCAGGTCATGAGCCTGCACTTCATTTTCCTTTAGCTTGTAACGTACCTAAAGGTTCTTTTCTTGTCTGTTTTGTCCCCTGTTAATCCAGGCTTGTTTTAGCCTGTTGCTTTCGTGCTCTCAGCCATGCTGGAAGCTGTGGTTCAGAGCCCCTTTCCCGGTGGGATGAGGGCTGGAGGGCAGAGGAAGGGCATGCTCGGGGCGAATGAGAGGCATCAGTGCTCACTGAGACAGCGACCACAAATTACAGCATATATAAAACAGGCTTTATTAGCTACTGCCTGCCAAGCCAGGCTTCTCCTTCTGGTCTTCTGTCCTCATTACTCTACCAAATATGGTACAAGTGCCTGGTGGGAAGGGAGGGAGGCAGAGTCCTGCCGGTGTGCACGTCAGCCCCTTCTGACATGCAGCTTTCCCTTGCTCTGAGTGTCCTCAAGGTGGTTTGATGTTGCTCCTAAATAGTTTCCTGGCTTATTTTATTTACATGCCATGTATTCTTGCACATCGCCAATGATAATTTAAAAAAAAATGTTTAAAAAATATTTGAAAGTGGATTAAATGCAAATTTTTGCTCTGTTGCTGTGCTGTTGAGGTAGAATAAAGGTAGGGAGAGTACTCTGAAAAACAGCAGTCAGGGAGTTTGGGGCCCTGTTATGCTCATATAAGATGCACTGTAAGTAGTAACAGATAATCAGCCTGCTAGGGCCCAACTTCATGATACTGCTCTTTAAATGGTCTTATTTATACCTTCAACCTTTTATTTTATACATAAGTGGGAAAGCTGTATAGCATATTCTTAATGCATGTGAGGTTTTTGGTATTAATTTTATTTACACAGACTTCCAGAGCTGCAAATTCACCATAACAACATACTGTTGGATACATAAGAGTCCATACACTGGAATTAGCATGAATGTCTCTCCCCTGGGTGATGGAGGTGTAGTTTACACAACCCGGAGCTGATTCAGCTATCGTACAGCTTTGCTGCTTCTTGAAGAAGGTAGGGTAACACCCTCCCTGGGATTAGGAAAGAGCAGCTGGGAAGAGCAGCCGAGATCATTGTCTGGATGATCTGGAATATGATCGTGATTATTCATATTTAAATAACAGACATGACAACGCAAGGTTGTTTTCAGAATTATTTCATAAAAGTGCTTCTGCTTATATCGTTCTTCTATTACATTTATCTCCTGACTTGTCAATTGTGTTTTCACTTCTATTCCTTGCTAGATCAGATAAGTAAAATAAGCTTGCAAAAAAAAGTATTTCTTCAGCATGCACAGCTCATGATACGACAGACTAGTTAGCAAATCCTTGTCCTGAGGCCCCTGCCGCTATTATAAATGAGTTGTGTGCGGCCTCTACAGGAATTGGTACAGAATTAATGCTTTTATTATACTGCTTATCTGTTATGAGATGCCTATGAATGAATGATAGAGATAATTAAGGAGACTTGCTGTTATGTGTAAGATAAAACAATGCATTTTATTTTGTAGTTCTGTTTTGAATCCTGAGTAGCAAGAGTAAAACCTTCCACTTTGCCAGAAAAAGAAAAAAGCTAAATCCAGATAAAATTGAATGCTTTAGTACGTTGTATCCCCACAAACACAGAATTCAAACTGACTGTTCAGGACTGATACAACATAGATACAGATGGGTCACATCAGACCAACATGGGTTTTTTTTCCTGGCTTCTTTGCCTTTTTGGTGCAATCAGGTCAGTTCCTGCCTCTCCCTTAATAATAAGGAAGGTTAAAGCTTTGCTTTATGGGAGAAGCTTTAGCTGTTTGTCTCCAGGACATGGAGCTCTGGAAAAGTCAAACACTGTGAGATTCATGGGAAACCCTGACGTTACTTGCACCTCGTTTACAGTTACTCTGAGGCAATGCTATTGCCAGCTGCAACTTGGATGTCTGTCTGTAGTTATTCATGCTAGAAAATAACTAGCTCCTCAGGAGAGCCTGGGCTCCTGTTACATTTTATTTTTGTAGCTCAGAGGATGGACAGGGAGAAAGGTGTCATACTTTCCATGCCAAAGAAAAAGGCTGTGAGCACTGAAGCAGATGAAGCCTTGATTCACGCGGGGTTGTGCTGTGCACTCCTTGGCAACCCCTTGGCAGGTAGATGTGCTGTCATCCCTTGCCTGGGACACAGTCTCAAGGTTCATCCCTCTCCCATCTTCACAAGTTGGTAGGAGCAGATCCATGGAGGAGCCCTTTCAGCTTTTTAATCGAGTCAGCTGAAGGTGGCCAGAAGGTCCAAAAGATCCTCTGGAGAGGAGGAGGAGCACTCAGCCCCCTGCTCCGCTTCTGAAAAGTCAGGTTTTGAGGGATTAACGGCACCGACTCTCAGTGCAGGTGAACCAAGAGACCCTTTATTTCCGCAAGGCGCTTACATTTATAGTTAGTAGCTGTTGTACACGCGTTTAACTTTCTGTTTCAATTGGCTTATGCCAGCTGTTCACGTGCTTAAAGTTATCTTGTGGTTGGTTTACTTAATCTTGCGTGCACTCTGACAGTTTGTCTAACACATTGTAAATATCTTTTCTCATGCAAAAACATTCTGGTTTCTCAGTCTATTTTGATCAAGGTCTTTCCAGTAACTCAAGATGACTGTCTCTAAGATATTCCACAAGGTTTACACAAGAAGTGGAAATGTCGAATTTGAGTGCAGAGGTGACTAATGACCAGAGAGGGGCAGGACAGGCCTGGGATGAGGAGTGCCACTAGCACCAGCCATGAGACCAGAAGGCACGGCCAGCATGGGGAGACAGAGCTAGTGGCATCTGCAGGGAGCTTGTCCTTGTCGTGCACACATTCAGGATGCTTCTACAGCTGTGGGTTTGGGCTTTTTGGGGATGGTGGGGGGGGTTATTTGTGTGTGTGTGTTTGGAGGTGGGTGTGCGTTTTGGGGTTTGCTTTTGTTTTGTTAAACCGATGGGTTTTTTAAATGTTTTTAAGATGTTTGACTGCAAAACCAACGCAAAGCCAAGGCCAGCCCGGGAGGGCAGGGCTGGCGCTGTCCAGAGCCGACACCGGGGGGCAGGAGTCTCCCAAAAACCGCTCCTCCCGGGCTGCACCGTCCCTTCCCAGACCGGCCCCTCTGGCACCGGCTGCCCCCCGTACGCCTCCCGCACACCCTGCACATGCCCAGGCACCCCTGTGCACACTCAGCCCCCCGCCCCATACGTGCCCAGGCACCCACCAGGGCTGGGTGTGCAGGTGTGCTCCTGGGCGTGCAAGAGTGCTCGGGGGGATGCAGCTGTTCTCCGAGGTGTACATACATACATACATACTCCAAGGCATGGCCACAGTGGGACTAATGCAGGGCACCTGACTTGGCAGGAGAGCAGAGGGACCATGTTCTTCCAGCTAATTGAATAAACTGGGGGATGTCTGGCTATGAAGGATTAACAGCTCCAAGAACTTCTCAGAGCACAAGGACCTTCTGCCTGTGAAAGTCCCTGGTCTGCAGCCTGCCACCAACCTCCTTTTCTTGTGTGAGAGTCCTTCTGCTCTTCCTGCTTCTCCACTCATGCACAGCTCTTGTCCCATGCACTGAAGAGCACCCAGAGAGATTACAAGGGGCATTGGTTGAAGTGCAAAATACAGCCCAAGGGTGAGAGGGGAGCAGAGGGCTGAATGGGCCCCTGGTGGTGTGTACCTGCTTGGAGCTGCCTACAGATCCATCTCCTGAAATTTATTTTGTTTTTAAGCAAGAACAGGAGGTGAGAGCTCCCATGGCTGCATTACCCAAGAGTTATCCCATGTCACCAGCAGGTCTCACATTCCCTTTTGCAGAGACACTTCTTACAGCTGCCTTCTATCCCTACTGCCTGGTAACAGCCAGCTTCTGATGTTTCAGCAAAATCTGATATTCTTGCTTTAACTGAATCTGTGTTTTCTAACAAGCAGGACCGAGCAGCCGGTAATCTGTGACCAGCCTCTCTCAGATGTTTGACAATATTCTACACCTTGCTTTAGTGCTCCCAGGACCAGAAGATGAGTGCTGTGGTCATGGTGCAGCACATGGTACCAATAAAGTGTGTACCTCTGCTACTACACATCACTCTGTGGTTGTCAGGTTACCTCCACACTGTGGGCTTCCCATGGGATCATGGGCATCCAGCACTGCTACTCAGAGGAGCATCCATCAACACAGCACAAACAAGATGTCTGCTCCTGCCAGATCAAGAGAAATTGGTGCAATAGGGCAAATAAATAGGAAAGGACCCCATCTGCTCCACCAGGACGGCTCAAATCCTTAAAGGTAAAGTATACTTGGGAAGTTCCTCAGGAGGGAGAGGGCAGAGTGTGCCCAGACCCTGTTTGAAAGCCTGAGATCACAGGGAAGGGTGACATTTTATTAATAAGCCACTAATGACCACCTCTTTGGCATTTCCTGAAAACTTAGTGTGTTGGCTTTACCTTGTCTGTTGGGGAGCACTCTGATGTCAGCAGTCAGAAATCCTGCTGAACCGGCCTGACTTGCAAATGAATGAAAGTCAGCTAATCTGCTGTCTTATCTCTCCTCCACCCCCAAATCGCCATCCACTTCAGGCATCAGAGGGAAGCTAATTGACTATTGAGCTTCCTTTTCGTGCTCAGACACCTCCAGTGACTTGGTTATTTTTCTCTCATTTTTGTTTCCTAAACAAATTGGCTTCAAAGGCGGTGCTGGTGCAGGTGTCAGTGTTACGTGATAAGTATCTACCAAATAACTAGGGGAGAGGCTTTGCTTTACCAGGTGCTTGCTGCTGCTTTGAGACATCTGTTGTAGTTTTGCTGCCTCTCCCAGCTAACCATGGTGAGAGTTAGCACTGGGAAAGGACATTGGTTGCTGCTCCCTTTCTCTCTTTTCCCTTATCCCCCAAAGCTGAAGAAAGTGGGGACTTTTGGGTGCCAAAGGCCAGCACAGAGTGGCTTTCCAAGGCATGTGACCTTTGCAGAGATACATCACTGTTCCTCAGAGAGGCTTTTTGAAGGAAAAGGGCAGATGTCTGTGGGAATGGTCCCCTGGTTGCGGGCTGGCCCAGAGCAGGAGGCTCTCATCTCCACCTTGTCTGACCCTCATCCTCCTCCACCCTGCGGAGTGCTGGACCGGGCATGTGGCCAGGCTGTGTTTGCCTTTCCCGGGTTGGAGACAAAGTAGAAACTTGGAGAGAGGAGGGATATGCTAAGCTCTTGCCCTGGCATCAGCTGCGGCAAACCACTCCCTCATCCATGCCATTTTGCCAGAGTGAGAAAATAGGAGAAGGTTACATGAGCTTTGGTGTTGTCACTTTCATGCCCGTGAAATTGCAGGTAGCCCCACTGGGAAGGAAGCTGTTGGCATGCGTGAGGATATGGGCCCAGCCAAGGACCAGCTGGCCACTATCCACTGTCCCCAGCCAGAAGAGACGTGCCCAGGTCTGCACGAGCCACCCGTGGAGGCAGGTCTCAAAAGCCAGCCCACGACAAAGGGTCACCTATGTTGGACTCCAGGGAACCACACAGGGTCTTTCTGTGCTGTGAGCAGCTCTTCACATCCCTCCCTGGGATAAAAGCCTGGGCTGGGGTAATAACTGGGGCAAAACTGAAAGGCTGAGGAAGTTGTGCTGTCAGGGTGTTTATTGTGGTGATGGAAAGCAGGGGGGGCTCCAGGCCATGCATGCATGTATCTGCATACATGTGCAGGAGCTTTGGTGTTACATTTTGATAGAGCACAGACAATGATAGCCCGCTGGCATGAATTGCTTCAAAATTCAGGTGCTCAAATGCCACAGAAGCACCATGTGGGCGTACTACAGGTGGAGGGAAATGAGGTGCTAGAGCTGATAGCAGAAGCACGTTCATCAAAGTGGATTAAATGGGATCCACCTATACAGGAACCACCTGTACAAAGCACCTACAGAAACCACCATGCAGAGCACTGGGGAAATCCAGGGGAAGCACTGCAGGTGAGGTTCAGAGTGGTCCCCGCCGCAGCGTGGCAGCACTGGATGGTCAGGGCTCTGCAAAGCCGTGGTGGGGACAGGGAGGTGGGTGGGAAGCAGAATACGCTGCAAGCCCCTTGCCTGCCCACCAAAACGTGCTGCACCAGATGGGTAAGTGCTGGGAGAGGCTTCAATCTACACCAGCTATAATTACCCAGGACGTGAACGCAACTGTATGGGCAAGGCAGCAGGAGCGCCGTGTCTGTCTAGCCTGGATGTGATGAGTTCCTGGCGACACTGCCTACGGCGGGAGCAGGTGGGGCAGGAGGACACTGGGACTGGGCACAAGGAATCCTCAGCATCCTGGTGAGTGCAAACCCACAGCTCACGCAAGACTGTGTCATGGTGTGCGTCTCTGCCAGGCATGATCCACCGCTGCTGGCCATGTCCCTGCTCCCTCTACAGCTCTCCACCAGATGCCCTGTTGTGCTGCATGGGAGCAGTCAAATGGCACAGTGCAAAACTAAGGCATGTCAAATTTTCTTTCTTTAAGTTGCAAAAAAGTACATTTCTGCAAGAACGCTCAGCTCTGCTGGGTTCATTTCCTCCCTGGGCTTACAAAATCTGCTCCCAGGTCCCATGCAACAGTCTCAGCTGCAAAGGCAAAGCCTTGCTCTGATGGGCTGCTCTCATGGCAGGAGAGCCTCCAGGGAGTTTGCTATAACCTTATGAAGGAAGGTGAACCCACCTTTTCACATCCTTATTGTGCATTTTGGTCCATAAAATCGGTTGGTGAAACAAGTTTAGTCACAGGACTTCCTGGCAAAGCAGCTCATAAACAAGCTTTCCTCACTTCCCTCTTATGAAAGTTCAGCTCTCCTCTGCTGCTCTGACTTCTTTGTTTCCCTCTTCTCCCACTTATCCCCTGACTCCCATTAGTATCTGAGTCAGCCTAGCAAACATTTACCCCGTGGCAGCCTCTCCAGACATAGCAGGAAGATCAGGCTTGGGAGTGCACTCTTGACACGTCTCCCGGGGATCCTTTCCCACTGGCTGGTAGATTATTTTGCTGTCGTTCCTCATTCACACGTTGAGAAAGAGGGAACCAATGGCCCATGTATTCAGCAGCTCGTTAGCAGTGAATGGTAATGGGGTCTGTGATGCTTCCTCTTCCCTTCTTCCCTTTCTCACTCATATCCTCCCCATACTTTGTACCTTTGTAGTGGCAGTTTCCTGGACTGAGTGTGATGATCAACAGCTGCTGGTAGAAGGTGCTACTTAAACAAGTGTCACCATTATTTACGTTTAACTGAAAAGTACACCCACTTTCCTGGATGCAAAGATGGTCAAGCACTAGCACACACGAAGGAGGCACCAAACACTGTGCGTTTTATAGATGCAGCCTTCTAGTACACAGGTCGTATTGTCACCATCATGGCATTTGCAGTCTCACTAGTAGCCTTGCTGGCCTTGATCCACATACTTATGTCTGACTTCCTTGTCAGCACAAGGGATAAGTGTACGTAGCAGTTGGACCAGATAGAGTAGAGTTCCCAAAGCAGCCAGGAGAGATGTGAACTTATGAGTCATCTGTTCTTTGATTGCTCCTAGTTGGCAGAAAAATGACTCTACACACAGGGTTGAACTGGAAATTTCCTTTCCTTGCTGCAGCCTCTGTCATTGAACACACTTAAACCCAGACAGCTCACCACACTGGTGCTTTGGCCTCACCCATTCACCCAGAGAGACCTTGGCCCTTGCATGGAGTTATATTTTACCTACCATGCTCTGCCTGTAGCAATGTGATTGCAGAACTGGGGCTGAGAATTGTCAACCCTGTTGTCATCCCATTTGCCCCCCGGCCAGTCACAGCCATGCCGGCAGCTGGGTTGGTTTGCAGCATTGCTTGAGGGTTCATTTACTGGAAACCAGAATCGTGAAGAGAGGACGTTTTCCAGATGACCCTACTTATATATTCAAATGGAGGTGAAAACCTAACAGGATATTCTGGTAGCCCTGTGTTTCATTTTCATTTCTGTTATGCTTTTACTCTGTCTTGTTGTAAAACTAGCAAAACTCTAAACTGTCCTCACCACAGCCTCTCAGTGCCCTCCTTCTCCCTCTTACTGTCCTTTTTGAAGTCTTGAGCATCTTCTGATTTTCTCTACACAGAAGCCACCATCTGTGACGTGTAGCAGCACACCCAAAGCCAGGCACTTGCTGTTCTTCTTAAGTGACAGCCCAACTGGGACACAGATGTTGAGCCTCATTTCCCACAATCCAGTGGCTTCTGGACATTTTTCCAAGAGATTTGTTCCATTCTCTCCTCTTGCTCAAGTTCCTTTTTAACAACAAACTTGACTTAGTATGTGTTTCATGCAAACAGCCATTTCCTTTTGAAGCTCTCAGTGAAGGCTGTGTTTGTCACTTAGTGTTCTGGGAAGAATTTGGGTAAATTGGACCGGAGACAAAAATCTCTCTGTTCTCTCTCGCAGGAAGGTATCAGATTCCTGCATTTCATGTGCATTTCTACTCTGAGGAGAAGCTCAGTAACAGTGGTGTTATCAGGCTGTCCCTTCGCACTGATTCCCAGCTCAACCACATCCAATTCACTCACTAAAAAGACTCGTTGCCATCATTGCTAATTCCAGCTGAAGGCTCAGGTGGGTCTCCACGAGTCAAGCTGTAGTCCTCTCCTTACTAAGGCACCGTCATTAATAGCAAAGGGTAAACAAAACAAATAAGGCACTTGGGTCTGTCACTGGCTGTGACAGTAACACCATCCCAGTGGTCAGAGCCTTCTGCCCCAGCCAGACTCAGCCCAACCTCATGTCACAGTGCTGCTGCTGCAGAGATGCAGGAATGCAAAACTAGAAACAAAGAGCGGAGAGGTTTGCATTTAATGTCCCCGTTTGGCCTTGCAGAAGCTAGAGGCAAAGGCAATGGGTCTCTGCCTACCCTACCTGCTCCTCAGGAAATTGCATGTTAACTGAAAGCCATCAAACACATATCTCTCCTTGCACGGGCTCCAGGGACAAGTGCATTTCCACAGCCGCATCCCACTGCCTTCTTCCTCTGCCTGAACTGGGGCAACTGGGAAGAAATTGTCCATGGGCTGGGGTGATGACCACATGCCCCAGCTGCACGGAAGGACCCATGGTGCCACTGTCTCTTCCTATCTGCTAGCATCGCTGCAGGGGCCATGGATTTCTAAGCCATATTCCTCCAAGGGAACTACGAAGTTATTTCTAACTTTGACCCAAGTTTTCTGTTCTGAGCATCCCCGTCTGTGCTCCCCACCGTGCCGTGACCACTCTGCCAGCCTGTTTTCAGCAGGTACTGATAGCTGTGATGTGCCAGGAGCCCTTGGAGGGCTGCCCGTGCATTTTGTGAGCCCCGTTGCCACGATACTGAACGCAGAGCAGATGTTTATTTCAACAGAGATGGCTTTGATTCCTTTTCAACTTTTCTCTTGAGCTGCCATCGTGTGTGAATACTTCTTCCCGGGAGCCAAGCGCTGTCAGGGACCAACAGGCAGGCGTCGTCGCTGCAGCCAGCGTGCAGGGGAACGGGGTTGAGAGGCATGTGGCAGGATGGCACAAAGCAAGCTGATGGCCCCAGCCTCTCTGGAGGGATCACTGAGGCTCTGGGAGACTGGCTGAAAATGGGTGTGCATGTGTGTGCACATAGGTGTTTTTGCGTGGCTCTGTTTTGGTGCTGAAAGCCTGGAGAGGCTGGGGAAAACCAGACTCATGCTCGCAGCTTCCAGCACTTCAGTTTTTTCTTTGTTTTCTCTCAGTTGCCTTCATTAAATTGTTGCTGCCTTGCTGCAGACCTGGACCAGCATAGCTTGGGGCTGAGGTGATGAGACCATCCTCTTCTTGAGAGCAAGAGAAGCCAGGCACCAAAAAAGACTGGAGATGTGGTAGAAAGATTATTTTCTTTCAAACAGTAATCCCAGGTGAGAACTACTGAGAAGAGATGCCACTTCTTCCTGATTTTTTCTTTTTCCCTTTTCCTTTCCTCTTCCATTTCCTCCCTAGTTTTCATGTTTGAATCTTTTAAAAACTACCACTTTCTTTTCTCTCTTTCCTCTAACCCATCTTGTCTCTCTTTCTCACCACCCTTTTCTTGGTGCTGGCAGAAGTGGGTGCTAAGAGCAGCATCCACCCTGCCCGGAGCCCTGCCCAGGGCTATCAGCCTGTGCCCCTTTGTAGTGGTGCTTAGTATAGGAATTCCACTAGAACTAACTTCTTGTTGCTGTTGCCTTACATAGACATGTTTTTAATCCTATAAATACTGTATGTATTTTATTAAAAAAAAAAAAACCAAACTTGTACTAGCTGTGCAAAGACACTGTGCTGCTGGGGCTGGCATTCTCTTTGCCCACTGGCAGGGCCTCTCACTCACTTCCTTCACCCCTTCCACTGTTGTGGCCAAACTATTTTTGGTATTCCAAGAGCGTAAGCTTTGCTGAAATTTTGATTTCCTGCTAAGGGGGAAATTAGACCAGGGAAGAGTTATTTAAAAGAATAAAGTATATTTGCAAGCAGGGAGGAGAATATATGAGAACATTAATTTGAGAAGATCAGTGTTCTGTGATGTTAAACTACTGAATTGGATAGAATTACCTATAAATATACACGTATGTGGTAGTTTATTTTACAGAGAGAAGTGTAAGTAGAGTATATTTGTAATAAAGAGGTCAAAAAGACAGCACTAACCACATCTCACTTATGTTGCAATCTTAGAAGCATAGGAGTATCCTGTAGAGACTGTCTTCTTTAAGCCAATTACTATGTTGAAATAAAAAATTCACCAGTACAAGGATATTTTTGTCACAAAGGTGGAAAGTGCCCTTGAACTTGTGAACAGTTCATTCAGTTTATCGTAATCCTTAGTCAAGTAATGACTCACCATTCACCACACTGGTACAATACACATTCACTATTAGCTTAGTACCTGCATAAAGTCAATTTACAGATTTTTTTTTTTCCTGTTAAGGATAACTAAAGATTATGTCAAAGAAGATCTCCCAGGAAAGAAATGAAACTGTGCTATAGACTCATCTAGTGCTATGGGCACCGTGTCTACTTGTTCTGTTAGCAAGTACCTCTGCCTACTATGGCAGGACAGTCCCTCCCATCTCAGCTGGGTGCTGTCCGGCCAAACGTTAACCCTCCAGGTCGAAACTTCAACACAGGAACAGGCTGATCGTGCCAGAGCAAAGCTCATCTACTATGGCAGCTCATCTCTGGCTGGAGCCAGTGGCAGGGACTTGGGGAGCTGCTTGAGAACAGAGCGAGCAGGGGCAACACTTGCACTTGCCTGCGGGGATTTGCAGCTCATGTACTTCCTCCACCAGAGGTGCTAGTTTTATAAATAGTATTTCCCAATGTTGTTTTTTTTTTTTCTTCCATTAAATTGTCCAGTCACTTTTGGCCCATAGCAAGGAGTTTGCCAGCTTAACTATATCCTGTGTGAAGAAGTGCCAACTTTTCTTTTGAACTTGGCACCTGCTTGTTTGATTTAATGATCCTTAGTTCTTGCATTGAAGGAGATGGTGAGCCAGCATTCCTCACCCACCTTTTCCATCCTAGGTATTTACCTCAGCCTGATTATTTTTCTTAAAAGTGCAGGAAGTGTCAATTAAAAAATACTTCAGCCATTTCTAAGAAGAAGATTGCAGGAAGATATATAATTCTGCCCTGCTAAGAAATATCATTTTGCCCTCTTGTCTTTGATGGAGTATGTGGAATGCGGTAAAGCCGTCATCCTTGTGTCAAGGATGTGCCATTGTTGTCCCTTGGAGAAAACGCATGTTGGCCATCTTATGTGAATGTCTCCATTTGTGAACACTTAGCCCTTTTTTTTCCCAATCCTAGTAAACTTTTAACCTCCACAACATCTTTGACAAGATGTTTCAAACGTAAAAACAAGAAAGGCATTGAATTTCACCAGTTTGGGATTCTGTATTCTGCTTTTATGTGATGACCCATTAGCCATGCTGCTGGGAGAAAGGTGTGAGGCAGATGCACTCTAAGCATGGTCACCACAGCCCAGGCGGGCACTGCACCGGCCAGCTGAACTTTGCAAAGGCACTAAAGGGTTTGCAATACCCAGATCCACCCTGGCTTATAGAAACTGGGTATCACATTTCCTAGACAGCTGTGTGAGTCTGATGGGGTCTTTCCTAATGGTGAATTTGCATCAGCTCTGCCAGAACCAGATCAGACACCCACTCCCTCCCTCACCCCAGCAAATCGCTGTGAGGAGTCCCTGGAGTTCACAGCTGTAAGATGCAGTATTTTTCTGTTTAGCAGTGTAAGTTATTTTGTTTTATTCATTTGCATTTGGAAGTTTGAGAGAAATTTCACCTATTTTTTGCGGTAGGTCTAAATCAGCTAACATGGTGCAGGCACTCTCAGTGTTTTTACCAGCTCTCTGCAGTCTTCTGATATAAAAACATTTTCACACCAGCAACACAAAAATAGTAGTTAAACACACAAAACAGTAGAAGGTCTGACTTGGGTCACATCACTACTGTAAGGCCCTGCGAGTTGTCCTAAGTGAATTGTAGACCCATTTTAAGTCTTGGAAAACAGCAGCAACTTGTATTTACAGGGCGGGCTGGAAAGGGGCAGGGAATGTCTTTCGTACGGCAATATCAGCAACTGACCACCTGACTTTCTTAATGCACAAATTAGAACTTGCTAATTACAGAGTGGCATACAATATTACAAGCCTTTTCCTAGATGTTATGGTGCCAGCCTACCTCACTGCACAGCCTGGCTGGATGACTCAGTTGTTACATGACCAGCTGATTACTTAAGATTCTCTGACAGATTTTCCTCCCTGGCTTCACTCACTGTATCATCCCAGGACTTTTGGAGTGAGTGTGGCATAAACAAGCGTTGCCTTTTTGCCAAACATTTTGCTTTGCGTTGTCACTGCAATTCTCTTGGCCATCCTGCCAGAGGCGGGAAATAACTACAGATATAATTACTGGGCAGAACACCTTATCACATCCATAGCAATTGTCCTCCTCTATTAAATAAATTTGTTACAGTCCCTTTCATGTTATATTAAGCTGCATGCAAGTCAGAAATGCATGAAAGGCCAAAAATCTCACTATATGGCCCCAAAACAGGAAGGATTTGCAATTAGTACTCTCTCTGATAGAAAGTAAACAGGTGTCTTCAAGAGGAAATATCTGAAGAAAAGTATAAAATCCAGGCAAGGCTGAGATAACAAGTTAGTGGGATTCTGGGGAGAAAAATCAAGGTAATGAATGGATAGAAAAAGAAAAGCAGAGTCTTGGAGCCAGAAGAGGAACAGAGGGACAGTAATGTATTAGCAGCATGAAACAAAAATTCTCATATTTCCCTTGTCAGGATTTTTTTCAGGGGTCATGTTCTAAAGATCATTAAAAGGTAAGAGGAAAAGTGTATGTTTAAGTATGTTTGAGCAGAATGAAGTAGGCAGGATTCATAAGTTCCATGAGTGAATGTTCATTTATTTACTGAATCACTGTACATAATTAAGATGGCTTTTTCTCAGTAGAAAATCTTCTTTCTTTCCAAAGGCTTATTAATCAAAAACATTTTCAAATTTAAGTATATCGTATAAACTTCCAGAAAATACTTACCTTATATATTCCACCCTTTAAAATGAACTCCTTGTAGGCTTCTAGGTAGCTACTGCATAGAAGCCTTTTAAAGCTATGTTATTTTTTTAAAGGTGCAGAAGAAAGTACATATTTTAATAACAGTAAAGGCTTAACAAACCAGCAAGTTGGAAACAAAAATATTCCAGCATGAGCCACCAGCCTGTCCTCAGCTAACATCACTGTTTTTTTGGTTCGAACCACAGTGAGTTAAGGATGGAAAGACTGCCCAACGTTGAAATTCTTGGCATTAGCCTGCTTTAACACAACCTTACCTTGAACAGAGGTGTTTTGTGTTCCTTGCCACAGTGCAATATTTCTCTCAGTTGCAAGGGAGAGAGAACAGCTCCCTTCACATTCTTTCCAAAGGGACCCACCCACGGAACAGGGTAGCTATGATACGGCCAACAGTCCAACACCTCCAGCTTACCTGATGTTTTCTTGGCTTTTAGACCTATAAACCCGTGAATTTGGGGGAAGTCCCTGCATACCCACGAGGATATTTTTGATGGGCCCATGTGATTTCTACATTCTTGCTCAGAGGGGTGAGGGGAAGACGAATGTCATAAAATATGTTTGGTTTAGCTTCGCTTGAGTAACTGGCAAAAACTCTCGTGTATAAGAATGTGAATCACAAGCACGAATAGGTGAGTCACGTATGAACAGGAAAAATGTCACCCCAAACCAGTTATTTTTTCCTCCCCAGGTCCCAGTAGAATGTGGGGGCAACCCACCCCACCAGGGAAGGAGAAGGCAGTTTGAGACAGAAGTGTGTGTTGGGTGGGTCCGGTGGCAGCTGGGGCAGGGCAAGTGGAGACCTGGGTGGGCAAGAAAATCAGCTGCCCCAAATGGACAGCTGAACCCCCCCAGTTTCATCAGACATGCCCATGCCACCTTCTCCAAGCCTGGCTGCAAGGAGACAAGACACCACCTCTTTGTGTCGCAAAAAGCAAATAAAACCCATAAAACATCCACTCGGTGATTTGCAACTACATGTCCCTGGGGTGCAGGAGCCCAGGGAGCAGTGGTGGTTGTATCTTTGGGGGTGCAAGGAGCAGAAGCCGTGCGTCTGGCGGTTCGGCCGCTGTGACAGTGTGTGGGGAGTACAGAACCCTGTGACGGTGTGTCTGGGAGGGAAAGGACCCTGTGGCAGTGTGCCCGAGGGGTTCAGGCCGGTGTTACACCACGTTCAGGAGCCCTGGCCAGTGTGACAGCGCTCGAGGGGTCCTGGGGAACGCGCAACGCCGCGGGTGGCGCTGAAGGCACCCCCGCTGTGGGGACCCCCGCCGCCCCTCCCTCGCCCCCCGGTCCCTGCCCGCCCGAGGAGGCGGGGGCAGCTGACGCCGGGGCCCGTGCGGTGGCGGCGGTGGCGGCTCCGCCCCACGAGGCCGGGGCTGAGACGGAAGAAGCCGCCGTCGCCGCCGCACAGCAGCCGCCGCTTCTTTGCCGGAGCCCGACATGGCGCTCTGAGCTCAGCCCCGGCAGTGCCGAGAGCCGCCACCCCGCGCGCCTCTCCGGGGGCCCCGAGCAGCTGCCCCCGCGCCGGGACCGGGCAGCGGGGCATGGGCAGGGCGAGCGGCGCCAGCCGGCAGGGCCGCTGCTAGGAGCCCGGCGGGCATGGCAGAGCGGCGCTAGGGCCCCCCTTGCCGTCGCGCAGCTCGGCCCCAGTCCCGCGGCCGTGAGGTGAGCCGGCGGCGGGCGGGGGCTGCCGGGCAGGGCGGGCCGCGGGGAGGGAAGGAGGGAGCGCGGCCCGCGCTGAAGCCGCCTCCCCGCCGCTTTGTCCTTCCAGGCCCCGCCGCCGCCGCCCAGGAGCAGGGAGGCCGAGAGAGGGGAGCAGCGGGCGGCGCCCGGCCGCCGCAGCCCGCCATGGCCCACTCGCCCGTGGCGGTGCAAGTGCCCGGCATGCAGGTGAGCTCCGCGCCGGCCCCAAAATGGAGGCGACGGGCCCCGGGCTCGGCCCCGGCTCCGGAAGCGGCGCTTGTGGCCTCACCGGGCGGAGGCCGCTGCTGGGGCGACGGGTCTGGGGGACCGCGGGTGGGCGAAGCGGGGCGGGCGGCGCGGCCTGGCCGCCGAAAGGCCTCGCTCGGCCTAGGGAGGAACGCGGGCCGGAGCCCTCGACGGGCGAGGCGGGGAGGTGCCCGGAGGTGACGGGAGGCCCTGGAGGGGCCCCGCTCCGTCAGCGTGCCCCGGGGGTCGCGTACCTGCGCCAGCCCCTCGGAGGCGAAGGGTGCCCCCTCCCTCCCGCCCCCCTTTGTTCAGGGTTGGCCGCGCCGCATCCAGGAGCGCGTCAGAGCTTCTAAAACTGATTAAAGGCGAAATGAAGTTAATCGCAGGGTGTGTGGGTGTGCTGTAAATGACATATCAAGCTGGCTGGCAGGCGTACCCTCCTGCAGGACTTCCCCACCAACAGGCACTTGGGCGCTGGGCCTGTAGCGGAGCTTCTCCCAGGACCTTCGGTTAATGGGAAGGTCCGTGCTAACCCGGCCACCTTGCTCCGGGAGCCGTCAGCTGTCAGAAACCTGCACCTCTCTTCGGCCGGGAATGGGGAATGAGACCTGCTGTCGCTTCTCTGTGTTTGTGGTGTCCGCTTAGAAAATAAGCAAGCTCATATGTTACTGATTTTCATAGGAAAGGTGGAGTTTCTGTGACTCTTCGTTGTTATTACACTGGACAGTGTAATACACAATTATTCAGGGATCTCTATCAAACATAAAGGAGCTGAGGACCAAACTAATTTTGGTGTTGATTTTTGATTTTCAGATGCTGGCAGCACAGTCAGTGTTTTGAGTTTTCTCTTATGAGATAGTCACAGCTGGATAGTATTGGAGCTTTTTTCAGTTCAAATAACGTAGAAACTTTTTTTTATTAATATGTGAGACATGTACAGTAAAGAGTTCAGGAGGTTTCAGAGCAGAAAGTTAAAATTTCTCTTGCTCAGGTATCTTCATTACTTTTAGAAAGTGTAGAATTGATGTATGAAGAGTATTTATATATTGATCTGGGCCAGTTACAGTAGCAAGGTTTGGTTTACCTTTCTGATTTCAAATAATTTGCAGGCTCTTTGACATCAGTTAAATTTTGGTCATCTACTGACTTTATGTTCATACAAGAGGACATAAAACACATTTTCTCCACCTCCTTGTTCCATTAATATGTCAGGGTTACTGTTGTATTGGCACATCGTAAAGAAATTTTGTGATAAAAGATTTAGAAGCTTTAGCCAGAGCTTCTTTATTTTTATACTCTGTTCATGTGTGTGTGTGGGGGGGGGCTGTTTGTTTGGTTTTTTTTTAACGTTTTTATTTGGGAGACTTCTATTTCAAAATCCAAGTTTGTCAGTTTCTTATTTTTATATCTGGTTAATGTATTGCTCTCCTATTTTCCATAGCTGTCCTATCATCACAAAAGGACCTTGAAATTATTTAAGGTCCCGTTTTCCATTGTTATACTAATAAACTTTATGTAATAGCATACTTAGTTCTACTAGTATTGTTGTTAGTTTAACCCAGATCCCTTAACATATATCTGTATGTTTAAAGCTTTTTTTTTTTGAACTGTTAGATATGTACAGCTGCATAGAATTAAAATACGTATTTTCTTTTAAAATGAAGACTATTACACAAGTCCTGAAAGTCTTAGAATGCAAATAAGTAGAATTCGGTGCAAAATTATACTGCTCACTCTTCTCTTAGAAGGGTCTTGGTATTTTTTTTAATTAAAAAAACCCCAAACCTGTTCTAGAGTGTGGTAGTCTGAGGTATAAGGGTTGCTTCTTTTGTTTGTTTAACCTATCGTAACTACTGAGTCAGAATCATCCAAGTGATGATAAAAGCATCCCTGCTCCTGCTCAGTGTTAAACTAAATGCATTGTGATCGATTGAAGAGGGAATAAACAGGTTCTTCTGTAATGGAAGAAGATCTGATAGTTGCATTAAAACTATCACTGTGGGAAAGTGCCTGTAATGTCAAACCTTTTGTTTTGTAGTCTGTGTTGAGGGAAGCATTTCATTGCATATAACAGTTGGAAACTGAATTTGCCAGAGAATGTGTTACAGGTTTGAAGTGTTCAGTTTTATTGTAATCTTATACTTTCCCTCCTATTTCATTATACCAAAAAAAAAAATCAATAAAAATCTAGAAATAATGTGTAATTCTCATACTCCTAAAAGAAGACTTTGATTGTTTATCACTAGAGTATAACAGAAGCTTTCTTGATTATGTCAAGATCTTTCATCTTATGAAGACTCAGGTTCCATTAAAAAAAAATATCCAAACATGGAAAATTACGGAAAGTCACACAGAGTTATTTTGGTGAACTGAGAGTCTGACTTCAGTACCCTGGCAACCATGTAAGACCCAGAGGTAGTATTATCTGTTGCCCTTATGAGTAGTTACAGAACCATTTGTTTATGTAGTGGTTGCATTCTGTTTAACCTGTCCTGTCTCCCTAACAAACCCAAATTTTATACCTAACAATTCTTGCCTGCGCAGACAACTTCCTGAACACATTCATTTTCCTCACTGCTTTGGAAAGGCTCCACTTGATCCAATTGTATCATGTTAACTTACCTTGCTGCCAAACTTCTAAGCCCATTCAATAAAATCGAAGTACCCTGAGAATGTATAAAATGAGTACTCTAAAGCCAAGCATGATACCCCAAATTATGGCATTTTACACAGAATCCAAGATAAGAGGGAAAAAACAAAGGTTGATAGAGCCATGTGAGTGCAGTTAAAGGTGTCCTGGTTACATGAAGCACAGTTTTCCCCAAGTTTGAATATCAGGTTGGAGTTTTTATTCAGTAATGTCCCTGTAACTTTGTTCCTTGGGATAAAAATATTCAAACTAGTTCTTAGTCTGGAATGTTTTGAGATCTCACAGTGAGAAACTTCTCCACTGCTACTGTCTTCAAGGAGTCTAGTTGAACTCATACAAAGCATTTCTAGATATGCAAGAGAGATTTTTAGAGCCTACCCGTGTCTTGACCAGATGATCCTCCTGGTCCCTTCTAACCTGATATCCTATGATTTTATCAGTCCAGGGCCTATACTGAAAACAGAGCTGGGGTGAAGGTCTTGGACCCCTTACTCATAGTCCTACGCTGCTGCTTTCTCTTGTCCAGCAAGTGGGATGGGTAGTTCTGAGGGTCATGTTTATTTCAAGTGATCTGAAAGTTTAAAGTATGTCAGTCCTTTCAGATGGATGCATTTCTGAGGCACTTGTATTTTTGGCAGCATTTCATAGATTACTCTAAAACATCTTTACAAATGAAAGAGGCTGGAAACTGTAAACTTACAAGTGAGTAACAATTAACAAGGTGGACAGTGAGGAAATTTTTCTGTCAGCATCCTGAATTTCCCAGCTAGTCTGAAAACCTGCAATGAAGCATCACTTAATTAATAAATGCTTTTTTTAGCTGGTAGAGTTTTTATGTATACACTTTTCCTATTCTAATTTGTTGTGCAAATATTAATTCGTTAACTGATGGAAATGTTGATTTTTCTCATTTTGTTTCTTCTTTTCAGTATGTGTGTCTTTGGAACCTGATTTGGGGCTTTATTTCTCTTTATCTCTGCTATCCTAATAATCTAGACACTTTTTGCTTGCTTTGTCATGGCTTTGTTGGTATCTCCTGATCCTGTATGGCAGTAGTCTTCAGTGCAGCCAGAAAGGTTGTTCAGACCTGATCTCCATCTGTTTTTACTGGCATTCAGACTGTAATGCAATAAAGAGCCTAACTTCCTCTAAAAGAGAAGGATGTGACCTGTCAGCCTGTGTACTCTGATTCACAATTGAAGAATTGCTTGATTAAACACAAACTTGGATGTAAAGGTGATCTTTGCTCTTTGTGCTGCTGTTAACAGCCTGGCTGTAGGGCGCTGCTCACAGAACCACCTGAGCTGGCAGCTGCAGAGTCTCTCCCTGCAGAATGCTCAGAGGCACATGAGTTAACATCTAGTTATTGAGTGGGATTGGAAGATTAAAGGAGAGCTAGTGTTTTTATTTTTGAATTGGTCTTTTTCATAGAGCTAGAAAAAAAATACATTTTTTCTTAAAATAAGTGCACCTGTAAAAATGGACTCTTCATGTGTGGTGCCTAAAATTAGTCTGGAAGTGTGTCAGATTTCTAGTAAACTTTAGGCATTGTAATTACAAGAATATGACTTCTGTTAAGAGCAAGCAGTCTGTTACTATCCAATACTTCAGAGGGTGGGCATTAAAGGAACTTAAACATTCGAAGAAAGATCCATTCAAGGATCTGTTATTCTTCTCCTAGGAACTGGGCTGTATCCTGATGCTTCTGCAGTAAATTTGAAAAGACTTTAAACTTTTATTATTTAGAGACATAACTTAAAGGGAACTGGAAAGTCTAGCATTTGTAGGACATCAGGAGACTTTGGCAGTGCCTAGAAAACAGGGATTTCTTATGGTTAAGCTAGGATGGACTCCAGTGTTTTGGTGATGAATACCTTGTCCAATTTCAGTTCCTTGATTTGTACTTTGAGCCACAGTGCAGGCAGACTGCATGAAGAGAATATTTTAAGACCTGTGGAGAACATGCCTCTTTGCTACTTGAAGCAGATATGTATCAAAATATTTGTGGAATTCAACACTGCGGTTGTTCCTTTCCTGGTCGTGCTTGATGTACAAGCTGTATCATATCTAATAGCAGCCTGCTAACTCAGCTCGGGCTTTATTAGCTGAACTTGATTCTTCCATCTTGTGCATTGTGATAAGTTACTCTGATGACAAAGAAAAGTAGGGCTCAGTCATACTTGTACTGTCTTGTGTTATCAAAGGAAGAGGATAGAGTGAGCTCTGGAACAGGTTGAATGCATGGTAGCTGTGTAGATATAATCACCTGGAATTCAGCAGATGCTTTTTCAGGCTTAGAAGAAAAAATCCACAGCAGTCTTTATAATAGTGGTTTTTGTGCAGATTTTACAGTTTTGTACACGCGTTAAGTGCACTGGCCTGGAATTCAGAGGCAAATCTGCTGAAGCTGCAGAGAGCACATAAAACAAACTCAACTCTTCTTACCTAAATCTCTCTGCTGTTCTGTACCATCATATACTGTCAGTTTTGAGCATAGTATAATTTCCCCCAAAAGATAAAAACTTTACAGCTGAAACCGGACTTTTAACTTAAAAAAAAAAAAAAGAAAAAAAGAAAAAGTAATTGTTACTTTCTTCTATAGTATTTTTTCTCCTGTTGAATTCAACATTGAAACTATTCATGCTGGCTGTTTTTGAATTCCAGTGTCTCAGCTGTACAAGTCCCGATGAAAGTTGTATTTTTCTTTTCTCCTTTTCCTCAAAAAGGACACTATATAACAATAGCTCAATCATATATTGCAATTTGCTGTTAAAAAGTGGAACAAAAGTTTTATTTAGATGCTTATTTTGAGGGGAAGATTATTTCTTTATAGGTAGTAACTTTGTGGCACACCATGAAGAATGTATGCGACTGAATGTGCCTCTGCAGCAGTATTCATCCTATGAGGCCTATGGAACATCTTAGTGAAGGCAGGCAAGCATATATTACCCTCAGTTTTCATTATTTTCAGTGTCCTGAAAATGCGGTTTTCAATCATCTCCAAAAGTGAAAGGATGAATTTTAAATCTGTTAGTTAAAGTATCACTTGTTTGCTCTTTGGTGATTACCTTCAGATTTAAGAGAGTCATGAACTCTGAAAAGTGATAAGAGACTCTTGTTTTGTCTTTCATTCATTCTTAGGGACTGAATTTAATAATTGACAGGAGAGTTCAATATTAGGGGGATGGGGTTAGAGATGAACACTACAGAGTTGGTTTTGAAATCCTTCTGTAACAAATAACTTTCTGGCATGCTGTAATTAGTGGCTACCTGTATGTTATCTTTGAAGAAATTAAGAGTTGGTGAGGTATCTATCATGTCAGGAGTCACTGTTGCAAATCATGCCTATTTCTTTCTAACTTAAGATAATTGAAAATCAAATTCCTTCCTAATACTGCCTCACCACTTTTTACTCTATTTAAAGAACTGTCATTTGTTCTTTAGATTTAAACTTCTAGCAGTTCTTCTAGAACAAGTCTGTTCTTTTGATTAGATGAGGATCACTAAGCACACTCCTTAGCTCTGAAGGAGACACTTAAATCTCCTGGGAAAGGTGCCCATCAGTGATATTCACTGAAATGTATTCTGCCAGAGGAATTGCTAGCCAGATAAATCGGGCAAAAAGAACTCAATCAGAGAAATGGTTGATAAAGGGTCTGACAAGGTAACAGTAGCTCACCAGTCTCATTCTTCCTCATATCTTGTGCGTGTGGTTTTGCAGAGATAGTCTGTACTGATTAGGTCCATGACTTCAGTTTAGGTCTTTCTTTATGAAGGAAGCTTTGAAGAACTATGTAGAAGTGTGAAGCCAAGTTTGTCTTGCCAAAATCTGTGTTTGAATGGTCTTGATTGAGGCACTGTATCTGGAAAAGCTTTGTGGCGTGATCTGTCTTGTTTCTGCATGAATTCTGTGTGCATCGATGAAGGAGAACAAGGTATGAGGAATGTTGGTTGTCTGCAGGTTTCACACTTGGGCTGTGGAAGGGGGTCTCAGAGCCCAGGGTGGCTTCACTATTTTCACAAACCAGATGTGAAGAGCTGTGTGTTCCGTCCTGGAGAATGTTGTGTTTGTTTGTTTGTTTGTTTTGGTGGTGGTGGTGTTGTTTTTCCCCCTCTCTTTTTTTTTTTTTAACCTTCCTATTTCCCCCCTGCTCCCCAAACTCTTGCAGGCTTTCCTTTGAACTGGCTGCTGTTATGTGTTCTGAATATTTTAATAACCTAGACTGGGGTGAAGGATCAGAGAGTGTCTATGCCTTGCTAGACATCAAGCTGTATTTCAATGCAGGCTTCTGTGTTGGGAGTGAATACAGAATAATAAAAACACTCTACAGCTTGAAATGACCGTAAGTGTTGTAAAGTCCCTAAAATGTTAAACGCTGAATTAAAAAGATTGATCTTCTACTGATGTAAATAAGTTAAAAACATATAGATAATTATGAGGGGAGCAAGATGACTTTGCTGTTGATCCCTCACCTAGGAAGGTGTTATCTGGCAACCAGTCATAGCAAGAACATTTTTACATTCCTGCAGAGCTTTATTCTAGCCTAGTTGGCAAGAATAATCTGATTTTTTTTTTTTCAGGGTGTTTCTCTTTCTACCCTCCCCCTTCCCCTCGCCTTTTATGTAATGAAGTGCTTTGCCATGCTATGAATGAGCTGCAAAGTAGTTGAAAAAGGAGTTTCCTGAAATGGGCAGGTTGGTTCTGGCAGGGTAGGTTTCTTGCTTCCTTTGTAGCTCATTTTGGAGTTGTATTTCTGGTTTTTCATTATGTGCTTCTTGTAGCTTCAGGTCCAGTATGACTGATATGATCAAGGGCCAATATGCAAGACAGTACAGCTTGCAAGCTTGTGGTCGTCTACTGTTGGGGAGAGGACAGAAATCTAGGATTCTAGTAGGCTGGTGTATTTGTCTTCCTTTCTTAAAACAGTCTCTACCAAAGCTAAAGGACTGGTGTGATGTACTCTAACCTGCTTGGGCTTTGTTACAGATAATGATTATGCCTGGAGACTTCTGTGTGGTGAATACACTTATGGCCTGCTCTTTAACCCACATTGTGTTTCAGAGCCATCCTTTTTCAACTAGTGTTTTTTTGCCTTGCTTTAATTTTAATTTTGTTTAGCCTGAAAATAGGTAATGACTACTTCAGTGGAGAGATTTAACGAAGATACGTGTTAAACTTGAGGTCTTGTGGCTGCTTTCTTATGTATGCACTGACAAGTTAAAAAGCTGGATTTTGTTGTTATTTTTGCTCTAGCTGGATTATAGTATGAGTTTAATCTTGTTTACAGGAGGAAAATCTGTGTATCAAGTTCTAACTTGCACAGAGAAGAATACTAAATGGCTTCTAAGATAGAGCAGTGAGGAGGCCTGTAAAATTATGTTAGCAGTTGCCATTTAGCTGTAGATACCGAACCTCTAGATATTGGGAAAATGATCCAGATCCTGTAATGACATGGTTTATAGCTGGCAGGGTTTTGACGTAGATGTTGCTTTAAATGGGTGTGGCAAAAATGAAAAAACGTGTGTACTGATAAGCAGGCTGCTTGCTGAAAGGAAAGGCGTACTGCTAAAAGTAGGCTGCAGTCCATAAATGGTTATTTTTCCATATTCCTGTTAGATGTGGCTTTTGTAATCTCTCTGCAGATTACGTTTTTCAAAGCAGTTCATAAAATAGATTACAAATGTTCTTCAGCAATGAGAAATTGCAGTAGTCTTCTGGCTCCTGACATGAAATTCAGGGGTGCAGGTAGGTAGTTCATTGAGGTGGGTTAATTGCCCATTCACCAGTTGCTTGTCCTGCACTGCTCAACAAGGGAGATGAAATGTGTTTTGAAAGATCAGCTTGTTGAACTGTAATAAATGCGCAACAGTTTGAACACTTTGCGATACCAGAACCTGTTGATTTCTTGAGCTGACTTCTGTCTCCATCTAAGGATGTCCATCCTTCTAGTTATAGAGCATTCAGCTCTTACGTGTTTCTCAAATCATAGTAAAGACCTGGCCACATAATTTGTGCCCCCCTTCCTCCTTAATTCCTCTGACTCTTTTGGCAGGCCATGCTCCTCAGAGGTGTGGGCAGATTGAAGGATATGTAGCTGTATGCAGTGGTTTGAGGATACTTTTTTTTAAAGATACTAGATAGTTAGAAGGTACTGATACATAGAATGGAAGCTAAGTGGGACTCCATTTGAAATGTAAGGACATTCAGTTACAGAGAAGCTCACTTGTAGGAGAAATTTCTCTTTGTGTTTCCTTTCCTCGATGCAGAATACTCTTCATAAATAATTGGTGTAATTTTTTAAAATCACCTTTGTCAAAGAGCTCATCTTTGGAAGATGTGTTGTTATTCTTCCTTTTAACTTATTTATGCTCTTTCCTAAGCTGCTTCATGTTGTGTTACCAAAGTGAAAGAATGGCTAAGAATAGAGGAAGTGAGTTCAGTGGTTTCCATTTTCGGCACAACATAAAATTGACAGCTTGCATCTGCCACAGGTCACAGATACTTCGAAGATGAAAATGATTCTTTCCTTAAAAATCTGAGAATGGGTGGGTTTGAATGCTGATTTTAAAGTTCGATAGTCATTGAATTTTCAAGCAGCTCACCTTATGGCTGACTTCCTGAAAACCAAGCCACGTGGGTTTTTGGTGCTTATTTTTGCTTGTGTTTTATATTGAAGTTCTCCACGTTCTCACTAACAATGGCAATGAGTCTTTTCAGATAAGGGAGGTATTTCATAAAAGATGTAATAGAGGACAGGTCCCATTTAAGGACAGCAAAGCTCAGATCTAGTTTTTACTACCTACTGTGTAGATAAGCTTGATAATGTAAAAGTTTGATACTATATAAAATCAAAGTTGTTTTGTTGTTAAATGATTTTTTTTCTTCAACATGTATTATAAAGTTCCAGTAAATATAATGAAGTATCTATGATCCTGATGTTTGAGTCTTGAACAGGACTGCGGGGTAGCAATCTGAGATTAGTTACATGCAAAAGTCGCTGAGAAGCAAGAGTGTGTGTACAAGACGGGGAAAAAAAAGACATTTACAGGTACCACCCTTGTTTTGAATGTTTGCAGGTTCATTTTTTTCCGATTCTTTATAAGTACTAATGGATCTGCACCTGTTCCTTCATTAACTTCAAACTATTTAAATTTTTATGTATACACACACACACACACCTATGGCACTGTTTGTGTTAATAATTTTAATGGTAATAGAATTTTAAAATAAAATCGACAGGAGGAGGTGGAGAGGAGCTCCAGCAATTAAAATCTATCACTACCTGTGGTGGCTTTGTTGTAAAGAACTGAAATGTTCCTTATGCAGGTAAAATATGGAAATACATATAATGTATGTGCATATATACTGTTATATAATAGGTTATGCATGGTGTATGATTAATATATATGCAATATCTGAGACAGAATGCAGATAGTGTATGGAAAGATATTCAACCAGATTTACCAGTCTTACTCCCTCTTAATTTCAATTTTTTGGGAATTCTGAAAAGAAGAAAAAACTTAGAAGTGCTTCATTATCTGAGAACAGATAAATCCATGATTGCAATGATCACTATGATTTCAATGTGTTGCACCCAGATGCAGTATTTTTTAAAAGTCAGAAAAATGCTGAGAATAGATGAAATGTCTTAACTTTTAGTCTTTCTTTTATTGACTTTCAAGTGTCTTTTAAACTCATTGTATTCCAGATATCCATTCTTAAGACAATAAAAGGTATCTTGGAGATTTTGCAGATAATAAACTAAGCCTCGTAATTGCTCTTTAATTTTATTATTAACTGTAATTCAGCCAGTGGAACTTAAGAGAAATGGTGCGTTGCATGCTGGCTTCAACAACAAAGTTGGCATACAATTCTGATCTGGCATTTTAATACTGATGTAACTGTGAGGCTGCACAACAAATTAATTACTGGTGAGGTTTTTGGTTTAGTTTAGTTTTGTTTTAGATGTTTTGCCGTAACATAACCTTCTTTTCCTCAACTTTTCTGCAAGATAGCTCCTCTCATTATAGTGTACCTCTGACTTCTCCCTGGCTATGAAGATCAGGTTTTACATGATCATTCTACTTTAGTGAGCAATTGCTTGAAATTACAGTCTTGTAAACACACAGATAATAGTGTTGGCTTCCGGAGATACCAGTATGTGTTCGGGTGCTATAGGAGTGTACAAGTAGACACTCTAGTCTTCTACCAATCTTTTATAAAATCTTTGGAGCTAGTTATTGCATTTTCATCTAAGCGGTGTTTGAGTGATGCCTCCCAATGTAGGTGAGCTATTCTGTAACACTGCTACAATTTTAAGGAAACTTCTGTCCCAAATAAAGCCTGGGAGATGCTTGAAAATCCAGATAGTGTAACAGCGTCTCTGGATCAGATTTTAGAAATACTCTTAAGACAACAAGATATGTGTTCTCACATGGTCAGAAGAAATCTCACAAGACTATGTTAAATTATTTGCTTTGGGAGACCTAGAGGATCCTAGTTTTGGTTGTGTTAGATACAAGACATTAGTTCAGTCTTTGGCCAAGATTCTTTGAAGCTTTGTTTTCTCATTCAGTTGTACTCAGTACCCTTTAATGAAATTCATTAACAAATCTTCTAAGCAGACCTGTTTCTGTGAAAGATCCATCCTGTACTGACAGATCCTGAAGCAGTCTGACAGATTGTCTCTTCTAATTTGGTGTATGTCATTAGATGTCTTCATAATCTTGGAAGTTAGATATTCAGTGTGCTTTAACTTCATTTCAAAGGAAGAACAATTTAGAGAACAGGTATGTGAAAGGGTTGGAGGTAGGTAGGTGAGTCAGCCAGTCAGTCTTGTAGCAGAATACAGCCAGGACACTGCTGTGTAGCTGTGCTTATTGAAATCAAAAGAAAATGCTTAAATAAGCCATAAGGGCAGAATACTTGATGCAGCTACTACAAGTATGCTGGCAAAAATTATGCTGTAGTGTTTTTTATATGGGGATTCTGAGCAGGTGGTTGGATGAGATGACCTCCTGATGTCCCTTCCAAGCCAAATTATGCTATGATCCTGTGACTCCATATGCATACATATGTATGTGTATAAACACATACAGTAATGGCACATGGTTGGATAAGAGAGAAGGAGAGATTTTACTGAACACTAGAGCAGGCTGTGCAGTGGTGCTGGACTGGTGACATGGGGACGTGCTGGGCTTCCTAAGCTACCAGGAGGGCTTGTGTTGTCACGCTAGTGCTGGTACTATTACTCACGCTGGCTGGATTGAAATTGCCATGTGAATGTGCCTGTGCTTGTTATACTTGTTGCTGCTCTTTTTTTTTGCTTTTCCTCTGTAGAAACATGCTTAAGGAGGAGGTGAGGAGTAGATTCTCTTCCTGATTTGTCCACTTGTAGGTGTTACCTTCAGAGAGGTGATGACAGAGTCCATACACTGTCTATTGTGTTGTTACCATCTGCTTCCCAACAGACATGACTCCCCATAGAAACCAGTATTTATTTTTAAGAAAACAACAATTATTCATGCAGGCAACTTTCAAAACTTCTAAACAGTTTTCTCTTTCAATGAAAGATCTGTGAAAGAACAGGGAATAACAATTGGTTGTTTTGCTTAAGAGTGTTATTAGTGTTAGAAATGTTAATTTTTATCATATTAGAAGCTTAACTGGCAGCTGTGCTGCAAAAATTCATTGGTATATATTTGAGTATATATACCCACATTTATATAAAATATATATCCATCATTTTCTATACCAGGAGAGGGAGAATAAGCATTACTGCATTATGTAAGTTTATGTTTGTTTAAAAACCAGTCTTTTAAAGTTTTTTGGTTTTTATTAGTTGTAGAAAAACATTCCTGTAGAACAATAGTCTGAAAGACAAGGAAATTAAGAAACGTAAAGGCAAATTTGTTTCAAAATGCAGTCTTTGTTCTAAGGCCATGTTTTAAGTTATGTAGCATTCTAAGTTTGAAACCCTTCCAAAGGACATTATCTTAGGATTAACCATAGTTGGTCAGAAATATTTGCTCTTATCCTGGAGTGTCCTGCAGTCCCTTGTCAGCCTCGGTGGATAACAGAAGCTGTAGAGCTGACTTTGCTCGCTGTGAGAGGGTTTTCTCAGGATAGAACGACGTGGCTCCTTCCTGTAGTAGTGCCACACAGTTTTTCTCCTAGGATGCCCCTCTGTTCCCAGGGATGTACAGGGAGTTCTGCGGTGTCGGGAGGTCCAGCCGTGCCTGATCCAGCACTCCCATGGAATGGAGTTAGGAGCTGTTGGAAGCTAAAATAGCCTGTAAAGCTCTGATTCACCTGAGGTAGCTTGGGTGAGAGGGTTTGGAGGCCTGGCCTGTTTTGTTGGTGACTGTTAAGTGGGTGGATAGGATTGAACAATGTGCATTTCCACTAAGGAGCCCAGAGGAATTTTCTGCTTAAGGTTTCTCCCCAAGCAAAACCCAAGTGTTGCCCTTTGAGTTCATCAAACATTTGTGAAGGGTTGGATTAGCTGTGTCTGTGATTAAATTGCTTTTCTTTTGTCTCTCTGGAAGTGTTTAACAGGTTTCATCTCAAATCAACAATAGCTGTTAGTTAATATGAATGACTCCCAGAATCCCAGGCTCAAAGTGTGTCTCAAAATGAAGCTATTATTTCTGAAGATGTTATTTCGAGTTAATGTAAAGTTTTGCTAATCCCCTCTCATAGTTGTTTCTTGGGGGGATGGGGTGGTGGTGTTCATTGTTTATTATAAATGAAGAACTATCAGTTAATTATACCTTATTGCAAGCAATGCTGTAGTTCAGGAACGTGTTACATTGCTAGATAAATGACAGCTCTGCAGCTTAACTAGCAGCAGGGAAAGGCTGGGTGGCAGTTGCTGCTGCTTCTGTCACACCTGTCCCTAAAATTGATTTTTTGAAATGCATCTGAAAATAGATTTTTAAATTCAGTTTTGTTTTTTTTTTTTTAATTATTATTTTAGTCTTAGTGATTAAAAGATGGCAGGAACTGATGCAGTAGTGTATGGTAATATGGCTGTCTTTGGACAGTTTAAAGATTTACGGTTTGTTTGGGTTTGATGTTTCTTCGTCTGACTAAAAGCTTTATGAATACCTGAAGCCTTCAGTAATTTTTCTTTCCCAATTTTACATTAGCTGTCCAGATTTAAGACCAAATAGTACTCATCTTTTCTTTTCTCATTTGCTTTGATATAGGTTTGTTAATCTTTTAGTTTTTCCACTCGTTCTATCAACAGAAGAAAATACAAAATTTTTTGCTTAATTATTTCTCTGAAGGTGTTGGGCGTGTTTGTTTTTAGTGGAGCAGAATAGCAGGGAGCCCATTCTAGACAAAGGGGAAATTCCTTTTTCTTATTGCTTTAATGTGCTGCTCAGGAACAGCAGTGTTTCTTGTATATTTGTGCAGTCTAAAAATGCAGCTCCACAGATCAGCATGAATCTGCCGTACTACTTCATGTTCCCTCCTCTTCTGATAGCACAAATGACAGCCTGGTATATATGAGCAGTGAACTGATTCCACTGAAAATAAGCCTGACAAGTCATATGGTTAACTCTTAGCTAAATCTGTTTCCTGATTAATCTCATCATATTGTGGAATAAATTGAATACATTTGGACTCAATGATCCTGAGGGTCTCTTCCAGCTGAAATGATTCTATGAAATTTTGGTTGTGGTAGAAGTGACAATAAGGGCCCTGTAAGGAAATGAGACTGTCCATTTTGGACTAGGTTCAAGTAGTAATGTATTTTTTTTCCCCAGTACAGATTTTTGCATCCATTTGCAAGAACACCAGTGTAAAGATGTTTTCTGGAGCTTCATGTTGATACCTGAGTATTTTGTTATGTAGAGTAATCTGTGCCTTGGGTTGCATATCTGCTTTTGTCACTTTTGCTGTTTCTGAGTTTTGGGGTGCTAGAAAGATCTAAAGCAGAGCATCTCTTTCATATTATATGTTGCTATGGGGTCAGAGGACTTTTTGAAGCAGATGTTTCTGTACAATGAGTTGCCCGGCGGCAGTAATGTGTTTAATTCTGTTGTTCTGCAAAGCATGGGCTGTTCCCTTAGCAAGTCTGTCTTACCTCTTAAACCCACTTTTCTGTAAACTTTCTTACTGTGGTCTGAAGTTTTGTGTTCTTAAACTGTGGGGCAAGTCATCTGTGTGCTTCAGAAGTCCCTATTGTGGTTTTTGGATACACAAGGTTCTCTAAGCAGCCATGTAGCATGCTTTATCCTGAAGGGAAAATAAGAGTTTACTTCCTTTTTGTTTCCCACATGGCTACTTGAATGGAGCTGAGAAATTCAAAACATTTGTGCAATAATCAGTCTGCTGATCTTAAGAGTAGTTAATCAACAGAGATTCCAAGCCAGGTGTCCTCAGCAGTGCTCTGCTCCCCTTTTTAAGACATGCTTGGGTAACACCAGCCAGTTCTGATCAGTACCCCTGTTTCAGGACTCTGCTCCAGCCTTCTTATTCCTCCTTTGACCATCCCTCAGTCCTTTTTGCTCTACTTTCTGTCAGCACTCTTAGTTGAAGACACCTGATCTTATCAGATCTCAGAATCTGATGGCAAATACCGGGTAGTGTGGTCCTCTCGCAACCAATTCCGCACTTGGTAGGATGCTTCGTCTGCCAAGGCTGTTGGCCAGGTAGCAGGCGCAGCCTTTTCTTTCTGCCTGGGTGATGATGTGAGTGCTTCTGTGCCGGTAGTTGCATTCCCCACCCTTCTGAATTACTGCATAGATAGGATTAATTTTAAGAACAGCTCTGTTATTTCATTTTAAAAAGGTTGTTATGTCGGGAAGTGAAGTGAGGTTTGTACCCGACTTCTTCCCTGGTGAGGCTCATTCACGTTTGACACAATTGCGTAATGCATGTTCTGTAACTAATAGCTGAATTAGAAGTTAGCATGCAGGAAATAAATTTATCTGATGCGAGCCTTGTAGTGATGAGAAATCTGGATTATGTGCTTCTTGGGAAGTAATGAGGGCTGGTAACTTGAAGGTTATTAGGTAACTCATGTATCTTTTTTTGGTTTTGTTTTTTTCTTCTTTTCTTTCTTTTCTAGAACCACAGAGCAGACCCAGAAGAGCTGTTCACAAAACTGGAACGCATTGGGAAAGGCTCCTTTGGTGAAGTCTTTAAAGGAATTGATAATCGGACACAGCAAGTGGTTGCTATAAAAATCATAGACCTTGAGGAAGCAGAAGATGAAATAGAAGATATACAGCAAGAGATAACTGTTTTAAGTCAGTGTGATAGTCCTTATGTAACAAAATACTACGGATCATATTTAAAGGTAATGTATAGTATTGCACCAACATTTGCTAGCGCTCAGTTGTTTTGAATGCTGCTAGGAAAAAAGTCTAAAATCGAGGAAGATTTATCATGCCAACTTGACCATTTTCAGTAGGTTTTGGGTTTTTTTTTTTGAGCAGAGCTTTTAACTTTGTTTTGCTCCTTTTGCTGCTTGCTCTTTGAGGCTGGAATTTTCACAAAATTGCTAGAGAATGAATGGAGTTGATAGAGGATTCCTTTTGACATTGCTGTTGGGACCTGGTTTTCTCTCCTCCCTCCACAATCCATAGCACAATCTTGTGGCCTTCCTGGGGAAGAAGAAAATACCTTCATAGATATACAAACAAACCCCTTTCCCTCGTATGGGAAGAAATGCTGAACTGTGTAGAGATGTGTTAGTAATTATGCGGCGTATCAGGCCTGAGACGAAGTAAAACTGACATCAGCAGAGTTATGTAACCACTCTGTGAAATGTTATCTAAGGCGTAATTTAAAAACAAACAAACAAAAACGAAAACCTACAGAAATCCAAAATGTTGAGTAAGTCTTTTGAACTTGCAGAGCTGTCCAGGTATAGTCAACTTAAATATTGCTTAAATGATCTGCAGTGCATACATGTTTTGGATGATTTAAAAAAAAAAAAATCTTTGAATAAAAGCTGAAGTGTTAACCATAGTTAGAGCTATCTTAAATGTCTGAGGTTTTTTTGTTTGCTTGCGGGTTTTTTTGTTTGGTTGGTTTGGGGTTTTGTTTGTTGTTGTGTTGGGTTTTGGTTTGTTTGTTTGTTTCTGGCTCCTTAAGGCATAGTGGGGGTTTTGACATGATTCTAAAGACAGATCTCTGAGAAACGTTCCTGTATCACACTTGTATCTTTCAGTGATACTACAAATTATTTGCAGAATTTATTTAGTACTGTTCTTTGTAGATTTGGCTTTTTTCATCTTTAAATTGCCAAAGTATTCATTTTTTTTATATTTCAATGCTAAGTGGGTTAGTTAATTTTCTTTACTCCAAATATGAATTCTCATTTTGACCAAGACAAGGCAGCTATGGTGGCTTTGCTATTTGCTTAGTTACTCGATACTCTGTGGGTTCTTCTTCTGAAGTGAACATACAAGTTGTCACTCATGTCCCATCTTTCCTTCTCTTTACTGGGCTCCATCAGTGGGAGTTTTTTGTTTGTTTGTTGTTGAGTGATAACGCTCAGAGGTGTAGTAGAATTTACTTTCCTGTACCATAGTATATTACAACAAGCTGGTTCTTCTCAAGATATCTTTGAATTCAGCTAGAAATGTTCCCCTGGAGCCGTGCACAAGTGGTACTGCAGATCCAGACACGATCAGTCTTTTTTATGGTCCTTTATTTGTGATGAGCTCAGTCCTAAGTATTATCCTCCTGGGTATCATCATTTTAACTTCGTGTTGTAAAAGCCCAATTGTTTGCCCTTAAGTACAAACAGGTCAATGTAAATCTTGGAAGGTGTTTTTGCTTGGAAGTGTTTTTGCTTGGAAAAATGTTTTATTAAATTTGAGAACTAAACAGCAATTTCAGCAGCTTTAAATGGGGAAATGAAACTTTTGATTTGCTGGGGGGTTGTTTTGTTTGTTTTTGTTTGGGTTTTTGTTTCTTTGTTGTTTTTTGAGGGGTGGCTGGAAAAAGCTTTTCTAGGTCATGAACTGAACAAGAAAATAGTATTTTCATTATTTACAGCAACATAGGTGCTGAAAGCAAAAAGGGTATTGTAAACCTGCATCACAGCAGTTTGTCTTTGGCCTTGTTGTGCAAGTCTTCACTTTTTACCCCTTTTCTTAGATTTGTAACTGTAGTTATTCTATCGGTGCTATAAAACTTTCAACTTCTGATTAGATTTTATTTTTCTTTTAAAAAATTCCTGCCAAATCCAGGGTCATGTTAATGCTGCAGTGCTCTCCTCATCTCCTCACCACTGTTTTGAGTTCTTTCCATTTCTGTTCTACATTTTGAAAGATTAATGCTGATCTCCTGTTTACTTTTCACACTTGTAATATTTTGGGGGAAGGAAAATTTCTGTGTGTAGAGCTTGTGAAGGTGTTTGCGGAATTTTGGTTACTTTCCCATTCCTTTAAGAAATTCTTCTTAAAACAACCTACCAAACAAACAAACATAAAAACCCGACCTAAAATATGGTTCACAGGAATGTTTTTCATCCTAGACTAGCGTGATAGGTAGTTATGCTGCTTGCGGTTCCCCAAGCAAATTAATAAAAATGTTCACAAAGAAAGGATTACTTTTAGTTCTGTAGTTAAAAATAAATAAAATTACTATGTAAGTAGTATCTACATTTTTCTTAGGCTAGATTTATTCTAGATACTGATACTAGATCTTTCAGCTTCGGATTCCTTAGGTGAAAGAGTGTATTAGCCTTATTAAATGTGCAAAGAATCTTTTATGCTGCCTTTTCATTTTACTAATAACAGGTATTTTGAGAGTTCTATCTGTTGTTTGTTTGTTTGTTTTTTTTTACTTAATTGTTATAGCTTTTAACGTTTTATGAGCTGTTACTCTAAGAATGGCTGTCAGCCTAAGTATTTATCTGTGCAGGATTTCATTCAGGATTTATTTTCTCTCTGTACTGTAGACATCTCTTGGAAGTGGTGAAATAGGTACAGTTGTGTACCAAATGACTGTGTAATTAAAGGTTAAAGAACACTGAGGTAAATTGTGAAAATAAAGACATCTGATTTCTTACAAAGCCAAGTCCCAGGCTGCAGAGATGAATAGCAGTTTCCTATGAATATGACTGGTAGAAAAATCACATTAAAAGTGGTCCCATAGGTTTGTTGGTGCATACTTAGTTTTATGTATAAGGATCACTGAAAATATTCCTAGAAATACCTTTTAAGGTAGTGGCTAAAGAGAGCATAAGCATACAGTAGATAAAAGGTATTTCAAAGTTTAAGAGAGTTTTCTTTTTCCCTTTGCATCTTCATTTACAGGAAAACAAAACTTTTGAGTCAGCCTGCCATCTTTCATATCATGCCTATGGAATAGAAATAATTTGCTAACATATATTAATCATACATGCAGTTTTCTCTGAAGCTCTAGGAATGGCATTAGAAATGTTTTTGAGTTTTGCACAGTTTAAATCAAAGAGACTTAATATTTTCTTGACGGTAACAAAGTAAACCCTCAGTGCGAAGTCATTCAGGTTGCCTATAACGCTTTATTGATATTTTTTCAGTTGAGTAATCTAGATCTGGTTTAAATCTTTAAATACTAGAAAATTTGATAGTTTTTCATTTGAATTTGATAGTTTTTACTTTAGAGAAACTGCAGCTGTGACCATGTGTTGGCTTCAGGTTTTTCGTGTGCACCTCAGTTCATCCAATTGAACTGTAATGAACATCTTCTGTTGTAACTTGTTCTTGGTTTTTTAACCAATTTTAATTTGAATAAGCAGATTATTCTTGTTATCAGTATGTAGTTTGGTTTTTACTCTGGTAAGATAACATATTTGATAATTAAAAGTTGTTTGTGACTAAAACACGAAATAAGATACATTAACTGTGGGGGCTTTCTAATTGCAAGCATTTCTGATGAGAGACTTGATTTTAGTGCAGTGTGTTCCTGTTCCGCAGCTTTCCCGTTTCCTGGTGCTACGGGATGTGAATCCAGCCCCGTGGCCCAGGCCGGGAGCAGCTCCGTGCAGGCTCCCCCTGAAGCTCCTGCTGCTGAAAAGGAGACGGGAACAGTGTCTTTATTTCAATTACTTGACTTACTGATTTGTAACTTAGCTCAGCTGATGCCATGTAAGATACTCTTCTGTTCTGCAGCCTACCTGTTCATTGGCTACAGCTTGTTCATCTGACTTGTAAATGTCCCTTAATATTTTTTACCTAGCAGCGCAGTGTTATTTGTCTGTTATCAGATAATTTATGCTTTAAAAACCTCATCATTGATACAACATGTCGAGGTCTACCTCCTTTGAGGTTCTTGAGATAAAGCTGATGCCAGTTTTTAGTTATTGTGACACACAAAAATGTAAAACCCCCATATCTTTGTAATGTAGAGTACTACCTGTATGTCTTGAATTTTGGAGTCTGAGTTGGAGTTTCAAATTGAATTAATCCTAGAGTTTAGGTGTTAGTATTTCTTTTTCTTAAATTTTAATTTGGTATCTGGCAAGATCAGTAGTGTTTTTGAACGTATTGGTAGGTGATGTACAAGCATCTATAAAGTCAAAGAAGGCACCATAATAAACACATCCGTGTACAGTAGTAAAATGTTTTACCTTTATATTGTGTCTTTTACAAATGCATGTAGAATTGTATAGTACAGTCTTACAGCTGTATTAATGAAACTTTTGCAGCTGTTAGATAACTTAAATCCTGATGCACGTGTCTGTAGATTTTTGTATTTGTGGTACGTCAGGATCTAAATTTGTCTCCCTATCCCATATTGCACTTTGATTGCAATTAATATCCTTCTCAATAAATAAAACATCGGTTGGGGAGGGTACCCTTGAAAGTGATAGTGCAGAGCAACACTGCAGCCTGAGTTACATTAGAAAGCGAAAATGAGTGTTTTCCTCAAGCCTACTGGCTTGTCCCAATGTATTACGGCCTTACCAGTCCAGGCAAGAAAAAGATTAAAGATATTAAAAGTCACTATCATACTGCCATGTTTCTGTTACGCTGATTTGTGAAGCTTGATGAAATAATTGAGCTGAACTTTCCATCTGATCCCACGGAGATACATCTACTCTTGGTGACTGAAATTTTGTGATTGTTTTCCCTATTTGTGCCATCTAGCTGAAGAGTTATGTCTATCCTTGTAACTACTGCAGCCTCCTGGGCTTGCTCTTTTCTTTTGCAAATCAAAGCAAGCCTGAAGTTATTCTCAGTTTTTCAGCTTTCAATGTGGAGAATTTCTATAGTAGCATCCAGGGACTTCCATCAAAATGGTACAGCACTTTGTGCAGCAAAGCTTTGAGGCTATCTACAGATGCTGCTTGTTCTACGTTGTCTATTTATACTTGGTTGACCTAAAATAGCTAGGAAAAAGGTTGTTCATGCCTGGCAAGAAAATATCCACACCCGGTTACAGTGGATAGTAGCAATTTCTTTGAGACATTATTTCAGAAACACAGTACTTATTCATTTTCACCCTATACTGTTTTCAAGTAATAGTCAAATCCTCCAGACATGTCCGGTAACCACAATGTTTGCCTTAAACTGGAGTTCCTTGCAGGTCTTCTCAGCTGACAAAGTTAGGCTTTATAAAAACCCGCTAAAATTAGCCAGCCCTTCCCTGCTGATCTCATAGTATTGGAATAGACTCTCATAAATGGTGTGTTTTTTAAATTCAGTATAAATCTAATAGAGCACGCTTTGTTAAGGTAATTGGATGTGGTGCCTTCAGAAACTGCACCTTTATTTGCTTGTTGAGTTTTCTTCAGATTTCTGTCAGTAGTCAGGCAATAGGGTAGGCAAGCATACAATGTGGAATGCAAGAGGCTTTGAAAAGTACTTCTGCCATAAGCTTATGCTCTCTATAAGGAACTAGCCCTGGTAAATATTTGCTGGAGACTTAAATAGCTTACATGGTACTTCACCAGGTCTGGTTCACTTTAATATTTTTAATAACTGCTTTTTTGTTTTAAATAGAGAAATGTTTTTATTCACAGAATTCCTTAGATTAGTAGCCCATAGGTTAATATTTGTGTTTACTCTGAAAAGTGAGGGGACTCTGACAAGTAAATAGCAGAAGATCCAAGTTTTGAAATGCGCAGTCTGTAGATCTGATACCAAATCTTTCCGATTTTGTTTATATGAACCAGCCACATTTTGTAGCTACTTACCAAGGGCAAAGTCAGCATCTAGAAATCAGTGTTAGCATTTGTCAGGTCTAGTATTCTGGTAGTTGAGACATCTCCATAAAGCAAGCACAGAAACTCATGTATTCCCAGAGGTTGAGTTCAAATAGCATATAGTGAAGGAGTATTATGAACTTGCAATATTACTAGAAAGGATAAAACCTCACAACCTAAGATAGGTGTTTTAAGACATACTTGAAATTGAACTATATTGCTCCTGTCTTTGACCTTCTAATGGCCAATTTCGAACCTCTGATCTGAAAACTTCAGAAACCGGAACATTTTTGTAGGGTTCCAAGTGTGGCAGTGCCATTTCTCCGGGCTGGTGGTTGTACCTCGAAACAGGAGCTGCCCCTGTGGCCGCAGGGACATGTTCTGGTAGGATGCGCATCCTTGGGTACAAGCATATTCAAGGGCTGTCAGTTCTTCCTTTTTGCTGGATCTGACAACTTCAGTTGGAGCTTGTGGACTTGTTAGATACACGCTTGGCACAGTTACCATGTAGGTGAAGAGACACCTGGCAGCTACCTCCATTAGGCTTTAAATTTCTATTGTCTTTGAAGTGTGTTTATGCTCCCTCTCTCACTCAGAAGTAATTTAAGTTCTGAGTATTTTCCTCAGATGAAAAGCATGGTAGACATTACAAGAAAGTTTCCTGCTGAAATTGTAATGCTTGTATATCACAAATGGCTGGAATTAATAATTCTAGTGCAAAGAGAGTCATGTAAGAACTACAGCCTTACATTAAAACACTTAGTTTAAACTTAAACCATCATCAAATCACTTTTTTCTCCAAGTTCCATTCCTTTAGGTGGAATCATTTTAGTGGAAAATGATTAGTGATGGGGGAGTTTTTTGTTGTTTTTTTTTAAATATGGAAGTCAAACTTCCATTGAAGTTTAGACATCTTGCCCAGGGACTGTGTGATCATTCTACAAGAAGTAATTACATGTAACTTGGTGGTTAATGGGACTCTGCATTTGCATTCTCCTAACAGTATGCTGGTAGTCTATTGCAATACTTTTTTTATGGCAGCCTTGGACTTCTGACGACTCATGCTTTCCTTTACAGGGCACAAAACTATGGATAATAATGGAATACTTGGGTGGAGGGTCAGCTTTGGATCTTGTAAGTATATGGTTGGTTTTTTTATAAGTACTAGTGAGCCTTATTTCACTGCACTTTCATATCTCTTTATAAAATATGAAGACAGCTGATACTGCATCACTGCTACATTGTAATACTCAAAAAAATGCAAATTTGAATGGAAGTTCTGTTATATTCTGTTGATATTGGTTTGTTTGTTTGTTTTTACTGTTTATCTGTAAGCATCAGGAAGCATCCATTTATTCTCAGACAAATGTAAGGCAATTTTTTGTAGTATGAGAAGTATTGTTTTTACCACACATGGTGGGGTTTTTTGGGTTTTGGGTCATCTGTCTGTCCCCTCTCCCCAGTAAAATATTCATTAAACTTGAATTAAAAAAATGTTTCCTTTGGGATTGGGTCTTTGAATGATTGAAGTGTGTGCCCACAGAGAACAGTTAATTTTAACTGGTTAAAAGGTGTTGGGTTTTCCATTTTCAATTAAGCATGAAAGTGTGTTTTACTCAAGATGGGGTAGTATTCATGAAGGCTGTAGGTTAGAGAGTACAAGAGCACGGTCCCCTGGATGTGGATGTGGTTTCCCCACACATTCAGTACAGCTCAGAGACCCACCCTTTCCTGTCAGATAACTCAGGCTTTGTTTGTGTCATTCTGAAGGAAACACATCATGTCTTCAATATTACAGAATGATGCTGGTTATATATTGGCTAACAGCGGTCCTGCCTGCAAGAGCTGAAGTATATTCACAAATCTGTTTAAACTTCTGTATGAAATTACATCACATCAACACAACTACAGGAATGCCAAAGCATAGTAATTATGTGTAGCATATAGTAGTTTGTAGCTCTGGAACTCAGTCCTTTTGAGAAAGGAGCTGTGAGATACTTACTCTTTAACATTTTTGAGTAATTGATAGTTTTGTGTGGAGTGCCAGAAATAGTGAAATAGCTTTTACTAGTGACAATTTAAATCACTAACGTTTAGAAGAAAAAAAATTCAAGATTTGCCTCACTTTACCATACCAAAATTTCGGGATGTTCTCTGTTTCAGTGCCGTGTTCTTGGTTTTTTGTTTTTAATAGCAGAATCACCTACCTTATTTGCTTCTGTTTTATTTACATAGCTTTCTAATGTGCAAAGTTTACAATTATTATATACTAGCAGCTTTATAGTAGCGGTTTATGTTCTTGATGCAAAAGCAAGCGTGAAATCAAAAATGCTGTACGGAGAAAAAAAATACATCATTAAATTTTTAAAACAGTAAATAGAGTAGATTAAGAAACTCAGTTTATTTCAAAATAAGTTAAAGTGCAAAATTCAGTCTGCTCTGTTTGCTGTCTATAGGAAACTGAATTTGTGGAATGTTAGTTGTAGCTTTTCATGTGCATTGTGTGCTGAGGGGAGTGCATACTGTATACATTAGAGTAGAAAAGTAACAGCATTTTCAGTCTTCTGGCCGTAGAGAAGATGTGAAGATGATCGTTCCAATGGCACCTATTTCTGATAAAATGTTGACACACTTCATTGAATATTTCATTAATTTTGTTAGTTCTTAACTTTAAAAAAAGTGTTTCAAGTTTAAGATTTAATATGAAAAGCAAGGTAAAAATTAATCTCAAGACTGAAATTATTTTAATGTGTCTTTTCTCTAAAGCTCCGTGCTGGCCCATTTGATGAGTTCCAGATTGCGACCATGCTAAAGGAAATCTTGAAAGGTCTTGACTACCTACACTCAGAGAAGAAAATTCACAGGGATATAAAAGGTGCATAACATTTTAAATGCTACTTTGTTAAAGCCTTTAAAAATCATGAGAGCAGCATTCTAATTTAGGTGTTGTGTTATTTCCCCTTGGTAGCTGCCAATGTCTTGTTGTCAGAACAAGGCGATGTTAAGCTTGCTGATTTTGGAGTTGCTGGGCAGCTGACAGACACACAAATTAAGAGGAATACCTTTGTTGGAACTCCGTTTTGGATGGCCCCTGAAGTTATTCAGCAGTCAGCGTATGATTCAAAAGTAAGTATGAGAGTAGAATACCTTTTCTTTGTATCTGTAGATCCAATGGAAATGACTTTGATTTTTCTCCTTTTGTCTCATATCAGTATGGAGAAAAAAACAGATTTCAAATTACAGGGCTTCAAATAATAAAATTAAAACTACAATTCAGTTGTTGTACAGCAGTTACATGTCACTGTACTCACGCAAAACCTATGCAAACTCACCGAGTAGGCTAAAGCTTTCATGTTAAGATTCTTTCAGAGAAACTCCCTGGATGCTTTCAGTGTCCTGGGTTCATTGGTTCATTTGTTTTTAATTTCAATTCCATGTTTTGCATTTAATTCAAACAGTAACAAAGCTCTCGCAAATTAGAATGCCACCAGAACTTATCAGTTTGTTTTCTCAGATTTTTATAAACAGCTCTGGATATAATTTCTTTAATATTATTTCTGAGGACCCTGTGTCATACTGAAGATTTTAGCACAGGTGACTGACTTTGAGGAGGAAAAAAGTAACTTGAACTAAGCTGTGGTATCATTATGGTACCTCGCATGTTTCTTTGCCATGAGAGCTGTTGATGGATGACTAATTGCAAAGGAGAGTTTCCTTCTGTGAACTAGCCATAGAAAAAGAGACCTCCTTCGTGTGTTTCTGAGAGTTGGGAACTGCTGTTAGAAATGATAAGGAGGGAACAATCCCCTTTTTTCCCATGTCTCTGCCCACCAGCCAACCTAGAGCATGTGCTTACTGAAATGGCAGTGTGCTTTGGTGCTGGCATTGGACTTTCTGCACTCTGTGACCTTAAATAGGAGTAAGAAATCTAAAAACCTTGATATATGCAGAGTAATACTTTCCTACTGGTTCTTCTCAAATAGTGAACATGTAACTATACTTGCGATGTGCACATAAATGAAAGACTGTTGAATATCTGAGATGTCCTGAAGATATTCACGCTCCGGGAGACTTTCCCAGGATCATTCAGGCTTGAAGGAACTTGTGTACATGTCACAAGGGTTCTGGCTAATAAAAGGAGTATGTTGTAGTTCTCAGGTTTAGGGTTTCAGTGGTGCAACTCTAATGTACTCCTTAGGGCATTTTAGAAAAGCACTCTGCCCTGCTTTAAAAATGTGTGCTGTCCAGTCGAAGAGAGAGTAATTCCTCTTCTTCCTGTGTACAAATCCAGCTGTATCACCTCTTCGCTTATGTTCTCCCACCAACCTGATCTTTTGCCTTTCATATCTCCTCAATATGTTGCAAGAGCAATGCGCTCTCTCTTTTCTTTCTGTGCCAAAAGTGTGGTGGGAAAGCAAAGAAGATGCAAGCCTTCGGTAGGACAGATGAAGGGTTTTAGACTTCAATTTCTAGGCTATTACCGATGAATATTTTGGCTTCTGGACTGAATTTTAGCCTTGCTCCCTCTATCCTACTTCAAAATGACTGAAAATAAGATAGAAATACGTACATTTTTGTAGTGGCAGAGATTTACAAGTCACATCTCTTCTTTCGAATTTTGGTCCAATATACAATTGTTGGTTGTGATGTTTCAGTAATAAACAATGAGCTAGTTTAATTCTTCAGTATTAAATACAAATATTAATTCTTACAAATAGAACAAGAATAATGGAGAGATGCAAATTGTAACCCTTGTTTACTCTCTAGGCAGCTTTGGTTTATGACTTCTGTGCCAAGTGTAGTCAACTATTCCAACCATTTTTTATTGAGAAACACCTTTAGTGACCTTAAAAGCTATTGTAACTTATCTAAAAAGGTGCAAGTAATGTATATTTCACTTGGGAAAAATCACTAAATTGGTAAAGAATTCTCTAGTTCATAAGATATTTTGATACAAAGAATTTGTTTACAGTGCTTACCTTTAGCTAATATAAATACCACTTCATTATTCTTCAGAAACTGACACTGTGAACTTGGTGTTTCAGGTCTAACTACTTGTTGATAGTTTTGTAGCTAAATTCATCAAACAGTCTGTTGAGAAAGAAATTAAGTGAACACCCACTGGATTTGATTGAAGGCTCTGCCTTTTTTCTTTAGAGTGAGGTATCAGACAAGGTTGAACACCTCAGTGCATCTACAGCTTAAAAAGTAACATCAACAGCAGTTCTGCTGTCTAAACAAAATCTGAGTTAGACATAGGAGATGTGTGGTGGTTTGTAATTCATTATATAGAAAAAAAATCAAAGGAAGAGCAATGTTTCTGAAGCTTTTTCCAAAAGCATGTGTATTCAGGTGCACGTTTAACTAGCTGACAGTGTGCAACCGAAGTGATGTTGTAGGTGTTTGTCAGTAAAGACTGATTAAGTTAGTCAGGTCTTTGGGAATTGTAGCCTTCATGTATTAGAAAGGAATCTTTGTGCACAATCTACTTAGACCAAAATTAGTTTTATTATATAGATGCAGTACATGTCATTATTTCAGTTATTAAATACTTAGCCCTTAATTTTGTACTAAGAGCAACTTTTTCCTTTTTCAGGCTGACATCTGGTCACTGGGAATCACTGCTATTGAACTAGCCAAAGGGGAGCCTCCCAACTCTGATATGCATCCGATGAGAGTTCTGTTTCTCATTCCGAAAAACAATCCTCCGACTTTATTAGGAGAATTCAGTAAACCTTTTAAAGAATTCATTGATGCTTGTCTGAACAAGGATCCAACATTTGTGAGTAGATATGTGTGTGTGTATGTAGATGTTTTAGTTTTGTTTTTTACGCTCTCTCATGCTTGCAAACCATTTTGCTGGTGTAGTGCACCATAACTGATTGAAATCATTTTAGAGACCATACTTTCCACTGTTAATAGTAGCGGTGTTTTTAATAGCTATGTCTCCGTCCTAGTCCCTTTTGTTCAAAATACTGAAAGGGAGAGGGGGAATGCTGAAAGAAGTGATGGTGCTGGAGGCAGCTTCTTACAATGCACTCAAGCCCAGGATAATGCCAGAGAGAAGCTTTGACAGAAGACAGAATCTTACATCTTTTTCTCTAGCAGAACTCTTGCTGTCTCTCTGAATTCTGCTTACAAGGAAATGTTGCATTGGAGAATTTTGATTAGTCATTTTCCTGGGTGTGTACCTTCTAGCATACAAGGACAAGCAGTATAGTCTTTGTGTGACTTGGTCATATTTTTAGAGCGCTCGTAAATGTGGATTACTGGCTTTTCTTGACTTCCTGTTTCACTAATTTCCTGATACTATATGAGTTAGCTCTACAAGTCAGTTGTCTTACTAAATCTCCCCTATTAACATTTAAAATCATGAAATGTTAGCATAACATTAAATATTTATGTGTTTCTTACAGCGCCCTACTGCAAAAGAACTTCTGAAGCACAAATTCATTATGAAAAATGCCAAGAAGACATCCTATCTGACAGAACTGATTGACAGGTTTAAGAGATGGAAAGCAGAGGGACATAGTAGTGATGAAAGTGATTCTGACGCCTCCGATTCGTAAGTTTATTTTCAGTTTAGTCTCTTTTGGGCTTTTTTTTAAATGTTACTGAAGTAGGTTTGTTGCAGTTTCTCTATGTAATTAACTCCTCTACTGCATATCTGTCTTTGATCTATATGTTTTGCATTCAAGAAAACCCCGTTTATGAACCTCAAGACTAACGCATAAGTCAGCTATGCGCTCATTATCGCTTTACGCTTTCTCTGTCTGAACTCAATTTCAGTTCTGTTTAAGTGCTGTGTATTTCCTAGTCTAGGGCTAGTGGTTGTACCAAAAACAATGAATCACAATTAGAAAAATTGCAGAGAAAGGTTGAGGTGTATGAAGAAGTTGGCACAGTGCCTGTGGAACAACATACATTCTGTAAGTCTCTTGCTTTTCTGGATATCACATATCTGTTGTAAATGGGATGCCATGGAGAAGGTAAGCTTTATGGGTAGATAACATCTTCCATTTGCTTTCATCGTATTTCAGTTTATTCAGCCTCTGAAGTTGTGGGGTTTTTTTTCTTCTTTTTAAAGAGTGGTTAATGTTTCAATACACATTTTTCTTCTTATTTTAAGGACTACAAAACTAATCCGTGTGTATTTATTATGTATTTGGGTTACCTATGCTTGCTTAGCGTTACGTTGTGGCTAGTATTATGTACATCGTATCCTTTTTCTTCAGGGAGTCCAGTAACAAAGAAAATAACTCCCATCCTGAGTGGAGCTTTACTACAGTTCGGAAGAAGCCAGATGCGAAGAAGCTGCAGAATGGGACGGTGTGTACACTCTGAAGAGTTCTTCTTTCCAAGTGCTGGTTTTGAAGCCAGTTAAAGGCAGATAGTGACAAAACTTAGTAATGACTCACTTTTTACAAGAACTGACGGTGTTTTTGTAGTTCAAGAGATGATGCTTGTTAGTGATATTTCCTATGCCCATGTCAGCCTTAAGTGCAACAGATGCCGCATATGAATAGATCAGTATCTCTTCATAGAAGTGTGAATTTTAAAGACTCATATAATATTAGAAGGGAAAAACTGAACTGCTTTTCTGACGATATATGACATCATTTCAGATGTGTCATCAAGCATCGGTTTCCACATCGCATAACATTTGTTGATGTGCTGTACCTTCATTATTTTTGTAATGTATTTCAAGCATTCTGTTGAATTCAACTGAACTGTGAAAATCACACGTGCTGTTTTAAATGCAACCTATGCATTATATGGGAGTATGCTAATGCAATCCTTATTTGTTAACTTTTAGGATCAGGATCTTGTTAAAACGCTGAGTTGTTTAACTATGATAATCACCCCTGTGTTTGCTGAGGTAAGTCTTGACTTTAAAAACTTCTTTGAAAGTTATTGCCCGAGTGTCTGATAAGTTTTATAACTTTTCTCTCTTTTATCTGCTACTCAGCTCAAACAGCAGGACACAAATAATGCTAGCAGAAAGAAAGCAATTGAGGAACTTGAGAAAAGCATCAATATGGCAGAAGCAACATGTCCAGGGATCACAGATAAGATGGTGAAGAAACTTATGGAAAAATTTCAAAAGTAAGTTAAGAATTTTTTTGTGTGCATTGTAATTAAAAAAATAACAAAAAACAAAGTTTTATTTTAAAAGAAAAAATTTACACTAAGTACTTACACACAGGAAAGGTGCATGAGACAGACAGACACTGAGCTTCATATGTTGGGTAAACTTAAACGATCAGTGAAAGATCTGCTATGTCCAGTGCTTTAAACTCTGGTGGTTAGACATAACACATCTGTTTGGTCTTATAGTGCTGCAATCCTACTGTAGTTTTTAAACCTTGCTTGCTTTAAGTTAGCCTGCAATCTTGTCATAAAAGCATATTTGTAGCAAGTAAGGGAACAGGAGAATCTTCAACTTATCTTTTTAGGGAATATTTCATTGAGAATGTTGCTTCTGTTTTTTTTTTGTTTTTCCTATGTACTGTTGAGATGAAGGCATGTGCTAGTTTAGTGATGCAAAAATAGTTATGGGCTGTTTGCCAAGCTGAAACAATATAATTAACGTAATTCTAACTTGTATTTTTTATCCATAGATTTTCTGTTAATGACTCATCCTAAGAAACTTCACATAATTGACTGCTGTTTCGTATGGACCCAGTGAAACCCACCAAAACTACTTCAAGCTTGGCAGTGCTTAGCTCATGAGCTCCTTGTGCCTTTTGGATCTTTGCAACATATTGATGGTGATTGAGGATTTGAAAGAACCTACTCAACTATTTTGTGGCAGTGCACATGGTTTTATATTTTCAGGAAATTATTTTGTAAAGAACAACTTTTAATATTGTAGTTTCACCTGTTTAATCTGATAAATGTTGAGGTGCAGTTTTGCTTTTAGAAATAACCATTACTTTAGTTAATAGAAAGTGCAAGTACAGTATGTTCTGATGCTATTTTGTTCCTGTACATGGAGATGTGCAGGTCTTTTGTATTCATGAGTTAAACTTTTGTAAATCACTAATGAGCTTCAGAGAAAATAGCTTTTTCACAAGCGTATTCGAAACATGTAATGTAGTGGCAAGGGTATTGCTGTAGCACCTGCTTCAACCAGCATATATTTATCATGCCCTGAAAAACAAACCTGCAACAGTATCTATTCTAATTCTAAATTGGTACAGTATTTTAGGCAGCTCTATGATTAAATATATTTGAGAGCAATATGTCAATAGTTTGCAGGTGATATGTAGCAACAGGTATATCCTGATGTACAGTATATGTATTACCTTTTAGAACAGGTTTTGAAGTAGTGATTCAATCTCATATCGTCACGGTAGGAAAATTTAAAGCAATACAGTTGAGGGGGTGGGGCTTTTGGCAATAATGGACAAAACCTGAAGTCCAATTTCACTTAATTTAATTTGTTTCCTCTGAGTATACATGCCTGGGTGGACGGGAGCCAGAGAAGCCGAGCGTCACATGCTACATACCTCACAAGCAGGTATCGGTGTAACACCAGCGTTCTGTGTGGTGGTGTTGTTTCTCCTGTAAGATATTTATACACAATTTTGTTCTTAAATACATTCAATACAGTACATCAACATAATTTGTTTATAATTTTCTGAAAGTGTATTTTAAATATGTATTTACCAGTTAATATGCAAATAACTGAGTTATAGATATTCTTTCACAAAAAGGTAGTACTGTGCAGTACGGAGTGAATTTTTTTGCATAAATGTAGGTAAGACTATAAAGTTGCTTTCAGTTATATATTTATGGTACTGCTAGATGGGTAATATCTTCTGTTTTGTTTTGGTTTTTTGGTTTTGTTTTTCCCTTTTTCAACCCAGTATGTATATTATGCTGAAGTTTTGAACTGGGATTGTTTTTCAGTACTTAGCTGTGGAACTGTTGGTGTAAATTTATTTTTGATAAAGGCTGGGTATGTTTATTTTATGGTTCAGACCTGCACATTTTGTTTTTGCACAAAAGTAATTTTAAAGAATCTGAAATATATCTGCCAAATATTGAAAAAGTAATGGTGTGCAAGTAAATACTGCATTTTTAGTCAAATGTTGCCATTACATCGTTTTTATAAAGGACACTTGTGAGAGATGGTGGTTAGATATGCCAAGGACAATTATTTTCAATGGTGCCTACACTGTAAAAAAAATTACTTTTAACTCCTTGTTTTAATTTTAAAAAAAATGTTTCTGTTTAAGACTTTCATCTGCTATATAACTGAAATTCAATTAGAATTTATATCTGAGAAAAAAGTCTGGAAATAGTTTTTGAAAACAATAATGTTATGGATTAAATAAATATTTTTATAAATGTAAAAGCAGCAAAAGTTGTAAATACAGTTGATCTGAAGCTTTACAAAATAACTGCATCACAGAAACAAATTCTAGTGCTCCTCTAGCTTCTGTAGTTGTTAGTCTTGTAAATCTGTTTATAGATGAAGCTTATTTCAATGTTTTGGGGGGTTTTAAATGGTTTAAAAATAAATATTTAAGTTCTGTAAACTTTCATGAGCTTGTTCTGTTGTGCGTTTTATTCTGGATTGAGACAGAGGTGTGGACGTACCTCTCACAACCCGATGTTCTAGTCCAAGGACGGTGTTCCTCGCACAGAGTTGCACGGTTGCTTTGGGAAGGTTTGGGTCCCCCGGTGCTTTTCGTGTCCAGAGGACACCTGCACTGCTGCGCCACAGGGAGCGCCACAGATGCGCTGTGATTCCAGCCCGAAAGAGGAGTCGTCAGGATCCGTGTGCTCAGATGAACGTGCGCAGCCGGTGACAACGCGGTAGAGATGGCGAAAGGCTCCGACTTCGTTGCGAACTCGGCGTTGTGGAGTGAAGGTATGAAAAGGCCTGTGCCACTGTTACCTCGGCTTTCACTTCAGCAGTCTCACCCCAAATCTCTTTCTAAAGAGCTCCATACAAATTTCTCAGTTAAAAACATGTATTTACTTCCATGTCACTTCCCCTTAAGGTGTTATTTTTATGTGGGAAACCGAGGGGAAACGTGATGAGAATTCCTTCCGAATTTTGTAACTGGTGGCTCTATCCTGTTGGCATCAGGTCTTTAATCTATGCAACTCTGTAAACAATTCTGGGTTGGTAGAGTTAGTGAATTAAGGGGGAAATTGGAACCTGCCCTATTTGTGAAATGACTGTAACAAAGTGCTGAACTATGTTGCCTCTTCTTTTCCTGTGCATGGGTGGGATGTGTACCTACCTCTAGGACAGCATGGGGAAAAAACTCATCCATCCAAGTGTGTACAATGCAGCCTTGTTCTCTTCAAGTCAATTCAACAAGTTTATTTTATTGTACTGCATATGGCATTTCTGTGCCTCACATCTCAGTGCATCATGAGACTATGATTTAACTAAAGAATGGATGTGTGTATTGTACTGGTTTCCAGGGAATGGTTGTCTTTTTCCCTACTACGTGTAATTAATAGTTATCGATGACCTGTGTAACTTAATCAGCAGTATTCTGTTGCTGGCAGGTAGCTGTTGGAAAGATATATATCAAAATACTCATGCAAGAATGGTCTTGCCTGTTTGGTTTGTAGGCTTCCCACTGTAGATTGGGAAGAATTGATACTCAAGTAGTTTTATCAAAGTAGTCTGAATCTCAGAATAGGGAGATACATTTGTTCTTGGGCAATGAGTCCTTTCTCAATGTAACCATTCTTCCAACGCTCCATCTCTGACTCTAGAACACTTCTGTACAGTCAGCATGTAGTATCATAAACACCTGTTCTTGCATTCAGTTGAACGTCTATAGCTGAATAGGAGAGTACATAGGTTCTTAATGTGTTTGCACAAAGTTTAGCAGTTGTTAAAGGTTTGATTTTTATTACACTGTTTTATGACTTAACACTGGAATAAAATTATTTTCCTCTTTGCAAAGTTCTAGTGCTATGGATGTTGGCTTGCCTTATTTCACATTTTACTGATAAGTTACACCTAATACAGAGATAAGGTAAATACACTGAAACCTGTTGAAGTGTTTCTCCAAACCAAAGTTCTTTGAGTACTGTGTACATTTGGTGGGTGGTTTTTTTTAATATCTGAACTTAAACACCTAAACATAAACACGTAAAAGTTGTTGAACATTTTAAGATGAACTATATCTGTAAGTGATAGATTTTGTATGAACCCAAATTACTTCAGTACAAATGCACCAAGTACTTCAACGTTCTGACAGTGTGATGCTGCTGTCCCACCTCCCCCTGGAGCAGTCCTTGCTGGCAAAGTGCTATAAAAGTTCACACTATCAGCAAACCAAATCATTTCTTGTCGTCTTGTCATCCTTTTTTTTTTCTTCCCTAGTGAAACACGGTCACTTCAATAGGTTGTTCTGGCCTCTTCTGGGTGAAGTGGGCTGAGCAGGGACTGTGCGGAAGGGCTTACCGGTTATTTCAGTTGTACCTTGACATGTGAGCCGTTGTTCCCAAGTCCTTGTTTCTCCCTCTCAATGCTGATTTCCCAGCATAGTCCTGAATGCCAGACCTGGCAGCTCCTGGAGCTTTGGGCAGTGTGGATGGATGTTGATCCCTCCTGGTGGGACTGTGTGTCTGTTCTGGGTCATGCTGAGGCACAGCTGACCTGTACCTGTATCTCCACATGCTTTCAGGAGCTAATACTGTGTCCCTAAGATCTCTTTAAGGGACATTCTCTGAGGGCTAATAGAACATATCCCAGAAGAGCATGTGAGGGTCCCTGTAGTTCACAGCTTCTGCAGCACAGGGTAAGCAGGAGCAAAAGCAAACCTTACAGTGTGCTCTTTTGTTGATCTACTGCATTTCTTTGGGCAACCAAGAATGTGGTTGTTTCAGCAGCATTCAGGGACCTCGGCGAGTCTCCCCAGTCCCGGAGACAGTGAAGGCACGGAGGGAATCAGCAAGAAGCTGCAAGAGACAAAACCAGCAGCTCCAAGGAGCAGTGAGGGCTGCACAGGAGCTGGTGGAGGCGGGGGGCGGTGGGGGGAGTTGCAGATTCGACAGGGCAGAAGGAAGAACTCAAAACTTTTTGACATGAACAACTGATTTTTATTGTCCAGCTTCTAAAACAAAGGACAATGATGTGCAGATGGCATGGTACTCCCTAAACCCTGTTTCTTTTACGTGTTAATCTATTTTCTGTCTTTGCCCCAGCTGCCCGGTTTCTGAAAGCTGTTTTAGGAGGTTACAGTGATGTCTTAACTGTGAATATTTACTGGGATTTACAGTCACACAGAGTTACAGTCTCACAGAGTTGTTCTTAAAATCACCAAGATCCTTCCCTAAAAAAGGCTTACAGTGATGTCATCATTCTCCAGTTTTCTGAGCAGATTTCATGTAGGTTTAGGGTAATAGTAAGTTTTTTTGTAATTAAAAAAATACTTCCAGGAAGTATCTTTATATCTTTTACCTTCCAGAGGGCAATGGATGCCAACCCATGGATGGCGAGAAGTCCCATTACCTGCTCCTTCTTTATAGCCAGAAACAAGCCCTGGTAAAAATAACATCACACTCATGTAGCCAGCAGGAACTTTTTGAATCACCAAGGGCAAACAAGGTTGCAAAGGGCAAACACCAGCTGCCTGCTTCTTTCCTACCCCTTCCTGAGATCCTTTTCCCCATGCTGCTTAACTAATGCCTGATTTGGGGGACCAAAGGACCCTCCGCCTTGTATGCCTTATTCCTCCAGATCTAAGCAGGGCACGGAGGTGCCCATGCATGACAGCTAACGGGCCTAAGAAAAGCAAAGCTGTGCAGTATCAGTCATTAAACCATGTCCCAGAGCTCACTGTGGGATGCTGCCAAATGATTTACAAGCACAGCTGAGATGTTTCTTGGGGAAGGATAATGTTTCGAACTGTCCAGGGAGAAGACAGAACAGTTTGCTTTGTCTCTGGCTCAAAGCATCCCAAGGAGCACCCCACACTGTCTAGTTGGAGGCCAGTATCTAGTGGAGTGCCCCAAGGGTCAGTGCTGGGGCCAATATTATTCAATATATTCATTAACGACTTGGACGAGGGAATTGAGTGTACTATCAGCAAGTTTGCTGATGACACCAAGCTAGGAGGAGTGGCTGACACGCCGGAGGGCTGTGCTGCCATCCAGCGGGACCTGGACAGGCTGGAGAGCTGGGCAGGGAATAACCTGATGAAATTTAACAAGGACAAGTGTAGAGTCCTGCATCTGGGCAGGAACAACCCCAGGTTCCAGTATAGGTTGGGAGATTACATATTAGAGAGCAGTGTAGGGGAAAGGGACCTGGGGGTCCTGGTGGACAACAGGATGACCATGAGCCAGCACTGTGCCCCTGTGGCCAGAAAGGCTATTGGCATCCGGGGGTGTATTAGAAGGGGGGTGGTTAGTAGATCAAGAGAGGTCCTCCTTCCCCTCTACTCTGCCCTGGTGAGACCACATCTGGAATATTGTGTCCAGTTCTGGGCCCCTCAGTTCAAGAAGGACAGGGAACTGCTGGAGAGGGTCCAGCGTAGGGCAACGAAGATGATTAAGGGAGTGGAGCACCTCCCTTATGAAGAAAGGCTGAGGGAGCTGGGTCTCTTTAGTTTGGAGAAGAGGAGACTAAGGGGGGACCTTATTAATGTTTATAAATATATAAAGGGTGAGTGCCATGAGGATGGAGCCAGACTCTTCTCAGTGGCAAACAATGATAGGACAAGGGGTAATGGGATCAAGCTGGAACACAAGAGGTTCCACTTAAATTTGAGAAGAAACTTCTTCTCAGTGAGGGTGACAGACACTGGAACAGGCTGCCCAGGGAAGTTGTGGAGTCTCCTTCTCTGGAGACATTCAAAACCCGCCTGGACATGTTCCTGTGCGACCTCACCTAGGTGTTCCTGCTCCAGCAGGGGGATTGGACTAGATGATCTTTTGAGGTCCCTTCCAATCCCAAACATACTGTGATACTGTGATACTGTGATACATGCTCTCTTGTCCTGGAGGGAGGAAAGGCAGGATGGATGGCCTCAAACACCTTTCCCATCACTATGCTTCCCTGTACCTGTGAAAAATAGATGCTTATGCTCTTCTGTGAGATGTTTCTGTTTTCCTTTTTTTTCCTTTCCTCCCTGATGAAGACTCCAGCAGCTGAGCTCCAAATGTAGCCAGCAGCCACCACCATGGGAGGGACACGAGGGCTTTGCAGGGCTTTAGGAGAGCCCTGCTCCCTCTGGCTAGAGCAGGACTCCCACGTGTGGTAGCAGAGACACACCAGCTTCCAAGTGTGGAGCAGGGGTTGAGTACTTCTGAACACTCTCCTGTTGTCCTTCAGCACATCCTCTATAGCTAAGAGCACTCACACAACACAAGCCCATCACAATGTTTCACAAGCCATACACAGCCCTGCAGGCGTCACCCTTCTGTGTCCCAGGTCAGTGCTGGCCACCTGTGCTCCCTCCAACTGCTGTGAGGCACCTAAGTGAAATACCTGGAGGTCCCTCTGGAAGTCGTCTCTTCAGCAGCGCCCGTGACGAAGGACACCTCCTCATCCTCTTCATCCAGCTGGAGGCTGCCGGAGGACAGCCGGACCCGGGCCATGGGTGAGCGCAGCACACGGCCGTACAGGGAGCAGTAGTCGGCAGCCAGCAGGTCAGAGTCGGAGTCGCTGGACTCGGTGCTGCTGCCCACGTAGCGCTCGGCCGAACGTCGCAGCCCCAGGCCTTGCTGGGCTGGCACGTGCCGAAAGATACTCATTTTCCGGCTGCTGAGAGTGGGGCACGGCCCCAGGGGCCTGAACTCCGAGCCGTAGGGGAATCGGATGGTTTTCATATCCGACTGGCTCCAAGACCGCTTAGGAGGCTGCTCCTGAAGCCCATAATCGAAGGAGCGAGCCAGCAATCTGCTCTCCCCAGTGGGAGTCACGCTAATGCCCGCTGCCATGCACATGGCTTCACGATCAAACTCCCCAGCCCGGGTCCCACTCAGGCTCCGCCGGGGGGGTTTTGCAGCTGCAGGGCCACATCCACCAGCTGGTCCTACTACGTCCTCACCAGGTGCTGGTGTGTGGCACGGGGGCTGTGGGGGCCTGTCCAGGTAGAAAAGGACCTGCGGGGCTGGGGTGACCATGGGTGGGGGACACGGCACGTCCATGTACACCAGTGGCCGGGTGCTCACCTCCTGCATGTTGCCCACCGAGGTGCTTTTATTGTTCCCGGTGAACTGGTGGTGGGGTCGAAAGGACGTCAAGGGGTTCCTGGCACTGAAGAGGTCAGAGGGCTCCCATGCTCGCTCCAGCTCCAGCTCAGCGTAGAGCAGCGGGAAGGCAGATGAGCTTTTGGAGTGAGGCAGGAAGGTGGGGGATGCTTCTGGCTTGGAGCGCTCCAGCTCGGTGGCAAACGTCACCTCCACGGCGGAGCCACAGCGGCGGCTGTCCAGCGTGGGCTCGGAGGTGTGGACCCCGTTGGCATGGTAGGGACCCCGGCTGCCGTAGGCCAGGCGCAGCTCCTCCACCTGCGTGGGGCAGAGGGTGGGTGGGTGCCCGGACCCCTGGCTGGGGAGAGGGGCAAAAGAGCCAGCAGCAAGTGCCCAGAGCCCAGGCACTCCAGCTGAGCTCCACCAGCTGCGATGCCAAGACCCTCTCAGCCCTAGAACTACCTCTCATTGACGCCAAGGGGACGTACCTGTTTGGAGACGTCTGTCAGGAGGTCCGGGGAGGAGCGGCACTGCCTCTCGTCGTAGTGGGATGCGTAGTGCTTTCTGCAGGGCCAAGAGCATGGATGGGTGCGTGGCCAGGAGGATTCCATTGCCCACAATCACCCAGGCATTGCCCCCCACCACACCCCCCAGTACCTCTCAAAGGGCAGGCTCTTCATCTTTGCCTTCCTCCCGTGCTCCAGCAGCTGCCTCTGTGTCCTCCCACTGCAGCAATGGGGGAAAAGGCACGAAGATCACTATCAGCCCCAGCCCTGGGCATACGCACATCCCAGGGGAGAAGGGATGCGGTGGGACCCAAGCAGCGGTCTCTCTGGGAAAAGCAGCTGTCAAGCATCATCCCCTTGCATCAAGCCGGGTCCAACATAAAGGGCGGGGGGGAGCGGGGCTTAGAGTCCTCCCCACACCCTCCCTGATCCCAGCAGTTTGGTTTTCCCCCAGGACTTGACCTGTAGCGGAAACTGGAGCCTTTGCTGCACAGAAGGGCTTTGGGCTTTGACTTGGGCTCTTCAGACAGCCTGAAGAAGGCATGGTACTCCACACACGTCTTCCAGAAAGCCTTGCAGGCGTCGCGGCTCGCCATGGTGAACTCCAGCGTGTCCTTGCACAGCGCCTGTGCAGCCAGAGACAAAGTGTCAGGGCCATGGCGCCGGGCTCTGCTGTTTGCCCTCCTGACGCCCCAAAAGCATCACACTGGGTTGCCAGTGACTCTGGGCTGTGCAGCATCACCCTGCTGGGGACACGGGGTTGGCACATGCCACGCTCGAGGTGGCAGTGGGGGAAGGAGAATCACCCATGAGCAGCAGAAATGGATTTTACTCACAACTGGGGACTTTGTGTGACTGATCCTCAGTCCACAGTTACCCACTGCTGAGCCTGGCAGCTGCCTGCAGTGCGGTACTTACAGAGAGGTTTGCGTGGAGCTTGATGAGAAAATGCTTCCTCTTGAAACTCAGCTTGCGAATTTTGGACCAGTTGAACGTGTTGATCTTTGTATTGCCCTGGAAGGACAGACACAGCAGTTAAGCCAGGACTGGGCAATTCAGAATAGCCCAAATATGATGGGCCAGGTCCTGAGCTTGCAGGACACTGAATGAGACCCCAACACAGCTCTCAGTGCTGCTGGGGTCTGAGGAAGGGGAGGCAGGATTGACCCTCTTCTCCAGCAGCTGGTCCCAAAAATGGGAATTGGGATTCAGGGCTTAACTTTGCTGGCTGAAGCTATTTGTAAAACTCCAGGATCCCAAGATAAACCTCACAGAGGTAAAGGCAGAGCATCCCATCCATCCTAGCTCAAGAGGCAAATGAGTTAATGCAATATCAGGCCCCCAAAATAAAAAAGACCCTTCTCTCCTTTTCTGGGAAGTGTAGCAGAGTCCATCTCACTCTCATGCCTTTAGACTCAGCTTAAGCAGTTTGCAAGCACACCTTACCCTTCATTATCATCATGCATCAATTTGGAGGCAGCTGCACAACACTGGTGTCAGGGCAGGACCAGCTAAAATTGTGCTACTTGATGCTGTGGCATCAAGACCCTCTCAGATTTCTGGGAGAGTTCAGATTTTAATAGGTTCACAGATACTCTAATCATGCGTGAGGGGTGTTTATGGAGCCATAAATAATAAATAACCAGGTCTGGCAGTGCTAATTATGAACAGCAGACCCATGGTTAAGGGCTTGTTGTTTTGGGTTTTTTTTTTTCTGCTCTGGCAAGATGTTCCCAGATTGAAATTAGGTGGTGTGGGAGGCAAGCACTGCTTCACGCCGGCTGCAGGGAAGTCTGTATTTATTCCGCAGCTACGCCGTGATTATAGCGTTATGTAATTGCACAGACGTGAGGTGCCTATTTTTGATGGAAGATTATATGGTGAATACATGTGATGCAGCCATGTAACCTGTGGTGTTTACACGGGGGCGGGCACGGCGGCGCTCAGCCGGCACGGATGGAGGCGGTGGGGCTGAGCCCTGTAGCAACGCGTAACCTCTGTGCCTGAGGCCTGCTGGGGTGCACTCCCTCTTGTAGGATTTGGGAGGGTTTGGAGCACACGGAGACGAGAAAGGTCCCCCACCAACTAGAGGTGATGTCACAGGATCACAGAATGATTGGGGTTGGAAGAGACCTCTGATTGTCTAATCCAACCCACCTGCTAAAGCAGGTTCACACAGGAATGTGTCCAGGCGGGTTTGGAATATCTCCAGAGAAGGAGAGTCCACAACCTCTCTGGACAGCCTGTTCCAGGGCTCTGGCACCCCCGAAGTAAATAAGTTTCTCCTCATATGCAGGTGGAACATCCCGTGCTTCAGTCTGTGCTCGTTGCCTCTCATCATGTCATGGACACCACTGAAAAGACTCGGTCCTACCCTCTAGACACCCATCCTTGAGATATTTATAAGCATAAATAAGATCCCCTCTCAGCCTTTCCTCATAAGATGCTCCAGACCCCTCGTCATCTTTATAGCTCTGTCCCTGGGATAGGCCACCCACCCCGAGCCCCGGGCTCACCCGCAGGACCAGCACCCCCATGTGCGTCACTGCCAGGTTGATCTGCGTCCCCTCGCCATCGCTGGCGGGGTGCGGGCGAATCCCATACATCTCCAGCTTCCTGGCCACGTCCAGCAGCTGAACATCCGACTCAGCCGGCGTCTTCCCACTGGAGAGACAGAGGCACCAGAAAGTGACAAGAGTGAGAAGGCAGCTGCTGAAATGGGCTGGAAAAAAAAGCCATTTTGGATGTGCACACAATGGCACCACACTGACCCTGCAGATGGCCCTGCCTGCTGATGGGCACAGCCCCTTTGGCAGGTGCCCGTCGGGTGCTTTGGGTATGCAGCCGGGTGTGGAGCAGCCCTTACCTGTGTCTCCGGTGGTAGTGCATGATCTTGTTGTCCAGATACTCCTGGTTGGGAAGATACCTGTGGGTCGCCAGGTGCTGCTGATCCATCTCCTCATGGAAGTCACCCAGCTCAGCTGTGGGGGACATGAGGAAAGTGTGGGCGATGCTGTGAGGGGTCACTGGGTGGGGGGACCCGGGCTGCACAGCCAAAGCCAAGCCCAGTTGTCCCCCTACCCGGGGAAGGGGCGCTGTCTCTGCAGGCTCTCGCCTGCCCTTACACTGCAGCAGGTGGGAGACGAGCAGCGCCGCGCTCTTGTCGCTGCAGGGCAGCCGCCCCAGTGCCAGGTCCTTCTTGATCTGGAGGGTGAAGAGGTACCTGTGGAGGCGGACAGGAGCTTACCCTGGTGGAGATGGGCCCAGCAGAGAGCCGGGTGGCAGGCTGAGGCGTGAGGGCTGTGCTGCAGGGACCTGACCAGCCCCGCACCTCTCCCTGCGCTCGCCCATGGGATGCAGGTTCACGAGGTCACGAGAGGAGCACACAACCCCTGCAGAATGCTGCAGCTGGGCACTACCGCAACCAGTACATCCCTGCCACTGAAATGGCCATTAATAGGTTTCAGAGTTAACATTCCTTTATGCTTTGGCATGCATTTGCATCTCTACTGTTCTGCAGAAGCACTGTCTTGGTTTTATTCTTAGTTCCTGTTTGCAATGCGTTCTCTAAAACATAAGAGCTAACAATGTCATTTTTAAACATAAAATTCAAGTGCTTCATTCAGAACACAGCTTGAGGCAGGAGCTAGACTGAGCAGAGGCAGACTCGATGCCCAACTGCTAAAGCATTTGGCAGTAAACAAATTTCAGCCTCTTAAGATGGCTGATCCTTCAAGTGGATTTTGTTTAAAAACAGACGATCAAGAGAAGACACTCAGTTTTTGTTTTGTAAAGTACAGAGCTCTTCCAGTACTTAGAATAACCACTGCTCACAGACAGGCTCAGGTAGATGAAGATAAGGAATTAAACACATACATCACAATTGTAAAAATACAGAACTGTGCAGTAAGAAAGTAACAGAACAAGTACGGTACCTTGTCAGCTCTTCTCTCAGATGGCCGGGGTCCACTGGGAAAAATTTCACCATAAATTTGAAAAGAACCTCCTTAGGATCTTAAAACACAACATCTTCATAAGTTTTCTTTTACGTGTCTATTGAGAACATTTACAACTCTCTTCACACATCCTTACAGAGCAAATTACTCTGGACCCTTACAAATCAGAGCTGGAAACCCTAAACATTAGGGACTCCAACCTGCCCCCAAAAACCAGCCTGCCCCGATCCCCAGTGTTACCAGTGGAAGCAAACAGGGAGCTGGACACCTGAATAATACTGAAGAGAAAATGCCCCAGCAGTTCTTTGAATTGCAAAGACCCCCTACCAGGACTGGGGTTCCATGGGGTAGTGCCAGGGATGCTGGTGTGGAGCATGGCCAGAGCCCCAGTGTAATAACCATCAGCGGGGCTGTACATTTAACTCAGCCCTCCAATCACTTGGGATGCAACAGCTCCATAGGAGGCCGTTTGGGCAAAGCTTTTCCACAGGATGAGGGAGAGCAAGTGGCCAAGCCCAAGGCAGAGAGAGTGGAGGGAGGGAGGGAGGGAGGGAGGTAATTTTGTAAGCACTGACCATCCCATGGTACCATGTGATGGCTCAGAGGCCCCTGCAGGAGCAAGACCTTACAAGAGCAGGACAGAAGGGATGTGGAAAAATAAATTGGTGCCTGAAATAATCCTGCTTCTGGTGCAGTCAGAAAGGGGAGGCTCGTTATCAGGCTTTCCTCTTACAAGAAAATTAATGCAAACACTATACTGCAGCCTCCCCGTGACAAATACTGAGGTTGTGGCCTCATGCTTTTGACCACCTCCTGGTCATCATGTATTTGGGGAAAAATATAATTTGGTTCATTGCAGGGGTGGAAAGAGTCATAGGCTGAAAGTGGCACAGCGTTAATATTGGCTGTGGCCGCATCAGGGGATGCTGAACCTGAATTCACATCAGGATTCGCAGCATCTCCAAGGCTGTGAGGCACGGGGCAAACCCTGCTCCACACAGAGTTCACACCATGCAGATGTCTGGGCTGCCGAGAGCTGTGAAGGGGCAAGGAGGGTGAGCAGGGAGCGATGCTGCTGCCTTGCCATCTCAGAAACACACACACGCATGGCCCTGCTGCTCTGCCAAGCTGGCAGGTTGTTAACAACTCCAGCCCAAACTGGTGCAGATACCAGATTGCAAAGGCAGCAGTGTTTCTACAGGATTTTATACGGGCTGGGGTGTCTTTGCAAAGAGTCCTGTCCAGCCTCATGCTACAAGGGATCAAGCTGGAACACAAGAGGTTCCACTTAAATTTGAGAAAAAACTTCTTCTCAGTGAGGGTGACAGACACTGGAACAGGCTGCCCAGGGGGGTTGTGGAGTCTCCTTCTCTGGAGACATTCAAACCCGCCTGGACATGGTCCTGTGCGACCTCACCTGGGCGTTCCTGCTCCAGCAGGGGGATTGGACTGGATGATCTTTTGAGGTCCCTTCCAATCTCAAACATACTGTGATACTGTGATACAAAATGAGCTCAGGCAAATGCTGGAAACCAAGCTCCCATTCCCAAGCAGTAAAAGCTGCAGTAGTCTGCACTAGTCTGTCACTGGCAGTGATTTAGAATAATTTTATTCTTGAAATACTTACTTTTTACTTGCTTTGTTATGGGTTTTAGTGGCTCCAACCAGACCTGAAAAAAAGCAAGGAAGAACTGGGTGAATAAACAGCACAAGTGACAGGGGGAATAAAAGCAGCATTATCATGCTAGAGTGCAACACAAAAATGTTGGCCAGCTCTGACAAGCAGTCCTGCTGATGGCTACAGATAAAACATCGCTATCACTGTGGCTCTGCCAACCAGCTTGTGGCTCCCCTCCCCTTCCAAGGGGTTTTTGGCATTGTGGCAAATCCTTCTGTGGCAATTTCCCATGTGGCAGTTCAGGGAGGTGCTAGCAAGCCCTCAGCCATGCGGGCGGCTGCTGTGAGGATGGGGTCACAGCACAGCAGGACAGCACGGTGCGGCACCTGCTGCGAGGATGGGGTCACAGCACAGCAGGACAGCATGGTGCGGCACCTGCTGCGAGGATGGGGTCACAGCACAGCAGGACAGCACGGTGCGGCACCTGCTGCGAGGATGGGGTCACAGCACAGCAGGACAGCACGGTGCGGCACCGGGAGCCCACGCTGCACCCTGCACTCACGTGGTTCCCAGCCTGGCTGCAGAACTCCAGCCCGAAGTACTCCTTCTCCACAAGGTTGAGGTGGCTGCAGGCGAGGTTGAACAGCCCTTTCCCGCAGGATTTTTGCTAGCAAAAAGCACACCATAGAAACAGCAAGTTAGGCAATGCTGACAGCAATGGTGATGGGATTTTGGTGAGATGGGGAGAAGTTTTAGCTCCTTGCCTTCACCCTGAGAGGAACTGTGGGATTTTTCTTGTTCCCAAAACCTTACTCAATAAATGTTGCTGGTTTCAGCATGTGGGAAAGGACAAGTGCACTCTGCTTTCCCCTTACCTCTGCTCTTGGAAATCAGATTCCTTCTCATCACTTCTATCCTTTTTAGTAAACCAGAAAGGAAAGGAATCTTGCTTTTGACTCACCTTTTGCAACCATCACTGTCCAGGCAGCTTTATCTCTGGCAAACCAGGGAGTGATCCCTAGGATGAGCATCTGCCTGACCCAGGGATGGCCATGGCAAACGTGCTCTGTTAAGAGCAAAGGGGAGCACAACTCAAACCTGCACAGTCAGCCCACGTGCCCCAACAGCAGGGAACCGAATTGCTGGGGACAAACTACTATTATAGTTAATAGTAATTAACAGCAAGAGGACCCTGCAGAGATCATGTGCTTTGGGCCCTAGGTCATCCATGCGTTTTGGCAATATTAATTAAGTGGCACTACATGCTGGTAAAGGAGGCCAGGCTGTAGTTATTCCCAGTAAACAGAAACACTCAGAGGGTGTTTTGCTTGACTTGTTGCTGTGCTGTATGACATGGCTGGGGAACAACCCAGGGGGCCTCTGACTTTGGAAAATGCTCCAGAAAGCACCAGAAATGAACCTGGGAGTGACCCACCCCAGCAAAAACCCTGCTACTCCTTTACCAGCTTGTGAAAAACAGACCAAAAATGAGCGTGGGTTAGTGCAAAAGCAAGCCAGAGCAGAGAGGTCAGGTTAGACAGCTGCTCAACTATGGCATTTCGGGTGGTGGAGCTGAAGGCAGGCTGCAGCTCCCATGCCAGCGGCTGCTCCCGGCTGGAGCAGAGGGACCCGGCTGCCGGCGGTGATGCACGCTAATAACCACCTTTCACAGCTGCTGCTGGGATGAAATTGCTGGCTCCGTGCTGAAAGGCCGCTGAAAAGTGACAGCGTAATAACAGTATTCACTCTGCAGCACTCCCGGTTCTCCTCAAAATTACTAGAGCACAAGAGTAATTAAAACAATTATAAACGTTGATTTCCAAGCTAGAATTTTCTAGCATGAAAGGCCTTGGCCTTTGTCAGGCAGCCAGGCAAGACAAGCATTTCTTACCAGGTTATTACCCACCACGACTGCTGGCAGTGACCCGCTCTCCTCCAAACTCAGCATTGCCCAGGGCACTGGAGGCGAATGGCTCCATCCCTGGGGAAACCTGCTCACCGGGGAGACGCAGCCCTGTGATGCAGGGGGCAGTTTAAAAACAGTGGCTTTCCCCTTGCAGAGCTGTGCTTGCCCCATCCCAGGTGTGCGGAGATGTGCCAGGCCCCCGCCTCCCCCCGCCCTGCGTTCCCATGCAAAACCAGACCTTGCTGCTGGTGCCAGCAGCGCCATCCCCACGCGAGGCAGGTATAGATACATACGCCAAGTGCAAGGCACAGGGGAAATCAGGCCCAGCGTGTTTTCTCTCTTTTGTCTTTTTCCCTCCTATTACACTGAAGTATCGCACATTGAAAAGAGCTTTCCAAAGTCAGGAAAGGTTTAGGAAGAGTTGCTTGAAATATCTGCTCAAAACTTAGCCCAAAGCGGTCCTTTTATAATGAAGTCGCTAATTCAGCTACTCATTTATCGTATCCATACAGCATATCAAATGCATGAAATGCCTAAAAGGGGTTTCCAATAGTGTTCCATGCTAAAAAAAGAAATGACCAGGAGTTCCTCTAATGGAAGCTATTTGCTGCAATAACATGTCATGCAGAACTATAGTGCTGTAAGTGTTTTGGGCAAATAAGAAAGCAGAGATGGAAAAAAAGGCAGCAATATTGTACCAGCAGCATCTTTCAAATTGTCTCTCACTATGCCCTGATCTAATCAATAAGGAAAAAGAAACAAAATTACTAGTCTCATTTTTAAACTGACTCTAGATCTAGGATACACTAATTTAACTAAATCAAACAACTTCCATGCTGTGCCAAGTGATGGAATTGCTTTACAATCCTCTTTTGTGCAAAATTGCTGTAGCAAAGAAACCAAGCAGTATGTCTGAGACCAAGCAGTTCTCAGGCTGTGCTATAAACCAGAGGCAGGTCTGTCTGAGAAATGCAATAGAACTTGAAAAAAACCCCAAAATTATACAAAACTCTCTGATCCCATAGGAGACAGTAAATACCAGGACAGATCTCCTTGAATTAGCTAATAGTTTCCTACTGTGATTATCAAATCCTAACCAACAGTAAATGCTCAATCACACTTGTAAGAAGATGTGTTCTTAACACAGTCAAGATATATCTAGTTTCGGTTATCTGTATACATACATATCTATATAAGTCTAACACCACAGTTATTAACACTTTCAACACTTAAAACCTATTACAGCAGTCAGTATTCAGAGCTATCATTGACTAAATATGAGTTATTAATGACAGTGTGTTGTGGGATACTATCATGCAGAAAATAAGATTGAGTTTTTTCCTCTGCTGTTCTCAAAACCACAGAGTTTTCTTTTCCAGCTGGATGTTCAGGAAGGGATGCACACAGATGTTTCTCACTGGGGTGGTTTGGTTAAATATCCTATTTTTATTCTGTTCCCAGATTTTTCTTCCTTGATGAATGCTTATACTGGCAGTCAGATAAACGACAGAAGAACTCAACACTTGTCAAGAACATCAGCTCATATTAGCCAATTTCCAAAAGATGACACCACATAAATAAAAGCCACTCCTCCTTTGTTATAAATGATGTTAATAAGAGAGTGTTGATGCTGAAAGACACTTAGCAATCAGCATTGTAACCTCTTGTTTTGGAGTTGAGGTTCTTTTGCTTTTTTTTTTTCCTTAAAAGCTGAAAACTAGAATCTATGAGAGACCATGCAATCATTCAGAGCAGCAATGACTTTAATAATTAGCACCAAAAAAAACAACCCTAAAACAACAAAACAAAACACAAACCCACAATAAAAAAACCCAATAAGAATATGATACCCACTTACATCCACTACAAAGATCTTCTGGGAGTCATCCAGAAACTGGACTTTCAGGTGCAGCATCCTCGAGCATGTGGCTGAGCGTGCGGTGGGCACGGGAGCGCTAGCGATGTGCACGGTGTGCCGGGGAGCCAGCCCTGACTCCTCTTGCACACATAATTTCCCTCTCAGCTGGATGGAGAAGGCTGCACAGACGTGGAGTGGAGGCTGAAGCAAGGGAATTGAATGCCTAAAAAACAATTTAAAACAACAACAACACAGAAAACAACGAACAACACGATATGTCCCCTGGTTTAAATATCACCGCTGCATTAAAGAATATTTCCCTCCTGTGAATTATGGGTCTATTAATAGGGCGAAAGGCTGTGCAGCAGCTCTGCAAGAGTGGCACTAACAGGGCTGAGATAAATATTGAGATTTTTCAGCTGGTGGTGAGTAACATGAGGGCAAAGCAAACCCACACTTCGGACCGCGGGGCTGGTGGGGAAGACCTGAGCGACTCAGTCACTGAAGTCGCCCAGCAGCCGATGTTCCCCGTTCTCTGCTCTGGTTATGTGCACTTTCAGAGCAGCCGTGCTCGCTTCGAGCGGCGCTCAGATAAGGTCCTGTCTGCTGAGCAGTCGAGTGCAGGCTGGCAGACAGGCTGATGTACTCCACGGGACACTCGGAAATGTTCCCAACTGAACTCGAAACCAGGTGAAAGTCCTTCCCGCGGAGGTAGAGGAGGATCTGTTGCTCATTCTCTGGTCTGGCAGCTTAGTGACACCTCACAAGCTTTTGAGACAACCTGGCTCTTGGTTCACACCTGAAAAGCCCCACACCTCCACCCACCAGCTCATCCTCTAAGTGCCAGAGCCAGCTGCCCACCCCCAAAATCCCCCGGGGTTCAGCCCGGGATGGGCTGGGTGGTGGGTGCCTGGGGCTGACACTCACCTGGTGTCCCTGCCCCGGCTACTGCGGGGCCGTGATGAGCTGCCTCACCTCTCCAGCTGCTCTTGTCCGGCGCAGCTTCCCCTCCCTGAGCATCTGGATGAAGGCAGCATTTGGGCAGGAGCCTCCACTTGCAGAAATAAACGCACTGAGTAGAGCAAAAAAGCAGGTGTTGGACTGTTGTAGCAGATCGTTATTGCTGCTGGAAAAAAGTCACAACCACACACGTTCCTGTAGGACCCAGAGTGATAAAAATGCATCTCAGCAAACCGAAAAAGCCACACTGAGTGCTGCGGAGATTATGCCTGTTTCTCCCTTTCCAGTTTCCACTGAAACATGCACTGTAAGTCACTGCAGGCCATTTGCTCTGGTCCCTCTTACACTTCCAAAATATTCCTGGGGATATCAGGACAGAGCCTGTCAGGGCATGCACATAGCTTGCCATCTGGAGTTTTTTAGTTACAGAAAAACTTGTTAGTCTTCTACTAACTAGGGTGAAAAAGAAGCATAAAAGTTAAGGCAAATCTGCTTTTCCATGTGAAAATACTCCACAAAGCAGCTGAGCTCATCTTCTGCCAATGGCCAGCAGGGGCTGGCTGGACCCAGAGTGCAGGCGCTGCTGCCGAGGACCAAATTTCCAGAGTTGCCCTTGGCCCCGGGTCTGAGCTCTTTGTGTCATGGGAGAAGGGCAGCGTCACACACAAACCATCCGGAGGGGCTGAGTACACTTTCGCTCTGCAGTTTTAAATGTTTGTGCCATCACATATCAACGGAGGAGAGAGCAGCACTCTGGTGAGCAGCTCACACATCGCCGGCACGGCTCTGCCACGGCTGCACCGGACCGGCAGGAAGGATGTATGGGGATGTGATGGAAGAGCCCTCAAACCCCAGAGGAAACCAAACCTTGCTATGGGCTTTTCTGGCTTGCTGGGGACACCAGCCCTGGGCTCCATGGATGCTATTAGAAGCTGAGCACCAGCCAGCTGGGTTGTGGGTGGAAGAAAAGGGTTTTTTTCACTACTGTGGCATGAAGAAAGGGGACTGTTTGGGGTTTATCAGGGCCTCTAGCCACCCTATAGAGGCATTGATGCAGAGAGTGTGAATCCAGCAGAGGCAAACAACGTAAATGAGGACTTTTTCAGAGCAGGAAAGTAAGCGAAGGCCTGAAGAGATGTGACCTGGGGCTTGTTGCTTAGATCAGGTGAGATCCACCAGATAAGACACCCACTTTACCCCCACCCATCTCCTTCCTTCTTCTGGAGGGGACTTGGGGGTCAGACAGAGCAGGACACATGAGGAGCACCAGCAATCCTGGCTCCAGGTCAGTGCTGATCTCCAGCCGGGCACATGTGTCCTCCTTATCCACAGGGGCAGGGAATAATGTGAAAATGGTGCAAGAAAACGTGGAAAAGGTGAAGAGCGAACGCAGCTGTACCAGCAGGCAGAGAGGAGATACCAAGCAGCAGCAGCGAGAAATGCTGCAGAGCTGTTTGCTCAACCAGCATGACCCTTGGAGTTTTAATACTCTGGACCCTGCTGCCACAGGTGATGTTATGAAGCAACATTTTTTCTCCAGTTTGCCCCAATCCTACCCAACAACATCCCACCACGGTGCCTCCTCATCTTGCTAACATTCCCACCGAGAGCTGTACTTACGGCAAAGCAACATGACAAATATTATTCACTCGCTGAAAGCAACTCCACAGACACCTCAGTGCTCATCAGCACTAATAACTTGTCTGCAAAACTGGATGAGACCAACGCGAGTGGAGCAGCTTCTGTGCACGAACGCTGGCAGGAGGAGCGAAGGTGAACACCCATAGCATTAGGCTGTAGATTAAGACAAGTTTAAAGAAGAATTGCACTGTCTGGCGGTCTCCCACCCGGTGATTCCGGTGCAGCTGATGACACAGTTACATGCTCGCTGCATATTCAGCTGGTGAGGATTACGTGATAAACAGAGACAGAGGTTTTGGGAGAGGCCTGGCTGCTGTGCAGGCAGGTATCCCAGCAGAACCAGCAGACAGTACAGTCAGTACAACTTGCAGGCACGTGTGTGGGAGCAGAGCAGGACCCAGAGGTGGGGAGAAGCATGGGGGCGTTTCAGCTGCTGGACCCGGCTGCAATAATAATAAAAGAATAAATCAATTTAGCTGAGTTTAAGCACTAAGCCAAATTAAAAGTCAATCGGGCTTATCTCATGTTTTGGGGTTTTTTGTTTGTTTGTTTAGTAGGTTTTTGATGCTCAAGGAAGCAGAACTATATCAAATCTTATTCTTGTGATTATGTTCTTCTTTCAGCTTCAGCAGCTGAGGTAAATTGCTCTTTATACCTACCTGTAATAACAGAGTAGGAAATCATAAATAACCTTGATTATGCACAAAAGTCTCCAAATACAATTGCAATTCCAGACACCCCATAGACAAACTAACTGTAAGTGCAAAACTGTCTTTAAAATCCTATTAATATATACTCACACGGTGCTACCGAAGTCCTGAAATATAAATTTCTTTCCATTTCTCTTCTGTTCTCACCCTGTGCAGAACCGTGCGCACATTCCAGCCCACAGCCCCATTGCCAGGACAAACCAGACCTTTGCTTCCCGCTCCCTCTCGTGGTGCTGATGCCCAACAACAAATACAGGTGACAGTTCAGTTCGCACGGGTGAGCAATAGATAACACAATCTAGTGTTCATCGATGTATGTTGTTGACTTTTCTTCCTTTTTCAGTTTTATATGCTCTGTGAAATTATTACCAGACACTGAAGCAGTTTCCTGTAAGCAAATGCAAATGATAGCGCAAGCTACACAAGAAACCAAATAACAGCCTGACTCTGGTATTATTGAGAACATATTATCTCATTTTTTAATATGCTAGTTGTGTTCTGTTGTTGGCACAGCTATATGAAAAGCACTCTGTGATGTTTAATTCAAACAGATCACTTCCAAGGCACGAGAAAGCCATTTATCCAGGAAAAGAAAGCTGCATGGTTGTGTTGAGTCACAGGAGTGCTCGTGCCTCCAGACTCAGGCACCTCGTGGCATTTGGTCATTTCCAGGTAGAGATGCACCTCACTACCTCTATGTAGCAGTGCAAAGCACAGGACACGTATCTGCTGTCCTTAATTCATTTCAAGCACGAACCGTTCCTGCTCTGCTTGCACATCCCTACACCAACAAGCCGAAAGCAGCGTAAACTCACCTGCAATCCCACGGTCCTGCCAAGAGGTCTCCACATGCCCAGGGTCTCTGTCCTCACCAGCGCTGTCGGGAATTCAAACCAATCTCCCCCCTCCCTAAGGCTCTCCATGAGCCACGTGCAGATATTTCCTCGGTTCTGCCTCAAGGGGAAAATAAAACATCACAGACCCCCATGTACCAGACTGCAGAAATCTGACCTGACAGGTGGGCAGCGTCTGCTCTTCTGCTCACACAGCTCTGGCAGCAGGGAGTTACAAGACTGGAAGCAGCAGCAGCTCTTCAGAAGTGAATTAAAGGCCAGGATGGTGAAAACCTTTGCTGAGCATCATCAGAAAGGGTCAGATGGCCAAAGGCTTCATCTGAGGAAGCTGCCAAATTGAGTCTGTAGTGCTGGGTGAAGAGACCAAATCCTAGCGGGAAGGATGGAGTTCTAAGGAACTATATTGCTCATTTTCATGACATATGTGGCTTCCCTCTTGGCTCAAGACAACTAGCTCTGGTTGAGTAAGCCTTGATTACATCTAGGCAAAGAAATGCACGTGTTTTCCAAGTGCCTCCAGGCCAATGGATCAGACCCATCTCACCATATGGATCTTGATCCTGAGTTTCATTAACAAGTTTCCCTCCCAGGTAGACTTTCTTCCCCCACTCCCTTCTTTTCCTTTTATTCTTCCTCAAAAGACCCTTATCACACTTCAGTCCTACCAAAGCCTGCCAAATTCCAGGCATATAGCTCAAAGCAGAGCTAAAGTTGTGTCAGAGCCATTCTTCAGAGCAGGCAGTGGAGGACAGAGCAGCAACCACCTGAAGCTGGGAGCCTGGTACTTTTGTAGCCAAAGGTAACCCCTGTCTCATGGTTCCTCTTCCAGGGCCCTCTGGCAGATGGTGATAGCTATGAGATGACAGACGTGTTTCAAAGAACAGGCAACATTCCTACATCATGACTGTCCTAAGGTTCCAGAAGTACATTCATAAAACCTTTCTAAATTATTAATATGGGCCCCAAAATGGGACAATTCAGATGGCCTGAGATACTGTGCTGACAACAGAGAAACAGCTTAGCCAGCTGAAAGGAAAGGAACATAGCTGGGTTCCAAAGTGCTTCTAACCACTGTCTGACACTGGACAGACCCCAAAGCTAAAAATCTTTCTTCTAACTTGTTAAAAATACACCTGCATTACTGAGGTTAGACATAGGACATTTGGCAAGTCTGTGCTAATTCCTGGAACAATGCATGGAAACCAATGCCAGGCTCAGCAATGTGACACAGGGCTGTAAGGGACTTCAGGAGATGACACATGACAACCCAGCGCACGGAGACAGGAACTATCCAGAGCACACGCGCACCTTCCTCCAGCAGCCGTCATCCCGTGTCAGCGTTGAACATCTCCACCACCTGCACAGAACCGCTCGCTCCAGCACTCAGCCAAGCTCTGTGAGCAGCTCGCTCTCTTTTCCAACATAAATCAGCTTTGCTGAAGATTCAGTTTATCTCTGCTTGTTTTCCTCTAGCAGCCATGCTGTTGCTGATTACGCGATCATTATTAATTTGCTTTTAAGAAAAAAGGTCTAAGGTCTAATACAGCAGTAGGATGAATCCCAAGCTGATGATTAATCATCCTATCTACCAGTTCCCGAAAAGACAAGTAGCCCTTAAGGAATGTCACAAAAAGCAAATATATTTTCTCTTTTATGGGCTGACCAGATAATTTAAATCTGATGTCAAGGCAGATCTTCTAAGGATATAAAACTGGATGAACTAGTCAGCCTAGAGGCAAGAAAAAAACAGACAAAACCAAAAAACTTAGTACCAGAAATTTCCCAGAGAACTGATTGTTTGGTTTACTGAGTTACAGTGATTTATCAATTATACCTTTCAGTAAAAGCATAAGAAGTGTAAGTCTGAATCAGTCACATTTTAGTTTCAGAAATGTATGAAAGATACTAATGCTTTTAATAAATCTAATAAAATTTTAACTTTGTTTTTTAGGTTCTAGACCACTTATTTATTTACATGCAAGAAGTCCAATTTCAGAACTATTCTACAACGCTGGCGCATCTGATTCCAGGTAAGTCCAAGCCCCTCCCCATCTCTAACAGCCTCCCACATCGTGCCCTCAGGAGGGAAGTGCTACAATTACCGTTTTTCTTCTGAGGCAAGAACAATCGAGGTCATCCAGTAACAGGCAGCATCCTGGTGTCTCAAATCCCACGCAAGCCTGATCACTAGAAAGATGATTTGGAGGATGTAAGTCAGTGTTAAGAAAGCTGTCACAGCACACTCAGAACCAGCAAACACCGAGGAGCATAGATACAACACAAACCAACCGACCAGCAAAGCCTGCCTATGGGTGAACATTTTGCAGGTTCCTGCAGCACAAGAGACTCTTCCCCATCAATTTTTGCAATTATTGCAATTACTGCTCCAGACATTTTTGGGGGGACTTGAATGGAACCACAGCTTCCAAAGGCAGAATCAAAGGCAAGTTAGTTAATTCCATACTACTTTGTTTCCACGGAGAACAAGAAAGTTGCATCTTTGTAATGCAACTGTATCACCACTGCCAGCCAAGCTATTGGAAGCTCAATGCTGCCCTCAGCAGAGCCAACAAACTACTACACGTAGGATCTGACCCCTGAATTGAGCACTGTTGCCGATTTACAGATGAAAGTCCGTCTCCGCTCCTCGCAGCTGTATTGACAAGCCAGACATAAAAGTGGCTAATTTTTCACTTTCAGAGGGCGCAGAGCACAGGGCCACCTCCTGTGCTGGGGAGCTCGCCCGCAGCTCCAGTAGCTCTGCAAACGCTTCCTCCCGCTGCCGAGCCAGCGAGCAGTGACTCACCGAACCGAAGCGCCTACCAGCAAACCAAGCTGCCCAGCCTGCTGACTTTTCAGCAGAGATAACTCAAACAAGCCAACGTGTATTGTTTTAGAACCCATATCTCATTTTAATTAAGGCTAGACACTTCCACCTAGCTTCAAACTGTAACCACAGCCAAGCCTATTAGGGCAGACAGCAGCGCGCTGCTCGACACGAGGTGTGGCCGGCAGCTCTCCTCCACCCACGCAGGGAGCTGTGTCTCCTGCGCCTCCTGCCAGGGCTGTCCCCACTGCGGGTTCGCGCCCAGCCGTGGCCGGCCAGGCTGCAAGGCCCGGATCTGCCCTCGTTAGCGACTCATTTACGTGTCACCCGTGCTGGGCGGGGGAGAAGAATCCTCTGGTTTGTGGTTAGCTCCTGCCCTCCAAACGCACCGCAGGACGTGCCCGTCCTCTGGCTGCACGGGGGAAATGGGACACGGGAGAGCTTTCTGGAGGGCCTGTGCAGTTTTGTAGAAGAGCTGTTACACCAAAGAAAAGGCTGCCTATGAAACCCCATCTATACAGCCCCCCAAAACAGCCACCCCAGATTTAAAGCAATGTGATGCTGTCACACCCGTTTTATGAAGGACATCACTCAACTACTCGTACAGTGGCAGCTGAGGTCACTCTCAGCACCAAGACTTTCGAAAGATAATGGCCGTAAACACGTCTTGCATACCTCCTTAAAACTACCAACCGAGTTGTGCAAAGTCACAGACACTTACTGGCTGTACTTGCATTCACTTCCCAGCCTCTGAGAAGGAACAGGAAGCAACTCGCTGAGTTGCACCAAGTGCCACAAGGAATCAGGAATATTATTGCTCAATTACAACTTCTTTTAAACCGCATGAGAAATCAGACTCGGTGACCAACCCACTTGTCACCTCTTGAAGCAGATCGGTCCTAACGTGTTGGCTGCCTGTCAGAACAGGGTGTGCTTCACCCCCAGCCCCTCAGCAAGGTTAAAGGAAGCACAAATTTCATCCAATATCACTTGGAAGGATCCTCTGCCCTTCTTCTCTGTCATTTTCCTCTCAAGACAGAAACTACTCCTCCACCACAGTGAAGGAAGTGTGAGCAGGAAGAAGAAACAGCATAGCAACCTACCTTCAAGATAAGACGAAGGCTGTTTTAGCCGGAGGAGGGGTGATGAGCATGCTAGGTGGTTTTGTCTGTTGACACATCACTGAGGACTGCAAGTACTAAGGTAGCAAGTTTTTCTAAAGTATAAATCACATTCTACATTAACACATGGGTTTAGTTACAAATGCGATATTAAAGCTCAGTACCACGACTGTAAGTGGTGAGGAAGATGTGCTTTTTGTTACAGGGCCCAGATGACAATCAGTGACTTGGCAAACTCAAGGCTTTTCCTGAGCATTTAATTGTTATCAAGTTGCTCTGGGCACTCTCCGCTGGAAGGTTTTCTAGAAAAATCTTCTGCTTCTCCTGAGGCAGAGCTCCAAGAGCACTGACTCTGCTAGAATGGTGGAAAGATGCCAGTTCTGGATTATTATGGTAGAGAGCAGCTACAGAAACACTGCAAGGTGCTGTCAGGACTCACAGCTGTGTTCACACACACAGCCCGTAGGAAAAATAAGAACATTAAAGACTTGGACAAGAAAAACGCAGATACTTCTTTTGAACAAACCTTCATCCTACTGGCCTGTGAGGAGGGGCACCATCGCTGCTCTGATGTTACTGCGCTTAAAATAACCAGGAAAATAAAATAAATAGCAGATTGTCACTTGAGCCCACTTTAGAAGAAACTGAACACAGACTACTCACCCCAGTTTGGTAATACAGGTATCTATTTTATTAAAAAAGTTACAAACAGGTGGACTGTAGGGTTGTCTTACAAAATGACAAGAATGAATTCTACTGGAAAAAAACTTTTTACAAAGCATTATAGGTAATTGTTCCATTTTTGCACTTGTTATTCCAGATTTCACCTATCACTGATAAAGATACAGTACATTAGATACATGATGTTAGGTTACATTTTTATTTGTAGAGCCCTACTGCAGTGATTTGAACAACTCCTAAACAGATGCCATAGTAAAGACAATACATATTGCATTTATTATTAGCCTCTTACTCTAATAAGCAACTTCACATGCAATCTATTGAGGAAGCCTAAAATAACTTTTGGTCCCTTTTTCCCCCCACAGTGTGCTGAAGAAACCATCTCTCATTTTCCCAGTCCTGTCACTCTAAGCTAGTTCAAGTTTTTTAAGCTTTTTTTTTTTCTTTTTTCTTTTTTTTTTTTTTGTTTTTTTTCATGCTGAGGTCAATGAAAATGAACACTGATTTGATAACTACCCATAGGAATGAACCACTGATTCATATTAACCAACTTCTCCCCCCCTTAGACAAAGGAAAACTAAGATCTTTTATGGATTACTTTTATTTCCTATTACTTCCTTACAACCTACGAAAAAGATCAACAACCACCACTTAAAAAGAAAAATCTACTTTGAATGCAAGGTTTGGTTTAATTCTGAGATTAAAGTGCAAACCTAAGTATTAGCCTCAGCCTGCTTATGAAGTTTGTACAAACAAGGGGCGGGGGAGGGAAATTCAAGTAACCCCACAGGGAAAATAAAATAAAATTAAAAAATCAGGTGTTTCGCTACCCAAGCAGAAAACCTGGTGTCCTCTTCTTTTAAGGATTCAAATTCAACACTGAATATAGACTCAGACTCTTTATTTCTGCTAACACTGTAAAGTCAGCCTGCATTATTAACAATAAAACACATTAATGTTGAGATACTGTACCGGTGATCTTTTATTGTTTAGAATGCCATCATCCACAATACAATTCATAAGTTTGAAACTGCTTAACCTCATATATCCATCACTGCTTTTACTGGAGCTTTTCTCAAAGTTATTTAGCTATTACAGGGAAAGAATGTACAATTCTAGAAGCATGTTCAAATGACTAAAGCTGGGCTCCTAAAAACCTAGAACTTTGGTGCAGTAGGTGAGCTGCAGTTATTAAATCTCTGCAAAAAAAATTACACATTTTAAACCACTGCTAGAAAAATCTCTCATGTATGCAACATGTTAATAAAACTGAACAAAAAGATTTCATCTGTTCTTTGTACATTTTCATTCTGCTCTTTATACCTGTGTTATTGTTAAAATTTTCAAGTATTCAGAGAAAATGTCGATCAGGTAAACAATAAGGAAGGCAATGGCTGTTTAAAGCACACTTGCAGTTAGTATCACTGAAACCTGGTGCTTTTCCCCTTGTTACACCAACTTGTCTCTAATATTAAACTTGTTTATCGGGAAAAAAAATAACTAAAAAGCAATTTGTGACAGTGCAAGAAAAACTTTAACAAATATTGCTTTAAAATATTATTCAGAAAGACAAACATTAGGAAGTATAAAATGTAAAGTGATCTTATTTGCATTAGATTTACATGTGCAGAGGTCTACTAGATGTCTCTTAATGTGCCAGGCAAAGCTGAGCTGACTGATGAGGCATACAGCCCATTTTGAAGGATAAATTATCCCTTTTCAAGGCATAAAGAAGCTATTTGTAAACAAGCAAGTTTAGAAACTCAGTAGAAGGAAAAGTGTGCTGCCATTTTTCAATGCTACAATTGTAATTCTTGATTAAATGAGTTTAAGAAACCCACGATTGCAAGAAAAGAGACATCAGCTGGAGACTTTACATCCCATTCCAAGTAATCCCTATTGCCAAATCAGACCAGTTACAAACCCAATATCACAGCTGCATTTGCCAAGAAAAGGGATACTACATCCATACAACAGAGGTGCCTTCAGTATCTTTTCATGACACTGTCACACGTAAACAAAAAGTCTCAAAGAATGTCCAAGTACATTGTAGGAGAAAACTTTGCAAACAGAAATAAGCACTGATGCGAGGTAATATACAGAAGTAACCATTTGTTTAAGGCTCAATTTATTCTCCATTAAAACTCTCTTCTTTTAAAAGGCATTGAGTAGGTAATACTGAGTTTAAGTATTTAATAAATACAAGTTCAGAAATTGATTAAAGAAATCAATTAAAATATTAAAAATGAACTCTTGCATATTAGCCATTATATGAACTTAGAAAGCTATAAAAGGACTGATAGATAAAGAACAGATTTTTAAACTTATGGTAAACATGCTAAGCATTCTGATTAAGGTGTGTGGATCCTGGAGGCCACCAACCTTATGCACTTAGATGTATGGCAATGTGCTGTAATAGAGACAGGTTTACCAAGGCTCAGCTCTGCAACCTGGGCTGAAAGTTCTCCAAAGCAGCATCTGTGCACGTTTCCTCTGAGTTTTATCTGCAATTTAAACAAAATAACTAATGAAAGTCATGTTCAGTACACATTCAAAGCAAACTCAGCTTCTCCCACAGCGTGGAACAGCTTGTTTTCCATGGTGAGCTCCAAAGCCCCACTCCAAAGCAGCATTGTTGAAATTCTCCTCCTCTAATTCTGGTGATACAAGAGGTAAGCAGGTAACAACTCATTGCTATGAACTTTGTAACACCTGCCCCCGTGGGATACCGAATTGCTTCTGAAGATATGAAATACTTAGGAAATTTAATTTCTCCTGTACAGAAACACATACAGTAGGCTTTGCATTGGTGGTGAGCAGGCACTACAGCACCCACTAACATGAAGTGATGGCCTTCTGCACAAGTTCTGGGAACAGGCAGGTGAGCCAAGTAATTCAGTTCTGATATCTGAGTTCTCAGCATCCAGATCCTCTAAGTTACTACTAAAAAAACCCCTTAGCATTCATCAGATTTAGCCCCAGCAGGGACAGAACGGTAAGCCTCCGTACTCAATCAAGCACATACATATAAGTAGTCATCAATGTGACAAATACATCCTGTGAAGTGCAAGCAAGTTATCAGAAATACAAAGATTTATCTGCAGATATATCCTAAAAGCCTCTGCCGAAGCTCAGTCTGTAGAAGTCTGTCCTTCATACACATATGCTTGCACTTCATTGAAGCTTGACACTTGGCCTTTCAGGGATTTTGATGAGTCTTCTCGATTCTTGAAGTAATTCCTTCATAGGAGTCAGGTCCTTACATTACCTACTGCACCACTTCTTTTCAGCTGTTGATTTGCTCTCAATTAACAGTTTGTCACTACAGAGCGCTCCAACAGTCAGGGTTTCCCTTCTTGCCTAACAGGTCACCCCCAACATTTGGGAGCAGTACTCCTGTACTGACAGGAGCCAATAGCCAGGTTTTGCTTGCCTGTTTGTTTTCCAGCTAACAATAGTTCTCACCTACTCTGGTGATTATGTGTCCCACCACACAGCATTTTAAATAGGGAGGGTTCCTGCCCTGTCCAAACAGCAAACACTTAACAGGGATGGATTAGACCCACTTAAGAGGTGTTTTGTTTTTTCTTAGAGCACAGAAAAGGCAAACCATTTACAGTGCAGCTCCTCATCCTGCATGAGTTGGATGGATCCCAAAACTTCACCTAAATCCAGTATCCAGTGCTGTGGCCAGCAAAGAACTGCTGGGGATAGTAAGAACAGAGAAAGCAAGTAATGGTATTTTCTTTCACATGCTCTTTCAGTGTCCTTGTACTTGCAGACTAGGGACCTCTTAATTCAGATTTGTAATCTTTCCATTTAACTTGTGCTTAGTTACTACAATTAGCACCATATAGTACCTTATCTGGTTTTGCCTGCCCATGAAATTTCTATAGCACTCTCTAACTCTATTCTCTTCTGTGAGTAGGCAGGAAAGAGGGGGGTGTTAAACAATCTAGTGTGATAAATTTGGCTGTGTTGCATAGCCACACAGACCAGAAGACAATATACTTTCAGTTTTTATCCCTAAAGCAGAGTACGCTTCCTTCGAAGTGTGCTTATATCAGTTATTCATGAATGAGGGGGATAGAAATCACTAATCAGCATCAGCCTTTTGCCCCAATAGTAAGGTGTTCCCACAGCGATTAGTACCTCTGCAGAAAACTTAACACACCAGCACTGTAACAGGTGCCATATTTTAAAGAAGATTTAAAATACAAACCGCTGTCATGTCGAGAATTCAAGAGAAATACTAGAGCGAGGAACAGAGAGCAGCTACGGGAAATCTCACATCTCTGAATGCAATAATGAGGTGACAGGAGCTCACTGCAGAAGCAGGAAAGGGAAGAGGGGGAAACAGGATGCAAGAACAACGCACATTTTTAAAAGGAACTATGGGGTATCCTGGTTATGTAGTTATGTTCCATCCTTCATTTCACCCAAGGCGGCTGACTGGAACAGTAATTTTAGCAAGTGCTGCTAAAACATGTCATGAAAGAACAAATACAACATTATACTTGACAGACAGGTTGAGGTGTCAGTACCAAAAAAGAGGTAAGTGGTACTTGTTAGTTAGAACTGACACTGAAACAGCCTTAGATAAAATCAGGTCCAGCATATCATACACCTCCCTGCTGGGTTTCTTCATCAGAACTGTAGAGACAAAAACTGTTGTACTTAATTCATTCTGAACTAACTAACCTAAAGACTCCTGCTGGACATGGACTGATCACAGAACTCAGAGATGGTGAAGATCATGCCAGGACAGAGCTATAGTTTAAGCTCACTTCCTACACACAGCTTTTCAGACAGTTGGTTCCACTTCCTCAGTTTCACTTTACCTGGGAGGGGTCACTGCTAAAGCAGATGTTTGAGAAGCAGCAATTGTTCCTGGATCACAGATAAGCAGAAGAATTACAAAGCTGGTTAAAGCTATCACAGGAGACCATCAGCAGGTCTCCTACACTAGAGCACATCAGACAGAAATTATCAAGCAGTAAAGGCTTGTCATAACGTTAATGAGAACCTACACCCACTCAATCAAAGAACAAGAATAAAATGGGAGCATGGAAGAAGAAAAGATACCAAAAGTGTGAGGCTGAAATGAAAGATATGGAGGATGAAGGCTGTGAAGAGCAAGGACCAAAAATAAGAAAAGATGTTCCAGACATGGTGAGATCTGGACTGAACAGGAAGCTGCTTAGGCAGGAAAGTTTGGCACTGATGATGAGATTGCACTGTGCAGAAGCAGCATCTCCTAGAAGCAAGGAAGTATTTTGCTGCTAGAAGCTTGATGTGACACTATGAGCTAGACAGAATGAAGGAGATGAAATCTATATTACCTCAATTTCACCTTTAAGATTAAAGTTGATATTTAATGCTAAATCCAGGGGCAGACAGGTTACAAAAAAGCCTCCCTTAGAAATATCCCCTTCTGAATGTATACATTTTATGGATAGAGGGCCTGATTTTGTCAGAGTGGAAAACAGCAACCTGCACAAGATGAACCACTAGTAACCCAGGGGACTGCCACAAGCTTTGGCGTGATACGTCAAGTCCACATTCTTGTTTGTGAAGCTGCCTTAGAAACAGCCAAAACATTACACTGCTATACTATATAATTCAAGATATTAACCCTGCATCACTCCATTAAAAAAGCAGTAATTCATCTGGTCTGCTCCTTCCTACAATCTGCATGTGTTACGGATTAGCGTATGAGGAAGGACTTTGTGTATTTTTCTCTGCTCCAATACAAGCAGTTTGCTCACCTTTCAGCAAGCACACACCTCTTACATGGTGACAGCAGCCTTTCCTTATTTCGCAGAACTGGAGATAAAAACATTGTGTATTATCTTCAGTACGACACTGCTAGGGTCATGAGTATCTAAAATTTTACATTCACAAAGCACTTGATAACAATATCAAAGACAAGCTTTGAGACTTCACTCTATGACCTTGCACTCAAGATTAAAGAGGTAACGTGGTCCAAAGCTTCCGGTAATAACCTATTTTCCCTCTAGTCACTCAGACACAAAAAGCTCCTTTGACTTGAGCAAGAGCTACTAATGCGGCAGTTGGAGCCAAACCCTCAATCAGTGCAGCTCTCAAGAGTTCTTTCCCCCAAATTTCCATGTCCTCCCTCATCCCTGCACCTGCCCTCAGAGATCACATCGAGCTGTTCGCCAAGAGAGGTCCAACAGACAACTGAAGGTCTGATGGGACAGCTGGCTGCACACAGAGCATACACAGAGGATTCAAGCCGATGGTAAAACCAGACCTGCAACAGCTACAGGCAAAAACAAGAGCAGAGGGGTCCAGAACCGCCTTGCACAGGAATGACAGCACTGCTGCATGCAGGGGAGGAGCAGATGCATTTACACCATCAGGTGAAAAAGGTACTGACAACAACCACCAAGCGTGCGAAGGGCCAAGAGCAGCTATCCTTGCGGAAAAAATAAAAACCAAAGCAATGCCCAAGACAGGGGAAGGTTTATAGATGCCCCTCTGAACATTCCACTCTTGCCACACCTCTGATGAGTCACAGGGAGAGGAAACAGTCGGGCACTGGGATGCCATTTTATAGTGTGTTCTCTGGTCTGGAGATTTCACTTGAAAAGCACTTTGCACATGCCCTTGACTAGTACACATGGGCTTCAAGCCACTCCTCACAACTCAGGGTGGTTCTCTTTTAAATTTCTTCCACTGAAATGTACTCGAAGTACATTCAGTTTCTGTACCATAGATTTTTTTTTTTTAATATAAGCTCAAAGTCTTCTTAGCAAAACTATTAGGAAACTTGGTCACAATAATCCCATCGAACTCCAAAGTAATTCCCATTCCTCGAAAATAATTCAGATACCAACTACAACCAAGAATGAAACCCACTGCAACATCACAAAACATTATTAAGGATAATGCAATGTCATATATGCAATGACACTCAAAATAGGTGCTGATGAGATAACCTGTCTCGTAAAATTGCTGCAACTAAATGTAGCGTTCCCTGACTAACCCTACTGAACTAATGCGACAAATCCACTTGACTCGAGTAATCATGTGCAACCAAATGCACAAGCTTCTATCTCTTTTGGAGGAAGGCTACCTCCAGGTTAGACTCCTTAATTTCAGACTCTCTGTCACGCTTTATCTGCTTAATTAAACAGCATGATTATGCACCTCAATTAGTTATGACTGCTCCACCAACCTGCTCTGTATGGCCATGATTGAGGTTTTTCTTAATTTCTCTCACTGGACGACGCAAGTTGTACAACACTGATCTTGTTTTTCAGGCAGGGAGGCATAGTTCATTTGCCTGACGATCTCCGCAAACAGTTCATCCACCATTGTTTTGCTCTTGGCTGATGTCTCCATGAAGGGACAGCCCCACTCCTGAGCCAGGGCTCTACCTTCTGCAGATAAGACCTCCCTCTCCGACTCCAGATCCACTTTATTCCCCACTAGGATCAGGGGAACTTTCTCGTATCTCTTCACCCGGACAATCTGGTCCCTCATCGGCTTGATATCCTGATCAAACAATCCAATTGGTTAGTATGGGTAAACAATCACATGAAATTACTACATAACCAGATTTTAATAACCCTCACACACAACTGAACATTCAAAACACATCAGAAGCCTTCTTAAATTCATGCAGATCTAGAACTCAGAGGAAGTTCACTATTCATTTTTAACAAAAGATTATTAATTTTATATAAATGCATACATATTTTATAAAACGTATGCAAATATACAAACAGAAAGTGACTTCTGTATTCTAAGAGAGAGTTTTGCTTCAGCTAGAGAAAGAAGCAGCAGAGCTGCTTTGAAAGTTGATTGCAGTTCTCTGAAAAATAAATATCTGAAGTCGAATGACCTGTACCATTACACCATCATTTAGGAAGCTTGTGTTTAGTTTACAGCTTGAGAAAGCTTGTAATTTAAATGAAGTCTTCTCACTTCTTAGAATAATTCATTGTGAAGACATTTAATCACATGTAAGTAATCAAATTAGATGCTGTAAAGAGATTTTATTACCTAGAGATGCATTTATTCAAGTCTGAGCTAACACTGGGAATTTACACTTGGAAGTCTGAGTCAGTCTCCTCTGCCCCCTGACCGTTTTGAGTTACTATCAGCACTACTAAGTTCTACAAATTCTTGCATAGTTCTGAGACACAGCAAATTAAGCATTTGAAGTTACCACTGTGTAAAAGAACTGCAGAGAGTTGTTACACCTACAAGCTGCAGAGTAAACATGCTATGGACAGACAAAAATCATTAAATATTAACAGGGTGGACTACTGACTGTATGTCCATTCCTTGAATAATGGGGACTTGCTGGTCCCCAAAATAAGTGAAAACAAGGGGAGAAGCATCCCAATGTCATTGCTGTTGTTTTCCAAAGAAAGTATGTCTTCAGCTTGCATATGGGCTATTTCGAGGCCTCTGCTCAGATAAAGCTTAGCCTTCAGCAGAAGCAAACATACTGCTTCAGTGGGGGTGTGCAAGGTTTTGCCAAGTAGCTGGAATGCAACCAACTCAGCAACTGAAGCCAATGTAGTAGTTGCATGCAGTGCGCTGCATGCAGTGCTGCTAAATCCACTTATTCCCCATAAATAAAGCCTCATTTCTAGAGGCATCTTGGATGAGTTACTGGCTAAGATATTTCAAATTTTTGGAGAGTTTTAATGGTAGAAATGAAATCCAGACTGAAAAATTATCACATATGACTTGCTTTTTCTCTCCAGTACACCACCTTCTCTGTGAAAACATCGAGCTTATGCTGGACAGGAATACATCTGAGGGGAAGGGGGTGCAAAATAGCAGCTTACTTAACAAGTCACAACTGCAGAACAATAAGACTCTCTTCAAGACCAACTGAAGAAATAGGCCTTTCAAGAAGGGGGCGGGGGGGGGGAATGGGGAAGGAAAAAAAAAAAAAAAAAAAAGAGGAAGTCTCGGTTTTAATATGGAGTAATTTCTTCATAAATTGGGATTGCCAAAAGATTTCTATGCGGGAAATGTGAGTGGGTCATTGTTTTCCAACACTGCATGGGATTTAACATGGTGGTACCCTAACAAGTACCAGCAAAGCAAGGAGCTTCCCCCTCGGGCTGGTAAACGTGCCTTCGAGCAGGGCATTTTCCCTTTGGCCCCTTCAGAGACAGAGCGCTTACACCCACACATGGCTGACCCTAAACCCTCCTCCTCGGCCCAGCGCCTTCCCCAGGGCAGGAACGGCTCTGAGGAGGGTCCAGCCGCCTCCCCGCCGGGTTACCTGGAAGGACTGCTGGTTGACCAGGCTGTAGACGAGGATGAAGCCTTGGCCGTTTTTGATGTAGAGATCGCGCATGGAGGCGAACTGCTCGGTCCCCGCAGTGTCCAGGATCTCCAGCACCGACGGGGACGAGTCCACCTCGATCTCCTTGCGGTAGAAGTCCTCGATGGTGGGATCGTACTTCTCGATGAAGGTCCCGGTGACGAACTGCACCGTCAGGGCGGACTTCCCCACCCCCCCGCTGCCCAGCACCACCACCTTGTACTCCCGCATCGGGCCCCACAGCCGCTCGCCGCTCCCCCGCCGGGCCCGGGCCTAGGGCAGGCGGCAGCGCGGCCCTCGCATAGCCCCGGCCCGCCTGAGGAGAAGGGCGAGGCCCCGCTGCTCCCGCGCCGGCCTGAGGGGGAGAGACAGCCGTTAGGGCCCAGACAGCCCCAGCGCCGCCGCCGCCCGCCGCCGCCCCGCTCCTTACCGCCGCGCCTCACTCCATCCCGCCGCGCCTCCGCCGCGGGAACCGCCCGGCAGCGGCCGCCCCCGCCCGGAAGGGTTACGCTGCGGCACCCGGAGGCGCGCCCCTCCCTGCCGCGCTCCCCGGTCCCTTCCGGCGCGGAGCTGCGGCCGGGCCCCGCCCCGCGGCGTGCTGCGTCACCGCGCTGCGCAGACGGAGGGGACGGCTTTGAGTGAGGCACCGGAACGGCCCCGCCGCCTCCGGCATGGGGACGGCTTTTCGCGTGGCACCTGCCCGGCCGCGAGCGGGACCCGCCCCAACATGGCGGGCGGTCCCCGAGCTGTGCGGCCGCGCAGGGCGTCCCCTCCCGCCAGCGCGGGGCGTCCCCTCCCGCCAGCGCGGGCCGGCCGGGCCCGATCCCGCCGCGGGCTGCGGGGCCGAGCTGCCCGCAGCGTTTAAATCACTCTGAGTCACAGCAGAGGTTCTATTTAAAAGGTGGTTTTCTTCGAGGAGCGCGGTGGCCGACTCCTGCTCGGTGCTCATTAGAAGCTGATTTTGGGGAGGGCAGGGCCCCGCCGGGGTGGCTGCTGGTGATACCGTAAAATCGGCAAATAAACTCTTAAAACCACGTTTTGGGGATTTAAAAGTAGCATTTCTTAATCAGCACCGGGAGTGTCCCTCCATATGTTCGCCACCCACCAGCTGGTCATACATAGCTTATTCCTTACAATTCTTAACAACCATTAACATATTCTACGTCTATTCTAACACAAGCTGAACGTTTAAACAATTCTAAGTAACATTCGCATGTTTCTCAGTTACTTCTCAGTTACCTGTTTTAAAAGAACATGTCCTAAATCTGTGTCAGTTTTAAGAACAGGGTATGATTACTAAGTGCAAACATTCTATGGTTACGAGGTCTGCTTACACAGGGTTGGTTGCTGCCTTAATATTCCCCTAAACTATGAGTTCTATAATTCCTTAAAATACAGTCTAACAATTAGAAATACAGATGTCACTGGTGCGGTGGCACTGGCGGTCACCGGCGGGGACAGGGGCCACGGTCGCGGTGATTTACACGTCTGGAAGTGCGCTGGGGATAAAGCGGACTGATAAAAGGAGTTCCCTCTACTTACAGGCTTTGTCCTGTCACGGCTGCAGCGAAAGGCACCAGATGTCGCAGCTCGGCTGCACGAAAAGCCTCCCGGAACCGGCACCAGCTCTCCCAATAAACCAGGGAGGTGGCTCCGGGGTGCTCGGTCACTCGGGCGGCTTCGTGACTCCAGCAGCAGGTGTCAGCAGGGGACCGGGCACAGGAGCCACCGGGGTGCTCTCCGGTGCGCATCCCCTAGCACTTTGGGTATTACCCCGGTACTTCCCCCATCAATGAACTTCCCCCGTTGTTAAAAGGAAGTAACTAGAAAGAACAAACAGCTGTTTTCTTTTGAAGAGAAGCTGCTAAATTAAAGTATGCTGTGATTAAGTTACAAAAGATTACCCATGATTAACCAATTGACACGATGCTTTCTAACCACCTGCAAAACGAGGGGATATTTTTCAAGTTTTAGATCCTTCTGCATGACAAGAGAGAGAAGATTAAGTAATACATTGTTTAGAAGCAGAATGCTTAGCTTATGTTTGACTAATAATTAATAAGTGTATTGTAAGTAAGAAACGAAACAATTATAACTAACTTCATAAATTATTTCTTAGTACAGATGTATTGTATGTTAAAAAAAAATCCCAAAATTGTAATGAATATGTAATAATTGTGTGAATATAAGCAACGCAAGAGCATCCAGTCATTGGAGCACTTATGGAAAATAATTCCCCAGTGCTGTCAATAAAGAATGCCTAATTAACAGTATAATTGACTCTGCTATTAAGTTTATTTCTCCGTTTCACTTTCTAAAATAAAAGCCCCCAGTCACTTCAAACCCACCTCAATCATTTGCATGAAGCATTCCCACCCACAGGAGAAGCTGCCCCCTAGTACAACTAAATTTGTTTCTGGGCACCAGGTTGCTGCTTCTGCTTCTGCTGCGGAATTTCAGCAGACACGTGTGAGACGCAGGATCTGTCCCTCTCCCTACGCGTCACCTGTTTGGTTGCAAGTCTGAGCCAGGCACCGCTGTCTGTCCACAATGTCCATCCCGCGCTGCCAGCGGGCCCTGGAGAGGTGCCTGGTCAAGGCTTAGCATCACCTAAAGATGCAGACAAGGCACTGTGAGGTGGCCCTGCTAGTGGCTACTTTTGCAAATAGCATTATTTTATTCACTTTATTGCCATAAAGAGAATATGTCCATTATGGGGAAAGCTCAGTGAGGACTTTTAGCCACCAGAACAAATCTTACATAAGTTACACCAAATTTCAGTCACTCTTCTTCATTACATGTAAGTAATAGCCACTCTCCTTCCTTTGCCATTGCCTCCCAAATTGTTTTGTCAAGTGAACTGCTGACATGAGGCAGATGTGCCTGGATGGAAGATGATATTCATGAGGCTGGTGAATCAGCTCAAAATTGTAAAAAGGTGAGCATTAAACCAGGCTGCCTCCCACTTCAACCCTATTATAAATTATGAGTAGTTCCAAAGTACCTAATGCACTCAAGGTGCTCAGGATAAAGGAAAGATGCAGCCTCTCACAGAGGAGCTTCCCGTCTAATTTTAACCATGACACAATCAGTGACAGTGACAAAAGGGGAGGAGGGAGAAAGGGGGCAAGGGAGGATGAGAGTGGCAATAATAAGATTACACGGTCACTTAGGTTCATTATGTGCGTGTCTTTGTGGCACTGCTGGTCCATTATGTTTGTGATGGGTGAGGAATGACTAAGGGAGAATTGGGGCAAAGAGCACAGCCATGGGGCAAGCAGAAGAAAAAACAAATACATTTTGATGCAGTTTAACTTCACCAGTGATGCCTCGCTCCTGGGCTGAGTGGACAGCCCAAGCAGGTGGGTGTGGGATGGGAAACCTGGACTTTTTTTTCTTCTCCAGGTCCTTGGTGTATAATCAGTATCCCTTTGGATTCCTGGAGATTTATTTCCCAACTCACAGCACTTTATACTTGGCCTTAGATGTTGACAGCTGAAAAAAAATAGCCTGATCTCAAAGTGCACCAGACTCTTCATTACCCTTAAGGCGAGTTGTTCCCTTCATTAAACACTTTGCACAGCTACTTCACCGCCTTGTAGGCTACCATGTACTTGGAGCCACAAAAATAGCTGGTGATGTAGAAGGTTTCGAAACTCCGGATGGGAATATCTGCTCCTGCCATAAATGGCTAAGCCCAGAGCTGGCCACGCAAGTCACCTCCTGCGATACGGCTGCTCCGCCACTCCCTCGCCTCCGTCCTGCTGAGATGTGGCACATCCTGGCTCAAAGTCCTGATTTAATGTCTGCTGCCACTTTCTCCCTGGCTCCTGGCAAGGAGAAAGGTGCAGGCCTCAGCACTGCCCCAGGAGGGTTTGCCCTCTCTCAGCAAAACAAACCTCCCAAATGAGCATCTCGGCAGGATTTGATTGCTGCCAGAGCAGCTCTGTGCTCTTGATGGACTCAGCTGCTCTATGCCATGCCTGCAGTCAGCAACAATAAAGCGGGGTCTTATTAAATTAACCTGCTAAGACACAGATCCTGCAGGGATTGTTCAGGAAACAGACAGATGGCACAAGCAAGAGCCAGGAATAACTGCAATCGCCAATGTGAGAGACGGATCCTGCCTGGTGCTGTGTCCAGCAGGGAGGCAGGAGGGAGGGCAGGCAGCACCCTGTCCTGCAGAGCCAGGCTGAGGAGGTGGCAGAGGAGCAGCCCCAAACTCTGGAGGGACTGAGGAGTCTGGAGCAACCTAGTGTGGGACTGCACTACCTCCCACCCTGGTGTGGATGCTGCCTGGCTGCTGCTGCTGCCTCTTGCAGGGTGTCCACGCTGTAATCATCAGCCAGTTTGCTGTTGTGACTCACCGTGTCTGCCCGAGCTATAAACTGGGTTTTTCTTGCCAGGAAGCCCGCATCAGGCTGCGAGCAAAGGCGGCTGGGTAGATCCGCAGCAGGGCTAGCCTGGATTTCACCTCTGGCTGGGCACATCATTTGCGTAAATACATGCAAAACCAGCTTAAAACCCAGTGTCATTTCTTCTCCGCCCCTTCCAGAGGTTTGGTAATCCACTTATTGTGCTTTATGGTGTTCAGCCTGTAAGCTGCAGGGTAGGGACTGACTCCTTGGGGCTCGTACGGCTGCCGGAGCACTGGGGGCTGCTCTCACATGCGGCTCTTTCAAGGAGGTCCTGTTGTACCAGTCACATAGACTTAATGACAGCTTTCGATTTTGGCTCTGCCAGATGACAGTGAAATATGTCTTAGGGGTTGGATGTGTTCACCTGGCCCAGACTTCTAATTCTGGGCTGTTTCAGGCAGTACAGCCTGCAGAGATACTTTTCTTCTTCACCAGCTTTTCCTGTCAATGTAGAGATGACTCAGAGGCAAATTCTGAGGCCTTTTCTCAGAAATGTCTTATTTCTATCATTTGTCAGCTTTTAGCCATTACTTTAGTAGCACCAAAAGGCATGCTGGCTCTTAAAATAGTTAAAGGACATTTTCCAAAGCAATTATTGATTCTGGGGTAGAAGTGGGGCTCACAAAACAAGGAGGTTATTTGGATTTCTGAGAGGAGAAGCATCTCTCTTAGCTCCCCAGCCACGGTACCTTGTCCCAGGAGCTGGTTGTTGCTGATGAGCAAGGGAAGATGCTGCTGCTACACCCTGCCATGCTCCCCAGGCAAAGCTTGTGGCTGTGATTGCCGTTTCCCGAGTCACCGGAGTGTCTGGGCAGCAATGAGTCCCTGCTCCGCGCAAGGATGCTGGTGATGCAGTGAGAAAGCTGGTTTCACGGGTCACTCCTCTTCCTATTTTCTCCAGAGATGGAGTTGTCTCCTCATTGCCCTTCATGGTCTGAGCTGATATAATCTGTTCTGCAGTGCCCGGGAATTGTCTCCAGCAGTCGCTCACCGTATTCATGTTGGGCTTGCGCTGAGCCACAGCTTGATGGTTCCCAAAAAGTGGCCCGTCCTCCATGTGCACGACATGATGCCAGCACAGCACGTTCTCCTTGGGCTTCTCAGAATTTCCTCAAAGGTGATGGGACAGGCCTGTCCTCAAACTCATCCTTATCAAATCACCAACACATGTGACAGCCTCTCCCTAGAAATATATATACATGCATATTATAAAGTTTCTAACCAACATTGTTGTAGAGTAAAACTGAAAATACAGCTCCTTAAGGCTCAAAAGCCAGAAGGCAACAGTGAACACATAAACCAAACCTGTTGCTTTAAACCCCAAATGAAAATAAAGGAGGAGGGAAGGTAAATATACTGTCAAGACGTATTTTTAAGATTCGTGAAAATAAAGCAATTTTAAACTGATGTCTAACAGAAGAGTTCCCATTCACTTTTAAAACTCCATGGGTTTCCCCTTTTTTATTATATCCCTGCAGTATTTGCAATTGAAGTGCTACAGAAAAGTGCAAACCTGTACATGAAATGTGCTAGCAAAATGAAGCAGCCAACAATTAATTAGAGTGAGAATCTCTGCTTTATTCCCATTGCGGAGAAAAAGAAAACATAAAATTCAGCCCAAAGGGGGAATGGAGAAAATACTTTAATATGATGTTGATCTTAATAAGCAAAAACATTTCTTCTTTTTAATAAATTAGTTTTCACTTGAAGATTTTCTCGTAGCAAGGTGACAAGTATTATCCCAAATTGTTAATTCCTCGGTGCAGACTCCAGCGCTGAGCTCATTAAAGCGTGCTGGATCCCCAGGCGGGAGCTGCCAGGTTGTGCGATGACCTGAGACCATTACAACCACGGTGCGGTGTCATCCCCAGCCCTGGGACAAACAGCGCCACTGAGACGGCCGAGCGCCTTGTCAATTCGGTGACATGGGGACATTTCTGCTGAAATACTGGTGCTTCTTGCCTGGGACAACCCGGTGCATCCCTCCTGGCTGGGGTGGGATGCACACACACACAAGTCAGGTCCTGGCAGAGCTCATGGCATGTGGAAGCTGTTTGCGAGGTGGGCAATGTCACTGTCACCAGCTGCTGGGGGGTGGCACATCCACACGGCACGGCCTCGCTCACCCATGGATGGCACTCGCTTTCCCACCCATTGCTTTTCCCCAGCACTGCTGAGGACACAGACACAGTACAGAATCACAGAATCACAGAATGGTTGGGGCTGGAAGGGACCTCCAGAGATCATCTAGTCCACCTCACCTGCTAAAGCAGGCTCACCCAGAGCAGATCACACAGAAATGTGTCCAGCAATGTCACCAGAGAGTCCCCATGCCAGGCACACATCCTCAGACGTGGGTCTCACGAGGGTCGAGGCAGGTCACGGGCTGAGATGCTTCTGGAGGAAATCAACGTGAGGCTGGAGGAACAGGCTTTCCAGACAAGTGTGTCGGCAGAGCCGTGAGCAATGGCCAGCCAGGCAGCGCTTCTCCCCAGACTGCATTTACAACAAGCGAATAAAACTGTCTGCGAAGCGAGAACACTGCGAGCTCATTACGAGACACTTTATCAGCCTTCTTGGCAAAGGAGGCTGATGGTGCAAAGCTGTGTGTCCTCCGTGCCTGAGCCTGTCAGCTCCCCTGGAGATGACACCCGTCTGCTTGGAGGCAATCCAGGCACCAGCGGGATGAACAATATTCAAGAAACTTTTGGACAACTCGTGGGGTCAATTTTGGGGTTGTCATATGCAGGGGCAGGAGCTGGACTCAATGATCCTTGTGGGTCCCTTCCAACTCAGAACATTCTATGAGGGACTTCGCACCACCCCAGGAAGGCGCAGCCTGGATAACGTGTGGCACCCGTCACCATCACCCAAGAGAGCTGAACCAGCAGACTCCAGAGGCTGGCTGCTCCAGGAGCCCAGCACGGGAGCCACAGGGTTAAAGTGCTTGGCCGGGGAAGGTCCTTGGAGGAGAAAAACACTGAAACTGCTTAATTAGAGTATTCACGTTGGAGGAGGTTGCACCACAGTTAATTTCTCAACTTGAAAAAAAACCAGAATTAATATTTGCCAGCCAGCCAGGACCAGAAGCAGCGGGGGCTGTCAACAGCCTTGCTGGGGCTCCCTGTGCTGGGGAGGACTCCAGAGATCTCTGCCGGAATTGCCCACAGTCTTTAGTATTTTCTTCTGCAGTTTAAGAATTTGCTCAAATTCATTTTGTGGATAAAAGCTAGTGATCCAAACCCCAACTATATCTCTGCCTTCAGCAGCAAGGGGCTGCTGGCTGGTTTGGTTTTGCAGAGCAGCGCTTTGGTATTTCAGAGAATTTCCTAATTTGCGCAGCCTGGAGAGGATCAAACCCATGGCTGGTGACAGCGAGCGTGGCTCTGACAGGGCCAAGGCTCCACTGCCTCCTTCATCCATGGCCATAGATGTCTCAGCATCAGCAGCCCCCGGCGAGCCCGGCGGTGCCGGTGCCGGGAGAGGATGCTCTTTCCTCTGCCTGTGCCATGGCAGAGCTGTGGGCAGGTCCGGTGTGGGGCTGTGGACCCAGGATACTGTGAGAAAAGTGCTGAGGCTCATCCCTGGGCTTGTCCTCATCCGTGGGCTGGCAGCTCTCCTTGATCTGGTCCATCTGCCTCATCCCTTAGGCTTTTCTCATCTCCTGCTTTTTGCTTTTCTAATCTTTCCACCAATATTTAATCCCATGCCAAATTCTTCCCCATCCTCTTAAAATTCTACAAGTATCTTTTTTTTTTTTTTCTTTATTTTTAGCTTGTCTGTGTAATTGCAAAGCAAAGCATCTCGAATCCCTCTGTGTTTAATCTTCATACCTTGTACCAGCACTATGTTCTGATCACTTAAACATAAGTTCTTTGTGTATTATGCCTGGTGACACAAATTTTTGCATGTTCCCTAGAAAGAGAATCATCCTCCATTAGCCAGTGCTTTGCAGTGAGTGAAAAGGGATGGCGCAGCAGGAGCAGAGGCAGCAGCTGAGGGTCCCCACCCTGTGCTGCACCTCAGAGTGGTGCTGGTGCCTGAGCTGAGCTGGGGTTTCTTTCCCGGCAAGATCCAGTTGCTCCTCAATGCCCGCGAGCAAAAGGCTTCGACATCCTCCATGAACGCTGCACCAGGTGAGGGCTGGTGTGCGGCTGGGCTGCTCGGCTCTGCGGGTCCCTGCCATCCTCCCGCTGGCCGGGCGGCTGCCACTGTCCCTGGTGTCACCAGCCAAGTCTGAGCATGATGGCAAATGGGAGAAAAAAGCCGCTTCCTCGTGCACAGAAACGCTGCACCAAGAGCAGAGAAAATTGATCTCTGGCTGCTGAGCCTTTCTAGCACTTTGTGCTGCTGAAAGGAATAATCGAGCCCAGCCCTGGAGAAGACAAAGATGGAAAGAAAATAAAAGCTTTCCCCATCAGGATGATTTCTGCCAGGGATTTGGGCCTTCCCTGGGGACCCCAGTGTGGGTTTGGGGAGAGGATGTGCTGGGGCCACTCTTGTTCCTGGGGCTGGTTCAGCAGCAGCTCCCATGAGCATGGGACCCACAAGGATCCTGCAACACCACCAGCAGTTTGAAATCTGGATCTAACACTCCATTTTCTCAATGATTATCGGACAAAAGAAAAACACACACCAAAAAGGAGTCTGGAGTGGCTCCTCCTGCTCCCGGCAGCACAGCCTGAGCTGGCCCAGCCCCAGCTTCAGCTACTTGCAGTCCAGGGGACACACATTTTGGCAGGCAGCCCCCGGCCCCATCCTTGCCAAGCTGCCCCACAGTGGTGGGGAGAGCTGTGGCACCGCTGGGCACCTGTGAGCAGAGGTACAGGGGGACAACCGTGTCCCCGCGCTGGACCAGGGGAGTGGAGTTGTCACCCCAGCCCCAGGCGAGCACTGCTGGAGGGATGCTCCATCATTCGGTGTCCTGTAGAAGATGCAGGTCGATGAGGCTGGAGGTGGGGAGAGGCAGAGGAGGAGCGATGCAGCTCAGGCTGGAGCAGCTCTCCCTCCCCGCTCCTGCCTGTGGGCTGCAGCCCTGCGCCAGGACCGGCCGGGCTGGCTGGCTGGTAGTGGGCGTTCATGACTCATTATCCCTGATCACCATCCGATGACACATTTACTGCCAGCAGGACGGGCCTCCTGCCAGCACAGCAGCCCCGGAGCCTGGCAGGAGGGTGTCTGGGCTCTGCCAGCAGCCATGCTGATAAAGACAGGCTGGGAGGTCCCCGGCTGCAGCCCTGGATGCACAACCCCACGTGTGCCCCGCTGGGCGGGTGATGGGGCAGACCAGGTCCCTCTGTCCTGGCTGCACGTGCCCCAATAGTCAGGGTGCGAGCACAGGGCTGGCTGCAGGTGCCGGACCTGTGCAGGCAGCACCTGGCAGGGTACGGGCAGGTTGGGGAGCCAGCCCAGCATCCTCACCTCCCACAGCACCCACCCGGCTCGTCCCAGCATCCTGGCTCATGGTGCTGGGCCCACAATGACAAAATGCCTTTAAAACACTCTTTATTAAGCAAGAAATGTGACTCTGCTCCCCATGCCAAGCCCTAATACAGTGCAGACCTAAATAGAGCACTAATGCGAAAGCTTAAAGGATTTCCCATAATTGAGCGAAGCTGGCAGAGGGGCAAGAGCCTGGCGGGGGAACTGCAGCCCACCTCCCTCCCCAGCACGGGCCAGCCTCTGCCCAGCACCGCTGGTCCAAATCCAGCTGCAGCTCCCACCCATGGACTGCATGACATGAGGAATTAAAAAGTCTCCCAAGACCTCATCCTGCCCAGCCTAGAGCCCCAATTCACGCTTGTTACCCTGTCCAAAATCCCCTTGATTAATGTAAGAGCAGAAGTCGGATTGCCATGTGTGAATTCCCGCCTCCCGAAGTCACCCCCATCTGGTGCAGGACCGGGCACATCCAGCTCCCAGAGCCCAAAGGATGCTCAGAGCAGGGGAGCTGCTGAGCCAGCACCCGCTCCCCCAGCACACCCCGACATCCAGGGCTGAGGAGACCGCCAGCACCACATACCCCAGCAAATACACAGACTTATCTCTGCATTACTCCTGCCTTGGTGCTGCCGTGCATCAGCTCTGAGAACAGCGCTGGTTTAATGTGCTGTGTCCCATGTCTCCTCACCAGCGCGGCAGAGTGTGACCCTCAGGCAGGCTCACCTCGCAGGTGGCCGGTGGCATTGACCCAGGCTTGTGTTTCTGCAGGGGAAATCAAACAGTATTTTTCTTCAATGGGAGTTTTTCAGAGGCTTTGCAAAGTACCTGCGAGCACCTTTGTTTTGGCGCAGGCACATGTGCACCGAAACACCCCCCCAGCACCCCCCTGCACCCAGATGTGATCGCTGGGAGCTGCTCCCAGAGCCCGCACTGGTGGGGCTGCAGGGTGAGCAGGGACGCCAGCGGGGACGCCAGCGGGGACACAGCCACAAAGCCCTCTGCCAGCTGGAGTGAAGGACCTACAGGAGCTGCAGCAGAAACACCGCCACGGAGATCAGCTGAATTACGGTGGAGTAAAGCTTTAAAGCAGAAGCTGCATCGATTACAAACACAGGCTTCGAGCGTGCGAGGGCTGCAGAGGGGAGGAAGGCAGCAGCTCCCTTGGGAAGGCGCAGATAACATTTACGAGCAAATAATTTACATGCACTGTGGAGCAAAGCAAAAATACCTCTGCGCAACCCAGCTGCAGCTCCAAAGAGATGAACAGTGCAGCAGCATCGGACCACGGGCTCCCGCCCGGCTGTGTGATCCTCGCTGCGGCACCGGCGCGGCTGTCGCGGTGCTGTCACCTCGGGGCTGGATTTACACCTGCTGATCCGGGGCAGCAGGAACAGCCAGGGACAGGACGGAGCGAGCTGCTGCTAAATGGACTGGCATGGCAGAGCCTCCCTGAAAAAGACAAAATGAGGAGCAAAGGGCAAAGGAATTTGCAGCAAACGTCTTCCAGCTAAGCCAAGCCTGTCCAGGAGTCTGTCAGAGCTGGCTTGCTGGGCACTTGCTCCTCCAAGCCCATCCCCATGGCCTTCAGGTCTTTCCATCTCTGTGCAGGTCCTCTTGCCCACAGACATCCCAGAGAACTTCCAGGCCCTCCACGGGGATCATTTCTTTAGGATGTGCTGCCGTTTTAGAGATGCACTGGAGGCAGGGTCGCACCTGGACTGGAAGGGGGACATTGGTCCAACATCTGCAACAACAAGAGGAAACAGGCGGGTCCTCATGCTGCCCCATGTGCTAACATGGCCCCTCCTGGGAAAGGTTAACCCGCTGCTAGTGTTGGAGAGGGTATTTTAGATCCAACTCATCAGGGATTAGCCAAACATTTATTTCTCCAGTCTCCTTTTTCTCATAATAAGTAGATCTACTTACCCAACACTAAGTCCAGATTGAATAAAAACTGGCTTTGGACTACAGAGGCCCATCTGAATATGGAAGAAGCCTTGAAAAGCAGTTTTTCCCCCCCATGTTTCCCACTCAAACTTCAACAGATGAAGAGCTAAATGGAGATTCTTATTAAACTTGGCTTTCCTGCACAAACGTGCCCCAGTGGAGAGGAAGATAAACTGGGTGCTGTAATCCAAATGACACATGCCATAAATACAGTATTCTGCATAGTTCACTCAGATTCTTTAATCCAACTTCACCTATGAAGCGGTTTGCAGCAGCTCCTCCTGTGGCTTCCGCAAAGGGGCCCCAGGTGAAATCCCACATCCCTGGCACAGGGAGGCTGTTCAGCCTTGAAACACAATTTAAAGTTTCTTCTTAATGGGCCACCCTTGAATTTCAGCATTAGTGCGGGACTCCCATCCCCGCGCGAGATGCTTCTCCCGCGTGGAGCTGGTGTCTCCAAGCAGCCAAGGCCCAGCCCTTCCCGCGGCTCCGAGGAAAGCAGCCCCAGCAAGCCCCGGCCCCGTCCTGCACAGAAAGCCAACCAGAGGAAAGGTGGCAATAAAAACTTGTGACTAACGATTCAGGAAGGATCCCATCCTTCCACAACATGCGATGCTTAGAAAACTTTCAGTTCTCCCTCCTTTTTTTTGGCTTTAAAACCAATTCAGACCTTTAATTGTGCCATCAGATGAGGCAGGAGTCATTTATAGAAAAAAGCCCTAAGTGGCCTTGACACACAAATGGAGTCAATTAACCTACAAGTCAGGGAAAGAGGTTGATGAAAAAGGAGCAGTTATATAATTTGTTCTGGGCTTGTTCTGCCTTTTCTCAAAGTCAAGGGCTTGTCCTACTAAGGGCGATGGGGAAGAGCTGCATCTGCAAAGCCTCCTTGCCGCACCACTCCTGGCGTCGAGCTGTGCTAGCGGACCTGCATCCCCTGAAATACTTCAATTTTAGAACTCCTAATTCCCCCCCCGGGGTCAGATTCTCAAACTCTTTTGGGCAAACATCCGATGATCCCTCTTGTGCTGTGCTCCTCTCCTGCGTGTGGGCATCAAACCCCTCGTTGCACCATCTGGGCTCACCCTTGGTGTCCCGTGTGGCAGCAGCCTGGGTGCTGAGGCCAGATCACCATGCAGATGTCGGCAGAGTTAAGTTACTCGCATCTTCAGGGGCTTCCCGACGTTGTGTTCTGCTGCCCGCGAGATGAGCGCCGCTGCAGCCCAGCATGGCCACACTGCCCGTCCTGCGAAAACCAGGCTCCCCATCTTGGTGCCTCCAGCCGGACCCAGCATGTGTGGAGACCAGCCAGCACAAGCTAAAGCTTTCAGGGAGCACGCGCTGATCTCAAGCCAGTTTAGGGGTAAAAGCCTCCTTTTACGGCAAAGCTGTTGGTGTGCAGGCAGTGACCAACGCGGCATCGCTACTGAGCAATTTTCTTACTTTTAGATCTATCCAACATTAAAGAAAGGACAAATAAGCTCAGCAAGAAGCAATTTTCTCTGGCAGAAGCCTAGACCAAGCTTAGCTGTGGTTGCTCTGGGCTGCGGTGAGAGGCGTCCCCAGCAAAGCAGCCCAGGGATGAGCTGGGCTTGGAGAGCTGGGGAATCCGGGCGCTGCCACAGGAGCTGACTGGTGTATTACTGCACCGGGAGCTTCAAAACAGTATCTGACACAAATGCTGAAAGAGAAAAATTAACACACACATCACTGTGCTACAAAAGCTGCAGGCCTTTGAACGATATTCAATTTATTCTTCATGGTTATCTGCAAATGCACAGCTCTGATCTCCTCTCTAATCACATCACAGACAGGGTCAGAAAGGAGGCATGGAAAAATACAAACCAAGCAAACCACATCACGTGTGTCTCCGAAGGTCTAAGGCACAAGAGAGACCAAAAGGCAGCATCTGGAAAGTTTTACTTTTTATTTTTCTAAAATACAAATGTCTTTCTTGTGTTAGTAACTTTAATATGATAGGCCAAATGCATCCAATAAAAAGGAAGCACTGGCTACAGAATTCAAAATACTGAAGGTACTTTCTGGAAAGAAATTTATTCTGTTGTTCTACACTTTAGATATAACACGGAATCAAATTCATTAGTTATTATTTTTTACATCAGAACCTTTAAAGATCAGGACTAATGAACTGGAACTTGAAAAGTTTTGAAAGTAAACTCCTATTAATGTGTAGATATGGATCCATAAAAAACATAACCAAGAATTTTATACACTTTATTAAAAGATCAAAAAATAAACAATAACAATATAGAAGTAACATACTAAAATGAGTCGCATTATGCACATTTCTAAAGCACGTACAAGCACTACAGCAATATAACGTGGCAAAAAGAAAAATAAATTCAAAGCGTACACCCTGTTGGTAGCAGTTGAGGGAATGAACTATCGTGTTATGGAACTGAAATATTGCATGAGCCTACGCCTGTCTGGATCCAATGGTATTTTAATTTCGTACAATTCCACAGGGCTAACAGTAATTGTTTGTATTTATTTTCTAAACTAAACCATTAAATCGATATCTAATGTTTCCCTTACTTTGTTTTACCAGAGATGCCTATGAAAAGAATGTGCTTCAAAAATCTACTTTACACAGTACAGTATATATGTTTTTAGATATTTAAATTAAAAATTAACAATTTAGGAGAACATTCTCTCTTTGATTTTAGTGATTGACTAAAATACAATTCTCTATTCATTTAAAAAAAATAGTGATCTGTTGTCAGGTGATATAATAAGGAGTGTGGGGAGTGTCGGTTTGTGTTCATGATTCAAAATAAAAATACAATTAAAACAAAGTTAATTGAAAAGAAAAAAAAAACCCAAACATAATCCGATCTAAGAATGGTCTTATCATCCCCTCATCTGCTAGGATACAAAAGCCATGGCAACAAAATCATTTGGCTTCCACCACTATCAAATAGCATCTGTGTACAGTAATAAAGAACTGGAACCTTGTAATTCGGTGTCAGGTAATTCTCTCTGTTGTGTGTTTGGAAAAAATAACTGAATTTTATTTAATAGTTGTGTTATTTTTGCATGTTTAAATATCTCATTTGAGAGCCATCTAGAGTTATTTTTCATGATAGAGGATGTCAGTAAAGATCACTAGCAAAGATTTTAGCAGTGTTGTCATGACCGTGCTCAGAACCCAACAAAAAGAAGTTTGACCGGCTACAATTCATTTCACATAGTGCAAAGTATTTTCTCCCATAATCCTATAAATGAGAAAGAGCTTGATTGCAAAAACTGATTAGGGCCCAGGGAAGCCTTAATAGCACGGTGGCTAGAATTAACTGATCATTTTGGATTAAAATCCAGGTTGTTGTCACAGAGACAGGGAGCATCTTATTTTTCCCAGTTTTTAAAGATACTGGGACCACATGATTCAGCAAAGCACCTGCTTAAACAAAGCCCGTGGTGCACCAAGGGCTGGCGGGGCACTTGGTGGCACCGCGAGGAGATGGAACCCTGCGAGGTGCCAGCAGCGCTTCAGCCACCAACCCCAGAGCGGGCAGGAGAGGGAGACGGTGACATCAGGTGCCACCACCCACCGCTTCTGCTCGGGGGTGCAGCTGGGACCGGCCTTGCAAAATCAGCGATCTTTCCAAACTAAATCCGGGTCTTAGGTTTTGAAAAACAAAACAAGCAGCAAAAAACCAAAACACCACCACAAAAACTTGTTCCAATCAAAAATAAATAGGCCAGCACAGGCACTTCAGCTTCTCCAAACTCGCTGGTACTGCTGAGCCCTGGCGGTGTCACCAGTGCTGTGGGGAGGGACGTGAGAGGCTGGGGGACCACGGCTGTGCTCTCCTTTGATGGCAGCTCCATGGGGCTTGTCAACCCCAACAACCCCACACCAACCCCATCCATCCACTGCTTGCCAGCCCCTTCCATTTTCCTGCCTTGCCCCAAAAGCGTAAACCAAAAATTTACAAAATCAGCAAGATGTGACATTTCAAATTCCCTCTGGGATTTCACACACTCGCTGCAGTGACAGTCACCTCCAACAGATAAACACTTCCAGCTAGAAATAGGATTAGGTGCTATGAAAAATGTGTGTACGTTGCCATGGACCTCTGGGTCCTAATAGGATTCACCGAGAACACAACCTATCAGAAACGTGACCTAGGGCATGTTTGAAAATGTAGGCCGATTAAAACAAGAAAAAAAAGCGATTCAAATCTTTGCTAGTGACCTTACTAATTAATTAAGCACTGTTTCCCATTTCTCCGTGCTGCAGGTTGGAGCTGACCTGTTCTCAGTCTGCTGTATAAGAAGCTATGGCAAACTACAAAGCTTTTACAACAGCAAAGCAACATCATGCTTTCAGATAAGTTTTATAGCAAAAAACTCCTCCTTTTCAAAGCCTTAGTAATACCTATCTCTTTTACAAACTTTTCCTGTATTATTACAGACTTTTTATATTCAAAATAAGTTCCAAGGATTTCTTTCGTGGACTATGTACATAAGTGCAAAAAAGGTGTGTCTCACACATTCGTACACTAACTGAATCAGTTTAACTGCAGCATATTTGTATCTTCAACACTGTTACAGGGTCATTCCACAATATTTTTTTTTCTTATGTACAGTTTTTGCTAATATAAATTAGTATTAAAATAGTTCTATGCTTAATTATTTAGCCCTGATCAAAATGTAACTGCGTGAGTGCTCGATTTCTGGAGAAAATTGCAGGCAGAGCTACAGTACTGAAACGGCTTAATTCTGGATTCCCACCGCGTGAATAAATGTGAAATGAAAGCAAGACCGGTCGCTATGTCGTAAATACAGGCTGTCGTGTTTTCGGAGTGAAAATACTGTGGAATAACCCTTGCCACACAACAATTTCTACAAGCTATAAAACCTGACTCTAAATCCATGTGTTGTAAACTTCTTGACTGAAAAAGTGACGTTAAAGACACAAATTCAGCGTTCACATGGGACTTTGGGATTTTAAAAATATTCAATCATATCTTTATCTGACAGTATCGAACTGTACCTTTAACAAGCTCATACTGTTACACATCACTTTTAATTTACATGTGAAAATTTCACAAATAATGTATACAAAGGTAGCCATGTTGTAGTTTTGTTGCCATAGCAACAACAACTTAATATAATTAGTTAACAATGAATCTATCATTGTAGGAGTTACAAAGTTAATTTGTTCTTAAACTGTAAACTATACAAACTAGTTATGGACTGTATTCTATACCTTACCATGCTTCAGTGTTGGCTGAGAATATAACTAAATGGGCTGAATACATGTATTAAAAACTTTAAACTTTCTCTAACTCTCCTTCAAAATTAAATTCATTAGTTACTAAAGATATCAAAAAAAGCAATAATGAAAACCTTAAAAACTAATGGTAGAGAAATGAAAATATATGACATGAATTAATGTGTTGTAGCCTAGGAACAATGCGTTGTAGCTATATTTACATTTGGATTAGGCTATCAACTTTTTTCTTTAAAAGTTATTACAGTCTTTAACATACAGTATATACTCTAAGGCCTTCAACAGGCACATGGTAAAATCAGGTCAATATCAAACTAAATCCATTCAACAGGAATGGGAAATTAAGATTTTCCTCATAAATTTCACCTTTTGTTTGTTTTTCCTCCTCAATTGTCACGTCTGTGAAATGTACAAGGGATAAACAAAACGAGGACTCCAGTTTCTCAATCCGTCTGTACCGCCCGTCCTAGAGCTCGTCCGCTCGTCCCCTCCTGTCCGGCCGCATCCACTGGCCGCGTCCCCGTCTCCATCGTCACCTCCAGCGCGGGTCCGGTCCAGCGCGGGCGGGATGCGGCAGGATCCCCGTGGGATGCCGGTGCGGTTGGGGACCAGCCCGGCGATGCCGGGTTCGGGGACACTCCAAGCGCAGCGCGAGATGGACGGGGGTGGCAGAGAGCAAAAAACAACCCAAAACAACCAAAACAAAAAAGCGCTTTGGGGTGTTGGGGAAGGGGCCGGCGTGGGCTGCCCAGGGAGGTAACGGTTTCCAGAACATCGCGATGCAAAAATACACAGTCAAAAAAAATTCATCGGCTAGAAATCTCCAACTAAAAAACACGGCTGATTGCGAAATCATGTTCCAAATTACTAAAACCACTGTATTTAACAAAAATAATCTTAATAGTTTTACGAATCCATTTTATTTTAAATCCCTCTTTTATTGTCTGCTTATGTTACAGTTTAGTAGTAGTACTTTTTATTGAAACTACTAGCAACCTTTTTTTTTGTGAAAATGATCAATCTCAGCTTTCATTTTCCCTCTGCATGACCCGTTTTATCCAAGTTTCAGCATTTCTTGCATATTGTTTGCATAAGGCTGAGAGAAATGGACAAAGAGAAATAACTTTGGATAAATAAAAAATATAGGTTCATGGAAAGTCGGAAGCTTATAAAAATGTCACTAAAATTATATTGATTTAAACAAACTTACATACATCTCTTGTCAAATAAAGGATGATATTCATGCTTTTATGACATTTGTTTAGAGTCACTAACTAGCTTGGTGACTTTGTAATATTCTATTTAGGAAATTTATAGTCTGGCGACTGTTTTTTTTTTTTCTTTCTTGAACAAAGAAAATTAGAGCAAGTCATTGCACAACTAGTTTAAATAGTGCTACCTCAAAATGGCATTTTTGCCAAGATTGTTTTGAATTTGGTGAAGTTTAGTGCTTCAAGCTTTTCTTTCCTTAAACGCATTTACAAATTAACTCTAAATTTGCCAGCAATATAAAAACTGTTGTGGCACCTAATATAACTACCCTGAACATCCCTCATTGGACCTCTTTAATAAAAAATAATCCTTAAATGCTTTGTATTTTTTCAGTGCTTTAAATGTGACATGAAAACAGCTGTATTCTAGGTTTACATTCTATGCACATCTATGCCAGATGTTTAAGTCGATAAATAAAATAGGAGGTTACATCAAAGTGTCAAGATATACAAAAATCCATTTAGCACTGAAAAAATTCCAACCTCCTTGAACTCATAAAGCCATACAAGCTTGAATGCATCCTTTCTGGCTTAAGAAGATCAGCTCTGTTCTTTGTTGAGGCACTGGCACAGGTTGTGCAAAACCCATTTTTTGATACACAAATAATTTCAAACAGGAAGTACTCAAATCCACTTTTTCCACTAACAACGTTATGGTTTTGGGAAACAGAAACTCAGTGGTGAAAAAAAAAACAGGTATGCGGTTGCCAATATAAATGAGAGACACTGATTACAGGCAACGCTGCTGCTTGTGAACACCGACGGCTGGGAAACATCTATGGATGCGACTGGGGGCTCACAAAGGAGGGTCTTTGGGTGGAGATGTTTTTTCCCCCTCTTTCAGGGTTTGGTTCAAAGCCTGCTGAAATGAATGGAGAGATTCCTTCGGGCTCAAGGTCTTTTTAAGCTGGGCTCTACAAAGGTTCTTGTTAGGAATGAGTCTCCACGGGCAGACGGTCAGAGCGTGCGCTGGGACACACCAGTTGTGCCCTAACATGCCCCTCCATCACTTTTGGTCCATGGAGAAACACATCTAGCAAACTATCTGTGCTCACACTACAGGAGTTGGGGCAAGGAGAGCCTTGAACCAAGATAAGGGACTTGGAAAAGAAAATACAATCTGGTTATCAAAATTTGGCACCCTACAGGAACACCGTGAGCTCGGGGCAGCCAGCCCTCCCGACACCGGGCGCTGGCCTCTTGCTCTCTTCCATAACGCCAGTGACATTGTAAAGCTATGACAGGGATGAATTTGGTTGTATCCTCAACCAAAATGCATTCTGCAGCCAGATTGTTCAGCAATGCAGCGTAACGACAGGCTGGGCTCTCCAGGGTGCACAGGCTGGAAATTGTTTTATTCGTGCGTATGAAAAGGAGGTATTGAGAACTAGCCCTTGTTGTGTGGCAAACATTACTCTTGATCAAGTAGAAGGTGCCAAAATATATCCACTGACCTACAGGAGCTCCGTTAAAATGAATGTTTATCTATGGTAGAAAGCTTATGCTGAGCTTTCTCCTGCTGTGTTACTGCTATGTTTGCTTTAAAGGGCCAGAGATCACAGGGGAAAAAAGATCATCCACTTCTGGAAAATGGTAATTAAATAATCAGTGCACACTGACAAAATCTCAAGAAGAGCCACATAACATTTCAAGCCGAAATGTTTCAGTGTGCTTAGTGGGGACAAGCCCCCAGACACGGTGTTACCCAACCTGGGCTAAGTCACACTATGGGCCCCCTCCGGCTAACGGTGCCATTTGCTCCTCTCCAACGCAGGGACTCTTTGCCCAGCTGAAGCTGTCTCACTTTACCACCTTTCTTCTCTCTGTTTGACCGCACCATGAGAACAGCCAGAGATTGTGCGCCGTTTGCAGCTGAAAATGCACTTCAATGGCCAACAGAACTGCAGAAATCCCTTGATGCTTACTGCTATCTGAGCAAAGCGTTCCTGCCCCTGACTGAGCGCGGGCTTTTGTGGTATTGTGGTGTTTTTTCCAAAAATTTCCAGAATTGAAAGAAATACCCTGAACTGGACTAAAATGACGGCTGTCCTTTCATAGCACACTATAGGAGATGCTATCTGAAGGCAAACTTTAAATGATAAAAGGAGCATTTAACACAAGCAACTTTAGCTGACATTAACAGCAAAATCCAGCAAAGGGCAGAACATTCCTGTGTCGTGTTTTTCAAGCACATAATTCCTGTTTCCCACAATAACATTTTTAGTAAAAAACAAACAAAACCCCATAAAACCTACAGTATATGAAAACTTAAGACATAACAATAATGAAAAAATGGTATTGAGTATACTTGATAATGATGTACACTTTAAAATCAATAGACTATGATGTAAACAAAACAGTAAGATAACACTTTAAAAACAAGACAAACATTTATCCATCGATAGTATACAGTAAACCAACAGTCCGCTGTGCAGATGCACTTATCAGGATGGTAGTCATAAAATGATTAAGTGTGTTAAAGTAAGGTGTTATAAAAGTCTATTATAATTTTCTACTTGTATATCTCATATAACAGAGCGCTGTTTGTTAATTGTTTCTATAGTGCTTTTTTTCTTTTTTTCCTTTTTTTTTTTCTTTTTTTTTTTTTTTTGACATTCCCATTGATCAGTTTTTGGTTAACATGTAGGCTGCAACAGGCTTACTGTAGAGGTGGTAGAGAACAATAGAGGGAAGAGGGGATATATACAGAAAGGCCATGCGCAGCTTCCCACCAAGAAGTCCTGGTGCTCCATGATTTTACTGTTCAGAATTTCAACATAGTCTGCTGCAGGCAAAAGAAAAAACAAACAAACAAAGTGAGACGTTCAAGAAATATCTATATCCCAATAAACGTCATTACAATAAGATAAATCTGCATCCTCACTGCGTTGGCCAAGAGGTTGACATTAGTATGTTGCAAAGAGAACACATTTTATTCCCTTAATTTTCTGATGTAGGGTAAAATTGCTAATAACACATGTGGCATCCTGTTTAATCTGCACTTAGGGCTTTCCACTTCCAATGTGCTTCACACACAATGACAAGACAACTAGTGAACGAGGGAGGTGGGCAAAAATCACTCATTTTTGAAACAGGACAGCAGGTGGAGTGACTAAGCAGAGGGTCAAAGAAATATCTGACCACGATGGTTAGCTCATGTTTCCTTTGGAGAGAGGCACACATAGTCACTTTAAAATCTGATCCTAAAGGAGCCACGAGCCAAAGACAAAGCAGGTGCAGAGACAGAGCACAGAGGCAGAAATCCTGCGCTCAGGCAACCCTCTCTTGGAGCAAACTGCCTCTCTTGGGATATACTTGTGAAAATCCTCCCCTGAAGGACCAAAGACTTGTCTCCTGCAGAGCCAGCCTGGCTACCAGGACCTCATCAACCGTGGAGGAAAAGAAAAACATCTGCCAGAGCAGCAAGGGTTTCAGTTACCCAGGTCCCACTCAGGGCATCTTTGGGAATCGTCCCTCAGGTCCCCCAAGGACCTTGTTGGGCAGAGCACCTGAGCACACGCACAATTTCATGTGCTTGAGCAGCAGCATGAAACGATGTGTCCTCAAGAGATTTGCTGGCCTTAAGTTCATGCGCGGCCACAGAGCGTAACAACCCAGGAATGGGATCAAAACACGTGCTGCTACATGGAAATGGTCACTGGTCTGTGAGCACTGGGGACGCTGGGGGACAACGTTGCCCTTTTCTGCCAGTCTCCAGAGGTGGTTTATGTCCTGCAGTTGTGAGGTGTTCAGAGGACAAGCGGCAGAGAGGTGGCTCGCACACGGGCTCAAGCTGCCCTCATGAAGAACAGGCTTTGTGTCTGACCCAGACCCCTTCCATGCCCAACAACCTGATCCCCAGGAAATCCCATCAAGTTCAACATGCTGACCTTCTTTCAAGCACAGTTTTTCATGGTCCTTAACAGCAAGGCCAGTGCTTTATTTGGACAGATTGTACTGTGCTCCCTACTTGCTAAATAAATATATTGCATGGAAGTTACCTGCTTAGTCTTAATCAATAGCTATATCAGTGTGAGTTTAAGTACGTGCACATTTAAGTAAAAATAATTCAGAAACAAAATAAGTTTCCTGAAAGAAATGCTGGAAACAATCGCAAAGAGGTCAAGATTGAGGCTCTTCCCATACAAATAATCTCCTTATCAGAAGGAACAGACTGTTCCAAAAGTGTTCTGAAAACGGGTTAACATGTCAGGTGTCACGTCTGTCTGTTGTTTGAGAGAGCAGTACGCTGTGTAACACACATTTTCACTAACAGGGAGAGCTCAGTGTTCACCCCTGGACTAACAGGGGCCCACAGCCACAGTCAGCAGGACATTTATATATACACTAGTTCATTTAGGTGAGCAGAGATAAGGGCCACCACCAATATGAACGGCTTCTGTTGGTTGCTAAAGATGTAATTAGAGAATTGCTTGCCAAATTAATTTCAAGCATTTAAGTACTTGCCTGTCATACATGACCAAAGGGAGAAACAGGTTGCATGTCTCTGTATGCTAAGTGGCCTGTACTGGGAAAATCTAGTGACCTCATGTTAAATTGGCTGAACAGCTCTTTGTTCTCTTGGGGTACATAATACACTAATGAACTGACACCCTCAAGGGATTTTCTCTCATGAACATCAGCTAACATTCACAAATAAAAGCAATAGGAAAATGACACTGCTGCTATAGCTGTGAAATAACACTCTAAGTCAAAGAAAAGGACAAACTCCTCCATCATTCCCACTGAGAGAAACCCAGCAGCCTAGGGAAGTCCAGGATCTGCAGGCAGGGTGAAGGATATGTTGTTTGTGGTGTTAATCCTGGTCCCAAACACATACAAGGACCTCTGAAGAAACCCACCATGAGCCAAGCCCCCGCTGCAGCTGAACAGCAGATCTCTGCTCAGACTGCAGCAGCCTTGCAGATGCACAGCAGCTGACAACAACCCAATCCTGCTTACTCCAGAAAGGAAATAATGCCACTAACAGCAAAAGAGAAGTTGCACCTTTCCAGCTGACTCGCTACCAGAGCGGTCTTTGCCATCGATAGCGCAAATCCCTGAGGCATCTGCAGGCAGCTGGGAACCGTGCAGAGCAAGAGTAACCTGTAAACAGACTCAGGGGAATGCAAGAAGGGAGGCTACGAACATTGTAAACCAGATTTTTTTAGACGCAAGGGAACATTTGTTATATGCCAGAGGGTTGGTCCATATCTGTGCTGAATTTCTTTTGAGCTGGCAGAGCATAAAGCCACTGGGGTGCTGCAGGCTTGGGCCCTCTGCCCAAGCCAGCCCCCCTTTTGAGGGACACAGTGCACTTGTACAAAGCAATCCGCTGTAAAGAGAAATACCGAAAATGAACTTACTGTTCTATCGGGAACTTCTACATCTGTGAAACAAACATGCTGCTACTCAGTTCATCTACTGATAACTGGGATATCTACAGAGAGAAAAAATAAAAATAAAAAAAAAAAAAGAACACAACACATTAAAACATTGTCTTGAGATCAGGCTGCTCATTCTGTCTTCAGTATCAGTGTCTTATAAAACAGGAGCCATTCCCAAGAGGTCTTATTTTGCCACACATGGAGTACAACATAGCTGCATCAATACTGATGCCTTGTGGAGTACATGGTGATAGTACTGGGATTTTAACTCCATAGACTACAAGTAAGACAGAAATGCCCTGACACTATCTGGCTGAAACAGGACTCATACAGCCACAGAGCAACGCTGCACAGGAATTGCTGCTTTTTTCTCCTGATCAATACGAGTATGAGTAAGACCTGCTCTACCTGAAAATAACAACAAAGCACAGAAAAAGACTAGCAATCCCTACTGGGAGCAGTAAAACTCTGCCTACGACTTATGCAGGCAAAACTTCTACTGAAAGCCTCATGACCTCATACTACATAAGACCAGAGGATGCCCCCCTGAGATACTACTGACATTTGGCATGGCTCGCAGCCTCCTAAAGAACAAAGTGACAACCCATTTTCTTCCCGATAGCTCTAAATCTGAGAGCATGACAAGTAAAAATGCTAAAATTAGTACTAGGGGAAAAAAAAAAAAAAAGTGTTTGAAATATCTCTGGTCTAACTGGGAAAAGTTGTGGCACACCAAATTATCAGGAAGCATCACTAGGACAGGTTGTGCATATACAGTTCAGGACTGGTGCGGAAGCAGCCATCACAACTCAGTATTTTCAGAGGAAAGTTTTGAAGAGAATTATGGCTCGGCAGACATGCATGAAATCCTGTACGCTTATGGCAGTGCTACAACGGCACGTACTGCACATCCAGAGTCATTTCTGTAGGGATGGGTGACATGCTACTCATGTAAATAAGCTTCAGACTTCATAATGTTGCCCCCCGATTTTCTGGGTTTCGATTGGTTTTTGGGGTTTTGTTTTTTAGAGTCCAATCTTGCAACGAGGGGAGGCTGCTGTTTTCACTTCCACTTTCCAGCCCAGAGAGGACATGCCAAAATACCACAGGGAAGGATGCTCAGGGTGGTATTTCTGCTTGAGACTGAAAGCAGAAGTGCTGCAGTCTTGCGCAACGGTGTGGTTGGGAGTTTTACAGCCCGGTTTTTCAGGATCTTGGGGGATGTAATTTTTGGAGAAGCACCTGCACCCCTGCTAATCGCCCATCCCTACGCTCCGGCCAGGCTCGCTGCCCATCCCGCACACGGCAGGACCAGCCGGTGCCCCCTCACCGATCCCCAGACACACACACACACACACACACACACGCTGCCTCCTGCACCGAGCCGAGCGGGTCAGGAAGGCGCTCGGCCCCGTGCAGGATCCGGCCCTTGCCCGGTCCTCGAGATCGGAACACGTGAAAGAAAGCCATTGAAAGGGCCAAACCTGATTGGCGGTAGCTGTTGCAGCGAAGGGGACGCTGGTGGCAGGAGTTGTTGCTGCAGACACAGTGGTGGGCGTAGCACCGTGCATCATGGGCACTTTCGGAAGGGAGCCATGGAAGCGACATACGGGAGGGTGGAGCGTATATATATATTTTGTTTGTTTGTTTGTTTGTATTTTTAATGTAACCATGGCAACATGTGGTGGATTTGGGGGCGTGGCAGGAATCACAGCAACAAGCCATGTGACATCATCATGAAGGACACATCGGGGCGCAGCATGCAATCACAGTGCAAAGCAAGACAGCGTTGGGAAAAAAATAAACAAGAGAGAAGGGGAAAAGCCAATTACAATTATAATTAAGGAAAAAACCAAAACATTCTCAACACTTAGTACATTTATAAGCAGAACAATGATGTATTAGACTCTGAGGGCCAAATTTCCAAAGGGGGGAGAGGGTGGGTGTGCTAGCAAAAGCCCACGTCAGCTCGCACCCATGGGGAGTTAGACACAGCCAGTGCACGTTCCTTTGGGTGGGGACATTTTGGCAAGCGCACCCTCCCACCCGCCTGGGAAAGCTTGTCCCCTTCCCTCCCCACCCCGTCCCCGCCAGCAACCAGAGGTACACAATGCACTTTGCAGTGGCCACTGTGGCCCTTTCACTGGGTTTTTTCGCCTCTCTCTAGAGGGGACGATGTTTTGGCATGGGACAGAGCTGGAGGCATGGCAAACAAGCGGCTGGCAGCCCGAGCTCTCTACGTACAAATTCAGCGTGCTTCCTTTCCACCCTAATTCTAGAGGATTTGGCAAAATTCCCCCACTGTGGGGTGGTGTGGGGATGGAGAGTGGAGGGGGCTGAGAGGGAAAAATACATGAATGCATCCAAACAGGTACAATTTGCAGGAAGAGCATCCGAAAGGACAACACGGCAGCAGGGAGCTCGGCAGCCTCCTGAAGCTGCGCGTTCCGCAGAGCACAGCGCTGGAGGGGATGCTCTGTGGCGCACATGGGCATCCCTCAAACCCAGGGGGTTTGCAGGACCAGGAAGCGATGGAAAGGCCTGGCTGTCCCTGCACACATGCGGTGGGGAAGCAGACTTGCCTTGCCCTCCACCGCAGCAAACAGGCAGCCCCAGCGGGGAGCACACGTCCCTGCAGGCTGAGCACGCTCCAGGACACTGGAGCATGTGGGTTGGGGTTTCCTACAGGCAGACGTGTGTTTGAAGGGCTAAGCTCCCTATCAAGCAAGCAGCGTGTCCTCCCTGCACTACAGGGATGGGGAGGTTCGAGAGCAGACTGCTTAGCCACTCCTGCCAAAGCTTTCAGATCCGCTCTCCAAAAGCCTTGCACCCTCCCCGGGGCTCCTGCCTCTCTCCCTCTGGTTGAAGCAGGCACCCACCTGAATGCTGGCAGTCTCGTCTAACCTTGGTTGGAGGATGAAAGCTCAGTTTTCAGCCACCCTGCTGTGCTCAAAGACCTGCACAGGTGCCCAGTAAGACCCAGACTCTGAGCCTGAACGTACTGGATGCCTGCAGCAGCAGTGAGCGGGTACTCAGCCCTGTCCCCTCACCGTACCCCAGGTACACCAGCAGCAGCATCTCCCTACAGTTCTGGTACCTGCACAGCTGACACTCCACTAAAGAGATCTTCAGCCTGCCCACAGTTTCAGCCCTGCTTCTCTCGCTGTACAAGAACCGGCCTGCTCTGGCAGAAGGGCTGACCCCACCTGCATCCCTCCTTAGTGTCTTTATTCAACCAGTCTCCTAAAAATATCCTCAGAAGAAAAACGAAAAATCCAAACTCTAATCCACCTGATGCCTGACACAAAAAAAAAAATCAATCAACAGGATCTTCCCCTTGGTATTTCCTTTTGTTGTATGACTTTAATGGCTTGTAAAAACATTTAAAGTGACAAATCTTTGTCTCTGCAGCGGAACTAAATAGGGGTGGGAACACATCACATTGGATTCTCTTATTAGTCACATGAAACACTGCACAGAAATTAAAAGGGATGCAACCATTTAAGCCTCAGAGAAGACAGCGAATAGACAGTCACAACACTCAGCCACCCAGGTTCTCACTGACACATACTAACTTGCTGTCTCTTTCAGATTTGGAAAAGTTGAGAAGTTGTGTAGAAAAACCTACCAACGCTTGCAGTGGGTGTCATGCACAGAACTGACCCTGCACACCATGCATTGAAGCGTGGAAAGATGAACAAAAGGGATATTTCATTAGTGAAGCTTCAGTGTTAGAAATCACTTTAACTAAAAAGCAGGTATTCTCTTTGCAGCATTTAGTATTTAAGCAGATGCAAACAGATTCTGAGTACTGGTGCATAAATTGTTTAAAATCAGTTTTAAGAGATCATAGCAAACCAAATTAATTCTTGAATTCTTGGGTAGTAGAGAATATATTTCTTCGCCCACCCTGGCATTGAATTATATGATCTATCCTTGAAATCAAGGTTGTTAGGGGTTTGTTTTTTTTTTTTTTTGGTATCAGTTGTGTTGATTTCTTTCTGATCATGTCAGCAGAAAACAAATTGCCCTTAGAGAAACATCAAACTCATGTTAAAACCGACTTTCCAAAAGCAATTTACTCCTGCAAGCAGGGACTGGGATTCAAAGTCTCTAGTTTAAGCTGAAAGAGGCAGGTTTTTTTCCTGGACTTTAAACAATTGCAGTGATGATGCTGTTTTCAGTAGCCACCCTGACTTTCCCCGCCACGGCAACCCACAATGCTGATCTCTCAATAACTGAACGGGAGAAACTAAGAACAGCAGCAGGTCGCTTTCCCTCCCCACGGTGAGAGCTGCTCTGTGCCACTTCTCCGCTTGGGCTGCCAGAGCGCTGCGAAGCCCCAGACCAGACCTGCAGTCTGGCGCATAAGGGAAAATGAGGATGCGTAAAGTAAATTAATCAGAGATCTGTCCTCTGACTGGAAGTTCGCTGCTCTGCCCAGCATTAATGTCCTCAGATGAGAGCAGCTGCCAGCAAATAGACCTGTTACGCATCATCTCTGCACGTAATTTCATTGCCACGAGACAGGGCACAGCAGCCCAGTGAGAGTGTTGGGTAAAAGCTAATTTATGGTGCTGACATCAGAAATGCGTGTCCTTATGTCAACTGTGGCAACCTCGACCTCGAGGAAGAAGAGCATGAAGCCAGCTCAGGGCCTTGGCATTGACAAAGGTGTCAGCGTTTCCTGCAGAAGCATTTCGCTTGGCACCGAACAGAGAGCCTAAGTTCTGCTCAGCCCGTCCCCTCCAGGAGCACTTTGCAGAGCACACAGGGGGAGGCTCCTACCCGAGTCCCTCCCTGCGTCTCTCCAAGCAAGACTCCACTTCCCTGGAAGAACATCTTGGCAGCTGCTGAGCTCCGAGTGTCTCCAAGTGCTCTCAGAGCAGGAAAGCCAAAGGAGCACAGGGTTTGGGCCTCAGCTCTCTGGAGCTCACACCTGAGAGTTTGGTTTCAGTATGGGACACTCCCTAAATCTTTTCCCCTGACCCCAAGGGATGGCGAGACCAAGGTGCACGTCCACTACGTGTTCACCTGGCAGCGCCAGCCCAGAGGAACACCGTCTATATTTTTGCAAATATCATCTGGCAAGTGAACACAGCATTAAACATTAAAAACATTGGGCATTCACTTTCTTTTAACGCTACGCAATGATAATAATGACACTAAAAAACAAGCTATCAACTTTGGAATATTTCTAATTCAGCCACTTGCAACACTAAGCAGGTTTTGTTTTTCATTTGGCTGCAGTGAATAGAAGTTAATTGGCTAGTCAGCAGCCACATCTGCCACGTCAATATTTTGAGTCCTATATGAATTACTGAACTGCATCTTTCAATTTTACTCTGAGACCTTAAAGGTACAATAAAAGCTGTGAGCTAAATTGCTTTTAAAAAGCTTAGGCTATCATCCTGCTCAAAAGACAAGCAAGAGGGAAATATATGCCTTTAAAGAGGATTATGTAATTTGTATTTACTAAATATGAACCATTCCCTCTATCAACATCATGGCTGCTGGAATATGTAGGTCACTGACCTAGAAGCTCAGAAAGATACCTGCAGCTTCAAGTGAGCACGCACAGAGGTCCGTAAGACATTTTAACATGAGTCCATAAGAGTGCTACGCAAGAGTCAAAGAATTAATTTGGGATTAACCAGTTGAAACATAAGGAGAAGAAAGTATGAATTCAAGAAACATGCAGACATTTTTCTTAGTTCAACCGCTTAAAAAAAAAAAAACCAAACCAAAAAGGCTAAGAAGGGATCTTTACAAGTGAAAACCTCTGAACTATAGTAGGTGAAGGAAAAAAAAAGTCAAATAACAAAATGTTAACTTTTCATCCATTTTTAACATGAAACTACACACTGATACTCTTTGCTAAGGACTTGTACAAATCTGCTCATTAGCTCAATGCCTAGGTCACAAAAACAGACAACTACGATGGTGGGAAAAGCAAGGAGACACTTACCTGTAGGGATGAATGTAGGCTGTTGCAACTGCATGTTGGCTAGAGCCTGTTGGTAGTGGAAAACGCTTGGGTTAAAGACTGTGGTGGCACCATTGTTTTTTTCAAGTGCTGGCCTCTTTGGTAAAGGTTGAAGTGCACCAGGCGGCAGGGCCTGTGGATAAGGGAGTCATTAAAGACAAGTGGAGTGAAAAAAAATAGGGGCCCAGATGTAGATCAAGCATGCAATAAATAATATGGGGTCTTGGCTGCAAATCACCTGCCACTGTGTCAACTGAGTGTGATAGGAAAGGGAGGAGCAGCTAAATCACAGTAGTAGATGAAACCACAACATCACCAGGTAAGCTGTTAGTAAATGCACCAGGAGAAGGGGCAGAGCAGAGCAGGAGGAGGGATGCTACGGGAGCTTTTCAGCAGGACTGACTTGGACACATAGGAAAAAAAAAGTATGAGAGGGAAGAAGGGGAGAAGCGATCACCTGGAGAGCAGATTATGAAGAGCAGCTGCAGGCAACACACATTTAAAAAAAATACAAGCTAAGAGAAACATAGTAGATGCCTATTTAAAAACAAGAAAATTAGCAGAAGCAACAAATGCCATGGGAAAAAAAGGAAAGGGATGCTTGCCTCTGGCTGTTTCAACACCTGCCTACATGTATGTGCGGAAGCGCGGACGCGTGCTGACCCATGTGTCTAGGTGCTAAAGCAGTAGCTGTTGCCAGTTACACGCGTAATGTTACGTTCACAGAAAAGCGCATTTCCATTTGATTGTAGAGAGGCTGAGAAACATGGTGAAAGACAGGCCTGATTCTCACAGCTCACCACCCGCAGATGTGGACCTGCTCCCAAGCTCTAGACGGCCTCCAACAGTTAAATATTGCTTGCTTATTATTAACAGTGGAAAAAGCCATTGACAAATCTGGTGTTCGAAGATTTGGGTGGGCCCTGCGATCAGGCAAATCCTCTCTTTTTGTTTTATCACACCACCGAGCTTTTTCCAGCCCGTCAAACCTGTTTCATGATCAGACTTGGTAAAAAGTATTAACCCAACTCAGGAACTTGTCTCAGTGAGTTACTCATCATTCACCCAAGCATGTCTCAACAGCAAAGTAGTATGTCAGGTTCTTAGGAGACAGGAATGTTTCCAATAATTTACAGCTCTTCATTGTACCCAAGTAGAAACCACATTTTTTTCTCCACATTGTGATAGAAAAGGGTCCTTTTTAATTATGCCCTGCAGTCCTTTTGCACGTAACACTCCCATTGACGTCAATGAGATTTACGCACGTGGAAGTCATGCAGAATCAGGTCATTTCTGCCTAGTTGTGTTAGTCTATATCGTGTAGCAAAGCAATAGCTGAAAAATAGGGTTATCACTCCTATTTTTTTTTTAATAGGTGACAGTGAAGTGTTGGTAATGGAGGAGATTTAGCTAGTGAAGGGTTACTGCTACAAACAGTGCTTGGGAGAAAGGAAACAAGTGATTTTTAAAGCATTATGAAGACCAACACACAACAGAATATAAGTGAAAGCTTGCAACAGTTTGTCACCATCTAGAAACAGGTTTCACTTTAATTTGCTATAGGAGACTGCTCATCTGAGAAATGTTAAGGAAGATAATTCCAGGCAAAACATTATTCCATCCTATCTCTATTCACATGGTGGCTTTTAGGTGGTTTTATTATTAAAAAAAAAAAAAAAAAGGAAAATTAGAAGAAGAAATTGCATTTGAAAAACTGCCCTGAGACATGCACACATCCTTTGCTAATGCTAGCAGGCATTCCGTGCCAGCACTAGGACTTCATCTTTCCAGACTTCTTCTGGCTAGAACCAAAAGACAGCAAACACTGGACAACATTCTCAGACACAGACACCAAAACCTTTTGCTCAAGGTCTGTATTTTAGGATGAGGTATATTAGGTAAAGATCTAAGACTTTCCATTTCTAGGAGAGCTCTCATTGCTATCTACATTAAATCTGGCTATATCTACATCTCCACTATTTAATGACAGCTACATGAATGTTCCTCCAGGCATGGGACAGATCTGCAGCTTGTAGAGACTGGAGTAGCTCCACTTACATTGGAGTTGTTATACAGATTTACAGCGACTGAAGCACTTGCTGCTTAAATTCACACTCCTTACTGTGCCTGATTGCAAAACATTCTTTTTCAGATGCTTCCAAAATCTGCCTCAGAAAAAAAAAAAAAATTACTAATTATAGTAAAGTAACTATGCCAGAGACATAATGGACTTTTGACTCCTTGCTTTGTGGCCAAAGGCTGTCACCACCCCTAAAAGCCCATTATCCCATAATGGCAGTGCCAAAAGCAGAACAGCTCAAGGCTTTGGGACCTTGCCATGATGTCCTGGCTCTTTACACGTGGGACAATTCCTGAGCCCAGCACTGCAGTCACAGGGAGCACACAAACATCAACAGGCCATGGGGACATCAAGGCGCAACAGACTAACCCATCAGCTCTCCAACATCACCCTTTGTCCTACCCTGCTACAGCCCCTTGGGAGAAAGGAGAGAAAGGAGCTGCGGCAGCCTTGCTACTGCTCCCTGAAAGCACCTTCAGGAAACGTCTGAGTGGAGAAGCCCAAACAAATGCAACGTCTCCAGAGTCTTCTAAAGAAACAAGCCCACTGTGGCAGCCGCTGCACAGCCTAAAGGTCAGTTCTGCCTCATGGGCTCTGTGGGCACCAGAGCCAGGAGCCCGTCCTGGTTTGTGTGTGGTTTGACACAGCCTCAGGGTCACCTCTCCCCTCCCAGCAGCTGGGGGAGCATCCATACAGGAGCAAGTCCTGAAGACTGTGCTCCTCCTCTTGCCAACCTAACTTATTCTCAATATTCTGGTGCAGGAAGGTCCTGTAGCACCTACAAAAGGCAATGGGAAACTCCTCACCGTATTTTCACCTTACCGAATTGTGTAGCTAGTGCCTCTCTGCTGCAGGACAGGAGCTAGACTAAACCCTTGAAGCAAAGAACTTGGTGAGTTTACCTCATCCTGCTGCTTGTGATTTCCCTCTGGACAAGCTCTGACTATCACAGATGTAGCTGTACCCTTTGACAGTACCTTCTTCCAAATTTCTTTCTTTGCCTGCGTGTTTTTGTGCACATGGGTATGCAACTTAATACAACACAATCAGACCATCTACGCTGGTGAAAGGGTCCATGTGACAGTCCACACTGATCCCAGTGAACAATTCCCACTAAAAAAATATCAGGCAGCTTCCCATTTTTGGGCTGGGAAAGTCACATTCCTGCTGGAACATGAGGTTTGTGGCACTTCTCTGCATGGCATGGAAAACAATCTTTCAGCATGACTGACAGATTAAAAAAACTGTACTACATGCCAAAGTCAAAATTTCCCACGTGCTGGTTAACAACCCTCTCGTTATATTTTGCAAGACAAGAACTGGATTAAATATTCACAACAAACAATTTAATTGCATCTCAAAGTTCCCCTCAGATCTCTGTCTCCTGGCAGCAGATCACACTTTCACCCCTTTGCACTTCGCAAAGAGGGGCCTTGGTCTGTATCTGGATTGCTACTTCAGTCCAAGGCACAACAAATACAAAATGATCTGAGCGAGGGCAGAGGTAGCGCCCGTTCCCTGGAAAGCAGCAGAAGCAATCTGAGCAGTTTCCTCTGAAGATTATACATGCGCTTATCACCACTGTGAATCCTTCTCTGGCGTAGCCCTCCCAAAGGGTTCAGAGGAGGTGACGTATTCCAGCAACGCGGTTGCGAACCTTCAGATGTTTCATAGCAGGAAGACCATTAAAAATAACTTCACCAATGGGGGTTTGTTCAGTGAGGGACATCAGGAGGGCAGGGGAGTTAAAGGGCTTTCCCATTCTCTGCCAGACCGAGTGTTGTAGAGGTGGTTCTTGCCGAGGGCAGCGAGGCACCGTGGGCTCGCTGCCTGCGCTGGCTTTGGGCTGCGCTTGTGCCGGCCGTGAGCAGCGGGGAGCAACAGGCTGTTATGTCATTTACAGCCTAATTCCACGACTGCTGCTGGAAGCTGGTCCCTAGCAAGGTCTCCCAGTGCTGCTGCCTAAACCTCTGATAAGGAAGCCTCTGGACTACTTAAAAAAAACCCCAAAAACAAGTCTTCGGACTTCTTTGCTCTGGGAATGAGGAACAATAACACCTTTAAGGTTTCACGACTCCTCTGTGTCCACTCTTCCCTTTTTCCCTATAGCTGGGCACCGGGAACTGCTCCTTTTTCAGGAGGTATTGCATCTCATGTTATTTGGGATGAGCAGGACAGAGCTGTCTTCTGCGGAGCCAGGACTGACAGCAGACTGGGAGGATGGCTTTTGCCTTGTTATGAGCGTCATGAAAACAGGTAAACATATTTGAGACTCAGAAAATAATCAAAGGTAGCTTTTATGAAGAGAGCTTGCAGGCAGAAGCCTGGGGAGCAGATCCTGTGCCTGGGACTGAAGGAAAAAGCACCCAGAGCGAGGTCCCTTTGCTGACACTGTCCCACTACGTATGGAGCAAGGAACCAGAGTTGGAGCTGCAGCCACCTCCCCAGCTTACTGAACACCCGACCAAAGTCCTGACCTGCATCTGCTTCAGTTCCGAGCACAGATCTCTGAGGGTGCTGTCAGTGCTCTCCCTCCTAAATCTGAGCTGTGCCCACTGCACACAACAGCCTTCTGCAGGTGAGTACCAGCCTGACACTGCCCGGGCAAGGCTGTGCTGTTGGGCACACCACAAAAAGTTGCTGGATCTGTCCTGCACCACCCAGTCCTCTGGCATATCCAGCACACTGCAGACCTAATGAGTTAAATTCTCACTGAAACATCATGTCTCATGACTCCAAAGTTACTACTGTTTGGCAAAACACTTCAAAACCCAGAGCTGTCTCCTCCCCAAGAATATTCACTGCCTCCAAAACACATCCAGGCTTCAGGAGGCAAAGCTCGGACGGTTAATGGATGGTGCACGAGGCACAGGATGAGCATGTCTGAACACACACTGCAACATTTCTGGCCAGGATGGGCAGTCTCCCCAGGCACTAACACAACAGACCAAGTGCGGAAGGCTTTCATGCAGACTAAGATGGTTACGTGCAAAAGCGAGAAGGTAAAAGGTCCAAGTACCAGGTCAAAGGTGGCCTCGAGCGGTCGCTTCAGCGATCTGACAGCTGTCTGAGTCTTAATTAGCAGGCAGCGAGCACATGATGGCAATGGGCCGGGAAGGGGGGGTCAAGCACGGTAACAAAAACAGCAAGCAGAAGTGTGTCAAGAGAAAGCAACACTTTGGGGAGGCGAAGAGGAAAAAAAAAAAAATGAATGCATTATACAATATATTAAAAAGACGAGGCATGCACAACATGGGGTGGCTGAGTAATTACCTGGCCTAGCGGCTAGTCAGCTATTTTGCCTCGGTAAGTTTTAAAAGTAAAGAAACGTCATTGTGGGACACGTGCGTTACAGCATCTTCACTGGGGCTGGCACAGCGGGTCAGGAGCGCCCAGGGATCAGCACCCGCAAGCAGCCTCGCCCGGGGCTTCAGCGCTCGTTCTGCAGCCACACGCCATGCAGAGCTCAGCGGGAGCGCTGGGGGCAGCAGCACCAGCACAGGAAAGAGGTTCAAGCACATGCTGAAGTGACACCCTGAACCGAGGACCGAGCCTGCCCCAGTTCATCGGACTGTGCTGCACCCACTTCAGCCAAGCAGGAGTAGAGCTGCTACTTGTGCATGTCAAGTAAGCGCGGGGTTGGGTCTCTCACAGAAATATCTTCTGAATTTCGATTTGAAGCCATTCCAAATCTAGTTTAGAAGGTGCGCCCATTTGTCTGGCAGATGTTTTTTTGATCTGAGAAAACTGGACACCATTCTTCCCTTTATTAAAGTCTTATTCCTCAACAGGTACAGTAAATGCACCAAACCTTGAAAACTCAATGAATAATGTAAGCTGTTTTGGTCACAGGGGTGATGCAACAAGCCATCAATAAATATTTTAAAGATTCTAGTTAACAGCATACAAATAAGGTTAATTACGTTTTTAAGAGAAGCCAGTAGCATGAATAAAACATGCACTGGCTTTGGTTAAATAGCAGTGTCCTAGATAATTAGTGATAAAGCAAAGAGTCAGTTGTAAAAAACAAAAGAATTTCACTTCAGAAGGTTCTTTTTCAACAGACCTGGGCTGTCATGTCAACAATAATAAAAATAGTAAGAAATCTAATAGACAAACTCTGCAAGCCAAATAAATACTGCAGTATAAATTGGTTCTTCAAATTACATTCAAGGGAATACTAATACTACAAGGATGCCAGGTGTTTAATTTCTAGAATCTTCCCAGTTTTGCATTACATTTAACCCAGAATGAAAGCAACTTACTTTACTGTCTAAAAATAAAAAAGAGGTACTTAGAAAAAATTTAGTAGTCTTACTTGTAAATCAAAAAGCAAGCAAGAACATTATTATTATTATTTATTAAAAAAAAAAAACCATATCACAGAATGGATGAGGTTGGAAGTGACCTCTGGAGATCACCCTGCTCACAGCAGGGTCAGCTGAAGCACCTTCTGAGTATCTCCAAGCAACCTGTTGCAGTGTTTGATCACCCTCATAGTAAATAAGTTTTTCTTATGTTTAAATGGAATTTCCCATATTTTACTTCGTGCCCACCACCTCTTGTTCTTTCACTGTGCACCACAGAGAAGAGTTTGCCTCCATCGTCTTTACTTCCCCCATCAGAAATTTATACACATGGGTAAGACTTCCCTGAGCCTTTTCTTCTGTCCCCAGGCTGGACATCCCAGCTCTCTCATCTCCGGAATAAACAGGTGCCATTAAATGAAATTCAACAGAACAGCAAACATTTACTCCAGCAAGGAATTTGATCCGGTAAGTCTTCCTTGACTCATTTATAGAATGAGAAGTCATAGTTCAAATTAAAATGCAGGTGGGACCATTTTCACCAGGCCCGAAGTATCAAACAGGTCAGGGTGTCATCCTCGGTTTGAGTCTTGTCATTTCACTAAGCCTTGACAAAAGGTATCAGGCACAAGGTTGCTAAGCCTGAACAACCAGTATCTTGTCTGCTTTTAAGTCAGTGGAAATTTTGCTACTGACTTCAACAGGGCAGCATCTCCTTGCAAAGGATGTATTATGGGATGGGCAGTCTTTGTTTTCGTTGTGTACTGAGGAAGATACACTGACACCTATGACTTAGCCAGGGAAGGTGCTGGTTCCAGGTGCTGCTGTACTTGCGTTCTTGTGACCTCATGATGCCATGTCAGAAAAATCACAGGGTTTGCCACCATGTCCCTAACGGGCAAGATGGACTGTCCCCCTCAGGGCTTCATGCTACAGCGAGCACACAAGACAGGATGGAGAGATGGGATTCGTATTGCACATGCTCTCAGCTCTCTAGTCAGCCATTTACAAAGCACTCTACTTTTCCACAAATGATGCATGTGACACAAATGAAATCTCTTAGCAATGGAAATACAGCTTGGTAAGAGCTCTACTTACCATCGCAGCTGCAGCTGTCTGGTTCACCTGGTGTTGAGCTGCCTTGATTTTGGCTTGCAGGTGTGCAGGGGGATGAAAGTACTTGCATTTCTCCCTAGAGCATCGACCTTTGATGTAATCCATGCAAACTGTAACAGTATTTTCATTTGTGTCTATCATTGCAATATCTATAGGGTGAGCATAGCGGCAATCATTCTCACCACGTGTGCAATTTCCACGCTGAAACTCTCGACAAACCTTAAAAGAAAGTCACATTATTAAGCAGAACATCAGGTTACTCTTCCTTCAGTACTTTCAACATAGAATTATCAGTTCAGTTGGCCACATCAAACTACGCGTACTCTAAATCCGTGCTCATCTTGGGTAGCGCATACAGTCACAGGGGCAAGTGGTGCTACTCACAACTGGTTCAGGGTATGAAAAACACACGTTACCAAGTCCAATTGCCAAATGCATAGGAAGTACATAATTTGTGCAGAATGGAATGCGACTCCAGGAAGTTAACATCGTTTACCAAAACTTTTGGAGCTCAGGATTCCTCCTCTGCCTCTAAAGCTTAAATGTTAATAACTCTGCCCTTTATGTCTCAGCTGGATACGGAATGTACTCTAGGGCAGGACATCTTAATTCTAAATGTTGCATGCTGCTGTTATTTTCAACAAGTACCTTGCCTTTAATATGAGGAGCCTCTTCCACATCAACAGTCTTAGTGCCCTCCACAATAAAACTCTGACCCTGGGGTTACATGACAGTGTGTTTGATTACACTGCAACGTGTTCATAAGGTGTTACCAAAATTGCCAGCTTTAAGAAGATCTTGCTGATCCTCGTAAGTTATGAACACTGAAGCATCAAAGGTAGGGAAAAAGGTTTCACAAAATGGTTCTGCAAGGTTTCCTTGTGTGAGGAACTCAGAGAAACTGTTGAGGACTATAGCTGGTAGTATAGATCACATACCAGTAGGGAAAGCTGAGACATCGTGCAAGAACAGAATCAATCAGCAAGGAAATATAACATACATAACACAAAACTATATGTTTTTAAATAACACCCTTCTCTACTATCTTCCTGTGCTATAATTTACAGCTGCAGGGGCCTCTGAATTCAGGTCCTCAGCCCTTATCTCCTGCAGAGCCTCTGCTTAGGGTTTGAAAGACATTTACGGCTCCTCCAACACTAAGCCCCAGCATGCCCGGCCAACAGGGGGAGAGGGACATGTCTTTCCAATGCCCCGTACCCCAGCATTTCCAAGAGTGTAATGCTTAAAACTTTCTGTAAAAGCTCAATAAACCTATCTCCAGACAAAGGAAGTGTCTGTTACTTCCAAAGCATGTCCCACTCAACTCAGAGAAATGGTAATCCATCCATTTGCATTTTTTTAAGTGTGGCAGATCACAGACATAAACCAACCATTCCAGCCCTGTTCTAACACACTGAAATCAGAAGAGCGACTGCTTCCAAATTTCCAGTGCCTTCCAAGGTTTTGGGATCAGGTCCTGCATGAGTCTGCTCAAGCAGAGAGCAGCAGCCCCGGGCAGAAAAGCTGCAAGTTAAATTTTGCGCTGTGCCGCATCAGGTCATTCTAGCAGAGAGCAACAGCTGGGCCCACATGCCCTGTTCTTTCCCATCAGCAGTATCGTATCAGACGTCCAAATACCTCCAGTTTATCCGTACGCATCAGTTTCTGCCCAGCAGAGCCTCCCGGTACTGTAACAGTAGGATTTCCAGAAACCAGGACAGGAGTATTTGGTAAAAGCTCTGCAGGAACCAAGCCCATCCCAGGAGAAACGTGACTCAGGTAAGGACTAAATGCCATTGTGGGGCTGGTTGCAAGCGATGGAGTCACAGGAAACGTCGTCTGTGTATAGAAAGAGAAAAAATAAATTATGAGTTAAAAACCCCTATCTTGGATTACCCACCAAAGCCTTGCAACACTTAAATCCTTTTAGATAATTTCATTAGCAACATCAAAATGCTGTGTTCTCCAGTCTCTTCATTTATCGCCATTTTCTCGTGATCCATTCCTTTCTCCTGACTCGCAGATTTGTGACTCATCCTGAACAGAAGGCACCTTTATTTGCCAGATCAAAGCATATTGATGATCTTTATAGTTTAATGACACAATTAAGGATTTCATGCCATCAATTAGGGCAGGCCCAAATTAAACAGATTTCTCATCCCCAAATAAATGTCTCAGTTTCTGTATATCTACATAGCAATGCTGTACAGATACCTCAAGGTAAACAGCAGCTTGAGGACCTTGCAGCCCACAGCCATTAGCTACATGGTTGAATGCACTTTCAGCATGCACTGAGCTCCACGTTACCACGGCCGGTATGACTCAGGTAGACAAATGGGATCATTCAGAGTTGGGTGAGGCATCTCCGCTACAGAACACGTGGAAGTTTAGCATTCTGCACATCTGGGGTTCATTTCAGACTGTCAACAGCCTCCAGGCAAAAGCAATTTTGCAGGAGTACCCTGAGCCTATGCTCTATGGCAAGGGCAGCAAGCGGACACCAAAGTCTCTAGCATCACAAAGTGCCAGAACTCATGACTTTGGCAAGAGCAGGTGGGTTGTGGGCTTGGAAGAGTCATGGACAGAGTGTGCCAGATGAGATGGACCAGGTGGACCCGCACAAGGTCCAGGACTCCAGTTATGCTGTGAGGAGCGATGTCCCTTTGAGGAGACAGGAAAATGAGCCATAAAGATCTCAACTGCTTCTAATCTCCAAAATGGTGTTCAGCAGGCCCTGCAAGCATGGCAGAGCTTCACTGCCGGTGGCCAGAGCAGCTCGAGCAGCTCTGGTCTGGGCAAGGAGCTGCTGCCCTGAGAGGTGGTAGAGATGGCACAAAGCTCCTAAGCAGGTGATCAGTTTAAAGTCTGTGAATAACCCCTACAGTCAGGGAGTCTGTACGTCTTTAAAGCACCACATCCGAGGTGTGTTTGGAACAAAATCAATTCCAGCTAATGAAAAGTCCCCCCTGCCCACCCCAAGGACCAGAGCCCGCAAGGCAGCACTCCTGCTCCTGTACAGGGGCTCGAGCAGTCCCCAGGGACAGGAGCCTGTGACTTGCAGCTATTTTTATTTTCCCCTCTGTCAACTGCTCCACTGTGAACTCTGGGTTACAGTTAAAGCTTCTCACATTCGCAGGTGTACGTGATGCCATCCTTGGTAGCTCGAGCCTCTACTCAGCAATAAATGCAAGTGTGCTTACCAAATGTCCTGTGGTGGCTTGCTGGCCACACACATTATTCCCTCCTTGCTTTTATTTTTGTACCTCTAGTCCTGTGGGTTTCTAAAAGAAATCACACATGGACAGTGTGTTTCTTGACAACATCTTCCTCCCAGTACTTTCATAAACTAAAAAACACTTTGCTTATTGGAATCAGGAAAAAGCTAGTGCACAGTAACACCAGCCAAGCTGTCCTAACCTATATTTAGTTTAATGATGACCCCTTCCTAAGGTCAGAGGGACAGCAAGCAGCTCCTGAGGTGATGGGAAAGGGGATGGCAGGTCACTGCCAGCGTACGTCCCACTTTCTCCTCCAGAAGGAGCCGTGGCCTCCTGAATCAGCCACGCTGGGTGCTTTAAGTGTAGTGGAACCCAATAATCCTCTCTGGGAAGGATTTCCAATTTTCTATCAAAGTCAAGCCCTGCTTCAGCTGATGGGAGACTTTAACCATTAAATCCAGAGATCCTGCAGTCTACAGCTCTTTATTAAATCATTTTCTTCTCTCTTTTAGTTCTCTGTGGCTCCCAGACACTTTATACCTTTTGCTGCTGGAAAAGCTCTTTAAGGATCTTCAAACACTGTGACTCCCTGAACACTTTAGTGAGGAGGCAGCATCCATTAGATGTTTTCTTTTGTGTGAATACTAGTAATTACAGTGGCACCTGCTGAACTCCTTGCCATCATTTGTACTGTCAATGCTATTTTAAGGAGTTTCTCCAGCCTGGCCAGTCTGCACAGAGTTATGTTGGGGCCCAACACACACTGTCAGCACTTGTTTTGTGTACCCATAGTAGCTCAAACCTTGCAGCACGTGCGGCTTGCACAAATGCGTGGGCAAATCTACAATACAGCAAGAGTCCCGGGTGTCTGGACAGAGCAGACATAGCACTGACATCGCTCCAAAATTTCAGGAGATCCTTTTAAAGCAGGCTTCCCCTGTCTGGGCTTGAATAAAACCAGCAGCCAGCATGAGGACACAGCTGGTTTCTGAGATGGGGGAGAGATGTTTCTCCCACTGCTCAGAGGATGCTGGGGCATTTGTGCAGCCAGGGAGAAGGGCTGGGGGTCTGCAATGCCTCACACTGAGTGAATTCACCAGAAACCGGTGGGAAGGGGCGTGAAACATTTGTGAAGAGGTGATATACCAGCCCCTACACCAAAGCCACTTACAAATGGAGAGGCAGGTCCCTCTCCCTGTAACACGCAGTCCCCATCTCCAAGGGTGTTCCCTCAAAAGCAGCCCCTCTCCTGCCTGGGAACAACTGGCAAAGGCTAAGGGATCTGAACCCAAGCTGAAGAGAGCAGAGGAAGAGCAACTGAAGATCTACCCATGATCCTGGAGACCTGCAGAACAGTGCATGACACAGCAGGACGGGTTGTTATCACTACCGCTTGTTGCTCACCCGTTTCCATGCCCTGTCATATCTGCTGCTGCGTTCTCGAGGTTTCACAGCCGCTTCTTCTGCCCAACCGAACTGCGTGCCCAGAGCCACTGACGGACAGCCAGAGCTCTGCTCCGCACCCTGCCCACGGGCAGGGACCTCACACCTGCAGGCGTTCTCATCGGATGCACAGCCGGAGAACAAGCAGACCTCGCTCAGCACGTTACACCCAGAAGCACTGGGGGTTTTAAGTCTGAAGCGTGCGAAGTGCACTGAAAACTGCTCCTTTGTAAGCTGGCATCAAGGAGCTCTGTATTTATTGTGGCTGATAAGAGGAAAAGATGGGCTGTGCTCATTGCCAGCCGCAACTGCCTGTCTTGGATTGGGAAATCCAATCTGGCTCATGCACCAGTACCAGTAATAAAGATGCTACAGCCAAATCCCTCCTCCCTTTACGTCTGTGCAGGTCCCCTGTGCCAGGCCTGGCCTGAGGGAATCTGAGTGAATTTCTTTCTTGCAGCCAGAACCCTACTGTAACTTCTACTCCAAACAGCACTGTTCTCCTCAACATGCCTCCCATCCACCTCTTGTGATTGAACCCAGCCAGGAGACCTGCCAGATCAATATTATGACTGTATACTCTCAGCCTAGTTGCTGGTGTGCTCTACGGCAAAAGAGCCAGACTGGAAGTATCAACACTTACCCCGCTGCCACCTGTAAAGCTCTTGCAAATTCAGGAAACACAGGGGCAGGTTTCCTTGCAAACTTTTATTAACCATAACACATGTAGCACTACCAGTAACTCCTGAGCAGGAACAGGTTACAGTGCAGTGGCAGATGGGCCCACACCAGTAACAGCTCACAAGACTGGTTTGCTCAGTATTAAAATGCTTGCAAGAATTAAGAAAAAAAGAAAAAGTTGCAATGGCTGTTGTGAACACACATCTTGAGGGGAGGGCTGCCAAGGACCCCAACAGCTCAGAGCTCCTCACAGACCCCATGCAGGGGAGCCATTGGGTTGAAAGTGTCAGCAGAGAGAAGGGACCGTCTCAGAGCGGGACATTTGACACCGCTGGTGGTGAACAGAACCCGGAACAGCTGATTTTGTTAACAAACTAGAAGTTGCATTCAATTTGCCCAGCAGAAATCATGCTAGAGCTAGAGAAGAAAGAGTGGGTGTGAAGAGGAAGGCAGAGGAGCGGCTGGTGTTTTGTGGAACAGAAGCGCTGTCTCAGCTGGGAAGTGTTGATTCTGAATTACCTCACACCCTAAAAGGGGAAAGCCTAAAAATGAGAGAGCCAGTATAAATGAAGAGGTGTTGATGGCCTGAATGGGGGTGGGGAGGCAGGTTGCTGCTAAGCAGCTACACGTGGAAAACACACAAAAAACGGCAGCAGCTTTTATTACAGCCTGGTGATATAAACACGGAAGATAAAGATCTCATACTGACAAGGCTGAAGACCCTGATATTGGAAACACAATTGATGCTGTTCAGAAAAAGCAAAAACCTGTGTTCCCCTCCAACGCAACTGCATGGGGCTGGTTGTAAAACCACCCCTCTAACACGAAGGCTGAACATGCTGGACTGAACCCAACTGGTCAAAAGATCTGGCTACCTACCACCACAGATGCTCATTTCCCCAGTCTGACCTCAAAGACATGCTCCTAGCTCAAAGGAGAGCTCACTTGTGGGCTGCTGTAATGTAAAAGTCAGGTGTTGACACCCCACAGCACTGTCCCTGAGCAGATACCAGCTCCCTGGTGGGCCAGGGTACATGTCTTTATTAATTCCTAGTGTGCCTTTGACTAGAAACTGAGATACAGATCAGATTTTTGCTGCAGAGAACAAATACATGCCCAAAACACCTGTTGAAATCTGTTCCAACACTTGTTCCAAGCTTCACTGGCCAAGAGAGTTGGCCACCTTGTGCATTAACCCCTCCCTCAGCACCATGGGGAGGCATGAGGGTCACACTGCCCCAGGAGGGAACACAGGGCTGCATTAAAAGTCTGGGTTGTCTTCAGAGGCATGGGTGACTCAGGGCTGTCAAGATAGTCCTGGCTACAGAGAGTTAGACAGGAAGAAAAGATGAAGAGCTTGAATATAGAGCTCAGAGAGGGGACACAACTCCCCAGGGCAGCAGCAGAGGCAGCGGCTCCGTGCGGCTGCCTGTGCAGACACAGCTAACAGGGCAGCACCACTCAAACCACCGCCCTGCTCCACCAGCTCAACTCGGAGCTGGCGCTAAAGCACCTCCATGGCCAGCTCCAGGAGCCTGTCTCGCACCGCAGCAAAGGGATAGAGCAGAATGGAGAGGGCAGGGATCGGGCCTGGGGTGCAGTGCTTTCTGGGGGGCCTTGCCTTGGCGCAAACACAGCTCAAAACAGCCGTATTTCAGAAACCAGACACAGCATAGAACAAAATGCTTCTCTGTATCGATGCCAGAACCCAGCTCTATCCACCTTCAATCTGACTTTTACACAGTCTAACAGAAACAGAGGCACAAAACCAGCCCAGAGAACTTCCAGCACAACTCAAACAGAGCCAGAAGTCAAGGTGAATTTGGACTTTGAAAAGTCAAAACTTTACTAGCTTTCCTACTTGGCACCTACATGGTCTCTCCAAGGTCTCTCCCAGACAAATACAGGATGCTGAGCAAATACTCTGCTTTGTGTCCTTGCCTGACTCATTTTAAAATGCTATACACAGCAGTCTGGTTAAAACTGCATCACAGGCACCAAACATTCACATGATTCTCAGCTCTGCATGGACAGTTAGCAGAACCATCAGAGACTTCAGAGAAGTAAGCTCACACTAGCAAGCATTAATTCACACCTAGGAGGCTTCCGTGAGCTGTGTGCAGCAGGCGGTCCACCTGGGACACGGTTCTTTTCCAAGCAGCGCCTCCATTAAACAGCCACCATCAGGGTCCTGGCTCTTGGTCCAGCATGAAGATCAGCTCTTGCTGGATGTCAGTGGTGGTACAAGAGGATCTGGCTGCGAATGTGTAGATGTAAGCTCATAGACACATTCAGTGTCATTTCAGGAAAAAATAAATGGTGAAAAGCTTTTATGTCAAGTGCTGTTTGGTGGTGTTTCATTTATTTATTTTTTTACACGGTAGCTTTTCTGGTGAAAATGCACTTTAATATGTCTAAAGCATTCAGCTATTGTTCGGAGCTATTAAGCACACTGTTCCAAATCTTGTCTCTGGCAAGCATCCCAATTAAGCAGGCATCCCGTTGATCAGCTTTCTGATCACATGGGATTTGTTCTGCTGCTGCATCTGATACAATACTTTCTGCTTTGAAGAATTTCATGTGTAGCCAGAAGGAGGCCCAACCCTTCTCATTTAGAGAGAAAAAACATTCTCAAAACCTGCTTCCACTGGCAGCATCTTCAGGAAATCAAAGGCAGGTGAAAGAGTAATCTCTTGTTTGTCCTGAAATTGGTGTGGAGCAAGTTGGGCAGCAGGAATTAGTCCCAGAGCTCGTTTACTACGAGCAAAGTGTGGGAAAGCTGGAAGGGAGCAGTCATTGCAGAAGAAATTTTTATTTTTCTTCTTTGCCCACGTCTCCTTCATGGCACCATTTAGAAACCAGGGACCTTCCTCATCAGATAAGGTTACCTCTGAAATGAGAGCACTAACCAGACAAACCAACAGATTCAGTCTCAGAGGCAATTTAAAAGGCAGGAGTCAAACTGCAGGAGTGAACTGGAGCTGCAAGATTGCAAAGTGGGAAGACGGGAACTTTCCAAAGAGGAAATCCCAAAGGTGTTTTGAATAGTCAGCCAAAGAGCATCCACTGTGAACTCCCCACAGAGGAAAACCCCAAACAGGAAAGGTTTGCTTTTGGTACAGGGCTAGGAAACCAGTGCTACCATTCAGTGGGAACTGAGGATTTCCTTCTGATGTGCACGTACTTTCAAACTCCACAAAAAGAGGTGTAAAGATTACAGCAGATTAGAGCTTAAGGCACAGAGCGACTAAAGGCTTTTTCTGTAGCCAATTTTTTCTTTTGCCTCATTTTTCCAACTTCAAAGTGGGAAGAATAAACAGCATTTCCTAGCTTAGACAGCCCAGTGAACATAAAGCTGCTGACACACACAGGATAACCAGAGCCAGGATGAATGTGGAAAAGCCTTCACGAGACAGGAGGAACACGCCAGACTGGGGAAATGCTCTGGTATGGTGACAGAGCACCATCATGAAAGAACACTGGCCAGCTTTCCCTGTGGAAACACAGCTCCATCACAAGCCCTTACACTAAACAGCACAAAGCTTCCACCAAGGAAAAGCCCTTCCCTGGTCTCTTGTGAGAATAAACCAGACACACTTCAGCTTTTCAAAGCCAGGGTGACAGATGCTGACTCTGAAGCCTCATCTGGGCAGAGAAGCCAGGTGCTGTAGGTGGGAGACCAGGAGGCCAAGTGCAGTCTGGTTCACAGACTCGTACATCTTCAGGCTGGAAGAGTCTGTCCTGGGGATCCAGCCAGACACAGCCCAGAGAACCTCACTCAACAACTGCATGCTGCCCCAGGAAAGACAGCCCCAACTTCAAATGGAGAATTCCTAATTAGGCTCTCAGTTAAAAATGTGCAGCTTGTTTATGTCAGCACTGAAGAGCTGCTTCAAGACCTCTGACATTTCTTAAAATACACATAGCAACAGAATCAAACCCAGCTGACAAATGTCACCCACTCACAGATAAACCAACCAACAGACACAAGCCATCTTCTCTCTGGTGTAAAAGGATTCTCCAGCTTGAAAACCTGTTTTAACTGACAGGCTACAGCAGGGACAGGCTTCTCTGAACCACCCCGTCTGCAAACACCCATTTCCCACAGGCTCCCCTCCCTACCTGAAAAGAAGCATTTCTTTCCTGCTGTTAGTATAAAACAGCATTACTGTGAAAAACAAGTGACAGGGCTGTGACATTAACACAACTCTCTGCTGCGACAGCGGCAATGAAAGCAGTCTTCACTCCCAGGTATAAAAGTTTTACAGTCTGGATAAGATTCATCTTCCCCAATTTGAGCCCACCAGTGCAATGCACCTAGTCCAAAGGGAGCCAGCTGTCCTCTTGCCACAGCATAGAAGAACTCCAGCATCCTCACCCCAGTGTAAACCAGCTATCCAAAATAATCAAGCCGCTTGGGACTTCTGGGAAGTGCATGAATCACCTGGTCAAAAGTCTACCTGGTGCTAGGACCCTTGCATTTGACACCCCGAATCTCACAGCTCCTTAGTTACCAGAGGAAAGGGGAGCCGCAGCTTGCGAGAAGATACAAAGGTAGCTTCAGACACCTCTATGAAGATGCTGCCCAACTCCATGCAGCACAAGCAACCACCTGAGCAAAAGCACAGGGCTGGTGCCTCTGTAAGCAAACACGAAAGAAACATGGAGCAGCATGAACCCGATTTATTGCTGCGACTTACAATGGGTTGTAGTTGCGCGCCTGGTAGCATGAACTGCATCTGCTGAGCAAACATGGCTGCGGCTGTCTTCTGCTGGATCAGGTTGTTGCGTCCATTTATTTCAAGTTGTGTTTTTAAGTGTGGGGGAGGGTGGAGATATTTGCAGTTCTCTCGGGTACACCGGCCCTAAAAAACATAATGAAACAGCTTTTCAGTGAATGTAACACTCAGGGCAGCCAGGGAAATTTAATTAAGGATTGTTTGGGTTACTGTAACAACACAACCATCTAGGCAGAGGCAGTCTGGTAGCTACTGTACCTCTTTTGTGATTTTTCCATAGCAGTGCAATACTTACATGAAGAGAAGAGCAACATGACTTCTCCTGCAGTAACACTAACCAAATACTATCAAGCTAAACCCAAAAGTTAGGCTTCCTGATGTTAAAATGATTGTTGTAAAAAATGATAAAATCATGTAATGCAAATACTAGTATTTTTCAGAAGCTAGTAGCAACGGTTCCAGAAACAACAACAACAATTTCCCATTTTCTCTTGTGGGTTGTTTTTCCCCTCCCTCCCCATACCACAGCACTTAATCGGCCTTGACAACCAGACAGTGAGAAACAAAACAGTCTCCATCACTTGCCCAGCTGTGCCGGGTAAAACACGAAGAGGGAGCTCTGCAAAGCAGGGCCTCTGATCTGCAACGTGCAGGTACCGAGATGCTGAGAACTGGTAGTCACGGGAGGATGAAAGAGTTTCCTCCTCTTGTTTTTATTTGTTAAAAGTCATGGTATGGCGCACCACTGACTACTTCTCCCAAATAAACATAAGCACTAGGGAAGTCAGTGGCTCCTAAAAAGCAAAGGATCACTAATGTTACAGATCACCTCAAATCAACCAAGACCATCGCTTTAAAAAGTATCTATAAACTATGCCGTGTTTTAATAGTGTTTGCAAGTAGACATGGGGACATATATACTAACAGTCCACTGAACACAGAAAATGAGTAACAAGTTTTGTCATTAAGATGAAATAATTCTTGCAAAATAGTTTTTTCTTCCTCCCTCTTTCTCTGCACACTCGTTCCTTGAGAAACAAAGGCATACACAATACAAAAAAAAACATTTTATGCATACATTTGATAAGTAACTTATGGTGTATTTTTTGAGGAAGTAATACTTTTGTAGCTATTCAGAGCCTAATAAAACAAGGCCAGGCCTGGGGACCATCAAGCTGTTGCATGACAGATAACTAATAATTGCTCCTCCAGGCAGCAAAGGAGCAGGACCACCCACTACCCAGCCTGGCCCTGGTGCTCTCATCAAGGGCTGGACACCGACTTCTCAGTCTCAATTTGCTTTCAAAATAAGGGGCACATGGGGTGACCCCACGTATCTGCTCCTGTCGGCAGGACCACAGGCAGCACAGCCATAACCCCGTAACCAGGTCCACAGATGTAACCCCATCACACTCCACCGCACCCAGGGCACAGACTGGGGGAAAACCCCCAGGATGGGACCTGCCTGCAATCCCAGATGCTCCCCTAGGGATTTTTAGGACCTGTCTCTGTCTGTATGAATGTATGGGTGGAATCACTGGACAGTCTGGGGACCATTGCACAAAAAAAGTCAACACGATGACCCGCTGCAGGGGCTGCTTTTGAAGCCCCAGCCAGGCTCCTTGGCAGGTGACTGGAGAGCAGAGATCTGCAAGCTGATCTGTGGTGTGAAATGGGCTGCATGATAGAGCATCATGAGAAACAGCCTTCTCTTTTATCTGCTTCAAGGGTATCAGAGTTACACAAAACTCCTGGCTTCCTGTTGTTATTTAGAGAAGAATAATTAAATGCAAGAAGCAATGGGCTAAACCCACTGGGACAGGAAAAAGCCACTCCCAAACTTCAGCAGCCTGCCTTTGCAGAGTGAGACTCTGCCCTGCTCCTAGAAGAGCCCAGTGGTTCTCAACAACACAACTGAAAAAGAAAGAGGCTTTTTAATGCTATTGTTTTGGCTTCTCAGCACTGCAACAGCCCCACATCCACAGCAGCAAGTTAATTGCTCACAAGCCCTGAGGACCTGAATCTTCAGCACCAGACACTTTCTTACATCTGTGTCAAATGAGGATAAAATGGCACCACACAGCTGGCTGGTGCTCAGTCGACCCAGCACTACCACAAGGTAAATAACTGCATTAATCTGGAAGGAGGAGGAGACTCATCAGCACTAGGTAGGTTTGGGTCATCTTTCCAGCTGCATGGGACCAGGTTCCTCCACAGCCCTTCCCATCACATGGGACCCAAAAAGAGTCCAGGTATTCAGGCTCAGAGCGTATCTGCAGCATCCCATCTCCACAACCTCTGTGGGGCTGGCCAGGTGGCTGCAGACCAGGAGAAGACCCCACAGAGCAGGAGGCTGTCAATGGCCAGGCAGCTGCTCTGTTCTAAGCTCCAGCCTTCAAGGGCTTTGAAACTCATCAGCCTTAGGAATTCCTCCTGGTTCATACTTGGCACAAGTGCTTCAGGTTGAGAAAACACTTAATTTCAACCAAATTTGGAATAAATCTGTGTAGATGTTTCTACACTGCAGGAATGGAGAAGATGAAAAAAAACCTACAATTTTTTGTAAACAATACATACAGGGCCTTCTTCAACTTGAAAAGGACTTTGCCATTCCAACTGAAACTTTGCATGTCATTGATACCAGCCACCCCAGCTTGGCGTGAAGCTTTGTTCTACTTTTCTCTCAAAACAGAGTTTGTTTAATTCCAACAGGGGGTTCTACAAACAGAATGTTTTTATTACCAACAACAAAAAACACCCATGCAGCACGAGGCCTTGATCCTGCAGACAGAGCTGCGAGCAGAAACCAGTGCCCACACAGAGCGCTACTGGTTTTGATGAGGACATGTATTTGCGAGGAGCTGAGAGCTGTGCAGATGCTGCTGCAGAGTGAGAGCTGCGAAGGGCAGCACGGCTGTCAGCCCAGCCTTTGAGGGCTTCGGGAAGACTAAATTAATCACGGCCACACTCAGATTCAAAACCACACCTTCTTTCTGGCTCCTCCTCGCCGTCACTTTCATCCTGAGCATCATCAGTCCCTGCATGTCACCAGTTTCAGAAGCTACAGCTGAGTCAAGTTGCCCTCTCCGACACCACACTAGGTTCTTCATCTCTCAGACAATGAATTTTAGGAACTGATGATGTGACTCGGAGTGACACAAAATGTTCCCACTTTAGATATCCAGCTATAGAACAACTTTAAAGATGTCTCACTCTAAAGTGATGGGCACCTCTAGTACCCTTTGAAATCCAACAGTGGTATGGGTGATCCCTTCTACATTTCCATCACAACACCCACAGTTCTCAGTACTTCCCAGCAACACATACACTCTTCAAGACCCATTTCAGCTCTCTGAAAGCTGCCAGAAGGACAAAGGGACTGCCATTATTCACTTCTCAGTACCAGCTGCAACACAGCAGGGAAAACAACGGGGAAGTGGTAGCAAATCTGCTGTATGGATACCAGGCTGGGGACAAATAAGGACAACTCCATTTTGTACCTGGGTGGCCTAAGAATACAATATAAAATACAACAGGAGTCAGGTCCTTAAGTTTTAGATGATCATCTTTAAGCTAAAAAAGCACAGTTTTGCTGCAGTGACTAGCTGTGGCTCCAGCACATCAAGTGCTCAGCACAAGGGACAGGACAGTCCCAGTGCCTGGCACAGAGACCTGCTGAGATGCTCTCCAAGCTGAGCATTGCTCCAAAAAGCACCATCCTAGCACCTGGAGTGGGTCGCTGCATGTTTTGGGAAGGGGCACAGTGCTCTGAGACTGACCCGTGTCAGCAAGCGGTGTGCAGCCATCCTGTTGTAAGGGGAAGAGTTTGTTGCTGTTAATTTAGCGTGAGTACTGACTCCACGGAAGGCACATTCCCACCCTGTCCCGGGTGGCACACAAGCCTGCAGCCAGGGAATCACCACCCAGCAACAGACTCTGCTGCTGGCCTTGGTAACATGCTAAATATAGCTGTATTTTCTGGCTCCTCATAAAATGGAAGGCATCTGAAGGACCGTATTTGCCAGCTTCTTTGCCAACTACAGCCAGGAGGGAAAAGCATATGGACTGCACTTCCCGAGGCTTGAAAAATAGATATTAAAAATAAATCATTAGAAGATTTTATAAGAGTATCTTTTCTCCCTTTCTTCCCACACACCCCCCACCCTTACAGTAGGCTGCTGGCATGTGATTGACTCTGTGTTGCCAACTTAAGTCATGCTGTGATGGCACATACTGTAAATGGCTGGCATCTGACACCAGCTAACGTGACAGCAGCTTGCAGTGCAACAAAGCCGTCCATTTCAAATGCAGCACTGATGGCAGCACACTTAAATCCAGTAGAAAAACCTGCATTACACCTGGCTGTTTGGAGCCTGCTGGGCTGCACCTTGTCACCTGCATCCTAGCTCGAAGGGATGCAAGTAAGAGCACACTGGGTACTGCACCAGGCTGGATGAACCTACCTTAAGCATTCTGCACAAATTCTCTTCTTGCTGGCTGCTGAAGGGAGCTGAACTGTGCTGCAGCAGCAAGGCTTCCAGCATAAACCCAAGGCTTGCTCATGTTTACATCAGTAATGCAGTTTGTTATGGTCCTTTTAATCCTGGACAGCAGCAAGAGGTTCTAGAGCAGACACATGCTTCTGGTTTTAATGACTGCACTGTATGTCACATCAATCACCAGTAGTTCTCATGTGAAAATATTTAAGCTAATGTTGCTTTTCATGCACAGGAGGCCGCAGTAGGCTTGTGCCCTGACTGTGCTGTCTCTTCCAGAGACACTGATGACATATGCAATGACTGACAGCAAAAAGAATGAAAAGAGACCAGGCAAGAAAGGATTTCCATGTTTTGCACAAATACAGGCACCAAAACACAGCTTGTCTGCATAACTTTTCCCTGCATGAAGCAGCAGATTTCCACCCCCCTAGAAGAACTCAGCGGGGAGGCACATTCAGAGATGTGCTGGCTCTGCTTACTCAGCGCCTGCCGCTCCAGTGTGGAGGCACAAAACACACTCTGCTTTCCATCCCACTCTGCACAACACACAAACAGGCCTTCTCCTGGCCAGGGATCCTCACTCCTGCCAAAGCCTTGCATGGCTTCACACATGCAATACAACCTCAGGCAGCATGGGGTCTGCCCCTGCATCCAGAGGGCAGGCAGAGACCAGGCTGCAGAACTGCCCACGGAGCACGAATTGTCATGCAAGAGGGGGAGGCAGAAAAGGGGGAGCTGTGGGCTTCATCCCGGCAGCACAGCTGAGAACACATATCAAGCAGCACATGCTGCTCCAGGTCTAGCCCTACTGCTACCTGTTCTCTAAGAGAGGTACTAGGAAACAGACTTGATACCTGGTAAATAAAGCCCAAGCTCTAAGTTCTTCACCCACCCTACAGGGACTTGCAGCTTCACAGTTACCTTCCCAGGAAAGCAAACCACCAAGGTCTTGGGAACACCATCGATCCACCATCCTAACAAATGCTTCATGCTTGTCATGGTTTGTCCCTAAGCAATTTGCTCCAGGGCTGAGCAACTGGCATGTTGGCTGCATTGCATGGCTCATCCTGCCATCACCTCCAATGCATCGCGTGGCTCATCTGCCATCTCCAATGCATTGCACCACATTCCTCTTCCCGCACTGGTAGAGAGCTGTGCTGGAGGGAGGGAGAGGACTGCACATCTCAGTGCTGGAGCAAACACCTTCTGCTCAGCAAAAAACATCAAGTGGCATGGCAATAGCATGTTTTCACCTGGAAAACAAAGGAGGCTGGAGCAGACAAGTTGCCTGATCATTAGCAAGAGTGATGTCTCATGGATAAGTGTTCATGCAGCCAAGCTGTCACTCGCTGCAGTTCAAAGCCTAGCTTTGTACAAACCTTATCTGCAATTCCTTTCTACATGCTAATGAAATGTTAGAAGTTATGCTGCCAACCAAGTCAGTGAAAAGTACAATGTTACAACCTCCCTTGAACATTGACCCTGGCACAGTACACCAGATAACTTCTGCTTAATAGCAATGCTTTTCTCCTGGCAGTGTTGGAGCAGCTTGGTTTTACAGTAATTATGCACAAGCACTCCTTGATCGTGTTCTCATGGAGGGCTGTTAGCCCACCTACAAGAATCCTAAAAAGCAGGTCTAGAAGGATGTAGAGAAACGACACATCAACTCCACCTATTTTCTTTGTACCTATTTCTTGTGTATATCCCAGAGAACAGACTCCAGCACTGCCCCCTGCAGCTGTAAAGCTCCTCCTGATTCTCAATTGCAGCTCTGCTCCTCCTGCAACTGAAGCCTAAAATTTTACTTACCCCAGAGGGCCAGAACAGGAATTATTCCCTTCTACTTTGAGGAAGGGCACATACTTAGAGGCTGCAGTCACATCTATCCCCCTTCCTCAAACCTCTCTGCTCTGGACTATGCAAACCATCCTCTTTCAACTTGGTGAGCATGTTCTCCAAGCCTTTTATCAGGCTGCTCCCCCAGCCAACATTTGTACGTGCACAGGGCCCCATGTTCCAACTGAACCCTCAGTGGTGCTGTGCAGGTATGAAGATATTTTTCACATGTCCTGCAGACTACACTGCCTCTTACAGATCCCTGCATGATGTTTTCTTGCCTTCTAACAGTGTAACATTCTTGATTCACTCTCAACAAGCCTTTTCCAGAACTAATGCCTCCCCTGCCATGTTGCATCCTGTATCATGCAGCTGACTTCCTTAAATGCAATATTTCATACTGCTTTTATAGAACTTGCACCCTTTTCCTACAGACTCTACTTCTGACCTGTCAAGACTATCTGTAACTCCAGAGCTGGTTCTCCGTAGTTCCTCCCAGCTCAGAGAACCCTACAAGTTTAACAAACAGTCTCTATTACCATCATTCAAGTCATCAGAACAAAACAAAACTGAAGCCTCACCAAGCACATCCTTCGAGATTGACACTGAACTCAGCTTTCTAAGCAGTTGCAGGCTGTCACATAAAAGCTTTTCCTATGCTTTGTTCCCTGTCTTGCTTGGAAACAGATGCATGCCACGTGAAAGACTCCCAAATCTATGCTCCATCATCCACATCTCTCTGAAATAACCCATCTCAAAGGCCTTCCAGTTCTACTGCTTTGTCTGCTCCTCTCTGTACATCTGTAGGGATGCTGGAGAATTAGTGCTCTGCACCTCTCCCGTGCCAGCACTCCTATTGCCATCAAGCACACATTTGCACACAATGTTCGGTACAAAGGAGCTGGTGGTCTGAAGTTACTTGTAACAGCAATAAAAAATGAAGTATAGCACAGCTAGTTGCTGGTGTTTTTCAAACGCAAGTGTAACGCTCATTTACAGAGAGCCCAAAGACTGCTGTTATGGTATGGATCCTGCTGTGAAGAGATTGTAGCTGGAAAGAAAAAAGCAAAATGTGTCTTCTAGTGAGCATCACCAGATGGCAATGAGCCTTGAAGGGAAGGGAAGCAATGCATGCTTCCTATCATACAGAAGTTTCAAAGTGTCTGGATAAATGCTAGAGTTAAGGTTAATCTGGTAGCTTCCAGGTACAGATGATACAGACCCTGTGAAATGCATGTTCTAGCTAGAAACGAGCATGGTTCATGAATACATAATTTGCTTGAAATAGGATTCAAGCAGGCCATAAACAGCACAAATCACAGTTTTGCTACATCTCTAGGATGAGCTTTGCCTGACTTCTTCGAACATCACAACTCCAGGGTTCAGAGTCACCTCCCTGAGCCTGTGCAGACAGATGAGAAAACAGCTAAAAATACGCCACCTGTTAATTTGGCCTAACTCGGCGTCCCTGCAGTCACTGGAGAAACCTCCTCAGATTTTATGCTGTTCTGAACGATGCTCTAAGCTGTGGCAGCAGCGTGTCACCTCCGACCAGGGCTGCTCAGGTGAAGAGGGACATGTCTTTTGTCAGGGAACAGAGGACAAGAGTCAGACCTGCCTTTCCGCACAGCTTCAGTGGAAAAACCTGAATATCTATCGCAAGCTCCCAGGGCTCCCGACGCTCCCAGCACTCTCAAGGCAGCTCCAGCTTGCCACTGAAACAGCGACTGAAATTTCATGGCTTCAATGAATGTCAGGTCAAGCCCTTTCTGAGCAAGTCTAGACTTGATTTTGACTGAAATGAGTGAACCCTGATGTTTTGCATGATTTCAAATGAAAGCAGGTGACATTCAGCAGTCATGACAAGAGTTTTGGCTTCTTTTGAACTGAAAGCTCAAAGCAAAGCTCAGTGGCTTGTGCAAGTGCAAGGCAGCTCTAAAGCCCTTAGAGCAAACCAAGCAAACACGCTGTTTGCCCCACTGAAGCAAGGCTGGTGCATTTTGCACAGTCCCAGTCTGCCCAGTTCTCTTTACTGCTGTGGGGCAGAGCCCCGGGAGGCTAACCAGGATGTAAAATATAACTGTAGGGGTTTAGGCTTCAAAAGAATTATATTCCTCTGCAGCCTTAAAAACACCAGGTTGGACTAATGCAGCTACTTCAGTCCAGGTGGGGTCTTCACATCCAGCAAGTTAGACAAATGCAAAAGGAATGGGAAGCAGAGACAAAAACCCCTGGCACACTGGTGCCCCTCTTCAGCATCCCCATCTCACCCCTGTGACTGCCCAGCTAGGATATTTTTGCTTTGCAGGGAGATGGAATGAAGGACAGGAGGAAGAAAAACATCATCATTTTTTGCAAATGTATTTGAGTCCAGACAAAAGCTGCCAACAGCCAGCTGAGGGCATGGCTGAACAAACACTGCTAGGGACCTGTAACACCTCCATCTCCCTGTTATCCCAGCCTTTGCCTGTGAAAGCCAACCTCTATCACAGACACACAGCAGGGCAGCTCCTCCACCACAGCACGGGAAAGCAAACTGTCCCTTGCCACCAGGCACGCACCCGCTATGACACACATCCAAGCTGATGGGGCTTTGGGCATCTACCTACCCTACAACAGGACAGGTGTCCATCAATGGGCATTACGTGAGGAAGAGCAGCACTTTGCCTAAGCAGGGGACGTGCTTCCCATCGTGTAGCAGAAACAGTTTAGCAGCTGAACCATTTCACCAATGTAAAGAAAGAAAAGTAATATACTGTGCACATAACATTACTTCACTTGCACAAAGGTAAGAGACAGTCATAAGATGCACAAATGCTGAGAGCAAAGAGATGCACAGTATGGACAAATCCTACTGCAGACATCAATCCTTTCAAATAGTGTGTATGAAACTGCAAAGCACTTGGACAGGGGGTTTCTCAAGATCAGATGCACTCTGCTGGGATTCAAACATGTTTATCTAGGACTCTTTTACCAAGTCTGCAGCCTCAAAATGTTTGTCAAGCTTGGTTTTGTTACACAGCTCAAACCAGAGCAGGAGAAAAAAACAAAAGCAGAGACAGCAGCATTTTTACATCCTTGTTTCCCTTTTTGGTATCACCTTAACCAGTGACAGGTACTCACAGCTATTGCCAAGAACTTCAAACCCCTGAACTCAGCAGGCAAATCCAGCTCCATACAGAAAGGATGGCTCGTTAGCATGGAGCTCAAGCATTTAAACAAGTACCATCACCCCACCATTTTTTAAAAATTTTAATTAGAAACAGGGGGGTAGATGAAACTACTGTATTCCAGTAAGCTCTAAGCAGCCACAGGCACAAGCCTAAACACCCAAGTCCTCATTCACCTGGCAATTAGGGAAGCCGAGAGCTGCTGTGAGTGAAGTTTTACTTTTGCACATTGCTGAATACAGCAATGTTCTACTGAATTTCCCCAGGACAGCACAAAGAGGTCATGGCTGTCCTCCTGCTTTCAAGCAGGATTTTAATTCCAAGCTGTTTGTTATACTTGAAGGTTCTTACAATCTTGAAGCAGTTATTTTGTTGGGGAAAAGCCCTGTAGCTCCTTCATTATATTTTTACATCTTGACAACTCTTTCCAGCTCTGTTCTCCTGCCAAGCTCTCTTCATTCAGCCCAATGGTATGCTCTGTTATGCTCAATGAAAAACGTGTATTGATTTTAACTTTTTTTGTTTGCGGAACATTTTTGCTTGCTCCAAGCAATGGACGGTGTTTACCAAGTCTAAGAAATATATATTAAAAGAGTACAGCACTGTCCAAGTATATTTTTTATAAGCTGTAGAGCCACAAAGCAAAAAAACATGTTTATCTGAGAGACTACTACTTGCAATGAACAGCAATCTCATTCCACAAAAGAGAGAAATAAAGACTTCATCGAGTTCTTTTGTATCTGCCAATACATTTTGATTAGGCTATGTTTTGTGAACCGTATCAGCCTGTTACCACCACATATCTGAAATGAGGTTAAAACAGAAGTATCATCAATTTAGAGCTCTGAACTGATCATTTTTAATGTCTCCCAAGTATTATTCCACTGCTCTCCCAGGCTCAGGAACATTAAAAGCACAATAAAATAGGTTTCTGTAATACAGTATCAAATACATGCTCTCTGCAAGCAAAATAAGCTTTTACAGACATCCCTGGCCACAGACCTGCTCGAGCAACTGATCGATAACAATTACCAAGAAAGGCATTTAGCGCCCGGTAAAGAGAGCATCTTTAGAAGCGCTTGTATTTAGCCCTGGGACCACTGCTTGTATTTAGAGTAGGAGACGAAGCAGGTGACATCCTGCAACGTTAATATTCCTGTGGGTGAGCGCTTCAGTGTGGGACTATTTTATAAGTGAAGAAATCAATTCTACCTGGAAGATATAAACACTGGCATGTCATTGATTTTTTTCTTCTCTAATAAATTACAAAAAAAAACATACCAGTCTCTGGAACAATATTGCACAAGTACTGTATTAAAAACAAACAAAAAAACCCCAACACAAAACCTGACAGAAAAACAAAATAAAACTTCTAATATGTCTTCCATCTCCCTCAGTTCTGTCCCTCCCTATTGCTATTACACCAGGACAGCTTTTGAAAATGCCAAGTGTAGTTTCTCTTGTCCCTTAAACCACTTTTTCTTTGCAAATCCCATAATCCAATTCTACAACTTTCACCGGCTGATTGAATCTGTCAAGGTCATATGGAAAGCTGATGCTTCTGACCTTCCTCTACCTACGGTGTCTGTTGAATATTACAATTGCAGCAGGCAAACCACACGTAGACAGAACCAAGCAAAGTACATTAAAGCCCAGGAGAATAAATGTTAAAGCACTGTGTTCATGAATACAAATATCGGACGCGTGACCACCTCCAGCGGCCTCGCTCCTTGAGTTTACACAAGGGAGAAGACAAACAGTGAAGTGCAGAGATTGATAACTAAGTGTCCGACCCCAGCCCTCTCTCCTGTCCTTCAGAGGGCAAAACCATGCTCAGAAAACCTCATTCTCACTGTGTTTCAGAGAGCAGAATGAAAATGCATTTTTTCAGGTGGCTGGGCAGTTTTCTGTGTATGTTGGTTTTTTTATTTCTTTGTGTTTGTTTTTTTTTTTTTTTTTTTTTTGAGGGGTGTGTTTGTTTGTTTTGGGTTTTTTGTTTTTTTTTTTTTTTTAGATCTTGGCAGAATATAACAATTTACCAACTGAGGATTAGCCCAATTTTTGTTTGTGTTGTTGCTTTGCTCAGAAAGCAACAGCTTAATGGGCATAAACAGATTCCTGGTTTTCAAAGAATAATGAAAAACTTCAAAAAAAATATTAATTCCATCTGGACTGACAATTCCCAGGGAGAATCTTCAGCCTGGAAAAAAATAACTCTACAGGATGTGCTTCAGCGTCAGCTACTCAGGGGCTGCTGGGGGGTAACGCAGCAGCACCCTGAGCTAGGAAAAGATGGTGGCTAGGCTCTGCTAAGCATGATGATGACTTCTGCTGGGGCACACAACAGCACTGCCACCCCAGCTTTCTGCCCTTCGGTTGGAAACACCAAGAGACGTCACAAGAGGACATGACAGTCCCTCTGTGTGTTAGCTTAAGTCACTGAAGGAGGTAACTACAGGGGAGTAGGCAGATCCAGCAGAAGATGATGCCCTTGGTTGCCACTGCAAGCCAAGATTTGCTCCCAGATGTCCATCAGAGCCCAAAGGTCTGATGTGCCATGGCAGAGGACACCTTCCTGCTCTTGGCTGAGACCTGTCCAGCAGCAGAGGCAGAGAGCAAAGCCAGCTCCCCCTGCCCCTCACCCTGATGGCTGCCCACCCATGTCCCCAGCTCCTCTCCTGCTCTCATTCCTCTCTGTCCCGTTGCTTGTCTCCCTTTATTGCCTCCCACTCATCTCTTCCCTGCTGCACATCCAAACCCACCACTCCAGCCGCATTCTCCCACAGCAGTGCCTCTCTGGCTACAGGGAGGTCCACCAGAAACCAAGCTGTGGCCTCATCCTCCTGTTTCAGCCAGACATGCTGGGCAGGTTTGTGCACAGCACCCAACCTCCCCTTTGCTCCAGCTTAGAGAAGAAGCCACCAGACCACCAGGAAAAGGGCTGACCACATGCCACCAATTCCATGTGCTCTCAGCTCATCTCCAAGCACGGACCCCAAATCTTTCCAGTCTATGCCAGGCCTCAGATTTCACATCCATGGTGTAATGAACTTGCTGCTGGTCAGAGGATTAAGGGTGCAGATACAAAAATCACCATCAAGACAGTTCTTGCAGCCTGCTAAGCACAGCAGACCATGACCACACACCTCACACAGATCCTTGCTTCCAAAAAGGGCATCCAGGCCAAGCAACATTGAATCACAGACCTCCTTCATCTAGGAGGCAGCAAGGCTTGAAGAGAAAGGAAGAAAAAGAAGAAGGAAAAAAAAGCAAGCCTGCCTTGCCCTAGGCAAATATTCCACCTCGGTTAGCTTCTTCAGACTGATCTATTTTGGCGTGCTGTTTATTACAACCAGTAACATATGCACATTTAAGTCACAGAGGGGATTTTTCTTTGAAGAAAACACCTTCAGAAGTGCTCTTTAAGAAGTGCCTGGCACTAGAAAGCAGATCTGTGACCAGTCTTTGCTACCATCTCAAGTGAAAGGGAGGTCTAAGGCAGTGTAAATGTCTGTTAGGACTTGAGCCCATGGAACAGTGCAGTAAGTCGCAGTGGCAACAGGACAGGCCTTTTTCCGTGGAGGTAAACATGATGGGCTTGCAACGTCAAAGATAACGCACTGCTGTCTCTGTGGGCAAAAGGAGAATTTTGCAGTAACACAGTTCTGGGCTAAACTGCAAGCAGTGGGACCCATTCAACTGCAGTTCACCTGTGCCAGTCACAGGTACCACACAGGCAGCCAGCCTTAAGGGACAGGATACCAAATTCTGTGCCAATATCTGAAAATCTGTTCATTTATTATGGATTTATTAAAACAGCCTCAACTAGAGCAAACCTTCTACCTGCCCTAGTAACACTCCTTGCAGACCCCTGTTCCCCCAGTCTGTTAGAGTCTCGTGAGGGTCTGCAGATTCACGTTCCCTACCTCACTCAGCCAAAGGGTGATCTTGTTCCTAACCATGCATGCTCAAGTAGTAAACCCTTTCTTAGGACTTAAGTCAACATGGAAGCTGCAAGGCAGCCTGCTCAAGATTTTCTGTTCACCCTGTACTACACACTGACCTATGGGCCCAGAATTCAGAGTCACTATGTGATATAGAGCCCAAAGACTCCAAAAATCCAGAAAGAGAGTTCTGTTTTCTCCACACCATGCCAGGAACGGGGATTAACATATAATTCATTTTGTAGAAACCACGATTTCAGACAATGAAAGGTTAATTCCATGTAGCCACTGATTAGATCTGTTCCCTCTCCTGTAACAAGAGCTGTAGTATAGGACACTAAAAAGGTTGTACGGCCTTACTGGGTGGATGTATCCACTTTCTCCTGAAGGATGCAACTTTCACTCTGCCAGAAATCCTGACCTAAATTCTCCTTTGAGTGGCACTGGTGTAAGTGCCAGAACAGCTCAGAAAGGAATGTATCGCCTGTGTCCATGCATTTATGTCCATTCGTCCGTCTGTCCCAGCAGACCAACAGGAATGGTACTGATCAGGGCTTTTGTTTCATTTGCTTGGGTTTTTGGAGCTTGTGTTTTTAATAACTGCCAGATTCACTTACTTATGTTTGAGAGTACAAGAGAAAAGCTGGGGGAGAAAGAAGCAACTAAAGCATGTCCATGCAGACACGCTTGCTTATTTGGGCTTCAGTCACAAAAGGCAAACCGATCAAATTACTGTGGGGTTTTTCTGCCCTTTCCACGTCACTGCTCTGCTTTCCAAACTCCTGCCCTCAACTTCTGCTCTGAGCTGCTTAACTTTGTCCTGGTCACTGGTGCAGTACAGGCTGCCTGATGCTCAACCGTTTGTAGATGACGAGGAATGCAAGGATTAGCTTTTAAAGGCTGTTTTCTATTAGAAAGCAATCTCAACAACATGACTTCCTCAGGCAGGCACCTGACCTCATGTATTCTGCTTCTGCCACTGACAAGAGAGACCTTCAAACACAGCACAATCCTAAAAGGGCAACAAGAAAAAGACCTTTCACTACCCTGATCATGCACAGCAGGATGAGTCAGCTGCCATGCAAATGTTCAGTTACTTTTAGGTGTGATGGGCCCATACTGAATCGTGCTGAGGGTTTTTCTTCTGCAAGGAAGAGTGACCTTTCCTGAGGACATCTGCAGCCTCTCGGGCCACGTGAGAGGAGTAGCTGCAAAGAAGCTCCAGTGTCATTAGCGAGTCTGGAATGCAGCACGACGGGTGCAGACGTCAGTGAACACCCGTCAGTGAACACCCAGCTGGAAAAAATGCTCTCACTTGCTTAAACCGAGATAGATGGATTTCTGATAGGGCCCCAGTGGAAATCCCTGCACAAACTTTTGTGCAAGTACTTCTGATACAGAGAAAGAAGGAATATTAAGAAAAGCACTAGCGCTTTTCATCTGGCTGGGCTAAGCTTTGAAAGCTTAAAATCATGCTCTGAGAATTAGCACAATCAAAACAATAACAACATTTCAGTGGTGCTTCTGTCCTAGCTAATGCGAACTCCATTCTGAGTAAATACTTCTAAAGATTTTACATTACTATGGACTCTTCAAAAAACCCATGCAGAGAAACACAAAACAAAACAATGAAAACCCTCTTAATTCAATCTCCCAAGGCCACAGCAGGGGATTTTTGGCTGTGGGAATACAAATACTCATCAATGCTACAGCTCAGGGTTCTGCTCCGATTACTACCCAAACACAGAATGAGACAGTCCCAGCCTGAAGAGTTTTTAGTGTAAATACACCAGGACTTGGTGTAAAAACCCCAGGTGGCTACAGGAAGCCGCATCAACACCGAGACCGCAGGATGCCAGCAGCTCAGTGCTGGGCTGCTGCGGCTGCGATGCCCTTGATGCTTTCTGAGCTCCTGCCTCCGGCAGCAGCCAGCCTGCCCTTCCCACCTCCGCATCGCTAGCTAAAAGCCATCCAACCCATTTGCCTCTCGGCCCCTAAGGGACTTTTCCCCCCCTAAACTCTCCCAGCTGTGGCACAGGAGCAGTTTGAGCAGGCTCTGGTGACAAGCATGATGCAGAGCTGGGAAGGAGGCTGTGCTGGTGCTGCAGGATAATCCACCAGCAGATGCTGATAGAGCCGACAGTGATGGGTGGTAGAGGTCCTTGCTGCATCCCCGAGCTCACCTGTCCCACAGGAGAGTGTTCCGGGGAGCCGCTCTGCTCCTCCTCAGAGTCAATCCCACCTCCCTCCCTCATGGTCCATCTCTCACACTTGGTGAAGCTTTCACGCATCCCTGTCCTGCTTTTATCCACCCTGATGGCTCTCCTGCTCTGAATGCCTCTGAGTCACTCAGCCTGCTTGCCTTGCTCCAGCTCCCACCCTGCAGCACACCACGGAGGCTTTACAGGCAACACAACTGACACAGCAGGGAGCCAAAGTCTGCGAGGAGATAACCATGATGATTACTACTTCATCTGCAAGTGCACCAGATGCACCGAGATATAAAAATGACTGCTGAAGCAACAGGAGAGGCGGAGGGCAAGAGACTTCCCAGGCTGTCTTGTTCAGTCCCTGCAGACACTGCACCTAACAACAGCAAAGGAAAGGACTGCAGAGCTGCGGGAGGGCTCAGGGACAAATAAACTCAGAGGTGAGGAGGAAACTGAGCAGAAACAAGAAATGGGACGCTAGAATAAGGCCGCAAGTTTTGCACCATGGGAGTAAGATTAGGGCAGGCTCCTGCAGAAAGCAGCAGGAATGTCTTTAACACCTTCCCCTATAGCATTTGGGAAGGAGCGACATCCCCTCCAAAGACAACTCTGTCTTGGAAATCTGCTGTTCTATGAAACAAGATCCCTTCACAGGGAGTAAAGCACTCTCCTTCCTACCACTGACCTCAAACACCTGGATGGCCATCCAAGCCTTCTCTATCTGGCTTTCAACTCCCCACTGCCCCGGCTACAGCATGGGCTGAAATACCCAACCCTGCGAGGCTCTTGCGTCCTCCTGCCAAACTCACCCAGTGCTTGGTGTCTGCAGCACCACGTAGAAGGGACACTGCATGAAATGACCACACAGGCCCAGGCATCACTGAGTGGCAAGACAGCAAGCTTTACTCACGCTCTGATCCTTCAGGAGTTGACAGCAAGAGGAAGAAACACTGGTCAGCGGGATCGAGCAGCGCGGTTGGGATTACCCGCTGAGGTTTTGTTTTCAAACTTTGCTCAGTTGTGGCTTTAAAGACCTAATCTCCGTGTGACTGTTCCCAGCACCAGCCATGCCCCTGTGGATAATAAGGACTTAGGGAAGCACCATTTAATGATGGCTGAGCTTTCAGGCAGGCTGGCTGCAGCTCCACTGTGTCTGTGCTGCCCCTGGCCACCTCCTCCACCCCAGCTGGATACTCCATGCTTTTCCAACTGCCCCCTATTTGAGAGCTCTTTTCTCTCAATAAGCACCCAGAGCTGCTCACAGCACCCCAGAGCAAAGAGACAAACAGAGTTAAAGCAGCACAGTTCGGGCTAACAGCTTAAATCTCATCAGAACCTGGTGTGGGTACTGCTGGGCAGCGATGTGGGCATCACTAATGCAACTCAGCTGATGCCAACACTCCTGTCTGCAGCAGCTGTTTTAGGGCTCTTTTTCATACGTGCATAGGAGACCAGCTAAAAGCAAGTGCTCTGTTAATGCAGAGTATGCTGAGGGGCATGACAAAACTCAGTGCACATCACTCAGTCATCTGACCGGGCAACACCTTGTGATACCATACTCAGTCTGCAGGACTAGTTAAACTGCTGCTGCTTCCCATTCACAGGACTGTTAAAGCACATTTTCTCTGCACTTTTTAATAGTGCTCCGCACACCTACCTCAGTGAGAGGTGGGGGCCAGCAGAGTCTCCAGCATCCCTGCAGCAGGCGCGCTGGGCTGGGCAGTGGGTCTTTCTCTCTACTGGGCAGCCAGATTAGTTTTAAACACTGACATTCCAGTACAGTGAGAGAAAACTCATCCCCCAGAGCACAGCCTGTCACCTTTCAAACAAGGTCAGACGCCAGCCTCCTCCCCCACCACCAATGACCTTATTAGCACCGATCATGGTTCTAATAATATCCCACACTGTAAGCAGGCCATCTGCTGTAACATTTCACTATAAACTTGGGGAATTGCTTGGTTTGAGTATGCTCATGCCTCAGCAAGCCAGTTGTCCCCTCTCAGGAATACACACCTTCCTCACAGCTCTAAGCTACATGTTGAAGGAAGGCACCTCCAGCTTGGAGCTCAATCGCAGAGAACAGCACAGAGCCATGCCCAGGTGCTGGCTTCACACAGCGGAGGTAAAACAGCAGAGTTAGAGGTTAAAAATCCATCACTCCAGTATCAACAGCCTCCAGCTCCTCTGACGGTGGGGACAGTGAGTAACTACGTCACTGAAGCCCAAAACCAAGGCCAAACATTAACCAGATGTTCAGAGAGTCAGAAGTAAAGCGCCAAGGCTGCCAAGAGCAGAAGCCAGTGTTACTTTTGTGCCACGTACTTTCTACTGTGTGGACAGCAGAAGGATTTTATTATCCTAACACGTTAGCTATAGTTAAGCGGAATATTTTCATTCTGTTAGAGGAGAGAGGACTTTCATAACAGACAGGTAAACATGGTAAACTAACCATGATAACTATTCATTTAGAAGGAGCCAGGATTTGAAATGCTCACTCAGTTAGGACATCTGTCTAAAACACCCAGAGCCTTGTTACTATAGTAGCTCAGCTCTACTCAGTCTTCAAAGGCATTTTCTTTATACAGCTCCTGTGAGGTCAAAAAGTGCAATTAGGCAGAGAGAGTGACATTACAACACTTTAAAGCAGCCTGCATCATGACAAGCCTTTGAAAGCCAGCTTTCCAAATCCTTGGCCCTTCCTCTAATCAAAAGGCCATCATGAGACATGGCACGAGAGGCTACATGGGGCAAAGAAGGGGGTGAGTGCCTGGTTCTCTGCTGTTTTACGAACAGCAATTAAAAAAAATAAATTAATAAGCCATAGGTAAAACTGTGCCTGTTTGGGGCAACATTCACCCAAGTGCCTCAAAGCATTTGTTTTAATACCAGCATAACAATATTTATAGGGGCAGATTTTCAGAGAGCTCAGCTCCTCACTTGGTAATCTAACCACTTATTTAAATGCTCTGTGGGAGATGTCAGCTGATGGACTCTCCGGAAAGCCTGGCACATCTTGTTTACATTTGTTTTAAAGCTTCCAAACAGCTCAATTACATAAATGCATGTTACTGCACCCTCCTTCAGATGGGTGAACTGAGTGGCAGAAAGCTATTGTCAGCAGAGGGATTACATCAAACCAATGCTACGCTGCTGAAGAAATCCACCAACCCCACATGCTCGTTCAGAGTCATTCTCCTCAAAGGCATCTTCCACTGCCTTTCCCTCAGCTGGCTTCGCTGGGCTAATGCAAGTGAAGTAGCTTGGCAGCATCACTGACACAGCAACAAGACAGGACACCGTGGCCAAGTGTGGCTCCATGTTCACAAGGATCCTCTTTGCCCAAACTCTTCTCCAGGGTCAGGGACTTGCAGGTTTGGGGCATCTATTTGAATCCCAGTGTTAGCTACTGCTACAGACGAGGGCTGGGAGATGTAAAGATTGAACATCCTTCCCCCACGCAGATCTGGCAGTGACACGGCTTGTAGCACAGCGCCCGTCGAGGTGCCAGAGCTTAATGTACAACACAGAACGCTCTGTGCTCCCTTGGCCAACTCCTGACTCACAGCCACGCAAGAGTAAACGCAAGAGCTGCCGCAGCTTGTTCGCTGGGCTTCGGCACGCCATCGCCCTCCTTGCAGCGCAGAGGAAACCCCTGGGGCTTGCAGAGCACCGCATTGCATTTGTGCTGGGTCACAGGCACAGAGCTTGTGCTCGCACATCCAAGCAGACTTGGCAGGGCTGCAAGCCCCAGGTGCGCGTGCTGAGCATGTGCAAAGAAACTCTCCCAAGCTGGAAAGCCAAAGGTGGCAGGGGAGATGACCACAGGCAGTTCTCCCGCTTCGGAGAATGGCTGAGGGCCGTTTTCCTCTCTCAAAACCTGATGCAACAGCTCACTTCGGCGCAAGGAGCTCTTTGCTGCCCACAGGAATTCTACTGTGCTTAAAATCAGGCTTAAGTATTTCACAGAACTGGAACCTCAGTCTGGAGGGCTCTGGCATTTAAAAAAAAAAAAAAAAAAAAAGGCAAGTAAGCCTCAGGAGCAGGAGCTGGCATGCCATAGCCCGTGCAACGCTGCAATATGCCCATAAAAGGTTTCAAAATGTATCTGCCTAAGCACACGCAGCAGCTCAGAAGGGTTTAGAGTCACATCCCAAAAGAATTTCTCTTCTGCTTTTTTAGGCAAGTGTGGGCAGCAGTCAGCACTTTACCACCATCTTCCCAACCAAAAAACCAAGGTTACTCTTGGCTGATATTAATAATGTAAATGCTACTGGCTTTGTCCTTTGGGGATGGTGGTTTGCTTACGCCACAGGGAGAAGACGGGGTCAGTGTGAGCTGCAGACAGGAGTGGAGGCCAGGGCTGGCTGGTGGAGAGGAGAGGCTGGCAGGAAAACACCACCGCTGAATTTCCTTGGCCTGCCTCCCTGAAGAGGCTGGCCTCCAAAGTGTGGTCTCGGGACAAATTTGTGGCCACCGCTCTGCTTTCCAACACCTTCAAGGAAAATGCACACAAGTCTGAGGCCCAAGGAAAAGCTGTAATAAATTAATTCGTATCTGCAGGAAGAAAGAAAAGAAGGACAGTGGTCCAGAGCCTGCCCCTTAAGCCAAGAACACCTCCTAATTATCCAACCTACACCCACACCTCTGCCAGCCTTTCTGAACCTGACCCAAGGACACCCCACATGCAAATGGTACCACTGCTCTTCCAGTAATGAGCTAATAAGGGAGCATTCCTCCAGGGTGGCACCGAAACTAGACCATGCACCAGGAAACCTATGGACATCCCATCTTTCTTGCTATGTCACCCCTGTACAACACCAGAAAGACCTAATGGACGTACAGACATGGCCAATCTCTTCTGCCTCCACAGCACGCCTCAAAAATCACCTCTTGCTTTAAAGCATAGACAAGGAGCTCCTGCCATGGATTCTGCCTCACATCTTTGCAAACAGCTGCAACGAATAGCTGCCCCTTGCTGGCTATTGCTGTCCCCTGCGGCAGAGTCACCAGGTAACACCAGCCTGTTGCCAGTTACATGTATTCCTCACCCAGGACCTCCACACAGAGCCAGGACCAAGAGTATTTCAGCTCAGCTGGACTTCATGTTCAACATCTAAGGCACTCCATCCTCCCGCCAACCCTGCCACAGAGGCAGGAACCTGCCACAGAGAAGCAAAAGGCCAGCTCAGGGCAGCAACCTTTTCAAGCACGATGGCAAGATTTAACAGTGCTCATCTGTCATGGTTCAGCTGTCAAAAAGTCACAGATACATGAAATGAGACTGCTGGGACATCAGAGAAACCTATGGATAATGCTAAATAAATCAAACATGCTCCGCCCAGAGCTACATCCTACATAAAGAACAGGTAGGCAGAACAAGGTGTATCTGTCCCTGGAAATTTGGGGTCACACCCCATCCAAGTAGCCAGCCTGAGCCCCACAGAGAGCACCTGCTCAGCCACAGGTGAGCTCCTCCATCAGTGGTCTCCATCACACAGCTGTGCCAAAAACCTTCTGGAGACACCGCTGAGTATACACAGCATGTGTGCCAATTAAATTACGCTGTGAAAACATGGAGCTTGTCGTAACCCATACACAAGAAGAGATCGGATCTAAATATTGTTTTTCCATTTAAGCTCTCTTATTCTCCTCAAAGTACCACTCTACTTTAAGAGAAACACAATAGCAACAGTTCTTATAAATAAGTCTAAATACATTTTCCCCTGCTTTTAGAGGTTTGATTCAGTAGTTATAAAAAGCACTTAGGATGTGCCGCAAAACACCCGAGCATCCAGACAAGACAAAGCTGCCGCAAATCTACTTCTCATCACCAAATGCTGTCGCTAGGCAGGTAAGTGCCTTAATGACAGATGGAAAGTGAAGGTTTCTCACAAAGGCGACTTGGCTCAATTACTGTTCATCTGGTTTATTTGCATCTCCATTACACTGAGCTGAGACATGCAGTCAGAGTGTCTCCAAAAATATCTCTATAGCTTTGTTTGCTTTCTTCTTCCTCTGTAAAAGCATAACCATATGCTAAGTTAAGTGGGTGTTTTTAATTGTTTCCCAGTTTGGAGTTTATTTAAATTAAAAAAAAAAATTGATTGCAAACCAGTAACAGTCAGAAATCATTCTAGTGAAGTCAGCATAAAACAGGTACATATTAGCATGAAAACTATAAGGAACAGCCTCAGGTACACTGGTTTCAAGATCATATGGTACGTTTATTGCCCAAGCTCAGTGAACTTTTTAGATTGCCATGGGATTTTGAATACTATTACCAGATAATAACAGTTCTTTTAGAAAACAGACAACTTAGACAAAACTGTGCTTACAACTCCTGATTTTATGCCTGTTCACAGACAACTCACCTTTTTTTATACATAGAAGAAAACTGCTTTGAAACACGCAAGAGCTTCATGTTTTTTAAATTGGACATCCCAAAGTAAAAATTCATACCCCTGAAATTTTCACTACGCCGTTTTCTGTCTTTCAAAATTCTCTTCAAAACTTTGATTTGCATATGGAAACATCTACATTCATAAAGAAAATTTTTTAGAAAAGCAAACAAAAAAACCACCACACATCCCCCACAAAGCTGGGCTTGTCATTTTTCCTTTTTAAACCAGGAGTCCATAGTGCAGATACCCAAACTGTGAGCATTATAAATCAAAGCCTCCGTGAACACCTGGTGTGCATTACCTGCATATTTTTATATAATACGTCACTATCTCCCAATACCCACCTCTCAGCTTACTGCTCAATTAGGGTCTCCAGTGACCAATAAAGGTGTTGGTTTTTTTTTTCCTTCCTGACATCTTTACAAACCAAAGAACACAACAATTTGCTGGCCAGGGAATTAAGAGGCTCATACCATGTCCGCCTGATCCAGCCTGAATAGAAAGGTTAATGACTTGATGAGTACTTGCAGACAGCCCACCTAAGAGCCACCATAAGCCTTTGTACAAATTGCCACCAGCCAGCAAACCATGTCCTGACCCTTGCAAAAAGCACCAGCCATGCGGGGGGCGGTGAAGAGCAAGCCTGGGAGAGAAGCCGATGAATGAGCCCAAAGCTCTGTAGGTTTCCAGCGATGACAGTGCACTTCTCTCCTTTGCTCAGAAGGTCTCAGAGGTACCACGGGACCTGCCCAGCAGGTACTGCAGAGCTCTGGCCACCACCCAGCAGCCCTTGTGGTCACTTCTGGAAGGAGGGTGGCCCAGTGGTGGCCGGCTCTGATGCCTCTGGGCTGCCCTCCACCAACCACTGCAGCTTGCCCTTCCATTCACACAAATTAATTCAGACAACACTGTTCTTCTAGAATAACGAGGGGGGAAGAAAGAGTAGAGAGCATGAGCTCTCTTGGCATCCAATTCAAATCTGCGAACAGCTTCTCACAAGGAACTATTTTTAAGTTTCGTATCTATCTGCTTGAGAAAGGTTCCTTCTGCTGCGTACAAATGTGCAAACTCCCCCTTCGAAGAACCACAGCTCAGGACAGCAAGATCCAGCCCTGCACTTCCAACCTAATCAAGACCCAATATTTCATCACCAAAGCGCTGCACAACCACACAACGTGTGCCCTAGTGAATCCGCCCTGAGCATCAGTGAAGCCTCCCCGTTACCTTCAGGAGTCCTGTGTGTTCTTACAAGCTTACACGTAGAACACTCGGCCATGAAACAACCCACACTGAAGCAGCCTGACTACTTCTGGAAGCATTACTGCTCTTACCACTCCAAGAGAGGCAGAACCGCTATGAGATTAAGGAAAAAGAAAGGCAGCGGGGGGAGGGTTGCAGTAAGCGTATAAGTGCTGTGTGTGACCTGACCAGCGAGGTGAATCTATTGTATGCTGGGTTATCAGAAGTTCCTGTATGAAGGCATTGTTCAGCCTTAAAAGGTCTGTGAGAAAAAAAACAAGCAAGAGCACTACACAATGGATGCAGACAAGCAACCTCTGAACAAAGCCCTGGGCAACTGCAAGACAACGGGAAAACTTATTAGCTGCAAGCATCCTATATCCTGTCTCCAATAAAGCAACACAGATGTTCTGCTTATGCAGGGTGTGAAAAGATGAAAAGAACACTAAGCATCTATCCAGCCTTCTGCAGGAGACTGGGTCGGTGTTCAACAGCTGTCGGAGGGGAGCTGCAGCTGAGCACAAAGATGTCCACAGGACGGGCATGAAAAGCCGCTTCTTAACAGGTCTGAGAATGTACCATCTCTTGTCACCAGTAAAGGAGGCCGCTGTTATGACCAGGAGTCCCTCGATACCATTGCAAACAGGGCTTTGCAAGCCCAGCTCCAGCCCAAGAACAGAAAGACCATTGTTGGCGGGTTTAGTCATCAGGGCTGTTATCTCTGCCGGGAGATGCATGGTGTGCACACACAGAGGTTGTGGTCGCAGGGACTGCACCTCTCCGTGGCACTGCAGAGCTGGGGCTCTGCCAGAGGCAGCTACCGGAGTCACAGGGCTGGAGAACAAAGTACTCTGAGACCCACTTCTTGCTTGAGAAGTGGGGTGCAGAAACAGCCCCATCATCAGGCCTTGGCCAAGTGCTCTGCTCAGTCCGACCTCTCCTCCAGGTGTAATTCCCAATGGCAGAGCTGTCCACCCTCCATGAGGCCTTTTCCAGAAAACGTGTTCCCTGGAAAACTCAGGCCACATAACTAGCACATACTGGGCAGCTGCTACTGTGTCAAGAGGAAATTGCAAGAAGAACATTGTTCAACATCCATGGGAAACACGCAAAGCTGTAGAAGCTCATAGTCTACCCCTTTGGCTTTCTTTTGCTTTCTCAACATGATGTTCCCCATCCCATCCCCCACTGCTGAAGCAGGAGAAGCCCAACCAGCACCCACGGGAAGGCATAACCCACTAGGTGACACAGGAAGACAGCACAGTTCATTGCCAAGCCAAGCTGGGTGGCTGCACAAGGGACATCTCCCTGGGACACTGCAAACATCAGGGAAGTTCTGCAAGGGGCACAGTACTACCCTGCACAGCACAACAGCACTGCTTTCAGTTCACAAGTAAATGCTGTAAAATGTAAACATATTAACCTCTTCATCCATTTGTAGCCGCTGGCTACAGATCAGAAGTTTCAAGGGCACAAAGAACATGACTTTTTTTCTCCTCTGATAAAAACATTTTTGTCTCTCACTGTCAGCAAACCAGCAATGTAAATGAACATTTGAAAGTCACTGTGTAACTAAGAATCGTTGCATATAATCAGATTAAGAACAGCAAAACCAAATGCAAATAGGAAGCTTGAGCTTCTTGGTAAAAGCAATAGAAGTAAAAATATGAAGAAGCCACAAACAGTGAATAAATTGCATAAACCCATGTTAGACCAGATCCAGTCCTGGTCTAAACCTGTGCATACACAATTCCACCAGATCTGTTACTCGTCATGTTCATAAAAATAAACCCAAATCTGTTCAAGCAACAGCTGGAAGTTCAAGGAAAAACTTTTAAGCTTGTAAAATGTATCGATTCCTTCTACAACCATATAAACAAGTTAATGACTCTGATCAAAACATTAAACACAATATCAAGAGTTCTCAAAAAGCAATCAGTTATCCATACTGCCTCAGGGTTTTTACCATCATATTCAGAACACTTCTGAGGAGCCACACTTTTGGGAAAACAAAGAAAAAGAACATGATGTTCCATTCCTGAGAATCACAGTGAAGAGCCTGCAGGGATGCCCACCTCCCCTGCTGTGAGCCCCCACCACCCAGCTCCGCTCAGATCCTGGTATCTGGTAAACTGTCAAAGTCCCTCCTGGAACTCCAGCAGTGACAAGTAACCAAGAGCCATTTACTGCCTGCAAAATCAACTCTGCAAAGATGAGCACTGGCAAAACAGCTCAGCTGTAACTCGGACAGGCCTAGCAGAGCCATCGTGTTTGCGTGTCCCTTGCAGAAAGCATTTCCCCAACACCCATTTTTCTGGGAGTGCTGCTCTCCAAATATTTTGGCTGCTCCTCATCTACAGGACAGCATTAGAGTGCATTTGTAACTCTTGTCTGCAGGAAACACACAGAAAGCTGATTCATTATCTTAAAATGCTGCTTTCATTTCTGCTCATTAAAAGCACATTTCGGATCCCTGGGCCGAACATGCAGCCAATGTGCTCTGGATACAAATTAAAGCACTGGGTTTCAATTCTCTGCTTTTTGCATTTCAGTTTCATTTGCTGCCCACAATGTGGGCTCTCCATTTCGAGGACAGCTATATCAGACCTGAGCTACCATCAGAAAACACTCTGGATGAAATCCCCTCTCTCCCTGTGATGCCTGGCACTCCAGGCAATTGCACTTGATGTCAGACTCAACTTAGATTTCAGGAGCTACGTCCTGCACCAGCAGCATCCTCCCTGCAGAAACAGAGCAGTAAACAGTCGTTCCGCACATCCCACACCCCAGCACACCGAGGAGAAGGAAAAGCAAGTGAGCTTAGGTAATGAATGCGTTAAGACAGTCCTCACCTTTAGGGAGTCAAAGCAGGCAATAACTCGACCATTTTCCACATGGCAACTCCGTGATGGATGGGCGAACTTGCACTCTGCATCAGACCGAGAACAAGTACCTCTCTGAAACTCTCGACACACTTCTAACGTCAGCCATTTTGTATCACGAACCAGGGAAACGTTTACAGCCATATTAAAAACAAAAATTAAAATGCAAGCAATCGCACCCTTCTTCAGGGCAATGTTTACTGATTTTTTTTTCTTCTTTTTTTTTAAAAAAAGGATAAAAAAGTGAATTCAAGTTAAATGTGAAGAAATAACTAACTCGTTGCTTTGGTAGAACTCCTATTCATCAGCACTTAGGTTTTCATTTAAGTCAAATTGTGTTTGTTTAAAACAAGAATTAAACATAAAGCCAATCATAAAATAGAAATCTTATCAGAACAACTGAAAATCAAATTAGAGGCCAGCTCCTAAAAGTGCAATTGTAGAAGTTAAAATATAAGTGTTATATTTTGTGCCACTGCCGAAGTTACTTGCAAATAACTGGCAGACTTTCAAAAGAATTCTGTGCTCTCCAGTTAATGGTTTCAATTATTCTTGCAAAAAGCATATGCTGCTGGCAGCACTTCAGCTTGTGGAATGGTCTCGGTCCTTGGGGAGAAAACTTCGGGTTGTTTTGTCTTTTTTTTTTTCTATTTCTTGCTTCTAAAAATTACGGTTCACGAGCATCAAAATGAGCAAAAGGACGTTTCAATTTTTCTTTCTTTCTTTCTTTTAAATATTTGCTACATACTCGGGCAAGGGAAAAAAATAAAATGGCTGAGCAAATTGCGTGTAAATGAGGAGCGAAAAAAAAAAAAATGGGCAAGGCTGGAGGAGTTGCCGTCAGGGCACGAACCGCAAGCAACGCCGAATTAAAAAGAGAGGAGGGCGAGGGGCAGAGAGAGGCAGCCCTAGACAGAAATCCAAGCAGCGGTGGCTTCAGGAAAGGCACTTTTCAGCAACCTGCAGGAAAAAGAGAAATAGAATCAGCCAGGAGCCGAGGCCGCCCCCGCTCAGGCGGGCGCGGGGCTGCCCGGCCCCCGGCGGCGCGGCGCGGCCCCGGCAGCCATTGTCGGTACCGGGGGCATTTCCCGCACCAAGCTGCGCATGGGAGGAGGAAGCGACCAATGGCGTTTACCGTTGCAGCAGCAGACCCTGGCAGCCGACCAATAAAAGAGAGCGTATCATAGCTGCCCAGGCTGGTAGGCGCTGGGGTTTGTGCCCGCTGCACGAAAAAGCGCCTCAGCCCCACGGCCCGGCCTGCGGGGCGGCACAAGGCCCGGGGGCCCGCGCCGAGCCCGGCAGCGCCCGGGCGGGCACGGGCCCAGCAAAGCCTCCGCCCGGCCTCGGAGCGGCAATGCCCCGGCCACCCCGGCAAGGCGTCCCTCAGGGCCGGCAGCGCGGGGTGGGCTGCATCCACCAAGCAGCCCTCCCAGGCCAGGGAAGGATATTTTACTCTTTCGTGGTGTTTGTTTGTTTTTTTCCCTCCTCTCATTAACACGCCCTCCCCCTTTTCTGTAGGAAACGTTCAGGCAGGAAGAGCAGCCAGTGGCTTTCTTGTATCCCAAGCAGAAAGGGTGGCTACAGCTCAGCCCTACAACCACATTTTTAAGGTGTTTTTATTTAACCCATCACTGGCTGCAAAGCTGTTCAGCAGCAACCTGGGGTGGCACATGAAGACAAATGACTGGTTCACAGTTGCTCCTCTATGGATTCAGAGCCTACAAATCTAAAAGCAAACTCAACAGGGAAACCTAAGCCACACACACAAGGAAAATATTAACTCATTGCTCCCAGCTGTAGTTTTCCACCAGACTAAAGGCAACTCAAATTACTCCAACTCCAGCAACTCGTGTTATACAACAAGCAACTTTCAATGCATTCCTATTCAAGGCTTCCTTGGCATCCACTAAAATGTTAAGCCGTCCCTAGAGTTTCCCATTCTAATATTAGCTGCGCCAATGCCGCCTGATAGGATTGGGCTGTATCCAAGTTCCCAAAATCCAGCCTTTTATCTTCCTAAAGTATGGCCACCCAGTTCTGCAAACACTTGACAGGCGCAGGATGTTGCTCGTGTGACTGTTATTAAGACTTCAAGCTTTCGCAGGAGAGGAGCCTTCAACTACAAGAAAAGGAAGCTTGAATTCCTCTTTTATTATTGGTGTGTTATTGCAATTACACTGATCAGTAACTGAAACCTACTGGAGCTGGAACACTCAAACAATGCTACCAAGGAAAAAGTGTGGGAAGAAGCTGTCAGCAGCAGCAGGGGGTGGGGACACAGCGCCTGTTTGATTCACAGATCAAATTATTTCACATTAAAAAAACAACATTCGTTAAACCTACTTGCAAGTATTTTCTAGGCTACTTAGAGTCAAGTTCATAACAAAAACTCTCCAGATCCTTGCAACCCAGCTCGCAGTATCAGCACAAAGGTTAGTCTGACCCACGCTTCTGGAAGGACCTTCGCATTTTTTGCACATCAGGTGGGGAGCAGAGACTGCAAACATCAGGTTTGCTAAGCATGTTTTAAACTTCAGGTTTGGTAAGCATGTTTTAAACTTCAAAGGGAAGGGAAAAAAGCACATCTAGCCATGCTCATGTCTTCTGGGTCTCATAAGAAACAGAGATACTCTAAATCAATTACAATTTTGCAAACAGGGCACATTTATACAGGAATCCCATTCACTGATGTGCGGGCTTCGTGTCCAAATGAGCTCAGCAAGCAGGAAAAGATGTGCAGAAACCTTCTGCAGGGAGCTAGGGAATGGCTGGGCGCAGCGCTTAAAAACGAGCTAGAACAGGTCAGATACGGGTGGGGATTAGAAAGAATGCTCTCTCAGAAGCTGCTCTGAGCAGACTGGAATACAACCATCTTGTGGATTAAGTGCGTATTCCACAGCTTCAGACTCTCAGGGAAGCAAGAGTCTGTTAACGCTGGGGCCTGAATATGACGGGTCTGAACTTAATACACAGTTACGCCAAGAGGTATAAACAGCGTACTAACATCTAACACTTCCCAGCCCTTCTACTTTGCAAAATCCCAAAGACTGTAACAAACCAAATGTTCATCTTGCTCTTGCCCATGTAGCTCAGGAGCACACACAGACACTCCCGTATGTGCCTGCACTAAGCTGCTTGGTCCTCGAAGGGAATCATGTTAATGGAAGGTAAGTCAAATGAATCTTACAAAACATTAAACATTAAGACATTCAGATACATGTAACATGGTTGATATTTTTTTTTCTTTTAAAACTCTCGATGAGGCAAAAAACCAACAGAAAACTCTGAAGAAATACTAATACTTGCCAGTGTCCTGCTGACGGTAACTGAGCCCCCTTGCCCCGCACCCTGCACACTCATCTGTTCAACATGCAAGAGTGAGACACGAGGAATATTCTGTGCTACAGAAACAACCCACCATCCTGCAGAAGGACAGACTATCATCTCAGATCCTGCAACTAGGGCTCCTGTACTGCAGGGAGCCAAATAAACAAATAAAATTTTAATACCGGGGGCCTCAATTCTGCAGCCTCCATGCTAAATGGCAGACCATGGCAACAGCACACACTGCTCCCATCGCGTGTTTGCTTTGCACTCAGGAGAGCACTTAAGCACACGCTTAACTTTGAGCATGCCGACAATCTTACTGGAAAGAAGAAAACGCGAAGCAGGTACTTAAGTGCTTTGCTGAATCAGGGCCTAAATAAATGAATCTGCTTCACAGGTTTATCAGGGCTGGGAGGCCAGTACGTACAGGCAGCAGTCAGCGCTATTTGGCTTACATGATCCCAGCCCAGAGGAGCAGGAGTTCAGCTTTTCTTCAAGTCAACAAATACTGTTCTGTCGGTGTTTGGATTGCTGCAAATTCCCTCATTACGTGGCCACAGGAAAAGCCGACAACGCGTGCACACAGGGCTGACACGGCGCTGAGCGCGGCTCCAGCACACACCGCCACAGGGTAACACACATTGGACAGGAACACGCCGCTGACACTATAAACCTTCAGTTTTCTGTGTCAGTTCCTAGCAGCAAACAACTGTAACTGTTCTCAACATGATGCATCCTTACAATTCCTTTGTATTATTCATTTTTGGGGGGTGGGGGAAACTGGAGTTTTATTCACTTTATTCTCTCACTTACTTCAAATGGAATAAAAGCATCCATGCCAAAACAAACATACAAGAAGGATAAAAAGTAGCTCCATAAAACACAGACTTAGTTAGCATGCAGAAAACAAAACAAAGGGTAGGTGCTGCCTTTTGAACCCTTCCCAGCAAGCCAGATCTGTCTGGCAGAGCTCATCTCCTCTGCTACCAGATGGGCCAACCTTGTTTCAACAGCAGCAGCATCAAACCTGGAGAAAGCAGCGGAGCAGAGAGAAAAGCCTGTGGCCTTTATCTCTCTGAGGAAACTGTATCCCTGAAGCCCCTGCTCCAGGGCCACTTGCTGGGCCAGGCTCTAATTGCCTGAGATGCAGGAGGACGGGGCTTGCTCCAGATGTCAGACCCAGCCTTGCAGCTACCGAAGGGAAAGCGAATGAGGGCAGTCTGAGGAGCAAAGGTCACACCAGGGCTCACCTCTGGCGGGACTGAGATGCCCTTGCCGCTTGAGGTAACATGAGGACAAGCGTATTCACTTGACACTTGAATTCCTCCTGCTTCCCACGAAACTGATCCCCTTCCACTGACACCCCCCATGGATGTCAACTCGTGAGGATGCTTCCTGACAGCCAAGTTTGGAGATGGTAATTTATGTGACAGCATGGATTCAAGCAGCTCCCAAGTGTAAATTATGGCTATTGAAAAGAGATTTTTTTTTTTTTAAAGAAAAAAAGTGACTCAGTAAAAGTGGCAAGGTGGGTTCCTTATTTATTCTTCCTCAAGGATTTTTGGGTCACGACTACACAGGTAAGCAAGAACAGCAGCTATTCTCCTTCACCTCAAGTGGAACAGGCACAGTGCAGACAGTGAGGGGACACCGGAGCTTTCCCAAAGCCAAGTTTCAAGCCATGCCCTTTCTTCAGTATTTGCGATGCTGTCCATGCTCCTCTCCTCAGCACGAACCACCAGCACATGACAGAGGAACGAAGGACCTGCTCTCCTGAGTCCAAGCTCAGCCCTACACTGCCAGGCTGCAGCATGCTTCACCCAATTTTGCAAGTTATGGTCAATGAAAGCTCAGATCCAGCCAGCCTGGATGGATGGAACTAAGAGAAACGGCTCTTAATTTTGCAAAATTCAGACCTCAAATCTTTCACCAATTCCACTTTGAGTTACATCCCACTCCTGAACTATTAATGTTCTGAGTGTCTAGATATTATCAGAGCCAAAGATGACTACTTTTTTTTTAATGGCCTTTCCTCAAAGCACTAAATTCAGCTGGCAAGACAAATGACACTCACTCATCAGTCCTTGCACCTTCGAGGTGACTCTGTAGCCTCAGCTTTTCATTGCATCCTAATGGGTACGGAAGACCTTGGTGCACCCAGCACCTCCCTCCTCAATTAGCCAGAATAGAGGAACTCCTGACTCTAACAGCAGTGAGATGTTTCCGCTGTCGAAAAACCTTCCAAATAAAAGCTGTGTTCCTGGAAACACTGTGTGGCAAAGAGGAATGGGAACAATGAAAATAGCACATTGAACTGTTTTGTTCTGAAAGAGAAAAATATTTAGGAGAATACCATCACCCATCCAACTGCATTTTCACATCCCCATGGAAAACCAAGCCTGAACATCTTCCCCAGTCCTTTCTTTCTCCTCCACTTTCATAGCAGTAATAAAGAACACCACATGAAGCTGCATCCTTGCTCTTCAAAGGAATGAAAAAGTCAAGGGCAAGATTTTACTAGGTAGTGTTACACTGGTATATTTATTGGCAGCAATGCATAACAACAGACAACGTACATTTGTGGGGACTTTTCAGTCAAGGGTAGGGGGAAGAAGGAAATCAACTCGGACCCACCGAGCCAAGAACATGATGACATTAGTTCAGTTGGCTGACAATAGAGAAGCTCATTTTGGGCCTCACAAAAGCTAATGGCAAGTTAGGTGCTGCCATGATGGGATGACAGGGCAGCTCTGCTTCCCTTGCAACTAGTTCAAAAGTGGAACTGAGCAAGACTGTCCAACGGCAAAAGAAACCACCAAAATAACACCCGTAAGGGTCAAGGTGTGCATCCTCCACTGAAGGCCTGATGAGCAAGGCTCTTACCCTGTGTCACGTAAAACCCAGCTTCACGTAAAACTCAGATTCCTATAGACTCCAATTCCTCTGCTGTCACGATGCTGACAGTTTGCACACAGCGGGGCTGCCTCCAACGTGGGCTGGATCCCACGGGCTGTGCACTTGGGCCTGGAGCCATCTCTGCAAACGGCAGCTTCTCCACAGCTTCTCATCACCTGTGCACTTAATGGGCTGCAGTATCAAGCCCAAAGGAGGACAATTTATTTTCTGCTACCTGCAAGAGGTATTTTTTTCTTTCAAATTAGAAAAGAATACTCTATTTTTCCACTCTGGCCCTCATACTTTAAAGCAAACACTTCAGGGACGCAGCAGACACTTTGAATATTTCCTCTGTGAACATTCTGTACCTGGACGCTTTCTCCCTCAGGGAACAGTTTACTTAATTTAAGGTAAACCTTTACAGCTAGAATAAAATAAACCTTTTGTTCTTCTACCAGTTACTCAGAAAAGGAGCAGATTTCCTCTACCATGGCCACGCATGAGAAGTTTCTGTTCAAGGTCTAGTTGCAGATGTTGGGGGCCAGGAATCACCAGGGATCACACCACACGCCAAAGCGTCAACTCAGCCCCGAGTGTTGTCTGTTCAGAAGAGGACAGCAGAGCCTAAATAAAACCACCCCCTGATGCTGCTGCAATGGAAAAGTCTTGCTGGCAGGACACAAACCCATTACAGAAGTGACTGTGAGCACAAGGCGGATGTTTGGGCATGCAAATACCACACAGCTTTGTGCCGAAGGAGCCGCTAATGTTCGTCCTTCTTCCCCCACACTCGCTCATGCTGATGGCTTAGGGCGACTTTGCAGAGTGTGCATTACTGGTTGTGACCTCTACGGAAAGAACAACAAGAAAATTCCTCCCATTCCTCACTGGGAAAGCTGGAGTTGCACATATTGCGTGTCCCATCTCTGAGGAACCTCATCAGCCTTGCTAAAACTCCTGGATTTCTGGCACCCCAGAAGGCAGCTGTGGTGCCATATCCATACATGGAGGATATAGGTGTTCCTTGGGGATGCTCTGCTGATGGGGCAGCCAAGCGGGAGTTGTACTTGAGCCAGGCTCCAGCACAGTGCCCATCGCTGCCCAGCCACAGATACATGGAAAAGGATGGTCCCTTCGTTAGGACCTGCTTAGCTAATCCCTTCTAACCTCCCAAGGGAGGCAGCTTCCCACTGCTGCATTAGAGGAGGGTGGTTAACGCGAAAGAAGCATTTCCTCGGTGGTACAGAAGCAGCTACTGCGCTGCTGTGAAGCAGTGTTAAAATCCCCTCCAGTGCCAGCACCACTTGGAAGGGGTTAGGACCACAATTACACCAGCTGCAAACACAAAAGAAAAGGGAAAAAAACCCAAAGTTGGCAGGGATCTCTGGAGGTCAGCTAATCCAAACCCCAGCTCAAAGCACAGCCAGCTTCAGAGGTGGATGCTTCCACCTCCAAGCACAAAGAGAGCTGTCTCACACAAAGAGAGCTCAATTGAGTCAAACAAATTTACAGGGGAGACAGGAAAGGCCAAGGCTCATTAAGGCTTGTTCCCCACCACGTAATCATAAGAAATAGGATCAAGCAGATGTATCCCACAATATATCTGATTATCCTGCTCACTGCTCAAGAAACCCCCACGGTCCTTGCCAATCAGATAAGTATCCACGCGTGTTGGGGCAGGCTGATGGGGACAGCTGAGGGGTGGAATGCCTTTATCCAACCGCCCTTTGTGGGATTCTGCTGGCAAGAACGATCTACGGGCTTCTCCTAAGCTCCAAGCACGGCCCTGGCCCTCGAGCCAGGCAACGTGCTCTGTTAAGCAGGAGAAATACTGAAGAAGGAGCCCAGCTCAGACATTTACCATGCTGCAGAGGAGGCTTTTGGGAGGTATCATATGCAGAAGAGACCTGCCTGGGTCTGGTGCTTCGCAGGTTCCTCTGCCACGTGCATGTATTTGTGCCTGGAAAATTCACACTCCAGACTTCTCAATCACACCGTGACTGCTGCTCAAGGGCGGATATTTTCTCTGAGAGGAAGGCATTTTCCATTCAGGCCCTGTACTGCATCTCCTCAACGCACAGATGTGCTCCTACACACACATACTATGGTTTCACATGGTTTTAGCTGTCCTACCTGGTGACCACAGCCTGCAGAAAGAGGAGAGACAGCCATTTGGACAGTGGTTTGAATTCTTTCTCGGCTGGAATAATACACAGAAAACAAAAATAGTTCTTCTTTTAACACTCTTTGTACTGAGCACTTGGATAAGTAACTTGGCAGCAAACCAGTTTGGTACAAACACACAACACCAGAACACAATGCAGTCATCACAAAGCCATTGCTCTGGGCCAGACAGTAATTTTCCCCTTTGCACAGGGCAGGCCTCCAAAGTCTTTACGCTACTATACTCAAGTCCATCTGAATTACATGATGTGTTAAAAGTGAGGACTCATGCACACAAACGAAAACACCTATCATTTCTGGGCTAGGCGGAAGGGCATACCGTGCACAAAAGCACTAAAGAAACATTTGTGAAATGATTCAAGACTTGGGAAAAGGGAAGCCTTGACTTATTCCTCAACTCAAACCTCTAACAGCATCCTCAGGTTGCAAGTCAAATATGTGAGGACAGAAGGAGACAAAAGACCAGGAAGAAAAGGATCCAGTATATTTAGGATAACTTCTTCCAGGATAAAAAAAAAAAAAAAATAAAGTAAAAAAGAAAGTAGTTAGAATGCACAGGAAATCAGGAAAAGCAAACATAGCAAACTGAGAGCATATTTTCCACTTCCATACAACAGTGAAAATCCAGAGCAGCCTAGTCCCAAACCCCAAAGGCATTATCTTCACCCAAGTCACCACTCTGACAGGAAAGATAGATGCTCTTGTCCATAACTTCCAGGCTGGGACCCTGGACACAGGGGCTCAAACCCTGCTGCAGCCACAGATGCCACAGGTGGTAAACCACCTAATCCCTCTGCAAACAAGGGCCGTTACTTTCTTTTCAGTGATATTTGGCAGATAAAACCCAGGAACAGCCATCAGGTATTAAGAAACTACTACAGTAAAGGCTGTACAAGCACTACATGAATAGATCTGTCTCAGATCCTGCAGTCATTACAGTACAAAATAGGATGCAGGAGGGGGAGCAGAGAGCACACACACACACACATACATCTGCCCCATTAATCCAGAAGGCTCTAACAGGATGAAAGGCACGTCCAACAACTCCAATCTTGCTTGCGCAGCAACAAGCAGCCTCCCAGCGTGGCCGGGAGGCACGGCTGCAGTACGTGCCGGGGAGCAACCAAGAGGCACCTGGAAGGTCTAAGTGCCAGCTTTGGCAGTGTATCTTGGCACTAAGTGCCACTCACTCATCTAGTGGCCAGGAACTGTCTGCCCGGTGCCCCTGTGGGACACAGAGGGGTTGGGGATGCAGCGGAGAGGAGCCCTGCACAAGGCAAGGGGAAGTCAAAGCCCTCAAGGCACTTCCCAAGCCATTCCGATTTAGTGTGTTGGCTTCTCCTGCCATCCACACACCCCAAAAATCTGTTACTCATTGCTCTTCATTTCACTGCCAGGTAGATGAGTCAACTTTTCAGTGACTGAACATCCTCTGTTCTCTCTGAGACACCCAAGTCACAGACACCAACTGAAGTCCTCAGATCTTCAATTCACTCCATACATTCCGGCATCTGTAACATAACAGCAGTCTTCAGCTTCCCTCCCCTGTGGAAGTCCTAGTGACCTGAATGATTTCCAATTTCTCAATGCCCATGGCAAGCTCTTCTTCTGGATAGCATCTGGCTCAGGATGAAATTATCGAGTCAAAACCAGGAGCCCAAGAAGGTGGACTCCAGCTCGCCAGGGCAGATGTACAGATGCACAGTGTGTTCCACGTGCCCTGTCCTTCCTGCCACCACCCCACAGCTCCCAGCCACTCATGGCCAGCAACATGCAAACACACAAGCACCCACCCCTGCCTGGCTGGGTGTCTGTCCAAGCCAACTTTTCAAGCAGCAGTTAAAAAAAATAAGTAGGGATATATTCCCCCAAATCTGGAGCATGCACTCTGAACCACCATCCATCAATGCACTTATTTCCCCACATGGCCCCCCTGCCAAGGGAAAGAGCTTGGGTGATGGCAGAGGGAGGAGGGGATAGATGGCAAGTGGAGTCTTTGTTTTAATTGGCTGCCGTTAAGAACATTAGAAGGATGTTTGAAGGAGAATGATTATGGGCAGAGTGCAGAGGAGGTAATCAAAGGTGTCCGACAAACTGAATTTATGATGTGGCTCAGCAATCCATCACCTGGCTATCATTCCTACGTACATGCACATACATAAGCCTCAAAATATATTTAGCTTGAGGGGGGTGTCTGGAAAAAAGCAGCTGTTCTTGCAGCCCTTTGCTCCTTATTACAGAAGCAATTTTTCAAATTGGGGAAGGAAATTACTTCAGATATAAAAGATAAATTGTTTTAAATTCTTGTAAGTGTGAAGACAACTTTGTTTACTAAATGCATACGAGGCAACATATGTGTACAGCACAAACCCAGCAGTGGAAATTTGGCTCCCTGCAATTCCCTGTGATATAGATGCATTTTTTCCAGAGGAAGTCCAATGGTCTTGTTTTCAGCGCTAATAGAGGAGTTCAATGAAATTTTCTATTGGGAAAGTCTAATGAGGTCAGAATAACAGAACAGAGTAACTAGGAAGGAATGTCCTTGCATTTTATTTTTAGAATAAGGATAAAGGTGGGGCTTGCAAGAGGAAGGCGATGGGCCTGCTTTGGCTGGAATGTTTGGTCCTGTGAGCTTCAGAGTGTTTCAAGTTTACTTTTTCAACAGCGAACCCCTTGCTTAAATCAGCAACAAGCAAGTGGAAGGGTCTGGCTGGGAGAAGAGCAGAGCAATGCCTGGGGACACACCAGCAGCAGGGCAGCAGCCCTGGGGACCCATCGCAGCTGGGGGTTCTCAGCCACGCTCCCCTTCTCAACCTGTTTCCCCTTCCTGGCTGGGAAGATGAGCACCTTCAGCAGCACCACTGAGCTGGAGATCTCTCCACTCCTGCACGTTAAAGGGAATCCAAGTTACAACAGGGTAAGCGTTGTGGAGGGAATCAAGAGCAAGAACAGCCCGACACACCAGCACGGGGGGAGCAGATGGTGCTGCAAAAGGAGCAGCCAGCAGTATGACAGGGAACAGGATTTACCCCGCGTTAAGGCTGGATGTCAAAATCCAGCGAGAGACAGCCTCAGGGAGAGAAGAGATGGGCCAGAGTAAGGCTGTGAAAATGAAAAGGCAGGAACAAAGCTAAATAAAAGAATCGAGGCGGAGCGGGAAGTGGCTTGACTGGGATAAACAGGTAAGGAGGAAAAAGAGTGCATTCAAGAGCAAGCAGGCCTTGGTCTGTTTCCTGGCACCAGCTAATCTGATTGGCACAGAGATACAAGAAACAGAGGCTTAAATAGCTCATGGGAGCAGATCTTCAGCTGCAGAGAGCCATCGTCACTCAGCAATTAACTCCCTCGCAGGCTCTGCCCCTAAACCCAAAGCACAGAGCTGACTCCGCCGAGCACAGCGAACGCAGAAAAACAGAGAACAAGACGAAGCGTCTTTGTAAGGGTTAACAGACAGCAGAGAACAAGCTGTTCCATGCATTCAGGTCAGGAAAAACAGGACTGGGACTTGACACAGGCACCATGCACATGTTGCTTTACCAAGATCGCCACAGCTCAAGCAAAGGAGCAGCCAACTCTGCCTGCTGGGAATGAGACTGCAAGGAGCTTCACCTTAAAAATCTGTGAGGACAGAGTTAACACAGGGGACCATCAGATGAGGGTATAGTTAGGGAGCATCAAGGCATACAACAAGACCAGTGGCTAGCATCTCCGCTCTGCTCCTTCATAATCTCTCTAGCAACAGAGTAAGGAAAGGCTAAGTAGGGGTAAAGTGTGCAGGACAAGGTGCAAAGCACCCTTTAACCCCTCCCGTGGTGCCCAGAGCTGCAGGTCTCCTATCTGTGCTGAAGACAAGGTGCAAACAACCCGGCAGACTGCAACGAGAACCACAGATGCCCAAGAGTAACAGCAAGGCAGACATGCACCATCTCCCACCCCGATGCTCTCCAGCATCCCTCTATTTCCAGCTCTGAGGACTCCCTGAGCCTGCTCTGGTTCCCTGCTCACTAATCCCCAACCAACTCCTCACTTAGTACTTGTGCAAGCCACAAGTGTGCCCACAACACCTTTTGGCAAGGAGCTCCACAGCTCCACCATGCCTCATGTGAAGAAGAAAGATCTCCTTTGGAGTCCTCGGCCACAATCATGCCCTTACCTTGCTGTCTTCCCCCTGGATGGTTTCATAATATGCCGTAGACTGAACATCAGTCTCTACCCAGAGACACATCCTTTTAGGGACTTCTAGTATCAGTGATGGAGTTAAAATCTACGTACAACAGTTTACAAAGTGTATTTTCGTCTTACATAAAGGGGAGGGTCAGGGTGACAGAGTAATCATGAGATAAAATGCCCCAATTTCCAACCGTTTCTGGGAGCCTGACGCAGCAAGTCTCATTTGCAACCCCAGACTTGGGAGAAAACTTGCAATTAAAAAAAATTAACAGTGACCTTGACTTCAAGGGCTACAATTTAACTAACCTGCATTCAGGCTTTGTTAATAACGAAGCTCTTCCCTAGGCTACAGCACAAAGGCACTTTTCCAAAGATCAAGTTACCTCTGCCCAGCTATGCCACAATGGAAATTTTAGAGACCTTTGTATAAAAGCTCCAAGAGATTGTTCCTCTGCAGACACCTCCCTGCCAGCTCTTCACCCTCCGCTCTGCAAGGAGCAAGGTGAGCTCCAGCCTGGCTCAATCCAAGGGTAAGACAGGGCTTGCAATTAAGCAATAATGATCACAATCACAAGGCATTTTAAAGGGACTGATGACCAACTGGGTGGGGTTACGTTACAATCCATTAACCTAATCAGCATTGAAACCTCAGGAACTACAGGCAGAGGCTGCCACCGGGATTATAAAACTAAATGAGAACATACTCTTAAAACATGTGTCTTTCAAGGCTCTGGAGAGCCTTACAGCTACATCTTCACAGCTAATCACATCACAGGTACAGAACAAGGTTAGAAAATAAGTGCCCAGAGCTAATGAGACAGTTTATTTGTTTTTCCCCTCCATCCCATAGTAATGTTACCTTGACAGGTGCAGTGCCTGCAGTAAATACTATATCTGTCCCATATTCTGAATTATCCTTTTAGGGATGAGAGCAAAGATACATATTTGGGGCACAGATACTTCCTCCAGCCTCCTGCACAGCTCGCAGCATCAGAAGATAAAGCTGACTGGAAGAGCAAAGGCTGATGCTGCCCCTGAAGCAGAACTTGTTTGGTATCATTACTCAAAGGCCAGTTAAACTAGGGAGTTGCTATTCTGGAGCCTTTTCTGCTTACTTCTGATTATAGGGCAAGGGAAAAACACAAACTCCAAAGAAATGTCTTGGAAATGCCATGTGCCCTAGGACACCCCATATATCCCAGTGGCAGTGGCGCTGAGCCTAACTTTACCCCTCTCCTTAATTGCTACCCTACTTCCGAACAAAACATCAACTGCATGCCTTTGCTGTTATTGACTAGCTGGGATATCACTGAAACATGGTGGCAATTGGTAATCAGTATTTTTAACTCTTGGGAAGTCTTCTGTATGGCAGTACTTCTTGCTGGGGTGGGTTTTAACATGCTGTCCTCACTCCTCTGGAAGGCTGACTCACCAAGAGGACCTCGTTCTAGATTTCTGTGCACATGGATGGACCAAGGATCTTAGATGTGCTATCAGACTTCAAGGGAGCTATCAGGTCCAAATGGTCTCATCTCCATCCAGGCAGATGTTCAGCACTGCAGCATGGATTTTTCCAGTTTTCCCATCATTCTCCTCTTTTTATGGTTTTAGTCACTAGCTCAGTACATCCCCCAAGCTCCACACCGTTTCGGCCCAGCCAGGGGCTCTGCCTGCAGACAGGAGGGTTCCTTTTGTCTGGTTCCTTGTTCCTTCAACATCATCTAAATATCACTCCCTTAACACCTGATTTAGTATTTCAACCCCTTTAATTACACGCAGTGAAGATTTTATCGGAAATCTGATTATTCTTTGAAAGTCTAAGCATTTCATCCCAGCCTCGGAATTGATCTAGCGACTGCTTTTAAATCTCCCATTTTAATTTAACATTTAACACTTTATGCCCCCATTAATTACACTTCTCATGATCAATATCAACAAACACCATCTCTGGCCTTCTCTTGATAGAGAGACCTTGTTCTATCAAAACACCCACGATAGCCTTGCTCTTGAACACAGGCATTTATGGGGCTGATCTCTGCAGTGGGAGAGGAAGAGAAAAAAACCCACAAAAACCAGCAGTACTGAGTAAGCAGCAAGGTTTAGTAACCACCTGGTGGTGGCGGGGACTGGCCTGGCCCCAGGACATGGGGAGCAGAGACTCCAGCCAGCTCGCCATCCATCTGTCCCACCCCCGTCTCAGATGGAGGGGACCGGGCTCTGATGCAGGGACCCACCGTGTACGGGCTCCATCGTATCTCCTGCCCACGCCAAGCAGCATGTGAGCTGGGCTTGGCCTGTCCAAGAGCTGCACGTAAGCACTGGGGCATGGGAAATGCTGACGGGTCTACCAGGGAAAGCAAAGCTTTACCAGCTCAGTATCTCCCAGCATTTAAGCAGCCTGAAGGTCTACATCCCTTTGCTTGCCTCACTGCAGCATAACATTGAGAGCAAAGCGCTTCTCTGATCCCCGAGTCTAGCAGATCTCTTATTAGCAGACACTGCATGAACTAATTAAGGAAGCTACCCATCACACTGCCTTTATATCCAGCCACTGCCAGCTCTCAAAGGTGGCTGCATGGGAAGGGTCCATCTTCTCCAGGAGCACAGCACCAGATTTCCTTCTCCAGGCCATGGGAGGCAGAACTGGAACTTCTTGAAGGGGGTCGGTTGCTCCTCTTATCCCGTCTGCAATACACTTGTGTTTCTGTGTTGCAACTGGAGATGGAAGAAAATAGCATCCCCAGCACCACAGAAAACAGGAATAATTTCTCTAGTATATTAAGCACGAGTCATTCTTATGCAAAGGCTGCCCTGTACAGCTGCCAAGGTCAGTAAGACCTTGCTTTATTTGCTGCATAAGGGCTGGTTGTGCAAGTTTTACCTTGTACATATTTTTTCCTTGCATTCTCATCTTGGATTTCCCTTCTGCTATTGCCTCTGCATCTCACTGTCTGCCCAGTAGGTCATGCTGCCGTCTCTGGCTCTTGATAATGACTACCCAATATTCAGTCCTTCAGAACAGTCAAAATTCCAGCAAACCGACTCTTACAGTATGTTTAATTCAAAAGACACCAAGGACAATATTGAATAACAATTTTCAAGGAAAACATGCTCCACAGCTTTTGCTAACAACATCAATATGTTTTTATTTTCAGGGGGTCTTGACCTGCCATCCACTCACACAGCCATCACTGTTCACATTCCAGTATCTACACACAGATGATTTTTAGTGCAAGGATCGCATCCAACCAAATGGCACTGCCTGCACACACAAGCTCTGGATTACAATACCAGTAAGTGTAGATTTCAGGAAGCAGCCAAGTACTGAATGGCCTGGATCTAAATAGATGACAAGGTCTGAAAATAAGGCCCTATGCTTTTTAAACTTCAGACACATTCTTACAGACTAGAGTCAATGGCTACACCCAGACTAAAAACTGTTCCTCTCCCTTGTTTACTACATCCTATGAAATTATGGGTGCAGTCAAATTTAGGTATTTACACAAGGAAGAAAAACAGGATTTTGAAACTACACAACATCATGCTGCAAAGGACTCAAATTTGAAGAAACTTTAACCCAAGCAGTCCGTTTGCAGAAGAACAGAGTTAAGTGACCTACCTGAGGCCAGTGGCCAGGTAGGAAAGCTTCACAACAGCCTAGCCTGCTGAGGAATGATGCTGACTTGCCCCAGCCTCTAAACCCAAATCAATGGAGAGATGGCAAGGAAAAATGTCCAACCCCTGCCCTGATCTGCCAGCAGCAGCAGAGTCCCCCAGTGACAGCAGGTCTTTCTTGCAGGTTTATTTCAAGCTGCACCTCACCACATCTGATCCACCATAGCAGCACTCAGTTCCAAGCTCCTGCTTATCAGTGTCTGATGCCACCAAGCTTCCAGCCAGCAAGGAGATCTGGTGTGGTAGGAACAGCAAGCCAGGACTCCAGACAAGGGCTCACACATCCTCCTTCCATCCCAGAAATCAAGTGGTTTTGGCCACCTCACTTTACCCCTCTGACATTGCTTTGAACCTCATTCACAAGTTACAATTAATAACAGTAATGTCACCTCACCCTAAGTATTTGCCCTCAAGGGTAGAAACCCTCTCCCCCTTTATTCTGCAGACTCTGACCTTGGCAGGACCCCACAGCTACTGCCATAACACAAACCATCATTCAAGCTTAAAACACATACTGGTGCCAGAAGTCTCTCAACTGGGGACAGGCAGCATTACAATGGGGCTGCGCAGGGGGATCAAGAAGCACCGCTGCAAAGGGACGCAAACAAGGGCTTCAGGCTCTGAGCTGGCACGCTTGGCCATACAGGCAGCTCAAAAGGTTAGCAGCACTTGTGAGCAAGAACCGTCTGGCTGAACGTACTGCCTTTGTTAACTGAGAACAGCAACATGATGGAGTGGGCTAATTAACTGCATTTTACTTTTGGGGACCCGGGCTTAAATCCTGGCTCTTGTCACAGCTGAAAATGAACATAGGGACTACAATGAGAGCCAAGATAATTTATTTTCTACAAAATCATCAAATAATTGCCAGTCTCCTGACAGAGAGGCCCAGAATTCTATGCAAGGGCACTAGTGCTTATGCTGTTATTTCCCTGATTATAAAAGTTATTAATGGATTGATGTGAGTGGTCATCACAGTCACCAGTGCTACTTAGCTGGACTGAGCATCTGAATGCAAAGAACCTCACCATGCAAGATGATGCAGCACCGTGCAGGTTGCAGGTCCTACAGGGAGGGAGCCTGTGCCTCGCAGGATTTAAAATTAAGTTTTCATATGGATTCATATATCCCTTAAACTCAGAGGGCCGAAGCGCAGCCCTTCTGTAACTCTAATTCTTCACTGGAAAACCACCAGGGCTGGCCATGGTCCAAAGGAACTGAGGGTAATTTCCCCACTTCCTCGCAGCTGAAACCACCCAGCAGAGACAGTAGGGAAGTGAGTACTTTCCCCATAAAGTAATTCTGTATTTTTATCTTGCTAAAAAGTTTTTCATTTAGAAACTAAAACTCCTGCTTCAGGGAGAAGCCAAGCACCCTTTTCCTTTCAGATTTTTACCACAGTTTTAATCTAATCAAATTAGCCATTTTTCCACTGAAAGGAATCATCGTGGAAAAATCAGAACAGCAGACCAGCCCTTCAAGGTCTCCATGCAAGAAGTACAAATAAATTGCATTCTTGACTCTGACAGCAGCATGCTCCTTCATACTACTGTTTGCAGTGTCACCTCACACCTCTGGGCCTCAGGTTACCCATCCCAAACGACAGGGATCCTTGGTGTCAAAACAATTCTGAGAGCAATGTGCTCAACGGGTAAGTCACGCAGCAGCTAGTGATCATGAACCACAGTTTTGGACACAATATGCTGTTCTACTAAAGCACAGTGCCATCGATCCTCCTCTTTCCTCCTGTCTCAGTAAAGATCCTCCAGAATCCTCAGCCGCCCACACAACTGAAGGTGGGCAGGCAGACGCAAGAGAGGTCAAAAGGAACACAGAAATGTTTTCTGAAGTAGCCTCCAGCACAGCTCAGCAATACAGCACCTGTCATCTGTACCAAGCAGGAGACCCAGACACATAACCCTGTAACACAAAGCGAGCAGTGGGTGTTGTCTTCATGGTAAGGTTTTACAGCAAGCCAAAGGCTTGTGTGGCTTTCCTTGAACAGCAGAAGAGGAACGCTTAAGTCAGACTTCTACCCAAAAAGTCAGACTTAGGTGGAAGAGATCAGACAGGAGACATCCATGAACTGGGGAAGAAGGGAGCAGCAGCCACAGTGCTCTGGGGCTAATGAAGAACACAGGGACCAGGTTCTCCCTGCTCCCAGGCAGGGCAATATTGCCAAAGCCAAACCAAATTCTGCAAGGAAGGGCCACACATCTCCCCCCACTGTTATCTTTAAATACTCTTTACCCCATGGAGCTATTCTCCACCCTCCTTCCGTTTTAATCAGGCCTGACCTACAGATGTCAGCCCCATTTCAGCAAAGTCAACACAACTGCCACATCTAGGATGCTGTCACAGGAAAAAGCTTACTTACACTCTTGGCTGGATTCCAGAGTCTACTTCTTGGTCTAGACCTGACCTTGTTCCTCTCTGCAAGCTTAATCCTTAACCTTAAGAACACAGCAAACACAAAGGGACTCCCAATGGGGGCCTGTCTATGCTCAGTCTCCCTTTCAGCCTGCAGACTCTTGATCACGCTGCACAAACACGAACAATTACTGACAGGAGGCTCTCTCAGAACCGCATGTTCTTCAGAAACACACATATGCTCAAGAGCCAAAAAGCAAACGCAAAATGCACCTTTATGTTCTGCAAGGTAAACCCCAACTCTAGAGTTCACCCAACAGGACACAAACCTTCAACCAACAGTTCCCAAAGTTTTCTCAGGTGCAGCTCTGGCCTTGCACCAAAACCATAGCCACATCTGATACATCCAGCTTCATCTAAAGGCTAGAACAGAATAGTTTGGGTGAGAAGAGACCTTAAAAATCATTTAGGTCTAACCCCCCTGCCATGGGTAGGAATGTCTTCCACTAGTTCAGGTTGCTCAAAGCCTCATCCAGCCTGACCTTGAGCACTTATGCATCCTTCAGCAGAAACACAAAATATCAATGTAAGATGCTAATTGAAGATGAGGGTCTCCAATCAGCTGCCATGCCACCCTCCAACAGTACCTTACCAGGCAGAGCCCAGCAACTTGCTGCAATGGTACAGTCACAGTAAGAACTCTTCCAGTATGTCACACTTGGGACGTTCCTTGATGTCCCTGCCCCGTGTGGTCAACACGCAAGAAGTCACAGGCTGGAGGTGGACGGACAACAGCTTCTCCTGTCTTGACCAAACACATCATATAAACAGGGTCTCCAGACTGAGCAGGATCTGGCTCATGTACTCTACCTTGTGACCCAAAAACATTGACCCCAGTCACATATCAAGAGCAGTAGTGAAAATATCAACCTGCAAATGAGATATTAGCAACTAATCTGTTATCAGCTTATTTCAAGAAAGCAGCTAGCTGTGGATTCAACCTTCAGGCAACACCACAGTGTTTCTTGGCTCTCAAAGACATTTGCACAGTGTTTTCTTTAAGTGTTTGTGGGAGATGTTCAAAACCTCAATTATCTGTATCTGACACTATGCTGAACCAACACTCTCCTGGTTCACAGGAGCTGTAAAAACAAAACCCCACTGAGGCCAAGAGGAGCCTTCAGATCAAATTCTCAGAGCTCGGTCCTTGAATGTGTGCTGCAAGAAATCCTGCATACCGATACACCTTTCATATCACAGGAGGCAGAGGGGTGGGAGAATAAAAGAGATTAAAAACAAGATAAAAGCCAGATCCTCAGGTAACAGAAAAATCAGAGATGCTCCCTCAGTTTACACTACCACACATTTGAGCCAAAGGTGCTTTCAAAGTCCTTTTATGAAATATTTTAATCTGCCTTTCTCTCTGCTATGAGTGCAAGCTAGGCAGTGCTTTCCAGAGAAATTATTTATTCAGTTTTACAGTGGCCAACCTGAATTTCCAGACTGCTTCAAAAGAAAAACTGAAACACCTCTTTACAAAAGGCAAGGAGCATTAGGCTTCTTCCCACTTGTTTCTCCTTTTCTTTTTCCTCCACCCCTCATCTTTACCTCTTATCTAATAAATAAAGAAACTACGTATCTTTCCACTGAGAAAAATGCTCTTCCCTTCACCTCCACACCAAAAAATGTGCTGACAATTTTAAGGGGTTTTTTTGCTGAAGCCACCCAAAGTGGAATAAATTCCTCTTCTTTTTTAAAAAATTGATTTTTCAGTTAAGCCATCTACTTGAAAAAAACAGCCTGCCTTACATTGCTGGCTGCACTCTTACAACCCAGAACAAACCCAAAGAAAGCTATAAGTGTGGCATTACCACTGGCTCGTCATTAGTGGGGCACCCTACAAAAAAACACCCATGCTCAAAAACAAATTACAGCTCAGTGAAAGTAGCCACACTGTTGCATGGACCGCCTCAATGTTACTTCCTAGATTAAAGAACAGAAAGTAGCAGCACAAAGCTTAAACTAAATACAACTGAAGCTCTAATCCAAATCCATCAAAATAAGGCCCAGTTCCAGAAGATGTGGACTCACCGGGATGTGCTTCCAGGGCAGGTGTCCTGGGGACAGGGAGCTCTGGTAGCACACACCAACCCGCACCAAGATGCCTCCTGTGTGCCCGCTGCACATACGTCATATACAGCAGGTCCAGTTTAAGGCAAGGTTTAAGGCCCTTACAACTACATTTCATCACAAGTAAGCTCTAATTCTGGAACGCAGAGGGCAGACGTACATTTTCTTATGTGGAGATGCCCTCTACTCAACCCAGCCTAAGACCTTCACTTACGCGAGGCTGTGATTAGGGGATTCAGGTCATGAGCAAGCAGATCTCACGCTTTAATTCTCTCTCTCTCGGCTGCCTGAATCTCCAGGATGAGCAACATCACATTCTTCCAGAAACGTAAGCAAACTTGCGTGCGGCAGGTCTCTCCCTCAGCACAGGGAGATGCATGAAGTCGATCGTGACAGCCTCCCACCCGACAGAGCTGGATGCTGCTGCTGTGCCTTGCCACTCTCTTTCCATGTTAAAGGCTCAAACAACAATCCTAAAGCCAGTCTTACCTCTTTGTCTCCACAAACCAGCTAAAATTACTACATCAAGTGTACCAAAACTGTTGCATTTGTATCTCCTCTCCAGTACCCCCGGCTGAAGATGTACATTCAAAAATACAGCGGCCTGCACGCCCTCTCGTTCTCCCAGCTGGCCGGCTTTTCCCCAAGCTCACCCTGCTGAGAACTGCTTTGGCAACATACAGGTTTAAGACCATCCTAAATACACCCACCTACCCAGCACCAGGCTGTAGCCCCAGTTTCATCCTCCCGTAAGCATCACACAGGGTCAGGTCCCTGCTAAGCGATCTGGGACTGCAGTAAGACGACTCTCGCACTGCTATTTATTTGTGGCAGCTTTCACTACATGCAGATGCTGTCCAAAACGATAAAAAAAAAAAAAATTTAAAAAAAAAATGTGCTCTTAGAAGCTTACAGTCTAAAAGCAGAGGTCAGGAGAAACTCTGTTCTTATTAATACAGTTATATCAGAAGCAGATTATGGCTAATAATACAAAGATTACTGACATTAAATGAATTTTTTACCTTCTTCCCAGTATCACTTCCATTTGTAGCTTTACTTTCTGCCTATCACAAAGATTGTTATATTTGGACTATAATCACCATCATGGACTTTTCCCCCCTCCAGTTTTGTTGTACTGTGTGCCTTAAAAAACAAAGGCATTTGTAGTGTTATTTTAACAACCATCCTAGCTTTTTTTTTTTTTTTAAGGTAATTGCTGCATAACTCTGTGAACAAGTTTTGCAAATGCTGCTCAGCCCAGGGCTCTGCTGGGCAGAGGGGACACAACAGTGCTCCCCAACCTGGGCACGTTGCAGCATCACTGATCACTGCACATCACAGGCAAAACGGACCAGCAAAACATCTGTCACTAGTGACCAAGATTCAATTTTAAACTTGGGTTGCTCCTCGCAGACATTCAGACTCAAACTGAAGAAAGAGCTCTGCACTACCTCTCTAGGAATTACATGTTTTTAAAGCAGCCCTAGCAAACTGAAGGTGGAGCACAGTAACAGGAGCAAAGTCAGCCACTCTCAGGAAGAAAAACTCCTTTTGAAACTCAAAAGTTCCAGTTCAGCTGTAGGATCCCTCTCTCCAAACATCCTAAGGACAAACAAGTATCTAAGGATGCTTTAAAAAAAAAAAAGCCATCAGTCAAGCAAATCACCAGCCACAGTTTGCTACTGAACATCATGAATGTTCCCCCTAAAAGCTTCTCACACATTTGCATCTACGTTTTACTGAAAGAAAGAGAACTCCACCACAAACAAACTGCAAATTCCTGCCTGTCAGCCCTAAATCTGGAGTGCTTGGCTGGGCTGCATCTCCAAGCTCCAGCCTTCCCAGTTTGTTCTCTTGGTCCTTATATCGGTAAGGCAAGCCAACATATCCCCAAGCCTACAGAGAAGGAATCAGCAGGTAGTTATTTGAAATGAAGTTTGGGGTGAATTACCATAGCACAGGATCAGTCCATCTCAACTGTCCAGTCCTTTTGTTTCAAAAATGGAGTTACTGCTGGTGAAAGGCACCTGCCTTAGCTCACAGCCTTATGCAATAGCTGTATTAAGCATTACTGTTATTAATCAGTACATAACTATAATAGTTAGCATTTTATTGAATTAAAAAACCTCAGCGCCTTGGCAAACGGCCTTCAGTGATGGGCTGAGCCCCACCCATGCAGAAGCTCTCCTGCAGGCCTGGGCATCCTCCAGCTCCGATTTCACCATTTCCAGCTGACCCAAGCAGAGGCTGGAGCGGGCAGGGCAGCTCTGCCCTCTGCCTCGGCCAGGACAAGCATTCACAAGATCAAGCACAAGGCAGAGGAATGAGGACAGCAGCAGGGAGGGAAGAGAGTGTACCTTTCAGTGCCAAAACCCATGTGAAGGGCATGAAACCGCAGGCTTAGCTCCTAATGGCACCCGTGGAGGTCAAGGGCACTTGGCACAGCCCAGGAGCTTGAGCAGCCAAGGGCTCTGCCTCAGCAATGCCCCTCTCTCAAGAGGCTTCCACAATTCTCCAAAATACACAGGTTCCCCACCAGTCTGCATTAAAAGTTATATATATTAGAAACACACAGGAGGAACTGGGTGCAGACCCTACGATAGGGATGAATCCCACAGCATTGTGCAACCAAACACTCTTCCCATTCGGAAGTCACCAGGTTCTCTATCCCCTAGGTTGGCTGAGCACGTGGAGATGCTCCTAGACCTGGGGGACAAAGTGCTTCTCACGTAATCTGGCATTCAACATGATGTAATCACTAAGGACATCTAGGACACACTCTACAGCTGGGCTGAATTTACAAATCCCGATATCGCTAGGGGAACAAGATGGTGGCACCGTACAGAAAATAGATCTGTTGTTAGATGCACCAGAAACTTCCCTGCACTTTATGAATGGATCTCAGGGGCTTGTCAGAAGGACAACTTTCCACCTAACACAGGACACAGAAATAAATTGCCTTTCAGCAGCAGCATCCTCATTCCAACCTTGGTATCTGAGCATCAACTACTGAATGAGTCATATTACAACACAGTCACCAGAACTGGAAAGTCCCCAACCCAGCAGGTCTCCCGCTTCAGCAAGGCTGATATAACCTCATGCAGAATCCGCCCCATATGCCCTACTCATCTCCTCAGCCTCAGAAGAAACGTGAATCATAACTACTCAACTGACTTCCTCGGTCAGATACAACACCAGCATCTGGAGAATTCAGAGAAAGAAGAATAGGCCACCTGTAACCCTATCGATGGCTCCATGCTACTGTTTCTTTTTTGTACCTCAAAAATAACTTCACTGAAATGTATCTGAAGATGCAACAAAAGCCCCCTGAGCCAGCACTGCTCATTACCATTTATTTAAAAACAATCCCACTGATACCTGCTATGGCTATAAAAAGATCTATCCATCCTGACTTGCTGACCGCAGACAGGGTAGAAGATCCTACAGCTGCGCGATTTGATGAAGAAGAACGAACAGCACCAATGAATTCTAACCAGGTTTTGGGGAGAGAAAACTGACGCCCTTTTCCCACTCAGCCCAGCCAGGGAAGAGCCCAACCCTCTCTTCTCCATTGGTTTTGCATCTTATGGCCCACGGTAACACTTTTGCATGCTGTGGACTAACCCAGCGCTCTGGAGACCAACTCCTAGCAGCCAGCCGTGGCTCAGAGCAGGTGATGCTCTTTTGCAGGAGCCAGTTTTCCTTTACGGGGCAGGTTTTCCCATCAGTGAGCCTGGGGCATTTGGCAGCTTGCCACTCCAGCCTTCAGGACTACTTTTAAGGACCAGTCCATCACCCACACAACATCCCCTCCTGGCATCACAGCCCTGCGCAGCACAACCACCACCACCTCTCCATGCAGGCTCAGCACCTTCCACCAAAAGATCACCAAACTCTTAAACATTAATGAATCAAGTCTCAGCATCCCAATTAATTCTGGCAGCATCATCCCCTGGTGACCTAGGACTGCAGAAGCAGGCGGAGGTGTCCCCATCTCCCTGTGAGCCTGCAGAGGAACCAGCCAAGGCAGCCAGGCCTGCCGGCTCCCTCCCCCTGCTCAGCCACAGACCTGCCACCTATTTCAAGGGCTCATTCCAAACAGAAAGAAAAACAAACAAATAAAAAATAAATAAATAAAGGTGCCACACCAAAAACCAGGACAACTTTCTGTTTTCCCTGAAAAGCAGGTCTGTGCAACAAAAAGGTAACTAATAAAGGTTTCACCCATCTAAATTAAAAGTCAAAGGCAGCAACAAAGAGTCTCTGAAATATAAGAAAGATGTTGTGCACAGAGTGAAATTTATTGCTGCCTTGCAGAATGTAGCCAAACATCTTAATATGGAAAAACACCGCTACTTTTGACCCAAATAGATTGGGAACAGGAAGTAAAAGCAAATTACCCAGCTGCGGCCTCCCCATGCTACGAGCAGCAGCAGCAAAACCAGCGTTTCCTGCCCACGCTTGCCCCGTCTGCGGCCACCTGGGTCCGCACGCTGTTTGCCCAGGGTCAGCCGCACCTAAACCAGTCGAAGTTTGTTATTAGAGCTCTCGCAGGCAAGATCAAACCTTTATCAAAGGGGAATCAGCTGGGGAGAGCCAGGGAAACAGACTGTAGGAACCACCCCAAAATGCTGCAGCCATTTGCAAACCATACAGGGCCAAGCTCCCCTGCAAGGGGATTCCCCGTGTCTGTGGCTCTCTTGATCCTCACCAGCCAAATTCCTGACTCAGGACAGGCATATTTCAGGAGTTAATTCTGGGCTTACTCCATCATCACTAGCAAACCCTGAGAAATTAAGTCAAGCCTCAATTGCCTTAAAACATAATTGCATTTCTTTAAATAATAGTTTTGCATTATTTCATTTTTTTGTTTATGTTTTGAGCTTCTGCATATTATAGCCTAATTATATTTTCAAGCTTTCATTCGCAGCTACAGGTATAACCCAAAAGACATACAGATGAGCTAATTTTCAAATCATCACTTGGGTAAGGAGCTGGAGATTTTTAAAAAGTGACGGATAGACCAAGGGACCAGCAAGACCAAAAAAAGCCAAACAAATCAAAACACACAAAAAACTGACACCCCAGCATCTCTTTTGTTAAAACTGGTAACTCAGTGCCACAGACAACGGCTTTAAGACCTTAGCAGAGCAAACACTGAATATCATACATGTGACACAAAAGGTTTTTTACATAAACACTATACACTAAACAGCAGCTCAGAAATAGGTATTTTCATTAAAACTTTCAGAAAATCCTATAAGCATCATTTTTACTAGCTTGAGCAGATTTTTCCTACAAGATTTTAAAAGTTTCCATGCCAGGTACAGAATATTTCATAAAGCAGAATAAGATTTTTGACTTACATTAATTCTTGAGGAAAAAAAAGGCAAATTACAGCCATTAGTACAACATTGCCTTCACAGCAGATTAATGCCAGCATTACCGAAAGCAAAATAGCAACATTTCACTCAACAACACTTCTGGGTAATACAGACATCTGCAGAACCGAGGGGGGAAAAAAAAAGCACATAAACATGCACAGCCACACATTTTGTGCATTACCACCCAAGACTTTTACAAGGACGGGTGTTTTGTGCCACTGTTCTGCAAGAAAATGCCGTGAGCGAGCTCACAAGTTCACTCTTCTGCATGCGGCAAGCTCCAGTCCTACCTCATGTTCTTTTAAATCCATCACCTTCATGGTCCTAAATGCTGCTTTGGCAGAGGGGTTGCACTGTGAGGAAGGAAACCCCACCCTGCACCCCCATTATCATGCTGCATGAAAACCTCCCTCTGCCCCTGAAGAAAAAAATTCAAGTTTATCACGCCGAGGAAAAAACAGTAAGTGGGAGTCCAAAAAGGCAGTCAGAAGTGCCGCCAAAAAATCGGAGCTCTTTCCCAAAAAAAGGCCCTCCCTTAGGAACCCTGCCAGTCAAACCCGATCACGAGGCTGTTTTCCGAGGGTGAATAGAGTTCTTATTGACACAGCTTATGTCTGCAGCATGCAGCCCTCCGCGAGGCTTTCAAGAGCCGATCGGATTACACAGACACATTCTCTCGGATTTTATGCATTCAGAAGCCCTCAGACATAAAAAAACCCGTCTCCAAAGGCCCCTGGTTTTTCAGCTTACTATTGGCCTACGTGGTTTTATGAAAAAAAATATATATATAAACATATAAACATATATATACACACATAAAAAGGGCAGGGAAAGTGATCCTGGCACCTTTACTTGCGCTTCAGAGGACCTCACCCTCGCTGAGCAGGGCCATATAATTTGGAGGCCAAGCCACAGATTTGCTCCATGTGAGTAATAGGAGACAACGCATTCCCATGGTGGGTACTTAGCATCAGGATGGGAAAAGGGAAAAAATAAATATCTGCTGACACCACTTAAAATGGGGGAAGATAACATTGCTCTAGGAAGACAATCCTTCCTGGAAGATGGCACAGAAAAAGGGGAGGATACACACCTTTTAAAAGAACACGCACTGCCATAGCTTAGCAGGAAAGAGGTGCCCAACTGCAAAAGCATTGCAAGCACAGATTCAGGCAAATCGTACACAGGAACCTACAGAAAAAAAGCTAAAAGGATCCATTTATACCATTTCTATATTTAGCAAGCACAAGGAGGAACTCTATTCCAGAAGCAGACACGTACAAAAAGTCAGGGGTATCTGTGATGCTGCATTAAACGTGAAGAGAGAATTACAAAATGTTTTGTTATTATAAACGCTCCAGCTTAAAGACTGCACTTCAGCGAGAGAAACAAGTCTGTGCTTCCACTGTAGGACAAATGAGGACCTGAACGTTGCCCTAGAGAAGGATGTGTGCACTGCCCAGAGGTCTGGAATACACTGATTAAAGAGAAACTCACAGAACAGTCTAACAAGCAAACCAGTGCATTATGCATGAGTAACTGGTTCCCCGTCACCTCAAAGGAAACAACTCCTGCATCAACTCATCCACACTGAATTGAAACTTCTCACTGAAATATTACATACGGCAAATAGCAAATCGAGCAAGCTTGAGCTTCAGAGCTTTTAAGGGATTTTAAGAGCAAACACACACTGTTCAATACAGACATCCTCTCCCTGCTGCTTCCAGGCTCAGATCACTCCCCATTTAAGTGTTTCTATCACGTTGCAAAAGGGGTTTTTTTTCACATTTGCTTGGAGGATAGACCTGGGTAACCCAAATGTGGGGTGCCACGTCTGTCTGCAGAGACAGTTCTCCTTTGGTTGGACATTTACACTTTGTTTTTAGAGCACAGTTCCTATGATTGCCTTTAGAAACTGAGATCTAAGCAAACTCTGCTTTTTAACGCACAGCCTCCCTCTCAGTGCGCAGCCTCATGTTTCTAGTACTCATTTGAGTTTCCACACGTGATTTCTAGTATGTTCATGGTCAGAAAAGCCTGCTCCTATGAAGGGTGCGCACTCTTTCCCAACACGTCTGAGTCACACCATGGTTTGCTCCGCTGCCAAAGCCAAGCTCTCACCACCAGCACAGCAGGGTGTCCTGCTGCAGGCATCAGTCACCAAATCCTGACGGCAGATTCATTATCATCATCACCTGTGTCTGCACTAGCCACAAAGAAAAATCATCCTTTGCTTTCAGGCTCCTGACTAAGCTGCAGGCACTGGTGACTAGGAAAGCCACAGTTTGACTTGGGCATGAAGAAAGATACATTTGCAAGACATTAGCAATGCAGTTTTGCTGTCAGTTTAACTCAGCATAACCCAGTGCTGCTAATAAAATCAGCAACCCAGCCTCATCCTGCCCTGCCTGTGCACCCCAGGTCCTTGTGCCAACACAACTGTCCCTGTGGCCACATAGAGAAGCAAACCAAGGAAGCAGCGGTGGCTAAAATGAGCATTGCTTTATTTCTTGTTATTCTACAAGTTTACTCTTAATCCAAAAAGACTGTGCAGAGACTGGATCAAAGGACTAAAAACAGTACCACTTTTTCCACCATAGCACGAGTTTCAACACTGATTTGCAAGCTATACTGCCAAAGGTAAGAAAGCCAACCCTCCCCACTTCGCAGTCACTAGTTTTTAAGTCCCACTTTGAGATTCCCTTAAACACACAGAACAGCCTCTCAAAACACCACTTCTAGTGGCAACACAAGTGCAAAACTCTAAGGTCCACATATTCATCTCGCCAAGGTGAGCCAAGCCCAGGAGAAAACTTCTAGGTCTGTAAAAATCCAAGAATAACATTTAAGCCTCGTGCTAACCATTCCCCAACACAGAAAGAGGCAGCAGAGGAGGCCACTGCTGCTCAGAAACTGGAATTGGGCACAAAAACAATTTGAAAATCCTATACATGGATGCAACACCCCACCTAGACCACTGCCCAGCATCCCTTCTCATCAGTGACCTCCCTGCAGCACGTGGACCAGCACCAGGAGGAATGGCAGCCCAGGTCCACTCCCTCAGTCTCTGTGGGGATCCCTCACTGCCCCATGGCAGTGGAAAGGATGCGGCACCCCAACTTTTCCTGACCTGGCCTGATGCTGCAGCAGGCTGAGCAGCACAGAGGTTACAGCACTGAGGGGCTAACTGCCTCACTGACCACCAGGTCTGCTTTGCACCCTTGTTAGTATAACCCAAACCGCCCCGAAGATTGCACCAGACCCACTACAGACATACAGCTGTATACAGGCTGAACCAGGTGCATATGTAAAAATCAACTGCTTCTGGCTGACTGCGCCCAAGAGCAGACTGCACCTTCTCCTGCTGTAAGTGCATCCCATAATACCTAGAAGCTTCTGCACAGTCCATTGTCTTTCAAAGAGAAACACTCAAATGCTGAAATAGCTCTCAAACTTTTCTGGGCCATCACTACTTTAAAATGACTTCATTTAAATATGTACCATGTCTATATATATGCACATGCATACGCCAAGGGAAATTAGCATCCGTGAGGAGGGTGGGTGCCCACACACCCGTACCTCGGCACAGCCTCCCCGCTCTGCCTGGGCACGACGGAACCACCACAGCCCTGCACCAAACAACCCTACGGCAAACCAGAGCTGCTCCAGGATCCTGCCCCACTGGCAGGAGCACTGGAAAGACCACAGCCTGCGGGCTTTCCACCAGACCACTTGCTAACACACATCTTTTTTGGGGTATAGAAAGCAGTGGGGGCAGGGAAGTTTTAAGACCAAATTATAGAGTCCTTTTAAATCCTTCAGTTCTGCACAAAACTGAACCTCTAAGTCCTCCTTTCAGGAGTTTGCCCCCAGCCCCAGGGCTGAGATGCACATTTTGGACCTTCATTAGCAAATAACGCTCCAAGGAGCAGGACTGTGCCATGTAAGGCATTTCTCCAACCTGGAGAGCAGCACCATTGCAGCCTCCACGTACTACCTTAAAAGCAAAATACCCGCAAGGAGGACCCATAGGGGGAAAAACGTCTCTGCAGCCCCATGGAAGCTGCTGTATGGAAATTTTAACTGCATTACTTCTGCTTCTGCATAATCCCAGAAGAACTACCTTAATTGAGACTGCTCCAACTCAGACACTCGATAGTTTCAACATGGTATAGACTATTACCTCGCTCTAATTACAGGATCACGTTACATGTCCAACAACTGCTGCAATTTAGTCTTGCCTGATACACCCCAGCTCAAAATTGCTCACCCCATCTCTCCCATACTTTTTGGCATCCTTTGAATAAAGGCAGGGATACCTAGCAACATTTCAGTATCTGACACATATGCAACCCAAACCCCCAAAAAAGTAGTCATTATTTCCTGGCGATAACAAAAGCAATTACTTTCAAAATGCAAACAAACTAGTTTTAGGCAAATAGCACAGACACAACACTACTGCTCACACACTTGTCTGTGCAAACGCATTACAGGGTTACTGCTAACAACCACCACTGCACAATACCACGGATTCGCACGATGCTCCCCGAGCTAGGTGTTGATCTTGCACAGAGCCCATGCATGCAGGAAAGGGCTTTTCAGAGAATCAGAAGCTGCAGGATTAGGCCCTCGGAGTTTCACTGCCTCAAAGGCAGGGGACATTCCTTACAGCAGTGCACATCTTGCCTTTGAGCTCAAAACGGCATTCGCAGCTCCCGCTGCCATGAAAGGGAAAGGTTTTCTCCCTGCAACCGTTTCCCTGCGCCTGAGCCGAATGCTAACAGGTCTCTTACTTGCATCTCGCCTCACCACCACCGCCTCATGCTCTACAGGGGAATATTTTGTTCCCGGAGCGGACAAGCTGTCCGGTCATCACTCCACGATGATTCAGCAAGGGGGTGGCTCCCCGTTGGAAGGCACACCTACTGCAAACTGTCATACCACGGGGCTGCCTGAAAATGGGAGAAGTTGCTCTATCTATCATGGCTGCACTTTCCCAAATGCATAGACCTGGCCTGGTAGGGTCGAGGGGAGCAAGGGTGGAAGGGGGGTGTTCCATCTGCAGGCATAATTCAAGGAATATCTCGAGGCTTTTAACTACAGCATAAATACATAAGGAAAAAAAAAAAGCCAGACAGTTTCAGAGCCAGCATCAACTTCGCCAGGCTGTGTTCTTTGTTTCTAGGCAGACTCCAGTGCGGTGGCAAGAACGAACAAATGCGCATGTCTTCATAAGAGTCCAAAAAAAAAAAAAGGAAGAAGAAAAATGCCCCCTCCCCTGTGACCGCGGTAGCGTTCGGGGAGTCCTGCAGACACTTCGTGCCGCTTTTTCACAAGTCAAGTCCGCTTCCACCCTGTCCTGAGCAGGCGTTTCGCTACGCTACGGGGCGTTCGCGGGTAAGACAGCGCCTGCAACACTTTGGGCTGCAAACATTAGTTTTGGTGCGGGTTTGGTTTCTTCTAAAGAACGAAATGCGCCGCGACGCGCCGGGCCCCTCCGCAGACGCTCCCTCGGCCGGCGGAGCGGAGCGGGGCCGCGGCCAGCCCGCCGCCGGCAGACAAAGGAGCCGCGCCGGCACCCCGGCCGGCCCGCCGCCGCTCCCGGGACACCCGCCAGCGGCCGCCGAGCTCCCGGCCCCGGGATGTGCCCCCGCCGCCGCCGCCACACACACGCCCCCGTCCCCCCTCCCCGGGGCGCGCCGGACCCGTCCCCGCTCACCCCGCGGCTCGGCGGGGGCAGCCGGGCCCGGCCTTACCTCAGCAGCAGCGGCGCTCGCAGCAGCGGGCGGCCGCACCGTGCCACGCGCGGCACGGGGCGAGCCACGGGGGCCGGTTTAGCGCGGGGGCCGGCTGCGCGCCGCCATTTTAACGCCTCCCGCCCGCCCTCCGCCCCCTACGCGCCCTCCTCCCCCCCCCGCTTCCCCGCGGCTGGCCGCCACGCGCGGCGTGGAAATGCCACTCAGTGTGTGTGTCCCCCCCCCCCCTTCCTCCGCCCCGCCGCCGCCGTTACATTGACGCAGCAGCTCCCGGTCGCCGGGCCCGCCGTGGCGGAGCTAGCAGGGCAGCAGCAGCCGCCGCTGTCGTGGCCCCTCCGCCGCCGCCTCCCGCCGCCGGGCGCACATGGTACGCTCCGGGGCCGCGCCGCGCCCCGCCGGCCGCGCGCGCCGCCGCGCCGCCTGGCTGCTGCCATGGCAACCGGCCGGCCGCGCCGAGCGGGCCCGACCCGGCGCCCGCCCGCCCGCTCCGCCGGGCCCGGCGCACCCGCCGCCGGTGCGGGGCGAGCGGCGGCCCACCCGTGCAGCGGCGCTCCCGGGCCCCGCGGGAGGGTCTCCTGATGGATGTCGCCTCTCCGGGCTCCCGGACAGCTTCTCCCGCAGCTGCGGGGTTGACGCCGCCGCCCGCGCCGGCGTGACACGGGCACCGGCCGGCGCACCGGAGGGGAAACCGGGCCCAGCAGCCGCACCTCTTCCCGGCCGCAGGACCCCAAAGCCACCGCTGCGCCTTCCCCGCTCCCCCCGTGTCCACCCTGTCCACAGAGCCCCCACCGCAGCCACGTGCTGAGGGACTGTATCCCCACTGTCCCCAAAGACACCATCACGCCTCCTCGCTGTGTCCCCACAACGACCGTCACATCCCCCCAGCTGTGCCCACCCTAATCTCCAAAGCCATCGTCGCATCCCCTCACTGAAGGGCTGTGTCCCCTCTGTCCCCCCAGAGCAGCCATCACATCCCCCCAACCACATCTCATCTGTCCTCAAAGCCACCATCATACCCCCCCGCTGTGTCCCTGCTGTCCCCAAAGCTGTTGTCGCTCCCCCCCACAGAGGGACAGTGTCCCTGTCAGGCTTGGCCACCCTTACCTGGGCAGAGGCACAGCTCTTCCATGCTGCAGTGCTCATTTTCACCCCTGTTTTGCAACAGAAAAATTGCGTACGCCGGGACAGTCATCAGGGAAAAAAAGCGCGACGTGAAGCAGATGAGAGAGTAAATCATAAAGCCGTCGTACATGTTCTGCATACTGCAAACAGGGAGCTAATTTCCTGGCAGCCGTCTTCAGGATGCTTCAAGTCAGTCTGCTCCAATGTGGCCCTTAAAAACCTCACAGCGTCCAGCTGCAAGCAACCCCACTCATTTCTGACTTTAGCATCTAATTCCCACAAATACAGATATTTTAATTACGCATTTTGTCAGGGTGAGCTGAAAACAACCAGCAGCTACCAGATCACTGAAGAAAACAAAGTCGATCATATATTTCTTCTAAAAAATCAGCTTTTTATGGAGTTCGGTGATGTTTGCTATGTTTTGTCAAGCATGAGTTCAACCAGAAGCAGAAAGAAGCAGCCGAGGGTTGTTTATGGCACACAGAGTGGCCCTCCCTGACAGCAGCACTAATGGAAATGACTATAATAAAACCACCAGTGTTTGTGGTCTGAGCAGCAAAGCGGGAGCCCTGATTTCTGCCCCCTGTTCTGACAACCACTTCCCAGTGACGAGGAGCATATCACTTCTCCCCTCTTCCTAGTTACAGCCACTGTTTTGTAGTTGAGATCAATTAGTTAATGTTTGAAAAGTCAGTTGAAGATGAAAAAGCATTTACATACTGCTAATAAAACCATAATGATCCCACTGTTAAACATTAAACACACAATGACGTGTAAAAAAAAAAAAAATCACTTTAATGGAAAATTCCTCTTGCTGCAAAGTCAAAGGATTAGCTCCTAAAAAAAGGAAGGACGAGCTCAAGATTGCATCATAGGACTGTGTCTCAGGGGTCTGGCTTCTGTTTGGGTCTCTGCCACTGATTATTTGTGCGGCCATGGACACATCACTTGGGCAGTTGCTGAAGCGGCTGGTGGGCCGACCCACCTGAAAGTGGCCAGTTAATCCAGAGCTAGCCAAAAATCATCAGACGTGTCTGGAAAATGCTGGTCTCTGTCATTTTGTGTGTCTGCTAAACACGATGAGGATTGCAGCTGCGTAGCCTGATTTTTCTAGGCAAGATAACCCAGCAGCAGGCAAACCCTGGCACTGGGGTCCTTAAAATCCAGGAGAGCTGTGCTGCTCACAAGACACTTGTATCACACTGTGGCGTGTGGAATAAAAGCAGGTGTGTGGAACTTTCTAGAGATTTTTCTTGGTGATGAGTCTCTCTTTAGATGTAAAACCGGTAGCTGTGCCACTGGTAGGGCTCTGGGTCGCATGTCTGATGCTCTGACCTACAGGCAAGAAAGAGGAGAGGAACCAGGGAAACCACATTTGTACCTTTGGGCCTGCACAGCGCCATGTTCATGGTGATGAGCCACCGGTGTTTCTGGCAGGGCAGAAGCCGTGAGTGGGATTTGCACAATAGGAGCTCCAGGCAGTTCAGGGTTTGGCACAGAGGAGAACTCCTCTCCAAAAAGAGCAGCCCCTTGACAAGGTAACCCTCATTTCCTCAGTCCAACTGCCCTTCGCAAGGAGCATCCCAGAGCTGCAACAGCCTTTTCCATCTTCCTCCTGAAATCTGACGCTACCCTGCTTTGATGGTGATCAGTTGTTGACTGCAGAAAAGCTGAATCATGAAACAGAGGTTATAAACAAGGTTATTTTTAATGAAGGAAAGAAATTCCACATCATGCAGAAGTCAGAGCAAGGAACTGGCAGATAGGGCTCGCAGGTCTCACTCCTGCCCTGATACTCTCCATGTCCTGAAGCAAATTACGATGTCTCTAACCTTTAATTTACCTGCTTGTAACATGGACAAAGCAGCAGACTCCAGTTGTGCTTTCTTTGTACAAGCAAAGCTCCTGGTGTGACAGTAAAGCGGTGCTGGGAGCTGCGCAATGCCTGGGGCTGGCTTTCACTGTCGCTCAGCACCTTGCAGAGCTATTTTCGCCCATGCAAAATGATCATGCACAGTATTTCAGCAATGTTCATAGATGTTTTGAAGGCAGAGAGAGACTACCCAGTCTGATTCCACGATCCCATATTTCACAGTCTTACATTTCAATTCCCACATGCTGGAATTCCCACATGCCTGGTTACTTCTGCTTCATTTTGCACACTGAAAACTCAGACAAATTTTGTAGCCCAGAGTCTCCTATTACATCCTTCAGGCACTGGCGTGCTGCAGGGTGTGTGTTGTAGATACCCAGCTCAGAAGGAGGGAAGACGAGTCTGGTACACCTACAGCTAACTGAGAAATTTCCTGCTTATGCCACTTCTTATCTCTCACACTTAAATTATTTCCAGAAAAGCATATTTCATTTTCCTTAGGAAAGACGCCTCAACTCAGGGAAGCAGGAGACTGGGGCTGGGGCTGGCCAGGCTTCCATGCGCTGCCCGAGGAATATGAACAACCTCACGTACAGATCCTTGCAAACCTGTCTTCTGTGCTCCATGCTCATTAACGAGCATTTTGGGTGCATCTCTAACTTTACATACATAACTACTAAGCTTAAAGAACTCTAGCTTTTTTGAAAATATTTTATAAGTGTATGTATTTATTTTTATATATATAGATATAGATATATAAACACACATACATAAACTTACAAAAACTTCAGGAGACTGGAAGCTTTCCTGCCATACTTTATTTACAACCCTGCTAGCGCTCTTTGCTGCTAGAGGGGCTTACCTTTCTTGCTCAAGTTTTCTCCAACCTAACTATTGATTTCCACATAGAAAATATCAAACAAAAACCACGGCATTGATGGACCTGATCCAGAGTGGGCTCCACTCCTGCTGTTCATTCACTGGTGCAAAGCCCCAGCCCATCTTCACCTGTCTGCTGTGGGAACAGACACCAAACCAGCACACTCTGGGAACAAACTCCAGTACCTTGGCACAGGTGCCCGGGCACCTCCAGTGCGGCTGTGAGAAATGGAATAGGACCAGCCTTGCAAGCCAGTTCTCTCTTGCGGGTGCCTGCAAGGACACGTGGCCATGTGCCAGTGGATGGAATAACCATCACCCTGCGCTAGTTATGGGGCAGGGATGCTGCAAGGCTGTGTTAATTAGTGCTTGAGATGCCTGTGATCTGTAGATGAAAGGTGATTTACAGCTGCAAATTATTGCTCTTCGTCATGTGAAGTCATTATTTTCTGGTGTCCCTCATTTTGACTGATGCCACATCCCATATTTGGTGTGGGCCAGGCTCTTCTCTGTGGGCAGATATATAGGTGCTTTACATCTCCAGACAGCTTCATGCTGTAGAAGTGTGTGATGTGCTCACATCACCCATTCGAGGGAGCCTGGCTGTGCCCATGCTTGGGTAACTTGGGCTGGGATTTGCACAAAACTGCAGCATTTAGCAGATTGCTCAGCTGGTGGGTTTGGAGGGCTTGTCTTTGAGGCTGGATACTCAGCTGGGTTGTGCACTCAGATTCGTGAACAGGCAGAGAACGAGTTGGGTGAACCTTAAATCCTGCTGCAGAAAGAAGAAACAGGAATATCCTGAGCCTCTGTGCTTGGGGCTGCCCCAGGGAAGGGGAAGAATCCAGAGAGGACCAGACTGGGGCCCTTCAGTTTACAGCTTCTCATCTGCATCCCAAACCTCCTGGGCAGGAATTACAGAGCAGGAGGGGTTCGTGTCTTTGTCTGGCATCTGGAGAGAAGGGATATTTGGGTGGTTTTTTGAACAGCCCATGGATAACAGAAGGAAGAGGTAGATTCAGTGTCCTTCCAGCGTTAAGCATCATGGCATGCACTCCCCATCAGGCTGCAGAGAGCAAGTGGCCTTTTGCTCTTTACTACTAAATAAACCAGCAGATAGTAGCACATGGTGTAAGGTAGTTGAAATGATGGAGGAAGAAATATCCCTCATATCCACACTGCACAGGGCTGCCAAGCATGCACATGCAGGAGGGCAGGACTGGCAACACCGGCCAGGCACGGCTTTCCAGGCATGGGATAAATTAGCGTCTGCAAACACTATGACCCAGAGCAATTACAGCATGGAGCAGGATTTCCTTCCAGTGCACTCACTGTGCAGCTTTCCACGCGGGAAGTAAATGACCACTCACACAAGACAGCACAAGGCAATCAGGGACTTTTACAACTGGAAGACATCTCCTAGTTCCTGCCTAGCCCACACCAGTTTCCCCCTTCTTTCCCCAAGGTCCATGAGATTTTAAACCCCTCCAAGTGATGACATTCCCAAGTAGCCTCACATATCAGTGAACAAAGAGGACTGGACAGAGCCTACAGTCTCATTAGAGCTCTCTCTCCATCACCCTGTCCCCCTGGCTCCACCAAACCCTCCTGGAAGCTGTTTGCCTACGCAGTGAGTTGGTCTGGGGCTGCTGTTGCCCTCCCCACAGACACAACAGTCAAGCTCTAATTCCAGCTTTGGCTTGCTCCCAACAAACCCATTTGGGTCCCATTTTCACAAGCAGCGGCTGCAGCACAGAAGGGCACCCGCCGCATCCCCCGCACAGGCAGCTGGGCTCCCGCGCTTCCTGCAATGCAGACTGCTGCTGGCTCTCACCTGTCCCTGCTGTCTCCTTGGGGACCAGCCATGGCAATGGCCCTGCTCGTTCCCTGGAAAATCCCTGCTAACCTGCACATGGGCTGCCTGCGGGTGTGTAAGGTGAACAAATCCATGTGCTGAGCAGAAACAAGGCTGCAGAGCTGCACCCCAGAGGTGATGTTTATACAGACAGAAAGATTATTTCAGAAGTGCTTATGCCAAGAGGGCTAAGGAAGGCTGCAGTTGTTCTCTGGGGCAGCGTCACCTTCACACCTGCTTGCAGATCCCTTTGCAGGTAGCCACGAGACCCGTGGCCTTTGCATCCCACACTGGAGGGACCTGGTGCTTTGGGCTGATACTGTGACCCCTTCCCCGTCTCATGTTCTCATGGTACTGTGAATCCCCTGAGGTACTAAGAAAGCTACAAACACACCTGTGGGGAGCACCAGGAAGGTAAATCATTAGAGCTCCCATCCCTTCTGAGACCGGCCCCAAAGAAAACACAGAAAGACAGACCCCCACCATAAAGCCTTGCCCCGGTCTCTGACCTGCTGTTGTGTCACATTTTCTCACTGCCAAGTTTTCTTCAGAAGGTTTTATCCTGAATTCCTCAATGTGCTGGGCCGGGGGGGCTCCAGATCTGCTGATGTTCTGCACATTGCTCACCCTCACTCACAGCAGAGAAACCCAGCGTTTGCTGTGAGAGGGTCCTGCACGGTATTCCTGCACTTCTCTGCTAAAAATAAGTCTTCAAAACCTAACTCCACTCAATCAGAAGCTACTTTTAATGGCCACTGCTGAATATTAACCTCACCTGTGTTACCAAGAGGTAAGCAGGCCACGAGCACCACTTGGAAAACTACGTCTTACACAAAAGGCCAACAAGCCAGGCTCAGTTTGACACCCTCAAGGAGAGAAATCCTGGTAGAGTATTAGAAATATTTTATTTTTAGGACCTGAATGCTTACAAATAACAGTTTTTAATAACCATGAATGACAATATCAAACTGCCACACCCCAAACTGAAATCATCGCTCACTTCTGGCAGGTGGGGAGGGATTTCTAAGCTTTTCTCCTCTTTTTAAACAACTGCTGCAGCAAGGAAACACTAAAAGGTGGAAAAAACACACAACCTCATGTGGTGGTGACATTGACAGATGTGATGGTGCGGGCTGTACATGATGTTGTGATTTTTTATTAATAACGCTGCACTGCAGAGCTCAGTTAGGAAAAGGAGGAGAGCCTGAGCGTGTGGGGAGGATGGCTTTGTTCTTTGGATTTGCAAAAGAAGGAACGTAACATGGAAGGTAAAAACACTGGAGGAGAACAAGGACTCACAAGGGAGGTGATGTGCTGTGGGTGGTTATGAGCAACAGGTACATGCACAAGGAAGACTTCAGCTATCAGGTAGTCAGGCTTTTAAATGAGATTATTTGGACCAGCAAAGAGAGGGTAGGAAAAGATCGCAGAATAATAGAATAGTTTGGGTTGGAAGGGACCTTCAAAGCTCATCTATTCCAATGGCCCTGTGATGAGCTGGGACATCTTCAGCTTTGCCCTGACCCAGGAGCAGGACCTTGCACTTGGCCTTCTTGAACCTCATGCGGTTTGCATGGGCCCCAAAATATGGAACGCTTCATGAAAGATGCTTTCAGTTAATTTGTGGGAGCAGATAAGGAAGGCCCAGGTGTATTAAACTTAAGGGTTTGGGAGTTTTTCTTTGCCAAGCAATGCGGTGGGATACCCAGAGGACAATGCCTGGTCCCTTCCCCTGGCCAAAGAGTGCTCCTGCCCCGCTGTCCCACACAGGTCACCCACGCAGCGATGTCCAGAGCCAGGCAAGAAGGCAAAGGAGGACGCGCTCTTTCTCTGCAGCCTGCAGTGGGACACAGCTGCCCCGTGCACCCCTCTCCAAACCAGGCACAGAGGAGCCACTTTGCAGGGCAGGACACGGGCGGCTGCAGAAGCAGCCAGACGCAGCCCTGCAGAGAGAGGAGCTCGCCGTCCCCAGGCACGTCCCCGCACCGCCGAGGGGAAGGAAACGCAGCTTCAAAGGGAGGGGAGGCCCGAGTTTCCGAGGGCAGCTGCTCTGCAGCGTTCGTCATCATCTGAGGGAAGAGTGAAAGTTTTTGCTCATGGGATAATTTTTAAAGACATTTGGGTTTTGCTTTCACATGCCCTCTCCTTTTTCTTTTTTTTTTTTTTTTAAGTAACTGTAAACCCCATCGTGACTGTCAAACAGGGATCCGCAGAACTGAAGCTTGTATAAACATTGTGATTTATGTTTCTCTGGAAGTGAACTGGTATTTCTGAGGAGCCCCACCCAAGCCTAGCAAATACCGAGGGAGCGCGATGACTCACTGGCCACTGGCATCCGCTCCTCTCCCTCGATGGCCAATTTGAGCACAGGCAAGATGGTCGTGATAAATGAACCCCAGTCCCCAGCGTCACCGCCTTGCGCCAGAGAAGTACCTGCCAAAACCTCTGGCTCCCAGGAGAGATTCAGATGGGAAGAGCGGCAGCACTATGAGGCTGAGTTAGGCTGGGAACTGGGGTGTTGGCACAACCTCCGCCTCCGGCAAGGGTTAATAGCCCCCACCAACTCACAAGCCTCCAAGTTACCCGAAGGCAGAAGAGAGCCCTGCAGAACAGCCTGCCTGGCAAACTGTGGCAGAAGCCCCTTTGCTTTGCTGCACAACAAGAGCAGCTGGGAGGGTAGAAGAGCTTGCAGAAGCTCTCAAGAAATCCAGTGCTCACTGCAGAAGGCTCAGCTGAGGAAGAAATCACCCCCTGAACACCTGACACAGGGCAGTCCAGTTACAGAAATCAGTTCAGCCATTTGCAGGTGTGAGCTTAGGTTTAATTTTTGTTGTTTTTGTCTGTGTGTTTTTTTTTTTTTTTAAGCGTTTCCACGTTGTTGAAATGGCCTCGGCTTGCTAAGCTGTTTGTTCCTATGCATTAATGCAGTCGCATTTGATTACTTGAGGGGGAAAAAAGTCCCTTTTGATTGCAGGGCTACTGCCAGCTGTGCAAAGCCAACCTCACAAGCTGGTTCTCACCCAGCCCTCCCCACACTTGCACACATCCTGTATACACACATATATATACAATACATGTATACATGAAGCTTCCCCGGGACCACCAGCTCACCAACACCCCCGCCTGCATGCTCTGCCCCTAAGAAGATCCCTCCGTTCCCACACACCTGGAGACAGCAGCATCATCCATGGCAGCACCTGGGTGGTGTTCAACTGGAAGAGCATGTGCTGAGCTCCTGCAGTTCCCGAACACTGAAAAGCCAACCAGCTGGGCTGGTCTTTCCCTGCTTTTTATTTTCACTAGTTCCCCATCCAATATCTGCTGTAATAAAAAAGGTAAATCAAAAAAACAATGAGTTCTGTTTGTGTGTTGTAAACTGGGTGAACAACTGCTATTCCTGGGCAAAATGGGAAGCCTTGCCAAGAGAGCCATAAAAAGCAGAGTTTCCACTCTGAGTTGCTGCATTATTAGCAAAAAGCAGCTTCTGCCAGCCTTGCTGCTTTTTTTCTAACTAAAGTAGGTACAGTAGCAGGGGACGACACACAGGACACAACTCTGTCCGTCAGTGCTCTGCTGTGACTTCACAGAGCCTGAGATGCATCCGAGAGGGAGAAAAATTGTTTCCTAACGATGCCCAGCATGCAGGGGAACCCAAATATACGCTGTCCCTGGTGTGTCCCCTCCAAATCGCAGCATCACCTCTGAACACAACCAGCTCCATCCCTCCTGGAGACCTTTCCCTGCAGACCACAGCATCAACAGACACCGCATGTGGTGTGCATTTCAGATCACATTGGAATAATGTCCACCTGCAATTTAAATAAACCTTTCTGGGTCATCAGTGGACTCAGGATGTGACTGATGCTGGGGAGGCATCTCCTTTTCCCAAATGGGTCTCCATTTCTTCCTCCAGTGTCACTGCTCCAAACAGAAGCATGTGCCAGGCTTCACCAGAAGCTAAACACTGCCCTAAATTTGATCTTGGGCCAGCCTGCACATTCCCCACCATACCAAAACACACAGATGTTTTGTTTAAGCATTACTCAGCTATTTTTTTTTTCCCCGTGATTTTTCAAAAGATGCCCTAATCCCTGTGGGAGAGCAGCAGAGGCCGGGAAGGGTTTCTGCTCCTTGCATCACCACAGCTTAAACACGTGAGCCTCAAAATGCGACCGTGTGCGTATCCCACCCGCTGGGCTGTGCATCCGCTGCTGTGTCACGGCTCGGCTGAAATCCTGGAAAGCCTTCCCGGCTGCTTGGCTGGTGTCTGCTTCTCTCCCCCAGCGGTTGCTGGGTTTCTTTATCCCCAATGACAGGTCTTTTGGGGAACTGCATCGTCAGACCTAGAGCTCCTTTGAAACTTCGCACAGCTGGGGGCACAAAAAAAAAGCACAGGACCATGAGGAGATAAATAAATAGGAGATGTCTGCTCTTTGCTGAGAATAACCATGCTTGAAGGGAGAAAACTTTTGTCTTATTTTCTGTTTTATCAGTGGAACAGCACTTGACAAGACCTCTGCTCGGCTTTTCTTTTCTTGTTGTTCAGAGGGAAATATTTCTGCCTTAACAGAGATGATGTTTCCTTACAGACAGCAAAGCAGCCCTTGCCCGAGCTGCAGCACAGACAGCTCATCAAAGCTGTAACAAAGCTGCTGTTGTACCATCACACAGCAAAGCCCTGTTATCATTCACGCCTCACATATGCAGCACTGTAACGACCATTAATAACAGCATGGGCCCAATTCTCATACCCCTGCACTGATTTCAGCCTTGTTCTAGTAACAGCCCCACTCCTTTCCACAAAGCCATAAGTACAAGTCGTCACTGCGATGATACAGCCCTTGGAGCAGCTGTATGGCATCGCAGCGCATTAACCTCCTCCAGGCTCCATCAGTGCGTGGGGGTTATATCACCATTTCCTAATATTAGCTCCCAGAGGAGATTAAAAAATATATGTTATCTGCATTTCTGTCATCATAAATCAGCCTTTATAAACAAGCATCATTCAGCTGAGGAAAATGGAGGCCCAGGAGGAGGCTGGAAGCTGGAACTTGGCTGGTGAGCTGGGAAATCCCATTCCTTGTTTCCCAACATAAAGAAGGATCAGGCAGAAGAAAAGTGAAGGAGCTCCCTTTCCCCCAATGACTCCTCTTCGTGGGAAGCTGAAGATACTGGGAGATATTTTAAGAAGAGATTAGGCAAATTTGTGGGTGATGAGCAGGCAGAGGCCACTGCAGTCCACTCCTGCTTCTGCACTGGAAAGCAAAGATACTGAAAGAAGGAGGAAAAGCTGGAATTTCAGACAAAACAAGGCTGAAAATATGATTTTCAGTCCCCTGAGACATTTTTATTGGGTCCTCGACACCTTTAACAGCGGCAATTTGTCCTGCTGAGAGCATATACTCTGTAAAAGCATTTCCCGGCCACATCCACAATGTTTTGGTGTGGAGCAGGAATACAGGGCAAACATCCAAAAGGACCAACATCACCTAACCAGGGACATTCCCAAAATTCAGCATTTTGACGCAATTGAAATAAAAGCCTTTTTTTTTTCCCCACCTCAAAATGTGACAAACTTCAGCATATTAATAGAATCATAGAATAGTTGGCTTTGGAAGGGACCTTTAAAGGTCACGTAGTCCAATCCCCCTGCAATGAGCGTAAGCAAGAAATACACTTTAGTTTCAACAAAACTGCTCCTCAAACTGCTTTGTTTCGGGATTTGCTCCTCAAAGACCCGCATTTTCCCCGGAAAATGGGGATCGGGGAGGGAGGACGGGAGGAAGGGCAGCAGCCCGGCCTTTGGCTTTCCCGTAGCTCCCTCTAGTGTGTACAGTCTAAAATGTGATTTAACATACAACAGGCGCTTAAAACACATTTCCAAGGAAAATACTTGCTCTAGTAGAAATTGTGTCATTTTGCACAGAAAACCAGCTATTTGGGCTGCACTTCACCTGCTCAGAGAGTCTGATTTCCCTTGCTGTTGAACCAAAAATTAAAAGGTCAGAAAGACTCTTCTGTAATAGCAGCTCTGGCCTATTTTTCACCTATCACTTTTACATTTATTCATATCTTCCTCAGGGACTAATTTACGTATTAGAATAATAGGGTTATTTTCTGAGTCTCATCTAAGAAAATAAATTAAAAATTCTAAACCTTTCATTAGATCTGAGAGAGACAGAATTTCTCGGTCAAGGAGAGCCAAGACACTCAGGAATATATGTCCAGCAAATAACATTTATTAATTATTCATATTCATGCCCACAGCCATGGATGGCAGGTGGCCTCCACAAGAATACTCGTAGAAGGCTGCCTGCAAACTAATGTGTTAAGTAAATAGCTCTTTTATTGGTCTAAGTAGTCACATAGTAAAGGAGCTCACATTTCCAAGTATCCATGGAGCAAAATAACAGAGAAGCTATTAAAATCCAAAGAAAGATAGATTGCATTATATTGCCTAAATTAAAGCTTAAATTGGTACGGATGTAAACATTTCATTTCCAGCTTTCTTCCAGTTCTCAATACCAAGCAGAACTTGGCCAGCACACATAAATATTTTCAATAAATGGTTTTTATTGTTGTTGTTGTTTTGTTTTTTTCCCCCTATGTAATGTTTGTCGTTGTTGTTTTTGATCTTTGCATTTATTTTTAGGCCAAAAGTGTGACTGTACTGGAAAGAGCACGTCCATTATGGCTTTAAGTCAATAACGTACGAGTGACAGCTCACCCTCTCCAGTGCTGCCAGCCACGTGGGGCTGAAGGACCTCACGCCTGATGCTCAGCACCTCTGAGCTCACATGGTGCAGGGGACAGAGACTTTGTCCCCAAGGGCAGAGGTCCTGGCCAGTGCCCATGGGGAGAGAGCAGGCTGGTATCTGCTGCTTGGCAGGTGAAAGGGAGCATCAAATATTCAATCCCATGATCAGCAGCAAACTCTTCCTCACACAACAGCCCATGGCAGGGGCATCCTTGGCTTTGAGGGCCCAAGAAATGGGCTCTTCTCTGAGGTCCCACCAAGCAAATCACCCAGCAGACATGTTAGATGTGTCCCCTCTCATCCTGGCTGCATCTTCTTTGCCCCACCCCGTCCCTGGGCTGAGTCCTCCCTTGAGGAGCCAGGTTTTGTAAAAACAGAACAAGCAAGTCATACCCCAGTTCTTTGACCAAGCAAACCCAAGGTGCATCCTGCTTAATTAGCAGCCCTGAGAATTAATCAGAGCCATTTCCCAGCATCTGAGCTATGGAGCCTCATGCAAGTGCAGGGGGCACGTCCAAACCCCTGCGTGAGGTCTGAGATGAAGATGAGTGTTGCCAGGGTCAGAGATGGGAATGAAGGGCAAGGAGACTGATGTTCTCTGTTGTCACCTGCTGCGCACAAGCAATATGTAAAATGATCAACCAGTTGCAGTGCAGAAGAGCTTGTTTTTGCAGCTGACTCTGATAAAACTGTCACCCTCAGAGTAGCCTCCCTCCCACCCTGGGGTCTTTCCGACTCCCAAAGCAAGGTGCTACACCTCTCTAGACCTGCATTTCCCTGCCCGGGAGGCTATATACGGTGTGCACAAAACAGCCCTGCACAGCATCCCACTGAGCACCGCAGGGGATGGAGGCAGCAGCTACTGCAGCATCCCTGGAGGCACAGGGGACAGCGCTGTGGTCCAGTGCCAGCTGAAACGTATCTCTTCAAGGGTCAGAATGAACTGACCCATGAGTATTGAGAACTTGCACTAAAAACAAGACCTTTTTCAAGAGCACGTCACAACTGTTAAGGGTGGCTGGAATGATTAGATTGTCTCCACTGGCCCCCTGCATGTGGTGGGGCTCCCGCCACCGCTCAGTCAGTGGCACTTGCACTGGGGCCAACAACTTTGTCTGGCAAAGCTTCCCTTGCAGAACGGCAGCCAGCCTTCATCTGGAGACAGCAGGAACTGCAGAATCCCCTGCTCCCCTCGGTGCCTTGTTCCAGCAGTTAATCACCCCGCTCAGAAATTTGTGCATGAACCAGTAACGTAAAATTAATGATTTCTTTCATCTCCTGCCTTGGCAGCCTGCTTGAACTGCTTGTTCTACTGACAGTAATGATTCAGTAATCTGAAAAACATTGTACTTCGTTTACAGTATTAACAGCTGAGTGTACAGATATAGAGATTGTATTTATTCTCAAGGAAAGGCTGTTCTGCAGCCTGCAGAAGGTGACAGAATGAGTCACCTTTAGATCTTAATTTCTAGCATTGCCTCTGCAGTCTCTGGTTTGTCTTTCATTTTTGTACAGAAGCGACCGAAAAGCAGCCAGGTCAAATGGGCTTGTTGTGTTGGGGATTAAGGCAAGGGCTGGCAGATCCAGCAAAGAACTAGCAGGCAGGAGCATGCGGACTCCGGTCCCCCTTTATCATAGCTAATGGTCTGCACCTTATAAATCTCTAGCCCAGGCAGCGATGTCTTGTCCAGCACTCAGGTGGCTTGAGAGGAAAAACCGCGCTGCCAGAGCCTGTTCAGTGAGCACCATCCTGCTCAAGCACTGAGGGAAAATTGAGAGTCAGACGCTTCAGTTCTGATCTCCCTCTGCCCATCCAAAATCTGACCTGCCACTCACAGAAAATCAATGCAGCCAAACCAGATAATGCTGCCCCTCTGCCCTGCCACGGGGAAAAGAAAGAGATCAGCTTTGACAAATGCAGAGGGCCACAAAAAGTGCACTGCCTTAAAGAGCCATCAAAGTAATTTTAAAATCAATGTGATGGTTGACAAAGAGCCAGCACGGCTCCCTCCAGATGGACAGTGACATCCCAAAGGGCCCTGGGAGTCAGAATCCTGCAGGCAGCACTTTGCACGTGCTGATGCCAATGCAGTGTTTTCTCAGCGAGGCCATAAAAAGAAAAAAAAAAAAAAAAGAAAAAAGGACAGGAAAAAAAAAAGCATTGCGGTAATACGCATTGCAATAATACACATTGCAATAGTGTGACCCATTGGCGAGGGGAAGCTGCACCGTGGCGTGTGAGTCAGCAGCCCCACGGCTGCCGGCAGAGCCGGCCCCGTGTGCCGGCGCCCGGCCAGGCAGCTGCAGTGCACGCCGTGCTCTGAAGGGCACCGGAGGAAGGCAGCCCGGCATTGGCGTCATTAATTTTAATTTGTGTTCTCTCCATGACAGAGCTTGAGGACACAGTGAGAAGGAGCAGCCTTGCTCTTGCTGCCGTGAAATCGATGACCGCCTGGGAAGCATGCTGTCACAAACCTTGTCCCCTCTGCCTGGTTTGGGGATGGCACCGCCTCCCCTGCGTGCCGAACCGGCCCTGGCAGCTGGCTTTGTTTAGGCAGAGACCGATGCACATGGTGGCCCTGGGCAGGATCTGGCACAGCGCTGGATCCTGTACCCTGGCACAGAGGCAGCTGAAACGCAGCAGTGTTGCCCAAAGCACAGCGGGGCAGAGGGGCACGGGGCTGTGACAAGGGCCTGCCATGGACACCATCCTCTGTGCTGCTGCTCACCCACCCTGAGCAGTGCCAGTGTCACCACCCTGCACCAGCAGAGGGGGGGTCCCGGCTCCCCTGCGTGCTCCGAGGAGAAAGAGGGGACCAGCACGCTTGCGGCTCACCAACCCACCGTGTCTTCCAGGGTGACGGTCACATCCCGGGCTCCTCAGCGAGAGGAAGAGCTCTCCACAGCTCCTTCTTGGCAATAACTGTTGACGTGCCACCTCTCAGCTCAGTCACCTGCCAAGGACAGAGCGGGCACCGCACAGGCCATAGGGACACCTGACCTTACCTGGCACTGCCTGGGGCACCCACGCTGGTGTGAGTCTTCCATGTGCAAATCCAGGCTCCGGAGCGCGGGACCTGGGGGAAATAGTTCTGTGATTCCATCCCTGTTATTCTCATGCATTTGTATTGTAAGAATACATTTTTTCTATATTTTAAAAATTCAGCACATCGCTGTTTTTTATTCACAATTCATTACTCCCAGGAAGCACCTGTAATTTTTATCTATATAAATAAACAATGCAGCCCCATTAATTTTGCACAGCATCAAATTCAGCTTTATGATCTCTAATCAGGGGTGAGATGCCAGCTTGCACAGCCTCCCCTCTCCCATCTCCACCTCGCACTGCCCAGAGAGGATGGGCAGCTTTTCGCCCCAGCTCCAGACCCCCTCAACCCCATCCCCTCTGGCAGCCCAAGCTGTGCCAGGGAAGGTTCATATTGGCTATTGGGAAAAATTTCTTCATGGAAAGGGTTGTGAAGCACTGGAACGGGCTGCCCAGGGCAGTGGTGCAGTCACCGTCCCTGGAGGGGTTTAAAAGACATGTAGATGAGGTTCTTAGGGACTTGGACTCTATGATATTGAGGGTTTCTTCCAACCGAAATGATTCTATGATTCTATGAGGGCAACAACCAGCTCCAGCCCCCCCGACTGCGATGCTCCTGCGAGCAGCAGTCCCACAGAGTTTCTCCGTTGCTGCTGGGGATGGGGTTGGTGGCGCGGGCCGGTGCAGGGCTCTGAGTTACAGCTGCCGTCTGCCGGAGCCGAGACGCTGCAGCAAATCCCTGCGGCCACAGACAGCATTGGCACAACACTGCAACAGCAAAAGCCGCATTGACCTGATGTTTGTGCAGTTCTCGGTGATGGGAACACCTATTTAAGATGTAGGGGATCCACAGAGCTCCAGGCTCTTCCCAGTGTTGCTGCTTTATTTTTCAAAGTAATCAAAAGGTGACATATGAAAATCAGGTTTGCAAAATAGTACTGCTCAAAGCATGGCAACAGATCATCTTCCCAATGGGCACTGCTTTACACAGCTCCTGCTGCTCAGAAACACTGGGGTACCCTGCCCAGATGAGGTTTCTCACCCAGCCCCGTAAGCACTTTCTGCACCCCTTTCCCCGAAATCCCTGCCGTGGGGCCATCCCGGGCCAGCGCACTGGCCACACACAGAACACGTCTGCACGACCACAGGTGCCGCAAGGGGGACGGGCTGGTTCCAGAGCCCCCCCACTCAACCCACCCCACACACCCCATGCCCCCAGCATCTCCCAGAGCATCCCTGGGTGCTGTGGCTGTCCCCGACCTCCAGACGGTGGCGTCTGCAGAGATGGACCCACCCTGTCGTGTGTTAAGAGGGGATTGACTTCGAAGTGTTGGAGCAGCTGATGCTGCTGAGGGTGCTGCAGCCATTCAGACAGCTTTATTCATTAGTAATTAGGCAGGCGTTGTCTGGCATCTAGATTAATTCCACTTTTAATTATTTTGAAACTGTGTGAGATTTCCCAGGCATTAAAGATTTTGTACGCGCTTGCTGATTCCACAGCAATTATTCTAATGTAATGATGTCTATTAATACGCTTCCCAGCTTGCCATGCCCAGAGGGAAAAATCCCAGTTCCCCCCTACGGAGCACACATCTCCTGCACGTTGTAACCCCCCATCCACCTGCTTATACTGTGTGCAATAATAGTTTCCATGTGCTTTACCTAATATTAACAACATTAGAGAGCTGCTGCTATACTGAGCGCCAGGTATCCATTGCAAAGGGGGAGAGACCCACTCGAGGCTCCGCATCCCCTCACATCCACAGAGCAGCTGCTCTCGCTGCTGAGACCCAACTGGAAACCTGGAGCATCCTTCCTTCCCTGGGAAATGCTGCTCTGGGGCTCAGCTGCAGCCCACCCCAAAAAAGGAGCCTATGTTTGTACGGCTTATTGAAAGGAAAAAGCTACAACATTTCCCTTTTGGGTCGGGCTGAACCATTCGATCTGAAATCAAAAGTTAAATTCAGCTTCTGGATCATCTGAACTCGTTACACACTGCCTTTAGTAAAGAGTGCATTTAAAATAAGAATGTAATTTCAAAGAGGAGCAATAATAGAAATGTGGGCCAAGAACCTCAAAACAGAGAGCTGTTCTGAAATCTCACCTTTCATTTGCCTTAAATATGCCTTGAGCTCATCCCTTGTCACTAACAGCTCTCATCATTCCCAAACTTCATTTACCAGAAAACTTACCATCCACTGGCAAAACAAGTGTTGTGCCACTCGCCATCAAATTTATGCTGTGGAGCTGAGACCTCATTAGCAGAATGAGGGCTCAAGTGAATGTTGTGCCAGGAGTCATTTGCAGCCCTCTGTCCAGGAAAGCCCATCAGAAAATACATCTATTTGACATAAACCTCTATAGTTTATATAATTTACGCAGAGATTTATGTCAACAATTGCTTCTGAACATCCTTGCAAGTGAAAATCTTATTTGCAGTCGTATGAGGGAATATACAAATTCAAAAAGCTGAAAATACCAAAAGGCAGCAGTTGTATTGTCCTGAAAATGAGCACTCAGCCCTCACTATAAATATTTGGATTGCTTTGCATATATATTGTTTCAGCATCTCATTGCACCTCAAATAAAAAGCGACATAACCTCACCTACCTGGCCTAATGCATCCTCGCAGAGCTAAATTGCACGGCAAAGCTTCTGGGCAGAGACCATGGGTTATTTGGCTGATAGATCCTCTTGAAGCTTAAAGCCAAACTCGATTTCAGGTCTAAACTTGTCATTCTGTCTCTAGAGATAGCAGAGCAGCGGTATTAGCATGATGGCAGCGCAGTTGACTCTGAACTCAAGAAATGGATTAAATGAAATTACACTCTTCCCTGATGAGGCTGGTGGAACAGGGAGATTGCTTTAGGAAATCCAGAATTGAATTTCGTAGCGAAGAGTTCAGATGTTGTGCTGTTTGCTCGGGAAGGTTTTGCGCAGGCTGCTCCTCCCGCCGCGCAGGAGCCACGGCTGGATGGCACCTTTGTTCAGATCAATGCTTTGGCATTGCTCCATCCACCTCGGAGGCAGGAGATCCCAAACCCCCCGTCCCAACATCCCCATTCCCCGCCACGGTGGGGAAGGACCCTCTGCTTTTCTCCTCCCACGTGCTGCCACCCAGCAGGGTTCAGCAACAACCAAACCTTCCCCAGCTCCACCCAAACGCTTTAGAGACAGGAATATTTTTAGTGAGTTCTTTAAATCCATCACCTGCTTGGAAAAGTTTTCTCCATCTCGGTACCGACAACCTCTCCACCCGGAGCTGATCCCCGTGCGTCCCCGGCAGCGCGTGGGCCAGCCTGGCAGCCCAGATCGGCACCTGAAGGCTTCATTAGTTTGACAGGTTCCCTCAATTATCCAGTATTTCTGGCTGAAATTTAAGAGCGGAGATGTATCAGTTTTTCTTCTCCCTTTCCTCAGTGATTTCATGAAACATCGATTGCACCGGTATCTGTCAGGTCTTACTCACAGCTCGCCCCATTTTGGGCAATGCGCAGATTTTGAAAATTACATGAAAAAGCCCATTAGTTCGTTTTTACTCAAAACTTACATAGTTAGAAGCAAACGTATAACAACATACTAAAATATGTTATATAAAGAGGCTGCAAAGTTCACTGACGAAAAGCTGAGCAGTTTGCTTCCAGGAACCCTTATGTACCAGGTACATTTTAGTCCCAAAATATTAGCCCCAAATATGGCACTTCGCAAGGCCTTGCAGGTTTTGCAGCTGTCAACTTCCCAATCTTTCGGAGGACAAAATGAACCCACTCATTCCCTTTAACATGACTTACTTGTGCTTCACCTCTCCAGCCCCAAAGCAGCCCCAGGCTCCGCGGCATCTGCCCCGCGCTGCTGCTGGCAACACCGGCGTTGCTGACATCCTTGTCTGGCACAGACTTAAGAGACATTTTGGTACTTAGAAGAGTTTTCTTAACATGCATCCAGGCTTCTCAAAACTCACTGGAGGGTTTGAGTGCCACTTGATTGACAGTTGTAGCTTCTCAGCTTCTGAAGTTTGTCTATCCAAACACATCCCCCCTCGTTTCACCCCTCCTCTCCTGCAGTAAAAGTTTCCTGAATTGCCAAAGTACTCCTCTCAAAAGGCAACCCCAATTGCTTTTATGACAGGCTTCACTGCTGGGTGCTTTTCTAGTTGCAGGAAGCACCTTGCGTGACCTCCATCCCATTAGCAGCTCCACCAGCAGCTTCCTCAGTGCACTAATCGACCTGCATATAAAGCCACGTCAGTCAAACGCAGATTTGCTGGCAGATCACTCCACTCCTCGCTCCCCTGATTCAAAAAGCCCCACAGAGATAAGACGCTCCTGCAGGTACCTGCAAGAGGAAAGGCACCTCTGTCCTCACAGGGAAATTCAACACGTCAAGGCCAGGTCTCCTACGGACACCATGGGGTCCATCACCCTGCTGAGAGTCCTGCAAGACTGCAAGTCCACCAAGAAAAAAAATGCTTCAATCCAAATCGTAAAAAAGCATCTTTTCTAGCTGATGTAAGGCATTATGCTTGATTCATTCTCACCTGCTTTTGCATCCAAGTCTGGTTTAGATTTTTTCGAGCTTTAAAATGTCCCATGAAGGGATGCAGCAGGATGCACTGGAAGTCAGCAGCTGGGCAGCATCCTCCAGGAGCAGCTGGAGCAAAGATGGAGGGTATCGTGTAAAGGAAAACAATAACCATACACACACACATAGGAACAATCCCTTAATAATGCTGCAGAGCATCAACAATCATATTTAAAACAAGCAGATATCACAGCTTGTTCATCTGAGGAGGGCTGCTCAAAAAAGCCACCAAAAACTCTGTAACAATACCTGAGCCAGAGAAAGTCCAAAGTGGCTTTGCCCTTGAAAGCTGTAGGTTGAATACACTTCAGAAAAGCTGTGATTTTAAACTCATATACTTACCTGTCAACTGCTGTTTCATTCATGTCAAAACTACCATTCATTCTGAACTGTGCAATCCCTAGCATGTCATCAGATAAAAGAATAATCACATGAAAGTCAGAAGACTGTAGTTAAATTTTATTTATCAGTTCTATTGTTAAATTACACAATCAAAGTCAGTGGATCGGCCTGTAAATCTACACAATAAGACAGCGTCTACAGTGGAAATCAGTAGAATTTGATATGGTTATGACAAAACAGTATCCTTATATTCGTACATCCCCTATATACAATAAACAGTATACACAAAGAAAAATGCAACTAGTCTCTGTAAACCATGCACACCACAGCATAAAAACAAAATGCACCTTCTGCAACAGGCAGCTCACCCACCGTTAAGTCCTGTATACAGCAGTGCCTTTCAGTTTTAAGAGCAAATTATTTTCCCCCATAAAAACCAAAATACAACCGAGACATCATATTGGCAACTGCAGTTCTCATTTAAAAAAAAATGCTGTACATGAAGTTATTCTCTTTTCCAAGCTGCTAACGCAGGGTATTGGTTTGCTGCTGCTTTGCTCTCCGCTTGCCCCCCGTAGGATTGCTGCCCCCCGGGTTGCAACACAACGTCAGATGTAAAACAACTGTCACATCGGCGTGGAGCCATAAGATGTCTGGAAAGCCTTCTGCCTCATTTTATGCCTCCCTGCCCTATCGGTGTACAGAATATTACAGGCGAAAGGCAATAGTGCAAGTGAGCCGTGTAAGCGTCGTGCACATGGGGACGAAGCGCATCCTTTCCGGGTGCCTCCGTCACCGCGCCCGCACCGAGACGGCCGGTCAGCGCCGAGCTCGGGAGCGCCGCAGGCTGCGCGCGCAGTTTCTGAACTTGCTGAATGGATATAGCCCAAGCCTTGCAGAGTATTTTATTTTATTTTTGCATAGAGATTTATAGGAGTCCCTCGCACCTCCTGCCCCGCCTGCTCCCCCGTCAGTGTCGGTGCGGCCAAAGGGCTGCGGGTGAGCCGGTCCAGGTCCAGCTCCTGCACCGCGCAACCTGCTCACCCTGCACAACTATGGCTATGGCAAGACTGGTTTCCGTCACCGTGTCAGTCGTCGCTCATCTGTCAGCGCTGAGAAGGGCTCGAGAGCACAGGAAAAAAAAAAGCCCTGTTCTTATCTGGTGTAGCAAAGATTTACTGGAAGTAAATCCTAATTCAAGTGTAAATCTACTTCTTCGTTGAGCAATTCTCTTCATAATATTGCTGGGATTAGAGAGTTTTATGACTTTTTAAAGACACTACACAAATAGCCGCAACATAATTTCATCTAGTTTAGATCACCAATTATTAAGGAATGATAAATTCAGTGTTATGTATTCTAATGGGTAAGAAAGACTTAAAATTAGACACTGTCACGAGATTATAATCTGGAAAATGCTTTATGAAACATGAAGATGTGCTATACATTTTCCAGAATGGTTAAAATCATACTACCCTGAAAAATTCTGGAAACAGTGTCTTTAACATTGGCATTCGGTTCAGAAAATTATGTATGTCTTTTTCTTGTTTTTAAATATGAGATAGATCAAGCTTAAAACTCTAAACAGCAGTAGGTAGAAAAAAGTTTAAAATTTTAAATATTTATATAACTAGAGAAATTACTTCTATTCCTTTTAAAAGCCAATATTATACATAAAACTAGTCAATATTTTTCAAGATCTCTTTTGTTCTCTTCATCGTCCATTCATTAACTTGGTAAATATAATAAGCAGTTGGTGCCCTTGAAAACACATTATTAAAATAAAATTAAGATAAAATCAAAGGGAAAAGGTTTTGCTCATATACTGTATTGTGAGAGTATGCTAACTGCTCGTTATTAGGAAATGAGTTTGCTTCCCAGATAGATTTCAGCCGAGCATCATAAACATTTTCCAGCATCCCATTTTGTACTCATAACTAATTTAAGGATATTTTTTTTTTCCTTTTAAATAAACGTCCAAGCAACCATTTCCGATGAGCCTATTTGGCTCCTGTATTTCATAAATAATCCAACAAACCTAAAAAGGACAATTTAATTACACGCTAAGATTAAGCGTTCCGCGTACAGTACAACATTTACTGCAAAGGCAACTGCAAAGGCAACGTTTTAACCTCTTTTTGCTCCGAACCCTTCAGAAGCTTGATCTGTTCGGACTCCTCTTTCGCCTCCCATTCGTGGGTCGGGTTCTGCTTGGCTGCGGGTGTCCGGTGGGTCCCCCCACTACCGCCGCCACCGCTCCACGTTCCCCGTGTAGTCAGTGCTGGAGCTGTTGTCTCCCCGCTCCCTCCGCCGCGCTTGCTTCGCCCGCAGGATCTTGCGCTGCTCCTGGCGTTTCCGCCGCGCTTCCTGGTGCTCCTTCTGCCGCATGTACTGGTACCGCTGCAAAAACAGGTCTTTTGCATAATCGTACAACTCCATGTCTAAAAAATTGAGGGCCTCGATGCGCTGCTGAGTCTGCTGGTCTATCTCCACGCTGGAGGCCCTTGTGCTATTGTACTGCGTGAACGGGGAGATGAAGTTCATGTTGAAAGTCTTCTCAAAGAGATACTGAGTCTTCCGCTGAAATTCGGTCAGGCCGAAGAAGGCCATCCGCTTCAGGTTCTCCTTGGCACTGTCTAGGAGAACCTTATTCCTCTGCTCCTCGGGCATGACCGACAGGTTGTAGCATCCCACCAGGCTGAGGTCGGACAACATGCGGACCTGGCGGTTGTTGGCGAGGTTGTAGGGGCACTCCATGAACTCCTGCAGAGAACAGCCTGACCAGTCGTCCCCCGCGTAGCAGCTGGGCAGCTCCTCAGTGGTTGGGGACCGGCCATCGCAAACGTGCAGGGACGCCTTCCACGTCGCTCCTCGCTGGACGTGCCTCCATTCGCTCAGGTATCGGGAGACGGGGTCACGCAGGATGGTGATGTAGTAGAAATTCCTGCCGAGGGGAGAGGAAGGCAGAGCGTTTAGTCCCGTGTGTCTCCAGCACACAGTGCATTAATGTTCAAAATCAATAGAAACTTGAAGATGCACTTAAGAGGCTTTCAGGAGCCCTGCTGCAGAGTGCTGCTCTGCATGCTCTCCTCTCCGGGGTGAAGGATGGCTCAACAAACTCCCTGGGGGCAGCGGGATGGTTATATCTACCTGCACATATCTGGCTTAGTGAGTTTTGCCTCTACAGAGGTGGAAGGGAACCCCGCTTTCCCCTCTGTGTAGTTGCACATGTGGCTACACGGTCCCGCCGGGTGCCTCAACTGATGCTCTCCACAGATCTTGGGAGAATAATCAAAATATCTGACAGGATGGAAGCCTCAACCCAAGGACGGTATAGTAGCTCTGGCTTTTTTATTTTCCTTATGCAGCAGGACTGACAAGTTTACGTAGCCTGCAAAAAACTGCTGGTGCCACCTTTCCTGGTGAGCAGCTGTGGGTCTTGGCTGCGTGAGCCCCAGCGCAGCGTTCCAGCTCTAAGGAAGACATTTCCTTTTGCAGGCCAGATACACGGGATGTACCTAGAAGCCCCAACCCATTTGCACTGAAAAAAGCCCTTGCAAATCCTGTATTATCCTCCTGCCTTCACCTGATGCAGTGCTGCAACGATGAGAGAGGAGAGATACGTGAATAACAGGAAATTAAAGGACTCATCACAGCTTTTTGTAAGAGAAAACATTTCCAAGGGAGGTGCTGGCTTTGGTTTGGAGCAACAGGAGGGTGGCACACGTGGGGGACATGCTGCTGCAGGGAAACCTATCAGGCTGCCAGCTGGAAAAGCTGCAAGTTCAACCTTCTGTGTACCATTAAGAGATGACTCTGGGTCACACATTAATATCTACCGTCAAACACTATGTTTTCAACTGTCAGCAGTCTGAAGCCATATACACCAAGCTCTTCACACCTCCTTTAATATGACCACGACCTCAGCAATGATGCTGGAGGTACACTGTCAGGATAACAGCGATCTGCATAAGGAAATGGACTTAAAGTAGCTCAATACACAAATTCTTCTGCCAGGGAAGGCCACTCTTCCAGGATGAGGACACCAAGGAATGTGCCTGGGACCCCAGAGCCCCCAGGCTGTGATTGCCATGTCCTCGGTGCTGTGCAAGGAGGAAAAGGGACAATTATTTGTGTTCTTGAATTGCAGCATGACTGGCCATCCCGCAGCCAGTCTTCTGTTCCCTATCACTTCCTTTGGCAAAAAAGCCACTAGATGTCAATGTTTTACAGAAAATTGTCTCTGGGTGGACTAAAAAGTGAATCACGAGCACCGAAAGCATCCAACAGCACATGGTAAAGGAAACCTGGACAGTTGCCATTCCTCTTCCCATTTAGAGCATCCAAGCTCATAAATAATTAAATAAAGTACAATAAACTTGCAAAACCAAATACAGCCAAGGAGCCCAGTACAGAATCAGTGGCACCTCACGCTCGGAGAGCCAGGACACGGCAACTGGCACCATCGCTGTCCCCACACTCGTCCTGGTGCTGCTCCCCAGCTCGGAGGCCTTTGGCCGCAGGTTTGCAAGGTGGTGGGTGCCAAAGCCCACACTGTGACTCTGAGGAAGGTACTTTTCTCCAAAAGCATTATTAGATGATTTCACTGTGAAAGCTGGACTTAAGAGGGAGCAAGGACAAAGCTGACTTTCATGTCACGGACCCGGAGCAGCAGCCACCAACCTCATGTTGTCCCTTGCAAAGGCAGAAAGAGTTTCACTCCGTGTCATCTCAGCAGGTCTCTGGTTGTGCTGGAGAAGCCAACAGGGCAAAGGCCTTTCCATGAGCACTGTCACCCCAGCCGGCCGGAGCTGACCCTGGTCACTCTTGTGCACCAGGCTCCTTTGATGCAGCAGTGACACAGCCTCGTGCGGGTCCTCGTCATGGGGAAACGGAGCATCTCCAGGGCAAACTCAAGCCCCTTCTTTAACTCTTTGCCCTTGGGTCTCATATATTGGGATACTGCGCTAAAATAATGACCTGATCCTCAAGCAATAACTACTTAGTGCTATGTAGCACTAAACTCAGTGCTAATTATAGCAACTAACATACAGCAACAAACCTCTGATGATGGAAGAGGCACCAGCAAAGCTCCGCTTACCCCAGAGCACCTTGTACGACGTGGCCCGTCAGCAGTTCGGCAAGGCTGGGAGGGGAGCGGGGCCTGGGAGGGCTGCTGGCTAAGGGACAAGGCCAACAAAACCGTATGCTATAAGGTCATCACAGCAATCGATGGGGAGTTAATGCAAGAAGGGAAACAAATCCTGAGCCAAGATCGATACAGCGAGCACTTTATCATAGCTCAAACTCGTCAGCTGCTCTCTCTTTGTGCTTTTTGGTCTCAGGCAGTGACAAAGCGCCTCCCTCCCTTGGCTGCTGTTGTAAAAAACAAAAGAATGAATAAAAACTTGCATGTTGTCAGAAGAAACTTCGCTGTAATGGATCACTATCACCCCAGGTGGCCGGCGGCCTCATCTGGGCAGATATCTCCATCAGCGCCTGTCAGGGGAAAACGCCGTAGTCGAGGGAGATGGGGGAGAAGAGGCTGAGTAAAGATGCTCACTGGGCTCTGCCGTGTGTGTGGAGGTGTCTGGGCTCCCTCCAGCACCCCGCGCTCAGGCAGCCAGGCCATGGGCAGGGATGCTCATGGGATGCCCTGGATGGAGCCTGTATCCTACCTGGCCTGAGCACGGCTCCCTGTGAACAGGCTTGTGTCTGTTGTTTTTACCATGTTGTTATTTCCCAGATGAAACCTGCTTTGAAGACACGACTTACAGAGAGACACTTTGTCAGCTGCTGGGCCAATCTCAGCTATTTTGTGCACTTCTCCCCTTCTTAAGTTTCCCTGTTAAAATTCTACAGAAAAAGGTGACGTCCCTTTTGGGAACACCGGCTTTTGGTTTTGCCCTAAGCCATTCTCATCCAAGTTAGAAATCATGTCAGCTCCAGAAAAGCAGCCACACTGCTCTGCGTTTATCTGAACTGAGCTTCAAAAAGTCACAAAAGCTTTAATGCATCGTCAAGTCAAAGCCTTGCCAGAGATGGATTCGGCCGGCAGTGCTTAGAGCATCCTTCTGCTGCAACTGGAAGACTCAAAGTTTTGCAATTATTTTTAGCTCTGTACGTAACCGCTTGTTCTTTCTGCTGCCTTAACAAGGGGGTGTTGAGCTCTTGCCCATTTCTTGAAGCTTGTGCTTCAGAGCCCAAGATAACATGGTTGCAGGTAGAGCTCAAACTTTACCGTGAATCATCCCTCTGACTTAAGGAGCTGCACTCATGAGAAACGCAGGTTTTCTAATAAAATTGAGCTGGATGCCTATGAAGCAGAGAACAAAAGGAACTCATGGGCAACTCAGAAAGTAGGTTGACCCTGGAGCCATCAGGAGTGTGAGATGCTGTGACAGTCACTTGCTTTTGGTATCTCCCTGCACACAGCTATTCCCTGAGGAATACGGGGATCAAACAGTCCCACAACGTTGAGTTTGCTCCACATGCTGCATCACCCACTCTGCTTGTCACACCACTGCAAGGTTGAAGCAAGAGCATTTTTGGGAGTTGTGAATTATCTACACACAATCCATTACCACAAAGTTGCTCAGGAAAGGTCAGAGGATCCCGTCAGACAAATGCCCAGCTAACAGCTCGAGTTGTCCACTGGGGTGTGAAATGTGGGCTTTCTTGGTGCTCTGATGCTTCTACTTGAGGGTGGGACAAGAAAAACGGGAAAATGGCACAGACAGGCAGGGTGATGTGCTGGAAGTCAAGGATGGAGAGAGGAGAAGAGATGTGCTCGGCATCCCCACAGCCGCAGCAATGCCAGCCCTCACGCTGCATCCTCCCAGCACGCCAGCTGCCACATGTCCCTGTGTACCTGTGGTGCCAGAAAAAACGTATTTCACCCACAGGCTGAACCGCAGCTCCCTCTGACTGACCCAGCACAGGCAGCACCTCTGGGGTGGTGGTGCTGCCACGCAAACGCCCCATGGATGGTCCCAGGGCACTTTAATAACCAGCATGGTCATGAAGATGCTCTCTCCTCCTCCTCCTCCTGCACAAGTGCTGCTGCTCCACGTCAGCATCCCTCAGACCCCACATGGGAGCAATGCGTGCCAGGCTGGGGGGACAGCGCAAGTCCCTGCCTGACATTTTTGCTGAGATGACTTTTGCTAAGATGTTTTTTGCTGAAAGGGACCAAGAAACGTGTGCTGGCAGTGGACAGACCTGCTTTCAGCTGTCCGGTTCCTCAGCCCAGAGCAGCTCCCTCTCTCCTTCCTGCACAGCCCCTGGAGAAAATACAGAGCAAACTGAAACCTCAAAGACCTCCGTGAATTTCTCTGAGGGGTTTATTTAGACTGAGCCATCTGCTCACTTTGAAGGATAATTCTGTGGTCACACAGTGCATCTGTGCCAGCCTCTTCCCCACCTCCGCCCAGCGCAGGGGCTCAATAAGAATTCTTTTTTCCAGTCTAATGATTTTTTTAAAAAGCACCCTTGTAGCAAGACTCTAAATGCAACATTAAAGAAAAAATAAATGGAAGTCAAAGTGAGGAGGTGTGAAACCCCAGGGGATGACAGCACTGAGTAAAGCCAGAGACTTCAGAGCCCAGAGGAGCTGCCAGGAAAGGGATATCCAGCTATGCACACCGCGATGCCCAGGAGGCTCACTGTGTGTGGAGCTGCTCTGCTGAAATGAGGTGAGGAAGGAGTGACTTTGCTTAAGCATCAAAAAGGGTCAGAACCTCCTGAAGTAAGAGCACATCCCATCCCAACCCCACTGCCCCAGCTGCGCAAAGCAGGACTGCAAAGCAGCAGCGAACCAGGCGATGCAGAGAGAAAGGGGTTATGGCCCAACCTGTGGATGGAGAGCCAGGGGAAGGCTTGCAGCTCCCTTCCCTCCTCCTTGCTGTGCCACGAGAGACCTGGCAAAACGGACCATCGGCAGCTGAGCACCCACTTGAGAGGCTGAGAGCAGCGAAGGGCTCACCAGAGAACTGTCTAGGTGCTTTAACTCCTGCACTTGCTCCCAGGGCACCTTAACCCCGATGGGGAAGCTCTGAGGAACTGCTGCGTGGTCCCACCGGGTGCCATTTCCACGGGGACCACAAGCAGGGCTGGCTCCAGCTCAGCACATCTCAGCCCCTTCGGGTCAAAACTCGCGCTGGTGCCGAGGCCGGGGAGTATCGATCCCTGCCAGAGGACAGAGGCTGCCGCGCTGTTTAATGGCTTGCTGAGGTAGAGGAAGGCTGGAGGTCAGACGCTGGCAGCTGCCCGGCCTTCAGCCTGGAAACCTGAGCCTGGCTTGATGGAACGATGAGGTAAGGAGCTGTAGAGGGGAGCTGAAAGCTAAACATCCACTCACCATTACATCCATTAGTGTATGGATCAGGAGGTGAGGGACTGAGTGACCTTTTCTCATTTCTGCTGAGAAACGGGGCTGTAACAAGAAGGGCTTTGTAGGCTACAGAGGGTAAGAAACCTACAGCGTTGGCACAGGGAGCACTGCAGCCCTGGGAACACACCGACCTCTCCTTCTGACTGTGCCCTGGGGCAAACTAACCCAGGAAAACACAGCTACAGCACAGGCTGGGGAAGCAGAGCCGTGATTTCCAGGCAATGTATTGGGACAGTCCCATTCTCCCAGCAAAACTAAGGCTATCCTTCAAGCTGGCTCAAGCAGGCTGGTTTGCACTTAGGCCAAGCTCATCCAGATGGCAAGCCTGGCTGGGATGGTTTGGAGACGCAGGCAGGTTTGTGCAATGAATGGGAGGCAATTTTACACAAGTGTCTCCATCTCGATGGGTGGAGATGGGGGAGGAAGGAAGATCTGGGAATGTTTCCTATTCTGAGGGATTTTTTTTCCCCAGCTTAAGGACTTTGTGGTGCACTAACAGGGCAGTGCAAAACCAAGTTATGTGCCAGGTGAAGGTAGGTATTTTGAAAGGCAAGTTCCCTCTTGAGGGGTGGGGGCAAAGGGACAGATCACGTAACATGTGCAGCAGAAAAGCAAATAAAATGAAATAAAACCCTGCAGTAGAGATTCCGCACTTGATGCAAAGGATTAAGGACTGAGCTACTGAAAAAAGAAAAATAATCACAGGGTTGGTGCTTCGACACCAGAAACAATGCACAATCACCAAAACCAGCGAGCAGCAGAAGGACAATCAGTGTCCTTCCCACCCTCTCCATAAACTGCTCATCTGAATAAAAATCCACAGAGCTCATTTATAAAAGAATAGTCACATACTTGCTCTTTTACAAGCTGAGCAATTTGGTTTTTTTTTTTTTTGAGATGTCAACTTCTCTCACACAGCTGATCGGACCAGAGGAAGATGCCTCCACACAGCGGCCCCATGCACGGGTCCAAGATCCCATCTCCTCCTCCGCTGCTCCCAGCCGTGAGCTGACACTGCTGCAGGCTGGCTCCCCTGCTCCTCCCTCGCCCCACAGAACATCTCCACTCGGGATAATCTGACAGCAAAGTCACGGAAAATGATGGAAGGTCAGGAACGCCAACAGCATGAGTTTCGCATTTCTTGCTCTGCTCTTAAAACCCTCCCCGTGCAGCTCCGAATGTGCTGATAGATTTTAACCTTCGGCAGAGGGTCTCCCCACCGATCAATCACGCCCAACGCATCTCTACAAGAAGTCAAACTCAATTATGCCACGTCAGGCGCTGAGAGTGCTTCGTTCCCAGTAGGTGAGGTTAATTCCCATCAAGAGTGGCCCACTGAGAATCTGATTTGCTAATACTGCAAATTGTTCCTCCAAGAGAAATACCCCTGCTGCCTTATTTGTTGTAGGCAGGCATCTGTTTGGAGACTGCTCCGAGAGCAGCAAAATGTTCATTTAATACTGTGACTCATACTGATTCTTAACGAACTTTGTCACCTAGAGACATGATTAAAAGGACAGGGGTGAGCATCCTGGTGACAGCCTCTCTTGCCTCAGCCACGCACACTTGGAAACACCCCCGAAATGGGAATACTTCTTTTTCCTGCCGAGAGGTGCTCCCGCAACACAGCTCACAGAGACGAGGCCAAAATATTTGGCAAGCTTACTGATGCAGCGCTGGGATTCAAATGTTTGTATCTACACCAGATTGGTCCCAGATGCTTCGCATCAGTGATGTGGATGGCAACGGCAGCAGCCGAGAAGCATCAGCCGGGGCTTCCCACAGCGCTCCTCTCTGCTCCCAGCCCTGCAGACAAGAGCTATGGGCCCATCTCTCAGCAGAAGAGGAGCAAGGGAGGCTGCTGTGCTCCCTGGGGAGCCTAAAGGAGAAGAACTTATGTCCCACGCAGGCTGCGTAGCTGCCTTTGTGTCCAGATCTGCAGCCCGGCTGCCCACACCAGGTCCTCCCCGTCTGTGGTCGCAGTGATTGCAAGGAGGTGAGCACAGAGCAGGGTTATCGGAGCAGGTCTGCTCCTCTCCTCTCCCCAGTGACCAAATACAGCACCTTCCAAGCAAACAGGCCCCAAGCTGGGTCCTACTTGTTCTTACGAGACCTTTTCTCATTCAATTTCAGCCTAGACATGAGGAAGAAATTCTCTACAATGAGGGTGGTGAAACGTGGTCCCAGGTTGCCCAGAGAGGTGGTGGATGCCCCATCCCTGGAGACATCCCAGGCCAGGCTGGACGGGGCTCTGAGCAAGCCGAGCTGGTGAAGATGTCCCTGCTCATGGCAGGGGTGGCACTGGGTGAGCTTTGAAGGTCCCTTCCAACCCAAACCATTCTATGATAATAATGCAAATTAAACTAAACTTCCAGCTCCACTTCATCCAAAATGAAAAGTACAGCAAAATCTAGATGAACAAATGACTTCTTCATTAAAGAAGTGAAGTAAAAGGATTATGGGGAGGCAGAGAAGAAGGAGAGGGAACAAACACATTTCTCTGCAGCAGCCTGCAAAACTACAAGCATGTGGACTATATTCCTGTAGTCCGGGTCTCAGGGTGGCACAGGAGAATCGTGCATTAGCTCCGAACAAGGGCCCGGGAGGGAATGAGATAAGTATTTCAGAACTGCGAATTAAAGCCGTTAGCAAATGTAAATTTACATTTCCTCTAAGCAATCATTATGTTTTCACTTCTATCAGCACCCAATGAATCACAGAGATGTTTTGTCTAGAAACACTAATGGTGGGGGTAGGGAGCCAGCAGCCTACCCACAGTAACGGCGGCAGGAGAAAACTGCCAGAGGAGCCCATAAAAAGGAGCTGGATTTTGCAAGAACGGCAATTACACCAGCCCGTCATTGCCCGTGAAGTTATCAAATAGGAAAGATCTGTAAAAAATAAGCATTTCAGGCACAGAAAGCGGCAGCGATTTAAAACTTCGCAGCTCAAGGTATGCGTTCATATATGTGCAGGCATGGCGTGTGTACACAAAGATAATGAAAATAAGGCTTTAAATAAGTAAAAAATATGCAGCCTCACACACGCACATGTTCCCAGCGGCCTTCACGCACAAACTAATTGTCCACAGCATCGCCTGCAGAGGGGAGAGCTGCCCTGCAGATTTGCCAGAGTGGTATTAATTTCATAATTGCCTGTATTATTAAGATCTCTGCAGGATACCATTGCTCACAACCAATTCAGCAAGAACAGTGGCCTTTTTACTTTGTGTGTTTTTTTTTTTTTTGTGGTGCATAAAAAGAGAAGCAGGTTTCCATTTTTAGACTCTGCAAACAGAAGAGTGACTCAGCCACTGGAGCCAGTCCCGAATCCACCGCCTCCACACCACAGACTGGCACAGGAAAGGGTGGAAACACCCGGCAGAGGGGCCAAGACCCTTCCCACCCACCCGACCTGCTGGGAAAAGGGCTGAACTGCCCTTTGGAAACACCCATCTCCCACCACAACCTGCCCAGAACAGCAAAGCTTCCCACCTTGTTAGCTTAATTGTATGACATAGGCAACTGGATGAAGGGCAGAAGTGGTGCCAAGACCCCCCCGAGCTGCCCGTGATGGGTGAAACTGACGGACAGAGAAGGTGGCAGAGGAGCATCAGCATAAGAGCATGCCATGCTTCCTTCTTGCTAGGTCATAGAGTTATAGAACAGTTTGGGTTGGAAGGGGCTTTCAAAGCTCATCCAATCCAACCGCTGCCATGAGCAGGGACATCTTCACCAGCTCAGGTTGCTCAGAGCCCCGTCCAGCCTGACCTGGGATGTCTCCGGGGATGGGGCATCCACCACCTCTCTGGGCAACCTGGGACAGTGTTTCGCCACCTTCATTGTAAAAAATTTCTTCTTCATGTCCAGTGTGAATCTCCTATCTTATTAGCTTTACTCCTTGTCCTAGATAATGAGCCACAGTACGGGTGATGCTGGATTTGTGACATTGGCCTCGGCAGCACACAAGGGCTGGAAAGTGCTTTTCTTGCTAAAAGTGATTATCCCTCACAAAACAGGATGCAGAGCTGATCTCGCCCTTAATACACACCAGGAAAAACTCAAGGTGTGAGCAATGTCTTTTGAAAAACCAAGCTCTAAAGCCCCCAGAAAGTACCTTCCTACTGCCAGCACAAGGAACTGTCCCTGTCCCCAGGATGTCCCATCTCCCTGAGCCACGGCACGCAGCATCTTCCAGACATGACACAGCACCTCCCCATTCACAGAGCTCTTAGAGATTCATTAAAAAGCACAGCAGACCTCCCAAAGCTAAAAGGAGGCCACTGCAAAAGAGTTGGCGAAAAACCACAGGATGTTGCTATAAATCAAATCTTTACAGCAGGATTCACCCTATCTAAATGCCGTTGCAGGAACTGTTTTCAACTTGTAACTGATATTTCTGTGGTGGAGGAGATGGAGGTTTGCAAAGCCTACACTCCATAAGCAGCGGTTTACAGAGAGGGAATAGTGGCAGTTTTTCATTTTCCAGAGTCCAGTCACCCTTCCAAGAATCTTAATGCCTCATTGATTCATAATACAGTACATAAAGATTTCATTTTCTCTTACACACAATGATATATTATGAAGGCAATCTATTTTGCCACTGAAAAGTTTGCTTAGTAGAAAAATTTGGAGTTTTGACATTCAGGAAATTACAGTCATCTGTAAAGCAGGATTGATATGCCAAGGCTAACATTTTCATTGCACTTATGGAGCCGGAATACCTATGCTAAACTATTTATAATACTCTAAAAAAATAATAACAAAAAAAATCCAGGCTCTTATTTATAAAAAGCATGTATTTAATATTAACGAAAAAGCTTTATCCTTATATCCATATATATCTTAGCGATGTCTTAAATGTGCTAAGCCACACATAGTCTCTGATGAGATGAAAATACTGTTAATAATTCAATAAAAGCAATACTTCAGACAGGCTCTGCCGTGCCCGAGCGTGCAAGCGGAGGCACGAGCCCGACACGCGGCCGAGCCGAGCAGCACAAAAGCAGAAACGTGAGATGGGCTGCTGTGCTGAACCCCCCGCGTGTCCCCCCAGGCTGGGACACTGGTCCTGCCACCCACCACCCACCCAGAACATCCCTGAACCCCGCGCACTTCACTCGTGAGTTCTGTTGCCGATACGATCCAGAAGCAAGAGAGTGCAGAGGGCTCCCCTCTCAGCTTGACGCGTGCATTTGTCTTTTTTAGGAATGCAGGAATGTGTGTTAGCAGTTGTGATTTGTTTTATTTCCTGAGTGCTCATTGCAATTTGCTAATCGCTGCTTGAATTGTAGTAAAACACCTCCCAATGAAAGTACGTGCTACTGAAAATCCTCGTCTCAACGCTGGAGAAACCTTGGATGTCTCAAGAAGATCATACGATCAGCTCCAAGAGCTGACAATGGGGAATTAACTCCAGAGAGGTATTTATAAAATCATTTGTTACTGTATCAGAGCTCAATCAATTCTCTTCAATAATACATAAAAGGAGAAGGTTTGGCTCATGTGAAAAAATGTAAGGCTGATGTTAATTCCTTCACAAGCCATTTGCAGATAATCTTCCATATGCCAGTTAATATATCCCATGATAGGTTACACGAAAGTGCTTTTAAAAGCTAAAGCAGGGATATATAGCGTATAAAAAAGGCACATTAATGCACCTTATATTTTGCTTATCATGATCACTGGGCATATAGAAATCCAAGGAAAATCCTTCCCAGGCTTTCTAAAAATCTGTCAAAGGCAGACATCTATTGAAAAAGTCTCTGAGATTTAATTAATGAACTGATACTAGTATATTCTCAGTCTACTGCTAAAAGAGGGACTGAGGAATGGACAATGTATTTACAGCTGCAACTTGCTACAATTTTAATTTCAGCTTTCATTGATTTCATTTAGTACCATGAGACTATATAATGAAGAAATCTGTATCAATTGAAAATACCAAGTGTGCTCCTGCCCCACTAGGGTACTTCAGTAATATCATGTAATGGAAGGGGATTCTCATTTAATTGAATTGGAAATGAAACACATATTAGCTAAGAAAACTTAATCAGTGCAATAATATTAAAATGGGCCACTCAGACAAACTATACTGATTAAGTCACTTGCAAACATTTCCGTAATCATCCCTGAGACTTGTGGCGTTAATGATTTAAACTCACTTTTCTACTCCAGGGAACAAAACCATAATTTCAAAGCAGACAATTAGAATATTTTAAGCCCTCTCTCACACATTACAATACAGTCTCCTGGTAGAAGCACAGGACCTGCTCTTACAAGGATACATCTTGAGCTCGGGATGGCATCAAAATGTTTGATTTAAGCCAGGACACAGCCCAGAAAGCACCTTGCTTGCTGGGGATCACATCTGAAGTGCTCACTGCAGTTCCTCCACAGACTTAATCTTTAATCTTGACTAGCTACTGATCGCACACACCGATGCACCGTAAAGTTCTGAGATCCAAACGTCTCCCAGCAGACCGGGATTTTAAAAATCTTATTCACACATAGTTGACATAACTGGATTTAAAATTTTCATGGAATAGCAGAGTGCATTTCTAATAGAACCCCGTAGATCTATTTGTTGTGTCAAAGCTCAGCTGGGAGGGGCTTTATATCAGCTAAGCAAAGCTTTGCCAGCGTTACAAGATGTGCAGGACATCCCCTTTCCCATGTCCACGAGCTCCACCCCAAGCATTTAGCAAAAGCATATTTTACTTAGTATGAATTAGTTAGGACGACACCCTTCGAAATCCACGTTTATGGAAAACGCGTCTTACCCAACCCTGAACCAACACAGGGAGGTTCCTGTCGTGTTGTGCTCTGAGCAGGACCAGCTACACGGTCCAAGTGTGTGACACCCGGGAACCAGAGGCTGAGCTGGCAAAGCATCATCAGATGCTTTCCTGGGCTCAGGGGCTGCACATCCAGCACAGATATCAGCACGACACATTTATGGATTTCAGATGCCCCCTATACTGTCAATTAATATGTAGCATTAAGACATTCAAAATTCTGGTTTAGGATAGCCAAAAAAACAAATACAAGTTTTGCATCTTTTGAGTGCCATGAAGCAAACTTCAGCCAAACTGGCACCTGGACGGAGCGAGGCCGCGGCGAAGGGCTTGGCAAGGAGAGGAGCCCAGCTGTCCTCTGCACCAGCCAAAGGGGTGAGGGCTGGCGCTGCTCCGCAAAAACCACTCGATTCCACTGCCCACACACAGCACCGCTTGCTTCGGCTTTTGCTCTGGTTCTCTCGCGGAGAAGGCAACACAAACATGCATCAGGCCCTGACCTTTCTCTGAGCAGTGTCTCGCTGTGGTCCTTGAGACCCGAGGGCTGAGTTCCCGGCACTCCCCACCCACAGCCAGCCACGCAGATGGCACTTTGAACCCTTGGCCATGCCAGCTGGAAAAGTCTCGCTTAGGTTAGCTCAGGTGCCCTTAGAAACAAGCTGGTTGTAGCTGAAGCCAAATCTATCCTACTACAGCCAAGAAGAAAACCAGGAGCTCAGCCCCAGCATGACCAATAACCTCAAGCGAAACAAACCATGGATGGTAATAACCCTCCAGGGTTGAGACTCACAGCTCCTTCCAAAAGGATCTGCCATTGTTCCCATCCCTCCACACTCCTCCTCAAAATATATGTATAGAAAAAAAGGCAAAACGCTCTCCTCTGTGAGCAGTGAGAGACAGTTCAAAACAGCATCCTTCCTATCTGTGAGCATCTCTTGAATGATTTTTAGAAAACACAGTTCTACTCCTCCATGGATTATTCTGGCTAATGTGTGTGACATTTTAATTATCAAGTACAAATGTTACTGCAAGCAAGCAATGAAACAGATGGTGTCCTGAATTTTACAGTACAGCCACATTTTCCAGCTCAAATTTACAGTTCACCAACCAGCGAGCTTCAAGTCCTGCCTCTACTGCATCTCTCCTATCCATCTGAACCATAGCAACCCTTTCAATGCTGGGAGCGCAGCTTTGGGAGTAGAAACTGAACACAAGTTGTCCTCTTCCAAGCAAACATACCCCATGTTTCCAATGAGGAAACAAAACAGAGCACAACTTTATACATCCCAAAAGCATGGCAGGTAAGAAGCTGGAGAGCACTTGTTTTGGAAAAAGGATGAAGGGATGAAAGGTGGCTAAAGAGGAACTGCACTACTCGAGGGAGCAAAGAGGTGACCTTGCTACCTCCATCTCAATGAAGGACTTAATTTGTTTATCTCAGCAGCTGCCTCAGCAAATCCCACTCATATCAGTTATAATCCCACAGATTTCCTCCTCTCCTCCTCTGGTGACTTCTGCAGCCCAACGCGAAGGGACAGGATGGGATGAGTGTCCTTTAGGGACACATCTGTGCCAAGTCCCACATCACCAGAGGATAAGAGAGGAGCAAAGAAGCTCTTCTATTCATCCTTGCTGGCCTACCATCCTGCAAAAAAACCCAGCACCTATGACCAGAGTTACCCTTTCAGGGGTTTATTTCCACGCTCTTATAAAAAATAAAATACAATTCAAGAAACAGGAGCCACACAGGGGAACACCATCACACGTGTCAGACAATGCAGAGGGGGACAGGGAGAACTTGGGGCCACCTTCAGCTGACCACCGCTCCACACATGTGCTCAGACACGTCTGAGCATTATCCAGCGATGGATGCAGCCACAGCTTAGAGGAGACTCAGCTCAGCCTGGGTCCGTCCTGTAGCTTGCACGGTTCTTCTGAAAACCCCATGCAGAGCCTAATGAAGCAGGTGACCACTCATCTCCTGGGTTTACAGCACTATGCCATGTGTGGTTCTTGCTTTGCGGAGCTTATAATCCAGTTCAGACAAAGCACTAGGAATCAGCGTGGGTCCAGCGTGGGGGAAGAGCTGCAGCAGCATCCCTGGAGCTCAAGCAACAAACGGGGTGAGCTTTTGGCTGTCAGTCCCTGCTCCGTGCAGCTGTGCTATGTCCCTGACGGGCTGAGGAGCAGGTCCTGCCCTTGCTGAACAGGCTCTTGATTTAACACGCTAGGGCTCAATTTAATTTTGGGGAGCTTTCTTGATACGCCGCTCCATTCATCTCCACTATCGCAAAGGGGAGCTGCTACCGAGGCTTATGGCATCAGTGCTGTAATTACCACTAGGAAATGTTTTCTGGGAAGGTGTCCCAGAATATAATACGCTGAACACCTCCTCTCTCCGCTCTCAGCACTAGGTAATAACCCCTTCTCTCAGAGTCAGCACCAGGTCTGGGAGGATGGGCACCCCCCCGGCTGCACCCCTGCCCAGGCACAGCACTGGTGACACCCTTGTACAGACACCTCTGGGATGTGGGACTACTCATGCAAAGCCCAGACACGGGAGATGAAGCACGAGATGAGGCACAGCCCCTTCAGACCCCAAACTCTTCCCATTTTGCACTGAAACATTTCCAGGAGCGGAGCTTTGGAGGTAAGAGGGGCCAACGCCAGCTCTGCAGGCAGCCAGCAACACTTGGTTCACGTTGCTAGCCAGAAAAGCGCTTCCCACGTGAGCTTTGACTCTTGCATGCAGATTTGCTTGTTGTCACTTAATCCAGCGATGCACTGGCTTCCAGAGGTGGCGATGATGGCGAGACCCAGGGCTCTGAGCCTGCCTGTAAAACCTCTTCCTAAAGGGAGCCAAACAGGGCGCTTGCAAAGCTGGAGAGACCCAAGGGCAGAGCCTGCCCTGGAACACAGATGCCTTCACAAACACTCTCCAGTGAGCCCCTGAACACCCAAGGAAACCTGCCTGAGTATTTGGTTCCCAAGGAGAGAAGCCCAAACCCCGGCCGGTACCAGCCGTGCTGGGGTACACAGCCTGCTTTGCAGCAGATCGATGCTTTCTTGTTGAAACTCAGCAAACGGGTGCTCCAGAGCACGATGAAGTGTATCACAGCGGCACAGGTTCTGCTCTCAGCCACACCGACAGCTGGATTGCTGCGATAAATAAAGCTGAAAATCAACTGTCTGAGCGACAACAGCCTCTTCCTAGGTGTCCATCCCTGGAGGGGTTAATCTAAAACAATCTAATTTCTTGCCAAATTGCACAAAATCCAATAAGCGCCAGGCAGCGGTGTCTCTTCCCATTTAGCAGATTAAGAAACTGTGCTCTACCCAATTTATCTGAACAATTCATTCCCGCGGAATTACACTGGGTTTTGAACCTGAGGCTGATACACTCTGTTATATCTGCAGGCTGAGCCATCCACCGAGGGGCTGGATCAATGCACTGCCAAATGCCACCTGAGAGGGGTTTTCTGGCAAAGTATCCAAGCAGGGACGAGGACAAGAGCAGAGGGTGCAAAAGGGCTCACGACAGCAGCAATTTGGGCCAGGGCTCGGGCACAGAAGCAGCATCTTTAGCCACATCTCCGCCATCCTATCTTTAAAACAGCAGCACCCCCATAACTCATTTCAACATACTGAGACTGGGCTTCTCTTCACGTTATTTTAAACAATATGACACTTTCTTTAGACACTTAAATGCATCCTAGTGTCACCACATCAACAGAGGAAGCGTATTTTTCCTGTTTATGTGAAAGGTGATATTGCATGCCTCATCCATTGAAATTGTTTGCTGGCTTCCTCTCTCAACATAAATAAGGGGAAAGAAAGTCAGAGAAGATAGATTTTCAAGATGTATACATATGCATGCCCATTTTCTAACCTAGAACATTATTTAATTCTTTCATATATTCAAGTGAGAACTGCAAAAGGTGGTGAAAGTAGAGATAGTATCACTCATACTTCCCCAGAGCAAGGACTAGGGAGCTTTTCTATATATTTAAATAACACCTGTTTGGCCAAGCCCTAGTTAATATTGGCCAACAGAAATGGGGTGAACAGCTCAAGTCCCAGCTCCACAGAACAGACCTGCCTGCAGGTCCATCCCAACTCGGGCAAGACGGAGCAACAGATCTCTTATGCTTGTCAACGCTTTAACCTTTTTACGGTGATTAAATGCCTTTAAATGCCTACAGTTTCCACAGGTCTGAGTGTACTCTACTGAAAACACATCCCACACCCATCCAGCCCTCCCAGCCCCCGGAGAACTAAGCCCAACCAACCCCTGTCTGAGCTATGGTACTCAAAGGCATTGCAGAAACCTTCTGGCTTGCAAGTGATGGTAAATTCATCTGAACAGCTTTATTTATGAGTGGTGTTACATCCCGCTTCGTGGGGAGACAGATCTGCCGCTAGAACTGCCTTTTCCTGCCTGCAGAAACTGTAAGTCTGCATCAGTATTACAGAATTATTTTAAAGACATTATTTAGATAGCTCTATGGTAATGTGTATGTACACCAGTCCCAGTCCCGCAGAATTTGCATAGCAGGATTTTTTTATCATGCTTCCTAAAGATTAATAATTTAAAGCAAGTTGTATCTGTGCTAAGATTTAGCCTTATGTTTTCACCACTGCTTTATATTCTCATAAATATCCAACATTCCCAAGTATATAGGAATCTGAAGCAGTACTCAAGAGGAAAAACTGCAACCAATATATCTTCCATTTATGGAATTGAATACAAGATCATATTCAAAGTGCTGCGTTTACTGTCTGATTTTGAATACATAAAATATATAGCCATTACAAATTCACCTTTCATTGCAAAGCTTTGTTCCTGCAGTGACATAACTTATTGCCAGATTAGAGCCCTAAGTACAGCTAGACCATTTTTCATCTTCTCCATTCCCACAAACACGACTGGGAGAGACAGGTCGTGCTCTCTATCAAAGTTGTGCTTACCACACAGCAATATTGCAACACGTCCCATTAGAGTTATGTCTGCCGAGACGGAGAGCACAGACTTGGCTGCAGGCACCTCCTAATGGAATTACATAATTGGAGGCATGTCATCTAAATCTGAACAAATTGGATTCCCTTGTCATGCACTATTGAATCAAAACGGAGAGAACACTCCATGCTGTTATCTATGGTAAACCAATGACGGCAAATGCGGCATCGCTAATACTTCGCTAATGTGATGTTTATTGAAAATAGGGGAGGAAAAAGAAAAAAATAAAGACAAAGGTTTCATGTGAGGCTGTGCCAAAATCATGTCGCATGCAAAAATGAGCTCATCTGAGTTTGGTTTCAGACTGGGAATCTTGTTAATGGTTTAGGACAGCTGAGATGTTAAGAAGATGTAACAGCAGAACTATGTGAAGCTGGTTGTCTGTAGCAGCCAGGGAAGTGGAGATGAGGACTTCAGCCAGGCCCTTCCACCAGCAATGGGAGGGTGGGAGCGATGCCATCTCACCACCGACTCCTCAGCTGCTTCTGCACTGAGCTCCTGGGGACAACCACACACAGAAAGCGATAAACATGGTGGGAACGGGGCAGATTCCCATGGCAGGGAAAGAAGCAATGACAGGAGAGCCCGTGCCCTCAGACTATCCCACTGCTTCTTCAAGATCACCACATGATCCTGCTTTGATGGCTCATCTAGTCCAAAATATCGCACCACCTGGAAGAAGCGACACCCTCAAGGTGTTTTCTCAGCCCCCCCATTCGCTGTCGGTCCCTCTCCTGCACAGTCTGCGGTGTTTCAATCACATTAACATTCACATCTTGCAACCAAATTCTCCAGCCTTTGTAATTAATAAGCATGCCCTGATTTTCGTTTACAAGTATATCAACTTTAATTCGGAATTACTGAAGGAATCATAACTAGGGAGCAATAACTTTAAGCGCATTGAACTGCGCCATTCAGAGAAAATTTTCACTGAGCGCTCAGCTCGACCTCCAGCTCTGCACGTATGAAAGAACAGAGCATTAATTACATTACCAGAATCACTGATCAGCTCATTGCATCTTTACATTTCATCAGCTAACTGCTGGTGCAAAATGAGAGGCTTTTTTTCCTTTAATTTGGCTCTTCAAGCCTCATCAGGATATTTCCATGTGCACACGGAACGCGTTCATTAACAAACACAACAAGGAAAAGGAAACAGAAAAAAGAAAAAAGAATTCTGATGCCTTACAGAATTGGTGGTTCTCCTAGTAAATTAATTAATTGTGGGACAACTCGGGTTCCCCCATCCAGACGGGGCCATTTGGGTGTCTGAAGGATGGAGTCGGGTCAGCAGCGTGCAATGAGGACGGGAGCAGAGCATCGCGCCCACGGTCCAGCCCAAGGCACATGGGGCTTCGGGCGACTGGCTGGCGCTTCGCAAGAGCAAGAAGGGATTATCTGCAATCAGACTCCAGTGTGGCCGGTGCACTGCAGAAATTCGGTTTTCAGAGTGACATCCGCATGCTGTACCCTAATGCCAAGAGCTCTTGGCTGTCTCACCCCACCTCCAGCAGCACGGCACTTATGCAGTAGATGTGCCAAACGCCTGTTTATGTTCAGTGTGAAGGAGAAACGCTGTCAAATCACCAAATTACCTCAAGTTGTGAGAGCACGCCGCAGGGGGAAAAGTGTTAACTACCTACTCAGCCTCTGCCTGTAGATCAACACTGAGAGGAACCAGCTAAATATTTACTTTGCGCTCCCGGGTTTGAGCATTTTCCCCAGGGTCGCAGTACAGGATCACACCATCCAGCAGCGCCAAAAATGTGCGATCCTGGCTCTGCAGCTCCTTGCAGGAGTGACCCTGAAAAAGCTGCACCCCCAGAATCCATAAGGCTGTTCAATTGCCAGCTAGCCTAAAAGCCCCTTAATCCTTGGGGTTGCCCAGCACCATGTTTTCAGCCAAATGGGTTTCTTCTGCCCCATAGGTGGAGCGATGTCACCTCCCCACCAACTCCTCAGCTGCTTCAGCACTGAGCTCCTGGGGACAATCACACCATGGAAAGCGATAAACATGGTGGGAACGGGGCAGATGCCCAGGGCAGGGAAAGAAGCAATGACAGAAGAGCTCATGCTCCAACTGGGACTGTCCCACTGCTTCTTCAGGACCATCACGTGATCCTGCTGTGGTAGCTCATCTAGTCCAAAATACTGCAAAAACACTTAGTTACATTTCTAGATCTAATGAGAGGGAGAGGGAAAAGGAAAATCACCCACCAGCTCAGTATTTTGCAAGAGCTGGCAATGCCTGGCACAACTTACATCTAAAGATTACTGAATTACACTGAAGCTACTTGATCTCTAAGCATCTTTGGGATTAAAGCTGAGCAATTTAAGTACCTCCAACAGGAGCCCTGGCTGTGGGGATCACCCACCCAGCACTGCCCTGCTCAAACTCCCTGCTTATTTGGCTCAAGTCTTGGATGCTGTTGCTAAAAAAATTGCAAAGGATGTCCACCTGCTGCTATCAGGCTCAGTGTATCATCAGTGGAGTCAACTGACCACAGCATAAACAAAAACAAATGGGATTCATGACTGCAGCATGCCCAATTATTTTACCAAACCATCTTTTGTTAATCTGCAGCTTCAGCCTTTTCTGCCACCAAGTTGTGACCCTCCTCCCCAAGTGCCCATCTCCACAGAGACAAGTTCTCCTCCTTGATGGCAGCTCTTTGCTCTCATTGACCAGATTCTCTTAAGTGACTGCAGCGTATGCAAAAGATCAAAAAGACAGCCTAAATTACATGACACATCCTCACATCTTCACATCAAGTGCCAACCTGTCTTCAAACCTTAGCACGTCTGGTTGCACAAATGACCTCAACCATGCTGCTAAGGACGAGTCTTTCCAGGACTAACATTGAGTGACACGACTGATGCCACCAGACAACGCGTGCTCAATGGAGCAGACAGGCTGCTATTTTGGTTAACAAACCAAGGACTGAGTCAGGGACCTCCCAGATGGGCAACAACATATTTGCTCTTTGCATCAGAGCAGGAAACTGGGGCTGATGAAGACTTTTTATGTGACACAACTTAGAGCCAGGACAAACATCCCCCGGGGCAGTTATGGGGAGTCAGGGTGACTCGGTGCCTGCTGCAACAGGGTTTGTGGGGCTGTGTCACAGAGCCCTCAAGCCACCCCAGCCTCACCATCAACCATCGCTTTGCACCAACATGGACAAATCCCCCAGAGCATCTCAGCAAGAAGCGGGGATGGCAAGGGCGCACCGGGACACTGAGCAACAGCAATGTCTTCAACACAACAGCAGGAACCAGCGCCAACGTCCACACTGTCACACCAGCCATGACCCTGTACACCCACACAACATCACTAAAATCAGTATTTTACCTGTATGATGCTCCTGCTAGCACTAACGACCACAGCTGCATTCATTAACTTAGCAGGTATAATCACAACGCTCCAGGGCAGCCCCAAAATTCAGAAAACCCTACTCACCCACCACCAGAGAAGTTAGGAAGCTCCTCCTTGCACTCAGCCTCCTTTATGTTAGAAGCATCAGCTCGTAATTAATACACTACAACTAATTAATATAACCGATTAATGAGCATGAGCAAGGGCAGGGAGACAGGAGAACATTGGTTTTGATAACTATGAAAAGCACTAACAAGAGCTGGTTGGGAAATGACTCCTCTCTTTCTGGAGTTTTTACTAGTTTGATTTTCAATCAAAAAAGCTCTTGTAAATATTTGAAGAAAAAGTTATTATAAAAATACAGTGAAAAAAAACACTGCCCAGTGCCCTCAGTGTCACCCATTGTATCCAGTGCTGTTGGGCTTTACTGGACACCAGGGGGTCCATGTGGAAGAGGAACAGCACGTGCTTCAATTAGTGCTCACGCCTCTTTAAAACCAACCGACCACAAGACATAAATCCCCCAGAAAGCAGGTCCTGTCGGTGCTCATGGGGACGGTTTGCTTGGAAAGGGCCACTCTGGAGTGAGGGTCCATGCACTGGGGTGATGCTGCACTGTGGAAGGAAACCCTGGGAAAAGTCTCTCAAAATCCTCACCGCATCCATGAGACCACGGGGAACCTCATTTTCCCCCTCTCATGAGCAGGACAACCCCCTTGGATGCCAATTTGGGGATGCTGCTCACCCTCAATAGAGATGCCATGGCTGGAAGCACACTGGGAACCCAGACCTGAGATGGCTGGGGGGCTGGGGATGTGTGGGTTACACAGTAGTAACAGCTAGTCAGGACAATAAATTAGCACCTAATTAACAGGACTGTTGGCTGCAAAACACTGAGTTAATGAAATAGAAAAAAGAAGGCAAAGAGCTGCTGCTGTGAAATAAGGAGGTTGCTTTAGAAGCTGCTGTGTCAAGGACGTGCCTTGGAAGTCGAGGGTTTAAAAGCTAAAGAAAAAGGGGGAAACTTCCCCAGTCCTTACCCAAGGTCAGGATTTGTTTCCCCAGCAGGCAGTAACCTGCAGCACCGGTGGGTGATTAAGCCCAGACTCTCACTCTCAAGCAGAACAAGGGGCTGTAGCACATTGAAGTTGTATGTGAACGGACAAAGTAAGAACTCAGGACGCAGACAATACAGTCAGGACAAATATTTATTGGGTCAGTAGTTGCTGGTGAGAAAGAGAAGCTATAAAGAGGAGATAACAAGGAATAATGCTGCCAACAATAGGCAACTGCACTAATGACTTAACAGCTCTTTGCACCTCTTAATAAAAACCTCCTAAGGGAAATCTCTTATTCAATGCTGAGGGAACAGTGGTGTAAATAGGCTCATCGCTACACCTGATCCCCGGCATTCAGGGCAGCTGCCAGACCAGCTCCCTCCTTCTCTTACTGCTCCTCCACCCTGGTTTCGCCTCCTTTCTCCAAGCACGCTGCCCTAAATACTCTCCCCCAGGTTCATGGCAGGTCCCAGAAGCCCAGATGGAGCTTGGGGACTGTCCCAGCAGGGACATCGTGACTGGCACAGGCAGCGGGGGTGACCTGCACCCTCTCACACCAGCAACAGCCCCCCCAAGCCCAGCCAGCACTTGCCATGGGACCACATACACAAGGCAAACGCAGAATAAGCATCTCTGCTAGGTAGGAGACACTGAGGACACAGTTAAAAAAAACCCCAAAAAACAACAACAAAATAACACAAAAAACCTCAAGCCGTTTAACTGCCTTTAATTAATATTCCAAACGAGGTGTAAGCCTTTAACACACAGCAGGATCACGGTGAAAGATTTATGAGATTGGTTCACCTTTCGTGAGTGCTGCTTTGGGTTATCAGCACAAACTTATCGTCAGCCCATGTACCAGTGGAGAGCTGGAGCGAGAGGGGAAGGGTAACATCTGCATGAATATGATGTGACCTACTTTTACAGTAATTTGAATGCATATCTGGGAAAAAAATACCCTCTAAAATATTAAGGGAAAATTATAAATCAAAGCATGACAGTAAACAAGTAATTTGTGAAGTCGTACTGTCTACTCAGTGCAAACAAGAAATTCATCAAATAATAAAATACTACTTCGGAGGAAAACAAGCACAATTATTTTATAATTATGGCTGCTCTAGTCTTCTGAGGGCAGGAAACCTTCCTACCTCCATAGAATCATAATCAAGACTCATCAAAGTCCTGTAAAAGCAAATCAATATCTGCTCTTGGCAGGACGAGTTAATTAATACCAGAGTGTTTTTCTGCATGCCTTCCTGGCTGTCAGTCTGAAGGCGGTAAGTACAGCTTCATAAAAAAGCACCGGGCACCACTGTGGCTATGGGGGACAAAGGATGTTGTGTCCCCGAGTGCTAATGCGGGCTGTGCTCCTCTTCATAAAGGGCACAGACACCCAGGTCTTCAAAAATCAGTAAAATCCAATTAACTCTGCACTCCTCCAGACCCTTATCTCCATCAGACAAAAGGGTTGGGGGGGAGATGACTAGGGCAGCACCATGAAGCTTATTTTCTGGTTTACCTATCACCACATTCACAGGGGAATCAAAGCCACGTCCCTGTCACCACTACTGCACTCACGAGCTGGTCCCTGGTTACGTGTGGTTACCTGAGGTGCTGTGGCCTCCCACATCAGACACGGTGTGCGAGAGCTGGTTGTTATCAGATAACGGGCTCACGCCGCCAGCAGCGGTGGGTTAATGCTCTGCCAGAGACTTTGGAGAGGCTATGTCAAATATTGGCAATCAGAATGCAAGCTTTCATCTTTCCACAGCAGATTCACTGGAGCTCTATGCCATTTACTGCATGCTTCTTCCTTTTTTTTTTTTTCTCTTATGAGACCTTTAAAACAGAGGTCTTGTCCGCCCTCTGTGATTAGCAAAGCTCTTGCAGCCTTCGTGAAAGAGCAGGGAAAATTACAGCCAAGAACATGACAGCAGTTAGATGCCCAGAGCAGGAAGGAGTGAGACACACTCAGTAGATTGCTTTGAAGCAAAAGCCCAGTAAAACATTAAGATTTTTAGCCTAATTTCCTAAAGAAATCAGCCTCTCATGGGCATGCTGTCCAACTCCTTCCCTGCCCGCCTCCCAGCCTCCTAACCATTTTTCAATCAGTTCTCTTAACTGAGACTCTGCTGTCAGATTTGGGTGCAAGATAAATAAGCATTGAGAAGGGGTGTAAGGGAAAACAACCCAGATAGCGATGGAGAGGAGGCGTTGCCATGGCCAGCCCAATGGCAGAAGTACCCCCCTTCACCTGTGCTCAAGATGAGATGGACAATGATTTTTAGCATAGAAAGCTGGCAGATGGAGCAGGGGCAGAACACAGAGGTACCGCTCGATGGCTTTGCTGAACAGCAGTATTCACCATGTCCCAAGAGTGCCAGCGACGTTTACAGACCTCCTGCCAAGAGGAGCTGATACATCATCTCAAATCAGGCATAAAAATGGCAGAAAGATGCAAAAAGCCAGAAGAGTAGGAAAAGCCAGTTCTGCAAAGCACCACTGTTGATGTACTTTTATTGTTGTTTAATGGTTTTGTTGGATCAAGCAATAGGGAAGATCCAAGCACGCAGAGAGAACTGGCTGTTCCCATCTGTAGGAAAAGGCATCGAATAGAGAGGAGCAGCTCACAACAGAAATATGTGGGCTAAGAGGGGACATGAACAGGAGAAATGGGTGAGGAAACAGGCTGTAGGGTAACTCTACCCTCTCAGGAAAGTATCTGCTGGTGCAGAGACCAAGCCATAGATGATGACATTTAGCTGGGAGAAGCAGTTTTTCTTCACCTAGTTAGCACAGACTTCACCTGTGTCAGTGTTTTACTAAGAGGATGGGGAAAGGCTGAAGGCTATTAAGTTTCCACAGGGCTAAGCGATATTAAAATCCATCACTGGAGCTCAGGTAAGCGGCTGGGTAAATAAGCTGCCTGTCCTGACGCTGCCAGGTCCATTAGCCAGTGCCACCATCGTCGGAAAGCGGAGGGGAGCGCGATCCGTGGAGATGCTGGTGTTCATGAACCAGCTCTCATGTCAGCGCCGTCGGTCTCTGAGGAGACGGCTCGGTGACGGTGCCAGATCTCTGCCCCAGCAGCAAAGGGATGGTCAGGGAAAGGCTCCCTGGGGAGAGACTTAGTTGTTTAAATCCCGCTATTCCTCTCCTTCCATGTACCAATTCCTTTAGGGAGCATACATGAAAAAGCACTTTGCACACCCAGAGATAGGTTTCAGCTCATTTTATCCCCTTATCCACCCGCCATTCCTTGGTGTTTGTTCTGTTCTGGGTTTTAACTAAAAATAAAAAAAAAACCACAATCCCCCCAAAACTTCCAGGAAGAGCGAGGGCAGCCAGCCACCAAGAGCGCCTGTGTGCACAAATGTTCGCAGCCTTTCTGTTCTTCAAAGCGCTTTGCAACACAGACAGCCGGGCTCCCCGCTGCTTTTGGCCGAGGGATGCAGCGGACACGGCCGCACCACTGCACATCTGCTAGGGACTTTGCTTCAAATACTTGCTTGGCAGATCTGGCCGAGAGGCTCACATTATCCAAGACAGACAAACCTGAAGAGCTTGGGCACAGTTTGGCTACCAACAGCTGAGCCCCTCAGTGCAGAGCTGGCTGACCCAAGGAAGTTTGTTACCATGTACTGTTGTCTGTCCCAAATAAACCTCTCCCTGCACCCCACACCCAGCCAGGGGGTCTGGATACACTCCTTGGGGTGAGCACAGGGGGTCTCCCTGCAGGTACCTGCACCAGGAGCTCATGAGGGATAAACCACACTGTGGGCTGAGGGCTGATTTCAGAACATGCTTTGTGCATCCCTGGTCTGCAATGCAGACTCCTTTAGTAAAAAAAACAGTTAGAGCAAGCTGAAGAAATGGAAAGGCACAGGGCAAGCACACTTTCAGCAAAGGTTGCTTACCAGAGCAGTGGGGCTTGGCTCGGTCCTGAGCAGCCCTGGGGCAGGATGAGCTGCAAGGACAAGCAGGAGAAGGGCCACCGCAGGCTTCTGCAAGCTTCCAAGCAGGTCATCACGTCTCAGGGACAGCCTTGGTGTCCTATGCCAAGACCCTTCAACAGAGCAATGCCCCACAAAACCACGCTCACACTGGAGGAAACAATCTATTTTTTTTTAAGATGCAATTCTTGGACTTAGCATCCTCAGCTGCCTGGTTATATACAAAGACCAGACTTCCTATTTTTGCTACCTGGGGCAAAATATTTGTCTTCTCAACAGTCAAAACATTTCTTTCTTTTCCCTGCATCCCGCACTCCTATCACTCTGCTGAAGCAGTCTGTGAGAATGGGAAATGCCACAGACATTCATCTTCTGCAAGTCTCATCTTTCCTGTGGATTTGGCAATTATTGCAAACAACACAGGACGAGCTCAATAGTAGGTGAGTGAAAAATTGGATCTGACAGCCCTAATTGAGCCTGAAGTCCCATTTACTGAAAATGATCTGGCATAATTAAAAATTCACAACTGGAGACCAGTTGTGGTGAACACTATACATTATGGGTTCTCTGAATTACTCTGGGAAACACACACCCTCCAGGCTTTGGACTCAGAGCCAAAACAGCTCAAGCCACATTGATGGAGTCATTTGAGAGGGAGTGTATCCGGGTTTCGGGAAGGGAGGGAGATGTCCCCTCATGCTCCACAGTCACCACCCGTCACAGCAAAAGGGAGGCTGTGCTGAGCTCACACCAAGCACAGGTTTCCAAATATTCACTTGTGTTTCTAAAATCTCTTTTGATGCAGTTTTTTGCCATCCTTACACCTTGAGGATACTCTCTCACTACTGTGTTAGGGCGATAACACGACAGCTGATGTCTTTCCCTTTTATTTAAAGTCTTTTGTGTTATCTCAGTGTAAAGCAGATGGGCAAAGTCTTGCAGGTGCTCCCGGGAGCAGCTCTGCACACACAAGGTCTCTCCGAAACCTCTGCCCTGTGCCCACTACTAACCCAACGTCCCTGGTGCCCCAGCACAGACATACATGCAACTTTGCAATTGCTTTCTCCTTATTAACGTAATTGGGATTTAACTCCAGCACATCATTTGCAAGCTTCACTTGTCTTGAAACAACTTAGGGGAATGCAATTGGAAATATCTCTATTTCTGCTTTTAACAAACCACCAAGATACTTCCAGTAAACAGAATATTTGAATAAGCACATGCCAGTCTTCAACAAGGCAGGGTGTGGAAAGTGGTATGTTAATTCAGTTGTGGTGTGCTGGTAGGGAAATAAAAGCCTCAATAAACAAAGCACCTTCTGTTTAACACACAAACATACCAATCACAGCTAAATAAAAGGCCTTGGATCATTCATAACAACACATAACTTTCCATTTATAAGTGTTTTTAGGAGCAGCCCTCAAACAAGAGATTTAACTGAGCTGAGCATGGAAGGTACTAATCAAGTGCTCTGCTGCTGCATCTCACTCGATAGGCAGGATGCTTGCATGAGAAAAAGAATAATTACTTAATCATTAGCATTTTTGAAAGCAAACATATCCACAGTGGCAACATTGTTATATTTTTATCTAGACTAGTAGACTGGTCCTTCCATCCTATACCTAAGTCTGCAATGGATATAACATGCTGCTCAGTCTGCCTTCCTAGTGGGGTTTTGTTGTGGGGTTGTTATTTTTCCCCTTTCTCCCTGTCAGCTGCAGAGAACGGGCACAACAACCCAAACTTCCCAATAAATCGCAGAGGCAGCGGCTCGTTTAAACCCTTCACTTCAGAGGAACAGCAAGGTGTCGTCTCACCAGCGCCGCAGCAATCGTTAGCGATGCAATGCTGCTTTTCCGAGGCACGTCACCTGTGCTGCAATCCCAAAATAGGCCATCCCAAAATAGGCTGTTGAGGCAGGAGAGGGAACTGAGCTGCACACGTAGGCATTTCCAACAGGTAATGAAAACCCTACTGTGTGCCCAGGCTAGTGAAAAAAAAACCCCAGGTCTAGCCCCTGGTTAGTTCTGCAGGGCATCTGGACCTCCTTGAGCCCTGCCGTGATGCTAATTTGAGCATCTAGGTGTGAGACAAGCATTTATGCACACACAAGCCCATCTGGTTTTAAACTACATGGTGATGGTTTTAAACAAAAAGAGAGGAGATTCAGGCTAGACATGAAGAAGAAATTTTTTACAATGAGAGTGGTGAAACACTGTCCCAGGTTGGCCAGAGAGGTGGTGGATGCCCCATCCCTGGAGACATCCCAGGCCAGGCTGGACGGGGCTCTGAGCAACCTGAGCTGGTGAAGATGTCCCTGCTCATGGCAGGGGTGGCACCGGATGAGCTTTGAAGGTCCCTTCCAACCCAAACTAATCTATGATTCTGTGACTCTGTGCTACCGGAGCAGAGCCCGCAGCGGTGCTCGCCTTGCCCCCATCCTGTGCTGCGGCAGGACGACGGCTGGAGCTGGGCACCTCTCCATGTGCTGCTGTGGTGGACACGGGGCCACTGAAGATGGCTCCACCGTGGTGGGGGAGAGCAGAGGATCCCCAGGGTTCAACACTCAACTTGGGGCTCAGTCCAGTTGTGAAACACCAGGACTTGGCTTTGCCCCTCACTGAACCAGGGACAAGGGCCAGTGGGTTCAGCTTCTCTGACAGCACCCTGGGATCAATCTTTTTTTTAGCAAGGAAACCCCAAACTCTCCAAGCTTTGCAATAGATCACAAAGAGAAAAAACAATCGTGAGCCTTCCAGTCAAACTAATGCCATTTTGTTTTTGGCACCATCATCTGAGGTCACCCCGGAGGCAAGTTGAAGAGGAAGGAACAGAGCTCAGCTCCTGCAAGGGCCTATGAAAGGATTTGGGAAGAAGTAGCAATCTGTTAAAAACACTAAATTTTCAGTAATTCCACCCGTTCCCTGAGCTCTCCACAGGCTCTGCAAAGACAGATTGAACCAGAAGCACCTCTGACTGCCAAATTTGCAAAAGCCTGACTTAACCCATCCTCAAACTGCCTGAGTCCACTGGTCAGCAAGGCACAAATAACTCCAGATGACCCAAAAACCAGAAATCTAGAGGAAAAAAGGACACCCAGCGCAAACTACTCTCCCGCTGCTTTCAACTACAGAATTTCATTATATTTGCTGCCGTCTTGCTGATTTTCTGGCACAACATTGAGGACACTGGAACAGACTATTTTGCACAGCATCTGCCATTAACAAGAGACTCTGCAGTCTGCAAACTTGCAGGAAGTTTATTTCCCACATTCCTTCCCTGGTCAACTCCTCCTTAAGCTTCATACAGAAAGCATTTATAGCAAGGCTGCTTTGATGTTGTCTTACAAATTAGAAGTACACAACACCCTCTAACCCCTGGCCCCAGACAGTGGCATTTTGGATGCTTTTTTTTCCCTAATTTGATTTTAAAAGAGACATCATAAAGCTACACCTCCACCCTCCAAAAAAATCTCCACCAGACCTAGGTTACTACTGCCCTTCACCAAGCTTTTGTGTTGTCCCTTAAGGTGTCAGCAGATGTTGATGGAAGAATATTCTCCTGAGATCACACACAGCTTGTCCTCATAAATCGCTGTCGAGGATGCTTCTAAGTTTGCCTGAGAAGCATCTTGCCTCAAACAAATCCATATTTATAGGCTCCAGATATATTTTTCAGCTTGGGTTTATTTATTACAGCCAAGGCCAATAAAACAAGAAAATTTAGTTCTGTGTGTGCACTGGATTCAATGAAGAGAGCAAAATTTGCATAACTTTGAAGTATAATCTTCCACAGCAACAACTAATCTGCCACTGATTATATTTCTATTTGCTTATCGCTGTCCATATTGATGGGGAGATGAAACAGGACAGCACCGCATTAGCAGAGAGGAAGCCAAGCCAGAGTTCAAATCATCTGTAGCCAAGGCAAGTATCTATTATATGTTTGTTTTTAGTTAGGCTAAAAGTTATTCTATCTCATAAATACCCAGCCTTTCCCAAGCCGCTGGATCCCAGAGTATTTTACAGCCTTGGAAGAGTCTCCAGGGCACCAGTTCGGCTGCCAAGTGATCAACTTTCTATCTATTAAACATCTAAACCGAGCTCAAATCTGGCGAGCCGCCACTTCACAAGCCCACAGAATAACAAGCTCATTGTAAGCCCTTTTAGCATGGATTAATTGGTGCACAGAGCTGGCAGTGTGAAGAGGGCAAAAAAACAACCATCCAGCTCCCCCTTGGAAAAGGCAGAAAGCTCATCAAATTTCATTTGCTCCGGATACGAAGCCAGTTAAGATTTCCGCGCTACACGACCAGGCACAAGCTGTTGGTGAGTCTGGCTTCAGATGTGCATCACTCTGTTTCTATGCTGCTATTTGAACATTTCCTGCCATTCCAGCGCTTGTTTGGGAGAGGAAATATATTTAAAAAGCATCTGGAAACACTGCAGCTATCATCAAGGTAATTAAATGAAAACAGCCCAAAGTGCATCCGCGAAGAAAGGAAACCAGAAAACCTGAAGTTCTGCTCCCGGTGGGCTGGCCAAGCCCTGTGGCTCTGCACTCTCCATCTCCCTTGCACATTAAAAAAGAGCATTATTAGTGTCTTAATATACAACAGGGACACAGGGAAGAGTTTTATTTAACATAAGGTCAGGGGTGCTGTCACTAAGAGGTTTCTTTAAGTATTTGCACAGGGCTCTGGCTGTCACTAATCTGTTAAAATATCACTGGTGCCAAGTTTAGCCCAGGAGTTACCAGTTTTCCTGCAAATCACTGAATCCATCTCCTTTTTCCCCTCAGCCTCCAAGATGCACTCGCTGTCCTCCAGCCTGGATTTGGCCGCAGCTCCGGAGGTTGCGCCTATTCAGCCAGGCAGACTGGCATTGCATGAACCTGGCCAGAGGCTTGGGTCACACTTTTGGGGTTCACAAAAGCCCCCAACGTGTTGTTACGACCATCATATGACATGTGTGATCCCAGCAAGCAGCAGAAAGGAGAAAGAATGGCGATGAGAAATGGGATGAACATTTTGACGTCTTGAGATGCATTTTTCCTGACAGTTCACTGCGCAAAGGACAGTCAAAGGATTGTGTTATCTAATGAATCAATACTTTTTGGAGAGAATTTCATTAGCTGTGACACCTCTTCCCGATACAGGGGTAACTGGAAGTCATTCAAGTCACCGGACCCCGTGGTATTATCTGCATACTGATGGAGTGCTAATTGTATTTGGGACACAAAAAGGTCATAAATCAAACTGGCGTCTCCCTGGGAATACAAAAACTCGATTTATACATGAAGGATTTTAAAATTTAAACTCATGATCAAACAGGGAACTACATTTATTAACATTTCTTCCACTGTGCTTCAAACTCTCAGTCAAGTGGCTGAATTGTCCAAATGGGCTTAAAACTACAGTTAATCAATATCGAATGTGTTATTAAGCAGCATGAGGCCAAAAAACTGCCTGCTGTTTTGTGTCAGCCCATTCTTCTTCCAAACACCAAACAATTGGTGCACTCCCTTTATTCCAGGCAGACGACTGCAAAAAGTCAGAACGAAACCTCTGCTGATTTTACACCTCTGCATGCCTTAACATTTCTCTCCTGGTGGCTACTGAAAGTCTTGCTACACACCACACGGGCCAAAAGAGCTTGTGGTGCCGGCAGGAGGGAGCTGCTGGTGGCCTCATTCCACCCAGAAGGCACCAGAGGAACTGTAAGGCATCGCTCCAGAATCAACGTGTGCCAGCATTTATTAACTCAATGTATCTTTTACTTTGCCCAGATGACAATTAAATGTAGTAGATGCAAAGGAAAATAAAGGGAGAACACTTAAATGCTAAATGGATGACAACGTGCAGACTCGTGTGCTGCTCTGCAGTACAAAATCATGGGAGAAATGAATAACCTCATAAAGAAACATCAGCCACATTAGTGTCAAAGAACATGGATTTGGCAGTAACACATATTCACAGTGAAGCCAACCTTAGCTCCAAGTGCAAAAACCGCACTATCACTTCAGAGTGCTCCAGAAAGTAGGGGAGATAACCTCGTGTCCTTATCATTCAGGCGTTTTGCAGTCAGACCATGACTTAGTGCTCTGCTCGCCGCCCAGGGGCTGCTAACAGCAGTGAGCTCTAAGCAGAGCCAGCCCATCGCAGCCAGCTGCCGCGATGCTCAGAGGAGCAGCACCACCTCTCCGTGCATGGTGCTTGTATGTCTGTGCTCACACAGCGAATGGTGCCCGCGAGCAGGCGTCCCACTGACCAGGACACGACGGATTGCCCAGGGAGCGGGAGGAACTTCTGCCCTTTGACGTTTTTAAGACATTTGTTAGCACGCCAAGGATGGCGAAGGCACTGGAGAGCCTGCCTTGGACAAGAGGAGACAGGAAGAAACTCAGGCCTCTAGTGAGGCGGATGCAGTTTTAAAATAAAGCAAAAACTGGGCAGAAGGCATTACAGCACTTTTAGTTTGCAAATTTCCTTGCTCACATGCTTTGGGAAGACCTTCCTGCTGAAAAACATGTCCTGATAATTGGCTTTTGCACAGCACCAGCTCTGCCATTGCCTCCCTCCCCTGTAGGGTGTCTGCACCGTCAGCAAGCAGCACCTACCCAGGAATATTTGTAACAGAGCAAGATACACCAGCCTATTGCGCTCTGCATGCTCGGCTGCCTGATTCAGGCTGAATCAGCTGTCATACACTGTCTGTATCATAGATGACTGCCTTCGCTCCTCTCTTATAGCGATCTCTTTTTCACTATGCCGAGCAGCAAATATGGTCCTAAATACAGCCCCATAAAGGTCCCTGATCCTCATCTTGGCTCACAAATCCGAAGGAAAATTCCCACACTCTGATGACAGCTTGTGCCATTCACTCTCCTGCAGTTAGCTACGCAGGAGCAAGCTAACTCTTCTGGGGTTACGCAGAACAGGGCTTTACAAGCACAACACGTCAAAGCCAGCTCAACCATGGCCCCGCTTAAGAGCAGAGCATGAGAGCAGCCCTGGAGACCAGTGTGCAGAGAAGGAGCTTTTGGAGCTTCTGCCTCGGACAAGACAGCAGAATCCCTCCTCCTACTCCAACACATCCCTGTTAGCAGCTCAAGTGCAGGGCAGTCTTCTAGGCTTATTCCTGGAAGACGAGGGGCAAGCAGAAAGGAATTAACCTTTAGACAACCACATTCCTCCCCGCTTTTCTGCAAGGGAAGCCTAGCCCATGTAGGCTTCAAATTCCAAGTAATTTTTAGACATCTAAAAGACCGAGGAGACGAACTCTCTCCTGCTGACCCGAGACTGACGCAGGAGTAATCACGTTTAACAGAAGAGCTGCAGAAGTGAACTTGCAGGCAGAGACTGTGACACCTGTGAGGACCAGCAAGCACAAGACGGAAGATGTTCGTTCACCTTTCTTCAGCTCAGCCTCCTTCTGCAAGCAAGGGGAGGACATGAGCAACACGAAGCTGGGAAGGGGAGCTGTGGCCGGTAAGAGGAATGCCCAGAGCTGCTGAGCCCAGCGAGTCCCTGAGCCTTTGAAAGCTCTTCATTTGCACACTTAGGACATGGTGTAGCCATGACATGAGCAATAAAATGTAGGGGGTGCCAACACTCCTGCCTCCATCCACACCTGATCACCCATGAGGGACCTCCCCCCATGGCGCAGGTGACAGTGCTCATGGGGACAACACTGTGGGTACCTAAAGATATATAGGTCAGAATATATACATATGTATCTTGTACAGATTATATTAAAGGCTCTGATAAACATTTTTTGGTCAGCTGCCTCATTCCAAATTTTGGGTGATTTATCTTCCCACTTTTTGTATTTTTAATTAAATCAAACTCACACAATCTAAATGACAATGTAATGAACATTTTTACAAATGGCTGCTTCTTGATGTCCATCTATACAATGACAAATCCCCTACAAGGATATTATTTGGGTATTCCCAGGCTATTCTTCCGCAATCGTAACAGCCAGGGTAGTCAGTGAAGCATGAAATTATTATTTTAATGGGTTCTAAATGCGCAGGTGTTAATTTGAAAACTATGAGGGTGGAGAAGCTGCAGGTGCATTCATTTAAATGGCTCATTTCCAACTCCTCCCTCTGTTTTGAGCACCGCACCCTGCTGCAGGAGCGCGCACGGTCTGCGGGCTGGACGCCTCCTCCGTCTGCCCCTCGTACACCACGTGTGAGCAAAAGCCAGGGTGGGCCCGCACAACCACCTCTTCCTGCTGGGATAACAGCACAAGGTGCATCGCTTTCCGTGTGGTCACTCTGATGCTGCCTCTTGCATTTACTACTTGAAAAGCTACCTACTTTTATTGCACTGCTTTGCTCCTACTGTTACTTCCCCAGGTCCTATATGATCAAAGCATCATTCAGTATCGATGAGCTACAAGACTCTGAGCTCACACGATGCCTTTGGCATCTGTAGACTGATAAGGTTAAAGAATAAATGGTTGTTTTAGGTTTTTTTTGTTGGGCGATCTGCGGAGAGACCTGCTGAGATGAGACGCTGGCTTATGAGGCTCATTACGATCATACTGCAGCAGTGACCTTCAGCACGCAGCAAAGGAAAGCAGGATTTAGTGTTCATGTCAACAGCATAATGAAACAACTCAGGGGAAGGCCAGTCTCGGCCACAACTTTCCTCCCACTAAAGAACTTGCAAATCCGCAGCAGCGAGAGGAAGTTTGCAGACAAAAAGGAAGCCTTCAGCCTTTTCATCCCAGGCTCCTGAGCTACAGAAGAAGTCATAAATAAGGCAACAAAACATTTTGCTGGATAAAAAGCCATCAGAGGAAGCAATTCTCAGCTTTTAGACTGGGGTTTTCCTGGCAGCGGCCATCCAGACGAGACTGGCCTCCCTGGGGACGGGCGGCGTGAGCCGGGGGCTCAGCAGAACAACCCAGCGCCTGCGGCTCCACACACCGAGGGAGCTGCCACGAACAGAAAACCGGCTTCAACCTCTGCTTGCAGAAAGAACAACTTCTATTCCGAAATCTCCACCGACAACACCAGCTCGCAGAAAATCCCTTCACACCCCGGGTTCTTTTAGAGGCGGATCAAGCTACAGCACCCTCTGCAACCTCTCGCTGCACCCTGAAAGCAACACAAACCTGCTGCACACAGTCACGCTCAGCAAGAAGAGGACAAATAACTCCCCTCTTTTTACACCTCTCAAGTTTTTCTCCCCCTACCCTTTCTTTTTGCCAGCTCTAATCTTTTGGGTTTATACCTTGGGCATTTGCGTGACTTCTGATAGCACAGTCCCAGAATACCCCATGTCTCGTTTATATCTCCCCCACCACCTTGTGCAATAAGGACATTTCACTGTCCCTGGATTCAGGTGAGCACATGGACAGAGCGCTTCTGGTATGGGAACACACAGAACAGGCAGGTCTGTCCGGGCTGGCCCCTGCTGTGGCCCATTCAGATGCTCTGGGCTCATCCTCCCTTGGGACATCCACAGTCCACTTATCTCCACTTCAGCAACAACAGAAGAGCACCGCGCACCATGCAAAACCATCTAAAAACGCAGCAGGCCTTTTAGATCCCTCTCATTATAGAAAACATATCCGCAACCCCCGGGAACATGCCAACAAGCCATCTGCAACCACGGTCTGTCACAGATGAGGGAGAGACCGCAGGTTCGGGCCTGCTCTGCAGCTCGGCATTGCTCCTGAGCTGCAATGACTTTTCATCGTGCTAGTGAGGAAACACTGTGCGACAAGCCAAGAGGTATTTGAAAGCCCTTCCCAGCCCTCCTGCACCACGTGTGTGCAGCTGCCTCTGCCGTGGTGGCCAAAGTGTCAGACAGTAATCTATTTTCCATATGATTTAGACAGCTTGCTATTATAGATTTGATTGACTTACCAGAAATCCCAGATGACTACCTGTGCCAGACAGAGTCACCCTCTTAGACTTCAAATTAGTACCCAAATTAATCAATTCTTACATAGTGATTTCACTAATTTGATGAATTACCATCAACACTACATTGCTGATTTACCCTGGCTTTGATAAGCGTGTTGCTTTGTTGCTGTTTTAACACTGCTGACAGTATTGGGGGGACACCTCTTCCTTAGAAATGTGTTGACACATTTTGTGAAGACAGTGGTGCATGCTTATACTGATAAACTGCATTTGAGCTGGGAAGGAGCAGAAGAACGAGGGCTTGAGAGAGGGATGTGGGCTCTTGTCTCCTTATGCACCTCTCCATCGGGTACACCTTGTCTACTTTGCACCCCTTAAACAGACTAGGACCAGAATTTTGGGTGATGGGAATGATGCTCCCGTCACCCTTCAGCTCCTCCAGCCTCCAAGTCTGCTGGATGGGGCTGAATGAGGACAGCTAGGAACAATCCTCCTAAGAAATGATGGTATTTTCTTCAGTTACTTGCTAGTTTTCCTATATATCCTCTACCTTTGAGTTACTTTAGTCAATTAACACCGAATTCTAAAAAATTACTTTCTAGAATGCCTATTTCCACACAGCTACGACTCAAGGTAAATTGTGAATCAAAAATAAAACCTAGCAATTAGCTGCAAAGGTAACGTGAGGGGATCCAGGTTTGCAAGAGGGACCAAACAGTCCGACCAAACCTCCCTTCAGGGAGACACCCAGCACACGCAAACGGAACAAAAAAATTGAAACATCGATTATTTAAACCCTAGGTACTGCTCGGCAATGCAAATCACAGTTACAATCAGAAATTTAGTAGCCGCTTTCGATTTAAGAGCAGTTCATTGGGGTGGATGATTAATGCTTGTTTACTTGCGGGGTGGCTGCACTGGGGGAAAGGAAGCTGCAGCCTGTTCCCTCGGCTGCGGTTCTGAGGGATGCAGGAGGCGCCGTAGCACATCAAGGCCAGGTCCCTAGGCCAGGTTTAGCTGCCAGGAAGGATCTTTAGGCATCTGCCAAAGCAACAGCAGCAAAGCTGCAACTGAACAATGACCCAAGCAGTGTTTTTTAATGATACAGATGACACAGCCCAAGTTTTAAGTCGTTTTAAACGCTTGCTTTGGCTGTTTCTCCTTTTGTATAATGAGAACCTGCCACTGAAATGGCAAATAGTTTATTGCAAAAAACAAAAAGAAAAGAACACCAAACAAAAACAGCAACCAAAACCTGTTGTGTTTGAGTGGCTGGTGACAACCGTGCAACCAACAGATAGAGAGATGTATGAAAAAAGAAGCCTAATAGGCAAAGGAATATCTTTACCACCTTATCCATGGTCCTTTGTAAGTGATTCTTGGAAAAAGCCATACAGGGTTTTTAACATCTTTATCTCCCATAAACATGAACTTAAAACCTACCAGCATTGTTTCATAAACTTGAGATGCCGGCACATTTGTGAAGACGCCCATGAACTCACAGGCTTAGCTTTGCTGTTTCTGCCTGGTGCACCTTCCTGGCAAGAAAAAGTCATCCATGCCAGGAGGGGCTCAGGAAAAGCAGCTTCTAAAACTGGGAAAGCTCACAGAGAGGCTTCAGGGTTTTTTTTACATGAAAATTTTGTTGCATCTCACATGTTTAAGGACCCCAACCAACCTGAATCCTCAACTGGTTTAAACTCAGGTCCCTGGCGACTGCAGGTCCAACACCCTGGAAGGGCTGGGATCATGGGGCCTGATCCTGCACCTCACCAGGAATCCCCACAGCCACAAAGCTGCATGGACACCCTGCAGCTCCTTGCAAGGAAACTCTGGTTTGACTCCGTGTCCCCAAGCACCACCAAACAGGTCCTCATCTTTGCAGAAGGCTGCAAGCGCTTCTTTAGCAAACACGAAAATCCAGTTAACACCCCCTTTCAGTTTGATTAACGCGCTGTAATGCAATCCAATTAACAAAGTATTATGGTTTCCAACATCATAGCTTTTTATATCCTTTTCTAACCAGAAAAATCTAAGACATACAATCCAGCCATTAGACAGGCATAGATAGCTCTCACCCAGAAGGCTCCATAGCACCTGATCCAAAGCCAGACAGGGTCAGAAGAAAGACATTTGCTGACTATAGTGGGTCACAGATCAGGCACTAGAAATACTATAAATGCCCATGCAGCGGGGAAGTGACATTACTGAAGTCCATGAATTATGCTGGTGGGAGAAAAATCCTGGCTAAAAGCTGCACTATTTACATCTGTAAATAAACAACTCTTGCTACGGTGCTGCCTCTGCTATTAAAACCTTTCCTGGGAATTGGAGGTGGGGGAGCAAGGACTGCAAAGGACTTGGTGAGAATTACAATCAGATGGATTAGCTGAGAATCAACAGGCCAAAGCTGCACAGAAACATTAGACAAGGAGTATTTGAAAGCCAGCACAAAGTCTTTCCAGGATTAAGTCCTTCCACTGTTCTTCCTTTCAAAGTAAGTAAAAACAAGGTAAGATGAATTTCTTGTCAAGCCTGTGAAGAACAGACTCCAGCACAGAAATGAACACAAATTGAATTTACTCTGGTGGCTTCAGATAGGTCACATCAAGCCAGAACTAATGCAGTATTGACCCACTCTTACTCTAGACGACGTAACAAAGCAGCAAACAACATTGCAGGTGCTGTGAATTAATTTCATTTAATATCGTCTGGACAGCCAAGTCAGCCTGGGATCCAGGCAGCATTCAATAGGCACCTATCTATCAGCGGGAAGCAGGACGAATACTAAGAGCTGGATGTTTCAGTGCCATCTGAGACGAACGCCTGCGCTGCTCACCCCAGCCCGTCGCCCCCCAGACCGGCCGCACCATTGCTTTTACACATAAAACACATAAGACTTGACTGCAACAGCGTAAAGGCAGAGACCCACCTTTTAGAAAATCCACACTGCAGGCACTCAGAAAACATTTTAAAGCCACACAAAGCTGTCAAACTTTGAGTAGTGCAGCCACCAAAAGGAAAAACCCATCCTTGTGCAGAGCCAGGTCTTGCAGGGCTTCTCCTGCAGATGCTGCCGAGCTCTCACCCACCTCAATGGGAACCCTTCCTCCTGGGAACAGCATGGAATTCAGGTCTGATGCTTCATTTATTGATTTTCATGCAAGGCAAGGAACACGAGATCCACAAGAAGAAAGCATTAAGCTGGATCAAGATGGCACCATAAGGAAATTTTGAACAATCTCCTGTCCTCTCTGTCCTTGTACTGAAAATGGCATTGCACAAATCACAGAAACTATCTCAGATTTTCCCCTCACTCAAAGCACCATAAAATATTTATCATATTCTACATCTCCTTTAATGCAAGCACGCAGCTGATAATATAAATGCCATAAAAACTTCAGTTGTCCATTGATACCAGATGGAGCTAAGCAGACATGCACCTTCTCTGCTCTTCCATCAGACCAGGGCACTGGCCTCTTCTCTCTGCAATTAATTATCAGCCATGTAATGCAATGAAAGCCAGTGTGAAAAGCATAATGCACCAATAAACACAGCTATTGTGAGATCTGTAATGCATTCCTCTTGTTGTATGCTTCAGACTGATGTTTATAAATTAATTTCTGCCAGCTGTAATTCCATCAGGCAGTTTCTGGGACTGCAGGTCGCCCCCACTCGTTAATGCAATCTTGGGAACCATCAAAGAGTTGCTCCCACAACTTATTCACAACTGCAGTTGCACGATACATCAAAGCACAAAATAAATCAAGCCTGCTTGTGCAAATAAGGGAGAAGTAAGACCAAGGGGGTGTGTGTTACTAAGAAGTTTTCATCAGAACACTTTTGAAAGAAAATTGGGTTTTTGACAAAACTATTTATCACAAAGGGTTCTTTTTCCTCAGGGAGCTTCTGCGATCAGGAAGGCAAACATCTGAGACAAAACGATTGGAAAGCTTCTGGCCAAAAAGAGACGCTGTGCTGCCCCACCTCACCAGGCGGCCCCAGAGCTGCCCTTTCCCTGCATCTCCTCGTTCTGGACAAGTCTCCCCGGTCGGGGCCGCGCGTCTCAGCACCCGCTGCAGCAGCACACGCGGGGCGGCTCTGCTGTCGGACACAGCAGCACGAGGTCAGGACCAAACGGGCTCCCGCTGCAGCGCGAGGAGAACGCGAAGCCTCCCTGCGTTTCCTGTGTTTTATTTTCTCCTTTATAAAAGCTAAATTTCCATCAGGAAACCCACAGCCATTTCTTACCTGCCCTAGCTATTGCTATCCTGGGATGCTGCTACAGGTGCTCATTTCTTCCCTTTGCTGAGTTGAAAACTCCCAGCTGGAAACAGGGAACAGTCCAATATGCAACTTTCTTTTTGTCGTTGTTCAACCTGAAACCTCTGTCCCCCCTCCAGAAAGAGCATCTGTTTGGGGACCCAATCTTGTAGGAGAAAACGGCTCCATGAAAGGAGAGAAAAATTTAAAAGGACTACAAACATTCAGTCTTGCAAAGGAGTCCTGAGGATGTCGTCCCCTTTCCCTCCAATGATTCATGCCCAACTCTTCTCCGCACGTGAGCATGTATTACTCATATCACCTGATGGCTGGGGAAAGGTGGGAGGGAGAGATGGGAGCAAGGGAGACTGAAAACGTCAGCAATAAGTACCTTTACAAGGCCTCTCTTCCCCTTCACAAGCAGTTTGGCCGCAGCTCTCGCAACTTCTGAGTTCCCACTGAACAAAGAAACACAGATTATGCCCCAAAGCACCTGTTTCTACCCATGCAGACAGAGCAGGACCTTGTTTCCAAGGAAATGGCAGTGCAAACGCTCCAGAAGAGCATCCCTGCAGACAGGCAGAAAACCCACCTGATGAATTAACTAAGAGCCTTGCTGAGTCGGTTGCTGATCAGCATTGCAAATAAGCACTGCCTTGCACAGCCCAGGCCCCAGGAATGGATGACGGACCCACTCGCACAGCTCTACACTTCATGCCTCCAAGCAAGCCTTATTTATAGCCTCGCACTCAACCTGTAGTAAATGTGAATCAGATTAAAAAACGGTTAATAGTTCATATTTATTAGCAGTGCATGAAAGATAGTAATAAAAATAAGTAAATTATGTTGGTGCAAGCCTGCACATTCACTTATTTAAACGAGATTTTGGGTTCATTGCATATTAAATCACTTGGCTCTTGGATTACACAACATCATCTTATTCTGAGCAAGTTCTCTCAAGACACTGTTCTGCGCTTTTAGCTAGCATGCTTTAGGGCCACCATCTAAGAGCACTCCCAGCCTTGTACTTAGAGCCCCATGATTTCAGTGCATGTGCTTCAGAGCTTTCTGAGCAGCTTCTTTTGGTCTAGACATTGGAAATGTTGGTCACCACATATGACATATGGTCCACAAGCAAGTTACTTTTCTCTATGCAGAAAAAGCTACAGTCTGATATAGGAAAAGACTTTTAGAGGATCTTAATGTTTCAGGATTGTCACCAAAAACCCTTTTCAGTAGCTGTACGCCACTCACAGCTTTCTACTAGTTCATCCCTGCAAAAATGGGAAAATTCCCAGAGCTGGGGTCTTCGCCAGCCTGTCCTTTGCTGATCCAGCTCTATACCAAACTCAGGCTATGAGGCACAAAACAGTACTCACCTGAGACCTACACTTAAATGGCTTTCAGAAGAAACACTGCTCACAGAGGTGGATTTCCCAGCTCCCGCGCCTCCCACACTACCCGGGGGTAAATAAAGCAGTCATTTGGTATATGGGGTCAGTCTGGTCCTTCACACAGGCAAAAACAACTCCGCACCCAGCTTTCCAAAATCAAACCGACATATGCAAAGTCCCTTTTCCAAGGGTAAACTTTATCTTCTGGAGCGTAGGAGATGAACAGGTAAAGCCAGAAAGCAAAGGCGGGTCTCATCTCTTGGCACTCGCTGGGCAGGAATGCTCTGGCAACGAGCAGGTACCCGAGGTATCACCGGTACCTCGGCCAAGCCCTCGCTTCATATGACAACAGCAGATACAAGGATCCATTGTTTGGAGACTGAAATGCGGCCCTCACTACATACATTTACATACATTTCATTGCTTAGACAGAAGCTTGGGAAAAGACAAGACCATCACAAACATTACCTAGCAAACACAACAAATGTAATCTGGTTACAACCGACTGCAGACCTTATGATGCCGGTGGCTATGGGGAAAAGGAGAGAAAGGCACTCCGAGAATTAATGTTCTTCAAGTCTATAGAGAAACAAATGAGTTTCTGGTGCTGAACAATTAGTACTCCTGTTAATTATGCGTGCGGGTTAGAAATAACACCAAGCATTTGGGACTGCTTCCATTTCGATTGTTTTCTTTCTGCACTGGATAACAAAAATATATTCAGACAGCTAAATAAATCCTTCATAACACTGATGGGACTTCTTGTTCACAGCAAGCAGTTATGCAAATTGCTAATTATGAGACAGAGATAATCATAATCTAGCACATTTATGCAACCGCATGTACAACAGGGGTAGCTAAAGCAATAGTTGCCTTATTGTCCTCACTGCATTTTTTCAAACTCATGCTGGCTCACTGCACAGCATCGCAGCCTGGAGCAGCAGGTACCGCAGCCCAGGAGCAGCCCTGGCATCCAGAAGGGCGACAGAATAGAAGGTTTAATATACTGGAAAATAGCACAGTCACAAGAATAAAAAGTCTAGGTACCCCTGAGAAAGATAAATGGGAGAGTGCGTGTCAAAAGCATCCCCACTGGTTTTAAATGTCCCTCGAGAAGCAGCCACACCCTGAGCTTCATGTAAATGCTCAGCCCGTTTTCCACAGTGCTGGGCTTCAAACCCTGGGCTCTCAGGGCACGACAGGGCCACTGGATCAAGTCTCGCTAGCCCCAAAACCATCCGAAATCCTGACCTGGTGTGTTTGGGATAGAAATGCAAGAGACGGTAGGGATTCCCAGAGGGCCAGTTTTCTGGAATGAACTCCCTGGGCTGAAAAGAAGAAGATCTGGAGCTTCCTCAAAATAGGATCCCCCTAATGCTAATGAAGCAGATGTGTTATGTGAGCTGCAATGCTTACCCCAAAGCTTGTTTAACAAACAGTATCAGCTTCAGGGATGTCCTGTTGCCTCAGACTGAGGGACACTGATTTAAACACCAGTCACAAAAAAATACCATGAGTGAGAAGGGAGATTGCACCACAAACACAAACCTTCCCAATCTAGAGCGGTTCCTGCTCGTTTGCTCTCAGCCAGCACACACAGGTCTCGCTACTCCTGTCCAGTTTCCCAGGCCAGTTATTCCAGCTCAATAAAGCCAGCATTGCATTATCATTTTCACTTAAGGCTCCAAATTCAGAAGCATTACATACTGCAAAAAAAATAGAGGTGAGAGCACCAAGTGCTGCAATGCTGGAGAAAGTGGATGATGACGTAAAAAAAAACAATCCTGCAAGGAAATAGCCTGGAAGATGTCCTGCTTCTGCCCTAATTAGCTATCGTTTTGGCAAACGCAGGGGAAATGCAGTGAAAACAACCCTGTGACTTCACGTACCCAAAACACGGAGAGAAGCTCTGGATGGGCTCTGAACTGGAAATGATGGATGTGGCTCACTCGTGCTGTAATTACATCTCCTTCCGCAAAATAAGAACAGCGATCTATGTCCTGACGAAAAAACCTGCTGCATCATGGAAACGGAAAAGACGAATCGGGCAGACCTGGGAGGAATTGCCAAGGATTTTTTTTCTGCTTGTTGGTGAGATATTAAACTCGGAGAAAGCTTGCTGGGACCTGGCTGCCTCTGCCGGGTGAGCAACCAGAGCAGGGCAGCAGGAGAGGGGTCCTGCCCTGCATCGCGGCTGGAGGGACACCCCGCTCTGAGGAAGCAGCCGTGACACCTGGGTGCTGCTCGGCACGGTCCTCTGCTTGCAAGGAGCTGGAGACGACCAGGTAAGAGGGTAAATTCAGGCCAGACATGAGGAAGAAATTCTCTACAATGAGGGTGGTGAAACACTGTCCCAGGTTGCCCAGAGAGGTGGTGGATGCCCCATCCCAGGAGACATCCCAGGCCAGGCTGGACGGGGCTCTGAGCAACCTGAGCTGGTGAAGATGTCCCTGCTCATGGGAGGGGTGGCACTGGGTGAGCTTTGAAGGTCCCTTCAACCCAATCTGTTCTGTGCAGGGCTGGGTTCTCATTCATACCATGCCAGCCCACTTGGCACCACACATTACCTGGTGGTGCTCACAAACGCACCACCCCGGACCAGCACCCACCAGATCCAGCGCATCAGAGACCATCCTGGCCCTTGGAGCCCATCTGAGGACATCCCAGTGACCAAGGGACCATCTCACCACCTTGCAGTGGGTGAAGAGCAACAGCAGGGAAGAGCTGCACCTGAGCACAGACACCAGCTGACTAACAGAAGCAGCTTTCCAGAAGCGTGTAAGAAAGCAGCTCAAGAATAGCAACCAGAGGCAAACCAGGGTCAAGACTTCAAAACCTGAGAAAAGCCCTGAGAATCCTCGAGTTATTAGAAAAATAAAATCATCCATGCTTGGTTGTGTTTGACTTGTGCTTTCAGGGCATTTAGGTTCTTGTCCTCAAGCTGTCCTTAGGACCTACAGGATTAGAAACCTACTCTGTTCCTACCAGAAAGATTCAAGTAAAACCTTAACTCCTAGAGAGGAAACATCAAAAAACCCCCACCAATTTCAAAAGGTGATCCTCAGTACCGTAAACATTTGGCAAGTTCCTGAATGTTTGACTCTTTAACATGGTACACCAAATTCAATTTAGCCTGGCTGATGAACATTTTCCAGCACTGACACCTAATCCTTGGTGACAGAGTGGAATATACCACAGACTGATAACTTCCAACTGCTGGCAATTTCCTCCCTGAAATGTAATGTAAAACCTAGGCTAGACCCAAGATACAGATCTATGTATTTTTAATAAAAATGGGCTTACCTTCAAGTAGGAATTTCCAGAAGAGTTGTGATGGAAAATGGAAAATGCCAAATATCCAGCCATTTCAAGCATTCCCAATCATTGCAGGTGAAAGGCATTAGGAGAGAAACAAAAAGGTGCTGATTAGCATAACAAATACAGTGTTTGCAGCACGTATTTAACACTCTAATTGCACTGCTAATTCCACTAAGAACCGAGAGTTCTCATTCCAGTTTTCCTTTCAAGGATTTGCTTGTATTTGAGATTGGATTTATATAATTTTTCAGAAGGCTGGGCTCTGTCTTACAGTCCTCACTCAGGCAAAACTCCCACCACAGAAACGCAGAGAAGACAAGGAGAGCTTTGCAAAGCTCGGCCTGAAGGTCTGGGTCCCCCAGCCAAGAAAAAAAAGAAATAAATAAATAAATTAATAAATCCAGTAAGAGAAGAGCTGTGATTTACACCCTGTGGCAAGAAGAACTTCCAATTCAGAGTTTGCTCTGCTTTTAATAAGATTTCTATCTGCAGCTGGAAGGTGCATTTCCAATTCATTCTTTTTCCTTGTGGAAATCAAAACAAAGCCATAAGAACTCCATTTCAGCATCAGCCTGTTCGTTGCCCATATAACTTTATGTGACCGAGCCTCACATCACCGTAATAAAAAGAACTCTGTAAAACATAGTTTTATAATACTTGAGCACACATTTAAACAGGTTCCTCCAACCCGATGGAGCGTACCACCTTCCATCTAACTCCTAGAGACCGCACATTTTAGATGGTTTTCACACTCCTTAGTGACTCACATTTTCGCCCACGGGCTAGATGGGAACTTACAGGGCAGTTGGCTATAACTGACCTGGCTCATGGAGAAGGAGCAATTCTCATCCGGGCAGCTGGAGGAATCTACCTTTGCAGTGGAAACGATGGGCTGGGTGTTGCTACATGGAAATTCTATCTAGAATTTGCAAATTGTTGTTGTTTTTCTCCTCTTCTTTAAAAATCAAGGCAAATACATGAACTGATTATTATATATATTATTATTATATGTTTCAAACATAAAATAAGAAATATAGGACAAACAGGTAGTTCCTTACAATGTTCCTGCCTCTTTACATTTGGTTACACACCAGGCTAACTTAGCTCCTGGAATCACGTGAAATCAAAATCTGAACTGCCATAAAAATCAGTAATTTCTACTCCTTACCAGGAAAAACCTGGAAATGTCATCCCTACAGGCTCGATATAAGCAAATAAAGAAAACCTAAATTTGGCTCTGATCCTGTAAAGCACTTAAGTGCATGCTTATCTTTGCAAAATCAATGGGACTTCGTGAGCTTCTAGGGAACTCCAAGCTCACAAGAGATTTGTGGGATCAAATCAGAAAAGACAAAACAAAGCAAAAAACGAACTTAAGGTCTTAAGCCTTAACATAACGGTATTTCAGTTACTCTGAAACCTGGCTTATTACTTTAATCTAAACGCAGAGGACTGAGCTTAATATGTTTGCATAAAAACATTTACTCGGCATTCTTTAGAAAGGGGAAAGGTCTTTGCAGACGTTTGGTGGGTGCGGGGATGGCACAGGGCAGATTCCGACCAGCACCGCTCCGGTGTCCCCGGGCCAGAGTTGGGAAGGGCAGCAGACCCCAAAACCAATAAACCTCCCCCAAATCTCCATTTGCCTCTATCTTCATTACAGCACTTTTTTCAGTACCTTCAACATAAACTTTAATTCCATGTCTGTGCTACTTCCAGTCTGCAAGGCTTAAAATGGCAAAAAACATCCCTACAAAAATCTTATTGCACTCCACTGCAAGCCATTAGAGCCTCAGTTACAACCCTGAAAAGCAAAATAACACGACGTGTCTACATTTTGAAGTTTTTGCGTTAAAAAAAGAAAAGGAAAGAAAGAAATTAACAGGATTTTGCTCAAACATCTACCAGGCACCAAATGGCCTAATGAGTCTTCAACTAAGCTATTTGCTCATGTCAGCTAACAAGAAAAACTGACTATTAGCAAGGTCTCACAATTAGCTTAACACTGCTGCTTTTTTTTTAATATAAATTCATCAAATCACACAATCCTCAACGTGAACACGCTTCTGATGGGAATTCATTGTTTTAGCATCCCCCCAAGGGGCACTGCAAGAGCAAACTGACAATGGGAATTAAAAAACATCAACGCCACGCTCATCGCCAGCTTCTTCTTCCACCACGGCTTCTTATTTTTAATGAGTGGGAACCAGCAGGTCAGGGGGAGCTGCCCAAGGGCAGCCGGCAGTCCCCCCAGCCGCTGCGAGCAGGGGGGACGGCAAAGGAAAAGGACATGGTTCCCTCCCACCCAAAGCGCCCATTGGACCACGAGGGCTCTTTCTCCAAAGAACTCAATGAGACATCTTAGCAATACAAGAAAAACAATGAAATGGTGACTGCACAGAATTAAAGAGGGTAGGTGAGACCACATCTGGAATATCGTGTCCAGCTGTGGCCCCTCAGTTCCAGAAGGACAGGGAACTGCTGGAGAGAGTCCAGCACAGGGCAACAAAGATGCTGAAGGGAGTGGAGCATCTCCCGTGTGAGGAAAGGCTGAGGGAGCTGGGGCTCTTTAGCTTGGAGGAGACTGAGGAGTGACCTCATTAATGTTTACAGATACATAAAGGGTGAGTGTCACGAGGATGGAGCAGGCTCTTCTCAGTGGCGGCCAATGATAGGACAAGGGGTAATGGGTACAAACTGGAGCACAAAAGGTTCCACTTAAATTTGAGAAGAAACTTCTTCTCAGTGAGGGTGACAGACACTGGAACAGGCTGCCCAGGGGGGTTGTGGAGTCTCCTTCTCTGCAGACATTCAAACCCGCCTGGACACCTTCCTGTGTAACCTCATCTAAGTGTTCCTGCTCCATGGGGGGATTGGACTGGATGATTTTTCTAGGTCCCTTCCAATCCCTGACATTCTGTGATTCTGTGAAGAAACACAGAACAAAAAAAATGTATTGTAAAGCAAGCTAAGTGTTTTCTAGCCAGTAATGAAGTAGACTAAACCTCTGCTAGGCCCTTTGCCATCAAAAGCAGGATAGAGAAGACACTTAAAAGCCATTAACAAACTACATTTTGAGTTATTCCTTTATCTTAGCTGTTAAACTAAACCCAAGCATTTTACTAATGCTCATTTCTCATGTTTCACCCCAAATGTTATTTTTACTGCTGGATTGCAGTGATAAACACCAGCGACTCCAATATTTCTTTTACTTGCTTGAGAACGAGGGCGCATTCCCCCAGCAATGTATTCACCAAGGCACCAATCACATTTTTTAAAGTAAGTGGATTTGATGATGAGAACTGCTGAGCAAATCTCCAGCAAATGGTGTTTATTGCCTATGTGAATGTTAACGATGCCACGCCAGCTGATATACAGGTCCTTAAAGCACTCAGCTCCCTGTATTTATAGGTACGGCTCTCCCGCTCCGGAGTGCGAATTAGCTGAGCAAAGCCTGGCCATTTCCATACCCTCCCGCCACCCTCCAGCACCGTCGCGATTTACATTGCAGACTTGGCACGCTCATCCGAGTGCGCCTGCCCTGGAAAATTCATTCCTGCCCGAAGCTTTGCAAAGATTAAAAAGTCCTACACTCTGCAGTTGGTTTTCCTAAGGCTCTTCCTGACTACCTCAGGAAGGGACCTTTCTAAGCAGAAGGGTTTAGATAATTTCTTTCTGATGAGACGTTAAATGGTTTGTCCAAGTGTGGGATGTCCACGAGCGCGTGTGGATTTTCACCCAAAGGCTGAGATCACCTTGCAGTTCACACAGGCCACCTGATTCGACTTTGAAGCTGGCCCTGCTATGAACACAGTATTGCAAAAGAGATGGCCAGAGACCCCTTCCAAGGCAGCCCAGCCCCTGGCTCCTCGCTGACACTGATGTACCAGCAGAAACCACAGCCCAGAGACACCGAACGGTCAATTCTCTGCCCAAGGCGTGTGACAGCACTGTCCAAAAGCAGCTGCTGAGCACTTCAATACTGCAAGCAGCACGATACTACCATTTCAGAGGCAGGTTTCCCCAATACAGACAGTTTATTTTGCCATCTCCACAGCCTCCGTGAAAGAACACATCCCCTCCAGCATGGACCCCGAGCCCAAATGTGACATTTGCTTTGGGTGTGAGACATACCCTGCCCTCCCCTTCCTTTGTAAAATCAGTTTCTCCAGAAGCATAAACTTTGCACACCACAAGGCAGGAGAAAAAAGTATTAGAAGAAAATCTGAAGAGTAAGAATATTAAAAAGTTATGCCCTGAATACCATATTCTAAACTAATTTTTAATAGCCTGAATCCTTTTCAAGCTTTCTTAGTCAAGATCCTGTGCTTGCAGCGATCTTGAGAAGACAAGAGAAATTGCACAAACAGTAGAAATAGAGCAAGTCAAGGACAAAGATACAAACCTTATCATTGACTTGGATTTTGCAAGATTCCCAGAGATATTTTTTCAGTCAAGCTGATTAATGCTATTTTAATGTGCAATATTTTGTGTTTAATAACCCTGGCCTTGCTTCTGAAAGGAGGAAAGGCTTTTACAGTTCAGCATTTTACAGTCAGTTTTGGAAAGGGCTACCGCTACATTGCATGCATTATTTTTTCTGCTGACAGCTCGGACGGCAGGATGGCAACCTGCCAACACGGAGTCCAACCACTTGTCTGGAACAAGGTTTTGGGGCAGAGGGGGACAAAATGTGGTTGCAAAAAGAAGAAATGTCAAAAACAAAAAAAAGGCAAAGCAACATAATTTGGCTAGGGTTGCCAATAAGAATTACCCACAGTAATACCCACAGAATTACAAGTATGTCTTTATTTCAGAAGTCTCCATCCCCTCTGAGCTGCTCAAACAGGGCAACTTAAAACAAACAAACAACTTTATTCCTTTCCCTAGTCACTGCCCATCCCAGCCCGAGATTATTCGCACTAATGAAAGCAAGATGAAAAGAATATTAAATGTGTGAAAAAGCATTTGGGGTCTGTCTCCTGCATCGTTCCCCTGCAAAAGCAGCTGGGGGCGAAGGGGCGAGAGCTGTCCCGGGGAGCCATGGCCAGGCTGCGCGGCTGCTCCCCATGGCGAGACAGTGGCTCCGGCCACACCGCCTGCTGCAGACACTCGTGTCCAGGCCCAAAGCCAGGCCCAAACGCAACCGAGAGACTTGCTAAGCTGAAAACGGTTGGCTTTACTTAACGCACTTTTGCTTTTCCAAGGAGCAAAGAACTAGGGGTTTATTAGGATAAATTCCTTCCATAGGAAGGGCTTCACTTTTAGTTACATCATTTTAAGGTTATAAATTGTTTTCTGCCCCTCGTACATAATTACATATAGATGTTTTCTGAGCTTAATGTCAGTTTAAATTCCAGGCCAGAGCAGGTGATTTGTTTGCATGTTCAATGAACAAACCATTTCTCGCAGGTTTCAAAGAACCGTGGTCACACATCACCTATAAAGTCTGTCTTTCTCCAAGCTGAAAGGTCAAGCAAGGCAGACTTGAAATTACACTTGGCCCTCTAAGGAGGAAAGCAAGGCCCCCTAAAAAACAGAAATCAAACTCTTGATATTCCTGTCTTGAAAACCTAATAGTTCCAAATTTTCCAGGCCAGCTAATGCCCGAGTTGCTAGCGTGATCTCAAATGCTCCCACACCGGCTTGACACCAGGGTAACGATGCACAGATGTTGGAGCGATTGTGCAAGGACTTGGAATTACACTCCCCAGGGACATTTAACTCGATGCCGATGGCAAGCCACAGTCCAGGAGAGACCGTCAGAACAGATCTAAAAACGCCTGTAAAATAAACATCCCACGCCTCCCAACCTCTCTGCACCATCAATGTTTGCTCAAGTACAGCAGATTAAAACTGCTAGCGGGAGACTTGTGAGAAATGAGCTGATGAGGATGAGTCACAGTGGGGAGCATGGGCTCTCCTCACCTCGAGGCACCCGGTCGAGCTCTGCATGCGGCAGATGGCAGCAGGATGGCACAGGAATGCCCACATCCCGCGCTGCTGGGCAGGCACCCCCCGAACAAGGCACCGAGACACCCCCAGACTATGCTGAACCAGCAGCCACACCACAACCCTCCTGCAAAAAACTGGCCTACACCAATCTTGGTCTTCCAAAAATGAGGCCTTTAACCTTTTTCTATAAAGACCCTGCCCACCATTTATTTATTTAAGATTGCCCCTCCCAGACCTGACTGAGTTGCACTGATTTGTGCTCACAAGCAGTCACCGCCACTGAGATTTGCACAGAGCAAGAGGACTGTCAAGACACAGTCTGCCACGGAATTTCAGAGGAAACCTCCTAGGGAACAGCCCTTTTCCAGCACAGGGCTGCCAAGTCAGCCACAGCCCTACAAGGAGCAGGCTGGGTTCTCCCTGTCACCACGCCAAAAGGTGTAAGAAATGCTTTTCCCATGAGAAATCTCTAGTTACTATCCCCAGATTTTGCCCATCCACTGTGGCTGCATCCTTTCCTAAAAACTATCATTCAATCCACTAAAAAAAAGTACTGGAAGGACACCAAAATCATTCCTGCTCAGTAATCGCTAGTGATTTTTCTCAGTTCACAAGTATAGAGGTTTTTACCCCTTTTATTTCAATACCACTGCAAAAGTTAGTTGGCATGGGAAGATACGGCCCATGTCTTGATTTGTTTTGCATCATTGTTGGTAACAAATGTTTTTCAAGTGCTCCACTGAGACTTACACAGGTAACTTGTCCACAGGTGCACCTTCAAAATCACTGCAATTTTGAGGCTTCCAAGAGACTGATATCAAAAGTAGCACAACTTCATGGTTTTCCCCTTAGAAAGAAAAAGCAGTGTAGATTCACCTGGGGAAGCAGACACATTGTGTGAGCAGGCTGTCTTATTTCCAACCACTGTCCCTTGAAATCAGCCTTCCCTTTGACACCGACTCTAAACAATCCACGTCCAAAAATGACTCAAGAGTCGCAGCAAACCCCCACTTGCACTTCACCCCGTCAGCGTCGTGATGCTGCGATGCTCCCGCTGTCACCTGCAGCTTCCCACGCACAGCAGCATCACGGCGAGGGAGCTATTTTTGCCCTTTACGTAACACGGGGTTTATAACTCTCCCTCCCTGTGGTCGTGGCTCACCTTTCCTTGCTATCGAGAAGATTTTTTTGCCACCTCTTCAAGTATGTGCTGCGTCACGGGGTTTGCAAACACCCCCCGCCATGTGCAGCAGCTCCCACACCTCGTCCTTGGCACAGACCGGGGGAATGACCAGCACTGGGGGGCAAGAGGGGACCCTCACCCTGCGCAAAAACAAATGGGAATTCGGCCACGGGATTCTCCTCTTCTTGCTAAACATTTTCTGGGCTAACATAACTGCTGAATGGGGTTTGATTCCTCTCCTTCAGCCAGGCTCCTGGTTCTCCAGTTGTGTTCACCTGCAGCACTGTGGTCAGGTGTCCTGAACAGATGGGAAATGAATAAAAACTAAATAAATTCAAAACAAACCAAAAAAATCTGATAGGTTTCCTCAATCTATTTACTCTTTTTTTTTTTTTTTTTCTCCCCTAAAGTGAGTATTTCCCAATCGGCTGCACAATAAATTATTTGCTATGTCATTAACTATGCATTATTGACTTAATACATGGTAATTTAATGTTGATGGTGGCAATATTTCTCTGTGCTGAAGGTGCTAGATGCTGACTAGTCACCAAGAGAGATACCTAGGCTGAACAAAACGCTTCACAGCCATTAAAGATATCAGTAGTTTGGATGCTAAATTTCAGGAGACATAGGAAAAGGAAGAAATGCCTAAAACATCCTGCTAAAATTTCTCTTCACTGAGGCATTTCAGAACCTGTTTTGCTGTTGGAACAACAGGGTTTGGCACTACTTGATCATTTGGGGTTAAAAGAGAGAGAGAGGATGGAAGCAGGTAAGTGAGTATTGTACAGTAAACTCCATATTTCGCTATCAATAGTTAATCTACTGTGTCACATTTCTTAGACAACTAAATGAAATGCAGCGAGCGCCGTGTAAAATTTGAGCTAGGGAGCAAAATGATTTTGTAGAGCAAATAACTATCTTATAGTGGCTGTTTTATGCCCTATTGAACAACCGGCAGTTTATGAAAACAAAGTTTCATAAATATCGATGGAGATTTCCCTTCCGAAGCAGGAAGAACTCTCTGGATTTACAGGGGCTCAAACGAGAGCGGGAAGAGTGACCGCAGGGCTGCGAGCAGGTCCCCGGCCAGCGCTGGCAGGGTCTGGTCTAGGGAGTGGCACAAAGCGGGGGACCAGGACCAGGGATGCTCCCCCTGGGCAGCATCGCTGCTTCGTTCTACACAGCCACAGCTGGAGCCCTCGGCAGCTGGAGCAGCACAGGGAGCCCCAGGAAACCCAGCAATGGGGGTGTTGAGCATCGGGGTCCCCTGAAGCCTTGTTGCGGCCCCAGCATCTCCGACTGAGAGGGGCCAGAGCGCAGAACACGGCACACGGGTGTGATTGCAATGGAGAGAAAACGGCAGCTGTTGGTGCTTTCCTGGGCAATTCCCAAGAGAAGGGATGGAGGAAAACTGCTGGGATGTCCCCTGATGACGGAGAAAAGTAGGAGGGTTTTCTTAGAAAAACTGCAGGGAAAACAGAAAACCCCCATGCAAAGCACAAACAGGCTTATCGAGACTTCTTGTCACCAGCCAGGGCTCATCTTATACAGCATTAAGATCCAAACAGAAACAGCCTCACCATTAAACCACCTGGCACTGCTGGTCACACATGGCTGTTTGCATCATTAAGAGCTATTTTCACATACAAGCCTCAAGCCTTCACCCAGAGCTTCGAACGCTGACCCATCTCTTTAGAGCTGCCTTTGCACAAGCTGGCATATCCCCCACGGCGTTATTACCTCGGGCCACAGCATTAGCTGGGAGGACTTGACAGAGACACAAAAAGGTATTACTTTCGTCTCAAATAGAAACCTGTCACCTCCATGACTCAACCTCACCTACACCATCAGGGTAAGCCTGACTTTACTTACAAAGCCAGGATTTCTGCCAGATGCTATCACAATTAGAAATTCTATTTTTAACACCTCAAGTAGAGCCAGTTTATTTTTTGAAGTTAAATCACAGTGAATCTAAATTGACTTTATTAAATTAGTTGGGAACAAACACTTAATACAGCAAGCAAATATTCTCCTCTGTTGCAGTCTCTTACTCCTCACCTCCAAAAACAACTAACAGCATCAGCACAACACACAAACACACGCCAGCTTTGTTTATGGGATGCTCCAAGATGCACAAAACAACTTTTGGTGTGGATTTCCCAAGGATAAGCAGAGTTTAAGAAAAGCATACAATTACTGTGAACCATGTTGAAAGTGTTTCAGATAATCTGTGGCCAAGCAAGAAGTCTGGACTGAAAAATTACTGACTCCCTCTGAAAGCCATTTCACTGCAGGACAAAACACAATCTGAGCATCACCAGGTCTGAGGAGAAGTGCTAAATCCCAAAGTATCAAGGCCCTGAAAGCAACCCAATAAAATCGAGGTTTTATGAAGTTTCCTTGCAAGATGCCTCCATCAGTTCCAGCCCCCAGGGCAGCAGCAGATGGCCAGCGCCAAGGGCCGTGTTTTTGCCATCATGTGCTACTGCTGACTCTATTTTATACCTCTCTGGACAACACCAAGCACTCCAGCCCTCTGCTCTGTGGGACACAAGGCTGAGATTGAGCCTACCATCATTTTCAGGCCTCCTTTCGTCTCTCTGCTCGAAATACACCACAAAACTCAAGTGGTACCCCCCTCTCCCCCCCCACCCCCAGCTCTGCCAGGCTCCATCAGCAGGGGTCTGCTTGCATGGCTGGTGTGGGAGATGGCGAGCGAAGGAGAAGGTTGCTGTCGGCAGCTGACTTTCCTGCGCTGACCCTTTGATAGCTTTTTTTAGATGTTTAAACGATGTGATAAAAATCAGCAATGAATTATGCAGCATCACTTGATAAGTCCAGCCCCAACAGTTCTTGAGAATCCCATTTTCAAGTTAAATTGGAGTTTGATCCTTTATCTCAAAGCTTTAATAAACTAAGCCAGCCATGTGCTGTACTCCCCTTTCCACCGAATTACCCTCCAACACGCTGCAGTGCCCTGTCCCTCCCCAGCCCTGAGCGTACGGGATGCCTGGGAGCTCTCATTGCGATAACCGTGACCTCCCGCACAGGAACGATGCCAGCAAACACAAGGCCTTGTCCTTCCCAGTGTTGCAAGCAAGTAAATTAACAGTCAAGTTTTTTCTCTATAGTTGGTAAACAGCAACCTTGCAGATAGCTCAGCCTCACTGGCAGTGTGGAGGGGGAAAATACCCATCACCAGTGTGATCATACAGCAGCCCTGCAAGCCAGCAGTCAGAGAAAAAACACCGTTTTTCCTTGACCTTTGCTTGGTCTCAACGACTTCTCAAAGACTTCTTCACCGTGTCTGTAAGTTTGCAAGTCTCACATCTGATTTTTACCTCAGCTTTGCAGGGTTTAACCTAGAAAGCATCGCTGGTCTTACCCCAACAGTGCTCTGCTACTCTGGGAGGGTGACAACTGGCTAACTGATCCCAGGGCAACTGGCCATTCTCTCCAGTGTGGATTCAGCAGCAAGAAAAATGGCTGTAGCCATTAACGGGACAAGTATTTTGATGGATGAACTATTATGACACGCTTGCTGTAACATTTCATACTGCAGCCAGTTCCTCTTGCCAAATGATGGAAGACCAAATCAGCAAAAGTGAGGGTTTTTTTGTTTGTCCATCTGTTTTCCCCATTCTGGGCAACAATTTTAGAGATTCCAGCCATGAATACTTCAGTGGAGAGGCTGAACAGACGCCTTTCAGAAATTCTAACCACAGTTCACATTTCCAGACCACTGGGGCTTGCCCTTTGAACACTTTTTGGAGATGCTGCGGAACATCCAGCGATTCAGGTAGGATGGTTGGACCAGAAGGTAAAGCGAGCAATACCAATGCAACAGTGATGCTGCCGTCTGGCTTTATATAAACACGCACAACAGCAGAGATAGAGGCCTGAGAGACATCACACACACAGATAAGTCTGTCTCATCCCCAAAAAGACAGTCTTACTGAAGTTGAGCCTCCATGACAGCTTTTGCTCTTGCAGCACAGGAAAGACAAACAGTGAACCACACACCACACACCCTGTGGCACACACTTTAAAAGGACTCCAAGTCTGGGGACAATGTGCACATGAGCGAGGTGCAACAGTGAGATGGGGTGCAGGGGGTTAAGTGCAAGATCCCCTGTGCTCCCAGCACCCAGCAATGCAGCACAGGGGATGCTGAGCTCAAATATTTTCTGAAAGCTGAGCAGATCACTGTCGCAGGATCATTTTCCACTTGAGAGTCTGGAAAAAAGGACACTGAATAGCACAAGTCCAAACGTGCAGCATGGCAACACCCAACCTGGCCCCACCGCAGAGCTACAGCCTTAATGGAGCCACTACAGAGGGGAAAAACAGCAACATGTACCTCTAACAAAAGCTTTTATAAAGCACTTAAACACTGCGTGCTGTGAGCTGCGTCAGACTGCTCCACTCCGGGTCCTGGCTTCCCGTGCCTTGCCCGTGACATAACTAAAATGGACAATTTAATTAATTAAATTAAAATGCATTAAGCAATCCAGCAGGAAGCCAGGGCTGCCTATTTCAGTTCTTCTGAAGTACCAATTATTACAGCAGGGGGAAAGAAAACAGCCATCATCATAGCCCCAGTGACATTAAAAATAAAATCTGGGGGAAAAATAATCACGAGCAATAGCGAAGCGCGATGTGCAATGGTGGCCCAGTACAAATCGGGAACAAGAACAGCTGCTGCAGAGAAAAACAGGCAGGGACAAGAGCAAAGCAGGCAACTCTGCCTGCTCCCTGCCATTGCCTCGGGGCAGTCCCGGCCGAGCAGTGGCAAAAAATGTGCTATACCCACCCACGGACAATGCCGACAGCCAAGCCACAAAGCCCCCAAATGTGCCAGTTTCTCCTTAATTTGAAGTCAACGAATTCTTTGACGTAACTGGGAACAGAACCTGACCTGGGAAAGGGATCAGTCTTTCTCATTAGGAAAATCCGTGTATATGCCAACAGCATTTTTAGGGGGGAGGAGGATACTCCTGGAAACGCCATGGTATGAGAGTGCCTGCATCCCAGCTGGAGTACTTCAGCATCACCACCAACAACCCTTCTGTCTGGCCTGGTGACAGACATGACAATAAACACGTCCTCATCAGCTGATGCTGCATGTAGGAGGAAATTCACTGTCCCCACAGGAAACGTCCTTCAGATTAAAGCCAATGCCTTGTACAAGCTATTTGTTCCTGTACCTAAGGCAGCTGTTGCTGCCTCTGTCCGTGCACAGCCAGCCGGGAGCCACCTATATCCCAACAGAAACCTCAAAGATGGTCTCTAATGGATTAAGTGTCTTCCTGAGCACATTAGTGCAATTCCTATGAGCTCTCAATAAATAAAAGTTGACCTGCTACATGCTCCCAAGTTGACTTGCTCCCAACAAATAAAACAAACAAAATGAACAAGCAATAAAACATGCCCCCAGAAGGATGTTAGGTTGGAAGCCAGTCCCTGGCTTCATCCACAGCATGTTGTACAACCAGCCCATGTGCTACACGTTTCTCTCTTTCCCTCGTCCAAAACCTGCCTGCTTCAAAGCATAGGGCCAAGAGAGGGACACCTGAATTCCATGGGCCAACCCATCATTTGAGCCAGTGGTCAGAGACAGGCTGCAGCATCCAGATCCAAGTAAGGCCTGATTCTGCAATGACGTTCAGCTATAGCCATCCTCAACCAAGAGCGGGAAGAAGCACCAGTGGACAGCAAGATATCTCCCATGGGGAGCATCTTCCAGCGGAACCCCTTCTGCAGTGGTCCTCCAAAGCCACACAATGCTATGCTCTCCTCCTGATCCTCCCAAGTCTCAGCAGGGCCACAGTAAGGCAGAAGGCTGTTATGCTTTTATTAAACTCTGAGCTTCCTTGCCATGCCTGAAGATCTAGGCACACAGCACCTGTTACCAGTGCATTTATCTTCTGGTACAAGGTGTGTCACACATACACCCCCAAGAGCCAGAGGCAAGAGATGCGGGCACAGGGTTGGAACAGCTTGCTGATATTTTACTTTTGCAAATAAAACCAGAGAAGGGATTGCAGGCACAGGGCGCCAAGCAGATAGCTGAAAGGACTGATTTGGATCGACAGCTATGGGCTCCTGCAGCTGCGGGAGAGAGGTTAAAACAGAAATATGTTCTCATAAAATATCCGTTTATCGTGGCCACCTACACCGGTCGTCCCTCATCTTTTCACAAAAATAACAATAATAAGCGGTTTCTCCGTTATTTTGCCATTTCCCATCCTGCACAGAGTAAGCACCTCCACCAAGATCAAAAAGTTCTCACAACAGATCGCAAGCCTGATTCCTCTCCCGTGTCCTGCGGACTTCTGAAGGAACCTGCAGAGCCATTATCAGTGCTGGCTCCCATCAATGAGCCTTTCATGTGCTAAAGCCTCGTATTGACACTCACTTATTTATAGCAACTGCACTGCACCATTCATTTAAACATACCAGCATTTGTGGATAAAAGATAAAGTGGACTTTGAAGGATCAGCCTCAGAACACATCAGCCACAAACAGGAGACAAAGCTCTCTAAAGGTGAAGCTGTAATCAGTTATTGTCCCTTGGCTCCCTCCAACTTGACCTGTACCTACAGAGGATTCATCTCCATCCTCCAAGCCGCTCTCTTTCCAGCCAACCTGAACAGCACCAACGGGCTGCGAGGGCTTTGGTATTTCTTGGCTTCAGCCAGCTCACCTTTAAATGACAACTGCTCTTAATTACTTCTTTTGATTTAGTACATGCCAGCTCCAAAACACCCACCACAGATCTTTGCCATCACGCTCAGTGTTGGCTGTCAACATTTCCATCCTCATAATTCTATTTAATCACCACTTTTGATTGGAACTTACTAGCAGAAGAAGAACAGAACTACTCACAACTCTACTCCAAAGAGCAAACCAGGTGAAAGGAGAGAAGGAAAAGGGCTCTACTCCCTCCAGCTGCAGCAAACATAAGTAAGTTACAGGAATGCAAGGATAAGCCAAAAACATTGAGAAAATCCAGGGACAGTAGGAAAGATTTAGAGACCATAGTCTTTTATTTTCAGATCACACATTGGTGAGGTCAATTTTTAATTAAGCGAAAACCAATGATGGAACTCCAAGCCTGGATCTTGCACGGCAGAGTGTAAGACTCATGCTGAACAAACTGGGATGCAGATGAGAGCACCCGAAATTGTGGCCTTTTCACAAACCCTCTGCAAACACGAGAACCCACTCAGGACTAAAACAGCACAGTTCAGGGCTCGTCTCATGCCAGCTTAAAGCAGCTGAACCAGGGCTAATTTGGATCTGAGTGAGTGTAAAGGAGAAGAAAATCAAGCCTCCAGGAATCAGCGTTGACATTCACATGGCTTTATGACACAATTCACAATATTTTACATTCTTATAGTTGCAGCTTTTGGCATCTGGGTTTCCAGTTATAAAACATTTGGGTCTTTGTCATTCTGGAAGTGAATAATAAGAAAACAACCAAATATTCAATGTGATCCAAGAGCATCAAACAAGCTCAAGATACAAAAGAAGCTGCCACTCCCTCATTCTTGTGATTTTAGTGTTTTAGTCAAACATTTCATGGGGAGAAGCTGCTGCATGTGAGCTCAGGTCGTGGTTGCTGCTACGTGGAGTATCACACGCACGTTATTAGTCATGCAAATCGTGATGCATTTTGAGCTTAAATCCTCACAGATCTCAAATCTCTTTGAGAACAGCCCAAGAGCTCAGTTAAGAGGCTGGATTTCAACTTGGTTGAGCCCACGACTGGGCACCTCCGACATGCCCCTGCAGTCCGTGCACTGGGCAGATCTTAACCCGTGGGACTCCAGTGGGAACGCTCCCACGCGGCTCCCCACGCTCAGTGAACACTTCAGCATCCAGATGTGCATCAGTAGTATGACCCACTGTTACTGGGCACACCTTACTTTAGTCATATTTTTCTGGACAACTACTGGATCACAACCAAAGGGAAGCATATTCTACAGAAAAAAAATTGAGTGTTATTTTTTTTTAAACCTTTATCTTGTTATTTTGCTTCTGAAAAAAAGTCAGAAGCACAAGCAGGTGAAAAAGTAGAGGCAACGTGTGTGTGAAGCACGGGAGATGTCTGTCTTCTCCAGGTACACAGACCCCAGCTTTACACTCTGTCTGGCTGTATCACCGAATCTGGGAGAGCATCACTGATGTGACATACAAGAACAGTTGATTAACATATATCTTTGCACATAAATCAGCATAACGCCAACGTTTATAACCAGTGTTTTTGTTTACTCCATGCCATGAGCTCAGCACCGCCAGCTGCCTGCCTTAACTGTGTAAAGAGCTGGTGCAGGCCAGGGAAGCGCTTCCTTCTCCATCTCTCCCAACCCCTTAAAGACCATCATATTCCTTTCTGTCACTGGTATCTGGCCATAGCAGGATGCCCAACACACTTCCACAAATAACAAAATCCTGCATTTAGTTGGTGAGTTATAAGGAAGAAAACATCCTTCCTTCCTTGCCCACCCCCCAGCACCACAATAAGTGCTAAAATGCTATGCTTTAAAAAGGGAAGTAGTGTTTTACCTAGGATATCTTTTTCAGCCCAGAGACCACAGGCAAACATTCCCTTTCCATGAGGAGGGCTTTCTACAGGAATAGAGTATGCTTGAGCTAACACGCTTAACTGGGATGAGCAGCACTCTTGGCAGCCAGTGCGATGGGCAGCAATACAACTCAGCAGCTCTTATGGTCTTACTTGGCACAGAAAAAAAAAATACAAATCTCCCCTTCAAACATCTTTTGAACCCTCTTTCCCACAAGTGAATTCACAGCCTGTGGGAAACAACCTGGTTTGCTCAACAGTAAGTGTACAATTTTGTGCTAATGCACAATTCTGGATCCACAGGAGCACGACACTCCTGTGGCCAGGAATAGCAGGCAACTGCTGCTGAAATCAATATTGCTTATCAATGAAGGGGAAAATACATCCAGGCCTTTGAAGACTTCTAAGCTTATTGTAATGAAGCTTCCTGCTCTAATCTAGCCTGCGCACACAACAAAACTAGCCAGGCTTCTGTTTACAACTCCTGCATTTTAAATAATTCACAAAGAAATCAAGAGAGCTTATCACAGCGCACCGGGAACCGCAGTGGATGCGGTTTCACTGCAGTGCTCTTCCCTGGGACGCCTGTTGCTCCTGGTTCCGAAGTCCCAACTCGCAGCCCCAAGCAGACTCCAAGCTTTATGGCTACAGCTGGGAGTGAAACTCTGGAGACGATGATCCCAGGGAAGCACTGGGATGGAATGTGGACCCAGGTTTGACCCTGCTGCTGCTCATCATGCAAGAAGCACACATCCGATCTTTGCAGGGTCAACCCTTCTCCTCATCCCATAAACGTCCAAGGAACAGCCCAGGACAAAGGACATACCGAACCCCATGCTCCAGACGTCCTCTGCGGACTTCTCCCACCATGTGGGGAAACACTGAGACTTTATTATAAATAATAAAATAATATACAGCAGACTACTCTAGTAAAAGAGCAGTGCTGGAAAAAGCACTGCTTTGTTAGCCGAAGCAGAGGCAGAAGCAGACCCTGGTGCACCAAGTCAGGACTTGAAGGGTTTTGCATCCCTTAGGGAGCACAAAGGCTGCAGAGACCTCCTCAGCAGAGGGGACTGCAGACCCCGAGCAGGGGGCTCTGCCATGGGACCTGCATGCCGAGCAGGGTTCAGCCCCCCGGCACCGTATCCCCCGGGGTACCCTGGGGCTGGTGTTCCACAAGCTGCAGCAGTCCGGAGCAGGCCTGCTCCATCCCCAGTCCAGCCGGGGCAACCGCGGTGTCCAGGACACGCCTGGGAAGAACAGAAAGCACACGATGTTGGTGGATGGGAACACGTGTGGGCACACATGTGGGAATGGGAGGGAAGACCAGGAAACCCCCTTAGGGAGACACAGCCTGACAGCACAGTGAGGATGCATCTTCAACGCAATGTTTTTCCCTTGTTCTCTTACGCTTCAGCATTTCCACTCAACCATGTCCAGCCAAGCTGTTGTTACTGGCCACAGCGCTGCTGCCCTCGGGGCTGAATTAGTGCTTCTTCTACAGCCAGCTCTGCTCCTGCCTTAAGGGCTGCCAGAAAGGGGGTGGAAAAGGGCTCCTTCCCGCAGCCACCCTCCCGGCAGGGATGTGCAATACTTGTGTAATTCACTTTGAAGCTCCCAGCCTCTGGGCATGAAGCAGAAACCAACATACAGCTGATCTCGCTCTGTAAACTCCCAGTCAACAGACAGCATTTCTCAGCACCGGCATCTTCCCTGGTGGGTTTGTATTCATCAGAACTGCTTCACCCTCCTCAAGGAACAGCTCCTTTTGGGGGGGTGAGAAGGTAGCAACCCTTCCCTGGGTCAGATGCCTGTAGTGCCTGTGGTCCAGTACCCTCAGAAGTGAGCGCTGCTGGAAGCGATAGGATACCTGGCACACATCTGCTGCAGCTTCATCTCTTGAACCTTTATGTTTTGCTTTCCCACAATAACACACTTGCTGCCAGCAGCTATTTTTCTTCTTCCAGTTTTACATTTAAAAAACAGTAAAAAGTCAGCTTGCTTTGCTGGTAAAAATCAGGCAGTGTGAGGAGCACCTCTGTCTAAAGGATCTGTTTTTCAAACAATGAAGAACTGGGGGAAGTTGTTCCCACCAGAGCAGTTCACCTGGCTTGGAAACAACACTCTGGTTCCCTTTTTTCCCCAGAAACCTGCCTGAATGACTGCATTCATCAGCCACATGGCAGGAACCCAGCCAAAAATCCAGAGCTACCTTTTCAGGGGCTCACCTACCCCCAGCCTCTCCCCTTGGTCCCCAGTGCTCCCAAACCTCAGCCCACCTGGAAAACTGAGTGCAGCCAAGAGGCATCGCTGCTCAGCACAGCCCACAACTCACCAAGGACCAAAAGCAGCTCACTTCTCCCCAAATTGCTTGTGTAGCTGCCTCCAGACCATAAACAGCACCATGTTCCTAATGCCCCTCATGCATTTCTGGGACCTGGAAGGATGAAGGTCAGAAGGCACAAAGAGAGGGCTCCTGGAGCAGACCCGAGCAGCCGGGTGGGACAGGTCAGTGTCCTGCACACAAGGCAGGAGCCAGCAGAGCCTTCCTGAGCCAGGCCTTCAATGGAGGGGGTGAGAAAACCCCCAGGGAAAGCTGCTAACACTCTGCAGCCCATTTGCGTAAATCTAGTACATTTTCCCCTCCCCTGAGAGTCACAGTACTTGGCGGCCTCAGCCTTTTAACATGATGCTTGCATTTAAGCGTTCTCCTAATTAAACAACCCATTGCAAAGCTGCTGCTGTGGTGCCTCCCTCTCCCTCACAGCCCCCTCGCAGAGCAGGGCAGCACCACGGAGTGAAACCAGCAGCCTGCCAGCGCTGGCAGCTTTGGGAGTAAGGTGGCATCAGCCCTGGCGAGCACCACACCCCCAGCTCGGGGATTATGTTACACTTCGACTTGTCATCCATCAAAATCCAGAAACCAATCTCACCCAGTGGAAGAAAAAAAATCGATAGCTTTCTCTTTCAGCATCAGGGGATGCATTTTTTTCTCCTCTCTCAGGGTCTTAATCAAGGGACATGATCCCAGATAACGTATCAGCGATAGTTTTGCAGCAGCTAAGGACATCTGGCACATCACAGTGGGTTTTAGCCATGCGCCACTTTTCTGGGTCAAAATTCATTCCTGCTAAGAGGCTGAGGTTCAATCAAAGCATTAGATGGACCATTGCTGGCCAAGCCATGCAGGGCACTGTCAGAATGACAACACCATGTACCCCAGAAGCTGGAGACAGCACCAGTGAAAAATGTGGTTCCCACTGAACGGTACCCCAGCAGCACCCCTCTGCCAGCAAGTCACCTCGCCTTGCACAAACGTAGCCACACATCTGCAACATCTGTGAGATGAGGTGCAGGAGCACTACAGCACCCAGGAGTGTCAGAAGGGGAGGCTGGAGACGCAGAGTACTTCTTGGCAGGAAGAAAGTGCTCGTAACCTATCACCGAACACCCTGCTGAGGCTAATTGCTACATTAGACATCTGAACAAACAACACTAATCACCACATTAAACAACTACAATTAATGCTGTGCTGACAAGCCAAGTGTCACGCTGCACCCAGTGCCTCCATTGTCAGTGCTCTGCCGAACCACCCCTACACCAGGTCAGTCACCAGCTCTGAATCTGGTCCCACCACCTCTGGATGTTCCTATCAACCAAACCCACCGTGGGGCCATTGCCCCAACCATCCATGAACAGAGCAGCAGTATACAGCATCAGTGACCTGAATCCTTCTTTCGGCCTGTCCCTTGCAGAACACACCTGCAAAGCAGGCAGAGGTGTTGCTGAGGAGCATTTTACTTTTAAAACCTGTTGCATTTTGCCCCCCTCTTCCAGAGCAGACAGGGGATACTCTTGGGAAGGGGAAGGTGTTTTAGCACTGAGGTAGTTTCTGAGCTCCTGGAAGAAGCACAGTGACAAGGGACAGAGAGGGATGTGGCAGCACTTTTGGTCCTGACACTACATGCAGAGCCAGATCCTGCTCCCAAAACCATGCAGTGCCCAAGGCAGCTCACCGACAGCCCCATAACTCTTGTGGGACCAGCTGAGCCTCCCACCAGCCAGGGAGAGCTGGGCTGTTTTCAGAGCCTCTGGCTAGGCAATGAATTTCATTTCATTTATTTACAAAAACAGTATTTTTGTGGTGAGGCCAAGTTAAAAGCATAAATAAAACATTTTATGTCACACTGGATTTTCACACAAGGAATCAATATGGTTTTGATTTAGTAATAATGAGAAGAGAGCCTTCTTTATTACCTGTTAGAAAGGCAACGAAAAGCACCAAAGTGTCTCACCCTTGGCACTTCCAAGCAGCCACTTCACACCCGCGGTGCCTCGGCGCAGGGAGCAGCCTGTGCTACCCTGGGAGAACACCCCAAACCAGACAGGCAGACACACAGCTCTCCCTTGTGCTTTTTTTTTCCCTCATTCCATTGCTGGTTTGGGATCTCTAGCCCTTTCCCACCATAGTTTCCATGTGCTCAGACTGGTAGGTTTTGCATTAAAAGCAGCACCTCTGTCTGAAGCATCTTAGCTCCATGCACAGGACATGCAGCCAGGGATGCTGGGGGACAGCCCAGGCGCCCCAAGTCCCACAGCCCGAGCACGCTGCCCTCTCCCTGCACAGCATCTGCAAAGCCACACGTCCAAGACTGAAAACTGTGCTACCAACTAGCCAGGGGCCAGGGACACAGCCAGCCAGACCACAGAGCTGCTAACTTCTGCCTTTTTGTTCCCCCAAACAATCACCCTGAGTTGACTGATGCTGAACCCAACAGAAATAACAAGACAGTAGCTTTCCAGGAACAGATTGTGGGGACCATGGAGTGCTGTCAGGACAAGGGGTCACCGAACCCTCTGCCTCCAAGCACCCATCTCCACCCTCGTGCTGCAGTTGCTGGATGCACACAGGAAGGCCAGAGAAGTGGAAAAACTACGTGCGCACCGGAGGATGTCTTGCTGCTAATTAGACCTGAAACACAGCTCTGCCTCGCTGTGGCCCTGGCAGACGTCACCCAGCGTGGTCTGGGCGCAGGGGAGCACAGGTCGAGGCAGGAACCGTCTCATTAACACAGAACAAGTCTGAGACCTGCTGCATCCTCCTCCCCAGGCGGCAGCTGTTGGTTCCCCCTGGATGCTTGTCACCGGGATGGGAAAACATGGAAGCACGCACTTGTTTGCTAATGTGCTTATATGTCTGTTTCCAGGTGATGATCATGAGGGTTGCTGCAAGCCTGGAACTGCGCTGAGACCCCACTTGGTGCTGTCTCCTCTGCAGTCAAGGGAGCAGGAGCCCACGGGAGAAGAAAACCCCCCACGACATCCAGAGATTTGCAAGTCAAGTCTGCTCACGTAGTCATCATCAGGTAAACGGGACTTCCAGTTAATTAGCTTCTAATGTTATTAATTACACGTCTTGCAAGCGTTTTACATCAGATGCGCAATGTTTAATTTCATATATAAGAACCCAGAGCACTCAACTTCCATTATTAATCGGGAGGGCTGTTTTTAATGCCTGTCTCATTTTCACAGCGCTATACTAGTACTTACATGGCAAAAGCTCTGCAACATCCCATCATCTGGCACTCAGTTATCATCAAGAAGCACAAGAACCACATGCTGTTGCTTAATTAAGTCCCTGTAGCACAGCAATCTATGGGGGGGTTGTTTTGTTTTTTGTTCAGAAAAAGCCCCCCGGGGTGCTCGGCACGGCTCCTGCGGTGCGCTGAGCCCCTCTGCAGCGCACAGCCCTCGGAACTCACCAGGCGGCTTTTTTATTTTCCTCAGATGTTCGGACTGGGGTTTGCACTCGCTGCCTGTCCATGAATCGCCTGCTTCACAGTTTATTTTGGGAGGCTGAATATTGCACTTGGAGCGCGTTTAACAAAATGCTTATGCTCCCCTTTGTCACAGAGCTGCATGCTGCTTCCTTCATCGATCGCTCACCCCGAGCCTGAATGGAGGCAGGGAAGAGAGGAAGGGTGTGAGATAACAACACATTTTAGCACCGTCTGTAAAATAAAAGGGTGCATCTGTCCATGGGTGCGTTTGCACAGAGAAAATGCCCAGCCTGGTTTGCACATAGCGATAATGACCACAGCCATGAACGCTCCGTGTCACAGGCACTGCGCTCAGCGTGTGGGCAGCCTGTGCCGATGAAGGAGGAGCTGTGTTCCGTGCAGAGAGCAGTTTCGTGGACCGAAGGAGCCGTCACCAAGCCCACATTGCAAGCTGGCAGAGCCCAGCATCCCACCCTTCACTCAGGGCGGACCAGCAACACCCGGGGGGTCCCAGCCCTCGCAGCACTGCGCCCACACTCCCCCAAACCGAAAGCACCCAGCATTCCCCTGTGCTGGATGCTAACTTTACACCAGCTGGGTATTTTCTTCACTGTCTTGCATAGAAAACCGCCACAATACTCCAGCCAAGGGCTCTCAGCTGCTTCGAACAGCTCTACAACTGGGTGAAGTAGGAAAGAGTACTGGCACAACTCGGATGAGGAGGTGCTGTACAAAGTATGTTTCTATGGCAACACCGTATTACAAAGCTATTTGGATGTTCATTAGGGTTTTCTAATTCTCCTAACCCTGCTCAGTCGATAATTCCCATGTATTCCAAGATCATCTGTGTGATCCGTGTGACCCTCTGCAAAGCGTGGGGCAGACCCTTGCTTTGAAAGAGCTCTGCTTGCCTGCCCCACCAGGGAGGAGGCCTGCGCTCCAGGTGGGCCAGGGCCGCGCTGTCTGCACGTGGAAGTACGAGATCACGCTCTGTATCTTGCTTAAGGGCGTCAAGAGAGTAACAGCATTCTGCGATGCTCTGTGAAACTTCCATTGTGGCATGCAGACCAATTTAAGCCTTAAAATAGACTGAGAACAAAAGGCTAAGATCATTAGCTGGGGAAAAAAAAAAAAATATCAAAAAACCCCCGACTAGACAGTAAAAAGTTTCACAAGCATAAATCTAGAGAACAGAAGAAAAACGTTTGCCAAATCAACACCACCACATTTAGACAATTACCAGATGACAGATCACAGCCATCTGCTAGAAGACGGGTCCCACAAAGCAAGAGGGCAAATGCAGCACTGCTTATGCAAGAAAAGTCTTTGTTTCGAGAAAAATGCATGCACTCTCACCAAAGTACTGCCCCTTACACTCGTCATCTCCAGAGGTACCATCTCCTGGACTGCAGGTTCCTTGTGAGCCCCAGACCTCCCCGAGGAGCAGGAGGTCCTTCCCCATCACAAGTGAGAATGGAGAAGGGGCTGCACACACTGAATTCATCAGAAGAGCAACTAAAAATGAAGTCCACACTTCTTGGGGCACAGATTCCCTTCTCCAACACCCCTCCTACCACGTTTTCCCCTTGCAAAGAGACCAGACTGCAAGAATAGCCTCAGGGTCCATTCACAGGCATCCTGCTCAGCCCTCAGCACCTTGGGTAATGGCAGCAACAAGGTCAGCTAGGAGCAACCGTAGCCCTGAAACTGCAACCTGCTTTTATAAAATAGTAATGAATAAATAAATAAATAAATAAATATATACACACGTATAAAAATTTTATCCATTACAGCATGTAAGGTTGTGGTGGAACTCAATGGTGCAGGCAGAGGGGAGGCAGGGATGTCAGCAGGTCTGAGAAAAGGATCTGTCCCCTCCAGGCATCATCAGGATCTCTGGGCTTGTCACAAAATCCAATATTCTTTGAAACAAAGAATGTGGTTTCAGACCTTGCACGTAACTTATCCTCCTCGGTTTATGTTATGGTCTAATCTGCACTTTCCTCTGTAGCACTGTGGATCTGATCCCACTTAGCAATTCTTCTGTTTACTGCGGGGAGAACACAGGGACTGTCCCATTTACACCTTGAAAATGGATACAAATAACAGAAAGATTCAGACATTAAACAATACACTACTTTAGAAAAAACACAACGTTATGCTGGAAACTCCACAGACAGGAATCAAGACCACTTTGCTGGTTTATTTAGGGTATATAAGGCTTCATTCCCAGTGCTCGCTGTCTGCAATAAGACCCATGGCCATATCAGCAGCACCATCTGTGACTCCATCTGAGCTTATAAGCCAAGCAATGCTGGGCACGGTGCTTTCGGCTAGAGAAGCTATTCTCTGCTTCTCCCGCCATCCAATGCCAACGACAACAAATTGTGGCTGTATATTACATCCCAGAAATGGCCCTGCTGCAGTAGCAGAGGTCACTAAAAAGTTAAATCTAACATAACATGCACCTAAATATGCATGAACGCAAAAAAGAAATTAATGTGGCACTTCATGCTTGAACATTACTGAGTCTAGATGTCCATTACCAATTTAACGCACTAGTTTAAGAACAGCTGTAAAAATTACAAACTGTCCAACGCTAATAATCTTGCAAAAAGTGAAAAATTTATGGCGTGCTATAAGTACATTTCCAAAGTTAGAGGAATCACGGTGTAAACGGAGAGCTCACGAGATGCCACAGAAATGTGTCACCACAGGAACACTCTTCTGCTGGAGCAGGGAATGATGGAAAGATGTTTGCTTATTTTTAGCCTCTAGAGGTCACAGCCTCACAGTTAAATCCCTGAAGTCAGACAAGCAGTCTCCATTTTTGCTCCAATACATAATTTATAAGACATTGCAATCTTTTAAACAGCCCAATTTAAGGTCTCAATTTTGGGAACATGAAAAGAAACTCTGTCTGGCCTTTACAGCTCTATATAACCCCTGTGCTGGGCGCAGGACGGGTGTTTGCAGTAACGCTTCAGCTTCTGCAAGTTGCACGGGTCCCATTCGTGACCTGTGGTGCTGAGACGACAGAAGTTGGTAGAACTGCCGAACCATGAAATTGGTTTAAAACGATGAAGTGAAGATCTGTTTTTCTTTGAGATCAAATCACATCTGAGAACACCGGCAGCAGTCTATTTAATTCCCCTGAAATCTGATCCATACCATTGTTTTTTCATCCCCTTATTTCCTCTTTGGAAGCCAACACCGACCTACACTATACTATTACCTGCGAGTTTTTCACTTGACCAAATGTCATCAGGCAGGCTGGCAATAAGTTCTTGAAATCGAGAGTAAGAAATACCTCCCTCCCAGTTTCTCCAGATGGCGAGAGATGAAGCACAGTGACCTATGCTGTGCCACCCCAGAGACGCTTCCAAAGCCGCTGTAACACGGGACCAGCCAGCAGCAGTGGAGCAGAGCAAGCAGAGTGACGCTTCTGGCAGTGACAGACACCTCAACCCAACCACAGTTGACCACTTGTTTGGCTCAAACGTGGCAACCACTTGGAGCCACTTTAGCATTGCATGAAATGGCCAAAGGCTGCATGTTCTCCTGGGGAGAGAGGAAGAAGAGGAGGATGCTCAGATGATGATGGATGGTGGGCTCTGCTGGCGCCAGATGCTTTACTCAGACACTTGAGTGCCAGACCCACGGTGCCACCCCAGCTAGACTTTGCATCATCAGACTATGCACCATAAAAGCATGCTTCAAGACCTTAAAGGGCCTTCTTCCAGAGACAAACAAGCCCTGTCTTTTCACACTGTCCCTTGTTTATAAATAGTTCAAAGTCATTAATAACTTAAAGGCGGGTGATGCTTGGTGCGGTTCCATTACAGCTGCAGCATTTAGTGTATAACCACCCTCCACCATGTACTACCTTGTAACTGAATAACACGCATCCCCATGGGGAGAAAAACCTGCACTTCCAAGCAAGCAAACTGGAAGCAAACTGGAAGCAAACTGGAAGCAAACTGGAAGCAAACTGGAAGCAAACTGGAAGCAAACTGGAAGCAAACTGGAAGCAAACTGGAAGCAAACTGGAAGCAAACTGGAAGCAAGCAAAGCACAAGTTTTAACACAAAAGCACTGCTGCAGGTTCTCTTCCTGGACACAGAAAAGCTGTGTCAGGAAAGCAGAAGCCCAGATCAAACCCAAATGTACAAAATGAGGTCCCTATTTTGCAAATAATGCCAGTCAGGCAGTCAACCTATTCCTCTCCTTCCCTTTTGCCTCAGTGACTGACAGCCCCTATTGAAAGCCATTGATAGAAAAGTCAGACTTAAGTAACATTAAAGGACCTGTCCGAGCACTTGTAACCATGTCCTGCTATGTCCAGATTTCTCTGGGCCCTGAACAAATGTTAAGAGACTCGAGTCATAGAAGAGCACAGCAGCAGCACCTGCATAAACTTCAACAAGTCACCTTCATTTAAAAGCTACCTTTCCTTAAATCGTTTCCTCCATCCTCATTCTGGCGGTAGTCAGAGCTCATTCAGGCCAGAGAACCCTAAAGAATCCAGACAACTCCAACGCTTGCGAAGCCAAGAAAATATCATGGAGGAATAAAAGTCAGCCCCTTCCCACCCCCTCCAAACATTACATTTTATTCTTTGGCTGTTAAAAAACAAACAAACAAAAAAACCAACAAACAACAAAAAACCCATAATACCAAACACACAGGCATCTGCCAAGCACTTCTGCTTCACTGCTGGGAATGAGGACTCTCCCAGGAGTCACCCAAACCAACACCCACCGCCGGGCACCTTCCACAAACCCTGGCTCTACCACCAGCAACCATCTTCCCCTGGAAAACTTGATCTGGAGCAAGAAGGTATATTACTTGCAACTAGCTGATAACCATGCTCTTGCCATAATGTGACCACAAGCTAAAAATAAACAAAAATCACAGCCTAGCCCAGCCTGTGTTACCCCAAAGGAACCACGGAGGCAACGGCTTCAGTTGGAAAAACTATTAATACCAGAGGACAGATTCTGGATCCTTCAAGGCAGCTGAATTTGAAGCCTGGCAAAGCACAAATGGCATCCCCTTAACAACATACCTGCACTTCACTGCTTTAATGAAAGGTGTGTAAATGTAGGGAAAGCAAAGCTGACAGGTTTGTCTCCAGTTGCGACAGACCGTATCTCCAAAATTTAGCTCAGCATTTCTAAATGCAGACAAAGTAGTATTTCCTGCTGAAATCAGCTGCAGTTCGGTATATGATTTGATTAGGTGTTCGCTTCGACTGCTCCAGAAGTACGTACTCCCAGGTTGAAGGGGGACCCTGCTCCTCCAGGGTCACACAGCCTGGGGCCGTGTCTTCTGCTGCTCATTTGCATTACTACAAGGCTCTGAGAAGGGGCTGGAGGAGGCATATGTATCACTACCACTACCAATTGCCCTTTTTTTCCCAGCTCCCAAATAATTTCTCCGTTTCAAACAAGAAAATATTCTCTCTGCACCTGTTAGCTAAGCTGACAAAGGTAATTGTATTCCGGTACAAAAGGAATAGAATATACCTCACCTCCATCACCTCAGCATGGAGATGCCAAACAGTGTCGGCCCCAGTATCCTCCCCAAAGAACATCACTCTGAAATACAACCTTTAACAACTCCCCTTTGCACCTGGTGGTCCAGCCAGCTTTTCTCCTAGCTTGCCACCAGCCACCCAGTCTGTATCTCCCCAGTTTGGCTACAAGGACCCTAGAGAAGACTACAGTCCAGCTGGTATCGAGGTGGTCCAAATCCCCACCAAGAGCCCAGGCTGCAACTAGGAGCCTTCCTGGTACTAGAGCAAACTTCATTCACCTCCTTCCCTTCAGCCCCTGCCTGATGCTGCCATCCCCTTGTTGGCCCAACCTCGGATCCTGACCCATCAGCTCCCAGAAAACATTTATAAAACCATAAATGCCAGCAGAACCCATAGCAGAGACTGAAAATAACAGAGACTTACATCTGCACACAACATTCATATTTATACAGTTGGAACTGGCCTAGACATACACCCATCTACTTTTGCCCTGAATCACTGTTTAATTAAAAAGCAGTATCCCCATTTCAGTAGCATATAAAGGGTACAGCAAAGCCACACACTGTTGGCTTAAATCAGATTGAAAGACTGCATTCAGCTCAAGCCTGTCAAGGTCTAACTGAACTGGGCTGGCGGTTGTTTCTTTGGGGGTTGGTGGCAGGTTTTTTGTTGAAGTTTTTAAGAAAATATATATTAAAACCTCTATTCATGGCCACATGTAGAAAATACCAATAGCTATGAGGTGTTTTCTTAAAAAACAAACAAACCAACCCCAAAACAAACAAACAAAAAAAATGTACCTTGATACAAATAGCCTTTAAAAATGTGAATCATCTGCCTGCTATCATTTTGAGCCTGACTGCTGTTATTTTTGAACACCCAGGTAAATCAGTGTTCATACTTAAGAAGGTGGAAATCTGGAAGAACCAAATCAGTACAGACTTTTATGAACGCTGTAACTGCAGATTCATCAAATTGTGTTTCAAAACCAAATTGTCACTGCTAAAAATTTCTCAATTGTACGCCTCTGTGCATTTGGAAAGACAATGCTATTGTTAGGAAAATGCACTAATTAGGATTCCTGTGCTACTTTCAGGCTGAGTTTCTCTTCAAAATCTGCCTGTAGCAAATGCTGAATCCATTGCTTTTGTTTAACTAAAACAGGCTTATCATTTTTTTTTCCTTTGGTATATTTTCCAGCTCAGATTTGAGTAAGAATTTCAGTTTAGAAACGAAAGAGCTCTTGCCAAGAATACAATCCTGTAACATTGCAATTTGACGGTTTGTTTTACTATTTTTTCCCCGACTTGGATGTTTATTTGCAAATGATTAACCACGCTATATACACACACAACGCAAGTTAGTGGTTTTCACCTATTCTTTGTCTGCAAGGGCTTAGCTACCATGAGCCAACCTGCATATTTAATGTATTTTAAACCAGTTGTATTTGCTGCATTATTGCTGCAGAGTTTTGGATGACATCCAAGCGTACTAAGTTTAGCCTACCAAACTGGCTCTTTTAAAATAATTTCCTTGTTAAGAAGCTGACTGCAGAGCCTCCGGCCGCTGTTTGGCACCACAAAGCAATAAGGTGGGTGCTGCCACTGCTGGGAGGAGGCAGCAACCACCTGGCCCTGGTGACATTTCCCACATGGGTGCTGGGGACACACCGGGCAGGGCATCCCCAGGAAAAAGCCCTGCTGCCCGCTCCCTGCCCCTGCTGTTCGATGGAGCAGTCAGCCTGGATCACACCAACGCAACTGCGACGCAGTGATTTACTGCTGGGCAACCCGAGTGAACCGAAATTCGCCTCCCCTGAGGCTGGAAAGCCACTTTAGTGCCATAATGAATAGCAAAGGGGAGGAAAACCTTCCTGCAAGCTCTGTCAGCTCAGGTGACCCCCCACAAGAAGCCCCTGAGGTTGGGATGCTGGGGACCATCCCTCTGGAGCATCCGTGGGACTTAGGGCCAGCAAAGATGGTACAGGTCTGTGCAGGGCCCCCCAACAGCTCCAGACCCTCACTTTCTGAAAAGCCATTAGCCTGTCCTATCCAAAGGATGAGTGTGAACAGACCTGGCACTTGCCTTTGGTAGACTTCTTTATATATGTCCATATACTCCATATGCTGATGGATGCATGCCCACACCATACAGGTACCATAGGCTTTTCACCAAGATTAAACTGGATACAAAGGAACCAATAATTCAGCTCCACGCTGTCTTGTAAGTTAAGAAAAATACAGGTTTTCTGTAATGAATTACTCAATTCTATCTTTATTGTTTCTTTTAAGGCTTCCAATTTAAAATCAGTGATACTGCAAAATGGTCCCACTTCTACCCTTTCTCAGACGTGATTCTGGCAGAAAGGTAAAAGCTTTCAAGATTTTTCAAAGGCTCATGCTTAGGATCCTACCTTGGTAGTTTGGCACCATCCCAGCAAAGCTGTAACCCCACTCCAGACGAGACGGTCTCCACGCCTTAGAATATTACACTAAATTCTTTGCCCTCAGATAAAACACACCACAGCTGCTTTCCTGGACTCTGTGTAGAAGTCGGTTTCTTTCACTGACTTAAAACCAGCTTTTATGAAGACATTTATAACTACATTTAACTTTACAGAGATCATCCTCTATGAAGAAATCTGAACATTACACTAATCCCAATTAGATTTGAGAGCAAGAATAATCTATCTCTTCTATAATTATTATGAGAATGTATTCAATTTGCTATTTTCATCTAACAGCAATTACAGCTGTTTACCAATTCTAAAGCAGACCCTTTAGGAAGCCATGAGTCATACTGTTTATTTGGTATTCTCTTCTGAAAATAAAGGGATCAGTTCACAAACCCTTAAACAGAAATGATAAGAAAGAGAAAAAAATAAAGTAAGTGGTGCATCAGGCAGAGATAAAAAAAACTAAGATCTTCCACAGGCTGAATAGTTTTACAAAGCACCCATTGTAAAAACCCATCTCTAGGACAAATGCTGACTGCAAATAAGACTGTTCAAGGCAGTGCTTTGAAGCTAATTGGAAAAAATTAGCAGCCTGGTGGTACTACAAAAAAAAAAAAAAACTACCTTCAAGGAGACTTAAGCCAAGTTTTAGAAGAGGAAAGATTCTAGCAAAGAGAGATGAGATAGCCATGAACAGACCATTAATGAAGACACCATATCTCCTGGGCTGTAAAACAAGCCTGTCTGCTCCTCTCTGGGGATGATTGTGCTCACACAGCAGAGAAATCCCCTCCTGCTTTGGACACCCTGGGGTTCCCTGGGGTTGATGCGATGCTTTACCTCCGGGATGTCTCCCGCTCTCCTTGCAGCCTCTCTGACAACAACATTTTTGACAAGTCCTTAATGCCAGAAACGTACATGGCACCACTCCTTTCTAGTTTAAATCTACAGACATGAAAATATTACAGAACCTGAGTAAGATAAATATATATTATCACCAATGATTACTGTGGAAAGAAAGGGCCCTTAGAGGTTGTACATCTCGAGGAACGACATGGGAGTCATCTCTAACCACCCACCATTTACACAAGCAAATGAGGGAACCGATATTTGAGGGATCAGCAGTGGATGGCAGCCCCTGAAACAGCTCCATGCAGAACTCCGCACACATAAAACAGGCCAAAATCAAAGTCCATCTATATGCATTGGCTAATCTAAAACTAACAGGAAGCAATTCCATTTTAATCCAATTATTTGTGCTAAATTAAAATCCTTCACTAATCCTTCATCAATGCCTGGTTATTTCACATAGCAGAGAAGCTGGCAGTTTCTGTAAGTGATGGGGAGCTGCACAGGGTAAGGCGTGCATGGAACTTGCTGCATGCCACACGCAAAAGCCTGCAAACCAGCGAGGAATGCCGGGCTCCACCCCAGCCCTGGGGCTGGACCCCAGCGGCGGCGAGCAGGACCCCGCCGTGGGGCAGCCGTCCTCTCCTCTGCAGCCTGCCCGGCTGGACACACTGCGGAACAGCAAGGAAAGGGAAACCATGTCGTCCTTTAGGCTTCCATATGCTAGTTGGAGACGCGTGGTCGGTGCCGCACGCACAGGGCGTGAGTGCCTTAAATAAATAACTGTCGCCGCATCATAAGATAACAACAGCTGACAAATAAAATCTCTGTTCTTGTCTCTCCCCAAGATAAACCTGATGCAAACAGCTCCAACAAGAACCGTATGTCCAGACCAGGATCTGAAAGCCCATCCTCGGGGTCCCTCTTCCCTTCCTCAGGCCATCTGTCCCCCTCTCCTCCCACCCCCCCGTGCAACCAGCTGGGGACAACCTGGCAGGGGAGCGGGAGCATCTCCATAACCACTGCCCATAGCACACTTGCTGTCCAGACACACAGACGTCAGTCTCCACGCTGCCATCTCCACAGGCTCCACAAGACTCCCATTCACACCAGCACAACCCCCCAACAGCCACCGCCCACTTCTTTTCCAAAGCACCAAAATAAACTCATTCATTAGAACATTTGACAGCATCTTCCCCACAGAGGAGGGAGACGTGCGGAGAGTTCTTCTGAAAGCAGCATTATTCAGTGCTCAAGTTGCTATTTATTTGTCAGATGATGAAAAAGAAAAGGAGACATCCATGTACAACAGCCCTCTTGAGCAAAGCGTAAGTTTATTCCAAATGGGCACGACAGCAGGGCGAAGCCAAAAGGTGCTTCTCAAGCTATGGTGATGCAGAAAACCTGACTTTCTGTGGCTCCGGGACCCGGCAGATTCCCAAGCAGAGTCTCTTACTGGGTTGCACAGACCTCATAGTCCACAAGCGCTTCCCTCACCCTCCCACACCGATGAATGACCAAGGCCAGCGTGACGAAAACCATGGAACACCTTTAGAAACTCCAGCAGCCAAAAGCATTTTTGCTGGAATAAGGCAAAGATCAAGCTTTCCTAAACTGTATCTTTCTAAAAGGACAGAAAAAAAAATCTTCCGCCACTAGTAAAAATTAATGTTCAAATAAAGTTATATTTACTATGCATATCCACAAAAGGGCTCTTCTGCTTTAGGAGGTGTCAGCAAGGACATGACCTTTAATGCTCTGAGTTAGACCTGGGGTGGATTTAGTGTCAAGTAATTACAGCAGAAACCCACCTCAAGTGGATTTTTATCCAAAGAAAGGTTTCAAAATATAAACCAACAGGTGCCGCTGTTAACTACAAGCCCTATAAAATAACTGAAGAGGTTACCACAGGCGTGTTCAGAGTTAAGAGTTAAGAAATACTCTTTCAGTTAATAAACAAACCAACAGTCAAATCAGCCTGCAGTAAGAGTGACTCGTAAAATGGTTATTAATTAAATGGGGGGGGTGGGTGGAAATCCTTATCTTCTGGCTGTCAGTAAAGGGAAGTTTTGAAATGTCATGGGGTAAAACCTGAAAGTTAAAATGAGATCCCTAAAAACCAGCAAGAACCATTAGAAGAAATCTATGCATTCATTCCTGTCTGAAAACATGCTTTTTGCTGGCTCACGGACATCACAAGTCAAGGCATCAGCTCCTACAGCTCATGTCTCCCCTCCACATATTGCAGGGCAGAAATCAAATATTTGGAACATTCATAATTCAAGCTCCTCAAAGTTCAAAAATAAATTAACTTTTCTTAATAAGCTACACATCATGCACTTCTTCTAAAGGGCTTATTTTTTGAAAGGTTTAATAAACCTTAAATAAATAAATAAAACATTGTACAACAAGAAGTCATGAAGTTCAGATAAGATAACCTTGAATTTAGTTTCCTGCACATGGTAATGAAGCTCCAGAGTATTGGAAATTCCTGCTGCTGCGGAGAAAAATAAATTGGGAGATGCAGTGAGTGCTATCCCTTAGTACAAATGAACATAAACAAGACGCAAGAATGCAAAGCCAGCATGTGCGGCCAGCTATAATTTTCTGTGATTAGAGACTAAAACGAAATGTAAAACAACATCCCAGAGTGTCAAATTAGTGAAAAAAGTCATGAACAAGATAAAAAGAGGATTTTTTTTTTTTTTTAAAGTCTTACAACTCCCTATAAAAATGATGAAAATCAAACGTAGATTCATTTTGGTATTCAAATGATTTTTCTGCTTAGCTTCCCCTTGCAGCCACCACGGTTCGCTGATGTAGGAGGCGGCTTGGTGGGGTTTGGTAGGTGCCGGCAGAGCCCCCGGGACGGGGTGTCCAGCTCAGAGCACCCTCGGCCGGGGCTGCCTCCCGCGCTCGCCCTCAGCAGCGCCCAAAACAAGGCGACAATACACACCGAAGGTTTTTCAGACAGGAAACGTTGCAAGATGAGCACTCAGCCAAGAGCAATAAACTACAAAAAGTGCATAAGGGGAGACCTCCAGGAAAAAATATTTTGGGGCTAAAGAGCGTTCTTTCGTCCAAAGCCAGGTAGCCCAGCAGATGTTATCGCAACGCTCTGGCTGAGGTCACCAGGAGCAATGCCACACTTAGAGGTGAGTGACACAGTACCTGGCTTGCAGGTGCAATTTTATGTTTTCTGAGAAGAACAAGCCATGTCCAAGGCCAGAAGCATCTGACAGGTTCCGAAGATGAACTAGACCCACCCATGAGGAGTGACCAGTCCAAAAGGAACCATCTTCTAGAAACACAAGGGTCAACACAACCTCCACAAACTCCGGTAGCCGCAGCACACAGACACGTGTATGTACTACACGTGCAAATCCTTATTCTACGCATCCCCTCTGCAATCACAAACTTGCACAGCCAAGGTGCGCTGTTGCAGCAGGGCAAGAGGCAGTATGTGGGAAAAACGCACCCCCGGGGAAACACAAGACATATCACTGGCTTGTCATCTGTACCATGCCACAATCAAAAAATAACCTGGCATGCACTTCTACTTCACCTGAAGAGAAGCCTGACACCAAGGAAGCCTGAGAGGTTCAGGAAAAGAACAATTCTCTCATTTCCCTTAAGAACCACCAATTTCTTAATCTCATTCTGCCCCAGGGTGCTTTAGCAAGGCTGGGACACCAGCCTGGAAACATCCCCATATACTGAGCTCCCGCGCAGGCAGCTGCATCGCTTCATCCCAGCTCCTAACACTAAGAAAGCACTATCCTGGAAATAATCAGGATTTGTTTTCCCCAGGAGGCTGCAAACAACCTCTTGCTCTAATGAACATTTTGACCTCCTCAGTTCCTAGTCAAAATGTATTTCTGGCCAGCTCATCCCTACAGCAACGCACTGCCCATATGCATTCAGCTTTGGAGCCTTGCTGGCAGATAAAGATGCATCTGCTTCCCTGCAGATAAACAACTCTGCTGAGGAGGCTCCAGACAACACCTTAATCCTTCTGAAGTCAGTTGTAATTTGAGGTCATTAAACAAGTTTAAATTTAACAAACTCCATGCAGAAAGCTGGTATAGGGGGTTCCTACGGACTGTCACATCTATCAGCACATCCATGCATCAAGCTGTTTCCCAACACGGCTCTTCAGTATCCCCAGATGCAGAGAAAGCAGTCACTGAGCTCTGGAGTCAGAGTCAAGGAGAGGTGATATGAAGAGATTGTGCTCGCTCTCCTTCTTTCCTTCCACCCCAAGCACCCCCTTCTGTAGGACAAGTGGCAGGGTATCCAAGCAGCAGGACCTTACACCACTGATTTCTGACACTTCAGCAAAGTACCTGCCTGTGAGCCCCTGGTGGAGAGTTTAAGTGGAAGGAAGATATGAGTATGGAGATGAAAACTCGCTGTTTGTCAGGATAAAGGCCAAACAAAGGAATGGAGGCCTCATTTTGAAAAGAGGCTCCAAGGCCAGCAACCTGTGCACCTCTCCTATATTGATGACCATTCCCTAACGGCACCATAAAGCTACAAAGGCTTTTTGCACATGACCACCTATAACCAGCCCCAGTAACTCCATAGCTACAATTTTAGTCCATAGCTCTTCATGCACCAAGGATGGCTTAACTAAATGTGAAGCAGCTCCTCATTTACACTGGCTGAACTGGTATCAGAGCGGAGATTTCAGGGCACAGAGCTGAAAAAGTGTCTGAAGCCTCAAAGAAAAGACTTCATCTCTCTTCGTCCCTTTCATCTTTACTTCTGGCTGCCAAGGTAACTTTTGCTGGTTTATAACCGTCAGAGGGCAAGAGCCTGCAGTGGATGAGAAATCTAGACTCTAAAAATGAGTCTAGAACTGAGATCACCCACGGAGCAAAGCTCCTCATTAAAGGCAGAAGCAGCCTCCAGCAGAAAAGCGGAGAAGATAGTGCTGAAGGATCTCATGAGGCTATTTCACTTGCTGACCTGTTGATGCTTAAGCCTAAGGCAATGCTTAGTCTTTGCCATCCAAGTGTACCTCTCAACTGCTAACACTTTCAGTTTTAGTCAACAGTCTCTCCTTGTTTCTTAACCTTTCATACAGTAGCAATATCAATAATTACAGATTTTTCTTATAAGACAGTCAGCTCTGGTACACTTGAAGGGGAATCAAAGCAGGAGGTTATGAAAGTCTGGCTCTGTCATCAACCCGACCCAAGCCACAGCAAATTTCTGAACTTACTTTACTGCCGCCACAAGACTCTGATTTGAGATTTTCCAGGAGAGATCTACTGAAACTTCAGACAAAAAACACTGTGCGAAAGCTCCACACCATGCTCTTGAACCTGGCACCAGCATCCTCAACAAATTATTTTTGGGATGGACACTACAGGGACAGATCAAGCTTTGAAGAGACCCCACCACAGCTACAGAGCATCGCTGAAACACCACAAATGCACCTCTTGTTAATCCTGGGTTTGACCAGGAGCTGCAGATCACTGCAGATCACAGTTTGCCTCTCTCGAAGCAGGATTCAGGAAGAGCATGGCTGGTTTCACCAGCAAGAGAGTACATCCTCTTTAGCACATAAGGACTGTGATACTTGCTTAGGGCAAAGATCTCTAGCCCAGTATCTTAAGGTGAATTTTTCTGGTCTTTGAGCTCATACAAACTTTCAGTACCCACAGTGATGACGAGTCATCAGGAACCACCTCCCACAGGTTGTTTGTAGTTGACGCCTGCTGGCCCTTCTACTGTGAGAGACAGCAAACAGTCATCCCCTGTTCATTCCCTCCAAGCCACACGTGGCTTTGCAGGTTTTGATCATATCCTCACCCCCTGTCATCGGTTTTCCAGGCAGCACGAGCTCTCTTTTGTGCGCATCTGTAAAGCTCGGCCCTGCTGCTGACAATATAGCGGTCACAGCTGCTCACCGTGGGGTGTCACCTGTGCGGAGAGGGACCACCACCGTCCTGGGAGGGACGGGAGGTTCAGGTGTCAAGAGAAGAACTCTCATTAATAGAGGCTTAAGCTGACAGTGGTTAGATAAAAACAAACACACATACACCACCTATGAGCAAATCTATTAATCTTTTCCTCTTTCAGTTGCACAACAGAGGCACAAACACATGGCTGTACGAGATGCTCAGCAACACTCAGGGGGGTGGCAGCAGCATGGTTGTAAGCTGTCCTTCAGGCTGTTCACTACAAATAAAAGTTTCCCTCCCCTCAGACATGAAATCCAGAGATTACTTTGCACGCTGATGCTCCAGTACCAAACCTGAGTCCTCACAAAAGCAAGGATGGTGGGACAGACCAGCATCCTCCTGCTTTGGATGCTGGACTGGGCAGAGGCACCAGCAGGTCTCGCTTTCCTGCAGCATTTGGTGGGACGTCTCCCAGCTTGACCTGCAGCCACCATGCAAAGGTGACCACCACAAACAGGGGAGAAGGTAACAGGTCTCAAAGGCTTTACATGGAAGAGATAACGCCAGGCAGAAAAGTAATACTCCAGAGGGCTGCTCACAGTCCATTCCTTTCATTGGAAAATAGCAGACTATTTTTTGCTCAGATAGAAGACAGTGAGTAAACACAGCGTGGTGGGAACAGAAGTTTTAAATAGGTTTTTCCACTAATGATTTGGTCTTTATCATTTCCATTTTTCCACTCCTGCAGGGACACTGTCCCACCAGAGGGGCAGCCTGCATGATGGTGCTCGGCATGTTACCCTTTATAAATACAAACTTAATTCGGAACTATACAACTCTGTTTAAAAAAAAAAAAAAAAAAAAGAAATCTTGAAAGACTTTCACCAGACAGTATTTTGCTCTTATTTTTTTCTCCAGCAATTTGGACATCTTCATAGTGGTTATTCTTTCTCTTTTACTTACAGTAGAAAGTTTTCCTCAGCCCTCAGGAAATCCCTACATAGAATGGCAAGAATACAGGGAAATGCTTCATGGGCAAAAAAAGCAGCATACTGCCGAAGCATTTCTATATTCTCTTAATCAAGAAAAATTTAAGTATTACCAAGCTACGAATGTTAGAGAACTAATTCCACACGCTCTTCTTTCGTCCCAATTAGGCTCTGTTAAGCTTTACAATAGAGGAAAAAAAAAGGCATTTTGTATTGTAAATTACTTCCACTGCAGCACCTTGAAGCCTCAACGAGCTGCACTGAAATCCTGCAGCCAGCCAGACTGCAGAAAGGCCTTTAACACAAAAAATCCACGCTTTGCCGTAAGCCTGACTACACCCTCCTCCTTTCCTCTACATTCCTCGTAATTCCGTGGGACTTTTTAAATGACATTTTGAGCGTAAAAACCCAGCAGCTTATTCCTGGCAGAAGGGCAACGAGGGAAAAGATGTGCGTGCACCAACTTTCTGAATTAATTGGGGTGCGATGGCAGATGGAGGCAAGCAGCATGCGAGGAGAGCCGTGTGTGTGACCAATTAGCTTTTCCCCCTGTCCCCTGGGCACAGATAAATGTTACCCCGCTTCCCCGTCAGTAACAGCGGCATGTTGCAAAACCATCCACACGGACGCTGAGCTGATGGCTCACTTAATAAAATACACTGCTGAGCAGTGGCAAGGATTTCATGGGGTATTTTGACAAACGAAGTAGATAGGAACCCAGAAAATTATGCTATTCCAGATTTACTTTCACTGCAACCTATATAAAATGTGTCCCTAGTGGCACTGGGTGTTTTTCTAAATCATACATAAAGAAACTCTGCATGGAAGAGCTGTGCTCATGGAAAATAGGTTTACACTCAGGTATAATCCCACCACAAGCTACCTAGAAGAGAACAGGCACCAGCCTCTTCTGCAATGGATACCTCTGGATTTACTCTCCTCTTACAGGGTTACAGGGTGAGGTGCTCTCAGAAGGCCAAAACTGAAGACAGAGCATTTAAGGAGAAGAAATACATTCATTCTGGCACACCTCACCTCTGAAGTCAGACAGGTGTGGAACTTTTATATGAAAGCCTTGTATATTGAGCAAAATGCCCATTTCTTTCCATGAAAACACCCTAAGATCAACTGATTTGGCACAGCAGGTACCACACATTCATCATCCCAGGAATAAATCTCATTCATAAAGGCTTTTCTTCAACCTTAAAGATGCACCCTTGCCACAGGCACCTTCAGTGTCAGCATTGTACATTGCCAGCGAAAATCAGTGTTGACATCTACGCTTCAGGTTTAAAAGAACATGCAATTTACAACTAATGTACTTCCTGATGAAAGAAATCTAGTTATCTTTTATGAAAGCAATTATTTAAGCTATCAGAAATAAAACAAAGCAACATCATGTTTGACAAGTGACATGCCCCAAAACTGATGAAACAGAAAGCAGATAATACTTTTTTTTTCCCCACCAGCCTATGTTAAACAGGAGCAAGAAGTGGAGGGGAAAAACCCCCCATTTATTCGGGCATAAATTAAACTGATGTGTTCAGTATCATCTGCATTAGGAGTCCGACACTTTAAGTGACAAAAATTCCAGCTACGAGAGCGCCCTTCCCGCTTCCCCAGTGCTCAGAAAGGCGCCTTAATACCAGATTGCAACAAAATGCTGCGATGTTCCCTATCCGGTAGCTTAGCAACTGTTTTTATTTCTTAAGGCTTGTCTGAGAAAGAGGGGCAAAGGGGGATAAAACAGCACAGAGGAAGCAAATGTCATGTTTGGTTTCTTTCCGAGCGGCTGACGAGAGTCGCTAAGGACACATGGGAAGGACGTGGTCCTCACGTGGGCGCGCGGGCATCGGCGGGTGGCCGTCCCAACCCAGTGGCTTTGTCACCTCCCCATCCCCAACAGTACCGAGAAATCTCACCACATCTAGAGCACAGCCAAAGTAGAGCGAATGCATTATTTATTACCAGATGATTGGAGCAACAACAACCAAAAAAAAAAAAAATAAAAGAAAAAGATGCTCAGAGACTACTTCCTCCCAGTAGCTCTCCAGTTCTTTGGCCACATCAAAATTCTTCCTGCTTAATCTCTGCTGCCTGCTTGAGAGGGAAAGAAAAGCCTGACTAACAAAAGCCAGAGCTTGCCCAGGCTCAGCAAGGCTCTGCTTCCTCGGCACGGAGGGCCGGCAGGCTTGCTGCCAGCAACCGCCCCGTCTCACTTCCAAAGATATACATATTATTATCAGAATATTTCACCTGAACAGCCTTAATAAAATACAAGGGGATATTAACTAAGCTGTAAAAATCTATAAAAATTCTGCTTTACAAGAGATATTTACCTATGAATCAGCAGTTGGGTTAATTCATTATTCAGTAGGCTTGTTATTTACAGTGTATTACAGCTTTGTAAATTATTTATACGTGCTTGTCTCTGTCTGTGCATGATTTTCCCTTAAGAGATGAGAAATGTTTATTATCTCCCACACAGGGAGGTTGCTTCAGTCAGAGGTAGGATATTAAAGCATCCGATGCTCCACTCCAGCTTTCTTCTCATCTACGTCCTGTTGCGCCACCGTGTATGGATACAAACAGCGGGAGCACGGGGATCCCAGGGAAATCCACCCCAGCATCTGGGAGCCTTCAACTCCAAAACGTGCCTTTTTTTGCACTGTGTAGGCGAGAATCCATTTAGACAGCAGTACCGCGGGGCCACCGCCAGCCGCAGCTCCAGGAGGAAAAGGAAGTTTAAATTTTGTTTCATGTCAAAGTGTGAAAATGCACCGTCAAATCACATTCCTAACTGGGAACTTTTTAGGTGCTAACGGCAGGTCAGGTTTTAAAATCTGCTGCCTAAATCGGCAAGCGCATGAATTTTCTGTAGCAGACGTCAAGAAAACTATTGGAGGGACCTGGTCTCCATCCCTCCAGGCAGAGAATTGGACCATAGCTATGGAAAAGCCATCAAACACATGAGCTCTGCGGCACCGCTGCCCAGGGCCAGCTGTTCCGGGCACCCAGCATGAACCACAGGAACCTTAAAAGCTCTTAGATCCAAATAACATAGTAGATTTTTACAATCATCCTAAAATGGGTTGGCAACACAGCTCCCACTGGTACCAACTGCAGGTGGGTACTTCAGTCCTTACGTAGCTGTGACAAACAGGTCTTGGCACCCACACCCCTTGAAAAGGGACTCACCTGATCCTATCTTTGCTTAAGTAAATCAGCAGATAATAACGTTTAAACACTTTTTTTTTTTTTTTAAGGCATCTAGCACAATTAAGACTTTTCAGCACCAACAAAAAAATTAAGCCCACATTTCTGTATTAACTAAATTCCAACCCCCGTGCAAATGCAACTTGGTGCGCGTCCAAGATAAGCAGTTTGTAGTAAACACGAGCCGTGGCATTCGCCGTTCCCAACATAAAAATACGTGCAGACGGATGTGTGCTAAGCCACATCATTAGCTTGGAGTGTGCCTGCCTGTTCAGCAAGTGTAACAACAAATTCAGAGCAGGAATGCTAACAACTGTAAACAGCATGTTTCAATACACCTAGCCACTGATAAAAGTGAATTACTTTAAGAAAAAAACATATATATAAAAATCAATCTAACTTAGGAAGTTTGAAAAGTCAAAACATCTCTCTTGCTGATTTGAGTAGCAATGAGGGACCTCAAAAACAGAGTCAAGGGGGAAAAAAAAACGGGGGGGTAGATGAGTTTCAGCGCGAATAAAGGTACCACAAAGGTACCACCAAGGTAGAAATCAGCCAGGAAGGAGCCGCCAAAGGACTGATGGGCAGAGACACAAAGGGCCGGACCATTCCTGTGACCCCATGGAGCATCTCTAATAGTGGCAGCAGCCAAAAAATCGAATTTGCTCAACCAAGTCACGGGGAGCAGTGACCTGACAGCTCCAGAGAGCCGGAGGAGCCTTTCCAGACCAGCGGCCCCCGCGCTGGCGCATCCCACGGCAGCTTTGCGAGCTCCCGCACCATCGCTGTCTGCAAAGTGCCCGCGCTAGAGTGGAAAATTAAGTCATAAAATCAAATGACTGATGCTGTGTTTAACTTGATTAAATATTAAGAATGTTTCTATGTAAAGTCGGTGTTAAATCACTCTAATCGCGTTACCAATTATTTAGATACTATTGGCAATGTCAGGCCTAAATTATGTCAATCCACATCAGCAAAGAACTACAGTCTTTTAAGTCCCACTAAATTATGACATTTTTGACCTCCAAGAAGTCTGTCACACAGTTATTGTTTCTCTTTCATAATGTACCAATTGCGAAAACTTAATGAAACTGCTTATAGATAGGACAAAAAAATATTTGTCTCCCTTTTGAATGACATTAATGCATTTCCCTCCTGCCCTGTATCCAAAACCATAGCAGCCCAGAGATGGCCAGTTCTTTGCCCTCATGATCAGAGTTCCTGTCTTTAGGTCTTAAAGAACATTAGCTTGTTGTCTTGTTATCTTTTCCTTAGTTAATCCTCAAAATGTGATTTATTTTTAACACATTTTGACTATGCTACGGTTTCTCCATTCATAACTGACTTTCCAAGATAACAAAGATTCTTATTAACAGAAGCTTGTTTTTCCCTCAGCTGGCTGAAAAGTGAATTTATTAGAAATACTTTCAGCGACTCAAAGCCTGCACTTACACATAAGCAACAAATTTTTCAGCGGGGCTCTTGCATGAAAGCAACACAGCTGTAAAATACCAAGACAAGAATTTGAAGCAATAATTTGTCGGGAATCTGCAGGGCTATTTTTTTTTAAACAAGAAATACTATTCTCAAACCGCATCATAAATACATTTTCTTTCTCACTATCGGCTGAAGATCCCAAATGCTTCCATTCATTGTTTGTTAACCCGAAATGGGACTTTAGGCTTCGTTTTAAAGAGAAAACCATTTTATAAAAGGTATGGTGACAAAGCTTTACAGGCATTTAAGCCATTAATGCGGACTAAGAAGGTGACTTCTGCACATAGGAGCTCAGCAGACCCACCCTGCAACAAGTTACCGCGTGAGTCCAGGCTTTTCCAAACACCTTAGTTCTCTCAGACTTGAAAAACCAACTGGAATTAGACAAAGCATGGAACTTGGGCTTTCTTGCTTCTGAAGAAACAATGAGATCTGCTAACGCTCAGATTTTTCACAGCGTGGTACAAACAGGCAATAAGTCCAAATTTTTCACATTCTAAACTTCCTCATTAGTAGAGCTGTTCTAATGCAAAGGGCATTTCAGTATTTCCTGTGTGCGTCGATACGCTTCAGATGATTATATTTCAGTAGAGCTTTGCAAATGCTATTTTCGTGCACAGTAATTGAATTGCAGTTTCTTTCCAAAGAGAGTCTGAGACAAAATCACAAGCAAAACAACACTAATTAATATATCAAGAATGCTACAAATCCTAACACACACACACACACACACACACACACACACACACACACACACACACACACACACAGATAAATCTATACAACCTATTAAATACGTATGCATGGACTCTGGATTTTTTTCCTGGCTGAGAAAGAAGGAATATCAAATCCAACACAACACAGCCACTCTTCCTCAGTATATTTTATGGCTACCAGCCAACGAGAATCATTCAATAAATATAAATGCAAAAAGGGAGATTCAAGTCAATTATTTAAATGAAGGCTGTTGCTTGCCGATCTAAATCGTGACTAAACCCAGTGGTTTAAATCAATTAAACCTAACACATTTAAGAGGTCTGATGCAAGTGTGCCCATCACTATCCCATTGTTGCTGTGCTTGCTTCACCTAATTGTTTTTAAGTAAAAAGGGTGATATCCTGAGTCTGGAGGAATCGGCGGGATTTTCGCCATCCTTTTTTATGTCCATTGCTGAAGGATTGCCTGGGAAGCTGGCAAACCAGTCTCAGGCCACGCACAGCTCCCAGGCAGCCCCTGCCAGCAAATCCCTCAGCCCTGTCACCAGGGAGGATAATTCAGCCCCCGTGGCAAGGAGATGGCTTAGTTCAAAGCACCCTGGCCAGCCAGAGCTGGGCCAAAACTGCCAGCGTGGTGGGCAAGGGGAAGGTGTCCACAGCTCCCTGGCGATGCGCTTGCAAGAATTTCTCCGAACACAGAACAAAGCACCCAAAATGAAGCAGCACCCCCCCAAGACTGCTGCGGGTCTGCTCACAACCCATCAACACAAAAGCTCGGAGCCGGTCACTGTGGCAGAGGACCTTCTATGCAACTGCTTTACCGCTGCTTTATAGAAATCCAAAACTAAAGAGTGAATTGAAATAGTGCTTTTTTCTCTGCCTTCCTGCCCTGCCCCAGCTGTAACACCCCGTCCTGGCAGCTCCCTTCCTGGGACCTGTTCAGCATTTAAGCTCTGGGTGGGCTCTGGTTTCTCCCTGGTAACAGGAATCGTTCGACTGTCCTCGGAGAAAACCCAGTTTCCCAGCTGTGTGTGTCGACTGGATAGATGCAGCGTAGAAGACTCTGTAAGCAAACAGAGAATTATGCCAACTCTTCCTCCTACAATCTGGTCCCTATTAATTTAAAATTATTTGAAAACTCCAATGAAATATTGAATTAAAATGTAATTGCAGGGGTTGGGAAAGGTTGTGGCACTAAAGCTCTTATGAAGCTGCTTCATCTACATGACATTTTGGCAGCATTTACTGCCAGCTATGCAATTTAAGCGTGGAAGCTGATAACCAAAGGGAGAAAGATCCCAAAGCTGAATATTTTGGAGCATCACTCCACACTAAGATAACCATGCAGAGCACCATGCAGAGCCACGACACTTCAGAACACCAGTCTTAAGCCTCCCTCGCAGCATTAAGACACTTCATATAAAGAAGAGGCATTCCAACAACAGCAAAAAACAGCGTAAAACCCGAAAAACTGCTTTTGGTTGGTTTCATCATGTCATCCAAGACCCAGCGTGTGCAATGTTCTTGACTCGCCCCTGCGGGCACATTTTGGCAGGCGTTCCTATTGGAGGTATGGCGTGCCACAGCCACGCTCTCTCTTTCAGCTTGGTTACTTTTCAGCTCAGTTATTTTTACCCCACATTGACTCCCCAGCCTGGTTTGCCACACAGCCACGACAAGGAAAATGATGGAGCAAAGGCAGCTTCAGCTGATGGAGATAAATTAAGCCACAGTCTGAAACAGCGTGGGCTGACGCTGAGTTAGGTCCATGTTCTCTGGCTCCTGTTTCATACTCATCATCACCCAGTAGCAGCCACCAACATGTTCCCCCAGCACTTCTGGAGCTCAGCCACCCTGCTTCCCCCCGGCACGTGGTGCTGCCCCTGGCTGGGCTGAGCCCCAAAATAACCCGACGCCACGGCGGGGCCTCCCCATTCCCAGTGCTCAGCACAGCCGTGCCTCTCCGATGGGTACCACAGCATTAAAGGCTGGATCTCTGCTGCATCCAGGTCGCATCCTGCACGTGCTGCGGTAACAGTTAGTAAAAGGATAGCAAATGTATCAGATATGTACAGGCCCAGTTTGGGAACGCAGAGCATTTCTGACCTCCCCAGCATCCATCTGGCCGTTTCACATCACCAGAGACAATACCTCGCGCAGGAGCCCAAGAGCTTTCGCACGCCCACCATCAGCCATGTGTATAAATAGAGACTTGCCTGCTCAACAGACACTGAATCTTACAGCAGCTCAAAGTAACTCAATATCCTCCCACCACACACCAGCCTCTCCCTCAGACACCCATATAAAGATGCCTTCGCAGGCACATTCAAGAAAAAACAACTAAAACCCCACCACTCCAGCAGAGCCAAAGTTGTAAGTCAGCAGATACCACATGAGCTTCACGTTTCAACCAGGTTGCTCTGCCCACAGGTCCCTCCCAGCATCTCCGCTGCTAAACTGGGACATAGGGAACCAGCCAGACTCCTGCGTTACTTCGCCATATCCCTAAATAAACCCTCAACACTGACCAGCCCCTCACTGGAAGGCAGTGGGGTGACACTGTGACACATGGTCCCGTCAAGCAGAGGGGTTGGAGAAGCACTGCCACAGGCTTGTCCTGCTCCCAAACCTGTCCCTGTGCACCCACCAAGGGACGATGGGTGCTGGGCTCAACCAACTTACGGTCCCCTGGTCACGGAGACGTGTCCCACACATGCTGTTGCTCCACCACGTGCAGGATGAGTTGGCCACAACTTGTCTTTCATGCACATTTGCCAGAAATACTGTGGCTGTTGTTTTATTCAGCCTCAAGGAATGCAGACGTTTGCCAAAAACACGGCAAATATATCACTTGTCCAGCAAAACATATTCATTCCTGTATCTTCTCAGGAAAAGACAGATCTAGAATTCAAATTAATCAAAGTCTCTCAAGCGCCTAAACAACAAGTGCTTCCCTCCCAGTCCCCAGCTCTCCACCAGCCCAACAAGGATGAAAAGTCATCACAGAGATGGACCTTTATTTATAGACACAGATTAGCATAGAGGACTTCACTGTACACAATAAGTCCCTGTGAGACAGAGTCTGAGGTGACACCAGCCACAGACAGCTATTGATTACGAGTCAAAATGAAGAACGGTCTGTTTTGAACTGAACAATTTTATTACAGTCTTTGCTACCAAGACACAGTGGCTCTGAAGACTGGCTTCAGTAAGCAAATCTCCAAGCTATCTGTCAAAGGCAATGCCAGCATATTATTCTACAGGGTTGTTCAAGTGACCTTAAAGCAACTGTACAGACCTCTGATATTTGTGCAGGTCAAAGACTGTCTTCATACATTCTGAAGACATATAGTAGAGATATGGCATTGTGTCAAAAGATGAACTTTTCTCTTTTTCTAACTAAAGTCTTTTAGATCATTCAGTCATCAAGAATGTGGGAAACTTCTAGTTGAGAACTACTGAGACACCATGAACCTCACTTAAATGTTTGTGCTTCCAACATCCACAAGGAATTTACTCAACTTCACAGCAAATGCCTTCCAGAGCCTCTCAGTCTCCAAAGCCGGTTAGTTCACTTGGCTGGGCACAAAAACCAGTTTCATCAAATGAGTATCATCTTCCAAAGTTAAACTGAATTCCCACCATGACATGGAAATCAAATATATTGAAGTAACTGCCATATATCACCATTGCTATTGGCGCATAACTACACGTTCAACAACTTGCTCCTATGCATCTTCAGTGTGTCAACAGCTCAGTTTTGGCTCTTCATTTCATGTCTAGAGCATTTATTTAATGTCTTTCTTATCTGCTTGGCTCGGTCCATATCCACCCATACTAACAGATTTCTGCAGGACACAAAAAAGTGGTTTTCTGCTAATTTGTGAGCCTGCCCAGCAGCAGTTATACTCAGGTAAGCAGTAAAGCCATGAGCTTGCTCACCAAGAACTCTCCCCACCTGTCAACAGATGCCTAGAGCAACACGATGAATACCAACCAACCAACTCACGCACCAACATTCAGCTAAGCAGCTGCTTCTTGCCTTTCTAATAAAAAAGCTGACAAAAAAAAAAAGGCAGTTTATACCTTTCTAGATCTGATGGCAAATAAGAGTGAGTACTCTAAATATGCAGCTTTCTACGTAATACACTCTGTTGTCATAATACTTCAACAGAAAAATAACCACTTCATTAAAAGCCTCGCAGCTCAGGTCTGACCCCAAGCCCTTGCCCCACACAGGTGAGGGAACACGTGTGTCTGCAAAGGCTGGGATCTGTCTCACAGCCGAAATCAGGGCAACTGCATCCTCACTCGTGCGATAAGTAACATCCCAGCGGCATTTCCCACAGCAGAGGGGCAGGTGAGCGGCCTCCAACAACGAGGGCGCAAGCGTAACTTATTGCCTGAAGGGAAATTTGTGCAACTAACCTATCTCGCAAAAGCGCACACATATCTACTTCTTTCTGGCTATGATTATCTGGCAATTTGGTATTTAGAGGAAACCAGCACTGCAATTAGAGGTTGGAGCTCTGAAAGGCTGTTGAACAAACTCTGCACAAAGGAGCTACAGGGGTGCACGGCCTTCTCACTCAACCAGCATATTTGCTTCTCAAGTTCTTCACTTGTGAAGCTAATTAGATAATTCAATTTTTCTTTGCTTGTTTCTCCCTAACACTGATTTTTGATCAAGCATGTAAAAAGATAAAATAACAATCCATCAGCCATAAGAAATATACTATTGTTTTGTTTCTGCAGTTCCCAACTGGTGCATTCTCCTTCTTCAACTACCCGCCATGTTCAGAAACACAGATGGCATCATTCAAACAAAATTAAAATAGGTAAGAGCATGCTAACATTTTTTATGCCTTACGATGATCATCTTTACGATTTTGATTCAAAAGTGCAAGAACTATGCCAGACTGAAGGTAGTATAAAGCGTGACATGGGAAAAGAATTAACAAACATCCTTCCACTCCCACAGTGAATGCAGATTCCACCAAGGTTTTGCAAATCTATAGTCTTAATATTAACGGGACTGAGGTTGGCCACAGTTTGGGAAGAGACAATTTCCTTTTGCAGTAAACAGAGGGCACATGCATTTATGTATGTTTATGCGCACACAGCAGGGGAAAGTGTGCAACACAAATGTACACCAGTCTGCATCACAAAATCCTACAGCCAAGGTGCCTTGCAAAAATTCACAGGTGCCTGGGGGAGAAGGGGTAATGAACGTACATTAAAAAAATATTTAGCTAAAACTGTTTTTACCAACACAGCAGCCAACACTGTGTGTGATGAATAGATGGACAGACTTGGGCACTTTCAGCCCTTCAATATCCTGTTTAAAAAAAAAAGAAAGGAGAAAGCCAAGGGTGGGTAGGGGAGGTTGGGATCAAGAGAGAAACCTCTACAGTTCAGACACGAAATTCATCCCTCCTAAAATTGTCCTTATCTGTAACACCAATGTCACCAAAGGCATATTTGCACATCTGGGTGCACCCATACCTCAGACTGCAGGTGTCCATCCCACACCAGGAGCCACCGTAAGGGCTGCTCGTGGCCTCACAATTTTGCTCACAGTCCATCCACATCTTGCCCAACGAGCAACTGCAGCAAGTGGAGAAGACGCTGCGTGTGTTTGTTTTTCCAGTAACGGGGAAGTGGAGAAAGAAAAGACTCAAAGTCATTACAAAGGCACATCTGAGAATGCAGCTTTGCTCAGAGATGTTACGATACGTGGAAAGCAGCGGAACTCATTTTTGAAAGCATTTTTACTCCTTCTAAAGGCTTTGCTGCCATCCTGGCAAAGTGTACCCTTGTCAGTCAGTGGCTAACCTTGTCAAGGGGAAGAAAAGGCTGGGAAGTGACAGGTTTGACAACCTGTCGGATGCCTGGTGCTCTGCCCTCCTCTTGATCGGATCACTATCAAACATTAAACCACTGTTCCTCCACAGAGGAGTGCAACTTGATGCTCGCAAGCCTCAGCCAAGAAAGATAGCGAGGCTGGTGAGCTGCCAAGATCCTTGCTTTGTCCCTTACTCACATGTTTTAGACTCCCCTTTTGTGATCTGACCATTGAATGTGTCACTCTGGGAACAGTCCCATAGGAGCCCCAAACAGGCCACCGCAATTGCCATTGGTTTTCAGGAAAATGAGAACTGGAGGTGGGCAGTATAGCTGTAACATCTGAAAGGAGACGTGGGTGACAACTGCCTGGTTGCCAGTCTGCACAGCCTCGCTTGCAAATCAACTCCCAAACTTGAAGAAACCCCAGATGAACCAAAATCTCCCCCACCCTCTTCAGAAAAGCACAGGAGCCCACCCCCATGCCACACGTACTGAAAACCCCAGCACGCTGCACACCGTTCACTCGGGCCCTAGACACCCACTGAATGAGATCATAAGGACTCTCTTCCTCTGTGTTCAGGAGTGGATAGAATATTTTAATTCATCTCTTCCCTCCACACGCAAAACCTCAGCTTTTCTGGAGCAGCTTTCAGGACTCACCAGAAAAGCAGCACTGACGGTAAAACCCTGCTCTTTATGCTCCTTATTCCACTGACACTGCAAGAGTCTAAGGCTGAATAGTCAGGAGGAAAAAGCATCTTGCAATCAGGAGCTTAGCTACAGCTAAGTGAAGTTGAAGTTGTAGTGTGTATTTGAAGAGGCCATTAAACCAACAGATGCCAAAGACAGACTACAAGTAGCACTTACATTGTTCTTTCATACTTAACTTATGGCAAGATGGTCTGTTATCTTCCTAGTTCCCAGTGGGCTTAATTCAAAACTCGCATCTGGTTAATTTGTTTCACGAAGACCTTCTCAGCAACAAAACCAAGATGCCTGCTGCAAAACCCAGCTGCTTCACCTCAGCGTTGCCATCTAACAGTCAAGTTGACTTAAGCAAAAGGCATCTTGGGGGCTTCCTCAAGTCGGAAGAGGCTTGTTAAATCTTCACAACCTTCTCTGTAAAATGCAATTGCAAACTCAAAGCAGGCAGGAGAACAATACCGAAAAATAATAGTCCTAAAGTTGCACCACACAAACAAGAGGAGGCACGACTGGATTTCCACAGCACTTTGAAAGCGTGGTCTTGTCCAACCCTACTCAACAGATCTGAAGTGGGGCAGCAGGTCAGTCACCTGCCGTCTGTTCCGGTACCACTGCTGCCCCCAAAACCCCTCCTGGACGGGCACACAGCTGCAGAACCCGCGGGGCAGGAGGGAACGGCTGCTCCTGCTCTCAGGCACTGGCAGGTAATGAGAAATGATAGGTTTTGAAGCAGAGAGACCCGTCGAGTGGGAGCGGCGGTGCTGCTGTGTGACAGCACAGCACAGCAAAGCTTGCTCTGTGGGGAGCTGTCATCCTTTAGATAAGAACAAACAATCTACCTCAAAATACCAGACAAGCTTTCAGGAACATATAAACCCTTTTCCAGGTCTTTGTAGCTTGTTTGCCTGAAAACTCGCCAGTTGGATGTTTGTTTTTTTTCATCCACACCAAACACAAGACTTCCAAACGCATTCATCTGTAACGGCCATTTCAATACTTCAGATCCTGCGCCCAGGACATCACTCGCACACCGGCAGGACGAAGCTGCCCCTTCCTCCTCCTCCTCTCCCCACCGCAAACGCCGCACGCGGATACACGGAGATCCCACACAGGAACGTGGGGCACTGCCGTGTTTCACCGCTTCGGACAGAAACAAAGCCAAGCTCGTGCAAAGCTTAATATTCAGCTGAGGATGTGGGGGAAGAAAATAGAACAGTGAGAATATTTTTCTCTTAAAAAAAAAAAAAATCAATATTTTACATTTCATATCGCTTATGGACTTCAGGGTTGCTCCCTTGCAACAAACAGCTCACTGCTCACTTTGTGCTAAGGATCCTCCCTCTCTTTTTACACTCCAAGGAAAGGTTTCTTTTTAAACAAATAAAAACGGAGGCTTTTTGAGACTGATTTCCCTTTTCAAGGCAGTACGGAAATGGATTCCTTTTAGCATGCTTCATGCTTGAAAAGGTTACAGTGGCCTTTCAAAATACCACACACTGTGCATTCTGTGTAGCATTAATGACTTAGAGGATGCACTGATACTTTCTAGTACATCTTAACCTTTTAAAATTGGGCCTTCATTGTCTTACCTTAATAAGCAGTTTGTTCACCTTATGTCATTTATGTCTCACAAAGGCCACCCTGGCTGAAAATATACATTAGATGTAAAACCACTTGTCTTGCGTGTGTAGTTAAGCACACGTAACAGCGGAGCAACGGAATCAAATAAAATATGCTTATCTTCTCCTCCCATTATTTCTCTCCGCTGTGACTAAAGCTTCCCGATAATCCCAGATGAGCAGCTCCCTGGCTCTTCACCGAACTCCTTTGAACCGCAGGGTAAGAGGGCACCAGCAAAGGTGTGGGATTTTATTCACTGCACAGAAGTTGAGCGGCCAGTGCAAGCACACCGGCTCTCTGGGAAACCGGGAGGGCAGGAATCAATAAGAAATCAACAGTGATTAATGCTGTTTGACAATCTTTTACATTAATCATGCTTCCATGCTCTTGAGAACGTGAAATGGAAAATCTATAGTCATAAAAGTGTAATTGGGAACACTCTTCCTATGAATGAGGGATAGAAAAATCTTAAAAAAAATGTTTAATTATTAAATGTCTAATTTTAAGTGAAGCACACAATAGCATTTTCTTATTCAAAGAATCCTCCCTGCCTGCTGCAAGCAAAGCCTGCCAGTTTAGCAATCTTTGTGTGATCCCTCAACTCCACCATTAACAACCTGATAAAAGAATTTATAAAAACACACACCTAGCAGAAGTTAAAATACAGCCATAACAAGGAGTCAATTACTCTTTCTAGAGAACAAGCTACGAGATGCCACGGAAAGCAATGATGTCTTCATTAGCTTTTACAGTAAACATCCCTCTTGGAAAGCAGCCTTTATGATCCACCAAGGGCAATAAAGATGTCTTTGCAAATTGATGAGACAGATACTTTAGAGGTATAATTTCCGCCAGAGCTAGTGGCACACAGGAAATAATATTCTCTAAAATCATACAGAGGAAAAAAAAAATACTCACCGTTATCATGACAAGTTCACACTTGTAACAAAATTAGGGTCGAGCACAAAAGGACTTTAACGACCTTATGAAAGAGTGAGGAGAGTTTCTGCCCAGGGAAGGTGGGTCGAGGCACCTGGCGGGGAAGGTCTGTTGGCACAATGTGAGCTGGGTACCCACGGATCCAGCTGTACCCTGAATTCTGACCTGTAACCATGACAAACATTCTCTACAACAGCTTTTCACCATTAACCGTGGGGAGTTCCTGAGTGATACAACAGAGGAGATGAAAGCAAAATAGAAAGAAAACAAGGAGCATCTGATATACAGCAAAGCTGATCTGAGATTCTCCTTGCACGAATCAGATCTGATGCTGACCAACCACATTATACAGAAAAGCCATTTTTGAGCAAGAACTGAGTTACCAGAAGCTAAAGAAATTAAATTTCCAGATCTAAACCTGCAGCCTTAAAACTGAATTTTATCCAAAGCAAGAGACTTGTGCTAGCATGGACATACAAAATGCCTTTAAAGGAAAAGTATGTAGGAATAAAGAGCTCAAGAAGAACACCTCTGTTATGAAAGGCACAATTGCTTTAAAAACATAGCACCGGAAGCAACTGAAAAGCAGTAGCATGGGTAGAACCGGGCACAGACAAGCAGAACAAAACTCAAATTCCTTCCTTATCTTTTCTTGCTCCAACTACTCGTTATGAGTGTTTCCAAATTGCATTTTGGGGCACTTGGACCACCTGGGACGGGACACCCACCGCACAGCCCTGCGGCCCCTGAGCCGCTGCGTTTGTCGTGAGCGGAACCGAAGCATTTAGTCGCTGTTTCTGTCACAGCTTTGCTGCCAAAGCAAGAATACTGCACCCTAAAATGTGACATTTCTCTTAAAATGAGCTCCTTTGAGTAAAGCCTTTATAGAGAGGAATGGATTCACCTTAACAGCTCTCCCTTGCAAGGATCCAGAAGGCCCATACGCCCTCCCGTTCCCTTCCCACCGCACTCCACACACACTGGATGAGCCAACACAGTTTTGCAAGATGTATTGCTTAATTATTAACTTTGATGTTGGCAATTAGGGTGTGTTTGAAAGAAGATAATGAATATTTTTTCACATGAAAGCACCACCTTTTTAGTCTAGCAAACCTCTATGCGAACTATAATTGATAGTTTGGTTTAACGTGGAATATACCTGCTGCAATTATGGGGTTTTATTGCTCTACGTTACTGCACTTTGCACAAAAAATATTTTCATTATCATAAATTCCTTTGCTAGCAGACTGCTTAGGATGGGAGCAGAAATGAGCATCAGCTTCTCCAGTGCTCGAAATCTCGGTTTATTCCTTGCAACAGAGCAGCAGAGGAGCCCTCATATGGACTGTTATGCCTGACTTGCTAAAAACCCGCAAAGGACCTAGGACATCTGCAAGGGCTTTACTTAGTTCCCCATTCCGAGGTGCTGCGCATCTGCTTGTACCTTACACAGAGAACACAAAAAGATGGAGATCTTTCTATGGAGAAGAGGGAGAAACCGAGGCAGAGAGCGTGTACATGATTTACGAAGAGTCACAGCTGTTTTGTTGAGGAGCTGAGGGTCAAACCCTCTCAAAAGTGCCTTCAAACCACCTTTTGTTCCCGGGACCCCAAGGAGCAACAGTTTGCCCATGAGATGAGGAGCAGCAGTGCTCACTGGGATGCTGCTCAGCCTGACCCGACTCCATCCCGCAGCCAAAACAACAAGATTTCAGCTCCAGGGTATCGATGGCTATTACCTGGACTGGAAACGCTAACTGAAGCAGGCTTTTCAGCTCACTGACAGATCAGCTTCTTCCTCAGCTCCAGGAATGAGCCTGCAAGGACGCAGAGCAGTATCAGCTCCTCTGTACCCCAGGGCATGTCCCAGGGCTACCACATTCCTTGGCCAGCAGGTCTCTGAAGGCATCATTAATTCTCTCTCTGCAGTAGCCCAAGGCACAGCGCAAGCTACTGTTCATGGCATGAGACGTCTTCCCCTTCTCTTGGAAAAACACCATTTCTCAGATGAAAACTGCACTTCACCACTTGGCTCTCCCACAGCTGCAACACGGTGTCAAACTGGATTCCCATTTTATCTGTGGTTCCTGCCTGCAAAAGGGGAAAGCAGCTCTTCGGGACAGCACGGTCTTACGGGAAGCCAGTTCTCAAGCCAGAAACCCATCTAGGGTCCCTGACCCTATCCCCTAGGCCAGCTTTCCGCAGGATGGCCCTGTAATGACAGGTCACGCGTTCTCACCGAGTCACTGGACAGGAACCCTGTGATCCCACCACCACCACCACGGCCATTTGGCAGCACCTCTTCTGAGACCACTAGTGACTTCTTAGCATGTCCTCAGCCAAGATCAGACCACTGTTGACCAGAAAATACCTTGCCCAGACATAAGAGAAGTTATACACCCATTCTCAGGAGACAAGACACTTATTCAAGTTGAATGGGAGAAAACATGAGGAAAGTTCACAGAGAGTCTCAAGGTTTAGACATGGCAGCAAACATTTTGCAAAGCTCCTTCTGGGCTGTCACCCCGTCCTTTGCATGCCCAGCAATGTACATTCACCAGCTCCCCATTTAGGAAGAGGATCTACCAACCGAGAGTTGCATTCCGTGCTCTAATCCAGAAAGCAAAACCACAGGAACGGGCGTTTCTCAGCATGAGATTTATACCGAGTTATTTTAATACCAGGGATGGTTCTCCAAGGCAGCAGAGCCCCACGGCTCCAGCCACACTCTGCCAGCCCACCAGGAGCAGCAGGAAGGCTGGTGCAGCCATCGCAGCTTCTGCAGGACTATCCCAAACCCGGCTCAGAAAGCAAAGCGCTTGCTCAGCCACACCAACAGAGCCTGCGGAAATTTGCCCAGCCTCAGCAGTGTTTGAACATGAGGTGCGCAAAGCTGCTAAACAATAAAGATAGACTTGCTCTAAAAAAAGTCTTGGGGGAAACGTCAAACTTCACTTTATTAGCACTTAAATAAATTTAATGCTATCTATAGTTGCAGCTCTAACTATAGCAACAGCTGAGCAACCCTGCAGAGTTGCATTTTAAGACATTCCTTAACTAGAAACAATTTGCATCAAGCTGTGTAAGGTGCTGCTTCTTACCAAGAACAGAAAGGTAATTTGCGCTTTTCCCCTCCTTGTACTCTTTAATTTCCCAGGAGGTTAAAAGACTCACCCGGCCATTAATATAATGATACCACTATGTTTGCAGAATTGCCGTAGATCATTAGAACAGCTGTGCCAGAAGTACAAGTTTCCTGAGTTTTATCCTAAACCTCTGCCTCTGCTCACCTTAAAAAGGACCATGAAAGAATCTCACGGTATTCCTGACAGTAAACAAGCCTATCACGCGTATGCCAAAGCAACTCATGCCACTTTTAGGATCTAAACCTTTGTACCCTGCACTGAAGACAGACTACATTATACACAAGTGATGGTTCCACGTGTCCACTGCACACCCTGCGAAGGATGACTTCTTTTCAAATGCCCCTTTCCACTTTACACTTGTTGCAGCTGCAGCCCAGATACAATTTTTCCACAGTGAATTGGGCCCTAATTACTGAACAGTTTGTGAACAACTGCCCCTAAAATGTTAACAGCTGAAATGATGATAACAATAATTCTGTTTGCAGTTATAATGGCCCCTCATTAGAGCCGCTTAATTAAATATTTTCCAAAACTATCCCAGAAAAAGAGCCTGTTCTCTCAACTGTAAAAGCCGAATCCAAAGCAGCCGCAAGGAAACGGTGGCTTTTTCCAGCTGAACTATCTCCTATGGCCAAGTACGAGGACTGACCTCACACACATCCCTAACACGGCAGAATTTGCCATCATTAATTCGTTCATTCAATAGGAAAAGATGCTTCAGGTCTTCATGAGCATATTCCCCCATGAGCGCTGCACCATAAATTAGAAATGCTTAAATCTTTCACACTTATTTAGCCTTTATGTTATCTCTCCACCCTGCCTTTGTAGGATGAAGCAATAATTTAGCCTTCTCCCACAACCGAGTCAAAAGGAAAAAATGTTCTTCCTTTAACATAAGCATAGCAGGATAAAGTGGGAGTTTTCTTTTATATAAATGTTTACAGCATAAGTGATGTTATGGCACTCGTTATCCCACCTTCCCAGATCCTCAATCCTTTGCAGAGCCACATCCTCTTAATCACATACCAACAAACTAGAGTCCTCACACTAACTTCCACCCCATGCAAAGGAGACTAAATAGGGATAACACATCACTACTTGTTACCTAATTAAGACTTAATGGCAAACCACCATTGGTTTACTCCAACACAAGCAGCTGTATACAAGCAGAGAGTTGGCCTAGGAAAGCAAACACAAACTTGTGATCTTGCCATTCATCACTAAAATATCTTGAGTCCCACTGGTGAAAATCAGACAATTCTTGCCATTAAACACACATAAAAAAGCACTTTAGCAATGCTTCACAGCTTACACTGGGTTGCTGACTTCTATTAAGTGTAAAAAGGAAAAGATCAGGATTATTTTTTATACGTGTCCCCAAGCATCTGCTGTCAGGGCAGGACGGGTCTTTAGTCTGACCTGGCAGATGTGCAGACAGTATCACATGGATTTAACTTTGCTGTATCAATGCAGTTGGCAATTTAACAGGGCCAGGAGAGAACAGCTGTGCCTCCCGGACAGGAGCATCCCTGGCACATACTGCTGGCATAAGACTTCACCTTAGTGCTTCTGGAGTAAAAACCACGTTCAGGGAGCTGGCAGACTGAAGGATGACAGATACACCCTTTATTTTTCCTTCTTTTATTGGTGCACTGACTCATGGCAGGGCACGCAATAAGCTGGGGAGATGGCTTAACAGAAGGATGCAGTGGGAGTCTATGGGGAACTGATACTAATCGGACTCCCCAGGAGATGCTGCACAGGCTGGGGGAAGGAGAAACACATATTATCTGACTCAACTGTAGGATGCAATTCTTGGGTATTTTTATTGCAAATCCACTCTGTTTCCAAATCCACAGAATATAAGGGGGCGAACGTAAGTGAAAACTGCCTGAGCTGGTTCTAGGAGCATTGCATCTTCACTAGCCCACAGTTGTTCTGGTATGAATTCATTCTCCTCTTCCTTTTTGGGGTGAACCCAACCCCAAATGAGTTATAGTACTCCTGGCACACGAGGCAGGTGTCCCTTTTCATTACTGCTGTTGCCAGAATCGCGATGTCTTCCTGGGCAATCAATGACGTTCCTTGTTTGCCCCCACACTTGCTTTCCTTCAGGTCTTTGCAAAGCTGCTGTTAAAATCCATTTTTATGAATGAATACTTTCCAAAGTGCTATACATAGCAGCAGGGTTAAAGCATCCATTGAATTCTCAGATAGGCACTTGGAGGCAACATGCAAAACGCACCATAATCCCTGAAGGGGATTACACCTTAGCGGCCTGACTAAAAACAAGTTGCCAGCTTGATTATGCATCACAGAAAAGGTCCATCCTGCTCTACTAGTCTGAGAAAGAAGAGAAAAAATAAACACACACACACAAAACAGACTCGCTTGGACAGGTCTTAATTCATTTTTATCTCTTCTCCAAATACAACTTCAAAATATTTAGGGTCTTCCTGCCACCTACGTAAGAAATAATCAACTGCAACTTTTCAAAAGCCATAGCTGTATTATCTTCAATTCGAACTCCAAATCAAGGCCATTTTAATACTCAAAAATTGTCAAACCCCAACATAAAACTGCCCTTAAAGCACAGAAACATCTGGTTGGGAATTAAAGCAGAAGGACATTCAGCCAGGGCCGAGAGGTCAAAACCAATAGCTTTGCTGTGATTTTATTTTGGCAAGATCTACATTAAAAGCCTTCACTGAAACCAGTAACAACTTCCTGAAGTACGAGGAAGATATACAGAGCCATAAGCCAGAAAAACAAAGCAAAGGTGCTAAGAAAAGGAGTGTCTAGAAGGAGCCGACCAGAGAGGAGAGAAAGCTGTTGGGACGGGGATGGGGAAGGATTTTGCAGCTCAGCCAGCACAAAGAACGAGTCCATGCCCAACACGCTCAGAGATGCTGCACAAAGCAGATCACAAAGCCCACAGAGGTGGAAAGAGGTCCCACAAGTCTGCAAGAGACAGCCCAGCTATTAACAACACACCCCCCCGAATTTGGGGCACAGACACATGCATGAGATCTAACTAGATCTGAGCAGAGCTGCTTTTCCTGCAAACTCTGTCAGGCAAACATCTGTCAGAACGTCTCAGTTGTTTAATCACATAAAATGTTTCCTCTTCATTTTTTGGCACCTTATACTGAAACAGTCTATTGCAAGATGTCTCTGTATCATGCTCTATCAGTGTAACGCAAAAGAAAAGCTGCTTATAAATAAGAGAGGCACAGTTTGAGCCTGATATGAGATTTTCATGTGCTTGCTAGCAGTCAAACATACCAAACAGCAGAATAATTGCAAATAAAGCATGAGCATATGCAAGGACCAGAGAAAGAGCCCCTGAGCAGTTCTGCACCGTGCTTTAATTTCCTCAAACATTATCTTTCTAACGAACTGGGAGTATGATGAATGATCACCTTCCTTCGCCTGGCCATGTTAGGACTGTTTCCACTGCCGTCTGTTGTTTACTGTTTCTGGCCACCTGAATATCAATTTTTTTGCAAAACAGCACTTATTCAATATTGATCCTAACACCAGCAAAAAAAAAGCAGAAGAAGGGAGAAATACATCCCCACAAATTACTGCTCTTCGCCTCCAACTCAAGAATATAGATTATACATATTGAAGATCCTGCCAAGTACTGATTTCATGGATATGTTACAGGGTAGACAGGAAAGCAGTGAACAATGCCCCCTGCTCCTCCAACTCCTATGCAGAATTTGAGATTGGAAACCAGAGATCAGTCTCAACAGCACTAGTAAAGGAAACAGCAGAAACACCCAACAGCAAGTGGTTTCACTAACACACCACCAAGTTCTTCTAGAAGCCGTCTCCTCTTTAAAATGAGCAAAGTTTAATTGGAGATTGAAAGCGGGACGGGGGGAGAAGAGCTGGTTCCAACTGGGGAGGCTGATTTGGTTTTCCAAGGAGCATCTCCGTGTGAAAGACTCCTGCTCCAACGCCTGCCCAGCCCAGCTGCAGCCACAGCCACCAGAAATTAGCTCCAAAATAACCGCAGAGCAAATTGATCACAATATCTTCTTCCTCACTGATTAAGGCCCTACTAAAATTCAGCAAACTGGGGGGAAGGGACAAGCAGAATACCAACAATGGGTCAAATTATCCTCATTGTTTAATGTCTGCCTTTCTTCCAGCTTTTCATACTACCACGCTGCTTCCTCAATGCAAAGAAGCATTCTATTTTTATGGCTTTAGGCAGCACATTATTTCTCCAGGCCCATCATCAGAAATGCGCAGTACTGGGGAGCAGCCACGCACCCAACGCGATGTCCTCAGGACCCCCAGCCCTCCTCTGGCCCCTCCTGCTCCTCACCCTGGCACGGGCTCTTCTCTCCCACGCTCAGACGCGTTTGTCTCTTCAGCTTTCTCCCTGTCTTCCCTTCATCTCTACGCTCATCGAACATGCTTTTAACAAACCACTTGAGATCCTCACAGCCAGGCTGCATCTAAGGTTTGCTGATTCCTTCTGCGTGAGATTTAAAGAACAGCTTTTCCTACCCAGCCACACGCAGCAGCTCCCACCCAGGGACCGCTCATCTCATGACTCAATTACAGCACGTTCCCCAACCTCGACAAAGGCATCTTGCCCTGCTGATCCTCACTCAGAAAGCTGAGGAGAGAGGCCCTTATCCTAGCTAGAGACTTCAACTGCACATCCATCCATATAATCCTCCATACCTTTCTACTGAACCAGTTGTTTGGCTTCAGAACCAGGGTCTTTCCCACCCATTCTTGACCATCACCTCCCAAGCCTGTCTGGAAGAGCTGATTCCCACCTCTAAGCTGCTCACATCATCCATGAGCCAAGCAAACCAACCAATCTCTGGGCTTTTTCACATAGCAAGCCCCTCCATAAAGTTAAAGGAAAACATCTGGAAAGCAGCTCCCCTCCTCATACTTTAAGAGTGCTTTGAGGTGTCTGAAAGAACCTTCAGCCGCCTCCAGCTCCTTCAGGTCTCCGCTGATGGTGCCAACAGACATGGTTGGCCTTGGCTCTCCTGCAATAACAGACATCTCTTTGGAGTTGGGACCATCGCACACCTCGGAGCACCTCCACAGGATACTCTTCCAAAATCCACTGGAGGAACAGCTGCATCCCAAGGCTTACACTGCTTTCTAACAGTACAACAAAAAAATACACATGCATTGTGGAGGAACCCTGCCAGACAAGCCAGTTTTGAAGATAACCACTATCTTTTACACAACCCACTACTTTTTACAAAACCGGGCCTGTCTGCATTTTCCACTGCAGACTGATTCTGGAGACGGTGGAAGGAAGGAAGGTCACAGCACACCCTGTGCTGCCCAAGAACAGCCCAAACTAGTCAAGCTTTGCTATTTCACTAGTGCTCCAGCAACACTACTTCTGAGCAATTCATAGCCATGGAGTCTTTTTTTATCCAGGCACCCCAGAGTAATTTGCAGACCTAAACCACTGCATTACTTGCCTATTATTACTAGATACAAACTCGTCTAAGTTAATGACGACACAAGAAGCCTTGTAAGCTCTCCTTCCCTCCACATACATCTTTCCTACAGCCACACTATTTCTTTTCCTTTTTAGAAGTCCATTTGCTGCAGACACACACTGGCACACAAATTTTGAAGTCCCCATCCCAGCAGCTTTCTTGGGACGTGGCTGGTCAGCCACATTCAACAGCGGTGACTGAACACAACCCATTGCACATCGTGAATAGCAGTGTCTGAATAGGCCCACAGGTCTGCTTCATCAACAGTCTGCTTAATTACAGCAGAAAGGCTCATTTATAATTCCCTTTTAAAATGTAACTTTTCCACTTTTGTAGGTTTTTTTTACCTTAAAACATTAGTATAACTGGGTTAACATCCATGAAGAATAGGCAGTTAGTTTTATGGATGAGATTAGCTAACAAGCTTGAACAGGTTTTATGTTTAACTTTCAGCTGATCTGGACTTAAGTCATTTACTTAGTCTCTGCTGCAAGACACTCATTATTTCACTGTGTACAATTCTTTTCTTTTTTCTTTCAAGTCATACTTGAAGTACCCATTAATTATTTGTGGTCTGTCAGAAGCTGTAATACTAACCTACTAATGTTAATGAGAGAAATACAGCACGTACAATAATTATCTGCCACTTTATGTGCACTGAAATGAAAGTGAGCAGGCTAACTTAAGCCTGAAAGCCTGTTTTAACTCTAAATTTGAAAACGGAATTTGATGGTGCATGATTAAACCTCAAATTCTGCAATTTGCACAGGCATTACTGGAGCAAGAGCATGTTAACTTTATAACAGCATGAAGTTTTATGAAATCTCCCTTGAAGAAAAAAATCAAGCTTAAAAAAAACCTACTCACTGTAAAACACCGTTTTCCTCTCCTTGTACAAATCTTTATGATTTACTTTTGAGTCAATAACTCACTAAAATTAACAAGATGAAATTATGTTTTGACAAGTTCCAGTGCTGATGAACAGATTTTCAAATCACGAATCCAGCTTCACCTCATTTTTCCACCACAGCTGACAGTCGAGAAGTGAATCATTCATTCCTTCTGGCCTTTGTGTATTTTATCAAATGGGAACAAATAACTTCAGCTCCCTCAAGTAATTTCATAAAATGCCAAACTTAATGTTCTTTCGCACTTTAATAAAATTAAGTTCTATAGGAAAGAAAACATCCGTCAAGCCAAGCTCAACCGTTTTGACCATCTGTTGCCATCAGATCAACCTAACCAAAACACATCTACTATACATAATCCCGCCACTCAGAATACATATAAAATATACCACTGGATGAGCTTTGCACCGTTCCCCGGCAGTGTACAAGGTTGTCTTCCACATAAGGCTTGGGTCCCACCCCACCAACCAGATGGGTATGATGGCTACACATCATTCAGTATAAATAAATGAGCTTATTTGTCCCTAGAGCAAAGGAGCTGAAGCAATCAGGATACACCCAGAGGCCAGGCACATGCAAGTAGAACATGCCCAAAATTTAGTGGAATTAACACAGAGGAGCTTTGAAGAGCTTCTGAAAGAGGCTGAACAACCAGGACAGCAGCAAGAATGGTCCCAGAAAATACAGACCTGAGACTCCAAGGGAAGACAAAGCAAGGACCCTTTCTAGGTTGAATGCTATTTAGAAAGAGTGAGCAATTAAACTGTTTTCCCTGGTCAGTTCTCTTCTGTGCTGAAGAAAGGGCACAGAGAGATCTCCAGCTTTACTGTCAACCTCCCCTCCTCAGCCAAACAGCTGAGAGGAACGCAGATTTTGGGTAACTGCTCAAAAATAAGTCCCTCTCTGGGAAGTTGGATAACTCTCAGTTTCTGCTTTTTCCCAGTAAACCAGAGCTGTCAGGATGCCCGCAAGCTCCTTCCACACAACAAAACTCCAGGGAAAAATAAACACCAAATTTTCATCATAGCCGCTGACAATCTTCAGCAATTCTACCAAAGCCAATGGAGAACAGAGAACACGATCCCTGTGATAATACATCACATCCATAAAACCTCTAGTGTTGTGTACAGACTGTTTTTAAAGTGTTTAAATGTGGCACCTGAGGTACTATCCTGTCCCTGCTGAAGTCAGCAATGCCAACGGGCTCCACGAGCTCCTGCATCCTGCAAGGACAACACCCAAGGTCAGGCATTGTGTGAGCTTCAAGGATGCCGCCTCCTCCTCCTCCCCAAAATTGAGCATCTCCTCCCCTTGCGCCTCTCCCAGGAGCAGCACCTACTGGAGCCACCCAACAGCCAAAGAGGCTGCTCTGTGTGCAGCTGCAAACCTTTTATTTATTCTCAAAAATTCAACCAACACAGCTGTGTGATCTGAAATATGACTCAGTGGAGTTAGCATCTCACTGCAGGCAATCACATTTATTATAATAAATAACTATAAATAAATAATGAGGTTGCTTAACAGGGACACGGGTAACCAGTCTAGACAATCGTGGAGGTGACGTACTCTGCACTGGAATGTCCTCCAGGTTTCGACAATAAGTCTTGATTATAAATATAATTTTTTTTGTTAAAAAAAGCAGAGCAATGATTGCTTATTTAAAAACACCGAAGTCTGCTTCTCAGCATTGCTGGCAAGCACCCAGCAAGTTTAGCTACTAACTCCTCACTCTCCAGTTAGTCTCCACCACTCCACCATGCAGAATTTCTCATCATTTACTACCACATAAACAAAATGTCCTACTTGGGGCAGTAAATGATACTGCTCCACCAACAGGCTGACCTACCCATGGTGCGAGAGCACCCTGCAACCATCACGGCGGTGCCTGCATAGGGGAGCACAGCCCTTCCCCTCCCCTGGCATCACGCTGCCTGCCTGATGGCAAAAAGCAATGGCCAAACTAATAGCTGGAACATGTGACCTTAATTAATTAGCAGACCTAGTGGAAAATGCCAACTCTGCATTGTCACTGCCTGCTTTCAAGAACCCTCTGCCTGCGTCAGCAGTACAGATCCGCTGGGTCCATTAACGTTTGCTCCGGGATAAGGACAGATGATGCAAGAGTGGCTTTAGCAACCTGGTGCAAGAAAGGCAAGGTCTGAGACAAAGGAGTAACCTCCTGTGAAGTGGTTTGTGGTAAAGACCTTCCCTCTCCATATGCACTTCTCTGATGACTGTGATGGGCTCTAGGAGAAAGCCACCAAGAACAAAGCTAAAGCCAACTGGAAAGGGAGAAGGAGCAGGTGGCCGCCTGCCACCTCACCAATCAGCAAAATCATTCCCTTCAACTGCACCATGAAATAATTCCTCACTTCTTCCTGTCTCCCTCTAGCTGCCTTCTTTCATCCAGGAGCTCACTCCATTTAGGCCACAAGAGCTGTTTGGCACAAGTAGGGACAGCTGGGAAAGCAAAGGAAAAACAGACCTGTACCTTCACCCACAATTCCAAAATCCTAGAGGCAGCTGCAACAAGCGATACTCCTCTGGAGGAAACACAGAAAAAAATCCCAAACAATTTCTTATTCTGTAAAAATATCCCTTGCCCTCAAACATTCCTGCAGTTACAACCAATTTCAATAATAAACTTTATCAATACTTGGCACCACTCTTCAGGAAAAGATCTCCCCTTGTCCCCCAAAGCAGTGCATCTGCCCTTGGAGGAAAAGCCCAGCACTCAGAACTTCATAGAAGCAAATTCTGCAAGCAGCAGCTCTGCTAATGTTCGCATGATGGCCACGAGGAGCTTGATCACGGCTTAGGTGCACATCTGGCTTGCAGGCCAGGTGCACTTTCACATGGCTACTGTTTCATCAGGTAGGTCCTAATGTTTGCTGAAAATCTTGTGCATCAAAGATGAAAACCCAGTATCACAGCTGCTTTGTGGGATTTCCATTTTTATTGCCTTATTAGGGAATGAAATATCTTTTAGTTTAGCAACTGCGTGTTAAGCTTTTCTTAAAGTACTGTTATTGTTACCACCTCTAAACCATTAAGACACATCGAGATGCTGTGTTAAGCCTGTTTTAGATACATATAATAAATAATAAAATAAATCCCGAATGAGCTATCCTTTTTCAGGGGACACAACCTTACCAACTTCAGCTCCTCCAGGACCACAGGCAGTCCTGCAATTTAAATGTGAATTCGCCCTCAAATTTTCCACCTTTTTTTTTTTAAGATCAAGTTCCTTCAGTATCCACCACACGTTGGATTTATAATGCTAATCAAACTTCTCCAGGTACAGACGGAGTTTATAAATCAATCCTGGGTAAAATAAATACATCAACCAATCTTGGTACAAACATTCCTGCCTCTGATTAAGTTGAATTCCAGGCCTGTGCCGCATGCATTTCAAAAGGGTGAAGCGGCAGGGAACACGCACGCTCTCCCCGCATAGAGCACAGCACATTTGCATCAATGTGACCTCCAAGCGACAATGCCTGGGCAGGTGGCAGGATGAGAGCCTGAGTTATTATGCAAAAGTGCAACTCGCTTTGCTGTTCCTTCGTGCCTCCTCACCCACGCAGCCGGCGCCAGGTGCAGAGCTGAAGGTTCGGCTGTGAATTCCCTGCTCCAGGCGCTGGGGTGACTTGGGCACACAGCCCCACACCGAAGGGCCCAAACTGCCCCCTCTGAGGCTCTTCGGATGCTCCAAGATATAAATAGGTGCCCACAACACCAGCTGTACTTTCCTGTTTTATGCTAACTACAGGCACCTATAAGAAGCGATCAATAGCAGTCTGTGCCATACCCTAAGAACCCTAAAATACTAAGTGCAGGAACCATCACAGACAAGACACTACGGCATTTATATAGGCTGAACTCCTCTATCAAAAGCTATTTATACGCTAACTCAGCAAAGCCGAAGCATTCATCTGCTAAGAAAAACAGCTGGGTGGTTTACACAGGACAGAGGGCAAGAACTTTGCAAAAGTACGAGCGGCTGTGCTGCCCGGTTTCAGGTGCGGCTCTACACCGAGAAAATGCATGAAAGCTGCATCTAAGCATCCCTGCATAGGGAATATAAGAGCAGAGGGGCATGCCAACCCAATGGGAAGAAGAAATTTCTAACCTTGAAATCATCTTGATTATACCCATTTTAGCATGATGCTAATGCCGGGGTGACCAACTTGCCGTGCAAAGCCCATGGGCACAGAAGAGGGCCCAGAGCTGTCCCCACCAGCCCAGGGGAGACCCTTCTCATCCACCCACTTGGGAGCCAGAGGAACAAAGTCTCCTCTGACTGCATCCCTCCCACCCATGGCAGTCTGGACCCACTGTGATGCCAACACCAACCTCCTCAGTTGTGCCACAGCACAAAGTCTTGATTAGTTGCCATTGATGCCTTAATTTATCATCCTTTAAAGAGAGTTGAAGCATATATTATTTATCTGATAGGCTTCACTTAAGCAGACAACAGTTGTTGTTGTAGTAGAGATGGTTTAAAGAGAAGTACTGCCCTCATTAAATGAGAACACCATGGTCCAAATCTCTGCCTTCAGTTCCACAGTGAAATCCCCTCTCTTCCATCATGGACATTATATGAGTGCCAATTAAAAAGTGAAAGCAGAATGCGACGCAATACTAAAGCAATTAAACAGGAAAAAAAGTCACGAGAGCAGGGTGAACAGTCTATTGGGGGAAAAAAAATAGTCCTTTAAAAGCAACAGTAAAAAACTGCAGGTACCAGATTTGATTTTAGGAAAATGTTAGCAATGATACATATGCTCAGTTGAGTTGCTGAGAGGAGTTAGTTTAAAACAACAACAAAAAAAAGTTTAAAAAATACGCTTAGAAAGCAATAATATAGTTCTGGTTTATGTACTGTCATTCTCCTACACTGCTGCGTTACAGAATGCTTCAGAGATCACAAAATGCTCTCCCATCACCAAAATGAAGCCCAGCAAATTGCTAATGATAACAGTTAGAGCGAAATGTGGAAACCCAGTTCTAAAAATGAAGAATGTCAAAAAACTGCACGCTTGCTTACCAGCCCCAGCCAGGCAGCCGGGTGCTGTGCACAAGCTCGTCCTCCCCGCGGACGGCTCCGCAGAGCGGGGCAAAGCAGGAATCACTCATTACGAGTATTTAAGGACGATGCAGTGACATTTCTTTGTAAGGCTGGAGCACTTTGTAGGTATCAGACTGGCTTTTAACCTCGCACCCCATGACAGAACTCTAATTAGAGTTTTGTGGTCACAGCATTAACCACGTTAAAAACAGCTGACACTGCAAAACCCCGCTCTTATCACTAATGCTAACCGAATCCTCGTCTTCAATCAGGTTATGACGAAGACAGTGCGGGGCATGAATTATCTCCTTTTCGGTGAGGCTGCAACTCTGGGGAATGAGGATCTGTTCTATCAACGGGACGGGCACCGCTGTCTGTAACAGGGATGAGCTGGGCCACGAAACCATCACCCCCGCAGAGCCTGCGATATACGAGATGGGGAGTGTGCAGATTTTGGCTACACAACACCCAGACTGGGCAGCACCAGAGATCAAGCCAAGATCAAATTCAGCAGCACCTCAGCACACAGAGGCTGTCACAGCATCCCCTTTGACGTTTCCGTGACCTTCGAGGCCTCCAGGAGCAAGCTGAGGATGAGATGCCGAAGGCACAACAACCAGCACAAACTCCTTCCCCGGTAGTCCAGGCTCCTGGTGACCTTGTTGCCATGCTACAGCTCCTGGAATACTCTAATTTCAACACAAAACTGAGGGCCTCCAAAGTTACATCTTCTAAAAGCTTATCTTTTGCTCTTGACTAAAAAGAGACCCCAAAGTAACTTTCTAAACCAAAGGCAAGGAAAGGGTTAGATGATCTATGTGTTACACAGGTTTTAAACTGTCCAAATTTTTGTGCAGCTGGTAAGAAGAAGGGGGGTTTGCCCTGAATTAGCTAAAAATTCCTAGACTTTTACAAAGGTTTACTAGTAAACTCAGCTACCTATTGATCACTGAACCTTTCAAGTTTGCACAAACTTAGAATTTCAATATCTCCTCCAAGTATCAAGAAGGAACTCCAAACCAAGGCCAAGTCTTAACGATCCCAAATAATGTTATTTTAAAAATGTGCTATTAAATCACTGGTATTAAAATACTGTCAGTGAAGCACTTTCAGGTACCCTGTGGGTATCTCTAGCACCAACGAGTGCAGAAACAGATATGACCAGACAACAAAGACAACTGAGGAGCTTTGGGATGCCCAAATGCACAAGCTCATCCTTTAATCCAAATTTTGTTCTGAGACTCTAAGACACACAAATTTAATGGGATTTACTCGCTCATCCTCTAAATCTCAGGTTTACTCATTTCATTTTGACAGCCTCCACTCCGAGCTTAAAACCCGTGACACGGAGCGCTACAACAGCCTTCAGATGAACTCGTTTTCAACTCACAAGCTGAGAGCAAGAAAACACACAGCCCCTCAGGTCATAAAACCTCCGCTCAACAAACAAAAACCAGCAAGATGCAGGTCGCTCAATTCAGGGAAATAATTCCCACCCCAGGAGGTCGGAGAAGGTGCAGCTCCAGACATCGCAGACAACCCTTGCTGGGTCAGACGGGTGAACAGGCAGCCAACTGCAACAAGCAGGTAATCATCGTGGGGAAAATATGGTATTTCCAAAGCTAAGCAGAGGCAACACCTTCTGCTGGCAGGCTGTGGTTAATGCAGGTGCCAATATATAGGTAACAGTAAGTAAAATTGTCTGTAGAGACCAGCTCTTTGCTGTCCAGGAGTAGGTGGATGCCCTGCGGTGCAGCACACGGGACTGTCCTGCTCCAGCTCCATCGGGAAGGGAAACAAGGACAGCAACCCACTGCTACCACCAACCTTCTGGATTTTAATTAAGCAGGAAGAAAAAGGCTAAAACTCTATGCGGAAAAACTGCCTGCTGGTTTGCTTCTTACAGTCAGTCATTCCTAGAGCACCTGACTGTCCCCTCCAAATTTTTTTTTTTTAATCTTGCTGTACAAAATGTCTTTTTCTTCTCCGGGAGGCTGGAGGAGCATCTCGCAGGAAGGATGACCAGATTTCACAATACGTGGTTTTGAAGGTTGGTGTTAAATTTGACAGTGTAGCTCCAAAGTAATTGTGACTAACCACTAAATCACCACGTGTAATGGGTTCTTCTGAACATTTACAGCTAGCAGTTCCATTATGCTCTAATCTGGAAAACATCTAAACGACTCTCCACAAAAATTAGAGGGGAACATAAACGTCTTGATAAAAACAAGATTCCAGAGATATTCCACTTAACCACAGCGACTTCTATAATATAATGTCTTGTGCAGTAACATCCATTACAGTGCAGCCATTTGCTATTTGATTTTTAAACCCATGCTTCAAGACATCAATCTAGTGTGCATCGAGTCTACGTGAAAGGTGAAACAATGAAGAACAAACCTCCAGGACAGTGCTGGGAGCTGCAAGGAGGAGTGAGCGGTCCAAGGGAGGCGAGCAGCACCAAGAGCCTGCCTGACAGCCGTGGATGGAAACTCCAAGTTGCCCTTGTGCTCCTGGATGCTCATCCCTGAACTCCATTTGACTCAAAACCTCTCAGCCCATAGTAAAACAAACACTGTGCTGTAAGAAGTGTCTGTCTGCCCTTGTTCATCTTATAAATAATACAATTAGCTAAGCACACAAGAAGCAAAAGAGGGAAGCATTACTGATTCATTTCATTTTCCTGGAAAAGCCTGAACTGTGGTTAAGTGGAGGACAAGCTGAAATTTTCCATTAGTGAGGAAAAAAAAAAAAAGCTTGTTTACAGAGAGAAGGGAAAAAATCCCTCAGGTTAGTGTTCAACTACAGCAACAACGAATTTTACCACAAATCTCTGCTAGGCAGATACTCACCCTGCTCCCAGCCCCAAGGAGCAGTGGAGCTTACAAACATGCTGCTCTTATTTAACACAAAAACCATGCAGAAAACAAAAACCCGTAAGAGAATCCCAATCTTCAAACAGGGAAGGGAACAGGCAGCCTTTTGACATTCCTCCCAGCAGTTTTTCCTCCAGCCTCCCTGCTCCGGGGCACAGGAGGAGGGAAGGCAGGCGGTAAGGGCAGAGCTGGCCGGGCTGTGCGCACCAGGGGATGCGGCTGCTGTACGTGACCCCAAGGAGCTTGACAACGCTCAGAGCCTGAAGTGACCGTAACTTACTCTGGGCCAGGGATGCAGGCGCCAGTCTAGACCAGGGACTTAAAACCACTTCAACGTTGTACTTTCCTGAGCAGCACTGTGCGCTCCTACACCACAACCAAGGATCAAAGCCAAGCGATGCCATAAGTGACTGCAGCACAGCCCAGCCCTGGTACCTGCATTGAAGTGAAGGCTTTTGGTTTTGTTCTTAACAGAAAGGGATGTTTCATCTTGGCTGCTCAAGCAAAGATGAAAATCAGCTTGTCAAATAAAAGGATGTTGTCCACATGTGCTGAAAAGCCTGTGTTCTGCTCCCTGCTTCTCCAAACATCCCCAACTGACTCCCACCAGCTGGCACACTGTAAATTTTGGGACCACTTACACTAGCACAGGTAGCACACTAGCACTTACACTAGCACTAGCCCTTGGGAGACAAGATGCTATTCAGCACCTATAAATTCCAGCATAACCCACTTACACAGGAAAGCACGTCTCCCAAGTCCTGTAATATAGCCCAACACGAACTCCCACAAACACAAAAAGGCAGCGACTTCTGGCAGCCCAGAATGGCAACTGCTGCCTTTATATCATATCCCAGATGTCTGCTTTCCCTTTCCCTAGAAAATTAAGTCGGTCCTCTGCTGTAACCAAAACAATTAGCTGCATTGTAAAAGATGAAGCCCTAGATGGGAAAGCCACCTGCAAATGCTCATGTGTCCAACAATTTCTACCTGCCCTGGGTTTGGAGGGAGGAGATGAGGTTTCCACCCCAAAGCTGTCCTCGATAAGGAAACAGGTTCTAGATAAGCTGAATATGCAGACGTGAGAATCATAGGAAAGCAGTTTGGTAATGCCTGCTGCCAGAAAAGAGCAACTTGCTTCACAGACTGTTTTAGTTTCTCTCGATGATGAGATTTCAGCTTGAGTATCTATCACCACGACATGTCAGATCCCAGGCTTAACCAACCTGCCCTCCATTACAAGCAACAGGTACAAGTACTGGGATTCCAGTATGTACTGTGAAACTTACAAATAACCTTAAAATATCTTTTAATCACAGGAGTAAATAGACCAGGATTTTACTTATCTTGATAGAACATTATATAAGACATTAAATATTTTTACTGTAAGGGGAAAAAATAAAGTATGATACTGTACTTCATACCCATAACTCTTCCGTGAATACACAGGTTTATTGCAGGTGCAATTCACCTCCATGACTTCAGGTGATGCATGAGGAAAAGCAGAAGCAAAACTGCCCTGCTAATTCTAGGAAAATAACATGACAGGAAAAGCAAAACAAACCCTTTAGACAAGAAACAAGAAAACATAAGATTCCTCTAAAAAGCCCGTATTTGCAGTTTCCCGAGTACAGTTAATTTGCAAGATTTAATCCATAAGTTGTCATCAGCCTTAACTCCCAATTTCCAGACCCCAGCCATACCTGGGAGAGCAGCAGGACGGGCTGAGCACACGATCAAATCCCCCAGAACAACTCCTGAGCCACCACGGCTGAGGCAGAGAATCTGCTTGTATATTTTACAAATAACCGGATCCTTCCATAATCCAGGCTCTAAGAAATTTTTATCTCGCCATGAGCTCAGCTATTCTTAAATCCCTTCTGTGTCTTTTTTCCTCTGTGCTGCCTGATACACTGACCAATTTTATAAAAGGGATTGGCCTTTTGGGTACGCTCTCCCAGATGCTGGTGGAAAAGAGGTCTAAAATCTGCCTTTTTCCCTATACCCTCAAACCAAACCCGCCCAGGAAAGGCATTTATTCCTACAGACTTCTCCTGCAGAGGTCTGGCTGTTACACTGAGTCTAAAATAGCTGTTGCTTCTAGTTCTCCAAGTCCCCAACCCAAATCCGATATACCAGCCAGGATGGACATCGTCACATGGACGCATCAACTTACCCAAAGCTGTTCTCTGGGTCTTTGGGCCCTGTAACACTGAATCTCAGTTTTCACTTGTCTCAGCAAGTCTCTAGTCCCTACACCCTCTGTTCATCTTGGTGCACACACAGCTGCAGTGCTGGCCAGTTGGAAGCTGTAGCAGAATGAGAATTACAGTATGGAAAGCTGGCATCCCTGGCAAAGACATGAAATCCCAACTCTGCAGAGGAGGAAACTTCACCACCACAGGGCAAGAAGAGACGCTGACACCATTAGACTGACCCTTATTCTGCAAAGCGCTTTGCAATACATCTAAACACTTTAAGTACATTGGTTAAGTATATACTTAAAGTACTTTTGTCCACACAATAGCATTCAGGCTTGACAAGGTATAGTTTGTGCACATCTTAAACCTAGTGATGCACAGCCTCCTTCCAATCCCTTCTCCCGAAATATCAGCACTGTTCTCAGTTAGGTGCCTTCAGTTAAACATCCTGATAATAAATGAAATAAAAAAGATTTGGGGCATATTTTTCCAAAAGCCGTGTTGTACCAAACCTCATGTCCAATGCACTCAGCCACACTTGCAGACAAGGATAGTTATTCACACACTTTTGTCCTTGCAAGCAACAGAAAAGCTCAATAATCCAAACACAGGGCAGCGCTCTAACATTTCTGTGTAATGTTTTCTGCTGACTGTATTTCTAGCAAAACTGCAATTTCTTCTTGCACATGGTAGCAGGTTGAATATTCTGCAAAACACTGGGTGATAAGACAGCTTGCAGAACTATTCCCCAGCCAAAATTCACTCCTAGCCATCGCCCTCTCTTTCAGCTGTTCTGCATCACTGCTAGCAAGCTGTGATCACCGAACTCCAGCAGGTATTATCAGCTGAACCTCAGCACTACCCCATAAATCTAACTCAATGAGGAAGTTGCCTCTATCCATAAAAATTCTAGGAATGCTCATATTTGAACCCAGAATGCTGCTGACATCCAAAACGCAAGCAGTAGCATGGAAAGTGAGCCAGCAGCTTCTCAGGAGAAGTAGCTGCAGGTGCAACTACTCTTTTCATTTGTCTTCTCTGCCTTTCCTCTGGAAAAGGGATGAAAAATAGGCATTTATAACTCTGCTTCGCAAAATGCATCAGTTATATGCAAGAGGATGGGCTTACCTGGGGCCTATCTGACCTGTTCCAGTAGCAGGACTGGTTTAAATGGTTATATAGGATAGTTTTGCAAACTAGGAGTGTTCAAGAGATGTAAGGAACCAACTACAGCTTCTCTTAGGTCTCTGCTACTACTGCCTTCCGACGGTCTAATTCTCTCCACTCTGAGCAGATGCAGCACTAGGAGTCACCCATTGTGACCAGATAAAGCAAAAGCCAAAAGGAGAGCAGCCATGTTTCATTCATGTTGACTTTGGTCAGGACACCTGGTGTTAGATACCCAATGTCTCCTACTTAGGAGAGCAGGTCCTCGCTTTTCTCATTGTGCTTTTCTGCAAACCAGAGCATCAGGCTCACAGACGTACCTTTACGGCACGCTTACACCACAGTTTAGGACAAGCATACCGGGCTTCCAATCTTCCCAAGTAGTCCTGCCCAAAGACTGAAGTCAGAGACATCTTCATCCATGAAAGGGGGTGAAAACTAGATCATGCAAGAGCTCTGGCACGAAAGCACTGAGCAGTGTGACCACACGCCAGCAGCTACATGCTTGGTGAGCTTCCCTCCTCCCTTCCCAGGAAAGGAACCAGCACCACAGACAGGATACCAGCACGGGGCACTGTACACAGCAGGCTGGAGTCACCGGCCAGCACGGTACATTTGGTTTATATTTAAAAATTACTGCTTCTCCAAATTCAATCTAAATACTTAAAAACACATCCAGCACCTCTACCTAAGATTAGCCGTGCACAAGCAATAGAGGTACTAAAAGCACCCAGGCCTGGAAATCCAACATCCTTCATGCTACATAGGCACAGAAAGATATGCTGATATAAAGAGCTGAATTACACAGGCAAGGCAGAGGCTGAGAGGAAGAAGACAGGCATGGTGACGGAGATGGGACTCATCCCAGGTGTAAAGTCCTGGCTTCTCAAATCCCACACGCACGTCTAACCACTGCTTTTCTCCCATGCAGACAAGACAGACTCCAGGAGCAGCCCACCAACAGAAATCCAAACAACTGACCTTTAAGTCAATTTTATTTGAAAGTCAAAACTCTACTCCAGTTTTTATTGACATCAAGTTATTGGAAATCACAAAAAAGCTATTGAAGTTTCAGTTAAAGACACACAGATAGGAATAAAGGGGAGACAATCCCAACACAAAAGCTTTTTCTCTTTCTAGTGACTGACTCGGAGCACAAAAGAATTGAAGGAGTTAAAGTCTAATTTATGCCATTTACGTTTTTGCAAGTCACTCAGCTATCATCAGGCAGACACATCCTGTTGCGTCTGACATTTCCTTGAGCACTTTTGTTTTACTTCTCCGTGCTACCAGTGTACTGATTAGATCCAACACCCCCACAGAAAAACAAACAGCTCTGTGAAAGGCAGATGCCACACAGCCATCTTCCTCCCCATCCACAGTTGGCGACACCAGTTCCAGGAGGAACAAAACCGGCTGCTCTTCTCGGAGCATCGCATGGACAGATGCGGCCACCCACATCCAGCCTCTTTAAAGTCCTCTGCAGGTAGCGAGGGCTGTGGGAGGATGAGTCCCGCAGCATCTTCCCTGTCAAGGTGAGTTAGCTGCTTCCAAAGAAAGGGAGAAAGTACCTGGTAAGTTTTGCTCAGGCAGGACACAAGCATGTTCCCAGTAATTTTCCTCAAAATCCAAAGAAAACAAACAAACAAAACAAAACAGCCCCCAAATGGCTTTGGGCTGCTCCAGGGAATAGCTTTCCCACAGGAGAAAGGAAATGCTCTCCCCTCCCTTACCCCGAAAACATAACTCTCAAAAGCAGCTTCTCTGGCTTTGACCAAGGAAATACTGTTTTTCTTAATATGGGGGTTCACACAGTTGCTTTACTCTGAACACAAGGAAGCTTGGACAAAATAATCAGTGGCAGAGAGTACTTTATTCACTTGATTTGGGTGTTTGCTGATGGATCCCACAGTTCAAACAGCAGTCTGAATGAGCAGATTCCCGCTGCTGGAAGCCTTGCAAGGTTTTAATTTACCCAGCACAAAATGGAGTAAAGGAAGAATTGATGTTCATGCTACTTGGGCCTCTAAGAGCATCAAAAATTAACAGTCTTTTTGATTATGGGAAATTAGGATCATTTGCTACAAGGATCTCATGAAAGGCATAGTCTTCTTCATGCTTTTATGGAGATGTGCAAAATCGTTTAATGCCGCAAGATTATCTTCCTCATAGCTGCATATACTTAGTTATATCACATCAAAAGTTTGGCTCCTTCAGAGTTGGATAAGCAGCTGAGAACCAAGAAGTAACATGATTTGAGTCTCACTCCTAATGGATCTTACGACTTATAGGTCTCTAAAGACTAATGATTTTTTTTTCAAGACTAAATAAATGGAGATTTCACTCAAAGCTGTATGTAAGCAATATCTTAAATGGATTCTGCCTTTAAAAGCATGAATAGCTGAGGAAGAAGGCTAGAGTCAGGGGAGAGGAAAAAAAGCTGGTCCTAATTGCCACTCATTCAAAAACATCTCGTTATACGCTTATATACGTACCCACCCAGAGATACGTGAGTGGATGGAAACAGCAACTGTGAGTTAAGTGTTTACCAAGAGGCTTTTTATTTCAACAAAAAGCACCCCACTGGATGTTAAACACAGGTCCCACCCAACAAAACATATTGAAGGAATCATACATTCACTGTTTATATCAGCAATAGGAACTTCAACACAAAATAATAGATTGCTTTGGCTTCTTAGTCTCGCATTAGCAAATGCAATTATCTTTCATTAATTTTACAGAGTGTTCACAGTAGAAATTAAATCATTTCTTCATGTCTGTTTAAGAAAAACTTTACTGTGTTAATTATTCATAAATACCAAAGTCTGCTACTTATTACTCATCACAAATGTGATTCATTTCCATGACGCCTGAATAATTCGGTGCTACCCTATTAGTCCCAGAACACACTGTACAATTGCCAGCGTCAGCAAATCAATCACAAACAATAATCCGGTGCCAGCTGCCAAGGAAGAAGAGGAGGAGGAGGAAGGCAGGAGCGGCACTGCCTCCCCACCCCGGTCACCACGCTGCCTTCATCCCCCCGCACAAAAACACCGTCCCGCATCTCCCGTCCTGCTCGGCTGTGCTCCCATCCAAGGTGCTTCAACCTCAGGTGAGCAGCCCAGCTCCAAACTGGGAGCAGGGCACTGGGCTCCCGAGGGAGGGAGGCAGCGGCTTGGAATGCTCCACCGCTCCGCTTCCCCGCAGATGAACATCTGGGCAGGCAGCTGCCCGGCAACGGGAATTAGCCGACTGAGAAGGGGTTGGAAAATTAATCCTCACGAGTATGTAAGAAGCCCTACAAGGGTAATTCCAAACCAGGCTCAGAGTCGCGAGGGCTGCTCGGCCACAGTAATCCCCGCAGCGCGAAACAAAGCCCAGGCACCATTTCTGCGGCTAAGTGGTTAAATGAAGAATTACTCAAGAGTTTTGCGCCCTGGCAGCCGACTGCTCCGCAAGGACAGAGGGAGCCCAGACTGGATGCTACAGGGAGGGCAAGAAGGGACTGAAAAGTTACTACAGCAATAAAATATGCTCAAATCTGCTGAAATTACAGATTTTTGTACCATTTCCTCATTAATTTTAAAAACAAACCTGGCCACACACACAAAAAATCTCAAAGTTGCAACACATTACAAATACTGTTGTTGTTTTTTTTTTTTTTCATAAGGAAGTCAGAAAATCATCAGTAGTTTGGACACAATCCTCTCCTCCTTCCACTCAGCCGGTGCTCACCGGGGCAGACCAGGCACCTCAAGACCCATGTCCTCTCGGAAAGATCCATTCCCACATCCCATTTTCAGCTACATATTAATTATTTTGCTTTCTAGCAAGTTATGTGAGCTAATTTGGGCTGATGCTGTCCAGAAATGCTGCCTTTATTATTACAGTTGTGGAGAAAGCAAATTAATGCAAAGGATTGCACACAGAGGCCTAATCCATTTGAGGTAAATCAATGCATTGAACATTTAAATTGCTCTGCTTTCCTTCAGAAAAGTACATTGAAGTGATTCATTAGCCACTGAACTGTTCACAAGAAACAGACAAATTCTCTTAGGCATGCCAGTGCATCTCTGCTAGTTAAATTTAAAAAGCAATCAAATCTACTAATAAGTCCTTTTTGCCAACACTTACATCAGTAGAGAACACGATTCCTGACAATTCAGATTAAATAAATGAGGGACAAATTAATCTCAGCTAATATGCCTCAGAACCGATGCTCAACTTGTTAAACTTGAAAATCTGTCTTTTATAAAAATAAATAACCTATTGGTGGTGCTTAATGTTCAAGCACCTTTGCTAACCTTTATTAAAGGTTGTAAAGTTATGAAGAGGAATCACAAGGCACGATCTGTGTCTATTTTAATACAGTCAACACCTGTATTTATAGCTTCATTATAATAATTATTAACTCTTAGGAAAAAAATAGCAGAAAAGCACCTTTTCAAGAAAAAGTAACTGTGTCTTAGTACAACAGCACCATGCCACAGTTTCATATCCCCCACTCTCTCCTTTAGGGAGGACCCACTCTGATAACAAATGCAATAAATAGTGCAAGGAGTTCTTGCTCTACTGCAATCACTGTAATTTAATTTCCCAACAGCTAACATTCCTCTACCCACAAAAATTCTCTGAAATTAAAATAAAAGGCAGTAGGAAACACTTTTAAATAACTAAAAGTCAATTTGCACTTTAATAAAGATTTAAAGGAGAACTGAAGAGACCTAATATGAAAAATGATTTTTTAATCCTTTTAAGAAGTCCTTTAATAAGTCCAACACTTTATCTGCAAAACCAGTGATATCAATTTAGAGAACTTTGTGTAGTCCAAACTTAACAAAACCGATGAACTTATGTTGACAATCAAGACCTTCAAGGTCAAGCCCTATAATGGGATTAGGTGAAGGAACTACTTGCACTTATGAAAGCAATCCCCTGCCCTTCCCCTCGAAGCCCCTTTTTTGCTCTGCAGGCTGGCCCGCTGCCTCCAACACCCCAAAACCAGACCCAGCTTTGGTCCCACCAGGTGCCAGGGGGGGAAATTCAGCTGCTACTGACACCAATTTACAGGTGGCAAGATAATATTCACCACATATCTCATCCTGCAGCCACAAGAGCCACCACACCAAACAAACACGGTCATTAGGAAACCCCGCTGATAAATGAAGCACTGCGGAGCCACTTGTCCCTGGCAGCATCTGCGCAGACACTTCGGTATGGTTTTGTGGGGCATTTTTTGTTTGTTTTTTTGCTGGGTTTTTTTGTGGGTTTTTGTTTGTTCATTTGTTTTCGGCTTTATAATTGTTGCAGAGTTTTTCCCAGGGAGTTTCACCACGTGTACTTCAAGGACACGCAGGCACCATCCCGGTGCTCTGGCCAGGACCCAAGTTACCTCGGGTCACCCCATCTGCTCACTCACAGCTTCCAGCTCAGCCGTGCTGCCCCCCTCCCCTCCCTGAGCAGCCCCCCTGGCCAGGCTTCACCCCCAAACCAGCAGCACTGCGCTGGGGGACCCCATCCTTGAAAATGGTGTCCGCTCCAACCAGCATCCAGAGGTTTTAAATTAACTTCTGCCAAAGCCTTTATTATCCACCCCAAGCCTTGGGGCACCACAGGATTCTACAGCATCTCTCCTGCATGCAAGGGGTTGAGTGCTGATTTATGGGGCTTAACTATTCCCCAAATTCCACTGTAGGTGAAAGAACAGTGCTCATCCCCCTGCACAGCTGTCTATCACCTTTGCTGCTTCAATCACAGCTGTTGAGTGGGCCTCTCCCTGAGAAACAAACCCCCTAAGTGATTTTGCTCTCCTTGGCAGCAATACATGATTTTTTTCCCCCTCCATACTAAAGCAGCTTATTGGGAAAACCCAAGTGCAGAGCCCAGCCTCCTCCAGCAAGATGTGAGGCCAGGGCTGACGGCAACACTTGCGCCAGCAAAGCCATCATCTTCGCGTGGCTCTGCCAGCGGTGCAGCTTGCAAGGAGTCAGGCACACCACGGTGGACCATGCAGCCCACGAGATTTGCAGATGCCAGTCCCACCACATTTCCAAGAGGAAGATGATTAATCTGTTCAGCGAACACATCCACACACAGGAAACACTTCCAGCTTCCTGGGAAATGTTTTAACATGTCTTTTCTTCAGGCTTCTGTAAGACTTAATTCAGAAGAGTTTAATTAACATGAACATGCATGTACTGCCAGGGGCTTCTCTCCCACATCGCAACAATGTGGTGCCAGCATCAGGCCTCCCAAAAGCCAGTAGGCACCATCTCTGGTCCTGGTCCAACAGGTTTGTACCAGCAGCATAAAGTTTCTTCCAATCTCAGACTTTCTGGCTCCAGACACAGTTCTGCAAGCTTGCTCTCCTCTCAACAGAGAACATCTCTTTCCTTTAATGCCAGCCAGGAGGGACACCAAATACAGTCCAACCTTTACCCACAGCTACATCTCTCACCCGAGAAGGGTACGAAGCCACGACACCACTTAAGAATGTAGGTATCTGTATTTGCTCCCATGTCTCATTACATTTTCCAGTCTAACCCCAAGGCCTTTTGTTTCTTGCAATGGTGCCACTGAATTTATTGCTATAGACAAGTCTGGTAGATACTTCCCATAATAATTAGCCAGAGCTGAGTGAAATCTCAGTTCTGTGATGCTCTCACGCAGAGTTACTTTGGATGCTGCTTCAGTTCAGTGTGCCAAAAGCTTTGAGACTTCCACAATCAATCAAGTGACCCAAGTCAGTCACTCATGACTAGGAAAAAGCACATTTCTCCTTTCTCACCGCCAGTGCCAAGCGGCTGAGACAACCCCCTCCTTTCTGCAACCAGCATCAGCCCATTCCACCAACCCCCAAGCAGCAAATCCAGAGCACCCAAAGCATCAGCTGTGCCTGTGCCTTCCCCTTCCCTCTCCCAAGATTTCCAGATGGTGAGAGGTGCTGGTGGAACGGGAGATAAGCAGGAAGGTGGACGTACAGAACATGGACCCTGATGGGACCCAAGAATGAAAAAACAAACACACACCTCTCCCCATGCCCAGAGATTCACGTTCCTCTAAGGGAAGGAAGGGCCAAAGGAGGAGGGAGATCTGTTTAGCTGCTTACTACTTATTAAGAAGCACATGCCACCCCTACAAAGGTAAGCAAATTTTAGGAATCTATATGGTCATAGACAGGAAAGCACCATCATGTTAAATCCAAAACAAAACAAAAAAAACATAATGGCTGCCATCCTGAGTATTCCTACTGCTCCGGGGCAGGAATCTGCCCTCTAAGCCTGCAAATCTCAAAGAAAACAGGCAAACTAGTGATGGGATCAAGAGCGGAGGCTGGAAGACAAATGCTGCAGGCCAACAAGGTTCTTCATGGGCACACCCTTCAGGTTGATCCCATCAGATGCTCTGTAACTAGTGCGGAACATTACCAGGTCCAGGACAGGGTATGCTCCACACTAACAAAGATTCAGCTTTTAAACAAGAGAAAAGGCCCCTACAGAACAGCCCAGCTAAGTGGCTTAGGTCTGTGGCAAAGTAATCACACACAGGCTAAAAAGTTTGCTGGAACAATGACCACTCTCTTGGCTATTCCCAGACAAGGCTACACAGCCCAAAGACAGTACCTGCAGACTGCATTATGCAGCTGCCAAGCAGTTCAAATCACTCTTACAGGAGGTGTCACTCTATAATCACCTCGACTATAAACACAGGAATTTGCACCCTTGTCAAGCCAAGCTTCACTGGAGGAAACTGTCCTCTGCTGCCGACCAAATCCTGCTCCCTGCCCTGACGATGCTCCCCAAACGGATCTTTCACTCCTCCAAGTCACGCCCCCACTCTCAGGATTTGCACAGCAGGGCTGTCCCATTCCTTCCCTTCCCACCAGCACAAACCACCCAGGACCATCAGGCCTCCCCCCAAAAAGCCCAGTGCAGGAAGAGCCAGGCTGGCCCCGCTCAGAGCCAGCCAGGCTGCTCCGCTCAGACACCCTCATCCCACACCTACTGCTGCTCTGAAAGCAGCTATTATCTGTCCAGAAAGTGCTTACATTAGCGTCTGTTACTGGCACTAGAAATAGGTGTCGGTTAACTAGTCATCAGCCGAACATTGCTAAATTGAGAATGCAAAATAAAATTTAAGACAAGGTATTACAACGGGCAGGAAGACTTGAAGGGACCATTGTTCATTTAAGAACTTCTTCTCTTCCTGTATTTTTAAACATGTAAAAGTTGCAGCCCAAATAATTGCTTGTCAAGACATTATTTGGGAGAATAACTGTAGCTATTAAACAAGCTGTGTAATTAGGTTATTAAAAATACAACATCATTTCAAAGCCTTTGAGAGACTAGACCTCTACCTAACACAAAATCACCACAGCTTCGTTTTCATCCCCCTCTCCTGGCTTGAATCCCAAGTCACGAGTCTCAGAAACCTCTCAGAAGTCAGCTATGATGATGTACGTGGTTTGCTGGACTGAGGAACCACCACTCTGAACCCTTGGGCAGGTACATGAAATGCTTCTGTTTTGACTCACAAAAGCATGTTTGGTAATCTAACAGGACAAAAAAAATACAAACACCAATGAAACACTACACATAAACCCAAAAGCTACAAACACTCAGCTCTCCAAGTCTGGTGTTCCCTTCTGCCTAAGGCGGTGGGGGTTTGGGACAAGGACTATCCCCAATTTCGGGAGAGCACAGACAGCCCTGTCTCTGGGGGAGGAAGGGAATCCCTGCCCCACAGCTACAACTCTGTAGGCCAGACCCACCTCTGGGGGAAGAGAAACGGATCACTGGAAGCTGTTCAGCAAAGGGGAGCGCGCATTATGCAATTTCCATTTCTGCTGACAAACAACATATTTATAGGACAGGTAAAATAAAGTACGTAGCCTGCAAGGCTCAGCAGCCTGAAACCTGGAAGCTAACAGACCCAGAGGGCAAGGAATTTCCTGATCTCTGCAAAGGGGATGTCACAAAAATGAGACAATTATATTTTAAAGCAGTAGGGGAAACAAAAGAGCAGGAATCACAATAGCCAAGTCTCAAAGAGCTGCTTCTTGGGTACGGGAAGATAATGACGCTAACCATTTTTCTACTAGATGGCAGTGTAGTGTCACACTACATAAAAGGAATTCTAGGAAGAAATTGCTGTCTATTTCAAGTGAATCTGTGTTTAGACTTGACTTCAGATAGCATGATATATAACAGTACCCTCATTGTAAGGGCACCTGCCATTAGTCTAACAGTGCAATAGGAGCGATACCCTAGTTTCTATTTTCCCAGCAAAGCAATGTCAAAAGACCCTAAAACCCCGAGCTGTTCTGCTACATGGTACAGCTGTGTGCACAGCCAGGGATAAGCTACTTGGTCTGTTAAAACTGAAGGCATGCTGGAATCAAACAGCTCCAGCAGCTGGGGAAGCAGGTCCTCGCTGCTCAGGAGAACGAGGCAGCTGGGCTTTGGAGAGGCAGCAGCAGAATTCAGACAACCACCTAGCTATGGTCAGGTGAGGTTAGCAACTTCAAAGGAAGGTGCACAGATTAAGGGAGCAGTGTCACTACAATTCAAAATGCAACCCCCCCCAAAAAAACAAGGTTAGGGCTGGAGGACGATGCAAATATCTGCAGGTAAAATTCAACCATAAGAGTAACCTTTACTCTGCAAGGCCACCATACACATAAGCTAAACTTCAGCTGTAACATGATATTGTGGCTCATGAACACTCTTAAAACCAGAATTAATTCCTGGTGTACACAAGAGCTATAGCATGTGTACCCAGGGAGCTTAGTACAACCAGGTGATTCGCCAGAGATGGAAAAGCTCTGGGGGAAGACTGCAGGCAGCTGGAGGACCCTGGCTTCTCTGTGAGCCCCGGAAGGGCCGCACCGGGGGGTCCCCAGGCCGGGGGTGCCCGGCCTGGTCGCGTGTCCCCGTGCGCGGTGCTCACCGCTGCTACGGGCCGGGCGTGCAACTCCTGCGCCTTCCCGCCAGCAGTGACAATCGCGACAGCCCGCGGGACACCGCGGAAACCACTCGCAGCAGAGCGGGGTCAGGTCTTGTTTGCTCCGCAAAGCTCAAGACACGCTGCACCCACCGCGGCAGCCCCGGGCCGGCTGGGCTCCCGGAGCCCTCGCCGCAGCCCGGTTTGCAGCCTGCTCCGTGCCGGGGTGCCCGGTACCGACCGAGCTCACAACCCGCTCCCCACCCCCCACCGCAGCAGCATCCCCGCCACGACTGCGCCCAGCGGGCCTGTCCCGCCGCACCGGCGCCCCGCCGCCGCCCCGCACCGGGAACGGGGTTCGGGGTCCACGGGAAGCTCCCCCGGGGAAGGCCCGGCGCTCCCGCACGGCCTCACCTGGAGGGCCGGAGCCGCACCTCCTTCTTGCTGTCCACCACGGAGGGGACGCAGTTGGTGAGTTCGGTCCAGTCGGCGTGCAGCCCGCAGCTCCAGCCGGTGGAGAAGCGGGAGAAGAGCCAGGTCTCCCGCTTGCCGGGCCGGTGGCAGGTGCACTTCTTCTGCCCGGCGCGGCACTCGCAGGGCTGCTCCAGCTGGATGTTGCGGACCAGGTGCCGGCCGAAGGTGGTGCCGCCCGTCTTCTGGATGTGCAGGAAGACGATGAGGTCGTCCCCCTTGATGTTGAAGTCCACCCGCCGCAGCAAGTCGCCGGCAGAGAAATTGAAACGGGGAACAAAACGCGCCGGCGTCTCGTCCTCCGCCCGGTACGGGTCGGCGACGGCGGCGGGGCTGAGGGCGCGGAGCCGCAGGAGCTGGCACTCGGTGCCCGGGCAGACGTACTGCAGCACGATCACGGCGAAGAGGAAGAGCATCACCAGCGCCAGCAGCACCTTGTGGGACCGGTCCTCCATCGTCGCCGGGAGCGCCGCGCATTGCCGCCACCGCCGCCGCTCACAGCCGCCGCAGCAGCCGCCGCCACCGCGGGGGGCCGGCCCGGCCGCGCTCCGCCGCCATCGCCCCGCCGGCCCTTCCCGGCAGACCCCGCGCCGCCGCCCCCCAGCACCGCCCCGGCCGCTTCGGCCGCGCCCCCTTCGCGGGGCCACGCCCTCTCCGCCGGCACCGCCCCCCCGCGCGGCGTCTGAGGTTCGGGCGCGCGCTCCGCTGGGCACGTGGCCGAGGCGTTGCAGCGGGAGCGGGACCGGGGCCCGCGCTGCACCGCGCTGCAGGCACGGACCGCACCGCCGCACGGGGACCTGCGCGCCGCCCGCCGTGCGCCCGCCGTGGGCAGGCAGCAGACACACCGCGCTCCGGGCGCGGCCCGGCACCGGGCGCTCTGTGCTCCCGCCACGGTGCTGGGCTGCGCCGCAGGCTGCAGGGTGCCTCGTCCTGGGCAGCCCACAACTGTTCCCACCCATCTGAGCGCCCGGCGGCAGCAGGCTGCCCGGGCTGGAGGCCACTGTTCCAGCGGGGAACATCCGATTTAACGGCAACAGCAATGGCAATGCTGCCGTTGGGCCTGTCCGTCACACACACCTCCATCGTCCAGCCCCTCCACCGTGCATGCCTCCATCATCCAGCCCATCCATCAAACATGCCTCCATCGTCCAGCCCATCCATCGCACACACCTCCATCATCCAGCCCATCCATCGCACACACCTCCATCATCCAGCCGGTCTATTGCACACACCTCCATCATCCAGCCCATCCATCGCACATGCCTCCATTGCTGGCACTGCTGTGCACCAGGCTGTGCTTTCTCTCCACAGCACATGCTATCACCCAGGTTTTGGCAGGAGGAATGAGAGCATTGACTCCTTTTCTTGGTGCCCCAAGTGGTTTCAGTTCATTCAGGCATCCAATATACACGCTATCTCTCGTCAGCATATTTTGAAACCCGTCTACACAATGAGAGTATTCTGTAAATAAAACAATAATGACAAGGACTCTGTGGATTTATCTCTGATTAAAGTCCTTTATATATTTACATGCAAATTATGTTCAGCCCTCTGGCTCCTGGCGTGTTGTCAATGAGGCCTGGTGGATGGGAGCACACTGGTGCTCACCCCAGCTGTGCTGTGAGTGTGCCTGCAAAGCCACCGTTCAGTGTGTTCTCCAGGACACCCTGCTCGCTGCATGCAAACTGCCCGGCAGGGCCAGGGGCAGAGCACAGCAGAGCGACCCACCCTGATTTTTTACTTTTGCTCTTGAGTGCAGCTGATGTTGTGGCAATTAACATCCGGGAAAAACGCAGCCCTGCAAGTGACTTAGAAAAGTATAAATTAAGGGTTTGGCTAAAGGAGGTATTCACGCTATCCCCAGTGTCCTGTCCTTCCAAGGAGAAGCAGCAGGGACAAGACCTGGGGTTTGGCCACCCCCAGTCTAACTGGTGTGCTCCAATGTTTAACTGGTGGGCTCAGCTGGAGACGTTACACAGAGGGGCTGCATCGTGCAACGCTTCTTCCCTCTCACTAATCCATGATTTCAGGTCAGGCTGGAAATGCTCCAGCTTCTCTTTCCCTCCCAGAGCAGATGGAGGGAACAGTCCTCCCCAGCACAACACCTCAGCTTTCGTTCTCCTGTTGCTTGTGATGCCTCTGTTTCTCTGCCTGGACAATCATCCAGGAGATGAATTTTCCAGTATGCACAGCAGATAGAAAAAGAAAATGAAAATACTCTCCCAGAGCTTTATCCATCATAAAAAGAAAAAAAATGTATGGCCTGCCCCCTTTGTCCTCCTCTCACAGTGCTCCTGCAGTTCACTTTAAGTAATTTCACCAGGTACATGTGTTTGGAGGGGATGTCTTTATGGTTTTCATCCTTGAGCAACCTATCCTGTCATCCCTATTTTTTTCCATTTGTCTTTAATATTTTGAAAACATTTACACTCACAATAACAGGCAATTTTATCACAAAGATTCTAGGCATGAGAACTACTGAGTTAATTTGCTTCTGTTTATATCTGTCTCTCCAAAATGAATGGATTGCGCCATTTAATGAAAACGCTGTGTTCTGAAATTCAAGCCTTAAAATTATAAAGATGTTTCTGTGCTTTATATCCATCACTCTCTCACAGTTGTTTATATAAAAAAATAGATTTGCCTCCAGCTTTATTTATTTTACATTATGAAATAACAAAGATGTGTGCTGGGTTAAAACCAATCCTGAATGCTAATACATAAGAATTAAAAGGAGGGAATAATGATGGCCTAATGTCTACACTAAATTAATATATACTATAAAAGATATGATGCATACTGGGTTGGTGTTCCCAGCAGAGCCATTATTTTGGAATGAGCTAAACAAACAATGATCATCCTTTCACTGATGAGTGATGGTCTCCAGTCTGCTGCCTTCTCACCCACAGTATGTAAATGATGCTCCCTAGCTTTGATCCAGGGACACAAAACATTTGCTTAGGCACTAAAGAAATTAAAATCGCCCGGAACAAGATAAAAGTAGGACAGAACAGAGCTGCTAAGGATTTTAGAGCATTGGCAAGTTTCAAGCGCTGGCACGGCAGCTGGTTTAAGTTAAGAGGTCAGGCAAAAATGCCAAGTGCCTAGTAACGTTGGCAGAAAAAAAAAATCTCTGCTTTCTTCCCAGCATGTGGTATCCCCACAGACCCCAAAACACAGACCCCACTTCCCACACACCACCATTCTCCTCTGCTGACACTGGGGATCCCCCACCTCCATGTGTGTGTGCATGGCCGTGCCTGGGATGGGTATGGCCACTCATCCTCCTTTCTCCCTCCTACGAGCATCCTCACCCACTGGCTGGTCCCTTCTGCCCCCCACCCCATCAGAAGCTGCCCCCCAGTACAGCCTCCCCCAGTGCCTCCCATCCCGGTGGATGCAGCAGTGGGGTCGAGCTGAGTTGGTGCAGGATCTCATCTTGAACTGACCCCCTCTTTAGTTAGCCACAAAATGTTCGAAAAAGTAGAGGTTTGTGTGCAAAGGCACCAGATATTTGCCCAGAGACAGGTCAATAAAACGCCTCATACCTCAAGCCCTAAATTGATCTTTGCAGCTTTAGGAAAGTATCGTTAGCTCTTCGTGTGGGACCGACCATCACATCCCTGTCTATTTTCTGTAGACCTTTGTTTCCACAGCATCTGAATTTCAGCCCTGCATTTGTCTGGCAAATGGTGACTGCTTGGCCTTAACAAAAAGAAAGCACACATCGGCTTTGAGGTAAGCGGGCTGTCAGTGTGTAAAACTGAGTTTTATTAGGCTTTAACACCTCCAGCTTATTGAAAGGGTTGAGGTTTCATGTCAGCCCAAACAGAGTAGCTCCCAGCATCTGCTACTCTGCAGAGGTACAGGCAGAGGTACAGGCAGGGGTGCGGACAAGGGTGAACCCCCTGGGCAGAGGTACAGGCAGAGGTACAGGCAGGGGTGCGGGCAGGGGTGAACCCCCTGGGCAGAGAGGCAGGATTGGGCTGTGGCAGCCCCACCAGGGCTGGGGTAACCCTGGCTGCTGAGGTACCCGCAGCTGCTGGGAGGATGAGGTGTTTTTCAAATCAGAGATATCTTCGCACAATTAGAATAACTTGATTAAAAGAAATGCAAACAAGCCATTAACTTTGCTTTGCTAAATCTCCTTGTGATTCTTCTTACAGTACCTGTGCAGGAAGGGGGAGAAGATAAATTAAATAACTACAGAAAAGCCTCCCATGTCAACAAAATAGAATATTTATTAAAATAACAAACACAACCATCACCAACCTAACTGCTGCAGCTTTCTTTTATGGAATTGTCTCTTGGCTGAACAGGTTTGAAGCCAGGGCATTCAAAAACACTCTTCCGATCATGGGTCCTCAAAGTGATGGAGTGGATGCTGCAGCCTTGTCCTCCACTGCTCCAGAAGGACCTTTCACCCCACCACTTTCCATAAGACCTGATAGTTTTACTTCTCTGTTGGGCCTGGGTAAAACTGGATTATGGAGTCAAAAGACATCACTGGGGGACAGACAGCATGAAGACACCACTCTGCTCCCTGAGGAAACAGGGCTTGGAAAGGGTGGCAAAGCACAGAGCAATGAGATAGTCATTGCACAGGAGGAAAAGCAGGGCCGAGAGCAAGGAAACAACCAGCCAAGGACCAAAGAAATGCTGTGATGGGAGAGGGACAGAAGCTCTGCTAGCACCTCACAGAATAGGGCCCTTATCTAGAAAAAGAGTATGCAAATAAGCAAAGGCATGGAGCAGCAGGGTGATGAGTAAAACTAATTAGAAAATGAGGCTTGATTATTCATGGACTTGACATATCAGAGAGCAGCTAATCAAAGGAATAATACAAGTTTGCATATTCTTTGTAATTTGGGCATCAAAGCTTTGCTTCTTGTCACTGTGGCATCACCACCGCTCATTCCTAAAATCGAACACACTTGAAGCGAGCATAATGTCTATACTCTAGATAACACAGTGGGTCTTGGAGAAGATTTTTCCAGCCACCAAAATGATCTAGCAGTTACCTCTACTTATAGATCTTGCCTTCCTGAATACAAATATTGCCCAAAGCCCTTTGGGTGTGTGGGAAACTGGGCAGCCTTTAAAAGCTTGAGCCAAAGACCTGGAAACTCAAGGGATCAACTTCACAAGATAATTGTAATATAATCCCTTATGGTTTCTTTTTGCTTCTGACTGATTGCTAAATAAACTTTGTAGAAATCACATGTGGAAAGATGGACTTGGTGGGAGGTATTTGCACAGTACTTGCTGGGTGCAGGAAGATTTCAGAAGTACCTCCTTTCCAACACATGGCATCAGAAACCATCCACCCAGGCTGTTCATTGCAGCAAATCTGGGATTTGCACCATCAGTTGGAGCCAGGCAAAAGACAAGCTAGCTTTCAAGTTACGAGTATCAACAGTATTTCCATTTCACACATAGATCTTGGTCCTGTGAAAGGTTTTATAGGAGGACCTGATGTGGGGCTGGCATCTGGATGTGTACCAACCTTCTGGGCAATAGCCAGAGGGTGAGTAAATGATACTGTCCCATCACCACTGCTTCTTATTCCAGCATGAAATTGGCTGAAAAACTGCTGAAACATCAAATTCCCTTTTGATGAGGGCAGCCTGGGACAACTCCAGGAACTGGGATCCATGGGGATGAAAGGACTCTTTCAAGTATGTCTTTGAATCAGTGGGAAAAGTGAGAATTTGGGACCGCTCCTGCCACTCTCTGCTTGTCTGAATAATTACAGTGATGGGTGTATTTAGTACCATCTGGCACTAGAGCTGCAGAGCAACCAGGCATTGACAGAGATGTCAATGGTGAGGTGTGTGAAGCACCCTTTTGGAGGTGGTTCTGAGTAGATTAGGTGGAATTAGAAAGGGCGTGAGCCAGCGAAGCCCAGGGCTGCAGTCCATATGGCCCAGGGGATATTTTGTGCCCACTTCCAAGATATACAGCAATGCAAACCTGGTGAATTTGTCCTACTTTAGAACAAAACCCACAGCAGTTGCTGGATTAAGGTAGGCAAGAGACTAACTCAGATAATGTGAAGTGGTTTCACACTGTGGTTTCAGCAGTGGTTTCACACTGGAGAGAAGGGCTGTGAAAGGACTCGTACAAATATTTTTTGCATCTTTGTAAAACCAAGGGGGAAATAATTTCATATGGCCCTGAGAGGAATAGTAGGAAAAGACAAAATATTACCTGATACTGTCTCAATAGGTAGTCCTGTGTGGAACAAATACAGTGAGATTTGGTCCAAAGGCATTCAAGAAATTTGAAAGGTGAAATCTGCCCTTCACAGTGAAATTATTCCACTTCAGTTACAGTAGTTTTTAAATAGATTTAGTTAAACTGGTACCACCCTGTTGCCTGGACACCCTTCAATTCTAGAGTAGTTAATATCGATTTAACTTAATTTGGTGCCATTCCGTGTACAGACTGCATCTTGGATGCTGTATAAATATTTGCTTATTGAAAATGATGATGAATTTGGGCAACAGAGTCTTGTGGGATTAACATGTATGAGAGGGGATCAGGGGAAAAATAAATCACAGGAAGAGGTCTGAAATTTCCACAGACGAGTTCATGCAATTAAAATGAAAGAATAAATGAAGGTGAAGCAACAAGAACCCCAAGCATTACCAAATAATAAAAAAAGGAAGCTTTGAAGCCAGTTTCTTCCCAGAGCCTCCTGAGCCGCAGAGCTAATGGATCTTCAGGGAGTGATCTAGTAGTCCAGTGAAACAAAAAACACTCGTTTTACAGTGAGATTTTTCAAAAGCAGATTTAGCAGGGATAGCAAATAAATAACTCACACTTTCTGAAGACGTGCTAAATTTTCTTCCATTATTTCAAATCTAGTTCTGCCAGTTGCAAAAGGCCTACAGCAAACATCCCCCCCAAAAAATAAAAAATGAGGGACACTGCAAGAGTTTCACTTCCCGATTTTGTGTAAAAGGACTCCTAAAAAAGCAAAATCTCACCTTTCTCTGTAGCTCCCTCCTCTGCTGCCACAAGTCCACATGGAAACAGAATATTTTTGTTATAGTGAAACTTCTGGAATAAGAAAACAAACAAACAAATCAACATTTAAAATCTAGATGGCACTACAACAGAATTGAGTGGACAGTGCTGGCTGGGCTGGATGTAAATAAAGAATCCTGAACACAGCAATTTCATGTTCTTTCCCAAAAACACTCTGGGTTCGTAGCATTACCACACTTTGTAATAACTAAAACAAAACCAGGACAGTATAAATTTATACCTGCTGATCCTAAATCCCAGCCCTTGGGTCACTTGGCCTGGGGCCAGGCTTTCCCAGGGGCTCCTGGGCAGCCCTGCATTTGCATTACTAAAGGCACAGGCTGCTCTTTGAGTCTTTTCTTTGTGGGAGATGCTGCCAGTCCCGCATGTGCCTTCTCTGCCGCTTTGCCAGATTAAAATAGTAGCAGCTATTTTAATCTGCTGCTGGAATACATCTGAAGAAATTCCTTGCAATCCCTCTCTTCTCCTCCCAGCTGACACGGAGCCGTGTGGCAGGGAGGCACATGCAGCTGGTGTCCCCTGGCTGGATCCATCCTTGCCTTGGAGGTGGATGTGGGGGTACCCGCTCCATCCTGCCTACACCCCATGGGCCTGAGGGCTGAGCAGCACGGACTGGCCCCATCGTTGTCCCAGCCTCCTGCTCAGTGCTTTGGAGTAGGTTTGGGATGCTGCAGGTCCCTGGAAAGGGTGGCAGGAGACCAGCAGCAGCCCAAGCACAGCCTCAGCTTCCCCTCACCCAGCTGATGCCAATGGGAGCTCTTCATCCTCCAGGCTGAGGGCTTCATCATCAAACATTTGCCGTGTGGGTTGGAAAATCTAGTCCAACAGTGCTTAAATAAGAGAAGCTGACAGGTGACCTCTTCTTTGTCTTGGAATCATAGATTCATTTTGGTCAGAAAAGGCCCTCAAGATCATTGAGACCAACTGTTAACCTGCCAGTGGCACTTAAACATTTGAACCTTTGTTAACTGCTAATTGATGTAATAATCAGAAAATAAGTGGGTGGAGGAAAGGGGGTTAACACTTTTGTTCCTGCCCTCTTGTGGGTGGCAAGGTCCACTGCTGTTGTGTGTGCACTAGATTACTGTAGCAAAAATTACCTGTGCAAAGAGATGGTAAAGACAGCTTTTATTTTAATGCATGGGTCTGATTTCACTCCTTTTCCTGCTCATCTTTCCCTATTAAAGACAAGCAACACGTAACAACATGGTGCTACACGCTAAAGGGTGTGCGACAGCACTTCTCAGCATCAAAATTCAGCAGGTCTCTTACAAGGAAATGCATCCTCCAATTGCACAGAGCTTTTATGGACCTGCCTGGGTCCCAAGCGATATTTTTATATAGCAGTGGTAAATTCTTGCAGTTGTTTGTGTCTGAAAATACTCGGGAACAAATTGATACATTTCTAGACACTCTTCCAACCTGCCTGATTGATGAATGCTCGTATTTTCAGAGGTCTGATCCTGGACAGACTCAGCCTCAGGGTCCAGCCCCAGAGATAGATCTCCCAAAGCAGAGTCTACTGCCACCGTCCCTGCAGGGGAACTCTGATGCAGGACAGGTTCTCCTCGAGACTGTCCAACCAGGATTACTCACCCTGCCCCAAAAGTCTTTCACCAAAATACTTTTCCCCAGCCGATTGGCGCCTTGACACATTTTTGGGTGCAATCCTCTCTCCCTTAACTAAAAGATTAAAGCTCACATTGGGTTATAAATTCTGTCATGTCTTTGCTTGTAGTCCCTACCTAGCAAAAATCTCTTGGCCATGGAGTCTACTTTCACTTGCCACCAGCTGTTGGACCAGTTCCATGGGTTTACATGAGCTGAGGAGTTCCAGGATTTCCCTTTAAGTCTGAATTTTTGAGAGAATCTGGATAAATTAATCTGTCAGAGACTTGGGACTGCCAATGGGAGGCTGTGACACTATGCAGAACACTGTAACAACCAGAAGAAAAATAACTTATCAAAAATATTATTTTATTTCATGCAAAGAATCAAACTTTAAATGATCCCATCTGTCACTTTCAACTGCACCGTGTTCCATTGGCTGGATTTTGCTCATTAAGATAAATTTCAAGCCAGCAGATCATTTTTGCCTTCCGGGCTTTGGTAAAATGTAGTGTTTTGGACTTCCTCCCCTCCTCCATTTTTGACAGCCACAACAGAAGAATAAGCGTATTTCTCTGATAATGCTTCGCAATTGTCTGGAATGGCTTTGACCTTCCAAAATGGAAAAAACCACTACATTCAAATCCCTCCTCCTTTCCCCCATGGGACTAGAAGCTCGCCAAGCCCCTTCAATAAAACTTTCCCATCTGACCTTGCATCGTAAAACCCTCTTTATTACTCCCTCTCCTCAAAGCTTCCCCGGCAAACCTTTAGCCCTTTCAAGACTTGGGCTGGAGAGCTTCTATGTTGTGCAAATGTTTCAAATGTCTTTGTCTCTTCCCTGAAAAGACATAAAAGAGATTTGTTGGATCCCTTCCTCATAACCAAACACAACTGTATACCGTGCACTTTGCATGTTACAGCTCCCCAAGCTTTCAGCCCCAATGACTTATTTTACTGTAAGTGTAATTATGCATTGGAGTGGTTTCATGAGGGATGTGATAAATCATCTGCCACTTAAAGTCTTTAAATCATGACTGGGTGTTTTCAGCGGGGTCCCGCTCCGTGTCTGGAGCACACAGAGGCTCTCAGTGCATTTACAGGAGGGTATATAATCACATGGTCATGGTCCAACGTGGTATTGAGGAATTAGGGGATGGGCGGGATGGCCTTTGTCATGCAGGATGTAGGATTAGTTGGACTTAATGGTCTGGTTTGGCCTTTAAATCTGTGAATAGGGAAAAGGAAAGAGGAAAAGAAACAAAAGAAGAACAAAAGTCCCTATTAGAGCCAGCATGTTTCCACCTTCTGAAAGCAGAGCCAGAGGGATTGCAGGCAGCTGGGGCTGGAAGTGAGCGCTGGGGAAAACCAAGGGCACCCTGTGCTCTGTCTTCTGCACCCAGAGCCCTCACAAACCCCCCAAACAGCCTCTTGAAAGCAAACTCAGGAGCCCAAACCTCCTGGGATTTGCTGGCATCTTGTATAAAACAGCAGATGTGAGGACATGCACAATACTCAACTTAGTTTCAATTTCTTTTTCCCCTCTTTATGTCATTTTGGGTGTTCCAGAACTAGAAATCTAATGCTTTTTCTATTTCTAAATTAAGCTCATTGAAATTTTAATCTGGTGGACATTATCTTATTTCATAATTAGAAGAGCTTATAATGCAGTGGTTTGGTTGCTACCAATCCCTTTTTGCTTTAAATCATGTTTCATTAATTGAACAGAGCTTAGATAGGTGCTTATAAGGTAATAAGCTAACTATCCGTTCTTAACAAAATACTCCAGCTGTACCTGCTCTGAGCCCGCGTGCTTTGTGCTGTAACAGTTTTACTTTAGTGACGCGTGGGCGATTACACCTGTGATCCACAGGGGAATTTCGGGGGCTATGGACACCCCTTGTAGACACTGGTGCAGACTGGTTCCACGTAGCAAACACAAAGGATCCTCTTTGGAAAAGGACAAATCCAAACTCTACCCACCAACTGGCCGATAACATCTGCTTAACCATGGGCTATTGCATAATTAATTACTCCCAGGTCTTTATGATGTCCCAAAGAATCTTTCTATAGACTAGACTGGCATTACCCTGCCATACATTTTAAGGAGATTACTGTTAATTAATTTAACGTGTCTGCATACCTAAAACTCAGCAGCTAAGCCCTCTATTGTGCCATCTGCTGTCATTTCAGACATGTGGGACTTCCAAACTCCCATAGAAACAGAAACAGATTAAAACCATCTACTCAGATATAAATCAATTTAAGGAATAAGTTGCTTTTCAACACCTCTTGCAGTGCCCCATGGAGGGCAGGACCGGGGAGCTGCCCCGGGCGCTGGCAGAGCCCTTCGCACAGGTTATCTGTCCCACCGGGAGTCAACTCCCCTCCAGGACTATCGACCCAATGCTTTCCAAAGACACTAAATTCCCTGAAAGCGTAAATAAAACATTAAACCACAATTTATCTACTCCTAGGGCTAAGGCACCCACACTGGTGAATGTAAATCACTCGGAACATTTATGATCTACTGACACATTTCCCTCCTAAAATAGGAGTCCGACACACGTAAATCCTCACAAACGCTTCTCCAGAGCAGAGCTGAGCAGCGGCACAGCCGATGTGGAGGGCTGTGCTGGCACCCCTTGCACAGTCCATGCTCTGCACGTGGGGGCGCGAGGGATGCTTACCGAAAACAGGGTGTCATCCCCATGCCGTTCACCCCAGCACATCGCCATCCCCAGACATGGTCACCAACTCTACATGGGAACGTGCACGACGCCCAATACCGATAAGCCCATGGCCAGTTCAAGGGATCTTGCTGCTACCACAAATAAAACAAATAACAACATTAATAACGAGCCAGACCTTCCAGACCAAATCACAGTACTTGGAGTATTTTTTGTCAGTAAACAATTTTGAGGAAAAAAAAAAAAAGCCACTCTTTGTCAAAACCAAACAGCTCCATGCAACAAGCATCCCCTGGATAGAAATTACTATTTTTTCCCCTAAGAAAAGCAGAAAACAATTCAGGTATAAAAATTCTTAGTTTTCTGCAAAACACATACAAAAACCCTCAGAAGAGGGTTTGAAAAACACTGTTTATTCATTTCCCAAGTAGCAGCTGCCTCTGAAAATACGGAGATTTTTTTGTACACAGTTGCCACTAACATTTAAAAAAGAAAAATAAAAAAAAAAGAAAAAGGAGTAATTTCCACCTAGCTCTATTGTCAGCTCCCTTCATGAGCTGTTTTGGAATTAATGGTAGGACAGCAGCTGCCTGGCACCCCACAGGTTCCAGCAGAGTTGCCTCTCCCAGGAGCATCTTCCTCCCCAGCGGCACTTGGCTATAGGGAGCAGGGGAACGTGTGGAGCTGGTCCGGACAGGCAGAGGTGTGCTGTGCAGCACCGTGGCCTGTGTCAGGGCCAGATCTGCTGCCCTGCATCGCTGCTGTAGGACACACCACCCAGAAGACCACTCTTGTCCAATAGTCATGTTGCAAAAAACCCCTAAGGGCTGCTCAGACTCCAGATAGAGCTCTGTCCGCCAGAGATACAGAGCCAGTTAATGAGGCCAAATTGTCCATGCAGGAACAGGAGCCCCATGCAGCCCGGTTAGTGACCAGAGAGCCATTTTGGTCTGCAGGGATGTGGAGCTCACACCATGGAAGTGAGCCATGAGGTGCATCTTGCAGCGCTGATTTAGGCAGGGAGCAATGCTGGAAGTTCGGAAGACCCAAGGAGCTGCCATCTCACCAAGCTGAGCTCAGGCACTCACCTGCTTGTGCAGAGCTTGTTTAGAAGTCGGCACAAAATTGCTCTGCTGCTCCAAAACAGGCAGCGCTTAAGCAGAATCCATTTCCTAACCAATAATTCATTTCCAGAGTAGTCGGTAACTCTGCACAAGGTGAATCCCAGCAGCCCTCGCTCAGTTTAATTTGCACACTGGTTTTGTTCAGGACACAGTCCCTGCATTGCCATCTCTCCAGCACTGGCGTTTTCCAGGCTGGCAGCCAAAGGGATGCTCAGGCAGACATTCATGCAGACAGAAAGCTAAAGCTGGTTCTCATTACATTTGTTCCAAGAAAGGTTGGATGGAGAGCAGTGGTTTGCATCTAAGCAAGGGGTCTGAGCCAACGTATCGCTCAGACATTGAGTTTGTTTGCCGTGAGTGTACCATCCTGCTCATGGCAGGGAATGGACTCTGCTGATACCAGACTCTCCACCTCCCTGCCAGCGTAGGTGTGTCAACAGTGAGGTGATGAAGGGTCAGACTGCACTTTCTTCACAGTCAAAACCCAAGGTATATTTGCTATGAAGGGAAGGGTTCAAAACCCATCATATCACCCTTCTTGAGTACCCTTTCAGGATTACTAAAGCATGGGATCATGCAGTATTGATGGGAAGGGATCTCCAGAGCATCCAACCTACTTCTCAAAGTAAGGCTATCACCATCCCTGAGAGAGTTTGGCCATGGCTTTGTCTAGCCAGGGCCTGAAAACCTGCCAGGTTACAGATGCTGCAGTCCCAGTGGGTGACCAGGGATGCATCTCTCTCACAGGGCAGAAATCTCTCCTGATTTCCAGTTTTAGCCCCCCAAGCTATTGATGACCCTTGCAACACCATTTGCCTTTACCAAGAAGAGTTTGGCTCCATCATTTCTGCAGCTTCCCTGCAGGTAGCTGTAGACTGCTGTTAACTCATCTCTTCACCAGTCTAAACCAGTCCAGCCCCATAAGCCAGTCTTGCAGGGCAGGTGCCCCAAGCCCCTGAATGTCTCCATGAACCTCCTCTCCATTCTCTCCAAGTTAAACTGGGATCAGCCAGATCTAGTAGTACAGGCCTAGGTCTTGCTCTGTACTTCACAATGTACATCCCGCTCTGTTGGAGCCAGCCCAAGACTGCCTCAGGCCACCACTGAATGTGGCACAGGGACCTCCCACACACATGCACTGACAGCAGCGCTCAGGAACCCATGTTAAGCAAGCAGAAAAGAGAAACCATTCAGTTATGACTTATCCCATTCACTGAGTAATCTGAAAGCTGCAGCTTGGGTAGGCATTAAGGCTGCTGTGGTGTCTGTGGCTCAGCAGATGTTCACTATTTGGTGGCATCCAGCTACGTCCTAAAGCATTCACAGCCTCCTGCCTGAATAAAGTCCTCCCTCTCCACTTCACCACTTAGTTTACATGGCAAAACATCTCTCCCAAATATTCTTGCAGCACACCAAACAACCTTGCTGCCAGGCCTCAAATTTCAGTGTGATTGGTAATCAGTGCATCAGCCATCAGAAGTGGGTTATTAACATATCCGTCATGATGAACAATGTAAAATAAATGCAGATAAACTGTATTACTCTGGGTCATTTAGTTTTAAGTGCAGCAGCCTCTGTGTTTTTTTACCACTTAAGCGATATGCAGCATGAAACAGCACAAATAAATACAGATGTAGAGAACATTAGATATACTTTGTAAGAGCAAATTATGCACGTTCACATTTCATTCTAGTTAGATCAAAATTAGATGGTTTTCCTCCATTATCTCAGTGGATACACTAAAAGCTAGCGATTTATGAAAGAAACCGGTGTGAATGCCATTATAATTGATTAACCTAAAAGACTGGTGACCTACTTATAGGTATACAAATATGATTATAATTGTGCAGTAAGTAATTGAATGTTCTGCAGGATTTCTTTATAACGTGACTGCAATGCATAAAACAAGAGGGAGACAAAAGGTTTCAACCCTATGCAATATGCTGGGGTCCTACGAGAGGTGCTGAGTGCTTCCTGCTCCCATTGAGGTGAATAGGTGTTGAGACCTTGCAGAATCAACCCCCTCCTGAACAGCAGCATTTCCCATAAATAGACTATTGCTTGAACAAAAAGCTCCAGCTTGCCTTGTCGCTGGGATAACTTTTCACGCGCTGAGCAGATCTCATTGCCTGGGAGATGCTGCACACAGACCTGCTCCTAATTCATCACTACTGGAGCACCTTCTCAAGGACTTCCTTTGGGTCAAGAAAGGAGGAGGTGCAGATCCAGATCAGAAACCATGTAGCTATAAAATGAAGCTATGGGCCCATATTTCTAAGCCACCCCTTTGCAGTGGGACTTAGCACCACCACGGTGGGTTTGGGAATCTGATAAACCTCAGGTCTCTTCCAGCTGTGTCTGAGAGTGCACTGCTGCTGCTGCATCTGCTAATGGATACCAGTGGTCACATTACTGGTGTTACAGTCACGGGCAGGATGCAACAAAGAGCCAGATCATCTCACTGCCTCCAGTGGTTTGCAAGCCACATACAGAACAGGGGAGACAGATGAGAGATGGAGACTGTCCCCAAGCATTGACAGCTCATGAGTTGAAGCCCAAAGACCTTAGCTAGACCACGCAAATCGCTCTAAGCCTGCAATCCCAGGCAAAACTCCTTGCCAATTAAGTCTCCCAACTCCTTGACAGTGTGCATCCTGCTGGCCTGCGTACCAACATCACCCAGTCCACAGCTGCCTGGAGGCTCTCGTGACATTCTGTGTCACAGATTTCCCTGTATCTTTTGCTGCCAGTCACTTCCTCCAACTCAGTTTATCTGAACTCCTGTGCATGGACAGGGGCGGCAGAGCTAACCTCTGGCAATGACACACCCTAGCTTTCTGCAGAACAGAGTTCTAACTTCCTAATTTGTATGGCTAAATATACTGAAGCCTGGAGATGAATTATCTAAAATCTATACACAGTTTGATGCTACACACTAAATTAGAGACTTGAATGCACCTCTGCAATCATGAGTCCCTCTGCCTATGGCTCCGCCATGGAAAAGCATCCATTTAAACCCCCTAGGACAAAGGATCTGTTACAATTCCCTGAACTGGAAACCCAAGAGATGATGTGGGAGCCAGGACTTGCTAGGATGGGATTGAGTTAATTAGCACTGTGTCTGAGGAGAGCCGTAACAGCATAATGAAACAAAAAAAAATAAAAGCAGCCTAAAGTTACTCCAGTGGATTGATTGGGTGCTTGCTGCTGTGAAACAGCAGGATTGTACCCATGTGTGCATGGTGATGCATTTATCATGCATTCCTCATGCTGAAGGAAATGGATGGGGAAGAGGGTGCTGGTAGGCTCATCACAACCCTGCAAGAGCTTGCTGGTATGATGTGTGCTTGGGGCAGAAAGGTGGAAGCCGTTTCCAGCAGCCCCGTGCTGCCACAGCACACCTGGCTCAGTGTCAGCCCTGCTTAGACCCAAAGCCTCATGCGGGATGGACTCAGGTCCAGCATGCATGGCTCCTGCAGAAGCCACAGCCGGAGATGCACTGCAGCACCAGGAATGCCCGGCTCCCCAGGGATAACCCCACACACAACTCCTGCATCAGCTAAAGGTGTCCCACGGCTGGTGAGGGGCCCTGGGAGGGCTTGCGTGGGACTCCTGTCCCCTCTGCACCCTGCCTCAGCCTCTCGTCATGCTGGCAATGGCCTCGCTCTACCCCGTAGCAGATTCGTACATCCACGCAACTGCAAAGTCACAGACATTTAGGGCACATCCCAGAGAAAAGTTTGCACCCACCTGTCGAGGAGTTACCTCTAAGCTAGGCACAGAAGTGGCTAGATGAAGGTGTCCGTGTTTGACTTCTGCATCCATCCTTTCCGATGCTGACAGCTGCTGGGAGTGACTGACAGGTTCTGCTTTTTCAGTGCATTTTGCATTCTTTTCTATATTCAGTTGTCTGGAAGAATAATACATCTGCCCCAGCAGTGCTGCATTTGAGAGAGGTTCTGGTTTCTTCAATTTAAACAGTTCAGGATGTTTTTAAAGTCAGTATAAAAATACTGGCACTGCCTGTGTGGATAGCTCTCTCATGGTGCCAGAGGCCAATAAGGACAGTGTAAGGAAACAAAAACAAAAAAAAACAAAAAAAAAAAAAAAAAAAAAAAGAAAGAAAAGAAAGCAACAAGTTAAACCCATACTTTACAGCAACCAGACTCTTCCTTTTAATTTTTGAACTTCTCAAATTCTAGCTTCCACCAAAATGAATCAGAGCTGCCAAGCTGCACTATTTTGAAGCAGAGAAATGACTCCCAGCTTGGCCAACTATTCTGACTGCCAAATATAGTATACACTTAAAATGACAAAGCATAACAATGCAAAAGCTACGTACTATCTCCAGCCCATATACAGCCCTATATCTATCTCCACCACCGGGAACTGGAGCTGTGCACAGCACTTGTATCTGGACCTGAGCATTGCCTATCTACCAAAAACTAGAGAGACCTGCTGGGCACAGATAGCAGCTATTAGCTGAGCCAGTGAAGTGATACCTGCAGCTTTGCTTAAACAAGAAGAACATGAAGAAACCCAGCCTGGCTGTCTCCGTAGTCAAACTCCACTGCTGCTGCAAAAGCATTTCTATCATAGTTTTGCCCAACACACCATTGCTCAAAGCATGAACAAGCCTGACCCACACAAGCCCCACCGAGATTTAATTGCTCTAGTGCTGTGACACATCTCTTTCTACATAGCTTTTCCTCAGCCCTTCCACCAGCAGCTGAATCAACACCCTGGCTTCTGTTTGCCCCTCCATTTCAGACCTCTCCTCCTTTCAGTTGCAGTCCTTCAAGCCCAAGGGCAGGGACAAACCTGCTAATATGAGCTGTGGGGCCAAATGAATCCCTATGGGTGGCACCTGTGCTCTCTCATTCCCTCCGCATACATCAGCTGCTCCTCCTTCCTAAGCATTGCTTCAGGTGAAGATAGTCCTGCAGAGAAATAATCCCAGCTTCAAGCCTATTGCAGAAATTAAAAATTACTTGCTTCTAGTTGAATGTAAGGCTTACTAATTACCCACCAATACTAGGGTGGCAAGTTTGCCACATGAATAATTGTGTGCCCACAAAAATGTTCCACTGGTAGGGTTATTAGTGAGAAAACGGGAATTCAGACAGAAAGCATTAATAAACCTTGAAGACAACAGCTATTACAGTGATTGATCCACTATCCTAGTGTACACAACTCATGCAGGATGGAGGAGCAGAGGTTATTGCACAGGGAGGGTGTGCTGAGAGGTGGGAAGGGAGGCAGAGTTGTTATCGAGGTCAGGGCTAAAAATCGGTACTGCCAGGTTCAAAAGTGTTTAAAAAACACACACGTCTTTTCCAAAGCTGCCTCAAAATTAGATTATTTTAGTAGTCTGCAGCATTTGCTACTTAGGCTGTTGCTTGTTTTCCTTTTATAAAACAACAGGCAATGGAAGCAGAAGAGGTTGGTGTGTCTTGGGGCAATTTCTGTGTTCAGTCCCAAGACCAGTGAATACTGCAATGTGGAGACAGCAGATGCCCCGAGGGACAGACCCAAATATGCCCAGTGCACCCCTGCCTCCTCCTGAGGGGTGTGATAAAAACACAAAATTGCTTTAAGGGCTGAAATAAGGATTAAGGACAGAGCTGAGTTGCCCAGGGATTTCTTCCCCAGCATGCTGGGGCTGCTGCAGGGCCCTCTTGCCCATGAATAGCTGTGCATTGCAACCATCTCTCCTTTCTGCTTGTGTGCACCAGGTTTGTACTTTGGTTCTAAGTGGAGTAAGTTTTCAGGCTGTCTGGATAATGATGCTGGTAAGAAAAGGAGAAAATGAACCTAAGCTGGCTTGTCTGGCGCGTTAGCAACACACAAACCTGAAGCTCTGCAGCATCATGCTCTTCTGCAGCTCCCTTTGCCTCCCTGGAAACATCCCCTTCCGCAGAGGTATTGCATCCCATCCCAGCAGTGCTGCCTTTGCGAGAGCTGAATAGAAAACCTGTGGCCATAGGGGAGATAGAGCACAGAGAGTTCAGGTCCCCCCACCCAGGAGCAACCCCGGGGCTGGGTGCAGTCTGTGATCCACCCCAAATCGTTCGCATCATGGTGTTAGAGTTCATGCCAGCTGCACTACAGGGCGTTGAGCTCATTGCAGTGTTTTTCCTTCCAAAAGGAAACAAAACCAAACTCTTGCCAGTTTATTATTTCAGCTAATTATATGAACCAACAGTATTTCATCCAAACCATTTTAGGAAAATAATTGGAGAATGTTTGCAAAACCCAAGCAACCATTTTTCTCCTGCCAGGGTGGCAGATGCAAACATAAAGAGTAACATGTCCATACATCTCCAGTCTCAACTTCTTATGAAACAAAATAAAAGCAATCTGGTTGTGAACTGATCCAAAACAAATACAATATTTCAGAACACTCCACATTCAGTTGGTTGGGCTGATTTATATAACGCAATCTAAAGACCAGTGTGCGAATTTGGGGGGAAGACTATTTCCCCTTCACACTTTCTTACCTCGCAGACATAGGTTTTGTTTTGCATGCAGGTGAGGAGCCCTTGGCCTACGCAGCAGCTGTCTTTGAAGGATGAGCACTTGACAGGTTTCTATGGCACTTCCAGAAAGGATTGTTTTACAAGCCAGGGGTTTCCTTTGCATATCTAACACTTGGCCGTTTATTGTGTGATCCGTGAGATCTTTACACAGTGGTCTGCACAATAAGTATTGCCATAAGCATCCCCTGTCTGACTTAGATTTGCAGGCACTATCTCTAGTCCAAATTTGCAGATGGAAAGAGGCTGAGGGAGAGGGTGGCACCTTTCTTAGGGCAGCTCCGTGCACAGGCTGAATCTCAGCGCCAGCAGCAGTACCCTCTCTTTTGTCACACACCATCTTAGAGGCAAAGATCTTGTTGTGTTTGAGGTTTCCACCATCCCTTTTCTGAGGGAGTGTACAGCCATTGTCTCTGTTCTGTTTTTAGATTTCACAGTTAGTTTCTAAGATTTCATGGCTTTTCGGCAAGCAGAACACTTTGGGTTTGTGGCACTGCAGTCTTAGAGGTAATTGCCAAAGTAAATCAGAAACAGGGGGAGACCTAATAAAAACTGGAAATCGTATGCTTTAAAAGTGAAAATTAAAAAACAAAACAACCGACAACAACAACAACCACGAAACAAAAACTGAGAAAGAAATACCAAAAGAATTTCGAAGAACAGTTCTGTCCCAATTCTCAGTTTGCCCTGCTAAACCTTGGTCTGTCATTTTACAATGAGCCTAAGTGTCCATTCTTCAGGGACCCTCAGGATTTCTGAATGCGATCCTCCTGCCCTCCGTCACAGCTGCAGTCAGGAGGGATGCCAAGCGCCTGCTCCGGAGGCTGCTGATGCTGCTTTGGATAGAAATGCTCCTGAGTCCTTCCCCAGCTTCACCCCCATCCCACACTCCGTTCTCTGGAAGAACCAAAGCTGCACATTGCTCGAAGGCTACATGTGGTCAAATCGATGTTTTACATCCAGGCACTCTCAATGTTTGGGCTGCAGCAGCCTCGTAGCGTCACAGGCAAGTGCAAGATACCACTAGGCTGGGGTTGCTCTAGCATATGCCTCCCCGGAATGAGGGCAGTCAACAAGAGGAATAAATACAATACATAAATTTAATGCTTTCTTTGCTGCTTTCACCTTGTTCCCAGCAGTTGCATTTATGCATTTTACAGACCAGAGGTGTGAGGAGCGCTCTCGGGGAAGGGCCACATCCCAGGACCCTTACACCTGGATTTCATGAGCGAGGCAAAACAGTCGCTCTGTGGGTTAATGGAAAATCTTACAGCAATGCCAGTACGCAGAGATACTAATTAATACCTGCTTCAATTCAATTCATTTAGGACTCAAATTGCTAACCAAAGCTCTTCTTCCCCCACATCTGGATATTGCAAACCTTCAAGCAAGGCTGGATGTTTCCCTCAGCTCTGCGAGGAATCTGGCAGCTCCCTGAGCAATGAACTGTAGAATAAGGTGATTTACTGCAAGGCCCAGCTGGTGGGTGGGCCAAGATTCCTGCAACGGTCAAGGCCTTTTCTGCAATGAAATACGCTTGACACAGAGGTCAAGTAAGCTGCGCTGTGTTGCATTCATAAGCATTTTTCAATTAGCACTGAAAACTGTCTCCAATCTCAAAGTTCAGTCTGGGGGTTGTTTGAGGTTGAGCATTGGTTCAGCTGGGCATAGCCCTCCATGCATTTTCTAAACATTGACTTTTCTGCCACCTTTATTTACCATAATTAATAATCCCTTAATGTAGACTCTCCCTGGACTTGTTCTGGGATGCGCTATACGCCTTGTTCTTGTGCTGAGCAGCATTCCCACACCAGAACACAGCCATGGCTCTATGACTTGAACTTGCAAAGGCGCTTTGTTTCTTATGGAATTCCTATTATCAGCGCAAAAAAAAATCCCCTTTTTTTGTTATGGCAAAGTGGCCTGTTCTGCTCCAAGTGAAAATGTGAACGTTTCCATAATTACATACTGACCTGTGTTGAACAAGCCAGCTCAAATACTATCTTAGCTCTGCATGGCCAGACTTTATCAGATTTATTTGATCTAGAGGAAGTCATATAACAAATAAATAACTTCAAGGGTACATTGGAGTGTTTGAGAAGCAAATTATTTGGCAAGTATTCCCCCTTTCTTCCCCTCCTTATTCACCCAGTTTATAGGGCCATTAATGAATGCACCCTGGGCTAAAAGTGTAACCTTAGAAATGATGAGACAATCTCACCACTCTTCTACTTCATGAAGTTTTATTTTGAGTCCCTTTCTCCTCTTGCCCTCTAGAGAATTCATGTGCTGCGACACTTTCTGAGTCTCTGCTGCCAGCCTGAGAAGGTGGCCAGGAGATGAGCATCTTGCAAGAGGGGGGACTTTATCCTGTGCCCTCCTTGAAGGACATAGTTTCCTGTCTCTAACTACAGTTCTGCAAGTCTCCTTGTGCATCGCAGACATCTCACCTTGCACACACCCTCCTGCCACCCACCTTTGCCCCTAAAGCTCTCCTATGGTAGCTCCAGCCAGCAGTGGATCTGGTCATGGGTAGTAGGAAGGATGAAGATGCCCTCTTGGACAGGTTAGGACTGGCTCTCCCCACAAGGTGTGTTTTTCATTGCCAAGGTCCCTTCTTGCTGCAAGTACGACAACTGCCAGAGCTCTTCAGCCATTTTCCCCTAGGAGAATCAAAGTTTTAATGATTAACCTTCATAAATTACTACAGCAATGCTCTAAATAATAAATAGTTTCTGGCCAGGTCTAGCCCTCTGAGCTATTATTTTCCAGCATGATATGCTGAGCCCCCATCTGCATTTATTTTCCATACTGTATTCAAGTCCTCTTATGTCATTGAGATAAGCAGTAAGGAGATATGTGTTTTCCAAAATGATGTCCTCATTCATCATTTCTTCCTCGCTGCTCAGGCTGATTACATTTAATTCAAGAAGAAAGAAGCCTTGCCTAGGCCCACTGAGCATATAAGGTTAAAAAAGCAATGCAAATGAAGCAACAGCTTCCTGGAGAAATGGCTACAAACACAAAATAACAGCATCCCTTATCAGCACCAGGACTGTGTACGCTCTTCCTCATTTCCAGAGAAAACCCAGAGCACGAACGACCCATTCATCAAGATCAGCAGGTACAACTCTGCTTTGAACACGTATGCACAACAGCAACCACCCTCTCGCTTAACAGGGAATGAGCTTTGAGCGTTAATTTTATCTGATATTAATGCAAGCCTTAATTATGAATAGAGATAGGGGAGTCAAAGCTTGCTGTAGCCTGAACCCTTTCCAGTGACACTTGGCTTAGGGAGAAATATCTTTTGTTTCTACTAGTTCTTCTCTGTTGCAGTATTTGGCTGCTCCAGGATGCAGCAGGGAGAAATAATGCCAAAATGTGCCTATGCACAATGTGAGCAGCAGCTTTTCAAGCCCAAGGAAGGATTCTTCATGACTTTGCACACTCACCCTCTCCATGGCTGCCTGGGATGCAGCCTTTGGGTGCATGGAACCTCCTCAATGAGCAGCGATGGAAATGCAGCCCTGATCAAAAATGCTTGCTCATCTTCTGCGGGGCTGCAGCCACCATGAGTTGCTCTTTGTCAGCCTATGCAGAACAGTGCAGCTTGTGCCAGTTCTGAGCCACAGAGCCCTGCTCTGCCCTGGGTCTGGTGTGCCAATCCTGCACCCTCCTGGGCATCAGCACAGCCGCTGCTTGTCACTGCATTGCTCAATGGTGAAGATTGTGCTGTTGGAAAGACCTGTGTGGTGCAGGAGGTGGCTCAGCTGCTCACACGGTGCCAATGGGAACAGGCGTTGCAGATCCTGGCTGGTACGTGGCTCTGCAGGGTGGCAGTGACGACCCCCCAAGTCTGCTCCCCCAGACAAGCTGGGCTGGCTGCTACCGAACCAGGCGGGCACCCGTGTGTTTGCAGAAAGAATTTCCCACTAGGAAAGGCAGTTTGCATATTTGCTCTGATCAGACTTCAAAGAAATGCCAAAGGAGCCAGGGAAATGAAACACATACTGAGCCAGCCGAACGGACAAATAAACACAGGCAAAAAAGCCAGAATCTCTGACCAAATGAACTCAGACCAAAACTCTGGATTTAAAATGGAAATTGGAAGGGTCTTAAAGAGCTGGGTGGCTTCCCAGCGTGTCCAAAGGGAGCAGATCCACGGCTCCAAGCTTTGCCCTGCAGCCACAGCACCAGTGCAGGTGTCAGAGCAGCTCTGGGGCAGCTCATCCCACCCATCCAAGGGGAGAAGGGCTGTGAAGGCACAGGGCTCCCAGCTCCCCCTGCCTCTCCAACTTGTTTTTTGTCTGTTTAGAGAAGTTCATGTCTTCTATAGAAAAATATTTAATAATTTTTGGTAGCTATTCTGAAAACAAAACAAAACAAAACAACTACTCTCACATATGTTTTGATCAACACTGATTTGGGAGAGTCCACTGTGACTCAGTTTACATCAAATGCAAATAATTAGAGGCAGTTCTTAGCACTGGGGCTGTTTTTCTATATGTGCATCTGAAAATAGCTAGCTGAGATGTTCTGCGTTTCCTAAAGCTCCTCTCCAAGACTATGACACAGCCAACAGACAGGGTGTCAGCTGTGTCACACCATTTCATGATGTTTTGCTCACAGTGCCCCATGAATGCTTTTGAACACATCCTCAAAGGGACGGAGACACCTAATTCCCATTGAGGCAGCTCTGAAGAATAATTCATCCCAATTTGGTTCTTCTGCCTCACCATGTTCAAACTCTGGCTAAGCTATAGGCCTAGGGTTTCATTCAACAGCTATGACTCTGTCTAGAAGTAGTTCCATTGGCTTCAGTGGATGTTGGATCCTGACCCATAACTTGCCTTTAAAAGCATTCTCCTAGGACCTAATGCAACAGGCTCTCCAAAAGGTTATGCAGAGCAGACAGACATCTCCTAGATACAGGTGCAAGAGGCAAAACATTAGTAAAGATTCATTCTTCTCCACCTGGAGCAGATGGGCATGTTATTTGGGTTGATTGTATGGCTGTGAAAACTCAAAATATAACAATAAAAGAGTACAATAGCAGGAAGGCACCTGTTTTGCAACCCCATACAATACAAGTGGTCATGGGCTGAATGGAAAAGCAAGATTGTGTATAGAAAGATTTTTATAGCAAAGCCATGTTGAGGGGCAAGATAAAACAGTGAGGTACAAGTAAATCTCCCAAGGGTTCTTTTTACAGCGAGCAGTGGAGTTACTGGGGATGCAGCCAGTGTACAGACTGGGTCTTCTGGTGTGGAGACATGAGACTCTTTCTAGGGACCCCGAAAAGCAAATGGAGCTGTGAAGAAAGCAGCCCTTTCCCCCAGAAAGGGCCTGGGCCAAGCAAACCCACATTCAACCAGCCTTTGTGGGGGAACCCCCAACACATGGCTCGGGGAACAGGGCAGCCAGTGATGCTGCCCTGTACGACAGGCTGGGACAACAAGGGAGGGAAGTTGTATTATCCATTTGAAGTTACAAAAGCAGGCAAAATGTAATTATAATCACCCAAACTGGAGTTCTGCCAGGGCATCAGGGCTAATGGTCTTGCTCTTGCAAGAAGTGCCATGGGATTTTTCTAATGATCACAAGTGGTCAAGACCTCAGTTTCACATCTCATTTGGAAGATAATGAAGAAGTCTCCCATTTATTTTTTGTCTGAAGGGAGTTAAGGACAAATTGATTATGTCAAAGGGCACAAGGACTTAGAAATGTAGATTCTTTTGCTCGAGAAGTGCCTGGGAGCTCTGACAGCCAGGAGGGATGGCAGAGGGAAAACAAGAAGCAAGGAGGAAGCACGTTTGATTTCATACGACTCCTGTTAGTGCTTCAACTTTTTCTGAATCTGCTGTGACTCCGGTGACATTGCTGAAAGGAAGGTGAATCTTTTTTCATATGAGTTATTCCCGCTGTAAAATATATTTTGAGGGAATGAGTTTATAAAGCTATCTCTGAGATAATTGGCAAGGATACTCCACTCTCCCATGAAGGTTATGAGTGGGTTACGAGAGGGTCTTCACTTTAAACTCAGAGGAATGAGAAATTAATAGATCTTGCAGTGTCAGTCCCAAGGCAGAGGATCATGATAAACTGGAAACAGGCAGAGAGGCCCTCTTTAAGTTAGGGAGGGGGGAAAGAGAGACATATCAGACCTCTGGGATTTACACAAATTCATACCGACACCTCTGCTGAACACAAGCGTGGTGATTGCCAATAAAAGGTCAGTGCAATTGGAGAGTACAGATATTGCCTTATCCTCCAAGGAAAAGCAAGCCTGGCATCTCCAGAGATTCTGCCTGTTGCTTGCCTGGAATAGAGAACTCTGCCCTGGGAAGCTGCACCATAGTCAGCACGGGCAAGTGCTGCCTTTTAAAGTGAAAGCTGCTGCGCATACAGAGAATTATTTCCCTCTTTCCAGCCATGATTATTTTCGTATCTAAGCCAGTTGCACAGCCTGCATCCCCCCCACCTTTTCTTTTTCTGCCAGAAGCATAAGAAAAAATGATCACATCCTAGAAAACCGTAGAGAGGGGTTTGGACAAGAGGAAGAATTGGCAAGGGCTGTTCTGGAAGGTCATTACGTGGGTATTGGCTGTTGTATAGATGGAGCTGCCGGAGTGGAGAAAGAACTGGCTGTGATATTGATGAGAATGAGTAGTTAAATGAAAGCAGTTTGGGTTGCAAAATATAGACTGCCATTGAGATCAATACTAGAATCAGTTTAATTAATTTGTGTAATCAATAACCTAGAAGGATGAAGGCACAGACCAGCAATGCAATTTGTTCACGGTACAGAACAATCACAAAGGAGCTGTCAACACGTGGGACAATGTTCTCCAGCTCAGGCCAGGAGAAGCAAGGTGCATGCAGTTAGCATGTGAAATGATGGTGGTAAGCCACCAAAAATGGGGTCTGTCTCGGGGATCTCACACAAGAAAACAGAGGCTAATAACGAGCAAAGCTCAGCCCTCAAGTGCAGCACTTGAGCACAAGAGGCACATCCACGGGTGTGCCAAAGGGACCTCAGCCAGCGGTGCTGGTGTCAGGAGGAAAATGGACAAATCCTGCAGCACCGTGGGCTTTGATTTCATTGTATGGGGAAGAGCATAAGCAAAACATGGAGTGAAGACCAAGCAGAGAGAATTAGCTACCCCAGGATCTGGCATGACAACTGGAAGACTTTCTGTTAGGACAAGGGTCCCTGAGAGATGTGGAAGATGGGGCACAGCACTGCCAGAGTAGGAGGTGGGAGAACTGGGCTTCTTGCTCCTCCTTTAGGTCCAAGAACACCCTGCATTTCAGCCTTCAGGTGAGCAGGGAGAGGATTTAAGCTGAAAGCACAGTGGTGGGGTTGTCTGCGACTACACCGCGCTCTTCAGGGAGCTGTAGGAGAGCCCTTCAGAGAAGGGCTGGTGCTGCTTAGATGAATTTCTCAAAAGACTTTGGATAAAACCCTGATAAGACAAATTCTCTCTCTTTTTTGTTTGTTTTGTTTTGTTCCTCCTCACCCCCAGGGGCCAAGAGTCTCTTCTGCCAGCACTCAAGGGGGCTCTTGCAAACAGCCTCCCATTGCTGGGGCGGCAGTGAGGGGGAACGTGCCTCAGGGTGAGTGGGGAACATCAGTGCAGCTCCTATTTCTGGAGCCAAGGAAAGGGAGAGAGCATACAGGAAGGTAAGGACACAAATGTCAGTCCTTGGGGAGAGAGGCTGAGAATTCCCTCGTGTTTGCTGATCTGCAAACCTTGTCAGAGCATTTCGATTCTCCCGGAGCAGAGAAAGGAAGAGACAGATGCTGAGATAATTACTACCCTGGCAAAGAACTTATTCTTGTATCCAGAAGGAGAGTTACAGCCTCACAGCTGTCTTTAGGATAGAGTGAAAGCATTTTTTCCATGGTACATTGCAATGGCAATTTATTTTCATGATAAGCTTAAACTAACCTTTATTTTAAAAAGGAAGATAGCTTGTGGTATGAAGCATCTTCTAACCTGGCATTTACCAAGGACAACGGGATAATCATTTGAAAAGCAATTAAAGGTACCTTTTGTTTTTAAGCTTCCCAGTGCCTTTTTAAGGTGCTGCAGAGCCTATGGCCCCTCTTGCTCAGGATGACTCAGTGTTTCTCTTTCCACAGCACATTTCCAAATGCTCAGGGCCTCACAGAACCCAGCCTTTGGGGCCAAACCTTGGCACAGGCTCCCTAATACAGGAACCATTGTCTGCTTGAGGTTTGATCAGAGGGTTGGATCGTTTTCCTGTGTAGCAGATATGTGAAACAGGCCTCTCCTAAACAAAATTAGTTGGGAAGTCCATTTGAAAAGTTCCAACCTTTCAGCAGATGATGAAATGTTAAATTCTGCAAGGTCTCCCCCTGGCCCCAGTGCTCTCTTCCAGTTTTTACAGAAAATATTTTCCCTAAATTAACTTGGCTAAAGTGCTTTGAAGAGGAAGAATGCCATATAAGTGTTCAACAGCTTTCTATTATACTAAATAATCCCTTTATCTTAATGGAAACAATATTTGAACCATTTTAAATAGTGCATTCTAGTTTTTTAATCAACAAAACCTTCATAAAAATACACATGTAATTACTGTCAAGAACACAACCATGTCTCATTCCAAATTACAATAGAGGAGGCAGAAACCAGCCGTAAGGTACGGTTCATGGGAAAACTATCAGCTTGGACTTGCTGGTGCTTTTCTTATGAAGCATTTGGTCAGGACTTAGCACACAAGTATGACTAGCTCCAAAATAAAAGAAGTCAATCCTGCAAGAGCACCAAGGTGGGAGCCTGTGGGATCAGCACTATGCAGATAGCAATTAAGCTGCTGCAGGGAAGCTCTCCCCAGACCCACCTGTTGGAAAGAACCTTAGCCACGGATTTCACTCTTATTATTTATTCCTACTAGTAGAAATGGGCTCATGCCAAAAGGAAACCTGATATGGGTGACCCAGAGCAAGGCTGTGTTACCCATGGGCACTTGTCCAGCTTGCAGCTGGGTACTGAGGGCCCCGAGATGAAAAACTCTCTGCGCTTGCACACTTGGACTGCACTGCCACAAGATTCTCTGCTGGGAAGAGCTGCTGAGTGATCCCAAGGTGGCCTCGGGCTGAGCTGCTCTGGACCATGGTGGAGCAACCTGTGGCAATGCTGTTCCCAGGGGTGACACGAGCTGGGCTTTCGCCCAGGGCTGAACCATGGATAGCTGGAGCAGGGGAGAGCCCAGGTTTTTACCTGTGGTTGCCGCAGCCAATTTAGGTCAAGAGGAGAATGTCCCAGCCCTAGAAGCTCTGGGTGACAGGAAACATGTCTCCTGCCATCACTCTAGAGTTGCGTGTGACCTGGACACCATAGCTACTCTGCATTGTGAAGCTCCTTGTCTCACTTGACCAGCTCCACCTACCTTGCCCTTGAAATCAAATCAACATGTGAAGAAAATATTGCTATGAAGGCAGAAATACAACATTTTACTTCCAGTGCAAATAAGTACAAGGTGTGCTAGCAAGAAGAGAACCAGCCCCACAGCAGTAAGACACAGCAACATACCAAAGGAAGCCACCAAGGCAAATTCAATCAAATATTTCAGGAAACTTATTTGCTGCATTTTGCAGCTGTTTGTGTACTCGGTCCAAATTCTCAAAGGATTTTCCTAAACAGTTTGTTGTAGCTGAAAGCAGATGGATAAAGTTTTTAAGAGCCACAACCTCAGCTCGTATAAGTCATCCTGCATCTGGGGAGCGGGAGGAGAATCAGACAGGTCCCCACAGCAGCAGCCGCTAGCCCCAAAACCATTGTTTGTTTTGAAGTTTTCCTACCTGCATGTCTTTGACATGTAGCACACACAGCAACATGATAAAATACCTCCAGTCCCAACTAATTGTTTTGTGGGTTGACCTATTAAAGCTCAATGCATAATTAGATCATTCCATGCCTTGTTGTTATCAGGAAGCTTTGTGATCCTTGAATGTCAAGCTATCATGGAAGTATCCTAACCTTTGAAATCACAGTATGTTAAAATCAGGGGTTATTTATTGTTGGCAATCCTCTTTACATGTCATTAGTGCAGAAGCACTGCAATAGAATGGAAAGCCAAAAATCCAAGCCACAATAACAGCAATATGCAGCAATAACTGCAAACATGCAGCAAAATGGGATCTGGTAGCATAGTCTCTGCAGAAGTCAGCAGCACTGCAGAGAGCTTCAGAAGTGCTCATGGAGCACCGCACCTTGCCCTGACCCGTCTGCTTTAATATTTGTTCTCTTATACTGGTTTCAGACACTCCAACATGATATCTTGGGGATTCGGATCTCTAAAAACTATGCTGCTGAATTTTAGATGAATGCAGAAAGTCTGGATAAAGCTGCTTACCAGAGGGAATTAGGTTACAATATTATGTTAGGGAGAGAGACCTGTGAGAAAATAAATTATTTTATATAAATATCTCCTGCGAAAGCATAAGATGGGCCTAGGATGAATTGATAAGAGAAAAGAAATTACATGCAAACATGTTTTAACAGACCAAAAACACCTAGCAATCATATTGGCCAACCGACCAGAGAGGTATCAAATGTACTGCGAGATGCTAAGGGGGGAAGGCTGATGCACACTTGTAGCAGCACATGCCAGGGACCTATCCTGTTCACATCACCCCGCTTTGCAGATGACCTGCCCGTGTCCCTCTGCCAGCCTCACCGGCACGGCTGCCGTCCTGCACAGCAAACAGGTTGTGTGCCAGGTATGTCAGCTGGGTTGGTGGGCAGCCTGCAAACTAGGTATCCTGCACCCCACCTTGGCCACAGACATTGGGAGAAGTCCTAGGAGTGAAACATACATATCTCTGAAAACAAAACAAAACACAAACAAACAAACAAAAAAAACCCCAAAAAACCCAAAATGTCTGGTTACTAAGATCTCCAGTGGTGGAGAACCTGCAGCCATTGCAATGGGTTTTTGCCTTGGCTGTCAACAATTTGCAACTTATTTTCCTCCTGAATTTTTGTGGTTTAGAGGTGGAAGAACTCTTCTGCATCACCCAGCTGCCTTCCTCCAACATGTTCACCAACTGTGATTGAAAGTACTCCTTAACCTTCAGTTTGATAAATGAAATGAGCCAACTCCCACAAGCTCGATAGGATGGTTTCTTGACACTTTGCTCATTCTTACGTCTCTCCTCCGACACTTTGCAATTTTCCTCCATACTTTCTGAATTGTGGACACCAGAAACGAGCACAGCACCCAGCAGCTGTGCACCAAGTGCTAAACCCAGAGGTAATACAACCTCCATACTCCTACTGCCTACTATACTTAGCCATACACCCAGGGAATCTTACTGGTCTTTCAGCTGCAACCACAAGTGGGAAGTCATCTGCATTTAGTTTTCCATCATTCCTTTCTAGAGTTTCCCCTTCCTGAGACAGTCTCCTCCTCCACAAGCCTGACCTACATTCTTTATTTCTAAATGTTTGACCTTGTATTTGCATGTCTTGAAATACATATTTGTCTGCTTGTCCTAGGCTTAGCTAGCTGTCCAGTGTGTATATCAGTGAGTCTCTCCTTGTTTACCACATTTCCAATCTTCAGATCTCCTGGGAATCTTATCAGTACTTACAGAATATAAAACAGATAAAAACCTTACCAAAAGCATAGGAACAAGAGCTGATCCTTAGGAACAAGAAATTAGATAAACAGCTTTCATTTTGGATATTGGCTGACCACTCTTTAAACCATTCAATATGTTCCCTAATGACTAAATATCATTCTTGATCAATAGTAAAAAACTACAAAATTATAAATGCTTACAGACATCTATGTATACTAGGTCAATACTATCGCTTCTATTGACCCCAGGTGTAATCTAATGAGAAAACATCATCATGTTAATGTTCTCACAGTCCTGCATTGACTGACATGAATTATCTCACCTTCCTTCAGCACTTCATTCACCAGAATGTGCCCTTTTATTACTTGACCCAGTGTCACAACCCAGTCCATGCCACTCACCTTTCCTGGAGCACTGGGCAGATGAGGGCTTTTCTCCTGGCCCTTCGAATTGTCCCTGATTTCTGAGATTAAACATTTCTGTCCATCCTAATGAATCAGGACAATTTTTGCACAAATTGCTTAAATGGGGTGCTGCTTACCATGTTGCAAAACATAGCTCCTTTTTGGGGCTTCCTTGGGTGCTCTTAGAGTGGGATACAGCTGCCACACATCCCAGCTTCGTCACCCTAAAGTGCCATGCTGGAGACATAATTGTGGAAACATCTCTACTAAGTTTGGAATCGCACAGTAACACCACGACTGCCTCTGGTGGCCCTTCCTTCACTGCAAAATTAAATTCAGCCAGTCATGGCACACTTTCACAAAACTTGCCTTGATGGAGACCGTGTACTACCTTACTGCCCACCTATTTCTTGCAGAACAGCTTTTACCCAGTTCCTAGCAGAGAATTCCCTCAACATTTTATCAGTGATGGTTATTTGCCAGGAAATCAGTTCGACATTAATTGGATGAGTATCAGATATAGGATTGTTGTTAGGATTGTTAAAATGATTCTGCTAATTCACAGTGATTTTATGACAAAGTTGCATTTCCCCTTCTACCATGTGATCCCCCAGAAATTACCTAAACCAAGGAGCACAGGTTTTTATCACACCTTCCCAAGTCTTTGCCTTTTATGAAAGTAAACCTCATTTTTAATACTGAAGGTAATTACCTGCCAGCTCAAAGGCTGTGGTGAATTCTCTAGCACTTGGAGCTTCTACTTCAAGAGATATCAAATAATAGGTATGGCCTTGGACAAGCACAAGAAATTTGGCTTAATGCAAGACTCAGTGGAGGGACCCTGCTCTCCCTAGGATTTCTAGGTCAGACTGAACTATCAGAGAGGTCTCATCAGATGCAAAGCCCAGGCATCTGTCAACCTTACCCACCTATTGAACAGGGCTTCTAAATGGTCCACATCAAGTCACACTGCTCTTACACTCCTCATGCGTAGAATTCCTTCTAAACCTCTGTTTTCACAGGGTCAACAGTTTTGTTTGCCTCTTTATGACACTCGTAGTGTACAAGACCTACAAGATGTTGGTGTTCCTCTTGCCCTTTGCACAGGCAGCAACAAGGCTACAACTTTGTGCCATGTTTTTCAGCCAGGAGGTTATTGATATTTATAGCGGTGATACAGCAGATCATTTGGACACGGAAAAGAGACAGGAAATCAATTAGCATCGATACATGTCTCCAGAGTGTTAACTTGCTCATACAAATACAAACGACCTTCCTTCTTGACACCTCATGGTGCTCAGGGTGGGAACAGACCCTGATCGTCCTCCAAAGGGATTCAGAAAACAGGAAGAAACAGAAATGGTAATTCTGGAAGAAAATAGTAATTTCTTTACATGAAATAAGGAGCACGATTGGCCTTGCTAAGTGCTAGACAGAATTAACAAAGCGCCAGCAGAATAACAGAGCAAAAATATTAGAACTGAGCCATAAAAGAGGCACTACCAATTCATGTGGCAAGCACAGGTTTTCTCCCACCTTTCTGCTGTCAGGGGTGCGTACAGCAGGCAAGGTGCAATACCTTGCATGGCTCTTCTAAGCCCACTGCAACCAGATGTCCTGTAACCACTGTCCCACACTGAGCTTCATACTCTGGCCCAGGAAAGGCAAAAATTTCTGTCCTCAGGAACCCAGAAATGCAAGCCAAAATTCTTGTATAACCAAAGGGAGGGCTGAGAAGGTGGTAGGATCTCTGCTACACTGGCACTGGGAGATGCTAATGCTCCATAGATGCCCCTTGCCTTGCATGTCATATGTATGGCACATACGTGGTCATCTCTCCTGCGTGGCAGTCCTCGGTGCCCAAATACTCCAACAGGCTTTTTGATAGAGAATGTTGCAATCTGGGGGAGTAGGAGGGTGAGATATGCTGGTTATCTTCTTGTAGATAAATCTAGGCTTTCTAGAAGACGTAAAGCTCTACAGTTAAGCTCAGAGAGCTGCAAAAAACAAACCAACATGAGCTGCGTGATATGCTATGAAACCAGTTCCTTTTGAATATCATCTGAGAGTGAGAACATTCCCACTGAAGCTATGCATAGATGAAGGAACTAGTCCATATGGGAAGGAGATGCAGAGCAGAGCAAGCAAACAAGATCCCCCTGCCATGATACCCACAGATGTCACTGAAATGTGCCAGCACCCCATCTCCTGCTGGGCATCCCAGCACCCTGAGCTGGAAGGAGAATGGACAATCTGAGCAAAGCGTGGCCAAGGTTCATCATCTCCATGAGTGGACCCAGTGGGTGTTGACAGTAACCCACACCCATAGTAATTTAAGTATCACCTTCCAGTCCAGGCTTTTTGCCTTGACAAGTCCATTCCTGCCTCCCCAAGGCTCTTTCCTTCATGAGCACAATCCCTTTCATCAAGCGAGGCATCTCACAGCCCCCGTGGGAAAGCCTATGCATACACATCCAGACTAAATGCCTCTTTATTTGGAAGCCAAGGCAGATCTCGGCAGGAGTCTCGGCAAGACGCGGGCGTACGTTGCCATGCTCTGGGCTGCCGGGCTCCCCCGGGGGAGAGATGCATCCCACAGAGGCTGAGTAATGACAGAGGCACGTTCACATCTGCCCACTCCCGCCTTGGCTCTCACTCTCCAAAGGTAAACCAAGCCCTTGCTGAGATCCTAGCCCAGCTCCATCACCCCCTCCCAGATGCAGGTAGCGGCACAGAGCCATGCTGTTTGGTCTGGAGCAGAAAGAGGGCAGAGTCCCAGCAGGAACGCAGCTGTGCAGCTGGGGGTGTGCAGAGCAGCCTGTGTCCCTGCACACCCCAAGGAGCTCAGAGAGGGACAAGATGTCCCATTTGCCTGAGCTTCTTCAGACCACTCCTCCTGGCATCCTCACCAAGTGCTGGGGCTTGCACCCAGCTCCTGCTCCTCTCCCTGCAGGCAATGCACACACAAATTTCAGAAAGACTGTCCTCCTCTAAAAATGCAGTTCACCAGCTCTCAAGCTGGCTGTCCCCAAACCAACAGACTTTTGAAAACAAACAAAGAAAAACTTCTTGCAAACATCTGAAGGATGCTGTGGTCCAGGACCAAGATGCTCCTCACAGCTACCTCGGTACAGCAAATTCCTTCAGGATTCTGCAGCCCCAGCTCAAACCAAGCATCTCATCATCCCCAACATTTGGTGATTCACCAGCCTGAGTGCACACTAGGCAATTCTGCGTACATCTGCTGTTCCTGTCAATCTGTCTCCCTGTGTACAGACAGAGAGAGAGAGAGAGAGCAGAGATCTCTGACAGTGGGCAGATTAATAATACATTTATTTTCTCCATGCATCATGAGGAAGAGGAAGAGCCATAATTCAAGAGCCTCCCTGAGAGTTTTGCAAATTCTTCATGATAGGAGACAAGAGCTGGAAAGGAGCTTTTGTGCTTCAACTCTTTAAAGCTGATGCCACTCTGTATTTTAATGTAGCATTTAAAAGGCACACAAAGGACTGTGTGTACCATAAATATACAGTGAAGATATTAAACCAGTCGATACAACCAGGTCATCGTTTTTCATAAGCTCTCAGGATCAGGAGACTGCAGCAAAATGTGGGTCTCTGTGGCACTGGGTGCTCCTCAATAACCTTAAGGAAGAACTTCTCTAGCACCCATAAGGGGTTCGAACTGGAGCTCATCTCCATGGGGAAACCACCACGGTGCTACAGAGCAGGACTGGTCTGTGGCACCAGGGAAGGTCTGGTTCTCCTGCCCTGCCTTTCTCATGGAGAAATGTCTGCTTGGCAAGTGAAACATGCACTTTTTTAGGGAGCAATGCTAGGCCTAAACAGCCAAGGCGGAAATCTGGTAAGGCCAAAGATAAATGGCAGCATTTCAAAGCTTGCCAGTCCCGCCTGCCCGTGCAGTGCCTTTTGCCGCATTTCCCACCAGCCCAGAGCTCCCTGCCACCTCCCAGCTCTCCCTTCCAAGATGGGTTTCTGTTCCCATCTCCTCTTTACCTCTCATCTTCCTAAATTTCCTCAAGACCTGGATGAAAAGAATGAGGCAGGGAGAGCACATGCTGCATTTCTCGTCTGCTTGAACATGGGTGCTCCTGTTTAGGGAAGGAAATAGTTATTTAAAAAGTCATTTATTGCGGGGGGGGGGGAGGTGTTTGTTTGTTTTTGCTTTGTTTTTAATATCCTACCTTGTTTTCACATTTACCCGCTTTCAAATGAAGGGAAGAAGATGATAAGATTATGAGATGATCTGATATTGGCATTGCTTTACATATCTGACGGATAAGTACAAACCAGAGTGATAATGAAGGCATGTTGGCGTGTATTAATCAGAAACACACACAGAAAGGCACAGGCTGAGACTAGTAATTTATATGTCTCTGTTCACAGTGTTTTTTGAAACCTCAAGAAGAAGATAATGTCGAGAAATCAGAATGAAATTACCATTAGATGTCTGCATTTCAGAGAGCAGATCTGAGCAGGTCTCCCCAGGCGCACCAGCTGTGTGAGGCCATGGTTTCCCGAGGGCTGCGCAAACTGGAGCAAAACCAGCAAACTAGAGCAAAACCCAAAATAAGACACATAGACCAGGGTGTGCTGGGGAAAGCTGAGCTTCTTTCATGGCTGTGAGGCCCTCAAGCTAACCTGGCCAAGAAGCTGTCTTTCAAATAGACAATTTGGCCAAGAGGTTGTAGGGAGAGAGCAGTATGGAGAATGTTCTTGTCTTTCCTACTTCCAGCTACTGGCCCAAGACCACAGACACTCTCAGTATATGTAGAAAAATCACTTTTCTTTTAAAAATTAGTGATAAAAATGACAGCACAAGCCAATGCTGTTTTACAAATAGGCCCCATAATCCATGCCAATAACCTACCAAAGACAACCCCTGTAGTACCTGTGACCTCATGGGCCAGTCTGAGTCTTTATGGTATCATGCAGAAACCAGGTTCCATAAGAATGGCAAACCCCCCCAGTTTTAAAGGAACCGAATTTAGCTAAGAGTGTAAGCCGTAATTTTCAACCTGCCCACAATTTTGGGAACTCTTACAATCATGATGTAGCTTTGTGCAGCCTCATATATGCTCATGTTAGATACTGTTAGGACATCATTTGATTCAGTAAAGCTGCTGTTGCATCAGTGTTTCAATTATAAAACTCCTTTGCAGAGATTAATAACATTGCTCATGCTTTAAACCAAGAAGCAATTTTTTCCCCCTTCAAAATTTCATTAAAGTCTGCTGATAGAGCAAAAAGCACAGTGAGTTTTTTGTAGTTTCAGATGCTACTTCCATACTCTCTCACTACAGAGAAACTTTGCTCCAGGCAATTAGTTCTTAGCTGGGACTAGTCGTTCCTGACCTCTAACATTTCAAAGAAAACCCAGATCCTGCAGAGACCAAATATCACTGCAAAATGTCTGTCCAGCAACAGTGACTCTCCCACTGTAACGGCTATGGTCTAGATAGCAGACCTATATGTATTATTCTCAATATTGACCACATCTCATGCTGGATACAACCAATTCCCAGAGAAATAACATATTAAGCCTTCTGCAAAAGCCTACATATGTGTTTACAGACATGAGCTGCACTGTGGGGTTGGATGGGTCTAAGATGCCACCTCAAGCACGTCAGATCGCTGCATGCCCTGCCTGGTTTCCATCAAAGTAATGGCTATAGACTATGAACAAAACATATTGCTACACCATTTCACCTCAGTCCATTATTCCAACTGATCATCACTGTGAGTTACTGCTGACAGTGCATTCAAAACAGTGGGAAAAAAACCCCATCATTTGTGAGAAAGAGATCATTCTAGCAGGTTGTGGAGCAGCGAGTGGAGCCATGTCAGGGAACCACCTCCCAGCCTCTGTTCCCATCACCCTTCTACACACGCCATGCTGGTATGGGACCAGCTCCGCACAGGATAAGCCTGGTCCAGCAAACAGCCAGCAGCAGAGATGGGGTTCCCAGCTGGGTCTCATATAACACATTCCCAGCACTGGTTTAGCCCCTCATTCTTTTGCTGTTGTGTGATGCCCTTCACAAAAGACACCAACCTCAGGGACATGCCACCGGTGTTATGTTCAAACTCTACTGTGCTGTGCCAAAGGGCTGCTGTCCCTGAAAGACATTCCTGTGCCTCTTCCAAGCCAAATTTATCAGATGGATTTGGAATATTCTCCCAATTTTTATTTTTTTCTCCCACATTTCTGTCTTCCCTCTGAGGCTTTTCCTGGGCTTTAGTGAGCCAAGCAGCATGATTGCAAAAACAATCAACTTTACCTGAAGAGAAAATGAATCATAACATTACCGGATTTCCACCCATAAGCATTCAGTTCTCCATTTCAGCATGTTTTGTCTTGCTTTGCCTTAACGGTCAACAAAAAGATTCCCTAAGACCTTGATAGGATAAAAGAAAACTTGTTAACATAATAACAGCACCTCAGGGAATTCATTGTGAAGCCGCCGAGGGCTTTCTGCTCCTTCCAAGTTGCCTCGGCAGCTTAGTCCTGAGTGCTGCTGGCAAAGATCGCGTCCCATTCTCCCAGCAGAGTTCTGCAGGACGGGTCCAGAGCCATCTGTAAATTAGAAATTCACGTTATTAGGTGAAAAGATGGCTGCATACACACAAAAATACACCTGTTCTGTTATTAACAAAAATATGCAAAACACAGCACAAAGTCAGAGATAAAATGCCAGACCCTTTATAACGTACAGCAGGGCTGGGGAAATGTGTGTGTCTCACCTACACAGTGCAGGCTTTTAGACAGCACCTCACCCTGGCGTATCTTTAATTAGCGTTCCAGGAAAGCAGCAAAAACTTGGATTTTTGCATTTCCCATCTCCAGGGTGAGAGCTGTCAAAAAATGAAGCATTTTGCTACAGAGAGACCCTGACTCAAACTGGTCTTTGTGGGAGGAGCAGAGAGCTGAGGTTTGCGATGTTCCTCAGGTTCCAGGAAGCTCATCCCCTTCTTTGGAGAGGGCTGCTGGAAAGCCAGGCTGCTGGGTCAGACAGACGTTATGACAGTGGCACCAGGACGTGCACTGCTGCTGCAGTGGGTGACAGTGTTCAAGTCCCAAACTCTTTCTGGTGAAGATGCAAATCAAAGGGTAGGGAATTTAAGCCTTGGGGTTTTTTAGCTGCTTTGCGTGGGTTCCTGGAAATGACCCACACAGCTCCAGAGGGTGGCCCGAACCACAGCATGAGAATCCTGTGGCTCTGTGCAAGGGACCGTCACCTGCAGCCCTCACTTGTGGCATCTGCATGACCTATTAAGCAACTGCACACAAGCAAAGGATGCTAAAGGCCAAGCCGATACCCTGGACTCCATTCTTTGTTTGATGAGAAGCCTAAAGCAGAGAAACAACAGATCTATCATGGTTTGCAACGGGCCATGGCACAGCTCAGCCTCATGCAAGATCGACACAGGACACAGTGATGCTCTGCTGCCCACACAGTGCAATCCAGCCCAGCTTTCGTAAAGGCAAAACCACATTATTAAATCACAACCTGAGTGTACTTTTAGAAGTACAGTAGCTAGTCGTTTGCCTAATTAAACTATTAAATTATGCTGGAAAATAAACATTTGGAAGTTTCAAAAAAGATAAAGCCATGAATACTAAGAACTCCCCAACTTAGCATGATTGATTACACAAACAAACTGTATATATTGGAGAAGTGTTATGAAAAAACATCGCTTTCATCAAATTCTAAGTGAACAGTTGTAGACTGGGGAGGGGGAAATTAATTAATTACATCCTGAAACATTTTACTGATTGAATCCGTGACCCCAGCACTTGTAAGGTCATCAAATGATAGATTAGTGCTGCACAGAGTATCACAAATGGCATTTGCACTGGGAAGCTCATTATATGAGACGTCAGGTCATGTAAATCATAGGAAACAAATACAAACATCCATCAGAAAAATGCAGATAGTCATTACAGGCAGCAGAGAGGAGCTGAATTATTATGCAAGATTTATTTTGACTGTTAAAATACAAAGAGGTGGCAAAAAATGGTCCTTTAAACAAACATAAACTACAAGCACTCTGACAGGAGGCTTTGTTTATAAATGTTTCATCTCCTCACTATACCATGGCTGTAAACAACACCTGAAAAACAAAGGAGGGAAAAAAAGAAAGAAATAAACCAATGATCCAATATTTGGATCTTCAGATCTTTTCTTTAATTCAAGAGAGAACTATTCTTTCTACATCTGAATAATCAATGCAAGATAGGAAGAAATAGAGTGTAATTACTGCATGTGAGTCATTTGTTACCAATCCTGTCTGCTCCGAGAGAACAGAAGCAAGTACTGCTTCTTGACAAGCAATTTCATTATTTTTTTTTAGGGAGATGCACTAAATGGTTTGGCAGAAACATGCGGGTGCTCGAGAAGAGAAAACCAAGCGGCAGGAGATACTAAACCGGGGGGGCTATGACTTACCCTCACCTATTCCCAGTACTATCCATGATGCCAGGAGGGGCATTGGCTTCTGCTGGAGTTCATTTCCTTGCTCATTAAAATAAACCTCTTGGTGTCCTTCCTATTGCTTTTTCATTTGCTTGATGAAGCCCCATTCATACCTGTTAAAGAACAGACAAGAGTATTTTTGGTTGTGCCACCAGGGAATCAAGTTCTTTCTAAAGTCCAGATACAGCAGCTAAGCACCTTAGCTAATATTTGAGGAGCCATAAGTTACAACCAAACTATAATTTCTCCATGTTGAATACAAATAAAAGTATCTTTTTCACTTTTGAATAGCTCAGTGACACAACATTTAAAGGATGCCATATTATAAAGAAGACTAGTAGGTCAGAAAGGAGTTTTGGGAGCCTTCAATCTGAATTTCTTGGTTGGTTTTACACAAGATAAAAGCAGGGCTGGTGGGTCAGGTTTTCAGATGGAACACAGACATTTGGTGCTGAAACCCCTCAAAGCTGTATCTGAATCTCCTAGACTGCTTTGGAAAATCACAGCACATCCTCCTGCGTGACCACAGCCACAGGATAATGTCTAATGAGTCACATCTCCTCTTAGTCTTGTTCCATCTCTCACTATTGTAAATCACTCTAATCTCATTTTATGAACACTGCATAAGAAGGCAGGCACTGAAAATTACAAATAATAGGTCAAACTGTGATTTGTGAATAGTGAATGCAATATCCTTTCCATTACCTGGAAGCTGTTTGTATTGTGGAAAGGAAGAACTGGACCTTACCATGGAACAGAATAAAGCAGATTTATTGGATCTTTTACCATCTGAAAAATGTTTACAGTGTTACTAATGTAAGACTGATTGATACCAACTGTACATTTCTTCTATTGCTGCTCCATAGTGGGATGAATTAGTATGCTCTGAACTTTCCTTGGGTAACAAGACGTGAGTGTCCAACCACTGCCAATCTCAGTACGCTCAGTGCTGCCAATATAAATTGCCTAGTCCCTTTGCAACCAGATAAATGGAGTACAATCCCAGTAAAATAAACACAATTCCAGCACTGAAAGATACTGCATCTGCTGGTGATGCCTTTTCTGCCAAAGCACAAAAGAATGTTGTGACAAGGAGCTAAACATGGTGGTTAGAGATTCAGTGAGCAGCTCTCGATTCACCCAGAGATGGGGAAGAAGAAAGATACTGTGGCATCCAGTTCCTCCTGGCCATGTTTTTGGGAAGCGTTGTGGCTACAGCTTTCACAGGGAGCCTGGGTAGTACCGGAGCAGTGAGCCCAGCAAGCCTCTGCCAGCACCTGCAGGTAGCTGATTTTCTTGCAGAGATGCTGACAAAGGAGAATGAGAACAGTACAATAGAAATAGTGGGTGAGGGCGAATTAAAAATCACCGGCTTCTGTGCTGTTTTGTGTCAGGAAAGGCTCCTGACCTTGTTGGAGATGGTGACCTCGAAAAACCATGAGCCTGGTGAGTGTCGCTGAGAGGGGCAAAGCATTCCCAGCCTCAAAATACAGGCAGGTTCATGGAGGTCTGGTAACACACAGGGTATTTTGATTGCTAGACCTACACCTGAACCGCCGGCTGCGGGACTGCTGTGGGCAACACTTCTACTCCTGGGCAGTATTTAAGATTTAAAAACCTCCACAGAGGTTCTTGCAAGAGTACAGATAGTGTGATCTGCCTCTGGGAAGCGGTGCCTGGCACAGCCCATCCCAGGGAGCCACCACAGACCAGGGTCACCCCCAGTTCCCCCCCAGCACCCCACAGCTGAGCGCTGGCACTGATGTCCCCGCACGTCTGTGATGCCTGGCTGAGACAGACTGCACCGTCCCATGGGGTTATAGAGTGTCTTGCTGCTACGTCATGGTGTGGCTTAATATATAATCCTAAAGGAGCTCACCTGGTGACATCTTTATCTTCGAAGCAGCAGCCGGTGTGTGCTATTTTCAGCTTTGCAGGCTTGTTTTGAGCATCTCCCCGCTGTTTCTCGAATCGAAGCCTGGGATGAGTTCATCCCAAAGGGAAAAAACAGCAATGCCTTGGGCGAGCACACAGGAATGTGTGCAGAGCTGGGAAGGAGCCCTCTGGTCTGTCCTGACCCATTCCCAAACACCAGCTGGGAGACGGGATCCTCACCTCTTCACCTGGTCCAGCAGCCCCGTGCTTGCTTGCTCACCTCCGATGTGCACTCCTGACAAACTACTGCTGTATTATTTTAAACAGGGGAGACGTATTAGAGTCTCCTGCAAATCAGGCCTGAAACTACCACTGTGTTTTCTCAATAAGCCTGAGTCCTGCTGAACAGCTCATGCAGCTTCTGGTTGAATTTCCTATTTTAAAACCACTTTTGTGGCTCCCCCATGAAAGCAGCTCTATTTGTAGCTGTACACCACGGCGCAGCATGGCCTGCCAAGCTGGGAGAGGCTCTTTCCCTTTAATGACAGCCATCTGCAGGTTCCTATAACTTAGCAATGTTCCCAGCTATGATTTATGGCGGGTGCTTAGCTTTATGGTATAATCTTTACTATTTTACAGGGTTCCCTTTTTCTCAGTTAAATGTTGTTTTCTGAATAATTCCAAGCTGCCAGTAGGTTTACAGAGGAGAAAACTGGAATGAATGTCTCCTTGCTTTTATTTACTCCTATTTGAGTACTGTGTTTCTGCATCCATTTTGGAGATTTACAATGGTATTAAGGTTGCTTCCCTCATCCTCATTTTATAGATTTCTGCTGCAATCATTTTGAAAGCCAGAAAGCTGACAGGAAAATTAGGAAATTAGATAGCATGTTCCTATTCCCTCCAGTGCCCTGATGAAGAAGGGGAGAAGAAAAGGAAACTGAAGGCATGATAAATAACACTATATAGCCCAGAGTCCCCTCACCAATGCTGGCACCTCCTCTAGGCATCCCACCAGATCCCAACCCGCCAGCACCGCTGTGACCCTGGGAACACCGGATCATACAGCAGCTGGGGGAGGCAGCAGTGGTCTGAGTGCCAAGTTCACAGGCTAATTGTTTATCTAATTTTAATTGCTAATCGTGGCCTGTGGCGTGGCAGCTCCCTGTGCTGAAGTTATCTCAGCCAAGTGTTCAAGTTTATTGAAAATAATCATTCCAGGAAGAGAAAAGTGATGGTGGTGACCACAGGATTTGGGGATGACAGGGGGGTGTCTTACCATCTGTTACTTGAAATACCATCTCCATCACCCAGCTCCCCGTGGGCCCCTCCAGGGGCAGAGGAGTCTCATAGGCAGGATGAGCTGGACTCATTGTCACACCAAACATTGGGAGAGACACTGCTGGAAGAAACAACGTTTTAGCTTTCACCTGAGCTGTAGTCAGAGGTGGCCTTGGTGGCAAAGTGCTGCCATGTAGGGAGGACACCGGGCAGAGACCCTCCTGCAGCTCGCTGCACCCAGGGAGTTGCACTAACTTGCTCCAACACCACCAGCTCACCAGAAAAACAACCTCCAAATCAACCTTTCCAGTCATTCACGTGACTGTGTGGACCAAACTTAAGCCTTTCAAATGAAAGTAAGCACGCTGAGACTTGCAAAGGAGTTGCTTATCTCGTGATGAGCAAGGGCTGGTTATCTCCTGAGAGCTGGTGCCACCTGCAACTAGTGACAACCTCACCCACAGCATGGGCACCGTTCACCTGGGGGCAGGTTTCTGCTCTGTTGCAGCTGTTAGTTGTTGCAGGCAAAACAAAAATGCTGGAAATCCTCCCAGCTCACAAAGTTATCTATTTCTTCTCATTTCTTTTCGTCTTGGATTATGAAGATGGGTGTTTTACACAGTTTATCCTGCTCCCATTTCCAGTGATGTGTTGACTAGGGAAGGGTTTTGCTCACTCATTTTACCCCAGATATGGTTGATTTTCCGTCTACCTTTAAAATCTAATCCATGCATTTCGTGTAATACATTAACCTTGAGTCAAGTTAAGAACAGGTATTTTCATTTAAACAGAAAGAACATCCAGTCCATGTTTCCTGGTCTTAATGGAAACATCTGTGAAATGAAGCAACCAAACACAGCAAAATGTTGAAATTGTCCAGGGAGTGAAATTCTGAAATTGCATCCTACAAAAACACCATTGCCGAGTTAGAAAGAGATTCAAATGTAAAGTATCATTTTGGCTTCATGGACTCAACCTTTGTACAACATAAAATATGACTTTACATTAATATATTTGACACGAGATACAAATAAAAACAAAAGCAACTTTTTACTCCGTGCGTTCTTTAGATTTGTATATTTTTATACCTTAAAAGGCATGTCTAAAACTCATTTAGGTTATAATATAAATTATTCTGATTGAGTGACTTGCACTTTGATTTTACACACAATGTTCTGGTAGGTAATAGGGGATTTTCTAATGCTGTAAGTACACTGGATATAGAATATGAAGATTAAAATGGAGGGGAAAATGCAATATAAATAGGGCAATGATGAAATAAAGAGAAATCAAATGGGCTGCTGGCTGCGGCATGGGGGCCCAGCTGTCCCAGGGAGCCAGCCAGCTGGGCAGCAGGAAAAGAGGCCGGGCAGATGTCTGGCTTCTGCTGCCGGCTTTGATGGCATTGACATGTTCCCACAGAGCATCTTGATACCATCGAATCAGCATTTTCCAACAGAAAGTGGCTCAGAAAACTATTCTGCTGGAAAATTGTTGACCCGCTCCACTGGTGGCTGATCATTCAGCGATACAGCTGAGTGTCGCACTTCAAAGTAAATTAATAAATAAAGAAACAAGTCCTCCCCAAACCAGGAGTTTGACGCTCTCCCTCTTGCATTACAATACGAGCAACGCTCATCCCTGTCCCACTTCACATCACTCATGATGCGCAGACCTCTACCCTTTTCCCTTCAATCATGTCCTTTCCAAGCAAGAGTGCTAAACATATTGAGCTTTTCCTAGCACAGAGGCTGGTGCCCATGTCTAATGAGATTTGTTGCCTTCCCCGTAAATTCTCCAGCTCTCCTGCAGCCTTTCTGCCATGCAGGATTTGAGGGGGGGTGACAGTGCCAGCATTTGGAGAGGAGCAGCCGCAAAGGCTCCAGCACATTTTTTCTGCTTAAGGTTAAGTGCTAATTCATAGCCCATTATTCTGTATATGTAGGTAGACCTGTTTTAACAAGGGCATTAATTTGCACTTACCAGCACTGAATTTCACCTGCCAGTTTTGTGTCACCCAACCACTTATTTCTCTAAGATACTTCTGCAAGGCTCTGCATTAGATCTGGCTGGCCTGGCTATATCTGTGTCACCAGCAGACTTTGCCACCTCACTGCTCGTTTTCCAGGTCGTTTCTGAATACGCTGACAGTGTCCAGCACAAGTTCCTGCAGGATTTCTACTCTAATTTCTGCTCACTGTAAAAACTGACATAGGACTTCATTCCTAGGCCTGGTTTCCTACCTGTTTTCAGTACATAGAAGATTAATCTTGTGGAGGCTTAGTCCCATTGAGTCCTTTTGGTGATTCTCTTCTGTTGTTCAGCCCTGCTGGATTGCTTTCTGGTACATTTGCATGCTTTTGGTAAGCATTAAATGAGCAATCTCTGCCTGTAGGTAGCATTAAGGCAACTTCTCTGTCTTTTTTTTAATTTTGTAATTTAATTCCTTCTAATTTCTTCTTAACCTGTGTCCTCATTCTCCTCTAGCTTATTTGTTTAAAGTGAAATGTAGCTGTGGTAGGACATCTCTTTCCATAGGGATGCTGAATTTGATAACAGTCACTAACAGAGTAGCTCATCAGTACTCACCTCTTCAAGGAGGTCCTCAGGAGTAAATCAAGAGCTGCTTCTCCTCACCTGGGTTCTCTTACTGTTTCAGATTTTTAAAAAAAGGTCACTTAAGGTATTTCCAAACCTGGCCTGTGTGCCATCACCCCACATGACATGATTAACTCTTTATGGAGAAAACTGAAGTCTCCCTTGTTAACAAGGGGACATTTTCTTTGCACGAACTCTGAGAGTTTGTGAGATTTTAAAGATATTCAGAAAAGCTGTGGCACAAGGAAGCTGGGAAGGAGATTTTAAAGCTCCCAGAGAGGGGTGTGTGTCAGCCTCAGCAAACCCAAACCCCAGCACGCTGGGGAGGGCGGGCAGGACAGTCCCGTGGGTGACTGTGCAGCATGCATCCAGCGCAGCGAGACCACTCTGCATTGACCCGTTTGGAATTAGAATTGATTTTCATAGAATCACTTTGTTAATCCTTCTGGAGCACCAAACGATTGAGTTTCTTTCTTCTCTGGCTGCTTGCATGCTCCTCAGCAAAACTGGAGCTTGCTCCCCCGGGGGTTCGGCATGTACATAGTTCTGCTAGTGGGCTGGGAGAGATGGGGAAGGGGCTGCTGGCGCTGGGAAGCAGGTGATGAAATACTACACAAATCCTTCCTAGTAAATCAGATTTAAGACTTTTATGCTCTTACGAGCTCTATTGAAAACAGTGCAAAAACTCTTAGTAAATCTGTCCCCTAGGTGCCTTATGTCTGTATTTATTCTGTCTTCTGAAATTCATTCATTTACCCAGTTCAGTTTTTGCTTCTGGGTGTTAGTTTTTAGCCAACATGATTTAATTTTATACTTGGGATTGGGTTTAAAGCTTGCACCATGATATCTAAATAAGTTCATTAAATGCTCTAAGTTTCTCTGGTTACAAGTATAAATTCATCAGCATGGAAATAATGATATCTTAAACCTATTAAATTTAAAATATCTTTATGCTCAACCCCAGAGCTCAGATATACCAGCCAATGATAATCAAATGCCACCCTACCACTCAAAAATTCCAAGGAAGAGAAAATGAGCTAGTTGGAGGATGCCTGCGAGGCAAATCAGGCTGTCAAAATCCTATCATTCTTGGGAGGAATTTACATAGCTCATATTAAACTCACCAGAGCGACTGGAAACCTGGAGTAATTAAATGCTGGGGGTGGGGAGGCGGGACGCTGGATGTGCCTTAGCCAGGAGGCCCTTGGAAAAGGAGGAGGTGCAGGAGTGGTACCCAGAGGGAACCAGGGTGCCCTGGGGACACACTGAGCTGGGCTCCCACGAAGAGGAGAGGAATGACATCTCAGGGTCCCTGCCACCACTTTGCAGGGTGGTGGCTGGATGGCCAGGGGGCAACAGCAGAAATCACATTTCTCCCAGGCTGCAGAGAGAAAGCACTCTGCCTTATTTCCATAAAGAGGACTGCAAGCCACCCCCAAACCTGCCGATTCGCTCCTCTTTCCATGGCAGATGGCTCTGGCTCCAGCCACCCTTGGCCCTGGAGCAGGTGAGCCCGGGGGGCTGCAGACCGAGCACAGTCACTGATTTGCACAATCATCCTTAGGTTGCAATAAATTAAAGCAGAAGCAGCTGCCTCTCTCCGAATCCCCGGTCCCCAGTTCCAGAGCACAACTGCACTGCAGTTTTGTGGGTTTTCTGTTTGCTTTTTTAAGGCAATCGCTTTTGTTTAACACCGGTTTGCAGCAGATAGACTCTGTCACTGCACCAAATGTAAGGGACCTTAATCCTCCTCTTATTGACATGACATATCGTAATGGCTTCTTTGGTTACCTATCAAGTTCCTGTGTACTTAGAAAGCTCTAATCTGTAGATTATTTACTCAATAGACTGTAACGGCTTCGCATAATAGCCCATAACAGCTTCCGGAGGTTATGGCCTATTGTGTCATGGGGAGTTTGTGTTGATTTTTCCTCCCTTAAATCTAAAACAAAGCATCTGAGATAGCATATAGTATTGTGCTGGCCTAATGAGAAGTGCCTGAACTCTCACTTCTTTTTGTTTTGTTTTGTTTTTTTTTAAAGTCAATATTAAGAATAGCGTTTGTTTTCCAAAACCAGCAAGAAGAAAAGCAGAAGCCCTTCTCCTCCAGCAGCCAAAGAGCTCTCCGATCTCACCTTGCTCTGTTGCCCTTCAGCACAGGCGCTCCTTTGGGTTCTCTCTCTTTTCCAGCTGTGGATTTTCACAACACCTGCAAGAACTTTGTGTTTTTTGGAACTTCTGTCCTACTGCCCAATGTGGCCAAAAGCGGGCAGAGAGCTCAGAGATACTGGAGGCTGAGTGTAAGAAAACCTGTATCCCACTCGTGTTCAGCAATCACATTAGTGGCACAAAAACAGACTTATTTCCCCACCTTCCTTATTTACCTGTTAGTGTAAGGGCTGTGTTGCACCATGAGAAGTTGTAATAAAAAGGGAAAACAGTATATTTGAGACCCTATAAGCCAGGTTTGACATAGGTTCTGGGTGCTGCATGTCTAGAAAATGTTGTGCAAATGCTGGCTGTAGCATACATAGACTGAAAGGCTCCAAATCAGACTTATTGTTGTCATAGCAATTACAGTAATGACAGATAATCAGAATACTGGCCATTCTCTGGGTAAATGGGAAAAGGAAAGGGAACCATGTGGATGCAATTTCTTAAAGGCATTTTTAATTTTCATCGTCTTTAAGATGGTCAGAATTTGAAGGATATTTCCTACCAGGTGAAAACAACTTTAATTTTGAGCCTCTCTGTTCCAAATTGATTTGATTTCGTTTTAAACCTAGCTAATTAATTAAAACCACTTGACGATGCCCCTTTAATGTTTAACCAAAGAGCACATCGTACTCCAGCTGAGCTGCTAAATGTTTATGTCATCTTAGCAGGCTTCCCAAAGCTTGGAGAAAAGGATTTCCATGCAAGTTCTCACCCCATCTTTTAATTACACCTAAACTATTCAGCTCATTATAACTCTACTACAAACTTTGCTCATCAAGAGCATCCTGCAACATGCATTCAGCAGATACCAACAATACCTATACCCACACAGGTACTCACATGTGTCTCTCCATTTTTTAAGTGGAAGTTCCCCAGCTGAAGGCCTCAGAAAGTCACCCTGCTTCATTTCTGGCACAATGAGCACTTTGAAATTAATTTCAAAAATATGAAATAAATACACTGTTAAGATATGCATTATAACCAAGTTATAATTAAGCAATATGGAGATTTGTACCAATAAGCTCAGGAAACTTGCAAGTAGCTGAGGCTGTGGGCAGCGTGGGGAACGGGTGTGAATGTCTCTCCCTCGTAGGGTGTTTCACCATATGCTTCTCCCCATTTTCCCCCGTAAAAGCTGTGCGTGCATGGAGAGCTGTGCTGGCTGGGGGTGCGGGTACCTCCGCGGAACTCGCCTCTTCCAGCCACCCTCCCTCCCTGTGGGTTTCTGTCTCCACATCAGCACTATCCCCATCCCTCTCCAGCATCGCCTGTGCCCCCTGCACCTCCCACCCTGGGGCTTCCAGGTGGGGAGCAGAGCCCTTAGGGCCACATTCCATAGAATCACAGAATGTCTTGAGTTGGAAGGGACCCAGAAGGATCATTGAGTCCAACTCCTGTCCCTGCACAGGACAACCCCACCGTTCACACCATGTGTCTGAGGGCGTTGTCCAGATGCTTCTTGAATGTCATCAGGCTTGGCGCCGTGACAGCGAGATGCAAGTTCTGCTCTGCTAGACAAGGGGTGGGGATGGACTCTGAGCATCTCCTGTTGTATTTTTCCACAGTAACAGATCCCTCCCAACTTGCAGATGTTTAGTCAGGCGGAACAGAAACAACATCGAATTCAGTCTTCAGGCATCATCAGATCTGACCTCCCTTCTTAACTTCACCTGGGGGCTGGGATGATAACTTGCCTGTGCTTAAGGAGTAATTTTTGAAAACATAAACAACATCTTGCCATGTACTGGCCTTTTTCTGTTTGCTGGGTTTGATTTCATGCCTGAAAAAAAGCCCATTGCGACATCCTGGTGGAAGGATTCTGCAAGAACATGTTGGCTGAGTGAGTAAAATCGTTAATGCCAGCTCAGGAGTCTTAATTGCCCCAAATGAGTTACAAGCTAAAATAATCTGGCCCAGTTATTAGCAACCACCATACCCATAAGACGGAGGAAAGGCTGCATGCAAGATGTGGTTCTCAACCCTCTCTCCTTCCCCACTGCTTTTCTAAACAAGTCCATTAGGATTTACGCTGCCGACATGGGATTATTCCCTATACTTCTATTTCTTGTTCAAATGTATAGAAATTAATTTTCTGGTCATAATTTCAGTTCCTTTGGGACATTAGCAGGCTGGAAGTAAAAATAGAACATCATTACAGTGTCAGGTAATGCGGATGAGTGTGACTAATAACCTGAGTGTCATTGATTTAATAATCTAATAACGTCTCTGCACACTCAGCGCTCAGACTCACCGATTGCAGATAAAGATTTAAACCCGGCTGCAGCCGCAGATTAGAATCAGCACCTCGGCTTTAGGGATCAGAACCGATGATAAGCAACCCGTGGCTGGTATCCAAAAAATTAAAGTGGGGGAAGGAGCCGGCTGGTATCTGCAGCTCGTGCCGCAAAGGAGGCAGGTTTTCCATTCCCTCGGTTGACAGCGGTGGGAGGTCACATCTCCTCAGGCTCAAAGAGACTTGCTCACCAGCTAGCAAAGGTCTGACAGCTTTCAAATAGCCACTGGCCCACCAACAGCTTGGTCTATGGTGGTCTAAAACACAAAGGAAAAAATTGTATTAAGGTCAAATTATGATGGCAACCTGGAAAGGTCCGATCCACAGCCTTGAAACAAGAGGGAGGGGAGGGTGAAGTGAGTAGGCTTTGAATTGCGACACAAACCTTCCGATTTGGGATAATCTGGTGTATTTGTTTGGAGAAAAGCTACCACAACAGTGCACTGCCACGGAAAGACCTCCCTCCCCTTCGAGCATCCCTTTAGCCAGGCCAATCCCTCAGCCCCACTTTTGTGAGTACAGCCCCCTCCAAGCAGCGATGCCAGGTCCAGACCCACCATCAGATGGGTCACGAAGGTGTTGCTTCCCCTGGCAGCCCCAGGACGAGCTGGGAGATGGATCTCACCCACAGAGTGTGAAACCACACGGAGAAGCCCGCTAATGAGACACGACACCAGGTTTATTATAATTTGGTTGGAACGGGGACTATCGATCTTGTCAAACTGCCTGTAAAAATCCCATTCCCCGGTGAGGCACTTCCAGGCTTGGCCAGTTTGGGCTCCATATGCTTTATTATTAATGCAGCAAAATTTGCCGTTACCTGGACTGCGCTGGCACCGTGGAGGGCAAGTGTACTTCAGGCAAAATCTTTCAAACCCCTTCCACGGGAGATTTCCTGCAAACAATTCAGCTTTTTTCCAGACCAGACTCTGAAGGCCACATCACACTTTTCCAACACCACTTAATCTCAAGCATATTTGCTTGTTTCCAGTTAACTTCACCCAGATAAGAAGAAAACTCCCCAGGGAGTTGCCATAGAAACACCCGATGGAGACAAGGCAATATTAGGGCAGCGGAGCCCGAAGATACCGTTAAGATTAAGAGAGATTTAGCTCTCACTCTATAAGTATCATTCGCCTGGAAAAGGAGCAAAAACAGGAGTTAAAATGGAAAATGTCCTACGTGGTTAGTGATGGAGCGGCTGCTGCTAAACTCTGCTCCCTCGGGGAGATTCACCACCACGAAGCAGCAGAAAAACTTTTCCAGAGGTCTTCTCTGAAGGTTTCCGACCTCAGCAATCCTCTGCTGAATTTCAATAGGACACCTGCAAAAAGGTGTTTGAAATGTACCCGGATCTTTTCCATTGCCTGGTGACATTGATAACCCTTTAAGCAAAGCAGTGTCCTTCTGCATAATGGACTGAGAAGGATAGGATTAAATGCAAGAAAGAAATATAACAAGAACTCAAGGAGCTACCTACCATTAGCAGCTATTTGAGTGTCAGGCAGGCTCGTTTCGGGCGATTTACCAGTGCTTTTGTCCAAGCCATTCATTCAACAAAACACTATTATGAAAATTGATGTTGTTAAAAGCACTTTTTAATATATTTTTTTTTTGCTATTCGACAGTGTACTCAACTCCATTTTCCTATTAAATTCTGTTAAATTTCCTAGAGTTTGGACAGAAAGCCCCAACAGTAAGAAAGTGGTGTCCTGGTCTTCTGCATAAGCCACATTTTTGGGAAAGATAGTGTGCTTCCTACTGTTTGACATTCATACACACAAATACTGAAGGTCATTAGAAATTAATTATACTGAAGGGGATTCATCAACAATATTGATTTTGCTTGTGCGTGTGTGTGTAGCTCCTTTGGCGATTAGCCGTGGAACCGCTGTTTCATTCCCGTGAACCAAATTTTAGCTGCAGAGTGTTCTTTATTCTAGCAGCAAGCTTTCCTTTGCACTGTTTTTCCTCGTGTGGATTGTCAGCCTGGATTTGCAGTCTTATTTCTCTTGCAGCCAATGGGGTGGTTAATTAAAACGTACTCCATGAGTCAAAAGTGGAGCTGATTGGGAAGCCTAAAGAAAACGTGATTGTCATTAGGAACGGATGCACGCCTGCTCGGGGACGGGCAGCCCTTAGGAGGCAGCTAAAAGCACATGCAAACTCAGAAAACTCCCAAGCTGAAGGGAAAAAACAACATTTAAATATATTTAAAAAGCCCAAACAAACAAAAAATGGTGCACACCAAAAACCCAAAAGAAAACAGGAAGGAAAAAAAATACAGTAATTTTATAGAAAAGGCAAGCCAAAAATCCACCTCTAATTCTAAACTGAGAGGTTTGCAGGGCTCGGTGGAATCCGTTGAGGGTTTGTGAGTACATTTATCTTAATTCTGTTCATGTGGCTGTGAGGTTATTTGATTTGATCTGGAGATAACTGATGTCTGATGTTTATGTGCATTTCTGGCAGGTGCGAAGGACATTCAGAGCAGGGGTTGTATCTATGTGTGAAGTTGTGGAAAATGTTCTTAATGGCAAAACAAAGTCAGGTATTAAATCTCGAAAAGAAACAGGCAAATTCTGCATCGAACAACTTATCATGTAAACTTGTAGTCAGAGTAGGTTATATCCATTTCTGGGGTTTATGGGCACCAGAGAGATGATTCATCAAAGGAAGAATAATACAATTAAAATTAATGTAAAATACCAAAGAAAGCATCACTTTCAAAGAAAGCATAAGTTTCATTTTTCCAATATGGGGACTTCTAAAACTAGTTAGAATAAAATATTCTCAGAGCGTATTGCTTTCTACTGTAAGTACACACACAGAAATTAATGCTCCTAGAAACTAGCATTTTCCTGAACAACAAACCCATAATTGATCAACAACCAGCTTCGTCATCTGAGCAAACGCTCACCCAAATCAGTCAGCTGCTCCGGGTTCATTACTTGGTGTGCAATAAACACAACGAATAAAAGCAACAAATGAAAGATGGAATTACTCTATCCACAAAATCATTACTAATTGGTAATTCCCAGCATAGCAAGATTCAGGGAAGAAATAACCTCTCTGAGCAGGTGCCTGCCCAGTTCCTCCTGGACAACCTTTTGGGGGTGAACCCTGCCTGGCACAGAGGAGTGGGAGCTCAGCACCGCCTGGGCAAACTGCCTGTCCCTGCTCAGGGAGGTCACTCTGCCCATTCCTCACATCTCCGCACACTGAGGTTTAGCATCCCGTGCTGCACTGAGTCATTTCCATTTCATGAACTTATTTGCAAAATTTTATCTCAATTCTATTTCCGCCTAGACTATTTATCCTTAAATTTCATGCTGAGCCATAATAATTGTCTAAAAAATGATGCAGCCAAACTTTTCAAATCCACGTTGGCTGGATTATTATGGAAAACATGGCTTAAATACTGCTTAAGTTGATCTAATTAACCCATTTACAGGTTAATCTTGTTCTTACCTTAGTTTTCTCATTACATGCAAAAGAACCTGAGAATTTAGGAAGTCATTTCCAGTTTTGCATTGCAGTTCAGATTGCGCCACCTCTCCTGTTCACAGTCCCAGCCATATATCATTTAGTCATTTTGAGGATGAGACAGTTGCATCAGTGACCCATGAGGGCTTGTCAAGTAACACGTCCCATTTGCAAACCCCTGTATTTTCTATGCAGCAGAGAGCCCCCAAATCTGCTCTTGCACAGTCTGAAAAGAATTGCTGCGTTTTGTACCTCCCATCAGAGCTGTTAATTTACATTCAATTAGAAATTAAATAACACATTTTATTAGTGAAACAGTATTTAAGTCTCAACAAGAAATCAGCCTCCTTTCAAAACTGTGGCATGACCTGTACAAAACTCTTCTGGCTTTGCTCATGAGCAGGAGTGGATCTTTTTACCATCTTAGACATGCTTGAAGGCTAATGAAGACAAAGCCCAAGAGAAGAACATGCAAAAAGGCAAAAATATTCTTAGCTATAAAAATGCATCTTACATAGTGCAGTGTTCCAAGCACCAATGAAGTCAAATTACTAGCAGAGTTAAACTTGGTGTAAAGTGTCCTAATGTTAACAATATAAAAAGACAAATTAGCCACACATGTGTGTTGGACAGAATATTGGAGTCTGGCTTGGCAGGGCAGTATATAATTCTCCCATTCTCACTGAAAGGTAAGAAGCTTCACATTAGAGCTCCTTCAGAAATTGCTGACAACATTTCATCTCTCTTTCCTGCTCTCTCTATTCCTCACACAGGAGGAAAAAAGGGTTTGTGGGGGTTGAAGTGTGAACTTGTCACAGGGCTGCATGAGGTCTGGGTGGCTGTTCCAGCACCACAGGCCCTGGCTCTGCAGGGGCACAGCCTGGGGAGGGCACCTGGGACCCCAGGTTTGACCTCTCTGGACCGCCCAGGTAAATCCCTGACCCTCAGTCCATGGCTTTCTCTTTGTCCTTTGAAGAATGTATTTCCTTATGGTAGCTTGTGGTGGGGTTATTTGGTTTTGTTGGTTTTGTTTTGGCATTTTTGTTTGGTTGTTTTTGTGTTTTTTTAAAATTATTATTATTATTTCTCTTTGTGTGTTTATGTTTGGTTGGTTTGTTGTTTGTTTTGTTTGGTTTTGTGGGTTTTTGTTTTGGTTGCCTTTTTTTAGTTTTTTTTTTGTTTGTTTTATTTTGTTTGTTTGTTTGTTTGTTTTTGTTGATTTGTTTGGGTTTTTTTTGGTTTTTCCCTCACACAAACACTGAATACCATATCCCACCTAGGTTTTAGATTTAGGAGACACAAACAGAGAGGCTGCTGGCTCAGCACTCTTAATTCAATATACCCATGTTTCCCTTAAGGAAACATCAACACACCAGGTAAGAAATACCCTTAGAAATGCAGGGCCTTTTGATTAAGCTTCCCCTTGACAGACCATAGGCAGGGCCCCTGCATCCCAGCATTCCCAGTCCAGGGTACGTGCATGGACCAGTGGCTCTGAGCCAGAGGGCCCAGCACAAGCCTGTTCCCCCCATCCCAAAGAAACCGGTATCCCAAGAGATGAGAAGTCCTGTGGGAACTGCTGTTACCTTTTAATTTACTGAAGCAGCTGGCACGAGTCCTTCGCCATGTGATAACTGGCTCTCCCCAAAGCTCTGTCAGACCTGGGGTCTCCAGCTGCGGCCCCAGGAGCCATCACGTCGTTTAATGAAGTTGTCCCTATCGTGGCTCTCACTTAGTGAACTGACAAGAACCGCATACATCTCTGTTCTCCCCTGCCAGGACCACCTACTGCTGGTTTTGGAAACATAAAGCGAAAATCCACTAGTTAGTGCAGTTCAGCAGGAGACTGGGGATTCCCCCCCACTTTCTGAGTTAGAACAATATCAAACCATAAAATGTTTGGGTTTTGCATTCACCTGGATTTAAGGATACCCATCAACCCTAAACACAGGCATGGTATCTCACGTGTGACTGATTTCAGCTCTGGTCTCTTAAAGTGTTTAGGAGGGTCACCAGAATCCCAAGATCTTTATCATCATAAACCTTCTGGATTTAATAGTGACAACTTCTACTGGGCAAATTAGGCAAGTCAATTTTACAGCAAAGGCAAGTCAAATATGCTATAATTAATTCAAATTAACACACCCACAAGCTCCTGAAGCCTATCATCAGTAAGGTGTCATTTCAGGGATGCCTGCAGAAACATCCAAATACAAGCCGTTATTAAGAACCTTAAGACTAAATATTTCACAGGAAACCAGAAATACCCTGCACAAAAGGCGGCTGCATTACAGAAACCCAGGTGTTATCTTCTTGCAGAACTTTATTATTAACATGGCCAATGAAGCAAAACACTTTCCTGTAAATCTGATTCTTTAACATTACATGTAACTGTTCAATATTAAGCCTCTATGGAGAATTACTGGAGTGTAACCCAGGCTGCACATGGTCTACAATAGGAAATGACACCTCTGAAGCTCCAAGCAGCACAACACCATTCAGGAAATGAGAAAGGATTGTGGTTTGCAGTTACCTTCACATATAGCTTGCTGACATTTTTTTTTTCCTCTAGAAAAGCATAGCGTTCAGCATGGATATTTAATGTGATCAGGTGTTTGTGAGAGAAAATATCAAACTAAGAGCTCTAAGGCAAAAACCACTTATCTTGAAACAACAAAATTATTATTTACATGCAGAAAAAAATCAATTTTTATGTTAGAATGTGAACATGGTCCAATTGTTCCAGCTCTTTATTTTGTGAACTGGACAAGGCTGCTGGAAACAGAGGCCAGGGAGCAATTTTGGAGCATTAGATTGTGGAACAGGCTCATAGACCATTGCTGGAGCACAATCAAGCTTTTCTGAGCTGTCAAATGTTAAATAGTTAATTGGAGGGAGAATAGCCAGAAAAATGTTGCTAGGCGCAGAGGACATTATTGCTGGTGTACTGACAGCCTAAATACTGTGCACGCTGCCCTCATGCAATCTTGGACCGAGCTGGGGTAGATCTTGTCTGTGGCACAGCTTGGGTGCTTGGCACCAACTTGCTGCTCCAAGAATATTGCTTCGGATTTGATGTTCATGTGAGAAATTTACCTCTAATAGAACAAAAATGGCCACGTTTGCCACTATCAAAAAAAAATGGGCCTTGTGTGGTGACTAAGATCTCCCCTAAGTCCAGGCAGGCACTAAGACAGCAATGAAATCGGATGCTGAGCATCCAGAGAACCCAGTGACCGGTGAGAAACAGGGAAACTCCAGCAGAAAAGCACAGCAGCCACATACTGAAACAGGCTTTTGGAGCAGAGATTCATATGAGAAGCAAAGAAAGCTGGTGTGTTGAGGCTGGACACCCAGCTCTGCCCTTTGCCAGCCCTGCGTCAGCCATGGTTCCACCTCCCATCCCCAGGGCAGAAACCAGAGGTTCAGCAAAAACAGGAGGATGCTCCTGCTGTACTGTAAGCACCTCTGTGCTGACACTCCAGACATCAGGTTTCCTCAGGTTGGGTGAACCGGGGCTGCTCTGGAGATGCTTTGCATTAGATGAGACTCTGCAAGCGCAGAAACGCCCACCGGCGCGGCAGGGCTGGGCAGGCACACGTGTGACAGGAGGGGGGCTGAGCAAAAAGGGGCACGTTTTCTACAGGCTCTCTTCAGACATCAACGGCACTTCTATAAGAGATGTTAAATGACACCACCCCCCCTCCACCCCTCACTCCCAGTTGCCTACTTACATTAGCATTTGCCAGCTGTCATCTCTTGCTCAGTTCCACTGAAACCTCCAGTATTTTCTCTGCTTCCAGTGATTATGTTGAACTGCTGGGATCAGCTCGTGCTAACACTGCAATTCCCAAATCACCCTCTGCTTTCTTTTTCTTTTAACCCCCCCCTCCTCTTCTCCTTACTAACTTGAACCCATGCAGACCCCAGCACAGACACGATGCTCTCTAGCAGGACACTCAAGTGACTGCCAGCCTCCTCAGAACTGTCTCCTAATGGAGAACTGAGGTTCTTTATAGCAGAAATGGCTCTCACAGACACTCAGAGCTCACATCACTCACCAAAGAGATGGTACAGGCTTAACACCTTCAAGTGCTGTCTGAAACAGAGATGAAAACAACTCATCTTCTTCTGCTTTATGAGAATGGCCAGGCTGGCTCAAATGAGAAGTCCCTCTGGTCCAGTACCTTGTCTCTTACACCAAGTAGCTGTAGATGTCTAGAGAAAAAACCATGAACAGGACAAACACACAACAATAATTGCCTGGGCTGCCTTGATGGTACTCAGTGATCTGGGCTTTCTGAGCCATAGGCAGCCTCTCAGTATGTTATAGCCCTTGCTGCATCACTCTGCCATGAACTTATCTAGTTGTTTTTGCACCGTTTAAGCTTCTGGTCACCACAGCCTCCCGCAGCAATGAGTGCCACCATTGAACAAAGTGTTGGGGGAGGAAACAGCTCCCTTGCTGGTGCTGGCAAGGTCTCAAGCTGCAGCTAATTTCGCCCTGCTCTGCAAAAGCCCCGTGCAGCAGCCACGGCATCACTTGCCCACCAGCCTCCGAGCTCCAGAGCAAGCCCAGCTTAGGGCCTCACCCACGCCTACCAGCCCTGGTGCCACTTTCTAATAGGCAGAAATAATCATTAGAAGGCAAAATGAGACCTGGACCCTAATGTGACTTACAATAAATATGCTTAACTAAAAATTACACATGGTTGAAGTTTTACTGTCTCAGAGCTCAGCAGCTGCATTTGGACAAGTCTTTAGACATCTGGCTTACCTGAACACCTTTGAGCCACTTTGGGCTTTAGATCAGAAAATTTTACCAAAAAAGCAGGCACATAGATGCGAGATGTATGTAGGCATGTAGGCATAGCTCCATTCCACTCATGAGGATTTTTGAAGTAATTTTTTCCTAAAGCCCAATTTAGCACCGCAGTAGAGACTTGGTGTTTTTATGCAAATTCTCAAATTTACAGAAGTGCTGAGCTGAACTGGAATTGGAAGTGAAGGCTTCCTTGATATTCCTCCTGCCATTTAAACACCAAGCAGGGGTACACTGGTAGAGGCAGTCAGAAATAGATCTGAATCTTCAAAAAGTATAAAATTGAATCCTGATGAACTAGGGATTGAGAGAGAGCAAGCCAGCGGAGGCTGGGTCTCAGCAGTCTGAGCACTCACCTGGGGCTTCAGAAAATAAGGTTCGGATAATAAAGTCATCACTGGTGAATGCTATAACCCTCATGCTTTGCTGGAGCTAGTATTCTCTGCCAAAAGTATTGGGCTGGATAAACCAATATTTTCCAATGAGAAACTGTTTTGCTAAAAGTTTCTGACCAGCTCTCTGTGTCATACGGCACCCAGATGTGGGATTGTCAGATAACACATTTCTGCACCGTGACACTCAGCCTGGGCCAGGCTGCAAAAGTCAATTTACTGTGAGTTACTGAGAGTGCCACTGATGGTTTATCATTCCTGGACTGGTGTGTCTTTACCCTGATTTAAACTGGTAGCAGCTTGGATCTCGTTTTTAACTGCCATTTGAGTATAGCTGTCCGGTTATTTGTATGGGAAAAAATATTGTTGTGCCAAGCAGGTCACAAACCATCACTCAGACAGATCATATAGAGTAACAGTTAGAATGCCATGTATGTTACCGTCACAAGCATCACTCCTAATCGTCATGTACTCCATGAAATAGCACTTTTAGCAAGTTGTGTTTCAAAAAACAAATTGCAATTCTGATATGCCCTGATGACAAGATATTTAACAGACCTGCGCTGGCTCTAATGTCCCTCTTTTGCATCCTTTCAGGGACCAGAATAGATACATCACCATCGTGACAAACGTGGAGACTGCAGACACTTCATGAAATAAATTGGGAACGGCAGGCTAAGTACTCGAATTGACGATGCGGGAACCTCTGGGCCTGTCACGCTATTGCTGGAGAATCGACAAGGAACCTCGCTGCCTTCAGCATTAATTGACTGCAGCTTCGTCAGGCCTGCGAGCCAGGGGTACAGCTGCAACGTCACCTCCACACAGCCCAGGTGAGGCACAATTAAGAAGCTGGTGGGTGATCTTACAGAGCCGCTGCTGCCCTGCTACTCAGCCTGACCTGTACTTCACCTGCTGCTTTAAATGTGTTTTTTCTCTTTAAATGCCTCAAACACACTGCAGCGTCAACCTGTCGGAGTGCCTTCATAAACAAAATGGCCTGCTAGCCATAAAGCCCTTGACCTGATCTTGGACTTGATGAAAGAATACTGAAGAAGAAAAAAAATATTCCATTAAGAACTAAAAATAAAATATGTAAAGATAATTACTTAATTTAAACAAGAAACTGAAAAAAACAGGCGATATATTCATGTATTTCTAATCCAGGAGGAGAGTGGCATTTCCAGATAGCCATGAAATGGGGTGAACCACAAGGAAACATGACTTTGACGTTCAGCAGATACAGACTGTGGATCCAGAGCAGTCTCCTCCATGAGTGATCGCTCCCATGGCCATGAAGGAGGCACCACAGGAGGCACAGACCCACCAGGACAAACTATCACCTGCCAAAAGACCAGGTGAAACAACTGAGCAGTACGTGTCCAGTCTGACAATAAGAAGGTGGGAAACAACCAACAGATTCCCCAAGCAAATCACGGCAAAACAATTTGTCAGGATAACTAGCATGGAGGCAAAGGGGAGTGGTAGATGTGATACATCTTGGCTCAGTAAAGCTCTTGACACCATCCCATTTGACATTCACAGGAGCAAAATGAGGAAATGGAAGCTAGATGAAAACCTACCACAAATGAACGGTCTCAAAATGATTATCAGCAGCTCACCGTCAAGTACAGCCCTGTCCTGTAGCCCATCTTTCTGCTGGCAGGACGGATAGTTCAACTACAAAACTATGAATGCATGGCTGCAGCAGGGCACATCACTGAGCAACGGGATCATGGTTCAGGATGACCTCCCTAGATGGGAGAACTGGCCCAGTATCATCATGGTGAAGTTCAATAAAACTTTATGGAACACCACAACCCAACGGGTACATTGAGACCCTAAAGCCACCTCTTTTCCTCTTGGAGGAAGAGACAGTTCCTTTCCTTGTGAAACGTTCTGCTGAGCCTGCCTTGAGAGCTTCACCCTGCACTTAAAACTAAAGAGCATTTCAACAACAGCTGGGTTTCATCTGTGCTTCATTTCCCAATGGAGAACAGTGTGCCTCGTTCCTGGCCCTGTGCTGCTGGCTCCTGGGGAATCTTGGTGCTTACCTTTGTCCCCAAGCTTTGGCCACAAGCCTTTAAGTGACTTCTGCAAGAAAGAACAAATCCTGGGGAAAAAAAATAAGAAAAAAAGAAAAATCTAAGTTCTTTTCCAAATTTTGACCCTGCCCTCCTACCTTTAAGTTTTTTCCTTTTGTAGGAGGTGTATTTTTACCTTTTAGCACAATATTGCTTTTAAAACACCACAAACAACGCTTCAGCAGATAAACATTTTAAAGAAAATAGATGCTTTATCAGAGAACCCAGCTGTTCAGCCATCCGGTGGGGCACGCAAGGCTGGGGATAGTCGAAGGCTGCACATAGATCTGATTGCCCATTAAAGAGACACACATTTCACCATGCCACAATCAAAGCTCTCGGGAGAATTAAGCATTGTGCTCATGTGTAATATGTCAGTTATTTGCCAGCAGGGGAAACACTGTAAGAAGTGAATGAGTTTTCCTCTGTTCAGTGACATTACTAATGACTCATGCAGGATTATGGGTAACAAACGTTTGAAATGAGAGGTTGAGTCGTACACTACATTATACATCTGAATTTCATGGTATATTAGTGACAGTGATTGGTAATACAATATGATGGGAAATTGCTAACATCAGAGAGAAGTTAATACGATGCACTGCAATTTCTCAAGGAGTCCCATACTTTTCCTAGCACCACCCATAATCTGCTCATTACAGTTTGGCAAAGAGCAATCCCTCTTGTAGAGTAAGGGGCAGCAGCACTCTGACAGCTGGTCATAAATTTGAATAGAAGATACGCAATCTAAAATGTTCATGTTTCCATGGATCGTTACCCAATTGTATCTCCTCTAAGAAGCAGGTGATTTTTTAACATCCTGCAGCAGTTTGTTTCTGATTATATTTTCTCTCTCTGGATAAATCTGGTGCCAGCTCGGGTCTTACAGCATTTCTTCCCTTTCTTGTTCTATTAAAATGGCTGATACAGTCTACACATGTTAACTAAACACCAATTAATGGAGCATAACTAAAAAAAATAATATATATATATTTTTAAAGTATTTTTAGGCCATTAAAATAAGTATAAAATGTCTCACATAAGGCATTAAATTTAAAAACATGACCGTAGATTTATGTTTACAGTCTCTGGCAAACCTCATGGCCACATGTGCACCTCAGTCATTCCTGTTCCAAACAGCATAAGCAAATGCTTAAACTCTTCACTTGATAGTATACTCGGTGGCTGTTTTACAAGGCCAGTAAATATCCATCCGATCATGTCAATTTCTAGAAGATTTGATGTTTCCTGGTGGAAGGGCCTATGAACGGAGGAGGGTTCTGGAGTGATGGCCCTGAAGACCAAACCACACACATCCATTTAGAAGACACACCAAGAGCATCACCTTTGCAAGGAATTTGAAACAGGGAGTCATTCCCAAGACAAGGTGGGAACCCCAGTCTCCATGCCTTGTCCATACTCATACCAAACCCGCCCTTGCTGATATTCATTTCTTCTCTTCTGTCTGCATTGGTAGACGTGGCCATGTGCAAATGTTTCTGGCTGTTTCTACGTTATTTCCTAGCCAAGCCATGACTGTGGGGAAACACTCCAGGTTTATAATCGAGAATAGCTCAAGTTTTTGGTTCATTCATCACTGACACTCACCTGCTGACCAGTAGCAAAAATAATATCTGCTTTATATTGACCTGTGAAGCAAAAGGGATGACTAAAGGGTCGTTTATAAGCTTCCGCAGCATCAAGTGCATCAATACTCACATGAATCAGACCCATCTAGGGTAAGATATTGAGTTAATTGGGTCTGAGGGCTGAAGCAAAGACGCCCTTGCACAGTCACCCACTCCTCCATGTATCTGCTTGATCTTCTACCACTGGTCCATTCTGTGCATCCTCACCTCAGACAACCAGACATCTCCCAGAGCTGTTCATGCAAAGTGTCCAACAGAAAAGGAGTCATCTTCTCTCCTAGAGGCCTCTGGTGATACCTTGAGACAGGCAGAAGACAGAAGAACTACACATCCTGCCTCTGATACAGCTCAGCTTCCATGCCAAAGCAATGGGTTCAAAGATGGCATTATTTGATCTAATCCTGTTTTTTCTGGAGAAGCTCTTGGAGGGAAGCCCAACACTTTTTGTGGCAAGTCCATTGAAAACCATAGCCGAGATCCCATCAGCAGGTAGGATGGGAACTGGATGGTAATTATGACAAGCGAATGGAAGAGAGTATCTCCCTCCAGCATTAAATTCAAGCCCTGACCTTTTCCAACATAATGACTAACTCAACCTTTACATAATAATGTGTGTGATATTTGGAGAGTATAACATACGTGTCATTTTAATTAATTGAACAGAAATAGATTCACAGAAGAAAAATGAATTAACCAATCAGCTATCACTTTTCTTTCTATTTGATTAGTTTATCCTCCTAATCTCTTGACCCCTCTAGAAATCACAACCTTGCTGACCTCCTGGAGAAAAGGAGCTCATTTGAATAGTGCCATAATTGTGCTCTGGGTGCATTTATGTCTATTTTCATTTTTATTAAGGTAATTTTATCCCTTCTTATTATGTGTCTCTCCGAAAGGCTGACCCAAACCCTGTGGAAGGCTGCAGGACTTTGCTCAATAACATTAGTGTACTTTGGATCAAGATCATGGCCAGCAGAATCCTTCTTCCTAAAAGACAGGTTGGTTTTGTTAGCTGGAGGATCAGCAATAAATTTACTGCCATTCTGTCTGCAGACAGCAATATTCATACACATGTCCTGACATTGGCAATTGCAGACTCTTACCAACTAGCAAATGCTTAAACAAGATCACAATTTGTTCCAGAATGATAAAATGACCCTACAAAGTGAATTACACTGTGAAAAATAAATGTAAAATACTGTGTAGATGCACAAATGATTATTTCATTATCTGGCCAATGTATGAACGACAGATACAAATTGTTGCAATCATAGAGTGATGAAAGAGTAATGAACAATGGGTTCTTGAATGAGCACAGGAAGAAAATAATGAATTGCACTTTAAATGAAATCAGGAGTCAATGGACTAGATCACAGACTGTCCTTCAGACATAGGAATTCTGCATTAGTTAAGCATTGTCATTTGGAGAAACGTCCTTTAAGAGGAAGGAGTCTAAATGGGTCAGAGAATGAGACAAACATTATGAGCCTGGCCACTGGCTTGCTTTAGCAAGTTGGACTGAAGCACTTCCATTCCTGCTGCTTTGCTAATTCACACAGTGATCTACTAAAATTAGCAGCTTGCACTCTGCAAAGTTATCGGACCATTTGCACTTTTGCCTTTTTCCTATTTTAACCTTGCTCTTCCTTTACTAATCAATGACATCTGATGAGATCCCTTGTCCACCACATAATATGAGCATAGAATGAAGACCAAGACACAAAAAGCTTCTGAGAAAGAAAGTGTCAGTTATGTAGAAATAATATATGTGGCAAAAGCTCCCTTATTTTTTTGTTGGAAAACCTTCTGCAATAGACGGATTTATCTTCTTTTCTTTCGTTTCATACCAATAAACCAGGAATAAAGCAAGGATTTCTAACATTGTTTTCAAAGAAACTTGTCACATTTAGTGTATTGTATCTATCCATCACACTGCACAGCATCTTGTTAAATCTGTACTGAAGCTACTTTTCTCTTGCGAGCACAAAACATCTGACCATTTTAGCTCGCTGTACAGAATTTCTTTGCACTCTAAGAAGACGTCACAGAAACCAGTAGAAACTGGCTGGTTTCACAGGCAGGGCTCAAAGAGTCTCATAAACCAGCTGACTCCTACTGCTGCTCTGCTCCCGGCGTGTCCAGGGCCCACGCTGTTCCCCAGCATCTGCCCTCCTGCCCCTCACACAATAGCGAGCGACAGCCCTTTGAGCCTTACACGCCTCAGCAAAGGACACAGTGCTCTGGGCTGAGCATCCCCAAGGGAAAGGTCATCTTTCATCGCCCGGTCCTCAGTAACCTCAAGACATTTGAAAACAAGAAAGTCCCAAATCCAGCAAGCATGAGCACCATCAAAAGTCAAACAGTGATGGCAACAAAGTGAAAAGCAGGAGAAAACAGGGTTTTTTTTCTTGCCTTGTGGACAGAAATAAATATTTATTGGAGAAAAAAACAATGGAGAAAGGTGGCATCTCTGCTGTGTAAGTGACTGCAAGGCCACCTGCTTCCATCGAATGCAATGACATTTTCTGTGAAGGGTCTCTCCCCTGCAAGGTCAGGGTCAACTTCACATGCCTGCTATGTACGTGTACCTACAGCCCCTCACTCTTCCTCTAATGTTAAGCACTCAAGCCCCTCAGCAAACTGCCCTGCAACTCCATAAGCAGGCATGCTGAAACATAGGCCAAGACAACCAGCCCACCACACTGCAGGCAGCCTATGGAGCTATAGGACACAGTCATATAGGGAGCAGTGGTAACATGCCTTCCTGGGGAAAGTGCTGAATATCCAGGAAAAACTTTCCCTCGTTGACTCAAAGAGGCAAAATTCTCCTCATCTGACAGATGAGTGTTACAAAACACAAGAACTGCAAACTCCACAGTATCTCAGTTTCCCCCTCCAAGCCTGGTACGGGAATAAACCCCCTCTGCAGCTCCGTGGAGGGAGCACTGAGGATGGGATCTCCTCTCCCACTGTGCTTGCTTTGCAGGGGTGCTTTGAGACACTACGACCTCCACCGCCCCAAGTCCCAGGGGCCTTTCCCACATGAAAACAACTGACTGCTCTGCCCTGACGAGAGCCTCGAAACAAGGAGACCTCATTCCCCTGGAGTTCGTTAAGTATCGCCCTGTTGAGCTCTTCAGCAGAAAACGCCAGCATTAGACCCAAAATCAAGCTGATCAAACGCATTAAGTCATCACAGGCTTGCTGTCAGGCCTCCTGGCTGATGTGGGGTCTTAGGTCACCTATGGCATAGCATGACATGATCCTTCATGGTCTCCTCCAAGCCAGCCTGTTGTCAGAAGTTCATTCAACCAAGTGAAACTGCAATTCAAACATCTGGCTCTGAAGAGCCACCCAGCCACCACCTCGGATTTGAAATCAAATTGAAAAATATTCCCTGGTGCACACTGCAGAGAGCCCTGTTCTTGTCCAGCGGTCAGATCACCACTGTGCAAAAATACACAGCACCCTGCCTGGGTGATTGGAGAGGCCTGGGATAGACTCTGGCATGTGGAAGGACGGAAGGATGCTCCCCACTCCCCCAGCACTGGCTCCAGTCCCTGCTGTCTGGTTTGATAATAATCAACACAACCTTGATCTTGAAGACGCTTGGGCTCCAAACAGCTTCAGGATCAAAACAGTGAGCTGCTTCAGGATCAAAACAGTGAACAACACTGGCAGTTCCGGGTTTTAGATAAGAAAACAAAATGCATTAGATAATTTTGGGTAGTCAGTCTTGAGATGTGATCTGGCACAGGCTCCAAAGACAACCAGGATAGCCCAGGCACATCATGTTAAGAGCATGGCGCTCTGAGACAAGGAGAGAGCCCAGCTCCTCGCCCGCAGCGTGTCTGCCGCTGCTGGCAGCCGTCTGCGGGGAGCCCTCGCCCTGCCGCGCGGAGGAGGCAGATCTGCCTCGCCAGCAACCCCGCACAGCACCGAGCTCATCCCACACAGCGTGACAGCCCTCAGATGCTGCAGGGGCTCTCCACAAACAAACCAAAGTGCAAATTACAGAAAAGATACTCCGTGTGCTAAAAGGGGTGCGCTCCAACCCAAGCTCTCCTGCTCCGGTGGCTGAGTCCTCCCTGCCCAGCAGAATAACTGTGTCACCAGAGGATGTCAGCACAGCCCCAGCCAGCTCCAGTGACAGCAGCACCAAGTGCTTAAAGTGGACTAGTAGCTAATACCCAGCTCAGATCAGACCCGTATTAAGGCCTACACTCCTTTGGCTTCACCACTTTTGTTATCCTGGTAATTCAATGACACCAGGAGAGGCACCACCACCTGCGTAGCAGTGCTGTGAGCTGCACACTCACCCTGCGAGACCAAAGCCTTCTGCCCAGCTGGGCTCTCACATTACCCGTATCCAACATACCTCCCTGGTGCGGGGCTCAGACACTGCTGAACTTCCAGCATACGTGGGATGGACAAACAGCTAAGTCCCAGAGGTGAGCAGAGCCCTCCTGCAACAGTGCTGGGCTCTGCAGGCTGCTCTCAGCAGGCTCAGACTTGTCTGAGGCAGCAAACAGGTAAGAACATCCCTTCTAGCACATCTCCATCCAGGTGCTGCTGCTCACGCCGTGCATGCAGCAGCCACCAGATGTTAAACTGTGACATTTCTACCTGGCACCAAGTAGCATCGCTGCTGGGAAAACTGGGGAAGTTTTAAGTGACACCTGAACACACCAGTCCAGAGCCCATCTCTTGTGCTGCTCAGATCTGGAAGTTGAAAGCAAACTGATAAAAACTGTGAGCCTCATAGTCAGCTACTCAGTGCCCCCGTCCCTCCTGGCTGGCCAAATTCCTCTGTATGTGATGCTCACCCGCTTGAAAAACACCCTGACAGGCAGGAGCTGCTTGCCAAAGGGTTGATCATACCTCCTCACCCTGCTCCATCATTACAGGTTTTGGAAGCAACCACAAATGCCTCCTTGCTTCCTTAACAGTCAATGAGGGCTGTCACAGTGGGAGGCGATGCTGTAGGTCACAAGACAGCGCAGGAGGGAGGGGGTGAGCAGCAGGAGCCAGGCTCTTTGCCAAGAGTAATCCACAGCAAGAAAACACCTGGAAAACAGTGGTCTATACATGACCTGTGAAAAAAAAAAAAGCCAGAAAAGACTGCGTGCACAGTGGAGAAAACAACATTGCTTCTGCCAGGTGATATGTGGAGCGGTGAGCACTGACACTGGGCCTGACACAGCACCAGGCTGTGCCTTAGGAACGTGCTGGGGCACCGCAGGGCTCGCTGTAGGCGTGTTTGTTGGGCTGGCTTTGCTCTGTCCTTGCCTCTGCATGTATAGCTGCACAAGTAATGAATGTGCCTATTAAAATTCAGCCAGAATATTTGTCTCTAGCTGGCAGAGAGGCTTCCACACCCTGGCAATACGCTGTATTTCTCTGTGTTTGCTCTGAATGCTCCACACACTTGGTTATGTGCTTTTAGACCCAATGCAAACATCTGAAGCAGACTTGGAGGCACAGACTTTACTGTATTACGCCGCAGCTTCCCACATACTTCATGTGGTTCCAGAGCACAGTGCCTCATTCTGGGTTAATATTCAATAAGCAGAAGCTTCAATTACTCAATTGTACACCAAAGGACATATGCACCATCAGTAAGAGGGTGGAGCTTCATTGAAGTCATTACTGGTCACATCTCAGTCACTTGGTTTTCAGTATTGAAAACACCATTCATTTGATTAACTATTTCACTCAAACTTAGCTGTTTACACAAAACCTGCATTAGATTTCAAGGCTTAATTTTATTTTATTTTTTTTAAGTCCTTTATCATCTGAAGGGCTGTTAATACAGAAGTTAGAGAGGTTCAGAATGGGCTTTCAGCACTCAGCACTTCCTGACTCCTGCACCTTTGTTTTTCCTTTCTTATTGTTACATTAACACCTTGTGTTATGGAATATTTATGACACACGCCACATGCTTAATGGATTTCCTCCTTTATTTGCAGCAAGCCTGCATTAATACAAGACGCACAGTATTCAATCTGAAATCCATCAAGGATTGCTGGGCTTAATACCACCGCTGCTTTTAAGGAGAAAGGAAATCTGTAAATCGAACCTGCAAAAGCAAAAACAAAGCCTGTATGGGAGCAGCACAAGCAGTTCAACAGCATCCCTCACATTAAAAGCACCTGGAAGTAAACTTCTGTCAATTGAACAAGTTCTAAAGCTGCGAATTACAATGTAACTCTCTGCCCTAAATCATAGCAATAGTTGCCCAAAATAGATGCCATCACACCATCATGTGTTCCTCTCCCTATTGCCTGTCCTACAACATGGGGATACATGAGCAAGGTGAGGTGGACTGGAGCTGGTCTTGGGACTCCAGTGGCACCCAAACCACTTGTATTTATTTGCTCTTGTGGGAGTTAGAAGACTAGGCACACGCTATGGTATATTTGCTTAGATCTCATTTGCTAGGCATGAGCTGGTTGGCCTTGTGCTGTCGGCACAATTAGATGCAGATGAATACCCACCATTCCTCAATGCTGTCATGTCTTAGTAACCTTCTCCCAGCGTATGTGTGGGGGTCTGTCGCTGGGGAAACATGGAGCATCCGCAGCAAGAGAATGCTCTGCCCAACTTGATCAGCTAGTGCTGCCAACTGACATGATTTCCCAGAGTTCTTCAATATGTCTGTGTTTATAGAAGTCCCTACCAACATTTTCACATTATTATCTACACACATACACACAGAAGTTAACCCTGAGTATTAACAGAAGCAACAAATCTTGCTCCTAATGAGGCTGCTGCAACCCCATATCCAGTTGCATGAAGTAACAACATAACATTTAATGCCATTTTGCTACAGGACGTGCACTGAAAATAAATATGAATGTGCAAATACAAGCTGATGCATCACAGGTTCAAAGAAAAAAAAGAAACCAGTAGGTGATACTCACATGAAATAGACCTAGAAGCCTTCAAGGCCAGACCTTCTTGCATATACATTATCACGGACACAACAGGTTCAGCAGAACACCTCAGATTTTTCCAGGGGAGGATCTAATCCTGCGTACTTACCCTCTGTTAATGGCAACTGTCCCTGCGTTGGTGTTTGGAAAGGAACCTCAGCACCAACCCTTGTGTGCACACGCTTCTCCAGCTGCTTGGAGCAAAGTCTCAGCACCAGTAATAGCAAATTTGAGCTCCTCTTATTCCTTCTGTTGTCAGGCTCTGTTTCAATAAGGGACCTCAGGACATGCCTGACTTCCAGCTACAACTCTCTCCCTTTGAAGATAATGGGGTAATCACACATTTAAAGTTAGATGCCTCTCCCTCTGTTGGTACAAACTGTCCTTAATACCTCCAGGTTTAAAGGAAAATCTTGCAATATTTCTATTCATCATAATGCAAAGGGTAGAAGTTGCAGATTTTAGAGTGGAAGGTAATTTCCCCTTCTGCACCCAGCAACAAAGAATAGTGCCATAGGCTCTCCAACAGCAAATCCGTTTTGGTACTTCACTGACAAGGTTAAGACAGTCAGAAATGTATTGTGCCACCCTTAAAACAGAGGGGTTTTTTGCTCATAGACATCTAATTTCTACCAAGATGTTGATTAAGGGAGAAGCATTTGATAATCTGAGTTTGTAATTGGTGGCAGAGTCACTAGGTGGGAAGCAGAAGAAATTCAAACACAGGCTAATTTGCTATTTGCCAAGCATTTAATTTCTAGTTAAATGAACACAATCAGTGAATCAAAGTGAACCTGACAGTGCAGGAGCAGAGCTGGGGCACAACATATCAGTCCTGGGATGTGTTCAGGAGAGAAATGGGGACTGACTGGATGTCACAGGCTGGAGACAAACTACCCCGAGAAAGCTCCTCCGTAAATCCTGGGTGCACGACTGGTCAGAAATGGGATGCTGTCAACTCTGGAAACACGTCCCAGACAACTCTTGTTCTGTTCTTCCCTGGGTGCCTGCAGGTTCTCTCTGCAGAGCTGACACTGGCTGCAGCTCACTGCAACTCATGGGGTGACACTGATGGGGAATGGTACCCAGCATCTGACTGGATCCAGAGGGGAGGCTGAGGTAAACTACAAAGGAAACCCGACGTCTAAATCAGCATGTGAAAAGAAGCAACCAGAAATAAACAGATCAGTCTGCACTACAGTGTTTCTGCTCAAAACCAGAAAGGCTGCTGCAAACTCAGACTCAAGGAGAGGGAAAAGCCCTCAGGAAAGCAGAGGGGCTCAGGAGCAGCACCTGGAATGGGCCCTGCCGATCTCTAAACAAAACACACACTAGGTTTTGATGAAAACTTCGGCAGAAGGTATCTCAGCAGGATGGACTCCCCAGCAACACGCTGTGAGGAGCCCCTGCCAGCACCGCGCCACCCGCATCCAGGACTTGGCTCCAGCCACACTGCAGCATCCCATCTGCAAAGTGCACATAATGCTCCCGTGGCCACCTGCCTGGTGCTTTGAACTCTAGGCTTGCTGCAGCACAAACCACATTGTGCACAGGGATCCTCCAACAAACCAGCCCCCAGGGTGCCACAGCATCCTCACCCTGAGGAGTGGGTACCGCCAGCTGCACTGAGACGAGCTGCAACTTGACCCAGTATGCAGCTAAACCCAATGCCAGGGCTATCCTGCCAGCACTGTCCCTGTACCTGGGCAGGCTGGAGGTGGCACAAGTTTGTGCCAGAAACATTCAGCTTCTGGAGAAAACATTTGGAATCTCATGGTTTTCTGATCCCCTCTGGGGAAGGCCAGCTCACACACCTGGGCATTCTGTGCATTCTGTCAAACTTTTGCATTACGTAGTTTAATCTTCCCCAAAACATTACATTTTGAAGCAAAGTTATTTCTTTCCTTTTTCCCCTGCTCCTCCAAAGATTAAATAATAGTGGTAGTGGAAACAGAGGGAGTCAAAGCTAAAGACATGGTCATTTGGTGTGACCTTTTGAAAAAAAAAAAAAAAAAAGTAAGAAATAGCAGCCTGGATAGAGTTTGAAATGCCTGGCCCCTTTTTGGCTGCTTGTAGTAATTAGCTCCTAGAGGGGCAGAGCCCTTGCCCTGGGTGTAACTTACACCAATGAAACCAAGTTTCATAGTCAAGAAGGGGAGAAAGGTGTGAGGGAGCCCACTGAATTAATATCAATCCCTCAAAGAGTGTTCAAGCTCCACCAGCAAGCACGGAGCAAGGTGTTACCTCCTACCAAAAGTGTATCTTGTGTGTGTTGGCATCTGGAGGTGATGAGAGGTCCAGGAGAGTGAGCTCAGCCCTGTGTGGGGAGAAGAAGAGGGAAAACAAGCCTCAGAAAGGCTCTGGATGGGCACAGATCCGAGGGCAAAGCATCACTTGGCTGATGCTGCCACCTCCCTAGGGGACTTGCCACATGAAGATGCTCTGGGAAGGGGGGAAATCATGTCAGATGGGGGAATGCTCAGGATCAGCCAAGAAATGCTGCCCGAGGGGAAACCATAACCCAGCCCACACCTATTTGAGCTCTGGCTCACCATAGGCCTAGCACGGGCAGCACTGCTCTATCCCAAATATCTTCCACGCACACCACTGTCAGCTCTGGGGTTGGCTGGGCACTGCCTCCTTGGCTTCAAGGCTGACATTGCATCTGTAAGCACAGTTGAAGTGTGGGTCAGAAAAACTATATGCAGAACCAGCATTTGCAGCAGTGAGTTTTGGCTGTGCAGTGGATGCCTTGGTTGAAATTCAGCAGTTCCACACCATCAGATTTTGCTGGTGGCTGAGACAGCCCCCTCCAGCATTTTTAGATGACTTTGTGATAGTTATCTTCCCTTTCTACTATTTGCTTTACACTTGAAAAAAAAAAATAAAAAAGATATCTCATGAGTCCTTTGAACATTAAAATTTATGCCATGCATCCTCCTTTCTTCAAATATTTAAAAATACTCGAAACGTAAGGACCTTGGCATAGCGCCCGGGATCCTGTCTTTTTGGATAAAAGTTTCAGATAACTGACACTTCCAATTACTATTTCTCCCTGAAGAGGTCATCTTCACTTCGGCTCCAGAGCAGAGGAGGGGAGGTACCGGAGGTCCCTGAATTTCACAAAAGGTTAAAAAAAATCTGTGTGGTTGCTAATTAAAGCCAGCGCACTCTGTGTCTGACCTAGTTCTGCCTTGCTTTCAGGAGCCTTTACCTGAGTATCTTTCAAACCACTTAAAAATTAAAATGGTTAATAATGCATCAGAGCCAAGCGTTGCCCAGGGGCTCGCTGTGTGGGGAATCTTATTTTCGCTTGCGGATGCCATTGTTCGTTGTCACTGTGGGTAGAGAGGTAGAGAACACCACCTGCCTTTTCTCCAACCATGCACACCTTTATGGCACTTATTGATGCCCCAAACCTCTTTTGGCTGATCTCTGTAAATGTTGAATATCACATTGGCCAAATCAGGAGGCAGAAGTTGGCTGAACTATTTATTCATCTGGTCCCCAACTCATCCATCCGCACAGTCAGCTTCTCCTAAGACAAACCTTTATGTATTCCTACAATCTCTGCTATTGCCATCTCCTCCCGAGGTTTAATTTCCCAATAAGGGCTTAGAAATTTTCTTTTTGCTTCTGCACCTTGCGTTGACACCAGGCAAAATATTTATTCAGCGAAGTTTCATTTCACTATATTTTTTACTTGACTGCCACTTAGTGGCAATGTAAAGTAATAGCTCGGGGAGGTGCAACAGCAAACCCACAGCCCCGCAAACCAACCGGTATTTCAGTGACTCTTAGCACTAAGTGTGAGTCGGGTTGTTTGCTCAATAATTCACTTTTCACCAAAAGCATTTTCCACAGGTTATGAAGAAGGTTATAAAATCCCACCTCCTTTGAAAAAATATTAAAAATTTCAAGGCCATTATGAAGGCAACATCCATCTCGCAGTGCTTCTCCTTCGTTAGAATGTTGGTGGTGTCCACCAGCACACACCTAGAAGGGACTTCCAGAGGTCAGGGCTGGAGGTGCTCAGATGTCCATCTGCACCCCTGCTAAGGCAGATACAGCATCTCAGGTGGCTCTGCTGCTGCCATACGCCATGAGAAGGGCCTGTCTTCTGTGGGGAAAAAATATAAACATGTTTCTTGCTGAAAAAACAAACTTCTGAAAAGCAAAGTGAGCTGTTTCAGACACTCCAGCACCATTGCTCACGGGAATTCCCAGCACAAGGGGAGGGCACATCCAAGCTTCTACTTGCCTGCGATGTCACGACTGCTCTTCTGAAGCAAAACAGTTGGTTTCTCAAGTTTCTGCTGAAATGTCAACATTTTCTATGGAAGCAGTGAAAACAAATCATGGCATTGTGATTTTACAGGGAGCAATAACAGCAACACAGTAATTATCTCACCAGGGCCAAATTTTAAAAAGTAAAGTGAGATTTTCAAGAGAGGGAGCTTGCACGCTTTCTGTGGAAGCTCTGTGATGAAGTCTGGCATCTCTGAGATGCAGCAACTTTCATTTCCATAAGTTTTGTTTCTATCTCCATAATTGCACTGGAGATGTGAAAAACAACATTTCTTTTTTGGTATTCTCCATGGAGGTGGAAGAGAAGGGGCTGAAATTACAGCACACTGGAGCCTTCACATTGCAAATGTTCCAAGTTTCTCTTTTTTTCTTTTCTTTTATAATCTGCATTGATTAATGTCATGACAAATCTCTTGGTGTGAAATAGAGGTAAGTCCTTGTAACCAGACCCTGAACTCGAAGTGGCAGTCATGTTATCTAATTAAAAAAAAAAAGTCAGCCAAGCTAAAAATATAAGGGTAATATTCAAACCTCACCCAAGCCCTCAGTTTCACTTCTCACTCTAATCACAGCTCCCACAGAAGTACAACCTTGCAAAGTCACCTGAAAGGCTCTTCTGCACCCGATGAGCATCACTGCTCACTGACATCCCCTGTGCACTAACCCAGCACACACCAGAGCACCGGCCCGTGCTGGAGGGGGTGGCAATGTGTGTTGCCTTTCACTCTCACATTGAGCAGATAAGGGACATCATAACTCTATGTCCCCAGTAAATCTGAACTCATTTGGAGACCTTGTCACACCAGGACCAAGTTACAGCTCTGCATTGCTTAAAATGTCACCCTGGGGGGTGAAGGAAAAGCACCCTCAGCCCATGTGCAGAGGCACTCTGGACCTCCGGGTCCTGCTCTCAGCATGTATGGGGGCCCCCCATCTTGCCTGTGGAGACCACAGCAGCACCCCAATACAGCAAGCTCAGAAATAGGTGGAAAAAAAAGCATTTTTTTGTGCTGTGGATTGCTTTGTTATGAATTTTAATGGTACTTCAGATTAGTTCGACTGCTGAGAGTGGTTTGCAACCCATTTGAACAGCTCTACCCACACTGGCATTAAGATGAAATGTTTACTTTTCATACATCTGCACTTTAAGCTGTGCTGTGGGAATCCAGCTTTTCAAAGCTTGAGCTTGCCTAGGAATTTAGATCCCTTTTCATCCTCTTTATCAATTGTGTCCTCGAGGAAACATTTTGCCAACGCTGCAGATGATTAAAGGCTCAGGAGCACGTGCCAAGAGACAGCCTGGACCGCTCTGCCACAGAAATGTCCCCCAGCAAACTCAACAGCACCGTACGTGGGATGACTTCGTGTTCTGCTCTCCATGTTCCTCTCCAGGAGGCAACACTTTGCTTGGTGTGCCTCAAAAAGCCTTGTTTCATCAGATACTCATTTCTGGTTAACTCACAGCCATCCCATCCCACCCAGCCCGTTTGCAGTAGAGGGAAACTGGAGAAAGAGCTGGGTTCTGGTGGAGCTAGTCTCTCCAACTCGTGGCATAGCACAGAGTAACATCTAGCTGACCTGCTGATGAAGCATGCACAAAAAAGAATCTCCATAGCTGCTGTGACTCTGACTTTGCTGGACTCATTTCCAACATATTTTACTTATTTTGAACCATGGGCAAGACTCAGATGGTGCATCTTGGCTGGTGCAGATGAACACCGTTGTACCTACGAGAAAGCAGGGTAACTAACAGTTTTTCTAACACTTACATGTAGTTTTTAAGGTCCAGGAAGAGCCATCTATAACAAGCAGCCACAAGATCAGGTAACATTTAGTTCATCCCTCAACAAGAAAGACATGATAATAACATGGAATCAAGAAATATAAATGCACACAGTAAAATAAACCACCCAAATGGGATACAACACAAGAAAGTTATCTGGTCCAAACTCACAACATTCAGGGCTCAACTGGTTATTGGGGGTTCTCTTGATCTACAGATACTTTGCCTTCTTTGGAAAGACACTTCAAAACATCCATAGGCCCTGGTGATTTTTGCTTGCCTGTACACAGTGAGGGGCAGAGGCAACAGGACCCCCGGGAATACACTCGCAATGCCCATTTCACGCTCCCGATGCAAAGTTCAAGGCACTTTGCAGGTGGGAGAGTTTCTCCTTGTCAGCATCCCGGAGCGATGGGCTCGGCGGGATGGCACTTTTCCCTTTGAGATAATATTTTAGGGGAAATGGGCTAACTGCATTTTGGTGAAAAGGGGCAGCATTAAAATTCTGCTGTGCTAGCTTTGCCTTGCCCAGGGCAAGTAATTTTTTTGACAGGTGAATAAAATATCATTAGTTTCTCCACTGTCATCAATCATCAAAGTGAAGGCTGGGCGAGTAACCTCTCCAGACAGTCCTGGGGGCGGCATTAGCCCCTGGTTTCTAAAGAAGCAGAGAGGGGCCGAGCTGGGAGGGTCTCTTTATATCTAAATGGATGAGAGGCAGACAGCTAAAACCAATCCCCAACTTTGACTTTTTTTTCTCTAAGTGTTAGAAGCTGACAACAGCATAGAAATGGAGATTTCACGTTGTCATTTCAGGCCTTGCGCAGCTATTTATGGCCAGGTAGCCCAAGCTGGGCTATATAATGTATCAGGGCATTGCTGAGAGCATGGCATAAGCTAAGGACAGAGAATGACAAATCTTAAGCTTTTGTGTAAAGGTCACACACTTGATGCTTCTTTCGCATTTGTGTGAGTTAATTTACTTTGAAAAAAAAAAAAAAAGAAAAAGAAAAAGAAAAAAGAAAAAATCTTCACAACAAAGAAAAATGAACAGAAATCTGTCCCTGAGACTGCCGTGGCCGTGAACTTCCAAAGCTATTGTGGTTTCAATAGAAGAATAGGAGACACTGCCATCGAAAATTCCATTGATATTGTAACAGATCATTGCCTAAATAGACCATAACAGCCTCTATTTCAATGGTTACTGAGAAACACATTAACCCCTTCCCATCTGAGCGCCTGCACAATCTCTGCGTGACACATCAAAGGAGACACACCAGATAGTATGAATTTCACACCCTTTTTTTGCGTCTGTCAGCTCCTCTGAGCTTCCCCGTCCCTTTCCTTTTCCACACCGCATCAGAGCTACCCGCAAGGACAAATCCTTTTAAGCACAGTCAGAAAACCTGAGGTTACTGCATTGTCTGGCCCCAACCCGCCCCCCCAGCCCCGCTCCCCAAACCACCCAGGAGAAGGCAGAGCCTCCCCCAAAGGTCTCAGCCTCAGTGGCAGTTGAAGAGCCAACACTTCACAAAAGCACACACATATATATGTATAGATAGATAGATAGATATAGATGTGTATATATATATATACACATATATTTTATATATACACATATATTTTTATATGTTTTAATTCCCAGTGGACCAAGCCCTTCCAAACCTGAAAGGGCTTTTGAAGAAAAATTAAGAAAAAAACAACAACAACCACACACACACAAAAAAACCCACACACCAAACAAAACCAAACAAAAAACCACACCAAAACCAAAACCACACCACCAATACTAGTCTTTTGAACTATGTCTCTTCCAGACCCAGCAAGGCTAGATTGCAGTAGACCCCCATTAGGCTCCTCTTTGAGGTTGCTTGTTAAGCTTGTTCTTAAGCACTTTGCCATGTCCCACCACTGGGATGTCCTGAAATATTAAGCTAAACAACTTTCAAAATGCGTTGTGGCCTCCTTGTCATGTTGATTTAAAGACCTTGGGGAGGCAAAGAATGAAAGCAGGTTTCTTTGGAAAAAAAAGGACTATTTCCATAATGCTCCACATTGATTGAATCTCAGTCCTTTAATTCTTCACTAATTGAATCTGGGACCACGTTTGCTGTTACTTAGCAGAGGACAGATGCCAGGTGAAGCGGCACTGGCTACACAGAGCATCCTCCTGCCTTTCCTGTGACACACTCTGGGCAACCACTGCTCTGGATTTGTGATATGCTTTCATTTCTTCTCATGCATGTACGCAGAGGTGTTACCCATATATGTGTATTAATAAGCACAAATAAGGCATGCAAACCCCCCTAATTTCCCCTCTTATTCAGTTGCTCATCTTGAGTTTCTCCAGGCTTTTTTTTTTTTTTACTAAATGCCACCCTGTTACACTCCAGCTATTTGCTGTTTCATGAGTTTAAAAGCTCCTTGCTACAGTCCTGCAGTCTCTTCTCCGCAGGAATACAAGCAAGAAACCCACAAAAAGCTTTCCACAGAGCAAGAGCATCTGCCCTTGAGCTGGGAACCTTCTCCCTGGCTGGAAGCCCATGGCCACGGCCCCAAGACCCTGCTCAGCAATTTGCCACCCAAAAGCACCATGGAGTCACCGGCCACAGAGATATAGGGATATGTCCTGGGGCTTCCAGCTGTTACCAGACAGCTCTGAATTAAGAAATAATTGCAAAAGGTAAATACACCTTTTTGGTGAGTCCTGCAGGCAATGGAGGTCCTGGGAGGACCCGCCTTGGGCTGAGGCTTCATTAATCCTAACGAAAGGACCAAGGGTTCATTAACCCTGCACAACTCAGACTCCTCAGGCCTTCTTGGGGAGCTCCCCAGCTCCTTCTGACATCCCAGGGTGAAACCTACCCTGTGTGGAGCCTCTGGAACATCCCCCAAAGGGGCTGATATGGGATCAAAGCTCTTTGCAGCCAGGAGCAGCTGGACCAGCGGCTGCTTTGGGAGGTGCCGCAGGGGCGGTGAGGATGGTCTCAGTGTCTGGCATGGATGAACGCAGCACCGGTGCTTCAGCCCACTTTGCTGCTAAGGTCTGGGCAAAGCCAAGAAGACACCAGCTGTGACACTATTTGCTTCTCACTTCTAGGGAGAAGGTGGCTATAATTTCATTTCCATGCCATTATTTATGAGCCTTCATTACTTGTACTTTTTTCCAGAAGATTCAGAGGCAAATAGCTATAACAGTCGCCCCTCTCTGCAAACAAAAAGGCAACTGATTCAGAGAGTTGCCACAAAATGACTCCTATAATCCCCTGTCCTGTTTCATGAAGGCCTTTGGGAGACCCCAGTACAATGAGAAATAAAGCTGTGCTTTACAGGGCTTCAGTGGCAGTTTCCTCCTCATATGTTTCTCAAGACACTCTCTTAAATTAGTTTGTCTATAATGAATTTTGTCATTATTCCAAACATCCATTCTCATGACCTAGTCTTATAGCATATCACCACCAAGTATCTTTTTTTGGCTATACAATCTCCCCAGGGAACTGAAAATTGTCTCCGTCTGCAGCACAACTATGCTGGGGAGCAGCCTGGAAAACAGATCCGAGATTATTCCTTTCTGTGTCAGTCATTTAAGCCTCTTTGTGCTAAAGTTGACATTTGTCTCGATGCTGTCTCAATAGGCCCCGCTGGCTGGAATTCATTCAGTGCTTTAAGCCGGGGGGGGAAAAACTTGCCTCTTGTTTTACTTTCAGGCCATTCTTGTGCCAAAGCATGAAGGGAGGGAGCTGAATAACCACAAACAGGTGAGGCGGGGAGAGGCTTTCTGTCTCTGCTCTCAGCTTGCAAGAGCTGAGCTCTTTGGATGCCTTTCAAAGCCAGGAGAAGCCAAAAGCAATAATCCCCACCATGGGAGCAGGCAGGAAGGAAGGGTATCTGGTGTTGGCCAGAGATGTCCCAGCGCAGGGGAAGCACATTCCCGCACGGTGACATCGTGGTGAGCCAGGGCAGCCTCAGCGGGGCCAGAAATACAGAATTTGAAAAACGTCCAAGCTCCACATCCACCTTGACTGGAGCTGCAGAGGAACGGGGTGGTCAGGGATGCTTTTTAAGTCTATGCACATGAAATGGCTGCTGAGAGTAAGGGCTCTTTTCTTTAGCCACCGCTGTTCTGCCTGCCCCACGAGCAATCTGTAGGTGTCAGCTGTAGGCTTTATGGCAAGCCACAACTGTTTTTCTTCCCTCTTCCTCCTGCCTACCCCTTGCTGTCACTTAATCAGCCATGCAAAAAGAGCTATGATTTTTGCCTGACCTCCACACACCTCTGTGGGCTGGCTGGCAGCAGGTGGGTGCCAATGGGAAGCACAGGGAGCATCCTTCGCGCAGGGATCGGATGGGGAGCTCCTGCCACGTGTCTGCTGCTCGTGGCCTTGTCTTCATCATACATTGCTTTCATATGCATGTCTTCAACATCAAGCCAAGAAGATGGCATTTTTCTGAGGCACCCCAAAAGTGTCCTCTCCAAACTGTGGTTACAGCCTCTCAGAGGTCCCTGGGAGAAGCACACGCATGCTCTTGGAGGCAAACGGGAACAAGTGTTATTCTCCCCCATATTCCATCCACCCTTGAACTTCAGCGACAGCTCCAGAAGGATTGTTTGACTCGTGGTCACCTTGTTTAGGGGTCTCCAAGGGGAAAGCTCTCCAAGACAAGGTAAAACACATAGCAAAGCATCCCTCCATTGGAGAAGTACCATTAGGCACCCATAGTAACACTCAAGCAATATCTGCACCCTCACCCCAGACAGCATCCTGGCTTTGTCCCAGCCCACGCTTGCTCCACGTCCTGGGGAAGTGTAAGATGTTAAGCCAGCATCGCTCTGTAAAGTGAGAGAGGGAACAAGAGTGCATTGTTTGGTAGCATCAGGCTTAAGCCCCCACAATTGTGGGGGCTAATCAGCAGTATTACATGCATCTTTCTCATGCAACTTCAGGCATCTCACCCCAAAAGCTCCTGTAACAAGGGATTAGACAAGAGGCTCTACAGAGGAAACTTGTTTCTAGATGTTTACAGCCAGCTCCTCTTCACAAAAGAGGTTGTTTTGTCTGTGCTTTACCTCACCAGCCTGAGGACCACACGTGCTTGGGATGTGCTGCCGAACAGTACATACCTCTGCCCCACTCTCACCAAACAGCCCTGTCAAGATAAAAGCAACCAGCGGGAACATGGTACCCCAGGTTGAACCCATGTTGAGTTGAGGACAAAGCATCTCTACACTTCTTGTTCTCTCGTGGTGGAAGTCCCGGTTTAATTCAGAGAGTTGCACAGGCATGCAGGATCCCTTGGTGGCAACCAGCACCCCCCAGAAAGCTTTGTGCAATGGGAACAAGCCCATTCCCTTCAAAATACCCAGGGGCCACAGTCACTGATTTGGGGTATTGGAGGCAATACCCCTGACCAAGTTCAAAGGCATTATCTATCCCCAGCCCAAAATCTAAGTGTATTGCATGAAGCAGAAAAAATATCCAGAACTCCGGTGAAAAGGTGAACAATATTTTCAAAAAGAGGAATATACCAACAGGGGCTGTTCATACAGTACAACTTACCTGTAGGAACCGTATAGGTATATAACCCCTGTAGGTTTGGTCCAAGCAGACACCCCAAGCAGCCTAGCGTGTATGCTGGCCCACGCATGTCTCTGGAGGTAACCCAGGGTCTTCACTCAGCATTGCTTCTGGTTACACCACAGATCCCCAAGCCCTCGGGGATCCTTGTTGAGCTCTTTCTCACCTCCTCTTGTCTTGGCTTGTGTTTTCAGAATTTAAGCTCATGGACAGAGCCCCCATGGCACCCTTACCACCGGCACTCGCTGCATCCATCCCATGAGCAGGCACAGAAGAACACCAGCACTCACAGCCAGGACCTCCTTGTTACAATCACAACAGGTCTGGAAGTGTTTGTGGTAGAAACAGTGATTTCTCAGTTTGGACTAATGCATAAAAGAAAAGGTTTCCCAGCCAACATTAGCTGGCAGAACTGGTTCGTAATCAGCCAGGACAGATGGGAACACACAATGCCTTGAACCCAATCAAGCAAACATCCCAGGAATGCCTGTTAGTGCGAACCTTTAGGGGATAAAACAGTCATACAAATCAGAGCAGGGTGATTGATTCAAACCTAAGAGAAAAGCACAAATCAAATTTATTCCTATCCAGGAGGAAAACAAACAAACAAAGAAACAACAAACAAAAAACCCCACAGCACACCAAAACACAAAACCACCACCACAACACACCACAGTCTGATCCAAAGCAAGCCTTGACAGCAGATGAATTCAAGTTCTTTCAGCTTCCAAGATAAACTAATACAATGGATGCATAGGCACTGAGGAAAGCTGTATTTCTAAGTCGCATTTGTGTATTTTGCAAAACCAACTGTAGGTTTACACTTAAACTATTGTAGGCATTATTCCCCTCCCAGGAAGCAACCTTTGCTTTCTTGCTTTACCTGTATATCACATTTACCCCCAGGTGTGTCAGTGTATCAGTAAATAAGAGCTGTCCCCTTGGAAGAGCTGGGGCAGCAGCTTTGGTTTGTGTGAGAAGTTACCTTTCCTTCTTAAAATTTCCCTCCAATGCAGAATTATAATCTCATGTGTCAGTATGCATTTTGGTTTATAAAACAGGCATGCAACACATCTAGAAGAAAAATTGCACCTGTCAAATGCCCTACCCCATGAAATAAACCTGTGCAATCTCACTTTTCACCTAGTAAATACCCAAGCGCTCTCCAGAGCGGCTCCTTCCAGTATTCAAATCTGTTTCCATTAATATTAGAAGTTAGGAGGTTTGGGAGAAAAGGAAGGAATTGATTAAAAGCAGATGGTATTCATTATCTTGCTAATCACAATCCTGCAGGGTTTTTACAAAGAAAAAAGAGAAAGAAAAAGCAACATCAAGAAAAGGTCATGCTAGGACTTTTCAAATAAAACATTAGAAAAATAACACTTCCAAGGATTTACTCCCCTCTCATGAGAAAATCAGCTTGTTTCATATCACAGCTCGGCCATGCTGGGAAAATGCCTTTGTGATACAGACATCATTCTCACATTTTGTGCTGGGACTGTGAACCTTTGCCGAATGTCTGAGAAAAAAACCTGTTGAAAGGGTCGTTACCACGTGCACCGTCCCACAGCCTCAGTGGTACTGCTGTACCTCACAGCTTTTGCTTTTTTCCCCTAAAGGGAAGTCACAAATAAGCAAAAAAAGCAAACAAAACAAATAAGCAGTTTACTTGCCAGAACCAGTGTACTGGGAAAACCCAAGGATGGATTATGTTCAAGCTGACTGTTCACTCAGAACAACTTTCTTGAGAGGATTTTCACTCTTAGTATCTGATCCTACTCCCAATAAAGTCAAGAAAAATGTTGTTATTAACTGTCCATAACACTGGGAGAGATGCCTATAACACAGGCCTTGGCACCTTTTCATGTTATAAAGTCTCCAGATTCAAACTGGTCATACTCAGCTTTGCTCCAGGACAGCAGAACATGATGCCATTCACAGGGAGGTGGCTCACGAAAGAAAATCCCAGTGGTGTTCTTCAGCTGCAGGAGCACAAGTACTTCACCACCACGCTCTCCTCTGCCTTTTCAAAACCCACCCATCCTTCCCGAAAACTACCCAGAAAGCCCCTCTGGTGTTAAACCCAATCTGTGGGTGCTGCTGATCACCGTGTGGCTCTGGGTAGTTGGGGTAGGGGGTACCGGTCCCTCCAGGGCAGCAGCATCAGGGTGGGTCCAGTGAAGACAGGATGCAAAATCCAGTTAGGACACGCTCAGTTTCTTGGAATGAGAGGCACTAGAAAACCACCAGCAGTTGTCACTGACAATAGACTTAATTCTTTTCCTATAATTTCTTTCTTTTTTTTTTTTAATTTTATTTTTAATAGGAAGCGGTTTTATGACATGCAGCCAAAACGTTCCACAAGTAGACATGGTGCTACATAAGCCAAAAAAGCTATGTGCTTGTAATAGCTTGTGGTCTTTGGGCTGAGATTCCTAAGCAGCTATTTATATGATAATTTATTTTTTAAACCACAATGACTCAAGACTGCCCTGAATGGCAGCAGATTCATTGTTAATGGTCTTTCTGTGCCATCTCACAAAGTGCTAAATAGCTCAGAGACAACTGAGTCACAAATATGCCTCAGCGTCGCTCCTGCTTCCCATCTGGGGATGTACAGCACATCTACGCTCATATTTAGGTTTGACCTAAGGTTTTACTTCAACTATACCCAGATTCTCCTGCTGTCATTTTCTTACTCTCAGGTCAGTCTTTTCGTGAGGCAAGGGTCTTGCCTGCAACACATTTCACTTTTGAGATGGGGCAAAAAAGTGTGAAATGAAATGAGATAAAGATAGCTGTAGGTCCTGTTTGCAGGTACACATTCATGAAAGAGAAGATGTGTGAATAATTTAAGAAACTTAGTTTTCTGCAGTTTTTGCCTGTGGGTTGTCTGAAGGCAACTGACCAAGGTTGAGACTCATACTAGAACCTTCTCCCCAAAAGGAGCAGCTTGAGTACCCCTCCACCACACTGCTACTTGTTTTTATAAAACTTAAAAAGGCTTAATGTCTTTGGGATATTGACCCATGTGTCAAACATGTCTGGAATCAAGAATCAGGCAATTGGGTCAAAAGCTTTTGAAAATGAAAACCAAGCAAATGAAAACCCCAAGGCCATTCCTTGGAGGAGGCAGCCTGCTGCATCTTCATGGACTTATGGGTGATCTCAGCCTCCCATGTGCATATGGAGCTGCTGTACATACCTTAGATAACAGATGGCTGTGCAGAGGCTGCAATGCCCAGCAGCTGGCTGCAGAATCGGAGAATCATTTTAGTTGGAAGAGACCCTCAGGATCATTGAGTCCAACCATTAACCCAACACTGGCACCAAACCACGTCCCTAAGAGCATCATCTACACGTCTTTTAAACCCCTCCAGGGATGGTGACTCCAGCACTGCCCTGGGCAGCCTGTTCCAATGCCCAACAACCCTTTCTGTGAAGAAATTTTTGACAATATCCAATCTAAACCTTCCCTGGCACAACTTGAGGCCATTTCTTCTCATCCTATTGCTTGCTACTTGGGAAAAGAAGTTGGTCCCTGCTGCAGCAAAGAGTACCAGGAGTGGAGCATCACGTCAGGCTTGGCTTTCACTGGGAACTGGGTGGTGTGGGAGGCAGGAGACACCCTCACAGCTCTGGACCAGTGAGTCACTGCTCACATCCAGTGCCTGTCCAGCATCGTGGTTAACACCCCTCTTTTGAGGCCCAAGCTTTGGATACGCCCACCATGAGACAGAAATAAAACCAGAGCAAAACTGGGATGGTATGAGAAACACCCAGAAGAAAATACGTGACTACTCTATCTCCTCAAGGAGGCAGTTTCCAACACCCCCAGGATGCATGGGTCTGCTCCCCAGCACAGAGGGTTAAAACCAGACCGTGCCTGCACCAGAGCATTGCAGGCAAGGGCCCACCATTCCCCCGAGCTTTTGTTTGCCCGTTATCTGGCCTGTGAGTCCAAGTCTCTGCGGTATTTGCGAGAGGAAAGCCGGAAAGCATATATTTCTGGTTCGCACTTATTAAATAAAAAGATCCCAGATAAAAGAAAGGAATACTGTACTAATGCTGACACTGCAGAAAGATAAACGGCAGCCTGGAGTCCTCTGGGGCTCTAAGTTATCTGGTTAAATAAAACACCCCACCCCGCCTGCCAAGAACAAAGCGGGGTACATGGTCACGGGGCGCTGCGTGGTGACCGCCCGGTGGTGAGCTCAGCCCGACACCCGGCCAAGAGAGACCACCACACCCAGGAGAAGAAAAACCCTGCAGGAAACATGATTCTCCTCCATTCGTTTTTGTTTTAATATTTCTGGTTTATTTCCATTTAACTTCCTTGACCTGCAAAGCAATGCCGCTGGGTCAGTTTTCTGTTTGCCCAGAGCCACCAGCCAAAAGCTCCACCCTTGTCTCTCACTCTTCCTCCCTCCATATGTATAGATGTATTTAAAGAAGGAAAAAAAAAAACCAACATACCTCAAGACATCTTTCATTGTAACTTCATAGTCAGCATCACACACAGCTATTTTGGAAAAGCACAAGGAGATATCCTGCTCCCCACACCTTTGGCACTGGAGCCCATTTCCATCCCTCCCCAGTTGAACACAGTGAGCTGCCAGTCACACAATATACCACGATCCTTTGGCAAAACCAAAAACCAAGTCACCTAGGTAGAGGTAAAGGCAGAACATGCCAGTAATGCTTCCAGTCTGGCTGGGCTTTAGGGCTGGGGATGGGTGCCTGAGCCCAGTAGGCTTGGTGGCCCCAGCTGCAAACATTCCATGCAGAGAGAGAATCAGTCTTTCTCCTTTGCCCAAGTTACACAGCTGGATCCAGACTATATCTTTAAATAGTCATCTTTTGGGCTAGGACCAAATATGCCAAAACTTCAGCCAAAAAGGCCAGCTTCTCAAAGGACAGCCAGCTTGCCAGGTTAGGTGCAGACAGTCATAGATGGAGGAGGGACATTCATTGCCAACAGCAGGGCCATCAAAATTTAGCCAGAGGGGTCTTTCTCAGCTGGAAAGGCACCACCAGCCAAAAGAAATGCTAAACATACTCTTTGCAATTTTTTTTAAATTTTCCTTATTTAAGCATGGTGATCCGGGGGCATGGGGAAGGTTTGCTGGCTGATGCCTTGGGAGTTTAATCCTGGGAAGCCACCAGCATCACTCCTGCACACGTGGTACAGCATAACCATGTTATCCAAGCCTGGGGAGAGCATCCCTGAGCCCTCAGTGCACAGAGCAAAGGAGCGGCCATGGGAAATGCCAGCAGCTCCCTGGGAGCGCAGCTTTGCAGGGAAGGGCTCCCACTGAGCACATGAGCTTTTCCCCAAGACAAAATGTCTTTCTTCCCCCCCAACCCACAACAGAGTTGAGGGGAAACTATTTGCAAAATTAGAAATATCCCCTATGGAAAAGTCTGAAGGAATTCAAAAAGAGTGAAACAGTTGCATTCTTTAAAAGTCAGTGGAGTGGAATTTGATGGAAAGTAAGATCCTCTCCATAGTGTTTTCTAATGCCTTCAAGAATTTGGTGGCAGAGATCTAATTTTCTGTTAAGTTCCACAAGGAGGTTACGAACAAAATCAATTGAGATAAAACCCACTGTTCAGTACTGTATGCCTAAGGTTTTCTTTCTTTCTTTCTTCCTAGATAATCAAACCTTCACCTAGATACTAAACCTCAGAGGTTTAGCTGTAGCTTTAAGACAGAGCTTACACATTGAAAGACAGATAATGTCTCAAACATATTCTGAAACATACTTTAAGGTATTAATTCTGTTATGAAAACACTAACATCAGCCTCCAACTTCGACAGAGCTGGCTCTGCATTTACAACAGTTTACCATGCTGATACACGTGAAAACCACAGCGTACCTTCCCCAGGCATCCCATCAGGAGCCTCTCACTACTGGTTTGCAAGCTGGACTCACAGGTTTGCTGGTCACTGGGAAAATTTAGGAGCTATTACCTAATTTTTGGAGACCACCTTCAGAAATGGGTAGTTTGCTATGAGGCTACTGATTGAGGCCTGGATTTTGCACAGGGAACGTGAATGGTCTGAGATCACACAAATCTAATGCGATTTCTTTCCTGAGAGTGCAGTAAAAGCGCACATTTCCTGTCCACCTCACAGTCCCCGACACAGATGTTCTGGTTCTCTCAACATGTCACATCACCCAGGTCTGCAGGAATACCAAGAAGTGAATTGCATTCCAGTTTAGTCAAATGAGGTGGGGGCAGCAAATTTATATGCTTTATGATGGCAGATTTTTTGGTTACTAAGACAATTAGTATGTTCGCTTAAATTAAAGGAGGAAAAAAAAATTACAGTGCAGCTCAGCATTAAAATATGAACTACCCAGTTTTTGGAGGTTTGCTCAGCAACTCAAGCATGAGATCCGGCACTCACGGCTGGCTCACGTTAACAGCAGAATTGCCATAATCAGCTATCTTAGGTCTTCGCTGCAGGTAAGGGTTTCTATCTGTTCCTCCAAGGGGATAACAGAGGCAGAGAAGTGACCTGCCCAAGTTCATATAAAATAGATCTTATGCAGAAATGACAACAAGAATGGTTGGCTGACTGTGCTGCAATGGCCCAAACAACAGAGTCAGGCGAAGTCCTCCTTCTGGGAAGCTCAACTGAGCACAAATGCTTCATTTTCCAAGAGCAGCTCTGCTCCAAGCCTTGCACCTCCCAGGCAGGAGAGGCAGCCAGCTCCCTCTCCATGGAAATTTGAATACCCGAGTGGTGTGAGCAGCTCTCCCCACAAATGAACACATACACACACAAAGTTTTTTTGCAAGTCTGCAAAGCAGTGTTGCATCAAGAAGTCTCTTGTATTGCTAGTTTTCAGGGGGTTCCAGTAGGACAGCCGATGGCACTGCCCAGGGGGAGATTTATCCTCAACATTTTTCCTGAGCATTTCTGCAACACCAATGCTGATCACATAGCCAAGCAGCTTGGAAAGTCTGAGGACACGGATACTTTGAGATGCTAACACAACACAAGTACTACTTTTGTTGATCATTTGATCTATCGGCAGCCACGTGCGAGTGCCCTGTACAGACACCCTGAGCAACTGAAGGGAACTCTGAATGAAAAACAGGCTGAGGTCAACCTGAGCACCCCAGGACATGAGCCAGAGATGGCAAGATGTTTCTAGGGGAGCACATCCCTCCCTGACCACCACCTGAGAAAGCAGGAACTGAATGCTACTCAGGATTTTGTTTTCAAGAGAAACTGCAAGGGAGGATACAAACAAGGACACGTTTGTCCCAGCGAAGCCTCAGGGCTGGCACTGGCAGGGCCAAGAGAGCACCAAGTAGCCCCAGCTGCTCATCCCCAAGTTGTTCAGCATCCCAGGGCTGCGTGGTGGAGCGGGTACCCTGGAGGAGCCACCCTGGGATGGGCTCTGTGCTCTCCGGGGTACAGCTGTGCAGCAGATCCACCCCAGGCATCCCTCCTGGATTTTATCCACTTGGTTTGCTCTCTGCAAATGGATGGAGGGATAGAAGAGCACACAAATAGCAGTGAGGCACCTTTGGCCCTTAAAAAGAAGCTTGGATTCCGAGGAGCAAGTGACAGTTTAGGAAGATTCACAGGTTTACAATTCCTCGACCTTTACAGGCATTTTGTGCCAGCTGCCGTACCCAAGGGACCAGGTAACAACTGCTCAGGTGCATGCTCTTCCCACGCCGGTCTGGGAGGCTGCAGTGTTACCAACCTCAGTCTAGCACACACAACTGCTGAGAAACCGAGACAGGGAGGACGGGTGCGAGTCTCTTGTCAGAGACAGCGAAAGAGAACAGACCGAGCAGGGAATCAAGAGGTGCTGCTGAACTCCTAATGTCTCCAGCATTAAGATGCCAGAAACCCAACCTCTCTCATACTTGCCCAGCTCACCTGTAGGGTTTGTAAGCAGCAGCGAAGACCATCTCTTGCTGTGTACTCAGCCAATGCCCAAAAACAGGACCTGGGGCTGGACCAGAGCCATGATGGTTCAGCACAACCCATGTCCCCGTCACGCTGACCGCACCAGCAGCTCTGGGATGCCCCAGCACTGGCACCCTGGCACCAGCTTGTGTCAGACACCGCAGCTGTCTCTCACTCACAGAAGCTTAAAAATAAACAATAAAAATCACAAATTACCATCAACAGAGTGCACAAGAGCTTGGATCCGTGCAAATTACACCTTTTTCTGGATGCTCACCAGGCATGACCCCAAAGGATGCTCTGGGAGAAGGCAGGGACATCAGGGTGCCAGTGGCACTCCCTTAGCTAAGTTGGCAATGCCATCTAGTGCATAGAGACAGAAATAGCACAGTGTCCAAGAGCAGGCAGGCATGCTCAGCACCAGATGTGCAGTCCAGATGTGCTCTCAGCCAGGGCAGTAGTGATGGCGGTGGCACCAGGCTCTGGCCGTGGCCCCCGGGTACCAGCACCCCCAGCTGTGCTCACAGCCCTCGTGATGCACATTCATGCAGGATGATACATCGCCTGCACTGGGGTTTTTTTCTCCACCCAAAAGGAGTCCAGCATTATGCAGAAATTCCCTGCTTGCCTTGAGAGGGAGGGGAAATCCTCCCCTTTCCCCAAAGGGTTTCAACTGAATTGTTCCAGCTTCATCAAGCCTGTGGTTTTTTACAGCCAATATAGCTCAACATTTTGGCTCTCTGGCATCACTCGAATGTAAAACATCTCCCACAGAAACATTTTTTTCATGCAAGGCAAACACTTTCTCAGTAACAAGAACCATTTTTCTTAGACATGAACAAAGGGTGAGGTTTCTTCAGACAAAGGAGCCATAGGTTTCCTTTTATTGAGAGCATTCTCTGACACAGACTGAAGTCTTCTGCATTTTGGGGTTAGACTTGTTTTTTTCCTGGGTGCCTACTTTTTCCAAAAATATATCTAGGCTGATTATAATTTTCTTCTTGTGCAACTTCCCTGTAATTTCACTAGTAATTTAAAACATTTTTTTTTTAATGGAAATAACTTGGCTTTAAAAATATTTTTAACCAAAAGAAGATAACGTCTTTCATTAAGAATGTGTGACCTCTACAAGCAAAATATTTCAACAGCTATTGAAAACAGATATTTTGCGAAGAAAGTTATGAGTTATGAACTTTTTGTTTTGTTGAAAAACGGGTTCATTTCTAGCTTGGTAAGATACAAGTCTATCTCCAACCATTTTCTTAAGTTATTCTTCAATCTGATTTAAAGAAGACAACTTTTTTTTTTTTTTTTAAAGCTTTCCATACCTTTAACAAAATATTCAAGACAACTCTGTTCCTCATTACAAACCCTTTGCCTTACAAGACTTTTATATGTTTAATAGGCACAAAAAGTCAGGGGATCGGGGAAATTGGTCTACCTGGGCTTGATTTAGAATTTAATAGACCAGCTCCACCCTACTTGTCGCTGCTGATGGTTATGGGTGTAAGAGCCAGGTTGGATCCCCACTGTATACTGAATTAGCAGAATGATGTGGAGATAGAGCAGAGGCGATATTTCACGGTCACTACTGGTGTGCTCCAAGGGTTAAATCCACCTTGGTCATGCAAGGACCAGCAAAGCCTCTCTGCAGACAAAGCCGCAGGGGCTGGATGAAGTGGGACTCGGAGCAGGTTCAATCCGACTGTTGCTGGAGTCGGCGGGAGCCGCTCCACAGGCTTGGAGCTAAGTCAGGGCTTAAAGTAGCAACTGGAAGGATAAAAGCTTGTGGGATCAGGCCTTAAACCAACAGTTCCCGACTGTGTACAGCCTCGGAGAATGCCTAAAACAACCAATATCATTACAGGCTTGCATGTTAAAATAAATGAAAATCAATAACGTTAATAGACATTAATTCATGCTAATAGAATCACTGCTCCAAAAGCTGAGTTAATAAGCTCAGCTAGACCACTACCACTGTCTACATATTAAAAAGATCTAAAACATTTAAATATTGACCACATTCCTTTGAAATTAATAGTATTTCCTTTGGATTACGCATTGATCTTGGCTGAGCCGTCCTCGACATCTGGAGCAGTTAAAATAGCAACCTGAACAGCCAGCCATAGTCTGCCACTAATTTTGAAAGGAGAAAACCAGTTTTAACTTACGTGCTCTCATTAAAACCACTCCGCTGTCTTAGTGCTGGGCTCAGAAGAGGAGAGCCCCAAATCCACCGCCCGCAGACGAGCTGAGCCACGGCTGCTGCCGCGGGGGGACGGCTGCACCACCACGTGCCGGCTTGCCCAAGGTTTACAGGGCTTAGCCCCGGGGCTGTTTACGTGGGTCCCCGAAATCCCCGTCTTCCTGGAGGAAAGGAACCTTGCACTGAGCCATGGGAGTGACCGTTATTGTCATTTTACTGCTTACATGTGCATAAAGGACCTTCAGCACTGCCGACTCCTAGGAAGCCTCCTGGCATTGCCTCACCCAACTAACGTGCACGTGGCAGTAAGGCTGGAGAGATTTTGGGTGTTGGTGGGTTTTCCCCCCCCAGTGCTTTTGAAAGCTGAAGGATGCAACCAATTGCTCCCTCCATCCATTAACACAGGGCAAAAATACAGGTTTGCTTGTAGCTTTACTCAAGCTTTCCATGCACCTCACAATTGTACAGGTTTAACAACTCCTCACAGATGGAGCTCCTGCTTCTTTAATGCTTCAGGTGTGAGCAGCAAGGGCATGAAAACAGAGGAGGGGAGAAAACCACCATTTGCAATGCAATGGGGACAAATCCTAATGGGGGAGGTTTTCCCTTCCAGCAGCCTCAAATTCATTTCTGATCCCTGCAGTCACCTGGAGGGTGCAGCACAAACCCCACGTACAAACAGGGCTCCTGTGCCCTGCTGTCACCTACAACTCCTTCCCATCTGAGCTGCACATGAAACGCTCTCACCCTGCAGCAGGGTTCAAGTGCCACCGTAAGAACCACCTATTTGGTGAGCACGGCTCCATTGGGAGGGTGGTCAGCCAGAGCCTCTGCAATTTTTGTTGCAAAGGTGGCCAGGAAGAGAGCGAGCCCAGGAAACGTTGCAATCCTGCTGCCTTTTGATGGAGATTGCTCCATGTCGCTGAGAGAACCAGCGCTGGAGTGTGGGTCAAAAGATGCTACAGCCAGCCCCTCTCAGGAAAGAGGCTGCTAATACAACGCCCCCAGGGTGACCTTCATTTAAGGTACTTTAAATTAAGAACAGAGTGAAAGAAAGGACACGAAGCAGGTGGCAGAGATGCAGCTTGAGTGCTGCCCAAGGCACTTCTCTCCTGTCTCCCTCCCATTTCTTAACCTGTCGGTCCCACAATGCTGGAAGCTCCTGGGTGAGCCTCTAACTCACCGGATACCATGTGCCTGCACCAATGTGATGGAGCACGCCTTCAAGGAAGGGAATTTTTACCCCTTTTCTAAGGTTTGCAGTTAAACGCATCCCCCATGGCAAGGCACGCTTGCACAGGGATGCTGAATGGCAGCTCTGCCCGCCCACCATCCCACCGGCCAGGAGCTCCCCAGGGACCTCATCCCCATAACCTCTGGTCAGCATGAGGCTCCCCAACAGCTTCTCTTGCCCGTTATAATCTCTGCAAGGTGCAGCCCCCTATCTCCTCCATTGCCGCTCCCCCTAGGTGGGGGGCAGCGAGCTGGGGGTGTCATGGGGACGGCTGACAACAACTATCTTCTGCACATACATTATCCCTTCTGCCAGGAAGCCAAATGTCAGAATTACTTAGCATAGAACACATAGGGAATAGAAGCCACCTAATTTATTTGGCTAATTATTTTCAGACAATGAGGCTCCAGAAGACCTTTATCGAAGATAACAGATTCTTGGTAACACTGACTCGCTTGGCCTCCGGCCAGCCGAGAGCCCTCACCCTCCCACATAAACGCTGACCCCCAACTGTCCCTGCTCAAATCTGAAAATCCCACCACTCTTTCATAGCAACAAATTCTTATTCAATGCTGAAGTGGTTTTGAATGCACAGCCAACCAAATAACTTAATAATGAATAAAGAGTGATTATTTCCCACTTGCCGCAAGCCACAGAGGTACTACAGCCTCTAAGAAGTCAGTGCCTTGCCTCATTCTCTGAGACTTTTTACCTGAAGCATCCTCATGAAAGCAGCATGGTCTGTGCTGGTATATGGGAAGTTCAGAGCAAATAACAAAAGTCATTTAGGACTGTCCAAGTGACAGACACTTCTTCCTCTCACTCCACTATCCCATGCATTTATCAGGGTACCCAGCTCCTTACCTGCAAACAGAGCAGGATGGCCACTCACCCAAAATCAGACACACACATTGAAAGCTGCCTCCAGAGCCCTCCCAGACAGGCAGAGCTTTTATTTAGGATTGCACATTCCAGCTCTGATACAAACACACTCCATTACGGTGATGTGAACGAAGACAGCCATAAAAAAGAATAAGGGGGGGAAAAAAATAGCTCTTGGTTAAACCAGAATACTTTTTCTACTGCAGCAACCCAGTTGCTGTACAGATCTGTGACTTCACCTCCATTAAAGAGACCCTGGAAATGCAGATGCACCTACTGTTGGCATCAGGGAAATGCCTCCTACAGACTTAACTGTCCTTGCATCTGCTTCTTGCACAAGACAGCAAGTACGTGTGTGGTACTGGCATGGGGAAAATGGCTGAACATGTACAACAATTAGCTTTAAAAACGTAAGATTTTGGCTATTGTTTTAGTTGCCTGTCCCTGTGGAACCTCGGCATTGCTGTATTATTGATGATGCTAAATAGGGTTTTCAACAAAGCTGGTTTGTGAATGCCAAAACAGCATTTCAACCCATTAAACTTCACAGACGAAACAACTTCTTCTAAAAATAATCATCAGTTCTTCCCACCAGAAAAAATAAAAGCCTGGCCAATTCCCAACATGCCAAGTTTGCAGGCAGGCCTGATTTTTACGGCTGAGCTTATAAAGCTCTGAAGAAAAGCAAGTTTATAATGGAAACACCGACAAAGCTGAATTATAGGTGAAGAACAGCCACCCTACACAATAGGGCTGCCAGCAACCACCAGTAAATGCATTCCACCTTGCTAATCCTGAATTTTCCTGTTCAGAGGAAAAGATGAGATGTCTTAACTCCTGCTAACATCCTCGCCATTATGTTGATGCAAATACAGTCACGAGGCAATTACCAGCCCAGCCAAGGGCCAGCCATTGTAAGGCTGACAATAGCTTGTGGAGCCCTTTGGAGGAGAAAAAAATACCCTCAACCTTCCCCAAGATTTTAAGTCTCATTAGTATAAATCAGGAACCCAATTCATGAGGGGCTTAGCATATTGATTTGCATCAGATTACTCGAATTAATGACACATGTAGCGGGGGACAATGCAGCAGGGAGGATGAACAGCTATGTAGAGGGATTGTACTAGGTTACAGGCACCCCAGATTTTGTGATGGGGATGAAGCTGTTCCCACTTAGCCTCTATGCAGGCATCGGGGAGATGGAGACATCACCTGGCTGTTGAAATGCCTAACAACCTGAGGCAGGTTTGCTGATTTTAAGAGCTGCTTTTTAAACAAAAACTCCCACTTTAACGGTTATAGCAAAATCTGGTGGGGAGTTAAACAGAGATGGCTTCCAGGGGAGGCCACCAAGGTCCATGGGTGAGACACATTCCTGCTCTGCTCCTGCTGGGATATGGGGCACACACAAGAGAATCCACCACAAAGAGCAAAGACCAGGGGAAAAGCAGCCAGGGCAGCAAGGAAACATGGGGCAAAGCCATTGGGAGGGGGCTGCAAGGAGCCCAAAGGGCAGAGGCCAACATAGCAGAGCAGATTCAGGGAGGACAAAGCATCTCCACCAGCACCCAGCCTACAGCACGTGGACACTGAACAGAGGAAGGCGACATGTCAGCATCCTCCAAAACCTGCCAGGTTTAACAAAAACCTCCTCCCCAGGGCTGCCTGCCCCTCTGCACCTGGCACATCCCCAGCTCCCGCCAGGCTGCGGAGCACAAGGGACCACTGGGAAGGATGCAGAGGGACAAAGGGACGGGCCATGCCCAGGGTATCTTCCCCTCCTCCCAGGGCAGGCAGCCCCTCCTTGCTCCAGTAGTTATAAAAGGGCTCTCAATCCATGTAATCCATTAGATACAAATTACAGCAATTTAAGCACACTTGACCCAGAATTACAGCAAGCCCATAAAGAGCTGTGTCTTCCCAGGCAATTTACACTGTTACCAGACCTCAAACAAACCACAGCAGAGGATTAAAAAATAACCACTACAAAAAAAAAAAAAAAAGGCAAACCAAACCCAGAAAGCAGGATATGTGAAACAGTATCATCAAGAAATGAAAACCATTGCTAGGGCTGGTTCATATTCAAGTGGTCCTACAAAAGCCAGTATTGCACAATCTCTAACCAACACGTGTCTTGCAGCTACCTTAAACCATTAAAATCACATGCACTTAAAGACGTCATGAAGCACAGCACTAGATAACCATTGCGGAGGGGACTGAAACCCCCAAGCACAGGGGACAGAGTCAGGAGGGACAGCTGATGGCTGATCACCCTCCCGGGGTGGCTCCTGGCTGTGAGTCCCCCCTGTAGCAGCTCAGGTCACCACAGATCCCGCCAGCCAGGAGGAGGATTGCAATATTCCTGCATCAATTTTCACCTCCTCCTATGCATTTATTTAAATTACTACTTGCCCTAGGTGGCATCCCAAGGGAGAAAAGCAGCAAAGAACAGGGCACCCTTCCGCCAGCCCCGCAGGTATCACTGTATTGACATATGGACCACTGCAGGCAGGCGGCCACTAGTCATCACATCAGAGTTGAGGCAGTGACACTCTGCAGTTATCTTAGAAAATCAGCCTGCCTTACATGGAAAAATAAAGCCAGCAGCATTAAAAGAGTGCGAGTTAATTTCTTCCAACAGAGATGGATTTATCCAGGTTCAGGTTTTCCACAGCAGCCATGCCCACCAGCTTCCACACACACCATCTGTGGACCTCAGGGTCCCCAGAATGGCCCAGGACTGGCTGTGCTGGCAGGACCTGGCTGTCCGGCCGTGGAGATGTGCTGGTGGCACGGGCCTTCCCAGGGACAAGAAGAAATGCTGCGTTTTGTGCTGGCAAGCAAAGGGCATGAGCAGGGCAGCAGCCCCCAGAGCTGGCGTCACCATGGGGGGACACTGTGACATTCACATCGGTGACTGCAGGAAGGTAGGAGGGAAGAGAGTGGCTTTGTGGGGAGGGTGACTAACAGGGGCAGCAGGTACTGGGCGACACACAATAATTAAAAGCACCCAAACAGATGGAAGGGATTTGTATGTGCCTTGCTCCAAAATACCCGACGCCAGATGTTACCATGAGAAAGGAGGCAGGACCACGCCAGAGGTCTTGCCTGGTCCAGCAATTCTTACATCCAGCTAACGCAATCAGAGGATGGTGACGGAAACTTCACCATCAGGTCTCAGAAGTCACCACTGAGGTTGCACCTTCCACAATTAACACACCAACTTGCACGGGAGGACAAAACCCGGGTTGGCTCAGCAGGACCCTGCGGGACAACTCCTCGTGCTGCCCTGGTCATTTGTCCCGATTTAGGGTCGCACCACCCATCACAGCACACGAGAGACCCTCTGACTACCAGCATCTGATTCTTCTCTCCTTTTCCCCCTTCTTTGCTTCCAGAAGTGTAAATATGGAGGCTGCTTGGCTGTAGGAACCCAGAGCAGCTTGCATGTGCCATTGGGGAGGCTGTCACAGCACAGATTTGTGCACACTGGAGCAAGAGAGGCACAGAGCTGTTCAACCCAGTCCTTCCAAGGGCTGTATTGTTTTAATTCCGACTCTTTGGGAGACGGCACCTCACTTGCCACCAAGAACGCCACCTCTCTGGTTCATTTTGCATTTGAAGCTTGTTACCATTATCTTAATTATTAAATCTATGTATGAGACTTTTTCTTTAAAACACGATCATAATGGCAACGGTTATGTGGAAAAAAAAAATATAAATACTTGAAGGAAGGGAGCACATGTTATCCTCAAAACCAGCAGCATCCCTTGTCCCTACCTGCATGGTTTAGTTTACAAGCTCACATCAGAGAGCCAATTTCACACACAAACACAAAATAAAAGCAGGAACACAACTTTTGATCATCCTACATTGATGTTTACTCTTGTTTCCTGTAGCCCCAGGTGACAAATCTGTCCTTTATAGAGCAGAGGATCGTTGTGCTATTAACAAAGTCAACCGGACACACTTAAAACTCAGGGCAGGTCTTTGCACTGTTGGCTTGTACCGAACTAAGGAATAATAATTAGTAAGCAATCAGATGTGAAACGATAAATATTTTAAGCAGAAACACTTGAAAGCAGGAGAATTTACAAGCACCTTTCTTACATATGAACACTTACGCCAAGAAGGGAGATGTTGGAGAAGTCAGCCCCTCCGAACACAGGGGTTTTTGTTCCACCGTTCTCCGAGTCAAACCTTACTGCGATGTATTTCCAGTGATAGTGCATCTAAGGTTTGTTTATTTCAGGATTAAAATTCAAATGGCTAGAACCGTTTAAATAATTAAAGGGCAATCAGAAAACGCCATGAAAGCAAACAAATCAGGAAAAGTCATGGAAACCATCAGCAATATTTAATTCAGAAATCCGTTTTGTTAGGGAACTTAGCTGAAAGAAAACAGCTGGATGTAGTTCAACCTTCTAAATTAAAAACAATCTAACAAGGTCTATAGGGATAACTCTTTCAGCTACATATTGGAGACCAGATTCACTTCTACCAAGTAAATGTAATAGCACTCAAAGCTAGAAAGGAAATTCCTCAGAACTGAGGTAGTTTCTAAGTATCAGCACATTTTCCAATTCCTTGCAAGGCAACTTAGCTATTTACAATCCGTTTTTTCCCACACAAATTTATAACTTTTTCAATTTTATGCTTCCATGATTTATTTTCTAAAGAAAAAGAATCTAGCCAGAATATCCCTATTCTACTAACAACATGTTTTAATAAATAACTGGCTACTTCTAGTAACATTAAGCCTCCAGGATTGTTTATACTAACCAAGAATACCCCGTCTTTAGAGCTTTGCAGAAATTTGGTGTGAAAATAAAGTTGAATATAATGCTGACCCTGAGCTAACAAGTAATTAATGCTTCAATATAAAAATAGAAAATTATCCTTACAACACAAGGGCAGAATAGAGCAAACCCTCTCTCTCTGGATTGCTCTCCCGGCCAGATCCCAGCATCCAGCCAGACCTAAAAAACTACCTAAAGCAGGAGGAGACATGCAGAATAATTTTGAGTCTTTTCGAAGACTTTGTTCTCCCTAAATTATTTTTAAAAATTATTTCATCTCTTTTCTTAAAAATATACATTTCTTTTATTAATGAGTTGCCAGCTCCTGCCTGCACCCACCCCAATCTGCCTGCAACTCCTTCCCTTTTGCCTGATGGGAGAGGAAACAAAACTCTTGCAAAAACAAACCCAACCCCCCCACCTCCCCTCCCACAAAGTATTCCTTTAAAAAAAAAGAAAAAAAAAGTAATAATCCAGCATTCAGCTAAAAAATTTGCAAACAAGACACACGTTGGCATTTGGATCTGCATGACGACAAGTTGCTTCCAACCAAACAGGATTTACAGCTAATTGCAAGGATCCCAGGGAACAAACGACAACTCTTCTCAGCATCACTTCTCTGTATTCTCTTCCAATTTAACGAAACCTTCAGTCAAGAAAGTACAACCTGCTCCTGGCATTAGCACCCTACGCAAACAGGGCACTTGGCACACTGACCAGCTCTGCCTTCCCCTTCTGTTTTACCGCATAATAAAGACAAATTACTTCCACTTCTTTCCAGATAAGGCAACTAACATAACATAGATAAATGGGAAGTTAACTGCATGAAACATGTTTTGTGCTTGTTGGGCAATTATTTTTTCTTCCTGTAAGATAACGTGATAAATAAAACCTGCTTCTGTACAGATATTTCTCATTTCAGAAACACATACTTGTTACAGGCCAAGAGAGGACCCTGGGGTTGTTTTTTTTGTTTTCATAAGAAACATGGTAAAATAAAATTAAAACAAAAGTGATAAAGACACAAATGCAGAGCTAACTACAGGCTTGTATATACATTTTTGTTATCCACCTCTCACATGGACTCTCGGTGAATGGGACAGACTGGTAGTTCCCATTCCTGTTATTCCCAGAATAGCAAGGGAAAAATGAAAATTCATCTTAAAACCAGCGGCAACATAGTAAAAACTGTACACTGTTGTCCATTAACTTAAAAAGCAAAGTCCCTAGATGGTATAAAAGTGAAAGCAGGTGCCTTCTAACTTCAGTAATAAAAGTCTTTTCCCTCCCTCCCCGCCCCCATGCTGCACAATTATCTCCATTGTCTTTGCACGGCCAAGAACAAAATGCTAAGGAGCAAGGCTGCTTGTGATAAACCGCTCCTGGTAGCGGCAGAAGTGTTCACGTTCTTATCGCTCTTGTTGGAGTTCCCGGTGACTTCGGTGGCGTTGAACTCGAACTCCGGGGAGCACTGCTGGAGCTCGCAGCCGCTGCCGCTCTCCTCCCCGCTGCTCTCCTCACCTGCGGGACACAGACAGACACGGCTCGCCCTGCGCCGGCTGCAGCGCCCGGCTGCGCTCGCAGAAGGCAGCGGGCAGGGGGGAAAGAGCAAGCACACGGATGTTCCCACATTTATGAGATGCAAGCGCAGGTTCTCTGCTTAATGAGACTTCGGTGTGCTGTTTGCCGCATCCAAACACATGGTTTGAGGGATAAATAGTCTATTGGAACTATGCTGTGAAAAATGTTTTGATGATCGCTTTCTGACTCGTTTTGGAGGTACCCATTTCAGGCGGCAAAATTACTTGAGCTAAGCCTGGGACTGTTCAGCCTGGAAATGAGAAGGCTCAGGAGGTTCTCACCAATGTATAGAAATACCTGAAGGGAGGAGGGTGCAAAGGAGATGGAGTCAGGCTCTTTTCAGGGGTACCCAGGGGCAGGACCAGCAGCAATGGGCACAAACTGAGTCACAGGAAGTTCCCTCTGAACATCAGGAAACACTTTTTTAGTGTGAGGGGTGACACAGGCTGCCCAGGGAGGGTGATGGATGCCACATGAGCCAGCAGTATGAGCCCACAGCCCAGGAAACCAAACATATCCTGGGCTGCAGCAAAAGCAGCGCGGGCAGCAGGTGGAGGGAGGTGATTCTGCCCCTCTGCTCTGCTCCAGTGAGACCCCACCTGGAGTCCTGTGTCCAGCTCTGGTTCCTCAGCACAGGACACACATGGACCTGTTGGAGAGGGGCCAAAGGAGCCACAAAAATGGTCCAAGGCTGGAACAGCTCTGCTGGGAGGACAGGCTGAGAGAGTTGGGGTGTTCAGCCTGGAGAAGAGAAGCTCTGGGCAGACCTTATTGCGGCCTTTCAGTGCTTAAAATACTTAAATATATATAAAAAAGATGGGACAGACTTTTTAGTAGGGTCTGTTACAATAGGACAAGAAGTAATAGTTTTAACTTAGAAGAGAGGAGATTCAGACTAGATACAGGAAGAAATTCTCTACAATGAAGGTGATGAAAGACTGGCCCAGGTTGCCCAGAGAGGTGGTAGATGCCCCATCTCTGGAGACATCCCAGGCCAGGCTGGACGGGGCTCTGAGCAACTTGATCTGGTGAAGACGTCCCTGCTCATGGCAGGGGTGGCACTGGGTGAGCTGGGAAGGTCCCTTCCAACCCAAACTATTCTGTGATTCTATGGGAATGACCCTCCTCGCACAGCCTGTCAGAGATGCCAGTTCCCACCCTCTTTACTAACACGTATCCATAGCTGAAGCTTAACCAGGTACCTCATGCTAGCATGAAATCAGATTAAAAAGGGAAAAATAAAAAGGCAAACAACAGCAAACATACTTATGTCAATGAAGTCGACATCATTCCCGCTGTATGCATTCTTCAGCTTGTTGGTCATCACCCGCAGAGCCATGATTTGCCGGCGAATCACCATGTCTGGCTTTGTAATGTCAACTTCTACCTCCGGATTATTCACTTGACTTGCTAAGCCGTTGCCAGTCACTGCGAAGTCATACCTGAAAAGAAACCATTCCTGTTGGTACCCAGTTGCAGCTTGGTGGGGTCTCATGCCGATGTCATCCCCGCTTCCAGCCTGGGTGATATCCTGAGCCCCACGCGATCTTCCCACGTGGGAACCCTCACAGAGCCTTTCCTCATCTTCTTACCCCATCTCCCCACCCTGCAACCTGGGCAACATGTGATGTTGAACACTGTTTTCATATACCCTGTGCCAGAAAGGCAAGGGAAAGACAATTTTGCCCCCAATTTGAAAAGACAAGGAAGACCTTGGGTTTATAATAATAATGGCTTACAACAGCATAAATCAGCTCACTGAAGGCAACAGAGTAAAGCAAGTTGCTGAGATGCCCTGATGTCCAGTTAAGTGACACTTTTGGGAAGACAACCTTTAGGGCCATAGTTATTCCAGAGAAACGTATAGTAACTGTTGGAGACAAGAGTGTCATTCTGGCTTTGCATAACATACCTTAACCATCAAGCTAGGGGATTAAATGTGTACTTCTCACCATGCAGCCATGAGATGCAATTTCCCTAATAACCCCAGCAGAAGAAACATCTGTGATGTTGAAGATGAGATAACGTAACCTCACACATCGAAGCGGAGAACAGCCAAGCTGCTCAGCCTGCAACGGTGTGCGTGCTCAGGTCTGCACGGCCGCACATCTGAACACATGGACAGGCTCATGGTTTAAGAGACTGAGCAACAAAACCCAACAGTGTAAGTCTCCTGAAAAAGGTATTTGGAATATCATCTTACAGAGCAGAGACAGGACATTTTTTTTCCCTATCTCATTACTTGACTTGCAAGAAAAATCACCGTTTGACAGAAGAAAACATTAATTTTCTCAGTTATGAGGCCAACATCAGTATCACAAAAGAGAAATCCACTGATCTTGGAAACAAAGGAGTGAGATAAAAGTGTATGTCTCAAGGGCATGCCCAAACCCTGTCCTATATTTGGGAAGGCTTATTATTATTATTACTATTACTGTTGTTTGCTTATGTTCAATATTATATGTTGCAAAGATATCAGAGAGACAAAAGTCCGGAAAATTACTGAACCAGTAGCTTAGTTGAGCCACAGAAAAAACTCCAACAGCAAAGCAAAATATCTTGCACAAGCCACAGAGGATGCAGTAAGCAAGGTCCAGCCTCCCCGTCTCCTTGCCCAGTGCTGCTAAATCTCCATCTCGCCTCCTTACTGGTACTGGACCTCACACACTGGAGAAAACTGCCATGAAAATCTCTTTACAAGCTGCTGATAAACAGCACCTTGGGAGGGCACAGCCTTTTCTTATTGCAGAGACCCAAACCGCCACCCTGGCTGAGCACAGTTTCAGGCACACATAGTGCAAGATTTCTGCAGTATGGCTCAGTCCCGCCTCTCAAAAATATCCAGGGTAAAAACTTATTGGAAAAAACTGCTGGAAAATCCTGGATGAGTTTTTCTTTCTTTCTTTTTTTTTTTTTTAATGGAACATCTTGATTTTGCTTATTTCCTCAGTAAGTAAACAGAAAAAGAGAAACTTCTATTTCCAAAAGAAAGTTAAGCAGTTACATAAACCATATGACAGAAAACCTTTGGCTTATTCATGTGCTGGCAATTTCTTCCTTAGGAAAAAAACCCATCCAAACAACAACAACAAAAAGTTTTGTAACTATTTTTCCATAGAAAGCATGTGTGAAAACCACTGGTCCCCTCATACCACTGACCTCCACAGCAGAGCAGTGGGCCTGTCACCCGGCTCCATCTCCTTTGCCCTTGCTCAACAAGAAACACCAACTGGGGGCACTGGAGCAACTGTGCTGTCAGACAACACGAGCACCCCTGCTCTGTGGCTGTGATACAGGATTTAGTCACCTTCCCAATCCCATGAGCAACCAGTTTGGGTCCAAGGAGAGATGCTGTTGTTTGGATATAAAGACTCAGTTCTCTCCTTTAAAACAAACCACCACGTAGAGCTTGGACAAGCCTTTAGCTTTGCATTTAAGCTCTCGCACCTCAAAAAAAAAAATGAGGGTAATGGCAGCGTGCTGTCTTGGGGGAGCTGGGGTCACTCCTGGAGGAGAAAAGGGTTTGGGGAGAGGGACCAGTACACCAGGAAAGGCTGGGGTGAGAGGGAGAGGCTTAAGCGGGGGCGACAGCTTTGCCAAACCTGCTCTTGGCACTCCCGTTCCAGCACTCGTTCTCGTTGACAGTGCCTACAGACATCTTTTCATCATTGCAAATGTTGCCAGGGAGAGATGACCAAAATTTTTTGGCTTGCTTTAGCTTCTCTTTCACATCAGTTACCTATTAAATAAAAGGAAAAAAAGAAACATAGAACATAATGCAGAATAACAAATGCTCCTTAGAAGTGAAGCTGGAAAGGCATTTTTTATCACAACAGACGTGTATAGGCCAGATCTTCAGGCTGCGTGTTTTGATGGTTGATTTACTTTTTTAATACAAAGTTAAACAGCGCTCCTCAATCCCATATTACTCATAAGCCAAGCCTATAAAACAGGCACTTTGCTGACATAGAAGCGTTGAGGTAATTCACGTCTAGAGCCATGAGCAGATTACACCCCTCGGAGAGTTTAAGACAGCCAAGGAATAATAAGAAACCCTATAAATTACAAACGGAAAAACGATAAGCTGCGGTACGTGGGTGCGAAGCGCCTGTGCAGCACCGGCAGGACCAGGCACTCACCAGTCGGTCCAGGCTCGTGCCGGCGGCTGTCGTCGGCCGCTCCTCCGGGTTGTAGGGTCTGAAACGAGCGCTGAAACCGCTTTCGGAGACAGAACGAGCAGTCCGGCCCTGGGCAAGTGTTTTTGGCTGGCCACATCCCTGGAAAACCTACGTGAGAGAAGGGAAAGAGTTTTATGAAATAGGAGGTCACAAGAGCCTCCCTTCTCCAGGCTCCAGCCCCCGCCCAAAATAACACATCGTCTTTATATAAACTTGAGAGGGCATTAAAGAAAAAAACATATTGACAAGAATACGGAAATAAAACACATTGGATAAATAAAGCCCAAATGTCCTGTTGGCCCATTTACCTTCTGAGACACCTGCACGCTGTTCTCCTGCATGTTCATGATCGCATCTGAAATCTTCACATCAATGGGGTCCATGACTGACTCGATGTTGAAGGGACCCTCCAGCCTCTCTGCTACCAGCAGCATCGAATCTAATACAAACAGAGAAATTAAGGTGTTGAATGGAGGAGCTTCAAGAATAACAGATTGAGCACACAGATATTAACTACGACAACGTTGCTTCTGACCAGCGCACATCTCCAGGAAATATTTTGCTCTGTTCCCAGAGTCTACAACCTCACCAGGCACTTACAGGCTGCCAGCACCAAGCCACAGGCTCATATACATCAAAAGCCTTGTTAAAGGAGGGAGAGCCACCGCAGCCTGTCAACAGGCAGCCTGTAATCAGTTCCTCCCATTAGAACCAGCATTACTAACACCCTCATTCTCCATGCTGGTTTATTAAAGGTTGCCTTGTGTCACTTGTTTTTCAAGACTGCTTTCAAAGCTACTGGCTCCCTCATGCTGGCCATGAATCCAAGACACAAATGCAAAAGGGCCCAAGATGGTAACTGGTAGCATCTCTCCCTTACTTTGGAAAGCTACAGGCTTTGCTGTGCCTGGGGAAGCCCAGAGATGGCACCCTTCTGGCATCACAGGGACAATCTACACAAGGACAACACAGGACAAGGGCAAACGCTCTGCACTAATGACAGATTTGGCACATCTCTAGGCAAGAGGAGATGGAAACGTCCCTCAGCCAACACCAGATCATTCCTCCTGTGCTGACATGCACGTCCTCATCAAATACACCATTAAACTCAGCAGCTACTGAACATCCACTGCTTCCTCTGGGAAATTATTACTGGCATTAAGGCTTTCATCTGCCTTGCATTTAAGGCCCCTCTCTGGTCCTCTCCTGGAAGGTGCCTCCAGGTTCACACCTGGTGCTAAACACTCTTCTGGCCCATCACAACCTTTATTTAACATTCGTTTTCACTGCAGTTCCTCAATCACAAAGCACCCCACTTGCTGTTTTCCTCTCCTGCATCACTTATTGATGCTCTGCCACAAACTCATAACTTTCCTGTTGCATTTAATTCTTCAATTTTTCCTAGTTTGCATGACGCGAGAGGCATGACAGCCAAGGAAACCCTCATCCCAAGGAGCTGCTCCGGCTCCCCAGGATACGCCTGTTCCCTCCCATTAATCAGAAATGGGCATTTCACAGCTGGTCTATTAATTTCTCTTGAAAAGTGTTTCTCATGACATTCATCCCCCTCCTAAGCACAGAAGGTACCTTCAACAAGCAGAAAACTTCTGCGGGCTCCAGCTACCTGTGAATGCCCTATAAAGATACTCCACATATTGAATAATTCAGTGATAGCGCTGCCTTAGTGCCCAAGTCAAACCACACTAAAAAACCACAAACTGATGACAAATATACAATCAAGCTACTGTGTATTAATAAATAACAATAATAACAACGACCACTATGACTACTAGTAATATCCAAACCCCCCGCATGAACTTCCGATGCCTTCCTAGCCTGTAAATCCACTTTTTAAAGACAACTCAATATTCCAGTGATTTACGTCAGCCAGGACTCGGGCAGCTCCGCCAAGGTGTTGGCGTTTGAGGGGTGAACCCATGGGGGATTTGGAGCCCCCAGGAAAGCCCCTTGCCCTGCAGGCATGAGCTGCTGCAGGGCATGGCTGGAATTCAGCCGTCAGGGATTACAAACAGGTCTGAACTAAAAGCATTAAAAAAAAAAAAAAAGGTAATAACAAATGAAACAAAGAGTCTTAGACTGTATTGTGGTGGGCTCCAATAAAGTGATGCTTCAAATCTCTGAGTAATGACTGCTAGCATGAATATACCATTGTGCCGGAGGGGAGAAAAATGCTTTTGATGTGCTACCAAATGGAGACTTTTGTAAACAAGTGGAGCACAACTTAAATGTGTTCATCATTGTCAAAGCTTTTGGGGTTTTACACGCGCATAAAGAACATCCCGCCGCAGTTTGCAGGAAGCTGCTTGTTTCAAATAAAAAAATTACAAATAGGCAGATAATAAAACACACAAAATGCATTTTTAAATTATTTTTTAAAATATATAAAAAAGAAAAATAATTCAATTTTGTAACTACTTAATTCTCCGGAGTGGCCAGGAAAGGCCGCAGATCAATAAAGTGTTTGTGAAAGACTGAAAGGAAACATAAACCCCAATTCTTCTGGCTGTTTGGCGTCTTTGTAAACTTTGAGCCGAGCAGGCCATCCACAAGACCATGGGAATGTAGAGCGAATTGGGCCCTTTGTTAGCGGGGGTGCCATGGCGTTCCATGTATCACAGCCCAGGAATGCAGCCTCCGCTTTGACTGCCCATAGAGAAAATGCATTCGGCCTCCAGCAGAGCTGCTAAAGCTGGCGAGAAAAGATAAGGAAAGTAATAATTGCCCTTGGAGAATATATTCAACTGGAGGAGTTCTGGAGCTGGGATAGATCCTGGCCAGGAGCGCTAAATGAAATAAGTTTTCATTAAAAAGGCAAAAAAGGAAAAAAAAAAAAAGGCAGTGTTGAGGGGCTTTACCTCACTCATAGTTCTGATTTTGGGGGCATCCTGCAAACTTTTACCTCCCACCAGGATCTGGCTGATGTCCCCAGCAGCCTCATTTGACATTAGCAGGGTTGGCTGGGCTCAGGATAACGCTGCCTACGGAGGGGAGGCACGCTGCACCCACACCTAAAATGCAGCTTTGGGACAACTCATCTCCCAGAAAGACTTTCCGTTATTGGGGGAGAGGAGTTGACTATAAATATCAATTATTTTGCCCCAGCGCTGATACAAGATAATTGATATTTATAAGCCATAGGGAGGAGGTTCAGACCTGCTCCAGAAAATGAAAATAAAAAGTCTGGCAGAGTGAAAAATGTACCCTGACCATTTATTACAAACACACAGCATGACAAAGACTGTCTCTCCTCCCTGTGATGGGGAGATAGAAGTGGATTTGGGCGGGGGGGTGGAGGGGAACCAACCCACACCATATAGCACCATCCCTTAAAGACCCCTTTCCTCCTGCATACATTTGTCCTTGCTACTGGCATTGAGACAATCCTTGGCGACAAAGCACCTCGCTCTCATGAAGGAAGGCAATTCTTTCGCATTGTGCCACCAATAATCAGAAACCCACATCTTCAGCCTCACTGTCTGACTTGAAGAACAAAAGGCAGTTTTCAGTCTTAACCCCAAGATCTGATTTAAAAGGGGAGGGAAGCAGGGGGAAAAACCTTGACCATTCATTAACAACAATCTTTTTAATGTTTTTTAAGGAGGAAAAAAAACTCTTTGCACACAAAGTAGTACTCCAGATATGCATATGGAGCCTGAATTCTCTATTTTTGAGCAAACATTTGTGGAAAAAAAAATATCAAATCATGGAAATGAACACTTCATTCAGGAAAGCTCCAATCCTCCCTGTAGCTCGCTTGAAACAAAGTATACCCCAGCCTAATTGGTGCACAATTGTGTCAGGAATAGAGGGCGAAATAATTTAAAGATTGTTAAATGGGAAAAAAGAGTACGATTCAGTCATTGTTTCATATGCCACAACTTTAAACAGTACTTTTCACAAGTAAGGAAGTATAAAGTCGTCTTTTGTCAGCTACAAACTTTACATCCCAGTTTGGAAAAGTTTTACGTGAGTGACTTACACATAGACCCACTAACACACGCACATGCAGATTTTATACACGCATGCACTCAAATTCAGATATACTTGCAGCATTTGCTGCAAGTTGTCCCATTTAACTATCTTTAAATTATTTCGCTAGGTTAAGAACCTGGCTTTGACGCATAATAAATCATTGCCATAACTTAGTACTTAAACCCACAATGCAAAATAGCATCGAGCCCACGCAGGTGGGTTTTTTTGTTGTTGTGGGATTTTTAATCTTTATTTATTTAAAGCTTTAAACACACATACAGAGAGGATATTTGTGACATATGCTCTGTCCCAAGCACCAGATCTATTTAATTTAATTTGTCTTAATTGGCAAATTGGGATAGAACTCAAAATCTGGAACATAACCAGCACCTGTTCAGTTATTAAACTGCCTAAAGAAAGCATAGCTTAAGTTTTCAGTATCCGTACTTCACTGCAAGAATCAACCCAGAGTGCAAGAACCAAGCAAATACTGCCAATAAACATAACGAAGCTTAATACCATACTTAAGTAATGAGTGGGCAAAGAGCCCCTTGGGGAGGAAGCACTGCAAGAAGCAAGCTTTGCTTCCAACCTGGAATCGCATTTATTTATTTTGTCCTCTTTAATAATCTTAATTATTGTATGCAGCCCCTGATCAGTCTTGTGTGACAGGGCTTGCTGGCTTCCCCCGAGCTTCGTTTTTTGCCGCATACCACCTACAGCAATTAGCTGCTTGTGCTTTTGTCTGTTTTCTGGCATTATGCCCTTCCCTTTCATGGGATTCCTCTTTTCTACTTGGACTAGATGTTTGCAAGTCTCCTGGCTTTGAGCTATTTCAGCAACAATTGTAGCTGAAATACTTAATATTCTCATGAGAAAGACGGCTGGGGAATGGGGAGGGGGAGTGTCAGCCTCCCAGAGAATGACTTGGAAACCCGATTTAGTGTCACATTTAACTCCCTATATGGAATACACAGGCAAAAAAAAGCCTTCTGAAAATAATACCCTGCACACATCCAGTTGGCACGGGCAGCCAAGTGAAAAGCCAGTGCACAAAACACGGGAAAACAAATTCAAAGATTTAAATCCAGCCTGAAACGCCAATTATCAGCAGTTTCCCTTTTTTAATCTCACAGTTTAATGAAAGGGAAATATTGTCTTTCTTACAGCTTTTTTCTTTTTTTTTGGATGGGATGGGAAAAGCAGCACAGCCTTGTCAATAGCAGCAGATACTTTATGTGTGCACTTCATCACACATTAACTGGAGCGAAGCGACTGCTCCCAAAGGATGCTCGCCCACAGATAAATCAAGCCTCCTGGAAAAGGAGCACAAATGAAAACATTTAACATTATCTACTGCCTGTGCTCCCCAAACATGATGCATCGCCAATTCTGCTGAGCCATAACCCAAGGTAGAATTTAACATTTCAGTCCAAATTTTATATATCGAGTAATACTGTTTATAAGCATGGAAGAGGGAGGAAGAGGATGGCAAAAACACTCACGCAGCATCACGTAAGGCCTATCGACATTTCAAAAGGATGGTGGCTGGGCACCAAATGAGCTGTTTAAAAACAGATTCAGGCACATGTCCCATTCAATTTTTTTTAATGTAAAATACAGGCCTACAGCTTTTCCTAAAGCTCACTACAGCTGGCAAGGAGACTCCCAGACTGCTGAGCAAGAAAACTGGCTTTGGGATGGACAGCTGTATGGTGACAACATATAACGAGTTTTAAGGAAAAAAGCAGCTTGCAAACACACTTGCTCCAGCAAGTAGAGACACTCCAAACCTACAAGCACATGGCAGCTCCATCTTCCTAAAGCTTGCTGCAACAGAGGTCACTGGCACAACATAAGTCTCACTTATTTAGAAATTAATGTGAACTGCAAAAGGTGTGCTGTGTACAGAGATGTGGAAGTAAAAGATACCTGTTCAGAGGCACCTAAAAAACCTGCTATGGCTCAGCACAGCCACCCCCAAAAACCATTCAGGTGAGGGACACAGTATCAATACATACTCATGTGCAGTTTTAACTCACGTTGCCTTACCCATAAAGATATTCCACTCGGCGTCCAAGTCCCCTTGATTGGCCAAGCAGCCTCTCATGACATTAAAGCAGTAGTTGTAACAGGGCTTCACCGACACCAGACCTCGGCAGTGCGGGCAGTACATCATTTTCAGCAGAGCTCGCGTACCCTGCGGCGTGGGGTTCACCTTTAAAAGAAGATAAGGTGGAAAGAAGAAAATTAGCCTTTGGCCACTACACCAAAAACCCATGCGATTACCCCGGAGTGGGTGGGAACAGAGCTGTGCAGAGGAGATGCGGGGGGGTTGGCCACCACTGCCCAGTCAGAGCTCCCCCGTATCTGGGGAGCAGATGAAGGGGTTCGGCTCATCTCCTTGGGTGGACCTGTCACTCCAGGGGTCACAGGCAGCCCCCTCCTCTGCAAAACATGACATGCACTGCGATATACCCAGAGAAAGCTGCCTGGTACTGTGGGACCGCTCCCTGGGCTGCAAGGACAAGCACCACATGGGGACATGAAGCATTTGGGATTAGGGAAGGCACTACAAAGCCATCAAGCCAAAACACCTAATGCAAAGCTGCATTTTCCAAGCCCCGCTGCAAACGCATGCTGAAGAAGATGCTGGGATTTCTCAGGAAAAAGCAGCTGAGATGGGATGCCTGCTGCTATCCCCACACCAAACCCGCCAGGAGCGTGGCCTCCTCCTCTTCCTCAGCTCCTCACGGACAATCGCCCAGCAGGGCTCTCCAGCAGAGACTGACTCCTTTATCTTACATTCAACTCCTGCACCACAGCATTGACATGACAGACGCCCAGGTTCATTTACACTCAACACCCATCATGCTAAATAACGCTGTCCCCCACAACCCAAGGAGGTGACAGCTACAGCCCCACAGCAAGGACAGGCTGGGAGGACCCCTGAAGCCGGGTGGGCGTGCAAGCGGAGCTGTCTGTAGCAGGCACGTCACCCCCTGAGCTCTCAACGGGGCTGTTTTCCAAAGTGACTCATGGTCATTCATGTTTGATTCACTCTCTGGCCCAGCTTCAAAACATTCATTGAAACCATTTCCACCCAGTCAGTCTGAGGAGCATTAGCTCCAGCACCATGTACTAGTGCCGACCACGTGGTGGGTCCATCTAAAGCACTGAAGCTCCCTCAAGAGCAAGTTTAAGTGTTAATTAGCCACATATGAAAACAGTAAATTAAGATGCGATCAGAGATATACTGACAAAATAGAAGCTGTCTCTGGTGTTTTAAGCAATGTGCTAGAGACTTTTTGTAAAGCGTTTATGGAGAGTGCTCTAAACAGGGTATAACCCAAGACTGTGCTCAAGAAGGAGACAGACATGCAGCCTCAAGGAAGAGAGAAGTCATTCAGTACAAATGGCTGGAGATGTGGATGGCCACCACAACTTATCTGCTGGACGTCTGGAAAGTGACTTAATGGCAGAGGGTGACAGGACTGAATGGAGATTAACGTATGCAAAGACAACCTGGTATCACACGTGCACTGAGGACCTCACTGTTGCAAAGCCCACCCCAGCATGAGGGCTACGGAGAAACAAAACATGATCTTCTGGTGCAAAAACCAGGTGGCAGCACATGAAACCGTGAGATAACGGATTTTAACAAAAATCAGAAAACAAAAAACCCTCTCTCTTCTGTCAACTTGACATCTCTTTTTTTTCCATGAGGAGACTGGTTGAGCAAAAGGAGACTCAATGCAGAAAGCTGTTTGCAGTGGTGGGGGAATAAGATTCAGATGCTTCTGAACACATATACATATGTGTGTGTGTATATATATATATATATATATGTATTTGGAAGGCATAGCAGGAGCCCCAGCAGAAAGCTCCCTATTGGGCAATCATAGCTTTAAAGAAGAGCTAGTTCAAACACTGGGAAGAGCTCAAGCAACAGAAACCAGCTAAATCACATGATTTCTAGTAGGAAAACTGAAAACAGACAAATGTAAAGGTATCATCTGCCATCCAGATGGTGCAGTCCTTGCATAACAAAAAGTTGCAGTGGGGGGAAGAGGGAACTAAACAACATCTCAGACCCAGAGACAGAGCTCTGAAGGATGCCCCAGTTTAGTAATTTCTCTGATAAAAAACTCTTTCTGTGTCACTTGGTGGTAAGTGTCAGGACCCCCACACTTAGTCCTGAGGCTTATCAACAGATCCTGGCTGCCCTGCCACTGCTGGTCCTCAAAGAATTGCCCTGCATCCTCCTTGGGAAGAAAATTAGGAAAAGGCTGACAGCACCAGACACGTGCTAGAGCAGTTCAAAGGAAGATGAGGAGCAGGAGACTTCTCCACTCCTATCGTGGAAAGCTGCAGCTTTATGGAAGGCAGCGTGTTGCAAAAATCACCCACGCGGCAGTGACCCAGGAGGCACCTTCCCATCGTTGGTTCCTGGCTCATCCTACCAGCACCTGCAATTCTGCAGCATCCACCCCGCTTTGATATTTCATAGGGGTTGAACTTCGTGAATCCTAACAGATGCAGGGGAAACTGAAGCCGCTTTCCCACATTCCACGGCAGATGACAAGGGACCGTCACTCAGATTAGGTCCTTTGAACAGAGACCCAGGATGACTTTAAAAGCAAATGGAGTTTTGCTTCCTCCCCTATGTAGGCTTGCAACAATAAGCCCCACACAGAGCTGAGCAAATGGAGTGATGAAAAGACAAACCCAGCCTGCAATGACAGTCAAACTGAGCCCTGACTGGTGATGTACATAACTCACAGGGAAGCTGCTGGTTTGCAGTGCAGGTGAAGAAGACAATGAAGGGGAAATTATCAGTCCAGATCTGGCATTTTTTGGTGTTAGAAAGCAACACAAAAGCACAAGCAGAGATCAGCTCTACGAGAGAGCTTCAAGGTAGATTATGAGCAATTACACCTCGTTACAGCAGGGATAAGTGCTCAACTGCTGCGTATCACAGCAAAAAGAATCTTGGCCCTTGGCAAGGGGTCTGTACCCAGTCCAGACCAATTCTGGATCTGTCACTGGGCTGTGCCATATGTTGCATGGGCAATTCTTCACAAGCTTTTCATGTTGGCTCTGCCACACCAGGTGCAAGCTCTTAAAACACCATTGTATGTAACAGTAAACCCAGATATGCTTTGTTCTGGGGTTGTGTTTATCTTGGAAAGCAACTCAGGTTCATTCAAACCCTACTCTAGAATGACCCTCAAAACCAAATAATCTCCTTTCTAATAAAGAAGAGTTGCAAAGAAAGCTTTATTTGCTGAAGAGGATTTACTTTAGTAGATCTGAGCCCAGGTAGTAGTAACGATGTAGTGCACAAACCCTGTAAAAGCTTTATAATAGAAGTAAATGCACTCCAACCCCTTCCTTTTATCTTATGAAATTTATTTCCTTTCCATGGCGTTCCACACCGCTGCAGCAATCCATCACCCTGCGGTTTCATCATGTAAATTACAATTTGTCCATGTCTATATGCTTTGTCAAACGTGAAGATTAAAAGCTGCTAACAGATGTGTTTTGGCACCAGTCTTCACATTCGTATCAAACTTGCTCTTTACAAATACATATTTGCACACAATCCACAAAAATTAAGTGAAGAGCAAACAATTCTGGGCTTAACCCAAATGTTTCATACCAAATTTGTTAAGATACCCCGCAACTTAGATTAATTGCTGAAGGTACAATCACACTCTTGTAAAAATGACATGCTCTCCATAAAATAAAATCTTGTTGCTGTTGTTGTTGGTACCTTGTTATATCCAACCCATTTTGGAGTCTTGCATAAAGGAAGCTGTTTGCCCTATGTCCTTAGACTTTTCCAACTCGTTGGCAATTGCATCTGGATGCACATAATCTGGTAGAAACTTCACCGTTAAAGCACACAGCTACCAAGTAAAATGTCAACAGCCTACCACAAAGCCACCAAAACTCACGAAAAACTAATCCATGCAAGCAGACAAAGTTGAGAGAAGCAACTGGTTTCTTTCTCCCCTCCTTCCCAAGGCAAGGAATATCTGAGGAAGGATGACAGAGCTCCAACCACGGATGGTCCTGTGGGGAGCTCCCACCAGCTGCCAGACACCCATGGCCACATTTTATTCTCTCACTCTACCCTCAAGTTTACATTAAGAATGTTAATAACAACATTTACAATCCTGTCAGCTTTAATAACTATTTATAATAACACTGATAACTCAGGCTTGCTTATTTTCCAAGCTTACACAACAACAGTGTTGCCATGCCAGCAGCACAGCCGCCAAAAAACATGAAAAAAAACAGCAATTTGAAAATAAATGCAGTGAAATTACTTCTGATTTATACGGTGTTCTTGTGGGGTTGGTTTGTTTGGATTTTGTTTGGTTTTGGGTTCTTTTTGTTTGTTTGTGTTTTAAAGAAAAACACTGAATTAGGGCATAAAGAAGAACAAAGGAGTAACTTCCCAGTGATACGGAAAGATAATTACTTCAAAATCTAACTTCAAAGCTGACTGAAGGACACTGGGATACTCCAGGTAAGCAGCCAATTTAGACGAGTGAAGTATAATTGATTTTTGGGACTAACACAACCTTACTTGCATCATTGATTCCTTCACTCACTGTTGTGCAAGAGCATCATCTTGACACATTCTGGTCCAGATGTTTCGCTCACTGTGAAGCAGAAGATCACTCGGGTGGCTCTTGGTTTGCTTCCCCACCCCAAATATTCCAACAAAACTGTTTTGGAATTAACTACGCACTTAACCAACTTTTCTGGCCCGGTACTAGCACATGAATAACAGCAAGCATCTGGTTAGACCACAGATTTGGCCTCTGAGGTCTTGCACAAGGGTGCACATTTAGGATCGATACTTGGGAACCGCACGGCTCTGTGCCTCGGAGACATTTGCTACCCATGGTGATGTGTGCTGCAGCTTTATCCTGCTGGGGACAGTCACCTCTGTGTAAGGAAATGTTCAAGAGTACATTTATGCTCAATTTCCTACTTACAGCTCCCTCCCCATATGTGACATGGCCAGAGAGGAACAGCAGAGCTCCTGAGAATCACACCACTCAACCTGCTCAGTCTTAGTATTAACATGTCAAAAGAGAAGAACCATGTTCTCACCTCCCCACGAGGCACTCCCAGCCTATGCCAGGCAGATGCCTCTTGCACCAAACACTTATGGAGAGATGCCAGGGTCAGCATCTCCTGCTCTTGGTGTCCTCAAGACCAACGCACCTTTCAAACAAAGCTTGTTCTCCAAAGCACCTGCCTCTCCCCAGCCCAGAGACACAGCAGATAATTAGGAGCGTTTTGTTTGCTTTAAGGAGCAAAACAGCCAGAACATTTATCTTGGCAGCTACACTCAAAAACTTCCTTAGTTATTCCTCACATTGTTTTCAAAATTAGCAGCAGAACCACAGTGTGGGGGGAGGCAAAGAAAAAGAACAACACACACTGAAAAACACCCAGCAGACTGAAACACTCCTGGTGATGCCATCAGCTCCAACCCCACAGCCACATCCACGCACACCTCGCAGCCCGTTAAATCCGCGATGATTGCCGCTCCAGCGTGCTTTGAAGGCTCTGCCAGTGCAGACCCTCAGATGGCTGGAGCTGAGGCAGATGCAGCCACATTCTTGGCAGGTCTTCTCAGGGTCATCTTTGATGTGGAGAAGTGCTCAGTATTGTTTTCTGCATTGATGTTTGCCCTTGGCACGTGGAAGGCATCGTCCTTGTGCACAGCAGCCCCTCGGGCTCGCCCCCATGCCTTCCAATCTGCCGCCTCGACAGCACTGCTTCTTCAGAGGCCCCTCCGCAACATTAAAAGGGCTCCTTAGCTCTTCTGGCAGGTTCTCAGTTCCCCATGAAGCAGCGGCACCTGCCGCCCTTCTCCTCTCAACAGATGTAAGGAACACATTTCATTTCTGTCACTTCCCTGGGAGGGTTTGCTCTTACCCAAAGGGTGCCCAGCTTTGTTGGATATAGGAACATGAATTTCTTCCTGAAAAAGGATTAAGGGTATGTTCCCCTTAAGCCAAACCAAGGGCAAAGATCACACAAAGATGGACTGGACCTTTGCTCTCACAAAACTTTCAGATCCTCAAACAGTAATTACGAGGGGCATAACATTTACTGGAACAGGAGCTCAGTGCCCTAATACTTTTGATGATATAGGTCTTAATAAAAATTATTTTCATCATCACTTCTCCTAGCTGATGTCTGGTCCATGTTCAGCATCCACACAGAAAAGGGCAGGACCACAATTCCGGAGATGCAGCTAGAAGTAAGGGAGATCCACAGGCCTGTGGTGGGTTGGTTTATGCAGGTTCATCACCTTGTACTTGATGGATGTCTCACTAGAGATGAGGCAGCTCAGAACAAAAGGGGTTAAAAACCCACCAGGCTCTCACTCCAGGTTTGGAGCGGCTGTGGGAAGGCAATAACCTGCCTGCCTCCTCTGCAATTCTCCTCCCTCAGTGGTCTGAAGAAGATTCCCTCTTTGGCTGCTATCATCACGCTTCATTAGGGAAGAAATGCAGATACCAAGGAAGCTGAGCCCCCTGCACGCACTGCAAACATCTCCCAGCAGCTTCCTCGCAGATGTTAACATCTCTTGAGAACAGCAGAAGGCAGATGTATTCCTCACATGAAGCTGTGCACTATTTCAGATGGCTCATACCTGTACTTCCAAATTCAACACCGTTTCTTGCATACAACTGAAGCTGCTGCCTGTCCTGGAAAAACAGGCAGGGTTCCCAAGCATGAGCTGGAAGCCCCTTTCCAGCAGCCCAGCTGCTTTGGTGGCAACCACTCTTCGCGTGGCTTTCAGCACACAAATGCTTGTCAGGCAGGTGATTCAGGAAGCTCCAGAGCTCCCAGTGGTTCCTCAAATGAGTGGACAACCAGGGCAAGAGGGAAAAGTGGTAAAAGAATCCCAAAACAATCATTGCAACTGCAGCAACATTCCATCCACACGTCCCTGGCTGCAGCCCTGCAGAGATATGGTAATGCTAATGCAGGGACTTGATGTCGCATTTTCCTCACACCCCTCCACCGCTGGCCTCCAGCCAGACCTCACCTCCCAGCCTTTGGGTTGGGCAGGGTCCTCCTGACCCTACAACACACTGCCAGGGGGCTCAGTCCTTGACTTCACCTTCTTCTCCCCCCACAACAGGGACCTCCACCCCATACCTGTAGTTGACCTGCACCCAAGAAGCTGCTGGGCCTTTTGCCCCCAAAGGTGTCATGACCCTGTTCTGGGCTGCAGGTTTAATCTCATGTAATTAACTAAGCGAACATCTCTGAAGCCTGAGAACTTGCCAGTTGTAGATTCTCACCCCTTTTTGGTCACTCTGGGCTCCGGCCTGCATTTGCTCCTTTTTTGCACCCCTGGCTGAGGGGCAGGAAATGTCACTGCTGGCAGCAATTTAACCCGGCTGATTGTAGTGCTTGTTGAGGGCAAGCAAGCGATTAGGGGATGGGCAGATTTCCATCTCCTGAGGGCGAGGGCAGGGAGGTCAGAGAAGAGGCACCAGGCATCGGCAGGCGATGGAGGGAAGGGCTGGGGGCCCCCAGCTCAGATGCAGGACATATCTCCAGCAGGCAGAAACGGCATCCCGGGTTTTCTTCTTGGACCCACTGTTCAGGATACATCTGGAGAGTTTTGTACTTTTTTGGGGTCCAAAGGAGGGAATTTGAGGGGTGAAGACCTGAGCATCAAAATTGTGGGGTTTAGACAAGGTTTGAAAAAAGCCTGTGCTTTTCCTCTGTGCGTTTGGGCAGCAGCACGCAGCTTCTGATCCATCCAATGACAAATTAAAAGTTACTTTCTAGCATTCTGGCTCAGAAATCATGCTTACATGCAGCTTTTCAATATTCCCTCTTCTTTCCCCCTGTACTCCCAAACTCATGCAAGAGCAATACCTTTCTAAATACACATCCCTAGTGAAGATATAAAAACATAAAGGATCATTAAAAAGCCATCAAGGCTGTTCTACTGTAAAGTGCTCTTTGCTCTCTTGGTAGCACCCCAGGAAAGTAAAAAGCAGCTGGGTCTCGCAGTAGTTTATATTTCTCCTCCTGAGGATTTTCAATTAAGCATTTTTAACTTGCTTGTTACAAAACACAGTAAAACTAATATGCATTACTTTGGACATTTTTTCATAAAGAAGAAAAGAAGGTTTATCCCTCAAGTTAATCCCTGGTATAAGCAGTCATCCCACTACAACTCCTGAGTAAAAATCATAAGGAAGCAAAGTCAGAATCATTATACAGAGCTCAGCAAAGCCAGGCTAATCTATATGTAATGTGGGAAGCCCCAAAACACAACCACAAAGCATCAGGCATAAAAATATCAGCTTTTAAACTCGGGTATAGAATTTCCCATTGTGTCTTGCAGAAATGCAATGTTAGATTTCCACTGAATGAGATTAAAACATCATTATTATTATTATTAAGCTGCAACTAAAACTTAGGTATTCAGCAGCAGGGACATTTGCTACCACTTCAAAAAGTCCATCTCTTGCAGGATCTCCAGCGCAACTTGTGAAAGTGAAGTGGAAAGTGTGGTAACTGTGATCGTCCACGGTGCGTGAGCTATTTTTGCAGCTGAGTGGGTCTCTGGGTAACCTTCCACACTCAAGCAATTAATTCTAGACTTGAAGGCAACTCTACACTTGAGAATCTTCAAAAGGGAAAGAGAAATCACGACGCCACCTCAGGTTCACGACTCTGATTCGTAACAGATGCGGAGACCGTAGCCCTCGTGGTCCCGTGTCAAGTCTGGAGACGTTTTGATGAATTCTGAGCAGATGGAGCATAAACACAATCCCCCACTCATGCACATTTACTGCCTATCAAGTGATTGCACATTCCCGAAAACCACACTGGGGCTTAGCGGATGGACCCCTCCCCAAATACTTCATCTGTACACTCTAGCAGTGAAAACCTCATCCCCTGACTACAATATCTGCCACACGGCCAGAAACACAAGCCACCAAATCTGAAACCACAGCCAAGAGGTTGGCAGGCTTGGCCAGTGACCTGGTACGGAGATAAGATGCTTGGCCTCATCCAGCACCAACCCTTCCTCCCACATCATCTCCACCCCAAGACTGGAGGACTTTGTGGTCTCACAAGAGGGACCCCGTGTGTCACCCACAGAGCTTCACAACACCCATCCTCAACCAGCAGCACGCAGACACGTCTCACGCAAGAGTCATCACTATTCTCTCACTTAACAAATCTGCTTATGCTGCCTCCAAAATTGCTTTCTGCTTCTAAGAGTATCTGAACAGCTATTCTTTGCTGGCTGTTTTGGTTGGGTTTTCTTTCTCCCCTTTCCTGGAACTTAGGGTCATTCAGACTACTGCCTGCCCTTTCAATCTGGTGTTTTATGACTCTGTAACCAGGTAGAAAGTAAACCTTTCTCTGCCCGATTAAACGATTATACTAAATCTTCTATAGCCCACAGGAAATTAACTGAGTTTGTTAAAAGGAAATCACTAATATTTGCTATCTTACCCAACCACTTTAAGGGGATTATTGACTACACCTGTTCCCTATATCATAGAACTCAGACTAAAATTAAAGACAAATCTCATGTCAAAAAGAAAAAGTCACCCCACTTAAACCACTCTAAAGTGGTTTATAAGAAGAGGGAAGTAAACACTTAAGTGACCAACATGTCACATCTGTTTGACCCCAAAAAAAGCAACTTTACCAGAAAGGCCTGAGGTCTAACTCATGCTGCGTGTGTGGCATCAAGTACAACTGGCTCCTGCCTTGTGCATATGGCTCTGGCTCACTGTTATCATAAAAGTGCTGTTTGCTCATGCTCAGCCTCTCCCCGTGCCTGGCAGCAAGGAGCAAATCATCACCTGCTCCATAATAGATGCTCAGAGCATCCATGACTCGCTGTAATTTGAAGGCAATATTAAGAAGATACAGCCATTAGATGGGCAAACATGGTTATTTCCACTGCAGAAGGTATTTAATTTCCTGCTTATTGCTGTTTCCTAGACAAGAAGACAGCAATCTGAGGAACGTCCCTGCTGCTGTGCTGCAGCACTGGACGGTGGTGTCCCCAGAACATGACTCTGCCATGCAACAGCTTAGCCTACATAGATGGACTTTGGTCCTACCACCAACACCCTTAATATACAGCCAGGACAACAGGGAAAGATGCTACCACCCATCATGGGTCTGTGGGACGTTGGAACAAGCATGGGATGGAGCTCACCGCGGACACTTTGCTCACGACGTCCCTCGCGACGGCGAGGCCCTGCGCAAAGGTGCGGGCGGCCACGAACGCTCGTGTCACTTGTAGCTTGAGCTTCCGCGGCACGTCCCCGAAGGGCTTCAGCTGCTCGGTGTACTTGCTGACGCACTCGAGGTACTCGTCCGTGAAGTGGTACTGGGGGTTGACCAGCCGGAACATGCGCTCCAGCAAGCGCGCCCAGAACTCGTTGAGCATCTCCTCCAGGTTGACGTTGCCACCCACATAGTACCGCTTCAGCTCCACAAAGAGGTCCTTGAACAGCTCCGAGTTCTGCATGTACAAACGGCCGTATGTCCGCACGAACATGTCGTTCAGAGACTTCTCTGCGTTCTCCAGAAGTTCTTTGAAGAACTCTAGAAAAGAGTAAGAAGACAGGGTAAATATGGGCATTTGGTTCTGTGTTCACACACTTCTACAACCATTGCCATTGCTTAACTGGAAAATTCAGCGCAATGAGACCATCACCAAAATGAAATGGAAGGTTAAAGGACTCCCAAATAGTTTTCAGACAAATTGTCTATCTCAGAATTTTTCTCTTCATAAACCAACCCCTGTCACGCTCTCTCCAGATTGGAGGGCTTGCATGAGTGAAATCTGCTTTGATGCACATCTGGAATACCATGACAAAAGCCAGCAAAATGAGGGGAGAAGAAAAAATAAGCCAGCTTGGGTTAGCTTTCCTGGCTGTGTTCCCCTCAGCTTTTGGTGAAAATTAACCCTGTCTCAGCCAACCCAGCACAATTTCTTATGTTACCATTCAGACATCTTAAAAGGTCATTTCAAAGCACAAGATTATTAAAAAAAAAAACCAAAATAAATGAGTGGTCTTTCATTAAACAGCCATTTTGCACAAATGGGTCTTTTCAGTTCTTGTCAATCCATTTTCTGAAGTGATGATAAACCAAACTCAAAAAATTAACAAGTTTTAATACATTTTAAAAACAAACCCAAACATCTACCTGCAGGTTCTTTCTCCTGTCTTGCGAGTTTGTCAGCTCTCAAGGCAAGGCCTGTCTCTAATCACTTAATTGGTCCTGATTGCAGACTGGGATTTAGAGATTTTTGGCAGTACAAAAAATTCTCACACAATTAAGCCAGAATTTGCTCAAAATCCAAGGGCTAAACACTTGGCCCAAGAACAACAAAGAGATTTCTCAGATGACAGCAGCCGGAGAGGGGCCCTTGGGCTTCACCTCTTTGGAAAAGCAGACCTCCACTTTGGTTCACCCTCCCAGAGCACCAGACAGCCCGGTGCCAGAGGGCAGCCGCTGCCAAAGCACTGTCACCACATCTTGGCAGTGCCACATACATCTCCAACACTGATAACGAGCTGACCTGATGACACCTGGCACATCGGATGCATCTGCCAGGTCAGCTTAAAGAACATCCCCCGTCAAGACCGTCCCACCAAAGCCTTGGGTCTAAGCAAAGACCCTACTGCAAAGCCTTTGCCTTGGAGATTGTGCGTAGATGAGTTAAATTAAAATTTAAAAATAGGGAGAGGGTCCACTAAGTCAACTGCACAGCCTCTCCACCGGCATGCACAGCGCAGGCAAGGAAGCATCTTATTTTTTGCATGTCAGCAGCAATCGAGGAGCCCGACCTCTGCTTTTCCGTGACTCATATTTAATAAATATTTTTTAATAAAACATTCCTCTGTGGGTTTTTTTTATCCTCAAAGGAGTAATGTTTAGAGCCAGAAGTTGTTGGGGTAGGGGGATAATATTTTGGCCCAGTGTGAATTTAAACCTTGTTAAAACGTATTAAAAGTATGCTGAAGTTCAGATTTTCATCTTCAAAGTGCTCCAGTACAAACAAAGCCTAACACAGAAAACATTTTCTGGAAAAACTGAAACATTCTTTGAGTTCCTGACAAACAAAGTCATGGGGCTCAGTGCCTGACATGGCTGTATATAATGCAGCCTCTTAGGAGCACAAGAGAAATGATCCAGGGAAGAAGAGATTGATTTCAAACACCTGACATGTCCTCTGTCCAATATCAGCAGGAACCTCCACGTTCGTTCCCATGACTGGCATTTCCTCTCCAGGAAGATTTTTTTCTGTTGAGTTTATACTATAGAGATTAGCTTGGTGTATATTAATTTCTAATTCACTTAATCATTTTGAAGGCTCACTTCCTTCCTTTGCTCAGACCTTTTAGTACCACCAAATAAGGTGTTCATTTAAATATTTTTGTGCCAGGCATCAGCAAGCTCTTCAAAAAGAATTAGATTTTGAAATTACATTCATGGAACCCAAACCAATGTTCTGAGCCAGGAAAGTAATCTCAATTAATACATCCATATTACCATAACCTATTTATTCTCCTGCCCAAACTCATTTTATTGGTTACACTTTAAAGCGGGAATTCAATAAACTGTATCCAGGCTTTAGAGCACTTCGTCTCAGCCGTTTTTCATGTGGGCTAGAACCAGGTATATTTATTAATTATCCTGAAAACAAAAAAATTTGCAACCTAATTAGCAGCAGATACCTGTGCACCCGCAGTCTTCCAGCCAGCAGCTTTTCCTTGCCCAAAAGAAATATAAATAAATGAAATGCAAACTTTCCACCAAAACCAGCCACTTCTAGAGCCCCAACATGATGCTGCTGAAGGAGGCACGAAGCAAAGCTGTTGTCTCTGGCTCAAGCACCAGCCAGTGTTCTCAGAGGTAGAAAACACCCGTTTCCCAAGTGCCACATTCCAAATAAGAAGAGGACTAGGACAGAGGAGGCTGTGTCTGCAGCCCGGAGTCAGCACCCATGCTCCCATCCCCCAAAGCATCCCTGCCAGCGCATGTCTGCATCCCAAACCGTGTCGGATGGAATGTCCTGCTGACTGTCACTGGCTTGGCCCATGGGTGGCCTCGCTGGCACCCTGAGGCTCCTGGGGCAGGGATGCGGTTGGGAAGGTGCGCAAGAGGGATGCCGAGAATGGTACCAAGGGCATGGGGTCACCCCACACCTGCAAGACAGGATGGACCCAGGGCAGGACATGCAGGGCAGCTAGCTGACATCTTCCTCCATGCAATGCACAGCTCTTGCATTAGCACTCTTATATTGGTCAGCAGCAGGGATCAGATTTTACATACATACACACACACACACACACACACACATATATATATATATGATTTATTCTAGCTGTTGGCATACTACAAGCCTGCATGCCCAGTTTCTGTCTCTCCTTCAAGAAGTCAGCTTGGGCACAGCAAGGAACACTAAGCTTCTCTGTGCAAATCACGGGCACAGAAGTCTGCAATGAACAGAAGAAAGCCCAAAAGTCCTTTTTATTACTTAAATGCTAATCTGACTAGTAACTCCCTACATCTAATTAGATATTAATTCTCCCCTTCACAGAAACAAGCTGATTAGCAAACACCAATGTAACCCAGCATTAACCTTGCCACCACAAGAAGAAAAATGGCAGGTTCCTCTCTTACATCTTGACTGTTTGCTGGGTAAAATAAATGACCACCTTTCATTTGTATTAGAAGTTGACTTGTTCTCAAACAAAGCAAACACACAAAGGCCTCGGTTGCTTATTTTACAGCACTGTAAAAGCACGTTTTACAGCTGTGTTGCAAGCAATCTGTACTCATTAAATTATCACTCTGACAGGCTTCCTGTGAAAAGCTGTCAAACGCAAACATTTTTCACAGACGACAAATCATACTTTGTCAGTGCTCTACCAGACACTTCTATCCTGAAGGATGGTGGGCTCCTTTTTCCCTACCAGTTATCTTGTTTAAACTCCCAGAACAAGAGCTGGCCCCTCTGTCAACAAACAGGCAAAAGCACACACAACACCGGGAAGGGCTTCACGAACTGACCCGCAGGAGCAGCACGTGGCTTAAGGGTCTCCGTAGTTCTCTTAGTTAAGAGTAGAGTGTGGACAGATGTCTGGGTTATGCAGAGAAAAATCACCCCTTTGCTCTGTTTAATCTTCACAGGCAGAGGATGGACCATCAGACAAGGCGCTGGGGCTAATGTGGTTCAGCCAGCTCTGGTCCCAGCTGGTATAAAAGCAAGCCCACATTTTACTGCTTCAACCCATCTCATCTAAGCCCCGCTGATGCAAAGTCATCTTATCGCTTGGGGTGATGATGCTCAGAAGGACGAGTGCAGGGGCGAGGGTACCAGTGCTGCTGTCTGCAGAGCGGGACCAGAGCCACAAAACCTTTCCTAATGCCAAGAAGGAAGTCTGAAATTTGTTTGCATTGCAAAATAAATTCTGTGGACACTACAGACTTTGACGTCCAAAGGAAGATGATATTTCCAATGCAATGAATTTTTAGAGATAAAAAAGGCAGTAATCTGCAGTCAGGCAATCTACAGCTATGGGCTCTGTTTATTCTTCTAACATGTTTTAATTTCAGGGTAGAATTTCAGTGCTCAACACTTGAGGAAAACCTAAAGACGTCATGAAACAGTAAGAAAGACTGGATGCAACTTATCTGGTATTTCTCTGCAATAGGAGTCCTGGGGGAAAAAAAGTCTCTGCTTTTGAACAAACCCTTCCATAAAAGAGCACAATGGGAAAACATAACCATAGTTACTCAGCAATTTGCTTTTTTCAGGTAATAAGATGTATTACCTATTTACAGCTTGAGGGCAGAACAGCCCTGCCAGTAACCCAGCACAGGAGAGCACCGCACCTCCCCAAGGTGCCTCCAACATGACATCAGTTCCCACTGCCAGAATAACTCAAAACAATCTTTCTCCCAAATAGTGGATACATTAGGTACTTACAGAAACACAATCGCTCCACCCAATGTGAGGCACAGGGCAAATTCCACCCTCAGACAATATATCAATTCCCTGGATTTTTGTACCTAATATTGTTTTTGATCTTGGATTCACAGGTCTCATCTGAAAATACCTTTTTTTTTTTAAAGTAAGAAGGGATGTAACGTTTCCCTGTTCCTCCTGCTAACATTATCAGACATATTAAGAGCAGGCACAGTCCAACCTAAATCAAAGGCAGCTCCTGAAAATAAAATGAATACAAAGGGGCATGTTCCCTTTCACCCACAGGTAGCTCTGCAATTGCCCTACAAATGCTGGTGACAGAAGCAGCAAAAGTGCCAGGCCTGAGCTGCCTCCTGCCACCACTGACACTGTCTGCCCTCGGCAGGACCCCAGCACCAGCGCCCTCTGCCCCTCCAGCCGTGCCCCCGGCAGGGACTCCTCAGGCCTGAAGCCATAGCCGACCACCTTAGGAGTGCAAAGTTTTGCCTTGATGTTCCTGATCTTCAGGGATGAAATGCATATATTTCAGAGAATAGTTTCCTGGAGAGAAGCACAGCTCCGTGGCATCCTGCTCGCTCCTCTTCCAGCAACTGCAAAGAGTCAAACCATGAGCAACCCAGGGGTCAACACTAAAAAAAACACCATTTTTTTAGAGCAGAGAAAACCTTAACTGCCATGTAAAAAAAGGTAGAGAATCTTATCCAAGAGCTTGGCAAGGCCGTTGAGCCAACGTGCCCTCTACAGATGCCTTTCTGTTGGCCATGTTCAGGTGTGCTGGTGTCCTTCCAAAAGGAGACCAGAACTACCACACACCCTTCTCCCAAAAGCCACTGGACATGCTGTATTTCCCACACACAAGGTTTGCTTAGTTTAGAGCTGTGTTTTCAACTGCCCTTACTCTGTTTGAGGTTTCCAAATTAACTATGCAAACAGATACCAGGTAGACATTCAATTACTCAACACACCTTAAAAAACAAATAAAACCAGGCTCAAGCACACAACATGCTGAATTTTTATGTGCACAATTAATTAGTTTCAGATAATTCACCACCCAGCTTTTCAGGTATACTTTTAACATGTTGTCCAGATTATGATTAATTAAGGACCGTCTGTCTTACCGAAACCTTTAATTTGCTTGCCTGTGTAGACAATTATGCTTTCTAGTGTATACAGGAGAACACCACCACAAAGAGATTAATTATATTTTCTCATAAAGTAGTTTACTCATAAAATGTCCACAACAGCAAGATGGATTCCCAGACGAGGGCTCCTGGCCGAGCCCCGAAGGCTGCGCCGGAGGGGCCGGCACCGTCCCAGCTCTTTGCAGAGGTGCATCTGTGGATAAACTCCACCCTGCAGCTGCTCCTAACATGTGGACCAGAATTCAATCCAGACAGATAAAAGGAACTGGGAGGAAAAGAGACACATGTTTCACAGCTCTCTTCACCTCGAAGGTGAAGCCATGCGTAGCTGCGCCACCTACTCCAAAGGAAAAAGTTGGGTTTTTTTTCTTTCCTAAATGTGCCTCATTACTTTTAATACACCTTCACTTCCTTTATTGCATAAACCACATTTGTAATTTCCACCAGGGAAAAACAAACCGTAGCTTAACAACCTTTTTCCAGAAGTGTTGAGAAACCGATGAATACATAGTGTTAACACATTTATTGAATATGAACTCAGGAAGGGCAGGGCAAATCCACAAGCCGTTCCTCTGTCCTGTTTTCAAACATGTGTTAGCACTTACTAACATGGGAAGAACTATTCCACGGAGTCTGAAGTAGTACAGGCTTAAATCACACCAGTGTCACAGCAACGGCCCCAACACATGAGCCTTGGACAGCTGGGAGGCACATCATCATCTCCCCAAACTTTGCTTGATTAGCAAAAGGCTTCAAGACAATAACAACTGGTCTGCAGCCTCACAGGAGAAAAAACAAACACCAAAAAAATGGATTCCTAGAACTTCTTGTTTCTTGAGGGCGCAAAAACATAATCCTCATCTGCACCCTGCGGCTGGCAGGAGCCCAGAAGAGCAGGGAAGAAGCTAAAACACAGCATGACACCACTGCCATCTCACCGAGACCCAGCTCGTTAAAGGAATAAGAAGCAATGAAGGAGGAGGGGGATAGAAACAGGATGGAGAATGCCACCTGTGATTCAAGAATCACACAGCAGCACATCACATCCTGCTGCATCTAGCAGCCATCCCACGAATTAGGAAAGCGGCAACCGCAGAAACACCCTTGGTCCATCCCGCTCTGCCGTTTCCCATGCAGGAGGATGAGTCCAGACTTCGCAGACTCCTCATTCCCGTTTCCCCGGACTGTCACTGCTCACACATCCCATTCTAGGTCATCTATAGTGGGTTTCTCCCTGCTGCACCCAAGCTGCCATCTCCTCAAGCAGCAGGTCCTTCATCCCCAGTGCTTCCATCCTCCTCCTCGTGACCATGACTCAATGGCCATGCTCCCCAACACACCTCCCTTGCTGCTGCTGCTTTTCCCTCCATTTGTTTGCTCTTCCCTCCACTCCCCACCTCATCTAGTTTTCACCGCAACCATTCTTCAACTGCAACCGGCCTTTCAAACACAACTACAATTTCCCAGCTGCTTTAGCCTGCTGATTGAGGTTCATTTGGTACCAACACACCAGCTTTCCACCCTGAAACAGCAAATGTCACCCACAAAATCTGAAAGCAAGTTCCTTCAAGTTGCCTCCTCCACAGCCCCGTTCAGTGGAGCTTTCTGGGACACTGGCTAAGGTATTTCACACATACGTATTTTCCAAGCCTCCCTTCCTACAACAGCTGTTGCAGAGCTTGAGGAGGACTCGTGAGGCTGAACGGTGGAGGTGGCTGTATTGTTCCTATTACCTCAGTTCCCCTCATCTCATTATGTTTGCACTGAGAGCTCTTCCAGCAAGGGCCACCTCTCTTATTTGTTCATCCAGCATGCAAACAGCTGGACTCTAAGACATTACAGTACATTTAACACTTATAAAATAGCTCCAGCTCTGCACTAGTGCAATATCACACTCCCAAGCCCTTCATGAGACCCCAAAACACCACCAACTCAAAGGGCATCCAGAGGAGCAGCTCCCAAGACCCTCCAATGGGAGCCCATGCATAGGCTAGGTGGCTTCTTTGTGCAGGAAGGAGGAAGAGAGAGTTAATTTTAAACAGACAAACAATAGCTCATTGACTGGCTGACAGCAATTACTAACCAGAGAGCACCCGGCACGTTTCCTGTAGCCAAGTATAAGGCGTGCTGCCCACATCTTCACTTTGGGAAAAAACCCAAAAGGGCAAAAACAGTTTGCTTGTGATCTTAACAGCAGAACTACTTGGACATGAGATGCAGAAGACTGACTGATCCCTCCAAGCCCATACACAAAGTGGTTTTGCCCATTACTGAAGCCTTTGCTCAATTACAAAATCTAGTCTCTCTTCCCCCCACCCCAACCTACAGGACAGGAGCCTTCCCCCACTTTGAGATCTCCTCCTTCTGGGATGACTTGACATCAGGATCTTTCTGAGGCTCCCAAAACAGAGGTCTGGTCCCCCATTGTCAGAAAACCATCACCTTCCTCAACAAACAACACTAAAACCAAAGTGGTTCATGCACCCCCTTAAAAATCTCCAGATGGAGAAGAGCCAGTTAAAAGAAAAATAAAATAAACAAACTTCCAGTGTACAGACAGCAGACAATTTTTTTGATTATTGCTGCAGCGAGTGGGAAAGCAAAAACAAAAGCCCACAAGTGGGATTTTCTAAAAGAAGTGTGTTGGTGGTTGCTCCCTCCTGCTTCTCATAAATCACTCCTTCCTCAGCCCAGGCAAGAACAGGTCTGAAACTAAGTCTAAAGGACTGGCTCTCAGCAACTGCTTATACTGTAAAATTGGAGGGACCTTCCCACTGTTTTCTGCCCTGGTTGATATAAGGTTTGGTATAAGGTTGAAGAGGGAAGAACAAGGCTGCGCCTTCATCTAGACACGAGTGGCAGCAGACAGACAAAACCACTGTATTATTTGTATGTTAACGATGCAGTCATCATCAGCTCACTCACTGGAGGATGGGTTGTAATGGTAGAGCTCTCTCCATTGCACAGATTTATTCAGATGCACAAATGCCACGTGGCTCTGGCCCGGCAAGCATCAAAGGTCCAACCAGGTCTCTACTCTCAGCACTCCTGCTGTGTCACAACACCCAGAGCTCCAGCAGACAGGACTTGCCCCGTGGTCCTGGGTGCCTGGGGACCCTGGCACACAAGAAGGATGAGGCCCTGGGACTCTGCTCCTGCAGGCAGCTTCCAATAAAAGAGTTAATGCGAGATGAAGGTCCCCAAAGGGCAGTTATTTCGGTAAGGCAGAGCGTCCCCATGGTCTGCCAGGTTCTAACTATAGGAGCGGTGGGCTGGGCACCTGCGGGGCTCGTCTTTCACCGTTTGCCTCCGCACAGCCCGGAGCAGCGGAGAGCACAAAAAGCTTTCCCTTGTCCCTCCTGCGTCATTCCTGGTTATTACTATTTCTCAGCCACGCATCCCCCTGTCCCAGCACACATCCCTGCTAACTCCTAGCTGGAGACAGCGGCTGGAAGGCAAGGGGTATCCAAACAACAAAATCTAAATTCAGAAATGAAAGAGATTACAGGGGGAGGTTTCCTCAGTTTCAGCAGTTTGGAAGGTATTTGGCCAATGTCCCCTCAGACTAGCCACTCAAACTCAGCCACAACCCAGTCACTGGAAGTTATTCATGCATCCAGGTCTCAGGCACCCTTGGCCACCTCCAGCTGCCCTGAGTTCAGTTTCTTTCCACTTGTTGTCCCAAAAGGGTTTTGTTTTACACTTCTGTATTTGTTTTATCTTAAACACTAATGGACAACTCAGGGGGAACAGACCAGAAACGGGACTCTCTAACATTTAATAGCTTCCCAGATGCTGGTTCAGGCTGTACCACGTTGTAAAAATCCTTCTGTCTCTTGGGCACTGGGAACACCAAACCTCCTCCCAGCCCAGCCTGGGGACAGACCATCTCATGTTCACCTCCATCCAGAGGGTGCAGAAGAAAGGGACAAGACATGGTTTAAGTGCAACAGCAAAGTGCTTGTTAAATGCAGGGGCAGGAGAAGAAACAGTCACTTGTTGGACTCAGCCCCACAGGGCAGAAGCTCAGCAGCCTCTAAATAAGAAAAAACTAAGAACATCCTATCTAGGAAGCAACAGAACAGCGGAAACGCTGAAGAAGAGTTATGGGCTATGTCCTGTCCCTGCTCTAATTCCTCAGAACAGCTGAGCAATTTCCCCAAAGCACTGCTTGGCTAGTACAGACCCTGGCGTGGAAAAACTTCAGCCAAAAAGGGCAAAAGAGGTGAAAACTGGAGTTTAATAAATGGGACCAACCATTTACGCAGTCTTAATGTCACCATTAATCCTATTAATGTTATTCATTCCTTGCAGAGGGAAGGCAAGGGCACTAACTAGTGAAGATGAGACAAGGCAAAAGTAGATTTTAAACACTGCACTCCCTGACTGCTGTAGCTGCTCTGTGGCATGAGATGTCCTCACAGTCACACACCTTTGTGGTTTTCCCATGGCTGTCATTATCATGGAGGGAGATGCTTACATGGCTAGAGAATCCCATTCACTAATTCCTCAATAAACATGCAATCTGAGAACATGTATGCCAGAAAAAACAGCAAATCTTCACCTCTAAAAACATCTAGCAATGGGGTATCCATTGGGGTATCCCAAGGTATTTTTTATTTTATTTAAAAAGCATTTCCCTTACTGCTGAAAATATACACCTCATTGCCACACTGGGATTGGGCTAGTGGTTTAAATCAGAACAGGAGAGACCCCCAGGAGCACACATAGCTGTACCATAAGCAAATGTTTAGACAGGATATCAAAGAGACAGGACTCCCAAGCTCTAGTCTTCCCCCAGTGTCTGCAAACCAAACGCACACAGGAGGATCTGATGCGGTCACATTATGCATTAGGAGCCCAAATGACTTCTGGCCAGCCCTTTAGGGACAGATAATCAGCAGCTTGTTCCATGCTCCCGATTAAGAGGAGATAATCCATTTCTGTATGGCTTTGGTGTCAGATCAGAGCAATTCTGGCAACAGTTCCGACAGCACACGGCATTCCAGCAACAGCTGATGCAAAAGCCACGGGGCATCCCAGCATCCATCCAAGGGATGTGCCACCACTTCTACTGTCCTTTTGCAGCGGCAACTGCTGCAAAGGTCAAGCACATAACAGAGGCAGCACGGGTCCGCCTCTCCTCTGGGACCTCCTGAATGTCAAGGCTGAGAGATTAGCAGCCAGAGAACACGCGACAAAGATTCTAAAAGAGCTGGAGGACACGGTTTGCTCCTTGAGCTGCACGCTGGAGGGGCTGTTCGCAGCACAGGGATGTGTCAGCCTGCAAGAGGAGCATTCGTTTGCCTTGCTGGGAGACCAGTTAAGTGAAGTGAATTCAGTTTCTGCAATAACTCTACTCAGTCCTTCTACACAGCTGTAGCACAGAGCATTTCTCCTTAAACAGAGGAAGGTGCGCAGCTCATTTTGTGTCTGCTTTATTTTCATCTGAACAGATTTAGCTACGAGCAATGAGGAAGCTCTACAGAGCTGCAAATGCTAAAATCAGAGCGTGGACCCACGCAAAGGAAGAGCTCTGGAAGGGATCACATGCTTTTCAAACGTGGGTCTTGATCACCTCCCTTTCCTCATGGCTGGGCACATTACACCAAAAAAAAGGGGGAACAATTACACTGGACAAGGAAAACTCAAAGCTGCAAGGCAGAACAGGCCACAGCCAACCCAATGACCAAGCACCAGGACTGAAGAAAGGAAATAACCACACCACAAATCAGCCTGTCAGTCAGTAGGAGGCTCTTAGAAACAAACCAACAAAGCTATCGGGCATGGCACTCCAAAATGTTTGCAGGAGGGTCTGAAAACCTCAGAGAGGAGACTCCCCAGCCTGCCCCAGCCACAGCAAGAGTGCTGCTGGAGATGGTGCCACCAGGTGATGGGGCTGGAAGGAAAGAGGCATCACGATTAAAAGTCTTCCAAGAGGTAAATGATGCAGGATGGTAATGAGTTAATCTCTGCTTCCACCCCAGGTAAGATTAAAAAAACAAAAAAACCAAAAAAACAAAAAAACACCCTACATCAGCTTTGTCTGCAGCAAATGAAGATTGAGATTTGATATTCACAAATGTTCAAAGACATGGCCATTAGGCTTTGCTGAGGAGGTTGCTAATTCTCCTTCATTAGTTTCGTACAGGGCAGAGAAACACCCCTCAGGGATAGGCTGGGCACAGCAAACCCAGCTTCCAGCAACAGGATCACCCCATCCCCTTCCAGATTTGCCTGTCCAGGACTCCCAGGGCTAGGATCAGGATGAGACCAGCACAGAGCACACTGCGAGGGGCTGACGGGAAAACCACACAGCGCAAACAAAACAGCTCCTACAGAGCTCCCTGTAAAAGCTCACCCATTTTGAAGCTTTGTGCTTTGACAGGTATCCAGCTCAGCTTAGCTTAATATCCCCTGCCATCGTGCAGCCCTGCAGCCGTCTCTCATCCCACGAACGGGCAGACACGCCTTGCAATACGTCCGCACCCCGTCAGGGAATACAGCGAACCGTGCATGCTCTTTGTTTTCAATGCAGCATTTCAAACAGTCTCGTCGTTCATCTAAGGTGAAGCTCCTCTGGTCTCTTTGAAAGAGCTTATCTATGGGCTGGATTTCATTAAGTGTCTTGTTCTGCATTTAATAAGCTTGCAAGTCTAGACACTTTGGTTCTCTCTCTATTACCCCTTGGTGTACCAGCAGGTAGAGACAACAGAGGTTAAGAGGGAAATATTTAGCTAGTTGATTTAGATGCTATCAAGATGATTACGTAATTCCACTTTGACTCACTGCAATTTCATACCCAGGGACTTTTTTGCTCACCTGAGTGCCAATACCTCTTGAAAGAAAGGGGCTACTACCTGCTACAGTAAAGTAGAGGAAGTTCCTGGGAGGTTCAATGCACAGACTTCAGGATATTAGTAGAAAATCCACGTTGAATCAGTGACCAAACACAGGAGAAAAAGGCCTAGAGGAGCTGTGCAGTGGAATTGCTCTCTGCTACCAGGTGGTGATGATGATGATGCACAAGCAGAACAAAAGCCTCAACAACCCAGTCCACTTTACTCTCCAGTTGTTTCCATGTGCATGTGGGTGTCACCTCGCTTCCCCAGCCAACGGGGACAACCCAGGCAGGAACCTGATGCCCAAGCACAGGGGCTGCAGTGACCGGGAGCACCGAGTGCCTGCAGACCCCGTGGGATCTGCCACAGCCAGGAGCTCAGCAGCACAACCAAGAGATGCTGCTCGGACCTCGGATGGGTGCTGTGCCCCATCATGGCATCGGCTTCTGCTGTTTGCAAGAGAGATGTACCAAAGCATTCTCAACGGAGCGGTGGGCAACGCTGGAAGGGTGTGAGTCAGATACCTCTGGGAATTCCTTCCTGCAACTCCCATGAGCCCGGTGTGCCCTATGGAGACACAGGCTGACAAGACACCACTGCAGATCCAAGGGCAATGCCAAGACCGGTCATTTGCTTATCAGTCAGCAGTTAGAGTCTCTCGAGAGATGGCAACTCAGCAGAGACTCTGTTCATTTGCTCCTGACCTTGCATCACACTTGAACCCTCAGCCTCGAAACAGAACCAGCTCTGTATTTATCTGCCGCTCTAGTTAGCCCTAAAGGCTAAGTGAGATGGATACAAATCCTGTCTGTTCGCAACATACTGGGAAAGATCAGGACTTTTGTTGATCGGGCCTACAAGATGTCCATGTTACAATTACACGCACTCCAGGGACGTACCAACAAAACTAACTGCAATCTTACATTAAGAGTAAAACGTTTTTTTGACAAGATTAATCAGAAAGAAAGATCTCTCTCTTTGGGAAAAAAAGCAGCCATAATCAGCAAATATTTCTCTTTCACGGGATTGCAAGACAAGCCAGGAGTCATGAACTTCCCCAGTAAAGGGGGAGGCAGAGTAGAATAACTTCATAGAGAACAACAGGATGGGGATTTTTTACATTTTATCCCAAGAAGAGGAAGTTCAAGGTCTCTGCACTTACCATCAAACTTCTTGTATCGGGAACTAAACATGGTTTGTAAGTGATTGCTAAGCTCTACGACAGCATTTCTGAAGTCGTGTTTACTTTGCTGACCGTACTTCTCCTCCATTTCTTGAGAGCAGCATGTGTAGCCTTGCGAGCAGACTTTCAAGTGGTCACCTGAAAAGCAGAGAAGAAAATATCCCAAGTTAAAAGGATTCTCTATGCAAGGGCAAAGACACTGGCTTGCAAGGACCTGCAGCATCATCTCCTCCCAAGGAGACCCTCCCTCGCTGCAAATGCAGGACCAGTATCTGGCCTAACAAAACCTGATTCCATAGAGGAACTCTAGAGCAACACATGTGAACACCCTGCCTTGCCTTTCTGCAAGAACATTAAAAAGTATCTTATTTATTCACTTAATAAATGGAATAAACAGATACTCATCTTGCACAGTGCAATTTGAAGAACCAGCAGATTGACCTGTATATACTATGTTATCTTCCACAAAGATTTTGCTGAGAATTTTAATTACTTCTAATTCATTCAGTTAATACACAACACAGTATCAATGGCAATGGTTCTTTTGGTACAGATAAATCCTTTTTTCTTCACCACCTCACCTCCAGTTATCACAGGAGAAATAATCTCTCTCGGAAGCACATTATCATAGATATTAAAATCTATTTGTTCTATGCAAGAGCTCATGAAAAAGCTCTGTATTTACCAGCTCCTCATTTTACAGTTTTCTGACATAATCCTGGGAAAAACTCAGTGTTTGTTTTTGGAGAATTCAAACAGATTTTTTTTCCTTCACCCTGAAAGAAAACTCTCTCCTAAAAGTCACCTGGCTCAATCTAGCTTGGTGAGAGCAAGCAAAGTGCTTCAGTATCTACCATAGCTCCATTTCAGAATTTCACAGACAATCTGGACACAGGACCTGACCTCATATAATCTGCTTTGAGAGCATCTCATTGCAATGTAAGATGAAGCTGACCTTGTCTAGCACCACCAGTGAAATGCTGCTGGTGAGTTTTGTGGCCCAAGACAAATTCTTTTCATAGGAACCCTCAGCCCCAGCTTCTACGACAGGTCCCACAATGCAGCACCATCACAGGCAGGTTTGTTGATGCTAAAGCCATTCAAACTTGAGCAAACCGTGCAAATCTTTGTCAATGCTGAAGATATGATCAAAACAAGCAGTTAACGATGAGAAAATCATCCTTCCAAGTGAGATGGTATTTCAAAAGACAGAGTCTAGGTGTAAGCTGCTGCCTTGTATTTCACGCCCCATTGCCAAACCTTATCCTTCATCCCAAGGAAGCAGATGGAGCAGCAAAGGCTCCTCCCTACATGCTCACACCCTGGCAGCAACCAACAACCTCCAACCAGAGGTTCAGAGACTCAGCGACTCACGTCAAGAGCTAAAAGGACTTGTCAGCCCCCCTCTTCACAACAGGCCGGGAACCATGCACTTACTGAGGAGCCATCCTACCTGCTGGAGCATCGAACGCGGTCTAGAGAAAAAGCAGGTTTTGCATGGTGCAAAACATAGCCTGCCTGTGACTAATGCAAGCAGTTGCTGCTCTGCCTGCCTTGTGTAATATCTCGTAACAACGTCATTTGCCCAGCATCACTTTGCTGGGCAAATGCTGGGCACAGAACCTTTGCATCACTTTCTCACCCAGAAATATTAGTATCTCTCCTTTCAGACACTGAAAAACCATTAAAAAATATATTATTATATATAGATAAATATTTATATAAATAATTCCCAAGAACCTCCTCTCCTAAATCTACTTTGATTTTGCACTACAGGGTTTGTTTGTTTTCCCTGGCATTAGAGAGAGACCTTGACCGAAAGATAATGCTGCCACAGCTAATTTATTGCACAAGACCATCCACTGCTTTAGAGTTACAGAAAGCTCAAAGTCTGTTATGGGAAGCAGCACAGCTTAGGCACAGCCTTCAGAAAACACAGCAAAATCTTGCTGTCTCCTTACAGATACATTTTTCTTCCATGGAGCCTGTTTCTTTGCATCTCAGAGAAGGAGCATTAATGGGTGCAAGCACCGAGGGATGCAGCTCCATTTAGCTTGATAAGTCATTTAAAAGGCAGAAATAGGCATGTCCAGGATTTTTGGATCCTGCCCACCAAACCCATCCCAAAAGAAAGTGTCCGAGTGCTACCGCTCTATTTCACTTTGAATCTCTTTGCTCTGCTTCCAATACAGGACTAAGGCTCTTTGACACAACATGAAACAAACTGCAGCGAAATGATAATTACAGCTAGAGCGATAGTTTTGTGGCATCAAAACAATTTCAAAAGTCTTGAAACAGTTGTGTTTTTTTCAAAGTTTCTTATGGATCAGGCGTATGTTAGAAATATTTTACCTCAGATGCACTTCATGATTTCAGTACCATTTTCCATGACGTATGCCTGTGTTTGGTGGTTATAACGCACATACTCACCATTCTTTTGTGCTGGAGGGGTAAAGCTCTACCTTACTTGGCAAATTCAAACCTACTGATAGTGGGATTTCTTTTCCTAGTTATACTTTGAAGATGCTCCTGAAATTGTCCACAGATGCCCTTGGAACCCTAAAACAGTGCTTTTAACAACTCCTACAATTTATTTATTATAAAAAAATAAACCCCCAATATATTTCACAAAAGCAAGTAATATTTTTGTATCTATTTATACTTGTAAACTAAATTTACCACCCCCCTAACATTACACAGTAAAATCATTTTTCTTTGATTCCCCTCATCCCAGATTTGCAAAGTGCCTCCTTGGGACACACATGCAAAGCTGAGCAAGGAGAACACTACTGATAGTAAATCAAGCTTGAACAGATCCCAGTTGGTTGATCATTAAGAAATTACGCTCCAAAATGCAACTCAGACATTCAAAAATGAATGACCAAGCAATCTAATTATGGAAGATATTTCTCAGTCATGCCAGCACTATGTGGTCTTGGCTTGTGATCAAGAATTAGCTCTGTCTGGGGCTGAGGACCTCTGGCTACTCAGTCCCAATCGTAGAAGGATGCACTGTATTATCCGGCATTAAAAAACAAAAAAGCAAAACAAAAAAGCCACAACCACCAAACAAACAAAACCAATCACCAAATAAAAAGGTTTAGGGCTGTGACCTGCCTTTCTTGCAGTTTTCTTACACCACAGTAGGAGATACCAATAGAAAGTCACTGGAAGACACTGTGGGCCCCTGTTTCCCCATGGGGAAAGTTGTCCACATCCCTGAGAGTATATCCTCACTTGAGCAAAGCAACAGGCACTGACACAGTTACCATGAAATCTCATGTTTAGCCTTCTGTTCAGTCAGCTGGCAGAGCTGATCCGTTCAGTATCCATCCATGGGACTCATCCCACCCCTGAATTTGCAGGGAGAACAACGCAACATGCCAGCATCCCACTGCCTGCTTGGGTGGTGGATCCATCACAGGGCTCTTCAGCAAGCGGCTGCCGTGTTGGAAACTGCTTACACCTCCACAGACAGACCCCAAAGAACAGCGTTATCAGACAACAGCTTCAAAACACAACAGTGGTACAACCATGGTGTGCAGGGGGATGAAGATGGTGAAGCTTGGAAAGCAGGCACTGCCAGCTGTCCCTGTGAGCATGGACCAGCTACACACACAGAAAACACCGACCTAGAGACAAGACCAAAGACAACACTCTTCATCTTTCCAGCTGGCAGTGAACTCCTCTAAGGAAAACGAGTGAAAAGCGTAGCTCTAATGTTTACGTATGTTATGCAAAGAACACTCATGGTGTGCACTCGCTGTAGAGGACACATTCGGCAATAATTATTTCACAAGCTAAAACTCATCAAACAATGCCCATACAAGGCAACTCTTCATCTACTGTTGAGTGTTAAAGACTCAGCAGCTTTTGTAATTTATCACCATGTGAGCACAGAAAAAAAATAAAACTCTGCCACAGCTTCCTTTCAAGTTAGGTTTTTTATTGAATTGTTTGGCAGAGCATGCAATCATCACGTTGGGAGCTGCATGGCAAAAAGAGCTTAAGTAGCACAGAAAGACTCCAAATATCTACCACATATGCACACCATTGCTGCAGCTAGTCCTGGATTTGCAGCAGATCTTTCCCATGGACCGTTGCAGCAAGACTATTTTATATTACATATGGATGTAGAGAGAGAAATAAGGGACAAAATTACAAAAGAAGCTTGCTCTTTGGCTAGTTAACAGCACACCTCTGGGGAACGAGGAGGTGGTTTAAAGATAGAAATGCAATGGTACATGATGTTACCATCTGTACATCCAAGGAAATGTGCTCAGAAAGGTAATCTTGCAAACTTATGATTTAAACCATTACAGAAACACCACATTTAGCAGACTCCAGGCACACAGAGTTTCTTCCAAATCAAGTAACTATTTTGCAATGTGTTGGAAAACAAGTTTTCATCAAATGAGTAAGTGTGCAGCACAAACTAGGGGGCTCCATGATCTTGACAAGCAGTTCCCTTCACCAAACAGTTTTCCAAGACCTTCTCAAAATGTTGTTTCTGGACGTCTAACATGCCTTCCCAGCCTGCTTCTCCTCACCTGGACCAAGTTCATACTCTGAGCTGCAGAATTAGCTGAACTTTCAGGAGTGGTTTGCTAGGAGGAGAGGGGTGGCGGGGTGGTAATTCCTTTAAGACACTCCCGCACACAGTCTAGCCCTTCATTGCAGCTTGGTGAACCAGCCAAAAGCAGTTTATGGTCTGAGATGTTACTGTTGGACTTTGCTCCCACGTGAGAAAACAGGCTGGGGTAAGCTGGGCTGGTGAAGAACGGGAGGGTGAGCGGGGGCCACCATTTCGGCCTCGCGCTCTGCTCTGCCTCTTCCCTCCAGCACACATCGGCTTGTGTCATCTTTAGAAGAGCTTTATGACTTCCTCTGAACCAACTACCAAAGGAATCCTGGACTGTAATGCTGGGCTCTAATCCGATTTCACACTAGACTTGCCTTCTAATTATCACAGAATATTAGGCTTCCACCCATCATATATAATTGACATGCTACCGAGGCTTTACAAAACCCCCAACAAAGATGACAAGAAACACTAGCATCACTCTTGAGCACAGCTCCGCTGCTCCGGCCCCACGTTAATAAGGGGTGAGAAGAAGAAAGAAAAGCACGAGCTTGTGATCGACTCCAGCAGAGTCATTGAGACAGACAAGGCTGCCGAACCATCCACCCAATCCGATCACCTTTAATTGTACCCAAAAATACCCAGACCTGCTGTTTTCCTGGCTACAAAAAGCGCTGGGGATGCTCAGCACCCGCAGGAATGGCCCATGAGCTCTCACCCATCTGCAATGGTGTTGCCATAACTCTTATGGGCTCTTGTCACAACCCACAGCCACAACAGTCCCTGTACCCCAAGGCAAGGCTGGGTCACTCTCAGCACTGCTCATACTGCTTCTAGATATTTGCTAATGAAGAGCACTACAGAAATGCAGATAGCATCTTGGCATATAAATATTTCCAGGTGAAATTACACTAAGCTGCAAACACCAAAGCGAGGGAAAAAGTGACCTTACTGCCTCTCCCCAGGCTGTCCTACACACACGCTGCTAAAACACGTGTGTTTTGCTGGGTGTAAGTGGCAAACTTGAATTCTCAGTTGATGGCTCTTATCAGAGAGCTTCTTTTTCACCAAGCCGTCGGTCCTCTCTGCTTGCTTTAAAGGGGTGCTGCCGTGGGACTTGTGTTTATTTTACTGGGGAGATGGTCACCCACCAGGAAGGAAGATGTGCAAAACAGCCTTGATGTCCTGCTAATGGAGGTGATGCCCCCACCAAGGGCAGAGAAGTTTCTAAGCTCGCATCCTGCAAACGATCCAGCACTGCTGGTACCCTCTGGTCAGAGCAGCTCAGACCGAGTTGGGACATTCAGAGCTGTACCTCCTCCCATGATCCCAGCCCAAACCACTATTTCGACTGCACGCTTCCAGAAGTGCTTTGTGCAGCCTCCTCCCTACATCTACCACCACCAGACACAGATTACACACGGCATTTCCAATATGAATCGTTTCCCATTCTGAAGACCACCATCATGCAACCAGAGTCAGCTTTCCTTTCTTCTCTCCTCAAACACTTGCAATTCCCCTTGGGATCTCAAACCCGAAAAGCACCAGAAGAGAGAACGAGCACCCCACGTACCCGAACCCAGGTCCTCACTGTGAAGACTGGCAACCAGCATCGTCCTCCAGCCACAGAAGCCCTGGTCCTGGATTCAACCATAACAGATGCACGTCCCCACCTGCACCCCTTTTTTCCAGCCCCCCGGGTGGTTTTAGCCCAGCAGACAACCTCACTCGCAGTCAGCTCCCAATGCTGACTGGTAGGATTATGGAAGTACCGCAATTTGGCAGCGTGTGCCAGCATGCAGCACTTTTAACACCCCACTCAATTAGCAACCGTTTTATATAAACGGTTTATTTGCCTTATTAACGTTGAAGCCACTTGTTTCCCCTGTGCTTCCACTTAGGTTATTAATCAATGTGCGTTTCAGTTTTTTGCTGATCACTCTAACGGTACAGAAAATTCCCCAGACTCAGAGAAAGCTTATAATACTGATTTTTTTTTTTTTCTTTTTGCAAACTTGTCAAGCAGTCAAAATACACTCTTTGATACACACACCAAAGCCCTTTCACCTATGCTTAACAACAGTGAACTATTTTCAGTCGAGCTTTACTGCATCTGTTAACTCAGCTGCTAATCCATCTTGCAGGCGCGGGGAACGCCAGCGCACACAATACCTCAGTGACATACCTCCCTTCAACACAACAAATAATCCTAATTATTTCCATAGCGTGTACCTACAGTTACTTAAAATACCATACACAACCAAGGTCTGTCTGGCTTCTACTTTTCCATTTTGCTTTGTTGACAGCTCCGGGTTCCCAAATTTAGTGCCAAGAGGGTCAGGGACCGAAGAGAACAAGAGAGATTTATATCCATGTGTGTACATTAAGCCAAACGCACATTAGGAACCTTAATTTTCTTCTGGAAAGAGCAACTTAGGACACAAAAAGAGCTCTTGCCTTCCACCCGTCCAAGTCCAAGTTACTACCACAAAGCTCCTCTTTGGGCTGATGATGGAGCCTGGGCCCTGAAGGAACGAGTCTGGGCAAATGGTCCATTGAGGCCAACCAGAGTGATTTTGGGACATCCCTCCAGGGCAGGGGCAGATCAGAAGAGCACTTCCCACACTCCTAACACAGCTCTTGAGCCCCAAAGAGAAGACAAAGACCCCCTTCCCCTCTCCAGGGCACCCTGGACAAGCATCACCAGTCAACCCAGGTCGCCTCCTGCCCAGCTCTCATGTTGAGGTTGGGCAAGGGAGAGGTTCAGGTGGACATCCCCAAGAACCAAACCTCAAAACTCTCTAGAGCACATCTGAGCCCAGGACTGTGCCCTTTGCAGGTGATGTCCAAGCGAGAAGTAGGCAGGATCTCACCTCCAGCAGGGTTTTAAGAGTCCGTTTAAAGTTAAAACCTACTCACTTGAGGGAAAAAAATACCATCGCTGTTTCATTTCCACAGCGCAACCAACAATTTCCTTCCCAACAGGGTGGCCCAAATACTGTGAGTTTTTACACCCTGGAAAAATACGCCATGATAGAGCACGCTTTCATTCCAACAAACAGGATATTGAGTCAATTAGTGGCACACCAAACACAAACCAGACAGATGAAGATAATGCATTTCTACAAACATCAAAAGAGAAAGAAACCACACAAAGACCTGAATATACAAATAAGGCAAGGAAAAAAAATACTACATAATTAAACTTATTATTTAAGCAAGCCTGGAGAGTAAAATAGCTCTGGCTAACAAGAGGATTCTCCCTGGCTCTAGCTAAGATAACAACCTTCAATGAAAACCAAGAGTTGTTTCTTAATTAAAAAAACAAAACCAAAAAACCCTACTTGACATTGCTGAGTGAGAACTTGGGAAATGCAAATTCTCCTTATTACCACTGAATTCTTTAGGCGTGAAACAGTTTTCATAACATGTCTCTGCCTACCTGCCTGAAGTGGGAGGTGTTACACAACAGACAAGTTATGCTGAAAATTATCTTTGTTCTTTTCCACTTCTCTGGTGAGGAGGACAGACAGACAAGGTGTATAAGAGACCCACTGCCGGGACAGCTGAGACAGGTAGTGCCCATGTCCCTCCAGTGGCCACCAAAGAGCAGCTGGAAAGCCTAACACTTGAAGACAGTAGTTCTGGGTATATATAAAAATTTAAGTCAATTAAAAACCAAAAATCCCCCTGCATATAGCCGGTGATCAGGCTTCACAATTCAACAGAATCCAGTAGATTTTACAAGAATAACCCAAAAAAAACCCACAAGTACAAAAAATAAAAAGAGAGAGAATCCATTGGAAACAGGAGATACACAGAATTACTGGAGTCTCAGGCACCAGGAACAGTAAATAGAAGAGATCTGGCTTGGAAACACTTTCTTTGTGAGACTTCTCATTTATTCCCTCAAATTCCCCATTAAGAGGGCAAAACAAATCCAGAAAACCTGCCTGTTTGTTGTTGTTTTGTATGTTTGTTTTTGAGGGGTTTTTTGTTTGTTTGTTTTTTTCTCCCCCATAAAGCTTTGGGGCTATTTGCCAAAAAAGCAGCTCTAACCAATACAGATTCTGCCACAAACGCTGTCGTTCGACCTGTAATATTTCTCCTTCTTAACAGCATTTTCCTTTTCCACTTCCAGCCCCCATCCCCATGCGCTGCCCAGACCCCGCACCGGGCACCCCCCGGGATGCTCACCAGCTCGGGAAGGCACCACACACAGGCAGGCAAACACTTCTCCAGTATTTCCCCCCCCTCCCCATCTTTCCTTTTCGAACTCGGCCAATTCCAGCGTCAATGCACAAAACCACGTTTCAGAGCCGCACAGTAGTTTCTTGTGAGATGCACCCAGGCTCACCTACTCGTGCCAGCGGATCGGTCATCGGCTGGCAAGTCCCAGATTTGGCAGTAGATGAACCTCGAAAGCTCCAGCAATGTTTTGAGGTCATGCAGCCCCAGTGATTCTGGGGCTGGTACAAATTGTATTCTGGTATAAATGACCAAAACAAAATCCAAAAAAGGTGTTCAGGGCTTCGTGGAGTCACTCTGTCTGATAAAGGTCTCTCCAGCTGAGCGCTGCGCGACCATGGAAAGCGGCAATAATCCCAAATGGTGGCACCAGCACATTTCAAGGCAAGGACCACGGTCCTGATGTGTTGGTACCATGTCCATGCAGTCAGCTCTCCAAACATGCCACCTTTCCAATGTCTCCAGCTACACAGGGGCTTGACAGAACTAAAGTTTTCCTGCTTGCAAAACCAAAACCAAGCATGCACCATCACACAAAGCGGCCATTGCCACCTGTTAAAAATGCACCAACAGGAATAAAAGTACTAAAGGCACGTGAACTGGCAGCTATGACCCCAACAAAAATTTTAAAAAGGCCCAAAACCTAAAGATGTTTTTAATTCCTTACATAAGAAACAAAGCTCGTGAAATTTAGCCACAATTTCCTGTTTTCGACTTAAAATAAAAATTTTTAAAAAACACCCTGGGCTTTATACAAACAGCATTCTATAAACTGGAACACGAGAGATGTTAATTAACTTCCAGAGAGATTAATTCCCTATTGTGGGATCCAAAATAGGCACTGAGGAACCTGCTGCACTTCTGAGACCAACTTCACACCAAAGGGAAGGAAAGGGGGAAAAATAAACCAAACCAAAACACCAAGCTGCAAACAATTCCATTGAAAGGCAGTGTACAAACACACCCCAATATCTGGAAATTGGCAGGGTGATGTTTTTCATCCATAAGGACATGCTCCTTCACCCTGCCTTGAGTGGCTTGGGCAGGGAGGACAGTAAGCAGCATGCAGAGAGGCTCAGCAGAGAGCCAGGACAAGGGCCACTCAGAAGTCCTAGGTGACACGGACAGAAGGTTTACTTTTGCTCCCCTTGCTTTGACAGAACAACCCATGCAACTCCAAGCAGCTGCCAAGGGCACTTCCCACCCTGCAAAGGCAGCTCAGACTTTGGACCAGAGCATCAACTCCTCCTCTCCTTCCCTCCTGCTGCCCTGTGTGCCACCAGCCACCCACACCGCAGCACCCAGTGCCACCTGTCCCCAGGGTCCTCGTTCGGGGTGGGAGTAAAACTGAGCTACAGTTCTGCACCGAGGAGAAATACTCTATTTTCTCAATTTGCAAGAATATTGCTTGTTTGGGCTTTTTTTTTTAGGGCAGGAGTTACGACTGCTGGTAATTGAAACTATAAACAAGAAAAGATGGAAAGCTTTTAGAGTTCAGGTATAGCAAAGTCCAGCTATGATCTAAGAGTTGAGTCATGCTAGGAAATCAGACACCTTCTCCTGCCTCTGCACAACCCATGCCCGAGTCCCACCTGCCCTTGTCAGGGTGCTGCCAGCCCAGAGGGTCCTGCTGGTACCCAGGGCACCAAAGGTCCCTCCATCCTCTGTTTGGGCCACATGCAAACTTCACTTCCTTGCAGGCAGAGACAAATCTTCCCCAAAACACAGAAACACAATGTCATTATTGCTTTTAGTCTGGCCACCCAGCTCCCTCGGGTCCCACTTAATGTACGGGCAGCTCCAGCCAGTGTTTCACATCACTTTGGCTCGCTGAGGACCAACCCCAAGTGCCTTCACACCCCAAAACCCCTGTTATTCAAGCCAAGGGATACACACCATGGCCTTTCTGCAAGACCTAAGTAACCAGCCTGACCTGCAAGGAGAGGTAAGGTCCCCAAAGCACGTCTAACAGCATCACACTATTTCTCAAACTCACTGGTACACAAAGTCCTTCAATGAAAGGCCTCATACCAGCCTTAGCTCAGCCCCAGGAGGAGGGTTCAGCAGGTTGGCGACATCAGCTCCCTGTACAAAGCAACAGTTGTGCAACACCAGCAAAAACAGAGCCCAGGCATGGTGAGAATCAGTCACTTGTAGGAAGTTTCCCACCACCTAGAGAAATATTTGCTCCAACAGCCTTGAAGTCTTTATGGAAGAACTTTTTTTTCTTTTTTCCCCTCTTTGCCATTCACTATTTTCCATTTCTCCACACAGCAACCAAGCCAACCAAACCCCCCCAAGTCCCCCAACAAATAGACCCCAACTATGAGACCTTCCCCTCGTAGAACAGGTCTGCTCCCCACATGGCCACATCCTGCTGCCCCTCGCAGGAATGGGGCAGACAATTAGCCTTAATCCTCGTTAGTTCTGCACGTTTCCTTTAAATCCTGTTACCGCATTCCTCCGTGCACTGGAGCGCGGCTCAGCCGGCCTCCGCCGCGGCGGTGACGGTGACCCCGCGGTGCCTCCCGGCTCCTGACCTGCCAGAGCCACACGGTCCCAAGGGCTACAACGCTCCCGGACTCATCTATCTTCACTGATTAGCTCTTAATCAGGAAGGAAGATGTGAACCAAGGGTGCAGATGAAAAGAGAAAGGGGGGGAGGGGTTAAATAGGGAAAAAAAAATTCCTTCAAGCAAAGGTTCCCCTTTGCTGCTTTAGGAGACAACTACAAAAACTTCATCCAAAAGCAGCGTTTGAAGTCTAGCTACTTTCATATTTATAACGTTTGAGTCACTCCAGAAAACCTCCGCCAAAGCAGACTGAGTTGGACTACTACATACATTTATTTTGGAAGTTTATCCAAGCCTTTGGTTAAAGATAAACAACGTGCCTGGATGTGAGAGAACATCAGAGCCGAGCTGCGGGAGCAGCAGGGAGCTTCCACCCCCTTTGATAGCACCAAGGCACGAGATGGTATCAGCACGACCCAAAATGTACTTACTCCTTCCTGGGGAGGCACAGCAGAAGCACTGGGAAGCCATTGCTTGTCCTTGGGAGGCATTCTTGCCGTACTAATGCTATGCAAAGGATTCAGCTTAGAAACCTCAGGCACAATCAAGGCATTTAGACCTGACTCATTAACGGCCAACAGTTAATAGAATGGAGCTATAATTCCTCTGTCCGGCGCTCAGAGGTGTTTCAACCAAATCTGTAAAAAATATATACATTACAGCTGCTCCACCGATCTGTTACTGAAGGTAGGAAGCAGCTTCCAGTCCAAAACACCCTAAAAGCCAAAAGTAAAACCAGACTTTATCAGGTCTCTGCTGCTTCCCAAAGCCAATAAGTGCATCAGTATTCCTAAACCTATTTCCAACAGGGACACAGAGGAAAAAAAAGCAGTGGTCATTAACTTGTCGTAACGCTCACTGTTCTTTAACACGCCCAAGGAAAACCCTCCACAAAACTTGTACAGAGCGTAATTCTCTCAAGAGCAGCACCTGCATGTCAAGATTACAAATTAGTCTTTGCAGCCTGACATCCCCCTTTCAATTTAAAGTTGAAAGCAGCAACAACACACCAAAAAACAGGCTCCGTCTTGGGAAAAGCCAATCTGAAAACACACGGTTAACATATTGCCAAATTTGAGAGACACCCCAAAAGAGCAACAATGCGAACTTTTGGGACTTCAAATAAACAAATTTGAGCTAATCAGTCTGGAAGGTCTGTTTTCTATTTGTGGCTTTGGGTTTGCTGTTTTATGTTTCTTTTTTTGTCTTCGCTGTTTGTTTGCTTTCAATTACCCGGGCCCCTCCTCATCCCAGCCTCTAAAGCTCCCTGTGCCAGCCGGCAGGCAGCAACACACCATTGTCATGCAACTGCAAATGGGAGCTGGAGGATGCTCCTTCTTCAAAAACCCACCGGTTTTGCACTCAAATGAGCTGGTTTTGGTGTGTCCACCCCAAGGCAAGGCTAAGGCATTGGCAGTTTGGCATCCTCTCCTCTGGAGCGGGGACTGTTTGCTGTTTCACAGGTCATCAGGAGGTAGCAAGCAAAGCTTACCAGATGTGGGTTTTATCACCTCAAGTGGAACTACTACTTTTCTTTATGGGAACCCTGGTTTTTAAGGTTTTATCAGATCACTGCCATCACAAAAGCTTCACTTACATGCTCAAAAGCTCCTATAAAACCTCTAGTTCAAGGTTTATTTGGTCTAGGTGGTTTTCAACTTGGAGGAATGACTTGCAGACACAAGTAATTTGTCCCATAAGCTCCAGCTGACCAGGCGTTCATTGCGCTTGAACCGCGTCTCCCTTCTGAGCAAAATTCCATCAACTCACTGACCAAAAGATGTTCTTTTAAGAATATTTTTAAAAGAGAGAAAAAAAAAAAAGACCTTGCAGCAAAAAGGAAGTTTCAATTACTTTGTGAAATCAAGCAGAAAAATTAAGATCCAAGCAAACTTTATTAGCTCTGACAAGCAAATGCTGATGCTTTTGTTTCCGATGTGTGCAAAACTTTTATTAAGAAGGGGGAGGTGTGTGTGTGTGTGTGTTTTGGGGTTTGCTTTTCTCGCCCCCCCCCCCCCACTTTTTAAGCCACAGAAATATGCATTTTTTTTAAACAACGTGCTTTGCTACAACTGGGTTTTGTAAAGATATCCAAAAGAAGGAACAGGCACAGAGCTATCACAAAGCAGCTGATTCTTCTCTAAGCATCCACCAACATTTCCATGTGTCAATAGTACTTCACAACCACATTCATCTATGTAAAAGCCCACATTAATAAGCCCTTTCCCTGCCTGCAGAGCTTGCCAAGCACAGTAACAGCCCAGATAACTTAAGAATTTAGAGCAGGTTAAGAGACTCCAAAAAATGATACACAAAAGGCCAGATTTTCAAATGCATTTCACATCCACGCTCTTTTTTTCCCCCCAAGGTAGTTTGGCTCTTATGAAGTATTTCATATTCGGTTTGTGGTCTGGGGACAACTGTAAAGGTCCATGGAAACACACACACAGGCAGTGGTCTAACGCAGGCACTGCAGGGGGCTGTTGGTCCCCCTGGAAGTTAATTTTCTGAAGGCTCGCAAACTAAGACAGTTCAGGAGAGCTCCACTGCCCACTGCCCTGCTCAGCCCCACACAGCTCCTGCTGAATAAACCATCTCCTTCGCCAGAAACCCCCACCAGCTACCAGCTCCCCAAGGCTGCAGGGCTGCAAGTTGATGGAACAGGTATTTTTCCCTGCTGCTCAAGGACCAAAAAGTCTCATTTGCTTAGAAAATAAAATTCAGTCCAAGAGAAAGTCCTGGGCAGACATAAATGAGACTTCAGTTATAAGCGGAAAGTTTTCCACAAGACTTTTTCACGGAAACACAGAGACCATTCTGGCACCAAAGGGAAGGCAAAGCACCCGCACTGCTCCATGCTTCCAGCTCCATGGTTGTCCCCCCCAGTTTCGCTCAATGCAAAGCCCTCTCCACAGCCTCTCCCAGTTTTGGGCCAAATATTTCGTCCAGGAATTCCCACTGCAGAACAGTTTTTCCAGAACAGGAGTCTGGAGGAGCCACTACCATCAACCCAGAGATGCTTTTCCAGAGCATCACAGCCACAATTCAACGTTGAGTTGATCTGCAGGAACCTGCACTTCATCTCACTACACACATGCACGCTGCAAACACCCAGCAAAGCAGCAGGTTGTGGCACATTGCATTTTTCAGCCTTGCCCACAAAAGCATGCAAAGGCTTTTCTTGCTTCATCAGTGACCCCAGCACTGCTGCCAGCCCCTCGATCCAGCCTTCCTGGGAGGGAACCACGGGTGATGCTGCTCTGCCCCACGTCTTCCCCCTGCTCACAACTGTAGAAACAATTTCCCAATTTCAGCTGGAGCAGAAAGAGGCACCAATTAAAGGGGGTTCAGAAATAATTAGCTCGCATCAATCTGATGCAAACCAGGGTTGGGGAAACAAGCCCAGATGAAGGGCTCTAGGAGGGACAGCCAGCAGAGCTTGATCTCCCAGCATCTCTTGCATTGGAGCTGGAGGACCAAGGCATGCCCAAGGGCTTCCCAGCTCACCCGCTCCCACACACAGAGCTACCAGGGACTGGCAGGACACACTATGGGCACTTGTAAAGCCATCAGAAGAAAGGCTGCACGGGCAATTAATGAGCAATCTGTGTATATGATATTGTGGGTGGAAAAAAAAATAAAATCATATGCTCCTGTCTGCAGCAGCTCACCACAATTTGATAGGACTTTCCAATTTTAAAGGTTAAAAAACTCACACCATGTGTTACTGCAAAAGGCAGGAAAGAACACATTGCTCAAAGGGGATGCCAAGCACTGAAAATAAGTAGGTGGGTCAGATTTAAATCTAAACAGGTCCACAGCACATCCATCCTAGGGCCACTGTTTATAGGCAGAGAAAGGCAACTTTATACACAAAGATCACACACTAGTGGTTCCTGGCTGTTCCCAGGAAGAAAAGCTGCTTTTCAGCTGAACTTTCTGAGAACTGTTCATGTAAGTAAGTCAAACCTCCAAAAACGCACACGGCTGAGCCTGAAACATCACATTGAGAAAGGCAAATAAGCAGCACAACAGGAGACTGGGGAAGTCCAGTGCCAAAAACCCAAGGTACAACTTTCCCAAAACCTTTGAAATGCCCCTGAAATTGGGCCACGATGCACAGCTAGGAGCCAGGGAGGGAAGAGAGAAACTGGGGGTGGAAATCCTTCCTCCAGCAAGTGGCACAGCCCTGGGCTTAGCACCCCTGGAAAAAAAATAGGGGGGGGGGGCAAGCAGACTACTTTCCAGGCCTTGGAGAAGCAAGGAGGCACCAACCCCAGCTCTGCCTCACCCCGGGCACAGCAGGCAGGACACCCACCAGGAGATGACATGGTGGCAGAGCCTGATCCATCCTCACCCGGGGACATTATTGCAAGCAGCGGCACTGGGACAGGAATGCAGCCCCCCAGCACCGGTGACAGTCTGAACCATCACCAACACCTCCCACGTCTCAGCTTTATCTCCCATTGAACAAGCCACCTCTGAGCTAAGACTACGGCTGAGTTTGTAAATAAGATTTTCACCTGAAAAATGTGCTTTTAAGCCTTTGCCTGCTACTCCCACCAAGCTTTACTTTTTTTTTTTTTTTTTTTTAAACAGCCTGGGCATCTGTTGCAGAAGCCACCCAGCTCACACAAGCAAAGCACTGTGCTCAGCCAGCAAAACGCGACCTATGTCCAAAAACCCATCCCGCTGCTGGAACAGACTCCCAATGTATTCCCCAGGCCTGGGATCAGCAGCCTGCCAGTATTTGTGGAAAAGGCGAGGCTGAGTAGTTTAATCTACCCTGGAAGAGGCAAGGCAGAATGGGTGGGAGAGAGGGGAGAAAGGATTAAGATAGGGGTATCACAGAATTAAAAATTCCTCCTTCGCCCCCCTCCAGGACACCCTATCTACCCCCCTCCCCTCCACAGCTGTGAACACCAGCCTTATCTGCCAGCAGGTTCACATGGGCACTCCTCCTCCTTCCATTAGCATAGATAAATCTCAGCATCTTTTCAACAATTTGCAAGCCAGCTTCCACACCACCAAGTTAGAGCAAAATCCTCCCAGGAGGCACAGCAGCACCCCAGATGAAGGATGCGACTGCAGAGGACAACCGCCCACAGGGAGCACAGGAGGCCACTTCAGCCTTTAAAACAATCCTTTTGGTTTTTCTACCCTTCTCTCAAACGCGTTTAATTGCATGGGGAGAGCAACGCCTCAGTGAGGAGCCAGCAGTGGCAGCTGCAGCAGGAACGGGGCTGCACTGCCCTGCACAGGAACACCGCGTCTCTCCTTCCCACATCTGAGGTGGCTTTGTCCACCCCACACGTTGTGTGGCTCACGCTGTCTGTGCAAGACAAACCACCCAGGCCCTGCCTCTACTTTTGCCAAAACCCTTCCCTAGCCTAGAAAGGGGCTCGAAGCTTGAACGTCCCCTGCAGCCACCAGCAGACCCTACACCCATCCAGGCAGGCCTCCTCCCCTCCAGCCAATGCAGGGTCACATTTTCTTTGGTATTTTGGAAGAAGCAAGTTTGGGAGGTCTCAAGCCTGGGTATCACAGAGACTTTCTGCCTGCAGACCCAAATTTTGATCCCTCTCATGCACAGCAGCTGGGCTTGTGCGAACAGCTGCCCCAGCACCGTGCCCTCCGCTTCAGCAGGGCGGAAAAACAAGATGCTTTCAGCCAGGAGTGTTATCAGATCAGGGGACAATCACATCCAGGATTTACTGGTGGGCACTGAATGGGTTTATTTTGTCTTTTTAAGCATGGCCCTGAGCAACCTACGGGGAGAAGTGAGTGCCAACAGGACCTTTACCTCCCAGGTGGTACCATCCAAAACCCACCGACAGGAAGGTAATCAGCCCCCAGCATGCTATGAGCCCCAGGGAAAGGATGGTCAATTATAAGGATGGCAGGCATTTACCAGTTGTGTAACTCCTTCCCAAGCAGGGAGAAGGGTTCCCACTCTCCCTGCTGCCACTGCAGCACCATCTCAGCACCCTCAACTAGCAAAAACACTATAAAAAATTGGGGGAGAGACGGGCAGTCCCCACAGCAGACAGGCACGAAGCAACGTGTGCAGGGCCGAGACAAGGCTTTGTCACAGGGGCTGCCACCAGTGGCATTCCCACGTGGGCTGGGTGTCTCCAGTGGGTGACTGGGCTGTGACCAGAGCAGCTTCCCACCGTGAGGATGAGCCTGTTCTGCAGATGCACCGGATAAAAGAGGCCAAGAAGCACAGCACCAAAGTGGTGAGGGGCCACGCTGGTTCACATCCACATGGCCGGGGCACAATCAAAGGGATAAACACAAGAACAAGGCAAAGAGCACATGGAGGGGAAAAAAACAGGAGCCAGCACCTCTCCCACGAGAGCCCAAGTGCTGACCATGACCAGGTTCTGCATACTTCCAGTGTAGACAGACATCAGCATTTCTGCCCACAAGTCAAGACTTTCCTTATTTTAAACTCCTTTTTTTTTTTTTTTTTTTAAGGAGAAAAAAAAAAAATAATAAAAAAAACACTCTCCCATCCTTCAACACCAAAGGGAGAGGCAGGGACAAAAGTCCAAGCTGATACTGAAGCCTCGAAGCTTCACCAGATCCCCCATGTAAGAACATTTTAAAGACTGCCGCAGGCTTCGGAACTGCCCCCCTCCTGCTCTGATGCTATTTTCAAACAATGACATTTTTTCCAAAACAAAGCGTTTTGCAATCCTTGAGCAATCCTTTCCTTTTCCAATAAAAAAAGTGAAATTCTCTTCGTTCTCTGCCGGTCGAGACGCACAACCACAGGCACAACCACCATCTGCAAATCCACCCACCCCACAGACGGCCACGTCAGAGCCCTCTCCGCGGGCTCCTGTGCTGGGCTGGCACCAGGCAGGTCTTGCTGCACCATGAGCTGCTTGCAGACAATTGAGGAAAAGTTAAAATTTAACTTGAAACTCTTACCCTAAACAGCTTGACTTGCCTTCTGAACCTAGCTCCTGGAATTGAGGGATTTCACTTAATCTATTTAACTTCCAAGTGCGCTTGTCCTGCTGTAACTTGTCTCCTCAAAAAGAAATTGCTTAACGTCTCAGAATATTAAAATATATATATTACCGAAAAGCCATAGAGCCAAAGATGACCTATTTCTCACAGCAATACAAATATTTCCAGGTCCTAACGAAGGCACAGGAAAAGTAGCCCTACATCAAAATGTAACTGAAGCCAATAGAGAGATTTGCGCTGAAATAAATTAATATGAATCAAATCCCAAGAAAGCGGATTTCATGGCACAATCCTCCTATGTTAACTGCCCGGTAGCCTCCCAAACTGCCAGTCCAAAGGCAACATACAGTAAAATTTACATTCTGTGGTCACTCGAACACACATCTGGTGCAAAGGCTCGCACTTGAAAATAAAAACCCATTGAAAACATTTCTGGAAGTGCTCCATAGTTTAAAAACAACACCCAGGAACTAACTGGGACTGAGCAATTTAATCCCAGAAGACATATGGGTGGCTCCATTGCACATCCCCAGACACAGCTGGGAGAACACAAGGGGTTAAAACTCACCGTGGGGCTCATGCAACAGGAGCACGAAGGGTCTATTTAAAAAGAAGAATCAGAAATAAGGAATTTTGCCAGTTTTTACCCCTGATAAATCCGCATTCCAGTCTGTCAGCTATCTTGTTATCCCCAGAGCTGCTGAAGTGTCTTTGGCTGTAACTATGCATGACTCCGGCTTTGAGTAATGGAAATAAAGTATGTGTGTTGCGACTGCAGCGTTCCTTTCCCAACCCCAGAAAAAGAAAAATGCAAAGCGGGAGGAGATCCTACAGCAGCACAGGGATTTTGTACGGATAAGTCGGAAAGCCACTTGCACCCTACACAGGCTGCCCACCCCACCAAACCTGCCTGGGGAAGGATGCCTAGAAGTTTTAAAGGAGATGCCAAGTTTTAGCCCAATACGGCAGTTTTTTATTGTCTGCAATAACAAACAAACAAATACTCTTTCAGATTCACAAGTCCAGTTTAGCTGGCAATTCATACGCGGCAAACATTTGGAAGCAGTATTGTAAAATTAAACAAAGCTATCATTTACAGGAAACCCTGCCTCGAGTACAAATTATAGAGTTGTTAAGTTTATCTGGCAATGCCTTGCCCCTGAGTGCTATATAATTATTCCTAAATCTTTCAGGAAAGAATGCAAATATTTTAAAGCCGTAATTCATTGACAAAGAGGAAGTCTCATTTAACCTTTTGTGCATATTTTGATACCTAGGAATTAACCCCTACTCGCCACAACTATTTTTCAGTATCCCATCGAGCTGGCTGGTTGGCAAGCGGACTCATCCCTGGTTTCGGGCCGACCCGGAACACCAGGCTCTCCCGGCATCCTCACCCACTCACAGACAGTGTTTTCAAAGCAGCTTTGGGTCTGTTTTGGAGCAGAACCGTGCCACCCCGGCTGCTCCCCGCGCAGGAGCCTTCCCGGTAAGGGAGGTATCAGGCTGCTGAAAAGACTGGCTGTTCTGGCAGGGGTTACGGCAAAAAAGTGGTATAAAGGAGCCTTTAATAAAGGACGGAGCTGAGTTACACAGGGTTTTCTAGCTAGGTGCCTGCCACCGGGATCTCCGCGACCCTTTGGCAGGCCAGATGCAACAGGGCAGAAACAGCCCTTCAAGCCTCCTCTATCCACCACGCCACAGCTCTCCAGCCAGTCCCAATTAACTCACGCTAATTAGCAGAAGCCACGTGTCCCAGAGCAGTGTTACCCTCCCCAGCCCAAGAAAAAAAAAAGAGTTCTGTTTTGCAAAGGAGAAGGTCAACTCATCCTCTGCCCAGGCTCTCCCTCCAGCAGCTGAACCCTTAAGCTACCACTGGCAGCAAATGACTTGGGGTATGTTTCTAAAGAAACAGTCACTTGTAGCCAAAGGGGAGAGGGTGTGCGTCCCCTGGGACGGGCAAGTGGCATTTGCAAAGCCACACACGCAGCCCGCCACCCTCCTGCCCAGCGGGGACCGTCCTGTGCCAGCCATGGCTCTGCCATCAGGGCTGCTCCAAAACCATAATGCACCCACCGTTAAGCTAAAAAGGAATAAAAAAACAAAAACAAAACAAACAACAAAAAATACCCCCCCCCCCCAAAGAAAAAAAAAAAACAAAACACCCACACGAACACCACACAACAAAAGGCACACAACCTTACCTTTTCAAAAGGTAGTGCTCACGCTATTGATTTTTCCTCCCAATGCCATTATTTATTTAATAAGAGCTCAGCGGCGGGTGTGATTCCCCGGCACGACCCGGCACCGCTGCGCAGATGGCGGGATGCTGCAAGATGCTGCGAGGAGGCAGGTGCTGGCAGCATGTCCTACGGCAACAGCACCATCCACAGCTCCTCAGACATGGGAAGCAAACACATACTGTACCAAGGTTAGGCTGCAGCAGTTAATCCAGTAGTTTTGTATACATGAATAATACCCATGATGTATGCTGTCACAGATTAGTGTTTCTGATGCAGTGGATCTCAGAGGCAAAAGGACCTGTTATCTTCCTCCCAGTGGAAGCAGGTCAGCGGATTCCCTTCCTTGCCAATAGCTAAAACCAAGAGTTTAGTACAAAGATAAGCGCAGTACTGAGAAATCACCCAAAATGGATTCAAAACCAACTCTAAGATGCTATGATGCTCCAAACCACTACCTGGGTCTTTCAGAAGCTGCCCCGGTGATACAAGTCCCCTTCGCTTCCTCTCCTTTGCAATGAGAAGTTGTGAGCTTTCTTCCACGCCTGGAGCCAGGGAAGGGAGGCCAGGCCAGGCTTAAAGCCCTCACACCCGCTTGGGGGGCAGGAGCATGTAAAACCAAACAGCAAGTGCTTGCACTAGAAGAAAGCAATCTCATTATCAGAGCTAATGAAAGCAAACCACAATTATTATGTAAACAGCACTGAATCATTAGCAGATGCTATCAAAGCCATTTTTCCCCCCACCAAGAAGAAAAGCATACAGTTCTATGGCACCTTCAGCTCCATCTCCAAACCGAGCCAAAACTCAGGAGGAAGCCTGTTTGTTTTCCTCCAGTCCAAACCAAACCAGTGGCACCACCGCTCTGGCCTCTGATCTGTACGCTGGCCACTTGCTCCCGGTGCCTCTGCCCTGGCAGGGGGACATTGTCACTGATGTATCGACAACCCGTCCTGCACCCTGTGCTCCACAACCTGCCAGCCACCACACTTTAGAAACCCAAAGGTTGGCAGGTGGGAAAAAACAACCACCAAAAAAATCTGCCCCATACTACACAGAGAAAAGGTAAAGTGCTCCTGGGTGACCACACATCTGGTAAGGGAATTGCTCTCCATCAGACTTATAACTGTGCTGGTTTCTTTGATTACATAAATGCCCTGTCCTCCCATGGGAATGGCCAAGGAAAGCCAGGGAGGGTGCAGAAGGTTACTTTCCCCCCCCTTATTGCTATTATGCAAAGTCCCTTCCTATCACAAATTTCTTTCCAATAGCACCCAGTGGAGCTGGGTGAAGCTGCTTGCTCTTTCATCTTCCCGAGGACAAAGTTACCTTTAAAACAAACAAGCAAGCTCCCTTGTAAAGGGGATACTGCCAGCCAGTTGACTATAAAGACACTCCAGCAAGATCCTCATGTTTGTAGGAAAAGCAAAAAGCTGCATTTTAGCCCAGTAAAAATCCTGGCTCCTCCTTTATGTTCCAAGATTGCTGAATCAAAACCGGCTCTGCTCTTCAAAAAGAGGAGAGTACAAAGCAAAAAGTTTGTATTAAAACCCATGTAATCTTTTTAAAACACCGTTATTAGAACCTGCAGCACCAGCCAAGAATAATTTATCACCTCCTGTCATCGCAGCCTGCAACACAGAGCTTTTTATACCGAAGTGTCAATGCTACCCAGCTAAAGCCCCAGCTCATAATTTCTTAAAGCTGGCCCTCTGCTGCCTGCAAATCCCCAAAACTCCGAGGATTTGGGGGTCCGGAGCACTGCTGCTCCTCCATCAGAGATGCTGCGAGGGGACCGGCCACACCGGGTGATGTGACCCAGCACCGCACATCCAGCACAAGCTCCCCGGGAACTACACAGCATCACAGTGCTTCAATGTGGGAGAATATTATATGTCAACATAGGTAAACAATTCACTGATGGTTATTTCGGCTTCCTTCAAAAGGAAAGTCAACAGGCCGTAAAGGTTTTAACCACTTTTCCCAACGTGAGCCTGCCCCTTCGAGGGACGTACCACAAGGTGCCTGGTTTTCACAAGGCGAGCGGTCAGAGCCCTCTGAAAACCAGACACCCTGACATTTGGGGTTTTCCTGTGAAGTTGTCACTCTAACACACCCCAAATCACCAGTAATTTCTAGAATGGCACTACAAACCACAAGAGGTTAAACTGAATGCACATTACTTAAACTAACCTAAGTGTGACCCCTGGAAAGGAACAGCTATTGGATGTTGTGGTTCTGTAGAAACTCAATTACCAAAGCCAATTTCCTATAAGCATTTAAAAAAAAAAAAAAAAAGGGAGAAAGAAAAAAAAAGAAAGGCAGCAACAATGCTGACAATGTGTAAGGGGCACATATTTTCACCTCCTGAAAGCTGCAGCCTCGCCTGTATAAGAGCAGTTCCTATTCCCACAAAAATGTTGAAACATATTTTAAACATTTCGTCATTGTTTGCTCCCATCTGAATTTGCTTAAAATCCAGACAATTCTCAGCTTCTAAACTGGAAACAGTAAGAGAAATACTCTTTCAAAATCCTTTGCTCAGGGCAGCTTCTCTCTGCTGACCATGTACCTTTCCTACACCAAAACCAGGAGTGAGAAGTCCCTCACATATGTCCAAGTCCATCAACCACCAACTGCATAAACCACTGAATATACAAGTAGAACGACTGCAAACAAACTTTTTTTTTTTTCTTAAAAGATGAACAACAACAAAAAGTATTCATAAGAGTGCTTTCTGGGGGCGGGCAAGAGGAGAAATTAGATACTGCTTGGGAAAGAGGCACTACAACTCTAATTTCACATTAAAATCAATATTGGGCAGCCCTTAAAGGCTGATCCCACCCAGTGCATACCCCTCCATACACTTTTCAAGCATCATCTCCACCGTACTTTGCCCCTGAGGTGATGCTCTTGGGGACCACCAGCCCTTCCCCATCCCACCCTTCTTGCCATGCGACACGAGACATGCTAGACCACAAGGCACAAATCAGTGGGGAAGACGCCTGCACCAGCCATGGCTGTTTGCAAACAGGAAAGCCATCCTAAGGAAACCATCGTAGCCACAGCATCACCGGGGCAAAGCCTGGTGACATCCCACGTGGCTGCCACCAGCCCCACACACAAAGCCCCTGACACCTCCTCACCGGCTCCCCTCTTCCCAGCACACTGCTTTTATCCAAGTGCCTTTCCCGGACCAGAGGTTTGCAAACAAGAAAATCCCCCAGAACAAACATGGTGCTCCAGCTGCAGCCTCCGCAGGGCTGCACAGCCAAAGAAAAATACAGACAGCCCAAAAATCTCTGCTAGAAAGGCAAAATAGTTTCATGAAACACTAAGGAAAAGTCTTTAACAAACCAGGAAGCAGGGTTACAACAAAGTCATTCTCTTCTAATTAAAATGCTTGGCAATTAAAAAAAAAATACAAGCAGTAGCTTTCTTCCTGGGATGCACAAACCCCAGCTGACCGTACAAACTGCCCCTTCCAGGGCACTGGAGCTGTTTGCTGCAGGGCATCTTGGACCACACAAGGTAATTTAGGGAGCAAGGGGGAAATTTAAGAGTTTTCCTGGGCCCTTGCATTGCTTAGCAATGGGAGAAGGAAGTTATCTTCATAATCTCAAAAGAAAGAGAAAGCCGGAGGAATTTGAGGAATGTGAGGAGGTTATTGCCCTGGAGACGGGGCTGGCAGCCGGCTCTCAGCCCAGGCCGCCGGGGAGGAGACACACACCCTGACCCCCTCAGCTAACAAGAATGTCCTTGCCAAAAAATAAAAGGCAATTAATCAGGTCCCAGAGGGTCGCTACTCTTCTGGAAGGAGGTGAAGGATGGGATAGTGCTGCCCAAACCTGCAGTGAGGAGATGTGAAGGATTGAGCCCATACAACTCAACACACACATAGGTACATCCGTAGCACTCCTCTACTTATCAGGGGAACAGCTAAGGGAATGGAGGTGAGAACAAGTCTGACACCTCTCAAGAAGCACTGGCATTCCTCCTCCATCCGCACAGACTCTGGGGTGCCCCCAGGGTGGGCAACCCATTGCACATCACCATGATGGTGGGGTCTGCATGAGCCAACACCACAGTGCAGGCTGAGAGGATGGACACCACCATCCCAAATAACCTGGAACTCTTCCAGCCTCCTGACAAAGGTCCCAGCCTTGCTGGCCAGGTGCCACCTGCATATCCAAGACAGAAGATGTGGGACCTTGACACTTGACCTTGACTACCAAGACAGTGTGGGACCTTGTCCCGTCAGAACCATCTCACACCTCCTGCTCCCATGCAGCTGTGATGCTTCAGCCTGAACCTCACAGGTCCACCAGTACCAAGGATAAATACCACAGCTGAAGGGAGAGGCAGAGACCCGAGGCAAACCCAGCGCCTCGCTGCCACGCTGGCCTTGCTCCGGTGCCATTTCAGTGAGAATAAAAAGCCTGTTGACATATGAAAGCCACAGAAAATCTCCCTGAAACTACAAAACAGTACTGAAAACATTGTGCAGCTCTGGCCTTCTGCACAATGTACACACTTCAATTCAGCCTTTTAAAAAACAGCTACATGTCTAAGGAAACATCTGATAATTAAGGCAATTTTAACAATAGATAATAATTTGACTATGAATTGCATGGAATGTAATGACTGCTTATTCTGGCAGAAAAAACAGAACTTTCTATGAAGTGTCTGCCAAGGAAAATGATACTCCCACTCAGCCCGGACCACTGCGAGCAGTTGCTGCTAACCACATGCTTCACGCTGCCGGCTGCTAAGACACGGCACACTGCTGCAGTCGAACAAAACCCCGCGCTGCAGGTTTACAGGGAGAAAGCAGAGTCCCAGGCAAGCAGCGGCCAGAGCCGTCAGTCAGTCAGGAGCCACCACCGGGTCTCACCAACATTCACCAAGCCAGCCGGCCACCAGCGCCGGCCACCCGGCTGCTCGATGATGCTCTGCGGGTGACTTGCACCCTGCCAGCTCCCCCCTCCCGCTGTTTCCAGTTGCTAAATGACATTAGAAGCAGCTAAAAATACTTCAAGCGATTCTCTCATTTACTTTTCCATGTCAGCACTTGCGTTTGCCACAAGGATGTTCTCTGATGGTCAATTCCCCACCCGCGGGTGGTCAACCACCGTGCCCACCAAGGACCACTGCCTTCGCTGGACAAGAGCCACTGCAAACAGCTGCAGCTGGTGGCCAGGTAGCTACACACCTTGAAACAACTGGCGAGGAGTACCAGGCATTATCTGGTACTTCTCACATCCCCGAAATCCCAGGAGCTGTCTTGTGCAAACGGACTGCAACAGGCTCAGCAGTGCCAGACAACACAAGTAACACAGACCTGGACGAGATCCAGAAACCATTTCTCAGTTGGAACAGGCCGCACGGAAGAGCAGCACATGAAAAACTGAGAAAGCATTTGCTGAAGTTTATATGTAAACCAGCAGTGCCAACAAGGCAGCCTTCCCAACCAACCCAGGTGGCACACCTGGGTGATGCATTGGTGACGGCACCCAGCTGGCAACCATCAACATGACTGAGACGAGTGAGCAGCAGGACATCAGGGCACACAAACAAAGTTACTTTGGGCAAAATCCCATTAGTCCAAAATCAAGGGCCAAGCGATTTCCCCTGTCATGGTGAAATAATCATTCTTCATAGCTCCTGACAAATAAATGTAGCTATTGGTTTAAATACAAAGATTACAGCGAGCATCTTTACTAAGACTGAACACAGAGTGCTTGCACCCAGCTCCCTGCAAAGGCTCCAGGCCCGCTCTGTGCTCCCCAACAGGGGAACTTTCCCTCAAGCCTGTCCCCATACCACCACAAAATCAGGAGAGCAGTGCCAGTCACAGTCAGGTATATACACTTCTGCAGGAAATTCACAGGTTAATAATGCTTTCCACAAATAGGCAAGTCTGGGTTCCCCCCCACACACACCTTTTCAATCCAGGAAAAGAAACATCTATTTCTTCCAATTAGCAGGAAAAGGGAAGGAATTTCCATCCATTTAACACCTGAGGGCAAGAAGAAGCCTCTTGAAAGAAACGTTGGGGTATTTTGTTTTTAAATCACAGCCACCTACTGTGGGTCTCCACATGCAACTGACACTCGATCACTTTGCATTTCCTTCTGCAGCCACACCAGGCCAACCAGTGTAAGTGGCCCCTGCAGATGGTCACTCCCAGGGAGTCCTGCTCCATCACCACCACAGCCCTGAGACACCTGGGGGTTCAATAAGGAACAACACTTCCCAGGTAGCTTTTGAACAAAGTGAGTCGCTACAGGCTGTAGCACCGAGACCTTCCCCAGATGTGCCCTTTCCTTAGGAAACTTTTAAAGTAATCTTAAAACCAGTTACAGGCTGGTGCTCTTCCCAATCCACCTACTATCTAGGCATTATCAAGAGTCAAGTTTCACAAACCCTCTACATCAGCTCTACGCAAGCACTGATCTCTCCAGCAACAGCAGCAAGATTGCATCTCACCATTGCCATGTGCTTTGCAACATTTACATCACAGGGCTATAGGTGCAGAAGCTATTAGAGATCACTCAAATACAAGGCAGTACTGAAGGACTACGACTTACAAACAGCTTCTACGCAGATTTACAGGAGCAGTATCTCTTTACACCTCTAACACCAAGTTAACATGCAAGTACAAATAACACATTATATACCTCTTACCAAGCAAGCAATGAGTTGATCAGCTGCGCGCTTTTCAGAAATGCTTATGTACTTCAGCAAGGTATCATCGCCCATTTATGCGTACTCTAATTAGGTCCTAAACTTGTCCAAAACAAATATTATATTGAGCTCCTGGGTAATTATGGACAAGGAACAGCCTTTTAAAATGTAACTGAAATAGTAGTGATAGAGATAAAAAGATTGCTTGAATAGGCATTTCCCTGAAAGAGAAAAAAAAAAAAGCTGGACACATCTAGTGCTCCAGAAGAACATGAATGTGGCAAAAAAATCCTCATGAGATGCTGCTAATCCCCCAAACAGCCCCCATGTCCGTGCAGTGAGGGTGAGCTTCACTTGCTGCCTCCCAGCCGGTGCAGGGGCACAGCTGCCCACGCTGCCGCGCTGCTTCCCTTCCACAAAGCATTTTGTACGATCGTTAATCCCTGCTCGGACTGCAAGGAAGTCACTACACTTACAGAAACTGATTTACCACAGCTTTCAGGACACCTTTTTGGAAAGGCGCTAGGAAGTTTCTGTCTGTACACTGTGATCTAAAGCAATTCTGTAAGAGAGTGGGAGAAAAAAGCACAATCCACCAAACTGGTACAAAAATCCAAAGAAGTATTTGATGGACTTCGGACCTGAGTTCATGCCAGTAATAACCACATTTCCTACATTATCCCATCATCATCAAAGCCTGCTGAACCCTCTGGCGAGCAGAGAGGTACTACCAAGCAGAAATCACCAGTTGCCACCATCAGCCCAGTGGGATACTCTTCCAAACACACAGCTCTTTCCCACACATGTTTATCTCGTTCCCACTGATTAGCCAGGCTCCCAGGCAACTGCCTTCCCAATTCACTCACCCAGCTGAAGGACAACACTCTGCTATCACCTGAAACACCAACTGAAATCAAAGGTTTGGCAAGTGACTCATGTTTTGAGACACAATACACACCACAGACTTTTCACCCTGGTGTCAGACTTCAGCCTCCAGCGTTATCACGGGTGGCATTTCCCACCCAGCTCACAGCACACTGTTCTCTGTGTTGACCCTGCAAAGCCACTGGCAGGTGAAGCAGCACACACTCAGAAAGTTAAAAACCAGGAGTGGGACAAGCGGTTCCCATCTCCATATACCAACTGAGCAGCACAAGAGGGGATCCAGAGCCTACAAACAGTGACACACACACCAAAACCACGTGCATTTGCCAGGGGAATGTGAAACTGCAGTAGGTGTAGCACCCCACTCCAGGTTTAATTTTAAGTGCAGTCACACTTGAGGTACACCACACTTTAAAGCTATACACAGGGCATCTCCTTTAAAGACTGCCACCATCCTCTCCAAAACACCCTGCAGAGCAGGATGACATTTAAAACATAAGTTTGCAAGACCTGTTGCTTTCCAAGCGAGGCCAGACAGACTCCCCGCACCCCTGGAACAGCAACATAACCCAGCCAGTATTTTCAGCGTGTCATTGCGGAAAGCCCTCCTTTTGTCAAATAATCTTACCTTGCTCATCACATTTCTCTGACCCCTCATTTCAAAAGCACAGGGTCAAACCAACAACTGCTTTAAAGCCTCAAATGGAAGCCCTGTCATCATGACCTACTCCCAAGATCCTCCAAAGCCCACCAAGTCATTTTGAACAACAATATATGAAATAAGGACTGGGTCAAACCTTCCAGACATAGGAGGAATCCTGTTCACGTGCTAATCCTACACCGAGGAGGGCTGGACCCAAATCAAATCCAAGCCTATTTATTAGAGACCATTTTACGAAGCAGGGAGGGTAAAGAGGAGAGAGTATTTTAACTGCAACCAGTCAGACGTTTCTCATTAAAATATTTCTTGGGGAAGTAAACGGACCAGCAATTTTATTCAAACAGATGTAGGCTAAGCGTATATCATTAGTCTGACCATATAAAAGCACAACCGACTGAAATCATTTTAGTTTTGTCGGTGAAAAGGATAATGTATGCATATCTGGAGGGCACACCAATGGTAAAGATTACCCCCAGCTTCTATCTTAGCCATCTAAAGGTATTTACTCGGGGTCTGTCTGTGTTGTGACAGTGTCCTAGACTGAAATGAATGCCTCTAACACTCCACATTTTTGAGCCATTCAGTCATGCATTTTTGTTATTGTTGAAAGTAGTGCAAAATTGCAGTGCATGAGCTGGAGTCCTTGGTGGTCTCCGAGGATTCCAGCTAAAAAGGCACTTCCTTTGTTCCGCGGAGAATGCGGTCCAGTAGGTCATTCAGAAGGGGAAATAAAAGCAGCGGCCCTGGGAGGGAGATGAAGGATGAAACAAAAAGAATAAAATGTTTTGGGTGTGAGTACATTAGCTACCATTTCCTACTGCTGCCGGCTGTGAGCACTCCGGTCCCCTGGATGCACAAGTACCTCCGGACGAAGGTGGAGGGAAGAAAGAAAGAAAGAAGGAAAAGAACAGATAAACCGCTCCTCCGTCCCCTCGCCAGCAGGCCGCCGGGAGAGCGGCACCTGGGGCGGGACGGGGCCGCCCGCCGCCGGGGCGAAAGGCAGCCCAAGGGCAGGCAGCGCCCGCCCCGCCGCCGCGCAAACCGCCGGGGAGCGGAGCCGGCAACAGGCGCGGTCCCGCCCGCTACCCCGGCACGGCGGGGCCGAGCGCGCCGGGCTCCGGGCTGCCGCGCCGGGATAGGCACCGAGCCGCGGGGAGGAGAACCGAGCCGAGTGCCGGGAGCCCAGCCGGGCAGCGCGCCCCGCTCCGCGCCGTGCCCCGCGCTGCGGGGGGAGCCGCGCCGGGGAGAGCCGGGCGCGCAGCCGGGACCCCGCCGGCCCGGGCCGAGCACGGACAAAGGCGGCGGCGACGACCGCGACTCACCGCTGATCTCGTGGCTGGGCGCTTCGCTCTGGCTGAAGCCCTTGGCGGCGTAGAGTCTCCGCACTTCAGAGCAACTTTTGGCGCGGGGCTCGGCGGCCAGCAGCAGCGGCAGGCTGAGGGCGGCTAAAGTGCAGAGGAGGGGCGGCAGGCAGCCGCGCCGCCGCGGCATGGTGCGGGCGGGCAGGGGCCGCCGGGGCCGGGGGAGAACGCCCCGAGGCCGGAGCCGGCCCTCCGCCGAGCCTGCCCCGCCGCGCCGCGCAGAAGCCGCGCCCGCCGCCGTGCACCCCGCTCCGCTGCGGCTCCGCTCCGCTGGCCCGGCGTGCGGCGGCGCTCTGCAAACTTGGCCCGGCAGGAAGCACATGGGGTGGTGAAGGAGGAGGAGGAGGAGGAGGGAGGCGGGGAGGGCGTCAGCCAAGCAGGATCGCGCAGGGCCGGGACAAGCCTCTGCAGCCCCCGCGAAAATCGGGAGCTGGGATCCGCCCGCCCAGCGAGGCGGAGCGGAGGCCGGGGCTGCCCGCCCCCTCCGCCGCCGGCCTGGCCCCAAGCGGGCGCCCCCTCCTCGGGACGCGCCCCGCTGTGCCCGCCGCCTGCGGGGAGCCCGGCCCGGGACCGCCGCCCCAGGCTCTGCCCGCAGCCATGGCCCCGCCAGCTCGGGGACTCCGAGCTCTCCGCCTCCCTGCAAGGCTGGCCCCAGCCTGGAGCCGGGGCTGAGCATCCCCCGGCCGTGGGGAGTTCCCACCTGGCATCCAGGCTCCCATCCATTCCCCACTCTGAAGTGCCCCACAAGGGAAAGAGAAATTCCCTAGTAGTGGTTGGAAAGGGCTGGGGTGGCTGTTCTTCCTTAGCTGGAGCTGTGGATTGTTCCGCTCTGCTCCAGGTGTAATAGGTTCACTGAGCTGATGAATTTTGACATCGCTGTGACAAGTTTGAACTACGTGCATGAAAGACTCGTCAAAACTGTTTTTTTACACTGATTTTCTGTTTCCAAGAGTTCGACAAGGCAGAGGCCTCAGGAACACAGACACCAAAATGCTCCAGCCACCTTTCCTCCTTCAAACCTTGGCCCAGCACACAGACACATGCACAAATGTACACAAGCCACGCTAGAACCTTGGACCAGGGATTTCTGCCCAACGATTACTACTTGCTTTTGTTTACTGAAAATCACAGAAATGGTACTACAAGAATGACAGGCGCTGTCAGAATTTCACGGAGCTGTAATGTCACTTAAAGGGTCTGCTTAAGGAGACTTTGTTCGCTGTCTGGCATGGTGAGGTCTCGGTGTCCATGTCCCAGGGTGTGGATACTGTGCTGGCAGCTCTGTCCTGCTGCAGCATCTGTATGTCTGTGCCCAGTGCCTTGTCTTGGCATGGTGTAATTTGCCCCATGATGGTGTAATGGCCTGGCAATAGCACTGTTTAAATACATGTGCAGTGGTTTACATTCAATATGCTCCTTTATTATTCTCATTTCTCTCATTGCTGCATTGGGGAAGGACAGACTGAAACAAAAGCAGAGGAAGTTGCCAGCTTCACCCCCTTGCTCTCAAGCTTTTGTCAGCGAAACGCCGGGTGGGTTGAGAGAAAAAGACCCTCTATTCATTTCCCTGTCGAGAGAGCGCTGACAGCAAAGCACAGCCACACTGCCCCACCAAGCACTTCTCATGGGAACAAGAGGTTCGTTCAGCTCTGAGCGTTCTGGGGGCGATGCCGGCAGCTCACCACAGCCCTAGGGCAGCACAGGCTGCCGCAGTCGAGGAATTACACCAAAAGCAACAGAAAGCGCTGTCTGTTACCACAGCCCAGCCTGGGCCGGCCGATGGAGAGGTCCCTGCTGCGGCAGGGCTTCCCCTCCAGCAGGGATGCAGGGAGCATCCCCCGCCTGCACGGGAAAAGGGCCAAGGCGTGCCAGGGGCCACAGCTGGAATTTGCTTTATCATGGTTTAAAAAGTCTCCCGGGGCAAGTCCAGCCACCCTGCTGGAAAGGGGTGGAGGGATCTCAGCCACCCTGCCATCCGCTGGGGCCACTCACACCGAGCTGGTGAGACAAGCCAGGCCAGAAGTTCTCATGAAGTTATAAAGTGTCCTGAGAGAGAATAATCCTCTAGGATCTGGCCCTGCAATGTATGACTGAGTTCTGGTTTTCAAAGCACTACCTCACCCTCCCAGCCTTTATTTGAAGAGACAATGTGAATTTTAAAGAGAACTCAGCAGGGAGCACTGCATTTTTTATTCCAAAGTGAGAGAGAAAACGAGAGTGAGAAAGTCTGTGGGGTTAGAGACAGCTTGCCATTTGTTGTTTCTCATAATCCCTTACCTCGGCAGGATTTAAGAAACGTCCTGAAAAAACACGGAGGGTTTTGTCGAATACTTGATCAAGTAGTTAAATCAAAGGCTGCAGCAAGACAATGGGACTGCCTGAAATTTTTCATGAAAAACTTTTTTTCTAAAGGAATGGGAAAGCAGCCTCTCTCAAAATGGAAATTTGTCTCTGAGTTTTTCCCCTTATCCAATGTTTTCTCCAATCTGGCAGAACCTCCCCAGCCCCCTCACCCAAAACTGCTTCAGCAGTTCCCCTTCCCCACTTGTCTCCCTTTCCCAGGAGAAAATAAAATGGAGAAAAGCAGATGGGAAAACTTGTGGTTTAGTTTTAAAAATACATTGAAGCTCTTTTACAGGGCAAAAACTTCTGACTTCCAGCCTCCCCCCAAATTCTCCTCTCTCCCCATTAGTTATTTCTGTCCCCAGAGTCAGTGTCTCTTCTCCAGCCCTAGAAGATATGTGGAGGCCTGCCCTGGTGGCACAGGATGGTCCTGGATGCTGGGGCTGGTGTCCCCATCTCGTCTCCCTGCTCAGGGAGCTGAGCCCACGCTGCCTGCAGGGCTTCTGGACCCGTCTCTGCTCTGCCCACTCACAGACTCACCTGTGAGCCTCCTCTGCTATTTGGGGGGAACTCCAACGTATCCCACTGGTGTGTGCACCCCTGGTCTGGGCAGAGCTGGCTGTGGTGGGGACCAGCTGGTGCAGCTGTCACTGTCCCTGGTGCAGGAGACAGAGACAAGGTGACATCACGTGCATTGCATCTGCACCCAGCCTCTTCCAGCATATGCCACAGGCCTTGCACAACTTGGCATTTCAAATTTCCATCATCTCATTTAGTGGAAAAGTTGCAGCTTGCCAGCTTGTTGGAGAAAAGGAAAGATAGGAAAGGAGAAACAAGAGGAGACCCAGCCTGCTCCCCTGTGCTGCCTCTCCTCTTCAGCACAGGCCATGCTGCTCCTGCCTGAGCCTTCATCCACACGATGAAGTTGCATCGGTTTAATTAAAACCACTTTGAATCTGCTCTAGAGGAGCTGGCAGAAACCCTTCATGGGGGTGCAGTTAAATCAGTATAAATCTTACCAGTATCAACCAAGTCCATGCTGGTGATGTATCGGCTTACACTAAAAATCAATAACAGTAATTCCTACCTGCACAGGATTTGCTGGATTGATTTGAACTTCAGGTTGGTGGGAGCAGGGCATTCCTCTTGCACCGACAAATTCTGGCAGCAGAGAGGAATGCCAAGCCCAGCAGTGGTACCGATTACATCCAAAAATCCCACTGGGGTCCTACAATGGCTTAAGCTTTTGGTTCAGTTTAATTCTGGTACTGGCCAGAGTTCTGCTGCAGCCCTTTGGTGTTTCCAGTCATCTATCAGGGAATTTACTGGGGGGTTGTACTCAGATAAAGATTTCAGATGTAGCCCTTTAGGAAAACCTGGCTGAATGCAATCCTTGGGCTGGCTATCATTAAGTATGATTAAATCCTACACTCTGGCAGGAAAGCCTGGGCCACAAGGAGTTTAGAAAGTGTTGAAAGGGAACTGGACAGGCATGTCTTCCCAGCTACAGCTCATCAGCAGGAGACGGTTCATTGTAAACCCGAACCAGGCGCGTTCGCTCTCCTGCAGCAGAGCGGTCGGGCTGGAGCAAAGAAGGCTCGAGTGGTAACAGTTTCCTTTGATAAAACCCCAAATGCCACAAATTGGGTTGTGTTTGATCCAGAGCATCTGTCACAAGGATGGGGGGATTCTGCTAGTTGCAAAATGTTGCTCTGAATCTGGGTTTCGGATGTCAACGGCTTGATATTTCAAGGCAAGTAGATCCGGTGTTTCAGCATGGGCTGATGTCTCCATTTATTTTTATCACTTATTTTTATCCTAGGGCTCCTTCTGCATGTCCAGCAAACAGAAACCTCCCACAGTAACTGCTTGGCTCTGGGGTAAGGGGGGGTTACCTCCTCATTGCCTTCTGCAAGAAGGGGCAATGCTGGTCGGGCTCTGCCGCGACAGGGCACGAGGTGCTGAGCACACTTCCCGGAGCAATCTGAACTGATGGAAAGGCGCTAAGAGCGCAGGAGGGAACAGGCTACGGGCGAGGGCAACAAGGTGGGCATGCAATGAAGCTGCTGTAAAGGCTTCACTCAGCCTCCTGTATCTGAACTGGCTTGCCATGCAAGGGGCTTGCTGTGCAGAGCTCAACACCATCTCCATTTTAGAGAATGCAAGTGCTTGTCTCTCCCCCAGCAGGACAAGAAGTTGTCCCAGCTCTGTCCCCAGACAGCACAGGAAGGAGACTTGGGGACACGCAGCCTTGAAGGGCAGAGGAATGCACTCACTTTCACAGATTTTCATGCCTGTACATCCCAGCTCTCCCAGAAATGACTGTGTGGCAGATGGCTCTGACGTGTAGCACACTCACACCCAGCGGATAAAAATATTCTCCAACAGATTCCCAGCAAGCAAACGTCAGTCACCATCATTCCAGAGCTGGCCACGGCTTCTTCTCCTCCCCGCTGCCCCACCGCGGGGACACAAAGAACGTCCCTGGGCTGTGTCTCCCCAATGGCTGCCACACGGCTCACCGCACTGATGCTGGAAGCTGGGCTGGCAACCTGGATCCTCACCGGCTCATCCACATCCCTTCGCACAGCCCAGCATCCCCAGGGATGTATCCCCGTCCTCCCTGCCCCGGGTGGTCGTGCATCCTGTGCTGGTGTTGGCTTCCCGACACGGCTGGCTGCTGCTGGGAAGGCTGGGTGGCAGGATGGGACCCTGCGGGGACCCTGCGTCTGCCCCACACAGGCCTTTCTCGGTGTGAATTACAGCCATGACGTTTAATTCTCCATCCACACTCGCATAATCTTCTTACAGACATGAAAGGGGGCGGGAGTGCACGGAGCGGGGCGGGGTGGGAGGGAGCAGCAGTTGGAGGATGGGGAGAAGATGAATAGCATAATTTGGGGATGACAGAGGCAACAAACCCACAAGTCGTTCCTGCATTTCCATCCCTTCCAAGCGGCAATCCCTTGATCAGCCCTCCCCCAGGCGCTCTGGGCTATATTTACAGTAGGCATCACCCCCCCTTTTAAGAGTTGGTTCGGTACTGGTGCCAGCCTGGCATGGGGTGGGCACTGGCAGGACAGGGGCAGAGTGAGGTTTGTGGGTGCTGGGAGCGGTGGCCTGGCCAGCCCACACACTCCAGCCTGTCCACTCGGGTTAGTCTCATGCATTAAACGTGCGGTCTCCCACTCCAAAGATAAGCACATCACCCAGCTGATGGGTTCAGAGAAGCCCGGAGCTGCAGAGATTAGGACAGGAAAAAGCTTCAGATACTTGATGCCTCCCTCCCTGGCCTGGCAGGACCAACTTTGTGCTGACCCCTCTCTCCTTGTTCTCAAAATCCCTCCTTGATCAAGACTGCACAGCCTGTCCCAGCCACCGACTCAGGATCTTATTGCACAAAAGCATTTCTTAATGGCCAACCTAAAACCCTCTGGCCACAGTTCAAACCCGATATTTATTTTTGCCTATCTCCTGTACACAAACATACCCTGCTCTTGGCAGGCCCTGGAGCTCTTGGCAAACATGACCAGCACGACATGGCTGGAGATGGCCTTGGCTGATGTTGGTGGCCTTGCTGGCCATGTGGCCTTGGTCCTTGTAGACCTGGGGCAGAGGGCAACAATCCCAAGTGCTGTCTGGACCACAAGGAAATAGTGTCCTACCATGGAAAGGGGAGAGTGGGACAGAGACATGTTCAGAGAAGCAGATAACCCAGCCCATTGGCACTGCTTAAAAATGAGTAATATCTACATGTTACCTGAGCTCCCTCATGCCAGCTAAAAACCCATGGAGCAGGGCCAGGGGAAAAGGGAGCGCATTGCTCTGCAGTTGTCAGCAAGATCATCCTGGTCCCCTCCGATGCCAGGAATCACCATTAATGGTATTTTCTCCTTCGGGGTGGGAGGCTGGTTTTCACCAGCAGCGCTGGTGCTGTGCTGCAGGTCAAGCTGTGCTTGCCCAGGGATGGAGCCGCACTGTGATGGTCAGCAGAGAGGTCAGAGTTGGTTCCTTAGGGCCTGGGATGATCAGTGAGAGTTTGACAGGGAGAGATCCTAATTGCTGCACCCAGCACTTCATCTAGGGCCTTTCATTCGCCTCAAAGCACTTCCACTCGGGCACCGGTCCAGCCAGCACTTCGTTTGTAGACATCTGCCTCACTACAGCAGGGCTGCGCATCAGTGCCTTTGAGGATTTCGTTAGCGGATGAGAGAAGAAGTGGCCAACCCCTTTGAAATCACCTGGGATGTGGGAGGCAAAATGGGTCAGCGAGAGAGCAGGGGAAGCACGGGTGCTGAGTGACGTTTGTCCCAGTCCTGTTCTGTGCAGTGCTAGAGTATCAATAAAATAATGATTAACAAAAATAAATAATGACAAAATAATGTTTGTTTTGTCTTGGTTGTTTTTACCCCAAAGCACTCCCTTCATTCTGTTTAAAGGCTATTTCAAAATAATTTGTAAACACGGTGAAAAATGTGTGTGCTTACACAGGTGGCAGGAAACAAAACCTCCTCAGAACGAGCAGGGTTGCGGCAGGAGGTTTTGGCAGCGCACACACCACTCACCGGCTCGGCAGCACGGCTGGATGGGCTGATACTGCTCCTTTCCTCGGTAGCGTCATGCCAAAACCAAATCCCTTGAAGGAGCAGCCCAGATGAACAGGGCGCAGTGTGATTGCCAGCTCAAGTCCTGCTGCTTGAGGACAACTCACCAGACCACCTCAGAGCAAAGTGGCCGGAGCTCCTATGCCCATCCCCGGTGTGATGCCCATCAGAGGGCACAACATGGGGCTTGGAAGGCACAACCCTCTCTGCCATCCCAGCCCTGCACGGATGCCACCAGATAACCCACAGCAGGGCACCATCCACCCCGCAGCAGGGATGCGCTGGGGGCTGAGCCCCACTCCTGCACGAGGAACACGGGCAGCCCTTGCCTGTGTCCCTCCAAACACCAAACTCTCTGCATTTCACGCCATCCCGCCTGCAGGTTGGGGCCAGGGCGGCATGCGGGCTGCCAGACGTTCATGGTTATTTCGGTGCTGCTCACAATCTTTTTGGGTTTTTTTTAATCTTCTTTTTCATTCCCCTCCTCTCTCGCCCCTCACCCCCCGTGGTTTAAAGTTTTCAGATGAAAATATGCGAGTTGTGACTTGCGGGGAGCGAGTCGGGGCTTGCGAAGAAAGCCAGGAGGGAGGAAAAGAAAGAGCAATCTGCTCCAAATGCCAGCAATTGTTTTTATCCTTTCCAGATGAAGGAAAAAGATCATGTTATTTGTTCGGCATAAAGTTCCAGATTTTCAGGAATGAAATCTGAGAGCAACATGTCAACAGTCTGTCTTGAGAGCCGGGGTGGATGACGGCCTTTGTGCTCCCAAACACCAGCGAGGCCAGTGTGCTCGGCTGCGAAAAAAAGGCTCCATTCTCACACTCTGAAGTGGTGGCATTAGATATCAGCAAGATAATGGACCCAGGGCCTAGCCCCATTTCTGCTCCCAACCCAAAGGCCCCAGGCAGCTGCCTTTGATGTGCTCATTTATTTGCCTTTTCTTTTCACAGATGATATTTTTAACCAATATTGCGGTTCGGGCATCGATTGGGGACAAAGGAGGGGGAAAAAAATGAAAGTAGTTTTATTGCAATAGTTGATCAGAAGGGAGGGAAAGAAAAAAAAAAGGAAAAAATTCAGCCATTTGTTAGCCCGCAGGTCGATGTTTCCTGCTGTAAATCAGCCGGGACATGGCAGTCTCGCAGCTGGAAGAAGATCCCACATCAGCCTTGGGTGAACCTCGAGGTGCTTGGACTGTACAGCCGCAGCCCCGAGGCATTTGCACTTGAATCCCAGGGGAAAAGGAGGGAGATAGCGGGGTCAGGGAGGTGGCCAGTGGCGAAATTCAGCCAGGGCTGATTGATGTATGGGGCGGTGTGGGTGGTCCCATGCCACGGGGCTGGGAGCGTGCCCCCCACGAGATGGGGGTGGTGGGAGCAGACACTGCCCCTTTGATGTGCTGCCCCGACTGTCCCCACCGCGGAGGGCTGCATGGCGAGGCCAGCTATCCTGCACGCTCCATCCCCTGGAAATGCAGCCTGCGGGATGGGATTGCCCATGGCCTCCAGCCACAGCCAGGAAAAGGAAAAGGAAAAGAGGGGCATGAAAAGGAAGAAAAAAGAAGAAGGAGGAGAAGAAAGGACTTCTCTCACCTCCTCTTTCCACTTTTCAGAGCCCACAGTGCTCAGCATCTGTCCCAGGTTGGCCAGAGAGGTGGTGGATGCCCCATCCCTGGAGACATCCCAGGCCAGGCTGGACGGGGCTCTGAGCAGCCTGAGCTGGGTGAAGATGTCCCTGCTCATGGCAGCGGTTGGACTGGATGAGTGTTGAAGATCCCTTCCAACCCAGACTGTTCTATGTTTCTATGATCCCTGGTGCGAAGGCTGGGAACCCCCCGGGATGACCAGGGCAGGGCTGGGCACAGCCCCATGTCCCTTTTCCCTGGCGAGTAACCTGGAGGGAGATGGGTCTGAAAAGTGCACAGCCCTCCTCTGGAGAACTTGGCATCCTGCTGGCTGTTACAGCCACGATTTGCCCCTTTGGCTTCATGTCAGTCTGAAAGAGCAGGTCCGGGGATGCCACCTCTGCGCTGCGCTTCTGAAACTGCCTGTGTGCGAAACTACCATCTCTCCTCCTTGCAGCACACTCACCATCCCATGCCCCCAAAACCAACCAGCCCCCACAGAGCCCATGCTATGGATGCTCACCACAGGCTCTTGTACAAAGGGAAAAAAAAACAAACCAAAACACTCAGCAGTTTTTGGTATTAATGGCCATGCAAAAGTTCTCCATGGAAAATTTCATTCTGACTCACAACATCTTTGTTTCGGTTGAGAAAGCGAAGCATCAGGTAGCTGTGTGCTCGCTCCTTTTCTGTGACACAGGTCTGAAAGTAATCGTCAGCAGTGCTGAGCTCTTGCAATTTAGGTTTCACAATACTTAATGTAAGTGCCCAGCACTTGAAATTGTTGTCTCAGCTCTTTAAAGAGGATTTTATTTTTCCAAGTCCCACGGCTGCAGTGGGAAAACTGAAAACTCATACCAAAAACATGCAAAACCAGATGGCAGGAGTGGAACTCTAAACTAATTATTTCTTAATTTAAAAAGTTCTTTCAAATTTAATTTGGTTTCTAAGACAGGCCAGGCTGCCTTGGAGCCTCATTCACCAGCCCGTATGCTGTTGGGATGATGATACCGTGACATTGACAATGGCACCGGCTCCCATGGGTGGTCTTTTCCAGAGCCTGTAAGCCAGCACACATGTCCCAGAGACACAGACACGCTCCTGAGTCACTTAAGCGACATTTCGACTGCAGGACCCAGCAGCCTGCTCCCAAAAGCGGGCTCACCGAAGGCGAGGTGAAGCAGGGGCTGCTTCGCCAGCTGCGCCTCCAGCCTCAGCACTGTCCCATTGTGGGGACAACGAGCTGGTTCTCTGCAAAAGATGCCCTTGGCAATAGCGACAATGGGGCTGAGGGATGTTCTCAGCCGCCAATAGAAGTGTGTCTCAAAAGAGCATCTGGCCTCGCTCAGTGAGGCAATTTCAAGTGGAAAAAATGGAAAAAGGAAGGTTTTAATTAGCCTGGAAATCAAGGCTGGTATATACCTGCCCAGAACCTGGTGGAAGGGACAATGCTGATGGGAAAGCCAGAGCTGAGAAATGACGGGGAGCGTGAAGCATTAGCACCTCACACAGTGGGTGCACATCTCAGTGCTTGCCACACTTGCGAACACTGAGCAAATTAATGTTTCTTTAACACATTGGCTGACTGCTTTGGGATGAAGCACCACAAACCACACAAATCCCTTGGCCAAACGCTCCCCAGGGATGAGCAGCACTTGTGGCAGAGATCCCCTGACCTGCTGCGAGGGGCAGAGCAGGTTTGGCACCCTCCAAAAAACACGCTGGCAATGGCTTGATCTGATAGCTCTTTGTACCCTGGGTAGCAGCAGCTCTCCCTTGGGTTTCACAGCAATAACCAGAGCCTGGTCTCTGGCAACCCTGCAAACCATCCATACCCCCATCCCATGCTGTCAGGAATAAGATCAAGAGCAAACAGCAGAGAGTTAACCAAAACACCGTGTGAGGCTGTGTAAAAGAGGTGGTAAAAGCCATCTCAACAGCGGCTGGGGAATCCACTTATCCCACAGTCAGTGGGCAGAGGATGGTGAGGATCTTGAGTTCCTCCTTCAGAGATTGCATTAGCAGGTCAAGGTCACAATGACAAGGGGCTCCTTCCAGACCATTGCCAGAGGTGGAGTCTGGCAGCCCATCAGGCAGCGGGATCAAGCAGTCGCCTTAAAAATAATTAAATTACATATATCTCACCTAAAATCATCATTCTTTAAACGATGTAAAAAAAAGGTTCACGCAAGCAACGCAGGAAATGCATAGGAGTTTGAGGGTCATGCAGCATGAGCTACGGAGTAGTTATCATTATTATTATTACTATTATTATTATCATTCTATCACATACAAGTGCTCTCCTCCTGCCCAGAAGTGCGTGACCATTGTGGCAGTCTCTGCGGCGGGAGGTGGTACCGATGCCATCCGACAGCCACACACAGAGCAGCGCAGGGTCCCCTCCTTCCCTCAGTGTTCCCATCCCACCTGCACTCTGTGCCAGGACCTCCCAATGGGCTCCTGCTTTTCCCTTGACCCCTGCTCTGTCCCCCAAAACAGGGGACATTGGTTTGTGCCACCTGTGGCAGCTGCTGCCATCTGTTTCCTGTATCTGCCACTCATATCCCCTGAGTGGTGGCCCCACGGAGGACAAGTTAGTCCCTGACTTCAGTGCGTTTCTCCAGAAAAACATAAATTGTTAGTGCTGAAATCCTTCAGCCTTGTGATGCAGCAACAGTATGAGGGGAAGCAGGAGGTCCGGGAAGAGTTTCCCCTTCAGCGTCATGGCAGAGCTGGAGCTGGTGACAAGAGGTTGCCTCCACTTCTCTGCATTTTTTTATTTAAACTTTCTCTTTTTTTTTTTGTGGCCATACATTTGGTGTCTGCAGGGCGGTTTCTGTAAACACGGCACAGCTTATACAATACTAAATAAAGCAGCATGCAAATCCCATCTCCACACTTGCAGTCCGCAGACATGTAGTGTTTAAAAGGTGCAAGACCCACGTCTCCATTTATTCTTTCACCAACAGATAGGCATCTGCTAAACATTTGTCTCCAAGCTGTGGGGCGCAGCTACCCGACGCAGCTCGGCTCATTTTCCTGTCCGGTATTTCCGACTGAGCACCACGGGTCTGAAGACACCCCCTGCTCTGCTGATGCAGTCTTTCCCTCCTGAAGCAGCCTTGCGTTACAGACCCCTGGGCAGGTCCAGGCCCCCAGCAACATCCCTGTGTGGCAGAGGCTGGAGCCACTGCACTTCTCCCCTGTACCTTTCAGAGAGGTGATACCTCTGCCATGGCTTGTAAAGGTCAGTCACCGTTCCCTAGCTCAGGCCTTGGTCTCTCTCACTCTCTGCAGGAGCATCTCGAGGTGGTGAGAGGGCAAGGACAGTCCCATCCCATCCCACCAGTACCCCCAGTGTCTGTGGGAGTTGGTGGTTCCTCCCCACATGAACAACCTTCCATAAATTCCCACAACAGCTACACCTAGGAAAGCAAGCAGCAGCAGCTGGGGGTAGGGGACAATTTATGGAGCTGCCAGCTCCTAAAGGTTGCCCAGAGAGGTGGTGGATGCCCCATCCCTGGAGACATCCCAGGCCAGGCTGGACAGGGCTCTGAGCAACCTGATCTAGTTTAAGATGTCCCTGTTCATGGCAGGGGGTTGCATGAGATGACCTCTGAAGGTCCCTTCCAACCCAAACTGTTGTGTGATTCTTTGATTCTAAAGGCAACTGCTGGGCTTGAGCTCCTTGAGGCAAAGGGAAGGTGCAGCCAGCATGCTGCGGGTCAGCCCAGCCGCCTCTTCCACACAGGTGAGTGGGAATTAGCTGATGCTGCAGGCAGGAGAGTGGGACCATGATGAAGACAATCACCCCTCCCACCCCTGCAAGGGTTTATTCTCACATCTGTAACCACAGTGACCCCAAAAAAGCTCCAGTGTGGCTCTTACCACCCAAAGTAAGGAAGGCTGGATGGCACTGAGCTCAGGGTAGCATCACCTCATGATCCTTCAGTGGCTGTAAATTGCTAAGAGGCAGCAATTAAGGAAAGAGCACCTGGCCACATGCACAGAGCAGCCCCCTCACTGCCATCATTCATTACTAAGTCAGTGTCCACCCACAGACTGGGTCTGACCCTCTCTGCAGTTATCCAGGCCAATTAGCGCCCTTGGTCCTCAGCCAGATAGCATCTCCCTGCTCCGAGATGCCTGGCCTCGCTCTCTGAGCCACCAGCATCTGCTGGAAGCTCTGACAAGGGCTTCCAAGGGCCACTTTGGTTGTGGTGCTCAGCCTGGGCTTGCTCTGATGGGCTGCAAGGTGATGAGCAAGCCCTTTGCTGGGGATTTCACATCAGCGAGGCTTGTGATGCTGGTGTGAAAGCTCTTCTTCCCTTGCCCTCCTGCTTTATCATCCTCACCAGGAGCAGAAGAGCGAAGAACTGGCTGGTTGCATGTTTGTCACAGTAAATACTGACCTGGAGCAAGGGACATGCTAGAAGAATTGCAAGAAAGCAAGACAAGGTTGCACCTTGGTACCTTGATGGGCTGGAAATGGCATCTCTCTCCTCTGACATGGTCACAGGAGGCCGTGCACAGCAAAGCTGGTCCCGATGCCTCTCTGGCATCGCCACGGCCAAGTGTCTGCACTGGCTGCCATGCTTGGGAGATGCTTATCACACACACGCTGACAGGCAATAGCAGTGACTCACACCAGAAGTTTGGCACCCCAGGGCAAATCCTGGATCCTTCTGCAGATTCAAGATCAACCTTATGAGATGCTTATGCCACCATCCTCCTTTTTCTTTCTTTTTTTTTTTTCTTTTTTCTTTTTTCTTCCCCATAAAACATTGTTTTTCCTTCAAACGGAAACAAATACAGGAATTTTGCTAGATAGAGTCCAGATGACGAGTTCTTAGAAAATCCTGTCAGCAGTTGAGATTCAGCTTCAAGAGGCATCATCCAACATTAACCATAAACAACCATGGCAATGAAATGTCTGGCAGATCTTGAAGTGACACGAGATGCCTGCGCTCCACAACAAACCCATTTCACACCACGGGAAAGGTCACCCCTTTAATCCACTTCTGGCTGGAATGTACACAAAGGTCATTCTTCTTCACATCTGTAATTAAACAGCCTCTTGCTTTGCGATCCAGCCTCTGTTTATTTTCCCATTTGTGAACGTGGTGGATGGTAATATAAGATGACACTGAAGGGATACAGGCTGCTACAGACAGGCTTTCGACTTCTTTTTGGTGATTTGCCTGCAGGGAGCTGGATGCGAAAGGTGGTTGTGCTGCTTGGATCCAGCAGTGACTTCCTTTGTGGATGTGCAACATCTTTGTGCACTGAAATAATAACGGCAAAGAGGACAAGGAAAGCAAACAAAAACTGCTGGCACAGATCCCCAAATGTGTTGACTTGTTGCAGGGCGTTGTTGAGGTCTCTGCTGGGCTCCTGCGAGGGAGGAGGCAGCCACTAAACTGGGGGCTTGAGGCTAGATCTGTACTTCTGTTATGGAAAAGTCTGGTTGTCAGTGTTGGGAATGCACTAGAGCAATGAGGAGAAGCCTTGTGTGCCCCTGTGGCCACCAAGGAGCACCTCAAACAACCCTGAACGGTCCCTAACGGGCCCCCCCCTCCCACAAAGTGCTCTTGGGTACCAGCACCAGCTCCCGCCCCACCGCACGGTGCTCAGGAGGAAAAAACCCACAGCAGTGAGTGCATTTTCTTTTTCCTCCCCAAACGTTTCAGGCTGCAGGGCTGGCGCAGGCTTGGCGGGGAGCTTGGCCAGGAGCCGGGCGCGACAGCTTTCCCAGGAACGGCGTCAGCCGTCGGGAAGGGCTGTGGATGCGGCGCTTCGCAGCCCAGAGGCGTGGATGTGCACTTCAGATCCTAGCGAGCTCTCCAGCAGAACAACACCAAGATGTTTATTTTCAAAAGGATACAATGTTTGACAAAATAAACTATATTTGATTAATACTGACTGCTTTTCTGTTTGTGGGATTTTTTTTTGTTGTTTTCTGCCTTTTTTCTTTTAAGGCAGTAAATTCGCTGACTGTATAAACATGCCAGGGCTGCTTCATCTGCCTGTATCAAAATTTCTGTTGCCTCATCTCCAGGGAATGTCCTTCAGTAACATTTTGACAAGCTTATTTAGGGCGTTGCTTGTGGGCTTGTTTGTCTGGGGTTTTTTCTCCCCACTTTTTCCTCTTAGTGAGGTTTCCCATAAGCAAGCTGCAGGCTGGGGCTGAACAAAACCCACCACTTCTCTTCACACGGAGAGTTTCACTGTGTCCCTAATAGAAAACCCATATTCCTAGGCTGAGGACCTGCGAGCATCCTCCAACGTGGTGGTTTCATCTCATTCCCCTCCAGCTACAGATTTCATCCCCCCAACACCGCTATACCTGGCTCTTTGCTAAAGCTACAAATAACGCCCAAGGTGGATCTGTGATTTTGCTGACATCCAGACAAGTCACCCTCAGCTGTGGAGCTCACACTGAAAAATCCCTGGGTTTCTGTGAAACGGACACCTGCTTGTGGGGCGTGTGGCTTGTGATCTGATAAAGCTTTAGCAGCATTTGTCAATCATTAAGCCGCAGAGCTGCTGGAAAGGTCAAGGAAATTCCCACCAAGGCGCCCAAGTGTTTGGGAACCAAATGACATTTCTGAGATGTTTTAGCTGACGTGAGCTGGAGACCCTGCAGGGCAGGACCTGGCCAGGGGAGCTGGGGCCATGGATGGTCTCACCATTGAGCTCTTGGTCTGAGGCTGGCAGGAGACATCTCAGCAGCACACGTGGCTCTGTTTCGAGCATTTTGACGTCTTTGTGTGGTTTCCTCTATTTGACTTTAGAGACTTACGCAACATCCCACCATTGATCCCTGCCAGCAGCCCACTCGTCCCCCTGCTCCCCACGTATCTTCTACCCCAGGACTGTCCCCACCACCACCACCTCCCACACTACTGTGAAGGTCACATCATGGACCAGCGACTACCAAAAAAGCAGTCCCCAGCATGTCACCTCCCCACGACCTCGACTGTGCCCCAAGAGGCCAGGGAGCTCTGGGGTGATGGCATCTCCCTTGCTGGACCCATAGCTCAGCACACACCAGTTTTGACCCAAAAGCAAATCAAACCACCTGACAGTACGGGATTGTGCGTGTCCACCTTACACAAACCCACAGGAACACCCCTGTGTCCAGCTGCCGTGTTTGCACATGTAGCTGGTGCTCTCTGCACCCTCTGTGCAAGGGGGATTTTATTTCACGTGGAAGCCCCAGTGAATCCAGTCCCACATCACTGTGCTCCAGAGCACCTGAGGGCTTTGCACAAGCAATTCTGAAAAACACCCTGAATAACAAAACTGAGACGCTCTAGATTTCACTTCCCAAAACAGCACAAGCTGTAAGCACCAGCTGTTTCTAGCAGCTGTTAAGTGTGTTAGATTATACCATTCCAGCACTAAACTATTAGTCAATTGATTAATGAACCATGACTTCTCATCCAACAAAAATATTTTGGTTTTAAATTATAATTTGATGCATGGTTAGTAGAGAAACACATTACACATGCTAAGCACATGTTTGCATCTCATCACCGCAGGGAAAGGTGTCAGCTTCACCACCTTTTCAAGGCTGCTTGCAAACCTACCCAGAGACATGGTGGTTTTGTGTGTGGCACGATGCTGCTCACTCCTGCCCATGCATGGGATGTGCACAATGGCAGCAGGCTCCAGCCACGCCACTGCTGCCACCAGAGTTTAACAAGAGCTGCAAAGCCAGCCTGGAAGTGCTAAGGTTAACTGACAGGAGACAAGGGCTCAACCACCTGAGACTGGGAACCTTCCCCAGGGTCTCTGGGCATTTAGCCAGCGCCGGCACAAAGCACCGAGCCCACAGGGGACTGTTGGGACACAGTGCTGGCAGACAGAGTGCACAGGAGACTCAGGAATCAGAGTCAGTGACAGCTCAGGACAGCTTTGAGTTTCACCACAGGGCTGGAAATTATCTAGAAAAGGGTTTTTTTCTTTTTCTTTTTTCCCCATAAGGACCCCTGTGACACAAACCCCTCTGTTTGGCCGCTTTTCTCGCTGGCAGCAAACCAGGCAGGTATTTACTCTGGCTGCACGCCTCACTGGCTGTACACAGCATTGCTGGTGCTGGAGTCACATCGCCACGTTATCACCATGCTGTGATTGCGGCCGAGACGCTGCCCCAGCACCTACCGTCAGCTCCAGCCCCGCACCTCCTCCACTCATACAAATATCATATATATGACACATATGCTCATTACTGCTACATATACATACTACTAATAATAAAGAAAAATTGAAATGTCTTGATTATGTGTTAGTGGTTAAACCTGCAAGCCCTGGGACAAGGTGTGGAGCTCCAGGTACACATGCACAGGGGAGGTGACAGTGTCCATCTCCTGATGGAGATGTCCCATCCCATGGCAACACAGGTCACAGTAAGCAGAGGTGGTGTGGAGAAATGAACAGGGAACAATTATTCCTTATTTCTCATGAGATGGGACCGAAACATTTCCGAAAACTGAACACCAGCTTTACTCACCTTGGTGGTTAGGACATCCCTTGCAAAACCCGTTAAAACATGCACACAGACCCACCACAGGGTAAAATTCGAGCTTTTTTTCGAGTTATAATGCATTATGTTGTCAGCTTGGCAGGAAGTGAGCTCAAAGGCTGTGTTTCTGTGATCTCTTATCATACCAAAGTCTCCAACAAGCACAGCTTCGCTAAACAGCATGTCTGTGCGATGGGAAACCAGGCTCCATGTGCTATGGAGGGGTCTGCTGCTGACAAGCACCAGCATCGCGCTGCGGTGATGCAGGGTGGGAAACCCACCAGGCTTTGTGAGACACACAGCAAGGCAAAGCCTACGCCACCTCCCTCAGAGAGGAAGAATCACGCTGGACACGCACTGCCAAAAAGCCAGTGTCACCATCCCATCCTGCTGCTTATCCAAGGAAGGAGCACACCGAACGTTTCTGACACAATATTAAAGGAGAGAACGTCCCCACGCTGGTACCAGGGATACCTGGTGAGGCAGAGGCAGCGCATCATCTCTGAACAAACCCAGCAGCCGCTCCCCCGCCCAGCGCTTCAGGGGGATGAAAGGAAATGATCAGAAGGGAAGAAGCGATGGGAATTCAAGTGACGCTAATAAAATATTCCCTTTGGTGCAGCAGAGGCTCACAGGCACAGCCAGCTGCGGCACGGAGAGCAGGGTGACAGGGACAGCTGGGCTGATGCATGAGCGAAACAGCGGGAGAGTCACAAAACACCTCTGCCAGCAACAACAATGGCTCTTCCCTGTGTCACCCCTGTGCACCTAGGGCTCCCCAGCAAGATCCCGATAGACAGACGATTGCAGTTTGGCGTGTGAACATGTGAAATACAAATATGCATCTCACCAGCATGGATGTAAAAAATCAGCGCTTACAGGAACACTGTATGGCACCAGCGCTGCCCAAACATCCCTGGTGCTCACCCCAACGAGGATGGGACGCGAGGCATCTGAAACCCAGTGGAAAGCTCTCCAGCAGGTCAGCCACGGCTCAGCCCAGGTCCGCTCCTCTCCATCAGGAGTGGTGACCTGGGAGCCGAGGTCCCCAGGCAGAGGAGCGGGGTGAGCAGCCAGCTCTCCCTCTGCCGCTGCTTGTCACAAGGCTTCAAAGCAGGGCCAGCCAGATCAGCCCCACCACTTCAAAGTGAGACCGGGCAAAGTTTCCGCTTTCCAAAGCATCTGATTGCATGGTTCAGATTTATCTACTGTCTCGCAAACATAAAGTTGCTTTCAAAAAGGTCTAAGGAACACAAATATTTAAAGCATGCACGTGCGTGTGAGTGTGTGTATGCACGCACACGTGCGCTCACTGCAACTTAAGATAGTGCGGATATAATCACTCTAGAAAAGTAGCATTTTGAACAGGAATATGTAATCATTTTGGCCAGTAACCAAAGCAAACACTCCCTGGCCTCAGCCCATCCATGTAATCAGACTACGCCAAGCCTTTCTGCAGTGCCCCAGCCCGACCCGGGCACTGGTGGCTTTTCCAGGCTGCCCACTCCAGGAGCAAGGCAGAGCATCGCCTCACACCACAGCAGGCTGCTTCCAGTGCACCCTTTAGAGAGCAACCAATCTTTATTTTAGAGATAGCTTAAGTAAAGTAACATGCAAAGAAACACATGAGTAAGAGTCTCATCTGCCTCAGGCTCCTGCAAATCCTTTTCTTTTCCTCCCTCGTAGCACAATGTGTTGGACGCCCGTTATTCATCTCTGTAAAGCACGGCGTGTACATCCACGCTGTCTGTCCTTTGGCTGGAGCTGTGTTTGCAGATTTCCCGTGGGAACGGAGGCGCTTCTCCTTTGACGAATAAAACCACGGCATTGCATGGGCCATGGGGATGCTGGAGGGGCCTGGCTGTCTGCACTGGAGGGCTTTGCAGGACCTGGCTGAGAGACGAGCAGCAAAACCACCTGCAACTTGTCGTGATGCAAGTGTGCTTCATGCCCACGGGAGCACATCTCCACAACAATCTCCTCTTCTGCAGCATCTTTCCTCCTGCCATGTGTCTGACCTTCACACACCCTCTGTATTATATGCCTGGCCAGATTCCTAGGGGTGATCCTCAAATTTGGATTAAGTACAAAAACTGCTTGAAGAACAGACAAAATCTGTGTTAAGTCAACTAGAATCAGGGGTCTGATATTTGCTGAGAGTATTTCATAAATCGTAGGTGTTTTGTACCCCATGCATATTTGAACAACTCAAGACGAAAAATGGTCTTCAACTTAAGAGCAAGGGAGACCTCAGTCTTCAAAAATTGTGAGAAACACAATTTAATATCAAGCTTCTTATATTAAACAAGATTATCTTTAAAAAGCACTGCATTTACCAGTTTACCATGAACAAACGCTTTTTTGGGGGAGGGAGTTGTGTGAAGATGCCATATTCTTTTATAAAACCGACTCAAGTCCTTTGCCCTGTCTTTGGAAATGTGCATATATTTCAGGAGACATTCCAAATGTCTTCCTCATTAAAAAAAGGCATGGAGAGACACAGAGCGATGCCACCGGCACGGCTCATGGCCGGAGGCCCAGCAGCAGCGGCAGGACCAGGGTGACGGCAGTGGCAGGACCAGCACGAGGGGCTGCACTCCCAGGGTCGCCGCTGGGGATCATGGCACCATCTTTGCTTGGCTGATTCAGAAGCTGCTTGTTTGCGGAGACGTCGTCCATATCCAGGTCGTACGCCAGCTCTGAAAGCAGAAGGAGAGAGGTGGTTAATGACAGGCGGTGCGTGCTGGCATCATCCAGCCCACACCAGCACTGGGGTCCCCAGGGCAGCCCATGGAGGGTCCAGTGTGTCTGAAGGAATCCCAGCAAGGGTGGATGGGTCAGAAGAGTTCAGCAAACATCTTGTCAGCCCTGCAGCCAGCCCTGGTCTCAGAGCACCTCCCAGTACCCTACACCAAACCTTACACTTGGAAAGACCAAAAAATCACAACTGTAAGGTGCCCCAGTAAGAAAACAAGAGAGACATTAGGGGACCTGGATTACTGGAGAGCTACTCCCAAGGAAAATCAGCTGAGCTTTGGAGCGGCTGTTTAGCAATGCAAATCACATCTTCTCCCCAGACACTGCACGGATGTGTGCAGGAGTGAGGAAATCCAGGCGAACACAAATAGTTTCCCTGAACCCAGAGTCAGCACAAGGACTTGCTCACCAAATACCTCCTGGTTGGAGGACCCGAGGAGCTCTGTATTTCTGCAGTCTTATTTAAATGTGTGCAAAATATGCTCCTTACAGCACTTACAACACATCCATCCCATCCCCTGTCCACCTCATCAAAGTGCTGGCGAGTAAGGAATGTGAATGGATCACACACCCCAGCCACGCTGGTGTTGCAACATGGGGACTTTGAGATGAAGCACGTGGGAGCTCCAACCCAAGAAAATGTCCAGTATAAACGTTTTTATAGTCCTGGCAGAGGAGCATGATATTAATGGGGAAAAAGCTTGTGACAACCCATCACTGGCTACAAGGGACCTGCTGAGCAGTAAGTCACAGTTGCCATTGTCTCCCTGGGACACATCCACATAGACACTGTGGAAAGGCAAGAAAACAGCAATTCTCAAGGCCAAAAACAAAAAGCAAAAGGAGCAAAAGGTGTTTTAAGATGCCATTAACCAGATCCACCTGGGGCATTTGTACCTGCTGAGCATCGGCACTGAGAGGGTGCACTCATGCTTGACACAAGCCAAGGGGTCCTTCGCTCCCCTTCTCATGCTGCTGGTGTCTCCTTCTGGCATCCAGGTTTTTTTGTCTGGATGGGAATCAGTTAAGCCTGTCCATCTCATCCCTTATGCCTGGCCTTTGGAAGTGGAGGAAGCTGGTGGTTTCCATCAGAAAAGGCCCTGGCTCAAGCCTTTCACAAGCCCTCATGGATCACCAGCATACTGATGGGTTTGGATCATCCCACCCCACCCCTGAGAAAGAATCCAAGAGACTGAATAAACACTGCAGCTAAAAAACACCGCATCAATCCAGCGAGCACCACTGCCAAGGCAAACAGGCAGTATTTCTTAATAAAAAATACCTAAACACTGCAAAACAAAAGCATAATGATGTTAGCATCACAAGTGAGTCAGCCCAGGCCATCAAAGAGGGTGAGAAATGGCTGAAAGGGAGCAGATATCCACCTGCACAAAGGGCCAGGTGCAAGCAAAGCCAGCCTGGTAAATTCTAACTTATCCGAGAGATTCCCACAGGTGGTGGAATTCCTCTTCTCCACAGCTTTCCTGATTTTCTTCGTAATATCACAGATATTCTGCAGTCCCCTGGAGCTGCACGCCCATGGGCAGAGCAGGAAAAGGTGCCACCCTGGAAGGGATGTGCCACAAGGCCACCTCTGCCCATCCTGTGCCACTTTCCAAGCTCAGAAGGAAAGAGTCCCCCTGGCACAAAGGATGCTCAGGCTTCAGGGCAGTTTGGGAGCAGCCTGGATGCACCATCATATTTTCCCAAGCTCATTTTTGCAGAGTAAGTGAAGGGATTTTGAGTTAATAAAACCACAGCAGATTATTTCACAGCTGGTCATTTTACACAAGACTCCTCAGCTGGTACGATGTCCCACAAGGACGAAGTTGGCCAGCCCCGGTGTGTTTTGGAAGGTGTTTCAACAAACTCTAAAGACTCCTAAAGCCTGCTTCCAGGTCAGAGATCTGCAGCTGGTAGGCAGAGCTTTTCGGGCAGAATAGTCTCTTCTTGCACATCCTGGCAAAACTAAATTAAAAAAAATCACAGAAAAAGAGTAACAACTCTTGCCTTCAGTTTAGAAAATAAATTTGGAAGAAAAGAGTGCTTCAGCAAGGTCCTTCGCAGCACAAAGCATTTTGACGTTCCCATTTAAAGCCTCATTCTGCGGTGTTGTAATTTATAAGATACGGGTTCCTGCCTGGTTCGCACTGCAGCAGCTGAATGGTGCTGGATATGTTCAGCCCAAGCACACCAAAGTTAACATTGCAGACATATTTTTTCACATGGGAAATTCTCAAATTCTGAGATATCACATGAACCTGAGTAAGGGCAATTTTTGAAATAATGAAATTTAACCCAGATGGGGATGGCAATTCTTTCATACATCCTCTTCGACCAAATTACAGAGAAGTTAATAGGAACCCTCATCATTAGATATTTGAGAGCTATTTTCCTAGCCTTGTTGAACTGCTTCAGAAGTTTAGGGCTTGGGTGTGCCATTTGTTTTCACTGTTCCTTCCATTGTTTCCTTCTCTGGGCTTATTTTTGCCCAATTGTATTTTAGGCTTGACAAATTTAGACATACATCCTTTATTTTGTATTAATAATGGATCTGTAACTCTTGCAAATCCCTTTCACTTAACTTCTAATGACCTTTGGTACATAGGAGGAAAGGAAAATAGAATCCTAGCCTCTAACAGACCTGAGGCAGCTGATAAGTAGGCACAGGCAATAACAACTTAAAAAATGTATAATAATAATAATATTTCAAATCCAGGAACACAAATTAGCAAATATTCCTAAGCAGGTATTTCTTGAAAGGGCTTCATTAGGGCTCCAGCCTTCGTTAGGATCTGCAGTTAGTCCAGGCTGCATCCCTGCACCTCCTGTTTTCGCAGCACCAGGGGAGAAGGAGCCCCAGCACCAGGGATGGAGCTGCAGGATGGCTGGTGGGGTGACAGAAACTACCCCCCCCCCCCACCATTTCAGTCACTGCCACCCAAAACTCTCTCTTTATGCTATAAAATAACCCAAGAGAAGCTGCTCCTCTGCCTCCCTGCCACCCAGCCATCCCCTCCCAGCTGTGATCACCCACTTAATTCACTGCCTCAGCTGTGGTCACCCACTTAATTCACAAGTTTCTCCTACAAAGTGGCCCTTTGGCCTGCAAAGGCTTTTTTTTTTTTTTTTTTTTGGGGGGGGGAGGCGGGAACTAGAAAAATCTGTTTCTGTTTATAATCAGTTGGAGTCCAGAGGGTATTATCAACAATCTGCACTAATTATGTATTCAATCTTCACTCATTTTGGCCTCTCTTGTCCTCTGGGCTGCTGATTAGATAATCCCCTTAAAATAATAGTCAATCATTAGCTCTGCTTTTTTCTCCCCCCTGCCTGCATGCAAGCCGAGCGTGCCGTGCCGCCTCCCGAGTCCTCATGCAGCTGGTGAAAGGTCTCCAGCCGAACACAAGCCAGTCCCTCCGGAAGCATCTTTTGTAACAAAAGCCCCTCTAACACAAAGCTGCTGCGCTTTGCTCCCAGGATGGCAAAAGCTTCAATGGTCTCGCAGTGTGGATGACAAAAACCTGCCGCCAGCTCTACAACACGCACTTTCCGCATCCGCAAAATAAAGCGGCGGCATTCTTCCGTGGATTAGGACTAGAATTAGGCATACCAACTCTGCGCAAGCTTATTGGGCAGGGATCATTAAAAAGCTCTTCTTGCTGGAGCACACGAGCTTTGGAAACAGCTACAAAAGGCAGCTGAAGTGGGAGGAGGTTGGTTTTGAGCTGGTTTAAGTCCCACGGCAGCTGGCGCAGGAGAAGCCGGGGGGATGAGTACTGGCACGCAGGCAGCGTTTGGGCAGGAGTTCCCCTGCCAAATCCATCGCTGCCTCCTGAAACACCCCTTTCTATCCCTTAAAGGGCAACGCGGTCTTAAGCAAAGAACTGCTCACGAATGGCACTGCAGCAAATGACCTCCAAGAGGACAGTGCCCAGCTCCCGCGGGCTGGCTCAGCCGCTGCCCAGAGCCAGGGAATGTCACCTCGCGGGCAGACATCTGGGCTGTCCCGCTGCCAAGCCTAACCTGGCAGATGGCTCCAGCCATGGACCTAACATAGAAACAGAGTTGTCACAGACAGCCATGTGTGAAAACCGCTTCTTGGTGTCACTTGATAGCTCTGCTGGTGCACCGGGCAGCCGCAACAGGTGCAAAGGGGCAAAACCATCATGCCTAATGCAGCGTGTTCACCAAATGAGGCTGCTGACTGGGCTGAAGCACTTGTGGGGATGTGGTGATGGCCCTTGTTTGCAAATGATGGAAACTCCGTGGTGTGAAGGGATTAGGGAATGGATTGTGACCATGTGTTTCCAATAAGTGCAAAACACGGTGAGTAGAAATATCAGAGACAAACAGGGCAGCCTGGCAAGCTTCTGCAGCTCTGGTGATCAGTTGTGAACATCTGCCTGTGTGTGTCCTTCAGGACTGGTCTAGGAAAGCACATCACTGATTAGAATTACATTCTCTGGGGTGTATCACTTTATTTTTTCTAAGCAGCAAGCCTTATCAGTGTGGGGAACAAACTGCCAGTGGATGCAGCAGACTCCAAAGCAAGACTAGATTTCTTAAAGGGAGAGATGTTTGAGTCAAGCTCAAGCTGCTGACTCATTACAAGGTGAAGCATCACAGCCTGTGATCCCACAGACCAGATTGCCTGACCCTGGTTTCCAATTCTTTCCACCTCTACAGCACCAACCACTTCACTCTCACAGATGTTTGCACCTGGAATCCAGAAGAACATCCCAAACTCTTCCTGTTGGAATACCAAAAGCTCTGCTCACCTCAGCCTCCAGTTACCCAGCTTTCTCATGCAAACAGCTCATACTACAAACATGCCTTTGCATCCACAAAGACAACATCTAAACCTATCCATGGAGTGACGTGGCCATGGCTGCGCAGAGAGAGCCGGGATCCCCAACCCTCTGTTTCTCCAAAACACCTTAAACACTTCCAAACACCAAGCCAAGCATGGTTTCGACTCACCAGGGAGGTTTTGCCCTCTGGCTTATTACCACTAAAATCCTGGAGCACCAACAGGTTTGCCAGTTCCCTTCTTGTGCAACGAGCTGCAACAGCCCAGCCGTAGGTGCGGCCGCGCCGGCGCGTAATTAAAGCACTGAGCCAGGGCTGGCTGCGATGCTTGTATTGGCACCATTGCAAGATCACCAAGATGGATGTGCAGCATGTGCATGGTCTTGTGCCTCTGCCTTTCCACCTCCTCCGCAGCAATTTAGGAGGTGCGGCTCTTGGCAATACATATTTGGATAAAAAAGAAGAAAAAATCCGGCTCAACACCATCCCGCTGCCGTTGGCAATGCGGCTGAGGGATCCTGGTGCAATTCGGCAGCAAGCGGTAAAACCGACTTCCTGGGCAGAAACCCAAGGGAATTGGGTTTGAGATTGCCAATTTGCAAACCAAGACTTTTCCCCCCACTTGCTTTTTCCGCGCATCCCACTGCCAGCGTGCCTCTGGTGGCCCACAGCCTGCAGCGTGTGTCCCCGAGCAACACAAACTCCGCAGGTGCCACCACAAAACCAGCACCAATTCAGGCAAAGTTCCCCCAGGATTGAAGCAACCTGGAGGGCAGCAACGAGATTGATTTGGAGGGATCAAGTAATCCAGCACAGAGAAGTGAGGAAGCTCCAGCTCAGCCCCACACCAGGGGTGCAACCAGGTGCTGCTCGGGGTACACAGGGCAATTGGCCATGAGCTCTGTGAGGCAGCCAGTACACACATTCCGGCTCCCCAAACTCCAGCATCCAGTCTTGTTCATGGATATCTTCAAGCTTTCCATGTGGCAAGGGCACAAAACACACCCCAAAATCCAGCACATCACACAGTACAGGCAGAGGGGCTGCATCATGACCCCAAATCAAGAGACTCGTCCTCCACCCCACCTTGGCTGGAGGCTGGTGGCAAGGAAGGGCTATCATTTATGACCTGGGACTATGTTTACTTTGGAAATGTACTCATTACATTTTTCCTTGCTCCTTGGTATGCTCTAGCATTTACCTCAAAGAGAATCTGGCGTCTGCAATTGCATTAATCATCTTCCCTTTGGCAGCAAGTGGAAGAGTTTCTGAACTGTACTTGCAGAGCAGAGCCACAAAAACTGTTTAGCAAAACACGCTCAAGTAATCTATTAAAAATTAAGAAATCTCATTAGCATTATTAATTTGAAACACCGGAGTCCTTGCACTTCGATGACGAAGCATCATGCCACGGTGTGATATCCAGATGTACTGTCCAGAAAAAGAGCTGCTACCTAAAGGAACTTAGGACAGAAGAAATGAAAAATAGGGAGCTCAACATGGACAATCGAAAGCATCTACAAAGGCAGGAGTCAAGAAAGAAAATGAGGAAAAGCTGGAAACAGAAGAGTAGGAATAGAAGTGAACTGATTTACAAGGCAGTGCTATAGGACTGGGTCAAGCAATGGCTCTGCATATTCCTCATGCACCTCAGTCCACCCAGACGTGGAGTCACCCATCCCCATCTGATCACTGCTGTCACCTGAGGCATCTCAGATTAGTCTTGATTTTGGGAGCTGATGTTCCCAGTGACAGCAGAGCAAAATGGAATGCTTCTTATTTCCTCTAATGACCAAAACCAACATAATCACATCAAACTGAAATTTTCTCCTTAATTTTTGCTCCCCCAAAAGCTCTTCAGATACAACCAGGATGGGTAGCTCTTGCTTGCTACCTGCTGGCCTTCAACTCTTCAAGCTCAGGACACTTAGTGACATCCATAGAATTGTAGAATCATTTCAGTTGGAAGAGACCCTCAGGATCATCGAGTCCAACCATAACCTAACTCTAGCATTAAACCATGTCCCTAAGAACCTCATCTAAATGCCTTTTAAACCCTTCCAGGGATGGTGACTCCACCACTGCCCTGGGCAGCCTGTTCCAATGCCTGACAACGCTTTCTGTGAAGAACTTTTTTCTTAATATCCAATCTAAACTTCCCCTGGCACAACTGGAGGCCATTTCCTCTTGTTCTATCACTTGCTACTTGGGAGAAGAGACCAACCCTGTCCATGCTACAACCTCCTTTCAGGCAGTTGCAGACAGTGATAAGGTCTCCCCTCAGCCTCCTTTTCTCCAGGCTGAACAGCCCCAGGTCCCTCAGCTGCTCCTCATAACACTTGTGCTCCAGACCCCTCACCAGCTTCATCGCCTTCTCTGCACTCTCTCTAGTATTTCAATGCCCAAAACTGAACACAGGATTTCAGGTGCAGCCTCACCAGCGCCAAGTACAGCAGCACAATCACTTCTCTAGTCCTGCTGGCCACACTATTCCTGATAAAGCCAGGATGCTGTTGGCCTTTTTGGCCACCTGGGCACACTGCTGGCTCATGTTCAGCCGGCTGTCACCAACACCCCCAGCTCCCTCTATGCCAGGCACTTTCCAGCCACTCTTCCCCGAGCCTGTAGCGCTGCCCGGGGTTGTTGTGACCCAAGTGCAGGACCCAGCACTTGGCCCTGTTGAACCTCACACAACTGGCCTCAGCCCAATGATCCAGCCTGTCCAGATCCCTCTGTAGAGCCTTTCTACCCTCCAGCAGATCAACACTCCCACCTAATTTGGTGTAACGTACTAAGGGTGCACTCAATCCCTTCATCCAGATCATTGATAAAGAGATTAAACACCCGTGCACTAGCAAGACCCACCAAGACAGAGCCTTAAGGGGAACGGCAATGGTCCCAGCCTTCCGGATGCCAGCTGCTAAATGCAGCCCTCAAGGCAGAAGGATGTTTCTCAACGCTTGATCAGAAAACCCATAGTGGTGTCACGGCACCCAGGAACATCTGACATCTTCTTTTGTGACTCACCATGTGCAGAAACCAGACTTGGACAGGGCCCAGGCCACAGCATTCGTGCTCCATTTAAGCAAGCAGAAATGTGCCTCTTCAGAAAAGACCGAGACTTTGTGCAATGTCTACGCTCAGTCAAAAAACCCTGGACATCCATCATTGCCCTACACTTGCAAGGAAAAGAAAAATCAAAGGTGGCTGATGTTTTGCTCCTTGAGCATGCACACAAGGAAAGTCCTCGAGCAGTGCTCCCAGCCTGGGGATCAAAGCGACAGAGGCTGTACCAGGCTACAACTCATGGCACCAAGGAAAACATCTAGAGGGAGATTTCAGGTCATAACCCAAGAATTCCGCTTGGGCATGGACATACCTGCTCAAGCCACGAGTGGAGCTTGCAGGTAGGCTCAGGTGTGGTGGTACACAGGCATCTGCCCAGCTTGCCTCCGCTCCTGAGGAAACTCCCCGAGGTTTTCTGCTTTTATATTGCCCAGGATTACCGGCATGGCTGGAGAGCGAGCTTGCCCTGCCCGTGCCAGGGAACCCAGCCGGCCCTCCATGATTTGCACAGAGCATGGGTTGAAGTGAGGTGAGAGTGTTGCCAAGGGAGGGGAGCCGAGAGGCTACAGCACCACCCTTTTTTTTTAATTGTGTTAAGCTGCTAAAATAAATAAATACATAAGTGAATAAAATCCTGGCTTTGCATTAAAACAACATTAAAGTGACTTCAGCCTATAAAAATGGGGTAATGCAGGAGGCCCTGGGAAACATTACCATACCCAACTTTCCCACTTTATATAGAAAAAGAGGGGTGGGGTTCATAGACTGGAACTTTTTAACGACGTCAGGTCATGTTCCCAGCACCGAAAAGAGCGCCAGAAACAGCCACTGAAGTCTGAAACAAGGACCTGGCTTTGCATGGCCTTCTGCATGGCTGCAGAGAAAGACCCAGATTAAACCCAGCTACTTACCAGCTGCATGTAACACCTGACACACAAATGGGACCGATTCATGCTCCCTGCCTCTCTCCTGGACTGAGAACAAACCCTGGTCCCAAAGCACCACTGGAACAACGGTGATGAATGCTGGAGCTGGATGGTGGTGGCAGCTCTGATGGAAAACCTGGCATCATCCCAGCTGAGTGCCCGGACACCGCGGCTGTGGTGTGTGGGATGTGCCAGATCCATCTCATCACACTTGCTCCTTCCTGGGGGCCAAGGGGCCTCTCAGTGTGCTTGGGGAACTGTGGCTGGGACCTCACCAAGCCAGTGCCCATGGCTGGGACCATGGTGGAGCTCAAGGAGACCACCTTGACTGTTCCTAACCCAGGAGGAGGGAGCAAGGGAGGGAGGGGATCGGCGCCAGGATCCTGCCTGGCACCTCTATGGGTCAGCTTCCACAGAGGGTACCAGGGACAAGGCCACACAGCTCATGTGGGAGCATCCGGACTGCTCTGGGGACACATCCATCAGCACAGAGAGCAGTTATTGGCCGACCAGTAAAACACGGAGATGACAATGCAAGAGGACTCCAAAGTCTAAGCCCACAAATGCCTCCCCCTCCGTCCTATCTGTAGCGTTCACAGCTCAGTCTCAGGGATGTCACAATTGCAGTGGAAAATCAAAATAAAAAGGCTACGTAATCCAGTTTGTAAATCCCTTGAAAAATACAAAATCCTCTCTAAAACGGATTACAGAGATTAGAGATAAAAGTTTCCTGGAAATCAAGAATTGCATCTCAGCGTTACTCCTCTCCCACCCTCCCAGAAAAGGGAAAAGATGTGGGGGCTCATGCTCCACACCATCCCGCTGCACCCCTCCTCAGCCATCACCCCAGCCTCGGGGAGCAACAGCAGCTCCCTCCAGCCCCATAAAACAGCATAGCTCTTTCTACCTGATTTTGCCCTAAACATTATTTTGAGGCATTATCTGCTGTATTTACCTGAGCCTATGGGCAACGTGCATGGGTGGTAGGAAATCTGCCTGCATCAGGGAGAGGAGATGTCTGCCAGCCTCCTGCACACTTTGTGGTCCATGTCTTTTCTGCACAGGCTCCACGGGACCGTGCCCTGTGCTGCTGTGGTTTTGTGAGCTGCAAGAGCTGCAGCCACACCTGTGGGTGCCCAGTGGAAAAATGTCCTCTTAAATCAGGGTGGTCTTCTAAAAATCACGATGTTTCACTTGGCTGTGCCAATAGTGACAATGTTATCAACAGAGATAGGTCAAACGCTCATGTGCTGATGATACAAAAATATTTAGTGGCCATGCTATTAATATTCTGACAGATTAAAATCTGCATTTTGTTTAATATTTTGACATAAGTAGCCACAGTCAATGGCAGCAGGACAATTTTCTGTTGGGAATTTTTATTTCATGAGAGTTTTTGTGCTCTTGTTCTTATTTGGAACAACAACAGAAAAGATTGCAATATTAGCATTCCCGGCAGAGCACGCATTCAAGTTTCTGACCTGTTATTGCTCAAGGACTTCTGCAGCTGCAGATGCCTGTTTGGAGCTACAGTTCGGTCACTTTGAATGATGCTCATAGAATAAGGATCAAAACACAGCTTGATCAAAAGGGCATTTTATGAACATTGCAGCCCAAGTTAAGTGCTGATATGAATACTTACATTTGCCCTTACAATAGCTCAGTTCTAATAAAATTAACACTCTTTTAAATCATGCACTCTATTTTTATTTATTTCATGGTTTTGTGCCTTATAGCTTTGAGAACATATCCTCTCAAATCCTTTCCGTCACTCTGGGAACATCTGGATGTGTTAGCATCTGGAAGCCAACTTCTCCAGAGGAATAAGGAGGGGTGCTGCTTTCGATCCTTGCTCCACCTGCTCAACTTGAATTTATCCACCAAAGGCTGTTTTTTGTGCCCCCCTTCTCCCCGCTGGAAAAAAAAAAGCTAACACAGACTTCTTTTCCCAATAGGAATCACTACTGTAAATAAACAACTAAACACTGAACTAAAAGCACTAGCAGCATTAAGGCTCCTTTGAAAAGAGACAACAGAAAAAACAAAGCAGGGGAAAATCCAGTCTCTTTGCTGCATTTCACTGGCATGTTAGAGGCAAAATGAACTTACCAGTCCAGGACAGGGGACGTCTTATTGGTGTAATACAGCCGGTTAACTGTTCTTTAGAGATATTCATCTCAAAAGCCAGAACAGAAAGAGCATTTTCCCCCCTTTTATTTATTTATCTTTTTTTGTGCCAACTCACCTTAGCTGAAAAGCACATTGAGATTGTAATTATGGGAAGGCCTCATCTAGTAGATTTGTAAACTCAGCTATCGGCTTGAATTACTGGAATTAGCAAGGCTAATTTAATGTCACTGTTCAAAATAGCTCAGATTTGGAATTTCTTAATGGCCTTAGGAGAAGGAGTCTTTATGCATACTGCAATCTAGGCTTCATTCTTAGACTAAATTCCTTCTCATAGATTTTGTGAATGCCCTGTTTTGTAGCCAATACAAACTCTGTCCAGTAAAATAATGTAAGGACTCAGAATGAAAAGAGATTAGCTGTTCCCTGCTCCTGTTATTTTAAAGCAGAAATAACTTTGGCTTCCACTGATTCATAGACAAAGCTTGAAATGCAAAGCATGCTCAACTCCAGATTCAGCATGAAAAGGACCTTAAAATATTCCCGAGTGCAAGTAATGGACTTATTAGAGGGAAGAAAAGAGGCACTTTTCACAGAATCCCAAGCTCTTTAGTCCTGTCATATCAATAATCTTGCTTAAGAATTTCATTCTATTTACATTTCTTTCCATTTCAAATATTCTGCCTGACTCCTATGAAATACAACATTTAAAACGTTGCAACACTTTTAAAGTATTAATTAATACAACACTTCTAAAGCGTTAATTTATTTCTCTTAATGCTCAGTGGCAAGTGGGGTAAAACGTCTGCAGATGATCCAAGTGTGAGCAGGCGTGATTGTGTCAGGACAGGGTGTGACAGGGAGCAATTCTGTACAATGTGCAGTTTTACACCTGACAATTGATAAATGAGGATATAATTTTAAAGACTTGGTTAAAAGCATCTTCTTTAAATAATGACAGTTGATTGTGCTGGAACTCAACGTACCTGCAATCTGTTCTCCTTTCCTTTATGTTTAATATCCACAAAAACAATGCTGACAGTGAGAAAAAAAGGCTTTATAGATATAAGGAATGTAATCTGCCTGGTTGTCCCTAAGCTACCAAAATAGATATATTTTTTTTTTCTTAAACAAAGTTTTCTTAGTTTTTGCATGATGATTTAATCTAAAACCAGCACTAAGCAAGTAGTAGCAATTTTGCTTCTTTGTTTGAAGAAAAGGCTGAAAAACAAAGGTATTTCAGGAACAAATTACAAAAGCCTGTGTAGAAACATCAGGAAAGCAGATGGAGATGTCCCTGATCATTGCTCTTTAAGGAGCAAGGGGAGATTTTTTTCTCCATTTTGCTCCATGTCCCCGCGACAACTTACACCGGGAGCATCATAGGAGCATCATAGCGTGGAGAGGAGAGAAGCACAGGGATACATCTGCCCACAGCCCTCCCCAGGATGGCACCATCAGAGAGCAAAAGACCCAAAAATACTGTGATACAAGGAGCAGCCATCCTGGGATGGGCATACACAACATGCGGTACCAGCCAGTGCTGATTTTCACAGACCCAGCCGTGTGGTTTTTGCCTGGAAAGGTGAAATACAGCGATGGCACGCTGCCTTTCACCCAAAGGTCTCAAAGCACGTTGCAGGCGTTAATTACACCCTCTGCTTTGGAGATTAATTAACCACTCAAGCGTCATGGTCTCCAAGAGCCAAGCACAAGCCTCCATTTACTAATGATGACTACTGAGCTGAGGTTGCAACGAGGCTTCACGAGCACCGATGGGTGAGCTGGGAAAAGCATCTCTGAGCACCCCGAGTCACTTGGCAGCAGTGGCCTCTTCCTCCTGGGATGCTTTTAATTCCTCCTTGTCCCCCTGTGCAGGTAGTCACTGGAGGTTTTGCTCTGAAAACACTCCTTATGGCAAAGCATGGAAACCAGAGAGACCAGGGAGCAGTGGGGACAAGGAGCAGCCCTGTCCCACAGCCATCTTGCAGTGTCCCCGCTCAGCCCCTGTTTCTAAGGACATTTCAAGAAGTCTCCAACATTAGTGGTCTTTTTTCCTAATGATGAACTCAACAGCCCTGATAAGACACATCCTACATCCATGTGCCAAGAAGCAACAGAACTCAAATCACCCTCATCGCTTTCACATGTGCCACTGGCTGCTGTGTCACCCTTCTCAGGCTGCAGAAGATGACCAGGCTGCCTTTTTCTGCCCACCCTCCCAAGCCATCCAGCTGTGAGATATATACATACATATATACCCAGCAGCTCTGCCAGCAGGGAACTCCTGTGATGCTCTAGCAGGGAGCGGCGGGGGCTGAAACCATGACACTGTGGTCACCTGCCTGGATGACTTCATGTCTTCTCAGAAGCTGGTTGAACCATGTTTCCAAGGCACAGGTGCTAAGCAATGAGGGATTTAGATGAGCAGCCTATAAACCCACAAACATTCGCTGTCACTGTTTCTTTAGCAACAAATGCCTGGATGAAATAGGTGACAAGTGCATTAAAAAAATATCATACCTGTGCAACGGAGAGCTGGAACACGAAGGGGGATTGCCAGCTAACAGAAAGTGCTGGCTGTGCTGCAGCTGCAGCCTGGGAAACCCATTAAGACCACATGGGGTGTCAAATTGTATGTAACATGAGTGTTGGCCTTGCAGGCACTGTGTGATGGCGGCCCCGCTATGGAGCCGGGCGGAAAGCAGCTCCAAAGAGACCGGAGATGACAAGAATTTCTCAGCATACGCCTGCCTTTGCCTCCCAAAAACTGGGAGGAGCAGGTGACGGGCACAGCCCCCCGAGGGAATGCAGAGACACGGCTGGGTTTGCAGGGCCCTGGGAAGCCTGAGCTGCGGCTCAAGGCTGAGAAAGCATCTCCCAGCCCCGGCTGTGGGATGCAGAGGGGCAGATGCCCAGGGATGGATTCCTCGCAGCAGGGTTTACTATGGGGCTGCATATGTTCACTTTGCTTTAGGGTCAGTGCAGTCCCACAGCTGTCCAGTCTCCCAGTGTGGGTTTCAATGGGATGGAAGTGATTTAGGAACCTCCAGGCAATCCCACACAGTGGTCCCGGTTACCCCATATCCTACATAACAGGAGCTGGTTAAGTATTTTTACAGACAGGTTTCTGTTCCTTAACATAGGCAATGGGTCAGAGTTAGTCTTACTGCTATTAGCAACCAAAACAGCTCTCAAACTTTTGCTTCCCAACCCAAGCACAGTAGTTCTTTTCATTTAATGTGTAGAAATACCTCTTTGCTACATCCTTATTTTTGGAATTTATTTTATCTTTTTGTTGGTACGTGGAACCATTTTTCTTTTTTCCACATTTTCTAATGAGTTCTGGCAGTGGGAAGTTGTTTGTAAATCACACAAGTATTTGTTTTACTGGAAACATCTGCTTTAACACATTTGTCTTGAAAAAACATTTTTTTTTTTTTAAACAAAGGTATTAAGCTGCAATGTAAATTGGGCACATCTGTTTATGAGTCACTGCAATAGCACTGCCTCCAATGCACCAGATCACATGGATCTCCAGGGGCCTGATCCAGCAGAAATTAGAAACCTACAGCTCGCTCTGCTCCCTTTTCCGGCACTACTTTTCCTAGAGTATTGCTGCCTGATTTAATAAACTAAGGCCACTAAATAAGAACGAACCATTTAGCATCTGCTAATAGCATTAACTGTCTGGCCTAGCAGACACTTAACTATCAGCAAGATACTTAAGCTGGTGCCCCACTCCACAGGCACCCCAGATCATCTAGCTCCAATCCCCATGCCATGGGCAGGGACACCTTCCACCAGAACAAGTTGCTCAAAGCCCCGTCCAACCTGACCTTGGACGCTTTCAGGATGGGGCATCCACAGCTTCCCCGGCCAGACTGTTCCAGTGCCTCACCACCCTCACAGGAAAGAATTTCTGCCTTATATCTAATATAAATCTACTCTCTTTCAGTTTTAAATCATTACCCCTCACCCTGTCAATACACTCTCTCATAGAGTCCCTCCCCATCTCTCCTGTAGTCCCCCTTTAAGTACTGGAAGGCTCCTATAAGGTGTCACCAGAGCCTTGTCTTTCCTAGGTTAAACAGCCCAGTCTGTCCTCTGTGCTCCAACCCCTTGATCATCTTTGTGGCCTCCTCCAGAGCCTGAGCCTCTTTCAGTCTTCACAACAGCAGAAATGAAGCTACAAGTGCCAGGAAGGGAAATTGAAGGCAACAGCGCATCAGATGTTCCCTTCCAGCTGGGACCGGAGCACAAGCCAGACGTTTGCCCTGAGAGAGAAGGGGAAAGGAGAGCGTTTTGGGTATAAACGCATTCTTTCACATCCTCTGTGTTTGCCTTAGCAGATGATTTATGTGGACAAGGGAAGAGGAAGCGATATTGCAGGCTGTGTTCTGCACTAACTTTGGGGAGCACACAACTATTTTTTTTTTTAATTTACTCTGTACTGGAATGATCTACCCAGAACCAGAAAAGGATGAGCAAACGTACTGAAGCTGCAGAGCAGCCAGCAGAGAGTTATCAGGGAGGCAGAGGATATTACTCAGACTTTGATAATAACCACCAGCTCCCACCTGCCAACTCCAGTCTGCCTAACACAAAAAAGTCCAAAAACAAGCTGCAGCAGATGTCTGCCTCCCCACGCAGGAAGCGTCTCCAGTATCCATGGGACACAAGCAACTCCAAAATAGCTTCGAGTCCAACAATTTTACAGGGACTCAAGATACTGAATTAAAACAGGAAAGGGGCGGGGGGAGAGGGGAGCAGGCGGGAAGGAGAAAAAAAAAAGGATGTGTATCACATTGCAGTTGTAATTTACATTTTAGAAATCCTGCCGGGACTCCTGCGCTGCACTGAGATGGTGACAGATGCCCAGGCAGCCTGTCCAGCTGCCAAACCCAACACAGCCCACAGCAAGCGGGGTCCCACAGCAGCCAGCAGTACCTGCCGCAACCATACATACATCCCCGCGCATCGTGGTATACACAATCACACAAGGGAGCAGCCGGCCAAGGGATGCAGCAGCGCACAGGGGCCCCCAGCAAAGAGCCAGCCCCAGGGCAGGGCTCCGGGCACCGGCTCCTGGCTGCTCAGAGGTGGGATACACAGAAAGTGCCCTTGGACGAAGGAAGGTGCGGGAAAAGGCGCTGCTGGGTTTGCGTTCTGATCCGCGCTGGGCACTGCCCCAGCCTCCCATGGGAGGGACGGGTAGAGCATCGTCCCAGGTCCCGCTGGAAGCGAAGAGGGAATGAAAGGTGGGAACAGACAGCAAGATGTTGTCAATGGCCCCAAATACCATTGAAGATATTTTCTTAAACAACAGAAGCTGGTCAAAATGCCAGATTTCCATTCCCACAGAAAACAGGGAATGTGCTACTGCTACAAAGCAGAACAAAGGCAAAATGTGTCCAAGTTTTCTGTTATTTTGTTTGTTTGTTTGTTTTATAAAAAAGCAAGCTGACTTGGGGATGCCAAAACATACCACTCTAACAAAGTCCAATCAATTCGTTTAGATTTCAGGTTTTTTTCTGTGATATAATTAAAAATGTAATCTCAAGCAGACTTTCAGACAAGAAACCGCTCTTGAATGAAAGCTGACAGCATTACCTTGCAGTACGGACAAGCAGGCTGCTGCTGCTGCTGCAGTTCCCTGCTCCAGGAGCAGAGGAAGACCTTTCAGTTTTTTTCCCGAACAAAAAAATCCCATCCAAAACCCCAGTGTGCTTCATTGCATCCCGACTCCAGCAGAGAGGCATTTTCCAACACAAAGTCTTCCCATCAGAAAGTTTCCAACTTGCCATAAAAGAAACATGGGGGGGAGATTACATTCTGAGGTCAAGCTGCTTTTTGCCCCAAGTGAGATGCACTATAGACCCAGGGAAGATGGCAAGGCCGGTAAACTTCAGAAGCACTCGGCTACCTGAAATTTGCTGATATGGAAGAAAGCCACCTGGGCTCTCCTTAGAGCCACGAAAGCCCTGGGGATGGATGGCGAAGGCAGAGCGCAGCCGCCACGCGGGAAGGAGGACATCTCTCCTCCAGTTCACAGCTCATCCATCCCAACTGCGCAAGCAGTCGGGGATCTGCTGGAGCTCCACCTGGGAACTGGAGGAGTAGCACTGGGACAGACACACCTGGTTCAGTTCATGTTACTCCTGGTGTCAGCCCCGGCAGATGTGTGTGCACGGGTCAGGGCTAATGCACACCAGTTGGAGAGAGCTTCGTCCTGACGGATGATGAATCCCCCGTTTCTGGAGCACACAGAGCGGCGTTGACTCGGCAACCGATCATGTCCTGGTAATACACTGACTGACGAGTGATTTGCAGCGCAGAACCAAACACACACTATGTTCACTTGCAAAGCAAGGGGTAGGGAGAAGAGGGAAAAATGTGGATTAAAAACAAGTCTTGAGAGATTTCTCTGGAAAAGCATCCCTCTCCCTCTTTCTGCTATCTTTTTGGCAAGGACTAAAAAGATAGGCTGCTTTCTGGGCAGGTCTGTGTTTCCGTCTGCTGGAGACCATCAACCACCAGTTCCAGGCTCCAGGATCAGTCCCATGCACACATCCAGCAATGTGTTTTCCTCCAACCAGGCTACAATCCATGACTTCCCAGGGAGCATCGCTGTTTGGAAAGATCCAGGCATCTTACAGACATTTAACTCAGAGCTTCATTCAGTCAGGCTTGATTAGTTCATAGATACATACTTTTATATATATTGAAAGATGTAAAAACTAATTTTCAAGAAAGCGATGCTTCCGTCTGCAGCAAGTAGGAACCTGTTGGATCCCAGGGAAGGAGATCACTGCTGTGTGGGCTTTCACTCAACCACATCTGAGTAAGCATCAGCTCCCCAGAGCTTTCAGTGGTTGCTATAATGTGATGCTGCAACTCGCACTGCTAGGTCATTGCCACGATCTCCTAGGTAAAAACAAACACATTTGTTCAAATTTGAAGAAGGGAACCAAGAGGTCAAGATTTTTAAGTCAGTCTGAAGCATTTCAGTCTTTTCCATCTTCTCCCTTTTAGGGCTCAAGAGTGTTCTGAAAGTTTTACGTAAAAGTTTTCCAGTAAGTGTTGGCTTCCATGGTCCACCTGAAACATCACCTGTTCTCTTGGACACCTCTCTCAGGGCAAGATGATGGACAGATGATGCAGCAGCCACAGATGAGAGTCCAAGACCCTCTCCTAGGCCCTTTCAATGAGACAGGGCCACCGGCCTCATTTTGTGTATACAGTAGCCATGCAGTTGTATTTCCCCAAGATATATTCTCGGCAGACACATGTTGAGCTCATTCCAAGCCAAGCTGCGTTTAACAGTCCTTGATGGACCTTAGCTCCATCTTCTTGTGTCTTTGACTCCATGTAAGCTTTGAGTGTCCCCACCATGGGATGTTCCTCCTGTTCAGTCCTTGTCACTGCCCGTAGTCAAATTTCCAGCAACATGGGGGAATGTGCCAAAGGAGTCCAGTCTTACCTATCCCAGTCTTGCTGATGGCTGTGGTTCCTGAGTACCACCAAGCAGTAGCACAGCTCCGGTGCTGTCCCATGTCTGCTCCCCTTCAGTGGTGCTCAGGTAGTCAAAGACACCTGAAGTATACACAGATATAATAAAATCACAGAATAGTTTGGGTTGGAAGGGACCTTCAAAGCTCATCTAGTCCACCCCCTGCCATGAGCAGGGACATCTTCACCCCGATCAGGTTGCTCAGAGCCCCGTCCAGCCTGGCCTGGGATGGGGCATCCACCACCTCTCTGGGTGTGACAGATGTACTTGACGCCCCCCCAAGCAAACCAGCAGCAGTTTGGTACAGGCTCCCAAGGAGGTGATGACAAACTGCAGCAGGATCCCAAGAACCATAAGCTAATATGGGCACTCAGCACCCCCTTGTCTTTGCACCAGAGCTACAGACAACAAAGTGAGGTTCACTGATCCTGCAGTTCAATGGAAGGAATCTCAGCTGGACCAGTCTGTCCTGGACCACAGGGGAGTGGAAATGTCACCAGGAGAGAAGGCAGCCCTTCTTCAGACAGGGCACATCCCCCATTTTCTGAGGCTAGGAGCCGCGACAGCCACAGAGCAAGAGAGGCATGGTCCAGCCCCATGCCCACAGGATGGGCCCCTGATGTTTTACAGCTGAGTGCTGGCACACCGACACGAGTGTCGGGCACACGCATTGGCCAGCATGGCTGGGACACTCTCTGGGACCAGAGCCTTCTCCCCCAACGCCAAACAGGGCTGCACCCTCCACCCTCATTTATTACATCCCCGTTATCACTCTTATCAGCTTACCTGCAGTAAGGCATTAGTAAAAGCCAAGCCACTCATGAAAGGGACACCCTCTCCTACGTGAAAAGTCAATCAACACGTTATATTGTTATCAGGCTCACAGACAAACCTGTCTTTGTACAACAAACTGCCCAGATACAGATGCCCTGACTATCAGCGTAAGGTTATCTTGTCCGTCCATTAGCAAGTAGCACCTGTCTGCTTCTGTCTGAAATATCCTTTTATTTACCCTTAAAAAGAAATCCAGTTAAACTATTTTGTCTCTCCAGAACAAGAAAAAAAAATAATAAAAAAAAATATATATACATAAATAAAAGCAAGTTTGTATCCAAGTCAGGAATTGTGTTTTCCAGCTTTGGAAGAATTCGCATGTTTTCAGCCACAGAAAAACTGATTCATCATCCTTTAAACATAAATATGACTATCACTACTGCAACGGGGCAGATTTTTGCATACTTTAAATTGTTTTGATGCGTTCAGTCATGTAAAATGCTACACTCGGTAACAATTTAAAGATACATTAGCTTCCAAATTACACTGTTGAAAAGGATCTCCTTAGACGCTCTGGCATAATATAAGCTGTACAACTTGCAACCCAAATAGAAGGTAAATCTTTTGCCAGCAGACTGGCATTATAAACATCTGGGACTGATAACAATCAGAGTTTTACAAAGATTTTTGTGCATTTGTACACGTACGAGCAGAAGCATCATCTTGTCTGACCTTCAGTGTGCCTCCAACACCTCAACCTCACCCAGTCACCTTAGACTGAGCCCAAGAACCAGCTTCACTGGCACTGATCTGGGCTTCCCAAAGAAGGATGTTAGGCCAACATCTGCTCACACTGGGAATGTGATGCATGTGATTTATGGATATGAGAGTATCAGGGATTTACATGCCCTCCACTGATGTGGCTTTAAAACAACCGGTACAACATTTTTTGCTTTGGGTCAGAATGGACTGAGGCAGTAGAATTCAGCTCCTAAACATATCAGATACAAACTGCTCAGATCGACTTTAATCTGCAACCTGTAAGCACAACACTGAAAAAGTTTTTTTTTTTTAAAAAAAAAGATGCAAAATTGAAACCAGAAAAACAGGAGCATGTGATTAATATGTCCAGTGGGTTTACTTGCTGATTTCATAGATGTTTTTTGCATATATGTACCTTTTCTCAAAGTGCAAACTGATTCTCATAGATGAACTTCTAGTTCAGTTGTGGACTTGCTGTTTCTTTGGAGGAACTCACAGCACAACAGTTAAAAGAACCCTTCAAAATGTATACATTATGTACAATGTGAGGCCTGGAAGAGTCACAGCCGCACAAAGTGCCAGCTGAAGGATAACGTGAAACAAGCCCGTCTCCAAAAGCCATCGCTAATTTTCCCAGTCTGTCAATTTTTGCTGACGTCAAAAGCAAATTAATGAACTTGCCATTCAATTAGAGCTTCAGCCAACTGCTACATGTGACTCCCTCTCCATCTTCTAGTTTGTATTTGCATAGCGACAAAGAATTCTTGACTTCCAACCAAATATTCATTAAAAGGAGAAATTTCAACAAACACAAACACTTGAAACAGAAAAGCAATAATCAAGCTATCGCACTGTTTTAGTTAGTACCATTCCAGCTTTTCCATCAGGATAATCCAGCTCACATTTGGCCTTGACATTTCTTTCGCCCTGGGACAGGATGAATGTCTTGTAAAACGGAATGCCTCTGCGCTCCTCACTTCACTCAAGCATTCAACAGCATCCTCCTTAGGAAAAAAAAATACATGTTAAAAGTCCTAAAGCTTTTAGCTTCCCTTCAGGAAGGAATGCTGGATCAAGCCGACACAGCTCACCCTGCCGCCTGAGCCAAGGACAGGGCACCTTTGCTGAGGGCTGAGCAGAGCCACGTACAATAAATATTGATACTGTACGCATGATATTTTTCAGTAGGACAATCCAAGCCTGCAGGCTGTCTACTGGGGAGGCACAACGGCCACGTGGCCTCACGCTGTCAGCAAATGCACACAGATGGGGACATTTTGCACCTGCAGAAGGAGTATTTTAAAAGTCAATCAGGTATTTGAAAATGTCTTTCTCAGCAGACAAATGAACATGGCAATGAACCGTCTCTCCAGACCCAGTACTAAATCGAGCAGAGCAGTATCAGTAGATAGGAGCTGCTCAGATACAGGCACCCTAAAGGCATTTGCAGAGAAGCAATCACCATGATAAAGGATGAGAAGACATGATCTTGTAAATATTTTAACAACTGTTGGTCTGTCTCCCAGCAAATGTACCAAGTGAGCCGTGGCAGATGCCTGAGCACTCCCAGCTTGGGAGCGTCCCCTTTTCCAGCACGAAAACACACTTGTAAGGAAACTCCTGCAGGAATGGGCTGCAGAAACCAGGAGGACTGCACCCAAAGCGACCCTGCCTGGCCCTTGCACTGCCACTGTCTCAACCAGGAAACCCGTTTGCTCCCCAAAACGAACTGCATTTTGCATGCCCCATGAAAAATCAATTCACGTGTCATCGTAGCAGCAGCACCTCCTGCTCCCTGCCACATCGGGGTGGGGTGGAAGGATCTCAGATTGAGCACCTTCAGAAATAAACCTGGGAGAAAATGGGGTGATGAGAGGAAGGTTACCAAAGGCGGAGCTGCCAGAATGACGTCTCAGCACTGAGAACTCCAAAATGTGGAATGGTTTCCTGGGACATTTGGAGATGTTAAAAAACAGAATAGGATGCAAGTTGCAACTCACAGAGGTTCAGAACAGCTTCCAAAACGACAGTGTGAGGCAGAAAACAGCAGTGTCCCACACTGCGCTCACACAGGCCACAGCCACAGGAACACGGCAGCCCCTTCTCTCTGGGGACGTGGCAGCCAGAGATGTCACCCACTCCACAACATGCCTATATTCCCCTTTGGAAGCAACACCACCTTTGTAACGTGGATAAAGGGCTTACCAACAAACGGTTTTTCCACCCGCGAAGAGAACACACTCAGCCAGCAAGAGGTGACATTTAAACCCATAATTTAACAAGAGCTCTCACAGCAACCCTGCCAAGAGGATAAGCCAGCGGCAAAGCAAGCCAGAAGCTACTGAAGAGTTAAAGATCTGGGTAAACCAAGGGACACACTGTGCTGATCTTGACTTTCATCCAGCACCTGGCTCCAGCATGGACCGCTGGACACCCGTACAGAGGTCCAGCCCCCCCGGCTGCGCTGGCAGCACATGGAGCAGCAAAACTTGGGGCTTCCCCGGGCTCAAACTATGAAGTGCCTCTCTGCCTTAGAAATAATGAAGGGAGAGCAGAAAGGCACAACTAACTGCAGCACAAACAGCCAGAAAGGGGAGCTGTTTCACACACGCAAACTTGCAGAGCCATCTTTACATATCTTTATTGCACACATCTATCCTCACATATCTCATGGGATGAGGCCAACTTCCCTTCCCAGGACAAACTATTTCTACTTAATTCTGCCAAATCCATCTGTTCCCAAGACAACTTTTGTTACTGTCTAACACAGATATTTTGGAAGGGTAAATCTTCCCCTCATTCTCCCACCCTCCCCCTCGCTGGATTGCTGAGAACATTTGCTGGGTAATGTGCTCTGGCCACTATAATGGATTATTTCCTCCCAGCAAAGCTTGTGAGATGTCCAGGCACACAGCATCCCCGCAGAGGTGAGCTGGACCACACCACCTTTGCAAACGCTGCAAAAAGCCAGCGCCTCCTCGCCCCCAGCTCCTGCAAAAGCCGCCCGCCCGGTGCAGGAGCCTCTCCAGCACCCATGTTTTATTTTCAGGCTTCCTGGCAACGAGCTCATCTGTTATAAGTGGCATCTCGAGTGAGAACGCCGGAGGTGAGCTAATTAGTGGGTGGCTGTCTGGAGCGGCAGCGAAGCGCCAACCACCCCGGGCTCTGTTTGCTTTGGGTGCCCGATGCAGAACGGCCGATCCCAGCGGTGTGCGAGCGCATGTTTGCACCGTACAGCCTGGAAGACATTCGCACCAACTCGTAATTTGGGGGAAAAAATACTATAATTTATTCACAGGCATGATTTGCTGTTGGTGTGGAATAAATACATGTGCGTGGATGTACACAGCTCTATTTTTAGAGCTACATGGCCAGGGTGCTGGCTCCACAGTTGACACACAGGATGGGCTCCTCTCTGAGCTGTAAGATTTTCAGTCCTCCCCCTTATTGTAAACATTATCTGCCTTCAAAATCCTTAATGTGTTGCAGATGTGACAAACAATAAAAGACGTATCATAAAAAAAAGCCTGCCATCTCCACGTTTCCCACTGGGGCAACATAATAATGAATTTATTAGCATATAGCGCTCACCAACATATGTTTATAGTCACTCACAAACTTTTGACTTGACAGTTTACAAGTATGTTTAAATCATTAAAAGTTTAAGTTGACTGTCCAGTTATTACAGGCTCATTATAAATAGGAAACAAAGGTTACATTTTATACAACAGGCGATAAATCAAAACTAGTCTGTATACGAGACTGACTTTTTTTTTTTCCTTTTGCTCTTTTTTCATCTCCGCATTTTCAAGACCTTCTGAGGGGACATCTCGGTGAGGCCAAGACCGAGCAGCTGGTTGCAGTTAGCGAGCAGGACCAGCAGCACCCACACCGGAGCGGGAGAAACTTCCTCTGCATCCCAGAGATGCAAAGACCCCGGAGGTGACAAACTCTGCCAATGTTTTCTCTCAACCACCACCCAGACGCAGCGCCAGCCCAAAGGACCCACGTCTCCGCCTCCCCAAGGCATCACCAAGTCCATCCACAAGGCACCGGCAACTGTCTCCAAGGGAGAACTTCCCCACTGCCACCACAGAGCCAAGAAAACTTCCTTCTAAGCTGAACAAAGCCTCTAGGAAAAGGAAAGCAAAGCACCCAAATTGCGTTCCCCAACGGCAAATCTCTGAGGGTTGACGGAGGCACTCAGATGCGCTCAAAGGGGGGTTTTGGGTTTGACCACCACGCTACGACATGCACCCCCCCCAGCCATCCAAGCCTGTTCCCGCCTTGACACTACAGAGCATCCAGCACAGGATAAAACCAGAGTCAGTAACTCAACCGCAGTCCTTTCTGCCTCTATTACGGCGTAACCACCTTGGGAAGGAGAGAGATAAAGCCGCACTAAATGTAAAAGTTCATTTCGTAAACTACTTCCAGATTCCAAAGCCTGGCATCATTTCAAATCAGCACACTAACCTAAAATTTAGAATTTGTGGAAAGACGGGGTGTGGAATGTGAAATGGCTTCTGTTCCCTTTTATTTCGTACTATGCACATGTGATATGATGGAAAAAAAATAATTGAAAAATACCCTTTCAAAGTAAAAAGAAATATCATTCTCTAAAATGTTGAAAGTGAATATTTCCACACCATCAGCAACTTTTCCTGGGCTTGTTTCCAACATAGAACTTGAAGACAGTCACAGTTTATATCCAATAGCAACCAAATAGGATTCTGTCACTGTCAGATCAGCTTTGCCTTTCTGCTCAAAAGCAAAACATGCACAAAAAAAGAGCATTACAGCAAGTGAGGAAGCACCAGAAAGTCTCCCTGGCCACCACAACGGCACAGCTCATTGTCCTGCAAGTGCAGACGATGCCTAAAACCTGTGTTGGACAAACCTCGCTCCTGGCAACTTGAAAGACTTAACCTGTCAGGAACACAACGCCCCAAAGCCACCGCTGCTTTAAAGTTAATATTTACCCATCCCGTAGCAAAGGCAGCAGCAAACACCCTCCAGCAGAGTAACACAGGGAGGACAAGTCCTCTTTTCCTATTTCATGTTCACATACCGCAGTGACAAGAGAGGTCTAAATTGCTAGACAGGCAGGTTATCGGGGAGATCAATACAGTGATTAAACTGGCCTAGAGAGACAGAAAAAGGCAGAAAGGATTATTATGTGGCTTTGGATGTCACTGATTATATTATGGGAAAGGCTATAAGAGGAAATCAGAAATACATTAAAAATAGCATAAAGGTGTGACACAAAGATCATGGAAAATGAAACACATATCTCTGCTCCCGACTCAGGACAATGCGGATCACCTGTATTTCTTTAACGTTCACTTTGATATTTAGTTCTTGGATGAAATAAAGTACATTTTATCCTACTCCAAATTCTATATTTCTCTTTCAGACCTGGGTTGGAGAACTTAAAAAGTATTTTCTTTCCCTTATCCCATATTTGAATATATGTATTTTATATATTTTACATAATGTGTCAATAATCTTTGATATGAAACTGGTGTTTAATATTTCAGCTCTCACTTCATTAAGGATATTTTAATTATCCCAGACCAATGGAAGGGAATTTATAAACATCTGTGCTTCGTTTAAGAGCCCAAATTTGCCTCTTAAATTTCAAAGCTGTAAAGCTGATTTTATCCAGGTTCAGTTGTCTGGTCTCTCAAAGAGCAATGTGCAGCACTGGAACCAGCATTAATTGGGCCAAGTCTCCAGCCTGCAGACCCAGGTGCAGCAGACACCTCTCATCCACGACAGACACAGCCTCAAACCACCTGGTCTTGCTCAGGCGAGCAAAGAGGATGATGCTGCTGAGCTCCACAGAGCCAGCAGGAGGATGACAGTGGATATCGGGTCAGGGAGAAGACACACACCAGCAGCATTTGCGACTGCCCAAGTCACAACCGGTCCTTTGCTTCCTCCTCCTGACAGGTGACCACGTACTACCTTATTAATAACGTAGCCTTGAAGCACTACGAGTACTTCATGGCCATTTTGAAAGCAACCGAAGACATGACTCTTACTGGCAAGCCATGCAATTTTAGGCTCCTGAGTACCTAAATCACTTCTGAAGAATAAGCCTGAGTTATTTGTAAAAAATTACCATGAGTCTCTCAACTCTTTGTCAGAAATAGCTGTAACTTGCTGCAGTCACACGATCTTTACTGCCTTCCTGATGTCCTCCAGAAAGCTGACAGGCTCATCTCTAAGCTCATGAACATGGGCAGCAGTGGGAAGGAGGGAAGAGGGTGACTCTGGGACCTACAACAGGTTTGCAACCTGCCTTGAACCTTCTCCCATAAGGTTGCCCTGAACACACCCGTGTAAATGTGACCAGGGAAAGCAGTTGCATTTCTTCTCCAGCTGCTGTCTCAGCCGGCGCTGAGGCCAACCTGATGATGCTGAGCATGAGCAGCGTCTGAGCCACAGAGAGCATCGGTGGTGCCTGCAGTGAGCAGACCTGAGCAGACCCCAGAGAGCAGCTCCCTGTACCAGCACCAAGACCTACAACCCCCAAAGGGGCATTGCCACGGGACCACCATCCCCATCACCTGCTAAGAACCGGAGCTGGTTCCTCACTCGCAGATCTCCATTCCCAGAGCCTTCACCGCATTCATCTTCATCATCGCAGTCCCCACTCTCCTCCTCCTCCTCTGGGGTTTTGCCTGGAGCTTTTCGGCGGGGCAGAGCCATCCCTTTGAGTAGCTGAAAGACACGAGGTGCCACAGTCATTCAACAGCTTCCCTCCACCCACCCCACCTCTTCATCCCATGCTTGCAGGGGGATTGGGTGACAAGAAGGGGACAGGGCTCGGTGGAGCCAGGATGGTGGGACAGGACCCCTGCACGCTCTTCATGCCAAAGCAGCGACAAGCTCAGGTTCATTCACGGACAAAGCTCCTCAGTGAGCATCACATGAGCTGGAGCACATCTACCAGCCCTGCGAGAACCCAATACCACCCACGCTCAGGAGTCGGCTATAAAACACGTGTCCAGAGTTAGACCAGACAGGGCAAAAACCAGTAGCAAGAGGAAACTCTGTCCAGGGATTCTCACAGCTTACACGAACTATATCCCATCTGAGAAATAACATGTGTGAAAGGAAACAGCAGATCTCTCGGGTCCGCAGGGTTCCTCACAAAAATAACCTAACCTAAAAATCTCATTCCTCACTCTTGAAGCGCAGGGGACGCTAGTCAAAGTTTTTGGGATAGCCAAGCGATGCAGTGACAGGATCTTTTAAAGGATGTTTTAAAGATGAGTCCTAAATAACAGTGACAGGTTGCACATTCCTGAGATGGCGATTTGAACCCCTCCACCAAGCACAAGGTCAGGACAGCTTTCCAAACACGGGTGGGAGCTCCCAACCCTGCCCCTTCACAGTGCACAGAGGAATTAGACACATTTTAAGCTATTGGCTTCCTCTTCCTGCTGACTTTTCTGATTTTCTTGTTGCTGAAAGCAGCCAGCTATTTCATCATAAACCCAGATCCACTTTGAAAAGGAGTGAGTCAGCCAGTTAATATATGCTGAAAATTTCTATCACTATCACTCTGCTGTTAAAAGTCTTCTTGAATTTAATCTTGGCCCTAAAAAAAAAATAATGAAAAGGATAAGTAACAGAGATGATATTGCAAAATGGGAGCTTTCCACATACTTCAGGGGTTTAGTTACTTCTGTCTATTGCAGCAATATGCGTGCCTTTCAAGGCATTTTTTAATATCTGGAATCTAGGTTATATTTTTAAACTATTAAGCTAGCCTTAGAAAACAGTTTCTAAAATATTTAGCCGCTGAAGTTTATACAGCCTTGGAGGAATGCTTCCAGCATCTGGTTCCCTCTGTCCACGGCAATGTCCACATACCTTAGTGTTTATATTAGAGGAGCATAACGTAATCAAAACCAAATGGCTCAACATGAGACCCCTTCGGGTTCCCCTGGCTGCATCAAACAACGCAGCAAACCTCTCCTTGGCACGTGCAAAGGTCCATCTGAGTGACAGCCCTGATGAGTCCTGCATCCACGGCAGGGAGCAAAATGCAGCTCCTCTCCCTGCAGCTCAGGGGATGCTTGTCTGTGGTCTTCAGTAGGCTTTGGCTCAGACTATTTCAGTTCACTTTTCAGGAATTGTATTTGATTTAGACATTTACAGGCCTTTCCCAGAATACAGCGTAACCAAAAAAACCAACAACAAGTAAACAAACAAACAAAGGCAAATGCAGTGCTTGGGGTAGCACAGGGCAGACCTCGCACAGGAACCGACCATGCCAACTGCTCAAGTATTTACACCATCACGTACTGGATTCCTCTCCTCTAAATGAAGTCCACCACTAACAGCAGCCCCCAGCACAGAGTGTGTCAGCTCGAGGTATAATGAGGGTTTCCCACACACAGCAGCTAATTACAACACGCACCGGTTTGGACCCATTGCTCCAGTGCACCCAAGCCCACCATGGTGGAAGGGGACCGCGACTGCTCAGCGGCAGATGCTCAGTCCTCAGCAGGATGCTCTCGGGATGCTCACCCCTCTGCATCCAAGGCACAGCTCAGAGGCACAACTTTCATTACTTACTCGAAAAAGCAGAGGAACTTTCCGGCAGAGAGAATTAAGCTTTGGGATATTTTCAGATTTAATAAGCTCAGTAGGGGGCGGGAGAAAATCAGGATTTTTCAGTTGTGTGTTTTCAAACATTAAAATTACTGAGCATTTCTTGTGTTACTACATTTTTCTTGGCACGCCATAAATTAGCAGCTTAATTTTTACACCTTTGTAGCCACGATAAAGCAGGAAATTTCTGAAAAATGCCACATGGGCCCTGACTTTGGATTGAGTGCATGTGACATCCCTGTGCCACGCTGCTCCTTCCTTTTCCAGGACAAAAGCTCCATCCCCAGCCACACGCTCCCCAGCTGCTGATAAACACAGGGAGGTTCAATCAGTCAAATTTTGCAGCTGGGTCTGTTAGAAATGAAGCCCGTCACACAAAACCTACTGGCACCATTAGCAGAAGACCTGGCATGGGGTGGAAATACCACCCTACTCTGTTAGTGCCTCCAGACCCAGGAACATTGTTGGATGCCTTGGCTTCAGTCGGAGCAGCAGCCACAATCCTGCTCATTGACAATTACACAGCCTCCCTGATGGCCTGCATGCCTTGTGAAATTATATTTGGTGGACTGAACATAGATTCCCCATCCTTAAATAGCAAGTGGAGCTGACTGTACCCTGACATTACAGTTTATTCATGTCCTGTGGTTTAAAACCTATGGTAAGAGGCAGGAAAATACAGTCCGGTGATCACTGAAGTAGTAAGTAACAGTGACATAGCTTTAACTTAAACACGATTCATCCAGCTGTAACAGTTTACAGACATATCTACTCTTCTGTGCTAAACCATAATGGCAAAAATACACTATCATGTACCCAGTGTAAACTAGAGTACTAATTGCGGGAGTCACTGCGCACACACATGTCTCTAAGGTGTCTGCAGGGCATTCATATCCCACCTACACAACCACCATGGCAAGAAACTCCCTTTGCTCCTGACTACAAGGTCCACCACCTCAAATGTGCATCAGCTTTCTTTTCAATCTCATCCCTTTTGAAGTCGTGGCACCCCGGACAGGGAGGGCAGGGACTGCTGTGGTACCCACACCTACACATCAGCCGCCAGAGCATCAGCACGAGGGACACCAGGCAGTCCCGGCTGGTCTCCATATATATCTTTATTACTTGGCTTGTCCTGTGGTCTCCCTACAGCTTAAAAAACAAGCCAGCTGGGAATGGTGTGCTGAGCCTTTCTGCAATGAAAGCTCCCCAGGGCATCTCAGCATGATTTACACAATTATTCATAACCGTACAGTGACCAGACAAAAACAGATGCAGCATCGTGGGGTAATGACTCAGCTGGATTTGGACAGGCCACCGTATGTTGAAATCTTTATAACTCCTCATTCTTTACAACCACTTTACTCGGAGCTCACCATCCCACCAGCCCACTGAGCCACCTGGTCTTGTTTTTCCAATTTTAACTTAAACAGTGAGAGCTGCAACATACTTTTTATCATTAATCTCCCATCTCTGAAAAGAAATCAGCATTATGTTTCTTGGACTAGAGTTTAATAGCTGTTTTCTCCTTTTGGAAACTATGCTTGGGATATTGCAAATATCAATTTGAGTAATACCCAAAATTGTGCCCACAAATTCAGATAAAATATCAGCAGTGAGCTACAAGCACTGTACTCCTTTAGGGCAGAAATCAGCCCTTTCAACATACTTCAAAAATATGTAAAGAGAACAGTCAAACAGATTATTACAGGGAATAGAAGACTTTTAAAAAAATATTTAATTCCTTCATGAGTTTAGGGGAGAAGTCTGATTGATATTTGTAATCTTTTGGTGGACAGAGCTGTCATTTAATTTAGCTTGCATGACTGAAAGAATTTAATAAAAGTGTTCCATAGAGTTTTGCAGAAATTCTTCACATGTTTTTAGTAAGCCTCTGGAATACGATCAAACCTAAAAAGCTGGAGAGGACGGAGACTGAACTTGCAGCTAAAATAATATTCAGAATTGTAATATGTGCTTAATAATCAAGTATTCACATACAGCAGAAAAAGTGCTTTAGTGCAGAAACTCCCCCGGATCCCCAGCCGCGTGCCCAAGTGCTGCTTTGCTGCATCATGAGAGGGACCCTGGGAACCGAACCCGGCAGTGAAAACCAGCCCCTGGCTCTGCTAAAAACCTCTCAAAACTCAGCCAAACCCACCAACTCAGGCCTGTCTGCAAAACTTTGAGGTGCCTTTCTTCAGGAGCCTCGGTGAGGAAGAGTCTTGGAGGAGCGAAGGTGTTATTTCCCCTTCCATCACGCAAGCCACTCACTCCAGCCACGTGCTTTGGGGTGCCCGACACAGACGCCGCGGCACATCCCACACAACTCCCAAGATTCCCAACCGGTCACATTTTTTCTATTTTAAATTCCAGCCTGCTAAAAATATTGGTTTTGGGGGTGGAAAAACTAGATCTTATGGCCAATCCTGACCTTGAAAACTGCAATAATACGTAATTTATGGATGGCTTTTAAATCAGGGCAGCATCATGGGAAACGTGCAGATTTTCACACGATACTGTTCCCTGTTAACAGCTCATTACAATGTACAGAAGTATATTCCCATTATGAAATACAGCTGGGGTTGTTTTGCTTACGAACGTCATTATCTGATCACAAGCAAGAATTGAGGAAAGGAACCCATTTTAAAAGGCTGAAGTTGTGGACTTTCTAAAAACTCATGTGTTTTGAATTTTGTGGCCTGATCACACACAAGCATGCAACAGGAGAATCGATTCTCTCCACTTCCTCTGCTTATTAGCCCTGGAAATAGCATGGAAAAAATTATCTTTTATTAGCAAATACTTTCTTTATTATTTAACCAGCCCTCATCATGAGAGGTTCCCAGCTCCATTCACTCCATCCTTTCTGTGGACGGGGGCCTTGGTGGCGCAGGAGCGTGCACAAGCAGAAACTCACCAGCATCATTTTCACTCGGCTCTTTCCAAGCTCTAGAGAGCTTTCTCTCTCTTGGGCGGCAACAAAATGCAACACATATTACAGAGAAACTCAGTGTTCCCTGGCACCGAGCACCAAATGCCATTGAAAAATAAGGATATTTAAAACTTTTAAAATATCTGTAAATCCAGGATTTGTATTTCTGTCTTGCAAGAGCAAGCACATGTGTGCGCAGGCAGGCATCACTACTCTTCCGACCACAGCATTAGCCCATGGACAGAAGAACCCATTTTGGCAGGAAGACACCCAAAATTGTGGTTTTCTTATGGTCCTTCCAGTTGGATGCACCTTGGCAGAGCAGATGTGGCAGAGAAGAAACCTGTTCCTAATTGTATTTCTATTTCAAGCTCAGCAGAACAAGAAGCAATCGCTAATCAAATGTTAATAAAGTGGAAGCAGGCTTTGGAGCTGGAAAAGTAATTTTCCTTGCTTGGAAAAATGACGAGTTGGTCACGTCAGCTGTTTTATCAGCTGCTCTAAACCCAAATTCTGCACTTCCCTGTGCTGCTTGCTTCAAGATGTCTCAGGTTTTGTACTGATGAAGCCAGACTCGGCAGACCAAGCCCCAGGCAGTGCCTGCTGCCCGCTCTGGGCAGGGTGGGCAAGGGAGGGCCCTAGGATGCCCTCCCCATCCTCCATACCATCCTGGGGCAATGGGTTCCAAAAGGGGTGAACTTCAGCTCTGAGATTATATTGTGGCTCTTCAGCCATAAAAATTAATTTGTCTTTACTTCTAGTACTCAAAATAGCATCTCCTGGAAGAGGAAAAATCCCTACCATGCATTACCCGGGGTCTACGGGCACAGCAGGACCCCCTTTGCTGCCTTCACAGGCTCCAGAGGAGATGTTCTCAGCTGCCAGTAAGTCAGTTTTTCTGGTCACTCTCCTGATAGATTGAAGAAGTTGGTGACAGCAATGAATTATTTGCCAAAGGGTGGCCCTACTTTATGGATCATCAGCTTAATTCTAGACTAGCCATCAAAACTGACAGTATCCCTATGGGTAAAGGAAGACAGATGAAGACCCCTAAGTGCTGGCAGTAATTAAAATGAGTCCGCACTGGACATTAAATCTCTTCAGGCAGCAGAAGGGGCTGCCAAGCCGTTATGAATAGCTCTGGGTCGGTGACGGCAGGCTGATGCCAGGACAGGATGCTCTCCCGGACACGGAGGTTAAGCCCTGGCTGGCACGGCAGCAGGCAGAGGGACCGGCTCCTGCCCGCTGTCCCCCAGGCAGGGGAGGTGTCACTTCCCCGACCCGAACAAATGCTCATTCATCACAGGACACATGTGAAAAAGAGATTACTCAAGGCTTTACGATCAGCTCATTCACCTTATATCCAGTTCCTTCCACCCCACAGCTATTTATGGCTTGTTTTTGTGTGGCGGTAGGAAGGAACACGACGATGTGGGTGCCAAGCAGGGCTGCAGCGTCCAGCCCAGCCTGCTGGGGAGCTCAGCAGTCCCCGTCTGCTTCTGGCTCATCCCCCGAGCCCGCATCAGTGTCGACACTGCAGAAATGCTACTTTTCCCTCTGTGAGCTACTACAGCTCCTTCTCCTCCTATGCATTTCTGAGACCAAAATATCACCAGTCCTTCAGCACCCCCTCCTACACACCACCATCCTCCTCCATCAAACACAGACATGCCTCACATTCCAAAACCCAATTATTATACCAATCATTGAACACGTAGTTGGACCAGGCAGTAGACAACTTCAGCAACTTGCTAGAGGCTGTCTGGACCTTTTCCTACCAGTATCAGACAGACTTCTATGAGCTACCACTTCTCTAGAAGTGATGTAGGAATGCACCTAGGTACTGCAAACACCCCCTTCCAGCTCTTCTTCACTTTGCCTGGGCTGACCCGCAACATTTCCTCAGTGTCAGTCTCTGCCATAGGGCCCATAACTGCTCCAGATTTGACGCTGCTCACGCCAGAGCACCTCCTGAAGACACTTTGTTTGGTGCACAACCCAGGAAACCATTTGTGCTTACACCTGTACCTTGATAAAGGGGAGCAGAACACCACAGTAATCCCGTGGGTGGACCTTTATACCTGCATCAGGGAAAGAGCTGGTGTATCAAGACCACTTGAACTTCTATACCGCCTGGAAGAATGAAACAAGGAAAGTAAGTCACCAAGAAAGCTGTTCCACCAGGCAGATAACCACCCATACCTGTCAAGGGCAGAAAAGGCATTGCAAAGATGCTCCCTTCTTTGCTACCTGCAAGGGCTTTCTGCCTAAATCCGTTCCCACACTGGTTCTTCACTGGCATCGTATCCCTGTTCTTTCTCCCCACAAAGTTTCTGTCTCCTATAAGCAGTCCCAGCTGCCTTCCCCTCTCCTTTACACCCACTTTGCATCACTAGACAGGAGAACCTGGACCAATTTCTCCACCTGCCAAGCAGCCACCCCTCAGGGGGTTGGCAACTGTGAGAAGGAGGGGTGTGGGAGCCTACATGGGCTGGGACTCATCACCGCTATTATCCATATTTTCCATATTTTGTTTAGTTACATTGGAGCAGAACCCCACTCTGCCGTCCAAACACCACTCAGGAAGGCCCAAAGTGCACATCACCAGAAGATAAAACATGAGAGAACAAGCAAAGTAGGGGCACAAGAAACAAGAAGACAACAGAGGAGGAGATGGAGCAATCAGCCACCTCATCGCCATCACGTCCTTCAGGCACCTGGGTGGAGATGGCCTGGAAGGAAGGTGCCCTAGATGCAAGAGCACCTAGGAGGACCGGCAGATATCATCTGCTAAAAAACTCCCACATTTCCACAGAGGGGGACCAGTGTGTCCAAGGCGGGGCACGCAGCAGCAAGTGGGTCCCCGCTGTCCCCTCGCTGTCCCCTGGCCAGCTCAGCCCAGCGAGAGGGAGGTTTCCCGATTTCCTCTTGGCTCAGGCTCTGGCACATGTGGCCACTCACCGGCTGTGAGCAACGTCTGCTGGGGCTGCCTGTGAGACAAACATCTCGTCCTTGGCACCAGGTAAGAAACAGAGAGCTGAAAGCTGTGCCGGAAGGATTTTTTTTTACCTCCTCCTCCTTCTGCCACATAAATGAGAAGCAAATCTATCTCTGTCCCAGCCACTTCTCTTTCTCTCTTAAAGCTCCCAGCAGAGAGGGACTTCTCAAATCATGTATTTCTGTGCACGATGTTGTCTTAGACAGAGGTTTCTGCCAGAACAGCAGCCCATCTCCCCCTGGCCGCACCCTGCCCTCCCAGGGGCTGCTCCTTCTAGCTTAACTTTTGCATTCACTTCACCCCAAGGCACTGGAAGCCCCAAAAGCAACAAGTAGCAGCTCTGCTGAATGTCCCCAGATCCACAGAGCTTTCACAGGGCACTAAACAACTGCCTCATAAGCCAGTTACCTCCTGTTAGAAAACTTCAGTGCAGGGCTAATTAACAAAACATTGATTTCCACAGAGACTTAAATCAGGAAGGAGGAGGGAGATGCCATGGCAAACATCCCCTAGACCTGTTAGCTGGGGAGGAGCGAGCAGCCGATTGACCCTCCCTGGGGACACGCTGGCCACCACACCAGGGCAGGTTGTGCCTAGCTGAGCCCTGGACATGCTCAAGAGCTGGGGAGGTTTGGTGGCCTCCAGCCTCCCATGGCCACCTCTGCCACCCACCAGCCACCGCTCTGTCCTGCATGGAGAGCAGAGCGGGGGGTCCGCAGGTGGGATGGAGCTGGTGCTGCTGGGGAAGGCGGCCTGCTGGATCAGGGAGCCGAGCCTCAGCCTGCTGCCACAAGTATTTATGCACTTCACATTAAACAGGCTTTCAGCTGAGACAAACCAGACCAGAAGTAATCCCAGGAATGGGGTCTCTCCAGCCTCCGTGGTCCCTAATTAATGGCTGATGGCTGGGCAGGCTCCTGGGCAAGGTCACAGCTTTCCTCTGTATTCAGAGCATGGCTGCTGCTTGCTAAAACACGAAGAGAAGAAAAATTAACTTCATGGACACAACTTTTCTAGTGTCAATAGTGGCACCTGCCTCCTAGCACAGGTCTACAAACAGGTTGAGGAAACATCCAGGCTCCAGCACAGGCACTGCTGATACACTGGGGTGCAACTCATCACCGATACCGAATGCATCCAACAGAAACAGACCCCGCAAGGCTCCGGCCTCCAGAGCTGCAGGCAAGAGGAGCCCTACCCGGGGTGGTTCTCCCACACAGATGCACAGGCAGCAGCTGAGCAGCTGAAGCAACTCAGCATTTAAATTATGTTCAAAGTTGGTGACTTTATACCCTCCCCCAGCAAGACCCAACACTCGCAGAGGAAGCCCTAAAATACACCTACATGAGTCTCTCCTTCAGCATTTAGGAGCCTATGTGCTACACAAAAAGGTCAGTAAACTCCTTCCTCACCGGTAGGCAGCAGGCATGTGAGAGGTCCTGCCAAAAATAAAAAGTAACTTCCTGCCCACCATGACAAATCTTGAGGGCTCAGACAGCCATCCTCAGCCAGCTGCCTCAGCTCCCCCCCGACCACACTTCTCAGAACAGCATCCTCTTACATGTGTTCTCAGAAAGGCCAGCCAAGCACATTTTCTTTTTTTAAATACCATTCCCTTGCAATACAGTCGAGCGAGGCCATAGGCATTAAATATCGTTGCAACCTAAACTTCCCCGTTTGCTCTCAGGGTTTTAGGTGCTGCACAGGCCATCTCTCAGAGCGCGTGCTCCAACAGCAAGAGCGCTGAAATACAACCTGGCCTTGCAGTTAGTTACGTGTCAAAACCCAGCTAAGAAGTTTAACAAGCAACAGCGTTAACTGGGAGTCCTCCTGAGCTCTGAGGTTATTTACACCTGCCCCAACACAGACAGGTCAAAGCTGACTGGGGACAGGGTTTGCCAGCATAGAGACCTGCCTAATTACAAACATCTGCTTCATCAGCAGGTATAACAAAAGGAGAAAGATTACAAATTATTCATTACCTAAAATGCACAAAACCTCTTGCTCTTTCTGACAGCGGCACAGCTTGGATGAAAACCACAGCGGCCTGTGGAGGTGGGACAGAGCATCAGGAGAGGTCCCAGGAGCCACTTCAGCTTCTTACCAAGCCAAGACAGTGCTTTAAAAAACAGACATTTCGAACCCCAAGCAGAATTGCTGGGCGGGTGTAGGTCTGATGCCTCTTCTGCTTCAGACCAGGAAAGCTCTGGTGACATTTATTACAAGAACGAAGCTGTTGAGACCAGCAGATGGACTGCTTCAGCCGGTTAACACCTTTCTGCGCACAGTAGCAAGACACCTTACACTGCCCTTTCTATCAGACGAATACCAAATCAGTGAGTGTTTTCAGTTCCTTTGATACAAGATACACAGAAACCCACAGCAGGCTGAGCAGGAAGGATGTGGAAGGACTCCTCCACTACCCATGCCTTCTGGTGTTGTGGACCAGATACACATTAACACCTCTGGGAGAAAAAACATGCCCTGTGTGCCTTGTTCCCACTGCGGACAGAGTGGTTTGGTGAAGAAGCAGAACTGCACTGGGGAAATCCCCAGCTCCGACCTTCCCAGTGCCCGGAGCAGCTAGGGATGGAGCGGGAACCGCACAGGCATCCCAGCTCACAGCAATGCCACCTGTGCACCGTGATGGCACAACACGAGCAGAGCCGGGGGTGCAGAGCGGACTGACCCCCCCTGACCAGCCTCTACTCTACCTCTACAGCCCTGCTTTTCCCTCCTTCCCCTGAGAACATCGCTATTAAGCAGCTACACACCACCAAACTAGAATCAAAAGTAACGTTATTGTTAAGAAGCCTTTTTCTCGGGAACAAAAGCAATCAGATTTGTTCCGCAGCCAAGAAGACCAGAGGTTACCTTCTAGGCCTGCTCTGGATGATGAAGATTAGCTCCCTGAATCCCAGTCTCCCATCTCACTCTGGACCACACTTTAAATATCTGGACATTAAGGAAAATTTTGGAGAAAAATATAAATGAGAAACATACCAATCACTCCACTAATGCCAGAGACGGCTGCCTGCTTTGTTACTGCGACCATCGGGGAGGACACCTACTCAGACATCTACTGATTAAATAACCAGCTTGAGCCACAGCACAAACAAGGCAACACTCCATACAATTAACAGGCCCAGAATAACTGTAATTAACTGTTAATTTGGTATCAACAGCTCCACTTACACCATGTTTTGCTGCACAAGGATTTCTTCCAGGTTTGTTTCCTCCACAACAGGACAAACTCCAGAGCTGGTACAGGATATCTGGTGTTTGTTTTAAAGCTCTGCTGTGCATCAGCTGCATGTTTTGGACACAAAAGCAAATGAATTCCCTTTAAAGGTATTTTTTTTCCAGCTGGTTTCCACAGCATTGTTTGGAGGCTGGTCCCTGCAGGACACGCCTGAGGCACCTGCCTCCCAACTGGAGCTGAAGCCATTGGGGCAAAGTTGAATCCTTTCTTGTGCGTAAGATCACGGCAACCAGGGAATTTCAGGGAAGGAGAGTGATAAAATGCTATTTATGTTACCCAAAGGTTAGAAAGCCTAACAATAAACTAGTGTGGAAACCAGCCAAAACTGCCACCCATCCAAGCTCAGCCACAGCTTCCCCATCTTGCTGAGAACAGGGAAAGCTTTGCTGGTCTTATAGTCTCAATTAAGTTAAACATCTATTCAAATATGAGATAACTGGTGAAACACCATGGCTGAATAAAGGGACCCTCAGAAAGGTAAGTGGGATTAGCAAAAAGGAAGCACAAGTGAGACATTCCTTTTTCATACCAATAAAGGAGACACATGGCTTTGTGCAGGAACCTACCTTTACCAGTCCTCTTCCACATGTTCCTGAAATTGCCAGGGGAAGGACAAAGCAGGAAAAACAAGGAAATACTGAATCTCGTTTCAAAAAGAGACAGTTTTGCAGACCCATTATTTACCAAAAAAGAGACACATTAGGATGGACCAAAGGACTTGTGTGCTCTGAGGAACATCTTACAATCAATTATTTTCTCCAAAAACTGGCTGATATGAGAACTTGGATTACTGATGGGCATTTTGACACTACCTTCAACAAAAACAACTGGTCGGTAAGATCCAGCACTCTTAGCTGGGTTTACACAGCACGCAGGAGATGCTCAGTCCCTCAGCACAACTCCAAGTTTCGGTGTCCCTGAACAGTACCAGAAATGTGTCTATTTATCACCCCTTCCTTACTGAAAATGGGAAATACCTCACATTCCACAGCAAACGTAACTGCATGAGCAGTAAAAGCATGGGGCTTAACAGTGCACCCCTTACTTTCCTCTCTGTCATGCAAGACCAGAGGTAAAACAGGCAAGAAACTTCAGGCAAACACAGCCCAGATTACGTGTCTGTTTAAAAACACACATGCAAACACACCAAGTCAAATTAATCTCAGGCTGTTAAAGAAAACCCATTTAGGGTGACCTACAGGTACAGTGTTCCCACAACAAACCAGATAAAGCCCGGACGTTTGCCGATAGGGTCCCGATGGGCAATCGCTGGCATGGGCAAACACCGACTCTTACTAAGATGGGAAGGAGGGGAAGAAAGGGTTTGGGTTTAAAAAGCAACCCGACAGTCAGATAAGTTCAAATTTAATTATGGTCTCGTTACAGAGGGTCACACTTCCCCTGATTTAACTGGCCTGGCAAAATCCTGTAATTGCCACTTGCATACGGAGTCAGGGAGCATTTATCCAGCATGTTAATGAGAGCTGAGGAACAGCTCAAAAGGATGATGGAGTTAGGCTTTAAATACCAGGCCTAGACTTGGTGGAGCTATAGATTATTTTGTGTAGTAGAAGAGGAATTAGCTGATCCATTCCAAAATGCATTTATCATGAAAATAAAAATCTTCTTTCATTTTATTTAATAGCCTTAGTAAGAAATAATTGCAATGTCTGGTTGCTTTCAACAACATGTGGTTTTAATATTTTAATTGTTACAAACTGTTTAATAATGTTGAACAAAAGACATGTCCAAGTAATTATTGTGTTTATTAACATTTCTTTTGAGGACCTGATAAATTATATTACACATATACAGCACTTCAGACATTGTAGTGTTAACTTATTAAATTGAAAAGTGGAAAATTAGCCAAAAGCAACTTGTTTTGGTGCAACTTAAATATTGTACTTTCAACTGATAGGCGTTGTGTATCACATTATTTAACAATCTGGCAGTTTGTGCATTTTTCTAATTATTATGCTGCTTCATCTAGCCGAGGAATTAAAATACAGTGGGAATAATAAGCCTCACAAAGCCTGGCAGGCCACAGAGAGATGCAATTCCACCAAACCCAGCAAAGTCACGGATTTTTCTGAAGGGGAAATATATTCCTCAAAATTCCCCAGCTCCCCAGGGTCTCCCATAATAAACTCAGTCATTTTCCCTGCTTGGAGTCATTGGGGACAGGGCGTGGTGAGGGGCCCCTGGGGCCCCCCATCTCCCCCGGGAGCACCCGCAGCTGCCTCGTGCATGGTGAGCAATCATGGCACTGTCCCCATGGCCCACTTGCAGGGTCCCCGTGTGCCCCAAGTGGCATCAGGGTCCAACCCTTAGCCATCCCAAGCATCATCCCCCGCCAGGGTGGGTTAAACCCCCTTCGCTAGTCCCTGATGCTCTGCCATACTCCGTATTTTCAGCAAAGGGGTTGAGAGAGACTCAGGCCCAAGGGCATCGTGCTGTTCCCAGGCCCATTTTGTTTATATTTGATTCAATCAAGTTGTGGCCTTTTGGCCTCTTTCCAAATTAACTTCTGGGTGACCTCTGCCGTGCCCTCTCCCAGCAGCCAGGCCGCAGGGAAACAGCCCATTAAACCTACAAACAAATATAGGACATATTGGTTGATCAACCCAGCTTCAAACACGGGAATTTAAATGCTGGGACATGCTCTTTTTTCGCGCACTTCAAGTCAATTTTGTCTTCGGTCATTCGCACCTCTGGCCCTCCTTTTTTTCCCTCCCCCTTGCTCCAGCTCTGTGTTTTACTGACTTGTAAGGCTTCTAAATATTGTTCTCATCCTCCTGTAAACCCCATGAAGAGCAACACAAGGCCCTCTCACATGGGGCTCACTGTAGGACCTGGGTCTTTACACCAAGCACGAGAAGAAAGATGGTGAGATCCTGCTTGGAGAAACAGCTGTGATACTCGAAGAAATTGTGTGTTCCCCTTATTTCCAAGGAAATAAATCAAAGCGAGTTTCTCAGGGTCTGTAGAAGCATATTGCCTGGATTTCGATCCCCAAAGGGTTGTTTCTTTTTTTTCAAGAGCTTACATGGTAGTTAGATTTCTGGCTAGAGAATATGCAATATGATAAAAACACAGTCCCTATACGGGGCAATAAATTACAGACTGTTTGATGTGGAAACCAAAGAACTGTCAAACTCCAGTATATCTGAACTATTCTAAATGAGCCCTTAACTTCAGTGTCTGGAAATGTACAATATGTTTCCAGGCCTCTCAATCCTGTAAAGACACATCTCCCCCAGTTAAGTTTCCTTTTATGGGTTTTATTCTTCATTTTTGGGTGGTTTTTTTCACCCCTTTTCTTCTAAAATTGTGCTCTTCCTCCTAGAGATGGTCCTATGATAAACATCAGGATTTATCTAAGCATAAAAAGGGATCGGAACTGGGCATGAGCTTAAACAGGTGAGTAATTGCAATTGCAATGGTGTCACAGCCCTGTAGGCACTGCAGAGAGCACACAAGTCAGCTGGGGACAGACAGGGACAGGAGGAAGGACTAAAAGTGGCACATCGGCCAATCCAGTACCCACAGTCTCCATCCCTGCTGCATCCTCGTGTCGGCATCACTCAGGTCAACTCTCTGGAGCCTTTCTTGGAAGAAGGTTCAACAGGAGGTCACCAGTGTGGCACAGTGCCCAGGACATGGGACATCATGGCTCCCACCACCGTGCATATCTGTTAAAACTTGAATCTCATCCCCATCTGTCAGCCATCCAATCATCCCCATAGGGGAAGGAAAACTGAGTGACCAGAGAAATAGCTCACCTTGCACACCCCTTTTTGCCTAGGGATGCTATCATGTCACAAAAAAACTGAGCAAGACCTCATGCTGACACAGAATAACCTTTTAATTTCAATCTAGTTTCACATGTGGGATGAGTGAAAACCCTTCTAGCTAGAAACAGACCCCATCCACTCTGGGAAATAAAAGTTAGGAACCAGTTCCAACTCATTTTCCTGAAGGTGACCCTTGGCCTCCCAGCTGAGATAACAATGCTAATATTTATGGATGGGCTGCTCATGCCTCTGGGCACACAGCAAAAATAACTCAAATCAAGACTTGGAAGACATCTAACAGAACTGAAAAAAAAAAAGAAATCATTACTTTCAATATGGCAATAATAAACCATCTCGCCCACCAATGTACAAAAAATAGCACCTCCCACAATCAGATGTTCAGGTGAAATAAAAATGGTCCAGGGTCTTGATGTGATGAGTCGGCACCACCAAGGGGGACTCACGTGGAAAGGACAGACTTGACACAGCAACTAGTCAGGCAGTGAGCTTTATTCATTTAGTTGTTTTAGCTTGATAAAAGGTGCTTGAACCAAACTAATACAATCTGGCAAACTTTTAGTTCCCCTTCTCTCTGGGTTAGGTTTTCTATACTCCTTTCAGTCCCTGTGGATTTTGTTCTAATGCATAAAAAACATTCTCATTTCAAGCTGCAGAAGTTCAATGAGAATTTCTCATTTATATGTGCATTTTCCCAGATTCAGTTTGAGAAGACACGAACTAATGAGTGAGCACAATTTCCGCACACAACACATTTGCCAAACCCAAGCAAGCTCAAAAATGTGGCGTATTGCTGAAAGGGCACACATTTTTCAGCAGCATGAGCAGCTTGGAATAAATTGAAGCCAAGTCGTCAGCAAATTACAGACATTAAGCAAAAAATCTACTAGTAGAAGCTGTGGAACTCTACAAAAATTGCACCAACTAGCATGGCTGCTGACTCTACCCATATCCCTGAAATCTAAGCTGCATCTTCAACACAACAAACAGGGAGGAATTCATCATATGGTACTAGATTCACAGTTTACTGGTAGAATCCAGTTTACAGCTATGAAAACTACAAACACTTGAAAAGATGCTCTTTTCTCCAAAAGATTCTGGAGACTTGAAAACCTTTAAAAGCCACTGTTGGCTTCAGCTTGGTGGATACAGAGATTTTCACCCCTCCCCAGCTCAGGAGTCTCCACCGCTTCCCAGATCTGAAGCCAACACCTGAAAAACACAACTGCAATTCATCCAGAGCCGCTCCTTCCACATTTCCTACTCTTCAGTATTCAAGATGCCTTCCAGATGTGGAGGAGAGCGCAAAACTTCAGTAGGCCAAGAAAAGAAGTGTGATGGTGAGCTCTGACACCTCAAATCCCAAATTTAAGTCTCCACAGTTACTTTCCCGGTATATAAGCCACTTAGCAGAGACTATAGACCTCTGCAGGAACACCTAGGTTCATAACTAATTTTCACAAATCACTTCCCATTTTCTCCTGATTTTATCCTCTATTCCCTTCTTTCTCAAACACAACTTTACAAGAGGGTTTGATTATTTTTTTTTCAGACTCTTATGCTGTTTAAATCAAAACAACTCACCTGCTGCCCATAACACCTTCCAATCCCATCCTGCACGCCAAGGAGGGGAAGCACTGTAAGAGATCATGACCCAGCTGACCATATTCACCCCTTATCACTATTTTTCTCAGAGCAGCAGCTGACAAAGACCCTCTGCTGCTGCAAACAGCTGAGTTCAGCCTGGCAACGTTTACCCAGGGTCTGTCATTCCACGGATCTCTGTTCCTCAGCAGCCTGGTCTGTTCAGCAAAGACCTAACTTGACCCAATCTGGCAGCCAGCATTTCACAACCACTTTATGTCAGCAGTTTCAAGTACACTAATAACCATGTTTTGTTCGGTGCGACTTTCTCACTGTGAACGGCAAAATATCATTATCACCTGCAGGTTGAAGCCTGCCCTCTACCCCATTTAATAGGGAGCTGATTATGCTTTTTTTTTTTTCCCCCTCCTTTTAGTAATTATGGGTTGTTGGCAGATGGCTCAGCGAGGCACATAGGAAGGCAGCGCGGGCTGTGCTGCCACTGCCCACGTTGGCTCCTGCATGTTGGGGTGCTCCCAGGGACCCCAAATCCCTCGCTGCATCCCGGTCCCAGATAGCAGCTAATGAGGCATGCCTGCATCGGAGGGCGCAGGGTTCAAACCGGGAACGGCTATGAAAACAGTCCCTGTCAGCCTCAGAAGCAGGAAAGCAGAGGTTAGCAGAAAAGTCGCAAAGCCAGCAACTCCAGACAGAGCAGCCCTCGCAGCCCACCCAGCCGGGAAGCAAAGCTGGGCTTAACCCCGGGGAACACGCCACTGCCCAAAGCCTCGTGCCAGAGTGATGCTGAACAATGTCCCCACAAGTAAGAGCTCTCTCAGAAGGGACTGGATAACTCAGCCATATTAACAAACGGCATCACCGCCCGAGTGTTTGCCCTGTGAGGTCCCAATGCTGGAAAGTACAAAGGTCCAAGCTATCAGCCTCCTGAAAAACATCCCCTCTATGAGTTACTCAGTCACAGAGAGGAGGGCAGAGTCCAGAGCCAGAGCCCAGCCTGGGAAGCTCGAGGCAGTGCTGCAGAAGAGCTCTGGGACATGAACAAGCTGAATGCTGTACAGAGGTGCCATCTAATCTGTTGGGAGCGGTGGGGCTTGTTCACAAACCTAATCTGGCCTGGCATGATGGGTAGAGACAAGATACTGCTTGTCCCAGCAGTGATGCCAGGTCTGAGACCGTGGGAAGGACACTCCCTCCCCAGCAGAAAGGGTCTCACCCAGCTCTGCCACTTCCCCATTCAATGGTAACTTGCCACAGCAGAGACTGGCAGTGGATGCCCAGGGAGATACAGCAAAGAAACAAGTGACGCTTCTTTTCCAGCCATGGGCAATGCCAAAGGGGACTCATCTGACAAGAGGGGACGCCAGGCTGTACAAGCACCTCATGCTCGGTGGCAAGCACAGCAGCCCCATCTTTCCTGTCCTCCCTTGTTGGGGGGCTGGATGCTCAGCAGAATTGTACCACAGGGACACACCCACGCACCCGCAGGCCAACAGGCACGAACCACGACCCGCCACACGTGCCCTGCGAGGTTGGTGCTGCACGGGGCTGAGGCGGCACCGGCTCCACACGCAGCTGCTGCAGACGGAGCTGCCCCGGGTTGTCTGGCTGAGCCCAGAGAAAGTGCAGACTGATTTGGAAACCGCCCACTCTGGAGCCATCCGCGCTGGCACGTCTGCAACCAACCTGGTTGATGTGTTTCAGCTTGTCAATAATCTGGCTGATCACTGGCTCAGGACCTTTTATCTTCAGCTCGTGGTTGCCAGGCTGAGCTTTTGCTCCGTTCCTTGTCATTTGAGGACTGTACCTGTGAGAATGAGAACAGAGGAGACCACAATGTGATGGGCTAATATGGAGATCTTTAAAGTTCAGTACAAACCAAAGAAATTCCAAGATAAGCACCAGCCCCTTCCAAAACAGAGAGAGCAAAACAGTTAACAACGACAAAGAAAAGGCAGAAGATTCCCATCAATATTTCTGCTCTGCCTTTGCAAAGCAGCAAGATGATGTACTTGTATCACTTGAGGACAATGAAGTCCTTTCCAGTCCATTAGTAACCAAGGAAGATGTTAAACAGTATACAACAGGGATAAATATTTTCACATACCTTGCACCCAAGAGTCCTAAAAAAAGCTGTCTCAGAAATTCTGGCTTGCTCATGTTTGTTTAAAATAAATCTTGGCAGACCACAGAGACTCCAGTACAAGAGCAGTAGTGTTGTGCCCACAGCCCAAAAAAATGAGTGGGATGACCCAGTTAACTGCAAGCTGATTAGCATAACATCAACCCCCTTGCAAAATAATTACTGTCACTGATGTGTGATTTCAATAATGAAGAATTAAAGCATCGGAATATAATTAATGCTGTCAACATTGCTAATGGAAAATAGGTGTTGTCAAACAATCCTGATTTTAGTCTTTGATGAGATCCAGCCTTAGGGATCAAAGTAACTGCTTAGACAGAGCATACCCTGACTTTGGTATGGTGCTGGGCTCTGCACATGCAATATCTCAATTTACACAGCTAACATGCAAGTCAGTAAAGCACCTGTAAAGCAGATAAAGAGCTGGCAGATGCAGCTCTCCACAGGGACCCTCCCTGAGCTGCCAGGCCAGCTCTGCACAGGAGTGCGGCCAAGCTTGCACTCAGCTTTTTCACCAGGGATTAGGAAATAAATATAAAACCACCGCTGCAAAATTTGTGCAATGGCAAAGTTTATCAGAGCGATAAACATGAGGAGGGACAGAGGGATGACCACATGCCTGCCTTTGGAGGAACGCATTTCTACCCTCAGTACCTGGGTAACAGCTCATGATGCTCAGGATGTGAGATAAATGCATCTGCACCAACCACAAACGGCTTCAGGACCAGAACAAGCGGCCGCCACCACTGACTGCGGGTGGCCACAGCAGTGGCACAGAGCACACTGGTGCCTTCTCGAGCTGTGGGTTGTCGGTATCCATCACAGGCCCGGTGATGGGCCACTGTACAAGCACAAAGCAAATCCTCATCTCCAAGAGCTGACGGCTCAAGCATGCACTGCCAAACCCCAGCACAGTCTACGAGATCACAGAGATAACACTGAGCATCAGTCTGCTTTACTCAACGTCTGTTTTTCTGGTGCTATGGGTAAACACCATGAATATTCCTTTCTGTGATCCATCTCCTACACATCACGTCCTTATCCAACTCCCAGCACCAGCCCTGGTGACTGCCTCCCCATCTGCCAGCTCCCCTGCCCACTAATCCTTCACCACTGTGTTGCTGGGTGAGTTTGGGTGTTGACAAAGTGTATTTCACAGAGGCTTTGGGGAAGAAGTGGAACTTCAGCAGGAATTAAAAGGAAGGGAGGGAGACGGGAGGGATGGTGCTGCTGGCTAAGGGAGGATGTTCTGCTGGGGGAGAAAGCAAGAAGCACCAGGACAATCAGCCACAACAGCTGTTGGGGCACTCAGAGGATTTTGGGGACACACAGGGGGTTGGCTTTACTTAAACTTTAAATGAGGAATGAGACTGACTCAGATGCAAGGATACAAAGTTAACTTCAGATTTATACTGGTGCAGCAGGAATCCACCCCCAGCCTCAAATATTCACATCATTTACAATACAGCACTGAGGCTAATTTCCACTCCAAGGCTTTTTCAGAGCAGAAGATAGATGTACAGGAGCATTCTGCATCCCCAGCCAGGTCCACAGCACTGGGCACCCCCCATTCACATCTAGGCTGGTAGCTGACCACCCCACAAGATGTTTCACTGAAAGAGATGACAGCCAAAGCAGAATGGGAGAAAGGAGGCATTTGTGTCTCTAACAGAGGAGCACACGCCTGTGGATATTCCTGTTTCTAGACATAAACATCTTGTCCAGGTACAGAAGAAGCATCGCTGCAAAGCAGAAACATCAGGTTGGGTCTCCCAAGCCCCACTAGCTCCTCCACACTGGGGCAGCACAGTCAGTCCACCCCACAGCGCTTCACCTGCGGCGCGGTGCTGCTCAGCCGTACCGTACCGACCCCAACAGCTCTGCTCTCCACCCAGGCACCCCTCCCCATGCTGGGGCCTCCAGCTAGGGCTCAACATTTTGCACAAAACACACTTTTAAAAATTCATTTATTTTTAATAGTTGCATTGTCCTGGGAAGTATAAACCACTGCCATACTCAAGATGTAATAGCTCCCAGCTCAGAAAAGAATGTACACGTGCGGAGGCTTGCTGTCGGCTGAGAGCTAAGTGACCGGTAGAAGCGGGGCCAGAGAGTGCCAGGCTTGGATCCCAGCCCGTAGCAGCCCATGCTCAGGAGAAGGTCGTGGCTTCCCAGAGCAGGCGGCCGGTAGGACCGCAAGCTCCGAGCACCATCTCGTGGGAAGATGCTGCTGCCGCAAGCACAGACTTGCCCAGCTCTGTGAACACTCTTGGCCTTAACTTTGTGCAGGGGAGTAAGGCATCAGGAACTGTGAACCATTAAACCTGCTGCTGATTTGTCACACAGTCACTTAATGCCACCATGTCAACCTGACAAACACATCTGGCGACCGAACATAAACATCCAAAGGACACATGACTTTTTATATGCCAAAGAAATTACCATTTTTGGTGTCACTATAAATTTAATTTAAAACACTGATGGAACTTTAAAGTACATTGCTGAAAAGTCTCCTGTGGTTTAAGAGATTTAACTAGCAGAATAAATCTCCCCCAGGTTTTAGTAAAAGCAGAACCAAAGCCCTTTTTGGTGCATACCTAAATTAATACAATCTCTCCCCTAAACAGTTTTATGCATAGAAACTCAATAGCTTGGGTTTGAGTGGGCGACACTCCTGAAATCCCCGTGGCTATGAGAGGAATTCTTCAGCCTACACAATGTCGTACAGGAGGAAGGCTCACAGCTACGGCAAGTCACCGTAACTATGTGTTCGAAGACTGAAATTGTTCTCAAGAAGGCTCTGCTGGGGTGGCCAGGACCTCAGATCACCCTCCCTGGAGGAACAAGTCTACCAGAGAAGGAAGCAAACCCGAGAGCGTTTGCAGAGGGATCTCTCCCTATAACAGTGATCCTGGGAAAGCAGAGTGTCACTGCCTGGTGCTTCCCATCTGGCCAGTTACAAGGGTACATAATAAGCCCCAAATGAGCCATTTGCAGAATTACACAAGTCATTTGAAGCAGCATGGCAGTGAGATCTGCAAGCTACACATCCTGCAGCATGAATCACAAAGAAGCAGAGACACGGGAACACGCTACAGCCAAAGAGCCAGAGACAAGCTCCCGCACAGCTGAAGTGCTTCAGGATATGCCCCTGCATGGCCAAGCTGAGACCTCCTGGTGCCCTTGGGGACAAGGGGGACACCAGCTCCCCCTCAGCTGTGCCCCTCTCTGCCCCTGGCACACATTCAGGCATGTGGGATGCAGCCAAACAAAGGGTTAAAGACTCTGAAATGTAGCTTCAGTGAGAGACCGACATTCCTGAAATGCCAGAAAAGCTGGAAAAAGCAGCTGGCACCCCTCCCTGCAGCCTGGGCCAGGCAGTCAGACCTTAATATGGTAGAGAGATGCGCCTTTGCAGACCCCAACAAGCTGGAGGACACAGGGTCTCCGAGCGGTGCCCATGCAGGCTCCCCTGTGTCCCACCGAGCTGCTGCAGGGCCGGTGGGCTTGCAGGTCTCATTACAAAACAAAGGCAAAGCATCACCTTCCTCCCACGTTCTGCAGCCGCAAAGGAGAAATCGCAGAGCCATCTTGGGCTGCTTTCAACATAGGCCAATAAAAGAGTGCCTTCTGCAGGACACTTGTGCCACTCCATACAACCCATCACATACCTCTGCCATGGTGATACTGGCATGGAACAGCAAATATGCACAGTGGTTAAAGTCCACCCCATGGTTCCAGAGGCTCCCTGTGCCAAGGGGGTATCAGTGTCGCAACATGAGCACGGTCTGGCTTCCACTTCATAAGCGAAGCCCAAAATACTTTCCTCTTTGACGTGTCTTGACGTCAGTCAGTAGCATCTCCTTGCCTGGGCTCCCTGGGTATGGGCTCTTGCTGGGAACATGGTATTTTCCAAAGACAAATGTCACATTGTAAATTGTGCTGATAAGCAGCCCTCACTAAAAACAACTTTAAAGACAATCACCTGGTGAAAACACTAATGATCTGAGGTCTTCTGTGGGGACAGCACAGCTAATGACCCTTCCTGCTCCTTCTCATCCACCAGCCATAAATGACAGAGCATGCAGTCAAATTAAGGGATTTTCCCCTCCTTTCCACTCCACCATCCACAAATGTCTTCTGTGAATGTTTGGTCTTTGCAGTCCAAATGCAGCTCTTTCCAGGCTTGCATTTCAGAGCAAGGACGGCAAGATGACAAATGCGATTTAAATAAACGGCAATGAATGTAAAATGTGTGTTCATCCTACTTGGCCACACTAGGCTTAGAGATGAGTTATTGCAATGCCTGATGTGTGATTTAGAGAAAGTGATCCTGTAAGTCAAACATAAAGAATTACACCTTTTAGAAAAAAAGGAAAGCAAGTTTGTCATTCAAATAACAATTAATTTCTGCCTGCTTTCCAGTCACAAAGTATTTATTCAAAGGCAGCTCCACAATTCAAACAGCACAGTATCCCCACAGTATCTTCCTCTACTATCTCTGTTCACTGAATCACATTTGCTTGAGGGAGTTGATGAGGGACGAATATAACACAGTCTGATACAAGACAGGACTACAACACAAGAGAAGAGGTTTCACTGCACAGGATTTAATAACCGAGCTGGAGAGAGTGGCATTTCCAGCACGCTGTTCTGCATTTCAATAGGTGACTTACCGCAGGCCATATGGGCTGGTAACACCGAGTCCTCACCACACAGGAGGCAAAAAGATATGAAAAAGGAGAGACAGAAAAGTTTCTCCCCACAGCCCTGGCAGAGACCTAAGCCTTATCTCCAGGTGGTTTTTATGGGTCAGTAAAGGTGGGTGCAGTGGTGATGCCAACATTTTACTCTTTCTGGCCTTGCCGCCTTTTAGTTTAGTGGGACAAACTTAGTGTCACATCAGCAATGCGAGCGGTAGGAGCCAAAAGGCTGGAAGAGCTGCTTCCAACCCACTCATCATGCCCTGTAGACAAGACATAACTCCTGGATGAGTCCATAAGCCTCCAAGACGTGCAATAACTTCTTTCCCTGATAGTTTCCTCTCTGAAGAGACTGTCCAGAGATACCTGGTCAACCATACCAATTACCCCAGCCCAGACACAGGCTGGGTGTGGGTTGCAGGCCAGACAAGCACAGGTCCACTGACCTTTCCTGTTCCATAGGGGTTGCATGGTCCCACCATTCGGGGACCATATGCAGACACCTGTTATATGGGGGTGCGAGTGGCAGGAGAGAGGTGGGGGGGATGTGGCTCTCAGGTGTCTTCCTGGCTTGCAAAATGCACTCAGTTGCTTGATTGCATTGAGTGCCTAAAGTCATTGCAGAGCTCAAAATGCCACAGTCAATTTACATCGCCAGCAGCTCTGAGCAAGCTTTTTCAAGAGCAACCAGGAGAATACACCACTCTCAGTGGGGAGCTCTCATTTAAATAAAAAGGAGTCATTTTCTGCCAGATTTCCAAATATCATCACCTTGCAGCCTGGTCTCGCTACTCTGGGAGCCATCTGAGAAACTGCTACATCAGCTCCTGGCCTCTTCCCAGCCACCCTACGCAACACGGTACGGCCAGGAAGCGTCCTGCAGATGTTAGTTTGGTTATAAACACGAAGTCTCAGGTAATCCTGGTTCTGGGAGATGGGATTTTAAGAAGGAACAGCAAAAACTGATATTGATGGCAAACCAATGGGAGTTTGTAGCATGAAAGGACAAGCTGAAGTCTCCCTCCATTCTTCCTTCAGCTCAGTAAAGTTCAAGACAAATATATGATGGAAAAATTGGCTAAACCCAAGACCAAGCAGCTGGCTTAATAGAGGAAGATTCATGATCTTCATTTCTGAAATACTCTGGAAACAATTATGGCCAGTCAAAACCCCACTGAATTTGCCTACTATACTTTCATTATGGCTTACATTTGCTACAAAGCTGTGTTTCATGTGCTTGAAAAGTTATACAGCCTCCCTCTTTGGGGACTCCATTGTATCAGATATTTTGCAGCACTGCCAGAAATAACCAAACCCTTCATGAACTAAAGGGTTATTGCTGGCATGGAATTTCCTTTGTTCCAATTACAGAATCTCGTTTTTCTCTCTTGCTTCCAATTGTGCTTTCATTGTTTATGGTTTGCATGATTAAAACAAACCACAGTACATTGGCAACAGCAGGGAAATCTGAGACTTCTATCTTGAAGAAAAGAATCTGGCAAGGTGCTAAAAATATATTAATTTGGAATTGGTATAAAGAGAATAAGAGTTATGTGGGTGATTTAGATTAATGTAAAAGTTTGTCTTGAGAAATCTGGAAATTGCAGTATCTAACAGTAATACTTAACGTGCTTACAAGTTTTGCAGCAGGCAAATGCTGTCATTCTATTCAGAACAGCTTGAAAGGAATATATTCATGTAAGCAGATTATTAAACTCTGAGAATCTAGATTTTAATAGGCTTTTAGTATTAAATGCTGCAAAACCCTGATACTATGTATAAGGCTCAAATCACCTTTGAGATTCAGGTGCCTAACTCCCATATAAACTGAGATGAGTTCGATATCTCAACACCCACTTGACTTAAGCTGAAGTCTTTAAATGAGCCAGTTATCCAGTCAGGACTTCAGTGATAAGAATCACCCTTTGGTTTTTCTCTACATTGGATGGAGATAAGAATAAGAGAGGCTGGACATCATCTTTTCGCCACCCAACACCACCAGTGTGAGGGCAGGTCAGAGGATGGGGCATGAAGACAAACAGAGGCAAGGAAAGGCATGACGGCAACCTTCGCTTGGGAAGGTTCAAGCTGCTGCACACCCACCCTGTCTACATGTCCAGCCCTCTGCTATCTCAGGGAAGTGCCTGTCAATTAATTGAGCCCAGGAAAGCTGCAAAGAGGTGTGCAGGGATGCACAGAGACAGGGGGGAGATCCAGCAGGTCCGGTCCCCAGCTACCATGAACAGCCACACGCTGTGACCCTCCATAAGATCTTTGCAAGCTGTGGAATGTGCCGCATGTGGCTTTTGCTGTGAATCTCTGTGGTGTCCCATAAAAGCACGATATCTTTTTGCACACTTTGAAAAGTGTGAAAAGCAGTAATGTGTTGCTTTTTATTTCTAATTCCCACTTTGGCTGATGTTCTTCACACGGCAACAGCACAGCACAAGACACAGGCAGTACTCTGTGTGACCAGAAAAATCAACCTTCCCTGTATAGTTGGCACTGTTTGCAAGCCATTATTTCAAGGCAGCGTGTCCTAAACCCACATAAGGGGTGGCGATCAAACTCCTAACCCACAGATCAAACCTCAGGAAGGAGGATGAATTCTTGCCATTAGATGGTCCAACCTGGAGAAGTAAATGAGACGGACAAAGGGCCACCAAGTAAGACTCAGTTAAAGAAAATGAAGGATGAAACATATGAAAAATGCTAGAATACACAAAGCAGGATGAGTGATGCTGATTCATCAGCACTTAATTAACACTCAAGTACTGCTTTAAGGATGTGAGATGTAAATAGCCACAGGCTCTAGGAACACAGGCAGGCCCATAAGGGTGTTCAGGCCAGGCTCACTGATATGTAGCAATGCCCAAGCAGCTTTATCCATCATCTGCAGAACCAGACATGGAAACATGTGGAAACACAGCATACACCCAACCATCCCTCTGGTCTTCACATGATTCTACAAAGCTTTCGGCAGCTTTGGCAGGTGCTTTCTAACCTATCCCTAGGGTGGGCACCTCAAATATTGTTATAGGAAGTGCAAGATGTCTCCCCTGAGCCCCAACAACCACTCCACAGGGACCTGGGTGGTCTTAGATCTCCCTGTGGATGTCCCAGAAACCCAAAGGTGTCTCAGGTTGCACATGGTGCCCAGCTCAGGCAACTCAATCCTGCCCTGAGGTGAAACGTATCCAGCTACAGCGACCACACGCAGCAGGTTAAGTGCAAGGCATGAGCGTCCCCTCCTGTCCAGCCTGCTGAATTTTCAGCCAGGAAGATCTGATTTGCAAAAGCCAAGATCCAACAAAACAAGAAGGAAACATTAAGATGTGAAATATATTTTACATGCACAAAAGCTAGAAAATCAGACCTGTCTGTCTGGCAGCTGTTACAGACATGGGACAACTACCTGGTCAGCATCCTGAAATTAATACGGGATATTAAAAAATGCCAAGTTTCTTGCAATAAGTGGCAAGCTGGAGTTTGATGACAAAAAAGTGCACATCAGTCCGGGAGGAGAATTGCGGCAGCCATGCCAGAAACACTCGAGTACAAAATACACATTCTCAGAGTAGCTTGGGAAAGAGCTCCTAGGCAGTGAACAGCTGCTTGGCTCCCTCTTGGGGAAAACATTGAATAATGACACTGGTGCTGTAGAGTACTCAAGAAACAGTACCTTAAATGCTCCTGATTTTCAGGAATCCTCACAGACTCTCTGAAAGAGATGCCATGCTGGGAACTCCAAGCATATGAAGCAGTCAGTTTTGGTTTCATGTGAAACAACACAATCGACTTTTTGGACAAATTTGATAATTTCTTTGCTTCCATTTGAAACAGATTTTACAAATGGATCCTGGAAGAGAAGCACCCTGGACCGTTATTTTAGTTCAGCTTTATTTAGCTGAGTTCTCCCTGTATTTTATTGTCAGAAGCTCCACCACATACAACACCTTTTTGCAGCTTATGGAGAGGAGAGGGTCACCCTGGGAAGTGTTACAGGTAGAGATGCTAAAAACACAAGGTGGGTTGATGTATTTAAGGGGCAACAGCTATTTCCATTTTGTACGCCCTTTTGCTCTCCCTCCTAAACACCCTGCCATTGCAGGGTTGTTCAAATTTCCTCACCCCAGGTCCTCCCCTGCAAAGCTGCAGTGTTTACTGGATTGTTTCAAGACAGTTTTAAATAACAATCAGTGAGACTATATTGAAATCACCTTTTTTTTTCCCTCAATTGTTGTTCTTACTTAGGCATGGAAACTCAATATTTTCCAGAAATGGGTACAGACAGAGGACACATTTTTCTTCAGGCAAATTAGGTACCTATTATTAAGCATGTGATCTTAGATGCTTGAGCAAATTTTTTCAAAACACAGTTTGATGCTATTTTGGTCCCTTCAGCATTGTGGGTCAGTATTGCAAGTACAGGCTAATTACCACCTGAGGTTACTGATCAAGAAGTCATAACTAATCCCTCAACATTTCACCACTTCCTGATTTTATTTCTATTTCTTCCCTTATGCAAACTACTTAACAGCAAAGGATGCTTTGCAAAGAAGGGTGATTAGAGGAGATTTATGTATAATTATAAAAAATACTTCCAAGTTCTATTTCCACATTCTTTAACATTCCTGAGGGGCATTTTTTGCGAGATTAAAAAAAAATCTCAATTTCTATTAACACTTCCTTCTCCTTTACATTATTAATCCTGTACTTGTTTGTCTTCATGAACCTCACAGTTACCACCAGGACATCCTCAGAAGTGGCAAGTGGCACAGGGAAAAGCAGCCAGGGCATGAGCTGGACCCTGGTGTGATGGGCTCCATCCACAGAGGACAGCCAGGGCTTGGCTGAGGGAACACGGTCAGATGGCAGCAGTGGCATTACCAGAGCTCAGTGGTCCTGACCTCCTCTAGCACAGAGCCACGGCCAAGGAGAAGCCCACCAAGGTTGTCATCCTTGTCACTGCGTGGATGGGGTAGGAGACAGCAGCCATGCTGCTGTGCTGCCCCCTGGTGCGTGGCGGCAGATGTCCCCACTGCTGCTCCACTAGAGCCACCCCTAGCACCATGATGCCCCTTCCCATGGGAGCACGGCTGCCGTGGGCTCCTGCTGATCTCCTCTTGGCTCACCACCACCAGCCTACCCCAAGCAAACCCACTCAGGGCTGCAGGGTTTTCACAGCAGAATGCAGCAAACTCAGCGGAGGGCAGCACACGACCCCTTCTCCCTACTGCGCAAACTTCACACATCCCTCTGAGATACAGCAGCAGGTTCTACAAATGTTTCTGAAGGGAATGAGCAATGTCCCATACACAGACCACTCCTACGCCTGGTCAACAAAAGGGGGAAGGGAAACGTGATTCACCTCTCCATGATTTCTTGTCCGTTCCAGCAAAGACTGTCGTTCTGAACAATGGAGCTGTGGTTGCAGATGTACTCTGGCAAGCTGCTGTAAAAACCGCTATAAGACTTCAGCTTCGTAATGAGTTCCCTGGAACAAAAGGGGAAAAAGATAGTGCTCAGTTAAAAGAAGACGACTGGGTTGGTACATTTTAACCAGTGAAGGTAGTCAAACAAACACAAGAAACCAGGTGGGTGCAAACAAACCATGAAGCATCAGACTTATATCTGACCTCAGGTAGGATTTTGCATCATCCCTTGATTTTATTCAGTCAAGGGCTGAATCCATGCTTCCTAGGGCAAAACTGCCTGTGACAGGAGGGATGCTGGGGCAGCAGGACCTCAGCCCACCCATGCAGCACACCAAAGCCTATAAAGATGGGTAACGCTTGTTTTCATGCTGCACTCTCAAAACCACCCTATTTCAAGGTATATGCTGGGCTGGCCATGGGGTCACAGTCTGCATTCAAAGGGATAGGTTACGTAGGAGGAGCTGCAGAAGCACCGGGCAGATGGGACGTGAATCAGGCTGTACGTACACCGTGCACCCTCCCTTCCCAGAATCAAGGACTTCTGTCCATGGCACGTCCCCTCTGGCAGTGATACAGAGGTACCAGGACATGGGCTGACCCCAGGAACTCACCCCAGAGACTCTGATAGCCAGCAGAAAGGGGACAGGGGCTATGGGAGCAGGATGTGCCCATTCCCCCAGCCCAGGTCTGTCCTCTCAGAGGCACTCAGCAGCTGTCATTGGGAAACACTGGCAGATTTAATTCAGTAAATGGCACAAAGTACACGATAATACAAGAGCAGGGACTGGAGGAAGCAAGCCTTAGCCTCACAGTCTCTTGACCTGGGTTCAGCGCATATCCCCCTTCGGTAAGGGGCTGTTTCTTGGTCTTCTTTCTCCCCGGGAGGGATGAGGAGGTATCAGCACCTCCAGCACTCCTAGGGGCATTGTCTAGGTGCCCGTAGTGGTGGGACACGACTACCGTGCCCTGACAGCTGTGGAGAACTGCCCCAGCACCCTGCTGTCAGACACAGCGAGCTTGGGCAGACTGGGGTGCAGAGGGGATGCGCAGCTCCCTCCATCCCTCTTCGCTTCTATTTGCTTGAGGATTTCGTGGACGAAAGCCCACAACTGCCAGCTGGGGGCAGGCGAAACAAGGAGAAGACACCCAGCTCCAGCGCAGGCAGCCTGAGCTGCAGCTGCCTTTTTGCTAACGAGGAGCCTGTTTCTGCTCCAGACACAGCCCATGGAGGCAGAGAGAGGGCCACCCAGGTCCCACCCTACTCACCACAATGCAGCCTGATGGGATATGGCAAGCACCAACCCACCCACCACTGTTCATCCCAATAAACCTTTGGCTGAGGAGTCAAAGCCACTCCAAAGGGTGGGAGTTCAGCCCACAACCCCCCTGCACAAATTGGAGGGATGCTTCAAGCATTTGCCACCCGCATGAACCACCTCCTGCACTGGGCTTACGGTGGGGCAGGAGCTCCACCCAACACCATTTTGAAAACCAAAATGAAGCAAGACCTGGGTCTTCATTTACACCAAACCTTGAGCAGGACAAGCCTTATGCTAAAGAAAACCTTCCTGGGGAGCTGAGCTCTCCTCCAGGCCAGGAGGGGAAGGGAAGTGAGAAATTCCTCCATATCTGCAGGTATGAGCTCACGTAATTAATCGCAGCAGATTTCATTAGACTTCACAGTCCTCGGACATCTCCATCAGAGCAAGGGATGCGTGACCCTCCGACATGTCGAGACAACGGAGGAATGCAAGCCCTGGTGCTATATCTCATGGGAACTCTATCAAGAATGTGGCTCTGTTACTATTTAAAGAGAAATCCACCCAACTTAGTCTATCCCCAGTTCCCGAAATTGCCAAGTTTTCCTGTTTCTCTTCCAAGGGATTTTTCTTGTATTCAAGATAGCAGTAAAAGCACAGCACGTCTCTGGATGAGCTTTCAGATCCAGAGAGGAGATGCTTCTCCCCAACACACCAGTGTGAGTCCGCTGAATTACAGCTTCTATTTGCACAGTCCCTGTGTAAAGCACAGGGGGCAGTAACAGCAGTGGAGGCACCTGCTTCACTTCAAAAATATTCAGTAAAAGGCCGTTAACATTCCTGAGCTACTGTAAAAGACTGAAATGAGTCCCCCTAACTTACACACACAGTGTTACGCACCATGTTCCAGGCTAGAGCCACCATTTCTACCTATAACTACACCTGTGAATATATTGGGCACTATAGCAGTGCCCATGAAATCCAGGCATGGTGTTTGGTGTATGAATCTGGGTGCCTGGTGCATTGCAAAAAAGGCAGAACAAACATGAAAAGCAGGAGAAAGTTTTACAAGTAAAAATAAATAAATAAATAAAAAGCCAGCCATAGAGAAGCTCTGATATTCAGAGTTAAAACCAGCTGCAGGTTTATGGGTGAGGGAAATAAGAAGCTCTTCCATCTGTTTCTATGGGGCCATCCATACGGTGACCACTCCTGCAGCCCATCCCTCGGGCACCACGCTCAGCCTGGGCACTCTCACCTCCTCCTGCTCGACAGGGTTTCTTCTTGCTCGATGCGAGCCACCTTCAGGACTTTCTTGTCAACGAAAAGGTCTTCGGGGTAACTAGCTGATCGATATTGCCTCTGCTGAGCGTGGCCGCACAACCGGCTGATCTGGAAAACACAAACACAGCAGCATGAGGAAACGCTGGGACAAGAAATACTGCAGGAAAAGAGCTGGTCAGTCATCCTGTTATCCCCATCTCTCCCATAGCTCTTGCAAGTGCCTGAAAACAAACTGCTGCCCTAAGGACACAACCCCACTCTTGTACAAATACCCCATGTGTGGGAGAGAAAGTAGGAAATGTCAGGCAAGATTTTCAGGCAAGATTTTCAGGCATCAACGTGCCCCTGTGATTGTAAAAACCCCAGAGCTGCAGACGTGACCAGCAGAGCTCCTTGTGCCAGGTTAGACTCATGTTCAAGATGTTCTCCAGCCCCTGGTGAAAGCCGTGGCACCTCAGGATGCTACACTCCACCACTCTAGCCAGACTTCTAGCAAACATCTCCCCTCCAAAAGTAAATCCTGAGACGCCAGTTCTGCATCTCGAGGCAGCTTGGCATCCACATGGACTGCACTGCAGGTGCCCAGGGAGGAGCATCACACACATCATTACTAATTAAAAAAATCAGGACCTAAAATAAAGCAAGCATTATGGCTGCAGCCCAGTCATACCCTGGGAGGTCTTGATTAACAGGGCTCTATTAATGACACAAATTAGCTCATTAGCACACAGATGATTCGGTAACCGGCTGCAGCAGCAAGGGAAGGAATCCAAAATGCCTCATTAAAGCTCCCCTGTGCAGCCAATGTCCCAAGACTCAGCCAGCAGTGCTGCGGCCACCTCTGCAGATGTGCAGCCATCTCCTTCTCTGGGAGACCACCAATGGACAACTGTTCCCCCAAGGCACTGGTGCCACTGGGAAACCCACCTTTTGACCTTCCCATGCTATTCTGCAGGACCTGTCCATGCTGGGTTGTGAAGGGGTCTTGGCCAATTGCTGGAACACGAAGGCACTGTGGCTAACACTGACCCCTCTTCCCTGGAGCCTCACCCAGGCTTAGGACCAGCCACATACTCATAAAACGCCTGTTCCTCACAGAACCTCATTTATCTACATGCCACACAAACCAAGGCAGCCAGCTAAACCTCAAGTTAGCCGCACACCGGAGGCTAAAAGCACACTCATTGCCCAAAGCTACAAACATCTGATGTGTAAAGAGAAGAGATTAATTCTGTTCTATTACATCCTGCATTTGGGTGGGCAAATAAATTAGTAATGTCACCTTTTTCATTATCAAGAGCAGCATGGTTTGTTTGCTCAGGCACACAATGAAGAGTCAAAGAGAAAGCTCCCGGGAGCCGGGGCACTGCCATTTCTGGTTCACAGCATGGTGGGAAGAGATGCTGCCACCGGTCCCTTCTGCACCTGTGGCTGCTGCTGCTGAAGCAGCTCTACCTGCAGCTGCTGGGGGAGCCGCTTCTGCAGCATCTTACCTGTTGTTTTTTCTTCTGTTGGCCTCCCTTGGCTGTGTTTCCTCTCGGCCTTGCCAAACCCAAGACTTGCAGAAGAATGTATCAGCCCTACTGCCTTCCCTAAATCATGTGGCAGGCTTAAAAAAATGAGGGAGGGAGTAAGAAAAATGAACACCATCTTTTGGGCTGTTTTCTTTGCCTTTTGGCTTTTCCTTTAGCACCCATTGCTCTCCCATAAAATTGTCAGGTAATCCCGCAATGCAGGCAGGCAGGACTAGAAGGAAACTACAGGGCAGCAGGAGAGCTGGACAAGGGCATTTGGGACACCTGAGACCCCAGCGCTGCAGAATGGGTCTGCACATCCCGTGCAACAGGCAGACTGGGAGGAGGGCGTGAGGATGCACCGGGGTTTGCAGATCTGACCCCCAAAGATGCCCTCCGAGCCCACGGGAAGTCCAGAGATGAGACCTGCCATGAAACCACCTTGGGGAAACACAAGGTGTGCAAACGTGAAAGGACAGAGGGCACAGAATAAGAGACGACACAGAAGCAGCATCGCTGCACCCACGCTCTGCAGGGGCATGTAAAGCAGAGAAGAGAAGCAGGAAAAGGTTGGATATTTTAAGCTGCCACTTGCGATGACTCTCTTTGATTCTCCCACCTCTGTGAAAAGCCCCCCCTTCCCTTTCCAAAGCCTGTCTTTCAGCTGGCAAAGCCTATTGAACACAGAGAGAAGAGCGAGGCCAGGATCAAGGCTTTTTTCCCAAGGTACTGAGAAACGCTGAATGCGAGGGGATGGCCTGAGACACAGTGTGAACAACGTCACTTCAAACAGCAAAGCGGCCGAGCAGACCGGGGCACTGAGGTACCACAGGCCCTCTGCTCCCAGCTCCTGCAGCTCAGCCACGTCCCGCAGCCCCACTCGGCATCTGGGTACCACAGGCTCCTGAGAGGGATGGAAGCACAAACAGGATCACGCTAGCCCTGACACGGGACAGCAGATGAAGTCTTCACGGATACAAGCTGGGAAGTCTGAGCAGCTCATCCAAATTTTTACTTATTTATTTATTCAAGGACCAATTAACCTTTTCTGTAAAAAAAGAACCTGAAGCCCATCTTGCAGAGTCACGGTGAAATGAATGTCACTTTTTCGTCAAAAAACCTGGCTGAGATTTGAACTTTAAATGAAGTGAGAGAATGTAGAAGTAACAGATTGCCTGCTCATTTGCAGGGGCGGCATCGTGTACACTTTTTTAGAGGGAGGGAGGGATTTCACAAGCCATCTGCCAAAGTCTGTGGGCCACAAGCGGTCCTAGGACAACAGCTCAGAAATCGTGTTTCAACCTTTCCCCCTTTCTGAGTCCCCACCGCAAGCTCAGGAACAAATTAATCCAGTTTCCCAGTCTCTTCCTGACCACAGCTACTTTAAAGCAAGCTCCAAATCTTAGTAAGTCCAGAAAAATAGCACTGTAGGGCAGTTAGAGAAGGGACAACAAAAGCCTTAGACCTCGGGGGCAGAAAGTGAGATGCTTCAGCTCTTTAGGCACCACTTGCTTTGGCAAGAGCACCCAGGTCCCCAGCAAGGTGGGATGCCTGCAATAGCGAGAGCAAAAGGAAAGCGGCACATCTAATCACGTGTGCTAAACTAGTATCAAGCAATAGCGGTAATACGTGGCTCCCTCCCACCACACAACCACAAATGTGAAATTCAAAGCGAATCAACAGAATGGAACCGCTGGCTCTTCACCTCAGGCTGTGCATGCTGTCCATGGGATCATAAATATACATGAGTCCTTACCTAAAGTATATTAAGTGCAAGAGCCGTGCAGTCTCTTTTCATGTCACACACAGTCCCAGAGCAGGCTGAAGTTTGGAACTTGAGGCCATGAAAAAAATGAATAAGTAAATCAAATGGCAGTGTGGGGTTTTTGTTCCTTTTTAAGAGAATCTGCCAGTCCACTGAAAAACTGCCTCGAGTGGACACAAGGCAAGCAAAACCTTCCCCAAGCCCTGAACGTTTATAAGCCCCCAGAGCAACCAATACTTTAAGAGCTGAAGCTAAATTTCCCTGCCCCAGCTCATTAACAAACTCACTAATTACCCAATTTCATTAGCCTCTTCCATGCGTGCATGACCCAGGCCATGAGGGGAACACTTTGCCGATTACTACCCACCACCCCATTTCTTTACTCCAGCTATAGGGTGAGCCCATGCCCACTGGTGGGGCACAGCTCCTTGGGGAACCCACAGCCCTCCGGGACCCACCAGCTGCCGACAGTCCCCGTGCCGGATGGGGAAACAGCTGGTTCCCGACACTCTGGGGAGCCGCACAGCACATAATGGCTCTGCTTTAGAGGGAACATTGATTTCAGAGGAGCACGGGGACAAAGCTAATGGAGTAGCGCTATCAGCCCACTCTAATGCTTCCCCGTTAATTTAAAGCAAGAGGTGTCGGAGAACTGCTGGGAACCTGTTTGCAGCTGCATGGAAGCAATGCACCGTCAGCAGCTGTGCCTCGGTGCCGCTGATGGGGGGCAAAGCCCCCATGGACACCCCCAGCCCACCACCGACCAAACCCCGGCAAAAGACAAAACCCTCTTGCCTTGCACACCAGCAAGTCCCAAGTGGGGAAAGATTGGAAAGCAGCACACGCGTGATCCTCAGCGCCAATCAGAGCATCACTTTCAAGAGTAAGAGCGTTTTAAAGGTAATTTTCTAGAAGATTTGAAAAAGAGGCTAATCAGCTTCGGCTTGGAAGAGAAGAGAGTGCATTAGACACTGGTGAATACCTGCTGCTGCCGCTTCTCATTCAGCCCATGAGCTCCACTCTGCTCCGAAGGAGAGTTTGCTATATTTGACCTTTACTTACACTTTACATGGAGTTTCCATTTGTCTTCTCTGTGAACTCTTCTGCTTATAGATTCATTCTCCAGGAAGACACAGTATTTTTTTTCCCCTCTAGGCGCTGGCCTCATTTTGGAAGATTTCCTCCCACAATCTTCTCTGCTCTCTGGAGTTCCCGTATGTCATTTTAATACCTATTCCCGAGTTTCCTTTGGGAGAAGCTGCACGTTAAGCTGAAAAGCGATTAACTATTATAATTGATTTGAACACAGCCTCTGAAAGGGTGATTTGCTACGGTATGCACAGAAGAGGTGACCACCGACCTCAAGGAAATGTGCTGCCTTCGGAGGAAATAACTGGTGCCCACTAAACCCTGTGCATCATCCAGCAATGGAACCCAGTTTGACCAGTAAGGTGAAAGCCTCAGTAAAGCAGCCGCCTGCTTTGGCAGTTCTTCCCCAATTCTTTTTCACAACCTACTCCACTACCCATCACACATATTATTAGCATTATAAATGGGGCATAAATGCATTCTTTATCTACAAAGTCACCATAAAAGTGAACCTGAAGTCTATTACTCAAGCGCTGCTATAGAAATCTGCTTAATTAAATTCTAAAGGGCTTAAACCAAAAATATACATTGTGATGATATGGGATAGAACATAAACTTTTTAATAGTAGTAACCAAGCACATTTACCATTTCTACAGGTGTAATAAAAATGCTAATATATGTTAATGTTTAGTCTGTGGTTAATGTTTTGTCTTCTTAATTTCCCCAAGGCTTTTATTACTGATTTAAATCTGCCACACTACCCTGGTGATTGCATCGCCTTCAATAAACGGCACTCTCAAACGAATGCTGATTAACAGAAATGAAGAAACATTTAGATAGGACAAACACTCGTATTATATGCTTGTAATCATTATATACATTTTGTCAGGAAGATGGAAAAGAGACAATTCCCTGCTTCCTCACTCTTCTCACAGCGGAAAATATGATTAGAGGCATAAAATGAATTTACAGGCCTTTATTTTAGGAAGCACATCATTATTAACTAAGTAATGATTGTTCCTCTGGTTCCAGGCACTCAAGCAGAAAGAACAAACTGAGTGTGATAACATAGATGTCTTCTACACACATTTCACTAAAATTCCTTATTAATGGAGTATTAAATGCTATTAATCAGCTCTATAGCATTACGATTTCCATTATTCAGACATCATCTTGCAGGGATTACATAAGAGACAACTTCCTAACTCACTCTCGCGGAGCAGCAGGGATCGCGGGAAGTGACCTACTCTCTGTGCTGAGGAGAAGAGCGTTTAATAATGCATCACCTTTAAATAATGCAATGCTATAATGTGTAAAATGCACACAAACACTAATGCTTAGAATAACAGAGCGCCTGTCACACCAGTGCCTGTGGTGACGCCCAACACATGCTGCAAACACGTGCTACAAATGCTGAGGGACCCCTGCAGCTACCAGACCAGGTTACACTGAAGACCATCACCACCTGGTTTGAAGACCAGGTCTTTACCTCCTGCAGACCAAGGAGGCATGAAGGAGGAATTTTCAGAAGGAAATATAACTTCATTTTTATATCACATCCCTCATGTAGAGCACGACAAGGCACTCTGTAGAGGAACAGGAACACAGGGCCCAGGGAGCACCCATGGGTGCCTCAACCCCAGGCTCACTTCTTGTCTGTGAAGACAGTTCTGATCACTGACCGAGAGAAAAATAAGAGATGGCTTGAGACTTGATGGAAGAGAAGCCAACAGCACATCTGCCCTTGCAGACCCCAGCTGCTGCCCAAGGCATTTGCCATGCCGTGGTGTAACCTGAGGACTAACTGGGAAGGTTCCTCAGGGCAAGGAGAATTATGTGTTGCCACACGTACTGGTGACACAGGTGACACAAGAGCTGGCAGGTCTCATGTATCACATGGTTACGCAGCTGCTCTATCCCAGAACCTGCGTCAGGGTGCGGGTGCAGCAGGTCAGAAGAGCACGGGGGAGCAAAAGCATTTCAACCCTTGGTGCTAATTGCTGAAGCTGGATGATCCCCATCTGCACTTCCCCTGCTGCTCAGCGCTCAAATAGCTTAAATCAGTCGGAAACCAGCACTGCATTTCCATCCCTGCTCCTGTTAGTGCATGCCACCCTGTCCCCAGCAGGACCTGATTCCTGTTGTCCCATACATGTGCTGCAACACCTGAGGTGCCTCCATACTTAGATTGGATATTAGGAAAAAATTCTTCACAGAAAGGGTTGTCAGGCATTGGAACAGGCTGCCCAGGGAAGTGGTGAAGTCACATCCCTGAAGGGTTTTAAAAGGCTTTTAGATGAGGTTCTTAGGGACATGGTTTAGTGCCAGAGTTAGGTTATGGGTGGACCCAATGATTCTGAAGGTCTCTTCCAACCAAAATGATTCTACGATTCTACACTGTGTCCCACCATATCCTGACCCCTGGGCTGACCCCACTTCTCCCAGCACTGGATGCCCTTTCCCTCAAAGGAACCATGACCTCAGCTTGAATCGGGCCCTTTCAAACCTACATAAAATAATGCAAACAAGATGTTTCTTCTTCCTGGTGCCCCCAGTGTGCAGAGTATAATCCACCAGAGAAAGCTGCTTTGTGTTTAAGCAAAAGGCTGTTTATTGTTATTTATAGGTAGAGAGGAAGTCAGACTAAATGATCACAGTTGTTCCTTCTGCCTTTATAACCCATGACGTATAATTAAAGCACAACTTTTCAAGTCAGTGTTTCCCTTCAGTGTTTTGCTCATTCCATATTTAACACAAAATTTGGTATTTCAGCTCTGATCATCAGACCTCGGCAGCAAACGACAGTGCAGGCAGCCGGTGCCCCAGCCAGGGCTCACACCCAGCCCAGCAACAGACTGGGAGAGTCAAGAAAAAAAACATTGGCTTAAATTTCACTTATGCAGTTTTCCCAAGTGGAGACATTTCCTGAAACAGGGCCCCATAGTATCCTAATGCTCCCATTATGGTTTTAAGTTAGATCTATGCAATATGATGTTTCTTAGACAATCAAACTAAGGCTTTATTCTTGGAAAGAGAAGTCAGCTTTGTCTGAAAGGTGACAATAGAGCAAAAGGGAAAACATGGGAGCACAATCTAGAGAAAAGCAGGAGCACACTAGACTGGCCCAAGCCAGATTCAGGGTCAAAACATGACAGCACCTGGAGCCCCCGAGGTGCTGTGTGGCCACTGTGGGGACACAGCAGAGGCTGGGGGCATGGCCGATCCTCACCCCATGCTGCCATCACACCTTCGGGACTCTGAATCCCTGAGAAACCCTAAACAGTTCCAAACTCAACCAGCTGATTTCAAAACTATCACTGAAACTAATAACTTGCTAGAAAATTTGGACTCAACGTATCAAAGCCCATTTCTGCTAAGGATGCTAAATGCACTGCGATTATACAACTGTGCATTGCGGATACTATAATACTTGCCCAGTTGCTACTGCAGGCCCCTAGAAGACCCTCCTGTTGCAGGCAATTAAATCTACTTCATCTCAACAGACTCAAAAGCAAAGCAAGGAATTGGCTGGAAGGACTAGCAGTTTCTACCAAGAGCTTAAAAAAATTACTTTCTGCATTTCTAGCTGTTGAAGAATGCCAGTAACCAGACAATAACCCCTCTGAGAGCACTGAGGTCCATGCAGGCTGCAAGCTCTGTCTCTCTTGGAAGAGTCATAAAAATCACAGAATAGTTTGGGTTGGAAGGGACCTTCCCAGCTCACCCAGTGCCACCCCTGCCATGAGCAGGGACATCTTCACCAGCTCAGCTTGCTCAGAGCCCCGTCCAGCCTGGCCTGGGATGTCTCCAGGGATGGGGCATCCACCACCACTCTGGGCAGCCTGGGCCAGTGTTTCACCACCCTCATTGTAAAAAATTTCTTCCCTATATCTAGCCTGAATCTCCCTCCTTTAGTTTAAAACCATCATCCCTTGTCCTATCACAACACGCCTGGCTAAAATGTCTGTCCCCATCTTTCTTATCGGCTCCTTTTAAGTATTGAAAGGCTGCAGTAAGGTCTCCCCGGAGCTTCTCTTCCCCAGGCTGAACACCCCAACTCTCTCAGCCTGTCCTCCCAGCAGGGCTGTTCCAGCCTCGGATCATTCCTGTGGCTCCTCTGGCCCCTCTCCAACAGGTCCATGTGTGTCCTGTGCTGAGGACCCAGAGCCAGACTCAGGACTCCAGGTAGGGTCTCACTGGAGCAGAGCAGAGGGGCAGAATCACCTCCCTCCACCCGCGCTGCTTTTGCTGCAGCCCAGGATATAATTGGCCTCCTGGCCTGCAAGTGCACGTTGCCAGCGGTGAAAATGCCGGGACTGCCCCGTCCCGGCAGCAGCCAGGGCAGCAGATCCGCAGGCTCGTGCGGGCCGGAGCCGGGCAGCACCAGGGCTCCAGGCGGGCGCCGCACGTCTGTGATTTTCCTTCCGCGAGTTAATTGGTTTCCTTCACAGATTTCTGTGGGTTTTAATATTGCACCGTGTTTGTGCCTACGGCGCTACAGAAAGCAACAATCGGAGAGAAATAAATTCCTAGCAGCTTAATTCAGAGAGGAAAAACAGATACCTGCCATCAGTCTGGAACGTAAGCCAGCAAGCCGGAGACAGTGCATATAATCGGTTGTTTAACAGCAGCCGTGTCAGCTGGGTTCCAAATGCAGTCAATACCTACCAGTCCAACTTCCCCCCCGCAGCCATCAGCAGAGATTCAATTATTTTTTTGAGAAATACATTGTTAAATAATTAAAAAGTTACTGCATGTTTTTTTTTTTTTAAAAAAAAAAAAAAGGACCAATTCAATTTTGGAAGTATAAAAGTATAAAGCCGTTAAAATGTGTCAGCTAGCAATTAGCTACTGTACACTGTTTGTTCTTGAATATAATCTTTGGGTAGGAGGGCAATATTCTTAGAAACGCAGCATTAACTTGTTCCTCAATGACTTTAATATGGCTCTTTTCAAATTACTACTCATAAAATCTCAGGGAAGAAAAATCTACTGATGATATTCCATCTCCTTAATTAGTTCCCTCTATCAGCAATCCAATAGCAAGTGTAATATTTATATAAAATAGAGCATACAGGGCTTACCGCTAACCCTGCTTTAACTGGTAAAATCAAAACAACAGGTAAAAAGCAACGACTGTTTTGCAACCCGAGCAGACCGTGCTCACAGGTATATGCAGCTTTTCAGATTTATACTTCAATAAATGCTTGTACCCAAACCATCCCAAAGGTTTTTACACCACTAACAGTACTTTTCACTATAAAATGCCCTCCTCCCTTCCTGTGCCAAATGGAAAACGCTTCAAACCCCAAAAGGTTTGGTACCCGTCATTCCTCCCCACTCACCCATTCCTTACAAGGACCATAACCCTACTTATTTTAACCTCCCCATGGGAATAACCCCCCAGCTACCTTCTGCTTCCTCCATCCACGTTTCTCTTTCCAAAGACCATTTTCCACTAAAACAAGAAGGCTGGAGGCATCAAAACTCACCAAATCATTTTCAATTGTTTTTAAGCTGCTGAATATCTTCAGCAGGATAATTACAACCATTTGTTTTCCAGCTAAGCCCGGAGCAACCCCACAACACATTATCCAGCCTCTGGTGAGGGGTGCGCGAGGCTCTCCCCATAGCGAAGCTATGGACCTCCCCAAGCAAAGCCTAAAACAGAATCATAACCACTGTTATTAACAGAAAGTGGTAAAAATATCTCAGCACAGCAGAGATTTAGCTGCTGGTAATATTAATCCATTCAAGGCCAAAAAAAGGGCTCAGGAGCACCCTGTGTTCTTTTTCCATCCTTCTTTTTTCCTTCATCCGTTGATTTTTCTTAGTTTTGAAGCTACCAGATACATATTCATTCTTTTCCCTGACAGTCAGTCCTCTTCCTATCCAGCCTAATCCAATTAAAGGTCAGCACCAAGATAATTTACCCAAAGCATGGTAGACCAGGTAAAAAGACTCCCTTTAGATTTTTGCTCATGATAAAGGAATTGCATTTTCCCAAAGACAAATCCAGCTTATTGAAAATGTAAATCATTATTTTCTATAAAGATATAAATATCTGCAGGGCTTTTTTGAGACTTTGTTGTAACACATCTTGTTTTTACATGTACTGCAGTTAGTACAATTGTAGTACAGAATAACTTACAGCATTAGATTAGCTTCTGCTTGATTGAGAATATCTTTATAATGGAAATCAGTGTGCACTTTTAACCTCGTTACAATGCTATATTATATGTCTGATTAATATATTAAAAGTGGCTCATTCAACAATAGGCTGTTTGCAGGCAGAAATGAAATTAATTTGACTTTATCACAACACCTTTATTAATGTCAACAAACTGAGGACTAAAATTTGATTATGACAAGTGGATACCAATAAATTGATAGGCAACAATTCCAAAACGGGGTGGGGAAGCATCAAAAAAAATGGACTAAATGGTTTTAATGCATTTTCATGCATCTTCTTTGCTTTCCACTCAGCTTGCAAGTTGCAAGATGGACATTTCCACACAACTCACTGCAAAGAAAAATACTTTGCAACAACATCTTCAGGTAGAATGGTACTGAAGTGCTTTCTGGCTCCTAACCAACAGTGAGAATTGCATAAAGCAAGGCTCAGAGATGTCCTGGACATTTTTCAGCATTTGCCAGGCAAAGCTTTGTGGGCCCATCTGCTCTGAGCTACCGGTGTCATTTTGCTGGTCAGAGCCAGCCCAGCATCACCTTGTGTGGTTCCTCCTCTCCCTGTTTGTTGGGCTGTCCCTCAGGGAGGAGACAGAGGATGGATGATTTGAATACCAGCACAGGCAGTTGAGATATTCGCGGAAATACCTGCTGTCTGGTACCCGGGAGAGCGGCAGCATGAAGTTTATTTGTACAGTGATACAGATCAATACGTGCAATCCAAGAGTTAATAAGCTTTAAAATGACATAACTTAGAGCACATCGGTCACCCCCGAATTATCCGCACTAACCACCAGACTCACTCGCCTTCTCCGGGTCAGTGCCTAAGAGCATCATCTCTACCACTGCTGACAACACAGAGAAGAATTGGGTGTGAAAATAGATTTGGTAACAAAGATACACCTGCATAAAAAAATGCTAAATTCCCCAACTGCTGCTGCAGGTTTTTTTGTTTGTTGGGTGTTTTTTTGTTGTTTTTTACTTTTTAAACAGAAATAACTCTGCCAAAGTAGCTGTAGGCTATCAGCACAGCTTTCTGCAGCCAGCCTGCTCTTGATCAAACCAGGCTTTGGAAGAATAATGCAGTTAGCAGTGCACTTTACCCTCCGAGGGCAGGCTCTGTGCTCTCAGAGGTTTATTAGTGGGGGAATGCAACAGGTAGGGATGGAAAAGACCACCTGTTCATTGTTCTAGTAACCCCAAAACGCTGAGAGAACTGCTCAAGAGCTCTGCCAGCAATAAGAGGTGCTTTTGCTGCAGAGCACAGCTGAAAAATCTGCCTCAGTAGTTTGTTGTAATATTTTTTTCCAACTAAGTGTATTTGTAGATCACAGTATCACAGTATGTTTGGGATTGGAAGGGACCTCAAAAGATCATCTAGTCCAATCCCCCTGCTGGAGCAGGAACACCTAGGTGAGGTCGCACAGGAACATGTCCAGGCGGGTTTTGAATGTCTCCAGAGAAGGAGACTCCACAACTTCCCTGGGCAGCCTGTTCCAGTGCTCTGTCAGCCTCACTGAGAAGAAGTTTCTTCTCAAATTTAAGTGGAACCTCTTGTGTTCCAGCTTGATCCCATTACCCCTTGTCCTATCATTGTTTGCCACTGAGAAGAGTCTGGCTCCATCCTCATGGCACTCACCCTTTATATATTTATAAACATTAATAAGGTCCCCCCTTAGTCTCCTCTTCTCCAAACTAAAGAGACCCAGCTCCCTCAGCCTTTCTTCATAAGGGAGGTGCTCCACTCCCTTAATCATCTTCGTTGCCCTACGCTGGACCCTCTCCAGCAGTTCCCTGTCCTTCTTGAACTGAGGGGCCCAGAACTGGACACAATATTCCAGATGTGGTCTCACCAGGGCAGAGTAGAGGGGAAGGAGGACCTCTCTCGATCTACTAACCACCCCCCTTCTAATACACCCCAGGATGCCATTGGCCTTCCTGGCCACAAGGGCACAGTGCTGGCTCATGGTCATCCTGTTGTCCACCAGGACCCCCAGGTCCCTTTCCCCTACACTGCTCTCTAATATGTAATCTCCCAACCTATACTGGAACCTGGGGTTGTTCCTGCCCAGATGCAGGACTCTACACTTGTCCTTGTTAAATTTCATCAGGTTATTCCCTGCCCAGCTCTCCAGCCTGTCCAGGTCCCGCTGGATGGCAGCACAGCCCTCCGGCGTGTCAGCCACTCCTCCTAGCTTGGTGTCATCAGCAAACTTGCTGATAGTACACTCAATTCCCTCGTCCAAGTCATTAATGAATATATTGAATAATATTGGCCCCAGCACTGACCCTTGGGGCACTCCACTAGATACTGGCCTCCAACTAGACTCCGCACCATTGACTACCACTCTCTGGCTTCTCTCCCTAAGCCAGTTTGCAACCCACCTCACTACTCTATTGTCTAGACCACACCTCCTCAACTTAGCTGTGAGGATGCTGTGGGAGACTGTGTCAAAGGCTTTACTGAAGTCAAGGTAGACAACATCCACCGCTCTGCCACCATCCATCCACCTTGTTACATTCTCATAAAAGGCTATGAGGTTGGTCAAGCATGACCTACCCTTGGTAAAGCCATGCTGACTGCCCCTAATAACCCTCTTATCCTTGATATGCCTTGAGATGGCACCAAGGACAAGCTGTTCCATTACTTTCCCAGGGACAGAGGTGAGGCTGACCGGTCTATAATTACCCGGGTCCTCCTTCTTGCCCTTTTTGAAGACTGGAGTGACATTTGCTTTCCTCCAATCCTCGGGCACCTCTCCCGTTTCCCAAGACTTGGCAAAGATGATGGAGAGCGGTCCAGCAATGACTTCAGCCAGCTCCCTCAGCACCCGCGGATGCATCCCATGGGATCATGCCTGGTACCTCAGTAAGACATAAAAATTATATCATTCACAGCACCACACATGGGCAGAGAATTCAAAATGAAGCACAAAATCTCATTGCAACCCAGCCCCTCAGCCTCTCCAGCGCAAAACAAAATGCCGCTGCTCCACCTGGGCAGCTCTGGGCACTATTTCTGCTTTGCAGAGGGTCGCTTTTAAGTTTCTGGTTTGTTCTTGGCTCATTCATCAGCATTGCTAATGGGAGAGTTAGTTCTAGTTTTAAGGCAGCAACACTCACGGGGGTTACTGTCACTGGAAGTAAACTCAGCGCGGTTAAGATGAAGGATGCCCGGCGAATGACCCCAGATGGAGGTCTTAGTGGAAACTGCAGTCACGGATAATGAGGCCAAAAGAGGGTTTAGCGTAAAAAGCACAAAGAGATGGATATTGGTGAGCATGAGACTGGCGTTGCAAAGCTGCGGGTCTTAGCAAGGAGGAAAATCTTCAGGAAAGGAAATGGGCCAGAATACATTTTGCTAATAAGGCACCTGTGTTAATAGAGGTTGCGGGAGGCTGCAGCAACCTGGACAGCAAGCGAGGGAGCCGTGTCCGCAGGGCTGATACTTGGGGAATTTAATCTCTCTGATAAAATGAAGATGTGTGGTCAGTTTTAAGGGAGAACCCCAGAGGCAGCTCCTTGATTCCCCAGTAAGCAGAGAGGGCAACGGCTTGTCTGGAGGGGTGGTCTGGACCAAGCTAAATAAGAAGAAATGCAGTTCATGACATGGATGTCACTTCTCTGCCAGCTACTCGGAAGCCAGGCAAGTCAGCCCAGACCCAAAAGCCTCCTGCTTCTGCCACGCACCAGCTTGTAGCATTCTTCAGGTAAACTAAACCTGGATCTTGGCAAGGACCCTGAGCATAGGGCTGGTTTAACTCTGAAGCAGATCCAGCTGCAAAGCTCCCAGCGAAGGGGCTGTGCCCCAGCCCTCCCCTTTCAGAGGGGCAGCTCCCCCTGGCCACAACCTCTCCCACGGCTGCTGAAGCAGCAGAAGCCTCAAGACACCCAGAGGGAATTTTCTGACACTGTGATCTTTGGTTTGGCCTGAAACTTTGGGGTTTTTTCTGCTTAAATCCAATCTACTTCAAGACCTCATGTTATGTCCTTGACCATTACAATTTATTACAAAATGAGACAGTTTGAAACTTCAAAGCCTAAAGCCCAGCGCCCAAGGAACAGACACCCCCCCACACCCCCTCCTGCAATGCACACAGTCTGCTTTGGATGACATGACCACCAGCTCTCTCCTCTCCTACATCCCAAAGCATCCCATGTCCAGCTGCCAAATACAACTGTGATGGAGGCCATGAAAAATAAGAGAGATGAGAAAAAAAAAGATGCTCTGTGCAGTGAAGCAAGCTACATAATATTGCAATATTGTTTCCAACTGTTCAGACCGTATTGTGCACCACTACCTCCTCTAGCTCTTTGTACTAAGGGCGTCTCTGAACCAATTATCTTATTAAATGCTGAGAAGCCAGTTGCACAAGAGCAAATCAGCTCCTCCACTCAAACAAGGAACAAAGGAACAAGCCAAGTCATGGGACATACAAACAGGTACACAGAACCAGTAATTAATCTGCACAAGATCTCCAGGTTTGTTCTGACTTCAGCTCAGAAAAGATGCAAGACATCCCACCGTGTACAGCCTTTGTGCTTCTCATTCGTGCTGCAGCCAGCACATGATTTGAAGTGAGATCAAGCCAGACTCAGTGGGTGCTGTATGATATTCCCGCCCATAAAATGCAGCAGCCTTAAAAAGCTCTTTTTAAGCCACAGAGTAGTGGGGATGCAGTTGTCACCAGCTGAGTGATCTGCCTTTGACTGAAGTCAATAAAAATATGTATGTGAGCTTCAGTGCAAAGTTGGGTTGGGCATCAAACATGCTGTCAAAGGATGCTGCCCGTGCTGCCGTGTGTGTGCGCGGGGAGGAGGGGGCACCACCAGCAGCTACCTTGTATTTTAATTAAAAGCATCACTGCAAATTCCCTTGAAATGGCACAGCATACCAGAGGCTAGGACACATCCAGTTAAAAGGACAGAGGCAGAACAAAAAATTTGAGGACAGTATAAAAGTTCACAAATAGAAGGAAACTCAAGTGTTGTTTTAAATTAAGCTCATTTTGATGCTCAATGACATCTCCTCTGGCTTTGCTCTGGTTTGAGCATCGCTGGCCTCATCCACTGCTTCCACCTACCAGCTCTGCACAGCCCCGCACGCTCCAAAGTGCAGACCTGTACACCTGACCTGCTTCAGCTGGACCCAGTTTGGTGACAAATGGACCCAAAGCCTCACCGTACCGTCTGGGCAAGCAGGAGAGGAGGCCAGCATGCCACTTCACCCATGCTAGACCCCAGCAGAAAAAGGGCAAGGCTGACCTAAGACTATGAAAGTGCTACCCGTGCCCTCTAGAGCCAAAGCTCTCATTAGCAGCACAATAATTCAGCACTTTGCCATATGCTTCCCCAACTATGAGAAAACCTTTACTATCCGAGACCTCTTCAGACAACTAATCTTAATACTCCCAAGGTATTTTCACAGAAATAGGAATGTTGCTGATACCGTCCTCAGTGATCAGGTTTGTTTTGAACCTGCAGTGGGAACAAAAGCTTGCTTTAACACTCTTATCAGGCATGTTACACTGGCCGTCACAAAATGGTTAACAAAAGTACACGATAAACGCACCTTGGGACAGCTATGAGTGGGTCTGAGCTTACTCAAAACCAAAACCTCACCTGTATTTCCAGTTTTAACTGAAAAATGGAGATAGGTACCAGCAAGCATTAGAGAACAGCCTGAGGATTAAACTTTGCCAATAATAAAGCGAAAATACAGAGGCTGCACATCCAGCTGACTATCCCATGAGCGATGCCAACAGAAAGCAACCCACATTAAAAGTACAAAGAAACCGATCTCAGCGTCTCAAAGGGAATGACTTTTTGACCAGCGCTGTAATTTCAAAGCTTTCCTCGCAAGGCTCTTTCCTGCTCCAGCACAGAAAGAATCCATTAGCAGAGAGGAAAACTCAGCGGAGCTCCCCGATGCTGCAACCCGCCCAGTAAAGCAGTTTCCAGCAAGTCACCAGGTGAGCCGCCTCCAAAAGCAGCTCCCGGGAAAACCTCGCCGGCATCACCGTGCTGACAAACACACTGAATCACTGCCTGTGCTGACAGGTGATATTTTCACCCCTGGGTACCAAAAGCCCCTTTACTTACATATTCTTGATTTTCATCCCTGTGTATTCACTGGTACTGCAAATTTCTACACCAACTTGCAACAGAGCAACACTTCTCTCTGTGGCAGTACAAGCAATCAGAGTAGTTGGTTATCTTTTCAGCGTGCTCACAGCCTTCCTGCCAGGATTGCCCAAAAAAAACAATGGCAGACAAGGATCCAGTTTGCCTGACTCCTGTTCCTCCGTACACTGTCTCAGCAGCTCCCCACGGCCCGTGTCGGAGCTGGGCTCACACCCAGCGCTCTGCCTGTGCCGAGTGCTCCAGCTTTGGGATAAAACCTCCCCAGCAGCTCTGCAGCACGACTCTATCACCCAGTTAACCCAGACCTGAGCAGTCTTTTAAAGGTGTCTGCAGGGAAGTAAAGCAGCAGGGATCCGCTGACAGTGCACATCGAGAACTGCACCCTTCGGCGCAGGTCCCTTCCTCCTGCACACAGATGGGTGCAATCGGTTGAACTAAGGTCGGGCTATCTTCATTTTGCGATTTAACAGGATTTTTTAGAAATTCAGCCATCGGTTCTCTAAGTGAAGAAAAATGCTTTGCTGAGCTCCCTGCTTTTTCATTTCCAGGCAATACTCTGCAGATAGAGCTGCACATCTCCACACCACAAGGGGAGCAGCCAGGGCTGGGCAGCTCTCTCAGCACACATCTTCACATTGCTCCTAGAGATGCAGATGGCCAGGCTGGGACACCCCTGCCTGACAAGTCTGGACTAACTGAAGTTTCTCAATATGGTTGTTTTGGGGTTTTTTTTTGGCAGTGGGTTGCTGGTGTTTTTCATAATGCTCTTTATCTATAAGACTTGTTAGACTAATCTTGTGTTCCTTTGCAACCAGTTCTCATTCCCAGAGTCAGTCATTTTACAGACGCCTCAGCTCCACAGCATCATCAGTGCCCATCCCTAATTACAGCAACACGTAGGGGTCTGCCAAGCAGACAGTCCCGCTGTGCAAGGCGGGGATCGGCAACTGCGGCTCCGTGTCCAGACAGAGCGGCACCACACGACAGCTGAAGGGCAGAAGGCCCAAGGGCCGGGAGGGGACATGTGTCCTGCTGAGCGTGCAGGACAAATCAGCTCACAGAGACAAAATCCACCTCCCTTTCCCCAACCACTCACACCTGCGGTGCATCCTCTTCCTCACACAATACAATTTTTGGTTGGTGTATCACTATGCCATGAGTCACCTGTTGTTTCCCACTCTGTTGGGATGGGTCAAAACCCTGATGAGTTACAAGGAGGAGAAAAAAAGCATTAAAAAAACCAAATATTTAAGTAGATAAATTACTATGTGTGTCAAATCAACAAGCCTTCATACCTCAACTCCATAACCTTTCAAAATAAATTTACAGTGCTGATTTAAGGTAAGGAGCCCCAGAAGAGATCAACTATTAACGACATAAGACACCCAGACCTATTGTCTCTCTTGTAATTCCAATAGCAGAGAAAGCATTAACTTCAAGAGGTTCTGGGGTTGAATATTTTATGAAGTTTATTTGTACTGTGTCTCTCCAATTGTCTGTGTTTGTGGTAGAAAGCATGAACAGACTGACTAAAATCACTTTTCCCTACACTCATGATTAAAATATCTACAAGAGGTGGATGCACTAGGTACATTTCAACTACAGAAAAAGCAGCAAATAGGAAAGTTAATATATATATAGCCCTAGACAGATTTCTTTTTTCTCAATCTGCCCTGAGACTCAGCCTCCTTGATAAAGTATTTTAATAGCATATTTTCAGGGTGAAGTTTTTTAAACAGACAAACTGCAGAAATAAAAACACCCTAACACACACCATCGCTGCCAAACCAGCTATTAAAGCAAGGCTTGGGCTGGGAACTGCCCACTGCTATGTTACTGAATTCACTCTTCCGCAGGGCTGTTTACACACCAGGAACAACATCGGTGTGTAGGCGCACATCTGGATGCATGCCTGAAGGCACACCGAGTCCAAAAGCAGATTATCAGCAGCACGATTCCTTGTCTTGGGGAGTGCAGAGCTCCTCAGAAATCTACCTGGAGACTCTGCAACACCTCTGGAGCTCAAGTTCACATGCTTTTTGCAGCCAGGTCTGCTGCGAGCTATAAAAGTGGTCCAGGACCCTGTGCAAATGCCGGCACCCAGCCTGGGGATGGGTGGTGAGAGGACAGAGGAGCAGCCGCATGGAGCAAGGATGCTTGATTAGGTAACACACCCGGGTACCTGAAATACCAGGAGGAAAAACTACTGCCAGAGAAGTGAAAAACCAAAGAAGCCCAAAGGGCAGGCAAGGGCAGTAGCATTGTTAGACAGGATATAATCACTATGGGCATGGAAGATAAGTTTTCCATAATTCCAGGGGATTTTAATGACAATTAAATAACCTGTCATTACCCGTAATAACATACAGGTGAATTGAACTTTGCCTACAGAAGCAGCGGTGGCCAAGGTCAGTAATAAAAGAGGTCGATGTGAGAAGCCAGTGTGAGAGCACAGCCCCTCATATTCAAAGACAACTCCTGCAGCATTTTGTACTTTGATATGACAAGGGTGTCTGAAACCAATCATATTGACAGGATAACAGTACACACAACTGTTTGCTTCTGGGTATATTCTTTGAAACTCAAAATGTTCTGATAAGTTTAACAGAGAAACTTTCATTCTAGCACAGCTTAAAAAAAAATAAAAATAATTGTATCTATGACTTAGGGGCAGAGATATTTACCCCAGATCCCAGATGCAGACGGGCTGTCAGAGTCGGGCGATCTGCAGTGCTGTAGTGAAGACTGTCAGCACTTCCATTACTGCTTTATTCCTCCACTGAACATCTCATACTTTCGTTCGTAAAAAAAAGTTGCTCTGGAGTCAGGATTGACATAAGAGCCTTAACTGAGCAACATTGGTGTTTTAAAAATAAATTTTAAAAACACAGTGGCCATTCTCTTCCACCACCAATTGGTGGTCAATTGGCTTGCTTGGCTTGGATTTTTTTCCTCCACACTCCTATAACTCAAAAATGTCTCTAGAGCAAATAAAAGAATCACTCAAGTATTAAACGATCAAGAGGAGTTATGTTTAAATAAGTACCTAACTATATATGGCACTAATAAATTCCAACAGCTCTATGAAGTATGAAAGGACTGAATGGTTTTGCAATGCTCAGTGATTTTTTTATTTTAAAGTAAGTCAATTTATGTTCTGGTTTGGCAGAGGATGGGCAGATTATGGCTCTGCTGCCATGGCTTGCGTTGACTTTAGCAGCACTCTGTCTACTTGTCTTCCCACAAACACATTTTCAGTAAACAGATCAAGGTCTCAGTAATCAATAATATAACCAACAGTCACGTTCCTTCACTGTATACATCTTCAAGACATCTTCAAGAAAAAGCACATTTTTATTGTTGTGCCAATAAAAGAAGGGTATGGGAGGACAAACACTCCTCCTTTCAGGACCGACATGTGTGCACTTGCCAAATCTGACACGCAGCCTGCAAGGGTGATGCTTCTGTTCTGCCTCAGCACCCACAAGCACGGAAGGTTTGCTGATACAAACCATGCTGGATGCTTGTGCCCACAGCTGAACATGTCGACCAATTTTTTGAGATCAAACTACATGTAGAAGTTTTGTTTCTTACTGCCTTGGAAATGCCAGCTGGGCTTAGAGCTGAGCTGGGTCTTCTCTCTTGTATACACCATTATCACCTGTAACATGAATTCTCCATCTCAGCCAACCTCAGGCCAAATGTACAGTCACACCTCTGCTCTTGTGCTGTTCCAGAGAGGGCTGACAGGTTCTGACTGACAGAAGAACCACCTGTGCTGGTTCTACAGCAGCAGAAATTGTACCCAGCAGAACTGCTGCCCCTTGACCGAGTCCTGCCTGCATCCATCTGCCCAGGTAACCAACACTAAGACCCAGCCCTTATCCACAGCTTCCTCCTGGTCACCGCAACACAAGAATAATTCAACTTAATGGAGATTTGGTCCTTAAAATCCTTCTAAGCAATGAGGAGATCTTGCACCACATGTGCCAAATTACCCAGGGGGTGTGAAACTGCTCAGGTGCCACTATGTGATTTCACAGCCTGCATATGCGCGGTGGCACGTCTGGGGCAATCACCCAGCAAAGACAGCACATAAACCAGCACAGTAGAGTGCTGCTGGCTGAATGCCACATAGCTCAAAATCCATAAACCCATACACTTCCACAGTCCCCAAAAAAGATAAGTGTCTAGTTCCAGTGCTAGTTCTGCAGTGACCTACATAAACACAGTTCCTTTGTAAACAGGAGTCGAGAATTATAGGAACAAGCAGCTAACAGGGGAACAGCAGCAGATTTTAATCATCGTTGGCTTTAAGCAAACTATAACAATATTCCCGCACCTTTGCCCTCATCCCCAATTCTATCCTACCTGCACGGAGCAGTTCAATTGTGTCTCAAGAAAAATCTCCTCTGCAAAACAAGTGTTACATTACTATAGCCCATTTGTCCTTGGCATTCGAACAGAACAGTGGGATTTTCTGAACAAGAAAGCCTCAGTTTCTCAGAAGGCTCAGAAATTCACACAATGTGTTTTCAAAGAGTCAGGTCACTCCTAATAAATAAGAAATAACCTCACCCCTGGGATTAAAGGCAGCCCAAAACTGGAATGAGCTACCAAAAGAGGGAAAACCAGATCTCCTTTGGTAAATCGGGAAGCAGGGGATGTCACAGTATGCACTCTCACTTGGCATCTATTTGGCGGTACATTTCAGTGATGTTAAAGCAGGCAGGGGACACCCAGAGTGCAAAACCAGCCTTTCAGAGATACCCGAGGCAAGCACAGCACCCAGGGAGTACTGAAGATGCTGGGACATCTCAGCTCCCAACCTCACACCCCAGCTACAAGGCAGATGCCAGGACACCATTCAGGCCAGACATGAGGAAGAAATTTTTTACGATGAGGGTGCTGAAACACTGTCCCAGGTTGCCCAGAGAGGTGGTGGATGCCCCATCCCTGGAGACATCCCAGGCCAGGCTGGACAGGGCTCTGAGCAACCTGAGCTGGTGAAGATGTCCCTGCTCATGGCAGGGGGGGCACTGGGTGAGCTGGGAAAGTCCCTTCCAACCCAAACTATTCTATTATTCCATGACTCCAGACCCTTCTGCTCTGACCAACCTGAAAAGAGGCAAAGCCCGTAACTGACGCCCAGCCCATGCAAACACATTTCAAATGCTACCAAAAGTTTCAAAAATCATAGAACTGGGGGGAGAGAAGGGAGAAGCTGGTAACTGGAGCATTTAGGGTTTGCTGGCTGGAGGACAGGGTTAGGTTGGTTTCAACACACAGAGCTAGCAGTTCACAACCGAGCCCTGCTGTGGCAGCAAGCTGGGGAACTGCAGAACACCACTCACAGTTGCTGAGAGCTTTCCTTCGTTCTTCTGCACATGGACGATCGCATCCCGCACGAGGGAGAAGAGGTTCAGGAGGACATGCTCCATGTCATAGATGCCATGCATGCCTTTGGTCAGCCCCTCCAGTGACCTGATGTACTCTCGCCAGTGGTTATCGATCTCCACGACGCCTGCCAAGCATCCCTGCATCACCGAGCTGCAGTAGCTGGCACAGGGCTTGGCCAGGAGGAGCCCCTGGCAGTGTGAGCAGTACCACATCTTCAGCAGCGCTCGGCCACAGTCCTTGCTGAATTTTAAGTGGTCAGTAGTGTTTATCACCTCGATCCCCAGGTTGAGAGCCTGCAAAAAGACCCGCGTGGCCTGCAGCGACTTGGACACTTGCGTCATCATCATCTTCGGGTAGTTACCAAAGACTTTGAGGTCTCTCCTGGCTGCCCGCAGGCATTCAGTCATTTCCACAGAGAAGTCGGGGAAGCCGGGATTAAGCAAGTGAGAGTAAACCAAAGGGAATAAACTGTCAAAAAATTCATTTATCATGTCATTAACACTGATGTCAGAGCCCAATATGTACAGCGAGACATCAGTAAAAAGTTCTCCAACAAACTTAAGAGCTCTGGGCCCCATGCTCTGGTAGTGGGTCCTAAACATGCTGTTGGTGAAGTTCCTTGCATGCCGTACTACAATTTCAAAGGCTTCTGCAAAACAGAACAAAAAAAAAGAAGTTATTAAGAGACGATGAGCTCAGGACCAGGAAGGATAACACTTTACCCCATTCCTGCTGCCAAGACTCATCCTCTCCTGCCAGCTTTGGGTCACAGCCCTGCCTACTGCAAAACTTACCAGCATCAGCGATTTTCTGGGGAAATGCATATATTCTTTAAACAAAAGCTACATTTCAAAATGGCAAAACCTATGAGCTAGTTAACATTTCAGCTTTTAAAGAAAATATTGATTCAAGAAAAGGGCTAGACTGCAATTTCTTCCTCTCCCTCTTTGATATTGATTTGAAATTAACAGGAATTCTCTCTCAAGACTTAAGACAGAGATAAATGTTTGACAAATTTAAAATTAGGAAACAGTAAATACTGACATTCCATTATGAAAAGGAAAATATTTATAGGAGCTTAATCACAGAGGATATTTGGACTGGACCCCCAGCACCTGCCCTGCACTAAGTGTCCTCCAAGCCATTTGAAAAGCCCTTGCAGTACCGTAGGTTTCCCAAATGCACCAGGTTCACTTCAGCTGCAGATCCAACGTTTCATCTGCCCTGGACAAGAGCTGCTCCACGGTCCAAAGTGGTGGTGACAGCCAGCAACAGCGTCCATAAAATCAAGGATCATTTTGGTTGGAAGAAACCCTCAAGATCACCAAGTCCAACTGTTAACCCAACACTGGCACTAAACCATGTCCCTAAGAACCTCATCTAAACGCCTTTTAAACCCCTCCAGGGATGGTGACTCCACCACTGCCCTGGGCAGCCTGTTCCAATGCCTGACAACCCTTTACGGGAAGAAATTTTTCCTAATATCCAACCTGAACCTTCCCTGGTGCAACTTAAGGCCATTTCCTCTTGTCCTATCACTTGTTACATGGGAGAAGAGACCAACACCCTCCATGCTACAACCTCCTTTCAGGCAGTGGTAGGCGGGTGCCCGCCAGGACCACTCTCACATACATCAGGTTGTGCCAAGCTGCCCTGTGAAGCTCAAGTTTTTTTACATGAAGACCATTAATTTGCTAGGAAAAGCCAGGGTGCATTTTCCCTTCTTCACCTTCAAAGACTTGGTGACTTTCTGCTCATACCTCCTCCATGCAGCAAGCAGGAGAGCCTCCATGCAGCAGGGTCACTGGGTGGTTATTCCCTTAATTACAGCCCTCCCCACCAGGAGGCTGCCAAAATATCCGTACCCAGAGATGCAAAGACAATGTGCCTACGCACACCTCAGTTTGCAAGTTAAAGCATTAGAAGGGGAGGTGACAATGGCAAACTAAAGTCTTTTTCTTCAGCCAACTCTCTCTACCAGCCTGTGTCCCACCCTCCAGGGTACTATTCATTAAATGCTAAAAATAATGAACCGCCTCTCAGTTCACAGGTCACTGATGCCCCGCGATGTAACCACTCTCAACTGTGCCACTCTGGAAACACACATCCAGGCTCAATTTGCATGAAAATTATTCATGTTCAATAATTAAAGGGAATGTTTAATTTTTAAAACCAAAAGTGTTATTTTTCCCATTTGTTAAGGCTGGGATGCAGCTGAGCGTGGCCTGACGCCTCTCCACAGGGGTTCGATATCAACGCAATCACAAGCAATGTCAGGCCTTGCCGCTCGCCCCGCATAACCCCTCACGTTGCTCAAGAGCTTTTGAGACATCACATCTCCAGGACTTCCAGCCCTTCCTTCCCAGGTGCACTCTATGCTGAGACCCAATGCTGTTTGCTGCCCCACACACCAGCACACAGAAAGCTGTGGTATAAGCAGTGATCAAAGCAGAAATTACTGATAGACTTTTGCAAACAGCTTCTCCATCCCATCTGCTGCCTGCACACCTCCCGGACACACCACTGAAGCGTTTTGTCCACAGCTCCCGACACCCGCAGCACCAGGACTGCCCCAGCAAGCCCAGAGCAACCATCTGCATTCCCAGACGACCCAAATCCCTCCTGGCACCACAGTCTGACGGATGCAGACGTGCGAGCACACAGACCCCTCTGTCCATGCCTCCCTCGCCGTGACAGCGGGCACCTCGCTCCTCACACCCCGCCAGACTATTGCAAAGCTCTCCAGGCACAGCGGCGCATCCAACGCGGAGCGGGGTAAACGTGCGCGCTATGCGAGCAGAGCAAATTCTGGTTGCGCTATTAAAAGTTTTAAAACAACAACAACGAAAAAAGTCTTTTCAAATAGGGCACATGGATTATGAAACTTTTTTCCTTCTTTATCCTCAAGGGCACCAGAATAGCTTTTTCCTCAAAGAGCACAAAGCACTCTTTGGGCCAATGTTTTTCTGACAGCACTGCAGACGATGCCAGGATTTTCATGCTGTGCCTCACCATTCGCCTTTAACCTCTTCTCTGTTAGTTCCCTTAGAAAAAAGTCCTCCCTCTTCCCTTTTCTTGCTCCTCTCTGCTTTGCAAGTTACCATCAGAGCCAAGAGACTCTTCGCTGATTAGAAAAATATTCCAAGCTCCTATGCAAACCTCCTACGGCGAGAAATGCTTCAGAAAGGAATCGAGAACAGTGGCGTATCAGAAGAGCATGCACACACAGTCCCACTGCTTTAAAGGTCATGACATGCACATAATTTTTATCATAATAACTGGCTAAGAGTGTCTATTTTATGCGCCTTGGAGCCTTTGCATATATCCATTAGAGAGCACAACAGGGACTATAAAAGCACATGGAGCCTCCTGCTGCCCTATTAATAGATGCAAGAAATAATAAAACTGTGAAAAAAGAGTATTCCACATCCAAAATCTCTCACACCCAGTTGTTTATTCTGAAATATTCCTTTTGAAGGGCTGGCTGCAAGAATTTTAAAGCCCCAGCAGCAGAAGTGACCCACGGCCAGACTCTGAGCACTTCAAAGAGGAGGAAACTTCTGGGTCAGTCCGCTGTGCTCCCATGAGTGAGCCTCGCGGGAAGAAGGAGGGGACACCACATTACAGAACCAGCACAGGCTTCTGCTCCTCCATAAAGTCCCACAGCCTGGGTTTGATGCTGGTAAAACCTGCCCTGCTCATAACATGGCACTATTGGAACTCCAGTTGCACAGAGCTGCAATCTAGAAGGCTGGGTCACGGACGTGACAGCCCAAGTGGCTGCAAGCCACCACACCAGAAAGTCAGTCCTGTCTGGGTAGGACTTCAGCACATTTCATTTTCAAGTACCGAGAGGTGCAGAACACACACACACACAAACTGTGCTCCAAAGTCATCTCAGCCAGCACAGGGACAAAACGTGGGAGCACTGGAACACCACACAGCACCACGGTGCTCTGTCTCAGGATGGACTGGAAGAACCAGACTGTGCTCGAGTGAAACAAAGGGACCACATGCAGGACATGAGCTGGAACACCATCAGCAAAGCATCACACCTGCCACAGCGGTACCCTACATCTGTCAGCTACCTCTGCCAAGGGCTCATGACGATGGTGTGAAACAGCTGAACCTCTACTCCAGAGCACATTTATCAGGCACCAGTTGAAAAGCATGGGCTTTTGCTTATTTTTCCAGCCAGACTCTCACTGAAGCACCTGGAGAGGAGTTGCTGCCTGGTTCCAGTGGCCAGGAGGGAAGGACTAAGCTGCTTTCAAAGTGCAAAAGCTCCCCAGAACTCAGCCCAGGGAGGGCTCCACAGCCACTGCAAAGTGGCAATTAGAGAAAAGAAAATAAATTGTAAAAGAGCATAACAGTGCCCTGAGTGGGGATTACTGGCAGGAGAAGGAAATCACTGCGTTCTCAGCTCAGATAATAAAAGTCTGCTGCTTAGTAAAAACGTCAGTTTTCCTGAGAAGGCACATTCACTCCTGAGCTGCAGCTACTTCAAAGGGGCCGATGCTGGGGCCGGAGGAGCTCGGATTAACCTGCTGGCTCCCCCAGGGCTGCAGGAGACTCCAGCCGAGTCTGGGACTTGATAGGTTTATTTAAGAAATTATGTGATGCAGTTGCCTGAGCCGCAAGGAGCTGGCATGAGCAACCCCAGCGAGTCATTCCTGCACAGTGTCCTCCCTGAGAGGTGAAAGCCAAAATCTGACAGCAGCTGGAGAGCCAGAGTAGCGACAGAGACAGCACCCATCCCCAGTCCAGCATCCCCAGGTCTGAGCTCAGAAGGTGCAGCTTCACAAGCGACTGGAGTTGTTTGGAAAGGTGCTGCTGGTATGAACAGGGAGGTCCATCCTCCCTCTGCCCTGCACCCCCATGGCAGCTCACCAAAAACCAGCATCACAGCAGCCACGTGGAGCCACCTCCCTGCATCACTGTGGCCAGGGGCAGGTGTGAGCTATCACGACCGGGAAAGCAGGATCCACCACGGAGATCAGACATCAGGACGTGCTGTGGACTTTGTGTGTGACACTCTGTCACTGTGTCGCTGCTGTTCTGCTGCAAACACGAGCTTCTCGCAGGGACAGAGCCCTTCTCTGTGCATCACACGGCGCACCGCACAAGTCCTCTTTGGCAAAGGCACACCACAGGTGAGCGAGCTGCACAGCACAACCGGCAGCGTTAGCAGCCCAGCTTCCACAGGGCATCTTGTCAAAGAACGAAGTAGTGATGTGGAAATGCTGGCTTGTGTGACATCCAGTCACCCCCAGCACGTAGACCCCAAGGGGTTAAAACTGCACCTACAACCTTGATTTTACTGTTTCTCTACACCTGGGCACACAAACCATGCAACCATAAAGCTCTCTCTGAGCAGGGAAGCTCCCACCATGGCTGTTCCCGCTGCCCATCAGGAGCTGAGCTCCCAGCTCCCATTTACACCTTTGCAAAATGTTCCTATCTTAAAAGCTGGGTAATTTTCTCCCCACATTTAAAGCCTTATCTTGATGACATAAAGATATGTCTTCACTCTAGAGGAACTACAACATGTTTGTTATTTCACTGCTAAGACCTGGTAAAGACAACACCCTGTTTTATTTTTGGGAAAGAGAGAGCTAGGCAGGTAATTCTAGGCAAAGTCACAGTGTCATCACCATGTTGCTACCTCCCCATTAAAGCTTCAGGGCCATCTCCTCCAGGACTATCCCAGACTGTAAAACAAACAAGAAACTGATTTCTGTGCAGCAGAAACCTCCCTGGAGGTCAACAGGAATCACTGGCATCCAGCAGAATTTCTCTCTCTGCAGATGATGATGCCTTTTGTGACCCACTGCATCCTTCCCAGGATGCTCCTGCTTGGAAGCGCCCCAGGTTACAACGCTGCACGCGGTTCTTCCCTGTCCTCAACATGGGACCATTTTCAAATCTCACCAGCTCTACGTAACCAAATGCACTTTAAATGCCTTTTAGGTATGAATGTGCCCCTTCTCCCCCAGTAAGTCTCATCTACAGATGAGACGGCTCCAGGGCAACAAGTGAACCAGCTCCTGAAGCCTGGTGGATTTGCTGAGGTCCCTGGGTTTGCTCCCCAGATACCTTCCCTGGAGGGTCCTTACTCACAGGACTTGGCGACAAACTCTCTGTGCAAGGTACAGAAATAACTACAGAGGCCAGAGAGCCCCCAGACCCATTTGCCGAACTGCTTCAGCTCTTCTTGCTCTCTGGCACTTCCCTGCTGACTGTAAAACCTCATTTATTGCCTGTGAAATGACCTATTGATGCAAATCCCTCTTGCTTCACTCCTCAGGACACAAATCACTTCAGGAAAGAACCAGGCACTGGAATCCCTCAGCCCATGAGAATTGTTTCCATCCCTAAGCCAAAACACAGGTGTCCAGGCAGGGTGGCAGAAAATTAATCAGTTAATTAACCTGGTCCTAAGGCAACTGCTGCATCCCCTTCAGGTCCAGGGTTTCTAAACCTTTAAAAGCCCCACACACCTAAAAACAAAAATGCTCAGTCCCTCCAAAAAATGCCAGTGTTGATGGATGGAACTTCAAACATTCATCAAGGAAATGCTGAAAGTTTTGGGTTTTGTAACCTTGCCAAAATATTTTCTGACACAATTGCCATGATACTACTACAAAGCCATAGGCGTTCACATGTGAGTGAGCTCTAAAGGAAATGCTTCTTTAATATCTCCAATGAATCAGACAACTTCAGACTCATTGCAACATCCTGTGATCTTGAAAGATGCACAAAAGAGCTCACCGAGAGAGAAACAACTGTTTGCCTGGGCTGCCACAGGCACCGCTGCTGTGACGAACCACAAGTCATTTTTCAAACAGCAGGTAATATTTATTTACCAACTTGGAAAAGGTTTGCAATATATCGAGCAGAAAGGAAACAAAATCCAAGAGATGTTCCCCTGGCAACAATAAAAGCAAACCCCAGATTTGTTTCGTTATGATTTACACCGCACTGCAAGTTTTTAACAACATTATCTGGAGACAAAAGCTCTTCTAAGCAGCGTAATTACTTTTGTCTGTGGCATTACAGAACCCATCAGATGGTGCCACTGCTGCTCTTGCAGGGTTTGTTTCTCTGAGTACATTTGGGTTTAGAGCTTAGGAAATTCTTTTTTTCAACTATGACAAAGCCTTTTGGATTACTGTTACAATATTGTCACTATAACGATTATGCACTTGAGCTCCCAAGCTTATGAGATTAGCTCCAAAGCATTAGTAATAAAAATTAGAATGATTTACTTATTCTGTCTTTCAAATTTTAAGCCATCAAGGTTTGCACTTTCTACCTTTGCTCCATCATCATCAGACCAGGATTTCTGTCCAACATTTAACGGAGAGGGGGCTCCTTCCAGCTCCCTGCCCACTACCTTTGCTCCCATGGATGCCAAGTTAAACATTTGAAGGCCAATGCTGCTCACCAGCCAAAGCCAAATCACCATGCTGTTGTCAAAAGAGCATATTCTCCTAATTATCCGTGCCTATCAAAACATCAAGCCCCAAAGCCACTTATTTTTAATCATTCAGCTCATCTAGTGCCCTGGCATTTTGAAATACACTCCCTGAAGTTTCTAATAACAATACTGTCGGTTAGCATCTCATTATACCCGATCAAAACACCCTGAAAACACGCTCCTATTATATTCTAGTTATCCAGACTAGGTCCAACTGTTAGGAAATTAGTCACACTGTGGTTCACCCATATATTATTTATATCCCATGGATAAAAACTTTGTTAATGCAGACAGCAGAGCCCACCAATGCAAGATGCTACAAGCCCAGAAGCAAAGACACAAGAAACGCCTACAGCTTCCCACCTCCAACCGGCCCCTCCTGGGGCAGGTCCTGTGGTGGTCTGTGCCTGTGCCAGGGTTAGAGATGCTGGAGGGGACCACAGGAAAGCAGCTTTTCTTCTGAGAATGACTCTGCAGTAAAATCTTTTGTGGGACTTCATGCTTGAACACATGGCTGTGGTGCTTTCTATTAAATATGGATTGCACATCTACCGTGTAACTTGTTTTCCTGAGCATCAGGAAATTTCCGCTTGGTGCCATGACAGATGTGTGAATGCTTAAGAGATTCCTGAAAATTTAATACGAAGTTAAAAATGTAAACAGTCAGGTCTGGCACGAGTGGTGGATGAACATGATTCTTTGTAAAAATCAAGGGGAGAAGGAGAACTAAACACCTGGAGAAGCCGGCTCAAACCAAACCCTGGGACCACCGTCAGAAAAGCAGAGAGGGAGGGATGCAAGAGGCTTCTGCAGCAAAAAAAGTGGATCTGTTGGGCTGGTAACCTGCCAGACTAAAGGAAGATAAATCTCTTGAGAGTGGTAAAACACTGTCCCAGGTTGGCCAGAGAGGTGGTGGATGCCCCATGCCTGGGGACATCCCAGGCCAGGCTGGACAGGGCTCTGAGCAACCTGATCTGGTGAAGATGTCCCTGCTCATGGCAGGGGTGGCACTGGATGAGCTTTGAAGGTCCCTTCCAACTCAAACTATTCTATGATTCTCTCTCCATGCACCTCATACCCCCAGCCTGGTGCTGAAGACCACGCAAGGGCTGGGGTTCAAGTTCAGGCTCCTCTCTCCATCACTGGGCATCAGTTTAGGGATGCACGGCACAGCAGGACCACAGGGAAGAGGCACAGCAGAGACTGCACACAGGAGCGCTCGAGGATGGAGGGAAGCCTTGGGCTTGGAAAGCATCTAACTCTGCACCCACCATTTGTGTGGGGTGAATGCTCCTCCTGCACAAGTGATTTAATGCAAAGGAAATGTTTTTATCCTCACCCGCTGCGCTCCGAGATGGCTGGGACTTGCACTGGAGAGAGCAGGAGGCAAACTGCAGTTCCACAGGGCAGGGACCACGGGGGTCACAGAGGTCTCACCCCAACCCAGCCCCACGGGAGGGCAGCGGGGGGCGCTGAGCGGGCAGAGCTCGGGGTCAGCCCACCAGGAGTTCACTTTCAGCCACACACAGAAATATATACCCTCCAAATATTTCATATTTTCCTTTTTCCTTCTAAAGGGGAAAAGTTAATTAAACCAATCCCACAGAACAGAAAATAAATCACTGAAAACAGCACCACCAGGCTTTTGTTATGCTATAATTATATCAATAACATGCCCAGAACTAATGTCACATCACTAGGGAAACTTTCACCTTCAGCATTTTTTTTCTGCCCCAGATATTTACTCTCTTTGCTTCTATTCCCTCTTACCTCACCAATTTGCTGCAGAGATGACGGTCTCCATCTACAACTCTTATTTTGAGCCAGCAGCTCAGGCAGGGAGCACAGCAGGAATAGCTTCAAAAACCCTGGGAAAGGGGCATCTCTGCCCTGGGTAACTGGCCAGAAAAAAATATCACCGACTCAGGCATTTTACCACTGCAAAGCCACATCTGGTGTTGTTTTGGTTTTATTTCTAAACACAAAGCGCATTTCCAAAACAGAGAGATGAAACAGCTCTTGGTCACACCTCACCACCTCAGACATATTTTACTAATTGGAGGCTCCAACATTCACCTAATGGGGTTATAAAGATACTGAAAAAGAAGTATGCCCTTTAAAAGGCAAGTGATAAGCCACATTTCAAGCAGAGGGCAAATGATGCCATACACTCCCTCCCAAATTTACAAGCCAAGCATTTTTAAAGACCAGGACATCAGTTTGTATAGTTTCTCCATTTAAACTACAAATTATAAGCAATTTCTGAAAAAATGCATGCCTAGCAAATTCCTTTATTCATCAGAAAAAGTGAAGATAAAGCAAGGCACCAGGTCAAGTTGAGCTTGCACTCAAAAATCGAACAAAATTCTTTGGAAGTGCATTGGTCTCAGTAACTTTAGAGCAACACAGATCTGAGACAGGTTTTCCAGGCTCCCTTTCATTCCAGCGGGCTTTTATCAGCCTGTTAAGTCTCCGACAATGGAGAGCAGACTATTTATTTAAGAAGCAAATTCCTTCCTTTATAATCTCCCCTGGCCAAATTCTCTTTAAAGCGAGCACAACTGTCTGATGAAAAGCAAATGGCAGATGATCAGTTCTTTATCCCTATAGCGACACAAAGGAATTGCATTTATTTAAGGGCACCTGTTGACTGTTTTTAAGTCACTCCAGCCCCTCTATTTCTGATTTCAGTGTCCTACCTGTGCTGGCAGAACTTGGGAAAGGCATTTGCTCAGTAACACACAGCAACCAACATCCGTGTAACTCTCTTCCCTAACAAGCAGCTGTTCCCAAGACACAGAACAGTGCCCAGGCTCTCACAAGCAATTTAGTGATTTTTTTTTTAAGCTGATTTTGTCTCAAGACAGGGGTTTCCAACATGGAAATAATAGCATGGATCATCTCAGCAGCACAAGCACAACCAGCCCCTCCGATGGTCCCTGGCAGCATCCAACTCACCAGGTATACAGACGATACTTTAGCAGCATCATGCTCAACACAGAGCAGGTACCCAAAGCCTTGTCCTGCCTGAGGTGCTGTGAGGACACACAGGACACCATACCCACACCAGCACCACTACAGCAGGGCTCAGGACATGCCAGGCACCATCTTCACCCATGAAAGAGATGGACCTGCCCATGGCCCCAGTTTCCAGACTTAGCACTTTCCAAAAACTGGACTAGTTTCTTTCCTTCCTCTTTGGTATCTTGAGTAGAGTTCCCCAAAACAACATCTGTTTTGCTGGGGGCCTTTGGGTATTGTTTTTTTTGGCTGGTTGTAGGGTTTTTTGGTTGATTGTAGGGTTTTTTGGTTGTTGTCTTTTTTGCTTTGGGTTGGGTTGTGTGTTTTGGATTTTTTGGAGGGGTTCTGTTTGGTTGGTTGTTTTTTCTTTGGTTTTGGGGGGGATGCTTGTTTGTTTGCTTAGGGGACTGTTTGCTTGTTTTTTGGGGAGTTCAGTTGCTAGGGTTTTTTTGTTTGGTGGGAGGTTTTGCTTGGTTGAGCTGTGGGGAAGGGGGGGCATTGGTGGGTTTTCTTTGGTTAGTTGGGTTTGGTTTTGTTTTCTAAGCTGGTGCACAGCAGATCCCTGTCCAGGGAAGAAGCTGAAGGTGGGACATGTCCCAGTGGCAGCAGTTGAGGCCATGGCTGGGCCATTCCCAGCATCCCACTTGGTTCCTGCATCCCCCCTTGGCCCTGACTCAAAGCCCCATCCTGATTAACGTGCATTTTAAAAGGAAGATGTTTTATTGTCTCCTTACTCCCCCCGTAAGAGCGAGGCAGCCATTGTAACAGGAGTGCAAGATGATAATTCGGCTTTCAAGAGCAAGGCTCACAACCATTGCTGCCAGGAATCGATCCGAGGCTGCAACACCTGCTCCAAACAGGCTTTCCTTCAAGTACATGAATAATCCTCTGCAAAGTAATGGTACTATCCATCTTTTGAAAGTTCTTCACAGGCTTAAATCCCTCGCTGAATGGGGCGGGGAGGCATGTGTTCAACCACGTTCCCAGTAAATTCAAATTCAGCTTGTTCTTTTCTAAAGAGAAACATGGAGAGTATCGATCGATAATTTACCAAAAGTTTTACGGCAGCCAGTTGTCTCAGTAATAGAGCAACCACTGCTCAGACATGGTTTAACGCATAATTTCCAGATCAATACAACTTTTGATTTATAAACAATGATAACAATAGGAGCAAGGACAAATATGCTTGGGAAAAAATAAACACTTTCTCTGAAGAATACTTTCAGTATAATCCTCTCAAAATGAAGACCACATATTTCAAAGGCTGTGTGTGGAAACCAACACAATATATTTTCTAACGAAGCTGAAGATTCATCTTCATGATCCACTCTGCACCTCTCGACATATAAGTATGTGGCCCTCTTGGTGACATCTGCTAAGTAGTAGCTTCTCGTACCTCCAGAATCCTTTTTCCCCAATGAAAAGTTACCACCTGGAGACGCCTCCCTTCTGAACACTTCCACACAAGGTAGTTTCCTACTGCAAATGCAATGTTTATTACGGAGCCTTCCCTAGGCGTGAAAAACACAGGTCAGAGAGGATTATATATTCTACCACCTGACAACTTTTTCAATTACTGTGCATGTTAAAATGATGCTACCACAAATAGGTTGCAAGAGATATGCTGGAAAATCTATTAACTTACTGTAAATCTATTTAAGTTGGGAATTCACACCTTGCAGAATTTTACCATTAGTCCTGAGGATTAGTTTATTGTTGGACAGGGAGGGCAGAGCCCACGAGGCTCATTTCAAAGACATACTGCACCATGTGCCTGTCTAAAAAGGCCCCAATCCAGGTATTTATTGTGTTAGTGAGTCTTTGAGTAAGTCCTTGCATGCTTCCCTCTACAGAGATACTCTCCTGAATAACACATCACCTCTTTTTAAACTTTCACATTGTTTCTCCTCCCTTCCGTAGTCTCCTCTTGCAGTGGAAGCACTGACATATTTGAGAGGTTACAACAACATATGCAAAATTATTCAGTTGCTTTGGGAATCAACACCTATTTTGTTCTATATCTGGGGCAGGGGGAAAGGGCTCAGATTCAAACACAAAGATTCCTGGTCCAAAGGCTACTGCCTTCCCTACCCCAAGCCACTACTGTTCCTGCCAGGAAGAATATTTTCCCTTGAAAAGCTATTCTTCATTTACTTCTTGTCAAGAATCAAAAAATTCATTTCCTGTGAGGTCTGCACTTAACTGACTGGCTCAGACATGTCAGAGATGGATCCTTCTTGATAACGGAGTAATGGGAGTTTTTCCAGCTTGTAGAGATAGAAAGAAGAGCCAGCCCGTTTTCCGCTATCTGAATTATCAGTTGCTGTTTGTCCCTCTGAAGGCATCGGTGAAGCAGAACTCACAGACTGTCAGCACAGCTCAGCCATAGCACAGCCTGCCACACACACAAGAGCAAAGGGATGGAGAGGAGAAGGAATTAAATGCCAGCAGCTCAGAGTTATGCCGACGTTCTCACCGTGTCTCTGGAAGTCCACGTGACTTTGCTATTTTGATCACCTCCAGGGTAGTAGAAAGCTCAGATCTGGGTTCAGACCTCCCTCACCCAAGCTGTAGCCCAGTTTAAGCAGCATACAGCACCACAGCACGGAGAAAAGCCTTGGAAAGAAAGAAGGGGAGACCTGTGTTACCTGTGTCTGGCACTAGGAACAAATTTGGCTCTCAACATGGATGAGAAGTGGTGAGCATCCTCTTTGCAGACAGTATCCCACTTCTCTACCAAACCATATTTTGCTGTCTGAAGTCAATAGCATTATTCTACACCTGTCCTCACTTTTCTTCGAAATTTTCAGCTTTTCATACAAGACCCAAGGACCTTCCCGAAGGTCCCCCAGAACAGTCTTCCCATGAGCAGGGACATAAAGGCCAAGGCACCAGGGCAGTTTTGCCCTCATTGATGGGCAGTCTACAACCCTTCATCTATGGATGCCCTAAGCCCCCTTTAGTGAAACCTGCACCCCCTGTCCATCAGCTAACGAAGGGACCTTTGCAGGCAGGGAAAGAGCTGGGCCAGCAAAGGAGCAAAGATGCTCTACAACACCCCTGCATCCTCAAGAGCCTTTCTGGAAAATACACTTGGCTGTAGCCACATTGCAAGTCCATGGCCACCCTCCCCGTGTGTTTTTCCATTACAAAACACTTATCAGATTCCCTTCGTCTTCAAGGCAGATGGGCAAAGCAAGTGAGCAAAGCTAACAGCATCACCAGCACAGAGAGTTGAGTGAAAATGCTGCCAATGATCAGACGGGACGGACTTGCTCTGTTGCTGACACCTCTCCCTAAACATGGTCCGTTTGCTGTGACAGACTTTGGAAAAGCTCCTCCTGACTTCCAGAAGCAGCAGCTCAAAGCGGGTCCACGCAAACATGGACCCAGCCTGTCTACAAAGCATACAAAGCCGGGCACAAAGCACTCTTTCCATTTACTCCTTGCATGCAGCAGCCCGCTCTGCTATTGCTAAGCCTGAGGTTACACTGCAAACCTCCCTGCTCTTTCTGTTACCAATTTGATGGCATTTTACGTACCCGAGAAATCTAAACTGCAATAAAACCACAGTGACAAATCCAAAGCTGGCAATGGAAAAAGCAGTTCCTGCCCATGGTGGCTGTGCGGGGAGCATGTTAAAAGCCGTCTGGCGCAAGAGACATTAAAATTTGCAAACATGCAGCTCTCTAACTCCCCCCAGACACCAAACCCCCACTCTGCCCAGACAAAGAGCCCATGGACGCCAGGGCTGCAGAATCTCCCCATAAACACTTTCATTTTAAGCCAGTTTAACTGGACAAAGGTCAAGACCAGTAACAGCACGACATGTGTTATCGGTTAAACAAAGTTAGCAGCTATCAGTTAAACAAAGACCACTTAGACACAAACCAAATCAAAGATCCTCTGTATTTCAGGCACCCAGATGAAACTCTAATACCTTACTAAGCCTCAGCATTTAATGTGCAGTCTCCATGAAGTCTGCATTGGGTTTTTTTTTAATTGCACATGAATGAATTAACCATCCAGGTAAATAGACTACAACTTCAAAAAATTGGGTAACAACATAAAAATCTAGAAACGCCATCTACACTTCTGCTGCCCAGAGCAACTGCTGTGGTTCTGATTTCTGATCAGGAAGTACAAACTAAAATATTGTCCGATTTGTATAGGCAGCAAATAGAGTATTCTTCTTCCCTGAAAGCTCAAATAGAGATACCTATTAAACACGTATTTAATGAGAAAATTTACTTTTTCCATAATGAATGTTTCCATACCATGTTATATTCGGTATATAAATTCAGTCAGGATTTAATCTGATGTATTCCGCACTCCAATAAGTGATTATTTGTAGCAAAGTTTCACCTTTGACAAAGGCTGAATCTATTCCCAACCACTGGAATTGCTCTCACATCTTGCACAATCTGTTGTTTTCCTGAAGCTCCAGCTTTGGACAGAGCAGATTACATAAAGACCTCAGTTTACAATTGAAAACCAAAACAATCCAGCCCTCTCTGCTGTGGGAAAAAGCTTGAAAATGTGACCTGCAGTGCCGGAAGACAAGAAAAGCAAATTAAAGAAAACCTCATAATGTACCCTTTTTCAAACTTACCACTTTTAATGCCAATCACATTGTTCTTATGGCTTTAATCACGATTTCGTAATGCCCTGAGGTTATAGTCACTGAAAACCACATGCTTCCACTCAACTGAGACAGCAAAACATTTCGCAAATTCATCTTTCCTATTAAGATGCTTTTTCTTCACCTCCTCTAGCTTAAAACATGGGGAAGTGCCACAAAAACCTCAGCATTTTTCTCCTTCTTTTTTCTCCCCATCTTCCCCCAGAATATCAGGGCAACCCTGCCCCGATTTGGAGGAGTCTCAGACTTTAATTTTACAAATTAACAAAACCAACCGGTTTTAAAACACAGGATTATTATTGTTCCCCGTTTCCCAGGCTGACACGCAACTTATCCCCCAGACCTATCAAGCAGCACGTAAGCAAAAGACGCAATTTCAAACGGCCCCAAACCACAAATCATTCCCCCCACATGCGGCACTGGAGATCTGGCCGCTGAGCAGCGCTGGAGCTGGGGGGTGCAGCCCCAACAGCCCCCGGAGCGCTGGGGCTGCCCACCAAAATCCCCAAAATAGCCAAATTTCAGTGCTCGCCTCCAGAGCTAGAAAGGGAAAATGAAGTAGAAAAAGCTAATTTCCTTTGCTCCTGAATGAGTTACTCACTACAGTTCCTGTCCTAAACAAAGGCCTAACAGCACGAAAGTGAACCAAACTGGACAGAGGGGGAAAAAAGAGAGTTAGCAAGCAGCAGGCTCATGTTTAGTGATGCCAGTATATCCAGTACATTAACATGCACACAACAGAAGAAAAAGGGGGAAAAGGAAAATTATTATGGGAAACGTTAAGGGCTCCTCTCTGAGCTTTGCTACTTCACATTTTCTGCTGTCAAATCTGAAGTTAAAGCTGAAAATCCCTCATGTGTGCATACAGTTTTTCCAACACCATTGAGCTCTTATACCACTTTGTCATCCCCATGCGAACACGCTGAGCAGGGAGGAGAAACTGCAGCTGTGAGCAGAGCGAGCCCAGGCCTCACATGCAATATTACATAACAATTCACTTTTGTATGTCAAAAAAAAAAATAATTGATTCATAAAGAGAGGCCAGTAACACCTCACTGTAGAATGTGGCCATTCCTGAAGTTACTTTTACACAGATTTGACTGCACGCTCCCTTCTTCCAGCACCAATACAAGGCAAAAAGGGTCTGGCTTAATGAAATAACCAGTTGGGTGTGGAGGTGATTCACAGCCGCCATCCCAAGCCACATGCAAAGCATTCTCAGCCTGGAAGACCTGCCTGGTGCTCCTGCAGCACCATCCTCTGCTGGAGACCTCAGGTGGCCACCGCCAGCCAGGGAAAGCCTTGTTGCACTGCAGGATTTAGTTTGTACTGATGTTGGATAAAAGAGGGTGGAAGGTGAAGACTGAAAGTATTTGCAAGTTTATTTAATTCTCAGTGATTTGCTAAAACCATGTAAACAAACAGAGCATCCCTGCCACTCCTCACTGGTTTTTATGAAAGGGGACTGGGAGTCCCTATAGCCGTTTCTTCGCACATGTCCATTCTTAAATTTAACTAGACAGTAACATCAACTAGACGGTGGAAAAACACAAAAAGGCAGAGGCTAAACTGCTTCTCACCCTTCACAAGCTCACTCCTGCAACGCTCTTCTTCCAGCCCAGGCCTGAAATGTTAAAATCCTGTCTGCAGAGAGAATTAGGCAGGATTTATTGCAAACACCTCCTCTGGACACTTGTAAAGCAATCTGAGAGCACCTAATGGATTTAGGATTTAGCTAAATTGCTGCAACACAATAAAGAGATTAAGAGCATGGTCAGTCAGAAGCGATTGAGTTAGCACATCCTTAAAAAGCTGCCAGCCATCAGCAAGGAGCAGGAGTAACAACCAAGCAGGAAAAAAAAGGGAGCAGAAATGCAGGAAGCCTTTGGCACCATGAAGCATTTGATCCAAGCTCATCGATACAGGAAAGAAAGCTCACTATAATTTTTCTGCAACTAGTAATTTCATTTTGGAATATGTATTGAAAGAGAACACACAAATTTAAAATAGCACATTGCTGGATGCAAATCCATTCCTGCAGGTGACCACCTACACAAATACCTTCAAGGATCCAGCAGCCCTTCCCTTACAGACCTTGTAGGATCATCTCAAAGCTTCACTACGTGGGACCGATTACAAGAGTCTCATGTGCTCTGAACACGCGGGGTCTTTCTGAAACTTGGCAAGGTACACTTTTCCTGATTTTCACTGCATATTTCCATGTGCTTCCCAGACTCCTCTTCCCATCCATCTCCACTTTGCTGCACTTTGCGGGGGGACGCGGGGGAGCGGATCACACACCAGCCTCTCTGCCCACCGGCCGTTGCCCTCCAGCTGGGCAGAGACGGGCTCCAGGGAGGTCTTTGCGTGGCAGAAAGGGATTCAACCCAGGAAAGCTGGAGCAGCAAACTGCACTTAAACAGCTCGGCACCACCTTACACCCATTACAGCACCTTCCAGACTAATTTCCAAGAAAAAGCTCACAAACAGGTTTGTCATAAACTGGCCTTTTTTGCAGTCCAGGAAAAAGCGTGCACCATATTCTGGCTTCATGTTCACAGAGACTCTACAAGAGCAGAGCAAGCCTGTCAATCACACTCCTTCCTGCACCATTTGTCTCTGAGCAAACAAAAATGCTAATAAACTTCCTCCTAATGCACTGAAACTGCACGTCTTTAGTTCGTACAAGTCCTACACCGTTTCTATTAGTCTTTACCAACACATAAACTATCTTCACTTCAGAAGAAGCCATCCAGATTTCTCAGTCTCAGAATAATTATTTTTCATACAGGTTGCAATGAAAGGATTCCTCTTGTAGAGATTCAGTTCCACATAGGAACACAAGTATCCAAATATTTTGGTTATTGGGATTATATAATAATAGCCTAGCTTATTGCTTTATTTTGTATCAAACTTAGTGAGGCTTCCGGGCATTTACACTGCCAGCAGCCCTTCCCTTACAGTAAAATCTTTTTTATTGACAATTCAATCATGTCAGGTTTGGAACAGCAGACGCACTGATTTGATCAGCTATCATAGGATTTACAATATAGAAATGACAGCACCATATCTGGCCTGCGTCGCAAGCAGCTGCCTTTTATCGATTTATATTCTACTAGCAAGGAAGAAAAATTGCAGCACAATGTAGTGGTATAGTCTCAGATCAATACCAATTTTTTTCTTAATGACACGAAGGCCAAGATAAGGACAGCATAAGTCAAAGCCAGACAGATCAAATTTGCCCGATATCCCTTTCAATTACTGAGGTACATACGCAGGGATATGTAACATTAAAGCTGAGGGGAACATTATCAAAACACTTTAAAATTACAACAGGCTTACAAGGTTGCCTAACGTCCCCACCGGCTCTTGGAATTGTGATGGAGAGCCCGGGGCTGCCCAGCTCCATCGGCCGCCGCGCTGCCTCACCGGGGCTCCCCGCAGAGCGTGCAAGACCAGCTCCAGTGCCACGAGGTGAGACGTTCTGGTTTGGTACTAACAAAATCAGCAAGTCATGGTTACTGACATTTGCTCCGCAGCCAGAGCTTTGGCAGTGCCCAGTGCACCAGGGTGCTGGTGCGGGGTCCCTGGTACATGGGGTACTGCTGAAGCATCACTGATGCAAATAAAAGGATGGGGCAAAAAAAGCAGTAAATACAATTTCGGTATTCCTCCTAGCTCTTCTGTTTGGGTTTAACCCTGCACCCCCGATGGCCCAGGGGTGCAGTCAGCAAATGATGCATCTAACCCCGGGCATCACCGCAAGCTGATCAAGGAGGAAGGAGCGCAGGTACGCACTTGTTCACATACTGCTCCCACTTCTCTACCAAACAGCCTGGCCAAACGTCACCCATGGACCGTATGTTCAACCTGGCAGCATGAGAAACCCCGCGGTGATGTGCTGCTCTGCCCCAGCACACTGCCCGGCGTGGGCAGGCACCGCGCCGCTCGGGGACACTTCCAGCCACTGCACGGAGCATCAGCATGGGCTTCGGGATTTGTGTCTCTCTTTTAAGATCCAAACCATCAATAATAGAAAACTCCTAATTATTCCAGTAGCGCCAACGTTTCATAAATTCAGTCAGTGCTTAATGAGAAGTTATGAGCGAGCCCTTTCTTCATTAACTCTTCTGCAAAGCACAGGAACAGAAACTTCCCAGCCTAAACCCTCCATGCTCAGGCAGCTTAAATTCCCATTCTTAATTGGCAGCTGGATAGCAGGGCTGTCAATTTTTATGTCTTCTGTACTCCAGGTTTTGATAATTACAAGTTCTGCATGGCTCATGATTAATCTATTTGAACCATATGAATTACAAAACCAAACAAACTTGGAAATGAAAATTCATGCACTAGTTCAAGCACAGGCACCATGACAGCAAAAAGTGGGATGAAGTACGAACCGGCCCAAGGGTGCAGTCGAAACAACAATCCCTGAGATCATCCCCAAAATCTAGTTTGGGAGATTAAAAAAAAAAAAAAAGTAAAAGGCGGTTTAAAGTCTTCTTCCTCCTCACTTCTTTTCTGGAGGCAGAAAAGGGCAAAAGCTCTTAGATAATTATTAATTTATATTGACCTTGATGCGTATGCATTCCTCAGCTCTTTAAAATGCATTTAGAGCAGCTGGTGTAAAAGCACCATTTAAGCAAGGTGTGTGCATATGCCCACAGTTAACAAGATGACACATTTTTAAAAAGGTAAGTGGGAAGGAAATCAAATCACTCTTCCTGGTTATTCCCATAAAATTAAATGCCCCTCTCTCCTAACTGGTGCCATCTTTCGGGTATTATGAGCTCGCAGGCGGTGCTGAGCGCTGCAGGAGGACAGGGCCAGCGTCTGGCCAGGGAGCCTGGAGCGGGCCAGCCCTGGGGCACCCGGGTGACATGGACAGGATCCCCGAGGGGGATGGAGGAGCCGCTCACTGCACCGACTGCCGATGCAGCGGGGTCCCTCAGGCACAATGATGCGGTGACCCCGCCACCCAAGCACACATGGGCCATGGCTGACGGAGACCATGCAGGACAGGGCAGCCCCAGCTTTTCACAGCTCAACGTGACCAACACGATTCTGCTCTTTGTCCCATTTCAGCCCAACGCCAAGATTTCCAAAGGTAAATGGGAAATGGGAACCGGCTGCAGCAGGTACCAACAGCCAGCCCTGAAAACCCCAGAAACACAAGGATCAGCCACATCCTTAACATCTGTACCTGGGGCAGCTGCGGTGCAGCCTCGGTGCTCACTGTCAGCCCCCCTGGAGATCACAGACCCCCACTGACAACTTCTTCTTCAGAGAACAAGTTCACCATAACATATGCAGCATCTGGGCAAATGCTGGGTTTTTTCCTCCCCTTCATTTCAAGATCATTACAATCCATCCTATAAATCAGTGTGTCCTTTTAGTGCAATTACTCCAGAAAAAAAAAGGCCATGCAGTGAAACTTTTTGTTTGACAGTGACCACATTCCAAAAGCAACTGGAAAATGTTACTTCCACCCTGAAAAACCAACACCGATTTTTTAATTGCCTAAAGGATGAGATAATTCCCAATTCTGTTGAGATATTGCTTCCTTGAAATAAATATTTATTGATACCTACACCCCACCTATTTAGTCATTTACTTTTTTAAAAATATGCACATTTTAAAATGGGTTTACTTTTTCCTCCATCATAAAAAATGCAGGCTACATTTCTCATTCATGAGGGTTTCATTGTTAATCTGCCATCTCAAACAGGTTTGGTCTGCATCTGTGGCAAGGACAGGCATGAGAAAAATAAAACTTTGCTTTCAGATGAAAGATTGAAAAAAAATTGAAATAAACTCTCCCCACTGCGGTTGCCTCAGAGAATCCCACAAGTCCTTGTGGCAGCAGATGCAATTTGATGTTCATACCAGGTCCTTGAATCTCATTGTTCCCAGAGCACATTAACTTGACTTTTAGAAACATTGTTTTTGAAAGCCATTCAAACATTAAGAAGTTCCTGACTATTTCTGATCTGCAGGGCAGCACCAAAAAACAAGGCTGGTAATTAATTTCTCCCCACTCACAAGAAAAATTTTAAAAAGTCAATCTCAAATAAAAGCTTTCCCTGGAAAACAGCAAAATGTATCCTATGAACACAGCAGCAGAGACACACGTCAAGTTCTGCAGATGGGCTGACTCAATTCCAACAGGGCGGTTTGAAGCCTGCGCTGGGGAATGCGGCTCTTTCCCAGGTTTTGGGGTATCCGTTGCATGCAGAGCACACTGGTCTGGGCTCATCTGCTTGCAAACTGGCTGCAGCTGTTGTTAAAGCTCTGCTGAGAGGCACAGAGTGTGCACACACCAGCGTGCAAAACAGCAACGCCAGGTATCAACCCAGCACGCTCCGGAGCTCCAGCCCAGGGCCATGCAAGGGCTTAGTGACATGCTCAAGCCTGTTGCCTTTAAAGGATTTATCCAGGATTTGTCCAGCTCCTGGAGCTGCTGCTCTGAACGCAGTGAGGAGGAGTGAAGCCACATTTACTGTGTGCAGCATCAGCTCTGCCAGCCGTGCAGTGCAGCCTGGTGGGAGCGAACCGCCCTGTGTGCCAGCGCAAACCCCCAGCCCTCTGTGGGTGGCACCGCTTTGCCCTCAGCTGGCAGAGACAGTAAGCCGGGTTTAAAATGCATGTATTTTTAAAAAGGTAAATGACTAAGTAGGTGGGGTGTAGGTATCAACAAATATTTATTTCAAAGAATCAGTCTCTTAAAGGAATTGGAAATTGTTACATCCTTTAGGCAATTTTCAAAGTGTTTTTCAGAGTGGAAGTAACATTTTCCAGTTGCTTCTGGAATGTGGTCACTGTCAAACAAAAAGTTTCACTGCTGCAAGGTTGGTTTGTTTTTTTCCAGAGTAATTGCATGAGAAGGACACGCTGATTTATAGGATGGATTGTAATGATCTTGAAATGAAGGGGAAGAAAAAACCCAACATTTGCCCAGATGCTATGTATGTTATGGTGAGCTTGTTCTCTGAAGAATAAGTTGTCAGTGGGGGTCTGTGATCTCCAGGGGGGCTGACAGTGCGCACCGAGGCTGCGCCGCAGCTGCCCAAGGTGCCACCCACAGAAGGCTGAGGGCGCTCCCAGTGCCGCACAGAGCGGCTCATTCCCAACCAGGAAGGGTTGATGGTTTATTAAAAGCTTTCATATGATTTCTGGATTTTTCCTTTCCTCCCCAGGCACTTCCATACTAAAGAGTTACAGAGAAAAATTACAGCTAAAACAATTTATTAACTAATAAAACAGCATTAAAGCAACTAATAGCATTTTTCAAGAATCCTGGCTGCCTGATAATAATTAAAAAAAAAAAAGCGTGGAAGGTTGTAAAACAACGCCACAAAGTGCAAGTCAGGACAGTCACCAGGTCTCAGATACACCCTTGATTTCTTCTCCAGGAGGACATCAGTCTATTACAACTCAGAGCCCAATTCCTAACCTGTGCAGCCACCACAGTGATCATAGGGCACCTGCAGCTGCCAATTTTAGCATAGGAGAGGCCAGAAATCACCTCTCCTGCCTCATGCAGGAAGATCTGCTTGATGATGCCCAGTTGCATCTTTCTCCCCTCCACATCCTGCTTCTCCCTCGCTGGTAGGAGAAATGTCCACTTGACGCATGCCCAAGACCACCCCACTTTCCAGCCCTTCCCTGCCCCTTGTTGTTTCTGCACCGCTCGGTTCAGAAATGACACAGAATATTCTGCCATGAAGAATAAAATGGCAACGTGTCTTTTATACCCAGTTTGCTTCAACGGCATCGTTGTCGGGACTTTCTGGTGGGGATGGTGAGCCTAACACTGCAGGGTGGCAACTGTAGATATATTGCATTTAAAAAATAAATGGTTTGCCATCTTGCAGGAGGGATGCAAACTGATTTGATCACCCACACACCAAAGAACACCCAGGGCTAATAAGCTGCTAAAAGAAATGCTGGAAACTTGCCTCAGCAGGAATTTCTTCCTCATCTCTCCACAAAGAGCTCACGGATCAAATGGCAGCCCAGCAGTGCTGTGTGCAGAGGTCTGACACCCTTCTGGCTGCAAAACCGGCCTCTCAGCAGATAAGCTAATACCGAATACAGCAGGGAACTGCTGTAGGGATGTGGCAGCCATCCCTAGTGAGAGGGACAGGGGCTGTCCCCAAAAACCTCCACCCTGCAGCTGGTAGGACAACAGAAACGGGGCACAACATCAGAACAGCCCACAGACTGCTTGAGATCACACAGAGCTGAGCAGAGTGGGATAAAAGCAGCAAGCTAGCAACTGTTCACCAGTTATTGTTCTCAATGGGGCAATGTATTTTTTAGTTGTGGTTTCTTTTTTTAAAATTTCTGAGCTTTGCTGCTTGGAAGATGCCAAGGAGATACTGAACAAACCTGAATCAAAGCTCCTGTAGCTCTTCCTGTGTGAAGGTCATGAAGAGACACGTGCTCCCGAGCACATTTGTCCCCTCGTGGTACCCACACTCTGTCCCCAGCCCTGGGGCACCTTCATGTTAGCAAAGGATCAGGAACAGGACAAACCAGGGTGGGTCGAGATGCCTTCAACAAAGAGATGAGGACAAAAGGAGAGGAAGAGAACAATGCATACAGGTGGGTACAGTGCAGAAGAGATACAAGAAAAAGACCAGCAGCAGGAGATATGTGCTTTGCTCATCTTCTGCCTCTTTGAGGAAATAAGACATAGTCCAACAGCCACCTTCATCTGTCCTGCTGCACCGTGCTACTTACAGCACCTGTTAACTGTGGCCTGAAATGCAACTGATAATTGTCACCTCTGCTTTGAGCAGAAGTACAAGGACCTTTTATACAAGGAGTATGAATTTCTGGCTTGTAGTCCTAACTGACAACCGAACCCAAAAAGCTGACAAAGCGATGAGCCCGGGGGTCTGCTGAGTCCCCCAGCTGTGCTGGGCAGAGGGATTTGCCTCCCTTTGCATCCTTTGCAGAACAAGGCACAAAGAGCCCTGACTCCTGTCCGCACGCACCACTCTGCTCACAGTTTAATAGCATCATTCTTAATTCAGGCACATGCATGAAGAGTGAAACAGACACTGCGTGCAGAAAAGTGGTATTTACTTATGGAGATCATTTTTGCAGCTGATGGACTAGAACTGTTCCCATTGTGTGCTCTAATGCCATACTACTGACAGAGCAGGCATTTTCCTGCTTTTCCTATATTTCCTCTGAATTCCAAACAGATGGGTTTGCTGGGTGTTTAGTCACCAGAATCTGCCACATTAGAAGCAACAGGAAACTTAATCAGCCCAAAAAGCCACTTTGCCCTTTATAAGGCTTCTTTCAACAGATCCCTAGAATCCACCTCCAATACTGACAGACAAGCAATGAAAGACAGAATAGCTGTCCCAGACATCCACAGGGAAGAGTTATTCCGAAAGAAAACATATGTTTTCTTCACTTCAAACAAAGATGCGCTGAACAGGAGTACCGCTCGTTCAGCCCAATAAACCCAACACGCCAAATTACATCAGTAACTGCAAGTTCCCACTGATGGATGTTCTCCAAGGTATTTCCACACTTCAGATTTGTTTTTCTATTAGGAAACAAAGGATTTAAGGCTAAAGCAGAAGTCTGGCTGCCAGCATTGCCTCTGTGTTCTTCATTATCAGATTCAGACACATTTGTTCATACTGAGCTTAACGACAAACAGGCTAGCTGTGATTGCCGATACCCCATCAACTGCTCTTCACTGCGTACAGACACTCAAAGCCACCCTCCAGAGGAATATGCTAATATCTGTCACTCAGCCAAGAAGAAAGCGGACCTAAAATGTTATTAAGGACAAACAACCCTGGCTCTTTGGAGGGGGGTTGAAGTTGATGACTGACAAGTAGCCAGCTACATAAATGCATCAAACTTATCAAGATGAAATGTGTAATTGTGCACACATGACACCACATATGGGGCATTCCAGTGCAGCCAGCCATCTGCAGGAAGAGAATATTTTAATTTCACTCAGAAAAGGAGGGGAAAAAGACATTTTATACTTTCCACTCTCTAATTTTGGTTTCTTGCATTGATTTTTTACTAATAATTCCAAGACAGACAACACGTGCTTTGATTTGAAAAGCTTTCTTCCTCTTCTGTTACTAAAAGGAAGCTTTTTTTAAAGGGGAGCTCTGCGTTTGGCCAAGAACAGCTCCATAACCTCCAAGCAGCACAGGGCACAAGGCAGAAGCTGTGATGCATAAAGGGTGTGCAAAAACTTTTGGACAAATATTCTGTTTTAAGCTCATTATTAGTGGGGCAAGTTCTCCCTTCTCAATAGTTATTATTTGAACATGCCCACTACAGACAATTCTGTGATACAAAAAGGGGAGAAAGAGGAGGACGCTGTCCGATTTAAGTGACATCTGGTTAGCGATCCAGCAAGCAACAGCTGCCTTGCACTGTGAATAGCTGCAGCCCAAATTACAGGCTACATCTGCTCTCTTACACTATCCACATGAATGTTAGAATAAGTGGTATTTGGGTCATAAATCCAGGCAAAGTTTAATGCAAGTTTCCCAAGATCTATTCCATTTTAAAGTAACTTTTCTCTCTTACACTTTCTACCCCTGAGCAACCTCCATGCTCCAAAGAGATTCAATTCCAATTCATACCTGCTAATCAAAAAACATTCCAAATGGACTTAAGCAGAACTTCTATAATTAAGCAGACTTCTCAGGAAGCACGACTTTGCTAGGACAAGCAGCAAAGCGAGTGCCTGCAGTCCCCATTCAAATGAGTAATGGCTATCGAAAGAGAAAACGCTGCCCAGGACTGCTGATTCCTTCCCCCAGCGTCACCAGCCCCATGGTCCCTCTCAAGCTGCTACTGGGATTTCCTTATTACTTTTAATTCTTTTGTGCAACACCTCCGTTGAAATGTAACCACAGCAAGCGGCTTCAGCGCGTGAAGCGCAAGCATCATTCAAGCGACAGCAGAAGCAGCGTAATCCCCTTTGGTCTGGTTAAACCAAGTGATAAGCACATGCCTCTCAGATGCTGCCGGGTCCAACATGCCAGCGCTGAGCTGGAGGTGAGGCTGGACCAGCAATGCTGCCGTGCTCCCAGGAGCTGATGAGAGCGCTTGGGGGGCACATGGTAGCACACATCTGGCCATCCCCCACTCTCCAATGCCATCATGTCCCACAGCACAAGGGACTTCAGCAACAGGCTCAGCAAGCTCTGATGGAGGGGCAGGGGAGAGTCGCTCTACACTGGGACGCTCCTTGGAGCAGAGCCCCCACCAGCGTGCCCAGAGCCCCCGCCAGCAGCACACACAGCAGCTGCTCCCCAAGGCTGCAAAGCTACCAGCGGGGCAGGCTGAAGCCTCGCTCAGAGGTGACAAGATCAGTGCAGGTGGAGGGTGGGAAAGCAGCTCAGAGGAGAGCTGGGGTTGGGGCAGATGGGGATATTGCTCAGCAGCGGAGGGTTTATGATCACCGAGGACTGTGCTCACTGCATGCCCACCCAAAGCAGAAAAACAGAAAAGCTATTAGGCTAAAATCAAGACTCTTTAATAAAAAAAAAAAACAAGGCAGACACATTTTATTTGTCTTTTGATGTCTTAGACTGTAAGGCATTAGTTGGTTGGGTTTTCAGCCTTCTCTCTGCAGTTACCCAACTAAGCTTTTGTATGGAAACAAAGCAAAAAACAAACACACACACACACACAAAACACCCCTCTTCCTTCATTAGTTGTCTGAAACTGGGAGCAAGGGCTTTCTTTTAACAGCATACCAAGTGTTGTAAGAAAGCTACCACTGCTGTTAACCAATAAGCTCTCAAGTGTCCAAACAGAATTAAATTATCTTTTTTAAGAGCTAAATTCACAACAGCACCTGACATTATGAACGGTTCACTAATTTCAGGAGAAATGCTCAAACTTCTGTGCCATTGCAGCCTGAAAAAAAACCCTCAGTGCCATTAGGAGGCCAATTGGGATGTGATATGCAATCTGCATTTCAAGCTATGGGAATGACAAGCTTTGATAAACCCTGACCTTGGCAGCCGTTGTGCATTCATCAAGGATTTTCTCAATGTCATTTAATACTCTGTAATTATCACAACATTCAACAGCCCCCAACTAGTTGCCACGTTTATTTGCAGCCTACAGTAGTTAGTTATCAGAGAACATCCATTTCATTTTTTTAATCCTTCAAACTGGATAAAGAACCACCGCACCTTCACCTACCTGCAAACCAACACAGATGAGGAAGGGATGGGAATACCAGCAACCAAGCCCTCAGACCGCCAAAAAGAGACGCTACACAATAAACAGAATTTCTTTCTTACTCTTGTCTATATCCCTTAAAAGCTTTTATTTTCCATTGCACAAAATAATAATGAAAACTCACAACCTTGTGTGGCCAGCTCACACCGGTGTGCCAAATCACCACTGAGAACACAGCGCCCGGGTCTCTACACAATGACGATCAACATTATCTCCTTGTGCCTCCCTGCAATTCTCTGCAGCTGCCTCCTTTGCCTGTACAAAAATACAGAGAAACCCCAAATGCTGCCTGCAGCCCCCACAGCGGGGCGAGGACATGCACTGAAAAACAGCAGGCACGACAGATTTTTTTGGGAGCTCAGAGCCACACCTTCGGGCAGCCACCACTCCCTCCATCTAGCAGCAAGCAATTGTTTCACATAATTAGGGTTTAAGCAATATTTTATGGGTAGACATTTCAGGAGTCACCTCCTGGAGGTCACAGGAGGCTGGTGGGAGAGCTGCTCCGGCACGATGCTCGGGGCTATGTGCCAGCTTGCTGGTCCTTGCTGTGGGCCACCCAGAGTCTCACCAGAGGACAGCTATGGGACATCTGCCTGGACAAGGAGATGGACTGGACATACTTTACATCCACCATATTACTTCCTTTCCCCCACAAAATACATCTTTTTAAACACATTCCATGCAAAAACAACCCAATGAAACAAATCGAGCTGCTGTTGGCTTCCTTGGCCGTTTTTTCCAGCAAAACACAACTACGCACAAATTAAAATTCATCGCGCGGATTCTGTGCTGTGCCAGGAAGCAACCACAAATCCAGGTATCTCTCTGGGCTCTGATCAAAAGCTCTCCGGTGATGAGCCAGGACAGACCCACAGCCGTTCCACAACAGCCACCCTGGGGCTGTGAGCACAAATGAGCTGCAAGGCGTTTGAGTCTGACACCAAGACAAGCAGCGGTATTGGGAAGCTGGGTGGTTTTTAAGTTACCGTTATGCATACTGCGTTAAAAAGTGAGACAAATATGAACACTAATATATTTTGATCATGAATTAAACAGAAGAAGAAAAGAGAAGTGTGCTCTTCAGAAGGGAGTGCTACAGGAAAGTAAATAATGAGTCACATAGCCAGAAACAGGCTCAGATCAAAAAGAGGTTTACAGACAAACTAGACACTTCAGTGCAGATAAATGTAGAGTAATGATGACTTTGATGAGTCTTTATCACACACACCTCTATGTCAATGACTGCAAGAAATAACAAACGCAAGAGGAAGGCTCCATGACACTTGTGTACATCATTAATGAAGGATGAGAAACTGCAAACACAAACAGCCTAATGCTGAGAACAAGCATGAGGAAACTCTGGGCAGCCCCAAGGTAGGAAATTCAGCCCCCAAAGCAGACTACATTTGAAATGTTCATACGTCACCCCAAATATCAAACACCTTTGCATTAGAATCATGCATGTTCAAGGCATTGCTCACTGAATGGTGTCAGAGGCAGAGATTCATCACATTTAATGATGTCAGGATGAAGCTTAATATTTCACAGTTATGTGCAGTTGGACATTACTATACCCTGTGAGCCCTATGTGCCCTAAATCATTTTTGTTAACTCATGCATTTTGCACATGGCATCCAGTAATCATTTCGAGCTGGTTCTATTGGTTTAACTGGTGCCCCCTGTAAAGTTACTGACCCAAGTTAATTCAATAAGTTGAACAGAAAAATTCATGCATATATATGGCACCACTTAAATCAATAACAAATCACCTCTTCATATAAACCCTGCAACTCTGTGTATAGACCAGAATTTAGGGAGAAGAGTTCTTTGAAAACAGCACACTGAGCAACACAGGGAGCTTGGAAACCACAACCCCTGCCCTGAGAGGGCAGTTGGACCAGATGAGCTCCAGACATCCTTTCCAGCTTAAATTATTCAGTGAATAGACTGAAGATGTTATACCTAGACAGGAGGCTCCCTAAGGAGATGATTTTTTTTCATCTTATACTTCTGTTTAATGCCCAGCGAGGATCAGAGGACCCAGCAACTCCATATTTCTCCAGCAATTCACCACACCGAGCTCCTTGCACCATCTCCCACATTTTACATGGTATATTCACCATATGAATATTTTACAGCCTCTCCAGCCACTGAATCACAAAGTTCAGTCCAGGTTGGGTGAGTCTGAATCACAGTTTTTATTTGTATGCTCAAATATTGAAGAGAACTGTGCCAGGCACAGCCGCCTCTGAGACCAAGCGCAGCACCAGGCACAGCCCTCTTCCTCCTCCCTCTGCAATGGCACAACCCTTCGCAGCACCCCACTGCTTTCCAACACCATTCAGTTTTCTGCACTTAAATTCCCAAAAGATGACACACACAGGTGCCTGTACAGCAAATTTATGCCAAACGACAACAATCGGTGCTCTGAGTTTCATGGCTCCTTCGGAAGCAGACCCCAGGACCCAGCAAGGGGTCCACAAATTAAAACCCTCAGCTTTAGACAGAACAAGGTCAGGGACGTTTATGCAGACTGACCGTGATATCCACATGAACTGAGGGACACAGGGAGTCTCAGAAAAAGGCAGCGAGGTTCCCACGTCCCATGGGAGAGGACCCCACGCAGGATGGGGATGCTGCTCGGCATCCCCGCATCCCGGCGGGCAAACAGAGCCAGGTCCGAGGGCAGAACAAAACCTGCCGGTTGTTATCCCATACGGCAAAACTGCTGTCCTTAGTTAACAGCATTTAAAGAAGGAAAAAACAGCCTCAGCGTAAAAGAGGATGAGCTGATTTTTGCAAATAGTCTTCTCCCTGGTCTTATTGCTTAACGAATAGCAAACAGCAAAACTGCTAAAGGGGGGGGTGTAAGAGACATTGCTGCTTACAGGAGGGTATCACTCCATCACCCGCACCGAGGACCTGGGGTACAGCACCAGCTGTCCCGTTTGACACCCCCTCCTCTGCTGGAACGGGGAATTCTCCCAGGCCTGAATGCTGCCTCCCTGGGGAGGCTAAAAAACACCTCTCAAATTTCTGAAAGGCAAGACTAGAATTCAAAATCATCTTGACAAACTGGAGTGGCAATTCAATCAGCTCAGTCCAGGAGCCACGTGGACCAATAAACACCAGAACGGCCAGGAGCACGGCAGCCAAAGCACCCAACGCTGCTCACGGGCCAAAAATACACAGGTACGAGTGGTGATGCTGAGTGCCATAGGAGAAAATTGTTCTGCTCTGCATCAAAGGGAGAAATATTATCTGAATACCAAATCTGCCCTGCGGTGCCAGATGTTAAGGAAGACACAAGAGAACTACAAGAAATCCAGAAGAAAGCTGCAAGAATAAGGGCTGGTTTAGGAAACAAACTGCTTCATACTAGAAGCTAATTTGGCTAAAGAAAAGCTGGTTTGAAGTCTATTGATAGTGTTCACCCCACCCTTTACACTGCTTTCCACCAAGATGCAGTTTTAAACAAGGTTAAACAGATGCCTCTTTGCCCCAGATCAGCAACATGTTTTTGCCTTCTCTAAACAACTCATCCCTATCGGCTTTGTTTTTAACAGCCATTACAGAGAAAACAAACAAACAAACAAATTAATAAAGGAGGCGTTAACACTTCTCTAGTCTCACTGCAGGAACCAAAATATACAAGATGGGTCTAATGGTGTGAGAGATGGGGAATCCAGAGGCTAGCTCCAAAATATCACCTCTGAGACCACACTGCTTCATCAGCCAAAAAAAATTCAGTATCTATTAATGGACCAGCTTGTGAGCAAGTCATCTATGAGTAAAGACCTGGAAGAAACTATTCTGATATTAAGTTAACACAAGAGACACGGTGCAAAAGACAGTTTAAGTGAAAAAGTTGATTCCTGCTGCATCTCTTCCTCTCTCTCCCCTCTGGAAAAGCAGAGCGAGGAGCAGGCTGGCTGGAGCACACGTACATCCACCTCCCAGGGACTGTCAGAACAATGCTAACAGTTGTATTTGCTGAGCAGCCTCTGATGGCGTGTGACTGCTGGGACTAAGATGCTCATCTGTCAACCCAACTGTTGCCAGGCAGCCCCCTGGGGACCACGTCATTCAGTGCGAGGAAGTCACCAGAGCATCCTGGCTGTGTTCCTGGGTATCATTCCTCTTGCAAAACAAGGCAGAAAGGTCAAGATGTAAAAATCCATCTCAACGCAGTTAACGCTTCGGGATCACAGAAATAAAAGCTGCCATGTGAGCCATGACAATGCAATGTTTGCACTGTCTTTAGAGACTGAAGGTTGTTTTCTGGGATTCTGGTTTTTACGTCGTAGGACAGGAAAAAAACCCACAAAACAGCACAATCACCACACACAACATTTTGGAGCTAAATTCTGTATAGCTTCTCCAAATACAAAGAGCTCATCCACACTGCTGGGTGATCTGAGCCAAAGAACCAGTCCTGGTCCTTGTGTTTGTGCACAGACCCCAGGCCCTGTGCCCGCTCTGCTCCTGCCCCCAGGAACCCTCTGATCCGCCCCAGACCTGGGACTGCAAACAAATGAAGATACAGGGTGGGAGCCTGTATCCAGCCTTATGCAAAAGCAATACAGGCAGGAGAAAAAAAAACCCAAAACATTAAATAAAGTATCAAACCAACAGTATTGGAGCTCCCACAGCTGCGTTCCACAGGATTGAAACCCGCAGAAATCCGTTAACAAGTGAATAAGATGAGCACCAAAGGGAGCATCCAAAAATCCAGGAAAGTCAGCTACAGCATTAAGTCTCACATTTAGAAACGTTATGCAATTATTACATTGCAACAACACCCTCCCCCTGTCGTAGCCGTGAGGAGGAGGCCAGGCATGCTCTGCCTCATTGGTTTGACCATCTTTCTGATGGAAAATGTTGTTACGTGGAAGTCTGGAGGTGGTTTTGAGCGCAATACCAGCGGTTGTCTAAAGTAATAGTTACTTGTCTTACAAATTTTATCTAAACAGCAGCAGACTCCCATTTACCAGAGACATGCGCCCTGGAGATACAGAAACACACGAGTACAGGGTACCTGATATCTGAGATACCCTGTATTCTCACTTAAAAACATTAACATCTTGGTTACAACTCATTTGTCTTCCTTACTGCCCAGCTACACTGGACAAACGAAAAAAATGACCTCATGTTATGCTAATTTAATCAATATTTCATGCAAGGTAAATACAAGTTGAAATGGTCTGTCCATAGGCAAATATGAAATATAAAGCAAAGTTCCCTTTAGCACCCGGTCTGGCATTAGCAAGCCATTTCATAGGAAGGGAATTTTCAGTAAATTGTACATTTAATTTCCATGTTATGGGAAGTGCTTTCCCTTAGTTCTTCCAACAGTCACCTCCTGCTACTAATGACCACAAGCAATGCAGCGACCCTTGTAACATCTGATTTCACAGCAAATATTTTAATTTCTGAAGGTGAAATGTGAGACTGTACTCTCCTATAACACTTATCTTTATGGCTCTCTTAATTCTGTAGAATTTATAGTCTCCACTAAAAGCACACAGAGCATAATTGAAATAGATTTTCCAAGATATATCTGGATTATTTTAACCTACCTTACCTTGTTAAGCATTTATATTATCTTATTCTAACATGGGAAAAAAGGTAGTTTCACACTAAGAGCTTCACCAGCAGCTTTTTAAACTTAAAATTAATGGCTTTAAAAAAAAGGTTTGGTTCTGGCAGCAAATTTTTTCAGAAATCAGGACTTGAGTGAAGGCTTCACAGCCCCGACCTTTTCCCATTTCATCCAAATGGATCAGAGCCTCAAATAAAAGACATTAACGCTTCCTTGAAATTATGTCTCAAAACAACACATGCAATATTACAGCTCCTAGAAAGGTATGAACTTCACATTGTAATGAGAGTCTCCAGCGCATGGAGAACAACTGAGGTCCAAGTCAGCTATGAGGACAGGAAAACAGCGTTTTCCAAAAGTCATTTCTGCCCATAGGAAAGCTCTGGGAAAAAGTCGCCAAACCTCCAGGTTTCTGAGAGCCGAAGAGGACAAGTGCCCAGCAGGAACCAGGGAGGCAAGTCAGTCCTGCCCTTAGGCAATGGGGACCAGAAAGCCCTTCCAGGTCCCTCCACCCTACGTTGCATCTGCCCACTAGAGACACAGCATCCTCAAGACCGGCTTTGCAGCCCAATAACCTTCTCTAACTGCTTCTCTTCATTGTTGTGTGTTGGTCCTTCCCCCAGGAGAAAAAAAGACTAAAAGAACAGTTTGAAGAATGAATGCTTTCCCCAGTGTTATCACCGCAGCAATAGGCACATATGTGAACTCAATGAGAGCTCAACTCTGATTTATGTTTGATATTTCATTTAATTGAATTTTGCAAGAAAACTGTTTTCATTATTGAGAAATGGACCTCCCATCATACAAAGGGAGGGGGAAATCAAATGCTTAAACTCTGCCTCATTTAGCAGTGACACTTCGGGAATGAACAATAGCTTCATACATAAATTCGCTTGTTTGGCTGCCACAGATATGAATTGTCAGGGCATTTTAGAACAAAAGAAATGACACGTCAAAGCAAATCTACAGTTTAGCTAATCAAAATGCCATATTTAAAATATTCAGGTTGCTTTATACCAGAAGAAGGCATTCATCAAAAGCATATCAATTGACAGGAAATGTAAGATGTAAGTGGAATGCAGACAAAAATAAGGATTTTCAAGTATATACAAGAAACGTATTTCCCTGCACACTTTATCAATGAAAACCACCTTCCCCCCCAAAAAAAAGAAAAAAAGAAAAATCAGAAAGCATACCCTCTGCCTCTTGTAAGCAACGAAGACATTAAAGCCACCTAAAACATTTCAGCTAACAAAGCTGGCTCAGCATTTTGCACTGCCCATAAAATGACAGAGTTGGTCACAACACTTTGTTAACAGCCAAGAGCAGCCAAGCTTCTTCCCAGTCTTTCCACTAAGTTTTACCTGGGTACCGGTTTTCAGCTTCCAGAGCTCAGAGTGGTATCGCTGATGGGGAAGGGAAACGTTGGGCACACCTGCAAAGCTTTAACTCAGCTTCTGCAGGCCGGCTGGGGAGGAGGAGTGCCAGGGGATGCCTTTGGTGTCTCTAACACATATGTGCATTCTTTACCTGTAAGCAGGTAAAGGTGTATACATACCTTCAAGGATACTACAGCTGAAACTTAAGAAAAAAAAAATAAGGCATTGAGCACAAAATGCTCATTTTTGTGAGTCCCCTGCAGGCAGCCTCCTTGCACTCCATTAACACAGATTCAACTGAGCCCTGTTCCCCCCCAGACCCCTGTGCTCCTGCCACCCTGCGCTGAAGTTACAGTGAAACTTGTCTGAGTGAAAATCCTATTACGCAGGCACGGCAGCTCTGTGTGCATAGCTGGTCACAACACAATGCCTGGCTGTGGAAGCTTAACATTATCTCTTAAAAGTTAAGCCCTGCTTGTTTGTCATCTATTGCTGGAATAGTTACTAGAATGCAAAGAAAATGCTCTAAAGGGAGGCTTCTACATCAGTCGGTCTGTCTCCTGCTTCTCTGTGCCTGGGGGGGTTAAGTCCATTGCCAGAGTTTTGTCTGTGCAACACAAACATGTTTCAGAGCACGTAAAATCCCACTAAACCCACTGAAGATGTCGGTCCGGTTCTGAATCCCACCGCCGCCTACATCCCGCAGTGACAAGCCTGCAGATAAGCTTCCTGGAAAAACACCAGCTTTCTTCTAGGCTGCGACAGCGTGGAAAGCTGCTGCATCCTAGAAGCACAAAGAAAAAGCCACAAAAGGTCATAGCCAGACTTTAGAAGAATTTGAGGATCTGGGCTTCACAGTCCATTAACGAGCTGGGAACTTAACAGATTAACCAGAGCTGAAGAAAGTGCAGCTGGAGCCCATCTCCAGAGAGAAAGGAGCAGCATTAACTGCCTGCAGTATTGTTTGCCATAAGTAAAGCATACCGTGCCATTAGATATTATGTTTATTACAGCGTTCTTACACATCTGCCACTTTAGCAGGCCCTGAAATTGTCCTCATTACAGGCTTCCAACTGACTCTTTATCCCCTGTGAAAAAAAGTATGAAAATAATTCAGTTTAACAAACTCCCTGCGTAAGACAGGTTTTGGCATACCCAGGATTTCTGCACCTCAGCAGGTATAGAAATGATTCTGGTAGGAGGGGATGTGCACAGACTGCAGTCCCCAGCCCAGGGACCGGTGGATGTGCTTCTTCAAGACAGGCTACGGAACAAAGCAGCTTCAGAAAACACACTTTCTGTAAGGCTAAAAAGTTACGGGGGGTTTCTATGAGAGGCTTGTGCTTCAGGGTCACTGCATTCCCAATTCAGCAACAATAATTTATGGTAGCCTAAACTCTCAAAGTGACTTCATCCCCAGAAACGTCTCGCTGACTCTGCGAAAGGGAGCGCAGCATCACCGCGCCCAGCGCCGCGCGAACGCCGGGCTGTGACAGCAGCGCCGCGAGACGCTGATCCCTGAGACACCGAGCTCCTCATTGCATTTCTAGTCAGTGGCTGGATTAGTAAATATTCAAGTTTAAGTCTTAAACACCACCACCTAAAAAAAACCCAGAGATGCTGCTACATTTAGAGCTGCTAGGCTGCGATGTCAATTGGATTTGAAAATTAATGATACTAGCAGCTCTGTGTGTGAGTATCTTATTCTCCGGTTCCACAAGAAGCTGTTTAGAGCAATCTGACAAACCCAGTAATTCCAAATGACTAAACACTTTTTGGTCCCTTCAAGTGACAGCTAAAAAGCAGTATCTAACACTTCGGGGCTTTACTTTGGCTACAGCTGCAAGAAAAACCATTTATAAGATCTGCAGCTATGAAGCAAAGAACCTTTTAAATGTTTCTTCTCACCAATTTGAATAACCAACATTTCAAGGAGAAAACCTACAGCTCTCCAGCGAGTGCTCAGGCAGAGGACATGCCTGTTCAGGAGACAGCTTCTGGTTTCTGTATTTGAAGAAAGGCACAGGACCCAGAAAAGCTCTGTTCTCTGCAAGACCAGACCTCTCCTGCCCCAAACACACACCGCATCACCCAATTTTCCAGCATCCAAACCAGGCACCTCTGCCTGCAGCATCATCTGTGCAAACACAGCGATGAGCACCGATCTGGTGGGGACACAAAACAGTACTTCATTCATAGTGTCAAACACAGCTTTCAAACACCTGCCACATATATATAGCAGCATTTCAGTATTTGCACTGGATGCATGGCAAGAAGGGCACCATCTCCACATACACGTCACTGGGGTTCTTGATCTCCTGCTTGAAAGGACTAAAAGTTCTCTATTACTGTAACGATACCTTTTGGTTTTTTTTAATTTTGAACCTGTCTCTTGGAGCAGTTAAGTAATAGACACTGTTTTAAGCCACACTTCCTAGATTAGACTGGGGTTTGGAGAAAAGATTGCTGTCTCCTAAAACAGTGAAGCAACGTTTGGAGACATTATGAGACTATTTGGTTCTTTATTAGTAGAGCCATTGAGATTTATAGCCTACAGAAAAGGGTTGTTCAATCAACAAGGAGCAACTGAAGTGAAAAAGCATTAATGTTACCGTGGAGGCAATTATTGTAACATGATCACAATTCCTATGCATCTTTAATTTTTGCCAACACAACCGATTCTCTATTACATGGATCCCTGTTTCATTAAGATAATATGATTCGTAATAATAATATGAGGTGGGTGAAACAGAATCCAGTCTCTTAACACCTGAGTATTGCTTTCCCTCAGGGGGTATCAGTATACAAAATGGGGTTTCCAGCAAAGTGCTTGTAAACTCAGAAGCCCATGCACCTATTAAACACTTCATAGGGCTCCAGCAGAAAGACAATACTGGAGACAAGAGTCTCAGGAGAGATAAAAATCTCATCCCCGCTCTCAGGAGCAGAATGCTGGTTTAGTTCCATTTAATGTCTTATCTACCTGGAAACCCAAACAGGCAAGAAAATGTCATCGCCCTCCAAGGAACAGAGCAATGTCATCACCCTTCAAGGAAATGATCCCAGGCAGCTCCGACCATGCAATCTTGGGCAGGTGACCAGTTTGTCAGAGGAAAACCAATTCCCTGAGGCCAGTTCTCCTGCCTGTGTCTCTGGTCCAAGGGTGGTGCTTTCCCTTGGCAGTCTTGAAACACAGACCCAAAGGGATGGGAGTGCCTTGATCTGAGAAACCGATCTGAACCACTTCTCAAAATGTTTGTGCGTTTGTTTGCTTTTCTTCTGGGGGGAAGGAGGAGGAAGAAGGGAGCCAGCACCAACAACAAGAAGCTGTTCTAACTAGAAGATGAAAAAGAAAATGATAACGGAGATTTCTATTAACAGAATTGAAGTCTACTGCACTGTAGTCATTCCTTTACTGAAAGAACAGATCCTATCAAGGCATCGGTTATCTCCATTCATCTCCTAATGAAAGCTTATCTGAGGACTGTGGAAGAGCTGGTCACAGACACTAGTCCTACCACAGCACAGTTTTTGACAGACTTTAAAACCTGTGAGATAATAATCTCAAAGCACAATTTGCTCATTATGTTCAAGACTTCAGAGTGAACCTACCAGTTTTCTCACATCCGGGAAGCCGCAGGTTTGCTGACCCCCATGTATGCCAGCAGACCCCTACTGCAGCACCCCGCGCCAAACACAGCCCTGTCCTATGGCTCTTCAGCTCTGACAGCCAGATTTTTGCCAAGTGCAAACCTCAAACATGCCACTGTTCTTGTACAAAACCACCTGCTCCCCATAGAACTCCTGCCAATGCCCTGGCACCTACTTTGGCTCTGGACGGAGACAGAGGGACATTCCTGTGCAACGCCCTGGCTGTGGAGGTATCGAATCCTCCATGCCCGCTTCCAGGGGGTACCACACAACAAAGCAAAACAAAAGAGAAGCGCGCACAGAGCTCTGCCCTCCCCTTGGAAACCCACCGTGGATGTTCTGTAAAAAATCCCAGCTCTGTTCATAACCCAGGGACCCAGGCAAGGGCAGTTCTGCAAACCTCCCCAGTCACACTGGCTGGAAGACAACAGCTTGGATTTATGAAAAATGGAAGCTGTGACATTTGGCTTTTTGCTGAAACATATGTTTTTAGCTAACAGGCATTTTTCTGTCCAGCTCTCAAATTGATTTTTTTTTTTTTTTCTCCTAGATTCTTTACACAGCGCCAATGTTGCTGTGTTATACACTGAAAATATTTACAAAGGCATCAAATTAACTCCGGGTAGGACTTTGGCAAGCAGGGAATGGAGGCCAAAGGAAAGCAATTCTCCATGGGGAGAAGAAGAGACTCTCCTTCCACTGCAATCAAAGAAACAGGAACTGCATAACCAGCCCTGAAGTTGGATAAGATGAATGGCAACTACAGCGAGGACTGTAAAAACACCAATAAAAAGTTGCCACAAGGGAAATACTCAGCTCAACACCTCTCCAAGCAAGGTAAGCATAATAAACTCATTCCTATCATGGACAGTTTGTTTTTTCAGGTGCAAACTAAATAAAAAGCCAGAGAGAGATGCAGAAGAAGCAGCACCCAAATTAAATTTCTTCTGCTATGTAAATAATCTTGCTTGTTGATGGAATTAGTTGGATGATGTAGTTCAACATAATCTGACCTTAAACAATGAAATTAACTGCCAAAAGCCAATGCTGCCCCTTCCCTGGGGGCTGCAGCAGTTTCTGTGCAAACCCCTTTCTCAGAGAAATGATTCCCATGCTTGTCTTGGCACCTGTCAGGGACCACATTTTATTGTACTTTGCACCAATGCAGAGAGGTTCTAAATATTCTGGAATTAAAAATGATCACAAAACATGGAAGTGCTTATAAGGCATTTCCACATACTCCTCTCCTCTGGCAAGTGAGCGGCTGATTTACAAACCAGCTGTCAATACAGAACAATTGCTTATCTCATTTTAGAGGAAAGCAAAAAAGCACTTAAAAAAAAGACTTGCAGTGCAGAATACTATTCAAAAATGCTTTTTTCAGTGTAGCAATCAGGAGTGTGTGTTCACCACTGACTTGTCAAGACACATATTCAGCTCTCAGGTCAGCTCCCAAGATCTGGGAGCTGCTAAGCAAACACCCAAATACCACCCCAAAGTTTCCAGCACTGCAAAGCAGCTGGAACCAGCACGTCCCCATAGCTGACAACCAGCCTTTCCATGTGCATCTGCAACTATGCGCTTGTGCCAACACAAAGCGGGATCCCACGGGCTCCGTGCACCCTAAATGGCAAAGGAAAGACAATCCTTGCGGTTATGTTCATCTAGGCCAGCACAGAGTTACAACTCTCAAAGGAAGAGGCTGGCTTCAAAGTGTGAAATGTTAATGCCTCTGGAAGGTGGATGGCAAATGTTTTGCTCCATTTGAATGTAACCCTTACTAAAACAGAAAGGGAACATCAAAAAGCACCACACACCCAGGGACACACCTGCAGCTTTCCTGAAAGAAGGAACCAAAAATGAAAGCAGAAGAAAGCATCAGTGTCTGACCTTACAGCTACCAATTATATCTGCCCAAGGCTGCTTATGATCTAACAGCAGATGGTATTTCTCCTTCCTTAAAGGACGTATCCATGTTTTAGGGATGCATGCATGCAAAAATACTGTATCAAGAAGGGCAAGTCTAGCCTTGTGAGAGACAGGGAACAGCCTTTCAAATCAGCATTTTCAAGTTTGATTAACAAGGAAACAACAAGACCTGCATAAGGAAACCTCAAAACTTTTTCCTTACTCTTCACTACACCATGTTATTCACCACTCGTCCCAGTGACCTGTAACACAACCACCTCAGTGCAAATCTGGGTGATGCCCGAGGGCAGCCAGAAATATACACAAGATGTCGTGATGCTGTGAAACACCATCAGCAGCAGATGCATGACTGATGTCTACCCCACCACTCTGGAAAACAAGCAGCTCCCCATTACCTACAGCTCATTCTTCTACCGTGTCCACCAGAGGTAACTGCATAGGATCTTCACATCCAGACAGCCCAAGGGGACACACCAGACCAACCCTGATCGAGGACCAGCCCCACAGCCGCTCTCCCCCGGTGCTGAGGCTCTCGGCAGCCCATTTTGGAGCCCCCAGTCCCCGCTGTAGCTTTTTGTGCTTTCTTTCCGAACTGCTGCAGGGCAGAGGTTTTTGGCAAGTCCCCGACTCACCCCTACGCCTCCACCACCTGCACTTCTGCCCCCAAAAATAATGCAGTTGGCCATGTGCCGCTCTGGAGTGAAACCTCTGAAAGAGTCTCGCACCAGCCCTCGTGCAGCTGGATGCTCTCTATTCCTGTGCTGCATGAGGCAGCTGGAAAATCCACAATTGTCATGTCTTTGCCCAGCCCCTTTCCATTACACATAACCAGTTGTGCAGCCGTATGTAAAAGCAACGCTGGGCACTTCAGGAGCACTCAACCCCCTGGGTTTCCAGCCCCCCAGCAGTGATAACCAGCTCCTGTTTACTGAGCTGGTCCCTTAATCCGATTCAGTTCTCTGTCGACGCTGCACTTCCTAACACCCCTCAATCTGCTACACCGCCTTGCTTGTTAAATTACTATTAAGTGATTAAAACAATATCCTTGTCTACTCCCCAGGCACCACAAAGATGTGTTAAACTGCTTTTTAAAATTTTAATTATTTAGCTATTGCAACCATATTACACAACCCTTATTGTAATCATTCATTAACCTTTGGTTTTAAATATTTAGCAGGCCTCTGCAACAGTAATAATGTTAAATTCAAGTCTGTGAAGTTCGTTAAACAGCACGAAGGAGGACATACGATTACAGAGGGACAGGGTGGTACAAGATGCCTTGCTGCTGAAGTTCTGCAGAAGGACAACGTAGATGGTAGAAAAGCAGTCAATGCGACCACAGAAAGACACTTGCAGCCCATTGCCAAGGGGCAGCCAGTGCCTCCAGCAGAGGTTGGAGGCCAGGATGTGTCCCTCGCTGCTGGCAGGGCTGCATAAAGCTGCATAAAGCTGCGGACCGCATCCTCAGCTGGAGAAGTCAGGACACATCCTGCAAAAACAGTGACCCAACAGCACTGTACACCTACATCTGCCAGACAGCAAATATTTCAGTCCTGTGACTAAAGGAACAGACCTCCTGCTATGAAAACACTCAGTTAGGAACAAGGCATATTCCCTCTAATGGAGTAAAAGCTGCCTGCAAAAGCAGCCTGGTTAGGAGCAAGGCCAGTGGTGCACAAATACAACTGCAATTCCATTTTTCACAGCTGTAGTGACTACATCTCAATCAAGCTAGTCCAAACCCGTTTCATGCACAGGACCTTTCAGCAGAGCTGTTGTCATCGGCAAAGCTGCCAGAAGTGTTCAGTTGCACCTATACGTGCCATTAATATGCACAGTGTTGGCCAGCAACTACTACAGTCCCTATTACTCAATGAACAGCTGCCATCTCCTCTGAGCAAGATAGACCCTGATAACATTACAAGAGGCAGAGGAAGCAAAACCTCCAGACAGACTCATGCAGCAGCAAGTACTGAAAAAAGAAGTCAGATGGCTGAAAACAGATGTAGCGCCCAACTGTTCCTCTTCACCTCTTACAGCCAGGCAACAGGGATCTGACAAGCACACATGCTGTAAGGTCCTGGGCAGGAAACCATTCCTGCATGGCATCCTCTGCATGCTTTTAAACTTCAGAACAATACACACCATGAAGTAGAGATGGACACTTCCATGCAGTGCTACATTACAGTAAGGGAGGATTCAGCCAAACAAAAAAGCCACCCCTATGCTACAGGGCTTTAAAAGCTTATTAAAAACCTGACATAATATTCTGCAAGACAGTAGCATAATGCATAAAAAAAAAACAGGGCTATGTAGCTACTGCATTTTGAAGGAGCAACCATAACTTAGCCTAAAATGTCATTACTAGTAGCAAAATAAGCCAAGGACACTTCATTTTATGCCATCAAGCATTTCAAAGTATCTGGGTGACACCACTGTACTAAGTAACAGACTACTCACTTTCCCATATAATTTTTTAATAGGCAGATGAAAACATTAGAAAGACAAAAGGGAGTTTTTTATATTCTTATCATTTACATTTTATCTATATTAACAATCAGAAGCATCATAAGCAGTGAAAGAACTGTTGTCAAATATCATTTTAATGACATGCATCCTTTTAAGTGCATCCAGTGTTCTTCATATCATTAGAAGCAGGGGAAAATTTAATAGAATACTAATGGCCAAGCAAACTCTGATTAGAATAATTATTCCTTTTTTCTGTTCATGTTATCAGCCCATGTTCTAGCTCCATTTCTTTTTGAAGACTGTTTGAAGAAATAAAACAGAAATTTGAATAAGCTGGCTGACTACTTGATTTTCTTCCATGCTCCACTGCAGCTGAAGGGCTATCAGAAATATGGACAAAGCTACTTATTTCTATGCCTTCACGTTCTTCCTTCCCACCTTTTTTTGCTGTGATGCTGAGACCACAGCTCCTCACACGCTCATCATTACACCCATTTCTTTGCACCCCCTTTTTGTTCCCTACTCAACTGCTGTCACTTCTTTTACACTTGGACTGCAAACCCCAAAGAGAAGCGATCAGACACAACAGCACCATTTCGCTAGGGCTGGGTACAAACAGTTGTATATTTATAACCCGATGTACATCACTGCCATGCAGGTGGACATGTAGCCCCTAATTCTAGATTTTAGCAAGAACCTACATCATCATTTCCCTATTCCAAAATGGAGGTTCCCTGGTGAGCCCTTCCTTTTGAAGGACAAAAGGAAAATCAACACTGAAAAGGACTGAAAGGATCAAGAAGAGGACAGCCCTTCAGTGTTCTGCCTCCCCTTGTACTTTTTACTAAACTAGTTCTTCAAAAGCTTTTAAGAAGCAAACACACACAAGCACAAAATCCAGCTACTTTTCCCCACCTGTACCTTCACACACTCCCCAGAGCAGGACACAAGGATCATAATGCATTTTGCTGTACCCACTGTATCTGTGCATCATCAGGGAACAGAAAATGCCACTGAAGAGCAGAGGAAGTCATAGTCCGTTAACTGTAATTAGAGGAATGACTGATTTATGAAGCAGATAAACTTGGGTGTATAAATTAGCTCTATACAATAAGCGCACAGAAGGTAATGCCTTCTGAAGAGTTTACGTCGCTCCCTCATAATCAACGTCTAATTAGATCTTTTTACCTTAACGCAGATTTTCTCTAATGCTACTGCTGTCCTTTCGCCATCTCAGCCAGGCCCCCTGCATTAGTGGCTTTGTCCTCTGACAAAAGCCCACTGCAAAGGTGGAAGTGCCAACATAATTAATTTTTCAGCAAAAGCCAAGTTGTTGTTTTCTGTGAAACATTTTACACTTCAGAAAACGTCATAAATGTCAGAGTACATAAGCAGAAACAAAATCAGAGGTCTGCTTCTCTATTAATACTGCATGACCTCCTCAACCATCTCACTCTGGGAGAGGGAGACAGGGCACGCCACGGAGAGCGGAGGGGAGGGGGCCAGGGAGCTAAAAGTAGCGTTAGCCACCGGCAGGTTAGAACAGCAAACAAGTTTTAATTTATAGGGAGCACAGAACCAAGTGCCTCTGCCTTAGGACTGGGCTGAAAAGTTGGATGATCTTCTGGAGAAGGGGCACTCAAGGCCTGAGGAGAGCAGGGAGGCAAGACTTGATCCTCAGCTCCCAGTCTGTCTTAAATTCCTCCTCCAGCTCCTCTGCATGCAGAGGTGGCAACACAAAATTATAATTGTCTATAGAGAGGATGGGAGAAAAGCACTATGTTGACCTTACCTGTCTCTTAGAGGGATCCCTTAAGCCTTCCTAAAGTGCATCATCCAAGACAAGGCAGAAGGTCTTCAGAAATAACACGTAGGAGTCCATTTTCTGTCCTCTTTTACCCCTGAGCTTAGCTGCCGCTGTTTTACTGTGACCTCAGCTCCAATATATGCACAAACACTCCTCCTGGAGCCTTCAAATATATCACAGTGAGTTACATGCACTTTCAGACTCCTATGAACACACAATAGGAGATACATGTTTCCACAGGACAGCCTTGGCAAAAGGGTCAGACACAATGGCCATTGGCCATGGAAGACACCAACCCCACTTCCACAGGAGTTTACAGCCCTAAAGATCTAAGTGCTCAGGTCACCACCCAACTTCATCATTTTGTGTAGTTAACAGCTGGATTTAGTACCAAAACCTGGTATTAACAGGGCAGAGGAGCTCCAACCCAGAGTAACTCAAAAGCATAGTTTTGGTACAACTTACAAAGGAAGCTTTGCTCCAGCCTGCTGGTGTTCTTCCCACTTTTTATCGCCCTGTGAACCATGATCAGCAATGTTACTCACAGAATTTAGCAGTGCTTTGCCCACAAAAAGACTACATCAGGCTCAGCTTGGGCTACTGCTGCATCTTCTCTGCAGCCCATCACCTAAAACAAACTCAACTCTCGCTACAGATAAACTTGCATCTTCCTTCTTTTGTTCCATTTCTCCTCCTCTGCTCTGAGCACATTAAGGACCTCTGAACACTTTTCTGGTACATTTATAGTGTTTAGAGTCAAGTCGTTCTACGGGTGATCATTTCTCAGCCCATAAACCAAGTTCTCTTGCTGGATTAGTCTCCAAAGAGTTTAAAAACTGATATCAAAATGCCTTCCATGCAAGAATATCCATATATGCTTTAATTTGCTCACACCAACTCCTGCAAACTTATGAAAGATGTGTTTATTAACAGAAATTTGTTATGCTCACCTGTTACAAAGATGGATTACAGAAGGAATAAAACAGAGACATGGACACCTGAGCAGGTTTGCATGGCCACAACAGGTCCTGCTCCTGCAGATCTGGCTGTGAGGTGACACGTTCCTAACATCATAGATATAGATGATAAAAAGTGTTCCCATATTCTGCAAGTAAATTCACTTTAGCTACAGCTTTTGAGTCCCATCCAAGCCTCTGAATGACTGATCACGCTTCAGAACAGCACAATATCTTTCTGTCACGGACATACAGATTAAATATTATAACTGATGATAGGCAGAGCTGGTAGCCCTGCATATTACAGTTGCCTAATGCGCCTCATCTTTAGACCCTATTCCTACTTACCTATAATTTTGCCAAGCTCTAACCATCTGGACTGCAACTTCACATGCCTTTTGTCTGCCTCAGGCAAATTTTAATTTCAGCAAAGATGGTTTGACTGCTTCTAAGAACAAGAACGAGGCAAAGGAGAAATATTTTTATGTCTACAGTAAAAAAATCCTGCTGACCTTTTCTTTAATTAGCTAAAGCATTTCCCAGACTTTGAAACAGAACTCAACTTTTTACAGGATTTCATGAAAGTCTCTATAAACATGAACTTCTGTCACAGTTTTGGGGTGTGGTTGAACTCGGGCTTTTTTTGCTGTATCTGCAAGAATGGACCCAGATCCAACTCACTTGTGCACTGAGGGGAGGAAGTAAAAATAAGAGTTGAATTGTTTTGTTTGTTTTCAACCTTGAAAGCACCTGCTTTTTGAAAGATAGCCCAAGTTTTGGTGCATTATTACTCCTCCTTATTAACTTAAAGGCAAAGTTGAAGTACTTGGAAGCTGGACACTTCTCCTCCAGCTCCTGAAGTCAAAAGGCGTGGGGTATACAAAGCCAGCGTTAACCAAAGAGGCTGTATCCAAACCCAAGACCTTCTTCTTGAATACGTATTGCTACACTGCAGTGAACACAATCAAAAAAGGCCTTACTTAGGCTCCTTCTGAATTTCATTTTTTCTGTCTGTGGAAGAAATGTGCTACTACTCAGCCTAGGACATAATGAAACAGCATGAAAATGAAGTATTCACATGCAATTGAAAATTTTGAAGAATTCTGTCTATAAGTGTAATTTGAAAGTATTAAGAACCAGGCATCAAACAGCAAGGAGAAAGAAAATGGCTCACTAAGGGATATTGAGTCAGTGCCCTTACACAAGGGAATAAGCTTGTGGGAAAACACACATGATGCTATGACTTAAAGCTGTATTCTAATGCACTAGATACAATAAACCAAATTGAGGTTGCAGGGATTGCTTGGCTTGTTCATAACTTTCATAAACTTTTCACCCTCGATAATGTTCTTCTGATGTAGTTTTCTGAAAGAAAAAGAAATGGCGATGTAGCTGTTGATGTGAGACAAATCCGGGAGAATCAATGTGCATCTGAAGAGGTTACTTTCTCTCAGCTCTGCATCTTCAAGATGCATTTCAGGATCAAATATTTACTTGCTAGCAAGCCTAATTATTTTTCATACCTATGTCACGGTGAAGCATCACAAGCTAAAGAAATAAATGGTTTTCAACCTCTCGCCAGTTCAAAGACTGCCTTCTCATTTGATGCGAAGCATTTGCTTTTATTTAATACTAATAATGCAGTGCACTTTACAGAGTATCTTCAAGGTAAAAATCTATGCAATCTAGTAAAAAAATAGTATTATACTGTCCATTAGTTCAAGAAGTAGATTATGAACCACATCCCTTAGAAAATGAACCATTTCCTCAAATGTCAAATGCCCTGCTTATTCTTCGCTGGTAGCAAAACATGATGCACAGGGTTACTAATATAATTTCCAGGCCGTTATCTAAACAAACAGTCTATGAACAAAGCAAGAGAGGGGGAAGACACGGCTTATCACCTCCGGCTTTAAAGCTGCTGCAAATTCCAACACGCAAGTGTCATCTCTCAGCAAACATAGATGAGAAGAGCTACTCTGTATGGAAACATACCTTTAATCTTTCTTCAGAAATCACAAAGTTGATTCCCAAGGACAACGAAGACTACATCAGCACAAGTGCTCTTCAAGGCAGACCTTCCTCCCCCGTTTCAAGACTACCCATTTAAACAGCAGGCACTTTCTTCATTTATTACAACACTGATCACACAACTTGCAGGAAGCGCGTGACCTCCTGGTCGCTGCAATACGTGCTTTCTCCCTCATGCCAGGAGATGGAAAATGGATGTATCTCAGCCTCATCTCAGGTCCCAGCCCCAGGGAGAGCTGCCGTAGGAACCCAGCACAGCTGGGCAGATGTGAACCTACATGTGGTTTAGCCCTCGACAGCAACTAGGACCACATGGCCACTCACTCACATCCTCAGAGGGCTGAGGAGGAGAAATGGGAAAACAAAAGGTAAAACTTAAGTTTTAGGATAAAAACAGTTTAACAGAACTGCAAAAGGGAAAAGATAAATAATAAAACACAGTGAAAGAATATGCAAGGTGAGGGATACACAATGCAATCACTCATTGACCCGAAAAAAAAACGATGCCCAGCCTGCTCTTGAGCAGCAATTGCAAGCACCAGTCCCATACATCCGATACTGGAACAGCAGAGGCCCCAGACCACAGTTTGTGCTCAAACAGCATTGTGCCAAATGTTCCAAGACCAAAACAACAGACAGCAGTGATTCCCCAAGCAGTGAATCCCTCCACTGGCCAGCTACCCCAGTTTTATACTGAGCGTGAGGCCATATGGTATCCAACACCCCTTTGTCCAGTTTGGGCCAGCTGTCCTGGCTGTATCCCCTACCAGGTTCCTGCAAAAATTAACTCTATCCCAGCCAAACCCAGGATATTCTCAGCCTTCCGTGAAAACTTACTCCATCGCAGCTGAACCAGCACACTATGGCAAACCAGGAGCAGTGTTGGGCAGTTCATATACACACCAAACACATGCAGCACTTCCTGGCATTCAGGCTCCAGCACAACTCACAGTACCACCCCACCAGCCCAGAGGCTGCTCACCCTCTTCCTCTTGTCCCCCCGGCTTCTACAGAAGGTAAAGCTCCACACACAGGTCACCAAGCAACCACACCATCCTCCTGCAGGGCCACAGGCAAGAGTCACCATCCCTTCCACTAATCTCACCTAAAACTAGCTCGCTGCCTAATCCTGGGACAGCCTCAGGTCAGTCTCACGTGGATCACGGATGTGTTTTTGCAGAGTTGGCTGCGGTGCCCCACACACAAGAACCACACTGCACACAGCCCGAGGGTCAAACATTGCAGTTAGCAATAGGACAAGGGGGCATGAGCTTAATCTCTGCCAGGGGAAATTTAGGCTGGATATTAGAAAGAAATTCTTTACAGAGAGAGTGGTCAGGCATTGGAATGGCTGCCCAGGGAGGTGCTGGACTCGCCAACCCTGGAGGTTTTTAAACTGAGATTGGACATGGCACTTAGTGCCATGATCTAGTAAACGGACTAGAGTTGGACCAAGGGTTGGACTCTATGATCTCTGAGGTCTTTTCCAACTCAGTCGATTCTGTGATTAACCTCTCCAACCAGCACGCACAGCTCTTCTGCAAAGAGAGGGAGGACCACCATTTATCACCGTGTCCTCCACAAGAGGCCGAGCAGAAGACTGCTGCCCAGCACTGGGATTTTGCTGTTCTGGCAGCTAAAAAAAAAATAAAGAAAGAAATAGTATGCCTTTTCAACATTTCTTACTGAGGCACTGACAGCAGGAGCCAGCTCCTTGTAGTAAACATTTCAGTCCTTAGAAGTGCTGTGCAAGAGATTCAGCATTCTCCTGGTCATTTTTCTCTTTAGACAGGACTTTATATTTAATTTTTTTTTAATGTCTTTTCTACACAAGAGGAGGCTTTGCTGCAGAACCATTCACCAGCTGTGCATCCCAGCCCTGCTTCTACCCAGCCAAGGGGGACAACGCATTACGCCACGCACGAAAATCCTTCTCAGGCCATCTCAAAGACCTCCATCCAGCTCGCACTAAGTACACGGCAATTCCCAAAGGTTTCATCAGAAGGCTCATCAGGGCTCTGCAGCCGGACATCAGAGACCGAGCACTCCCCTGACAAAATGACAGCATGAATAACAATCTTAAAAGCCTCCTCCCGAGGGAAATTCTGCACCTAAATGAGCCAGTGAAGATTCCTCTAGCACAAATGGTAGTTCTCACCCTGCCGTGATCTGGGCTGGCACGCTCAGCTGAAGGACCAGGGATACTATTTTCTTCCATTTAAAGAACTATTTGGAATTTATGAGCCAATATTTAAGAACAGTTGATACAGCCCACTTAGATGGGAGACTCATGCAGACTAAAATCATTTTGTAATTAAAAAACAGTAAAAGCATGTGTGTCATTTCAATATAATTCCTCAGAAATTCAGTAGCAATTTGATTTTTTTAATGAGACAGATTCAAGGAAATGCATTGATCTGATTAGCCTTCACATTCTTTCCTCCCCTTTTAGTGTAAGCCAATCTCCTCACATGGATTACTAGGCCTATTTAATTTCCTTTCCCTAAAAAAAGGAACATCATTTTTCTCTGCAATCGTAATAGGAATTTGACTAATACAAATAAGCTGCATTACTGCAATCTGTTACCCACCAATTTCCTTCAAAAAAATGAATTCCAAAGCTGTGAGCTGTAATCCTAGAGGCAGCCTTACTGTTATCTACTGCTTTTAAAATTGCTTCTTTATGACATTCAATCATAGATTTTCTGACTTTAAGATGACAAATTTGGGAAGAAGTAATCAGCAACAGAATTCGTTTACAATTGATCTACACTGCTGTTTGTTTTGCCTTGTCTCAGCGGGTCGGTTTTTTTAATTGTCACTTTCTAACCAACAGGTTTGTGAGATTTCTCCCCAAGTACACTTTCAGATTATTTTTTTTCCAATTAAGATTTTAAAAAATATATTAGCAGATTAAATATGCAGTGCTTCCTACATTTCATTTGTTATAGGAGGTGCATTGATTCCTACATACATTACTTGATGGAAATGTATTTACTTTCACACGTGAGAGTTTCCACCCATCTCCTGTGCAGCCCTGGCTCCCACACGCAAACCCAGTTGTCCGACTCTGACCCACCAGTGTCACACGGGACAAATGGGCCCCATCCAGCATCACATCAAAGCCACACCAAGAAAGCCAGCTGGTGGGCACACTGCAACAATTGGGTTCAGTCTAACCACTGCTAAATCCAGCATCAAAAGTTATTTAGCTCATCGCATAAATACACTCTGAAGTATTTTCCCCTGTGCCTTTTTAGCATAAGGTCTGAGCATGCCAAGGTATCACCATCCCGCCAATGCCACTTCCAGGCACTACGGCAGAGGGAAGGGTGGGAAAAAAGTTATTTCATCACATTGGTCACCAGTGTCTGTTTTGTAGCAGTTTTGAACTGATCTACAATGCAAAGCAGAGCTGAAAACACTGTCAGGCATGCTGCAACCAACTCCTCCATTCATCGTGTGGCGACAGGAATTGATCTTGACTCCAGCCCTCCACCCACGCACCACCAGCACACAGGTTGCACCAGAGCGCTGATCAGCTGCAGTGTCATTGAGACTCCTGGATCAAGATTAAGAGCAAAAATATTTTCCCTTTGTGAGAAGAAAAACCTGTTAGGCCTATGTTTATCAGAAAGCCAGAAGCGTTTAATCTTCTTATTGGCTTAAAAAAAAAATCCACCACAATGAGTGCAACTGAGCCAGACAGTAACTATTACATTGCTATTTTCAGCTGAGGAGAGGTTTTGCAACCCTGGGCACCAGCGAGACAAATGCCATCCCTTCCCAGGGCAGAAAAGCAGACCTCTTAGCACACTCTGCAGGGTAGAGCAGAGAAAGGACCACCACAGGGACATCACCTCTCCAGGCCCACCAAGTACCCACCAATAACGCATAAAGCAAGAGACAATCCAAGAAGCTGCCAAAACAAAACCTACCTCAGAGAAACAGTGTCCATGCAGCAAGCAATGGGTCACCCTGAAGCAATGTCCAACACAGCAAGCAACGAGGTCACCCCAGCACCATGGTGCCACATCTCACAGTACAGACACCTCCACTGAGGACACAGCACCAGGTACAGCATCCCAGTGTGACTGGATAAGAGGGTTTTCCAGGTAGCATCTCCCCAGGCACATGGGTCTGAACTGGAAGTAGTCCAGCCTGCAACCCCTTCACAGCAGCAGGAGGAAAACCTAAACCCAAACACTTAGATACTGTTGCCACAGAAACAAAACAACAGGGAAGATCCTACATCCCTCAGCATCACTCCCCCACCCGTGCTAGAGGCATTTGCTTTATTTTCTAACAAGCAGTATGTTTTATGAGTCTGCCATGCTCACTTCTTTGCTGCTCTTGATACTGCAAAGAATGCAGAAAGGCCTGACTCTTCTGGGCTGGAGGAATAAAGCTAATTTCAACCTACTGCACTTGAGTAGTGAAAAATTAGACCAAGACACTCCTATGGATTTTAGAAAGTTTTAAGGATAAAGCCCAAAGCTTGAAAACTGGATTGTCAGTGCATCCAGCGTGTCCAAAAGCCATGGGCTTCTATGTACCAGGCAACCCAAGAGGCACTGCCAGCTGTACACGTTCATGTAGAAAGTTCTCATCTGCCCTCACTATTTGAGTGGTGTTTTTCACAGATTAATATACTTTCACAGTAAAATGAAAGATTATAAATTGCTAAAATTGATTTCACATCAGTGGTGAAGTCAGAGTGAGTAACACACCTGAGGTGACCCAGTCTGCTCAGGGGAACGTGAAACCACAGCGTATGGACAGTTTAATTGGCTCAGCAAGAGTTCATTTCCCTCAGATGAAATGTGCCATTGGCCATTTTATCGCTACGTCTTATTGCTGCTTTAAAAGTCAAGCAGATGACAATCTAGCAAAAAGTTTTCTTTACAGAGACGGTCCCTGTCCTTATTGATAGGTGCTGGCTTCTTCCCTCCTTTCCTCCCCAGCAAATTCAAACCAGCTTGTTTGCATTTTGAACACTTTGCACAATGGGAACACTTCTATTTATCCTTTTAGGCCAAGAGACGGAAGATGCCGCCATGCCCATTTCTGTACTGGAATTACAAAGCAGAAAAAAATATTTCAATGGCATCAAGCACTTCTATAAATACCACATTCGAGGGTAACATGCCACTTATATCATCCTGCTACAAGCTAGGAAAATGTAATTTGACTGCTTTATAGCATTAGGAGGCATTTTAAGAATGTTAGTACTTGAACTATCAAAAGATGACAACTTGTAGCTCAAAATGTAATTACAAGAAACAGCCCACTTGTGGAAGCAGAAGCATTGGAGGAAGACAGGAGACCTCGCTCCCTCGTTATCTCACAGTTCACATCCTGATGGGACACACAGGCAGAAGATCACGTTTTGCTAGCACGGATTTAGAGCAGAAGGGACAGAGGCAGCAGCACCCATAGCCAATGCCGCCCTACAGCCCTTGGAAGCAGGGAAGCACCACCCTAGTTTCATCTGGGATAGAGTTAATTTTCTTCATAGTAGCTAACATAGTGCTGTGTTTTAGATTCAGAATGCGAATAATGTTGATGATAGCACACTGATGGTTTAGTGGTTGCTAAGTAGTCAAGGACTTTCCAGTTTCTCACGCTGTACCAGGTGCACAAGAAGCTGGGAGGGGGCACAGCTGGGACAGTTGACCAAAACTGGCCAAAGTGATATTTCATACCGTACAACATCATGCTCAGTATATAATTTGGGGGAAGCTGCTCGGAGATGGGCTGAGCCTCAGCCCCTGGGTGGTGAGCAATTGCGTTCTGCATCACTCATGTTATATATTCTTTTATCATTGTTATTATAATTTCTCACTCTGTCCTATTGAACTGTCTTAACCCACAAGGTTTACCTTTTTTCCCCAATTCTCTCCCCCTCCTGCTGGGAGGTCAAGGGGGCAAATGTATGGCTGTTAAACCAAAACGCCCTTTCACAGCAGAAAAGCAGCAGCAGAACTGGCAGGGGACAGTATCCCGGTAGCCAAAGAAAGGCTCATAGGTACCCAGGAATTCCTCCACACACTCTGAACTGGGGACCATTAAGCCCAGACGCTAAGTGCAATGTTTAAAACCTGCTGAAGCAGCGTGTAGGAAGTTACAAAAATCCCCCCTTTAACCTCCAAGCCTCATTTCACCGATGAGGGGAAGGGCATCAGCAATATTTAATTGCAGGGGAAAGAATAGAAGAGGCAGGACACAGGGAAGGGATCTCAACTGCGCACAATTCGCTATAGATGCACCCTTCAAGCCGTGAAGACCCCAAAAGCAGGGAGCATGGGCTGGGAACATCTCCCACACACACTTCACTCCTCCATAGCCGTGCTGGAGGGTCACTGCTGCTGCCAGACCTCTGCGAAGGGCACGATGCAGCCTCGTCCTGCAGCACTCAGCTCACGGACACCCAGCATGGGGACCCAGAGAGGCCCTGTCCACGTGGAAACACAGATGGGAGCATAAGAGGCCACTGGTGTGCATGCTGAGCTCCCCTTCAGCTGCAAGGGCTGGGCAAAGCTGTCCGAGATGTGCTTGGAGTTCTGGAAGATGATGGGAAATGTGAGCACTCCGGTATAGGCTGCAGCAGAGGAGGGGGAATCGTTCCCAGACAAGAGGAGAGCCCCACATCTCGGGCTCAGCACCACGAGGAGCACCAAAAGGCTCCTCCTGGGACCAGCCCCATCCAGCACACCCAGAGCCTGGGGAGCTGCGTGCCAGCGCCATCCTGGCATTGATACGTCAGGCAGCGAGAGGAAGAAAGAAAAGCAAAACCAAGCATCTTTCAAAATCTCCCTTCCTGGTAGCGTGCACTGTCATGCAATACTTCCAAATCCATGGTTTATGCAGCTCAGGAGGGCAGTTTCATGCCCTAACTCCTGCATGATGGATTTTACAATTTGTTAAAGAAACTCATCAATCCTCAGCAGTCATTTTTAATGCCCAGAGCCTCCACAAACTCCTGCATTTTGCTGATCCCCCAATTTCAAATCATTTGAAACTGCTGCTACTATTACAGCTGTGCTCCTAAAGCTAAGCATTATAGCACACTCCAGACTTCCAGCTTCGTATGCTAGTGTAATAAACAGATTAACTGTGATTTATGAACAATAAGTTCTGGTTATTTGAAAGGAAACATTACCTCCCTAGACCAATTCTGACAACGAGAGATCTCTCATCATGCAGACAGCTCTTTCCACCTACCTGTAATCATCGGTTTAGAACATCGTTATCAACCTGGGAAACACATCACCACAGTTTTCCAGTGCAAACTTTGTGTATCCAACCATTGCCAAAGGCAGAATATTGGCCTGAACTGACCCAGTGAAACAATTCCTATTTTAAATACACATTAATAAAAAAAAATACAACAACAACAAAACAAGAAGCTTTCAGAGAGAACTGCTGCTGTGGAGATAGGTGGATCAGAGAAGGATACAGAGAGACTTTGGTTAGCAGAGCACTAATTAGGCACAGGAATTACAAGATGATACAGAGATTTATTTGTGGTGCTTATTTACTCTAATTAGAATTCTGATATTCTGTTCCAAAAATGAATTCATTCTTTGAGTCCACTCTGAAATGTCAGCTCAATATTTTATGGGCCCACAAGCAAGAGTTCACATTTTCACATGCTCTTTTCACAACACACCTGCAGGTGTTAAGCTGACCACTCCACTCATATCATATTTGACTACTGCTAAGTTGTTGGGCTTTTTTTGTTGGTGTTTTTTTAGTTTTTTTACATTTATTTGGTTAACCACAATAACTTTTCTCCTGCACAGAAAAGCTGTGCAAGAAGCTAACGCCAAAGTCCCTAGAAGCACGGTGCTAAAGCCTGTCCACCAAGGCTCTTCCTACTGCTGATACCTGAAAGACTCCTCTGCATTGTCAGACTTAATTGGCTTAACAACACTGGAGTATTAAGCTATTCCAAACAATAAGACACAAGCTCTGCTGGGCAGCGCTGGTATCAGTGGACTCTTCTCAGTGATTAACGTGCAGTAGCTCCCACCACGCAGCCCATCTCCTCAGCTAATTGATGCTGCGTGCATCTCGGATTTACTCATGCAAGGCATAATTAGTAAAGATAAAACTTTTCCTACACTTAAACCTCTTTAATAGAATAAAAGAAATTTCAGCTCCCTCACCTTGGCTCTAAAGTAGTAACAGCAGCTCGTGAAAAATGAAAAGCCTTGAAGGATTCAGAATAAGAAACTTGGAGAGACAATTGCTGATCTTTTATCTTCTAGACTTCAAGCAGAATCAAGTTCTTCAAAGAAAACCCAATAAAGCCCAGACATTTTCATCATAACAAAATAAATAATTCAGTCATACTTTAGAGGACTCTGACATTAGGATTGGCTATTTGATATATTTGTGGCTTAGGTGCCTCTAAACTGATTAAAGATAACCTGGTAGAAGCTTGCAATGTCAAAACTGCCTTCGTTCCTGACAGATATGAATGGATAGTGTAAATAACTATAAATAACAAAAATGGCTTCATTTATGCCTAATGGAGGATTTACAGCCCTCACAGTCGCCCAGTAGGACTAAGAGTTACAGCTCTGCCTTCATCCTACCGCAGCACACAAGAGATGAACCGACATCCTCCCCACACCGCCTGCTCTGCCAGAAGCACCGCGGGCTCAGCTCCAGAGGGAGTAAGAAACATAACTCTCTTACGAATACACGAATACCATACACGTACAGGCAGGTTTATCTGTATTGATTTATAACGGTCTTTCTAGAAATTACACCAATACACACATCCCAAAAGCTCCTCAAATCTCCATAGCCCCTGCAAGCTCCCCTTCGGTACCTAACAGAGCTCCTTCAGACTTCCAGCTGCCATTTGCAGAAGGTTAAATGCCATTGCCTTTGAGATGAAACAGATCAGTTCTGAATTTTAAGCCTACAGGCTTTCACTAAGGGGGATGCACTGCAGCACCCAGCCAATTTTCCAGTTCAGGTAATTGCACTCCTGCCTTCCCAACGTCCCCCACACTTCCAGCCAAGTCCCAGCAGCTCCGCAGCCCTGCGGGACCTTGTGAGAAATGAGTGGAAGCAATCTCTGCACCCACGCAAGTGGTGGGCTGGCTAGATTCAGGGTCAGAAACAGGTATACAGCGTATCTCAAGATTTACACCACTGCTACTCCACTCCAGCAGCCCGTCCATCACTGCAAGGAGGTGGCAGAGCAGCCAGACATGTCCCGACAGCTCAGCCTTTGCACCACGCACAGAGCGGCTCCTGGATTTGACTCACGTCGACAGCCGGGGCTGCAGAAGGACAACGCAAGATCCTGCTCATCACTTGTTTGAGCAATCACTGAAAATAATGAAAGCAACTTTCTCCACAAGCACACTGCATTACAGTAGTCAGCTCTCCCATGCCTGTGCTTCATGCTTGCTGGAGGAGGAAGATTACCAGCAAGTCCTACACAAAGCAATAGGTGCAGAGGCTTTTCTTTCATTGGAGGGTCTTTCTGTGCTTCAGTGTTGCACACTTTCCCCTTTTATAAAGTACCTTTTCACTTGGACAAAGAACTAGGAGTGTATCATGAGAGCTGTATCTGAGCAGCTGCTATAGCTTTCATTTTCTATTATTTACAGTGCAATACAGTCAATATGCGAGACAAGAAATTAAGTGATCGCTCAAAAGAAAATTCCCACACTTGAGAAGCAGGAGGCATCACACTGATGAACATGCACACAATCCAAGCCCAGGGAACAGAGGGAAAAAAAAGAGATAAATCTCCCACACAAAAACAACCCTGGTATTTTCCTGTTCGAGTTTACCTTTCACAAAGCTGAAACATTCACAGATTCAGATGTAATATTTAGGAAATCAGTAGGGTCTGTCGAGAGCTTTTTCTAATGTTTTAATAGAAAAATATTAAGTGGTTGGAGGGCCAGAAAAGACCCACCAAACAGCCAAAATCTAAGGCTGAGATAAAGCAAAGTGTAGGCAGGACTCTCACAGTTTCCCACAGCAGGTTAGTTGCACTAAGTCACTCGTTAATTTGGATGAGAACTTCAGAGCAGTTTAGAACTGCCTAGCCATCAGCTGAGAACCTGAACTGAGAAGTGCACATACAGGCAGATACCAGCACGGTTACACTGCATAACAAAAAAACCTGCCCCAAAGAAATCCTAGAGTAAGATTTAACTGCAGGCAAGGCAGCTACAATCCATTTTAACACTGTCAAACGCAGCAAGTTTCGAAAGGATTATATCACTACTTAAATCATCTTCATAATTTTTAAAAATGCCTGTAAGATAAGACCAGGAGTTAATTGTACCATTTAAATTTAGCAAAGGGAGGATTTTTTTTTAGTTGGGATTTTTCCTTCTTAACTGCAAGAACAAAAAAGCCCAAGGGTCTAAAACTAATAATCTAATAAACTTTGCTAAGTGAACATTGTAACAGATAGGCCTGGATGAGATTTTCTGTAAATGCCAGACAATTTCCCTTGATCTTTATCAGTAGAGATGCCGCTCTAGCTTCAGCGGGAAGAAATTAAATTTGGTGTAAAATAATAACATCTGGGTGAGATTTTCTTTGTCAGACTAGCGGTCCCTTTAGATGCCAGGCTAAACTTATTAAAATTAACTCTGAAGGGTTTCACGCTTGTGTTTGTAATATGAGTGCTTAGGATGTGTTTCCATACCAACATACTACCCTGCTCTAGAGACTGGCACCATTACCCATCCTCAGTGCAGACACTGGGAACAACCCGACACAAGACACACGGGCAGAGCTTTCTCCCCAGCAGAGCTGGCACTGCTTCGAGCTGTCCCACTCCTACGGTCCCAACTCCTGAAGCCACAGGGTATCTGTCCCCAGCTTCAAACAGAGCCACCACACAGCAGCAGGACCTGCAGGAGATGCTCAGGGACCACAGGGGCTCCGATGTCACAAGTATCTCTTCCCTGAGCGCTCCAGCATCCCCCCTGCGATGGGCGTCATACACCTCCATGCAATGGGCATCCCACATTCCCCAGCTGTGCCAGCGCAGCAGCAATCTTCCCAGCACACACCTTGGTGATACAAGATGAAGCCAACAGCATGCTGGTGGGGTTTGATGTGAGACATCACCTGCCAGCACCAGCTCTTTAGTGATGCCCAGAGGCAGAAGCCCGTCTCCTACCATTAGCAGTGCCAAAAGACAAGAAATCAGACACCGCATGTTGGGTTCAAGCACAATTTCTATAGCTGGACCAGCTATCAAAAAAATCCACCTATATTAAAATGTGCTCTTCTGCAGACTTTGAGACTAAACTTAAAGTACATTTTATTTGAAGTCTAATAATCTGCCCTGGCAAGTACAAAACATTTTATATGAGGTAATTAAAGCAATGGTTCCAGCTACGCATTCCTCTTCTACAATGGGATTGCAAAAGATCTTTAAAATTAGTCATGATCTTTTTTAATAACAAGCAGCAGTGAGCAATTCTTCAATTAAACACTTTTCTTCCTCACCACAAAGAAGAATGGCAATTCAGCATACCGAGGCTTTTCAGAGTAACATCAGCTCTGAAAGCCCTGCACAGGAAAAGTGCTCTCAGAACCAGGATGGAAATCACACTTAATAAAAATATCAAAACAGGGGATTTAACTCTGTCCAGAAGTGGCAGAAAGTTCACAGCTAAAACACCCGATTCTGCTATGCTGTGCACAACCTGCAGTAACACAGGGTGTCATTCCTACACACAACAGAAACTCTAACATTATAATGTCTTTGTCAAATGGTAGGGGAGGAGGTAGACACTATGTATTCCAGCCAGGTTATTCACCACCTCTGAAACTACTCCACATTTCCAATGCCTAGGAAACCAATCTCTCATAAGTTTCATTCCCATTCTGTTTAGCAGAATTGGAAGTTAATGGTCACTGTATTAAGAAGCATTGGAAGAAAAAAATACACTGTTACCTCCTCAGCAATTTATTTGATCTTACATTGAGAAAAACAACACATTAGACTTCATCAGTCAGTTGTGGACCAGAACAGAGCTTTGCCATAATCTCACCGGCTTCAGCAAGCTTTAGGTCTTGCTGTTAGCAAGGCATGAACAAAAATAAATCAATTATTCTGCAAAAATATCAGCATGAAGGAAAAAACTGCTTGATTGCTCATGCCTTCTTTTTTAAACATTGGCAAAAACGCCATTAATAGAGAACAATGGAACCTCAATAGGAGAGCACTCAAACAAGCAATCATTTCACTGCACATTAACCATGGACGGAATAAGTTTTTCTTGTGTAAAGGTCCTAAAAAATTGATTGCAGATTTAAGTAATACAAACTGGTGTGTATCCACAGTAGAAAAATACTTGTTAAAGACCAGTTTTGCTAAAAACGCAACACATCACATCATTAGAGAAGGAAGAGAACGGCCACCAAACAGCGTTGCATCAGGGGTCACCAAGCACTCAGACACCCCGAGGCGAGCAGAGCACGAGGGGCAGCGCCTGTGAACAAGGGGCCTCTACCCACCTTCACATGGAACAGCCACCTTTGTTTTGCAGTGGATCATAATAATCAATACATACGTTTTAGTCAGGTGCTTACCAAGCATTACACTGGCTTTGCAAGCAGATCACATTGCTGCAACATGGGCTTTGGGACTGTTAGAATCAGACAAGACAGTACTTGCACAGATAGTTTAATTTGTGGAGAAGTGGGTTTTCATTTATTTTTAAAATTGCACTTGAAGAGGTTTAGCCTTTAAATTTACATTTGCTTTTTCAGCTGCAGGAATATTTAGGACAAGCCCTGCTGAGCAGCCATATACACAATCAGGTGTATTATGTATTGCAAATAACCATATGTAATATACACAAATATATGAAACCAAGTGAACAGAAAGCTTCCAACCACCTGCTCTTCTGAGTGCCCGGCGCTGAGGAAGAGGAGCAGAAGTGCCTCCTCCTCCCACCACCTGTCTGGATCACCCACCACGCTCACCTTGGAAAACAGCAGCGTTCTGGATGACCAGGAACTTCAGCTCCATGCTGGCAGACTGCAGGAGCTGCTCCATGTTCGTGCGGGCTGTCGCCTGGTACTTCTCCTCCATCTTCCTCGAGCAGCACGTGAAGCCCTTGGGGACACATACCTGCAGATCCAACCCTGGAGAGAGACACAAGAAGGGGCAGAAAATTTGCATTAGGAGGTGGAATTGCTGGGAGTGGAGAAGAAACCAACTCCACATTGCTGCAATTACTATTTGGGCAAATTGATGACATTTCTGGAATTTGTCCTGAGCAAGCGGCTCAGCCAAAGGAGAAGACTGATAAGGCAGAGACAGGATTGCTGAGCGATGGCCCCCGAGAGCTGGTACGCACACCTGCCAGCACGCTGCTCGCTGCGGCTCCCACACGCTCCATCACCGATGTGCCAGTGCCGAGCGATACGGAGCATCACCCCGCCGCCTCCCGCCCGCACCCCCGGAGCATCGCCCCGCCACCTCCCGCCCGCACCCCCGGAGCATCGCCCCGCCGCCTCCCGCCCGCACCCCCGGAGCATCGCCCCGCCGCCTCCCGCCCGCACCCCCGGAGCATCGCCCCGCCGCCTCCCGCCCGCACCCCCGGAGCATCGCCCCGCCGCCTCCCGCCCGCACCCCCGGAGCATCGCCCCGCCACCTCCCGCCCGCAGCCCCGGAGCATCGCCCCGCCGCCTCCCGCCCGCACCCCCGGAACATCGCCCCGCCGCCTCCCGCCCGCACCCCCGGAGCATCGCCCCGCCGCCTCCTGCCGGGACATCTGCAAAGAGCAGCAGGCAGCCAGAGGAGATGAAGCAGGACATGGAAAAAGGAGCCAGGATTTGAAGCTGTGGATTTACAGTGAGTAGAGCAATGTGCGTAGCTCAGCGCACAAGCTATGCTTGTAATTTGCATAAAGATTTAAAACAACTTAAAACAAATAATAACTGTGTTATTTGCCTGGGATCTCCATCCTTTTGCATCTACAGCAATAACAGTAACAACAGGAGGGCACAACAATAACAATTTACTTTTTCTTTTTAGTGCAGACTTCTAAATAGCATACATCTCCTGAGTCCTCCCAGCAATTTCACCATCCCATCCTTCCTCTATTGCAACAGGGAAAGCCCAAGGTCCATCACTTCACTTGTGCAAGTCCCACTGCAGAGGGACAGGGCCTGAGGCACACCCTGAGCACTGCAAAGGACACATTTTCAGCAGCAGACATGTGGCTGCAGGAACGCATGGGCAGCACCTCCACCCCAGCACCAGAATGGTAGAGAAAAAAAACAGGGGACAATGGCAAAGGAACATCACTTGCTCTGGCAGTTCAATCTGCAACTCAAAGCACTGGTCAGTGATGCTAAACTTTGGTTTTTGACATTCCCAATGCTCTCACTCCTGGAAGGAGTAGACAATTTTAAGAGAAGTATTGCTAGCTAAAAGGTGATAAATACAATTAAGAAAAAAAACAAACATATTTTGGGTTCACGTAACAGAAGAGCTGGAAGCGGCAGCAACAAAAGGTCTCATTCTCAATCAACTTTCAGTAGCAAACTGTGGCCCTCATCATGCAAAACTACATCTAATCTAATGCTGCTGTTAGCAACTGGAACAGTAAGCAACAACTCCATTAAAACCAGCTATCCAGGGCCAGGCAGCAGCAAGAACCCCCCCACTTCAGTATCTGCCACCCCAAACTGCAGTGTGCCCCTGGCTGCAGGAGCAGCTTCCCATTAGGCTCAGCACTGCCTAGAACCAGGATTAGGAAGCAGCCCCCAAACCAGGGACCAACAGCCCAGACAGGGCTGAAGGCTCCGCACACCTCTCAACCCTCATTCTGACTTCCCTTTTGCTACGGAGGTTTTTATTCCCCTCAATAAAAGCAAGTTTGGTAAATTAGGTCTTTGCTCTAGAAGGATTACTCACATCCACTGTCTCACTAATTACTAGAAAGTGTCAAAGCTCACTTTTGCAAGTGTACTCTAGAAGAACAGGATTAATACTAATGTCAGTTCAACCGTGTACCTGCTGAAGAGAAGCAATGCACACCGCAGCGAGAAAACCAGCTGCCAGGGCTCAGTGACAGCAGAAACCCTCCTCCCTCCAGCCCCAGCCCTTCCCCTGGCACAGCCTGGGAAAAACAACATTAAACACTTCGTCTGACACGCATTTCATGTGCAAAAGGAGCTTTAACCACTGCAAGTCCTGCCACGGCTGCAAAACAGCACATGGCAAAGGGTGACCCACACCACCATCCCTACCTGGTGCCTCAGTTTTCCCTTCTACAAAACAGTACGCAGCAAAAATTCCTCCATCAAGCCCTCCGACAGACTCAGCACCACTGACATCAGCAGTTTGTGAGCTGCCCCATGCCAGAGGAGCACAGCGACAGGCATTTCATGCATCAAAAAAAAATAGCAGGGACCATAAAACCATGTAACAGCAAGACACTGCATTAATGAGAGAAGCAGTTATAGAACAGCAAGTTTAAGAGGTTTTTAAAAGTCAAATCCAAGTCAATTTACACCGCAAAAAGGCTTAGCACGGTCCCTTTAACACTACAATACAGCCATAAATTTATTGTTAATACAAACCTATTTCCTCCTATATTTATTATATTAGGTCACATTTCAAATAAAAAAAAAAAAAATAGCCTTCCACGATTAATGGAAATACCAATACAGACAATCTGAGAGTCGGCAATTAGGAGAGCTGTGCAAGCGAAAGCCAGGGATAGGAAGCAGCAAGGTCACCTACTCACCTCCCATCCTTCTTTTTAGCAATTAAGCCAATTTCTCCCCTTAAATGGATTTTGCTTTTTGTGAAGTAAGTAAAGAAAGACAGACACATGCTGTAGGAGAGCAACCACAGAGGAGGAGGAAAGAGCGTGGGAATTAACTCTGACAGCTTAAAACGTTTTACAGAGATAGCCAACTAACTCCGGTGACCAGAAACGTCACAGTAAATGCAACAGGTCAATACAGGCTCTTACCGGCCACCGGGGACAGAGTCCTTCTTGGGGCAGCACGTTGCTACAGAGAGCCAAGGAACAGGGGCCTGACGCCCATCTGCCGGCTATTTTCCCAGATGGCGAGCAGACCCAAGCAGTCCCATCTGTAAGTCCCAGCAGTAAGGAAAGGAGGTTTTGATGCCCAGGAGCCCAGTCCCCCAGGAGCCACTAACGTACCCCACTGACCCCAGCAGACATCAATGACACAGGGACAGAGCTTTTCAGTCAGCAAATATGTTGGTGATCTATTCATGCCACTGCTTGGAGGACCCTCTTCTACGCTCCTGCTGCAGCATCACCCAAGAGACCCAGATCCTGCACCCCAAGTGCTCAGACCTGTGCAAGCTGTGGGTGCTCCAGAAGCGTGGTAGATGCAGAGACTCGAATGCTTGGGACAACACCACAAGCTTATGGACCAGACACTAGCATGAATTAAACTGCCACACATTTTTTGGCTGCATAAACACAATGGAAAAGGTCCTGTGAGTCATCAAATCCAACCCGCTGCCTCGCAGTCTACCCCCTCTAGACATTTTATCTAACACAAACACCTCCAGTGATAGCTCCGACTTGCAAGATAGCAAAGCCCATTCCCATGCCTAATGGCCCTTACTGTTAAGACTGTTTTTATCTCCCAGCCCACACACCCCCTCTTTTTCTGAAAGTTTCAAGTCATTACACCTTGTAATGCCAGTCTCAGTCCTTGCAAACAACCTCCTCCTTTTGCTATAAATCAATACAAAATCATTTTTGAAAGAAAGTGTCCCATGAATTACTCCAACAGTTTTATTAAATTGCATTTTGATGCTCACCTGCCAATCCTTGGAAGACCAGTGATACTGACGCAATGCTAGGGACAGGAGCCTGACCCTCCGACACCCAACTCGCATGGGTGAGGAGGAGCTGGATGTGGCCCCTTCCACGGGCGCAGGGATGCCAGGCACCCTCGCGGCGCCGGGCCATTTATGCCATCTTGGGGAGCAGCAGTGTAAATGCTGCAGTGATTGTGCATACACTCCTAGCTGACAGAACCAATCTTCACAGCTGCAGAAATTTCAGCAGCACTCTCCCTCTTGCTCCTTCTTCTGACACAGGGAAGTTTTACCAAAGACTGGCTAGCAGCGAATCTAAAGCATTAAATTTTACTTTGATGTACAATTATTCCCACAGATAGGTGGTTAGCACAGCAGAAGTGAAAAACTTTTAAGTGGAATAAATGTCAAAAAAAAAAAAGCCTGTTGAGATCATCCACAGGCAGTTGTGACTCCTTCATGAGGCTTAAGGATTGTATTTTGATTTTAAGCATCCCAGGATCGCTCCAATCCTGTCATCCGATACAGGCAGCCAAGCCGTGCTTTCCACTGGGGCACACAAGCCTGCCCACCCAGATCCAACAGCAGCTTAAATCAGATTAACATTCCCCAAAAATTCACCCCAGGCACTGCAAAAATGAGAACCTGGCTCTGCTTAATGTTACATTCCTGCAGCCTTATCCCCATGTGACGGGAGGGCTCTGCTACCCCGTGCAGCGGCATCTTCACCTTCTGCAGTCTGGAAATGTCAGAGGGCTTCATCCTGCCCTCTTAGCTCACCAGTTTGTTAATATTACCCATAAAGCTGCAGCTTTGTGTTAATCTTCTTTCTCTAATTGTTTCACAGTCTGCATCATGCTTCAAACAGATAAAAGCAGTGATTCAACCTTTAAATATAGTGGATTTTGTCGCAACTGTTTCAATACTTTTTTTCCTTTAATTAAAAACCTTCTGTTAAATTATGTGTGTAGGGGCTCATGAATCGGTTACTGGCTTTTAATGCTCAGAATTTTTGGGGTACAGGAGATGCAACTGCTCAGAACCTGGGTTAAGTGCTGATCTTTTTAAAACCTAATTAAGGAGATATAAATTATAAACCAACCTCATTCAATAGATGATTAAAGTTGGAATAGCATTAGTACTACATGGGATATTTATTACTGCTTAATTATCCTTTATTTTCTATTCCACCTTGTGTTTCACAAGGTAATACAACTCTGGATTCCCCCCCAAGTCTTACAATGTTGGCCAGACAATTGCCACACAAATATAACACTCTATAACATCACATCTTCTAAAAGAAGTTACGAAGAAAATAAAAAGGTTTTACACAGTAAGAGTTTCCTCCTAACAAATATACAAATGGATCAACAATGCTGTCATCAAAAATACGGAGTTAATTTGTGGGCACCCACTCACCACACACATTCATTACAGTCACACGCACATACTCTACAGCCATTCCAAAGACTCTGAAGAACACTGTTCAGGATGTTGTTCAAATTAACCCCCGGGAAAAAAAATAAACTTAATGATCTCACTATAAAACCACTGCCTGGGGAGGTTACTAAATTTTAGGGTTCTGCTCCTGCTCTCTTAACTATCAAGAGAGCAACTTGCAGGCCTGAAATAATTAAGAACAGAAAACTCAATTATCTAGCAAACTAAGATCTTAAACCACCATACTAAGCTAAATGGAAAGGCTGCACAGGGAGGAGTATCATTAGTCCCACTCAGGAAAAACACGATAATAGAGCAGGAGTACAAAGGGAGCCAGCTCACAAGCAAAGGTGCATTGAGGCCAGCGGGAAGAGTTGGGATGTTGGCACACACCAGCTGTCAAAAAGAAAAGAAAATAAAAGAGAGAAGGAAGTTTGACATGCTCGGCCAGCCAGCTGTCAAGCTTTACACCTCAACTCCAAAAGCAAAAGGTTCGCCTCCTCTGTTTTCTTAGGGCAAATCCATATTTGCTTCCATCAAAGAGAATGAACAAAAAGCTAGAAACTGCACTGTGCTGTGGGAGGAGGAAGACGGACCCACCAGCAGATATTTCTGCTGAGAACAATATTCCTCAGCTTCCACGCAATGAGGGGCAGAGGCACCCATCCCCTCTCCCCATCTTAGCAAGGCAGCAACTCACCCCTTCCCCTCTACCCACACACACCAGCCCAATTATCCGCAGTGTCGCCACAAACACAAAGAAATCCAAATAGCAAAGATGAGAGAAAAAACAGACTGGGGAAAAAAAAAAAATGGAAATTCAAGTTACTGTTTATACCTGAGAAATTATGCAGGGAAAAGACAAAAGGAAGGAGAAAACCAAGACAGGTAGTGTAAGAAAAAAATAATTTAGTTATTAAGTCGCCCCAGCACAGTTATTAAGTCGTTGGCTCATGAGCTGGCGTGAAGTTTCCACTTCAGAAAAGCCTATGGAAAGTGTTTTCCCATCATGCTGCCTTTGCTCCTCTCCAGCACCAGGCTCCTCATCTAGCTCAAACCGTTGGCATGAATTATTACATCCTCCCACCCCTCCAAACAGCCACAGCTGACAGTAGTTAGGTCGTGCTGCTCCCCACCTCCAAGCGTGCCAAAGCGTGCTCCAGAGCTGCAAAAACCTGGTCCCCAGGCTGCAGAACCGGAGGAGACCAAGTTTCTGCTCACTGCCTGATGCACGCCTCCAGCTACGATTGCTCCCGGAACATTAGTACCGCTCACGAAACAGCACGACACTTCCCTCGCATTTTTTTAATTAAAAATATCAACCTGGTGTGGCTGGGTTCCCCCATGGGAGCACTGTGCCGATGTCCCCCCCAGCCCACGCACCACTGATCCAGTAAAATGGAGCTGCGGGACATTTCTCATGCATGTGTTGCAACTCAGCAGCATTTCCTCTGCTTAAGCCTTCAGCCACGACCGCTCTTAATGCAAAATGTGGCTTCCAGGAGTAATTTTTTTCTGTTTGCATTTTAAGTAAGTTTTTTAAACCCTCAGTTTCTCCAGGGTGATATGATCTATAGGCAAAGGTTTTCAGAATTGATTCCACAGTGATTTGTGGCTGGCAACTCCAAAACTTTTTTTTTTTTAAATTGACAGATGTATGAAAGGAAGAAAAGCAATAAACAGAAGCCTGGGAAATAGTCCTTGAGTGATGTTCCCCTATTACAGAGATTTATGCAGCTGCTACCAGGAGAAGCAAGTCCTCTGAAGTGTAATTACTACACAGAGTCATGCAAGATGGGCCAGATCTGAGGTATAAGCAAGCAGTCATTGCTGTAATTATGCTCAAGTTTATGTACTTAGGCAAATGTAAAATCCACTTTCTATTTGATATGTGGGAACTTTATCACCATAACAAGCTGGAAGCATTCACTTGAAACACCAGCCCTATTACGAGATATTGATCCAGCTACCCACAGGCTCTGCAGAGAGGCAAAGGGCTCCTTCCACCTCCTGGAGACCAGGGATGTGGACAGGGCTCCCAGGGCAGCAAGAGCACAACTGAGCAACTCCAGCAACCTGAATCCTGCTGGGAAAGGAAGATGCCCAGGCAAAAGCTCCAAGAAAGTTATTTCACTGACTCTCACAGCAGCATGGGAAGGCATTTCTTTGATTACAAACAACAGAATTTGTCATTTTAGTGGCAATAAGCGCAGCTCTTTTGCCTCCCTGCAACTCCCCATGCAAACATTTAATCGCAAAGTATTTCCAGTGCTGGCTCCATGCTGACCAGGAGACTGAGGTCCTGCAGGATGGGGAGAGAAGAAATGCTCCTCCTGCAGCTAGTCTGATGGGAGCATGAAGAGTCAAAAACTACATGGGAAGGGGATGTAAGGATTGGAATGGACAGAATCACTTCAGCTGGAAGAGACCCTCAGGATCATCAAGCCAAACATAACCTAACTCTAGCACTGAACCATGTCCATAAGAACCTCATCTAAACGCCTTTTAAACCCCTCCAGGGATGGTGACTCTACCATTTCCCTGGGCAGCAAGGGAGATGTTTTCTCACCAAGACTTAAATCTAAATTCTCCCTCTATATCTCACAGCTGGTGGCAAGCTGAGGCATCACTGCAGCTCTACAGAGCAGAAGATTTGGGATTTGCACCAGCAGACAAGACCTCGCAGTCGCAGCCCTGGGCACCCTGCTTCCCCACTTCCTCCTGTGCTGCAGCAGATCATTGCTGAAGCAAGTCTTGCATTTCTGGCCTGTGCAACACTGAATACAAGAAACGTAACTCAACACATCATTATTAAAAGCAGCTAGTGCTGGCAATGATGTCATTGCACCTCCCCTGCCTGTCACATTTGCCTGTTACCTCTTTCTTTTCATACTTTGATCTCAAGCTTTTCAGGGCGGTTATTTGCTGCTGCGTATTTAACCTAACACACAGCACCTGAGCTCTCCAGGCAGCTCTGTAGCACAGCTATTAAATCCTATCGCCTTGTGTACACACACTCTGAGCGCTCAGCCACACACCTGGAGGAGCCGACACTCCCTAGTTACCAAAAAGCTGAAAAGGGACCTTTAAAAGCCACAGCACTCAGTTATTTCGCTCACATTTTAAAATAAGAACACAGCATATATACTGAAAGCAGCCTTGTAGGATGTAGGTGGTGAGATTTGGTGCGGCACCACACAGGCGAATTGCACAGCAGAGTAACACCTCGTCCAAACGGGTAACAACCCCCGCCCGGCACAAAGAACGCACTGCCGCCTGTTTGCAGCCCCGTTTGCTGGAGCTGTGGCAGCCCTTGAGCTCACGCTGGGGATGCGGGTCTGGATGCTCCCGGAGTCTCGCTCCAGAGCAGGGTTCCCCTCAGATGACAGCTTTGCTCATCACAGCGCTGCCTGGCACACGCTGCGCTGTGGAAAACAGCTCCGGCAGCCCCAGGACCAGCAGAGACGCGGCGGGTGCGCGGTGGCTCCGCTCGCCGGCGGGGCTGCCGCGCTCTACCAGGCACCGAGCACCGGACAAGCGCGCCCGGCAGGAGAGGGCGGCCGGTTCCGCAGGCAGCGCGCAGCTCTGCCCGGCAGCAGAAGTTCGCACATAAGCGTCCTCCAGGTAAAAGATCCCTCCGAAAAAAAAAAAACAAAACAAAACAAAAAAACGGACAGCAAGAACCCCGCTCAGCCAGCAGATTTCCATGGCAGGGACGTAACCGCAGACTCCGTTTTAACCCGGAGCGGCCCCCGAAGCGCGGAACCCGGCGGCCGCCGTCACCGAGCGGCCGGCAGCCCCGCAGCCGGGACAGAGCAGCTCCCCGCGGGAGAGCGGGCAGAGCGCACCCGGCTCCGCAGGTCCCGCAGCCGCACAGCGACCTCCCCGCGCTCCCCTCCCGGGCTGCTGCAGCCGTGTCGCCCCGCACCCGAACAGCCCCCGGGCACGGCAAACCGCCACCCTCAGGGCACCGGCGAGCCCCGGGAGGGAACGGCCAGCAAGCCACGGGGCCCGGCGGTCTCACCTGGCACAGGGCTCTCGGGCACCCACTTTGCTCCGGGCTGCAGCACCTGGAAGGCGGCGCGGACCGAGCGGCAGGCGGCTTCCCCCGCCGGCTGCGCACTCCGCGGAGCACCGAGCAGCGCGGCCAGCAACAGCAGCAGCGCTCCGCCGCTCCCCGACATCCTCCCGGGGCACCGGGGCGCTCCTCTACACCCCACCGGCAGGCATCCCCCCGCGGGCCGGCTCTCACCGGGACCGGCTGCTGCGCACCGGAGCTCAGCTCCGGGACCGGGACGGGCTCCGCGCGCACCGCCCCAGCCCGCCCCGCCGCGCGCCCATTGGCCCCCGCCCGAGCCGGCCCTTGAGCTGATTGGTGCCCGCTCCGGTACCGGCAAACTTGCCCAGCGCGCGGCACCGCCCCGGCGCTCATTGGCTCCGCGGCGCGCGCGGGAGGCTGCCCCACCCTGCCCCGCCCGGCGCGCGCCCCACCTGCCGCACGAACAGTCCCGCGCTGCGGCCCCGTGCACGCGCTGGGGTGTGGCCCCCGTGCACGCGCTGGGGTGTGGCCCCGTGCACGCGCTGGGGTGTGGCCCCGTGCACGCGCTGGGGTGTGGCCCCGCCGCTGGCAGCAGCTGCTCCGCGTTCGCGCGGGCCTGGGACAGCAGCGCTGCAGGGCCACGCGGGTCCGGGTGTCGCTCGGGCGCTTCCCCCGGTGCTGTCTGTGCCCCCCGGGCCGGTGCCGCGCGTGTGTCTGGCGTGGGGTGCAGAGGCTGCGCGGCCTCTGGTTCGCACGTACACGTGGAGCGCGAGCTCTTTGTGCTGTGCCGGGAATAACTAAACCATCTCTTGAGCCCCCGCTGTCCGCAGCGTGAGCTGTGGGGAAGAGCTTAGTCCCACCGCAGCCACCCCCATTCCCACCGGACCGACAGCCCGGGGTGTCCCTGGGTGGGTGCTGGGCGAGTTATCCGAGGGGCTCCGCTGGGATCCGGCAGCCGTGCCTGCGCAGGCTGGATTGCTCCACCAAGGCCAGTTCCCCACCAGTTTCCAGCCCTCACTCACCAAGATGAACCCCCACAGGGACCCCCAGGCCTGGCAGACCCTGCATGCCCCAGCCACAGGGACCCTCGGTGCAGAAACAGCTGCATCCAGGACAGCCCCGCTCTGTCCCACCAGTAAAAAACCCAAAATACCAGCAAGGAGGGCTCACCTGGAAGGGGCCCCTGCAGCTCGTTGCTTGGCAAGGAGCTGTATAAAAAGAGAAGCAAGCAGGGTGGAGTGAAGGAAAGCTTCGTTTAAAAAGCAAGGGCCACATACAAAAAATTGCCAAATGGTGTTTGCCCAGTCTGTCTCCCCACTGCTCACCCCCAGTGCTGCTTCTGCAGGGCAAAACAGTGAGGGAGCAAGCTTCAGCAGAAACACACAAAAAAAATCTGGTTTAAATTTCTAGTGCAAGCACAGGATCAAATTATCGCTAATGGCTTGCTACCAGCTCTTTTCCACTCTGAAATTTTGAAGAGGGATGAAAAATGGAAGTCCAGCCTGTGTGTTTGTTCTAAGAAAATGCCTGCCAGGGAGACATTGTTAAAATATATTATGGATATGAGACTAATAAGCTGGAATGTGCGACACGTCTTGTTGGCTAATGGATTGTCGGAGCCTGTTGCTGTCCGCAGACTGCACTATTTATTATACATTTATTGTGTCTAGTAAGCACGGCTGACAAAACTCGCATTAACCGGGCAGCAAAAAGTCCTGCTTTGCAGGAATTTGGAAACTTCATTTTGCTGAGGGGAGCAGGTGCTCCACAGTGCAGAGCCAGCGTGCGCCCCGTGATGTGGCTGAGGATTCATCCTTCACACATTTTCATTTCTCCCGGTTCCTTACATGAAAGACCATGACATGTGCTTCAGCCCATGTGAGCCGAGTCGTGCTAGATAGTTCATATATCTTTTCTGCATCTTCTTCATCGACTTGGTGATGGATTTGTTATGTTTATGCAACAGTTTGTGTTTTGGGTACAGTATTGCTTTAGGTTAGAAATCAATTGGGCTGAACTGCAGAATACAAAGGCTGGTATTTGAAGCACTCCTTTATATACACTATTGCAATCTATATTATGTTTATGGTCTGAATTACAGTTGTCTAAAAGGCATTCGAGCATACCCTGTGTTCATCTTCAAACCTGCTGCGTGTATTTCATTAAGTACAGGAGGCTTTTACTGTTCCAGGTAAGTACACGGATACTGTCAAGCATGCCATTATAGCAAAGAATTACATACAGCGCCAAATAGGCGGCATTTAGGTATCTCTGCTAAGATGAGGGAATGCTTTAAGATTTCAAACCAAATTAGAAAACAACATTACTGCCCTTTACTGCATCTGGCTTCACAGTGGGATCTGTCATTATCTTGACAATGACTCCCTGCAAAAATGAAGTTTATCAACAAGGAGCTATGTCAGAAGCCAGTTCCTGAGCCCAAAGGGCACTCTCCACGCCATGGCTGCAGAGGCATTCTCTGGGTGACAATAGCAGACACTCCCACGTCCATCAGGACCACAACAGCCCAAAGAAGGTCTAAAGCAATTTTCCTGAGCGCCGCACATCCACGTGTCTTGTCCTTTTAATGTCCAAGGGGAGCCACTGCAGGTTTGTCCCAGAGGAAAAAGCAGACGACTTGCTCCAAGATCAGAGGCAAAGTCACTGGGTTACTTGTCTGCCAGCAGATGTAGTAAGAGCCAAGTCGTTGTCTCATATCCAGGATGATAATTTCCTTTGTTACAACTGCTCATACCATAAAAATTTCACTTAATCATCCACCTGCCTCAAGCCTGTAAGTAATGAGAGGCAGGATCGCGTGTAGCTGATTTTATCAAATGCTCTTATGAAGTTCTCCACTGGGAAAACCCTGAATCAATTAAAACGCCAAGGAGACATGTAGGAGAGGGATTCATACTCCCTAGTAGACACTCACCAGGCTATCAACACATTTCACTTGCTCTTCCTCTATGGAAGGGATGGGCGAGCTCCACGGGGACGAGGTGAGCTGAGCCGTGCCCATAGCAGAGGAAATCACCGTGGGGCAGGGGAGAAAAGAGAAAACCTCGAGCATCTGTTGACACATGTCCATGCTTTAGCAAATACCTGTCAGCCTGCATGGGCATGTTCTGGCCTGGCTTTCTCATCCCTGCTGTGATCACGCTGTGCTGACCATGGCCCAGCTGCACGGCTTGAGATCTTGCATGTCCTGTTGAAACCAAGAGCTGCACGTAATGATGGCTTCTCCCTGTCAAAATGACCCTTTCCATCTTATCCTGCATCCTGCAGAAGCTGCGTTTGTAGGGTTTAATAACTACTTGTGGAGGAGGAGAAGGGAGAAGCTCTTCGCTATAAAACACTACTCACACGCTGTTTGATGGAAAAAAGAAAAGTGCATTTGCCATGGGGCACTGGGAGAGATGATGGATTGCCAGGTAGCAAACATCCCTCCCCTCCTTGGCAGGATGTTGTATTCCATGTGCCATACAGGAATGCTGATAGATTCATAAAGCATTAGCCTTTTCCTCACCCCAAAAAGCAGTGGCTGATAAATCACTAGCTCTCTGGAGTTTGTTGGGAGCAGATCAAACAGCAGAAGCAGCGAAGCCTTCAGAGAGATGCATCACTTCAGGACACTGCAGATGCCAATAGAGCTGTACATCAAGAATACCTGGACAGACCACTTTACCTCTCCAAAAATGAAATACCTCAGAACTGGAGTTTTTTTGCAAGTATGTACCAGTTTCAGTCACACTCACATCAGAAATGCCTCCCAGAGCCCTGGAAAATCTCTGCACTCCAGTCTTGGGGATTTCGCCTTTGTTTACAAGATTTTGAAAATCTTCTCTCCCACTATGGGACAGAAAACTTTCTGAAATTGTAGAATATTTCAAGGGACAAAATCCCAGCCAGACCCAAACTTTTCCAAACTATCTCTTAACTGTAGATAAGCCACAAGTTTTGCAGGGGGCAGCTAGATTTACAGCTAATTATCCAGTTATTGGTAAAACTAGAAATGAACTGACACAGAAGATGTGGCTCAAAAGCTTTTCCACACCCCCCCCCATCTCTGGAGGACCCAAAACACATTATGAAAGGACGAAAGCTGCAGCATGTTGGAGTTTGGGGCATGCTGGTCATGGGACGCAGCCGTCTGGGAGGGAGGATGTTTGTAGCGCTCCTCACCACTGCCCCAGTTGCAATTCCCATCTCTTCTGCAGCTCACAGTGAGCAAGGCTGAGCGCTGGCAGACCCATCTCCGAGGGCTCCCGGGCAGAAGAGAATCACCTGAGATGAATCAAAGCAGAAGAAATGGGAGAAAACTCTTCACTGTGCACTGCTGCCTCTGCTGGGAGCACAGGGCAGACATTTCTCAAGCTGATATTTTCATTTATCATGATCCCAATGACTAATCAGCTGAAGAGATGCTGCCAGAAGACAGCCCAGAAGGGATCAACCCAGAGCATACACCTACGAAAATGAAGTGCTGCCAACAATTACCAGCCTGGGGCTGTCAGGCCACGGGCATCCCGCTCGTGCGGGAGCTGGGATGTAAAATTACTGGGCACTGCTGTGAGCCAGCCCTGCACAGAGCCAGCAGACTGACAGCTTCAGCGCAGGCATGGGGAGCACTGGGGGTTTAACCCCGGAGAGATGCTGCACTCCCGCTTCCCCACAGCAGCACAGGCTCCGCAGCACAGAGTGAGCTCCGCAAGCAGCCGAAGCAACAGACGACGTGGCGCCCGGTGCATGCTCTAAGTGCAAAGCAAGGCTGGATCTTTGCGGACCAGTAAGAGTTATGTGGCTGCACACACTCCCAAAGTCCTGCTGTAAGATGCAAAGAGCACACAAGCTTTGAGGTGGGATTTACAGCAGAACCAATAGAAGTTATATTGAATATATAAATTGCTCCCACTCCAAAGGAGGCCACGACGTATTCAAGTGCCTTTCCAGGAGTACTTTTTTCCTGTGCAGTGGCACCACATAAAACCTGATTTATGCCTTATTAAATTATTTTAATGCTTAATATTACATGCAAAAACTCTGTGAAGAGATATATTAGCTGAGTATTTCTGCTAGGCTCATGCAGAAGCTGTCTCCAATCGCATGGTAATGAGGCTCTTCCAAAGGTATCAGAAGCATTAGACTGCTCCTCAAACACTACTTTGTGGGTAGATGAGCAGGTGAGTGACTCAGTGGCAACTTTTATATGCCATAATTCATTAAATTTTAGGGACACAGCATTCCTCTTCCTCACCAACACAGATCAGGAGTCATTGCTGGAGCCAGTGTATTTGGAGCAGCCCCAGCGAGCATTGAGTCCCAGCCGGGGAGGAGACCTTGGGACAAAGCAATATCAAGCAGCACGAAGAGCCTCCATCAGTGACAGGAGAGCTCTGTGGCCAGCGATGGGCTCCCGCAGTGGCCAGCCACAGTGCAGCAGGAGGGACAACATCTCTGCTACTTGCTGTGTTCCCCCCACAGCACCTTCTTCTCTCTCCCTCCTTTTTGGGCTTCCCCCTCTTTTCTTTGTTATGAAGGAAGGTCATTGCACACGATGGCATGGAGGAAAAGCTGCCCAGGTGGGGGTCTCACAAGCCATGCAGAGGTGTCCCTTGCCATCATCAGCTCCTCCGTCCTTTGACCCTGCTCCAGCCCATCGCACTGGGAGACCGCAACCTTGCCATGATGAGTATTTTTCAGCTGCATTCATGGCCTGACCCTCCCAGAGGTGACGCCAGCCGCAGCTACACAAGAAGCTGAGTGAGTTTCCCTCCTGCTCAGACAGGCTCGGAGTTCAGCACGTGTTGAGCTTCTCTTTATTAACATCCTCACTTGCATCTGCAAGGGTACGAAGAGGTCTCGAAGGGCTTTGTCATTAAGATTGCATTCTTCTCGCGCAAGCCAAATAATCTAATAATAAAATAAATAAAGATTTAATACTTACACACTTGAAGGCATTTCCCAAACAACAACTAATTATCCTGCTGGATACTTAGCCAGGTTTCACCCCTCTGCAGAGGAGGGCAGCATATCGACAGAAGGGAAGTTTTCTTTTAAAAGGAGCCTCAGTAGACATCCACGTTTGTCTCATTTCCAGTCAGTTAGAATAATGAACCACCTTACATAGAGAGATTTATTTTGTTTTTAAATGCTAAATCATTCCTGCGCATAACATGTAAATGTCAGGGCTCTCAAAGAGCTCTTTGGGGGGTTGGAGTTTTGTTTATATTCTTACTATTAAACATTAAGCAGAAATTGAGAAGCAGGTAAATGTGAAGCAGAGGTAGTTTCTTCTGACTCCCCCTAGCCCTTTGAATAAGACTGAAAAGCCCACACCTGACATGTGGTGTCTTAAGTAGAAATTCTCCTCAAATGCAGAAATCTTTCTGTGTGTGCATGTTTCAGGGACAGGATGGGAAGGAAAGGGAGAGCAAGCTGCTGTGCTTCACCCCTGATCCATGTTTTTATTTGAGTGGAGGACACTTCAAAGGTTTTCCAGAAACTCAGGGATTAGTGCAATTAGGTCAAAATTCCACTCTAATGAAGAAGGAATAAAGCTGTTGACAAATGACTCCAGAAGGCTTGGCCAGCAATGGAGAAAACAAATAGAAATAAGCCCAAGCTTGTTATTTTTAGTGATTTGGGGTTGTTCAAATCAGCTTCGTGGTACCGGGGAAGTGGGGGACCCAACCGGGCAGCACTTGGAGCTGGTACAGCCCAAACATGGGAGCCAGAGCTTTGAAATTTGGGCAGAAGAGCTGCTGGGACCAAGGCACTGCTTGGTGGCATCTCCAGAGCAACCCAAGCGCAAGTGGCATTTTAGGACTTCATTTTAACCTCAGTCTAAGTGCAAGCATTTAGAAAGAAAAGTGACCGCGATGTATTATTCAATGGGCTGTTTTAGGAAAAACTGAATAATTTAAACAATACATGCTTAGAGCCAAGTGACTTTTCCTCCCTGTGCCCCCCTTTCTCTCGCTGCACCTTCTCCGAGGGCAGCAGCAAAGTCCTGCTGATCTCAGCAGCATGGAGCAGGCAGAACTCAGGTCTCACCCACGGCCCTTCAGGGATTTGTCCCCATTTGTGACCTGGGCAAGAGTAAGCAGGAAGATCATGGGGAGAAAGAGGTTTGGCTCTGATAGGAACTGCTGGCACAAGTGAGAAGTGGTGAGTGTTTTACTGACCTATCCCAATGCCGTCAGTGACCAGGATTTAGTACTCACAGGATGAGCATGGGTGGCTTTGGTTTAGCTTCCCCTGGAAAGCAAGACCTCGATTCAAGGAGAAAGTGCATTCAGTTTAAGAGCAAGATATTTTAGCATACAAAGCATTGAACCAATACCAACGTCCTCTGCCCATGCAAGCATCTTGCAAATGCATGAAAGGTTCACTTTTTCCTGCAGATTTTCTGCAACACGACACGTTACCAAGTGCCGAGGGAACACAGAGCAATTCTCACTCACAGGACATGGTGCTAAACAGAAATCCTGCCACAGAGAGGTCCCGGCTCCCCTGCGAGCACAGCGCTAACGCCCAGCAAACAGCCCAGCAGCATCTGCCCCCCTGGGACCCGCTCAACAAAACCACCAAACACCAAACTACAGAGCGATGCCGCTAAAAGCAGGTCTGTGTGCACACCCCTAGCTGAACGCGGGCAGGAGCCTTACAGGTGAAAAACTTCAGGACAAAAGGTGTTAGTGATAGTCTTGCATAAGCATATTAAGCATCAGCCCTGCAGCGTTACAGAAGGGAAGACGTGCAAGCAGAGGTGAACATTTAAGTGTTGGGATTTAGGGTGCAGCAGCTCCATCTCAAATGCCCTCAGACCAGCCGGCCTTGGGAGATCCTTCACCGCCTTGCTCCCACCGCTCTCCATTGGCAACATTGGGGTAATGGTTTTTCTCTGCAGGGGCAGCAAGGAGATAAATTCATAAGTGGGCTGAAAAGGATCAGGAATCACAGTGGCAAGGTCACCCTCACACCCACCGTGGTGACAGCACAAATGGACCCTGCGAGAGATGTCCCTGCATCTTCCCAGGATTAGCATCGATTTAATACCACTGAGAAACTGCAGCATTTAGCAACTTCTGACAATTATGAAGATGTTCAGGTTCATACCTTGGAAAAAAGCTTTCACAAAGTTGTTAATGGGAAAGCAGATAATTCCCACTGGCTTTGCTTAGATTGTGCCTGCAACACCAGAAATCTTTGTGGTCCTGGGAACATGAAGACGCCGCCTTCATTTCCAAATGGATTTCCACATTTATTAGATGTTCCTGATAGAAATGTATGAGTCAGACAGATCCAATTAGTTCACCTAATAGTCTTGCATGATGAGATTGGCCTAAACGTCTGAGCACAGGATTTTGCACAAATGAAAGAGTATTCCCATAAAATTGAAAATGTAATTTAGCAATTTGGAAAAAAAAAAATCTACAATCTTTTGAGAAAACTAATAGCTTTTTATTGTGTAATATAAGCTCACCTATCTAGTGTGGAAAAAACATATAAGGCATTAAAGAGACAACCCTACCACTAAATGTAATAATAATAAAACCTCAAATTATTTCTTATTACCCATCTTTGTTCATTTTCAGACTCTCCAGAAATAGGGGCTCCATATGCTTCTGACTGATAATCTCAACAATTCCTCATACAGTTGAAAGTAACACACTCCCTGCAAGCTGCCACCCTCCAGAAAAGGGACATTTTCTGCTTTATAATTTAAAAAGCAGCCCCAGGACCCAGATCAAGGCAGGTGTGCACTGGTTGAGCCACAACTGATTTCATGGTGTTGTTGGGCTGAGACCAGCTGAGGTGGTTTGTCTCTTTTCTGGAAGTATTTGTGATCACCTGAGGCTTTTTCTTGAGGAGACATTAATTCACAATCTCCAAGATCAGAAGCACTGGGTGGATTATCTCCTCTCCTGTACAACACAGCTTCAAATTGCCTCCTGTTGCCTCTGCCCCTTGCCCATCTGTATCGGTCTGGAGGCAATTTGAGCCAATTTGAAGATGTTACAAGATGGAGACCCCAGGGTTTGCCTGCCCCCTTCCTTCCCTTGGTGTGCCCTGCTCCAGGGCAGATCGCCCTGGCAGAAAATATTGCCTTTGCCTTGTAAGCTGCCGAGCCGTGGGCTACACACACCACACAGCAGCTAAAGCCATCAAGTAGGGCATTAACATCACCTGGATCTTTGGTCCCCCTAAATCATAGAAACACTTTGGTTGGAAGAGACTCTCATGATCATAAAATCCAACCATAACCTAACTCTGGCACTAAACCATGTCCCTAAGAACCTCATCTATATGTCTTTTAAACCCCTCCAGGGATGGTGACTCCACCACTGCCCTGGGCAGCCTGTTCCAATGCCTGACAGCCCTTTCCATTAAGAAATTTTTCCTAATATCCAATCTAAACCTCCCCTGGCACAACTTGAGGCCATTTCCCCTTGTCCCATCACTTGTTACTTGGGCAAATAGACCAACACCCTCCACGTTACAACCTCCTTTCAGGTAGCTGCAGACAGCGATAAGGTCTCCCCTCAGCATCCTTTTCTCAAGGCTAAACAGCCCTGGCAGCTTTGCCATCGGTGGGGCCACTTAAAGCCACCCAGCCTGGCTCGTCTGTCACCAGCACAGTGACGCCAGGGCCTGAGCGGTCAGAGCAGATGGGGGGCTGTATAAGAGACAAAACCCCTCCCCATCCCACCTCCTTGCCATGTCTCCCCCAGATCACTCACTGGCATTTATTCCTGGGCCAGGCTGCGGGACAAGATGCTCTGAAAAATATTCCACAGCTGAGCAAGGAAGACCTGGCATCTGATGAGATGGTTTGTGGTGCTCAGTATCAGAGGGCGAATGCTGAGTGTGTGGCGCTCATTTTGGCTCGGTGATACAGGGAGAGATTTACCTGAGCCCTCAACTGGAAAAAAAGTGCTTCAATAGCTGCTGAGAGCATGGGAAGGGGTTTCAGAGACACAGCTAGAGATCAAAACAATGTGAGCAGTGAAAGTAAGTGTAAAATTAAACACTGTGCCAGTGTTTCTGCACTGGATTTTGGATTATGGTTTGCTGCAAGTTAATTGTGTATCTGTCCTGTTTGGATCATCCCCCATCAGCTCTTGTTTTCCAAGAATGCTGCTTGTTTTCCAGGTAGCAACAACAGCAGAAATCCTAAAGTTGGTCCCACAATGTGCATAATTACTGATTTCAGAGAAATCCTACCCCTCCAGCTGCCCCGGTTGTAAAGGTTATAATAGCTAGAAAGGGAATTAATTAACCTAGGTAGCTCTCTAGTGCACACATGAACTCACCACTGCCCATTCACAAACCTGCTTAGAAATGCTGGCTCAGCAGGCAGGCAGGCTGCTATAAATGCAGCTGCAGATGGAATCTCTGAACATTTCAGTTGTCATTTTGAATGGGAATAACTTGACATTTATTTCTGGGACAATAGTGAAATGTCAACATCTGTGTGGAAACACAGAATAATGATTAAATTATCATTGTTTGCAGCTTTTAAGCGTGCAGTAGTGTAACAGCACACCAGGTCGCACTTGGACGAAACCATGCTGAGCTTCATGGTTTGAGTTAAAGGGAGCAACTGTCTGGGCAGGAGCACAGAAGGATCAGGCCCTGTGCTGGGCAGCTGTTATTTCAAGGATGGAGAGCCCATAGCTGCAGCTTGCCAGCTCAGGGATTGCCCAATCTATTAATACATCAACTGGATTGATACAGTCTATAAATGTGTCACTCACAGCCTTTCCAGAGGAAGAGTCTGTAACTACCACAAAGACCTCCGACCATCCCGTATGATTTGCAAGAGCTTCACTGTGATACAGTAGAACAAGCCAAGGCTAGCTTGGTATTTAATTCTAGGTCTTAAGTCTTTTACAAAGGTTTATTCAAGGATTTCACCTTTTGCTTCCTCTGATTACCAAGCAGGCTGGATGTCCTAACCCAAAAACTGTTGTGATCTTGGTTTGGCGTCTCCTAAGTGAAACGTCTCCCCATGTCACAAGGATATGATGATGGAGACAAGGTGAGACTCTACAGAAGCTGATGGAGCAGCTGGAAAGCGAGACTCTCCCGAGGCTCAGCACGCAGAGGGGGATCCCAGCAGGAGCTTTGCCATTCTGGGTTTCTCAACGCCATCAACAAGCAGCCAACAGCCTCAGGCAGACAGCGAACACAGCAGCCAAAAAACAGCCTGGGGGAAGAAAAAAAAAACAGAAAATAAAAAAAAAAGCAAATAACAGTGCCTTTTGAGCAAGACACCCAAACCCCTCCGCACCACGCAGTCCCAGCCCGGAGCAGGGCTGGGCAGCTCACCCCGTTTGCAGGACTGTGTCCGAGATGTGCCCGGGGCTCCCCCGTGTCCCCACAGCCCCGAGAGGCACCAACCCAGGCAGCAGCTCATCCGAGCAACTCAGCATCGACAGAACTTGGGAAATCGCTTCTAACCATCTCAGCTAAACCGAGCTGGAGCGCCATGGACCTGGCACTGAGGGAGTTTCTGAGCCATGCTCCATGAATCAGTGTGAGCACAGGCCAAATCCCCAAGTACTCAAGGACATAGGTACTATAGATTTTTTTGATCTGAAAGGAAGTTACTGCATTTAACCATTATGTGCAATGTTAAAAAATTATCACTACACCCAGTCATCAAAGGGGTGGCACATTAGCAATACTAGCCAGTTTGGCAAGCAATTAATGCACAAACTGCCCTGGTTTTCTCATCCCCATGGTGACCCTTTTGTGTACACGGGGTTGGATCCAGAAAAGTGCTGAGTTTTAAAATGTAGTTGTGGTGTTTTAAAGGTGAACTGAATTGCAGGAGAGCACTGCACAGCAGAGCCCGGTGCTTGGCATCAGGCTGAGCATCCCAAGCTCAGCCCACCGTTGGGCTGGTGCCAGACATGAGGAGCCCAGTGGCGGTCACCAAGGTTCCCAAACTAGCAAAAAGAAACTCAGGTTTTCTTCCCAAGTGCCAGAAGCCGATGGGGAAAAGCCTGTGTGTCCCGTTATCATACAGCCCACAGGAAGCGGGGGACAACCCCTGTGATGGGGACAACCTCTGCCAGAGACCAGCCCAAACACCCCACACAGCATCCGACAGCACTTCAGCTCCTGCGGCAACCATGGCAGCAGACCTGATACAGAACAACATAGTCTGATTTAATGTGGCTAAACCTGACTAAAACAGAGGTTAGTCCTCAGGGCTCCCGTGTTGGAAATGGAGCAGCAGAGCTGGGCTCGACAACAGCGCTTTGAGCCTTTAAACCTGCTCTCCCCAACCCAAATCCTGGCCCAGCTGAAGTCGGTGGTATTTTTCTCGTTGACGTTCAGCCCCTGCATTTTGCCAGAGGGACAGATTTCCCCGCAGAGCAGCTGGAAAGCTTTCCTCCACCTCTACTAACCTCATACAACTCTGCAAAGAGATTTGCTCCGGATTTCCTTGGATTTGAGCTTGGCATCGGATCAGAGACCCTGACATAGTGGCATCGAAGTACTGCAGGAAAGCAGCTCACAGGCCCAGTACCCAGAAACGGTGGAATTGTTGCTGTTATACCATAAATTCTGGGACTGATACAATACCAGCTGTAAGCCAGGTGCTAATACCCACCAAGTCTGGGGCTCTTTTTCTTCCGACCAGCTCATTTCTGTGCCTGCTGCTACATGATTACATACGGAGCAGAGGAATTAATTCACTGTGATAATGATTTTTCAAATTAGTGCTGCACGTTTTCTAGGTGATGAGGCGGCCAGGATTTAGGGGCAGAGGGAGCCTTCATTTGAAGACCTATTAATATTTTAACCCGTTACTATCATTAGCAGCCAAAAAGAGTGAAGAATTTCCTGGGCCAGCTCCAGTCCTGCCAGCAGTCACTGGTGACAAACCAGCCAAAGGATAACGCAACATTCGCCAGGTCCTGCTCCAGGTGCCAGGACCACCGAGGGACATGTCAGGATGTGACCAGAAATGGATTAAAGGCTTTATCTCAACAGATGATAACACCCCGCAGAACACCACCTTCTCTTTCCCCCTCATTAGTAGCACACAGAGGGGCTGTTTTTTCCAAATGAAATCCTTAAACTCCATGACCCATCAGCTGTTTACTCCTGTAAATCTGTGGGAGTGTGATAGCAGAGCAGAACAATCACTTTAAAAGATAAATAACTTCTCAGTCTCCACCAGGGCTGAGTGGCCGCATCCAGGCCTGGCAGGAGGACAAACTCAACACCTGCATCCCCGGCTGCTGCTCCACACTTGGACTCATCGTGAACAACCAAAGAAACCGCCTCCTTCTGTCCTGAAGTCCAACAGTTCAGCAGTAATTATTTATGTTACTCTGGATGGAGGGGGGAAAAAAAAAAACAAACAAAAAAGGCAGCTTTTTTAAAAAAAAAAGCAGGAGGAGAGCAGAAAGTTGTCAGTGGTCAGGGCACAGCAGCAATGCCACCCTCTCCCCAGTGGCACCAGCATCTCCCCAGCTCCAGCGGCCTCAATCCCCAGATTTAGTTGGTTCACATCATCAGTGTCATTGGCACAACCACAGAGAGACCCGGGCTCAAGGAGTTCAGATTAAGTGAGGACGAGCAATAGCGGGGAGATGGGGGAGTGCAGGCTGCTGTGGGTCTGCCCCATCCTCCACCTGTGACACAACGGTGTCCAGAGACACATTTCTCCCACAGAGCTGCAATAGCTCAACCAAATTGAAGACACTAATAAAACCTTTAAATGGAGCTGAGGTGTCCTCCCAAACATTTCACACAGTAGGACATGAAAAATTATTCGAGAGAGCAAGTAAATAGAAAGCATATCCAGGAAGAGCTGATCAGGACAATAGACTTTGATCTAAACCCAATGGTGGCTGCAGCTCTGCGGCACAGCCCCGGGGGCAGGCAGGATTGGGCAGCAGAAGCAGGATGGCACAAAGTCACAGCAAAGGATGGCCAGGGCTCCCAACACCAACATCTTCTCAGACAATTCCACCAGCAGCCACCACTGGGTTCCTTCTTTTGTTTTGTTTTGGGGTTTTTTTTGTGGTTTTTGTTTGTTTGTTTTCCAAGTGAAGTTTTGAAAAACCTGCAAAAAGCAATAGATTTGTTGGAGCCCTTGTTGAGCAGGACACAGCCACACCGGGGGCGTTTCCTATCACATCTCCTGACTGAATCGTTCTCAAGATAACTGCTAGGGACTTGTGTCTTATTGCAGTCACTATGATATTTTTGACATTTTAAGATTAACAATACCTGGTGGGCTTTTCCTCACCACATTTGCCATCACATTGCTCCACCACAGGGCTTGGGCTTTACCCTCATTTCTAGTTGTTCTGTCACTTCTAATAACACATTAACAGACATCTGCTACTCTGACACTGGACTGCAAGCAGGAGGATTTCCTCAAACGCATAAATCGCAGCCTGCCCACTCACCCTGTCTGCAGGAGCGAAGCGTTTTGTCAGCGCAACTGAAGAGGGGTTTGGAGAGGAACATCTCAGAGGACTTTCCCTGGAGCCACTCACGGGGTTGCCCCCACCCAGGTCACCCACCACAAAGCCTTCAGCATCCCCCTTTGACACCCCAAGTGTCCTTGCTTTGGTTTTAACTCCATGAGTCATAAAACCATGAGTATTGTTTTCTACACAGAGAAATCCACGTTGTTTTTTTTTTTTCTTAAAACCGTATATTCCTACTGCGTATTTGCTGTTACATTTCCATTAAAAAAAAAAAAAGGAGTTAAGGAGAGGAATAAACTTGAGTCAGAGGCAGCATTAAAAACTATCAGACTAACTCCAGTCAATTGTCTTCTCTAAAACCACTGGAAGCTGTGTTAACTTACACAGCCGTGAAGTTGCATGAGACTGTGGCAGTAAATCCCCGTGGGGCTGGGTGATAGAACCACGATGCTGCCAAGAGCATCCCAGCACTCGGGGGGGGGAGGTGGGTACCAGGGCGAGAAAACACCACTAACCTGCGGCTGGCACCGCAGCAGCATGATGAGAAAAGACATTTATTATGCAGAGCTAATGCCATTAGAGTAAATGGAGTTTGCCCAGGGGAATAACGAAGCAGTGAGATAGTTGCAGCAAACGCTGGAACGGTTCCCTTGGGAAACCGTAATGTTCAGATGGACTTTGCACACACAGGCTACGGGCACATTTGTCCTCGTCCACCGCAGCCCCTCGGACTGGGGGTGGAAACTGGAGGGGGCTGCACTGCCCAGCAATCCCCAGCAAGAGGGAGGTTTGTGCTGGAGATTATCAGCTGTGTGAGCTGCAGAGGATTTCTCGCTGTATTTTATTTAGAAACAGCCTGCCCTCACGTGGCGAATGGAAAACCAGGAGGCTGAAGATTTTGGACTAAAACTGTCCAGCAAATGCACCGGGGCAGGGAACAGGAACCAGGGCCAGGAGCCCTTCGGAGAAAAATCTCTCACAGTTTTTCCTCACACATTTTTGTGCCTATCTCCCTTCCCATCTGCGCAGCACCCTCTTCTCTTGCTGCCTTGGTGATTACCAGCTAGCCATGGGCAAGTGCCCCAGCGGAGCCCACGGGTGCCCAGCACAGCATCGGGGCTGCAGCACCCACTCCCACCGCTCAGCCGGGTCCCCCAAGTCCCAGCGTGGTCCCACAGCACTGGCGAGGGGGAAGCTGCACCAAGGCAAGTCGAGCCCTCAGCAGAGGCAGAGCCCTGTGGCTCCAGCATCCAAAATGAGGAAAAGCCCCCTTTGCATTCAGTTTACAAGCAGAACAATAAGTAGTTTTTCTTGAACAGCTCCAAGATAACACTTTCTGTGAGGGTGCAGGCTTGGCTTAGGAAGGCAATCCTGCTCACACCATGTATGGGAGTTCTGGACAGCCTCTTGGAGCAGCCTCAGCTTATCATCGAACCATTTTGGTTGGAAAAGACCTTTAAGATCAAGTCTGGTCATTACCCTAACACTGTCAAGTCCACCTCTAAACCATGTCCCTAAGAACCTCATCTACGTGTCTTTTAAACCCCTCCAGGGATGGTGACTCCACCACTGCCCTGGGCAGCCTGTTCCAATGCCAAACAACCCTTTCCATTAAGAAATTTTCCCTAATATCCAATCTAAACTTCCCCTGGCACAACTTGAGGCCATTTCCTCTCGTCCCATCATGACAGGGAATAAAAGCTTTACTCAGAATCAACATGATCCAGAATAAGTAAAACCAGCCCCAGTAACAGATCCAAGGAAGCCATATCTTCCCCACTCAACCAATTCTTTTTAAAATCAGTCATATGAATGAATCTTCCAAATCAGCACTGAGAAACCAGCCATGGTGCCAGGCCAGGCTGCGGTATTGAGGAGCAGAGCACACCAGCTGCATTTTGGCAGCCGGGACAGTAACAACAGGCAGTGGATGATGCTGCAGGGCCAGGAGCAAAATGGCCCATAGCCAGCCCCAAAATGAGCACCGGTACACGGCTGCAGCTCACAGCTCAGACATGATCCCTCGACACGCAAACAGGACCCAGCACGGTGGCTGCTATCCAGGGCTCGCAGGAACCCAAAACCCATTGATACAACGTACCTGCACTCACACCGACAGCTGCACACCTGCGGTGCCAACACCCCCAGCTTCCAATGGGACACGAGCAAAGTGGACCCGGTTCTGGTCGCCAAGAGCTTTTTAACAGCATGGAAAAAGCAGAACAGGATGGCAGAGCGGGAAGCTGAAGCGAGGCAAATCCCGCCCAACACAGGTGAGAAGTTTCTAACCCCAGGACCAGCTCCTGCCAAGACAGGAGGGTCCCCAAAGTCTTGCGCAGTCACTCCGAGCCACGCTGAGGGACAGGCTGCTGCCCGGCCGGGCACCGAGGGCTGATGTGGAACCACGGGGGAGGCACCTTCCCACTTTTTCCAAACTCCTTCATTTAACGATCCTGTTTGCAAAGCTCCTTGATTCCATTCAGCACAACCAAGCACCAACAACTTGCCCCCATCTCACCTGTGATGCTTCGCAGCCTCCACTGGGACACCGACCTGTGACAGCCCGTTAGAAAATTAGGGGGGAAATGCAATAAATGGCATCAGTCTAGATGGCGCTCATGTATTTTTTTATAGCCTGAAAAAGCAGCAGCAGCGGAGTTTCACCGTAACACCCGCGTTCTACCCCAGTCTCCGGCAGCAGCGGGTCCGATGGGCAACAATTTCCATGGGCACCCCAGGCAGAGCGGCTGCACGAGCAGGTCTAAGTCCACAGAGCAGGATGCTCACACAGGTCTAAGTCCACCTCTGAGGAGTTCGGAGACCTGCTAATCCCCGTCCGCACCAACAACCTTCCAGCAGCTGGAGCGTCAGCGTCACAACACAAACCGCCCGAGTGAGAAACTACCAAAGGCAGCCCTGCCCGCACTGGAGCAGAGGCTCTAATTCCATTTTATCTCCTTGTCATCACCTCCTAAAACAAGCCAGGCTCACGTTTTAGCTGGAGAGTGAGGCTTAACTGGGTAAAGAGAGATTTTTGGTATATAAAAATAATTCTGAGCAGGTCTGTTTACCACACTGCTGCCTCGGGAACGGCCCATCAGCAGAGCCGCGGCAGCGCAGCGCTCAGAGTGAACGCAATGGCATTTCGCTGCATTTACAGCACAGTAACTATACGGTAATTACAACTGCACAGGAGGGTGGCAAGGGCAAGCAACGCTCCTTCCCGTCCCCACCACTCACACGCAGGCTTGTCGGTGGAAGGACCACATTCTGCTGATACAGCCCTAACTCTGCTAAACTCATTTTCTTCGAAATGAAGCATAGTTTTTACAGCAAATAAGGCACTTACCATGAAGTCTGCACAAGACAGAAGGTGAGTAGCCATCTCGCATGCCTTTCTGCACTATAATCATAATAAAAAGAACTAAAACATTTTTAATCAGTTAAGCCCTGTTATATGCTGCTGTTGGATTGAAGGATAATGTTCAAACGCAGCATTCCTCAGCTATAGGACTGATTTATACGGTTTTTGTCATCATCATAAACATTTTGGATTAGTAGAAATCGCTCCTTTGAGCTAAACAAGGATTCGGGGTTTTGCATAAGCCAAAAGAGAGAGTGAAGACTATGATTTTTTTCCCCATCTTTCTGTATCCTTTTTACGCTATATCAACGCAAATGCAGATTTTTTTCATCAAACCAGAAAATTTCTGTCAATACAAAAGACCATTTTTAATAAAAAAGAAAACAAAATACAAAAGAAAGAATTAAGCCACCTCACCCTGCAGCGTCCTCAAGGGAACAGCGACGCCCAGGGAGCATCGTCAGGACAAACCTCCCATCTCCTGGGACTGGGCTTCCCCATCAGTCCCCAGTTCCTCCCCCATCCCCACCAGAAAGCTGAAAACTCAGCTACGAGCAGCACCAGCTTGTAGCTGAAGACCCATCACCAACAGCACAGGGGCACGGGCTGCGCCTTTCCAAGCCACTTCCAGGGATTTAAGCGCCCATCTCAGACCGCTAAACATTAACACAAGGGGACTTTCTAGAACCTGGTGCTACTTTGAAAATTGTATTTGTTAAAGCACTAACGAGCATCTGCACCGCTGCTGGGTACGGGAACGAGCGCTTTGGGCTTTGCTGCTAAGGAACAGAGTGGTCCAGCTTCAGAGGAGGGAAGGGGGCTGTGTTTTTAGGGCAGGAAGATCTTAATTTTCTTTTCATTGCTGCAATGAAGTTCTGGGCAGGCTGGCTGACAAAACGTGGCCTTTGAAGTCCCCGGAGATTTGTTACTTCTTTCAAGCTTCCAATCCATCCTGCCAGCCATTTGCTATTGCTGCAGGGTACCTACCGGGGAACCGGGCTTGGTCCCTCCACCAGCAGAGAACAGCACAAGGATGGCAACTTTGCACCAAAGAGCCCATTCCCATTTGAAAAAAAAAAAAAGCAACAAAAATCACTTTAGTCCAGCTCCACATCACCAGAGTAACAAAATGGTCATTTCCTCTTCTATGTGATTGTATATATACATATAATTACATGCAAAACCAGCATTGGTGATTTCCCCTTTAGTTCAGCACCACAATTCCCTACATCTGATAAAATCCTTTGATCCTTTGGCAAATGAAACGTAACCTTGGAAGCGACACTTCCAACGGGAAAGGTAATGAGCCAACTAACTGGTGACTTCTGCTCCAGCTGCAGCAGCTGGAACACTGACCACAGAAGTCCCGTAACTTACATAAGCAAGCAGATGAAAAAAGGCAAAGAGAACGAGGTGTGTTATTCTGGTGTATCTGGGGATTTGACACAGAAGTGCAGCTGGGGAGGAGACCGCGGATGGATGCAATTCGTAATCGCCTTTTCAGCCAGCGTCCCCAGGTTGAGAGCTGATTTGGATCTGGACAACGCTTCATTCAGTGACCAATATAAGCAAATTAGAAATACTTACACCCTTCTGTCAGCTATAATTTAAACCTATTAACATGTGGAAACAAAACCTGAATTTTATGGACACTGACTGTAATTACTTTGGACAAAGTAACTTGGGAGCAACCAGAGATGAAGGGCGGCGAGCACACAGGCTGTGCTGTGAAAGACACTCCAGTTAAAAATGCTTTACCTGGGCTTAGTGCACTGAATTGGACACGAACATGTTATTAAAAAAGAAAAAGACCACCACCAAAACACACCACCCTGAATACCACCAACAGCAGAAAATACTTTAAAAAGAAATGACAGTTGAGAAGAATTAAGAATTATTTTAACCAGCTGCCTCTAAGAGAAAAGGAAAGTGCCCACTGGATGCTTCGTGAGATAAACACTGATTACAGCTGGGAATAACCACAAGTTGATTAAATAACACAAAGTGTTGCGTGGCAGGAAGGAGACTGAAATAATATAAAATATTCCCACTCCATAAAAATAGCCCAGGCACTCCGATGTTAGAAGTCCTCTGAAGTTTCCAGAACGCGAGTTGTCTCTTTCCACAAGAAGCCCTCACGTCTGCGTGTGCTCGTACCTATTTATATACTTCCAGCAAAAAATTACCGGTGCCGACTCCTTTCTGACGTCCCACTCCCAGAAACAGCCCCTGCGACAGCTCCTGGAACAGCCTCAGCCCCTCGGCACCGCTGTGCAACAGCCGCACGGCTGCGACACTTCTCATGCATTACATTAAAAACCCCTCTGTTTAAAAAGCAGCACAGCAAACCCCGCACCGGCACCGTGACGCCGCAGCACACGCACAGCCGAGATTTCACCCCTTTCCCCCAGCAAAGCATCAACGCAGCGTCCAAACGCCCAGCCCTGCAGCCCCGGGGCTGCCCACCAGAGAAGGAGCAGTTGGTCGCAGACCAGCGCCCCGTGCTTTGTAGGGTGCAGAATGTCTTCACAAGGATGTTTTCTAACCTCTCACTTTTCTTTTGTCCCATCCCTGGTAGGTTGATTGCCCAGCAGGTACTTCAGGAGCTGAAACAATATCATGGGTGAGTGTGTGTGGGAGAGGGATGAGGGTGGGGAGGTCACGGCTCTGCCTGGGACCCATGGGGCGAGTGACACTTGGTCCCGTGAGGGAAAAATCCCCAAGGTACCAGAACATTTTTCCAGTAAAACTTGGGTAAAATTGCAAGCAGAAGTAGCATTTCACGTGCCTCTTCCGTAACTCTGAACGCATTCCCACCCCATCTTCAAAAATAAGCCTTGCTGCCGTGTGTCTGACGCCTTCTATCCCTCACTGTTTCACCAGCGCCCTGGAGAAGGGGCTGCAGAGGGGACCCCCAGACAGATGGGGGATCCCCCAGCTCTAGCTCCGCTAAGGGCAGGGGCAGGGTAAGTCACAAGGTACATCAGAAAAGCAAAATACCCTGTGGATTCCCCCCTCGCAGGGAGTTGGAGGCAAACTCCGCAGCTCCCAAAGCACAGCCCCCTCCACAGACGGGTACCCCACTGCCGAGCTCTGCTCACCCCAGCTCCGCATCCACCTTCACAGAGCTCAGATATCCAAAACACACAAAATCACCGTTCTTGGGTTGGTTTGCCTTGGGTTGGGTTTGTTTGTGGTTTTTTTTCTGAGCTTTTTTTTGGCCTCCTGGGGCTCCACCTGGTTATATGGGGCACCCAAAATGTTGGAAAGGGCACCTCCTGAAAAATCTCCCAAAGTGATGTTCTGGGCTTAAGACAAGGCAACTCCACACAGTGCTACTAGTATAAAGACAGGTTAGTTGTTACTTCAAAATTCAGGGTCAGCATTTTTAAATCTGTGAAAACGTAAGCCATGACATGGGGACCTGGGCAGCGTAAAACCGGCTGTAGGTTTGACACAAGGCTGGGTGGGATTCTGTAATGCATGCACACCAGTAGTTTATCCCCACGTGTGAGAGGAGAGGACAAGAGCTCAGAGACGGGACAGACACCTTGGTGGGAGATGCCCAGTGAATGAGAGCTCAGAGCTAACACTCTGCCCTCATGTGAAGCCCCTGCAGCCTCTAATCACACCATACTCCTCCTCACCTGCCTCAGAGATGCACTAAGGCAGGAACAGAGCACGTTTCACTTCCAAATCCTGCAATGCCGACACCCCTCAGGTTAACCCCTCCTCACCGTTTCACCAGCACCCTGGGGAAAAACAGCGCCTAAGTCCTGGCGATGCACCACCTGCCCACACTGTGCTGCAACACCGCAGCACAACAGTAAAACCAAACTACTATAGGTGTAGGAAGCACGCACAGGGCACTGGTCTACAGAAGCTGCTCCCAAGAGAGTGGAGGATTCTACTCCTCTTGATGGCAGAGCCAGTTTACAACTGCAGGAACACTCAGCTCGCTCCCGAATTTCAGCATGTTGAGCAGTGTCAGTAAATTCCACGCAAACCACCCAAACTGCAAGGCGCAGGCTTGTCACTCAGAACAGACTGTAGATACTCAGCAGCACAGCAAACACCTACGCTGTGAATAGCTAGCTTTCACTCGCAGGATCCAGCAATCCCTCTCGCTCTGATAACTCGAACACGCACCCTGTTCACCGCTGAGACCATCCGTCACCTGCCAGCAGCTCGGCTGGGTGGGATGGTTTTGGGTGCCCACCTCAAGCTCTGGCCCTACCACAGTGCTCAGAAGCCCTTGCTAGCAAGATGTCCTGGGACAACCACACCAGCACCATGCTGCACCAAACACCAGCTGTGCTGAGCACACCTGCCAGCAGCACCAAATCCCCTCCAGCACCAGCCCCATCAACACAGGCTTCGTTCACCCAAGAAAAACTACCTATAAGACCCCACACAAGAGCTGGGTACAGCTCCAGTATCAGCAATACAGAGCCAGGCTTGGAGCATCTCCCAAGAACGTGTTAACACAGCAGCAGACTTGGGTTTCATTCCCCATTTAACACAGCCTGATGGCTTCCACTTGGTTGGAGTACAGCGCACTACAGTAAATCACAGTTAGCACATACTGCAACCCATTTTGTCTCACTGTCAACAAGTGGTGAGGCCCTACACTTGGGCAACAAATTTCCATTTTGTTTGCACAAGGATTTGAAGTCCAGATTACAGCTCTCCAAAGCACAAGTGAGATTACAACTCAGATTAGATTCTGGGGTAGAAAACTCACCCAGAGCCACCAGCTGCAGGGAAGCTCTCGCAGGAGCTCTGCCGATGCACTTGAACTAAGCCGGGACTGCCCTGCTTGGTGTATTTTCTTCCCTGCCATGCACAACCACTTTCCGAAACAGGTCTGGGCACAGGACCCCGGGGACAGGACTGCATCAGGCACACACTGTGGTATTGGCCCAGCTGCATTGGCCACTACTCTAAGACAGACCAGCAAAAATGATCCGTTCAGGTCTCAAAATATTTCAGTTGGGGGAAGAAGGGTGGTGCAAAGTCGCTGGTGCTGCCCACTTAACCGAACCACATCTATTTGTACTGAGGCAACTACAGCGAGTGCAAGCTTTGGTTCTAGAGCAAGTCTCCGAACAGCTCTGCCACGTAACATGCGCGCAACCACTCAGTTTTAAGAGGGCAGAATTAAAAACAGCTGAAGTCTGAGCATCCAAACAACCCTCTGCACAAGACACTCAGGGATTCCCCTTCGGGGGCAGGCCACCCAAAAACCATTTTACACACTAGAGCAACACAGCAGCAGTCTCCACACAGCTCTCCCAGGTACACCATTGCTTGCCCACCCACAACACACAGCTCAGGTTCAGCTCCCTCCGCCACCCAACCCCACCGGTCACTCGGTCAAAGACTCTCCCAGCATCGATATCCAACAGAGCACAAAATTTCGAGCTGCTACATTCAGCTGGTGCAGCGGAGCCTCCGCTCCAGCCCCTGCTCCCACAGCAGAGCAGCTCACACCGTTCTGCCAGCCCCCGACGCCGGGACAAAGCCAGGTGTCCCCACTCCCAGGGGTGGCAGCTCAAGAGGAGCTCCAGCTCCACTCCCAACTTCAATGCTCACCAAGTCAAAGAGGAAAAAACCAACAAACAGAAAGGAGCAGGACTATTGCTGGAGGGCAAACGCTGAGCACTATCACTGGATAGTCCTTCTCCTGGGCTGGGGGAGAAACACCCCCCCTTCCCCACAAAGAGCCTCCTTCGAAGTAGCAGCAGCAAGAGGAAGTGTGTAGCAGATCTACCCCCTTCAAAATCAAGGGGGAGGAGGCAAGACAAGGCTGTAACCCACAAGCCAGCAAAAAAGGGTCCCCCTTATTTTCACTTGTCTACCACAACCACACTTTAGCAAGATACATTATTAAACACAAGATTTATTTTAAAATCTTTTTATTAGTATGTCCACCAGTCACTTACATGTTATTACAGAAACAAACTCCCAAAATGTCCTTCTTGGACCACTGCAACTCTTCCAGGTGTTGGGATTTGTTTTGGTTTGGTTTTTTTTGTCTTTTTAAATGGTAGACAAACCTTAGTATCTGGAGAAGTTTTCTTTCTTCCCATCCCTTGAAGCTGCGGAGTCACCAACAAGCTGTTGTACACATACTGCAGGCTCTGCTGTGAGAACTGGTTACTGACAAAAGCCATGTTGTCAGCGATGAAGGTCTTGCGGTTTACAGATGGATACCGTGCAATTTTTCTCCTACTAAACTAATCAAAATTGCATCGTGATCCACCCGACAACAGCAAAACAAAGCTTACCATACTGGCAAATTCGGGGCAGCGCAGCCTGAAGACAAGTCCTCATTTCCTCCACAGGCCGGGACAAGTGCAATACTCTACATACAGCTACAAGTAATGCAACAAATCCCCACCCATGGAGAAACCAGCGCAAGGCATCTTGAGATCTTCCATGGAAAAAGGGGGAGGGGGGGGAAAGGCACTTCAAACCCCATTATTCACCACAGATTCACCACCACCACAGTCAGTTTTGCATGGATTTGCACAGCAATTTTAGTAAGCTGGGATGCAAACCTGCAAAACTGACTGTAATTAGCACTGTCTTCTCCAGAAACTGTCACTAGCTGGGATGCACTTTATCTAGCAGTACTATAAGTGCCCACATTACAGTAGGTTCAATTCAAAGCTACCTGCACTATGAGCACTTTGATACTGCTAGGACAAAACTACTTCCCGAGCAATTGCCTTCAACGAACAAACGCTTTAACTAAAGTTATAATCGCTGAGCTAAAGCCAGATGGATGCATGGTGGGTTTTTTTGGGACGTGCAGGCAGCAGCTTGTGCCAGAAGGAGCATTTAGGGCAGTAGATTCTACGCTACTTCACTAACTGCACTAGATGCACCTTAACACAAGAACCATTTGTAAGGCAGCTCCAACACAGCAGAACAACAATCCTGGTTGTGTTCGTGACCCAGCACCGTCACTGAATCGCCACAGTAATGCCAGAAGTGCTTATACTGCAGTAGATCCTAAACTCTACCTGCACTGTAAGCACTTTTGCACAACTCAAGGCCCATCACCAGACAAACTCTTCCACTTAAAAGGTCTCCTTGTTGCAGAGTAGCTAAAGCATGGCAGAAGTGTCTTGAATGAAGCGCAGGAGCCAACAGTACCTGCCAAAAGAAAAGAGCAATATTAATGTTGCATAGCACAGATATGGATTTGCTACTCGATTTAGCAGAGATTTCCTTATTAAAAGTCTAGAGGCAGGAAAAGCTTCAGAGTTTTGAGAAGGCAGTTTGAGAGTGCACCAAACAAGGAAGAGTTTGCAGCTAATTTTCAGTCGAATTAAGGTGAAAACGGCTTCCTCCGGAGTTTTTAATTGGTAGTTAAAAAGCACCGTAATAGGTATCAAAACATCCCAGTTTCCTGCTCTCGTGCCTTTGATGCATTACTACAGCACGTGAGACACTTCACTTGACCTCTCTCCCGGAGCTTCACCGAGTATCTGGCATCACCAACCACCAAACATTTCCCCCCCACCACAAGCAGCGTAAGAAAAGTTCTGACACATGATCCCGCACCCTCCGCACCAGATAATGGAGTATCTGTACTCCAGATGATGCCGTTAACTGCAGAGCAGCACAAAAGCGACAGGCTCTTGTAGGAAGGGAGGGGAAAACATATATATAAATATCTATATACAGATATAAAAACAAATTTAAATTTCCCTCCGGAGCCACGCTGTCAAGCCCCAGTGTTACAAACCTGTGGAGGAGGGAAGGCTTTTGCCGGGGATGCCCAGGGAGAGCAGATGCTCGGGGAGGGGGGAGCAGAGACCCCCCCCACAAGTGGCTATTACAAAAGTTGAGCCGCTCCGGGTGTTCGCGGCGCGGGGCTCAGCGCGGGGTGAGGCTTTATCTCCCCCCGGGGCGGCGCGGCCGCCGTTATCTCCCCTGCACTGACCATCTGCTCGCGGGGGCGGGCGGGGGGACGGCTCGGCCGCGCTCGCCACGTGCAGGGCGCTCTCCCCGCCTCGCCGGGGCTGCAACCGGAGCATCCCCGGGGGCACCGGCAGGTTCCGAGCGGGCCCGGCACCCCGCGCCCCCCCCCCCGGCCCGGGCTCACCCCCCTTCCCCGCGAGGGGCTGCGGGGCCGCTCCGCCACGTGCTACCCGCCCCGTCCGGGGGGCGCGCGCTGCCGCCGCGGCGATTAAAGCGCAGGAACAAAGCACGGTGGGAAATGCAGTCCTCCATTCAAAGCCCCAAAAACGCGCCAAGCCTCCCGCCCGCCCCCCCAGCCCCGCCGCGCCGCCACCGGGAGGGAGCCGGCCCCCCCCCGCGCCCCCGGGGAAAGGGGAGCAGCGAGCCCCGCGCTAAGTTGCGCCGAGGGCGGCTCCGCGCGGCGGCGGGCGGCCCCTTTGTCCCGGCCCGACGGGGCAGCCCGGCTGCCTCCCGCCGCAGCTCCCCCCGCGCCGCCCCGACCCCGCTCCCCTCCCGCCCTCCCCCCCGGTCTTGCCTCACGCGCCGGGGGCCCGGCGGGCGCGGAGCGCGCGGCACACGGACGGCGGCTCCACCGAGCGCGTGGTCCGGCTCCCGCCCGCCCCCTCCGCGCGCCGGCGGGCGAGCGCGCGCGCACCCGCCCGCCCGCCGCCTCGCGGCCCGCCCCGCACTACAGGCCCCAGCGCGCCCCGCGCGGAGCGCATGCGCCCGGCAGCGCCCGCCGCCATGTGCTCGCTACGCGCGCGCCCCCCCCCCCCCTCCCCCCACGCACCGGCCGCGCGGGGGCGGCGCGGGACCCCCCCCAGGGCGGGCACGGGACGGGGTGGCGGGGCGGGGGGGACAGCATGGGGACCCCCTTTCCTTCTCCCATGCCCCGCAGCACCGCGGCCGCCCGGGGAGCCCCACGTTCCGGCCTCCCGCCGCGGCCACGTCCATTGTTGGTGCCGCGGGAACCGCCGGCCATGGGCGCGGGGCGGCGGGGGCAGCAGCCGCTGCGGGGTGCGGGGGGGCCGGGCGCGATGCGGAGGGGCTGCAGCGCGGGAGCCGCGGGCCCACGCGGGAGGCAGGGCGAGCCCCGCGCACTCCTACAGGTGGGTGGCGGCCGCCCGCGCCCCGCAAGGAGCTGCCGCCCCCCCCGGGCTGGGGGTCGGGGCTGCCCCCCGGTCGCAGCACCCCCGCCCCGGGCAATCCGCGCCGCCCGCACAGATTGCGGCGCAGCCGGCGGGAGCCGCGTGAGAGCGGGGGAAGGAAAAAGCGAAAAAAAAAATTAAAAGAAAAAAATAAAGACGATAAAATAATAAAAAGCGTGCAAAGGCGGGGAGCAGCCTCGGGGCAGCGCCGGCTTTGGGGAAGAGAAAGAAAAAAGAAGCGCGAAGGAAAGAGCGAGAAAATGGAAAGATAAACACGTTACCTTTGAGCCCGAGCAAAGCCCTGGAATAAAAAGGGTTTTACGAAAGTGGCGCGAAGACAATATCATGTGATCCCAGCCCAGGGCGTCTCCTTCCCGCACCGACCAGCCAAAAAAAAGAGAGAGGAATAAAGGGGGGAAAAAAGTACATCCGCTCCCTACGCCATTAGCATAATTAATTGTGTCCTGCAGCTGCAGCCGCGGTTCCCCGGCCAATGGCAGCCGCTGCCTCCCGCCCGGAGAGCGGGGATGGCCGGAGACCCGGGAGCGGCTGGGCGGCAGCGCCCCGCGCACGGCCGGGACCGCGCTGGCTGCGAGGCTCGGGGGCAGCACAGCGGGGACTGTTTGGGGGCGTCGTGTCCGCCCCGGGCCGGCAGCGCTGCTGGCGGGAGGCCCCGCGCCCCGAGGGGGCCCTGGCATGGCGGGGGGCAGCGCCGGCCCCGCTTCCTTCCCCGCGTGTAAAACACACACCAGCGTAGCACCCGCGCAGCCCCCCACGGGCCCTGCGTGGCCGTGGCCACTTCAGACCCCCCCCAGTGCGGCGCTGGGTGGAAACTTGAGGGTGTTTTGGGGTGAAGAAGCCGTGAGGTGATGTGGCGGTTGGGCTGGCCCGGCCTAGCGTGGCCTACACGGTGGCAGGCCCGGCCTGCGGTGCCACCCGGCTCCCGGTCCCTCCCGCCGTGTCCTTCCCACACCTGAACCCCCGCCGTGCACCCCGAGGGGGCTCAGGACACCTCAGCCCACCCCGAGGGGTCTCGATAGACACCGGGAGGCGTTGGGGACCCCCGGCCCTGCCACTCGCCCCAGCGGGGCGGCCAGGCTGCCTTGGCGGGCGGCCCTCGCAGGAATGCTAAAAATGTGCTAATTGTGCCCTGCCAGCAGTCGCGGTTCCTTAAGGATTAGAAGTAATCATCTTTAAAAAAAAAAAAAAAAAATCAATCGATAACGAACAGTTTGGCCCCACTTCTCCCTCGGCCACTCCACGCGGCAAAAATATACAAGGTGCCTCATTTAACCCTAATCATTGGGATCTGAAGTTAGAACAAAAAGGTCCCCATGGAAACGAGGGAGTAATCTATCAGTATTACGTTCGTTACACAACAAGAAAGGGGCTTTTTTCCCCCCCGCCTGTGTTTACTTCTGTTTAATTTATTTTTTAAAATTCTCCGGCCAAGTCCTTTCAGGTTTGAAGGGCGAGTTTTGCCGAGCTCCCAGACTTTCCTCCCTGCGTGCGTGCGTGAGGCCTAAAACAAAGCCACCATATCAAAGTGCTGCGCCAGCCAGACGGGAGGGCTCTCCGCAGGCACATCCACTGCGGAGCCTCTTCCATTATTTGTTCCAGAAACTGCAATTTGTTTTCTTCATTATCAGTGGAAATGCTCGGCCGGGTTGTCTTTTGCAAACTTTATGTTGTAGCGTCTCGGGGAGATACTGAATTTACTGACTCTTGAACTGGAGCTGCAGGGAGATTTTGTGTAATGGAGGACACGGTAAAATTTGAAATTTAGATTTTCTTTTGGTTAGGCAAAGTACCTTTCTGAAGTCTCGAGCTGCAAATGCTAAAAGAGAGCAAAATGCTCAACATTAAAGTCAATAATTTAGCGTGGGTGTGTAAATTTGTTATCAATGCCCCTGCGGAAATGGAAAAGTGAATTGACACAATTGAAAAATACAGGAGTGTCCCAGCAACTCATATAGACACAGCAGGATAGAAAACGTTCCCAAATTAAAGACAATTCATGTCTAACTCTGTAAAACAAAACTTTAAAAAACTTGTAGCAAACAAGAATGAAATGTGGCACGGTTCTAGAAAACTTTCTTTTTTACATTAAAAAAAATAATCAAATGCTTTGCATTGATTTTTTAAATTATTTAATATGAAAAGTATCATAAGTTATTAAAATCGTAAATATGAATAAAGTTATGTGAAAGCGTAGCAGCTTTTACTCAACGCACGCTGCAAATTGATTATCTCTTTTCTGGCAGGTCAGAAATAAATTAGTCTTTCAACAAAGAGAGCCTGAAAATGGTGAAATAAGTCTACATGAAGTGTTACACAGATAAGATTAAATGGTATTTTTACATCCTCCTGCTGACCTTTGACTTGTATTTTTGTGTATCTTGGAAGGGAGTCTTGGGGTCTGCAAACACATCAGTTGCTAAAAAAAGTGATGGTCAAAGAAAAAAGTGCCGTAATGTTTCTTTAATATTTTAAAGGGTATTGTCTTGCTGAAGCCTTCATCTGTGTGTTAGCTGGGCAGCGAGTCCTGCGCTGTGTTGACGGCCTTTTCAAACACCCGTGATTTATAGATTGTAAGGTGGCGCTTGTAAAACACGTTACTGACTGGGGGAAGGTTTTGTTCCAGGTCAGGAGGACCATTATGGAAACTAAACGAGATGCACAGAGATACAAAAAAAAAAAGTATTTTCCCCAAAAATCACATTCGGAATTTATTGTGAAATTTTCTAGCTCACTGTTTGCTTGTACCAAATACACAGAAACCTGGGTACTTTTTTCTGCAATGGAATCACACTGAGAAGATATTTCTGTTTCCTTCGTTGCACTTTTCTTGTCGGTGTTACAGATAATTCTGTTCTATCTCAGCTTGGTTACTGATTCTCTAATAACTATGTTCAAGAATTGCCTTGGACTGTCTCCTCCACTTCTCTTTCCTTCAAGAACCAGAACGATTGTCTGACCTTTTTCATGCTGGAGAAAGCACAGTGAGTTGTGCTGAACTACCCAGATGCATAAGATAAAAGAAATTAACACAAGAAACAAATAAGGGGGATGTATCTTTGTGAAACAGGAATTTATTTTTCAAAACAAACTATCCAAAGGTGCGTATCAGTTGCTCATGGAGAGATTTTGGTCAGATTAATAAAATCTAACTTATTTCTTAAAACTCTGGGCAGAGCTCAAAGTCTTAGGAAGAACAGCAGCATGAAATCAGTGCCCAAAAAATATTTTATAAGCAGGTCTGGGGTCTTTCAGACGTAATATTTTATACTTTTGGAAGAAAATGCTCAGAGAGATCAAGTCGTCTTAAAAAGAAACAAAAAAATTCAAAGGGCTATTTAAGAGAAAATACTTGAATCATTAGGTACAGAGTTATTCTGATCTCGCAGAGGCTGCTGATGTTTTCGGTGAGTGCTCCCACAGTTTTGCTAAATCTTTGCGGAGCTCAAGCCTTAAAAATCTGTCGTCATTTGTCTTCTGCACACTTTGGATGTTTCATGGAACTGTGTCATTTGCTGCAAAATTGTCTTTGTTTTAAAGCATTCCATTGGAAAATATGTCGAGTTAAAATGATTTTCCTCTTGTGAGGACAGAATAAAAATAGCTACTTTGAGATTACTAGTCAAATTTTTCCTCATTTTAATGAAAAATCTAAGTCGAGATTAGTTTTCTGAATAGTCTGTGTGTATTTGCACTTCTCCATGAAAAATGACTGATAAGAGAGTTTTTAGTACAAAATTTTTCACACTTTTGTCATTGTATTAGTAAAACATTTGGCACTGGCATTCACCTTTTAGTTTCTATTTATTCATTTGTAAAACTATTTAATATAGAAAAGATACAGATAAGCTGTGTTACTCTGCATTTTTGTTACGTGAAATGTGCTTATAAAACGCTAAGCCCTCCTAAATAAAACCAATCTACCTGTAAAATGAGAAACCAATGTTTACTGATGGCATGGACTTCGTGTCTGATTTTGATTTTTTAATATAATATTGATTGCTGTGATAAAGAATGTAATATTTGCCGTATCTCTGCTATGCTGTACAGGACTGCTGCATACTGATGTCTCAAACCTGTCTTTTGAAGAGCTCTTTGACAATTTCTTATAAACAAGTTTATTAAAACAAAATGTACAGAACGAAAGCTCTGTCATTTATTTTCTTAGTTTGGTAGCTCTGTAAAGATGCTAAATTCTGCATTTAGCTTTCTAATCCTTTTCATTTGCTTTGTACTTAATTTGTAGCAGGCTGAAGTGACATTTCTATGCAGTGATTTTATGCGATTTCTATAGGTTCTGCATCTGTGAGTTGCTTCGACTTCATTACCATGATGGGAAGTTAAATGCACTTCACAGTACGGAGTTCTTAATCTGTTTCTTTACAGATTCAGGTGGGTTAAATCCTGAAATCTGGATGTAAATTGTCTAATTGAAAGGGCAGTTACTTGCATGACTAAATGACCCATGTTTGCTCACAGAATAGCTGAGCTGCTCTATTAGAAATGCTTTGCATATTCACTTGTGCAGTAACGGGGTTTGCATTTGTTTCATGTCAAAATCAATTCTTTGAAGACCAGAGTTTTGAACACAAGTCCAGCTGGCCGTGGATTTTCTCTTTCAGATTCTCTAGGTGGGTTTATTCTTATTAAACACACCTGCAGACACACTATGCGTCCTTCTCCCATCGATCAGGGATTATACCTGCCCAAATTACTGCGATCAAGTCTCTGTGGTTTGGGATTTGTCTTCCTCATCAGAAGGTTTTTGTTATATTACAACTTTGTTGCTTCGTTTCAGTCCATAACTTTCCATAGACAAGCTTCCACTTTTGCTAAATATTACTGGTATTTCAATGAAGTTTCTTATTTGTATATAGAACATGACATTTTAATCCATGCATATATCCCTGCATATGAAATATGACATACAGTTTTCTATTATGTAACAGCACGTAACTTCCCCCATTGCAAAATTGCTTAGTAGATCTTTTTGCTCCACAGCTGGGAATCACAATATGTTGTGAGCTGTCTAGATTTTGTGTAAATCTTCTTATTTTTGTAAGGCTCCATATTGGCATCAGAGATAGAAAACTTTACACACAACGAGCCACATTTCTAAATAACGTGCTTAGGCCCTCAGAACTGTGTAAATAAGTTAAATGAGGGGTGTGTAAGTTTGCAATCCATGAAAGCTCTGTCTTGAGGAGCAGTAATTTTTCCATCCAAACAAGTTACAAAGGCGGCTACAGCGGGAATCCGATCCTACAAACGTTTTACTGACGTGCTGGGTCACTGGGACGCGAGCGATCGGCTCTTCAGCCCCGTCCCCGCGTGCGAGGGCAGGGGAGCGGCGGCCCCGTCCCGTCCCTGCGCGGACCTTTGGGTGCACGCTCAGCTTCTCCTTCAAGCCAGCAGAATGAAACAGGACTGGTTAAAACTTCTTCACTGTGCCTTAAGAATGTGCTCAACTCATTTCTAGATGAGACTTCTCCCTCCAAAATACACTTCCCTTACACCACGTGACGTTTTAGAAATGAGTCAATAAATTACTCTTTGACTACTGGTTACATATAAAATTAAAGTTTTTATGTTGAGCTCTGTTATTCTGTTACTATAGGGCGCGGTGCAGGATCACCTGTTTTTTTTTCTCTGCAATCTACAGGTTTTATCAGTGTTTGATGTCAGGACCACATGAGAAGACCCAGAGACCCAGAACTTGTCCTTGTGTTTGCATTACATCACGTGCTCTGTGTGTTGCTCTCTGTCCAAAAGTTCCATCTCAGGTAAAGGAACACATTTACCTTTCCCTGTTGATCAGCTTGTATGCACTCCAGGGGGTTGAGCAGATATTTGATTTTGAGAATTGCTTCTGACAAATAGACTCTAAAAAGAGGCAGGGGTATGGATATTTTTGCACGTAAGAAAACTGGCAGTGTGCACACGTACTGTTTCATCATGCACAGCTGAAAAAACAGCTGGTACTTTTTTTCCGACGTTGAATTCCGACGGTTACACGCAATAGGAAATGCTAGGATTCCCCTCTTTTTTTTTTCCAGTGCGCCGTCGACAGGAGCTCTCAGGTTGTTAAACGTACAAAACTCGCGCAGATGCAGGGCAGGGTCTATAACCCACCTGCAGCTGGCAGGATGCTCAGACTTCACAAGATCCCACCAGCACCGCAGCGTCCCTGACGGACTCTTCTTCTGCACATCAGATTGTTCTTCAGCAGCGCTGATGATCGTCATATCTTCAAGAGTGCCAGCTGCCCAAAAGCAGATGTCCTAGACAGAATCATCAGTGTATGTAACCAGTGTATGTATGTAATCATCAGAGTATGTACATAAATCAAATGTATGATTTATACATTCAAAATCCGGTCAATTAGGATGAGCTCCGCAGAGCAGGGTGGTGTGAAGTAGTTTTTACATCCATTTGGAGGAGGCATTTCATGATGCAGCTTGTAAAAGTTTCCATTCAGTGATTTCTCTTCCAAACATTTGTACAGGAGCCGGGTGTATCTCGGAGAGGCTGTTGCCTCTCGCAGTAGCATTTTGGAAATCCAGGGAAGAGCTGAGTTCACGGGGTAGTTACAACACATTGAGACCTCAGGCTGACTAAACACTACGGTCTCTACTCCAGCCTGCAGAGCAGCTCAGGATTAAAAGGGCATAAAACCAGCTTAAACCTGCTATCTGTTCCCAGAGCTATGGCTAGAGGCATAACACAGAATCTCACCTCTCATCCCCAGGCAATGCTTTTTCCCAGTGCAAGTATTGTGCGCCCTCCAGGTCCCTACTAAGAAAAATCAATGTATTAACAGTAATTTAACACATTTTTGGATGTGCATTCTTAATGGGAGATCCTGTTATCCCAAGCCCAAAATGTTCTGATAAAAAAGAAAAACGTAACAGGTGGCACGCAAACCTTAGCATGAGCATCATTCACCTCAGCACAGCGGGAAAATGTGCTTGCTTTGACTAATAAATTCACAGACCCAGCCTGATAATAAGGCTGAAGATGGATACCACGTGGAGTTCACACACAAAGATGGGGGGGGGGTTGGCAAAATTACTTTCCTTTCTAGGAGGGAAGCTCCATTCTGCATCCGAGTGCAGTAACAAAATGTGTAAGTGAGGAAAGGAGGTGGAATTCCCCCTCCAGAACTGCGAAAACCTCCAGAAAGCGGCTTTTCCCGGCTGCCCGCACCAGCCAGTGTGGCTCTGCCCCCCAGCTGCAAACGGGCTGAAGTACAACGCTGAGAAAAGGGATCCTGGACAACACGCACCCGCTTTAATAAGAGAGGGAGGGAGAGGGACATCTGGGGTGAAGCCTGAGGCTGAGCAGATGCCCCAGCCTGGAGCACAGGAGCTGGAAGTAGCTGGAGTTGTGTGCGCCGGCAGAGGACACACAGCAGCACCTGCGGTGGAGGTGGCTGTCCAGGATCCGATGGCAGTGCAGGATGCATCCCATGGCTGTCCAGGACCCAGTGGCAGTGCAGGATCCATCCCATGGCTGTCCAGGACCCAGTGGCAGTGCAGGATCCATCCCATGGCTGTCCAGGATCTGATGGCAGTGCAGGATCCATCCCATGGCAGTCCAGGATCCCATGGCAGTGCAGGATCCATCCCATGGCGGTCCAGGATCTGATGGCAGTGCAGGATCCATCCCATGGCTGTCCAGGACCCAATGGCAGCGCAGGATCCATCCCATGGCTGTCCAGGACCCAATGGCAGCACAGGATCCATCCCATGGCTGTCCAGGATCCCATGGCAGCGCAGGATCCATCCCATGGCAGTCCAGGATCCCATGGCAGCGCAGGATACGATGTCTGTCCAGCATCCATCCTGCACCACATATTTGCAGCACAGAAAAGCTCCTCTACAGGGCTGATAAGATCAGCTTCCAGCTGCGGCGATGTGCCAGCAGATGCAGTGTCCTCTGTCCTGCCAGTGCCACCTATCCTTCGCCTTCCAGCAGGACGGGATATGAGACCAGCTCCTGCTCCATCACATTTGCAAAAAATCATCCCTCCCGGCATAGTCCTTTTCTAGAACTTAAAGTTGTTGGCTTTGGAAAAACACCTGCTTCCCCATGTTTGCATGGATTTACTCCTACTGTATAAATAAACCTATTAAGTCTACTTTAAAAGCAATGCTTTTATGGGGTAATTTAATTAACCTGAATAGAACGTGGAATTGATGTGGATGAAAGGTAGTTTTTCATGTAAGTCCTGTGTCTCAGGACAGTGGGGTTTGTTAATGTTTAAGAACAGTTTACTGTGCAGCTCATGGCATTAAATTATTTTCTGGGTAAAGATGAGCCATATGCAACCAGCTGAGGCAAACTTGCAGTTTACATCACAGAGCTGTCAGCTTCGCAAAAATTAGTGAAAACATTCAGATTATTGTGATTCCGCCCTTGACACTCATTACATTATAACTTTCATAATGTTCCCCACCGTTTTTTTGCAAGAATAACAATTAAAAGTAAAGCCAATGTGTAGCAATTCTTGGAGAGAGTAATTCTAAAGAATTTACACTAAACTGAGTTAATAAATAATTCATCTGCTTCCTTAGTCCTCCTATTACATATGCACTTTTTTAACTCATAGAGAAAAATCATAGATTGTTTTCTTTAGATTTTCATGAAAATTATAAGCCAATTCTGCAAATGCCTGAACATCCAAGTAGCTTTATCTATGTGAGTAAAGTTGCTCGTGCGTGTAAATATTAGCAGGATGAGCCTTTACAAAGTACACATCCACTAAAAATATTGATATGTATAACTTTCCCTGTTCAATTAATCCTTGCCAGTCCTGGTTAAGCAAGAACGTGGCATTTGATGAGAACAATTCCTTCGTGTCATGTAAAATGGTGAAAGATTTGTTGAGTTCTGCCTCCTACAGGACTGAAATAGAAAAAGGTGAGTTTAGTACTACAGGCAGGACTCAATCCAAACACATACATTCTGCAGAGAGCTTTGTCATCATAGCTACACTCTTCTTTATTTCACAAAATACTACATTCTGATATTTGAATCTATCACAAATATTTTTTCTCCCATACAATCGTTAGAAGAAACTGAAGAGAATCAAGTCCAAAGTAATTGAAAAATGAAGGATCGTAATTCAAAATTTTAAAGCAAAATGCAAACGTGTAGCAAAATTCATTTACTGTCGATTCTTTAATGTTTAAAAACGGATTAATTGAAAAACTTGACAAAAAAAAATAGAAATGCACAAAATTTAAGGGCAAACAGCAAGAAAGCAGCAGCATGCTGGGGTTGCTTTGGGATCAGCGTGTGTTCTCATGTAAACTGAGACGCTTCCGAGATAGCGGCAGCAATCATTGTTAACGCTGGAATCATATCTGGCGGCGAGAAGGGAGTTGTAGGAGTTTTATGAGCTCTGCACGGGAGTGAAGCTGGAACTGAACTATCTATAGCGCAGAACGAGCTCGACGCAGTTTCAGCTCAGAAATGCTTTTTGAGGTACCTTGTGAGGAGGCGCCGGTCACGACCCGGGGCTGGAGCAGCCCCAGTCCCGAGATGTTCCTTTTCCTTGGGGCTTTGTTTACCATCGACTTAGACATTTTGTATTATTAAGAATCTGTGGCTTATGAGGACATTCTATTTATCTTACCAGTCTTTTTTGATGGAAATGCCTGAATTTTCTTGAAAACAGGGATTTTATTGTGGATTCTCGGTGCCCCTTGGAGAGGCTTATTTTTCTGGACAATAGTTTTCCTTAGTGTCACTACCCTTTTGATTTCCCAATGGTCACAGGCTCTCAAGGTCGTGCAAAGTGCATCCTTTTGTTATAGTGGACCTCGAATTTTGTATAAAAAGGCAGCAGAAAGATCTCTGATTTAAAGTGATTTAAAGTACATTTTCTGCCATGTACCTCTGTATTACATTTTGTCTGTTCTGATTTTTAAAACTGTGTCGTTCGGAAGATAAAAGGTTTAAAGGCAAATTAGACTGTGCTCAGTATACATATATTATTCCATTTACCACACATTCCCGCCTAAAACTGAAATGCAGATTCCGAAGCAGGATTTTCCATATCAACCTCTGTATAATTTAAAACATTCAATGTATCAGGGATGCTGTACCTTACGCATATTGCAATGTAAAGCATTAAAACAATGTGCCTTGCTATTTTGTTTCTTTGGATTTACCTTGGCTTTTCCTTTCCTTTCTAAATCCCTCTTTTCCTTATGTCCTATTGTCTGACATTCCTCCTGAGGAGTTTCCAAACGTGAGTGACCGCAGTGGCATCGCTGCATTTCGTGCCGGTGCTTTGCTTGCCTGGAAGGTAAATAGCTCCTCTCTGTACTCACCAGAAAGCACAAAACTTCATGAAGACTGAAGATTCAGTGAGAATAATATGAGTTCTAACGTGATTTTTTTTCCTTAAGATTTGCCTGTGTTTGTAATCTCCTTTTGACCTCCGTTGTGGTTAAATGTGAACTAAATATCAACCATTAAGAATGTTTCAGTTCTTTACTTTTTGTTACAAGATTACACAGAATCCCATATAAATTTATTCTCTGCTTTGTAGAAAATATATTAAATCACTTCCCAGAGTGTTTGAAAACACGAGGAGGAGTAAGTACAGTTTGGCTTCAAGTTGTTGTGGGTGCATGAGGAGCCTCAGGGCTCAAGAGGTCACTTGTAGGTTTGGGCTTTTTACAGGGTTTTCCGAATGCCTGTGGGGCCAAGGGGCTTTTGTTCTGCTGCTTCTTCCAGCTTTTGCATAAGCAGTTTGAAAAGTCTCTTATCACGTATCCTCACTACAGGATCCACAACCCAAAATCATCATTACAAAAATAACATGCATTAGCAACTTAAATTTTTTTGCTTTCAGGACAGATTAATTGTTCTTTTAAAAAGCAATTAGATGACATGTTTCTGCAGAGATGACCAACAGTTGCAACATAAAATGTATCGGTAATCTTCCCCCACAAACAAATTCTCACTTAAATAATTTAAAATTATACACTTTTAAATTATCTTTAAAACAAATACTTCTCCCCTTTCCTGACATAAACGAGACTCTTCAAGCTACAGCCTTTCAAACAGTTTTTTTTCCTCCAAATATGCTCTTGCTTACCTTTTTGTGAAAGTCTTTAGCAATAAATGAGAAAAATCAGTTGATTTCAGTTCTGCTGACAAGTGGCTTCTGACCATTTTCATTGTCTAAATTTGCTCCACTAGAGCAGCACTTTAACTTTGCTCTGCAAATCTCCAAGCAACGTTTATACACCAAAAAAGGCATTTTAAATGCATATTTTAGCTGTAAACATTTTTAATAACCAGTTTTATTAGAAGAAAGTTTAATTCTAATGTTTTGCATAAATTGCCAGGCAGTGCCCTGATACAAAGCTTATTCAAGTCGATGGGATTTTTTCTCTTCACTGATTTCAAATTCAATTAGAAAAAGTCTTTGAAAAAGACTTGAACAGCAGTAACTTTTTAAAAGTCTGTAAAACAATATATATGACATTCTTTTCAAAGACTAGAACATGAGGCTCACACTTTTTTATTTATCTATGGTTTTTACTAGCTATTTTTTCATGTTTTGCAGTCTTCAGTGGAAAAAAAAGGCTACCAGCTTCAATAGCAGCTTTGCTTAATTAAGAATTTAGGACCGGTCCTTTTTGTGTGTGTGTGTGTGTGTGTTTTTACTTGAAATGTTTTCGGGTCAAAGTAGAGCTGATTCCCTAATTAAGCTCTTACATGCTGCTGCGTTCTAGTAACGACAGAGTTAGAAGGCAACGAATTCACTAAATCCTCCAGTCCTGACAAATCAGGTTATTTTCCCATCTGCTCCTGTTTGCTGGGATCACTTTGAAAATCCACTCCTCTGATTCCCACGGAAGGATTTTCATTACCTTGGAGTTATGTATTTTATTTGTAAAGAGATGATGAATTCTTAAAAGATTCCATTTCACGTAGGGTTCGTTTTTTTTAGAAGAATATGGAATTTTCTCAGAAACCAGGATTCCTTTTTAGCTTAGATCTTTTCTTGAGCTCTGGATGATGCAAGCCATAGGCAGAAACAGCGACACAAAGGAAACTGGGATTTTATTGTGCATTCCTGGTGCCCCTTGAAGAGCTTATTTTTGTGGACAATAGTTTTCCTTCGTGTCACCACCCTTTTGATTTCCCAGTGGTCACAGGGTTCCAGGGTCGTGAAAAGTGCATCCTTTTGTTCCTCCTAGCCTAAAATTCTCTATAAAGGCAGTTAAAGGACCCTAAAGTTGGTTAAGGCTTGAAGGGTATTTTGTGCAGCAGAACTTAAGTTGCGTGCTTTGTTAAATTACAGTTAAGATTGCAATTCGAGAGAGAAGACACCATTAAACACATTGTTAGAATATCCAAACATTAATAAATACCTATTCATAAAATCACAGAATTAATCCTTGAATATCTCTTAGCATTCAAACAATGATCGCCAAACAAGAGAAATACAACATTATTTTAATATCTAGCCATGATTAGAATTGGTTTGTTTAATTTTTTAGTGTCTTTTTAAAATGGATTTACAATGTATTTGTAGTTCTGTTGAAAAACACTACCAAATTGTTGTCTGCTCTTTCAGTTAAATCAGGATTCTTAAGGACTCTTAATGAAAAGTGAATTTCTGATAGGAAATTTAATAGCCTTTTCAGGAAGGAACTAAGCACATTTCTTAAATATATGTACTTCATTCTTAAAGTAAATAAATATTGTTATTTGCAGAAGTATAGCTCTTTAAAATTCCCACAGCATGCTCCCATCATTGATTCTGGTTTTATACAGGTTTCTAATACAAGGTGGCTCTTTAAGGGGAGATGCAGCCCAGCACCTAATTGTTGGAATTTGTGGCTTGACAGTCTCACGCCCTGGATAAAGTCGATGCTATAGAAGAAGAAAGCCGGCAGTCCCTCTCCCCCCAGTATGTGCACATCTAAAGTGGTTTTAAAGGTCTGAGCAGGAGCAATAGCAGCTCCTGGGTGGAGAACAGTGGAAGAAGCTGGAGCAGCCCCGCAGCGCGGCCGGGAGGGACGGGAAGGGATCAAACACACGATCAGATCCGGGGGGAGATGGGCTGGAAGGGAGGAAAGTCATCCAGTACCACTGGGGGCTGAGATAAGACACCTGATTTATTTATCAGTGCCACGCGCTGGAGCCTGCGGTGCCGTGTCTGACTGCTCCGGGCTTTAGGAGTAAGGCTGATCGCATCCTTTAAAGAGAGAAAACTAGTTATTTCCCAGTGTCAAATATTCCGTGAAAAGCGTGTTATCTCTGAGCAAGTGTTGTTCTGGTTAGTTTCCTAATGAAAAAAAAAATGATGTGTGTGAAATCTGAAATAGTCTGCTTTGGAAAATCCTGATGGCACTTGTCAGTGGATTGTCTCATGTTGTCATGTTCCCTTTTCAGCCAGATTCCCACAAGGCAGGCAGAGGCTTCTGTGATCCATTGGTTTCTTTCTTTTTTTGTTTTTGGAAAAGAGTTCGTCAAGATAAAGCCATTTTTCTTACAGAAAGAGCAGGATACATTTCCCAACATAAACACTGCCATTTGTAAATTAATGATTTTTGTACTGAAATGTATACAAAGCCTTCTAAAATCTTCCCTGAAAAACAAGATAAGAGAGTATTTTTAAAGATATTTTATGGATCCCTCCCCTTTCGAAGAACGCAACCCTGTATTCTCAAGGCGCAATGCTGATTTTTCTAAGAGCAAAAGGAGGGCACCTGGAAATAAAAAGAATAGATCCTGTGAAGTATTCCATGTTCAGATTTCTTGTTACATTGGAAATGGAAGGTATTTCTAATTTACCATAATTAAATTAAACCCATTTATCAGCTGCTGGAATGCTCAAACATTGGCTCTATCTAGTGCCAGGGTGGTCAGTCACTACTAGATTGGCAGACCAAATTAACTGGTGTTTAATACTAGATGTATTTTCTCTGGTTCAATGCACAAATCACATGCTATGACAAGATAATTTTCTTTGCAATTGGTGGCTATGACATTTAGTGAGTGAAGATTTAACTTCTAATGAAGCACCAGTCAATGGCTGTTACCAAAGTTCCTCGTCTTGTTGGACCGCAGGGTTTTCCTAAAGCTGACTTGCCAGCTCCACGTGCCATCTCAGCCCAGAACCTCCAGCAGCCTGGAGGATACTTTAAGTAGGATCACATAAAACAAACAAAAGCTAATATCAGAACAAAAAATAGATTTTGGGGCTAAGAATGGTTAATTTCTGTTTTGTTCAGTGCTTCACTTGAATATGAGGAAATAAACTGAAAGAATTAAGAGGCTTATTCTAATAAATGCTTGTAGGTCTGGCCCTTGCTCAATGCAGACTCATCAGTCACTAGTTGATACAAATGGGAGGTGTTTTGTTCTATCAAGGTGTTAATTATATACTTGGCTAAGTAAATGTTGAGGCTGAAACACATAATAATATATGTTACACATATCCATGACATAATATATATGCACAGGGTAAACCAGTACCATATATAAGGAGGGCAGATATAAATTGTATTTCAAACCATATAATTAAATTTAAATAATCTTTATATAGTTTTATATTTAAAGTTTCATATTCCATCAATTAGCATCCTTTATTTCACATCTCAGAAATGTCTTTTATGTTAGCTGGTCTGCTGAAAAGCAAAATATATTTAAGCAACTAGCATGAAGAGTTGTAATTGTTCTCTACCCTTTCAGCTGTGACTCCCTCTGCTCCATTAACCTTGTCAGAAGCTCACGATGGGCTGTTCTGCTGGAGGATGGAGTAGAGGATGGAGTACGGGATGGAGTAGAGGATGGAGTAGAAGATGGAGCACAGGATGGAGTATGGGATGGAGCAGAGGATGGAGTACAGGACGGAGTACAGGATGGAGTAGAAGATGGAGCACAGGATGGAGTATGAGATGGAGCAGAGGATAGAGTACAGGACGGAGTAGAGGATGGAGTACAGGATGGAGAAGATGGAGCACAGGATGGGGTATGGGATGGAGTACATGATGGAGTACGGGATGGAGCACAGGATGGGGTACAGGATAGAGCCGAGGATGGAGTACAGCCGTCTCCAATGCACATCAGACAACCACAGCTATCATAGCTGGCGTGCTCCAAAGCAAAGGTGAGATCTCCAAAACCCTCTCGCTCTCAAGGAATACAGACCTACCCACAGAAGGCTAAATCTTTATTATAAGGAATCAAATAAAATCCTTCCTAACTATACAGTGCTGAACCTGCTGCTGTACTGGAGATCTGGGAACCTACATGAGAGTCCAGCTCTTCATGAGTCAGATGTGAGAGGGTCAGGCGAGGGATGTTTTCCAAACCACAGCTGCTTCTCCAACCCACTTACAGTTAAAAAAAGCTTCATGGACAAAAATATGTCTGAATTTTAACGTATTTTGTGGAAGGGCTCAAAAGGGATAAACGGAGGCCAGAAAAAAGAGAAAAACCTTGTAACTCATGAAATACTGATTAGTGGTGGGAATTTTCAAGTGAACGGCTGCTTTTCAGAAAGGGGCTGAATGATGTTTTGGTCACAGAATATCCCCAGGGCCCCCTCAGTTCCAGAAAACATGCCTGTCCTAGACCTGCAGACAGTGTCCGTCCCTACCTGCAGCTCCAGAGCTTCAGAGCATTTTTTTTCAAGTATCTCCAGCAATCAGATTAAGAACAGCAACAGTACCCAGTATAATAATGCCTTTATTTTCTGTATCTTTTCTTCCTATCCACCATTGTGCTTTCTTAAATACTTTTTCAGATGTAATTAAGATATCCCAGCTCAGGTATGTGCAACTTTCATTCTTAAAGTTAGACACAATGAGGGGATGTAAACATGTAAATTAGAATAAAAGGTATTTGAGATGGTTTTGAATTGCTTTTTTTTTTCTCCTATATTATCCAGAACATCTGGTGATTTTTTGTGCCCGTATCTAATATCTACAGTGAAATTCACCATAATTTGTGTTCTTTAATATTCAAATATATTTGGTCTCAAAGAAAATTTCAATAGAAGTAGTTATGTTATAATGTTTAAAAAATCTTCCTAACTATGTCTCAAAAGACTGTGGTTTGATAATTCAGAACCTCTTGCATTTTATCTGGGATGAATTTGTGCCATGTGCTCCCTAAAGGTGCAGGAGAAATTGGTCATCATCAAGTAATTTTGATTAGTTATACTAAAAGCTTTAATTTTGCCTTCTTTTCTCGGTAGCAAGTCTCAATGTATCGTTTTTCAAGCCACAGACCTGATAAGCTTCTTGCTGAATGTTCAGAGAAGCAGCTAATAACCCCCCAGCAGAATTAGTGAGTGGGTCTGATGTCTCTCAAGGTGATTTTCTCAGGAATTCAGCAGCAGACAATCTTCTGTTCCGTACAGGCATTCAGGCCAGGTACATCATTTGCAATGTCTCAGCACCTTCCAGTAGAACATTAAGCAAAGTGACTGGTGTATCTCGTACGTGGTTCATGGTGCAGAGAGAAACTGTGCATTAGGAAAGTGTTAATAAAAGGAAAATGAAAAGGATTGGAATTTTTTTCTGTGTCTTCAGGCAGTGCTGCCTGTTCCTCCTCCTGCAATATGATTTTCTTCTGTGAGTTTGTTGAGGTTTTTTGCAGGTGTAAGTGCATAATGCAGTCTCACAGTTCCTAAAATCCAGAAACTGAAGTTATGAACATCTTTTTTCCAATGCTTTAAAAGTAAACTGCCACCTTCTTGTAAATGTTATCTGCCTGGCAGGTGTCCTTGTCCTTGCAAAGTGGTTCTGCCCCGTGGCAGCTCCGGCTGCGAGGAGCAGAAGGTGGGAAGGTTGATTACAGAGCTTGCTCTCAGTATTCTGAAAAGCAGGGTTTTTAATGTGCACATTTCTCTGCAGAAGAACAAGCTGCCAATCCACTCTGCATTTTCAGACCCTACGACCATCAGTCTGGGTATTGACTGATTCTTCCTGACTGGAGGAATCACAACCCAGCTCCTCCTTGGGACCCGGTGGCTTCACTCCTCAGGTCACTTTTCCTTGCTGACCTCGCTGCCATCTTCTACCCAGACACCCGGAAACAGAGCTGTCACCCTCCTGAAACTGTAACATTAGATATTGTTTTTCCTGCGTGTTCAGAAATCTTGTACTGTTTACAAGTACTCTCTCCCAGATCCAGCAATGGCATTTGAAGATATTGCTGCCTCCAGCTTCTTATCTCAGTCCTCTGCCAAAGATTACTCACCCTGTAGATCTAAGGATGGAGTATTGCACACTCTCTAGTCCTCATTAAGAAAAAGTTATTTATTGTACATAGATGTGTTCAGTTAATCTGGTTCAGGTGAAAGCTGGGAGATGTGCCAGCAGGGATGGTGATGGTGTCTGGCACGCTGGGGAATAACGTCAGCCAGCACATACTCTTGTATCAGTGCACTGGATTTATTTTTATTGTAGTGGTTTTCTTCTCAAATGGATTCTGTCTGACCCATGTTTCCAAAGGAGAGCATTTCTGGAGGAGAAGGATGAACGTCTCAGAAGAGCAACACTAAAAAGAGTTACTGGTTGTCAGCGAGGTCTGGACCCTCTCCATTCCCTTCTGCAATGTGCCCGTCATCGAACTGGGAGAGGAGACTCCGCAAACACCCAGGCTGGACTGTGGATGCACCATGTTCTTGCCAGGCGATGATGGGATTGTCTTTCCTGACAGCACACATGTAAGTACCGCTACGTAGCAGAGGCAGATCTGGTGGCTTCTGGGTTTTTTTTGGCAGGATTGGTAGGGTTCTTTCCAGCCTTGTTCGGCACCACTTTTTGCTCTGTCCTACCCAGCTCTTGTCTAACTACATCTCTTTCTTGAAGCAAATATCTCACTGGCTTGGAGGGCTTCCTTGCCCAAGCTGCAGGAAACAACAGCTTCCTCTGAGATCAGGCTGCAGCAGGAAACTTCAGTTTCTCCTTCCCTCATCTCCTGTGCCCCTTAGCTACCAGTTTAGTTCAAAGGTATAACACGTCATATAAGAAAGCGCATTTTCAGGGCAAGCCCGAGAGGACAGGCTGCCAGTCCCAGAGACTGAGGCTGTGACCAAAACAGTTGCAAGTACAGAGCGAGGGCAACCAGCATGTTGCTGGGGAACTGCCACTTTGAATGTGGACGGTTCCAAAGGTGGTTGCAACTCACATTGGTATAATTTACCTCTGTAGTAGAAGAGGACTAAGCTGCACAGGGTACCTGTACCCCTCTAGGAAGAGAGTTTTCATAACTCCTTCTGTTACTGTTTAATTTTGAATCGATTTCTCAGGCAATAATATTTGCACAAAGCACTTTTGTAGATCATGCCATCTCACACGCATGCACGAGAGGGATTAATGTGACAGGTATCCGAAATGTTGGGCTCCACAGTTACCATCCTGAGGTCTCTGGGACTGAGTTCGGTGGGTGTTTAGGGCAGTTCCCTGGATGCCCAGGTCAGTGGCAAAGTGGGACGGCAGGACAAAGGGGGCTTCTGTTGCTCTCCTTCAGCTTTTCATCTTGCAGCTGCTTTTTCCTGCCCCTGGTGCTCACGCAGACACAGGGGGAGCTCGTTCATCCTGATGACCGAGCCAACCAACACACCTCCAAAATGTGATTTTTCAATGGATCAGTAAGCTGAACTGGCAGACTTTAGCATAAAGCAATAGCTGGAGTCTGAACAAAGGAGGACACAGAAAAGTTCAGCTGAGGATGGTGGGAGGAAATCAGAAGTGCTCCTTTTGCTTACATGATACTGCATCCTTAGCCTGTTTGAAAATACAACCCGTCAGGATTTAATTAAATGCAAACTTGTTGTTTGGGTTTAGTTTGTGTATTTGCTGCATTGGGAGTCAGGATGCTTTTATTGCAAAACAAGTATGCTGTGGCTAATTGTATTCACTGGTTACGTGGTCAGAAATCCTACATTTCCAGTACTTACATTTTCTTTTTCTCCTTCCTTCCTTCCTTCCTTCCTTCCTTCCTTCCTTCCTTCCTTCCTTCCTTCCTTCCTTCCTTCCTTCCTTCCTTCCTTCCTTCCTTCCTTCCTTCCTTCCTTCCTTCCTTCCTTCCTTCCTTCCTTCCTTCCTTCCTTCCTTCCTTTTTTCTCTTTCACCCTCTCTTGCTTTTCTTCCTTTTCACTTTTTTCTTTATGCAACTGCATTTTTGTTTCTACCCTGTCACACGAATGTACAGCGACTCTTGCAGTTTGCCTTTTCATAGCCCTGAGCAGCCCCTCACTCCAGACCAGGCTGCGCATTTCTGTTCTATGCACACTCAGTACACATCATTGTTCTAGGACAACTTTAGGTGAAGTTGCCATTCTCTTCTAATTAATAGGATCCTTCCCTGTACTTCACACTCCTTTATAGATTAATTTAGTTGTTGACTCCAATGCAGTGCTGACCTCAAAGATGAAGGTACCTGTTTGTTAGAGTCTGGACTGAAACAACTGTACCAGAAGATCTAAATCCCACAGAGGAGGAGGACAGATTTCATAATTATTAATCCTCAGTCAACCCAGACAGAAATTGAGGACATTACATTGATCCTCTTCTAACGTCAGTGAGAACTTGATGTGGAACCCAAGGTAGAAGACATCTTTTCTGCAGCGTTTGTATTTCAATGTATTTGTACTGTATGCAAGTACTTCAACATATAAAAAAGAATCTCTGACTCATTACTGTCCAATTGTTTGATTTTGGTTAAGTGAAACATCACTGCTGTTATTTAGTTATTACCTTTCCTCATCCACAAATATAAAGCATGAAAAATCTTGTTCTTATCTAGTTTATACTACTTACAATAGTTGTAAAATTTTAAATTATATTTAGATTATCCAATTCTGGCAACAGGTAAACACTTACCATAATCCTTTGTCAATGTATTTCACCTCATGCAGTTGTTCTTATGGGCTTTTAATGTAAATCCAGAAAAAAATGTCCTACTTTTATATTTTTAACAGCAAGTAAACTGGATTTCATCTTCTCAGTGCAGCAATTACAGTGCAACAAAGCATACCTGAAGGCATAACTCTGAGTAAATAGCATAATGAGGAACTCTAAATTTTTCACTCCTGGAAGTTTTGATTCGTGTCCTGATTTAGTTTTTATTGGTATGGATTTGGAGATACCCTTGAAGTACCTACAGAAGTTTAATTCCTTAGCAAAACTTACCTGATTCTGTATAATTGTGTCTCTGCTCGGTTTATACACAAAGAATGGACTAGGACTTGAATATCAGGAGTCTCATAGGTCTAGACTAAAGGGCAATTGTCAGGGTTACCAGAAGCAGCATTTATTGCCTGTCCATACTATGTATAGCTTTCTAGTAATTCAGCATAATAAGGTCTGACACCTCCATGGCTCTTTAATAACACTTGGCACCCAAATCGCAGCAGCATTTCATATACTCGATCCCATGCAAATGTTGAAACAAACTAAGTACCTTTGAAGAGTTTGAGTGGTGATGCGACTAAATGAACAAGTGAGTTCACAATACATAAAGTTTGTAATCCCCAGTCCATAAATGTAAATGCTTCAAACACAGGTCCTATAAAACTTAATTTAAAAAATAAGTTTTGCTTAGTGCATGAACTATATACATTTCTTTGTTTTTTAAAGATATAGTTCTAAAATGTTTCCTCCAACAAACTCACATCATACCAACATCTTTAATATCATAACCGCAGCTAAAATACAGCTGAGCTCATGTATAGTTTAATTAGTGTGTTGTAACAGTGCTAAGACCCTTACTTACACTGAATAAAACCATGTTGCTGGGTGAGTTTCCTACTGCAGCCTTATATTAGAACCACTAAGAAAAGGTATTCGAAGTTTTCAGTCTTTCTACAGTAAAAATACTCAGCATTCAGATCAAAGTGAAAGTATGTTTGTTTTGTTTTGTTTTGTTTTGGTTTGGTTTGGTTTGGTTTGGTTTGGTTTTTCCCCCTGTGACTGGTAGGAAACAAACCGCAGGAATGGAGAGAAAACACTGGGAGGAGTTATTTTCTCCTAATTTCAGTGCACAGGACTTTTTTAGTCGAGCAAATCAATCATCTGAATCACTGATGTTCAAAAAACTGCCTTTAGAGAGAGCAAAGAGAGCGAAAATGCTTCTACAATACGGCAATTACAAAAATTCTACAGGAAGAAGGGTTCGAAAGGAAAAGAATGAGTTCCCAAACTCATTCAAGCACATGAATCTCAGTGAGTAGGTGCAAAGATAAACATTTCAAAGGAGGAAACAGACAGGGGTTCTGCCTGCGGCGGGGCTGAGGATGGAGATGTCGGAGTCGAAGGAAGCTCGGAGGGAACAAACAAGAGTCTTTGTGCCTGGAATGCAAAGGCATCCGCACCTTTGAGAAGAGAAAAGCACGGGAGCCGCCGGGAGCTCCAAACCAGGCGTGGAAACCCAGAGACAGACCTTGAGAGTGCTGGGCAGGAACTGCAAACTGCGGGGAAAGGAAAGGAAAGGAGAAAGGAAAGGAAAGGGGAAAGGAAAGAAAAGGGAAAAGGAAAGGAAAGGGAAAAGGAAAGGGAAAAGGAAAGGGAAAAGGAAAGGAAAGGGAAAAGGAAAGGAAAGGGAAGGGAAAAGAAAAAAGAAGAAAAAAGAAGAAAAGAGAAAAGAAAAGAAAAGAAAAGAAAAGAAAAGAAAAGAAAAGAAAAGAAAAGAAAAGAAAAGAAAAGAAAAGAAAAGAAAAGAAAAGAAAAGAAAAGAAAAGAAAAGAAAAGAAAAGAAAAGAAAAGAAAAGAAAAACACATAAAAATTAAATAAAATAAAATGTAAATGTTCACTGTGAAACTCCCCAGTTAACAGCAGATTCAAAGGGCAAGATTTGCGAAAGACCTTGAGCTTGATGGTTTAAAACAAGGCTTAGGTGAAATATCAGCAAACAAGATTAAATGAAGATTTGCTCCAGGCACAAGAAGCGGCTCTTAAACAGCAAAGATTTACAACGAGAGTCGGAGTAAAGTTAAAGCAGCAAGCTGGGCATGCAAATAAGGCTTGCACAGGGAAGGTGGAAATGTATCAATACTTGGGAACATAAGGAGCAAATTGGAAGCTGTTAAAGGTGAGCTAAGTGTTGAAAGGGTCTTGCATGCCTGGAATATTGAAACTTTAGAAAAACTTAAAATACATGTTTGGGTCAAAACAGTAAGGGATGCACTTGATGACTTCAGGGTGCATGTCTAGTAAACACAATGCAATAAACCCCTGTTGGTTGCAGGGGAAAAAAAGAGAAAAGAAGATAAAAAAGAAGGCCCGCAGCCGTGCCGGCCGCTTCTCTTCGCTCCGTCCGGCCCGGAGCCTTTCGGGTCTGGGGAGACGCGCGAGGTCTCGGTTTCCCCGGCCCGGGCGCGGCGGCACCGCCGAGGAGGGGCGGCCCGCGGGCCTCCGCCGAGCCCGGAGAGGAGCTCCGGGTGCCTGGCTGCCAGACCCGGCTGCACCGACAGCCGCCGCCCGGCAGCCCCGCTCGTACCGGACGCGCGGCCGCCAGCAGCGGGGCGGTGCCGCGGCCGGCCGGCAGGGGGTGCTGTGCACCCGGCGCCGCGCCCCCGGAACCGCCCCGAGAGCTGCCCCAGCCGGGGTCCCCATGGGGGGGGAAAACGGGCCAGTCAGTGTTCACTGTTCTGTGTAAAGGGGTTGTAAAAATGCTTTTTTTTTAAAAAAAAAGGCTTGTTTGAAAAGTACTTTGTATCCGTTTTGAGCCACTCACAAGAGACTGAGGTGCTGGAGCGAGTTCAGAGAAGGGAACGGAGCTGGTGAGGGGCTGGAGCACAAGTGTGATGGGAGCGGCTGAGGGACCTGGGGGGTTCAGCCTGGAGAACAGGAGCTGAGGGGAGACCTTATCGCTGTCTGCAACTGCCTGAAAGGAGGTTGTAGCATGGGGGGTGTTGGCCTCTTCTCCCACGTAGCAAATGATAGGATGAGAGGAAATGGCCTCAAGCTGTGCCAGAGAAGGTTCAGATTGGATATTAGGAAAAAATTCTTCCCAGAAAGGGTTGTCCAGCATTGGAACAGGCTGCCCAGAGCAGTGGTGGAGTCACCATCCCTGGAGGCGTTTAAAAGACACATAGATGAGGTTCTTAGGGACATGGTTTAGTGCCAGAGTTAGGTTAACGGTTGGATTCTATGATCTTGAGGGTCTCAAGATCACCCAAGGCTCTAGTGTTGGGCTGAAATTTTAGTTTCTAACTGAAAACACCCCGGGAAGTGAAATGCCACATCTGGTGGACAGTGCACCTCCAGCTGCTGTTATAAAGGTGACCAGAGCTTCTACAAAGCGACAAGGTGAGGTGTCCAGAGCTGCTGGAGACCTTCCCTGACCAAGGCAGTGCCCTTCTGCAGGTTTCTGCAAACTTATCTCCCTGCCAAAGCCTCTGTCCCTGCAAGGACAGCTCTGTGGAGTTACCCACAGCTGGATGGACCGGCAGCAGATTGCTTTTGGGCTAATTCATCTAACCACCCCAAGTTTAGTCATCAAGGAGTCATGTGCTTGACTTTGCTTTTCCCTCCCTCCTTGCAGTCTGTGAAGAGATGAGTAGTTTAAAGTCTGCCAGGGTGCTCTGAGCCTCAGCAATTCATATTTACATGGGGGGCAAAGAGGGGTGGGGTGCATTTAAAAATTACTCAGTTCAAAGGTAGTGGCTGGTCTTTGCCTGTCTGTCAGATCTAAGAGGAGTGAGTGGATTTTCATGGAGGAATTTCATGGAAATTAAATCTCTACTGGAGTGACCCATTCAACGCCTAAAGCTTCAGCCCAGTTTTGTATCCTGGATGAATACCCTGCTGAATAGCTTGGTGGGGATGCAAAAAGCCACCTTAAACTAGGGATTTTTTTTTCTGCTAAATTGACTTCAAAGTAGTAATTAAACAATAGCTAGCTTAAAAAATATCAAGTTATAAGAAGCTATAGGACCAAACTACCCTATAAGTAGAGGCTGTATTTTAGGGTAGGGGGGCAGCAGGATGGGATGTTCAAACTGGCAAAGCAACTGGGAAGAGGCAAATTGAGCGGGTGCAAGAAAGTAAAATGAATTGCACAGATTCCAACTTTTTTTGTTTTTTACAGCTCTACTACAGCTGAGTCTGGAGCTGCGTAAGTGGAGGCAGGAGGAGAGACTGCTGAATGGTTTGGGGTATTTTAAGCAGAAGCACCCAGTTCAGAGGCTGAAGCAGCTTTCTTTGGCCTTTGCCCTGTTCTGTGTTTGAGGCTTGTCTTCCCCAGGCCGCTCTGCATAGAGCTGAGCCCTGCACCGCTCAGCATTCATCTCTGTTGTAAAGCGAAACTGCGCTTGTGGCCAAGGGCATCCTTGCTGCCGATCTTCTCCATCACCCTCTGCCTCCCTAACCCGTAGTCAGAACTGCATTCCTGTCTCTGTTGACAATTTAGAAGCACGTTTGTCTTGAAGCTAAACCAAATGAAAACTAATCTCCTGCCTGACTCCTGTGCTGAACTCTGCTTAATTCACCCCCCTGCTCCAGTGAAACTCCCTCACTCAGCATTTCTGGATTTCAGTCCTTGGGGTCCTTGCTAGCACATGCAGAATGTTGCCCGGTGTTACACCTTCTTCCATCATGCCTGTTCTGGAAGGAGAAACCCGAAAGAGTATAATCTAATCTAATTTAAAACCTCTTTGGAGGGATTGGTTTGGGGGATTTCCTGGGTTGTTTCAATGTTTTTCTGGCTTTATTCCCAGCGATTTTGTTGTGTAAAGGATGTCACCAAATTAGCTTACAGAAAGGTGAGAGAAACAAAAATTTGGCACTATCACAGTTGCTAGATTTTTCCAGTGTATAAGGTAAGGCTTACTCTTCTACATTGAAATGTCCAACATTGCACTTAATCTGACAGGGCATTTATGAGAATTCATGCTCAGGTTCAGCCCATGGAAGCAGGGCAGCGTACACTAGCAGAGAATCTGATCCATGGGTCTTTAAAATACTGTCCATCTCTGACTTGTGTCAAGTGAAACCACGTTAAATGGTACTCAGGATAGTGACTTTATCATCTTATTAAAGCTCATTGCAGTCCTTAGGCTAGTCTATCAAGCTTAAATGTTCCCAGTGTCCCAAATGTCATCTTGTTAGTGTGATAGTTACTGCTAGAAGAAAGCTCATAAAATGTAATTTGCAATTGTTACATTGCTTTTCAAATATACTTCATAGTTTATTTGCACTGAGAATTGCTTTTCATTTTTTAAACTTGAATCTTGCTAATAACTACAGTGTAGCATTCCTATGAGTGATGAGCTGAAAATTGGCAAAACCCGTTTGATGTCAACTGTAAAATCCCAGTGAGCTTTAGCCCCCCCACAGATACTCTTGGGGTTCTAAGCCCTTGCTGTACTTCTGTCAGAGGGCTGGTTTCCCGCCAGGCAGTACTTAATGTGATAACTAAATTTTATCCTCTCTAAGATGGTACAAGAGTATGCAGGCAACACACAGTACTGTTTTGCAACTCTTCTTAAGTACTTAAAACAGGAAAGCACTTTGGGCAACACTCAGTGTTTCTGTGCTGTTGGCCAAGTATTTATGTTGACCAAAAAAAACATTAGCAGTCATGTAATCTGCTGGAAAGCCCACGATTTTGGTTCAGAAAACCATAGATGTCGCAATAAGGCACAATGGAAGGGCATGTGTTTTGTTTACAGCTTTTCTGTCCAGCCTTTACACACCATTCAACCACACAATGCTGCTGGAGTGTAAAGTAACTCACAGCCATGCAGGACGACTTCTATCAGCTAAACTCGAAGCCAGCAGCATCTGGGACAAGATCTGGCACAAGTCTGTCGTGTCCCGTTGCTGCGTGAGAGATATTGGTGTGTTGATCGCTGATATTTTCTGAATAATCAGGCCGCTCACCTTTGTGGGGAGAGCTTAGGGGTCTCAAAAGGCTACCTTGTGTGGCCAGGTGGGTTTCCAAGCAACAGATTGTCCTGGGTCGTAAACCAAAATTGTCCTATTGTACTTTAAAAAAGAGCTGAAAAAATGCGCTCCCACAGTTGTGGCAATCCCAGCTAGGACAGGGTGGCCGGTGGAAGAGAGTTCCCTCCCTGCCTGACCACGTTTGTCAGTCCCTGTTTTAGGGAAATCAGCCAGATCAGGTTGCTGATCTGGTTGAAAACTAAAAACTCCCACCACCACCCCCTTCCCAGTTAATCAAGATACAGATGATCACACAACTGCACCTCTTCTGGGAGGCAGAAGGGTCTAAATTCTTCATGATAAAGGACATAAACTACGCATACGCAAAAAAGTCCCAAATCATATACACAGAATATCTACCTCTTTTGAGGGAGCTCAACCAAGCCTGTGCACTGTTCTCTGAATGTATTAACTCTGAATGTCCTTCTAACGCCCATGTTTTACATAAACTTTGCAGTTTTACTCGCCCAGTGCGGGTATTCCCAGAGGCCAGTCTACAAAGCCACTGCCGGCACTCACAAGGCAGTGTTTGCAGTACTTTTGACAGCGATTCCTCACATATTATGAGCTGAACAGTATTTGTTCACGCAGACAGTTTAGGAACTGCTGGTCTGAGCTATTTCTATTGACTGACCGCGAAGAGCATATTCTGGATATTTCCAGCACTTCAAAAACCACAAGGGTGCATTAAATACATAGCTGCAAAATCCTTTTCTAGATGGAAAACTGAGGTCTACAATCTGAGACTTGTTTGTTTATTTTTAAGGCAGTGCTGATGGTTTTAACAATACATTGAATACAAATGAGGAGAAGATGTTTTCCATAATCTGCAGATGGCTTCAAACAATAGCTCTGACAATAGCTCCAAAAACCATCCCATGCTTTTGACTGGTTTAATTCAGGAACTTAAAGATGGTTATTTAAATGACAGTAGCATTAGCTATTTCTATGCTAGATTTTTTTAGACCAAAAAATATTGTTAAAATACTAGAACCCAAATGGTTCTAATATCCTTCACTGATCTTTAAATTTATCTTACCTCTACCCTCAACGGCTTGAATGTTCCAGTTACTGATTGTAACCACAAACATCTGTTGTGTATTTAAAACAAGAGTGCAGTCTGAATTAACTACACCATAAATCAAAACAACTATGATTTGTATTAATCCTCTTCAGATTTTTTTGAACTTGTTCTATTGCTTTTGGAAATAAAATAATACGAAATCCAATGTTCTTGATATTAGCAGTGAAATCTACCTGGTAAAGCCATATGTAGATGTTTATGTTTATGTATATGTTATGTATTATGTTTAATGCAGTTCTCTTTTTTTCAAAAAGAATCTGAACAATTATGTATCATTTCACACCTCATAAAAGATATAAAACCATTAATTCTTGTTGCATTTTATCTTTGTAATTGTAACACAACTGATTTGCAATGCACGTCTTCTTTTAAGAATCAGGTTGTGAATCCTATGGGAGCAGGACCTACTTAGTTGTTTGCATAAACCTTAACTCCACACGACACCGTAATACAGGCAAGAAACATAGTAACTGAAACCTAGATTTCTGTCCATATATCTGAAAATGTTATATCTTAAATACTTGCATAACATAGCATGTAGAGGCCCTAAAAAAATCTCAGGACGCTCTTATGCTAGCTGCTGTATAAACTCATAGAAAGGAACAGCCCGGGCTCGTAAGCCTTCACAGCGAGATGAAGTGACATGAAGTGACATTCTTCTTGAAGAGAGCTTTGGCAGGGACTTGTAGCATGAGATCCTAATTATGGGTACAACACATATCATGTGAAACCTCAAGATACAGAAGCTTTTTTTCAGACACCACAAAAAAAACAAACCTGGATTTAGGTCAGTGGAAAACACCTGTTAACATATTAATGGAGCATTTGCCATTGCTTTGTGCCAGAACAACAGGAGACGAGTACAAAATTGGCACATAGAAAATTCATACATTGAGCTGACTGACCACTAAACTTATAGATACATGCCATAGTGCACACTGCAATACCTTGTAGAGCTAACACACTGCTGTACAGGAGCACCATCTAAAGCAGTGTGGTTTAAACACAATTAATATGAATTAAATGAGCAAGGAACCTCTGTATTTTGTAATCCTGGAAGATGAAAGAGCTAGTTCATGATTGTCAACACTGTGCCTTATACATATCTTTATGCTAAAACAATCAGTGGTAAAATAATTAAGGTTTCAGTCACTACTGGCAACATTTGTTCTTTTGAAGGGGATTTATGGGGGCTTGTTTTGTTTCACTTCATGTTTAAAGCCTGGACCTTTTGTGGCTGCTTTGAGAATGAAAGAATATATGATTAACAATCTTGTAGAAAAACAAGCAAATGCAATTAAGTATCTAATACACATTGGATGAGAATCATTCTGGAGCTGAAAACTGTTCTCAGTGAAGCAGAAACTTGTTTGCCTGTGGTGTTTTGGGGTAGAGCTCAAAGCTTACTGAACACAAGGCTTTGATGTCCGTATTTGACTATCAACTAGGACACATGGTCAACATTACTCGTTATCATTTTAAAATTACATTTGAATGGCCATTGATAAAATTATGAACTCTCTTCCCTTTCCTTTTTTTTTTTTCTACTCCTGATAAGCTAAAAATGGGAATACCTGCAGGATAGTTAAGCAATTCAGTATTCTCTTTTCCTGGGACATTGTCCATTAATTATCAGTTTTCTTTATTTTGATTTCTCTCCTGAATCCTTGCAACCAGCTTTTTGTGGATCTCCTTAAACCAAAGTTGGCAGTGCTTGTCTTGAAATCTTATCCTGTAAACACCTCGCTTTTGTTCAGAAGGTTTAAAGCACCCTCCAAATAACGAATACGAGGGTTTGGTTGAGCTGTTTGGCTGTGCTCTCGGAAGCTGCCAGCACTGAAGAGCTGGTACGAGTCTCACCTTGTTTTATTTCAGCTACATCTTGTACCTACAAGACCAGACTGCAGATAGAGTAAGATTTGACTGACTGTCCTTGTTTGATTGTCATTTAAATCATGTAGCAGAAATACAGCAGCTAACGAGATATTTTTTTTAAGAGGATTCAACCTGTTTCTAAAATGACTTTTCTTAAATAGCTCCCCCTGGTACATTCTTACAGAGCTTATATAATGTCTGGGGTTTGTTTTAATCAGGCAGTGCTTCGTGGGAAGTAAGTGGAGTTTTATTTCCCATCATTTTAACTAAAAAAATTAGCTGTGCACACTGAAGTCACTGTGCAATGTATTCCTCTACAGCTGAAATAAAAAAAACTGATCATGTCTTTGATGAAAGATGAATGGTTTCTATGTAAGTCTGAGGTCTATAAAGAAACTGGATTAATGCTGTATCTGTGAACAAATTACAAGCTCTGTTTTGTAATTTCAGTCTCTTTAGATTCTTGATTATGACATTTCTTGTTCTCTGGAAATGGAAGAAAGTAAATAATTGAGTTTGTGGGTGATGAGCTTGCCAAACACGAGGCACTGAGAAGTTCTGCAAGCTCCTGTAGTGGTTAATGCCTCCTGGGCTCCTTGCCAACACGGTCAAAATATTTTAGGATAAAGTTAGAATCTCCTTGTGCTGTCATTTGCCCACTGCAATCAATTGGCGAGCCATTACCTGGCATTAGGAATTAAAAGCAAACCTGCTGCATGTCACCATTGTTCATGGGATCTCCGGCTGTACAACATCACAACCATAAAACCTGAAGTCAGCTGGATATGCTGTTTCTAAAACTCATTAATTCTTTTACCTTGTTGAGCCTCTCAGTGAAACTAAGTATGTAGGAATTTGATATTAATGTGAGGTACAAAATCCCTAGAGTGTTTTTAAACACTGTGCTACAAGAGAATAAGGCTATTGGCTATTTTAACTCTAAGTTTCCTTAGAAAGAAAGGAAAATACACTCATGCTTGGACGATCAGAAATAACATAGGACTAAATATCACTATCTGATCATACATACAAAATATTGCTTCTTCCTCCCTCATACACTCCACACCTTTGGTTCTCAGCCTTTTGCTACAGCATGGAATCAGTAGGGTCCTCCACAGAAAGCTTTTTCTGCCTGGCCCTGTGGGTGCGGGGGCTGCACAGCCACACGCTGCACGGCACACACTGCAACAGGGGCCAAGCCAAGCAACGACCACAATTATCTCTACTGTTGTGTATATTTTTAAATGTTACCCTCTAAAGCTCCTTGTGCCAAAGGAGGGCAAAAATATTAGCAGAGAGAAACAAAAATAATTGTCTTGGGAAATAAGAACAATCACTGGAAAAGTTTTTTCAAGGAAAAAACAAAGCAATAGTTTTTGTGGCTTCTTCCCCCCCGCCCCACCTTCCCAATAGCTGATATTCAATAAACATTGACTGAAAATTAAAAACCAAAGAACACCAAAGAGGAGAGGTTTTCCTCAAAACATGAAGTGTTTTCTGGGACTAAATGAAGAGATGGCTTTTTATTAATAAAGTGCAAAATAAAAAGAACAAAGTAATAAGATAGCAGAACAATTTCTGTAGGGATGGGAGTGTAAATCATCTGTGTGTAATGATGTAAACTGGCAGCAGCTTGAATATTTGAATGTGTGTCAGCATTTGAGTTTCTCATTATAGCGTAATGCAGATTGGGTCAACATATTCAATACAATGACAACTTTGTGGAAAAAAAGCATATTTTTTGTTGCTTATGGTGTTTCAGAAAAAATAGGCAATCTCCTAGAATTTGATTCTTGCCTCACATTCTTCTATTCAGTTATGATGGCAATTATAGCTAATAGCTTTCTTTCAAACCAAATGTTTTAAAATGTTTTAGCCACAGGAAAAGTGCTTCATCAGTTTTGTTTATTCTTACACCTGCAGGATACTCAGCTGCAACTTTTCTCCTAATACTGAGCACGCATCAGTGTTTTAAATCATCACTGCTCCGCAAATACAACAAATCATGTCAGAGAAAGCAGTTTTGCTGATACAGCTACCTACAACATACTTTTTCTCAACACAGAAGTTACTCCTGTCATGAATTGTGCTTCCTTGTGCTGAAGCACGTTGTTATATAGTGTGTATGTACATGTACACTCTGTGTAGCTGTTAAGCTGCAGTATACACTTACAACTCAGATCACTTTTAATTACTCTTGACATTTTCTTCATATCATTTAAAAGCGACAACCCCTTTTCTGTAAGTATTTTGAATTATTTTGCTGCAGTGGCTATAAAAAAAAAAATATTGAGAGTTCATCTGACCGTGAATGAAGAGACATACCCACAAACCTCTCCCAGTCCATTCCTCCCAAGCATCCTCTGGGAGCAAGATCTTTGTAGACACGAACCCAGCTGGATGAACTAGTATCAAAATCATAGCTCTCTGTATCTCTGCCATATGGTATTAGTAAAAGGTAAGAAGAAAGCAGAAGATTAGAGCCACTGTGGAAACAACCACCGCACTGACAATTTGCCATGCAATGACAATTATGCCTTTCACCTCAGGCTGTGTTTTGTGTGCCTGGTATCCAGCAGGGATTTGCACTGAACACTGTTGGTTCCAGCAATTTCTTGTCCTTATCACCTCTTTACTTCAGCTTCTTTCCACACTTGCCTCTCCTACCACCTGTTGTCTCGCTCAGTTCATTTCCCTTCAGTTCAGTCCTATCTCTAATTTAGCCATTGTTCCTCCACCCCTTCCCAAACGCAAATACCTGGGAAGACTGCTGGGCTGTAGGCATCTTCTGTGGCTTATACCCTTTCCCTTCTTGACATAATCCTTCTGGTTGAGGCCATGTTCTGCTGCCTCAGCACATTTAGCAAAACTGGGGTTTATTTTGGTGGTCCAAAGTCCTGCTTTTACAGCTGTGCCCAAGGAGCTGTGGCTAAAGCCCTGGTTTCTCTTCCCCCTCCAGTAACCCTGAGGACAGCGTGAACTCCCAGCTGGGCAGCGAAGGGAACCGTGACTCCTCTTGCTTCCTCCCAGACAGCTTGTCACACGGCCACGAGCCACCGCAGTTCTGGGGTCCTCACTATAAGAAAGACCTTGAGGTGCTGGAGCGAGTTGAGAGAAGGGAACGGAGCTGGTGAGGGGCTGGAGCACAAGTGTGATGGGAGCGGCTGAGGGACCTGGGGGGTTCAGCTGGAGAACAGGAGCTGAGGGGAGACCTTACCACTGTCTGCAACTGCCTGAAAGGAGGTTGTAGCATGGAAGGGGTTGGTCTCTTCTGTCAAGTAGCAAGTGATAGAACAAGAGGAAATGGCCTCAAGTTGTGCCAGGGAACGTTTAGATTGGATATTGGGAAAAATATCTGCCCAGAAGTGGTTGTCAGGCACTGGAACAGGCTGCCCAGGGCAGTGGTGGAGTCACCATCCCTGGAGGAGTTTAGAAGACGTGTAGATACGGTTCTTCGGGACATGGTTTAGTGCCAGTGTTAACAGTCAGACTTGACGATCTTGAGGGCGTTTTCCAACAGGAATGATTCTCTGACTCTACACGCGCACTCGCTGAGCCAGCACAGCCCAGTCCCCGCGGTGCCACCCGTTGCCGTGCCCCTCGAGCCCCAGGGCCGGGCCAGGCCCGACAGGCTCCGCCGTGAGGACCCGCGCACGCGCCCCCTGAGCGCTACCGCCCGCCTCGAGGCGCTCTGCGCATGCGCACAGGCCGCACCGCGCGCCTGAGAGCGACTACGTCTGCGCGAGCCCAGCACTCGCCCCCCCCACCTCCAACGGCTGCGGGTGAGAACTGCGCAGGCGCAGAGCTCCCGACCCCGCCCCTTTCCGTTTCCCGGCTCCCCCGCCTCCGGCCCTCGCGGAGAAGGGGAGGGGAAGGCGCGCGGTGGCGCGCGTGCGCAGGAGGCCGCGCGGGCCCGGCGTGCTCCCGCCGCGCCGCCAATCGGGCACCGCCCCGCAGCGTCGCGCCGTCGCGGTCCGAGCGCGCCGTGCGTGCGTGCGTCCGCTCCTGCGTGCGTGCGTGCGTGCGTGCGTGCTTGCGCTCGGCGGCGGCGGCGGCGCAGCGTCCCCTGCCCCGAATGAAAGGGACGGTCCCGGCGAGCGAGCGGCCGTGAGCGACCGGCGGTGACGGGGGGGTGGGGGTGTGCCCGAGCTGCTCCTCTCCCCGGCGCCCCACCCGCCACACGGGTGAGTGACTGAGTGACCGACCGAGTGCCCAACCGCCTCTTTGCCCGCCCAGCCGCCGCTTTGCCGCGCTCCCGGGGCAGGCACGGCGCCCCCAGCCCGCCTGCTCGTAGCCCCTGGCCCGGCGAGTCCGCCCTGCCCTCCCGCTGCCTCACCGCCGGCCGCCGCCGGTCCCTGGGCCTCAGCGAATCGCCCGCCCCCGGGAGGGTCCGGGCACCCAGCGCTGCCGCTTCCAGGAGCGCCCCCGGTGCCGTTACCCGCCTCCCCTTCCCCCGCCCCGAGCCGCCGGCAGCCGCTCGCTCCGCCCGCCTCGGCCCGCTCCCTCCTTCCCCGGAGGATCCGCCCCCCCTTGTCTGCGAGTCCTGTTTCCCCCAAAATTTGGTGAGGAGCGGGGCTGGAAACGCCCTCGCCGGGAGCCCCGCGTCCCGCCGAGCCCCCTTGGTCGGCCCAGGGCCGGGACCAGGCCAGGCCGGGCCTTGCCGGTGCGTGTGAGCGGGACCCCGGCAGAGCCGTGTCGGGCCTCCCTGAACCCCCGGGGCGGCCGGGTGCCGGTATCGGGTCATCTGCCGCTCCCCGCGGGGGTGTGTAAACTTTCCTGAAGATCGGCCCGTGCCTTCTGCCAGGTCTCCCTCAGCGCAGGCTCTTGTGTAATTTTTAGTTACCTGCTGTAATTGTTTAGACTTTCGAGGGTTGGGCCTTCTCCCCCCGCCTTTGCCCCCACCTTTAGTTTCTTTTTTTTCTTTTTTTTTTCTTTTTTTTCTTTTTTTTTTTAATGAAAGTTGCTTGGATAAGTTCCTGTTCTACTTTTTATAGTGGCTGTAGGATGCTGTGTGGGCATAACTCTTGGATAAAACATTTCCATGGGACTTGTGACTTCAGGTTCTCACCTACAGATACCCACAGGATACCTGCCTTGTCCCCAGCTTCACCCCCCCCCCCTCCAAAATAATACCCCCCAATAATGGATGGTGGACCCTAGACACTAGTAAGCACTGGAAAGTTTCTTAAACAGAGATTCTGGTATCTCTACTGAGCATCCTGCAAAATCCGACACGAGCATTTTCTGTAGCTTTTCACGAGAGTCCAAACCACTTCAGCGTGTTTAATGAAATTTTACAAAGCTTGTATACTTCTCTTGTAGGTTTTCCTCATGTATCTGAAATTTTCTTAATGGACAAATATAAATCGTAATTTTTTTAAAATATAATTTTTTAATCATAGAGGCTGCACAGCAAAACAAACTTTATCTGAGAAAGTATAGCATATAGGTCGCTGTCCTTTGTTGTGAATGCACATGAGGCCTGAACTCCTACAAACAGGCAGCAGCTCTTGAAACATATTTGGGCAATAAATAGAAATTAGAATCCAGGTTACTCTCTGTTCTTCAGTGCTGAACAACATCTCGTACACTGAGGGCTTCCTTCTTTGCTCGAGAGTCATTGAACTTGCACTTTCCTTTTACGTTTGGAAATATGTCATCTAGAACAGCTGAGTAAACCAGCATGCAAGCCATATGAGTTTGTAAAACATGCTGCTTTAAAGATAAAATAAAGGTGCTATTAGGGGAAGCAGCATGTTGAATACCTTAGTGGACATTAAGAAACATGAATGCAAATGAACCGAAATTTTTAAGTGAAGCATCACCAAAAGAGTTTCTTCTTTTGTGATTTTAGGGTGTAACCTTTTATTTTTTAGACCAAGTCTGTGCCAAAATATGTAGTAATCTATGTTTTGTAGTACACGTGTTCCATTTTGGTAGAGGTAGTGCATAATGTCCTGGTCAGTGATTCTGTAGTATGTCACCTGTGATCCAGCCTGTGAGACTTGATCTGATAAAGCTGACAAGCAAGATTTCTGTCAACGATATTTTTAAACACTGTTCTATAAGGCTTATTAGTTTGTTAGCTTTTTAAACATTGAAAACAGAAATTTTCAGCTGGCTTTAAGTTGTGTGATTTTTCTTGTTCCTACGAAATGTAGCTTGATACTTGGCAAACTGGACTGATTGCTTTTGGGTGATTTAACTTGAGAGACAAAACCAGATTTTTGAGTGTTTATGTTCAGAATTTTGGGTCTGCATAACTTGGTTCACCTTTTTCAGAAAATGAATGTTTTTTTAAATGGACAGGATAAGAAGTGCATTTTGGCACAAAAAAAAAAAAGGGATCCCAGTGTAGTGTTTTCTCACATTTATGAGAAAGCAAACATAATTTAGGGAGAGGTCTACAGATGAAATGCTTCTGAAATAGTTCTCATACTCAGGTTTTCTTCTGCAGTCTTTAGAAATGTATAAAGAATGTTAATACTCAGTGGTACAGAAAACACAAATGCCAAGAACGCCGGATTGGAAAGAAAACTTTTAGATATCATCGTAAAATGCTTTCAAAGTAATTTAATCTGATAGTGAAAAGAATGCGAGTTTCCTTTCTGGCGTACCCTAGTGCTTTTTGTTCTGTTTGAGTTATGAATATTTTTTCAAGTGTTAAATAATTTATAATTAAAGAAGTATTCCAAAACGTAATATTTGCCCCTTTTTTTTTTTTTTTGTTATAACATCAACATCCATGCATCATCAGGTAAATATTTGCATTATTTTTCACTTCCATGTAAGCCTTAAAAATGTAATTATGCAAAAGTACCTGAAGAAGTTTGGTTCTGTCAGGTTTTAGTATTGCTGGAATGAAGTGCCTCTGCGTGTCTGTTAGTGCAGTTGACTGCAGAGCTGTGAGAAGGTCCTTTATAATCTTGTTTCTAGGAAAGTTACTATTCTTATACATTAAAGATGAGAGCCACTTAATGATTTTTTATCTGTTCTATAAATTATTTGCATTTTCTAAAATATGAATTTGCTTGTTAAATTGAGGGATGGCTATTTTTATAGGAGTGATTCTTATTCCTGTAAGTCAGTAGGACCTGTGCATGTGTTGAAGGAAATCCCTGATCTTCCTTTTAAGAACTACTACCACTGCTGTCAAAATAGCAATAATATAATCTGAATATAAAATTAAACAGGTAGACCCCAATGGATATGTGTGTATCAAATTATTTATACCAAAGCAGAACTTCTTGCATTTAAAATTATTTTCTTAATATATTTCTGACCCATCACTCTGTGGTTTATATTGAGCCATTGAATGTGACCTGAAAACAAGAAATCTTTGTGATATTATTTCCTACTTTTATTTTGTAGGCCTTTTTTTGTGTACCAAAATATATATATATTTTCAGTTTAAAAAATATTTTTTGAAAAATAAAATTTGAAGGTTTGTGTGTCTTTCCTTCAGAAACCATTCGTCCTTTCTACTCAGAAGGGATTACAGAATGGTCTTGTTTTGGTTTTTCTTTAGAAGAATACAGTATAGTAATTCTTTTGTGTTTAACACTTAAGGACTCTCTATTGCCACTGCAAAAGGGTGTGACTCGTTTATCCAGATTGGCACATTTTTTGTGCAAATCAGCAAGATCTGAAATCTATGCATTCTTCGTATGAGTATGCGTCACCAGCCAGCAAACTGCTTTCCAGTTAGAAAAGAAAGCAAATGAAGCTGTTGGTAAAGCAAAGGCGATAGATCCAGGACAGACACCTTTTGCTGCAGTTTTGTAGTCGACGTTGCAGGACAAACAGTTAAAACTCAGGCTGTGAAAATCTGTCGAAACGGAAGAGTGAGAATCCAGAAGGACTGTGTTTTAGCTGTAGAATGTGCCGATAGAAACTTAACGGCATTCCTCTGCTTTCCATGAGAAAAATAGTGAGTGATATTAGTATTATGGGAGGCTGACAGCGCGGAGCAGCGGGCAGGTTTGCGCATGCAAATGGCCAAAAAAACATCGTGCATTTTCATGCAGATGGCCGTGGTCGTGCAGTCCCGATGTACTGCAACTCTGCTGGGTTTATGGCTGCTTTTTTTTTTCCCTCCCCAACAGGAATATCAAACTAGATGGTGGCTTTTCTTATTTAGATGAGTCTAACGTAGACAAAGGCTGAGGAGGATGCTTTTGTTGCAGTCGTGGCCAATTCTGGCAGCAAGGCTCAGATCTCCAAAGTAAAAAGCTCTAAGCATGTCTATTGGAAGAGAACAATATTTTCTTTCTTGAAAGATGTAGTAACAAATGCACACAAACTACTTAATATTGGGCCAAGAAGTATATACGCTTGTCAGGTATTTTCAATTTTGAACTTGCAGTTTCTGCTTGAGTGGGACCTCAATGTTATATTTTAGAATGTGTTACTGGTAACACACGAAAAGTTGGCGATTCATGTCGAGTTTAATTTTACACTACTTTTCTTAGATGAGAATAGCAGCTCTCGTACACTTACTGAAAACTCGTACGGTACTGCTAAATTATCTGTGGGTCTTGAGAAGGTTTCCCTTGTGGCACCTTAGTCATAGAACCTCCTAAAATTTTGTTTCCAAGGCTGTTTCACTCACCACAGCGCATCTGTGTAATACCTAAAATGGTAACAGTTTATCTTCTCATCTCTACCCTCATCTAAGAGTAGTTACTCATCTCTGTGAGCTACTTTGTGAGCTTTTACACTCAAAACCTGTTCTGGATGCTGTGCTGGACTTCTGAGGTTTTCCTTTGCTTCTGTTTCTGAAGAGGCTCAGTAGCCAGAATTTTATTGTGGGCACAGGTAGTGCGTTTTCTACAAATTCCTTTGCTTTAATAAGTAACTATCAGAATGGGGTGAAAGAGTTGCAGTAACTTTTTCCCCCAATGATTGCTGCACTTGTTGTATTTTATTTCTTCTTTTCCCCGTAAGTTTTATGTTAGTGTACAAAGTGTTATGTTAATATTCACGCTTTTTTCCCTAAAGAACTAATTCTGCTTGTTGATACAATTTCATAAAAAGTTAGGAAAACACTGCCTCTTGCTTGGTACATGTTTATTTGGGTATATTGTAGTAGTGTAAAGGGAAGAGTAAAAAGAGACAGATCATTTTCTAGCAACCAATATTATATTTATAAAACTGTAAGTTATAATATTTTTTGTTGATGTTAACATGCTGATTGCACCTTTTTTTTTTCTGTAGCATTGAGAGGATTGAAGTGGCATTCTAAGGTCATTTAAAATCATGACAAGCTCAGTTGGACAGAAAAAAGTCTCTTCAAGACAAAGGAAGTGTGGTTTTTGTAGATCTAATAAAGATAATGAATGTGGACAATTATTGATGTCAGAAAACCAGAAGGTGGCAGCACATCACAAGTGTATGGTAAGTAACTCATAGTAAAAGGGAGAGGAATGCAGTGAGCTAGTAAATGACGACAAACAAATGAAAAATTCAACCAGCTGTGGCATTGGAACAAATGTTTAATCAGTCTAATTTGAAAATGTTATGGGTTTCATATATATAAATGTCCTATATAACTTATAGCCTTAAAACTTAAAAAAAAAGTTGTTGCTTTTTTTTTTTAATAATTTTAGCTGTTCTCATCTGCACTGGTGTCTTCACACACTGATAATGAGAGTCTTGGTGGATTCTCTATTGAAGATATTCAGAAAGAAATAAAGAGAGGCACTAAACTGGTAAGTCTCTATTATTTGCCCTTGAAAATGACACAAATGTTTTCTTCTATAAGTTTTACCCTAATGTTGTTCAGTGTATTATTTATATGTGGGGTTTTTTTGTGTATTTGGTTTGGTTTTTTTTGGTTGGTGGTGTTTGGGTTTGTGGGTTTTTTGTTTTGGTTTTGTTTTCTTTGAGCACTATTGTTGTGTGAGCTCTAAGGTGATGGACAAGTTACAGAAGATCGTAGAATCACAGAGTGTACTGAGTTGGAAGGGACCCACAAGGATCATCGAGTCCAACTCCTGAAATTTTTTTTCTGTAGAAATGCATACAGAAGATAACAATCATAAAATATAAGATGTTGTACGATTATAAGATGGTGAAGTAAAATTGGTCTCAGGTTTATGAAAAGAAAACCTTAGTAGATATGATTATACTTACATTGAAATGGAATTTGAATGTCAGGTAACCAACCCTACAGCTATGTTTATAATCCAGTAATTTCTATTTAATATTTTCTGCCAGATTTCAGAATGAAGCCCACATTCTAGGGACCTGGCAAGGGTAGTTTTGTACCTTTACCAATATTTGGGTTTGCTGCCAAAATCTGTTTTTAACTACCAAAGGTACTTTTATTGCTTCCTTTTATATTGACTTAATAGATGATTGTGCGAATACAGACATCTTATGAGGTACATGGGTACAATAGTGATTACAGCTCTACCAAATTCATGAGAATTGAGCAGCAATGACTTGTTAATTTTTAAGTTTTTTTTAGAATTAGTTGTTTTCCATTTGGGCAAATGAGTGAGGCTTTTAAAAATATTTTAAACAAATTATCAATTCACTCCCCACATTAAAATTTTTCAGGTTAGTTATTTAATGTATGTATTTACTAATCTAACACAGTATTGTAGAACTGCAATGATATAATAATAGTCTAAAATTTCATCCAATGTTTCATTTGAATCTTTTCCAATGCGGGGAACTTTATTTGCTCTGATTAGCTGAAGCACAAAGAAATAACTATTCACAAGTAATTAGTGATGTGATTTGATTTCATTTCCAAAGAACATGGTAGGAAATGAAAGTACAGACTGCAAAGGAACTTTTTGATTCTTAAGTCTCTTCAATGCTTTTTGAAAGTTATTTCTTCTTATGTCATTGGTGGTTTCTGTCTTTCTGCTTCTAAATCTCTTTATGTTCCTTCACTGGTGCAACAGCTGGATATATTCTTGGAGCTCACTAGCTGTACGTATCAGGCACTTTGTTCAGCTTTTTGCAGAAAACCTGGATCTGGTTAACTTAGATTCATAGTCCTGAGATGCATATTCTCTCCAAAAAGGAAACAAGATGATTTTACATCTTAACTTTGCTGCCTTATCTCTGTAGCTGTCAGAAAACTGTAGCTCTGAATCCCTCTCTGTAACGAATCTTTTTCCCTTGACCGGTGTAGTTTCCAGTCAGCCCAAATACTGCCTCGAAGCTCTGCTTTGTGTTCTAGCCTGTTCTTTCATGTGGGAACACACAGAGCAAAAATATCCCAGTGTGCTGCATTGAGTTAAGTAATTATATTGGTAGCTTGGACTAAATTTGTGTGCTGGCAGATTTGACGTAGCTGCTCTCCCTGGGGAGATGCTGCCACTGACCAGGTAGGAACTGGGACCTCTTCATTACTGGAGTGATAATGACTGACGTGTAGAGCATTTCTGATGATAATATATTTCTGTCTAAGAAAATTTTGTAGGTTCAAGCCTTAATAGGGCAGCCGTAAAAACTTGTGAAGTTTAAACATTTGGAAGTACATGGCCCTGATATCATTATTGCTTCTGTTAGCTGTGTATGGGAGGATTTCTTTTAAAGAGCTGGTTTGTTTTGTCACACTTCGCATATACGTGATATAAGTTGGAGATTAGTCAGTCTGTTGAGGGTGACCATTTGGACAGCAAGACTTGTACCAATGGAATAAATATTTTATTACTGTCAGGAAACATAGATCAATAAGTCAGTGTAAAAATTCCTGTGGTCTGTTTTGTCCATACAGATACGTAACGGTGTTCATAAAAAGAAGGCTTTATTTTAGTCATTTCTGGCTTTAAAAATCCTGAAGCACTAACTAAAACTGATGGGATGGGTATCACTTCAACCTAGGCTTTTATAAAGGGCTATGATCAGCCATTATTTTATGTTAAACCATAACATGTAACACATTTATGAGATAAAATACACATACAAATTAGATAACAACTAGGGATCAGCATATATAACTATACCATTTCAGAGCTTGCAGAGGAGTAAATGGAGATGATCCAAGGCTTTGACATTTTTAGTGTTCAGTTAACTTTGTTAAAATTGAAGAACAGGGTGCTGATACATAACTTTGGTGATGTATGTATTTGGTTTATTAGAGACTAACAAGAACTTGACTGAGCTAGTGTGGGCAGAAAGTGTATTTCACACAGATCTATGTAAGCGGTATCCTACATCGCATGCTTCTGCTTATGGATTTGGAATTAATCTTTTGGGGGTGTGGGCAACATGCTGGATACAAACAAAAAGCTCTGGTTGGCTTCTGAGGGGAGTTTATTGGGAAATTCTGAGATTTTGGGGCAATATTGTGTCATTAGAAAATAATATAGAGAAGGATGAGAAGGGCACTGAACAATTTAAAAGCATGAGAGTTGGTGTGTCCTAAGTAATGATGAGTTTTAAATGAGAAGAATTTGGTTTTGGGAAAGAGGAGTAAAGCAACAGACTCCCATTTAATCTTTTGTGCAATGTAAGTATAAGAGCAAAATTTAGTATAATTGAAATAAATTCATTGTATTTAACAAATCTTTCACTAAATTCAGTGTTTTGGAAATAACTTAAGGAAATAACTGCATAGAAAAAAGAGGTCAAGTCAGCCGCTGAGGCTAAGAAACATTTGCAGATCATCAGTATTTCTGACTCGGCAAGATTCGTTTCCAAATGTGTGTCTTTTTTTCTCCTGCTTTCATAATATCATTCAGAATTGGACAGGTACAATTTACAATTTTAACTTTTCTGAAACTGTCAGTATAAACAGACTATTGAGTGGGATGTTTAGGTGAACACGTGATATCCCGTGGAAGTAAATGACTTATTTTCTTCATTGAATTAATAATCAATATATTATGGTTATTGTATTGTTGCATATTTGCAACAAATTTCTCCTTTATTTTAAAGTAAGTTATGAAAAATATCTGAGAACAGGAGGAGTAATGCTGAGGGCGTGACTCCATTTATTTTGTCATCAGAAGTGGGAACTTTATTATTTTTGAACTCAGAAATACTAAGCCAACAGTAACGTGAATTGTACTTTCCTTTTCTTTACAGATGTGCTCTTTATGCCACTGTCCTGGAGCGACCATTGGCTGTGATGTGAAAACATGTCACAAGACGTATCACTACTACTGTGCTTTGCATGATAAAGCTCAGATAAGAGAGAAACCCTCACAAGGCATTTACATGTAACTATTATTTATTTGCTATGTCTATTTTTTCTTTATATTTCACATGCATTGTTTTTAAAAAAAAGAGAAAATAAAAAACCCACGACAACAACAAAGCAAAACAAAACCCCCATTTTTGGAATCTAAACGAAACTTAGAAAAAAATTCTAATTATGATTGTGGCATTCAAAATAGTGATATGCTAGAAAAGTGTATTTTCACTGCGAGATTTGTGTATCGGTGAGTCTTAAAGTGGGAGAAAAATGTACTGAAATTTAAATTTAAAAGATGAGTAAATAATCTGTGAATCGTGACTGACTTGACAGTTTTCAACTACTTTGTTTATAGGATTTTATGTCGAAAACACAAGAAAACTACGCATAACTCTGAAGGTAAAATTATTCCATATAAATTTTTCCCATTGTAGAAAGATACTTTGGTTAATTTTTTTTTTTGAGAATATAAATGTTTTCAGTAAAAATTAGAACTACATTTTTTTGAGGAAAAAATGAGTTTGGAAGCCCATCTTATTTCTGTATTTTCTCTAAAAATTATTGGTTGAGGTGGAGAAAAACCCAAAACAAATTTTAGGAAGTTCCAAAGATTTGACGTTCTGTCAAAACAGAGTTTGGGTAGAAGTACCGCATTCCCTTCTGGGAAGGAGCTGCCTAATATTTGTAGTTAAATAGTCACAATATTAAGATCTAAAACATTTTGCCAGATAACAGGTGATTTTTGCTATTTCTAATGTTCCTAAATATTCACTATTTTTTTAAACTATTAAATAGAGTTTAACTCTTCCAATAGTAATGAAAAGGTTTGTGGTCAGATCACTTACAGATATATTTCTGCGTAATTTTGATTAAAAAAGCTGAATGGATACGTTCATAAAAGGTGTGTATTTAGCAGAGGAGAGTAGTGACATGCTGAGGGGTGCTGTGCCACAGACATAGATAAATTACGTGGTCTGTATGTATTTATGCTTTTTCCTGCTGTATCTGAATTTGGGTAAGAGAACAGTCTCTTTCTGCTAAATGTACTTTTAAGGCAATGTACTAGTTTTTATGCTACGAATAGTAGCTATTTCAACGGTCAGGTTTGGATGTTAATTCAGTGTTCCAAAAGATACTGAAGGCAGTAGAAAAGCCAAAATGAAAACGGAATTTTTTTAAAGTTTATTTTAAATAATTATTGTCATGTGCTTTATATAAAACACTCTCTGATTTTGCTGTGACCAGATTTAAACAAGAAATGCAATGTGCATGTTATATTAGCTCTCTAAAGAGACAGGGCCACATTATCTTGTAGTTTGGCACTTTGTTTCTTTATTTTGGGGTTGGTTTGTTAGCAGAAGGAGAATATGAAAGACATTTGAGTCCGCAAAGGGATTAATCTCTTTAACTGATAGTTAAACATAATCTTTTATACTAATTCACAAATAGCTCAGTGTCTGACATCTATTGAAAAATGCCCCCAGTTCTGCATGGAGCCCAATGCCAATGAATGACATTTTCTGCTTGGAATTCCTTGCAGGATCTGAATGTGCACTTTTCTTTAAGAGTTTTCAGAAACCATAATCTCTAATTCTACAATGTCATTCTCTGACAGCAAAGGCTTTTAAATTTTTTATGGATGTATTTATCTGAGAGGACATAGGAAAAATTGCTACAGAGGCCTAGTGGCTTTTTTCTTAAAGGATGATGGCAGTTTATTAAAACATTAAACTCGACTTACCCAAAGAGACTCTTAGATTGAGGGTAGGAGAAGGAGGAATAAATATCATTCAAAAAAAACGGAGGCCAAAGACCCCAATAGTATCTCATTTAGCTTTTAACATTGCAATCATTTTTTTTATGTTTAAAATACTTACTTCTGATATGCTTTACACTTCTAGAAATATGTGTAGCTGTACTTCACATTTTTGGGTTTTGTTTGATATTTGACTGAAATTTTACCCAGTGCTCTTTCTCAAAGGATATGTTCTCCTTTTAGTCCGTACAGTTTAGGGAACTATACCCATAGACTATTATTACTTACAATTATGGATTTGCTAATGCCAGAAGCTGTGGCTCTTTTGTGATAGACCTCCTTTAAATCAACGAGTGAAAATACGTACTGTACCTGTCTTATGGAAGTGACTTACAGCACTGTATAGCAATGGTATTTTGGTACATTGAAAACTTAATCACCTGTAGAAGACAGAAATACATAGAGTGGTTTTCAGAGTCTAAGAAGGGACTTTGGAGGGTTTGTTTCTTAATATTTGAATGCTGACGTTTGCTCGGTCAAATGGGAACTGAAAGATGTGGGATGGTGAAATTAAGCTTTGTATATGTGTGTGTGTATATATATATATATATTAGTTGGTTTATTTCTTGAGAAAAATGTGAATATCAAAGTAGAGTTTAAATACAAAAGAAGGGTGATGTGTGAAACCAGACAAGACTTGTGGAGAAGAGTGGATAGAGTAGCTGGGGATGCTAGATGCTAACACAGCATTGTTGTTTTCTCTTGTTTTTTCATTTAATTTCCTGAATCATTGCTCTCAGCAGTGTTTTCATAACAGAATAGTTAAAGCCCATCTGTGGTTATGTCACTCAATGTAGGTGCACAGAGGCACTGGAATTGTCAGTCCTTTTAAACAGAAGCTTATTGCTCCTGCTCATGGATGCTGGTTTGCTTTGCTTTTTTTCTTAGTCAGTGTAGAACATGTGGGTGTTTTACCCTTTATTCTCTTTATTGATTTAATTGTTGCAGTCCAAATATTTGTATTATGTCTCTTCTATTAGTGGGTGTTGGAAGAGTTTTTAGGAGTGTTTGGTTTCCTGAACAGTTTATTTTCTGTAGGCAGTACTGCTGCATAAGAGATTTTTCCTTCTCTTCCCTAGAATATGGATGTTGGAACATCCAAGCATACTTGTTCCAGTCTGAGATCTGGCTAATGTACCTTTTGTTAGACGTTCTAGTTTAAAATAATATTTGTTAACTGTTAATAACAGTTAAGGAAAATTCCTTGAGGCTGTGTGGAAATGTGGTTGAAGGATCTACGTTGGAATTAAAGTTACCCAGTTAAAACCTAATGAAAAGGACCTCTTAGATGTTATTTATTGCTGTCATGAAGTTCAAGTGGAGCGAGAATTCATCAGACTAAGGATCTCCCTACTCATCAAGGCAAAATTAATGAGCAATGGGAGTTCGTTTTCTTTTTAATTGACAGGAGGTGCTGAGCTACCTTCTGTTTTCTTTGAATATAAAAATACAAAACATGGCAGCAAAGTATTGTGCTCTTAAATTCATTATCTGTTTCAGCAGACTCTTGGGTTTGTCTAATTTATCTGTATGGCCCAGCCTGCAGGTGAAATGGAATTGGAGAATTTCATTTATGTTGTGTGTGTGTGTATATATATATATGTATATATTTCAGAGCGATTCTCCTGTGCAGTGTTCCCACTAAGTGGAAAACGGGCAGGAAAAGCGGCTGCGCTCACACTGGGTACTGGGCTGTGGTCCAGTGAGGTACCTGTGAGTCCATAGATTTGAAGGCACCTGCTCAGAGCAGCAGAACACGTTACTGAAAGCATCGTGTCTAGATTTTTGTCTTGCTGGGTTGCAAATCTAACAAAATAATCCGACCTGAACTTCAGGTAACAGTTGAATCCATAATTTAGGCAAGTTAAGTTTTTGGTACTTAATAGATTATAGGAAATGGTGCTGGTGCTTTCAAACTGTCACAGCTGTTAGTTGAATTACTGTTCACTTCAATATAATTGTACTTATTCATTTTGAAGAGGAGAGTGTTGTCGAACTAAGGTTTTGAAACTGTTTGTTGGAATATATTCCAATGTACTGGAAGTAATTGTTGAAAAATTTTATGTCTGGTATCTTTCAGTTCCCTGCAGGTGGGGCTGCCCTGGCCCCTGTGTTGAATTTAAAACAAATTCAGCTGATCAGGAATAGTTTAATATAAACTAAGAGAAGAATATAATTTCCTACTGTCACATAGTAATAAAACAAAGAATAATGAAGACAGCCATGTGACTGTCTGTTGGTAATGTTTGAAACAGATGCTTGGGAACTGTGAGGTCAGAAAATACAGTGTCCATAATTCCTGTTGTAGCTGTACTCAAAGCCTCAGGGAATTACGTTTCCACAATGGAAATAAGGACATTCCCTGTCTCAGCATCCTTTTCATCTTATTCTGAAGATCAAACATGAAATCTATGCTTCTCAAAGTGCTCAGTAAGTTCAGTGAGGATATTATTACTCTGTGAGACTTATTTAGAGATGCTGCAACCTGCATCAAACCAAGTACTTTTTCAAAGCACTGTGTAAACCAGGGACTGGCAGGAAAAAGATATGAAACTTTTTTGGCATTATAGTTAGGTAACATCCTGATTCATCTTTGGATTCTTTCATCAGTGTTTGCTCATAGTTGGATTTTCTGTGACTCTGTTGGTAGCACAAGCTTGCCTGTCCTTGCACGCATTAAAGCAGGCAGGTGAAAATTTCTGTAACTTCGGTGTCATTTCAGTTCTGCTGGTGGGCGGTTACAAATTCTTCCTGGGCTCTGTCTGGCTTACAGAGAAAGCTGCTCTGAATGTGGCATCGAATGTATACGTAGTGTAATGTATATATAGTGTTAAAACAAAAAGAGTTGGCCCAGGCAGTAAGTCCGCAATCTTCTCTGCAGCCCATTACAGCCTAAGGTGTTTTGCAAAGCATCACAATAGTATTTTTCTTATGGAAAAACGCACAGCTAATGGAAAAGAAAGAATGTAAGAGTCATGTGGGGAATGGTTTGCTGAGGAGCCGGCCCGTGGTGTTTATGTTCCAGTTCTCCTTCCTGTCTAGGCAAGATGTTCAACAAATAGGAACTTGGTCAGTTAACTCATGTTTAAAAGGTTTACCATACCAGTGGCTGTAAGCTTTCTGATTACACAGATAAGTGTATTGTCTGTCTTCAGTCTTTGCCAACGACTGTTTGCTTGAAAAGCATTTAGATTTTATAGTTATGAAGGATTGTTTTATTCATTTTCTATGGTAAATATACTGAATTAAATAAATAATCTCAAGGACTTCATAACACAGATACTATTAAGTCAAAAATAGCTTTTGGACACACATCATCAGTTCCTTGAGGTATCTGTTACTTTTGGAAAACATATCAGTGATGGGACCTAAGGGGTAATTTAATTTTTTTCATCTCCACTCTTACTGTGTCCAGTTTAGATATGTTTCATGTAACTTAGTCTTTTTCCATTAAGAAAGAAACAAACAAACAACAACAAAAAACCCACTAAAATGATATTCAGCATTTTGATCATTAATTTCACATCATTTGCTGATAAAAGGTACTATTATTTAATGTTTGGCTTACCTGATTCTGTATTTGCTTGCAAGGGTTTTTATGTAAATCTCTATTTCTTATTAATGCTTATGGATGCATTCATGTTTTTATTATTGACTACTGGGACAATAAAATTTTGAGGGTTTTTTGACACTTCAATTTAAAATAATGTTGCCAGTTTGTTCGGTTTCAGCCATATTTTAAGGACATCTTTAACATGCTAAACTACCTTTTTCTTTCTCTGTTATGTTTTGTTTCTCTTCTAAAAATCTGGTAAAGTTGTTGTTGTTCTTTGTAATTTTTAGAGTTTCTCTTTTGCCCCAAATACACTGTAAAGCTTTAAAAGCCTGTGTGTGATTTCAGATTTACATGACAGCATGTCTGAGCCACTTCCACATTCTACATTTTGGCTTCTTTTTTTGTACAGTCCTACTTGCAAATATATTTTGCCAGTCAGTTTTGTTTATTATCTTCCTCACACAAACTTAGACCCCTTTTCTTCTGGCTCACTTGATCCATTGTTTAAGGCACTGTCAGAGGTGGCTACAGAGAGCAGTATGAGCCTTTATTGTACACGTTCTCTTTTTATTTGTTCCTTCACAACCTTTAAATCACTTAATTCTTTTATTACTTTGCTTTAACCTAGCTTTTGGAAATGGGTGATTCCATATATACTTCAAGCTGACACAGTATAGAACAGAGCAGTGAGATCTCAGCCTTTTCTCTGCCAAGACAAACATCTTGATCCTTTTTCCTTCTAGTTATGATCAAAGGAGAAGTTTTTGATTTCTCTCTGAAGCCGAGTCTCCCTGTTAACAGTTTATGTAATACAGCATTTTGCTCATCTTCTTTTTGTGGTACTTTGTACTGCTTATGGATTTCTAAAATGCAAATTTGGGCTTATTGTTGCTCATCATTCTGCTCGTCTGAATTTACAATATCTTGGTTTTAGGTGCTTTTGAAAACGTAGAATGTTTCCTCTTGATTTCTGCCCCCACCCCTCCTTCTCAGACTGTGTTGTGCATTAAGTTTGTTTTTTTTCAGATATAGCATTTAGGGACTTCTGAAGAAAGTTCATAAGATACCTCATTTGGACACATTGGATAAGGTTGTGTGGAGACTACTGTCATGATTTTAAAAATCAATGCAGTAATGGGATTTGGGATGGGGGCAGTTGAAGAGTATCTAGGGAATCGCAGGGGGTTCAGAGTGTGGGTGAAATCCATGATAAAACATCATCTGGTCAGGGAGGAGTTGAACAACTTTCTGTGTTTTCCTTAGTTCAAGCTGACATGAGAAGTTGGAAACACCCAACCATCAGATGCCAGGGACACAGGGTAAGCTGCCAGTGGGCTCGAGGGGAGGGACAGAGCACAAACCAACCCGGGCATTAAACAGTAAAGACCATCCCAGGCAGGTGGATTTGAAAGCTGGTTACCAGCTCATTCTTCCTGGACTGTTGCGCTGGTTCATAGTGCTGTTCAAAATGGGAGAAACGTTAATGTTTTGAGGTATTGGTCTTGTAGACAGATGTGGTAGATCAGGTCCTCATGTCTCTGGTGGTGGTAATTTGTAGGTCCTTGTCACTTGCAGGGGGAGACTTAAATCTACAAGTAATTTTATTCTAAGGGGTCATGACGCATCTGGATTTCAGTGAACTCTGAACCTTTGGAAGTGCTAGTTTTGAGCACAGAAAATGGGTTCTGCTTTGAAGAAAGCTGTGCAGTTTTGATGCTTTTTTATCTTACACTGAAACCATCTTTTAAAAGATAAAGCTTTTTTACTTTTCAGATCTTAAATATTCTGATAATAGTAGACTGCAAAATAGCACTTAAGAACTTGTTCTCATAAAAGTAGGTTTTCATAATGTGATTTGTTTTTAGCAATTATGATTCACTTTGGTTTTGAAAGTTTGACTGTAGAGAGTTCAGGATATGCGTTAATGTTATTTAGAAAATAAGGTTGGACTAAGAGGTGGAAAGCATTATGGTTGACAGGATTGATAAGGATCTTTGGAAGAAATAAGGCAAGTTGGTGAATGCGCTCCATTTTGCTTCATCAAATACAGCCGGGAAATCTGTGGAGTGATTTTAGAAGGGATATTTTTTAACTTCTCACTGATGTTATTTAAAGGGTCATGAATTCAATAAGTCACATTTTTGTAAGACTATTTTTCCAGAGTAACCATTTATGGTTCCTGTAAATGTAAAAGTGGAGACAAAGATTCACAATATTTGTATGTATGTTGGTGGAGAGTTCATATGATGAGGGACAAGATAAAATAGAATTATTTTCTTTGAAAGAGGTTTTTGGGTTGCAACAAAATTTGCTATATGCAGTCTGAGAGAGACAGTATCTAAATTGCATAATCTTGGTTGGGGAACTTAGCAAGTAATGATAAATGAAAAATACAGTTAGATAATAAATTCAGAGAAGAAACTGTAAAATGTGTCACTTCATTGGATAATCCATCTCATCATGTATTTTATTTTTTCAGAGTAAATGGTGCATTTGTCATCTAATTAGAAAAGAATAGTATATATATTAAAGCATAGGAATGTTGCCATAGATAGACTGATGTATTTTAAAAGCAATTTGGGAATATCTGTATAGCCAAGTAATCTGTCAATTTAAGCCAAAATAATTGGCAGATTTGTATTAATATATTCTCAAATCTTTGCCTCATTCTAACCATATGACAGAGTAAAGCCCTGGGGGAATTACATTTTGGTAACCTGTTGTCATGCATTTTGTTTAGTTTTCTGTCCTTCATTAATCTCAGGGGTTAGTGACACACGCAATAGACTGAGTTTGACAGGACACACTTGTGTGCAGGGGCTGGGGCCAGAGGCAGAGTCGTCTTCTCCTCCAGCTTGGTGCCTGTGGGATGTATTTGAGTCTTTGACTTCAAACTTTTGTGTCGTTGAGTCACTGTTAATCAGGAAATAGAAACATGATTTGATTTTTAAGTGATAGTAGATACCAAAGACGAGTTCTAGCAAAGCAGCGTTTAGTCTCAGAATAAGATGTCCTGTCTGGATTCTGAGACCAAGATAGAATGGCAATAAGTGCCTTAGCAATGCTTAAATAATAATAATACCACCACAGTCAAGCAGCCCATTAATGTGTAAAGTGGATGTTCCAAATCTTCTGATTAGGATTTCCTTCCATTTGAGGGCTCATACTGATGTTTGTGGTTTGGACTTTGAGAAGCAAGTTCTTTAGCCGTGTGTGTGCACGTTTGTTTAAACAAGTCTGCCGAAATATCTGCAGTTTGAGCAGGGGTGGGTGTTCTGTATTTAAAAAAGCCACACAACAAACATGCTCCCATGAGCAGCTGATGATCAGGAAGGTTGTTGGGGACTGAATAGAGCTGGTTATTCAGTATCAGATGTAACTTAACAGGATCGTATTGGAAACAATCTCAAGTTTGCAAAATTGATCTGCATTAACTGTAGAGCTTTGAGCAGTCAAAAGGACAGTCTGCCAGAGCTCTGCACTGCGGTTCTATCCAGCATTCAGCAGCTGAGCTGACGTTTTCAAGGAACTTGTCAGACGTCTTTCCTATGTCTGTATTAAAAATATACATTCTTATATTACTAATGGTCTATAAATATTTAGTCTGGGGTATTGTCAGTACGGGTGATTTTCTGTAAACTGGTGGCTGCTTTTAGCTGTAGGTGTAAAAATATCCTGTAACTAAAATGAAATTTTAGATTTGTTTCATGGAGGCAAAATACATTTCAGTTTTAAAATTTGATGTTATGTTTTAGCCAAAATGGGCGATATTTTTTTTTTAAGTCAAGGCATCAATTAGTAAAGCAAGGAGAGAGATGTTCTTTAGAAACACTGGCATAGTACCAGGTGCAATTTACATTGGAGTTACGAATCTTAAAAAAAATAAAAGCTTATTTCATGCTCGAAAACATTTACTGGTTTCAGTGTAGTTTAAATGAGTTCTTTTCAGTGGAGGTGAACATGTGTATCTGAGGACAGATTTTTAGATCTGAAAGTAGAAGTTGTAAGAAATGCTAAACCTTCTTCGTATGTTATAAAGATGCAAAACTGTGTGATATGTATAAATAAGTAAATAATGCTTTCAGGATCTACAAGAGCATGTTTGTAATAAACGGGAAAGAGTTGCTATTTTTATTTCTGATCCAAATACAACAAATACAGGTTGTTTTTTTCTTGTCTGTTTTTATTTTTGGCTGCTTTGCTTTGTGTAAATTTTTTGAGAATGTTATTTGATGATGTTTTCTAACTTCTAAAGCAGATTTAGAAGAAAGTATCAATGAACACGAGTTGGAGCCTTCACCTCCCAAAGGAAAGAGGAGGGGTCGTAAGGGAAAGCCAAGGAAAACAAATTTAAAAGGGCAATCAGAAGACACTAGATCTACGTCCTCACATGGCACAGATGAAATAGAAAGCAGTTCCTATGTAAGCAGTAAACATGCTAAACTTCTTAGAAGGCAGAATTGCATATTTCTTCTTTGCAAATATAATTTTTATTAAAACTTGCATTTGTCTGAGCCTCCAGCTGGTGGCCACAGGCTTTTAAAATTACAACCTTATTTGTAACCCAGCAGTATATTTTAGTAGAATGTTTTTCTTTCAGAGAGACAGGTCTCCCCACAGAAGCAGCCCCAGTGATACAAAACCTAAATGTGGATTCTGTCATGCAGGTGAAGAAGAAAATGAAGCTAGAGGAAAGCTTCATATATTTAATGCCAAAAAGGCTGCAGCACACTATAAGTGCATGGTGAGTAACAATATTGTTGTTAACCAGTCTGTTAGTGAATTTTGTCTGAATTGCTGTTTTAGGTTTTAATACAGTACCCTCATATGTAATTATGCATGACTATTGCCTGTGTGCTGATGATCTCTTCACAAGCTGAAGTGTTGCAAAGTGAGCAATTCATTTATTTTCACTGCGGGCAATACGGATAAAAGTTGGCTACGTGCTAAGAGATGGAATTAGCTCAGGGAGACTCTTTACTAAAAATGTTCCCTTAGCGTCTAAATGCATGTACAATATTTTAAAAGGAAAACAGGAAAGGGTTTTAGCTAAAATAATCTGTTCCAGAAATAAAATACCCTTACTCCACAGGCTTTCAGACAAAATCCAGGAAGAATCCGTGAACTTCATTAATTTTCTGACAAGCGCATTCAGCCCTTGTAACTCAAGTAGAGTGGGACATGGAAGTTCCAAACAACCCTTGCCTTTAGGTGATCGTGCTTCAAGAATTGTCAGCCTGAAAAAAATCTGCTCATTTCAGCGAACATGAGCAGACAGTGCTCTCATGTATCATAACTTGTTCTGTGAATGAGGTAGAGCTTTGAGTAACGAACCTTAGTGGTTCCTGTTGTGCCTCAAAATGAATAAATAGTCCAGACAATCTGTGGAGTATTAATTGTTTTTCTAGAGCTGCTTGTCTAACAGATTGCTGGTGTGTGCCAGCAGCCTTGAGTCTTAGAGTATTGGCTGCTTTGTGTACCCGAACTTCATTTCTAAGACAGTTTAAACTGAATATACTGGGATGATGACAGTAGGATGGTACTTTTGTGCTTCATTGTCACCCCTCGGGGCTTTTCAGGTATGTTGACATCAGCTGTGCCATGAAGCTGAATTGTATATGAGTCACAGGGAAGGAAATGGAATATTTCTAAAAAGTTCAGTGGTGTAATTGATAATATTGCGCATTTATTACTCTGTGTTTTCATCATGTCATTACTTCTTGTCTGCTCCTTTGTCTTTTAAAATACATTTCTCCGAGACAACAGATGTAATTAAAGCAGTCAGGTGGGTATCAGAAGGAATACTCATCATTCTAATGACTCAGCATGGGTTTTTTTTCCTAGTTCATTGGTAAAAACGTGCTGTTTGAGATCACAGAAGGGGATGTGCAATACTTGATGATTCCTGCACATAAATACATTTCTAATCATGTTGGTGACCTGAAATTATTTTGGCCTTGCTTTGTTTTACAGTTATTCTCTTCTGGCACTGTCCAGCTAACAACAACTTCAAGGGCAGAGTTTGGTGATTTTGATATCAAAACTGTACTTCAAGAAATCAAGAGAGGAAAAAGAATGGTATGTATTTGCAGAGTGTGATGAACATGTTCCCGCAAGGTGTATATAGCTGGGCCTCCTTACTTTTCTGAAACCATCTTTTCCATCTGTTTCTTAACACAAAATTTAAATGTATCGTTACTTCTGGGGCAGGTAGCCAGATTGGAATCACCTTAAAAATTAGTGGTGGTTTGGCATGTGGTATTTAGAGTTCTTTATGACAACGTACATGGTAAATCATTATTACCCTTCCTGTAAGAGAGTAACAGCTTTGGATCCTGTGTTACTAAAAGCACACTGTAAAACTACAGTTAAACTTGGAGAGGATGTTCTTGCAGTGACTTGTTTCCAACTGTTTTGATGTTTTAATATGAAAACATATTAAGGCCTCAGAGATGGGGATGTTAATAAAATGTCACATTGTATTGTATTAAAATTCAGGATGTCTTTAAAGTGTTAAGAAATGAGGGAGGAGGGGGAAGAAAACAAGACTTCTAACAATATTGTTCCTTGAAAAAAAAATCACTTAAGATTCTTCATATATTAACATACTAACTTCAGTGGCAAAAAAATGATCTTGGATATGCGATAATATGTGCGATCATGTAGCAATTTTCAGTGCAATAGATAGGTAGATCCTAGTGTTCATATTGTAAAAGGTTATATAGTTTCAGAACACTAAAGTGAATGCAAAGAGACCAGAGACTGAAAGGCTGACCAGTGCCGTTCTCCTCTTTCCTTTGCACAGAAATGCACACTTTGCAGCCAGCCCGGTGCTACTATTGGGTGTGAAATCAAAGCCTGCATAAAAACATACCATTACCACTGTGGAGTAGAAGACAAAGCTAAATACATTGAGAATATGTCACGAGGAATTTATAAGTAAGGATCTATGTAATTCTTGACTCTATAATGCAAGTGAAGATATTTCATGACACTTTTTCAGCCTAACTTGGCTAGCTAAGTATATTATTTAAGAATAAATATATTTCATTTAAAATGGCATTTTTAAGTAATCATTGACTTGCAAAGTAATTTGTGTACTCTGCTAACTTAAAATTTCTGTAGTAGTGTTGTAATATAAGAAATGAGAAAAATAATTGACATATTGTCCCCCACAATTAATCTGTAATTTATATCGAGGAAACCCTGGATAATTTCTGTCACAGTTCCTCCATATCAATATGTTTTGTAGCTTCTTTCTTTTTTTGGACCCCGTAATTTTCCGAACTGCTGCCGTTGGTGAGTTGGCTGTGGTGGAGTTGCCAGGGTGGCTGTGCCCACAAGAGGGCATTCCATTCTTAAAAACTAGGATTGATCCAAGTTTTGTTGGCTGGGCTTCAGCCTTATTTTCTTCCTCAGTTTAACTGATGCTTGACTGAAAACCATGAATGAGTTAAAAGAGGTAGCAAGGGGCTTGTAGCATATCTCGAAACTAACTGAGAGGAAAGTCTGGTTTTGATAGATACTTTCAGTAAAAGTCCTTACTGTTTCTTTTACTGTGCTAGACTCTATTGTAAAAACCATAGTGGAAATGATGAAAGAGATGAAGAGGATGAAGAAAGAGAAAGCAAAAGCCGTGGCAAATCAGGCACTGACCATAATGACATTCCTCAGCAGCAGCTCAATGGAAACTAGGTATGGAAGTTACCCCTGACAGATCTGTTACCGAGACCGAAACGCAATATACATTTAATGTAGTTTATTGCAGTGAAGTACGTAAATCTAGTGTATGCAGATAAGTACTTTTTATTGGCATACTGTAGAAAAATGGGGAGGATTTGTTGTTTTTTAAATCCAACTGACTTTGTAACAGTTTAAAAAGGGAGGCCCTCATTTCTGTCGCTGAATATAGATGTAATGTCAGAGCTGCTAAATGCTTTTCTTTATGATTTTAAATTTACTGTTGTTTTCATCATTTTTTAAACAGGTTCAAGGGACAGAGTTATAGAACTGGGAATGGCTAAGACATCATTACTACTAATTCTTTTAAATTGTTTTCTAAAATCAGAAAAGGGTTAGTAACTTCTACTACCCAACTCTGTTAGAAATTTCATTGAACTGCCTGAAACGTTCATGTGTGTGAGCCTTCAGTAAGTGGCAGAGTTTTACATGTCAATATTATGTAGTTTGTAGTCTGCAGTGTCTGGAAAAAAATGAAACACTATATAAATGATATGTAATATGTACAGTGTCAAAAGTTAAGGCAGACATTGAAATGAAGTGAGATCTATATTTCTGGACTGAATAAAAACCTCAAGATTTGGAATGTGTAAGTTGTTTAGTGGATTCATGCAATGAGAGAAGGTCTTAGCTAGTTTAACTAACAACATGGACAAGTTCGCAGTGGCAGCAAGCTGGTACGTTGTGAATTTTGCGTTTTCTTCATACACAAGTTGCGGAGGCCATACATGGGAAAGCCGCTCTCTGTTTTTGCTTGCAAAGCACACAGTAGACAAGGACTCGGTGTACACCGAAGCACGCTTGAACATTTCAGGTTGTTCCTGTTGTGATTGCTCATTCCGCCCAGCATTGTTGCGGGAGATTTACTTGAGCAGCTGTTGGTTCTGAGCTGTGAGCTTTAGAACTCATGCCAAAGGGCTGTGGTTCATTCTTTCCCCAACGACCCACCTCTTTCTGTGTCCCTGATTTACAAAGAACACTTCACTAAGTGTGATTAAAACCTTACTATACAAATGTTTGGACTCTGCAGCCCAGTCTCTTTTACTTCAGAGAGTTACAGCTCTTAACTCGCTATGGAGTTTAGCCACCATATCTGACGTCCATACCTCAAGTGTTCTGTCTCATGTGGAACACTTCATGTTTTGTCCAGAATATGCATAAAGGTCCCATGTTCTGTAAGAAGGATGAGGAAACAACCTTTTTTGCTAGATTGGTATTTATTTTTTAATCTTGTGACCACTATATGAGAAACTTTGCTTATCATCCGCATTTTAGTGCTTAATTTTTCTCTTTCTCTCAAGTCAACAATCACGTCATGGAATTCTACTTGCTAGAATTTGATGTTCCTTTAGGGAATAATCAGATCTAGGCTATACCAAACCTAACAGATCGGTCCTCTGCTTTCAAACACCTTGTCATTTCTGATGGCTACGAGCTTCTTCAATTGGTCTATGAAAGCACATTCTCAGACTTGCTTAAATAAAACCAAAAAGCTGAATCTAGTCCGCATGTTTGTCTGTTGCTATCGCATCACCTTGCTGTTTGTTTAGGGTTTTGACTTGTTTCACTCTGAACTCCCAACAAAACTTCTGGATCTGAAGGAAGGAAACAAGCACCATACACTGATTTGACTATAAACCGCTGCAGTTCTTCTGTGATTGGTATTGCAAAGCCAGTTCATTTGTAACATGAGTTTCTGTAGCATTTTTTACTTGTATTTTTAAAAGATTTAATGTGTGTCATTTGTCTTCTTATGCATTCCCTTAATGTCGTGAGGGACTCAATTACTGTATGTTGGAGTTTCTAACATTTTTACCTGTTAGAATTCAATCAGTTCTGTTTGCTTTCCTGGAGAATAATGCAGTTTTAGAAAAAAATATTGCTGTATACAGAAAATACTCAGATACTGCTCTAAACATGATGCCATTGATCATTTTTATTTTGTATTTGTAATTTTCAAAATTAAAAGCGTGACTTGAATTGCAATGACAGATCGATTGTTGAAATTGTCTATCAAGGTGTTTTGGTTCACCTGGAATATGAACATTTTTCAGCCACTCAGAACAGTTTTAGAATGCAAAAATAACATCGTTCAATGTTTAAGTGACTTGTAGATTTGTGCCTCAGACATGGCCCTCCCATGGAAAAAGGCACTTTGTTTGCAGCTACTGTATTTTAACTGAGGTTGCATGGGGTAGATCTGCCAGCATACTGATTGTATTTGAGACTGAGCTCTAATTCATAGTGTGTCAGTTGCTTAGTATAATATTCAATCCAATAATTCATGTGTTGTGAAATAAATTACCCCATTCCACGCCTTGAAGAACCAGAACAGCATTTTACCTTCAGGTAGCAGGAAAGTGGCTGGTTTGCCTGTTACCTCTTAGTGCTGAGATGGCCTGACTAAACCATCATTAATTCATGGAAACAAAGGCAAAAGCAAAAATCTTTTCTCTTACGAGCCTCAAATTTGTCGTAACTGACTTCAACTCATGTATGCTGGGTAAAAGTGCCTTACAATGTAAAAATTGTATTTATATGTTCCCAAGTAGCATCACCTGCTGGGGAGTAATTATGTCGTGGTGTTAATATTTAGAAGAAATGTACCTCAGCAGTGTATTTACTGTACATCTCTTATGTCCTTAATTGTAGTTTTAAAAAGCATGACAATGTATGATAGTATACAACATTTACATCATTTTTTAAAGACAAAATACTGCCATTACTGTCTTTTTATGTGTATTTTAGCTTGGAATTTCAGACAGTCTGATTTTTTTCTCTTTTTTTTTTTTTTTTTTCTTTTTGGTAAAGCAATGTAATCTTTGCAAGCATATATTGAAGATTATTCTGGAGCATCTACTGCCTTCCCAGAAATGTTAGAAGTAATGAAAGTGCTCTATAGGTGAAATAGGTATGTTTAAATTAGCTAGTTAAATTAATGCAGTCCGTTTGTTACTGAGGTTTTTTTTCTAATAGGCACCTTCTGCTTTCATCTCACAATCAGAGAACTCATGAATTTAACAAAACTTGTCTTATGAAACTGGTTTCACTTTATTTATTCTCTTTTTTTTTTTTTTTTTTTTGGCCTTTGGGCATTTATTTTGCTCACAAGAGCAGCGTGTGCTGTTTAAAGACGCCTGGAACCCTCTGTGATGGGAGGTTTCTCCCCAATTCGTTGTGTCTCTATATTAACCGATCTCCCCAGCTCACTGTATCTCTGTATTAACAGATCTGAAATTGTGCTATACCAGGAAGGGAATGTACCAAGGGAGGACAGGCATCAGAGGATATTGTTGAAATAACTTGAGGATGCAGCTGGTGTAACGCCCGAGTCTCGAGGTGTGATCAAACACTATAGCTGTGCTATGGCTCCATTCCAAGGAAGGGCAAAAGGCCGGTTCAGTCTCACACCGGTGCAGGTAGCTGGGATGTAGTAGATTAGGTGAGCAAAAGATCTACTTGTTCAGCAGGTGTTGATCCACAGGAGGTTCTGTGATAAGGCTCTAGTAGGAGTGACACCAGCTGAACTCCTGGAGGGCAGCAATAAGTCCATCACCTACACTCCACGAAGTCTGATCTTTCGGTACAAAGAGCTGTGCTGATCTAGAATGGTACGAGCACACAGAATCTGGCCCTAAAATGTGATATAAAGGAAGAGAGCTTGCTTCTTACTGCTGCCTATGTGAAAAATAACTTCATGCTAAACCAGAGTGAAAGATGAAGAGGTGATAATCTATTTGAAGTATCAGCCTTATCTGGTAGGTGATAATTGGTGCATTCCAAGGATATTAATATGCTGAATCAGATTGACAAGAAAATTAATCCTCATTAGATGAAATTAATCTTAAGAGAACTGAAGGTACATTATAGCAAATAGTAACTCTTCTTACATGTCACCAGGAAAAGATTCCACTGTATTAGTGATGGAGATTGAAAAACAGAACACGGCTCTTGATTTATATACTGTTGAAGCAGTTTCTATATATGCATATGTACGCACATTCATTAGTCAGCAGTGACATCTCAACCCTTAAAGGATCCTGGAGAACTGTTGCTTGTCAAAAAGCACTCAGGTTAGGCTAATAATGTCTGCAGCTTTTGCTCTAGCATACATTTACATTAGGTGTAAAGACAAGGAATGTATGAAAGAGGGTAAATGCATTCCTATCTACAATGTTATGTATATTTTGTTCCTGTTATATTGGCTTTACTTCCAAAGTTGTAGTTTGCAGTATTAGTTTCTTTTCATTGGTATCCTTGCATATATATATTCAATAAATGAGTTATGAATTTCATATTTGCATATCTGTCCTTTTTCTGAAAGTATAACTTCAAAACTGTTGTTTTAATCCATAAATGCAGTATTTCCTATTAAGTTAGAGGCCCGTGAATGTTTTACCAGGAGAGAAGTGAGAATGCATACGTAGAGTATGCCACTTACTCAGTGGTAACTCTGCGTATCTGTGTGTTCTTCTTGACTTGGTGCAGTGGGCAAGCTGCTTTGCATTTACCACTAGTTAATAACATGAAGTGACTGACTCACTGAAGGTTCCCATTCTCACCTTTCAAGAACTTTTTCCTTTTTTTGTACTTTTTCAAGAGGATATTCATTTAGACTAAGATACCGAGGGAATGCGGAGTGTGATATAGTTACATTGCAGAAGAGCGGCTGCATCCAGGATGTACTTTAGAACCATATAAATGTAGTGTTAGAGATTAACAAAACAACAGATCTCTTGGAAGATGCTGGATTCATCCAAATACGTAACTGCCTGGAGTGAGACAGCAATACCCTGCAGTGTTTTTAAAGTATCAAGAATTGTGATGGAAAAACTCCATAGGAGGAAGGGTACTGTTGACCTATTGATGAAGACTTTTTTTACTTCTAAAAACAACTATATGCTTTCATGTCACCACCTTAAATAAGGAGTCGATTTAATGAGCATAGCAGGTATTTACTCTGACCTGAGAAATCATATCGCCCGTCAACACAGACTTGGGTGTCAGGAAGACATTGTCATGCATGGTCTTCAAACAGGAGCTGCCAAATGGTCAGGTCTTGTTGGTGAAGTGTAATTTTTGATACTGCGATTCTACATCCATCTTTGCAAAGGTTTTCTGAAGAGATTAAAGACTACTATTATCAAAGTTGATGTTGGGAAGAGTTTTACCACGTGGCTTTTGATGCCATGGAAATAATTACTGGATGCATGTTTATTTTGTTTGCTGTGTGGTTTTTGTGTTTTAACTCAGCTGGGATCTTTGAACAGGATATTGTTAGAGGAGCCTTCTCTGTTTCGTGGATGTGACTTCTCACTGGAATAGCTGGTCACTGAAATCTTGGAATAATGCGGGAGGAACCTGTAGACACAAGAGCAAAAGACTTCTGTTGTGTCACCTTAGGGAAGAGCAGTGAATATTTCAAGGGCTCTCGTGTCCTCACCTAGACAAACTTTACGTATTCTGCCACATGTAAGAGGTCGCAGCAGGAGCACAACAGCAGCAGTTATCCGTGTGCCTAAAACGGATACTCCATAACATCGATTACTTTCAATCATTAAGAGACAGGGACGCTGTGAGCTCTGAAGGCTCAGCTCATCTCTCTGCTTCCAGCTTTCTGGTCAGAACTTGGGCTCAGTAGTTTCAACTGGAAATTTAATGGAAAAGGGAAACTTATTGGTAAGCTTCTGAAAGAAAGATCAAATTGTGACAAACCAGTGCTGGTGGTTCTACAGCAAGGCAACAAGCAGCTTGAACTGAGAAGCAGTGGGCACAGCTTTAAGTGACTACTGGCTTTCTGTAAGAACGTAGGGGAATTTGGCCTGACACCCATTTGAAAGTGAGGTTATAAAAACCTGCTTGGAAAACTCTACTCAGAGTAATTATTAATCACTCAGACTGCAAGGATATATTGAGTGGGGTTCTCTACAGCTCTGATCTGATCTGATGTTATTTGGTATTTTCATTAACAATTTGGATAGCAAATGCTGCTTCAGTTGTAGCAAGCACCAGACTTGAGTGAACTCCTGACTGACTAGAAGACAATTACAATTCAAAATTAATTTGATATATTCGAAAGAGTTAGAATGGGATTCAGTAAATCCAGCAATGGTTTTGGCAAATGCGTATTTGTACACTTCAGCAGAAGCAGCGATCAGCTGAACAAATACGTGCTGGGACAGGACAGGCTGCTGGGGCAGCAGTTGTAGAGAGTAATTCTCTTGGGGTTATAGGCAGTCACCAGCTGAACATGATTCAACAGCATCCTGTTCCCAAAAAAAAACCAACCGTTGTTTTGGACTATATGAACAGGAATGTAGCCTGTGAGATACGTGACGTGGTCCTTCTTCATGTGGTAGGAGAATGCCTTTCTTGGAACATGCTATCCAGCTGTAGGCAAAACACTTTGTGGAAAATGTGGAGCAGCTGGGGACAGGCAGAGAAAAGCAGTGAGAGGGATGGAAGGTTGGGCTTGTTTCAAGATCATGGGAGAGATGTTTTCAAATCAGTAAGAGCTGCAAAGGAGGGGGAAATAAAGACTTTCCCTCACTGCTGCAGGTAGGACAAGAAAAAATGATTACGCAAAAATGATTACGCTGCAGCAGGAGACATTTAGTTCGACATCAGAATGGGCCATTGGCCTTGGCAGCAGGAAGAGTTAAGCTCCAGAATACCTTTCCTGGGCAGGCTGTGGCATTGTTGGATATTGAGATTTTAAAGGAAAAATTAGTGGAGTAGTGCAAATGAAGGTTGGAGGTGCTGGGGATAAGGCCAACTGAAGGGCCTCCCAGCTGCTATTTCTTATGCTGCCGTCTCACGTTTTCACACGCAGGGACTTGGAGAAACTGCACTGGCAGAGCTGCTGAGCCTGACCCCAGGGCTCACAGCCACGTGTCGCCTTTTTAATCTTTTCTTCTAAAATAGCACTTGTGGCACTAATAACATCCGTGGGAAGGCTGGCACGTGGGCACCCTGCACCTGCAGAGTTAGTCCAGACTTCCCAATACCCCCCACCGTAAGGCACTCTCTGCTCTTCCATTTCAAATTTTTAGGAGTGCTTCAGCTTTTGGAGTGACCATGCCCCACACCTTGAATGTACATTTTGATTGTGTAAGAATAAGCAAAGTGACAGCAGTACTTGGTACTAACGCACGTGTGGGATTATGCACACAATTTGCTGCTGCTTAACGTGCACTGGGATGATCCAGAGCTTGGAGTGACCGATCTCTTACCCAATCTTTATGGCATTATTGTGGCATGAATCTTAAACCTTTATCTGAATTTCTGCCAGAGATGCTCTCTTACTTTGTTTGGACCGAGTTCTCTGCTTTTATTTTTTCCTAAAACAACATTCCAGCTGAGAAGAGAGAGAAACCAGGGCTGGTGCTGCCCTGCTCTTCATTCCCTGGATAGACGTGCAGGTCGCTTGGCACACACGCGATACCCTGTTTCATACCACTGGCCAAAACAATTCCGTATCCCTGTGCGAAGACCCACCACGCTCCTGCTGCCAGCGGAGGGCATTCCAGAGGCTCGGGGCAGGGGGAGGAAGAGACTCGCTCCCTCCCATACACTAAAAATAGGCTGACACTGTGCAAACAGCTTTGCTGTGAACTTCCTTCTGGCGCGCAGCCACACAGCTGCTTTCTAGTTTTAAGCCTACATACCTCTCCAAAACAAGGCACTGAAGTTAAACGCAGTCAGCAACACTTTTAATCTTATTACTCCCTGCTGTGTCATATCAGTTTTAGCTTCTTCCAGAGTGCAGGTAGCTCACTTGGGATCTAAGTTCAATTCTCTTTTTAATTTAAACCGTGGTTGAGACTGGCGCTGGCAATGCCCGGCGTCCGCAAAGTTCAAAGCTGGGAGGAGGCCTTTAATCTAAAACTGCAATACTCAGGTGACACGTCCAAAAAGTGCTTTCCTGCAGAGTAAGAGCTGCAGTGGCTGGGCTGCAAAAAGCTTTTAAACTCTCCAAATTGCTGTTAACTAAACATCCTTAAATCCCGATGTGACGATGTGAAATTGGAAAGTGAGTTCTTTAAATGGGTTTAAAGAGAATAAACACAAGCCTCTCCAGGCAGAGCGAATGACAGGAGTGATTCATTCGGGCCTTGCAGCCTGTGAGTTATTTGGTTTTGCCATATTTTCCAGTGATTTTTACCTACTTACAGTGCCAGCATTTTGCCCTAAAATAAATCATGTCACATTCTTCTGTACATTTTGACTGTGAAGACCGATGTTTCAATTCAAGTATCAAGCTTCCTTGTTCTTTGTTTCAATGGCTGTTGATTGTTTAGACATAACAAGATTCACATTTTCCTTTATTATGATTTCCCAATTGTGACAAGAGTATTTTCCAAGACATTAATTAAATCTATGGATCATTTTCAGCTATTTCACAGGAATCACTGAAAATGCAATAATTTTGCGTAGCTGTTCTTTCCCCTCCCTATTTGTTCTTGTCAAATACTCAGCTTTTATTTGAGTCCTCTGTATCCAATTATCCGATTTGTGCAGCAGTTAAACAGAAGATCAGTGTCATTGTACTTCACATTCTTTTTAAGCTCCCATCAATAGCAGGACCACACTGGTCTGGAAGGTTGTAATTTAAGATGTGCCTGGCGAGGGTTCAAAGACACAGGAGCTCTGGTGTGTCCCGCTCCCCTCGGAAAGCCCGGCTGGTGCTGCCCCGCGGTATTTACACCAGCAGGGAACTGAGTTTGGGGAAACGTTTCCAGACTCTGAGGAAACCGAGCAACCTGAGACTTAGACAAGCCTTGGTGAATTTAAAAACCCTTGTTGCTACCACTGTGTAAAACTCGTATTAGCCCATCAGATAATCACAGATTTACAATTTGAGGAGTAATTTCAGTTAGAAGATAAAATTAAGAGCAGAGGTTTGGCAAAAAAAAATATATATATATATATATATATATTTGAAGCAGAATTCTCCTATTATTATCTCTGCTGAGCACTTTATGATATCTTACATTTCTGCAATTACAGGTACAGGTGCTCTGTTCTGCAATTAACTGAACATACTGATTGCTAAACAGGGGTATTGTCTGGAGCCAGATAGGCTTGAAAAGCATCAAGTTTATTTCTTTTTCTGGGACCTTCAGCTTTCTAGTTGTCTGGAGAGAGGGTTCAGATGAGGTCCTGTTTTTCCTCTGTCCCAGAAGAAAGGTTGTTCTCCCCCCTTGCTATGGGCTCTGGCAGTGGTTTTGCAACCAGTTCTTCCCCTTCCCATCCCTGTCTCGTGGGGTTTTTTGAGGACAGATTTCTGAAGGTGCTTTCCAGTGGGTCAGGCAGGATTCTGGGTGGGTCACAGATGGTATGCAGGAATTCCAGCTCCCTGCTGCCTGGTCGTTTATCTTGGGACCCTGTAAACTCACTTATTTCACCTTTGGAGTATAAACTCTGAACTCTGTCCTCACCAGCATCTTGTCCAGTTTGCACCCTTAACCCAAATCCAGATTCAGGGGCTGGCGTTACTCCTAGAACAGTGTTTAATATTTGAGGATCTCTGTGACAATTTTGCCAGCTCGTACCGTACAACTCAAGAGGTCTCGCAAAGGAGAGTCCCGAAGCGCAGCCCTCCCAGCCTGGCGTGCTCTCCTCGTCTCCGCTTCCCTTGTCATCTGCCCAGAGAAGATTTCTGAGATACTTGAACGGCTGCCACGCTGTGCAGGGCAGGCAGGGCCCTTGGCGTGCGAGCTCTGCCACCTGATGCCTGCTCTGCGCTGGGACGGCGCCAGCTGGATCTGCAAGCCCTGGCGGGCACAGCCTCTATCAGCCACTTATCTGATGGGGCTGCTGCCCTGTGGCCTCTCACTGGTCTTCCTCATTCTTCTCCCCTCTCGCTGAAACAGCATTGCCACCTCCTCTTGCTTCTTCTTGAGTTTCTGTCCTTGCACAACAGGCTGTTGGCTCCTTCGTCCCTGCTGGTATCAACAGGTTCCGGATTGTTTTGGTTTTTAAACAATCCTTGCATCTGGCTCACCTGGGTGTAGCTGTACAGACGCTGCTTCTGAGACGCGCAACACAGTTAGTGTTCTGCAGCTTTTTAGAAAGGCTTAGAAACACAGAATCATAGAATAGTTTGAGTTGGAAGGGACCTTCAAAGCTCATCCAGTGCCCCCCCTGCCATGAGCAGGGACATCTTCACCCAGATCAGGTTGCTCAGAGCCCCGTCCAGCCTGGCCTGGGATGTCTCCAGGGATGGGGCATCCACCACCTCTCTGGGCAACCTGGGCCAGTGTTTCACCACCACTCCTGCGGTTTGCAGGCAGGTCCTGTGCTCAGGTGCCTGCTGAAAGCAGATTATTAACCTGTTCAATCCTCAGAAAGCAACTGACCAGCAGGGGAAACCCCACGTCTCTCCCTCCTTGCCCTTCCCTGGTGGGAAATCCTCCCATTGCCACCAACCACCTGCATGTCTAGCCACCCATCCTTCCCTCAGGTGGTGGTGAAGGACTGGTACAAACGAGCTTCCAATGCAGATATGCTGAGCTGAAGTCCTGCTACAGGGTTCCTTTGTTTTCTTGGTAGTGCGCTCTTATCTAAATATTGATGAAAAACTGGAACGTGTTAACCAAGTCATTGACTAAACTGCTTGACTGTAGCAAGAGTGCTTCCCATGCACAGCCTGTCTCCCAGAAGTCCTTTTACGCCTGTGTAAGTCCTTGTGATGTCTCTGCTAAGTGAAGTTTACAGAAGGTCAAAGCAGACCATAAAACAAAGAATATGATTCAAACAGAACAGGAATTGGTTACTTATGAGAGGAACTTGAAGGACAAACCTGGTGATAAAGCTTGAAGACTATGCACATAGTAACAAACCATAAAATCAGGCAAGGACTAGTGGTATATTGTGAACTTTGGTGAACTATGCTCATTATACGCTCATTTTAATACAAACCCACACCTCCTCATTGATGGCTACCTGGCTCCCGAAGACCCCTACCCACTGAGCATACATACAAGATTTTGTGTTTACTGTACCTTTTAAACCAAGGCAAGAAAAGTTTAGACTAACAAGCTTTGAGTAGGCACAAGTATGTATAAGATGTTAGAAGTGGTTAAAAGTTGAAATGTATAAATATGTAACTCATCCTGTTTCTGGTGTGCTAGCTTTGCCAAAGATCACTTATTGCGCCCTTTCTGCGCAGAACTGCAAATAAAGCAAATACCTCGACCCTGGGTGTGAACCGGTATCCCCACACCAGGTTACGATCCCACGGTTTGGGACAACACCGGGAGTCTGCTATGTGCGTGTTGCAGTGCAGGCATCTGTCCACTCCTGTGCTCCTGGAGACCATTTAATTTCGAGTAAGCCAGCAGAGTAAGGAGGCTGCCATCAGTCACATTAATTTTGGTGGGGTTTGCACTGAAATGTGTCACATAGAAGCTTCTGGGTCACTCATCTTGCTGAATGGGGGCACCAGCAGACTTTTCCTTGTTACTGGAATGGAGAAAATGTACCTCTCACTAATGTTTGTTGCACAGCGAAGGAAAGAATCTGATTTTTGTAACTGATCTTGGCTCTGCTCTTTGTTCTGCTTTGCTTTTGCAAGGCATTGCTGGGAACCTGCGGTGACTGCTTCAGTGTGAGGAGAGCAATGTCTGCGGTCAAAGGAGATGGGTGGGAGGAGTAAAGGCAGGTCAGCCTGGGCTCTGTGCTGTCCTTGCACACGGGGCTTTGGGTGCCAAGTGACAACGTCTCTAATAAACGCTGGCGGTTCTGTCATGTGGCAGCAGCGATGCTGCACGTGCAGCAAATGGTTAATGTAGGAGCTCTGAAGGCTGCTCTGCAGCAAGCACGGAGTTACCATCATGTTAAAACAAACTTCTTGGTTTTGCTGTGTGAAAAGTCAGCAACTCCCTCATGCCACATTGTTGTGTGAGTCAAGTTGGGCTTGAAAAACTGCTGTTTCAAACAAAAAAAAGACAAATACCTTTCTGGTAGTTACATTGCTCAGGCTTCAACCTTTGTGTCAGGGCAGGCTCCGACAAAACCGGTGTCCTTTGGGTGGGTCTCAGGTTTTCAGGTGTGCCTTCCTGCCCGTCCAAGCCACTTCTCACAGCTCTCCCGTTCCCTGGAGAGTGGGAAGAGGATCCAGCCCAGACCGCGGAACTGTTGGGGGAAAGGGGGTGCCCCACATGCTTGGTCACAGCAGCAGGGCCTGGGCCGCTCAGAGCCTTGCAGAGCCCCCATGGGCGCCGGGCCCCATGGATGGGGTTGTGCCTTTGCTTGTTTTCTGCCATGTTAAGATAATCCTTGTTTCAATTTCTGCGGGCCCTCAGGCTCACTGGACCTTGGCAGCACGCAGGTATCAGTAAATCCCGTCGGCAGGACTTTGGTGTGTCTTTAGGCGTGTGTGGTGCCAAGCGCCGGCCGTGTTGTGACAGACGCCGTCACGTGTCGTCCCACACCAGAGCACTGAACCAGCACCACCACGGTAATTCTTAACGGATGTTTGCAAACAAAAGCCAATAAATGCCATAAATACCAGCCCGAAGTGCGGTGGTGCCTGCAGCAATCCAAGTCGGCGTTTCTGAGGATGGTTGACATTTTGTGATAAACCAACACGGACTGTTTCGTAGTAATTGTGTAATTCTTGTGAAAGCGACCGTTCCTTGCACTATTGAACAAAGGGCAAAATGGCTGTAATTCCTCCAACCCTCTGCCTAGAGTGTGAAAGCATTTCTACAATGAAGGTCGACAGAAGCAAAGATGTACATGAAAAAGGAGGTTATGACAGCTCCAGGGAAGGAGCGCATTGGGTCAGAGCTTTTGCTTATTTTCATTTTGATAAGTAAATTGTCATTTATTAGCTGAGCAGGGAGAGGAATCTTGGTAAACTCTCATCATCCAGGAAGTCCCAGTCTTGAAAGAGGTAGATAGACACCGCTTTCCAAAATCCATGGAGACTGTCACCACCAAGAATCACTTTGATGACTGATTTCTGCAAAAGTCAACAAGACGGAGAACAGAAATAACATTCTTTTAAAATAGATTTTGCAACAAACAACATCTATTCCCTGTTTCTTAGGAAGGATGTGGCTCTTTTTAAATGTTTTGGTACATCTGGCTTCCTCTCCCATTTGAAACATTAGGCTAGAAAAATAATTTCAGGCTGTTCAAATTACTAGTCAGAGTGGGGGGATTTCTCTGTATTCATGATGAAGATGGGATGCTTCCATGCTAAATTCATATTTTGGTGGATGCTTTACGTATCATCTAATGAGATATTCCTTTTTGATTTTCCTGATTAAAAATGTTGGTGCTCATATCAGGATTGTTTTAATACGCCTTGAATTCTCCGTTTATTTCCCATTCTGTTTGCACAGACTAATTTCTGGTCACAAGGGAGTCCTGCTGGTCTCGGTTGTTAATCTGCTGAAAAATCATTGTGCTCTTTGCTGTTTTAGGAGGCTTGTCTTGTGAAAAAAGAACAGCAGAAGAATCTTGCTGATTCCCTATGAGTCACTCAGCAGCAACGGCAACGCTGGGAGGAAAAAACGTGGGGAAGAGAGGGATTGGTGAACGGGCAGTGACCCGAAGATCTGACTCAGAGCACACTATTTCAAGTGCTTCCAAATGACAAATACTCAATTATTATATTACCTCCAGGTATCCTGCCGCTGCAGGCACGTGGTTACCAAGCAAGGTTTTTAAAAGTTTGTTAATAAAGTGACATACAACTGGCTCTCACACAGGTCATGGTTCACTGGGCCTGAGCACCAACATGTGCCTGACAGGCAACAAAATCAGGAATCTACTCAGAGACAAAACATATTTATTAAATCATTTTCCCTTCTAAAACGGTGTGCATACCAGGGCAATCAGAACATTGGCTCTCCCACTTTATGCATCATCTATCTATGCTGCATCTATGCAGCTCCCTGACCCCTCTGACCCGCTCCCTCCACCCTGCCCTGCAAAGCTCGGTGGCTCCCGCACCAGCAAGAACAAAACTGGGCATCTACTAAATCAGTAGCTGATCTCAGCTAACCAACCTCCTGTAATATCAGCAAATATTTCTGCTTTTGTGAATCTGTTCTTCCCTCCGTAATGGGGTGCCAGAGGGACCAGGAATGCTTTGGACCTAGAAATATGCTCGTTGGCATGAGGAACAAAGAAATTGCTCACCCAGAAGGGCAAAACAGGACTAATGCTTTTGTCTGCTTGGGAGAAACCGCATGCAAGTCGAGCCAACAACTACTGCATGCGATCAGAAAGGTGCCATTGGATGCTACTGTTAATAGCAGACATTGATATCGGTCATTGAGTAAGTAACTAAAGGAAAAGCAGATCCTGAAATGCTTGTGTGGTTGAATGGTCCCCCAACAGATCCTGCCCCCTGCCCAGTGAAGTCCGGCTGTCCCTGCCCGCGACAGGGCAGCTGCTGTTTTTCCCAGCCGTCTGGAAACAGGCCAGCTGTGACATGTTCCCGATATTCGCAAGCTGCAGGGCGTATTTCATTCTGCTGCTCTTGGCAATTTGATAAAGGCTCCATCCTCCCACTCCACAGTCAACCCACCCAAACTCCAGCTGAACACCTAGCTGCAACAGTACCGCATTCGCCAGGCATTGTGCCTGTTTGCTTAGTGCAATTGCTTAAATTGGTTGGTTCATATAAAGGAACACTTAAATGGACTTGGTTGTGTTTTCTGAGCTGACAGTAATAATGCTATATGTGTATCAGGAGTTGATTGCTACAGCTCTTTATGAATTAAGTTATTTTTAAGAATCATTATCCTTTTCTTGACACCAAGTATTTATGCAGCATAAAATAAAACTTGGTCTCCACCCCTTAGAGAAAGAAAAGGAAAGTGTTCAGCTGACACACAATTGTTTAAGCTAGAATGTAAGAAAATGTGAATTTCCATTTGTACTGTTGTATTGTCCTTAACTCCAAACCCACAGGAAGAGTTGACTCAGTTTCCTTCCTTTCCTTCCTTTTCCTTCCTTTTCCTTCCTTTACCTTCCTTCCTTCCTTCCCTCCCTCCCTCCTTCCCTTTCTTTCTCATTTGAGACCTCTGGAGCTATCTGGAGATTTTTTATTATTTTACCTCAAGATCAAATTTTTCTTTCAGGCAATTAAAGATAAATAGGGACAGCATCTGGAGGCACAGTACACCCTCATCTTCCAGCAAATGGAGATGCGCTAAATAAACGCACTTATGAAGTGTCAACCCCAAGCGGGGAGGGGACAGGTGTGCAGGGGATCCCTTGTGCGTGCGCAAGTGGCACCTGTCACTCTTTGCTTAGTGAAAAGACACAGTCATTACTGATTCAGTGCTACTTTTAAAGCATATCAGCTCCCTGCTCTGTCAGAAGTGGAGCAGCATCTGCGCAAGGTTCCCCGTGGCATGCCAAGAGTGATGGCTGTGCCCACGCTGAGGCTGCAAAGGAAAATGGAAGAGAAAAATCCCACAATACTCAGGCACTTGTGCACCCAGGGACTGGAGCCCTGCAAGCAATCAGCTGGAGCCCTGAAGTGTGAGATTGGGTTATCACAATTGTTCCAACACCCAGCTGCCAGCACCGTTAGCGTGACGAGGTCAAGGCAGGACACCCTGAGGGCTGCTGGTTCCCACACCCCAGTGCCCACTTGTGCTGGTCTGAGGGGTATTTTGGTGTATTTCCCCCATGCCCTCAGCTGCCTGTGTTGGGGGCTGGATTTCCCATGCTCGGGGAGAAAGAGGCTCCACCAAATCCCGTGATTCACAAGAAGACCCAAAGTGATGCAGACAAGTCCCTTTTCTTTCCTCCAAGGAGGACAGGCCTGTCCTGGTGACAGAGGAGCCAGGGCAACACCCGGCAGGAGAGGGGTGTCCCCACCAGGCCTGGGGGGTCCATCCGCAGAGCCCCTCCAAGGACGTGAACCTCCATGGGCAGGGCATCCCCCGCCCTTGGTTTTGGGATGACAGGAATTATAATACACACCATGGTTCTTTCTAGGGACAAGAGTGATCTCCCCAGGGAGCATGAGGGGACAGTGTAGGAAACTATTACTTTTCCAATATAATAGGCCCAGGCAGGATCTCTCAGCAAAGTATATTTTATTAATGATTTTGCAAGACCAGGTGTTCTATGTAAAGGCAGGCACATGGAATAGGGCAAAACGCCCCTGCTTATATCCCCCAAAATCCGGCCACAAATTCCTTCCCCTGTTCCCCATGGGTTGGTACTGCAGGGTTTACAGACAACCCAGTGTCTGCCTCAGTTTACCTATCCCGTTCATCTAATTCTAACAATCCCCTTCCCCTTATAAATCTATTTAAAATATGGGTTCCTGCCTCTTTGGCTACCCTTGCCCCTATATTAACTTTTGCAAATACAGGTATCAGTATGCATTTTGGGATTAGTTTGAAGAGACCTTGTTTCACAGGAAGGGTTTATAGTCTGATGTCTCTCAGTCCTTCCCCCTCGCTGGGGTCAGGTGCCAGATCAGTTGTAAAAACAACATTCCTTCTTCAATGGCTCCTTACAACAGGGGACACCCCACACCGCCTTGGGGAGCGGGAGATCAACCTTGAAGGGCCAGGGATGGGGACAGGGGACAGCCCGGGGGACACCCGCACCCCAGCTGCGATGGGGACAGGGGACAGCCCGGGGGACACCCGCACCCCAGCTGCGATGGGGACAGGGGACAGCCCGGGGGACACCCGCACCCCAGCTGCGATGGGGACAGGGGACAGCCCGGGGGACACCCGCACCCCAGCTGCGATGGGGACAGGGGACAGCCCGGGGGACACCCGCACCCCAGCTGCGATGGGGACAGGGGACAGCCCGGGGGACACCCGCACCCCAGCTGCGATGGGGACGGCCCCAGCGAGGGAAGGGCTCTGTGATGACCCGGAGCCGTCCCCCGCCCCGCACCTCCCGGGCAGCGGTACCGCGGGGCTGAAGGCGGTTCTCCGCCCCTCCGGTGAAGCGGCAGCCGCCGCGGGCGCTGCCTCCTCGTCCCCCTCCCTGTCCCCAGCCCCCGCTCCGGGCCGGGGCCGCTGCCGGCCTCTGGCCGCCTGCGAGGGCGGCGGCGCCGCGGCCATGTTGAGGGCGGGGAGCGCGGAGGGCGCGGAGGCGGCGCCGGGGCCGCTGCGGGGTGCGGCGCCTCCCCGCTCCTCGCTGCCGCCGCCGCTCCTCCGCGCCGCCCGCAGCAGCCGCCGCCGGCGGGCCGCCCCGCTCCATGGCGACCCCCAGCCCCTGCATCGTGGTGAGTGCGGCCCCCGGCGCCGCCGCGGCCTCCCCCCCGCGATCAAGCCCGCCCGCTGCCGCCGCGCCGGGCCGGGGGCTGCCCGGCGCCTGAGGGGTGGGGGGGGTCTCCCCCTTTGCCGCCGGCGGCTGAGGGGAGGGGGTTCCCGCCTGCCCTTGGAAATGTGCTGATCCGCGAAGGAGCGGGCCGGGGGGTCCCTCAGCGGCGGGAGCCGCCCCCCCGCGGAGTCACCTTGAGGGGAGCCCCGGCCTCCCGGCGCCGGGCCCGGGTGCTCCCTCCCCGGCCCCCGGCCCCGGCGCTTTCCCTTCCCCCGGGGCCGCCGGGCAGCGCGGGGGTGGGTCGGCGGTCCCGGGGGTTTAACCGCGGGCGAGCCGGAGTTGCCGCCTCGGAGATGAAGGTGAAATAAGTTCCCACCGGCAGAGCCCGGCGCGGCTCAACTTCCTATTCCTGTTGCTTTTCGCAGCGTGCGGAGGCAGCGGGTTGGTAGTGGGAGCCCGCGGCGGGCTGCAAGTCGCTTAAATCTTTCAATTAGGGTGTATTTTTGGAGGAAGAGCATTCTGGGGATTTTTTTTTTTTTTTTTTTTTTTTTGCATCGCTGCTCTATCTGCTCAGGCTCCTGCATATTCATTCTTATTTATTTATTTAAAGCCATTGCCGGATGCTCATGAAATACATGTGGTGTCTAATGGCTGAGGGCTGTGGCGGCCACGAGGTTGTGGCTGTAAATCCCTGCGGTCAATTAAAACAAAAATCTGATAAAATCTGTAGGAAGGGCCCATTCCCTACCAAATGCAGAAAGGAAGGTTTAGCAGGCACGCTAGATATAATGATGGGTCTGAACCACAGGAAAATACCATGTGTTTTGTCAGGAACCTGACTCGTTACTTAAAATAACAGCTTGCTCTGGATTGCAGGGACCCCGATCAGGGACATGGTGCCTGGGTAGGTCATAGCAGGTTTGTTTTGGATGGGAGGGTGAGATACTAATTAAATTCCCCATGCGAAATACTCATTAGGGGTTAAATGACAAACATGTAAACAGCTGGCTGTCCACAGGCCAGGTAAGTGCTTCCTTGGGCATGGAAATAAGGTTGTGCCCTGCAAGGGCAGCAGTAGCCAAAGTGGATACTTAAAATGCCTGTGTTGGTGAAGCTTTGTTTTTCCCTCTGAAATTCCTTCATTTTACATGTCATAGTGTTCAGCTGCATAACCAGAAAATTAAGTAATTAAGAAACTGTCGTTTTCAGGGTTCAGGGAAGGCTATTCTTGATGCTGTTGCAACAATATGCCCTGAACCTCGGCAGTGTTTGGTACAATTATATACATGTACTAATCCCTTGTCCTAATTAATATACACTGGCTAATGTAGCAGGCTGTTTCATACAAGGAATTTGCCTGTGGAGAACAGGTTGCTGAAGTAGGGCATTCATTTCGGGTTCTGGAAGATCTTGAAGCTCCAGGGTTTGCAGATGGTGGTCTGAGACTGCTCGATTCGCAGCAGTGTCACTCGTTGTGCTCACGGAGCTGTCTTGTCTTCTGGAAACTGGCTTGTGTGTTTTGTTGTGATGTCGCGTCCTGGAGATTTGGAAGATCTCCATGTGAAAACCTCTGCTTGCTTAATCACAAATGCAGGTTTTGCATTACATGGGGAAAATCAAAGGTGTAAAAAAGCTCCTTGATTATTTTTTTAGTGGATAAGGAGATTAATTGAGGTGTAGTAGTTTCATTTTCCCGCCCTCTGACGCAGGAGAATGTTGATAGGATTTAACTTCTTCCCCACATTGTACTGCACAACAGCTCTTGCGTTATTTCAGGCAACTCTTGTGAGCTGTAGGTTCCGTTTGATTACACTTTACGCTATGTTCAGTGTGAGTAATGTTTTTATAGAGAGGGAAAGTAAAGGTGATCCCGGTGAGTGTGATGGGTTTGATAGTTCCCAGAATAAAGCAAAGGACTTGCAGTTTCTTACCACAGACTTTCTGTATGGCTTTGTAGAAATCTCACCTTATTTCCTTTTCAGATCGGTGATGATGAACAAGGTTACGACCTGGACTTGTTCTGCATACCTAAACATTACGCAGATGATTTGGAAAAAGTCTATATTCCTCATGGGCTCATCATGGACAGGTTTGTTTGCCTTGGGACAGTAACTGCTCCAGCTGATTCCAGACTCTGAAATCAACAATCTCGTAGTGATAGTTTTGCTGCCTGGTGACTGTCTAAATAGATTGCATGTAATTAGGGCCTAAGAAGTACAAGTGCAAATTAACTCTTTCTTATTTGGCTTCTAAGAGTTTGCACGTTTGCCGTTACTTTATTGTTTGGAAATTTGTCGTAATTCTCAAGCAAAATTTTGTGGTGCGCAGCCATTTGTGACTTTGTTTCCAGTGTTTCTTTGATGTTTCACCTTCTTAAAGCCTAATTAGAAGACATAATTTGTTGTGCCAGTTCAGTCTGAAAGCAATGATAGCCTCTTGAATTTCTTTAGGATATTAATAAAAGTAAATTATTAATCACATAATCTTAGACTTTCTCATGTTCGTATGGTAGATAAGTAATAGCCAACTTTCTGCTACCTTCTGGGAAGCACATTAGCCTCTGTGAATAGCAATCTGTCGCTTCTGTGGTTGCTGAAATCTGTGATGCTGTGGAAGTTTTATCTCATGTGATCAGAAATAGGTGCATAAGCCTATAAGGCATTTTTGGTTTATTTTGTGTTTAATAGTTGCCTAATTCCCTTTAAGAGAGTGAACAATAAATTCAGCGAAGGAGCTGTTTGAGACACAAAACTGTTTAAGAGCGGTGCTGGGTGGATCTTCCTGGAGATCTTATGAACAGGAATGCATCTAGATTTTGTGTGGTGCTGTTTGATTAAATACAATAAACTTTGCTATAGAATATTTTTTAAAATGTTTTGAAAACTTTGCACTGGAAGTCCATATATAGGAAAAAATTGGATGAAGTGCATGTTGTTAAGCAACTGACATAACTTTTATAGTGGTAGGCTTTCTCTGAGGAACCTGCTGTCAGCTGGCACACAATAAATATATAGCATGCTTTCTAAAATAAACTACAAGATAAAATTAGAAACAATGACTGCAGAAAAATGGGGCAGTTTTCTCTTGCTCTGCTTCGTTGGTACTTTATTTTGCAGTTAGGATAAATTTCTGGCCTTGTAGCTTGGCAGATAAACATAAGGTACTTTTTCTACAATACGAGAATTTTCTTGCTCCTCAGATAGTGAGGGCTACTGCCTTTTTGATTGTGCCCACTTACATTGCACTATGCGTGGAAGCTGAACCTGTCTTTGGAAGGAGAAATTGCACCTTAGCATCACATATCTGACAGTGAAACAGCTTCAGGGTGTTAAGATTTGCTTTGGCTGAGTGTGACATATGAAAACAGAGGCGTTTGGCAGTGCTGCTGTTAGAATAACCTTGAAAACCAAAGCTTTGTTGACCAATAACGTGTAAAAGTGACTGAAGTGGTAGGCAAATATTTCTGAGCAAAATGCGTTGCCAAGTTTGCTGCTTGTGTTCGCTGCTGTTGTCACTGGTATAAAATGCTGCTGCTATAGTAAGCAAATGCAGTGTGTTATGACAACTAACTCTTTCTTGGTTTTGTACAGGACGGAGAGGCTGGCACGAGAGATAATGAAGGGCATGGGAGGACACCACATTGTAGCTCTCTGTGTACTCAAGGGTGGCTATAAATTCTTTGCTGATTTATTAGACTACATCAAAGCACTGAACAGAAACAGTGACAAATCAATCCCCATGACTGTCGACTTCATTAGGTTGAAGAGTTATTGTGTAAGTATCTCTGCAAAGCTGTGCAATTTTTATATAAATTTTACTAACTTCAAATGATTAACAGAGGTGGTTTAATATTGTTACCGCCAGAATGTGCTAATATTAAACAAATAATTAAGGGAATTAAGAGTTACAAGCTAATTTACTTTTTCTCTACCTTATTTTATAATATTTTCTTGTACACTTTGATATCTCCACAGCCCAGTAAAATCCTTATGCAGAGCAGAGAGACCTTTTCCATGTCTTCACTTGTTAAACAATTTGCTCTGTGTCCACTACCCTGTCACTAAAGCTGTGGCTCTGGAAGAATACACAGGATTCTCCTGCAGCTGTGGTTAGAGAAATTTAATTATAGGAATTTTTATGTGGCTTAGACATCATTCATCAGACAGGAAGATGTGAAAGCTGCAAAAATGGTTATACCTGAGTTTCCTACCTCAGCTTTCGTTGGGCTCAAGCAAACAATGAACAAAATTAGTTGAATTTGGCCTTGAGGAACAACTAGATTCATAAAACTAAGTTCGTGATTAGTGACTACTGAATATGGCACTACCTTTTCAAGACTAGGCATAGGTTGCCTTAGGTTTACATTTTTGGAAAATAATTTATTTTCATTCTGAACACAAGGATTTAACTTTCTAGGGAAATCAAACATTCTGTAACATGAGATAATGGGTAGGTTTTATAGAAGGAGGCAGAAGCTTATGTTGTGCAGGTCAAAGGAAGAAGCAGCTGTATGTTAGTACTGTATCCTTCCTGCCTTCCTGACAGCCTAGTCTCGTGTTTTCAAGATGGTATTTGTGATTTGTTCCATAAGACCCTCTGTAGCATGGAAATAATTACATTTTTTGGTTTCGGTTCTGGGTGTTTGAATATTTTTTCTTGTGAGGTTATGCTGTTAGTTCTGTCTCAGCAATTTTACATTCAAGTCAGCAGTATAAGCTACTTTTCGCAGTTGTAGATGAGTGCCTGTTCCAGTAGAAAAAAATAGAGATGACTAAATTGGAAGCTCAGCTTCATCCTTTACCTTAAACTGTGAAGCCAGAGGTGGAGTTACTTGCAGACTTAGTTTGGACTGTTGAAGATCTTCATAAATTCATGATTGCTGTGGAGTGATCTGTTGACATCTCACGGCAAAGCCCAGGACTGAGCGGGGCTTTGGTCAGGTCTGTTTGCAGGACACAGCACACAGCAGGCGCACACAGCAGGGGTTACCTGGAAACCACCTTCACATTTGCTGAACGCCGGGCACTCGTTTAGCCACGCTCTCCAGCGGGAAGGCAAGGCTGGGCAGAAAGGTTCGTGCACCGTATTTAAATCAGCGGGCAAGAGCTCCTTGGCACCCTTTCCTTCTGTTCCCCTCAAAAAGCTTCAGGCTCCTGCTGCTGGGCCACTTAACCACGAAGCCACCACATGCCCATGTATTCCGCCTGTAAAAGCCACAACAGAAAGCTGAATGTTTCTATTACAGGATGATACGTTAAAGAATAGGAAATGATGACTCCCACCTTTTTTTGATGAGGAAATTGTGTATCTTCTGCTTTCTTCAAGGAACACTCCCAATATCTTACTCAGCTTGTTTAAAAAACAGTATAAAGGCTACACCCTTCCACTCTTTCCACTTTCTAACTTGGAAAAATATATAGGAGAAATGGTTTGAAACACCTGAAAAAACCCCTCTGTTAGAAAGCAAGGCTGCCTTATATGCATTTTCTTTGCTCATACTGTGTGTTCGGCATGCTGCGGTTCATTCTGGTGCTACAGCTGCTTTTGTCTGTTACTCCCCAGAACCTCAGCGCCTTGATATTAGTAGGAGAGTGGGTAGCAAAATAAGTTTTATGGAAATTAAAAGCCTGTTTTTGTAGTAAAACTGAGTAGATTAAGAGAAAAGCAGAGAAATTTAGATGCAAAACTGTCTAAGCAGAATGTTTTCCTTGAGGTGTTGGCTTCAGGCTTTTTGGCTTTGTCAGCCAAGGCTATAGAAGAATGTTTTATTGTTCTAGACAAGTGAGGAGCTCCTGTTACCTGATGCCTTCACTGCAGTATTTACAAGCATTTCATTGCTGTGGACTTTTAGGTGGTTATTAATATCCAGACTTATCCAGTCTGTCAAGCTATGCAATCTAGAGGACATAAGACTGTCCTAACGTGAACATGTATGTGACAGACTAACTAGGTCTTCCATCATGAATAGTGTCAGAACGCTAAATCTGCTCTTTAGTTTCCATCCGTGCTTTCCTAGGCCAAGGGATCCGCATTGCTAGTGATGTGAAGACCATCGCAAACTGTGATGGACGCTGGAAAGCGGAGCTCGCTCTCTTGTCGCTGTCTTTGGATGCGATGACTAGATCAGGCTGCCTGCCTTTACAGACTGGGTAAAAGATGGTAAAAATACCCTGGTCGCGTAAATAAAGCAGCTGAACTCGTGTAGTGATTCTGAAATTGATGTCATTGAGGTTCTATTCTTCTTTCAAACCGATCATTTAATATTTACAAGCATATGGGGGGGGTGTGTGTGGGGGGGTGTGTGTGTGTGTGTGTGTGTGTGTGTGTGTGTGTGTGTGTGTTCAATGCACAGTTCATACTGTTCTGCATCCAAAAATAATTCTCTAAGAATACTGACATGATCAAGCTGTGATTAAACTTTGTTTGTAACTCCAGCTTTCTGAGTCCTTACAGATGAATTTTAATGATCTGGCAGCTTGTTAAGAAATGGAAAGATAATGTTTGTGAATAGACCCAAATCTCGGTATTCTTCACAAACAATTAATTTTGTTTGTGGTACAAGAATAATGATTTTTCATCAGTCTCCTGCATTTAAACTTGGAAATGAGCAGACATTGCTTATGTAGTCATGAAGGGCAGCCAAAAGACAATGGATGTGTTGCGCTGTTGCTTGGGAAAAATGGGGATTTTCAGTGGAGTACGTGGTAAAATCTGGTTAGGCTGGTCAAGGCGGTACTCTGAAAGATCTCTGTTAACCAAGCCTTATAGCAAATACTGTAAAGAATTTAAAATGCCTTTTTAAAAGGTGATCTTGGAGTCACTTGAGTCAGGAGTTACAATCTTGTAAAGCATTATTGTTTTCCAGCAGCAGCAATGGGAAAGCAGTGAAAACAGAACTAAACAGTAAAACTCTTATGTGTTAAACCACAAAGCATTAAAGTCTTACTAGTACTGAAATCAGAAATAATGCTCCTGAAGATAATTAAAACGTTGCTTAATTATTAAGCAAAGTTCTTTCCAATGGAAATCTGGTTACAACCAGTGCTGGAAATTGTTTAACTCTTTTTTGTCCTTTAATTGCTCAGGGTCTTGGTGCCTGCATAGGAATGCAGGTTTATATGCCAATGAAGATTTACATTTGGCATTAAAAAGTGTAGCAGTTTGCATGGTTCTTGGTGGGAAGGAGCAGGCAAGTTTCTGTATGTTAAATTGTTTTTCTCTCTCTAATGATCATCATACTTTAATACACATAATGCGAGGTTTACCATAACCTGTGGGTTTCTGGTATTCCTGTCTGAATATAGTGTGATGCTTTGTAGCCAAACAGATCATCAGGAACCTGACCTTATGCATGTTCCAAGGACTGTCTGTCATCTGTGCACATAATTTTAGTGGAACAAGTACCTGTAACATCTTTCTCCATCATCATTTTGTAAGGAATGATGCTCTTTTACATCCTTCCATGGAAGGAGGATGAAATCCCTCTCAGCACAGGAATAGATAAGAGAGAATCCTGTAACACAAGCAAGGAAAAGCTTAAAGAAGTTGTCATTTCAGATAATTTTAAGATAGGGTGAACACAGCAAAAGTCCCTTAGCTTTATGGATACAGTGCTTAACCGAGGTACATTTGTGTGGGTGATGTAGCCAGGATCTCAGGCGTTCAGCAGCAGTGTGTGTATCTGCTGGGACAAGCCCGAATTGTTTTGGAGGTTTGTTTGGTTTTTTTACTTTTTCAGCACAGCAGTATTGCTGCTCAGTTTACTTACTGTTCGCACTGTTATGGAAGCACTGAAACAGTTGTCTGTTTATCCAAAATCAATGTTACTTATAGTAGTGAAACATGGTACTTCAGGGTAATTTCAGAGTGGTGTAACTCAAACTGATGTTTTCTTTAGAACACATGGGGTAAAACTAAAAAGATGCTTTTTAAAAATAATTTGTTTGGTGTGGGTTGGTTTTGTGGTTTTGTTTTTTTGGTGGTTTTTTGTGTCATAGTATTCTTAAAAGTATATGTTAGTCTAGTCTGCTTTTACATGCCTAGAGCTGTCAGCGCCTCTCTATGCTAGACCATTGACACCACTGGCCAAAGGATTTTAAGACCTTTTCTCTTTACTATCATCCCAGTGTTACTTACGGTGTGCTTGGTGCGTGCCTCTCTAAATAATGTTTCTGCTCTTTTTGTGATAACAATTTTAGTTTTTGCCAACAATTCACCCCTACAAGCTGTTTGTAACTTTTGTCTAGAATGGTTCATTTACGGTTGTATCAAAGTTTGGTTTTACTGGAGCAAAATGCTGTGTTGTAGTGATGGTGTACCTATGTAGCTGTTCAATTACTAGAAGTAGTTTGATTTCTTACCAATATTTGTTGTAAAATAGGCAAATATAAGCTTTTCTGGGTATTTTTGTAGCTTATATTTGTAAATATTAATCTGTGCATTCTTTGCTGATGTTGTTATTGTTATGATTGCTTATTCTTACTCAAAGAGTAAGGCTTTTTCAAAGCATTAAAGTTTAAAATGTAAATTGTGAACCATATAGCAGCCTGGAAAGTGAAGTGCTTTTTGTCCTATTTCCATATCTGTAGGGAATGCATAGCAAATCATATCTTTTTAGATACATATGTATATATAATGTTCACAAATAAGAGATGGTGCCTGCGTTTATGCAGTTAAACGATCTTTAATCTGAAATACCATTTTGAATTTTATCTCTTGTAATTTCTTAGTTAATAGAGAGACACTGTTGGTGCTGTGTTTCTGAAGGCATTAACATTCACATTAACATTTACTGGTTATGTACTTTGCAATTTTTATATTTACTGGAAGAAAAAAAATCATATTAATTCAGGTAATGGTAACACTCACCCTCTTTTTTAGAATGATCAGTCAACTGGAGATATAAAAGTCATTGGCGGAGATGATCTCTCAACCTTGACTGGAAAGGTAGGGCTCTTCATATGTCTAAAACCAAACAAAACCACTAAAGAAACCACATACCTGCTTTGTTTTAAGGCTGCTTTTTTAGTGCGTAAAGATTATAGAGTTTAAAAAAATGAAAATGGAAGAGTTTCATTTGCATATTAGGAGAGAGGATAAGCCCCACTGAAGCCGTCAGTTTAGTCTGAACTTAACAAAAATAAACCTATTCACGGTGTTGAGGTCAGGAGCGGAGGTTCCCATTACAGGCAGGGAGGAGAGAAGGAAACCGGAGAGTGCGAGCAGGGAATCTGCTGTTCTCCGGTGGCCAAGCCAGACGTTGGGGTTAAAGCGTCAGTGCCTCCTGCTCTGTCACAACACGTCAGTGTCCCCTTCTTGCCAGGGGAGGTTCAGATTGGATATTAGGAAAAAACTCTTCATGGAAAGGGCTGTCAGGCATTGGAACAGGCTGCCCAGGGAAGTGCTGGAGTCACCATCCCTGGAGGGGTTTAAAAGGCCTTTAGACAAGGTTCTCAGAGACATGGTTTAGTGCCAGAGTTAGACTGGGTTATGGTTGGACTCAATGATCTTGAGGGTCTCTTCCAAATGAAATTATTCTATGATTCTCCTTACGCATATGTGGTCTCTAAGGCATGTATGTTCAATGTAAAGGATGTAGATAAGACACAACTGTACATGTCTCTATAATACGACACTCTTTGCTGTAGAAGAATACGAATTATGTAGACGCTGTTTTTGTTCTCTCTTGCATATATGTAGAATTCTCAGTCTAAATAATTTAAAGGCCACTTTGTACTCGGCATGAGATGTTGAGGAGAATCTTGTTGCCAGCTAATTGTAATTAGAGCATCAGGAATGTAAACTGCATAGAATTTGCTGTTACATGTGTAAACATACGTAAATGGTAGTAGAAATATTTAGCTGCAATGAAAATTAATAACTTACAGAGCGTAATATATATATATAAGAAGTGGCATATTCTTTAGATATTAATGTGTTTTCTTTGTTTTTCTTCTTCCCACCAGAATGTTTTGATCGTAGAAGTAAGTATTATGTTTCACTTTGAAGTTCTAACGTGTGACTGTTAAAAGAACTGTAGCAGAAGTGATTCTTAAGCCAGAAAACCTACAGGTTTTGGTTTCAAGGTTTCCAGCTTCTGAATTTTGCAAGTGGGCTCTGAATTGGAAATTATCTGTGATTTGAATTCTCAAATTGCATTCAACTGCCAAATTTAACAAGGAAAATATCCGTGTAAAATTATTTGTATTTGCTTTCAGTTTTCTAGGATTCCATCAATTCAATTTTTTTTTATTTTTTTGTTTTCTTTTTATATTTTATTTTAAATTCTAAAAAGTACCCTGAACAAAGTGATATAAAGCATATTATTGTTCTGGGTTTAAAACAGCAATCTAGGAAATTAAACTGCAGGGGTAGAAAGAAGTTCCTAGTAAGAATATCTTAAAATATGTGAAAAACAGATGTAAGCCCAGTGTCCTCGTGTATAATTTGTTTAGATCATAGTGACATAGAGAAGGCCAGTTCCTAATTAGCATTTTGCAGTTGCTAAATTCCCGTTCCTCTGTCTTTTGGTGTTTTTTTGGGTGGCACCAGGTACAGTACAGCTCAGTTTGATCTCCTAGTAGGTACTGTTGCTTAATTCTTGCTTTCATAGCTCTTTCTAATGGGCAGCGTTGCTCATGGTCAGTAAGTATTGCCCTGACAAAGGCTGTTCTTGAGGAAATTGCCAGGTCCAGGGTTGGGAAGCAGCAGCAGTAGGCAAGAAAAATGAACATGCAATCTAATAATGGCTTAAGGCTGCAAATAATGGAAACAGCTTAGTTTGTAAGCAAAGAAACAGCTTTGACAACTGATTGAGCTGCCAAGGGGAAGGGTGTTTCCTCTGTCATAAAACGTGGTGGTGTGGGGTTTTTTGCCTTCTTGTAATTGGAGGAGGTTGTATTATTCCCCAGGAATTGTATTCAGTTCTAAAATTCGTACGAAAATAATGTGTATACAGCAGTCATCTGTGTGACCAGTGCTGTCCTTTGAAGTATATTTTGCTTCACATAGGCAGATGCATTTAATTATGTAGCTGCTCCATTTCAGATGAATGTATGTCTTCAAAGCCCCAGACAGAGAATTAGGTTAGTTTCTCATTTGTTCAGTGAATCATCTGTCCACTGACTTGTCTTATACACTATCAAATATGAGACCCTGTACCCGTCATGGTTTTGACTGTCAAACAATAAAAATGCACATTTATTGTAGGTTTAATATCTTGTGCACCGGAGCACTAGGCTTTTCTATACAGCATCCCTTTGATGTCCAAAAAAGTCTGAACAAAATTGATATTCACCTCCAATAAACAGATAATCACACAATACAGAATCAGTAATAGATTCTATTTTTCTTTGAGAGTATGGAAGTAGCTATCTCTGTTTATTTGTCAGCTTTTGTTTTTATCTATATATCTGTATGTCTTTAACTTTCCTTGAGTTTCTAATCATGATTAAAAGCATTAAGTGTTAAAGGTGGTCTGTTGAGTTTTTTGGTTGATTTTTATCTTAATTGGGAGTTGTGGGGAAATAAGCTGAGAGCAGGACATTGCTGCTGCTTTATTATCTACCTCTTTCACTTCAATAGACTTGATTTCAGGCGAGGGTAAGGACTGTCCCTCTAAAGACTGTGGGATTATTTCAGTCCAAATGAGGAGCCCATTTCTGATGCTTCAGTTGTAAACCAGATGTTCTTTTTTCTGCTTCTATGTGCAGTGGATGGGATTAAAATGCTGTGTCAAAATTCATTTTAGCGAGTTTCGGGTATAGACTTTAGAACTGCACCCAGATATTCCCAGTGCAGTTTCTTGGGCTATTTCTTGCATCTGTAATGTAAATTACACTCCTTTTTCTTAATTACAATAATGGGTTGTTCTGCCTATTTTCTCTTGCATACATCTGTCTCTAACTGAGCTTGACGGCGAGACTAACGTTACTCTTATCATATTCAAGTTAAACATTATTTATCTAATAGTTGCAAGGAGCACAAGCCATAACATCTCTAAAAGGAGCCAGGAAGGTCATTGTTCAGCAACTGCTTTCAAAGTTATCGTTATCCACGATGATTAAGAACTACTGTTAATGTGTGCAATCAGTTTACTGAGCAAGGTCATGTAAGCACAACACAGTGTCACATGTCACCTATATTTGATTACAGTGTTTTGGCATATTTTCATGCTATTGCGGATGAGCAATTTCTGTGGTAGACACTTGAAAAATGCTACTCTGACATGTTTAGTATTCCTTCTTACATGAGTTTTTTATTTTCAGGATATAATTGATACTGGTAAAACAATGAAAACGTTGCTGTCTCTACTTAAGCAATACAATCCAAAGATGGTGAAAGTAGCCAGGTAAATTTTTAATAATGATTATTTGTGCTGTATTTCACCTTAAGAATGACGCACATTGAGGGGAAATAAAAAAAGAAAGTGTAAAATACATTTCCATGGAAGAGAAATGGGAGGGAACGTTTCTGCAGGAGTCAGATATGATGTGATCTGTTTGAGCTGAGTAATTGTTTAAACTCCAAAAGCACTTCTGCTTGTTACAAGAATGTATGTGTGTTAAAGCTGGCAGAAACGCTGTTCTTCCCAGTCTTATCGTTGAAGGAATTTCAGTGCTTTAGGAGAGGATAGGTTGTACGTGCCTGGTACATGTCTTGCCTTATCATATTATGATCAGATTTGTGGGGCTTTACCAGCATAAGTCCAAATTAGGTTTAGAAATATATAGAAAAATTTAAATCTTTTAGACTTAAAAAAAATACCCTCTCAAGTTGGTAGAGGTGTTTTCAATACAAATTTAGTCCTTAAATGTAGACTTCTTTTACTAGAGGAGGCGATAAAAAAAAATCAGTGCTTGTCAGCTACATATATGAATTATCTATCCAAACATATTTGTTTCTTGCTCACACTATCTGTGGCTTCAGTGCACTGCAGTGATGTACCTGTGCAATGGAGAGCTTTTTTTAGTTTGCCTTCTTTAATTGTAGGATTGAATTAGTTGGCACACCAACATTATTGTTTGTGTAGTGTGCATAGTGCAGCTGAGCTTTAGAGGTCATTCTGTGAGAGTCACCCAGCCATATGCTATTCCAGGCTTTTCTACTTAGTTATGTCGTTAATCAATTAGTTTCAAAACATTTTACAATTAAATAACTTAAAACCAACAAGAAAAGTTGAGCATAATATTATATTATTAGCCAATATCAATGGTCTTCCTACTTCTTTTTAAATTGCATCTTTTGCGCTGCTGTGCTGTGGTTGTGTATTTTACCATAAAAGCATAATGATTGCTGGGGATTAGAGATAAAGCAGAGCCGTGTGTAATATCTAATCAGTTGTGTTGCCATAACGATGTCGAAGCGGTTGTTAGGCGTTCGAGAACAGTTCTTCTCGCCGATAATCTGGAGGTGACCTGCTGGAGGTGAGGTCATTGAGGATTTCTCCCTGGCCGGATTAAGTGTGCCAAATTTTAAGCATTCATCCCCATCCTAACACTGCAGTGTACGTCATGAACATTACATAGTGTGAGCAGAGTCCAGTTTCCTATTGTTTAAACTTGTTGCAGCAATTTGGGTCTGCCAGAGACCTCAACATGGTCATTCTAGATGGTCTTAAGTGTCGTGTTCTTAGTTACTTCACTTGCCTTTCTTCTTTCTACTCTTCTTTTTTTTTATAAATTCTCTGACAACAAAGCAGTTGTAGTGGGGAGGTGTGAATTAATGCTGATACAATTCTGGGGTTTCTTTGATCGAATCCTGCACCAGTTCTCAAACATGAAGTCTCACAACTTAGAAGTTTCAGAAACTGTCTGAAATTGAAACTGTGACTCTGACAAATGAAGCTTCAGGCGTGATCCAGGAGGGAAGGTCTGTGCTTAACACACAGCGTTACACTGACCTCTCTCTTTACATTCAGCCGTCGACCACCTTTTCCTCCCAAAGTCCCTGTATCTCAAAGACAGACAAATGTCAGGCTTGTGGGCTTGTTCTAAGATATAGAAGTGCTTAACTTAATAATGAACAAATCAAATTAAACTATGATAGCAGGGCATTTCTGTCTGCTACAGTACCTCCAACTTAGTATTCCATTCTTTACACACCTCTGACTATTAATTCTGGAAAAGTGAAGCTGTATCACCTGTATCATCAGAACCAATTACATTTTTTTAATGGGGGTAATCGGTACTGCCAGTGAAAAACAGTTGGGAACCCACTGCACAAGTGCAATTGAGGTTGCGTAAGCAGCTAAACTTTTGCTTCCTAATACTAAAGCTGTGGAAAAGAGCTCAGTTGGTCTGGCCAGATCCCAAGCTGTCGCTTCTTTACCTGTAAGGTAAATTGTGCCTGAAGTTCCTAACACACATATAGCCCTATTAAGTCACTTTTCACAACGAAAATCCATCCAGATCAGTATCTGCTCTTTCTTGCAGACCTGTTAGTTGTTCTTTATGCTGTGAACCATTAATGATTCTGGGAAGTTTTTTGTCATTGTGATCAGCTACGCCTGCAAATAAAATAATAGTTTTAAATATGTGTAGTTACGCACGTTTAGGGCAAATGCAGCTTCTCTGTCATCAGAACAGTCTCATATATTTGTACCTGCTGCTTTTCCATGTTTCAGTTTTACATTGGTTTCATTTGACAGTTTGTTGGTGAAAAGAACTCCTCGAAGTGTGGGATATCGACCAGACTGTAAGTGACTTTTTGACAACCGTTCTTAATTTTTAGAACTATGTCAATGTATTATGTACCCTTTGGTTAAGGTCCAAGGATGTTCCAAATAATTTTTTACTAATGATTCTTGGTAGCTTTTGCACTTATTTAAGGAATGTAAATATTTGGAATGTATTTTGACAGAGTCAATCTGGATTTGGTCTGATCTTTTTTTTTCCTGAACTTTTGGTAACATTTTACTATATGAAAAGCAGACTTTTATATTTTGGTCCACGTGCAAATTCTCTCAGCGTACACGTAGTCAAATGCTCTGGTCAGCAGAATCTGCTGGGTTCACCTTTGACACTCTTGGGAGTGATTTGGGTGCCTGAGCCCAGCCACCTCATGCCGTTTGGATGTCCTGGGAATGCAGGAGGACCACACGGGGTGGCAGGTCTGATAAAAGCTTGCAGTGCCAGGATGTCTAAATTGGCACAAAACCGGTTGTGTTTATGCATCAGAATTACTCCTTTCTTGTCTTCTTCTGTCTGTCCCAAGACCACAAAGAAAGGAACAGCATCCAGAGCAGAGACTAAATTCCTGTTGGTCTGGACCATGTACTTTCACTCTGGAAGTGGAGTGACTTCAGCAGCAGAATCGTATCCTCTTCCTCCTGCTTTCCAAGCTTGCACAATGTTCTGGAACTTAAGTTTTTCAATGCCTTAAAGCTTAATTGAGGTGTGCCCCTCAGCCGGGGACGCCCCTCGTTCCCGAGAGCTCATTAGAGGCTTAGCTGGGTTCATGGTCTGAGCATCTTGCAGCAGATGACTTGTTTTGCCATCTGGCTGCAGAGACAACCCGTTCTGTGCAGGACACGTGAGCTCTGAGAGACACCAAGGCAGGAATGACGGGGCTTCCATTTTATTCCTGTATCATGGGGCCAAGCAGACACTAAACATCACCTTAATGTTTTCCAAAGTGCACACAGCCTTCCCTTTGATTTGTATGATTTATCTCCATATTTTCCACTCATTGTAGCCAGGGAGAGGAAAACTGTGCAGCTTTGCTGTGCTCAGGAGTCTTTCATTTTAGCACAAGGGGAGAAAGCCATTTGGAAGTTTTATATTACCTGGCATACAGGTCCAGCTCCCTGAGGTGCCACCTTTTGAACGATACTGTGGGGCTGACACATCAAGCGTCCAGGAAGTGCTGGGAAGTATTGGCTCTTTTTGCATGTATTTACAAATTTGCAGGACATTTTCAAGGAATTTTACGTTCTGCTGATAATACCCGATCTGTAGATCGAAGTGCTTCCGTTCCTTTCTAGCAGACTGTACGTTAACACCATGCTGCTGCGTGGGAACCAATAAATACATCTATTTAGTTTTGCTTGAGTTGATGAAATAAATCAACAAAGTAAGTTAAAATTTTAAACCAGCTCCAATATTAATCTGAGAATACTTGAGTGGAAGAAATGGAGTGAGTTAGGCTGCATGCATATCTATAAAATTTCAGAATGGCTCTGTGAAAAGGTCTAGTGAACTATAGGAAGTTCTTTTCTAACATACTGGTGACTTGCGGTCTTTTTCAGTTGTTGGATTTGAAGTGCCAGACAAATTTGTCGTGGGATACGCCCTAGATTACAATGAATACTTTAGAGATTTGAACGTAAGTAATTTTTCCCCATATGTTTTTGTCCATTTAAAGCTAGGGAGGAGGAAGGAAAGGAAGTCTCGCATTGCTCTCCCTCTCCTGTAAATCACACCTCACGTGCAAATCTGTTCCACTGGTGATGCAAAGATGAGAGCAAACCCTAGAGCAGCAGAACAGTGTTTTGGAGCTCTTAGGAACCTAAAATGCAGAGTGGAGGCTACACATCTCCTGTCAACTTCAAAATAGTGTGGAGTTTATGAGAAGTTTTTTATCTTCCCAGATGTCCGCAAAGAAATAAATGCATTTGCTAATAAGAATCGGAGAAGAGAGACCTTGGAAGTTAAAAAGGGTTCACTTTTTGTTCTAAGTTGTTACTACTTCACCGGGGTCTCACCAACCTTATACCAGACACTGGGTGGGGTAATTAGAGGGAGGAGAAAAGCCCTTTTTTGTCTAAAATCTCAAAATTGCCTACGTTGTGCTACATAAACAGTATCACAGGATTCTTCCGTGCTGAAACGTGTATAGCATGCTTGTATTTTTTTCAGAAGCGCTTTATTGAATACATGTGTAAACCATTGGTCTCTTACATTACTTTTCTAGCAGGAGCTTTTTGTTTGATTTTGTTGCAGCACATCTGTGTGATCAGCGAGACGGGGAAGCAGAAGTACAAAGCATGAGAGCAAGTCCAAGCGCTTCGACAACAGAGCTTTGAAACGTTTTGTTTACCGAGTCCTATCTTTCACAGGCTTCACTCTGGTACACCAGCTAAAATTGTAGACAACCCCAGCCCCATCGTCATATGCTTTCTATAATTTATTGCATGTACGCTATAAGATCTTGTCTTGTTCATTTATATTTTAGAAATGCAAACAACTAGTGCGATTCTGCACTCCTTATTTTGATTTGCACTATGACTCTACCGACTATTGCTGCCCCTGGTTGGGTTGTGCCGTTTGTGAGCTCCAGAGTCTAACTCTTGCAGTGGTAAATTGCTTAAACCTCATCAACCCAGAACTGAAATAGTTCAAGTACTGTAAATGTAAAACATTTTATGATAGGGAAGTCTATGAGTAATATTTTTAAAATCTGTAATTTAAGTTTTATATTTTAAATGCACAAATGTGATTGTGATTAATGGATAGTTGCACCTTTGGGTGTTATAAAGCATGAGGAGCAGCCAGTTACAGTATCTGTAATCTCCAAAGAGCTCGTTCAGATCTCCTGGAGTTGCCTTATTGCTTTAAAGGAAGGCTGGGTGAAAAATGTCTCTTTTTTCTTTGTTTTTTAAAGGAGGTGGAATGACAAAACAGAATGTTTCAAGTCTAGTTTTAGTTAAGCTGCCTGTTTCTGTTAGATCTTTTTTTCTTTAAAGATATCCATCAGCCAGTGGAATTGCCTTTAAATTTAAACAATTTTAATATATTTGTGAAAAAGTATTGTAATGTTTACTTTATAAGATCTACAAAACAAAGTACTTTAAATAAAGGCTGTCTCTTTAAAATAAGCCCCACACATCTATGCCACTCATTCTGTATATTAAAATGCTTTTGAAGTTTCTCCTCAGTAATATTTTTTGTGTTTCTGACAGTGGAGGCAGACTCTACATTTTTTATCTTTATAGAGCTTTTGGTTAACATTATCCTGTCTACAAGAGAGATGATAAAGTGCTGAGGGAAAATGTTGGAACACTTGCATGTTCTGTAACCAAACCTGATTTCAGAGAAAATGGTTAACGCACTGTCCTTTGTTCTGTTTTGGCAAAAACAAAGAGTGGAGATTATATGTTCATTAAACATATACACATGAAAAAAACCCAACCAAACAGCCATTTTGTAAGTAATCATTTGGGTTTATTCCACTAACACCTCTGTTCGTGTCGAGTTTAATTCTAACCAAGTCAGCCCATCTCACACCTTGGGCCGTGCGTTTGTCCCTTCCCTTACACGTTCTTGTACTTCTGACACTATGTGCTCAGATGTGATGCTGCTCAGTGCTAAATACACAGTGAAGTGTTTGCCAGCCTGTTTTGACAGATTTTTCTGTGGTTTCGAAGTTTGGGTTGTGTTTCTGAACCTGTCCAAGTACTGCGTGTTGTTATCTATCCACAGTGTGTTCACTTACAACTGTAGTAGTTAGTAGCAGACCTACAATATAAATAACTTACACAATTAATTTAGATCAAATGACCACAATGTGTAGATCTGTATGTAAATCAAGGTTCTCATTAGCAAATACTAGAACACTGGTTGTGATGATACTGTACTTATGCAATGTTATCATTGATGTTACAAAGAGCTTTTATAAATGTGCTACAGCAACTAATTGTATTTCTCCATGTCCTAAATAATATTTACATATAAGCCTTTTCAAAAACCTGTGCTGTCCCTGGGATGACTTATTGCAAAAATACATGATGCATCTCCAAGAAGAGGAACCACAAAAGCAACGTAGGGAAACAGAAACCCACTCGTGAATTATTACATCTATTCAAGTTTTCTCTAGTTCTGGTTGAACTTGCGGTCTAATCTTAAAAAGCAGTGTTTCTTCCAACCTTCTTAGTGTTTCCTGCTTCATGATGTGTTTTAGAATAAATTCGTAGCACCTGGAGATCACACTAGAGGGGAGACTTAGAAGTACCTATTTGCACATGAAAACACTGAGAATCGATGTTCAATATCTTTTAGGACTAAACCTTTAAATGAGTTTCTCCTGAAATGTTTTCCTGTCTTGGTTAAGATGGTTATTGAAATGCTGTGATTTGGAAGGGGAGGAGAGGTTTAGTCATAACAGGGGGTTTAATCTTCCAAACCGTAGCTGAGGTTTGGAAATTCCTGGTCTGCCAGGGGTAGGAGTTGGAACTGCACGAACACGTAAACGTGGTGTAATGACAGGAGAGGTTTGGGAAGATCCTCCCGAGCTGCGCCGACCCCAGGAGCAACGCTGCCCTTGGCCAACAAACCTCACCTGCGTCTGATGGAAAAGGTTGATACTTAATATAAAAATCTTCTGTATATTCCCACATTTCTAATGGGGATGGGCATTTTTAAAGGTTTTCCTTGCGTTTCCTTCACACAGGTGCTTGTCAGGTGGAGTTTATCACCCCAGGGTGGAAAATTCCGCGTTCAAAAGCTTTTGGTACTCTCTGAAAATTGTTCAGAGAAAAAGTCACCCGCTCCCTTGCCCTTGCTAAAACAGTTCCAGCACATTGCAGCCTTTTACAGCACCTGTGCGTGCACCACAGGAAGGTAACGTCTCACTTGAAAAAAGCTGAAAATGCAATGATTAGGTTTTATTCAGCAATTTTGGTTAAAAGACTGGGTATTTAGTCACACCTCTGAAAGTTAAATGCCAACTTTATGCAACCCAGACATGTACTGTTAAAAGATTACGAAAGCACGGAGAAAAATCCTGTGTTTGAACATTTATGTGGCATTTGAAATACATTATAGCTACACATTTTATGAATCGCAAACGTATGCTGGGAAAATAATGTTGAATATCGAGGCTTTAATGCACTGTCTCGCCCTGTGACATCTGGCGTTTCTGCACGCGGCGCTGACCCGCCTGCCTGGCTTGGTACCCCACGTGTGTTTGGAGCATTTATTCTTCTTGCTTTAAGTTCACACTGATGAGAAGCTAAAGCCCTCTGGACAGAGCTGGGAGCTGCAGTTAAAGGTCTTTCTGAGGACTGAGCTGGCAAGTTCACTCGGGGGTTGTGAATCCTGGTGTTGAAAATTGAGACAAACGTGGATCCTGAAGTTGCCTTGTGATTGCACATCCTGACTGGTGAAATGGGGGGGTGTTGCACTGCCTGCTGTGCTCTGACAGTCCTGCTCAGCACCCACTAATCCAGCAGTGAGGATCTGACACGACTTGGGGGAGCTGGTTACTCTCAGTTCATTGAAGGGCTGTTCCTGCCATCTCTGATTGACTTTAACTCCTGTTCAGGTTGCACCTTGCAAGATCAGATCTCAACTGAGTACAATCACTTTTATAAACAAATTAAACATTACCGTTGTCTTTTTTTTTTTTTTTCTTTTTCCTTCTTGTAGTGTTTAAGGACCTGATTTGATTTCACAAGCAGATACAGTCTGATGACTGTTCTGATGAGGGAATTGCTTCCTAGCCCTGTGAAGATGCTGATACTCGGTAAGGTCACCGTCATTGCAGACACCGAGGCGAAGGGCCAGAAAAGCACAAGGATTTGGGATGGTGTGAGAATTGCCAGCGAGGATTTTCATCCCTAGCGAAGTTGAGAAAGGGCTCATGCCATTACCAGGTGATAAAAGGCGTGTGCAAGGTGTGTGTTGAGGATACGTTTGGATGGCTGCAAACATACTTCTGCATGCAGGCTTTCCTGCAGGCTGCTCTGCTCCCCTAAAACACCATCTGGTGACTTGGAACATCTCGGAAGGTGGGAACCCTTTCATACCAGGCAGGAGGGGCAGGTCTGTGATGGTAAGTCAAGCTGCAGGTAGATTAGCCTGGTCCACTAAGAGGCTGCTATTTCTCTAGCAACTGGTCATCAGTAGCATCTTTATTTTTTCCCTCCACTGTAACCAGAAAGGGAACCAAGAATCTTGTGTCTCTGCATCTCTCCAGGTTGCCCATAGCAAATCACTGCGTGTAGAAGCTGCAACTTGGGCATCAGGTGTGGGGGTTTTATTCCAGACAGTCTGTGCTCTCCTACACTCCCCTTCACAAATGTAGTCAGGAAAACACCCCAATAGACAGTGTCTGTGTGTATAAATAAGGAACCAGCTATTAAACAAGGAACCATCTACTTCCAACTCCAGTCCCAGCTCTGTTAGGCTTCTTACCGCTGGGTACCCGGTCCATGCCCAGTTTACAACCCTGAAACGTCAGGAACACCGCTGGGAACGCTACAGGATTGCCTTTGGAAGAGACTTAGACAAAACTGAGTTCTCCCACAATATTTTGCTACGTGCAGCAGCGAAGTAACCGTGTTTATTTCACCTGTTCCCACCTGCCGCGCTGTGTCTCCCCCGGGTTTTGCAGGGCGGAGGTGCCGGTGCCGCGCTCGCTGTGGGGATGCTGCGTGGGGCCGGGTTTGCTGCTCCTGCCACGGGACTTGTCACCAGCACGGGCTGTTGGCTTCGCTGTCCTGCGGTTGGGAGAGGGATCAAATCCTTGTGCCCGGGAACACGCTGTCTGGGACAGAGGAAACGCGCTGCCTCCCCTGTGCTTCCCGCTGGGGGACCCGCGGGGCCGGGGAAGCGCCGGAGCAGCGATGCCGATGATGCTTCGCCTGCCTGTTCCCTGTCTGATGAGCCGGGACTGACAAAGCCGCCTTCAGGCAGGGAGGAGGGGATGGGGAGGGGGTGTGTGTGCTTTTAAATATGCATTGCAGTGCCTTTATCAGCTCTTTTCTCCCCAGTTTCCTTTCTTGTCAATTTTTTCCATTCACAAAATGCAAAATACCCAACATCAATCAGAGAATACAAAATACTAGGTAGGAATATCCTAATACATCTGTTCTACAAATAGAAATATCTCCTTACGCTTGCAATTAGAAAACCATCTTGTGCTTCCTAGTACAGAATAACCACAAATCCCCTTCTTGTGTAGATGTGTCTTCCACACCACCTCGTCCCCCCCATCAGACTGTGCCTCGCAGTCCTGCACGCCCAAAGCATTGCTTTGCAGCGGGAGGGAGAAGCTATTTTCTCTTGCAGAGCATACAGCATGGGAACTCACTCTGGACAGTTTATAAATGAATATATGCTCTACTTGAATCCTATTTCAAGTCACCTTCAATACCCTGTTATTTAACAGCACACAAGAATGGATTTATGTGAGAAATTGCTGATACCAAAGTCTTACACTTTGCTTTAGAAATGTAAAGACTTGAACTTCACAGAATCGACTGGGTTGGAAAAGACCTCAGACATCATCGAGTCCAACCCTTGGTCCAACTCTAGTCCGTTTACTGGATCATGGCACTAAGTGCCATGTCCAATCACAGTTTAAAAACCTCCAGGGACGGCGAGTCCACCACCTCCCTGGGCAGCCATTCCAATGCCTGACCACTCTCTCTGTAAAGAATTTCTAATATCCAGCCTAAATTTCCCCTGGCAGAGTTTAAGCCCATGCCCCCTTGTCCTATTGCTGATGCCTGGGAGAAGAGACCAATCCCCACCTGGCGAGAACTGCCCTTCAGGTAGTTATAGAGAGTGCTGAGCTCACCTCTAAGCCTCCTCTTCTCCAGACTAAACAAGCCCAGCTCCCACAGCCTCTCCCCATAGGTCTTATGTTCAAGTCCCTTCACCAGTCGTGTTGCTCTTCTTGAATTTTCCTTCCATTTGGTGAGTTTGTTGCCAAGACCCACTGAGTCACCAGGGCGCCAGCACCGTCGCTTGCTCTGGTCATCGCTCACCTGCTGCAGCAAACTTCACTGGCCGAGCAGGTGAGCTGGCTCCTGCCCTGCCCTGTGCTGCCACCTTCCACTGAACCCAGCCAGATTCTGTCCTTTTTTCGCAGCTTTGCATCAAAGATACTGGCTGCTTCCCAGCTGCACAACTGGGTACACAGAGTCAGTCAAAATTACCCTTGCTAAGAGACAGCAAGACATATAAATTGTTTCTTCTCCTCCGTAGTGCAAGGAGCAGGACCTGAACGTATTCACACCCAGCACTGGGAGCTGCTGTTGTGCAAGGAACAGCACAAACACCTCCCAAACCCATCCTGGCTCGGAGCGGGACAAGCAGCTGAGGTGGGTGGGCAAGAAGTGCAAGGAAAGCAAGATAATGCTGGATGCCACAATGAGCTGCTCACCTTTGCCAAAAATTCCTTTTGCATCAAAGGAGGCGAGCGGGAAAATATTGAAGGTAGATAAGGTGGCTTTTGGGGTTGCTCTTCTAGTGTTTACAGGAATCTGCAACACCTCATTTGGCTCCCACAGCACCGTCTCTCTAACGGAGGCACCTGGTACTGTGAGCAGAGTAACGTAACCCCGCTCTGAGTACGTGGGAGGCTCTCGGGCTGAGTGAAATTGAAAAATAGATTGGTGTAGAAGTGTGTGATGCCCAAGCACATCCAGTGTCATCTCCTCAACACAGCAGCCCCGCAGTGGTGTAAAGATGTGCTGCAGGGAACCTGCCACAGGGAACTGCTGCCTTCCAGCTTCAGAAAATCACACCGAAAACTACTGAGGAAGCTCAAAGATTTTTCCTCCACAGTGGCCACATGCTCCTGATGCAGCAGACTTCACATTCAAACCACAAAATATACATCTTTACCCTACGCAAACAGAACCCCCCCAATCTGCTTTGCACGGCCGCACAGCACCCGTGAGCAGGGGCTCCGGGGCTGAGCCAGACCGGGGATGTCTATTGGGGTGGGTTGGTTTTTTGTTTCCCCCCCGCAGTGATTTGTGCTCAAATGCAGTAATGAAGTCAACCTGCAGAAAGGCTGAAGGCAAACTTTTACATTTAAGGAAAAGCAATGACAGGAGCTCCCCCAGCTCCTTGGACAGAACAGCACTACTAGACACCTGCACCCCAGGGCTTTCTGTATTAATAACTGGCAACATCCTGAAATATTTGGAGCAGGGACAGGCTCACAGGGCACCCAGGAGCAGCAGAGGGGATGCCGTGATGGATATGAAGCCCCGTGCCACGCCCTCAGCCCCCATCCCGCATCCCCAACCGCGGCACATCGATCACCGGAGCTGTGGTCGGGCAGGGACCGTCCCTGGGCTCGGTGCCCTGTCCCACAGCCCAGCGCTTTTCTGCCTCTCCCGGGACCATTTTTTTTCCCACTTGGCTTGATTCAGCCTCTAAATTATCTGCTTGCCCACTGCTTTGAAAACCGTGCGGTGCTTTTACCCTCCTGCTACTGCCCAGTTGTTTTACTGCTGGCAGGAGACTGTGGCCTGAAGGCAGTTTTAGCAAGAGTCTATTTGTGAATGAGGTGAAAATCGCTTTTCTAGCTAAGATCAAACTGATCACAACAAAGAGATCTAAAAAGAAGGAATAAACCTGATTTTTTTAACTCTTAACACTCCACCTATAAACGCCAAAACTTTTGTATAAAAAAATCTCATGTGAAATTAATGACAGCATAGAAGTACAGAATTCATCACTTTACTGACCAATTTCCCCATAAATCAAGTTATTAAGTTGTTTTCCTGAAGGAAAGCAATATCTTACATGGTGATTACAGGCTTGACTTGTAGAAAACAGGAATAAACGGTTTAACAGGCACAAGTGAAATACCAATGTCCGATTTGAAATGGGTTGGTTGCATGTCCAAATATTGTGATTTTGACCTGTTTGCGGGCAGAGGCTCTAAAAAGCTGCTCCATGGACACACCTTTTGCACCTCCTGGGGTAGGAAAACCTTGTGTGCTGGGGGGTCCCATGTGCCCATCTCCTGCGGGTACCGATACTCACCCCACAGACTGGGAGCTGCGATTAAGCTGTAAATCAACAAGAGGACACTTCCCCAGCACCCCACGGCTATTGACTGCGATTTATTACTTCCCAAAAATAGTAATAAAACAAATGTTTGGGGATTCACAGCCAGCAGCACCCAACAGGAGACTGCAGATGGGGCTGTCAATGCTACAGCACCACTGCAGGACAGGGGATGGCGAGGATGCTTGACAAGGAAAGCACCACCCCGTCCCTTCCCAGGAGCACCCCCAATTCCATGGTGACCCCTGTGGCCATTCTTTGCTCCCACCTGGGCTGAGAAGCTGGAGGTGGCAATATCCCAAGGGCAGAACTGGAGAAAAACCCTTTCACCTGAGGGTTCAGCTCACTGCTGGGGTGATGGGTCTGCAGTCAAGCCCCCAGGCTCTCTAGGACCTGCAGACCCACCAAATTCTTCCCAAGTGCTGCCAGATGTTGGCTATTGGCCGCTGGCAGCCCCTCACCCTGGCCACATCCCACCCGAGTAGCCCAATAGTGGCTGGGGAAAGGGGTTTCCTTCCCATAGCTCCCTCTGGAGCAGCCCGGGAACAAAGCAGCCCTCCTCCTTCCCACCAGCTGAAGCTCTGGTCCCCATGTCCCCACCAGCCCTCACACCCCCACCATGTCCCCCACACCCCCGGGTGACGCTGGGGAAGGGCTTGGCAGCATTTCCCAGCCCCGGCAGTGCCCTCTGCCCGCTCCATCCCTGGGACGGGGCATCGGGTACCCACCAGCACGGGGTGTCGGGTGCAGCCCCCTCCCATTAACGACACCAAGCCCTCGTTCGTTGCTGCCTCCGCAGTGGTTTATTGGTGTGGGAGACGAGAGCCCAAAGCAGGAAGGTGGAAGGTGCTGTGGGGTGCCGAGGGGGCACCCCGAGAGCCAGAGCCCTGGCTCCTGCGGCAGGGACCGATTTCCAGCCTCACTAAAGCAGCAATGCAATACTGGAGAGCAACAGGCAATCCCAAACTCCAGTATTTACGTGCTGCTAGAGCACTGCTGACAGCTCTGCATCCCAGTGCCTCGCCACTGCCTCCAGACCCAACCCCTTCACCCCAAACACGCGGAAACAAAGTACCTGGCTGATCCTTTGCTGGGGAAAGGACCGGAGAGCAAGGGGTGCGGGGCGAGGCGCCAGCTGAAGGGACGGTGCCCCAGCCAACGCTGGCCATGCCCATGTTGGAGAACAAAAAGGAGCTACGAGTCCCTCCGACCTGCAGGGCCAGCCCCGCTGAGACACACACACGCTCACGGGGAATGTATTTGGTCGCTGCAAAGGATGTGCACAAAGGAAAGCGCCAAGAAAACTTATCTACACGTACCTGTTCAACTGAACTAAAGAGATACGTGGGAATGCGTTAGCTTCCACATCTATGATAACCAGAAGCTCATTTTCTTGTCTTATCCTTGAGGTAATGAGGCAGCCCAGAATGGTCTGTATCTCCTTGTCCCTACAAACCATGATGTGCTGCTACATCTCCTCAAAGCCCACTGAATGTTGACATTCCAAATGATATTTTGAATAGATATATATATTTTTTAACCATGATATAAGGTACCGAAGAACACTCTACAATGAAGACATTTAACATGCATGCATTACCATCACGAGACATTTTTTCTTCACAGGCGCTGTCAGAAAGTCTGTAACTATAAGAGAACAAGAAGTTACACAGTGCAAACAAACCTGTTTCAGAAACAAAATCAGAAATAAACTGTGTGTGTACCCCCCTCCTCAAATAAATCCAGGTCTCAGCAAATCTGCACTTTCACGTCTAGCAGACCTGCTGCTTTTGCAGCAGATCCCACGGACCTTCCTGGCCCTTCCAGTCTCTGGGGAAATGTTACCTTGTCCCTCTCCTCTTAGGGGCTGCTGAACATCAAGGACTTTCCAGGAGTCGCAATGTTAACATTTAAATCCAGATTCCAACAGTTCAAACCTGTTAAGTTCTCCTTCAAATATTTTTTATTTGGCTTGTTTTGACTTTGAGAAATCTAAAATACCACCTTTTTTTTTTTTTAAGCTTGATTATTTACTATTTCAACGGACAAACCTTATGCGACCAGAAATTAAAGATACGCTGGAACTTCGCGGCCTCCCCAGCAGCCGGGGCCGTGCAGACAGCCTGACATTTCTTTTGTTTCCTTTCCACTTTTCTTTTTCCCCCAGTTATGTGACAACTTCCTCCAATTCATTTTCTTAAAAAGCAGCATCACAAAAAAACAAAACAAAACAAAACAACCCCTGAACAATGTCAGAAACGCCGCCGCCGTCAGTTCGAATGCTTGCGCCGTCCCCTCGCGCCGAACGCGTCAGTTTGTCCTCCTCCCGGTCCCTGCCTGTTTAGCAAACTCAAAACCAGGAATTTCAAAAGCTCTCATCACCCGTGCCAAACTATTGCAAATTTTAAATCAAATATTTGCCAACCAAAAAGCAGTATATTTTTTTTCGCCACTTCAACGTCCTCAGTACCGACAGCACCAGGTCCAACTCTCTAATGGGCAATTGCTACTTACTGCAAAGAAGTCAGCCAAGTACCCAGAGAAAGTTAAACCCGCACAAGCTAAAATGAAAAAACACATAATTTTGCCATTAATTATTTCTGTAACAATGTTTCAATTGACTGTGCCTGTATAGTCATATTTCTGTCAGCTCTTCAAGTGACTCAAACCCCAAAACAACAGCAAACACGCTCAGCTCTAGAATCCATTTTGATTGTGTTTGAGGTTCAGGTTTTAATGAACGTTTTTATATATACATATACACACACATATATATAAAAACCACTATTTAGCCTCGTTTGACAAGGGGGGCAAGAGCTCTCTTCAGCAAGGAGGTGTTTCCAAAGTGTGGTTCAATACACCTCCACCCGCTTATTCTCTAGCACAGAGAGATCAACATTCACACCGAGTATTGGGCAAGTGGAAATTTGGGATAGGCAGTGAAATACGTATCTGAGAAAATACCTGTGCTTGTGACATGACAGCATTGTTATTTTAAGCAACAGAAAGTTCTGTGTTTGAATCATCCCCATCTCACACTTCCGCTTCTTCCAGACTTAAGTTTGTGCTTTGGATTCTCAATATTAAATCAGGAAGATGGCAGGATGGCCCATCTCAGTCTTTCCGAGGCATTACCTGCAGCGCCCAAGAAGGGACACGCATTTCGGAGGAACCTGCCTTCATCCCGAGGGATGCGGATGCCGCGGGTATTTCGGAGCGGGCTGGGCACACGAACTCACCTTCCCAACTCACCTGGCACGTCGGCTCCGTCCGCACTGAGCGTCCCCGGGCACCAGGCCACCACTGCTTCAATGGAACTGGGGAGCAACACACAGAAGGGGTTACCAGGTGCTCACGGGGCACCCCGTGCTTCGGGAAGGGGTCACCTCCCCGGGCACGCACAGATGGCTGTAGATGTTTTTAAAATTTGGGGGAAAAAAAATAAATATATTAAAATAAATCAAGTTTTCACTTGTGGATAGGGCAGACTGCAAGGCAGCACACGAACAGACAGCGCGTCCCACCCCTCCCCAGTCCTGCTGCCAGGAGCGGAACCCGAGGAGCAGGAGGAGCCCCAAATCATGGGGAACCCCGAAACACAACCCCAGTGCTGCACAGCTCCTGCCAGCCCAAACCAGCAGGAGCTCTGGGGGCGTGAGAGGCTTAGAACAGCCGCAGCAACAGCAGCCCATTGCTCTGGGCAGAGCAGATGCAAAGGAAATATCCAATTTACGCTGATTTTGGTGATAAACCACCCCGACATGTAAGATGCAGACGGGCTATTCGGGGGCTGGATTTTTTTATGGTGGCACTGTTAGGTGCTCAGCCCCTCGCTGGGGGGAGGCAGCTCCCCAGGGCACCCCCAGCCTTGCAGCAGCACCCCGGCACGGCTGGGGGTCCCAAATAGCAGAACTGCCCCAAAAGTTCCACCTCGATGCAAGAGCTCTTCTGCTGCCACAGGCTCCACACACCAGCTATTTCTGGAAATCGAGACTTCTACCCGTCATCTATATAAGCCAGACACCTACAGGGGTTTAATTAATTCCCCCAAACAACTGGGGGACTTGAATCCACAGAAATCTATTAATGTAGTTCACAAAACAGTGCAACTGCTGCTTGCCAAGGTATATTGGGCAATTCAGTGAAAACCATCCCCCCCCGCCACCCTAAGCCCAAACACACACAGAACTAAAATTCAGCCTGAAATACAGGGTTCCCTTAAAGCACAACCCAGTCCCTCCTGGCACCGCACAGATAAAAAGAAAAGCAAAAAAGGAAGAAGATAAAAAAACCAAAAGTGAGAAAGAGCACCAAGGGAAAGGAAATAAATATACGAGCCCATGACAGGACGGATTTGCATACAGAGCCTTCACCAACTCGCTAACTTCAGGGCTAGGTAAACTCAAAGACAAGTATTAGGCATTTCCTATATACGTAAAGCAGAGAAAACAACAAAAAAACAAAACAACAAACAGAAAACCAACTGTGCTATCGAACAGTTTTTCAGGGGACATGAACAAACAAATCCTGAAGTCACTGTTCTCATTTGAAAGAAGAATAAAATAAAATTTAAAAAAAAAAGGCATTTACTATTTTACAAAAAGATTAAAATAAATCATCTCGTTACAGCTGAAGGTCTCAGACAGTAATTACTGAGACACAATTACGGTAACAAAACGAAAATACGGGGGCGAGTAACACTACTGAAACACTTCACATCTGCCCGGGTCTGGAAAGAAAAATCACACCACTTTCATTCCTGCCTTCCTTTGAGTAACGAAATTCAAACAAAAGTCACGTAATTAATATTTACAGATGTGGCTAATAGCTGGAATCGGCCCCGATGCTTGATCGACAGCCACCACATGGTTCCAGCTATTACGTTTCGACAGGACTCGCCTCGCGGGGCTGCGGGAGAGAAACGACTATTAAAGACCAGTGGGACGTGGGAAGCGCACGCAGCCGCGACGCTTCGGGGTGCGGGGGGACCCGCAGCCCATCTCCTCACACACAGCACGAGGAAGAGAATCAACCCCACACGTCTCATCAAGCTGAGACTTCAGCCTGGCTGGGACAAAATAATCTGTTTTCCTCCCGTATGTCAAAGCTGTATGAGAGCAGATAATTTCTCACTCTTTATTATTAAAAATGTATTTTTTTTTCTCGCAGATTTACCCAGAAAAAAGGTCAGAGAAGCGGCATGTATTTCAAATACATAACAGCATGCTTGAGCTACATTATAATTTTAGCACGGCGTACCTCTCGCACGTTAAACCGCACGACGTTAACTTGCTCTTAGGTGGGGCAGAGCACCCGAAACCAAACCGCAGCTACAAAGGGCAAATTCAAATAATGCAAGAAATATTCGTTAACTTTACTCGATTCGAAACTCGACCCCGATATTGTTACGAGCGGGATCGACCGTATTTATCAAGACGGGGCTGTTAACACGAGGGAGAGCTACTGGTGCTCGTGAAGGCCTGCGGGGTAAGACGTCAACTTACAGTACTCCAGAAAACCAGTAAAATCCACAGTAAAATTCCGGGATCCGCAGTTTTTTCTCAACACTGCTGAGGAGAAGAAAAGTACGATGCTTCTCGTTACTTCCATTTTTTTGCATTGTCATCTTATCCAGTTTTAAAAAACAAGAGACGGGGTCTGGAAGCCTGACTCCTATAAAGTGTATTTGTTAAGAACAGAAGAAAAATAAATTGTCAGATGAGCATTAATTCAAAATGTACCAAGTGCACAGTATCTTTTTTTTTTTTAATATTTGGGTCAGTTTGCCTGAAGCATTAAAGCTTCCCTCTTATACTTCATTTATTACATTAGCAGTTGCAGTTTTACTGCACATCCCACCAAAGTGGATTAACTAAATACAGACTTTCACAGTTGATGGTGAGCACCGCAGCTCTTTGGATTTCTTCAGAGCAGAAGATGATGAAACTTGGCAGATGGTCCCTCACCTACACACGTACACAGGCGTACAACACACAGCACAATTTCTTTTTTTTCCTTTTTTTTTTAAGAGTAATTCATGTTTTAACCTTGGAGCACTCAGCACAATAATTGTCTTTATGTACATGATGCACACGTGGGGAAAAACATCGCATTTAGGATCAATTAAAAAGGGAAAATCCCCCAGCACGGCGCGTCGCTGCCGCAGCTCACCCAGCGCAGCAAAGCTGCACTTGGAAGTCGGCCTTTGCCAGGATATTCAAATTTCCTGTACAAAGCAAGTAACCAGCAAGAGGGAAAAAAATATATAAAATAGCAAAAGCTAGGTGCTGTTTAATAAAAAAAATTAAATTATTTCACTTTTTTTTTTGTTATACTACTATTATTTTTTTTTTAATGCATAAAACTATTTTCTCACATGTGCCCGTTTGGCAGCAGGAGCGGGGGGTGAGCACGGGTGGACGTGGGGGAGCTCAGGCCCCACGCCAGGACGCAGCGGGGGCCGACTGCGGATTGCTTTAAAAATCAAGAGGAAAACGATTAAAAAAAAAAAGGGGGAAAAAAAGAAAGGCAAGCCCCAGCCACACCTGCGGGAGCGGCTCCCGCAACGAGAAAAACTGCTAATAACAAAAAACTCATGAGGAAAAGGGGTCCTGGAGGGGGGGGCTCGGCGCCCCGCACCCACGTGGGAACCGTCCTCCCCCCGCGGGACGCGCGTTGCGCGGGGAAAGGCGCCGCTCCCGCCCTAACGGTCCGGCGGCGGGACCACCGCCCCGCCCGCCCTGTCACCGCCCGCTGCGTCACCGGCCGCTCCGCCGCCCCCCGGGGCCGCCGACCTCCGCAAACCCCCCCGGGCCGCCTTTGTGCGGCGCCGCGCGGGCGGGCGGGGGGCGCTGTCGGTGCCGCCGCTCTCCCCACCCCTCCCCCGCCGCAAAAAGTTTTTTTACGGCTTTTTCCCCCCCGCTTTTTCCTCCAAGTTTCTCCGGGGCCCGTGTGTGTGTGTGTCCCCACTCCACGGGGAGCGGCGCGACCCCGCCCACGGCGGCGCGGGGGAGGCGGCGGGAGGGACCGCGCCGTGCCCCCCCCACCCCGCGCCCCGGCCGGCGGGCAGCGCAGCGCGCCCCGTCCCGCCACCCCCTCCCCGTGCCGCCCCCCGCCGAGCCGGGCCGGGCCGAGCCGTCCCGCCCGCGGAGGGGAGAGGAGAAGGGGGGGGCGGCGGTTGGCCCCCCGCGGCGCCCCGGCCCCGCCGCCCTGCCCGCCCTCCCTCCTCACCTCCGAGTCCACTCGAAAATGGCGCCGAAACCGAAAAAACTTCGCAAATTTCATTGTAGGCGGTTGCAAAGGCTGCTGGGAGCGGGGGCGGTGGCAGCACCGCCCGCCGGGGCGGGACGGGGCCGGGCACGGGGCGGGGCGGCCGCCGGGCTCCGTGCGGGACGGGACGGGACGGACGGGCGATGCTCCCGCGGGGAGCCGGGCGGGCGGCTCCCGGTCCCGGCCGCGGTTGGGTGGGGGTTGAGCATCCCGGTGGGTGCGGAGGCCGCCGCCTTTCGGAGCGCAGCCCCGCGGGTCGCGCCGGGGCCGGGGAAGCGGAGGCGGGAGGTGGTGATGGCCCCGCGGAGGTGGATTCACCTGCCCCGGCTCCGGTGCCACGGCGGTGCCATCAGGACCGTGAGAGCGGGGTGAGCAGCGCTCCGCGGCGGCACAAAGCTGCGTGCGGGACAAAACCATCCACGGGGGAAAAAATAAATAACTCGCAAGAGCTGCGCAGGATTGATGGGGAAGCTCCGCTTTGCCCTTCGTGCAAACAGCCTCCTTCCACTGCCTCTCCTCTCTGTGGTTTATGGCCTCACGTAAACTGTCCAGGGGAGGGATGATGCTTTTTCAGTCCTACTTGGGTGAAAAAGTGGATTTTTTTTTGTTATTTGGCACGTGCTTCTGTGCACGCACTGTGCACGATACCGGACTGAGGTTTATGATTTCTTTTTCCTCCCCACTACTGTGACCTGAGTTCTCCACACACACTGATCCGCAGCCGTTCCCCCACCCGCAGGCTCAGGAGATGTTCCCTGCCACGCTCCCGTGCACGGTGGGCACAGGTTCACCACCTGCCCAGAGCCACACAGCAGGGATGGCAGCAGGATTTTGGGGCCCGCATTCTGGGTGCAGGCTGGTACCATGAGACACTTGCGAGGAAAACAGGTGGTTTAGAGACATGGTTTTCTGAAGATTTTTGAATCTTAAGAGCCAGAGCTTGGGAGGATGGTGGTTTGTGCAAGCTGAGGCCTGGGGAAAAGTGACACTGGGGCAGAGCGGTCCCTTCCCAAGGGAGAACCCGGGTCTGGAAGTTGGGTGCTTCCAGGTTTGTGGTGTCCATCGCTGGGAATGGGCAAAGCTGTGAAGTCTCTCGTTGACTTGGTGGGTTCGTAATCTCCACGTTGCAGTTTTTACTTTTACTCCCACCCCAAACAACAGCAACAACAAAAAAACCCAAACCCTGTTGCTATATAATTGCTCGGTTCTCACAGATGAGCAGTGAAGCTCAATTAATTACACTTTGTGAAGAGCTGCTGATCCTCTGATGGAAACATGTAAGGGCAAAACACTATTGTTTTGCAACTTACAAAAGCTGATAAGAGCGGTGAAAATGGAAAAAGCCTTTACCACCGAAAGGTATTACGGCGCTGTGCTTTTTTTCCACTTGAGATCTTAGAAACTAGCTGCTGGCTGCTGCTTTTCATTTAGAAGGGTTTTTCCCCCTTTTGAAAGAAATACAATCACTACCAAGTATTCTGGAGGGACTTCATCTTTAAACAAATAATGTTTTTCTTGTTGGGTGTGCACTATTATTTTCTTAATTATTCCTGGATTTCTGCCTGTTCCACCAAGAGTTTTCTCAGATGGCAGAAACAATTGGTCTTTTTTTTTTTATTACACTAATAGCAAAAAGTATCCCTAATAAAAAGATTCTGTACATCCCATAAATTCAAACAGGACATGTTTTGCCAACAATCACACCTCTTCACTGAGGCATCATATATGTTTCTTTTCTTTCTTTTTTTCCACATCACCACTATTGTTTACTACTCAGCCTTGCTGAGTGGTGTCAAAACGAAAGGAATCAAGTCATTTATTTAGCACCAAAGGCGTCCCACTCACCCTTAGCGTGTATGTCGAAATCTCAGCAGATGTGGCAGGGAATGAACGGGTGAAGAGATTCACCTACACCTCTCGCGTCTACTTGTGGGTGGCCTCTAATTAATTTGGCTTCGAGTCTCTGCTGCAAGGTAGATGGGTTGGGAAGTCTGGCTGGGAGTCGTCTGTTTGAATCGTACCTATTCTATGGAGAACTTCATTGTGTAGCTGTGTCTGACCCGCACCCTTGTGAGAACTAATTAAAAAAAAAAAAAAAGGCCCCACACTTATTGGAATGTCAAATATAAATGTCAGCGTTTCAAATGAAATGGTATCTTGGGAGGCTCCTGCACATTTAATCAGCCGGTTGCGCCATCTATATCATGGACTCAAAAGCAGCAGTGAGAACCACGAAAGGCACTGGCTTAACATCAGCAAAAGTGTTTGCCAAACTTGGATTATGTCACTGCTTTATGATCTTGCTTTGTAAAGGGAGAATACTCTTGGGGAGGAAGGACTCGGCGTGCCGGATCTACAGCGAGAGCAAGGAATGAGTGCTGCTCGCAGAAACTGGGGGGGAGGGCGAGAGACTGTGTTTGCTGGGATATTTTTGCAGATGGATGCTTTACGGCCACCTTCTCCAAGCAGAGATGTGCCCTGCAGATCACTAGGGCTGAAAGCAGAAAGCCCAAAATACCCCAATGAGGCTGTTTGCTGCCTTGCCCCGCGCCGCCCTCCCACGGGCTCACCTGCCGGGGCCCCTGCCTGGGCACTGCCCCTCGGGGCTCCCCGCATCCACCATTTGCTCCAGAGAAAGTGGAAAAGGTGCCAAGACCTGCTGGTTTTCCCTCGCCCGCAGGGTACAGACACCTGGCCAGGTTGGGGCTTGTCAGATAGTCAAAAAGCGATGCCTTTGTAGAGGTGGCAGCTATGGAACCAGTTAAAATAATAAACGCCCCTGCAGCGCACGTATTAAACACAGCCCGCTGAAGTGCTTCTGCTCCTTGTGCAGGAACAAGCTGTGGGCACCGTCTCTGTGCGGCAGGTTTGCAGCGAAGGCAGGAAAATTCCTCTGAAGAGACCCAATTCAGTTTGTCCAGTGCCAGCCCAAACGCCAGGCTCGCCTTCACTGTCTGCAAGTGGAAGGAGAATAAAGCAAAAAGCTTGGAGGTGATGTGCCCTTTGGTGGGACAAGGGACATCAGAGAGGAAAAAGGGCTTCTCTTCAAAAGTAACCCCTGGGTTTGTGAGCTGTGCTGCCTGCACTGTCCTGGCTTTCCTGTTATAGTGAGAGCCTTGTGTGAGGGTGGTAAAACACTGGCCCGGGTTGCCCAGGGAGGTGGTGGATGCCCCATCCCTGGAGACATCCCAGGCCAGGCTGGACGGGGCTCTGAGCAACCTGAGCTGGTGAAGATGTCCCTGCTCATGGCAGGGGGTTGGGTGAGATGAGCTTTGAAGGTCCCCTGCAACCCAAACTATTCCATGATTCTGTTCTATGATTTCTGCCACCCCCCACTGCCTACCTACACCACCCGGGAAACTTGCCACAGCAGTTGGGCTAATAAACTGCATCTCTTTCTAGGTGAGCATCTGGCCAGCCCCAAACCGCATCCCAGCCCCAAACTGCATCCCAGCAATGGGGTTTGGCATGGAACGAGGGTCCCTGTGCCTGCAGGGCTGTGCAGGGCACAGCGGGGGCGGGTGAGCAGTTTGGGACAGTGGCGGGGGGCACAGCACCTCATGGTTCCCCCATGTGCAGAACAGGGAGTCATGGCTTTCATTTATTGCATTGCACCATGCAGTGCAGTAAACTACCATCTTAAGCTCCGGCTTCTGCACTAACCTTTCCTCCGGTGTTTCAGTCCACTGCAGGCAGACCCAAGGGTTGTTTTCATTTGTATGTTTGTTTGTGGTTTGTGTTTGTTTTGGGTTTTTGTGAGGGTTTTGTTTATGTTTTTTGTTTGTTTGTTTGTTTTGTTGTGTGGGTTTGGTTTTTTTTTGTTTGTTTGGTTTTTTTAATAATGAATCTCCTTCATCTGACCCCGTGCACCAGCCCTGGCAGTTTGCAATTTTCCCCAGCTTTGCACATAGCATGACAGTCCCAACCTCGGCTTTCCGGGCACTGCCAGTGTTCGTAGCAGCTTCGGCCGCTTGCCACAGTGTGGAAAATGGGTGTGGTGGTCACTCCAATGGGTTTTTGGCAGCATCTCTTGCCTTCTCTTGGCTCAAAGAGTGCCCAGAGCGTAGCACTGTCTGGACAGGGATTTCATTACCCACCATCCAGCCTGCCAGTGCAGCCTTGTCATTGCAATTTGTCACACATATTTGGTATATGTTTAGTATCTGGCTGAGGGCTCGTTTGCCAAGCGATTCATCTATTCACTACTTCGCTGCTACAGAGGGTGGTTTGGTCTGTCCCGTGGGGCTGTGCCGAGCTCGCGCTGGCCCTCCAAAGCAGAGAGGTGTGAACCAGCAGCGTGAGCTTCCCTACCACCCGCCTCCTTTTTCCACTAGAGGGGGGGTATTTTTGCAGAAAATAACTGTTTTTGACCAAAACAGTAATTTCAAAAGTTCTTGTTGTTGTTCGGGGATGGAAACCTTCTGCAGAGGCACCAGCTCCCCACTCCTCCCCTCCTTGTCTTCACAGTTATTTGCTCTATTTATTTACTGCAAAATTTGCTCTATTGCCTGACATTTTTCGGTTATCAAAATATTTTGATTATGTGCAGGGGAGGGGGTGGGTTGATAGTGCAGCTGACATCTCGATAGAAAATTGCCTGTAAAATATTCTAACTAACTTCAGGACTGGGAAGAGTGAGATACTCCAGCCTGTCTCAGGCAAACCCTTCGCATCGCTCCTGCGACCGGGGCTTGTGCAGAGCCCTGGGTCGGCTTGGACGCATTTCCCTGGATATTTCCAGCCCTTTTGGGTTTGAGAGCTTGGCTGGAGCGTGAGCTCTCCCCATGGTTGCATCAAATACAGCAAGCACAGAAAGGAGGGCAGAGCAGAAGATGCTGCTGTGCGAGACACGGCCTGAAACTGCTGTGGAGGTTTTGATGCAGCGTGAGAGGAGGCGGAGGGAGAATAAAAAAAGCAGATCTCAGAGGGGCAGGAGGAGAGTTGCACATCAAGGTCACTCCAAAAAGGGCTGGAGCACATTCTGCTTTGTTTCCTCTTGCTGTGAGAAGCGGAAACATGGCTGTCTATAGGGTAAGCGCCAGCGTGTTGGCTGTGGAGTTGTCTTCTGGCTTCGTCCTTAAGCAAGTGCCACTGGCAGAAGATGGGCTGATCCGCAAGTGAAGAGCTGCTCACATCTTGAAAGCAAAGCTGCTTTCATGCATTTGAAACAGCGCTGAGAAGTTAAGTATTATAGCAGCTCTCCGGCTTCTGATTGCAAAGCTGTTAGCAGTTTTGAAGATCAATACTTATTCAGACGGCATTTGATGGCTTTGTCTGCTGTTGTGGTTTTTCTGTGTCTAAACAAGCTTCTAACTTCCCTAGAGCCAGCATGTTTAAAACTTTTTCTGACTTGTGTTACCAAGCTTGCAATTTGTCATTAATACAGTATTCTGTCAGAAAAGCAGTACTGTGGGCATGTACATATAAATATTGTGCTGTCCTGGCAAAGCAAAATGTCATGATAGGATAATGTGCTATTTAATAGAGAGCTGTAGATTAGACAGGGACATTTGCAATACAAACCTGTCCCAACAACAGACATTTGCAAAAGTCTTTGTTATGCTGATATAACAGGAAAACTGATATTTTCAGCTGGCTTTCTGTGCGAAACTGCAAGCTTGCAGCAGGAATTAATTCAGCAATGCACAGCACAGAAGCAATGGCAAAACAGGCTTCAAATCGTATTTCTCCTGTTGTCCTAGGTGCAAAGAGGAGATGTTGGATGTGTGGGAGGCCAAAAGCTGCATGCAGCACGGAGAATGACTGCACTACCCGTGGCTTGCAAATGCACTTAAAATAGTGCCGTTTGGGACAGAGGACCAGACACTTACTTGCCACATCGGGCTCAGTTCCAGTGAAATCTAATAAAAGCTTTATGCTTTCCACCAAAACTGCAAACCATAGCATTGTTCATAGAGAAAGAAGTGATATAAGGAAACAATTGCTTAGCATCATCACCGGACGTCTGTCTCTGAAAGCTGCAGTCATTCCTGGAGCTCGTGACGCCTCCGTGTCTCTGTACCTGTCACCAGCCCTGGCTTGTGCGTGAAGCTGCAGGTGAGCAGGGCTCTGCGTGCAGGGGAAGGGTACAACTCAGCCCGGGGACGAGAAGATGAACTCCTGCAAAGGGCAGCCAGTGGGGCTTTGCGACCCCCAGGCACCAGGACAGCCGCTGTGCAAATCCCCTGCGGGGACGGCTGTACGTGGAAATGCACTGGGAAAGGCGAGAGAGGAGAAAACGTGGGAGAGAAGGAAGCAGCAGCAAAACCAGTCTAACCCCAAAGGCAGAACACCAAAATGAGACCACCCAGAATATGTTTAATTAGTACTTTTCCTAAATTAGTGCTTGTGTCTGCTCCCAGTGCTCATCCCTGCTTTCATGAAATGTCAAGTGAAGCGGGTGCAACAAGACGTTGCTCTCAGGGGAATGGCAGACAGGCGTGCAGGCAGCGAGGAGAAGGTGCCGGCAGGAACCCGGGGCTGCCCTTAGGACGGGGTGCGGGATCGGGCCCCATGCCAGCCCCAGAGCCGGTCCTGCTGGGAATGGGTCTGTTTGCAGATGATACCTTTGGGGGACACACCACCGGGTGTGACGGGACAGAGCAGGGCTGCCTGCAGAAACACACACGTGTGTCCAAGCTGCTGTGGACCGCAGATCCCCATCCGCCATGTGGGCCGCACAGTTTAAAAAGCGCAGACAGTGTCTGAGTTCGCCCACTATTATATATTTTAGTGGATGCTGAGAAATGTGAGAAACAATTAGTGGTTTTTGAGGGAGTGGCAGGGAGATCTCTGCTTGGGGAAGGAAGACTAAGTGCTCCAAAAGCAAGGCAATGCTCCCATTGCTGGCAGAACAGCCGTCGCGGTTGTTTGCAGAAAGGAGGTCTCTGAGCCCAAAGCCTGGTCTTTTGGCCATGTGGGTGCTGGGCAAGGCACAAAGGTGGGTGTCTCATGAGTTGCAGCCCACAAGGGCGGTGGGAGAGCCATGGCAGCACGGCAGGCATCAGCTTCCAGGGAGGCGGCTACTGACGCACCTTCCCCGCCTGCACGGTTGGGAATGGTGCAGCTTGGCACCCTGCCCTGGCTGGACCCTGCCTGTGGGGGATGCACAGAGCAGCCCAAAATGTGCTGCTTTGTCATGGAGGTGGGTGCTCGTCACCCCCTCCGGCAGCGCAAATGCCGGGCCCCAGGTAGGGGCAGATGCACTGGGGTTGCTCCTTCTGCGAGTGCAGCTCCCATCTCGCCCACACTGAATTTCGCCTTCCCTCACATCACCCAACCTGTGACCACCTCGCATGGCCAGCTTGGCTATTTGCTTCCCGGACAGCTTCATATCCTCTGCAAATTGTGCGTCCCCAGGGCAGCCAGCTCCTCACGCCAGGCTGGCTCAGCGCTGCTCGGCCCCTCCCAGCCGGCCTGTTCCCTGGGCAGACACGTGCACAGAATCACAGAACTGCAGAATCATTTTCCTTGGAAGACACCCTTAAGATCGTTGGGTCCAACCATAACCTAACTCTAGCCCTAAACCGTGTCTCTGAGAACCTCATCTACGTGTCTTTTAAACTCCTCCAGGGATGGTGACTCTACCACTTCCCTGGGCAGCCTGTTCCAATGCCCGACAATCCTTTTTGTGAAGAAATTTTTCCTAATATCCAATCTGAACCTCCCCTGGCGCAACTTGAGGCCATTTCCTCTCCTCGCTTTTCACATGGGAGAAGAGACCAACACTCTCCGTGCTACAACCTCCTTTCAGGTAGTTGTAGGAGCGGTGAGGCATGGCACGGCCCTGAGCATCCCGGCTTTATGGGAGCACGCCGAGGAGACAGGAGACATGGAAACCCACAGCGTGAAGCCGAGGAGGGGAGCAAGTCGACCTCCTTTTTGTTTTCCAGTCTGGTACGTGATTTAGGAGAGGTGGCGATGAGACGGTCTATTGGAGCTGCTGCCTTTTAGTTTATTCTTTTGCACTGGCTACTTCTAATTAAATATTTTTATTAAAAAATAATTATTTCTGAATCTTTCTCCGGGAACGAGATCTGCATTTCTGTACTCCTTACAGGAAAGAAATCCAATATTGTTTGAAAGAAAGAGAAACTTTTAGCCTCTTGGGGAAAATACCTAACTGTAAAGAGAGAGAAGAAAAAGCCCAAATTAGTTTCATGATGTCAGTAAATGATACCATGAATTGGGAAATCCATGAGTTTCGCTGAAACCAGTCACTGTTTCCACCTCCCCCTGCCTCTCATCTGCTTCAAAACACTTTTGTTCAGGCTTGAGGTTAGAGGACTGCAGAGTTAACTGAATATTTTCACATCTGGTTTGAAGAAGAGTTGGAACACTAATTTCACTGAAGAATTAACACCATTAATGGAGTTTATTTGTGTCTCTCGGTGTATGGAATATATTTTAGCATTCTCCTTGAGCACATGCGTGCCAGGACTGCCTGGCCTGGCACTGCCGTCTTACCTGCTCATCGGAGAGGAAGGTTTGCTGCCTCCCTGAGAGATAACAGGGCTATTCTCAACCACGGAAAAACTTTTTACTGTTTCATTTTATCAGCCTCTGGTTGGGAAGGTTTCACCATCCGAGCCCTGGATCTTCTACAGTTTCACTGACTTCAACTTTGCGGTTTCGTGCGCTGAAAGGCAAGCAGCTGTCGGTGATACTGAGGAAAGTTAACACGAGAGACTACTACATGTGTTTAACCGTTTATCTGCATCTGCAAAAATGCTCACAGAATGCAGAGGGATCAGTTTTGAAAGCTGAAGGATTGCTCTCCGGAAAACATTTTCCCTAATGAGTTGTGCAAATTGAAAGGGTCGATGATGAGGCTTCACTTGGAGAATGCCCCATGGTGTGGGTCACCAGCTGTGCCTGCCCAGCCTGCTATGGCCCTGCCGCGGTCACTATGGAGTGGAGTTTCACGTCCTCACGGGCAAAAACAAATTCGCAAAATGTAGAAGCGGCCGGTTCCTTTTAGCAGCACTGCTCGGGCATCACGGGTGGGTGACGTCCCCTGCCAGTGCTGCCGAGGCAGAGCAGAACACCTAGGAGGGGTTTGGGGGGTGGGATGGTGCTTAGATGGGAACAGCCCCACGATGTGCAGAAGCCAACAGTGAGCTCTGCACAAGAAGAAATGTCTGTGGGGCATCACCCAGCACTTGGAGCTGTTGTTGGCAGAAGCACCGGCAGCTGCCCCCAAGGGGACTTTGATGGGGTGCCCTGTAGCGAGATGGGTGCCTTGGGGCTGGTGAAAAGCACCAGCTCATGGTGCTGGCCACCTCTGGGTTCCAACCACCTCAGAGGAAGGCATCGGCGCCTACCGAAACTTCTGGGCAGGTTTTCTTTTCTCCAGCAGCCGCAGTTTACAAACTGGAGCCAGAGCTCACCTCCTCTCTGCCGCCTCTGCCGTCCCCCGGGGAGGACGACGGGCAGGGAGCCACCGCGCTCAGGAAGAGGCTTTGTTGCAGGGCTCAGCCATTGAATTCAGCCACTTTCAGGGAACCCCACACTTGTTTTAAAGGATTATTGTTCGCTCTGGAAAGCAGCTCTGAAATGCCGAGGCTGCAGACCCTGAACACCAGTGTGCGCTGTCAGGAGCTGCTGACCTGCTTATGTCCCCCAGCAAAGGCTGGACTTGGACCCTGCGTGGAGCTGCCCAGATTTTGGGGTGCTGGTGGCAGAGGCCAGGGTGCAGCGTGTGCCCGGCACAGCCTCTGCGGTTGGTAATGCACAGTGGGTCACTGCGGCTTCCTGGGGTGCTGGGAAGGAGGAGGCTGTGCGGAAAGGATAACAGCATTATTTTTTTGTTGTTGTTGTTTAATTTACATCCTCTTTCTTCTCCCTTTGCCTTGAAGCTCCTCATTGTGCTGGGCTGCTCCTGGGGCACAGCAAGGGCTTCAGCTCGCTTGAGGCAGATATTTCACTTCCTTTGCTAAGCAGTGGTTCCTTTCCAAGTCCCAAGAACACCAGGAGCATAACTGAACCATGGCAGTGAGTGCGGCAGCTGGACATCGCTGCATGGACAGGGATGGGGACAGGGACACGAGGCTTTGAGCAGGAGGGCTGCTGTGCCAGGTCACCCTCCAAGATGTCTGGCTGAGATGAGGCAGCCTGAGGCATAACCGGGCTTTTACGAGGCCTTGGAGAAGGTGTCTTGGCAGTTGTCATTTACGCCGTGCAGAGTGCAGCTCCCCCACCTCTCTCCCTAGTTGGCAATAACCGCTAGAAAGCAGCCTTGAAGCAACAACCAGCTTTCTAATAAAGCTGGCAAGTTTTGCCAAGATGAAAAATGCAGGAGAACTGCATGCAAACAGGAGCACAGCCTGCAAACCAGACCTTGCACTGCGATGGCCTAGTCTGATTCAGTGCTTCCCTGTGTCCTTTGGCAGCATAGTGGCCGGTGGCTGCTGAGCCAAGCTGCAGCCTTTGCTCTGTGCTGGTGTCCTCCTGCTCTGTTGGTGGCATGTTGATGGCCAGCTGTACCCCTGCAATGCCAGAGCAAGGCAGGTCACCTCTGATGGTGGTGGCTCTTGCACAGGTAACACAAACAGTGCAAGCTGTGGAGGTATTGGTGCGAAAAGCCATACGCTGTGTTTGTAAAGAATGGGTTGACAAATCCACGATGTTCTCTCCATGCCCATGTGTGACTTTAATAAAATGATCCGTGTGGTACCAGTCCGGTTTGTGTAATCTTCTTCATAACCATGTGTCATGGTATCACTCCCAATAGCATTTATTAAAGCTTCTATTTTGAGGGAAGGTTTTTACGCCGTTTCCCAGGATCCTGTCTGGACCCTGTGATGCTCTGCCCATCAGCACCCCACTGCCCAGCTGGCACCAGGGACCTCCCCTTTACTGCAGGCTGGCTCTGAGACATGTCTTGGGGTTTTGCTGGCCCTGGAGAACAGGGGTGGCCCAAGGGTTTGGTGTCACTGGAGCAGTGCCAGCGCCGTGCCGGAGCGGTGCTGGCCTGAGGACCAGCAGAGGGAGCACAAGAGTGCAAAAATCCCACCTGGGAGCTCGGGGGACGAGGGCTCCTGCTATACTGGTGTGCACTGGTGTGCACTGGTGTGCACTGGTCTACTCTGGGCCCCACGGCTGCTCTGCCCTGTGGGCAGGACACCCATCACCCCATCCCAGAGCCATGGGGCTCCCCAGGGTCAGCGAGGCCAGTGGCACCTACAGGGAAAGCACCGAGTGACCGAGTAGTGCAGGCAGTGTCCATCACTCGAGGTCTCCATCAGCAGCCGCCCGGCGCCGATATCCGGCGGGAGGCAGCCGAGATAAGGGGTCCCGTGCTCAGGACGCAGCCTGTGCGGGGACTCTGCATGTCCCTGCAAGGCACAGCACAGCTGGAACTCTGCAGCGACATTGCAGGCTCGTCAGGTCACATTTCAGTTCAGATTTTGTGTTCCTTGAAGCTGAGTCCTTCTCCTGTGAGTGCTGCCGGAGCGAGCAAACTCCTCTTGCCCCAAGTGGGGTGGAGGGGTCAAGGCAGCGGGTACGTGCTGTGTCCCAAAACACCGAGCTGCCCTCAGGGCTCTGCAAAGAAACATCCACTTGTCTGAGGCTGACTTGCTTTTGGAGCTCGTTCTCTGAAGAAGACATTGTGGCAAAGTCCAGGGAATGATTTTTTTTAATGGAAAACTATATTTGAATGAAAACAGAGCAGCCATCCAATTGTAGCCAAAGGACCTGCTGATATCCCTGCTGTGGCTTGGTGCAGCCCTCCTTGCTGCAACGCTTTTTCACCCACAGCCAAAGAGACCACGAGGCTCCAGTTTACACCGGGTTTTTCACACAGAGGGCATCTGTTCTTCCCATTTAGTGTCCGTAACCTGCCTGTCCTTTGAATAACTCTCCGGCTGCATTTGCAGTGCGATGCCCATGTTGGGACCCTCTTCACCACCCTGTGCCCAGCAGCAGGACAGGTCCCTGCACACAACAGGCTCTACTTGGGCCAGGCAATCAAAACAGGCTATCGCAGGGGCTCACAAAGTAAAAAACCAAATAATTTCCAGCACATCACTGCTGTCAGTACAGTACTGAGGGCTGGTTTTTCTTGCTTGCTCAAGAAGAGTGAATTCCACCCAGGAGGAGTTCACTCCTTTCCTGTGCTAATATTAAAAATGTGCTGGATGGTTCAAGTTTAGGCCTGGTTATCTTTCATGCCTCACAGTTTAACACAATTGCGTGGCAGGATGTCTGCAGTGGTCAGATGGGAATAACAGAGTTGTTAGTCACTCCAGAAAAGGAATTAAATCGCACTGAGGAGTTTGCACAGTTACTTATGGTGCTACTGTGGGGACAACTGCTAGGTCTTGTCTAGCAAAGCCTCAGCATTTATTTAGGAAAGCACAGACAACATTTTTTACATTTTTGGCTGCCTTTCATAGTGGGGCAGTGAGTCTATGTCACAGCTGCTGTGGGGAACCATCCTGCTCGTGGCAGACGCTGAGGAAGTGCAATTGTCCCCCTGTGCAGGTGGGAAATGCAAGTGCAGAGCTCTGCTTGGAGGCTGGTGGTGGCTGAGCTCAAGTCTCTGGGGGCCTCAGCCTGAGCCTTAAATACAAAACCATCTCTTGCAGTCCTCCATGTGCCGAGCAGCAGGTTTCTGAGCATCCCCATCCTGGCTCGTGACCCTTTGCCAGCAGATTTCCTGCGCTTGGAATCATAGAATATCCTGAGTTGGAAGGGACTCACAGGGATCACTGAGTCCAACTCCTGTCCCTGCACAGGACAACCCCAAAATTCACACCACGTGTCTGAGGAAATTGTACAAGTGCTTCTTGAACACTGTCAGGCCTGGGGCTGTGACACCTCCCTGGGGAGCCTGTTCCAGTGTCCACCACCCGCTGGGTGAAGAACCTTTTCCTAATGTCCAAACTAAACCTCCCCTGCTTGCTGCTGGGTGTCCCTGCAGAAACCCTGCTGCTCTCTGCAGCTTAAGCAACACCAAGGATAAACCACCCTTGCAAAAGCTTGATCCCCAGACGAGTTTCCCTGAGACCAGCTGTGCCCCAGCACCGATATCCAGCTCCAAACCCCAGGGGCTGGACCCTGGGGCGTGGGTACAGGTGACACCATATGTGAGGTCCATGAAGTAAGAGTGACCTTGGTCCCGAGGGCTTCCTCTACTTAAAACACCAGCAGCAGAGCAAAGCGTGCGTCCACCCAAAGCTGCGGCAGAGGCAAGGGACAGAGCTAATGCGGCAGGAGGGAATGGCAGCTCTGGAAATGTGTGAGTCATGCTTGGGTCTGACATCCAAGATAAAAAGGCTGAGATGTGCAGGCTGTGCTGGTTTCCTCGGCGGCTCCCAGGCGGGCTGGGGGGCTTTGGTGGGTGCATCTTTGTGGGGCCCGGCCCCCCCACCCCAGGGCATCCAGACACACAAGAGCAATTGTGGCTTCCTCAGCGTTGGGCAATGAATGGGGCCTGAATATTGTTGTAGATTTCAATAGAAAATGCTTTCAGATTGAAATGACCTTGATTACAGCTGGTTGTATAATTTGTTGTGAATAAGGTTCTGTGCAAAGTTTGGCATTTTGGTTTTCATTGCATAATAATTAGTGATTACATTTTTCCAGTATTTATCCTGTGCTAATCTTGATACGAGCCTGAAATGCCAGCAGTGTGATGACAAGAGCCAGCATCCTTGCCAACCGGAGCATTATTTATTTTCTATAGGAAACACTAAGCAAACCAGAACTGCTTGCCTCTCAGAAACATGCAGCTCATGCCCATTTGACTATTTTTAATTTTCCTAAGGGCTCTGCAGGTCCCCCTTCGGGACAGATGCAAATGGGAAGATATGTTTGTCAGCCCTGTGCACACTGTCAACAAAAACTTCCTGCAAACGTATTCCCATGTAAACCAATTTACTCCCACAGTATTCCTTTCCATCATTATGGGATTATGGTTTTTAGTAATGAAAATAAGAATGAATAGTCCTTGGTATTTACATTGACCATTTACAGAACCGGAACTTCTTCCCTTCTATGCAATTTCTGGCAAAAATATGTCAACAGAATTATTTAACAAAATAATAGTAAAAATCAGTGATTATTCATAGAAATGTAATTAAGATTCAATGCATCTTTTTGCACATTATATAACTCTAAGGATACACATGGAATGGTAGTGATTAACCTACAGATACAACATCTAAGGTGGGAAAAAACCTATGTGAGCATCAGTATGTCTTACTCTATGCTAGAATATGTCCAGTTTAAATTGTTTGAGAGTGGGTTTTAAGTAAGCCACCAAAAAAAAGTCTGCTTTAAACCACCATGGTCGTGTCTGTACAGGAAGTTGCATCTGTGTATTTAAGCTGGTGCAAATTTGCGTGCAGGCAAACCCTACGTGGCATGTCCTTGTGGAGGGTCACGTTCAAACCCACAGCACGCTGTGCTGACTGCAAACCAGGTGAGCCCTGAGAGCCAGGGCAGAAGCTTGAAAAAAATGGGAGATAGTCTCGATTTGTCTGTGGTGATCAATAAATCCAGGACAAAAAAATTCACTAAGGTGTTGGCTGTGGTGAATTAATCACCTGGTATTTTTTTGCTGTTCTACTTCTTCCGTTGGTTCTCACTGAATAGTAGCATTCACAGGAACTTTATAGCATCTATAGGAATTATATATATGTACACAGTATTTATAGGAACTTGATTTTTTATGTGAAATGTGATTTCTTTGAAGGATAACTATACATTGCAGTCAATAACACCAATGACTTCAAATCCTTGCTCTGAGTGTCAGCGTGGTGGGCTGGCTGACATGAAGATGAGCCTGTTGGTCCCTGTATGTGCTCAGGCTGTTGTAAAGCACCAACAGGGCTCTGGGACCTGCTGCAGCTCCAAGCCCAGTGATGCAAAGGAATGTCTTCAAATATCCATGTGAATCGGGTGGGAAAGATGTTGCCAGAGCATCTCCACTGGGGCATCTCCACTGGGGCATCGCCAGGGGGGCATCTCTGGGAGCTGCACTGGAAGATGGGCTTGTGCCTTCCCAGCACAGGGAGTTGCAAACGCAGAGCTAGAAGGTGGATTTGCAGCAGCAGAGCTCTAGAAGAAGGGTTTGTCCAACACAGGGATGGAAGACAAGACCTGTCTGGCTTCTCCAGCCTGCACCCAGGGGAGTCCAGCCAGCTCAGCTGTAAATGTTATTGTATATTTATAAACAAGAGCAGACTGGAGGGACGACGTGGCTCTATTTACCCCAGTGGCATGTAAAAGTAAACACCTCGGATGAACTGATCATTAACTTGCCTCCCCTGCTTTGCTTTCGTGCCTTCTTATATGCATAGAAACATTCCCTTTTTACTCCTTTGCTCCATCTGTTTTTGTTTGCTCTATCTCCACAGGACTGATTTAATAGCCCTCCTTGAACTCGGAGAAGGCTATCATTTGCTTGCAGATCAAAACAATGCTGGCTGCCTTACATCTGCAAAACCCCCAAATTCTGCTTTATGATTGAGATAAAAATCCTCCTCTTAGCTTCAGAAAACAAGCAGTGAAACTTTGTGTGGTTCAGGACAGTCCCATGAAAACTGAGACTTTACTGAGAGCTTGGGAGCAAGCCAATTTGATGCATTAATCTCAAGAAATAAATCACATAAATAAGAGATAAGCACATGTTTCTCCCCAAGCAAATAGAGGCCACTTGGCTGTGAAAGGCACGTCCTTTGCAAATAATGAGTGGGAGACTCTAATTTCATGCCTGAAGTTGGTGTTTCCTCAGGGGCTTGCAGACTGTGAGTAGAGGAGTAGCTGAGCGTTATCAGGCATCTATTGAAAGGCTGTACATCTTGCACAGCTCGCATAGCCAGCAGAAAAGTCAGTGTAGACTATTTTCCCACCCACACACTTTCACAAGGAGTCAACGGCGCCACTACTGCACAGGTCTTGTAAAGGGTCAAGGATTTATTTTTCTTCAGCGAGCAACAAACTTCTTTTTCCACCAGCAATAATATTTGGTGACAGCGAGGCACCATCTCTAGGAAACAGTAGTCTCTGATCCAACAGATGCTGAAACTGCAGGCATGCTGTTGGGTGCAGAAATCCCTCCGTTGCACTGGGTAAGATTTCAAACGCAGGTTCTGGAAAGGTAGGAAGCACCTGAATTGCTGCTTGGGAAATCTTAATACACCTCCTCCATGTTTAATTGCATGAGCCTTGGTGAGGAGAGCTTTGCAGGCAACTCCAGGGATGCTGCTGGGAGAGACAAACCAATGGGACTGGTCCAACATCGGGCACCACTGGGACAGGAGGGGTCCCGGATGGAGGCTAACAGGTACAGGCAGAGACTCAGGCTGTCCAAATGAGAAATTAGGTGATCTATGCTGCTTTGCATCCACCTTGATCTTTATTTTCCCTTTGAACAGTGAAAAGCCAGGGCTTTCCATATGGGGAAGCCACAAGGGTGAGGTCCTGCACAGACTTCATCCATGAGCTCAAGTGCCGTAAATTGACATAAGCAACTGCAGCAGCAGACTCTGGTTAATCTGGAGTTCAGCTTTTCCAGCTCAGGAAGGAGTTTCACAAAAACCCAAACCAGCCAAGTTAAATCAGGGCAAGTTATAGCTGCTCCTGAACAAGCACTCACAAACTTGCTAGGCTGACTCTTTGCTAAAATTAAGCACCCTGAGATGAGCTCCTTTTCTCTTTGTCTGCACACTAACACTTTCCTAAAATTGCCTTCTCTTGATTTTCCTTCCTTAGGAGCATCCTCAGAGCTCAGCAGCGCTGCAGTTCCCTAGGGCCACCAATCCCTGGCTCCCTCCTGAGCACCCCCATTTCGGCAGTGCCACCAAGGAGCAAGGGTTGTGCTCCTTGGCCCAGGCATTTCACCTGTCCATCCCCGCAGCCCTGCCGCAGCATCTCACTTATTCTGGGCCATATTGGCAGCTGGCTTGATTCTTGCAAGAGCTACTGAACCACATTTCATGAAGGCTGATCACAAAAGTCAATGCTGTCCCATGTCAAGCCATTTATTTGCTGGTTAATGCTCAGGGTGTCTCCAGAGGGAGAGGGGGAAAGTGGATAAAAAACGGGAGCGCAGGCTTTCTCAGGGATGCAAAACCCTTGGCTAACCATGGCATGCTTCCATCCAGACACCATCCTATTTTTAGTGTGATATTTCGGCTGGGTTACTGTTCCCTCCACTCAGAGCTCAAATGTGCTCTCAGGAGCTGACTGAGCGTTGCCATCATGAGTGGCCCCAGGAGAGCGGGTGGCACAGCTCCTCCCCACACATTGGGCATTAATAAGGATGCAAAATCAGGGCAGGCAACTGATCTGATAGCAGATCTTACTGACAAAGGGCTCTTCAGGACATCCTCTGGTGGGGTCTGGGCTGATAATTCAATTATAGCACCAGGATGGGCATCTGCTGCCCTTCTTCCTCTGTTCAGGCTCCGTCTAGTGACCAGCGCTGTGTGCAGCTCTGGAACTGCAGGTCCTTTATACTGGACCTGCAGGACTGGAGTGAGCTCCCGAAGTTTTGTGCCATGCGTGTAGGGATGCTGGAGGCCCACGAACAACATGGAGCTGAGCCATGGCTGCTCTCATCTGCATTTCCTTGTGCTGTCAGCTCGTGTCACACTCATTTTGTGGCAGATCTGCCATTGCAAAGGGTGTACAGGAAGAAGCAAAGGTCTACAAAGCAATGCATCATTGCTCTGCATCAACTCTTTTCATGCTCTTCCCCCATGTGCAGGCAGGGAAGTTCAGGAAAATACTTTGACCTCCTGCTCAACAGAGCAGCCCCCACCCCAAAAACAGCCCCACGTTTGCCTTCCAGTCAGACCAGCATCCCTCGCCCCAGTGTGGGACTCAGCTCCTCCTCAGGGGCTTTCCCCATCAGCTGGAACCATCTCCTTGGGACAACATCACTCCTGCTCATGAAGTCCCCGTGTGCACTGCTGAGCCTGGGAAACAATCATGTCCTCCAACGTAAACAGAAGAAGATAAAGAATAAATCCCCTATTCTAATGATTAACAGTAGAGACAGAGGTAACAACCATAGCACATGGAGACTCTTTTGGGGAAGAGAAGGGTTCCTGAGCAAAGCTGGGCGCTTTCTGCCAGGGCACTGCCGGTGAGCTCTGCCACGAGTGTTTGTGTGCCCGACTGGGCACAGGGCGGTTGTTCCTGCTCCTGGACTGAGAACATTTTAAACAGGAGACTGAAGAGTAGCAAATAATGAATACCACATTCTGGTCTGAGTTTTTTTGGATGAATAATCATTGGTGTTGAAATATATGAGACTCTGTGAGTCTGGGCTCCGAGTGTTTTCACCAGTACCCAGTGGTTGTCCAAATACAAACAATGAATAACAGGAACCGCAGCAAACACAATGTGGGGAAGGGGAGTGCCAGCTTTGCTCTGTCTCCCCTTTCCCTTACCGAGCAAGGGGACAGAGACTCATCAGGTCTCTTGGGGATGCTGCGGCCACCGTGTGTCTGGGTCACGCAAAGGACATTCTGTGCCCAGACCCCCCCCTGCTTTCCGATCCCTCTCCCTGCGCCTGTTCTTTCTGCTGCTGAGGGGCTGCAAACCGGGTATGCTGGCTCTGAGGGGCCTGTCCGCGTCCAAGTGCCCTGTCTAGTTATCAAGCAGAGCTTTCTCCATTAAATATAGCCTTGGGAAGCCTTGGCCATGGCAAGACAGCTCATGCTGCCTTCAACAACCTTTGGAAAGGGCCTGTGGCCAGCCAAGGGGTGCAGGGAGGCAATGGAACTAGTGGGGATGCATCAAGCTGGAGCTCAGTACCCATGAGCACCCACAGTAGCAAATCTGCTGTTCCCCAGACTCCTGGCATCAGCCCTGACTGCACAGCTCCATTGAAAGGCTTCGCTGACGGATTATGAGGGCACCACCCCGCTTCTCAGGGCACACAGGCGTCCAGGCAGGTATCTGGGTTTAGGGTAAGCAGCTAAAGGGTCCGAGGCCTCACTCAGCACCCACGGCACCCAGTCCAACACGCTGCACGGATAGCGGCACCGGCCGTCCTGCTGCCCTGCAGACGGGGAGGGCTGCAGCCCCTGGAGCTGCCCATCCACCAGCTGGGTCTCCCCACCTTCCTCATTCCTTGCCCTGGGCTTTGCCCAACGACAAGTCTGCATGGGGGAGATGTGTTACTTGTTCTTCAAACATCGCTGGTTCAGGCCAGCACCCCTTCAGTCACCTCTGGAGCTAGTCGGAGGCTGATTTCAAATCCAAATCGTTGCTATATAAAAAGAGGAGTGATGTATCGGCAAAGAGATTCCTTGCATGGGTGGAGAGAAAATACATTCTGGGCAGTGTCTGGTTTCCTTTGACAACTGAAATGGCTCTCTGGACAGGAGACGAGTGTGACCCCATACCAGGCAGTGCAGCACTGCACTTGCTGGGCTTCTCACTCTCCCAGGCTTGGCTGCTGCAGAAATACCAGCAGGCAAAAATGTCTGGGGTCAGGAATCATCAGCACTTGGTTTTTAAATAGTTTGCCTACTTGAAATGCTAATGGTGTTTGCTTGTTAGGCCGCAAGCTTCGCACAGCCTTCCCTTCCCAATCCACCTGAAGCAGAGCTGCGGTGGCACCGTGGTGTGACACCTCTGCCAAGGGACACAGGAGATGTCCCCACCTATCACTGTCAGCAGCATCATGACAAAACCTCAGCCTGAACCTCCCTGAGCACTGGCTGCCGGGAGAGGCCTTGTGTCTCTGTTTTAGGTGACCCCGAGCAACACTTGGCCACGGGTTTTTTCTCGCCTGTGTTTGTGTCACTGGTTGGTGCTGGTGGCTGTTTCTCTAGGTGGCTGTGCTGGGGGATTTCAGCTTAGCCAGCAAACTTTTTGTTGAAACATCAGCTGTATTAAGTTTGTAAAAGCAATTCTCATGATGTCCAGATGCCACTGCTGCTAAAAATAGCCTGGTCTAGTCCATTTTCCCAGCTTCTTGCCTTTTATCAATAACACTTCCAATAGCCTTGGCAATATTTTAAGGAGTCGCTTGTCTATGTCAGACCAGCATTTACTGGGAACAAGAGTCCTTCCCAATACCTCTGTACTCCCATTCATACGCTACACAAAAAATAACATGAAGCAGCTCTTTTTGCACTGCAAAACAGAAGTTTTGGGTGCACATTCGGCAGGAGCTGTGCAGCATTGGGTCACGTCCAGGCTTTCCTCGCAGAGCTCCCCAGTACACAAAAGCTGCTGTGAGTCCCTCCCTCTGCACCGGCGCAACATCTGGAGTGGGAGCAGGATGTCCCTGAGGGTCTCCAGCACGGTGGGTTGTCGTCCACTGTGGCCAGGAGATGGAGAGCCATAGGATGGGTTGGAATGGGTTGGAATGGAGTGGGATAGGATGATGATGGGATGAGATGAGATGAGATGAGATGAGATGAGATGAGATGAGATGAGATGAGATGAGATGATGATGAGATGAGATGATGAGATGGGACAGGACTGAGTGGGATGGGTGGGATGGGTTGTAATGGAATGGGTTGAGTTGGGGTGGGATGGAGTGGGTTGGGATGGGGATGGGTTGGGATGGGGCAGGATGGGGTGCCAGGCCAGTATCCAGGGGCAGTTCCCACCCACTCCTGGTTTAGTGGGAAAAACTGGTGCACACTCATGCCTCAGTTTCCCCATCTCTCAAAGGATATGACCATGCCATTGGAGAACCTGGGAGCTTTGTGGCTGGAGGTCACCACATCAGCAGTGCTGTTAAGAGTGCCAGAGACAGAAACTGTCTGTGACACTATCTTGTTTGCTAATATTTTATCTGATGAAAAATTTATGCCATTTCTGAAGCATTTTTGCAAGCACAAGCAGCTTTTAAGGACATTGGCATCATTTAAGTATCCAGCAATCCTCTTGAATGTTGTGGCTTTTCCTGTGTTTATTTTTCCTCCTCCTGGACCTTTTGCTCAGCAGACAGGCTTTTTTTTTCCTTTTGGCTGTGCCTGCCTGGAGCGAGTGTCCCAGGAGGCGCAGCACCGGCAGAGTCTGAAACCCCAGGGGTGGTCGTGGGGATACCTGGGGGACCAGGAGGAAATGTGTGTGCCCGGGGTGGCCGGCAGCTCTGCTCGTGCTGGTGGCAGAAACAGAAACTTTAATTTCTTCGACAGCAGATCAATGAGACCCAGGGCATCACCTCTGCCCACTGGGGCAGGCCAGCAATGGGGAGAACCCCTCTGGGACACCCTTTCCCAGGGCTGCTTTGTGCTTTGGGATCTCAGTGTGGCCGGCAGCTGGGGTGAAATGACCTCGAGAAATCCCAGACAGTTGGCTTGGAAAATCCCAGGGAGTTTGATTTACTCCCAGAACATGTTTGCGTAACAATACAATGCGGGGGGAGCCCTATTTTTGGTACAATGCATCGCTGCGCACGCCAAGATGTGCTGATACTCCCTGGCTCAGGCAGGCACCGGCACAGCTGTGCCAGGGTCGTGTCCCAGCCACCCGCTGTCACCCTGGAGCCCCTGGGCAAAGAGGGGTGCCTGGAGGGCTGAGGGGCACAGGGGGTGTCCGTTCCCTGGCAGGGACCAGCGCTGCTGCTTGCAGGGCTCCTGGCTGGGCTGTAAAACCTTGTGAGCGAAAGTAATTGGTGGTCAAGGTACAAAGCACGTTACTGAGACAGCTTTTTGGGGGATGGCTGAAGAGATCATTGAAAAACACCAAATGGTTCTTCAACAGCAAACCTGGGGAACTGGTGGGAAATACCAGTGGGTGGAGGGGCCTCTGTTGGGTTCTGCCTTGTAGGAAACCCCATGGTGCCTGAAGTGCTCCATGTGGGAACCCTGTCCACACCTGGTGTAGCTGTCTGTGTGTGTCACCTTCAGAGATGAGGTTCTTAAGGACATGGTTTAGTGCCAGTGGTTGGACTCTATAATCTTAAGGGTCTCTTCCAACAAAAACTATTCTACGATTCTACGGGTAGGGGTGATTGTGCAGGCTGTGCTGGGAAGGTCTGGAGGGGCTCGTCCGGGCTGTGCTGTCCTGTTTGCCCCAGGTCACATCTGCGGGAGCCGGCTCCCGTATGCTGTCCTTTATTCTGCTTCTTCTCGGGTGGCTGTTGGGAGGCCACGGAACAAACAAGCGCAGGAACAATGTTTTCCAGGAACCACGCGCTTCCTCCCAGAGCCACAAGGTCGGAGTTGTGAGTGCAGCAGAAACACCCCAGAGGGGCAAACACCCCGGAGCGGTGAGCAGCCTGCCCAGCCATCCTGCCCGGCCATGCTTCCCACCCATCCTGCCCAGCCATCCTGCCCAGCCATCCTGCCCAGCCATCCTGCTGAGCCATCCTGCCCAGCCATGCTGCCCAGCCATGCTGCCCAGCCATGCTGCCCAGCCATCCTACCGGCCTCTGCATTAAAAAAAATAATTAAAACAAAAATTGTGACTTACCTGCCATCCCCCCAAAAGAGTGCTTGAATTTCCAGCAGCCCAGGGTGGGGGTGCTGGTGCGAGGACCAGGCACTTGTGCTTTTGCATGTTGGTGTTTCAGAGAAGAGTCGGGAAGGGCTGATGAAGTATTTGGACTTCGGGTCTTACAGACTGGAGGGGAACATGCATGATGTTCCCATAGTTCCTCCAAAAGTATCCTTGCCAGGGTGCATTTGCAGAGTGGGCTGCATATAAATTATTCATAAATAAGCTTAACATTAGTGAGCAGGTGGAACAGGGCAGGGTTCAGGAAATTATGCAAAGAGAGTAGACAAAGAGCTGGGCTGCAATTGCTCTTTGTCTCTGGGAGCCGGGCTCACTTTCTGCAGTCAAAACGAGTTAGTGCAGGGCACAAAGGCAAACAATTTCAGATTTAATTAAACTGTTTGACAGCATTCATATGTTAAATGATTATATGCTGCTATCTGCTCCTACAGTATGCATATTTCAGGAGAATCACAACTGAATCTATTCAGACCACAGTGTAGTGTAACAGGAGGTGTAATTAATAATCTAAACAAGAGGGGGAGGGGAGAAGCAAATTTGTTGAGGTTTTTAGCCAGTGACCAGGCATGTCAAGTCAGGAAGAAATGACTAACCTGGATGAACACAGATGCACGGTCTGGCATTTGAGAGTCTAATCCAGATGCAAATATTTTAGGCAGGATTCTGTCTGCCACCTTCAAAACATTAAACCCAGGAGAGCTGCCTGGTATCCCCCACACCAGCAGATGCCTGTGGAGCCAGGTCAGGGCTGCTCAAAGGCATTCCCAGTGTAAGGATTATTTTGCCTTTATGCTTGCTGCCTATTCACTCTTTTGTGAGATGCTACGAGGAATCGAATGACATTCGAAACATGAGTGAGGCTTAGAAACCCCCCGTGTCAGCCCCACAATGTCTTGGGCAGAGGAGCCACAGAGGATGCTGCGAGGCAGAGGCAACGCACACTGCAGCATCACCTTTTCCATGGGATGTTTCACCCCAGGTGTGCTGACTTCAACCCCTGCATTCCCCACATGTGAAAAGATATCTCTGAAACACGAGGCTTCCTGCACGGATTTGCTCATTTGGCAGCCCCAGCCCATGGGAGAGGAGCAAATCACCTTTTGCCAGGCGAGAGGATGTTCAGGGGTGGCTCCTGGCTTGGTGTCTGCTCCACACGGGGCTGCATGGCTGTAGACACATGTCCTGGGTAACACCAGGACCAAGCAAACACCTTGGCCCACAGGAGGGTAATACCAGAGATACCACAGACATGCCCAAAATGCTGCTGAAGAAGTATCTGCAATGACTCCTTATGCCTCCCTGCTCTCCAGGGGGGTAAAAATGGGGCTGGTCCCTGCTGGGGCTGCCATGTCACCCCAGGCTGCCCCACAGATGGCGATGGTGAGAGGCAGGTTGATATGTCCCAGGTGTGGACAGACCCCTGTGTGCACAGGTATCAGGCAGAGCAGCTTGCCTCAGTTCGGGGTCAAAATCACCATAGGAAATACAGAATAAAAAGAGTCTGATAGAGAATGGGTTCCAAAAGCTGCCTCTTCAAGTAGTTTGGCAAGAAAAGACACAGCTACAGGAGGGACAGAAGGAGGGATTGGACCTCAGTGGTCCTGCTGGGTCACTGGGCTGGCTCTGTGCCCCGAAGGCCACCAGCAATAGCTGTGTTTCCTCCTCTGGGTGAGTGAGACGGTCGAGTGAAGCTGAACATCACAAGCATTTCTGCTGGTAGCAGCAAGCACCAGTACAGCGGAGCAGGTTCACGCTTGCTCTGTTTTCTTATGGCCACCAGCAAGCCCAGCCAGCCCCAGCACTGCCAAAACAGCCCTGGTGTTGCCCATGACGAGCCAGTCCGTGCTCCCCACCTGCTGCAGCCAGGCACGGCGTTCGGATACAGCCCAAACTGGCTTTTCTTCTAAGAGCACCTGCTGGGGAGCCGCTCCTGGGCTTGCATGTGGGCTCCAGCCATGTCACCCTGTGTCACCCTGTGCTCCCACCGTGCTGGCTCCGCTACCCCCATCTCACTTGGCTCCCACACGTGCCGGCTTGGTGCGGGAATGGGATAAAACACGGTGCAGAGAAACCCAGCCAGCCAGAAAAGGCAACCGTGCCTGCAGGGTTAAGGAATTAATCAAGATCTGTGCTGATAAAGCAACTGGCAGCGCTGCTGAGGAAGGGACAGCGAGGGAGGGGGTCAGCTTCGGTTTGGGAAGTTCCTACAGCCATAGCAACCAGCTCAGCTTGCATTCACAGAGCACCCTGCAGCTGCTCTGTAGGCATGAAGTTCTGTCCACCAGCCACCTCTGCAGGCTTGGGATGCCGGAACACCCGGTGTTCAGGTAAAGTGTGGGTTATGTGGGGCTGCGGAGGAACTGCTCCAGCTCCCAGAGCAGAGCTGGGTGGCTGCCCTGGGGAGCTACAACGCTGCAGACACCGGGAATTAATTCCCCACTCTCGTTATGCTGATGGACAGCTGCCAGGTTTAAGTTGCTGGCAGAGGGATTCAATCAGGGCTGGCGTAGAAACTTGCCTGTGGCTGGATCCAAAGCCAGGTGCTCTGCGAGGGGTCCTGCAATGTCACCGTGTCACTGGTCCTGCAATGTCACCGTGTCACCGGCCCTGCCCAGCTCTCAGCAGCACTTTGCAGCATGTTCAGGACAATATTCCTCCCAAACCTCTTAAATTCCGTTCTGCTATTGCCAGCTACCTTCTCCCAGAGCATTTCCCCCTCCCTCCAAAAGAACAAAAAGGGAATCAGAAAGTGCATAAAGATTTTTATTTGGAGACAGAGGGCTCTCACCGTGGGGAGGACAGGCTGTGCAGGGAGCCCTGGCCGGGCTGCCTGGGGCGGCGTGGGGCTCGCCAGTGCTCCCGATGCACCAGATTGCAATGAAAGGTTTTATTGCTCAGTCATCTAGTCCATATCAGTCAACTCTCTGGCTGAAGGAGAGGCGTCCATTCAAAGTCAGTTTACAGCAGAGCCGTTATTTTTATTTTAAAAGCATCTGGAAATTAAAAATCCCTGTTTGGCACTCGTCCACTTTGGAGAGGGAGCCAGGGCTGTCGTCTGGCCAAGCAGCCCAGCTCTAGCTGAGTTGGGTGGATCCAGTGCTGGGACGTTTTTCTAACTCGAGCAGACGCGAGCTGCTGGCTTCCTTCCCACGGCTCCACAAACTTCCCACACCGAGCGTCGGTTTGGTCCTCACACCGTACGTGTGACACCGTGTGCATGGCACTCAGAGCCGTTTGCGGTGTGCCATGGCCCAGTCCCGTGCCCTTCCTCAACCCAGGGACGTTTGTCAGATGGTGCTTTGGCCAAGGCAAAGAGCAACAGGGCAGTCAGTGCATATAGGGTTCGCCCCAGGTGAGTGGCATCAATGCAAAACGTGGGTTATTTATTTTCATTTTGGGGTGGCTGCAGGTCTGTCAGATGTTGGTCACCCCCAAAAATCTGTCCCCATGGTGAGGAGGGCACATTGCTGCTGCCTCCTCAGCAGCATGGCAGGAGGTGACACTACCCAGGGCTGGCTGAGCCTGGCGGCGCAGACATGCCGAGTTTATAGCAGACCTCCGAAAAGTTCTCCACAAGCAGTGTTTTACCCCCCAAATCCAGAACATTTCATTTAACTCCTTCCTCAGCAGGCTGGTAAACCCCAGCTGGGCCATCCCTTGGATCGAGGCATACTTTGGAAAATGCAAAACAAAACAAAAAATGAACAAGAAGTCAATAGGTGGCTGTACGCAGTTACAGCTGTGTAGACTCATTTTTAATCCTGCAGGAAAAGTGTAGGTGCTGGAATCTCCATCCCACTCTGGCTCCTGGCACCTCTGCCTGCCCAGCCCCACATGTGCCTTCACTGCATCTCTGCAGCGAGAGGGTGGGTTGCCCTGCAACAAGGCAGAGGACAGAGCACTAACAATGATTTATCTGCTCCTTGCTACAGAAGGAAGATTGAGAAGCTCCTGCCCAACAGCCTGGAATTGCTACTGTGGAGAATTGAACCTGCTGAGGACATCAGCTGCAACCCAGGCCAATGTCTCTTATCCAAAAAAAGTGGGATGAACAAAAGCAGGTTCAGCAGGAGGCAGAGGTGGGTACCCCAAGACCTGGGATGGCTGCAGACGTGGTGTGTCACCCTCTGCCTGCATCCACACCCGGCCGAACCAAGGATTATTGTGAGTGTTACCGATGTTTTCTGGCAGGAGAGGAAGGCAACAGCCCATCAAGCTGGGGACAGGACCAGCAGGCACAGACCCATCACGCTTCAGCCTGGTCTTCCCAACCTGTCCCATCCCAGCAGCTCCTGCTTCCAGGCACGGTCCCATCTCTGCTCCAGCACGTCGGGAGCTGCAGCAGATGGGCTTTCTCTTCTCCCTCCCAAATTCCCGCTCTTAGCAAGAGCTAGATCTTACCAGGAAAGACCAATTTCACCACTCACGTGGGCTGGCGAGGGCCAGGCAATGAGAGACACGAGCAGAGACTCTTCCCTAATCTTAGCTAAGCTCTTGCAAAGCCCTGCTGCACATACACAAACTAGACTTTTTCAGAGGCTCATAAAACTGAAACAACCGTGGTCAGATCCTTACGGCAATGGCAACAAGCCCATCTTTAGCACAAAGTGTATCTTCCCCATTGGATTTCAAGTCCCTGTTTCAAAGTATGGAAGTATTAGATCTTTCCAAAGAAAGGATTTCCTGAATTATTCTAACACTGCAAAAACAATGTATTCTTCTCTGCCCTGGCTCTTGCAGGCAGTTGAAGTACTTGGCTGAAATTGTCTCAAAAAGAAAGAAAACGCCAGAGTCATGACATAAGGACAGGATCTTGCGCTTAGAAGGGACAAGCAACCTCCAGAGCAGGCTGTGCTACCAGCTCTGCCTCTAATAATATCTGCCAACTTTGTGTGCATTGTACATTGTTTAAAGAACTTAATCAAGTTACATATTCCTTTTGAAGTCAGACAACTTTGATATAACAATGGCTTCAGAGCTTTGAAAACCCCAGTCTTTTCTAGTCTGTCTTCCATGATGGTTCCTTACCTGTCTCCCACCATTGAATAAATCATTATAAACATAAACCAGATGCCTGATGCTAACAATAACTTTAGAGACCCCTGCTTCCCCTAAGATGTACGGGCAATGACTAACACACTTCTAGCCTCCAGACTTAATTTAAAGCATTCTGAAATTGTGCACTGGTGAGATGAAGGCTGCCCAAGACAATAACTTTTACATTAAAAATAATCTCTCTCTTTAGCAGCAACAAAGTCAAGATTGTCCTCCTTCAGCTCTGGTGTCTCAGCCTGCCATGGGCACTCTGCAAGCCGTGGGTTGCACTTCCATGAATTAATACCTGAAAATGTTGGAAAAGGAAGACCTCGCGCTACCTTAAAGAAAATAAAGTGCCTGTGTTTAAATGCACAGGAGCAGCGGCTTCGGCAATTTGTGGTGAGCATGCAGCAGCCAAGCAGAGCGCCTTGCAGCAGCTGAGATGTGACAAGGGACAATGCTGAGTCTCCAGACACTGTGGCTCCTTCCAGCAGGAGCAGCAAAACACTGAGTCGACCTCAGCCTCTCCATCGCAAACTGAGATAAAGCGCTTTGAAACCTGGAACTCACTTTGCCCAAGGATAAATCACCCATGTGTGGAGCAGTTTGGGGAGATGTGCTGGTGGAAGACAGAGATTTCCTGACCCAGAGACCTCAGCCTGCGGAAAGCCTGTAGCTAACAGCTGCTGCAGAGCTGCTCTGTAGGGAATATATTGCTTAACAGAGGAATACGCTTAAATGCATTGCTAGTACGGCTAAATTAGCGTCTGGAGTTTGAGCTTTGGCAAAGAAACAAAGTTTGAAAGCTTCATTCAATATTCTTTTACTTTCCTACGCCTGCACACACTGAGCCCACAGTTGGGTTAAACTTGCCATTTTATTTGCATATTTTTGGCATCCCTTATTTACAAGGTTTGCTCTCTTATTCGTTTGAAGCAGTAACCAAAAAGTAGAAAGAAGAAGGAAAGATGGGGGGAAATCTTTGGATCTGCCCAAGTTAGGGAAATTCACATCAGGTAAACTCTTCCATGTAGATGTGCTTTACCATACTGGCACATTCTGGCACAGTGGGAAGCTCAGTGCAGAATTTCCTGATATGGAACAAACTAAGAAGAGTCATGGCTAAAAATTTACCAACAGGGAGGCTCACGCAGAGCTCAGGGGGGAATATTTCTCCTATCTGAACTTCATGGCAGCACCTCTGTTTTGTTATAGACCTTTGCATGAGGGCTTCCCAGGTAACCTGGTCACTCTTAAGCCAAATACTGTGTTTGAAGCCAAGGCAAAGATAGCGTGTGAAAAATAAAACCACATCAAGACAACTAGGAGGAGATTTTCCAGTAGCTCGCTCTTTGTGTGAAGGCCGTGTTACCTTGGCATCACGGCCTGGCTTTTCCTAATTTCCAGCTGCTTGCTGAAGTTTCAGCCCTGAGCTTCCTTTTCTTTTAAATTCTGATTTTCAAATGAAAATTCACCAAATGATTTGATATGGGAAACGAGGCAAAGCACAGAGTGGTTTGAGGAGAGTAAAGAAAGACTCCGGACCAAACGTCTCCCAGGAAACTTTTGCCACCTGCTTCACCCTTGTGCTCTTGTACAACAGGAGAGATCCTGGCCAAGACAGACCCTGCTGGCTGCCCAGCCACGCTCACAGCACGGCCAAGTACATCTCCAGAGGAAGTCACGGGAGCACCAGAATATAAAAGACCATAATTTATGCATTTTAAACCATGTTTTTGATTATGTCAAATAGCGAGCAAAACCTAAAAAGTATCTTCTACAGAAAAAAGTTAATTCTATATGAAGTTTGTTCCTTATAAAGAATGATTTACCTGTCTCTGGGGTTATGGTCTTTGTACAACAGAGCACATGTCTGTTCTGGTTCCGCACATCTGAGATACAGATCCCAGGCAAACAGCTGTCCCATGGTATTCTGAGGTTTCATGACAAATGGGAATCCTTTACAGGCAGCATTCATTTTTTCTTCTGAAATCCTCGATACATTAGTAGTTGCCAGAGTCCTGTGAACTTTCATATCTATTATGCCATCACCACTACAAATGCTTTCAAATTAACAACCAGCCAGATTTCCTTTCTGTGACCAAGCAGGAAAATAAAGAGAAAAGACAGGAATCATTACGTTACAAAATACCTTCTCCTCCGTCCCACTTAGCAATCACTTTGTAAAGTGATATGAAAGGTTATTTACATTGGAATACATCTAATGGGCTGAATAGGAGCAAACGCTCTAAAAAAGGGATCACAGCTGTTTCCTTTCTTACCCTGTCCTGTCTCTGCCGCTGAGCAGTCACCCTCGTGCCGGCGAGCGAGCCGGGGCTGCTGCGCTCCTGGCCATGCTCAGACATGATCCTGACAAACTGCAATAAAAATTGGTGAGAAATAAATATTTAATCAGTCCCATAAATTCATTAGTGATGTCATTTCCTTTTTAGCTTGTTACACTTTTTGATTCCTGTTTGGTTTTGGAAAGGGGTATCTTCAGTCTCCGTGCATGGGTGAGGGCAGGCACGCAGAGAACAGCCCTTTCTGTAGGAGCAGATCTGTTGCTGCATTGGCAATAAGAGCTTCCAGGGAGAATAGGATGAAAAGCAAGACAACATTGCAAGAGGAAAGTTTTATAGCAGTATATTGCACAGCTGTCCCACCATTGCCAACACAAGCTTCCAAACACGCAGTCGTGGTGGGATGCTCAGCGAAAGGCTGGGGTCTTCCTGATGCCTTTTCAGATTAAGACGTCAAGATCCCAGATATCCATTCGGTGCATCTGGCAAAAAGATCATACATTTAAAAATAATGAGAGTGATATTAAAAAAATCAAGGAAATTCACTTTTATGTCTCTTCTCATGACTCTGAATTCTTCCTGTCAATTGCTCCATCTTTTGACTGTGCCTTTTCAAACCTTTATCCACAGTCCCATCTGCTTGGCAATGAGAAGTGGAGGCACAGTCTTTGATGGGGTCTTGCAGGGCTCTGAGACCTTAGATGGTCACTGATGGGAGATCACACACAGGCAGCCCCAGGATGCCCCTGGTCTGGCAGTCTATGGATAAAATCTGGGTGAGTCACTTAATATCCTCAGAAATTGCCATGGTGAGTAATCCTCTGAGATTTGGTGTTACTCTCATAAACACAGGCTTGACAAATGCTGCCTTTTTTTTTTTTTAAACATCAAAGGATCACATTTGCTTTTAAGTGATGTTTAGTCGTAATATTCTGTTCCTGCAGGTCAGTTGCATTGTGAGGAGGACAAAGTCATTTCAAAATAAATGTTGCAGGATCTGTTCTGCTAACTAATGTGCTTGAAAAACTCTACATACAACAGATGCCAATGCACAGGTCATTCATACTAGACACAAGCGATGGTAGATTAAGTTGCATCCTGGAAACGCATGCATGCGTTTTATTCCTACCCTTACTGAGAATAAGACAGAATTTTGCATTCCTGTACTTTTTATAACTCTTCCCTCACCCTGCTACAGCTGGTGGCAAAATATTAGCCTTGAAGAACTGGAGGGGGAGCTTTCATCAAGGTGAATCCAGGGACTGCTTCTGTCTCCTTCATGCCATAGGTTCAGCTAAAAGGGATCACTGGAGAGTAGGTTCAGTCCCAAAAAATCTGAAAAGTAGCAAATTTCATTATGCCTGTACTTCTGGGGCAGACTGAGCAACCTGAACCTCTTCTGATGCCTTGGGGACAAGCCTGTCAGGGCTGTTTCTTCTCATCCTTGTTTCTTACATAGGTTTTAATGTTGTGTATGAGGAGATCACAGCAGAGAGAAAGGAAGACACAAAACCTCTTTTCTTAGCCTTTTGGCTAAAACCCAAATATTTTGAACATTTTTGCTAGGGGTTGATTCCCCCAGCGAGTCTCAGAGCTCTCATCTCTGACTGCTATAAACCGAAGACTGTTTACATGAGATCAGCACATGTCCGTATTGCTTTACACTTTATGGTCCATGCACATCATGTATCGATAGCAATGGGCAATCCATCCCTGCAAGCACTTTAGCGATTTTATGATAGTTTTCTTTTATTATTATGTAGAGGACAGGGGAAAAAAGCATGATGGAAATACTGCAAATGGTTAAATGCAAAGTTCCGTTGATCTTGTGAGACCACTGGTAAATAATTTAACAAGATCTCTAACAAGTCTCACTCCAAAGGAAAAGTAGATCCACTTTAAACCCTGCTTTTCCAATTTGGACATCTCATTCAGTACTGCAGACCTTTAAAACAGCCAGACTCTGTAGGAATTGCCATAGAGAGTCAGTTCTGGCTGCCAAGTGCAAAAGAAAAATGCAAGACATTTCATAACAGGCAAACACAGGGTAATCTCCCTTCCCCTAGAAGAGCTCATCTGAGCCCTGGAGACTAGGTAAAACATCAAAGCAAGAGGTTTTGCCCCACTCAAACCTCTACTTGCATGAACTCTCCAGCAATGGCTCTTATCCATAGGAAGATTCTGCAAAGCTTTTGATAATTTTATGGAAACACCTCATTGCATATTTTAAGTATTCCCTTTACCATCTTCCTTCCATAAGCATTTTAAACTCTCCAATAAAATACAGTTCTAACTGACATAGTGTCTTGTGGTCTTTGGGTACCTGACCATATGGAGAAGCCTTCATGGCACGGCTGTTCCAAAGCCGTGGGTGAGGCTCATACACAGAGCGTGGGTTCCTCACCAGGAGACACCTGGTTCTCAGGGAAGGGAGCACAAGGCAATTAGTCATTGTAAAATAGTCTAATGAGGCTAAATAATTAGGAATCGTCTAGGCCTTAATAAAATCCAGTGCTTTATATGACTCAAGATGCAGTTGGAGGAATCTGGCTAATCTTTCGCTCTCCTAGTAAATCATTCATTGAGGCCATCTGTGAAATATGAGAAGAGCAGCCTCAACCCAAGATTCCCGCTTAGCAAACCTCTTACTAGCTTGGCCGGAAAGAAGCTTTCCTGATAAAGTTGATGGCTAGTCCAAGCCCTCATATTTCCAGCAGCAGTAATCCTTCTGGACAGGTTAGAGAAGCAGCCCTTGAAGGTCCTGAAGTATGGCTGTGCATTTCAGCAAAGTTCAAGGGAAAAAAGTAAAATAAATCCACAGCCCTTGCCAGGGCCTGGCCCAGAGGCGCAGATCTCGATGCTTTCTTTTCCAACGGTCTCTGCAGACAGATCTGACAAACAGTCCCCAAAACAGGCAGTCACAGCCCTTCTGGGACAGGCAGCACGGGGGGCTCAAGGAGAGCATCAAGGCAGAAATCTGGTCCCTTCATACCCACATGGAAAGCGATATTCAGCTCTCACAACTGAACCCAAACTTCCCTGTTCTGCGAAAGTTCGTGCGTGAATCGAATGAGTACGGTGTGGGATCATGTCACTTGAGGAGAAATAAGTCATGCAAAACACCCCCACCAACTCTCCACGCCAGGCGGCTTATCTGTGTCCTCCACCCAGATTCGATTCTGTTTTTTAGGAAGCAGTTAGTCTTTCTCCACAGGAGTTACTACTAACCTGGGAATAGAAGAAAGTCCTTAGGCAAATATTTCATAGGGCAAAACAAATTAAAAAATAATTTAGCTTACAGGGAAAATGGGTTGAACACCTAACCACAGCATTCATGAACATGAATTACAATCTGCCTCCTCCAGGAATTAAGACAATACAGTTTTTGATGGCCTTTTTTTTTTTTTTTAATCTTCTAGTTTCCAAACTCTTAGGATCTGCAATTCCCAGGTGGCTTAATAGCTAGAAGGAACAGAGAGTTTCAAAGTGAAAGATGAGATGCCCCAGCTCCTAGAGCCAAATGCTTCAAGGGAAGTGAAGCAAAAACCCAAATACAAGACAAAATAAGAGAGCAGCAGGGCTGCAGACACAAGCCTACAGTCCTACCTGGTGTCGGGCTCTCAAGGCAAAACTTGAGGACCATGAGGCTGAGCAGGTCCTACCTTTGAACTCTATCAAACCCATGTTGTATAAATTTAGACATTTATATTGTGTTTGGGCGCCTTGCAGAAATACAGCCACAGAAGGGAAAGTACATCCTCTCCTGTGCTTAAACTAGGCAATAACATGCTTGGTTTAGTGTTAAAGTCTTCCAAAAGTCTTTGTTCAAATTACAGTGCTCTTGATGACCAAGTAAAGTTGGGGAAGTGATTATGTCTTGGACCAACATGTCTGACAAACAGTAGGAGCTGCGGTTCCTGAAATGACAGAGACCTTCTTCGCTACTTGAACTTTAACAAAAGTTTGGTGCAATAATCCCCCCTGTGCTGTGGTTTTTAAGGTTTTAACTCTTCCTGTTTTCCTTGGCTATCTGGTGTTTGCTCCACTGAACCTTGAGGTGTGGAATGCATCAAGTTTTCTGCCTTCTCCCTAAAACCTCCTCAGATCTAAGCAAAGCAGCATCTCATTGACCATTAATACTGACCAGCTTCCTCTGTTTCCAGTCAGCTGAAATAAACAGTATAAATGCCCCTTCCTGTAATGCTGTTTCTATTCTTAGCACGTTCTGTACCATGTCAGGCTGTGGTGGTATCAACTGTAGCTTGGATCCTTGCAAACAGAGTTGGTCCAGAGGGAGAAGCGGTAGGGAGAGCAGCCAGCATCTGCTCCCTGGGTCAGAAACAAAGCAGAGGGGTAACAGAGAACCTCAGCAAGACCAAGGAAATACCATGATTGTGGCACTGAAAACAGCAGAGCTGCAGAGGAGACATGCCCCAACACGGTAGAGATGAGACAAGAAGGGGATCTCCTGTCCCAGCATCAGTTGGGCTCTGGATTTTCCATTAGTCAGACAGGACTGATGTTCAGCAGAAAACTCCTCTGGCCTCCCAAGCACGGCAAGCTTGGTGAATCCCCCACCCTCCAAATGACACACAGTGAAGCTGCAGGAGCATCTGTTATAAATCCTCTTCTCTGGGCAAGAGGAGGAAGCACAACTTTCATAAGACTCTCTTAAATGGAGAAAATCATCCAGGCCTTTTCTTTGCAAGCTCCGCACCCCTCCTGGAGCCCTTTGTGCTCTAAGTTGTTTAGAAAGTAAATGAAAGGGAATGAGCCAGAGAGACAGTGATGGTTATTTCTCCAAGAAAGAAAAGCTTAATTTTACCATGGGGATCTTGCGCTGCCATGACCTCTCCAGCGGCTCACAGGAACACAGGAGGAATTAACCAGCAGTGAGGACTGGTTCACTCTTGCAGATCTGTGAAGAGTTTCATCTTTGATCTTAAAAGAAATAACCCCTCTCCTGCAAAAAAATCCCCAAAACCAAACCCAAATACCACCTAGTCCTCAGCTGGCAATGTGTAGCTTCTCCATGGTTTGTAGCACTGTCCTTTTTACATCTAACCAAAACACACCTAAAGCTTGTAACCTTTCCAGGGCTGCAGCTGAGAAGGTCAATGTGTAAGGATCAGGCAACCCTGGAGCAGCTGGTTCCAGAAAAGGTGAGAGGAGAGGGAAGAGGGAGGAGGATCACCGGGCTCGGAACCATTTGTCTTTTGCTTGTGGTTAGTATCTGTTTAGCCAACTGGCTAATTGAGATCAACAGCTAGGATTTTTCCATCCAGTCTAAGTGAGCTAGCAGTTGGGTTTCATTCAAGTAATTGTTCTAATGGATAATAATGTATTATTATGACTAGAGGGCTTATTACTAGAATTTTGTGCTAAATTCAATAACCTGAACTCACTATATATTGTCCCTCTTGTGGGAGCTTCAGCTGTTTGAGAAGGAGCCTCAGACTTGCGTGATCATCCCTAAAACCTTCTCCCCTAAGTTCCAACTTTGGAGAACAAGTTGTTCATCATATGCTGAATTCAGCCTTGGAGTAACTCCAGTGAAAACAAAAGGAGTAACAACAGGAATGGATTAGGCCCAATTGCTTTCACATTTCTCCAACTTGAATTTCCAATTCCAATACTACAGGAGGAGTAAAAATAAAAAAAAGAAAGAAACCCAACATATGGCGCAGTGACAAATACGTCCAAAATGTACGTCTGCCTGTGCTGTGACCTCATGCCCTTTGGAAAGTGCACCAAGGTGAGCTTCCACAAGCTTGTACATGAAAAACCCTGCTGTCATCTGGCAGAAGTAATATGTATTCCTACTTCTGCCACTGTATTGTAACAATTTTTGCTCAGAATGGTCAAACCCACCCTGCAGTTCTAGGCTGCTCCACATGAGACTACTGACCTTACACACATCTGAAAAAAGCTAGCATCTGCCAAGCTGAGATATAGAGTCATGAGGATTTCATTTCATAAATCATACTAAGATTAAGTAGTGCGTGTTCTGTACTGACCCTGTTTTCCAGGGAGAGCTGTGCACAGCTCAGGGGAGGGCACAGCCTCACCTACAAATCCTTACCTGACAGATCATCGCCTCGGCATCTCTGTGGTTCAACAGATGTGAACACAGAGAACAAGCAGAATAAAGACCCAGACAGAGAACTCCAAGCTCCTCCGCTGGCTGTGAAAACACGCTTCCTCTCGGTGTTCACCGCATCACTCACCCATCAGCTGTTCAGTAAGTTCTTTCCCAGTCTGACCCGCCGGTTCCTGCTGGGGCTGGTGAGCCGCGAGCGCGGAGCCGCGTCCCGCGGGGCCGTTCTGCAGCGCACGCTGCCGGTGGCTGCCACACGCACTGAGCCTCAGAAATATGTTGCTCTTGTTTGCACTGGAGTTATTCCCAGGCTATTTCAGCGTGTTATAATGGGGGTAACGGAATTATGCAGTGATCAAAGAACTAAACGGCACGTCAGAAGACCTGGGTTCAATTCCTAGCTCATCAATACTAACCACGTGCCCTCTTTGTGCCTTCACACACTCACTTGAGAGTTTTAACAATAATGATGACGCTCACTTGAAGTTATTCCTAAAAAAATAAGAAATTTATGAGACATCACAGCAGCACAAATTGTTAAGATCAGGTTTGACCCATGATCTTGACAAAATAAACGTACGGCTTCATTAAACTGACAGGCTGGAAACCGAGGAGTTCAGCTCAGCTGCTATCTAGCTCAGAAATCACTGCACATTGTTTGCAAACTTATCAGGAGTGACTTGAATTGTGAATTAGCTTCAGCAAGGCAGCTGGCAGGCTGCTGGAGCACACAATGCCTGCTGAATCTGCACTTCCTGCTGGAGACGTGCGAAGGAGAAGGCAAACTATGAAAGAGCAGCGAAACCGCTCCCAACCCAAGTCAAAACTACGTGCGGCACAGGCACGACAGGGCCAGTGGCTGATCTGGGGGCCAAACCACAACTCCCAGCAGCAACGGTGCGGGCAGAACCCAGCGCTTGCATAGCATTTACCATGGGAGATCTCAAAGCACTTCATGAAGATCAAGCTCATCCTTCTTCCCCCACCTCCTTGCTAGGCTGGCTTAGAGTTGCAAGGTCAGACCTTCCCAGGCCCACGCTGTAACCCTGCAGGCAGCTCTCCAGCACACAGCCCAAAGCTGCTGCTTGCTTATTTTTGCATATTGGTTTGCGGTAAATAATCCAGTTTATGTCAAAAGCAGCAGCAGACACCAAGGCATGTTCTAGCCAGGCTTACCCAGGCACTCACCTGGACATGACACCAAAGCACAGCTCCGTGGTCCGACTCTCACCCCGTGCAGGTAGATGTTCTTTTGTGCTGCAGCCACTTTAAATTCTCCAAAATCCAGGTCTGTGTGTGCCCACACAGGGAAATAACAGAAAGACGCCTCCTGCGTGCGGTCTGATGGGAACACTGCAGCATCAGCACTTCAGGAGAAAAAAAACAGCTTGTACACTGCAATTCACTAAACCCAACCGAACTGTGCCCACACCATGTTTCTCAAAGACTTCACGGGGCTGGGAGAACAGCCAATATGCAGTATATGCCTAGAAAACCTCTCTTGCTGTGAGCAAGGCCTTTCCATTCCTTTCAGGTTGTCAGTACATTGGGTCAAATTCTCCTCTGGCATGGCATTGTCTCATTCTTATAATCAAAGAGCATTCAGCTTTTAATTTTTATCAGTTTTAAGGTTACTGGTACAATGAAGTCCAAACCTCACTCTGGAAAGTTACCGTTTGATCTGGAAGGAAGAGGTTACATTGCGAGTTAAAAGAGAAAAAGCCATTTGAAATTTCTAGCAATAGGAGCTGCAGGATGAACACAGTTCAGACACACTTGGGCTGGTATCACCACTGCTCTTTAAGTATGGGCCTGTGCTTTGCAAGCCACGATACGCCATCCTGTGGTCATCAGATCATCATTAACTTCCCACCTCTGGTCCAAAGCACCCAATGCAGCGAGATGCGCACTGTGCGTGCGGGCACTTATGCTCATCATAAGTACTATATGCACTAAGTTCCTTGTTGCTAATGCAAAACGAGGCTGAAAAACTTCAGATACTCTCAAAAAAAAAATCTGGTAAACCCTGACAAGCACCAGTTGTAAGATGTGGCTGTGGCATGGCTGGCTTGCTGTCTGCACGCCGCTATAACCACAACCCCTTTTCCACAGCGTGAGCCTTCGAGTGGCAACAAGGATAACCACGACGCTGCACAGGAAAGCCGCCGCTTTCTCCACGCCAAGCAGGTGGCCCAGCCTCCCGCCCTGCCATGCCACCTCCTCCTGCTGGGCCACATTCCTCCTGCTGCTCTGCTATGGCGCTTTCTCTACAGTCCCTTGTCCCACCAGGTCCCCCATGCTCTCCCACTGTGCTCACAGCTCTTTGGGCATCTCTGTCCTAATCCTATACACTCAATTCCCCTCTCATTTCCCCTCTACCCCCGTGAAAAGTTTTGCCCGCTGGTGTCTAGAACATACCCCATGTTTGACAGGAACCAGCAATCCCCTCCAGTGACTATGCAGTTGAGCATCCAGCCTTGCCTGGGTTGGCCAGCAAACACAACTGTACCCTTCAAGGCTGATGCAGAGTCAGTGTAAAGGGGGCAGGAGGAAAGGACACACAAACGCAGCCAGCCCTCTGTACCCCTCCTGATTGCCCATCTGGTCCACCCTACCCGTGCTGCCTCACGTTGTCCCCGCTGCTGGGTTTTAATACAGGAGGGGAACAAAAAATCAGGAAAAAAGAAGAAGTGACCAGCAGCAATAACAGTCCTTGAAAGGCAAATGTTTCCTATTAAAGTGCTGGTTCTTTCAGGCTCTTTGATGTCGTTTCTCCCGCACAAAGCCGTTTCTTTCACAGTCCGTTCTTGCACACAAACAAGATGTTACACATACTATATGTAGCACATCCTCAACTCTTATTTAAAGCACATTTGTCCCAAATTGCTGTGCTTTGTTCTCTGTATCATTTTTCAAACCAATACTCATACATCATAGGCACAGAGGCATTTTTATTCTAGCTCCCCCCTCACATTTATTTTTCTTCCAAATTCTTGGAGATTCTGGTCCTAAGTAGAGAAGTGTTGACACTTAACTAGGGTTGAGACTGAGCTGCTAAGTTCATGGCAGTAGCTGAATTATTTCCAACATTTTAGGGGCTTGTAGAGCAGAAGGTTTTCTTTGTCAGAGGCCAGATACAGCATTCAGATTTACATTCTGGACTAATTAATGGTAGCTACATCTTTATTCTACTTTGGCCCATAGTTTTTGATACCACCTGCTTCCTACCTGTATATTACAGACCCTGAGTATTTTATACCAAAAAAATTGTTAACCATGCATCGCATTGATAAACTGTCACAGTTCTCATGACAAATTTAAATTGCAAATTATTTGAGGCGAGGAAAATCTTTTTGTTCTAGCACAATAGGGTTTTCATAATCTGCACTATAAACTACCCCAACACAAATAATAGCCCAGCACTTCTGCCAGCTTATTTAACTTTGGGGAAAGTTCAAAAGTGGTGGAGACTGTGGCAGAATGCAGGAGGTTTCTGTAGGCAGTGCAAGGGTTAAATCAGGCAACCTCTGAAAAAACAAACTCATGTCATTTTCTCCAAGATTCATTTGACTCATGTTGTTAAATACCAGTTACTTTTATACAGGCTTCTGCATAAACTATATCCAAATGCCTTTCAGAATCAAAACACAATGGACAATTCTTCCAGAAGACACACATTGTGTTATCTGAAAATTAATCAAAAATCCCATACTCTGTTAAACCCCAAAATGAGAGACATGCAAAAGCCCACCAAGTCCACCAGGAATTTTACCACAGCTGTTTAGTAAGACAGTCAACCTACAGTAATTAACAGCAAATAATAATTATGTTTGTGTAAAAGGTAAAAATCTCATAGCCCTCAGAAATAAGCTAAGGGAGAGTAAAGGTGTTAGAATTGTTATATAGTCCAAGACGATGCTTTTTGGACAGAAAGGAGCTGCCAGACAGCCTGGTGTCACTCGTGGGCCTTTTGAATCACAGGAAACTTATTTTTATTCAAACTTACTATTATTCAGAGCCCTGAGATAGACCGTGCTCTCTGTTCATTAGAGATGAAACTTGTGGTCTTTCTGTATTAAATTCTTACTTCACAGTAAGGAAAAGTGCTTGGGGGGTGGAAGCATATTGGATTCAGTTGCTATTAGTAATGACGTGTTCAAAAGACTACTGCCTACATTTAAAAATAATTTTTTCAAAAAAAGATCCTGATATCAAACCAGCTAAAAATAGGTATTTCTTTGTTCTGTGTTTTCAGGTCTTATTTCTTTTAAAACTCCACAATCTTTTGCGATCACCCAAGCTAGCATTCATTCTTCATTAATAGCAAGAACCGCCCTACTCTGCATTTCCAAACTTCATAATGCAAGAAGAACAAAACAAATCGCTCCAGGTTTAAAAAGAAAATGTTTGCCCTGCCGTGCTAATCAGAGGCAAAACTCAGACCAAGGCCCAATAGGCCCCATATCAAAAGGCTTTAAGATCTAAAAGCAAGTAATAAAAAGCAGCTTTAATGCAAAATGGTTTGGATTGAAACAAGAGACTTCCGTTAAGTGCCCAGTACACTAATAAAAAGGATAGCCCTGAGGTACGTGTACGAGTTAAAAGTGGAGGTTGTGTTTATGGGGATGGCAGCGCCGAGCCCTGTCACCAAACCTGCTCACGGGAAGATCTTTATCCCCGGCAGCAAGCAAGCCCGGACTATCGTGATTAAACCAGCTCTGAAGCCTATTTACTCTCTCAGAAAACAGACCTGCTCTAAAACAACATCTACTTTTGGTGTTAGCCTAATGACAAAGGTCTTAGCTGTGAATTAGATAACCAGTCCTTGAGGAAACCCGACCACCAGCTCCCTGCCCTCTCCAAAGATGGCTGGAACAGACAGCTGCTACTCTAATTCTGGCTGGCAAGCAGAGCTTGCTCTTTTGGGGGTAGATTGGGCAAAACTGTCTGCAACTTGCCAGCAAGGAGTATTTTCCTCTCAGTTTGAACAGCACAGACTCTCACGAATGTCTCAGTTGCTTGAAAGATGCATTTTTCATTTGGGTAAGTTAGGTCTACATTTCGTGGCTAAAACTCTAATTTATAATCAAAGGAGCTGGTTAACGCATCCTCACTGGGTCATCTGGTACCTTCAGTGACCCGTCTTACATCCATCCCAGAATTTGCTAAGGATTATTAAACAGATCTCAAGAGGGACTGAAACATTGAATGGTAGGCAAAGTCCCTTTCCACTTACCATGGACAGTTGCCATTTATATAATAGCCTTGGAATACCAGAGGCAGTTTGTATAGCTCCAAATATATTTCTTGGCCTTTACTCCAAAAAAGCAAATGAAACAGTCCTATGACTTCATGGAATATTTCAACCCATATTAATGCAAAGCTTTTTTATTACGAAGTTACTGGGAAGATTATATGCAGATGAAATTCCTCCAGGAAAAACAAGTTCTCGTCTTTGTTGTCACACAGTTTATTAGCGGGGTCTACAGATAAGAATGTGAATATTTGCAAAAAAAAAATCATTTCCCAAGGCCAGTCCATTGTGTTTGTGCACCAGAATATGAGAGTTCCAAACCTGCCCAAGCCTGCTCACGTTAACCTCTGCATCCAGCCCCCAGCGTGGTGCTGTCGAGAGAAGGGTGCCAAGTTAAAGCCTCACGTTTAAAACGTTTTTAGCATTTTGAATTGTTAAAATGAGCCCTCTATTTTTGCCGTGACTTTGGAAAAGAAAACAAATCACACTTTACTGGTTTTATACAGTCTAGCTTTCCTTGTGCATTTTGTGTTTTCCAATAAAGCCTGCAGGACTCTGATTTACATTCTCACTCACTGACAGTTTAATTACCTTCATTGTAGGAGAAAGTATTTAATCACATACAGTCAGAAAAGCAGCCCCTTAAATACAGGCTTTCGGGCCCATGATCCCCAATTTGAAATTCAATGAAGGAGAATGAAACATGCACACTGTGATCCATTTCCTGATTCAGAACACTTGATATTATCAAAACACAGAGTTCCACAGCTGACACACACATTTTTCTAAACCAGCGCTACAATCCTGCCAGCATTTTAAGCCCACAAAACGAGGATTCGGCGTGCTTTGGATAGGATCTAAAGGCAGCGCTAGTCAATGAGCCGTACAGAGACCAACATCTTAATGCTGTGCTAATTAACAGATTAAAAATAGTCCGCCTAAAATGCTGCTTGAATTACGCTGGTATTTTAACTTTCTTCTCAACAGTTAAAACATTAAAGGTACGTCATCACTGGTGATTCTCAGCATGAGATACACATTCATATTTCCTTATTAAATAAAAAAAAAGAGAGGGGGAAGACAGGAATTCTCAGACACTCATCGTGGCACTTCAGCACAAATAAGTCTGGTCAAGTCATAAAAAACAGTTGTTAAACGTCATTAGATATTAAAGCTGACCAGTAGCACCAGCTGGCATTCTTCCCCAAACTGGTATCTAATTCATTACAGACAAGACAGTCAATAAATCCAGAAACGCAACTTTAGGCAGTTTAGAGGATGCTGCACCAGCCTTTACAGCGCAATATAGGTTGATTCTGTAAGCGGCAGCAACTCACGTGCAGTTAAGCACAAATACAACCTGCCAGAATATTAGAAAACTTAGTTTTAAAGTGAACAAGTGGTCTTAGAGCCACGTGTGTGCAACAGAACGCGGTCCTAGATGTGACCTATGACACTACGCAATGGCATTAACTCTGAAACAACAGACACAATGTGTGTGTGTATTATAGATACACTTTATAAAAGAGTAATGTCTTCTAAAGTGGATTATAGCCAGAACACAACAACAAAAAAAAGCTGTAACAAGAGTGAATATTTGTGCGTTTGCTTTATGAAGCTTACATTCTAATGTTTACAAAGGCCAGCACTTATATAAGACTCTCCACTAACAAACAAATCTGGAATACATCAATTGTACAGGTAAATCAGCCAAAAATAAGCAATACCTATGCTCTTCTCGGGTTGAAGAAAGCATGCAATAGGATTCCCCCTTCTGCCACCCCTTGTGCAGGTTTCTCAATCACAGTACCAATAAAAGCACGGTATCATGACACTGGGGCACAGGTAACAGGTTGGAGTTCATCACAGACCATTCATCAGTATTCTGCAAATGTCAAAGCAGCCTTCTTTGAGCATCAAGAAGGCAGAGAAGATACAAGCATGAATAAAAAAATAATTAAGCAATTTAAGACATTAAAAAAAAAATCAAGAAATAGCACTGTGCATTTACAAATAAAATTAACACTCAATACTGCAGAGCTCATTTAAAAATGGCACCAGTGGACAATATTTTACAATATGCACATTTATTTCAGGTGGGGAACTAATGCTCCACAGGTGAAAATGATCATACAAATGATAGTGCCACTGTTGGCCCATTATGGTACTTGTTACAATTTAATGGAAACACTTTTAAAAATAAACTGGTATGTACACATCTTCTGGAAACTCAATGGCAGAAACAGAAAACTACAGCTCTTCCCCTCCCCTTTTTAGCCAGACAGTATTGCCAGACATTGTGCTCCCTCTAAAGCACATAATCTTACTTTAAATTCAGTGCTATTTTCTTTCAAAAAGATCAGAAGTTGTACTTTCAGATAACAAAAGCATTTATGTTACAAACATTCAAAAATGGAAGCTTATGATTCTGGCAGACAACGTTGCGTATTAAATACAAACCAGCCAGCAATTACTGAACATAAAAAACTTATTCAATCATAAAAAAATACTATAATTCATCACCACAGACTTTTTACATAGTTATAAATAATAAATAGCATAACACAGTAGATTACAAACGGATTTATTTTGCCCTGTTAAAGTCTTTAAAAAGTAAAATATCTATTGTCTTACCTCAGACTGACCAAGGTACTGTATCAAGACTACTCATAGCTGAAATATAACTCCTAAGCCAAGCAATTTGCAGAGCTCGTATTAAATCCAAACTTTTAAAGTCTTTCCTCAGAAACAGAGTGTTTACCGAGCCGCTTGTGACCCACAAAGGTACCGAAGCTGCCGGCAGCACCTGGTGAGGAGCAGCCGCCGCGGGGAGGGAAGCGGCATCGTCGCCGGGCTCGGGAAGCGCTCTATGAACAGCCTGTACACCAAGGACTTTTCCCACCCACCCCTCTGGTTTACATTCCGTAATTCTTGTAACAATGTCCCCTAAGGCACAAAAATACTGGTGACCTCAATGCCACAGGAGACATCGATGGTGCCATGCATGGTTCTCCTACACAGTAGTTTAAATAACTGATCTGCGCTGTATTTCTTAGATCGAGGCATGGATTCGTTTCCCTTGGTCAAATCTTTCTGAATATTGACCTTATTTCATACAATCTGTAGGATAAAGGACCTGGGGAGAGAACTATTGTAATCATGTTTGTAGAGTATTATTTCTTCACTGACAGCAAATGTGCCAACTGCATTGGTTATTTTATTGAGAATTTTTTGTAATGTAATAGAGTGAGATTTCTAGCCCCACTGTGGTCTCCCGTACTAAAAACAACTAGCAGCACTAAGAAAATAACAGATTTTTTTTCCCCTTATATAAGAGAATTTGAGGCTAACAACTGAAAAAAGCAAGAAGAGTTTTACTCAAAGGTAGAAGTGCCAGAGAATAAATTAGTATTTTCAAATCCTTCCAAACCAAATTACTTCCCTAGACATATTGACCACGATAATGATAGAAGTATTTTCCTAAAAATTGCAACACTAATAGGTATATACCTATTATTGGAATCAAAATCTGTACGCAAGTTCCTGAAAGCAAAAAATTAGTATAATCTGAGCAGACATCTTGTTTAAAAAAATAAATTCGCAAAACCAGACATTAATATGGTCTACAATGTCCATTGAATGGATAAATCAAAATCACTGGAAAGTCACCAAGGATTACAGTTACAATATTGTTTTTCCTTTTTATAATCCACGTGTTAATGGTTCAAGCATCAGAGTTCGTTTCTCTGTACGAGTGTACAGCAAAGGAACAGCAGAGCCGGACACGCGCTCGGAGCTCGGTAAGTCACTTCGGTGAGAGATCATCCATCAGGATGAAGGAAGAGCAGGAGTTGGAGCACGTCACTGGGGACTCGGTGGTTATGCTGCCTTTAGTCAGTGAGTCCGAGGAAGAGCCAACGCTGCTGCTACTCCCATCGAGAATATCTGAAGACAGGCTGGGGAAAAAGAAAACGGATTTTAGCAACACGGGCACATGGAGTTTGTGCACAAAGCTAATGTACTGTTGCCTTTGTCGAAAAGATGTAGGAGACCTATACTACCACTCAGTCTTTACTGCAAGACTGGCAGCCCTGAAAACTCCTTGTTTTCTGTAGCATGTTATATACATGTTCATGCTCCTCATGAGAACGAGGAGCAGAATCTTTTTTTTTTTTTAACATGCAGAATAAATTAAGACTCTGATTTTAATCAGTTATAGAAAGGAGGTGAAAACGGTCGAGAATAAAACTCTACAATGTTATAGGAAAGGAATAGTAAGAACCTAGCATGTTCTTCAATGTTGCAATACTCAGAGCAAGATTTTGAAACCTATTTTTCCCTTGTAAGTAAGGAATTCCTGTGTTTGGATTTTGAAGCTTCCAAGATTCCAAATAGCACATAAATTGATGATTTTGCAATTTAGCTGGAAGCAACACCCCAAACCATATTTCTAGGCAGTTTAAAGTCTGTAGGTAAACTGAAATTGTAATAGAGAGTTGATGTTTTAGAATATTTAGTATCTGACTCTAGACACAAAAAAGAACTCTGTTTTCTATGATCATAACACAGAAAGGAGACAGACTATAACACTAAAAAAAATCATGAGTGTACCAACATGAATTATGTAACTATTCACACACTTTTTCCAAGTATTCCAACAGGAACCACAGATACTATACGACCACTGCCTACAACATACTGAAATGATGAAGCATCTTCGAGGTGAAGTAACTTTGCTGAGGAACCAACAGGGATTTGTAACAATTATATTCAGTATAAAAGATCTGATACACAAAATCTAGGCTAGAGGCTGCTCAGGAAGATCTGATGGAAGGAGCAGGCACATTGTCACACCACACTACTGCAGGAATAGTTCCCAGTAACACACATATGTAAGCTACACACAAAGTTGGTTTTTTTTCTTGGAAAAAAAGAAAATAAATAAAAGCACAAACAAACCAAGAAAGCTTGTGATAAATGCACATTCCCTGTTTGGGCATTTCAGGGCACATGAAATATTTTACCATGAACTGAGATCTGTCAGATGTGTAACATCTGGAGAAAGCATGTTGGTTGTTCCTTGAAAAAGTCTCTTTGGCTGACTTTCAGTTTCCATTTCACCTAAGGAAAATAGTGCAAATAATCAAGCTTCACTTGAGTCTCTGGAACATCCATTTAATACTTGTCTACTGTAAAAGAGAGGTTTGTCCCATAAGAGAGCAAGGTTGCATCTGTGACACAGTAAGTCCTCTCATTCAGCCAACCAAGCCCATGAGTTTGATGGCAGCTGTTGTCTAACCACCCAGTCCATCCTTAATTTAACTAACACTTCAGTAGCATCTGAGTGGTTACAACAATCTCAAAGACACAAAACCAGGCACTTCCTACTTAGACTACGATCAGACAAAATAACCTAAAGCAAACTAATTACTGTGACTTAATTTCACGTAAGCAGTTGAGATAAGGCAACTGGCATAAGCCAAAATACATACATTAAAATTCTTAGTAATTATGAAAATAGGAATGCCAGCTTGGTTCACAGTTTCACCCTCCTGCATACCACAAATTCTGACGCATATGCACACCTTTACGGAAAAGCTGAATTGAAAAAGATTGGCACGTGTATGCATTTCCACTTACTCATCATGGATCAGACTATCTTTGTACCTATAATCATCTACTGACATTAAAAGATTCAACATGATGGGGGAGAGTTCATATAATCTGTTTAGTTTAATCTGCGCTGAGAATAAGGTAGCTCATTAATAGCTTCTGTACAACAGACACATTGGAAACACCATGAACTCAGCTACAGGATATTTTTGGTTTGACAACAACAGATGAAACAGAAATCAATTTTCTGGCTTTTTACCTATGCTTCACAGCAGTTGGGGTGTCAGTTTGAAAAGCTGACAGAGATTAATCATGATAGGAAAACAGCACATATTAAGGTTATGCAAGAGAATTATACTATCACTCATTTTATAAAAGACTGAAACACTGGGTATTAAACAAAAATTAAGAAAACCCATATCAGCAACTTAAGTAACCCTTTTGCTACGTGAAATTTCACAAATGTGCACCGCTACAACACACTGCACAGTCTACCAGGATTAATTCCCTATAGCAGTGCAACGTTCTTCACTACATTGCTTTCTTCCCTCCACGTATCATGGCGTTTATTTGTTACCTTGTCACCTCTGCAGAATATGAACCATAAAGGTACTGCTAAAATTCAGAAAGTAACAGGATTGTGTATTTAGGAAAAGAAATCAGGTTCATTTAAATGGATTAGATGTTTTTAAATGAAGTAACATTTTGAATATTCCTTGATATTTCAAGTAAAAATGGCAAACCCAGATCTCCACTTTGTAAAAAACACTCTGCAAGAACACGTGGATAGGGCGAGGAAATCCTGCCTTTACCTGCGCTGTTTTTAATACAGTCTGTGTAAAGTCTGTTGTAAAATGTTTAAAGTAAAACACCACAGTATGAATATCTATTCCCTATTGATCATTGAGCTTGATAAACTTTTGTTTAATTTTTAATGGCTCTAGAATTCCTAGGAAATAACATCCAGTAAAGAATTGGCACCTATGAGAAAACTTCTCTCTCCCCTGTCAATTCAATATAAATTAGACAACATTCTTTATCCAATAGGAAAAGCAGTCCTAAAAAAAAAACCACAATAAACACTAAATTTCTTTGAAGGCTAAATATAATTCTTGTAAAATAAAAGGATGTGCTTTTGGTGCAGTTAAGAATGCCTAAGTTAAGGAAAAAAATGCAGGAAGGATAAGCATAGCTGGAGGCACATCTGCAAATATCTCAATCTTACAGTTCTGCTATGGAGACTTGTTCTTGGCTATAATTTGAGTGTTCTCAACACAGAATACTTCCAGGAAAGAATGCAGTTTTGCCCCTTCAGGAGGAAAGGGCACTGATCTATTCCATTTCTCTGAGCAGTCACCTTCTGAACTTCCAGAGTAAAAACAAACACTCAGTACTAAGTTTAGAAGATACTGCATGATAAGCAACATTCCTAAGCTGATCTGAAGGGTGTGCACTGTACAGCGGTACATTTAGGAATGTCAGGGCTTACGAATACTCATAACATTTAATTTGATGTGGAATAAAGTTTGCCTCTTTCAAGCAGTACCTGCTTTTAGAGTTCTTCACTCTTGTGTTTTAGACTAGCTACTTTACATCATATTTTTAAGTTACGACTGGCAAATTCCAGCTCACTGCTGATACAAGTGCATTGTATATGCTCCGGCAGGGGGACTGGACTAGGTGATCTTCCAAGGTCCCTTCCAATCCCTAACATTCTGTGATTCTGTATTTACAGAACAACAAAAAATATGGAAGAGAGAGAAATGTATCCAGCTGCAAAACTACATCCATGTTAAAACATCTGACAATGTAAATACACCTACCTTTTCTTTTAATGGGGCCAAGAACACTGGGCCTGATACAGTTGATTGGACTTTGACTCCTCCTGCTAGAGAGAGAACACTGATGCTCAGTCAGGCCTGTAAAGGTTCCAAATCAGAACACGACCATACGTAGCATCACATCAACACAACCACATCACATGAAACATTCTTTAAAACTATTCCCGCACAACTGGAATGCTTAGGGACTCCAAATACATACATAACAAAGTGCTGCCTATTAGAGCAGATTATCTGCCACATAAAGTTGTAATAAATTTTCTAGTGTCTCCTCCTTCCCTTAGTGCATCACATCCTCACCTCAATCCATTTATAAACTGTGTGTAATAGTTATATAAAATTGACATGCTGACAAGATTAGTAAAGTTCCCAGGAATAAAGTACCCAGGAATTTCCTCACAAATTACGAAGTCCAGCATGAAGTTGACGAAGGTTCCTACAAGAGCACCCACATAAAGTCACCCTTGGTAAAGGCTGAACTCGCACAGCATTTTTATGCGGCAATACTTCAGCTATTCTAAGACTAAAGTATCTTTTAACATCAGCTTTAACTCTTCTTTGAGCTAGCCTTGGAATCTAAGCCAACATGTACCTGTTACTTGCAGATGTCACTTACTTGGAGAATCGCCTTGTTGGACTGGGAATAGGACTTGGAGGCAATCCATTACTGCTCACAAACATTTGCAATGATGGTGAAAAACATTGCTGCAGAAAAAGTCACAGTAACCCACCATCAGTCTTCAGTGCAAATTCAGTGTGCCCGAATCATCCTTCACAGTGAGTTTATGCCTTCCTTGCCATAGCTGACGGACACATTTTCATTCACACCACACAGATTTGCAGCTTCTGGTCTTTGTCTACACTCTACACATACGATACATTCTGATTTTCGTGCTTCTTCCCCAGCATCTCCCCAACTCAGGCAGCTGAAGATCACATCCAAATCCAATTACTCTAAATGACCTCCACAGTTTCCCTAGAACCAGAACACTAACCCATCCAAACACGGCACAAATAGCGGCCACTGAAAACATCCAGGGTGACAGAACTGGCACACTGCTTAAACTCTGGAGGCTTTCAGATGGTAAGCACCTGCTTCTTAGAAAACAAGAAAAAGTGGGTTCGGGTTGGGGAGATTTTGTTGTTGGCTGGTGATGCTTTATTAAAAAGCTATCAAACAATTAGTGAAGTCACACTTTACAGTTCACCTTGCTCTAAAATTCTAAAATGTTCTCCGAGTTTGGTATTTCATTTATCTCACCTTTCCTATTCCTCTTGTAGGTGAAGGTGCAGGCGACACTGGAATGAAGTCTATTCTCTTTGGGGAGGAAGATTTCTCAGACTTGTCCAAGTCATTGTCGCTCTGTAAATACAAGGTTTCAAATTTAACAATGGTACAGGACACTACCTTAGAATCCAAGGCAAAACTTTCTAATCAAAAGTCATTTGGCCAAATGTATAAAATAGCTAAAGCAGACGAACTTTAGTTCTTCTTAAATTATTTTCACAGTTAATTCCTCTCTTTCCCTTAAATTTGCAGTTGAGTGTAAAAGTAGAATTAAACAGGAAACATCTATGAAGAGATTACCAGGCTCAAACTTTCCTCCCATGATTGGCTTATCTGCATTGCTGTTTGCACTTCCCTAGAATACAAAAAGTCCCATCAGTAGCTACCAAAAGGAAGGATAACTCTGGCTATTTTATTGTCTCATTTCAATATCACTCACCTTTCATGTGCTGTTTCTCTGTTCATTAAATCCACTCCTTCCTCCTGCAGGAGATAAGTGTCATAAGTTTCCCTATAACATTTAGTTCATCACAGGTACTTGGAGTAACACTCACAATTCTATAATTTGCTGTAAGAATTGAAATATTAATAGCAGAAACACTCCAGAAAGAAGAGACTGCTACCAGCCCAGCTCACCATTTCTCCTGAATGAAATAACACTTCAAAAACGCAAGTTAGTTTAAACATGACAACAATAAGCCTTGCAAGGAACTTCCTTCTTGAAATTAAGTCTTAAGACTGTTTTCCCTAGTACATGAAAAACTCAATAGGAAAGATACTCCCATTATGTAAGTACTTCAATATTATATAATACTTATCATTCTGTTACTAAATGTACAGATAAAAACTACACTTACCCTTCTGATCTGGTGAAGTCTGCTACTCGGAATACGAATAGGAGATGATGACAACAACTGAAAAAAAAAAAGCGACAGCCACAATGATTAAATCACACATGAACAGCTTGTGTACGTCCTATTTACCATCACCTCCATTCTTAGTGAATTAAAAATGAGCTGTACAACTAGATGTGGATGACTCAAATAATGTTGCAAAAAGAAAACACTGACCTTCAAGAGAAAAGGCTTGTTTTACCACTTACAAATTCATTCTATCACTCTGCAAGTGGCACAGATCTCAGTCTTACAAGCAGATACTGCTTAGCATCTCCAATACACAAATAGCTACATATGCCATTTAGATAAGCAAGATATTATAAATTAAACTACGAACATTATACAACTCCCTACTGCCAAACTCCTGTATTAACTTACTCGACCAGTTGGCTATTGTAAAGGAGAAATCTCAGTGTTTCAGTTCAGTCTTGAATAGCACTCTCTACTTCACTTTTGTGATTTTTCAGTTACATACAATTATTACACATCAAATTCCTCCAGAACTTTGGCCACTATCACATACAAATGGGCCAACAGTCCACACTCAGGATGCCCAGGTGTCTACTGAAATCCTTACTGAGTTCCAAAATTTCAGGTTCTTATTTTTAAGAAATTTCATAACAGAAGACTTTGAACTAAAATTCCATCTTGCTTTTTCTGAACAGAAGACATAGAAGAAACATGTTCCAGGAGTTTAAGTTCTATGGATTTTGAGAAAAGCAATACTTAATCCTCACTACCCTCCTATGAGAAAGAAAAACTTTAGTGGAAAAGGGTGTATAGATGCCTGCCTTGGCAAGGGTGAAAAAAAGAAATGCAACATCTTTGAAAAGTTAAATAACTGCATTACTGTACAGTACCAGACTTCTATACTATGGGGCAGAATACCACACAGCAAATAAATTACTCTTTTTAAAGTGATTTTTTCTGACACTTAATGTTCAGTCTTGGGAAAAAAAAAAAAAAAAAAAAAAGAGTGTCCCTGTCAAAAAAAAACAGGTCAGCGAAGCCTTGTGACTCTGTCTTCTATTTTTAAAACAAATTAAAACACCCTTTCAAGACTTTCAATTGTGGCATCAGTTTTCTCTTCCAACCCATGGTCAGGTCCAAATTAACTTTAAGACTGCACTTAACACTGGGAATCACACATAGCTTCAGCTGTTGTTCTCCTCTTGTGCACATACAGTTAATGCAACAGTATTAATTCATTGTAGGTTGCAGTTACAGGTGAAAAAACTGCACATTCTGCAGCCTGGAAGCTTGCTAGGATGATTAGTGCAAATATAAAACAAGTTCAACTTCATTTCGCCAGCCCAATTATTTCCTGTTAAGTGTAAACACAACATGCTTAGGATTCCTTACCATACTGTGGCGGCTCATAACTGTTGTACTGTTCCTGCGAGTTCGCAACACATAAGGCTGAAAAACCTGTGAGTTGTCACTGGAGGGGAAAAAAAAGCTTCGTGAACAACTTTTAAGGTGTGTTTTACTGAACACTACACAGTGTTACGATACACACTCCCATCTCCAGTGTCCTGAAAACATCCATTTTGCTTCAACAGAAGCACCGCTTTCACTGAAGGAGCCCGAAGAGCTCTTTCCTCCTGCAGCCCGGGGGATCCGCACGCTGCGGTTCTGCAGTTACAAGCAGTAACTCGCCACCTTGACTCAAACATTCCGAGAAACGACTGACACGTTCCCGAGGCCTCACCCCGCACCAGCTCCGCACGGAGGGCCGGGGCCAGCACGGCCGGCAGCGAGGCTGCCGCGCTCCCACAGCGCAGGAGGCCCAGGCGGCGGCGGCGATTCCGCTCTGCACCGAGTCCCGCCGGACAGGGCGCTCCCGGGGCGGCCCCGCTGCCGCCGGGGCTCCGGGCGCCGCCGCTGGCGCCGCGGGCCGGGCCGCGCTCACCTGAGCCCGTGGATGAGGGGGGCGCTGTTCGATCTCCTCAGGCCGCCCCCGTCGCTCGGGGCCGCGGCGCTCCCCGGCGGCAGCTCCAGGTCCAGCTCCATTTTCTCCTGAGCCATCGCGGCGGCGGCTCCGGCTCCTCCCGCTCCGCCGCGACGCCCATTCACTGCCGGCGGCCGCAGCGGCTCCTCATGCCGCCGCTCCCCCCGGCCAGGCGCGGCGCGGCCGCCCCTACAGGCCCCGCGGGCGGCGCCGCAGGCAGAGGCCGGGGGCGCGCCGGGCCCGGCGAGGGGGGCGGCCCCAGCAGCGCTCCATGCCGGGGGCAGCCCGGGGGGCGGCCCGTTCCCCCAGCCGCTCTCGCTGACGGACGAGCTTCCCGCTCGCGCTCCCGCTGCCCGCGCCGGTGCTGCCTCCGCCGGGGAACGATCGCCGCGGGCCGGACACCCCCCCGCCGCACAGGGCGCATGCGCGGGGGACGGGGCGGGGCTAAGGCCACCCGCCTTGCACAGCGCATGCGCCCCGCTACCGCAACCCATCACTGCGCATGCCCACAGCTTTCCCAGACCTCGCTTCAGCCGCGTCCGGACTCCCAAGAGCCTCCGGAGATGGAGCGCGCGCCGATTGGCTGGCGGGGCAGGGCGTGTGTTTAAAACGGTACAATGGGCGCTGAGACATAAATCGCGTCATGTGGAGGCGCGGCCTGGCAGGGGGCGTGGCCTTGAAGAGGGCGCCGGTTCGAGTCCGGCGTTACCCGTAACTCTCGGCGTGTTCTTAACCGGGTCAGTCCCGGGCTGGCCTTGCGCCCTGCTCTGGCAGGAGGCAGCGCTGGCGGCCTAAAAGGCTTTGCAACCCCATTCATGATTAGATTCCATCTCTTTAACTTAAATTACGTAGAGATTTCCGGTGTTTTTTCCCAGCCTTGCTTTGCTGCTGAGGAACATAACGCTTTTTGAATGAGTAATGAGAATGCGAGCCTCTGCACTGTTTTCAGAAGTATAGCACAAAGTTCATTATGAGACACGTGATTCTATTTCTTGGCTGCATTTAGGTTTTGGAGTGACCTTTCTGATTCCATTCCAAGTGATCAAAGTATCTAAGTTCATTCTTACTGGTTTTTATTTTCCAATATTTTTGTATAATAACGATTGCAACGTGCTCATTTGCCTGTTACATGCAGAGGATTTTCAGCTGTTTACCAGCACCAAATTTAGTAAAGGTTTTCATTTACTTCTGGGAGACAGCAATTATTTTTCCAGAGCACTGGGTACAGAAACAGTTCAGAAAGAAAAGTTAGGATTTTTCATCATTTCAACTTTTTAAAGTGGGACCGTGGCTGTATGAATTACTGTGTTACTTTAAGATGATTTAAGATAGATGTTCCTAGATAACTGAGTAGGCCTTCTGCTTATATAGCTTGGTGTTTATTATGGTCCCTCCCTGCATTTTTTGTTAATCAAGACTGACACGAGTATTCAATTTTTCTACCTTCAGAGAAATGTGTACATCTCATCTGCTGTTTTTGTTGATGCTCACATTTCTTGCACTCTACTGAAACTATTGATGAAGAATTTTGTGCCAAGGAGGTACCTGAGAGGAGTTAACAGGCCCACAAGATTACATTTTAAATATTTTCAGGATTTTTCAATATGTATTTATATTGAAACACCTGGAGATAAAAATCCTGGTCTTGTATTACTGCAGAAGGAAAACCATTCACAGTCCAGTGCCAGTGCTTACACTACGATACATCGTAGCCAGTAATGACAGCTTTCTGTGTAATGACACAGAATTCCCATCTCATTCAAAGATCAAGAAGGTAAATATCTAAAACTTTCTTTTGCTTAATTTCTAATGCTTATAATCAGTCTGGTTTACTGGAAAATGCGGATCTGCTGCTGCAAAAGGAAAGCACTGCTGATTCCCCCTCACTGCCACCACTCACTAAAAGTAATGCCAGAGTTGAAACATGGAACCTGCACCATTCTCGCCTCATGCTTCAGCAGGAGCATTTAATAACACAACTGGAAAGTGCCCAAAAGACAATTTAAGTGACAGTATCTAACAAAATACATAACCCTGAACAGAAATCTACTCAGACGTATGTTGGGTCTACCAGTACAAAAGCCACCAGCAAAATCTGATTACATCACCAGACTATGTGGATTTTACTATTTATTTTCACTGTGGAGTTATTATATTACATCCTTGCCACTATGGACAGCAAAAAGCTTCAAATGCTGTGTACCAGGATACTGTTAAGCAAAAAGTCAACAATATCCAAAATGTGGCTTAGAGGTCAAGACCATCTGCTTTGTGTGCTTAAATTTTCCAGTGGGGCCTGTCAAGGTGACCCTCAAAGGCCCCGGGGAGGGTAATGAGGCAGAGAAAAGGAGATGTGGCTGTGGCAGAGTCGTGATATGGAACAGAATGAGCTGAAAGGTGGAAATGAGGAAATCAAACTGCTGAGTTAGAGAGGCAGTGCAAATGACCATGGCAACAGGGATTAAGGAAGCAGAGAATATGTAAAACAGAGCCTTGGGAAGATACAGGTGAAGGATGGAGATTCAAAACAGGGGAAACAGAGAATGGGAGAATGAGATAGGTAGGTACAGAGATACTGAGGGACTGGTGGGCATGAAGGTATGATGTGGGTGACAATGTGCAGAATATTTGGTAGTATCAGGGAAATATCCCCGTGGGTCAAATAAACACAGCCACATGAAGTTACAAAACACCATCTGCCTTAAATAAATTAGTAAGCACACGGCCCATGAAAAAAAAATGGTTTAGCTATCGATAACCTACCTTTCTTCCCTGATTATTTTTGTTGCTAAAGTTTGCCTGAAAATCTCACCTGGAGTATAAGCTTAGGAAGAGATGTCTGGGTCTGCAAAGAATCATCAACTGTATTTCTGAAAAGCAACAACAGGTATTAACTCAGATGCTTAGTTTTCCATATGTAAAGGTCAGCATTGTAGCACTTAGCAAGCGAGTACTAATAAACACACTTCAGATACCTGAAATGTTTACATCTGAGTTTTAAATATCTAGTTACAGTTAAATAAAATGACTACAGTTAGATATATGGGTACGAGGTGACAGTGAGCATTGACACAAAAGACAGTAGGTGCAGGAGAGCAGAATTGCTCTCTGCAAATTTTTGGATTTGGCTTGACAGAAACTGTTATGGCACAGAAACACACGGGTACGTATCTTCGGTAGGGCTGAATTCTTGTGCCTCAGAGCCAAACTCCGCACATCACCTCAGCGCAGCTGGACTTGGCTAAGCCGCCGGCCTGGGCTCTCCCACCCGCAGAGGTCGGGCCGGGCACTCCGGCGAGGGGTCAGGAGCGGTTTTAAGTTTTCCCAGCCCTTGCAGCCGCGCCGGTACATGGAGGCGGGCACCCCTGCGGCCACCTCACCTCAGCGGCGGCGGCTGCGCCTTTCCATCCTGCCTCACGGCACCGAGAGATTTTTGGCTGACCCCGCCTGAAAGGCTCGGCGGGAACGGCACCAAGCGCATCCCTGGCTGGCCGCAAGCCCTGCAGCAAAGAACCCCGGAGAACAGGGCCCCCGGCCGCCCGGGGCCGCTCTGCGCATGCGCTCCGCCGCCGCGGGCCCAGCCGCTCGGGACCGCCGTGCGGGGCTCCCCGTGGCGCATGCGCGCTGTGCGGCGGCGGGCGCGGGGGGTGTCCGGCCCGCGGCGATCGTTCCCCGGCGGAGGCAGCACCGGCGCGGGCAGCGGGAGCGGGAAGCTCGTCCGTCAGCGAGAGCGGCTGGGGGAACGGGCCGCCCCCCGGGCTGCCCCCGGCATGGAGCGCTGCTGGGGCCGCCCCCCTCGCCGGGCCCGGCGCGCCCCCGGCCTCTGCCTGCGGCGCCGCCCGCGGGGCCTGTAGGGGCGGCCGCGCCGCGCCTGGCCGGGGGGAGCGGCGGCATGAGGAGCCGCTGCGGCCGCCGGCAGTGAATGGGCGTCGCGGCGGAGCGGGAGGAGCCGGAGCCGCCGCCGCGATGGCTCAGGAGAAAATGGAGCTGGACCTGGAGCTGCCGCCGGGGAGCGCCGCGGCCCCGAGCGACGGGGGCGGCCTGAGGAGATCGAACAGCGCCCCCCTCATCCACGGGCTCAGGTGAGCGCGGCCCGGCCCGCGGCGCCAGCGGCGGCGCCCGGAGCCCCGGCGGCAGCGGGGCCGCCCCGGGTCGGGTCGGGCCGGGCCGTTCGGCAGCTGCTGTGCCGGGCGCGGGGCCGCCGCCACCCTGGCTGTAGTCCCAGGGGTTGCTCCGCGGTTTTGTCTCCCCTCAGCGCCCGCCCAGCCGCGCAGAGCGATGAGGATGGTTCGGGGGTGGTATGGGGCGCCTCGGGCGTGAGGGGAAACGCGAGTTCCTGAGCGGTGTCCCGAGCGGGGAGGGATTCCGGCAAGATGTCCCTCTAGGTGCGGAGGATTGTGAGAAAGCCGAGGCAGAGGTGCTGTAACTCTTAAACCGCTTTGTAACCATGTAGGTCAGTGCACAGTTTTATCAGAGAGAAACTAGTGATCTTTGTAACGGTTCAAGTTTGGCCAAAAAAAATCACCGCACTGTGTGTGATTGAACAGTAAATGCTTTCAGAACAGTCGGGTGAATTCGGTGGACATGATCATTTCATGGGACCTTGAAAGACACATAAGTTTTACATCTAGTGTAAAACAGTATGTCAGTTGTACTGGAGTTTTTCCCGATGACACTAATTTCGTTCGTATGTAACACTGAGAGAAACACAAGGAGTTGTGTAGACTATTTTGCTTGGATATTGTCATCAGCCCGTGGTAGGCGGTGTTTGCTACTAGTGGTATATCTGCAGTTTGGGAGAGCATATATTGACAATAAACTTTATAAAAGGTAGTGTACTACATTGTAAATACTTTTTTCTTTCTCTTAAACTTGGTGTTTCTATAAGGAACTAGACATCGAGTGACATACAGATCTCATAAATCTTTTGTACCCACGTGGTTAACAGTACATTACAGCTCAGAAGCAATACAAATTCTTGCCTATTCAGTCATGATTTAATGTTAAGTAAACATAATTGTGATTCTTTTACATAATCGTAATGAAACCACTATCAGTTTACATTTCTGTGCAGTATAGAAGTGTTGTGAATGGCACTTGTTCTTAGGGATATTTCTGAGCAGGTAAACTAATTATGTGAGTGAGACAGGGTGTTTTTATAATGCCAGCCTTTTGTAAGCTGTTTCTTACAAACTGAGATCCTTGACTGCTGGGGGGCGGGGAATGGCATCCTGTAACCATGCTGTAAACAAAATATTTATTTTAGGGCCTGGGAAGGTAGAAGGGAAAGCCTGAGCTCTTACCTTGAAACTGTGCAGCCGCTATAAGATAGGTGTTTATACAAATTAAACTGAAATGCCATTGAACTAATTTGAGGTGATTGCAGTGGTTTGCCTGTTAGGAATTTTCCAACAGAAAACTGTTTTTGCAAGATTGCAGCTCTTGGCAAGAAGCTTCAGTTTTTCCCAGAATGGCTTTGTTGGATAAACTGAAACAAAGCTCTTGCTCATGAACAGCTTTCTTTTTCTACTCTGCCTCCTGTTTTGACTTCTTCATTAATAGGTTTAGTAAGGAGCTTGGTGAATGAGTGACTATAGAGCCAGAGAACGTTTTTAAGTACAATATTTTAGATCATGGAAGTTACCTCTGTCAGAACTTTTGGCTGTTGTTTTCATGCCAAATAAGATGGATTTTTAATGGAAGCTGTAAGAATATTCTGTGAAAGGTAAGTCTGAGATCTGACCGCTCTGGTGTTTTTGCAAGTGAGATTAAAGGTAAGGATATTGTAGTGTTGGGTTTTTTGTTGTTGTTGTTTGTTTACTTTCCCTCTCTTCTAGTTAGCACTGAATATTGGACTCAGCCTATGGTAATGTGTTGCAGAATCATTTCAGCCTGTTTTCTTGATTCAGACCCTGGATTTCAGCATGTGCTGTTTGTGTTGTGTTCACATGCCAACCAGTGCACTTAAAAAGTAGTTGGAGCTGTTGGCTTCAGCCAGTAAATCTCATCTCTAAACATCATATCATGGATCCCTTAAATTTCTCCTGTTCTACCTCTTGTCAAATGGCAACTGTTTGTTCTCTTGTGGGTGTAAACTGAGTGAAACTTCTTTGAAATTTTAAAAGGTGTCTGGTCAGTTGTACTCGATGTTTTAGAGAAAGAGAATCAATGCATTCTTGGCAAAAAGCACAGCACTTATGCCAATTGCTATTGGCTTTTATTTCACAGTATAAGCTTTGTTTTTTTTTTTTTTATTTACAGCTAGATAAAAGGTATCTAAAACTTTCGTGTCGAACTGCTGCATATTAAAATTGGAGGATACTGACAGTGATGTGTCTTTAAAGTGCATTATGATTATCAGTCTTTAGAACAAGGTAATACTATAGGTCAGATTAGTTTTAAGATTATATTTGTGTAGTGCTTTTGCGTTCGTCCCAAGTTAGCAGCTGAAGCAAAAAAGATAAAACCCAGTGACTTGTCTTATTTTGGATCTAATCGCCATCTTGTATTTGGATCTGTTTGCCTTTGCAGTTCCTCAGTGATTTTTAGGTATGGGGATTATGGATCAAAATTTGTATTCTAATAACTATAAAATTTAATTGCTGCAGTCGCATTCATTAAATGCTGATCAGTGGCTGTTGATAGCACTAATGATGACCAGTGAAACTTGCTTTAGGAATCAAAAGAAGTAAAGTTGCCTTGATAAAGGAGCTATTTTTCTATCAAATAACCAATCCTGCATTATTTAAATGGATGCGCTGCTTCCTGGTTAGAAGTGTGACTGTGGTCAAAAGTCACAGGGATTTAAAAAACTCGTTTTACTGTTTGTTTAATGTAACCTCTCCTGGAAAAAAGTTCAGAACTTATTAAATATTTGTAATGATAAGATTTATCAAGACACTCTATTTTTTAAAATTCTGTTTTATCTATGGCATTGAAGCTGGTTTCAGTTATTTGTTTTATGCCATTTTATAAATTTGTTGAATGGCATTCAAAGCAATATGCAAGCTGCAGCCATTCCAAACATCATAAATTCCCACAGAAATGTTCAGTCTTAACAGTTTTTCAATTATTCTGAAGACTTGATGTGATTAATTAAAATCATTAATTGAAGTAGCTGGAACGGGAGGAAGAGCAATTTGGTTTCCACCCTCTGCCAGCACGCTAGAGGAGTTCTTAATACCCGTCTCTCGAGTGCTTTGTTTTGAAGTTATATCTGTCATAGCATTTGAAACTGAGCTTGTTTTAAGAGGTACTTTTTGATAAGAACGAATGGGTCTTGCATTTGACAAGTGTTTCTTTTCACAGCGATAATTCACAGGTGTTCCAGGCTAACATTTTGCGAACCCGCAGGAACAGTACCACAGTTATGAATCGTCATAGTCTGGTAAGAAAACTATTAGACCAACTGCATCAGGTCCAAAGCAGATGTGTGCAAAAAGGATTAAAGGAGAAAATGAGACTGTAGTCTGTGAAACTGATACAGCATGTTTTCAGAAATAAGGCTCTAGACTGTGGCATTAATATACTATAGCTATAGTGAGATGTTATTTATAGATCATTTGGCCTTGGAGAGTGCTTATATTTCATCGTGATCATAACTTTGTTTATAAAATGCAAGCACATGTTCTTAGAGAAAGAAAGGTAGTTCACAAGGAAAACTAATTGCATAGATCTGTTGTTTAGTAACCAGCATGCTAAAAAAATGCAGCGATGTTCTGATCTTAAATTATCTTTTATATAGTAATGACAGAACAGACTGTTGTAACCAACAACTGACACAAGAAGATATAACTGTCTGATAGAACGAGTCTTGAGGCTTACAGGATGAATGATTCTAGAATGTCTCCTAGAGACATTCATTTGTGATTCCAGCTTTTGTCAGGCTTCTGTCATTGCAACTCCCCTAAATCTGTTTGGGTTTTTTTAATGTAAACATTTTTAAAAACTAAACCTGAATAAAATATTGCATAGCTTATGTTTCAGTACCATACAGATTGTGGTAGAAGGGTATGATTTTGGCAGATTTAAACACCTGCACAGTATCGCATCGACAGCATGATTGCTAACCTGGTTGGGGTGTGTGGGGTTGTTATTTTTTCTAACGAAGATGTGTTCTGTTCACTGTCATGGGAACAATGTGAGTTGCTAAAATGCTTGGATACCTGAAGGTCACACCCTATCTAGCTGCATCTTAGGGCTACTGTGGTTGTCCCAGTTGCTCAGCTGAATTTTGAAATATTTTCTTTTTTTGAGTAGCTTCTCCAAGTCTCGGACTTGAACTCTTTTGTAACAATTACTACAATTACTACTACAGGGGCAGCTGTGCCATTCTGGATGGGTATTAACATGCAGTTTTCTCACACTACATATAATTGGCAAGGAAGGTTAAGTTAGGCTCAGTATCTGCTGTTTATTTTCTTCCAGAAGGTGTTAGTTACTTTGCTTAAACAACAAAAGAAAACAAGAACCACAACCACACACACACACAAAACAAAAAAAACACCAAAACATTTACTCACTAGATGCCACTGATAGATGGGTCTTGATTTTACCTTCAGTGAAAAAGCCTGTCTAATATACTGGAGAAGGGAGAAAGGGGAAGATGTCTTCTATGTGGTAGTCTAATAATTTTAAAGGTTTTTTTAATTTAAGCTTTGTGCTTTCTTAAAACATTGAGGACTTGAATAGCATAATTTTAACAAATGCATTCAGTCTGCTTTAGCAAATATCCTTTAAAAGTGACCAAGGTTTCTTTTCATGAGAATTAAATCAAAGGACTACGAACAGGGAGGAAGAGAGTTTTAAACATTGACAAATCAATGATCATGACTTGTTAGAGGATCCTCAGAGTTAGGGGTTTGAGTTAGTGCATTCGATCCTACAGAGGAACACTTAACTGTCTCTTCATTATTTTATTTCACATTGTGAGCCACTAGTTTTGTGTATGTCCTGATAATGTCAAACCTTAAAGTGTGTGGATCACAGTCTTAAAATTAGAATATAATGAGTGGAACAAATGCATTCCTACTGTGGAGTGACAGAGTAAATAATTAGGAATGTCCTATTATCCAGATCCTTTGTGTGAGAATCAAGGTCAATTCAGGGTCCACATTGGCTGGTACAGCTTGGAGGAATTTTTATTAGGTGCACAGGAGTTTTGGGAGCCCAGTGTAATAGTAAAGCTGACCTAAACTGGATTTAAGATGTAGCATTATAGCCATTAGACTTTAGTAGTATATATTATAATGACTGAATTTTGGCACAAACGTTAGATATCTTCTGTGTGAGTCTGATAGGCTAGTATCTTTTGTGGGAAGAGGGGCATGATGTTTTGACTTTTTGTTTTTGAGATGGAGGATTCTGGATAGAATGAATCATCTGTGATAACTTCCCATAACCTTTTGTGTAAGACAGCAAAATCTTTGTGTTTTCCATGACACTGATTAGAAGATGGTGCAGTAAACAGTTAATTGAATGTATGTTAGTTCTCCCACTTTAGCACAATGAAGAGCTCTAGTAGTGTTTTGTGAAGAGGAGGAAGCCTCAATACTGCATAAAGTACATTAACACTTAGTAATAATACAAACCTTACTTGCTGAACACACATCCATGTTAAAAAGACATCTCATTTTTATGGAGGGGTTGTCAGCTTGCAGAGAAGAAGTTAAACCTCTGTTCAAAGCTTAAGCTTCGAATTTTTGATCTGTGAATGGGTTATGACAAAAGTCAACTGAGTGTCAAACATTTGAGGGATGGGAAATATATGAAAGGAAATGAAAAGTGATTATTTTCTCAAAATATAATTACTTGGTTTTGAGTATGCAGTTTTAGATCATGGTATTCCAGTGAGATCTAGAAGCAAAACTGGCAAAATTAACAGAAGACCATTTTTAGTGAAATCCTCTCTGATTTTACCCAAATTGCTGAAGCTCTTGAGAAACCATAAGGAAGGTGTTTAACTCTGTTAGCCCTCCAATAGCTGACTTTTTCCACCTGTCAAAGTACTCGTTTACAGGCAGACAACAATCTAGAAACCTCTTTGCACAGTGTGTTGGTTTTGCTTTGTATTTTTAAAGGACCTATTGCAGAGCCTTCTGGGTCACTGAAATGAAAATATTTATGCAGCTACAAATATTAAGGGTGGCAGTGTGCTGGTTAAAAGCAGCTTCATTCTCTAGAGAAGGCACTGAGTTCTAGTTGCCAGACTGACAGCAATGAGCATCTGTGAGCATGCAAAGCATGGAAGTACGTAGGATCATGTTCTTGCATGTAATTAGTGTAGTTTCTATATACTGAGAATGTTAGAAATGGTTTGGGTTTTTAAATTACTTTGTTTTTTAGTTTGGGGTAGTGCCACAGAGTGGTTACTGAGATTCCTGCACCTTTTTCTCCGTTCTCCTGTAGTTTCTAAGTGTGTCTCAGTTGTATGTGACTTGGTTTTACAGCTTGTGCCATCATCTCCTATCCGTATTCCAAGCAGCCGGCTTCATCAAATTAAACAGGTAAGCACAGATTCTAATTTTATTTTTAATTTTAAATATCTTCAGAGGGGGTTGTTCTGGTTTGTTATGTTTTGTTTTGTTTTCAGTTAATATGTAATGTCCTTCAAATAGCTAGAGATTTTGCTTTGAAACTGTAGTATGGAGTCTGCTGCAGTCGGTCACTTCAAGGTGTTTTCAAAAAGAAAGGCTGTGTCTTGTCTACAGAGTTTTACATTTCATAAAGTAGAAGACCTAGCGAGAAGAAGATTGGAGAGGAAAGAGCAATCTTAAAATGGACATTTTACAAAGGAAACCCTTAATGTAAACCCTTAGGATAAAGTTTAACCAAGTTTTTGGCAGTAGCGCCAGCATAAATATTCAGGGCCAATAACAAAGTGTTCAGTAACTTGTGTTGGCACAAGACTTTTTTGCAGCCAGCGAATGAACTGGATAAGGAAACACTCTGGCTAAAAAATAGCTTGGACTCTTCTGGCTGGGTTATTTTTCATCTGTATAATTTTCTTATCCAGATCACTGGACTTGTGCTGTCGCAGCATGAGTGCAGGGGGAAGGGCAGGAGAGCAAACACTTGGGAAGGGAGGGGGCGTGTGACAAATATCTGAGCTGGCTCAAGTAGCACCACAGCAGACAACAGACCACAGTGTAAAGACTCAGGTTTTAAAATCAACAAGCTCTGACACCCATGACTCCTCCATTTTATATGTTGACTTTTTGACAGTAGAATGTTTATAAAATTGGTTTGAAGATGCCTTTTTTTTAGCTTGCTAGTTTTCAATGGATGAAAAATTAAGACAATTTGATGCTGTGGCCAGCATTGTGAGGGTATGATGTCTGAAGTGATAGAAGGCACTTCTGCTTTCCACCTCAGATATTTAAGGTGCATACATAGTAATCCTGAAAAATACAAAACAAAACTGATTGCTTTCATTATGTAAATAATTTACTGGCTTAAAGAGATTGAAGCAGGCAGGTCAGCTGTAGAGCTGTTTTTATCAACATTAAAAAGCTTAGAGTTCATATGTAAATGTGAGAGCAAGGGAATGAACTACTGTGGCTCTGCTGTATTACATGAATTAAAGTCTACTGCATTGCAAAGGAAATGCTGACAGTCTACTTAGTTACTAGTACATAGAACAAGGTAAGGATCCAGTCATGCATTTGAAGGATTATCTGTACTAGTTTCAAGTATGTGTATTTTCTGATATACTAGACTGCATAGTCTAGCATATGCAGAATTTTTGGTTCATCTTATCATTGTTCAGTTTTGTAACTACATCTTGGATAGTAATGAAAATTTAAAAAGTTGCTTGAGAGGCAACCAACTCCCATAAGCACTTCTTATGTGATGGTGTCTCTTGCTACATCTCTTTCCTGTCCTCTCCCCCGCACTCCTTTTCGTGTAGTGTGAGAGCTTAGGGTTATTGTTGCTTAACCAAGTTCAATTACATTTTCTTGTACACCAAAGTAAAATGAAACTAGAGCTCTTCTGATTTGTTGTAGCAAAGCTTTTTTTTGGTCTTAATTTTTCATCTGCTAATATTTTAGGAAGAAGGAATGAATTTGATGAACAGAGAAACAGTACATGAAAGGTAGGCATTAAGGCAAGCTAGAGTACTTAATGCAGTCTTCCGTGGGTCTGGGACAATACATTTCTTTTCTTCTTTATAGAGAAGTGCAAGTAGCAATGCAGATGAGCCACTCATGGGAGGAGAGCTTGAGCCTGGTAATGAATTCATGCTTTAATTTGTGTTTCTGTTGTCAGTATCAGGATACTAGAGACTCTCTCATGTCAACATTCTCTTTTATAGTTTGACCTGCAGTTACGGTGTTAGTGTATCACTGCTTTTGATCAGCAGTTTTTCACCCTAACAAGGCATAGAATTATCAATTGTTGGAGGATACATGTGGGTTCCTCGGGCTGGTACGTCGAAAGAAAATTGCATGGATGTCTGCGTGTTAAAATTTTCTTCTATGTTCTGATACTTACCAAGTAATATTTAAAGCTTTTTTTTGTTATTGTTAAGCTTAAACTCACAAATGACTACCTAAAAATTATGAATGTCATGGAGGATAACTTTTGAATCTTATTCAATTCTAGACCAATCAGTCCTTTTCATGTTATGGTACTTGCTCATAAGATTAATTCTATGTACAATTTACAGAGCGACAATGATTTTGAAAAATCATCATCACCAAAGCAAGTAGACTTTGTCCCTGTTTCTCCAGCTCCTTCACCTACCCGAGGAATAGGGAAGGTGAGAAAAATGTGGCAATAATGGTTTTATCTTGAGCAGTGCAAAATAAATTCAGCTGAATTAATAGCAAAAGATTAAGCCACCTGCTCCTTTCTACCTTAACTGCAAACAAGAAACTAGAGGGTAAACAAAAGAAACCGAAAACCCCAAACCAGAAAATACCAGCTGGCAGTTGCACATCTTGTGGACGTGCATTTCTGTGGGGTGGTCAGCTGTTAATCTGTGGTTAATAAACCTTATTCTTTATCTGCCTTGCTCTTAGAATGAGAGGAAGGGGCATACATTCTTATTTTATAAACCATAGTCTGTTTAACCAGACTATGGTGAAATAAATCCTTGTCAACTTTCATGTATTCTGCATGAAAATGGAATCTGTCCAATTATTTTTTCCTCAGTAAGAAAAAGCGGTATCTCAGTATACCCAACCGCGTTGACCGGTGGCATAAATTGGTAGTGGGTGTCTTATTTACCTGTGAGAAAGTTTTTGTTAACATATGGATGTGCTACAGTATTTATAGGTAAATAATGCAAACTGTTTTGCTCTCAGCAATGTTTCTCACCATCTTTGCAAAGTTTGGTGAGCAGCAGTGGGTTACCTCCAAGTCCTAGCCCAAGTCCAACAAGGCGATTTTCAAGGTGAGTACCAGATCAGATCAATAACAGAAAATTGGCAAAGCTTGTTCACGGTAGGCTTGGAAATACCAGAATTTGTTATATGCATAATTGACTTCTGATCACAAATATAACTTTATATATGCATGTAAACTTTGGCTTTTACAATGCTCTAAAATATTTGTTAAAACCCTCATGTTGAAACATCAGGGGGGTGGGCTGCCCTGTGGCATCTGTCTTCTCAGTGTAATCTCTGTATTGCTCTTAATGAGATCTAAACTAATTGAATTGAATCCTAAGGGTGGGAGGAAGGACTTATTTTGGATAAGCTGTTTTAATGCCTATTTTCTTAGTGTTTTCCACTTTGTATGTTATCTGAATATATTGTGATTTTTTTTTTTTTACATTTAAGGCTTCCTTTATTAATGGTGATATCAGTATAGCGTATGCCTTCTTTTAGCAGGAGAAGCCAGAGTCCAATTAACTGCATTCGACCAAGTGTTCTCGGATCAATAAAAAGAAAAGGTACAGTATTTGGATTTGGCTAATATGCCAACTTGTTTATTTTATAATAATTCATATAGCTTTCTTCATAATTCTGTTCAATTGGCTGTTACTTCAAAGAGTGACTAGAAATAGAGGGTATTACAGGTAACCAAAGAAATTGAACTGTTTGTAAAACAGAAATTGATAAATTTGTTTTTACTGTTCCATAAAACACACAGTTTTTCTGTTCTAATGCCTCTCCATTGCTGTGGTCATATAGATCTGATAGCAAATACATGTAACCTGCTTAACAAAACAAAAAAAAATACAACTATTGGTATATTTGACAAACACAAAATGTTGAAAGCCCTGGCTAAATGAAGCACATAGGTACTGTAGATTTTAAAATTGCTTTTCAAAACCAAAAAGTGATGTGCAGAGACCTGGTAAGCACCTTACAGCTTTATTGGGAAATCTATCTTCCTACATTTTTCTTCAAGTTTAACCTCTAGTTATTTTATTGCATTTGTGTTTATATCTTCCTGCTTCACTTTTGTAATAGAACACTTCTGGCTCTGAGACAGCTTTTGAAATACTTTTATGTGAGTTCTGTCATAGCCTGTTTAAGCATATATCTATCCTCTCTTCTTCCAGTGTATTTGGAAATCAAAGTCAATATGTGAGTTCAGTGATAATCCTAGACCTTGTTTTTATTGATTGCAAGAGGGAAACAAACTCTCCTTATTCTCAGCTTCTCTGCTCTGGTGGAGCTGAATCAACTGAAACAAAACGATTATTCTTTGCTACCGAAGAATAAATATCCGATGTCTAAACCTCAGTTCGTAACTCACTAAACTTTCTTGAAGCTTAGACTAAAATGTTTCTGAGAAATAGTCTATAAAATTTCAGCATCAAACTTCTGGCTTATGTCTAAAATAATCTGTTGCAACATGTTTGAACCTCTATTCTGTTTGCTCTGTAGAAGTAGGTTTTAATTTAAAGTAGGTTTTAGTTTAAATGAGTAGTAATTGTCTGTCACTCCTTATCTCTTACCAAAGGTGTAACAGAGATGGAAGATCATCCAAAAAGATTATTCCAAGGATCCACCAACATGCTCACCCCTGAAGCGTCACATCAGGCGGACCTTGGGGGATGGTAAATGCTGTGCTGTTCATTGTGTTGGTTTTGCCAGAACCGCTACAAGTGTTTTTTCATCTAGTAATGGTTGTGCTTTGAAGCTGCTTTTTAAAGATTATTAATACAGACATCCTGTAATTTTGAAGGACTGAAATTATCACAGTAAACAGGCAGTAATATTCACTACAGTTTTACAGCTTCTAGAACTGACTGTTAACATGCTTCACATACATGGGCATTGAGCATGTTTAGGAAAAGATACCTCATGGCTGGCAATTTTTACTCTACTTTCAAGTTGCAGTCAAATGTACCTGCTGGTGCTTGTGGGTGGATTGGAGGTTTTTTCCTTCTTGTTTTGCCCTTGCCCTTAGTCACACAGGAAAATTTGTCTGTCTGACCCTCCCTGCTGGAAGGAGATAAAAAGTACTATGTAAAATATCATTACGACTTGAAATAGCAAGGGATTTTGATTTAGTATTTTAGTCAAGAGGTTAATAGTACTCAGGGTGTGCCCACACAGCTATCAAGACAGGATATGTTTGTCCTTTTTGCCTCTCAGCTAATGCACACAGCTGTGCACAAGTGCTGAGCCCATTTGAGTGGCAATAATAAAACATGTTTTAAAGGTACTGTAAAAACACTCCTTTTTTGGACACCCTTTTCATAGTAGGTGTAGCAGTGCAGGTTCAGTTGCTGCACCTTGATTTGGGAGATGGTGATTTTTAAAAACACTTTGCTATCACTGATGACAGATCACCTATAGTTACAGTGTTGTGTCCTGTGAAATACAGAGTGAATGGTAAAACTGAAATATGAACAGTTTACCATCAGCTCTCCTGACAGAAGAGACCTCTGGATATTTTTAGCCTGGGACCTTGTAGATGTTGGGGTCAAGTCTTGCAATGAATTTCTCTGCCTGACGCTCCTCATTTCTGGTGGGGAGAAGGAGGGAATTGCCAGAATGTGATCTGTTTGTTTGGAAGTAGTTACAGATTTATTTCAAATCATAGGGCTTACTGTTCCTTCAACGTTGTACATTTGTTTTCCAAATGGCATTGTAATGATTGACAGCTAGTACTAGAAACATGCCAGAAAGAGTCCCTCACTTCTTATATCTTGATGTTATTGTTTTCAGTCTCTCGTCACACGCTCTCGATGACAACAGAAGCAGCGCAGGCTCTTCCTGTGACTCACCAGCTGAAGTCGGCACCAACACAGACTCTCCCGTCTCGCTCCCTGACTCCAGATCTTTTTTACCAGTAGATCTTACGGCTAAGTTACCTATTAATTGAAGAGAAGTCTGTGAATGGACACCAAGAAACAGGCTGGTTAATCAATAAGACTTTCTGTTGTGTGTAACTGATTCTGTTCCTCATAGGAACTTCCAGAAATGTCATTATTTCTAGAAAACTTCCAGAATAGTTCCTTGAGGAGGAATTAGCGTTTCTAGTGATTTGTATGACATTTACTAAAATACAATAAGCATTTGAATTGCAAACATATTTGATGCTAACATGAGTAAGCAAGCTGTTGATTTACAATGGATGTCGTCTTGTTGGCCGTACGTTACAAATGCCGTGTGCACATTCCGCTTGTGGAAGACTTGGCTTTCCATCGGCCAACAGGCAGCGTCTTCACTAGTATCAAGTGATGCTTATGAAGTAACAGATAATTTTCACGTTTGTCTTCAGTCTGAAACCAATGAAGCAGCTTACTAATTTGGCTTTATTCCCTGGGTATTAGATATTTATATTTTTGATTCTTCATATGAAAGCGGGAATATGGGGGAGGGGGATTGATTCTTGTGTTCTGTTATCTATTATGATTGGCCGTTAATTCTGTGTTCTAATAGATGTCAAAAGAACAAATTGGTGAATTGTCAGCTTGAATTTATATGTTGGATTTTATTTATGATCATGACTGCTGTTCTGACCAAATCCAAATTAGGTGTGGAACATTCTTCTGGGGTTTTGTAGTGTTGTGTTGGTTTTTTTCCTTCCCCATTTAGGTGACATATTAGAGTGGTAGATGCTCTATTAAAGGTGTTTTAATAGGAAAAATAGTAATAATGTTTGGAATAAAACATTAAATCATCAGATTTTCGTATTTAGGAATTCAGAAATGCATTCCTTTAACAGACAGTATTTGTCCTCATATATGACTTTTGTTGGATAAATACAGCAAGGAATCTTGAATGCATTTTTACAGGCTGAGGCGATCAGACGCTTAATCTGTGTCTAATCTCATGGCATCACTTCCTCAAACAATGGCATCAAGTTATTTCTGTTGTTGAAAACTGGAGATGCTATTGGAAGCCTGGAATTTGGTAATCTGAGATGTTTCGGGATTCTTGTACTATATTTGCGAAGGCAGAGGGTTGAGGCACGCTGATCTCAACCTTGAAATTCCCCAAATAGGAAAAATCTACAAACCCCACCATAGCAGCTGTTCCAGATTTTCCAGTGGCAACCTCGTTTTGGTCGTTGGCTCCTGTTACGTGGTTGAACTTCCCCAGCTGGGTCCCCATTTGTACGTGTGTATGCGTCTGTACTATGTGGTTTCAAGCCTTCTCTTCAGAGACGTTAATGTTTTTATTTCAAACACTAAGTCTTTGTAAAGTGTAATAAAGTGAGAAAAGTATAGAGACTTCCTCAAGTAGGAGAAAAGCCCACTCTGAACTGTGCTGTGAAAGAACCACTTGGATGAAGCTCTAAATGACAGCACCCATCAAAAGTAGAAATGGATGATTTGGAGTGCGACCTGGCGACCTGAGGGCCAACGACCCGTTTCCATATGTCCTTACTGTAAAAAGAAAATAGAATCTATTTAATAGTTTTGCTCAGTTCAAGAAAGATATGACATGGTTTACCTTGGATTTAATTCCTCTTAAATTATTGTAATAGTCACCTTCCTGATTGCAGTTCCTTTTTTGAAAACAACCAACCAAAACAAGCAAACAAAACTCACAAAGACTTCAGACTGCCCTTCGTTCCTGCCGCAGATGGACAAGCTCATGTTTAATGTCTGTTTGCTCTCTGTCTACCATGGCATAGTTTCATTCTGCAGTTTCAGGTATGTGCCAAAGAGTTGCTGTGCATTCACTCTTTTGTGGTGAGGGCAAGACTTAGTTTTCTTAAATCTTGCTTGTTTCTTAAGAATGAACCTCCTGGTGTCTCTTCCAGTCTTTTTTTTTTAAAGATGCATCAGTAGAGGGGTTTAATAGTTGTGTGTGGGTCAACTTGTATCTTTTCTGTTGAATATTTATGCTGTCTTTCAAAGAAGTGCCAATAAATGGAAAAATAACTGTTTTGCTGATTCTGCACTTTGTAAGAGAGGTAACCATATGCTTGTTTTCATCTGTGATTAAATGTTTTTATTTTTAAATCAGAATATCTATTGCAAGCCAGTCTAGTTTACATTTAAGTTGGCCTTAAAATCTGCAGCAGACTTTTGTGTTTTCCTCGCGCAATGCTATCGTAAAGTTCTGTGACAACTCTAGGAAAACCGAAGAATAAAACCAAACATTTTCAAAGTACTTTAACAGCTACACGTGTCCCTGGTTTATACGTAGAGGAAGTCCTGGTGAAATAGTTTGGAAGACAGAAGGTACAGCTGGTGGGTGGACAGTACTGAGGCTCGTGCCTCTTGGGAGCAGAGTGGGGGTCTTGTCCTGATAGTGCAATTAATGCTGTTGGAGGAGAGAGAAATAGTTCTGTATCTGCAGTCGTTCCTTTCCTGCTTTTGCAAAATGGAAATTACTTTAACCTTGTGGAAGAAGGCATCTCAGTTTGTTGTCTGTTCGTGTCATCAAGAAGCTGCACCCCGGAGTCAGGAGACTTGTGTAGGTTTTTTCCACTGAAATGAAAGATTAAATTTTGGAACAAAATCATCCTGCAAAATATGTATCTGGATTCGGGGAATTATGGTGTTACGCAATGTTGTGTAATCAACCCTGTGCTCACGTAGTAACTTGTGCTGTTAGTACTACGGCTGTTTTACTAATTCACCATTTACTCATGAGCAATGAATACCGAAGCTTTGCTTGATAAAGCGTTGTGGTTACAGGACGATTGCGTGTGACGTTCCTTAACTGGTCAGAGGTTATATCACAAGTGTCTGTGCCTTTATCTTCCTCCAAGACGAAATGGGCAGCTTTCTTGTCTCAGGTCATATTGGAAGTATTACTGTCATATATATAGATATTTAAAAGTATATAAATATATTATTATATGTAAACTGTTTTTTAGATTCTGCAGCTCTTTGGAAGCATACAGCTGTTTCTCTGGGCTTCTGCCACTCCTCTGGCCGGGCACCCTTCCGAAGTCGTGCTTGTGATCAGCGCTTGATTGCTCTGGTTGAAAACTATCCCGCAGGGTTTGTTGGCAGTTAAATCGGGTTTGGGCCAAGGTGGCTTCCTTGATAGCTGATAGGTGTTTTTCTTCCTTCCACCTTCTCCAGAATGACATAGTTTCTGAGGGAACATGGATAACCGTGCCAGCGCTCAGGGGGACTGTATTTTTGGAATGAGTGCTTCAGTGGTTCCTGCACTGAGCACAGGAATAGACACTTCACGCTAGAAGAGAGGAACAAATGCCAGGAAAAACAAGCTGGTGCATCAGCCAGCGTCACTCGCTGGGCTCTCTGCTGTGCTGCCAGCGAGCCCTCAGCGGTGGCCCACGGTCCTCCTGAGATTAATCCCAAATTTGTTCTTTTCACCTTTCTTCAGAAAACTTGAGTGTAAATGGTCACCAGCTTGTACAAACAAAACGGATCTCCAAAGTCTGGTATTGGTGGGACTAGGACAATTCCGTTTCTAAGTGTTTATGTTGGTTCTAACATTAGTGCTGCACTGCGAGTCCATCCCTGCTGTGCTGAGGTGACTCCGGGCAGGTGTGACCTCTGGAGCCCCATCAGCCTCCAGCTCGGGAACAGCTTGTGCATTTCTTAGTAGTAGTCGCTTCAGGAATGTTCACTTTATGCTGTTGTGTTCTTGCATATGTTGGAGTCGTAACTCATTTACTGAAAATAGAGAGCGTCAGGAGTCATAATTAAAATGTGTGAGCTCTTCGTATCCTGTTTTAAGCAATGTTTCTCATCACCAACTGGCAGATGGAGTTTAAGTTGATCCCTCTTCTCCTGGAAGCACCAAGTTAAAATATTTGTAAATGTAACTGAATATTTGCAGCTACAGTACCATAATTAAAACCTTACCAATCCAAAGCACTTGGCTTGCCAGAGGCCTTCCCAGTAACTGGATGCAAAAATTGTCACCCTGCATTTTTTTATTTGGTGTCTGTTTCTGAAGGGTGTACCTCGGATGACTGGTTGTCTCTGTTTCTGAAGGGTGTACCTTGGATGACTGGTTGTGTCTGTTTCCGAAGGGTGTACTGGTTGGTTTACCTGCAGCAAGAGAGTCTTCCCACTTGTATTTATTTGTGAGCATCCCTGTGTGATAAACTGGGGCCCAGCGGGGGGGCAGCCGAGGTCCTGCTCAGGAGATGCTTTTCCCCTGTCGCGGGGGCTCCAAGCAGACACCTCCCCTTCTGCTGAAAAACCCCGCGTACATGTACACACTGGAAGGGAGAGATTGCTTCCCCTCTTGGGGCTTTGTGGTAGAAGCATGAGAGAGGAGCGGGGAAAAGTAAACAACTGAAGGAGAATAACCTCGTTTGACTTCTAGTAGCTGGCTGGGAAGCTGAAATTTCAGAGCAGGGAGGAGTTGAGTGCGTTCAAACCAAAACCAAACATGGCCCTGACATGCTGGATCCCCAGCGTGTCTCGAGGAACGGGTGAGACTTCCCCGTTCCTGTGAAGATTCCTCAGACAAATCTGGCATTGATCAAATTTAAAATTCTTCTGATAGTTTAGTTTCTTCTTTTACTTTCTTTGCAAGAGCCTTGTAAATGCTTGTTATTCAAGATTTCTTTCTGTGATTAATAATTGTGTGTAAATGTTTAGCGTTTGCTGCATGTCAGCTTGGGTAGGAGGAGCTGCCCGAGCTGGAGCATTTTTTGCTGAAGGTGTAAATCTTTGGTTCTCATTATTAGTTTTTCCCCTTATGTGGAGAAAAATCAAAACCACAATATACATATCACGTGTTGGTTTTTGTGGCACAGAAGCAGCGTACTGTGGTGTCTTTCAAGCCAGTTTAATTGGGGCTGTGTGGCACTGAAACCACTGCAAGGGGCTTCCTGCTAAAAATACATCAAGATCCGTTCATTTTAAGTGCATTCCCTTCAGCAGTCGGTTTGGATTTTGCAGATTCCTGAGGGAAAGGCGCTAATGGGTTCCGTGCTGATGGAACACGGGGTTCCAGAGCCTCACTGCAGAGTTTTATTTGTCTCCTGTTGGTGGTTTCTTGTTTGTCAAAGTATATCCTCATCTAGTGCTGTAATGTTCATACCTCAGCTGCCTTGAGTATCTGCAGTTTCCTAGAGAGGAATGTTCTCATTTTTGTTATTGTAAATTGCATGTTGTTGTTGTAAATTGTATTGGGTTTTTAACTGGAAACATGGCTTTAAGTTCCGTTACAGCTTCTTGGTTCTTTTATTCCGTGTCTCTGATATGTATTTTATCAGTCATCTTTGATCCTTCTCGGTGTCTCCTGTTCTGCTGGGATCGGGATGGCTGCGTGTCGGTGTCGGGTTGATGTTCCTCGCAGAGGTGTGACAGGAGCGCGTCACTCAGGTGAGCCTTTCACCAGCCTCCTTCCTCATCCATTGCCGTGATTGTGCTGCTGTAATCGTGGTTGTGCTCTTGCTTCAATTATCCCTTTGAGTCTCTGCTGCTTCCAAGCCCAGTGTGTGTTTCTTTGCATAATTCCACATTATATTGTCAGCATGGTTACAGAGCTCTGCAGATTTTCAAGAGCTGATATGCGTTAGCTCCAGTTGATTTTCTAAAGCAAACGGCTAATTAGCTTACAGCAGAGAGCTTCTGCAAGGGGTGCTCTACAGAAGACAAAAAGACAAAAAAGTGAGTGTTCCCCTGTACTTGGCTTTAGTTGTTACACTTGTGTTGCCTCCCTGTGTTCATACCTCCAGTACTTATTGTTTGAGGATACACAGGTTCTTTAGACTCTGTTCATTTATATCACAGTATGTTTGGGATTGGAAGGGACCTCAAAAGATCATCCAGTCCAATCCCCCTGCTGGAGCAGGAACGCCCAGGTGAGGTCGCACAGGAACGTGTCCAGGCGGGTTTGAATGTCTCCAGAGAAGGAGACTCCACAACCTCTCTGGGCAGCCTGTTCCAGTGCTCTGTCACCCTTACTGAGAAGAAGTTTTTTCTCAAATTTAAGTGGAACATCTTTAAATGGCTCTTGCTAGACTGTGTAGCGATGGTTTCCCAGTCTTCACTGGCTCACATGGAGCTGTACTAAGCAAGTGATGCCACCACTAAGCTGTTTAAGGGCGAGCAGTGACTTACATCTGACAGCACCCTTGGTTATCTTGCTGGGACCCGTTCTGGGAAACGTCAGCAGTAGCTCAGCGCTTCCCGTCACAGAGACGGGTTCTGTGTCCAGGTGGGTTCCAGACGAGGCTGCTCAGCCTGCTCTCCAGTCTTGGGGACTCCATGAGCTGCGCTGCGAGCTGAGGACATGAAAGTCCCCGGAGCTCTGAAAGAGTCACACTGGCTCTGTTGTCACTTTAAGTGTTCTGTGATTCGCTCCTTTAGAGAAAATAGGGACATCTGAGGATTTGCTGGTCCAGAGAAGATCATCTACCCAATCTACCCAGCCTGTAGCTCGGAGGAGTGACGCTGACAGTGTGATCTCAGCAGCACTCTGGGCTCCTGCAGCCAGCGCTGCTGGTTTGACATCGGTGCCACAGCAAGTGCTGCGTGAACAAGATGGTTGTTTCTGCTGGGTGATTTTAAAGCCGTCCTCACTGTCTGCTCAAAATACTTTTCCATTTCAAGGAAATGACTCTTTTGTTTGTGTTACGAGTCAGGAATGGGAAATGACGTGAACTCTTAACTGTTTTTCCTGGTGCTTTTGAAAGGAGACATATTCACTGCTTCAGGTCTTATTTCCAAAGGCATTCAGTGTTTTCCATAACTCTGTTGTACTAGAGGTGTGTGCATGCATCTATATATATGCAAATATATATATATATGCAGCAGAAGATATCTTCTAAACCTTGTGTATCCACTGCTAAAAGGTTACTCATCTCTCCCTGTGACCATGCTGTACCATGGGGGATACATTCCCCCTCACGGTACGGAGCTGAAACTGTCCTCAGGTCTTGTTTTCCCAACACTGAAACAAATCTGGGATTATACAGTGTGCTGTAATTTCCCTGAAGTAGCAAGAAGTCAAAATTCACGCTTGTCAGGCTTATTTTACGCAAGCGCCACTTTTATCTGCGTCTGCCGAGTTACACCGTGCGTTCAATCTTTATCTGTGTAGTGCTCCCTGCTTGCCCTCGAAAAAGAAATGGTCCAATGTTACATTCTTTTTAGTTGCTGCTGATAACTTTTTGTTACCAATTTCTTTGGCCAAGGTGTTTTTCTAAACCAATCACTTCCCTTTAAATTCCTTGGAAACCAACACCAGGTCTGTGTCCCGTCATCTCCCTTCCCAAAGCTGCAGCCCTGAGGTGCCCGCAGGGCTCAGGCTTTGCTTATAGTGACTGGGAATTCCTGCAAAACACAGTCCTGGCCCGGGACTGGAACTCCGCAATATGGAGAAAAAAGGTGTTGTGCCTTTTGGTTTTTTTAATCAATCAGCTTGGGTACAATAAAACATATACCTTAATACAGAACAGCCAGGCTAATGAACCTGCCATGCGGTACGTCTCCCTTACTTGCATTTGATTCCCTCACGAAGAGGCAGGTTACAGCACCTCATGAACGTCAGAATCAACAGGGTGGGTACTAAGGCATGAAGCTCCACAGCAGCAGGAGACCCCGCCACCCCAGCGCCACGTCCGGCCTGTGCTTAAATGAACGTCTTGTTTGACTTCATCACCTGGTGCTGATAGATGACAGAATCTCAGTTCTTCTGAGAATCAAGCTAAAGTAACATTTTATTTCCCTTTAAAGACTTATTGTATTATAGATAAGAAAAAATGTACAGTGATTAACAACTTCAACATTTCTCTTGTTTTTTTAAGCAACCCTGTTATCTGCATGGTTTCTGTGTACTTCCATGCATAAGCACAAGAGTGACCCATAACATGCAGGGGGAAAAGTACATTTAATTTCCAAAATTATTATTTTTTTAATACATATATCACATAGACTTCTCATAAACAAAGATTTGTGTGTATGAGTCAAATGCAGGAACAGTGGCCCTTCAGAAGAAATATTTTTAAACTTAACACCTCAACAATGAAATGTCAAATGAAGGGAAATCCTCATTACATGAGACAGGGTAAATTACCCAGAATATAAAACTGGAATTGGAGCAGTAGTTTCTGATACAAAAGAAATCCCCTCGCAGCTGTGGGGGAATGGGGTGCTGTAGACAAACACCTTTGTTGCTATACTTAGTTTGGTTTCTAAAATAGAAAAAGCACAGAATTTTGTATTAGCGTGCAGTGTGATTTCAACTGCTGTTAATAATGTTCACGTTATCACGTGCAGCCCTCAGAAGTGAAAGGATTTGATTCCAGAACTTGTTTTTATTGTTGACAATTGCAATACAAAATGGCTGCTGCGGAAATTCTTTCCCCAGGTAAGAAAATGAGCACTCAGGGATACATTGGTAATGAGGAATTTGAGAATTACATCTTCACCTAAAATGCAGGGTTGATTTCGTAGCTTCACTGATGGGATTTTTCCATTTTCTTCAATGATTAATAATGACTCTCATCCTTCTGGTATGTATACAGAGGTGTTATGCACCAGCCTCAGCATGTACAACCACAAACCAAATGAACGTTTTACATAAGACAGTTTGCTTTTATAGTGATCACACACTGTTGTGAACATAGACTAAAGATAGCAAATGTTGCTTTAATAAGGAATTTTTACAGTAGGCGTAGATATAAAAGTTTTTCAAATTATTTTCACAGGTATCACTGAACATTTCATAGCTGTCTGTTACAGAAGCACCCAAAAGTGCTTTGAGTCTTTCGTTTATTATACATAGTTAAAATATATTACACTTCTGAAGGTATCTTAAATCACTGAACAGTTTCGCTAGCATCTTGATGAGCCAAATGGGAGTAGAAGGCAGTCCACATTCATGATGTGAATATACAGTAAGGTGTTTGACATCTTATTAACTCACTGCTCATGTTCTCAAAATAACCATGGTGATGAGACCTGAAAGACAAGAATTAAGAACTAAATGCTTTAATTTCACTGAATAAAACATTTTAAATAAAGAAAATACAGTTTACCCTATCGCAGACCAGAAAATAAGGTAAAAGTGCATAAATAATTTATATATACATTTCACTTAAATATTGGAAGTATTGGTCCAAGTTTTGATGTAGTCAAAACCCGTGTTAAGAAATGACACTGAGGTGCAGCATATCTAGTGACTAAATGTTGAAGAAAGCTATAAATACTCCAAAAAAATATTGATCTCACTACTGGAAAATCGTAACATTGAGATTTTGGCTTAGGTAAGTGTCACACTGGCACACAAGCCCCAGTTTTCACAGGGGTTGGTTTTGGGCAGTGTCAGCCCCTCCAACGCTGAATCATCAGTGGGGCAGATGAGCTGAAGGCTCCGGGACATTTTTGGTTCTGCTCTGTGCAGAATAACTGATCAAAGGCTCATTTCACACAAAGGCATGAGGCGCCCTTGTCAGCCCGCGCAGGGAGCTTTCTGCAGACTCCTTGTTGTGACCTTTAAAGGAGGAGGAAAAAAAACCTGCTCTGACAGAGGTAAAAACAATTAAAAACAGATGAAAGGAGGAAATGCGAGGCTAATAAACCTACTCACGACAAACGGAAAAGTTCATCTTCATTATGTGCCAATACAGGAGAAAGTACAAATCTGCAAGTTCTTAGCCAGGAGTTATATTGCGCAAGGCAAAGAGGCGCATGGGAAAACATCAGGTCTCCTTGAATTCCAGCCTTACATAACATCAAAATAGTAATTTATCGGTTCTTGGGCAATCTTACTTTCCTGCAGGCTCAGATGATGTTAATATTACAGCCTTTCACTGCAGAGAGCTAAAGCCTAGAGATCTCATAATGGATAAAGAACTTTCTGAGACTATTTTACTATCCTGCCACTATATACTGATTTAAATTACTCACTTTATAAAGATTTTGAAGATTGAAGCATCACAGAACAGAGTTGTAATGCTGCCCTCCATTAGATAAGCAATTTATCCATTAGAATTCTGTATTAGTTTAGAGAACCAGTACTACCAGAACTGCTGAGGGCCTTGGCGTGGAGTTTCAAAATCACAGCGCACTGACAGCAGCTCCTGGAAGGTGCTACAGGGCAGTCTGTTCCACTTGTACAGGGACATACAGGCAATGAAGAGTTTAACTCATTTCTGTAAAGCAAATACTTCTCAAATATCATAAAGCCCAGTTGGCGTGGTATTAACCTCCCTTTTCAATTAAACGCTACACAATCCAGTTTTACTTTGTTGTGGGAGAAAGTGGTTTCATCTTCTTGCTCAAGAGCAATCAACCTCCTAGATGAAGGAGAACTGCACAAAGAATCTTTTCATCAACACTAAAAACGCTGCTACCAAAGGAATTAGAGCCTGTGAGAACTTCATAGTCAATCTAGAAACAGGTTAAGTTGTTGTGAAAAGTCAAATGGTTCAATACTATAGTTGGCACCGGCAGAAACTGGAGTAATTCTCAAAACTAGAGATAAAAACAAAGCAAGGATTACTGCAAGGTGCTGATCTGAAAATACATCATCATCGGCTCAGGAAAAGCGGGACAAGTGAGTTTTCAAACCCTTTCAGCAGCCTGACTTGCATGAGCCAGTCAGTCAACTGAGTGTGCGCATTAACCATCGAGAACTTGCGTCTTTCCCCATCACTACCTCACCTCTAGCTATCAGTTTGAAGCTGCCTAGCTTGTTTCCTTTAAATCCTCATTTCTGCCAGGTAGTGGGACAGGAGAACTGAGTTTAGTGTGACTGTTCTTCAAATCTGAAATAGTCATAGAAAAATAGTCATAACAAATGAAATGTGCAACTTATCTACGCTTGCTAATTCAGGAGCAAGTTAGAAATTGGGAAGAATTGTGAATGGTAGTGATCTCTTGGGAAGGGTTTACAACAACTTATGTCTACACATTTCAACTGCTTGTCAGCGAGGCCATGAATGGAGCCTTTCAGATCAGCTCATCTGGGAAACCAAATAACATAAGAGATGTAGGTTCTGCAATAGAACACATTCCATTCAGTTTTGTTGGCAGATGACTACAGCTGGCCAGTCATCAAATAAAGGTGAAACTGACATGTACGGGCCTGTATGTAAGAAGTATGACCTAAATCTGGTCTGAAATACTTACAATAACCAGTTTACCCTGACATCAACTATGGCTGCAAGTTAAAATATAAGTGGAGATGCAAAACCAAATGTAATGAGGTGCTTTGTCTCCATCAAGTTTCCTGAAGCCACTGGCAAACACAGAAGTTTCCCAAATCTCAGAAGTTTCACGAAAACATTTATAAAATCCAAAATACTTACCTAAAACATAAGCAGCTACTAACTTCTGATTCACACTTAAATGGAGGTAGAGAGGCACCAGGGAATCCATTTCCCCCAATGTAGGTAGCATTAGTGCTGCAATACACACTATTCCTAGGAAGACTGTTAGTAAACTAGGTCCCGACGAGGCAGTTCTGTTTTCTGAAAAACAAAATGGCACAACTGTAAGGAATACCCACCCAATATAAATGTGAAATATTCTGCAAAAAATGTTTGTGGTACATTGAGGCTGCAATGCCCCGAGATTTTCTCTTCCCTTTGGAGTCTGAAGGGGGTGGAAAACAACTCCTAAACCTCCTGCATTTTGCAGGGGAGAAGGCTGCTCCCTGCTCTGATGCTGGAACTTGTTCTCACATGACTTCCCAAGCCCCTCCCTTCTGGAGGAACAGAGCCTGCCAGCAGCTATATATACACACATGCATGACAGCTGGGTGGCTCAGCAACGCTTGGGCTTTCACCATGCATCCTCACTCCATTCCTTGATTTGTTCCTTCAGTGATTAGTAATTAATGAGGAAAGAACACCTAAAGGAGCCTCACATGCAGGCAACTCTGCTTACACTTCTGGATCTAAACTTGGCTGCAGCAAGAGCACAGATTCTTGGGCAGGATGAGTTTCCCTTCCTTCTTTAGAGGACTCAAGGGCTGCACCTGCCAGAACCACTTTATGTGTCACAAATTAGTATCATTTGAAACGTACTTTAAAAAAAAACCAACACTAAGTCAACCACTCTGACAGTCCAGTATCACCAGAGCAAGGAAACACAAACTATAGATGAACCGTCCTTCATGCTCTTCCTTGTGCTGCTTTATTGTGCAGCTGGAACCTACTCAAAGGCACACTGTGTAACGTTCCTGTAAAAAGAGCTTTTAAGGCGTTAGTTGAATACCTCTAACCAAATTCTTAAGAATCATTAGAAATTGGCCAATGTTTTATCAAGTTTTGCTATCCTTAAAGTGAATAGCAATGCATGTCCTGTTTTAATTCCATAAATCTGTTATTCCCGGGTTGCAAGTTATATGCAAAGACTGTAGTTGCTCTGTTTATTGTTTTTCTGTCAGCGAGCAATATAATGTAGCTGACAAGGCTTTTAAGCAGAGAAATAGCCCTTGGATTATGACCAGAATCAGATTGTTCAGGATGGTTCAAACCCTCTGTACTGGAACAACTATCATAGTAACATTTTGTTCTGTGAGCCCAGGATCCTATAGGTTTACTTTAATTGTGTATCCTCCCCTCCTATGTATATTAAGGTTTTTTTAGTAAAAGGTGTTTCACCAGCCAACAAACTATGTAAAAAGAGTGAAACAACTTAGTTTTAACAGAAGGAACACTCTCAAGCAAGTTAATCTATTTTAAGGAATTGATTTTTGTTCTCGTCATGAAAAATAAAGCAGTGACAGAAATATTACAGTATAAATCAGTAAAAGTCAAGTCAAGAATCAGTTTATATTCAGTTCCAGTAAAACTCTTTTCTGTCTCTCCCTACCGCTTCAACTGGACTGTTCGGTTCAGGTTTTGCCCAAGCCTGTTGATTCAGCTCGTCACGTATGAAACGTGCGGAGTTTGCAGCGAGCAACTGTGCTTTTCTGTACTTGTGAGACAGACAAAGGAGATGGCGCAGACCAAGGAGCACTCCAGAAGATGTTTTGGCAATATTTCCTGCTCATCAGGAAATGGAGGATTAAGGGTTTGGAACAAACTCAGAAGGGGCATATGTTCTGAAAGAGCCCAAGGGAAAAAACAACTACCATCCTCTTGCAGATAAATTCCTATCGGCTGCAGCAGAACTTCTGCATCAGAGGAACATCAGATGTACTCCCCAAAGTATGACATGCAAACGGGGGGCAGCAAAGGGTCTTGATTAATCAAGAGAGCACAAGCAGAACAGCCATAGTCTGGGTTCCTGGGCACTGTCATCCCCCAGTGATAAATATGACAGTTTTACAGGTTAAGTAAAAAGAATTATTTAAAAATGTATTTTAGTCTAGTCTTTCTAGTCACTTCAGCTATTCATAACTGATTCAGAAGATGGGAGGGGTAGAAGATTTCAGCTACCTGGTTGACACAAAGTCTGCTCAAAAAAGACACTTTCCGCCAGGTGTTCTTTTATTCGTTTCTCCTCCTCTTCCTTTTGTTGTTGTTGTTCCTTTGCAGATGGAAGCAGAGTGGCAATAATCTCCTTTTTCCCTAGTGCTTTCCTCTGGCTCTGCTCAGACACTTGTAGACGGAACTTATCTATCACACCAAAGTAAGATGAGCGAACATCTCTGTGACGAATCACGCTGCAGAAGAAAACAACATTTTGAAACAGAGGGACTGATACAAAGCATGTCTCCTCTGGGATTACGCCCTACACACCGATGTTTCCCCTCTTTCTTCCCCACAGATGCATTGCAATAGTCCAGATCCCCATTCCCTCATGTCACTCCATGTTCTTGATAATTTGATCTTGCCTCCTCTCTCCCCTCATGTTTCCTCTGGTTCCCAAACATATCCGCTCCAATCAGCTGGCCAAAAAGAACAGTTAATTCTCTATCTCAAGCACACCTTTGCCTCAGCCTGAGACCTCACTGCCAATTTTCATGAAATATCCATTATCTGAAAGATGCCCCCTCTTTTATCAAAGTTTTTTAATGCTGGCCAATGTTTTTAAAAGGTATGGGGGGACTGGAGTGGTCAGGGAAGGAACGAAGAAAAGCAGGACCGCCAAATGCTTGGACAGCTGATGGCAAAAGTCCAGCTTTTGGGGGAAACCAGGCTCAAAGCCTTGCCTTGGTAAACCTCCTCACTGTCCAGCAACAACTCTGTTGTTCTACTGCTTTGAATAGGTTGACCAAGGCGGCTTCAACAGTAAAACAGGGGAATCGCTGTTGCATTCCTTCAAATTTTATGGCATTTCATGGGAAAAATTGTATGTGGGACCTACAAAAGGCACAGTTTTAAAATAACACTAATCAAAGACAGTACAGACCTCTGAGCAGTGGAGAGGAGAGAGGAGGCTCAACTGCCTCCTCTCTGCACTTATGATTCATTCTGAAAATACATACCTAGCACTAAAAAAGCTATAACATTTAGGTTTTGAAGTCACATCAGCTCTTATGGTTAATATGGATTTTAATTATTTTTCCAAAGTGGAAAACTCTGTTTATAAAAGGCTATTCTAAATTTCTAAGATAACAATACCTACATATAAGTGATTTGGCTTCAAGAAGGTTGCCATCTCCTGAGGGGAAAAGAATGATTCTACTCTTAGTAATACAGGATATTAGTTTTAAAACTGCTTCAGAAACCTATTTTTGTGATATGTACTAAAATTCTGCAAGAAACAATTTTTGTGTTTCAGCCTTAATTTAAAGTAACTGTATCACATCAAGGTATCTACAATCATTAACACTTATCCAGCACTTGTAACTGGTATCTAGTCTGATCAGACTATTTAACAAGGAAACAAAGTCATCCCCCAAGCTAGAAGGCTGCAGGAATGTACGCAGGTTTACGTCACTTTAGAGGCAAAATAGTGTGCTTATGACAGGCTTTCAGCAAGTTGAGTGTTGGCTGGGCAACTGCCTCCACTAAAACAAAAGGATTGTCAGGGGGAAAAAAGCCTAATTCATACAACTCTCAGCACATCAGAACAGTAGATTCAACTCTTATTCCTTCCTTTAACACTTCCTTTTAACATTTTATTTCTACTCTTAGTACCAGCGTACTACCAACCTAAACAGAATCTTTACGTAACACTGTGGTATGAGAACCTGCATCTGCTGCCAAGCAAAGAGCTGTTTTCTGCAGACCCTTATAAACAAATACATTCTCCTGTTTCTTTTTAGAGACCATTGCATAATTGGAAGCTCTGTAGAATATCTGTTTATCTGGCAAACAGCCACACTTGCATAGTACTGCTCATATCCTAGCAGTAAACACTGCCTTTAGACAGCAACCATTGGAACAGGATGGGGGTTTTCGCGGCAGAAAAAATTCCCTTGGAAACATGCATATGTCTTACTTTATTTAATAAAAGACATTTGTTTAAGATGAACCAAATGTAATCACACTTGTGTAAATGTCTGCTAAAGAGTGGAATAGCTCACTGATAAATTGCTATATTCTGACCTGTTCTGTTCCATTTCTGGGACTGTTGCCCCTGCCCACCAAAACTTTTTAGTTCCATGTTTTAATGTTCTTTTCTATTTGGTGAGTCCTTGAAATTTTCCAAATTACACCTAAGGAGAAGAGTCTATTGGAAAGAGCCGTTTCCTAAGCACAGTATTATTTACCTGACAAAAGACAGATCATTCAATAGCAGGTTAGGGGTTTGTTGTTTTGTATTTGGCCATTCGTTAGCCAGAGATTCCAGAAGGTGTTTCACAATTTGCAGATTTCTAGTCAGAAAGCTCGGTCTGCTCTTTTAGGCACCTTCATGCCTTCTTTAGCTGTATCTGTACATCAGCACAGAAATTGTATGGCAAATGAATTATGAAAAAAAAAAAAGTTGGTCTATTTTAACTTATATACCTACTCTACTTTGAATTCTAGCAGCCTGCAGATCCTATGCATTATTGCGGTCACTTAACCAGCCTTTTTATTTTCCCTGTTATTGGGTTGGAACCTGACAGGAGAAACAAGTAAAGGGGAGACAGATCTAAGAAGAAAGGTGGTTGGGGTGAAAGGCAGGTAGACCATGGGGGTCTTGCTTTTCTTGTTATTTCTAACAAAAAAAATACTCAGAGGAGGCTCATATTATTCTCACTGCTGGTTTACATACACTACAGGATGCATTTACAAGCATTTTATTTATTCCTAAAGACAAAATTAAAGAAGGAAGTATCTCCATTATTGTAATATCTCTGCCCTAGAGTGAAAGAATAGCCAAGACCAGATGGCCACAAGAATATGAGAGATTAGAAAAATTGTATATCTTTATCCAACTTAGTTTATACTATGCATGCTGTCATTTACTGTATCTTAAATAATAAAAGAAATTAGGGTAATCAAGTGTCATACATTATATATATAAAAAAATAAAACAACCAACTTTTACTTACATATCAACACAGCACTGAGGCTTCACTGCACCAGTAGGATCAACCACCGCATATTTATTTGGAGTTGTACAAAGAACTGCAACGAAAAGGACAGTAGTGGTAACAAATCATTATACACACCTCACCAACTTCATCAACAGACACACGTAAAGACAAGAGTTTGGTTTTGTCATAAATATGCTTTGTTACATGAATTATTATTGGACTGTTCAAGATCAGCAACTAACCCTTAAACAGAACTTAACCTAAGAAACCCACCTTTGAATTTTAAGGCAAACTCATAGGGGTTATATAGAGTCAACACCTGCTTGTGTGTTGACTGGTCATCTGCATAAAATATAAGTTCTGTAGGAAAAACAAAAACAGGAAGATTTCCTTCCACTAACTCTGGCTGTCTTTTTTGTTGCTGCATTGGCACTGAATCCTCCTTGCTGCTTCTTGTGTTCTTATGATTTTGTATCCTCAGAGACTTCAGTTTTTGAATCGTTTAAGAATTCCAAAGCATTTTGGCAATTCTAAAGGAAAAAAAGGGGAAAAAAAGAGAAAAGGCAAGAAGATTATTTCCATAAGTCTACACTAAACTGAAGCAGACAACAAAGGTGTAAAAATATAGAACTTGATGCTTGGCTATGAATCTACCTTAAGTTCCTTCAAAAATACGGATATAGAAAAGAAATATTTGCATCAGGTTTCCCTCTATTTAACAAACCACTATAAAATAAATGGAGAAGCACTTCTTCAGTGTATCATGAGAGCATTGGGGTTCCAATCCATGACTAAGGCTGCTTATGCTCAGTCTTTGCAACACAAACCAAACACCACCACCACCACCAAGATATCCCATCCTTGCCTCGGGACACTCGCACCTGAGAAACAAAAAAACCCACAGCAACACGAGGAAGCACAAAGACGTGAGGCAGCCGTAGTCACCAGTCAGGCAGGAATCTCCGCAGCAGTGACCTACTCGGAGCATTCCCAGATGAGGAATAACACCTCAGGTATCTGCTCATACAGGCACTGAGGTATGTCAAATCCCAGAGATTCAGAACAAAAGAATGGGGAACACCTTCACGCCTTGTTTAAACTAACCTCATGTGAGAATGGCATGGTAGTTACACGAAAAATAACTGCGATAAGGGATACCAAACAGATTAGGGATTTACTGTTTGATTAAAAAAATAAGACAGGTTTTCTACCACCACTGCCTCTAACCAAAGTATAACCATCATAATTCTCCCTCTGCCACCCCTACAGTTTTATTTTGAGTGACATTCCAGAACTAAAGCCAGAACACATGAGCCGATCAAGCAACAATCCCAAACATAATTCATAAAATAAAATTAAGGCCAGACTTCTCAGCACACATACCATTGACTTCAGACACTAGAGACAGAACAAAGTGAAACAGCTACATATCCTTTTTCCCCCCCAAGAACATCATATTTTACTATAGCTCCTATAGGTTAATTATCAAACTGAAGGTGTCCTTTGAGGCTTAACTTTATGATATAGTAGAAAACGTTAAAAGAACAAAAAGTTCCTACTGACTCATTAGCTGTACTTTCGCTTCTAATTAAGCTTTATAAAACAAAGTCCATTTCAGCTGGTCTCCAGTCTAATAAACTGATCTGGCTGCACCTTAAGAAATTTAATTTCTGAACTTTCTAGCAGCGAACAGCCCTGGCATTATGAACCATGCAAACCAAATGCTTATTCTTGCATTCTAAACATCACGATGCTCACATTTCCATGCACCAGATACATGTTTCATACTTGAAACATGACACAAGTTTAGGTGTTTACTAGAGTATATCTGTCATATCTTCAAATTTACAGGTTCTGATTCTTATTCACAAACTAAGCTTTTAATTTTTTCTTGTTGTTGTTAATAGCAAGTCATTCCTGTAGAATTTAAATTCATGGCTCTTACTGGAATGTCTTTCCCGAAGATCCAGTTTCTTTTCAGAGTGTAGGTTTGTTTCCACTTCACTGAAATGCTACTAATAATATTCTGAAAGCAAATCCCCAGTGATAGAGTTCCAAGCTGATATTCTGCTACCTAAGAAGAGTCTAGGAAAAGGAATAGCTCTGTCAGCGGCAATTTGGGTTCCAAGTGTTTCTTAGAATTTTGGTGAATCCCTTTTGTTTCAAAAGAATTAACAAACTCTGTGTTGTGGCTTAACCCCAGCCAGCAACCCACACAGCCACTTGCTCACAACCCCATGGTGGGATGGGGGAGAGAATCGGAAGAGTAAAACTTGTGGGTTGAATAAAGACAGTTTAATAGGTAAAGAAAGCAAAAGCCACAAGCAAAGCAAACTAAGGGATCCGTTCACTCCTCCCCATGGCAGGCAGGTGTGCAGCCATCCCCAGGACAGCTGGGCTCCATCGCACCTAAGGGTTACTTGGGAAGACAGAAGCCATCACTCCAAACATATGCCCTCTTCCTTTTCCTTCCCCCAGCTTTTTACTGCTGAGCATGACGTCCCATGGTGTGGAATATCCCTTTGTCAGTTGGGGTCAGTTGTCCCCGCTGCGCCCCCTGAGCCAAATCACCAGTGGGCAGTGTGAGTGGCAGAAAAGGCCTTGGCTCAGGGTAAGCACCACTCAGCGACATCAGAAACATCCCTGACTTATCAGCACTGTTTCCAGCACAAACCCAAAACACAGCCCCTAACTGGCTACTAGGGAGAAAATTATCCCAGGCACAACCAGCACGCTCTGGAATCACTTTGTCCAGCACGCATAAGCATTATTTCTCAAACGACTTTATGTACTATTGCAAAGTGACATTCATTGTTCCATTCAAATATATTAAGACTATATGAAGCACTAATGTGGAAAAACTGTCAGGAATACAAAACTTATTTTCAAACTTCTCATAGGCAAAAAAGATTATTTTTTTTCTACAAAAGCTAACTCAATACAGTAAGCATATGTGAGAATCTTTGGTTCTCATACATATCAATATTGCATACACTGCATAACAGAAATATAGGCAATCTTGGAAATTAACACAAAGGTTTCTTTCCTAATTAACATTTTAAACAACTGTATAACCAACAGCAAGCTACTGCTAGATATTTCTAAGTAAGTATATTTAATAATTTTAAAATAGTATTTATAATAACATCATTCTGATGCTCTAGGTTTTTTATTTTAACATTGCATGGGTTTCATTCTGATTCCTGGTGTCATAGCACAACTCCAATTTCTTCAGCTCAGCCAGCGGCAAGTGCTTAGGTGTTGAAAAAACACCCTAATCACATCATCAGCCGAGGTACGGATCACTAAGCTCGCTCTTCTTACGCATCTGTTGAAAATGCAGCGCGCAAACCTCCCAGGATTCCACAACTTGCAGGTGGAAAGTCACCAATATTAAAAAGGTATCTGCTCTGTTATTGCTTCCTTTTCTTATTTAGCTTGGGTGGATAACTAGTTACGGCTCAAACTGGCCAAAGCAAATCTGGCAAACCCAGGCCTCTGTCGCACATGTTTGCTGACAGAGGAGGGTCACTCCGGATATAAATTTCTGGATTTCTAAGTGAGCATCCAGCATCCTTTTTAAAATAATAATTTTGGCTTAGAAGCCACCTTGCTGGGACATCTCACCAAGTAATATCAGTAAAAGTACTTTTTTCCAAAGCCTATACATACGCTGGGGAGATATGATACTTTAACAACAGCATATAGCACCCATCAACAAGAAACTGGAAAGGCTTTTAGGAAGAAAGTCTGTATCACCAGGACTTCTCTGCACCCCTGTAAACATTCCGAATAAGGCTACGCTGGCCGCCCTTCGCACCCCAGGCAGCTCATTCCAAAGAAACTTGGCTGCTGTGCTTCTCCACTCCCAGCACAGCAGATTCTCGCCACAACCACCACATTTTGTAGTCAACAGTCACCACCTGCAGAACATATAAGTTTGCCCAAACAAATCTGTACAGAACAGAAATCTGTGGTCTCGAGGCTGTGACCTCCACTGCCCAGATGGGCTTCTCCCACTGCCACCAGTGGAATTCCCCGCTGGTGCAGGGCTCTGTCAAATGGAATGTTCGTTGCAGGACGTGGGCCAAAGTGTAACACCTGAACAATGCCAGCTTGCTTTCCACTGCTCTTTGAAGTCCAAAACAATTGGCGCTGATACTTTTTTTTTTTTTAGCACAATAAGGATCTTTCCTCCCTGAAGTTACTAAATATATACTGCTGGTGTCACAACAGCACAGATCTGCCAGTGCTTCCTTTGAAATCTCTTGCTTCATAAATTTAACTTGACAAAGAAAAACGTTAAGTGAAACTTCTCTCTCGGAAGAAATAACACCAATTGTGATTTGTTTTTACTGAACATGTATCTGCTGAAAAAATAAATCAAGTGAGGAAGTTATTTGTTCCCATTTTATCTTCCAATAGCTTCATCACCAGGGATTCCAAGTGCATTTGCTGGCTGGTGGGTTTTTTGGTTTGTTCGTTTTCCTGACAACTGCAGATAACTCTACAGAATGTCATCTGGTAAATACTATTCAGAACATAAACTCTTTACAGCCATGGTCTCCACATTCTCCTTTTAAAAATTGTCTAATTACAGCGTAGTCTATTTTTGTTCTACATGATAATCTACCCTCTAAATCTACACAATAAGCCTTTCTACACTATATACTCAATAAAAAACAATGCATTTTGAGTGTATATTTACAAAATAAGCCATAAAGTCTGCTTCAAAATTCCCTCCTGAGTCAAGCGGTGCAATTACTTTAAGCTACATGCAAATACAGCTTAAGATCTGAAGCAGATCTATTAACATTTTGCTTCTCCAAAAGTTTCTGAAGGCCTTAACATGCACTTATGCAACTCACTGTTTAAACTACCTGCAATTACCTGGGAGAGTCAGCTAACGATCCGAGCACAGACCCAGCGGACAGGATGGCTGGATTCCATTATTGCGAACTCTGTCACTGACACTCATGACCTTGAGCAAGTTAGTTAACCTCACCTCAGTTTGCTAATCTATGAAGGCACATATTCTGCAAAGTATTCAAGTAGGCGGATAGTCACGTTTAAACTGGCAGAACAACTCTGACACTTTGCAAAGCCCAGGCTAAAATATGCTACTGTTTACCTCTTTACAGGGTGATCAGACATGTAACCAGTAACTGTCTTCAGGATGCTGTAAAATGAAATAGTCTCAGAGCATTACCTGTTAGCATAGATGACTACAGCATGCATAAATCATGCTGATACTGACAGCAAAACTTATTAGGACCACATTATTTTTTTCTTTATTTTTTCAAATGCTGAAAAGGTGACAGTAACAAAAAAGTATTCAAATGCAACTAAGAGACATGCAAAAGCAGAGCAAAAGTAAATAACAGCTGTGCATTGCTTCTGATCCATTCTACTATATGGCTCAGAAGAATCCTACAGAAGACTTTCAAGGGCACACCTGCTTTAGCCCTTATTTTCTCACTTTCAGGTTGTGTTCAATGCACTGAACTGGCTGGTCTTTAAACGTGTATTGTGCTCATTAGCGCTACGTCGCTTTTTTTCCCCGTCTCAGACCAGCTTCAAACACTCGGCTCAAACACCAGATCCCACAGACCGAGGAAAATACTTTTTCCCCGGAGAACCAGGGCAAGACGGGCGTTCCGACCTCCCTCTCGGAGCGCACCTACCGAAGGCAGAGAAACAGCAATAACTGCAACACGCTTAATTGATCCTCTTTGTTCTCCGGCACGGAGCAGCAGATAAAGGCTGAGGCACCCACACTCTAACGGCCTCTCCGCAGCCCGGCCCGGTAACGCAGCCGGTCCCTCCGCCCCGGGGGCAGCTCGGAGCGCGGTCAAGCGAGCCCCGGCCCCGCGGCTGAGAGGGCCCGGCCGGGCAGGCGACGCCGCCGGGGCCTCGGAGCGCGGCCACCGCCCCGCTGCTCCCCACGGCCCGCCGAGGGGACAGGCCGCGGGCGCCAGGCCCCGCCCGGGCCGGCAGAGCGAGGGCTGCCGGGGGAGAACCCCGCGCTCCCCGCCGGCGGGGAGGGGCGGCCCGTCCCGCCAGGGCCCGTCGCTGCCCGCTCCAGGAACGGGGGTGTCCCGCCGCTCCTCCCCCCCATCCCCTCCCCCGCCGGCCCGGGGCTGTCGTGCGGCGCCCCCCGCCCCGAACTCACCGCTGGGGGCCGCTGGGTGCGGGCTCGCGCGGCGCCCCCTTTGTCCGCCGCCCCCCCCGCCTGCTCCCGTCACTGCAGGTAGCGTCGTCGCTATGGCTGCCGGGATCGCGGCGGCCTCGCTCCTTCCCTCCCTCCCGCCATGGCCGTACGTCACGGGGCCCCGCCCCCACCGAGCCCCGCCCCCACCGAGTCCCCCCCCCTGCGCCGCCATGTCGGGCAAAGGGAACGCTGGGGTGAGCGGTGTTCGGTCCTCGGCTGTCCCCGCAACCGGCTGGCCTGTCCCGGCAGGTAGCGCGGGGCCGGGCCGCCCCTCAGGGGATCGCCGGCGCCGCGTGGGGGGCGTGAGGAGCAGCAAAGCCAGGGGAGGCCCAGTGGCGGGAACCGCCGGAGGTCGCACCGGCCCGCGGCTTCTCTCCTATGGGAAGTCGGTTTTTATTAAGAACTCTTTACCTCATCTGATTGTTTCTGAGGCCTGGTCCCTTCCCGAAAGGGTTCCTGGTCCCCCTCTCTGCTCTCGTTGCCCTTGACCTTGGGGCTGCTCCGTTTCCTGGGCCCAAACCCGCTTCAGCTTCGCTTCGGCCGCGGCCCTGGAGCCCCAGCCCGGACCGGCCTGCGGTGACTGACTCGGCTGAAGGCTCAGGCTGTCTCACCTGCTCCGAATGCACAATGAAACTGGTAACAAGCAGAGTGTAGCATTCACGGTCATCTAATCACACAGTAGCACAGATTTAATAGTGTATGGTGTCTCGGTAAACTCTACCTGTTGATACTTTTGTTCTATATTCCTCTTACTGATTTTTTTTCAATTGAAATCATTGTGGACTTAAGCTTATTTTATGCAATAACTACCTTTTTTTTTTCTGACTTGGGCTTTTAAGCCCAGTATAATAATAATTAAAAAAAAAAAGTGGCAGCATAATCACCACCTAAGATCATGCCCAACTTGAAGATTATTAATGCAGCAAAATGTTTTTGTTGCAAGTCAGGTGAATAATTAAGATTTACATTAAGCCATCCAGTCAGCAGGATTGCAAAACCTTTTTCCTATTACCAGGCTTTACCCACCAGTGAAATGAAGACACTTGCATGGTGAAACAAACACAGCAGGTATTAGTATTTCACAATAACATCATGAAACAATTCAGAACAGGAAGTAACATATTTTGTCTATTTTAGATTGTGGAAGACATTAAAGAAGTTTTTAAAAACCCTTCTTTTTGTAATTTAGCCAAGATGTGTGTGTTAGCGCTCATCTTTTTCCAAATACCTCCTTCTGCAGGTCTCCTAGTTGCTAGTAGTTCATCAACAGTTTCAGTCTTATAGCCACAAATTACATAATATTACACTTTAGTTATTGTATATAGAAATAATAATCTTGTCAGAGTTTCCAAAAATGTATGCAGTGAAAACTGGTAAAATATATTTTGTTTCTTGACAGGCATCAATCAGCTCATAGAGTTTAATGCTTATGTTCAAAAATAAACTGCAGTTCTTGTTTTTAAGCAGACTATCAGACTTAAACCTTCAGGATACATTAGAAAGTTATGTTTTTACTGAGTATTAAATGTAGGATGTTTCTGATTTTGGAAATCTGTCTAAGGAGAAACGGAAGACAGAAACATGCTTCAGAAATATTAATCATAAACAGAATGATCAGATTAGAAAAGATAGAATTTTAAATGGCGGGACTTAGAAGCACATTAATTAGCCAAGCTGATATTTTCCAGTTAATCCATCTCATTTACAAAGCAAGCTCAGGATCTGTAAAAGTGGGGTTTAGGTCTCCTTTTAGAAGTTTCCCAGAATTCAACTTTGTTTTTTCTATCACACATTTAATAACATTTACATCCACTGGCCACCTGTTGACAACCAGAAATCGTGCTGGTCTCCTTCCTCTTCCACCCGCCTATTGCTGCAGCTTGTTTACAGGTTATTTGGTTATTTTAAAAGCCCTGTGTTAACTCCTTAATTCCAGTTAAGTGTGAAAACTATTGTATCCGTATGAGCAGGAGTCAGTGCTCTTCCCTCCTTGTCGCTTGTGCCTGATGCTTCAGAGCGCACAAACCCCTTGTCACTGACAATTGTGCAACAATGTGCCCTTGAGAGAGATCATGCCCCATCCCAGACATTATTAAAGGTACATATGTGCCATCGCTATTTACCCAGCACTGACACATGCAAAAATATTACAGAGCTGCTTGATAAATCCCCTGGTGCCGAGCTTTTTGGTTCAGGATGTGCGCAAAGCCTGGTTTGGCACAGTCCTGCTGCTCTCCCCTCTGCCTTGCCAGCGAGGCTCCATGCTTTAAGTGGACAAAAAAATACAGAGAAGATGTATATGAGTGTGCCCATGTGCCGTGAGCTGTGGGTAGACTGCTCATCTGCAGTGTGGGAGATGGAGACTACGGTCACGTGTGGCAGTAACCAGAATTATCTCAGATCTGTGGGAAGTTCTCTCCTTTAACATTGGGTTATTGTTTCTTTTGCTTTTTCCTTCTCAGGCTACTTTATTTTGCCTGAATAATTAATCACTTCTGGGATCAGAGGCAGATTGCGATTGCAGTCCTTGTTATGATGGTGATAGAGCAGGGAAAAGATGAGAGGAAAAAATGTGGGTGAAGAAGCCAGAAATACAGATGCAAAGGAGCAGAGACACAAGATGCAGTAGAGAATCTGCAACAAGTTTGTCAGGTCACTTTAAGTGTAATCTGAGGTGTAAAAAAATTCTGTTCCTATAGCTAATGTTTGGCTCTCTGATTTTTTACCTACCTTGGAAACCACTGCGAGTTACCTAAAAGTATTGGCTGGACTTCTGTTACATAAAATACTGCTTCCTTGCAGCACGAAACCTGAGACTGGAGACTGCTGATACAGAATGCTCCTGAATGACTCTGTCGTGGTTTTGGTTGCTGTGGTGATTATCCATCTGTTTAAATACTTTATATGGGAGATTGTCAACTCGTTTATCATGTAGAAGATTTCCTTAAGTTGTGGGAAACAGCATTATGCCAGATTCTTTTGATTTTCACACTTGATTAGCAAAAAATTCCCCTTTATCTGCCGTGGCATAAGAACATTGTGCGGTATTTAGATACAGAGGGCACAGCACTCGTGTTCTGGGTTCACTGCTAGCCCAGTCTGCCTGTAACACTAACACGTTTGACAGAGGATGACTGCGAACACTTTATGAGGGGGTCTCCTTTAATGAATCCTCAGTCTGAAGCAGTCACACAAATTGTATTTTAATGAAGTCTAATAGGAAAAGAACTAGTGTGCAGGCAGGAGAGAGCTAAACATTTTCTATATCTGAGTCTTAACTATAGCTATTAATGCATTTAATTCCTAATAGTGAATATTCTTAATGTGATCTTTTGGGGTTTTTGACAGTTGCCTACTCCATGGCACAACATGGCAGATCCTCCCTGACTTTGAAGGAACTCAGGAAATGGAGTGACGTATCTGCGTTTCCATTCACACCCATGTTGTGTTGTTTTTATCTTGTCCCTCTGTAGAAAATGATTTGAGTTTTCTTCCTGATTAATACCAAGTCATAAAAAAGTCTTCATAAAAGATTTTTTTTTTATTATAAAACAAAATACTGCATTCAAACTGCCACCTTAAAGCAGTGTACATGTTCTGAGTTACAGCAGAAACAAGAATTGCTCAGCCTAAACTGTCCAAGCTGTTCTTGTAACTTTAATTCACCAGTAAAAGTTGTTTTGTTTTGGTGTTGTGGGTTTTTTGTGTGTTTTGTTTTGTTTTGGTTTTGGTTTTATTTTGGTGGGAGACTTGCTTATGTGGCAGCTTTTCAAATTTCCCCCCCGCAAGTGGCAGCACGCTGTATTCCCGTTTTGTGTCACTAGGGACTTAAACGTAAAGCGTGTGGTTTTTTGTGTCAGAGGTTAGGCTGTTTGCTTTTATGACTAATAACTGGACCTTGAGAGCCACATATCTGAGCACCGTTGAGGAAATATCTAGACCTCTGTTAAAGTGTAATCCCTTTCAGGGCATGTCTATACAGGAGAGGAAAGGCAGCTCGGAGCTCTCTCTGCCCATGTTCCACGCTGGCTGGAGGCAAGCCAGTTCCACCCTGGAAGTCCATTAGCTCAGCTCTCTGCCTGTGGTAATGGGTCCCTGAGATGTGCCTGTGGACACGGTGAACACAGTGTGCCAGGGAGCCACGTTTGCTGCAGAACAGATAAAATGATTTTTTGCCTAAAACGCAGAGGTTTCTAAAATACAAAATGTAAACAAGGGCAGGTTTCATGCATGCTCATTCTTGATCAGTGTAAGATCTAAGAAATCATTCAAGTCCCTCTCGGGCCTTGTACGGAGTGAATTTTGCCTAAAGTATGCTCGTGTTGCGCTTCAGACAGGTAGCAGCGTCCACTTCCTTGTGCTTGGTGTCTTACAGTTCTTCAAGTGGGAGCTCCTGATGTGTGCTCTGCTCTGTGAAGCTGTATGAAAGAAGCCATAATTGAGTCTTAGACACCATGGTATTTATAATCATTTAGAAACCTCAGAGAGAGGAAACATTTAGAGTTTTAGAGACAGTCATCATCTTTATGAAGTGTAGGATCTATTTCTGCTTTGTCTGTAAGATCCTGCTGAGAATCTCCATTGTCCTGCTCGTTGGAAAGCTGCAAACCCAGCATGAGCTCTGCTTCTTGCAAGGATGTGCGCATACATCTCCTATAAATAAGCAGTTGTGGTTGTTTCATTAGACCTCTAATAACATCTCTATTTCATTTTCCTTCCAAAGATGTTTACTTCGGTGTTGACACATATTTATAACGTCATCTCAAAAGTAAGAGGCCATCTTGCCAGATTTACAGCTATTATAAAATATGATGCTATCTGCATATAAATGGACAGTAGGAGCCTTACAGACATTTCCCCTATTATTACTGCCTAAGGAAGCAATAAAAATTTAACATTTACCATTGGGAAACACCTGCAGAGATTAAATTAAAACTAGATTATATGCTTATCAGTTAAATGTTACAAAAGCAAACTCTTTTGAGATTAACATAAAAATCATTCTTATCAAAATCTTATTAAAAGCTTCACTTAATGTAACCCATTTTGCACCTCTGCTGCTCAAGCGTTCTACGTGTGCAACTTATTAAGTCTTTGTGCAGCCGTACAGAGGAGAGGCAGGGCAGCCTCGCTGACAGCTTTGCTGTCGTGTTAGCGAATGCCTATACTGATACCTGGATTTGTCTTTAAATCTGACCACAAGTTCCGTTTGTCCTTCTCCTTCTGGTCCCGGCCCCTCTCTGAAGGGCTCTCCACAGCGCACGCTGTTTCTTGAGCACGGCGTCAAGGCGTCCTCCAGGCTCCCTCATGGAATTCTGCTGGGAATCACTCTGGAACCCACTCGTCCTTCCTGCGGAACTCATTCCTTATGGCCAATAGGGCACAGACAAAGGATTTAGAAAAGGCTAGAAGTTGGGAACATTAAACTGTTGTTGCTGCTTAGCAGATGATCCTGCGCCGAGTTTGTGCAGCCTTTGGTGAACATCCTGCAGAAAAGAGAGACCTGGGAGGCAAGTGTGCCAGAATTGATCTCTGACCTGAAAATTCAAAAAGCTTCTGAATTTGGGCTTTGTTACCCCCAACAACTGGGAAGTTTACAGTGCAGATAATCTACGTGCACTGAGTTATACACCATCAGCACAGATAAAACCTGTACTGGATTTGCACACACAATAGTGGAGTTTGTTTCTCCACCTGGTATTACAGTGACTCCTTTGACTCAAGGTATTAGAAACAATCTGCCTTGGGCATATTCTGAGCTGTGTGTGGGACGGTACAACTCAGCAGCAGCCACATCCTGAATTACTTATATGGAGGCCAAAAAAACCCTTTGATTGTGGAGATCCTACTGAGTTTAGTGGATCTGGAGAGTGTAACACTAACAAGAGGTTGAGATCATTGATGAAATGATTGTAAAATAACTTGATTCATGTAGTTTACCAGAAGCCAGATTCAAAGGGGGACTAGGGTGTATCAGACCACACTTTCACAAGCATTTATCCTGAAGACAAATTTGATGTAGGCATCTCCTGGTGATTTCTTCCAACCTCATACCATCTCCTCTGTTGTGTTGGCACGGATTGTAACATTTAGTTAGGTGAATCAGAGGCATGGGGGGAATCCAACCTAAAAATCCCCAACCATTTAGGTTTATAAAACCAGACAAAATAGAGCATAGACCAGTGGTGGGGGATGCAGAGCCAAATCCTAGCTGAAGAGGGAGTAGAAATAGCTGGAGTTTGCTTTGCAGGGAATTAAAAAATGCCTGTGGAGCCATGGCTTAACATTGTAGGTAATTGCTGGCCCAGCTGATTTTCACTGAAATAGGTTAGGGAGTGTTCAAACAAGTATATCCAGATCAGAGGGGTGGTAACCTATTGCAGGGTGATGCTCACCAGCCTCTGGGCAGACTAGGGGAGGACTCTGCTGTCAACACAGCTGGATTTGGGAGGAGACACGTGTCCACAGGCAGACTCTCAGCAGTGTCACAGCCTAAACCAGTCTTGCTGTACCCCTCCCTTGCCTTCCCATGTGCCTGAAGGGGTGAGTTGTACATCAGCATTTTCATAACGAGCTTTTCTTTGAGAAGAGGTAATGGACATACCTAGTAACTTCAGCAGAAGCCATGGGTGCATCCGAATACTGGGTGTAAGCCTGCGTTCTGTCATTTTATTTGGATAAATTACAGTATTTAACTTGGAAAGGCCTGCTCGTGTCTCAGCTTTCAGGCTCTGAGCAGTGTGAATTATTGACAAGGAGATTTAAGATTTCATTTTTCAAAAATGACGCACATTTTTGTATGTACATACCTGTATCCAAGATGTAGAAACTACTTAACTGTAGCCTGAATTTTCCATAGTCGTTATGCTAAGTAATTTAGTTCTGCTGCCACTAGAGGTATAACATTCACTTGAGCAAATACCAAAGGAAACATTTAGTTGGAAGCCTTGCCCATATTAATATTTCATTTTTCAAATAATGTTTTTGATCTGGGTTTTTTTGGAGGCCTCAGCCTACTTTGCCTATTCCTGTTGGGCAGTGTTTCTTTTATTGAACTAGAGCTGACTACTCATGAGATGAAATGCCACTTTGTGATTAAAGGGTACAGAATTGAGTGCTCATTTAAACTGCATAAAAAGCTAAATTATAGTATCAGTCATCGTATCAATCATCTGTGACTGCCTCATGTGCCAGCTTGTCCCAACACATTTGTAAGTCTCATTTCACATTGCTTGTTGTTCTGGTGCAAATATACATTTATTCTGAAATGCAAATGTGACAAAATTTATTTTAAATTAATTTCCTTTTTTTGTGTGTGTGTGTGATGGCCAGCTCTCAGGTATAACCTCCTTCTTGAAACTCATGAAAACGTCAGGGTGGACAAGGATAACCATGAAGCTCCCATGGCTCAGCTTGAGCTGCAAAGCTCTTAATGGAGAGCGAGCCCCAGAACAGCCACACTGCCACGTTCTCCTTGTGGGGCTGCACCCACCTCACTCCAAAGAGACATGGGAAAAAAACCCAAACAAACTGGAAATTTCGTGATGAATGCTGGGGACAGAGATCTCTCTCACTGGTTTAGTGAAGTTTAGTTTGTTATCTCGGCTAAAATTGCAGCATTCAGGAAATAAAGGCATGATGGATAGATTGAAATGTCTGGTTTGATTTAGAATCTAATGCACTACAGTATGGTATATGCCGTATTTATAGGCACTATGCTATATGTCACCATATTGAAAAATTATTTTGAAAATACTGAAATGAGGCACCATATGCTCTCAGAATTTTTGCTTTTCCCCTAAAATGCAATTTTCACAAAATTACTGATCTCTTGAGGAATTAATTAGAGTAAAAGTGGGCTTTTGATGGGAAACATGTTTCCAGTGTGAGTGGAGCACAAATCCTCATAAAACTTCTGGTGTTGTGCAACATTTGGGTTGCTCCTTTTTCCAGCACAATGCTATAGACAACATATATACAGCACTTGGTGTATTCTTATTTTTAGTTTATTTGTACTTGTAGTAGTACTGGTAAGTTCACTAGAATCTTATTACACTCACAATAAATTTTTGACTAGGAGAAACAGTGTAGAGTTGGGATACTTTGGATTATATTAGGATAAAAGTCAATAAAGTAATATCGCTGAAATTATAGCAAGCAAGAAAAAATCAGATCCAATGAATTTATTGAAAACAACAACCGTGCTATCCGACCTTGCTTCTGCCCTATACACAGTCATTAGCAAGACTGTGTCATTTATTTACAGCTTCCCACTATTGCACACATCATCTTAGCCAGTAAATTCAATCGCAGAAGTATTTTGAGTGCAGTTCACTGGAGCAGTTGTGTTTAGAATAATGTTACCAACATGCCATCTACCAAAAATCAAGAAAATGGGTGGCACCCTTTTATGCTTGGTCCACAATTTTGATAACTCTTCCCAATGATACAGTTTAAGGTCAAGATGACCTTTATGGTTTTCACAGGTAAGGCAACAGTTACGTAGAAGGGGTGAATGAGCAACATCAAAAGAAGAAGGCTGGGATCATATAATCTGAAAACTGGAACCGCCTGCATTTATACTTTACTAATTCAGTAAGGGAGGCAGCACTGGCAGTTACTGCTCATGCCTGGAAGTGAGGAAATAGAGGTTCTGCTCTCATTTCTGCCTTGTATTCCCTGTATTGCCCTCTGTAAGGCTTTTAAGACCAGACTAGAAGTGTCATCTAATTTAAATTAAAAAGGCTGAAAGTATGTGTTTAAAAATAAATAAATAAATAAGAACTTTTAACAAATATTCAAAATTATGCGTACTGGTGAAGAAAAGGAGGCACACAGCAGTCAAGGTGTTTTTCAGTGTCAAAAGTGGTTTTGGCTCCTACAGATTTGACTTTGATTTCTCCATCAGTGAATGAGAATAAAACACACCACGTGAAGCATGTTGGATGTGAGTTAGTTTCTATGACTATTAACAGTTTGGATTAATATTTGTCACTAAACCAAAATATTGGCAAGTGCGCAAGTAATATGAAAGCGTCACTGTTCCTCAGTCTTGCTGGTTGTTTATGCTCCCCTCTTTAGTTTTTGCTGAGATACAAAAGCTTTGATTTTCACACAAAGTAATAGTTTAATCATTATTAGAGCTGCATAACGTGCCAATAACTGGAGGGTTTCACTTTGTTATGATCCTAAACCAGATCTGGGCTCTTCCAGAGAGGTTCTTCCAATCTGGCAATACTGGGATTTAACTGGGATTTAATTCTGGTCCCCTTGAGGGAGCAGCAAATAGTCCCTGGACTTTGAGGCCAGAAATTCATACTTTCTTCACTAAGTTCTCTGAAAATTGCTGTGTTTGTCCCTCCCTCCCAAGATTCAAAAGGCAGGGAAATCTGTTGGAGAAGCAGCAGGTTGGCCTTGATGCCACTGAGTTTTTGTTCAGCTGCTTTATTTGAGGCCTGCCTACTTCTGATTTTAACCATTCTACAAATACCTTCAGAACTAACAGTGGAGAGTATCTGCACAGGTAAATCTGTGGGGTTTGCTAAAGCAGTTTGTTTATAGTTTCATGGACCTTGGCAGCAGCGTTTTCAGAGGGAGGACTGAGTTTCTCTGTATGTTTGTCATCCTAGGTCTTGGTTCAGGATTTTCCCCACTATTGTCTGTTAAAATGTGCTTTATGGCCTGTGTGACACAGTGGCTGATGCTGAAATCCTCCAATGTTATTTTGGAAATGGAACAGAAGCAATTTCCAGCCCATGTCGCAGGAAATTTGCATGTTCCTGTGAATAAAAATTAAGATGAAAACAGGGTGTGTGGGAAGACCTGGTTGTGACAGAAACATTCCCGGCTGCTTTCTTGGTTGGAGAGCAATCATAAAATGAGGATTTTTACCAAGCTGGTTTAGGTCCTTGTAAGTGGATTTTGGCAGGAGTCAGGACGTGGCCACTGCCAGCTGCCTTGCTGAGTTATGTGTATGTTCCATACCTCTGTAAAACTAGTAATTAGTCTACGATGAGAAAATAAATCTCAGTAGGAAAGAACAGTTAGCAAAACCCAAAAGTCCGTTGTCTGCAAGCAGTCCCATTTCTTAGAGGGGCTTGCCTTATTTTAATGATGGAGTGAAAAGCTCCATTTTGAGAGAAAAGACATAGTGTAGACTTTGTTTTAGGAAATTAGATAGCACTCTTTGCCTATCAACTGGGAAAAGGAGCAGCTGAATATAACGCTTGTGCACAGGCAGCCCTGTGTAGGATTTCCCAGAAAAGCTTTGAAAAATGTAAGATTATTGGTTTGCACTTTGACAAAGAGTTGCACTGACTGCAAGAGTTGCTGTGTTACAGTTGCAGCAAGAGCAGCAGTTTCCTGTGCCATCGCTGCAGCGCTGCCCTGCCTGGTTTTCTTGCCCTCCCTGCTTGCCACAGCTCCCAGTAGCCAGGGGTGCTATGGATGTGCTGAGCCTGGATCTTGGAAGCAAAGGGTCCATGGGACAACTTTCTGAGTCTTTCCAAGCGAGCTGCAGCTCTGCAAGATGGGAAGTAAGAGCCCAACTTGATAACAGATATCCTTTGTTGCTTTTGTTTTGAAAATAGTAAACGAGTAAGAAAAATATTGCGGTTGTACCTGGTACACAGCAAGGCTTTAAATTTGAGTTTACTTACCTTCGAAGCTCCCCACTTATCCCTTCTGGGACCAGAGGTTTGCAAACGTGGCTATAGGAGGGTTGCAGGGGTAATTGGTTTGCAGCCTGGGGACTGCATTTAATTAGCAAGGAATGCACAGGCCAGAGCTGCATTCCCTGTAGGAGCTGCAACCCAATCGCTACAGGTGCTGTCCTGCTCTGTCTTCAGGCCCAGGGAGGGCTCTTCATGCAGCAATGATATACGTTGCCTATAGAAAATAATATGTTTGGATATCAGAACAAAGGTGTATTTTCTGTTTATTATTTATACTGCTAGTGATGCAGGCAGTATCCTTGGATTGGGGGTCCTCCTGCCCTCTTAGTCTCATTACAGATGAATCCCTGGTTATCTAAACCTTGGTGGATTCACATTTTTTTCTGCCTGTTTGATTAACCATTTCAGTGCAGCTGGGCCTGACTCTAGACTAGCATCAGCTGCTGAGCTTACTGAGCTCCCCTGGACTTTCAAGTGATTGATACCTCTGAGAATTAAACTCAAAGTGCACCAGGTTAAACTGCCTAAAGCTAAAATACCCCCAGTCAAAGCTCATTAACTGAAATGCCTGTGTTTCACTGAAATTCTCTTTAGAAGGGCAAGGTTAGTTTTTCTTTTGTTGCTACCGTTCTGGAATGTTGTGCCTTGATACACTGAGATGTAATATATTGTTATGATTTTTAAAGTTGTTGGTTTTTTTTAAATAGTTTGATAGGTAAATAACTTCTTCAGTATTAATTCTTAAATTAAAAAAGTTAACTTATTTTTATGCTCATTTTAGTTTTATCAGGTGACTGTGGTTGCCAGGGTCGTGGTTAGGTAAGCTCCTGTTATCCTGTTACACGTATCAAAGTGTAATTTATGGTTTCAGTTTATTAGTTTACCCAGTTTGTGTAATTGTGGCTCTTGCTAAAGAACAACAGGAGCCCTATTAGAATTAGGCTTCTCTCTGTGCTTGTTTTCCTTCTGATCTACACTTGTTTCCAAGACTACTTTTCAAAGTTTGGTTGGTTGGGGTTTTTTGTGTGTTTGGTTGTTGTTTTTCCTCCCCTCCCCGACACTTTGTTTCTGTATGTCCATTCTCCTCCTATTTTCATTTCTCTCCGGTGTTCCTCAGTGTCTGAGCATCTGGGGAGGGCCAAAGGGGCTGTGAGCTCTTGGTAGGGAACTCCCAAGCGTTGGCACTGGGATACAAACTCTTGAAGGGCACAGTCTAGTATCGGGGTGTCTCTTCCCAGAAGAACCACGTTAGCAGGGGTGTCAAACAACTTAGTAACCCCCTGACTTAGTGCAAATATTCTGCTTGCCTTATAGTGTTTGTTTAATGTGCTCCAAAGGTGAGAATACCAGTGATATGGAAACTGAGCCATCAGTAGCTGATCACAGGCATTTGTGGTTGTCTCCGTTGAATTTTCCATCCTGTTTCCTTTCTTGTGAGGTCTGTGCTCAGCATGGATCACCTACCCCATCCTATTCCCTTCCCTGCTGCTTTCTCCTTCTTTTTAGATTTGCTGCTGCATGGTGAAATGAAGGAGCAGGAGGTGACGGTGTCGGGAGGGACGGGGTGCTGGGAGAGGACAGGGCTGTTGGGGGTGAGGGACGAGCAGCCGGGCCTTGGCTCAGGGATGCTGCAGCGTGTGTTGTGCAAGGCCAGAGCAGCACTGGGGTGATGAATGAGCATGTTGTGACATGGGAGAGAGCTGGCACAAACTTCTGGTTCAGTTGGATTTTCCTTGCAAACACAATGGGTTTAGCTGAATAGGGAATAGTTGAAGTTTGAAAATGCTTTTTTACTCTGTTCTGAAATTGTTTGGAAGAGAACTGGCATTATTATAGCTTGTTGTTTGTTTTTTTTTTTTTCCTAAGGCTGGGCATAATCATAATTGGAAATTCTTTCCTTTTATAAATGTTGCATATAAAATATTTTATTGCTGTTACTATTTTAGAAAATGAAGCTGAGTAACTTCTGGGTGGAGTTTCTGTTTTTTGCTTTTAGTTTGTTTTTCCTTGCTGTCTGAGGTAAATTGTTACTTTCAGTTGGCTACAGAGAGCAGTTGTTTGTTTGCCTTTCTTCTTTTTTTTTGTAGCTAGTACCAAATCATTATTGGGGACTTATGACTGAGAATGGAGGATAGCTGCATTTTCTGCCCTTTGAATATAAGATTCAAAGACTACAATTAAATTTTTCCTTGTTTTAACCTGAGATTTGCCCTTCACTAGCTACCGCAATATTGTGTCTCTGCACAATTATAAGTGTGGTTGCTGTAGGGGAAAATGGAGGGGAGGGCTGGATTGTGAAGCTCTGCCAGAAGCATCTCCTGCCCTAGGAAGCAGCCTGCTGGAAGATGGAGAATTGCTGAGCAGGAGAACACAGAGAACGTTCACTGCTCGTTACTGATGTGCAACACTGGGCCTTGTAGCTGAGCGCTGAGCAATGGGAACTGCCCGGCTGTTTCCCAGAACCGCCAGCAGCAGATGCTTAACAGTGAAGAAAAAGGCCACTTGCCGAATCATCTTCACTTGGTGTCTCCTCACAGCTTTGGGAAATCAGCTGGGTAAGGGTTTGAGCCCCAAAAGTTTCATCTAAGCTACTGTGTTTATTTGCTGTTGATCACACCGTCCCCCATCAATTTATTTAATGCCTTTAAAAATCCATTTTCTGACTGCCACAATGCAATTATGGACAGTATGAAAGAATATTTCCTTTTGGGTGTGTTTGTTTTAAACCTGCTGCTTAATGACTTTGTTGGATGCCCCCTCAGCTTTTGTACTGTAAGAGAAAGTGAACAATTATTCTGTATTTACCTTCTCCATTCAGCGTTGTATAGACTATCATTTCCCTCTACAGTCATCTTTTTTTTCCCAACCTGAAGAGCTCTTGTCTATTTAATTTCTTCTTGTAGTGAAGCTGTTCTGTATCTCAAAAGAGATAAATGTGGGCTTTTTATTACTCCTCTTCTGCTTTTTTTCCTCTCAGACAAAAGTGTCAAGCAAACCTTACACAGGAATGCCATAGTTAAAAGATTCTTCGGTGCCTCTTTGTGCCAATATAATTAGCTTTCAGCTCTTGGAAGTTGCCAAAAGCTGCTGAAAGGAAGTGAAAACTTTGGGCTTTTAACCCTCTCCAGTTTGAGGTTGCATTCATTCCCAAAACTAGGTAAGAGCACGCAGCAAGTAAACAGAAGTGTCTGGATTTGAAGTTCTCCTTTGCGGCCAAAAAACCTTCAAACTTAATACAGAGAAGTGGAGTGAGTGCAAGGAAGTGACGAAATCGAGACCCGAGCAATCAGGAAGTTCAGTAACTCAGTCTGTGTTGAGCAAGGTCAGCAGTGCTGAACAGGAACAAAGACACCAGCTCCAGTGGGAGCATGGTATTTTTCTTTACTACTTAGTCCAGAACAAGCACAATATCTTCTATTAAGTGTAAATCTTCAGAGACAGAGGAGTAAAAAGGAGAGCATGTTTTTATTTTAAATATGTGTTCCTATCTGGCATAAATACCCAGTTTGAGAGAGGCAGATGTCTTCAGATACAAGCACAAGCATCTGTGGGCAACACCTTGCTGCCCTTCCAGTCCAGCAAAGTCACGCAGCTCTTCCACCTCGTGCCCTTTTTTCCTCTCCTGTCATATTCGAGCTGACGCTTCAAGAGTCTTGCTTGCTGCTGCGTCTCAGTTCTCTGGATTTCCCATCTGGTCTGTGCTGCACTGCGCTATCAGCTCCTGCCATCTCCTTTGTTTTTATGCAACTACACAGAGAGCTGGTCTTGCAAGATGAGGTTGTGTCCCTGCCTACACTCTTCCTGGAAACTTGTTTCTTCAAAACACCTATGAGATACCTCAGGAAATGAGTCTTTGCTTCCTCTTCCTCATTGTTTATCTTAAAAAAAAAATACATATATTGAAGAATGAAAGGATCTTTGTTTTTTCTCCTGTGCACTTGCTTTTTGCTGAGTTTCCTTCTAACTTCAACAGTGCTGCTTGGGCCTTTCACGCCTCTCCTGCCTTGCTGTCTTGTTACCACCCACTCATTAGATCATGTCTGAAATTAGCTTGCGAGAGCTACAGGGCAGGATTGATTATCTTGCCTTTTTCATGAGGGCTTGGGACAGTTCTGAGTGGTTTTGAAAAAATAGTAAAACCAACAAAATAAGCCCTTGTGCAGCTGGGGAAACCAAGGTAGGAAGGTCAGGTACCCATGGAAGGTGCTGGTGAAGGTCTGTGGCAGAGCCAGCGAGAGAAAGCTCACGTGGCACCACAGCTTGAGCTCCAAGTAGATAATTCTGTCTGCTTCTGTAACTGTCCTCAATGATGAACAGTTATTGGTGTGAAATATTGGATTCCTTTGGGGTAAATATATATATATATATATTGCAAGGAATGCTTCTGGTAAAATGGAAAACTTTTATTGCACGGTGTTGTCTGTAGTAGCTTTGGGGTTTTTTGACACTTAAATAATAATAAGTGTACTGATGCTGTGAAAGAATTCAGTTTCAGTCAGGTGATGATGATTATCTGTTAAAGTGATGTCAGAAATGTTAATATTAATTCCTAAGTAATACATCAGATTTTCTGTTTGGGACCACAAACTTGATTTTAGGTACTCTGAGCACAGAGTTAACATCCCACAGTGTTTTGACCCTCAATATTCTGGAGACTGCCCCTAACTTTTTTTTTTTGAGACACAAGTTGCCATGCCAGCGGGGAGCAGCGGGTGGTCCCTTGGTGTGAAATGATGCTGAGGGATAAAAAGTGACTTGCAGAATGGAAATCGGAGACTGATGGGGTGTACGCAGGGACTGAAGCTCCCTGAGGCTCGCAGCAGGGTCTGCTCTGCTTTGGGTCAGGCACAAGCAGGATGTGGAGTGCAGGGTCAGGTCAGGTAAACTTTCTCTGAGTTCACTTTGAACTCTCTAAGGGAGAATTTCTGTTACAGGCGAGACACGTATATAGTAAAAAAAAAAAAAATCATAACTATGTCCTGTAATGAAACAGCCAAGCGTGGCTTTCCCTTTATGATGAATCCTGTTGGTTCCGAGCAGGTCCCCAGTCTACACGTGTATTCCTTGTCATAAAATAAATGCTGATATGTAATAGATGAAGCAACGTTCACTTCTCAGTTGGCAGCGCAAATCTATGTACCCTAGCCTAGGAAAATGACTTTTCCTAACCAGACCCTGTTGGCTCCAGTCTATTTAAAAATGTGTGGTTTTAGGTGTCAACTCTGGTAATGACACACTGTGTTTATGACACACTTCCTCTCAGAAACCCAGGCAGAAGGATGTAGCTTTCCTCAGAATAAGCAATTTTTTTAGTCTGTCTTTACATTTTACTTTGTAGAACATAATAAAACCCAAATCCTGCTATGTTACACATTCATTTAATTCACATTGTTGCTTTCCACATGGGTAATACTCTATTTTTTTTTTTTTTTTAATAATGCCTTTCATCCAAAGATCCCAAGCTGATTTGGCCAGATTCCCAGGTACAGCTTAGCAACACTTCGCATAAGACCAGTAAAAGGAAGTAACAGGGAATTTCACGTGGTTCTTGGCTGCCTGTCAATTCAAACGCATCTACAGGTCGGAGCATCCCCAGCCTGTGAGCCCCACGGCTGTGACTGCCTGGCACGCACATCTCCTGTCTCAGCCAGAAATCCCACTCCCGTTCCATCCTCCTCCCCCTGAGAACAAGCTCTGCTGTCTCCCAGCATTTATAAGAGAGAGATGATAAATCTTTATATGGGGAGAACTCGATGAGGCATTACAGGGTCTTGGAGCTGGGGAATCCACCCCATTAATCTGCAGTTTGATCACAAACATGCACAAAACCAGAGCACACGCTTTCAGTTTTGTATCTCCCTGCACAGGTATGTGCATGCTTTTAATTTCTCTTTCTCGTCTTCACATTTAGAGTAATTCACTTCTCCAGTCTGTTAAATTTACTAAGAGGGTTTCAGTTTCTTTTTCAGTAGCCAGAATGTTTTTCAAACTTTTATTCTGAATGTTGTCTATTCTTTGGACAGACTCTTGGACTTTGAAACCAGCTCACATATAGAAAACCTTGCCTGTCTGAAAATTTGTTCCAGCTTGGTTTGCTGTTCAAAGTGCTGCACTTTATGTCTCCTCTGAGACATTTTGTCAGGATTTTGCTTATCTACCATTATTGCAAAATGATCCACCATCTTAGGCAACCAATCACTTCCTCATCCCCTTTTCGTTGGTCTTTAAATCAAAATGGAAATTAAATGGTTATGCAGGCTGCAGTGATCTGGCTTTCACCTTTGGACCACGGGCAGTATTAGCTGTGCTCACATAAAAACCTTGCCGAAAGAGGAGAGGTACTCGGTACCGCACACAGCGAACGGTTAACCCACGTGTTGGGGAGAGGGGGAGAAAATCATGATGGTCGGACTCTGCCCCTTTGCTAATAGGCCTCTTTTTCTAAAGTGCATGGAAGACAGATGAGAATCTCAGAGTTGCGTTGAATTATTTTCCTGAGCATACAGCTTTCTCTTTTTGTGGTTAAATATGACAGCTATAGTGCAGTATTTATGCACAGTCAATAAATCAGCAGAAAACGTGCTGCAGTCAGGGCATGTGTCTGTAGTCTGTTCCTTGTACTTCAGCTGAAAATGGAATTTTTGGATTCACTGAAGCCTGTGAAAACATACTCAGGTGCGTGTCTCCATGGGAGCCTTACACAAAGTGTGATGGCCCACAGTATGTGGGATTTGTACCTCAGCTTCCATTACCGCCTCCAATCTGCAAAACCAGGCTTCTGATAGGCAAGTTTTGGATCAGACTCCTAAACTCTTCCTTGTCTCTAGTCTAATGATTGCGGAAAAGAGATGGAGCAAGTGAAAGGGGCAGAAATCTTCAAGGAGTTACAATTTTGTGGAAGTTTCTAGTGTAGTTACAAAATAGCAAACAAAACCCAAAACAAATGATCAAAACCCAAAGACTCCCCACCCAAACAAACAAAAAAATTGAAGTGCTGCTGAGCATTACCCTGGAAAATACTGGTTTGCTTTTTTTTCAGAAGAGGTTGTGTGACACGGGCAGAAGCAGGCTGGCCTGTTCTGGTGTCTGGCTGAAGAGCAGCTAACTGCTGATGGGTGAGAATATTTAGTCCTGATACAACACACAATACCAAAGGATTTGATTTTTCTTAGCTTCTGCCATCTTTAATATAATTCTCTATTCTCGCTGTGCTGTATAGTTACTGGAGCTGTGAAGGAGAAGTTATAATTTAGCAGTTTCTTACCTTTCATGCTGGAGTTGAGCTGTACAGAAATACTTTATAGGAGAATTCATCTTTCTGGAAGGGACAGTATAGATCTGTGGTGGGCTAAGAGCTAAACACTTCTGAATTCTCACTGTGGTATTGAAAAATTGCATCTTGTGTGGTACTAAGCAAGTCCCTTAGCCCTGGTGGCAGCCACTTTTCTGTATGATGGGAATGATGCCTCCTAGCTCATGGGATGGATTAATCAGTATTTTTATAGTGATTTACCAGTGTGGGCATTTCTGCTCTGGCTTGAAGCCTTTTAAATCAAGCAGGAAAGTCACCAGGGCAGCTGTATTACAAGACCAAGGCAGGGAGCCACAGAAGCAGAGGGCAGTTTGAAGGGTTTAGCTGTTGATCCAGATTTTAAGTAGATATTTTTTCTGGCTAAGGTATCAAGTGTGCTCCAAATTCAGATGGCTTATTGGTACCAAAAATGGCCTCCTTCAGTGCCTAAAGTAGCATGGCTAGTGTCTGTCTCACAGGTATATTATTTGTTCAGATCAGAAAGCACCTAAATGAGAAGGGCCCCCCTCCCCCCCAAACCAAACCAAACAGATGAAGCAATACAAGAGTGTTAAGAAGGAAGACTGTTAGAGCTAAAATCTTGTTAGAGGCAACATCTTGGATGTTAAACTGTGTTAGGACAAGGAACAGAAAAATAATAACTTATCAGCCCAATAGGGGAAAAATACCGCTGACTTACTTGGTCAGAAATTGACTGAAATGATTCTTCCAGAATTATGTTCCTTTTTACTGGGGGACAGGATATCTACACAGGAACTATTTCAAAATATTTAATTACAGGAGAGTTTAATCTGCAGTAGCTGTTCTGATTAATTTCCCATAGAGACAATTTCTTTAACTGTTGCAGTTGAAGAAATGTAGATTAATGTAATTTCAATTAAAAAACAAGAAAACTTTCAGTTTTATAGATGTGGCAAATGTCTGCTGCCACAGGTGCCAGGTGGGCAGCACTGCAAACACAAACTGTATGGAGGGGCAGTAAAGAACCACTCACTTGAGCTGCATTTATGCACATTAGCGACCATGGTATCTGTGATTTTCAGGAATAAAAAAATCTCATTAAACTAAATAAATGTTTTGCATTGTGCCCAGAAAACTGCTGATTTCAGCTCTTGTGGTGTCCAGCAGGAACAGGCTCCAAAAGCCAAAATCCTCAACAGAGAGGTAGAGTGTGTGAACCTTGCCTGCTGTTGCTGCCCTTGGAAAGGTCAACCTTGGAAACTGGAAACAAGAGTTTCATCTTGACCTTTAAATACTCAGTTTGGTTGTAAGAGAAGTAGCTTTTAGGTGTCTGGAGTGAAAAAAAAAAAAAAATAAATAAAGGTGAGGGTATGAGCTTGTAATTGTTTAGCATTTTGTATAGTCTGGCTTGAGGACGCTTCAGGACGCGGAGCCTCTAGGTTGCCAGTTGGAATTGGCTGAGGTCAGCTGGAGTCAAAAGTTAGTGTCTGACCTCATCGGGCTGGTGTGAGAGAAATGCATAGGTGGCCTCATCAAGTTCTTGGTGCGGGGACCTCGTGGTATCAGCTGGCATCTTCTACCAACATTTAGTTTCCATTCAGTCCTTAGCAAATCCATTCCTCTCCAGGAGCTGCCTTTGCAGACTAACATGAAGCGGGACAAAAATATGGTATCTGCATTTTTCTCTTATCTATAGAGATTTAAATCACATTTATTTCAGTCTGGCTCCATTCATGTGTACTAATCACTTGCACGAAAAATATTTGTCTGTTTATCCCTCCTGGCATTTCTGCTATGACTGGTAAGATCCAGAAAACTTGATCACAGTTGCACTTGCACATCCGCAACTTACTGAGAGGGCCTGGGTAACCGAGTGGAGAGTCTCCAACTTTGGCAGTATTTGTTTCCAAAATGAGCTGTTTTCAACCATGAATTTATCAATGTGTGGTTCACTAAAATGAAATACATTCATCATGTTATCTGAAAAATAGTTGCAGAAGCTGAAATTTTTGAAAAAGCAAACCTCTTTCTAAAACCAATATGGAGACTTGCCACTGTCCTGTATTCAGATGTTGGTTTGTGTTTTTGGTGGTGTTTTTTTTTTTTTGTGACCAAAGGGACAAATACATCCCTGAGTTAAATGGATTTACATCTCTGAGTATTTTGATGGAGATGGGTAAAGATATCTTTACAAATGTTCATATTCTGTCGTGCTTTGTAACGGGGATTTTAGAACTCACCTGTGATGGTGTGAAACAACAGCATTGTCCAAATGCTTCACAGAAACAGTGAAAACTGAAACCAGCTCTTTGCCTATTGTTCAAATGAAGGGCAAAAAAAGCTGCAGAAAAAGCCTTTGAATGTAAGTGTTGGAAAATATTATCAGTTACTTTAAATAATTATTTTAAAACTAAGATTCATGTTGACAGTGCTGCTTTTGTGTTTTTTTGGACTCGATCCTGGAAGCAAACAAGCATTTACGAGCAGACATAGCACTGAGTATTTCCCCAGTCTCACAGCGCTGCTCCAGTTACGATGGGCAGTAGCTGCTGGGGCCTGTGTGCGCAGGGCCCAGCGCAGCTGCTCCAGCCCTGAGCTCTTGGGGTTTTTTCCTCAGAGCAGGACACCTTCATCCCTTCTTTTCAAGCTGGGACTTTTTTCTTTCTTCACCAGTAGGAATTAATGCAGGGTTTCATGTGTTTTCACGTTTGCCACAGGTAATTTGTAGCCACACTGCCTTCATCCAGGTACGTGTGAGCGCGCTGGGATGGTACGTGACACCTGCACCCCGCTCTGCTGTTGGAAAATGGCCGTTACCTGACTGGAAAACCACCGCGCATGCAGGGCTGAGCATTTAGTGCTCAAGCGAAACCTCTAAAGACCAGAAACGGAACGACTGTACGGCCGGGTGGCAGGCCGAGCTGCTTTGCTCGGTTCCCCAGGGCCAGCCTATTGCTCCCCTCAGTTCCCCCCGGGGCTCCTCGGCCGTCTCGGGCCGCGCGGGTACTGCGGCCGGGCCGCGGGCACGGTAGGCCGCGGCGGGCAGGTGTGAAGCAGTGACTCGGCCTGGGGGCGCCTGCGCGCCCCACTGCCGTGCGGTGACTCAGCCGCGGGCAGCGGCCGCAGCGGCGGCACCGGCACCGTGAGGCGGCCCCTGTGCCGAGGGGCGGGGAACCCCGCGGAGGGCCGGAGCGGGGCGACAGGTGCGGCGCGCGCGCGGAGGGGTCCGGCGGCGGCACCTCCCGCGTCCCCCCCCTCCGCCATGAATATGCAAATATGGGTATAATTGGCAGCCAATGGCGTGCGCGCTGGTCACATGGTGCTGGTGGAAGCTCAGGGAAGAGAAGTTGAGTCTCGGCGAACACAGGCAGCTCAGTAACCAGCCGCAGCGGCCGGAGCGGGCGGCCGGGCAGGGGAGTGAGTGAGCCGCTCCCCCACCCTCCCTCCTCCCCGCAGGGTGCCCGGCGGGCCGGGGCTCTGCCTGGACCATGCCGATCCTCCTCTTCCTCATAGACACGTCCGCCTCCATGAACCAGCGGGCGTATCTAGGCACCAGCTACCTGGACATCGCCAAGGGCGCTGTGGAGATCTTCATGAAGGTGAGTGCGGGGCCCGGGGGGACCGCCGCCCCGCCCGCCCCCTTCGCCCGCTCACGCCGCTTCTCTCCGCTCTCTCCGCAGCTGCGGGCCCGGGACCCGGCCAGCCGCGGCGACAGGTACATGCTGGTTACCTTCGACGAGCCGCCCTACTGTATCAAGGTAATACTCCCCCCCCGCGGCCGCCCCGGCTCCGCCGCGGGGCCGCCCTTGGCGCGGTGGCGGCGCAGCCCCGTCTGGCCCGGCGGCGGCAGCAGCAGCCTGTGAAGATGGCGGACATTTTGCTTTTGTATGGAGGAGAGAGGCTGAGGGCGCTGCTGAGATGGAGGAGGGGGGAGGAGGAGACGGACGGGAGCGTGATTCACCGCCCCGGCGTGCCGAGGGGGGCGGGCGGCCGGCTGCGCTCCGCCTCCCGGCCCGTTGCTCGCCCGCCTCCCGTGAGGCGGTGGCTCCGGCCGGGGCTGCGCCTCGGCCTCAGCCCTGGGGCGAGGGTCCCGGCGCCTCTCGCTGCCGTTTCACCCCCCGTCAGCGGAGGTTGTGTCTCGGACGGGCTGCGGGGGCACGGGGTTGGGGCGGGAGGCAGCGCCCTCCCCGCGCCTGCGGGACCCCCGCCCGGCAGCCTCCCCGCCGCCCCCAGCACGGCTGTGGTTTTTGGGACAGAGGTGCCAAGAGCTGTTAACCGCCTCTGCGAGGCAAGAAGCGGCAGCAAGTGTGGGTGTTGGGGGTTCCCCCCATTCCGTTCTCCGTCTGTGAACTGTAGCCCACACCGGTTTTGAGGAAGGTGCTGGTAATTGCGACTTGGGTAGTCATCTACGTACAGGGCTGTGGTGAGCTGGACGTGGAGTCTGCCCGGCTGCCTTCTCTTGTCCCTCTTTTCACGTTCCTCAAGGTTCATGCAAGTAGGGCCATGCCATTTATCACGTCAGCTGCACCACGAGGTTATGGCAGGAGGAAGAGAAATCGGGGCTCTGTGTCCCTTAAACGGTAGCCTTCGACCTGCTGATAGAAAGGTCTAATTTAACTGAAGATGTTTAAATACAGCAGAAAACGTCATTGCTATGGGAGCATTAGAATCCTCCTGGATAGTCCTGGATTAGGGCGGTATTTGCAATGACTAATATAGTAGCTATCATAACTCTTGGGGCTTAGACCCATACTATAAAGGCCAAATAAGTTCATACAAAAATTTGTTGCTGGTCATCCCAGAGAAAAAGAGATCCCCCAACACAAACTTTTTGAAGAGAAGTTGTAAAAATAATTGTGCCCACTGATGCTGTCTGCTTGCATCTTTGATAATGAAGAAACCTAATTATCAAGAGCTGTTAATCTTGACTCCTTTCATCAGCTATACGTTTACATAGCTAAAAAGTACAGCCTGCTTTGTGAAATGAGAGCAGTGATTCAGTGAGTCAGTATTTTTGTTTGTTATTGCACCTTTCTCTTTCTTCGGAAGAAGGGGCAGAAGTTGTCCTGTTTCAGTGAGTTGAAACCATCCTTTTTGAGATACAGAAACCCATCCACCTTTGTTGCTGGATGCAAAAAACAGGTCTTTGTTATGCCACTGTTAACTGTAGATTTATTATGTTAAATGTTTTTCCTCCTAGTTGTGTGTCAGGTATTTTACAAGTAGACCTTTTAAGTTTGAGGAAGAAACCTCTCCAGTAGCGAACATACTGGTGATTTAATAAAAAAATTACTTCCCTGCTGGAGATCTGTGTGGTAATGCTACAGGTTATTGCTACATATATACTTGGATTTGATGAAGAAGATCCTTATGTTTAATGAGCATCTTGTGTACCTCCTAATGTGCTAATGAGCATCTGATGTGTTCCCACTTTTAGTAAACAGTAATTGAAATAAATGGGACTGCGTGACACCCATCGTAGTATTGAGTTGTGTTTGACATACAATAAATAGCCAAGGGGAGAAAAAAAAGTACTATTTTTCATGTAATGTGCTAATATATGTTCTTAGAAATTTATTTTTCTACCTTTAGCATACTGATTTTTAGATTGGACCTTTAAACAATCTTAAAATATTTTTTCAAAGCTTAGTAACTTACGTAGGAACAGGCTGCCGATCTGATAAATACATGTTTATAATAATTACGATCACAACTTCAGTTTAACTACTACATAAAGAATTCATGGCATAAATTAGTATGGTCAAGCTGTCATCCTGTCTCTTACTTGAGCAGAGAAAACATCACAGCAACAACATGATTCTTCTGCCATCTGAAGACATTTTATCAAGACCTTTTTCTGGTATTTATGATGCCACTGTTGTGTTTTCTAACAACCATAGTTATGCCAGGAAAGCTTTCTGGTCTAGGCCAGATTCTGTATGTCTTACAAGACATGCTTGTAAAAGAAATAAAACGTAGTTTCTTTGCTAGTGCTGCTATAGTTAGATACTTTATATCTTTTTATTTAGAGAAGGAGAAACTGAAGTTTACAAGTAAATGTATTTCGCAAGTCTGCTTTCTGAGTATGCGCAGTAGTGGTTGGTTTTGGTTAGTGGCTGCTCTGTCTTGTTTTCTTTGATTTACACTAATTAAATTTTATAATCTCACAGGTAGTTCTTAACGTTACCAGTGAAGCAATGGAGGGAAATAGTCTTGTGGAGTTGAGACCACCCAGGAGGTAGAGGCATTAGGGGAACTTCAGCTTGGAGGAGGGGTGACTGAGATGAGCATGTCTAGTTTGTTTGTTTCAGAATTTGTTTACATGTAGCCTTAAAGTATTTTAAAATCAACAGTGCTGGTTCACTCTTGATGAACAAAGTATATTTCAAGAAAACATCACACATACAGTGATATTCTGTTAAGTGAAAAGGTTCAGGTATTGCACAAATTATTTGCTAAAATCTGTGTGAGATGGTGTTTTTGGAACTGTCTTCAGTATCGTTTTTGAAATTATTTACAAGATGTGTGGCTCCTCTCCCTGTTGCTTCTGTTTTTAATTGCTCATAGCTCTGTGCTGCTTTTAAAAACGGGATTATTTAGTCTCCGAGTTTCAGTGTGGCTCTGCAATGGCATGTATCTGAAGAGGAGGCAGGGTGCTGTCCTGGAGGGGGGGGACAGCAGGAACCTCAGCTCCTCTCCCACAGAAAACGCCTCTGGAACCTTGTCAGCTGCTTGCTCCTGTTCCTTACGTAATGTATAGCTGGTGATTTGTGACAGTGATTATGATGCAGCTGTTTACAACTCTTCGCTTCTAAAATATCCTTCAATAAGAGACAAATATTAAATATCTTAAAAGCATGTTATGAAATGTATAGACCTGTGGTTGTCTGATGATGTGATCCTGTATAGGTCGATGGAATGATGCCTGTAAGTTCTGTTGAATGTTGGGTCAGACTCTCATTTTATGGACTAGGAGGGGAAAAACAGAATGTTACTTCATGAAGAAAGAATGTTGAAGCTTATGTTTATAGTGTGCTTTTCCTCCGCTGTTTTTAGATTAAAATTGTAATAGGATGCTGTCAAGTGGGTCTGTCTCAGGTTAGTGGCATGTTAGCGACACTGAACTGAGTCACTCCATTCTGATTTGGGGTATTTGGCACAGCTGGGAAGCTGATGATACCTGTAGTAAAACCCCTTTGTAACCAGCAGCACGTGGCAGTTGTCTTATTACAATTAAAACGCTAGTGCTTAAATCTAGGTATTGAAGGAATTTACTCTCTCATTTGACCTGCTATGTCCTTGTTTTGAAGACATTATATTAATAGGTTAGAACTTGGGCCTTGCTTCATCCCAATCTGTACTTTGACCTGGTGTTGCAGTACCTCCAAGACTTGTGCTTTTATTTGTTTTTCCCTGAAGCAGTGGTGCTAGAGTAAGAATATGAGGAGAGGAGAGCAGTCCTCTCACCTGTCCCCTTCTCCCAAGCATTTCCTTTGCAGTTACGCAGAAAAGAGGGAGGAAGGTTTCTGCAAGACCTACCTGGATTTCTCTGTACATGGAGCTCATAGCAAAGTCTCTGCCTAAAAAAAAGGGCAAAGTTTGGCTCATTTTATTTTTTTTTTTTTTTTATTTTCCATTCTTGATTTTTTGGTAAGCCTCACATTCTGCAGTTTGTGGTCTACTTGTGGATTTATTCAGGCCCAGACAAAAAACCAACAATGGTGGTTTTAGGTGAAGTTATTGATTAACTGAGCTGCTGTATTCCCTTGTGGCTGCTGTCTGGCTGCTGGCAGTGATGTGGCCTTTCATATGTGCTTGAGGAATATTATTTGTGATAGGGTCACAGAAACAAGGCTTTTGTTTTACATACTTGTGAGCCTCTGTAGTATGACCTTCATGAATGATCAGGTTACACGAACTTAAGTTTAATCCGCCCAATCTGAAATGTGTATTTTCCTCTGTTACGTGTTATACTGAATTCAAGAATCGGTGTGACTGCACTACAAAAATAGGCTCCCTGAATTAGAATGTAGCTGTCTGAGAAGTAGCTCAAAATCCCTAATACGTGCAATGTATGTGAAATGCTTTACTGTTTGAGAAATGCAAACTGGGAGTGATAGACAGGATGCCTTCCAGTTCTGCTGTTCCCTGCTAGTCTGAACATGGTTGGGTGCTAAAGGGCTCTCTTGTGGGAGCAACGCTTGGCGGTGGACTCTGAGCAATCTCTTCTCTTTCCCTGAAATTCTCATAAGGGGTTCAGCTTGATGACCTTTGGTTTTTGTGTTGGATTGGGATACTTTAGTGGCTATAATAGGAATTTATAGAAGGCTCTTCTAAGTGTCTATCAAAGAGTACTCACTGTTTGTAAATAACATGTTCGTAAACTAAACTGTACTAAAATAGTGCTTCAAAACTGGGAGTTCATAAGGACAGGCTCAGAGAGACTAACTTTGCTACCTTATTTTTTCAATCGCACAAAAGTTTTCGCCTGCATTTTAAAATTCTGCTTTCACATAGAAGGTGTGCTGGTGTAGAATGTAACCAAGAACCACTGACTCTGCAAAGGGGGGTGGCAAATGGAAACGCTGTGCTGCAAAACAGAGATGTCAGATCTATTTGTCTGTTTCTGGAAGAAATGCAGTGGGAGCTCCTGACCCTGAGCTGCGGGGAGGAAGAGAAACCCAGCTGTGAAACCTGTTGGATATGAGATAAATCTTTAGGAAAGCTGCCTGAGGTGATGGGAAATGCATTTGCTTGCATTTAACTTTTGTCAAGGAAGAAAACCAGAGGAATACCTAGGAAGCTAACTTGCAGCAAATCCACAGAATAGTCTTAAATTGAGTAGGCTTTTTCAGGAACCTGAAGACACCAAAAGCCATCAGTTATACATGTAAAAGGTCTGTTTTCTGGCAAATGCAAGTACTTGGTGGTCTGACCTGTGCTGTGGAAAAAGATGTATTATATGAGCAGCTGGAAATACGTTTGGAGGTTTACAAGTTGGTAGTGAGGTCTGCAGGGAGAACTGCTTGGTGCGAGGCTGATAGCAGCTGCAGGGGCAGGGGGGAGGCTGATATCGGAGGGGTGCAAAAGGGAACGAAAACTGAGCTGAATGGGAGAGGTCTATCTTTCTCTCCAGATATGCAGTAAATAATGTACGAACTTACTGAACCTACTAGCCAAGCATTATTGGAAGGGTAAAAAAAATGCAGAATATAGTGCTGAGGAACTAGCTGAAATGTATGTAGGATATGCAGTGTCTGTTCTTGGTAACTAATTCAGGAGACTATATTAAGTGTTTGTCTAACAGAGAGAGATAGCCATTCATATTTTAACGCCCTACACGTTTTGAGTCAGTCATAGCAATGTTTTCATTTCTGAATGCCAACATCTTCCATTGCCTGTGAAGTACTAAGCAGAGCTCTCCTCTGGTCTTGGAATACATCTTCCACTGTGCTTGCTTTGGGTCCTGTCATGGAATTTGTGTATTCTCAGAAGGTTGACTTTGAGCATGTGTGACCGGCAGGTTAAAGGCAACAATTGCCATCCCTCCGTTAAACACAATGAATTTAAGAAATTACTTAATTGTTTAAGGAGCACTCATGCCAATCCTGATTGTCTCATTCTTTTTGAAGACAAAACAAAATCCATGTAATATTGTTTGAGAATCCCCTGCTTCTTTCTATTTAACTGCCTTATCACTTAAGCCTTTGAATGAGGGATGTGTGCTCTGTGTGCATGCATGCGTCTCTTTTGGAATTGGACAAGTAAGCCCAAAGACAGTGAAAAGGTTCTTGTTGGCGCAAGTGGCAGGGTTGTATTTTTATGCCGCAGTGTGTGTGTCTCAAAATCTAAAAAAAAATTAAAAATCTAAAAATCTATTTTACTAGAAACTTACAAATTATCAGTTGACATCTCTGTAGCAAGCATGCAGTAACATATTGTTGCTCCTTTTAGTTATAAAGGTACTAAATGGGTTTGAATAGAGAGTATCCTTTAAAAAGCACATTCCCTTTCCTGAGACACAACATTGAGTAGTGTAAAGCATGTTAAAATACTTCTAAACATGTGTAAGTATGCTAGTCTTCCTGCTTTCTCCCTCTCTGAGTGACTGTTTCTTGCTGTGTGCCTTTTGTGAGTTGTAGTGAACATCTTTTGCAGGAACTGATGTTCTTTAGTATAGTGCTTTCTCCTTGACACTTTGTGCATAGTAATGTACTGTTGCCTTAAAAAACAAAACAAACAAAAGCAACAACAAACCACAAAACAAAAAAAAAAACCCAAAGCAGTAATATTCAATGTGATTAATTTTTCTAAAATAGGTTGGTCCATTCTGAAATTGAGGTCTCTTGTAAACATTCAAATTAATGCAAGAAGGAGGTGATTAAGTTTTTGAAAGGGATTGATTTTAAATGGAAGGGCAATTCAGAAATAACTGCTCCTTGGTAGATCTGATGGACTGAACTCTGCTTGGCTGTCATTTTTATCATTACTTTTGGAAGTGAGTTAAATACTTGAACTTGTGCTTTCAGCTGCTACTTGCCATCACAGGAGGGGAGACATAGCTAGGTTAATTCTTAATGAAAATATTTTAACCAGTTCTGTTTCTACAGGAATTCGCAAACTGAAAGCTTGCTTTTTCATCTGAAGTGGGTTGCTATTGAGGAGATGCCAGATGCTTTCAATGGAAACCAGAATCTGTTGTTCATAGCCACTGTAGCAATTTATTTTTTCCTCTTTTTATTTGGTTCTTTATTTGATCTTGGACACATTCAAAGATGTAAGCCCTTAAGACTACAGGATAAACTAGACAAAAGTAGATATGTTTGCAGTAAGAGGCTTAGCTCATCCTCAGTGCAAAGGTCACTTTTATTTTAAAAATAGAAGCCCAAAATGTGTGATCAGACAGTTGAGTTGGATCTCTCTAGTTGTGCTTTTGTTGTGAGGTCTGTGAGAAAAAGGGGCTTTGTGAGGTTGGTGGTTCCTGCCACGTGTAATCTTTATCAGCTGCTTTCTCCCCTTTTGTACTGTTAGTCTTGGAGTTTCACATGTGGCATTTTAAAAAATATTTCTTTTTTGTTTATACTTATAGAAGAACCTTGTAACCTGCCTTTGTGGTGTGGCTAAAAATATGCGCAAAATACTTCTGTGATATCTTGAAAATAGGCATTTGTTCTTTTTAGAGTTAAGGAAAACCTAATGTGGTATTAAATGCTGATTCTCTCACACTGTAACAATAGAAGATGGTACTTAAGGTTGCAGACACTTCTACAATTCACCCTTGTATATATTTCAAAAAAGCTTGCTGGAAAGAACTGTGGTTTGCAGCAGTGGTGCAAGAATGATGTTCTGAACCTATTGTGAACAAGAAAAGACAAAACCTAGTGCTCTCTTCTGCCGTGTTTTCATATTTCAGACAGTTGGAATAAAATGGAGGAAAGAGTAACTTCTGTACCGTGTGACTTGTCTTATGGGGGAGCCTTGTGAGTCCGAGGGCCTTGTGAGAAGATTCTGGATGTCTCCAGTCTTCAGTGATTCTCTTCTTCACTTTCTGTGTTTTGAATGTTTCTATCACTGATTTTATTTAATAATGTAGGCTACAAAGCATCAGTGGAAAGAACAATTGCTGCTGTTCTGAATTTTTAATGCAGATTGTTATTTAAGTAATTCAATTTTGTACACTTCGAGTCTTGGAATTTTTTCTTCCTTCTTAAAGTTTATCCTTGCAGTGTGGCACTCAATAGATAACTCTTTGTGCTTCTGTCCCCCTGTCTCCAGAAAAAGTATAGCATGTAGTAATCTAAAGGAATGTTTTGCTTTGCATTTTTCTTGCTAATTTTGGAATAGTCATAAAGTAGTTGTGTAGTAATCTACTTCAGCTGTAAGCTGCATGTTCTAGGGTTAAAGTGAAAAAGTACATTCTTGTAATGAGACTCAATTATCGTGCAGATCAGAATCTGTGCCCATAGACTTGTATTGATCTGTGTATTCACTCTGCATAGTATTTGAAAGACAAGTTTTCTTTTGGTGTAAGATCTGGCATTTACAAATATATCTGAAACTTGAACTACTTATTACCGGATAAGATTCTTCCACTCCCCCCACCATCCCTGCCCTGCATTATTTTCTAACTAAAGGGCCAATCTCACATTTTACCCAGTTACTGTGATTCTTTGCTTGGGCTCGTACACAATCACTCAGGAAAAGCAGCACTAGATACGTTAAATGTTGTTCTAGGCTACCAAGCAGATGCTTCAGAACTCCTTGATCTTGCTTTTTGAAGAGTAAAATGATTGTTGATTTGACTGTCTTTTCAAAGATGCTTTAAAATTCTTAAAAGTGTCAAAATAGTATTAAAAAACCTACAAATCTTCGTAAGATGGATGTTCCCGAACAACTAATTTGAGTGAGAACAGATCTACGGCATGGTTAAGTTGGTGTTGCTATGCTCTGCTTATAAGTGAGAATAATGCATTAGTATTGGTCTTCATAGCATGTTAGTGGTAGAGCTAGTAGGTTTTTATGGGGGGGAAAAAGTTCAACTCTGCATTGTGGGAAAATGCGCATCTGTTGAGGCAGAACACTTGGTGCCTTTAGCTGCTGCCAGGCGTCCTGAGGGTGCGGGCTGGGAGTGACCCCTGGGCACCGGGGTCCTCAGCGGGACACCAGGCAAGGTGCAGGGGGCTGCGAGACAGAGCTGGACCTGAGGGGGTTACTTTGAATCGCAGGGCTCGAGAGGAAAGCTGAGACTTACTCTCCTCTAAAATAAAAATTACAGCAGAAACTATATTTTTTTTAATAAGACTTGAAGTTAACATTATTTGCTAGACTAGTTAGTTGAGGTTTCTCAATTTATCTTCCTTCAGTAAGTATATTAATTTGTGATCTAAAATACTCTGTTTTCCCCAGCAATCCCTTGGATATTGTTTCAGATGTGAAAAGAGTTGTTGATTAGAAGACCGCGTCTAGATTTGTTCCCTTCCTGAGACTCAAAGTAAACTTGCAATACATGTAGCGCTCTGGTGTGCTGCACTAGTTCAGTGACCCGCTGGTGGAAGGAGTGGGGAGGAATGTGACAGTTTTCAAAATAAGCATCGTGTTGCGTTGTCTCACCTCTGGGCTGTCAACCTAGAGGATCATCAGTAATTTTCTTCCACTTCGTTTCCAAAAAGGTGCCATGAAGAATCGCTTGAAGGACTGATATCACACACTCTGCAACCTTTTAGCTATTCCCTTGATTCCTTGTGACTTTTCCAGCCGTGCTGGGGGCAGGAAGGGCCAGGAGGACAGAGCTGGGGGCTGACTGGCATTGAAGGTGTGTTTGATAGTCTGGAAGGGCAATGGGCACTATGGGTAAATGTAGATTTGTGATTGAAACCTCCATGTTTCAGCTGTTGCCCTCTCTACAGTGTTTGTTTTAAATGTACCTATAATGGTATTTCTGAAATGACTGCTATGCTGCTGAACAGAAGCTCTTGTTTAGCTTACTGTACTAGAGCTGCAAATAGTATGATTACATCTGTGTTCCCTCTCCATTAAGCTATTGTGTGAAACACAAGTCTAGTTCAACTCTGTGCTGAAATAGCCTAGCTTATCAAGTGTTTTTCAGAAATACTTATTTTTAACTGGATAATGCTCCTTTATTTAAATAACAGTGCTTTTTTAAACAAGGCAATACTAGGATCTCACTGCATTTTATGCTTTCCTTTGTTCATGTGTAGTCTTCTCATCCTTGTGCAGCAAAAAGTGTAGTGAGTGTAACTGTCAAAACACATGAAATATTGTTGACCAAAAACCTAAATCCAGAGATGAATTAAAGCAGGAGCAGCAGGTAATAAATAAAAGGTAGTGTAGGCTTTTTAATTTTTTCTTGGCATTATTATTATCCCTTGATTCCAAGAATAGTTTCAGCTTTGAGCATCTCTGACATTTCTAACAGGTGAAGGTGCTGCTAAATGCCCACATTAAGAGAGGGCCCCAGTACTCATTTTGTAACTGGAGCCTAAGAGCCTCTCTACTAGTGTTTTCCATGGATACTATGCTTAAATATTAATACGAGTTGTTCTTCTATAAACATCTTGAATTCTTCTTGATGGAAAAGCATTTCTAGATCTTGTTTAATGTTGAAGTAATCTTAAAAGGACAGTGAACCACATGACATGTTCTTCCTTGCACTAAAGCTGTTTCCAGTTGTGTAGGAAAAAATAATTTGAGTGAGAGGAAGAGAGACTGTGGTTTTCATCAAAGTGCATAGTCTGTCCCAGAGCGGGAGAGAAGGGAAGAATGGTGGTGCCTGGAAATGGATGGAGATGGAAGCCAAGCAGAGTGACAGTTTCTAGGGAAAAAAATCTGGTGTCAAAATGTCTCAGCTGAGTGGGATTAAAGGAATCATCTACTCCAGTGTCTTTTTTTTCCTAAAGATGTATTTTTTCCTAAAGAGGTATTAAGCAGTTTATGCTTCTCTGTTGTTCTCTGAGATGTTTTACTTCTATGACTGTTTTTATTTGACTGGGACTTGAACAAGTGTTCTTTAAAAAAATAAAGTTTATAAAAGTACACTCTGGATTTAAAGAAGTACTTGACCACTAGGTTTTGGTTTGACTGTCTTACAAAACCAACAGAAATAACTTGATAGGAAGAAACAATTGGCTCACTATTCACAACACTTTATCCTTAAAATGCTAACCTGCTGCCCACTAGCTCTAATATAAGGAGGACCAAGTGATGCTCTTGCAGTGTCTTCACTGTACTTGAATGCTCTGGGCTTATTGAGGAAGTAGCTTAAACTTGTGCATTTACTATCCATTAAAATATTCCTCAGATGAGAACCAAGAAGGTGCGTTTTTGTTAGGCTGGTCTTGGTAAGCAGCGACATACACCTGCTTGAGCAACCTGGCCTTGCTTCTCTGTGCCTGCAGTAACATCATGTCTGAGTTTTACCCTGAAACTCTGTTCCCTGTTCTGCTTTGCAAAACCAGGTTTACATGTAAAAAGCTAAAGACAGGCTCCCCTGGCTTGTTAACCGAGATGTATTTGTCTTCTCATGCATCCTTGCCCTAGAATCTTACTTTGTTACAGCAAAGGATAAGGGGTGGCAGCTGTGTTTCAAACCCTTATTTAAGGCGAAGGGAGACTGGAAGAGCGAGGAATAAAAATAATAAATGATCTGCTGCCTGCTGGAGAGCCTAACACAGTGATAGCAATTGCACACAGCTGGCTTGGTCCCATCAAACCTTCCTCCTCTCCCCATGAGCTTTGCATGAGAGCAGGAAGATGTGCTGATGTACCTCCAGCAGCACTCGCTGTTCCTCCAGGTCCAGACCAGTGGAGCTTGGATCCATGCTGGCTCATTGTGTTCAGCTCTGCCCTGATGATAAGCTGATTTCAGGCCTGTGTGCCAGTATCATTCTGTGCTGGAGGGATGCTAATCTCGTATCCAAGAGGTGGGTGTTGTGATGCTGTCCTGTGCCAAGAACAGAAAAGAATTGATCTTGTGAGTTTCTTTACTAAGGGCTTTTTGATATTGTGCAGTGACAGGACTAGGATGTTGCATAAAAGTAACAAGAGCACACAGGTACTGAAATGAGAGAGGAGTTATTCTGCTGCCAAGGTACAGATAGAACCTGAGAGCTCTTTTGCCTCAAAAATGGCATTCATGAGAGTTTGGAAGGGAGTCAGTCTGTAAGCGTCTGTTAGAACTGTTCTTTCTGCCCCATTTGCTCAGTGCAGAGAAACCCTTGTGAGGATGAAATTAGGAGGTGATGTAGGTTGTGTGGTGTTGACTTATTTTAGGACTTTTAAATGTTAAATAAAAATATACACCATGTTTATAGCATAGTCAGTACCTTTCTTCTACTGTACTTTCTAGGTAGTACATCCCTGAACATCAAATAACTGGGGGCGTGAGTAGTGTAGACGTTGACTCTTCTGTACTGAGAAGCAGCATTAGGGAACGTGCTACCAGGACCTTTTCTGCTCTCCCTTTTCGCTAAGTTTTCTTGTGGCAAAACCGGGTTGACCAACATTGGTCTGTGAGAATTTCTATTCCAGAGTTGCAGGGAAGCTCTCGGTTACAGGGGAGGGTATTCCGTGCTGCAGAACCCACTGAGAAATGCTGGGGCTGTGTTCAGGAGATGACAAAGAGGTGAAGGTATTTTGGTGTTTGAGAAGCAACCTCTGGCACTATGGGGTGTTCAAAAGAAATACCTGCTCCGTTTTCGCGCAGACATGAACAGGTTTGAGTGGTGATCACATGTACGGTTACCAGTGAACAGAAAGATAACTTAAAAATTAACCATTCTGATGGTTTGGAAGTCAAAATGCTCTGTTGTTTTCACTGTCTTCAGACAGTACTTGTAAATTTCATGGCAGGAACAGTTTCAGATTTCAACAGCTGGACTTTTTTTCTTACCTTATTTTTTCCAAGTGGATGTCACTGACAACCCAATATGCCACAGGCATGTTATCCTGAACTAGTCTCTGTTTTCCTAAGTTGGATGCATTTAATGATAGCTTGAATTATTGAGAAACTTAAATACTTCAAACAAATTGTAATATCTAAACATCCAATTCTTCTTTCTAGGGAAACATAGCAGAACTCTAAAAATCTGTATGTTTAAATAAATATTGAGTGCTTACTCTAACACAGACTGTTGTGATTGCCGTACTAGATTGCAAACGGTCTTTTTACTTAGAAGATTATTTTTAGTTATGTTATAATTTTTGAGTCAGATCTGAAAGCAATCCAGTGAACAATAAACTCTCCAGTTCTGTCTTTTGGCACGGCCTGTAGAAGCACTAAAGATGAAGACTTGCAGCCTCAGAAGCACCAGCTCCCTGGATTTGATGGGGAGGGATTGCTTTGGAGCTGGAATTGTTGTGCTCCAATGCCCAGTCTCCAGGTCTGCCCCTGTACACTGACTAAATGGGCTAAAAATAATCAAAAGCAACCATGCTGCCTAAAAATGTTGTTTAAGAAAAAACTAATACAGTAAACATGACAGGCCAGTGTAGCTGAGATTACAACACGTATGTGCTACACGTATTCAAAACTTGGTAATGTTTTACTTGTACTTTGATATTTCTGTCTTTTGTGTGATAAAGGTGGTGTGGTGGGGGTTTTGGAATTTATTTATTAATTTTTTACTTTTTTTTTCCTCCACCAAAGCATTTTATAAGATTTTCTTTCTGGCCTGTTGCAACTGGAATATCCTTCTGTTGCTTCTCCTAAGTCTTGACAGTCTTTTTAAGCTGCTGATTCTGAACAAGATTTTCTTTTGCTGTTCAACGCTGTTCCTTTTGATCTTCAGTTAGTTCTGGTTGGTGTAAATAAGACCTTCTCTTCTCCACTAGGTTTTTCACCTTGGCATTTGTCTGAATTCTAGAGCATCTGGGCCTGTCTACTGCCAAAATAATCTATTGTGACCTTACTTGCTTCTTGAAGCAGCTGAAATGCTTGTATAGTTTTATGGTGAAATAGAGCAGGGCATGGATTTGTCCCAAAACTAAGTCACCAGAAAAACATGTTACTTTCTAAGTATGTTGGTTTTTTTTTGGTATGATTTACTTGCAAAGGCTGAAGCCAGGAGCTGGAAGGTGGGATGCTGCTTCCAAAGCTCAGGGTTTTGTAGGATGATATCCAAAGCTTGCACTTGTCAACACAGACGCCTAAATAACACTGCAGTTTTGGCATAAGCAAGCAAGGTGACATTTTTTTTGCTTATAATACTTCTTTTTTTTCTCGCTCGCTATCTTTGAAAGTCTTTTGGTACATGTATACAGGCTAAAATTGTTCAGATAAATTATCAAAGGAGAAGCTGGTAACATAGTGGCAAGGTAAAGGCTGCTCGGATTGCTATTAATAAATTCTGCACATGAAAGTGACATAAAAGTAAGAATGTAACATTGAAAATGATGAGGAATTCCTCTCAGTGTTAGGACTGGCTCATAAACAACTAAAATAATGTTTAGTTTTGACTTCATAATTACTGACTTGTAGAGGATACAGATTTTTTGTTGAATGTGTTTGATGCTCTAATGTTGTGGGGGTTTGGTTGTTTTTTGGTCGGTGGTTTTTTGGTCTCACTATTTCTGCTGGCAAATGGAAGTAGTGCTACATAAAAGCAGTACTTTTTCTCTAAGCAGCATTAGTTGGCAGTACTTTGAATTTAGGAAGGATTATTATTTAATCACTTGAAAGTGCTTTGTTGCACTCATCATGCATATGCTGTGTGTTATGTACTTGACTCTTTTATTTTGCTCTAGGAATGATCTTGCTGTATATATGGAGAGGAGAATATGCAGATTTCTTTGGGGCTTGAGTTTCTGTCCCTGAAATACATTTTTAATTATATACATTGGCTTGAGTTATTCTGGAAAAAAACATTTTACAGAAGTAGACCTTGTCATTAATTCTGGTGGCTTTGATTCAAGAAGCTTGCTTTGAGGTAGATAAGGTAGAGAATGTAGTACATTAACTAATCAGACATTTATTTAAAATTGGATATGGAATTAGGAAATCTTGCATTTGCTGCCCTTGTTCTCTTAATGAGAAGTTCTTTGGTATTACTCTTTTTATTTAAAAGATCCTGTGAGAGGCTGCAAGATGAAAAACAATTTTCTTAGAAGGCAAATCAGTGGTGATCAGCTGCTCCTTGTAGCTGCAGATTACTTTATGCCCGGGGAAAAAGGCATTTTGTGTATTTTGTATTCGTATTTCATATTGTGTATTTTGTAGGCAGTTGACCACATTACAGCTGCATCAAACACAGTAGGAGTTGGAAGCCGAGCAAACGTTTTCAGAATGGGAAAATAGCATCTCCAGATATTGGTGAAGAAAGTTACTGTTTATTTTACAAAGAAATACTCTTAAATTCATTGGAGCTCAAATCAAGAGTTGTAATCTGGGAATAGTGTTTCCTTTGTAAATGTTTTATTCCCACGTGTGCTTTTGCAACAAAGTAACTCAAAGAGCAGTCTTTGGAAAACACTTTCTCAGCTACAGCCTGAACTCAATTTGACTGGTGTTTTTACCAGGCAAAATGAACCAGTTTCACCTACATCTGAGGTTTCGTAGAATTCATGTTAAAAGATTTTTGTAATTGCTCACTCAAATTGTTTTAAGACAAACTTTTTTTTAGGATAATACAAATGATCTTGTGGGGATTTGGTGTTCTCTTACTCAGAAAAAAAGATAATTAACTAAGTCGCTCTTCCTCCAAAGCAGTGACCCTGTGATTCCACTTTATTCCTGCCTTGGGATGCGAGCACGTGTGAGGAATTGCTGTGGCTCAGCCGATGAGATGCTGTATTTTGTTGTATTTTGTTAAGCCGTGGTTCGGAGTGGGTGTTGTTGGGGTTTTATTGAGAATTACCCAGCTGATCCAACTGGACTGTTCCTTTGAGCTTTAAGTGCCATGATAAAGCTGGGCCAGTCCAGCTGAAAGTGTTCTTTCTTTGCTTGATTGTGGGGTGTTCTGTCTCCCATGTACTTCTCTAAAGCTTGAAGAACTGGTTCAGGGAGCTAAGCTTGACGAAAAAGTGTTTTTGTTGTATCTTCGTACGATAATTCCTCATTGGGAAAGGAAGCCCTCTTAACTTAGGCCGTGAGAACTCAGCAGATACAATCTCATTTTTTCCAAGGCCTCCAAAATTTCAAGCGGTGATACTGAGACACTCTGAACAGTGATTTGGTTCTGTGTTCTGTGGGATGTTTGCAGCTGCTCCATGGAGAGCTGTATGTTGGGCAGTAAAGGACAGAAGAATGTAGCTAGAGGGCTGGCATGAAATACCAAGGAGGGGTTTGTAATGCAGCAGCGACAGAGGGTGCTTGATAGTTTAATAAAAGGCATGAACTGAGCTTGGGGGCGCTGGGCTGGGAGGAAGTACAAGAAAAATGGAAAAGTTGAGCAAGAGTCATGTACTATTAAATACAGCTGATAATGGTATTTTTTTTCCCTACTAAATTGATATGCTTGCCTGCTTCCTGCTTGGGGCAATTGTGGGAAGGGGAGGTTATGAGCAGGGAGTAAAGATGGTAGTCACACTTACTATTACATCTGTATTTTTCTTCTTTTTAACTGTTGCCATTAGGTTTTTAACTCCTGTGTTAGTACACGTTGCAAGTGCATCCTTTCTTTCCTTCCAGCCTCAGTTTATGGAGGCAAGGATGATAGGAGAATGGGTATAGGTCAGAAGAAGTGGCACCATTATGCTGCATGTATCTTGATTTTATTATTGCTGTTACTTTGGCAGCTGCATTTCTGATTCCCAAATTTGACAGTTTTGTCTAATATAATATGCACATGCTAAATCTATTAAGTGTATTACAACTACAGCAGTTTTTATGGTAAGAGATGGGTATTTGCAATTTTTTTTTTTTCAAATGCTGGACAGTGTGTTTTGTGAGTCTCCTCTTGTGGACTTAACCGTATGTTTCACATCAAGTTGTGCATACATGGATTAGGTGTGTGTAGCATGTAAGTGATGCAGTGTACCTGTTGATCAGGAATATAATGTAATTTTTGGTGAGAAGAGATCAATGACAACTTACAGTTGATTGCAGTTTGTTGCTAAAATAACTAATAAGCTTTTTTTGTTTTATGTAACAGGCTGGATGGAAGGAAAACCATGCAACGTTTATGAATGAACTGAAAAATCTTCAGGCTTCAGGACTAACAACCCTTGGTCAGGCACTCAGGTCATCGTTTGACTTGTTAAATCTCAATAGATTAGTGTCTGGAATAGACAACTATGGACAGGTAACAAATCTGTTTCTAGTCGTCTGTTTTATTTTTCTGTGTCTTTTGAAACTATAGGGAGGGATTTTGGTGGTTCAAGTTTGGTTTTGTGTTTTACTTTTTCCTGTTTTTTTCAAATGTTGGATAGCTGTGTGTTAAAAGTCGAACTGTGAACTTTTTTTTTTGGTCTTACTTATTATTTGTACTAGACATACCCTGGAATATACTAGCACTTTTTTCCCTTATTGAGCTGCAAAGGAAGCAGTCCTATAACAACCCTGACCATAGACACACAGTTGCTATGTGGGAGTGTGTATGATGGATGGCAGTGAATCTGCTTTGCAGTTTTGTGGTGTCTGTAGTGAACATCCTGACTTTCTCTCTCCCACGTTTGAAGGGCCCAGTTAAAAGTACTCTGTTTCTTGCCCCGCTGTTACCATGATATTATTACCAATTTATGTACTGCTTTTGTGGGCTAGAGTGGTTTCACACCATTACTGGAGGAAAAAAGACTAATAATTCTAAAAATGTCTTTAGGGTGTGTGTGAGTGCCCAGAGTAGCATACCTTGTGTGGTCCTGTATGGCTTCACACCTATTGAAGGAAAATTACAGGATTATTTTGAAAGATTGCTCATCTTGCTGTTTATTTTATAATGACAAAAATATAAGCCTATAACTGAGTGTTAAGGTTACTCTTGGCATTCCTGTGCTTTTGTTTCTAGGGAAGGAATCCATTCTTTTTGGAACCATCTATTTTGATTACTATCACAGACGGAAACAAACTGACAAATACCGCTGGAGTTCAAGAGGAGGTAAACTTGCAATAAATTCTTTCAAGTTATGGTCTTGCAAGTTGACGCTATGCTGAAATAAAGATGCTTTTTTCCTGCTAATAGTACTTCTGCTTCATTAACCTGTTATATAGAGAGCAGAAACTAGCTATACTGTCATTGCCCAACCCCTAAATCCATAGCCTATATGTGGGTTTTCAGACTATAAATTAGTGGATAGGAGAATGGAGTCCTTTGCAGAGTTACGAATGAGTTTGGATGTTATGTTTTTAGACGGTTTGTCAAATACTTGAAGATGTTCTTCATTCTTTTTTGACTAGCTTCATCTTCCTTTGAATTCTCCTTTGCCTGGAAGTGAACTAACCAAAGAACCGTTTCGTTGGGATCAAAGGCTGTTCGCTCTGGTGCTGCGTTTGCCAGGAGCTGCAGCTGCTGAACCGGAGCAGCTGGGGAGTGTGCCCACCGATGAATCCGCCATCACACAGATGTGTGAAGTTACAGGAGGTAACTGGATGTTACTGATTGGTTCACATCTAAAATATTTCTTTTCCTTTTGATTCAGCTTTACCTCTTGCTTTTTTCTCCATCTGAATTGGTGTGTCTGTGAATGTGTGTGGTGCTTTTTGTGCTTAGTTTCCAGTAGCACAGGAAAACTTCAGAATAAAACAACATTCCTATTTCAGATCTTGAAGGTGTGAGAGCATTTTCTTAATACACCAGTAAGATGGATTGGAAAATGTCTTAGACTGTCCTTCCAGAGGTTGGCTTTGCTCAGTTATGAGATTTTTATTTAAATGTTGAATTGAGTAGGACAGGTATTATTGAGTAGTTAATTCTGCTGCAGGACAAATAAGCTAAATTGAATCGTAAAAGAACTAGTTCTGAAGCCTGTCCTGTGGGATGTTGATCAGAATTTTTTTTAATACTCTAAGAAAAAGTTGTGTGGGAGGGGGAAGTTCAGGTGTGTACAGGAGTTGGCAAGGTTTGGGTAGACAAAAGCAGATAAATCACATTGTCTTGGTGAAATCAGGCCTTTATGAACTTGGACCAGCTCGATTTAACCTTAATGGCCTTTTTTACTAATGAATAAAAGCTCAGCAGGTTGCTGTGGTGTTTTGTTTTGTTTTTTTGGTGGGTTTTTGTTTGGTTGGTTGGTTGGTTTTGTTTGGTTTTGTGGGGTTTTGTTTTTTTGGTTGTATTGCATTTGAGAAGTATGTTTACATAAACTTGTACAAAGTTTGGTGTTGTTTTGAATAAGACTGAAAGCTTTCGCAGTGTGACTTAAGTAATAAAACACCTTTGATCATTAAGATTACTCCAAGCTTGCTCTCATATTTTCCCGGTGTGATTTATCTCTTGAATAGGTCGTTCTTACTGCGTTCGGACACAAAGAATGTTGAATCAATGTTTAGAATCTCTAGTTCAAAAAGTCCAAAGTGGAGTTGTTATTAACTTTGAAAAGTCAGGACCAGATCCAGCTCCTATTGGAGAAGGTACAGTAACTGTTGTGTTTTTCCTCCCCAGTATTCAAGAAATAAAGTTTTGTATGCATGCAAATGTCCTTAAATGTCTTTGGTGTCCTTCCTGCCAGCTTTCCACTGTAGTGTACAGGATGCACTGAGTGCCTAATATATTCTAAAAAAGCAATTATGTTGTGAAGCTTATGTGCTTCAGTGATGGTGCTCTGATATCCCTTTAAATGCCCCAAATCATAACGGCTGTGCTGTTCATAGCTTTTGAGTAGTTTTACGTTTATGATCAGTCTTTGTTATATTTTTAGAAGTGGTAGTTTGCACATATTTGTATGGATGATCTACCTGCTGGCTAGCTCTGCCTTTTTGGGGGCGCTGAGGAAAGTGAATGTTTGCAGGAAGTAGTGAAGTTTGAATTAGTATTGTCAAAACGTGGTTTTAAAATAATTAAATCCAGGACTAGTGTATTTAAACACTTCAGTCTCTCTAATCCCAATGCTTAATCTTCTGTACTTTTTCATTCTGCTAATTGATGACAACACAGGAAGTTTCAGTTGGATGTTCTCAGGTGTAAGTGAAAAATTGGGTGCAAAGAACAAGGAATCGTTTTGCAAGCTGTCAGTAAAGTACATAACAGGAAAGGGGAAGATGCACTCTTAATGTGGAGCAGTTTTTCACATTTGCAGAAATTCATGGCTGAAAGGAAGGAGAGAGAGCTGACCAGTTCATATTTAGGAAATGAGGATGTTCCTGGAATGTCAGAAACATAATAGCTTTTAAGTTCCCCTGAGCATCCCAGCACAGCCAGCTTCATTCCTCCTTTCATTTTTAAATCATCTTTTTCTTGCTGTCTGTATTTTCTTCTCCTTTTGCTTATTTAAATGTAATTTTATTGGAAGGCTTTGCTACAATGCTGCACAGGACAGCACCTCAAGAAATTACTGTGTCTGTTGGCCCAAATGTTTTCCTGTGTGGCAGAAAGACGGGTGAAATTTGTGTGGTTGGTTTGTTTGGTTTTTAATTTTATTTTATAAAGACTGGAAGTGCAAATTAGCAGTCTTTACAGGTGCAGCGGAACTAAAAATATTAGGCTTGTTGTTGCTTATCAGTTCTATGTCAAAGTACTAAGCTTAAGCAGATAGTGTTTTCCATAGTATGTGAGTATTCCTTGGTGGATGAATTACCTAATGGCCATGCCACAGGAACAGAAGGGTAGATGTGGGAAAGTAGAAAGTGTTATTATTTCTCAGATGATGCTGTTCTATATTTTAATATATAGGTTTTATCAACCACTGATGTAAAGATCTGTATGTCTTGGAAACAATTGTAATGAAACATCATATTGGTTGCTAGTGCATAAATTTTTCTAGGAGAAAAATGCATGCATGGAGCTTTTTATTTTCTTTTTTTTTATTTTGCTTTGTTTAAATTTTAGATGGACTTGTTGATTCATCCAGGCCCATCAATTCATTTGCTTCTCAGCCGTGGCATAGTTGTCATAAACTCATTTATGTCCGGCCTAACCCTAAAACGGGTGTTCCTGTTGGACATTGGCCAATCCCAGAATCTTTTTGGCCTGATCAGAATTCACCAACACTGGTAAGTAAAGTAAGAACTGAAAGAAGGATTCTACACCTAAATAAACAGACTAAAAATGAATGCTAGTGTAGTTTTTTACCTTGTTTATTGATGGGATCTGACGTTGATTTTAAAGGGTAATTAAAGCTGTTTTTAACACAGAATGGTATAATCTAATGTAGATACTGTATGCTGTGATGTTTTTTGCATCCGGAAGGTTTATTTTCATATAATTAATTTGGTAAATGGATTTTAAAAGATCATAAAATTTAACTATAAATTACTTCACACACCACAAATCATAGTGAGCTAATTACATTTTAATCAAAGATTTATAAAATGCATTTACATGGAAAAAGAGTATTTGGTTTTGATAGATCAATTGTGTTTTCTCTGCTAAGTATTAGTTCGTGTGTGGACTCTTCCTTCACTAGCAGGAAGAATTAAAACTGAAACACAAGAGCTACCCCATCCAGAAAATTAGGAGCAAACAGCATTAATTTCTCCTTTTCTTACTGAAATGATCATACATTTGGTGTGCCATACTGGGCCTTTCTAACCATCTCTTCCGTTAGGCACATTCTGTTTCTGTACTTTGTAAGTCCTCAAGGTACAGTCCGGCCATTCCCCAAACCCCCAATTCAAGACGGGGGTGGAAAAAATCAGACTTGCAGGGAATATCTTGTGATATCCTTTGTGAAGTGAGCGCGGTTTGACATCTCTAATCCTGTGAACATCAAGCTGGGAAGCCGAGTTGAAGTTTTCTTTAAACTTATTTGTGTTATTATAGCTTGACATATAGAGGCTTTTAAATATGAATAGAAATAGTTGAACATTAACAGTGTTTTTCTGTTGGTGGTAAGAATGTGTGTATCAGTGTGTGGCTTTTTTTAAATTCAAGAAATATTTAGTTAATCTATATTGTGTGAGCTTGTATCTTTTCTCTTTTAAAGGAAATTGTGGGAACTGTGAGTTTAAGCCTATGGGATGGTAAAATATCTGCTTATGAGTCTTCTTAATAGAATTAATTTGTTTACCATAAATACTAGACCATTGATACTCTTTTCCCCCTTCCTTTTAGCCTCCACGCACAGCTCACCCTGTCGTGAGGTTCTCCTGTGTCGATTGTGAGCCAATGGTGATAGACAAGCTTCCATTTGACAAGTATGAGCTTGAGCCTTCACCCTTAACACAGTACATCTTGGAACGAAAGTCTCCCCATACCTGCTGGCAGGTATTTGCCCTTTATTTGATTCTAGAAATGTAATGGCGATCCTAAGGTACTTCAGTCTTGGTAAGCCTGGAGAATTGGGGTGTGGTTGCAGACTCTGCATTTGATGAGAAGAAACATATCAAGGTTTCAGTTACCTCCTTTCTAACAGAATTATCAGGAGTCAGTGAGTGATCCCTCTACAGGCTCATTTAATTCTGTTTCGAGGTCCATCTCATTTTGCTAAGAAATGTGTCCTGCAGGTTTCATTCTTGGCTAAATTGAAATTCTCTGTAGGCTTCCATTTGCTTACAGGGAAAGCCTAGCACTAGTTTCCATCATTTTACCTAATCAACAGCTGCAAATAATTTCCACTAGATGGCTGAAACTGCTGATGGGAATTGGATGGCAGCTGTTGATCTTGTTGACTAGACTGGCCTTGAAGAGGTCCAAGTTCTGTTGCTGAAATCATTTTTCACACACTCCTGTTGTGATTTTTGGATAAGTGACTTGTTTTTGTATCCTCTATAAAATAAGGCTTGTAATTCCCTTCTCAATGGTGCTCTTGTAAAGAATAGCTTAATATGTATGCCAGCAGTCCTTAGTATGATACTTTAGCTGTAAAGATGGGTGTGGAGGTGTCTGTTTCATTCCCCTAATAAATATTTTAACTGAAAATACAACAAACATATTCAGCATAAAAATGGAAGTTACTTTTAATAAGCTAATTTTAAAAATGTCCTTTTAAGCAGTCATAGGTATGTTATTTGCCACCTAAGTTATTAAATTACTCTGCTGTTTTTCCAAAATTGCTTTTCTTCCAGCTATATATGAGACCCAAACTAGAGAAATAGGCTCATTGTCATAGAAACCATGTAGCAAACCCTGTTCCTTATGCTCTATTTCCTTTTTACTGCAAGGTTTACTTTGCTTTAGGAAAACTGATTGGTTAGATATGGGTTATTTTGACTGTCTCACTAAGAATATGTGCCATCTTTATCCTGTTGAAATAATTATTTGCATGGATTGCTTTTCAAAGTCAATACCCCCATATGTATACTTAAAAAAAAAAAAAAAAGAGTCAACGCTAAGAATGTTGGTGCTTGGCATAATTAAAAGACGTTTCTTGAATATTTGTTTGTTTTGCTTAATTTTTCTGCTTAAAAAGCTGCAGTTTTCTTTTATCAGTGTTGTAAATTTTAGTCATGGTATTTCATGAGTCAGAAGACTAACTTCAAATAGATTGGTTTTTAGCATACCTTCAACAAATATCCCCTATCCTATGTTAAACAATTTCAAAAACTTCAGAGCATCTCTTCAAAGGAGTTTCAATAAAGAACTAAGGATTATACAGTGAAGAGCATGTGCACACTGAGGGGTGCGTTAAATGCATGTCATAGCGTTGTGACTGGAGAATCTAAATGTGTGTTCGTCCTGATGCGTGCACCCCCAAACTTGGCTCTTCTTGATAACTTGCTGTCTTAATACAGTTGGGTTCAGAGTGATTTTAATTTTGAAATGCCCCATGCTTAATATTCTTCATATTCTTCTAACACAGTGATATCTCTTATTCTTTATCAGGTATTTGTGAGTAGCAGTGGAAAATACAGCGAACTTGGCCATCCGTTTGGGTATTTAAAAGCAAGCACTACTTTAACCTGTGTAAACCTCTTTGTGATGCCTTACAACTATCCTGTTTTACTTCCGTTGTTAGGTAGGTAACACATTTACGTTGGATGGCCAATGCAGCTACTTCAGAGTAAAAGAAAAACAATAATGGTTGGTGTTCTGCCTTAGTTTGAGACATTATAAAATAATGGAGATCAGAGAGTAGAGAATGTTGCAAACTCTTTAACATAATTTGGGAGGAGAGGATTTTCATACCCCCTCTCCCTTTTTTTCTCTCCAGCAGAGGAGGAGAGCTACCTGCTTCCAGTGCATGTTTGATGCTGTTCACCTCCTAGACACGTAGCCTCTTCCTTAACCTGGAGTAAGCTTCAACCTCCATTCTTTTCCCTCATTTAGGGTGTGGTGTATCCAGGTTTTGCAGTTGCTCTTGTAGCAGCTAATTTTTTACTGGAAGATCAGATGCAGTGTTTGTCATGGGTGTTGGGAAGAGGGAATTCCCTGACGCAGTTTAGAGCAGTAAGAAGGAACTGAGTGGTGAAACAGTCTACATTTCTTCCCTGCCCAAAGGACCAGTGTTTGGTTGTTTTTTTTTTCACTCTCACAATGAAATTACTTGCTACAGGAAAGATGGTGTGAAAAGGTGCTGTGTCAATAGCTGCCATAACAATAGTGGCAGTTGGGGTTCTGATGTAAAGGTAACGGCAGAGAGAAGAGTTTCCTGGGGTGCTACGAACCCTTTCAGTTGTAGATGCTGTAAGGCTTTTTTGGTTTTTGTGGGTGTGTTTAGTGATAGAGAATAACAGTGGAGATCAAGAGAATTAACATTGACTCTTACTGTCTTACACAGGATTTTTATGTTCATTTCTAGAAAAAAAACACAGTTCAGGAATGCTTTTCCATGATCCTGGTTATAAAAAAAAAAAAAAAAAAAAAAAAAAAGAGAGAGAGAAGAAATTTGGGCTTGCTGATAATTTGAATGTCACATAGTCATCCATGTAGCCTAATAATTGTCCTAAAGTGTGCAATAGGATACTGCTAGACTAATTTAGAGTTTCTGTGAGTTTGTGTGTACTGAATTACTGCAGCAGGTCCACTAGCTGAAAAGCCATCGCTGACACTAAATTGATTGCCCTCTTCATTTTGATGTTGACATCTGCAGTTCTGCTGTGTCTTCCCTGGCAGCTCTTGTCTTCCCCCTACCTTTTTTTGCAGGGGCATAAAGCTCTTCCTACTCTTTTGAGAAAGGCATTTTTCGGTCTATGTAGCTCTGTTCTGCAGTTTACTCACCTGGTATGCCACATCTTCAATTTCTGAAGGCTCTTTAAAGGAAAATGCAGAGCTTCCATGTTGCCTGATCTGTAAAGTGGATGTTTTCTCTAGAACACAAATTCCATATTGATAATAAACATACACAAAGTGTTACGTTCAAATCTTGTTCCAGGACTTGTTTATCCTTGGTCTTTAAGGCATGGTGGAATTAAGTTTTGTGGAATATACATAAAACAGGAAAGCAGATCTGGCCCCTTTTCTGCTTAGCAGTAGTACAGAAAATGACTATGATGATAAGCAGCATTTATAGATGTTTTAAAAAAATACTAAGTCTGTGTTAGTCTCTGTGGCAGGTAGGGGTTGTTTCTGTTTTTAACCCTTCCTCATGTCTGTCTTAGTGCATACCAACAGTGGCTACTGAGGGTTCAGCAGAGGACTGTGATTTGCCTGTGTAAAACCAATCTTTCATTGCTCCCACCCAGATTATAAAGGATGTGAGAACTCCCAAGCCCAGAAGTCTGCTCTGTTCAGCCACTGCTACCCATACTGGTGCATCAGTGAGGTTCTAGTGGCTGCTGCCCTATGGTAGAACATTGTGTTGGAGGACAGGACTTGTTTTGGGGTAGTACTGCAAATAATCTCTCTCTCTTCCTTCTAGTGACTCCAAAGCCACTTTACAACTGTATTTTTGTAATGGCTTATCAAGTGGCTTATGTGTGTTCAGCTTTGTAAACAGATAGCGAGATGCTTAAGAAATTTTTACTTGCATTTTTGTGTTCCTTCTGCATTTTTGAGCAGGGGAAGTTTTAATTCTGTGACTGGAAAATAATGTAAGAAACAGGTGAGAGAGGCATGCATGAGGAAGCTTGCAGAGCAAACTGAAACAAGTTGTAATGGTCTGTGACTGGAGAAGGTAAATTGTACCACATCCTGTAGATTTGCTGATTTATATCTCGGTTTCTGCAATAATGGATTTGGCAATGCTGTAGCCTCTTCTAGCTTGTAACATAATGGGTCTGCTTTTAGAATGTGCAGCTTTGTAGGGACAGGAGCCAGTTACTGAGACTTCATAAAACAGTGAAACTGCACAGTCCATGTGTTAACCTGACCCATGTGCTATGGTAAACTGGTTGTCTGACAAAAATTGTGGTCTCTAGATGTTTTGCAGAGGTGAGACAGACCATGTGTGATGTGCTGCTGCAGCTGAGCTCCCTATTGCTCTCTCAGGAAAGGCTGGGGAGGCATCAGGACCAGCTGGGGCTGGTGGGCTGCAGCTCTTGTCAGTGGGAGGCAGGCTTCTGGAGGCAGAACTGCACAGATACTGACAGACTTGGGTGCTGAATATGTTTGGCCCATGGATTACAGAAATTTCCTCTTGAAGGATTGTTGGCTTTATCTGATGCTAGCAAAGCTATTGTGCTTCAGACATTCTTCTATCTAGAAACAATTGTACAGCCAGGTTCATAAAGTAGAAGTCAAACGAGGGGTCAGAGCGAGAGCTTAGCAAAGGTGAAGTGTACTGAATGCTCCGGCCTTGCCCACGGTGTTTCCTTGGCTGATCCGAGGAGATCTGCATTAGTGGGAGAGCAGGCACGGCTGGGCAGTAGGAGTGAGTAATTATTCATTTAATAGCCTTTCTCTGTGGGTCTAAATATGCAGAAGGATGAGCATTTAGAAAACATCTACCTGTGAAGGACTGCAGCATGGACAGTTTCCTTTGCTTTTACAGGCTCCTTGAGAGAACCTGAAAGTAATGATTTTATATATTGGAAATGAAAAGCTGCCTTTCAGATGTGGTCATAGCAAGCTGTGGCACTGGGAGGCATAGCCAGACATTTTGCATCAGCAGAAAAACATCACCACAATACCTTTTTTTAATGGTGGATGCTATTTTGCATTGTAGTGCTGTATTTTTGGCGAGGTTGATTGTTTGCAGGGAAGGATACTGCTTTCCATGAATGTAAGATCCTGAGTCTCAACTGCTTACACCAACGGGCTGTCTCTATTAGTGCAGAGGAATTAGAATGCTCAGAGAATTACAGGAGTCAGCAGGGAATGGTGGTGTACTTACTCAGGTGGAATTTATTGTGAGTGGTGATTTTAAAAGTGTAAGTTTTTACTTTGGGTTACACAGTGCAAGTTATCACAACTAGACTGTTGTTGCATGAATGGTTCGTCTAATTAGACTCCAGATTAACTACTAAAATTACCTGCTGACCATTCTCTCTCTCATGCTATTTTTTCTTTTGTTCATATACTGCTCATCAAGCTTGAAAGTGCATCAAGCCCCCATTACATGGTACTGGCTGCTAAAGATGTGTATTGGTATCCTATTTGTCACAATTTGGTTGTTGTGTATGTTAACCTGAAGTGGATAAAGACTTTGCAACACGGTTTTAAATTAACTGGTCTGTCTGTAGTTTTACTTGATCTCTTGAATTGTTGCAGCTTGTGGCCCTTTCCTAGTGGTTTTTAGTACCATGTTCCCAATTATCCAGTGCTTTTAGCTTCCTCTGAGTTTAGAATCAAAAAGAATTCTGCATTAAATGGACTGTACAGAGAGTAGTATCTGAAAATGAATAGATTAAAACTAAATCTCCAAAAGTTTGGGACTTAATCTGTGAAAGACATAGTTAACTGGATTACTGTCTGGTTGCTTATTTACGTAAATGATTGGTGATGTGCAGCCCAGGGCACAGTGGAAAAAATACATTTCGGGTGCCTGTGTTGCAATCTGCTGACCATGTGTCTCAAAACTCTTGCGACAGGCAGGTAAGATGTTGACACTGATGTTCGCTCTGGAAATTGTGGCTGTACCACCATGACCGTCTGCCTTTTAGAGGGTCGAGTTCCTGCAGCAAGTTTGTGCTGTGGGGAGGCTCTTGTTTTAAATAGACAAATCTTTGAAGGTCTACTTAGATTTGAGAAATTCTTACTTGGATAACAAAGATCAGGGAGGTGGTTCTGCATTCGAATTCTCAGACTGCAGCTCTGCTGTGGATTAAGAATCGTACTAGCTGAGCATTATGAAGGCCTGTGCCATTCAAGAGTGGCTGTGCAGTCCAGCTGTAGTGGTTATAAACTGGTGCAGCCTTCCCAGTGCAAGAGCTGAGACAGTAATAAAGTGCTGATAAGGGGTTTAAGGTTCAAGCTGTACTCATAACTAGCTCTTTAAAATATTAGAACATATATAATACCAAACATTTTACATTTCAGGTTTTTTTTTTTTTTCATTTTGAATTTTGAGAGAGGGTTATAGTTTAACTTCCATTTTGCTGCAAAATGCTGATAGGCCTGTAAGATAAGAACTGTTGTTATTTTATATTTGCCATATGTCATGTTATCATCACAGGTTCTTTTGGATAATAGTGCTAAGCATGTGGTATATTGAGATTTTAAATGGAGCTCTAACTTGTCCTCTCAAACTCCCCCCCACTTCCTTCAGGCCAGGAAAGAGAACAATTAGCATCTGTAGTGTGGATTATATGTGTGATACAGATTTCATTTAGTTTGGAAAATACCTGTAATTAAGTGTCATTTGACTATGAGAACTTGGAAAACCCTATCTTAACATCTGTTCGATTTGTGCAGAATACCACGCAAGTTAAATTTTCTTCTCCAAATACATATTCCTGAAAGCTCAATCTGGAGAAAACAATTTTCTTGCCGCATCTGTCTTTCGCACAGCCTCTTCTGTGCATCTCTGTCTCCTACAGCTCTCTCCAGTTAATTTTTGGACATCCCTTCCCCCAGTCCTGCAGATCCTTCTATTAGCCTCATTTTACCAGCATGCTACAGCCTTACTAAGGAGAAACTTGATCTAAACTGGTAATTCATAATTTAAAATGACAAATTGCAGGATATTGTGTTCATTTTTGATGTTTAGAGGTCACTGTCACAGTTTATAGCATGCACAGCAAATCCTTCATCTCGGTAACTCCTAACTGGCCGTATGCACACCTGTAGTGCGAGCAAGGGATTTCTAAAACAGTATCCAAAGGAAATAATCTGTCTGGTTGCCCTTCTCTTAAACAGCAGCAGTTTTTGTAGCTGATGACTGTCTCTTGTCTCTGCCTGTGCAAGAGTTTGCTGCTGCGGCAGGAGGCAGCCAGGGCTGTTGTCAGCGCAGTCCAGCAAAGCTGACCAGAAGGGTTCCCTGCTCTCATTTCTTTTTCTTTCCCTTTGGTGCCCAAGAACGTGTTCATTGGAGACCAGAATTCATCATACAGCCTAAACAAAACATGGAAATAAAAACCAATTAATGTAGTTGGTTTGATCAGATACAGGGAGTCCCTGATGATGCGAGAGGGGTGAAACTCTTACCAGGTGGACCTGTTGCACCTTCCATGCTGCTAGTAGTTGCGTGTGGTATTTGTCTGGTGTATCTTGTAAGTTTGTCTCTGACAAGGACTTGTTCTGGATTGTCCACTGCAGCTAGGACTGGGGATTCACAATCCTTCAAACCTGAGGCTAAGCACAGTTTTTATGGGGAAGCCCCACTGGGAGATGGGTGGAGGGAGACAAAAAGTGGGGGGAAACTTGGCACTTGGTGAATTTTGGATAATGCTGATGGTCTGGAACTATATAATTGAAACCTCCTTTTGTTGTTTTCCTTGTTGCAGATGACTTGTTTAAGGTTCACAAACTTAAGCCAAATCTGAAGTGGCGACAGGCTTTTGACAACTACTTAAAAACAATGCCTCCCTACTACTTACTGGTATGTTCCTTTTCTCATTCCATCCTGCTGGGTATAACGGCTGGTGTGACCAGAGTCCTGTGCATCATACCTCTTCCTAGTACATTTTGTTGACTTAATTATGATGATGTTTTAGGTAGCAAACATTTTGCTTTGCAGAGGTATGTAGATCAGGTCAAGCATTTTTAAGAAATCAATTTCTAGTAATACTGAGTAATAGTAACTTTATTAAGATACTAAATGTGTTTTCTGTTCATTAAATATTAAATAAGCTTTGATCGAAAGTACTTTAGATTCTTCAGAGAAACTGAAATTGGCATTGTATTTGTAACTTGATAAAGAAAATGCATATTTATCTGTTTACTAATGTGGGTGAAGTGGGTGAACTTGGGAAGCTGATGCTAAGAGAACTGGCTGGGCCAAACAAAGGCCGGGGGGAGGCACCGTGTCACCTCTTACATGTAGCTTGGACAATGCACCTCAATATGGACTTGCATCATCCCGGCTATTCTGGTACTGAGCCTTTGAGTGGAAATTGCCAGCGGCACCGCGCTGTGTGGTGTCGTGGGAATGCGGCAAAATGTCCGTTGCGAGCTAGTTAGACTGCCAAACTCATGTCACACGTTATCTAAATAGACTTGAATTTTAGTGGCCAAAAGTGGAAAAGCTAGAGCACTAATCTATGTGCCTTAGCTTCCTGTAATTGATCTTATAAATTTTTTTTAAAGACTTATTCTCTTACTATTGTGTATTTTGTTTTCCTTATAGCCATTAAAGAAAGCCCTAAGGATGATGGGAGCTCCAAATCTGATATCAGATAATTTAGATTGTGGACTTAGTTACAGTGTTATCTCTTACCTTAAAAAACTCAGCCAACAGGTAGTATTGATAAAACCTTTGCCATTAGAAGTGCGTTGCTATTTAGTTTGTGGTAATCTCATTACAAAGCAGTTAATCCCTGTGGGAGTTCATATGGGTATACAGCCTAATTGAAGATTGAGCATTTCCACCGCAAATATGGATGAATCCAGAGTGGTTCTGTAGCCAGAGATTGTGCCTTCTGTAAGTGGAGGGGAGTGCAAAGGAGACCTCTTCAGCTCTATTTTAAGTATCTGCTAGACCTTTAAACTGTAAAGTTTATCACTAATTGGATGTATGACTACTCTTGCCGTTGTTCTTCCCAGCTGAAGGCAGAGGCTTGCTCTCAGTCTCGTGTTTATTTCCATGCGTGCCTTGGCAATGTGTATGTTCCCCAAAAAAAGTGTATGTTCTTGTTCACAGGGAACAAAATCACAGTTCAAGCTTTCTATCTGAGCATCCTTTTTCCTTCAGGTCAAATCCATTTCATGTGTCAAGAGTGACCTGGTGGGAAATAGTCCTAGATACCTTTTTCTGTTTGTCGAGACTGCCGTTTCAGGAGTAACTGTCTGAAAGCTGTGCCTCCGTTGCACGAATGGTTCTTACAACAGTAGTTTAATATCTGGAAGTCAGTGGGGAAGCAGCACAGTCTTTAAAATTACCAAGAAAAAAATCCTCTTCCTTAAAGAATGCACAAAATAAATTCCAAAAGCCCCTGAATGACAGAGCATCTATCTAGCCGTAAAACTTCCTGTGGTATTTTAGTAACTTAATGATATGCAAATTCATATTATTTATCTGCAATATGGACTTAGAATGGCTTGAGATGGCTACTGTGGTTTTCACAGACATTCTCGGCACATAAAACAGCGTAAATGTGTTGAATGCATTATAAGCTCCTGCATTAGGGACGAGCAATTCCAGAGTTCTGCTGTGTTCCTGCCGTCCTTAAATTCAGGGTTTCCCACAGATAATGAAGCAAACTCCGCAGAGGATGAGCTCTGGGGGAAGCGGGTTGCAGTCATGTGGGGGTTGGTTGGTTGGGATTTTTTTTGGAGGTATTGCAAGTGTGTGAAAATCTTACTTTGAATACAGTTAAAGCTTAATACGGTGAAATTATCTGTAGCCATAATAAGAAATCTGTGCTAATTACAGAAGTAATATGTTTTTGGAAACTTGCTGATGAAGCTAATTTCTTTCACAACTTCTTGTTGGAAACATATGCTGCAAACCTTAGTTCGTAGGTTGTTTTAAAAATAAAATCTGAAATTGTGTTACTGTATCTAAATAATACTGTTGTTTTAGATGCAACTTTACAGTAACCTAAGGCATCCCACCTTCCATTTCTTATTTTTTCCCTTTAAAGATTATTTTTCAGGGACACAAAAGAGCCGCAGACCTGCAGCAAAATCAGGGCTGTTCACAGACGTCTTACTGGCAGATAAATTTAGATACACTGGCTAAATATTTTTTCCATATGCTAGCACTTTAGGATTTCTTTCTTGAGATTTAATCTATGTAATCAAATATATCCCTGAGTAGGTAGTTCTCCCATTTGTTAGGTAGTTGGGAAGTAAATTTGTGGTTTTATTCTGTTAATGTACTATGTGTTTTTGTACTGGAAATCTGCAATGCCTGCTGATTCTTTAACTCATGGTGTGATTCCATTTTAGACAAAAATAGAGTCGGAACGGATAATAGGTTCAGTGGGTAAGAAAGTTCCACAAGAAATTGGAATAAAAGTGAAAAACCACTCCAGTGGCCTCTCCTTGGTACACAGTAGGGATTTTAAGCAACTGCTGCAAGGGATCACTGGGGAATCTCCACTGAGACTGGCGGAAATGAATGTAAAAGAATTTGCTGGCTTCCACATAGGACTTTTGAACAAGGTAAACAACATAGTGATCTTGTATGATTAAGCAGTCGTTCTCATCTGTTATAAATGGGTAACCTTTATATGGACTTAGTGTAGAGGAAGGAAGTGCCTTCAGTGCAGCATAGGCATGAACAGTAAGAAGAATAAATGCAAGTTTTTGCGCTTGATTTTGGGACACTGTTTGAAAACCCCACGGTAGTAAACAAAGATTACTTTGTTTTAAGAGACAATCTCTGCAAAAGACAGCTAGCGGTGTTCATCCAGGAATTAACATGCTTAGTCTTAACGGAGCTGAAAGCACTAATGCCCAATAAGGTCTTGTTGAAAAGACAGTCACTGAGTCTGCTGTATCCAGTTACAGAGCTCAGAAGTTACTTCAGAATAATTTTCTTATAATAGTTAAAATTATTGCAGTTCATAAAGGAATTCTCTGTGCATGAGAACTGATGAGTTAACTGAAACTTATTTGTTTTGTTATAAAACTAGGATTTGAAGCCACAGGCATTCAGAAATGCATATGATATTCCTCGTCGCAGTCTTCTAGACCAGCTAACTAGAATGAGAACCAATCTTCTGAAAACACACAGGTTTATCTTGGGGCAGGATGAAGGTAAGGAGCCACTGTTCTTCATTAACAGTTTGGAGAGAGTACAGCTATTTTTGTTATTCCCTGAAGTACTATTTTCTGTCCTAGATGTGGGAGCAGAAGGGGCCATTGCATCAGTTGTTGAGTCAGTCAGTGTCATTTTCTTGACTCTCAAGGGGAAAGAAGGAAATTTTTGCCTTCTATCGTGCAAAATGTCAGACTTGCTTTGAATTTTAAAAATAAGTTTAATGGGAGACCTTTCCCATCCATTGAGGTTCAGTCGATATGGTTTTCATAGCAATATTGGCTTAAAGCAGAGAGAGGGCTTGTTTTATTTTACCCTTGTTAGGTGCTGGTGATGTAAAGATGCAGTTGTTAGCATAGAGATTAAACTTGCTTATTTTTCATTCTTCTTCCGCTGATTAAGCTCAGCTCTTGCCAGCCTTATTTCCAAAATCGTAGTCTTCAGCTCTTCCTGTGTGGTGAAAAGAAATAATGATTTCTAGGTCTTAGATGCTAAGACTTGTAAGTGAAATGTGTGAACTTTGTATTGCCTTAGTTTTAAGGAAGACTAAATTAGATCTCTTGCTCTGTTGCAGACAGCCTTCATAGTGTTCCTGTTGCTCAAATGGGAAATTACCAGGAATACCTGAAAATGATGCCTTCACCCCTTCGGGAGATTGACCCAGATCAACCAAAAAGACTTCATACATTTGGCAATCCATTTAAACAGGATAAGAAGGTAGGAGGAGCCATGCTGTCTGCTGTGTCTTTGTTTAGCATGGCTTGAAAAAATTAGTGAGTACAGTTTCTCTCCCACAACTGCCGTATGTTACTGACCTGTGCTGGAAAGGAGCGCTGTCTTCCATGTGGTCCAAGAGAAACGTGTAAAGAATCCTGCTGATGTGTACAGAGTGGCGCTGGTCTGTCTCTGCTTACAGTGTATATTAGGTATATCTGTTCTGAGACCTGTGAAGTTTTTTGAGAGCCACCTGAATTTTAACACAGAGGGACTTGATCCATCAATGAATTCATGAAACAGTTTCTATTTTGTAATGGTTTTGTTTTGTTTTGTTTGTTTTAAATGTGTTTTCTTTTCAGGGTATGATGATAGATGAAGCAGATGAATTTGTCGCTGGGCCTCAGAATAAGATTAAGCGTCCTGGAGAGCTCAATACTCCAGCGTCACTGAAGAGAAGGCGCAGCATGTCGCCACTGTTGAGACGGCCACAGTCACCGCCAGTCGTGACAAATCATGTTGGTGGGAAAGGGCCACCATCCGCTTCTGGATCCCCATCGTATCTGAACCTCAAAGGTGTCCCAGCAAATAAAGGTATAACAGCTTGTAGTACAGCAACCTACATGGTCACAAGTGGGAATATCTGTGTAAAACAACAACAACAAAACAAAAACACACCAAAGAAAAGCCTCTCTGTACTTTGCGAGTTGATTCAAAAGGGTGTATCACCATGTACATATGCTTTATGTAGGACTGAATTTCTTTTGTTGGCCTGGATAAACAGGCTGCTGCTGTAGCTAATGAAGTCTGGGATAAAAAAATAATTTTGAACTGTTTTTAAAAAAAAGAAATACCGAAACCTTTCACCAGGATGGTTTTGGCGGTAGCAAGGGCTTCAGATCAGCTTTTAGTGTATTCTGTGGTGGGGAAGGAAAGTTAAAATATGGTTCTGTTTTCATTTCCCACAAATACTAATTTTCTCACACACCCATTGTAGCAAATGGAGTCAGAAGAAAACTCTGGTAGCTGTAATTGGGGGAAGGAAGGAAAACATTAGTTTACTTAGAAGTCATAACACTGCAATAGGAATACAGAAAACGGTGACTTGATGATAGTGAAGCAGGATGGTAACAGTCCAAGGTATTGCCTTGGTCACATCAAAGGAGATTTGTTCAGCACTGTTGTATCTCTACACGGTAATTGTAGTAATACAAGGAAGGTTACGGAACTATTTCCATTTGGCTTTTTGATACTGTAGTTATGCACTAGTAAGATACATCTTTTTAATTTGTAGATATCAATAATAGTATTGTCCAAGATGGTAATGGAGAGAAGAAAGCAGAAGATGGTCAGTCACTGGAAAAGCAAATTGATGGCTTGCCTGTGCAAATGGCTCCTTCGGTTCCAGCTGCTTTGGGAGAGGATGAAATGTTACCGAATGACTTGGACTCTCTACCTGTTGAATTCAATTGTTTAAGTGAAGATGGGTTGGATCATAAACCTGATACCAACGCACTTGTTCGAGGGCCTCTAAATTACGGTGTGGCTGGAGATGACCAAAAACGAGTAATGGAGTCTACTTCCGAATCTGTGCCAAATTCATTTAAAATAACACCGACGATGTTGGAGGGAAACAATGCTGATATCAAAATTAAGGTGATGAAAGAGGTTCGCAAACCTGGAAGAAGTAAGTTTTGTGTGTGTGTGTCGTGGTTTTTTAAAATATTATTAGTATCTTGTACACAGTGCTAGAGAGAAGACTTTTCCTTGAAATAAAGAGCTATTTTCAATACACGTACAACTTTAGATTTTGAGTAATTGAATAATTTCTGATTGCTTGCACATGAACAATGGAGGGACAAAAAAAAGGAAGAAAGCTTTTACATGCTGGGGAGGTGAGTTGAAGGTTAGACAGCAGTATTTAGGAAGCTGAGTGTCAAGTGTCCTTGTTTGCCCTTGGAGATGGGTTAACTGCTATAAGAGGTGCCCTGTGAAAGCTCCTTTCAGAGGTTTTGTCTTTGTAGCGCTACGAAGGTGTTACAGATGATCTAATGACTCCAGAGAGACTTTGCCTTGTGCTGTGCTGCTCCTTGCAGAATACGTCAACAGTATCGATTCAGATTATTTACGTCACCTCTCTGTGCATAAAGCTAATTAAATATGAAACTCTGGACTTTGTTTTTTCTTTTGGCTGTTAAGTCTTACTCAAAATGCGTTTGCAAGACTTATTTTTAATATATAGGGTTTTTTTCTCTTTTTATTTTTTAGATTATGAAAAGATTTTCTCTCTTCTTGAGGAGGTGCAAGGTCCTATGGAAATTCAGAAGTATTTCATTGAATTTGCTATCAAGGAAGCAGCAAGGTTTGTATACATATAAGTGATACAGAGTCATAAATGTTACTTTAGAATTATGATAGTAAATCACAAAATTTTCCAGTACTAGTATTTTCTGTTTTCCTTTTTGACATATTTTAGTTATTATGGTAGTTTGTTTGACCACCAAACCAACTATTATCTTTTTATGGAGTTTAAATGTAAAATAGAAAGACAGGTCATTATTGAAGACCAACCCAAAATTTGGGTGGGTTGGGGAAGGGTGGCTGTATTAGATTTTCTGGTCATTCTTATGCTAGAAATAAAGCAAGCTCTTCCATACTGGAAACAGAGAGCACTGGTCATGTGATTTGTCATGGCTGAATAATTTTGAGTTGTGGAAGTGTATTTTTGGAAGAAAGAAATTATGTTGTGCTCTGTCTCTCTTCCGTAGGTTTAAAAAACGAGTCTTAATACAACACTTAGAGAGAATACTAGAGGAACTAGAGTTCAACAGCCTACCCAACAGAGTTAATCATGTCAACAGCAGATAATAATGTACCGGCCAGACGAATACGGACCAGGAATGAGTTTGCTGTGCCACAGAAGAGTGGAAGAGGATGTAGCTGCTACCCTCACCATCTTGGCAGCCAAGTGATTTTACTGTCACAGTCTGAGAAGAAGCAGTGGAGCTTTAACTTTAAGAACCTCTATCGGCAGAAGCTGGGCTATAACCTTAAGGATTTGCTATGAAAGGTGTGGCTTTTTTCCTGTGGAGGGTGCTATTTGCTCAACAGGCTGAAGAAAATAAGCATTGCTGCCCCTCCTGCAGGTGATGAGAATTTACTCAGTTGAACGCTGTCGTTAGACATTTACGTGCTATAGGCAGCAGGTTGCACTAAAATGGGGCACTGTCAAATGCACACACTGTCTGCATCGTGGAGAGAGCCCGTGTGTTCCCAAAAATAAAAAAAACCCTCCCAGAAACACCTGCACTGGTAAAATTGCATGTGGCCACCACAGAGACAAGGGTCTTGTTCCCGAGAACTGCTAGCCATGCCTTTAAACTTGAGATTCAGTGTAGATTGAGAGTAAAGAAACTGCTATTGTGTTAATGAAAGCTAAAGACAGCCCTGTGACTGTTACCACCCGATGGTCACTAAACAATCTACCTCAGACTCTCTTCTGTTTTGTCTGCAGACATTATGAAAGTGCACCTGAGGCTTCCCAGGTCCCCGACTTCAGTTCTCTTTCATCCTGTGAGGAGGACGGAGATTCTTCAGGTGGCCTTGGCACACGCTGTGCTTTGGAAGCACTAAAAGGAAACGCTTTTAAAAACGTGTATTTTAATGTTCATACAAAAGAGATTATTTTGAACAGTATTGTTACCAGATCACTAATTTGATATTTTAACTGTATAAATTTTTTTGGAACATATGTATATATAAAATAAACCATTTTATTAATTTTTAATAAGTGCTAATCTGAGGAGTCTGTAGCGGGCAGCACTGAGTGCCTCCAGTTGTCTGTTACCAGCAGACTGTTCGTATTTTTGTAAAACCAGTGAGTAGTGGAGCTGTACTGCAGCAGCACCCGATCTGCACAGCCTCAAACACAGCTTGTGGTGGTAGTTGCAGAATGGGCTTGTACCCTGGAGCACCTGCCCTGTCCCTCAGCTCAGCCTGCGTGGGGTGCACGTTTTACTCAGTATTAAAGTCACGAAGTTACAATTTACCAAACCCTTGGTTACCTGAGCTGGTATCCTGTTCTCTGTTCCTCTTACTCTATTTTGTCCGAAGGTAATTTTATATTTCACAAAGCACACAAAGAAGACTGAAGCATCTACCAGTATTTTTTTTTCCTTTAAAGCAGTACTAATAATGTGCCAGTAGCAAGCGGCTTTTCTAATAATTGTGTATTTTCAGGTGTTCACACGTAACATCCTCTGATCCTCTAACAGCTTTCTTCTGAAAACAGGTTGAAGTTGTGCTCGTGTTAACTAGCTCTTTACCTCGTACTGCAAATATCCTGGCGATTCTGGTTCACCAGCCAACATGTAAGAGGCAGGGAAACATATTTTAGCTGATGATGCTGTACTTCTCTGTTCCTACTGGTATTTTTAGTACTAGCCAGCCTGTGAGACATCTTTTCCATCTGCCCTGAAGCAGTGGCCTTGTCTTTCTGGAAGATGCAGTTTGACCATTGGAATTACACCAGTGAAATTCAAGAAGGAAACAAAATCCAGCAACAGCAAATCTCTGTCACAGTATTAAATGAATGAATTGGCATGGGGAAAGGCATTGCTATAAATGTATGGTTGAGCATTTAAAATCCAGAAATACCTTGGAATGATACAAAAGGGGGATCCACTCCTTCAGAATTGTTACATGAAGCTGTATGTCACTATGATGGACCTCCCATGCCTAGTATTGTACCCTTAAAAGGGAAATTATTTACAGAAGGTCAGATATATTGTGCGTACCATGTTTTAAAATGGCCTGGTTGCATGCATCAAGTTGTATGTAATATGCTGTTTCTGAAGTTGCAGGTGGTAAGAGGAGACAGTTCTGTCTAGTTAGTGGTTATTTAATTTTCTTTCCTGGTTCCAGAGGGAGTGACTTGATCATAATGTGTCTGAGCAGGGGCTGAGTTTTTAACTAGTGACCTTGTTAGTGTGTAAACCCAATCCTTTGATGTGATGCGGTTGGCTGCCAAATGAGCTACAGGAACCTGGTGACTTTCATTCACCTCAGAAAATGCACAGGAAAGTCAAAATAGGCCAAGTTCAAGCAGTGAGAATTTTCCATCACTGTTATTTTATCTGAATAAACTGACTTTGGATTAGAATATCAGAGCGGACCTAGACTTGAGTCTTTGTAGGACAGAAGATGTACCATCCTGGCAGGTCCCGTCACTGAAGAGGTGAAGAACAAGGAGTGACAATAACCCAGCTAAGAGCGCACAGCCCTGCGTCCCGAACAGCACAAGATGTACGTTGTTTCCTTCAGAAACAGTAAACTCTCTGCGACTGTTAAGGAGAATCTTAACGGAGATAACTCGTGAGAAAAACAGCCACGCTGGATGCAGGTGGAACCGGCACGGAACACATGCAGCAGGAGGTTTTGAATGTCACGCTTTGCTTTGGGTGCAACTGGGACAGCCCGGAGTGTCGCGCTGGTGCCCAACCTCCCTTTCTCGGCAGAGCCTGTGAGCCCAGCAGCAGCGGCTGCGTTGTTGAGAGCGTTACCGTCTGTTCTGTGCGCCGGAGGAGGCTCCGCACGGCAGGACTGCGCCTGGGCAGCGCGCGGGAGACAGCACAGGTCCGGAAACCACGTGCATGGAATCGGGAAAGCTGGCTGTGCTTTGCTCCAGCTTATGTTTCTGAGGCCTTATCTAAGGTTGAAATAATGCAGCACAGTTAAATTGGGATGTTAGAAATTGAGGGGAAAAAAGTAGGGCTTGCTGTGGTTCCTGTAAGGAGCGTTTTTTCACAATCTGAATTAAGAAAGTAAGCGCTTATCTTTCTGCCCTGGGTAGCAGAGCTGTGTGGTACTTTGGATACCTGAACCCCTTCTGCCTCTTCCATTTCCCGGACATGTCTTAACGGGGCATCCTCTTTACTCTTTGTTTTTTTTCCCCTTGTAAACACCAAGGAATGTTCCTAAAACGGGCCCGTGGCCACGCGGCTCCCGCTCCGGTCCGGACGGCGGGTGTGTGGCTGGCGCTGCTGTTCGCAGTTTGTGCACACGGTGCTTTTATGATGGGCAAGTGTATTCTTGCCTGGGTTTAACCAGCATTAGAAAGCAATTGTCATCTTCCAAAATAAAAGCAGCAGAGGCTGTAACTGCGCTATGCTTGACTTTACGGTGGTATCTCCCGTAACAGGAAGCTATAAAAAAACCACTCTAGCCCTATTTTATTTTTTTCTGTTTTTCTTCTGGTAATTTTCTCCAGGTTCGGCCTCTGGCTGGCTAAAATGGCAGCAGTGTAGGGTGTTGAGCTTGTTTCCTTTTGTTCTGTTATTTAATATTTACTAAGAAGCTTCTGATGGAAAAATACAAGTGGAAATGTATTGGCTAACAAAAACAATGCTAAACAACAGTGTTTCATACCAGCGACACAACGACCTCACACCCTTAGCAAATAGACTCTAGAGCACTTGTCTTGAATATGCAACCTAGTTAATCTGAAAACAAGGCCAAAGACACTTCAAATCTGGCAGAAACGAGGTTTGGCAGAGATCTGAAGGAAGGATGTTAGTCACTGGATTTAAAAGGAGCTGCTGCTTTCAGGTCTGCAAAAACAAACTGGAGTCTGTCTAAAGTAGAAAAGGAAGAAACTGGAGAAGGATAACGCCTTGGGATTTAGCAAAAATCTTGTGGCCTGCAGGAATTGTTAAGCTTCGCTTCTAAATTTGAACCTTGTGATCATTTTGGGGAGGGAGGACTAAACCAAGAAGGCTGGACTTGTCTGCTTTTCTCCATCCCTTGTCAGCTGCAACCTGGCGTGTTGTTTCGTCCTTGAAAGTAGCCTGTTGGCTCAGCTTGAGCGTCGGTGTTGTTCTGCTCTTGTTCCGTGTTGACGGTGTTTGCAGCTGTCTCTTGGTAGCGACTAGAAGCCCGTGGGTGTTTTTTGGGAAGCCTGTTGTCCTGGAGCAGGGAGCGCGGGCAGGGGCCGGGAAAGCTCATTCATCTGTTCCACTTCAGAGCCTGCGTGAGATGCTTCTCAGGGCTGGTAGTGCAAATCGGGCAGCTTCTGCAGCTGATTACTCAGAGTTCAGAAGAAGAAAGCACCGAGGAAGGAGTTAAACCGTCAGTACAGCCTCATGCTAAACACCCTGGAGGGTATTTTCATACGCAGTGGAAGAACGTAGAAGAACATAGCTGCCCTGAGGTGACAGCCACGCGGGTTTGCCAGGAATGGTGACTGCTGGTGCCACGTAAAGAACGTGAAATGACCCTTTCTTGTCAGTTGGGAAGCTATCAAAGAAGCTGCATATTTCTTCAGATATTTAGATTGGGCTCTTAAGCAATTTATGGTGAAGTCCAAAAGAGTAATTTGCCCTGGGAAAGGGGGTGGGAGTGGAAAACCCCAATTGGATTTTTGCTGGAAATTTTTTTTTTGAGAGCTTGGGGAAGTTCATGTTCACATCTGCAATGGGAATTTCACGGCTGTTGCTTAGTCCTGGATCAGCTCCAGCAGCAGTGGAAGTAGCTGGATCCTTGGCATTTATATATGCTTGCTGTCACCTCCATCACTGTCACTCCTCTAATCCAAGCAGTCTTGCATAATGTCCCTTAAAACACTGGGCACCTCTGGCAATTTGCTGTGTCCCAGCGCTCCGCTCGCCGCTGCTGAGCAGCTGCCAGGAGGGACAGAGCTACTGGCAAAGCGTCCTCATGGAGGAGAGGTTTATAAAGCATTTTGGTAGTTAGAAAGGCAAAGCTGTGTTTGCATGGTTAGCTTGTTTCTTGTCATTTTCTCCGAAGTACGCACGTGTTTTAACGTTACATTTGATTTGTAAATATTTAACAGGTAGAATATATCAGAGAGAGGTTCAGCCTTTTGTAATGGATGGAGGGGAAAGGCTTGCTTGCTTTCCGAATTGTTGCTGGGTTTGTGGAAATGCACATCACGTTTCTGGAGGTGGTGGCAGTGGTGTGAGCAGTTGCTGTCTGAGCGCAACATTTCAAGCTTAGGAACCTGTCGGTATATTTGGGGTTCGCTCGTGGACACTTTAGGGTGTTTTGATCAATCTGCGCTGCTGTGGTGGCTGCCTGGTGTCTGGGTTGTGGGTGCCTCAGGATTCAAGGGTGCTTTCCTAAGTAGGACAGAAATAAAAATGAGCCCTCTTCCCCAAGACTAAAATGTGATTTTTTTTAAAAAAAAAGGCTTTTTGCTGATTGCAGATGATTATAATGCAGCTGCTCAACAGTGACATCCCAGCCATGGAAAAATAACATTGGTTCTTTGAGCTGTTTTCCAGTCTGTGCGGCGTATTAAAATCCTTCATGCACAGCTGGCACATTTAACTTTGATTGCGTTGTTGAAGTGACTGATCTGAGAGCAGCCTGGATCCCGGTTGCTTGCAGAATTTGAAAATGAGGTTGTTCCAATTCATCTGCAGTTGGTTATTTTGGAAGAGAGGCAAACTATCTCGAGTACTTTTAGGGCTGCTAATTAAAGTTTTGTGGCACTACTCTGAGAGAGTCTTTAAAGATGGATGGAGGGACTTACCCAAGGTCGTATAGTGTGTCGCTAACAAAGATCATTACAAAATCCATGCCCTAACTTGGTCTTGTACTGCGAATTATTTCCCTGGTGTTGAAAATCCCACCGCGGTTGTGTCGCTGGGCCCAGCCTGGCTCTGACCCGGGATGGGACGTGCAGAGGTGGCTGAAGCGGGTGCGTTTTGCTGGATTTGCGCTTCTGGGGCTGGAAAAAAGCAAGAGCTTGGAAAGAGGGAGGCAGGAGAAGTTGCCTGAGCCTTTAGGTGCTTGTGGTGGTATTGGCTCTGCTTTATAAAGTCAAGTTCTGGCTTCTGACCTGAGCTGCTCTGATGCCTTTTCTTCCTCAGCCACGTAAAAGTGTATGTTTAAGTTCCGTTGGCATCGCTGGCTTCAGCACTGCCCCCCTGCACAGGAGCGGCCAGGGCACGGAAACCGCTCTGCACAGTGGGCAGCGGGAGAGGCGGGACTGGTGAGCTCTGGGAGAGGCTGTTTCAAGCGCATCACATCCAGCAAATCATGCTGCGGGAGCGTGGTTAGAGCGCAGGAGCGTGGTTAGAGCGCAGGAGCGTGGTTAGAGCGCAGGAGCGGGGCGGTGCGGTGCGGGGCTGTGCGGTGCGGGGCCGGGCACGGGGAAGGCTGCTCGCCAAGCGGCCACCGCTGCTGGGTGAAATGCGGCGACACCGACTGCTGGGAACCGGCCCTGAGTTCCCCTGGGGAAAGACGTTTTTTGGCGAGTCCCGGCCTGGGCTGTGATGGGAAACGCTGGATAATAGGCTGAGCCGCGGCTGGTTGAAGGATGGCTTGTTCCAGAAGCGCATGCAACAGGACCCCGAGGTGGCTCTGACCCCACGGGGCGGCCGAAAGCTGTCCCTTATCTGTCTGATGGCCAAATCCTGCGTTCCTGCAGGTGTACAGAGCAGGTTCTGCTTCGCAGGGTCTGCGTGCATCCCTGGGCTCCGCATGCCCGCACTGTCGAGGTGAGAAGGGGCTGTGAAAGCACGAAAATAAGAGGGGCTGCTCTTGTTATGATTGGAAAAAAAAACGGCCAGAGGTTGAAAATACCAATGAAAGCCTTGTCCTGTTCATTCTCTGGCACAGACGTGTGGATAGGGAGCTCCTCAGAAGTCAGGAAGCTGCACCAAGACGGAGTTTTTGGGGAGGCCACCATGTGTGCTCAGCGTTTGGCCGGAGTCGGTGCCTCGCGAGCGGGTGTCGCGGTGCCGGACGTCTGCTCCGCTCCTGAGCCGCCTCTGCGTGACTCGCCCCCTCCTTCCATTCTGCCCGAGCTTGTGCGTTGGCCGATGGCTGCTGAGCATCCCGTTGCTCCGCTCCCCACAGCGCGGGGGGCTGAGCTGCGTTTCTGGCCCTTTCGAGCTCTGCAGTTCCTGCTCGAGTGCGAGAAGCGAAGGCAGAGAGCGGTGTGTGCCGTGCACAGCCCTGAGCGCCGCCCGCGTGGTGCCGGGCGGGAGGGCCCAGCCCGTCCCTGTCACACGTTGTCCTCTCCTGGCAGCCCTGGCCAGCCCAAGCATGGCTGGACTTGCAGCAGACCTGGGGTTTATTAGCCAGCCCTGGGCAGAGATCTGTATGTGGTGGTGGGGGTGCAAACCAGATGCAGTGCGGTGGTTTTGGAGATACAGGGAGGATTATTTGGCACAGGGCTGTGGGTGCCTTGGAGGCTCTGGTTCTATTGTGGGGAGCAACAGCTTTGTGTGGACACGGGGAGGTGAGCTGCTCTTTGGAGTGCCTGCTGAACAGGCTCCTCCAAAACTGCTTTTTGACGCAATTGTCTTGTTTTTTGTACTTCTGCAGCCAGGACAGGGGGGTAAATCGCTGCTTCAGCATTTACTGTGCACACCGGGCACTGTTCCTGCGTCCTGCGCTGCCACAGAGACTTCCCGGGGACGGGATGCTGGGGCAGCCAGGGGCTCGGAGGACATTGATGCTGGCCCTGAACTGCTCTAAGTGTACAGCAGAAACACCTTGAGGGGAGGAGGGACCATTTTTTCTTTCCTTTTATTTTATTTTTTTAAATTATTTTATAATCCCGAGTGAAGTTCGTGTGCGGCACGGCATGCTGCCCCTTGTCCCCAGGGAACCGGTTCAGCCAGCGCTGGTGCGGGCAGGGAGGGCACTGAGTGCCGGCTGCTCCGCTCGGGGTAGGAACTGGGACCAAATAGCCACGTCTATCTGTGTGTAGGTCTGTGGGTTCCCTGGGACCACTACCATAGGATGAGCTGTTGGTTTGATAATCCAAATGTTACCATTTTTTAATTTTTATATTTTTTTTTCTCCCATTTCCTTTTAGAAGGGCCCGGTAAGCCCTGACACCACACGGCCTGGGCTCCCGCCAGAGAGCCCTGGGGCTTGTGTTCCTGCTCGCGCTGCCAGGCTCCTGCTGCCTCGTGAACTCCCGTTTGCCTTTCTTGGCTGGAAAAAGGATTAAGTTGGCAGGACAGGAAAATTAATCAGCTGCCATTTTAAGGATGTAGGTTTTGTTGCAGTCCGAAGTGGTTTGAAATGACATTCTATCACTAAGACCAACCTGGGGCTGATTAAAAGGCTTTTTACCTGCCGGAATACCAGATTTATTTCCGCCGTGGTGCTCCGCCAGGTGATTACAGCTTCAAGGTGAACCTCAAGGCCAATTGAAAGGAGTGTTTTACCTTCACTGCTAGTGGAAAAGCTGGTACCAAGTTTTTATTTTCTGCTTGTTTAACATTCAAAACGGCCTTTCCTTGCCCTTCCCCTCGGCGCAGGCAGCCTGCCAGCTCGGCACGGGCGCTGTTGGGGACTGCAGAGTGGGCTGGGGGTGCGTGATGGGGGAGCTCGGGGCAGCGACCCCTGGGTGCTGCGGGGTGAGCCTCAGCCTTCCCCAGTCATCTGGGGGAAATCTGCTGCCTTTTGGTGCAGGTGACCCCCAAAAAGGAGCAGTAACGGTGCTGCTCTTGGAGTGGGAGGTGCTGGATCCATCTGGAGTATGTCCCCATACCTAATGTCCTCGCTGTAGGTTCTGGAGATGGAGAAGGGCGGCTCTGCCACAGCGCAGGGAAGAGTGAGAGAACCTGAAGCATGGGAAGTGAGTGATAAGGAAGCCAAAAACCATTTTAGAGCAGAAAGTAATTGCCATTCCCTGCTGTCTCCAGGGACGGTGCTGTGTTGGTGCTGCACAGCTCCGGGAAGCAGCCATTAGCCACCAGCTTTCTCCAGAAAGCTTTAATCCCGCTCAGCTGGGAATACTGGGCACATTGGCCTCACCCCGTACTGGTCCCTCGGCTGCACTCGGCTTCCCAGCACCGCAGCGATGGCTCCAGCACGGGGGCGGCACAGAGCTCCTCTGCCGCTGCGGGACACGTGTGAGCTGGAGTGACCTTCTCAAGCGATGCCGCGGGGCAGCCCCTGCTGAGCTCTCCAGGAAAACGAGATTCCTGCCAGGTGCGCTTCCAGCCCAGCAGCACTGACCTGTCTCCAACACAAACCACGGTCGCTGTGTCCTCACCTTGTGACGGTCTAAATGATTCCTGTCCCCCCTCAAACAGCTTCAAACAAACAGACACTCCCCACTGAACTCTCACTGTCTGGTGAGGAAGTGTAGAAAAAAAAAAACCCAGCAAAATTAATATAGATTAAATTTGCTATGCCAGCAACAAATGCAAATTATCAGCTTTTTTTTTTTTTTTTAGTATTTAACATGGTAGAAGCATCACATCCTGTAGCCAAAGCAATTCAAGGTGTTGGTGTCAAGGTGTTGGTGGCAGCAAATGCACACTGGGGGCTCTTTGCTCTAATCCAGGAAGCTCTTGGCACAACTTTTGAAGAAGGGAAGCTCACCTGCGATGCCGGCACATCGCAAGGTAAGTACAAGGTAGCTTTGGGAGCTGGTTAAGGTGCCCCTTTCTTAAAACACTGATTATTGTTTGCTTTATGCCCTCCTGTTCAGTGCTACGGGCAGCCGAAGGGCGAGCCTGCTGCTCGCTGCTGCAATCACGACAGATGCTGGAGTTCAGCAAACTCCTCCAGTTCTTTGCTGACTCTTCAGCCGCCCCCAACAGAAAAGCAGAACAGGGCGTGAGAGGCGACTCTTGCTCGAGCCCAAGATCTTAACAGTCTTCCTGCAGCCCCACGAGCAGGCCGAGCGTTTCCCCAGCAGCTATTGCAACACCAGACCCGGGGGCTGGTGGGGGACCAACACATGGTACAAAAGCCTTTACTGTGGTTAAACAGAAGACAAGAAAATAGAGCAGCCAGATATGTTGACCAGGAATCTCAAAGGCAGGCAGACCCCCAGGCTAGTAATTTTTCCATCCTAAACATTTTGCTTAGCTACTTGGAGCATGCTATTTTGATTCTGATCTTATCTCATAATCGTGAAGACCAGGCCAGACACGCACCTTCTCACAGAACTGCTGTAATTCAGGCAAGATCACTTCTTGTCGATACCAGGCAGTCACTTGTAAATACTCGGTCATCAGGGATTTGCTGCAGCAGGCTCCAGGGTGGTCAGAAATAAACTCCCAAACACTTCAAGGATATCAATGTTTATTGGACATTGCGAGATCAATAAGAAAAAATAAGTTGTACAGCTTTTTGATATAACCATTGCTGCTGAAGAGTAAGGCTACTTGTCACGAGAAGACCCGATGCAGCCAACAAGGTGTTTATACAGCAGGACGCGCTTGGAGCAGCGGGCGATGTTCTCCGCTCACCCTGTCCCGCAGCAGCACCTTCTGCCTCGGGAAGGTCCATGTAGCCTTACAGTAGCACAAATGGGGCTTCTTAGCCATGAGGGGTGAGCAGCCCCGCTCTAAGAGACCCCCACCACCAACCACACCACAGGGTCAGCCTGGTGCGGTGTTGCCGACCTTCTGCCTCCCCCAGTTCTGTCCTGTGCCTCCCAAGTTCAGCTGGCGGATGTTCAGCTGCATCCTCCGTTCTGCAGGGAACCAGCTCTGTCTGCAGTGGAGCTGACCTGATACTTGCTATTTTTGAGGCCTTTGGTGGCGGCAGCTGGCGTGAGCTGATTTGTGACACCAGCTAGGGGGGAACCAGGACACTTTAGGAAGTAATCCGGCAGCTCAGGCGCTTTCAGCTGGCAGAGTAACCCTTTCCAACCAAACCCAGACGCTTACGAGTGATTGTGGAGCAGCAGCTACGGATATTGCTCTAGCACTGGGGCACCCACTCCATAGGACGGGCAGAGCTAGAAAAAGAGGCTTCGGTTTACACAGTATTTTTGCTAAGCTTTTTGCCTTTGACAGTTCTTTGCAGTTTAAACAAACAAACAAACAAACAGAACAGGTGCTAGGACAAAAGGCTGAATTTCCATGGCAGCTGTGAGACATATTCAGATCAGGCAAAAAATCTAGTTGGCCCCATCAGTATCTCAAACTACCCCCTTTGCTACGGCAGGTAGGTGAAACGCCAGACCGAGAGAAATTTTAGCATCGACTCAGCCCCTAAGGGGAGATCAGAATTTAGACGTCAGTGAGAGTTGAGGACTGTATCATCTGTCCCAATACATGAAACCAAGACAGAAATCTTGAATCAACTGAGGGCTCAGCTGACAAAAAAGAAATCAAACTGAAAGGCTGTGTTGGCAGAAAAGGGGGTGGTTGTACTGCACCCAGGTGACAACCTGCACTGTCCCAGTGCCAGCAAACAGACCCGGCTGCTGCACCTGGCCCCTGGACCACGGACAGAATGGGTATTTCTTATTGACACTCAAATACTTCTCATAGGAGATGACTCAGGAACTTGTATCTGGTGCCATTTGGAGGTACCACCACAGTGTCCAGCCACCTGATGAACATTCCTGTATTCGCAACCAAAGAGAACTGAAATACAGTGGGTGAAGGAGCTGAGCGGGGTGGATTATCTATGTGATCAGACGTGAGCTGCCTCCCACCACATGCACCACAACCTGGGCCAAGAGAGGACAGTTTACATTTAAACAAAGGAGGGCAACGAGGAACTAACGTGATAATGAAAACGTAGAAGAAAAAAAAAATCAAAACAAAACCCTTCACACAACTATTTTTCAGCATTGTAAAAAAATAAAAATGAAAGCAAACTTTGTGACTTCCTGTGCCTAAAACCTGCAGGTCTCCTCAGCGTTCTAGCAACAGGAGATACTGCCCCTTTTTCTGCTGTTAAGTGATGCAGTGCACACAGTATTTCTGAAGGAGTTCCACAAACTGTTGTGCAAGCAAACTGAGAAAATAAATAGCACTCAAACATTCCCTCTTGTCAAAGAACATTAATTGCAGTAAAAACTAGCTTGCTTTTTGTTTTAACTGAAGTCAGCTGCAACTTGTTTTAATATATGAAAATTTGAAGATGTGTTTCACAGCATAACTGTAGAATAATTTACACTGCGTTGCCAATTCACAATTCATTTTCATTAACAGTGTACAAAGAAGGTCCTTAGTTCATATATATATATACTTTATAAAGTCTGGAAGATCAATATAAATACTGCTCCAGAAATTAAAAAAGTGTTTACATCCCCGACTTCAATATTACATCTCAGTGTCCTGGATTATTATTATAATCTGTAAAAGTCTTAGCGGCGCAGAGGTTCAAGTTTTCGAAATTTCAGTGACGAGCTGGATGACAAAGCATCTTGGTTTGAAGAAGAATTCACTGTGTCTGGGGACTGGAACAATACTCTACCACGATGATTAAATACATAAAAAGACGGATGGTTCCTTAACGTGTCAAACGTCCTTCAAAATAAATGTAAAAAGTCAACATTAATACTGCTTGAGAACAGTTTAGAAGAGTCAGTCTAGGGTACAGCAACTTTTACAGACATGGAAATACAATTTTTGAATCCAAAACTCTTCCTAAACTAAAATATGGAGGAAATATAAAGTCAAGTGTTAAAAATATGGACTACTCAACAGGCTGAGGCTTCCACCCCCCAGCCAAACCTCACTCAGGGGCAGGCCCGGGGGTCACTGCACACACCCCTACCCGACATGCCAGTCTCAGTTCAGTTGTCAGTTGTGTTAATGCCTTGATGCTGTCTACTGTCAGCTTTATGTCCCTTTCTGTGCCTGATGCTCAGGAGTTTAGATAAATGCTATGAAATATAACAGCATCAACTCGTTCACTTCTCATACTCCCCTGCGTTTTGGGGAATGGCTGGAGAAGCCGTGTCTGCCCATCCAACCTCATCTCATTTTCAAAATCTCAATTCGAAATCCCTTCTTTTATTAAAATCTTTCAGATATTCTGTCTTGAATATTCAAATAATTCAGACTCTTGTAAAGAAGCAATAGGAAACAGAGGGTGGTGAGCCCCACGTACTTCCCTGTCGTCTGTGAGACCATCTCACAACAGCAGTTTGGGACCACGGAGCTCACACAGACATCTTATTCCTCTACCAGCTCTGTACAGCAGGATTTTGGACAAGGAAAAGAAAGAAGCTCATCTAATTTGTTCCACTTATCTATCTTTCTCTGAAATTCAAGACATTGCTGGCTTTCCCAGGTGTGATTGTTCCTCTCAGAGTCACTGTCTACAACACACATTTACAAAGACCCGAGCTAAAGAACGAGCTACCCCGGAGATGTGCTCAGTTTGTAGAAAGAGTAGCAGATACACGTTTATGAAAAGAAATAAAACATACTTATTTTTTAGTTCTGAAGTGGCATCCATGTCTCTAAACTCTCCTGCGATATGTACTATCCCATAGCAGGTAACCGCAAAGGCTAACAGAGTCTGAAGAACTATCTGTAACAGAGGGAAGCACAATGCAACATACACATTACTGAATATCCTTAATATTTTTAAAAAATATCGCCTCTCAAACAGTGTCTCTTGCGCTTTTCATTCACTAGGTGCTTTACAGATGTGGGCAATTCAACAGCAGGGAAACTGAGGCACAGGAAGATTAAATACCCCGCCTATTTAGCACGGCAGAATGGTGGCAGAGCTGAGAAGAGCTTCAGCTGCCCGACATCCGTCTGTGTTGCATAAATTGAATTGATTCACATGGCTCCTCAGCAACATCCGTAGAACAAAACACCGTGTTCTTGTGCACTTAAGGATCTAATTCTCCCTCTGAGAAACGAGCTGGCTGCCAACACACGCTGTGCAGCGGTGGCAGCTGCAGCTCGGTCCGAATGCCATGCCTGGTCGTCACGGGTATTTGATCTCCTTCCCTTCCCGATTAAGCAGAAATGGAACAAATAATAACTGAAGTGGAACTTAAAACCCAAGCAAATAGAACAAATAAAAGAAAAGCCCTCCTGAAGCAGGTCGTGCTGGGATCAAATGGGCACGCAGCCGGACTGGATAAACAAATGTCAGCCAACAAAAGCCAGAGGGAGGAGGATGTTTATGCTGCAATGGAGGAGCTGAATGCAAAAGCTCTCTGAGCTACATTCAGGGGATTCCTGGACAAGGTCCTTCAGAGCAGCTCTAAAGAAGGAGAGGGAGGGCTGGACCTGGGGTTTGTTCCCTTTGATAGATGTAACACACCACAGGAAGTCGAGATAGAAAACATGGTTCTTTTTGACAGAAGGAGCTCAAATGAAAGTGCAATTTAAAACCTACTTCACCCTTTATTCTTGCTTACAGCATTAAAAAAGCAAAACAAAAAAGGAAAAAAAAAAAAGCCCAAAACCAAACAAACCAAAAGCAACTGAGACTAAAATATCCACACAGCATTAAACCTTTCGAACTTTGCAAAAAGTTAAACTTACATCTATGGGCAACGTTTCATCTTCCTTTTCTGTTAACCTCATATAAGAACGATCTACAAAACAGAAACACACGCATCAAACCCTCCGCACAAGCAAACGAACGCAGGAGCGACACAACCCCCCGGCGATTCGCTGCAGGGACGTGCCGGCCGCGCCGCCCCGGACCCGCTCCCGCAGCCACGGCCGGTCCGGCCCGGGCAGCGGGGAACGGCGGCGCCAACGGCGCAGGCGGGGAGCGAACCCGCGACCCGGCGGCCTCGTCCGCCCGCCCATCCCGGGGCTGCGGCGCCGCCCGGGCCGAGCCTCCCGCTCCTCCCCGGCCCGCAAGGGCAAGGCCGCCCAGGGCTGGTGCCGGTGATGCCGCCGCGGCCCGGCCCCCGCCCCGGGAGCTCCGCCGGCGGCGGTGACTGGGCCCGCCGGGCCTCCCCGCTCCACAACCCCCCTTCAGGCGGCGGCGCGGCCCGGGCCCCCCCGCCCGCTCACTCACGCTGCGCCGCCGAGAAGGCCGCGTGTGCCAGCGCGAACAGGCCGAGCCCCACCAGCCCCTTCCACACCGAGCCGGCCGCCATCGCCGCCCGTCCCGCCGCCAGGGGCGCCCGCCGCCCCCCGGCGCTCGCTGATGGCGTCACGAAGGGGGCGGTGCCAGGCCGCGCCCGAAGAGGGGCGTGGTCCGCCGGGGGGCGTGGCCGCGGCACCACTTTCCCACGCGGGAGCGAGGCCATTGAGAAAAATCCGACGGGTCGGGGTGGGAACCCGGGAGACGGGTTTGTCACCTTTTGGGGGGACAGCTGAGGTAGGAACGAGCCGCAGCTGGCCAGGCTGGTTCCCTCCCTGCAGAAAGCAGAGCGTGGGGCCACCAGGGGCCTGGGGTGATTGCCGCTTTGCATGTGTTTAAACTCAAAACTTGAGGAGGAACCCATGCAAGGAAAAATGGTGTCGAAAGATCCACAGCATCTGCAGGGACAGGCACCCCAACCTCTAGCCAAGCAAGGCCTGGGGCAAAACAAGGAAAATCCTGACTGTTTTGCAGGGCCAAACCTCCCTCCCCTCGCCTCCCTGCATCCTGGGGCTTCCATGCCCCCAAGGCACAAAGATAAGGGGCACAGAAGCAATTCTTGGGGGTGTTTTCTGTAAAACAAGCTGATCGCTGTGGCATTTATTGCAGCCATCACCCCACCAGCTGCACAAAACCGCCCTATTTATTGGTAAACAGGGTGGGCGGGTTATTCTGATCCTACTTCAGGGCTGACTGCGGCTCCCGGCCCCTGGCACACGCGTTGGCACGGTGTGAAGGCGCCATGTCCCTCCAGGTTTGCCCCAGCTCTGGGGAGCGCCATGCGCTGCTGCTGTCCCCACACGCAGGGCCATGTCCCCCCAGCAGCCTGGGCGGGCTGCAGCACAGCCCCCCGAGCACCCCATGCACAACACGCGGCAGCCCCAGCCGCTCCTGTGCAAAACTTCTTCCTTGCAGCCAGTCTGCTTGGGGAATTCCTGTTCCTCTTGCAAACCTCCTTGCATTCGGGAAACCTTCCCCCTTAGAACCCACTTTTGCAATCTGCTTTTTCCCTTGCAACCCCTTCCCCAGCACTCCTGCAAGCCTGCCCTTGCAGCCCTCTGTCCCTTACACCCACCTGATTCCCCCCCTCCCACTTTGCAATCTCGCACCTCCCTTCACGACCAGCCAACCCTTCCTCTTGCAAACCTCCCTCTGCTCGCTTGCAACGTTTGCGAGAACCCGCCCCCCTTCGGCTCTTCGCCTTCAGTGATTCAAAAGATGAAATAACCCCCCTTTTTCTCCGCGGCAAGGCTCCCAGCCCGGCGGCGCCGCTCTCCCGCCCCAGCCCCGTCCCTATCCGGGCTCCCGGCAGCGCTGTCCCCGCCCCGCAGCGCCTGCGCCCAGCGCCGCTTCCTGGTGGTGGCGCCGGGGCCGGTACCGGGGCGATGGCGGGGCCAGCGCTGGCCGCGTTGGCCGGGCTGTGGGCGCGGGGGGCGGCGGGCGGGGAGGTGTTGGCGGCGCGTCCCGGGGCGCTGGAGGAGGAGATCGTGTCGGAGAAGGCGGCGGAGGAAAGCCACCGGCAGGACAGCCTCAACCTGCTCGTCTTCATCCTGCTGCTCACCCTCACCATCCTCACCATCTGGCTCTTCAAGCACCGCCGCGCCCGCTTCCTCCACGAAACCGGCCTGGCCATGATCTACGGTGAGGGGCGCGGGGACCCCCACGCACCCCCTTACCCCATCACCCACCCGCCCCCCTCCGTGGGAGACCCGTGTGGGGAGGGATGAGCCTTGCCCTGCGCACTGGGAGCCCCGTCCAAACCGGCCCCGGGGCTGTGCTGGGCTACCAGCAGCCCCACTGCTCCCTTCTTCCGTGCCCGGTGGCCCTGTGGTCAGGGGCTGCAGCAGGGCTCGTTTTGTGGGTGTCCCCATGGGTGTGGGGACTGGGGGGACACGCTGTACCCCCTTGCAGAGGCTCCTCTCTCGCTGGCACAGCCGGGCTGCACGCCCCGTCCTGCCTTGCCCCGTGCCGAGTGTTATCTGCGTGTCGCTGGAGGGAAGGTTGGTTGTTCTCCAAACCCGAGATATCAAGGGCTCTTGAGGACAGCGTCACTCCAAAGTCTCCAGCAGCGAGGAGCTGGTTGGGTTTTCCCAGGCTGGTTTTCACCCAGCATGGGTGAGGCTGGTGGGGTCGAGGGCTACTGTGCGCCAAGCGAGCTCAAAACCATGCCACCGAGCACCGGCAAGTCCTGCTCCCGTGCTCCAGGGCTGAGACTGGGGACACTGGTCTGCGTAGACAGGCTTTGTGCTGGTCAGGACCCTTATGTCCCACATACTGAGGCCAGAGGTTGTGTCTCCACCCCATGTTTAGAGCACCTGAATTTCCAGAAGCTGGGAAGAGTGGAGAGGCCATATGGGGAGATGCTCCCACCCTTTGCCATGCTCAGGGACCCGGAGGACCAACGGCCTTATGTCCTGCTGCTCGGGGACAAGCTCCTACTTTTGGGGTTCCTCCTCCTGCTGTGACAGGACCTCTTGGTGAGATGCCCTGTGTGTGTTCCCACAAGAAGTGGAGTGAGACTGTTGAGTTAGGGGAACAGGTCCATAGCTGGTTGGATTTTAATGGTGGCCTGTGATTTAGTGAGGTGACATGGCACATGAAGTGGCCTGAACTATACTATGGAGGTGCCATACGTGGCTCTGCCTGGGTTATCTTGCATGACTTGGAGTTCAACCAAAGTAGGTCTGGGAGTTCTGCTGGGGGAGTGATTAACGCAGCCATGGACAAATCTAGGCAAGATTTGTTGAGTTTAGGATTAAAAGGTGTCTTCTGCTGTGGGTAGTGTCTCTTCTCTGTGCTGTCTTTGCTTGTGCTGATTGTGGGTGATGTGTGACCAAGCAATGTGGCCGAGTCCCGCACCCAGCAGAAAGCTTTGCTCGGAAGGCTCTGACTTGAGCCATTCACTCCCGTTGGCTTTTGTGATCCTAAGCTTCAGTTAACTGGAAGTGTCCTTCCAAATGAAGGGGTGGAGACACCCGCGTCAGCCCAGAGGCACAAAATACTGCTCTGCCTTTTCGGATTCCTGCAAGCCACGGGGAGGTGCAGGCGTTGCTGGGTCGCTGGCCTGGCAGGGTGCTCAGCTCCCGAGGATGGGAGCACATACTTCCAGCACGGGAGGTTGTCCTTCTCCTCCTGCCCTGGAGCTCACCAGCACATGGACTTTCTATTCCTTTTGTGCTTTCCAACTCAATCTCAACCTTGTTCTTCTTCTCCTGGAGTTTTCTTTGTCTTGATGCTCCATTCTCCGTGACCCACCTGAGTGCTCCCCTTGTTCTCAGAGGATGACCCGGGTCGTTTTGGCCTCCTGCCAATCTGTAAAATGCATCTTTTGTGTCTGCTCTTTTGCTCTTAGGGAGTTGTTGGCAAAATCCGTAACATCACCCGTCTGGTCATGCAGAAAATCAGAGTTTTTCCCGCTGTCAAGGTGTTTGGCATTTGCTCCTCAGGTTGTGGGAGCTGCTGTAGGAAAAGGGATGTGTAGTTTCCCAAGGAGTGGTGAGATGCTGTTGTTTTACAGCGACAAAAGCTGCGGGGAGCAAAGCAGGTACCGCTTCTGCTTGGCTCTTGCCAGCCCCCTGCGATGCTTTCAGCCCTGGGGAAGTCTGCTGAAAATGTGGAAGGGCTGTGGCAGGCAGGCTACAAAACAGACCCTGAAATCTGGGCAAGACAAGCAATTCGTAAAAGCTTGTCTTTTTCTAATTAAAAAAAACCCAACAACTAAGTCAGATAAATCTTTTGCATACATGTCTTCTTCCTGAAATACATCAGAGTTTCCTTGGTGTCTGTGTTTTTATTGTAAGTTATAAGCTCTCGCTCCAGGTGGATTTAGATCTTACGAATCACGCTGTCAGCTCAGAGTTGATGTTCGAGAGCCAGATGCGGGCTGGAGTCATTTCATGGTGTTCAGTAGCCCCTAAACTTCATTTCAATGTTTAAAATGAGGTTCCCACACCCAAGGTATTCAACATATAGGACGATTAATTAAACCATCTTGTTTCGGTTCTTCTCAAGGTCTGATGGTGGATGTGGCAGGAGCTTCTCTAGAAGTTTAGTTTCCTTGTACTTGTTCCCACTTGGCCCCTGGATTGCGTATGTCTGAATTGCTTGTTGTCAGGATGTCTTCACTTGCCTACTACATTTTTCTTTCCTTTTGGTGTCCAGATTAATGCTCGCCTGGGGTTCCTGTGTGCTTCCATTGTTGTTAAGTGCTCGAATGGTAATATATTAGTCTTCATTTAAAACCTTACCTCGGAAATGTTCAACAGCACCTAAAAAAAAAAAAGCCCATGGGCTTTTGTTCTTTTTAATGAAGTTGGGAGAAATGCAATGAGAATAATCTCTCGCACTTTGCATAAAATAACTCAGTTAATTTACAGGCTTCGCCTTTAGCTTCTCTACTCCTTGCAGCTTTTGGCTGGCAGCTCCCTTGGTGTCGGGTTCCTTCTGCTCTGCTCCCTCCCAGGGCCCAGTTTTGTAAAACTTTGGGCTGCCAAAGCATGTCGATACTGGCAGAGCTGCTCACGGGTTGCTGCTAGGATGGCCCTTCGAGTGCCAAGAGAGTCTGAACCATTTCCTACGAGAGTTTCAGAACCAGGAGGACCTACATGGTCCTCTGGACTTGGTCCAGGTAGCCTGAGCCCAGGACTGGGTGTTGGTGTCTGGGTGTCTGAAAAAACTTGCTGTCTGAGTCAGGTTTGTTCCAGATGCCTCCAGCGAGCATCGCGAGGTGAGGGGGGTTGATTTAGGGATCCAGTGTTGGGCGGGGGTGGCAGTGGGGGTGTCATCTCAATGTTGGCAGAGGAATTGGCTTTAAGCAGAGCAGCAGCACAGTTTGCCCGTCAGTGACTCCGATGGTGTCTCTGCGTCAGGGACATTGCTGGCAGGTGCCCGGAGCTCTGTGTGCAGGTGTTTGTTTGCACAGGGACATCTTTTCCAACCCTGGTCCAGAGAGCTCTGGGAGCCTCCCAGGCAGTGTGTTACAGGGCAGGATAAAAGGGCTGATTTTTGAAGCCCCAAGCACAGTGGCCTTGGCAGATATTGTAGGTTTATACGTCCCTTTTCCCTTATTTCATTCCTGACCAGAGTGGGAATTTGGCTGCAGCCGGAGTGTGGGGCCAGGAACAGCTGCCTGGGTAAGTGAGACGGCGAGGACCAGCCGGGGGGTTATCAGATGTAGCGCTGCTTTGGGACCGGGATTAAGAGCTGAGAGGTGGGTGAGTCAGGATCCCTTCTGAATTAGCAGCAGTGATGTCTGTCTGTCCCTCCTCCCTCCTGCAAGGCCACCCACCTCAAAGCACTGAGCCTGGGCATCTAAAGGGCTCGCTGCATGGGTTTCCAGCTGAGGAAAGCCAGGCAGCTCCTGCTGCTGGAGGTTTCTGACCCCCACATGAAGCTCTAAAATAAACTTGTGTTTTGTTTTGGTTTTTTTTTAATAGTTTTTAAAAGCCAGCTCAGGTGGCTCTGGAGGGCTGCAGAGCGCAGTGTACCTGGTGCTGCCTGCTCCGCAGGAGTGGAGGAGCAGTTGTGAGGTGGATGAGCTCTCCAGTCTGGCTCACCTCCCTTCCCTTCCATCTGAATTCTCACTGTAACTGTTTAAAGCTGCTTAACAGAATCATTTTGGTTGGAAGAGACCTTTAAGATCACTGAGTCCAACCATAACCTAACTCTGGCACTAAACCATGACCCTAAGAATCTCATCTGTGTGTTTTTCAAACCCCTCCAGGGATGGTGACTCCACCACTGCCCTGGGCAGACGTGAATGACTCTCTGAAGCTCGCTGTATCCCAGGGAAGAGTTTGGTTGTCTCCTATGGTACCTCAGGGGTCATAGTCTTTGGGGTGAAAGGGGACCTGGGTGTTTTGTCCCAGTGCTGTGGTGCCACGCATCCTCCGCCACATACTCGTGATGTCGCATCTCAGTGTTCTTGACATCCTTGTCTTCATTTCCATACTTGTATTTCCAGAGCACTGGAAGATCACAGGAGCTAGGAGGCTAGCAGAAGAGTGAGCCAAAGGATTCCTCTTTGGTGTCCTCAGTTGTTAGTGGTGCTGGTGTGAAAGCAGCTCAGATGCTCTGCACAGTGTGGCATTCCCTGAAGCACCTTACTGGAGCTGAGTGTGCCTGGTTGTGCACTGAGAGAGCTTTTCTGTTACTGTCGGGGCAATTCTGCATCAGTGGTGCAGTGCAGGATAGAGCCCCAAGAGATGGTGAGCCCAGTTGTCTGTGCAGGGCTTAAAACCATCAGTAGCTTTGTGAGAGCTCAGCTGCACTGCAGAAGTGCCACATTTGACCAGGGGCTGGGTTTTGGGTGCTGCTCCAGGGTCTGTCAGCCTGGTCCCTGAGATGGGACATCAGTGTCACTGGTGTGATGAGTTAGCAGCAGTGAGTCTCTGCAGCGCATTCTTCTGCCTCTGCTCATGGCCTGGCTGTGTGCTTGGGTGGCCCTGCTCCAAGTGACATCCCCTGGGATGGGAGGTGGGGGCTTTTCTTCAGAATGAGCAAATCTCATCCTGGAAAGCAGCTGGCAAAGGAGGAGAAGGCAAAAAGCGGGCAGCAGATCGGGAGCTCGCTGGATGTGCTGAGACCCCGCGGTCTCCTGCCCAGGCTCTGCTGCCGTGAGATGGCAGTGGGGGAAGAGTTTGGTGTTCCCTTCGGTCAGGGCTGTGCCCTGCCTGTAGGAAAGCTCAGAGCAAGATCTTAATTAAGGCCACAGCAAAGAAGTGGTAGTGTCCTGGGAGACAAACGGAGAAGCCTTCCAAATGTTGCGGTCTCTGTTTTAGTTCCCACGTGTCTGAAAGCTTTTCATGAATGTGTGGTTCAGAGATGGGTTTAAGATTCCAGATTTCTGTGGCGGCTCAGCGCTGCCTTAATCAAGCAGTTTCCAAACCCTTTTGTGCTGAAGGCTACGTGGAAAGCTGTTTTGTGGGACACCCCTCCTCCCCAGCCCGCAGATGTCGAAAAGCTCTGCCCGGAGAGTGCTTGGCACAGCGTGCGGGTGAGCAGGAGCCGGAGCAGCCTGTGCCGTGTGAATGCCGTTAATCTGGGTGCGAGACCTCGGAGCGCAGCTTGACAGCTGTGTTGCAAACGGAAAGTGGCGTATAAACTGCTGACTTGCAAATTAACCCCACGATACTCCCGTGCAGGAGCGGAGCCGGACGCAGCGCTGGCTCCCAGGGCTGCCCTGGGGCTGCTGCTCCTGATGCAGAGCTGGAGCTTGCAGGGGGTGAGGGGCAGACCCGGGTGGTCGGCCTGCATTGGGAAGCTTCCACGGTTGTTTATAAAGTGAGGATCACTGCTGTGCGCTGCCAAGGTTCCCAGGTGTGGGAAAAGCCTGTGTGGTGCTGCAGCATCTTAGGAAGGATGCTTACTGTCCTCAGAGCGTTGGTGATGGTTGCTTGGTCCCTTTTTTAATCCCCTACATTAAACCCTTTGTTTTCGTATTTCTGTAGTGGCAAAATGTGATGCTGTCAGGTTTCCAGGTGTAACTTACATAGTTCAGGCACGTGGGCAGCGCCTTGCCCAGGTCCCCAGCTGTGTGCCACCAATGCCAGTGTGCTCACCATCAGAAAACCAGTGTGCCCTCGATGCTGGCCGTTTGCTGCACTAAGGTGAGGGTCTGACTGATGGCTGAGTAATTAAAAACCTTCAGGACAAGTCCATGCCTGGTGTCAGAAAGTCAGCATGAGCACAGAGCGTTTCCATGGCTCATGAGAGGATGAGGATGTTTTAATATCACATGGGCAGTTATTTGGATGGCGGTTGTGCTCAGCAGCTGAGCAGAGGGTCAGGATGCTGGAGTGCCTGATGCCACATCCGTGCTCAAAGAGATTGTCCCGGGAGTTTGCTGTGGCTCATCTCCCCGACGTGTCTCTCCCCAGGGGTCCTGGTTGGCGTGGTCCTGCGCTACGGCATCCACGTCCCCAGCGATGTCAACAACGTGACGATGAGCTGCCAGGTGCAGACCAGCCCTGCCACGCTGCTGGTGAACGTCAGCGGGAAGTACTATGAGTACACCCTGAAGGGGGAAATCAGCGCCCAGGAGCTCAATAACGTCCAGGACAATGAGATGCTGAGAAAGGTAAGGGGGTTGGTGACTAGAGAGGCAAAGTGATGCTCCCCACTCCTTCCATGGGGACGAGTCCTGTATCTGCTGCATTATGTGATTTTAATTCTTAACTTTGGTCAGACCATAATCAGTTATAATTTTCAAGTTGAACACAACGTAATGAGACTCTGGTTTCAGCTGAACTTAATTTGAGCTGTGTAGACTCTGGGCTGTGTCTCCAAAAGATCCCAGGCACATCCCATTGTTCACCCGACAGCATTTCATCTGGCCAGGGTACAGGGTTTTCTCCTTATATTTTATACAACATTCTTCTTTGTGTTTTGCCTTGCAAGGTCTCAACAAACCATTTTACCATTGTGTTGCTTTTTTTTTTTTCTTAACAGGTGACTTTTGATCCCGAAGTATTTTTCAACATTTTGCTTCCTCCAATTATATTTTATGCAGGCTACAGCTTGAAAAGGGTACGTGCCTTTACAGCACCTACGTTTTTAGTTCCTCTGCCTGCAGAGCATTTTTAATACTTGAGAGTGCTTGAATGCTTGCTCAGCAGGCCAGGGTGGCGGAGCTGGATACGCTTTTCCCCAGTACATGTGGGATTGTAGGAAACAGGGCCGAGAGTGTCCCAGTCAGTCTTGTCCATCCCCCTGCCCCAGGAAGGGTCAGAGACTTCAACCATTTCCAACATGGGTTTGCACAGGGGTTTTTGAGGTCAGCTGGGCCATTCCAGGCATCCTTACTTTCCAAACACATGGGAGGGTGGGAGGTTTTTAGAAAGAAGCCGCTCTCTGAAATGCTGATTTGGAAGGAGAGGGAAATGATCCTGCTTAGCTTGTGGGAGAAGGAAGGAGGAATGCTGCTGGGTTAGGACATCGGTTCCCAGGACCTTGTTAAATACATTGGTACAAGAAAATGATATGTTCATGTTTATTAATGCTGCATGAACATCAGTGTACACCAGTGTAGTGGGCACTGTTCAGCCGTGCGTGTCCAGCTCGTGGTGTCTGAGCTAAGTTCCAATTCATGACGGACACTGTGTGGGTGCCTGTGCGGGCTTGAAATAAATTGTTAGAAAAATATAATTCAGCATGTTTTGTGTTTTTTTTTTTTTTTATCTCCTCCTCCTAGAGGCACTTCTTCAGAAACTTGGGATCCATCCTAGCATACGCCTTTCTCGGCACTGCAATTTCCTGCCTGGTGATCGGGTGAGTAGCTGGAGCCCGTCTGGTTCTTCTGCGGGGATTTAAGCCATGCTGGGAGAGCCCTGAGCCCGGAGCTGCAGCTGCTAATCCCAGCCCTGAAAGATCACACGGGCTCTCTGCACCTCTGCTTGGCAGCAGCAAATGATACCATTTACTGTCCAAACTTTTGCTGGGTGGACGGGGCGATTGCTGTCTAATTGCATAGTGCTTTCTCAGCATCCCATATAGAATATTTATGTACATGCCAGGGAAAGTTTCACACTTCTCTGAAGATTGTCTTGCAAAAACAGACAGTAGCTTGAAGTTATTAAAAGCACAGCTTGGACAAGCATGAGACACAGGAGGGGCAGGATCGTAAATGCATGTCCTGTCCTTACTTGCTGGAAGCAGGTGCCCAGTGAGCACAGATTATGTTTCAAATTATTTATCCCTCTGTGCAGAGGGAGCGAGATGATTCCTGCTCTGAATAGCAGCACGCAGGCTGGCGTGGGGTGTTTTCCACTGGAGAGTCCAGTGGATTCAAGCAAATTCAGTATCCGCATTATATGTTCCTCACTGAAAGTTTCAGCTGTTTCAAAGTCAGGCCACGATCATCCCACTGAAATGTGTTAAATGGGAGACACTGCAGACTGACCACAAGAGTCCATGAGCCTGGCTGCTGCTTTTCTTTAGCTGTGTTGTGCTCGTGGAGGAGTTTCGGTCCTGGTTCCTCACCAGCACTGTGTTTGTGGTCTGCTGTGGTGGGTGCTTTGGTGTGCGTGGTCCTGGGCTTCACCAGGCACAGCTCACACGGTGCAGTTCTTTGGTGTTCCTGCGTTTGGGTAACTTCAAGGGTTAATCTGGCAAATTCAGGCGAATCGAGCCCAATTGAGTGTCGTTTAATGCACTGCAGAGATGAGTAATTGCCTCTTCTAATCACCAGCTCTGTTGTGTATGGCTGCGTGGCGCTGATGAAAGTCACTGGGCAGCTCGGGGGAGACTTCTACTTCACTGACTGCCTCCTGTTTGGTGCCATCGTATCAGCTACTGACCCAGGTATGTTAGATGGTTATTTTTTTCCCCTCATTTTACCTACATTTTGATCTGTTTTGGGTTGTGGTGAAGGGGTGAAGAAGTTTCCTCCTGAATTTTGGAGTTTAATTTATTTGTGACATTCTTAGAGGTGAAGTTTGTCTCCATCCCTTTTTATTTCCTTCTGGTTACATGTAATATACCTTCCAAACCTCTGCTTTCCTGAATCCTTGTTTGCAATGAGGTTCTAGGCAGTTTCTCTCTTGACTTGGCTGGGCTTGGGGACAGGTCCAGTGTGTCTCTGCCATCCTGTGCCAACCGGTGATGCAGAACAAGACATGTAATGTGGGGTTCAGCTGATAGTTTTAGTTAGTCATTTTCTTCAGCTTCCATTTGGGTGGGATTTCGAAAGGTACTAATCTAATTTAAAGTTTATCTCACTGAGCAGTACTGAGGACAGTAGTGACATCTTGGTCTACTGATGCACTTTATAAATCAAAACTATGAAAAACATGCCTTATCCAATGGAATTTTACTTAGTTCACAATTGCGTCTACATGGTAGCTGTTTATTTGCATGTTCCAACTTCACCTAAAAACACAGGGCCACAAAAAGACCTCTCTTTCCTCCTGCCTTTTGCTGAACAGGGCTTGAATTTCTTCTTTTGCAGCCTGGCTACTACGTTTGAGACCAGTGTGGTGGGGCTGGGGGATGGCAGCATCGCCCACCTCCCGATGTTACGGGAGCTTTGGCGGATCTTTTTAAATACAGTTATTGGTCAGTTTTGCTTGGAAGGGAGAGATTGCACACCTGGATAAGCCAAGTCCTCTGCCCTTTTGAAACAAGTGCCAGGTGCTGTTATTTCCAGATGAACTGCGACTTTTACCTGCTCATCTTAACAACGAGTGATTTCTGTTTTTAAAGGCAAAATGAGGAGCATTGTATGTATATGCATATATGCAAGAATAACGCTGCAGAACATAACCTGCAGCATAACATGGCAATAGCCACATCTGTCTGCCAGGTGGAGATGCAAGATGTGTGTTTCCCATGTGTTTTTACTAACTTTTTTTTTTTGTGTTTCCCTAAAATTTGCTAGGTAGTGGTGTGGTTATTACTGCTGACATTCTTATTAAAAAAAACCCCAAACCCTTATTTCGCAGCTTTTCTGAGTGTATCTTGGGTGCGTGTGTGTTCAGGCCGCAGGTTCCTTTAGTGGGGAATTGTTCCCATGTGGCTGTGAGGTTGAGCATCCTCCCTGTAATTTGCTAGGGTGTCGAAATTGAGATGGGGAACATATTTGCAAAGCGGGGAGCACCTCAAAGATGTGATGATGGTGTGGTAGATCTGGTGGCAGGTGGGCAGAGGATGTAAATGGAAGTGATTCTTAAAAACACTGCGGATGAGCTGTTGGCATCGCATCCCTTCTTCAGGCTTTGAAATAGGAACAAGAAGATTTTGCAGGTGAAAATGGAGCGTTTCCCTGTGCGTAAAGGGATTAAACCCCCACCAGTGTGTACAAATGGGTCCCTGAATGCTGTTTTACAGGACTTGGAGAGTTGATTGTAATGAGCTCAGCCCTCTGCAGCAGCTTGAGCTGTGCATGATGCACCATGTGTTACATCTTGCTTGCTTTAGATGTTGTGATGTTTTTGCAAGGCTGATAGGCAAAACCTGCTGCGTTTTTATTATTAATATCTTCTTGGACCCTCTGGATCGTGGAAGGGCTTGAGAGTACTCTGATCTCTGCCCTGTGGCTGTAAATCACAAGGAACCCCCAGCTGGGGTTCGAGCCAGTGCCTGGCTTTCTCCAGTTAGGTCTGAAATGTTAGCACATCTGTGCTGGCATTTCCAGTGTGTCAACCTGTGTTGAATACGAGTATTTCTCTTGGAGTATCAGGGATGGGAGGAAAAGACAGCCATTGTCTTGGACGAGGCTACATCCTCCTGAACTTCTGCAGGTGGAGGAAGGCTCTCCCTGATGCTCCAAGCTAACAGCATCCCAAAAGCTTGTGTCGGCGTGGTACTTGTGGTCCAGCCCACGAGCTCAGACCCTCAGGAAGCTCAGAGCAAAGTTTGCTCATCATTCAATGGAGCTAAAGCCCAGGGTAGGTTTTCAGAAAAGGAGGAGGAGGCAAATGATAAAGTAAATTCAAATCTCAAAGGGCAGAAGGAAGAGTTTCAAAGGGATCATGGGGGGCGGCTGGCACCATCACAGCAGAGTGGCACTGACGTGCAGGAAGGCAGCTTTCTAAAAAGGGGCATTTTGTCTTTGATTACACCAAAATAACAGCACCTTTTTGAATGTCTCTCTATTTTTCTATTTGTCAGTGACTGTTCTTGCCATATTCCATGAACTCCAGGTTGATGTTGAGCTGTATGCCCTTCTCTTTGGCGAAAGCGTCCTCAATGATGCCGTTGCCATAGTGCTGTCTTCGTAAGTGTGTTCTGTTTTTATTTTTAACTGTTATGTATGTTACATGTCAGGTGTTGTGGGGCACCACCTGGCCTTGCTTCTGTAAAATAGGAGCATTGATGTTTGCAAGCGCAGATTTACATATTAAGTGTCACGAAAAGCTGTAGTGACCTTCTGATGCATCTCCTCATTGCAAACCGCAGCCTGGGACTGTGGGTTGTCCCTACAGCTTTCTCCTGCATGATGGATAGTTTTGTTTTGCTTTTATGGCCGGCTGACCCAGCCAGAGGGAGGTTTTTTATGTCCCTCTGAGATGGGAAAAGCACCATGTCTGCTTTTCAGCCACAGGGTTCCACTGCAATCCCTTGCTGATGGCTTTGCTCTTACCTGCCTTCCCATCCACAAACAGCTGCTTTTGTTTAGGTGGAAATAGTTGGTAAAGCAGCTGTTTCCTTTCTCTCCACACTTTCTGTGCATCAAGATGGTATTTCTTACAGCTGGAGTTAATACCCTGGATTGAACACATAGGAAACTTGCTGGCTTTCTAAAAAAATGTTTTATATTCTTAAATATTTTATGTCCTCTGCATCTAGGACATATTTTATCTGCGTTTTCACTGTGTTGTCATCACGGGAATTTGTTTGGCAATATATAATATCTGCAATGGTGACAGGTTAACATATAGCTAAGACTAATGCAGAAAATATTTCTGGAATACTTGTCACTCCGGCGTGCTGGTTGTGTGGGTTTTACTAAGGTGGAGGCAGCAAGTAACATATTGTGAGCTGTCTATCTGCCTGCATGAGTTGTATTTACCAAACTGAATATTTCTGTTGAGGTTTCTGGAACTGTTTGTGTTGCTCGCTCTGGCTTTTATGCTGTATTTGTCACTGCTGGCACGAGAACAAATGCTGCACATCCAGGTCGGGTTTAAGAAATGATCCAGAGTGAGGAAGGGATGGGATGGAACGGGATCTTCCAGCCTGTGCTGGGAGGTTCTGTGTGGGAGTGGGTGGGTCCAGCATCAGAGTAATGAAATTTGTGTTGAATCTCCTCACACATGGGTGACTATACCGTTCACAGTGATTTGCCTCATGTGCTGTTTCAGTATCAGCTTTGTAGCTCTGATTTCCTGCCTTCCTCTTTTCTCAGGCTGAGTTCTACCCACCCTCTGCCCTGAAATAGGATAATTTGCACCAAAACAGCAGCCCCGAGCTGCAGGCAGCAGTTATTTTGCCGCAAGGCTTTTGTGCATGCCAGCCCAGCAGCATGCTGGCTTCTCAAGGGCTTCTCAGCAGTTAACCCGAACCACTTTTAAAGCTTGTTGTGGTCTTTGTCCTCATGGTCACTGTCAGCAGCATCAGGCAGCCCTGGTTGGCACGGTGGGTATTGCTCAGTGCAGGTGTCTCAAGGGCAACCTCAAGTCACCTGGACACAAGACATCTTGGGTGCAAGGAGGAGGTAAAGGCCTCTTGCTCCAGGGACGAGAGCTCCTCCAAGAGCAGCCCACTTATGGTTCCCCTTTTTAAATTTAGTTTGGTGTTTGCCTTTGTTACAGCAGAGGTGTAAGTGGGGGAACTGCGTGGCGATGGTTCTGCTCCTGCAGTCAGAAGGCCCGTTCCCTGGTGTAGGAGATGCAGATGTGTTGGAAGATGGAGAATCAGGGGGTTTCTGGGCAGATGGGCTGTGTTGATGGAGGTGGGTCCCACCTCATCACGGAGGTGAGGAAGGGCTCCAGCGCAGCCAGCTGAGTGTGCAGGTTTTGCAATTGCCCTGAGAAGAACCATCAGCTCCTTGCACGTGGTGGGGTGAGCACTGCGGGCACCGTCCCTGCGCCAGGGGAGGATGGGCAGCTGGGACTCCTCCGTGGTTCCTGCCAGGAGCTGGGTGCCCCTGAGGCTCCTCTCCTCCCTGCTTTCAGTCACAGAATCGTAGAATGATTTTGGTTGGAAGAGACCCTCAAGTTCATCAAGTCCAACCGTTAACCTAACTCTGGCACTAAACCATGTCCCTAAGAACCTCATCTATGCATCTTTTAAACCCCTCCAGGGATGGTGACTCCACCACTGCTCTGGGCAGCCTGTTCCAGTGCCTGACAACCCTTTGGGGAAAGAAATTTTTCCCAATATCCAATCTGAACCTTCCCTGGTGCAACTTGAGGCCATTTCCTCTCATCCTATCACTTGTTACTTGGGAGAAGAGACCAACACCCTCCATGCTCCAACCTGCTTTCAGGCAGTTGCAGAGCATGAGAAGGTCTCCCCTCAGCCTCCTTGAGGCTCCCCAAATCCCAGACCAATGTCCATCCCCCTGCTTGGGGAGCAGATCCATGCCATTCTGTGCCTGTCTCGTGCTGGCCTGGCTGGGCTCAGGGCAGGGAACTGGTTGCAGGATGAAGGGGAATTGAACCCAGAACTGAAACCGGCGGTGGACAGTGAGGTGCCAGGGCTGCGGTTTGGGAACATTTACCCAAATGGAGCCTGTACCTGCTTCTTCTGAAAGGAGGTTTCATGGGGGCTAAAGGCCCTGGGGAGCCCCATGGGCAGAGAGAGGGAAATAAACCACACAAAGGGCAGCTGGTAATGATGTCTGATTAGTGATGCAAAAATCAAAACCACAAGGAAAACTGTAAGAGGTTAAAATGTTAAACCAACATCCAGTCAGGTATAGAGGGGAAATAAAACCAGTATGGGTTTAAAAAAACCCAAGCCTCTAAACCCCAGAATAAGAACACATTGGTGAATGGGAAGTAGGGGATGGAACTGACGAAAGAAATTAAACCACAGGGAGAAATTTGCAGCTTGCAGTGTAAAAGGCGATGCCGAAAGATGAAATGTATTAAAAGCAGGGAAGTTTAGCAAGGGAAGTGACCCGTGATGTGTCGGCAAGGGGAGGACTGTCACTCGTGTTGCAGAAGAATGTTGGTGTGTAGTTAGGGGAGGAAGCTGTGGGATGTGTGCACAAGGCAGAAACTTTCCATTCCAGCATAACTCAGGAGGTTAAACAGCAACTATTTGAAGTTCACATCCAAGAGTTTTAACAGAGGGATTGCTAACTAGGACATTAATGTTTTTGGTAAGTTTACATGGAGTAAAGTTAATAAGTAGTTTATATTAAAATGGTATTTAGGAGGTGGATAGGGAATCCCTGTATCTCAGGCTTTCTGAGTAAATCAGTGGAATGGCTGTTGCAAGGCTTGGGAGTGAGGAGTGAGCAGATTCAGAGATGGGATCAGTGTGGCAAAACAATTTACCACCTCATCCCAAAGATCTGCTAGAGTTTGATGGACAAAGATAATCAAAGATAACAGCGTTGCTGTTGTGAACTGGGACCATGCCATTTGCCTTGCTACCCTGCGATATGTCACTTCAGAACTCACAGCAGTGCACATTCAACGTAGTGCACATTAAATGTGGTAAAAAGGCATAACTTACAGTTCTCCAGGTGACATTTCACGTCAGCTGCCTCTGTGGAGTCCATGGAGAAATGTAGGCTTCCCACTGGAATGCTCTGTGGTCCAAGAGTGCCCGACTTTATAGAGAGCTGATGCCAAACCCCCAAAATACCATTGCAAAAGGTGAACTGTCACCTAGCACATGCGTTTGCAGGAGATCATGCGGGAGAGGGCTTTTGGTCTGATGCTCTAGTGTCCAGAAGGAGCAGATGCAAAGCTGTGCCGAGGAGCAGGACTGAGCTGCAGAAAGCTGGTGAGGGGCGCAGGGGACCCCAAACTCCCTGGGACAGGACAGGCACGCTGCTGCTGTGACCGTGGGGGGGTTGCAGTGTGGCACTTGGGTTTTGTCTTCCTGATTTCTCCGTTTGCAGCAGTTGTAGCGCTTTGCAAGGCTCACGTAGCACTGTGGAGGTGCCTCTCCCTCCACACTAAGCATTGTTTATTTCATGTCCGTGCTTTTCCTCCCTTTTTCAGTTCAATTGTTGCGTACCAGCCAGCGGGTGACAATAGCCACACGTTTGATGTCACAGCGATGTTCAAGTCTATTGGGATCTTCCTGGGGATATTCAGTGGATCTTTTGCAATGGGAGCAGCTACTGGAGTTGTGACAGCTTTAATATCCTTTTTGTTGATTTTTTCCAAGTGCTTGCATAACAGCTTCTTTTTTTGTCTGCACCCAGACCTAGTGTTTCATGATTTTTTTTTAGCCTAAATTAATGAAAGTCAATGTGATATCCTTTTTAAGGGCAAGCTATGTAGTGTTGCTCTTAGCCTACAGTTTTCTCCAAATTGTCCTTAACCATCTGCAACGTCACCAAGTTCACCAAACTTCGGGAGTTCCCGTTGCTGGAGACCGGCTTGTTCTTCCTGATGTCCTGGAGCACGTTCCTGCTGGCCGAGGCGTGTGGCTTTACAGGCAAGCTCCAGCACAGCCCTGTGTCCGGGATGGAGACCTGCAGGGCTGATGGGCCGGTGGAGTTTTCCTTCTCCCAGTATCGATTGCAGCCGGGGCTCTCCCTCTGCTTTCTGAATTTTAATTATTTTGGGGTTATTGCATTAAGTCTCCGACAGTGTTGGGGTGCAGCTCAGCTCCCTTTTCATGCCCAGGAGTCTAACGTGATGCTCCGCTCCCCAGGTGTGGTGGCCGTGCTCTTCTGCGGGATCACGCAGGCCCATTATACCTATAACAACTTATCTACAGAGTCCCAACACAGAACTAAGCAGGTGAGAGCTCCTCAGCCTCCTTCAGTCTGTCTGAATTTCAAATTCAATATTTTTTCCTTCCCTCTAGCCAGAATTAGGTGTATCTGTCTTTCTACAGATGGATTTTACTAGGGTTGCTTCTGCAGAAGTATTTATTGCGTGATGGATGGGCTAACATGTTTTTCTTCTTAAATCTCTGTTATATCTAACTCGCTTTTAATTTGTTTTTCTCTTTCAGTTATTTGAGCTTCTGAATTTCTTGGCAGAAAACTTCATCTTCTCCTACATGGGACTTGCACTGTTCACCTTCCAGAACCACGTCTTTAACCCGACCTTTGTGGTGGGGGCTTTCGTATCCTTTGGAGCCCATTTTATAAAACAAGAAAAGAAAGGGAGAGGCGCTTCATTCCTAAGTTATGTTTTTCATTCAAATGTGTGGGGCTTTTTCCAGTCAGTCTAGCTTTATTTTTAAATGGAGATTTCTCCCATGTAGTGATGCCTTTGCTGGTTATTTTAGGAAGATGGAGATTCTTTTCTCAGCTTTTCTGTTTGGTTGTTGATGGGGTTTTTATGTGTTGTTCTTCCTGCCTTGTCTCCTTTCGTGGGCATTTGAAGTGGCTGCTGCAGGGACTTCGTGTTCGGTGCGAACATGGTGTTGAAGCACCCGGCTTCATCACACGCCAGCGTGGCACCAGGGGTGGCTTTGCAAACGGGAACTACCTGGTACAGCTGTTTATTTCCTCTTTTCTCTGTCATTCCATTTGATTGATCCTGAAAAAAAGCTTTTTTTTGGTCAAATAGCACAGTTAAAGCTACAGTAGATGCCTCTGAGTGATGTAACGAGAAAGGATTTCCCCTTCCGCAGGCTGGTGCTAAGGCAAACAAGCTATCGGCCCTGATGTGTCTAGAAAAGCAAAGATTTTGAAGGTATTTTTTTCATATCACAGGGAAACCAGTTCCTATGTGCAGAATTTTTTGCACCCTGTGCACTGAAGCAGGTTTGTATGGTTAAATAAAACCCTGTGGTCTTTGCCGCTGCTGGCACATGGGTTTGCAGCAGGGTCTGCTGAATTCCTCCCATGAGCTTTTGCAGGGCTGCAATGGGGTAAAGGGAGCAAAGAGCAAGGAAATGCCATTTGGGTCATTTAGATTGAAATTTTGGGATGTGCCTCTTTGGGAGGAACTTGGTGACTCGCTGATGAAATAGCTCATTCATGAGAGAGATCATGAAATACGTCTCTTATGCAAATTCGTGATGTTCAGGAAAGAACATAAAAGCTGGAAGCATTTTCCATATTATTCAAGGCTGCGCTGAATACTGGCTCCAAGATTATTTTTGCCATCTGGGTGCTGATACTAAAAGACACAGCTTCAAAGATAAAAGCAATATGAAGGGGCTGGTGATTCTTGTATCTCGCAGGCTATGAAAACAGAAGGAGTATTAAGGTTTTCTTTTCCTTCTCAACTGCCACCACTTTCATTTTGCTGAATAATCTTTGGCAACGGGACTTGGCTCAGAGCTTCAAATTCAGTGGCGTGCTGGGGAACGTCAGAGGGGTTGTAGTAGCTGTGATAACTTGAGCTTTGCAGAGGACAAGTAATTCTTGGGGTAGAAAACGAGCCTGGCAGGGGAGAGCATACAGTGGGAAATAGTGGGTTTTCTCTCCTCTCACTTGTCTAACCTGCCCTCTCAGAATTTCTCGTTTATTTGCGCTTGTCTCTGTGCGATATTCCTGAATCACAGTATGTGCTTTGCCTCAGTGAGGCATTAGTGTGCTCTTCCCATGCTGCTGTAGCACTCAGATCTGGGTGGTTGTTTTTATTATTATCATCATCATCTTTGCATCCATAGGACTGGTGTTTCTGAGGCTCCCCAACATTTCCATCAGGCAGTAGAAATTGACTGTGCGTGCAGAGGTGGGATGTGAGGGGAGACATAGGAAGAGCAATTTCCTTAACATGTGCAAATACAGCTTGCTATCTTTCTAGGAAGAGCTGCCAATATTTACCCACTGTCATTTTTACTGAATTTGGGAAGAAGAAATAAGATCGGAACAAATTTACAGCATATGATGATGTTTGCTGGTATGTTATCGCATCCTTGCTTCCGACCATGTGGTCTGTCTGTGCTTCCTCATCCCTGAGCACCTGGAAATATTCCTTATTCAACTCTAAACTTCTTACAGGCCATGTCTGGAGAAGGGGCTGGGTGGGAAAGGGGTCTGAGATGTAGCAGTGAGCTCCTCCTGCCCTGCGCTTGGGTGTGTGCCGTGGGGCAGGAGGAGGGTTCGCCTTTCTGGGCTGGGAAAGAGTGTTGATAATTTCAGCTTTCACAGCATATTCTCATGCTTAGATAATCACTGTTAAAGCCCTGAAGTCTCCGCCGGTGGTGAATGTCAAATAAATCCTGTTCAAGGCCAGGCTGTATGGGGCTCTGAGCAACCTGATCTGGGTGAAGATGTCCCTACTCATGGCAGGGGGGGTGGGACTGGATGAGCTTTGAAGGTCCCTTTCAGCCCAAAATATTCTATGATTCTGTGCCCCATGTGAGGGACAGGACCGCATGTGGGGCAGTGTGATGTCCATCCCGGGTGGGGGCAGCCACCTGTGCTGGGGGGTAACGCAGCATCTCCGCCGTCCCTTTCCCGCAGGGCTGCGAGGAGCCATGGCGTTTGCCTTGGCCATCCGTGACACGGCCACCTACGCCCGGCAGATGATGTTCAGCACGACGCTCCTCATCGTCTTCTTTACAGTGTGGGTTTTCGGCGGGGGCACCACGGCCATGCTGTCCTGCCTGAATATCCGGTGAGCGTGGCACATGTGGGCACCGCACGTCCTCTCCCTTGTTCTGCTCTTACAGTAAGGTGCTCGGTATTAAGAGACAAGAGGAGATCATGTACTTCTCCTCCAGATCACAGCGCCCTTGGTGAAGGGTTTAGAGGGGAAGCTGTATGAGGAGCGGCTAAAGTCACTCGGTTTGTTCAGCGTGGAGAAGAGGAGACTGAGGGGAGACGTGTCTACACCTTCCTCACAAGGGGAACAGAAGGGGCAGGAGCTCATCTGTTCTCTCTGGTGACCAATGATAGAACCCGAGGGAATGGCAGGAAGATGTGCCAGGGGAGGTTTAGGTTGGATATTAGGAAAAGGTTCTTCACCCAGAGGGTGCTGGACACTGGAACAGGCTCCCCAGGGAGGTGTCACGGCCCCGAACCTGACAGTGTTCAGGAAGCGATTGCACCACGTCCTCAGACACATGGTGTGAATTTTGGGGTTGTCCTATGCAGGACATTGCATTGCTTGTGCTAACCCTGTGCTTGTGTTCTCCTTTAGAGTTGGTGTGGATGCGGATCAGGAGAATGTGGTGAGTTCAGCAGCCTCTGCAGAGGAATTTGCATTTGTCTGTGCCGGGGTTATGTCGAGACCCTGTGAAAGCCCCTCTGTGCTCTGCTCCCTTCCAGCTGTAGGAGGGTTTTTAGCTCCTCTGGTGAATGAGTTTGCAGTCAGTGGGAGTCGTGGCTTTTCTGTGCCCTCTGTGGCTGTCATGAGGCTTGCTTTTATTCGGTTTGAAAGAAGGGCATAAAAGTAATGCTGGACTGATTAGTCAGTCCACATTACTGCTGCGATAGAGTCCATCTCTCCCTTGCTGGATCTGAAATAGATATCAAAATGTGCATGACATGGAGGCTTTCTGCATCTTCCCACCATCCAGAGAAGTACAAAAATGCCATTTACTGGCCTATATTGTGTAGCATCTTCCTTCCCACTTTTTCCCGTTGGTACCCTCAACCTTTCTTTTGCCCCCAGTTTCCTTTGGGTTGTTATGTGGCAGCCCAGGAACCACCAGCTGTGCTGAGATAGATGCTGGAGCCCTGCGGCGCTGGGGTTTTCCTGCCTGGGAGCCCCGAGCTGTGTCACTTGTGTGTCTGCCTCGGCTGTGCTGTTGCTGCAGCTTGGATTGGTTTCAGAATGGCTTCTGCACCTTGGAGGTTCATTTTATTCAGAACTATTTACTGGCATGTTCACCCTCTGGAGAGAAAGTGTCAAATGCTAAAGGCAGCCCAGAGCCATACATCTGAAAGGCAAATTTCTGTGAAATATGTAATTGTATTCATAGTTCCCTCCAAACAGTTTTATGTTTTTTCCTCTGACAAAAAGGAAGCGAGACGTCCCCTAACACGTGATTATTTGCACACAAAAATCTCAGGCGAGACTTGATGGAGGTTGGACCTGTCAGCCACTATTAAATGTGATGTCTAGATGCAGCCACTGGCTCTGAGGCACTTTAAACCTTGGGGCCAGAAACTGGAAGGCTGTAGCAGAAAAATGGTCACTCTGTGCTTCGGTACCACCTCCCTAAGGCTGTTGTATGCTGCTAAATGCAGAGCGTGGTGCTGGCAGCACCTTCAGCCTGTTGTGGTGTGAATGTCCTTACACTCAGTGCAACCCAAAGGTTTCTTCTGAAGAGGCCGTGGGAAGGTTTCTGTCTTCCTACGACCCCGTGGGGATAACCAGGTGCCCCAGTGGGCACTCACGGCCCTGATGAAGGTCTCGGTATGTTGTTCTGCTGCTGTTTAACGTTTTGCTCTCCCGCAGGGCGTCCCAGAGAGCGAGAGGAGGAGTACGAAGGCAGAAAGCGCCTGGCTCTTCCGCATGTGGTACAACTTCGATCACAAGTATCCTTGGCCGGTGGTCAGATCGTGCTGGGCCAAACCCCGCCTGCCCGAGCAGCTCTGTTGCCTCAGACCATGGCTTGCTCCCTGCTTAGCAGAGGAGCCAGTGTTTGCTTTCCCACCACACTGCTGATTTTTGATTTTCACCTCCTCATGGCTGTGGCTGCGAGAAATGGCCATTTTCACCCACTGTTAACTGGGCATACAGCGGCAGCTGAGTTCAAAGCTGGGCTCTCCAAGGCTGGAAGCCGGAGGGTCCTCAGTCCCGGTGGCAGGTGGGCAGAAAGGACAGAGCATCTTCTCATTTGTAGCCCACTTGCAAGACCTGTGCCCCTCCTGCCTTGCAAATGCTTTTCCATGAATTAGTGGTGGAGCAGTTTGCTGGGAGAGGCACAGGGTGACGGGACAGGTGATGCTGCTGAGTCTTTTCTTAGCTGGACCAAGTCCTGCTCCGCTCATGTCCCGCTGTATTTGGGTGAACTGAAATTGCTCATCCCTATAATATTTTGTGCTTCTAGAGACTTGAATTTCTGTCCTTCCCTTGATTTCCTCAAGACACCGAGTCACTCACCGCTGCCTCTGCATCCCGCCCCTCGACTTACTGACATGGCCCTGTTCCTCTTTCTTCCTTAACCCTCTCCGTAGCTATCTGAAACCTCTGCTGACGCACAGTGGTCCTCCTCTGACCACCACGCTCCCGGGGTGCTGTGGGCCCATTGCCCGCTGCCTGACGAGCCCGCAGGCATACGAAGTGAGTCCATTGGTGTCTTTTCTGTCACAGTGTTGCTGGAGTTTGACCCGTTTACATTTCTGTGTAGCTTTTGGATGCTGCTCTGCAGCATTGAGCTGTGAGCCTGTGGGGAGATCAGATAGTGGGGCTGATGGGGGAGCTAATTCCCATGACCGTTTTGGTTTTCCAGCTGACTGTTTGGTCATGAAGGGATTCGTGCTGTATTTGTGGTAGTTCCTCAGTGACTGGCTCAATTAAGCTGTCATGTCTTTCATTCCCCAGGCCCTGCTGGGAGGACATAATTTCCCTGTCCCATGCTTCTTTCCAGCCTTGCAGCTGAACCATTTCTGCAGCCCCTTCAGCTGCATCCCTCACAGCCAAAAAGGATGTCAGCATCGGTTGGACTTGATGATCTTGAGGGTCTCTTCCAACCAAAATGATTCTGTGGTTCTATAGGAAATGGCCTCGAGTTGTGCCAGGGAGGTTTAGATTGGATGTTAGGAAAAAATTCTTCATGGAAAGGGATGTCAGGCATTGGAACAGGCTGCCCAGGGAAGTGACTGAGTCACCATCCCTGGAGATGTTTAAAAGATGCGTAGATGTGGTTTCTAGGGATAGTGCAGAGTTAGGTTATGTTTGGACTTGATGATCTTGAGGGTCTCTTCCAACCAGAATGATTCTCAGCATTAAGTTCCCTGCACAAAACAAAGATGGCTCTGGTGGGTCAGCGATGTGATTCATGTGGTAGTGGGTATTTTGGTCCTGTTAAAGCTACTCAAAACTGCATTCCCCACGTATCTGGTTGTGGCATCAGAAAGAAGAGCTGAAAGAGCCTTTTCAGGCAGAGGAGTTAGTGCATCGTGCGAATCTCCTGGGCTCGGAGGTGTGTGTGGCACACGTGGTTATGGTCATGGTGCAGGAGAGTCTGCGATACTGTGCTGCGATCGGTTCACCGCCTCTGTGTGATTGCAGACATAGCTATTCAGACGGAGTTAAACAACATTTTCCTCCTGCTTGTTGCCCAGAATCAAGAGCAGCTGAAGGACGATGACTCTGACCTCATTTTGAACGACGGGGACATCAGTCTAACCTACGGGGATTCCACCGTCAACACCGACTCGGTGGCATCCAGCGGCACGTCGCGGCGGTTCGTGGGAAACAGCTCTGAAGATGCGCTCGATCGGGAGCTGGCTTTTGGGGACCATGAACTCGTAATCCGGGGAACGCGCCTGGTCCTTCCCATGGACGATTCGGAGCCACCGTCAAATGTCCTGGATAACGCAAGACATGGCCCAGCATAAGGTTGCTCAGTTTAATTGACAGTAATATTTGCATATATGATCAAGAAATATGTACTACCTAAAGTCTAATGCATGTCTCAAAAATGTCTAAGCTGTATAAATATTATTTATATGGTGTCAGAAGAATATAAATATTCTTTGCCAAGCACTTGTAAAGAACAAGCTGCAAATTTAAGTTAAAAACTGTGTTGACTGCACTGTGTAGGTTGGAACTGTTTTAGCGTAAAAGTCTTTTGCACACAGTGAGCTTCTTTAATGTGTGATTTGACAATGGGTTTAGTTCCCAGTGGGGTAAGTAAAGGAGCTGCCTCCCTGTTCATCTTTTGAACCTGGGAGAGGAGGGTAGGGAGGTGCTGGCAAGCGGTGGAAGTCGCTTTCTAGTCAGATGATGATTGTTGTTTTTTTTCTTTTTTATCCTTTTTTTTTTTTGGTCTTTGTTCTCTGGATAGTCACGTTTGAAATATCAGTGAAAAATCTGCCCTCAGACCCTCTTGCCAGGCAGCGGCCGGTGATAAAACTTGTTTGCTTTGTGGTAACCTGAGCTGGGATCTGGAGATTTTCCACTTTTTAGTGACCCTCTGCCCAAGCCCTAGTGGGGTAATGGCAGGTGCCGGCCAGAGCTGGTGGCAGGGACTGCGGGTGTCTGGCTGCTCGGATGTGAGCAGGAGGGATGGTTTGTGTCCGTAGTCACGTTTAGAAGGAAGCGATCCCACAGAAGCTACACCAGGCGTGCACAGATTTTAGGGCCGAGTCCATCTTTCAGCTGTGGCCCAAGCAGCTTTCTAGAACCAGCTGTCAGATCCTCAATGGGCGACTAAGTTTCACGTCTGGCAAGTGACCGTGTCTTTGTGCGAGCGAATCTCTTCTCCTGCAGTCGCAGACGCTGAGATGTGCAGAGCTCCCGCCGTCGCAGCGGGGGCTGCGGGGCCCGCCTGACCTGGAGCACAAGCTTTATGGTGACAGACTGACACGGTACCTGCCGACCTCTGCGGAGGTGTCGGCAGCCGATGGTACTGAAGGGGAGTTGTCCGTCCGTCCTCCTGTATAGTCAAAAACCATTGCACTTTGTTTAATAACTCCTTAGCATGCTGTGTGTCTGTAATCCCCACCCCATCTCTCTCATGTCTTTTACCATTTAATGAGAAACGTTTGTGAGTTGATTTGTTTGTTTGTTTGTTTTAATTTTTATTTTTCTTTTCCGAGGAAGAGCACAGAACAACTTGAGATTTCACGCTAGTGTTAAAGGATTTACTCTGTAGTGTGGGAATGGCTCAAGGTGCAGTGAAGTTGTTAACCCTGACATCCTTCTTTTTCTCCTGAAAAAGGGGAATCACAGAAATTTACTGTATGTAGTTTTATTGTCTATTTTAGCTGCAGTTTTGCTGTACAAACCTTTCAGGGTTACCGGTGCACTACAGGCCCATTCTGGAGTTAAACCCCTCCAGAGGGCTTAAACAGGAGTGTTTAAAAAGAGAATATATGAAATAGAGCCAGGTGAGTCTGAGCACTCACAGCTCCCATTAGCTTTCCTTGGAACAAACTGCATCTCTCAGGATCCGACCTTGAGACCTCAGAGCAGTTTCCCTAAAGCTGTTTTGCTCAGCACCACCTGACAGCTGGAGGAGATGGGAAATACTGAAATTTTGAGTCTATATGTATAGTTGAGAAAATTAAATTTAAACTTTTTTTTTTTCTTTTTTCATTTTCTCAGGTCTAAGTAACATTGCCTTAAATTTACGGATGTGAAACAAATTATTTTGGCAGTTTATCCCCAAGAAAATGCTTTCTGAACAAAATGTGGAAGTGTTGCCATAGGACTCCCCTAGAAGGGGGTAACGCTCTGTTTATTTTTACATAGGGCATCTTCCTTGCACCGGTAAATGGCAGTCTCGCTGTTAACGTAGCTGTTGGATTAGCGCTAGCCTCTTTGTTTCCTGCTATGCAGGAATTCCATAAAGTGTGCGTTTTATATGATGTCTGTAACTTAACTTCATGTGTTTAAAAAAAAAAAAAAATTAAAAAAATAGGTACCTGTCGATTTTAGGTTTATTCCGTCACTTCTACATCCTGTTTTTTTGTTTGGTTTGCCTTTTTAAAGAGGTATGATAACTACCTACCTCTTGTTTTTTCCTGTATAACCTGACTATGAATTCAATTTACAATGCTCACGTTGGTGCGGTCGGAGGTGCAGAATGGTTCTGCCCCCCCAGAGCCCCCGGTCCCATCAGCCGGTCCCGTGCACTGGTGCAGTGTAGGGCAAATTCCTGTGAGGTGGCCAAAGCCAAACACCGTACCGTAGCCTCAGTAGCGTTCCTCTCTTTCTCTGACCCTTCAACGTCAATAATAATTTCTCCACTCTCTTTAAGCTTGCCAACACATAACCATCAGCCTCAGCTTTAGACACCAGTGACAGTTCAGTTAGTACATTAAAGAGAAAAAAAAAAAACGTTAACAAATGATGATTTTTTGGGTTACCTGTGAACTCTTATGATCCATACATAATATAACCAGGAATACTTTCAATAGTCTTGGTGAATGAATGAATGAATCTAAGCTGAAATTCAGGAGTGATTTAATAAATGACTCAGATTCATCCTCAGCAGATTATCGTCTTTGTCCTGCTGCAGCAGAGAATACGCGAGTGCCTGTTATCCAGACGCAGAGCCCCGATGGCTTGTGTGCTGCACATGAAGTTAAGGGTACCTGGGAGAATCAGGCCCAAGACCTTTTGCCAAATAGATATGACAGCCCCGAGGAGGTGGTTTAAAACTCCCACAAAGATTCAGAGAAGGTGCCCTTCTTCTGTAAATTGAATTTTCATGGTTTTTGCACATGAAAAAGCATTGCAGGATAAGTTATGATTTGTACTAGTACTGTCAATTCGTGTGGTAACGGCATTAACTCCGTAGTCGTGGTGTTTGTGCAGCTGATCTGTGATAGCCGATGATCACTATTGGACCTTCTGTTTACACTGACTAAATCCTTTACTGTTGCGTTGTACTGTGAAAGAAGGATTATGGGCCTATAAAAGATTTCTTTTTTTTTTTTTCTGGAATTGTGTGTACCGTTTCATTGATTCACAAGGAAATAAATCTCTAGCAAAGTGACGATGTGCCGCTTGACCTTCTCCGACCAGTTTGTTCACGGCCTTTAGCCTACAGGTGCAGGTGCTGAACCCCGAGGGCTGGGAGCAGCCGTGCCAGGGGACACGCTCCTGCCTTTGTCCCCCGTCCTGAGACACAGCCTGGGGCCACCCTCCCATGCAGGAACAGGCGCTGGGCAGCGGAGAGACGCTGATGTCTGCTGAAAGCCGCCGCAGCTACTGGGCTTCTCTGCAAGCAGCAAAACCCAGAGGCATCGCTACTGGATGTCTGCAAAAATCGAGCCTCCCAAACTTTCGTGGGCTTTTATTTCTCGTGGTTTTGTTGAATTTGGGCTCCTGGCAGTGGCTCTGCTGTCCCTCAGAGGTGATTCTGCCCTCTGTTTCCTGTCTGCACCCTTGTTTTGCTGCTATGGGCTGTCAGAGCAGCTGAAGAGGTTTGTTGATCAAATGCTTTATGTTCCTTCAATACAGAGGGCACCTCTAAAACTTCAGGAATCTGCTTTTGAAGGCTTTGATTCACAGAGGAGAACCTTAATCTTTTGAATGGGAGAAGGGATGAGGCAGATCCCTGCATCCTCTGGGGAGGGGACTTGCACTGCAGGTAGGTGCGTAGAGCCACTGCTTGCTGAATAGCCTCCGTTTTATTAGTTCTGTTCAATTCAAGCTGATGAGATACAGCTTTCAGTCAAGCTATGGTACCACCTGGCCACGTGGGGATCAGTAAAGTGCTGGGAAATGGGCCAATGCTGGGTATCTACAGCCTAAACAACAACAACAACAAAATCACAGGACTGTTTTTAGGGGAATCCTGTATTCTCATACCCAAGGCACAGACAGTCCCATACACTTGGTTTTCCATCTCCATATCCTGTTGGGGAAGTGTTTGTGTGAGGTTAAAAGTTAAAAAAGCAAGCTTTTGATTCTTATTGCTTTCTCATTGTGGCCTGCAAGAAGTTCTTGTCCTTGCTGGGTCCTCTAGATGGCAATATTGGGAAGGACAGTCAATGTCCATCACCGCCATGTCCCTGCGGGTCCAGCCCTGCAGAGGCTGCCAGCCCACCCCTGCTCCAGGGACCCTCTCCATCCCCTGCCGTGCTCACCAGCCCTGACACTCCATCCAGCTCGAGCTTTTATTTGCAGAAAGGAGAAGAGACCCTGTTGCAACATGGACTGGTCTTATACCTTGAGCCCCTTTGCAGAAGCAAAACACCCAGGAGTCTGGAGGCAGTTGAGGTGACCTTGTGCTCAGAGACTACATCTACCCTGCATCTTGCTTTCTGCTTTAACAGCTGCTTGTTGGCATTTCTCTTTTCATTTTTTTTTCCCTGTTAGGCTTTCAGGATCAGGAGTTTAAGGCCACAAGCTGGTTGTAGGATCATTTTTAGCCCCTCAGAGATGAGCTACAGCCCTTGCTGAAGCTGCCAACAAGAATCAGAGCTGCTTCAACCACCCCCCCCAGCATCAAGCCTGCAAGAGCACATTATTCTGTGGTGCTCCTTGTTCCAGGCTCCCCAGCTCAGGCATCACCTGGGCTTTAAGCCATTCCTAGTACTGGAAGTTGCTGTCATCTGCAGCCAGTTTGTGGTCACGATGGCTGTTTGCACTATTGCAAGAGGACTTTTCTCTCTGCTTGGCACCTGCTTGTTGCAGCCCTGAAATGGTGTTTGTCACCAGATGTGGGGAGTATTCTGGAGGAAATATACTGGTGAGATTAAGAGAGGAGGTGGGGGTGGAGATGCCTTGTGGATGCTAGCGAGCCCAAATATAGTCTCATAATACTAAATTGCAAAAGTTTTTTGGCCACATGTGTCTGTGATTGGAGACTAATTGGAAGACAAGGCAAGTAAAAGACAAATAAAGCACTGGTGTCCTTGCTGACAATCGTAACAAAATCTGCCAACCCAATGAGAGAACACAGAGGCCATGTGCAGTATTTGTGTACTCTCTGTGTCCAGTGCAAGCGTAGCAACACTGCCCAGTGCAAACACCATGCATGCCCGCTGCTTTCCATCTACTCTGCTCTCTGCTGAGCTGGGGGTGATGTGGGTGTCGATGTAAAGTCATTTACAGCTCACCTGGTGCCTTCAGCCACATTAACATCAGAAGCTGCTTTGCACCTTGCTGGGAGGAGCAGCACTGGGGACAATCTGGCTCCCAGTACCCTGATTGCTCTTCCACGGCTAAAAGGATAGCAGCACAGCAACGCTGTGGGTCTGATGTCCCTGGAGGCTCCTGGCCTTCGGATAGCCTGGTAAGAAGTAAGGCAAAGCCTTGACGTGTTGGCCACTGCAGAGGTGAAATGTCAGGGGCGAGACTGTGACTGGAGAGCCCAAAGCTGGGCAAAAGCAGAATTCCAGCCCGTCACCACTCGGTGTTGCAGGATGGTACCAAAGGTGTACCAAGGTCTCAGAGTGGAATTCGGGAGCTGGGGGCTCTGGAGAATGTTACTTGGGGACATGCAGCCCTCACAGTGCCCATCTTGGTGCTTTTCCTTACTCCAGCCCATGCTGGGCACTTTAAGCCTGGGTCAGAGGCTACAAGATCCTTTAATGACTGCGGGAGACTCTGTACGGTTCAGGACTCTGGGGTAGTAGAGCCTTGAATTTGTTGTCCAATATTTAGACATACATATATACAAAAGGATTTGGTCTTTATTAATCGGCCTCTCCTAGGAAATTCCAGCAGCTGTCCTTCTCCGAGGGGTGCCAGCGATGCTCCAGCCCCAAGGAGTCCATATATGGTTGCAATCTCCTAACCCTGTGTGTTTCGCAGAATAGTGTGGTCATAGCTACTTTTAAGGATACGTGTGAACATTGCTGCCTTTCGTGTACGCATAAGCTCCCAGGAATGCAGACATAGATAAAAAGTCTATAAATTAAAGCTGTCGGCTTTATACAGCGTGTCCATTCTTCTACCCGCAGCAGCAAGGTTAGTCTAGTCTAACCACTGTGCTGAGCTGGGAAGGCACCACAGTGCAAAGGATGCTTTGGGAATAGGAAAATACCAACTAGCTGAGCATCAAAGCATACCGCAGTGTAAATGTGCCTAGGCTGGGTGAGCAGCAGATATATTTTCCCTTGCCTTTCCTCCTCCTATAAGCAAAGCTAAACTAGAGCCCACAGTTACAGGTACCCAGCAGCAGCCTCTGAGTTCTTTTTGTTTGTAAGGGACTTCTGTGTCCTGCATTCCGCCTGATTCTACTGCCAGGGACATCTTCCCCCTCCTCCTCTTCTCTGTTTTTGTGGTGTGGTGGCTCCTGCTCTGTTCATCCTCCAAATGCAGCAAGAGGAGATTTTGTCCCCTTGTGCTGGTAGCAGTAACTGTCCTACAACCCACTGACCTCTTCCCCCATGCCAGCTGCAACCCTTTTGCCTGATTTAGGATGAGCTCATCACAGAAAATTAGCGATGGGAGCCACAGTAGGCATGTTCTGCACCTGCATCGCACCTACAGCATCTCTCTTCCTTCTCCTGTGGCACCGGTCTGTACCAAGATCCACTTTTTCTGCTTAGCACCTTCCTGGGCATAACCCTAAAGACAGCTAAGGACAGTATGTCTCCTGCATCCCTGCAGCACCCTCGTTCTCCGCTGTGCCTTGAAGTGTCTCCTTTGATGACGGATGGCTGAATCTGCTCTTCTGTGATGTGGCTTCCTCCTAAAGCTCCCAGAGGTACAAGAGGCAGGAGAACAACAGATGCAGCATTGCTTTCTTTTCCCAGGTGGTTAATATTAATCGCTAGTCTTTTGGATGTGTTGTGTGAATTCTTCCAGCCTCTAAAGCTTTTGAGATCTGTAAGAGAGAATTGGAAATGCCTCTGGATCTCAGTGACAGAAGCGCCAGATTTAATACAAACTTCTTCCCTTCTCCAGATACTCTGTCATATTGTTTAGTTTTGGAATAGACATGGACATCTGAAAGCTGTTTAGCTAAATCGTGTCTGGTTGAGTGGTCTGAGGTGACTGTTTGCATTGGTGCCCACTTCTGAAGGTGGAAAATCAAGGATTCCTGTGATGAGGCACATCAAGTGATACAACACTGCAGATGCACAAGGTCTATCTGGGTTATGTTTCCCACCCTGAAACTCCAGAGCTGTATCTGCTGCTCACGTGAGAATGCCCAAACTGTTACAAAAGGCAAACGAATTTCCCTTGTGACTTTGTTTCTGCTCTGTATGGGCTGGTTCACCAGCTGGAGATTTGTTGCTGAGATATTTGCTGTCGATAAAATGCCTTAGTGCTGGGTCAGATGCCTTAAAGGGCTGAATGCTATTGTCCTGCTAGAGAGAAGCCAGCACCATTTGGCACAGTTACATGGCTAAACTCAGCTCCCATCAGTGACTTGTTGCTTCAGCTGGAATCTTGTCTGTGCTCTGATGACAGAGCTGATAATGGACTGATGGCACTCGTGACAAGGGTGTAGGGGTTGAGTAAAACAAATCCCTGGAAAAAATGCATCATGCTGGCTTTACAGATATTTAATTTGCGGTTCCATAGCCAGCACTGAGCCCCAGTGATGCTTGCAAGGCTGGATTTCGTTGCCCTAAGGAGGAGAGCCCGCGAGGTGCTCAGGCTGTCGTGCCCAGGGCATCGCAGCAGCTGTGCTTGCAGCAGCGCAGCGCTGGATGCGGTACCAGGCTCTGCTGATCCAGGCACTCACAGGGCAAATCTAACGCTGCAGGGACGCCAAGACTGGAGAAGGATGCATTTGCACCCTTGAGCTGGGAAGAGGAGTAGCCACTTGCTTCCCTGCGAGTGGATCTGACCGGGGACACTGAGAAATTGGGGATTATGATCCAGATGAAAGTCCTGGACCGCAACAAGCGGGACGGTTAATACCTGGACTTCTGTGGCTGGACGTGCCCCTGATGCAGCAGAATGAGTAAAGCCGAGGTGCGGTGTGTAAATATTTATAACCCTGTTACCAGGTTTCGTGTTTGGCCGGCCCCTCTTGGCTCCTACTGCTTGATGTTTGTGGCTCTGAGTTGCCAAGGACACTCGCAGGGTTGCTCAAGGGGCAGAAACCTCTCTGAAGGGAGCCAGGGACATTACTGTGGCTCTTCTGCGAGGCAACAGGGCCAGCCCGGCAGCGCCCGGGGCACCAGCTGACTGGTTTTGGCAGTGAGTTGTGGCTCCGGCTGCTGTCCCATCACAGCAGCACCCACTGCACCCACCCAGCCCCTGCGTCCCAGCAGCTCTGGGAAGGGACACAAGGCACTGAACAGTCCCCAAAACGCAGTCTGGCACCATTTTCCTCGTGGGGAATGGCTCTGTCAGCCCTCACTGCAGTGTGTTGCTCTCCTGAGAGAGGTTCGGTCATCAAAATCTAAACAGCCTCTGCAGAACTCTCATGTTCTTCCTCAGATCAAGCATCTTTAATGTCAAATATTTTTTTCCCCGCTGTTTGTTCAGTTCCTTTTTCTGTTCCCACTTGAGCTGCTGACGGGAAAAAAAATCATCTCAATCTCTTTTTACTGAGGATATTTATTTCAGTTTGGAAGTGGCAGGAAGACAGCTTCTTTATATCCATGCACGTATCTGAGATCTTTCTCTTGGGTCTTTTTCAGCTTCGACTTCAAACCGTCTTTAAATCACTTTTCTTCCGCAGGATTCAGCAAAGAAATGAGCTCTCTCATTTTCGTATAAGAGATGATTCCCAGAAAACTTGGTTTAAACCAAAGAGAACACACCCATGCTCCCTTTGTGCCAACCGAGCTAAGTCAGCTGCAAATCCCATCTGAACGGGAAGGAGAGCAAAAGTCCAGCACAGTCAAATCTCCTCCAGAGCCGGGTATCATGTCTAAAATCTTATGGTAGAGAAAGCTGCCCGACAGCTATTTACTGCAGCTCCTTCAGCACACTGAGCTCAGGAAATTGCATTCATAATTTCCTTAGTGCCAAACAGTTTGTAATTTTCCCATGACTATTCCTTTTTTTGTTGTTTGTGAAACAAAGCCTTGGAAAAGCACACACATTTACTTTTTGCCTAACTATGAAGCTAACACGAAGTGTGTAGTGTAAGGGGATACTGTTCACTTGATTTGTTTGACATAGGAAATTAAAAAATTGTTTGGCATAGGGAATTTAAAAATCCCAACCTTATTTGTCACTAAGCCTTCCGTAAATAGCTGTGTAATTTTAATACAAGCTTTTTTAGCAAAGGGAAAATTGCTCTTACAGACAAAGTAAAAATGCTCCTATAGCCAGTGCTGCCAGACACCAGGAGCAAACAGAAAGAGCAGAAAGGTGGAATCTGGCTGTTCTGTGTTATCATCAGCGTGGGCATGAGTTGTAAGTATTAATATGATTCCCAGTGTGTTTATATACAAGGCAAGGACTTGACTCTGTCTTAGCCGGAGGCACTTGGGTCTGGTGAGCTGGATCTGTGGACTGGTCACATCCCTGTCCTTGGACAAGCTGCTTCATTCTGCACTTTGCCCCTGGGGCAGCCATGGGCACCATGGGAGTGGTGTAGGCTGGTACCAAATTTAAGCCTCTGCATAACTTCAGATACCATTAGCTATCTTAGTAAATAAGACTTTCACCAGCATTAATTGTGAGTCACACAAAATCACTATGCAAAGAGCCAGCAGAATGTTTATTAAGACTCCCCAGCTTGAGGCTTTTCATTCAAAGGGACGTGGCCACGCTGAGAGCGGGGGTGGGGGGGCTGGGGTGCGACACCCGTGTCCCATTCCATGTCTGAGCAGGGCTGTGGTGGCAGAGGAGGTTTGGAGGCATCCTTTGCAGTGATGCCACGTCTCCAGCACTGCTTTTTAAACCTGAATCTTCTCCACAGGGGGCTTTTGTGTCTGAAAGCTCATCCTCTTTCTACCTGTCTGCTGTGGTGGCAAAGCTTGCATTTTAAACAGAATTCAAGCCCCTCAGAGTCTTTGATAACACACCTCCCTAGGAAACATGTGGAAAGAAGAAAATCGCTATTATGTCTTTTTGTACAGATGTGAACCCGAGGCACTGTGAGAAAGGTGAACCCCTCCAGCCTGGCGGTGCGGACAGGGCGAAGCCAGCCCCAAACCCGCCCCGCAAGGGGCTGCAGGTGCCCAGCACGAGTGCTCCTTTCTGGAGGGTGTCCCCAGTGTAGCAAGCAGCCCCAGAGCCAGGCAGGTAGCGCCTGAGGGATCAGTGTTACGTGATTCAGCCAAAGTCAAGCAAGAATCTCGTACTGGGATGAAGAATTTAATTTTGGTTCCCTGAGCTGTAGGCTGATGCTGTAAGTCCCAGCCCATGCTGCACCTATCGCTTCTCAGGTTCATCGCAAACATCTAATCTGCTTGCATGTGTTTCTTCATGGTCCTCAGCTTTCTAATTGATTTGATTTTAGCTGCAGAGTCAAGCAAAATTAAATTTGTCATGCTTCAAAAACCTCCTCCGCTATTGAACCACTTATTTTAGTTATGTTAGCCTGTGGGTACCTTGAATTATTTTTTTTCCTGAGACTAAAATCTAAAGCTAAAATTAATAAAGGGTCTAATTTCAGTCTGATGCCTGGAAGCCATCTTTTCAAATCTGGAACATGAAAATCCTGGTAAGTCTGACACCAATGAAAAAGACCACTCTTACGGTAATTATGTATAGTAAGATAAAGATAAATATGTTTTAGGTGTCCATAACACATAGCTTCACAAATTACCTTGCTATGTTAAAAGTAAAACCTTATATTATAATACTATCACTTTGCCTCACTGCTATTAGTATCCTTTGTTTAATCTCTCTTGATATGTATCCACCCGGTAACTGATAACTGATAAAGATCAAGCTGACCAGCAAATAAAGACCAAGAACCAAACTTTGTTTCATATTTTATCTTTTTTGCTTATGCGAATACTCAAATATTTGATTGATTTTGGTTCTGTTAAACAGCTGGCCAAGGCGTTTGCTGGAAGGGCCAAAGTCTGGAGACACTTAAGCAATTTGTGACCCAGCAGTTGTTGAAATCAATGGAAACTTGATTTCAGCAGAGAGTGGCTGAAAAATTTTAGTCATAGCAGGAGTACAGCAGGACCAAAATGATTTGTTTGCCCAGACTATTCTCCATGCTTCAGTTTGTGGGCTCAGCTCAGGATTAGACAGGGTTTACACAAACCATGAGACCAGACGGGGTTCAGCAGGCAGCGGGAACGACGGTGGGACCCAGTGTACGAATGCGGACGGAAATGCTGAGGTTCAAATGACCGTGGAGCAGAAAACCTCAAGTCCTACCCTTGGCAGAAAACCTGGTGTGTTTGAATAAACCCCTGCGGACCGCAGATAAATAGCTGTGACCACTGCCAGCATTTCTTGAAAACTGATGTTGTCGCTGGAAACATGATTGGAAATCTTACTTTCTGTTGCCTTTTCAAAATGTAGCCTTGCTGGGGCAGAGAGTCAACAGATGGGTGCATTTTTGTGGGGCCCTGGTACATCATATTTATAAATGGGAGTCACCTTTGTAATTTTCCATGCACAGGAGGAGCAACTTGTACCAGCAGAAGCATTTTGGCCTCTGCCAAAGGACACCAAGCGGGCGGCTGCTCCTCTTGATCTGATAGCTGAGCCACCCCTGCAGCTGCTTTTTAAAGGTGGGAACAGTCTCTAGCTCAATCCTCTCTCAGTGTGCGGATTCCAGTGTCACTCAGGAAAACCTGAGTAGCAGTGATGCCTCGGATAACCCAGTCACTGTAATTACTCATGGACTTATTTGATAGCAGGTGCTCATCCAGTTTTTGAAAATCTCTTTTGATCCATTGATCCAGGTTTGCTGATGGTATCATAGGGCTATGCTACAGACATATTTTGACACTAAATGGTAGAAAGCTGAGTAGCTTTGTGCATGTCACCCAATACAACCACAGCCCTCTGTTGTGTCTCTCTGTTTTGCCCACTAAATCCAGGAGAACTTCCTACTTCACCCTCTGCTGGTTTACACGGCCACCGGTGAAGACAGATCCATTGATGCCGCTCAGCAGCAATTTAACCCCTCGCTCCCATGCGTGTGTATGATTTCAAAAACACACTGATAGGAAGAATTACAGTGGATGCAAAGACTGAAAGCTGACTGATGCCTGTTTTTGGCAGAGGTGTGCTTGGCAGCCTGGCTGCCCCCAGTCGAGCATTGCAGCTACCCTGCAGTACACAGCCGACAGATTGCAATGCTCTCATTTGCATCGGCTTGGAAAGCAGCACCTCCTGTGTTTAAACTCCACGGAAAAAGGGTTTACATCATGATGTTTTAATCACACCATTATAAACCCCCCCCCAGCCCCACCCTTCCTTACTCCCCAAGAGGAATGACTCTGACAGTTTCAGCTTTTCTGTTACTTTGCCTGGAGACATTTTGCTAATGGCCTGCGTGGTAATTAACCACTTGCAGGTGAGCCCCAGCTGCCTGCAGGGTGGGGGTTTGATTTGGCCACAAGTTATCCCCCAGGGCAACAAAATGGTGGGATGATTCAGAGGACTGGAGATTTGCCTTATGTTTTTCCTTGGTTTTCTTTCTTTTTCCCACTCCTCCTTTTCTCTTGGAACACCTCACTTAAGGATAATCTGTCTCCCTCCATGTATCTGGGGCTAAAAACAGCCTTTGGAGAACACAGAGGGTGGCTTGAGGAGTGAGGGATCAGCTTTGCAACACAACTCTTCTCCTTCCAGTTTTTCACCCAGGAGCCCTGTGTGGGTCATGGGTGCTTTATACACCATTGGGAAAACAACCAGCCCAAAACAGGACACGCTTCTGGCTTCCACATGAAGTCATGGACAGTCAAATAGACATTGTGGGAGCACCAAGCATGTGTGGCTACCTCTGCCAAGAAGGTTTCCCATTCTTGGAGGCTGCTGGGAGGAGGTGGTTGTGTTTATACAAAGTCTATCAATTAGGCAAATAATGTGGCAGTGACCTCAGGGAGTCAGTGTGGATGAGGGGCGAGAAGGTTCATAATGGTGCCTTGTCCCCAGAATGGTTGTGTCCCTCAGACTGCAGTGCTGGAAGGAAAAAGAGAGCCCATCCTGGCTGTTTTGGACAAAGGGGCATTGTTGCTTGTGGGAAAACAGGTGTGGAGGGGGTTAATGAGGGGGAGTGGTAATTGCCCTCACCTGGAGCTGAGGAGGGCCAGGTCAGCTTTGTGCATGGAGGAGAGAGCAGGGGGGCTCTGAAGAGCTGTGTGAGGAGGTTGTCCATGTTGGTGTGGAGAGCAGCTGTGGTTCTGTGTGGTCATGATGTCCCACAGATGACACGTGAGTGTCATGTCCCCTCACATGAGCTGGTTGATACCACTGTTGGACCTGGCCTGGGAACACCACATGCAGGGTGGAAACGGCGTGTGGAAACCAGGAGGGCAGCCAAACCCACCCAAGGGGCACCTGAACCTCATTTTGCATGAATTCACCCCCAAAATGTGCATGGCTTCCTTCTACAGAGCATCAACTTGCAAAACTGGGCCCCACTGTGTGGAAGACTTTCCTCCTCCTGTGACTGCAGAGTGATTTAATGAAAACAACATGGAGACCTGAAGAATCATGCAAAACATGTCTATTCTCACCGGTGTGGACAAGCCCATGCTCTGAGGTGAGCCTTTTGCTTTGGGGTAGTGTCCTGTCCTGTGGGGCTTCTTGCAGGGTGCTTGGCTGCAGAGTAGCCTCCCTGCACAGCTCCACAAGCTCCACCGTTTCCAAATAAAGTTTCCTAGCAGTTAGAGTTGAGTGAGTAATTCAGCTGACTTGGTTTTAAGTGCTTCTGCTCATAGTTCATTTTGTTTGGATAACTAGTCATGGATATATTGGACATTGGAGTCCTTTTTTTTTTTTCTTTTAAATTTACTGTGTTTGCCAAAAATTAATGTGCGCAGTAACTGATTATATTCCTAAGCAAGGAATGGTGATAGCATGGGGTTGACTCAGGGTTGTCTCAATGCTTTGAAATGAGTTGTGTCATTCTTGAAGTTTATTCTTGTTTAATCCAATGCTTTGGCAGAAGTTTTTATAGCGCTATATTGTGTCTGTAATATGACAATGCCCGAGTGCCTTTTCCTTGACTCTAGTTGCGTGCTGTCCTTGCTCTCTAAATCATAGCCTGTTCTCTTCCAAACAGAATAAAGCTGCTGTTGTGATATGCGTGAGGTTAAGGGTGCTTAGATTGTTCTCTGTCAGGTATACTGGTCGTTTTAAGCCTACACATTTAAGGTCTGTCCTGTAAATGCTCACTCGCTGTTAGGAGCAGCGATACTGAAGATGGGGTAGGATAGTTGCTCTGTGTCCTGTGCCTTTGAAGAACTTCATTTTGCTGATTTTTCTGGACGTGATGTTGTGTCCATGGGACTGGCTGAGGAAGCCAAAGGGGATCTGGAGGATGGAGCAAGTGTAGGATCAGGCCTTGACCTATAATCCAAGTAGAGCAGTGAGTTTCTCAAGTAACAACTCACTCTGTGGTAATCATTAAATAGATCAATTTGTTATTTAGCTGCTACACTATTCAGCTGACAGACATGGCCTTAGAGTTGTTTTTGATGGTAGCTGGTGTTTGGGATTTGGCAGTGAAAACTCTAGTCTGTATATAGGAGGCATCTAATGTTTTAAACAAGAGGCAGAGGATCATGGCAGTAGCCTGATGATGCTTCCTGCATACACAGGACACCTGTCATGCTGCTGCTGACCTGCAGGTACCTGTCATTGGGCTTATTTGCTTACTAGTGCACTCATGCTTCTCCAGTATGTACAATGAAGTTGTGCTCCTCCAAGGTCTGTCTGTGTAGATGAGGTTCTCAGGGACATGGTTTAGAGGTGGACTTGGCAGTGTTGGGTTAATGGTTGGACTTGGTGATCTTAAAGGTCTTTTCCAACCAAAATGATTCTATGCATCAGGGGCAGTCCTCAAATACTCCTGTGGTGGCACCGACTGGTCTCTTGTGAAGGGGAATTAACTAAGCTCCACCAGTACAGGTACTCCTGGACCCTTGCTAATCCCGTGTATTCCTGCTTACTGCCAGAAGAAGGAGGGTTCCTTCCTTTGAAGGAATAAACCTTGCAAGAGGTGGCTGCAGAGTAACTTGCCCCAGTGACATTTTCCTACAGCTGTGCAACGCTTATTTTCTTTTTATATCCCAGCACTCTACAGTTCATGCTTCTCCTGGAGCTCTCAGCTTGATTTGTCTAATTGGAAATGTTCTGTCTGAATGTCCCACCCTTGAGAGGGTGTGGTCTCTGCGATTTCTTATGAGTCCCGGAGCTTTGCAGCTGCGGTCACACGAGCAATATCATACTTTGGGAGTAGGGGGATTTTGCTAATGTGCTTGTTGGTCTGATTGTTGGTTACAGACAGCCATGAGAGAAAAGCTGTTTCTGATGGTAACTAAGTTTCATGCTTCTTGGGAGAACTGTTGGAAAAAGGAGCTGGAAATGGGTATTTGGATTCCTTGGAAAAACAAATGTAAACTTCAGTCCATAATGATAAATAATGTTGGTCTTTCACATCTGTATTTTAGGCGTGCCTAAAGTTGCTCTTGGCAAGTGGAGACAGTCTGAGCCTTGAATCTCGGGGCAAACCAGTGTTCTCATCCCTGCTAGGAATGTTGTTAATATGGACGATGGGGTGTTGGAAAAATCTATGGGATTTACCTGTTGGAAGGACAGAGACACACAAATACAATTGAGTTTGTAGAGAGAGTGTTTGCTCTCATGCGATGTTTGCTTTGTTTTACTAAACAAACACAAATTCCTTGGTCCAAGTATAATGGTGTGCTTTCCAGGGATACTGGTGATGTATCCAGCATCCCCACCAGGATGTCCAGCCTCTCCTGCCGTTAGTCAGAAGCTCTGTGCCTCTCCAAGGCACCACAAAAGCCTATTTTAGTGCAAGAGATCCAACCCAAGCACCTCCTGTGGAAAAAAAAAACCCACAAAGTAGTGTACTTGCTGGACCACCTATCCAATAGCAGAAGCATGGAAGAAAGTGGGACAAACTTGGAAGATGTAAGAGCAGAAAAAAAAAAATGGGATAAGGGATGGAGAAAAGAGGCTGGGGGGCGGGGGGGAACAGACTTGAATGTTCTCAGATTTGCCTGGTGTAGTGCAGCACAGATCTGTTTAAAAATAGGAATGACTTGCTACCTGAATAGTCCTTTTTCTTATGTCTGCTTCGAAGAAAATATTCTTCTTTTGGCATAATTTTTGCTGTGCTCTCTTCAGCTGAGTTCCTTCCTTCCCTGCAGGCTGCTAACCTGAAACACATCCCTTCTGTTTGATTTCTGTCCTGGAAATTCTGTCCATGAACCTGAAGGTGACGCATATTGTAACAGAGCTGCCCAGAAAAGCTTTAGCTTCAGGACAGGGCGGCTTGGGCAGGACGGGAGGCTGACAACAAATCCCCCCACAAACAGCTTTTGTTTGTGCCACGCTTCTCTTGTATGAAACAGTCTGGTAGCGCAGCTCCGAGCACTTTGTGGGTAGCAGGGCTTGCCTCAGCCCGCTGGGTCCCGCGGGTCCCAGTAACAGCGCTTTGCTATTGGGGGGGACGCAGGGGAGCAGCTCTGCCGGTGAAGTGCTGTCTCCAGTTGGGTTTTCCCCGCATGGGCTGTGTGGGGAGGAGCAGCCTGTTCCCCCTTCCAGCTGCTCGCTGGGCAGGAACAGTGCTATTGGCTGGACTATTTCTTTTTATTTTTTTTTAATCTTTTGTAACGCGCCTCCCTGCTATAAGTGGCAAAGCAGCCGCTGTCCTGCCAGCTGGACACCCCAGCCCAGCCACGCTGCCCCTGGACCGACGTTCACCCACGTCCGTCCCACCAAACGCGGAGGTGCCAAGCAGAGTCGGGTCCATCCCTCCCTCCTCCCGGCCGCAGCTCCCGGCTCTCCAGTAAGCACATGCCGCTGTCTCTCCCTCTTGAGCATCCTCTGGCAGGGCAGGGAGCGTTTCAGCATCCCATGCTTCGCAGATCTCTGGATTTTTAGGGCTGGGTCTTTTCTCTGCCTTGTGACTGCTCTGCTGGGGAAAGGTTTGGGAGTGCGGGGCTGGGGAAACGGGAAGCCTGTGAGTGTATGATGTACTTCTAAACCACTCTTTCTAGCAAGCAGTTTCCTCGTGGATCACTGAGTTAACCTCGGAAACTGCCTCTGTTTTATGGGGTATTGTGCAGGTGGAATTTACTTAAATTCTTGCTTCTGATTTCTCTTGAATCCTCTTCTTCTGATACATATGCTCTCTCCTGGAAGGTGTTGGCATTTAAAGTACAGGCAGCCACTGGGGTATAAATACAGATATAAATTTCTCTTTTTTTCGTAGCCAAGGGGGTGTTTAGGGAGTGTTTGCAGCGGTTGCTGTCTATGAACTGTCAGCCATGTGTTTTGCTGGGCAGGCGATCAGATCTGCTTGTTTGAGTCTCTTAATGACAGCTAGGGAGGAAATAGCTGAAGCAGTGGCTGGTTTTTATGGGCTCTCAGGTGATGTGATGCTCTTGGAAAGTGGGGACTGATACCCTCTGAATCCTGGGAAGCCGGCTGGCAGTAACAGAATTGGGAACAGGGAAATGCAAGCTTGTAGATAATAGTTATTACATCTTCCTCTTTACTCTTGTATTACGGAATATCGGGCAGTTGCAGAGTGTTTGACAAGCCACACTTGCAGCTCTCCCCATGTGAATGCAAACACCTTTATCTTCATACAAACACCGCACCCCATATCTATCTAGATTTGTGGAATCACTTGCGTGAGTGAAACTAGTCACCCATATGTTTGCAAGACGGGTGTTTCTGTCATTGATAATTTCTTTAGCAAGTGATCAAAAGATAAGTTAATGTGTGTGACTCTGGTCCCGTTCGTATTGTGTAAGCAGGAGCTAGTCTGTGGTTCAGAAATGGATTTGTCTGCTTTTTAAATCACTGAAATCTAGCACTTGAAAGGGTGGAAAACAATTAAAACAATCCACACAACAATTAGTCTCTTACCTTGTTTTGAGAGGAAGAGCATTTTTTTAAAAACACAACAACAAAAATCTTCCGAAAGGAAACTGATTAAATTCTTAAGCCATGACGTACGAAGCAAATAGCTGGTCAAGCAACCAAATATGGCTTAAAATTTAAACTTTATTTTTTAATGATAAAAGCACTCAGTTCACTTCAGTGACAACACCCTCCTCTTTTCTCACCTCCCTCTCACTGCAGCATTCTTGAGTACAAACCAGTTCTTAATTTCTCCTTAAAGAGTTCAGTATATATAAAAAAATTCCTTCTTGACTAATACCTGCTAGAAAAATGTGTGTTAAGTGTTTTGGACCTAACACCACAAGTGCAAAAAAATTTGCTCAGATTTTTGGACTGAGGCTTTGAGGAACCAGTTCTGGGCTGGGGTTTTACAGCTGGTTTCCGACTTGCACTGCTCGTGGGGAATTCTGGCTGGGGGAGGTTTGTAGGACGGGGCTCTTGAAGTGTTTCGGATAGGAGAATTTATTCCCCGCTGTGAACGATGGCTCGGCTCCATGTATGCTGGTATAATTCTCTGCCTGGATGTAAATAGTGGCAGCTATTCAAAGGAGGCAACGTTTAGGGTACTCAAACACTTGAAAATAAACACTCCCCAGCCCATCTTGGCTGGCCTTTATTTCGGAAACAACCTTCCCATCGAACTGTACCACGAATGGAAAATACAGACATATGGTACAAAGCAGCCGGTGGGAGCCCTGTCGGGTCCCTGTTTGTTGTCCTTGAATAGGTGAACAATGCTGTAGGACGCACTTTATCTCTGATCTAAACCCACATCACATAACGTGACTTACAGTCCACACCCATTGCACTAGGATATAACAAATCTTTCAGTAACTGCCCTCCAAGAAGCAACTTGCTTTCTTTTGTGTAATACTCGTGTGAAAAGAAGGTTGTTGCATGTTGTAGAATATGCCACAGCCCTTTCAGTGCTGTGTGCATGCTGGTGGAAACTTGTGCTCCTTTGATGCAGTTCTTGGGTACCACAGCTGTGATTATTTCCCTCATCATCTTGTAAACATAGACTTGCTGTCAGTATGTGCAGCTCCTAGCCCTGGGAGCTGGGACATGGCTGAAACTTCTAGTGCTTCAGTGAAGGCACCTAATGACGTAAGCCAGGAATAATACTGTCCCCTCAGCAGCAGTCCGTGTGAATTATGTCCTTTTAAGTTTACTCTCTGTCCAGCAGATGCACTGGAGGGTTTAGGTGTCAATTCCTTAAAGAACCTTGGAAAATTCCTCTGATCTTTGCTGATGAGACAATGTAGTCCAGCCTATGTTTATCACTTTCCCTTTTTGTGGTGCTGCTTAGACCTGGAGTCCCAGTGGTATTACATGCAGCAAGGTGAACATCGCCACCAGCAACATGCAAAGCTTGCTCAGGCTTTGGGGATGTTCCTATTAATAAACCGGAGCAGCTTCCTGGAGAGCAATGGGCAGGTTCTGGCTGGTGCCTGGCTCCCTGGGGCCACGCCGAGATGCAGGTGTTACCAGCAGATGTGTGGGGGGCTGACCATGCAGCCGGTGCCAGCCCCTCATCCTTGTGGTCCTCAGCTATCATCACCTTGTGACCTGCATGTGGGAGTGCAATAATGTCTGTACAATAAACCATTCCAGATCTGACCTGTGATTTTATTATAAAAAATGCATTGTAAGTACTTCAGCTTGATTCACTGGGATATTTTTTTCTTTTTTCTGTTTATTTTTTTTTTTTTCTCTGTTACAGAAGGTGCAGATAGGGAGAGTAACAAAGCAGAAGTGTTTGAGATCAGTCATTTCTTGTCTGATTTTGGCAGAGGCAGTTTGGGAGGAAGAGAAGAGATCTCATGTTTCATTTAAATACTCTAGTTTGGAGAGGGTTTTAAGCAGATGGCCCTTGAGATACTGGGACTCTAAAGGCTTAAACGCTATTTAGATAAACGCATGCTTCCACTTCTGCAGCATGGCCTCAGAAGGACTGTGCCATATATTCTGGTTTCAGTTCTTCTGCCCCTGGGTCCTGACAAACCCCCGTCTGCAGCCACCTGTAGGAGCAGAGGCGCTGGGGCTTCCCTGGGATTCAGGGGCAGGATGCAACCCAATGTGTTAAGACTCCCTGGTGTGCTCTAACTGGGGCTTTTAGTAGAGGGGCAGCGCAGAGCCAGCTGTGGGGATGTCACCCCAGCTGTCTTCTGCAGCGAAGAATCAGAGCCAAGACGCTGAGGCTGGTCTGTGATGAGCGTTTCTCCCTCCGATCCCTCCACCTGTGTCCAAAGGGAATGTGCAAGCTGAGCAATAAAACTGAGGAAACTTGGGCTCTGAAATGGTGTGCAAATTGGTGGAGTAAAGTCCCCTAAAGAAGGATTATGGTGCAGGGCACTAGTCCTGTGGTGTCTAGAGTCTGTCACACAGTTGGATTAAGATGAGTTCTGGGTGCTGGGTGGGTGCTGCTGAGCCTGGGGGTGGGTGCCAGGAAAACAGAGCCCTGCCGCAGCTTCTTGCCCTCGGTCCCAGGGGATGTGGGTGCTGTGCATATCATATGCTCACCCTGCCCAAGCCTGTAGCCAAAAAACCTCCTCTTCTACCAGAGACCGTCTCGTTTTGCTGCTCTGAGTATTTCCCACGAAGGCTTTGCTCCAAGCTGCCATGTGGAAAGCCACAAAATAGCGTTCTCGGCGGGGCAGCGTTCACCCTCCCTACGTATCCCTGCAGCGTGTGCTGAAGCAGGATTTGGCCCTTGATGCTTTCAGAACAGTTCAGGTGTGTGCGGTGCCAAGAATGCTGCCAGAGCAAATTCCTGCTGTCAGAGCAAGAGAAAGCGGTGTCGTCAGAGGGAGGGATTGGTGGATGCTCTTATGCTTCTCCAGCTTTTTGATCTCCCTCTGAGGAAACAGCTTCTTCCCTCCTGGCAAATAGGGCTCATGTCCTGTGGCAGGGCAGGGCAGGGCTAAAATGACATTTCAGGGCCTTGGGGCTATTCAAAAGCAAGGCAAGGATTGCATTATAGCCACATCGGAATGGGATACACAGGGTCCTGAGGAAGCACTCTTTCAAAACAGACCAAGTTACAGAGTGCCTTGGAAAAAGCTGGAGAGCCAGGACGGGGTTCCTGACAGCAAGGGCGCTGCAGCCAGGGTGCAAACGCTGGTATTTTGCTGTGCGCCTGACTGGAAACTTTCAGGCAGAAGTTACGATGTTGGTTTGGATGGTGTTACAGAATTGCATTATTTTTATAAACAGGAAATTCAAAGCCTCTTGACTTCAGCTTGGTGTTTTCAGAAAACCCACTCTTTCCATGGTTGTGTCAGATCTTTTTTGTGTTTCTTGAGGTGACCCTGGTAACTAATTTGGGATGTGTCTCTACCTTCCTCTTGCTTGGCAGAGCTGGCTATTTGGCACATGAGGAGACAGTCAGCAGGTATTAACTGTGATGGTTTTAGAAGTGCTTGGGTTTGGCTGCGTTTGTGATCTGTTGGATCAAATGCAGAATACCAGTTGCCACCCAGACTTCTAATGAAGAAAGGGAAAAAACTTGCTTCAAGCAGTTGATTCCCTGTGGAGAAGGAGAACTGCAGGGTGGGTTTTCGGCTTCCTTGTTTCTAACAGCTTTCCACCCCGGAAAGGGGAAACCAAACCCGAGCGGAAAAGAAGATGCCAGAATTTGCCCACAGGAGGCTGAATGACCAGTATAATAATTTAAACCAAAAGGTTTCAAGGTTTCAGAGCCAGTTTACTTGTTGACCTGCAGAGCTGCAGTGAAATGAGTCTGTTCTGGTGTCCCTACTGTGATGTAGACGAGAGGAAGAACAGGAGAAATATTTTTTTTTGGTTGTTTGTTGTTGTTGTGTTGGTTTGTTTTGGTGGTTTTGTGTTTTTTTTTTAATAACAGAAAAGCTTCACCTCTTGGAAAATCCTCCCACTTGTCTTTAAGACATCAGAGACCTTAATGCTTTATGATGCTTTGAGATAGGGGGAGCTTCAAATCAAAAGATATCTGGCTCCAGTGGTGTCTATCTGCTGGGTTTAAGAGACCCGCTGTTACCAAGCAATTGTGTGTGCCAGACGAGCCAAGTGACTCGTGTGGGGAGGCATGGTTGGTACAGAGTTCTGTGATGCACTGATTTTGCTTCAAGCCAGCTTTAATACCAAAGCAGCTGCCCCGGCATGTGAGGGTTCATGTCTTACACAGTATTTAAGCAGCAGAGGACTTCAGAGCTCCTGGCTGAGCAAGAATTGCTCTCCACTGTTTTCCTTGGCCAGAGACAGTGAAAAATCCAGTCAGTCCTCCAGAACTCTAACTTATGAGCCAGTGTGCTGGATGTGCCTTTCTTCCTTTGCTAAGAAAAATAAAGTGGTTCATCACACAAAACCCATGGCTGGTCCAGCCCACAGTGGTTGTTGGTTGGTTTTCCTGTGGGGAATTGGCTCCCAGCTCTTCCTCAATGCCTTCATTGGGGAACATTCAGTTTTCATGTGCTTCCAGTGGTCTCTGACCAAAGATGTCCTTAAGAGTAACTACGAAACCACCCTAAATATAGCTCCCCCATTGCTGATAGGATGCTGGGGTAGGAGAAAAATACTGCACTTTCTTTTAAAGAAATGCCCCAAGTTGTGGGAACCATTCTGACTTGGCAGCCTACTTGCAAGGCATTTGCTATTTGTTTAACTTGGGACTGGCTGCCCCTGGCAGTTGTTACCATCAGCCACCTCTCTTATCTGCTCTTTTCTATAATAAACATTGGAGCAAAGGTTTGGAATTAGTCACTTCTGAGGCACTGCCTGCCTTTCCAGCTTCTGTCTTAAAATCTCATTTTTGGACTCTTGAGCCTTTTCCACTTCATTCTGTGCCTCTCATTGCATCGACATAGCAAAGAGCTCTTTAAAATACACCATAGGTGTGACATCCCCAGGACTATCTGCATCCCAGACATGCTGCCCTGGGACAGCTCTGTGCACTCATGCTGCTGCTGGGTACTACAGAGATTTTTCTAGCATGACTTACCTAATCCTGTGGATGGGCTGGATGAGTTGTTCTGGCTGACATCTCTCCAGATAAACACCCTGCGGAGGCAGCATCAAGATCCTGAATGCATCCTGGGGGCCTGGCACCATGTCCTGCTCTTTGGTACAGCATTAACCATGGGGCAGTAGGTGGTTTGAGGGAGCGCAAAAGCAGACAGGACAGCATCTCCAGAAACACAGGGCTGTGTGGTCCTTATTCAGAAATCTGAGCAATTCTGATTTGCTTCCACTTGAAAATTCCCTGGTCATCTCTATGTGTCGTCTTGACCTGGTCTTGCTTCTGACAGTTCTGTAGGAGAGGCAGTAATGAGCAGTCCAGCCTGCAAGAATCTCTCTCTCTCTTCCTGGGCTCATGTCGCTTTAAAAATACACAGAGCTATATATTTCACTCAACACATGCAAATACTGTTTCCTATCTACCCTTGCTCTGCCGACTGAAAGCCAGTCATGCTTCCCTCTGGGACAGCCTGCCAGGTAAATGCCACTTGCTGTATAATGAATTTCAGTGCTGCCTCTGGAAATGGCCTGGGTGGCAGCATCGGAGCAGGACGGGAGAGGCACAAAGGCACTCGGTGGGGATGTAAATCTGGTTCTGTCCAGATTTGATTCGTTGGATGCACGAGCATGTCGTCCACCTCTTGCTGTAATCTTCCCAACTCTTATATCAGTATCACCATAATGATTTTTAGCTGAAGGTTGAAACTCTGACTCTAGATCTGTCTCTGTGGTGGGATGGGATTCTTGCAGAGCATAGGGGACACAACCTGCCTGTTTTCCTTTCAGAAAGCTGGACTGGGGGCTCAGCCATGAATTAGATATCTTGACTTTGGCTTGCTGGATTGAGCTGGTCAGCGTACAGTTCATCTTTTTTTTTTTTTTTTTTTTTTGCAAAACCACATTCAGTAAAAAAAAAAAAAGCAAAACAACAAACTCTTTGTTAAACATAAGAGGTGATTTGATCTGGATCTTGGCTTAGGTCTAGGAATGACAGAAAAATGGACACTGCTGATCTCTTTGAAGCACAAGCAAATGCCCTGGGGTTAGTCCTGTTTCTCAGTGCTGTTCATGCTGATGCATGTGATGATCAATGGGAGGAAATTCCTGCCTAAGAGCATAAACAGGCAGGAAGACCTATAACCAGCTATATCCTCATAGTTGTGACATGTGAAATGAAGCTGATGATGGCTGGTGTCAGTGGATATGTTAATGTCACACCGTCGTGATACCTGTTTCAGCAAAAGATTGATTTGTGGCTGGAGAGGACTGCAAACAGCATCCCCCTGGTTACTCTGATGTGCTGAAGGAGGCTGACACCCATCTGGTGTCTGGGATGGCAAGAGGCTGCCATGCAGGGGCACCTCGGTGTGTGTGAGCAAAGACCGTGCCTCACTGCCTCCTTTTTGCAGTTTCACAATGTGGGGGTCTGGCCCAAAGTCAGCTTTCCCTCTGCCCTCCAGTGCCAACACAGCCCATCTCCATAGCAAAGCCCATAAATACCGTCCTCTGCGTGCTCGTACCCCAGGCTGTGTTGGTGCCATAATGTGGTGAAGCTCTCTGTGTACTTCACTAGACACTGAAACAAACAACCAATAAATCTGTTATAAACCAATGAGTAATTTGTTTTGGTTACCAGGGAGATCGCCAATTGCAAATTCAACCTGAAATAGCAATGAGCTCATCCTCTGAGCAATGTTGGTGCCTGAGCTGAAGCAGCCAGATGGAAAAGGAGCCAGCGCCAGAAACGCTGTCTGCTCCACCGACATTTGGATGCTGTGTGAGCTGCTGTGCCAGAGAGATTTTTGCCTTGCAAACGAGATTGAGCAGGGGACGGTGTGTGAGGCTGGTTGCTGATCCCAGTGTTTTGTAATTTGTGGAAGCGTGGTGGTGATGTTCCTGGTGGGCCGGGGAGCCCTGCGGGTGGTTTAAGGTGCTGCAGAGATGGTCTCTGCTGTCACCCATCTCTTAGAAGCCCCTCCCAATGCAAGGATTGTGGGGAAAACCCAGATACTTGACATGTAGACAAGGACTAGTTTTCCAGAGCTGGTTAGATGGGTGTTTCTGGTGGGCAGAGCCTCTCCCCTGCTGCTGCTCCAGGGGCTGGAGCAAGGACTTGGAGAAACCTCACCCTCTTCTGCAACATACTTGGGGCAGGAGCTCAAATATTTGTGTTCTGCTATTATTTCACACAGAAGTGTTCCAAATGTAAGTAAATCAGGGCTTGGCTTTTGAAGGGCTGATGCCGTGGCAGGGTTTGGCAGCTTTGTCTGTCTGTCCATCCCTCCAGTTTCTCCCAGGAACAAGCCCACAGGTGACACTGGGTGACAGGAGGACCTGCACTTGAACAGCCACTGTGGTCACCTCCTGCCAGGGCACAGCGAGCAGTGTGGGAGCAGCCAGTGCAAGCAGAGAAATGGATTTTTTGTGCTCTGCTGCAGAGCCAAGGCCTGGGATACGTGGGCTGGCATGGGACAGCTGGCTGTGCTGCACTTGGTCTCTTTGGCAGCCTGGCCAAAAGGGGTCCAGGCAAAGCTCTGAGAGCACCCTGTACCTTTCTCTGCGAAGGTGGAGGTGTTTCCAGGTGTACTTGCATTCAATGAATTCATATTTTCTGAAGAAATAGTGTTTAACTACCGAAGTCTGTCTGTAGGAGGAAGCACTGTCTGTCCCTCTGCACCAGGGTGCTATGGGGGGAGGCTCACAAAAGTGTGCCAGCTGTCTCTGCTTCTCCCTTTTCTTGGTTTTTGCTCCCCGTTGCTGAGTTATCCAATACATGAAATGACGTAGAAATAAATCACTGTATTGCCTGGCAGCTGTCTTGATGAAGCAATGCATAAGCCCCTTCCCAGTGGCCCACTGATGGATTTCACCAAATCTTTTAAGACATAGTCACCAGTGAAAAAAAACAGATAACAATTATCAACAGCACAAATGAGACAAAAGCAGATACCCTGAAATGTAATCCATGAACCTACTCACATGATGTAAAAACACTTTTTTCCTATTAGCATCTTGGCTTTCTGGAACAAGGAATGAAGGTCACATTTATAAAAAGGGCATTGGCTTCAGCTGGGTTATTTTTGTATTTTGGAAGTTTTTTATTAAAATTTTACAAGCGTGGAGTGATTTGTCTCTGTGTTCTTGCAAGCCCCTTCCAGGCCTGTGGGTGGATTTCTTCCAGCTCCTCTCCGGAGCCAGGTGGGAAATGCTTTGGTGACATGACCAAGTCCCACCAATTCAGCCATCAGTGCTAGGGAAGGGCTTTATGAAACCCTAATAGCTGGAGTGGGTCAGCATTTGAAAGAAGGCGATTGAAATGTGAAGAGTTATTACTGAGTGAGATTTGGGTGAAAGAGGCATGAGTTAACCTATATGCATCTGCCTTTTATAGGGTTGTAGTGTGCTCCATGCTGTGTCTGGACCGTCCCAGTGCCTGGTTTTGAGTTGTATGACTGCTGCACATCACAGCCCTGTGTCCTGCACCCACACTGTCTGTAACCGAGCTGGCAGGCAGCTAACAAACCTACAAATGCCACTATGGCATTTTATCTTTTGCTTTCAGCAGCTCTTTGGAGATGAGGCATGGCACGTCTGACATGCGTCTGAACGATTTGCAAGTGGTGTTGGATATTCCTTTATGTTGCCTCTTTTCTGTGGGGTGCAGCAGTGCGTGTTAGTGTTTGGGGCTGGGACAGGCATCCCTGCAGGTCTGCAATGACGCTGTTCCCCATGTCCTCCCCCAGCAGCATGTCCCCACCCCGGTGTTTCACCTTCTTCAAGGCATGTTTGCTTTTTGGCTGTCTCTGGGCAACAAAAACACTGCTGCGCTTTGCAGATCCTGGACTTGGCCAGGACCAAGTCTAATCTTGCTCAACACTGTCACGAAGCAGGCAAGGCTTGCTACTGGGCTTGCTCTAGCGCAGCTGAAAAGAGAATTTGGCTCAAGAGGTGTAACTTTATCATATGGACAGAAGAGTCCCTGCTCTTGTAGGCAAAGTCCTCGGTGATTTGGAAGCCTCACCCTTTCCCCGTTGTCCCACAGCATTCCCAGCGGGACACGGGTACTTGTGGGCTCTCATGCAATGCAGCTGCACAAGCTGGTTTCAAAAGAAAGCAAACCACTGTTTCACATCTGCTTTAGCTTTTTGACAGTTTTCTCTGGCACTTGTGTGCAATTAGCACTGCTTTTTTTTTGTGACATAGAGCCGATCCTGTAATAGTTTTATTTGGACAGTAGTTTGACAGCTAGCAGCAATTGTATTGAGAATAACTGTTTCTCTCTGCAGACTGTGTTACTTGTTGTCCCTGAATTTATTGTCTCACTGCTACTTGAAAAAGAAAACAAAATCATTTTCGGGCTTGGATCCAGCCACAGCGTGGAGGATGGCTTAATCAAACACATAAGTGGTTGTACCAACTCCAGTTGGTTTATTTCTGTGTTTAAAATCAAACACTCTTCTAAGTACCTTATTTTTCTTATTCCAAAGTTTGTGGTTAATAAATGTAACAGGCCATAGACTTTGCCTGTTACTCCAACAGTGAGCACTGATAGAAGTGCTGTAGTGTTCAGTGCTGCCATGAGACCATGGGAGAGGAGAGGGGAGCTTCTCTTGCCTCCCAACACCCCACCCTGTCCCTGTGGATGTGGGGGATGAAGGTATTTGCTGTTTCAGCAAATGAGAGGCAAATTAAATTCAGCAGCATAAATAACATCACCTCCCTGTACTGCTTTGGGATGAGCTGTCTCTTGCCGAGTATTAGTCTACTGATCTTAATATTTCCAAAGACACCAAAGCAACTGAATTTTTGCTAGGTTACCCGAAAACTAGAGTGGGAGGGTGTTGAGGGGAGGTGAATTCCTGTGCCCTGATTTTTCCTTCCCTTCCAAAAGAGCCTCCATCCTGCAGATGAGGACGCTCAGCTGGGATGTGGCAAACCAGGGCAGGGCTCCTGCCTGCAGGCAGAGCACCATTCTGGGCTGGATCTCTCTGGTTTTGACTGAAATTGAATCCTAACCCTGATGAGAGATTTAAAGATATTTGTGGTGGTGGTGGTGGTGTGTTTTTGGTTTTTGTGTGGTGTTTTTCTTTTATTTCTTTTTTTTTTTTTTCTTTTTTTGATTTGAATCAATGTTTTCTAGCCGACCCCATGTAGAATGCTCTTTGTGGAGTCCTTGCCCAGCTCTGATTTAACACGATTTCCAGGGAGACCCAGGATCCTTATCACTTTATGAAAAATGAGATTTATATTCCTGTATCATACAGGCACTTTGAAAATATTATCCCTGGCTCCAGAGAAATGGCTCATACATTTTAATGCCGTTATTAGAAATTGAATTGACAACAGTTATCCTCAGTGGAAATTGCTGTGCACCTTGGGGGGAAAAAATGGAGAAAGCACTGGTGGAGACTTCAGAGAGTTCTCATCACCCTGAGTTACGTGTGCTTTTGGTGCAGTGTTTCTGCTGAATGAAAAGAGCAAGGTTTGATATATGCCAGAGAAAGGGGAAAGCACAAGTGTGTGGGCCAGCAGCACAGGGTGAGACAGCAGTGGGGCTCAAAGCACCGAAACAGCTTCTGGGCTGAAGTGCAGAGTGCACCCAGGCCTTGCATGGTGGTGAGGAAATGTGGGCTGCTCTGGGCTTGCTTGTCACAGAGTGTTGTGGAGATGTTGCACACGGGTGCTTTATTTGTTGTCTAAATAAGTGCAGAAAAATTGAGCTGCATGAGAGCTGGCTTAAGCTGGCATAAGAGCAAAGAGCTGTTGAGGTGCTGAGACTGGTAAAAGATGCTGTTCAGAGGAGAAGCAGCAAGGAACTGCAAGAAAAAAATCAGATTCCTTTTAAAATAAATTATTTTAAAATAAATTATCCAGGTTCTGGAGCTGTTGAGCTGGGAATCTCTTGCTTTTGAGCATGGAGGGAGGAAGAGGGTCATGGCTGGCAAAATAATACGTTATCAGGGCTCCATGGTCTTCTGGAAGTCTGGCTGACTCCTCTGGTTTTGTCCGAGTCTCTTGGAAGTCAGTTTGGGAAAGAGCAGCCAAAGGCAAGTTCAGTAGCATCAGTGTGAGTGGCCTCCTACTCTGGCCAGGGCTCCAACTTCCCTGCAAATGCAAAGCCTGGCTGAGCAGGGTGATGGGGGGTCGTTAATGAATTGGGCTTTAACAGAGACTTGATGGGATGTCTTGCAAAATGTTAGTGTGAATGACTGCTGAAGTCAGCTCCGGACACAAGCTAAGCCTGAGTGAAGGAGAAAGTTAAACGGCGTCTGTTTCAGCACAGGAAATGTGTGATAATGCAGGACCAGAGCAGGGTGCACCACGGCTCCATCTGACGAGTGGTGGGTGCTTGCGGGCCTCCTCCCCTCCCTCTGGTGGGTGTCTTCTCCTTGGCTGTCCCAGAGCACATCCCCAAACTGTCCTGGAGCGTGTCCCCTGGCACGGCCAGCAAGTGCCCGTGTGATGTGGTGCCAAAAAAGCAACTGCGAATTTGAAGCTGCTCCAAGGGGAAGGGCTTTTACTTCTCTTGCCCTTGTTGTTGTTGGTGCAACATGGCCCAGCCTGGACGAGCCTTCGTTGTAAGTGTGGACGCCTTCCTCCATTTTAAAACACACTGAAGCTGGAAATGAAATCTAACCCTCCCAAAGCAGGGGTTTCTGAGAATAACTTCTGTGACTAATCCAACCCCATAGGCCTCACTGGAAGGGACTTTGCAGCTTTGTTTTTCCTTATGAAGAATGCTCAGCATATGTCCTGACAATTAGTCAGAGTGCCCAAAAATACCCATCAGCCCTGCAAGCTGATCTCCTTCGGCTCTTGGAGCCGAGACAGACACCGGATTATGCACTCTGGGGCTTTGGGGAAGGTTATTTTTAAAACGGCCACATAACAAGGGTGATTTGGTCCTTTCAGCCACCAGCGCTAACAACTGAAGGTGTCAATAGCCAAATGCTAATCTTGCTCCAGGCGACTGTCCTGTGCCTAGGGTAATGGGCTGGTTGTCCTGCTAAACACATATGCTGGCTCCTATCAGCTCTAAATCAGCACTTGGGGTCTGTGCCCAGTCTGGGCAGTGCTTTGATGGTGTGCTGGCTGCCAGGGAACCTTCCCAACCAGTGTGGCAATGCTTGGAAGGACATGTCCTTCTCGTCAAAGCAGTGGCCTGTCTTCACCCTTGGCCAGGCAGCGTGCTTCTGCCCAGCCTTTTTGTGAGAAGCATTTGCTTTACCCATCTCTGACCACCTGAGCTGAAGTTTTCTATCCTCAGTGCTGAATTTCTGGAGGGCATTTTGCCAGAATCACAGTCCACCCACAAACAGCCCTTTTTTCTCCTCTCCTGAAGATGAAGCTCTTTAAGGGGAAACACCCAAGCTCCTTGCTCTTGCAGAGCATCACTTGTGTGGGCTTTTGCCTTGGCCCACTGTGCTGTGGTGGCAGAATAAGCAGGTCTGCAGAACCACCTGCCCAGCAGCTTCCCAAGAACATGATGTTTTGGTGGAAAACATTGCACTGAAAGCATTCCCAGACTTCAGAGGAAGAGCTCAGGCACTGCCTGCAGCACCTGTCTTGTGAGTCCTTCTTGCTGCCAGGTGCTGTTGAACGAATGCCAAAGGATGGCAGGGCTACTGACAACCAGTGTGGGCGATGCTGGAGAGCTCAGGTCTTGTAGCTGATGTCTGGGTAGCTGCTAATTTCTGCCTTGTTGTGGGTAGATTTGCAGGGAAGGTGAATGACCTGGCTTTCAAGCAGTGATGCAAACTAATAGCTGAACTTCCTTCTGTACTCTCTCCACAGTGAGCTGTTTAACTTCACCAGGGGTGAGCACCACTCAGCCAGCTGTCACGCCTGTGAAAAGCGTAATTGAAAGCAATTAAGAGTGCAGAGAGCATAATGCAGGTTATGAAATATTATTTCAGTGGTGGCTCACTGACAGCTTGGTGAAGCCCTGACATGAGCATTTATTGTGTGGGTATGGTAGGATTATACTGCTGTGAGTGTTCATCAGCCCTCATCCTTCCCGGAAAAGACTGCCTGGCTGGGATCAGTGTGGTATTTATCTGACAGGGACTTAAGTTACTTTTCTCAGCTCTGAAGCCAGGGTGAAGCCATGGGGGAAGAGGGGAATGCTGTGTTTGAGGCTTTTTAGCCCAGTTATGCACTTGATGCTCTTACAGAGCATCTGAATCAAACCAGTCTTGGCAGTACATGTGGATCTTTCTCCCAGGAAGAGCAAAGGACATCTTGGTGTCCCTCTAGGGTTGGCCAATGTCCAGGTGCATTCAGACCTGTCCTTTCTACCATGCAGCTCGTGTGACGGTGTTGTGGGCAGCCTGCCGAGCCTCCCAGCCCGCTGCCTGCACACTCACAGCTCCACAGACCGAGCTGAGGTGGAAGGACATGGGAGTCAGAGCTGGAAAGAGAAACATAGCCCATGTTTAACCTCGTGTGTTCAAGACAAATACTTTTGTCTTTCTAAGAGACTAAAAAAAAAATAAAATCTGCAGCCTTTTGGGACTGACTGTCCCTTTATGATGTTGTACTCAATGTCTAAATCAAACCGTAGGGATCACAGCAGGCTCTCCTTGCTGCTGGGAGAGGTCGATTTGGCATCTTCTCAATAATATAACCATGAGCCACAAGGAGAAGGGAGCAGGGATTAGATGAATTGGACTTTCTTGGTGCACGTGCTTCAAAGCCACCCCTAATCCTGCTGCAGTGTCTCCTCACCCAGTTCTCACCAGTACCTGTATGTCCTGGGGCTGCTGCTGTGGGTCCCTGGGCCCCACTGTGCTGCAGCTCCTGTTCTCCAATCCCAGCATAGCCAGGAGTGGGGAACAGGAGCTGAACAAACCTTTGGGTCCACAAACCAGCTCTTGATTTATGCACAGACGCTCCCCCCAAGCCTCAGTGTCACTTGGCTTTCAGCAGCAGACAGAGGCTGCCATGTCAGCAACAGGTGACGGGAAGAAGTGCCAGTCGGGAGCGTGTGTGAAGGGGACCCGCAGAGCAGATGGCAGCAGGGAAATAAATTTGGAGCTGCCATGGGAATAGTCCTGGAAACAGTCCAGCCTGTGCATAGAGGCAGCTGGGAAAAACTCAGTTTATATCTCTTCCCAGTTTTGCTATTTTTCAGGTGCTTCATTTCCAGCTCTGCTATCTCTGGGCCATTCTTTCCTGTCTGTTACTACACCCGCATCCTTGTGTGTTTTTTTTTTTTTTTTTTAATCTCTTTTTATATTTCCATCATTTCCCCCTTTTGTTCTACTCACGTTATATCTGAGTTCATGGAGGGTTACTCAGTCTGTCTGCCTCCTTATGCATTTATTCCCAGTTCCTCTATCCCTACCTCCACAGCTGATCCTTAGAGCTTCCCCTGGCACTGCGAAAGGCTCAGCACACAGACCTGACCCAGCTGTGGGCTGGAGTTCAGCGAGAAAGAAAGAAAAACACCCTGTGTGCCTTCATCATGTGCTTTCCCTCTCCACCGTCCCTCTGAGCTGGTTGCTTGGAGCCTGGAGTGTTCATCCCCTCTGTCACTGCAGTGATGTCCTGGCTGGTTTTGCTCAGGACGTGGGGACATCCGATGTGAACCAGGGTGTGTGTCTCTGTCCTTTGCTGACCTGAGTGCCTGCAGGTTGCTTCAGGGGTGTGGAGTTGCATCCTTGTGTGTGGAATGGGGAAAATGAACCAGCTCTGAATCTTTTGAAGTGTTTTTGTGATACTGAACTCTGTGTGTGTGCTTTTTGATTTGTTTTTTTTCCTGCTGTTTGAAAAAAACAGGTGGGAACCCTTCCATTTGGGTTCAGGTGTGATTGGGACCATTGGCATGTGCTCCTTTCTTGCTTGTATTTACTGCTGCGTCCTTCCTTCTTTGATGATGGTGACTAATAGTTCACCAATGCCTGGGTTATATCGACTTTATTTAGGACTTTCTCCCTGCTGAGTGACAGCAGGATGTGTGAGCAACATGAGACACTCAGACCTTTTCTGGCAGGATTGTTAGGGCAAGAAAATACTCTGGAAACCACAATGTGAATCATTTGTCTATCCGAGCGGATGACACTATGGCCCAGCCATGCCACTTCGCAGTCAGACCTGTGTGGTGGGGTCAGTGTGTCCAGACCAGCTCCCTGGAGTCCTGCAAACCTACAGGACAGGTTTAATGTTAAAAACTTGAAAACCCAAGTCTGCACGCCCTGCTGTGTGCTGTCTGTAGCACCCTTTGCTCTGGGACATGTGGGTGCACAGTGTCTGGCTGGCAGAGGAGGGCTCAGACAATGCTAGCACATCTTCTTTCTGGGGCACCTTCTCCTTCCTGGGGGTTTCTGCTCCCTGTCATGTTTCACAGGGCAATGATATCCCTCCCTGGCATTTGTGCTACACCTTGCACCACCAGCGTGCTTAATCACCTGGGCTTGTGACGACAAAGAGGGGCTTGGGGAAGAGATGTGAATTGTCCAAGGTCATATGGCTAAAACCAGCCAAGAAACCAAGAGCGGCGCTGTCCTCTTGCCAAGGGCCGTTCCCCAGCCTGTCCCTGCTGTGCTGGCCCAGGAGGCCACAAATTCAAACAAAATGGCCTTTTTATTACAGACTTGCTCTGAGGAATCAACAGAGGCTTTGCAGAGTGAGCTCTGCCATGAAATGCTGCTCTAGGGAGTTTCATGGTGACTCTTCATGGACATCAGCTGGAACTTCCTCATGTTTTTTGGCTGTGCTTTCCTACTCCCACCTTCTCCCGCCCATGCCCGTTGTCATGCTGCAAACAGACTTGCATTTGTGCACGTGAAACGTTTTGATGGCCAAGTGTCCGTCCCAACTCTCCGCATGCCTCTGCAATGCTGTCAAACCGCTGCTGAATTGCAGCCGCCCTCGGGTTGGGACATGACAGCTGCTGACATTGCACAGCAGTGCTATTCCGCCTTATAGGACAGGGAGCAAAGGTTACCATTTCTAATTGAAATACGAGGGTATTCTGGGGAATAGGAAATGACTGCTGAGGAGGAGGGTGGCAGTGCTTTGTGTAGAGAACTAGAAAGGAATGAGAATGGTTAATAGTGCAAACTCTACATGCATTGCCAAAAATGAACTCATGTCTGTAAATATTACACTGTGCACAGCAAGATTAGCACAGGAAAATACCAGTTGTTAGGGTTCCTGTTACCATCTGAATTATGCAAACAATTTGCTTGAGTTTATAGATGAGCTGGGGCAGGATAATGTTGGGTTTTTCCTAGCCAAAGTGTTTCGGTGCTCCAGTATTTTAGCACATTTCCCAGCCTCAATCTGCTACACAAGTGGATCCATGCTGTGCTCTTTTGGGATGGCATGCTGTCTAGTGTGGACTTTTCCAGGATGCAGGGGAAACTTGGAGATGTTGGGATGCTGGTGAGATGTTGACCAGGCATTTATGCTACCCAGGGGCACTAAGATCGGGGTGAAGGCTCCAGGGGGTCACCAAGGCTGGGGCTGGATGCTGTGTGTTCCGTGCCATGTGCATGCCATCAAGGGGCTCTTGGGACCTCTGCAAGTCGGGGGTGGAGACGTTGCCGGTTCCTGGCTGTATCAGGGTCACTCGAGCTGAAGATGTCGATTGCTGTTTGGAGGCCAGACACCACTGAGATGGGCTCCCTGGAAGGAATGATAAACATTGGCTCTTCCCAGTGGCTGTCAGGGAGGTTCACTGACTTTCCCACGGCCGCGCAGTGAGTCAGTGTCGAGGCAGGATTAGCAGCTGGGTGTCCCTGGCCCCCGGCCCTGAGCGTGCACCGACAACGACCGTATGACCTGGAGCGAGCGTGCGGCCATGGAGCTGCCGCCGGCTGCGTGTCCCCGCGGGAGCGAGCCCTGTGCCACGGCTCCCTCTGCTCCCCGGCCTGACCCGGGTGGGAACAGGTCAGAGCCGGGGCCTTCAGGGAGCTTTGTGGACACCTGAGTAAAGAGGACAGAGACATGAGTCAGTGCTCTCTGTGAGCCGCGTGCTGAGGAATGGGCCCGGCCATAGTGTTAGAGGCTGGAAAAGCCCCATAATTGTGAAATCCAACTTTCTAAGTGCTGCTCTTCAGGGACTTGCTCCCTTTGGATGGTTAATGCCTTGAGCTTCCTCAGGGTAAAAGCTGGAGGAGGACCAGTAGTTTTACTGGCAATAAAACTTCAGCATGACCCCCATGTTGAAGGCAAGTCTAACCACCTCCATCAAGGCATCTTCTGGTACTTCTGAGGGCTCTCAGCTGGTTCCCCAGTGGTATAGCCCATGGCATTTATGGGCCCTACAGCCGGGGAACAGCCCCTTGCTGGTTCCTAGGACTGCAACCCCCCCAGCTCTTGTGGGGCTGTGTTCCACCTCTTCCCTTCAGCAACAGCAGTGCAGAATTAACGTCAGGTCTGTAATTTAGCTCAGGACTGTTATGAGACACAATCTACCTTTAAAGCCAAGGCCAAATAGTACTAGCATGGGGTCAAGTTCCTGAGGCACACTCTGCCTTTGGGACTAATTTGGGTGCTGAGTAGCCAGGCAGGTATTTACATGTTGCCTACAGGGACCTAGAGGTCTCTGGATCCTATTCTTCTCCCTTGGATCACCTAAAATGGTAAGAATTTTCCAAGGGGGATTAAGGTTGTGATCTCTGGGGAGGGGAGTGGACATCTGGTAGGAGTCCCATCCGTATTAATAGCCTCCGTTTAAATGTATGTTATCAAACGGGGCAGCTCCTAATCAGCCAAGAGACTGTGAACTCTGTCACCTAAGGGGCTGCTGGTGACTTTGGGCTGCTGACCATGGCTTTCCACAGGCACGCAGGTAAAGCAGAGGTGCTGCCGGGAGTTGCGGGAAAAGCCCTGTGTGCGCAATGCCTCGTAAATGGGGAGGAAGGTTTTGCTAACAGGCTCCTGCTACCTTTAGAATGTGATCTTAAGCCTCAGCAACCTGCAGCTGTAACTAATGATGGCAAACGAGCTTATAACCAGTGTGCTGGGAGCACGGCAGTGGTGGCGGCCTCATCTATTTTGTAAAATGCACTGGATGGTAAGTGCTGTTGTATCCGCTGCTGTGGGGAGGCTGGGGCTCAGCTGTTATTTGAGGAAGACTAGGAGGAGATGGGGGATGATGCTATGGCGGTTGTGCAGTGAGCAGGGCAAACCCAGGCTGTAAACCCAGGTGTTTTACCCTGCTCTGGTAGGAGGTTCGTGCTTGCTCCCTCCTCTCTGTGTTTGTCTTGTAGATCAAAGGGGTTGACCCTGGCCAGTAATAAGAAAATGTCAACTTTTCCTTCCCATGAACACCGACAGGAATCTTGAGAGAGTGTTTTGTGTGTCCCCTGTGGCATGCAAGGTTTATTGTGTCTTCTCATCCGTGACTAATCTCCTCTAGCCCTCCAATTGCAGACCCACCGAAAGCTCTTTGGGATTTTTAAAAGCTTATCCGATTCTTAGAAGCCAACCAAGTTTGTGTGTGTCCAGCATGTGTTTACAACCCTAAATCACAGTTAGCAGTGGCAGAACCATTGCATCTCTTGACAAAACATAGCCCAAGGGGTGGATGTTTTAAGGAGATGGTGGCACGTTTGGGGCACAGCTCCTGCGGGCATCAAACCGAGCTGCTGTGCGCCAGGGGACAGTGGTGCTCAAAAGACTTGACTGGGAACACGGAGCCTCTTCAGAACTGGGGGGGAAAGTCAGGGAATGCTGTTTGACTTCACGCTCAGCCTCCCAGGACAAGGCACGAGTGTGAGGCTCCTTGTATGGCACGTAATTGCTTACGATTCACTTGTGTGACACAGATACATGCAAGGCAATGCACCTTTCTGAGTAAAATCTCACGTCTGTGGTGTCATTTTGAAATATCTCAAAGGTGTTCGAAAAAAGCAATAAATGTCTTCCTACATTTTAATTCAATGTATTTTTTAACTCCAGCCCACGAGACTGACTGATCCTGCAGCACCCTTTCTTTATACTTCCAGCTGTATCTTTCTTTTCTTTCTCATCTTCCTCGGGGGGGGGGTGGGTGGGGGTGTCAGTGTTCTCGGGGGCAAGGACCCATGGTTTTGATTTTGTGCTGTAATATAAAATGCTGAAGATGCTGTGGTTGGAGTGCTGCCACAAGCAAGTTATAGCACAGTGTCTGCTCCCACACCCCACGGGGACCCCTGCTCTCCATGATGTGGGGTGCAGTAGTGCCTGCCCCGGGGTGTGAATTCCCTGCTGCAGGAGAAAGGCTCATGTTTGGCTCTTCGGGGCACCTGGGCTTGAGAAGGGTGTCCAGCTACTGAGGTGGCAGCAGATCTGCCGCCATTTGGGGAGCTTCAAAGGTCAAAGCTTAAGGCAGCCACAGAGTGAGTTACCTACTTACTGAACAGGACTCTGTTTTAGCCAGTTTGGTGTGTTTCGAAAGGTTTGAACTTCACTGCTTAAACTCTGCCCAGGTGCTCAGACTTAACTCTAAGCAGTGGTGCTTTGCACACTGGGGGCCTTCTCAGCCTTAGCAGAGCTCAGTGTTAGGTGCAAAAGCAAGGCTGGGGGAAGCGTTTGCAGGGCAGGAGCTGTGTGGTTTTTAACAGCACTTCTCTGCTTCACTGGGGAACTGTGAAGATTTAATAATGATTGGGACGTGCTCAGATGTGGTGGCAATAAGACCGTAGGGAATGTTTTTGGCAACTGCCTGAGGAACTTGGAGCTCTTCTAGTTCTAAATAAAGCAGCTTTCATTTTATCAACAGACTAATTTTTGAATTATAGAGTATGAGACTCGCACGTGCTCCAGCCCAGCAATGGGAAAGCACAGCTCTCCAGTCATTACTGCCAGATCTCCCAGCAGAAATGACCTGCAAGTGATTTCTTTCTTTCCTTGGTGTCCAGGGCAGCGTGCCAGTGACCTTGAGGTGCAGTCCTGAGCATGCTTCACGTTTCAGATTAACAGGACCCTTCTTTTAAGGGTATTCCCTGGTATTTATAGCAAACCATGTGACATTGCATAGAGAAATGCTGAGAATAGCAACTCAGGTGACACACCAGGGGATGCCAGGTCCCGAGCCGAAATCGGCAGGTGTAGGCAATGCCTGGCAGTACGGGGGCTGTGTGTGCTCAGTCTGCTGAGAAAAATCAAACTGATGGAGAGGCAAAAAGCAATTGCTCTTTTCCATCCATATTGCCATTACTCATGCAGCTGTGTGTAGCATGGAAGGTCAACACCTTCAGCCTTATCTTCTTTCCTAAGTGGCAGAATAGTCTGTAAGGTTTAAGTACAGTTTCCCTGGTTGTTTATAGAGACCACACTTCAAGTTCTTCCTTGGTGGTTTATCACATTTAAACATATTCCCCAGAGACATTAGCACACATCCTGTGCTAAGTGCTTTGCTTATCAGCTGTGCTCGAGCTCCCTGCGCAGAGTGCTTGGGTTTCATTTGTTGTGCATGTCACTGAGCTGCTGCCTTGCAGTTGCCTGAACCAGCCGAGGGACCATGGGATACAGGAACCAGACTGGAGAGGCAAGGGGTTGTGTTAATGCAATAGCTTTTGTGGGGTGGCACGTCTTAGGTCCGTACCCTCCTCTCCATCCTAGAGCTTGCCATGCTGCAGGGTGCAGATGCAGCCCTGATTGTGACTGCTGGCAGGGACAGCCCTGGGACTGCTGCACAGCATGATGTCAGCATCACTTAAGGTGCTGGTGGAATCCAAACATTTGAGATGTTTGCAAGATGGAAGGCATGGTCGTCCAAGGGCTGAAGGGCTGCTTTGAAAAGCAACATATGCTCTTTGGGGACAAGTGGCTAACTGGCACCTCTGTGGTCAGGTAAATGTTAGGGTTGAATTCCAGTGGGTCTTCATGCCAAATACCCTGATACTTGAGAAGGCCACTGCTCTGGCCAGCTGCCCTTGAGCTGTAGCCAAATCCATCAGGGAGCTACATTTAGACAGCACCCTACCAGGGCTGGTGGGAGAGGAACACCTTGCTTTAAGGCAGGTTAATTTCTAGAAGTATTGCTGGATTCTTGAGCTCTTATTTTTATTGAGGGTCCTCTAGGCTATGTAAGGATGGGCACGTACTGCACTTACCCCTCTCCTCGGCATCCTGTGCTCTCTCTTCTCACCTGCTTCTCTCCAGCAGATCTTTGCATGGACGTCAGCCTGGGCCAGGGAATAGTTCCTGTCCGTCCACACTTTTTCTCTGTTTTCTAAACGCCATTGTGTGGCCCCAGAGTCAACTGAAATGGGGTTTGGATCAGTGCATGTCCTCAGAGTGTGTGATTCTCCTGGGGCTAAACAGGACACTTGACTAGGTTGTCATCTCGGAGATGCTGCAGTTTGGTGGGAAGGTACAGCAAAAGAAACTGTTCAAATAACTTCCAAGCTAAAACAGCTGCATGTACTGCTGTCATTTTAAGCATGCCGCTGTGAAAAAGCAGCACAAATATTCGGTGCTTACAGTTTCAGTGGTTAGTTCAATGGGTGGCCACCCTGAGCACAGAGTTTTGTGTCTCTGTAGCATGTTTGTACCCCTGGTGTGAACCCCGGCTGTGTGCTCAATGGCATTTGCACAGGGAAGTTGTGCAGCCTGTGCTAAAATAAAGGCCCCAAGGAAAAGCGAGGAGGAGTCCTGGTTTTTCCATATACCCAGTGTGTCCTTAGTTTCATCCCTCGCCTATTTTCCAGACAGCAAAACATGCTGGGGTTGATACACCTGGAAGATCTGGAAAGTTAAGCTGTGGGGATGTGGTGTAGCTGGAGGATGAACATGTTACTGAGGAGATAAACATCTCCAAAACCATGATCTGCTGCCAACCAGGCTTTAGAAGATGTATTTATTTGTTTACAGAGCACATAAATGATCTGGTAGTTCCAGCACAGCAGCTGCTGGTGCGGGGCCTCACTTCGCCACAGATCAGTGGCTTTTGGGACTCCCGTGGGAGGGCTGTAGGAGCTGACGTGGGCTCTCAGCATGGCATGGGTGAGCAGAGACCGTGAGCAGCCAGCACATTTGCTGGGACAACGTGGTCGGTGCATCTTCATTGCAGGCAAGGGGATAGAGGTGCCTTTCCTGAGTCTGGAGCAGGGATGATACTGTTGGGGCAAAAAGCTCCTGGAAAAGCTGGACGCAAAGCCTGGCCTATGTACGAGAGGGGCTTTGGCCCCGAGCTGGCACAAGCAGGCAGCAGCTGTCCTGTGTGCATGTACAGCCCAGCTCCTGGGGCTGCCAGGCCCAGCGTTAACTTGTCTGTGGAGCTCCAAAGCCGCTGTGATGAATGTGGCTCACGTTAGCACACGATGCGATACATGGGAACACAGGATTATGTTACTCCCTGAGCCATATGCTCACGATTACGTGTTCTGCTTGAAAGCAACCCTAAACCTGAGATCAGGAATGTCTTGATACCATTTGCCCTGGACCCTGTGCAATTGCATTTCTTCTAAATAAAACTCACTCTCTTGACAAAGCTCCGCAGAGCTGGCGGTGCCTCACATAGTTTCCACATTTCCCAGCTGTTTATTTGTTTCATTTACTTGAACCGGCACAAAGGCGACCCTTGGAGTGGTTGTCAGCAGGACAGGGCTGTCTCCTGACCCCGGCAACGCAGCGTTTCCAGACCTCAGTCCTCATAGAGCGCAACTCCTGCCAGCTCAGTCTCTGGCCCCCTGTAAATTTTAGGTGAAGGGTGTGGATTGGATTTTAAAATCTGCGAAGTAACAGTGTGAGTCCTGTCTCCTGCCCCAGCATCTCTCACTGCCCGCACAGCAGCTTCCTGAGCCCAGAGATGAGGCAGAAGAGCTCTGAAATAATGGCAAAATGTCCATTTGCATCGGGGCCTCTGCTGCAAAGCGCCGCTCCTCGCTGAGGCGGCAGCGACCGTCCCTCGGCCCCGAAAGCTCCTGCGCCAGCGCGGGCGCTTCTCATGCTGGCGGGTTGGGCCTTGTGGTTGGTGGCACATCCAGAATTACTGGGATGCACAAAGATCCAAAAAAAAAAGAGCTGCGTAAATAGGTCCTAATGCTGTAACAACAAGGCAAGGACTGCGGGTGAGCCCAATGGGGTCTCGCTGACCCTCCCTTGCTGGGAATGGCGTCCCCTCTCTCCATCCCAAGTACCTCGAACCCTGTTTCAGTTTATAAAGCTGCTGTGCTGGGGCTTGGAGCAGCCTGGCTGGAACAAGCGGCCCATGGTGGGGTGGTCTGAGGTGATGGAGATGCTAATGCCTCCCCCATGCCCTGCCCCATGGCAGGACACAGCAGCAATTTATATTGCCTGACCACGTCCTCTCCCTTTCTTGCTCTGTGCTGGTGCTGCGGGTCTATCAGGAAAAGAATAATTAAATTTCCTCTTGGCAGACTGCTGCCGCAGCTCCTTCTGGTGGTGGATGGTGCAGAAGGTTCAAGGCTGCGTCCTGGGTTGTTGGCTGTGCAGGGACACTGTGGTTCAGCAGTGCTGGGGGCTGCAGGGCCACAAGCAGCCGGGACAGGGATGGAGCTGCGTTTCTGGGACGGCATGGGCTCGTGTAACCTCATTAGAGCTCTAGCAGCCCCCTCGCAGGAGTGTTGCTCTGAGGAAGGGCGTAGGGAAATGGAGCCGTTAGCAGGAGTGGTCTGGGAGGCTGAGACCGGCTGCGCAGGCTGGGGCGGGTGTCTGGGGCAAGCATGAGCGAGCACCGCCGGCCAAACTGGAAAATCCTCTGGTCAAGAGCTGATGTGCTGGCTCCTGGCCATCATGCCTTGGCAGAGCACTGCGGGCACCAACTACGAGGTGTCTTTACATGTAGGGAGATCTTTTCTTGTGTTTTTTTTTTCCTCACGTCTTTATATGTGAAAGCCCGGTGAAAAGAGGCAGCTGGAAGCTGCACAACTACCCAGCACAAAAGGCCTCGGAGGACTGCAGCTGGCTGCGGGCTTGGGCTGGAAACATGGAAACTATTCTGCTCTGCTTGTGGTTGGCGGTGGTTTCCGCACACAAATTATGTGGTGCTGAGGCCTGCGGTGGGCCTGGCCCCGATGAACTCGGTGGCTCTCACTGAGTGATTAGGTACCATTATCCTTGCTTGAGGTGAAATATGCAAATAAAACAGTCTAGTCTCCCTCCTCTTAAGAAGGTGATGGGGAGAGGCTGCGGTGGGACTCTGCCCTCCTCGCCAGCTGTGCTCCCTGAGCGAGCAAACCCTGCAGCGCTGCGCTGGCAGCGGGGTGCACCCCCCCAGGCAGAGATCTGCCCTTCTGTGCTTGGCCAGAGCCCATCCGGCCTCTCTGCGGGCAGAAATTAGCATTCGTATCTTGGATGGCTATTAAGGGAACTGAAAATATTTGCATTACTAATGCATTCTTATGCTAACTGCAGCGGTGGAGCAGAGCACAGCCAGGAGTCAGCCCATGTGGTCCTACTCTGTAGCCCATATTGTTCTGGGACTTCATGGCTCTCTCTCTGCATCCTAAAATGCAATTCCTGACCTGCCTTCTGTAGCAGGTGTATGAGTTGGTGATTGCTGTGGCCAAACCCAGGTTGTCTACTAGGGGTGGACTAGATGATGTTTGAAGGTCCCTTCCAACCTGAATTGTTCAATGATTCTGATATTGCACCAGCCACCCTGAGCGTGATGGTTCTTTAGCCCAACCCAGACCCTGAAACCAAAGCTGGAGGCACCTGGAAAATGCCAGTGCAGTTGGTAGAGATCTATTGTTTTGTTTGTTGGTGTTTGTTTGTTTGGGGTTTTTGTGTGTGCTTTTTTTTGTTGTTGTTTTGTTTAAATAAACCACTGAACTGGCTGATAGAAACCTTGCTGACACCAAAGCTCTCTAGCTTGAGGAGCACGGTACCGCTGCCTGCTCATTGCTGAGCCATCGTCCTGATACCTCTAATTTGCACAGACCCAAGAAGGTGAAGCAGTTCCCGGGGTTTCAGTGCTCTAATTTCACGCTCTTTCCTCCAGGAGGGCCTGGCAGTTACACGGTGGGCACCATGTCGGAGCGGTTTGACTGCCACTACTGCCGCGACCCGCTGCAAGGCAAGAAGTACGTGCAGAAGGAGGGCCGCCACTGCTGCGTCAAGTGCTTCGAGAAGTTCTGCGCCAACACCTGCACCGAGTGCAAGAAACCCATCGGAGCCGACTCCAAGGTGAGCGCTGAGCAGTTAAATGGGTGACGAGGCAGATGCTGATTGTCCTCCCATTTGTTTTCTTGTGAGCTTCTGTGTGAAAACAAGTTGTGAGTCCTGCATCTGGTGGGGCATGTTCTCCCTGGGCAAAGAGCCAGAGGCTCTGGGCACTGCCGCAGGGGTGCTCGCCATGGGCTGGTTGTGCACAGGAGCTCATTTCAAGATCTAGATTCAGCCACATGAACTGCTGCAAGTGCTGAATTGTCCTGAAGAGAGCACTGCAGGTTCTCCAGCCTGCACAGGGCGTGCAGAACTCTCATCTTCTGGGCAAAGAACTTGGGAACCTAGGGACTAATTTTTGTCAGTTTGTGAAATGCTTATTGCTTCATGTTTATGGCAATAATAATGTACACCTGACCTAGGGGGAGCTTGACAACCAGAGAAGCCCATGCTTAGAGAACTTCAAAGCTGCTGCAGCACTTTCTGCTACTCTGAAGGTCCAAAATGAATTTGATTTTAAATAATCCCCTTGTTCCAGTGAGTTTGGTTAAATGTTCTTCCCTTAACTGCTTGCAGATGAGCTGCACCTCCAACCACTGAATGCGGACAGGCTTAGAACTAACGAATCTATTCTCTACCTCCCAGGCTGCTGGGACAGTAGCTTGGTTTTAGTGCTGCTCAGCAAGAGAGAAGGGCTTATTGCTCCCCCCATCTCTGTTCGTTCCAGGAGCTGCATTTCAAGAACCGTTACTGGCACGACAATTGCTTCCGCTGCTTCAAGTGCTACACGTCCTTGGTCAATGAGCCCTTCATGCTAAGGGAGAACAACAAGGTTTGGTGTAGCACCTGCACGGCCACTGCGGATGCGCCCAGGTGTAAGGGCTGCTTCAAGCCTATTATTGCAGGTACTGGTGCCAGGGACACGGGTACGACAGCCGAATTCTGCCCCAGGGCAAAACCATGGTGATTTATCTAGCCGTGGAGGCTGCAGATGGGGGTAGGGGCATTTTAGTGGAAGGCTGGAGCACCACAAAATGGTGCACGTTTTGACTCTTGCTCTCACCTGTCCATTTTATTGAAGTGCTTAAACGCTGCTTTGCAGTTAACCCTCCTGTGGGTAGTTCAGTTTAGTAGTTAGTCTCCAATCCTTTGTACAAAAAGCTTTGTTCTGTAAGTCAAGATCTTCTCAGAAAGGCTCAGGCACCTGACAAATATTTTGAGAAAATCTAGAAGGCCCTGGCTAAAGTCCGATACAGAAATTAACAGCTCATCCCTTGTCCACGTTACAACTGAGTCTTGGACATAGCTAGGGACAGGTCTTGCCTATAGGTGTGTTGCATTGCGGGGGGGTGGGGAGTTTGTCGCAAGCCCAAAATCCCACATAAACAAATTATTTCTGTCCGTTGTAGGAGACCAAAATGTCGAGTACAAGAAGATGGTCTGGCACAAGGACTGTTTCACCTGCAGCCAGTGCAAGCAAGTGATTGGATCTGGGAGCTTCTTCCCCAAGGGTGATGACTTCTTCTGTGTCTCCTGCCATGAGCACAAGTTTGCCAAGACCTGCACAAAATGCAAGAATGTAAGTCCCTCTGCTTTGCCAAGGCAGCTTCCAGGCCCAGCCCTCGCGTCTTCTAGAAGCTGGGAGAGTAAATCAGGAGGCAGATCATGCTGGAGCTGTACTGATGCTCATGTTCTTCCTTGAGATAGCAGTGCAGCCAGCTGATGGTGTGACAGTTGCTGCACATCGCCACATCCAAGCGGGAACTGCATGGTTGTCTCACAGCAGCTCTGCTGAAACCAAGTGGGCACTGGCCTTGCACTTGCTGTGGGGTTGGTTTAAGCTCCATAATAGGTATTGTGTATTCAAGCAGTAATACAATGTTTTGTAAAATAGCTGGTTTGCAACTTTTGCAACTGATTAGTGTAGAATTGCAGAGTCACTGCAGGTAAAGTAAGCTATTATGAAAGCTCCAGGCATGCAGGATTTCAGGCTATAGGAACTGAAGTGTGCTGCGCTATTTAACTCTATGACAAAGCCCTCCTACCCCACACCCGCATCACCTCTCTTCCTCCTCACCGCTTCTGAAACGCATCTCTGCCCTTTGCCTCCCAGCCCATCACTTCTGGAGGCCTCACCTACCAGGAAAAGCCTTGGCATTCTGAGTGTTTCATTTGCTCCAACTGCAAGAAGCCACTGGGCGGGAAGCGCTTCACAGCCGTGGAGGACGACTTCTACTGCGTCGAATGCTACAAGGAGTGCGTTGCCAAGAAGTGCGCTGGCTGCAAGAATCCTATTACAGGTATGTTGGAATAAATGCAGCTTTTGAGGGCGGTGGGTCCCCAAAGATGTGCAGCTCAGAGGCCACTAACGCCAGTAGCAGGTTTAGTGTAATTTATACATGACTTAATCATAAACCATGTGCTCTTGCTGGATGGAGCCTGTTAGTAACGGAGCTCTTCACCCTTTGCACACCTCAAATTCACTTCCCTCAAAACTTCCCAACTAGAACTGCTCCCACCTTTATCTTAGTCTAGGAACCTCAAGTCTAGAAAGAGCAGCGTTTTATTGCCCCAAAGTCACGTTTGCTTCGTTTCTGATGTATTTTACAGGTAATTGTTACTGGATTACAAAGCTCAGCCCCGAAATGTGGCAGTCTCCTGCCAGTCCTGTGAGACTTGCCTTTCATTCCGCATTTTAGAGCACAGACTCCTAACAACCAGGCAGGGCCTTTACCCAACCTGTCCTTGCTCTACACCTTCATCTTTCCTGGAAAAAAAGATCCAAGCAAGAAAGCTTGTTCCAGACAAGCCCCACAAGCCTTATGCTAAGCTGCCTGTTCTCTAAGCACAGGAGTACTGAGCAGCAAACAAGACAGTTCAATTGCAATTTTTGACTAATATTTTAGTCACACGAATACAGTCTGCAAGAGCACAGACACACAGGAGGCAGTAAGAACAGGATCTGCTGTTGGGTGGGCTAACCCAGCCACGGGAAAAGCTACTATCGCCGTCCTATAATTGTTTTCTCTCCTAGCAGGATTTGGAAGAGGAACCAGTGTGGTTAACTACGAAGATGAATCCTGGCATGATTATTGTTTCAAATGCACAAAGTGTGCCCGTGGTCTGGCCAACAAGCGCTTTGTTTGCCATAATGGAAAAATTTACTGTGCTGATTGTCCCCAACGGCTGTAAGGAGCAGACAGCAACTGCTGTAAAATGGATTTAGAGCCCTGGTAAAGAGCAGGTTCTTGCATGTTAAGAATTCTAACTTTTTTCCATTTCAGTATAAAAAACTAAAGTTATACTTGGTTTGATTTTGAAGCTCCTGCAGTACAAAAGCATGTAGGCTTGCAAAAATCTGACTTTGCTTCCAAGTAACTCTTAGTGTAAAGGCTTGAAATGCCGTTAGATTTAGCATGAGAGATCCACATCCTACATAATCTACGTGTGGCTTAAACTAAAACAAAGCTAGTTTTAAACTTGTCTGGTATATGTTTAAGCTTGGCACTTAAGTAGGTTTGACAAGGCATGCACCTGGGAAATGGAGATGCAAACATTGCACCCAGGATCAGAGAGATCCATCCAGTACTATGCTTTTACCAGTATAGGTACATTACATACATCACAACATTAATTGCAGCACAATAATAAATACCTTTACTTACCCTACCACACCAAACTGCAGCAAGTGTATGGAATGGCTTCATCTTACATATAACAATGTTTTGGCAGTATGATTTAGCTTTAGTTAAGTTTCCATAAACTTGTTTTAGATTTGATTTCCGCATGGTTTGCCCGAAAGTTTTGCTCATCAGCTTTTTTTACATTATTGTTTAAATGAGGCTGTCTATAAACAATTATTAATCTATTAATAAGAAGTAAACCTTTCAACTACAAGAAAACACACATGCATTTAGAAGTGCCTTAAAAACAGCTCAGACAATGATAGCTCTCCTATCATGTCAGTGTATGTTTTATGATGTAATAAAAATGAGATTAGTGCCTGCTTGGAATCCCACAGTCTGGAAAGTTGTTTTCTTTTCATTTTGCCATCTTCCAGGACTGACACCTCGTAGAGCTGAGCTACTGCAATCAAGTCTGATACATTGATACTGGCAAAGTAGAGTCGGCTGTTCTGCCATAGTGCCCTTAAGTATCTGAGGGCCAAAGCAACAATTTGCATAAACTAATTATTTTTTTTTAATATATGACTGACACCAGACCATCTGCCAAGAACAGCCCATGTGAAAAAGCCCTTTGGAGAACATATGTGTAGCCACCATCCATACACAGCTCTACTCTTACCTTCAGCACCTTCAACACTGGTTTAAGGTTGCTTTTTTTTTTTTTTCCACAGCAGTGTTTCATAACATACAGAAATATTTATCAACTGGATGCTGCTCCAGCCATTTCCTTTTGTTCACAAGCACCTACCAGAAAAAAAGAACCCTCACACAAAAAACCCAAAGACAGCATCTTGCTGTATTCTCAACAGTCTGGTTCCACTGCTTGACTCGCTGTTAGAACAGAAAGATGCTGGTGCTACAAGGAAAAGGCTTAGAGTGAACAGCAAGTTAAAGAATTCAACAGTTACCGACACATCATCAGCACGTACAAACGTAGCCAGAGCTGAAGGTGTTACTAATAAACACCTTCCCAACCACACAAATGCCAAAGAGGCTCCTGTTTGTGGGGACCTGCAGCACCGGGGGCATCTCCAGGCAGGTCAGCACAGCCAGGCCTTGGAGACCCCTCCTAAGGGAATGTTTAGCATTAGAGAAATAAAGCATTGTTGAAATGCAAAGTTTATTTAATGGTGTGCACATATTTACATAGAGCTGTAACAGAACATTTAACAAATAGTATCAGCACAGAGAAAAAAAAAAAAATACCGGCATCTTTTTCGTTAGAATGATTGTCTCTGCCAGAACGAAACTGCTATCGTACAAAAATACATCTTTCCTTTTACCTAAGGCACTGCTCTAAAGTCTAAACCAGTTCTACTGTATTCTGAAGAGCAAACAGTGAGAGTAAGAAGGCGGAGGGTTTCCTACAGCCACTGCGATGTCGAGAAAAGAACTAGTTTGGATCCAGCAAAACCATTTGCATTTAACCACTGAAAACACAGCTGCCGTTTGGGCGATTCATCCAAACTCAAGTATCAGCCAATGGTTTACAGCAGGATTTGAACCAGCTATTCTGTACAGTAATCACTTACCCAGTATATCTGTTACAGGAGACAGAAGAACAAGACCGCATTAGTACTTTTAGTAGCAATTTGCAGAAGATGCTTAGTTAATCTCTTCATGCCGTAAAAAGCACGCAAGTTTAGGTTAGATAAATTACTTAATGCAGGCTTTAGGGGAAGGAAAATATATATGCAGCTTGCAGATGCTGTTATAAAGCTAGAACAGGAACACACAGAATAATTAACATGAAAAAAACATGACTTCAGTGGTCTAATACTGTTATGTACACAATAAAAATAATACTTCCATGAGTGTAGATAAATAATTCAAAATGAAAACATTTTTAAAAGCATGACAAGTTAAACTGCACTATGACAGACACACCTAGGTACTCAACATTGCTGTAATACATTAGTGCATATGCTGTAAAATGTTTTGATGTTTTCCAACAGATTAAAACGTATTAGCGATGGTACAATAACACATTTTGAAACTGCCAATATTTTCATGTTAGAAAACATGAAATTTTTCTTCTCTACTCAAAATTGAAGATATTCAATTTTGTGTTTTTCAACAGCACGTGAACCAAAAAGTAACAGCATTTTTCTAGAACGTAACAAAGGGAGTTCAGCTTCAACACACACTGAATGGATCTTTCATTTCACCAAGTGCCATTTTAGGAATATGCAAAACCTGGCCAGTAAGTAACTGGGGCCCTTCCAGTGGCACATGGCTGTACAAGATACTGATATCGAAATTCAAGAAGACTCAAACAGGTTACTGTAAAGACTGGAAAAGGGAAACAAGTGATATTTAAACAACGAAATCTTATCTAACAGTTAGCTAAACGAATGGAAAAGGAACATCAGCACAACAGTTTCCCTGAAATGGTTCAAGGTGCAAATCTAGAAGTTTGTCATCCCTTCCCTGGTGTTTTGTTTTGTTTTTCAAATTTGAGGATGGATAAAAGTAAACAAGCAGCTTTTCAAAACAAGGCCTTCGGTACTTGATAAAACACTGGATTACTGAAGTGCAATCAGATTATTTCCAGGTCTCTAGTGTTCACAGTTCTGTCCAAAGAGAAGAAAACATTTAACCATCATAACTGGGTGTATTCCACAACCATCTGTCGCCACTGTCAGAGTCTACGTCCAGGGAGAGAGCAAGGAATGGTCCAAAATGAGCGCAGCAGCTTTTCCTTTTTTATATATGCATATTAGTTTCCCAAGTTGCGTACAGAATTCTTAAACCATGCTACGTCTAAACATTTTCAAGTTCAAAATTAAAAGGCAACAAGCTAATGACTCTGACCAGAGCAATATGTGATCAGCAGTATCACATCATTAAATTTCAAGGAAAGACTCAATAAGGCTGTGTCCATGAGACTAAAATTCCGAGACGCAGAGTGACAGAGGAGACTCGGGAAGCAGTTGAGTCTAGAAAAGTGCTACACTTTAATATAAAAAAAAGTGCTACACATCACTTAAAGAAAACTTGGAGGCAAGTCCTGGTTTTTTTTCCACTACCATTCATTTCAAGTGTTCACGCAGTCATTTATCTCACAGAAAGAGATCTCCTGCTGTGAGTACAGCCATTTGGGGCTTAGCTCCAAACCAGAGAAGTTTAATCTTTACGTAAACTAGCTTGCTGAAGCCTCTCTGACACACTATGTTGTGCTGCATGAGGTTTTGGCTTCTCAAGTACATGTGGCTCCAGACACAGCCCTGCTTCTTTCAGAAAATTCATAATATTGTGCGTGAAGCTTTATTACTCCTCCCAAAATGTAACATATCCATCTGCGGAATTTAAGGCTGGTGTTACCCCCCTCCATGAAGTGACAGACTATTCTACAGTAAGCGGAGAGGCGAGCTAACACCTTGCCAGAGCCTGGAGAGACCTGTTAGAACCATGCAGGCCAGGATCAAAAAGTTATAGAACACGCCTACGAGTGGAAAGGTCTCGTCTGTAGAGTTACATCAGACACCTTGTAAACTGTTAGTATCTTCAAAAGTAACATGTGCCACTTAGGACACCTTAGAACAAGCCTAAAAATACAACACATGGGCCTGAGTGTTGGTGGGAGAGACAGGGGCTTCACAGGGGCTCAGCTGTGTCTTTGGAAGAGCCTTAATGTTGGGCCTTCGCTGCTGCCTAGAGCAAGGCCCTAGAAAGGCATTGTTTAGTGACTCCTCTTGACAGAACGCAAGTTACAACCACTACAGAAAGAGGTTTCCCTCCGGCCTACACAATGGAAAGAGTGCCTTGAAAATAAGAAGCTGAAGTTAAGGCAAGGAGAGTAGAATGCGAGGAAGTTAATTATCTAGCCAGAGGAAGTGACAGAGAGGGAAATCAGCTTAGATTACCTGATGAAGCATCTATAGGTTTGGTCAATGAATTCACTGCACCATCTTCCTCAAAAGCCAGTTTGGGACTAGAAGTTATTGTAGCAGCATCATTCAAGTTTTGGTTACAGTTACCAGCAGAGATGCTGTCCGAGCTCAGTCTGTTTGACTTGGAATGGACTCCAACGTCAATGAACTCCTCAAAAGTCCAGGAACCAGATTTTCCATTCAGGTTCTGATTCAGTCCAATTGTATGATCAACTTCACAAACACTCAACTTCACCGAGTCATCAATAACCATTTCTTTTGCAGGATGGCTAGAAAAAAAAAATGGATACTTGTATTACAATTTCTGGATGTTTAACCTTTAGATTGATTACAGGCCAGCCAATTAACAGCCTGTGTTCTCTGCAAAGCACTGAGTATCCTGAAGGGAATTCCCAGACAAGCTCCTCCAGCCGCCACGTGGATCCCTCCTCCAAGAACCAACGTGGAGGGACAACTCACCAACATATAGACACTTTTTACTGTACCAATAGCTCTCAGGTAAGGTCTGGGGACAGAAATTTGACAGAAGAAACCAACAAGTTTAAAGCTCTGCACCATTAAAATCCTATTTTAGTAGTGTGCATTTCTCCTTTTTAGTTCAGTTAGGTCTTTTTACTGAGCCTCAGAAGACTAATGATACTTAAAATGGATTCAACATCTAAACCCAAATCAGAGTGATCAATTTTCATTCATTCTTAAGAAAATCATGAAAATGTCTTCATGTTCCATCACTATCATCACATTAAAAAGAAGAGTTCACAATGTCATTTCTAAATCATTAGCATTTAGATGAGCAAAGGGAACAGCATCAGAGGACAGATTTTCCAGTAGTAGATGGAAATACTTTATGTTCAAAAAGATAAAATTTGAAATACTAAAAAAATTTTCCACTAAAGGATGCTTTTGTGTTGTATTCGGTGCTTCAGTGCAACTGAAACTATTCTAGAGCTTTCTGCAGGTTCTTCTTCCTTTCAGTGTTGTCCCCCTCCTTTTTGTTTAATGTTTCGTTAACGAGAAGAACTGCTAACCACTTCAAGGGAAGAAGTTTCAAGCCAGTGCCATTCTTTATAAGTAATGCTGCCACAATGCTGGCTGCGCATCTCACTTCGCAGCAAAGCCAGTACTGTTAACATGCTGCCATCTAAACAAACAATTATCCTGAACTAACAGCCTCTGTGTGAAGCAGTAAACTGACATCAGGCACACGCCACGGGTCTGGAGCAAGCCAGACAAATACCACAGAGTTAGCAGGGTACGAAAATGTGATGGAATGCCCCATACAGCACTGAATTTAATTTAAACACAGAGAGGGGTTTCTCCTGTGATGGATAACTGCTCTGATGGTAAAGCAGCCACCTACACAGACCTACCTGGAATCCTTAAATTCAGCAGAAAGCAGAGAGTCCTCATCACTTTTCAAGTCACCTCCATTCATAAACACTTCGCTGGCCTTCGACTGTGACACGTCTTGTTCTTCAGGTTCTGTACTGATCAAGCTATGTGCAGTCTCTAAAAAACCCTCTGTCTCCCCCTTCACCTCCTGGGATAAGTCAATGCCATTTAGCTTTCCTAAAAGTGGGGTGAAAAAAAGAAAGAATAAAAAGCTTTAGCCACAGAATCACTATTCTAAGTGAATAAAATCCGAGTGCCAAAATGACCTTTCCTAGCCAAAACTCAAGGCACTTGGCTTCAATACATTCACTTGTTTACAGACAAGCTGCCTGTAACAACATGAAATTGGCTTTCCATCTTTAAGAATATACTTGTAAAATTAAAGCATGCTGTCTGCATTTCACTCCCAAATCGTTTTGCATTTAATCATTTTGGCAGTCTCCTGTGGTACGGAACAGTCAATGACCTACTCTGTGTTCACACAGAGAGCCTCCCTGGCATTTCAGGGACTTGTGTCTCAGACCATCACAGCGTTATTAAGTATTGACATTTTTAACAATGCTTCAACATCCCTGAGACACCGACTGCCACTTAAATCTGACTCATCAAGTTTCCTTACCTGGCTGATCGGTCTTCTCAAGACCCAACTCTTCATCCTCTTCAATCTCCTCTCCCTCCACAGCCTCCGCCGCAGACTTCCCTTCGCTCTGCAACTGAATTCCAGGGCGTTATTCACAACAGCTCACTACCACGCAGCGTTTCACAGCGGGTTCAATCCCAGCTCCCACGCAGGACTGCTCTTTGCCCAGCTGTAAAGCCACACAGGTCCAGAGGCTCACGGGCAATCAGGTCCCCCAGTAACATGTGCTGTGCTGAGCCACAGCCTGGAAAGGAACCTGTGGGATCCACTTCCATCTCCTACCTGTGAACTATTCCTGAGCTCCTTTTCCCCTCATTTCTCCAGGGTATCTGCTAAATACTTATTGATTTTCAGCTATTGAAGACTCGGTCTCTAAATGTTCAGAGAAGAACAAATGCTCCTCAACATAGTACATGTAATTTGCCAGAAACCTCAGGTCACTACATGAACAAAAATACACCCAGTTTACTGTACCAATCCAAGGAGCATCCAAGATTGGCCTTAAAGAAACAGATGAAGCCAGGAATTTAAGTTTCCTGGGGAAAAATAGCCCTAGCAGATAGCATACAGTTTAATAAAAAAATCCATTACTAACCACTGCTTTTTTTTAACCAATCTGCAAGCAACAGCACTACATCACGTTGCTTCTATATGCCTTGAACAAAAATGCATCAAAGGCCTTTTGGCGAGAACAAGCAAAGTAGAAAAATGTGTGTGATGGGAAGCTACTGCAATTTTTTCAGGTGCAGCAGAACTTTGCACTTCAGGTGGCAGCCTGTCTGTGTGAGGAGAGCAGAGGAAGACACGATGCAAGGCAAAGCCTCCTCTGAGAAGGGCCTGTTCTGTCATTATACACATCCAAACAAGTACCTTGGATTCGTTTTGATCCGATTTTCGCGTTCTTTTCATTATTTCTTCAATTCTCTGTTAAAACAGGGAAAATATTTGCAATTATGCAGAGAGCTTTATATTTCAGCATTTTGGTTTAAATTTTAATACATTACAATATATTTTCATATTTTAGAAATTTACTATGTTTTTCACCATTTTAAAGCTCACAAGCCAGAGCTGGCTTTTTAATAAAACACACTACTTCTATTTAAATGCATCTGAGACTTTTTGCCTGTTTAGTTCACCACTTCAACTGCTATTTTAGGCTGAGAAAATTCTCTGCTTTCGAAACAACATACCTTTTTTCTTTCAAGCCTTTCCTGCATATTTTGCTGCATAATTCTCTCTCTTTCCAGCCGCTGTCTTTCAGCCTCTTCTTGAGCTTTTGCTTCTGCTTCTTCTCTCTGAAAATAAAACAAGAAAAGAGAGCACCCAGTGCACAACTCATTCCCAAAAATCAAAAGTGGAGCTGTTACAGAGATTTTGGCTCAACACAGACAGGAACATCAGACAATCACTATTTAATATTATCATACATTGCAGCTAGATGCCAATTAACCAGCTACCGACATGAAATATATATTACTATGACATTCAGAAACTGATGTGAAAAGAAAAGCGATGTGCATGGCTATATTGTGATAATGCAAATGTTCTGGATGTTGTTGAGCTACTCAGAGTTCAAACTATTCTTCAGGACAAAGTTTTGTCTAAGAAGGATAATTTTTAAAGTAACAAGACAGCAATTAAATTCTATATGTGGCAACGTTAACTTAAAAATCTTGGCGGTCAGGTATTACTCCCAAGCTACTTTGTGCTGAGCATCTTCTGCTCCTTCTACACTGGAAAATCTTTTCTGGTATGACTGGAAAGAAGGCAGAAGCATAGTTAACACTGAATAATTATTAAAAACCTCAACAAGCTTTTAAAGAAACATTCAGACACATGTCAATGGGATCCACGATACAGCTCTTCAAACACAAAGTTCATTGTAAAACGACTATAATTTTCAAGGTTAGACTCATTTAAAGAAAATCCACTTTCTGCAAAACAGTTCCCTTCAGTTGGCAGGATTCACTTGTAAAGGTACACAGATATTTGCTGCGCAGGACTATTTAGCAACCAGAAAAGCAGACTTGGAAACACTATCAATCTTTCAGAGCAGGCCAGATGACCTTCCAGACAGACCATCTCCTTGTAATCCACAGCAGTAAGCTGGTACAGTGGGCTCAGTATAAACGTTTTATGTATGCAAAATAGCATCCCAGATGGCTAAAAAAAGAAATCTGCTTCTGCCCCACACTTGAATTTATCAAATGTTGGAAAAACAATCAAAATGACAGACTAGAGCAAGAAGAGGACTTCAAGGCATTCTCAAATCCATCTTGGACAGGGTGAGTTCTGCTTTACAGCATTCCTGACAGATTTGTCAAAAACATTCTGTGAAAGAAAATCAAAGACAAACCCCTAACACATCAGCCAGTTGTGCAAGGAACACAGTTGGAGCCTACAGATAAGCAGACCTGGTGTTGAAGCTCTGCAAGTTTTTCCTGCTCCTCCTGTTCTCGGCGGATCCGCTCCTCTTCTGCTTGTCTTTGCTGCTCTTCATAAGCCAGTCGCTTTTCTTCCTCCTGCTTGCGGAGCTCCTCCTCCTGTCGTGCTTTCTCCTCAACTGCTCTCTTGGCCGCTTCTTCTTCTCTGATTCTAATGTTTCCAAGATACAGATTACCAACTGGATGTCTTTAAAAGTGTGCATGCACATGAGACAGGCTAGGAAAGCAAGAAAGTTCTAAGGTATCCAACCACAGAATGACTGTGTAAAGATACTTTCCGGTGCAGATTTACAAATGCCATCATCCAGACCCGTCAAAGGAAAAAGTAGAGTAAGCTAGAAGAAACTATCTATGTGTACATAAAAGTTCTTTGCTGATTAAGTCAAGGCCAAGTCAGGTTGGTCCAGAAATTGAATGTTTGATAGAGAACTGGATTAAGTGACAACTATTTAATAAATACCACCTGCATCCATGACATTAAGCTTTCAATCACTGTCAAACATAAATTCAGTTAGATTGTCTAAAAAAACCTGTTTCTTCTATAGTACAAATTCCAGATATACGGGAGGTGTACACCATCAAATCATGCAAACGTACACAACACATCTGATGACACTTCTGATAAAACATCTGCAGCAGACTATATGTAAGCTTATGACACCTTTGTACCCGTGAGTGGAAAAAAGACAAAATCTAATGCTCTGTAATGCTGACAGAAGCACAGAGAGGTGAACCCTCATCAGGAATAAAGTTAGTCAGCACAAAGCTAGTCATTTTTTTTTAGCAACTTCTATGCAGAGAACCAAATGTACACTGATTTATCACCTTGAATTACTTGGCTGCAACATTTCAGATCCAGATTTATGTACTATCAAACCACCACCTGAGTACATCACAGGAAAGTTTAATAGAGAGAGAGGTTAACTATTTCAAGACAACAAAGCAAATACAAGTGGTGCAAAAGACACGTTTTAATTTTTAATAAAAGCACCAGTGGTGACTGGAAGGAAAAAGCAGCAGTGATTTGCACAGGGCCCATGCATTACTTTTATACTGAAATATAGGTTAATGATATACACAGCAACCTGGCCCATCTCGAATGGTGCTAATGCCTGTCCCTGCTGCAGGAACTGCATTAAGATTTACAGGATCTCACATTAATGCTTAAAAAACACATTTACAGCTGAAGTGTCCACTCTAACCAGACCCCACCACCGGAGCATCCCTTCCTTCTCCTGAACTGTTACCTTTCCTCTTCCTGTCGCTGAATTCTTTCTTGGTCTTCACGCTCTCTTTGCTCCCGTGCTAAACGTCGTTTCTCTGCCAAGATTTTAGCAGCTTCTTCAGCTGTGGTGGTCCCTGCTACTGTTTTGCTCCCTGATTCTGCAAAGATTAAAAGAAACTGCTGTTAAAAAGCCCCAGTAACTTAAAATTAATAAAGAAGTAATCACTGTGAGATAAGATTTTTCTTTTGGCCAATGGCCCGCTATCTTTTCAATCAGTGCCCATCACTCATCACGTAAATCCTGTATCTACAGGCCCACAGGAGCCCAAGGGGAGTCCTAAAGAGCTGAAATAACAACTCATTTCAATTACACTGACCCAGCCATATTCCAGATGACACAGTTAAAGATATTCTCCAACTACTATAGCACTTAAAAAGATATTTCTAAAAAGACACTTTCATTCTGTAACACTTCAAAGAAAACTGAAAAAAATCCTGCTTTAGGAAATGCACTTAACTTCCTTCTAATAAAACTGAACATTTGTGACCCTAAAGAAGAATTACTATTTTTGAAATGCCTCGTTTCATAACATTTATATTATATGTCTTTATATTTATGGAGTATCTTAGGGTGCAAATAATCACAATGTTATCTGGCCCAGAAGGCACATACTAATGACTTGAGTAATACAGTATTTCTACACATTTTAGCAACAGATCAATTTCCAGGTTTCATGAAGATGAAAGCAGCTCCAACCACCATGTTAGCAGATATCTGTACAGTCCTGGAGTTTATGTTTCTTCATGTCCTGCCTGGTGCTATGATCAGAGATATTATAAATTGTAGATATTTGTTATTATTATTTACATAAATTATTAACTAACATTAGGGGAAAAAAAGACCCTTGCCATCCAGTTGCTCTCAATATATATTGAAAGAACTCTGATTTTTTTCAGTTATTCCCACTCTCTAGAAATATTACTATTTGAATGTGGCTAAAGAACTGATCATCTGAAAATTCAGAGCATCAGCTCTCGGTGTCAGCAGAGCAATAGCAGCATAACGTAGGCGAGGACCTGCCTTTCTTCAATATTTCACAAATCGGCACATATATGTTTGCTTAACATTTATAAAGCCTTCAAGCCAAGGTAATTTCAATGACCAATGACACTGAGGTTTCATCAGTTACTTTGCTTCTGACCTGAAGACAAATCATTCAAAATACAATGCCACCATTAGGAACTTTAATACCTGAAAAGCTGCTTAAGCCCCATGGACACGTAATCACCTGCTGCAGCCGTAGGGTGTAATTACACAAAGCGCACCCAGGGCAGCTGAATTATGGCAGTGGTTTGTGGATAAAAATTATTCTTGTAGTCCTAGGAAAAGCATTTCCACATGGAGTGAGGTCACCAACAAGTTTTCTAGAATTTAGATTTATCGAATGCTGAAAAATCAGCACCTCCCCAGGACACTCATTGCTTCTGATTTGGGTAAAAATGCAGTCATATTGGTATAAACAAGGATCAGCCACGACAGTTTCAAATTTGAACTCAGTCACAACTGAACTCAGTCCTGAGACAGCAATGATTCTATATTCACTCAAATTGAGACTTCTGGCTTTGTGGAAACTGGCTTTCAGGCTGTGATGCACTAACAGCTGATTTCTTCCCGCAAGCAGGTTTCTACACAACCAGTTTTAAGAACAACCGACTGGACTGAAAGACCTTTGTGGAGTTTAACTATTGACTTTGCAAACCTAAGCTAGTAGATTCTTCAGCTAGTATGGCTGAAGTCCAAAAGGCAAACAGGATTTCTGCTTTGCTTAACATTATAGAACAAGCAATAATATTGAAAGCTATTGACTTAAATCTCCAAGTCAAATAAACTGACTACTGCAATAAAATCCACAACCGAAAGTCATACCATGTAAAATTATTGTATAAATAATCAGCAAGGAACAACTTCTGCCTTAAAGTGTCCTACCCTCCAGTGGTCTGCCTCACAATCAATTATTTCACCAGTCCCAGCACACACTGGAGATGTCTTCAATAAGAGTGTGTCAGTCCCTGAGAAACACTCACCTTCTTTGGTCTTTGTGCTAGCTGCTACTGCATCTCTGTCCAAGGCTGGTGAAGCACCTTGCTCTTGTCCTGTTCCTTCTATGCTCTTATCCTTTGGTTTGCTCTCTGCTTCAGTTTTCTTTTTGGTAATGTTTATAACACCTGGTGTGAGCGGTGGACGTTGGATGGGTGCCGGTTTGGAGACTGGAGTAGGGGATGGTGGCCTTCGTTTTGACACGCTAGGTGAAGGTGGGCGAGTCTTTTGCCTGTTGAAATAAAGAGTATTTTTCACGGTTGACAGTGAAAACCTCAAACAGACAATTGAGGACAGTCTACTTTGGTTAGTTTACATGACGTACCTCACTTTTAAAAATAAATACACCCACAAACTACTGTTGTCTTCCTCACAAAACTCAAATAGAAGACTCCAAAACAGCATGGGCACCTAGACTCGGTACTTGTGGGCTAACATCAAAACAGGTCTGCTAGCCCTCACTTCCATTTACTCCACATCAAGGATGAACCCTGTGATTCCAATCCAAGAAACTTCCTACACTAATACAGGCAGGTCAGCTTACTCAGAAGCTCGCAGGCTTCCTGCGGGTTTTAGTGCACAGACTGTACAGAAAACCAGGGTGCTTTCTGTCTGCACAAGAGACAAACATTCAAGTAAGAGCTGCATCCCTACCGTGGAAAAGAGAAATGGGACCAAAAATGAAATCCTTATGGGTATAAACACGGCATAGCATAGGTCATCCAAATTCTAACAGTACAGCTGCCTTGAGACTGGAAGCATCCTTCATTTTGTTCTCAATAAAAGATGACATTTAACCTGGGTGCATACCTAACTGTAGAAGGTGATGGAGGACGCTTCACCAAATTAGCAGGAGAAGGGGATCTTCTACGGGCAGACACAGATGGCGAGGGGGGGCGTCTGAACCCAGAACCTGGGGATGGTTTTTCCGTCTCTGATTTCTAAGAAGATACATAAAACCAAAATAAAACTCACCCTCTAGAAGACATTATGGCAGAGGAGCTACTACCACAACAAACACATAACTTCCCAACAAGATGTACTTTACATTTTCTTTATGTTCCAAATCATAGACCCAGTCAATATGTTATCTAAATCAAATTTTGGGAACCATAAGCAAACGATACATCTTTAAGATAACAGGGAGATCAAGGACCATAACATCCCAATTTGGTTTCAATACTGTCTTTTTTAAGCAAAAGCTATTACTCATTTCAATAAGCAAGCAAACTGTTGAAACAGGATCCCATTCCAAGCTGTTCCAAACCCCCAGATTAATACAAACCTAATTGCTGTGGATTTTCAACAAACCTGGGTCGAATCTGGTGAACTTGCGTCTGATGAAGACACAGAGGACTTCAATCTGTCGATGCTACGGCTGCGCACGGGCACTTTAGGAGCTGGGACTGGGGAACTGATGGAACTGGCTGAAGCTGAACGAGGACAGAGGTGAGATTCTATAAAAGTTAGGAATTTGACAAGACAAAACGAGAACCAAGTGCACAGCATAAGAACAGGAGAAAAAGAAGAGGGAGAAAGAGAGAAAGAAAGATTGTGTGTGTTAGAAACCGTACAGAGCAACACCACAGGCAGTGCACATTGCAATGGGTCACGGACACACACACCACCACCACACGATTAGTACTTTGGAAGCAACAGCACAGAGAATAAAACCATTTTGAAAGCAGCAGTCTGGAGCAAATAAAAATAAAATGCTTTTCCAAAAAAACCATCAAAATTTGCAACACACCAGTGTTACTTTAATTTTAGTCAAGCTGCATCTAATCACAAATTCTCATGGCTTAGCATCTTTTTTTACAAGTTCTTCAGGACAGGTTCATATTCTAAGCCTGTTACCTCCATATTCAAGGAGGAAATCTTCTTTCTTTCCAAAGAGTAGTAACAAAGCAGCATTACTTCACAAGCTTTTGTTGTGAAATAAGCACTGGTACAACATTATTTTACTCCGCTTTTCTCCTCTGATCCCTTTATTACTGTATATGTGTGCCCTTTATCCACACTAACCAATCAAATAGGTGGTGTGAAAGAAAACTATCGAGAGAAAAAGGTAAACTGTTAAACTAAAATACCTTTTCTACCTAAGTGTCAATCTCTTCACACATAAGATATTGAAAGAAACTGCATCTTCTAGTTACTTTTTTCACTAACATCATTATACATGGATAAGCATCCATACATAGATGTAAAAATCTACTTCTGAATCTAGGTGTTGGATTTTTCTATAATCTGGATAAATTGTGACAGATGCCAGCATTCAATTTTGTAACTTTATGGAAAATACATTTTATTTTTATATTTACAGCTTTTGTGCAAGGAGAACTGCATTCTGTTTGTGCACAGTTTGTACCAAAGCACAGGTACTTTTCCATGAAATGAAGAAAGTACCTTTAAGTAAACCAATAAAAATGTAAAAGTTATCTTTAATTCAGCAACAGTGAATGTCACATGCTGTCAGTAATGGTGAAAAAGATGGTATTTCCCCACATGACATGAACTGAAAGATTCATGGTAAAATAAAAGTGGTACACACATAGGTGTGTAAAACTATGACCACTAACTACAAACCAAAAAAGTAGAGACTGATTTTTACACAAGGGGAAAAGTGTAGAAATGTCACCATTACCAACAAGGACCAAGTTAAGTGGCATAAGATAAAAAATAAAGATGGAAGAACATATTTAAAAGGAAACAAGCAAAACTGGGAACGCAAGTGGTAAGGTAAGAGAGGAGAAAAGACTCCACATTGGTTCCAAATATGCATTTACTGGGACATTCTTATAACCACTAACAACTGTAAGACATGTGGGATGTAGCTCACGATGTAGAGATTCTTGTGCCAGTACTAAGTTGAGCCACAGTGTGGGCTTATCAGCTCAGTCTGGACCAGTATGAAAGTGCTTGAGCCAGCCAGGGTTTCTCTACAATGTCTTCTGGTGTGCCTCTACCACCAGTTTGAGTGAAGCCAGCCCAGGGCTCCTTGCACTCAATATTGATATCCCCTTTGTCATGTTTCTACAACAGTTTCTCCCCCTAAAGAAATTTAGGCTTTGCACTTATTCCTTTCAGCCTCCTTTGAAATTCTACATTTGTTTGGGTTTTTCCCCTTCCATTGCCTAGAACTGTTCTCTGAGCAGCAAGTCTCAGGTTCATTTGAGGATACACTCAAATGCAGATCTCTGTCACTTAAAAAAAACAGACAAAACAAAACCACAAACCCCAAAATGAACACCAGCATCTGGTTCTCTGCAGAGCAAGTCAACTGGCACTGGAGTTTAACAGCCAGTATTACTCTATGGTTTTGTAAAGTAAACAAGCAACATTGCATATGATTGGTTATTACTGAACAAAGAAAACAGTATATAAGTATGCATAAACATGTATTAACTGTCTGATTCATACTTCAGTGTAGCACAGTTAGCAACTACCATGTAAGTTCTTGCTTGAAGAGCAACTGCACAAAACTTTCAGGCTTTGCTGCCCTCCGGTTACCTGAAGGATCTTGTCCATCAGCCGACAATGTAGCAGCACTTTTACTCCTAGCTAAGGAGGCCTGCGTGGGGGCGAGGAGGCGACTGATTACGCTACTGTCCAGAGGACTGAGCTGGGAGCGACGAGCTAAACGATGGGGAACAAATCAAAAAAGGATCCAACATGAAATCACACAATGAAAAAGACAAGCACTACAAAGCAAAGGAAGATTGTGAGCATTGTTGCAAATCTTAACAGTTTTGGAAGAAAAATACTCAATTTGTGGAGAAGGAAATCCAGACGAATGACACAGAAGGGTTAAACGCTGCGATCTCTTATAACGTCCTTGGTTTGATGTGCAAAGACTGGCATGCATACAACAGAGATGAGTGCTGAAGTCAGTCAAAATACAAAGTTTTTGACCCAGTTCTTCAGAGCTACATTCTCTAGATTGCAGGAAAGGCTGTTCTGACATAACAAACAGCAGACTTGCAAGTCAAAGCAAATGGTTCTCATGAGGCAACATTTGCGCATACAAAGTCACACAGACAGCACCCATCACCCTCCCATACAGGAAAGATTCTGGAGCAGAGTATCATTTCCACTGCTGGCAACAGCTGCTAAATAGGAAAGTTTCAGAATTGTTAACTCAAAGGGAGAATAGTGTTAGAGAAGTTGAGAGTCTTCAGGTTTAGGAAGAGTCCCTAGAAAAGAGGTTATTTGTAACCTAGTGGGAAATACACCGACCAAAAGAGACTGAAGTGAGAACAGGTTTCTTCCTTCATTTGCATGCACAACGTTTAGGCCAGCAGCAGGAACAGAGAAGTTGCTTTTAAACAGAATAATGAAAGAGAGTTTAAAAGGCAAAGGTAAGATTTAACTAAGAAATAAACATATCAGTGACTTTTTTTTACTGTATTTTACATTTAAACCTACCAGCTTTCACATACTTCTCTATCTCAAGTAGAAACATTTTGCTTTCTGCTTATGGTGCCATTTAACACAGTCACAGTCTTTCTTGGAGGATTTATTTTTTGTCCAAAGGGAGACGTTTAATCTCTACCATTTACAATTTTATCTTTACCACTGAATAACTAAAAAGCCATTAAAAAGCCCTAAAAGCTCAAGAACCAAGGAAACTAGTGAAAGTAAGCCTATCCAAACTTTACTACGAATGGCTTTAAACAGAAATATTCAGCTTTATGAAACAACCACCTGGTTTTTCTTCCTTTTTCACTTTTTCTAGTTCTGGAGAGGGTTGGGCTTTACTACTCATTCTACTCAAAGATGTGCTCCTCTTCTTTTCCGTTCCTCCTAGAGACCAAGTGTAAGGAAGATTATTTTTAACATGGTATTTCTATATATTATTTTCTAAACTGCCATCCCCACACTTTGCTTTTTCCCAGAAATCAGCTAAAACCACCAGACTATGATTACAAAGCACTATTTTCTCATGAGCTAAATGGTCTGGCTACCATTTGTCTACTCACCCCCACCCTTCCACGTTTCAGAGGAGTAAGTCTGGTTTATAGACACAGCTACCAGATATCTGGCATTACAATGTGTGCGGCAATATTTATGCCACAGCGAACAGACCACATGCACAGCAGTGAAAGCCTGAGTAAAAACTTATTATAATGAAACTGGGACATGGTTTAAAGTCAACTTCAAATAACCCATTTGCTGCCTCCCAATTCTCAAACCCAACTGTCTTCTAGCACCTTTCTGTTCCACCTGCGAACCTTTGAGGGCTGACTGCTGAGAATGTAGAGGAACTTTGTTATTCAGTCTGTTTAATGAGGCACTTCTCTTTGTGGTACCTGGAAGTGAAAGCGTGTGGATTAATAATGTTGAAAAGCCTAAAAGTTCCCTCCAACACCAGCCCCTCTTCCCTAAGATACAGAAGAGTAATTAAGTCACTTTATATAGTGTGAATCCTTCAGAAGCAGGAAAACCGGATCAGGGAAGAATTACTGAATGTAAAGCATTATTTCTTCTATTCCTGTATGTTACAGATCATAGCAGGAGGATGCCAGTCTCAGCAGACCTCCTCGGAACTACCGAGGCCATCCTTGTACGCTTTTAAAAATAAATGATTAAAAAAGGCCATTGCTTATATTCTGTACAAGTAGAAGTGAGAAACAAAGTGCTCAGCTCAGAATTAACAAAGAACGCAGCTCATTAAATACTCCACTGATCCAGGGAGAAGCGTCTTACTGTCAGTTTCACATTCTGCTCCTCCACCTTCCCAGGCACATACACACAGCAGCAAACTGGTTAACTCTGTGACTGTCATGTTTGAATTCAGCCATCATTTACCAAACAGCTGTTGCCTTTTGAGTGACAGATCAAGAGCACAGCACAGCTCCAGCTTGCTGGGGTGAATCTAAACCCGTCAGTCGACCTCTGTATCATTGGAGTCCTGTTCAAATTCCTTGTATTTCAGGCCACCTGAGAATTCTTCCTCCAAAGCGAACAAGGATTCACAAATGATTTCAAAGTACGACGCTAAATTTGAAAGCAATCCCAATTAGTTGATAATTAATGGCTTCCTTTGTTAGAGGCTTAATTTGTACCTTCCAGCCCTGTTTCCGACTCATACCCAGAGCTGAACCCTGCAGACACATTCTATATAAATATCATTTTAAATTACAAGCAGCCTCCAGTGACTCAGAGCCCCTGCAGCTATGCCAGGATGGATATAGTCACCGATCCCCCTAGCAGGCACACAGCATATGAGTTTTTCTGCTGCATCACCTTCCAACATGAACCAGCAAAATCACTGTTAGCTGTGTCCATCTTAGGGATTCTTCCAGCACAGCTCATTTGATTAAAGGTTGTAGATTGACAGAACATTACAGAGTAGAACTATTTGAACTTGTTTTCATATTAAGTGGCTCTGAGCTTATTAATGCTTTCCATCATTTTCAGAAAAAATACAACATTCAGCATATAGCAAGCTACTATGGAACACTGGGAAGATTCCCCACAACGACATCTTGGGCTAAAACAAACTGATGTGTGCTCATGCAAATGTTTTTGCCATGATTTACAGAATGATCGTGAGGTAACGTTCTATAAAGTCTGTTTCACATTTCCTCTCCGTGAGTAATTTACATGTATTGGGATGGGGCAGCGAGGAGGAGGCAAAGACTCACACACACCCCCCCAAAATACACCCATAGATTTGAAGAATTTTACATGCATCTTTCTCTACTTGGTTAAGGCAGAATTCTAATATCAAAAAGGAAAGTGTGTGTCTGTAGAGTACAGGACTAGCACAACCAAAAGATGCCAAAGCTACATTGATTTTTCCTTCCCACAGTCAATCAAATGCCTGAAGCTGTCTAAAAGAACAAGGCAAACTTTATTTTTGTACTACTTTTATTTTGCTGAAATTTTAGGGTGTGATTTAAGGCATGCATACTCATAAAGATGTGAAATGATTTCTGAATCATCATTCACCAAGATTCATCTTTAGTAAAACAATTACGGAAATAAAATTCAAGAAAAAACAGCAATCTTTACCGTTCCTCTTCTCCTCTAACGGAGATCACACCAACTGGGTCAAAGCCCTGAACAGTCCAGCTGGATTAACAAATCGCATGAAATGCGTTTGAGATCAAAATATGAAGTGAGTTACAGAGCAAGGGAGGAAGAGGAGTATCAGTCCACCTCCTGCCTCCTCCCAAATAACAGCTGAGCAACACACCTGCTCCCAGCGGACACACAAACACTTACTTCGATCAGAAGCATTTAAAAGCGCTGCAGATGACGACAACCGTTTATTCATGGCAGGTTCTGCCTGTTTGAGGTTTGCTGTGGAGGTAGACCGCTTGCTGGCTGTGTAAAGAAGCCATTTAGGATTTTAGAATTCACCATCACACCCCAGGAAGAACCTTTCACACGTGGCTGTGAGCTCACTTTGGAAGTGTCGCATCCTGAAAGCTCCCTCCAGTTCTGCTTAATGAGAAACAGAGAGATTGTTTTTTCCCATTTGAACAGACTTGATACAATTAGCACTGGTTGGAATGTGCACAGAAACATGCATTTCATTTTAGCAGAGTGATGCCAAGATTTTAGGCATGTGTGTGTAAACAGGTGATTTTTAAACCCTGCGCTCCTGATGTGTAAAGACAAAAGCTGCTGAGGGTTGTGTGTTGTCACCAGACTGGCAAGACAGAGAAAGTAACAACAAAACCTGAATAAGAACAATTTCTTTCTTTGTTCCTTCCACATAGGTGTGTCAAAACAGTTCGTCAATCACTAGTTAACAAAAACAACACAAATGCTTTTGGAGGGCTAAAAGCAAGTCCTGAGGAAAGGGAAGAAAACAACCCGGTTTCAAATTACTTCTCAAAGGTTGCTTTGACTATTTTAGAAATTTCAGCTTTCTTCATGTTTCCTATTAGTTTTCCAACTCCTCTGAAAAAAATATGCCACAGGAAGCATTATTTGTTGTGTGTATGTATATACACAGGCATATGTATAAAAATCACATCTTAAGTGGCAAAATTGCAAGTTTACAACAAGCCACATAACTACTCGTTTTTTAATTTCCAATAATGTACTTTCAGGATGAACACCACTCCAGAGTGCGAAAGCCTTGGAAAAGCATGTACCTGTTGCTATGGAAACTCAATAAGCAAAAAACAGTAATGCACACAAAGTAGTGCGGACTAACATAATAAACACAAGAAATTCTATACATCAAACACAGGTAATCAATTTTGCTGGCATAGTGGACAGCAAAGATGATTAATGTGAAGTCATTAGTGAATAAGTGGCACAGGAAAAAGCAGCACTACTCACCACAGAGACAGCATCTTTTCCTTTTGGCCAGCATGCTATAGCAGCTCATCATAGCAAGAGCCAAGACATAAGGATTCCTATGGACAGCCCTGCATCTGACTTTTGACAGATGTACCCAACCCAGGCTTCCTGAGCCAGGGGCCTCCCACAAACCAGATTTTGGAGCAGAAGGTATTGAATCTAGTTAAAAAAATGAAGATCTCAGCTTAGTAGACACTTTCCCAACATAACCAAAAAAGCCCAAGCAAACAAAAAACCATTTTATGAATGAAGCCTGACTACTGGGGTAACTAAAACAGCCTTGAGAGGTTTTATATACAAAAGTCAGGAAACTCGTAAGTCATGTATTTGGGTGTTTTCAAAGGCAAAGACTACCCTCTAGTGTCCGCTCTTGAAAAGCAAGCCTGGCTGCTGCCGGAGCTCAAGCGCAACTCAAAGGCTTTCAAACATCATGGAAATGCTTCATACAAATTTCTCTTGGTTCAAATTAGCACTTTCACAAAATTTGAGATTTGTTCTATCACCTAAGACTCAGAGGGCAGAAAATTAAATCGTGCCTTGAGGAAAACTACACTGAGCAAAGCGATTTTACAAGTTCTGGAGGTGGGCTGTGCTATTTAGTAAAGAGACAAGTGATGTAACTTCTACTTGGAGACTCAACAGAAAAAAAGGACAGTCTACATATGACTGTTCAGACAAAAAAACAGTATCAGTTCCTATTTTACAGGGAAACAGCAGTGCTGAGGGCGTGAGCTAATATCTAACTGATGCCTTGACTAAAATATCTAATTGGTAAACGGCATTCATACGGGTATTCAAATTTTCTTTTCCAGAAAATTTTAAGATCTTAAGAAGTCAGTGGTTTTTTGATCAATACATTTGCAAGTACACCATCAAATGGCCTCAACTTTTTCCCTACCTCAATCACAAGACAGATTCTGCAAACCTGAAAGCTTTGAACAATTCACTAGGGAAAAAGCTTTACAAGACAGACAGGATACCCTTGAGTAAGGTAGTCTGGTTACATAGGCAAATTACTCTGGTATTTTTTGGGGAAAAGTTAAATTACTTACATCAAGGGATTCTAAATGGAAGAAGCACAGAGCATAGTACCACTCAATATCAATCGTCTGTATTGTTTTTAATGGAAGGGGGAAAACAAACTAGAGCAGCAAAGCCAAATACAGCATTCGGCTGCCAGGCAGTGAGGCTGGCAATGGGTGAGGAGCTGGGAAACACGGTTTCCTAAGAAAATAATCATTAAAGAGCAGCTCTCAACCCAGCTTCTGAGTTTCACTGCGAGAGGGAGCTGGAGCACTGCCTATCTAAAATTAGGCTAAATAAAATAAGATTATCTGTCTCTTAGTTCCTTCCAAAAATTTCTACTAGGACAAGGAAGCTCTTTATTTAGAAAGGAGAGACTCTGGCAGCCCAGTTCTACTCTAATAGCACGTGTCTCCACTACAGATGCACCTGAACATCTTGTTTTGCTTCACAGTCATCACTAAACCTTCCTCATTTCCAAGGACTGTGTTATCGAGGATGCTTTATCACCTGGCCGTGCCACTTCTCCGGGCAGACCCAGCCCTGCACTGACAGCAATGCCATTCGTGTCACATTTGACTTGGAGGCTTTTATTAATTTTTAAATTCCAGGCCATTAGCAGGGAATTTGGTGCAGTCTCAATGAATCCCATTCTGTACATGATATAGAATGGCTGATGGTTGGTGAAATGTTGTCTTGGATTTTTTTTTTACTTGCCAGAGCACACTACCTCACCCACAAATGCTGCTTTACCAGTTGATGTTCCTAAATATTGCTGTGGACACAGCCAGTTCATGCAAGATCATGTCTAGTTCTGTATTTTTTTCGCACAGCAATATAATAGGAAAAAAAAAAAGCCTTTAGCCCTAAAATAATGCAAAGAATATTTGAAATTTGTTCCCCTAACGGTTTTCATTTAAGAAACAGAACCTTTAATCCCAAATCTGCCACAGCATCCGATGGTGGAAAACTATTTTACTGAAGCTTGCTCTAGACATGCTGTTAGAGAAGGCGCAGTTCTCAGTCACAGTGATGCCATGTAGCAGAGGGCAGATGGAGCTCCCACAGAGAAAAAAAGCTAAGAATGATCTGAAATGGGAATAAATAGGTGAAGTGTGAATTCAACCCTGATTCCACAGTATCCAGCCCAGGTAAGACATCGGTAGGTTTGAAACCTCAACATAAAATGAAACAAATTCAAAACAGTGCGGATGCAAAAGTGTCTTAGTTGAACACTGCATTATGTGTTTATCTCCACAGTCACTTTTTTCAAAATTAGTGCCAAGTTATCCAAATTGATCTACTGTAGCCAAACAAATCTGCTCCTCCTTATAATGTACAAGGTACAACTTAAGTGCCCGTTTTTACATCAGGAGCATATTTGTTGGAAGAAACTTTAATGTGCTTCAGCAGCACTGAAGATCCCCCATGATCAAAGGACAGACAAGACTCCTTCCCTCACAGAAATTAGGAAAGCACAAAGGATATTATTTTGTTATAAAGTTTAGCTTTAAATTAGATAAGGTAGAAAAGAATGGAGGAGGAAAGAATAGTGCCTTCTTAAACATGTAAAGCAAATGTGATTTCCTAGTTTCATGGTTAAATGGCATTTGGCAATGTGGAACACAGTAATTAGATTTATATATGTATCCAAGAAACACATGTTAAACAGGTAAACCAACCCAGTCAAACTGGCTAATTTTGAAGAAAATTAGGGATTCATGCTGTGCAGAGAAGGGGAAGAGAGAAGTTAAATAAAACACACATGGTTCTGCTGTGCTGCCAGAATAAGCCACAGTAGTTAAATCATACTCGGTCAGACTTCGATTGCATTTTCAACTCTCATATTGTTAGTGTTATGAGACAGCTGTATTGAATTAGTAATGCCCTGAGCATGCACACATTTTCAGAATTCAGATTTAGCTGGGTCTCAGCTGAGAGCTATCATCTTAAACTAGCTACAAGGAATAGTTTTGCTTATTAAACATATAGCCTTGGCAAATGTGTCAGTGATCCAAAGCATTTCTATGAATGGCTCAGTTTGTGCACTGACAAGTGCCAGAAATCCGATGAAAACACATTTAATATATAGAATTGTGTTTAGGTAATTGGACAGATCTGATTTTGCAAAACCCTTCATGGAAAAAGCATGAACCCACACAAAGGACCCATTCCCTTTCACAAAGTTTCAGCAAAATATAGTTTGATTTTGCAAATGTTACTTCAACTGCTGGTAAAGCAAAGCAAAAAGAAAACAAACCAAGCCCTACCATGTATTTTTTGCAAATTAGGAAACAATGAAAGAGTTTGAAACTGCCCTTAAAAAAACCAACCAACCAAACAAAAAACCTCTTAGACTACTGAACTAATTTATATTCAAATACACACCACCAAGAATTCATCTTCTCCTCCCCCGTACTGCATCCAGACATCTTTGAAAACCCAAATGCACATATCCTTTCCCTGAAAATTCCCTTGGGATGCCATGACTTAAGCTGAAGTTTAATCAGCTGGGAGGGATAGTTAAAACGTAGGGGACTGCTTTCTACTTAGGGATCACATTTGTTGCACAGCTGGCCAAGATCCAGGAAAAGATCGCTCAGAAGATGATTTTCCTTAGTTTCAGAGAAACAAGAACTCAAGTTTAAAAGGTTAGTAGTGAGTGTAAAACAACAGAAAAAGAACATTTCAGAAATCAATACCACCAGTTCCACCTTCATCTGCAGTCTGTTGTTCTGTAGAAGAAGAAGGTTTGTAAGCTAAGTCACAAGGTCAAATAGCAAACAATGCAAGTTCACAAAAAAATGGAGATGCTGGATATTATAATGATAATTATAAAGCACTTTCAAACATGTTATAAATAAACACTTAAAAGTCAATGCTCAAGCTGACAGAAGAAGACACTACTAAAACACACTCAATATTAATTCCACCAATTCAGAAGAGAGGTTGAATGGAAGCAATTTTGTTTTATTTTATTCCTAGACAATAATTTATATGAAGTTTCTTATTGGCAGGGTCTTCCAGTTAGGTAGTGGATGAAAGGATCCCCTCCACCGCAATCCTGATTTGCTGGTCTGATTTCAGAATGTTTACAAGCAGAAGCAGTTAATTGTGTGAAATAGTAAACAGCCTGAGCGTTAAAACGCATCATCTAATCTAGAATAAAATCAGAGAATCACGTCAATTGGAAGAGACCCTCAGGATCATCGAGTCCAACCATAACCCAACTCTGGCACTAAACCATATCCATAAGAACCTCCTCTAAACGCCTTCTAAACTCCTCCAGGGATGGTGACTCCACCACTGCCCTGGGTAGCCTGTTCCAATGCCTGACAACCCTTTCAGGGAAGAATTTTTTCCTAATATCCAATCTAAACCTCTCCTGGCGCAACTTGAGGCCATTTCCTCTTGTTCTATCACTTGATACTTGACAGAAGAGACCAAGCCCCTCCATGCTACAACCTCCTTTCAGGCAGTTGTAAACACCAATAAGGTCTCCCCTCAGCGTCCTCTTCTCCAGGCTGAACAGCTCCAGTTCCCTCAACTGCTCCTCATCACACTTGTGCTCTAGACCCCTCACCAGCTCTGTCACCTGCTATACACTCTCTCTAGTATTTCGGTGTCCTTCTTATGATGAGGGGCCCAAAACTGAACACAGTGTTCAAGGTGGGGCCTCACCAGCGCCGAGTACAGTGGCACAATCACTTCTCTAGTCCTGCTGGCCACACTATTCCTGATACAAGCCAGGATGCTGTTGGCCTTTTTGGCCACCTGGGCACTCTGCTGGCTCATGTTCAGCCGGCTGTCACCAACACCCCCAGCTCCCTCTATGCCAGGCACTTTCCAGCCACTCTTCCACGAGCCTGTAGCGCTGCCCGGGGTTGTTGTGACCCAAGTGCAGGACTCGGCACTTGGTCTTGTTGAACTTCCTACAATTGGCCTCAGCCCAATGAAAACCTGTTCTCTGAGGAGCTCGGACACTGTCCACTTCATCTCCTTACCCATTACAGGTCATTCAAATATCCAGTTAGCATTCTGTAACTCTAAGCATGTGTTTGAAACATGTTAGACAGAATACTACAGCACAACTGGGTCTTTTCATTCTGTTTATCGTCAGTCTTAGCAGCGTTTCACGGCAAGTACGGATATTAATCTTTCCCTGAGAGCTAACCGTAGCTCCTGTTGTAAGATCCAAGATAGGAAAGGATGCCCGGGTCCCTGTGAACAGTGCTGTACCTGCCAGTGTTCAGACATAACATTCTGTGATTTTAGCCATGCTAGAAAAGGTGCTACTTACCTGTTTTGCTCTCTGAATCTGGAGTTACAGACCCTCCCCATGACCATCTCTTCTGTCGTGTTTCCAGTCGCTGATTCCGTTCCAAGGTACGATTCATAACTGCTTCGTATCGCTCCTATCATCAAACAACACCTCTATGAAGCTGTATAGCTATAAAGCACATCTATGCCAGAAGACAAAATACAGATTTTTTTCCCCAATATAATTTAAAATGTTTTACCTATACTGCCTGATAACAAGCTTTTTTACAAAAACTATCATGCAAAGCATGTTAAGGGCAATTAATGGTTTCAAAACACTGCAGACATGATTAGGTTGAGCTAAAGCACAGATAATCTATTCTACTCTTTACTTAAAATAGCCACCAAACAGATTTCCTGTTCGGTAAACAGCACTACTTATTTTCTAAATAGAGATGAACCCCAAACTGAGCAAAAATAATTGTTTACCCTTAAAACTACTTATATACTGAAGTTATTTCTAAAAAGCGCTAAAAATTCTCCACTATAAAATACCAAGTATAGGGTTACTTGTATTTTCAGAGAACTATATGAACGCTGACCCAAGTCTTAACAGATACTGGCATTAATGGAGATAATGATGAAACCAGAAATAACAAGAAATGAAGGCAAAAAAGACCTATCAACTCCAGATCCTGACTTCTGACAGGACAAAGAGGACCAAAAGCAGCTGCTTCTTCCATCTCAAAGATTAGTAACTGTTAATGGGGGAACTTGAGCTCCTGTGCATAGAAATGAGCTGTAACCACACTAGACTGCTTCTTCTCCATAATCAGCCAGGTTTCCACGTGTCAACAACAGATTTCTCTTCTGGAATAGTCATATCCCCAGCGATCTTTTGAAGCAGTATTTACTGCTGATACATTGCAGTAAGATGCCAAGGGGACTCATTATCCAAACACTTCTCCCTCTTGAGGACGCAAGACTTTCACCTTCTTTCAACATCATTTCACAACACAAACCAAAAAAGCCGCAGTGTGTAACAGACAAAGTATACTTGGAAGAAAGGGAGGAAGGATTCTGTTCATTAAAAAAAGATGAAAGTTTTTGTTTGAAATACAAAGCTTAGCTTCCACTCTGTTAAAGAAACCTGAATGAGACTTTACCTAAGGTGCCAAAGTACCCAGACATTATGTAATCTGCAGATGGTATTTCCATGGAGGTATCTGCAGTGCGGTAATTCTTCAAAGTCATAGTAAAGGCATAGGTTTTGCTTTACAAACAACAGAAAATCAGTTATCAACTCAAGACATCAATATAATACGTTGCACAGCTGTACAGAATAACTGAGTAACTGTGAGCAGACCAGTAGCTCATCCTTAGCCATGGCTATGTCTTCAAGACTCTCTGAGGCAGAGAATAATTTCTTTTTCCACAGTATTTGCTATTGTGCTGCTTCTTTTACTTTATCTAAGGAAGGTGATTAACTAAATGAGACTTGGCTGAAATATCAAACAAGAATGTTGAAGACTGTTTTTATGCACTTCTTTCTACTAAATTTACAAGTGTAGGTGGTATCTTGCTGGCAAATCTTGCCCCAAAATAGCTGAGGTTCTTTAGAAGTGATTATTTTCTAATTTCAGAGTACAGAAGTCAAGATCCATGTTCACTTTCTGGTTGAAAGCAAGGTTTACAGGTCAAGTGCACACTATTTTCCCAACTGCTGGATTCTTCATGTATAACTATGTACATAGTCATCTTCCTCCAGGGACCAAGTAAAAGATGAGGTTAACACCAATCAAACACTCATTGGCTAATTCTTGTCTTCCTTGATTATTCATCCCAGTGGCCGCTTAAAACATATCGACCATCCTCAAAATTACGTGAATAAATGTACTATAGGCTTAGGGGCAACACTTCTTGAAGCATAAAGGATGCTTTTTGCTTAAAGTAGTTGCTTAAAGAGATGATGCTGCACTGCAGTCAAGGCCCACCCAGACATTTCTGCTTGCTCTTCAGCAATGTAAACTATTCCATGAAGTTCAAAGGGATTATCAATCTGAACACACCCAGAAGCCAATTACAGATGACCAAACACCAGTGTGGAATACTGTCAGCCATAAAGGGTAAAAAAAAGATGGCTAGAACAACATAACGATGGCTGGACCCCAGGGGAACAGCCAGCCAGGCTTACAGGCTCTTCACCAATGACCCACAGCAAGTTCTTAAAACTAGCTTACAAAAACACATGTGCACGTCATGTTTTTACTGCTGACACCCTGGAAAAGAACCCTTTCAGAACTTGCATCACATTTAATACACACTAGCAGATCTACTCTTCAAAGGGGATGATGTAACTTCATGTATTTTTTTCTACTCTCAGCTTCTATCAATCTTGCAACAAACTCCACAACTCAAGTACTGCTCTGCGGGTCCACAAGCAGTCAAAGCAAAGGCAAAGAGTCAAGTAAGAACAGTCAATACACAGCTCAAAGCAGCAAATAGCAACTACACAGATAACATTATCAGCTGCACAACATATAGTAACAAATTGCAATTTAGAAGAACTGAAAGGCCACAGTGGGGCTCCCAGGAACCAAGACACAGAATTAAGAAAAGTCTAAGCTCTGTCATCCGCACAGCTTCACAAACAGAATCTACAAAGATCACTGAAAGGAATAGAAAAATCTAGGAATACGGCATGAATTGGTTGCTCATGTGAAAAATAACCAGTGGCCAAACAGCAGCCACAGCTCCTGAAGTCCTGAGTGCCTCAGCTATAGCTAAAGCTACGCCTGGGATGGGGATGGAGGACCTGTGTCTATGTAGCCCACTGTACAGATATGGAAAATATTTTTATGTTCTAATACATTCACCACTTCCGTAACTTTCTATTTCACTGCAGAGCATGGTAATGTAGGAAAACAACATCAGGGTTTATTGAAAACACTAGAGCTTTGACGTGTAGTACCTTTTCTTCCTCTATTTTTTGTTTTCTCTTTTCTTCTACTGCCGCCCTCCGTTGTTCTTCTTTCTGCTTCTGTTCTTTTAGCTTTCTTTGCCTTTCTTCTAACTGCTTTTCATACTGGAGTTTTGCTTTTCTCTCCTTTTCAAGGATTTGCGTCTCTTTGGCAGCTGTAAAATTTTAAGAAAAAATAAAATCAAACTTAACTATACATTGATATTACAACACAACTTACAGGCAAAAGACTATCAAGCAAAATTATCACCACTCAAAGCTAAAACATCCAGCAAGATTAGATCGCAGTGCTGGATAACACTGTGTGTGACGACTGAGGTGTCTAATTCTGTCCCCAGGCTGGGCAGGAATTGGAACCTTTCCTGACTTCACTGTCAGGACAGGCATGTCAGGATATGCATAAACCTCATGCTAAGCATATGCTTTTCTTGGCATAATAATAGTGAAGTCTTTATAAGTAAGTTGTAAGTTGAGCATCAAAGAGCAGAATTTTCTATGTTGTGATTTTCATTTTTTTAAGAACAAGATACAATCAAAAGATTTAAAGCACTGAGTGACAAGATGGGAAAACCCCACTGTTACTGCATCCAAGTTCAAAATAGTTAAGTCACCAACCTCCACAACCTCCACCTAGGAACAGCTGGGTGCAGTTCAACAGGGAACTTCAAGTCCTGTGACTAAAAGCCACTGGATACACAGTGGAAGTATTTTCTGTGGCAGCGAACCAAGAGACCTGGTAGTTACACCAACAATGCACAGGCAGGATCCACATCTAAGGCCCCCAAAACACTTCTGAATTTATATACACCCTAGTACTATCCTCTCTCCATGTTAGGATAACACAATCATTCCTGTTGATTTGTGTCTTTGCTTTTATGTTAAGAAACAAACATAAACAAATATACAGGTCAGAGAGACAACACCCTCACAACTGGGAGACCAAGAGCCAGGAGTGCAGGGCCCACCGTGACCATCTCCTGCTGCACAGACACGCCAATTCCCCTCACAAACAGCATAAAGCTGGGCAAGAGTTTTATGCTCTTCTTTAGGTCTCAGATTCTTTGCTAAGATAGAGCGTATATTGCTGACACTTCAGTCCAGGAGTCATTTCAGCATGCTAGGAAACAATGGGAGCAGTGTTAAAGACAATCAAGCCATTCAACTACCTACATCATTTTTGGTTTTCTCTGAATCAGTGTTCCCCAAACCTCAGTCTTCAGGGCTATAAGGAAGCAGTTCTAAGCTAAAAGTTATCATTTCAGAAGGCTTTCAATAAGAAATTGTCTAAATTTGCTTGGTGGTCACTAACAAATAGAAGCTCAGAAGTGACATACAGTTTCAAGAAGCTAAAATTCTCAAATCTAATACTTCTGCATTCAGGTTCACAGATGGTCACTGACGCAAGACCAAGAGCAGACCTTGTTTCTTGTCCCTAGCCAAGATGAAAAAAGTGACTGAACAAGGAGTAAGAGAGTAAGTTATTCCTTTATCACAAACATTTTAGGAAATAGTATTTTAAATGAAACATGAAAATACCATGTTGCTTTTCCCGCTCTTCTCTGCGTTCCCTGGCCAGTCTTTGTCTTTCTTCTGTTCTTAGAGTGGAACCATCTATCACTGCCAAAAGAAAAATTGAAGACATGTAGTAGTCAGTTATTTTGAAGATTTAAATTTAAACAATAAAGATTTAAAGTCTTTACCATCAAAAGGATTATGGAACTTCCTGACATACACATACCACCTGCAGTCTATACGGAGATTACAGATGTCATCTGCAAACTTCACAGGAAGCCAAATACCCTCCTTTTTCCCCTTTTCATTTCCTCACAACAACCAATCCACTGCTTTTAATAGGTGCAGCAGAAAGCAGACACAAGACTAAGAGGCCAAATGTGTACAGTCTAAAGAAAACCTGAGCTGAAGCCAGATATGTAAGAACATACCCCTATTCCAAATTCAGCTCTGATCCTCATTCTTGTACATATTAATTCCTATGATCAAGAATTACAGGAACCTAGGAAAACTCAAATCTGAGAACAGATAGTTCGCCCACCATAACAAATTCAAAGTGCTGTAGGACAGATAGCTAATTTGCAGGCTAAGCAAAACCAAGACTGCTTAAGTCTCTTGAATTTCAGCAACAAGTGAACTGGTAACCTGACCAGAACAAACACAAAAAAACCCCAAAACCAAACCAAAACAACAACTGAAAAAAAAACCACAAACAAAAGCCCCAACATGTATCTTTGTTGTTATGACCCGCTGAAAAGACAGGTAACGTCATCAGCTGAATTCTGACCGAGTCAAGAGCAAAAGCCTGTCGTAAAATACACACCTTCAATGAATCTACAAACCATTTACCAAGTGCTTTATGCTCTGATGCCTCCTGAAGAGAGAGCATCACACTTATTTTTAAAAGATGTTTTATTCACTCCCTACTAACTCTCCCTTGTGAACCCAGTTCTTCATTAAGAACAATGACCACCAATTATACCTGGTTTAGTTGCTGTCTTTATATTTATTGAGGTCTGGACCACAACAGGGCTAACACCACTTTGGCTTCTTCTTTCTTCTGCTATGGCTTGGGCTGCAGCAACTGTGAGAAAGAATCATTCCATAGTAAGAACAGCTCTACAACCAAACCTCATGAAATAAATGTCTAAAATAAATACATAAAATTATATTTGAGGTTGCAGATCCTTATATTAAATAACTGATTTGGGACTGCTCAACTTGTCAACTTGTCAAATAAGCTTTCAGACCTGGCACAGCTGTTCTTTGTAAAAACAAGTTACAAACCCTTATGTTTAAAAATGTGTAGCAAAGGACTACAGAGTTTTTTTTTAAAAATCAAACTTTCAAAATAACTTTTCTAAGAAGAAAAACAATATTTAGTAAAATTATGAGTCTGACTTATACTTAATAAAATCTCCTTGCTACCACATGTATATTTGCAGGCTGAACACAAAAATGTAGTAGTTGGTTGACACTGTTAGAATCATATTCCAACGAGACTCAAACAGGGAAAGGTTTATGAAGATCTTTCATTATTTCATGACATGAAACAAAAAGGATAAGCTGCATAAAGTAAACCATTGAGGAATGCTTACAATGTATTTCTAAAACTGGATCCGCAAAAGTAAGCCTTAATTATAAATTAGACTCCAAAACAGTAATTTAAGTATTTGTGTAGAGATCCATTTACCTTACCTGAGTTTCACTAAGGTGAGCACAGTGAACTGCAGGGTGATGACTCCCAGTTAATCACACAGAAATTAAATGCCAGCAATATTAATTTCATTAAATAATGAAACTCATTAAGAAGTCAGGGAGGCTAATTTACTGTTTCACTTTCCATGGATTTTCGTTATGTTGGTATCAACTTTCGCTTTAATTCATCACCTTTGAGGGTGTGAAGGTGAAGCATTCCAGGGAAAGCAGGCAGGGCAACCTGACAGCATCATCGCACTGCCCTGCACAGCTTTGGGGTGTCCTCACAGTGGTGACACCTCGTCCTCACCTTGGCTGACACATACAGGGACATCAGCTTGGTTCTTACAGAAAACTTTGGGGGAAGCAAGAGAATACACATGCAACCATCCAAACACAAGAACGCAGAGGTCGACACCTGCTTTAAACAGAAAAGGCAATCCACTAAAGTAACGTGCTGTGATTTCAACCATAACATGAAGGATGATTGGTAGAATTTGGTGTTACGTTTAAAAAAAGATGACACAGCTTTGTCCATGAGCTCAGGCTTCCCTTTAATAGAGTAGTACAGAATGTAAAGGAGGAAGGAAGAGTCTCCCTCTTCTCCATCCATTGCCATGACAACTAGTTGTGTCATGGCAATAACCCTCCCTAAGGCTGTGCCCAAGAACAATCACCTCAAAGTGTTTAATCCCATGTGATGCCACTGATAAATGCAGATTACAATACTTATTCAGCAACTCTAAATTGTCACCCGCAGCTGTTGCCATGTCTTGAATTAATTTTTCATTGCAGCACCAAACAAAAGTCTTCCTGGGCTCCATCCCATACATCTCTGAGGCTCTTTTGGAACGAGTCAGAGAGCAGATATACGGCGACACGGTAAGATTAGCAATCGGCAAAGAGAACTGCTAAAAAAGGGCTCACTGTAACTCCACTATGCAGACCAGAAGTCAGTCAAAAAGCTGATTTCATACACTGTTGCATGTCACATGGGTGGGAATCTAGCCCAAAAATTCACAAAGTGGAGAACAACAGAATTATATATTCTCAACACAATTAGATGTGAAAACAGTGTAAGGAAAATCAGCCTACTGCAGGTTTTTCTGACAGTAAAAATATACAGCCAGGGCATTTCTATCCAATGACACCTTTGAAGATCACAAAGGCTGCAAGACCTTTCAAATAAGCTCTTTCAAATACTATTCAAAGTTGAGACACATACAAACCCAGTTGCATCTTTTCTTCAGTCTCCACCAGCAAGGGAGGAGGTCAGGAGGTGTCTGGGCAGCCTGACCCAGTTCGGCCCAGTCCAGCTGAAAATTGAGCCCAACAGAATAAATTCACCCTATACCTACACCAGGCTTAGTTAAGACCAACACAGGAATTTTGCTTCAACGCTCAGAAACTTTAAGCACACAAGTTTCTGTAACAACATTGCAGTAAGAAGCGAGATGCTATTTGAACAGGTACAATATTCATCTTATTTTACTTGCAGAAGTATTTTATCATTAGAAATCTCGCTGAACAAACCAGTCATAATGGATGTAGGCGATTATGCATAGAATTATTCATTTAAAAAATAAATAAACACTTGAATAATGTTCATGATTAGAAGGCACCCATTTAGAAAATGTGTCATATCTGCAAAGCAATTAGTCAGTTCATCTTAATTAATTATGGTTGCAATAAAATTACTTGAGGTTCTACAGAACAGGAAAGTGGGTTACAGAAACAGGACAGCTTGCAAAGGACAGAGAGGTGAAAACAGTCTAGAAATACTTAGCCAAAGGATTTTCTGTGTCAGGATTTTTTGGTACGTCAGTTAAAATATTTATGTTCACTGCTTCAATGCTTCACTATTTGCATAGAAACAACACGCTTACAAATTGGAAAGTAGCAGATTTAAAGGCACTAGGAACGCACCTTTGTGTTACACATAAGCAATCCATTTAACTAGCAGAAAGGGAGAATTAAAGGTGAGCTGAGGACCTGAATAAAAGATCGTTAAAAGGGGAACAGCCATCACATTACGTATGTCCCCAAGATGCATGAGCTCAACTTCACCAAGTCTCAGGTCCACAGGCAGGTTTTACAGCCCTTGTCAATTTTACGGTAAATTTATAATAAGAAACTGTGATTTTGAAAATCCACATTCTACTACAGTAAAAGAAAATGAATTGGATACTGTTGTACTCTGCGACCTCTAAAAAAATAGATACAATGATGGAAGAAATCTTAATTGTTAATACATTTAAATATTCTTAGGCGTATTTAGCCTAGTTTTCCACAATGAATGCAGCAGTCTGCTATGAAGCAAAGCTCCACTAAAAAGAATTTTCCCCCAAATCTAACTATCTCTGTAAAATAAGCTTGATACTTCTGTAATTAATCAGAATACCCCAGAATGGGAACCGGCTAACAACATTTCACTACAACCTGTGTCATGTGCCACATTACTGGGGGTGCCTTCATGGACATATGCAGCAAACTTCCTGGAGAAGAAAAATTCTCTCAAAAGCAAATTAAATCCCATTTCTATCCTGAGCTTCCCCTCCCACTGTAGTCAGTAAAGGCTTTCACAATCATAATTGTGATCAGCATAATGGGTGTGCTTATTTACAGTAGTTTACTTTAGCTAAAATTAATAAAAGTACAAACCGTGCTTGTGGCCAGTAATAATATTTGCATTCATGCATAATAAAATAAGGCTATTTGGAACACAAAATGGTTAGATAATTTGCAAAGCAGTTTTCCCTCTGCATCCTCATCATGGGTTAGCACTATGTGTCTGGCCAAGCGTGTCGTGGATAAAGCAAACCAACAGAAGCACCAGGAACTGGCTGCTACAGGAGGCAACGTGCCGGGTGAAGCCGATGTCACAGTCACGGTCACGCCGACCACGCAGGTGCGGTGGCGCCTCCCTCGCGCGGGGCATGACGGCGCTTCCCTCCGCCGATCAGGTTTCCTACGTGCCCTGAAGAGACCGGTGCTAAAAATAACACTTTATTCCTATTTCAATCTGAGTTAATACCCTTGGCCTTTGCCAAGGCTGTCAAAGGACCCACACAGTTGCTGTTCTTGGTAAAACCTTGTTAGGGACTGAACCGGCTCCATCTCTTTACCTCGCAAGGTTCAGGGCTTCCATCCCATTGCCTCTCCCACTATCTTTCACCCTTCCCATCAAGAACCAGAAAACAGAGCAGAAAGTGCTGACTTATACAGCAATCCTTCTGGTTCTTCTGATTTAATGACTCAATACACAAAGCAAACAAACGAAAAAAATCCCAGACTAAGCCTTTGAAAGGAAGGTTAGGAGGTCTCCTGAAAGTTAAGCACTTTATGTATTCATATAAGCTTAAAGCAGGTAACAAGAAGCCAATAAACAACATACAAAATGAGTTTGAACTTCCCAGCAAATATCTCTATTTTTATAGCAAACTGTGTCATATCTGCAAAATGCCATTTTTGTTTGTCTTGCTCTACTACAGGCAGCTGTTTGTCTAGCAGACAGTCATCATTTCAGTAACGCTGCCATGATCCTTTTCCTTTTAATAATTTTTGTACGTGCTTTCAGGAAAGCTGGAGGAAGTCAGCATTCAAGTTCGAGATTTCTGCGCAGCCTTTTAAGCTGATTTCCACTCACTAATTAACACAGGTTAAGACAAACGGATGCAAGATCATATGTTAGATGCTTTAAAAATCAGGTACTGGTTTTACACCACTACTTCTTGTTTAAAGGACACCAGAAGAAGGACGCACCCTCACATAAACAGGCGGACAACACATTCTGATGATGACCACAGAAGCCCTCTCTGTATGCATTCCTCTTTTCCCCGCTTTCCCCCTTCTTTCTGTCTCTCCCCGTTGATCCTCACGTCCCATCTCTGGGCTGCAAGGACTGACAGCTCCACAACCAAACACACCAGCCTCTCAGTAGGCACCTCCTGACGGACCAGCTGGAAGGCAGATGGTTCTCCTGTTGTGTCTGGGCAGCCACCAGATGGGAAGCACACAGATCTCCAGAAATCAGTACACGCCGTCTCTCAGCTTCAGCCGGCCAGAAGGCCTTCCTGGTGTCTTATCCTTATTCCAGACTCTTTACACACTTTCATTCTATACTTATTTCCTGCACAGAATACCTATTTTATCACCTTTTTGTGCTTTCCTCCCCTTAAATCCATTTCTGCAGCTAGTTCTCTACAACAATCAGGTTTCCTTCCCAATGTTCAAGGCAGTTTAGGACAATTTCTTCAGTTCATCACAAGTATCGATCCCACTGGAAAACTGCTTGACACAAGCATTCCTTTGTATGTGCATGAATTAGCAGCTCCCCAAGTAAGTATTTGAGGCATGTTTTAATGTAAGTTTTTACTTATCCTTAAACATCCATACTCAGACTAAGAGCTGGAAACATTAAAAAAAAATCGCATCATTAACAAAACACTACTTATTTCTTACAAGGAAACCTACAAAGATACGGCTGAAGCAATCTCAAAGGCATGTTAGCGTATTTGTTCAGCCTTGGGCACACTCAGGCAGGTTGCTGGTTAATTTGTGGGTTGATGTCTGCACACTTTTCCCTAGGGGAAGCACACAATCTAAACCAAACTTGAATGTAATACAAGCAAAGACCAAGGAGCCAAAATTTGTCCTTAAAAGAACTGGCAGCCACTTCCAAAAACTTTCCACAGTCAGGCACGCTCTAACATTGTCCAATAGCCACAGCAGGTGGGTACCATCCTGAGTCTGAACACCAGTGATATGTACTGTGAATGTATCTCATATGGAGGTTTTACTCATTCCTGCTGTCACTTGTATTTTCTTATCTTAACCCTGCTCACACTGCTCGTCCAAGAGTTATGCTTCTCTCTACTTCATGGGAAAAGCAACTGACAGCACAACGCCTAAAGAGGAAGAAGAGATGTCACCAACTCTTGCAAAAGCCATCATAAGGTGGGTAAGAAGCACTGTGTACCGTGTACACAGGGCTGACAAGTTAAATCCACCCCCTTCTCTGGAAAACACACCTGGCTTCGCAATATGGGGCTCTGTATTCGTAAGGTATGTTATTGTTCACCACCTGAAAGAGATGGAACTGAACCACAGCAGATAGTCTGCTCTCATTCCCTGGCTTTCTGCTGCCTTGACTTTCGCCTTTGCTGCTCTCTCCTTCACCTTCCCAAAGGCATGTGAAAAGACTGCATTCTGCATGATCCACTTGTCACCCTTTTTTTCTTAAACACAATCTTTCACCAATCTCTTTTGATATGACACCATGATTTGTACAAAAAGGTCCTCCAAAGGGGACACTTCTCCAGATCCCACATTCCCAACTCTCTGCAAGCTTTAATGTAACTCGGATCATTTCCCTGCTCTGCCTGGCATTAGTTATTAATCTGTTTATTGCGTTGTGCTTACCAAGCTTATCTGCACAATGACCTTTCTTTGGAGCTGATACTTCCTACATAAAGGAAATACGAGCCTTGCCTTGCAGTCCCAAGCAAACAGCCACACGTTGCTGTTGTTTCTCTGCTGTATAGAAACACAGTCTGAGTAAGACACAGCCAAAGGGAAGCCAGAGGTTTGGAAAGCTTGGAACACTCATTATGTTTCTCAGTGAAAGAGCAAGGCACTAAGGTATTCGTACTCTCTGTAAAATTCTCCACCAGAAGACATTAAAGCTGCATTTTAGATGGAAAGAAGATATTTCTGCACAAAGTTTCTGCGGGTTGGCAACTACAAACTCTTCTCACCAACTGCAAAACAGACAGAAATTGCTTTCATCCACCTTGAGGGATTTATTCTAAAGATATATTAGACACTGACTGCAATGCTGATGCAATAAACCATGACGAAAAGTCACTTGTGAACCTTCCCAAGCGTAACAGAAATCAGTATTTACCTGCTTCTGCATAGTGGAAATTCCAAAATATTCTTACACACTGGACTAAAATGAAAGCAGTTGATAATAAATATGCCCTTACACCATTTCAAGTGGATTCACTGTGAAATGTAGCAGTTGCGTGACACAACATATATAGGTGTATACAGATTAAACACTCCAAAATTGACAAAATTAGAAACAGTTTTTACAGCTACAGCACCAAAAAGGCAAAATGGTGGAGTTTTAAATACAGAGTGGAAGATTATTAGTCCCCACTCTGCTGTACAGATCATTTTCTTTCTTTACGAACACTTTCCAGTGCCTCAGGCTCCCGAAGAACATTAGGAAAAAATGTAACGTGTTTTGTCCCTCACATTGGGCTGGATTAACAGATGTTAGCGCAGTCCCACTTCCAACCTACTCTGAGCAGTTTAGTTCCTACTGTAATTCCAGCTCAAGCATCAGCAAAAGTCAGACAGATAGAAATCAGCTACCTCTGCTTTACTCCAGCTCTGGGGCCACCCTTAAGCTGACTCCTGCTCACAATCCTGCACGGCCACTGCGAAAATAACTTCAAGACAACTCCTGCTCTCTTCTCCTCTTTCACATCTGTTTTCCCCATTGTATGATTTCTTTGTTTCATATCGCACTGTTCCTAACACTGGAAATCAGCAAACTTCTTTCCCCCTTTCCTGAGCAGCCTGCTTTCTTTTGCTTGCTGAAGCATGTTCTTGAAAATGCTTTTGTCCCCTTCTTTGCAGGCTGGCTATTGTTTAATACACTCGGCCCAAACAATGCCAGCAAAGAACGCAGCCTAGCACTGCAAGTCACAACTAACTTGAGACAAACCCTGTGAAAACAGCATTTTGAGCTTTCTTTAGATAGAAGAATAATAGCTCCTTCACATGATAGCAGTGAAAACTACTGCTTTTGCCTTTTACACTTGATGAATTTCTTACGGCAGCTCCAGAGCTCATTCAAACACTGTCTCTGCTTCAGAAGAGGAAGGAATGTGTTGGCATTTACCCCTTGAGACCAGCCTCCAGACTCAAATCAGTCAATACCGCCATGCACCAGAACAGTGCTGTAAGACACTAGCAGGTCCACAGAGTGTTTAATGTAGCAAACTGACTGCTAGAGCAGAACACAACGGTACGAAATGTAAAAGGAATGAAACTGCAGGTTTTCTTAACCTAACTAATTAAAAAATGAAAGTTCTGAGGCATTCAATTGCAAGTCATGTAAGACCCCAGCAAAGTAATCATGAATCAGTCCGTGCCCTGAAGTGCTTAAAGAATGGGTAAGAGAAAAATGACAATCGCGTGTGAAAACTCAAGCAGGATAAATGGGCAAAAGAAGCAAATAGACAATGTTTTTGCTTAATTCAATATGTATTGGCAGAAAAGTCTTTCAGAAAAAATGTGAAAGTGAGTAAGATGACACTTGCTGAGCTGGTCTGGAGATGACTGTCCTTGGTTTTGAATGTCCAGAACACAACTTATGTATCACTGATGAACACTGTGCTGCAAAATTACCTTCCTTTAAGAAATTCTCTTGCCAAAACTACACAGAGCATAAACTTTCATTTTAACAGAATACATTTATTTAAGTATAAAGATCTCTACAGGACTTCTATATTATTGTGTCTAATCATTCTTGGACTTGGGTGAGGAATTTTAACACTTGGAAGCTCTAAAACACTTGCCCAGAGAAGGCAATTCACAGGCTACTACAGTATCTTTGCTCCCTCCTGAGATTCAGGTCAGTGCATTTAAACAGATGGTGTCTGTAAATTAAGAGCCAATTAAGTACTCATAAACCTGTATTTTAAAAGTTCTCTATGAATTATGAAGGTAAAAAACACTATGAAGAAAGACAGAAGCATTCTGAGCACGGCTAGTGGTAACTGTTTTCCTCAAAGGCAACTTCAGCTGTGGATCCTTCACCGAGAAAGCACAAATTCAAAACTGACTGAAAAATGAAAATCATTGAGAAGAAAACAAATGCAAAGTGGATTTCCGCACACTGTGACCACCACCGGCACACAGGGCGGGCGGCTGAGTGTTGCGCAGGGTACCTGAGGCTGCTCTGCCAAACACAAACATCTGGAGCAACATCTGGTTTTTCTTCCCTGAATCCCTCACTCCAAACAAGTTAATCACCAGCATCTACAACATTTTTAATTATTGGACAGGAACGTGCAAATACATTGAAAGCATATAATCAATTAGGAATTACCTGGTTGCAAGCTGCATAACTGGAAGCTAAATGGTGCTAACTTATTTGTGGCAGGAACTTGAAATCCCCTGTTTGTTTTTGAAGTATCACTTATCATCTGATAAATCATATTGAGAGAAGTAATTAAAATTGCATGCTCAGAATTGTATGTATCAGGGTATCCTTTCACAACAGGACTGCAAGCACCTCCAGTTATTGAATCAAGTTTAGAGACAGCAGCATTTAATACCCCTATGATTATGACTAACCCAGAGTATTTCTTCCATTTATCTCATAGTAACCCAGTGCTTTTCTTCTTAGCTCGCTTATCACTTTCAAAACCTGAGAATAATAGCATATCATTACTTTAAATATTCCTATCCGCTTTCTTTTTGAAAAGCACAAGTGTATAAAGAAGCAGCAGTTCTTATTCTGGTCACATTTGGAGGCTGTGCACACTGGGACAGCACAAGCCACAATATCTGGGCTCTCACCATTAGAGCTGTGATCCTTGCAAGTCCTTATTTGTGTCATACTTCCATCTGAACTGAAGCATGGAATCCAAATTTACCTTTTGTAATTTTAACACGAGGACATATGTAGAGAATGGAACAATCTGTATACAAAGCTTCCAAAACATGCTGTATATGCATACAGTTTTGATATTTTTTTTGTTACAGCTAGGAGAATATATTTCTTGAATACATTTGGAGAAAGCTCAATAATTCAGTTTTAAATTAGAAAAAAACCTTTTTTATAAATCACATACAACTGGAAGTATTCTTAAAAAAGTTAAGCGCCTAATAAACAGCATACATCTTTATGAATCACCATGAAATTATCCCTACTCCGTACTATTGCATTTCCACAAACAAGAAGAAAATGAAATTAGGGCTCATAGCCGTTACAATTACATTAAGTACTCAGCCCAGCTTGGAATGTTCTCTCTCTGCACTGGGAACTACATGAAATCCAATTTCTGTGCAGTTCTTTGCATTTATCACCTCGGCACTCTGTAAAGCAGTGTCAATGCTATTTCCACACAGAGAAAACAGAATCACAGAAAAACCTTAAAGATTTTCTCCAAAGTTATCAGGGGTTTGACAAAACAAGAAACTGAAGCCAGATCTAGCAAACAGCAGCTGAATGCCCGGGTCACTGGGCCACCTTTGCTGCACAGATAGAACGTGCGTGAGTGATTTGTACAAATACCACCAGGACAGACAACAATCAAACACTGAAGATGCTTTTGCTGTAACACCCCCATGCTGTCAGAAACCTGGCAAAGGTTTCCTTGTGTTACTGCTTCCCAGAGAAGTTCTGAAGCCCACCTGGGCTCACAACCACTTTGTAAATCCCTAAGGTTTTTAAGGATCCAAATTCAAAAGTCAAATATTTCTCCCAGCAAGCAATTCTGACACAGAGCTCACTGGCTGTCCAGCTGACAGATGCTTCTGGATTCCAAATCTTTTTCTCTAGTCGGAGTCCCACAGCAGAAGCTGGTGAGCACTGTCACCAAGACTGCCAAGGGGTTCTCTAACGCTTCCATAGGTGTTGGTACGAACCTGTGTTTTTAAGTTACGTTTTATAGCTACTACCTAGAGACCAGATAAATCTGCACATGCTCCTTGGTACTTGCTTGAGTGCTGAAGTTTCACTATTAGTTATCCATCCAGCCTCCTTTTCACGCCAATTCTGTGTGTTCTTGTTTGGTAAAGAAGTTACCAGGAACTGTGCTCCAGGCAAGACAGACAAAGCCAGACAGTGTCACTTACACAGGGAGGAACAACTGATTAGACACAGTGAAGCTGTTATTTTATTAGACAACTTCTGACAAAATTTGGCCTGGCCACACAGGTCATGGGAATTACGCCTGCAACTAGATTTGTTGGAAAGGACACTTCATTTTTGTCCCATGTCCTGAGACAGGTTTCCTAAAAGATCCTCTAGATCTTGGAAAGGAAAATATACATACATCATTTTAATATACTGTTTTAAACAACCATCACAGCAGTGATTCAATAAGTTAGTGGAAATCCTAGCAACAATGAAGTCAAGCTCTGGCAAAAGCAAATACACAATCTCTACCACAGATACTACAAAAGATAGGAGATTTTAGTATTGCCGTGAAAATGAAGATAAAATAACAAATGTAGGCTACAACAGCTTAAATTATATATATATTTATGCTGATTATCCATACCGCTCAAGAAAAACCTCACTTACTGCGTAAACCACAAGTAACTGTCTATGCTCCTCTTCTCAAATCTTAACAAGCTCAGCACTGCTTATGGTATTAGGAGCAAAAAAATTCCTCTTTATCCCTGAGGGATGACAGCAGCAAGCACAGATCCCAAGAATGGAGTAAAAAACTGGCATTTATGCACTGCTGTGTTACAATGTACAATCACAATTAATTTCTAATGTGAAATAACGTTCATGCATCACAGATAAACGTGTTAACTAGCTTCTAATTGTAGTAGCAAGTTCTGCTTTTGTTGTCCACCCAAAGGAAGTGAGATTGGACAGGTGTAAGAGCAGATTATTGCAAAGGAATCGTAGAACTGACACAGCTGGCATGATTTTGCCTGCAGAATCTTAATGATGATCCCCAAAGAAAGAGAAACACCTTTTCCTTACCTCAATACTAGCTTGAACTGGCAAGAAAACTCCCTCTAAACGTATCACAATGGTACAAAAGTTAGCAACAAGCAGCACCATGGAATTCTACACTTTCAAGGCCTAAAATAATTAACAATGACCAACCAGCCATAGATCAAACCAGTATCAAGAGGCTGGTAACACAGGGCAGAATCCAACAGTGTCTTGAATAAGGACCCACAAAAGGCATCTATACAAAAGGGATATATACCTCCTAGCTGGACTATCAGAAGGAGCTGTGGTTTCTCAGCAAGATGCCACCCATTTATATTTATTGGCCTCAAATGTGTGGTTCCCAACCACAAGTTCATTGGCAAAGGGCTGGAGGTACTCACAGCACTGTATTTATTTTTTATAGATGGTTGCTGTCAATTGATGAAGATGGCAAAGCACACAACTGCCCAAAAACCAGCAGAAACTGGTGCAAGTTTTCTAGTTAGCGAGTACTCTGGAACTGAGAAGCTCCCCATGCAGCCAGCTGGGCTTAGAAAGGCAGAAAGTTACATCCCTTTCCAAACCTGCCAGACGGTAACTTGGGACCAAAACAGGTTCCTCCTCCTTGTCTGTTTTTTTCTCTACATCTTCTCCAAACAGCTGCGGTATCAGACTTGGTTGCTGCTCAGGACTTCTCCAAACATCAGCAAATACACTGGCAATTATCTTGCAAATTCCACTGTTAACCACTGGCTTGCAAGGATGATTTCTAAACATCATTTGCTTTCCCCAGGGAGCGAGGGAGTGCTGCTGACAAGAAGTCAGGAGCAGAACCGCAGCGGCCTGTGCACTCACAGGCAGTATTGCTTAAATTCTCATTAGCAACGAGCTCATCTTCTAGCACGTAACTGCTAAAAATGCATTCTATGTAAACTGAAGTTTAGATTCTGGTTCAGTGACTTCTACCCCCCCCCAGGGAAAAAAAAATTCAAGGTCTAGCCTTTCCAGGATGTAATAAGGGTTTTGTTTGGTTTTGTTTTTTTAACATGATGTGCACATTGGAACATGTGCAGATCTAAAGAGAGACGGAGCTACCTGCTTCAAGGAACATTCCACCTTGGCTTTGGGACTCAATCTAGGTCATGACAGCTGTCAGCAAACATGAGTTCCCTCTGATTTAGAAAAACTTCGGAACCACATTTTAAAGCATCCAGCACACAAAAGAAAATTCAGCAGTTCTAGCAGCGAGGAGGAGGATCAAATAGACATGGTCTGTGCAGGTGAGAAGCATTATCTTTTGTCAGATCGTTATCCTTCTGGAGCACTAGATTGTCTTAATTTTGAAAGAGAAATAAAAAGTAATTAAGTAATGTTTCTGACACACTACACACCGAAGAAGAAGACTGCCAGATGGGAGTTGTGCATTCAGGACCTTTTTGCCAGCACCCTTCTTTATGTAATTACACAGGTACATTTAAAACAATCAAGCGAGAGGCTGTCAGAGTAGTTTTTGTACATAGTCCAAGTTAGTTAGTTTAGATTAAAACACGTTTTTCTTTGCTTATTGTTTTTTTCAGTCTGGGATAAGAAAATATTTACCTTTTCTAATGGCTCACCTACAAAGCTACGTGTGGAGATGCGCCATGGATTTATGCTTGGAACACACATCATGCATGCACATTTCACAGCATGATATTATTAAGGACCTTCAGTATAAACAGGCACATAAGAACACCCGAGGACTAAATCAAAGGAGAGTTTCTTTAGCCCTCTTAAGACATCAGTAAAAAAAAATCAAGGCATTATTAAATCTTTGATTAAGAATCAAGGCCACTGCCTCTGCCTTCTGCACTCGGGGCGGTCACCAGACCCATGGCGGGGACGAGCCATCCGCAATAGCTGCCAGCACCAGAGAAACCGAGAAGTTCAGCCCGTCACGAAGTGGTGAAAAATGTGCGATCCGTGCAACCGAGCCCTCCTGCAGCCGCCCTGCTGCTGGCTACGAGCTGCGAGAGGTCCCGAGTCAGCAACCAACGCCTCGGGGGGCGGGCGGGACGCCCCGCAGCCCCACAGTCCCGCCCGGGCCGGGCAGCGCGGGAGGCGGGAGCGGCGCCTCTCCCTCCGCCGGACACAAAGCCCAGCGGCCTGCGGCGGCCGCGCACCCGCTGCCCCTTCCCCCGCCCCGGGAAAGCGGCCGGCCGCGCTGCGGGGCGGAAGGCGAGCGGGGGGCGGCACCGGGCCCCACCGGTGCCCTTGGGCCGCCGGAGCACGGGGGTCTCCAGACCGGGACAAACCCCCTCACCCCCATTTTCCTCCCGGCCCGGGGCCGCGCCGCCGGCTCTCACCCATCTGCTCCCGCAGCCCCTTCAAGGAGGAGGAGGAGGAAGAGCAGGAGGGGGGGGCCGCGCCGCCGCCGCCCTCCGCCATCTTCAGCGCCGGGACGCGCGACTGCCGGCCGGGCAGGAGGGGACGCGGGAGCGCAGTGCGCAGGCTCCGCACCGCCCGGCAGCGCCGCCGCGGGGGAGGGCAGGGCAGGGCAGCGCCGGCCGCCGGCGCCGGCCCCTCGCAGAGCCCGGGCAGCCCGGCCGCTCGCCGGGGCCGGTCAGAGCGGGGCCGGGCGGGGCTTGTCGTGCCGGGGCGTAGCGAGGCCCGGGGCTGCCCCCTCTGCGGCGGAGCTCGGGCGGCGGTGGCGCGAAAGGCGCTTTCTCCCGCTTTCCTGTGTCGGCCGCCTGGGGCGGCGGGTGCTGAGCCCCCGCGGGAGGGAGCGGCGAAGCCGTTGGAAACGGCCGCTCCGCGGGAGCCGGCGTGGGCCTGGGGACCACAGCACCCCGGCCCCTCAGAGCAGGGACAGTGCCAGGGTGCGAGCGGGGCTGTGCCGGCTCAGCGACCCCACGGGACCGTGGTTTGGTCGTAACTGCGAGCGTTGCCCCGCCATTGACGATGATGATGGGGAGCCTGCTGATGGGGAGCTCTCAAAGAGAGAATAATAGAATTATTTCATTTGGAAGAGACCCTCAGGATCATCGAGTCCAACCATAACCCATCTCCGGCACTAAACCATATCCATAAGAACCTCGTCTAAATGCCTTTTAAACCCCTCCAGGGATGGTGACTCCACCACTGCCCTGGGCAGCCTGTTCCAATGCCCAACAGCCCTTACCAGGACGAATTTTTTCCCAATATCTAATGTAAACCCCACCTGGCACAACTGGAGGCCATTTCTTCTTGCTCTGTCACTTGTTACTTGGGAGAAGAGACCAACACCCCCCATGCTACAACCTCCTTTCAGGCAGTTGCAGACAGTGATAAGGTCTCCCCTCAGCCTCCTGTTCTCCAGGCTGAAGGGCTCCAGGTCCCTCAACTGCTCTTCATCACACTCGTGCTCCAGACCCCCCACCAGCTTCGTTGCCTCCTCTGCACTCTCAGATAATTCACTCGGCTTGAGTGGCCGTGGCTGGAAGGTGAAGCACATCCTGGGATGTATCACTCCTAAAAAAACTCAGGTTCACTGGATTCAAAGGAAAACAACCACAAATGTACGAGTTGGGTTGCACCCACTGCGTGACTTAGTGCTCACTGGCTTGTGACAGGGCTGGGGGTTAAGTCCTGTGTTTCAAGTACCACTGCTTTTGAACGTGTTTCCAAAGAAGAGTGGGGTAGGTATGAGGTGGTCCTGCCAGAAAAAAGGTTACTCCAGCCCCATGGAATGAATTCCCAGATATTACTGCTCTATGTGAATTTGACTTTGTCATCTCATTGTTATTTTGCTGCCTAGTTCATTATAAATGAATTCTGGAATAGTCTCTTCAATTTGCCGCTGGGTTTATGCTCTGGGAAGAGCGAGAATGAAACAGCATGTGTGGCTGTATTAAAGAGTAGACTCTTTGAGCCTTGTGCAGAAGACTCCCTTTAAAATAATAAATGTAAAGTTTACCTGTCAGTGGGCCAAAGAATTATCCCCATAAATGGGAAGAATGCAGAAAAAGTAGCAGTAAGATCTTGTAGTATCTCAAGAAAGCAAACAGGAACTGTGGAAAAATTCAGAGCAGGGCTCCATTTCGACTTGAATATTTGGACCACAGACTTGCCCTGTTCTTTGTTTCTCGTTTGTTATATTGGCTTTCTCCCCTTTAGCATGTGTGTACAGAGAATCTTTTGTCGTGTTTCCTCTCAGTGTTAATAGAATGCCAATTATTATTGTTACTTAAAACAAAAGGGCAGCTAAAGGGGAAAAAGCCCTACACATTTGGTGCCAAATTTCCCAGGTTTGTGTTTACAGTACATAGTAATAATACGTTGCATTTACATAGCGATTGCTATTTAGTGATCTCAATGTGCTTTATACACGTGCTGAAATTAAAATTCACCGTTCCACGGAGAGACATTCAGATGTGCTTTCCTCATTGCACAGGTGGGAGAACTGATCACCGAAATCAGAGCCTCTACCTCATCAACAAAGCAGCACAGCAAAAAAAAACCCCCAAACCAAACCAAACCAATAACAACAAAAGAAAAAAAACCCAAACAAACAAAACCCACAAAAAAAACAGCCCAGATTTCCGGACTCCTTGTTCTGTATCCATGTCTTTTTCCATCTTCCTTTCATCAGCAGCTATCGTAAAGTACAATAGTTGTGGTACCAAAAAAATGGTCAGAATTCCTGATAGAATGTAATTTTTGTGGTTTTGGAAGCTCCATAAATAATGTGTTTTTGTGAGGCTGTACTTCCCATATATGTAAAAATAAAGTGCTTATGAATGTTTGGGGTGCCTTTGAATTTTGATTAGGTTACATATATGTACCTTAACTTACAGAATTTCTTCAACACACTGTGCATTAAAAGGAGTCAGTGTCTGTTTATCATTTTTTTCCTCTGAGAAAAATGAGACAATTGGTATGGGAGGAATCGCTCTGCTGAAGGGAACATTTACAAATGGAATTGTGAGATAAAATGCATTTTCAAATGAGATGGTATTCTCTGTTCTTTCCATTTCAACAGACACATATGCAAGTGGCCACAGTGCTTGCAATTTAACAGGCCTGATATTCTGCACATGCAAAGCTTCAGAGTAGAAGGTATAAATTACACGAAGGGAAATAACCGTGTGTTGCACACTCAGTATATTTGTGGTGGAACAGTGGAGGCTGTAAACTTAAAAAGGCAAAGCACATACAAATTCATGAGAGATAAAAGGACTCTTGAGGTGGAAGTGGGGCATTGTCCCCTCCCCACATACATACTGCTCGATATGCATAGCTTTTATCATTAGGCACACAGGAACACTAGCTGAGAAAACAGAACACATGGAAAATGTGTTATAATATCTTTTTCTCTGATGAGCAGTTTAGGAATGTTTGAGCTAACGTTTCAGCAGTTGTAGCTGTAACTTCCACCTTATCTCCTGTTTAACCCTGTTTCACAGATTTGCAGTTCAGTCGTGCAATTACTGCTGATGCATTTTTAGTAGAACTTCATTAAAATTTTGACCTCGTGTGGCTTCAGCAGCACTGGCAATCATCTTTCAGTTTTGCAGCATTTGCAGGTTTGGTTGCAGTAGCTGATGAATTCTAATCCTTTAAAGGCTGTCCTTGTTTCCATTGTCCCTGTGGAAAAGGGAATAATTTAATTTTACAGTCATTTCTTCTGTCCTTTTAGTTTTCATGTGATAGTACCTGACTAATCTTTCAAAAACATTTCAGGCCAAATCACTGATGGGTGCATATTGGCATTAGGAGATGAAAATCAATTGAGCCCTGGCACCGTGTGCAATTTGAGATTCCAGGATTTTTATGTTACCTATTTCAGTTTAAGAAATACCAAACTTAGTCAAAATAATAGTAGCTGAAATTAGGCAGTAGAAGCTTGCACATGTGGTGATGTAGACACACACACACAAAAACTAGCTCAGAAAATACTTAAGCCTTTGGTAGATCTGGGGAGGGTATTAGAAGAAGCAGCATCCACCTATTAATCTATTTCTTACCCTGTTTCCCGAAGTATCCAGCGTTACACAGTACTAGATGTTGTGCTTGACTGGACTGAGTCTGAAATCTGCTGTAACAGTTTTTATATTCTACTTCAAAAAAACAGCCCCCAGACCTTAGTCGCTTTGATCATTGAAGTATCTAATAGTAAAATGTTCATTTGTACTCAACTTCATTTATAAAGGTGTCTCGCTGAGTAAAAGCTAAAACAAGACACCAGGGAAATTAGATGTATATGGATATTTATATCCCTGCATAGGATTTTGAAAAATTGTGAAAAAGTATTTCAAGATGTTCTAAATCCAAAAACGTAAGGCATATATTGTGACAGATTATAGTGGGTTTCCTGTGGTGAATGTAACTGCCATGGCCTAGGGAAAGAAAATGAAAATTACTGTAGCCATCCAACCTTCATTCCAAATGGCCTCTAACTGCACATTTTTGTTTATTGCTCTCCCGCTGGGACAAGTACCTGCAACAATCTGTGTTACTAATACATCTATATTTTAAGGACCTCATTTCTCTGTCTTGGCTCAAGTGAATAATTCCTTAGATGTAAAGTTATCAGACAATGTTGCTTAATAAAAAAGATACAGAATCAAGCCTTTAGTTTGTCCTTGGTCCAGTACGTGTATTAGTTAGCTGGATGACGAAAGGGAAAGCATGCCCGTAACATTTGTATGCACTGCTGATATGTTGGGGTACAATCTTATAATACAAAATGATCTTGAAAATTTGAAATACAGTCCAGGAGAAAATGAGGAGAAATAGGGACTGATGCAAGTTAAAACATTTAGACAGGAATAATTAATTGCAGAAAGACAAGACAGAGAACAGCTTGCTAAGCAGCAGAGAGAGCAAAAAATATTGGGGATGTCACAAGATGAGCATGAGTCAACAGTATATTGTGAAAAGGGTATTGTGAAAAGGGAAGTGCCCTGCACGAGAGGCCAGACAGAAGGACCCTGGACAGACGGAAGGACCCTGGACAGACGGCAGTCCTCCCCACAGCCCAGCAGTGGGACGGCACCAGCAGCGTGGGCCACTGTGCTAGAAGCTAACAAAAATAAGAAGAAGATGAATGATGGAAGTTAAAGAATTGGAATTTATTTTTTTAGCCTAAAGAAGAGGCAAATGAAGGGTGATAATCTGCTTTCTTTGAAGCAGACAGAGTAAAAGAAAACAGACTTGATTTTAATCAGGGAGGCAGGTGTGATCAGAGGGCAGGAGCAGGTTCTGCCTGAGCTCTGTCCCAGCTCTGTGTTCCTGTGACTCTACAACTCCTCTTTGTGGGTTTTAGGACTACCGGCTAGAAAAAGTATTCAATGTGAGGGCTGCAAAACTGCCTTTTAAATTTAGATGTAGCATACTAAGCAGTGACAAAAGATAAAAGAGTTCAAGGGAGGGCACCGCGATCATGGGGCTACCTTGGGTACCTGGCAGAAAAGGTTTGATGCTTCAGTGCATGACATGGGTTCTGTATCTCAGATCATCCTTTGCTGTGTGACGGTTCTGTAAGGACAGGAGACCAGTGTACATAGAAAAGAATAACATGAGAGAGAACTTGTAATACATGTGGAAACAGGCTCAGTCCTTTCCTGTCTGTAATCCTCTGCATGCCCACTAGTTCTGAGTTCATAGAATAACACCTATGTGTTGCTTTAGCATACGTATTCCCCATGAAATACAAATTTTAGTTATTACTGTGGTCCAAATAGGGCTATAGAGGTCTGTTCTCACCATCTCGTGTCTTTTCAGCATTTACATATCTACTTTTTTATTCTATGGCTTTCCACTAAGCAGAAGCTGTCTCTGAGGGTGACAGTTACTGTATTTATGTGTATATGTGTGGTAGGTTGAGCACACTGAAGATAGCAAACAAATAACGGTAAATGATAAAATTTAAGCTCTTGGGCCAATTTTGTGAAAGTGGCTGCCTAAACAGTGGGTGTAAAAGCTGCATCTGCTCATCTAAACTGAGATGTTCAAGTGTCCACTGCCTCTGTAAACACCTAATGCTGTTTGCATTGCCAGGGTCCAGGAGCCTGCAGTAAGAGCAGCTGAACAGAGCTGTTCATACTCCCTGCCCCAAAGAGCCTAAATCTCATCCAGAATTTGTTGCAGGATTTATAGAGTAGCAGGGTAATTTTGAAAATGGTTTTCTTAAATTTACCTCTGTCTTGTCCCACTCTCAGATTTGGAGAAATATGTTTCCCAAAGAAAATATTAAAGTGAATCAGCTCAGTCAATCTTCTTAAGGCATAAATCCCATCACACTGAGTCATTGTACAAATGCTGCACTGGCTGTGCAGATTCCAACATTTCCCTTTGCCTACAGCCCAATCTGGTTATTATTACTGAGTAATTTGAAATTACCCAGATTTTTGATGTGATTACTGTCTATGGCACTAAGTAACACAATTCCAACAAGCTACATGCTGATATGGTAATCCTTATCAATTCTAACACCAAACAACTTAATCTTATCATCATGTGCTGATGAGATAATATATTCCAGCAGTGGCTTTTTATTAATATTGTATTGTTCCAAGTGGTGATGAGATAAAACACCATTGTGGAGAGTTACAGTAGTATGCTAACAGTGTTGTGCATCTGAGTGCGAGGACATCTGAAGACTCTTAGATGACACCTCAAATCTGTGTAATGATCTAAAAACCCTTCTGATTGATCCCTGCCTAGAAGTAAGTATTTGAGAATACAGAATAATTTTTCAGTTATCTGAGCATGAAATTATTTCTCAGTAACTCAGCTTAGATATTTTTCTTTCTAACAGCTCAAAGGTAGCTTCTTTTGAAAGATCAGTTTTCAAATAAGTCTCCTTGGACTAAAAGGGACGACAGTCCGTCATGCTAATTTTATTATGTGTAAAGCTTCTTGGCAGAGGAGCATCCTTGATTGATGCCTCACTGCAAAAATAAAGCACAGGTTGGAGTGAGGATGAGGAAGATTCTAAGTGCAAGGATGGGAGCTGTGATTGACATCTTTACTTTCCTGAGTTAATTTGTTTGCTTGGAGTGACTCTGCCTGCGGTAAGAATGACATTTGTCAGGGACAGCTCCCATTTCCCAAGCTCTGTGTAGATCTTTTGCTTCATATCGCCACCTTCTCTTCCTAGATTTCTGGGCAGGCCTAGATTTCATAGCCTCGTTACATGATCTTGATTCCCTGTGCAGCTTTGGTATAGGCAACGTGCAGATTTTGCTTGGCTGTTCCCATGCCAAAGAACAGCGAACTCCAGCCAAGGAGACCCCTGGCAGTCATGGTTGCACCACCCGCTCACAAAGGGGAAGAGGAAGAAGAAACTGCTTTCCAGCAGCAACGGGAAAAATCCACAAAGACTCAAAAATCCAATAATGATTTTGTTAATGCGCTTAATATCTGGAGCTACTTTAATCCAAATTTCAAATTCCCGCAGTATTTTGGGATTTACCTACCTGAAAATCCCTCCATCATCCCAGTTGCATCTAGCTGCCATTCCAAACAACTCATAAGGAGACCCTTCCCCTACACATAAGAGTGGGCACTCACAAGTTGTGCTTTAGGATGACTGTGGCCGATTTGCTTTCCGAAGATGCTCTTGGTGCGAGGTGGATGCTGTTTTAGGGCAGCACAAGAACAGACTGTATGTGTGTCTGGCACAGATGGGTGCTGGCTGCATTCACCACGTCGAGAGGCTGTGGTTCCATTTCTTGTCTGGGAGTTACAATCTATCAGTTCTGCTGCTGGATTTGCCTCTCCTCATTCAATTAATCCAACTTCATCAAGTTCAATATGGAGTAAAAGCTACAGGTGCTATTCAGCAGTATCAAGACAGACTTTTAGCTCTTGGATTACTTAGTTTTTAAAGACCAATTTCATACTGAAATAATGCTTGGGCAAACAGATACTTACTTTTATAAGAAAGTATTTAGAGAATAGGCTTCAGCAATGTAGTTGTTACTGAAATCTACCGTGTTCCTTCCTGATTTGGCTTGGAGGTTGCTGCTTTGGCAATTCCCGCTGGCTTCTTGCATGGCTTGGAAAGACCCTGGTGTCATAGGCTGCTTTTCCATAGACCCTACCTTGTCCTGCCATGAAACGGGGGCCCTCTGCTCCCAACCAGCTGAAGGGACTGAAGTGGGATTCTGCAGATGAACTCGACAGGGACAGCAGGACGGCCCCTGCCACGGTCTGAGACTGGAACACTGTGAAGCTCCTGTATTCCAGCACAAAAAAGAGGGCAAGGAGATAAATGACTCCAGTGTTTGTTTGTTTTGCCTAAAGAAGCTTCTTTGTAAGAGTATTCCACATGAGTATTCTTCTGTCCATGTAAAATAGATCCCTTGTGTCTGAATTTAAGTCTCTGTATATTGTTACTTGTGCAATGGCTTAGAAATACTTTAGAGGCATTATCTAGGAGCTTTTATGACTTCTCTCACATATTTCCTCTGCCTCCCTGCACCCATACACCCATGCCCACACAGTGGGAGATGCAGGCCCAGATTCTCATCAGACTTCTGCTCATTCTACACATACAAAACTCTCTTTATACTTTTTTATTCTGAATTTAACCCCAAAGTCAATTGTGGCCCCATTAGACAGCTCTTGGTAAACACTGCTCAAACAAGAGCTGTGCTGCTGAGCACCTCAGATTCTCAAAAAAAATGATAAGTGCCTGGATTTGGAGTCAAGAGCCTTATAACAAAAGCATCAGCCCATGTGCGGCCAGTTTCCCTGCCTGGTGGGGTTCTTTTGTGAAATTGCTGCTACAGAATCACAGCAGTGCCATTTATTCTGGAAACTGTGGATTGCATTGCAGGGACAGCCATAATACATCGTTAGCATCTGTCATAAGCAAGTTTCATGCTTTGCCATTTGGATTACTCTTCATTTAAATCTCTGAATGGTGGCATGGAGCAGGAAGAGAAGGGACAGAGTCTTTTCCTTGAAGATTTTCTTATTGTCTCTTGTCCAAAAGGTAACCATTCCATAATTCCTTTGGCCTGACATCTGTATTTACCTTCACTTTTGTGAAGTCTTCAAGAGTAAAATCTAAATAAAACATTTCAGCTTTGAAGCAATAAACCAAGGAGTGTTTTACTGTTTGGTAAAAGTAAAAAAAGGTTATGTGCTCTGTTTATGAAAAAGGAAGTGAATTAATCAAAATTAATATTATAAAATGGTCAGTTTTTAATAGACAGGCAACAAGATATCCCTGACTAGACTCTGTGAAGGTGGAATATGTGAGGCCTATGATAACTAGAGTTTTCTAAATGAGAGATACAAATCATGTAGTTGCTAAAAGCATGCCAGTTCCACTTTGCATGCACAGCCAATCAGTTATTACACCCCCCTCTAATGTAATCAGTGATGTACTCTGCAATTAGGCTGCCAGTGTAGCTGTCTGTAATGAGCGCTGCCTCTGTTCTTCGTAGCATTGTGAGTGTAGAATAATAGGTAAGTGCATCATGATGAGTCAATTGATGCTGTGGGTAATGGATTCGGCAATGCACAGGATTGTAGCTCCCTGAGAAATCCCCTCTGCCCAGTCTGTTACCTTCTAGCTTCCCATTTATTTACATCTTTGCAAAGGACAGCCAGATTTCTTTCTTCTAAAGCTCCAAGGACCAAACTAGCAAGGCATTTTAATATTTCTGAAATAAATGAGACATCCTTTAGATACATTTTGTGGCAATGCTGGGTGATCATATAAGTGATATTAACCCCAGGAGAACCCTCCAGAATACCTACCATACTCCCCTCCCATACCCATGCAGAGCCAGCCATGCACAACAGCCACAAAGTGTTTCAAAGCCCAGTAGTGAGCGAAGCAGCTTCAGTAGAGCATTAAGCACATTCTCTAGCGAGCTTTTCAGCAAACCCTTCAATCTTGGTACTCTCCAGCCCTCTTACCCTGCTAACAGAAACCTCTAGGGCTCTTATTTTCTGGGAGCTGATGGCTGTCAGCATGACTGCTATTAGAAACAGTCATAGAAGTGCTAATAGAGTTTCTTCTAGTTTATTTGTCATGACTTCTGCTTTCACACATGAAGGTTTCTGCCTCAAGTCAACAGTGATGAGCACTAAGTAGTTTGAAACTGTGTGGTAAGTGGCCTAGTATAAATTATTGTGAATACAATGCGATAATGCCCATATGAGTATTAACTTGGCTGCAAGTTTGTTGTTGAGGTTGCTTGGTTTGTCTAGTGGAGGAGAGAAGTTTGAAAAGCCTTGGAGATTCTCCTCTGCCTTATTGTGGTGATGCAGCACCTGCTTTGGTATCTGAGATTCCCAATTTCAAGGTGTTTTAGCACTGCATCGAGCAGGCGGCTTCTGCAGGCGCCCTTTGGAGCTCGCTCTGATATGGGAAATGAAAAAGAAAGAAGCACCCAGTGCTTTGGTAGGTCTGAGCATGAGGTGCTTGCTTTCCACCAGCAATTCTGGTTCTTCTTCTTAGTATGACAGCAACCTGCTCAGCCTACCAGGACTGTAGCCTTGTCTTTTCTCAGGGTGAGACCCGGAGGCATGATGCTTAGAGATCCTGCACCCCACTGCCTCACAGTGGTATCAAGACCACGTAACTCCTGTGAAAAGAAGTTGTGACAAGTCCTGCGGTGACAGAACTTAAGCTGTGCAACTTCTGCTGGCGAGTGGGTGGGAGCGCATGGGGGCGGCAGAGTTTCCATTTGAAGTTTCCATTTAAATACTGACGTTTGCCAGTTATTACTGTGCAGTGGCATCTGAGCAAACTCTATTTTGCTGTTCCACGCCTGGAAAAATAACTATTGTAGTTGAAACCTCAGGGAAAGAAGTGTTGGCAGCTACTTACTTTTCAGTGGTAGTTCCTTATCTGCTTAAAGGTGATGCCCTGAACCTCAATTAGTTACTGGTTATACAGTGCTTTGAAATATAAGACACCATCTACTTTTAAATATTATAATGTTTCTATAACACATTGTAACGAGTACATGCTTCAGTACACAGCAGCACACTCAGCTGCAGGCCAGAAATGCTTCTTGGTGAAATAATCAAGGATTTGTGTCCCCATGACACAAGGAAATCAAGGAAAGTCTCTGTCAGTTCTAAATTTACAATGCATGTACCTTGAGAACATGGATAGCCCAGGTAAGTAAATCAAGCATGGTACAAATAGCTGTCCAATCTAACAGTAGTGGGTATAGTGCAAAACCTATGTACAAACCAGTCAGACAGCGAAGTACTTTGTAGAGTGGGACTGGAGGAGCATGGGGCAGTTATAGCATCCTGTATTTCCAATTATTTACTCCAATATCCAGCCCAGGAGCTCCTGGTTGCTCCAGGTATGACTCTGCAGTGCTATAGATGTTCCTTTATTTTCATACTTTGGAGAGGAGGATGAATCTGGCTTCCTCATTTTGCTCTTCAGCCGATGCTGCCAGTGGTGAATAAAACACGTTGCTAAATTAATAAGTCATGAAGCTTTTGGGCTTGGGCCACTAAGCTGTCTCTCTCTCCTTTGCATGCGAGTATGGCAGATATGTCAGCCTGGGGATAGAGTAACAGCTCCAAAAGGCTGCAGTGAAACGCAATCTGGTTCTGACACAACACAGCCAGTCAGGCCATCTGTGGGAAGGAGCACCCGAAAAGGTAACTGGCCAAGACCGATAATCCCCGGCTGAGCCTCGAAAACTCAAAGCACCCGGCCTAGCTGTGCGGGAGCTTACAATTTGCAAATTTGAGAGACTGTGGCACTGAAGTTTTACAGTGGTGGCAAGCATTAGTAATAAGGATATTTAGTTTAATATTTCTTGACCACAGTTCACTTTTAGTCCCGGGCCTTTCCCTGGTTCATGAAATCGGTGTCTGTGCACGGCTTGGCCAGAGCTGTCACGGAGCAGGACGCTCCGGTGTGGTCTGAGCCTCGGCGGTTCAGCCCTCCCTGCTCAGGGGACAGGGTGCCCTGGCCATGCCGTACCAGCCCTTCTGTGCTTAATTCGGCAGAAAACTGACCCCGTGGAAGGGTTCTGAGGGCACAGCTTCCCTCAGCAGCTCAAGCACGGCGGGTGGATGGTGCGAGGCGTGGGTGGGAGTGCCGGGATGGGGACAGGGACACCCTCCCTGGCTGCAGGAAGCCTCTGGCTTGCCTCTGCTGTAATCCCACACTCCCTCATGCCACTGGCTCCTGTCCAGTCTTCCCCACGGCTGGGGCTCTCTGTGCCTCACACCTCGGTTCCCACCGCAATACCAGAGACAACTGGGATCGATGAGTGAACCACTGACCAGCTGGGCCTGGTACCTGTGGTCCCAGAGCTGGAGAGAGGCCATGTGCTGTGCAGATACCGAGGTGTGCAGGTGAACAGGGTATTTCTGCTCTGCATAGCCCACCCCAACAGTCTGGCCTCTAAATGCCTTTATGATGTGGTTTCTCTACCTCTATTTGTGTGCCTTACATTGCACAGGTACCTGTCCAAGAGGGAAGGCTGCACGATTTCATCATTCCTTCCCCTGTGCCCTTCATTCCCCTCCTTGGCTGATGTAAATGTGGAGTTTTGACCCCTTCACTCTGGATGGAGATGTTATGACAAAGCAGGTTTCACCATGAGGCGTTTCCACCAGTCAACTGACACATCCCAGCTGTGCGTGGCTGTGGTGTTCATTGCCCCAGGGTTACTTCTGGTGGAGATCAGCTCACAAGCAGAGGAATGCGGGCCTGAAGCTAATAAAAAATTAAGCTTTTGAAAAATTAAATGAGGTTTATGAGACTGTAAAAAAAAATATCCTGTAGATAGGAGCAGGGACTGGAATAGGACAGAGAGACGGGACTCAGAGCTGGTGGAAGAAGTGTTGCATCACCTCAGTGAGATGTAGCTAATGTCACCATCATCTAGGGATGAGGATCAAAACAGACCCTATTGCTTTGTCTATGCATCATTCTATTATACAGTCTGTGATATGGAAAGGCTTGGTAGGATAGCACAGAGAGCATCTTTTAGATATTCAAAATAGGTTTAAAAGAACGAATATGTCTCAGAACTAAATGCTTGGTGCCACCTGCAGAAATACAAAGAGAACTACTCATTCCTGTTTGCTGCTTTTCTGACAAATATCTCATTTCTGGAGAGAAGTGGTACAAGTGCAAAGCTGTATTCTGCATTCAGATTTCATCCTACTTTCGTGGGACAGTTTTCCTTAAAAGCCTTTGACATAGTACAGGCCTTAAGAAACCATTCACTTGAACACATGGCTTGATTGAACACTAGAAATGAAATAAGGTGCTTGTCTGCGTGGAGTGACTAAATGTAGCAAACAGCAAAGAAGGATGCTACGTAGCATCTGATCTGGAATTTATCTCCATCAGGCTGTAGCAGAACAGAATAAATCAGGAATTATGAATACTTCATGTGTGGCGAGGGGTGCATCAACTGCAGGCTCCGTTAAAGCTGGTGGTTCACTTACTGCTGTGTTCTTGGAAACTGAATAGAAAGAGCGATTACCACTTATTTCCATAATGACAGCTACGGGTTGATGTTTCTCTTTGGTTTCCCAGCCAAAGCAATGGGTTGCATGTCAAAACTTGTACTTGCAAAGGTGAAGGCTAGAGGATTTGAGGCGAGCTGGATGGTTTGTGTGTCAGTGAGAAAAGGAGTCATCTAATGGTCTCCTGAAATAACAGGAGGACAGGCCATCTTGAGCACAGGCCGTGCTAATGACACTGATTTGGAAACTGTGAATAGGAGAAGCCTTGCTTGGTTTTCTTCTTCTGTGTTCAAGGAAACAAGGCTCAGTATTGTAAATACCTGGCTTTTGTTTTCAGCCTCTCTTCCCAATGGGACTAATCCAGTGAGGCTGTGGTTGTTACCTGCTATAAATCAGATGAACATACACACTTGTGACTCAAGCGGAGTCCCCTCCCCTTCAATTATCGCTCCTTCTCATGAACAAACATTAAAGCAAAATTCAATTAGAAATGAGCTGGGAGAGCACAGTTAAAAGCGAGCTCGAGCTCCCGAATGCCCTGAACAGAGCAGATTCTGGTTTCAGAAAGGACATTATACTGGACGTGTAGGGAAGTCTCAGATTTAAGCTTTATTCTCCATGCTCTGAGCAAGGTCTTTTCCCTGAAATGGGACAGGGTTGCCTTTTTCTTAAAGCAGTGCTACTGCACCTGCTAAATCCCAAATGCCTTCTTTACGTAAAACGAGGAAACCAGGGGTTTGTTTGTTTGTTTGTTTGTTTGTGTTTGTTTGTTTTTCCTGAAATGATCTTGATTGGCACAGCACAGCTTGTTCTACTGAGTAGTTACAGGGTTTGGGCTTTCACATACTGGAATTTTGATACCTCTTTACAGCAAAAACACCCCCAAACCTCTGTATTACGATAGTTCTATGTGATAACTAATGTAAGCTAGTGTAGAAGTGTGCATCAAAAGCCTGTATATCATCTAGGCATCTTATGAAAATGCAAAGATAGCAAAAAGATTTTGTCCCTTAAGTCTGTTTTTCCTACTCTGGCAAGATTGTTAATGTCAATATTATTTCAGAAGTATTTCAAAACATAAATCTGAATTCTTTCCATGTTCATAAAGAATTTTGGTTTTTAGGACTGCTAAAATGCATCCTTTCTCTTGCCTGAAGACTTCACAGCAATTACACAACTGAAAATGGAATGATTCTGAGAAAGGTCTTGAGAAGACCTCTGGGGTGGTAGTATTGATTTTACAAACACACAGTGCAATCCTGTTGCTATTTTTAACAGTCTGCCTCAGCTAAAAAAGGAATAATATCAGGAGATGTAGAAAATGTGAAGAGGAAGTACTGCAGAGTGAACCCAGCGGGTTGCTCAGGGAGGAAATGAGTCAGGCAGTTGCCAAGTAAAGGCAGTTGCCTGTTTACAGAGGAATTAAAAGAGTTAAAGGGGTGTCTTATGAAATTCCCAATCATTTTTTTCCTGAGCAGAGTGTGGATGGCATGAGGATGCACTGGAACAAACGTGCCTGGATCAAACCGCTGAATCGCCTTGTGTTGGTGGAGAAGAAACACAGTCAGCCATGGTCATGGAGAGGAGTCAGAAGCCACAAGACAAACCCATTTCTACCCTCAGTGAACACTGCCAATGTGGACACCGTTGTGACCATGGTCTGGACGTTGCGGGCAGGGAAAGAAGCTCTCTGGCAGCCGGGACATCAGCCCTCCGGCTGAGCACCCCTGGACCGCTTTCCCCTGCCTGATGGTGAGGGTGCGTTGAGTATCTCAACATTGTTGAAGAACACCCAGCCACTCTGGCCTTCAACCATTCCCCATCCATCCAACAACAGGGTACCATCTTATTTCTCTCCCTTTGAAGACTACTTGCAACCCCACCCTGGAGGAACTTGTGGTGGGAAAGGATAGGCATGGCTTGTTTTTTCATCTGGTGAAATGGGGACTCAATGGCAGAGTTTGTGTGGTGCATGCTATCTGCACGAGAGGAGCACCAAAATCACCAGCATCTTCAAGACAAGACACAGAGCAACGTTTCCATCTGCCAGGCTCTACCTCTGCATGACTCTTTTTCCTTCTCACCAGATATATGTGGTTAATTAGCTGGAATTGAGAGAAAACAAAAGCTCTTCCTCCCGCTCACATCTAGTATACACAATTAATGGGCAAAATACATTTTTCTTTGGTAGGCAAGAGACTAAGTAAAGAGACTCCTGGTATTACTTGGTAATAAAATAAAATTCCAGCCTATAAGACATGTTACAGAGAAGGGCTGCTGCCTCTTAGCAACTCAGTCTGTCCTGGGGAACGAAAGGCTGATGTGACAGTGTATGGTCCTGTTAGCTGGTGACAGGCCCTGTGCTTTGGGTCCCTGACTGCACAACTAGGGCTAGTGTAAGTAGGGAGAAATTTATATCGACTTAGGTGAGATATGAATCTCAGCCTATTATGTTTAACTGCAAAGCATTTACAGGGTTTTGGTTCACGTCTAGTGAAAATGTTATTATCACTTTAAGAAATTCCCCAGCCACGGGGAATGAGAAAAGCAGCAATGATGTGAGACACTGAGTTCAGACTGTGGAAAAAATCCCTGCTATGACACTTATCTATTGGAGTTTCTGTGTCATCTGTGCTTTCCTAGCAGAATAGTTTACATAGTTCAGGCAGCTCTGACTCCCCAGCTGGATGCAGCGGCTATGGAGGAAATCCTGCCACTGATGTGCTGCTCTCTCTTCCACATCTGCAGCCATATATCCGTGGGCTATTCTGGAACAAGATTTCTTCCTGTTACTTTTGTCTGTTTTCAGCCTCAGCTGACTGTCTGAAATACAGGGTGTTTCGAAAAAGATGGACTCAGTTTCAAAGATACAGTGATTTAAAATTTGGTCCATCTTTTTGAAACACCCTGTATTTAGTCTGTTATCACTTCTGAACAGCCCAGTTTTGGTGGCTCTTGGAGTAACTTCAGTTTTCTTATTTTTGGCTAGAGCATCGTAACCATGTAGAAATCTTAAGTCATGAACGGTAACTTTCCAGCCTTCAAGTAACTTCTAAATGTTGGTGTATCAGGAAGGTTGGTATTAGGGTTTTCCTTCATTCACATGCATTGAGTGAAGCTGCAAATGTGGGAGAATTTAGGAATCCCAGCAGGACCTCTCTTTGGCAACACCACTGATCAGAAATGCCCTTCTGCACAGTTGGTTGAGGAGACTGAACAGAAATGGCAAGAGGGAAAGTCCCATTGCCCATGGGGAGTAACAGCCAGGGAGTGGGTCCAGGGCAATTACTCCATCATATTTACATGAAGATCACTAATATTTTAGCAAGGAAGGGGAGATTCAAAGTGTAATCAGGCACAGATTAAAGGCACTGGGCCAAATATCTTATTTGTAATTTTGGTGATCTTGTGCAAGAGGGATTCTGTCTCACTGGCACAAATTCTTTTAAAGGTGACTTCAAGAAATACGTGAGCCCAGCTTGCAGTCCTTACTTTTCCTCCAGAAGGTGTTTTTGGCTTGTGAAAGAACAACAGTGGAAATCAACCACTGGACAGTGCTCTTGTCATGTTTATTTTTCTGTTTTTGTTCCTGCACTGTACATGTGCCCAGCATCTGGGCAGGAGCATATTTAAAAAGCAGCTGAAGGAGAGCTGGAGGACTCACCGATGCTGCAGCTGAGCTCTCCTGCTCTGCAGATGGATTACAGAGTACCGTGAGCCGTGCTTAACAACCTTTCCAGTCTCTTGGGCTCATACATTAAGCAGTAACGCGTAGCTGACAGGGACACAATCCGTGTCTCATTCCAGCATGTGTCAGCTTGGCACATGTCACCTTCCGCAGGGCCGTGTGTCTGGCTGGGCTCTGAGCTCACGCTGCTGCAAACCCCGAGGAGATGAGCTCACGTCACCCTCGGGGGACAGCAATGAACCCTGAGCAAAATCCACTCCCTGTTTCTTGCAATTCTACTATTTATTTCTTTTGAAAAATAAGCAGCTTTCTTCGTTTTATGCTGCTTCTACTCTTGCTTCAATGACAGCATTTTCTTTGCAAGAGCCACCTGCTGTGTGCCCAGGAAAAGGCTCATCTGCAACACTTGTGTGGGGCAACAGTGACATCCAGTGGTCTCCTGTCACCCAGGAGATGCAAACAACTGCACGCACCAGCCTGCCAGGGTTCGGCTCGGACTGGGTGATGAGTAAACTCGGTGTCCACTGAAGTCAATGGGTGTTTGTTACTTCTTAGGATTTGCTACTTCTTCAGGATTTCACCCTGAGTAATTATGACCTAGCATGCCTTGGCCTGGCTGTAATGTGATTACACCTGTGACAAGAAGTTGCTCAGAATAAGATATACATGAGATTCTGTAAGAAATATTTCCTCCAATGTGTCATAAATACCTTGTAAAAGAAATGCTGTGTTAGTGGCTTATCTGTATAACCATTATGGTATGTGACTGTAGGTCCTTCTGCTATTTGTTGTATATTTTTTGCTGTGCTCACGTAGTAGCAGGTCTAGTTAGGCTGAACCCTTACTCTAATGACCCTTCATGCTTCTCAAGCCGAAGTTTAAAGTCACAGAGTTCTGCAGGTAAAAAGTGTCTTGGGATGTATTTAATTAAGCAGCAGAAAGAACCACTGCTTCTCCTTATCGCCTGGTAGGCAGATGCCTGAGATTGAGACTCCAGTGGGGAAAACGGAAGAGTTCTGCGAAAGTGGAGAATATCCCCTCCACCTCAACAAGTCCAAGGCCCTGTGCCTGTCGGTCCATTCTGCAGGACGACCTGTGCCTGTGTGTCTACAAGCATCCCCCTTTCCCGAGGAGGTGGGGGAAGCATCTGAGGCAAAGGTGGCTTCATCAAGGGCAGCTAAATACGATCAAGCACTTCACAGTAGTGAAGAGATTGCTGTGACAGAGGTGGGAGGATTTGATCAGAGTCACCATTAGGGACTCACATTAGTCTTTTGCATATTTTTGAGACTTCTGATCTGTCCTCTGCCGCAGACAGAAGTGTGGAAAATCACCTTGTGCGGAGCAGTGCGTCTGAGCTTGCTGTTTCAGAGCAGACCAGGTGTCTTTAATTGTAGCACATTGTGGAGACAAGCCAAGTTTAAACAGGTCCTTTTAGAAGCTGTCTTCATTTCACACAAGTTTTGCTACAAATCTTTAGAACTCCTATCACATCTACTCATATCTATAATACCTCAGCTTTCCTTCTCTTTCCTCTTTCATTACTTAAATGTCCCACAGTGTGTCTAATACAATATTAACCACTCAAGCCATAAAGATCCTGTTCCAAAGTCTCATAACATCAAATTACTTCCAAGGCAATTTTCATAATCCATAATTCCAGAGAACTAGAAGGTGACACTACTAATAAAATCAGTTATGAGATTGACATTGTAATTTGTGTCTATCTCCATGCTGCAGTCATCCTGGGGCCATTAAGCCAGGTAGTGTAGGTGTGTTGCATGGAAGTAGCACTCTCTGTCCAAGTAATTATGTGTTGAGGCTGTAACAGCAGTAGCAGACTGGATCGATGAACCACCTGCTAGGTGCTGCAGAGATTCGTGGGTTGCGCAGAAGGTTCTCTGCTTAATTTGCTGTGAGAAATGTTGGTGAGGCTTGTTCCTTGGGGCTCAATGCAATGTTTTTGACAGGTGAAAGGCCAGGGCTGAGTCCGTCCAGCCAACAGGGAGCCATCAGGAACCTCCCATGAGGTGCAGCGTGCTGTGGCCATGCCCCTGGCACAAATGACTGGAAAGGTGCTTGGTTGTGGGGAGAGGAATAGCCCTGAGCCCAGTGCCTGCACACGGGCTGGGGATGCCCTGTGCTGGGAGGATTTCAGAGGGGGAGCAAGACCAAGAATAGCTGCAAAACAGATGCCCGGATGCACTTTGTACAGCTGCATCTTTTGGGTCAGGGAGAAAAAAATTAAAGGCTACTAGGAGCAGATTAAGGGCTGCTTGTGTGTGGTTACGTGAGGTGGTACCTGTGCGCAGCTGCACGCTGCTCCCACTGCTCCGGCTGTGATACCTGCTGAGCAAAGTGATAGTAGCACCTCAGCAATTGCACGACAATGAGCTGGATCCAAGCGGATAAACGACTGGGGCATGTTTTCCTCAGTGAGGGATGCACAGACAGACATTCCACAGACCGTGCCCAGGGAAATCTGCCGGAACCGAAAGAGAGCGGCCGTGATCCTGTTGGACGTCATGTTCTGGAAGTTCACCCAGTTCTTCTGCCACGTCGAAAGGTGATGTGAGGTGATGGCCCAGCAGACTGTGATAGACAAGGTGCAGAATGTTCACTGACACTAGCTTGCTTTCAGGATTTTGAATTCATTAAAATTCCTATTACTTCTCATGTTGAAACATAACCAAGAGAGGAAAAGAAAACATGCTTCAGAACACATTCTTTTGGGTCACTCAAAATTCTTGTTCTGGTTCGAGTTTTTAAAGAATAAATCTTTTAAATAAAAAAATTAAATAGATTTTTTTTTTCCTTCTAAAAATACCTACTTGGGATATTTTGACAGAACAAAACATATGTCTTCCTAGAATCAGCCTGTAGTAAAGGACCTGAGTAAATCCGAAGGTGTGTTTGTGTTCTTTAGATTGTATTTCTTGAACGCCTACAACTTCTTAAGGATTTTACCCAGGTTTCTAAAATGCCTACTACAGGATTCAATAGAACATGGTAAAAAAAAAAAATAAATAAATCCTCCTAGATTTGAAATTAAAAAGGAGTGAAAAAAGTAATTTTTTTTATTAAAACCAATATGTAACCTGTAAGTTTGTTTGGCCTAGCTGTCAGCTGTCCCAGAAAACACTCTGTAATATTTACATCCTTCAAGGTTTTTGAAAGAGAACATTAACACCCTCCTAATCTTTTCTTGACCTTATTCAGCAAACTAATCTAATCTTTTACTATAAAATTTGCAGGATGACGGTTTGTGGTCAAGGATGTTATTGACAGCTTGGTGTCCCCAGGGCAGTTCCAGCCTCCCCTGCAGCCGGGGGGGCTCTGAGCTGTGCGGCTGCGCCTCTGCTTTGAAGAAAACAACCCGACTATTTTTAGTTGAAACTTAACACTGGTTCCTTTTGCTGTTAAATATTTCATACTGTTTATTTTGAACAACAGTGGTCTGATTGTTTCTCATTCAAAGGACATGTATTTTAGGTCTTAAGTCCGTTTTAGTGGTGCGTTATCCACCTCAGGGGAGCTGTGCAGAACTGGGTAGGTCCATTGACTAGAAAATGTGGGGAGTATTTGCACAGCCTCTGTGCTTTCAGCAATGAGTCACTGATGACTGAAGTAAATAACAAAAGCTGAGGAAGTGCGAAAATACTCCTGTCATTATGCACGTTTTAGTTTAGACACCAAATGTAAATGTCCAGTGGCATAAAGAAAGCTCAGCCTAATTGGGAGCTAAAAATCCTCTAAATAACCTTCGCTGATGCATAATGCAGGACTGAGGTGTTCTGAAAAGGGAGTCTTTTAGTTAAAGATTATTCAAGCAGGTCTTGGGAGGATGGCAGCCAGCGAGGCCAGAAGGTTTCATAGAAACTGTAAGCAGCTGTTAAAGGCACAAGTGTAGGAATCTTTTTGTTTTGTTTTAGAATAAAAATGGCTGGTTGAAAAACATCCTGAAGAGTCAGCCACCCACATTCTTTCTCCAAAGAATCAAAGATTCCCAGCTCACAGGCTCTGAGATGTAATTACAGTATGAGGAGGTTTGGGAGAGCTGAAAAGTCACCATAGCAACCTCCTGGCAAAAATCTTCACACATCCAAAGTGAAGCAAAATTCCTTTTTATCTGAACAGCCCCAGTGAGTCTGAATGTGTTCTGTCTTCATTTTCTGCTTCTCTTCATTACATTGTACTCCTTAATCGCAGAGTTTTTTCCTGCTCTGAGTCCTAAATGTCCTCTTCTAAAACTTCCCAGGAAAGTTTTGACCAGAAATGGCTGCAGGATGCTGGTTATTCGATCAGGCTCTGCCTGTCACTTAGTGTTAAAGAGAAGATGCCCTCACATGGCGTTCCAGACCCTTTGCAATAATCTCTAGCGAAGCTGAGGAACAACTTGTGTTGAATAATTTAGAACACCAAACTGAACCTAAGAACAGGGGAACAGAGAGAAGATGGAGGAATTGGAGAAATGGGACAGCTAGACCTTCCCAATAGTTGCTCTGGGGTTGTATTATAGTAATAACTCCTTCCATGCCATGATGCCATGGTATTGGTTTAAAAGGTACAAAAAGCTGACAGGTACAAAAAGATGACTTCTGAAGCACTCGCCCTCTGAAAGTCCTGATCAGCCCCATGCTTGAAGAAAGGCTCCCCATGCAGGAGTTTATGTGAATACTAGAAGCTACGCAGCACGGATTTGACAAGACAAACAGTGCATGCCGAGCAATTTCCATGAATATAATCTGCCCATAAGAGAAAGAAAACAAAACCTGCAGGCTGAGGCTGGTGGGTGGCAGGAGGGTGCTCAGGGAGAAGACAAGGCAGGACAGGAGTCCCTGGATACGGGGCAGTTTGGCTAAGGGTGCTGTAGTAGTGTTTAGGGGAGAAACTTTATACAGGGGTAACCGAGAGGTGGAGACATAGTTGTTAGGAAGAAGGTGAAGATGGATGACTAGATTATTTAGGAGAGCAGAAGGGAGGGACACCATCCTGTTCGGAGACCTGAGTGTCTGGAGGAGCAAGGTGAACTGCAGTGTTAAGCAGCCTTGGGAGGTTCAGACTCTCTCTAGTTGCTTTTTTGTCCCTAACGAGACCCAGTGTGGGAGCTGAACTGCTGAACTGCTGCCAAAACATTTAAGATCACACTTCTGTGGGAGACGGGAGCGAGCCCTCCAGGGCCCTGTGCAAACCATTTTGGCCCTCCAGAGCTAACTCACAAAATTCAAGACCTGGTCCCCAGCTCGGCGATAGCCAGGACCATCCTTCCCTGGTGCCACTTACTCCTCGATCTCAACTCACAAAATCTTTCTCAGTAGCAAGCAACATATATATATATATATATATATATATATATATATATATATATAAAAAACTTGGCAATGACTGATTAATATCTTGCAGGAGAGAAGAAAGATACATTATAGTGCCATATACTACAAATAGAGGCTAGACAGCTGTTGTTGGAAAATTACAACTGATGTTCTTTAGTGAAGTCGCTATTGATTCAGAAACAAGGGGAATTCTTCAGTGCAGGTGTTTCTTTCTAATTCCTGTTTTATAATGCTCTGGACTTTGCTCTGGACAAAACTTAATACAACCCTGTGGCGTATCACAGGCTGGGAGCATAATGATTTGTTTCTTAAGTGTTATTGCAAAAGTCAACAAATCATTGCTGGAGTAATAAAGGAGAAGGCTGGGAGCAAGGATTTGTTGTCACAGCAGTTTTTCCAGGACCTAATAAATGTGGTTTCAGAACAGAAATCACTGAAAACATCGCAACATCCCACCTGATTTTCTCTTCATATTTCTCTTCACCAGCCTTTTGGCATCTGAGAGAAGAAACAGTGTGGAGCTCTTGGCAAAATCTACCTTTATTTCTGTGCTGCACAGGGAGGTGAGTTTTAATGACTATGATGTTTTTAGGAGAAATTGTGAATCAACTGAAATATGTAAAGAAGTCCTACTTAGGTACCACAGGCTGGGAGCATAATGATTTGTTCCTTAAATGTCACTGCAAAAATCAGCAAATCATTGCTGGAGTAATAAGGGAGGAGACTGGGAAAAGGGAATTGTTGTCATAGCAGTAAATGGAAAACTGGATTAAATTTCCCAACTTCATAAGTTTTGTAAAGGGCAGTTTTAAAAGGAAGTTGAGAGGGTTGTTATTAACTCAGTTTTAAAATGATTTTCTAAAGTTTATTTTACATGACTGGACACAAAGGGGCAACTTCCATCCTGCCCCAGGCAAGGGCTGTGTCTGATGTGAAGCCAGGTGACTGCACTGAATGGAGCTTGGCCGACTGGGACAATCTGAGGATCTAGTCCAACCCTTGCAGCCATTTTACACACATCCTTGTTAGCTGAAGATTTAATCCAGTGTGGTCCCAAACCAAGAATAATCCCTTGCCTTTGATGCCCAGTGATGTGAGTAGAGAAGGCAGCGCACTGCAGGGGAGCGTGCTGGGCACTAGGAGTGAGCTCGGGGCTCTCGGTTACCAAGACTGTCCACTCAGTTGTAGTTGTTAACTACAGTCATCCTTGAGTCAAATTTAATCAAACTGAAACACAAAATAGGACAAACTCCTCTAAGTTCAGAGTGGCACATTTGGATTTTAAGTGTTCAATGTATGTTTATACCCCAGAACTAACCTTTCCCCAGTTAAGAGTATGTTCCCAATTAAACTGATGAAAGTTTGTTTGTAGACAAAGCCCAGAGGTGTGACTGTGCTGCCTGCGAGCAGCTGTGTGTCCTGCTTCTCCATGTGCCTTTTGCCCTGTCTGCTGCTCTCCGATCTCCCATCCCAAGACAGTCTGTGAGGTATAGTAGTGGCTCAGCACATCCAGCTTAACCTCACCGGTGCGGCTTTCTCTTCTTATTTTCCCCCACATCTGTAGGACCTTCACCACTTTGGATGTGGACTCCTTTTGTCAAAGCACATTGAGAGTTGCTAACAGGTTTGCAGACCTGTTGCAGATGGACAAAACATGCACGGAGAGTGCAATCGCGTAAATCTCATCTCTTAGAAACCAGCAGAAAGCAGGGGGTTTGTAGACCTGTGACCTTTACAGAGATGACTGATCTGGTGACTCAGCTCGGTCATGGGGAGTGAGGACCTCTGGGCTCCTGTGCTGTCAATGCCATTTCAGCAAACCACAGAAACCACTTTGAATTTCTCAGCCGAGCGTGTGGTAAGGGAGTGATCACCAACATCTTTCTTTCAGAACATGCCTAAAGAATGAAGAGGTTCACATGTGGCCCTGGGCAGTACTCTTCTCACAAGGCTCTTTGCATCTTGATGGTGGCTGCTCATCTTTTCCTCCTGGCAGGTACAGTAATTCCCCTTAGGATTAACCATAGGGATGGTGCTGCCAGTAGGTGGTGGGCATCCCCCAGCCCAGGTCATGTCTGCTGGTTGCGTGGTTTGTGCACACACAGTATATCTATATAGGAACCCACTCCCCTCTTGTTCTGCCCCAGTACAGCAGTTATTCTTGTTCTGGACCTCTCCCTTCTCACTGCAATTGGTGCTTGGGATCCTTGTCTATCCCTCAGCAGATGTTGGCCTGCAGACCTACAGGTCTGGGCATGACACACACCCTCTGTTGAGATGCTTGTTTGGTCTGGGCCACAGATGAGTCACTACCAATGAGAAAATATGGCAAGGAGTAAAATGTCAGGTTTTGGTTGCATCACCACTATTGTTCACATTTGGAGGTGAAAAGCTTCTTGGTTTTGTCATTATCCATGTCCTGGGTGTCTTCTGCATTTCTGTGGTTTTTTTCTAGTTTTACTTCTGGTCACTGTAAAACAAGACCTGTGCATTTGCTCACTTTGTGGTGTTCTGGGAAAAGCACAAAGCTAGTGGCAGAACTAAATCCCCCAGTAATAATTCACACCCTGCGTCAAACACAGTAAATTGTGTGAGTCAAACAAGCTGTGCTTCATGAACACACTCAGCACCCTTTTGCTCCACCATAAATTCTAGAAAAAACAATAATTAGTTCTATGTTCTTTTTTGTATTTATTTCTTTGACTTCTCCTCAAGAACAATGCAGGGCATGGAGATAATTCATGCTTTTAAATGCACCCTGTTGCACTGAGGTCACTTCCAGCACACAGTGCAGTGTAGGAAAAAATGAGCTCTTTCCAAGCAAAGCCTCCATAACAAAAAGATTGAATTAACACCTAGGTCTTGCCAAATTTACCCACTTTCTCTCAGCTTTGGCCAGAAGCTCATAGTGTATCTGCTATAAGACCCTGGTGCTGTGGTCCCTCATGGGATGGGTGCCAGTTGTCCCAGTCGTACATCCCTCAGGGAGTCTCATCTCTGGAATAAACCCACAGGAATTTGCTTCTTACCCTTTTGGTCCCTGCAGCAGCTGGAAATTATGACTGAAGGTGGCTGCTGCATTTTCTTGTGCTGTAATTAGTTACTCACTGCTTGAGCTGTAATCGAGGAGCTACAACCACCTCTGCACCCCTTAAAGCTCCACCATGGATCTCCTCCTGCAGTCCCAGCACTGGCCATATGATTTTATGGGCTTCTTCCCACTAAGGCAGAGGCTGGTGTGCTGATGGAGAGGTGCTAAGCTCCTGACTCACCAAACAGATGTTATATATTGCTGTTCTGAGTCCTGCGTACTCCCACCGAAGGAGAAAATAATTATCTTGGGTGCAAACCACCATCATAGGGGAGTTGCAGTGGTGGAAGCTGGACCAGGATGTGGGTGCATGCTCCACGACACGCTGAGGTGTTCAGTAAAGCAAATTTTAAGAGACAAGGCAGACATGAAAGATAGCAGAGTGTTGTTATGTGTAATAGAAATATTCTCTTTACGCTTCAAGTGCACATGGTTATGCTAGGCCAGAAATGCATCCCTTATGATCACCTACAGAGAATTAAGACTCTGTGGCTGGATCGTTTCCTACTTGTCTCCAGTCTGAAACATGTGAAGTAGATAGGGAGAAGGGCCAGCTACTTTTGCAGTCCCTAGTGTCCATAACCTTTGTTAGATCTGCAAATAGTCACTGGAGATTTGTTGATCAGGTTAGATTTGAGGTATTTATAATACCTGATTTGCATGGCTGGCAACCAGGCGTTGGAAGAATTTAAATTCATTTGAGGAAAATGCTGTAGAAACAGCCCCTAGATGTGGTTATAAAAGAGTCAACACAAGTGAACATGTGAGTGTGATGGCAAGTTAAAGATGCAGATCACCTGCACAGGAAGGGTCTGGGTTACAATTTGAGTCTGATTAAATTTTACCGATCTGATGCTGCACATGGGGCCACCTCACCCACTACAGAAACACTTCGCTGGTGGCAGATGGAGCTGGTGGAAAGAGTGACTCCCGCCTACAGTGACTTGTGCTGCTGTCTAGATGTGTTGCCCGTGTAACAACGATGCTTGGTGGCTTTGTGCAGCTCCACAAAGGTTCATGCCTGGGGAAGGGACTTGGTTGTGGCTGGAGGTGACTGCAGTGGGACCCGCTGAGTAGGACACCATGGCAAATCCAGGAGGCAGAATGGAGATGCATGTCTTAGCATTGCACTGAGCTGCTTCCCGTCTAGAGATACAACAGGCAACGTGGAGTGCAAGTGACACGTTATTTCCCTTCTTTACCCTCTTTCTCAATGCTGTTTGTTTACAGAAACACGTTATTTAAATGGAGAAAGGCTGGGTTTACTTGGAAGGAATGATAAGTACGTGTCTCTGGTCAACTACAGCATCCCTCAGCTATGTCAGTTCACTGTGTGCATTGATCTGAACCGGGCGGCCAACATCAGCTCTTGGGCAGCGTTTTCTTATGACACTAACACCACCTCCACTGACATAAATGACATAGAGCTTGGACTCTCTGGAGAAAACAAACAGTTGAGACTGTATCTTTTTGGCACCAGACGAGACATTAAGATTGATCTGGCCCTTTTTGTGTGGTACAGTGTGTGCTGCTTGTGGGACAGCGAGAAACAGCTGCTGGAGGTCTATTGCAACGGCAGCCTCGTGCATACCGAAACCCTCGGCAGCGCTGAGTGCCTGAAACCCAACGGTAGCCTGGTGCTGGGTCACCTGCACAAGAGACAGGATGGCTTTATTGTGCGGGTAAGCAACAGTTTCATCGGCAGCTTGTACTACTTCCAAATGTGGGACCGTGCGATGGGTCAGGAGGAGCTGCTGGACTGCGCCATGGGCAATATTGTCAGCTGGAAGGAAGAGCACTGGGACTTGAGCAGCATCCTTCCCGTTGTGGACTGTCACTTGCGCTGTGGTGAGTCTCTGCAATATTTTCTCTTCTTGGAGCTTGTGTGTTTCTGGGGATCACACATGGATTGTAGAGAACCCTCCACTGCTCAGGACAATGAAAGGGATTGTCTAACAGCCTCGCAATCACTACTGCTGTGGTTGAGACCAGGAGTGTGCGGGGCTGTAGCCATGCATAGGACATTGCCTACTCACTCTACACAGGCTCTTCTTGAAGCAGATACAGAGGCTGTGGATCAGGTGAAGCTGGCAGGGGCAGGCTCTGCCACCAAAATCCCCCAGAGGCTGCTGGCAGGTGGCATCTTTTAGATGAACCTTCTAGGGGTTCATCCTTCTGGGGCACCAACCTGCTACTCATCTGGTCTTGGCACTGAGGGGGGTAGGTTGGACACGGAAATTTTCTTCCAATATGTTTAACAGTATTTAACTAGAGCCATTAGTTAGGTTATAGTAATCACTTTTCCACAAGACTGTTGTGTGCCCTAGATGGATGCTGCTCCATTGAAAAGCACTCTTAGCAGTATTTTGGGTTATCTCATCATTGGATCCTGACGTCTGTATGTACTAGACAGTATATAAACTACACAATATTAAAACAGAGGACCAAGACTGAGTAACTGATAGCAAATTTATGTAAAGCCAATGACATGCCACAATAGTTAGGGGCTCCACAGTAACAGTGAATGCATCTTCACAAATCCTCTGTAAGCTGATGGCTTTACAGGCAAAGCAGAGGCACAGTATGAAGGAATTAGTCATTTTTGTGTCCAATTTGAGAATCCAAGGAGCATCCTACCAGACAGCACATCTCCATGGAGCAGAGCACTTTCCCATCTCCTGCTCCAGGTTTCATCGAACCAGGGCCCAAAGCAATGAGAAAAGCATCAGGAAATCACTGACTGCTGCTGCAACCTGTGCTCAGAGGGATTCCCTCACCTCTCTCATTGCACCCCGCCTCTCTCTGCACCGAGGAACACAGGCACTAATAGCAATTACTGCAAATTACAACCTTCCCATCTGCCTCTTGGCTCCCTGCCCCACCGCCTTTACCCAGGCACTCCTCTTTCTGCACTGCCTTGTGCCTGAGCTGTATCCCCACTTGTGTCCCTGACCGTGGGGAGGGACATGATCTGATGAGGAGGGAGGAGGAAGGTTCAGTTTCCCTTTGCCAATTAACACCTTTGCCCCTGGGCTCATTTGCTCGGTGGGAAAGGCTTGGCAAGGAGATGTGAGAAGCTTACTCATGTTTGCTGATCAAAAGTTTAGCTCCTGAAATCAAAGCCTGTGCTTACTGTTGCTGGACTTCGATTTTTCAAAAACAATAACCTGAATGAATTTGAGCAGCTTTTTAGTGCGACAAAGCACATTAGAGAGAGGCTTTCAATGGCCAAAGCATTTTTTTTCCCCTCTAAAGCAATCCCCAAGAAACAGGGGATTTTCTCTAGTTAGGATTCTCCAGTGCAGCCTGAATTGGACATTCAATCTGAAAAATGTTGGTCCAAATATTCAAAGGTTATTAGCAAGAAGAAAGAGCGATGTGACTCACAGGTGATGAACTACACCAGTGGGCACCAAGGTCAGTCTTGCCTACGGTGCCATGAACTGCTGGGTCCACACTGGGAGAGGGGCTACTGGACATTTTCCCCAAGAGCAATAACTAAGATGACTGTTGTGAAGTCCTAATTATAGAGACGTTCATAAAATTTAATCATGTTTGAGAATCTGTCATATGTCAGATCTTGGCAAGACCTTTGCTTCCACTGTAAATCTACTCCTTACTTTAATTAAGTGAAATTTATGAGCTTGCTACTGCACAGACACATGCTGATGATATGCTAGATAGGGATAACAGTGAGTGGTGTAAATACATACTGAGATTTATGGCCTCTCTGTCAGATAGGGGAAGCTGCACTTGGCTGTAGTTCATATAGATTGTCTGTATGGGGTCAGACATATCGAGTCTACAGAACATCTGGAGCATGCGTATAAGAAACAGTTGTGCCAAAGTTTTTCCTCCGTAATGAAATATCACAGGGAAGTACCATTTCAATGCTAACGTCATGACTCACATTGTTACACTCTGTAACAATTATTAGCTGCAAGGTTTGCCACTCGTGTTTATATATGTTGTCTATAGACTTGTGCTTAGTTCACCTTGACATCAGACAGTTTATGCAGTTGTGCTGAGAAGCTGGGCAAACTGTTTTGTTTTGGAAATCCTATGTTACTTTTGGAAAGCCAAGGTTCATTTAGACAAAGTGAGCGAAACTTCTCACATGAATGTAGCAGGAGGCAGCCTTAAGAACGTGTGTTGGCTTTCTATAAGTGATATAATAATCATAGTAATTGCACTGTCTTTGCTTAATAGCAGGAGTAAAGTTATTGTTCTGCCTTTGTTTTTTTACCAGAGTTCTTCAAGATGATCCTTTACTTTGCAGCTCAGTTGGGCCTTTGCTAAAAGTGCAAAAGTAAAACTGTGTGTTCTCATCCTCTCACTGAGTCAGAATCTTCATCTCTTCCTCCTCCTACCTCACCCACACACTGCTTTCTGATTTTCTTCTTAATTTTAAATAATCTGGGAGAGGGATGAATATACAATATCTGAAAAGGAATGCTAATGATATATAAATATATTTATTACAGTTCTCTATTGGTTGGTCTAATTTTTGCTGCTCTTCTATTGGAAACCATACATATTTATAGGAAACCAAATAAGCCATTTATTAAACTATCAAATCAAAGTCCATGACTAAGACTTTAAAAATGTCAGTGGCACAGTGTTTTTCTAGCTTCAGATCTCATCTGTCATCACTCCTTAGCCCTTGCTTCGTGAATGGAATTATGTGCATGTTAATTAAAGTAAATGAAGTTACAGGATGCAGGTGGCCAGTCCCACACCTGCCTGCTGGTAATGATCCTTGACATGTGAGAATACACTGATTTTTTTTTTTTCCTTCAGGTGATAATGAGAAATAAATAAATTAGAATCTGTGAAATTGTAATTATGCTTCATTTGTCAGGATATGCAAATGATATTGTGAGTTACATTCCTGATTAGAATGGGTTTGGGGTTTGTTTGGCCATTTCTCTATTATTTTTTTTTTCCCTAGCAAATTTTCTGATTCATCCTGGCTGACACTGGCTAATATCACACATCACCCCTGAGGCAATGGGTTTTGAAGCACTACACTGATAACAACTGAATGGAGTGGAGCCTGTAATCACTCAGCTATTTGCAGATTCCTCTTATCTGAAGAAGATCTGCAGCATTGTAACAGTCAGGAGGACAAGTTAAACCCTAGGTGTACAAACAGTTCGGTTTATGGCTTAATAAACCATAGCCTAATATCATGTCTATATTTCTGTGAGGAAAGAAAAACACATTTGTTCCAGTGATAGGGTATGTCTGCTCAGCATTGGCCCTTCTGTGTTCTCATCACACTTCCTCCATGACAGCAGTTCTTAAAGCTTCTAACAAGACACTAATTTTCTATCAGCTTGAAACCAGGGACAAATTATTTGTAGCATCACACTGGATCTCATAGAACCCATCTCTGCAGCTTCACACCACAGTAAGGCGTACAGATTTCCACCAGAAGTTTAAGACGTGGGATTAAAGTCACTGGGGATGCTGAAATATCTGTCTCTCTGCAGGACTAGGGGTCAGGTGCTCCAGGTTTTGTTCTTTTTATTCTCATGGTAGTATGTGTTGTGAGGATGGAGAGGGCTTGGTGTGCACAGGTGCTGGAGGAAAAAAAACACACCCCCTTAGATCAGGTCCTTCTGTTTTCTTTAGAGAAGTTGTTTTTCTTTGTCTCTAAGGCTTTGCTTGTAATTTACAAGATACTTCTGGCTTCTTGTTTTCTGCATATTCATGTGCATGTCAAACAGTGTTAGTGGCTATTGGTAGGAGGTCTGTGTATTGAGTATCTAGGTCTGTCTTGCAGCTAGATTATCTAAGCCTGCGGATCTTTTCCTAATAAAGAATCAGCAAATACCCATTATGTCAGGTCATGTTTCTGACCTAGTGCAGGCAATGGATTTGAAATGGCAATGTGGCAGCTTGCTCCTGGACTTGCTAGTGTTTTAGTAGAAAAGGAAAGCAGAGTAAGTCCCCCTTTTTTTTTTTCCCAATAGTTCAGTACTATTTCAGAAGCAAAAGGCCTGAGTGATGTCCAAAGGAAAATCTAATGATTCTTCAAGCACCATGGGAAAAGCAGGCTTGCCATTTTTACAGCCTTCTGTGGACCCTGGGAGCATCAGGGACTGTGCTACAAAGAGCACTGCTCTGCAAAATCAGATTGCTGGACAGTTTGATCTTTGGAACAGCCTGTGCACCCTTCCTGCTCCCCATCCCACTGCCCCTCCGTGTGAAGGAGCCTCCTGGCTCAGCTCTCCGCTAGCTCCGAGTGCGCTGCCTCTGCTGATGGTGCTATAGGGGCTGAAACCATGGTTTCCTAGACTATGGGGGGACACCAAAACACAGACCAGCAGCTCCAAGGAGCATTTGGAGGCTGAAGGTCTGGGCTGCAGGCTGAAGAGTTTGAGCTCAGTCTGCAAGAGCCAACCTTGGAGAGACAACTTGGAGCTGGACTTCCGGTAGTTTTATTGTCCTCAAGTTCATGAAATTGGAACTCAGAAATTGCTCTGGTTTGACTTTGTGCTGAGTGCACAGCCTGTGGCTTAATGAAAAGGGTAAAATTGCTTGGTTTTTTGTCTAGCAAGCAGAAGCTTGTGTACTGTAACATGCCTGTTCAGAAGGAGCTGTTGACTTCAGCTGTCCTTTCAACTTCACAAATACCCTTGAAGCCATTTAGGATAAAAATAGGAGGCTTCAAGTTGTTAACAGCCCCTGTTTTTGTTACTGTCCATGGATGTACTGCCATTGATTTGAATGGGTCAGAGATGGGCTGTTACATTTTAAGCATGGGTGATTCTCCTTACCTTGAACTACAGTAGAGAAAACAATGTTTAATGAAGCATGGCCTTATCGTACTCACTTCTGACCACACTCCTTATTCATAGACATTTGGCTTGTATTCATACGTTAAGTTTATTTCTCTTAGTCAGAGCTAGGATGTCAAGTCTCTGACAGTCATGTGAGTGAAGAAAAAAATACAAATTACCAGCAGAGCAAGGAAACAGTGCCTCTAGAGCAAAATGATGTGATCCTGATTTTCTTTCATCACTAAGGCCTGTAATGTTATACGGTGATTGGGTTCACTGCAATTTCCTGTAGTACACATGACAAACATCACCTGTTTTGTCCCTGTCTGCCTGGTGATGTGGCAGATTGCATGAGAAATGCAAAATTCATATCTGGTTTGACAAGGTGATTCACTTCAAGGAAAATTAGCTACGAATGAATTCTCAGAATTCTTTACTTTGAGAAGAACAGGCAGGATGGCCAGCATTTATAATAGGAATCCTTATGCCAGGTTATCATTAAACCAGAGACCACGAGTATTGATGTTCTTCTCACACGCATTACTGCATGTTAACCCTTTAGCCTTCAGTGTTTGACAAATGCTGTTTTCCTGAAGGCTGGCACAGGTTCCACGAGCAAGAAGGGAACAGACACGTAACTGCTCTTCAAGACAAACAATGAGAAAATATAACTTTGGTCTTCCTTGTGATCTAAATTCTGCAAATCTTTCTTTCTCCCTTGTGACACTGTTGTTACCTCTGGAGAGATGAAAAAAAACCCAACAACCAACCATGCACAGGTGTATTTTCCCCCTTTGCCTTCACCCTGTAGAGGTCTGCGGAACAACAACAGCTCTTTGTTACGACAACGTTTGCTGAAGGACTCGTCCCTCTCTCTCACCTGAACTGTATTCTTCCTCACACTTTTGCCAGTGTGCATTCTTAGGCCTTTTAATGTTCTTTTCAGCAGGCTCGAGTGAAGCATCATCAACAAGGGCACTGACGCTGCCCCCCTTCCCTCCGACCAGTAGTACCGATGGTGCCATTCCACGTAAGTGCTAAACGAGGCCAGTTTGAATGCCGACATGATCATCAGTGACACTGACTGACATGCTACCCGTGACAATTTAAAACAGTCACATGTTTAAGCTGTTTCACATCAGCAGATCCTCCTATCTCTTCCTATGCGTTCTTAGCAGGCAGTAAAAGCCAAGTTAGTGCACCCACAAGTATGAACTACAACTTGTTTGTTAAGCTGTGATAACTTGACCATGCGTTTGAGCCCTTAGACTCTTTAATACATTTTCTAGCAATGTAGCAGTAATTTAGACTTGGACACTTGGAGTCTGGGATTTCCCCAAGAGCCTCAGTAACCATGGGAATGGGCAACAAGACTGTGGTTCAATGGAGGGGTGAGGTGATGGGAAGGGCTGCAGGCACCTTCTGTGCAAACTACAGGGTGTATCTCACTTACGTTCTCTTCTTACAGTCAGCTTTTTTAATGTTGACATGAAGTTTTCTCTTTTCTACAAAACGGAGAGAGCTCCTGATTACTATGATGCAAGGAAGCTTCTTGAAAACTGGGTGAGTAGCTTTCTTTTCTCATTCTCATGTATTTCTAGCAAGTATCAGATGATAGGGACAGCTGGTGCAGAATGCAAACTGGTGGGACAACAACACAGAAATAAGTATCCATGTAGCAATATTGTGGCGTTTCAGAATCATGTTATCCAACGTATTTTTAACAGGATAAAATTAAATTCTGAAGGAAGGGAAAAGTGTTGACATTTTGCAAAAATTCTTAGCCATTTTCATCAGGTTTTAGAAATTGGATGACAATTCTAAATTTACAAGTAGGTCTAGATGAAGTATGGATGAATCAAGTTGATAAAAATGTTATTGTTTTATTTCCAGTTTAGTATAATATTTACTGGAGAAGAATTTGTTGTGACAAACTTTAAAGTCAGGTAAGCCTCCAGCTGTCTAGTGGTGTCACCTTGACTCTCTGTTCTTTGAGCGAAATTGCAGCCAGGTTCCAAATACCCATTTCACAACTGACCAGTCCCATGACAAGGGTGTAAACCAAACCCCCAGATCTGTACAACTGCAATCATGTGGAACACCCACATTTTGACACCTACATTTTGTTTACTGGGCTTATTAACCTGAAAATATAAATCTTACCTAATTCAAGGCAGGTAGCTGCTGCCAATCTGAGACCTCATCTTTGGCCATATCTATTGGTTCATGATGAACATGAAACCTTTGCTGCGGCTGCAGTGAGCCAGGCGGGCTGATGTACCCGGTACACCATCCTGGCAATTCAAAAAGTACAGAAATTGGTATTTGCAGGAGATGGAAAACAGAGCAGAGCGCTGGTACCTGCAGGGTTTGTTCACATTAGTACCACTGAAGCCCAGTTTCAATGATTCCACGTGAGGGCAAAGGAGTTTCAGGGTCACATCCATCCACGGAATGAGGGTCACAGACCCCGGAGGGCTGTCTGATTTGTGCAAGTGGGTACACACTGGCTCCTGCATGGCAGTGTCTAATGGAAGGATATCACAGTTCCATGACCCTGCTCATAAGGAGCGGTTTGTTGCTCAAGACTCCTCTATTTCATACCTTTTAGCCCAATCCAGCTGTATTCATATCCAAACTGCGAGTAGCTGAGAGGGGTATTTAGCAATTCATAAAAGTGCCACTTGCACACACATTGAGTTTTATCATTTTATGCATATTTTGAATTCCTGCTTTCTTCTCTGACTTCCACAGTTACTGCTTGCTTTACAAATGGCAATACAGTAACACACTGCACTGTTTACATGGGCTGAATCTGACTTGGAAAAACGTAAGAGAAGGGTGGGTCCCATTCTGGAAGAAGTGTTCTTAGTCGGAGTGTATATCGGCTACAGCACTTGGTCTTGGCCATTTATATAGATACACCTTATGTAGATATGCATTCAGGATTACTTCTCTGCTTCAAGGTCTGGCTTACTGTGGTCGCGATATTCTTTTTTTAGGTGACAGCAGAATGGGGTATGTTATATACTTACTATGAAATAATTATTCTGTTCTCTTTTGCTTGCAGGGGTAATTATCCACAAAGCAGTGTCTATAAGAGGGATCATGTATGTAATTTGTTATTTTCTGATTTAAAAGCTTACTTTTTCTTATCTACGCATGGAGGATATAGTAGTTGTGTGGTCTAAATGCTGATGGTATTGTGTTTTGTTGAAATTATGAAATATTGGCCTTCATCTGGTAGGTGTTCCCCATGTAAACAGTTGGGCTAGAGAGCCACTGTGTCGGAGTAGATCTTGATGCGTTCTCTGCAGACAAAGGAATGCTGGATGTGCCCAGCACTGTCTGCGAGCAGTCTCCTTTGCAATAGCCTTCTGGTGAGCACACTCCCCGAGCAGTGTGAGAGAGATCCGCTCTGCATGAGGCAGCATCAATGCACTACGATGTTCTGTTTTATCCTGGTGATGCACCTCTAGAGAGATGGATTCCCAATAAATTTAAAGCCCCAGGCTCTATTTTAAGGAGCACACTGAGTTTCTGTTATTTGCTTTCCTTTAAATCCAACTGGCGTCAGTTGATTCTAACCAGCTTCTAACTTTTTGTGTCCTTCTGTGTGAACTGAAGGTGAAGGCAAAGCAGATGTCACAAAGGTAAGACCCATGGTTATGAACTGGGTTCCCATAGTTCATATTGATTTCATCTTTAAGGTGAGGAGAAATTACACCCTTCCTCAGCTGTTTTAGTTTCAGAGTAATTGTAGAACATTAAGTTGTATAAAGCAGGTGTGGAGTCAGAACCACAGCAATGGTTGACTTGGGGAAATGTGTTTGAGTATGCAAGGTCTCTCTCTCAAACCCTGTATTTTTGGAGGCTCAAAGTGCTTCCATAGCAAGCTTGGAAGTTTATGCTGCACCATAAGAGCTAGGTGTGAGCAGTGGCCTCCCCTGGGCCAGAACTGTAAGTGGACACTGCCCAAGAAGGACGCCAGGATGAATCCTGCACCTCATCTGCAGGAAATCCTAATTGCCTTCTGACCTCCATCCAGAAGAGGAAGGGGAGCTGGGTTCCTATCACCTTCAAGGGGTTGCAGGTGTTTTACAAAGGCCATGTTTAGTGGGGAACAACTGTGTAGAGACAAGAGTAAACTGGAAACACTTGAAACATCCCAGTCCTAAGGCAATCTCACTTGTTAACTCTCAGTTAAATTAGAGGCCCATTGAGGTGATCCACCCACAACCGAGAGCTGGATTCTTGCTTCTTTCTGCTGTGTCTGAAGCCACTCAGAGAGATACAGTCTTACCTAACCTCCTAAAGTTAGCAAAGGTAGTTATCCAGGAGAAGAGCCATTTAGAGGCGAAAAAGCTAGAATCCAGTGGAGATACTGAAAGCACTTAGTTAAATCTCAGTTTTCTGGGGAGCCTTGGAGTTCGTCACCTCTGTTTGGACACAGGGGTACTCAAGCACCACATCATTTTACAACTAGCTCACTTCAAACTTTAAAACACAATTGAAAAGTACTTACTTGTCACAGAGATGTTCCTTTGCCAAGATAACATGATTAGGAAACCTTTTGTGATATTTACTATGAAACTATTAAAAGTATTCCAAATAAATTTGTACTTCAGAAAGCATTTCCAGCAATAAGGTACTGGTGTACATAAGAAGTGGCATTTGGTGACATTTGCCATAGGACTGCTCTTATGGTGAACAAAATACATACATAAATTAGCCAATTCAGTATAATTTTCTGGGTTATTCCTTAACTTTGCAGCCACTTATAATTGTGAAATATTACTAATATGGTAGCCTTGTTTGTGTATTGTATTTGTAGCTATGTCTGTAAGGCCATTATAAAGGCCACATCACTTGAAATACAAGAAGTGCTGAGTCTCAAGATCAAACAGTTATTGAATGATGTTTATGAAGAGGGACCATTATCCCTATATGTGAATCCCGAAGATGTGGCTGTCAAGCCAATAGGTAATAATAATTTATTAAAACCTCAACAGAAATCACATGCTTTGTAATTCTGGCTGTAAGTGTTTTATCAAATTTAAATTTTGTGGAGAGGTTAGGCTAGAAAACATCCTTACAAGTAGCCAGACTGACCTCATCCAATGCACAAGCTGTAGAACATGATGCAATGACAGCAAGATCAAAAACTTGAGTTCTAGGCAAATGGAGTTCAGCTAAAACCTGAATGCTGGTGCCAAGGCAGGTCTGAGCACCTCTGCAATGAAGGCAAAGTCAGGCTGATGCAGCTGTGAACCCCGGAGCCCCTGCCGATGGGCAGTGCCCCAGAGCCTGGCTATTGCGGGAGTCTGGAGACAAACATCGAAACCAAACCCATTGCTGACATTTGCTTCATGCCAGTGCATATTGGATGAAGCCCCAAATGGCAAATAATGTCTTTGTTGGTTTGGCTACAATGTCTTATTGCTCCTTAAAACACAGGACTAAGGTAGAGATGAGAGCTAAGAGACTGTACCTGAAATTCCAAAACATTATTTTATACTGAAGACTTACAAAAGACAATAAAACTACAAGGCCAGGGGAAAGACACGGATGGGATAATGAGGGGCAGTCGGAAAGCACCTTCAGATTAGAGAAGCCTGCAGGATGTAGTCATTAAACATGGTTTGTGATGCTGAGAGACTAACACTTTACCTAAGAACTGACCTTTATCAAGCAAAAGAGAAGAAGGTCATAGAAGAACAGATGAAATGTTTAAGCAAAGTGTTTTCTTGCAGCAAATAAACTTGTAAAATACTCCTATCCAGTCTGCAAATGACAGCTGATTCTCATTAGGAAAGGAGGTCCAGAGAACAGCTGGGTCCCTGGGTGTCAGGAAGGGCCTTCTGTTTGACTATTAAATATTTTTAAAGAGCATTTATGTATTTCTTCCTCAGCACTAATGGATTGCCCAGAAAGCTTTTCACACACAACCTACAAGGGGAATTATTCCTGGCCGCTAACAAGTCCAGCTACCAAAGCGGAGGTCAGCTGCAGGAAAAACCCCCTGCAGTCTGCTCGAAGGAGTTGGTGAGTGATAAGACCATTTCATTTGGGTTCTTGCATGGGAAACAGGAGAGAGCACCCGGATTTGTGTGGTGGGAAAGAGGCCGGCAGGCTGCCATGGCACACAGCGTTGCTGTGACAAGGAAGATGCGAAGTTTCCAGGGCCAGTCCTGCACGGGCTGCAGGAAAAGGGACTGTTGCATCACTTCCATCACCTGCAGCAAGTGCAAGCCAGCACGGTAGGAACCTGACTTTCTGCTTGAGCACGGAGGGGAAACAGATGCACTGTAGCATTTTGTGCCATTCACTCATGGCTCCCTGCCCTTCAGTACCTCCAGATGCATTTCAGATTCCTCTGGCGTTTGGGCTTCGCTCCCACTCTGCTAAATGAGCGCTAAGTCAGATCTGGCTTGCAAGACAGTTTTCAAAATTGGGCTAATTAATTACATTCTTAGCTATGTAAATGGGAAATACAAGGAACATCAATGATTACGTATTTTTTCTTGTAACAATGCACTGTTTTCGTTTTCCAGTGCAATTAATATCGAACTTGAGCAAGCTTTTTGGAAGAAACCAAATTTGACTGAATGTGAATTACTGGAAGAACTTCCAAATAATATTTTAGACCTCCATGATATCATGATAATAGAAGGTAAGGTACCTTCTGTACTTCAGTAACATAGTGAATCAAAGTAAAAATAGCTATACTCAGATAATGCTTATGTTGGACATCTGAAGAACTGAAGTGGTTTTATGTGCATCCTACTCACGTTAATGTAGATGAATTTTTCAGGTGCTTCAAAATTCTCTAGCTAGCACTTTCAAGACTTGTCTCAAATCCTACACTTAGATTTGGAATTAAGCAAATAACCAACGAATAATGCACATTTTGCTTGTCTATACTCTCTCTGTTACCACATCAAAATAGTTTGTAATATCTCATACAAAGAAGCACAAATCAGTATATGGAATTGAAAAGTTTGTGATGTAATTCCTGAAAGCTATAAGGTGACCTTTACCACCTGATTATATGTATTTTTTTAAGCTATGCCAAACAGAGCAAGTTGTTTGAATGGTGAACAAAAACAATACCATAGCTTATCCACCCACTCAGCAGTGGCATCAAATAACAGATCATTGAAAGAAATCTGCAGTTCCATACAATCTGTCTGACTCCCAGGGTGTAAAACTATGCTTCTGTAAAATAATTATAGAAGGATGATGAGATGATGAATGGCAAATTCAACATTTCCGACTATACCATTCAGAATTTGCTTTTGCTGCTATACCAGTCAAGCAGCATTTGGGGAAAGGGGTGGATCTTGTGTAATTTTGAACTCACAAATGCTTGTAAATGTGACCCAAGTTAAAACTAAATATTATTTACAGATAAACTTGATAATCCAAAAGCAGGTGATGATATTCTTATGAAAAGCACATGTTTTTCTTCCTTTGAAATACAACCTGAGATACCTAGATTTTACTTTGAAGTTTTCTCCAGTTTCATTGACGTGTCGAGGGCTTATTGACTTACTCTTAGGACACAATTTTGTAACAGATCAGAAGCACTGTGACCACATGGAAAGAAAGGAGAAGCAGACTAACTTCTTGCTTTAACATAGAGACGTGTAGCTAGACATATAGCTGTGCTATATAAATCATTTGTACTTTTTTTTTTCCCAGAGAATGGACAAGATATTGTACAGCATATTTTATACCTCTTGCCAGATGCAACACTGCATATGGAAGAATTAGAAATCATTGCAAGTAAACTTGCTGATATTGTAAAGCTTCCAGATATGAGCACGACACTTGCAGAGACCATATTGTATATACTAAACTATATTTTGCTGCAAGAAATAGAAGATCAGAACATTAGAAAAATGACCAATAGGTAAGATAACTTGCCCAGAAGTGGTTTCCTAAGCTAATGGAGTAATTGAGTCAGTCTATTAAAATATCACCACAAGAGTTAGCAATTTCTGTACTTGGATCTTTCACGTGTTTGTGGTTCTTAGCAGTAGAGACTGGTTATTGTGTCGTCAAAGGTACTTTTCCCAGAGCCAGTTCTGCAGAAGTCACCATCACAGAGTTGTTCTCCATGAGCATCTGGTCTGCAGGCAGACCAGGAGCTGATCTGCTGGCAGGTCAGCCTGGAGACACGTGTCTGTTCCACCAGCACACCAGGCCGGAGTGCTCTACCTCTGCTGATAAAGAGTATTCAAATATAGCTATTCGATGTCAGACTTCAAAATCTACAGTTAGGATCCCATGTCCATTATGTGAGTCTCACACATGCTAAAATCGAGGTTGCTAGGTAACTTTAAAAACAACTCTCTCCTTTGCTATCTTAAAGGTAACTCAACTACCTGTTTTTGGAAGGCTTCTGTTGCTGAGCAGCGCACTATTCAGAAAACTATTAATACTGCCAGCCTTTACAAAGGCAAATAAAGTACACAGAGTCTACTAATTTCTGATTTGGGCAAGACAGCTTACCCACTTCCCACTGCACGGGCTGAACCTCCAAACAGGGAAGATCATTCTACTTTGCACTGGCAAATCCAATGCTAACCAACAGTGTAAGAGGTGCAGTGTTCATCATATTAAAAACTCTTTTAGCATCTCTCATTTTAAAGACTGTGCCTACCTGCATTTTTTTCTCATTTAACATAAAACAATATTTTAATCAGAAATATCAAAGTAAGAAATGTAAAAAGCAGGAAAACGGAATTTTTTACTTAAGCTCTAGGTGGGGCATAGACTATGCAACAGCCCAGTGGTTTGTACTGACTCAGGAGTCCGCAAAGAGGAATAGCCAAGAATATCTTAGCAAATCTGCTGGAGAGAAAGCATTGAGTAGCATCGTGATCCCTTCGGCTGTATGTTCCCTCTTCAAATCTACTGCACTGCAGTGTGGGGAGCGGGGGCTGTGATAGCTGCCAGCACCCAACACCTCTGCCTTCTGAAGTAGGCTGTGGGGCTTTTTTAAGTGAAATATCCATTGCTTTGAATTCTCCTCCCATGAAATGTAACGTTATACGGACAAGGATGATATTCTAATAGGTTCTGGATTCCTGATCCTTAATGGAAATGGAATTGGTATGTACAAGTTGTAATTAAAACACCTTTAGAATTTTTTATGGACAGGAGAATCTTTGTTATATTATTTTTTCCATAAATCAGACCTCAGAAGAGCAGAACCACTGTGACGACAGTTGACTAGTGCTAGCATGATGTCCTCACAGAAGCTGATACCTGAGTAAAATTAGATGATCACAAATAATCAAATTAGCAGGTTTTACAAGTTACCGCCTTCGAGATGAAATGCAGTGTTTGACTGGGTGTGAATTTTGACTCAGGTCTTCCCAGAGCCACTTGTGTTGTCCCCACAGGAGGCTTCTTCCTCCTGCCAGACTTTCAGCCTACTGGAACATGCTAACTCAACTGCTTGCTGTCACCCGAGCCTGTGCCAGACAAAATGCCATCTATCCCAAAATGGACCCATTCTGCTCTAGTGATTGGTCCTTGTGGTCATAAATCAGAGCATAAGCTTCTAGCTGATTGTCTCCTGGTTGCATATTGTGACGCCAGGAGAACATTTCAAGAGATGAAACTTCTTTTTTGTTTCCTTTCCTTCTTCTTGCTGTTGCTCTTGGTAAAGTATCCTGAAGGCAACTGAGGAGATAGGCTATAAGGTGACTTACACAGAAAGAAACACATCTGTCGTTACCACTTCCTTGGCTTTGCTGGTGATGCGTCCGGATCCCAGCATGTTTGAAGGACTGGCCTTTGGCGTTACCTCCTACCACAGAGGCATGGATCTCAAGGTGAGAGCAAAGTATCAACTCGGGACCACTGACTAAACCAGACAACACTCCTGCTATTTGATACGGCTGTTGTATTTGACCTGAGGAAGGCAGCTCTGAGCATGTCATCTCTCTCTCCTGCAGGTCGATGTTCAAGAAAAGCCTTTCAAAAAGGCCTTGGCCTCGGTGTTTTTGCCAAAATCACTGAAGAAATTCCTTGGGATTGAGCACTCTGACCCAGACAAGCATCCAAAGATCCAGTTTAAGTTTTTTGGCACTACTTCACTCTTTGCAGTAACTACGACTCCTAACAAATGCTAACATGGCAGTAATGGGTTCAGCTGTTCTTAGTGTGTACAAAAGAAAAATCCCAATAGCGTCATCTGTTTTGGGCACATTTAGCATCAGACTGATGGAGCACTAAGAAATGTGCAGTGAAAATGTACCCAGGCAGCAAAACCTTTGCTGTAGCAATGATGCTCTGAGAAGTGTCTGGAGACCTTAGACTTTTTGTTTGCTTTCTGTAAATGATGTTTTATTCCAATACTGCTCTTCTGTAGGAAGAAACAAAACATGCTCTAATCTTCCTCTGATAGTAAGCTCTTGCTTGAGAAATATGCGCAGTACATGTCAAATATCACAAAAAGAATTTCAAGATTTATGTCTCCATTAAGACTATAAGAGCACTGATACGCAGCATTTAGGATTATTCTAGTGTTTGCTGTTTTCTTAACTCGGGGGGTGGGGTGGGTGAGTAGTGTTAAAAACAGACACATTTGTTTTAGTATGATGAAGCATACAGCGTGCTGAGCAATGCTTTGCACACAGAAGCAGCATTCACAACTGTGTCTGCTGTCTAATGAGCTTAATGATGTACGACTGGATGTTTTGATGTACTGAAATGATTATACGGCTTTCTCGGTCCAGCTGATGCATCTGAAATTCTGTTCTGCTTCAGCTCATATGGAGACTCTCCCTGAATTTGCAACTAACTACAGAATCACAGAATCACACAGAATCGACCGGGTTGGAAAAGACCTCAGAGATCATTGAGTCCAACCCTTGGTCCAACTCTAGTCCGTTTATTAGATCATGGCACTAAGTGCCATGTCCAATCTGAGTTTAAAAACCTCCAGGGACGACGAGTCCACCACCTCCCTGGGCAGCCATTCCAATGCCTGACCACTCTCTCTGTAAAGAATTTCTTTCTAATATCCAGTCTAAATTTCCCCTGGCAGAGTTTAAACCCATGCCCCCTTGTCCTATTGCTAACTGCCTGGGAGAAGAGACCATCTGCTAATGAAGTAGCAAGTAGCTAAATTACATGAGGCATCCCATGGTGTTTAGCTGATCACCATTTCCAAGAAACACTATTTTTGAAAAACTGATGCAGGGAAGAGCAGGATTGCTGGTAACTGAAATGACTTGGAATTCTTTGCATGCGTATATTTTTCCACTGCAGGATGACAGCTTAACAAAGGAGAGGCTGAATACTTATGTTGTGAGTGCCAGCATTGAAAATGCATCAGTTCAGAACCTTAATGAGCCTGTGACTATTACTCTTCAACACAGAGACCAAAATATGGTATGATGTGTTCATTTCATCAAAGACATGTTGAAGTAGAGCTTATTTCAGGCTAAGGCCTTACAACAAACTGGCAACAGGACAAATAAGCTTAAAACATTTGCTGCCTGACCTCTTCATGATATATCAACCAAAACTAACACAAATAGATTGCGAACCCAGGGTAGAATAAAATTATTCAGTAAGCTGAATTTAATTTGAGTTAAAGTTAATGAGAGCTGGAAAATGCTGCTTTCATGGCAAATTACTCTTTCTATTAAGTTCTAGCAAATAATATATCCCCAGAGATTTCATCTGGGTACCCTCTCTCTTATGTTATTTTTACTCCACCAGGCCACCTGGCATCTCTCAGATTTTTTTCCTCAACCTTTAAAAAATATCCTAATTAAATATTTAATGATATATCACCCTAACCTACATCTTTGGCTCTCTGCCTAATTATACTTGACAGTGTACAGATCACACATCTTAACAGCTTGTCTGGTAGGGTGGCTTCCTGCAAACTCTGTGCTTTATTAAACTTTATTAATAATAAAATAAAATGAATCTGTGCCTTGGGAAAGTTTGCTGCAGCATTATGAGTAATAAACTAGAATGTCCCCAAGAGAAAACATTGCATTGAATACCCATTGAAATCTGTTCAGCTGTTTGCAATATGCAGGCAAGCTTTGTTGTATCTTAGGTGTCTCACCTGCCTGGTTTCAGAGACAAAGAGGAAACACTGAAATTCTAAACCAAAGGTTTTCATGTGGTGAGAATTTTTTGTTGTTATTGTATAAAATCTCAGGTTGTTATTTTAGGTCTTAGTCATAACATTTGAATTTCACAAGTAATTCAGTATGACATCTCAGCATATGAAGCCAATGAGATTAGACACATGAACCGGTCTAAGCTGGACAACTTGTCAGATTTTCTGCTATCTTGAAAAGCCTACAAGATACAGAAAGAGTGGAAAAACTGGGAAAATCACTGACTCACAGGACTTCCCCTGGCAAAGGGGAAGGCGGAAGCTGGAACCCTCTTGGTGCCACGGATGAGACAGCTGGTATCTCAGATGGTTCCCAATGACCAAGTGTCCACCTGCCTCTGAACTGGTGGCATCTCCAGTGACCTACAGCCCTCAAGCAGCACCACCATGCAAATAATCACAGAGATCAGTGGGTTTTCTGGTCAAGCAGTACAGAGGAAATCAAATCAAACTGCCTTAGTTCTAAACCCTGATTACAGCAAGACGTATCATTTGCAAGTGCAGGTGGTGTACAGACATACTGAATAAATGTCACAGCTTCCTTTTTCTCTTCTTTCAGGGTAATGCAGCAGTGTACTGTGTCTTTTGGGACTTTCAGAAGAACAGTAAGTGCTATTTACAGAGCTGCCACACTTGCTCTGTCACCAGCCTCACAGACCCTTTGGCTCCTTGGCATTGCAGCTTGAAACTTGGAGGCTGTCCTGTTGAGTCTGTTGCTGGTTTCCATTGACATCGATACCCCAGTCATCAGTATTACTGCTCGGGAGTATGTGGCCAACATTGTACAATGATGCATGTACATGAATAAGTAGACTTAGTCTAAGAAAAAAGCAGAAATGCAATGAAATGTTTATGACTTGTCACATTTACTTCAGGGGAGTCAGTAGGGGCTTTGCTATGGTCAAGTCTTGAATACGGCTCAGATAGTCAACGGACATAGAAAGATAACTGTGTGTTGGGTTAACTCAAACAAGTAGGAGAGGTTTTCTCTGCAGTTATTGCTGTTAGAACATAAATATATATCTTTGAACTCAGAAACTTAGCTTCTAAATACGTCATACATGTCACATGAATATGGCCATAAATTTAATTTTACCAGGAAGGATCTGGCTCTTTTAGTGCTATGCTCTGCCTAAACAAATCCTTTGCCCTGTAAATATTTCTTGCCTTCTGTATTTCCACACCCTGCAGCATGATCTGGTGCAGCACACTTTTCCTTACCTTCTTCCTTTCTCTGTGTGCAGGCATGTAAATTACTTCAGAAATTTCTTCATTCCACCAAAGGCTTTCATCCAAATTTTGAGGTTCTCAGGCAACTATATAAGATGTGTTCCTGTGTGAAATCTCACTTGTGTGCTGCTAAATGACCCTGCAATCTGTACTAACTTGAGCTCATATTCACACATTCTGTGCGTTGCAGAGCTATAAATGACTGAGCATGACTAACTCTGCTTAAAAATCCCTTTTTCTCTATTACACAGATGGACTGGGTGGTTGGAATACATCGGGGTGTGAAATGGAATATACAGATATGAATTACACAATCTGTTTTTGTAACCATCTTACCCATTTTGGAGTCCTACTGGTAAGTACTGTGTGAATCATCTCCAAAAAAGTCCTGTGGCACTAAACAAAGACATCGCTAGTTTTGGGGGGAGATGGGAGATACACAAGCTGTTAGGTATCTGCAATTTTGCCAAAATCAGTAATAACAAACAAAACTGTTATAATAATTTTTATGGTATAAAGTCCTCTAAATGTCACTTGCTTCAAGGCAAATTCATTTTACAGATGTAGTTTCTACTTCTTTGCAATGTAACTTAATCAACGTTAATGTGTTATTTGCTGCGCTGGAAATACTGTGTTAAATTTATTACCTGCCGCCGGCTACTAATGACATTGCATCTTTCTGAAAGTTTTATCTATGCTTCATCAGAAAGTGAAGTTTAATATAAATATGGGGAGAAATGTCATTAACTATAGTCTCTGTAATACAAAGAAAACTGCCTCTAAAAGTTGAACATCAAAAAATGAGATGACTTCCTGAGAATGGGCTGCAACGAATGCAGAGTGTTAGGCAAGATCAAAGCGAACTAAGTAGCTTAAAGTTGTCTAATCTCAGCAGGGCACAACTGCTCGGTGGTGTAAGGCCATCCCTTTGTGGGGTAAGGCCATCCCTTTGTCTTGGGGTGCTTGCCCAGGTTTGCCCAGAGAGCAGTGCCCTGGTCCCAGAGAGGCACAAAGCCCTTCCTGGTAGTAAGTACAGGACTGCTACAGGAAGGAATTCAGATGTTACAGATTACAGACAACTTGCTCAAGTTTCCATTCAAGCAGAGAGAATTCGGTCTGATTTTAAGACCACACCTCTTCTGCACTGCCACTTCAGTGATCAGCGCAGTTACAAGTATTTAGCAGCACCACCAATTGTGCATCAGAGATGTGGGTTGCTAGTCTGAAGTTTCGTCAAATAGAAACAAAGCTGTGGCAGGGAACGACAAAATCCTCTCAATATTACACCTGACAGCAGCTGTGGGGAAGCAGGGCCCAGGCTCCCGGCTAATTTTGGCAGAAGGAGGCTCTCTGGACATGGAGGATCCTCCCACGTCCAAGACATTTAGCAGGTTTGTGCAGTTCCCAAGTGTGGCAGCTGCCATTGAAACAAAGCAGAGTTTCTCCTACAAAGCGAGCTCCCACTGGAATAATTTTGGCAAGATCCCGGAATCCTTGTGGCATTTGTGGTTTCTGAAGTACAGCGTTTCTGCCTTCACAACCTATTACTGGATACTTTGAATACTGAATACTAGTTTGGATATTCTGTAGGACTATTAATGGAAACCCTCCAAAAGCAGCAGTAAGCAAAACAGAAATTGATTTCTTTATTGGAGTGAAAATGTGGAAAGCAATTTTCTTTATCTGTCATGGCAAACAACTGTGATTCTTTATCTTGTCACATAGGACTTGTCCCGGACAGAGATAGATACCACACATGACCGTGTATTAACTCTGATAAGCTATGCGGGATGTGGTGCTTCTTCCCTTTTTTTGGGTATAACACTGGTGATATATCTAGCCCTTGAGTAAGTCTGATGCTTTTTTTTTACATAACTTTTACTATTTTGGCAATAATGAATTTGCAGCAACTATCAGAATGTTTGGTAATATTTGATGCTGTGATGCAAGGGAGGGAATACTGAGAGCTGATAGTATAAATATTGCTTTATTTTCACCTGTGACTGTGGTGAGAGGGATTCAAACATTCATTCTTCAATATAAGCACTAGTCTGAACTATTTGGCAACTTCTGTGTTCCTGAATCGGTCATTTCATAAATTTACCCATGGGCATGGGTAAGATATCATGTCAAGAATCTGGAATATTCCCTGCATATAGACTGTACATTGGATGATATCAACAGTATAATGTGGAAACTTTTCTCTTCTCTTGGTCCTTCTTGTGTTTTGTCTTTTTGGATAGGTCTCATTTTATATTGTCTGTGCCAGTAGCTCCTGGTATGATGGGGCTCTAGACTTAGGTAGTGGGATGCTTTCATAATCCAATAATATTGCAATAACAATAATATCTGATATCAGTAGTAAAAATATGATGTCAAGTCTGTCTCACCTCCACCAAGTGTGAAAAACACAGCAGGTCTCCCTGTATATAGAAGCTCTGCTTTTCCAGGCTGGGAGATCTGCTTCAAAAACACACTAGCGATGTGCTATAAAACATTAACGTAGACATAACTTACACTACAATAAGCCAATTTATGATATGACAAACACACATTTGTGCTACTTTGCCTTAGCAAATGGACCCAGCACAACTCAGGCACTCATAACCTCGTGGGCTTTCCCCTTCTTTTTAGAAAGCTGCGGAGAGACAACCCTTCGAAAATCCTGCTCAATCTTTGTGCCGCATTGCTGATGCTGAACATGGTCTTTCTCACCAACTCCTGGCTGTCCTCGTTCAACCAGCCGGGTCTCTGTGTCACCGTGGCCGCGCTCCTTCACTATTTCCTTCTTGCAGCTTTCACCTGGATGTGCCTGGAGTCTGTTCACTTTTACTTGGCTCTTGTCAAAGTTTTCAATGTTTATGTCCCCAAGTACATCCTAAAATGCTGTATGGCTGGCTGGGGTAAGTAAGCAGATTTCTCCTCCACTTTTGTGCTCGTTAACATCTCTAAGATAGGGGCATATTTGCAAAAGTAAGTTAGGACCCAAAATGCTGGTTCAGCTGCTGGAAAAGGTTTTTATCAGAGGCACTCACTGATCCAGAGCAGAATTTGGTCTGTATTTTTTATTCACCGCTAGATGCTGTTTTAAATGGCTTTTTAGGCTTTTGAATAGTGTGCAGTGTATGATCATCTCTATCCTTAATGTCACAAATACTTGTTCTCGGGGGCAGCCATCCATGATGGTGGTGTTGGTGGCAGCCATTCTCAACAGAAGAGCCAGAACTGAAAGAAATATGGGAAATGGGAAATGAGTGGAAGGGAAAACTGATAACACACTGTCTGGGAAACGTCTTTCTCTATCAGATCTTAACACAAAATGCTGTGGTCTGCTTATCTTTTGACACTCAGCTTTTTGTAATAATCAGTTGGTTTTATTTTACCAGATTGGATCCCTTCTGGAGATGTTTGAATACTCACAAACATTTTGAAAACACAGATATTTCTATGCCTACTCATTTGTAATTTATATAAATAGGGAGATTAAATCTGCCGTGCCACACATTTAATTACATTCATTTCAGAAGGGGCTTTAGGGGGAGAGTTTGGTCCTAAAGTGTACATGTCTGCTGTAATTACTCATCTGAGATTACCTGACATCATTGCATAGTCTCCATTTTTCTTTTTACTCTAAATATTTCTTTTTCTCTTGCCTTCCTTATTAGGAATACCAGCTATTATAATTACTATTGTGCTCATTATAAATAAAGACTTCTATGGCAATGGTTCACAATCTGAGAGCCATCCATTCAGCAATTTGTAAGTACAATACTTTAAGCTTTTTGATGGTCACCAGAGCATCTTAAAGATAGAAGAAATAACCAAAAGGCAACAACTTCTCTCTTGCTTTTGTCTTTTCTTCCCCACCTTAACCCTCTCCTTTTAGTGGTTCTGGTTCATTGGATCATTTTGCTTGTATGGCTGCTACATGGAGGAACTCTAGCATCAGTGGACTGGGCTTGAGGACAGGGAGGACTTCTGCCAGTCAATCCCATTTTTCTTTCTGAAAAAATCTTCACGTGACATTAATTCAGCCTGATGGGACATTTGTATATGCTCTTGCATGTTCTAGATTTTTGGTAAAACTGAAAGGCAGAACAATTGCTCTACTATTTTGCCCATTTGCTTCTGCTTTTTTAATGTCAATTCACATCACTGTCTCTTCATAATTTCAAATTCTTTTATGGAATCATCTCAACCTCCTCTCTTCTCCAGTGTGAAAACACTGAATTCTTTTATTCCTTTTAAAAGGGCTTTTCTAGCAAAGAATGCTTCCATTTTTTTGCCTGATTTCTGTTTAGCGCAATCTGATCACTTGTTGGTGAAGATTACCTGCAATATTTGAATTCTATCCCCTCAGAAGGCAACACATACCCATGACTCCTCAGAGGGAAAGTTGTTACCTACCTTTAGCAAAAAGGCAGGAAAACTCACTAATTTATGTCTGAGGAAAAGCTAACCAGTGCTCATCTCTGTGCTATACTATTATTTAGACTCCTAATTAAGTTGTATTTAACCCTGTTTTCCTAATGCAATGTGTCTTTGTCTGTATATATTATTAAGTTGTGCAACAATCATCAGTTATCTGAATTTGTCAGAAATAAAGAAGTCTCAAAGTTATTTGATTTCTATAACATCCATAAAAAGGCAAGTGGGGAGAGTCTATGAAAGTCCTCACTGGGGCAAAGTAACAGGCATTAGGGAATGCCCCTTACTGGCTATCAGAAACACATATTTTGGAAACCACGCTTCATTAGTTTCACTGCTCACAAAAACTCTGTACTGAACACAAACCTTCCTTTCTTGCAGCTGCTGGATTCAGGAGAACAGAGTGTTTTACATCTCCATTGTGGCCTATGTCTTCTTAATATTTTTGATGAACACAGCCATGTTCATCACTGTTCTCTTTCAAATCCACTCTGTGAAATCAAGGACACAAAAGAGATCCAGATTCTGGAAACAAGGTTTTCTTCAAGACCTCAAAAGTGCTTTCAGCTTGATGTTTCTTTTGGGCATAACTTGGGGCTTTGTCTTTTTTGCCTGGGGAGCAGTAAGGATATTGTTCTTGTATCTCTTCAGCATTTTTAACACCTTGCAAGGTAATTTCTGATTGGAGTACTGTTATAAATACAGCAGCTTAGGTCTGTGGAATAGAAATACATTTGTAATGTCATGTAATTCAAGCATGGGGGAAGAGGATTGCTCATGTAGCTTTGTGTTACACTCTTCAGCTATTTTAATAGGAAAACTGCATTGCAGTGGGATGAAAGTGTGCAGATACAATAGCATTGCTATGATAGATACGCTATTAAAGACACAAATTCATGCCTTTGAAACACGGGTCCAAATAAATGCATCTTTTCAGGAGCTGGCACAGTCCTTTCCATCTGGGCATAAAAATCGTTGATAGAATCTACAGTGACTTGCAGATTATTCTTATGCCAAATCTGCAGAAAGCTCTTCCCATCATCCTCTCACATGCACAAAGGACTCAGTGCAGTTCTGGGCCAATATGATGCTGGCCCAGGGACCACCTTTCTGGCCACACATAACACACTGGTCACTGAGTGCCATACAAAAAGTTTAAAAAAGGATGGCAGGTTGGAGAATCCACCTGAAAACTGGTGATTTTTTTTTCTTACATCTTTAGGGTTCTTCATCTTTGTGTTTCACTGCCTAATGAAGGAAGAAGTGGCAAATCAGTGCCGAGTGCACTTTTGCTTGGGAAGATTTCGTCTGAGTAATTATGCTGGTAAGCATTGAGGGGTTTTGTTTAGCTTGACTTGTAAGTCCTTGCCTGCTACTGCTGTCACATTTGTTCTACATTAAGAAATAGGTCACCCTTCAATAGTTTTCTATTATTTCTGTATTGCATTGGATAATTATTCTTTAATAGGTCTTTATCCTCTTCTAGTAACTGCTTACATGATATAATGATGGGGTGACAGCATGCCATAAAAAACGTAGATTTTTAGCTTGGCCTCTAATTATGTACATGCCATTCAGTGTTCCCTTATATGAGCTGTGTTTTTGGTGGCATTACAGTCTTCATAAAGCCAAGATTCAGAAAATTATGCAGGATATTGGACATACTAGTAGCTATTTTTATGCACAGGAGCTCCATTTGCTCAGCCTGGGAAGGAGAAGGAAGATGTAATTGCTGTCTTGGGATATCTGAGGGCTGGTTATAGAGGAAAGACAGACTCTTCTCAGAGGTACACACCAAGAAGCCAAGAGGCAATGGACACAATTTGCAGCTATGGAAATTCCCATTACTTATAAGGAAAAGCGTGTTTGTTTTTGTATTTTATTTTTCACAATGAGGGCAGTTAAACAGGTGCCAGTGGCCCAGAGATGTGGTGAAGAGAGTCTCTTCTGCAGAGTCAAAATACCACTGGACGGGTGCCTGACAAACCAACTTTGGTTGGAGTGAAAACCCTCAACGGTCTCTTCCAACCTAAATTATTCTAAGATTCTGCTGTCTCCCAGCTCAGCAAAAAATATCATGGGCTGTGGCTCATTCTGGGCTACCCCACTGATGTTGGCTTTTCACAGAAATGTGGAAGAGTTTAATAACTTCACTACCTCTGTGTGTCTTTCAAAATTAGTTGACATTATGAATGTTTATAACAAAGGAGGAACTAAATCAGTTGGTTTGTTTGTTTCAGGAAACCAGACTAAAAATCCCGTATTAATGCATGTGTTGTGCACACAGCAGTCCTGGGCATTGTGTGCTGCTCAGGAATATGTAGCTTTCCATTTGCAGAGGCGGAATTTGTCAAAAACACTCTAAGTAGCACAGAGAGTGTGCTCCCTTCAGCAGGAGCCAGCTCCATGCTGCCCGGTACAATAAGGGTCCTCTTCTTTGTGTACCGGCTGTCTTTTTTGGCATCACCTTATCCAAATGAGTATGACTGGATTTGGTGCCTAAAGGGGAAACAGAAAACTGAATTGCTGGTATCCAGCTGCACCTGCACAAGTTTGACAGAGCCAGTGTAAAAAATAACAGTAGGAATTGTGCCTTGTGCTGCAGAGCTTCAAGGCAGGTCCAAGGATGGCGCAAGAAGCAAGAACGGACATTTCTCCACCACGGTCTCTAATAGATTGAGATATGACACTCATACAGAGTTTTATTCATGTGTCTTCCACACTCTGATTTCAGACTGGAGTGGGTCAGGTGCAACTGCTGAATCTACGCCAAGGCATTCAAACCACAAATCACTGCCCCAGGCTCTGTGGAGTCTAAATTCTAACGGAACAAGTTCAACTTCCAGTGGTTCAGATTCCCTTTCCAGGACTTCTCCGGACATAAATTTTAGGATTGGTAAGAAAAACACTGTGTGCTGCACAGACTAGAACACAATAGGTTCCATATAGTGACTGTCAAATCCCAACTAACGGAAATAAATAGGAAACATTTCACTGCTTTGTGACAGACTTAGTTTGGGGATAACAGCTACATTACAGGTGGTTTTTGCCATACTAAGGAAAGTATGAAAGCCTGTAAGATCCTGGTATGGCTCTTCACCAAATGGAGAACAACTCTCTGCTCTGGGCCAGCTGTCTGCCATTCCAAGGCACCTCCTTCCAGTTAGGGAGCACTATGGTCTGTCTCATCCATTCCCCAAAGAGAAAAGAAAGCTGAACAAGACTGGCTGTGAGCCTGATTAATCCAGAAGAATCCCAGCAGGAGGCTTTGCCCTCCAAGATGGAGAAATTCTTGCAGACCCGTATTCTGGAAAAGGAATGTCTTTACAGAATTCTGACCTAAGAACCAAACATTCCAAGTTGGTTTTGGAAACATGCTGATTTCTGTGATTTCCCCAAAGACATTAAATCACTGAGTTCTGCATAGACAGGTTTCTTTCTAAATATATTAAAACAACCTCTTATAATGGAAAATTTTCCCTAATTCTTTTCCATAGCTGAAGTTCATTACAACCCCAGTGCTGTACTTCCAGAAGATGGTGAGACCAAACATCCTTGTTCACAAAGAACGCAACTCATGGAGACAGGGCTACACTATCCGCAGAAAGCAAGATTTTTTCATTGATACTGAATTTGTTTTCTTCTGATTATCTAATGATGGTTCTCTTTTGTGGCATGAAAAAATACACATTAATCTAAATAATTACTTCTAATGTACAATTATCACTCTGAACACAACTATAGAGCTAAAACATCCCAGGATTCAGCTCTCTGGGCTTCAGTGCAGGGGCAGTGATGACCACACAAGGATTTAGTCCCCCTGTATTCCAAGATTAACCCTCATGTTAAACAGAGACTGGAAACATTCTCTTCATCATCATTAGTCCTTCTCATAGTTTGTCATCTTTTTTTTTTCTCTTTATACCCTCCTGCCATCCATCTGCTCCCTTCTTCATCTGATACTTCTGCTCAGAACCAAATACCCATAATACTGAGTTTCAAGTCATATTTTTGAGCCTGTTGACTGACTGACTGTCTCAGCCATGGATTTCTAGGTTCCTCAATCAGTATCTTTCCTTACTTTTCCCGAGATGGACTTTAATCAACTTATAGGTTAAGAAATCCGACTCAGCTTTCCAAGACGTTCCTTTCAGTTGTATGTTTTAGTTTCAGATGTGCTGGCACTGCTGACTTGGATTTAGATCTCTTAAGAGATGTAGATGCATGTTTCAGTGTTTGAAAATATTGCACAGTACCTTCAAATGGAATGTGAAACCAAGGAAAACTTAAATCCCCACCTCTAATGGGTAACCATGTATGCGATATAGGTTTCAGTTTACCTCTCTGAAAAAGCGAAAACCAAACCCAAACTCAAACAAAAAAAAACCCCAACAAATAAAGCAAAACAGAACAATAGCAGATAAAATCCTGCCATGTTTGGAAGTAGCGAATAAGAACTTTGCCCTTTAGTAATACTTTGCTGTGAATTGAGCAGAAGGTAAACTCTATAACATCACAAGAGGGACTTAACTTTCCTCTCCTGCTAATGAGGGGCTTTCTTTCAGCAAATGTGTTTGAATCAGTAACTTGCCTGCTCAATCAAATCCTAATTTCAGTTTTGAATGCCTTTCTCTGTATCATTCAAGGAAAGATATTTTGATGATGGCTAATATAGTAAAATACCAATGTGTACTGATGACAGAGAAGTAAAAAAATATAATGGAGTGATGTCTTAGAGATGGTGTGTACGATAGCAAATACAAAAGGTTCTTTCATTCTGTGAATAACTCCCACACAGCAATTAGTGGAAAAAATGAATATTTCAATGTACAGTAGCTACAGCCAGCCTACTTGAAATTTCACAGATCACCTTCAGTTCCATGGCTTTCTGGGAGAGAAGTTAGCGCAAAAAAGATACAAACGGGTTCTATCTCTTACCCGCTTGTTTCTAACTTGAAATTACTTTCAATGAGAAAGAGATTTAATATAAAAACCAGTTCAGTATGTTGGACACTTGAACTACCATCCTCTGCTTGTATTCTTTATTTTCATTCTGCAGTCTGCTGGTGAATACAAGGGGGGTCTTCAGCAGAACCAGAGCCTTAGTCCTCCCCTGAGTCCCTTTGACACCAGTTTGTCTCTGCTGTGATATTGGTTAAGTCTGGGTGGATGGACAGCCTGACCCTGTGTCCTTCTCCACCACCCTGCTTTGACCTTCACTCTTCTCCTTTGTGCAGTAATTCTTTCTGCATACACTTTATATTAACAGGACAGAAGGTAATTGGCTTGAATTTAGACTAGATATTAGGTAACAATTTCTAATTGTAATGAATAAGTGGTCAAGAGAGCATGTGGAATGGCCATCATGGCAGGTCTTAAAAAACACTCATAGTGATAAGGCAAATATCTGCCAGAATTGGTGTAAGTAAAGTTGATTTTGCCTCAGAGCAAAGGATGGACTGGAAGATATGTTGAAATTCCTCCCAATTCTATTTTCTATTACTCTAATTTAAAATTAAAAGGCAACAAAAGAGGATCAATGTGAGAACAACATGAGACTGGCCTCGTCTCCTGCATCCTGTGATTGTTTTGTTACATTCCTGATAAAAGACGCAATGTACCCTGTTTTTCTAAAGTTTTTGCTGAATGTCCGCATAACATTATTAAATAACTAGGAGCACAAAGATTTGGATAAAAAAGCAATGAGAGAAGTTCTTAAATACTTAAGACTTCCCAGGCTGCCAGAAAATGCCTGGAAATGCTGTTTCTTTGGCAGATCCATCTGCGTGGTTCCTGCTTTGGAGGTGTAACAGTGGGAAGAAGAGCAATCTGCATGGCGTGGAGCAATGTCAAGTCTCCATTCTTGCTATTGTTTTTTTTTTATTTTCTATTCAAAAAGCAAAATCTGGAAGTAAAATTTTAAAAACCTGTCAACTTGCTGATGTAAAATGCAAAGCCCTATTTGTTCTGGGGAGGCAGTGAGCTCACTTCCACTCTCTATCATATGCCTAATGGCTTCTCCAGCTAAACAGTGTATCATTTATGTTTCAAGCATGGCATTGTTTAGGTTGTCAGCCGGAATGAAGATGTGTAATTTTCTTTGGGCTGAAATAATGTCTTCCACGTCGGCACCATCACACTTGTTCTTCTCCAACATATCCACGCTGACGTTCTGTCACAGAACTGCGTGTTGATGGTTTTCACGGGGAGAGGACACGCACAAAGACAAATCTAATAAAAAATTGCTAAGCGCTTGTGATTCACATTCTAATAATTTTAAGCGATGGGAACAGCTTCTGCATCTCTGGCTTGAATGTGTCCTGACAGGCAGCGGTGCTTAAATGGTACAAACGCATCCTCCTCCCTGCGGTGTTGATTGTATCAGTTGCCTTTGCTCGCTGCCTGAGAAAGCAGTGATCTAAAAGCTCCTTTGATTTCTAAGTCATTCTCATTTACTCCCAGATTGCTTATTTTTAGCAATACATACACCAGGAAATGCGTGCTCTATTTTAATCCAATGAAAGGATTTCTGGAAGTGTATTTGCCTATGAAGGCAATTATTTAATGTCAGATCTCAGTGGGTTGTTAACAATAGGTTAGACAATGCAAAATAAATAAAAAATGATAGTAAAATCACTGCAGCAGCTGCGGTGACTCAGGCAAAACATCTTGCTATTCAGACGGGCACAAAACTGCACCACCCTTCCCACCAACTAAGGCAGTGGGTGCAGATCCAAGGTCTTGGCAGATCACCCAAGGGTCCATGGAGATTCTTTATGTCCCCACATGGACAAGTGGCTAAAGCTGCCTTATAGCTCTATGTATATACAGTGCTTTGATAACCATGTAATATAGATAAATATTACATAGGGTGGCAGTTAAAGGTCAGTACAACTTAAGCTTTTTTGGCAGTTTATGAATCTACAGTAGCGGTTAGCAATACAGGTTAGCAATACTTAGACCCCAGATATATAATTCTTTCTAAATGTAGCAGGCAGTTATTATAAAGACAACGAAAGAAATGTCATTATGGGAAATGATTTTAGATTAAAAAATCAAAATACTGGATAGATAATTATCTATTGCATAAGATGAGTGCTAAGTCTTAATGCACAATACTCTGTGCTTTTAGGTATCAGAAAGTATTTAGCATGTAATGGCACTGTAATGGTTCTAAATTAAATGTATCATTTAGAGTTTCAAGGATGCCCCAAGAATTATGCTTGCTATATTATTTCATTGCCTGATTGCTCCTGTAAAGGAAGAAATTCAAGGATACATTCCAGTGGGGTTTTTTCCTCTGTTTTCTGAAAAATGACACCAGTATTTCAGTGGAGGACCAAAAAGTCTTCCTTCATCTTTATGTCAAAAGAAGAGGACTTAAAAGGAAGGCTACTGAGATTTGCTGGAAGCGAGAGATTTACATTGATCTGGGAGACTGCTGGACCTGAAATCAGTTTTCTACCTCCAGGGACAAGTAAAAGGAATGTGCCCGTGGTGACCCAACAACCACGTCCTGCTCTGTGGTGAACAGTCTGGGCACATGGACAGCAATCAGGCAAATCGTAATCTGAGAAAAGCCTTTTATAAGAGAGGAAGCCACAACAGAGCCTACCAAAACTCAGGACTAGGATAGACAAGCTGTTTGGCATCTCTCTGCCGTTAACATCCGAAGAACACGAACGTCAGTTTGCTCAGCAGAGAGGCAGAAAGATACATCAGCCAGCAATAAACAGATGGCAAAATTGCTAGGAGAGACAATTAAAGCAAGGGTCGAAAATGAGTTTGAGGCATAAAAGAAGAATTAAGACAACTAAATAGTTCCATGCAGAAATGATACAAATAATGACCCAAGAAAGTGAGTTACGATAATCCTAAAAAAAGCCTATGTTGGCTAATATAGCTGTAGCTCACTGTGTATCAGTTCTGTGCTCCTAGCACTCTAGCTACAAAGGATTTTGCCATGTTTGTATAAATATCAACTTTGTATGACCACTGTATAATGAAATAATAAAAATGTGCTACACAAAATAATTATAATTTGGGTAAATCAGTTTCTTTAATAGGAGTCAAGATTTTGGCTGGTTTCTCCACATTTTGGCTTGGTGCAGAGCAAATGGTTCTGAAAGAGATTTTTCTGAGTGGGTGACACTATGCAGCACATGGAAATGACTGAAGTCAGCAGTCACACTGCATTAAAACAGAAAATTTGCATTAAATATACAGTTAAATGATATACTCCTGAATATTTTACTTGGGGGCATTTTGCAGCATGGAGTTCAATAGGAACATCCATTTTCTGCGAATGTTTGTGTGTTTTCTGGTATTTTAGACAATAGCCAGAATTACCCAAATTGCTTTTCTCTTTACCATAAGACAGAGCTCTAAAATAATGCCTGAGAGTTGTTTACTGTTTGGAATAATGAAGCCATTGTCTTCCTTTTCAGCTGGATTTGCACAACTGAAAGCTATCAGAATCTGTGTAAAAATGTGATATGTTTTTTCCTGCCTGATTTCTACCCATGACGCCAATGGAGGGCACACAAAATTGATGAACAGAAACATTGAAATTCTACCATCATAAACAAATCCGATGTTTACTGCCTGTCCTTCCGTCTTCTTGAATTTCCTTGCGTCTAGAAAATGTTATTGTGTGTGCTTTTTCAAAATAATATTTTTCATCTCCTAACAATCAACCAAGACAGGCTCTTATGCTCTATAAAGAGAGAACCTGGCTGACTAGCTAAGACCTGCAGTAATGCAAGGACTGCAGGAAGAATTGTGAGAAATGAAGGAGCTTCCTTCTGCCAGATTCCTCCAAGGAGGGAGAACACTGGGAAAAATACAGTCTCTTGGTAGAAAGAGAAAACCAAGTAGAATTTAATGTTGCTGTGAGATGGGTTAGACATATATACTGTGGTTTGTTAGAGACAAAGTAGGAAAAATGTGTCTGTGTTTCCAGGTAATGCAAGCTTCTAGAGTGTGAAGCATCAGACTGAGCATTCAGGTTCATAGAGATGAATTCAGGTCCAGTTTGGAATAAACAGCATGTGAAGTATCAGGAGTAAACAGAATTTTAAGCCCTTGATGTTTTCTGCAGGTGCTTTCATCTGTGGCACATGTTGGTGTCCTCAAGAGGTTTAACTATGGGTTGGGAAGTCCACCACCTTTCCCTTCATACCTGAGTCACCCCTTAAAACAACTGTTGGGAGCATCTCATCACTTGGAGGATGATTTTGTCCTCTGGATGATTTCTTACACTGAGGGTATCACTTCAGGTCCTCTATTCTGCTGTACAAAATGATCAAGTGACGGAATAAACCGAGCCTCAGATTTCACGCCATCAGCCCTAATCTCTGGATGGATCTGCAAGCCCTGGGACTGTGAGAGGTTGAGATCTCTGCTGCTAGGTGAACTTTGGTGCATCAACCATCCTCAAGTGCAGCTTAGGACAGTTAACAAGTTTCTTTCAGCTAAATTCCCATTTCAGCTAAACACCTGATGTTTCATTCAAATGCCACCATTGAGCATTCAACACTTGGTGTACAGAATGTTTGGTGAAACCCTACTTCTCCCATACAGGAAATCTGAACATTTTATGTAACTACCTGACATTAAGCTGTCATAATCTGCTACACTTGCCGAACTCTATATTAAATATAATGCACAGTACTATGCTCGTGTGGGTGGACAACTTAATCGGGCATCCTCAAAGGCACCTAAATCTGTGAGCAACCTACATACTTTGCCTGAGTTAAAGGACATATTATGGTTGATCGTGACAAGAACTCCTCTTCTAAAAGCACTTCCAAATAACGTAACTGGAATTTTTAACCCATGCATCCATTTTGTATCAATGACTCCTCTTTCCACCTGGCCACAGCACTGGTCTTCCATCTGATCTACCATCTGGTCTATCACCATCTGATACCTATGGCATGGTTGTGCTTGCAAGGATTAGGACTAGGAGAGGGAAAATTTGACTTTTTATGCATAGTACTTCGAGTAATCTTTCTTTGAGATAATGAAACAAACTTGATTTTGTGTGTCTGTGTGTGTGCACAGCTACAGATAAAGGGACTTGGCTGTAAGATTGCTTTTGTGACTTGAGCAAGGAACCTTCTCCACTCGAACATCGCAGCTGAAGAATGTGGAGAAAAAAATACTCCAGCTACCGATCTTCATTTTCAAGGCATAAAGCTCAGTTCTTTGACATCCCTTCCACTTCCATTATTTAGAAATGAGACCTTGGGTTTCTTCATTTCTGGAAATTCAACCCAATAGGCCACATTCCTCATACCTTAATCTTTATTGAAGTTAGTCAGGGGCTCATCACAGAGCAGTTTTGGATTTGACTGGTGACTGATCTAAAGATAAGAAAACCCATAATTCTAACAAGTTTGACTGAGATTGCATCATGAAAAGTTATTTTTCTCCCCAAATATTTGAATCATCAGTTGTACCATCCAGAGCAAATGAATACACGGATTGTTGAAAGAGAACAGCCTTCCATGCAGCAACTATCTATAAACCTGTTCAAACTTCAGCGTAAGTTGTGGTTTTGATGGCAATGAGTCTGTTTCAAGGGACAAACATAAGACTTAATCTAAGTATTAGCAGGATTATGGCCATGAATTTCTATCTTATATTGGCTTTTGGAAGGTCACTGCATTTCTGTGATGGAAATGCTAATCAGAGCACAGACAAGCACAGGCTGTCTCTATGGCTTTTTCAAGAAATACTGTCTATATTCTGAGATATTTTATCTGCCATTAAAGTATACTGTAGAGTTTTAAGTTAAATCAGTATATTCTACGCGTACCTGTGCTATTGAGAAAACTATTTCAGGTTTTCATTTAATCTCCTTTTTAGAATATTTTGAAAAATATTAACAAACATTTGCTAGGCAACATGCAAGCCCTAACACTACAGCAATTACAATACAATATTTACTTGCCAGATACCTTCAAGGAAAACAAAACAAAACATATCATTTCAGCTAGTATCTTTAAAGAAACTCCTCTTTTTTTCCTCCTCCCTCTCTGCTCCACCAGCTGAAAAGCCAATAAAAAAATTCTCCACCTCCTACACAGTTCAGAACAAGATCTGTGTGCATTTCTCCTAGGCATGTTTTGAGACTCAGAAGGGGATGAAAGTAGTTAATGTGCAACAGGAATCTTAATTTCAGGCACAAATCTGTACCTTTCTATTGACCTTGCTGATATGCTGCAAGCTGAATATTAAACCATTTTTTACCACTTTAAGTCCAGCTTGGGGAGAAGAAACCATTAAAGAAATGTCTCAGGTATACTTGCATTCAGCTAATGAGACTTTGTGTACATCTACAAATGGTACAGAACTGAAATTAATCACTGATAATGAAACCACAAATGAAAAATGGACCGAAGACTCCTTTCCAGGATTAGAAATATTGTGCACAATTTATGTTACATATGCTGTAATCATTTCAGTGGGTCTCCTTGGAAATGCTATACTCATCAAAGTCTTTTTCAAGATTAAATCAATGCAGACGGTTCCAAACATCTTCATCACCAGCCTGGCATTTGGAGATCTACTGCTTTTATTAACTTGTGTGCCTGTAGATGCAACACGTTATATCGTGGATACGTGGCTCTTCGGAAGAATTGGGTGCAAGCTGCTGTCTTTCATCCAGTTAACCTCAGTTGGAGTATCAGTGTTTACCCTGACTGTTCTCAGTGCTGACAGGTGGGTCTGATGCGATTGATTTGCCAGGAGATGCTGCAGGTGTGAAGTTAGCAGTGAATAAAAGAGCAGAAATGATCATTTTGTACAATATAAAGCGGCACATAGATTTTTAAAAAAAAAATAAAAGGTAACAATAAAAAAAAAGACTCTCCCATCTAAATTTAAAATATGTGTTAGGAAAGTTGGAGCAATTCTTTTTAATGGAGTGAAGTGAGAAAGACTTTAAGTCTTTTGACCTTTTATTAGCTCGAAGTACAATACAGTTTTTTGTTGTGTGTTTGTTTTTGGTTTTGTTTTTCCTCAATTGCACAGAAAAGGGAAATAGCTTATGGCACGAAATGACAGTATATTGGTGCTATCTAGTGGTGCACTGAAGTAGCCAAAGAAGATGAAAAATAAAACTGTGAAAATGACTGAGTGAAAATCCTTTGTCCTGTGCTGTCAGTGAGGGTCTAATATCCTAGAATGTAAAATATTGACATGTGGGCTAAAAAGCCAAAAGACAACACAGAACAGACAGCGGGGCAGATGAATAATTCTCATTATTTGATGGTTACTGCAATACTATAGTAATTTGCAGCTTGATAAGTGCTTAGTGTAAGATGATGCAAACTGAATATTTTCTCTTATAGTTCTTGTATCTTTTCTAGAGATATTTTAGCCCAGAGGTCCTGAAATAAAACTCAGGTTGCAGTGAATAGCAATGGGATTGGTGCTCCCATCTGACTACTATCAGGAGTTGTTGAACAGCTTTCCATGCACTTCTTTTCTGAATGAAAAAAACTGTGATGAGATTTCAGTTCAATCAGCATGAGCATGTCAAGGAGCAGAAAAACCCAAAATGCATTTTAGTATTAAGAGAGAAAAATATTTTCATCTTGTATGCCAGCAATTGTGGATTTTAATAGCAGGCAGTTCATGTGTCCAGAATTTTAAAAATGCTACTGTTACCGTACTCTAAACCAAAAAAAAAAAAATCAGCCAACACAGGAATGGGTCAGATCAATGGTCCATGGAGGCCAATACCAGCCTCCAGCAGTGGTAGCTTAAGGACAGTAAAAGACAAATAGGAAGAATAAAAACCACTGTCCAACACTACACTTATACCCTAAGCCTTCATATGACCTCATGAGCAGGCGTGGTTTATGTCTGTTTAATAACCTCAATGGATTAATCTTCTAGACTCTTGTTCAGCCTCTTCTTGAACTTGTTTAGCAATGACTTTCACTGCCTGTTGCATAAACAACTCCTTCTATTTCCTTTGCACGTGGCTTCATTTGATGGCTCTGGCTCTTGTGCCAGAGTAGCCAGTGATCCTCATCCGGGCTATTCACATTATATTCCACTCTTAGTATGGTGGGGTTTTGGTTTGGTTTGGCTTTTTTTGTTTGGTTGGTTCAGTCGTTTTTGTTTTGTTTTGGGGGTTTTTTGTTTGTTTTTGTTTGTTTGTTTGCTTTTTGAGTTAAGGTGTGCAGAGCAGCACACGGTGTTCAGGATTTGCATGAACCAGAGAGACAGATAACTGCACAATAGTCTCTTTTGCTCTCTATTGTTTTCCTAATAATTCCTAACATTTTTTTTCTTAATCTTTGTAGTTTTCTTCGGGTTTGGTGTGTTTTTTTACTACTGCTGAATATTAAGCTGATGTTTTCACTGAATTATCTCTCTTGGCCCCAAAGTCTTGGTCCTGTATGATGCCAATTCAGAGTTCATTACGATGAATTAAGATGACCTCTAAAGGTCCTTTCCAACCCCAACTATTCCATGATTCTATGATTCAGACACTTGTCTCTGTTAACATATCTAATTCTTCATGGTAGCTGTTAACGTAAATACTCCACGCTACATTTTCACAGGGTAATGGTATGGTAAACTTACTGAGAAAGCTCATGTGCAGTGCCAGACTATCATCTTCCAGTATGCTTGAAGTCAATAAAAATGGTAATTTCTTGATGAACAGAAGTCCAGCTTGCAGTTTTCTATTTAAATTTGCCTAGAGGACAAAAAGACCAGATTCTCAGGTTGTGCAAAATGGTACAACTAAACTGTCTTATCCTCTGGATCCCTTTCCACTGCTTTTCCTTTCATGCCAGTCTTGTGCCCCCATGGAAAGGTCTCTTCTTTCTGCATCATGGAGAGTCCCTGATACTTTGGGAACAGGTTATATTGCTTCCTGTGCTTCACCTACCCACCGTTGTGCCAGTTGGTCCTTTTTCCATGTCCCGTTTCTACACAGATGGTCACACATCTATAGAGTTCCCCAGATTTTTCTGATGTGTCTGACTCAGTCCACACGCTGCAGAATCACAGCCATGAATCAACAGCAGGGTTAGCTCCTGTTTTATAAATATGAATGAACACTGGAGCATTATTTTGCGTTAGATCACTGCGCTCAGCTGGGATCTTAAGAACACGGAAGAAAGGAGAGGTGTACATGCTCGGTTCCACATATTTATAAAGTAGTGAACCTGTTTCATGTCTTTACCAGTTTTGCATATCAGTTCTTTCAATTACTCTTCTAGGCAGCACCATAAAAATAGGAAGGATGATTGCCCTTACTGATCCTAATCCGAACAGTAGAAGTCATCTTTACTTAGGAAAGCTTTAATGACAAGTCCTGCCAGCCATTTCATTAAAATACATGCTTAAAATTAGTTGTTACATTTCCATGTTAATTACAAAGACCTAGTATCTATTTTCATTTCCAAGACAATTCTACCACCTTTAGTCTAGTGAGAACGGAGATGGCTACATCCTCAAGACGTTTGCATTGCCAGTGCTTGCATTATTTCTGTATTTATTCTGACAATGATGTTGGTTGGTTTTAGGTACAGAGCCATTGTGAAGCCCTTGGAACTGCAGACTTCGGACGCGCTCCTGAAGACCTGCTGTAAAGCTGGCTGTGTTTGGATCATCTCCATGATATTTGCTATCCCAGAGGCTGTTTTTTCAGATTTGTATTCTTTCAGCAATCCTGAGAAAAATGTAACTTTTGAGGCATGTGCCCCCTATCCTGTCTCTGAAAAGATCCTGCAGGAAGCTCACTCCCTGGTTTGCTTCTTAGTGTTCTATATTGTACCCTTAGCTGTCATTTCTGTCTACTATTTTCTTATTGCCAGAACTTTATATAAAAGTACAGCCAACATGCCAGCAGAAGAACACGGTCATGCCCGTAAGCAGGTAAGCTATGATCAAGGACTGAAGTGTCCAATTTTCCAAAATCTATCATGCTGATTAAGTCTGAACTTGAGTGCAAAACGTTTACCTGACAACACGCTCCATAAACTCATCCCATATTAGCAATCCAAATTCAGCTATGCACTTAAGCACAAACTCATGACTCATTAAATTAATTATGAGTGTACACACTTTCCTAAAGAGTGGTGGGGTTTGTTTTGCTTTATTATGACCTTATCAAACTCGGGAGTTACAATGCTGAATTGTAAACACCGAGACCTCATCCATGTGAGCTGATACATTGTACTTTCGTACTTTTAAATCCTAGTCTAGATGAGATTGCCACATGACTTATAACAGAAAGGGAATGTGCTCTGCACTGGAAATACTTGTTAAAATTATGAAATAGATTTATTTTTCTGTTGGTTTCCTTTTTTTTGTTCGTTTTTCCATTTTGCTTTTTTGGTTACTAGTCCATTTAGACCCCTTTGAAATCAGCACCCACTACATAAACATGTGTTACTAATTGCTATTAATACCAGATATGCATTATTTTCTTGTAGATTGAATCCCGCAAGAGAGTTGCAAAAACAGTGCTGGTGCTTGTTGCTTTGTTTGCCTTTTGCTGGCTGCCTAACCACATCCTCTACCTATACCGCTCTTTTACATACCATGCTTCCGTAGATGCTTCCACCTTTCATCTGATAGCTACTATTTTTTCCCGTGCCTTGGCCTTCAGCAATTCCTGCATCAATCCTTTTGCTCTTTATTGGCTCAGTAAAAGTTTCCGGCAACATTTTAAAAAGCAAGTCTCATGCTGCAAGGAAACATTTCGAACAAAACCTCCCAGTGCTGCCCACAGTAACACGCCTACCAGAGCCCTGTCAGTCACGAGCAGCATGCATGGCTCCGAGATCAGCGTGACGCTGCTCACAGATTATAGTATCACAAAAGAAGAGGAAAGTGTTTAGTCCCTCTGGGATGAAGAAAGACAGAAATGGAGCCTTTGCAATCAAGTCACTACTACTGGGATCCTGGAAGGAGGTGCCATGCCTCGTCCTGGCTGTGAAAGAGTTTTCATCAGGAGTTCCTCATTTTTTAAAAATATACAATAAAGAAATCAAGCTGCGTGGGAGAAGCAGCTGAAACAGCTGGACTTCCCAGCGTAAGCTCAACGGGATTGCTCGTGTTCCCCAGCACAAACACGGATCCCTAGCTGGAATTCCTGGACCGGGCAGGACAGGAGTCTGCAGAGTTGGTGTGAGAATTGGCTGTGAGGATGGTTTTGTTCTTGGTGACTCATTATTTCACTTGTGACTGAGAGCTCCCTCTGTCAAGTACTTGCATCTACAGCAAGCAAGCAAAACCACGGATCTTCATCACACCGTCAACCAGGCAGATTTTTGATTTATTTCTTTTCTGGTCCCAAATGTTAAAAATTGGAAAATACATCAGACAGCATACTAAAATGAAAGAGAGACAAGGCTTGTACAGTGCAGTCAAAAAAGCAAAAGCGTGATGGGCCAGCTCCATGCTGGCCTTTGCTCTGTGTAAAGAGATGTCCAGCTCAGTTCCCATGGCAGGCAAGGGATCCAGTAAGTGATCGTCTCTCTAAAAAAGCTCTAATCGTCTTTACCCATACTTGTAAAATTCTTTGCGATCTATGGGTAAAACATCTCAACAGCACAGAGCTCTTTATTGTTATAGTGGTTTAACATCAAGAAATCAGGGTGGATCTATATTAGAGTTCTAGTTTGGATTTACAGCGCACTTCAGAAGCAAACGGTTCAAACATCCCCTCCTGCCGCACTTCGCTCTGTCCCCCAATGGTCTTGAGTGCACAACCTGTATTCCTTTCAGATGAAAGTGTGTGTCCAGTCCACAGAACCAGACTAGAGTGAGTTTGAAGTAAAGACCCCGAAAGTGTACAATGTGGGGGGGGTCAGACCAACCATTTACCTCTGTACATGCACTCCTGCTGGAGTGAACATGGTCATATCTCAGTGACCTGCACATTCTCAAGCATGCTGGAGAGCTGGATTTTTCTATTGTACTAAGTTTCTATTCTTCAAGTTATCCCTTTTGATATTGGGATATACTGTCTTTATTGGATAGGCCTTGTAATCCCAAATCCACTGATTTTCTGACTCTGCATGCAGAGTCAAGTCAGTGACAGCCTGTCACCACCAGCCTGTCCATCACTAAAAGCTGGTGATAGAATACACGATAGATTTTCCATTGCTTAAACTAAGGGACTTCTATCTCAAAAAATAACCTCTGTGTTAAAAGTATAGAAGTAAGGTTGCAATATGTGAATTAAGCAAAATACTGTTGTTGGTCACAGAAGTCTCAGTTTTAACTAACCCCTCCAGCTGCACAGAACCCCTAACAACACACAGCTGGATATCCATCCATCCGTCCATTCATCCGTCCGTCCATCCACACACCATTATTTGAGTTCATTATAAGATGAGAAAACCTATTTGCGGTCTGTCTCTGTTGACTACCCTAATGAGAATAACAAATCAAACTATAAATCCCAAGGGCATTGGAATACAACCTGTGTTGTCATCTTAAACCAGTTTAATGACAGTCCATTCTAATCCCATCAAGCCTCAGCTTATTTTACTACACTCTGTGTTATGAGCTGCAAGGCTATAAGCATTAATTTCCAAATGGATTGTCTCTTTTATTGTACCAATTGTACACCAGGATAGGACTGTTGAAATAAATAGAAATATAACAGTGGAGAAATACAATTTATGGCAAAGCAGACTCCAGAGACCTTATTTTACTCTCTTTGTCTTAATATAACATGTTTCCTGGTACTGAGCTATGTACAAATATAACAAACATATTGCACTGATATTTTCTCCTTCTCTTTTTTCTTAATGGAGCTGCAGGGTGCAACTGAAGTAAGTAAATAAGCCTACACACTTAGAAGCCTAATTTTATTTTCCTGGATTGTAGTATAGGGAATTCTAAACAAAAGAAAAATCAACAAACATTACAGTCCTTTACATCATTCTTTATTCTTGCTTATTAAAGCCTCTGGAAAACAAATCTGCCATGTTCCTGGACTTCATAATTTGTCTCTGTTGGAGACCAAATTTCCCACTACAAAATCCTTGGCTACACCTCACAGCAGCCCTTAAAACCCACAGTTTCCTAATTCACCATTTTCCCAGCTTTGCATGCAGTGACTTTTTGCTTCTGTAACTGCTTCTCTAACTGGATGGTCTATCTACTGCTAATATATCCTGTTACAAAAATGATGCTTTCGCTATATGCTGCACGTTTTGGTTAAAGACTGGCAATATTTCAAGCCATAATTTAACTATTCTCTGTACTTTATGCTTTTATAATTCTGTACTTTCAAATCTTCATGACATGTTGTATTGGAGTGATATATTGATCAACATTTATTTTTATCTAAACAATCTGATATTATTAATTCCATCACTTCCTCCAGGATAATTATTTATGAAATGTCTTCACATTACCATAACTGGATTTAGGAGAAAAGGGTTCTTTCCTTCGCAATCTTTTCTCAGTGTTCCAAAAAAGCCTTTCTTTCACCCCTAGGTAAGGCAAGTGTAATTCTATAAAAGCATAATGTTTATTTACAGAAATATGGAGTGTTACTTAGCAAAAAACAGTCATGAATAATTAGGTCTTTACTATTTATATCAACAATGAAAGAATAGGTAGAAAAAAAGACACAAAATACTGAAAGGCAAGACTCCATCAAAGGTCTTGTTCATGTGGAGTCTTATTAAGTAAATACAATTTCTTGGATGTACCTTTTTATACTTTGTTTTGTGAATGAGATGAGCACATTAACAGCTTTAATCTATAGAACTGGAACAATTAATGTTCATGTTAGCAACAAGTTTATATCAGTATTTGTGCTGTCGCTATGAGATGCTGGTTTAGCTTAAAAAAAAATCCACAAAAATGAACAAAACCATGTCAAAGCATGGAGATAGTGCAACTGACAGCATCTCCAGCAAACGGCATGGAATATTAAAGTCAGTTATGGAATTATAGACATTTTAAAGTTTGCCCTCCTGTTTTCATAGCAAGTATTGTTTTACTTTACATAGTTAAATATGGGCTGCCTGCTGACACTCATGTTTCTGCTAAGAAAATTACCATTAAAGAATAAGCTAAAGTTACACACAGCTCCAGCACTTATACATTTAAATCAGTGTCACCTACAATTAACAAACCAACCAACCAACCAACCAACCATAAAACAGGCTCTAATTAGCATTTAGTTATGGGTTCTGCCACAGATGGTCTCCTCAGTGCAAGGTGAACTGTCTTGTGGAATTTCCTTTGCCAGCATAGGAAAGGGTATTGAATTTTTGGCACATCTGGATATGGTCCTGTCATTTTTTGCACCATGAAGACTCCACTTTCACTAGGCTGTGTAACAGCTACAGGCTCCAGCCCCACGGAAAGCCCAGAGAGGAGTAACCTCTCTGTACTTAATCACTAATTACTGCCTCCTTGATTTAATGTAACAAAGCATCTTGACCTAATTAAGCATTACCTAGTGAATTGCTGGTACCCCTCTAACAGCAAAACACCACTATAAAAAACAAGACTCTGTTACTTTTAGTAGGTGGTATCTCCAGACCAACAGCCAGCTCTGATGAACCAAGGTTGCCCTTTATCACACAAGAGAATTGGACAAAGACACAAAATCATCATGCTCATACCTCGTTTTAATATCTGAGACGTGGTCATGATTTAAAACACCATTTCTCAACAGCTTAGACCGATCTGAGCTGTGTAATACCAGAGATCTTCACACCATCCCCAGAACATGCAGCAGCAGTGCTTATGCAGCCATGGATTATATAATTTCAAGGATATGATTCTGAGGAAACTGTCTTGAACCCCAAAAATGAGGCATTTCCAGCTGAATCAGCTCCCTGAGCTGGCTCACTCTTCTGTCTTTACTGAAGAGGAACAGAACAGACGGTGGCGACACAGTTAGAAGCTGTGGCACTGTAGCTGCCATCACACATGCTGTTATCTATCTACACAAAGCATGAGGGAACTAGAGGCACTTTGTCCTTGTAGCTGCATCAAAGTGCACATATCAGATTTACCGTGTGCCAACCCTGCTCTCATTTCCATCAGATTTGAGATTAAATTTGGATCTCCTGCTCCTCAGGACAGTGTCCCAAGGACTTGCTGTGGGCAAATCTGTGCACTAGGGAAATCTATACTGTGTGGGCACAGGCTTCACTATATTTAGTCAGGTTATGAATGTAAAAGCTCTGCCAAAATCAAATAACCAGTTTAAAACTCAAACTGTATCACTCTTACAATTTTTAAGGCTATGGTTATCTTATTTCCAGTCACGTATCCCATTCCAATTGTTATAAGCCCGGTTTACGTTAAGCCTCTTGTGCTCCTCACCAAAACCCAACACCTATTTGAGAGCTAATACAAATATCTCTTAAGCTGTCAGTTTATAAGTGATCACAAAATAATCTTTGGACAACTGTCGTAATAGCCCTGCCAAGAGAAAATTCTTGAAGCATGAAAGATGTCATTAACTAGGCTGGATGTTCTTTGTGTAACAGCCAAAGGTTACTAGAAGTCTATATTTATATCCTCAGCAATTTCATCTGACAGTCTGTCAACTGGCCAGTTAGCTGCTGTTGGTTTCTCCCTACAGAGTTGCACAAACTCAGGATTGTGTCTTTGATTTTATTATCATTCCAGTCCGTATGACAGCAAAGATATATTTGCTCATTTATTCCTGGAACACTCATTTTCAGAAAACTTCTGTACTGAATATAATTTTAATTTCTGAGTGGAAAGATTGCACTTTCTCAAAAAGTGGTACAAAATTACAGCATAAAAAGGCAGCCTCCAGTATAGGAGTCACAGTTACAACAGCAGTTTCTAGAACATAAAATCCAAGACAAGCTGCTGTCACTGCTGGCTTTGATGGGGCTGTTCAGATGAATTTTCATTTAAAACACATGCGTCGTTTTAATACTTGGGCTTTGTAGCTCTAGGTTAAATTTTCCAAACAAAACCTAATCAGTGTGTTTCTTCATCCTCTAAATAAAAACAATTTTAAATACATACTTTAGCATTTGTTTTTGATGTAATACTGTTTGGATTACTCTGTGAAAACCACTAGATGGCACTGAATGAAGGTCTTGTAAAAGAACTGATTCGAATGAGGAAATTTCATTTAAAATATTTGGGTATCCAGAGAGAACTACACTGATGAATAACTCATCACAGACTTCATTAATGCAAATAAATTGAAAATTTTGGTGATAAGCCTCACCTTTTGAATTGAACCAACACATCAACCTTTCCAAAGGGAGCAAAGTACCTGCAGCCGGATCCCCTGGTCTGTTGCACTCCTGCGGAAAGTGGGTACTCGTCCCACTCGCAGACCCCACCTGCAGCTCCTTGTCCCCAGGTTTAACTGTTCAAGTCCTTTGTACCAGAAACCTGTGCCAAGGGAGAAGAAAGCACCAGTGCCATTTATAGACATTTAGCATTCCATTTTCAAGTCATTTTTCCATTTTCAAGTCATTTTTTGGTTTTGTCTTTGCCTCTAGTAGGCCATGCAGAGCCCCTTGGTGTGACAGGAGAGGTGCAGCTCCTCAACCAGCAGCAACTTCACTGCCTAGTGCTGTCTCAGTTGCAAGAAGGAAGTATTTCAGGGGGAAATCAATGCTTCATGCCTCTTAGCAGGGTTTTATTTTATCATGTATGTAAATCCTCAACAGTCTCCACATAAGGCCTGCCCAGGCACAGCCCTCTGCCCACAGCAGGCACAGAGGGGCCTTCACACCTCAGGGACAGCCACCCTCATGCCGAGGTCCCGCCTGTAGTGAAACTGAGCTGCAGCCTGAGGGAAAGCGGCAAAGGGCACCCTAGGGAGGCGAGGAGACCGGCCGCCTTTGTCCCAGATCGGGCTCCAGCGCCCTCAGGCGCCGCCATATCCGCAGGCCCCGGCCCGCCCAGAGGCGGGAAAATAAGCCCCGCCCCCTGCCGCACCCCTGCCCTCTCCGGAATAGGCCCCCGCCCTTTTTCTCATTGGCTCCGCCGCTCTCTACGTAATCAGCTAGGCGGCGGCTCAGTGGTTGCGCCGTGGATGGGGGCGGGAGGGAGAAAAAAAGCATCGTATGCGGGCCGAGGGGTGGGAAAGGCGCTTCCGCTCCTGCGCGCTGCGGGGCTCTGGGACGGTCACCGGCTGCGTGAGGCAGAGAGGGCCCGCGCGCTCCCCAGCGCCGCCAGCGGGAGGGGCGGGGCCAGCGGGCCCCTCAGGCGGCGGCGGGTGCCCAGCCCCGCAGGCCCCGGGCCCGGTGCGGGCGTTTTGTCTCCGCCCGCCCCGCTGCCCCGCGCCCAGGCCCCGCCGATCGGGCCAGGATGAGCGGTGAGGACGGGAACGAGGAGTTCTACCGGCAGCTGCAGCTCCAGCAGCAGTACGAGGCCAAGGCCGAGCCCGGCGGCGAGGGCGAGTCCGACCCCTTCACCTATGTAGACCCGGCCGATGGGGCCGCCTATGAGTGGGACCGGGAGAAGAAGGCCTGGTTCCCCAAGGTGGGTGCGGGAGAGGCCGCTGTGAGGAGCAGCCTCCTCGCCTGACTTGTGGGGCTACGAAGTTGGTGAAGGGTTTGGAGGGGAAGCTGTATGAGGGGTGGCTAAAGTCACTGGCTTTGTTCAGCCTGGAGGAGGCTGGGGGGAGAGCTCATCGTGTCTACAGCTTCCTCACAAGGGGAGGGGAAGGGGCAGGTGCTGAACTCTTTAGTGACCAACGACAAAACCTGAGGGAATGGCAGGAAGATGTGCCAGGGGAGGTTTAGGTTGGACATCAGGAAAAGGTTCTTCCCCCAGAGGGTGCTGAAGCACTGGAACAGGCTCCCCAGGGAGGTGTCACGGCCCCAAGCCTGGCAGTGTTCAAGAAGAGACTGGACAATGTCCTCAGACACACGGTGTGAACTGTGGTGTTGTCCTGTGCAGGGACAGGAGTTGGACTCAATGATCCTTGTGGGTCCCTTCCAACTCAGGACATTTTATGACTGTGGCCCTCTGTGGGGGCTTATTCCTCCTCCTGCCCACTGCCCGGGGGCATCTCTTTCCCTGGAGTTTTTCTGAGGAAGGGTGAAAATGAAGAACAGGTAATGTTTGGTCTCTTCACCATGGAGGTGTCTCACTCTTTGGCCAAATAACTGCTGCAGAATCAATGTAGCACTGAAACACCCTGTTTTTCCAGGTGAACCCACAGCAGCTGGTGGTGTCTCCATCCCTAACCTGCTTTTCTGCTCCTCTGTTATGAAGAGCTGTAGGTTGGCTTTTCTCCTTGGATGTGAATCTGTAGAATTGCTCAGGCCTGGCATGAAGTCACAGTTATATTTGTGGATCTTAACGAATTGGTACTGCCTCTGGCATGTTTTGGTTTCTTTATCACAGTTGCTGTGGTGATCTTTGTCTTCTCTTGGCAGTGAAGATGTGAACTAGTCTGTTAAGAGCTCTAGATGAAAAGGGGGTAGTATATTCCTCTTTTGTTACTATCTAAAAATGATGCATGTGTGAAGATGTCTTGTTCCGTCTTGTGCCAGTTCTTATTTGTGACTATCAATTCATTGTAATTCAGAGAATCGAGAGTGAACCTAGTAGAGCCAAGTTTATATGTGTGTAAACCTAGAAAGGTGTCCATGTAGCAGATGCCTTACAGAGGGGTAAAAACATGTCAAAAATCCAGACTCGCAAAGTGGAGCAGTGGGAGAACTGAGGAACCCTGGCTCCCTGGGGAGTGCTATATCCAGTAAGCACAGTAACTTCTAAAAGGGTTCTTTTGGTTTCATTTTTTTATTTACCTCTTCTTCTTAGGAGCATTTTTTCTTTCCTAAATGCTTGTTCTTATCCCAAATTTCCATCTTGGAGTGGCGATAACATTCATGGTTAGAGAGATTATATGGGAGCAGCAAAGTTCCTGAGTGAATATGATGTATAGTAAAAGTTGGTATAGAATAATTATGAAGCGGTATATGTTATAGATAGGTCACTGAGCTAGATATGATAGTATCTCAGGTTACTTCATTTTGCTGATGATTATTGAACAGTGTTTTATCGAAATAGATTTAAGAGACTTCAGGAGCCAGAAGTTGTAGTTCTTTCTCTATTCTATGAGCAGTAATAAAATTCCTTATCTCTGTTCTCTGATAAAAGATTATTCTGACTAGTCTAAGTAATCATCATCTGCAGGTTAGTATTGCACTGCTACTCTGTTTTGGGAATAGAGTGTCTGCTGAACTTCTGCTAAAGCATACTTCAAAGCAGAGCAGAAAGTTGTTTGACTGTCAACATTGCTCAGAAAAATTTGGAGACAGTCAAGTATTTCATAGAAGTGATAGGAAATTTGTGTATTATTTAATGATTTTTCTTTCAGTGGTACTATATTGATGGAGACCAACTTTTTATAGTACTTTACACACTTAGCACAAATCACATTGAATTCATCTGCCTTCATTCATCACTTGCTATGAAGAAACAGTCATCGAGTGTCTTCTGTAAGCACAGTGTCTGTTCTTCGGTTGGTTAATCTATTCCTTTCCATTTCAGTGGAACCAGCAGTTAATTACATGCTAGCATGTCCTGTATTATTATATTTCTTTTCCTATAAGCCTAATTGCCCCAAACACTGTACAACTGTGTGGGTATGGACATAGAACTGATCTCATTCTGTGATGTTCTCCACCAGATCTGGATTGAAGCCCCAAGTAAGAAGTTCTGAGTCCTTGTTTTCCATGCAGGCATGCTTTGGCATAAGTTCCAGTAAAAGCCTTTATACTTGTATACATTCATTTATGCTTGCAAAAATACATTTTAAAATGAAACAGTTGTGATGGTAAATATGGTAGGATGATAGCATATTATGGAAAAAGAAGTTGTTATTGATGGGCAAAATTTGACATAGTAGGTAATTCGCTAAGAATAAACCTAGCTTTACATGAGAATGCGGTTCCACCTGAAGCTGAAAAACAATACTGCTGCAGGAAGGTGGCTGGTTGTTGCAGGTTTAATCACTAATATATCAGTAAGTTCTCAGATGAAAATAATTAATATTGTTCAGCAGAAAGTTTAAAAATTTAACTCTATGGATTTCGTCAGCTGTGAAACTCAGCATTTGCTAAGATCGCTAGTGTCAAATATAATGAACCGTATTAGAACATGGAGTATTGTTTCCCTCAGTGAAAGTGGTTGAGCTCTTCCTTTCTCTTGTGTCATGTCTGTAAGAGCAGCTGCTTACATTCCTGATCGAGGTGTGTTGCAAATCTTGTTTAGTGTAGAAGCTGTTTTGTGCAAAACTTTTAAGTTATATGAGGCTCCACAGCTTCTTGTGTTATTCATGACAAACCTGTTACTGTCGATTCTGCATTTTTTATTTTTCATAATAAAAACTTAGAGCAGAAACATCAAGCTTCAAATCACTATGGAAGATACGAGATTGTGTTCTTGTCATTGACATTTACTGCTGTCCGTTGTGCCACTCTCTTACAAAAGCTCTCTGACATTTTTTGTTCCCTTTTGAATACGAATGAAGCAGGTGCAGCATAGATCAGAGTCAGATAAAATTTTCAAAGGTTAAGGCTCAGCTTTGGGATTAAATTGTTTCAGAGTGTGTAACTTCAGAAAGCACTTCATAGTGCAGTGATACCAGCAAAATCAGCTCTGATGTATTGTCTCTTTTCATGTTACTGCTTGTGGCTAGTATTAATATTTACCTGGCTGGAAATACTGGCTGTAATTTGTAGGGTGGGTGTTTGGCTAATGCCTATCATTTAGAGACTAACACAATCTTACATTTTATGCAAATATAATCTCTCTCTAGAAAAGACTGAGCTAATTATTTATCTGTTAGGAGGATATAAGGTAGAGTGTTTGGCCTTGTAAACACCGTTAAGATATGTCTCTATGTGCAATATTTATTGTCTGTCAACACAAATATATGTCATCTCTGAAACTGTTTCTATGAAAAGGCAGATGCCTACAAATGTCAGTCATTCATCATCTCTGGATAAGTTGTTGGCTTCCCTTCAGTGTCACTTTGTCTCTTCCATGCTATCAGCAGTGCTTGGTTTCTGTCCTTCAGACAAATCCAATTTATGTTGGCACCAGAAAGCTTTGCTTGAGAAAGAGCAGAACCAGTGAAATATTTGTTTAAAACTTCTTGGAATTAGGATGTTAGTCCAGTTCCGGTAATACCTGAACTAACAGAATCACACTGATTGTTTTTGTTGTGCTTGTAGCTTTACAAAGATGATTTTAAACCAGTTTAAAAATACTGTTGTTTTCTCTGTTGCTAGATTAGAAAATGGACATCATTAATGAAGATAATTTCTAAAACACAATAAAACACTTACAAACCCAAATTTGCAGTTCTTTGAAATTTTGGATTAATTTTCCAAATATCTTTTCAGATAACAGAAGATTTCCTGGCAACATATCATGCCAACTATGGCTTCCATGCAGATGATACAGACAGTTCATCCACTTCTGGCACAGCAACTGAAAGTAAGCAACCAGTAAGTTCGAAGACAACAGGAGCACAACCACCAGCAAATGAGAAAGGACCACAGCAAACAGATCCAAAACAAAAAGCAGAAAAACGGAAGCTTGAGCCAGGTAAGTGACAAAGGGTTTCCCTCTGTGTAGGTTGCAACCTGTGTAGTACTGAATGGAAATTGGCAATTGTTCATTGTTACCGTCTACAGCAAAGATACAGATTCCGAGAATGATTTTGGAATTGTATAGTACTTCATGGGTATCCTACTGAGTCCATACAATAGGTGGAAGAAAAGCAAATTAAGGTGTATTAAGAGCTTTTCATGTGGGCAAGCAAAAATTCTTAGAAATCTCATGGAATGTGAACATTAGCATATGCTCCCATGTTTAATAACTAAAATGAAACTTTCTTTGCAGGGTGGTTTCATGTCGAAGAAGACAGAAACACAAATGTTTATGTGACTGGTAAGTGATAGCTTTTACTTATCTACTTTGAGTTAAAAATGGTAAAGGAGACATATATCTCTCACTGACTTTGAATATTACCTAGTCAGTCTGCCACTTGCAAGCTACTTAACATTATGTTCCTGATTACATAATGTCTTGTGACCTTTAAATTGCAGATGTAGGAAAGTAATACAAGGGACATATTCCATGCTTTTATCTTTTAAATGTTATAGTCTGTGAGCTGTGTCAATGAAGTCACTAGTTTGTGGTTTTTTGTGGTTTTTGTTTGGTGGTGGTGTTTGGTTGTTTTTTTTAAGCAAGCTACAGCCAAGAAAAACAATTTCTGCAAGTTTCTAAGGAGCAGGATACTGAGAACAACATTATAATAAGATAATGCATTGACTAAACTGATCATGTAATATGTTTTTTTGTGTTTTGTTTTATTTTATTTTATAAATACATAATTAAGTTACTAGATAAGAAGGAAGAAACAGGAAATAAAAGAAAAAGTTGGAACTAGAATGAGCAAGTAACAGGGAAGCTCAAGTGAAACTATCTGTGCATTTATTATGCTAATTCTCTACCTTTTTTGGATGTTGGGGTGTTATCTTTAGGTGCATACACAAAAGCACATTTGGTGATTCTGAGCAGCCACAGAAATTAATGGACCTGAATTCTCAGAAATCTTCATCCAGGCCAACCTAGCATGGAACATTCACATAATTTTATTCTCCATTTGTTTTGGTTTTTTATTTTTTTTTTTTTTAATTGTCCTCAATTTAAAGTTAAGACTTTGAAAACTCCATACATTATCAGTTGCTTTTTTTTGTTGAACTTGTGTATGGAGAATATAGTCATCTGTTTATAGGTTGGGGTTTTTTTGTCTTCAATCCCTAGAGGTGCAGTAGAACATGGGCAGGATAGTTAGGTTCATGTAGGCCATTGTGTCACTGCAATGCCAGAATCTTGTATAGCACTAAAACTCTAAGCCTACGTATTAGGGAGCACAAAAATATTGCTGTATGTTACAACTATTAAAAAGTGAAAGGATTTTCAAAATGTTAGTATGAAGTAATGTTTAAAAGGTAACGCCAAAAATATTGATTCCAAGGACAGTGGTTTCTTAGTATGTATGTAAAATTTCATCCTTAAGTTTGATACCTTCCATTTAAAGAAACACTGGGGTTTTTGCTCTCAGGAGGTTTCAAAAAAATGAAAGTCATCAAGCTTTCTCTTTTAATTCATCTTGCAGGTTTACCTCCAGACATTACAAAAGATGAATTTGTACAAGTCATGTCAAAATGTGGTATAATTATGCGAGATCCTCAGACAGAAGAACACAAAATCAAGCTTTACAAAGATAAGGAAGGAAATCTTAAAGGAGATGGCCTCTGTTGCTATCTAAAGGTCAGTGGTGTACTGAAATGCAGTTTTTCTTCCCATTGAAGATCCCTATGGCCACTGTTTCACAGTCACAGTAGAAGATTTTTGAAATACCTCAAGTATAACTTAAAACTTAGGTGTCTGCTTTACAGGTTTATTCCAGAACCGCCCACTTATCTGCTTGTGCACCTCATTTGTTTGCTCTTATCTACCCGTTCCTCCCCCGAAAATGTCTGTAGTAGCTGCTGAACATGTCTCCACGTGTTCCTGTCTTGGCTGTTGGTGGTTATGAGGTGAAAAGGGGGACCTCTTCACCTTTTACTTTAAAAACATGCCACTGTGTGGCCAAGAATACAGAAATAACAAGACAGAAACACAGTTCTGTATTTACAGCTTTTAGTTGAAAACTGTTTAGGTTCAGAACTCCTCTCGCATTCTGTATTAACCTGTAACAGTTCAGGCTGCAGTACTATTTCCTTCATGTGTTTCACTTGTGAATCATTTGGAAAGTTGGTGCTTACAAGTGCAATCTGCTTTAATTCTGCCAAGAAGTGCCAGGCAGTACTAAATCAACTGCATTGTAGTCTGTGTGGTGATTGAGAACAACGCAGAGAGAGATGCAGACACAGAGTTCTTGTTAGCAGCGAGAGCAGAGTCAGGCGGAGCTGAGCCTGTAATTAGCCTTTCTCAATTTATAGCTTTACAGATATGGGCCTGCACCAAGAGGTTAAACAGGATGTTATTTTCAAAAAACGTTGTTCCAAACATACAGGCCCAGGCCCAACATTCACACGTCATACATACGGAGGCAGTGTTCTGACATGAGATATCATTCTCACTGCCCGGGCTACCACTCCTTACACTCATAAAAAACATACTTCTGTATAACCTGTCCAAGGCCCTTTATGTTTTGACTAGTTGCTGTGATTGAATCATATTAGTATTATTTGTCCGGATGGCCATGTTAGTATTGATCTTCCTTTGTCATTCAGGAGGCTGAAAACACACGTCCTGCCGTTCCCACAGTCTCTGCTAATTTTGTAATTTTAGTATTCAGGGCTGTTTAGTGCACAGGTATAAAGACAGTCTGCACTCTAAAGGACTTTTAGGAAAACGTTAAACATTACTGAAGAGCCTCAACATCTGCTGTTGTTGAAAAAGTGATACAAGCTTTATAGAAAATCAGGCTCCTGAAATTTTTTGTTCTCGCTTTTACCTTAATCAGCTTGTTTGACTGTTGCAGGTTAGTTTTTAGGACATATTTGAATGAAATGTATGCAGTTGCTTTTCGGAGCATTAATCTTCTATAACAGTGGTGAACAAATACTGGATTTTGATAAAGAAAACATTGCTAATGGTGTGTTAAGAGACTTGGAAGAGATAGGGCATTACGGTTTTCAGTGGCAGGGAATTGATTCTTAACAAAACATTCTTAAATAAACATTATTGGACTAATTTGACTGTGCCATGTTCTTTAAAGCTTGTGTTCTGTTTTATCTTCAAATAGAGAGAATCGGTTCAACTTGCATTGAGACTTCTGGATGAGGCAGAAATTAGAGGCTATAAATTGCATGTTGAAGTTGCGAAGTTTCAGCTGAAGGGGGAGTATGATGCAAGCAAAAAGAAGAAGAAATGTAAAGACTACAAGAAGAAGTTGTCTCAACAGCAGAAGTTTGTATTTTTTATTTCAGTAAAACGTTGCTTGAATTCTAAGTGCCATTAGTAAAGCGCTGCTTTCTTTCAAATGCGATGCTAAGAGTTATGCAAAAATTGAAGTCTTATCTGAGAGCAAAAGAGCTCAATTAATACACATTTGGAGGGGAGGAACTCCTAAATTAAATGTTGACATAATGAACTTCTTTGCAATTAACAGATTAGAATAGTACATAGGGAACCAAGGTCCTTTCAGTTACAGAAGAAAGTATCACAAATCTGGGCAGATAAGACTTCTTGTTTTCCTCAGTGTGTGAGACTGTGTGAGTCCTGTCACCATATCTAGGCTTATTGTTTTAAGGTATTGACACTCCAGCTGTCCACATATTGTTTGTACCATACTTTACTTGTAAAGGCCAAGAGCTGCTGGTGCAGATACTAAAATACCTCTGTAGATTCCCCCAGACCTCTCTTCCTCTCTGGTATAAGATATACTGTTTTTTCAATTGTAGCTAGATTTGTTGCTTTTGTCACTTAAAAATTGTTTTTCTATCTTTTGGAACCAAGAAGATGCAGACTAAAGAAGAAAAAAGTTGAAGTATATAGGACTCAATATTGTAATGATAGTGGCATTCCGCTAAACATTTTAAATAGTAATACATAAGTATTTTGTCATAGTTAAAAGGAACAAAGTCTACTTGATGTCAGTTAAAATAAAAGCAGCTCGAAATGTATCTGCCTCAGAGATAAGTTGCCAGTTCTTGCTATAAGTTGTCTGCAGTGTGGATAGAGAAGTATGAAAATAATGAACTTGCATTTGACAGCAATTTGTGGGAATGAACTGACTTTGGTTGGTGTTCCTTTTGAGTTGAAGAGCATAATTTACTTGCTACTACCTTCACTGAAAATCCAAGCTGAACTAGCAGATACAAGAAGGAACTTGAACAGGGCTTTTTCCCCCTAAGTATAAGATTCTGAGATTTAGAAGTGTGACTGTGTCCTTTTTTTTGTTTGTTTGTAATAGGATATGAATAGGCATTTCTACCAGAAGTACCATTTTTTTTGTAAGAAGGCAAAGTCATAGAACCAGACACTCTGAGTTCCATGGCTGCTTTGTGGCACTGGCTCTGTACACTATGGAACAAAATGCATCTTGCAGCAATGCCTGTGTAAGACTCAAGGTGTTATTGCATGTTTGTCCAAATCAAAGCAGTTAAATATTACCAAAGGGAACAGTGGATCTCCTTTTTTACAAAACAAGTTAGGAAAAAATGGTAAAGTATTGACATTTTTATTATACTCGGCAGCAGCTGGTTTCAGTGTCTGAGCAGGTATTAGGAAGGAATTAAAACTTGGAGGTTATTTTTTCAGTGTTTAAGAAAATGCTCTGATTCTTAAGATAATTGCTCATAGAGGAACTATAAATTAAGACCTTAAAATGTCAACTGCTTTATAGTAGAAGTGGTAAAACTGGACGATTATTGCATTTTTTAGAAGAGTAGCTTAACTCTGTGTCAAAATACATGTTTTAGTTGATGTATTGCAGGAAATGCTAAATTAATGATTTTTTTTCAACAAATACTTGTAGAAACTGAAGAGAGCCGCAACAATATCTTCTTACTGTTGCTTCATTTCATTAGACAGCTGGATTGGAGGCCTGAGAAGAAAGACAGTGCAACTCGAATGCGACATGAACGCATCGTTATTATCAGGAATATGTTTCACCCAAAGGACTTTGAGGTAGGAAGATGCAATTTGCTACTGTAGATTGTGCTGTTATAATTAACATTGCCTGAACTTTCTACCATAAGAATTTTAGTAAAATTCTAGGAGGATGAGGACAAAATTAAACTCCTTTTTTGGGCAGGGTTTCTTTTCCTGTGCCAAGTAACTGTTTAAAATTAAGTTGCCTATTTCCAAAAAACAAGACAAAGATATTTATCGCATCGGCCTTTTTCACTATGTGTATCCTGACAATATTCCTTTTGGGATGGAAAGAGGAGGAGACAGTAACTGTGGTGGAATGGAGAAGCCAGCACAAAAGCCTTATTAATAAGTAGCATTTATTAAATTTGAATACAGGCTGTCTGCCAGCTCCCAATGGCTTCGAAAATGCAGCATAACAATTTACGAGCTTTTAATGGAGTGGCAGATGCATTCCACTGGTTATTGAGCAAAACTAAAGCTGAGAAGTGCTGCTCTTGAATCTAATTGTGTGACTGATTGCATTGCAGGAGGATCCCTTAGTCCTAAATGAGATCAGAGAAGATCTGCGGACGGAGTGTGAAAAGTTTGGTCAAGTAAAGAAGGTTCTCATATTTGATGTACGTATTTTTTACAGGTTACGTTGGGAGAATTGATGTAATGTGTAAATGTGCAAGACTTTTAGGTTTATTTAGATATGAATGGAGAATTTATTTGGTTTTGTATCTTTATTTCATGGAAACTTGACCTAATCTTCCCCTATTAACTGTTTGTGAAATTATTTTATAAGCACGTACTACTTTAGTCTATGTGAAGGCAAACTCTTCCCAATAACTTGGATACATGTCACAAGTTTGAAAGTTTCTAAATACATTTATTTGTAGATAAACTAGCTGAAACGTTTGTTTTCTGTCTTCAAAAAGTCTGGTCTGTGTACCAACAGAAGAAATTTTTAAACTTGCAGATTGAGTTTTTCAACACGATTGTGTATGCTCAGGATGGAATGATATCCTGATGGTTGTTTTTTATTTTTGGTAAGACAATCTGAAAGGTCTTGGAATAAATACACTATTTAGAAAGCTACTAAATGAAGGTTCTGTCTCCTCACAGCGACACCCTGATGGCGTAGCTTCTGTGTCATTTAAAGAACCAAATGAAGCTGATCTGTGCAAGCTGACTCTACATGGAAGGTGGTTTGGTGGCCGCCAGCTCAGTGCTGAAACATGGGATGGTGTAACAGATTATCAGGTAGCCTTTTGTGGTCCTGTTTCATCAAATCTTTCTTCAAAACTTAAAATACATTTTAATTTGAGAGGTGCTTGGTGTTCCCATCCCCATACCCTTGCCACTCCTGCCCCATCTTGGTTATTATCAAAAACTGCTAGGATGTCTCAAAAAAATCATCCTTAATTATTCAGTTTAGCAAAAATTTAAAGGACTTTTTTAACGTTAAAAATTTTGTGTTGGAGATGTCAACTTAGAGTGTTAGTTGCTGGATGTAGAGATCATTAGTTCACAGTCAACAGGGCCTATTGAAGAGATTACTGCTATATAAATGTATAATTTTTTCTGTAAAAATACTAATTTTTACAAGTATGATTTTGTAATGATGTGTATAAACATATCTCTAATAGGTGGAGGAGACTGCAAGAGAAAGGGAAGAAAGGCTCAAGGTGTGGGGGTCGTTTTTAGAGGATCCTGATGGAAAGGAGCAGCAACCTACAGCTGATTCTGATTCTGCAACAAGTAGCGTTAAACAGTCTGAAGGCACATCACCTTCAAAAGTTAATGACACGTCTCAGGATGTAAATGATGAAGCCCATAAAAGGGAGAATAATGGTGAGGGCGTTGATGAAGACGGTGCTCCATCCACAGACAGCAGCCTTGCAGGCAGTGATGCTGAAGCAGATACATAACGTCTTTAATGCTTTAGGAAAGCATGGGTTTTAGGGTGATGTTTGAGTTTATTCCTTTCTTCTGGGTGACTGCAGACAACATTCATATGAATAAATGCATATTAGGGTGTCATCAACTGTGTGCTTTGAAGTTTTCATTAAAAGCAGTATTTAATGAGGTTCTAAAAGTTTGTATTAATTGGCTGTTCAGGTAAAGTAACTCAAGTTGCCAAGAATGCAGTAAAACTCATCAGGCTTCTTTTGTTCTAACTATGCTTGTCAGTGTTTCATTATGTAAGTGTGAAATATGTTCCAACCCTTAAGTTTATGTAGCTATATGTAACTTAAGTAACGCAGAGCTATTACAAGATTTGTGGATTTTACTGTTAATTTTCCTGTACCCCTTGGAACTTGATGTCTCACGCTTAAAAAGGATTCTTGTCCTGAGAACTTGGGATCATTTTATGGAGCAGATGGTGTGACACATATAGGGTGAATGCATTGGATGTGCTGCTATGCATTAAGTAGCAAATGAAAAGTGCAGTACCAAGTTGAAAACTTGAAGTGGAAAACAAACAAGGTTGCCGTAGCCAACATAAGGCAAAACTGAGTGAAGGTAGATTATTAAATCCCGGCATTCAGCAAATTATTTTGTTCTTCCCCTGTTTAGATTTTCTGTTGATGTTTAGATCTTCCATTGAGGCTGGAGTTATGTCAAGGAGACTAGAAATGCACGAGCACACACATTCTAGGCCAGAATGAAATCAGATTGATCTTTAACTCTCATGGTCTATATGCTGTAGGTTTGCAAATAGGCTTTTGATTGACGTGTTGTTGGCTTTGTTTAGTCTTTGCTTTAATATTAAAGGTTTTCATTTAACTTTGTTAGATGATGAGTGTGAATTCTCTTCAGCATTTTAGTTTAGCCTTATATGCCCTTCAAAGTGGGGAGAATCTCCCAATATTTTTGACAACTTGAACTACAGTGCAAAAGTTAGAATACTTGAAAATGTGCTTTCAAATAATATTCTTTTATATGGAAAAAGCAAATGCTGGCCCTTATAGAAATATTTCCTAAAGCAAGGATTTAGAAGACATTCTAACTTTGGATATCTTAATAAGTGTCAGGCTTTCAAAAATAGATTTGGGGGAGCCATTTTGTGCGTAGTCATTCTTAATTTAGAATCCCATTATCTTGATACCTAAGGATAAAAGAATACGGATATAGGCATTGAACAGTTTAAATATCGGTGCTAGATTCGTAGCACGCTATTCATATGGATGGTTACTAGTGCACATTTGTAAGAAGGATTTTTTGAATTTTTTAAATTCATATTGGATTGTAAGAAACCATAGATGCTAATTCTTATATTTCCATCCCAAAGTATTCATAATACTCTGAAAATTGGTATTTTCTGACTTTGTGATTACCAAAACTCTGAGATTAGCATCTATTTTTTCCAGAAGTCTATATGGTACTTGCAAGTTTGTTTTGTTTTTTGATATGTAATCGATTTAAATCGGTAACTATGCCAACCAGAGCATCTAAGTTAACACTTTGCCACTGTAGTGATACATTATATCTTTTTTTGAAAAAAATATCTGGTCTTAAAACAAAGATGGTATTTGAATTCAGGGTTTAAAAGTCTGGGGGCTCGTTAATAAGCTAGAATGACATATTTCTAGTTTTGCGTTGCATGATAAAGAAGAGCTGTAATCCTTGCCAGCTAAAACAGACCATTTTCTCATCTTTACAAGCGTGTGAATTGTATGTTTTGGCATAACAAGTGTTGGACCAGTTCAGGGAATCTGAAATACGGTCTGGTGTGTATTCAGATTACATCTCTGGGTTGTGTTGGTGCTGCCTCAGTTCTTTTTATTGGAAATAAGCACCACAGACCTTTGAGGGCTGAAGGTTTTGGCACATGCGTGTGATTTAGTGTGCTGGCTGTTGCTTTCAGTGCTCCTTTTTTTCTTTCAGGTTTAGATCTGTTAGGCTATTGTGTTTTGTTAGCTTGTTTTTTTTTGAGAGCCTAGTCATATAACACACTACACAGCTAAATCACCAGTTTTGCAGTGGAATTGATCCTGATACAGGGTAACTATTGACAAATGTATAAATATTGTACAGTTCTATGAAGCCTTATCATGGTATTGATATAAAAAAGAAGGTTAGTGTTTGAAAAAAGACTTTGAATGATAAAAATCATTATATGTGCAGTAACCTTCCTCTCTCCAATTGATGTACAAATTGGATTGGCTTTGCTTCAGGAGTCAAACATGATGTTAAGTCTTTTTACCTTTACCTCTAGACTTCTCACTGAAGTAGAGCTCTGACAAAGACTGAGACCAAATGTTTTACTGGCTTTCCTATTAACTAGGATTCTTAAGAAAATAAAAGCTGTTTTTCCATGAAAATACATTGTTCTGAAGTCCAGCATTATACTCAAGCTGTTTTTTTTTCCTTTTGTCTACCTCTGTTATTCCCCAGTAAAATGTAAAAATATATTTTTATAAACTATTCATTTAGTTATTGAGGCATTTAATAGTCTATGGAGAGGTTAATGCAGCTGTGACTTTCTTTTCAGCAGATTTTCACTGAGACCGAATTCTTTTGATGTTTTCCTTTTTTTAAATAATGCCAATTTTATAAATTAATCTGAACATAAAGGAAATTTTTTCACAAAAGTTAAAATTACTATTTTGAAGTATGATTATGAAAATCTTCCAGTATAGAGCAGTAATGTTTAGTACCAAATTGTAACAAATCTGAAGCTGAGCAAGCAGAGTTGCTTTCTAAAGGTCCATTGTTTTCTGGCTGAGCAGCATCATAGATAAATTGGTAAGAAGTCAAAACCCCAATGTAATTTTCATTATATTTGTTCTGAACTGGAAGTGCTTTCTAATGAGTCACTCCTTAGAAGTGACTAAATCAAACTTTTTGTCCCGTTTCTAATTTTTCTTCGGCTTTGTTCCAGTATTCCGCATGTTCCTTCATCCCATGGCTTTTGGTGAGAGGTTTGCTTTAAGAAAAGCAGAGTCCTCCCTTCTGTATGGTATCAAAAGAGTAACTAGAAACAATTTATGGATGATGGTTGTTGCTCAGTTTTGACCTAGAGAAATAGCTATTTCTACTAATTCACACGGTGTAACTAAATGGATGTGAAGCCAGTTTAATATAACAGCAGGGAAAGAGTATTAACTGGTACTTCAGCATAATTCGGCACAGATAATCATTTAACCATGCAATACAAAATCAGTTGCTTAGCTTCAAGATATATTGGTAGTTTGCTTTACAATCAAATGCTATTTAGTGTTTTGCTGGCAAGGTGGTTGTATGGAGTTTGGAGCATCCATCAGCGATTCTGTGGTTCAACAAAAAGCCCCAAAGAAAAGGTACATAGGTTGTAGCAGGTTCTCGAATGTTCATATACAGCTGTAAAGAGAGAATTAGTTTCATTTTGCATCAAAATGTTTATCTGTTTCTCCTGCTGACTTTTTTTAATTACTTTTTTTAATTGAATTTCAGTCCCTCGTACAACTTACATTTTGTATAAGGATTGCAATTCACTTAAAATCATTAGTAAGTTAAATGCAGTGCATTTTAGCTAAAACATGTTAATCTATTTACAATTATGAATACATAGCTTAATTCACTGAAGAAAACTTAAAGGTAGTGGATGCTTCATAGGAACTCAAACTTGCCTTTAGATTTTCCAGTAGAAACAATATTCATACCCTGAATTCTTGAACTGTGTAACCGAACCAAATTCTTAAAAAATACATATACATATAGACTTTAATTGGATTTTAAACTCTTTATTTTATTTCTGAATTTGAGGAAACATACTGCAGTATGATAAATGAATTATGTAAGTTGCATACTTGTGTTGATTTGGCTTGTGTGTATTTCAGTGCTCATTATACAAGGCTTGAAGTCTTACTGTCAGGATACTCTGAAAGTTCTGTAAAATATTTATAGAATTATGAAATCTTTTGCAGCAAGTTGTTTTTTGCTCATTCTGTAATATGAAAGTATATTGTTAGATTAAACTTTTCAGTAAGTCGACTTGGAATTTTTCTGAGGGGTTATTTTCTTCTAGTAAGTTAAATTGCTCATTTATCCTTTAGAAAACCAACAAAAATATCATATTTGAATAATATCTAGAGTTGTGGCAGAATCCGAGAATCCCTTGATTTGTCTTCAGTTTTGTTTCTTAAAGGGGTTGTGTTTTATACTACCTTTTTAATAAACAAACTCGTGAACGAAAGCCTTTTCTGATGGGTTGTGAGATAGCGTATTTGTCTGACCCTTTTCCCCGGTAAGAGGTGCCCTGTGCTTGGTGCCTGTGAGTGAACACGTCGGAGCTTTCCAGCTGGAGCCCAGTAGCCGTGTGGCTGGAACTGGGGGAGCTCACAGCAGCACGTGGTGTTTGTTCCCTCGTTGTGGGCTTTATTTCCGACTTTGTTCTGGCTCGATGTGTTTATGGACCCTGCATGAAAAGGAGCAGGGGGAATCACTGCAGACACCATCACTGTAATTGAGATTGTGGGGGGCGTTATTTGTTAATGACATGCAGAATTTCAAGTCTTGACACCTTGAATACTTCAAAAGCACTGGAAATCCATTCTTTCAATTCCTGTACTAAAAAGGAACACGGGTGATAATCCCGTTTTTACCCAGTAGTTCTTGAGTTGTTCACCCGGGAGCTTTAAGCCAATGCCATCTAACAAGGTTCTAAGTGCTTTAACCGCCAACCTAAGAGGAGATTCTTGAATGAGACCTAAAGCTTTAGCAGAATAAACCTCTGCTAAATGTAACTGTTTAGAAAAGGGGATCAAAGAATGAATGATAGACATGTTGAGGGCACTTGCCCTGCTGATAGACTGGAACCCAGCCTGTCTGACAATGAAAATGTGCTTATGCAGAGTGTGTGTCAATAAAAGACTAAACACTGCCTTGGCAAATCTTCCAGCCTGGTAGTTACGTTGTTCTGGGAGATGGCAGAGAGTAGATTTATATGCATTTAGGCAGAGGGAATTGGGTTGTGCTCTCCTACTTTCTGGGTGAGTAAATAAATTCTTCAGCCACCACATAAAAGACATCATGTCACCAGTTTGGTGGCTCCAGTTCCCCAGTGTATTTTTCCAGCTGAAACACAAATTGGACACTGATTCAGTATTTTTGGAATGACTGTGATTTGGTAGTTTTTGTAAAATTACTACAAAAAAACAAACAAAACAAAAGCTCAAAACAAAACACAAAAAAAACCAACACACCAAACCATCAGTTTCTTGTTACAGCCCTTACAGAACAAGAATGATATTTTTATTTTTGGAAGATTTCTGTAGTCATTTAAAGAGATCCGGCAAAGAAGAGAGAGAAAATTGGTCGTCCAGTTTATCTGGGATGGTGACAGGTGATCTTTTCCTTCTTGTAAGTGTTTGTAATTACCCACTTTATACTGAATATGCCATAACCTGGCAGAGGAAAGTCCTTTATGCTCCTTGCCACGTTTGATTCTCTGCCATAACTTACCATCTTACTCTAAGCTCTTCTGAAGTCCAGGCGCTGTCGTCTTTATTGTGTACACAATGTCATATTAAAAAAAAAACCAACAAACCACAAAGCACTACTTAGAGTCCTATTTTCCTCATTCCTGAAGCCTCCTAACCCGGTGGACTCGTTGGAGTGCATTTCATGCATTCTTAGCAGATCGGCTGAAGGAAACGCCTTGTTGGCTGGCGGCTGGGAAGCAGGTAGGGAGCTCATGAGCGCTGCCCATCTCCCGCAGTCCCTGCGGAGCTCCCGCCACCTCCCGGGGAAGGATCCCAAACTGCTGGACACAGCATGACCCTCCCGCACCTGGACAACGCTACAGGTGCGACACCGCTCGTGACAGTGAGCTGAGGTAGGAGAATTCGGTGATAATTTCAACTTACATTCACTGACTTTCTCAGATGTTGCCTTATTTGAAAGACAATTGATGAAAGAGAATGCCTGCTTGTTAAATTCTTGCTTACTACTCGGGAAGTGGAATTTTTTCTTAAATTTTATTTATTTTTAAAACCGGTTTGGGTTGTTATAGAGAAATAGAGAACAGAATGTTCTCTAGAACATTATAGAAAATAAATAGAGAACAGAATGTTCCCTCTATGATGCTACGGTGATGGGAAGTTAATACTACAAGCAAGGATGTAGTATATGAAAAATATTTGAAGTATTGTCACTTGCAGTGACAACCATGTCTCTTTAGCTGGTGTTGACCATGTATCCTTGTCCACCTGAAGGACAAAACTGGGACAATTCCTCGCACTATTTTTCCTTAATTAACCCATTCTGAGAGTAGCGTGAGATGAGCCGGATCGGTTTCAGCCTGAGCTCCACTTCTACTGTATTTTGACAACAGTTGTGGCAGACACAAATTGGAAGGATTTCTGCCTTTTTTTTGCAGACATCCTGCTGGAGGACAGAAGAATGGGAAGTTCAGGTAATGAAGACCACAGTGCCCCAAATCTAAGTCCTGACTATTAGAACATTCCATTCCCCATGAGCATATGACCAGGGAGAGGACTGAGATGTAACCCTGGTTATATCCAGCCTTCTACTTGTTGGAAAGCACAAGAGGCTTTTAAGGGAAATGAGAAAAAAATAGATAAATGACCATTCTTTCTTTAAAAAAATGTATTATTTTTTAGCATTTTAACTATCTTTGTCACAATTCACATAAGCCTAACAGCCGCTACACACCAATAAACGGCACCGAAGGAGTTTACAATTAATGTCACAAGTAAGTTAAGCATGTTAATGAAGCGGCACAAAGTGGCTGGCTTGCTCTGTGTGAGGAGCAGGAAAAATAGACCTCTGGGGCCAGAGCTAATGCTTTTTAAATTGTATGTTGATGTGCAGTGGTGGAGCGGTGTAGGAAGAGCTGTTTTGCTGCTTGCTGTCGAGATGGCCCGATGTCCTTTCTCAGGCCGTATGGTCACTGATGACTTCACCAAGCTTTCATCACTTGGGTTGGAATTTTCCATGGCAAGCGTTGGCCTCCAGCTGAACAACTAGAAAGTTTCTTAACGTAAACAGTGGGTTGCTTTCTAAAACAAGACTGGGAAAAAAGTGTCTCTCTTCTTGCGCTTGAAGGTTTTTTCAGTTGTTTGGCTGGGATGTGCCAGTTCCTGCTCCCCTCATGGGCCTTGGGAAGGTGCCTATAAATCAGAAGGAAGGTATTTTGGTTTAAGTTTCTGTGTTTGGGAAAGTTTGGTGCGTTTTAAAGTTCTGAAAGACGGTCTTTTGAATCAGATGACTATTACAGAGTATACCCTTTCACATACAGGTGGCCAACCTCTATGTGTCCCATCCCCACCACTGTGTTCAGGTGGACCACAGGTTGGAAATGGGAAAGGATGCAAGGACAAAGCAAGAGAAATCCTAAGAGAAGGACTGAAGAGCTCCTGAGTTTGAATGTAAATTGGTAGTTTATGACAGGGTTCCAGGGTCAGCTGAGCAAGGGATCGTGAGGAGGGGGAAAACTGAACAGAGAATACAGGGTGGATAGAGCTAACAAGCAAAACTAGACATGGAAGCAGATGATAAACATAGACAAGAAGTTTGTAGATGAAGGCTTAAGATTAAAAAGGGGGATGGATTATGGCTGGCTAACCTTAATCCTCATGTTTCTTCATGTCGGAATTCTTGGCTTTGCAGTCTGAACAGTCCTTTCACGTGTAAGAAACACTGAGATACTATTTGGATGCAGCCTTTGCAGGTATTTCAGAATACCCTTCAAGACACAGATGAGCACTGTGTTTATTAGGAAGCTTCTGAGGATTGAGGGGTTTATGGTTAGAAAAGAAATTAGATAAATGTATTGGAAAAGGTTAAGCAATACTGCTTATTGCAGGGTTAGTTGGATGGAAACACAAATTAATGATTCATTAGGTTTTGTGTGATACAACCGGCTATTGGCCAAAGGCTTCTGCAGTCTCTGAAAAGTAACAGCCTTCTTTTTGCTAATGAAGCAAATCAGTTATGCTATGCAGTGTGATGAGTTGACAATGAGACTGGAAAATTGAATAGAAACAGCAGGAACTTCTCACTGCACACACAGTTTGAGCTTTGCTAAACATGTTTTTGATTACGGCAGAACGTATGAGCTCTGGTTGTAGAACTAGCTCCCCTGTGGCCAGAAACTGCACAAATGCGTTAAAATGGTGCTTCTCCAGGACAAGCAGTGATGTTCCTTGTCCTACTCTTACCATATCTGGCAGCAGAGATTTTTAAGGAGAACAAAAAGGAGTCTTGTAGTCTCTGTTGACCTCCTGCAAACTATTTTAGAGTAACTCCTGCCTTAAATCCGCAACTTCTGGTTGAGCTACAGTGTGTGTTTTAGCAGTCTTGCTACCGAAGTTTTAAGCAACTGGAAGACCTACCACCTTCCCAGGCAAGCTTTTTCAAACAAAAAAGGGTTGGTTTTTGTTTCGTGGTGTTGTTTGTTTGTTTGTTTCGGGGGGTGTGTTTGTTTGGTTTGGTTTTTTACATAATTTGTATTTCCAGTAATTTAATCTGCATGTCTTTTTCTGACAGGTAAAGGAACTAATTATTCTCAGAAGTCTTTTCCTTGTGGAGGTCTGTGCTGCCAGTGATCAAGGTACTTTGAACTTTACGTTATGTAAAGTTATTACTATTTTAAGCTCCAGGGATTATTTTTTATTCTTTTTTTTTTTCCTTCACTCTGGTATGTTTTTTGAACAATGCAAAAAAACATCAAAATGCTTTGTCCAATTCTAAGTTCACCCTGAGCTTCATCCAGGGCTAATGCCACCTCTGAATGATTTGTCTAAGTGCCTCAGTTCTTTCAGCACACGTCCATCCTCAGGGTATGTTTGTGCAGTGCTGGGTCCTCAGCCCAGACTGATAAAGTTGGCGAGGGTGAGGGATGGCAGTGGTAGACAGATGTGCCTGTTTTATTCTTCAGTAGAGCCATGACATTGACAGGTAACTCATACAAGGTCGGTATCCGTCGGACCCTCTGCATCTCTGAGCCACTCACTGCTTTTGAGACACAGAATCCCTTTCAAATGTTGCATATTGTACGGTTATATCCAACTTACAGCTGACCAGCAAGATCCTGCACTGAATGTGTTAAAGACTAATTTGATTCAATATGTCTGATTGGGAAAAATGCACTCCCACCACTGTTCTGTAAAATGCAGCACCTGTTCATTGAAAGGTTTCTCCTTTCAATTTATACTTAAAGGACTTCATATTAGAAGTATATAATAAGGAAATCAGTAAAGAAAAGGTGTATGGAAGAAGCAGAAACCCAGATAAAGAATCTAATCTTACTAGTAACAGTTCTTCTGGCCCTACAAGTTTCAGAAGGAAGATGGGCTCACCATTGACTGTGCACTTTAAGTTAAATAGTATTTCTTTAACCAGTCTGATTTTCCTTTTGTTTTGGCAGGGGCTCTTGGTTATTGAGAATGGAAGGAACAAGGAAGCTCTCTCCAAAGCCCAGTGAAAGCAAAGAACCCGTGAAAACAGAATGGGGGTCTCAGAGTGTTGTATTTACGTATTTCCAAGGGGATATTAACAGCATGGTAGATGAACATTTTTCTAGAGCTCTAAGCAATGCCAAGAACCCACAAGACCTGAGCACAAAGCACAAGGGCGAGACGGTTGTCCTGAAGAACGGTGAGCCGCTTTCCATGCGTGAGGGTGGTGCTGGACAGGAGGGACCAGCTTTCACTTAGGGATTTAAGATGCAGCATGTCTAAACTTGGAATTGTGTGCAAACAGAAAGCAAAGTCCTGGTTTATGTATCCAGGACTTCCTTGGTAAATTCTTGTGTTTGCTGGGGTGTTTCCCAAGGTCTCCCTGAGCCTGCTGGCAGGTCCAGGTCTTCATTTTCCAGCCAGGAACTTCCATCACTGTCGAAAGCATTAAGTGCATTATGTCTAAATTTATTATCTTTATAAAAATATATTTGTCTAAGCTTGCAATTGTTAAAACCCCACCTATGCTAGTGGCCTGTAAGAAAACACATGTAATATTAATTTGAAAGTATTGGTTGTAGTGGTTTAGTTAGCTTTTAGTATGAATTTGTTGCTGATTTTTAAGATAAGCAGCACAAAAGTGAATATACATTTCTTTAGAAATGAATATGCAGTCTGGTAACATTCCCTTAGAAGTCCATTGGAATTTGCCTTGGAAAAAAAAGTAGGATTTGATGAGACTTCAGATGATTTCTTTCTCTTTTTAAGTAGATAGCATGCCTCCCCATCAGTGGAATTTCTCTTCACATTGCTCCAAACCATATCCATCATCTTCTGCTACAAGCGTGCCAAATGCTGCTCTGAACTTTTCTGCTGCTGGTATGGCAGGCCAATACCAGCCATCGGCTCTGCGGCACCATCCAACTCAACCTGCAGATTCATGGCCCTTCCCTTCGATCGGGACTCCCAATCTTACCGGTTCGGTGTATCACCATGCCTTACCTGACCTGCACGCGGTCGATGAACCGACCTCTGACAGGAAATACGGTTCTCTTCTTGATCTTCTGCAACAGGAAAGGTGCCTGACATCCATGCAGGAATGTACCATGAAGCAACACTCAAGTTCTGCTTGTATGACTGGACCTGCTAGGTTACAAAATATAAGTCAAAGTTCAGCTCCTGGGGGAGGTAAGGGAATAGTTACTATCTCTTTATTCTTTGATGGCATCTTATGTAAAGGGACAAAATAATACCATCTGTTCCTAAGGTTCTTGGAGCCCAGCTCATAGAAATTGTGTTCAATACATAACCAGTGCTGTGTACTGTGGTACTTGGAACTGGTTAACTAAATCAGAAATATGCCTTGCCCCCTTGCACAATATCTTACCTTCTAGCTTACATTAGGGAAATACGTTAAGTGACTGCAAACATGATCCATAATGCTATCGGGATCTCTAGTTTATAGGTAGCAGGTTGGGTGGCACTATGTGTACTGGGTGCTCCCATGTTATGGCCAGAAAGCCATGGCCAGGTAAGTGCCCTGAGCTAAATATTGTGTAGGGCACTAGTGATATTCTGAATACAGTGTATGAACTGCAGCCCTTACCAGAAAGGCCAGGGGTTTCTCTTCTTCCCCAGTCTCTGCCTTCAGCTGGAAGGGCTGGTGTTGAGGGGCTGGTGGGGCAGCCCTGCCTTGTCTCACAGCTAATTGCTGCCTTCCATGGAGCACCCATGTCCTGTGTGCCAAAGGCTGTGCTTGCTCTCTGCACATTTCCCAGAGCTAATGCAGTTTTTCCTTATTTATTATTAACCATTAGCAGGAATCCCACTCCTAGGGGCCACCAGCACACAGAAGAAAGACAGCTGGTGATTGAAATCCGTTTCCCAGGAGCTTACATCTCCACAGCATCTAGGTCTGCTGGAGAAAATTGCTCCCTTGTGGGTAATTCCTGCCTTTGAGAAGTGATCAGGGATGAGGGTTCCTGAGCGGTGCCCTGTTGGGTACGCCTGCGTTGCTGTTCTGGGCGTTACCGCTCGGCTTGGCAGCGGTCTCCAAGAAAAAGGGGTTGTGAAATTGTTTAGGGTGTCTGCTGGAAAAATACAGCATCTCCTACCTGCTGCTTCCAGATAAAAAGAACCAGGCATGTGAAGAAGCAATCCTGAGTCTTAGGTTTTGAAAAATAACCAGCTGTGAAATATCTACTGGTTAACTACTTTCTAATCTGCATCAGCAGGAGTTTGGCAGAGCATGGGCTAAAGCTGCTGTTCATAGCTGCAGCCAGTCTTACCTACTGCTCCTCTTTTGAGGCTATACAAAGCCGTGTTGTTATGAGGATCCCAGCTATAGGTGTTTTGCTGACTTATTCCTGCTGGAGTGCCTAATGCCCAGAAAAAAAGAGTGTGTATGTGTTCAGCTGGAATACAAACTTTCTGCTCGTGGTACATAGATTTAGCTGAGACTGCACAGGCATGCACTCTGAACTTTTTGCAGCTCATAAATGACAGTTTAGTTACTTTAAAGACACTGTCTGGACTTCTAGGATTTATTTTCAGAAAAAGGTTAGGTGGCCTCTTTCCCCAAGGGGGCAATGTGAGCCTGCCAAGGTTTGGGAGCCTGAGGAGCTGACTCCTCCAAAAACTGAGATGTTTCATGTTTAGTCTTGGGATGGAAAAAGGGAAGCAGTGCTAACAACAGTGGGCTTGTGAAAGTTTCAGAAAGAAAATGAGTGGGGAGAAATACAGAAGGAAATTAAACAGCCCGATGTTCCCCAGCCATCACCGATTAAAGCCTTTTCTTTCGGAGTGTTTACAGGGCTTCTCTGCATATTCAGGGAGCCTGATAACACCACATGTGTAATGCTGTACATGTGCTTATCAGGCAACCCGAAAAGAACAAATAACAAATGACTGGCCTGTGTTCACAAGGAACCTTTGGCAAGTCTCTAGGATGTGTGCATCTAGTCTGGCTGTGGGAGTCCCTGTTTCTTGGCTCTATCTGTTAAATATACTTCTCATTGCGCTGTGTCATGTTTAAGAACAGCTGATATTTATATTTATGGAAGTGTATATCGCTGTGCCAGACAGCACAGAGCTCCCCAGCACCTGTGCTATAGGCTGGGCTGCAAAAGCACAAGGTTTCTTTGGGAACTACAGCCTACTTTTAGCTCTGTGTTGAACCTCTGCTCATCTCCAGTGTTTTTTTATTTTTAAGAGAGAAAAGCAAGCTCTTACCAAGGCCTAGAAAATCCCAGTGACAGCCATGCCACTGCAGGTGAGTAAAGAATCCAGCAGGTTTGGAACAAATTAATACTCGCCTATGAAGGATAACTGCCTGCTTATGCATGCAGAATTAAAGATGCTTCCTTGCTCGCTTCCACACTGTATTTCAAAAGTTTGCTTTCCCTCCAGATATACACACCATCTCTTATAACTGTGTTAACAAGAGAAGAGGGAAAACATTCTACTAAAATTACATATATGATCTTCTAGCTCCATCCAGCTTAGTTTTTGTGATAATACCATCGCTGCCACTTCACAATGCCTGTTCTACACTGGCTGCCCACGTTTCAGATCCCAGGAAGATAGGACACCCCTTGCTTTGTATCTCAAGCCCCTGGCTTCTGGCTCTTCTCACCAACAAACCCACCACATTGCTAGAGGAGTTGTTCTAAGAAATTATTCCCAAAGCATTTAGGCTTCCATACTTTTGTTAGTCTCTTGAGACTGTGTCATACCCTGATGTCGGTTCTTTGATGTGCAATATTTTGGGGATACTTTGGACGGGTTGTTCTGGTTATTCTAGTGAGGGCCTTCTTGCATCAGAGAAGACCTAAAGGTGCAGTATTGTTTGCACAACATCCTAAGAGATTGCGTGGATTATGCTGTTTGACTGTCCTGCTGTGTCTTTCAGGTATTCAGATTAACGACAGAAGACGAGATCTGTACTTTTAGCAACTAGATGTTTCCACTTTATTCCAAAAGAAAAAGTTCTTGCTGTGAACTTTTATTTACAACTGTGAAACTAGAAGAAATGAACTGCAGCTATTCTGTGCTTTTTCTCTCAGTTGGAAGAATACATGTACTATTTACTGTTTGGGAAATGAAAAACAATGTTTTTCTTTTCAGTAAATGATTTTTTTAATAGCTGTGGTATTAAACCTGACAGTATGTTTGTTGTGAAGAAATATTGTCTTCTCAAGGCTTTTCATGTGGTCTCCTTGCAAGGAGTCTTAGCACTTTTAAATCTTTCTTTGTTTGTTCATTTACGATCTCTTGATAAGAAGCACAATTCTTATCAGTGCAGCTGGTAACTGATAAGTGCAGAGATGCAGTTCGCATGAATTCAGTGCTGCAGCTTCTTGTTTTGATATCTCCTCGTTGTTTAAAATCGTCTTAGACAATGGGAAGGAGACTTAAAGACAACCATAGATCAGCAAAGCATGTTGTTGTATTTGTTTTGGAAGTACAGTAGATTGTAACCATACTTGCAATTCACAGAGATGTTCTTCAGAAACTATATAATATGCATATGCCCGAAAGCTTTGTTTTTCCTCTCCTAATGTACAATCATCCTCTAGAAAGCAGTGAATTAGCACTAGATCTGGGAGGAAATCTGAATCATCATTGGATGCAATTAAAATACCATTGAGCAAAAAGCCGAAGGTGGGAATGGTCTATTCTCCCAGCCTCTCTGCAGGTATAAAAGGTTATTTTTCTAAAGAAGCCCTGTGGGGCTGAATTATTGTGTTCACCTGAATGAGCAAAAATCCCTTCGTGGTAGCTGCATCCCAGAAACCTCAGAGCAGCTGCCCGGGGGTGGTCTCGATGCTCCTCCGTGCAGCAGGTGACAGCCACGAACTGCACGTGGGTACTGCAGGTCCAGATCCCCCCTCGCTTCACCCACCTGCCCTTGGCAAATATGTTTGCTGAAGCTACTGTGACTAAAACCTCATGTGACTGGTGTTTAGGCTTGTGTATATAATCCCTGAGGTAAGAGAGACTGCTTAGTCTTTATTGTGAATCCTAAGGGGGTTATTCTTTCCTTTTTCATTAGCTAATATAAAGGAACGCGATTAACTTTTTCTGGCAGCTTTACACCGTTGCTTAAGGAAATTTGACCTTTTAGATCGTAGGGCTTGTGATTTTGTAGAACAAAAACCCTTCGCTGGTATAAGTGTTTGCGGCTCTATTTACACCAGATATCTATGCTGCCACTGCTCTGCTTCAGTTATAACACCTTGTGTAATTTTATAAATAATTCGAGTTCAGCAACTTCAGATGTTTATGGTACTAATTTAAAGAGGAAAATATTAAAAGTCCCAGTTGTATCATGCAGGTTTGCTCTAACATATACATAAGCTAGACCAACCTGAGATCGCATCCAAGAGGAGCTATTTTAACTAAATTAATAAAAGGTAAACCAACATCCTGTCTCCCTATAGATGAGCACTGAAAAATCACTTGTTCTTAATAATTCTATGAAATTGACTTGCTTTTAAGTTCAGGAGTACCTCTCCAAGTAGTTTTCTTTTATCATTTCAAATCACTTAATTCCCCAATTTTTAAGGCTATGTGGTAATATAATCTGACATCCTCTATGGGCCGAAGCAAAGATTTCCCAGCTGAACTCTGTACATCTCTCACACTTGCATGTGTTGTAATTCCAGTCAAGTTACTGCTTCAGAATAATGAAATATTTTTGTCTCCCTCTACCATCCCTCCTAAAGGAAAATGCTTAAATAATTTCTCTCTAAGGTCTGAAAATATGTATAACAGTAGATTTAAATGCTCTTAAAATGTAGCGCTGCTTGGAACAGTTTGGTCCTGTGCATGTCATAGCTGGGAATATTCAAGATGAATTATAAAGCCTGTGTGTCCGGTGAGTCAACCACATGGGGTGGAAAAAACCCCCATGTTTTTAAATGCGTGCCGCTTATCACAAGGAGAAAAGGCATCATCTGTGCGGCAGCCCTCGAGAATGGGAGCGAGTGCCTGGGCAGTCCAAGGGCTGGTGCCGTATCCCGGGTGCTCGCGCTGCTCCCCGGCTGCTGGAAGAGCGATGACCTTGGGGTAGAGGATGGGGGACAGGGGTTCTGCTGCTCCAGCGTTTTGTCTTGCGCTGCCGCAGCAACACACACTGGAGCGTGCCTGGGTTTGCAGGCATCCTCCTGTTCTTCTGCAATAAACAGAGTTAACCCATCAGTGCAATTCGACTTTCTTCATTTAGTATGAATAGAGGTTTGAACATTTCACAGCCGTTCTCAACATTGGGTAGGCTTTTATATATACATGGATATAATACATATATTTGTTTGTATGCACATGTATGTTGCTCTACGATATTGTTTGTCCAGAGTGGAGTGTTTCTTGCTCTTCCACTCAGGCTAGTGCTGTGTTCCCGATGCTGCCATTCTGCCGTCATGCTCCGACGATGGCATCTTCATTCCCATTCAGTACGTGCTCTCTTTTGCTCGGAAGGATTGGCAGACAGGGCTCTGCATTCAGCAGCTGCCATCTGGTACTTCCCACGGTTATTTTCGGTTCCTCCTCTGAATGCAGCAATCAGGGTGGTGACAGGAGGAGAAGGGATGCGGGATGTACCTGTTTCAACAGCTTCCGACTCCCCGACGGCTCACGCACCTCTGCAGAGACGGCTACAGAGGACAGAAGGACAAACGTGGGCTGGGTTTTACATTTTCTGGTAATTTACTGACCCTGTGGGAAACTGCTCTTTGCCTTCCTTTGGGTACCATTTCTAAAACTCTAGTCTAGAAATAACTTGTTTGCATGGATGGTTTTTCTCCATCTTTTTCTCATGGGCAGATGAGATACAAACTATGTGCTCTGGGAGCCCTGTTCAGAGATTAATGCAGAGAAAAACACTCGAGTGTTTGACATACCTACCCTGTGAGGAGTCTGGGGCTTTTTTAATAAACCACAGGAACTGTTGTACATTTTTCAACATGCATGGCCCAGGACACAGACATTTTATTCTGTGTTTTGCGTTTGCAGGCGCCTTGCTCTGCCTCCTCGCCCAGGATGGCCCTGGTCCAGCTCCTCTTCTGATGCTCAGATAAATCTCCTGGGTGACTGGGAGCAGCGTAGCTGGCTTAGCTACTCCACCCCATTTTATTCAGCCATTAGCAGTGTTAAAAATAGTCCCCCTCTGCAATGACAAACAAGAGAGACTATTTTGTTGCTAAAAAAAACCCTTAAACATTAAAAAAAAAACAAGCCAAAATTAAAGAGGGCAGGAATGCTACTGGGTAACCGGCCCATAGTTTGTAGGGCCTCTTCTGGGCATTCACTGCCTCTCTTCCCCATCAGCTTTGCTTTTTATTCCAAGTCAGTCTGGTCCTGAAATGTCTCAGAAATGTGACAGAAGTGTGACAATATGTTTGCATTTATCTTATCCATAATTTTTGATGAGCAGGTGAAAGAAACATAAATTCTCCCATGTGTGCTCAGGCTGGACGTGGCAGCACTTGGCTGGGGAGCTGGGCTGTCCCTGGAGCCACCATGGGAGGGCTGGTGTCCCCACCCAGGGGACAGCCAGTTTGCAGTGATGCTGACACTGATGTCACCTGAGAAAATGGCTACAGCTGGTGGCCCTCACCGTGGAGCTGATATCCCTCATCTCTTTCAGGGAAGGGAACCTAAGCTGTTGTTGCTTTCGTTTTTATTCACGTGTCAATCAATTTGCCACAACCCAGGTGAGAAAGGGACACCATGTGGCACGTAGCCTTTGGTAAACACTCATCAGTGGAATCTTTGACCATATTGTAGTTTTTAAGCCTCTTTTCTGGCAGGCTGCGCTAAGCTCAGAGTCTCATGGGAAGGCAGAGACCTGGCCAGAGCACATTAGCACCGGGGAGTTTGCAGCTGTCTGAGCTAAAAGTGTGATCTGTGCCCTGCCGAGGTCAGGAAACATGAGGGAAATTTGCAAGTGTGCAAACTCCTTTTTCTCTTTTCCTTTTCTTATTTTATTTTATTTTTTCTAGAAAAAAAAATCTCAAAAGCTGTTCATTTGGGAAAGTTCTCAAAGTATTGAAGAAAGCAAGCAAGCAAGCAGTTTTGAAGAAGAGAATGGTGAATTCATGGCATCCTTCCCCCAGCATGGAGAGCACGGGTAGGACAGAGCTCACAGTCTGAACAGAGGGGCTTAAACCTTCACTTGTGTTTGTGGCAGCTCCTCATTCCTGGGTCAGTGAGCTCCAAACCCCCCCCCAAGAAAACAGCATTCAAAACACACCAAGCCCTTTCTACCCATTTTTTTTCATGTGTGTGTGTGTTTGGGGTTTTTTATTCCCCTGGGGCACGTTTATGATTAAGTGATCACGTGGCCTTAGTACAAATAAAAGCAAACCCAAAATAACTGGAAGAGAAAATTTCCTGGTAAAGTAAAAGCCTTGTTGCATTGCAATCTATGAACCGGCCCTGTTTTCCTCTACTCTCTAGTTTAAAACAGTGCATGTTTTGGGCTCAGGGTTCTAATCCACTTTGCTGCTGATCCACTGAGGCCTCGCTACTCCCCTCTGAGTTATCATATATTGTTAAAATTGGAGGATTTCAGCAGAAAACTGGTGCAAACCAGTGGTTTTGGTACCTTGGTTGCTGGGAGGAGGATGCTCTCCTCATTTCAGTATCACACACCGTGTCAGAGGGCTGCGTGTTACCGCACCACCAATATTGCTGTGCAAGCAACTCGGCTGCGGTCACATCATCCAGGTCGCAGTTTCTTTGCTGAGGGGGTGCAAAGGCAACCGAGGGGCTGGCAGGTCAGCGGCTGGGCTGTGGTGTGGGGTCACAGGGCTCTCTGCACCACCTCGGAGGATGCTTGCAGGTGGCTGGAGCCAGAACGGAGCTGGCTGACCCTAACTGGCTACAAGACAGCTCAAATGTGGTGTTGCCCAAAACTCAGTCCAGCATGAGGCCACCATGAACCCGGCTGAGCTCATCAGCACCCACACGGTTGGTTCCTGCTGCTGGTTCCTGCTGCCCCCACAGGCTGGTTTCTCAGTGGGGGTTAAGCTGGGTGCAGCACTTCCCGTGAGCAAGGCTGGCCCTGCAAAGCCCTCACAACCCAGAAAGCTGCTTCCTCTTAAAAGGAGTCTATAAGAAGGATGGGGACAGACTTTTTAGAAGTATAGGTTACGACAGGATGAGGGGTAATGGTTTTAAACTAGAAGAGGAGAGGTTCAGGTTAGACATGAGGAAGAAACTTTTTACGATGAGGGTAGTAAAAGACTGGTCCAGGTTGCCCAGAGAGGTGGTGGATGCCCCATTCTTGGAGACATCCCAGGCCAGGCTGGATGGGGTTCTGAGCAACCTGATCTGGATGAAGATGTCCCTGCTCATGGCAGGGGTGGCACTGGATGAGCTTTGAAGGTCCCTTCCAACCCAAGCTGTTCTATGATTGACTCTATGATTCCTTGACCTCCATTCTCACCTCTGTACCACCATCTCCTCCCATTGCCCCAACCTGGGCTGGGCAGGCTCTGGGTATGAGTCTGACCAGAGCAATTTTTGCTTTCCCCATCTCTCTTTCTCCACCTGGCAAATTCTAGCTAAGGCACAGGGCTACATACATTTTACCAAACAGTATTTCATACTGAAATGCAACATTATTTCATCTCCTGCTTACTACCTTTCTACCTGAGACAAGAATAAAGTGACACCTCTCTCCCACACAGCACAATTAAAACAAAAAGTTTCTATGCTCAGCGTTATAAATCACTCAATTGGTTCCTAATACTGTATATTTACCAAAGAGGAGTGTCACTTTAGGTAAATCCCTCTGCCAAACGGAAAAACAAGCTGAGCGGATGGAAGGAAACTGAATGTACTGAACACTCAAAGGGCATCTCTGATAACTGAGCACAGACTAAAATAATCCTGTACTGGCTGCTGTCACAAGCTGTCTCCCTGTGTAATGGAGAGGCACCATCGCACATTCAGGCTTCATCTGTTACCCCATGTTCGTAGGGTCAGAGATGACTCAAGTCTTACAAATACCAACGAATGATGTGTCAAAGGGACAATACTTTGTTGTGGTCTTGCAGAAGATGAAGCATTTCTTTCTATGAAAGCCTTGAAAGTCTGTTTGTCTCAAATGTTTGTGCATCTCATCCAGCTACTGGCCCCACAGAGCAACCCCCACATCTTTCTGGGTCTGGTTGTGGCTCTGGAAACCAGGATCTTTGGGTTTTTGTAGGTTGTGGGGCAGTATGCGCTAATGCAGAAAAGCCAGTTTCTCAGGAGGGCAGAGAGGAATGATATTACTTCTTGTGAGATACCCAAGTCAAGAACTACCCATTGTCAAGTTTCAAGTGTGAGCCAGATAAATGATATTTAACAGAAGTCACCATTTGCAGTTCAGCAGCAGGGAGAACGTTGTATGCAATCTGGGTGCTGTACTCAAATCACTGCAGAGAAAAACACAAGGGCTAATTAAAAATGATGGGCAATTAGGAAAGTTCTCCAGCTGGACTTTTTGATGCAAAAATTAGGGGTTTTTAAAATGTAGAATAAGTGGATTTTAAGGAAAATCTCCCAGTTTTAGTCAAGCTGTCACATAACTAAGACATTTGAGCTGTGACTTATCAGAGTTCCACCTACCACACATTGTTTGTTGGTGCTGGATTTGTGCTATGTTTTAAGAAAATATTAGCACCGAAATACTTTCTTGCCCCTGTCTCAGGTTGCACCAATAACTGTTGATTGTAATGTGCAAAGAGTAGCCAAGCATTCTTTTGCTTGTGAATCATAAAGGTACTCGACCAGAACAACCGCATGGAGGACCATGCCGCACTGTGGGTGCGCAGCACCCGAGGTCTCTGCACAGCACAAAGGTGAATGATTTACTCTGAGTAAAAGGGCTGGGGCAGGAGGGGCAGGGGGTGTTCCCATTCTGCTTCATGCAGAATGTCAACACCCCCTCAATGACCTCTGCATTTGCAGATGAAGGATGAAATGATTGCCCAACACCTGCCCTGGGCAATCTGGCCTGTTTTTCTGGGTTCGTCCAAATATGTAGGACCAGGATTGTGGTTGCACTGTTTGTACCCTTTCTTGGGAAAAAAAAAGAGGAAGATTCAGTTTATTAGATGGATTTAAGGTGTAAAATCCATATGCATTGTTTACAAGATGGCATACTGAACAAAGGCAGTCAGCATATGACTAACGCCTGCCCACACCTGGGCAGGGCTGGAAGTTGAGCTGGATCTGATGAGCAGACTTCTAGGTCTGTTGTTCGAAACATACTGTTACAGACCTCTTGTCTCACAGGAAAACTTGTGGGATGATGCGACAATGGGGAAGATCAAGAGGAAAAGACGCTGGAGCGCACAGGCAGCAAATCGAGGGATGCACCACACGCTGTCATCCTACAAAACATCCCTGTGCAGCATCATCCCAGCATGGCCACAAGTGGTGACCTCCTCCAGGCATATAAACCCATTGTCTGCCCACAGCCTGTGTAGTGGTATCCCAAAAAACAGGTGTGTGGGTTTGGGGGTTTTGTTTATTATTTTTATTTTTTCCTTGCTTACAGAGGAAAGCAGCCTGGAAATAATGGTGAGGGAAGCAACTCTGGCATCATCCTGCAGGGTGCTGGCGCTGCCTGGAATGCAGCCAGCTGCCAGACTGATCTTATGCTGGGCAGATTTCCCACACTGACAGGCTTGTAGGGCACAAAACAACCGAATAAGAGTGAGTAATGAGAATTGCTGCCTATCTCCATGCAGAAATGCTTGCGAAGGGAGGGGTTTCAGGGAAATAAGAGCCTTGTCCATCACTGCTCCTTGCCTGGGAAAAATGCTTTCTGTGCCTTTGCAAACTGGGGAGTGCAGGAACCTAGAGCCAGGTTGGTTCCTCTGTTCAGTGTTCCCCCTCCTTGTCTCTCGTATACACAGCTGCAGCATGCACACAGATTTGCTTTAATGCAGACTGAAAACTGCAGGATCTTCCGGCCTGATTCCAGCTTTTATGCTTATGAAGACAGATCTGAACTTCCTCACATGCAGCCGGTGCCTTCTGGGTTTAAGCCGTGGCAGCCCTGCCCGTGGCTCTGACTTTGTTTATGTCAATAAGAGCAGAAATGTTGCTCATTTCTGCAGGCACAACGAAAGGAAAAAATCAGTGCATCTAGTAAATCTGGCTCGGGTTGAGCAGTTTGGGGATTGTGTTCTGAATCTTTTTCAGCAATCTTGAAAGGAGGGAAAGAAATCTGTAATTAAATCAATACTTATGTAAACGAGCATCTGCCACAGAACCGTTTTAACTTCTTTGTGTTAAACATGTATTTCTGTTGACGTGTTATTTGTGACATATTCTTCGTATATAAGGGTGTTATTAAATTGGATTTTGGTTTGATTTAAGCAATTAAATGAGTCAAATCGTTCTATGCATTTGCAGGACGTTTTAAGCTGTTATGTTGGCTCTTGATGTGTGTTCCCAAGACTGCCTCAGCTGACAGCTACTTCTATGACTTACGATTATTTAGAAGTAGGTCTGGGTAAATCATTCAGCTGACAAACTGTCAGTGTTTGGGATTGTACTGACCAAATGTGTTTGGATGTGAAACTAAGAGCCCCTCTTGCAAGGCTGTATTTGAATTTGGTTTATTTCTGTACTTGTCTAAGAGCCCTTCTGAAACCTCAGCCAAAGCAATGGCTGCGGTAACTTCAGTCGAATTCTTTGATGGCTCTAAACTCAAGTAGCTCTATTTCAGTCATCTGGCATACAGTAAAAATACTGAGAGCCTGAAGTCTTTATGGCATGAAAGAAGATATTGTTATTTTTCATGTAGGAAATGAGTCTGGTCTTGCATTTCCTGAACGCTCAGTGCTGCCATTTACTCCCTGGATAAACACGGTTCATTGTTCTTTGTTTCTTTTCAGGGCCTGGTTCAGAGCTCGGACCTCCCTAAATCTCCCTTTTCAAAAAATATATTCACAGCTGCTTTCTTTGAAAAAACATCATATTGGTGATTTTGCTGCCTATAATCACTTGATCTGCAGGGACACTCTGCTGTGTGCAGGGCTTGAGCATTGGACTTGGGTGCTGCTGGCGTGTGAGTGGCAGGGGCAGAGAACAAGCATCTCTTCTTCCTGAGGTGTATACTCGTTCCTTCCTAAACCGGGAAATCCAGCTGTGTCGATACAGCTCAGTCAGGAAGAACACTTGATCTGGCCTCGTGAGGTGTTCATTTTTGGCTGCAGCAGGTTTTCACCACATGTGTGTAGTCCTCTGTGTCTTTGGATCATGCAAATGTCGCATGTGCCTCTTCCCTTTTACAGGATATTTCTCTTAAATCCTGCTTTGTGTCACTTCCACCACTGCAGCAGAAGGAGAATGGGAGCAGTCTGAACAGCAAGGGTCACCTCTGGCTGCTTTTGCATATTACAGCCCTTTGACATTGTTAGCCCTATTAGCAGTACTTTGCACGCCTGAGGATATGTAATGTGTTTGCACCCATGCAATTATGTTTGTCGCTCATTTGTGGGTGGATTCACTGTGCTGCTGGTGATTGAGAGAGATACGTGGTGCAGCTCCTGGATGACAAATGCCATGTTATGACACTAGTCTGGTAATTCCAGGAGGCTCCATCAGGACAAGGCTCATCTGCTTTGTAGATGCCCGGAATGAAAAGATGCTCATTGATCCCAAAGCCTTTAACATTTGTCACACTTTGCGGATGCTGCAGTCTTTGAACATTACATTTGTTGTAGAGGTATGTGAGTGAATGTGATATGAGAGCTTTGGGTTTGTAACAAAAGTGTTTTGAGCATTTGCAGGATTATCTGAAGACTGGGGCTCATTCTTAGAGACCTGAATCATATGCGTCTACCCTTTAGGATAAGCTCAGTGGGTTTTATTCTGGCAATAACAGACTGAGAGGTCATTTCTACCACTAAACTACTCTGAGGTTGTTTTCAGCAGAAGCCGGTGCTCAGAAAATGAACCTGGTAAACATTAGAAGGAGATTGTGTAATTGCCTGGTTTTGTGGTTCGTTATAGTTTTGCATGGGTGGGCACTGTGGTGTGAACCTACTTTCAGTTCTATTGATGTTCTTGCCTTGCAAAACTAAAGAAAAAAACCTGAGTCCCCTTTTCAAAGATCCTGATGGCCGCCCTAGAGACTGCACGCTCTGCTATTATTTCATGCACCACAGGAGGGAATGGCGGGAGGGGCAGGGGATGGATTTTACCATCCTGCATCAAATCCAGGCTGTCACTTAGAAACTGTCTCTGTATTGTGTAGCACTGCCAGACACCTTCATGATACCGGCAGCTGGTTAGTAGAGGTGGGGGCTGCGTGCGTGTGGCAGTGCTGGGACTCTATATTGCATGACGTAATTATTAGCTGTAGTGATTCAGCTCAGTCCTTCAAGAATTAGGGTGAATTCACTGGCCAGGAAGGGCAGGGATGCTCCTCAGCAATGGCATTGCAGGGTCGGAAGCAAACAGGGCTATGGGAGGCCTGGGACCTTCTGGTGGGTTGACCTTGTCTGGCTGCCAGATGCCCACCCAGCTGCTCTCTCACTCCCCCTCCTCAACAGGACAAGGGGAGAAGGTAAGATAAAAAATCCCATAGGTTGAGATAAGGACGGGTGGATCACCCACCAATTAATGTCACAGGTGAAACAGACTTGACCTGGGGAAAGAGGGATCTGCTAATTCTGCAGATCCACCTAAGATACATTCCACTTGGAAATCATATGCTCTGAGGATTAGAGCTGGCATAGTGATGATTTTTTTTTTTCCCTATATCCACTGAATATATTGGACTTTTTCCATCTCTGGATCTACATTCTTTCCAGCAATAGAGATGTCTCATTTCACCAGTGATGACATTGAGATCTGTTGACTTACCTACAGTACTGTAAGCAACCGGGCACAGGCAGCAAGAGAAAGCCAGTGTTCTATCTTCCATGTCTCTCCACCTCTATGCCCTGGTGGCAAAGGCCAGCAGGACCCACATCCTGGCTGTGGGGAGTCTGATGGTGAGAAAACCAGCTGGGATATGCTCTGGGTTTGCTTTCCTGTCTCAAACCACTTAACCCTCTTTTCAGTACTGTTCCCCTAACTTGCTGTCCCCAGTCTGATAACACTCAATACTTAGGTGGGTAGATTTTCAGCAAAATGGTAGTAGTTTCTTGACAGCTGCATGTTCTTCTTCATCCCCCTGAATACTTGTGGGAAACAGTCCTTTTTCCTGTCCTTATGTTTAGTACCCTCTGGGTGTTTTCCTCAAATAGAATCCTTGGGGTCTTTCTGTCATTGAATTTTGCAGCAAGTGGCCATTTCAGCATGCAAGCATGTCTGACTGCATCACCTCTGTGTAACAGTTCCCTCCAGGTGTGCAGGTTTTTCTTTTATACCAAAGATCTTCTACTTCACCATAAAGGTTGCTCTTCTGCTAAAAGGGAATTACAGCCTCTGGGGTTTGGTGACTCATTCAAGTGAGTGAGAAGTATGTTCCCCAGCTTGGGCTTACGAGGAGCTGCTCTGGAAGGAAAGAGGTGTACCCTGAGCAGTGTTTGGGTGTCCCCAGGCCAGCTGTCCTCAGCTGACATGGTGGCGCAGTTTGGTCTGAGGGGAGGTGGGGATGTGCTGCCCAGGACTCTGGCTGAGCCTGAGCATCCGCAGGGAAGACGAAATCCCATGGTTCTGCAATTTGATGTCAGGATCTCTCTCCTGGACCCGTAGCTAGCACCCACCCATGAGGCACGTAGCTTTGTGTCTGATTTCTTATGCATGAGATATGTTTCAAGGGGTCTCTTCCAGATAAAGATTGTTCCTCTGGTGTGACTTGATCCTGGGGAACCTGCAAGTAGATAATCACCTTAATTTTAGGGTTTTTTAGCCCCATCCCCTCCTAAATCAGAGTGTTTGAACAAGTCACGTTTTTCTGTAGCTCTACAGGAGCTTTGTCCCTCCCCTAAGGCGTGGATGAAGCTCTGGGAAGGGTGAAGACAGATGACACACTCAGTGTGCTTCCCAAGTGCTGCCACACATCATAACCTGAGCATGGTGGGACAGGATCTGGAGCAGAACTCCTGCATTGCCAAGCGTCCATGTGAGAGGGGCCAGGGCCACATTTGGGGCTCCCAGCACAGCAGCTGCTCTGTGGAAGCCTCCTGGGTACGCCTGGCCCCTGTGGTAAATGTGAGATGAGCTGAGGTCTCTCAGCCCTTTGCAAACAGGCTGCAAGCTCAGAGAGGCACCTCGTGTCTGCCAGTAAGAGTGACTTGTACCTAGAAACTGCAGCGGATTTGCTCCCAGCATCAGTGGGATGCAGGGGCCTGGGGCTAGCAGCATCTTCTGCTGTCATGTTCCCGGAAGGATGGGAGATGCTCTGCTTGTGCACTGGGGCTGGGATTCACCTGGACTGGAGCCACTTCTTGGAAATGCGTCTCCTCTGGGCTGAGAAGCACAGAGGGGAATGCTGAAGCTGGCATATCCAATGCCACTCTGTTGTCAGGCACTATGTGTGGGCCACATCTATTGATCTGATGACTAATTTTCAAGTGTGCAACACCCTTTGTGGAAGGGATGCTTAGCAGAGACTGCTCAGCCAGGTGCTCAGAGACCTGCAACTCTCTGGGCAGTGACCAAAAAGAATTTCAGAGCAGGTCTTCTTGGTGACAAGTGTGTCTGGCTGTCATGGAAATGGTGTGCCAGTGGGCAGGAGAGCTCGAGATGCCACACGTGTTGAAATGGAAATATCTCCATTGGGTCAATAAAGTGCTTGTGGAGCAGCTGGTCTACATAGTGACCGTGGTTTTAACTTTCTCACCATTTAGAAAGAGAAACATCTTAAAGACCCTTGTGTTGATGTTTCTGGTAGCACCATCCCACTGTATCCCTGCCATGGGAAGTCTCCATCCTCCATCTGGTACATCCTCAGAGCACTGCGGAGAGAGGCAGTTCTTGTTCTCCAAGATGCAAGCTTGACATTTGTCATCACGCTGCCACCATTTTCCTCTACAGAACCTCCCTGAGCCACTGGGACTGCGTGGATGCAGGATTTGGGGCTGAGGCCATGGTGCTCACAGCAATGTGGTGTGCTGGTCCACTGACCACCTTTGGCTGCAGAGGTTCTGCCTGCACAGTGTGTGCCAGGACTTTGCTGTGGGGGAAAGCAAAAGAAAAATTGAATTCCTAGTGTGTTTTGACACTCCCACACAGCTGCCTCTGCACTGCTTAGGCATGAACTTGGTAAGGCACGAGCTGGGATGGGAGTGCTGATGACATCCTTGTCCTTATGGCCGGTGTCTCCCCTGATCTCTGCAGTCAAAGCTCCTTTGTTTTGCAGTGCTGGAAAGAGGGATCTGCCTCAGTGTTTGGGATTTAGTCCAGGAGATACCTTCCCGCACTGGCAGGATGGTTTCCATAGCACCAGGGATGTTTTTCTGTTATCACTTCTATGTGTGTTGTTTCCTTTTACTAGTGAGGTGACGCTGAGCTGATCTTGCTGCTTGGGTTTCTGTGCACAGCCCACGGGTAGTAGTTCCCAGCCCTGCCTGAAGGTTGTCCATGTCACCAGTAAAGCCACCTGTGCAAGATCAGAGCTCAGCCCAGACCCAGGCTTTGCACAGCCCTGGTCATGGCATCAGGGCTGTCACTCGCTCTTCCCCACCACATCTGCCTGCTGCTGCAGCTGAGCTCAGCTCAGCCAGACCTGGGCTCTGCACCAGCCCTGCTTCCACAAGCTGTGGGGAAAGCAAGATGGCTGGACCTCAAGGAGACATGCGCCGGTCATGGGGCTGCTTCCTTGGCTGTGCAAAGGGAAACCTGCATCTGGGGTCTGTTCAGATGGAGAAATTCCTGAAATATCAGTGCTTTATGGGAGTTGGACTGGCTCTGTGCTATAAGCAGGACTTGTCCCTGGCCTGAGCACTAAGAACATTATTATGTCCCTTTGCTATGCAGCCTCAGGACTGGCTCGAGCCATGCCCACGTCCCTGGGACACAGGGCAGGTGAGGCTGTGTGTGTGTGCTGGCTGCAGGGCTCCTCCAGCGTGACCTGTGTCACCATGTCCTGTCACACAGACCCTTCATTTTTAGCAGCAACTTTCCAAGTGGCTGTGTGGCAGAGATGGACAAATGGACAGGGCAGAGAGGGGAGCTGGAGAAGTCAGTAGATGGCAGAGTTGTTTTAGCATCCGCTCTCTGTTGTGTCCCTTGCAGGGATTTTATGATGGATTTGTTAACAAGATGATGCCCCAAAGCTAGGGTCATTGCAGCCTGGCCTTTGTGAGAGATTAAAGATCGGTTTTGCTGCTTCTGACCGCGTGTGCATTGTCTTGGTTGGGCTCTCAGACTGGGCGTAACTAGAGTTACTAGCGAGTGTGGCTGCCTGTGGATTTATACTCGAGTACAGATCCCTCCTGCCTGTAGGAGCTGCCTTCTCCATGGGGATGGTTACTCCCAGGTGGGGGCTGAGGCTTTTCTCCCGAAAGCCCTCAGGGCAGAGCAGTGCTCCTTGTCTGCCCCTCACCCTTTCGGTGCCTCACCCTTGCTGGCTGATCTCCTGCCATTGCCAGCAGCATCACTCTCTCATGCTCACCTTGCGGCTGTGCATGACCCCAGGGGGATCTCAGTGATAGAATCATAGAATTACAGAATCATTTTGGTTGGAAGAGACCCTCAAGATCATTGAGTCCAACCATGAACCTAACTCTGGCACTAAACCATGTCCCTAAGAATCTCATCTGTGTGTCTTTTAAACCTCTCCAGGGATGGTGACTCCACCACTTCCCTGGGCAGCCTGTTCCAATGCCTGACAACCCTGTCTGGGAAGAATTTTTTTCCTAATATCCAATCTGCACCTCCTCTGGCACAACTTGAGGCCATTTCTTCTTATCCTATCACTTGTTACTTGGGAGAAGAGACCAGCAATCATGAGGAATGAGCACAGCATCCCAGGGGTTTCAAAGGTCAGCAGAGGGAGAGGGGAGAATTGATAGTGAAGGCTGAAAAGGGATGCAGTGAAGAGCCACAGAGGTGATTCTGTTGAAGAAAGACCTACAGTGACAGTCTTATGGAGCTCGCTGTGTGTAAGATCTTGAAACAGATGAGTAACTTTCGTTAATATTGCCTTGGTAGGGGGAGTGTGGTTTATTACAGGAGAGAAAGGCAGAAGGTTAAATTATTGGCTGCAAAATCAGCCCTAGGAGATTGCCTGTCTCTTGATAATTTCCAAACGGGATCCAGATGATTTGTCATAAGACGTGTCAGTTCTGCGCAGCCCCTCAGGGATAACCAGGTGCGGCCAGCCTGGGGCTCAGTCAGTGCGAGGGGTCACCGCAAACCTTTGGTGATGGAGGTAAAGGCTCTGCAGAACAGCACCTGATCCAGGCTGCATCTCACCCACCTCTCACAACAGAATCCACCCAAAATCCTTGAGGTTCTACCCATCCCAGCACTGCATGTAGCATCACCTCCCGAACTTTGGCCAAGAGCTGTGAAACCCTCCTTGGGGCACTATGCAAACCCTGACCTATGGGCATTTCCCACCCATGCAGCCAGGGACCCTGGTGGGTTGGTGGGAGCCGAGGGGTGGGTGGCCCTGCCACAGCAAGGCTGGGTTTGGCCCTGTGCATTCCCACAGGGTGGGGAGGCATGGCAGTGTCCCCTTCTCCTCCTGAGGCTTTTGTTTTGTTTGTGAGCCCCACGCAGATGCAGAAGATGTGTTCCCAGCTGCCTTTCGGTCCTGTCCCAACGAGGCGGACGGGGGAGGAAGGGAGGATGCAAAGGTGATGCTGGGACCCTCCCCACCCACCCCATCGTACCACGCCGTGGGAGGCAGCCGCTGGCATCGGCAGCCCTGCAGCCTCCCGCGGGTTTTGCTTTTCCCCACTCCTACCCTCTTCTTCCGCAACATGAAAGGGCAGAGTCTCTCCGGGGCATTTAACTGCATCTTTGATGGTCACATGCCCCCGCACCCGGTGTCGGGCAGAGCTGCTTTCAGCACCCAGCCGAGCGCGGGTGGATGCACGGGATGCTCCCGCTCCCTTCTGCTGTGACTCAGGCAACAGGGGCTTGTTTGGTAGGACTGGGGCTGTGGGACTCCCTGCACCAAGCTCTATTTTTAGGAAGCTGGGAGAGGTGCAGCCGTCACAGCAAGAAGTTTCTAGCGCAATTTGTGGTTTCACAGCTTCGGCAAGGCTTAGCATCAGCAGTTTAGAGGCTGGGTGCTCTCTGTGGCTCAGCACAGCAAGGCTGGCATTGCTGCCCAGATGTGCAGCCCAGATGTGGCATGAGAGCCACATGCCCCTCAGGGCTTTTCATCCTCTGCAGGGTCACTGGGACTTGTTTCTCTGCCTTTCCCTGCTCTCTACCCACCTCAGTCCCCTTGGGAATGACCAGCTCAGGGTGCATCTGTGGTTGGGGCAGTGAGGATGAACGGAAGCAAGGTGACACAGGGGGTGATGGCCTTTGGAGGAGGGTGGCTCAGAGGGACAGCAGCACCTCAGTGCTGTCCCCTGTAGCTCTTTCCCATTGCTCATTGCTGCTCTGCAGGGTGGCAGAGAAGGGACAGTTGTCCACTCATGTCTCTGGGGAAAATGCAGCGCAGACGAGACTCTAGACCCTGCTCTGATCTACCTGCTGGGAGCCTGGGACAGCTCGTGTTCACATCTGCTGGAACTTGGAACTTTTGCTGAACTCTGCATGGGTGTCTCCATGGCTGAGGACCACAGTGAGCGTGGGTCTGTAGCCTGCCAGTACCACCATAATGGCTACAACCACCTTCTTCTGTACTTTTCATCCACAGAGAGACGTGACAACCACAGGTATTGACACCGTCTTTTCCTGAGTCTGCTTCTTGCTACTCTGGACTCCAAGAGCTTTCTCTCATTTATGCCAAGGTAAAATATTGAATGGAAACTGCAACGCAACCTTTCCTACTCCGGATGCTGATGATGTTTTCTGTGGTGTTCTGGCTATGTCTGTTCACTCTTCCTCTTTGGTGATGGGGTTGTCCTAGAGACACAAGAGCTCAGAAGATGAAGGAGAGGGAAAACAATCCAAAGAAGTGACAAAGCAAATGATGGAAAAGATCAGATTTGCCTTCTGCCCATGGACGTGTGCTGAAAGGACTTAATTCAGTTTTCTCTCATAGGTTCCCTTCCACATCCCTCCCACGGCATCATAGGCAAACTCCTTTTGTGACTCAGAATACAATCTGCTTTTTAAATGTATTGTTCTCAGTACTGCACAGCACCCAGCTTTTGTTAATTGTGAAGAGCATGTGGGGTAAGCAGCACATTTTAAAGAGCTAGTCACAAAAACCGCAACAGACACCTTACCCCCCCCCCAAAAAAAATCACTCTCTTCTCATCAGCTTTCACCTTGCTGCGTTCAGAAATGCTCCCAGCCTTTGACAGATCACCCGAGCAGGCAACCGGATATTTTCTCGGTAAACAAAACTCTGAGCGCTGAGTGCAAGTGGAGACAATTTGCTGATCAGCGGAAATACCACAACTAGGTCAATAGGAATACAAGCGATGGGCCACATTTTCCCATCATCTCACCCAGGCGTTATCTGGCGGAGGAACTGTGCCAGTTTGGTTTCACAAGTAGATGGGTATGATTACGTTCAGAGGGTTTTAGGGGGTGAAAGAAAACCCTGTTGGTTTCTTGGTGATGGGCTCATCACCAGGTAAAGGTGTGACTTCACCTTCCCTGGGATTATGTCATACAAGCAGACTCTTCCCTCTGGTGTTGGGTCCTCTCTGTTGCCCATCATCCCACTGGACCAGGCCCCTCTTTCCCAAAGGCTATGTTGCCCTCTACTATGCTCCTCCGTGTTCCTACAGCAGCCAAGCAGTCAAGGATGTTCCACCATGACTCTACCTGGCCCTAGCATGTGATAATGTGGGTTTTGAGTCTCCCCGCCATGCCTCCCATCCATGTGAAACAGTGATAGAGCTGTGATGTCCAAACGGGCCAACAGCACCGCACACACTGTGGCAGCTCTGTCATCCTGGGTTGCCTGCCTCTGAACAGCAACAGTGATGGGATGGCCCAGTGGGGCTCTGACTTCCCCAGAGCTCGGTCAGCACCTCCTGGAAGATCTGGCACTACTGGCATCAACTCCCGGTTCAAGCCAGAGAAGCCACAGGACCTGGTGGTGCTGGGTGGAGGATGCAGCTCCTGAGGGCTTGCTCCTCACCAGCCAGGGCAGCAAGGGGTTGGATTGCCGATGTGGAGCAATGGTTTCCTGAAGAGGAACTGCCAGCCTGCCCTCCACGCTGACGAACCTCTGCCAGGATCCCCGCCGTCATATTTTCCACACAGTTTCTCCTGTCAGGGTGCTGGTGACTAGTGACTCTCGGTTTCCTAGTTCGCTGCATAATATGTCCAACCCTCCAGTGATGTTTCATGCTAGGTACCCAAAACCAGAGCCTTTTCCTCCTCACTGAACCTGGCAGCCCATCCGAGGCTTCCACCAGCTCTGGCCTCCCCGGCGAGGTGCGTGCAATGGGACTGGTGATGCGCTTGGGCTTTCTGGCATTTTGCTTACAAATTCTTCTCATTTCAGCGAAATAGCGAGGGGTGGCTATCCAGAAACAGCTTTGAAAAGGTTTTGTCTGCCGGGGACAGCCAGGGCTCAGGAATAGTTGTGTAAAACCTCCCTTGCTGCTCTCTGCAATGCTCGTTGCTGTGGTTTCACACGTTATCAGCTGCCTCTCAGTCCCGACACTCAGGATTCGGGGAAAGTAGTATGTGATGTCTTCTCATGTCGTTTTGTTTCTCATGTAGAGACTTCCCCCAAATGTGAGCGTCAAATTCAGAGAAAACTCCGAAGAGCCCTGGAAAATGCTGGTGAGTGCTATGGGGCTGAGGCACGGGGCGAGGACCTTGGGGAGCGGATGCTGCTTCCCCCTGTGTCCTCATGGCCCTCAGCTGTGTGGGGTCTTCTTGGGCATGTCCACCATGGTATGACCTTTTAGCTGTGGTAAGCTCACCATGACAGGCATGGTGTGTAGTGGCTTGGTGTCAGACCAAAGCCCTGCAAGGGGGCCAGGGACAGCCTTTTCAAAGATAAAGCAAATTTTAAGATGAAAGGACTAAAAGCAGTGGCTTGGCAGTGCCCTCAGGCTGTGTGTGGGCTTGGTCCCATGCATAGCAGGTCTGCAAGCCCAAGGGATCAGGTCCAAAACCCAGTGATGCTGAGGGGACCCCCTTTTGCCACCCAACTCCCTGCATCCCCAGCTGCTGCCAGGAGGATGCTCTTGTGGGTGCTGGGAAACCCCAGTGAGCTGTAGTGCAAGGCAGCCTTTGGGGCATGGGCACATAGGGGCAGGAACCCCAGGGACACTTGCTTCTCTAGAAAGCAAAAGTGTCACTGGGGGGCTGTCTCTGGAACTGGAAGCCCCATCCTAAAGCTCCCTCAGCTAGGGAAGGTGACAGTCGCCACAGGGCAAGGAGTTATGTAACTCCAGAGCACCAGCCAGGGCCTTGGCCACAGGCTGTCCTCTGCCCAGCCACTGAATTGCTGCCCATGAAGACCCTGATGCCATCCCACACTTGTGATTTGGATGCTATATTTAGGAACGCAGTGACCTGATAAGGTCAAACGCTAATTTGTTTGCAGAGATGCTTGCGCTTTTTTACCAGCTTTTGCATCTGCAGCTCAGAGCACCCTAACCACACAGGACAGGATGCGAGAGAGTGGTTAGATAGCAAAAGCGAAGGCTGGACTCCATCCTGCAAGGCTCTGAGCAGCCCTGGCAAGGTGCTGTGTGCCCTCCTCTCCTGGAGCTGCTGGCGAGCAGCACCCTGCTCAGCACCCCGTGCTTTCAGCAGGATCCAACCCTGTATCTGCTGCATGCACATCTGATAAGAGCATCGCCTTTAGAATGCTGCTTTCAAAACAACTTTACATGATGGTTTGGTGGCTGCCTTCAAACCAGTGTCCTGGCCCTCCTCACAGTACAGCCTCACAGCCCTCCTCCTCTGCACCCCAACAGAAACACAGATTTATCCTCTTTCCATGGAGAAAAGGAAGCCTGGCTCCTTGTAAGCAGTGAGGACCCCTCTGCATTTACCCTAAATTATTTTATCGGTGGTGCATGGCCGCACAAATGTTGGATACCTGAAGAACTTGGGGGCAGGGCCTTGCCTCCCTGCTGCTGGCTTGAGAGGTGTGGGGGCATACAGGGGGCATGGGTTGCCCAAAGTTGCATGGAGGTGATGTTGGGAGGTCAGCAGCTGGCAGGAGTGCCCAGCAACCCCAACAGCTCTTTTCATGCCCAAATATATAGATGTAGGTAACATGGCTAAGTGGGGGACAGGTTCTGAGATGACTTGTGCCCTTGGGTACAGGGTGAGTACCTCAGCAGGGTACCAAGAAAGCTGCTTAGAACTTGTCTCTCCAAAGTGATGACCAAGCACCAAGAACAAAAATCCCACCATCTGTTGAGGAGCGTGAAAGATGTGCCCACACTAGGGCTGCAGTGCCCACAGAGTTGGTCCTTTCTCCAGCATCATCCAGCCTACCCAGGCAGCGACCTTACTTATGGGGAGCACAAGGGAAGGCCAGAAACCAGCACAACGCACTTGCCTCAGCCAAGTGTCTTCACTGCAAAATCATCCTTCTCGTGAAGGAAACGGGGAAAAAAGCCTTTCTTCCCCTTTCAAGAAATAATCAACTTTCCGAGTGCTTCCTTGCCCCTGGCTGCCCACAGTGCTTTTCAGCATCTCTGTCTGTGTATTCGTGGTCTTCATTTCTTTGAAGACAATTTGTCATTGAAACTTTCATCTGCAGCAGGAAAAAACCACCAGGGCATAGTTTGGAGTGTTTCAGGGGCAAATATGAATATATGGAATAAGAACTGCTCTCTGCTTCTGGTAGAACAGTAGGAAAAAGCATGGAAGTGCACCAGAGAAGAAAGTCTAAGCAACCTTTTTTGTTGTGGGACATGGTAGTGAACAAACCTACCCACTACGAAGAGCTTTTTCCAGGAAGTGTAGGTTGCTGCAACCTGTATCCCTTGAGCAGCGGTTGCTCACACAACAGTTCTCATGCTACTTGCAAGCAGCGCATTTGGAGGAGCCTCAGCAACGAGCACGGAGGATGAACGAAACTTACAGCCCTGCGACACCTCGACCCATCAGCGGCACCTCACCCGGCACCATGAAAATGTTCATGGGCTTCCTCGCTGTATTTATGGTGGCACAGACAATTGGGACTGTACTCTTCTGTTTGTATCTTCACATGAAGATGGATAAGGTAAGTGCAGAAATAGGGTTGTCTCTGCTGGATTGCTAAAGCGATTTACCTTCAGCCATGATGAGATGTGCTCACCAAAAGGATGAACATGATAGGTGATGCTGGCCACTGGATGGATGCAGGAGTGGCATTTATTAAACCCACATTTTCGTTTCTGCTATAATTTGCCACTGAGATGTGTGCTGAGGAAGAGATCTGTTCCCTTCATTAGCAAAATGAGAAAGGATCAATCAATAAGAGCTGCTAATGGCTGATGGCCAGTTTGGGAAGAAGATAGCGTGGCTTAAACACACAAGCAGCTATTTTAGGCTTTTTTGGTGTTTTTTTTCTGGTGCCATAACATTTGGCAGCACTGCGACATTAATGGTGAGGACAAAGGGGTCTAGAAATGAAATTTTTTTTAGTGTTTGCATTATGAACTTTACCAACATCTCACTTCAGATGCTCTCTTTCTGTTTAGGGAAGAAAAGAGTGGATCTTAGTTCTTTGTCTTTTTTTCTGAAGCTACACAATATTGAAGTCCTGTCCCATACACAGGACAATATTTACTAACAAAATCCAAAACCAAAAAGCTGGTTTTGAGGTTGCCATGACTGCAGTCTCACCGCTCGATGCTTAAAATCACGGACCTAAAGTTACTTTCCTCCAAACTAACAAAGACTACCAGCGAAAGAAATGGAATATATCTAAAACCCAAAATGACTTCTTACCAAAGATAAGATCATCATCACTGATTTTTAAACGCGTTGTCTCAACTTAAATTGAAGTTTAAGTGGGCGACTGCTGATCTTCAAGGGTTGCAGAGCAATCCTGAGCTAGAGGGGCTTAAAAGTCAGGGGGATGGAGAGAACTTTGCTGTATGGCAGTTGCAGCCTGAGGCAAAGTGGAGAGTAGTGGATCCCCAGCACATCGAGACGTGGCTGCACAGGGCTGTGGCAGATGATACGGGACAGCTGAAGCACAGTCATGGGTGGCAGAAGGATTTCAGCTGCCTCAGAGCTCACGAAAGGGCTTCAAACCCATCCCAGCGCTGCCTGCACCAAGCACTCTGCCAGGCTATGTGTCCTCATGTCTGTCTGCACTTCTCTTTATTGTTTAGCTTTTTATTTTTTTTCAAAAAACAGGTGCCATTTTAAAAATAAATCTATATATATATATACATATATATGTATATAGATATGTATATATGTATATATATATCCCTCTCTTTTTTTTAAACCCGAAGCTCTTGGCAGAATTCAGCCCCGACTCACAAACCATTTTGATCTCTTGGCGTCTCTTTTAGTCACTAAGCCAGCTGAAAAAACATGAAAAGCCAGCCTGCATGGTCAGAGCAGTGCGGGGCTGAGTGGGCATCCCAGCTGCCCGCCGGGGCCACTCGCTGAGATTTCTGCGCTGCTGTCTGTAAATGCAGACGGAGGGGATATTTGCCACCTGCCTTCTGGAAAAAGTAGAGTGGGAAATTTAAATTCATTATCAAGGTGATAGAAAATAGGAACGGGATTATGAGCAATCCTCCTCCCATTCAGTATTGCCGGCCAGGATCAGCCTTGCGGATGCCGTTCCCGGAGGATGCAGGTGCAGATTCTGTGGGAGCACTGGGTACCCGCAGTGTGTCTGCTTGGCTCATCCTGATGCTGAGCAACCAACACTGAGTTTTTCAGGCTCTGATTTATCCCTGGCAGGGATAGAGCAGGAGTCTGGTACGGGCTGGTGCATGTTTCCCACTAACATCCCTTTCATCCTGTCTTCTCTCCCCTGCTGGCAGATGGAAGAGGTGCTGAGCTTAAATGAAGATTACATCTTCCTGAGGAAAGTACAGAAATGTCAGACAGCAGAAGGTCAGAAGTCGACATTATTGGACTGTGAAAAGATTTTAAAGGGTTTCCAGGACCTCCAGTGCAAGGTACATCGCTGTTAGGCAGATGAAGACCCTGATGAAGGTGGAGGGGGGCTCCCAGGAGCACACAGAGCTTCACCTCAAGCTTTATTTTAAAACCATGGGTGCCCTTTATCTTAGGGCTGCCTAACATATGCCCCTTTTTACACTGTATTCTTTTTAGCACTATATATTTATATTATATTGATATCACCGAAAAATCTCATCCATTTTTTTCTCTAAACGGCCTTGGTCAGAGGACATCCAGCTGCAGCGTGCCAAGGGATGCTCAGGGCTTGTGGTGGGAAGGATGGAGCTGCACCCACCCTGGCTCTGTGTTCAATCCCAGTCTGAAAAATGTTGATTTTCTGCTGTTTGGTACCTTGCTCTGACTCTGTCCCATGTAGCTGTGAGGATGCTTGTGGCTACCTGCTGCTGGGAGCACTTTCATGGCCACTTTTCCCAGGTGTCAATGATGGTGTAAGGTTTGGGCCAGGTGACATGGCTCCCAGCAGCCGGAGCAGGAGGATGCTGTGCGAATGCCACCCCAGGGGCTCAAGGATGGCAGCTCCAGACAATGCAGCAGCTCCCCATGTTTGGGTGCAAAGGAGCCAACCTGCACTGCAATGTCCTCCTGGAGTGGGTGAGGGTTGCCCAGCCAGGGACGAGGTGTTCTCAGCCTGCTCAGCCCCTTGAATTTGCTGTTTAGGAGGTGCTGTGCTGGCCAGAGGGACCTTTCTGCCTTGCTGTCAGTCCCTAATGACATCAAAAGGCTAGCTGAACCTTCAGGTTTCCGACAGCAGAAAATCGTGTCTGAGACGGGCCCTGCTCAGCAGTCCTAAAAATCCCCCTCTTGTAGGGCCAAGGATGTGCCCAGCTTACTGGGTGGCATCTACAGCATGGTGTCTTTGTTACGGCTTTAAATTAAAAATCGGGGGAGTTTGTTTGTGTCTTTTAATTTTTTTCAAATAACTTTCCCTATTACATCATTTTAATTGCATAAAATTTAAGTTCATAAACCCTACAAACCACCTGCTGCGTACAGCTGGTAAACCCATGGCCATATGTGATGCTGGGGAAAGTAATGGGGAGGGACACTGTGGCTTTGGGTACCCCCTGCCAAGAGCTGGCAGGGCTGTTGTGGCCAAACAGCACCAACCTGAGCAGTGACCAGAGCATTGTTTACACAAAACCTTTCAAAATAATTGATTTGTACATGTTGAAAAAGCCAAAACAAACCCATATATTTTTGCTATTGTTTCAGGATGGAGGGGCCAGCAAGGGGCCACCCAAGTTTGAAATGCAGAGAGGTGAGTCTCCTGGTGCCACCAGTGCACCTGTAGCTTGCTGGGGGCAGGAGGAGTAGCTTGGCCTGGGAAGGGGTTTCCTTCACCCTACACCGCTGATGCCCCAGGGCACGGCACAGGTCCAGGGGATGGGGTCAGGGTTTGGAACATCCCCATGGGGGTAGGACTGTGCATGGCATGGGGCTGGCAGATGAGAGCACTGGGCATGGCTGTCTCACCAGGGCAAGTGGCTCTGGCTGCCACATTGCCTGAAGTTGATGAAAATGAATCCAAAATTAAGTCTGTGGCCTTTTTGCATTGCAGGCCATGAGCACCGTGAGCATTCCCATCCGACGCAAAAGAATGTGACATCTGTGGCAGGTAAGGGACAGGCACATCCAAGTCCTGCTCCCACGGCAGGTGAGATGGCACAGGCTCCTCCACAGGCTTTATCTCTCAGAAGCTCCATCCTGAAGGCAACTGAGGATCTTTGCTGAGATCCTGCTTCACTCAAAGCTGGGGAAACTCTGGAGACTGTGTCTCTGAGCTGGATTTGGCCCATAGAGAAATATCAAGGGTGGGAGCTGCCATGGTCCCTGCAGAGGAGCTGTGCCAGGGAGGGACAGCGGGTGCCAAGGCATCGATAACACTGGCCTTTCCAAATTACAGTGGAGAAGAGGCAGCCGATCGCAGCCCACTTGGCAATTCAGGAGAACAAGAAGAGAGTTTCAGGTAAGACAGACCCCCTGGGCACTGCTTTGGTCAGGGAGCCAGTGTGCATCCCCCAGACAGACCCTGCAGTCCTGCCCCATGGCTCTGTAAAGACAGGGACACGACAATACAACTCCAGCATGAAAGTGTGTCCCCAAGGCACAGCAAACCTCCCAGTGGTCACGTCACCATGTGCACCTGTGCCACATGCTTCCCATGCTGGCCATCCTCCGTAGTCTTATACTTACATTCCTGGATATGCACCACAATGGCTTCATCTTGAAAGTGTTTTTAATGAGCAGAAAACTCTCTTCATATTTAAGGGAAGCAACCTCTCGCTTTTCTTTTGGATTCAAAGTGTAGTGCTTTTGCTCTCCTGGCCATGTCTTGCTGGAGTGACCGCTGCAGTAGGGCTCTGGTGGAATATTCTGTCTGCTGATCTAATCGTCTTCTCACCCGTAGTGGTTCTGGTAGCAATATGGGCTGACTGATGACTTTACGGCCACAACATAGATAGCTTCAAACTGATTTAGGCAAGTTGCACTTCTTCACAGCCATGACCATGTTAGGTTTGAGAAACACACATGAGTCCATTTGCATTTGCGCATCCCTCTGCACAGACCGCGGTTGCTCTCGCAGCTCTGTCCCCCAGCACAGCCTTAGCTCAGGGACATCCCGCAAGAGCAAGGATTGCTGAAACGAGTAAGAGCTTGCAAAGTGAATCTCTCAATCTGTCAAGGATTTCACAATCTGAGCACTTTTGGTTTAATTCTGGAGTAACTGCCAGTAATCAGCAACTGCTCTTTCCATCTCTGACGCAGCATTTCACCCAGAGCTCAGTCTACTTGTGGAAAGCTTAGTGTTAGATAAGATCAAAGGAGTGAGAAACTCACTGCATTTTAAACCTCCTTCCTTAAGTGCTTGTTGAGCCTTTAGAGCAAGCTGAAATTGCCCAGAGAGGGGAAGCTGCCTGGAGCTCAGCCCTGTGCCTCAGCAGCTGGGCACAGAGGAAATGTCCCCATGGGATGCATGGCAGGGACCACAGGCTGCCGGGCACCCCTAGGACCACCTGTGCCACCCCATTATGGGGACTGGCACTCTGGGCTGGAACAGTCAAACCAGTTATTCCCCACGGAGCTGTGTTGCTCACCCCTGATGTTCTTGCAAATGTCTGTAGGCAGGGGAAGGCAGAGGTCCAAATCCCTCCCAGCGGTCGTGGCTGAGCTCAGTCCCCATGACCATGGTGTCCTGGTCTTGTATTGACTTACCTGTGCTGGCTTCAGTGGGAGTGGTGTTCATGAGTGACAACAACAGTGTCCCAAAAGCCATGCCTGCAGTAGGTCTGCATGGGCAGAGCTCCTGGTAAGGGGAGGCAGCACGTGCCATGCAAAACTCTTCCAGCACTTGACCCTGCCAGGGACCAATACTCTGGGACAATGATTTTTGCGCTTTCTTGGCAAAGTCTTTCCTTCTCTAGAAGCCAAGTGCACTTTGGAGGAAAGGCAGCACCCAGTCTGGAAAAGCTGGGATAGGTTCCTCTGAAGAGAGGAGCTGCAGTGTGATTTGGCAGTGCTCTGAGGGCTCAGAAGGCCATGGAGATAGCAACCCTACAGGGGTAGAAATGGGGGTGTCTGGCCTGTGGTGGCAACGGTGTGCAATCCTCCACCATTTCCACTTGGTTAGATGAAGGAAGCAAAATGCTCCTCCCCTCACATAATCAATTCAAGAGTGTCAAGGTCAGGGACCAGAAACATGGGTTAAACATGTCCTGGCCTCATGGAAGGGGACCCTGCTTCCCTGGGCTGGGGATGGTGTCCTGGGGTGGGTAGGACTCATTCCCGCACTCCACAGCAGACAGAGGCTGTGACGCCACATGTCCGTGGGGTGTCCCCCCAAAATCAGTCTGCCAAACTGCAGGTCTTCTCCCAGCTCATCTGCCATGCTTTTCCCCTGCAGTGCTAGAATGGAAGACGACGATGTACGGCCCCATGAACAACAACTCGATATCTTACCAGGAGGGGAAACTGAAGGTGAAGGAAGCAGGGCTCTATTACGTCTACTCCCAAGTCAGCTTCTGCAGCAGGGAAGTGACTTCAGCACCCTTCACCCTCTATATTTATTTGTATCTCCCCATGGAAGAGGACCGGCTCTTGCTGAAAGGACTAGACACACACAGCACCTCCAAGGCTCACTGTGACCTCCAGTCCATCCGGGTAGGAGGCGTCTTTGAGCTCCGGGAAGGCGACATGGTCTTTGTCAATGTGACAGACTCAACACGAGTGAACTACAACCATGGCAGCAACTACTTCGGCATCTTCAAGCTGTAGCGAGGAGGAGGCTGCCCCAAGCTGGGGATCCAGCCTGACTTTGTTGAGCAAAGTGGCTTTCCCTGTTTCCCGTATTTATGTTCCTCTGCCTCTTTGGCTTTCATGTTTCTTAATTTGTATATTTTGTTATTTATTAATGAAGGCCAAGGGGCCTTGAGAATTCAAATGGAACAAAGTTTGAAGCTATTGTTGTTTGCACTTTGCTTTTTTCTTCAATTGCCAACAGTTTGGTACATGCTGCTGTTGTGTGTCTGGGTCCGCCATGCCTGGCATGCCTGGCAGGGCGCATGTCCCCATTATGTCACAAGAGCTTTATTTAGCAAACTGTATGTTCAACGTCTCTTTCCTAACAATGTAGGATGGCTCAGGGTGCTCCAGCCAAGCTAGGTTCATACATATCTCCCATACCAATCTGCTTACAAAACACCAATGGAAAAACATTAAAAGGCTTAGGAACGTCTCCTCTAAACGAATCAATCAGCCAAGTGCTGTCCTTACGTGCTAGCTGCTGGTGATGCATCATTGCCACCATAACTGTCTCTTTTATCTTGAGAACTCCCTTTTTTCCACCCATGCCTATCTTCGAAGCTCGAGCAGCCGTCTTGCTTAGGGTGACACGGCCTTGGCTGAGTTTCACACCCAGTTATAATCACCCCGCATCAGAGGGGCAATCAGTGGCTGAGGAGGGACTGCTGCTTTCAAGCCAGAATAACGGTAAGTCATCAGCAGTGCTCTGCTCTTGGTGTTCCAAATCCTCTTGGTGGATTGTCCTCCTCCCACCACTGCAGGTGTACAAACCTCTGCCTGTGGACCATTTCACACCTCTGTGGAAAGGGCACTGGCCACCACCACCAAGTCTGGACCTGCCTCCTCTCCTGAGACCACTCCTACCCTAGGAGAAGGACCAGGAAAGCACGAGGGTGGTGGAACCAACTGCTTCTTCTCAAGCCCTCCAAGGTGCTTGTACAGAGCATCTTCTGGCTGTCCTCAGTGAGGAAGTGCCCACAGCAGCACTTTTCCTGGAGCTCCAGGAGAGCAGGACTGGGCAGATGGGCAGGACCCCCTTTTGGGCATGACACTGCACACTGAGGTCTCTCCAACCCTCTTCTGTAGCTTGGCCTGCAGTGAGGGTGAGTTGAGCAACAGCAGAGCACAAGGGTGTTGATGCAGCATATTTTAAAAGCATCTAAAGATGCTGAAGGTGGCAAGCCTGGAGCATTTGCTTATACAGGTCACGCTTGTCAGAGTGCAAAAGTTTGGAAGCCAACAGGTTTGCAAGTGGAAGAGCTTTCAGATTTGCACAAATCCTTACAGTTTGCTTGGCTGGAGGCTGCAGGTCTGGTCCTAACACGGTGACCGAATGGATGGACAGATCAGTCTTTGCACAGCTCATTGCAGTGCTGGGTGCCTGGAACGGCTTCCCTCACAAACTCAGTAGAGTCAGAGCAAGTCTGGTTTTACTATAATTTAATATGTAATTGTTGGCTGTTCTCCAAGACTGCCTGACTTCGACCACTTTTGCCTGACACCATACATAAAAACAATTTATTTAACTAAAACCATCTTACGTTTATTTAAGAGAGGGGCTGCGTGCCAAAGGACTGTGCATGGCTGTAGCTGTGTTTTGCTACATATTTCAACGTTCATGGTTCCCCCTTCCTGGGTGTGAGATTTAATCCACTGTCACTGTACAACTAATACAATTTATGAATTAAGAGGCAGAATGCTTTGTAGGCTTTGAATGCTGCTCACTCTTCTGAGGCCTAGGCTGGGATTTCCCCGTGTCCCACTTGGGGTCCAGGGAGTGAGAGGGCAGTGGGTGGCACTGGGGGACACAGGGGGTATAGCCAGTCCCAAAAGCCTCTGGGGGCAGTCATCCCACCCCACTCCTTGGGCCATGTTGGGGTGCCAGAAGCAGGCGGTTCTGGGGGCATTTTGGCTGGAAGAGGGAGCAGGACCACCCCCTGCCCTGGGAAGGCAGCAAGGCACCAGGGCTGGAGCACCCAGCACAGCTGTGGAGCAGAGGGGTGGGGGCTAATTTAAGGGGATTCAGGACAGCTGGCTGGGAGAGGACTATTCCTGATTGCCTTGAGGACATAGAGCCTGCAGGGACATCCTGAATCTGGAGTAGAGGGATGGATACTGCACAAGGTAGGATCCTGTGACTGCTATGGGTGGGGTGGTATGGGCTGGGTGGTTGCTACCTCCTGTGGGTCCTTGCAAAAACCTGACCAGATCCCATGGGCTGGGCTTGTGAAGGGAGAGCTGGTGTGGCAGGACAGCCCCAAGCCTCTGCAGGGGACATGGAGGTGCCAGGCTGTGGTAGAAGTGCAGGTGGGAGCCACAGAAGAAACTAAAGACTGTGCAAACCAGTATGGTCTGAGAAAAGGGAAAAAACTGCATGGGAGTATGTAGATAGAGAGAAGAGCATGTGGCCATTCTCAGGTGCCCCAAACCTTCAGGAGCAGGAATGCTGTTTGTCACAGGTGAGGGGCAATCACGATCAGTGCACAGCCTTGAAATGCCCTGCAGCACCCCAGCTTTGGTGTCCAGGAGCTGGAGGGTTTGGGCTGGGCTGTAATCCCTGGTCCGAATTACTGAGAGAGGATCCGGGAGCTGCAAATCATATGGAGAGCTAGATTTTCATGTGTGGTTGGGCAAAACAATTAAAGAGAATAAAAAAATAGGCGTAAACCAACTTAATAACTTCTGCAGCAAGAGCAGCAGATGCCAACTGCCGCCTCACCCAGTCCCTGCCCGTGCTGCTGCCTTTCCTGGGGCTTTTGTTTCTTGCCTCTGTTTCTTTGCTTGCCAAAAATAGCCCGTGGGATTCAGATGTGAGGTGGTGTGTAGGAGGGGAGGAGATGTGGCTGCTATCATCCAGCTGTGGCCTTCTCCCGAGCAGCTTTGTTCTCCTCCCTGGCCCCTGCCCGCTGCCGTGGCGGGCGCAGGTTTCCTCTCCCCGTGGAAAGTTTGAAGGTCGTCAATACATTGATTTTTCCCTTGACGTGGGGCCTAGAGCTGTGGATTTTACGGTTTCTGAACTGATTTTTGTTGTTCTTTCTGAGTAAAGAAGGGAGAAGGGGATGACAGGGTTGCGAGTATGGGGGGAACACCAGCAGGACAGATATGATGGGCAGCGGCAGGAGCAAGCAGCAGCATGGTCATCTGCATGACTTGAGGCACACTGAGCTCACTGAGAAATATATATATATACATATATATATATATAAAAAACGTATATGTATATATATAATTATTTTTTGTTTGTTTTTTCCCCCTCAACAATAATTGGGATACCAGTTTCCAAGTGGGATTTTTCCAGCTCATGCCACTGAGCTCAGGGCTGATGGGCAGCAGGATCTGGAGCATGGCTGTCCATGTGCTGCGTGGCTGTACACGGTGGCCACTCAGGTGACAAGCCTGTCCTGTGCACTACTTTCTTTTTATCATCCCCTTCCCAGTTAGGCACCGTGTGCCTTGGCGCCAGCCTCACCACAGCACTCCTTGCTTGGTGACAGCCCTTTCCCCTGGTCAGGGCAGGGTCTCCATCTGTTCTAGGAGGCTAAACTCATTGCATACACCCATCTAGGGGCAAGGGAGACTTCTCCCCCCATTTTGGTTTGGGGGTTCTCATGTTGTGGAGCGGTGTCACGCTGGTTGGTGGGATCAGCCCATCATGAATGGGCACACCCATGGCATCCCCAGCTGCAGCAATGGTTTGGGCTGCACAGATTAAGCTGCTGTTTTGGTATTCTGTTGGTTTTGTGATTTTATTTATTTATTTATTTTTGGCTGTGTGGGGGTTTTGTTTGTTTGTCTTGTGTATGGTTTTTTTGGTGTGTGTGTGTTTGTGTTGGTTGGTTGTTTTTTTTCCCCATTGATACACATCGATGGTCATCTGTACCCAAACTCCATTGCTTGGAGGATGCTGGTGGTGCCTGCTTTGGAATTGGGTCATGCAAAGAGGCCGTTTGGGAGCTGGTGTAAGAGAGGGAGACAAAGAGACCCCATATTTGGCAGAAGAGCAGGATGGAGGGTCTGTGGTTAAGGCCTGGACCTGGGAGTGGAGGTGGTCCCTCCAAAATGAGCCTGGGATGCCTCCTTCTCGCTCTTCTGCCCAGCACAGGCTCTGGGTGCTCAAGCCTGGGTACAGCCCTTCAGTGTTTTTCCACAATGCGCCCCAGGACAGTGTTTCTCTCTCACTTATTTTTTTTCCCCACTCTAACTGCTGTGTTTGGGGAGGGAGAGCAGGGCCTGTCCCTCCTGCCCTCGATCGTCCCATTGCGGCTGCATGTCGAGATCGCAGTGTGTCTCTACCGAAGAGTTAAAAATACCAGCATGCAGGAGAGGTCTTGTCCAAGCGGTAGACCAAAGGAAATCCTGTCACCACACCTAATCTCCAGGAAAAAAAAATAAAATAGAAAAAAAATAAAAAAAATTAAAGCTCAAAGTGACAGGAAGTCACTTATCTGCAGCAACCTGCCGGTGCAGGGGAGAGCAGCTTGTTCTCCATAAAGCACCCTTGTTAACAGAGCGCAAGTGGGGCTTGAGGAACAGAAATGCACCTCTTTCCCCTGGGACCAGGTGCCCTTCCTTGCTGCAGGTCTGGGTGATGGTGGGAGCAACAACGCAAGTGCCAGCATCACCATTCACACCAGCATCCCTGCCAGCATCCAGTACATCAGACGGTGGACGAGGCAGCCACAGGCATTTTGAGCAAATGGGAGATGCCCAGTGCAAAAACTGGTTTTGCTTTTGTGGTGGTGGGAACAAAGGAAGCAGAACCAAGAGCTAAGAAGCAATCTTTTTTTTTTTAATCCTTCTTTATTTGTTGAAAATGTCAATTAAAAAACTGTCCAAAATAAAAACATGTTAGAAAAGTTGAACTTGCATAAGTAGTTACAGTAAATAAACCTACATGACAAAGATAAATTGGAAGGCAGCTGACACAACATCCATCTAAAGACAGACTCACTGGAACCTATTTACAAAGCACTGTAAACAAAGTAAATATGGAAACATTGCTGTCCATCCGGCATGGCTTCTTTTCCTTTTTATTTTATTTTCTTGTCTTTTTTTTTGGCTTCTAGCTCTTGACAAATCCAAGAAGTCCCAGTGCGTCCTCCATCACACTACATCTTATGAACATGCATATGTACACAGCACAGGTTTCAACTAAGCCAGAGGGACAGGGAGGAAACAGTTCTGCCCTCTCCTTGATGTGTTAAATGGCTCTTGGTTTGCTTCCTTGCACTGGCTGCATGTTACCAGCCCGGTTTCCAGCCTGGCTTCGGGCAGGCAGCAGGACCAGACGGTGATGGGGTGTCTGGGCACAGTGTTCCCACAACAGCAGCAAAGGTCATTATCCTGGAAAACAATTAGCCAGCACAGTATGGCCTGACTCGTGCCCAAACTGCTCAGCTCTGTGCCTGGGTGGGGATGTGGAGAGCTGCCGTCCGGCTGGGATGCTCTGGGGATGGTAAACATAGCCAGAGCGAAAAAAGACTTGCTTTGTCCTAGAAACAACTTAGATTTAAGGAGGGTTTCTTCTTACACTCCTTGTGTTTGGGAGTCTAGCTCTCCCCAAACACCATTTGCTATGCTCTGGCTAAATTTTAATTGCAAGGAGAGAGTTGTAATTATTGCCTCTATGATGTCCTTCATGGCCAACGTAATGGTGTGACTGTAACGAGCTGTGGTGTGTCTGCACACCCTGGGACCACGCTGCCCTGTGATATACGTCAGACTTATTTACTTTAACAGAAGGCTAGTTTTATAATGCTGCTAAGGAAGGAAGGAAAAAACATCAGTTCTAAACTAGGGTGTAACACCAAATAAGATGAAGATAGCCGATACATATGCATGTTGCCTGTGTGCTGTGGTCGAGGAGCTGTGCAGGGATCTGGAAGGGTGTTGCACATCCTTGCCCCAGGAACATTTCAGCTCTTGTCAAAGCATAAATGCCTTTTCTATCACAAAAGAAAGTTCCTTTTTCCTATCAGAAAGCCCCTTTGGGTGATGGAGGGAGAAGTGGCCATTGGCTACGTTCCCAGCCTTTGGGAAGGAGTGACGGAGACCCTAACATGGGTAGAAGGCGCAGGGAACCAGCACATTTGGGGGTTCTTTTGTTGTCAAGCAGCATTTACATTTCATACAGAGAAAAAGCATGTCCTGCAAGGGGAAGCACAGCAAAACTATAAACTCATACGATATGTGGACAACTCAAGGTGAAAACAAAGCCGGGGTAGGAGTTATAGGTCATGCATAAGAAAAGGGATGGAGGGGCAGAGCAGTCACCTGTTGTGCTAATCGCGAGCTGTACTGGGCAACAGACCTTCCCATGTGCTCTGACAGGTGCTCCGGATCTGATCTCACTTCCCCAAGGAGTTCAAATGTCTTCATGGTAATTGCACATTTTAATCAGTATCAAGGCCACACGGGAACCACAGTATTGCTGGGCTCTAGTTCGCTACAGTCAACTAATGGGGGGAGGGAAAAAAGAAGGTGGATGGGAAAAGCTTCCCCAGTTGTGATTATCTGAAAAGAGGAGCATGGTGCTTTTTTTGGTTTCTGCTCAATGCCACCTCAATAATGTTTTCATTCAATAAATAGGTACCGGTGCTTTTGAAAAGAATGAAAGCATTAAAAAGTGCTTAAGCTTCCTCTAGGAAACTGCTGCCAAACTCTTTGTGAGTGGCAATCATTAGCAGAGTTTGTATTTGCTCCCGGTAGCAGGTACAATGAGGTATTAGTTGCTGCAGATGAATTGTGAATCATGGACCGCTTGCTTACTGGTTTAGCTGTGATTGACTGTTTCTGCTTTATTTCCTTATTGGATGGAAGAAAAACTATTTTTTTCTCTATGACCTTTTTTTTTTTTTTTTTTTTGGTAACAAAATCTCGAAAACCAACAAAACAAGGAGCAAGAAGAGGCAAAGGATCCAGTTCCGCTTCCCAAAAAAACACCTGAGGTCACACACCACCACCAGCAGCTTCTTCCCAAATTCAGGCAATCAGGGATGACTTGCGCCCCGTGTCCTCCCGGCCACACTCGTCCGTCTGCTTCAGCAGCCTTCTAACCAGCTTCTCCAAGTCCTTCCTAGATTTAAGCTCTTCCTCCAAACACTGTTTCATCCTTTTGTTCTCCTGCAAGGTGAAAAATAAAGGAATAAAGATGCAGTTAGTGCACTTTACGCAATGCAGTACTTCCGCCCACCTGGCTGCCTGCTGGCTCAGGGGTGATGAAATACCAGAGAGGCTGAACATGCCAGCTTGCAAGGATAAACATGGGTTACCTGCGGTCTGATCTACTCAAGTAGACCCCTATTCCCTTACAAATCTCCATGAAAGTCCCAATGACTTTGAGCAGGAAGAATCATCCTCCTGGAAAACTGATTTTAGGGTTGGAGGACCCAGTTCTCCTGGGGTGGTCTCTCCCACCTCCAGGTTTGGGGCTGGCAGGAGGATGACCTATTTCCTCTAAGTCTACAAGAATTAGTATCCCCAGACCCCTACAAAATGAAGTTGAAAGAGCTTTTAGAGCAGAGGAAAAGGTTCATGCTACCACACAGACCAACTGCTCCTGTTGGCCCTGAAGCTCAAGGGACTACGTGGCGAGCTGAGTCAGGGAGCTAAACCAGAAGAAAACTAACAGAGTCGGGGAGTTGCAGGATTGGACCAGCATTGGTGAGACTTGTCCTGTGCACTGACCAAAGACAACGACTCTGTACAGCCTGGCTCCCAGCAAAAACAATCCCACTTAAATTACCTGCTTCAGTTCTTTGACTTCATCTTTCAGTGCATAAACCGTGTCAACGAGGCTCCTGCAAAAAGAAATGCAGAAAAATAAATTTAAATAAAAGAGCGGGAGTGCAGCAAAACAGCAATAGCAGGGGAGCTCTTGTGACTGAGGCACTGACGGGGAAGGTGCTTCCAGCTTCTGCTTTGCAAGCATCAGGCTGCTGCTACCGCTGCTGGCTGTGACGGACCTCTGGAAACAGCCCAGGAACATTTATAGGCTGCTGGTCCAAGATTCGGGGCTCTTTTCTTAAAAACTCAAGAAAAACAATTGTTCTGATATCTTTAAGTTATCAAAGGTCTGTGGCTTTGGCTTCCTTGTTTACGGTACTGCAATAAATAACAATGACTTTACAACTGGAAATGCCTGAGCATCTTTTGTAAAATGGCCTTGATTCCTTGAGGTTATGCTGAAAGAAAAAAACAAACAAAAAACACCCAAGAAAGAAAGAAACAAAAAACCAAGCATGAAAGGAATGTGCTGTCTGGGTTAAAAAAGGAGGAGTGGATCAATGTGGTCATCCAGACACTGAAGCTATGCAACAGGCTGGGAGCACTCACAGCCAGGGTGCCAGACAGGCTCCCAAGGGGTAACGGTGGCCCTGACCCCATTAGCTACAACTGGGTAAGCTCTGGGACTCAAACTTGCTCTTGGGACCCAGCACACAGAGTCCCAGAGGGCTACGGCCACATCAGAGCAGCTGGGAAAGCGACTGTTCTTCAAAAGGAACAAAACAGCAACTGAAATAGCCCAGTGGTTCTCACCAGGACTAAGGCAGCAGTCGGTGACACCGGCCCTGCTCCTCTGCAGAGATGCAGAGGGAAAGTGCGTTAATTTTTAATATCCTTCCAAAAAGCAACAAGGGAATCTGCAAGTGGGGAGCAGCCGCACTTACTTTTCCTCCATGACAGTCTGGCCGTTGCTTCGTGTTTCCTCTATGATGATTTTCTCTTCCTCAGGAAGAAGGACTTGGGGGATGGAGTCTTTGCGGGAGCCTGTGTACAAGAATTACTCATCAGGAAGAAAAAGGGAAACTTTCTCTGATGCCTACGCTGCTCCGGAGACAGCAGCCCTCAGCCTCCCTGCTGCTCCAGAGCCAGGGCAGGCTGGGGACAAGGGGACTCCAGCAGCCACCAGCTCTCTGCCACAGCTACATGTGGCCTTATACGGACCACTACCCTGGGGGTAAAGCGGCAAGTGGAAAGTTTTCAAGAGTGCTCATTGCACCTAAGGCTACATCATGACTTATAAACAAAATAATTTGATCAGGGTCAAGAACGCTCAGAAGAAACACGCCCTCCATTTTTTAAGGGTACCATTATTTGATAGTTCAGTAATTTAATTTGACATCTCACCAGCAATGATAGTTATATTTCCAGAGTTGAAGATGTTAGATAGGTTCTTATGAGGCAGCTTGTTCTTAAACACGCAGCTGATTGAGAGATAATATTCATGCTTCCTTTCTAAAGCTACATGCAACCTGAGATTACCATCAGGTTTTCAGTGCTGACAGCCACAGGCACTGACAAGGTTTGCTTAATTCCTAACAAGTGCTGGTGAAGTAGCTGTGTCTCATCTGCCCTCCTACCTGCTTCATTCTCTGTGTTTAGAAGAAAAACAATGGCAACTAAACCACCGGGTAAATGAAGCTCCCTTATCTTGAAGACTGAACACCACACAGTTTCCTAGCATGAGTCTCATTGCTGTATGATGCAACCATCTGTTTCGTTTTTTCCCAGAGGGGTTATCAGCTTTGCAGGCAGACTAAGAACTAAATAACCTGCTTGTGTGCCCACCTGAGCTGAGAGCTTGCTGGAAGCCTGCCCCGGTACAGTATGCCTCGATCACCTTCAGGATCTGAGCGTCTTCCTCCAGCGCAGCAGTACCTGTAAAACATTGCCAGCAAGGGCTATCATAAAAAGCAAAGTGCTCTGGCTTAATCTAAACCTTTGCTCCCAAGTCCCCTAAGAGAAGAGCATGTTTTTTCCTCAACTGACACCATCTCTGAGACTCTGCCTAATTCCTTTTTTGAGGTCCTTTATATTTTCTGGGCTTTGCAACATCCTTTGCCATTGAGCACTGTGATTAAACAGTATGAAAACGCACTTCTAGCCGCTCATCTCAGCAAAACTTGGAGGGCCATGCCTGACTTTAGGTGCAGGGATACCCAAGGGCTGGGTTGGCAAAGCAGCCCCTGGTACAGCCACATCAGAGCAGGACTTGCAAATGTGAAGGCTCCATTTCCAACCTTAGCTCAGCATGATCTTCTTGAGGGAGACAACCGACCTCCAGGCTGTACACAGCAGCAGCTCACTGCTGGGTGACCATGGCCTTTCATATAAAACACCCAAGAAACGTCCCAAGTGCACTTCAGGGAGCTGTCAGGACACTGCTCTTTGCAGGTGAACACTCCTGCAGGGACATGGACGTTTTGTTCCCTTGTACTGCCATAGAAACTGTTCCAGAACCTGCTGGCACGGCCAGGTAAGGGTTTGTCCCAGCTCTCAGACACATTTTGATGACCATTGATAAGCAGTTTTAATGCAGCTTTTAAATACTTGGAAGTAGCTCCGTGGCTTCGTAACCAGAACAAGACCACCCACAACCTGTGATCTTGTGCTTGCCATCACAAGGAGGGTGGTGGCATTGCCGGCAGTCACAACCGGGAGGGGACACCTCAGAGGCTGGGGACCGCTATGCCTCCAGAAGCCTCTCGTGCTCAGCACCATGTGCGCTTGCTCACAATGTGAGCATCCTGCACTGCAAGAAAGGCTCTTCTCAAAGTCCCCAGGAGGTGACTGAGCACACAGAAACCTCTGAAAATAAGAGAAAAATACACCACTTACTTTTCCGAATAACAAACTCTTCATCAGATGGCTTTCTCTCAGTTTTCCTTTTTGGAAGAAACTTCTTCATTGTTTTTGGACTTTTGCTGGAATCCTATAAAGAAACAGACTCTTGTGTTTAACCAGAACCAAATGCAGTTCTAACAGCCGAGCAGCACAGCTGGACACAGCTATCCATGTCACACACAATACACTAGAGAACTACAAAGCAGACAATGGGCAAAATGATGCTTTTTGCCATTCCCAGATGCTAGTTGTGGCCCAGTGCTCCCTGGAACAGCAGTGGGAATTGCACCTGCAGGTCTGGGCCAGGACAAGCTCCTTTAGCGAATTCAACCCAGCTAAAATCCTTTAGCCAAAGAATTCAAACACATTCACAGCACTTTTAGTGCTGTTTAAAAAAAACCCTATAATGTTGTTTACTTCCTTTATTCGATTTCATTTCTACTATAAAACACCAAATGACATTGTTTCCAAATGATTTAAGAGTATAAATTCTGCCCCCCCATACACAGAGAACAAACACACACTAAGTTAGTGTTTGCTATAACTCCACAAGTGAGGAACACAAGCTTTAATCTCCTTCACAGAGTTGCAAGTCTTGCTGATTTGTAGAGAATTAGTGTATTAGTAGGTTACATGCAATAAGGAATTTAAGTAGGAGAAGAGGCATGCCAGGAAGTTCAAGTACCATAATACTAAATCTTTCTTGAGAGTTATCTCAAAATGTATTTGCCAGTTGCCATTTACTCTCATGATAACTTACTGATAGAGACAGGCAATTAGGGTCATGCAAGCACAAGAAGCATGAATAGAACAAGCATTATTTGCCACAATAAGCCAAAGAGATGTATCTACCCTTACCTTTAAGATATAAGACATCCTCTACAATGAATATGCAAAGAAAGAGAAGATGATTGTGAGAGATTGATGATTTTATTGACCAAGTCCATTAAATCCACAATTCTAAAACACATTTAAATGTTAGTCTTGTGATTAATGTGGCATACCCTCTGTACTGGTTTTAGAGCACTACCAACATGCAAAGGAGCACGGTGTCATGCAAAACTGAAAAAATTACATGTGAAATGCATGGTAAGTGGGCATTAATACACTCTAAATGCATCAAAATAGAGAACAAGCCTCCACAGTTAGCAGTAGGTTTCTGTAGATGTTGGTTGTCTAGGAGCAGCACCCCTTGGTGACAGCCAACGCTCCTGTCCGAGCCCCAGGGAGCAGCTTGGGGTCTGGCCCCGGGCCCAAAACTGGTCCTGTGCTCTTCAACCTGACCCAGCCAGGATAATGGGAAGATGCTCTGCCCACCCTGGTGACAATCTCCCAGGACTGTGTCCTCTCAAAGGGGACCCTCCTGGAGGGGACCTGCCATCCTCCCTGCAGACCTGATAGCGTCAGGCATCAGCATCTCCCTGCTCCACCGGCATGACCCGTGGGGTGTCTCACTTCGGTGATGCTGGGCACAGGGAGATGCACCGCTTAGGAGAAATCACATGTAAATCTTTTTCACTTTGGTAACCTGAATTTGGACACATCGCTTTACTCACAGCACCTGTTCTGTCATTTCAAATGATTACTGGAAACGGAACAGGAAAAATGACCCAATTTCAATGGAAATAACAAGAGTGCTGGGCGGTACGCAAGCAGGTTCTGGGGTTTCCTGAGCACGGCTGGGTATGAGGAAATGCACACGACTGTGCCATCCCGTCCTACACTACTCGGAGCCAGTTAAAGTAACCCTGGATGTCTGAAATTCTTTAATCTTTTAATCGAACTCCCCCACTCCTTTCCCTGCAAATAACCTTTGAAATTTGTATTTCTTCATTATATCTTGATTATAGGAAGGTGATTTGCCCCAAGCTGTTAGCACAGTTTATTTTGTGCCCTACTTTAAATTTAAAAAATAAAAAAAAGTACAGTGAAATAGGAGTTCTGCTTAGTGACTGAGCACCCCAGAGGGACGAGGCAGATGCAGATCTGCTTGGGCCAACAACTGAACTTATTTCACTTTTGTCATCACAGGCTCATGTTCACGAGTCTTTGGGTTTCCAGCAACGTGGCCAGAATAGCCCATTCCTGTGTGACCCACAGTTCTGGTTTTTGCACACTCCCATCCTGCCTGCAGCAGGATCCCACTCCTCAGGGCTCCTTCATGCTCGGACTCTGTGACAAAAACCTCTCACCTGGTTTCTATGCAGATTTTAACTCCTGATACGCACAACAGGGGACAACCAAGAAACTGCAAAGGACTGTGGTGTTAATGATATCACTCAGCCTCTGGTTTTGGCCTGCCTTATAAACACATATCAGCCTTGCACTCTCATGCAGAAAAATCTCTCCTCTAATTCAAACTTCTTTCTATATTTTAATTCACCACGCAAGCAAGAAACGGTTTAATCTACATTAGGGATTTGGACCATGCAAAGATTAAGGGTTGTTTCCAGTCTGCTTGGCTGGGTTTTGAACAGTTTCATTCCCAAACTTAAATGCGTTGTTTGACAAATTTTAAGGAATAAATGTAACAAAATACCATGAGGTTACCTAAAGTCTCTACCTGGAGTAGTGGATCCATAGCCCCCCTGCTGGCAGGTTCTCCATCCCTGAGTGCTGGGGGCCTGGGGGGTTGCGAGCCCCCTGGCTGTCCCTGTCCCTGCTGGGAGCCCGGGCAGTGATGCTCCCAGAGCTGCTGCATCAAAACCAGCAGCTGACTCAGAACCAGAGTGCTCACTCAGTGACAGGAACGTTACCCAAGTTACTGGTGAGTAATCCCAAAAGTTTAACGTGAGGTAGGGAAGGAGAGCACTGTAGCCACAGGGGGGGGTGGGAATTGGAGCTGAGCTGTATTTTGGGTTTCCCCCACGCCACCTCCTACCCCCAGGCTTAGGGTTTCTGCGGGGGAAGCGATTCCTTTGGGCTGCTGCATCCCAGCAGGGAACGGGTGTGTAAAACACTCAGGTGGGCAGCGAAGGAGGGTCGAGCCCCACGGCTGCTGCAGGGAGCTCAGCTCCAGCCACCGGAACACAGGGTGGAAGACACGAGAAATATCAACGGGCCTTTCTCCTCTTCCTCTTGGTGCAGCATCGCTGCTTCATCCTGCAATGAGCTGCTGCTGCAGCTCCTCTCAGAATAGAATCGCGGAATCATTCTGGTTGGAAGAGACCCTCAAGATCGAGTCCAACCATAACCCAACTCCAGCACTAAACCACGTCCCTGAGAACCACATCTATGTGTCTTTTAAACTCCTCCAGGGACGGTGACTTCATCACTTCCCTGGGCAGCCTGTTCCAATGCCTGACAACCCCTTCTGGGAAGAAATTCTTCCTAATATCCAATCTGAACCTTCCCTGGCACAACTTGAGACCATTTCCTCTTGTCGCATCACTTGCTACTTGGGAGAAGAGACCAACCCCCTCCATGCTACAACCTCCTTTCAGGTAGTTGTAGTCAGTGATAAAGTCTCCCCTCTCCTCTCTGGGCAGCACGTCCCAGGGGGCAGCCCAGCTCCCACCCACGGCTCAGATGAAGGCAGGAGGAGGAGACGGAGAGGCAGCTCCATTACGGCACTGATGGGACATGCAAGGCTGTGGGACACCGCGCTGTGGGACCAGTGACATCCAGTAGCTGAGGGTGCTGGCTATAGCAGCCAACAGCAAACATGGGGACTGGGGCTGAGCCTGCAAACACATGTGCTCGTGCTTCATCTGCAGCACAAAACCAGCCCAAGCCACAAGCATCCATGCAGGACTAGGGTGAAACTTTGCAGGAAGATGTGCCAGGGGAGGTTTAGGCTGGACATTAGGAAAAGGTTCTTCACCCAGAGGGTGCTGGAGCACTGGAACAGGCTCCCCAGGGAGGTGTTACGGCCCCAAGCCTGACAGTGTTCAAGAAGTGATGGACAACACCCTCAGACACATGAATTTTGGGGTTGTCCTGTGCAGGGACAGGAGCTGGACTCAGTGATCCTTGTGGGTCCCTTCCAACTCAGGACATTCTGTGATTCGGAGTCATTTCCTCTCAACATCCCCATTAACCCGAGCTTCTGTGCCCTCGCTATTAGGATAAGAAACCTGGACACAAGCACTAGGGATTGCCATGAAACCACACTCCTCTGCAGGCCCACAGGACAATTACCTCTTTGTAACTCAGTGCTGCTGACGGTCTGAGTGGAGGAGCAGGACGAAGGCAGCTCAGGCTCCAGGGCTTGAGGATTTTGGGAGGTTCCAGAGGCCCACGGATCTGTGCGGCTGAACTAAATGTCTGAGGGAATAGATGAGAAGCAAATACAGACTGTTAGCAAACAAACAAGAGAAGAAGAGAAGCAGCAGCAGAGGGGGATGGAGAAGAGTTCACTGTGACCTCCTTTGAGAGATCTGCATCATGTAACAAAAACAGGGCAGGATACAGGTAAAATGGTACAAGCATGACACGGTTACAAGCAAAACTGCAGGATGTGTCTTCCAGCTGTACACGTTACCTCAGGATCAAGCTGTATTGCCTAACCAGAGGGCTCGGGCAGTGCTGCGGAACCCCAGGCAGCAGAGAGCCCGGGGAGGTGGGACACTCACCGAATGAGCGCCCCAGGACTGCGTTTTGGACACGCTGTTGCACGTCCCCTTGGTCAGCCTTTGCAAGTGGTCCAGCCATTCATGCAAGTCCTGGCTGGTGCTGCAGGACACAGTGATCCGCTCCGTCATGTTCCCTGCGGGAGACGGTTAAATAACCATCTTTAGCAAGCGGTAGAGACCCAAGAGGAAACACAGGGTGAGATCAGTTTGGCACAGCAGTAAACGGCTCCTCAGCTTGCCAAGTCCAGTGGCTGGAAAAGACCCATGCAAAGATGTGACTGCCCGGTGAGCTCTGGGCACCCAGGGCCAGCCAGTGTGAGAGCAGCACAGAAATCTAAGGGAACTGGTGAGATGAATGTGTGAGGAATTATTTAATGGTAAAAGTAACCAAACGCAACATTTCCATGTATAACAGGACCCTGAAACCAAATACCATCAGCACAAACAGCTGCACTGCAGCCAAGTCACTGAGCATGACAACCATGTATAGCTACAGGTAATGAGATAAATTGAAATGGAAAAGTTGGAGGAACATTAGGAAAGCTACCTGATGAGCAGGGCCACTATTCTGTGCTCACAGCTGTGTGGGATGGACCCCGGATCTAGACACGGCAGGCATTGCACAGAGAAGTGCTGCTGGGGCCACAAACAGCCCTGGCAGGAGATTTGTGCCATACAGAACACTACGGTCTCCAAAAGCAGCCAAAGACAGAGCTCAAGGGCACTGGATGAAGGTTGCCCTAACCAGGAGGGAGATGGTCAGGAACTCAGACAACACGTGGTAAAAAGGCAAAAAGAAGAGTGTAGTGCAATGGGTGGGGGGAAGAGGAGGACCAGTACTTCCAGTGGCAGCTGCTCTTTGAACTGGGAGGATGTCCCCAGGCAGGGGCCACACTGACCTACAATTTCAAACATGTGCTCGTTCCCTTCCGCGTCTTCCAGCTTTGTCAGCGTCATTCCCGTCAAAGGCAGCCTTCCCTAGGAGAATTGAGGAGGAGTCAGTGTCTGCATCTGCTTCCCAGCAGGCGCTGCTCTGCCCATTTCTGCTGATTTCTTTCTCTTTGGGAAACGTCATTAAAAACTAATTTGTGAAGGCTTCAGACTGCAGAAAGAGTCTCCTTTAATGTATGGATCTAGATTTTCCTACACAAGTAGGTCAAACCCCTGAGAAGAGGCTCCCCTGACAACTGAGTCATCCCCAGCTCATCTGCCGCCCTTTCCCTTCACTCGGTGCAAACCCTTTTTACAACCAAGTCAGCAGGATGAACTTCCCCTGGTTTTTCTGAAAGGCTTCCCTGTCCCCATTTTGCAATCTGAACTGCCTGCTCACCTTAATCCTGCTGGTGGGTAAAATCTAAAAGCTCATCCAAATCCTTCCCAAATCTTTCCCATCTCCCCCATCATGCTTGCAGGACACATCAACAGGAGAATATCTGACTGCTTCGGGCAGCTGGAGAAAAGCCAAGCTCCCAGCAGCCTGACTGCAGCCATTCAAATGGTAAAACACAAGAAATGCAGCGTTTTGAGGTGCCTCATGGAGTGGAAATTTTGGGCTCTTTACAGTGGGCTTTATAGTAGTGAAGTATTTTCCAGAGCTGGCACAACCATGAGACTCAGCTGGCTAGTTGTGTGGGACAAAACCCTACAGCTGGGTCATGACACCTCACACATACACAAAATTCCTCAGAACAGCATATAGGACAACATGCTACAAGCGTTTTTCAGATGCATCTTTTTTTTTTTCTAATTTTGCAGCATTCGCACTTACCAAGTGCTGTTTAACCAGCTGGCAGGACAAAGACACTAACTGTCCTGGCAGGCACAGTAAAACCAAGCCCTGGTTCCCAGCCTGGGGCACTTGCATCACAACAGAGACGTTTAAGGAAACAGAGGACTTGAATTTGGTAAGAGCTATCTGATTTCCTTTTTCACATCTAACGCCTTGCAACCTCAAATTAAGCATGTCTACCTGATAGATGAACCCACTCATCCGTGGGCTTGCAGACAGCATCAGCAAAACGTTTGAAAACAACAAGAAATATCGCTCTTCTTTCTCCTGTGGGGATAAGAATTTAAGTTAGTCCAGCTCGTGATGCACCACAAGCACTTTCCTCCAGCAAACCAAACCTGTTGCAGCTGGAATCACAGCCTGTGACAGATCACCCCCAACCAATTATTTTGGCTTCTTTTCTTTATAGCATCTCTTTTCTGTACTAGTTTTTACCACACACATTTTGTCTGCATCCTACTAATCCTCCTCCAGTCATTTCAGAGTGTCTCAGAAGACCAAAACCTTATGTCCCTCAGCATCTCATGTCCCAAACAAGACTCTGGGACTTGACTCTACAGGGCTTGGTTTACAGGTCTTCCCTTCCCAAGGAAAAGTTGTTACAGCAAGCAAGCAATTCAGTGATGACAAGAACTTTCTCACATCAAGAATGCAGTATGTGTGCCTTTAACACCACTGGTGTGATGCTTTAGGACCAGTACCACAGGAATCCCTCCAGTTATTTCCAAAGCACAGTCAGCTCTGGAGTGGGACGTCACAGCATCTGCTGTGCTGTGCACAGGACGTGGCAAAATGGTTTTGCTAATGCACACTTTCAAGTCACTCTCATTTCTCACAGTAAGTCACAGGGGGGAAAAGAGGGAAATTAATGTGCTCTATGACACTGAGATGCTTCTTTTGCTTGAAAAGTGTGTCACCAAAGACCTGAAGCCAAGCCCCTGGGGTGCCTGACTCCAAAGACCTGCAGAGTCCCACTGCACAGCGCCTCTCCAGGTAAAATTATTTATCAGCTTTATTTGTCAGCATGTTGCTGGTCTGGAGTGGGAGTAGCTGCCGCCTTGCGCCGCTGATCCCGTGAGTAAGGGGGTATTTGGACACCATGTCTTTAGGCAGCAGAATGACCGCTGCACTCACCTCACTTCCCCCGCACTGCACCATAACCTGGGACATGTAGATGATGTTTCCCATCGTTTTGATGTCCTCTCCTTCCCAGCGCTGGATGGATTCGGAAAGGATCTGCAGTTCGAGTTGTTTCCTCTTCCTCAGCTCCTGGCATTGTGACTGGGAATCACAGTGGGGCGCTGCGTTAGCCCAAGGGCAGGCGCAAACGCAAACCATCCCAATGCACATGGTTTCACCAGCAAGGCTCCCACAGACACGTGGGCTCAGGGCTGGTCACATCAAGAGATCAGGAAAGCCTGCTTTGGCTCGATTACATAAAGTCGGTTAAAAAAAGAAAATAAAAATCACACCCTAGCGATTTATGAAATAATGTATACGTTAAAATGTCAAATAAATTGCTAGCTGCACTGAGCAAACTTTTCTTTCCAAACCAGTCCTACCTCTGAGAGTACAGGGTCATATTTTCCAAACCAAGATAGCGCAGAATGAAATGCCTCTAATTCTGCTGATGCTTGGAGACATTCTGCCCGTTTTGCCCAAACAGCAGAGAGTTATACTTGCAGCAATGCAAAGCCCCCACAAATCAGATGGGTGGATATTTTCTAACCAAAACTTGCAAACCCAAAAGCAGGGCTTGGCACAATATCTCAGTGGTGCAGTACAGTAGCCCAAAAAGAAGCTGTTGAAGGTGCTGTAATTGAAAAGACTGCACCGATGCTCAGCAGGCGGGGACTGGTAGAGCCCCACAGAACGGCCAGTCCTTCAGCAGCTTTCAGCAAGCAGAGGACAATGCTGACTGAGCAATGACAGACCTGCGAGTCCAAGCAAAACTTGCCTTAACTGACCCCTCTGCCAACAGGGAAAATTGCTGCAAAGCCAAACCTGGGTTCAGTTTTCACCAGCTGCTTGTTTTTTTTCCAAACCTCTGTTTCTGACAGAGATTTTCCTCCTTTCTAACTCAGTTTCATACAAACTCTTTGACTATTCAGATCTTCAAAGAGAGAGGCTGTGCTGGGTCTAGTCTGAAAATGAACAATTTTGAACCACACAGTCGGGGCTTCCTTTGATTTTACAACTGTCCTGTGCTTTGACGGCTCCCTGGGTGTCCAAATCCATCATTCCCAGGGATGCAAATCCCTATAAAATCCACAGCAATCCATCGTAGCCTGAGCAGATGCAATGTGGCTCTGTGATCCCTGCCCTGCTGTCGCTCAGGAGCATCCCTGGTTCCACCATGGAACAAAGTGTCTGTCACAAGGGGCATTTCTGCCTGTTTAACCTCAAATCCGCACTGAACCTTTGTAGTCATAATGCAATTAAATTAAATGCTCAGTGCCCAAGCACACATTTCAAGTAAATGTAACATGATCACCCTTTCCTGTTTTCTATGAACTTTCTCCTCCCCATCTTTTTATCTGCACTGCTGAGCACCGAAAACTTGCATCTGCTGTGCTAAGGAAGGAAGCTGGACCACATCTGGAGTGGTTGTAGTGAAAGGTATTCAGTGGCTACGAAACGAGAGAGACTAAAGCTTTTTTAATAATCGAAAAAAGCTTTGCCAGGTAAAACCTTTGTGCACGTGGATGGCTTTTCCCCCCTCTTTTTCATATCTTCGCAGTAGGACTTAGAGGGTTGGAGGTAACACAGCTCACAGAAGTAGGATTGTTATCTCTGACTCATTCCCTGCTCTGTTCCCCGCTGGTGGCTACAGCACCACAAATTACCTGCAATTCAGTCAAAGCCTCCTGATGCCCAAAGAGCAAACCTCAACAAAACCAAGAGTCACTCAACATGCTCAGAGGGGTTGAGTCAGACGCCCTCGTTCACCTTTCAGAGCTCATCTGAATGAGCAAGGGTGGGCTAGTTTCAGGTGGCAGGTGATCAGGGTATGGAGGCAAAAGGAAATGAAAGGAACCCTATCACCACCACTACCCACACGTGGCTTTCTGCAGTGGAGGAGAAAGCTGGAGATCCTGTTTCTGCTGCTGGGACCACGGAGCCAGCGTGTAACCGCTGAAACACGCGGGCAGAGGGGCAGCTCTAGGCTCGAAACTTGAAATTAAGATTCTTCATAACCGATCTTTTCCATTCCAAAAGACCTTTTTTTCTAATGTCAGGCTTGACTCATTCTTCATGAAACACAGCCCTGAAACGGAGCACTCTATTTTAAGAATTGCCACCTACCACAAGGGACTTGAAGGATGTGATGGCTTTCAAAACATCTTCGTGATCTGCATGCGCCTCCTAGTGAAAAGAAAAAGTGAAAAGGCTCTAGCAGCTGCCCTGGGCAGCACCCACTGCCCCAGCACATCACCCAGGGCTGCAGAGCTCGCAGGGTGCTGGGGATGTGGGGTTCCAGCAGCACGGGCTGCAGGAGGGGGGACAAAATCCCCCAGGTATCTTCCTCACCACCCTGTTCAATGTGACATGGTTTAAAGCAACTATGCAATTCATTGATACCCATTTAATGAGTGCAAAGTGGCAAAAGCAGATAGGGTTTTACTTCAAGCAAACTCAGCTGGCAACAAAAAAATCAATCAAAAGAGGTGGAGATGCAAGGTGGATTTCTGGTTTCACCTTCGGGAAGGAAGCTTCCACTGGCATGCAAGGTTGTTCCAGCCATTTCCCCATCGAGGGTGCAGTTTCCAGGAGCATCACCTCTGGGTTTAAGGGAGGGCACGTCTGCAGGGAGAGCTCTTGGAGCAGGGAGGGGAAAGCAGGATGCTGCCCCTCTTCTCTGACTGCAGCTGCCTTCTGGTACTCTCCCAGCACCTCCTCCTGGGCATCTCAGGCCCTACATCATAAGCTCTTCACCCTCCAGACCTCATGCCAAGCAAATCCAAAGGCGTTTAGGTTGTGATGGAGCTGTCCCTGCAGCTGTGAGAGCCTGTCTGGGATTGCTTACCTCCAAAGCTGGGACAAGGGCTGCCCTGGACAGACCTGCACCGTCTCCAGTTGTGCAGCAGTGCAGGGAATGCTGTGGTATACAGCCACAATGTATACGTCTATATTGCCTACATCCATACACTTCCCACAGCTTCACAGCTTAAACCTCAGCTCTACTGATTCATGCAACCAAACCCCCACACTTGGCTTAGAAACTAAGAGAAACAGGTTGATGTGTGTGTCCCTAGATCCACTGCTGACCCCACCCAGCATCCTGGAAACAGCACGCGTGTCTTTGTATGGGCATGGTGGCTGCAGCCAAGCTCGGCTCAGTCCCTGCAGCTCAGCTAAGCCAGGCGAGAGCACGATAGGCCAGGCCTGTAGTGTGCCTACAGTGCAGGCTTATGCCCTCTCCTGTGCAGAAAAAATCCTGCCTCAAGCACAGAGGTTTTAATCCTCTCGCTGGGATCTGGATTTGAATGATCATGGCTAAGCATGCTGAGTAATTAACTAGGAGTTAATATTGGAAGAGGGGGAAAAAGCAAGCTGGGTTAAAAATAAACTGTTACTTTGGTTTTCTTCGCCTCCTTGTACCACCCCCAAGGTTTACATCCCCACAGCTGGAGTGCACGAGCAGGTGAATGAGTAGCAGAGCTCCAGTGGCAGAGGGATGGACATCTCTACAGTCTCCCAGAAGGAAGAAACGTCCTAAAGTAGATCTGCCACCTGCCAAGGAAGCCTCTGTCCCCCTCACTGTTCCCCCTCCTCCCCTCTCCTCCACCCCTACATCTGCACCAGCTGCCAGCTGGAATCTGTCCCCATGTCTGTCTCTGTGGCTCTGCGTCCACCCTGGAGCACCAGCCTCGGGCAAGAGGCGGGCATGTGCCTGTGAGCTGAAGGAGCGAGCAGCAAGGGATAGGAATCTCATCAAATGATAATAAAACCAGTGATTTATTACCCACTGTGAAAATAAATACCAGCTGTAGCCTGACCTTGAATTCTGCTTTAACTTGTGCTGGAAACAGCCCATCTTTGAGGAAGGGCTGGGGCAAAGAGCAGGCAATGCCTTCCCACAACTCTCCTCTGCCTCCTCCATCACTTTACCACTTTTAATCTGAAAGGTGTCACACAGACGTGGAACATCTCCTTGGGGGTGGTAAGTACTTTTGCCAATGTTGTGGTCAAATACCAACGGGCAGAGGTACCTCTTGCAGCTTGGGGGGTGCAGCTCTTGTAGCATCAAGGGGCACAGCCTGCCCAGCAGCCCCACATCCCACCTACCTCCATGTGCCGCTCCAGCTCCTGCAGCAGTGTCACGTATTTATCCAGCCTTACGAAGGGTTTGCTGAGGCTGGTGGTTAAGATGAGAATGCCTGGGTTGGCCGCACCCTGGCTCTCCATGAACTTCTCCAGCTCATCGCTATAAATAGAGACAACAACAACAAGGAGAAGGGATCGCTGAGGGCTGTGTTTTGCTGCCTCCCACGCTCTTCGGCTGGCCGGGGCTCTGCTCTGAGTTGTGCTGTTTTAAAAGCAGCCCAGCCTGCCCTTTTGCAAACCCAGCAGGGTGGGCAGGGAGCTGCAAACTTCCAGCTGCAGCCCAGAAGGTCAATCATATCTCGGGCTGCACCAAAAGCAGCGTGACCAACAGCTCAAGGGAGGTGATTCTGCCCCTCTGCTCTGCTCTGATGAGACCCCACCTGGAGTCCTGTATCCAGCTCTGGTTCCTCAGCACAGGACACACATGGACCTGTTGGAGAGGGGCCAGAGGAGCCACAGGAATGATCTGAGGCTGGAACAGCTCTGCTGGGAGGACAGGCTGAGAGAGTTGGGGTGTTCAGCCTGGAGAAGAGAAGCTCTGGGGAGACCTTATTGTGGCCTTTCTGTACTTAAAAGGGGCCGATAAGAAAGAAGGGGACAGACTGAGAGAGTTGAGGTGTTCAGCCTGGGGAAGAGAAGGCTCCAGGGAGACCTATCATGGCCTTTCTCTACTTAAAAGGGGCCGATAAGAAAGATGGGGACAGACTTTTTAGCTGGGCCTGTTGCGATAGGACAAGGAGTAATGGTTTTAAACTAAAGAAGAGGAGATTCAGGCTAGATATAAGGAAGAATTTTTTTACAATGAGGGTGGTGAAACACTGGCCCAGGTTGCCCAGGGAGGTGGTGGATGCCCCATCCCTGGAGACATCCCAGGCCAGGCTGGACGGGGCTCTGAGCAAGCTGAGCTGGTGAAGATGTCCCTGCTCATGGCAGGGGTGAGACTGGATGAGCTTTGAAGGTCCCTTCCAACCCAAACTATTCTGTGATTCTATGAAGACCCCACTACCAGGGGATGCAGGGGAGGATGCATCTGACCCCCCAGCACAGCGAGGTGGCACAGGGCCAGGTGTCTGGTGGGCAGCGTGGGCTGCAGAGGCTGGTGCTGCGCTGGAAGATGCCACAGCAACACGCTGGGTCCCTGCTGGGAGCCGTGACGCAGGTGTGAGTGCGTACATCACTCTGGAAAACGTGGCTTGAATGTGCCAAGCGCATTTGCTAAAGCTGATTCTTTGACTGATTTAAGAAAAGGGGTCAGACTGAGGAACCACACGAATGAGTCATTTACAGGAGCCAGGCTTTTCATTAGGCTGAATTAAAGCTGGATTTCAGCAGAGAAGTAAATATATTGTGAATTGCCATTACAGAAAGGGAAGACTTAAACAGCATGGCCAGGCTCCTGGCTGTGCCATCGCTGCAGACAGGACAGCTAAACTGCAGCAGGGATGACACAGTTGCAGCCCTTTGGCTTGGCATGCTCTTTAGCATGACCTTACACAAATTCAGGTGTCTACTCAAATTAGACATGTTGAAGGAAGGTGTTATTACTGGGATCTACCTACAAGCTGGCAAATTAACCATTTGGTTGAAGAGCAGCTGAATTATTAAATTGGGTAACTGTGACTTGATGGCCACCTTCCTTTTGCAACGATGTGCCCCACACTATAGTGTCACAGGGGAAGATATTCCCATGTGTCAGCGTGTGAGCATTTCCATAGTGGGTCTGAAACAACATCTGGGAGATGCTACAGGAAGGGCTGAAATCGCCTCTGTTTTACCCAAGGTAAGAGTCCTGTGAGACCAGCTGAGAAGACAAGCAGCATGAGTTGTCTTCATGCTGGAGCAGAGAGGCTACGTTGAAGAGCCCAAAGCCCCAGCAGTTTTCCCAACAGCAGAATCTCTTTGCTCTATTGTCAAAATACAGGTCAAAAGCCATGCCAGGCCAAGTATTAATAATAAAAGTAAGTTTTAAAAGGCAGGATTTCACTGCATCTCCTCTTCCATCACTCACCTGTGCTGCGTGAGGACGTTGACAGCGGACGGGTGGTTAGCACAGTATGTCAGGTACAGGGAGCGGAACTGAGGCATCAGGTTCATGAAACAGCCTCCCACGCGCTGCTGGTTCTCGGGGAGCCTACAGACACCAACACACCAGCCACAACATTAAGCTTCTTGATCCACACCCTGCAGCTACAGCACTCTCAGGGATCTGCCCAGGAACCACCTGCTGTGTGGGGACATTCCCAGGTCACCGTGTAACTGCAGAGCCGAGCTTGGGGAGGAGGATGAAAGTCCTCAGATAGGACTGGGTATCACAACCTTTTACCAGCCCGGGACAAGGTGTGACGCAGCATGTCCTGTCCCACCAGCAGAGCTGCAGCTGGGATGCTGTAGCCCACTGTACCTGATGAGGATGTGCTGGAAAGCACTGGGTGCTGTGGAGGGGGATGTTGCACCATCTGGGTTGCCCATGAATATGAGAGAGGAGATAGAGCAAGAAAACGAAGCCACAGCCTGAATACATTTCCAAAATTCAATCTTTTCCTCATCTCTTTCCAGCCCTTCCAAAGGAGAGGCTGGGCTAAGGCTGAACACGTGTGCCAGCCTCCCCGTGGGAAATCGTTACCTCTAATAATTTGCTGTTTGCTTCCTGGCAATCTCCATCTTCATGCCTGCCAGAACTCCCACCCTGTATGTGTCTGCATCTTTGGTCTAGTGACACCTTCACGTCAGGTCTAGTGACACTCTCATTCGGCAGATGCCATAACAGTAGAAATGTCAGCTTCTTCTAACTTCCCTCCTGCCAAAGCACTACCTGCTGCCTTTCTTCAATCTTGTTATTTTCTTCAATATTTAACAAGTCTAAGACATCAGCCAGGAGGAACGTTAATGAACGTGTCTTTCTATTATTTTTAGCTACAGTTTAATAGCTTAACACCCTTGGCACTATGGCGTGAGCTTACTTTGCAACTTCTTCCAAGGCTTGGTTCAGTGTTTGCTGAAATGCAGAGATTTCTTCCACGTTTCCCAGCAATGACGCGATGTCCACGGCGCTGAGCCTAGAAGAGTCAAATCGCCAATTAGCATCAAAGAGATGTTGCTCTCAGGAGTTCCCCCATGGTAGCTGTAAGCAGTCCTTCCAAAAAGACCCAAGAATTTCTCTTTCCCCAGATACACCATCAGACATGGGAAAACACAAAATCCACAATCTGTGAGCTGCATACCACAGCCTTCCGGAGAAGATGTCTGCAGTCAAGGATTATCTTAATTGGATTTTAATCACTTAATCACACTAATCTTCTTAGATATTTAGCTGTCTAATAAACATAGACAGATGGGATTTCAGCCAGGGGTGGGGAAGGAGGTGTGTGCACAGACAAAGCTTTGTCTTCAGGGATTCATGCTGTGGGTTTCCCTATGGGAAGAGGGTCCTAAAGAGCAGCCCCTCAGGTAGGGATTGCTTTGTTCCTTGAGAGAAGCTGGATTTTTCCTAGCCAAATCTAATGCGTCTGCTTCTGTCATCCTCAGAGCAACCCTCAGAGTCACTCTTGTCCCGCCCTCATTTAAGCCATTTGCTTAATGCCAAGGCTGAGAGCACAAGAAAATTTAACAGCTGAATATATCCCATGTGGAAACACAGGGAAGGAAGGAGAGATTTAAATACAAAAGGCCTTAAGACACTGCTCTCCCCCCCCTCCAGACTGGACACTGTCTAAATATCTGCCCTTTGCTTGTGATGCCCCAGGACTGCCCGGTGCTCCTGCCGCCTGGTCAGCCAGAGGGACCCTGGCCCCAAACACAGCCGCGTGGATGGGGTGACTGAGCCGGCGCCGTTCGGAAGAGACGACTGCAAAGCTGAAGCAATAAGCAGGAGGGGAAGGTCTTTTCTGCAGGGTGAAATTATTGACAGCACTCTGGTGCGAGGTACCAGTATGCTGCTTGGGCAAGGACAGGACAGTGTGTGCTGCCCCTGCACCACGCTGCCCAGCACGGACGGAAAACACACGGGCTTATTTCCACAGGTAAAGCCCTGACGAAGTCCCCCAGTCACCCCGGTGTCGCTCAGGCCGTGAGGGATAGCAGCAAGGAGGTTCTAAGAGCCGATGGCTGCACAGATGGGGAGACAGGGTCACTTCTCGCTCAGCAGCAGGATGGATTCAGCAAGAGGCAATCTAACCGCAGAGAACATGTGTTGTCGCGCACAAAATGAAGAGATGACAAGGAGATGCCGCTTGGGGCTGAAAAGTCACAACAAGGCAAATCACAAGGAAAGAAGCCATGCAAGGCATGCCGCTGGGAAACACGCATGCCGGGACAGCCAGGCACCAGCTTGCAGATGGGGTGGAGCAGCCAGCCCTCTACCAGATGGAAATGCCCATTTCTAACACAGCCCAATGCCTGGGGAATAGGAAAGAGCAGAAGCCTGTACAACATGGGGTTTTTTTCCTGGTTCACAGAAGCTGCGAGGCTTTACAAGAAGAGCAGTAACAGTCCCTAACAAACACTCAAAAGCAGCAAAGTAATGAACTATGGTCAATGTTACAGGGTTCTCTCCACCTCAGATGCCCTCATATCTTACTTATCATAAGACTGGAGGGGTCTTAAGTAAGTTCCCAGAAGTGACTGTAGTTCCTTCGCATAATCTCGTTCTGTTTCCAGAATATTTTGCAACACCTAGGGTGAGAGACAGAGCACTGAGTAGATCCTAGAACCAGTGACCAGTCAAAGGAACATGACATCAGCTTCCAAGGGTGGAAAAGCATGGAAGTGTATTTGAAGTCCATAAATTACATTTGTTAATGCAGAACCCAAAACACTCAGAAAAGCCCTGAGGGTCCAGTTTCGGGATTTTACTTTGCAAACTGGGGGACTCCTGGCAAGCAGGAGTTAAGGGCTGCTTCTTCTTCTCTAGTAAAGCATGAAGACAACGTCAGTTTGGACCCGAGTTTAGTATTTGACCCCTGGGAGGCTCATGCCTAACCCTACATGCATAACTGGCTGCCAAGGTATGCAAGCGAATGGTTTGTTCCTGCATCCTGGGAGCACCGTTTGCAGGAGGGCAGGCGACAATTTAACTGCATCAGTGGCCAGACCAAGGGCGGCTCCTGCAGCAGCTCCAGCCAGGGCACAGCTCACTTGCCACTTCAAGGACATGCTGAGTTGGGTTTGGTCTTGCTAATCCATCTCAGCAGCCAATTCGTCTCGAGCAGCAGGGTGGGCAAACCTGCACGCTGCCAGTTAGCACTGAAGTTTCTCAGCATAGAAGAGCTTTGGAGAGAGTGGAGGTGGTTCCCAACTCTCTGGACGTATTGTTTCTGCTTTGCTTTACTTGAAATACATTTAGATATGCTGATGAGCACGTTTCACCTCTGGCCCTGAGAGCCAGGGATGTTCGCGTGCAGAGATTTTAACTCTTACACCGCAGGGGCCCCTCATGCCTTATTCCCTATCACTGATCTCAAAGCTGCTGCCTTTGCTATGTTATATCTCAGTTGCCTACTTTGAGTCTCTCCTTTTGACATCTTGCAGCAACTTCCATTTGTGGTTATTGTCTCGACAGCCCTGAATCAAGGAAATGGCAACAGCTGCATTTAAATACGGAGTCATAGGCCCAATTGTTACAAATCGCTTCAACTGGTTTCTAAGGGAAGGAGCTGGTTCAGAAGATTAATAATATGCTACTTATTAAAATGTATGATCAGCACTTTAAAACTTACCACAGGGTAATAATTCTTTGTCAGCTGGGTGCCTTCAAGTCCTTTTAATGCTTTGGGAGAGAGTGGTTTATCTGTAGGAAAAAAAATACATCAATAAATTACAGTGCACAGCTCTCATTTTTCCAGCAGGAAAAGCCACTGCATCATGTCCAACAAACACAACTTCATAACTTTGATTGCAGGGTTTTGTTTGCCTGCTTCAGAAACACAGGAGCAAACCAAAGGCATGCACAACACCAAAGGCAGCCGAGCAAGTCGCACCAGAAACCTCTGCCAAATAACTTACAGGTTTGCCCTGAAAACCGTGGCAGCAGCCCAGTGTCTGGCACTGTTTGGAGCTACGGTTTGGCTTCACCCGGCCCACAAAATTTGGGATTTAACACTGGGCGTCTATCTGAAATGCTGGATACAGCGATGTGTTCCAGGTGATTCACAAAGCAGTTGAAGCCAACAACAACCAAGACGCTGAACCTCGAGCCCCACAGTCATTTGTGATGCAAAATCCTTCTCCAAACGAAGGTAGATTTGAATTAAAAAGCTCACAAGAACCTGGAAGTCAATTCCCACCTTCTTCTACCTTTGTTAAATCCCTGTGGATGCCTCCAGCGTTGTGCACACACACACACATCTGCAAGTCTCCGCTCCGATTTCCCTTCCCTCCAGAAGCTGTTCCCACCAGCACCACGGCTTTGCCAGCTCTCCCGGCACGGCAGTGGCACCGTTGTCCCTCTGTACCCAAACACCGGCTGCCCTGCGCAGCAGCCGCTGTCTCCTCGCTCCCCGCAATCACTCACAGAAGGCAATTCCTTCCACACCAATAGCAGGGGAGAAGCTTCAAATTGATAAATTTAGCCCCTGGAAACCTCAGCTTGATGTATGGTCTAATTATTGCCCTTGTCGATTTTCCTGTCACTTCCAGCCGGGAGCTTGGTGCCTCATTTAAAGGCTCGGAGGAGCTTTGCTCCACACAGCTAGATATTTCCACCCAAAGAGCACACTTAGGACACGGTGGAAGCACAGACACTGCTGAAAAACAAGTAACTCAATTTGAAGGGACACGTCTCACACATCGGAGGCAATGGAAGGCGGCTTCTGCAGGTTTCCAGGCAGGGACCCCCCAGGCTGCAGCCCTGGCTGTGGTCCCTGCAGCCGTCATTTGCAACACGGCCACATGTCCTCAGCAAGCTGGGGCTGGGGGAATGAACCCCCCTCCCAAGTGCAATGGGTGCTGGAGAGTGATCTAGAGGGAAAATTTCTGTGGATTTTTTAAAAACAAAAAATCAGACGGGCTCCTACATGAGCATCAATGAGACTTGCCCTTTGCTTCAGTGAGGTGTTGTTTTTTTCATGCAGCTCCCATCTGGTTTTCCCATGGGACTGAAGTTTGTTGTCCTTTTATTAAAAAAAAAAACACAACGTTGCTTTTCTCCACTCGCTGACTTAATTAGCGACTCCTGGTTGTGCCAGACAAGCCTTCAATCTCTGCTGCAATGTCCTGCTCCAGCTCAGACATCATTTCCCAGAGGAAGATAGTGGGAGATGAGATACCCTAACAACGATGTTTTCATTTAGAATTAAATAAAAGCCGTCCTGATTCTGAACTCATTAATTTTATTCTTCCTTCCTTTGCATTTTTTATTCTTCCCTCCTTTGCTTTTTCGCTTGCAAGTGTGGAATCAAGAATGTCAAACAGGGGCTGTGCACTCTGCAGATCTCTCACAGCATTTAAGGCCAGGGCTGATCCTGAGGCATAAAACCAGCACTGAACACACAACAGGTCTCTGTCTAAGTCAAGCCCCCAAGGCGCATTAAGGAATTAAAGTTGGATTTTTTAAGAAAAAAAACAAGTTTACTGTCACACAACGGCCTCGGAAGCACAACAGGGTGAGCTGATTGAATGGGTATGTAGCGGTACAGGGCAGTTAGCCAGGAGCATGCTTCACATCATCACCACCCCACATCTGGTTAAAATCACAGGGCAGAAAATGTTAAGGACACTCAAGACAAAGCTCAATAAAGGCAGCTGGATCATTCCCTCCCTCTTCCTTTCTCAATATTGCCTGTAGCTTTGCAGCAGAAGATGCATCTGGGGAAAAACGTACTATGTGAAATCAGCCATCACTATGGACAAACCAGGGGAGCGTTCCCTGCGGTCATACAGTTTTTGTTGGTTTCCTCACTGAGACGTGAGCACCCACCACTGCCAGGATCAAATGCAAATTCAATGCCTGACTAAGATCTCTGACAAAAAGCCATAGAAAGGCACGATGCTCTGGGGAAGAGGGCAAAGCAGCTCTCAAAGAACTCATGCGAAAGACTAGGATTTATCCTTCTGGCCTCATTCATCCTTCCATTAGCACTGCTGCTTTAAGGACACAAATGGTCTTTAATAAATAGCAGCAATTTCCCGAAGGCACAAGGATCTACACTGCATTATACCGCTGCCATTCAATCAGTCCTTGAAAGCAGTTTGCTTACCGGTGGATTTGATTTCTCTGACGTAGTTACTTGGGAACCAGCCTGTTTTTCCATTCAAGGTCCCTTCCCACCAGCCCCCTTCTTCAACCCGGGTGACATAAATAATGTCTCCTTTGTTAACAGAGAGTTCATCCTCGTTGGTCTGCTTAAAATTGAACCTGGCCTTTACCACCAGCTGATGACTGCCATTCTCGGTCATCTCCTAAGGAAAGAAACATGGGAAAACATCAGTAAATAGTCCAAAAAAGCAGAAGCCACTAGGACAAGCTATTGTTCTTCTTTGTTGTGACAGCTGTTTTTTCAGTATTGCTCTTATAACAGCAATAATGTCTTGCTTTTGTGTAAGCACTCCTGCCAGAGGACTGTGAGGTCCCCAAGCATTAATTTAGTATCACAGTGCAACAGAGCGCAGATAAGAATCGCTCTTCTCATGTCACAGAGAGGAGCACTGCGAGTTGGAGAAGCCACCAGACTCTCTCCAGCCAGGGCAGCAAAGCTGTGATGGAGATCAGGCAGGACAAGAACCTCTGGCATGCTCAGCGCAGAGGTACCACTCATACCCCCCTACCCCCACCATCAAACCCTTGATGATATGTTAAATAAAGGATACCACAGGCTTGGACTGCCTCCTCAACACCCTCGCTGACTGGGAAGCTGCACCGTTGGAGTCAGCGTGGGGACCTCCAGCCGCAGAGCTAGGAGACGATAGATGTGAACATGGCCCTTTTGACGGCTGATCTGGTGAGGCAAAAACAACATCTGAGTTCTACCCCATCCCTCTGCATCACAGTAAAACAAAGGCTAAAGCCTGTAAAGTAAAAAACAAAACAGTTGAAGGAGCATCTCTCGGTGCAGAATAGCAAGTGCACTGCATCTCCAGTGCGGGTACTCCCAGTCAATGGTGAGGATGGTTTTGCTGGGCTCGGTCAATGCTAGACATGAGGAAGAAAATTTTTTACAATGAGGGTGGTGAAACACTGGTCCAGGTTGCCCAGAGAGGTGGTGGATGCCCCATCCCTGGAGACATCCCAGGCCAGGCTGGACGGGGCTCTGAGCAACGTGATCTGGGTGCAGATGTCCCTGCTCATGGCAGTGAGCTTTGAAGGTCCCTTCCAACCCAAACTATTCTATAATTCTATAAGTGCTTCCATGATGGAAGAAGTTGAATTGCATCCCAATGCACTCTGAGGTTATGCCAGCTTTGCAGCCACACATCCAATCATAGTATGTTTGTGAAATCCCCCTTAAAACTGTAGAAAAATAGAATAACAGCCCAATGCCACCCAACTGGGAATGTTCCTGGGATCTGAGTAAGCACCACTGAAGGTGTTTCAAAGTTTAGCTCACAAGTGAGTGCGCTTAGGTCACCTCTGCAGCTGCAGCGTGGGCTTCCATGCTGAGTGGAGAAGAATGCTGAACAGCTGGTCAACACAATCGCTTCTCTATTCAGATAAGTCCTTCTGGGTTCATTATACAGCTGCAAGAGGCTAGGCACATTTTGATCACTGTTTGTGGATTGTTGCCATCACCATATGAGAGAGGGATTCAGCCTGCGCTGCGGAAGGACAGGGGTGTCACCCCAGGAGACTGGCAGCCCACGGAAAGGCTCAGACTGTCCCAGGAGCTCTGGGAGTTGCCTCCTTCACACACTCAACGCTCATCATCTTGCAAACTATTCTCTGGGCTTGTTCCTGTCACCACCTGCCTGATGCTGGAAATAATGCTGCTGCTCTGACACATACCTATTTTTCACAATTAGTGATTTGTTTCTACATTGATACCAAAAAACTTGTCAGAAGGTAAAAAGTTTCCTGGTCACAACTGCCCTGTGCTGAGGTTGAGTCAGTGGCCTCATCACCAAGAGCGGTCCTGGCTCCTGCAGGACCGGGCAGCACTCAGCCCCGCTTGGACGCTGCAGAGAGGTAAAAACACGGGATCCAAGCCACCTGGTAATTCCCAGTACGTCTCTGCTACTGCACCTCCTACCACAGCGTGGGACAACATGCAGATCGCCTCCTTTCTACGTGCCATGGTGCTCAAATGAAGCACCAGCGGATGTTATCATTTCAGAAAAACGTGAAGGTACTTTTGAGATTTGCCTTGTAGCTTCTTTTTAGATTTAAGAACATTTTTGTATCGCAGAGTTGTTGTTTTCCACCTGCATTGTGGACCCAGCACGCCCATGGACCGAGCTCAAAAGGAGGACAGAGAAGAGCAGCCTGCAGGAATCTCTGTGCTGGGGATGTAAGTCCCCTGGAAAATGTCTGGAGTTCCAATTCGAAAACGCTGCAAGAGGAGAGGGTGATCAAGCCACCAAGCATCAGCAGGAATCAGAAAACACAAACTCTGAGACTGTTTTGCCCCCCTTCTCGTCCAGTCTGAATGTCAAGACGGAAAAATCATTCCAAAGGGGAAGTTTGGTGGGAGTTACAGGAACTCAGCTGGGCTTTTATTCTCCCCAGAGGATTTTTGTTTCAATAGGAAAACAACCTCATCCTTAAATTGGATCTGGAGCAACGCAAACTGTGAGCTCTTGGAGAACGGACTTGCTTTGTCTTTCCCCAGCGCCACGTACAATGGGGGCCGGCTCTGTGACTATGACTTCCAGGCGCCGCTGCCTTACAAGCCCCCGGCCCCACGCCCCGCTCTGCCCCGTCCACGTTCCCGTTCAATCTCGTGTGCTGTCAGGCCGCTTTCCCTCTTGCCCTGCCCGTTACACAACTGCCGAATGACTGCACGGTGAATTCCCAGCTCCCTGGGCTGCAGCAACAGCAAAACCCCTCCACATGGAAAACCCACGTTGCAACACAGAGTGGTTTTGGCTGTTTTTTTTTCAATCTGAAGCATCCTGATATTTGAGCAGGAGCAGTTTCGGCTGCTCCCGCGACTCCCGGGCCAGGAGGGGTGGCCGGCTGCCAGCGTGAGATGCTCTTCCTCTGATTCCTTCTAAAAAGGGAGGGCGTAAACTGCGAGTCCAGACTTCTTGGCTTATTCAAGCCATCAGCATCAGTCCCACGGAAATGACTTGGTTACTTTAGATTTTATGCTTCTCCCTGCCCCTCCCAATCTTCCAAAGCTTTTATAAATATCTGCAGCAACCTAGAAACAAATGTAAAACTGACTTTGACAGTTTGGCAGGGAAGTGTATCATTTATATTGCATCATGACAGCGTCCTATTTTATGCCTGGTCCAGCATGTAACACTGCTGCCATATGTTGCTTAAACTACGGTTAAAATAGCTGGGTTTTCTGCTCACATTCCTACACTATTTTTGGCAGATGAGCTTTGCCTGATCCAGCACAGCTGGTTCTCCTCCCCTGCCCTCTCTTTCAGATGAAAGCATCAAGCTCTGTATTGCTGTTACTGCTGAGCCGCTGAACTCTGAGTTTATCCACTACACATGATGCCTCTATTTTTTTTGTGTAACAAGATCCATGAAGACACAGGGATTTGGACTTCAAATGGATGCTCAGAAACCACATTCCCACAGTGTTACTCGAGCTGTCACCTACATCCCTCTGCTCTGACAACGGTGTCAGGATGCACAGGGATGCCAGAGCCCTGGCCATGGCAGGAACTGGTACCAGCCTTGTCCTGAGGCTCCATTGAGCCCTCAGCCTCTGGCGAGACGGACAAGCCGGGCCATCTGCGGTGGTGGTTTGTAGGACATAGGCTCCTGCTTCTCAGGAACTTGGCCAAGCCACCAAAAAGCAAACATTTTAGACATGTATTTATTTTACCCTGTACTTTTCCCAAGGGTGCTCTCTGCCTTGAGCAGTTAATTATATCGCAAGCATTGCGCTTTTTAACATTTAAACAGAGAAAGCATATGTTCAAACAGATGTTTACCATGAAACCAAGCTTCCCTATAGCCCTGTTGGTAAAGTGTGATAGAAACTATTCCCCAGCAAAGCTCGGCCGGTGACTGCGCGGGTGAGCTGGGACACGGGTGGCTGCAAGAACCACGTTGGGGCTGTACATAAGGGGATACTGCGACAACAGCGCACACCCCATCACACCCCTCCAGCCCAGCAAGGGGTGAGCACAGAGCTAGCAAAGTTTCCCACTCTTTTTGCTTTCAGAATAATGAAGGTAATGTCAATCATAATGTCAGCGTTTGCAAAGGCAACCTGCGCTTTATAACCCACATCATATTGAACTGCAAGAGCTTTCCACGTGGGGTCACCGGGTGCTGTCACTGAACGGAACGGTGAGAGGCTGTAAGATGTGCGGATCATGAATTACCATCACTGACTTCTAGGGAGCTGAGTGCTGGCTGCAGAAAGGCAGAGCAGCATTTATATACTATTATTGTTATACATTGTTATTATTGATGCTCTTATTATTAAGTTATATATATTGTTTGCATAAGATATACAAAACGCAATATACAATAGTTTATATAATGTATCTATATTTATATTTCGATGATTTTATAAAGCTTTACATCAGAAGAGAGAAGAGGAAACAGGGAGGGTCCAGTCCCAGCAATGAGGTTGTTTCACTGAACACCCGAGCAGCTTTTGTACTAGCGGAAGAGAACCCCAAAGCAAAAACTCAGTTGAAAGAGAAATAAAACAACTGAGAAAACCACCGCAAACTGAATCTAGGCAAAGCACAGTAAGTCAAACGAAAAACCTTCCCATGAAAGGAAAATCATGCGTTTGCATTTTTATTTTTTCCCCCTTCTAATCGCCTAAAATGTGATCTGCAACAAGGAAATCAAACTCTCCTCCTGGTGCTGGACTTTGGTGGGTGTGCATGACCCCCTGTGCAAATCCACTTGCATGACAGGGGCAATAAACACTTTCTCCCCTGCAAACTCTTTCCAGCTCAGCACAGCCCTGCTCCTCAGCCCTTCTGCAAAGAGACCCTGGTTCTCTCACCCCTCCCCACACCATAACCGTCCTCCCTGTGGAATTGCTCCTCTCACAGCCTATGTGACTGAACATCAGTTTAAAGCAGCCCATAGGGAACACCTGTGTATGCGGGATGGAAACAAGAGGAGCTCATTTGCTCTGCTTCAGCAGCCGCTCCTGCGCCTGGGGAGGCAGCACAAGCCATCAGCTCGATTCCCAAATCCGGGAGCCTACACCACGGACCCAGGGAAAGGAGGGAGAGAAACATCAATACAATTGACTGAGCATCTGGCAACAACGTTTGTTTTGACATTCAGCAAAGATATTATGCAGATGGATCTGTTTTTCTCTTCGGCTTTAAAACACGCTCGTTAAAATCTGACATTTGCATTTTGGGAGGTGCACGCTCATTTACATCAAGCGCCTTTGCAATGGCCTAATTTGAGGTCCCTTAGTACTGTCACAACCAAGCCAAGGTTTCTTAGTGTAAAGCAATAACCAAGCGCTGCAAAGTGCATATAGCAACTCCGAAATGCCACAACTAAACCCAGAGTCGATAGGAGCATGAAATGCCGATTCCACTGTCCAGCAGCAGGTGTTGGCAGCACAATTTTCCAAGCATCCAGAAATCACCATAATCTAGGAATTACCAAAAAGCCCTGAACCCACTGCAGCATGCTTGCGAGACAGTATTTTAAAAGATTACAGGGAAAAAAATATATATTTTTACTTACCTTCAGTAGCTTTATTTACAGCTGTTAATGTACTCAGGACCTTGGAGAAGTGTTCCCCGGTGTACAAATCATGTGGATCAAACACCTGCGAAAGAGGATCTTGGTCAGTTGAGCCCAAAGCATCTTGCTCCGGCCACCCGAGCAGCCCACGGCACTGGAGGGGCACAGCGAGGATGAAGCAGCCCGTACATCTCTGGGTGTTTATTTAGGGCTGACCAGTCCCTTTTCCCTATAGCGAGTTAAATCCTGGGGCACCATTGGCGTGGGAAGGTCAGGGGGACCCGGTAGCATTTGGAGCGTAATGCTGGGGACAGGGAAGAAACCGGTGACGTCTGCAGGGAAAGGACTCCTCAGGCAGCCATGGAGAGGGTCATTGCCTGCCTTGAGGGCAGGAAAGATTTGCTGCTATTTTTGTTTTTGAAAGCTGAAGAGGTTGAGGCTGTACATATGGATATATCCGCACACAAGTTTTTTCACAGCAGAAGAAACAAACACGCAGAATTTTCTGCTGTTGCAAAATGTCATACAAAATATATTTACATTTTTTTGTACAGGAAGCCAAACCCTGTTATTTTATGTGAAAAAATTCTGAAAAATTTTGTATTACTAAGCCTCAATGGCAAAACAGATATACATAGTTAGCAAGGGCTTATTTTCTGTGACTGATAACCTGTACGTTGTACACCCAGCCCTTCAGAAACCACCCCAGCACAATGAGGGGCAATTTGAGTTTCCAAAACACTACAGTCCCCTCTAACACCTGAGAAATGCCCTCAAGTTCATACAGATTGCTCAAATCCTACCATTAATGAAGCAAAGATAAGCGATACAAAAAGCCTCCGTTATTGGTACCACCAAGGCACCATCTGCTAATCCCCGAATACACGTTGTCTTGCAGATGGAGACAACAGATCTGCAAGCCCAATGAACAGGAAAGATGATTTTAAAGCTCTCCTGGCAGACACCATCTACTTACAAACACTTCCAATGCACTGAAGAGCGTATCCTGCTAAATAAGTACACGAGCCTTAATTACCTCTAGGGTAGTACTGCCCTTTAAAATGGCCTTTTCTTGCTTTCCACATATAGCTCCTTGAGTACATTTGGCATATTTCAAATAGGAAGGGGACCTGACTCTTACACAGCCCTGGATGCTCGTGGCACCTCTTCCTCTTGACAGGCACATCAGTGCAGCAATAAAGTACATCACGAGCAGTACAAAGGCTGCTCTTTTTTGAGAATATATTTAAAAATTTATTCAGCCACTTAACACTGGGAGAAAGGCTTTACCCTAAAGAAATTCAATCCACGCTTTGAGGGGCAACAACCTGCCATCATTACAAATATTAAAATCAGTAGCCCTGCAGCTCCAATCGCACCTACCACTCTGCACATTTTGGGGACATCCTCACCTACCTTGGGCCGTTTCTGAGCTGATCTATCACCTGCGCTCGCTTGGGTTTGCTCCTTTGGACCACACGGAGCCCATCCCCTCTGCCAACTGGTGCGTGAACTAGTTTTCCTGCCTCGCAACTGCAGCCGGTGCTATCCGAGCATCGCCTCCAGCCCAAGCAGCGTCTCCGTGGAAAGGGAGACGGTAACAGAGAGCCCGGGTGTGCGCTGACCCTGTTGGCAGCAGCTGGAGGGTGAAATGTTACAGTAACGCGCCTTCCCCCTCCGGCCAAGCAGAAGAGGAAAGCAAACAGCGAGGCTGAGATGTTTGCGTGCGTCTCTCTGGTGTGTCATTTTCTCAGTCAAACCCTTTTTCCTCCACTTCAGTAAGTCCAGAAAAACAAGTCCTGCCTTGAATGAATGGAATCTTTTCTTTTTTTTTTTTTTTTTAAAAAGGACCGAAGTGGTAAAATACATCCCTGATCCTTCAATGCACAGAATAATGCTGTGAGCTCAGAGTCATCAGCCTGGCAAAGTCCAGAGGAAAATGGTGGCAGGAGGAATATGAAAAATATTCTAGCACAAAAGCAAGCAATAATAGTTAGGACTTCTCTTCATGAAGAAATTGTCTGGAATAGCTACCATGGAACAATGGCTATGTAGAAAACTTTCTGGATCAGCTACTGTAATGTAAATGTACTCTGCAGCTTGTTCCAAAATAAATTAATTAGACGGAAAAGTCCTAATTTATGAGCTAAAAATTACTCTTCTCAGCACAACCCATACATAATTCTATTCTTGATTAAAAGACAAGCTGCAAACTAGAAGCAAAATAGTGATGGGAGAGGATTTTTGCTCTTAGCTCACAGAAGATCTGGTGGATGTAAATAAAACTCCACTTAAATCTATGGCTGTCATCTAATGAACTCCATTGAAATGCTTTTCCGACTTTCAGAATCCCAGACTGCGCTCCTGCTGCTCCATCAGGCATCACACTGGGAGAGAAAAAACCCTGCACTGCTGCACGGCCAGTCCGACAGACAGACAGACAGACATCGAGGCGGTGAGGAGGGACCGGTGCTCGCGGGGCAGCGACCAGACGAGCACCCAGCTTTTCGGGAAGGACGAAAAATCAAACCCAGGTGCGCCCAGCAAGTTACCGGCACCCAAAATCCCAGTACCGCGATGGGAGCTGCAGAAAAGTTAGGGGAAGCCAGGTCGTGTTTCGAGCCCGAGCTGTTCAATCTGAACAAACTATTTCCACAGTTCGACAAAACCCCGGCAAACCTCAAGCTTGGTGCAAAGCCCAGAGCTCGGCGCGACCGCCACCCTTCATCCCACCCCGCGGACGAGCGCTGGAGCCGGACGGTCCCACGGCGCTCGCTGCCCCCGGCCCCGCCGCTGCCTTCCCCGGGAGCGGCGGCGCGGCCGGACCCCGCCGGCTCCGCGAAAACCGCCCAGACGGAGCCAGGCGGGCGGCTGGGAGCGCCTCTCCCCGCCGCAGCCCAGCCCGCAGCCCCGGACTCGGTGCCGCCGGGTTTCACACCCCCGGGCCAGCCCCCTGAGCCGGTTTGCTTTCTGCGCTCCGGCAAGCTCTGCGTGGGAACTGCCCGGTGGGGGCAACACCTCCGAGGACCTGCTGGGGACACCCGCGGTGGGTCACCCGGTGACACCGGCGGGGCTGCCGGAGGATGGGGACGGCGGCGAGGCCAGGCCGGACACAGCGGCGGAGCCCGCGCGGTGCCCGCGGCGCGGTCGGTACTCACGGCGACGGGCGGGCGGGCGCGCAGCCCCGGGGCATGGCGGCGGGCGGTGCTGCGGACCGCGGGGCCGCCGCTGCGGCTCTGACCCGGAGCCGGATCGCGGCGCGGGGAAGGGAAGCGAAAGGGGAAAGGGAAGTGACAGGCGGCGCCGCCGCCCCGCTCCGCCCCGCCGCTCGCTGCGGGACGCGGGCGGTGCGGCCGCAGCTCCCTCCGCCGGCCGCGGGCTGGAGGCGCGGAGCAGCCCGGGGAGGCGGGGAGGGAGAGAGAGGGATGGGAATGGGAAGAAAAGCCAGGGGAAGGGAAAAGGGAGAGGGAAAGGGGAAAAGTAAATCAGGAAAGACGGGGAAAGGGAAAAGAGGAAGGAAAGGAAATGAAAGGAGAGAAAAGGAGGGGCAAAAAGGGGGAAAAGGAAAGGAAAAAGGGAAAGGAAAAGGGACATGATGAATGAGGGGGAAAGGGTAGGAAAATAAAGTAAAATCCAGGCTTCTGAAATGGTAATAGCAGCCTTTTTGCACCACTGAGAAACACTGCAGAAGGGCCTGCAGACAGGCCCAGGTCGGTGGAGGCAATGAATTCCCAGAGACAGTGTGTCCTCACCGCGGTGAGCGTGGTGCCTGTGCTGCATGTGCCCGGCTGTGTGGGGAACCCTGTCCTGCAGGGAGCATGAAAATCCCCAGACACCTCAGTGCAATGGCCGGCTGCAGCATGGAAAGGGAAGCACAGTACTGATCCAGGGTGCAGCCCAGCTGTAGGACCCAACCCCACACAGGGACACAGGTGTGAGAGTCAACCCGCACACCTGTAAACTGGAGGTCTGTGGGTCACTCTGAATTCAGACATACCCGTTCCCTAGTGCTTGCACTGATCCATGCTGGGCTGGAGCTTTCGCTTTTGACGTTACGCAGCTAGAAAACCAGGAGGGAAGCCAAAGCAGAGCAGGTTTGGGGAGAATGTGGATGGGGAGCCAAGAGGGTGATGATTTTTCATCTGCCTTCCCAAGGCCTCTGTTCAAGTATAAACAGATGGGTGAAGGTTGCAAGTACCTCCAGCTGCAGAAACAGCTTCAGTTTCTGCCCACAATGGCAGCGATGTGCTGCAAGTTCTGTGATCGTTCCGGACAGTTAGGTTTAATCCAGCTATTGATTTATCTTGCAGATACAGTTCTTAGTCCACAAAACTGAGCCCCTTGCCAGAAGTTTTGTGGTCATATTAGCAATAAAATGCTGCTGCTGAATGAAGAGCTTATGCTTCTTCAGCAGTAAAGGATGCTCAGCTATTGAGCTGCTGTTATTATATGCACAGTGGTGTCAACAGCAAAGACTAACAGTTCCCATTTGTGCCCTCAAGAACAAGCTAGGCCAGGAGCTTCCTAACTGATTTTTCTCTTTCCTCATAATCTTTTCCCTGTATCTTCTAAACTAGACTCCACCTGGCTACCATGCCTGGGCCTCTCGCTTTCCTTTTTCCACCTCAACCCACTTGCATTCAGCAGTCACTGCCTTAGCAGTACTCACTGGGTCCGATCTTGGGTCATATACAGAGCTTAGAGGTTGAAGCCACAGGGTAAATGAAGCATCATTAGGTTATCTGCGCTGTTCCTCAGTCCAAACCACCAAAGAATCCCCTAAGGACGGTTGAGCTCCAAAGAGGTACCCACATCCTCTGCCCAGTCCTGTCTCAGCAGAGCTGGGCTGATAGACATTCTTATGACTTGGATCAAATTCTAGCACTGAAAAGCAGTCAGGAAATTTTTGGCAGTCTCATTGTTTCACCTAATTACAGCACTCATCTAGTTAGAAGAAGGTGTTGATTCCCTGGCTTGCCTTCTTTTTCAGGACTAACACGTTTGAAGCAGCAAATCTTTGTAGGCTTCAGTCCAGGGCTGAAGCTAAGGAAGAGTTTGGTTATTTATACCCTGCAATGATATGGACTCTTCCAGCTCACACCACCAGCTGCTGCAACTCAGTGGAGCCATCTCAAAGCAGGAAAGTCACAGAGCATCCTTCTCCCTCCTTCCACTATGTCCAAATCTTTCACTGTTCCTGTGAAACAAGAGAAGGTGCTGTTTGCCTTGCTGTGTCTTTCTTCCACTTCCTGAGATTGAGTTACCAGGACAACAGAAAAGAAGGGTAGGAGGGAAGAGCGTATGTGTAGCTCTGCAGGAGTAACCCCATCTCATGCCCTCACACTGGAAGAGACTGGCAAGCAGTGTCTGTTCGGTGGAAGGTGGGACTCGGGTCTCAACCGAATGCTGTTGGAAGCCAGACCTCCCACACTGATCACCTTCCTGCATGCTAGTGATGCTCAGTGAAGGGATGTATCCAGCTCCAAGTGGCAGCTCCACAAACATATATGACAAAACCAAATTTAAGGCATAGTATGAAGGCAGTTGCTGCTTTGGCAAAGTATGACGAAGCCATGGGATGCTGATGTCATCTATGAAATTTGTCATGCTTGAGATTGCCCAGGATGAGGCCCTTTTGTACAAGTCAGAATCCAGAGTAGACGTGAGCTCTGAAGTTCCTCAGAACATCCTCTTTTGCTCACATCTGCAACAGGAACAGAATCTCTGATCTCAGCACACACTTGTCAGTCTCAAGACAAGAGAAGTGGCTCAGATTCAGTCCCGGGCTACTTCTTCATATATAGTGAACGGGATTTCTGATGTGATAGGCCTTCAGTGATTCTATATCTATCTGCTCTCAAAACAGCAGGCTCTGAGAAATGCATTACTGGGAAACAACAGCTCTGGAATGAGCAAATTTCCGTGCTGTTTGACTGAAAAGCTCTGAAGAGAAGAAAAGCTCTTTGCTTGTTCAGACCTTCAAAGGACAAGCGCAGGAACAGAACTACCATGGGCTGGGCTTTTGTCCCTGTGCTGTGTGAGGATTCTGTGCAATGCCCAAGGATGCTGTCCCTGCTTCTGCCAGAATTTGTCTTCAGAATATTGATATAGTTTTTCCACAGCGTTGAGTGTATTTCAAATGAGGCAGTGATGGTTCTTAGTTACAGGTTTCTTTTTTACTGCAGGAACTTCAGTGCGATACAAAAGTCTTTACATTTTAAATCCATATGCACTTAGTAAAAAAATTGATGGTGACATTATCTGAACTCTTAAGTGATGCATATAGACACTCATCTTGCAAATATGAGCTATGCTTAAGCATAAGAATCAGCATATATATAGGACCAGGAATAGCCACTGAAAAGATGTCTTTTGCCTTCTTTAGGATTATTTTTCCTCTGTAAGGATCAATTTAGTATTTCGTGTTTAGCAGAATCTCATGCAACAGTTGCAAGGGGATGAAAAATACTGCAATATTAAGAATATTTCACCTTTATATTAAAGCAAGGCTAAAACCTGCAATCGCTTCTCTCCAATAATTAAAAAAAGAAGCAAGCATGTCCACACAGCTTAACCCTGTTTAGAAAGAGCTCCTGTTATTGCTGCTCTTATTTCTCCCTGACCATTTTGGTTTGTCTCAAGAGATGAGAAGGAACCTGTTAAGCTCACAGTGAATACACTCTGCTTCCAAATTCTCCAGCCAGAATAGTAAATTACCCATGCTCTAATTTATGTTATTAATACAAAAGATGAAGAATGACTATGGTTTTCATCCCTCTGGCATCTGGCATCCTTTCAGAAGGCTGATTAAAGCAGCATGTTAGACAATAAAATAAAAGATCCGAGTGGACTTACCTCTACTTTAAGGAGCGCACAGCCTTTCAAGAACTCTTGAATATTAGTGATGCAATCAGCTTCATTTTTAGGCTCTGGGCAATACTAAAGAAAGAAAATCCACTGAGATTGTTGCATTACCTTCCGTATAATCGCTATTCAGAAGGCCTGCATGAATATTGACATGTGCGTTTTATACTGAATTAGGGAAGCTTCCTCAGGGGGCGGGTGGGGGTGGCAGGCAAGCTGTCGAAGCAGGAAGAAAGAGCCACTGGAGGAAGTGATGCATAGATCGAAATGGTCGGCATCTTGTTTTGAATGTCAACATATGACAGTGCCCAAAGTGACAGTGGGAAATCGATGACCTTTAAGAACACGCTGCCCCCAACCATCACATATAAGCAAAAGATAAGGAGCTAGCAAAACTGATTGTTGCATAACAAATGAAGGTTCCTGTTGTACAGGGTGCAGAACCTGGGGTTTTTTTTGTGTGTGTGTCTGTGTTCTATTTCTTTCTTTTTTTTCAAAATTAAACAGCTTCTCTACAGTGTTGCCATTTCCTATCTCGTTGGAGTCCTTCCCCTTTTTTCTCCTGCAGTTACTTATCGCATTTTTGGACTGTCTGAATATATGCTTTGTAAAACTGAAAGGAGATACGTGGCTTAAAGTACCGACAGATTTGCAGGTCTTTGGACAGTTCAAAGTAGCATAGATGCAACGTTTATTATTTATTCCTAACCTAATCTGCTGCTCCAATATATTTCCTGACTAGCAAAGTATTTTACAGTAAGAGTTCTGAAAGACTGAATATATTTACAATTGTAATTAATGATATTTACATAAGTACAGACAAACTGCGTGTCCTTGTATTCAAACCCAAGGTATTTTGATCTCTGGCAGACCCGGTGTTTCCTGCTACTGCATGAACACACGTTAACTTGGCCAACTGTAACCTTTTGAGTTTCTTTTCTGGATGTAGAGACAAAAATCAAAGAACTAAACCTACAATCGTACTTTGCCCTCAACTAGATACAACTAGTAACTGACATGTAACAGCTTTATCTCTCCGATGCGCCTTGCTCATCTCACTTTCCAAGGAAAACCACACCTGGGAATGACCAGGGCGGTATTTTCCTGAGCCGTGCTCTGTTTCAGGGTAGCAAAACACATCTTAAAGCGTTACCTTTTCTGCAGATCCCGGAAGAAGCCGCTGAATGAGTTTACAAAGCACAGTTCCATCTTTCAGAGAAGTTTTCAGGAACTCCTCCGGATCATCGACTATTTTCTTAGGGGAATTTAAAACTCCTAACGAAATGAGCCACGTTACAATTTGTTCCTCCGGATTCATCGCGGGGAGTTGTGCTGCCAGCGCCGTTCTGTGCAGCAGCTTGCTGGAACCCACATCCGTGATTGCATCTTCCTGCCTCTGCTGCTGCTTGCACAGCTCAAGGGAGAAGCTGGTTTTTCTCGGCACAGAAACTCACAGAATCTTAAGAACCAAAAGTACTGTTAACTCTAAGAAACTCTGTTTTTCAAAAATAAAAGTTTCTAGCACTGTTAAAGAAAGACAGCAAAGCAGGCCTTCAAATACACATCTGCAAGACTATTGAAAACCAAAGTATTTGATGTGGATGGTTATTCCATCAAAAAGATCTTACCTAGTGGCTTCCTCCTTGTGGCAGATGGCATCTTGTAATATGTGAACTTGGTCTTAACTTGTGGCTATTGCCCAAAAAAGTCAATTTGTCTTTAATACTGTAAATTATGAGGTATTTACATTATTTAAATTGAACTTCACTCTAAAGATGATTGGGAGGAACATCACACTACCTTTAAACACTTTTCAACTTTATGCGGCAAACCTAATTATCAAAATTACCTCCTATGATAGTTTTCTGCTTTCAAGATCTGATTTTTGAAAATGATCATGTATTTAACATAGAAGGAATTACTTTTTCAATATACAAGAAGTGCACATATAATCAAAACTGGATTTTTGGAAGACAATAAACTCTGAAAACAAACATCCTGGATGACTTTGAAAAGTTCATAAATTTACATCGGCCAAAGCCAAGAAGGAAACTTTCCACCTACTTGCCCTACTAAAATGTCCCTTTCCACCAGCTCTTCAGGATCTGTTGTATGAAGACAGAGTAGTGTCTGTTTTTCACCCTGCTCTGGGACAGTATTAAGCATCACTATTAGTCACATTAATTTAGAAGAGTCCAGTCATCTTGCAATTTTCTTATCCTAATTGTCCTCTCACCAGAACAGACGGAAAACAAAGCAATTTTCTCAGTTCGCGATGCCAAGAAGTGAACTAGAGCATCACCGACTGAAGCAATAGGAACAAATTACCCTAGAGATCAGAATTTCTCAGCAACAATATTCTGAGCCAATTCCTAACCCTGGTGCTTGAAGCAACTGTTTTCAAGGCATCAGTGCTCTCACCCTGCTTAGGCCAGGAATTTGAAGGGTAGAGAGAAACAGAACAGCAGGATAAATTACATACAACAAATACACACGGGTTTGCGTCTGCACTTTCCAGGTCTTATGACTGGTAAGTGGGGCCTATGCAAGGATCATTTTTAACAGACACCCAGCGAGAAGCCAGAATTGTCCTTTTAGGGTTAGACAGACTTTTGACCTTTACAAGGACATGGGGATGAGTTCCAGTTCTCTGTTGTGTGGAAGCCCCGGTAATAGCGAGCTGCAGCCAGCATCAACAGGCAAGCCGGCTGAAGCTAAATCACAAAACTCATTGCCATCTGGTGAAGTACATCCACAACTATCCATATGTGTGCAAAACATTGCAAATTTATGACTAATTACAAGAACTTCTGTGTTTTTTTTTTCTTTTTCCAGTTCTCATGAGCACTAGTTTGTATAAGTGAGTACTTGCGGTCTCCACTTCCATAGCTTGCTTTTTCTTTTTCCGAATTTGTAGCAGGTAAGAAAACTGTTAATGTTCTTTCATCTACTGGGGATGAGCATTTATTTTAGAGGACATGCACTTCAGTCATCGAACCAGAACATACCAGTTTCTGATGTAAAGAGCAAGAGAAATATTTCAATGCAGGTAAAATTACACACCTCCTTCATTAAACTCAAGTGTTACAAACCTGAACACAATGGACCACTTCACCCACTCCCTCCTCTAAAGCAAACTTCGTTTTGTGTAGAAAGGCAGGTTTAGTTTCATGACTGTTTCACACGCAGCTGTGAAACACGTAGATGTTACTGGTTGCAACTACAATTAAATGAAAACTTTTCCCCCATCTTGAACCACATCTTGGAAGACTGGAGACATACGCATATTCAGAAAGCCCCAAAATTTAAGGTAGTTCTGATTAGCCACCTCAAAGCCAGCCTTACATCTTTCAGAAAGGACCCATGAATGTTCCAGCTCATTCACCCACCCAACACTAAAATTAGTTGTGGCAAACCCAGGCTATGAAGGTACAGCCACCATGAGAGGAACCGCTTCTGCTCTGGTCTTTGGCACAGACTTCAACTTTGGTTATTTGTTGACAGGGACAAATCAAATGAATTGTCGACCATCTCTTGCAGAGTCAAACTCCACCCCCAATTACAAATACACTTACTTTATTTGCAGCTTGATTTACACCGGTGATGACTGTATACTTAAAATCATTTAAAGGGAGGTGGCAGGTGGTCTATACCAAATAATCAAAGGATTGAGGGCACAACCATCACTAACAGCATGGTAACATGAGCAAGTTAAGAATAATACCCAGGATGTTCAGAAAACATTCTGGAGTGATTCTCCTCGCCTTTATGTAACTTTTTTTTCAGCAGAGGGAAAACAGCCATTACAAAGGACAACACTGCAATATTTTTCTGCTGCAGAATCTACTGATGCCTTTAACTAGTGACTTCAACAATAAAGTCTGAGTCAGCGCATGAGCTAATTTACATTGGTAAATTCTCATTATTTAGCATTTTAGGCCAGTAATTTTTTCCATGTGTTAGCTCACATGTTGGCATTAGATTTTAGTTAGGACTATCTGTTTTATCCTAAAGAGCAGCACCCATGCTGTAAGCTACTGCTGAAGGAATCTCTTAATATTACAGCACATTATTCTTTCTTGCAAAAGACACACCGAGACCACTCTGTAACAATAAACCTCCATCAATATGTAACACTAGCAATCTTTTCTACCCTGTAAGTGTTGCTGAGCAACAGATATTTTATTTTAGTTAAAGAAAACCCAACACCCATAATGCTTTTGTTCAACAGTAAGTTTATTAGCCCTGCGCAATACTGCAATTCGACCCATGTGCTACATACAGGCAGATTTACTCCTAGAATCTGCAGTCCGTAACTGAAGTTTAAAGTGGTATTGTTATCCCGAACCCCAAAGGCAGTTTTAAATCCCTAGATTAGGTATGCAGCTTTTTCTTCTTTAGCCACTCATCATAAAGGAGTTGCTTAAATGAGATCAGTTTGCCTACCATGGAAGAAGTCAATATAAACTTTATCAGCCATGACTGTTCAGGTATTTCATTCAGTCTGAAGTTTTATTTTCTGTATTAAATACTGGTGCCTGAGGATTCCTCTCTCATACATTGGTGCATCAATATTTATGTAAGATAAAAATGCATCAAAACCAAGAGATGCAACACTGTCTGGAGTTTTCCAAGAAGCCAGTACATACAACAACACTGATTATTCTGGGGATTTATCACTAGTATCATCTCAGTATCTCAGCATTTCCTCTCATCCAGAAGGCCTGGACAATTATAAAGCTGTTAATGCAAGAATACAGTAAAACTTTTCATGTTTTCTTGGTGAAGAAGAATTTGTAACAATTTAGTCCTCTGTATTTTAGAGGATTAAAACTTACTTTTATATCACTTCCTCTTTTTTTCAGAAAGTACCCCATGTAAAGGGCAACCTGGAGTATTTTTCTGCTGCAGAATCTACTGATGCATGTATACTGACTTATAAAAGGGCTACTCTTGACTCTTGGAAGATATCAGCTGTGGCAGACAGCAACTGACTTCCACCTGAGAGTTCTTTCTATATCCAAGAGATTAGTAGCGCTACTTTCAAAGGTAATTCCTGAATGATAACACAAGCCTCTAAAACAAATACTGGGTTAACACCCCACTCAAAAGCCAAGCTTTAACAGCTCCACTTTGTTATCCTTTGATTTTGCAATGCATATCCACTGCTTCACTGCTGCCTTCTAGTCACCAGAACTGAAAAAAAAGAAATTCAAGTTAGTACACTCTCAGAAACCAAGAGATGGACAAAAAAGCTAAATCATCTTCGAGCTGATTTTTGTACACACTATGTATACATTTGATTATATTCAATTTGTCCCAACAGTATGAAAATATATCAATAGCTAAGTAAAATAACCAAAATTATTTGAGGACTACTTGTATTAGTGTCCACTTCTTGTACAACGCTGTCTGCAGAGCAAGCACTAAGTAAAGCCTCTAATTCCTTTGCAAATCCTGTTTTAAGCTCTTGTCTACCAAAAAATCCTGGTAGCTCTTGACGATCTCAGGATGGTACTAAGGAGTCCTGTAATAAACCGGTATACACAGTGGTGCTAATCTCTAAATAATGGTATGCTATAGATTATATAAAAGTTGTGATCCAGAGAAGGTGTACAGCTTGCTGAATTAGTACAACTACATCCGTATTTTTTACAAAGTTAGTACTAACTTTCCTGCCATGGAATCAGTTAAATTCTATTTACTGCTCCCTAACTAACGTTGTCACCATGCCCATTAAGTAATTTGGAAATGTTTATGAGCTGCAGAACAGGCAGAGAAAGTGTGCTTTCATCTTTCTTAATTGCAACATGGCCCACTACCACCAAGTGATAAACCATAGCTAGTAAACCGAGAAAAAAAGCACTCAATTTTTGCAAAAGAGAAAAACTTTTTCACTTGCTTCAAGTAATTAATTAACCTTTGGCATCCCAGCTAATACAGAGAATTGAAGCTAACATGGCACATGAATATAAAAAAGTTGGTAACACTTTGATACAACCTATGTGATGATCTAGCAAACCTTTTAAGATCACTTAGGATGCTGCACATTAAAGACAGTATTCCACCACTTTACTAGAGGATTCACCACCTGGATCAGCTTAAAACTGTAAACTTAAAAACTGATTCCTGCTAGTTTTTTGCAGGTTGGTGGGGGAGCAAGAGCGAGCTTACATTTAGACTTATTTCCCTAATGCACCTGGTACCGTACTACTGAGATTAGTGATTTTTGACTGGAAAGTGATTTTTGACTGAAAAAATGTTAGGCTTTTTAACCTTTAAAAAGATACCCAGAGTTGAAACGATGTCCTTTCCAGTCGGACTTGTGATTTAAATATTTTAACAGTTATGCTTAAGAAAAATGTGAAGATAAGGAAAGTACCACTTTTTTTTTTGTTGGCTGAAATTTTATGAAGTCACAGAAAAATACAAAGTTGGTCATGTAGCAGCTTTTATTTAACTATATGCTTCACCTCAGAACAGAAAATAGCCATGATGTTTTTATATCTGATGTGGCATATAATCCAATAGTCTGAAATAAAAGCCTATTTTTTCTTATCAAAATAATAGTATCAATTTATCAGGAGTGTTTACAAAATACTACTGGTATGTTCTGACAAAATCATTGCACAGATACTTAGTTGATGTTGCTGTGACTCGAAAGAGAACAAACTGTAAACCAGCTGAGATTACAAACGTCACGCAGTATGCAACAGAACCCATCCTTCACACAAAATGTAACCCCACTGAAATCCGTGACTGGCAGATGAGCAACACTGTACCAGCTACAGCTTTTTCTTGTTACCATTTCAAAGTCGGTTTCCAAAAGCAGTATTTGAAGTTAAGAGCAAAACATAGTTCTTCCATTTACTTTGAAAACTAATTCAAAAAATACATTAAAAGTACACGCACTTCTTACATAAATACTCTCCTTGGGGAGGAGTTTGTCCTTATCCTTCACTCTATACTAGATTTTACAGATTTTGCTCTTTTTCTTTAGTAACAATTATTTAGCAGAAAAGTTTTCTGAAAAGCCGTATTGGCATGACAGCCACTACCACTTCTGCTGCTGAGTTATGAAAAAAATAGCACTCCTGCACATAAAGTCTGAAGACAGTTGCTCCTACATCTACTTGAAAAATAAGTTCAATAGGGCAGGCTTCAAAATCATGAAATGCAGCTGACCTACAAAGTTTTAAACCATTCTGGAGATGCCTATGCAATTTGACTTAAGGACTTCTGCAAGATTAATTCCTTATTAAAGATTATATTCAATATAATAATTAGATTGCGCATTCTGCACATTTAGCAAGACCGATTAAATGTCTGTACTAATGTTTATTATTCCAATTCACTTTTTTTATGGTCTGGTCTCACGAAGGTTCTTCTTCCTCATGAGGGTGGTGAGGCACTGGAACAGGCTGCCCAGAGAAGCTGTGGATGCCCCATCTCTGGAAGTGTCCAAGGCCAGGCTAGACGGGACTTTGAACAACCTTCTCGGGTGGAAGGTGTCCCTGCCCATGGCAGGAGTTGGAACTAAATGATCTTTTAAGATGCCTTTCAACCCAAACCATTCTATAATTCTAGGACTCCTAGACAAAGTACTCTCTGCAGCACACTTTAAGGTACATTTGTAATCCTATGTTATGTTCAGCAATACCCAAATTTGACCAATTTCTGCAGATAAGTGATCTCTCGCTGTCATTCCTAACTTCATAGGCTTAAAAAGCCTACTGAAACCTATGCCTCCAGAATTTAAACAGGAAACTGAAAATATAATTCAGCCACCAAGAATGTTCCTTCAAATCCATAAGCACAGAACCACCAGAAAACTTCCTTCCAGCTATTACAGTAATATCATGTTTACCTTATGTATTGGTAGAGGCACCACTCAGGTCTGCCATCAGCACAGATGAACCAGCATTATTTCAGCAGTATCTTCTAGAAGTTATCCCCCTGCAATCAAGAAAAGATAAAACAAATTGAGGAAAGTGTATTTTACAGCATAAGTCAACCTACAGTGCTTCCCCCCATTTCAACAGTCACAAGCTTGGGTTTGCAGATTATTCTCTTGCAAGTTTACTATGTCTCAAGTGGAAGATTCACTGGCTTGGAATGGACTGGAATGGCTTAGTGACAGGTTGCATGGCTTATGGATTCTCACTTCTGTTCAATGGTGCACTGCCATGTTAAATCCATAAGTTGAACGACAAAATTTACTGAGGACTAAACAGTAGTACAAAGCTTTTGGGTTTGTGCTTTTTTGTTTTTAGTTGGAGGTCTTCGCATCTACTATATTCAAGAGCATCTTTTGAACTTCATGGCTTTACCTGAGTCATAACAACTTGCTACAGGTTCTGCCACAGGTACTAGATATCCCTGTAATGCAGTGTCAAAACTAAAGTCAGGCATCCAACTAAACAAGTTTGCAATGGCTTGCTTCAAAATCCCAATAGCCGAGTGGATACTCGTCAATCTAAACCAATTCCTGGTTTCACGAGGCTTTAATTTTCTTTAATACAGCATATGCAGCCTCTTTAAGCACCTTCACTGGAAGATACTGGGCACAAAATACCCCCTCCCAACCCTACTTGGCAATATTCTGTCTACAGTGAGCTGCATCATGTCTTTAGTTTCAGAATTGGTGCCATAAATACTTTTTTCAAGAAGAAATGTTGAATTTGGAGAACTTCTAATGTATTGAAGTATTTCTTTTCCTTTTTTTATCTAAAGAGCACTTCCATTGCCATAATGTGCAGCTTGTCTTACTGTACTAGAGGAAGCTAACTTGATTCAATTTTTGACTTAGACTGAAAAACTAGTTTGCTTTGCTTACCATCTTTGCTGTTTCAGAGGCATTTGATGCTTTAAATCAGCTGTGGAATGCTGAAAGATTCACTTGTTTTTATGAAGCCATAAGCCTTTGAGAAGTTGGAGAGAAAGACTTCTTTGCTTATCTTATTTTCTCCTTTGGAATCAAAGATGTTCCTTTAAAAGTGAAACACTACAGAGTTGCAAAAATTTGAAACAGTATGAGTAAGCATCGTTTTGCAGCTTCTTTGATGGAATTGGTCACTTTTTTTTATTTTTTTTTTTTTTTACAGTATTTTGTAGCTGACTTACATGTACATGATTTGGAGGGGAGATCTTTTCAAACTCCCCATGAAACAGTAGGAAGGCAGAAAATAGTATTATCCACTTGTTTTTCAGGTTAAGTGAATGATATCCTGTATTTTTCTTTACACAAGGATCTGAAGGCATTTTGTACCAGGAACACTGACTTCAAATTCTAGGCAAAACTGCCCTTTGTGCGGAATATCCCCACCACCCTCCAAATCACAAGTAATACTTTAAGAATGAGATGCTGAACATGTAGAACAATCCATCTCCATGTCAGATGGTTGGATGTTGTGTGGAAGATCTTAAGAACTGCTTGTTCCATTCATGAGGAAAATCAGATGGGAAGTGTGGCATTTCAGGGAAACTTTACTTTGAAAATTACAACACTAGTACACAGCTCAGGTTTCATACATTTAACATCTGCTTTTTGAAAGAAATGTTAACAATTTTGAAATGAAATTAAACATTGGTTTAACTTTTCCTCACAAAAGCATGAAAGTCATGGAGGGGAAAACTTAACAGGCAACAATAGAAAAAGGTAAAAACAACTTTTTCTTTTAGTAGTCCTCTGGTAGTAAAGATAAAACAACTTCCACTTTTCGTTGTTTTGAGAAGTAATGTATCTTGGTCCAAAAGTTTAAGAGTGTTTTTAATATCTGCTTCTGCCTCCACCTCTATCGGATCTGCTTCCACCACGGCCACCACCTCTGGGTGCTCCGCGGCTCGAACTACTGTAAGAATCACGAGGAGGTGGATAGCCCCTTTCCATGGATGGGGGAAGACCCCTGTCTTGTCTTCCAACACGGTCACGGCCACTTGAGTAGACATCACTTCTGCTGCTTGAGTAACTTTCTCGGCTTCCATATCCATCTCGTGTGCTGCCGTAATCATCATATCGACTGCTTCCACCATAAGATGGCGGGGGCCCTCGTGCAGGTGGAGCACTACGTGAGTTACCTGCAGGGTCAACGGTCAGGTAATATGGCAACACCACAAGTTATATATAACAATTTCAATCTGAACTTACAGAACTGCTGTATTAAATGTTTACTGCTACTCTTTTGCATGTATTGAGATGTTCTTAATATTATCTGCCATGTTAATGGTATTTAAAGTGGGGATTGCGTATCAGGCAGTGAGTGGATTTAAAGCCTCTGAAGGAATGATGACGGTGTTTATTCAGGCAGGCTCTTTAATGGGTATTCCAGAACAGGTTGTTATTTTAGAGAAGAAACTCAGCCATATTTTCCAGAGATAGTTGCAATTTTGAACTGTAGACTTTGCTTCTTTAGCTTATAGTTTACTTTAAAAGATGCTCAAATGATAACCAACACCTGCACTTTCACTGTAAGGGGGAAAAAAAAAGTGTGCCACTTCCCCCTAAAGCACAAGCAACCCAGTAAAACCCAGGTTTTATGAAACCTGTTAACAAATTACTACATGATTCTTACCATAACTCTCATATGAATCTCTGTAAGAGCCTCCACTTGGATGATCTGAGTAGTCTCTGTCACGTCCACCACCGTATCCATCACGATCACTATAGGAGGAAAGACTACTAAGACTTAGTACAAATCAGTGGGACCACAGCAAGACTAAAATCACAGGGAGAAAAATCAAACAGTAGGTACCTATATCCCCTAGAGGGGTATTCGTCACGTGAACTAGAATGACCATAATCACGATACGCGTAGTCTCGTGGAGGCGGCGCATAGTCCCGCGTATCCCTGGAACTAGGATAATCTCTGCTTGAATAACTACGAAGAACAAGAATGGGGATGTTAGCTGCATGTCATACCTTGAAAGGTAAAGGATCAAAATCCTTCTTTGAACAACAACAATAAAAAAGGCCAAACTAAATTAGTAAAACAATTTACCCATCTTTAGTGCTGTAGCCATCATCTCTTGGAGACATGTAGACATCTCTTCGCGATGGCATTGGTTCTCTGCGCGGGGGACCGCCATAACTGTCTCTTCCACGTGACACAGGAGCTTAAGAGAAATAGTCCAGATTTTAAAAATTAATCAGCATTTAGCCACGCAGAAGACTCCTCAAGGCCGGTTAAACGTTAGCAGACTCTTTATAGCAATTAAAACATCTTCCTGTAGCCTAAATTTGTAGTATTTCATATTTCTGCTTGTAAAGTTTTAAAGCAGCATTAGAAGGAACATACTCATCACATCACACCAATTTGTTCCAATCAGCTATGGAATCATATTGGTATGAATCGATAGATTAGAAAAACAAAATACTATCCCACAGCCGCTTTAAAGTTAGAACAAATGACTGGAAACAGTTCCTCAAGAAAAACTAAGGTACTACAGCTGACTAAACAACAAAATAAATCAGGAAGTTCTTACCTCTTCCTCCCATGCTACTGCTACGCACTGGTCCTGAAGGTGCAGACCTTTTAGGTGGAGGACCTCCACTTCGTGGAGGTGGACCTCTCTTCATGGGAAGTGGCCCTCGAGAAGACCCTACAAGCATATGCCATAAACCAATTTGTTATTTCTGTGATATTCACCTGCATGCCCCTCAAGTCTGAACTACAATAACCTAGGCACTATTATTACCACTGCCATCAACAGTAGATCTCTAAAATTAGACCTCAAAACCTTCTCTTGTGTTTTGCTCATTACTATAGATGCTACTGGCAGAAATGAGAGCACACCAAGCTAACCCTTCCGTAGCCTAAATTCCTGTCAATAATTGTCTTTTAGAACTTACTATCCAAAAGCCACAGGGTGTGCCAAGGGAGAAAGACAGCTGATATGTGCAATCAATCACAGTTCAAATGCTCAAAAAGTTACTGTCCTCAGAAGAGCCACCTGGGAAGATGCACAAGAGAAGATCCTACATAGAGAGGGAACAGAGGCACTAAAGAGTCTGTAGAACCTACTACATAGACTCTTCAAGACAGGAGTTTTCACTACCTCCAGGGTTGTTTTTCCTCATTACAGCTTTTACTGTTATACCTCAGGTGCTGCTTGCTTTTTAAGCGACAGTTTGTTTCAATACTGAGAAGTCTCTGAATAAACAGCTGTATCTAAAGTTAAAGGATACCCAGTATCAAGTAATGTACTATCCTTCTACTTCAGAAAGCTTCAACTCATCGCACTGCTAGTTATTAACAACAAACATGGCCTAGCTTCCTTAATTCCCATTATGATCTGGAAGGATCAGTCCTAGGATTTAGTAAGTTTAGACTTCTTGCCAGTAAGAATGAAAGGCAGTTCCCTTTCCCTGGTGGAAGAGAATCGCTTTTTCACCTTGAATACCAGAAAGCTTCCTTTCTCACGTGCAGGGCAGGAGTTTTGTTTTTCTTTCATAACCAAAAGTCAAGTGGAGTGTTAGTTGTAGAAGGGAATCTTCATATTTGAAAGCCTTTTCTTAAGGTGTACTTGCCTAATCAAAAATTTGACTAAACTGCTGAGATCATATTTCATCATTTTAATAACGAACAAGGAGTGCACTATTCATCTGTTTTGACTTTTTTTTTTCCAGTAGGATTTATTGTCATCTTCCAATGGGATTTTCTTGTATGTTGTCCAAGTATATAATGAGAGGTAAATACATACCCAAGTGACTCCCTCTTGAAGGTGGTCCTCTCGCGCCACTTCCGCCTCTTCCACCTCTAAGGCCCCTGGGAGGACCCCTGCTTCGTGGAGGGGGTGGCGGCCCACGCCTACCACCACTTTCAAAGGATGGCTTGGTTGCTTGTTCCACTTTAATTGCCTTCCCATCTAATGACTAAAGAAGAAGCTGCTTTACTTACTGCTCAGTCATGTTTGTATTTCTTAAATTAAGCCCCTCTTGCTTCACTATTATGGGGCTTCCTTTTTATAAAGTTAGAGCAACTCTAGAACTGATTTCAGTCTTCAGTATTAGTCCCCATGTACTCAGCAGCACGTTGGGCCTAATTTCTATAGTACTTCATTCTTGTGGTATTGATGAAAAAAAAATACAGAGCAGCATCAGAAATGACTTTCAGTGAAAACACAAGTGTCCAATGATTACGGCAGCCCCATGTCATTTATTCTGTAAATGAAACATGATTTATGATCTCCAATTTACTTTCAATTGCCACGGACTTTTGTACCAAACTAGGACTGCACCAGTTGTTACAGGATTAAGCTGAAGACATCTTAGCTTCAGTTGGGGTTTCTGGCAATGGGGAGGCCGTTTAGTACATTTTCTTCATGTTCTGATAAACTGGTGATCACTGAAGTATTTAAGTAATTTGAGCATCTACAAAGCAGACTGAGTATGATAATTCACCCTTCTTTTCTACTGTTTCAAGCTGGGTTTTCGAAAAGGTGACTGTCACAATTAACACTATCACTTGCTTTTCCAGAGTGGAGGCGCTTTGTGGTTTTGAGGTGTGGAAGCTTTTTCTGGAATACAGACCTGTGGTAACTCTGCAGCCAACTACTATACCTCCAACATCAGCAGATGGTTAAGACATATTGGTTAACTCAATCTAATTGATCAAATTTCTGTACAATCTTTTGGACACCACACATTGGTAATTATAGCAGAGCCAAGATTGCAAGCTCTACTGAAGTAAGGTTACAGCACACCTACCCTGGCAAACATAGTTTATTTGCCTTTTTTAGCAGTTAAATATTAACTCTGCTATGACAGTTAATAAAGTATACATGTAGGAAGTGTTTATTGCACTTTGCTGTGATAAATGAACAAGAACATGACTGCTAGTAATGTCTTACTCTGAAATGCTGATAGTTTTTTACCGAAGTACTGAATATTTTTTGTTCTCCAATGAAATGTAGCTCTGAAATAAGCCATTTTAGTATCTCATGTATTCTGCCACCATATGTAGTTGTAGCTACTGTTTGAAAAACCTATATGCATATCTAGGTCCAACTTGATCCACTGTGAGATAAAATAATAGTAAAATCATACTGGTCTTGGCTTTGACTTAAAAGATTTTACTTATGGAAGGCTCCTCAAAAAGCCTTTTGGCATGACAAGCCGAAACATTCCAGGAATGAGCATTAATACCTCTAATCACTGGAACTTCTGTGTTCATATCATGTAATTTTGCCATCATCATTCACCTGTTTCAGTCATCCTTCTCAAAATGGGAAGAGTGGGGGGCTTGAAGCCTTAAGCTTTGCCACCACAACCACTGCTGTCCTCAACTCCACAGCAGATTCCTGACAGCTTATTTCAAGCTTGGAAACCAACCACCATCCCCTTCTGCTAGCATCAGTTATGAAAACCTGGATGCTAGGTTCAAGGTCCTTCCTTTTTTTATGTAGAAGGTACAGTTTTCCTTATAATTTCTCCTCCTGTTTCCTTCTGCCTTGTGCTTATGCATCTTACTTAGGCAAAATACAGGTTTCTTTTGAAATTGCTTTATGTAAGCAGCATTAAAAAGCTGTGCCTAAGTTCCAAAAAGACCTTTCATTAGGTCAAATAACATTTTGTTTGTTTTTGCTAACCAGGAGAAGGTATTTGTCAAGGTTTGTCCTGTTTTGAAGCAGAAGGGACAACTTCATTTTGTTGGTTCTTACGTGAAGGAATAAAGGTCTCACCTCACTGAACAGATAAAACTCAGACAAGCCATCTCGGAATACAGAATATTTTTCAATGAGCCCAAAACACCTGCTGTCGACACAAACCTAGGTTGGTGTTTATAACCTTGATTCAGAGTGTTACAGTAGCATTTTCAGTATAATATAGGCACCATAAAGTAGTCACCTTGGTGCTAAAATACAGGAAAGCCATTTAAGATGAAGAGTCATTTAAGGATAATAATAAATTGGTAATCAAACTCCTGTAAGTGGAATGAGCTTTGTAAGGTGAGCCAGGGAACCTTAAACAGAATTAGAGAACTGTCCAGTGAACTGTTTCATGTTCCAACAGAAAAGATTAATGAAATTTGAAGTTTTAGAAGTGGGACAGAAATCAAGTATTCCAAAGAAACTATTACAGAAACTACATGAAAGTGCAACCTAAGATCACGCAGGGCTCTCCTCTCCAATGGATCATTTTCTGTTGATGTTGCAGTGACCACCATTTCTGCATGTTCCTTGAAGGCGACATCAAGTAGGCTCCCTTTCACCAAATATATTCAAGAACTCAAGATGATTTCTTATTCAGCTGCTCTTCTACATGTTGCATTGCTTCTTCATCAAAAGAACTGGGACCGTTTTCTGTTCATTAGCAGAAGAACCTTCTGCAGTGCTGAGTACAGTTTAGACTGTTTGGATTTTCAGTATTTGCTTCCAGCCTCTTAACACAGTCCAGCTGGTTTGGCAGGTCTACACTGGAATTAAGATCTCTGGCTTGTCACAGATGTTTCCTCTAAGGCTGTATTCTCTCTTTAGTTATTCATTTTTTCTTCAGGAGTTGAAATCAAGAGATCATGAGAACAGCACAGAATACTGCATAAAATGTCCGCTACGGACCTGGAGTACTCACACTTGTATCCAGATAAGCACATATATTTAATGATAACATTATGTAGACTTGACAACCACGGAATTATGGTTCTTCTTGAAGAGGGTTAATCATTTGGGATGATAAAGTATTTCTAACATGTCTTCTGTGCTGCTCAGACATGCTAACATTGATCCAATTTTGCAGAGAAAGTAATTTTAATGAGAAATCTCCATCCCCACTCCAAAACCATTATCTCCTGACCTCTTTCTGCAGGACTGAAATTAATCTTCAACAAGCATGCTTAGTCTAGCCTATGCTTGTCTCATTTTACAATGAAATATAATTAACTCCCTTCATTCCCCCCACCCAGAAAGGAGCAGAACATTGGACATACGTTTTTCATGAATATTTGCATAGCAAAAAATCAAATCCACATTTATTCTCACAGGATCTATCCAAGTCAGCCTCTTCGACTGGCTGCAACTTTGAATTCCTTTGGAATGACGTAATGTGCAAACACACTGGAGATGCAGAACTCTTCCGACGGCCAGACAGGTCAACTAATTCCTTACAGACTGCCTGGACTATTGTCTGCACAGTGCTTCTGCTGCTTCTCAAGTGCCTGAAATTCTCATGAACACTCCAATCCATCATTTCCAAATGGACAAAAAAACTCCAAGTTCTCATTTATTACAATGATCTCTTCCCACAGCATGCCTTCGACATCACTCCTCAGATCTAGAACGCAGGGTCTTTGAGGTACAAGCAGTACTTATTGTTCAGAAGGCTTTCTGAAGATGACGATAAGAGACTACCTCATGAACATCTTCCACATCTTTCATATCCATGGTTGAACCATGCTACACCAGTACAGAACTGGAACCATACACAGCAGCACCTAAAGGTTCGTTAAAAAAGTCTTTCTAGACAAATCCCAAGCGAGGATGTTATTTTCATCTACTATTTGCAGATGAAGGCACTCTTAGATTTGTAGAGTTGAAGACGGAAACCATGAGAATGATGATCCACAAGGCAGTAGTTTCCAAGATTTCTTGACAATGATGGAGATGGTGCATTCCAGAACATGCAGACATTACCTCAGCCACAAACATTCAATCTCATTTAGCTACTTTACTAAGCATTACTTTCCTTAATGTTTCCAACGTGACCAAACACATGCCACAACCTTCAAGATTTAGAACAGCTGGAGATTATTTTCAGAGGTATTTTCATTTTAAAGCTGCACTCCACAAACACTTAGGATTACTGTCTGAACTCCTTCAGTCTGACAAGTAGTTGTTGGTGCTTGACATTACCTTATGGGAGGGTTCAGTGTAATGACTACTTCAGAGGATATCAGTGTTCAAGAACTGCAGTAAACAAGTCTTCAAAACTGTAGCAAACTACACAATGAAGAAACAAATTCAATAAAAGGAGCATCTTTAAGGATGTTTAGGGTGGTACAGAAAGGACATTATCTGACTTATCACTCTCTGCCTTGACAGAAATGACTAACCTGTTTAAAAAGCAAGCAACGCTCCAAAGAAATCAAAGCTAATTGTCATGAGGTTGTCCTAAAGCAGCCAGACACTAAGTACACAGCAGAAAGCCTGCTGTAACACAAAGCAAGGAAATTCTACTATTTGTGTTCACCGTCAACACTACAGCAAGCTCATTTTCTTATTCCTGAAGTGCAAATATTCATTATGCTACACTTACTGACTGCAACGACTGACATTTCTCTTTCACTTCAATGTCTTACGCTAACAAGACTAACAACTGTGTGAAATGTATCTCAGAGACACTGCACAGAAAAAGGCCAGTGCATGACCTTAATACAACTGTCCAGATTATGCATGAAAAAACAAGAGTCAGAAATGGAAGTTAAATGAGAAGCCAACTTTCACTGCCTAATGAGACAGCACCTCTGTTGAAGCAGCTCTTGACCATTAAGTTGCAAACTTGGCATCTAGCTTTTCAAACACATGCTGCAACAGACACAGATCACAAGATCCTAGAGTTTCTTCACAAACTATCCTGATCTGTCTCAGAATTTTTGCTCCAAATTCTCATGTTTTCTTTTTAAAGACAAAACATATGCATGAAATACGTACTTCTTTAAGCCACGTAGTTACATTGTATGGTGCAAACAAGCAAATTCATACATGCTAAATAGACTGATGATAGAACTCACAAACGTATCTACTGATTACCAGATAATGTATCAATGCCATCAACACTCCAGCACAGCAGGGAAGTCACATTAAACCCATGTTAAGGGAAGCACTGTTTTCAGTTAAGTCACTTCCCTAAAGTGTAATTGACACAGTACAGCATTCAAATATAATAAAACAAAAACATAATACCGGACATGCAAGAATGAAGAGCTGACTACTAGCCCTCCATCACCAATTAAAAAACAAAAGTGTAACTGACTGACAGCCAGACTTCACTTTTTACTGTCAAATCCAGAATCAGGAGAAAGTAACTCCAGCTTTGTGGAAACAAAGATGTTTTGCCAAATTTAAAGTTATGACTTGTCTCCAGGATCTTCTAACTCTTTGTCCTTCCAACTTTTATTACTAGGCAATTTACCCCAACGATAAGTATTGCTGGTCAGTAACAATGGTGACATGTAATTGGTCTTAATTCCTACCTTTCCATTCATATCTCTGGCAGCATCTTGTGCATCTGCTGGACTCTCAAATGTGACAAACGCAAATCCTCTGGACTTGTTGGTTTCACGATCTTTCATCAAAAGAACTGCAGAGATAAAGCTGTGTAAGCTTTTCCTATAATCAGGCAGCAACACTTTACCTTTATATAACCTTTTAAGCTCAGAACTTCTTAGAGGACATGAAAGCACCATCATTTCAGATGATCAATGCTAAAAAAGTCATCATAGCTATGTTGTTGCATTTTATTTTTTTACTGTCTTTAAATAGCAAGGTTTTTCTTTTTACCTTCCACAATGCGTCCATATTTGCCGAATACAGCCTCAAGGGCTTTTTCATTAGTCTCTGTGTTCAGGCCCCCAATGAAGAGTTTCCCAGGACGATCTGCTTCAACCATTTTGATTCTGCAAATGACCTATTAAAAGCAAAAGGTTGTTATTAACAAAACATTAGACTGCCACTGTGACTTCCATAGCACCTCACGGAATACAAGTAACTTCCTCACTTAAAAGCACAAGCAAATTTTCTTGAGCAAGATGTCAATTAGGAGATGTGAGGTATAAAGCAGGTAAGAAAATAATATTTTTAGACTGAAGCAACTAATAGTATTACCTTCAGTTACTTCTTCATATTACATAGTCTACTTCAAAGAGATTAACTAAGAAGTAGAACAAAGCACTGATGAGAACTCTCTTAAGATCAAGTAGTATTGCTGAATGTGATAAAATGTCCATGTTTACTATCTTTTTGCCTTCAACGGTAATCCTAGCACTCCCTCCCTCTAAATCCTGCCATAGAAGTTTCTGTAAATTTATTTAATATGTTAAAGCAGTACCAAAACATTAATTTAACGACAGCTTGAGCCAATATTCTGAATTATGATAATTTTTAGAAGTATTTAAAATACATTGACACTACGCCAAACTTCTGGCCTACACGTGAGCCTGAACGGATACCAGAGCATCACTGCAGGTGTGCACATCAAGGCCACGGCTAAGGCAGGGGATATTGGGGGACTGAAAAAAAGAATAAAATAAGGCCAAAGACAAAGCAAAACCTTAAGGTGCCCGGCGAAACGCCTGGCGCCTGTGGCCAAGCACACTGCCCGCATGTCTCCAGCGCAATGGCGGGAAAGCCGCAGCGGGGTGCACGGAGGGCCCGGCGCAGCCCCGCACGGTGCGCAGAGACAAAGCCGCCCCAGGGAAGCGGGAGGCCGGCGGGGCCGGGCCGCCCAAGAGCCCGTGGCGCGACCGCCTCCCAACCCCCATTCCCGCCGCCAAGGCGCGTTCCGGAACGGAGGGGGGGGGGCGTCAGACCCTCCGCGGTCTCCAAGCACCTCCACAAAATGGCGGACACCTTTAGCAGGGGCTTTTCTCCCTCCCGGCGCCAAACGACCTCCGCGACGCTAACCCGACCGCGTACCTCAATCCCGTTTTAAACTCTCTCCCCGGCGTGGCCGCCGCCCTCCCTTCGTCCTCTTCGGGGATGCGGAGACCCGCGCGGCGGGACCTCCAACAGAATCCCCGCACCTAAAATGGCGGCCACCGCGCCTCACGCGTTTGGGACCCCCCCTCACCCCGCCATAGCCGCACTGCTCGCACCACCCGACGCAGGACCAGGCGGCCGGGGCGGCAGGCCTGGCTCCGCCGCGCCTCACCCGGGGCCCGCAGCGGCGAGCGTGCAGCACACAGCTCCCTCACCTACGGACCGGACCTTTCGCCGCGGCCCCCACCTGCCGCGGCCCGCAATCGCCCCACAGAGCCCCGCCTGCGTCCCCCAGAGCCCTCGGGCCTGCTGAACTCCCCGGCAGCGCTCACCTCCGCTCCGACCGACCTGCAACTGCGCAATGAGGGGTGAACAAAGGCGCTGGAGGCCTTTATACCGCTGACGTCACCAGCCGGCCGGGACCCCGGATGCAGGCGGCGGCGCGGCCGGCAGGGGGGCGGCGCGGGAGGGAACGGGCCCCCGGGCGTTGCGGAGCTGGGGCGGCCCGTCCTGCCGGCGGAGCGGGGCGGGGGCCGTGAGTCGCGATAAATGAGCGCGGCTGGGGGCCCCCGGCTGGGAAAGACGGGCAGCTGCCGGTCCCTCTTTGTCTGCCGGCCCTTCTGCCGACAGGGGCGGCAGCGCCTCGTCCCGCTTCTGAGCAGGATGCCCAAAGGAGCGATCGCTTCGCTAATTCAGAGGCAAAATCACTGACAGGAGGGTCAGTTTAACTTTGGGATGTGTCTGTGCGGGAGGTTAGCCCTGTTCAGCTAAACCAGTCTCAAAGCGTTTTGACTTAATATATGGGCAAATCAATACTTCCTCAGATACTTAAACTGAAATAAGTGTAGTTTGAAACGAAATAATGTTGATAACACAAAGTTTTGCACTGGTTCAAGTAACTAATTTTTAAAATTATATCTGAGGTTCAATTGAGGTATTTTGCTGACTAAACCTCATAGCTGAAAAATTAGGAGGGAGCCTATACATATAAACCTAATTTTCCATAATTTGAATTTGTAGATTATATGAACTGGTATTAATCATCAAGGCCAGTTTTCTTAGAGTCTCTTAAGCTAATTACTGCTCAGTCTTTTAACCCAAAAATGGATTTTTATTACCTTCTTAAAACTGGTAAAAGATAAGTTGCCTTATTATGTATTCTGTGTGTTTTTTAAAAAGGGTTTTTTCAGGTCTGTCTGTCTCTATTTGTTGTCCTTTTATAAGAATTCCAGAGGCACAGTGAATGTGGGTCCTGAAAACTGGTAGCCAGGACCTGTAACTGTCACCCATTCCTACTCCTTGAAGAACGACCCTTAGGCTTGATTTCTACACGATGCAAAAGTTAAGGCATTCCGGGTTCCTTGATCATTTTAGGATTTCCTATAACTCCTGGCTCATCCTTGCGCACACTGCCAAGATGTATCACAGGTAAATTATTTATTACATGTGGTGCCCATGCTGAAGTCCCACTGGGATTAAGTGGAGAATTTAAAACCTCAAGTGAAGCCTCTGATCCCAGGACAGAGTTAACAAGATGCCAGCAGCTGGTTCTGTGTGTTCCTGGGGACTTGCAGTGCTGAGAGATGTCTCAGGTCAGAGGAGCCGCTCTCCAGAGCCACCCCATGTTCCTGCATCTGCGGTGGCAGCTCACTGGGTGGCTTTTCCCAAGGCTTTTCTAAGAGTATCCATCCTGTATGGTTGGCAATGGTGCCTTGCACGTATTCAGGCTCCGGCTCGTACATACCAAGATCCCTTTCCTTTCAGATAGCATAACATGTCCTCATTGAGAAAGTCCCTGGGGCTGGCAGGGCTCCACAATGAACCTGCTGGGAGCTAAAAGGAAAAAAGCCACCTTTCCCATCTGGATCTACTGCCCTCCCATTACCTGTGCTGGTGTCATGGAGGAGGAGGAGGGGACGGGTGGGGTTGAAGCAATCAGAAATGGTGGTGTAGTTTCCTCAGCTGTGTTGTCTTTAAGAGTCACAGGAGACAACGTTCTCTACCAGCATGTCACCTTATCTGCTTTCTTAATGTATGGGGTGGACATTGCTCAACTCCTCTGCGACTTCTGCTCTCCCCTGTGGTATTTTACAGAGTTTTATTTCTGAGAGGTACCTCAGAGCCTATAGGCTCTATCTTGGTACCGCTCAGTACCGTTACAGGTATAGAGCTGCATAACTGTCGCATCCTGATAAGAGAACATCAGACTGTACTTTCATGTTCAGTTTTTCAGCCTCTGCTCAGATACTGTTATTTAACTGCTCTTTGTGTTAGAGAAAGCAACATCACTTCGTAGATTTGTGGAGAATACAAAAGAAGGCAGCTCTCAAACACTTCTCCAGACTGCAGTGCATACTTAAAGATGATCACCTTTCAAGCATAGATGCTGAGAGCTTCTGGATGCTGTTACTGTGCATGGGAAAAGGGAAAAATGACCTTGGGTAATGAAGTGGGAGGGCACTGCACATGATAACAATGCAGTTGCTGAAGAATGGCATAGCTAGATACTCATCCAATTATCATATGAAAAAAAGGTTTGAATTCTAGTTTCAATACAGAACAATTTAAACCTCAGAGCCTCCCTGGAATGGATAGTGAAAACTAAAGCCAATTGTTAGTCTGGTAAGAAATGTTCTAAAAATAGTCACCATCTACATGGAAAATCTCTGTGTGCTTCTGTGACCTACATCAGTGTATTTGCTGACTCTCTCCCAGGTAATTGGAAAGATAAGCAAATGCAAACTAAACTCTCTTTTCTCTTCCTCTGATTAAAAGAGTAAAATACTTCATTGGTAACTCCAGGCTTCATTTTATTAACATTCTGTTAACATGTACTGTACATGTAGGTAGATGTGATTAGCACTGAAATAATTTACATTGGCAACAGCATTTGAACATAACTTGTATTATTTGAACATAAATTGTATTGGGGCCAAATTCTTCTATCCTTTGTCCTAAAAGATATCTTCACCAGGCTTCTCATCAAAATCTTAGTTCCACCTACGTTGCAAACTAGAACAGTATTTTAGTATATTCAGCTACATAGTTTATATATGGTCTTGCTCCAAGTTCAGTAAGACAGATTTTTTTCTTAGAGGACTAGAGGATATATAATTCTTCTAATTCTTTCCCCTCCTCCTTTTTTTTTTTTTTTTTTTGTAAGTTTGAATTTTTTTAGAAAAATGACAGAAACCTTCAGGGAACAAACTGTAGTCTGAATGCAGACTAATCCTTCTTATTCTGTGTTCAGTAAGAAGTTAAAGGCTGAAGAGCCAGGACAGTTTCTTTTGCAAATGATCTCTCAACTTTGAGTTTTCTGGTAGGAAATTAAGATAGTAATAAGAGGTCCTAATATTGGCCCCTGCAGAACAGGGAACAGACTTACATCGGATGGCAGTACTTTGGACCTCCCTTGTACTATGCTGCACATTTTCATCAAACGTATTGGCCTTTTACCAAGTTCATCATACTTGGAGTTTTAACTGGATAAAGGGTTCAGGAGAGCTGGGGAACGAGGACTAATATATAAATAATCTGATCACATAAAACTCATTCAGAATGAATAAAAAAGGAATGTAATTCCCTCTAGATAGATAGTAAAAAAAAAAACAAACAAAAAACCTAGTAACGGGAAACATCAGTTTAATACTTTCATGACAAAAAGCAATTTTCAAGACAGCTGTCAGTTGATAGGTATTTATAGAAATTCAGCAATTTTTTGTCTGTAAAACAAAGTCTAGAATGGATGACAACAGCACAAAATAATTGTTTCTGGCACTGATTTTGTCAACCATTTCTAAGCTGGAACTCGATTATGTGCTTCTCCCAAATCACCTGCTGGGGATCTAATTGTGCCCCCTTTCAGTTTAGCAGTACAAGGTGACCATGAGTCCCCAACATGTAGCTGGAGCTGCCTGAAATGACCGTTCAAATTTTCCAGGCTCAGCTGAAAAGACACAAGATAAGCAATTATTACAAACTTTTTATTCTTTCTCCTTTTGCCTTGTGCTGTCCTCTGCTAAGGGCAACTCACTACTAATTGATGATTTGAGTAAAATTGTTGGACGTGGGGGTTTTTGCAGGGGCAATGCAAATGCAATGTCACAGGTTGGAAACCAGAGTGACAACAGCTTGCCTAAATGGAGACAGAGAGGAAGATGGAGGTGTTGTCTACTTGGCATTGACAGCAATGCATTTAGCCTAATGTTTTAGTGAACAGTGACTATCTGTCTTGTCATGGTAGCACAGAGCTGGGCTTGCAGCCACTGCTTGTACTTACTGTGCTTCTCAGAAAGGTTTTTGCAGTCCCTGAGCGCTGCTCGTGCCTCTGCTACCTGAACAAGTGAACCTGGAGCTCGGCGTCGTGCTCATGGCAGCGCTGGGGACACGGTGGTGCAAGGAGCCACGAGGCACCACGAGCTGGTGCATGTCCCGCTGCTGTCGGCTGCAAATATCACAAGCTGTTGTGCTAGACATCAAAGCATCATCAAATATAATTCTTAAAAGTCACAAGAAATCTTGACTTTTCCACCCATAATTTCTCAGCTGGTAAAATCCAGTTTAAGTCTCTCTGCTACGCTGGGTGCTAAAACCTGAAAAAGAGGTTCTGGTACAAGCCACCACAAAGGGCTTTGGGAAAAAAGGACTGAGGTGAGAGTGGAAGGCAAGAAGAAAGGAAACCACCTCCCCAGCGAGAGGGAGGAGACAGCCCGCCCAGAGCTCCGGCAGCCTCCGTGAGGAGAAAAGCCGCCGCGCCCCCGTGTGCCCTCCCTCAAGATGGCGCCCAGCGCCTCACCGCCTCACCGCGCAGGCGCCGTGCCCTCAGCGCGGTCGTGACGCCGCCGCTACCGGGCTCGGCTGAGGCGGCCTCCGCCAGGCGCTGGCCGTGGCAGTCGGGGGTGCCGCCTCGGCTCATGGTGCCTTCGCGCCTTCAGCCTGGAAGATGAGGCTGCTGGCAGCCGGTCTTTTGCTTGTGGCACCTCTCTGTGCCGCTTTCTACCTGCCCGGCTTGGCGCCTGTCAGCTTCTGTGAGAAGGGGGAGGAGACCGAAGGCTGCAAGGTGAGAGCCTTCACGGGAGGGCCCGACACAAGGGGTCCCCCCGAGCGGTGCAGGCGAGGCGGGGAACCGGGGGAGCCGCCGTGTATCCCCGGACCCGCTGCGTGCTGGCCCCGGGCGGTCTCCCTCAGGCGGCAGCCTTCGCTTCGGGAAGCAAACCACCCGTCCTTTGGGTGCACCCGCTGTGTTTTTAGGGTGAAAACCTCCCCTTTTTCCCGTTGAACTTTTCAGTCAGCGCCGGAAGGGTCTCTCCCCGGTGCTTCGTTCGTTGTTTTAGCCCCAGCGGGACTGCGGGGGGAGCGCGGCAGAGGCGCGGCCCAGCCCGGGGCCTGTCAGGAGCTGAACTCCGCTGTGGGACAGCGAGCTCCGAGACGTGTAACAGTTCCTGCCAGCTGCCCATGCGTTTCGTGTCGGCCGCACATCTGTTCCTCCGAGTCTGTATTTTCATGTTTTTTTCTCCCCCTGTCAATCCCCGTTTCAGTCACTGATCGAGCTCTTCGTGAACAGACTGGACTCGGTTGAATCGGTTCTGCCATATGAGTATGATGCGTAAGTACATCACAGCAGCCCCGCAGAAGTGTTTGGAAAGCCTGTTTTCTGGTCTTAGCGCAGGGATGCAGCTCCTGGTACAGCACGTGTGTTTTGGGTGTAGGGGCGGAAAAGTAAACCCAGCGTTCAGCAGCACGAATTAAGTTCAAGAGGGTGGGAAGGATGAAGGTCATACCTGTGCCTCCTAACCATCCTCAGTTATTGAAAAATGCTGCTGGGTTTCTAGTGGGTGCGCTTTTTTTGAGCTGAGTACTGGGTTTAGTGTTTAGTGTTGATTGTTTGCTATGTTTGAAAGTTCTTTCCGTTGGTCAAATATGAGAAGACAGGAGCTTTGTATTTCTTGTTTCTGGAAAATAAAAGGAATTGGAAGAAGGGTCATTGTTATTTTTCCTTTGTCTTTGTTTGGTTGTGTTTTGTTGTTTGAGTTTGTTCTTTTTTTTGATTGTTGTCTGTGAAAACTATTACCTGTTTTGCAGATATTTATAGGTATGGATACACAGTATGACTTAGTGTCTTGCTCTTGAGCTTACAGAATAGAGTAACTTGCTGGTGTTGTAGATCTTAGTGTAGTGAAACAGTAGCAGCAAGAGCAGTGACAAGCTTAAGAAGTGCACAGTGTCTCTATTTGCATTAAACTTTATGGAAGCCAGTTAATTTAGGAGCGCTTATTGAGGAAAAGTACTTATTTGTCAAGGATAAGTGATTTTTTTTTTTCCCTATAACCTACTGCAACCCCGTTTAACGAAGATCCAGAATGGCTATTTTCTCTTTCCCATATTCAACTGTTTCAGACTCTGTATAGTTGAAGAGAATTGATGAATGACATTTGGTAGTGTGACACATTTAATATTAAAAGCACTTCCCTTCTTTGAAGCATGTTACACATGAAATACTATTTGTAAGGACTCCTTAAAGGAAGGAGTGTAGTTACTTTTCTGAAACTTTTGCAAGAAAGATGGACGGTCTGTAGTAGTCTTTTTTTTTTTTCCTTAATATGAAATGTTCTATTGTTTTAAATTGCCATTTGAAAAGTGTTCTTGGACTAAACATCATTCATTGTGTTAAACATACTTCAGCTGTAATATATCTTGGTTGAAATGGATATCAAAATACCACTATTTCAATATAGTATATGCCAAATTTATTTGCAAAGGCACTCACAATTCTTACTAACACTGGCTGATCCACCAAAAAGAAGCATGAAAGCTGCCATATTAAGGACATAACTTAAGAAATTGTGTTAGCCTGATATTTACATTTATATGTCAATTAAAAATTAAAGCTAATATTTTCCACTTTTTTCCCAGTTTTGACTTCTGTCAAGATACGGAAGAGAAAAGACCATCAGAAAATCTTGGACAAGTGCTGTTTGGGGAAAGAATAGCATCATCTCCGTATAAGGTTATTTTGTCCCTTGAAGTTGATCCTGTTTAAATATGATAGCTGTCTTTCTGATGGTGGTAATCCATAGACATAGCTGCAGATTTCATGATTGTGTGGTTATCTTTTTTTAATATAAACTTTATACTGTTTATATAATAAAAACAACCCCTCACCATCATAAAGACATCTTAGGGTGGCTAATTAAAGTTGGGAAGCTGAGCCAGTAATAATTTGTCTTTCTTGTTTGTCTGTATTAGAGAGAAATCCAGAAACTGTATCTTAAAGGTGTGTAGAGTGTTAGATGACATGAAATCATTAGTTAAATGTAATATTGGAGGCTGTAAACTGGTGGTTCAGGAGCTGTTTCATATACTTGGTTGTACTGTAGGGCAATTTCCAGAGTGGGAAAGACAGGCCAAGTTGGAGCTCGCTTCCAGCTTTTCCCTGCTTGTACACACTTTAACATCTGTTGTCTAAAATGAAATTTTTCATTGTTGATGCATGTCACTGGGAATCTTCTGTAAAATAAATGCATGGAAGTATTTTGTAGATTAGGTATGTAATATTTTTCTGTCTTGTTCCCTGCATTAGCAATGATCGAATGTAAAGGCTCTAAAATGCTGTCCAGTCAACTTGGGGAAATTATTGGCAGTGAAGGACATGTAGTCAAACACTGGCTCTTAATGCTTGAAAGTGTATGCTGTTCAAGTGTAGCTTCCAGACTGGGATTTGCTGGTGAAACTGAAAACTGGGCTCTGTGTGTGAGGGTTGCTAGATAACCCAAAATCCTGTGAGAAAAAGAGGGAGCAGAGTTTGAGTCTGCTGCTGCTCAGTCTACAGGGACTTAGTCACATCCTTTCACAGGACTGTGAAGGAGGTGATGCCTCCTCCCTTGGGTAAACTTCTAGAAGTCTCTCTGACTCTCTGAGCTAATGTATATGAATGCTGGCCACAATAAGATTTGAAATATGTAGCATGATGGTTCATTTGGACTGGATACCCATTGAGTAGATTGAGTATTATAACAATTACTTGTGTGAAATGGCTGTACATTACAGTGATTAAAAAATACTATTGTTATTTAGCACTTCAGCGTTGATAAGGTTACAATTTTCAGTCATGTTTTAGGTATGTTGGCTCACTAACAGGTAAACCCCAACTGGGTTAGAAAAGAAGTTCAATATACAAATGTGAGCATGTTTGTGTTAGGTGGTGTCCGCACTTGAAGCGTAGATGCTGTGCAACTTGTTGTGTTTTTGGCAGCCTTGTCTCATAACTTAGCCATGATGAGGAAATGCAGCTAATGTTACATGAAACATTCGAAAAGGGTGTAGTTAAATTCTGGTTTAGCAGATGATGAGATTGCTTTTTTCTTTTACCAGTTTGTTTTATTTTGGCAACACCTTTTCTGCTAATTTTCAATCTGAAGGTCTATCTGGAGGTAGTTTATCTGGGCTACAGATTTTTAGAAATGTGAAAGGGGATTGTTGATGCTGGCTATACATCTGATATTTAAGTTAAAGCTGTATGGGAAATTCTGGCTGTAGAAAATTTGATAGCAAGGAGGTGAAAAATCTCAAAAAGGTCAGCTTTACATGAAAAAGGGACTCTACAAGATTTTTGAAGCAAAGCTGAAATACTCTTTGTGTGTTTTTTTTTAACAGTTCACTTTTAAAGAGCAACAAACATGCCAGAAGGTTTGTACAAGATCATATGACCCAGAAAACAGTGCTGATAAAAGCAAACTGGCTTTTTTGAAGAAAGGAATGCAGCTGAATTATCAGCATCACTGGTAAGATGAGATGTGTCCTTGAGGCTGGGATTTTTTTTTTGCTGGCTTTTTTTACATTGTTATCTGTGCTCTAAGTGGTTGTCTTCTTCCTTCTGTGTGATAGTTTTCATCTACGGTGCACCTTGTGAGCACTGTTGAAAACTGTGTGCATTATGTGAATGTTAAATGTCAATGTGAAATAAAGTGCATCCATTTCTTAGGTTGTGTTCTTTGATTTCTGTTTAGGATTATCGATAACATGCCTGTAACCTGGTGCTATGATGTAGAAGATGGACAAAAATACTGTAATCCAGGATTTCCAATAGGATGTTTTGTTACTCCAGATGGTAGAGTTAAAGATGCTTGTGTTATAAATGTAAGTGGTGGAACTTTTTAAATTAGTATAGCAGATGTAATTTCATTTACAGTTTTATTTTTAAGCTTTTCTGAGAGGGAACCTTTGTAAACATGGTTAATGTTCAAAATGTGGACATTGACAAATCTGCTGCTTCTGTATGCAGTTCTTACTGATACAATTGTCTAAAAAAATATGTTCATATAGATCTTTTGGCCAATATAGATAAAACAACTGCATTGGTGTCTAAAAGCCTTAGAAAAGGGAGTTTTTGTTCTGAAATGTCATGTGTATTTATCCTTGTACCTTTTAATTCTTTGTCCATGGTGTATATGTGTGCAAAACCTTCTTTTATCAGTGTCAGATAGGAGCTTTCTAGTGAAGACCTAGAAATGGGTGCTGTGTTCTAATTGCAAAAGTTATGTCTAGCACAGTTTACAAGTTAAATGTGTCAGGATTTTCCCAGATGGCTGGAAGATAACTAACACAGCTGTGACAGGGAAAGAACTAAATTGATAACAGTTTGAAATGCATCAGTCATCCTAGAGAGTTCTATGGTAAAGTAGTACAGTTAAAGATAATAGTGTTACAGTTTTATCTCTCCTGGGATGAGGGACCGTGCTCCTCTCAGTGAGGAGAGAGCTTTCTGCTCTGCTGCATGACTTGCTGCTTGTATGCAGTGCAGTAAATTTACGTGTATTCAGCTGGTGCGATGCTTCTTGGAGGTGATGCCTTTGTCATGCATGTTCAGTTTAATTGGTTGACAGTCACTTTCCAACTCCTCAGGCTCCCTAAACCATTGAAAATGGTCTGTAAATTGAATAACCTATTCTAGTTAGGTGTTCAACTATATTTGTATGTGAGGGTTTTTTTTTGTTTTTATTATTTTAAATTGATGCTGGTGTCTGTTGAGTTGCGAGCTGTCTGGTACACAGAAAATGGTTGTAGCAAAATCAGCAACTTGGATGAATAGTTGTTTGTTTGTTTTTTGGGAGGGTGGAGCTTCATACATAGGCAGCAGTGGTTGAATTTCCTAATGAGTGCTTAGGGGGCTTGTACTGTGTATCCATGAAGTGCTCTGCAAATCATATGTGCTAGCTGTGCTGTGGATGCTCTGCCAGTGTATCTGCTATACCCAGTGTCAATTTTAGTCTGTAGATTCTAAATGGGAGGAGAATGTTGCATAGTGTAGTGTTAGAGGGGTGATTGTTACATGGGCAAATTAAAAAGTAGCCCCAAGGATATGAGTGTAATCTCTGGGCTGAGTTGCGGAATGTCATCCTCTTTTAGGAGTATACCCAAATGCCTATCCCAGCAGATATAATTATCTCTTCAAAAATGGGGCCTGGAAAGGGGTTGTTATAATGCAGTGGCACAGCTACAGTTCATTCTCGTATTTATGCAGCTGATGAGCTATGTTATCGCATCAACTGCTACTTTGGAAATGGAGGAAATGAGTATCTAAAGATGAGGTTATAGTATGGCACAGGTATGATTCTGGTCTTCTCCGGATGGGATTCTTGATCACAGTGAAAGAAGAGGAATCCAGATAAATTTAATGCAAGATACCTTCATATTTTCCAGTGAGAGGGCAGGGTAGAGAAGTTGTATGGCAATTGAAATACACATGGTGAATAAAGGTGTTTGTTTTTTTTTCCTTGGAAACCCAACTAGCAGTCTGTCATCCTGCTCCCCTAAATAAAATTAAAGTTTTTTAAACAATGACAGTGTTGAGGAGAACAGAAAATCCAAGTCCACTTTCATTTGACTCTGGTATCATCTGAGCTTTATGTAGTTCTTCGTAATTCTGAATTCGGAAAGGACAGGGATGACAAATCAGAATAGCTACTGAAGGTGAAGGTAGTTTTTTGAAACAGAACTTGGTTTGTAAGCTTTGGTAGCTGGAGTGTCTACCAGGAAGAGTGTGGAGTGAAGATAAATGATGAATTTGAATTACTTGTACATTGAATAAATACATCTTTGAACTTGTTTTGGCAGCTTTTTGTTGCAAATGCAAAAATGGTGTCAAATACATTTAAATTTTACTAGTAACACAAATGTGATACTTTATTATGTGGGTTTGTATTTCTGTAATACGACAGAATATATAGAAAATATATAAATATTTTATACAGGTATATTAAAAAGAGTGAATGTTCACGTATTTCCCCTTCTTTCTTGCTCCTTCATTGGACAGTAGTCTCATTTTTAAAGTTCTTGGCTGCTTGCGCCCCCTCCTGTTGGAGAGGTTTCTCAATCTCTTGATGATATTTTGTAGTCAGAGTTTAACAAGAAGAACACTTTCTACCTCTTCAACCACGTTGACATAACAATCATGTACCATAGTGGGAAGGATGAAAACTGGCCGGGTGCGAGACTGGTGATGGCAAGGCTGAGACCACAAAGGTAACTGTCCATTAAGGCAGCAAATTCTAGTACTAGGGAGTCCTGACAGTAGTTGCAAACTTAGAAATGATACCTGTTGTCAGTAAGTTTTGAGGGATGGGTTATTCTGAATTCTGATAAAACTTTTAGTATAGTGGTTCAAAGCTGGAACTAGCATTACAATGAGTAGTTCCACAACTGTAAATGTCATTTAACTTTGCTTTAGAAAGGTGCCCCAAAGTTTCTCCTGGTGGAAAAACTGCTTATGCAGACTCTCAGAACCTGACGCAAACAATAAAAGCTTGCTCATGTGTTTATTGATGTGCCTCTGGGTGCGCATTACCTTATTTTAAAAGGCATGTTTTCAGATGCACTGAGAAACATCCTTTAACTGAGTGACAGTTTCCCATGTCATCTCTATTATTGTTGCTGTGTTGCCTCCCAAATCTACTTTATATGAAGGTACAGTATTTTTACTGGTGTACTTTTCCCTGTGTTAGTTTGGATACTGAGGTGTAGGCAAAATATCAAGTTAATACTGGTATTCAGAACAGCAGAAGACAGCAACTGATTTTCTAAAACTAACTTATTTTCTTAAACAGTGGCTTCTTAATTTCTGTATTTCTGTTGACCAGAGAGGAGATGCAACAATTCAGAGGTCAGAAACAGACAGAAGGGATTACTATGGCCTCTTGTCAGTCTGTTCATGCACAGTTCATACTTACCTATATTGAAAAGCACAGTCTGTTTTTAGAATTTCAAAGTAAGATGCTTCTTTATTTTTTAGCTAAACTCTTCCCTATTTTCTACAGAGATTAAGTACATTCTTAAATTACACTACCAGTTTCTCAAGTCATACAGACATGTATGATACAACATGACTTGGGTATACTTGCTTTTTCTGTTGCCATGGTATAGTGTGTTTTTAGTGAGTTATACTTGCTGTGCAGGTTTACTCCTTCCATTTACCTCTGCTCTGGTATGGTGGCAAGAAGAATCTACCAGCCTTCTCCAATCTTTAAATTAACGCTTTTGCAGTTGCATCCTGACTCTTTGAAAAGTGAGAATTTATCTTTTCGCCAGTAATGCAGACCACAAGGGGGCATGGTTAGGTTACACATAACCTTAATTTTGTTGTTCTCTGACCTGATGTTTTCCTTGGTGCTTTGCTTCAACCTTGAAGCTCTCCTGAGAACTAGTGTTCAGTTCTGTTGTGGTTTTAAGGCTGTTACAGAAATTCTGAATACTTATGCCTAATTATATACATGATTTTATTTTTCTCATATTATCTCTAGCCACATACATAAGTATTCATAAAATATACGTTGAGATCTTCACGATTTGGTAGAAGAACAGAACAGCAGGTTCTCAAAGAAGTTGAATAACTGATACAAAGTAATATATACGGCTCTCTTGGTGGTGTGTTTTGTTTGGTTTTTATTAAATAACAAATTCTTTTTACTTATAAAAGAATTTGAGAAAATTCATCCTTTAGAGCATGTGCAATTTTATTTAAGTTTCTTTGTTTCCCCTTAGCTACAAACATACAGATGAGAACAACTTAAGTTGTGAAGGTCCACCTATGGAGATTCCTGGAGAATTCACCAATAAACTGAATTTGATCTATACTTACTCTGTGACATTTGAAGTAAGTATTGAATCTGTTACATGAATATGTAATTCTCCAAAAGAATGACATCAAAACAACTGGATAATTTGCTGATAGCCATAAGTGTATTTATGCAGTGTAAATTCCATATTGTCATGTGAAGCAGTTTACCCAAGACCTATTACTTTTCCATTACTGTAGTTTAAGTGGTAATTGGAATGTATAAAGACCCTTTTTTTTTTGTCTTATTTTAATATTAATAGCTAGTAGACTGAATAAATGCAAGAGTTGTCTTCCTTCAGATATGCTTTATTCAGCCTGTTTGACTTAGGAGGAAATGAGAGTTTCTTGCGAGCCTTTACCACAATGTGGAGAGTGAGTCTTTTGGGGGGGTGAGAGTAATTTGGTTCAAGCTCCTTCAAACCTTGGTACCAGTCTGTCCCAAAGCATGGTTATTTTTCTGGTGTAAGACACCAGTCTTGCAGGATTTGGCCTGAGACCACCAGTTAATTTTGTATAGGCAGTCAAGCAGCCGTCATACGGAAACAGCTTTTGTTCTACCAAATGGAATTTGAGTGAGCGTAGGACCTCATGGTGCCTGGCCCTGTATTGTATTGAGACACCTGCTCTTCCTTAGACCCTCGTGTTTCACTACGTGAATGAGCCTTCTGTCTGTTAACACCTGTGCTGAAATCTTGGTGATAAATTGCAATTTAGAATTGCAATGGGAGCTTTGGCCGGTTATTTCCATCATGTGTCTGGCTGTTGGGCTGCCCGCGGGTGGGCGTGGCGGGTGGGCGTGGCAGCGGCAGGTTCCGGCGCGTCCAGCAGGTGGCGCTCGGCGCGTCTCAGTCTCCCTGTGCCTCAAAACTGTAGGTTTTGTATTCTCCCTTGGCCCTGGTTTGAAATACTGCCCGATACCTTTTATTTTTTTTATCAATGGTTTCAAAATAACTTTAAAAGGGGAGTATTTATCAGCGAGAAGTATTTCTAAATACTAGGGAAGTATTTTTAATATATTTATGTATGGGTAAAATAATTTTATATGTATTTTAAGGAGTAAGGAAGCGATTGTCCCTCTGTACTGGGCACTAGTGAGGCCACACCTTGAATCCTGTGTTCAGTTTTGGGCCCCTCGGTACAAGAAAGACATTGAGGTGCTGGAGAGAGTTCAGAGGAGGGTGATGAAGCTGGTGAGGGACCTGGAGCACAAGTGTGATGAGGAGCAGCTGAGAGAACTGGGGCTGTTTAGCCTGGAGAAAAGGAGGCTGAGGGGAGACCTTATCACTGTCTGCAACTACCTGAAAGGAGGTTGTTGCATGGAGGGTGTTGGTTTCTTCTCCCAAGTAATAAGTGATAGGACAAGAAGAAATGGCCTCCAGTTGTGCCAGGAGAGGTTTAGGTTTGATATTAGGAAAAAGTTCTTCCCAGAAAGGGCTGTCAGGCATTGGAACAGGCTGCCCAGGGCAGTGCTGCAGTCACCCTCCTGGAGGGGTTTAAAAGGCGTTTAGACGAGGTTCCTAGGGACATGGTTTAGTGCCAGAGTTAGGGTAGTTGTTGGACTTGATGATCTTGAGGGTCTCTTCCAACCAAAATGATTCTATGATTCCATAAATAGGAGAATATCAGTTTCACTAAGCCTGAATACATAAACCAGTAAAATGTGTAACTGTTTTATGGTCCTAATATGACAGCTGATTTCTGATGAGAAAGCAATTTTATCTGCTTTAATTCATTGAAGTGAGCAAAGTATTTATCTCTGTGTATATGAAAAATATGCACCATCGTGCCTCTAGTGTTTAATACATAAGTGTACAAAAATCTAAGTATGTGGGCAGTTTAGCACTCAAGTAACAAACTTTAGAACCACACTTCTGAAACTCTCTCACAACTAGCTGTAAACTACTGATCAGCTGCTGATTAGGCCAATAAAGTGCAATTTATGGCGATTTCAGCCACCTTGTTTGTCTTATGTGTTCTTGATCCAGAGGATTGAGTCAGAACTTAAAAATTCTGGGCTGCAGACATAGTCTAAATTTTGAGAATTAACCGTACAAATCTATCACGCGGTGAATAAATGAAGTTTTGCTGAACTTCATGCCAGCCAGGAGTCAGAATTTGATAGCAGGACAGCAAACGTACATCCCGTGAGACAAGCTGTAGAGGACAAGGCTTGTGGTCAGAATCATTGCTTGTACAGCTGTCGTATGAAGTGTTTAGAGGAGGAGACAGAAAAGAATGGAAGCATCTTTCAAAGGTGAAAGTGCTGAATGATTTTTTAAATCCTTCACAGGCATATCTGGAAAAGAAAGTTATCTGCCAGGAATCAGAGTGGAAAACAGTCTGTATCAGACATCGTTATAGCAGGGAGCAAGGAAGCCTGTGCTAAATACATTAAAGATGACGAGAGAGAAAAATTCTAGGGGCAACTACAAACATACTCGTAAAGTATGTTTAACAAAATTAAAGTTTCAAAATCAGTGTGTTGTGCTGGGTGTAACTTGTGGTGATGTGGCGTGATTGATTTTGAGTGTACACATGGGAGCTGCAGGCATCTACATACCAAATCATGGAAGGATGAGGCTTAGTGAAGCCTCATTTGAAGGCAGAAGATGTGAATAGGAGATTTCAATAAACAAGATATTATTTGAGAGGCTCAAGAGATACGAAGAATTAATGCAAGAGGAAGGTCTAACATCCAGGGTTGATACCAAGCTTAGATATTAATGCTGAATGGGGAAGGTTTGTGGAAGTCATTTTATGTACTTATTCCTTCTCAGAGACTGCAATAAATTTGTACTTGTTTATATTAATTGCTATTTAATTTTTTTATAGGAAAAGAATAGTATTAAGTGGGCTTCCAGATGGGACTATATTTTGGAGTCTATGCCACATACAAACATCCAGTGGTTTAGGTAAGATTTGCATTGATTCAGTGAATAACCTTGCAGGGGGAGCACAAAGATTTTGAATTTGTGCTTCTAGGGATATATAACTTCTGCTATGGTAGAAAGAAAGTCTGTTAGTTTTCAGGCAAGAAAACTTTGTTTTCATATGTGAAATAACTTTTATCAGTCTCCCACCTCTTGGGAGTAACTGTAGTATTGCATTTGTCCAAATGAATGCACAATTAATGTCCAAAAGGCAGCTTCCATCATTTTACTTTTGTCATCTCCATTCTGTAGAACTTCTGAGACATTGTTGCTCTGCAGTGTTCTTATTGTTAACTGTCTGGCTTTCTCTAACTGCCAAGTGAGAGGTACCTAAGTGTACTGCATGGTTTGGGCTCAGCAGCTGCTTACAGTAAAAAGAAGGGCTTTTTTATGAGTAAAAGATGTATATGAAAAGCTCTTACTTATTTCCTCTGTACCATGCAAATGATACCAAGTAAGTATATAATTTATGTTGAAATGTTAATGTTTTGCAGTGTAAAGTGTTTGAAAAGACTAATCTGATTAAATATATGGTATGAATTGGAGCGCATGTCCTGAAACCTGAATAAATGGATTGAAAGCTTGACTTTTTCTTTATCTACAGTATAATGAATTCCCTTGTAATAGTTCTCTTCTTATCTGGCATGGTGGCTATGATCATTCTGAGGACTCTTCATAAAGACATTGCAAGATACAACCAGATTGACTCTTCTGTGAGTAAGATTTACAGCTCTTATGTGGGCACATTTTTGGTCTATCAATGATGGTAGTTTTCAATTACAATCTAAAGAGATGTATAACTATCAAGAATTTAATACATGGTAATAGATAAGTGTTCTGGCATTGGTTCACTATCAAGATGTGGAAATTTCTCCTGAATCCTGTGGTTACATTATGAAGTCGATCTGGACACGTAGCTGGTGGTGACACTGACCTAAGCAGCTAGTGTGTTATTTATGGGATCTCCATCCTTGGAGATATTCAGAAGCCATCTGGACATGGTTCTGGGTCACCTGCTTTAGGTGGCTCTGCTTGAGCAGGGGGATTGGACAAGATGACCTCCAGAGGTCCCATTCAGCATCAACCATTCAGTAATTCCGTGACTATGGCAATCTGGGATTACTTAAAATACCTTGGCAGCGCAGCCCTGTTTAAAGTCACGTTATGTGGCCTTAGCACAGGACCTGCACTGTATCTGTTGCACAGACATCTGTAGCACAGAAGCAAAGACTTTGCTACCCACTTTGGTCTATTTTTCTCTCTAAAAATGCATTTTGCAGTCTGAACAACTAAGCTTGTGAAGAGAACAGTTATTTTTTTTGATAACTGTCTTCTCCTCTCTTCAAGAGATCAGGCTTAAAATGACTGCAGCCAGGTATTGTCCCCATTGCAATGATGCCACATTAGGAAGCTCAATTGCTGTAATTTTTCCATTTTTGAGGTGGTGTTTCTTTATAGGAGTTTGTGGGATAGTTTGTCCAGAAAGGAAGTGTGCTAGTTTGTGACTTGTGAAGTTTGGAAAGTTTGTGGTCTAGATTTCACGAGAAATATGATGCTACGGAACTTCATACAGAAAAGTGTATTTTTTTAAACCCTACATCAGATGACTATTGCAAAAAGGATCAAAAATTAAACCAACAGCTAGTAATGGAGTGAAAGTAGTGTGAGAATCAGTAATGGAGTGAAAGTAGTGTGAGAATCAGTAATTGTCACACTAAATATTATGAAAGAGATTCTGATTAACATAGACCAATACAAATTGATGTTGCTCTTTGTCTACAGTTAGGAGATTGTAATATTGCAGTTCTTGTGCAACACACTTCTGATCTCTAATTGCATTAGAACAAATTGGTGTGTGTATTTTTTTTTTTAATTTTACTTTAATACAATTCTCCTGATGATCACTGTGTCAAGCTGAGCCTGGCTTGTCTGAATTAGCATAGAGACTGGAGCTTGTTGCCATCCAGCTGAACCTACTGCGAGTTCTTTTGAAATATATACTCCTTAAAATAGCAAAGGGGCAGGTCCATGTAGTGACTTGCTGCCTTGGTGGAAAAAAATACAACTGATTGTGAGTTTAAAAGACTTGACCAGTTCACTGTGAGTGGAAGGCTGAGTAAAAATTACTCTTTCTCACTAGTAACAGTGGCATCTGCAAGCCAAAGATGAGAAATGATGTCAGATACTACAAAGGTTTGAATTTTCACTGTTGTTGCTGGCTATCTGGATAAAGAAATACTTTAAAATGCACAAAAATGTTTCATATAGGAACTAAAATATTTGAAAGTACTTTTATTCTTCTTTGTGGTTTTGATATTTAATATCTTTTGTTAATGCAAATCCAGAGAGTAATTAAAGTGGAAGAATTTTTCCACATCCTTTTAACTGATTGTTTTTGTGAAGCTTCTGTTTGATCTCTCAATTAAATTACGTTCAGTATGTTATACTGTGTTATCTTTATTAGTTGGTCATTCTTAATGCGATAAAGAACAAGATTTGTAGAAGCTTCATTAGTTTTCATGGCTAACAGTAGAGATAGGTATGGATTTAAAAAAATTACACTTTATTTTCTCACCAGTTCTAAGAGTCTTAAAGATCTGTTGCAGTTCAAGGAGCTGATTTTAAAAAGTTGTGAAGTAATTGTTCAAAAGAGAACCTGGGTTGAGGAAGCTGCAGTGAAACAAATTAGTATCTCACAGTTAGGGAATGCTGGTGATTCTACCTGCAAAGAGATAGATGCACAAACCAGTGATCGTGGTCTTAGTATGTTCATTTAACATTCAACTAATACCAACTGGCCTTCACTGTGATGTAGATTGAGTGAGACATAGATTAATGAAGTGTTTAGAAATCATTAGATTACTTTTAGGGTCTTGTGGCTAAGAGAAGATTCCCGAACTGAATTTAAGGCAATTCACATCAATATCTTTTCAACAGTGAGAGGCAGAACTCCTATCCTCTCTTTTTAAATCACTTTAACCTGTCTTAAGATGCTGTATATCACTCACTGATTTGGTCTGTAATCTTTGTTACCCTATTTCTTGTGTGCTGTAATTCTAGTGGTAAGCAGTCCATTCAACTAAACTCAGTACTCCTAGGTGGAATGAAACCTGTAGCTTTTAACCTGGTGAGGAAGAGAGTGGTCTTCTTGAGCCATTGGTTATTTGTGGTCTGGCGTGTTTTTGTTTGTTTGTTTTTATGAGGTGTTTGTTTTGAGTGACTTTACTGAAAAGTTTTATTCTTCAGCAGTGGTTCCTTAGAGCCACTGGATTGAGGATCCCCCCACCCAGTGCCTGCCATCCATCCATCCATCCATCCATCCCTGACAGTGGGACAAAGGGTGTTGGTGCTTGCCCCCAGTGACTCTAGGGAGCAGATGTTCTTCCAGGGTACAGGGACCGTTTCATTCTCTTCCAATGTTGTCATTGAGACTGATATGCTTTGTAATGGAAGCAAAAAGAAAGATGAATGCTTGAACTAGATTGAAATGCTGTAATCCAAGTTAAATTAAATGGAATGCTTTGTTTTAGTTTTAAATTTAGAATGATGTTATATGGTGTGGCTAATTACATTTCATTTTTACTTTTTCTTGCTTTAAGAGATGAGGGTTTTCTTGATAAATTCTGCCTTTTTCTTTTCACTGAACCATTAGGGGGTTATAAAATCAATGAATGATGAATCAAATGCAATTAGTGTGCCTTTGGATCTAAACTGGAAGTTAATCAAACTTTAAATATGTATTTTTCATCTTGTTTGTGTTAATTCACTCTGCATTATGCATCTTTGCTAAAGACATTGTTGATTTTATACAGGAAGATGCCCAAGAGGAATTTGGCTGGAAGCTGGTTCATGGAGATGTGTTTAGACCTCCAAGGAAAGGAATGTTACTGTCTGTGTTTCTGGGCCAAGGAACGCAAATTTTCATTATGACATTTATTACTTTATGTAAGTAACTTCACTAAGGCGATGCGTTTGTAGTGTCATACTGTAAGAAAGATACAATATTATTAAACAAATGATAGAGGCTTGCTTTTGGAAACAAAGTCCTTCTTTTAGTAAAATGAAATACTAACACTGTTTCATAACGATAATCTGGATCACGTCAGTAATGCTGTTGTAAGTGGTGTCATTCAAAATATTGTGGTATCTGGGCTAATTCAGATTCTTAGTGATTGCAGAAACTGAGCTTCCTGGTTACAAGTTTCTTTTTGAAAAACAAAACCAGTTTGTCATGGTGTAAATTATCCAAAGATCCAGTAATGCAAGTTCAAAGACATGTAATCAAAGCTTTAATGTTCTCAGAACACTTTCTATCTAATACATTTGACACAACAGCCTGCAGCCACGCAGAAATAAGAGCAAGAATGTCTGCCAATGAAATAATACTGACACAACATTGAGATAATGAGAGCCTACCATAAATAGCTATATATGCATGTGATGATGTAGACTCTCACGAGTTGGTGTTTATATGTTACCTATAAATTATATCACCATTTACTTTCTTACTCTCTAGTAGAACTGGAAAGTAAACTGATAATTGTTACAAAAGAAAAATTTTTCAAATCCTGTTTTCCAGGTTTTATTCAGATTTTTTTTGTCTTTCATAGAGGAGTTGCCTTTTTTTTCTATTGATTACATGATGCTATAAGATAAATAGAATTTTCTTGATGGGCTTGTCTTTCAGTGTTGGTCACAATTCTTTGTATATTGCTTGACTGTAGTAGTTTCCTGTGCAACCAGTGTAGTATAGAAAGAAAGTGAGGGGAAGAAAAAACATCCTTTCTCTGTTTAAAAACAAAACTTCCCGCTGGAGATCACTGACAACTCCTGAGAGTATCTCTGGGTTGGCCTCTATAATTGGTTCAGACACAGGCAGCCTTGAGTAAATGTGACTCATAAGATAGTCTGTCTTCGCACTTATTTCTACCTTAAAAAATCAAAACCACCCCCCCGCGCCGGTAAAATAAACCAAAAACCAACCAAAAATCCCCAAACCCCCAAAACAAACCCTAAAAAAATCCCCAATAAATCCTCATCCTCCCCCCAATAAAAAAACCACCTTAGCTCTGTCAAAGGTTTTTGTGTTTTATTTTTCAGTCTTCTGGCTACAAGAAACTATTTAAAAGATGTGGTAGAAATAATGCTTTTATTATGAATTAAACAGTGTCATTTGGAGTATGGTCATGTGATGGGAACATATGATAGGTTATGCACATGGTCTTCATTTAAATATTTGGTAGTGAAAGAAAACAGTGTGATATGTGTTACAGGGAAATTTTGACATGTATCCACAGGTGACTAAATCTTTTTGTCTCTTTAGTCCTAGCTTGCCTTGGTTTTCTTTCTCCTGCCAACCGTGGTGCTTTGATGACCTGTGCAGTTGTATTGTGGGTCTTACTGGGAACTCCAGCTGGTTATGTGTCTGCTAGAATGTACAAGAGTAAGTACATGTGTTTGGTTGATGTGACACAGCAAGTTAAATTCATAATTGCTGGGCTTAATATAAATGTTGGACTGGAGCTGGTGTCTCAGACAACACATCTGCTTCTTGCTGCCATACTGCAAAATATTTGGAAAAAGTTCTGAACTTGAAATTGTTTTTACTTTTTCCCTCAGCGTTTAGAGGCGAGAAGTGGAAGACAAATGTTTTGCTTACAGCTCTGCTTTGCCCTGGGTTAGTATCATTTCCCCTCATTCTTTTCTTTATTTTTAAGTATAAATGAATCTATGGCAGGAAGGAGTGGGGCAAAAAACTGATTTGTTATGATGCTTGTTTGTGTGGTTATTTTCTTTATTGTTCTCCAAAGTGCTGTTCGTTTTGTATGTGGCCTATCTGTGAATATCATGAAAACTGAATTCTGAGGAGCTGGAGCCCAGTACTCTAGAACAGTTTTATTAGCATCTCGGTTTGTAATCAGCTGTGGGGCAAGAGGAATGACGTGACTCTCTTGCATGGTAGTGTCACAGCCTTTGAGAATCACCACACCAGAACATTAGGAATAGTGATGGGGAAATTCTAGTTTGGTACCACAGCACTTGGTGTGGTCCAGGTAACGGTGTTTTAACTGGTAATGGCTGCGGTCACTTTGTTGCAAGTAGGTGGTTTTGGGGCAACTTTGGAGTGTCTGTAGTGTGCTTCTGTAAATAGGGAGAAACTGCACTTTAGGGAGAATCTCTATTACCTTTTAGTATCAGTGTTTTATTGTAACTATGCTACTGAAAAAGATACAAGAAGTTATTACTTTTTAAAGTAAATAGTTATATACTGTTATACCATACAGTAGAAGTTAAGTGTGCTTCTGGGTGAGAATAATGTGGAGATCCTCTTAAACTGGTTATAATCATCTTATATAAATGTAGGTAGTGTCCATTTTTGGATATGGCTGCAGTGAGTATCATACTGTGCCCAGTACTGTTGTGCCTGGGAAGAGCGATAGCTCTCCTCCCTTTCGTTTTCTCGTAGCTCTCAAGACATCTTATGAGAATTAGATCAGTGAAGAAAGGGAGCAGAGACTAATTTCTTCTCCAAGTTCTCCATATTTCTTAGTTGCAACTTCGGGGACATGAAGCTATCCCTTGACAAATGTCCTTGGCAAAAGTTGAGGAAAAGGTTATAAATAATTTCTTACGGTATTTCTTCCCTCCAAAAAAGCCAAGAATGAATAAAACATGACTTGGTTTTGAGTATAGTAGAATTTCATCAAATGAAATGTAATGCATTCGATAACTACCGAGTGTAGTATTTCTATGAGGGAATCTTATTTCTAAACAAAATGTGCATCAGTCTCCCTGCTGTCATTTAGATATTATCTTGAGAGAGAAGAAAATATTTATTGGTGGAAGAAATATCATGCTGATCATTTAAACTCCCAAATAAATTAAGTTTCACAGAGGAAGTAAAATGATTTGGGATGGTAAAATAGGAACAGATGTCTTGATTATGCTATGCTAGTTCAGTGAATTTGCATAATCTCATAAACAGCCTAAGGCCATATAGTCTCAGTAGACTGATGGGAGTTCATATTTGCAGGGGTTTTTTTTCTAACTTTGGAGGGGGTAAGTGGGGTCTGTGTTACGAGTTTGAGCAGATGATGAAGATTAGCAAGACTTCTAAAATGGATTTGATTTTTATTTTTTGTTCAACAAGATGGTTACACCAGAGGTTGCTTGGTTGTGCTTATTTAACAAGTCTATTCCCCCAAACAGCTTTGGCAAGTGTAAGGCCTCTCCTAGGGAAAAGGGAGCCTGCCTAGTGCTCTGATCCTTCCCTCTTCCTTTTTAAATTAAATACAGTGCAGGATGCATATTTGCTTTAGGGCAGTGTGAATTCTGCCTCAGGACCACTTTTTTAACGAAACCCAGATAATGGTGCACTTTGCAGGGGCCCTTCCTGAGGATGAGTTTTCTGTGATACATCTCTGAATCCATGAATAACAGCAATTCAAGCAGGCTTTTTTATGAGGTTCCTTTGCAGTACTTTTTGCCTTGTTTTCAGAATGAGATGTTTGAAATCTTCATTGTGTATCTTGGAGTTCTTTTCTGGTGTTTTCCCAGGATGTTTAGAAAATGAGGCAGATGCATTTAACTGGGGAGGGAAGAACAGGTCTGGAAACATGTCATGACTGATGCAGTCTTTATTTAAATTCTCCAAAGGTGCGGACTGCTTAACTGTGTAACTCCCTGAGGTGTTAATACAAAGATTTTTGTTGTAGGAAGACCCCTGTTTAATCCACCCTTCTGCTACCCCATTGCTGTGACACACACTGTGGCAGGGTATACATTTGTTGTGAGTGATGTGCAGTTTCCTAAATATGAGATGTTACTATCACTGTGTTTTTTCAGAGGGGATTTACTGATTGTAAAGGACCTATAAGGGTAATAATAGGAAAAGTGATTCACATAAGAGAGTCCCAGAGTCCTGGGGTGCATCAAACACAGCACAACGAGCTGGTCAAGAAGGGTGATTGTCCAACTGTATTCAGCATTGGTGTACCTTGTGTGCAGGTCTGGGCTCCACAATTTAAGAAGGATGTGAAGGTCCTTGACTGTGTCCAGAAGAGGGCAACAAAGCTGGTGACATGGCTGGAAGGAATGTCCTAGGAGAAACAGCTGGGGATTGGGACTTGTCTTGTTTGGAGAAGGGGAGGCTGAGGGGCGATCCTCATGGCTCCCTCCAGCTTCTCGAGGAGGGGATGTGCTGAGCTCTTCTCCCTGGGATCCAGTGATGGGACACGTGGGAATGGCTCAAAGCTGTGCCCAGGGAAGGTTTAGACTGGACATTACGGTGCATTTCTTTACTGAAAGGGTGGTCGAACACTGGAATGGGCTTCCTATAGAGGTGGTCAGTGCCCCACGCCTGTTAGTGCTTAACAGGCGTTTGGCCAGTGCTTAATAATGTGCTTTTGGTCAGCCCTGAACTGGTCAGGCAGTTGGACTAAATGAGGATTGTAGGTCCTTTCCAACTGAGATAGTCTATTCTTTATCTTTTAGTACTATGTATAGATTTTTACTATGGTATATTTCTGTTACTTTTTGGTTTTATGTGCAGAGTCTTTGTTTAAATAGTGGCTTTACCACTGGCACCGTTGGATGTTGCAAGCGTTTTTATGTTAACTGCACTATTGCAGAAAGTAGCTGGAACTGTTAGGGAATGAAAGATTGCAAGAAGCTACGTTTTTTTCTCATGCAGACTTTTGGCTGGTTTCTGTGTTTTTGGTTGTGTGGTGTTGTTTTGGTGGTTGTTTCTGTTGGTTTGGTTGCTTTGGTTTGTGTGTGTTTGGGGGGGGGGGGTTGGTTTGTTTGTTTGTTTTAATACTAACTGGCATTTATTCTTTCCTGAATATTTTAATACCTTTTATGATTTTTTTTTTTTTTTCAGGATTGTTTTTGCTGATTTCTTCATTATGAATCTCATTCTGTGGGTGAAAGGATCCTCAGCTGCCATCCCTTTTGGCACTTTGGTTGCTATCCTAGCTATGTGGTTTGGAATTTCAGTCCCACTAACCTTTGTTGGTGCATATTTTGGCTTCAAAGAGAAGGTATGGCTCTGTGAATACAGATCAGAAATACATCTATCCTCCGTGGTTGAGCCACTGAATCCCTAAGCATACAAGAGCTGGTTGGATTGAAACCTCTATGGCCTTGTGATTGTAAAGTGATGTTTCACTTGGATTTTGAAACTGAGTATATGCTAAACTTTTTTGCTTGTGTACATTCACTAGAATCAGAATTTAATAGTGCTCTTGGAGGTCTTCCTTGCCTTTTCTACTTCAGTAATATGTCAGCACTTTCACTTTTGAAGTAGCATTTCAGAAGTGCTTCAGTTTGTACTTCACTAGTTTGAGATAGTGCCAGACAACTAAGAAAAAGGTTGTGGTGTTTTGTTGTGGTTTTGTTTTTTTTAATGACTGAACAGATTCTTTCCTTCATGCTCTGACTTGCTTACTCGCCAATAGTTGGAATGTTTAAGGCGTATGTGTTTTTTTTCCTAATGATAAATATCAAGTTTGTAGTTTTTTGGTTTAGTAACTTGTGATGGTTTCTGAATGAAAATAATGTTATGCCTACTGAATTTTTAGATGCCAATGTTAGGGAAAAGCAGTAATCTTATTTACGATGTAACAACTTGTATTTTAATTATTGATTTCTTTTGTAGCCTATTGAACATCCAGTTCGTACAAACCAGATTCCTCGCCAAATTCCAGAACAGTCGTTTTTCACAAAGCCGTTGCCTGGTATCATAATGGGTGGTATCTTGCCATTTGGCTGTATTTTTATTCAACTTTTTTTCATTCTGAATAGCATTTGGTGAGTATCACTCTTGTTCTAGTTATGCTGGTTTGATGATGAACACACAGCAAGTTTGAACATCCCAAACCAACTAATATAAGAAATAAACCAATTTAATTTTTTTTTCTAATCTTCTGGCAGACTTTTGTCTGCATATGTATTCCTGTGCTTAGAACTTATAAATTTTTTTCTTATTGACAACTGCAAAGTGTGAAATTAGAGTCCTATTGCCTTGTTTTATCTTTCTGGCTCTGAACAGCACAACCATGGTTTAATGCTGTTGTGGTTAGGTGGACCCTAATCTGGTGTGTAACTATATTGTGATTTAGGAAACTAATATGATCAGCTATTAAATCAGAATCAGCTCATGATCTTGGGATTCAATGTTCTGCAAAACAAAGATTCCAGTCCCTGTGAAACATTGACACCGCTCCTAAATCTTGTCAAAATCTAATCAAGCAGGTGCATGGAAAATTAAACCAGTGCAGTCTTTCATAACTTTCACAATGTAAATACAAAATGTTTAATATATTGTTCAGTTGAAAATATTAACCTGAAGGTGCCAAGTTTCAAGGTGTCCTCTGTTTATGTTAAGATTTCTTACAGAATGGTTTTAAAATCAGTTCTTAAACAGAAATGTATGTTAGCCTTTTATATTAGTCCTCAACAAAAGTAGAAACTGTGTAATGTGCTGGAAAATGCATTCAGCTGACAAACAGGGTACACTCTGGCTTTTTGGAGTTGGAATTACTGAATTCCCAAATTGTTGCTCGTTATTTCTCCTACAGAAGGGAACAATGGAGGGAACGTGCACCTTCCACTCCCTCTGTCAAATCTTGCACTGCAGTAATTGTCATCGTCACTCAATAGAGTTGATTTAGTTACTTCCCTTAGCTGAAAGACACCAGATTAAAAGTAAACAAGCATGTTTCCCTTGAATTTATTTCTGTGAGTGTTTTTGTGTTTAGTTTGCCCTTGGATGGGAGTCAGACTTTGTGTGGGGATAGTCTGGAAGTGGTGGAGTGTCTGGTTGGGTTCAGTGAGGAGGTGCAGAGACACCTGGAAAGCTGAGCTGCTTGAGGAGGAACGAGTGGGTCTTGTAACTAGGGAAGAGTACAGGTGGTGCAAGAGTCAGGGAAGTGAAAAGTCCTCTGAGAGACTGGAAGTGATAAACATCTCTGGTGGAAACTGTCCATAACTGTCTCTATGACAGTTTATAGATGGTAATTGCAGGGGAAGTGTAACGGAAGCCTTTGAGTGTTGCTCTGTAAAGCAGTGGTTGTATTACTGCTAGTTTAAATGAATGTATATTTACAAAGTACATTCAGGTAAAGAAAAACTTTTATGAATCAGCTAATAGCAGTATAGACAAAGTTACCCCAGTGGTGTGTGTGTTTGGTTTTAGGTTTTTTTTTTAGCTTAGCATCTGGCAATGTAACACTGTAAATTTCCTCAGACCTTTAACCAAAAATGAGACTCGTGCTTTTTTTATTTTAGGTCTCATCAGATGTACTACATGTTTGGATTCCTGTTCCTAGTTTTTATAATTCTTCTAATTACATGTTCTGAGGCTACAGTTTTGCTGTGCTACTTCCATCTGTGTGCAGAGGTAACAAGTACAGTTTTGATATAGATACTACTTTTAGCTGGGAGCTGTTAGAAACAGAGTTGAGGTATTCACAGATACTGCCATGTGCTGGATGCTGTGAATGGATTGTGTTGTCAGCCTTTGACATGTCTAACTATTCTGAAATGTGTGTCTTGCTTCAAAATTCACTGTTTGCAGCAGATAAGCAAAAATAAACAGCCTTGATCTTTAATATTTTTATGTTTGCCATGGAAGCAATACAGCTGACTTTGAGAAAGGGAAAAAAGTAGCTATGTGCAATGTTGGATTTTTTTTTTAGATAAATTTTGAAGAATTCAGTGTATTTCATAAGACAATGTTATTTTTAACCAGTTTTTTTATATTCTGTTTTCTATGTGATGTCTCTTAGTGAATGGTTGTTTCTTCCAGGATTATCACTGGTGGTGGCGATCGTTCTTGACGAGCAGCTTTACAGCAGTTTATCTCTTTATCTATGCAGTTCATTACTTCTTCTCTAAACTCCAGATAACAGGAACCGCTAGCACCATTTTATACTTTGGTTACACAATGATCATGGTCTTGATTTTTTTCCTTTTCACTGGTAAGTACAGTGCTCAAACTAAAATGAATGGGGGGGTTCTGTTTTTTAAATGAGAAACATTAGGTGAAGTTTAGTTTATCTGGAACATTTAATATAATTCATGACTCTCTAGACAGTGTTACTTCTCTGGTTTGTGACAGGACACGTAAGATATTTTTAAAGTTATTTTTTCTAACTTGAAGCTACATTTATTTATAGTGTAATTAATTTTCCTTTATTGAATATTATATTAGCAGCAAGTTCAAACCATTATATTTTCAAAGTGCTGTTCTTGTTCACTTTGATATCAAGATTAATTTAATTCTAGAATGCACATTTGGTTCTAGAAGCTCTTTAGAGATATAGAACTCTGCATATGGAGAATAGAAGATGTTGACCCAGAATAAAAGTGACCTAGGTTTGTGCTGGGGAAAGAAGTGAATGCTGCCATTAGAGAACTCTGAACTGTTAGAGATGGTCTTACCTGCTCATTAAGCACCATTTCTTAGTGGCAGGAATGTACCTTAACAGGAGGAACCTATTTGAATACCTCTCTTCATTTTCAGTAGTCTGGCTTTTCTTGTGCAGGCTAAGTGTCTTCTGTAGAATTACTCTAATGTTCATAATCACTTGACTCAAACTCTAATTTTGAGGTTCATTTGATGTGAAATCTGTGCCAGATTTACCATGTGTTAGATGAAATTAGAAGCTCTTTGAAGGGTACTGGCCCTTAAAAATAGCCGGGAGCATTTTGTATCCCTGTTCATCATACTGCTGCAGTTGTATACGTGGTTTTAACACATGAGGTCGGATCTTTTCTGTATCACTGTGCTTAGTGTCATGATGTACTGCAGTGACAGAACTAGAGAAAATGCTAGTTCATATATAATGGGTTGTTCCATAAACCAACCTTTATATTCATTCCTAAGATTTGTAATAGGGGATCTCTTTGTGGATGACGTGATGGTTCGAATTGTTACTACTTAACATATTCTACCTCATTATTAAAACCTGCTGTAATTACTTTGTGTTTGCTTTATGCGGTGTATCGCTTGACTCCCGTGATGTGGTTAAAGAAGAGTGGCTAAAATAATTAATGAAAGTAAGTCTTAGCATCAGACTTCCAAGTTTATCAGTTTGGCAGTGAGAAGGACCTCTTTCATCTTTATTGCTTCTGATACTGGTTGAGCATGAGGCAAAATAGCATTGCTCATAGTAAAGCACAAAACTACTGTATGTGTTTGTACAGAGCAGGTACTCTGTAGAAATTATATTAAATAACATTAACAGGCACTTATTGTAAGATTTTTATTGCTGTTTGTTATTTAGACCTGTCTGTCTTCAAAAGTTTAAAAAGAAGTTTTAAAAAGAAGTGGGCAAAAAAGGGAGGATTTAATTTTTTTAATTATTAGAAGGCAATCCTAGAAGTTGACATGCTGACAGTTAAAACCCTGCTTCAATCCTGGCAAAACAGACAAGTTCCAGATATCCTCTGTTTTATATATATATATTTATATATATATATATATGAAAAAAACTAAACAAACTATAGTGTAAAATGTTTTAATTACTTTTAAACTAAAGCAATATGTTAATGTGTGCCTGGGTTTTAGCATAGGTTAGTTGCTGTTCTGCCAATTTCAATTTCACTTACAAGATGCAAATTGGTAGAATTAAAAATATCCCTTTCATATATAAAAAGATAATTGAAATTGTCATGGCAGCTGCTGAAATGGTATTAAAAGCTTCAGATGTGCTGATCCTGGAGTTCTTGATGTGGAGGCCAGTGGGGCCCCAAATGTACAATAATAAACTGTGCGGTGTTTTGGTTTTTTATGTTAATAGGAACACTCTAGCAGTGGCTGTGCTGTATTTGTAGTTTATGAAGAAAGCTGCTAGCTACGTGGTCCTTTTATTTTAAGTTGAATAGAATAGCTAGTCACTGGAAAGGTAGAAAGTATATGGAGTGTGTAGTAATAAATCCTTGCTAAGGCAAAATGTTGTCATAAATTTATTTCCTATTATTAGCTTGATAATTACCTTTTTTTTTTGGCTGAAACATAAGCTGTTACAGATCGATTACTCAAGCAAAGTTACATGTAAAAATATTCCTTAATAGCATTTGCTTTGGAAAATAAAGGTTCAGTCCTTCACAAGTTTATGGAGGTGAGGGAATTTACTAACGTAGCTTTTCCATGTTACGCACAGTACTAGTGTTCTTCCTGTATGTGTGTTCCCAAAAGGGGACCTTGGTCTGTTCCACTTAAGTTAGCACTAGGTATTTTGGTTTTTTCTATTTTTGCATATTAGGTCTCAGCAACTGTGACAGAAATATAAAGGGCAGTTTTAATACCTCCTATGTGGTGGTGTGTTATGTCACTTTGGACGTAACAAGAGATCATAATGAATAAGTAAATAGGAGCTGAATGCTTGTGTGGCAACAACAACAGTAACATAATCTGACTGGTGAAGTCTAATAATTAATGTGCGCACCCAAACAAGGCAATTTTATTTTAACGTACCAAGTGTGGCTAATCTTTCAAGAAATAATACGTGTGGTCGAATGGGGATAGCTACATGATTACATGTGGTTTATGCTAGGAGGCGAAAAAATGCTGAACATAGTCAAAGCATGTTGCTTTACAGTGACCTCTATTTTTGAACATCATTTTCACTTGTGAGTTAATGCCGTTTTCAAAATTGAGTTTTGATCTTCTGGGTAGATTGTGTTTAGAATCCGAGATTCTGAAGCACCCACCACTGTGCGGTGATTGAAACCAGTATGATACAGAGAGCTTTTAAGGTACATAAGAAGTATCAGCCAAGTGCAGAGTCATTTTCTATTTACTTTCTTACAATCTGTTCGTGCTTTGAATTCTTTTTTCTTCATTAAACAATAAAGCTAGGAGAAATGAATAGAGCAGAGCAGTCTGCTTAATGTATTTTGGCATTATTCTGTGTCATAATCCTTGTTTTAATTTTGAATTTAAACTAGTTTACTAATAACTTTCCCTTGTCCAGTTAGATGCTAGCTTGTGATCTTCTTTCTGTGTATAAGAAAACCGTTGCTGAGTGGTAGTATGTATTGCAGACCAGAGTATTCTACAGTATAGAAACTGTAGGACAAAAAGATAAAACAACTGAAGCATCCATGTCTCCCTAGTAAATATGAATGGATGTTTTTTGACATATTTTGCATCTTGGTTAGAGAAATTATTTGAGACATCTTCACAACTGGGTTTTTGAATTTTAAATAGTCCCCACAAAAATGGTATTTTAGCTGTAGCTCCTGGGGTGATCTGTGATGTACAGTGAGCTGCAGGATGGCGTCAGTTCTCTAGACTGGTATTTAGGAAGTTATTTAGGAAGGGGTTATTTAGGAAGGCAGGATCTTAAAATATGAAGGGCATCCACTTGGGAAAAAATAGAGGTCTACCCATCATGCATTTCTGTGTGTCTTGAGATCAGCTTTACTCAAAGTAGTTAAAAAGGAAATCTGGGAACCTGTTATACTCAGCACTGGCCTAAAGATCCAGTACGTTGGTGCTTTTCTGTGTAAAGTGCTAAAATTTGTAATAAATGGCAAACTTGTGAAATAGGATAAAATGTAGAAACCATATTCTAACTAGATATTTCAAACAAGCCAAACTAGTTTAGAGTTGTTGTTCCCCAGTCATTATTCATTTGCAGATCCCTTTCTGATTTGGATATTTACTCCTATATAGAAAATTGGAAACATTTTGACTGAATTACCTTTTGCAGACCTCTTAGTGGTTCATGGAGTCACAAGCACCCCCAGGTCTGAAGTGGAAAAAACACTGAATTTCAAGGGAACCAGGCACTGTTCTGCTTACCTTCTGAAAAAAACTTAAGCTTTTTTGCTGCAGTACCATAACAAATCCTGTAGGTAAAGCAGTGGTACAACTTAAAGCAGTGTATGAGTAGTGTTTCCTTAGCTTACATTAATTTCTGTCTGTTAATACTGATTTTTGTTACATCAACACAAGTCTGTGCTGACCTGAGCTTTTGGAAGTTCCTAGTCTGTGTGTTTGGCCCATGTTACTGCAAAACAAAACGAAATACTAAAAACACCTAGTTGATTTGCTGCAATTAATTCTCCCTTCTAAATCTGCTTTTTGAGGTAGATTTTCAACCTAGTTGTGATTTTGCCAGCACCTTTAAACCATTCTGATCTTTGAGCATCAAGTATACTGTTTAGGAGAGGTACTTTTGGGGTCCTTAGTTTGATGCTCGTCTTAAAGTTTCTGGTCCATAGAGCTGTCTGCATCTGGAATTTGTAGGATACCTTTGTTCGTGGGAGAGAAGAAGAAATTACAATACTAGTAAGCTTGAAATATTGTTGTGGAGGTAACAACAGAAGGAAACTGCTCCCAGGGAAGGTACTGACTACATAAAGCTGTGTTTTGGTGATCAGTCCAGTCTCTCCTGAGCTTATACATTCGTGGTTCAAATCTGGTGTCTGACAAACGTTACCACTTACAGCTCATGTTAGGAAACACAGTCATAGTCTAATTCTGCTACTTTGGAACAATTTCTGATTAAAAAAAAAAATACCCCCCCTCCTCCTTTTTTAAACTTTATTTGCTAAACAGACTTTTTTTTTTAGGAGGGAAGTTGAAAATCAATGTTACTGAAACCTGTGAAAATCTGTTTATAGATGAAATGGTTGTTCACAGTATGAAGTCTTCAGATTCTGCTACATGTTTTCTAGAAAGCTGGTATATCGGCAAGATTCAGAGCGTTAAGGATTGGAGGAAAATACTGCGGATTTGGAGTGTGTTCCCGTATTAAGTTATGTCATGCTCAGAAAACTGTAGAAAATCTCATTCTTGTGTTAGTTATAAATTTTTATGATATTACGATTTTGTTCTGGAACAGCAGATAGATTTTTAAGATGTCTGTTAAACATTTGGAAGAAACATTGCTTTCAAAGCCGTAAAAGGCTCAAATTGGGCTATATTATAAAAACAGTTAGAAAGCAGATGCTGAGAACCATTATTAGGAAAAAAACATGAGAGTAAGGCTTAGAGTAACAATGCTGATATTGGAGTATTGGACACAGTAGGAAGGAGGGAGAATTGACCATAAACTGCAAAGACTTAGTGATGTCAAGCCTACAAAGGAATTAAATTCTTTCTGTGGTTGGTGTGTGATCTCCTATCAACAGCAGTAAATCTGCCGTCTCCTACTGTTTGAGAGGATGATAACTGCAAACTTGGAGGGAAAGGGTAATCTGTGGCATATAATAGTAGGCTGTCAAAAAGCCTTTAACTGCAAATATACATGGTAGCATGATGAACACAAGAATTGGCATATAGATAATAAGCATCCGCAGACAGGTTCCTCACTTATCAAATGCGTAGATGTGGTTTGAAAGACAGAAATGTAATGAATGTAGAAAAGGCAAGTGCTTAATAAAGAACCTTCTAGTTCATAAACCAGTCACAATGAAGTAGTGAGAGAAGTTGGTGCTGATGTGAAATGTGGGCTGTGCAAACAGATAGGGATGAATGTAAAACTGGAGGAGCAGAGTGCCTGGTCTTGCAAGTGCCTGTAGTGTAGCTGGCGAGGAGTGTCACAGGGCTGCTGTGTCGCTGTGTCTTTGCGTGAATTCAGCTGAAACTGAGACCTTCTTTTTTTTTTTTTTTTTTTTTTTTTTAAACTGGTAACATCTGTGTGGCAGTTTACCCCTAAAAAGCATGAGGAACCATGCATCACTTCTCTTAGAGGCTTAAGACTTAAATAATTGCGTGGTGCTCAATGTCTTCTTGCATATGAAGTTCTTAAAGTAATTTGAAAATAAACATGATGGACAATGTCTTTGCAGTTGCCTCATAATAGTGGCTGTGGGATGAAACCCACAGACTTGTTCTTCAGCCTAAAAATAGAAAATTGGTATAGACTAATCTCATTCAGCGTTATCTCCTCTCCCCACCATCTTACTCTGTACTGTACTAACTTGAGCCACATGTGGCCCAGAGTCACTCCAGAAGGTAATTTGGGTTGGATGACTGAAGAACTGGATTGGTAAGCAATGAAGGAAGGCTCTACCAAACCAGCCAACAGGGGTGCTGCCCAGGCACCCCCGCAGCCAGACTCCCAGGAAAGGGTGTGGGAACAGGGCAAGCCTGAACTGGTACTTTCTCCCAGCCTCCCATCAGCCTCAAGGGCTTTTTTAGCACTTGAAAGGGTGTCTGTGTAATTAATAGCCTTTGGATTTCTGTGTTTGTGAATTTGTTCAGTTGCCCAAACCAGTGTCTATGTTTTTATTACCTATAGTGACCTGTGGCAAGAAAATCCGCAGCTTGAATACACATTACACAAAACTACATGTTTTGGTTTGTGTCACTGCTAGTTTCTTTTGATGCTTGCTCCCAGCTGCTGTAGCATTCAGAGCATTGCTTTAGCAAAAGAAAGTAACAGGATATACAGATTAAGTAGTTCCCTGTTCTTGAGCATAAATAGAGCACAATGAACAGAAAACTGATCCAGTTGACTTTCCCCAAGGCCTTGTTTTGTGGTGTAATTCATTGGTGGCTGTGAACTATTGTAGAGCTAAAAAACCCACGTAGGTGTTGACTTTGTTGGTATAAAAGTCAGTTTCTTAAGTGGCGCTTTGTGTGCTGGCTGGTGGTGACGGTGGCATCACCGTCAGTGGTTTAAATGCAGGCATCAAGCCGCCTGGTCCTGAAAGTCATATTTGATCTAAATCAATAACTTAGCCTAGGGATGAACGTGTGTTGTTACATTTAACAATTGCTGTTATTCTGGAGGGTTAGCTGGATTACAATGTTATATTCTGTCCTGCTGGGAGGTAAACTAACCATTTTCACTTTCTCATTTTAGGGACTATTGGATTTTTTGCCTGCTTCTGGTTTGTAAGTAAGATTTACAGTGTTGTGAAAGTGGACTGAAAAGCTTCAAAGTGTCTTTTGAACATATCTCCCTTGCTGTTTGATAATTTTTACCATGTATTGAAAAACATCCTGTGTAATTATTCTAATTTGTAAAAGCTGAAGAGCAAACTACAGCATAAAGTACAGGTTTTTTAATGGAAGGAAATGGCACTATTGGAAAAATGTTTACATAAGTATGCTCATTGAACATGTTAATTCTAATAATTCTAAAAATTATACCCCAAAAATTGACTTAGGACAAATAAAAATTCTGGGAACTAGTTTATTTGAAAAAATGAGTGCATTACACAGTCCTCCAGCTGAAATTCCTTGTGTGTGTTTGTATTTTTTTTCTTTTGTTGTTGTTACCTCTTTTGGTTACCATTTATATACCATGAAAGCATAGAACTGTCAAGCCAATCTATGTAAAATGTGAATTTTTTTAACTTAACTATGATTGTACATATTATCCTGCACCTTCTTTACAACTAGATATCTTCTTACAAATGTACATGCATTTAGTGTAATGTAGACTTTATTAAAAATACCGACACTGGTTTTTGTTCAAATAAAACTGCACAACTCTGGCTGACTTGCTTCCTTTCTTGTTAATTAGCCCTTCACTACTTGGACACCGATCACATTAGTTTGACTGGAGTTTTGTATTGTTTCTAAGCAGTTTGGCTGCAGATTGTCCAGGCAGAAGGACCGGTAGGTCACTTCAATCCATGGTTGTAGGATGGGCCGAAGCTCCTGAAGCTGCTGTTGTTACCTGCGCTTTCCTGACTTTCCCCCAAATACTTTTTTGTTGGGCAAACTATTACTTTGTCAAAGAGCGAAAACCGTTTTCCTTCTTTTAGCCCTTTAGCCCCATCTCAGTTCTTCATCCTGTGAAGGTTGTGTGAAGCTTGTTCGGGGTGTTTAGCCATAAATCTAGTGGGTTTTGGAATGAAGCCTTTCTTCCTGCTCTGCAGAGCTTGTGCTTAAGCGCTGGGTTACATGAGATGGAGTATCTTAATAGCCTCTTCAGTTCTAAGATTGCAGGCATTCTTCTCTCAGGAATGACAAGGCTTTATAGAGGCTCCCCAAAATCCTGAATTGCACTTGAAGCTGAGCAGAGAGTCACTGCAGCCACATAATTGAAACGGTCACGTTACTGACCCGGCTGGGGATGAATAAGGGGATGTTCACTCAGATTAATGGGTGAAATACTCAAAGCTTATTAACTGGCATATGGAAACAGTCATCGCTGGAAGCTGCTTTTCCATGTCTAAGCCTGCAATTTAACAAGACCCAAAATGACTCCATATCTTTTCGTAGTCATACAAATACCAGATAATTGTAGTTAATGTTTAATATCCTTTCCAAAATGTAATCTTTGGTATGAGGATTTCCAGTCTCACCTCTGTGTGTAGTTGTTCCTTCCAGGTTACCAAAGCGTGGGACAGATCACCTGGCTAAGCTGGGATAAGTACCAGGCTGCATCTTTCAAACAGTGCCTGTGACATAAAAATGGGGCTTTAAACAACTTAATGAAAAGAGCCAAACGTTAGCATAGCAGGAGGAACTGGCTACAATAAAGGTTGTTCTGAGTGAGGTTCAGGTGCGCTCTCGATGGCAACTCGGTCTCACAGATGTTTTCCTCTCCTACCGCCAAAATCTCCATTTCCATTCTGTTCCCTCCCAGAGGTGGAAAACTACAGAGTTGCTCTTAGAGAAGTTGGCTTGTGCTTGTTTGCTGGTTCAAGAGCACCATTTGCTGTATTAAAAATTTCATGCTCATATTGAAATCAGTGCTGATCTGTTTAAAAAGGTCCTTCCTATTAAACCTTATATTTAAATAATTTTTTTATGGGATTCTTCAGAATTGTTGGCTGAAGCTGCCTTTGAATTTTACATGTTCAAAGGGAAATGAATTCATGAGAGAATTTGGAGCTGCAATTGGCATGAAACCTCAGCAGGAAATTTTGCCAAATTAATAAATATGCATTTCATAAAAGGTAAAGTAAAATGAGTTATAGAATTGTCTATGGTGCTTTCTCAACTTTTGCTGTGACTGCTAGTGAGCTAAGACATAGAAACTGCGTTAAGGCAGTTTCTGAAGCTTGCCAGCAGTCTAGAGCCAAAGCCATAAAAGTAAAATGAGTCATTCTCATGTAGTTACCATGAGAGCACTTGGTTTGCTTTTTGTAATAGGCCCCATTCCGGCAAATCTGTCATAATTCTTAATTCTACAGTCTTTGTGGTGGAGGCAATGTTGCAGAGCAATGTATCTAAAACAGAAAGAGTCTTGAGTTTTGGTCTCATTTCTTCAAAATAGATGGATATTGATGTGGCAAAGGCAATTATCATGCTGTAATGATCTGACATGGGCTGTATGTTTGAGTACAAAGTAATTTTTAGGGATGCTCTTTATGTCCATGCTACAGGGCTGAGCCAGGGCAGGCGCTATCCTGACCGACTGAGAGCTGAGTGGTGGCGTGTTTGAAAATAGTGCCTGTTGTTTTCTCATCCGTGGGCACTTGTGAGATTTGCTGCTGCTGTGCTCTCCCTGCCCAAGAGACAACAACCCCGCTCATCTCTTGATGTCTCTCTACACCTAAACACTTTTGCTGGCCCTAAATCTAAGATTTGTGCTGTTTGCAGGAAATTTGAATATAAGCCCTTTGATTTTTCTGGCATCTTTTTTTTACTGAGGTAAATCTGCAGGCTGCCTTTTGGCTTTGCACTTCCAGAGCAAGTCACCAGGCTGTAAGTTCTGTAGGAATTGTCCTGAGCATGTATCAATGTAAAGGTGCTGTAAGCCCTAACCAGAAAGTAGTGGATAAACTTCATAATTTTAATAGTGCATAGAATGGGCTGTAATCATGTGCTTTTCCAGCGGCTCTCAGCGCTCTTTGAGATTTTTTTTGAAGCTATGGGTGAAGATCTTGTCCACTCTGTGTTGAATCAGCCATGGGGTTTGAAGAAGAAATGGTCAGTATGGGGAGACAGATGTTTTAAGTACTTTGATTACCAGTAACTGGTGTCTCTAACCCATTTTATATTAACTTACGAATAATAGCTGTTAAGTGGAAATGATTGTTATTAATCTATTCTCATTAGAACAGTGGGCTCAGAAAAGCATTTCTGTTGCAGATACTTGAGTCTTCCTGCCCGCTTTAAAAAAGATTAGGTTAAGTTCTAGGAGTCTACATTGCACTTCTGTGATGCTCCCAGTAATGACTCGCAGCAGACAAAGTAAAGCATCTCCCGTGTAAGAATCTTCTTGTAACAACCACCCCAATCCAGCAGACTCTGTAGAATGTCGTTTTTTGTCATATTTTAAGTAGAACTTGACAAGTTACAACAGAACCTCAAAGGAAGGAGGGATTTCAGTGCTGACGTTTTACATTTCATTCCACTTGCTTGAACGGTGTTGAACAGATACAGACTCACCTTCATTCCTGAATGTAAATGCCAGAACAAGGCCACGCTGACGTACAGCTGGATGCAGCATGTATAGGGGATTCCTGCCCACACCTATGTAAACTTCCTTGAGGAGTATAACTGGTGCTGCTGTGGGGGAGCTGGGAACACGTGGCATATTTGTGATTAGTTATGGTGGGAGGGTGGTTGATGAAGAGCAATAAACTTGCTTAATGTTCCTTCTACTGGTTGTGCTTTTGTGTTGGATAACACATTCCAAGTTCAAATTTAAAATTTATCTCAGAATTAAGTCTGGAGTGTGATGGAGAAAAGTTAGGTTGTGCTGGTCAGAAATTGTAAGATAAAGGATGTTTCCCTGATGGAAATCTGTCCCCCATAGTCTTACACCAGATGTTCTCATGTCCACTTCCATTCCCATGAGCTGTATCACTGAAGATAATGGAAATAAAGAAGTTCAGCACAGGTGTCACTGTCTCTCTGACCAGTCTGATATTACTTTGCATTTTCACTTACAAGCAGGAATGAAATCACATTTCTACAGAACAGCTGCTGGTGCTTCCAGGCTTAAGAATAAAAATGTGAAGCTGCTGTGCTCTTCCCTTGCAAGTATGACTTGTTTAATTTAAATAAACTTAGATCTGAGTATTAAAAACTGTCTGCTAAACGCATGTAATGGAATTATTTTAATATTCCTATTTTTATTAAATACTAATTGTATGCGCTAACCATTCCTTATTGTTAGAAAAGGCACTCAGGCCCATGCAGGTGGCTTTGGGTTATGTGGCCTTCATTTTCCCTTTCTCTTTCACATCTGGGGCCACCGTTATCCCTGAGCAGAGCCTCTCGTGCCAGAAAGTGTGAAAAAGAGTGTCTGACCTCATTTCCCAGAGCTTTCCAGTGCACTCCTGCAGTGACCGAGCCCAGGAGGGGGTCCGGGAGGGCCCACGTACATGTGAAGAGATCGAACTGTTTAAACCTCTTCATTAAGGCCAAGGTCATGACTTGGTTGCAGTGTGATTTGCTCGCAGAGAAGGGACTTTTATGGCGAAGAGTGGGAGGGAAAGGGCTTTCCCCTAGGATAAGAACCAGCAATGCAACTCTCCTGGAGACACGGTGCATCCTTCTTACTATGGTTTCTTCATGCGTGGGTGGGATGTCTTTGACTGTGCTGGGATAAAAGCAGGATGGAAGCCTTTCATGTTCTGTTGAGATGCTGCAAGCCTGTGCCCAAAACTTCAGGTCAGGGTCACCATCTATTTTGGTATCCAAAGCAACTGCAGTTAGCAAGTTCACAGTATGGTACTTTATCTTTCTAATCTAGATGCCTTTTAGTTGCAGGCTGCACACACTAATTAGCTTTGCTCATACAAACCAGGAAGCCCTTAGACTTTCTGTGAAGCTATTTAGCACCAGGATTTTTACAGGTAACGTTAGTGTCTGCAGAGTTTACCCAAGGTAATTTACGTTCTATTTGCAACTCAGGAAAAACTCTTAGATGTTTGGCATCATAAAACAGTAAAACCAGGAGAGCTATTACAGGGGCAGAGAGAACGGGGCCCTTGAGCTGCTTGGTTTATCACAGAAAGGTTAATCAGATGTGCACGTGTGCCTCCTGTATTTCTTTCTTTCGTTTCCCTCCTGTGCTGCTCCTTGACGGGCTCTGCAGCAGATGAAAAGGCGTGGGAGCCCTGGAAGAAGTCCTTTGGACTCCACAGGTGAGGATTGTATTTGTACATCCAGAGGATGTTAATAGGGAAGAGACATACACAACCAAACTCTCAGTGAGGCTGTATCTTCTGGAGAAGGGCAGTATAGAAAATCCCAGTAGCATGGGTGGTGAGTGGATCAAGAGCCATCAATCCCAGACTGCGCTGGAGCTACCGGTGCAACGTCAGCACCTCAGAAACACCCACCCCAAGGGATGATGGCTGCAGGCAGAAAGAGAGACAGTAAAGAAACCTCACAAGCAGGAGGCCATGCAAAGCAAGCTGGAGCTTGCTGGCTCATGCCAGACCCCAGCAGCTGGGAGCATTTTGGGCACCATGGCCAGACCTCACAGTGCCTTGTGCTGGCAGGCAGGGCTGTGGTCACTGCATCAGCCTTGGTAGCCCGGCCAGCAGAGCGGGGCTGGGGAGGGCAGCCTGTGGCCAGATGTCCTGGCTGTCTTAGTTGGCTTCATAAGACTCCCTCTGCCTAAAGAGCTTCTTCCATCACTGTCCTGAGACCACCACGGCTGCAACAGCCTTCCCTCTTTCTCATGGGGGTTTCTGCAACACCAATGTGAGTAATATCTGAGTGTTTTGGGGGGAGGTTTGCAGGGAACTGCTGTCACCTTGGAGGTGCTGTGACCAGCAGAAAGTGGTTTCCCCAAGCTGCGCAGACGCTGCGGCTGCATTTGGCTCAGCAAATCCGGCAGATGCTGCTCGTGCCTTTACATTCACAGGTGTCCGTGTTGCATGGCCTGATCACACGCTCGGGCCTAAACTTAATCCAGATTAAGAGACAATCCATCAGATTGGCAGGGGATGATGTGTAGTTTCCCTGCAGGTTGTTATGGGCTACTTTTTCCAACAAATTTGCTACTGATGCCAGCACTGAGCATCTCAGGATGATCCCCATCCTGCCTGCTATAGCTACTCTGCTCTTGGTCTTTCTGGACTGGTCTTCTGTTTGCCATGGACATGTGGGATGCATTAAGTATATGTTCTCTGAAGATCACAGGCAGCAACAGGGGACACTTTTCAGGTTTCTCACTGGTGTTGGTCTGGAGCAGAAAGAGAAGCGGTGTTAGTGTTGGGTGGATGTTCAAACAGGGTGAAATGGCTGCATGGGGCTGGCATCCCTTTGGGAGGAGTGCAGATGAGCCAGCAGGGGGGATCCCAGCCAGGCTGTGGGAAGTGGGGTCATGCAGGTGGCTTTAAGTCCTCAGGCTCCACACAGGCTCATCTGGCTTCCAGCTTTCTCTCCTCTCTTCTCTCCAAACACCTCCTTTGGACTTTGCACCAGCAGGGAAGCTTTGGTTAAGAAGGAGAAAGGAAAAAAGTAAAAAGGCAGATACTTATCTGAATCAAGAGCCTTCATGCATTGCAGGGTGAGCTCGTGCTGCAGGAAGAAGTCCCATGGGAATTAGGGAAGCAGAGGAAAAGCAGGTAAAATGGTCTAGGACATGTCTTGGGGGGGCTGCATGAACAGCTTCATGTAAGGCAGACTGGGGGGACTGAGCTGTATCAAAAAGGGAAAACAGTTGAACTGGTGTTAATTGTGCAGCTGAGAGTTGTTAAGCAGCAAAGCCCATAATATCTTGTGACTTTTTGAGGGTGTTAGGGCTCTCAGCTGTGGTTGGGAGAGGAGTTGGAGAAGGATGTGAGTACTGGGCTGTTGGATGCAGCTTCTGTTGGTTCTTTCTGTGCCTCAAGCGACAGGACAAGATGTGAGTTAGACAAGCTGCGCTTGTTGAGCTTTCTCTCTCTGGGGGGGTGGGGGAAAGGGGGTGTTTGGGCAGTACCTGCAGTGACATTACCTTGGGATGGGGCTTTCCTGGGCAGAAGTGGGCTGGGTGGTCTGTTGGGAGCTAGGACCTGGTTTCTGAGGCTCCTTGGAGCAGGGAGTGTCACTGGGCAGGAGAGTGTCTTTGCTATGGTGTGTCCTGGCAGGGTGTCCCCAGGTTGCAATGCCACTGTCACAGCAAGCTTGGAAACCCCCTGGTGAGGTACCTCCCCAGGAGCTGGAAAACAGCAGGACCTTGGTGCTGCAGGACCTTGAGGTGGGGAAAAGATTGTTCTGGGCTTAGCTGAGACTAAATGGCTTCATGGTGAAGTATTCAAATGGGGAAAGTTAAAGCAGGGAATGAGACCCTGCAAACTTAGTCTGTCAGCTGGGGTGTTTCTGTGCTTTGGTGTAAAACCAAAAGAATGATACTTGACTCGCAGTGGCAATGGGAGAAGGTGCTCGGCCATCAGAGTTGGCAGCACAGACATGTCACTGCCATGGGTGGTGAGATGTTACATGTGGAACCAGCTTTTTGTTGCACAGGAGAGGCCCTCAGGGCACGTGTCATACTTATCTCCCATCCTGCTGGGCTGTGGTCTATGTTATGGCTAGTGGAGATCTGTCTGAAACATGTTTAGGGCTTACACTCCATGAAAGGGTTGACTGCAGTGATTGTGGGCATGGAGAACACCTGCAGACCTTTAGGACAATCTTGTGTTGGGTAATGTAGGGAGGAGGATGCCTTTTACCTCCCAGACTTCTGATTCAACCCCAAACCAGCCTGAAAGAAGATCCCTTTGAGGCCCCGGAGGCCTGCAGATCAAATCCAGTGACTGGCTGTTGTCTCCACCTCCCTCTTTGCAGCGAGTGCTTTGCAGGAGCAACCAGGCTTTCCTGGCCCCGCACAGGTATCCCTTGGGAGCGCAGGATGCCTTCCCACACAGTGCATCACTAATACCTTTAAACCACCATTCCTGCATCCTATATGTAATTTTCTTACTGACCAGAGGTGTCCAGGCTTCAGAAATGCTCTCACTGCGTGTATGAAATCACACACTGGCAGAGATCTAATTAGCTGGCTCCTCGGGATCTTGCCACAGGGCACGTGGGACCAGGCCTCTTTATTTCCCCCCTTCTTCCAGCTCTGAATGACTCCCGGGTTTCCTCCTGCTCTTTCCTTTAATGAGTTGTGCTGCGCTGGGACAGACGTCTTGGCTGAAAGAGTCTAATTGCTGGAGTAAGGATGAAATGGCCATTAGCGTGTTTGCTGCTAATTAATTATTGCTTGTCACTGCTCAGAAGTGGAAGGGTTCAATTGCAACGTAACAGGCTTACCAGTGCTAAATAACTCCTGTTTACAGCTACAGGGAACTGAAGGCTGGTGGTTACTTGCTACTTGTAGTGCTGGTCTTTTGGTGATGTGGGAAGAGCCGAGACCTTGACTGTGTCACACCTTTTCTTCGGCAAAATCTTGTGGCTTCCTGCTCAACCTGCATGTGTTGGGTTCATTTAAAATGGATTGTGTCTGCCTTACCAATCAAACATTGCGCTCTAGGAAGTATCAAAAAACTAATTAACCTTTCAGGCTGCTTAACGATGTTACAAAAAGGTTTCTTGTAACTAAATCCAGGACATATCTGCTGTCTACTGTGCCCATTTTTAATTTAGAAAAGGTGGAAAGCTGGTGGGGAGAAGAGGAGAAATCTGTGCATCCAACTGGAGGACTGATGGTTGACAACCAAGCAGTGGTGATTTATGGCTGGGTAATTTTCCAGCTGCCATAGTTTGTGTTAGTGCAAATGAGAACTGATGGGAGTTTGAGTTAATAGCCGATGCAATGAGGAGCTGGCACATATTGGCTTTGATCTCCTCTGCCCTGGGAGCAGCCGCTTCTCGAACCATCCAGGCTCATCTGCTGAAATGCGGGGGGAAGGTGGGAACGGATCCAGGCAAGACCTGGAAAAGGCTGTGAGTGGGGCAGTACGGGGGAGCAGAGCCCAGTGTGTGCCCAGCATCTTTAGGAGGAAATTCGGATTTTTCTATCTGCTCCCACTTTCCAATACCTTGCTGCTTTGCTGTCCAGAGCACCTCAAACCCTGTCTGGGCTGTGCCCTTCCTTAAGCACCTCACGCTGCTCCTCCAAGCACTGATAAAGTGATAGAACCTGAGGGAATGGCAGGAAGATGTGTCAGAGGAGGTTTAGGTTGGACATCAGGAGAAGATTCTTCACCCAGAGGGTGCTGGACACTGGAACAGTCTCCCTGGGGAGGTGTCATGGCCCCAAGCCTGACAGCACTCAAGAAGAGACTGGACAACACCCTCAAACACGGTGTGAATTTTGGGATTGTCCTGTGCAGGGACAGGAGTTGAACTCGATGATCCTTGTGGGTCCCTTCCAACTCAGGACATTCTGTGATTCTGTGAAAACAGCCAAGGACAGTACTTCTCTATCATGGCACGATGCCACCAGGCATCACGATGATGCTGAGACTACTGGACAAGGAGCCGGGGTGTTTGAGCATGATTAAAAATAATGGAAAGTTTTCCCTCCTCTCCCTCGCTAATGCCCGGGGTGTATTTGGGAACCCTCTACCCAGCCCAATTGCCATCATGCCCCACTCCAGAGGGATGCAGAAGCTGTGGCAGGAGCATCATGTCTGTGAAGCGGGAGCAGGACCAGAGCATGGAGCCAGTGTCAGGGTGGGGGCAGGACCAGTGCTGGCACCGTGGTGGTGCCCATCGTGCATGCACAGGGCTCACCTGGCCTCAGGGAAATGCCAGCGGCCACCAGAGCAATGGAGAGGGGTATAGTAGAGCAGTAATGAAGTGCGAGGAGTGTTCATCAAACACGAAGCCCCTTGGAGTGTCCCTATGCCGGAGCACCTCGTGGTGGTAGCCTGTCCCCCAGCTTGTGCAAATACGTCGGTGTGTGGTCCCCAAAGCAGGAGTTACACTCCCTAAAGGCATTTTTAATTTTTCACTGAATGCTTTTTCTTAGCTCTAGTGGTGATAGAGATTTTTATTCCAATGTGGTTTATTTTCAGTAATTAAGGGGGGATAATAAGACAATTGCTGGCAAAGTACGCTGCTTATAGCATAAATAGTCTTTGTTTTAAGGTTTTTCCCCAATGTTAAAGTTCTTCAGTGGCTCTCATTAGGAAATCTAACACACGCCAGGCTTTGACAAGCGGCAGAGAAAGGAGCGTAGCCTAGCGGGAAGAGTCTAAAATATTTAAATATAAATGACTTACCTCCAAAGTTGACTCTCTGAATGTTTCTTGCCACTGTACCTGACTAATTATCATGTTATCAAAGGGGTGTGCAAACCTGTAAGCCTCAGCGTTTGGAGTGGTTTGACAGATCAGTCTTCCTGATGGAAATAGATGTAACTTTGCTATCATCAGTCTGGTTTGCTTTTGAATTTTGAATTACTTTTTTTTTTTTTTTTAAAAAAAAAAAAAAAGAAACAAAAACCAAACCCTAATAGTCTGTTTTATGTAAACCGCTCAGAGATTAGGAGTTGATTTCAAAGATCATCCTCCATAAAGTCTCTTGATCATATTTTACGGTTCCTGTGACTCATGGGTGTAATCTTGTATCCCTGGGATATTCATGACATGTTCGCCTGATTCCCCACGGTAGCTAATCTCACTTCTGTACCTTAAAAAAATATTAAAATATCTTTAAAGCAGGTCTGGTAGAAAGGCAACTTTTACAGCCAATCTTCAGCTCCAATTGCTCCTGCTGGGGAAGTCATAATGATGAATTTGTGACATAATTTCTGCGGCAACATGCTGTGATTTCATAAATGGGGATGGTGATTATAGAGCAGGATCAGGTGAAGCTGGATTGTGATGGAAAAAGCCCCGATTCAAATGCAAATTGTTCAATAATGGCATAGGGGATACCAGAAATTACTGGCAATTTATTTTATTTGGGTTAAGCTCCTCATTCAGTTGTCTCCAGTTGGAAAGTCACTCTTTTAAGGAACCAAGCAAAAGAAATGGCTGGAAAACATATCTTTCTCCTCTCAAGAGAACAAAACTGTCCTAATTTAATAATAATTAATCAGTGTAATTAATAACAATGTTCCGTATTTCCATGATTTCTCCCATTCAAGACTCTCCACATGCTTCACAAACCCTAATTGATTCCACCTTACCGCTCCCTGTAGCAGGATCACATCATTTACCCCATTTTCTGGAGATGGGGAGCTGTGTGAGCCAGGCAAATAATTTTAACCAGGTTAAATGATCTGCCCAAGGTCAGAGAGGGAGCCGAAGTCAGGATAGATCTACATTTCAAAGATCAGCCTGTACCCAGTTGGGTTTTGGCTGTGGGACACATGTGCCACTATTGCATGGCCACCCAGTTGCCACCTCAGAATAAATCTGGCAGTTTTCTGGTGTCCAGCACGTGGAGTTGGGAATAGGAACAAGCTCCATGGGAATGTATCAGTGCTGAAACCAGCAGAGTTCTGGAAACAAGTTGGTTTGGATTTGGGGTTTTTCTTTTATTTCTTTTTTTTTTTTTTTCCTTCCACTCAAATCACTTGGAGTTTAAACTGTTTAGCTGAGGATTAAACTAATTGCTTCTGTAAAATGCTGTTTCCCACACCATCTAGTGTACATCTGTTAACTGGAAAGGGATAACTGAACCAGTTGCCAGATGGTCTCTTGGATTTGGGTGGCTGGGAGCCAAGGAGCTGCCAGTTGGTGGTTTGTGGGGTTCTAGCAAAGAAGTCACGCTACGTGCACATTCCCCTCGGTTACTCTTCTCTGCCTTAATGAAGATACTGCCTAATGCAATAAAGCAGCCACTAGTCCCCTCCCTGCACTCCCCCTTCCCCAAAAGCAGTGAGTTTATAAGTCTGATTTGTCTGACTGAAGCAGGCTTTTCCAGGAGCTCGGGTTCTCTGCACGCTATGTGTGCAAAGGCACTTTCTTGAGTATGCGAGTTATTCAGTCCTGTGCCCACTGGTTGCCTCTTACTGCGCTGTAGTGGAAAAATGCAACAAAACTGCTATTTGGAAGTGGGTTTTTTTTACCTTTATAGCTAGCAACTCAAAAACTTCACTGCTTAGCCTTGATTGTTGAATGACAAGCCTGTAATGTGTATTGGCTCACATGGTACTGTACCAGTTTAAAAACTCCAGCCTGAGGGTTAGATGTTCCGCTTTGTATAAAAAGCATCCAATATTTACCTGTGGCTGGAGGAGGATGCAGCCCTACTCTGCTGGAGGGGAGGGAGTATTAGGTCAGACTCCAAAGAGACTGTGCATAGTGGGGTGATGCAGGTGCCCTTGACCAAAACTCAGAGCATCTTCTGGGCCAGCACTCGAGATCCTCAGAGGTGGCAACTCAGTGGTTTGTTTTGCACTAAAATGCAGATAAGGAACAGCCATGGCATCCAGAACCCAGCCTAGACATGAACCTGGCTCTGTTTCTGACCACGCAGTGCTCGGCAGGGATTGCATCTGGTGGGTGGTGGAGTCTCTCCCAGGTGTGGGACAGCCAGAGCCTCGGGTGGGAAGGGGCTCCCCATGGCACAGGTATGGTGCAGAGGAGGCAGAGTGGTACCTGAGCTGGTGGCCGCCTTAGGCTGCATTGCCCCTTAGACATTTCCTCCTCAGGGTGCACACCTTTCATAGCCATGAAAATCCAAAGCTGCCTGCTGGGGCAGGAAAGGACAGAGCTAGGAGCAAATTTAGTTTTACAGCAATGTTTTCTTTTTGGTAGAGAGTGTATTTATTGAGAAATATTAGTCTTATGTGACTTACGCTGAATGTTCAGCTGCATCCCCCGCAATGTAAGTACTTCCTAAGCCACGATGCCATTGCTCTCCTATCTGGGCTGGAGCTTGCATGCAGAAATGTGCATGTGTCTGTCCAGGTGAAGCACTGCTCAGTAAAAATAACTAATAAAAGCAATGGAGGTGATGATAAAACCAAATCTTCACAGCCAGAGCCTCATCCAGAGCATGCTGTAGTCTGTGGGAAGGTTCCCACTGAAGCAGGTGGATTTTGCAGGTAGAAACTTCCTGCATCTGTGGGGTTTATCTGCACACCTCAGCACAGGCTGTGGTGCCTACTTCAATTTGTTTCTGGAAATTTTTTTCTTAGTTGTTAGAGTTAAAAACTACTTCTCATGGTCAATGACTGCCAACTTACTGAATTTGTCTGGTGTGCAACACGAAGCAAAAAACACAAAGGCTAATGGGTCTTGCCGTATGCAATATCGTGTGCACTTCAGGGCAGACTGAACCATTTGGCTCTATTAACAATGGTGTTAAATGGACTGCTTAGCAATTGTTGTTGCTTTGAAAGGTGAATTTATTTTCTCTTAAATAAGGGTTTAGCAAGGGACAGAAGTGGTGTGTGCCGTTAGTGCTGGGTTCACACAGCTTGCTGACCTTCCTCGGGTGGGTTGGGCTGGTGAGTGAACCACCTGATATTGCAAAACAGCAGCTGTTTCCAGATGCGGATGGGAAACAACCCCGTCCCCATGGAGCTTTCTCCTAGTTTGCTGTGGTGCCCTGTGGCACGTTCCCAGTGAGCCCCTGGCTGTGCCTCTTGCGCAGCACATGAGCTTGGGTCGGGCAGGGGCTGCGTGGGGATGAGAATAGCACACAGCTATATACGGAGATGTCTGTGCCGCCCTTCATCCCGTGTCCTTTTGTTCCTCCTCTGGAGGAATGAGATGTTTCCTGCCAAAGCGCCATTCTCTGGAGAAATGATGCACTGTCCTGGGGGCCCTGTGTCAGGAGCAGGCAGCTGCCTGTGCTGTTGCCCTGCCAGGCAGAGCCCCAGGAGACATGGGGCACCTATGGCTGTTCCATTTGTTGCAGCTTTAGTGTGAAGTGTCTTCTAGAAAAATATGCCCGAAACACTTGGGGTTTGGGCAGGAGCAGGGGAGGGAGGAAAGGGGTCTCTGAGTATTTGTTCTCATCTGGGGATGTTCCTGCTCCCTTCAAGCTCCTTCATTTGCTCCAACCTGGCAGTGCCACAGGGCTGGCTTACTGATGCAACCACCACCGTGTCCGTGTGTTACACACTTCCCTCCCCAGCAGCCCCGCATAGTGCTGGATCTTGACCTCTTGACAGCTCATGGCTTATGTGAGCAATGATGCATCTTGATGGTGAGGAAATAGAGTAAAAAAAAAAAAAAAAGAGGCATTTTTCCTCCTGGCAGTGCTGTTGAAAGGCTGGGGATACCTCGACACCCTGTTTGCAAAGCCTGTGTTTCCAGGGGTGTGGGGCAGGGAACAAAAGGGTCCCACAGAAGGAGTAAGTAGTGGTGGGGATGGGATGCAGTGGAGCTGTTGGAACTGGGGCCATTTCAGCTGGACCTTTTTGACTTCCCAGCGAGGAAGAGAGTGTTGAGCGGGCGTGCGATGGTGTAGGGAGCCAGTGATTTGATTTGCTTTTCTTCCTCGCTGGCTGCAAGGCTCTGGTGGTGGGTTGGGGCTGGCATGGGGCAGGAGCTGCTGGATCACATCCATCGCTGCATGGCAGCTCTGCTGGGACTACACTGTGCCAGCCCAGCTACAGCCCTCCCGCTGAGCCCTACGTTGCTTCTTTGTCTTGTGCCTGCTCAGCTTCTCCTGTTCCCGCCTGCTGCTTGTACACATGCAGCGCCAAGGGAAGACAAAATGTGCATGCGGTGCTGGAGGAAGGTGGGGGTGAATGGCGATTTGAGATCAGAAAGGAGTTTTGTCTGCTGTCTACAGTCATGGATGTGGTTGAGGCCTTGGCTGAAATTCCCAAGGAACATAAAGCAGAAAATAGCACGCTCTTTTGGGAGTGGAGAAAACAAAGCCAAACATCCTGAACGGGACTCATCAAGAGCACAGTGCTGCTGCTTGGATATCCAGAGTGCAGGCCCAAAAGGCTGCCCTTGGAGCAATATTAGATATATCACCAAGTTGACATACACAGATGTACAAACCCCATCAGTGCAGTGGCACTTTGCCCTGCCCATCCCCAAGATGGGAGCTGGTGCAGCCCTGTCCTTGGAAGGCACTTCAGAGAAATATGAAGGATGCCTTTACGGCTGTTTTTAAGGATGAATCAAAGAGATAAAGGCAAACTGAGATGCTGAGAAGGTGCACATATGGAAGAAGCTCCTTTCTTGAAATTACAGGCACACAAATCCAGAAAAGCCTCGTGGGTTGGGTCTAAGAAGCTTACCAAAATCAGCACCTAATCAGCATGATCCCTCCTTGCCCGGGCTACAGGGAAACTGACCTTCAGAACCTTGGGTCTGGGATGAGCGTGGCAATCCCCGAGGCTGCGCGGTGGCACGCGAGGGGCCCCAGCCCTGCAGGGCTGTGACACAAGGCAGAAGAGTGAAGGAAATGGTCAAGGGCAGAGAACACACCTCAGCTCCTCAGAGTCCCAGCTTCCTGAGACAACGCTGAGATGCTCAGAGAAGCCTCCTTTGGAAATGACTGGTGGTGAAGCATTAGCTGTATTTTCTGTACCCATCCACTGCATTTTTAGGAGAGCTGCTTTTCACCTGGTCCAGAAACTCTGATTTATCGTAGCCCTCATGCGGAGAAGGTTCTTGGAGGCTGCAAAAGCCATGGGCAGCTTGGAAAGACCAGCCTGGCTTTGGGGTGGTGCGTGGCTTTACATGGAGGCATCCCGCTGTGCAGAGCAGTGTCACTCCTTTGCACGTCCAAGTGATTAACATGCAAGGAAATTTGGGAGATCATCATTCAAAGCTTCCACATAACGTCCTCGATTTCTTCAGGCTCATTTGGAACGTGTTTGGGGGTCAGATGAGAAATGAAGCGGGATCAGTCAGCCTGAGGGAAGCTCCAATTTACGTGCATTTCTCTCTTTCCGAAAAGAGGTCTCCAGTGTACGTGTGTGTAGCAGAAAGTGATCTGGGCAAAGAACGCGCCCTCAAAGCTATTCCAGTTCTGTCTTGGGGATGTGCCTTGCGTTTCACATAAACTGAACTTGGTCCAATACGCTCTGCATGTTTGATTATGGCTTCGTGAGCACGTTCAAATGTGACACTAGTATTAGTAGGCACTCACGCTTCAATTTATGCTAAAAGCCAACAGATGGGGAAAGTAAATGCCAGGAAACCAGGCCCTGATCAGGTGGCTTGAGCTGTGCTCATACTGTATTTAGACAATAGGCTGTATTGCATATTTGGAGGCTGATCTTGTGAAAATGAAGCCCTGCTGGTGCTAACCCACAGAGGCTTTGCACACTGGGAAAATGGCCAGATTCCTCTGGAAAATGGTGAACCTCCAGCTGGGGGAATTAATGAAAATTCACTTTTGCCAAAAGCAGAATTTAATATTTTTGCATGACAAAGATTGGCTCTCATTGATGGAGATTCTCTCTCTCCTGCCATCCCCATCTTGTACACATGCAGGAGGAAACATGTGGCAGTCAAATACCCAAAACTGCTGTGGAGGGGAAGAGTAATTTGTTCCCTGTATCTGCTAGAGCTAAGGCAAGAGGTCAGGGCTTTAGGTTGCAATAGAAATAAGTAGACTTCATGCCCAGAAACCCTTTCTAGATGTGAGGAGCCACCAGGGGTGGGATCACCCAGGGCATCTCTGGCATTGGAGAGTTTGAGAACAGCATGGTAAGTATTTTTGCAGAGATGCGGGCTTATACAATAAGTCTCAAGTTGCGGGTTAGGACTAGGGCATCTCTTCTAGCTGAATTTCTAATGTGAAAGGCAACAAAATGATCTGGGATCGCTGATCCCGTATCTATCCTGGAGGATCTACAACACGTTGTGTATAAGGAAATCTGCTGAGCTTAAACAATATTTGGGCCTAAACTTTTAATCCCGTTGAACAGTATTGCTGTGCTCCCTAAAAAATAACCTGCAGAAGGATTTCCCTCCATTTGGGAAAGGGGAAGAGCCGCTCTTTTTGTTGCAACAAATGTGCTGTTCTAGCCAGGGATAAAGGAGTTTATTGCTTCTAGGGCAGGTGTGTAGCCATTGCCCACCTCTTGTATGGCTCCAACAGGTGAGTTTGCCCAGCTACATGGTTTTTTTTTTGGTCACTATAATGTGATTTTGTGTGCTCATCTTAAAAGCCAAAGGCTGGGGACTTCTGGCACGTGACAGAAAGGATTTTGTGGAGCCTGGTGTCATTGGCACAGAGAAATGGAGGGTGGGTGCAGCGTTCATGGGGTGGTCAGGGTGGCCAGGTGGGATCTCTCCTTGTCTCTCTCTGCATGGAAGAGGCTTCCCTGCTGCTGACTGGGTGGCCTGTATCGATGTACATCACCTCGCACCGGGGGTCCCTTGCAGGTCCCCGGTCACCAATAGCTTTGCTGGGGTCACTGGCTCCTGCAGCCCGCTCCCCAGGGCCTGGCACTCCACTGACAGCACAGCGCTCCCCTCGGGACATGCCTGGCTGCATTTAACAAATATGGGCTGTAGGGAGAAATGAGAACATCTTTAACCACCCGGGAGAGATTTGGGTCGTGCTTATGACTCAAATGTTTACTTGATGAAGAGTGAATTGATGCAGTCTCCCCCCTGCCCCCTCACAGCCCTTGGGAACCACTTGTGAAATGAATAGCAATTGTTCTCTGCTCAATTAGTCATATATAAGTGAATGCCTCGTGGTGGCTGTCCCCAGAATGGTGTGTAATTGATGCATTTCACCGATGGCTACACCAGAAGGATCTCACTTTCTTTGCATGGCAAAGGATGGGGAAAAGATACAATCATGGTGGAGTTGTCCTGGCCTCTGGAGGGGAAGCGTGCGATTGCTGTATGCGATGTTATTGAGCCGAGTCCGGTGCTCTCCAAACATATTGAGCTTATTAGAAGTGCATGTTGACTCTGGGGCTTCAGTCTGACTGCGTGGCGAAACAGTTAGGCCAACGAATATGTGATAATGTTTTTTATAAATGTGATAATTAGATAAAAGAAGGGGGAGTTGGAGTTTAGACTCGAAGACACTAATTAAATTCACATTGACAAATCAACATATTGGTCTCATATGGATTAAAGCAGCCCTGAAATGCTTCTTTTGTTTAGATTACACTAATTAAATTCACACATTTTGCCAATCCACAACAGTTACCTTGAAACACAGAAGGCTGAAGCTAAAGCTTCAAAATGCACGTCGGTGAGCGTGCCGAAGTTGGAGCCTTTTGCAGAGCTAATAGCTGGGAATTTGAAGAAATTTTGGGACTAACATTAGTGAAATTTTTATACCCTCACAACCAAGTGCTGTCAGAATGATGCATGCTTTTACTTAAACGCTGAGTGCTTAACTGCAGTTTTAAATTATGCTCAGTGATGAGGTAATAAAGTATTTCAGTAAATATGTCTCAGAGGAGAACTTGGGAAGGAAAAAAAACATGTCTATTCCCAGTAGCCAGTCTGTTCAGGTCAGTATTTAAAAACCATAGGTCACACGTCAGAGAATTATGGCCTGCTGCTGGCAATATTTGTGGAAGTTAGGACTTCATAAATATATCAACTACTGAATGCAGGGCTGCCCCACAGCAGCCACTGCTGAACAAAAGCCAGGGGACAGGATTTTTTAAAAATTAAGCCAATGTTTGTGTCCAGCAGTGAGTTTCTATTGGGTTAGATCTTAACCAACCAACCAACCCCTCCCTCCCCAAAAAACCCAAAACCAAACCAAAAAACAAAACCCAAACTCATTTGAGCTCATTGAAATGTGCATTGCCCAGAAATGGGAAAGATGGTATCAAAATGGGAGCACCCTGTGTAGATCTGCTGGCTACCCTGTCCCTGTGGGGCAGGCAAGTGCCTTGGGAAGATGCTTTTTGGGGTTGCAGGCTGCTTTTCCAACCTCCTCTGGCTGGAGAGGACCCCAGCAGCGCTCTAGGGTTGTGTTTTGTGCTGTACAGTCTGGATAAACTCTGTGTTTCATCTCTAAGGACAAGAATTCCAGTGCAAGCATCACTGCCTCCTATCCAGTCTTAGGTGTGAGGCCCCCACAATAATCCTGAGTCATCACGATCTAGTGATTAGTGAATATTCTATTTTCTGTCAGTAAACACAATTTAAGCACTTAGCAGTTAAGCTTCTTAAGATTCATAGCTGATGAGGGAGCAATTAGGACAGGATTTTAATGAATACACACAAACTGGGGGTTCCCGCTGGGAAAGGAGAGGTTCGAGCTCAGCCTAGAAAAGTGTTCTGACACATGGCAGTATAACATACTTGAATGGGAACTCTTTACTTTGGGGCTAATTATACTTATCTTTGCCATGTTATCTGTTAAAAATCTGGCTGTCAGGCAGCTGACCCTGCTCCTGCCTGTGGCTGCCCCTGTAGCTGTCACAGTTTGGGGGATTTCCACTGCAACTGGTCCTGTGCTACTGCAATAATTTACTATATTTCCTCGAATAGAGGAAATATAGTAATGTTTTTGTCTGTATTTCTCCCAGAAGGTCTGGTAGTTACAGGGTTTGATCGCTAGTACAGGGAGAGATTTGGGGTTTTATTTCAAGACAGGCTGCACTTTAAATTGAAGAGTTTCCAGCTGCAGGTGGAAGGTGGGTCCATGTGGGAAAGCAAGGAGGAGCAGAGGGGGCTGTGAAGGGTGGTGGTGCTTTTCACCAGTGGTTTTTCATTTCTACTGTGTTTTTTTTTTTTTTTTTAAGAAAAAGAAAAAAATCAAAGCACTGAGATGCTGGTGGATGGCAAGTGCTATATAAATGCAAATTTCATTCACTTCTCTCTGCCGTCAGCTGGGGCATAGGTGAATCACCGTTCCCAGGCTCTGGAGTGATGCAGGTGTGTGGGGATAAAAATCAGCATCCTGGGGGATAAAATCAGCACCACTGGGGCTCTGCTCTCCCTGCTCTGGTTTAAACAGCTGTGGGGGTGGCAGGGCAAGGACTCGTGCCCAGGGATGGCACTGGTGCCCTCTCAGCCCTAGTGTGGTTCATGGGCAGGACAGGGGACGGTGTGGTGGCTTTCCATTTAGTGACCTTGAAGGTAAAGTCCGACACCTAGCAGCTACAAATCCTGGTCACCTTCAAACTCCTTTACAGACATGAATTAATTAATCCTGCCTAATTTGGGCTGTTTGTCTGTGACTTGCACTTGGTCTTCAAAAGCCGCATTGAGGAGCAGTTGGTTGTTGCTGCATGGATAAGGTGACAGCCAGCAGCGGTGAGGACTGGTGGCTGGGAATTGTCTGATTGCAGACAGGTTTATTACAATATAGGGTTTCTGTCACCCATCTTTGCCCAAGGTGGGGCTTCTGGGTTGCTCCTGCCCTGCAGTTGGGACACTCGCATGTGCAGAGGCTTCAGCTCACAGAGTGCGTGGTGGGAGGTGGCACTGGGTCCCCAAGTTGGCCCCAGCAGGGGACACAGTCCTTGTGCATGGCTCTCACTTCTCTGGGGTGGGTGAAAGTTTCTGTTTGAGCACTGAAAGCTCCTTAAAGCCTCCAGCTTTGTCTCGGCTCACCGCGGGGGTTGTGCTGCTGAAGCTGCAGTTCTTGCATAGCTCTGCTGGTGACAGTGTCGTCTGAGTAAAAACCCACGGTGGCTTTTGAGAGATACAGCTGCTGGCTGTGTCCATGGGATGTATGTGGCTGTGGACAGATGGTGAGATGGATGGTGCCTGGGCTGTGGGGGTAGGAGAGGTTAGGTTGAGATGGGATGAAGCAGGTGAGGAGGAGGGATGAAGGGTGAGAGACTCAGCTAAGTTTTAGTTGAATATCTAGACACTAGATTTGCTCAAGGTAGCCAAAGTTCAGACGAATACTGGTGTGACTGGTTTAAAAGTGTCCGTTGCTGTCCATATCCATGAGGTCCCCTGGGAGCTGGTTTGCTTCAGATCTCTGATTGCAGGGATTTTTGTGCGGTTACACCAGACAAACACCATGAGATGGTCATATGGTCATGTAGAAATTGGAGGTGGCAACTGGCCCAAGCAGCTGCAGATCTGGAAGTCTGGAGCCATCCGAGGTCTGGACAGCACGGATGTGTTTTTGGGTTTTCTGTTAGACCACCTCAGGTACAGAGCCCTGTACGAAACAAGGCACTCAGGTGAGTCCACACCTTGCCATGCCCACACACCTCAGCTGTGCAATTGCATTTTGCAGGGGATCTACCAGCTGCCGCATCTCCAGCCCATAATCAGTCTGTACGAGACAGCCTGCTACTGGAAACCAACTGTGCTTTTTGGCCGGTGGTGACCTTGAGTGGACAAATGCTCAGCCATGTATCAGGTGCATCAGAAAATTGCACAATAAATGTAGCCAAGTGGAAACTTTGGTGGGAAGGGATTAGCTGATGAACTAAATAATTGCACACTGCCAGTCTCCCTTCATGTGAGCATAATGAGTGTGTAATTTGGGTAACAAGCAGAAACCAAGGGCCCACCTTACCTACTGGTGAACTGCAAGAGCAGAGGAGTCCTTGGGACTCAGTCTGACCTTGGTGTAATTCTGATCATTGGTGTCACTGGTGCTTTGAGTCCTCTGGAAAATCAGCTACTCATAATTGTAACACACTCCATCCTGTGGCAAGTGACCCTCCTGCTGATTACCTTCTCATTTTAAAAATAAGGAGCATCTACTCTGATGTGAGGATGATGGGTGTTCTGGCACCTCCAGCCTCTGCTGCTCTTGGTGAACAGCTCACACCATGTGGGCATCTTGTGTCCGTGGTGTCCTCAGGCTGCCTGGGTGCCAGTGGTGCCACTTACTGCACAAATCTCTGCTGCTGGAGAGGGGCTGGGTGTGCTTCCATGGAAAACTCATTTTTCCTTGGATTTTTCATCTTCAATACGGTTCTAAAGATAAGTTTTTCCACCCTAAAGGAGCCTGGCAGGTGTCTCAAATGTCTTTTGGGGGTCATAACAACTCTTTTTTTAGGCTTTTTGCTTGCTTCCAATCCCAAAGCTGTCATTTCTTTTTCAGAACAAGCTATTCTCAAAAAAAAAGAAAAGGCAACAGACCAACAGAATAATTTGCTTAAGACTCAGATTCACAGCAGCAAGTAAGATATAATTGCACCCTTTGATCTTCAAAGATCTCATCCAGCGTCTGCTGAAGTCAGTGAAAGCCACTCTGTTTGACTTCAATGAACATCTATAATACACAACTCAGAAATATCCTTCCATTTTATCTATACATGTCTGATACCTCTCTGGTGAGAATAAACTTCCGTGTGTAAGTTTGGGCATTTTAACATAATTTTATGCAGCATGAAAGTGTTTCATATTTGAACATGAAAGGAATAAAATTTGTTTGCCTAAAAAAACACAACCGCTATTAAAGAAGAGTGTGGCATCAAACCCAGATCACCTAATAGGAGTTTATGCAACACTTGTAGCTGCATCAGCATTGCTGAAACAGGTACTCACTTGTTAATGAGCTGTCAGCCAAGAGGCGATGCTGCCATCTGAAAACCTTTCGGGTCCTTGGCATCTGCCTGTAAAAGAGACGTGTGATATATAAGACCAGAAAATTATCTTCGCTATGCCAGATTAATTCTGCACATAGTCCAGTGTTTTAGCCTACTGTAAAACTGGAACTATCTCTATGTAAATGCGCTAAATAATTATCTGAGATTTGCCTCTATGTGTGGTTTGGCGTTTTCCATCCTCTTCTACATCCCTATGTACATCCTCAACAGCAAATGTTACAAACTAGTCTGGAGGGGAAGGTTTTAACAGCATGAGGAATTTGTAATAGAAATCAAATATTAGTACAAGCAAGATGATATCTTGCCCAAATGAGACTTGATTACATTATTAATCTTGATAGTTATACATGATTTTGTGTGCATGTGATTTGAATACTGCATTAAAAAGCCAGGACGTGAGTCACTGAGATGATTTGGTTTCTTGGGAAATCCAGGCAAAAAGGTGGCTTTACCAATTAGTAAAATCTATATGGACTGTGGGATAAGTTTGTAAGGACTTTATCCTGCTTGGATGCCAAAGGGGGCCTTTTCCTGCAGGAGTCTGGCAAGCTAGATCCCAGATATTTCAAAGACCAAATATCTTACACTTGGGGTGTTTGACATCTGTTTTTCTTTTTTTCTTTAAATTGCTTTTTTATTCCATATTTTTGGAATGGACTAGTTGTAATGGGGTGTGAGGGAAGTCTCAGTGTTTGGTCCTTATATTTGCTTTCCTGTGGGATTACTCTAGTTCTCCCACCTGCTTTTTTGAAGGTTGCTTGTAGGGTGTGTACTTCAGCAAAGCAGAACTTTGCAAGAAAAGGCAACTCCTGTAAAAATCACTGAAACCTCCCTTCAGGTGCTATTGTTTTGGTTTTGTGTTTTGTGGTGTGTGTGTTTGGCTTTTTTTTTAATTGCAGCAGCATAATTATTACTCCTTCTTCAGTCCCCTAAAGTCTTTTAGGAATCTGATGTGAACAGAGGAAAAGTCCCTAGAGAATTTTGTAAAAGTTAACACACGCCTGTGTTTGGTGCATATGAGTGAAATATGACAGAGCATAATCTAGCGGTGGGATATGTGCAGCTGAGCAGGTTGGATTTGATGCTTATGGATGGTTTTGTGATTGGCGTTTCAGTCATGCTGGTTTCAGAGGAATTATTCTGGATGAGAGATTGAGCTGGGGTCAGAGCAAAGTGAGAGGAGAGGATGGAGCAGCAGATGCAGAGGTGAAAGTGCTCTCCGCGATGCTGGAGATGAACATGGCAGTGAGAGGTGCCTGCGTGGATGGGGCTAGCTTGCAAAGTTCAGGTGGCAGCACTGGGTGACTTGTATAAAGCTTCCTGTTGTCACCACTCATGTGGGACTTCCTTAGGAGCCAGATGCAGCCATGATGAGAAATGGACACTATGATGGAGGCTGTGCCCATTGGTGTCTCTGGTGTCGCACGTTAGGATCAGTTTAAGACACAAACACATAATCCGGCATCACAACAGAAAAGTGTAAATGCCACCATGTTCCCAGGAATGTTTTTGAGCTCCTGCCATTAAACAATAGCCTATGTACAGCTGGGATCAACTGGACACAGCTCAATTTTAATGGTGCAAGAGTGACAACCAGTGGCCAGCTGGGCTAATCCAAGATGAGTGCCATCCCTCCAAACCAGGGCTGGCCCTCCTGGGGCTCTCAGTCCTGGAGGCGGCTGGGGTCACACTGACACAGCCTTGCCCAAGCAGTGGAGATACCCCACCAGAGAGGCTCCTGAGAGCAGCAGGCTTTGACGTTTCCTTCTGCAGGGTTGTGATTCCATGCTGCTAATGGGTGAAATGTCAGCTTAGTGTTTTTGGGCTGAATTTCTGGTACTGGGTACTCAACTGCTGTCACACAGGGGAAAACATTTGGTGTAAATAGTCACAGAGGGAAGAGCATGCCCTCTATGCTTCAGGAAGAACTCAGGCGTCTGATGCTACCAACTTATATTTGGGGATGTGCTCACCTCCAAAGCCTTTATTTCCTCACTGTATCCTTGTGTGCTGCAAATGGATGTGACCTCATGGTACGTGGTTTGGACACCTTGTAGAAGACTTTGCTTTGTGTATCTGGGAGGGAAGGAGGGAGGGAGAAAACGCCTCTTTCCCAAAGATCTGTTTGTAACCCAGCAGCTAAATCCACCCCCTCTATGAGATTTGGATCCTGTAGATTTACAGGATATGTTGGTCCAGATGGCTTCTCCTGGGGCATCTGTTTTTTGGGGAGGTGTGGATCTTTGGGGCAAAGTAGTGTCCGCACTGGGCGGCGTAATCAGATCTTGTCCAACATGTGACCACCTCTGCTGGCAGAACTCTGGAGGCTGCCATGAGATGTTGGCTTCGTGTTGCCTACTTTGTGCTGCCCCTACCGGGGTACATGAGCACTGGGTAATGCCAAGTGATGTATCCAGCACAGTCTTTGCACTGGGACATCCCAGAGTAAAGCCTTTGTCTCCAAAAGCTTGGTTTTTACTCAAACTTGAGCAGCAGCAGCTCTTTTCTGTTGGTCCAAACAAGGTGGTCTTGTGGCAAAGTGGATGGTATCCTGCCTGCGCTGTGGCTTGGAGCAGCATCTCTGCAGCCTCAATTCACTCTTTGTTTGCTCATTTTGTTTTTTCCCTCCCCACAACCTCAAAGAAGTCATTTAGACCCCAAGGTGCTTGTCTTGCTCTTTGTGTGCAGGGAACATTTACCGAACACCTCTATCCTGGGAAAAGCAGAAATCCCACTGACTGTCTCTACCTGGTCACCGCTACATCCCACTTGCAGCATCTCTGAGATCTTGGCACTGCATCTAGCACATCATCTTACTGCAGCCTTTCCCCTCCTGAGAGAAGTTTGGGGCTGTGCAGGAGCTAATGGGGCTCGAGGTTCTCCTGTTCCACGTTTGCCATCTGTTTTGGGCAGGCCTTGGTCCCTTTCCCAGGGAGGTGGCAGCATCCCTCTCTGGGGCCACCGCAGGGCGGGCGCACGGGGGAGGCCAGCCTTTGCTTTTCCCCGGCATGTTTGGCAGTTCAAAGGCTTCTGATCTCCTTGTTGCTGCTCACAAATCTGTAGATGACACAGATGTGCATATCTGGTTATATTGCAAAGGAAATGGCGGTTTTGTGTGTAAGGGTTTGAACAGCTGGAGGCATCTATCCGAGCCATGGGACTGCCAGTAAGTTGCCATTTGCAAGATCTGGATCAATTTTTTTTATTTTAATTTGGGACCAAGGTAAGCCCCTTGTGAGCTGGCATAGGCAGCCCGAGGGTATTGACTGCTCTTATGCAGTGGTTGGTGCTGGACCAAGCCGACTCGTGGGTACCAGTGGTAGAACCGCTTTGGGTCCTCAGTCAGCAAATTTTGCTGAAATCCAAAAAACTCTGAGGTCTTTCTTGGCCCAATGCGAACGCATTGTGCGTCCCAGTTTGGGTTTCTCAGGTGAAGCAGTGCCGACTTCCATCTGCATCGCTGGTCAACTTAACTAGTTTGATTGGAGTTCATAGTTCGTAAGATCTGAAATTCTCACCCCGTTAGCCATTTTGACGTCTGGGGCCACCCAAAATAATTCTGGTTTGTGGTTTGGTGTGCTTTGATTTGTTTGTTTGTTTTGTTTTTTTTTTTTTAAATTTAATAAGCGCTTTAGAAGTTTAGGAGTTTGGGGTCTAAGAGCACCGAGCACGCAGCTGAGCTGCTCCTTGGCGAGAAGAGGTCAGGCAGAGCCCGGCCGACGTCGCTCTGCGCCTGCGGAGCCGCGATGGAGCCGCGATGGAGCCGCTGACCCCGCAGTGCATTGCCGGCCTCTCCGCCGGGGCGCCCCGGGTTAGGATCCGTTCTCCTCCTGCGCCTTGTTTCCCTGACCAGATTGGGCTAAAAGTAAAAAGTAAAACATAAAACAGGAGGTGAAACCCTTTACTTCTGTTTGTTAATCTTTTTCTTCTATCTTTCTTTCTCCTTTCTTTTTTTCTCCTTTTTTTTTTTTTTTTTTTTATTATTAGCAGGGCTCCTTTTTTCTCTCTCTTTTGCCTCAATAGAAAGAAAAAAAGTTTTGTCAGCACTCCTGTTTCTTTTGTTGTTTTCTTTTTCTCAGAAGTCTTTTCTGCTTTTATCCTAATCCCAGGCATGCATGAGGGAACAGTTGTGCTCTGTTGTTTGTCTGTTCTGCTAGTTTTGAACCAGTAGGGCTCCCGCTTTGTTCTCTTTATTTTCTGAACACAGAAAGGTAAAAGAGTAGGAATAGTGATTGAAACTCTTAAGAAGAGAAACCTTCGATATTTATTTAGATTTAATTCATTTTTTTTTGGCCATGTTGGTAATAATTAAGGGATGATGACAAATAAAAATAAGAAGGGAGGGAAAAAAATAAAAGAGAAAAGTAAAGAAACCTCTTTTCACGTCTCCAAGATCAGAGTTTTGCTACCCGGAACATTTTTCACTTGTACCCCTCAAGATGCTGCATTTTTACCCATGTTGTCCAATTTATTCACTCTCTGGAACCAGACAATGATTTAAGGTATTCTGGGGTTGTAGGGGTTTTTTTGCCCACACGCAGAATTGCTCCTTTATGGAGATGGTTTGATGATTGAAGTGCATGTTTGAAAAGCAGCGTGTTGATGTTTTACCTGATGCCTTGTCAGCCTGATTTTCAAGTCAGATCTGGGGTTTAAGCCTTATATTTATGGCTTTAAATCCACTCTGATGCTTCTCAGCTTTTTGGGGTGCGTATTGTAGAACTGTCGGTAAAGCTTGTGCAGGTTTTACGATTGCTTAGACTGTTTCCTTAATAGTTGGGCATACTGGCTGATAAATTGCCTGAAACATTTTAACAAATTAAACTAAAACTGAGCACAGATCCATCTGTTTCTGTTTCATCCCTGCAAAACAAACCTTTTATGATTTTGGTATCCAACATGTGCTTGTTCCCTGTTGCCATGGAGATGTTGTAGGCCCGAATTTTTTTTTTCACAGGCTCTTACGATGAAGTTTTTTTTGAAAACTGTTTTGATTAATTTTTCCTCCACTTCAACTTCTTTCCCACTTAAACTGTTTTCCCCTTTTGTTTCCCACTTGATTTATGGCAGGTCGCTGTCATTTAAATAGATGCGCGTTTTGAAATTCCTTCTTTCTGTTCCAATGCAAAGAAAAAAAAAATAACCCATGCAAGTCATGCTCAAAGACTTGGTTATTGTTGCTTGTTGGATTTCTGCTCTCTGTGGTTGTCGGGCCTAATTCAAAGTAATTCAGGCTACTCAGTGGGGGCAGTGCATAGCTCCACAGGAAATTATGATAGCAAAAGTCTTCCTGTAGAGCTCTACACTTGGCACTACAAAGTGCCTCAGGCTGCAGTTACCTGAATAGGGTTGAATTAGACCAGACAACCGCATCATCCCACTTCTTAATCTATTAGAGCGATATACAAGTGGCAATTGTTGATTGCAAAAATGGGATTAAGAGGCTCTTCAAGTGAATTGATTTTCTTGTGAGAACAAAAAGAGGAAAGAGAAGGCTCGTTTGAATCACGCAGCCAGAACGTTTCGTGAATGGGTTCCACTCCAAATGTTAGAATTAAAGCAATCAGTGTTTCCCCATGGAGCACGCAGGTGAGAGGAATAAACTGCTGAAAAATAGAAAATTATGTCTAAAACTTAAACTTTGTGGTGCTCTCGCTAAATCACCCTTCTCCCCACTCCCCACCCCTCCCTCCTTCCCTTCTCCTGGCAGCAACAACAAATCCTTTTTTCAGCCAAAAACTTCATTGCTCTTCATCAGCCTCTGCTTATTATTCTTTAATCTTTATTTTTACTGACACATTTCATTTATTTATTTTGCTTTAACTCGGGGAAGAAAAGGGGAGAAAATCTGCTTAGACTCCTCCTGGTTTCCCTTGAACTTTTCTATTTATTCTTTCCCCCACCAAGATCAAAGCAGTGCTGTGTCCCTCCCAAGGGACCTCCAAAACCTCCAAAATGTGGTGCCTGCACCACTCCTGGGGTGATTCCTTGGGGGTTTCCCCCTCGGGGCTACTTTTTTTACTCTAACTACAAGTTTTGTGTGGTCAAGCACTAGAAATCTCCCATTAACCTCAGTGTGCCATCCATTGGGAAGAGCAGAGCCTGGCATTTGAGCCTCGCTGGGATGGGTCCTGCTGTTTGTATTTGGCTGGCTCGTGATGATGCTGGACATGGTTCTGCTTTGGCTGAAAGTCAAGGCGCTGGGCATACAGGTGGTGGATGTTGAGCTGCACGGGGAAGGCAAAGGCACGTCCCATGCTGGGTGTACCGACGACGGTGCTTGGGCAGGGATGGCTGTCAGCAGTGCGGAGAATAGAAATGAGACTCAGCAGGGAAAAGGAGCTGCTGGGGCAGATGGAGGGAGCCTGGCACTAGTGCTGGCATTGGGACTGGCTGGTAGGAGCTAGTGGGGAAGGTCCCTCTTGGGCATAGGGATGAGAAACCTCCTCTCTGACCGTAAAAGCATGCGATGTCACCCCAGGAGCTGGTGCTGGGGCAGAGGTGCAGGGGATGAACCACATTCAAGTGGCTTCAGAGATTTTGGGGAGGGGAAGAAGCAGTTGAACAAGACCTTCCTCCACAGGTTGGAGAGGACATGTCCATCCTGGTAATGTCATCACCAGCGTGGCTGCTCAGGGCTCATCATGAGGTTTGTTTTCCTTTCTTTAAATTTGTCATCTAAGCTTGTTTTCTTACCTAGCCCCTGCTTGGTGGGCAGCTCAATGAGAAACATCTTGGAGCAGAAAGGGCTGGCAAAGTCACTTTTGTGAACTGGGGAGCACACAGCCTCCAGTGAGGCTCTCACCCTGCTGCTTTGGGAAGGGGCAGAAACGTTTTTGGAGCAAAACCACCATTTCAATGCTTTCTGTAATTCTTTGTTTCAGAAGATAGTTAAATTCTTGCAAAACCTTTCCTTTTGGGTAGGTGGTGGTAGGAGAGGGCTGAGTTTCAATGGCACCAGAGACACCTCTTACAGCCACAACATCCTATGTGCCTGTTCGCAAGTGCTGCAAATCCAAATGAAACAATAAGACACCATGTTCCTCCCCTTGAAGGTTGTATTTGTACTTCCCCAAAGCCTTTACCTTGAGTAGTCACCTTAAGTTTCCTACCAGTGCATTCCTGCCCTTCCTGCCTCTCCCTCAGTTCTTAACAGTTTTATAGGGTGTAATTTCTAAAGACCCAGTTGCAGAAGTTTCCCCTTTTCATCTCTTCTTCCCCATGGAAGGATTTTTCCCAAAATCTCAGTCATAGGATGCCAGGAGCACCCACCAGGTGCCAGCATCTGCTGGCAGCAAGAAGGTGCAAATCCCCCCTTTGCAGCAACATCGCTTTCTCTAACTGTGACCCATAAATTACTCCATATTTAATTACCCACAATTGCATCAGGTCCACGTACCGGATTTGTGTGCGTGCTATCAATTATGTCATAATAAATGAATTTTCTTTTCAGGATTCCCTGCAGCTGATGGCTGGGCTTCTGTTCCTCCTTGACTGTTCTGACTTTGAACAGGTTTATTCAGCTGTTGTCTGCTAAGCCCTACAGAAAAGAACAATAGCTTCTGATCTGCCTTTTATGGGTTATTGGGAACTGGTGGTCCGCACTACAGCTTTGGTCAGTGATTAACCAGAGTGAAAACAAACTACACAAGGCTAAGTTGATGTTGGAGGAGGAATGAACCCACTTCATTAAGGCTTTAAGAGGAAACCTTTTCTTCTTCAATGCTTGTTCACAACTTTTCAGGTCTCTATTTAATCACGTAATTCTCTCTAAGTAGGAAGAGAAGCTTGCCTCACAGCAAGAGGTCTTTTGCCACATGACAACTTAGAAAGATAAATTATATATAAATATCTTCATGGTTTTGTGGAGAGGAAACCAAATTCAATTTTACTGCATGCAGCTAATTTACCAGTTTCTTAGGTGCTATAGGCTTCCAAACATCCCCTTGCAAGAGGGGAAATCTTTGCTGCAGTTGCCTTAACTTTTGGCATGTGTGTGTGTGTAGGGTGAGCAAATCATATCTGACCAGTGCCAGACATAGGCAGCCGATGGGGGCCAAGGGCAGATGAAGAGGTAGCGGTAACAGCAACCTTTTTCTACAACACCACTGAGCCAAAATGGAAGTGCTCCTTAGGACGGTGTTTGGTGTGTTCTGTTGCTTTTTGTTGTTGTTGATGTGTTTTCTTTTTTTTCTATTTCACCTCCTGGAGAAATCACACCCTCTTGTGTCCCGGGGATCTCTTTGTGGTTGGCACCCCAGCGAGCTAAAGCAAAGGGCAGGAGATTTGGGGTGTATGAATTTGGTGCCGGTGAATGTGGTGAGCATCTCTGGCCCGTGAGGTCCAGCCCTCATGCTGCGCTGGGTAATCGCACAAAGCTCATCATGTCAAGGCTGCCCGCGTGCTTTTGTTTAGAGTAATTTATTATTATTATTTTTTTTTGAGCATGACAGTTAATTATGGTTTGGGGAGCATATGACTACAACCCAAAGCACAGCAGTAATAAATCAACCCACCAGCTTCTCTCGGGGTTATCTGACAGCAGCAAAACCCACTGCTCCTGCAACCCCAATGGTGCAGTCAGCAGCCTCTCCTACCTACAGGTGTGTGGCCAGGGAGAGATAACATAGACACCCTGGGAAATGCCAGGGAGCTGCTTGCTGGGCACTCCACTGCTGGGCATCTCCACTGAGCCCCAGGTGGACAGCAGAGATCTTTGCTGGGACCAAAATGCAAAGGGCGTGTGTTAATCTGGTGCTTGTGGGATGAGCATGGCTGGTCCAGCCTCCTGCCCATGTGGTGGGATAAACGTGGGTTGGCTTTGGGGCCAGCACAGAGCAGGTTGTTGCTGGGTATGTGACAGGGTACCTGGTGTTCTTTCCTTTCCTTCTGAGGACTGAAGTGGGAACATGTAGGAGATGCCACTGAGCAGAGCTGACTGTACCCCTGGGCACCTTCTGCTGGCAGGGCTGTCTCCTGTCCCACCTGGGCACAGCAGCCGGCTGCCACTGCAGTCCGCACCCCACCCCAAATTCAGCATGAAGCCTGGATCTGAGCAGTCAAACCCCTCAGCTGCAGCTGGGAGACCAAAGGTGGCTTCCCAAGAGCAGGGCACACTCAGCATGGGGTGAGTCCACACACGCACTCCAACACCTGCAGCTTTTCCAGGGCTGCTCCCCTCTCCTGCTGATGACCCCAAGCCACAGCCCTGTCCCTGAACACCCTTCCCAGCTACCAGGAGTGGATTCCCTTCTTTACCTGCCCCAAGTGATGTACATCACCCCTCTGCACCCATCTATTAAATTTTGAGGGGAAATCTGGACCTTGATGAAAAGACTTTTGAGGAGGAGCAATTTCTAGTCCCAGCGAGACAAGTGAGGAGCAAAAAAGCCGGTCTTGCCTGTGGCACCCTCCATGCTGCAGAAGCCGTGGATAAGGCTTGGCTCTGCTCCTGGTACACTGTTGCACCAAGGAGGATGGACCCACCTGGGGTAGGAACAGAAAACCCATCAGTCCCCTCTTGGGGGAACGGTGGCTGCAGGTAAACAGGTTGGGAGATTCAGGGGAAAAGAGGGTAAAACATCTGCAGAAGAGATGTTCCACTGCTCATAAAGGCAAGAAAAGCAACAGGTGATGGTTTTCTCCTTAAATTGAACGAAGAGAGCACAATTTTCCCTCCAGTGATGCATTGCGCAGCATGATTTTGCATAAAACTACCAGTTTGTTTTCTCCGGGTGTTTTGTAAATTGGTTAGTTTGGGGTGCAAAACTGTTTAAATACTTCATTAGCTAAGTTCTTTGAACTCAAATGAGAGGAGCTTGCTGAAATAATTCAATGAAGCGCTTTGGTATGAGCGGAGGGCCGAAGGGGAGGAGGGCTGGATTGCTGGGACAGGAGCAGCACAGGTTTGGAATAGGTGAGGATGTGGCTCATTGTAGGGTCTGGCTATTAAATGACAGCACTAAGCTGTCTCAATAATTAAAATGTATGCTTAAATAATGCATCAAAAGAAATTCCTTAAATTGCAAACTTGAGATTTTGGGGGTAAGTTCATGTTCAGGCTCAGGCTTCAACTGTGGAAGGAATTCAGTATCGGTACATATCTAATGTACCGACAAGAAGTGGGGGTTTCAAAAGCTTTAGCTTTTGTGTTAAAATGATGAAAAGAGAGTGGTAGGAAAAGAGACTGCTGAGCTCCTCGGGGTGTTTGTGAACAAAACAGCACCTTTTTGGGGAAACAAAGGCAACCATTCAGAGTCTATCAAACAGTTATGCCCCAACTGCTGCAAAAATTGGGCAGCAATAAGTATGAGAAATCCTTTAGATGATTCCTCCGGAGGAAAGGCTAAGCTACAGATTGAACAGAGAGAAAAGAAAGGCAGATGTGCCTTGGAAAAAAGGGTTATCAGACTAGTGTCCATTTAGGAGTCTGCAGCTGAATGAGGAGAAGAAACTGAAGCAGGGTGAGACTTCCCACGATGTTTTATACCTGATGCAGAGCTCTCCTTGGAGACAGTGTAGGGTCTCACAGCATCAGCCCAGGATGTGCGGCACACCTGGAGCCACGGTGAGATCTGTGCATCCTTCCTCCAGTGAGGTCCAGCGCCTTCCTGCGACCGTGGTAGCTGGCACTGGTCGGTGCTTGGATGCAACCAGCTGTTCTTGGCTTTTCCCATCCTCTGACTCCATCCTGCTCAGCCCTGTGTAAGATACACAACAACTGGCTGCTCCAGCTTGTCCTGTGCCCCTGACTGCTTGGTCATGCCCCTGGAGAAACACAAATTTGCACTTGGAAATGTGGCATGTGCAGGGCAGCACAGTGGGACAGGGAACACGTGGAAGGAGCCATGTCCAAAGTGACACTGATCCAGCATGATGGCATCTATTTATCTCACTTGCATCTCTGCTGCCAGCCAGTGCCGTGTTCAGTAGCAGAACTGTCTCTTCTGCTGGAGAAGCAGCAAGGGTGGGATTTCCCAGCATTTATCCCCATACCAGGAGCAGCACAGCACAGTTTCACCCATCCCATATGAGCCTGGTTGGGCTCCTTCCCCTTCTTGCAGGGAAGTAAACCTGCCTCATGCTGCCAAATCCCAAATGCTCCTTTCCCCGTGTCTCCTAGGGATGGGGCCAGTGGCAGCAGCATGTCCTGGCTGGTTGTCACTGTTGTTTTGCTCCCATTAGGTTTGACCATGTTGACGTCTGCCTGGTTCAACTCCAAACACAAACCTCTCCTGGACTGAATAGAGGGGATTCTTTGGTGCAAAAGGCCAGCTTTCCCTTCACACATGAGGGGTTTGCTCCATTATGCTTTGACGTCCTGCAAAGAAGCTGCCTCGGCATCAATGGCATCTAACACGGTGACACATGTAGGGTCCGAGGGCTCTGGGAGCAGGTTTAAATAGGACCATTGAATCTGTACGCCTGCATGCACGTGACTGTTGGCGGCAAGAGCCCAGCAATCAATTGAGCTGTCAGTGCTTTCCTATGAACCAAATTTTGGACTTTTTGCTCGTTGCAAAATGACTGGTCTCAGTGCATCGGGTCTGATTCAAGTCTTAGAACAATATTTGGCTGCTCAGGGTTCGACCAGGAGGTACAGGACCTGTCCAGTGTGTGCAATTACTGCACCATGTCTATCTCAAACCTGTTGAAAGGAAATAATTTAACCTGCAAGTTGATTTTTCCATAGCGGAGTGATGCACAAAGGAAAAGTCTCTGTTGATGGTTACTATTAGATCACAGGGCTTTGGGGATGTTGTATCTAATAGAGACAGAGGCAAGTAGTGTTTAAGCAACATAGGAAAGAGTGTTTAACCATAAGCATGTCTCTCTAATTTCTGCTTACAGCCCTAATTGTGAGCGGTTCTGAGCATCAAAGGCAATATTGCTGATGCTGACACAACAGGGATTTCGTCCCTTTACCAAGGGATGAGAAAAGGCTCTGATAGCCAAGGATGGGTTTTCCCCCGATTGGCTGCTGCTGGTCCAGACCTCTCCAGCCAGAGATGGTCTTGGAGACTATGGTCCAGCACTGGAGCAGGAGGGCTGTGCCCAGACACCTCTCCCTCCAGCCTGTCCCTACTGCCAAGCTCTCCAGCAGCTGCCAGGTGCCACTGTAGCCTTTTCACATAGCAAGTATCTGAGCAGGCCTGGTTGGTCCCAAGGGACCTCTTCCAGATGGGAACATGAGATTGGGTCTGCCCAAGTGATGATGCTGATGCTTTTCTCCTGTATGCTGGTGTTTGCCCATCTGTGAAGTGCCCATCAGCATTTTTTGGAGCACACGGATGTGATGTTTGGAAAACAGGACCCATGTGCTCAACCTGGGAAATGATGCCTATGCAGGGGAAGGCTCTATGGGGGAGATGGTTATGATTCAGATTTATTAAGATTATCAGGTGTCTGTTGATTTTGGCTGCTCTTTGTGACCCCAGGACCTTACTTTTCACCTGGGAACAGCTGGACAAAGGCTCCTGAAGGAGGAGGGTGTTTTGCACCAAGCAGCTCTTTGTGTCTCTCTGGAAAGTGTGCTAAAAGGGTGGTGGAGCTGCTGGTCCAGGACATTGTGACTCTGAGATGGAGAAGAAAGGGTGTTAAGCAGCTTTGTGAACTATGCTGGGTCAATGAGGTAACACAAAATCTCTATTTCCTTGTGAGTAGGAACACTTTTTATTCAAAATTTTCCTTTGCAGAACTTCTTTAGCAAATGTGCACAATGGAGCATATTCAGGAAAGGGTCTGGACGATGCTTGTCTCAGAGATGATGGGTGAAGTTGGACTTTTCTTGTCCTTTTGAGGAGGCTTGAATCTTGCTGGGATGCTGCTGGGCTAAGACCTGGAGGGTGATGTCAGGTTCTCTGTGACCCCCTTGATCCATGAGCATGGGGACAGCATGCCAGGGAGCCTCAGGAGAGATGAACAGGGCAGCCCTGGCAGCGCAGCCCCTCCACATGCAACCCTTGCAGCAAAGCATGTGCTCCTACAGTAGCTCCCTGATGGATTTGGGCTGATCCTGGTTCCTTGCATGGTCAAGGAGAGCTGGTCCAGGGTGTCAGCACCCCTCAGGTTGCCCTGCCTGTGCAGCAGATTCCCATCAAAAACCACTGCCTGTACAGGGATTCATGGCTCTGATGGGGGGGAATGCTGCGGGGAGACCCTGCCCAGAGCTGGATTAACTTCAAACCCAAAAAAGGGGAGGGGGTGGGAATCTCTTCTTTGGCCATGCAAGGCAAGTTTCTGGCTCTGGTGGCTCAGGATTAGTGCTCCACAAAGGGAGGGTAGCAGCATTATAGTGAAATGTAGACTCTCCATAGGAGGCACCCATACATCCCAGCGGTGCGGGGAGGAGAGGAGGGGGAAGGCATCTGTGGCCCAGCCAAGTTTGCCGAGGGAGACAGATCGCCCTCACCACTGCCCAGACGCAGGTGTCAAACCTGAATAGAGCGGGTGGAAAGCGCGCCGTGGGTACCTGCAGGTAACATCCCTCCTGGCTGCATCCCGGGGGATGCCCGGCCCTGGTACCCCACAGCAGGGATGGAAGGACTAAGAAGAGAGGACATGTGGGAGGTGGGAATAGAAAATGTGTTTGCGTGCGTGTCAGCGTATAGGGGTAATGTCTACTGGGGACTGCAGTTAGCGATTGCACGGTCAAGTGTGAAACAAGAAACCAGGTTAATGCTGCATAGAAGTTGGCCCTGTTTTCTCGGCGCCCACAAGCAAGGTGTATGTTCAGCGTGACACAGGTTGGTCCTGTGGGCACAACACCTGCAGGAACCCACCTGCACCCTCCACACGGGCTGGAGAAGAGGAGTGGGGAAAGAGTTTGTTGCGCAATTGTGTTTTTCACCTTGTTCTCAATGTTTAATTTCCTCACGAGCATGCTTTTCTTAAGAAACAAATGGAGAACTTCTCCTGCTGGGTCGAATGCTGTTGCTCCTCTGCCACTGCTCCTTGCACGTTAAGTTTCCATCAACCTCTGGCATCAACAGCAAAACACAGCGTTCCCTAAGGAGGTGCTTGGTGCCTTGCTCTGGGAGCTGCTGCCTAAACAAAATCTCTGGCTTTCTGGAGGATGCTAATGGCATGAGGGCTTTCAGGGAAAGGGACATGTAGAGTGCACAGCTTTGCAGCTGGGATGGGAGGAAAAATGCCTGTGAGTGCTGGTGATGCCTCCTCAGGTGCCTCTCTGCATCCACTGCTTCCTCCCAGGGCTCTGGGGACACTGGGGAGCAGTGGTGAGGCTCTGTGGAATTAGTTAATCAGGTTTAACTCACTTCACCTAACACTGGAAAAATGGCATGCACAAGCATATGTGAAATTATCTATATAATTATGTATGTACACATATATATAGTCTGAAGACTTTTTGTGAATAGAGATCTTGGAGGGTAAATACAGGACTGAAACCCAAGAATCTTAATTTTGCCTCAAATTTTGGCTATACTGTTTCTATAGAGACCAAAAGGAAGCTTTGGCTCCCCCACTCAGCTATTAAAGTTTAGTGCATTGAAAACTGTCTTCATGCTGTGATACCCTTTCACAGAGTAGAATAGGGTCTGAGCTAATCCATGAAAGTTGTCATGCTATGAACTAGTAGTCAAGCTTTTTCCTTTCAATTGAGTCTAAAACTATACTGTACTTCACACTTGATTGGCCCTTCAGATGGCAGGACTCAATATCCCTGCTGGAAATAAGCTCGTCTTCACACAGTGATGTTGAACGTGGAAAGATCTTGTTTCTGTGGCATAATTACTAGTGCCGCAATGTGAAAGTCGTCAGGATGAGATTTTTTTTCTTTCTTTGTCTAATTAATATATATCAAACTTTGCTTTCTTCTTCTTAAAGCATGCTTGGTGAGGTTTGGGTGTGATGCTAATGTGAGCAGCACATGGTCCACTGAGAACCTGGACCGGAGCAAAGACTCCTGCTCACTTGGGAGCTTTTCTCTCCTCAGTGTTGCATGCACAAATATAGCAGGGCAAAGTTATCATCCGCACACCAGCCTCAGCCTTCCCCCATTGCACGTACTGTAGCAAAGGTAATGAATGGGTTTTTTAAATATGTTTCTTTCTTCTTTTGAAATTTTTTTCCTCCCATCTATCAAGATAACTGTATAAAGCAGGATTTTGTGCCGGGGCAATATTTCTAATGGAAATCAGCCCCTTCCTTTGACCTTATATGTAACTTGTGCGTCTTCACAGGGGTTAAATCAGTAGCAGGGACAGTGGACCGTCACTATATGTGGAGCAGCCATGTGAATCTTGATTAAGACTTCAGCAGTGAAAAGTTACTGTATTTTTACAATTAAATTTTTAAATGGGGAAAAATGCCTTGAACTGAATAGACCAAAAGGGGGCACCAAGGTATTAAAAAGAAAAAAAAAAAAAAGTGATGCTGGTTTTGGTAGTTTACATATAGAAATTGCGATGGTTTATACTGTTGCGTTCTCACTTAGCGTAGTTATTAAACAACAACAATCTCCTCAAAGCTTCTGCAAATCTCCAGTATTTTCACTGTGCTGATGTGACACTTTGGTTCAGCTGGGGAGGCTGCTCTGGGGATTTGTTTTGGTCTTTTGTTTGTTAACATTCATCAGTTAATTTTTTTAAGATTTGGAGAGTTTTTGAAATGTTGAGTTGGGTTCTGTGGACTTTCTTAATGCAGGAGTGACGCTTTAGAGAATAAGCAGCAGTTTCATTTAATTATATTAATCTCACAGCGCTGTCTGCCTTTTCTGCAGCATTCGCTATTGCCTCTGCCACCACTTTTAAAGACAGATTGAATTTTCCTTTTGGCTGCATTTACCCCCTTTCTGGGTGTAATAGGATTTCTCCGTAGCTGGTGGTGGAATGAAATGGCACAGGTAGGGACAGCGTTAGCCCCCTCTCTCCATTCGGGGAAAGCAGCTTTAATTACAAACAGCCTCATTCATGCATCTCTCAGCCCAGTGTCGTGGTCGGGACAAGGCACAGGCATTGGAAAGAAATCCGCCCTGTGACTAACATGACGTCGAAGTTTCTCTTCTCCCACCGCTGCGGGAAAGGGATGAAAGAGCAGAACAAACATATATTTCACCCAGTTTCCAGCCCCATCCTATAGACAGATTTGGTTAAAAGACTACTTGGTGTGAATGGCTGCGGTGTAGGAAGGGCGCAGAGTAATTGTGTTCTCCAGTCTGGGGGGTTTTTCCTTCTCGGTTTTATGGTGCACAGTGCATGTTTATAATCTTTTATTATTTTTTTTTTTTTTTACAAGTATCTAGCATGTAAAACGCCAGTTGGATGATTATACCCATTTTGTAATCTCAAGCTTTTATTTGTGCCTTTGTAGCTCTGCTTGTCCTTTCATAAAATTGTCAGCTTCAATTGTTTTTCACACCAAATCGGAACAAGTTTGTTTTCCTTATTTTATGAAGCCACCCTTATTGGTTTTTAAATTATAATTCAGAAATGAAAGATGAGATGTTTTCAAGTACTGAATATAATGTTTTATAGTTTAATTTGTACTGAGACCTAAGCCTTATTTTTAGTTTTGTTATGTTACCTAATTTATTGGGTCGTATATTACATAATGCAAGGCAACTGAATAGCTGAGATTACATTAATAATTTTGATACATGTGGCTAATTAGTTTCTATTTTCTATGGATCTAAATTTTTTTTTAAAATCAACATATCTGTTTAAAATTTCAGCAATAATGTTAAATGCAGCAGGTACCTAAATAAAACTATTCATACAAAATTGTGAAATTTACTTTTAAAATATAATTGACTTGATATTAATAAAATACTATCCGTTTGGAATCTCACAAAAGGATACAGTTGCCTTATCTGCCCACCATTTATTAACAACACCTTCGAATCTGCAGGGCACGAACCTTGTTTGTTTGGTGGTTTAAGAAACTGTATTTTGATCCCACCAGCTGCCTTGCAAGAAATGAGAAGTTGTTGCTGTTTTGGTTGCAAGTGCTTTATGAGAAAGTGTGCAAAGAAGAAGAGAGACTTAAAATACCATAAAGTAGTCAGAGTAATTTAGCTGAAAAAGTCATTTGTTGGATATCCAATTTTTATCTTCCAGTTTTGTAGCAGTTTTAAATTACTTCATGCTTTGAGTCTGTGTTACTATACCATGCTAATTTATCTTTTCCAGATAACTTGTTCAAAATAGTTTCTGGATTTAAACAGTTTCCTTCTGTTTCTGCAATTTACTTTGAAAAATAACCACTAAAAAAATTTAGACTTCAGCTATTCTTTTGATACAATCAATAATAATAATAAAAATAATCCTCCTATTGAAAGCAGTAAAATATTGTTCCTTTGCCTTCTGCTGCGCTGTTTGGCTGATCATAAATCTGTACAGCTCCGATTGGCTTTTAAAGGTCCATCATAATTTATTAAACCGGTTAACAAAAATGTGTAGATAAAGAAAACCCGTTCAAATATGAACATGAACCTCTTCAATCACTGTCTACAGAAAGCTGATTTATCACCTTAAATTCCCTTTTTGCCATGAATAGTGTTTTACTCTGCAATAGACTTGCAATCTGAATTTTTTTTTCTTGAGGGAATCAGAGGGAGGCGGAAAAATAAAAGAAAAATAGGAAACATTCTGTACTGTGCTATAATTGCAGAATAAGGTTTTCTTTCTTCATTTCAGGGGCAAGGAGGTAAACATTACCTCTTTTGCTCCAATGCAACTCGGATTAATCGAAAGTGTAAATGTATAAAATGTGAAGCTAGAATTTGAAATCAGATTTCCCCCCTTGATTTGCAATTATAACCTATGGGAAAAAAAGTTTGAACATTGGCTGTTACAAATGCCTCTGATTTTATTTTCCCTTATTCTGTGTGTGTGTGCTTTGTAAGGGACGGGAGGACCCGTCCTCCTCCTTTGGATGCTGCGCTGTGGAGGGAGTTGTCACCCGAATTTCTGTTGCTTGGGGCATGAAGGAGGGGAAAAAAAAATCTGCGTTCGTGCTACTCTGCTGCTTTTGCCATTTCGCTGAATCCCCCTTCACTCCAGATGGACACACCAGCAGACGAATTTGCTGCTGATTTCCAGTGTGCTCCGCATGAACGGGAGCAGTTTTTTTGTTGTGTTAAAAAGCAAACCAAGAAGCAAAAAGCCAAGCAAACCATTTCCAGCTCCCTGTTTGGTTAAATGCTGGGGGCACAAGTTCTCTGTGCCTGTGGGTGCATGTTGGGAAGCTGTGAAGCCTGCAAGAGCTGGCAAAGCGCATCATTAGAGTAGTAATCCAGCTGTATTTTAATTTTCAGGGTACAGCAGGGCACTTACTTGCCGTGTCTCTCCCTCCGTCTCCCTCCCTAACGTTAGTGCAGAAAGGAAACTTAATCTCTGCAGTGACCCTGCTTCTGTTCTTCAGCTCATAAAAACTAAAAAAAGACAAGCCAGATATTCCTAAATATTGGCAGATCCTCTAAATTACCCCATAGCACCGACAGGATAACACCTTCCAGGGAGCAGATTTTTGCCTGGACTCTGAGTTTTCCTCCCTTTTGTGAGTTTAAGCGACACGCTCAGTACTAATTCAGGGTATTCGTATGTACAGTATTTGATCTATAACAAATTGTTTTATTATGCACAACGATTGGGGATAATTAGGATGGAATACAAATTTTAAAATGAATTCCAGGGCGCTGGATGCTTCATTACCTACGCATAGAGGAAATCGTCTGTATTTCTGGCTGCAGAAGCAGAAACACAATTTAATTAATGCATTTAGAAATAAAATCCTAATGTCTTGTTCCAAAGCAGCCAAATTAAATGCCCAAAAGAGGAACAGTTTTAATATTGCCACGTATAATTAGAGACTTAAATGTAGGCAGATATGGTATGTTGTTTTGCTTACCACTGATTAACCTAATATTGATAGGGAATAAGGAAAGAAATTATTTCTATGAAGCTAGTTAGGACAGAAGCCTCTAATACGAGCTGCATTTGGTGGTTTTTTAAAAATGTGCAAAGAAAAAAAAAACCATCATTCCTTTCTGCTCCTTGCTTTGACACTGCCTAAATTAAATGCAGAGTTGCATTGGCTTTGCACGTTGTTTTTTGCTCGTTTGACATTTAATACTCTTGTATCAGGACCGCTCATCTTAGCTGCGATACTGAGAGGGGAAAAAAAAAATACCCAATTTAGACCAAATGTGAGAGGGACTCGCTGAAGCCAATATCTGTGCGAGCTGCTGAGCAGGGAGGGAGTTTGCGGGGGCTGTAAAATGCAGATTGTCCCCAGGATGTGGCTGGGGAGAGGATGGGGAGCGGTGCTGCCAGCGCGGCGATGGGACCTGAGCAGCTCTCCGGCTCCGCTCCCTGCAGCCGCGCAGGCTCTGCTTCCCGCAATCACCGCTTCCTAACGCAGGCGGACACAATGTGCTTTCTCCATAAAACTCTCGTTAATCTAGTGAACAAAGTACATTTTGAAAGTTGATTGTAAACAACGCAGTTCTCTGGGCTTTTTACTGGTACAACTGCTGCAAGGATAGTACGTTCAATAAATGTTGTGTTATTGTAAGTCTGAAGTTCCCAAAAAAAAAAAAAAAAGAGGGGGTGTGTGGGGTGGGTGTTTAGTTGCAATCTGTAATTAAATCCAGCGGGAAGTATTTCCTGAATGGCAGAGACCTTTCACACTCCGTTACCTAATTTTTTACAGGTGATTTCCCGCCCCCCTCCCCCTTTTTTTGGTGGGGGCACTGGGAGGTGGTAGTCATAGCAAACCCACTTGGATTTCAGAGCAAGAAAATGCCCTCTGCCATCTCATGGTGAAACTGGTAAATGTGATGGCTAGTCCTCAGAGCAAGAAAAGGTAATTTCATACTTACTTTTTCTTACCCAAGAAGTAAAATGTGATTGAATGGACTGGAAGATTATTATTAAAAAAAACCCAACAAAACAAACACCTCTTTTGGTTGAAAAAGAGCTCGATGCAACACTGTATTTTCCCCTTTTGTGTCAGAAATGATGGAGGGCTGTGTGGCGAAGCGGCTGCTCCCTTGTAGATGCTCCCGCTGCCTCCGTTTCCCCACCATTGGGTACCCCTAGCCCAATGGGGCTGGGGGGGCTCTGCCCTAAACAAGGGCTCTCACCCTGTGATGGTGACCATGTAAACCTACACACCAGCACAATGGGGAGCAGCCCATGCACAAGACGGCCTTTTCTCTCCCAAGGAAGAGTCCGCCTCTCCTCTCCAACCTGCTTTGCTGGAAAAAAAGGGCTTTCCCAGGCGAAATAACTTACTTACATTGGGAGGAGCCTTTTGTGGCTGGGCTCTTGTATTGTTCTTTGAAAAAGTGGCCCTTTTTCCCTGCTCCCCAAAGAGTAAAGCGATGCAAAGAAATATGAATGGCACAGTGATGAGTCGGGCTGTTACGTGCAGGTCTGATTTGATAGATGAGATCAGTTCCTATAGTATAAACCTGCTCTGGTTTCCTTCTGAGCTTTGTGCTGAGTTTCCTATCCTGTGTTTTGATAATATCTTGTGAAAACCGAGTGACTTGAGAGTCAGTTAAAACTATATTTCTTCCAGGCAAATAAATGTATAAATGCTCCCCAAACGCACTTGCAAGCAGAAATGTCAGCTGACATTCTCCAGATATTTTGATGTGGCTGAAATAACATTTTGCATTAACAAAGATAGAAATTTAAAGAAATGACTTGGTGCAGATGCCTTCAAAATGGTAGATAAAAATACAGCAAAATGTCCTTACTGTTGGTAGAAAAGGTTGCTTTAATTTAAAAATATCTAACTAAAAACAGTGGTTGTGCTCATTTTAATGATGTTCATGGCCTCTTGGCAGCATCACTTGTGCCAGGGCTTCACTGACAGACCTTTGAGATGTTAGTTGCCCCAAATGCTGCTCCTCTTGTTTTATGTTGGCCACCCAAACCCCTTTGCTCCCTGCCCTGAGTGCCTTAAAGCAAACTTGGGAGCAAAACTACCTCTTTGAAGTCAACAGCTGCTGGGGAAACCAAGTCACATGTACTTTTCACTACAAAGGGTGCAGAAATTCTCTCTTGACTCAACACCAGTGTTGCTATTCCCTCCATGGCTGTGTCTGTGGATGGTGCTGCTAAACCAGGATTGGGGTGAACTGGTGTTCATCACTTCCCGTGTGGAAATGGGAAGAACTGCTCCTCTGGTATTGCTGTAGCTAAGATGGTGAGTAGGTTTGCCCCTTGGGATGCTGGTGAGTCCTGGAGCTTTGTAAGATCATGGGAGGAATAGGATGTCAGTGCCCGGCGAAGGAACTGCTTCATATTGACCAGTGCACGAGTGAAGGGACTACTCTTTCACACCAATCATGGCATTTGTGGGTGTGTAGGAGGTGCTCAGGGGGTGCTGTTGTGGTGGGACAGGGACAGACACCACCTCTCTTGCTCCTGCAGCTATGGGATGGTTATTGTGGTGTGCAGGAGTGAAACTTGTAGCATGTGTCACATCAAGGGGTTATTCTGCATGTGTCTCACCATCTGCTTCACCGTGGTCATCTGATTTCTGGAGGGTTGTGGGTATGTCAAAGTTATTGTGTGTTTATTTTGCACCATGAGTGGCCTGTGCCCAGCAGAAGGCTTTGCCTGTATCTTGGGTTGAAGATCGGTTGATAACAAACACTATCGGTGCTGTATGCATGGAAACAAATCGTGGTCATGATGATCTAATGAAGGTGGCTTGTCTGGACTTAACCACAGTTTGGCTACACGGTATTTCTTTCTGGTTGCCCAAAATGCAGCAGCTTCCTCCCAGTTTCCTCAGTGACTACAAACCAGATTGCCCACTCTCCAGGGAGCAGCCGAGCTCTTTGTTGTAAATGCTGAGCTCAAACAACCCAACTAACGAATATAGTATTGGAAAAGACAGTAAAGCAGGTCGGGTACTTTGCTATTATCTCTTCTCGACACAAAGTGGAAGTACCTCGTCTACACCAAACCTCGCTCATTTACACTTCGCTTATCTACAAATTCCATAACTTACATACACAAAACAGTGATTTTTCCACATTTATTAGCACTGATTAATAGCAGAACGCTACAGCAAGCCCTCCTGTTACTCCAACTTCATTACTTTTACAAAGTAGACTACAGCCCACTTACCCAAAGATGCTTTGCTCAGAAAAAATATCAATGATTAAAACCAAGCTACACTTGTCAAAATGAATTACCTGAGTACGTTTTGAGAGGCAGCAGCCTTCCTCTTTACGGTGGTTGCCTGCCTTGCTAATTTGCACTGCATTGGAGTCTTGCGGTGGGACAGTGGCGCTGGGGGAAGCCACGCGATGCCACGTGGCAGCTTGCTGGGACGGGAGGAGTTTGTGGAAGCAATTTGGATTCTCTTGTGTTTCCTCATACGTTATCAATATTACATCAGCTGTGGGTATAATCAAACTTTGTCAATAGAGGAGGGTAATTCATTCATTGGTTTGCAGAGCTCAGGTCCCCTGGGGTTGTCTCCAACCCATGTGGTGGCTCCGGCTGCTGGCTGCTGCATGTGAATGCAGGAGTCAGCTGAGAGCCGGATGGAGATGCTGGGAGCCGGATGGAGATGCGAGGAGCTCCCCGTTGGCTGCAAGATGAGGTGGCACAGAAGTGCATTTATTTTCATCAGTGGTGTGGAATGAATTATACTAGTGAAATTTGCTCCAGATCTTCCTCTTTCAGAGGACAATACATAAAAAAATGGTGCAGAGTGCCGAAATGTTTTACTTTTCCTCCCAGGGGAGACCTTGGCAGTGGTAGGAGTTGAGATGCAACGTGGCAAATGCCTTCTGCTCTCTTGTTTGATGGGGCAGAGGAGAAAGCCTCCCACACTGCTGCTTGGTGGCACCGGTCTGTAGGAAAAAATATTGAGGTTTCTAGTGAAAACTCCTCAGTGCTAGGGCAGGAAGGAGGTCTGAGGGACAGTGTGCTGCCCATCATGGTGCTGGGGCCACTGCCTGTGCAAGGACCAGTGGGGACAAGAGCCCCTTCCATCCTGCTGGGCTCTGTCTGGGCAGCAAAGGGGCTGTGGTGAGCTCTAGCACATGTGGTCCAGCTGTTTCACAGGCTCAGCAAGGGACTTCTGGTGGTGCTTGTCATTGCTGTGAGTTTCTGGAGGGGCTGAGGAGGATGCCGGTGGTAGCCGGTGTGGCCCTGTAAAGGTCTCACTAGAGCAAAATAGTGTTGTGGGTTTGTTCCTGCTACGCATAGTGACTGTAAGGGGTTTCTCTTGGTAAGATAAAGCTGGTAAATATTTGACCCAAAGGCAGCACTGGGAGCACAGGTCTCTAACATGGGGCGTGGTGTCATGGTGCAGAAGCCACTTGTGTCTGGGGATGGTATGAGCAGGTACCGAGAAGGAGTTGCATCCTGGGGAGAAGGAGAAAGCAGCTGGAGACAGCTCATGGGGAGTCAACACAGGGACATGGGGACACTGTCTGGAGAACTGTGTTTGGGGACATTCCTCAGTTCCTGTTGTGGATGTAACCAGTTCACTCACTTCACCTGATATGGAATAGTCCACCCATACCTGAGAATGTGCCACCTTTCAGCCCAGAAGGTATCTGGTGTCCCATATCCCTAGAAAAAGCCTGTAAGTTTGTATTGCCAGTACAGTTGTCAAGAAGCAAAATCACATGCAAAGAAATAAAAGCCAACACCAAAACTGATGCTTTATCTCCATCTGCCTCCAGTCTCCACCATTTTCCCCATGCACCAGAGAGCAGAGGATTGTCCACACCACACAGCTTGCAGCGTGGTTTCTGTGATCCCCTAAACTATGCTGCCTCGGGGATCAGCAATGCACCTCATACTGCTGTTGAAGCTACAAATAACAGCAACTTATCTGAGTGCTTCCCAGGAAAATGACCTTTAGGACAACGTAACAAGTATGAGCAGCCAGCACAAGAGCATTGCACTTGCCTCTACCTAGCAGCCATGTCAAAACCTCATTGATTTTCACTACTGATGCAAGGGTGGATCACAAAACCATCCAGGCTTTCCCATCCTATGTGGGCACCAACATGTTTGGGAGTCTGCAGGAAACAGGGAATATCCCTGTGGGTATTGTGTTTGTGCCTTCCAAGGCACAGCAAGACCACTCCCCAGCCCATACTGGTGTCTTCAAGCCCCCATGATTTCCCCAGAAAGAGGACTTCCCACGGCAGGTAGATTCAGCTCTGGGGTGATGTATCCCCAACACATCCCACCCTGTGTTGGGGGAACCCGCATCTGTTTGGCAGCCTTGCAACCCTCATTAGATGTGGCTGCAACACAAGGGACTCCAATGCTCTCCCTGAAAGCCAGTGCTGTGGGGTTACCTGCAAAGGGTCTCGTTTTATTCTCTAAAAGAGAAGAGAAAGGTTAAAACAACCCCTACGGTAAGGAGCAGTAGCATTGTCTTGACCCCAGGATTTCTGACACAAGAGGAAGATATTCAGGATATGGCCAATGCTGGTTTTGTTTTGTAAGATCTTGATCTGCTCCTTTTCTGCTGACAACATCGATGGGAGAGTTTCATACCACGTATCTGGGCTGTAGGAGTCTGGAAAGTTACTGACTTGAGGAGAGAAAATGCTGAAATCCACAGAAAAGTGAAGGGAAGACGCCGGGAGAAGAGGCACATTTTGCTAATTTATTTTTTTTTACATTGCAACAGCTGTGCTTACATGAAAAGGGTCATTAACTGAAGATGCACAGGGTACCAGCATGTCTACTGAGGCTTTATACAATTTAGGAGATCACTGCAGAGTACAATGCAGGATCATTTAAAATTCACAAACAAATCCTATAAAATACCTTTGTAGGTATTTTAATGGTCCAAAACAAGTACTGTGTACTACTCGATAGGTGCAATTTTTCCTTTTTACTAAATTCCATACGTAAAAATCAATCTGTTCTTTTTAAAAACAGAGACTTTTTTTTACTACGCTATTTTAAAAGAATAAAGACAGCTCCCACTGAGATGTCTGTTTAAAAGTTCAGTACATTCTGCTGCCTTATTTTATCTAGCAATGATGAACTAAAAGAACACTGAAAATTCAATCATGATGGCAATAATATTTGAAAAGGCTATAAAAAAAGAATGATTAAGGTGGTAAGAAACATCTTTTGCTGAAATTCTGAACTCTGTATTTCTGTTTCATTACATGAAAAATAATACAGGCCCTATGCAGAAAATGTGTTTGGTGTACCACTTTGATGGGGAAAAAAACCCAACCTTTTAAAAGCATGGTGAAATGAAAGATGATTTTTAAAAAAACACACAGGTATTTACATAGAGCCATTTACTCAGCATTCGGAATCGTGCCATTCCCTCTCTATAGTTTAGCCATCTCTTGGATAGTTTGCATAAGTATGCATTTATTTACTAATCTTCAAAGAGTCCCCATTTTTTCTAGCTTTCCACTGTAGTCATTAGAGGTCACAACCCTGTAGGAAATATGGGCTGCCATGGTAACACAAAATGTCTGCTACAGGCTTAGTGTAATTCCTCCCTAATAGAAAAACAACAGCAGCAAATCCTGCCTTTGATAAATGGGCTTATATGTTGTAAGAAGCCGCTACCTAGAAAGGTGTCTATCACTTCAAAACGGCTCTAAATGAAATAAACGTTATATTTTTTTTTCTTAAAAAAAAAAAAAAAAAAAAGGAAAACAAACTCACACATTCAACATGATTAAAGAAAAAAAAGCTACTAATGTACACAAAGCAGAACGTGGAATTAATCTGGTGACCAATGTGCAACATCTCGTTAAATACAGTGGGCGAAGTTTGTAAGGCACCCGTCAAAGAAAGCCCAGCTCTACTCAACAACAAGTGTCTGCTAAGCACTTCTAACAGCATTCCTGTCAAACCTCGCTCAGAACCAGGAAAAAGGCTGCATTTCCATATGTTTGAAAAAGCAAAATTCAGAGGGAGACGGTCACCCCTCTGAGTGCAGCAAGGTAGCCTGGACTTCCCCACTTGGAAATTCCTGGGGAAAAAAAAAAAAGCATCTGGTTCCAATAGTTAACTGGTGTTTGAGGGGGGGTAAAAGAAAGAAAAAAAGAAAAAGAGGGTCTGTTTGATGTGGTGGTCCATGGGCATGACCGGCATTTCGGTGAAATCCTGCCCTGCCAAGAGGCCGGGTCCCGATGTGGCCGGCTGTCTGGCTCACCTGGGTGGGTATTTCGGGAGGGGTCTGTCCACCCCTCACACTTGCACTCAACATCAACTTATGCTTCGAGTCCTGTCTGTGGCTCCCAAAGGCTCCTATCTCCTCTCCTGCCTCCCTCCTGCAAAGCGCACACATGAAGGACTGGTTTTCTTTACTGCATTAACCAGGATTTTCCCCAGAATGTGGCTTTCATGCCGATTTCTATACTGTCTCAGTCTTTTTCAAATATCTGGCAATTGCTGATGGGGTACCCTGCCATCCTGTAGCACCATCGGGGTGCTGCTCGGAGGGGATACACCGGCAGTGGGGCTGCAGCAATGCAGAGCCTCCCCACAGCCAAATCCTGTTTCTCGTTCTCTTTTGTTTACATTCCTGCAGCCAGTTTTCAATCCAGAGAGCAGCAGTCATATCTCCACCAATTCGAGTTAATTTATCAATTAAGCTATTGCATTACATCTACTCCGTTCACACCATTTGCTTTTTTTATTTTTAGAGGGCTTAATTTTGCCTGATAAAATATTTCTCCTCTAAACACTTGCAATTTGTTGTTTCTTTGTATTTACAGTTAGTACACCCATCTTTTTGATAGGCGCCCTACACCAAGACAGGAAATCTGAATTTCTTGAGGTCTGCAGCACTTTGCAGCAACAGGGAGGCTGCCAAATCCCATCTGCCTGGGATGCCCCTCTGGAGGAGTGTCTCCAGCAGGGAACAAGAGGCTTCTAATCCTGCTCTCCAAGATTTCACATCACCGCTCCAGCGAGGGAAGTCAGACCCCAAGAGTCACCATAACCAAGTCAAGACGTGAACCCCCATGATTTCCCACCATGGGGTCCCCCGAGAGCCCACGGCCAAGGATTCGCTGCCTGCGACAGACTCTTTTCTCTTTTTTGTCGACCCCAACAGCAAATTTCTAGGGTGGTTGGAAAACAGGCCCTCACCTACTGCGAGCCTGATAATGAGGAACAGCATTTTGGGCAAGCCAGAAAGCCAAGCTCCATTTATTAAGCCTGCTGCTATCCCACAGCAGCCTTTCGTAGTGTTTTACACCAGTTCCACACACAAAGCAGAAATACTAAAAAATCTCTCTGCCTGCACCCTTTCTGATTCCTTCAGTTAAGGCAGTAGTGATTTTTATCTTCTTTCTCCTTCACCACCACTTTGAAATTTTAAGTGTCAGAAGATATTTCAGATTTGCCTCCTCTTTCCTGCCTGCCCGGTTTGGGCTATGAGATACTCTGTGCTTTCAGCCTGTGTCAAAGAAAAGCCATTGAAAGTGCAATTAATACCTGGTTCATGACACCAATCACTTAACTTATTAATCTTGGAATTGGGAGATCTAGTTTAAAATGAGAGGCTACTGATGTAACCAATCCCACTTTTCTCATACAGCTTCATGTGCTTATGAGCCAGGCAATTTTATGTTTTTCTTTCTTCGGCTCTTGGTAGCTTTGAGTTTTCTGTTGACAGTGATCTGAAAAGGGTGTCCTGAGGAAGTGCCCTCTTCGTGGGCTCTCGTCACCTCTCGTGTCAGTAATAAACCGCTCCATTGACCAGGGATGGGGGTGTGTGTTTCCACCCCCCAGACTCCTGCCCTCCTCACCCAGGCACAGTCCTGCTCCTTTCATTCTCCGCATGGGTCTTAAAGCTTTTGGTAGCACCTGGAGTTCTTCCAACATGAAGGTTTGCTTGCTAAGCAGCCTCACCTAAGGTGTGGGATATGCACAGATCTGCCCTTTACCTGATCCCAGGCTCTCTGGAAATCCTGCTCTTGGCTTCCTGGCCTCCCAAAAGACCTGCTCTACTTTCTTAAGCTCCAAAAACGCCCTGAGAGAGGAGGATGAGTGCGTGGCCTCCATCTGTGAGTTGCTTGCCTCAACCGTGAAGCAACTTTATCCCCCCTCCCATCCTTGAACGCATAGTTTCCAGCCAAAACTATTTGACAAATCTGACCCAGACTAGCTAATAGTTTCAGGGTGACCAAAACCACATATCTGATGAATTTATGATTCAACTGAAAATTCTTGTTTTACTGAAGTCCAAACATAGAGGGGAAGTGGTGGTTAAGGCAGCAGGGAGGAAGAGAGGAAAAGAAAGCTGGTGAGGAATGCTGGGGAAGCTGAAACGGCATCCTGACATGAACTGTGGGGCTGGCAGAACTCTCTGGAATGGGGGTCTCCCTGGCCTTCAGTTTGCACATGCTGATTGGGGGCCCCCAGGGGAGACCCATCCACTCCTTCCAGTGTTCTCGAGAAACAGCTCTGTATTTCCTTTGGTTAATGTTGTGGGGTTTTGTTTGTTTGTTTTGTTTTGTTGTTTTTGTTTGGTTTTGTTTTGGGTCTTTTTGAGGGGATTTTTCACAAGTTCTTGAAAGCAAAATATTTTCTGTCCCTGCTGATGTGAGGCCAGAGGGACACTCTGGGTACCACAAAATGGAGAGTGTGAGCTTCTGAGGAGGGAAGTGAAATGACTTCACATCTGGTGGGGTGGAGCAGCAGTAAATCATTGCTGGTTTTGTAGTGTGGCAACTGAGCAGATCAGGCTGTGATTTCCTAGTCCCACTCCCAAGACACTATCACTTAGAGCCATTTCTGTGCCCAGCCACTCTTGTGGGTTCTCTGCAGCTCCCACCTTCTGCAGAGCTCCCCGGTTTGCCTGCTGGGCAGCTGTGGTTCACAAACACAGTGGAACTGGCAGGAGAGCAAAGCGAGGATCCTTGAGAAATGCAATGACTTCTGTATGTCTTGCCCATGACTTCTGCTAGCTGAGAGCCTGCAGACTGAAAGTTAAACAGGTGGTTTTTGGCACAGCGCTGAGCTGAGCATCCACTGCTGTAGGCGACTGAGCAAGTCCAAAAGACACCAAAGTTACCCCTTTTGTGTGTGGCTGGGAGAGCCTTTGGGAACCTGAATCTCTGCGTCTCCCAGAGGTTGTTGCCAGCCTCCTTCAAGAGAGCACCTTGGTATCACCTAACTATAAGCCAAACTGGGCAGAAAAGCCCCTTATCACACTGGAATCAAGGTGCCCGTGCTGTATTTCTCCTGTTGAATCTGGTTGTCATGGAGTCAGTTCCAAACAGGATTAGAAATTCAGGTGAGGAACAGATGGGCTGATGTTTTACAAAAATGGGGTAGAGTTTTAGCTCCAAACAAGGCTACCCTGTGGCTTTTACATGTGGCTCTGTGGCAGCAGAAATGAGCCCTTGGCTGCTGCTGCCATTCCTGGTCATGATCGGAGAGGTTCTGGAAGTCAGACAGTAAACTAACAACGTTCCTCAGCCCAAATTGAAACTTTTGTTTGTTTGTTTGTTTTGTTTCATTTTAAAAGACTGGATGTAAATGTAATATCCTTTATTGCCCAGAGTACAGAGGAGACCACAGTGCAGCTGTGACAAAGCTTTCTGCTTTCCAAAGTACTGCAGTGATTAAGGAGAGGCGAGTCTCTGAACGCCGATGGGAGTTTGGTGCTTCGCTGCCATTTCAGCCTTTGAAAATCTGTCTCTGATTTAGCCAAGTAAACTCCTGTGCCAATTATCTCGCAGAAGTTTAAAAAGCCTGTCTGAGCCACAGAAAACTCAACATATCCAGGGACTTACGCTGCTGTGAGGACAAATCCATAAATCTCTTTAAAACAAACAAACAAAGAAAATGGGATAAGAATGAGCATGAAAGCAATATATATGTGTATAATTCTATCATAAGCATTAAAGCAATATATATAATATCATATATGTAAGTATATAAAATATAAACAAGTTGTACAAAACTTGCATTCCAATTACCTTCACCTAGATCTTGTAGGAAATCAGGGAGCAGCTCTGGCTGGTGATGGCCCTCTTACATCCCTCATGCTGCAGCCCCCTCATAGTTTTGCATCTAACAGAAGGACCATGGCTTTTTACTTGTAGCTGGATTGTATCTGGACAACCAAACATGCCAGAGAAGACGTGTCTTTGTGAAGGACGGAGAGATGCTCCCAAGTGAAGTGAAATATCTTCCTTGTGTTTGCTGCACTGTTTCCAGATAAAGCGCTTCAGTGGGCTGCCAGCATTGCCATGGTCTCCTGTGTTTCCACTGGCGACAAGCATTTAAAACCCCCAAAGAAGAGCACAATTCTTCGGAGACCAGTGTCCCCAGCTTTTTCATCCAACCATCCACACAGCCACGGCCACCCCACACACCTTTTTCCCACCAAGGTGCTCCAGTGCTGCACCCTGTGCCGGTGGGTGCTGCTCCTGGGGGTGACTCATCTGCTCTTCCTTTTTTGCTGAGACGTATTGGTCTGTCAGGTCTCCCCAGCTGAAAATCATATATGTATGTCCAGTGTGCTTTTTATCTAGTTAACTAAACACAAATAATGCGTTCTGCCTCTTCACTTTGAAAGCTTTCAACCCTTTCTCTTTTATCTCTGCCTGCATTGTTCTTTAGCGACCTGACAGTTGAGTATTGAATGGTTTATTTTTTTTCCTTTATCCTCTACCCATAATTTTCAGTGATTTTTTCACTGGGCATCACTTCCCTAAGTGCCTTTGTGTATTCAGAGCTAGGCAATGTTGGACACTGATATAATCTAGACTTTTGAAACAACGCAGATACTTCCAGAAGGTGTTTCTTCTTCTCTGGTGCAGTTAATTTGGTCCAGTGACTTGAGATTTATCTCTAAGCCAGCTGGAGAGGAGTTTTGGAGAAATATCATCAAGTTGAAGTGACGCATGCTTGCTCCCAGTCCATTTTTGGCACGTACTTTCTGCTCCTCTGGCACCAAACCCCTGTTGTGTGTCTGTGCTGCCTGGTGAGTGGGGGCAATCCCTTTGAGATTTAAATTGCTTTAACAGGGCTTATTAGCTGCCAGTATCTGTGACGGGCCTGTCCCCATTCATGAATTCACCTTGTGCACACTGGTGTTCTGATCTATACTCCCATGCAGCCTGCAAGACACTGCAGAGGGTGTTTCTGGAGCTACGCTTTCCAACTTGGGAGTCTGGCCAAAGATGCTGATTTCTTCCTGGACCTGTGTTCCTGGTTACACTGCAGGCTGGTGCACTGCTCTTATTTATCCAAATGAGGATAAAGCCAAGCTTTCTGCCTTGAAATACTTGTTAATCTTACAAAATATTTTTCTTTCTCTATTTCGGATACTTTAGTGGTCTTATTTTCCTTTGTACGTCTATGTAACCTGTCTCCGTGACTTTTTATGCCGTGTTAGGCTTGTCAATTTGAGCGGTCATTTCTTGCCGTTCATTCTCAGTGAATAGTTGTGCTATGGTTATTGGTTTGCTGGTAAAACTATAATTTTGATGACTGCAATAGCCATTTCAAATTTAGATATTGAATTTTAACTGAATTAGAAGTAATAATAAAAATAAACAGCTTTGTGAAGATCACACTTTTTTTTCTCCCAGTCGTCTCCTAGTACAGAAGTTGTTAACACCAGTGCCATATAGCTGCATATCAAATGTGAACAGAAATATTTGTAGCAATGATGTGAGCTGGAATGATGTTATGGAATTCCTGCTAGGCTGGGACACTAAAATATGGTTTAAATTAAAACTGAGGCTAAGCGTATTATTTACTTGATGAGGTTTGTTCCACTTCTTCTCTTGGGATATTTAAAAGCAGGCTGCTACTTTTTTTTTTTTTTTTTTTTTAATTCCTCTGAGATGGCTGATGTCCTCTAAATCAAAATTACACTCTAGAGTTGAAATTCACCTTCATTTGGTTGCATTTGGTCATGTAAATCACACAGTGGCGTTGCTTTTGTTTCTCGAATGGCTATGAGTTGTTTCTTGTAAATGGGAAAGGGTACGAAGAACAAACAGAGAAGTTCAGCCTCCCAAGGAGATGAGGTACAAAGAACAGGTTCCTTAGCAAATGTTGGTATTTTCCCCATTGTTGGGGCAGTGCAGCATTCCTAGAGACACTGTGAGTGCCAGAAAGGACTGGTAGTTTAAGAGTTCCTAACCTGAAGGTGGAATCTGGATTTAATTTCCTCTCCTTACAAATGTGTGCAGTAACTGGGCATTTCTAAGTGCCTTGGGTAGTAAAAAGTATCACTGCATCCCTGGCTTCTTTAGCAGGGGGGTTTAAGGCTTGTACTAGACCTTCTGACTTTTCAGTCTGGTATGTAATACAGCAAGATGTAGGCTTGACCCAGGAGACTTCATCAGCTTTGGCTCCAAGAGGAGCCACTGTCTTAAAAGGGATGGGGTCCTTAGGGACAGAGTAAACTTCACAAGTAATTTTGCATGGCCTCTCCACTGCTCAGTTGCCTTCCCATGCAGAGGAGCAGCTTTTTTCCAGTGTACAACTGCCTTAATGTCTGGGGCTGAGCTGTGTGTGCAGGACTTCCCACACAGAGAGGGGTGGGCGTGCAGGGTGGGCCATGGGTGCAAGGACTGAAGGCAGCTGTGAGCTTTGCTGTGCACCAGTTTTGCACAGTAGGTTAAACTCTTCTTGGCTGAGAGATCCAAGAATCTTGCTGGATTTGCTCTGATGTGCTATACTTGCAGGAAACAACTCTGGGACTTCCTATTGTCTACTGGCATCATGTTGTGTCCTGACAAAAATTTGAAGTGTAAAAATTGATCATATTAGCAAACTTGTATGCGCCAGGTCCTTGCTCTGCCTAATGGAGAAGCAAATTTTTGCCCTGGCTCTTGCCAATGTTGTGTGTATAAAAACACTGCTGGTATGAAAGCATTTTATGGGCAAGAGTGAACCAGCCTTACATTATATTTCACCTTTTTCTTAGCCCAGAAATAGTTCCAGTTTCTGCCTGCATGAAGACATTGTGCAGCGATGTTTGTGAACTTGCTGGGCTGAACATCTCCCTGCTCCACTATTACGTTTTGTTTTGGATGGTACTACATGTCCTCCTTCACTTTCTGGTCTCAGACCAAGCAAGGAAAAAAATATGGCTTCTTTCGAGAAAAAGGTTCAACAGGTTTGATGTGAAACCACTGGACTCTTGAAAAACGAAGTAGGAGATTTTGATCTTGCCAAATCATATGGCCTGTGGACAGAAATTACCGCCGTCCTTCCTGTAGCTGTAGTTCATAGAGAAGGCAATCCAAGTTGTAAATAATTTAAGATCGACCTGGAGTACAAGCTGGACGTGATATATAAGGACTCATCGTTCTTGGCCAACTCTGAGCTCTGTCAGAGACTCCAAAACAGACCCGTTAGCAAAGCCTGACTGGAGATTTCAGCATGCACCCTGCTGTAGCAAACCATGGGCTTTGTGCTGCATTGATTTCAGAGATCTTGAAAGGTCACATGAGAGAGTACGAAATGCCCGGCCACTGTATTGCTGGGCAGGAGAAGAGCCAGGGTTTGAAGCTGAGCTCTGCTGCTGGTGGCAGAGATGCGGTTCCCTAAACTTCCCCACCACCCCAAGCAAGGCAGCAGCCCCCAACCCCATGGTGCTCCTTTCTCAGGATATATTTCTTCCACCTTTCAATTATTTTTCTAAGCCTCTGATTGCTAATTATTGGTTAACAATGAAGCTTTCAGAATAAGGTGAGAATAGTGTTTCTTTTTTATCTTGTTCTTTCCTTGTCACATGCTGGTGTGCACAGCGGAGCTTGCTCCTGCCTGCACTGCTAATAGTGACGGTGATGAACCCACACTTTGAACAATGTGGAAATGTTTTTTTGTGGAGAGCAAATCTGTACTGAAGGACAACAGGCCTGATTGCAAGTAACTTACTCTGGAACAAATTCAGAATTACCATCACTGGGACCAGGGAGAAGAAAAATAAATAGAAATCCTTTCCTGTTAAACAAAAACTTGTTTCCAGACTGGATAATTTTGCAAGGAGATATATTTGTAATTCTACCTGGAAGCCAAAGTAGAAGTTGGTATGTGTGCATCATCAGACTCAAAGCTGAAGAAGAAGGAAATGCCGAGATCAAGAAAAATTAATATCAAAGAAACATAAAGGTTACACCCAGGGGTGCTGTTCTAGGTCAGAATATTTGTTCTTTGGATGCAGGGCACGGTTGCTCTGCTGCTCTCTGCCCACAGCTCCCCAGCACACACCCTGTGCTGGGTCCCCGTGCAGAGCTCTCCCTGCTCCCGCCTGGGCAGCAAGGGCAGGATAATCCAGCACGGAGCCTCAGCACAGGCAGCGGGGTGTGTTTCACCCAAAATATGAAAGAAAAAATGCAAGCTTTAGAGCAAAGACTTTATTTTTTCAGGTTGACAACAACTTTGTATCAATGAATTCTACGAAGCAAACTGGTTGTGGGAAGCAGGAAGACATGGATATTTGTTTTCTGGAGCACTTCATTTATTTTCCACAATGTCGTACCATTGACTGTCTTCAGCAGCTGGGACTTTTGAGTCCATAAAGGTGTTGTGTTATCTGGCTCTCCTTGACTTTCTGTGTGGAAGGAAAAACATCCTCCAGACCGGCAGAGACTGACTCACGTAATTGACTGAACACCTAGCAGCTGACCCAACAATTCCAGCTAATAAGCATCCTGATTAGATGTTCTTCATGTTCTCTCAAGAGCTTGTCAACTAGAATTTTGACGATGAATCACAGACAGGGCTACAGCAACACAGAGGCCTCCCAACAGCCCTGTCCCATTGTAGGCTCCAGAGCAGAGGAACCGAAGCTGAGACACCTTCATCTCTTCCTTAATCTGCAGGTGGGCAAAGGCTCAGCTTTGCAGGAGATGTCTAAGGCTGCAGGTCATTGCTATTGGGAATTTCTGCCAACCCCTGGAACAAACTCCTTTCTCACCAGAGTCCCACTTCTCTTTGTTTTTCACTGCACTGAGGACAGGTCTTGGTGGATCACCTGGAATTATTAATCTATGAAACTAAATCTATGAAACTTTCTTCTGGACAGCATGATCTCTGTTTCCTCTCTCTAGTAAATCTGAATGTGTCTTGTGGGAATCACAAAAAGGAGAATCAGAGAGCCTTGAATCTATTTTTGCATTTGTAAGCAATAGCAGAAGCAATGGTGTGTCATGGGGATGCCCAGTACTACCTTGTTCTGCCTGAGAGTCACCCATCTAGCTAAGGATCTCAGTTAGGAAGGGACTCTCTGGGGAATCACGAGGGACGATCATTCTGTTCTCACTGAAAAGCTGTAAGGAAGCTTTTTTTCCATCTACCAAACTATTTTCTTTATGAAGAAAGAAACTGTGGAATGAAAGCACCAGAAAGACATCAAGGCCATGGAAAACAGAATGGAAATCTGGCGGCTCCTGAGCTGCAGGTGTAGGATCTGTCTGCACAGAAGGACCCAGGGCTGAGGACCTCTCTGATGTCTCTGATGGCAGACTGAGATAACACCAGAAGTCACCATTGCTCCCAGAAGTCAGGAGAACTCCACGGAGGATATACCTTCTCCAAATTTCTTTACACCTCAGCCAAGGCAGCCTAGGGTGTGAGTCTCCTCTCATTGGGTATTTATGAGATGCTCCCTGCTCTCCCAGGTGGTCTGGCTGAGTTCAAAGGCACTGCTGCAGTTGCCTGAGTAAGGATTATTCTCACGAGTAAATCTCCGCAGGATCAGGCCCTAGGTCTGCGTGATAGCATATTTACACTTTGATTTATTTCTTTTTTAAATGCCCCCAGTTTAAGCCTGTAGGTACAAATCCTGCTTGCTAACGTTTTCTTGGCAAAAGCTACCTTTGAAGAAAAACAAAACAAAACCAAACAAGCCAGCCCCATGAAACCCAACCAAACAGCACTGAAATGGATGGCTGCCACATTAAAAAGGATCACTTGGAAGGCAACATCTTTAGCCAGAGCTGACCTGAGAGCCCTACCTGTGTCCTATTATAGTGTGAGATAAAAGCCCCCATGGACAGTTGGGCTCCGACTGTGTCTGTGAAAGGTAAAAGACCCTGGGTCTGCTGGATTAAAAAGGACTTGAATCTGTGAGTGGCAGACAGCCCCTAAAGCCATCCTTGCTCGTCCTTCGGTGCTGGCATTGTCACATGCAGCTCTGTGCAACTCCTTTCCCGTGTTGTCCATCCAGGGACGAAGCTCCTAGCAGGGCTGTGATGGGTTTACTGTCCCTCTGCTCCTGCACACCGGGAACCGGCTGTCCCAGGTGCCCGCTACCCGACTCCAGGGACAGTTAATCCTAGAACTGGGATTTAGGGAGGCTGCTTTTCATGTGTGGGCAGCCACGTACAGGAGTCCAAAAGATGAGGGGTCCAACATGCTCCCTCCAGTCTACCGGCACGGCGTGGCTCGGCACGGCATGGCTTGGCCCGGCCCCGCGGGGGATGTTCGCGGTGGGAAGTGCCTCTTCCCACCCTCCGTCCCGGGCGCTGCCAGACCTGCGGGCAGCACCTGCGGGCGGCGCTCGGTAAAGCCCATCGGAACCGGCGCCACCTCCAGTCCCGCCGTGTTCCTGGGGTCGCGGGACGTCCCGTCGGGTCGCGGGTTCCGGCTGCTTTTCCCTTCCTCCAAACGCCGTTTTCGGGAAGCGCGTCCCGCTCGCTCCTTCTTCTCCCCCCTCCCCACGACGTGTGGCCCCCGCTGCTATTTTTGCCTCGGGAGGGCAATTATGGAAAGAACCGATTTGTAGCGATTAGCGGACTCGCCGCTTTGCATATTAAGGTGGCAGGGGCGTCTGCTAATGAACGGCGCGGCGCTGGGCCCGGCCGCGGGCTCCTGCCGGGGTTGAGAGCCCGGTGGCAGCGGCGGGGGGTGGTAAAAACACCCTTGGGCTGTGGGTGCCTGCCCACCCTGCCGAGGGATCGGCGGGGGCGCACACACACGAGGGAGTTTGGGCAGGGGTGCCCGCAGAGGGGTGAGTGTGCTAGAGTGGCCTCTTAGGTCCTGCAGATACCGCAGATCTCCTGGGGTTGCACCTCCCGATTTTGCAGAGGATCTATTTCTGCTGTCAAAGGAGAGAAGCAGAGGTGTATGGAAGGTGCTTTGCAAGGGCCAATAATTTAGGAACATGAGTGCAGCCCAAAACACGAAGGCACTGTCCTTTAGCCATACAGGGAGCCCAGCACCTAAGCAAAGTGCTTGTGTTTATAGCCAGGAGGAAAAGTTCTAGTACTTGTTGACAGATTTGTACAGTTCCGGGGCTCTGTACAACACCACTTTCCTGAATGTCTTTCAAAGCTTATTTCAGAAACACGTCTGGGGTGGCCCAGCTCTCTCCATGGGTGCTGGGAATGGAAGACGAGCCCTGGGACAGTGCACATTTCAGCAGTGAGTGTTGCTGGATCACTGTTAAATCCTTTATCCTCATATCTAGGATTTTGAAATGACCAAGGGGACAGTGATAAACAGAGGTGACTCAAATTGTTTTTATTATTATTGTTATTGTCATTATCAAAGAATAATAGAAATATTAATAATAGTGAAAATAATAAATGTCAGATTGAATTTCTTATATGAAAGTGGTATTCAGAAATCATACACAGCAAATTCCAAGTCAGCTCCCAGAAACCCTCAACTGCCCTGACAGCACCCCAGGCAGCCAGGCTGGCGGGAATTGGGGCAGTGGCACTTGGGACAGCTCAGGAGAGGACCTCCAGAGAGGTCCAGAGACCTCCAGTGCTTGTGTCTCTGCATACTTCCTCCTGATGATCCAGTAAACTATGGCACTTCTCTTCCTAAAGCTGCATTGTGTTCAATGAGAGAAGAACATTTTTTTCAAGGGAGGCTGTGTTTTCTGAATGTCGGGATGTGTCGTGTCAGCTGAGAACAAATGCACTGGAATAGGGCTTGTGGTGTGACCGAGGTGACCGCGTGTGCTGGTTGGAGACTGAGGTGGAGGCAAAAGAGCACTGTGAAAGCTTAAGGAAGTCAAAATCATTTCTGAAGAGACACAAGAATGAAGCTGGCATGTATCTGTCTGTCTGGTTTTAATATACTTCCCAAGATGAGACTCTGGTTTGTGATTCTGGGTTGTTTTTTTTCTGCTCAGCACATTTTATGGATTATTAAAAATGCAGTCAGAAAGCTATCTGTTTCATCAATAGGATTCCTTTTCTGTGAGTTAGAGTTTGCTAAGAGTTTATTCTGTTTTTCACGGGAAAAAAAAAGTACCAAAATCAAACTTTGTTGGATATCTTGGCAACTGATTATTTTCCAGATAATTCACCTGCATATTACCTGGAATGCTTAAAGAACACTGAATATTTTGGAGGTTAAAAAAATCATATTTGCTAGTTCCTAAATACTTTTCTCATAAGAATGTATTTTCTGTAGAAAGTATCACTGATTATAAAAGCCTTAATATCCACCTGGAGGGGTTTATTAGCAATTCACCCCTCTTTGTAGTAGATACATGTAGCTGTCTTCTTGCGCGTCAAGTATTTTGGATGCAGTTGGTTTACTTAACGTTTACAATGAAAAGCTTAAGGAATTTTTAAAGCTGGTACCTACGTCAGTATTTTGGCATTTAAACAAGCAGCCTCGCTGTTTGGTTGTGCGCACATTTTCTCCTGGTGTTTTGTCTTCTGTTAATTTGCAGCTCCCGTTATTGATGGGCGGCCACATGGGCAGCGCCCTAAGAGTCCGGCTCTTTATTTGGATGTGTAACTCCAGGCACCACAACTTTGGCCGTGAATGCTTGGCCGTGCCCCATGTTATGCAGTTAGCAGGAATCTTAAATTATGATGATGGGTATTTGTTGTTTGTGTTATGACATTTTTCTAGGGATCCAGCTGAGTGCTGTGACTGCTTCTTCCAGACACAGCTTGTACATGGGGGGAGAAATGGAGTTTTCCCTCCTGCATCCTTTGGCCGGATGAGTGCAGGAGGCGAAGAGGAGCTGGTGGGACCAGCCCTGCAGCGGCCATCCCATGCCAGGCTGGCCAGAGAGATGTGTACATTTTAGGAAATGAGTCAAACATTACCCTTTACCCTTTAAAAGCAGGTGCCCAGGCAGGGAGTTTGGAGAGTTCATTATGGCCCCAGGGAGAGGAGTTTTGGAGGTCAGCAGGGGTTAGCAACAGCCCCTGCCTCCTGCGCAGGGTTCCCCGCAGGGTCCCCTGGGCTTGGGCTGTGGGGTGAGACCTGTCCTGCTCTGTGCTGCTGTCTGATAAGCTCTGTCCCAGCTGGTTGCTTTCACAAGAGTTGTTTTCAACCAAGCAAGGGTATTAGGCAGCCAGATTAGGGTCTAAGGTTTGGCTGTTGCATCTAGAGCAATTAGAGCAATTTGGTTTTGCAGATGTTATGGGAGAACAGACTGTTGGCTTCATTTGGAGCTGCACTTGTGGAAGGAATCCCAGGCTTTTGTGGGTAAGATTCCAGGTGCAACCACTAGTTTTGGAAGAGTTGCCCTGAAAGTCCAGGTTATTTCTAATAGCCAGGCAGCTGTGAACTGGTTAGAATGACAGTCTTCCTCTAGAAATGTCTGTCCCTCATTCATGCTTTTATGTGCAGCACTGTAATAGAAATGCCTATGGCTGTCAAGAAGAAGGGGCAGGAGTGATGGGGCAGAGGCTAAGCCCATGCACAGTCTTTAATCTTAACTAGGCAGTGTCTGGGGAAGAGTATGACCCAGGCTTGGTCCTGTCTGCCATCCTTTGTGTCCTGTATGCCATCCCCTGGGTCCTGCGTGCCATCCCCACTTGCTGCTGCATGGCTGCGCCAGGGTTTTGATACGTGTAAATGAGCTCATAGACATGGAAAATGCTTTCTCTTAAAATTAATCTCAACTTTGAGGGAGTGTCCTTAAACATACCTTGTGCTTTGGATACAGCCTGATTTTCCCCTTGTTCTGGGGTGTTTGTACCTTTCAAACAGATGCTCAAAGGCGGATTTGGCTTTCAAAAGCAGAGTGCTGGGATGTTGTTTTGGTTTCCCCAATGTGTGGGGCTCTCCCTCTGCTTCTGTTTTGTCTGCCCCTCTGCTGCCCTCCCGGAGCCCGACCCAGCCATGTGGCCAGGGATTCATGCCTTGGTTGGAGTTCTCTCATTTAATTTTCATGCATCATTTATAGCTTGCAGTGGTGATTTCATAAAGTGAATGTATGTAGTTAACGCAGGGGGCCGGCTGGGAGCCGGTAATGCAGCTGTGACAGAATGGTTGCTCCCTGCCTTTGTCATTATTTTCTGTACTTGGAGTGTGTTGGTGAGAAACTGCTTCTGGACCAAACATTTAGACTTATTTTTCCCCATTAAACTTGATTGTTTTCCTGAGGAAAAAAACAAATAAAGTCACCTTCCCTCTACTGGAAATCTGGAAAATTTCCCACATGCGACATCTGCCCTTCAGACAGACAATGTCATGGGGTGAAACCGAGCAGGGTGACCCAGAGGTGACTAATTTAAGAGGAGTGCAGGGCTCTGCTCCCGTGAAATCATGGCAACTCCTGAAGCCAAGCTGAAAAACAATGTCCAGCTGCCAGCAGGACTTTACACAGGAAACTGCCCTCTGAGGTGGCTGGCTGAGCTTGTAGTCCTTGTGTTGTGCCCTCCTTGGTGCACGTTGTGTGGCCTTCAATGGGCAAAGGTAGGCTCAGAGGGGAATCTGTGGACAGATTTGGAGGTATAGTTGAGAGCAGGTGTTCTCTCTTCTTTTCCCTTTCCCTTCTCTTGGGCTAGCCCATTCATTTTACTAATTTATTTGATATATTAATACATTTGCTTAGGCTTAGCAGGACCATGCAGTGTTTGTGTTTCTGCCCTGGCTGCTTGCATTAAGTTATTTGCTTGTCTGATGTGTATTGTGTCAGACTAGAAATGACTAATGAGGAGAGGAGAGCCAGCCCATCCTTACTGATTTCCATCTAGTTTGACTGGCAGTGGTTGGAAATGGCACAGGAACTGTGTCTGGTTTGAAATGCCTCATGTTCACGCATTTGTGACACCACTGGGAAGGTGGACTTAAGCAGGGCCAACCAGCCAACACAGACGCAAAAACAAGGGCTATATACAAGTGAACAGGTTTGATTAGTTGTTTTTATTGGAGCACCTCAATGCAACTCCCAGCCCTGGGGTGGGTGGAGGTTGAGTACCTCTTATAAGGAGGATCTTCATGCTTTTGTTGGGCTAGAGCTCTAGTGAGGATGTGCAGTGTGTAGTGTGGTGGAGGATGGAGACAGTGAGGCCCCGTGAGCCAGGATGGAAACTGCAAGTGATATTTAGAGTATGGTTTGCACCAAGGACCGTGCCTGACCAGAAGGTTAAACCCAGGCATGCAGCAATGTCTTCAAAGGCAACCCAGGGGTTGAGCTTCTGCCACGAGACTTGGGAACGGGAATCCTTTGAGAACGCAAGAGGTTGGCAGGTGCATTCAGTCTCCCTGCTGGATGACATGCAATAAAAGCTGGACCTGGGATACAGAACATACAGCAATGATAAGGAGACATGTTATGACCTTGTCTGCTGTGAGCAGCTTACAGAGCCTGCCAAGGAAAAAGCAGCCTGCATTAACGGGGCATTACTAACTCGGTGTATAAATCCCTAATACAATGAGAAGATCAAACTTCCATGCTGAATTAGAGCCCCTATGCTGCTTTAGAAGAGTTTCTGGATCACTCAGGATGTCAGGAAGGAAAAAAAAAATGTGTATGGATGGAAAAGGCACAGGGGTCCATCAGCCTCCTGGGTTGGAGCAGCCTTTTTGCTGGCCTCTGCTGTGAGAAATCCTCTTTCTGCCTTGCACAGCCCCTTGGGGGCTGCCTGGAGCTGGCCTTTGGGCACTGGCTGTCCAGCCTCATGGTAGCAGATGTCTGTTTTATCAGAGAGAGATTGTGCAGGATTCCTCAGCAGGGTCAGAATTTCTATAGGAGGCCAACAGAAGCTACTGCTACCAGGGCTTTGAGTAGGGTGCTTGCAGCTGTTGCATGGGAAAGACATGGAGCCATGGTGCCTTCTCCTGTGCTGGGCACTGCAGCTGAAAGAGGGAGTGCTTGGCTCTGGGTCCTTTGCTCAGTTCCCTGGGACTCTTGGTGGGCCATCTACTTTTCTGGACTGTAGCATTCCCCACCTGCTAGGATCATCCATCTGAGTATAGACCGTTCCTTAGCCTTAACCTTTTCTTTTGTCTGTCTTGGTGTGGAGAGGTTTACCCATGTCTTCTCCACTGGTTACTGGAAAAGCCTCTAGGAACATGCAAATTTCGCTCTGTATTCCAGTATATGAACATCTCCAAGAGATACCACTTTATTTTCAGATGAGAAGGGAGATGACCAGCTCTTATTAATAAGTACTATGGAGGGACGTGACCGTGCTTAATGATATCGATATTGAGGAACAGCTTTGAAGCAGGCTGGGACATGCTCTTATCTTCCCTAGTGTTTTTGCAAGTAATTTCTCCCTGCCTCAGTTTCTTCCTTTCGTAGAGCTGGCTGGGGAGTGTGTCCTGCTTTGTGCTTCTTCTGGAAAGATATTATTGCTCTTATTTTCTTTGCTGTAAAGTGCCAGCCAGGTGTTCAGTGAAACAGCCTCCCTTTTATCTGGGTTGGAGGGAACATGGCTCTTGTCTGAATGGTTAGAGCTGTTTAATCTGATCGGATGTCTCCTTTGACTACACAAAGCCTGGTTTTTGGCTGTGCTGTCTCTTTTTCTCATGTGTACCTGTTTCCAAGTGAATTGCTCTGTGCTGGAGTATGTAATTGCAAAGTGCAGCCCTGGCTCTGCCCACCCACTGGAGGAGACCAGGAGATGGGAGGGGTTTACCCCGGGGGCTTCTCAGGTGGTGGTAACCACCAATTTAAAGCCTGAAGGAGGGAAGTGCTGTGGGGTGATGCATGTGCATAAGAAGTATGTTTTTAGCAAGAGCCAATTCTGCAGGTGGTGCAGCCCAGACCTCAGCCCAGTGAGTCCCGTGTCCCCATGTCCTCACTGCAGGTGGTGATGGGCTCACCTTGCTGGGCTGAGGGCCACTGTCTCCAGAGGCATTGAATGCCTGCTGGGTGTCAGGATGGGGCAAGGGTGATGCCAACCACTTTCCCCGCTCCCCACAGCTCTGTGTGCAGCAGCCTCGGGTGCAGGCACTGGATTAGGGGCAGGAACTTCTCTCTTGCCGTGACCATCTGGCAGCAGATTTCAGTGCACAACTTGCATTTGTTTTGATGGCTGGAACTGCAGTATTACATTGGTTACCTGAAGTTTTCATTGAGATGAGACTTTCAGAAGCCTGATTTGTCGATCCCTCCTGTAATAATTACTGCTTGCTCAGAGCTTGTCTTCTCTGAGCCCCTAGTCAGACTGTCTCACCTTTCATTTTTAAAAGCTGGATAAATTCTTAGATGCTGTTAGAACCCTGGGGCATTTTTAATATGAGTATGAGTATATATACATACCACCAGGGATGAGATTGTTGAAAGCTCCTTCAATGAAATGGCCAATATAGTGGCAATAAATTCAGAAGAAATGGACATTATCTGCTGATTGACCTTCCTGGTATGTTAAACAGCTTTTGCTTTTGCCTTGAGGCATCTGGCTGCCTGACATGGCCAATTATCCTATGATAACATCAACTTCATTTGGTCTTATTGCTTCATTATGAAACTGCTTTAGCTGATAATGCATTGCGATTAGCAGGCAAACATTCTTGAGAAGGGAGATTACTCTTCATTTGCTGATCGGCCGTGGAGCAGTGCAGTTTGTCTGTCTGCGGTGCAGAAGGCAGCGATGTGGGGAAGGTCTTTTCCAGCTCCCAGGAGCAGCTCATGTGGCTCCGACAGCAGTGATGCTGCTTCCCCTGCTTCCCCCTCTCGGCTTTCTATTGCCTCCCTTGATGTTTGGATCTTTTTCTTGCCCGAGTGAAATGATTTTTAAATATTTTTATTTAGGGCAGGGAAAGTGCCAGCAATGCCATTAGGGGAAAAAAATACTGGCATTTACTCCTTGCTTGTCTGGAGCACCAAATCCTTTTCTCTCATAATCAGATGTGTACAGGATGCTTTGTGCCACAATTCAACCTGGAAATTTCCTCACTTTCTGTCCATGTTACTGAAAGGAAAGAGAGCCTCTCTGCAAAGCTCTTTATCCTTCCACCCATCTTCTCCTGTGCCATGATGGAGCAGAGTTTATGGCCATGATAGTGATTGGTGCTGGTGCAGAAGGAAATGCTACACACCAGAAGCCCATTTCCTTTGCATGATGCCAATGCTTGGAGTTTTGCTGGGAGCCTTCTGGGGTTTTGCTCAGTGCCCCATTCCCAGAGTCCTGTGGGCATGAGAGACCCACCCCCTTTCCATTGCAAAAAGGAGAGGACGCCCTGGGGAGAGTGAAAAATCTTGAAAATACTGATAATCTTTTGCAAATCTTCTTAATTCTCTCTTTGTAGTGGCCAGCCAAGTGGAGGGCTCTGGTTCAGCTTCTCTCTGAGGAGCAGTGGGGCTGAGATCACACAGGACAAGCAGTTTGCTGGTGCTGCCTACATCTGCTGAACATTACCATGCATCAGTGCATTGGGATTGTATCCCCTCATGATCACATTGTGTCTCTGGCACAATGGCAGGAACTCTCAACTGCAAAATTCAGCATGGGCAAGGATGCAGAGGCTCTTCCTGGGAATGCCATCTGAATGAGTGGCTGTTTGCATCAGGGAGGCACCACGGCAATTACACTGTATTTCAGTCAGGAGTTTCCAAGAGCTGTTAAAATGCCTCAATCCCTGCTAAGACCCTGACTGCATCACTGCAAAACGCTCCCTCCCACCTGCAGGAGCCATGCTCCGAAGGCTGTGTTTGGCTAAATAGAGCCTCAACATTCTGCTCCTGCCCATCCAAGCGTGGCAACGCAGCACAGCAATTGTGATGGGGAAGGAGCTGTTTAAGACATAGATAAAACAGCAGCTGTGCTGTTTCAGCTCATGCATGGCTGTGGCACACCAGCGTCACTGTGCAGCTCTACCACCCCTGCAGCCCATCCCTGGTCTGATCTCCAGACCTCGTCTTGGAGCACCAGCTCCAGACCAACACCCCTGGTGTCTCTGCTGGCAGCTGTTCCCTTCCCGTTGCGATCTCAGGGAATCCCAACCTGTGGAGAGCAGCCTCTCAGGGGTGTCGTTTGGGGCACAGGGAGCTGAGATGTAGCTGGGGAAGGGGACAGTCCCCAGGGAAGGTGGGTTCCTGCCTGTGTTGCTGGTGGTTGAGCAGCACTTGGGAGGTTTGTGCTTCCCTGCCTGGTTTTCCCAAAGGATGGCTAGGAGTGGAGATGGAAAGGGAAGCTTTCTAGAGGAGAGAGCACCAATCACTTCTCCGACGTGCGCTTCTGACAGTAATTGCCTATTAATATTCTCTTTCTTGTGCCTCTGCCCCTTCTTCCCTCAAGTGATGTGGCTTTGCTTCCCAGTGCTGCTTGCTGAGGTGGCAATGCCAGAACATCATTCAAGAGTTGTTGGCTCACCTTCTAGAGCCACAGAGATATCTGGTGGGGGCATGACTGGGGGGTTGCTCAGTACTGCCCCTAAACCCTCTTACCCAAGTTTTGTGATTCGTTGCTGGTGCCTTGATTAAAGGAATGGAGCTCTGGCTGCCTGGTACTCCCACCTTTGGAGGTGTCATCTTGGACCCTTTGCCATGTCGACATTCAGCACTGCAGTTGGTGGGGACCATCTGTGCTGGGGTCTCGCCAGCCCAGCTTTCGGTGTCCTCCAGGTGCTGGGAAGAGCTGTGGGAGGCCATATGGAGCAGCTTTATGGAGCATGGCTAATTGTTTTGTTGTGCCTTTCAGGCCCTGAAGGTGGGCTCAGGCTCTGAAGACATGAGGTCCAAAGGGAGAGGAGTGGAGTAGGGCCATTCAGAACAGTCTTTGGTTTGGTTTTGCAGTCACGGGCCAGACGTGGATCAACCTTGCATGGCAATTACTGACGTTTTCCTGTCTCCTCACTTTCTTCTGTTCCCAGCTTGGGTTTGCTACTTTCTGATGTTTCATTGGCACAGGAGATGTGCTCAACGGTGACAGAGGGCACCACAGCATGAGCTGAGCACCCCTGTGCTGGCACCTGCCCCGCTGCCATGGGGTGTGTTGGAGCTAGTGGGACTTGTTCCCTCTGGACCCACTTCAGCTGGGCTGTTCAGGGTGGCCTTCTCTGCAGCCCTGGTCACATCATCTCTACCTCCTGTGTAGCCCTGGTAGCAACATCTCTGCCCTGTGGGAGGTGTAAAAGGGAATCTGTTGGCACGTGGTGGAACACTGAGGTGATGGACATCACAGTTCAGATGATGTTGTCATTGCTCAGTCACAATGTTTTGATGGCAGAGATGGGAAAATATTTATTTATGCATGGCTGATTTCAGAGACACAAGAAAAGGGAAGGCATTTTGCCTGGATGAGGATGGCAGGGTTTGGCCGTATTTGGTCCAGCATCTGAAAAACTAAATTTAAAAGAGCCCATGGGGAAGATGTTGCCAACACCACCCCTGGCATCTCACATACCCACCGTCCTGAGAGCCTCCTGTTCGGGAAGGCGATGTCCTCCTGCGCTGGTGGCACACAGAGCTCCAGAAGCATGGGGCTCTTAAACTGCAGCAGATCCTGTCCCATGGAAGCTTCCAGTGCCAGCTGCTGAGACTTAGAATATGCCTAGAAGGTGGCTTAAATAGAAAACTAAGGCAAACTCATGCAAAAAGGTAACAGCTAAGAAAGTGGAAACCTGTAAAACCTTTGAGCCATGTTATTTGCTAAGCTGATAAAAGGTAGAGTGCATAAATTTGTGAACAGGGGAAATCCCTGCTGTATTCACATGGGCTGCTCATGGTTTCTGAGTTAAGTAAATATAGTTCAGAATAAGAACAGTTTAAAGGGAATCTGAGAACATAATGAAGCTCAGAGAATTAACTGAACAGCTTTCATTTGAGATTATAAAAACACAGTGTAATATAATGTTTAAATACCAATGTGGCTTCAATTTTACATAAAATAACCAAACAGAGATAAAACCACTGCTCTGTCCCAGCATCGGCTTGTAATCTTATTACTGAATTAATATAACTACATCCGTTATGATCGTCAGTTTTCCCCTAACTTGACAGACTAGGTGAAGGAATGAAGAAAAAGTCAGAAAAGGAGCACACATTGGTTTTGAGGCTCACAAAGTTGCAGAGCCTGATGCAAAGCAAAGCCTGATGACCCAGACAACACTGTGCTGCCAAAATGCTGTTGCCCCCACATGGATGGGGCAGGAGAGAAGCCTGGATTTTGGGGCAGCTGGAAGAGGCTGGGAGGATGCTAAATGCTGCTGGTGTCATCCTTCACGTAGCAAGGGGAAGATTTTGTGTTTCTCGGTAGGGAACGTGAGTTTAAACTATCAAATTAATTCTAAGAGGGAAGGGAGGTGAAAGGGGTGAGGGTGTGTATTGGCTGCTGATTTTCAAAGGGAAATCCCACATTTTTCAGTCTCCTGTGGTGCACGTGGCTTTTGGGCTGAGGCAGGACATCCCATGGGTGCAGAGACTGCCTGTTGGGGCAGAGCGTGTGTCGTGATGGATGTTGTCTGTGAAGAACTTATTGGGGGTTTGTGGCTTTGCTCAGTCTGTTATTATTGTGAGACTGAAAAATCCCCCTTGTTTGGCTGCGAGCTTTCCCCGAGCGATGTACAGTTCTAACACAGCCATCCTTGCTGTGGCATCCTAGGGTGACGAAGCAGCACGTGTAGGAGGAGCAAATGCTCCTTGGCCCCATACGCATCCACCCACAGCATCGCTGAGGGCAGCAGAGTCTCAGCGCAAGGAAGCCAGGAGGACGTAATGAGCAGTGAGCATCAGGAGTTTATGAGGGAAATAAGTTATAAATGAGTTACAGCAATAAAAATTAACTGTGAGCTTTTTTTTAGTGCGTTTTTTGTCCAAAAGGTCACCACTTATGTCTGTGATATAGGGTAAGAACTATGCATTTTGGTCAAACTAGGTGCCACTGGGGCTACAGTTGGCAGCAGGGACAAGCACAGGATGCTTGTGCAGGAACAGTGGCCAGTATTTCCAGTGCTTGGGCATCTTCAAGGTCTCCAAGCAGTACATGTCTTCTGGCTGCCTCCGTGGCAGCTCAGCTGTGAAGGGTGGGGGAGCTTCTGGTCACACACCCAGGTGTATTGCATATCTTGTACCATTACTTGCAAAAGGTGCCAAGATGGCTTGACCCAGGAAAAACAAATGCCTTCACATCCATGTTCACAGCCAAAATAATTTGCTCAGCTTTGAATAAGAGAAATGTTTCTTCAACTGTTTTGAACCCTGGAATAACACTGCTCACCAAACCTACTACCTAAAAGGGCTCTTTTATGTGACTATTACTTTGGTGACCAATGTGCCAGGGTTTTACAAGAGCTGCTTATCCTTTGATAAAACAAAATCAGTGAATTTATGCTGACAGCTTCAGATGCTGCGGAAACCTGAGCAACCTTTCACCAGCATATGTTGCTTGCTGGATCCTTCCTTAAGAACAAACTGCAGAGCATCTTTAGTAATTTAATGAGCAATAAAGAAGACTATAAAAAAACAAGGATAATTAAATGCAATGATAGATTTTAGCACCCTAAATGGTTACCAGAAGTGCTTAATCAAAACTAAGGTTTATGCTAGGCAGAATGAATAGCTCTTTGTTGCCCCATAATAGAAAACATTTAAAAATAAAACGCAAAGAAAGATTTGGGATAGCACTGGAATGACAGAATCATTAAAAATCATCACAATCTGCCTCCCAATGCTCCTCTGATGCTTGAATAAAACAAATAAAACAAAGCAAAATTAGGAAGCTGTTTTGTATATTGCTTTGATCTTTGTTTCACCTTTTGAAAATATTTGTGAAGGGTACTTTAATACAATTTGGCTTGTAATTTTCAATTTGGAAGAAGAACAAATAGACTGACAGTGTTAAAGGTTAGTCAGTGATGTGATTTTTTTTTTCTGTCAGCCTACTGTTCTGGGAGGTGAATCCTAGAGCATAAAACACTGGCTGCCTATGCAGAACGAAGGGCAGGGGGTGTGCGTGTGTGCTGTCAGGATGGAGCGTACATGTGCTCCAGCCCCACCGCCGCTCGCATCTCAACAGCACAAATAGGAAACTAAGGAAGCTACCAGCATCTTTCTTAATACAATAGTCTTTAGGAGAATCTGTGGATTAATTACACATGTTCATGCAATAACATCATGCTAATTGTTTACACTAAGCCACATTGGCTTATGTAAATTATTTTAATTGGAAAATTCTTTAGTGTGCGATTGTGATAGAGAATTAAAGAAATGAGTAAATATGGAGGACATCAAGGCAATCCTGTGCAGATGACACTCTGGTATGGTTCGGGGTGACCTAATCAGTTAACTCAGGCGCTAATTTCTCAGGTACAAAAGTGCTTGAAACACATGGGCTGTAATTCTAACAGTTAAGAGACTGATCCTGAACCCTCCCCGTGACCCAGGAGGGAAGGGAAGAGGAGGGCTGCAGATGTTGGGTCTCTGGTGGTGGGACCACGGCATCTCAGCTCAGTGGTACCTAAGCAAGCGCAGCATTTTTCCTGAAAACGTCTCTGGCTACTGGGCTGCACACCCAGCTCTGGACCAGGCTCTGAGCAACCTGATCTGGTGAAAATGTCCCTGCTCTTGGCAGGGGTGGGATTAGATGAGCTTTGAAGGTCCCTTCCAACCCAAACTATTCTGCGATTCTGCAGTTGCTGCAGTGGTGCAGTGCAGGCAGAACGTGCCCTGAGGATGTGTCCACCCATGTTGTTAGAGGTGCGGGGGTGAAACCAATGCAGGGGACTTCAAAGCTCCCCTGTTTCAGCCAGCCTGGAGCCGCCTTGCTGCAGCCTTTTTCACCAGCAATTAGACACGTAGGTAGGTAGATGAGTGGAAATGCTGGGCCGTGTGCCCTTCACCCCCCGCCAGCCCCTTTGTGCTCCCTGCCACAAACTCAACCAGGAGCAGCCTGGCCTTTTAGCCCGTATTATTCTCCTCATTTCCCTGACAGGCGTAGTAATACACAGAGCTATCTCAAGCTGGGACTGTTTGAATGAGGAGAAATATATATATATATATATATATAAACTACCAGTGAAATTTCAAGTGTCTCACTGGAGCTTGGTGCTACAAACTGCTTTGTCAGGACAGAGCAGGGGTGGGGGAGCCAAAAGACAGGCAGGGAGACGAGAGGCTGCCCACAGGAGCAGGCAGCGCCCAGCTGCATCGCTGCGTGTGTGTTATCGCTTAACACATGTTATCCAGGAGAGCGGATTGTGTTTGTGATCGGCTGGGACTCTCCTTCCACTGCACTTAAAATGTTTTGACTTTGATTCAGCAGCTCTTCTAATCAGAGAATGAACATCACTCTTTAAGAGCTGAGATCTAGTTAAGTCTTTCTCAGCATAAAAAAACAACCCAAGCAATGTCTTCATATTCTGCTGCAGTGACATTTCACTGTATCACATGCCTGGAAGACTTATGTCCTGGATCACTATCGCTGATCAGAATCTAGCCATATTTAAAGTGGAAAAAAACATTTCTTTTTTAGGTTTGGGGTTTTGTTTGTTATTTTGTTTTCAGATTTTATTTTTTCTTAATTTGCTTATTGAGATTCACATCGTATTTTTTTTTTAAGAGAATCTACTCTTGGTGCGGTGTAAAGACTGACAGTGTGGAGCATCATAAAGAAAATGTATCTGGAATATTTGCTCTGTTGGGTCTCAGAGGCGCAAGGCTGTCCAAAAGTGTTAATGCAGGCAGGCTGCAACTAAAGGAGCTTTTGCAGCTCCAACAGACGTATTAATTTTCAAGGGTGTTTCTTTGAGCGTTAAGCCTTTCTCATGCTACATGCTGTTTGCACTCTTTTGTCTTACAAACCTCTAAAATTTATCCCAGGACACTTCAAGTGGAGGCTTTTGCATTTTGGGGTGGGGTTTTTTGTTGCTGCCTCTTTTCTGTCTTAACTCAGTAAACTAAGAGCTGACCAAGGCTGGGTGAGAATTGCAAACTCCCTGCAGGATAGTTTTGGAAAAGTTGATTTGGAAAAAGGAAAAACAAGAGCACATGTTGCCAAATGTATGCATATTTTACATCAGTGTTTTGTATTTTACAAGTGGCTGCTTTTTGTGTGTTTTCAAGACGTAGAGGGAACATGCTAAATGAAATAGTCAAATATTTTGGCAACTCCTGAACATTTTTGTTTGGTATCATAAAGCACTTGTTCTGTAACTGAGTAGGGCATTTATTAAAGAGTAGCGGGTTTGCCAGTTCTCATAAACAATTTTCATAGTTACCAAGGTGATGTGGCTACAAAAATCAAAGTACTTAATTAAGGCATGAAAAAATAGGTTTCTTTTAAATGAAAGCAAAGGTAACTTGTGTTCAAGTATATTATTTTAGGAAGCTTATGACGTGATCTGGTGCTGTTGCAAGCAGGTCCAACAGCCCTGGAGCCAGGGGTGCACACAGTATCGCACCTGATTATAGCAGGGGAGGCACATGTCCCTTGGCTCAAACTCTGTGTCAGTTCACAACCGGAGTCTCAAGCACGTCCCTCTGAGGATGTGAACATTCGTGCAAATCCTGCCAGCCTGCTTGCAGTTGTGAATGGTTCTAACTGCTCAGTGGAGGCCACCGAAGTCAGCTGGAACTGCCGATTTCATGGAGCTTTGTATCTAACCCCTAGATCAATGCAAATATTTCTGGTTTGCACCATCACAAATCCTGAGTGTATTCTCTGTGTCTGTCACCAGCAGTGGCAAATGTCACAAATATATTCAATAAAAGAGAGAAAACTGGTTTCTTGTGATGATACTTGAGAAATGAGTTATGATGTTCCCAGTGTTTGAGGTTTGTTGAGAGTCACCATAAAGTTCTGGACCTTATATAAGAATTCCTGCTTTTAGGGTCAAAAACGTGATCTGCAGGATCAAAAAAAACAGAAGCCTTTAAAAGGATAAAATGCGTTCTTCAGAAAGAGCTGTGTAATTTCTAAGCTTACCTTTGGATTCTGGAGACGTGAAGTCACATTCCCAAGACATGAACCCCCCCCCAGCATCCCTGGGTCTCTCATGAACATCAGGCAGAGGCTGCTGCGGATGGGGAAAGACGGGATGCGCTTCCACAGGCTGCCCTCTTAGAGGGAAAATCTCAGCCTCCAGTGTGGCAGCTCATGTCTGAGAGGACCTGGAAGAGCTGACACGGAAAGACTGCCTGCTCGCTGTCTGCTCTATAAATACTGCTATTAAATCTGACTTTTAAAAGCATTGAAAAGTCCTGTGAGACGACACATGCAGCCAGGCAGCACTTATGGCTGGGGCGTATCTGCCTACCAAGGTGAAATGGTGAAGCATCTGCTGCTCAGCTGCTCCGAGGCTACTGTAGAGCTCAGAGAAATCACAAAAACCCCAGTCCCTGTAACAGGATCTCTCCTGCCTTTCTGCTGTCAGGGTGGTGGGACAGCATGGGGAGGGCTGGCAGGCGTCTGCTACATCTGGGCTGGATCTTCAGCATTCAGGTTCTGGCCTCCCAGAAGTTGGTGTATCCATGTTTAATCAGCAACACCTTGGTCTAATATACACCGAAACAGGTTTTCCATGCTTTATACATAAAATGCAATATCAAGAATTTATTAATGTTCTTGAGCCAAGACTATGGCAACAAAGTGTGACCGAATCCATGTGAAAGTGAAGTGTTTTCTTGAAGGAATTAAAGCAATTTAAAATATTTAATTCACTTATTAGAAACATTATTACATCTCTCTGGTGATGACAGAGCCAACTGCAATTTCTGCTCCTTTCCTTACAGGCCCTGTGTTAGCTTGAGGGGAATGAGAGGATTCGTGGACTAGAAGGTAACAGACAGGGAATGCAGAGAACTTCAGCTGCAATAAAGATACCCATGCACAACTGAGTTATTTGTTTAAATAAATATAAAAACTTCAGTGGTTCATAGATCTTGCATCTCAGCCAGAGGCAGTGCTGCGTGTTTGGAGTCAGCAGTTTGCTTTCCAACTTCTTCACACCTTGCTTTTCTCAGACTTGTATTTTTAGAGCTGCAGGACCAAGTCCTCTGCTTTTTTTCTAGCAAACACCCCTGCACACAGTGGGGAAAAATACTTTAGATAGGGAGAGGTGACCTCTTTAATCCTCATACCTTCTACTTTAAAACAGGAAACTGTTAGCATTTCTTCTTCTAAGGGAAGATGCTAATAGACTGGGAATGATCGCTAATATAACACTTTTTGAGGGTAAACATTTTCTTGATAGTCACCTGAAATTTTCCTTTATCTCACTCTTTCGCATCGCTTTTCTTTCCCTCCTGGGGACCATACACAGGTTTGGGTGCTTATGTTCCCCGAGCTGCACTTGTGAGGGCCTATGGTGGGCTGCTTCGCTGGGAGGGAGGGATGAGCATGGGGACTGTGGGTGCCATCCTGTCCCCAACTGCTGAGCTATCAGGAGCAGTGGCCAGAGGTGCTGAGCCTGGGGGTTTGGGTGTCCATGTGAGCAGATTGGGCTGGAGCAGGCAGAGCTGTGTTCTCGGAGGGCACTGAAGTGGGGGAATTGCTCAGGGCTGTCTCCAAGCCCATTCACCTGCCCATACACCCCAGCACTGGGGACTGTAGTGCTTTGTGATGTCCCACTGTGGCTTTGGGAGCGGGCGCGGTGGGGGCAAGGCTTCCTAGGGTGACATCTCAGCAGGGCTGTCCCAAGGCCAGCATGGTGGAGAGTGTTGCTGCTCCATCTCTAGTTCAGTTCAGGGGCAAGGAGGGATGAACCAGGGCTGTTCCCAGCCCCACTGCTGGCTCCCACTCAGAGGGCAGCTGTTTCTGTGCTTGCAGGGCCTCGTAAACAGAGGGGGCAAAGCTGTTTCTTCCCTTTCTGTTCCTGTGCTGCTTCCTGAGGCCCATTTTTCCAGCAGTCGGTTCCTCCTGACCCCCTCTTTGCCTGGTCTCTGGCAACTGTGTGGCTTTACGATGGCAAAAAAAAAAAAAGCAAAAAGAAGCGGTCCCCAGATAACTATTTGGTATAAGCAAACCATGCGGCTTTAATGGAATTACCTCAGCCTGGCTAGTAAATAATTTATAGGAGGCAGTAAATAAAATATGTTTCTGTGTTCTTAAAAAAACCCCGCGTTGTTAGATGGCAAATGCCCACGGTGGGGGAGTTAACCCAGAACTTGCCCCACCGCAGAGATCCTGGCCAGGAATGGGACCTGGTGGGGAAAACATCCAAGCCCAGAAGAGCTATGGGGAGGGGGGTCAGAAAAGCTGTGCTGCTGGACAGAAGCCCTGGGGGTGTCCACTGTCTGCTCCCTGACCGGCTGCTGGCTGTGTGCATCCGTCTGTCTGTCTGTCCATCCAGTGGAGCATTTCCGAGGTTGCCTCCCGGTAGCCTTGACCATGAAACTGCAGTCTGCACCGCTTGACCTGAATTTCCGAGGCACCCGCTGCAGCCCCGCAGTGTCACCGAGCCCCGATTGAAACCCGACCTCTGTCACTAATGGCATTAACGGGAGCTACGGGGCCAGGTCAGGCGGCAGCCGGGGGGTGCCCGCAGCGCCCGGGGAGAGATGCTCGGAGGGGGATGCGGGATGCCTGGAGGGGAGGATGAAGGATACCCAAGGGGAGATGGATGGAGGGGTGCCCGGGGTGGGCACGGAGAGGGGTGCAGGGCCCGTTGCAGGGGGTCTGCACCCCCTTTACGGACGCAGGGGCCGCTCAGCAGCGCGCCCCCCGCCCCACTCCAGGACTGCGCTGCCCGGCGGCGCCGCGGCCGGGGCTCGGCCCGGTCCAGCCCGGCGCGGGGCGGGGGCCGCAGCCGGTCCCCCGCTGGCGTGGAGTGGGAGTTCGGGCCGGGGAAGGCGGCAGCGGAGATTTACGATGCGGGAGGACAGAGCGTGAAAGCAGTATATCATCCTCAGGTTGGGCTGAAAGAAAGAAAACATATCTTCAACAAAAAGCGGGGCTTCGCAATTCAGCTGCGTTGTTAGGACAACGCAAACTATCCTTGAAATGATTAGTTCCACTTCAAAGGCATTTACATTCAACAGGGGCAGACGCAGCCTCTTTTTATGTCGCCAGAGGAGGAGGAAAAAAAATAATAATAATACAAAAAAAAAAAGAGGGGGCGAGGAGGAGGTGGGGAGGTTTTGTGCTAAGAAGAGTCATATGTTTGCTTCTTCTATTTATTTTTTCTTATTCAGGGGACACTTGTGTAAGATGAACAGAGCTCTCGCAGACACGGGGCTGCAGGGCTGCTGCCCAAGGAGGTGGGTGAGAGGTGACCGGGCAAGTGGCTCTAGGGGCTGCTCTCGGACTCCCCCACCCCTTCCAAACAGGGAGAGATAAGACAACAGTAAAAAAAAACCCAACCAACCAACCAAGAAAACCCTGACCTCAAGAGCTGTCTTTCCTGGGACATCTGTTATTAACTTGAGGAAGCATGACATACGTTCAGTTAGATCACAAAGACTCGGAGTATCCTGACAGAATTTGGGAAAGATTTGAATGCGGAGATGTTCCCATGCCGCTTGGGAATTGGCTCCTCTGGCATGGTCTGGGCAAGGAAGAAGTTTTTGCATCTGAAGTCATGCACCTAAACTCTGCATGGGGAGAATCCAGTTGGTGTGTTTCTGGTTATCCTGAGCTGCACAGGATCAAATGCAAAGGAGGAAAAATATGTTGGAATTAGCCCAGAGGCAACATTAACCATATCCCTATTGCTTTCCCAAAGCCTAACCCATCTTCCCTTCCTCTGATCAACTCTCACATCCAAATGATCCTAGTCTTCTCTCCTATTTCAAATTGCATCACTTATCTTAGCTACCAAATTACCTAATGGTAGCATTCCCATAATGTTTAGTGTTGGAAGCCAAAAGGCAAGGATAAAAAAATTAAAGTACAAACACGTAGCCTATGCAGAAAGTAATCTCTGCTGAAGGGACGAATTCCCCTTCACCTGAAACATGTTGCACCAGCACATGTGCATGTGGGTGTATGAGTGGGGGTCTTTGCTTTCTCCCTCTTTTCCTGCTGCTGGTTTCTGCCTGACATTGTGCAGCTTATCCTTGGATTAGACCTCATAATTCTGTAGGAGAAGAAAATTGAAATTGTAAAAGATACTGGGCAACAGTTTTCTAAAATATTTTGTCTCCCACAGCTATCTCAACGCATATGAACTGAATTACTCTCAATACTGGTGCTGATCAAAAATCTTTCTTTCAAGTTGCTTTTGTGGGGAGGTTAACACTTTGCACATTTGAAACCTAACAACTATATCTGGGTTCTTTAAAAAACATTTTAAAGGTGTTGTGGACATTTTAATGCCTGAACCCACAAACTGTCTGCTTTAGTCCTACTGGAAAGCCAGAGATGACGATGGCCCCAGCTTTATGAAATAAATAGCCATGTGGAAGTTAGTGTTTGGAAATGGAATCCTTATTCCAGCTAGGCTATAGCCGAAGTCAAGGTTTAACTGCTCAGTGATCCCTGTTTTAGGCTATGAATGTGCATGTAAGTAATTCCTGATCAGTCCAAGGAGTTCCCATCCTTTTTTTTTTTGCCTTCCCCTCCCTCTCTCTCTCTCTGTCTTTTTTTTACATGAGCCGTTTTCTCACTGGCATGGAAAGACTTGAGCAAGGAGAGCTGGAGAAGTCAGAACTCAGTTTTGGTTACTTTCATCCAGGTTTTGGTCATCTCAGATATTTTCTTTGCTTTGGAAAACCAGTCTGGTGCTGCATCTTGTTTGGATGATGCAGGTTGAGATACCGTGGGCTGCAGCAACCAGCACATACAGAGGAGAAATGGGACTTTCTGTGAAATCAACTCTCATGGTGGTGCTGGTAACCAGGAGATATGTGGCCAAATGTGCAACAGTGGCCTTAGAAAGAAAAGTGGTGACACTTATTTTAGAGATGGGATGCCAGAGGGCTGGTGTTCTGGAAAAAGAAAGAAATAATGTTAGAAAAGTCCTAATAAAAAGATGATAGTCTTGAAAATTAATGTAAAAATAATTTTTAAAAAAGATTGTATTGAAAATAGTTTGGAATCAGGCAGGCAGATGGAATAAGAAGGGAAGTGGGGCGAGTGCTGGCTGCTGCGTTGTGTAAAGGGTACCGGAGCTCAAAGACGAAGCTGAGAGTGCTGCCCGCCTGAGACACTTTAGCTACTGGTGTTATTTTTCATTCCTGAAGATAAAGAAATGTTTTCAGTTAGAAAAATGCGTTTTTATTGAATTCCCTGAAAGTTCATAGTTTAAAAATGTGGTTTGCATTTCTGACTTTCTTGTTTTATGAAACACTAGAAACACAAGAGCCTTTCAAATATCCTCAAGAAAGATGAGAGTTTTCCATTTTTTCTGTCGTTTACTCCGTCCTTTATAGGACCATTATTGGGAAAATAAAGCTGATGTGTGTTTTAGCTCCACAGCATCTTCTGATGTGGACCTTTCCCTTCTGAGTTTTGTTGTTCTTCTGCCACACTGTTCCTAAAATATTGGCAAGGCTACTGGGGCCACTTGGCTGCAGGAGGGAGGGGAGCATCTCCCCCCAGGCTCCCCCATTTGATGGGGTGCTTGTAAAGGAAAAACATGCCAAGTGGAGAAGGATTTTTAGGCTCCTTTAGTAGGCTGGGGGCTCAGGGGGGTGAGGCTGAGCGAGGCAGCCGTATCTTATGTTCCCTGGGCTCAAGAGTAGTAATTCTTGCTTGTTTGCCCCGGCTGATCCATGTCTGACCATAAGCTGGCATCAACTAGGACCAGCTCTTGGTTTGGCGGGCAGATGCTAGTAGCTGTGGTATCATTCAAGGCACTTATTTGGGAATAGGAATGAGTAATATGGCTGTTGGTGAGAAACACACGCAGTTACTCCAGATCCTTTTGAAAATTTGCTGATCACAGCCTCACTGGTAGCAATGCAAAACCTGGATGAGTGGAAAAATCCTATCAGATTTGGGGATTCAACCCAAAGGCATGGTCCTCTGCTCGAGTGTCCTTGCATGGGGCAAGCAGAGAGTGAGAGGAGCAGCACAGGGCGAGGAGAGGGGCCGTGGGCCAGGTGAGGAACACCCTTCTCCACGTGGTCTCTTCCCCCCTTGTTATCCCCTTGTCTTTCCCTTTCTCTGATTTTTGTGTGCTTGCGTGTCTCACTCTCCTCCTTCTTGTCTGCGAGGCTCCTCTCCCATTCGTGTCTCGCTCCACCCTCTGTCTCTCTTGTCTGGCTGCCCCACACCCCTTTTGTCCCGCTTGCCTGCTCGGCATCGCTTTTGTGTGCTAATAGCTGACTGCCACCGACTCAAAGGATCCCAACGCCGCTGCTCTGCTGCCATCGCCCTTCGGCTTTTAATTCAGCTCCTGAGGACCAAAGAGGCTTCTCCGTCCTGGCCCCCTCGCCATGTGGTGTAACTGACACCCACTCATGGGACATGTTTATAAGTCCCCTCTCGCTGGGTACATAATTGCCATGGTCTGGAGGGGACAGTCCCAGTGGCCAGCGCACCATGCCCCATAGTTAGCTTGGAGAACCCATGGAGAGAGTGGGGTCGAGGCAAACTGGAGATGCACTGCGGCCTTCCAGGCTGTTTTGGGCCACACTGCGGCTTTACAATGGTGCTGGCACCCATGTGGCAGGAGCCACAGGAAAGGACTCGCACCTCCATGGGGATGTAGGTACCCCTCACTCCCAGGACCATCCCTCTGAAGTGTGTCTTGTTTTGTGTTAAGTTCAACTTAAGACATTCAGGGAAGTAGTTTCCTGTGGAAGCTTTTACTTAGAATATGTGGAATTTGCTGTTTATTATATGGCAGGAGCTGTTGGTACAGAGCAGTCTCTGAGAACCGGCCTTTCCTGCCCCATGAGATGTGCAGGGGGCTTGCCTGTGGACTCCCTGGGGCAGGAGCACTCCCTTCCATTCTGGAGTCCTGGCAGGGCAGCAGGTGACAATGTGCATTTGTGGCTCATTCCCATGCTAAACTTCACCCTGGCATCCCTGGAGCTGGCCCTGCAGTGGCTTTGCTGGCTGCTCCCCCTCAAATCCTGCAAACTGCAATTCTCAGGGGAGGCATTATTGTCCCTTTTCCCCTGTGGTGACAGCATGCCACATGCTTTATTTCTCCTCATCCCCCTGGGATGCCTCTGGTTGCTCTTGGGAGCTGCCACGCTTGACCAAGCGTACCCCCGCGGTTATCCCAGTGCACAGGTGGGTTCCCCCTCTTAAAGACGGGGGATGCAGGGTCCAGTTTGCATGGCAGCATTTTCAGGGCTGGACCATGTTTGCTGCAACTTGGTGTCACATTTGTTTTTCTAAGAGTCACATTCCCTGCCCTGGTTTTGTCCTGGGGAGCTCCAGGCTGCAGCCTTGTGTCTGTAGCAAGGTTGGCAGAAACCTGTCTTGTCCTTCAAGCCCCAGGACTCATAGGATGTTGTGTGGGGATGCTGTGTGGGGATGCTGTGTGGGGATGTTGTATGGGGATGTTGTATGGGGATGCTGTGTGAGGATGCTGTGTGGAGATGCTGTGTCGGTATGTTGTATGGGTATGTTGTATGGGGATGCTGTGTGGGGATGCTGTGTGGGGATGTTATATGGGGATGTTGTATGGGGATGTTGTATGGGGATGCTGTGTGGGAATGCTGTGTGGGGATGCTGTGTGGGGATGTTGTATGGGGATGCTGTGTGGGAATGCTGTGTGGGGATGCTGTGTGGGGATGTTGTATGGGGATGCTGTGTGGGGATGCTATGTGTGAGCCAGGTGATGCCAAGACCTTTAGTACTGGCTGCGAGGAAGGCAGCAAGGGGTAACATCACCTGCATCTGTTATGTGCAGTAGAGTTTCACAAAATGATAAGGAGACTGAAAGCAAGCAGCCAGTTATGAGAATAGTCATTTCTAAAGAAATAAACCAGTGTCTTTTCTAACAGGAAAATCTGGAAAGTCAAGTGGTGGTTCTCTGTGGCCACATATTTCCTCTGAAACTGTGTAGGGTCATTTGTAAGTAGCCTGTGCACTGCAACAACATTTAGATTTAAAGGGGGCAAGAATAAGGCAAGAATAAGCATTTTGCCTAATTATTCATCCTTTTCAATACTTGCTTGAAATATTTTTCCCTGACAATGTTTTTTCTTTCCTCCGAAGAGAACAAGTAAAACAAAATAGCAGAGGTAGAGGGTATAAATGCTAATGAGATGTTAAATGAAGTATATATATTACATACTGATGGGTCTTGTTTATACACCCGGAGTAAAAATACCTGGAGTAAAAATAAAAGTAAATATATATGTATATAAATGTAGGTATACATATATATACACTGAGATATAGGTTGCTTGAGAGCTTGCGTGTGTGTAGATGTGTGTTTGCATGTACAGGTAGGTGGAGAGAGAGAGACAGAAATCCACCTGTGCGCTGCTGTAGCTTTGATTTGCAAATGGGTCAGCTGGAGTGAGCACATCCCTCTGCCCCTGATACATCCCCCAGGTTGCTCTGTATTGAAATAAAAAACCAAAACCACAAGCTCCCTTAAAAGCCACTGTAGGCTGAGATAAAACAAGGCAGATGCTAGTGAACACCCAGAGGTTTGCAGCCCCCTGAGGAGGAGCTGTGTGCGGGTTTCCACGGCACGCTGACCTTTTGTGTGAGTGCTTCCCCCTGCCACAGAGTCAGCCCGCCTGACCTTCTGGAGCGTGCAGGAGTTGCAATGTCCTGGAGAGAAATCCTGTCCCTGCTGAATCTGCCACAGCATCCCGATGCCAGCCAGAGCCAGAGATGGCATCGGTAACGCTCGCTTTTTCTGGAGATCACACACCATCGCAGCTGTCGGATAAGAGTATAAAAGCCTGTTTTTATTAATCTAGTACAGCCTTCTACATATTAAAAAAAAATAGTTGTGCCATTAATAATGAATTTGTCACATTTCTCTGTCAGTTCCAATTTGTGTTGCTCCTCAGATGGCAGCAGGTTTTGTCAGCCGGCGCAGTGGGAGCTGGCAGAGCTCTTACCTGGCATCTCAGCATCTCCACTCTGCCCTGGGTGCTGCTTGCCAGGGGCTCCAGCCTTCCCACCTTCCCAAAAAACACCCTGGACCTTGATGCCATAAGGAAGGGGAGGCTGGCTTAGCAGTCAAATACGATTTGAAAAGTGTTTTCTATTCCCTGGGATACTAAAAAGAATCAGAATGGCAAATACACAAGTTTTAAAATGAAAAAAACCTAGTAAAGATCCTTTTGCTCAGAGCAGTTAAGTAGTCAAGCGTGTATGTTACTGGGCAACTGGTTAGGTAGCTACTTGCACATTCCCAAATAAATCTGCTTTTCTTCCAGTGAGCCGAGATTTGAATTTGAAGTGATGGAGGGCAGGGAATTGCATCAAATACCTGTTACGGCCTTCAGCATCTCCTGGCAGCAGCCGTTCTTGTGATGGGAATGGTGAGCTCCAGCCTATGACTGAAACCTTCCGTCACATCACCCTTCTTGGAGCAGGTCTGATGGACCTGATGTGTTGTGGGACACTGCCCAGACAGGGTCCCAGGCAGCCCAGGGTGGGCGTGTTGCTGATGCTTGTCTCCATCTGCTTCAGTATTTGCTCTATGAAGTGGCATTTGCCTCTGACTTTGTCACCTCCTCCAGTTTATTTTAAAAAATGAACAGCTCATTAAGTCTTAGGGTCTTTAGGCCACAGCTTGTCTCTTGCCATGGGATATTTCAGTTTGGTTTCCAAAGGAGATGAGACTCTTTCTTCTGAGCTGCTTCTCTGTCACTGTCCATGTCCCTCTGCTTTGCTAACTTTAAACCCATAAACCAGAGGCACAAGCCAAGCCATGCGACATTGTGGGAATAACTTTAAAAAGCGTGAAACAGAGAAAACAAAAAGCAAACAAACAAAAAAAAAAAAAAAAAAAAAAAAAACCAAAAAAACAGAAGGAAAAAAAAAAATGGAGCCAGGTCTGATTTTCTCTGGATCCTTTGAGCCCACAGGGATGCAATGCAAGAAACCATTTAACAGATATTATAGACTCCAGTTCAGTACAAGATGGGGAAAACACTTACAAGTGACGGCGTAAATATGTACTGTGGGTGTTTAGCACGATGTAGCAGACAAGGGTTTTGAAAGAGATCTCTGTTATTTGGAGTGGTTTTTTTGTTGTGGGTTTTTTTGTTTGGTTGGTTGTGGTTTTTGTTTTTGTTTTTGTTTTTTTAACTCAACTGTCATTGCTTACTGTCTTTTTAAAGTCCCTAATCAAAACATTTGCCTATCCAAAGAACAGGCTCACAAATGCCTCGATGGGATGCTCAGCAATGGGCAATGGTGGCAGGGTCCTGTATCACTCGGTGCAGGCAGCTCATGGGGTGCTGGAGGGTGCTGCTGGGGTGGGCACCTCCCCAGTGGTCCCTATGACCTGGCAGGGAGCCCCATGGTGAACCCTGATGGGCTTCAGCCTCATCTCAGCATCGCCAGCCCATCTCTGCTGCTTTTTTGCAGCTCTGCTCGGTGGAGGGTCTGTGGTAAATGCCCAGTGAAGGGGGTCAGGAAGGTCGTCTAGGGGCTCCAGGTGAAGCCATGGCTGGGGGGAGCCTTTCCCTCCCACCCAGCACCCCCATGATGTGATGCTGCCATGGATGGGGATGGAGGACCCCCCCCTCCAAGGGTAAGGGGAGGGATGAAGTCTTCAGAGCTGTCATTACTGTGTCTTTCAAAGCACTAAATTCTTTTTGTAATGCTGTTCTGTGTATGAGGTTTCTTTTACCGTGTTAGCGGTGAGCTTTTTGAGCTTTGCTGTTATTGTCTGTGCCACGTGCTTTTAAATTATTGCTCATGCTACAGTGTTTATAGCTTTTGCTCTCACACTGGGCTGTTGTAAAATCTTTTCTTGTTTAAGATCCCCAGGCCTACCCAATGGCAAGCGTGGGTGCCGAGGCATCGGCTGTGCCACCGAGCATCCACCCACAAATTCAGCCCTCAGTGGCACAATGGGCAGAGGCAAAATTCCCCCTTGATTTTAGGGAAAGCTACTGAAAAAGGAAGAGGAGACCAGTCAGCTGCCATTATAAAGTGTTTTTTCGTGTTCATGTTCCTGTGTGTTGAACCATGGGTGCCAGCCAAATTGCTGTCGGGAAGTTCAGCTGAAGACAGGGAAATTTAGAGTTACTTGAAATTGGCATCATCAAAGGTACTGTGGTACTGAATGTGAGTGCTTGGCAGAGCAATGTTATTCCGAATTGTTAACCTGAGACTGGGATGGAAATGTGGTAGAGGTATCTCCAGCCTGTACGATGCGCCATGTGCTCATAATGTGTTTGCTTAACCCTTGTTAATGGTACAGGAGTTATGGCCGCACGGAGAGGGGATCCTGGCAGCAATGGGCTCAAATCGTATAACGAAGAAAAACTTGGAGAATTATTTTTACTAGATCAACTGTTAAGTGAGACCCTGGTGCTTTTAGCGAGCCATCTGTGGCAAATGTATTTACAAAGATGTGGATGATAACAAAAGATTTTTCTGGAATGATGGTTGCAAAGTTATCTTTGTAGGAAAAAAAATCTATAAAATAAGTGTGTGTCTGTGCACACATATCCATTCAAAAAAAAAATCCCAAACTCTGTCTGTAATTAGCTGGAGAAATATAAATGTGATGGTTGATCTTTCTTTTTAACTGAATTGGATATTAGCATTCCAGGCTGACTTTTCCATTTGTGTCCTGCAAAAGATTACACAGTAAACCTTCTCTGACTGTGATGTGAGTGAGCCTAATGAATGTGTGTGTTGAGTCTAATAAATTAATGACATTTTATTTTTAAAAATATGTGTTTTGCAAGAGCTTGTACTGAAGCACTCAGAAATTCTTATTAATCTATCAGAGTTAGCTTTCTAATTAATGTATGATTGCTATTTTATAGGAAATGCCAGTTGAATATTATGAGTTTTTTCCCCCAAGAATGACTTCTGAGCACCCGTAGAAGTTTAATGAGAATGTATAGAACTAAACAGAGGCAGAGTTTGGCCCCCAAACAGCAGTTTTCTGAAGGAAAAGGCAAAGAAGGCTCTGAGAAGAAATGTGAGATGCTGCTTTAAAATTCAGTTATTGTCCTAGTGATTGACTGCACTAACTGTATCCTGCCAGTAACGGCTGGCTTTTAAAATATATATTTGTGATTAGTTTAATTCATGAAGCATTTTTCCTCTGAATTGATTTGATGAAATGAACTAGGCAAATAATAAATTTTTCACTGGGATGAATCTGCTTAATCAATTTAGACAATCAGTTTGTTCTTTGCTTAATAACATTTGCAAAAAGAAAACAAAGTCTTTCATTAACAAGGATGGCCAGACATTCAAAATGAGAGGTGGCATCTAGCATCAGGTTAAGCATTCTGTATGAGCAGAAAACAGGATTAAACATCTGGTGCAAGTACCTGGCTCTAAAATGCCCCTCCTGCTACTCAGTGTGGGATTTAACGTTTGTTTTTTCCCCCTGGCATGAGTCCCATTTACATCCCCGGACATTTTTCCCGGGGCAGGAGTTAATGACAGGTACATGGGTCCAGATCTGAACCTGCCAAAAAGAAAGCTGAGGTTTCCAGTCTGCTTTCGATGGGAATTTAGGAAATAATGCAGAGACCAAATGTGGTGTCGAGACCCTGGATTCCATAAAGTTCCCTCATTTGCTTTTCGGAGAAAGAGTTTAATTCGGAGTGTTATTAAATAACTGCTTCTTACAATGGGCTGCAAAGTAACAGCTTGCCTGAGAAGCCTGGGAGTTCAAAGCATCTCTGTACAGGGAAAACAAACACTACTAGCTGGAGAGTGATTATGCTTGTGCTGCAGTGCAGAGGACTCTTTGGTCTAGTAATTTTAAAGACATTATCTCCTAATGTTTTATTTTCACTGTGTTCTGGATTTTATGTTGATTTTAATTATACCTCTTAGGAATAATATCTGGTAAACTAATTTTGGTGAATGGCAATGAAATGCATTATCCACCTACGGTAATTACACATATTTCTTAGTCCCTAGATAAAATAGTTTTACTTAAACCCCACTACAGAATTTATAAACTCCTTTTTACGGAGTCTGCCAGTGGAGTTTCAGATAATAGAAATCTAAAATACTAATCTCAGCATCCCAGATGGCCACCTCCAGCAGCAGCATAAACTGTTTCTCCCAACAAATGCCCTTTTGCAGCCTTCTCAGAAAAAACACAGTGAGCCAAAGCAAAGACATTTGCTATTTTCCTTCATGGTTCCTATTAATTGAATAACTTAGGGGTTAACCCTTCTGCCTTTGAAATCAGAGGCTGGTTTTGGTTTGGTTTGGGGTTTTTTTGTTTGGTGCTTGTTGTTTTTTTATTTGGCTTGGGTTTTCTTGTGTGTGTTTGTTGTTGCTTTGGGAGTTTTTTAATTTGGTTGGTTGGTTGGTTTTTTGGTGGGTTTTTTTGGTGTTCTTTTTTTTGGCCACTGAGTTTTGCCCATCCAACCACTCTCCCAGGGTGCAGTGTAAATGCCCATCTGCCCACTAATGGGAATTTCCTGGTGCTGCTCAATATATGGGAGAATTTTCATCATCCCTTCTTACTTATTTCTTACAGCATAACACTCCACTGAAACTTTGGCCTGTTTTTGTTACACCAAATGTCCTATTTAATAACCTGGTGGTCCAACATGTTATTGTAAAATATTTTAATACAATAGCATCTTCTTCTCCATGTCTTCATAGCATTTGGAAACAGAAACTCAGGATGAACAATAGTTTTCACCTGTGGGTGATGCTAATGACTGATAACCTCCCCCTGGGACACCTTCTATCTCTCTCTACCTCTGTTTCCTCTGCAAACCTCTCCTCAAAGCACGTCCTTCCCCCAGCACTTTGCAGGCAGATGCATGTGGGTATATAGTGTTAAGATAAATAACAAAATGGAAGTAAGACCTGGTGCCTGCTGGATGGGTCATGGGACAACTTTTCCTGCTCCTAGATGACTGCTGTGCCTCCTGCCTTCCTTTTCACCTCTGCCAGCCCTCACTCCCAAAGCACCGTGAGGGTCATTGGGGCGAGAGGTAAGGAATTTGGGCTAATAACCCAACTGTGTGATATTTTCTGCAGAAGAGCTTCTTGGTGCCAGAACTTCCTTTTGTCTGATTTCTCTTTTCCCTGAAATCCTTAAGGCAAGCTGGGTCAGGAAGCCCAAGTTAATGTTAAAAATCCAACAGATTCATTTAGGGATGTTATGGAAATGATGCAAAAATTAGGGAGAGCCAAAACCAGCAGCATATAGAAGGAGATGAGGGGTCTTCTAGTGTGAATATCTGGATGAATATGGCTGGCAAGTGGCTATGTCAGGCCCAGTTTGAGGGAAATCCTACTGGCTCTTTAGCTGGACTCAGATCTCATAAACCCCTCTGAGAGGCTCTGCTGCTGGTGAAGGTACAGCCACATATGGCCCATCCTGTTGGTGTGCACCTCTACTGATGTTTTTTTCCCTTAGGATTGATTAATATTAAAGACAAAATTCCATTAGTGTCTTTAAATTGTTTTGTGCAAGTTCACTTTCCAGACAGGTTTTACTCCACTGTTGAAAACTGTGGCAAATACCTACAAGCCATTTTTCTACATGGGCACGAGCTGCTCAGATCTGCTGTTCTATTTGGAATTTCTGCTGTATTTTGAAAAAGAGAAATGCAGGAACACAATACATCAGAACCATCTTCCCTATTTAACACTGTATAGGCTCCATTTATGTTTTAGGCTAAACTTGGACTATTATACAGTGGCAATGCCTGCCCTTTGCAAGACTGGGCTTTTGTAGTCTGCGAGATCAAGCAATGAAAAAGCACTGCTCCTAATTCTCGCCTGTGAAAAGTCCCCGTCAGCTCACATTGTACCTTCTCCAGCAGAGATAATGCTGTGAAATGATCCATCTTGAACTTTTCCCCCTGTCTCCAAGCTTATGTTTAAGGAAAATCATCTTTACCCTAAAAGTGGCAATGCTGGTGATGGAATCTCCCTTTCTTTGCGCTTTCTGCTGGTGTCGGGGCTGGGGACATGTAGGGGTATTGGGGGAGGGGGGAGATTTTTCTGTGCCTGTTTCTGGGGCATCCAAAGAGCTGCTCTAAAATCTGGTTTTGACTTTACTGAACCCAGCAAAAGGCTGCTCTTGATTAAAATGCAGAAAAGATCAGGTCTGTTGCTTTTCCTGAGCATTTTATATAGTGCTTTTTACTAGATGGGAAGCTGAAAAGATGTAAGATTTACATGCTGGTGATAGTCTGAAATAGAATACTGGACTGAGTACACTGACTCCTTGCATGATGGATGCTTCATTTGGTCAGTCAAGGATTTTCAGTAAAGCATGGTGGCTTTTTAATTTCTTTTTCCCTATCCATTCAGTCAGTCTTGAGCTGTTTCTGCAGTCTGTGGATTTATTTTTTTGTAATGGTTCAACTATGAGATGTAAAAATATATATGACATAAACTATTACCAACAGATGTCTTACAAATAAGTCAAAAACCTTTAAAAAAATTACTTCATCAATTCATTTTGCAACATTTGATTATTCAGGTATTTAGAAATGAAGGTAAAATGTAATTGTTAAACAGAACCTAGCAGAAGTGTGTTCCACTACTGAAATATGTGTTAGGAGAGCAGAATGTAGCAGATCTACAGCCTATACAAACCAAACTGCTTAAAAACTGTAAGTCAATAAATATTTTGTTCCAGTCAGTGGATTTGAAATAAATAACTAAGGAATCTTAAGTGTGCTCCGGGCTCTAAAGAGACCATATATGCTTTAATTTTAAAGGTAATCTATATAGTTAAGAAGACCTGCTATTAGCTGTTACACTGCTTCTTTCTGGTTAGAAAACTAAGTTGTTTGTAATAATCCATGGTAGATCAAAATTGTTATTTAAACTCAAAGCTGAATACAGAGCAGGATTCTCCATGGACAGAAATTAATTTCATTTTGTTGCTGGTCTCTCATGAGGAATCTGTGTCTGTCCCAGTCCCAAGGACCTGGGACTTGTTCTAGCACTCAGGGTCATCTTTAGGCTGAGTTTACCATGTGTGTGAGCAGAAGAAATGTGCAAATCACAAAGAAAAAAAGCAAACTCTCTCCTATCTGACCTGTATTAACTGTCCTCCCTGGAAAGCCTGTGCCTGCCTGCTTCCCTGCCATCCTCCAGGAGTGACTTTCCAACCATTGCTGTTTAAGCAGCAATTTGATGTAACATGAGGAAGGGGGGAGGAGGCTGTTTAAGAGCAATTAAGTGAACACTTTTGCCTTTCTCAGCCACTGTAACATTTCTCTAAAGACACTAGAAATGAAATTGAGCCTTTTGTATGTTAAACATGTGTACAGTTAGCTGTTCTTGGTGACTTTGGGTGAGCCGTCACCTATGTGAATAAACACCAGAGCTGAGGACTTGCCATTTTCTGAGAGAAATGTAAATTCTAACATTGATAGTTTGCGTCTCTTTACTTTGTGGCTGCAACGTTAATAATTTGTTATAGTATTATATTTTTTTTGTTATATTTGTGTGGTGTCTTTTTTGTTTGTTTAAGCACCCAGAAATCAAATATTAACCTGATTAAGAATTCAGCGTTACATGTAAGGCGGAGAAGAGCTGCAGGTGGTGACAGACAACTGGATTGTGTTTGATCTGGCAGTTTTCATCTCTGCCACCATTTTATTCCTGCTGTGGGACTGCAGCAAAATGGTGGTTTGCTTGTTCTGTACCTCGGTGATGTGAAATCCCAGCTCCCCTGTGCCAGGGACCGCACTGGCTCTGGAAAAGAGCTTGCTGAAGGATGTGCCCTTGCTGATGGTCAATGTACAATAGGATCTCCTACTGGGGAGCTCCCAGTGTTGGACTGGGAAAAGAGCTACATTAATTCTTCTCTTGGGATGAGGATTTAGGAATTTCATCATTTAGTGAGGTTTGTTTTTTTTTTTTTTCCCCTCCCTTGTGTTTTCTTCGGATAGGCGAGGGAGATAATCTCCTTGGAGTATATGTACAGGGATGAATCGTGATGCCTTTAAGACAGCCAAGAGCCAGGGATGGCTCCCTGTCTTCAAGTATCCCCAATCCTTCCTCCTGTAGGCTCTGAGATTGAGTTTTACTTGAGGATTTGGCTTGAAAGAGGCTGAGTGCAGAGGGAGCCGGCAGGTTATGCAGAACCCAGCTTACTCAGGGGTACCATTGGGCCAGTCCTGGTCCTGGCACACAGGGACACTCTGCAGCTGAGCAGGACCCCAGTTTTGGGAAACCCTTGCCAAGCAGACACAGCTGCAGCTCCTTTGCTGGCACTTCTCTGATCATTCCTGACATTCCTCAAGAAGGTAGCAGCAAAGTTTTGTGTTTCCCTACACTGAAGAGCTGTGCTCAGTGTTGATTTCTTCGGCTGACCACAGCAATCTCTATCTCCCAGGGATCTTCCATGGCTATCATAAAATCATCATCTGGGGCTCTCTCAAATGACCTCCAGGATGGAAGAGCAGTGCTGAGTTCGGTGTCAGTGTCCTGTCACCCGAAAAAATGATGCTTGCCCAATGCCTGAACAAAAAATTGACCTCTGGAGGCCACAGGAAATATCCACATTACTTCTAAAAGAAATGATGAATGACTTGGTTTCCCCACCCTCTCCTGAGCTGTGACTGGCTAGGGCTGAAGCAGCTTATATCTGCCCTGGGGTGGGACAAGAGGTGCTGCACCAGGCCCTGCCTCATCCGACCTCCAATATAGAGTGTGTCTGGCTCCACTCAATCTGTTGAGAACAGGCAGCACCTAAATAGGGTTGACTTGAGGAGACACTGGAAATCAACAGTTGATGCTGACTTTGAGCTATAGGTAACCAAGAAAGGCAAGACATATAGAAGTGGCACCAAAAGAGACCAGATGTGTTGGTGAACTCCTGTTAGACCATCTCTGTGCTGTGCCATGTGAGAGAAGAATGCCGGACATGTGGGGTTTTTCTGTGTACTTTAACTGAAGAACATGGACAGCCCTGCTGTTTCAGCTGTCTATGTCCCAACCTTGCGACCAAAGCAGAGAGCTGGCCAGGAGTCCACGTTGCTTTGGGCTTGTTGAGGAGCTAGGCTAGGCTGTGGGGTCACACAGCCCAATGGACCTTGATATTACTGTGGCCCAAGCTCAAGCTGATCCTGGCATTTGTCTTTCTTTGCCAGAAGAAAAACTCTCTCATGAATGGTTGACTGCATGGGGTAGCCCTCCATATAGAGGGAGGACCAGATACGGGGCCCTAGAGCCATCAGTGGACAAAGAAAGGACACTGAAGTGTCTCTTGAGGGAATTCTGATTCTTCTTGTGACCCAAGACATGTAAAACTATATAGGGCAATGGTGCCCAGATCCCACTGTGTCCTGCCCAGGCAGGAATCACTGAGGATGTATTATGTGTGTTCATTTACACAGTGAGTTGGATGCACTAGGACAGGGATTTACTGCCTTCCAAGCACCTTGCACAAGTCTGGGCTGATTGACACAATAGTAATCTGTTGGGATTGCTTGTTTGCTAGTAACTCAGAAGGATTTTTGTGCTGGGATGCACTTCAGAAGAGAAACCGTTTCAGCAAGGAATTTTTTTTTTGCCTCAAGTTTTTTGCATGCTTCAGCCTCACAGTTGTGCTTAAAACTGTTGTGTATCGATAAGAGTTTCCTTCTACCCATAATCTCCATTCTCCTTCTGTTCCCTGCTGTAAACAAGCCATTAAAAATGTGTTTATGACATCACAGTTGGTGACCATGGAAGTGACTTTGATGTTAGAAAGACAAATATAGCATCATGATTTCACGGCAGGATCAAGGCAGGAGAAGACCCTTGTTCAAATGGCGGGTAATTAACAAAGGTGATGGAGGGGAAGCTTGAAAAAAATGTGAAGAGCCAATTGACTGACTATGATACATTTGAAAGTTTTCCCCAGTGTAAAAAATAAAACCATTTTTTAAAACCTCTTTCAAATTAAAAATTGCAGTGCTGCGGCTGTACTAGTTTAAATTAAAAAATCAGGGTAAACAGAACTGAGGGGGAAGCTTTGGAATAAGAATTGTACATACGTAAAAAATCCAGCAGGCATCTTTCAAGCTAGAGTGGTGTGTGCTTAAATCAGGCTTGGAGCATCAGGGCCAAACTAGACCATGGGGCCAACCTTCCCCCAGTTTACACCAGTAACAAAGTCCTGTAGATTTTGAGTGCAAATGGGTGGAGCTGGGATCTTTGTCTTGTAAAGTCCTCATCCCTTGCTGTGTTATCCTCACAGTCACACCTGCCTGCAGCCAGATTCAGAAGAGTTGGGGGAGCCAAGTCTGGCAGCAAAACAAAAGTCTTTGGCTCCTGATTTTGCTTGACTCCAGGTCCTCCTCAACCCATTAGACTAATGCTTATGGAATGGCCACATCCATCATTTACACAGACTGTTGGAAGTAAGCCCTTGTTTTCACATACATTTTATTAAATTGTTAACATTGCGTGCTTCAGAGGCAACAGAACCAAGCCTGCTAGGAAAGGATTGTCAGAATCATTTCTGGGCTCACTTTTTGAGCAGTTGTTGCAATATATGTAATTATGAATAAAATAGCCTCTGAAAAAGACCTCCTTGGATTCAGAGAGAGATGAGAACAATAGGGTAGAGATTAAAAAAGATGGTTCCTCTCAGCTAATTGTTTTTAATAAAATGGTAAAAGTGAAGAAAACACCAGGAAACTATAATTAGGATGATAATGCTTTGTTCTGCAGAAATATGTGCCCTGTTGCCTCCCCTATTACAGAGCAACAAAGAGAATGAAGTGGAAGGGAAGGGAAAAGTGGGAATGAATGAGAGTTGTTAAATACCAGACTGGAAACATCAATAATGTTAGTATTGAAGGTAAAGCAAATACAAAAAAAAAACTACAGCAGGAAGGGTTACCCACATGTAGCCCTTTTTTCCCTAAATTGGACATTAGGAAAAATTTCTTCATGGAAAGGGTTGTGGAGCTCTGGAACAGGCTGCCCAGGGAAGTGGTGGAGTCACCATCCCTGGAAGGGTTTAAAAGATATATAGATGAGGTTGTAAGGGACATGGTTTAGTGCCAGAGTTAGGCACAGGGTGACTTGGCCATTTTAGCATGGACTGGGAGCACATGGGTCCTGGTGGTGCCGCAGCCTTCCCCTGGGCTGGTGCCTCAGTGGGTGACCCATTTCTCTTTGCTCTGGAATGGTGGCAAAATGCTGCAGAGACTAGTGCTGCAGATAACCCATGTGGGTGTTTGCAGTTCTCACCTGTTGGGTGAAAGCCAGGGGTGCTGTCTTTGATTGGGCTTCCCAGGGGAGATTTTTAAGCCCCCATTTAACCCCTTGCATGATTACCCATAGAAATAAGCAGTCGAGACCTGGGATGAGGGGAAAGGTGCTGCTGGCCAGTAGTTGCCCTTTGCTTTAGATTGGTGGGTTGTGTCTCCCTTTTGGGACAGCCACCATGGTCAGGGTGATACGGGAGCTGGGACACCTCTGCCTCTGCTGTGGGGTAACAAGGGGAGCACAAGGGTACAGAGTTCCTGGAGGGTTTTATATGCAAATATAGAGGACTGTTTTTCTCCTCGTCTAAAAGACTCTGTTGTACCTGTGCAGTATAAAATCTGTAAGGGAGCAAAAGCTGAGTTACTGGAGGGGAAAGGAAAGCTTTAGAATTATCTGGGGTTTCTTGTTGTTATGCTTACGTCCAGCAACAAATTACCTTTTTGGAGAAGGGAAGCATTTCTCATCCAACAGCCCCCTGGCTTTGTCTCTTCTAGTGAGGCAAGAAAGGCCAAATCTTACATCTGTTAAAGCAATAAAGTAAATCAGAAAATAGTATCTTCCCCCAAAGAAGAAAGAATTAATCATTTCAGCCTCATACCAAGAAGCAAGAAAAAATCATAAAATCGAAACATTTTAAAATACTCCTGGGCTTCATTTAGCAACTGGCACAGAATAGCAGGGAAGTGCAAAGTGTAGTTATTCCTTATTTTAGGTATTTTGTTTTGTGGCAGTGCTGTTTGTTTGGCTGGTTTTAGTTTGTTTGGTTTTGTTGGTTTTTTTGTTTGTTTGTTTGTTTTTCCTTCCAGAGCCTGCATAGAAAATGATGCAAGTTTGCCTTGTGAGAAAGGGAGAAAATCTATATTGACAAGTTGCTGAGGCGCACCTGAGAAACCAAGCTGGTCGGGGAGAGCTAAAGTCTCTCCCTTGCTGGCAGATTTTCTCGACTGAGTCATATAAGAATATGAAACCCCTCAGTCCTCTGCCAGCAAAGTGCTGGTGATTTCAGATATATTGTTTGAACGCATCCGTCGGAGGACGGGCAGAGACCACCAACGCTCTCGCCCCAAACAGCCTTTTTCAAAGGGAAAAATGTTGGTGGATTCTCACCACGGTGATTATAGGGGATTATTCTAGGATTCTCAGAAGTATCTGAAAACCAATCTTTCTAAGTTATTTCTGAATAGCTATTGAATGGATAATTTCCATACCCATTATCAAAATGATGCGCTGGCGGTGAAATTTAGCTGTATTGTATTTGATCAGTAATTGGTGAAATGTTTTCCTAGGGTTAAAAGTAGTGTCGGCAATAGCTCTGTGTAGGGATTTACAAGGTGTTTAGATACATTTTTATGTATTCAGTTGCTTTATGCTATCCAAATGCTTTGATGGTGTGGAGAAAGCTAACGGGATTTATCTCAGTATTTAAAGACAAACTCAAAAGACTTTTACCTTCTGAGACCCAAGTTCAGAGTTGCATTGCTTCTGTTGGCTGTTGATTACACAACTAGCATTTAAAACAACATACAATGTTAAACTCTTGATCATTAATGACTTTTAGGTCTGGAGAGTAGAGCAGACTCAAATCGATGCAAATGCACTAGAGCAATTAGTAAGGAAAACATCAAGAGTGAAAACTTTCCTTAGCTTAAATTGTTTCTTTTGGGCCGTGGCAGCAGTGATTATGTTGCATCTTTGATTTTTATCTTAGGCCATGTGAGATATGAATTTGGTAAAATGTCCCCCACTTTTTCAATTGAAACTAAGAGATTAAGACTGGAAGAGAGTAAAAAAAGAACTCTGGAAGGAAGGAATAAAACCCCCTAATTTCCAGTTAAAGGTGAACTGAGAAAGAGAGCTGCCATTTAACCCTGGTTTTCCATTTCAGTAATGTGACAAGCACATGGGGGATATGAGTGCATTGAAGCAGAGACAGGCAGGAGATAGGCAGCGCTTGGTCTGAGCTTTAAAAAATGCTTGTGCATTGTAGTAAGCAGCCGGGGTTGGAAGTAATTTTCTGGAATTGTATCTCCCCCATAAGGTGCTGGCAAAGGGATTCTTAGACCATATTCTTTGGAATATTTAAATATTCCAGATTGTCATTACCTGCTGACAAAACAAACAAACAATGAAAACAACAAACGCCTTTGATTATTAAATCTGGCACATTCTAGACAAATATTTAGGTGATGTTTGGTTTTAGGGCAATCTATCTGTCCTGGTGTCCCATGGCCCTCTGCAAGCTCTGGGTGGCTGAGCCCTCCTCAGATATTACCAGGCTGCTGCTCTCAGTGTCCTCCAGAAAAGAGCCTGGTCCTTTTGCAGTTGGAGGGGATGATGCACAAGAGACCAAGAGACTTGCCTGAGGCCAGAAAGTCTGTAGCTGCGGAAGGAATTGGAGCCTGATTGCTGAATTCTTGGTCTGGCAAGTGGGATCTGGTACTGTCCTTCCTCTTTAAGCAAAAAGACAATTTAGTCTATTTAGAAATAACCAAATGAAAACGAAGAAAAATATTATTTTAATATTCCTTGATATAATACATAGTACCTGGAGCCAATGTAAGCAATGAAATCAGATATTATAGATAAATGAAAGCTTACCAGATTTACCACCAGGCTAGATGATATAAAACCAAATTTTGCATTAACTAGACAGTGATTTTAAAAAATGTTTCACACTGATATCAACACTTTATTAGTGCATATTTGAGGTGAATTCTCTTAGATTCTAAATGCTGTATCTGTGGAGTACTTACCCTCTTATTTAAAGGTGTATTTAGGGATGACATTTCCTGCAACAAACCCTCACTCATCTTGAATGTCTCTCTCTCATACCGCTCTGCTTGCTTTCACCCAGCGGCTGGTGATCCTTGTAGGGAGTGCCATGCCAGAACTGCGCAGGGTTGGAAAGGAGAGGAAAAAACAATTGCAGCCCATCCATCTCGGATGCCTTGAAACACGTATAGCTGAGGGGAGCTGCCAAGGGGAAGCCATTTCCATACGTTCTCCTTGTCAGAAGAGCAAGCAGGCTGAAAAAGTTGGATGTGCACAGTAGGTGGAAGCTGACCCGAGCAGCCTTGATTTACATAGTGCACACTTGGGACCTGCTCATTACCACAACATCCCCCTAATCATCACCTCCGCATGATGGGCACATGGATGTGAATATGCCCGGGGATCCCCAGCGCTTCATTTTCCTAGCAGCACCCAGCCTTTTGCAGTTATTGTGATACGACAGATGCACATATCATTGAAAGCAGGTCTTGCATGGCATTACACAATGTAAATCAATAATGTGAAAATACAGCCGTTAACACAATGTACAGTTTTGCCTATTACTACAATGCCCTGCTTGTTCCAAAGGAAAAGCAATTTTATGCTCCACTGAAGCATGGTTTGCTTAGCCTTCAACTAGCGGCAAATGCCAGATACTGCAAAATGTTACTGTTACGCAAGCAGTGTCCTGGATTTATTTATATGTATCCAAGCAAAGACTAATTTCAACAAGGACTAGGATTGGAGTCCCTCTGAATATGGGGCTGAACTGCTCTGACCTTGCATTTCCAGCTCCGCGGCTTCTTCTTGACACCCAGGTCCTGAGCCAGCAAAGCTGCACGGCCCCATGCAGCTTGGTGTGGCTGCTCTTGGTTTGAGTTGAGATTAAATTCTCCTGGGTTTTAGGGTATTCTAGCACCCAGTGGCACCCCAAAATCAGACTGGTATAGTTGCCTGCTATGTACATACCCCCTGTATACAGATCCTAGGTGCCTGGCTCACATGTTGCTCCTGTTGCTTTCCCCTCATCTCCACCGATCTCCGATGTACTCCTTTCCTTGGACTCGATTGCCTCCCTGCATGGCAAGAAAGTCAGCACTTCTTGGCACTTCTTATGCTTGTTGGCTGAGATGTATGGAAATGGTAGCATGAAGCTCTGAACCCATAATTACCAACCTGGGCCTCATTGCCTGCCTAGTAGAAGTTAATTCCTTTTAGCTGAGGACACAAAAGGAAGAGCTGTAATGACAAAATGAGAGATCTGCTCAGATCACTGGGGTAGCAGGCAAGAGGAGCGATGGCACTGTGTGAAGGTAACCCTTCCTGACCCTCTCTGAAGGCAGAAGTTGCTCAACGTTCATTTCTGAGCAAGGAAGCCTTGATGTGTTTAACCTGGGGTAGAAACTGGGTAGAAACAAAGACACCAGAAAAACGTGTTGTTGAGGTGGAAAAGTTGTAATTCCCAAGTTTATCAGCTCAGCGTAAGGGGGCACAAAAGGGCACTACCACTTATTCTCTGTCTGTACAGTCATCCTCAGGTATGACAACTGCCCTGTGCTCAGCTCAGGTTGGGAATATTGATTTTTCTGCCATGCTCACCTTCCACGTTTTCTGGCAGAATAGGGTTTTACTGAAAAAAAGGCAGATTTGTCAGAGACAGTCTGTTTAGCAGAAACAGATTAATTACCCTGAGAGCATGAACAGGAAAATATGGAAAACGAAAATGAGTGGGAATCCCCTTGGGCTTGTGTTTTACCAGCTCTCAGTGCTCTATGTCTCCTGTGTGGAAACAGTTGGGTATCCCCAAGAGATATTTTCTTGTTTGTGTTTATTTTGGGGTAATTTCTGGATCTTGTCTTGTCCCTGAGTTGGATAGAAAGTGTATTTCAAAATGTTAAATTATTGCACAGAATAGAAATTCTGGCGTTGCTCAGTTCTGTCTCCTGCCTAGATGGTGAAGCCAGGGAAGGATTAGAAGCTCCTTGCCACTGTACTGTGCTGGCATCCAGCCACTGCAGGTATGCGTCTTAATGAGAGCTTAATTAAGAACTGAGTGCGCTGGAAATGGCAGGATGCAGATGCTGTCTTCTTTCAATAAGGCAGTGACCAAGACTTCACGTGCCCCTGCTGTGGATGGAGGTGCCAGGGCACTGTTGTGCTGTGTACAGAGCGAGGGCAAAGGCACAGCCCCCGTCCTCCTCCCAGCAGCATTGTGTGGGAATAGCTCGAAAATTCATGGTGTTTTGTTGTTGTGGTGGTTTTTTTGGTTTTGTTTTTTAATCTAGAGACCACCTTTGAGCCCAGCATGACATGCTCAAAGGGTGTGTGGTGAAGACAAGAAGGAGAAACAAAGCATTGTGGTTCATCCCCGGGTTCATCTAAACCTTTTTCCTGTTTCTCACCTGGGATGATGTTATTTTAAAATGCAAATCCAGCCTTAAAATGGGAAGTAGGAGCATTTGTCTCTGAAATGTCCATGCAAAATATTTCTATTTTGTTAAAATACACTCTTTTTCTGTTTGTTTTTCTCCAGAAACATTTGCCACGTTTGGCCCAAATTCAGAAGTGGAGTGAAGAGGGAAACCCTCTTCCCCCAAGGCTGAAGCTGCCCTTCCACATCTTGGGGCTCTCGCTTGCAGAGAAGGGGGGAACCGATCCCGTTGGCTTTATTATTTCTATTATACAGCTTAGATTAATTTTTACTTTCTCTTTTGGCTCCTTTGTTGTGTTTATGTCAAGGGATTTCTGTCACCTCCCTTCTATACTTCAATGTGCCTGAAAAAATTCTGTCAGGATTGATTACGTTGACTTGAAAAAAGTGCAATTTTTATCACTTCAGTTCACTTTAAAATCCCCACTGCTTTCTATTACTTTTTCCCCTCCAAATTAGCGCATCTCTGTGCTGAAGCTTCCCCATCTGACAATGCTGTGTGTGTCATTACTGCCACAAGACCTTTCTACCACTGGGTTTCTCTTTCTTCCATTTCTTGCTATGAATATGAGATTTGTAGGGAATTGCCATGTGCTGAATATTTGCATCACGGCCCAGGTTGCTTTGAATAAGACTTCAAGGAGCTGAAACAGACTTGAAGCCAATCCAAAATACTCCAGAGAAAATTCCCCAAAGTCATAGACAAATATTTTCAAGCATGAATACTTCCATCCTGGCAATTCTCTTTAAATATATTATTGCGACAGACATCTAGACAGACAGACAGACACTTACGTATGGCTGACATTAGCATGTAGCTTCTGCTGTCACCCGCAGACAGGCTGCGTGGCTGGAATGATGATGTTTCTGTCCTGACTTTAGGGAGTTTCACATATTAGACAGTACTAAAAGAATTTTTAATTGGACTCATTTTACGTTTTTTTATCAGAAATGAGACAATGCACACGAACCCCTGTGGTTACTGGAGTCTCAATCAGCAGCCAAATAATATTATAGAAGTTGCGACTGGATTAGTGAGAAGCTTGTAACAAAATTATGGTTGTGAGGAAATTATCCTATTGGGGGGGTTAATTTAAACTGGTGGGACAAAATTAGTCCTAAATTAAACAACTAATTGTCTAGATATCGCTTGATTGCTAACTGCATCAGTAGGATCCCGCTCACAGGATGTCATTCTGGTGTTTATGGAGTTTTTGAGGGAAAAATGCACTTGGGAGCCTTATTCCACCCCTTTTTCCATGGACGTCCCAGGCTGCTGCAGGCTGTCAGATGCTCCTCAGCCCTGCTCCTGTAGGCACCAAGCCCTGGAGCGGCCAGCGCAGCAACACGCCATGTTTCCATATGGATCCTGACCTCTCAGCTGGGGTGATCCAGTCCCCACACAGGCTTCCACTGCTGGGACATATAGATAAGGTGAGGACTCATTCCTCATGTCCCATCCACTGCTTCTGTTTAATACTTGCGATGGAGTGGTCTGAGCCACGTTCTCCATTAGCTTCTGATTCCTGCCCTGTGCAGTGGTTTTAGGAACTGCCCTGTTGCTGGCGGGGTGCTGGCACCTTGCCTCAGTGCTGTCCTCTCCTAGCTGCCCCAGCAAAGTGAAATCCCCAGCCCATGGCCATTTACCATTTCAGGGCAGAAAAGGTATTTGAAGCCCTGCAGGTCCCCAGGTTGTGGGAGAGGATGGTTGGTGACATCATTCCACAGAAGGAGCTTTTTTCTTCTGCTGGATTCAAAAAATGGCCACAGATTTTTATAAATGCAGAGCCATGGCTGTGCCGTGTGCTGAGAAGGGGTATATTCTCAGGTGTTGTAGTTTAACAACAACCAGCAACTAGGACCACGCAGCTACTCACTCATTACCCCACCAAGTAGGATGAGGGAGAGAATCGGAAAGGGAAAAACTCATGCATTGAGATAAGAATGGTTTAATAGGACAGCAAAGGAAGAGAAAACAGTAACAGTCATAATAGAATATACAAAACAAGTGATGCACAACGCAATTTCTCACCACTCACAACCCAATAGCCCATTCATTCCCAAGCAGTAGTATTTGCCACCCAGCCAACTCCAGTTTATATACTGAGCATGATGTCATATGGTCAGGAATCCCGCTTTGGCCGGCCTGGGTCAGCTGGCCTGGCTTTGCTCCCTCACAGCTGATCGTGTACCTGGCAGACCATGGGCAGCTGAAAAGTTCTTGACTACTCAGCATCAGTGTATCATTAACATTCTTCTCATACTAAATCCAAAACGCAGCACTACACCAGCTACTAGAAAATAAATTAACTCTATCCCAGCTGAAACCAGGACATCAGGTAGCAGAGTTTGGTCTGTATTTTGTTCGGTAGCAAAGCTCAATTTTCCTCAGATCTGGGAAACCTTGAGTTGGCCTTTTGATAAACACAGAGGTGCTGGAGGTAGCAAAGCCTATAGGACACTGTGTGGGAGAACCTGGGATGGTTTTCATCACACTTTGTCCTGCTGATCTGGACCTGGTAAGAAAGTCTCTTGGGCCATGGCATTAATCTACTGTATGCAGCTCCCATGATGCAAGGGTATTGGGAAGTGGTAAGTGGGATGTGGCAGGTATTTTGGGCACCATCCTGCCAGAAAAATCAGGAAAAGGGGGCTATTCCCATCAGGGTTCACAGGGGACCCCCCCCTCTCTGATGCAGATGACCTGCAAAGGTGAGCTAGTCTGAGACAGGACTCCTGATGCCAGTAAAGGATGGTGTCAACAAGCAAAAGTTAATCCTCTTGTACTTGGGGGCCAGTTAGACTGAGTTTTCCCTCTGTTTCTGAGACCCCATTAGATTCCAGTGTTTTGCTGGTGGGTTAGGCTGCATTGCTGGATCAGTTGTCTAAGAAAAAAGCTCCATTTCCTTCAGAAATTTTTCCTCTCCTTTAGGAAAACGTTTCTCTTGCTTGCATCTGTCATTGACCCTCAAGTGGTAAATCCCAGGCAAATAAATCTGTATTTAAAGCAATAAATTCAGTGCCTTTCCTCTGAGGCTTTATTTTCTCATTTAGTGACCTCTTGTTCCCCATGTCTTTGACACTTCTCTGATGTGCATTAAGCAAATATGCAATCATCCTTTCATTCTCTATCTTTGCTTTCATTATGATTTTTTACACTTCATTACATTTCCCTGTATAATTGCAACTCTTTGTTGTCCCAGAGTTTTATGGCTCTTTCCTATCTTCTCTCACTTCTTGTGTTTCTTTGTTATTCACGTTAGCTTTTCTTGACACTGTGTTCCTAGTACATTTTCTAGATGTCAAGCAAACTCTTAGGCCTAAACTCATTTATCTTTGAACACTTTCCATTTCCACTTCAGTGCTCTACCCCAATGAATTCCATCCAGAACTTCCTTTTCTTCTAAAACTGGCTGTGCTGCTTTTATTCAGCGTTCTTCCCTTTTTAGGCCTAATTATAAATCCGATTGTTCGGTCCTGAATGCTTCCACGAGCTCCATTCATTTCCGAGCGCGGTTCTGCCACAACTGCCGGGGGGAAGTTGCGTGACTGCCCTTTCAAAATCCTAATATGATCTAGATGAGAAAGAGCGATGTTATTTCTAACTTAAATTAAACCCTAGTGTGCGATCAGGCTGTTAAGAACATTGGCTCTGCTCTCCTGTTGCTGCATTTACCTGCCCTAGAAAGTTTAGAGGGGAATGAGGATGCTCTGCAGTGGGTTTGTAGGTTTGGGGGGTTTTCCCAGCCCCTCACAGCAGCAGCGAGCTGGTGGGCATCACTGTGCCCCCCACCGGCATCAAGTGCAGGGCTCTGTTGAAATCCCACTGTTCTGGCAAAAAACAGTCCAAAGTGGCAAATGGCCGATTCCCACAAACATACACCACTGCTTGCTTTCCTTAGGCATTTTTATTGGCTGCTTGAATAATTGGAGGTTAATTTGTAAGCAGAAAGTGCCACCCTTACTGACTTAATTTTGATCACCTTGGGGAAATGCTTAGGTTTTTGCCACAGCTCTCCACCTGGGGATTGCTGAACTGTTTTGGCTGAATTTTGGCTCCGTGGCTGTCAGGGGCTGGCACCAGGTAGCTGGGGATTGTGTTGAGAAAAAACACTTCCAGTTTGTAGGTCTCATCCTGCTCCCAGGCTCTACCTTGAGCTCAGCTCTTCAGTCTCAAGGCAAACCATGGCCACTGCTCCACAACTAAATGCCTAAGTCCAATCTGGAGTTTTAGAGTCAGACTTCAGGATCAGCTGAATGACATGATGGGCTTGATGTTGAATGTTCTCAGGAGGGGAATACACAAGGCAAGGAGCACAGTCTGAAATAGAGGTCAAATAGGAAAGTGATGCTCTTTCTGTGGAAATGTTGGCAGGATTTCCTAAGCTTTCGAAAGGACAAGGCAGCTCTCTTCTTTCTCCTCCAAAATTGCCCTTGGAGGGAGCTGATGACAAAGAGAATCGCTCTTGTCCACTTACTTACTGATTTAACCTGATTTCTTCCTGTTCTTTGAGCATCTGGAAAAAACGTGAGTAATGTGATGACAAAGTTCATCCTTCGCTCTGAGTCTAAGAGGAGAATGTCAGCGACTTTGCAGACCTGGGGCACTCTGTCATCCCCAGCTACTGTGAGGGCTGCTCAGCTCTGCTCTCTAGGCATCGCTTTCTCTCAAAAGCCCAACTGCTGCTTCCTGTCCTGTCTTCTTGTGACCTTTCAGACTGGTGCTCAAGCAACATCAGCAAGCCCAGATGATGTATGGTGATGGTCCTGTAGGAACGTGAGCAATAGCAGTGCACCCTGCAGTGTATATATAGGTATGGTCATGCAAAGTACACCAAGCACATTATTGAGCATCTATGATTTTGAGTCCTATCCATGGTGAAGGATCAGCAGATAAACCCTTTGGCCTCTACTTCCCACCTGTAAAACAAATTGAGTATTGTTGGCTGCATAGTGTGTATGGTGATATCACTGCATGATGCTTAATCTGCTGAAGGTTTTAAGATGCCTCGCGAGTTGCTCTGTGTTCAGCTCAGTGACTCAAGGAGGACTTGCCTTTGTCCAGCTTTGGTGGTGCAGAGCAGAACTGTCATGGTTGGAGAGGGGATAGACACTATGAAGATAAACAAATCCCCATGTCAGGGACTGCCATGTGTCGCTGTGGGTTGGTACCATGTGGCACACAGTGATGGAGGGTTTAGGAATAAAGCTCCTTCACCCTCAGTGGAACACCGTCACCTACCTTGCGGTTCATTGTGTTGGGGTCCTGCTCTTTGCAGAGACAGTGGAAGAGGGGTTCAGACTCCCCAGGTGCCAAACAAAGTCTTACACGTTTCCTGACCATAAAACCTGAGCCCTTTTGAAATCTGTGCATTGATTTGTTAAAAGTTTTGGCTTTTTTTTTTTTTTTTTTTTTTTTTTAAGAACTTCCTTAACTGAAGCTGCTTGAAATGGTGGCCTTCACCATGAATTGATTGGTTATGATGCAGCAGCTGCCCCCAGGGTATGTAGGGGCATGGCTGGGGTATTTAGCGTGTGTCTGAAATTTTTATAATAGTTTGCAGAACCATTAGTTTTTTGGAAGATTTAACACATCTCTGTGTGTGGTCAGGTTATTTTCTCTCCTCTTAAAATATCTGACAGTGGAAGATAGAGAGACCTCTTGCAGCAACTTCTCTGTATCAGACCAGACACAGGAGATGACCTGAAAAAATTGTCTATCGTATACCATATCATGTAAATAAATACATCTTGCAATTTTTCTAAGCATCTACAGTCCGCTGTATATGCTGAATAGATATGACTGGATTATTATAGTCTGTCATTTCAGCATGAATTCAGACACTATTTTAAGAGAGTATTATTTAATAGGCTGGAAGAAGCCTTTGGAGCTGTTATTATCTCTCATGTAAATGCATGTTAAAGCAATTTGAATAGGCATATCATCTTCCTGATGGGCTGTATCGCATCTGTGGAAAGGCTGGGGGTTTTGTACTGTGCCACACCAGAGCTACCCACCCTCTGGGATGGCAAATATGAGGAGTAGGGACCCCCAGGATGGCAAAGGGAGGGATGTCAGGCTGCTGCAAGAACTGGCCAAGCTGCTGCCTGGCTGTGGCCACGTGCTTAAAGATGCAAAGCAAACAGCTTTGCTTGGGAAGACCAAGGTTAATAAATTTAACACAAACTTTAGAGATGATATCAGCAAATCTGCATGGACTGACCACATCAATCACTTTATTGCAGCATGACATGGGTTGCAGATGTGTTGGGAATTGGGGAGCCCACTGAGGAGGGAAAAGTTTGAATGTCCAAAGAGCAACCTCTGGGAAACTGCTGGCTTTGGAGGGCTCGGAGCTGTGGGGAGGGACAGCACAGCCTCGCTGTGTATTAACAGAGAGCGGAGAGCCATGGAGAGTGAGTTGGGGAGGAGGGACAAAACCCCATGCAGAAAAAAACCTGCTTACTGGGGATGCTGATCTAAGAGACATTCATGGCAGGGGAAAACAGGTCTTGAAGTAGCCATAGGAGTAGGTTATGTTTGTGTTTGTTTTCCACCCCTGCCCCTGCGCTGTGCCCGGCTCTGGCCGCAGCCGCCTTCGGAAGCAGGAGCAGCCCCCAGCGGCCTTGTGATAGTAGCATTTTTTTTATTTGCTTCAATAAAAATCTGCGATTCATTAAGTGCTTGTCATGTTTTGATACGTGGATCAGGAACTGATCAATAGGCAGCCAAATTTAATAAAAAGGAGCTCTATTCTTGGGAAATGAGCTTGTTACCATGCCAACTATCGATCTTTCCTGACAGGCTCTGTAAGTCGCAAAATGGGGCCCTGATGGGCAGGTCGGTCTCCCTGCCTGCCTGCCAGGAACGATGCCGATTGCAACCTCTGTATTTAAAAGACTTTGGAGACAACCCTGTTTTTTAATACTGCCTCTATGTAATTCTTTGGCAAAGGTTCCAGATTGCCTGGAGCTAGCGGAAATCGTCCAAAGGCTTTATTATTCTTACTGGCTCTAAGGTGGTGGAAATATAAGGCAGAAGGGAGCAGAGCTCTGGTTCTGTGCCGGAGCCCCCTGGGGCGAGGAGGGAGGGAGCCTGACGCCAGCCCACGTGCCCACCTCTCCGGTGCTCAGTGTGCCAGCCATTGCCTGGTCTCTGCCTGCCACCAACACCCCAGCATTTTTCCTTATGATGTGAATAACTTAACATGAGCCACATGGTGTTAAAGGGCACCAAACTGATCCCCCATCAGGTGGATTTCTCCAGATGACCACGGCAAGCAGGACGGATTTGCATCCCAAGGAAAATAAATGCTCTGCAGAGTCCCACAAGCCCCAGAATCACTCCACTGAGCTTCCCACCCTGATCATAAGTCCCTAAATTTGAAGTGTTGGCATTGCAGCCATTCTCTGGCATGGGTGACACTGAAAGATTTGGGAGCAAGAGCTGAATATGGACAAGGAGGAAGGGGTTTGTCAAATGGAAATGACACATCCCCAAGGTTTTCATTTCCCTGATCTGTTTGCAATGTCCCTCGATTTTTATTTACTCTTTATTCTTCTCTTCTTTTATTTGCTCTTTATTCTTCTTTTATTTCTGTTGCCAGGGCAGGCTGTGTGGGGACCCAGGCTGTGTCCTACCACTGCCAGGGGCTGTGTGACAGCCTGGCACAAAGAGGGAGCACTTCCAAGTACAAAACACACCACGAGTTTTGGCCCTATCCTTCTCCTTCAGGATCTGGTCCAAAACTCACCGGGATCAACGGAGACAGATTTCAGTAGGCTCTGGCCCTTTCCCAGTCCAAACCATTTAAACACGGTGGCCCACGTCCTTCTCCAGGACAGACACATCAGTGTTTGAGGTTTTAAGAATGGATGGTGAATTGTACTTGGAGCAGCAAAATCTTTATAGTCTTCGCAAAATCCAGTTCTGTGCGCAGAACAGTCCCTGAGACTTCCCTAGAATAGTTTATCCAGCCAAAAGTGAGCCAAAGGTAGAATTTGATGTGAAAGATCTCACCAAAGTCTCTTGGGGAGAGGGACTGAGACGTAATTCCTTCATGGCTTTTCCAGATTGCATACTGTAAGGCTTATTATAATTTGGTGTTAACATTAGCCCTGCTTTTGGGTGGGAGGTTGGACTCAAGACCTCCAGAAGTCACTTCCAACCAACCTTTTTCCACTATTTCATCTCAGAGAGGTGATGTGAGGTCTAACACTGAAATGAGTACAAAACTGGCTTTCTTGGTTGTTCAGACTTGGAGGTCAATAAGACCTGACATCAAAGCTTTAATACTTCTCTGAGCTTTTTGTGTATATGAGGTGCAAGAACAGTCTTAGTCCCTTGGCTATGCGAAGCAGGTTATTCAACAGTGCTGTTTGCTGTAGCTATCAGAAAAGTTGCCAACAGCAAGCACCTGCTTTTTTGTCTGCTGTCAACATTCCTCCTCCTTGGGCTTAGCTCACCCACACTCCCTGTCTCAAGTTTCCTTCTTTCAAAGATTTTTCTCTAGTAAAAATCAATGGACATCTCCATAGGGTTCATTAACATGAGTTGTTTAATGGAAAGGTCCTTTCAATATACAAAAAAGGTGAAAGTCTTGGGTAAGGTTTAATAAACCTGTCTCTGTCCCTGCAGTATTTTACAGTGGCGTGGCATGGAGGCAAGTGCTGAGCAGGGACAGGGTGGAGCAGCTCTTTCAGTTAAACATATGTGTGCCAAATTGAGCCTAAAATAACACCCTTCTTAAAATTCCATGTAGGTTATTTTAGGGAATGGACTGCCAGATTGGTTTCCCACTGCCTGGGCAGAACCCGGCAAGTCTTTAATGCAATACTGAGTGCGTATTCTGTTTTCTCTTGCAGTTTGCACTGGAGCCTTGAAGACAAATTGGACCAGTAATGTGCCAGCAGCAGTGTGATGCTGATGAAAGAGAGGGCCCCCTCCGAAAGCCACAGGAGGAGGAAGGCCAGCAGCGCTGTGCCCAGGAACAGAGCTGCGGTTCTGGATGCGCAGCCCTGACCCCGGTCCACCAGCAGACATCAAAAAGCCTGGCAGATTCAGGGGGAACGCAAGCAATGGGATAACCAACTTGGAAAATACCTCTTGCTTAGGGGAGAAAGCTGCCAGAAGAAAAGCCCAGCTCGCCAGCATTAGCTCTGCCTTCCTTGCATCAGCTCCACGTCAGCACAAACCCGAGCGAGGGGTGAGAGATCGAGCTTGCGGGTGCCAGAGGGTTTGTGTTTTCCTCTACCGAAGGAGCCTGTTCTGCAGTTTTTACAATAAAATGGATCAGCAGCCTTAAGTCACATCGTGATTTGGCTGCGAGTTGAGCCAAACTAGTATTGTCTGCACAGGCTCATGGTATGCCTCTCCGCCCTGCCTGATATACAAATATACAGCAAGAGTTTTACAGACAAGATAATGTTTATTGGCTGCATGAAATGGCTATGTTCACCCTATAGGAGAAAAAATTAATTTTGCTCTGAATTCCACTATAACCAGACAGCTCTCCGTTTATATCCTGGATAATAAATCAAAGCAACATGAAGTCTCGTGCATAGAACTGAAGTGGTTTCTTAAAACAAATTTGGCAGGAAATAAGTTATCGTCTTAAAAAGCCAGTTCGCTCTCCACATACAGTACACCACCAACTCTTTGCTAAAATGTGCAAATAGGCACGAAAAGTAATTTTGTGAAAAGCAGAGAAATCTGTGAGCTTTAATGAAGCTCTGTGAGATAGGCCATATGAATCAGTCATCAAAATCATACATAACTGTCAGAAAAATCACCCTGTGAGTTCTTTTTGACTCCCGGGTTTGCAGTGCCCAGGTACAAAACCATCACAAGAGCGATTAGTTTGGCTTCACGTAAAAATAGGGTCATGCCAGTATCACAACTTCCCTCTGTACTTTTCCTCTTTCTTCTTGCCTCCTCAACTAATGTTATTATTTTTTCTTTTCCAGCCTTCCTTTCTAGTTTCTCTTTCTGTCGTGAAAACATGCCACGGAAAAGCGATGTAAGCAATGCATAATATATTTCCAGTAATGTATGATTCATTTACTAGCTTTCATAATTAATGTGGCTGTGTTTTACATACACAGTACTTCCTGCATGCATTTTATGATGTGAACACTCTTCAAAATCTAATAAAATGTAATCCATTAAAAACAATAGTACTATTCCTGTGGTGAGATTTGGGTGCAGTTTTGTAGCAGCTACAGCAAGAACTTGATGCTGAATTTATATTCTAAACATAAATTTTCTGCTGTTATTTTATGCAGCTCCTAATTCTCAAGGTGGAAGTTATTATAATGATATATATTATCATAGTGATATCATCACAGCTGATCTGGCTATCATCTGCTTTCATACCCTGAAAACTTTCCAACCTATATAATTTTTCTGTCTACTGTCTTGAGTTCAATAAAAAATACAAAATTATACTGAATTTATGAAGAACTATATCAGAACCTTCCAGCAGCATCTGTAAAATATCAGCTAAATGGTGCCAACAGCTGCACCTCCAAAAAACTCATCCAGTTTGGTGGGGCTGAGAGTACACACAGCCTCATGTTCTGAGCCCCAAGACCCTGTTTCCAAAGGTATTTATGCATCTAGTTGCTGTCAATATCAGCAAGAGTTAGGAACTGCTGAAGAGCTCAGGCCATGCACTTTATTTATACATTATTATCCTCCTAGCCAGGATTTGAGGACCCCAAATAATTTTGCACCCCATGGAGAAGAAAGCTGAAGTAGCCATTTGTGTGTTGTTCCTTGACACACTCTTCCAGACAGATGGATTTGGGAGCTTTTAGTTTTCCTGTCTTCATATTAAAAATGTGTGTAAAATAATTTCCAGCAACAAAAATCTACACTTAAGAATGAATCAATCTAACATGCATATGTTGAAAATGAAAAATTGATATGATTTACAGTGTAAGGCTAGAAATATCTTCTCATGCCTCCAAATACCAGGCTACAATTTTGCCTGCTGTCCTCCAGCTGATTACTCATTAAAGCTGATGGGTGCAAACCATCTCAGCTCAGTGGCAGCATGTGGTTGGGAGATCTACCTCTGCCAAGGCTCTGACCCTGGGCTCGGTCTACAGCAACCAAATCAGCCCCATGCTGCTAATGCCTCAGCATTTCACACCTGCACAGCACCTTGGTGCTGATTTAGCTGTCAGCAGGTGAGGAGCATCACTGACTTGAACAAGTTAAGCCTGGGCTTGTTTCTCATGGGTAGGTTTTTGTAGTGTGTGTGATAGGAAAATGCAATGTTTCCTGAATGCCACCGCTTGGGACAGTAAGGGGATGGCTGCACCTTCAGCGTGACTCCAACTCACTAGTTTTGCTGGACTTGCATCAAAATTACCCTGAAGTATTTGAAGTGGAGACTTTTTCAAAGGTATTTAAGCACTGATTTTGGACTTTGCTGTGTCTCTCCTGGATGTTTCCCTGCTAGGGCAGCTTGGGTGTTTCTCTGTGAGTGGGGTTGATACAAACCTGCAGGTAACTCATGTAGTGGTTGATGCTGCTCCAAGATGGGAAGGGTGTGCTCCTGCCAGCCACACTCAGGAGCTGCTTCCCTTCCCCAGAGTGGCACTAAGGGAAAGCTGGAAAAACCTTTCCCACTGAAAAATGAACTAAAGACCTTAAGGTCCAAATCCTACCGTTTAGAGAGATCAATAGCACAGTTAGTGTTGGGAAGTGAAATTCCGTGCTGTTCAGCCTCGTGGTTGACCACCTCTCGCTTCGAGTACTGTGGGGAGGAGGCCATGGCAGTGGTGAAGGGTGCCTGGCACAGGCCTTCCTGGCAGCTTGGGGGAAGGCTGGTGAAATAATGTTTTCTACTTCTGATTGGGGAGCTGGATTTTTTTCGTCCATGCATTTGAGGTGGCTTATTTTAACATTGAGTTGTGTATACCGCTTGGATCTTTGGGACTGGAGGTTATCTTGAATTTTATCCCCAGATTTTCAATTAGTTTTGCATGCTTACTTCTACCATTCTGTCCTTTTTCTTTTATTACTAAATTCATTTTCTAGAGGAGAAAACCTCTGTAAATGTATCTCTGTGCCCTGTAAATGTTCAAGAAATGCAAAGAAGTGGGGGGGAAAGGGATGAAGCAGCAGTGCTGTTCTGAAATCCCAATATTTGAAAACTATTTTAAGTTAGTCTCTTCTGTATCAGAAACCTGGTAGTGATTTCTGTTTTGGCAGGTGCATGCAGGTGATGCTGAGGCTTTTTTGGCACCTGCAGCTGTACCTATTTTGCTGCAATCCCAGTGGGTGGTTTTGCCACAGAGCCCCTTCTCCTTCTGTCAGCAAAGCTATGGGGGCTGCTCCCCTGGGGTGCCCCAGGCAAAGCCCCTACGTTGTGTCTGTACAGAGCCCCTGGGAGTAGCAATAGTGACGATATTTCTGAGTCAAGGCATGTGGTAATGGGGCTAAGTGGCCAGGCTCCAGACAGGTCTGTGGTTCACATCAACATACAAGAGGGGCTTGGCCTCAGCATGGGGTGTTGCCCCTCAGCCCCAGCCTGCCAAGTGCCACATCAGAGTTCTGGTCTCCAGTGTCAGGGTCTTCAGTGTCATAAATGGGTGAGAATGCCCTGGGACATGTGTCTATCCAAGTGGCCTCCTGTCCCCAAAGACTGACCTCCAGCTGGGAGGTCTCTGCCCCTCCAGCTACCTTCTCTCAGCATGGTCCTTACCCCAGCCCCTGCACTGGCTCCAAATCTTCCTCCCGTGAGTGGGGGTGAAGGGCCAGAAAGTCCCCTTTGGGGAGGGAGGAACAGCCCAGCTTGGCTCAGCAGGAGCCTCCCAGGAATGCAGCTCTGGCACATGTTGGGGGCTGTGGATGGTCCCCTTGTGTGACCTGATGCTGTGGCCAAACAGGATGAGACCCTGCTCAAAGTGTTGCTTTTGAGGAGGGTCAAAGGGACAAGTTTTGGGGGGAAAGGGGAAAATGCAGGACAAGTGCTGGACCTGTAAAATCTTTACTCTGCCTGCTGTGGAGGAAAGCTCCTAAGCGTTCAAATAAAACAGCTAATTACTGCTCACATGGGAGGGAGGAACATAACAGGACTGGGGTGAGGCTTGGAAGCTGCAGACCCCTTGGTGGTGGGGTGGGAGCTGAGAGGGGCAAGGGGTTCGGGCGCTGCTGGCACATACACCAAATGCCCTGCCGGGGGTGCTGGGATTGGGGGGGGACTCTCCAGTCGTGCGGGGGATGGGGGGATCCGCGCAAGGGCTTTCCGTGGGCGCAGAGCGGCAGCGCGGGTGCTGGAGCGCCTCTTCCTGCAGGGCACGGGTGGCTCCCGGCATCCGAAGTGCCATGGATTTTAAGGGTATAATATATTTATATATACATGTATATATACGTTGTTTGTTTGTTTGTTTTTTTCCTGCACCAGTAAGCCCCGAGTTCATTAGCACCTTTAGTTTTCATCGTTTTAGGGTGGGCTGCGATACAGCAGCCGCCGCTGCCGGTGCGTTAAACGGGAAATAGAATAGAAAATAATGCCCACATCTGTCCGGTTTTTAAGGCAAACGGCAAAACCGTTTCGTGTCTCCTGGTCCGGCCAGATGCGCCCGAGGACCGTGAGGAGACCCCAGCGCCTGGGGAAAACTTACAGCCCTTTCTTGCAAACGAGGGGTGAGATATCTTTTCAGATTAAATGATGTAGCAAAGAGATTGGTGGGCGAGAATCTCTGTGAATAGGTTGAGCACCGTGAGCCTTTGTGCCCAGGTCGCCTTGGAAGGCGGAGGGGCATCACGGTTGCCCGTCCCTCGCGGTTCCCCTTTCTGAGGTCTCTGACACGGTCACATCAAAGGACCCGCCGCGGGGGGGGTGTGGTGTATGTGTTATGTGCACAGCTGTGTCCCCGAAATTTGCGCCTGGGAAGAGAGACAAAACCAGGCGATATTAATATATTACTGAACGGTGAAATATTGAATGTTTCTTGTACGTGCGCATTGCCAGAGGTTTGCACAGTTTGTCTGAAAACACCCGGAGTTGGAGGCGGAGGAAAAGGAGGGGGATTTTAATAAAAACCATTTGCCACTTGTCTTCAATTAGATTCCAGAAATTTAGCAAAAAGAAAAAAAACCTGTCTATTTATTTTTTTCTCACTTGCCGTCGGGATCAAGAGGTAAACTCGGCGCCCGTGCAACGATTTCAGGGTTTCGCGTTAAAAAGAGAAAGAAAACACAGGCAGTATTGTCGAGATCCGTGTCGGCGTGGCCGGCTGCGGGGGAGGGCGACGAGCCCGGGTGACCGCCACCCGCGCCTGACCCCCCGGTGCCTCATGCCCTGGCACACACCTCGCCGTGCTCCGCGGCTTTCCCTCCACTCCTCCCCAGAAAGGGCTTCTCCGCCCGGAGCCGGACCCCCGACGGGCCGTGGGACCCCCGCGGGGCTCGGGAGCGACGGGACGGGCAGACCCGGTGGCTTTGCACAGCCGCTCCCCGCAGCCCCGACACACGGGGCGGGGGGTTCATTGCAAGGTGGGATGCCCCCATTTTTTTTCCCAGTGCCATCGGGGGGAGCCCCAAGCTGCCGGGGCTTTGCCCTCCCCGCGGCTGGGAGCCTCCTGTCACCGTGTTCCCGGCAGGTGATGGGCACGTCGAAAGCTAATACCCCCCCGCCCGATATTCTCCTGCATCTTAGTGTCCATGACAAATAGAGGCAACGTGAGACAGGAAAGGGGGAGGAGGGAGAGAAAGACACGCACACAATAGTCAGGCAAATTGTTAGCAACTCCGGCGTTTGGGGAAGCCGGTACTGTAACTGCGCTCTCATCAGTCACCGCTCCTGAAGTGATAGTAAAAATGCATCTAAACATGCTGCGGTGTGATATATAAAAGCACAGCGGGATGAGCTGCTTTCCAAAAAGGGACTTGGTGATTGGATATGCCTTGGCATGATTGACAAGAGCTTAGTTTGGTAAAGAGAAGACACGCAAGCTTTCACAGCGGGATTTCTTTTCTAAAATATATCACACTAGCCTTTGAAAAGCGCCGCACACTATAAGGGAAATAAGGTTGCTTTATAGTGCGCTGACATTTCTTTAAAACACAACTAAGATCAAAAAAAGAAATAAAATGTGTTCCAAACACAATGTTTTAATTAGTTTATTCTGTGCATTTGCTTTTATCTGGTGTATATATCACGGATCCCCACCCTTTAATTAAAACAACTGGCTGCCTATACAACAGCAGAGACAAATGCTTAACTTTCTCCTTTGTAGCTACAAGCAAACGCAATTTACTACAGCTCTCAGAATAGTTTTTAAAATAAACGTGAACGTCTTGAAAGCTATCGGGGAACCGGCGAAGGTAGTGGGAGATGGTTGTTTTCTGGCTTTGAAAACTTGAGAGGACGTGAAGTCCCGCGGCCAGCCCTGCCCGCACCCCTCACCCGTCGACCCCGCAGGCTCGCAGCCCTGCCGAGGGAATTTAAACGCAACGAGGGCAAAATAGCTGCTTTCAGCTGGGACCCGCAAATGGGGGGCTGCGATGGGGTTTTCTGTTTGCTTAGACGCTTTTTGGTTTTGTTTTGTTTTCTCTCTCTCTCTTTTTTTTTTTTTTTTAATTATTTTTTTTTTTCGGTGCAGTCCCCATCGAAGCCCAGGTTACCACAAGCCCTCCCTCCCCTCTGGCACTACCCGCTCCGGGATTGATCACCTGAGGCACCTTTTCTATAGAGATCGCCCCCTCCTCTGCCCAACAAGGTTCTCGTTACAGAACCGATCCTCCAGGCAGGGGAATAAAAGTCATTTAAAAGGCATCGACTCCTTCACCCTGTGGCAAGCACACCTTTTACAGGGGGGTTAATTGTGCCGGGGGGGCTCTGCCGCTACCCCTTGCGGTTGGGGTGCGCCCCCTGCGCGCCCGCGTCCCGCAGCGCGGGGCCTGCGCGGGGCGGCGGAGGAAACGCGCTGTCTAGGGGTATTCGACAGGAAAAATAGGGACGAGGGGGTCAGATCGGCGGGGGGGTGTCTATCGGCCCGCAATCTATGGATTTCGGCAGCAAGAGGGGAGCTGGCTCTCCCCGAAGATTCGCGGTCGCAGGCAGAGGGTGAACCGCTTTGGTGCAAACGTGGCCCGGGGCGGGGGGTGGCATTTGCGCACGATCTCCCCCCCACGCCCCACTGCTGTTTTTTACCCCGCTTTGGCCCCAAGGCTTCGGGCGAGATTTTACTGGCGAAAATGGCTCCCGTTGAGGGGCTTTTAACCCACGGAAGTGCCGGAGGACTGAGCCCGGTTCCTCCAGGCAGCCGTGGCCGCCCAGCCTGCGCGCTTTCCGCGGCTCGCCGAGGTGGCCGGACCCCGTCGGGGTTCTGGGCTGAAGGCACCGCTGGAGCAGTTCGTTCCCCTTGTTGGCGAAGGGAGCGGGAAAGGGTTCTACCCCGCAGTTGTTTGGTGATACCGGTTTTCCCGGGAATTAAAAAAGCAAGAGGAAAAAGGAATGGGCAGATCATCGCAAAGGGGTCGGGAGGGTACGGGTACCCGGGCCGGAGGGATGAAGGGGAGCTTGGTTCCCTCCCCGGCATTTTAGGGAAAGTGGCGGTGACTGAGGGGACAGTCGGTGGGTGATGTGGCCGGAGGGAGGATTGACAGAAAGCTGATCAGTGGAAACGGCGTCACTGCCGTTTTAAGATTTTAAAGATTTTGAATCGTTCAACACGTTGTTCCAACACGACGTCGAGGTTAGCGAAATCTTATCCTATCTCTAGGAGATGCTGGTCGACGGGAAGCACCCTCGGTGCCCGAGCCAGTGTACCCGTAGGTGCGCCGGGATGATGCTGCCGGAGCGGATGCTGGGCGCACGGCCGGTCCCCACGGGCTGAGGCTGGAGAGACCGGGCACCCCTCGGCCGCAGCCCACCTGCGGCCCACCCCCGAGGGCCCTCTGCTCCACCGAGCCGCCCCACAGTCCGCCGCGAGGGCGGCACTAGACAGCTTCGCTCCGGGGAGTCCCGGCCAGTCGCAGCTCCCAGCCCGGGGCCACGGGAAACGGCGTCTCCCTCTGCCGACCCTTCGTGTCCGGGCCGCGGCTGTGCCCATTGCTGGGGAGGAAGCGCTGGAAGCGAGAGGAAAGTCAGCATTCCCTTCCCCGGGCTCCCGGCGGAGGGGAGAGCGCCGGAGCCCCGGCACACACCGAAGCTCACAGTGTCATGAGCGCAGGTGTCCCTGTAGCCGTCTCAGGGACCTACTGCAGGCTCTGGGGGGGATCCCAGGATGGGCTTGGGGCCGCCCTTCTGCAGCCTGGCAGGTCCCTCCGCTTGGCACTCGGCAGCTAGAGACCGCTGTCTCTGACCCCTGGGTGTGCCGGTTCAAACGGGGATATTTGTACTCAGGGAACGGGCTTGTTACCGGGTTTTACACCTGCTGCGAGGCCCCGGGGCGGTTCGGCGGGGAGACGCGGGCGAGCCTGCTAGCAGCGTCTGGGGCCCGGAGGCGGACTGGACCTGGGTTGATTTGGAGGCGGACACGCATGTCCCGCGGCTGCTCCGTCCTCTGCGGTGCTCCCGGGGCTGCGGGGCAGGGTGAGGGGCTCCCCGCCGTGCCGGGGCAGAGGCGCGGGGCAGCCCCGGGGGGTGCCCGGAGCCGCCCGGAGTCTTGACAGCTGTCTGGGCCGGGCCAGGCCGCTCCGCAGCGCCGCCTCGTGCCCGGCTCCGCTCCAGGTCCAGCTGGCAGCCGCCACCGGGCGCGCACGGACGGAGGCGGCTCCGGTAGCCCCGCTCTTAACACTGCTCATTGGGGCAGGCAGGTTTCGCGAGGGAGCTGAAGAACCGGCGCGGGGGTTGCTCCCGGGTATCTGTGCACGACCCTTCCTGCCCTTCGCCTCCTGTTATCCCTATCGACTCATCAAAGCATCGCCGTGCTCACTGCAGGTCAAACCCTGGCTTGAGCACAGCCGGGGGCACCCGGCGGGGCCTCATGGCACATCTTGGCTCGCCGTCGGGTGGAGAGGCTTTGCCCACTCCTGCCCGGCCCCCGGAGAAAGGCCCGGGGCAGAAGGGGGCCGTGAGCCCCGGGTGCGGGCTCGGAAACAGCCAGGGCGCGGGGGCAGCGGCCCCGGCACGCCAGAGAAAGGCCAGCTCTGCCCCGGCAGCTTATGCCGGGCTAGCGACTCCCGCGACCGGGATGCCTCCCCGGAGCCCGGGGTTTGTGGTTGCCCCTCAGGGCTCAGTCACGCAGAAAGGCTGACTAAAGTCTGTGTCCCCCGCGAGAGCGGGACAATAGAGCCACCCTCCGGGTCACAGGTCACCTCCTCGCTGATTGAGATATTCGCCACTTCCCCCCACCCCCTCCGCTCCCCGGAGGCGCGGGGAGATTTCAAGGGGGCGGCCGGAGGGCGAGGATGCTCTCGATCGGATCGGGGTACCGAGGGTCCGGTTTCCTCCTCCGCCTGCTCCCGGGTCTGCACCACGCCTCGTACTAACGGCTTTGCAGGGTTTTTTTCCCCCCTTTCTCCGGGGTCACCCCGGTGCGTGGGCATCTCACGGGTCTGTGACCCCCCGCCGTCCCCGTCCTCTGGGTTTGCCTCGGCCGCGACCGGAGCCATTAATTCTGCACCAGCTCTAACTCGTCCTCGTGCTTTCCCCACTCGCTTCCGAGCCCGGCGCGTGTTTTCCACGGAGCTGAACGGCGATTTTCATTTTTTGGGAAATCTCCCCGTCACCACCAAACACTCGACAAACCTCGGCCCGTGGGCGAGGATGCCAGTGCCAACCGGGCTTCCCGGACTGCAGGACGGAGTCCGCTGGCACGTAACATTTCCTCGCCACTCAGGTCTTTCTGTTTGCCTCCGAGTGGCCTTTGATATTCCTCGCCCCCTCCCCTTGCCGAAGTTCAGACCTGTTTACTCCAGCCCGTATCTCTGAAGTTCAAATGTACATGTCATTCCCCTTCCGCTGAGTGACAGCTACAATGGAAATGTCTCGTTCGCTCCTGGTTTGCATTTAATTACACTGGAGATGCAATATGTTTATGGCAGGAGAAAAACTACTTGTCTTTACGCTTGTTAGAGATATTCATTTATCCACGATACAGCGCGGTTTAAAAGGTATTTAGGGCGTATGAAATATTCTCCTCGCCGCCCGGCTCGCAGGTTGGCCCCGGGGGATTTGATTTTTTTCTTGCTCTTTATCCGGGTTTATTTTGCTTTTTCCTCACACTCTCAGTGGAAGGGACGGGGAAACCAAGGGAGCCGCTGAACTTCGCTCCCAGACCCGTTGCCGAAACTTCACCTGCCCCCTCCCCGCTGCGAAATCTACCGTAACGAGTGGGCACTGACTGGGGACCATTTTTTCCCCCTGAGCTGTAGGGCCCAGACCTTGCGATCTTCCCCTTTGCAAGGCTCCCCGCGCCGTGCCGGGGCGCTCGGACGAGGCTGCGTTAAGTCCAGGGAGCCCCCGGGCCAGGGAGAGGGGCAGCACCGGGGGGCAGTTCGGGTCCGTCGCCGTGCGGGACAAGCAGGGGAGCCGGGCACCGGCGGGGCTCCGGGCGCGGAGGAGCCCGCACGTCTTTCCAGGGATTTTGCAATTTTGTGACTGTTAAATTCCCAAATAATCCCAAAGGGAAAAAAAAAAAAAAGTGGTAGAGGAGAATTTCAAGAATATCTGTTCTTGACATAAAGCGGGGGGGTCTTTCTCCGCCTTCGCGTTGGGAGCACGATGGGAGAAGGGGAGTCTGCGAGACTGCTTTTCCGGTTGCCGTTGTTTGCACGTTTGCAACTGAAATAGATTTTTAAAGGAGAGAAATGCGATGCTCCCCCCGCTCTGGAAAATAAATGCAGATTGGCCAGAAATAGCGCTAAATAAAATGGAATTTACTGAAGTGGTAAAATACGTACAAAACATGTTATTTTTTTTCTTTTTTAATTACGAAAGCACGGGGTGGGGAAAAATTCATAGGCCATACTAACAATGCCCTTTAAAAAAAAACGAACGCGTTCTATGCCATTTTTGGTCCCCGAACTTGCAAATTCCAGTCAGGAAGCGATCGGGTGTAAACAGTGCCTGAACACCCGTGCGGATATTGCTGGGCGCACACAGCCAGGCAAAGTTGGCAGAGTAGAAACGGGAAACATATAAAAAAGATTTATAGGTTAATTGATGTAGCCCGATCCGCAAGTACACTGCGGCATGGCAGGGCTACGGGCGCCGCTTGCTGCAAAGCCGCCAAACCCTCCCCGAAACGGCGAGGCTTCGTCCAAAGCTACGATCGCTTCTTTTTACCCCCCCTTCGCTCCCCGGGATGCTTTTCCCAAAGCCCCGGCTACCGCCGCCGCGCAGAGATTTTTCTAGACCAAAAAAACCCCATTTATTTATTTATTTATTTATTTTTACGAGCTTCTCCGGCCGTAGAGCCACACTAGTTCTATCTCCTCTGGCCGGAGGGTTTCTCAGGCCCCCTTCATGCCCCCTCGGCCGGGGCAGCGGCAGCGTTGGGCACCTGGGCGGGCAGCGTAGCGAGGCGCCCACTCGCTGCCGTCTCCCGCCGCCGCCGCTAACGGCCCGGCCCCGGCGCATCCCATTAAGGACAGACAATGCGCCCGGCTACACGTGAGGCCTCCTGCACAAGCAAGGGTCAGTCGCCCTCGGTCGCCCCAGGTCGGCGACTTCAGAGGCACTGCCCTCCCCGGCGCTCAGCTGACGGGCTAATTGAATTATGCCTCTTTTTTTTTTTTTTTTTTTTTTTTTTTTAGGGAGGGGGTTGTTGCGAATAAAACGCAACGCGTGCGGGAGGTAATTAATTACCCTGCCGCGGCCCTCCGGAGACAGGCAGGTAGAGCTGCCACGGAGCAACGTAGGTGGGGAGCGCGGCCCCGGGGCCCGCAGGTCGGTGCCCGGGTGTCCTCGGTCCAGCCCCGGCTCCCTCGCTCCCGGCCGCACCGCAGAGAGGATTACAATCCTGTTGGACCCCCCGTCCCGCACAAGAACCGCGGGGCGTAGCGCGGGCACGCAGAGAAAGCGTCCCCGACCCCCCTGGGTGGGTCCCCCGTGGGTCCCTCCCCAGCTCCCGCCTAGTGTTGTTCTGTTTGCGATCGTGCACTAACGGCAGCGAGGGACTCACCTTCTAACTTTGGAACTGCTCTTGGCGGCCGTGGCCTGGGAAATTTGAGTGTTTGACGGGCACCGGTGTTACCTCTCGGGGAGATTTTATATCGGTGGTGGCTTTTTTTTTCCTTTTTTTTTTTTTTTTTTCTTTTTTTCCCTCCCTGAAAAACCTAAAATAAAGAATGCGAAGTCTTTCTCGGGGCTGACTGGGGGGAACGATGTGAAAGGGCCGCGGTTATAAAGCGCTGCTTGAAGCGGGCTCTCAATGCGTCTCTGAACTTGATCAGATTTTACGTTTCCTGCAGAGAGCCGGCGGCGAGCCTGAGACCTGCCCAATAGCCAGACTTGGGGGCTCAGCAAATCTCAGGATATTAGAATTACAGCCATCTTTCTTTCTGCCTTTTATTTCCACTCTTGCTCCCCATAGTTCTTTGCAAATGCTTTCCAGAACAGAAAATGAGTGGATTTATAGCGCTGTCTGCAACTGATAATTATTCCAAGGCTGAATGTTGCCTTTGCAAAATAAAATTTAAAAGAAAAAAAAAAGGAAAAGAAAGAAATAGACGAAGAAAAAAAAAAGACAAACGAGTGTACGAAAAATACGGCGCAGGAGCCTCCGTGCCGAGCGCTGCTTAGCCCTGCTCTGCGGGCCAGCGGGGAGGGAGGGGACGGAGCCCCTCTGCCCGCAGAGCGGGGTGCGACCCCCCCGCCGCCTGGCGCTGCCCCCACCGCCCTCCCCGCGGGGAGCGAGAGAGGAAAGAGGCGGCTGAACTCGGGTCGGCGAAGTTCGCCCCGGTCCGAGCAAGCTGCGCAGGGCGGCGGGGTAGAAACGGGGTCTCCCCGCTCGACTCGGGAGGGTTCTGCCCTCCCGTTTAGTCAGTAAAAATAAAAATTAAATTAAAATTTAAAATTAATAGAAAATCCACCTCAAAGGCGCCGATTTGGGTTTTAACGGGTTTTTATTTTTGCAGCAGCGCGGCGGCTTTGCAGGGGCTTTACGCTTCCACCCGCCTCGCCCAGGGCGTCCTGAGCGGCGTGGGGGGGGTCACGGCTCAGCGGGACACGGCGGGGATTGTGATGGAAGCGGGGGCTCCGCGCACGGCCACGCAACGGGACACAGGGACACGCACCGTGCGTGCCCCTGCGGGTGCTGCGTGCCCCTCGGCTCGCTGGGGCCCCGGCAGCACCCAGCCCGGGAAACTCCCGGCCGCTCCCCCCGTCCCGTCCCGTGTGTGTCCCTGTCACCCCCCCACACACACACTTTTACCTGCGAGGCACCCGCGCCCAATCAGCGTCCCCGGCGGCGCGGGGCGCGTGCCAATCAAGCTCGTCGCCGCCAATGGGACGGCGGGCGGCGGGTCAGGTGACGCGGCGGCCGGCGGCTCCCCATTGGCGCGGCGCGGCCTGGCCCCGGAGTTGGTTTATGTGCGAGGCGCGGGCGGGCGCCCCGTCAGTGCCCCGACGGCGCCGAGCGGGAGCGCGGCCGCGCTGCGCCTCGCCCTGCTGCGCCGCCCTGCCCGGCCCGGCGCGGGGGGCGGGCGCCTCTGGGGGCGGGTGGCTTTTTTGGGGCTGGTTTTTTTTTGTTGTTTTTGTGTCGGACGGGGGGTGTTTGCCTCGTTGCCCGCCCGCGGCCAGGGGCCGCGCCTGCCCGCAGCGGGGGGGCGGGGGGTTGCGTTTTGTGGTGGTTTTGTACTTTTTTGGGGGCGGGCGGGAGGAGGGGTGGGAGCCAGGCTGCCGCCGCGCCGACGGCCCCGCGCCCATGACGATGCTGCTGGACGGAGGGCCGCAGTTCCCGGCGCTCGGAGTGGGCGGCTTCGCGGCACCCCGCCACCACGAGATGCCGGGCCGCGACGCCGCCGCCGCTGGCATGGGGCTGGGCCCCTTCGGGGACTCCTCGCACGCCGCCGCCGCCTTCAAGCTGAACGCGGCCCCGCACGACCTCGCCGCCGGGCAGAGCTCGGCGTTCACGCCGCAGGCACCGGGCTACGCCAGCGCCCTGGGCCACCACCACCATCACCACCACCACGCCGGCCAGGTGCCCTCCTACGGCGGGGCCGCCGCCTTCAACTCCACCCGCGACTTTCTCTTTCGCAACCGAGGCTCCGGGATTGCGGACGCCGCCTCCGGTACGGCGCAACACGGGCTTTTCGGCGGCTCGCCCGGCGGCTTGCACGGCCCCGGCGGCATCCCGGACACCCCGGGCTACCTGCTCTTCCCGGGGCTCCACGAGCAGAGCCCGACCCACACGTCCCCCAACGGGCATGTGGACAACGGGCAGATGCACCTGGGGCTGCGCGGGGACCTATTCGGGCGGCCGGATCCCTACCGGGCCGTCTCCAGCCCCCGCACGGACCCTTACGCCGGCGCCCAGTTCCACAACTACAACCACATGAACATGAATATGGGCATGAACGTGGCGGCCCATCACCACCACCATCACCACCACGGTCCCGGGGCTTTCTTTCGGTACATGCGCCAGCCCATCAAGCAAGAGTTGTCCTGCAAGTGGCTCGACGAGAGCCAGCTCAGCCGGCCCAAGAAAAGCTGCGACAGGACTTTCAGCACCATGCACGAACTGGTGACCCATGTCACCATGGAGCACGTCGGGGGTCCGGAGCAGAACAACCATATCTGCTACTGGGACGAGTGTCCGCGGGAAGGCAAGTCCTTCAAGGCGAAATACAAACTGGTGAACCACATTCGGGTGCACACGGGGGAGAAGCCCTTCCCCTGCCCCTTCCCGGGCTGCGGCAAGATCTTTGCCCGCTCCGAGAACCTCAAGATTCACAAGCGGACGCACACAGGTAAGACCCGCGGCCCCCCCACCCCGAGGCATAGGACTCCCGCGGGTCTCCGCGGGGCTGCGCGGGCGGGTGCGCGGCGCTGCCGCGGCTCTCGGCCCGCTGCGCGCCTCTGCGGAGCGAACCACTGAAATGCTAATGAAATCTCATTTTCGGTGATTTCCGCTCCTTTTTATTTTATTTTTAGGCCTGATTGGCAAGTCTCCTAATTAAATCAGCGATACTTTTGTCAAAGTATTTTTATTTGCAGCCCCGTCTTCCCTTCAGCTCCCCGCACGGGTGGAGGGAAGAGACAGGGAAGGCAGAAAGCAAACGTATTTTGGCTTGTATCCTTGAATATGTCTTGTAAAACTGTCTGATCCGTTGAATTTATTTCGGGTCTTCTCCCTCCCCAGGCTCGCCCCAGCCGCTGTCCCCGCTGGAGCACGGCGCGGGTCTGGCGGGAGACGAATTAAAAGTAACAAAGGCTGACCCGAATTTTTCCAACATGTAACAAACCCTGCTGTTCATCTTCCCCTTCTTCATTTTTTGTGATGCTTGTGCATCCCCAAGGTGGGGTGAACGGGGCAGACGCTGTCCTGGAAGGAAGCAGGTGGGGATGGAGAGAGGAAAGGCCCTCCTTCACCCTCTCTAAATTTCACAGGTGAGAAGCCCTTCAAGTGCGAGTTTGAGGGCTGCGACAGGCGCTTCGCCAACAGCAGTGACAGGAAGAAACACATGCACGTCCACACCTCGGACAAGCCCTACATCTGCAAGGTGTGCGACAAATCCTACACACACCCCAGCTCACTTAGGAAACACATGAAGGTAATCACCCCTGCGCCCCAGCCCTTTCCTTCCTGAGCAGGGATGCTCAGTCGCTGGTGTGCTCAGGGCTCGCTTCCCCAGGGCAGGGCAGAGCTGAGCAGTGCCTGCCACAGAGCTTCACGGTCCTGGCATGGCCCAAGCTGTCCCCGGTGTTTAAGCCGTGGCTGGAGCACAACCCGAGGAAATGGCGTAGTTTCTTTTTGTGCTCCCACTGGTGCAACCGCTGCCCGGTTCCCAGAGTGTTGGTCAGTGCTGGAAGGCTGTGCAAATGCAACCTGGCCTGTGGCTGCAGCCCCCCATGGCGGGATGCTGCAGCAAAGTGGCCAGGAGCCGAGACAGGCGTTTGCTACTGGTGCTCAGAGTGGCTGGGCAGAGGCCGAGCCGCTGGACTCCAGTGTCCCTGCTGCGTGGGGGTGCATCCCAACTCAGCTCAGCAGGGTGGCGAGGACCCCAGGCTCGCTCCCATCTCTGTCTCTTGGTTTTAGGTGCACGAATCCCAGGGATCAGACTCTTCCCCTGCAGCCAGTTCGGGGTACGAGTCCTCCACCCCCCCTGCGGTGGGCTCTGCTGGCAGTAAGGACTCCACTAAAACGCCGCCGGCCGCCCTTCAGAGTAACCCCGGCCACAACCCTGGACTGCCCCCCAATTTTAATGAGTGGTATGTGTAAAGGCAGCTGGTGCCCGGCCAGAGACTGGACCAAATGTGTTGGGAATGAGGAAAAAAAAAAAAAAGGACAAACCAAGCCAACTGCAGCTTGCTCCCACGGAAATGGAGTTTTCACACCAACAACCGCATAGGGCTACACCTAGTTAACTGCCAGGATCTGGAGTGGGGGGTCTTTTATTATTATATTATAATTATTACTATTTTTTGCAAGCCCAGACGCTGGACTAGCCATGTCCTTTTCTCAGGATTGGATTTCTTTTTTTTTTTGTCGTTGTTGTTGTCATTTTTTTTGCAGTTGCAGTTGTTTCTTTGATATTTTTTTTTCCTCCCTGCCCGAGTCCCTCTTCCTCCGACTCCCGACTTTTTTTAATTATTTTTAATTTGTTCTGGTTTTCCTTCTTTCGGTGGGATGTTGACATGAGGATGAAAATTCTCCTTCGCCTTAGCGGTGATTGTTTAAACTTACAGTCTTAAACCGTGCCAAAGTCCTGTTATGTCTTGAACTTTCCTCTCTAGCTCTCCTGCTGCTTCTTTCTCTGCTCTTCTCCTCTTTCTCCTTCTCTCTCTCCAAGCATTACACTTGTGAATGTATTCTCGTCTGATGGGGTCGGTCAGTATTTTTCAGGATGAGGATGTGGTGTTTATTCTACCCAGATTGTGACGTTTAGTATAACAGTTGCCTTTTTGTAATAACTTTTTTTGTAAATACATATCCATGATGCCATATTTATCGTTCGTAATTTAATTATTGATACGAAGTGCCGGGAATTGAACAATATTTATGGGGGAGAAAAAATTGTTTTCTAACAAAAAAAAAATACAAACAACAAAAAAAATCCAACTCTGTACAGCTTTTGGTTATAACTGCTTTAGCATTAAAAGTTTATTGTTTTGGAAAGAGCCGGGTCTGACCTCCTCCGGGGGACGGGGGCAGCCGCGGGTGCCGCCGCGAGTGCTGCCGCGGGCCCCGGTTCGGCGCTGCCGCCGCGGCCGGGCCGTTGTTTTCGGGCTGGCGATGCCGGGTAAAGCCTCCTCCTCGCCGCTGCTTTTTCTCCTGTCCCTTTGTCCCCGCCCTCCGCCGCCCAACGGTTTCGCTTGCCCGCCACGTTCTCGAGCGCACGGAGCCCGGGGAGCGGCGCGGCCGAGGGAGAAGAGCGCCGAAGGCAGCGGGGCCGCCTCGACGGGGGATCCCCGACGGTGAGTCCCGCGCCGGCGCAGCGCCCGCCGCGCCCTGCATACATCGCGGGTGCGGGGGCCGCGCAAGCCTTGCAGGACCGGCGCCACCGGCACCCTGCTTGCCGGGGGGACCCCGGGGTGATTCCGCGGTGTGCCGGATTTTCTCCGTTATCATTTTTTGTTTTTTTCTCTTTCTTCTGACTAGGATGCGGAAAAGCCTCCCTGTCCTCAGGAAAGTAAACGGGTTGAGCAGAGACATCTCAGCCGAGAAACTTCTCCTCCGGCGCCAGCCAGGAGCCTCCGGGAGCCAGAGGAAACCCCCTCCTCGGCAAACCTCCGTGGCTGTGACAGCCGGGAGATGCCGGTGGTCCCGGTGGGCCGACCGGGGCTCCGGCGGGGATGCAGGCGGCCTCCGGTCCCGGCAGAGCACGGCCGGTACTCCCTCCAGCGTGGCCAGCCCGGGCGTACGGCTCCTCGGCCTCATCCCCTCCCAGAGCGCAGGGACTTTACCGCGGTTTAAACTCAGCTCTGGGGGGAGGCAGGGACCTGCACCACGGGCTCTGCACCTCCACTTACCGAGAGAGACCCTAGACGGACCCGTCTTGAACTTGACGTGGGTCACTGCGGGAGGATGGGGTAGGCTGTCCCTTCCAACTTGCCGCAGGGTCTGCTTGGGCAAGCAGCCCTCGAAACCTTGTATGCTTTAAAAATTACTTTAAAGAACTCAACCCTGTTACCCTCTTCTCCCTCAAAAAAAAAGAAAAAAAAGAAAAAGGTTATCGGGCAGGAAAAGATGGGTGGAAGATGGATCGTGGCCTCTGGAGCTGTGTGTGGAAAAAAAATACCCTGAGCCCAGTGCAGGCAGGTTTCCCGCTCCTCCCTGCCCAGTCCGGCCCCTTAAAATTAACTTTGAGGTACCCCCATAAGATATGGATCTCTGCTTCTTTTATGCTGTGAAGTCTTTTCTCACTGTGCACAGAGCCGAGCCCGGGGGCTGGACGCGGAGCGCTGCTGGCCCGGGCCTTTCATGGGGGACGAGAGGGGCCGCCCCGCACTGCAGCGGGTGAGGAGCAGCAGAGCCGCCAGGGGCCGTCAGGTTTTCCTTGGACACCCACCCGGGTCATATCTGTGTCACTCTGGACCGCGCTGGGCTTGGAAACATGCCGGTAGGCTCGGTTTCGTTACTGCTTTGCTTGGAACTGGGGAGGAGCGGGGTGCACAGGGCACCGCGGGTGTGCAGGGATGCGTGGTGGAGCGCCCCGGAACGGGTGCTGCGGGGATGTACTGCTGCTGTCGGTTCCCAAAACACCGTCCCAAAGTGGGGGGGCTCTGCTGTGGACGGGGTTGTCCAGCTTGGGGAGCCCCGCCTGAGTGCGGCTGGGAGGATGCAGCAGCTCTGGGCCCTGGAGGAATAGCACCCCCAGGGACTGGGTGCGGGGGCCCTTCCCAGCCCTGAAGCGGCTCTGGCTCGTTCCCGAGGCCTTCAGGCCCTGCAGGTGTACCAGCCATCCATCTGCCCCTACAGTCTCTTCCTTGAGCTTACAGTGTGGCCCCAGATATGTTTATACCAAGGACTTGAAAACAGCATCCTGGATCATTTGACTTTCCCTGTGTAGCCAGCTGGTTCCCTACCCAAAGGCCTCCCCATCCAGCCAGGGCTAGCACCCAGCGTAGGGAAGGGGGGAGCAAACTCTTGTCTGCACCCCACTGAGGTGCTACTCTGCAGTCCCTTCCCCACCCTGAAACGGGACATGCATGGGGCAGGGGCAAGTCGGGGGGTGTGTGTATGGTTTGGGATGGATGATGTACGCAAAAAGGGCTGGGGACCTGTTTGCTGTGAAATGCTTGCTAAGCACAGGGGTCAGCACCACCACTGTGAGGTGGGGCAGGAGGGCTGTGTCCCCCCAAACAGGGCACGCGGTGCTGGTGGGTGCTGCCGTCAATGCTGTGCCTCTGTCCCACCGGCTGCTGCTGACCCCAAACCTCAGAAGCAAAGGCCATGGAGGAGCTATCTCACCCTGCTGCTGAGTCCTCAGGTCTCATGGACAAATAAGAAGGGGTTTTCGGTAAAAAGAAGCAGAAAGGCTCTGTTCCTTGTTCTCGTCCATTGCAGGGAGATGCGGAGGTTCCTCGAGCAGGAAAGATTGTGCCTTTTTCCCAGATTTCTGAGGCTGGTTTTGTGAGTTGGGGTGAGACAGGTTATGATTTTCAATGCCTGTCAGGGCAGGGACTCGTGGGCATTCCCTGTGCTCACAGCTTGGATGAAAGCACGACAGAGCCATCCAAGGCGGGACAGTGCTGGCAGAGCAGGTGCCATGTTAGCTCAGCTTTTAGTATGTCATTAATAATGGATATTGTGTCGCACCCCAGAAGAGTCCCAGGACTGTTTACAAAAAGGGGCCGTATTCTGACATCCTCTCCCAGACTGGTAGCTCCCTTGAAGTGGCTGTGCTTGCTTGTATGAGCAGGATTAGGTGGATTTGTCCCCAAATAAACAGAACTTGGGATGGTTTTCTGAAAGGGGTAATGTTGATTCATTGTGCTAAGCAGAGACAGGCGATGAGCTGAAGCCATTCCTTCTCTACCATGCTTTATGAGCCATGAATATCTCGATGCCTTTGGTGTCATTGTTTTTGCATATCTGTCTCTGTGTCTGGTGTAATCCTATCAAAATAATATATTTTTTTCCAAGCTTTGTGCATGCCATTAGCAGCTGGGGGTTGCACACAGTGTGAAAGCAGAGTCCTGAAGGCATTTGATCAGGTTCTGTTCAAGTGTCTTGGTGCTACGGCTCCAGGAATTAAGTTCCTATAGTAACTCTGTAAAGCTCCAAAGCAGTGGATAGGGTGTAGTATCGTGTTTACCTTATTTTTTTTTTTAATATAGTGTTCCCACATTAAGAGCACCACACACTAACACCATCTCTTTTAGCTGAGCCGAGCCTAAGTTTCATGACTGTTTGATAAACCATTCCTGTTATTTATGCTGTTAATATGATCAAACTACATAGAAAATACCGCTGCAGAGGTGCACTCTTGTTTTAGAGAGGCAAAACTAGAGAAAGCTTTAAATTCTTTGCAGAAATCTGATTTTATTGTAGAGCATGCAGAAGGAAATTATTTGTATTGTACTGATTAACCTGCACATCCATTTGGTTAACCTTGCTATGCCATTTGCATGGGTTAAAAATACGATCTATGTCTTGCAAGTGCCTACTCACCTGGACATAACTGCAGGCAGTAAAAATGCTTGTGTAAGAGCTTCCATTGGTGAGAGAGAATGGCAAAGCAGACTTGATAGGAAACGGTTTAGGATGGCTTTACAGACATCTGCTCTGTACTAGCCTTGGAAAAACCCTCTGCAGAAACCAGAGGAGGCAGTTGTCTGAGTCATAGATATATTTTAATATTAAGATGCTAATTTTTATTCTCAGTAAAGAAGGTTGTGTGCTGTGTAGGTTTTATTCTAGCTAACACATTGGTAATGTTTCTCCATTTAATCTGTTTGTGTGAAAAGAAACTTCAATAAAAAGGGCTGGGGGAAAAAAAAAGAAAAGGTTTTTGTTTTGGCAACTTGTTCAATAGTGGCAGCTTTGAAATTGCCAGAGCTCGACTTTGAAATGGTTGAATGCGTGATATGTGAAGTTCCTTCCGAGGGAGACCCAGCCCTCGGGCTGCGGATTCATTCCTGTGCTGGGTACGGTCCCCTGTCCTGGGACAGCCGGGAAACTCAGGGAGGGGAAAAGTCACCGGCGGTGCTGCCGGCTGGGAAGCGGCCGGGGAAGCTGGGAGAGGCTTAATGGCCGAGCAGTGTAAAGGATATGTGCAGAATAGGGCTATTCCTGTGGTTTTGTCCTTTTTCAGAGTGTTGCATAATCCCGGTTTGGGGCTCTGGTAGTCCCAGAGATAGAAAATGGCTCGTAGACTGAATCTTTTTGGGGACTTGTCACGGCGGAACAAGGGGCCGGGTAGAGATCCCGAAGCTTTCAGAGGGGCTGTACCCTATCTGGCTTCCAGCATCTCAGATGTTCGGGCAGAAACTGATCTGTGGGCAGGAAAAAGTGGAATATGGGTAAGGTTTGATATGGAAGGGGGGTGGGTAAAGAACCCAGTATTTTGCTGTGCAGGGGGCTGTGCCCAGCCAAGTGCAGGGCGGAGTGGGGGTCTGGAGCAGAAACGAGTTGCTGTGTTTTATTCCCAGGCTGGGACGTGGCCTTTAGCTGGCAGGGTCACAGCAGGGTAGGAAACGTCAGGATTTTGGTTGCTCCTAGCCGTGGGCTTGCTGCATTTGTGTGCCACAAAGAATAAGCACTTTGGAAAACAAGGCTACAGCCAGAAAGGCTGGAGAGGCAGTGAATACAGTGTTTGCTTTAAATGAAATTACCTACTTATTTATTTCTTCTTTAAATTTCTCCTCACTTTCACTAAGATATTATTCCAGTGCAATGATTTTTTTTAAGTGTTTTTGCCACTTTCTGTAGTTTGCATAGCATACTTCTTTTACTGCAAGAAGATGATGCTGTTCTCTCTGTTAGCTTTTTTCCTCTTTCTTTTTTCCTGTGTTAGTAGAATGCAGTTGAATTTAGGGTTTCCATCACTTCACCGTGTTCTTACTGCAAATAAACATTTCTTTTGTTTGCCGTTAGCACCCTGATAAATCCATGGACTTGAGCTTCTCAGTAATTATTCATAACCTTAAGTAAAAAGCAAAACTTGTGTTGGGATTGGTGAGAGAAACTCAGTCTTAACTATAGGAAAAATTTGAATTTGGATTCAAATACTGTCTTTAAGAGAAAAAGTTCCTGTGATGCACGCAGGGTTTGCAAGGACCGCGCTCTGATCGCTCACTGGCCGAAGGGCTCCTGGTGCTGGGAGAGTCAGATGTTCCCCAGAAAACTCGTTGTCCTGTAAGATTTATTTTCACTAGAAAGAAGATGCCACAGGAACTTCCTGAAACTATAAATCACAAATATTTAAAAATAATGTGCTGGGCACCCCTGAAACGGACTTGCTTAATTTGACAAGATTCAGAAAGAAAAACAAAGTGGAAATATTTGTATTCTTTTTTTCATTTTTCTCCTATGAACCTCACTGGCCAGATTTTGTAATTTTATTTTTTTCTCTCTCTCTTTTTTTTTTTTCTTTTTTTTTTTTTTTAAGGCCAAAGGAGCGTATCCTTGTGTATTAAAGTGGAGATCAAATTTTCATGCAATTGCCTGATTCTGGAGCTTGACTTATATTTTTTAAAATGAGGCTATTGATAATATTGTAAGAACTGGCAACACTGCAGCAGTAAAATATATATTTAATTTTTAATCTTGGCCTGCAGAAGTATTTTAAATTAATGCAGTAAGTAGAGGGATTCACTTTAATGACTTTGCACCACTATTTTAGTTTTTCAAATGAGATACCAATGTGGCATTGCGATCTGCTCCTTTCTGTTTCCTTCTCGTTCTTTGCTGCTGCAGATGGCGAAGGCAGGAAAGGGACCAAAGGAGCTGAAACTGCGCCTTGAAGATACTCCCTGTACCTTTGGGAGGACACTGGGCCGAGATTAAAATAAAATAATTTTGTTGGTGCCCATTTAATGTTGCTGAGGACTTGATTTCAGAAGAGTTCCTTTTCAAAAATCTCAGGTTGGAGGTGTTTAAAAAACATAAAAAGAAAATTAAAACAAAACCAAACCTGTGTAGCCATTAGTTCCTTTTTTTTTTTTTTTTTGAAATTACAAATTTACACAGGGCATTTTAAACATTATGATTTGATGAAGGACTTACTGGGCCCATGGAATCCTGTGAGTGATTTCAGCGAGACCTGCGCTGGGTCCCGAGCTGTAGGGCTGAGCTCTGCAAGCCTGGCCTTGCGGGCAGGCTTTAATATGCCAGAACAGACCGCATAAGCTGTATCGTGGTGTCTGTAATCAGAGGACATCTGGGCCTGCTAAATCTAATACTCCCAATTGCAGGCTGTGGCCACTTAATCAGCTTTTTAGAAATTTATAACACAAACTTGAGCAGTATTAAAGCAAAATTATTTGTTGTAATTTAATTTTCATCCAAGCTGGGGGAAAAAGTGTTCTAGAGAGAACAATAATTTAGATCAGCACCTGAGTTTTATCACACTTATATTTCTAGATTTCATTGTTTTACTGTAGATTAAGAAATAGTTTCCTTTCAGATTGACAATAAATTGCCATGAAAGAATTAAACCAGCATAAATGCCCCCTACAAAGTTCAAAATCACATATGCATCAGTGAAACATTAATGTCCTGAAAATATGTTTTCTTCTTCTCACTAATTTTCTGTTCTTAATCTCGGACAGTCTTTTATATAAAATCTAGTTGGCAGTGCCGCAGCACGAGTAAATCGCGGCCGGCAGAGAAGCTGACGCAAGGAAGGGGCATTGGAGAAATACTGCATTTCATAAACACGATCACTATAGCATTAGGAGAGCAAATGTGTGGTTTTATGAACATAGTTATAAATATTTAAACATGCAAAATGAAAATGTTACTAAATATCTGGTTTTCATTATCTTTGGATGAACATTTTCATTCTTGGAAGTATTACCAGCTGTCTGCAGAAAATGATCACCACCCCTTCCCCAGAATGAATGATGTGTAATGCGAAAACGTGTTAAAATGCACAGTTGTTTGTAATATCTTCTACCAAAGTGGAAGGCATTCTACCAAATTTGGTATTCTACTGAATCGCAAAGTATTCTTGCCTAACAAACAGGGAACCATCCTGCTTCTGTCAGCAACTTGCTTGCTAGATGTTATGAAAAATATAAGGATGGTTTGGAAAGTATAAGATGTCACTCAGCGTGCTGGAAGTCATGTCCTGCCATCCTTTCTCCAGCAAAATTCCTACAGAAGTCAACGAAAGATGTGGCTGCTGATTTTATCATTATTAACGTATTATTTTGAAGTGTCAACAAGTGTTGAAGCGTTCTGTGCGCCGCCGCAGAAGGCCTGGGAGGCTGCAGGAGGAAGTTTGGGGTGGGAAGCCTGGGGTCTGCCCCTTGGCCGGGCTCTTGTGGTGGGTGTGAGGCTGCGCCTTTAAAATAGGATGGTAGTGGGCAGCGGTGGATACGGGTTGTGCAATTTAGCTTACGTGAGCGGAGGCCACGCTGTGCATCCCTGTCCATAATAAGGCAGGTGTCTGATTCTGCAGATCCCGTGTAGTCAGCTGTCTCTCTTGCCTTCGCTTCTCCCCCATCGGTGCATCCCCACAATGCTCTGTCTGCACCGCGTGTGTCACGAAAGAAGATGCCAAATTATTTTATTTTTATTATTATTTTTTTAATGCACCAGGAAACCCATTTTATATTAGTCACATATTTAATCTTGACTGTCACGAGTTTCTGCCACGCTTGGTAGAGGCACCGTGTGCTGGCACATAGGCACGCACGCGCCTGCTGTTTACTATTCCTCCTGCAGTTGCTCCCACCAATAAATCTGTGCCTGCTGTAGCCAGGATGGAAATCTTTTAAGACAAAGGACTTGAATGGGCAGTTTTTTTTATTGCTGTGATAGAGTAGAAGGCCCCAAGCTGGGGGCTAGTGCATGCATGAATGCTGTCCCCCTCGCTTGGTACAGTCTCCTACTAGCGCTGTACCAGCACCAGAGACTGTAAAAGGGAAAGGGCCCCAAGGCTGGTATTTCCTCATTTTGATTCTCGCTCCTGTGACTGCAGCAAATCCCAAAGAAATGGTGGCAGAGAAGTAAACTTTGAGAAGAGTGTGGAAGGACAGGCTGTCGAGTAAAGCAGGGGATGCCTGGGAAGGCAGCACAAAAACATGGGAATGAGGAAAGGAGGAACAAAAGAGATGTGGGTTGGCGAAGGAGGAATAGGGGAGTGAAAGGAGGCCAGGCTGGTGCAGCAGCGAGGAGCTGCTCCTTGTTGCTGTGTGTCAATACACCCAGCTGAGCCTTTTGCATTTGCAGGCTGTTCAGGCAGAGCCCCACAAAAGTGTGTGAGTCTCTGGAGACGTGCATGGGATTTGCCCTGTGGGAAGCAGCGCGTGGTGCTCAGGGTGAGGTACTCTCCATGCTACACAAGTTTTGGCTCCCATGATAAAGCTGTGCATGGTTATCAGCTGGGTGTGGTGTTTGGGCATTGCTGGTTTGGGCACTGGTCCCCTGCCGGGTCTGTGGGATGTGGCCACTGGTAATCCAGACCTAAGCTACGAGGGGGAAGGAGCAGGCTGACTTCTTGTAGTCAGCTTTGTGCCCACCGGGCTTGGGACCAGAGGGACCCTCAGGAAGCTGTTGTTGCCCTCCTGCTCCCCCACGCTCCCCTCCGTTCTCGGAGGCCACAGCTTGGGTTAGTTTCTCAGCAGCAGGCGAGATGGTGCTGCTCTCTATCCGCTTACGTCAATGGAGACCTTTCCCCGGACTCCAGTCTGGGTTGGATCAAGCCTTGCATGATTGTGGCCCTTGTGCATTTCAAAACTGTGTTAATCTATATCTGGATCCCAATGGGGGCACTCGGGATGAGCTGAGCTCAAACAATCCTTGGCAGGAGGGAGAGACTGGAGTTGGCAGGGATTTTTGTCCCATTATTGGTTACTTGGAGGAAGGAATGTACGCACCATTTTAACATATGACAACTTGAGGTCTGTCATCTTCAGCGTATTAGAAAAGCCTCATTTTTAACAAATCCCAGAGCATTTACTAGGCTTCGTGCTGCAGCTGGATGGGGGCTGCACGCTGGTCATGGGCTGGGGCGTGGGGCCTTCTCTCTGTCTCATTAGACACTGAGAAACTTCCCCTGCCAATGGGACCCCCAGGCTGCTCATCTCCCACCCCACTCTGCCTCTGTCAGCAGGGGAGGTGGAAATCTCAGGGCAGAGAAAAGCTGTAGCAGCGCAGCCTGTAGAGCAAACCGCTTGGAAAGCCTCTCCTGCCTAGTTAAATCTGCCTGTGTGTTCCCAGCAAGTTTAGCCAGGGGCTTATTTACCAAGCTCAGAGGAGAATTGCCTCTCTGCAGTAAAACCTTCAAAATATGTCCCAAAGACCCTGAGAGATTTTACACTCTCTTGGTCAGTTTGCTGTTTCCTCGAGTGAAAGAATCCAGCTGGGTGCTTCTGTTGAAAATTGGCTTGTATAAAGTTACCCTTGCTGGTTTCTCACTCTGGGTTTCTAAAGTATGAAAATTCAACCTTGTAAAGACTTTTCAACCAGCTTATTTAGGCTTATTGTACCAAGGCGAAGAAATTCTGCACAGGTAACCGAGAAATGGTTAGGAAGGATGGAAGAAAGTTGTTTGTTTTTTTCCCCTTTGATTTGTTTTTGTTTTGGAGGGATGAAGAGTTCTGAAAATATTTTTACCAAGCATTATTTGTATTTCTACCTGAGTACTTAGCAAACTGTTCCCTTCAACAACATCCCCTTAAAGAGAAAGCTGAAATAATCAGCACAAGGAATAGGTGTCAGCCTTAGACGACTGTGTTTCTGGGTAATCTAATGCCATTTTAATACTGTGCTTTTTAAGCAGCGCAGAGAACAGTTTGATGGACAAGGCACTGATGCTCATGAGCCTGAGTTTAGTTGTTGGGGGTATGTCAGAAATTATTTTTCACAGACAACTGTAGTTGGAGTGTCAGCTCCCATTATGTACATTAGGGCTTGTGTGGTTCAGTGCTAGCACACCATATTTTGTAGCCTTTGGTTTGCTTCTGTGGTGACAAAAACAGCAGGTCTTTGGTTAACTTCTGACCATTGACATATTAAATGAAGATGCGCATTTGAGCAACATCAGTGATTTCAATTGACTCATCAATTGCTGTTGCGTAGCTGTCCTCATGTTTCACTTTGGTAACAAGCTGATCTGCCACATCTGATGCCAGCAATTCAGTCCTTCAAACAAATGACATGTTTGATAAAGAAATCTTTTTAAATTCATTATGCACTTTGGCTTTTGTCTTTCCTTTTAATACAGCATCTGTTGCAGACGGGATACATTCCTTGATCGTTTCTGAGTCTGCAATTATTTTTATGCCTGCCCAGTGTCCCGGAGATGTGAAACGAAGCTGCCATGCTATGCTGCTGAGCCCTGAAACTCTACACAGACATTCAATTTAATCTCTTGGAACAGACTGCATTAAAGTAGTTTCATCAGTGCACACTTGTGATAAAAAGACGACATGAAGAAAGACAGTGAACTAAAAGGCCCTGCTTTTTTGTGTGGAAACAATAGGATATCTATGCCTTCATTTGTTTCATGGATTCCTTGCACAGCCATTTAAATTCAGCAGAAGGCTCCAAATGTCTAAACTTTATCCTGAGCACTTTTTCAGTGCTGGAAAGGAATACAGTTACGTGTCCCAGGGGTAGTTTTATAGAAAATGCTATGTGCAATGTTAATGAGTTGGGATGGGTTTATACGTTTTTCCATACAGAGCCAGTACAGAAACAAATACGGGACTCAAGAAGAAACAGTCTGCAAGTATCCACTGATGTGTGTCACGGGGTGAACCTGTACTTTGTAGCCCCTCCAAAGACTGGCAGAAGGATCGCAGGGGCTTTAACCCGAAGTGCTCCCATGTGCCTCCCTCGCTTTGTGCTGGGGCTCTGTGAATAGCTGGCGCTGGAAGAAATGACAAACTTCTTTGGTGCCACAGGAGATTGCATCAGCGTTACTGATCCTCACTCGGCTCGTTACTGAAAATGCATCAAGCGGCTATATGGGTCAGACTGTTAAATTTGTAGACACGGAGTGTCAGGAAGCCTTTTTGTCAACTTGGTACCGTTTAGTGTATGTGTCCTCAAGTTCAAAGCAATCCTGGCCTCAGACTTGTGATATTTTCTGCCCTTTCCCCTTTCTGTTGACTCAGACCTCTTCCCTTTGAGGTCAACATCAAAATAAAGATGTATGTTTCCTCAGCCTGACCATGGCTCTGACTCTTTAGATCAGCAATCCTATAGTCCATATGTCTTCCCATCTGTCAACTGGTATTTGAAGCCAGCTTGCTCCTCTATTCTTTCAGACAAGTGTGAGAATCAGGAGTTTCTTTAATGACGGTTTCAGGCCTTAAAGCGTTTGCTAAGATACTACCTATTAAGATCCCTTGATGGCACCTTGAATAGAGATCAAAAGCAGCTGAGTTCACTCCACAAATCTAATTCCATCAGTCAGTTTAGGGCATTGAGGGAGGGGTGGGGAGGGCTCGAGAGGGCACAGTGCTCCCGCAGTTAGGAGACAGGCCTTGGAAGTCTGAGCCCCGACTTCGGGGAGTGATAGGAACAGCAAACACGAGTGCTGCTAAATCCTTTCTGTGGTGGCTGCACTCAAACTGCCAGGACTCCTTGTGTTTGAAAAGCAGATATGTACAACGTGGGCTGGTGGCTTTGCTTGCACTGTGACATGGTTACAGCCCTTAGGTTCTGAACTGTGCCTGGTTCAAACGAGAACTTTTTGGTGCCACATTAGTACCTGTGTCTCTGCTCCTTTGGCTGGGAGATTATTCAAAATCTTTTTGCAATGCAAGATTGTAAACAAAAATCTTAGAGTACAAAGTATTCTCCTAGTTAATAATTATTATCAGGCAATAATTTGTATTTTGTACTTTGGAGAGATGCTAATAATGGGAATCTGTGTCCTGCTTCACCACTGGGACTGCATGAAAGGCTGTGTGGAGAAACGCTGCCTGCACGGCATTATCACAGCAAAGCGGCCACTCTTTCTGAGGGCACAGTTTGCCTTTCAAACATTCCCATTTTTAGTGCCTGTCAGGAGATGCTGCAAAGCCCTTGGAATATTTGGGGAAGTGTTTGTTCTGGTGGTGCATTTCCCCAAGTGACACAGAAGAATTAGTAGGAAGTTGAGGCCATTAATTCAAGCCCAAAGCCTGAAATTCAAGGCCTGTTGACTTTCTGTGTGCTGAAAGGTGGCTGTGGGAGCTGGAAAGGGCAGGGTGCCCGATATGGGAAGGGTGGTGGAGGGCATTCCCCAGGGAGCCTCGACAGCCAGGGCTAACAAACGTCACTTTTTATGGGACCCAAATGTCTGAGAAGAGCTGAAAAGCCCCAGGACGTGGCTGCGTGCCGGGGGATGGTGTCACACTACTGACTGCCTAGTAAAACTTGACTCGGTGGAGTCAAGGACACCAAATGGCCTCAGATTTGCGTTGAAACTTGTTAAAATGTGAGCATGAGCCTGAAGTCCAGATGCAGGCTTTCTTTGGCTTCAGTGTTTTCAACTTCAGTCATCGTGTCACAGAGCTGGAGCCTCACTGCTTTTGAATCAGGTGGTTAGTCAAAATTTGGGACATGCATATTGTCGGCTTGCAAGAGGGGAAACACGAATTACTTTGGTGCAATTCTATGTCTTCACCAAGAAGGTGCACCAGCCCCTGGACACTGCAGTAAGCAAAACATCAAGAATCAGTTATTGTTCCCACTTCAAGCCTCTTTCAGCCAGCCCTCTCCCAAAAGCAATCTCTGTCTGACATTGTCATTGAGCTTATTTAAACCAGTTTGGCTTTCTGTTCCTTTTCTGTGCCTATACTTCTGATCATACACTGTTTTTCTTTTGCAGCCTCCACTCAGTCTTTTCTGTCCTTCTTTTACACGACGATATTCAGCCAAGTTTGTCTTCATCACAGTCATTTTTAGTGTGAATCCATATCTGCCTTTTTAGGGGGTGGTGGTGATGGTGACGTATACTTGTGGTTGCAGCAGAAGCTGCTATTGAGTTGGACAAAATAGGATGAATGCGGTATAAAAGCCTTCAGAGAGCTGTGAAATCTCCATCTTCTCTTCCTTGTTCTCCTGGGAACACTTGCACAAAGAGTATTTTTAATGTGAAGCAAAAAGGATTCTGACGAATACTCATTAACATTTTGTTTCTGCAAAGATACATACATTATTATCACAAGGCTGCAAGAGACGTATTCAGTAAAGCTCTTAGATGTATTCTTAGTTTTATGTATATGCTTAAATCCTCCTGATGCCCCCTGCTTTGCTGAATAGAGGTATTAACCAAGACAAACCCAGGTATTTGATGGAGCTTATCTGCACTGCTCAGGTATGATGCGGTGTGCTGTGATACAGGTTTCCAAACTCACTGCGTAACAGTGCTCTGTGAACAGTGAATCCCCCTACATAGTGATAGCAATTGGATGGTTGAAATACACACCCAGAAAACATTTGTATCCTGATTCTGAAGAGCAAACCGTAAGAGCAGGATTCAACCAGAAAGGCTGCAAAGGGCAACACCATCAGAGCCATCGGATATATTCTGTGGCTTGTTTTCATCATGTGACTTTCTAGCATGAGCCTAGCTGGGAATCAGCAGGTGAAGGTAATCTCTTCCCCATAGCCGCATAGGAAGCTCAGGTCCTGTGAATGCAGATCTCATATGGACTGCAGTCTCCATTAGGTACTGGCTCAGTCCCTCGGGGCACGTGGAGAAAGGCCCATGTCCTGTGTTTTACTCTGAGCTGGTTAAACTAGGACAGCCTTGGTCAGGAAGAGTTAATGTAGCACGGTGCTGAGTCTCAGCTGGTAATCTTGTCTGAGGGGCAGCTTCTGTCTGTGCCTCTTCCTGCAAACATACTGCTAATATGTTCGTCTGCTGCTCTAAGTGGCCTGTGGAGGGTGGAGTGCTGAGCTTGCTTGGCTGTGTCATTAGATACAGCCCTAGATTTGTTTAGAAGTAAAAATTTCCTATTTGGTCAAAAGAGGAACATGTTTTGGGGGACGTATTATGCAGCAGAGGTAAGCAGAAGCGTTTTCAGGTTTTGCTGGAGATCTCAAATCTTGTCACAGGCGGAACCATACACTTATTTTTCATTAGGTCCTCATTCTTCTAATGATTGTAATCCACTTTCTGTACTGCTCTTTCCGTACAAAACTTTGGGTTCCTTTTAGCAGCTTTTTGGGTGGAATAATGAAGTCTACCTGTTGGAAATAAAGGATGCATGGCCTGAGCTATTTATTTTGGGACTACTCAGAAATGTTCTGAAGGTGACTGTGTTTTGTATGGCTGAGTGTCATTTTGAGTTACTTGAAGCAAACTGAAGCTTTGACACAATGTCACCAGGAACTGCAGTTTCTATCACTGTGTGATGGCTGGATTGCTAGAAGTTTATTAATGTGGTACCTCTAAATACTTCTGGAGCCTCAGAGTGTGATCCAGTGTGGACTCAGAAGCCCAAGTGTCACTCCTGGGAAAGGGAAGCTCCAGGTTCTGGTCCTTCATTGCAGGATTTTTTGTTTTACACACAAAGAGAGTTGAGAAAGAGACCTGACTCAAGGACATCCATGACTACAATGTCTAGGTGCTACAACCAAACAAGCTCATCAAGATGGTGATTTGACAGTGGACTGGTTCTGTACCCCAGGGCAGGAGGACAACAGAGTCGGGTTCCCACTGCTTGAATACAAATATTAATTCAAGCTGGCCTCTTGTCCCTGGAGGGTAGGGTGAGTAACTTCAGAATATGACAACTACTTAGGAATTGTCACTAAAAATCAGTCACCCAAAAGCGCTGCTCTCCTTAGACAAATGGGCCAAAAGCATCCTGGTTACACTTCTGGAGATCCAGGGGAGTTACACCACTGTTTTTACATCATCATTCATTTTGGCCATATTGAAACAACAGGTTACTCAGTATGTGTATATAGTTGGGGGTATTTTTTTTTTTAATTAATGGACTGGGTAATTTGTTCTAACAATAGGCCATACTGTGACTTTGATTTTCCCTTAGCAGAAAACACATTTGCATTCGTCTGTTAGCGTGATAGAGCTCAGTATTTCTAAGAAAGCTGCATTTGACCTTTGGTGAAGACTATAGATGGTGGCACCTGTTACCAGTGAGGCAAATGAAGATGGTGTATCACTTCTATTTATATAACATTGTACACATACTGCTTCTTGCATTAGCACATCCTCGATGTACACAGAGCTAGTCTAAAAAGTATGAAATACAAATGGTTAAAATCATACCCATCATTTGACATGAGCACTATTCTTCAGCACCTAAGTAATGTGAATGTTACATTGCACAAATATTTAGAGCTTCGTTTACCTTCATCTTATTTTTATTGTTTGTAGGACATCTGGCTCTCTGATGGTGTCCTGAAAAAGACAAACTGGATATTATACTTATCTTTGCTGATAATAGTTACTCTTTATAAATAAATTCAGTTAAATGGGAACAAATGTTTGTTTCACAATCCTCCTGTAACTGCAGACTTCATTATATACGAAGAATACAGAGATTAATTTTGCCATTTGCCAACAGCACGTTTCCAGTTTCCCAGTGTGTAGTATTCACATGCAACTGTACAATAATGTTAACCTGTACCTGGGCTGAAATATTTTTTTCCTAATTGGGTAAGATGCAAAGACTAATTATTGATGAATTCACTCTGGCCTTTCAGCCTGGCTGGGGTTGACAATTTTTTCCCCATGCTCTAGCGTCTAAAGTCTTTCTTCTCCTTGGTAGAGGTGAGGTTGTTTTGTATGGCAATGAATTGATCTTTGCCTCCTTAGAAGGTGTTTTTTTGTTTGTTTTTAATATTTTCTGAGCACATGGCTAAAGTCCCTTTTCCAATAATTAATTCCTTTTTATCACAAAATGCTGTTATACCACATCTCAAGAGTTAAAATTTTATCATAGGCAGATTCTATTTTCAGATAGCATCATGTGGAGACTATGTTTTAAAAAGCATTAACTCAAACCACACGGATGCACAACTGTTTTAATATATGAGAATTCACACATGCTTTTTATTATAATACACATAAAACTGAAGTATAATACAGTAGGCTTTGGCAATAAAGCAGAGTAGTCAATATATACATTTTATGCCTAGTTCTTCAGATTAATGAACCGCTTTTCTTGATGAGTTGAGCATGAATGAGTAAAAACACAATAATCTGATTAGATACTAAATTAATGGTTTTCTGGCAATTCAAAAATTGATTAGAGTTAACTTCCTCCCCCCCCCGCGACAACTTGATAACCTTCTTCTACTAGCCAAACTGCTGGAGAGGCATTGTCAGTCTCTTTAAGTTCACTATTGTTCTCAGAAAATCACTTCCTTAAGAAATATCCATATGTCGATGGTCTTGGTTGTATTTTGTGGGAAACAAAATTGTGGGTCAAAGTCATTTACTCTTTTAACTCCATTGAGGTTGGATTCAGCTGGCACAAATATCTCCAAATGGTGTTACAGCAGGGCGTGAATCTGCCTTCGTCTTCTCTCTGCTGGCACAAGAAATGGGGAGAGGTCTGTAGTCAATGTGCACAGTTGCAGGTGGTGGAGATTCCTCAGGGCTGAGATTTCAAGCTGAACCCTTTCTTACATTTAGTAGCTCAGATTTGCATTTAGGAATATAAACAAGGGCAATGATCTGCCAAATGAAGTGAACATCCAGATGACCTCCTTCTGTAGACAGGGCCCCATATATGCTAGTTTCAGGGAGACACCTTTATCATCTTAGAGGCACTGGGAAGAGAAAAATGCAGATGGGGACAGTCACAAGCTGGTCCAAACCTCTGGTGACTGGCAGGGAAGGAGTTAATCAGCTGTATGTCACAAACAGGACCCGTGCAGCAGGTAGTGATTTGTAGGAGAGTAGATAGGCCAGCTGGGAGAAATGAGCTGGTTGCTTTCTTGATGGGGCTGTATAAAAGACAGAATGGCCCACTAGAGAGGTGGCTTTGCTGCCTGGGGGCTTTGCTTACAAGAACTTGTGCCTCAGACTGTTCTTACAGGCTTAGGTGAGGCAAACTATGCTTTGCACTTTTACTTGGAATCCTGGTGGTGCTTCTAAAAGGGCTGAGATGCTGCTTTGCAATGAAAGACTCCACTCTTTAAGGTGAGAGTGAAATGATTGTGATCCTTGGGGTCTGTGACATCTGTTTTGATGCTGCAGTTCCCTGCTGAGAAGGTGGGTTGGACAGCTTGGATGATAGAGCCAAGTCAGAACCTGGCTGAAATAAATTCTCTCATGGGGCAAGATGCTGGGCTCAAGTCTGTGCTTTCTTGCAACCTGTTCTAGCTTCTGGTCCAGTGCAAAGGTGATATGAAATACTGATCAACTGAATGATTCTCAGAGGGGCAGAGGAATAGAAGCACCCTGCATCTAGAGGGAGGTGCAGCTCCTCCAGACAAAGGACTAATAATGTGAGAAATGGGAATATAGGCGTTGAATACCGCAAGAGGTGAACTTCGCAAAGGTGGTAGATTCTCCAAGGTGGAAGGAGCAGCTGCTGTAGAGGTGATTGGATAATGCAGAGTATTCTGTGAGTCTTTTGCCTGGACTGTGGGAGAGCTGTGCTCCTGGTGTGGCTGGCAGAAAGGGCAGGGTAAACAGAGCAGCCCAGGTTGGCTCAGTGTGCGCAGCTGTGTCCTGGCTCACATCAGAGAGGTCTGAAACAGAGGGAAAGAAAACAAATGGTGGAATTGAGGAAGGTGGCAGCCTCAGCAGAGTGGTGAGCTGGTGTGTGTGAGCTACAGGTGTGTCTCAGATGGACTGGAAGAAAGGAAAGGAGATGTATGTGGTGTGCAAAAAAAAAAAAAAAAAAATCAATAACAGTACAAAAACCATAAAGCTCAGAGAGGTTAGCTCTTGAAATGGGCCTGCCAAGGCTGGGAGTTCTGTCTCAGGGATTCCTTACATCCAGAATCTGCCATGGCATTCACAGACCTCTGTCTGGTCCCTTTTCTTCCTCACCAGTGTCTTCCCCCTCCCCCTCCTCCTTTGTCAGGAAACTCGTTAACACTTATTAGCAAGCATCTTCAAAAGGCCAGGAGGGGGCAAAGGATGGGAGGGGGGCTGAGATGGCTAAAGGAAATGATTAGGAGATTCCTTTTCCTTTCTGCCTATTCAAGCTTTAATGACCAGCCCTGGCTCTGTCTGTGCCCTGCATTGTTATCCAGCCCTGGCCCGGGATCGCAGCACCCCTGCTACCCCCGGCACTGCTCTGCTGTGAACATCTGGGGCACTGCAAGTGCCCAGAGTCTTTCTCATGCTGGGGCAGCTCACTGGGTCTTAGTCTTCCTGCTGCACTTGGCGTTGGTGCCAGGGCTGTGACAGTGCTGGTTTACTCTCCTGCTGGGTCACTCCTCCCAGTGTACCTTCGCTATCGATGTCATCAGTGGTAGGCTGCTTCGCTTGGTCTGCCCTTGTGTGATCCTGCCTAGAGACTGATCTCTATGTCTAAACATGGCTTGTGAATCCCTGGTAGCTGGTGTCAAGGACCAAGAATCTGCTCAGCAGCAAACGGGCTGTTAGACTGGCCAGGATCATGCTTGCTTGAGGTGGAGGAAGGAACACTGAGTAAGGTGACACAATTTGGCCCATAGCTTTCTATTTCTGCCTGGCAGTTCCAGTGGCTTCAGCTGCAGTGCATGTGCTGTGGTTTCCACTTGAGGTAATTGTCTATAGCAGAGCTCTTGTTGGCACTGGGAGAAGCAGGCTGGACAAGTAGAGGTTGTTTCAGGTACTTCTGTTATGGAGTGTGGTGCAGGTCTTTTTGTGTGGGGTGGTGTGGTGTGTTTGTTTGTTTTTTTCCTTCCCTTCATCAGGGTCTTCAGACTGATATTTCCTCACCCTTTCCAAGCTATGGAAAAAAGCTCCTGATCTGTTTTCTCTACATTAGTGAACTTTGTGAAGAAGTTCTGTCAGAAGACTCCAGTAACTTGGTCATGACAACTCTCACCTCCTACTTGGCAGGCAAAGAATTGGGCAGTTTTCAGAATTCTGTAGGCATAAAACATCAGCAAGTGCATGCCATCATTTCACGAAGCTCTTTCCTTTTCCTGTAGCAACAGCAGCTTGGCAGTGGGAGAGCTGGATGCAAAGTCCTTGCCTTGCAGAGGGGAAAAGGCTTCACAGGTTTCCTGCTCAAACCTCTTTAAGCTGGGGATATCTGTGTAATTGTATGTACAGGGCAAAGCCCTGATCCCAGGAATGGGTGAATAGAGACAGAGTGCCTTGAAATGAAAATAACTTGATTTGAATATGTGTGGGTCATGAGCTAGAGCTTGTAGGTCTAAGGCAGTTTCTGGAGACAGATGTGGCTCTGAAAGGCAGCACTGCATCTCTTCTGGGCCTTGTTACAGACCTAGTGGGCTTCTTCAGGACTTCTTCTCCTGAATTATTAGTGTAGACACATATTTACAAATTACTCCATGGTGACCTATTAGTAACCTGGAAATAGGTTTTGAAAGGGGTTGGTTGTACAGAGAAGATGTGATTCTTATTAATACAAAGTCATTTGCTCTGGAAGTTGATGCTCTGAGGGCTCTGGCTCTCTCCCTTAGGATGTGAATTCTTTGGAGCAATGACTCTGTGTGGAGAAAAACAGGAGCTTGCTAAAATTTGCCCTGGTAGTTTGACTTTTTGACTTGTGTCAGCATTAAAGGTGAATACAAATTTGAAATGAAAGGGGAGGTAGGGGGGAAATGGAGTGATTTCTGGCTTGTTTTGTCCTTGAGAATGTAGAACAAACCTTGGAAAATGCAGAGGAAAATCAGGCTGAAGAGACGCTGGTGGCTGGAGCGCTCCTGCTCGTACACAGACTGTGCAGCGCCTGCTCCCAGAGCTGGGCGCCTTCGTTCATGCCAGTTTGTACAAGGTTCCTTCTTTCAACAACTTGTTATTGCAGTCTGCTGAGAGTGTGAGAGAATCTCCTCTGAGTCACTAGCTGAGGTTTTAACTTTCAAAAAGAAGGGGGGAAAAGTGGATTTTGAGATTAATACTGGAAAATTGGAACCATACATGGAAAAAAAAACCACAGAAGAATTGGTGAGCTGGAAAAATAGACAATTTTTTTTTAGTGTTTTTCAGAGGTTTATGTTCTTTATCTGTTACTTATTCCATGCTTCATTTTGGAAAGTATTTGGCAAATGTATAAAAGTGATCTGTAGGATACTTTGTAGTCAGATGCCATAACCTCGATTAACTTGACTGCCTTTACAGAAATAGCTGCTAAAGAAATACACTGATTTGTGTCAGCGTAAAACTTGTTTAGGGAAACAGCTATGGCTGTAGAATACAAAACAAATTTAGGACAGACAGTGCAAAAGTTTTATAGCTTCTTACTATGAAAAGATGGGTGAATTTCAATTATGCATTTTATTAACACAGCCTTTTTAGCTCTATAAAATGGTAACAATGTTAAAATCCCCTCCTGGGAAATAATGTCACATATCATGCCACTGAGAGATACTACCCGAGGATCTTATGAAATGCTGGTGGAGTTAATCAGCTGTTCATTTGCAGCTGAGTCCTGCTCCAGCTGAAAATGAAGATAATCAGATGATAATTTTGACTTGCAGGCAGTTTTGTTGTGAACTCGATGTCTAATAAGATCTGTAAGGAATTATTTGACTACTGTGGTAAAATCATGTCAATTTACATTCAACTTCCATTTACCAGCAGGTCACCAGATGGGCAGCCCCTGCTCAGCACCCGTGTCCTGCCCGGCCCTGCCTGAGGAGACCCCAGATCCACACACAGGGACAGGAGCCGAGTTCTAACATTTCTGCAACACGCTGCTGTAGGGGACCTGGGAAATACCAGGTTCATTGTAGTCTTGTCTTCTGCTGTTTGTTGTGGAGTCATCTGATGCTGGTTTTTCATCTTTCTCCTCAAAGCATGAGCTCCACGTCACAACTGGCAGCTGTACTGACTAGCTTGTCGTCTTCCATAAGTGATAGTTTTCCCTCAATGGAAGTGAAAGTGTTTTGGTAATATAATCCCAATGAATGAAGGGGTTTTCCTAATTAAAGTAATAATCTGAAAGTTGTCATTGATAAGTGTGTAAACAAGCTGATTGCAGTGGGTGCACAAATGGCTCTAATGAGCATGTGTGGGTATTAAATTAACCATGGTTCACAAGACATGCATGGCTGTATGGTTATTTAGAAATAACCACTTTCCCCCAGTGTTCAACTCTGCCCACCAGCCCAAAAATCTTGTCTTTTCAGTGTTGCACAACAAAAAGGAACCCGCTTCTCTTGCACGAAGAGGGCTTTGAAGAAAACTACTGCCCTGAAGGTGACTGGGGACACACCCTGTGCTGTTGGCATTTTTTCCCTGAAGTGCAGCCTACTGGGTGGGCCATGGGTGTTCAGCATGGACCTCCCCTTGCTGATGGGTTGTTCCAGAGCCTTCGGAGGAGACACTCTGGATGTGGTGGCGTGTCCTGTCTACAAAACGGGCTCTCGGAAGACTGTTGTGCCATTAACAAATTCCTTGGAGGAAGGGCCTTATGGAAGTGTAAATAGTCTTCTTACTTGCTGTTAATTGTTGATATATTTATTTGTTGCTGAAAGCAAGATGGAAATAGTAGGGTGATGGTAGGCTTGGCTGATCTGTAAGTGGAAGTACAGTGGCTTCTTGTGATCATCCCAGGAAGGTGGCCACTGGACCTGCAGCTCTGCTCTGCTTATGGGACTCTGGAGGAGTCCCACCTTTCCAGGCCCAGTAACATCTCTATAATTTGATTAGATGGAGCTTGTGTGTGTACCTTCTATCTATTGGAAGGGAAATAAGTTTGAGTGCTAAATGTATTCTGGCTGGCTTTCCTGTGTGATCCTGTCTGCAGTCTAAAATGGCAAAGGAGGACACAGCCTCAGGGTGTGGTCTGGTTTCCAGACAGTTAAGTACGGCTTCTTCCCTGATCCAGAGAAGGTCAGAGTTCATGTGTTCTTGTGTACTGGAGGCAATTGTACTTGATCTCCCATTTTAACAGTAACACATTTGCTGTCATTTCAGGATGTCTTATTATGAAGTGGTGAGTGGGCTGTACAATGGCAGTAGTCATGCTGTAGGACAGGTTCCTTGGAAACACAGACCAGCAACACCTTGCTGTGCTGAGCCTTCTCCTGTTTTGCAGGTCCTTAAAAGCACAAGAACTGTGTCTTCAGGCCCACAGAGGGTGGACAGAGGGTCAGGCAGGGTTTACCTGCAAGAGTAGCAATGGGTGGATGTGGAACTCTGCACTTTGCCTGTCTGCTTTGACAAAGCTAGCTCTGTGTGAAGGGTTGGGTGCCTGTATTAACCAGAAGCAGATAACATGAAGTATGGGAGAGGTGAAGGCATATGTCCTATTTTATCCAGCAGGTTATTGGAGAAGAGGTGGGTAATGGTCTTCATCCCTAAGCCCTTGCATCTCTTGTTCCTGTTCAGTACCATTAGATGAAGTAGCTGGAATGTGTAGAGAGGATCTCTCCTGAGCCAGAGCTGATACAGGCCACAAGTACCCTCTGCTTTTTCTGTGAGGTAGTTAATGGTTCCCAATGCCCTGGGTTGGCTTCTTGCTCAAAGCAACACTCTGTAGTGGTGCTGGAGATCTTGTTATGGTGTGGGTCCTGCTCTTCCTGAGAGGCTTGGTACAAAACAAATCTCTCTTAAAAGAAAAAACAAACCAACAACAAAACCCACCACCAAACACCACCACCCAGGTAGGGTTGTTTTAGCAGAGCAGAGTGTGCTGTGCATGCACAATCACTTCCTCATGCTCTTGAGTTAAAATAGGAAGTCCCAGGTGGAATTTCTGTCTGTATCACCTCCCTTTCCTGACAAAAGAAAGGCAGTGTTGCCCTGCTCTTTGTGAAGCACTCTCCGGGTATCATCACACCTGTTCAATTTGCACAAGGCTGACTTAGCTCTAGGAAGTAAGATGTGTGCTAAGGTTGTTGTCCACTGCCCTGCAGTGAGGGCCGGATTTGGACTTCAAGAACTGTGGGGAATTGCAACCTTCAGGGGTATTTCTTCCGTAAAGCAGACCAAGGCTTGCTGGTGATTCCTGGTCTCAAGGTTTGGCAGGAATTGCCACCTCACATTGCTTGCAAAGACTCTGCATATGCACCATATAATTAACATCAGGAAATTCTAACTCCTGAGGCTATAGGGTTAAACAAATATATGTCCCCATTAAACTTGAATAATAAGAGGTTAACTCATTAGGAAAAGAACACTCTTTTTGTGCTTAATGGAGGGAGAGAGCATTAACCCTTACAGTTTGTTGCAAACCATTATGTTAGTTTATCTCTCCTTTTTGAGTATTAATTTTTCTTCTGTAGAATACTTGACCCCCCCCTGCCCCCAGCATGATCTCCTGTGTATTTTGTATGAGTGTTCTTCTGATTCCCAGATTATTGACATGCTTGGCTCCTTTGGAGTCTTTAAAAATTATGTCCTGCTGTGTTGATGGTTAGTTGCATACTTAAAAGTAATATGCAGTGCAGAACTTCTGCAGAACAAAAGCAATCTTGAAAACTGCTCGTTTGAATGTCCAGTAGCAACAATTCATATGCTTATGTCTTTCCTATTTAATCCTTGTATTCCCTGAAAAAATCACACTGTAGTAGGAAAGACCGGGAAATACATTTGCAGGCCACATGCAACTTAGTAACATTTTTCATCAAAGTGATTTAATTGTTAAAGCACACAAAAATAATTTTTAAAGACCTTGTATTTAAAGGTTCCAAAACCCACTTAATTTCCAACAGATGTACCAGGCTTGTAAACCTCTGCTTGGAGTTGTTCTGGACCAGAGGCTGGCTGGATGTGCTCATACCTGGCTGGTCACAGAGTTCAAGGCTCACTTATTACTGTAGAATGGGCTGCTTGTGTCAGGCAAAAGGTGCCAAATTTCAGAGGAAAACAGATGAAGTATATACAAATGAATATAGCCAATGTAAAAGCTTGCAAGCCTCAAATTTCTTTGACTGTGTCATGAACAAACCTTATTCCAGTGGCTGTGGGTCTAGAGTGCCTTTGGTGCTCCCCAAATGTCGTTGTCCTTTGAGGAGAGCATGCATTCTTGCCTGAAGTGACGATTCTGGCAGAGCTGATTACTCCTTTCACCCTGAACAGTTACGGAAATAAGTCATCTCCAGCTCCTTCAGGCATTTCTTCCAGCTCTTTGTCCTTGTTGAGCACTGACTGTGCACTCTTGGGTGTTATTGCCAGGTCAAAGTGTCTCTGGGAAGCAGGAAATACATCACTTTCATGTCTGGGAGGTTCTCCTGGAGAATATTTTCTGTCTCCAGGCATCCAGTCTTGGTGTTTTGAATGGGGTGAGTCTGTGTCCTTGGGAACATCTGGCACGATGAACACAATAATCATATTGCTGGTCATGCTTCCATCAGTGTGATAATCCAAGCATTGGCTCCATATGATATAATTAAACTATGGATTTGTACAGTTTGGTCCAATCAAGGTGAGAAAAGTGGTCCTTTGCACAGGTTTTCTAGAACAGAGAGACTGATTTTTCTTTCTGAAATCACCCTTCTAGACAACAGGAACAGATTTAACTAAATAATTGACTTATTGTAAATTGAGTGCAGAGATCATATGATTCTGCTGTAAGCAAATAGGATATTTTTTTTCTACGTTATTTGCATTCTGTATCTTTTGTAACAAACATCTGGATTTCTCTGGCTATGGATTCCTTAGACGTGGCAGTTGAAAAACAAAAAATCTAGGGAGGATTTGAAGTTAGAGGCCCAGGGGTTGAGGAGGAGAACCCAAAAGTATTCCTGACCTTTGATGACCCAATCAAGAAATGACATTTGCTTATGGAACTGCTATGTGTTTGAAGGAGCTCTAGCTGGGAATGGGTCGAGCCATGGAAAAGGCAAAGTGTAGCCTCAGAACTTGTAATAATGCTTTTCAAGGCAGAAATAATAATAATAATTTATAATGCATGCAGCTGCATAAGCTCTCAGCAGAGTCAATTATGGAACGTTTTATTTTGTGGATCAACTGAGAATAGCCTATCTTCCTGAAGCCTGCAGAGGAGAGATGCAAGAAGTCTGGGAAACACGTCCAAGCAAGGCAGTTTCCAATAGCAAATAGTAAACCAATTATGTCAGCCGAAGACAGGAAATCAACATTTTGGCTCCTGCACCGTCCATGGCTCTGGCTCTTTCCAGTATGGGAGAGTGTGCATGTATGTGGAACCATATAAATAACCACATGCCAACATGTTTTGTGTGGTGTAGAGGCTGCCTCAGGGTGACTGGCTTCTGGGATGTGTAGGTGCTTGGCATAAATGCTTGCATGTTCTTAGAAAAGCTGAAAAACCTGTTTTCAGTGGTGTTCTGTGGAATGATCCTGCAATCCAAGCTGTTCCATATGCTGCAGCAGTGTAGAGGAAATAGCACCTTTTTAAAGTAACGTATTTTTGCTGAGTTTACTGTCTGTTATATGGGAAAATTAATCTCTTGTTGTCAGGTGTTTCATACAAGGCTTCTGTTGCAGCAGCTTGAGCATTTAGATTTTTGTCTTTATTTTTATTGGCCTGGTTTCCATTTTAACAAATTCACAGCTTACAAGCTCTTGCTGGAAGATTCAAACTTGCGAAACATTAAGGATGCACTAAGCACAGTCATCCTCTGCGCTCTCTCTTTGCTACAAATAGCATGTGACATCTGACTACAGTAATGCCTAGAGCACCAGCCTCTGTTGAGCCCTGTTGTAGTGGGTGCCACATGGGTGGGAGGAGGAGATTCCTGCATTCTGGGGTCCTGAGTGGGAATGATGAGACAGGGGTGGGAGAAATCATCACAGCGGGGAAAGAGAAGTGACTTGGTCACAAATCACATTGGTGACAGAACAGGCAATAGAATTAGGTCTCTGCTTGGATATTTAGTCACATCTAAACTAATTTTTCACACTGCCTTGAGGCAGACTGTGTGATGTCTTACAGTACTTTTTTGGCCCATTTTATTACAAGCCCATGGATGAATTAGGTGGTACCTGCTAATTAGTTAATGCAGACAAAGATAAACCCTGCTCAGGCTCACCTCAGCTTGCCTGGGGTAAACTTAATGCTGACCACGACTTTTCCTTTTTTCCACTGACCAGTTAGATGCTGTGCCAATCTTTGACTAACTTAGTAGATTTAAAAACTGAATTCAGTTAATTTCACCATCGAGACAAGCCCTCTGGCCATGCGAGCTTACAGGGAGAGGCACAGAAAATACGTTTGGATCACCATCTGCTTTTCTGTTGAGTTGTTGAAATCATACCCGTTAATTCATAACCTGAAAGTTAAATATAAAGCTGGAAGATATGGCAAAAGAAATCACTCTATTATGTTTCATAGAATGTTGTGATAGAGGGGCTGTGCTTGAAGTGGAAATGCTGAGCTCCTGATATGAAAGAGAAAGCCTCTTCCGCAGATCCAACACATTAGTAATGATAAACAGATCTTCCAATGGTTATTGATTTATGAAAAATAAGATGGATTAATACAGGCATTCATCTTCACTGTCAGTTTAATATCAAGATAATTTTATTTGATAGTTCAATGTAATAAACTCCTCTTTTCCTTAATACATATTTGGGAAAAGTAGGCAATATTGTAATACAGTAATTAGCCATATTTGCCTTTACTATGTGTGAATAAGATTAATATACTAGAGTGTTCAACCTAATTGATCTATTATGTGATAGGGACTCACAACCAGACTGCAAATTACAGTTTAACACCCCAAAGGGCTAGACTTGTTTAGGAAATGTGTGAGTCTTTAAGAGATAAAATTAATAGAACTGACGTTGACCTAAATATTCAGTGTTATTAATTGTATCAGTGGATTGCGCTGCTTTTATGTGCAACTAGGAAGGCAGTGTGTTTAGAAAGGAGCGGGTTTATGACAGCAGTGAGAAGGGTGGCTAACAGAAAACATAACAATTATTGCAAACCAGGTTTCCTGGTTAAAAAAGTGATTGTCACGGGCCCTTAAAATTGCTGTTCCATGTGGTTGTGATTAAACAAATCATCCGTGCAGCGTGTTTGGAACATAATGGCTCTGTGGGAAAAAAATGTAAATCAGGTTTTTGTATTAATGAAAACAGTTTAATATGGTTTTAATGACCCATTTTTGAGTCTTCACCAGAAAGTAATTACCAGTTAGATAGTTAGTGCTCTGGGCTTTGTTCTGGCCCTCAGAACTCCTTCAGCCAGTCACCCGGGGGAGTCCTGCTGTGCTTCCTGGGCAGCTGTGGGCTGGTGACCCAGCAGCAATGGGGCCCTTCTCCATTGCAGCTCCCTACCTTCTGCTTCGTGGTACATGAGGGACGAGTGCATCTGTACCTCTACATTCCCCATTTATTGCTGATAAGACCAAGGGTAAACCCATAATAAGAGACAGCAGCTGCCCCTGCAAACACAACTGGGGAGAGCTGGCTGTGCCTGATTACTATCTCACCTCTGGGAGTAGGTCAGGGACTGGCAGCTGCAGGAGGGAACATCTGGGCACGATGGCAGGATGGGGAGCAGGCATGGACCTGGATGTGGGTGGCTTGTATCCAGGGGAGCATGTGGCCATTAGCAGGGACAACCACAACTTGTTCATCTCCAGCAGAAATGAGAGGAGTAGAGATGCTAGTCACTGGGAAAACAGAGCCAGGATTTGTGCATTCCTGCCAACCCAGTAAACTCCACTGGCCTCTCTGCTCTTGTGTATGGACACAAAGGTCTGTCTGTAAATGACTGAAGTCTTTACATGTTTTTAATGCTTGGAAAGGGCTACCAGCCAGTGGTTATATGTTCAGAATAGGGGATTACTGCACTGGTTTCTGCTGCAATGCTGCCTGGTGCTGGTGTCCACTGTCTAAGAAGGGCACTGCAGTGGGCTTAGAGCAGCCATGAGAGCAGGTAAAGCACTGTGAGACACCTTTGAATCAAGCAACGCCCTCAGACACATGCTGTGAACTGTGGGGTTGTCATATGCAGGGACAGGAGTCAGACTCAATGATCCTTGTGGGTCCCTTCCAGCTGAGAGTCAAATCAGGGCCCAGTTAGATGCTTATGATTTGTGTCTACTTACATGGGAACAGGTATTTTATAATAGAGCACTCTTCAATCTTGTGAAGAAAGGCATAATGCAGCTCAGTTCCCTGAGGCAGGAATACCCAGGATTAAAAAGGTACAACTTTCATGTTAGGAGTGCTTAACATTGGAAATCCTTGCTGAGGAGTGATGTGAATTCATTGTCACTGGAAATTTTAATACCAAGAAAGGATGTTTTCTTCTAGAAACCTGCTGCAGTGGCTCAGGATATGCTCACCCTGTTTCTATTGAATTGGGAGCAGGTGGGGTTCAGAGGACTCCTGTGTGCTGGGCTGATGTGATGGTCTGTGGCTTGGTCTGTGCATTCAAAGTTTGTATTTCGGAGCCTTCTGATGGAGAGGAGGCCAATACTGCCTCATACTCATATAGACACAAAAATAATGAAGTTTAAGGTCCAGGTGAAACCTAGATGTTGAAAAAATGGAGTTCTGGATGTTGGGCTTGCTGCAGTAGTTTAGTGGATTTGTGTCTGCTTGCTGGAGCTTAGACACATCTGAAATGTCTCTTGCTTGGAAGCAAAACCAGAAATTTTCTGGTTACCACCTCTGCCCTTCCCAATGAGAAATGGCAGGTTTGTCTGTTTAGTGTCCAGAACCCTACCTGAGGTAGTTCATGCTGTTGAAAAGCTGAATGTATGGGCTTCTGCAAAGCTCTGTGCAACAGCAGCTGCTTTGCCTGCAGGTCAGTGTGGTGAGACATTGCAGTGTGCAGAGGGTGAGCAGCTGCAGAACCTGTGCAAGTTGTTCCTGGAGGTGGTTGGGCAGGAGGCATCAGAGCTGGGCTCTTGGCTTGTCAGTCAGGTGTCAATACTGGGCTCTCTTAAATGCTTGGGGGAAAGATACATTTTTGGCTTGATGTTCCTAGCACTTTCTTCAGCCGTGAAACATCACAATATATGTGTGAGACCAGCCAATATAGAGGGATGGGGCTGTATTTAATGTTCCTGCTACTATTGAGGAATAAAGTAGATTGAAGGCAGAGTGAGAACAGAACTAGATTTTGAGGGAGGGAAGGATTATTTAGACTTTATCTGTTATAAAGAAACAAATGAAAGTAAACAGAAATAAATTTTTTGAAACCGCCTCCTAGGTCACCTGTAAGGGAAATAATGTGACACAGCTCAATGCCATGCACTGCAGATTTTGTCTAGTGTGGTTCACAAGGTATACCAGGGAGATGATTCAGTGCTTACAGCTGTGACATGTCAGAGTCTCGTAAGCTCAAAGATGACTGTCTTTATTGTGTTTTTCTTTTCATCTTCCAAACTTTGAGCCCTTGTGTTCCTATCATTTTCCATTTCCGATGTGAAATAAGGAGCACAGTCTAAACAATGGTGTTCTTTTGATACATGCCACAATAAAGAAACACTGACTTGGAGAACAGTTGATCAGAGCTGTCCATAAAGAAGTACAGAGAGGTGCTAATCCTTTTGGCAATGCACTGCAGCAGTTGTTCCTGCTGGCCGATGGAAAGCCAACAATTATTTTTTTTCTCTTCTAACATAACAGGGACAAAGGAGCTTTGCTTAGCAGCCCATCTCTGCCCTAATTTATGCTTCAGCTTTATGTTTCAGTCATTTTAGGAGCTGTTGAAGGACATCTTCCTCTTTCATAGCTCCTGTATGTTTTTGGCAAGTGAAGTAAAATGCATTTGTGGGGCACATCAATGGCAGCAGCCTGCAAAGGGTTCAGGAAGGGCCTAATTGCCTCCTCAGTGGTGGCACAGCTGCCTTGAGATCCTGCCAAACAGGGAAGGTAGGAGACACTTCGGTGACCCAAGAGGGGGCTGCTCTGTGGTCAGGACAATGGGGCTGTCCTCTGTATAAAGGGAGGTGACAGGGCCAGGTTCAGAAGCCAGAGCCCAGGGTTTGTGGGGCTGCATGTTTATGTTTTGTGGCAGGTTTTTCCTAAGATGACAGCATTCTCTACTGCTGCAGCAACATTGGGGTATAGTGCCATGGGGAGATGGTTATGATGTTGCTGAGGAAAGGCTCTGGGGACTGTCACTCTTGCTCCTGCAGACAGGTAGTTGTGACCCATAAAGGGCTCTGGTGCCCTGTCTCACCCCTGGGAGCTGCTGCATGGTCTGTCTTTGGAAGTGTTTTGTAATTCAGATGTTTGGTTTTTTTTTTCTGCCTCAAACAGAATGACTTTTGCTGTCCTGTTGTGGGTTGAGTGTGGTGGCAGCTCCCTGCTGAATGCTGTGCTGTGATGGAGGCCTTAGGATGTGTAACACATGTGAAGCAGAAGCTATTAAAAGAACTTTTGTGGGGGATCTTTCACTTGATTAGTAATAGTATGTGGTCAGATCCAAGCTGACTGATCCTGACTGGACATCAATACTTTCAGGTGGGATTCTTTGTGGAATCCCACAAGGGACAGAAAATTCGTCAAGGGTAGGAAAGTCACTTTTCATTCTGACCCATACATAGGAGACAGCAAGGACTTGCCTACAAACAACCCTTGATGTTAATATGGATGGAATGAGGGGTTAGAGCCCAGGGCTGGCACAGTGTTGTCCTGGACACTTACAGGGTGAAGAAATCCTACCAGTGCCCAACTGGAATATATTGCTGAACACTGAGTTGACCTAGGAGGACTTGTCTGATCAGGACGAAGTAGTTAAGAGTTGGCTCCTGTGTATTTCAACTTGAGCTGCCTGTGTATTTTAACTATGAAATAATTCCATCTTCTCTTGTTCTTCATAAGGGACATATGGGCTTTGAGAAAGTGGTTTGGTTTGTGTGTGTGTTTGTTGTTTTTTTTGTTTTTGTTTTGTGTGGGTGTTTTTGGTGACTCGCTCTGTGACTGTCTTACATTAGGTAGGTAAATGCTCAGGTCAAGAGCTGTCTTTTCCTGGATGAGCGCATCACTATTTAGTGCATAATGGCTCCAGTTTCTGATTGAAACCTCTCTAGGCTTTACTGTACCATGAGTAAAAAGTAATGAGCTTGGCCAGAAATAAAAAAAGCCCCAGGAATTTTGATTTTTCTACCAGACTGAGCTGCATAGAGTCCCCCATCCCTTGAAGACTGGCGTGGGTGGGAGTATTTCCATAGCCAGTGGGGTGGCTGAGCAGCAACTGCATGGTGAGCCTTTGCAGAATGAGGGTTTAACTCCTCCATGACCTGACAGCTAACCCTGTGTTTGGCACTTGAACAAACTGACTGCTTCTATAACCAGTGCGATGCTTCAACCATGCTAAACCAAACATGGCACCACTTTCTCAGGCTCAGCTGATCCTACTGATGATGCTTTGCCCATGTGCCCCTGATACGCCAGCTGCTCATTCTGCTGGGGCTACCAGATTTAGTCAAAGGAACCTAAAATCAACATGCCTATGCCTGTGGATGGTTGGTGGCTATTGGTATTTGTAAGCTCCTAGTCTGAAAACCTTCCTTGACTTTTTACATTCCTTTCTCCTTTCCAATTGCAGTGATGCTTTCTTCTCAGGAGGCTGCATTCATCCTTTTATTTGTCCTGTCCTGTTAAATGCTGCTTTGTCACTCTCTGACATCTACCCCTCTGTTAGGCTGTTTCTGCCTTGTCTCTGTGTTTCATGGCCAGATGGCTGGGATAAGTTCTGTCTCTGGAAGACACTTGGGGACACCAAAGAGCAGGGTTCTTAATTTTTGACTGGATAATACTTGATTTATCTTCTTCCTGTCACTGCTGTTTTGTTGTATTTTTTTTTTCATGTCTGCTTTCTTCAAAAACAAATGTTGGGGGAGGGTCTGGTTCTGAGTTAGATCCCAATGCTGTGACATTATGTGACTGTTGCAGATTCCTGAGCCCAGTGTTGGGTCCTTTACCTCCTGGAGTCTTTTGCTGTGCCCCACGCTCTAGGTTATTCTTACTTAGCTTGGTAGTTCTGCCTGTGCTAGGTTTGTGTTCCCTCGAATGTGGTGTGGGGAAAGCGGGAAGGAGCGAGATGCTGTGGGCAGTGATATGCAGAGCTTGGGGGGGAAGGGGTAAGCTCACATGGGGTGTCTCTGTTCTTAATCTGAAGATTTTTACAGATTGGCTTTCTGGAGCTGGGAGATGGTCTGGGGAGGGAGGGATCTGCAGGCAAACCCCCTGTGTTCCCAAGGAGGCCTGCTCGGCTGCTGTCTTAGGGGAGCTCTGGGAGTTTCAGAGCAGCTGTGTGGGTGGAGAAGAGGGATTTGTGGTTGAGCTTCTGGGAATTAAAAAAGGTTGAAATCTTGCCAGCCAAAAACGAGATCCCTTTAAAACTAGGGTGAAATTCAGGCACCACTCAAGTCAGTGGCAGTTTTGTTCTGGACTTCAGTAGCATCAATATTTTATTCCAGCTGTGTGGGGAAAGAGCTGGAGTTGTGTCCACCACAGTGTTTGCTACGGAAGCTCTATGGCACGAAGACCTTTACAGAAAACAATTGCCAGAGCACTAAAACTTATATGTGCATGTTCAGGCCACAGAGGAAAAGCCTGTGGGGATGTTTGTGGGGTTAAACTGCCTATGGTCCTTTTTATAGTCAAAGGAGTGAGAGTGCTCCAACATGGACCATTCTCTGACTTCAAATGTGGCTTTTCCTCTGGAAGGAAGAATCTGTTTCATCTCCCCAGGGCTGTGTGACCTGCCTGATCTATTGGTGCAGTGAATGGTCTAAATACTTGTCACCCATACAGGGAAATCAAATCATGAAAAGGAATTAACTAAAAAGGCGTTATTTAATTCTATTAGAACAACAAGCACTTGCAGAAAGTCTCTGTGAGGGGTTGATAGGTGAGCACAGACCAAAAAAAGGTATATTGATTTAATTGCCTTTTTTATTCTGTAATGTATGATTTTTATTTGGGTACTTTGGTCAGGAGATGGTGCTGTAAATATACCCAGTCTTTTCGACTTTAAACATCCCTAGTGCTATGTAATATGGAGCTCTGGAAGTGGATTGCCCTAGAGATCTGCTCTGCTGTGAGATCTGCCCTGTGTATCTCTGAGAAGACGAATTGCATGTTTGAGGAGCTGTCAAGCAGTTTTGTACCCCAGATGTGGTCTCCTGGCGATCTAGTATTACCTGATATTCCTTAGCCATGAAGGTTTGTCCTGTCCTTTGCCCTGACTCCCCAAAATGTGTGCTATTTGGGCAAAACCCAGGCAACTGATATCAAGTGAAAAGTTATTGCACCATCTGAAACAGAGCTACAGCAAAGCTCCCTTTAGTAGTGTGAATTTCTGCTGACCTTAGCAGTGATATATTATGTCTTGTGTGCTTGAAGTGGCTTGGATAAGTACCCAGTAGGGAAAGCTGCCTGTAGACATGTCTTCACAAAAGTTTTTGTCTCAAATCTGAGACTCAAATAAAGAATCTAAGGGGATTGGGTGTGTCTTGTAATGATCCTTGGAGGATTGCTAAGAGGCAACAAACCATTAATGGGCTGGTTTTTAATTGTCTCCAATTTGTATAGTCCTCACTTAATAGATATCTTTTTGTGTTGGCTTAACAGTAAAATAAAAATATTATGCAATTGAAATACCTGGTGAGAAAAATAAGCTCCAAAAGAAACTGCAGCTAAATGATAATGCATATGTGATGGTACATAAAATACATAGACTAATAGACCACTGCCACACCATGCAGTATTTCTGCCTTGTAATGCCAAGAAATAGATAATGGCTTGGAGTAAAGTGTTCTGTCTTATATTTTTTTTTTCAGGTTGCTAAAGCTGACCATGACCAGGGTCTGACTCTTGCTGTCTCACCACACAGTGCTAATGGCACGGGTTAAATTGACATAGTGTTGTATATGGCAGCCCAGTGACTGGGAAACCTGTCCTGGCTTAGCTGTCTGACCATTTTACAGTGCTAGAATGCCTGTTGTGTATATGGGCTGTGGAGTGAAAACCTGCTTCTTGCTGGCTTGGGACAACAAGCTGACAGTGGCCTGCCCTCTGACAGCAGTGCTGGAGCTCAGATTTTGGTGGCATGTTTAAAAGCATTGCTGCCTGGGCTTGTGCCTTTTGTAGAAGACATAGTTTTGCTTAACAATTCTAGTGACACCTTTTTGCAAATAAAGAGTTAATGACTAGAGTGGAAAATATTTTAAATTCTTTTTGATGACTTCAAAAATGTTTTCGGTAGCAGTGGAGTTGTCAGAAAATATTTACATAAGTGCATCTGTGAACCTCGCAACAATATCTTAAGATCTGCAGCAGCTTTGTCACTTCCTTACAAATAGCTGTGAGCGATCTATTATGTAAAAAGGTTCAATTTAATTTACAGGAAGCCTTACATTTTTTCACCAAGTATTATGTTTATCTTTTAAAAACCAAACAAAAAAAACACTTTGGCTTTTTTTAGTGCTTCTCTACAAAAGTCTGAATGATTTGCAGGGAAGCATAATACCTTTTTATTAGGCTGGCTGACTTGGGAAGGGAGGAGAGAAGTGAGCAATCCTTGTGTAGGTGAGCTGTTCTCAAAGCCTCCCTTGGCATCCCTGGCCCAACACCGAGGTGATGCTGGCAGTTGGTTAACTCAGAGTTCCAGCTTCTCTTGTTGATGAGTTCTGGGGTGATACCAGCACCAGTGAAGCCCAGAGAGGTGCAGGCTTCACCTCGCTGTGTAACCCTTTAGGGCTGGCAATGGCAGGTCCTGCTCAGCACCTGGTACAGGCACTTCTGGCTGCTCTACTGGAAAGACCAACAACCTGGCAAATCCCTGCTGACTTCAGGGCAGCTTTTGGAGGTTTATTTTATCCCCAAACCTTTGCATCTTTGTGCAGCGACTTTTGAAAAAAAGTAACACACAGTATATTTTTTTCAAAGGCCTGTTATTTGTGCCAGTTTAATGCTGTTTTCTAAAACTGCTGTTACTGCTTGAAGTCTGTGTGTTTGATTCTGAAACAAATGGCTGACGTTAATGTAAACTGAGTATTTACATTAGCTAAGCTGACTTTTAATCTCCCCCCTGCTCTTTTAACTTGAAAGATAAAGCTGTCCCTTGGTTGAACTGGTCCGAAACAACAAAATTGTCTTAAACTTGCACCTTACATTGTTCTGAATGCAAGTTTTATATAGACTTAAACCTTTCGATATCTTTAATTGCATTATGTAAATTCGATCTCCCCAAGTTGCAAAGCTTCCCTGAACAACCAGAGGCTTGTTGGCATATGTCCTTAATCAGCCGAAAACAATCAGGGACACTTCCTGAGGTTGCTTTGTTCTTCTCCACTGTAATGTGTATTGTGTGTGGTCACGTTCTCTAAGTGTGTGAAGACTTACTCACACTGTGGGAATTTCTTCTCTATCTGCATTGCTGATGTAACCAGCTATTCAGACATATTTCTCCCTTAAGTGTAAAGCTAGAGACAATTATAATAATGGGACCAATTATTTTTTTCTTGTGTTGTGTCCCAGATCTGGCTTTTCCTGAGAGAATACAATGTTTCTCTCTCTTATTTTCTCTTCCAAACACTAGATGATAAACTACCAAGGAGAAGACTGAGAGAGATGAGTGATCTTCCTCTCAAACTTAGTAATATTGAAAGAATTACATGCTGCTATCCAGATTACTGAAATACCATAGCAATGAAGGGAGACTTTGAGCTGGTGTAGCATTCCCTGAAGGAAGGGAATGTACTGGCAGAAATTTGTTAATTTTCATGTGTATTTCCATTCAGTGGAGGATTAACATCACTATATGGGGATGCTGATACTGGATAGAAGTTTGCATAGGAAGAGTGAGGTTTCCAGATATAGTCTGTAGAATTACTTGAAATTTCTCAGAAAAATATTTACTAGTCTTTGAAGCAATTAACAAGAAAATGTTCTATTCTTGAGGAGAAAACAAACCTATATTTTTTTTTTTTGGTTGTTTTTTAATTTTAAAAGAGGCCTGTCCCCAGCAACTCTGCATCTTTCTTGAGGTAGTGTTTGAAAAGATTTGTTTCAGGTTTTCTTGCTGAAAAGCCAGAAATCTCAGAACTGACCAAGCTGAAATGTCAAACAGGAATATTTTCCTGTACAACGTCAGTAAACCAACATAGTTTTACTCTTCCCAATTTGCCAAATACAGTGTCCAGCACCATTATGTATTACTATATTTTTTTTCTTCCTAAAAATGAGGAAATATATGTACTGTTTCAAGACAGGAAAGTCCATAGGAGTAAACAGAGCTCAGTGATTTTAAAACTCAGTGATCACAACTGGGCCAGGAGAATGGCTTAATGGCACTGGTGGAAAGAGCATTCGGCTTGCGTGTGCTTTCAAAACGCTCAGTGTAATCTCAGTTTCTGGTGTGTTATTTGGCTCTTACTCCACTCAGTCCCAAGAGCTGCAGTGGGAGGCCCTTCCCAGTCTCTGCTCCCAAGGGATGAACAAGCATCAGGTCTCTAAAGAGTTGAATCCAGCGTTTTCTCAAACATGGTTAGCTTTTTGCTCTGATCACTCTGGTGACCTCCAGGTTAATTCAGTAACGGTCCTGTCTGCTGGGAGAACCCTGCTCCTATACTCCTGACCCTTTATGCCTAGTTCTCTTAAAACATGGCCAAACCCAAATCTCTGATCACATATTGAGAACAAATCAAATTTGATCGCTGTCTCATGAAGGTATGTAAAGCCCATTGGACAAGAGTAGAATTCAATCTGCAAGTATTTTCTTTAAAATTATTGGAAGAACTAGCTGCAATTCAGGCAACACTTGGATTGCGAGAAAGGCCGTTTTCCAGCCTAGTAGAGCCATCCAGTTTGGCGAGACTGTATCACTCTCCCCCGTCCCAAAGTGTCTGAACTTCATTATGAGTTTTCATTTTCTTTGTCCTGCACAAACTTCACGATTCCCCAGGGTGCAGCTGCCTGTCTCGCCTTCTTGCTGTGCAAATATCTTCTTCCACCTCAGTTTTTCTATTAGGCCCAGGGTTAACTCTTCTCAAGGCTGCAGTTTCACAGTGTGCATCTCCTCAGCTGCTCTACATTAGTGAATTTGCTCTCACATTATTTTTAAGTGGAGAAATTCTAGTATCATTCTGTGTACCTCTAAAGAATTAGTATCTTTCCTCACTCTGAAGTCTTGGAATATTTTTTTTTTCTCTGATTTGTCAAGAGAACAAAATGTTTTCAAGACTCACGAAATATTGATTTGGGTTAAGATATTAAAAGGACGAATCTAGGTAGCTTAAGTGTGTGATTTCACAACTTGTTTTATACTGTGAAATGAAGCAGGCATTTGAAGCTACTGGCTGGGATAGCCTAGGTTTGTTTAGGTATAGGGTTTTGTTTGTTTGGGTTTTTTTTAGGTACCAAACTTACACTGCCTTGATTTTTCAGGAAGTTTTGAACAACTGATTTCTTAATGTTGTGCTTCTGGATAACAATAGTTGCTGCTATTCTGTTCCAAATGGCTGCAATAATTTAGAAGTTGTGACCACCTGTGAAGCATAATACTGCTGCTGCTTGTGTTTGCATGTAATTTTTTTTAAGTGCTTATTTAAAGAGAGATGTCAGTGCTTTCTGAATTTGAATGTGTAAACAATTTGCTTTTAGTAGGCCAGTACTTTTGGCTCATCTTTCTCTCTAGCAAGGCCTCCTTTTTTGGGCACTCTCATTTCTTGGTGCATCAAGTGGTTTGTAGTCCCAGTCCAGTTCTATGTGCATCACCAGCACTTGTGCTTGTACTCAGTACTCAAATGCTTCAGAACTCTCCTGCCTTATGTAACTTTTCAAATAGAAACATGGGAACAGAAGCCTTTGCGTTCCTTCACTGGGGCTGTCCTGAGACCCATCGTAGTCCATTATTCTTCACAAGTTAGACTTTCATTTGGGCTCTTTTGGAGAGGGATGCTTTCCCCACTTGGCAAGAATTACATAGTAATACACGATTAAACTGCGGCTTATGGAATGTAAATTACCAACAAAACTTTCTGAATACTTGTGTCCTTGCTTCTCATGCCCTGCACAGCTCAGACCAGCCCTGTCCTGCTCTACTCTTCCTCCTGAAGTTGCTGTTGACTGCCCTTTGGGTCTTTCCATCTTCTTTCTCCTTGGCCTCTATACTTCCTGCAGCAACTTCCCTTCCTCTACCTATCAAACACCTTCAGATTGCTGTTTTGCATAGTTTTTTAGTGTGTGATATTTCTAAGCCTTCTCTTCTCTTTCTGTGCCTCTTCACTTAGAGCCTCTTGCAGTGTCTTACAATCATGTCCAGTGTTTAGAAACAACCTAATTTTTTTTCAAATTAATCCTTTGTGCTGGCCTACAAAGTTGAATGCAAAGGTAAAGCTAAAGTGCTCTACTTCTAAACGGATTCTGTGCATCAAAGCAATTCACTATGAAGTAAATACAAAGATTTATTTGTGGCTGTGCAGCATCTTTTGGACATATTATTAAAAAATTAATCCTTTACAGGAATCTAAAATTAATGGGGAAATTAACAGTAGATTAAGTATTTTGCTTTTTCATTAAATAAGTAGAAATAACGATGAGTACCAATTTGTAGCTTAGATGTTGCTGCTTAACTGAAAGTGATTCTGAGCAATGCTGTGTGGATTAGATCATGGGAGTAAGGCTTGAACATGGGTTCAATTCCCAGATCTGCCATTTCATTGAGAAACTTGTTCAAATCAGTGACTCTTCTGGTGTCCCACTTCCCCTTTGTAAAAAGGGGACAACAATACTGCTTTTATCTTAGATTATGAGGCCTCTGGGGCAGGAACTGCCTGTTACTTTGAGCATGTGTAGTATTTAGCACAATGGGGTCCTCCTCTTGGAGATAATAACAACAACATGTGTAACATTCGCATAATGCCATTTATCTTTCATCTTCCAATGCACTGGAGTTTCCAGATTGCCATAGCATTTTCTTCTTTAGATGTAAGAGACTTTTTTTCTGTCTTATAAGAATGCAGACCTGCTTTTTGTCTTTCTATTCTGTTGCCGTCTGAGAGGAGGGAGGTGTGTGGAATAAACATGATGGTATAGTGCACATTATTTTGAAGGGTTGCCTTGAGTAGGGTGTAAACATGACTTACCAGTTTCAGAAAATCCATCCTAGTAAGGGGAAGTATTTGTGATATATAGAGAGAAATGCTCCTGAGTTCCATGTCTTATAGTGCACCACATGCTGAAGAATAAGGCAGAGAGAATATCTTGAGCATTGCTGTACTCTGAGGTAACTACTTTTTTTTTGTGGTGTTAGGGACTGCCTTGGAAAATAAAGGGCTTTACAATGGGGGAAATAAATGATTGTCAAAAATCAGTCAAATCCATGAGTCCAGTATCTACAGAATGATATGGCTGTGCAGAGGTGCAATGGGGGGGGAATGCCCATTTATAATAAATGGTGTCAGAAGGGCTGTTAGGAGGAAAAATTTTTCAAAAGGTGTTAAGATGTTCTGGCTATCTGTTGTACTCACAAGAAGTGGAAACCTTCTTGTGACTTAACTGACTTAAACATTTGGTTTTATTAATATCTAAAAGTAAAACAACAAAAAAAAGAAGAAAATTTGGGTTAGTTAGTATCTCAAAGTAGGAAGCAGCACTGAACTAGAGGATTAAAGCCTGGGAAATCCACACAAATCACAGACCAGCATGTCTGAAGGGTGTAGATGGGCAAAACCCTCTTTCAGCAAGTCTATTCCTTGCACTATTAGGACTTGTGCTTTGAAACTAAACTCAGTAGACTATGAAAACATCAGTGTTGTTGCTGCTTTTTTTTTTCCTGCATCTCTGCAGAATAATGTAAGATCATTAGCTTCTCCTTGAAGCTGAGAAGCTGCTCTGAGCATAAGCAAGTGAACGGTTTGTAAACTCCATGTTTTGAGCTGGTTTAGCAACTTATTCCAAATAGTATTAACATAAGACACAAGTTCTTTTAAATCAGTTTATCAAGAGTCATGGGATGACTGCAAATAAGGAAAATGCCAATTGTGTCAAAGAGATTAATTTTAAAGATCTCTCAAAAGGGATCAAATAGGAAATGGCTAATTGCTGTGCTAGATCAGGTTGCCAAGTTGCCACTACCTGCCAAATGCCTTGTTTCTAGCACTGTTCCTTGCAAAATGCTTCCTAAGCAAATGTGAGAGCCTCCTGAAAGATGGAAGAATACTGTCCCTATTTGAGTGTCTTCTGTGTTTTAAGTTGTGACAGGACAGTGTGAACTTAGAAAGGTTAGGCAATTGTTTTTTCAGAATACTTGGTTATATATAGGTAGGACTACTTAACATATACATGTTGATCCGTCCTGGAAAAACAGAAGCCACCATTCTGTAGAATGAGAGAATATTGTTAAATATAGTCCATAGAGGAATCTCAGATGTATTGCACAGATGAGCAAATTTACTTTCTCTAACTTCTCTGTTCTCAGAAATTTCTTTGACTGCACTTACTAGCTGTTCTTAAGCCGTCCTCTAGATTTGTACCCTGACTACTCACAAACAAAGCCGCTGGACTCCAAACTTCCCAAGCAGTGTGTATAAATGAAGATGCTGTGCATGCATCCTCTTTGAAAAGGTAGCTGTCAGCTGTATTATTTCATCCTGTGACGAAAAAAGTGCCACCGAGGTGCGACTGCCCTATGAGATGTGCCACTGTGCAATATTACTGGAGGTGGCTGCTGCAAATAAAGGGGATGATAAAGCACCATGGCAAGGCAGCCTGGTGTTTTCATGCAGAAAGATAGATTCCATCACAATCCCAGACCGCAGTCAGCAAGCATTAGACAGTGTGTTGCTATCGGGTAGAGTCATTAAAGCCAAGATGCAAGATTTAGCAGATGTTTAGCAAAAGGTTCCATTCTTCTTGCCACAGACACATGTGGAGCTGTCAAGAGTCTACTAAAGATTTTACAAGTTTTATAAGTCATAGTTTATTGAGCTTGGGAAAGAATTTAATATGGCATTGTGATCTTGGAAGCTGCTTTTTTTTTTTTTTCCTGAAATAATATATTTTAATTTGTGGTATTGTGATGGGTTTGTTTGTTTGTTTTTAAAAAGGTAAGTTCTGTTTTTGTGATAACTAGTAAAAGAGAAGCTAAGTAGACTTTGTAAATGTTGCTTCTCTTCTTCTCGGGTGTCCTCCTGTAATATTTTCTCAGTTTACACAATTGCTTTTTTTCCTCTGGGAGATAAACTACCAGCAAGCTGAATCAGCACTTTGAAGCAGTTTAGATCTAACTTAAATTTGCTCTGGAGAAAGTTCTTTACCAAGTCTCATAATGACTATGGAATGGTACAAATAAAGGAAACACAATTTATCAACCATTGCTGGCCATGAAAAGCGATATATTTGGATTAGCAGTTTATGTAATTGAAGGACTTTTTAGGGCAAAAAACAGTGCTGCACATCAGAGGAGGCATTTGTAGAGAGGGATCCAGTTTGGGCAGGAAGATGCGGGCACAGAAGCCAGTGCTGCTCCTATCTCCTGAGCTCAGACCCTACTATGAAAAGTGAAAAATTAAGTGTGATAATTTTATAACAGCTTGTGAGATTCAGGCTGTAACTTATGCTACTATTTAAAGCCATCTTCAGTAACTCTGAAGTGGCTCACTTCACATTATTAATTCTGTTGTTTTGGTTAAGCTGTATAAAGTTTGCTGCTGGACATGCTTGGGAGGGAAGAGTGCTTTCCATCAGCCTCACTGAAGTGAGCTGGAACCACAGTGATTTGGGTGTGAAATAAAATCAAGGGACTGGAGAGGCATTATAGGGGATGAGAAAAAAGGCACAGTGTAGGCATGCAAGGATAACAAGCACTTTGCTTTTTAAATGCCCTTCACAGAGACCTTCTCAGCGCTCTCCTAGCAAGTTGGGAAGTAGTGCAGTTTTGGCTTTGGAAGTTGAGAGACCAATGGAAAAGGTTTTCTTTTCAACAGGAGACCTGGGTATAGAGCTCAAAGCCCTGATGACCACTCCTCTGCTCTGGTGACAACACAATCTTCCTTCTCTTGGAGCTTCTGATGAATTATAAACAGGAATGAGGCTTGTGTAGCACATGGAAATGCCTTTTCCTTGAAAGGTGTAGCTGAGGACAGCAGCTTGATCAGTACTCTACAGTTGTGACAGGGCTGCAGAGATGGAAAAGGAGGGGTTAAGATAACAGCTAGTATTGTCTTGGTGTGATACAGCTGCCACACTTGTGTGGAAAAGCATTAGCACTTCTGCTCTCCTTTGCATGTGTCAGTTCTGAAGGCACTAACACTGCAGAGGAAGGATGATGTTGATTGACATAACCCTAACAGAAACTACTGACAAAAATAGCTAGCTGCTGTGCTGTATTTGGTAGTGGGTGCAAAATTTGTAAAGGTCCAAAGTAAAAACTACAACCTGAACAGCTGGATCTGCTCTGCTAATTTGAATTTAAGGAACAGGATCCCCCCAGTAAGTGATTCACTCCAAATGTGGAGGAAATGTGAATTTTCCCAGCATAACCTGGAGCAGAATGAGCCTGAGAGTATGGGAAGATGGAGGTGTGCTGTTCAGGAGCAGGATGAGTGGCACCACAGCCGTGTTTCATGAGGGACTGGAGGAGCAGTAAGCAATAAAAAATGCTGGGAGTCAGGCATGGCACTTTGGTGGTTGAATTCTCTTTGATTTAGAGTCTGCCTTTGTTACATTTCCATTGTTTCCCCAGACAAGGTAAAATGAATGCAGATATTCTCAAGAGATCTACTGTCCATCCTGTGCATGTGAGTAGCTCTCATTAATGTTAATGAGAATTGCATGTGCTCAAAAAGTGAAGACTCCCTTGTGATGCCTTGAGAAGTAAGGACTAATATCTATATGATCTGCAATTATTTGTGCAAATGGCATAATATGTGATGTCTTTGTTAGGTCTTTGTTGTTCAGAGAATTGTCCCAATAACATTTTTCTTTAGAAAAATGGCCACACACAAAAAGTAACAGACTGTATTAATTTCTGCTTTGTTTTGCTTAAACTCTGTATGCTCCTCTCCAGTTTTCTAAACAAAAAAGTGTTCCTGTAGTTCCTGTCCTCCAGCCACTCTCTAGAGGAGAGTGAAGGGTCTATGTCTTGAACTGCTGGCCTTCAGGTGTAGTGTACCTGACCACAGACTTTAAAGGACAAGATCATACTTTTTCTGACCTGAGAACTGCAAACAACCACTGAAGACAGTGGGAGCTGGGGAGATGCAGGATTATTATACCTCTTTGACTCAATGCCTAAAGGAAGGAACACCTTTGTTGTAACCCACCATGCTACTGGGTAGAGGAGCCAGAGCAAGAGGGACGGATCTTTCTTCTCTGACTGTGTGTTGCTCAGCACAGTGGTGCTCCACGTGTAGCCTATGGCACTATGGGCTTTGAGAAGGTATAGATGATAAGTGATTGTGGTTAACATCTGTGTAAATCAGAAAAACAACCTTTGTGAAAATATCTTGTACCAATAGAGATATGTAGAACCTTCCATGGAAGAGCAATTTGGCTTTTGAGTACATAAAATCTTAGGAATGTCTGAAGTGAAAGTGGGAACTGAAATTACTGTGCGTATTTACTTTGCTGGGCTTTGGACCAAAGGGCACTATCTGCATCTTCTGGAAGATGCTCTTGAAATGGGTGATCTCTCTGAAGTTTGGTATAGACAGTAGCTAGGTTGGTTACTTCCAGGACACGTGAGAGAGGGAAGTCTGGAAGTCTGGCCCTTGAAGAAATATTAATAACATGATAATGCACTAGTGATCAGAATTAGCTCCTGGTATAAAACTGAGGAAAATAGGGCTCTTCTACATATTTGAACATTCAGGGAAGGGCTTCAGCTTTTTGAACTGAGGAAGCTCCATGGCTTGGCAGCTCTCAGAGCACTTGCCTACCTTCTTGGGGTAGTATCAAAGAGTCCCCAACATTAATCAAGTGTTAGGGTTGCATCAGGTGAACTACTGAATGTTGCCTGCGCAACTGTCGTTGAGTCCTGTTGTGTGTATGAACAAGGCTTGTGTGCCAGATTTCTTTATCTGATATGAAGGATTGGTACACACAGACTGTGTACGCATACAGCGCTTCTCAGTTTTCGCTCTACATGTGGTCTTGTGCCTTGCTGTGCAATGTCACGCAAACCCTGGGCTGCAGAGTTACTAATTTTTTCTTTTTAAATGCTTCTGGCTTGTAAACACTTCGCAAATATAAATCTTCCTGACAACACTGGGCTGAGAGGGTGACACAGACTCCATGGAGAAATTTGGGAATGGAGATGGTACTAACTCAGGGATGTCCAATTTAGACAACGCGTATGCCTGCAGAGTTGTACCAATTTATACCCTCAGCTCCATCAGAGCAGAGCCCTTGCTGATCTCATTTGCCTCTCAAAGTACTCAGCGCTTCTGCAGATCACTTCACATGTCTCTGGGTACACATTCTAGTAGCCTCCAAATAATTTATTTTTCTCCCCAAAGTTCTGCGGTCAGAACTCTATTCTACTGACATTTTACAGTCTGTACGGTGTTATAGACCTTCCAAGGCCCAGAAAAGCACATTGACACTTTTCATTTCCACCTTTCTCTGTTGCTTCAGCTTCCTCAAAATCAGACAAAGCCCTGCTGGAGGAAAGGAAACTGCCTTGGCTAAAACTGCTGCAGCACAGGGAGTTGCTCCAAGATTTTATTTTTATTAACAAAACCTCATGTTAAAGGCCATTCTCTATGGGTGAAGTGGCTCTTTTGGCTAAAGAGAGGGTTTGCTCAGTGGTGTAAGACTAGACTGGAGGTAGCTGTATGTCTAAACAAGTCTTGCATGAAAATTGTTATATAGTCAAAAAATACATTGGTTGGGTATTGTGAAGAGTGGTGCTCTGTGTCGGCTTCTGATTGTTGTAAGATGGGTGCTTACACACCAGAATACTGCAAATTTCAAAAACTCTCAGCCATGACTCTTACTTGCTCTGTATTTGGACAGAGTTGCATTAGTGAAGAAGTGATTTTTGAGTGTCTGCATGGCTAGCAACAACTTTGGAAAGCCCTTCATCACACAGCCAGGTTAAACAGCAATGTTAAAGTGTCACAGGTGAAATATTCCTATGAAAACCCAAGGTTTTTAAAATAATAAAACTAGCCCCCTTTTGGCTATGAAGATGATCTTTAACTCAGTGTGGCCTCTGTGCTCAGGGTGCTGTTGGGCATGTGCCAGTCAGTTGAAGCACAAGATTTATGTGACCAGAAGACACAACAGGCTTTGCAAGGAAGAAACTTCTTGGTTGCAGTGCAGCTGTTTGAGGACAGGAAGCATGTGGAGAATGGATGGGCTACTGAGCCTCATCCTTGAGGACAAAAGCAAAATGTTCATTAAGGATGGTAGGGTGGAAGCTTGTTTGGTAGTTGGGTTCCTGGCACCTCCACATTCAATCCTGATTCGTTTCAGAGGTGGGATGGTTTGTAAACCTAATACCGGGGACAGCAAATCCTATGTTATACCCTTTACCGAAAGAGGCCGGGCGAATGAAGCTGTCATGCTTTGGCTTTTCTTTCTTCTCCCCCAGGAAGCAGATAGGTCTTTAGGAGATCTTTCCTTTCCGCAGTGGTTTCACCTGGCTCGTGTTGTTAGACTTACAGCTGATGCCCCTTGGCCGATCATGCATTGCTGATCACCATTCAAGGTAAGAGACAAAAGAGAGAGCTTAGCAGTCAAGAGGATACTGATGAGAGGGGAAATTGCTGATTTGAAAGGCTTCTTAAGCGCTCTTCTCTTTCTTGACAACAACAGAGTTTATCACTCTCCTTTTATCCCTCTATATAGAGTCAGACACTGTCCATTATGAAGAGCTCTTAAGAAACTCTGTTCTTTGTTAATCTCTCTCTCCTGGCTTGTGTGCCAAAGAGAGGGGACTGTGGCATCTGCATGGCCGGGTGCTGTATTTGGCAGAGGAGTGAGTGGTGGCCAGGACAGACCTTGTCCCTGGAAATGATGTCAACCGTGTGGCTTTTACATTTTAATAAAATGGAGATGAGAGTGAAGGAAGGAGAAGAAATAACGAAGGAAGTACACCACTGTGTTTTGAAATATGTTGACTGCCTACGATATTGGCTTTCTTTTATTACATAAACCAGCCTGAACTCTTCAGTTTTACAGCTGCATGGTTAGCTGGAAAAATCACAGAATTTCTTGGAAAGTAGCTCGATTGTTCTCTTCTTCCACTTCTGGCTGCATACTGGTGAAGCTTACTGCTGGCAGTTAACATTGCTTGCATGCCATTTGTCTGATACCAATGGCAAAGTTTAGACTTAAGGTAATGTAGCTGTTTTCATGCTTCTGCTCCCTTCCAAGAGCTGCTCACAGTCTTTCACTGCTTCCTACATACCCAATTTTTATTTTATTTATTACTCCTAAAGGCCAAAAGCCCAGTGTGAGGCCTTATCTGCAGTTCTTTTACCCCAAAGAGCTTGCAGTTGTATAGGCAGCTGGACAATGTACAGGAGAGGGATAAAGTTGCTTTTGTTTTACAGGTAGGGGTTTGCGTCACAGGGAAACCAGATCTTTAAGGAAATGAGAAGGAACACAGGGCCCAGTCCTTTAGAAATAGGGCTTTGACTTGCAGCTGAACATAATCCACATAGTCATCTTCTGGCTTCTTTCTGCAGGGGTGATGATGCTTGTTTCCAAGTTTCAGAGGCTGTCATTTCCATCTGACTGCTTTGTGACCAGCCTATCTTGATGCACAGCTGGGAAAATTAGTAGTTGTTTATAGACACCCATGGATTATCTAGAAACTTTTTGGCTATCATGGAATCAGATCCAAAAAGGTTTAAGTTACGTTAACTGTCAGTTCTTGGTTTTCAATACTTTTGCGTTCACTGCCAACAGTGCCAGCAACTGTTATTCTGAAAGCCATGACTCAGCCAAGTCACAGTACTTAATTTTGAAGCCTTGGGAATGTTTCATTACGTGTTTCTAAGTCAACCTAAACTGTTTTGTTTCTGGGAAGCTCAGCTATTAAGTGCTGCTTCTTGTGCGTTAGTCCACAGGGTTGTGAGCTGGGAGACAACTGTTCTTGTTCTTCATGTGTGGTGGGGCCCTGGGTCAGACCGTGTCTCCCATGGGGCACCACAGATCAGCTGGTGGCTGTGATTGCAGTCTGGCCATGGGCAAGAACAGGGTCTGGATTGGCCCATATTTCTTGAATTACAATAGTGAGAGTGACAGGAGAAATGCACTTCAATGTACGGACAGCGCCTGAGAAAAATATCTTGCATTTCCCAAACATCTTTCTTTTAGTGATCTCCTACAGAAACTGCATTTTTCATTTGAAAATATTCTCTGTGCTTCTGTGTAGTCCCTACAGGGTTATGGGGGCTTGTCACTGGTAGAAGTAAAAATTCTTCCAATTTTGAAAAGAGAATATCAAATGTCATAATTGAAATCCTGGAATTGATATATTAAGTAACAAAATGTCTTAGGTCAATAAACGTGGGCTCAGAACTGTAACACTCTCAAACTGCTCCTTGCTGTGCACAGAAAGGATGTGAAATGGCATTTTTATCAGTCAGTGAAAGCTTAGTTTAATTGGCTCCAGTCAAGTTTCTGTATTGTTCTGTGTAATCTGAATTAAACATTGGTTTGACTACATATGTGGCTTTATCTTCCTTGAAGACATAGGGTGCTCAGTCAGACAGTAGCATCAGCTTTGAAGTTAAGATATTCATAGCTCAAGGATTGATTCTGACATTAACAGTTTCCCTACTCTCCTTGAAAATGCATCCCACCACCCCATTCTTTCAGTTCCTGCTTTACTATTAATTTTAAATATCTGCAATTTCATAGTAAAGAAAGCAAAGCTCCCCTTCCATTCTACAAATAAAAGACTGAAAAAAGCAAAATTAGGGAGATTAACAGGGAAAGTTACTTTGTACAGAATAACTTCTTGTTTGTGTTTATAAGCCACCAGCTATCATATGCCTTAATGTAGAGTTGTTCTGCTATTTCTGTCTGTGAGCAGGTTCTGTCTCTTAACTACAGAGCTGGGGCAGAAATGCAGGCAGTAGATATACTGAAGGCTGAACCATACTAAAATATTTTGGTTTGACTTTGCAAACCCATTCTTTTAATGACACACATGCCTAACAGTCTCACTCATTCAAGTAGCCTTTGCATTTAGCTGGCAGGTAGAGTTAAATTTCCTTCTCTCTCTCTCTATCTCTTTTTTTTTTTTTTGTTTGAAGGGACATGTTGGGGAGGAAGCTTGACTTTATTCTGAACTTTCTTCTTGTTTCTTTAAGGAACTTTTTGTGTGAGAAAGACTTGATGTCAGTGCACAAAAAAATGACTTAAGATTTGCATTCTTTTGCCACAGGAATAAATGAACAAAGTTTGCAATTGAAAAGGCATTTTTACACCTTTTGTTGTTTAGGAACATAGAAATCCCATTATGCTTCATGCATAGCCCTAAGGAATGTGCAAACAAGTATTAGATCAATGGCATGTCTCTGCAGCTTCTTTTATCATGAGTATTTAAAACTGAATATTCAAACATTCATTCATATTTCAAACGTCTGTCTCAAATAGTGCATTTGTGTTAGAGTATGTTTTATTGCCAATAGATAGGTTAAATGTAAAGCTTTTAAATGTTTTATAACTTGCGGATGCTCAGCTATGGTTTGTAACAGTGTTTTCAGGGCTTTTTTTGATGCAACAGAGTGGAAAAATCAGTAATAAGCTTTAAAAGGTAACAAGGCCAAAAAAGGTGTCCACCTGAAAGAAGGTATGTGAAAAAGTTGGTGTGTAGTGCAGAGAACCCAGCTCAGCTTTAACCAATAATAGTGGAGTCTGCATCATTTATGGACACCGTAAAACCATCTTTCTTCCCTGGGTATCCACATGAGGATCATGCTCCCACTTGGAGTAATTCCCACACACAATTTGCCAATGGCCTTATCAGTGCTACGGCTGGTGGTTGTCCAAGAGGGACAACCAAGGTCTAGTACCATCTGGACTCATTCTTATCGCATCCTTTCCCATTCCTCTGTGGGTGGATTTACAGGGGGCTTGGTGGCCCGGCAGTGGGTGGTGTGTGGTTTGTGCTCTCGTGTGTGTCCCCATTATTGCTGTGCCTGCCTTCAGCACCAGTGCCTGTGGACCTTGTATGAAACTGTCCTTCCTATTTCAGTATATTGCTTTCTTTTGACTCTGGGCTTAAATAGTCCTTTGGAAAGGTTGCAGAAACCAGATGTGTTTCATCCAGTCTTGTTATGCAGAACATATAAGTGTCATGCTAGTGGAAGGTAGGGTAAAGCGATTGCTTCTGTATCCAAATGAATCAAATGAAACCATTTGTATGTGTGTGCAAAGACCATCTCTGCATTTTGAACTCTACTAACTGCTCTACTTAGGCTGATAAAATCATAGTCATGAGAGCCCCTGGTGCAAATGTGTTGAACTGCTGTAACATGAAGCTCATTTTGGTGAGGTTTTCCTGGTGCTTGAGTGGATGGGGTCACCATATCAGCAGTGCATCCGTGAAAATGGTTCACTCGGAGACAAACATCCTCATGTTGAAGAGATGTTCAACATTATAATTAAAAATATATTACTTTTTGTGGTGAAAGCATTTTGCAATGACAGGAAAGCTTTTATTTCTTATTAAACATTCCTGGGTTTGGTGAGATTTTTGCTGTCTCTCTGGTGTATAGACTATATCAGGCAAACACAGGAAGACTCCAGTCCTTTAAAGACTCTTTCATATGTTCATGCTGTGATTTCTGACTTTCAGATTTATGAAAAACTGTAGAGCCATGACTTTGAAAACAAATTAATTTTCAGGCAAACCCAATAAAAAGCAAAGATAATGCAGCTCTTTAAAAAAAGGAAGCTCTCCTTTTTGTTGAGCACACTACATAAGGATTATAATGAATACTTTACAGTTCATTTTGTGGAGTTCAGTGTATTAACAAGGCTTCTCTTCTGGCAGTAATCTCCTGGGAACTAGATTTTATTTATTTATTTATTTTTGGTCAGGACACTAATAACTGTTTTTGCACCTCCTTATGTTGTCCACATCTTGTTTGCAGCTAAAGTTTAGGAGCTGACTTCCATTTTTGTGGTTGAAAGTACTTCAGCATCTGGCCGCCTTTACTGAAGTATGCTGGCAAAGCAAAGTCTTGCTTGTGGATTGCCTACATGTGTATTTTCACTTTTAAACAAAAAGACAGTGTAGAGTGGTCCAGCAGAGATCTTAAATTTAACCTGTTCCTAATCTGTTTACGATAGGCCCAAATAAGACTTCAAACCAAACCATTGCTTGTTTAGCCTTCTGCTTTTGTTGGCCGAGCTGATTTAAGATTGCATGTTGTGTTAAGCCCATAAAACTGTGTATAAAGAAGTTGTGTGTGAAGCCTGATCCTCAGTGCCCTGTCCCCTTGTCTGACCGGTTGTTCTCCTCAGCAGTGGATGCAGCATAGGCTACTGTGTAGAAGTGGCCACCAAAGATGGGTGGAAGTGAAGCCTACTGAAATCTTGGTATTGAACAAAACAGCTCAACTAATTTAAAAGGTCCACTGTTATTTGTTTGGAAGTGAAGAAATGTCAATGTTGGTGCTGTCTGTGTAATAGTGATGTGACCTCTGCACACGGCATTGCAGTAGTTTTTAGGTGATTGGGCGCTTTTTCCTAGAGGCCCGCTTTTTGGTATGTTTGTGTCAAAGTATTGTAACTTTTTGGTGATCAACACTTAAGTGTCCTGACAGTTTTTATGTGTTTCCTGTTATTGTAATAGAAAAAACAGAAAAACATGCAAATGCCTATGTGTGTGAACTGTTCGAGAAAGATTGGAACCTTTTAGGAATACAATATGGTTCCATTTCAGTCCCTGCAGAAAATTGTTCTCATTGTACTCCCTGTCCCTGAGTGTGGGATCTTCTTGGGTTTCTCCCAGTGCTTCCCTGTGCCAGTCTCATCCCATTATTTCTCCTGTCCTCATTACATCAGCACCAAGCCCTGCACTTGGTGCTTCTGTCCCTGTCTTCAGTCACCTTCAGTGACTTCGCCATAGCATGGTGGCTCTTCCAGCCACTGCCTCCCTGCTTCTCTGTCGCAAGCACTGTTCCTGAGTCCTCAGGCATTGCTCCCACGTCCCAACCCCAGCACCGGTCCCTCATCTGCGGTTTATCAGCTTCCAACTTCTCCCACTCAGTGTTTCTCCCCGCTTCGTTCTCTCCCAGATGTGATTCTCTCTGCCTGTATTTTCTGCAGCCTGTTCACGTTGTGCTGGTACCAGAAGCAGCGGGATCCTGGGAGTGGTGACATCCTGAGCCCCTGCTCTTCTGCCTGGTGCTGTGGGAAGCGGGCGGGGAGAAAATCCAGCTCGGCCCCTGTCGAGCCAGGCTGGAGACTGCTCTGTGCATATGGTGTTTTAAGAGAACTACGCTGAGTCTCTCTTCCCAAAGATTTACAACCTGGCCAAATGTGACTATTGCCTCCCCCCACCCCCCCATTCTTTTTTCTTTCTTTTAAATTAGCAAAAGGCACTGCAAAATCCCTAACACCAGCAAAATCCCTCTGCTGAAGTATAGGGGACTATTTTGTTGGGAAGCCATCTGTGCCTTGAGGTGGTAAGCGAGAATTTGTTAAAATGTGCACGAAACAATGTCTACTCCTTAAAAGTACATTAATGTCTCTTTCAGAAACTACCAAAAGAAAATGCAAAAATTTAGTCCAAGAAAGGCACCTGGCATGAAACTTTCAAAGTTTTGCAAAGCTATACATAACTGAAAACAGGGCTTGTAAAACATGTCATTGCTAGTTTTGTCTTTAATAATAGTTAATGCAAACAGAAACTGCTGCAACATTTTTTGGAAAGATACTCAGCCTTCTGCTTCAGGTTTTAAGGTATTAGGAAGACACCCATGGTGGGAGGCAGATTATCTCACATCTGTCTAATTCAAGGCTTCTTGTGTCTTTCTCTGAAACATCTGGTACAGGCTGTTGTCAGAACAAGAACATAAACTAATTTGTATGTGCATGTGCGGATTTTTTTTTAATAGCTCGTTAGCATGGGCTGGTACTTTTTTTTGTGAATTTTTGGTGAATTGGTAATTTTTTTTAGGTGAATCAAAACCAATGTCTTGCTGCAGCCCAGAGCACTTGAAGTATGTTCCTAACTTTAAGAAGATCTGCCCAAATAACTGATTTTATTTTTCCCTTTGGTAGTTATTTGGAATCTGAAACAAGTAATATTTTTTTTTAAGATGACCTAAACCAAGAACAATTTGTTACAGCAAGGAGTTGCAAGCAATTTCATTTTGAAAGAAATAGAAGTTTTTGGATTTCTTTTTACTGAGACAAAAGGATTTCATTAGCTCTTAGACATATTTTGAAGTAAATTATAATAGAAAGAAAATCTAAGAAATGTAATATATTGATGTGTGATTAAGATCCTGAACTTCTTTTTTGTTGTTGGAAAAGCTAATAGTAGGATAAAGTTGGTTGTGCTAGCATCTCTAGTTTTGAATGTTCCGTGGCCATAAGCAGAGGCCATTAGAGATGCACCTCTGCTGGTGCACCTCACCCTTTGTTATGCTGAAGTGGAACCCACCATCTCACAAATAAAGGGTCTAATCAGGTAAGGCACAAGGCACAGCTTCAAGAGGCAGAGGTGGCTCAGTACTCTGCAGGCCAGGGACCAGTTGTGTGGTTCAGTGCTTGAAACACTTGGAATTAAAAATACCATTAAAAGACAGGACTCACTGGAGCCAGTGATGGAGCTGCCCATTGAGATTTGGAGTCTGTTGCTCCTGAGCCTGGTGGAACCAAGGGGCAGCTCTGCAGAGCAGAGGAAAACCAGTGTCTTGGGTGAAGCGAGTTTTGTTGCCGGTGATATTGGAAGTCGATAAAGGCAGTAAGATAAAAGGCAGCTTTTGAAAACCTAGTCCTTGATGCTGCTTATGTCTTAGTGCTGGGTCCTCTTGGCCCAGAGACTTTGGACACTGGTGCTCTTTTTCTCAAATGGGAAAAAACCCAGCAACAAAACCCAAAGCCTCAAACCTTTGAATATCTTCAAACATCTTTACTGCTAGGCATCCCTGCTATGACCCAATGTACAGATCAAATGTAACAAATACTAAAGTTAATTAGTCAGCTGATTTTCTACTCTTCCTTTGTGCAAAGAAGTGATAAAAGCAAAGATGAAAGTACAATCTAAGGTCCATGAATTTGACAGAAAGAGGTAATTTTTAAAAACAAAGATCTACTCATAGTGGTTTTCTTTCTTCAAGCTTTAGTCTACTATCTGAAAGGCTGACCACTATTTGGATGAGGGGATCAAACTATTTAGCTAATGTAAGTGGATGAGCTGAATTTGAAAGCAATTGAGGGAAGGGATGGAACATCTAAAGACTACATTGTCATTAGTTTTATTTTGGCTAAAATAGTTGTACATGTTTAGTTTAAAATGGAGGGGGAAAAGTACTTTGAAATATAATTGCATTTAACAGCCTTGTAGCTTTGTACTTTGTGCTAGGAGTTGCATTTCCAGCTGTTTTTCATCTCCTGTAATTTAAATAAGTAAACCTTTTGTTCTTAAACTCAGTTCCTTCTAATTCTGTTGATGGACATCCATTTCTACTGCTTTATTTTATGTTAATATTTAACAATAGCATGCAGTTACCCCCCTGCTGGCCATGGCTCCACCTCCTTTGTTTCTGGAAGGCCTCTTTTTGCCTTGGTCTTTAGTTTTTAAAGAAGAATCCAAACTTCCTGTCCCTGCATCTAGCAGGAGCAAGGTTTCTGCATAAACTGAAGCAAAATCCCTCAGAAAGGGTGCTAGCCCCCAAGCAGGGAAGGTGGTGCTGGGCTGTCAGCCCCTTTTGTTCCCTGCTCAGATGGAAGTATGAAGTGGATGATGCTTTGTGGGCCAGAGTAAAGCTGTGCCAAGGGAATGCAAATCCACTAGGTGTGCCCAGGTAATTTAAAATGCTCACGCTGGCAGCTTTTCTGCATGAGTAAAGCTGTTTAATTAATGCGTTTTCTCCACTTTCTTTTGCTTGACAAGTTGATTCGAATTGAAATGGTCTGTAACAAGCTTGTCATGGGTCTTGGGGACAAATAAACCCTCTCCTGGAGGTGGAAAATAAAGAGTCCATGCATTTTGTATTTCTCTCTGACCAGGATGATTAGTGACAGGTATGGCAGCCTGACTGACAGCAACTGGTCAGACTGGAGCACTCTCTTGCAGCCCAGACCACCACTTGGCTTCACACTGGTGCTAGGAAGTCAGGTGCAGGACTCCAGGTGGGACAACTGGCATCTGCTGTGGCCATTCTTCTTCCCCTACTTGTACACAAGAACCTGAGAGTAGTGTGAATGTAGTGGGCACTGTGTGTAGGCTCGGGCAGCACTCCTCCTGTCTCCCCCCTCCTACACCCCTCCACAGAAAGCTTATTTTTAATTTGCTCAGCCTTGTGGTTTGACAGAAGTGCAACGTGGTGGAAGAGACCTGAGTCCAGGATGAACAAAGGCATCACTGGGAATTTCAGCCACTGCCTTTGAAATAGGCCTAGACAAGAATGGAGTTGGGAAGCCCCACTGTTCAGCCTGCTTTATAGTGTTAATATACTGTCCAGAAAGAAGAGAAGCAAGAAATTGCTCAGATTTCATCTCTCAGATTTCATCTTGCATCTAGAGTGCCGCAACAAATCAAACTGAAATGGGCCCCTTCGTGGCTTCTGCGCTACCATGCTGAGCTGCCCTGGGCCCCTTCTTCCCCCACTTTGCTGAAGGCTGTAAAGCTGAGGAAGTGCTCAAAGCAGGCGGGTTGACACATGTGTTTCTGAATTGCACCAGTGTCCTGGTAAGGATGGGCTCTGATATGAAATGAATGAGTTTATAGCATTTCAAGTTGGAGGATGAGGCAGGTAGCGAGCACCCGCTGATACAGAGTGAAGAGACATGCCTGCTCTGCCTGGTCACTCACCCTGGCTGTTCCCAGGACCCACCTTGCTTCCCTTGGACATGCTGGAACAGTTCTTGCTGAAGGATCAACATGAAAATGAGAAGTGTGCTTGGGGAAGAGAGAGTCCTGGCTGCCATTGCTTCTAGCCCAGGCTTTGGGGTTGCTAGTGGTACCAATGGCTGGTGCTGCTAGCAAGAAAATATTGCTTATTGTTTAACATGTGTAAACTCTTCAACACCATTAACAAGTGAACACTGTTTTTTAATGCGTTATAATATTAGTGTAGTTTGGAGTAGTATGGCTTGTCCTCAGGGATGCATTTGGAAGAGTGCTGAAAGTCAGGATGGTAATTGCAAGTATCATGTGTTGAGTTACACTTGAACAACTGATAGGAGTTGCAAAAACATTTAACTTCAGGGAAAACAAACCAACAAAAAAAACCCCAACACACACAAACCAAACTCAGAACAAAAAAAATTAACCAACCAACAAAAACCAGTAAAATGCATGGAGCTCATCAGTTTATAGTGGAACAATGGTAATCAAAGGAAATTGCAGCTTTTTCATCTTAATCTCAGGTCTACATAGCAGAAAAATTCTAGCACCTGCATTGATTTAAAGGCTGCTTTCATGAATAATCTCCACTCTCTTGACACATTGAAGCAGCTGGAATGTGTTCTCATGTTGCAATAGAGAGTGCATGGTCTTCAGCAACTTCCTTATTATCTTTTGTAATTAACAAATCAAATTTTTGTCTTTAATTCGTTTTGCATCTGGGGGTATTTCATGCTCAGAAGGCTGGGCAGTGTGTGCTACCAGATTGCCTTGCCAGCTGGAATTCCCCAGGGCACTGGGGGAAACGCTGAGGTGTTCCTCAGGCCTGCCACTAGTTTTTCTGATTGAGTATTTGGAGTTGCAGCATTACAGCATCCTTTCCAAAGAAATGCAGCACAGTGGAGAGAGAACACATGCTAGTGTGTTCACATCTGGCATTAACATATAAAATTTGAGGCATATAACATTTCTTCCTGTACCACTAAATTAAAAACCTGTGGCATAAGGTAAACTGACAAGTGCAAAACTTCTTGGGTGGGAAATTTTAAATGGTTGCAAATGTCTCCTGAAAGCTGCTGCTGGAAGAATGTTACTGAGCATGACTGTCTGCAGGCACACTGCTTAATAGTGTCAGGAGGAGCTGTCCTGTTCCCATAATTGGTAGCAATTTTTTTTGAGGAAATGTTGTGTTCTAGTTACTAAGCCAACACTGGTGATCAGAGTGTGGGGCAGGGTCTGGGCTGCAGAACTGAGTTATGCCATCTAAAATGAGCACATCTGGGCTCTCGTTGGAGGAGAGGACTGGCCAGGCACAGTTCAGTGCTGCTGTGCTGGGTAAAGCGGTGCATGCTGATAGCTATTGACTTGCAGACACATTATCTCTGTGTTGGGTAGCATGTTTCTAATTTGATTTTGCAGCTCATGGGATGTCTCAACTGGGGTAATGCACTAGACTCTTCCCTCTGGAGACCTTGTTTCTGATTTAACTTGATGTACTTATTCATGCTTGTACTGGAACAGGACCTGGTGTAAATAACATAGGCTGTTTCTGTGTAACTCTTAGGCAAGTCCATAGTAATGTTATTGGTCATCTGAGCTGCTGTGCTGTCTGTCCTTAGATCAGTTGGGACTGTGAGCTCTTATGTTTTTGGTCATACAGACTGTGGAGGAGCATGGAAAAAGTAGTGAAGAGCTTGACTTCCAAGGTGCTACCTGCTGACAACATCTCTTCCAAGCAATAGGAGCTGGGGCACACAACAGTAGGTCTCCTGTGAGGTGTAAACACTGCTTGCTCTAGATCCTGTGGGGGTTACCAATGCTTATTGCTAATTTAGAAAAGCAAATATGTATGTAGGGTGTTATGAACTATAGATAAACTTAAAGTAGAACTACAAAACAAGACCATCTTGGTCTCTCCTACACTGATGCTTTCTTGCTTGGGTAGGGGGAAGTTTGGCCAGTGTGTGCCCAGGCTTGGGGTCCTGTTTAGACTGAAATTAGGTTGCAGCCTGTCTTGTGTTCAAAGAGAAATGCAACTTGTGTCATAATCACCAGGCTTGTTGCCTCTTGATGCTGGCCTCTATTGGCCCTTGTCCATGCTGTGTTACTATGCAAGTGTTACATCTCTATTAATATCTTTGTTGATTGCATTAGCAACTCTGCTGTTTATAGTACTTATGTTGCAAATATAACCCTACATGAAGGCATTTAGAAAGATATGTTATGGCTGTAAAGACCCAAGTGATCAATAGCTTTTAGATTACTGTGTCACTAAACAGCAGGCTGAGACATGAAAAGGCACTGTTAATTTAGGGATGAGAGATTTCTAGAAAATAAATCAATAGTGATACAGGCTGATTGGTTTCCAGTTCAAATAATGCCAAGAAATGTGGAGCCCAGGGGAAACCATGCTATTCATATTTGGAAATAAACAACTCATGCTTGCTTTCATTTATGTATTTGGGTCAGTACTCTTAAAAAATGGAAAGGGAGCCATTGGACAGGGTATTGGACTGGAAACAGAGAACCTGGGTTCTGCTTTACTCCCAGAGACCCTTTGTCCCCATGTTCCCCAGGTTGCCTTTGGTGCTAACAGCCTTTGCTCCATCTCTGTGCACACAAAACTTTCAGCGAGTGGGGACTGGCTGGTGTGATTTCCAATTGAAGCCCTTTTGGGGCTAACAAAAATGTAAGCAATAACAAACATTCCGGAAAGTGATTTTGGCTTTCAAAACGCCTTCCTTTTTAATGCTCAAGTGGCCATGGACTAAATGATGATTAGTAGCTGTCAGGTGCAGCAGTGTGCTGGGTGGCTTTATAGACAAGTACAACGTGAAGCTGCCAGGGAAGCAAAATGCTGCCGCCTCCCCAGGAGGCTGCTGTGAGGTCTTGCATGTGGAGGTGTGTTTGCACAGCGTGGGCTGGCTGTGCTGGTGTGTGAGAGTCCCTGGAGCAAACAGCTTCCCAGGGTACCACTCTTCCCTGCTGCCTGGCTCCATCCTGGTACACATCCCTGGGGCCTTGGGGTCAGCCAGTGGTGACTGGAGGAGCACGCCTGTCCCTTAGGATGGGGACTATGTAAAGGGAGTTTTCTGGAGGCTTTCCAGCACCTCAGGGATTTTGAAGCCTTCGCTGACTGGGGACATTCCAGTGTGAGCTTAAGGTGCTTTCAGTTTTTTTTCGCTCTAGCCCATGATATGCCTCCTACTCTGCACTGAATCCTCCCAAAAGGTCTAGTGTGTGTGCTTCAAGGACAATTTGGTGACAGTGCACTGTTGCCTGCCACCTCTGGGTCACTGTGGACAGTGAGTGAAGGTCGCTGGTGTTCTGCTGGAATACTAGTTTTATACCTACTGGTCTACCAGAGCATTGCTTTTACCTTGAGGAAAGCTGCTACTGGGCATGTGCAAGTTGTGCAGGACATTTTCTAGAACTGTAGCACAGCAGCCGAGGGCTGACTGTGCAGTAGTGGCTGAGGAAGGCCAGGGACACGCTACCAGCTGGAAAAACTTATTTGAAGGAAGAAGTGAGAGATACTTGTATGTTGTGCTCTCATGTGGTTCTGTTCCTTTTTGTCCGAACAGGAGAAGGAAGCTGGCTGCTCTAATCTGACTTCTTCATTTCTGCTTAGCAAAGGTGATTTCATGATGGTGACAGGGTGAGGGATAGTACTTTGGTCTTGGGTTTGTGACACCTAGAGTTAAGTCCCTTTCCCAGCCTGTATCTCTGTGTGACACACAACCATGTCACCTGGTCTGGCTCTGCTCCATGTACCAGGTGGAGAAAGTAGATTTCCCCTGCCTCAAAAGAATGAAAGATAACTATTTTGAGGCACTGAGATAAAGGAAGCTGTATAAGCACCTAAGACAAATAGATCTGCTCCTGCTGAATTCAGTGGCAGAACTTTTAATGGGAGCAGGATTCAGGCCCCATCTGATAAAGAATTTCATCTGGATTGCACATGGGGGCAGGCATTAAAGGACCCATCTAAGAATCTCCCCTCTGGAGTACATCTATAAAAGACCCTCTGTAGTTGTGTTCAAAGCTTACAGTAATGCCAGTCTCCTCAGGACAATTCACTTAGATCATTCAGAAACTCTTTCTTGTCTAAGCCCTCATGCTTCTCCCCCAGTGGAAGAATGTGGTTGAGACTCCCATGCAGGGAAGACTGGAGATTTGTTTTTTATTTGAACCCAAAACATTAACAAATTGGACACACGTGCTTTGAGACTAGAGCCCGCTCTTATTTAAGCCAGTACAAAACTCTCCTTGATCCCAGTAGGAACAAGGTCTTGAATATTGCTTGTACCTTTTTAGGATATCTGCCTCTAAATGAAGCAGACAGTGACAAACTCATTCTGAATTTATCCTCCTTGACTGATTTGCAGCCAGAGAGGTTTGCAGACCCACCCTCTTGGGACAGGGAAGTTCATAGTCTAGTTGCTGAAGGAAAGACCACGGGCAGGTATCGCTGTACCTTCTTGTGCACATTGTTTAGCATGTGAAAATCAATGCTGTGACTTAGCATTTCTTACTATTTAAACATCTTCAATGCTTTTGTGAGACTATTGCTACAGCCAGCGTAATGCGTCTGCTCATATACGTGCGATTTTCTTCCTCCTCATGCTAAAGTACCGACAGGTGAGTATTATATGTGTAGGAAGCTATTAAACAGAAACATATGCCTTGAATATGTTAAAATTCCTTGTAAGTCACTTGATCAATGTGCAGTATTTGTGTCCCCTCTGTAACTTTGCCCTAAATTCATATTCATCAACAGAGGTTGCTCGGTACTTAATGGGACACTCGGGCATTGAGTGAAGGGAAGGGACAATAAGCAAACAGGGTGAAGAATGAGGACAAATGTAGATGAACTTCCTCAAACAGGCACAAAATGCTCATTCCTGAATAAAAAAATGTGAAAAGGTCAAGTGCCCCCAGAGGTTTCTATTGTGACAGGCACTTAACCCCTTCACTCCTGGTTATCTGCTTCAGCTGCTGGGCCACTGGTTGCACAAGTGCCATTAGCATCAGTGGAATGTGGGGCCGGGGAGCAACGCAGGATACGCCAGGGCGAGACCCACCTCCCTTCCAAGCAGCAGCCACTGGGTTAGCAGGAAATAATCCTTGTGGACACTGACCCTGTTAGTAGCTGTGTCTAGAGATAATTATTTCCTAACGTGTAACCTTTTCATGGTCAATTGCTCCAGTATATTAGACAGAAATGTGATTTCCTTCTGTCTTCACACACACAAGTTCTTGTCCTTCCCGCTTTAAGAGCATAACATGGCATGTGCCCAGACAACCCTGTGCTCTCTGACAAATAATGTTTTTGTTTTGCTTAAATGAAAAAGAGGTTTGCTGCTCTTCCTTGCCATTGAGAAGAAGGGATGTGGAATATAGGCCTACTCACACATTTTTTGACATTTACCTTTAAGAATCTAATGATAATCAGGCAACTGTCAGTGTTTAGCAGTCTTCTGCTCTGCCAGATTTGTTGCTTGTTGACTGATTTTGGTTTACCTTTTCCTAGCTTGTGATGCTTTGGTGTATGCCCCTTGACACATCACCAAGGCATCTGAAGAAGCAGGATCAGCAGAATATTTCAGTACAGCTGCTCAGAAGGCATCAGCTTTGATATCATCAGGAACATCAAAACGAGTAGCCAGGGTTGGAGAGAGTTCTCTTGCGTGACCCCATGAGCCCAGCCTGCTCCTGCCTGAAGTGCAGCCCACATGGGCAGATTTGGTGGTGGGGACTGGCATGAAGAGCTTGAGGGAGGACACTGATCCTCCCAAAACACTCCTCTTCCATTCTCTGTGTTGCAGTCTGCTGAGCAGAGATTTGGGCAAACCACCCAGAGTCCTTGTGTTTGAGACGGTCCCTTTTGGGAATGACAGAAGTAAACTTGCTCATCTAGCCCCCTGAAGAAAGCTTGTGTGGACTGTGTTGAGCAAAACAATGACAGAAACCCAGCGAATGCTGCTGAGTGTGATTCGTGGCCAATATTTTCACAACCTGCTTCTTGTTTTGTAACAGTATCTAATTGGCTTAAGAAAATGCAAAACTAGGTCAATTTGCCGTTGGGCCTTGTAAAACTCTTTAGCTAAATCTCCAGACTTCAGCTGGAAGTTAATTTGAGCCAGACTTAGGAAAAATATATATTAATATACCCGCAGTCTCACGTGAGAAACTTGTAGGCAACGATTTGGGATTCAGAGCCGTACTCATATTCCTAAGACTAAATTCAAAGCCATCGTTTAAAAGCAAGTTTGCACACGCGTATATCCTGATCTTTAATTAGGCAAAACTCCCACTGACATCAATAGGAGTTTGACTTGAATAAGAACTGCAGGATCAGGTCCATAATTTGGTACCTGGGATTTGATTAAGCAACTAAATTACTAGAACAGTTTCCCCATGAGTATAATTGCCTAATTAATTTTTAAAATAGCTAAGTTCAGCACTGAATATGGTGTACCTCTTGCCACATGAAATGTATGCTGTTTAATCCAAGTTGATGGAGCTATTTGCAAGAGCCTGTAGAGTTTATTTTAGAGTTAAGTAGTACTGTTTATTTAAAGTTCAAAAATAGCCACCATTGTGTTAAAATATCATGTTTCAGAAAATATGCTCTTGTAATAGACTTTACTCATAGTCTAGTTTGGTTATTCGCACTTCAAATGTAATTTAAAGAGTAGTGCTCTAGTGCATCCTAATTCTTGAGTTCTGGCTACTGTGATTCATTTTGCAGGTGGGAAAAAACCTCTGGAGGTTGGGGAAGAACTTATTGTCTAGCAGGATTTTTAAATTCAATGCTTTGAAAAGTTGTTTGTCCTATCAATGGTCTTTTTGTTTGTTTTGTTTCTGATCCCCCAACATAATGCTTGTAGTAGATGATATATATATATACACATGTGTCTGTGTGTGTTCAAGTAAGTGTATATAATTAGTTTTTCTGAAGTTTCAGTCTGACACTGTGGGCTGCAGCTGATATACTTGCTGCAGCAGAACTTGCTTTCACAGCTGAAAGACTTTTTGTTTGCATTTTGGTTTTGTCTGTGTTTTTTTAAGCAGAGGTCTTGTTAAGCAAAGGGAATAGAGAGATCATACATGAGTATCCTAAGTGGAAATTGCAGAAGGAATTGCAGTGCCAAAAAGTAGAAGCTCTTCTCCCTGAATGTATATATTTGTGCCTGTGTGTGTTTATGTGTGTGTCTGTGTATATAGACATAAATAATTAGGCTTGTAGTTGGCATAGTGCATAATGCCTTCTCATGCTGTTGACAGTTACTTAATAATGCACATTCTCCCATTCTCTCCAGCTGAATTCTTAAGGCATTACCATGGGAATTTTCCTTTTCTGGGGATTGTAACAGAGCTCCAGGACTAGCTGTTTTTGTGATGTGCTTCTTGACTGGTTGGAGTAGCCCTTATTCAGGAACTCCATCCAAGCATCTCCTGTAGAGAATGAAACCATCAGCTGTCCCCCAAGCAGTGCTCCACACGGCAGCAGCACATAACGAACGGTGAGTCTTCCAGGGTGATGGGATCTTGGATTTTAACATGCTCAAAGCATGGCTAGGAGTTTGAATTCTAGTATATCACCATATGAAGTGGGATCCAGTCAAATGTACTGTTCAAAGAGGTAGGCTTGAAGGTTTTAGCAACCGTTCTGCTGGTTTTTAAGGCTCTAAGAACACTCCATAGGTAAACAAGATGGGACTCAAACTGCAGCTGCAGTCTGAAATTGGCTGAGGTCTGCAGTCTTCCATCTTTCAAAAGGAAAGCTTTTTTCTGTTCTGCCAATGTCAGAGCCTTGCACACAGAATAAGCAGTCCTGCACCCTTGAAAATTAACAATTGGGTCCACCCAAAATGATGAGATGCTTTTAAAAATGGGAACGTTATCTTTTATGTTTAAACTGGCATCCTTTGGATAGCTGTCCTGCTGTCTTTGTTTGTCAGCTTTTATTTCGCATTTAACACCTGGTTTGGAGATTTCCTGTGGGGAGAATAGATAGGAACGGAAGAAATAGAAACTTTCAGCTGTTCTTTAAAAATAAAATAGGTGGCTGTCTATCTTGCAGCCTTTTGATTTCTGCAGCTGAAAATCCCTGAAAAATTGTGATTTAATATCATTAGGGATGATTTGTCTAGAAGTGATAACTACTGGTTTGGGATCCTGGATTTTAAGTAAAATTTGGAGATGACTTGGGTTCCCCCCTTCCACCGTTATCTAATACTGGATTTCAATAAAATTGAGAACTCCTCAGTTATGAAAACGCAACAGGTAAGAAGGGAGTGGAAAGTCTATTTATGATGATTTAGGCTGTGATTTGTCTCCCAGAGCTTTGGGAAGCGTTGCACCTCTTCTCTCTGTGGCACTCTGACCTCCTCTAGCGGTGGCTGGGCCACAGGAGCCTCTGGCAGCTCCTGGCAGGGGGGAATCTCTGCCCTCCCCGGGGTGACTCTGGCTCTGGATTCTGGTGGTCTGGAGTGGGATCTCTGCTGTCAGGGATCCACTGGTGTGAGAAGTTTCCAAATCCCTCCAATTCGGCTGTGTTTCCGCCTTCTGCCTTGATTTTTCCTTTGGATAATGCCAGAAGCTCCTTGTCAGTGTGTATCGCTCAGAGGAGCCAGGGAGACGTGATGGTGGAAATCTGACAGCTCCTATTAGCCATGGTTATTTTTAGTCTGAGTTTCTAAAATATGAAACCAGCAAAGAACAAATACCAAGAGGTTTTTTTTTTTGTTATATATATATATTTTTTTTTCCTTTCTTCTCCCTCTCTTTTTTTTTTTCACATGCAAACATAGGGAAAAGAGACAAGTTTCAGTTTCTGGTCAGATTTACAGTGTTCCTTCTGTAACTGCAGATGCTTCAAAAATCAAGAGCAATGCCACAAAGGGGAGATCTCTGTGTATCTCGTTCTCCTTATTGTCCCGGCTCACTTGACCCTGTTGGGGATGTGCCCTTTCATTGTGTGCTGCTGTTGGGCCTGTGAGGTTGAACAAAGGGAAATGAGCTCTGTATAAACCCATGGTTTGATCAGGGACCAGCTGAATTAGCTGGACCAGCCCTTGACTCCATGTGGCTGTGTAAGGACGCAGCTGTAATGTGCCAGGGCACTCCGTTTGTCTTTAGGTGGAATGACTGCTTGCCTTGAGACTGAATTTCGTGTGGATGCCTTCCTCTGACTGACTGAGGGATGGGCACAGCCTTGCTGGTCTTGAGGGGAGAGAAAAAATGAACTAAAACTTTTAAGAGCTATGGAATCGCATCCCACTACAACAGGAGATGGTTCCTCCTGTGGTCCCTTTCACTAGGCAGAAAGCAAAAAAGGTGCAGTCCAGCAGTTCTCACCACAGGCTTTAGCGTGTCATGTTATCCTCCCAGTTTTACATTTGTGGAGGTGGAGATGGATTTAATCAAAATCACACAGAGCAGAAATGGCAGGACTGGGTCTGGGGGTGCTCTGCTTCCCAGTGCACTGGACAGTTATTGTACTTTCAACATGAATAATGAAGAGCCAGCTCCAAGAGGGTGGTACACAGTATCTTTTTCTCTTAAACCTCTAATGCCCTTCCAGTTGCTGCCCTGGAGTGGTCTGTTTGTCAAAGATCTCCTTTCTGGCTGGCAGTCCTTTCTCCTGCCTCTTTGTAAAAATTCAATGCTTTCCCTAGTCAGTGAAGGCATCATTTTTTTAACAGCATACATGACTCCTAAGGCTTAAACAACTGTGTATTTTTTTTTTTTTTTGGTTGAATGTTTTTGGCTAAGCCTAGGTGAAATCTTTGATTTATTATGTTTTAAAAAGTAGGAGTAGCTGCTGGATTTTGCTACTGTGTTTTCTTTTACCTCAAACGATTTTTACACTGCAGAAATGCTGGAAATAACAAGAGTGCAACAGATTTGAGCTGTGGGGAAAACAGTTTAGTACGGTGCAAGAAAATAGGGGCCTCATTCTGCTTTTGTTTCTTTAGTATTGCAACTGCAAGCAATGCAAGAAAATAAGTGAAGACCACGAAAGACCTGTGGTGTATTTAAGGCCTGCTCTAAAAATGAGCAGTCAGGAATTGGTGAGCATGGTGGAGGTACTTGGATAAAGTCCCGTGCCACCAGCTGAACTCAGCCCAGCCAGCCCAGCAGACCCAGGTGGGGGAGGTTAGTTAGGTTGGGGTTATAATTTTTGTAATGCAATTTTTGAGTTTTGGTCATACTGTCAAATTACTTCATGTTTTAAAACTACACTCTTCCTAAGCTCAAATGTTAGGGGTAGTTTTGGTAGCTTTTGGGTAGAGCTGAGGGCTGATACCTTTGAGACTGTGCACACAGCATCAAGCAGGCCAAAACTGTCTGGGTTATCTCGTTCCTAAACTACCCTATCCTTCTTTAATGGGTGTGTGGGGATTTTGGCTTTGCTGCATCAGTCTCTTTGAGAACAGCAAAAGCTTCCTCTGCTTTGTATTCATATTAATTTCAGCAGATTCAGATCTCTCTGTTTTCTTGGGAGGGTGGAGGGATTGTTTAAACTGAAGACTTACAGAGCATGGCAGTACTGGGAAGTTTTCTAGGCCACAGACAAAAACTAAATATCGTTATATTATGGTCTGCTTGTCTGGAATATTTGAGGAACTTCATTTCTATCTTAAAGCAGTGCAAGACCCTGGAGAGAAATACAAATCTCATCTTTCTGCCTGTGAAATAAACAGAAACAAATACATATTGGTGCTCCATTCTAGTATTTTTTCACCATCCTTCACCCCATTATTAAATGATTTTCACTTTGATTAATCTTTGGAGTGCAAAGTTGTGTTCTGTTGAGGTCACCCTGTCCGATCACCCCCTCAAAGCAGGCAACAGGATTTTCCTGAAACAAATGAATCTGTTTGAACGAGGGTGCTTTTCTAAATAATTTGCTTTGTCTTAATTGAAAAACTGTAGTGATGGATCTGCATCGCTGTCACCTGTGGTGAATGACTTACTTCCAGCCTAGTCAGATTGTGTTTAACTTCAGTTTCTGTTAGGACTTTGCTAGACTGTGAAACTCTTATCACAGTTTGGTTCCCACGTAGGTGTGTATGAACCTACACTTTGATAAGTTAATTAGACAGAGGTCTCTCACTAAAATTCAGCTTTGCATCCTTTATTCAGCTGTGTGACTTTGCTCTCAGCTGCTCTGAATTTAAAGCGTTGTTTTTTGTTACTATCCCTCTGCCAGTTCCTTCTTTGTGCTGTCGTTTGTCCTTAAATATCTTTGTGGGTGGGACTCTCTGCATGTTTGTAGATTATTGAGGACCTGGGAGGGCCTCTGGGTACTGCCTTAATAAACATGTTAAATAATAAAGCCCAGAAGAGATGATCTGGGTGTAATAGTGAAGAAATTGAGAGTATATCCTGTTAGTCTCTCCCCTTGCTTTGCCAGCTGGGGGCATGGGAGATGCTTTAAAGACCCACTGTGGCAAAATCATCATAATATTTCCTTTATAAATATATTGATGGTTAGAATCTGTGGTCCTGCAATGTTGTGGTGGTGGTGTTTTGTTTTGGGTTTTTTTTGCTTTGGTTTTGGTGTGGTTGGTTGTGGGGTTTTGTGTTTTGTTTCCTGCCCCCCCTCAATGAAAAATGCTGCTGTTTCTTCCTTCTTGAAAGCTGTGAGAAATCCCCAAAGCTTGCTGGACAGAAAAAGCTCAGGGAGCTCTCAAAGGATGTTGCTGCTTTTCCTTCTAACCTCTTACAGTCCTTACCTTTCCTCTGTTCTTTTTTCTTTCTTTGCCAGTAAGGCGCTGTGTGCAGTCTTCTGTGAACCTTTGTGGGCCAGATTTCTCCCAGGTGCCTTTTTTCCTCCTCAGTAGCTGCAGAAGAGGCAGTGGATCTGAGAGGGAGATGTGTTTTATGATTTATGACACTTTATAAAGTGCATTTCACAGCAGGATTGACAGAGCTGGAGACTCAAGTCCACCCAAGCCCAGGGATGCAGAGGCAGGTAGGGGATGGATCTGTCCCTGGTGACTGTTCCTGTGTCCTGGAGTCACCCGTGGACTGAGGGGGGACATGTCTGCTCACTCAGTCCTTGCTTCCCTGTGCAAACTGCAGCAAGATGGGGGTTTAGTGCCAGGTGATCCCAGGACCTGTCTCTGCTGAGAGCTGTTGTGAGTGCCAGCACTCCTCTCACACCACTGGTATCTCTCCAGAAGCCATGGGAGGGCTTATGCATGTGACCAGGCTCCATTATCCAGCTGTTGATCTAAAGCCAGGCTTATTTTGACAATCCCACCTCTTCCTTCTTGGGTTGCCTCCTGATGTGTCAGCACCATTTCCCGGTGTGAGTGAGCTGGGCTTTATTCTGCATTCCCTTGGCACTCGCGTGCTCTGTTAGACACTTCAAACAGGACTCTTTCCTACGGTTCTCCCACGCTGGTCCCTGCCTCTGCCCCTTTCTTGCCTGTAGCCTCAGGGCTGCAGCTCTCCAGCCATCTATTTATATGGCCCTCATCTGTCTTAGTCTCTTTGGCACTTATATGGCTCCCATTGGCACAGGACCTGAATGCCTCCCAATCTTTAATATATTTATCTTCACACATGCAGACACGCACGCATACCTGTGAGGTCAGGAAGTACAATTGCTCCTATTGTACAGATGGAGAGCATTAAATGGTAATTGGCTGAACTGGGAGCAGGTGGTGGTTGTGACAGAGGAAGGCTGCTTACACATGGCACAGAAAATGACATCACGAGAAACGGTTCATCAGCCACAGTGCAGCGATGGGAATGCAGGACTCATACGTGAGTGTTGTAGCCAGTGGACTATGAGGTCCCAGTCATGTCCTGTCCCTGTTCTGGCCTCTTCCATCTTGAATCTTGTTTCAAAATATTTTTGTCCCAGTGATACAATTTCAGAGGTAAAAGCTTCTGTCAAATTGCCCAACCAGGACAGAGATGGAGGTTGAAGTCCTCTTAGTCTGACAGTGGAAGCAAAGGGTCTTTTAATGGCAGGATTCTTCTCTCATGCTCACTGGGTTTGCTGTTCTTGGAGGAGCTTTGACTCCCTCTTTTTCCATGGCTCTGAGGTGGGGATGAGCCCAGCAGTATAAAACACAGCCATCAGCTCAGGGTTTGCTTTGTTGTGCTGGAGCACTCCGAACAGACTCTCTGCTGGGGCAGGAATTTTTGGCAGCTCATGCACAGCGACACTATTTCTTGGCAGTAGCTTTCCTTTAGCATTTCCCAAAGATGGCAATGCTGCCAAACATATCTCCAAATGCTTTGCAAACTCAAACAATTAGCAGTGCCTTCAGTATAGTGACAATGTTTGTTGCATTTAAGGAGCTAAATCAAAATCTGTTTGGGTCAGTGGTGTAATCCTGCTCTTCTGAAATCAATGGTGTCTTCTCCTGTGCCTAAAGTTGAGTGAGTTCAGTGCATCTGGCAGAGCAAGAGCTGAAGCCACATGCCCAGAGCCACTGTATGTGAACTGTGATGGGAGAAGTCAGGTGGCTGGTTCCTGGGCCCATGCCTGGCCAATAGACCACGGTGCTTAATTAGCGTGGCAGCTGTTCTCCGTTAGCAATGCTTTCCTTAGGCGTCTGCAGTAATGTTCTTGATAGCAGCTAAGGAGAAAAAGGAGGAGGAAATTGCATCTATATTTAATTAATACTGCATTCATATTTTATTGCAGAGAGCCCTTAGGTACAGGAAGATTCTTGGTGAGGACAATTGTTTTTGAGTGCTGGCGCCATTGTATGGTGCTGAGGAGGTGAACTTTGGTTTTAAAAACAAACCCAAATTCCTTCCTGGGTAACCTGGGAAAGCCCAAAAACCCTCTGCCACTCACCTCCCAGCCTCAGCCTGAAGAGCAAGTGGCAAATTTGCTGATAATTCATATTTGATTAGTTTTAATATTTTCTGATATTGTGAGAGAGGCTTGGTGGGTTGCAGACAAACATCATGCTGATTATTTTTTCCTTTTGATAAGCTGCCAGGCTTGGAGAGGTTTCCTTTTCGATTCTCTGAGCTTCCTCCCTTCTTCCAGCTGCCTGCTGTCTTCCATCTCTTCTGGCTCTGAATGCCAGCAAGGAGATGCAACGTGTCATTAAAATGGCCATCACGTTCCCGGCCTGCACGCTTGGGTTGCTGTGGCTGATGGTGGGTCCGAGGCAGTCCGTGAGGAGAGCAGGGCTGGTGCTGGCACCCGGTAGAGCTGAGAATGCGTGAGCGACAGCTCTTTGCTGGAGTGGCCTTGGTCCATTTGAGGCCACCTCGAGGCATCGCTTGCTGGGCGCCTGGGTGCGATGCTGCATTGAGTAAAACTGAGGAAGCCAGTGGTTTTTTGAGGTTACCCCGTGCATGGCTGAGCAGGGGGTGCAGCGGCACGGCCAGCACGTGTCCTCCTCGCTGGGGACCCCGATCCTGCAGGTCGCTGTTGCTGTCCCCTGCTGCAGCGAGGCAAAGGCGGAGCGTGCTCAGTGACCTGCTGTCAGCGCTCACCCCGTCCTCATTAGGAGCAGACTTGGGCCAGGAAGGAGACATTTTATAGTTCAGTCAAGAGAAACATAAAAAATAGCCTTTCAAAGGCCTTGTGTCGTAATAGCCCAAGCCTCTTAAAAAATTATGTCCACACCCTTCATGCGCCATTAAGTGTCATTATTTCATTCAGTTAGCAGGCGGTGTAGTTCTGCTTGTACTTTGCAAAACGCATTACACCTCATTCTCCGAAATGTTGTTATAGTCTGTGGTTTTCATTATAATAAAACATGCAAACAATTATTACCCAAACAAAACGGAATACAATTTAATTTTAAAATCCTCCTCCTCCTTTCACCAGTTCCTCAGCTTTTCCTTGGTAGTGTCCAAAATTCAGAAAGAAAGGAAAGCTGAAGTCAGTGTTTACGGAACAGAGCATTTCTGCCTTCCTACAGCTACAAAAGCAACATTTGTTGCCTCAGATAACTCCTAAGCACACTGCTGTCAAAACAATTAGTGTTATTTTTCTATTATCCTCCTATTTGAGAGTAAATAGCTGTTTCATGAATATGTTAATTACCTGGTAGGTGCAGAAGATAAGTGGATGGTATATCTCCACAATTGATGATAAAGCTTCTATTGTATACAAAAATTCCCAACAATTATTTTTTACAGTACTCTGGGTCAGGCAATTGCAGTTAAACTGTTCACAACTGGACCCATTCTGCTTTGATAACTCAAAGATTTAACAAAAGTAATACCGTTGTGCAAATGAAGATTTATTCATGTTTTTCTTTTTAAAGAAAAAGCAGGCAGATGAGCAGTCAGAACTGAGTCCCTACAGCAGCTGAACATTTAAATCCTGCTGTATATCTGTATTAAGTTTTCAAGGCTAACAGAGAGATTCTGAAAAACAGAATATTCAGTTGTGTAAGTACTGCAGGGTGGTATTTCTGTGTACTAGTAAATATGTGATTTTTTTAATGTAAAGCAACATTAGGTTATTCCATTTAAATTGGGCTGTCTGGGGCAGAAATAATTTGTGAATTTATCTGTCAGTAGGAACTGCAGGTTACTAGATAGATATGTTTGTTTATTTTTTAAATCATCCAAATATTTATTTTAGTGAGCCTGTGTTTATTTTAAACTCTGGAGAAGCAGAAAAGTGCTGGTTTTCCTTTTGGAAATGTGTACATTTAGGAAAAAAATCAATATTCTGCAAAGTTGAATGCACCATTGTGCCAGATAATTAAAATGTAAATTTAAGTATCTATGCCTGCTTTGTGATTTTTTTTTTTTAATACTTTTAAGTTAGTTGTCTTTTAAAACATGTGGTCAGCTGTTGTATTCACATATGGTCAAATGATCAAAGTCTGAACTCCTCTCTAATTGTCCCCTGCTGCTTGTCTGCTCTGTCCATGATCAAGGCCTCAGCAGGTGATAAGAAAGGCATGAGAACAGGCTGGAAGGAGAATGAACTACTGAGGGGCCCAAGCTGAAAGAAATAAAGACTTCCAGTACATCACCCTGACAGTAAAGAACGAAGAAAAAGTGAAGTCTGGTTAGTTCTTATTTTTTCTTTCTTTCTCGCCTCTTCCCCCACCCTTGCTCACCAATCTGCATATATTTTTTTTAAAGGCAAAATGCAAATGTAGTCTCTGTGTATTCTCAGCTCATATAAAAGGCAGAACCAAACAGCCTACTGCAGACGTGTTTATTTACTTGCTAGGAGGAGGAAGCTGCTAAGTCACACAGTTTATAGTATTTCACATGTTTGTGGAAATCATTGCAATTCTTTTCACTTGTGCTTGTCATTGTTTGCCTGGAGTTCACTTTGCCAGATGGTTCTTTATTGTCACTGGTGTCCACACCTCGCTCTTGCATCACTTCAAGACCAAATGGTGTGAAGAGCTTTAATACTTAAAGGATTTAGTAAAAGTAAATCCACACTTTGTGGAAGGTTCATTCTCAGCTATTCAAGCAGGTCTAGCACTGATTCAGGGAGGGAGTAGCTGACCCAAGGAATGAAGAAAGGTTGAAATAAATGGATTGTTTTTGCCATTCCTGTTTGTCCTCTGCTCTCTTGCAGTCAAAATGCCAATAGAAAATTAAGGATCAATATTAGATTTAAAATGAGAAGTTAGCAGTTAAATAAAGGAAGACGTATTGTCAGATCCCCGTCCCCCTCCCCCCTAGTCAGTGTAGAAAACAGTTGGCTGCATTTCTTAAGCTAAATTTCTTAGCCTTGCAGAAATGTATTTGTATGCATCATGTTTCTGGAACCATGTGAGGATTAATTTTTTACATGAATTTGCATGCAAATAGAGCACTCCCTTTTGGCTTCCGTAGAGTTGATTCTTGATGTTTGCAAACACTGTCACTCAGATGCAAGAAGTGCGATTGCCCCATTTTACAGATGAGGAGGCAGTGGCTGGCTGAGAAAGAAGTAAGTAACATGCAGACTGTCATTTGAATATGTAGGGTTGTGTGGCAATTTCTATTTAATCATTAAAAATAGGTTTGAGTGCCTATTTCTTTAATTTTGCAGGTTGTTGAAGACTGTTTGTCCAGATGACTATAGCAATACGGGTGGACAGAGAGTGTGTGTCTCTGCATGGATTTAGCAGAAGCCAGGTGTGAGAGGATTTAGAGGTTATTACGGAAAAAGCCTTGTGATCAGACTATTACATGGCTGCTGTAAAATAGGCAAACAAGTTAATGGGGTATATCTGCAGAGGAAAGAGCACACATTCCAACTCTGCTGCAGCCCCTCTAAGGAGGTGGAGCTGTATTTACTGTCATAAGTTTTTTCTGGGGATGGTATGGCCAACTCCAAAGGGCTGTATGGATTTCAGGTAGGACATCTCTTGGAGCGAGTTCGTGGGAGAAGGGGAAACATCTCATAACTTCAATACACAAGGAGAGTGGTGGGGACGGAGGAATATGATCATGTCTCTGCATAGGGCAAAGGGTGAGAGAGACTTGAAACAAAGGGTTTGGAGCATTTTGACCGTGAAGATTTGTGGAAGGGAGGGCTGCAGTCCTGCCGGGAGCTCTGCTGGAGAGCGTCTGCCTCAGCAATGACCCACAGAAGTGAAGTGCCCCATGGAAATCTCAGCGCTTCCCTTCCCTCCCTCCTGTGTTCCCTTCTGGGGTGTGAGCTGGTTCCACTTGGTCATGCTCAAGTGACTTCCTGAGCCGGGGTCGGTGGAAGTGCAGCGCTGAGGAGGTGAAGTGCCTACCACAAGCTACCTTTAATGTGAGAATTGGTGGAGCTGCTTGCTTCTGAATGCAGTAAACAGAGAGGCTACCAAGTGAGGGCAGCGAAGCAGAGTGTATAAATAACCTTAAGAGACAGTCAGAGGTTTTATGAGGGGTTGGGTGGGAAGGTAGATGGATGTGGTGACGGAAGAGAGAGGAGGGGATAAACAGAGTAGGCAGGGTGATCTTCTACTGCTAATTCTTCACAGGAAAGCTGTGGCATGGCATAGCAAATGCAGGAATGTATGTTCCTCATGCTTGGTTTACACATTCAGGCTCTGCTTTTTATAAAATGGGTGATGTTGGGCTCCCAGCCTAAGTTCCTCTTGCTTATCCACCCCATGCCCAATGTAAATGGAACCTGAAAGGATGATACTGCATTTCTTGCTGTTAATATTTGCTTTACAGCCCATAGTGACCGGAACAAAAGCTGTGGAGCGGTCCCAGACCTGGCTGCTGTAGCTTCTCCCACTCCACCTTGATGATTGCTGAGAAATTGCAACTTCTGATCTGTGGTGAAAATGCTGAAAGCTTTTGTTGTCAAGAGGAATTTTTGCGTTTGCTCCTCTACAGCATTCCTACCATGTCCATCCAGCTCCCTGTTAAACGCCCCTGCCCAATGAAGGGTGCATGATACTGTTTGGTCTGTGAGATCTTCGGAGTGCTTTGAAGTGACCAGCTTTTGTCAGCTGCAACAGTTAGTTCCTGCCTGGTCAGTGTGGGTTTTTCTCTCCAGCTGCCTCTGTCTTGTGCCCTTTGAGCAGAATTTTGGAAAAGGTGGGGTGGGCACACAGTTCCCTTGCCATTGTGCCGGTATCTAAGACAATCTGTACAGTAGGTGTGAGTTAACAGAGCTGAGTATCAGGAATTTGCCCTGGCCTGCTTAGGGTGTCTCACACATCCCATGTGCTACTAGATCCATCCCTCTGTGGGGTGCTTTTGGCTTGAGGGATGATGTATAACCCTCTGTCAGAATTTGCCATGCCCTAATGACCTTCCTGTAAATATTTATTGTCCAGAACATCTAGAAGTAAGAAAGAAGATCTACCGTGATGGGGGACACACAATGGGAACAGAGGCAGTCATGTTTAACCAGCTTGCTAATTTTATCTTCTGCCATTTGATCCTCTGTTTCTTTGGGAATAAAATTGGCAGTGTCCAAAGAAAGCTCTTGCGAGTCACCTTTGTCTCTGAGACTTTCTAGGCTGATGTGATCTGGCTACCTTCAACACAGCTGAGGAGCTTAATTTTATAGACAAAGCACAGCCTTGGTCATAAACACCAATGGGAAGGTAGAAGTGAATTCTGCTTCTCTAGTGGTATTTTTTGTAGAACACATATACATATAAAACAATAGCACACAACAATACATTGAAAATCCCAAAATTGTGGTGGGATGGTTGAGAAGCAATGGATGGAAGTATCTTGTATGTAACAGTGTGTTAGTGTTGCAGACTTAAATGGTTTGGTGAGAAGTTACTGGTAACAGTAACGGTGAATAAGCTCACATATGCTTATATGTATGTTGGTTAATGTTTCTTTACTGGCAGAAGCTGGTCTTTCCACCAGGCTGTGGAAAGTTCCTGAGCAAAGAGCTCTCCACAGCTGCTGCTGATGGTAGTGTTGCACTGTTTTCTTGGAAAATGTGTCTGCATGCTATTTTCTAGAACAAACAAGTTAAAGCGGTCAGCAAATAAAATAGATTCCTCCCACTTCTCTCCTTCCCCCATGTGCTCATAACAAGTGGCTGAGGTAAAAAGATAAGTGGTTGGGTTTCACTCTTGCAAATGGTCAAGAAAATTACAGAGCCAACAAAATAAATTTCTAACTGTAATAGTCCACAAGCCCAAGGAGTTTTGCAGAGCGCTCCCCGGGGTCAAAGTCGGCTTTTAATCTCCGAAGTTCTGTACAGAGGAGGCGTGTTGAAAACAAGGAGTTTTTGGAGGAGTCATGTGCTTCAAGAGGTTTGGGATCAACAGGAGGTGTGTGGTTTGTTTTCTTGCAGCAGATTCGAATGGGAGCTGTGAGCAGTGGGTTTGGTGGGAGGAGGCAAGGTGCCAAGATCTCCTTCACACCTCCTGCTGCGTTGTGCCCCCCCGCGATGTGGTGGGCTGGGATGCTGCCATCCCACCGCCACCTCCCAGCCCTGTGGGTCCCACTCCCAGCAGCGCATTGGAAGGCAGTTGCTCCTGAGGCTGATTTTGTTTGTTTTACTGCTTTATGGGTAACTGAAGGGGATAGGTCCCAGCATCACTTTCTCAGCTTCCTTGCGTAGGAAGCAGAGTTTAGTTTATTACTTTGCCAGGACTGTGGTGAGACCTCTTTGCAATAATGAATTATTGAGGGAGCTCCTTGGGGCTAAGCAGGGCAGGCTCTGTGTGCTGTTGGACTTGCTTCTTGTGGGATCCAATCCTGTCAGATGCTCCTCCTGGCTGGACTTGGGTGGGAGACAGTGTGAACCCACCCTGTCCATGCTTGGGGCCTCAAATTGACCAAAAAGAAAGGGGTCAACAGAGCGGTCAGTGCTTTGGTGTGGATCAGGAAGGAGGAGGCTTCAGTATGGTCTCCCCAGGTGGGTTTTGGCTAGAAGGTGCTTTCTCTGCTCTGTAGGTCAAGTGGTCGGGCAATGAAGAGAATAGCCCTAATGTGCATGAATGCTGCCTGTCAAAATGATTCTTTTCTTTAAATCTACTTAAAAATCATTGCCCATGTGCCACCCTGATATGTATTTAGCAATTAAACTATAAGGTTAATATGTTACATGCATGAAGGCCAGGAAATTTGGAGGCAGCGTTGCCATAGCAACCGTAACTCTGCCCTCCTGGGCACAGGCATTCCTGTGGGGTCGGTCAGGGCACAGTTGTGGGGGTGGGAAATGCCGCCAGCATGGTAGCAAAGGGGTGGGAAAAGTCATAAAAATGTAAAAATAAATCTAACTCTTTCATCTCGTTCTGTGGCGTCAGTGGCAGAGCAGTAAAAGGTGAAGCTCCCCTCCATTATATGAGTTAGAGGGAGTGTTGTTGTGGTCGCTGTCAGGACATGCCAGGGACCCTGCACCTTTGGGAGGGCAGAGTTGATTTTGCTGGTTTTAGCCTCCACAGATTTCAGCGGCTCTCAGCTCTCTGAGGACACTGTAGTGGGAAAGGTTATCTTCAAAATCATACTAGTATCCTTCTTTGGCTCCTACACCTGAAATCCTAGTCCATAAAGGAGATAGCTGCTCCGAAGAATTGCGTGTCTGAAAATGCTGCTCAGTCCTGGTCCACCAAGGAAAGCATACATTCAAATGTACTCAAAATAATACCGTTCCATTGAGAGCAAGAATTTGGCTCCCAAAGGGTTCTCTTGGTCTCCCACAAACTTCGAAGCTATCTAACTTTGGTCTGAGAATTATGGAATGTTCGCTTTTGCGCACATGCATGCTTGTGAGTGCTTGTATTGGTGCAAAGTGGCTGCTCGTTTCTTCTTTCAGGAGCTGGTGCTGAAGCTCTGCCCTCACTTCTGTGCATGTTTAGTGACTAAAAGTGACAGGGTGCCATCACCCTTTGAGATGGTGGGTCCCCCTTCCTCATGTCTGTGGTGTCACTGCCTGTGACTCTACCACTTCCAGGCTTTGTTAGTTTAGATGATTTTTAGACTAATAGAGAAACTCCAGTTGTGAATGATGTAGTTTCTCTTGCTTACAAAATATGAAAGGAATTTGGTGAAGAAATTGGAAGTGTCGGCTTGGCTTTCTCTGCATTAATGAACTGAGCATTTAAATCTCAGTAGTTTTGCAGAGATGATTCTTGTTGCAGTATCCAGGCCTCACTCCTCAGTAATCTCCGAATCCATTGTTTTGCCTTTGTGAAGTGGTTTGGTTTTCTGTTGCTATCATCAGAATAGATCTGTGCTTAGATATTACTGCAAAAAAAACCAGGTAATTTTTTAAAATGAAAAAATGTCAGCTGGTTGCTGGCAGATACCTCTCATCTGGAAAAGACTCTTGGCTCGTGTGCTGGTTATCCCTGCTGAGATAAAGCGAGCAACTGGAGCAAATGAAGCACTTGTGAAGTGTGTTACAGCTTCTCCCTGTAGTATGCAAACGAACTGCAAATCATCTCTGTTCCTGCAGGAAGTCCTTTATGAAAAGCAATGGGATGGAGAAGGAAACAGAGGGCCTGGGTGCTGGCAAGATTATTTTCAGTGGAGGGCAATGTGCATTTGCTGTATGGTTGGGGTATGATAATAGAAGTCTGCTTTCCATGAAATGCTGAGGCTCTCAGAAGCAGGAGATGAAAGGCATAGAATGATAAACTGGTACATCTCAGGGCATTTTATTTTATATTAAAACTTCAATTTTTGTAGCAAATGCATACCAAATGTGAGTGAGAAAGCCTATTGTGTTACCAGACTTAAAAATTAAAGCATGTACAGAGCTCATGCCATTGTTTTTATTGTACTGTGACATCATCTTAATATCACTTTGGTTTATTTGTATAAATTACATGTATTTAGCAATCGTGTCATAGGAATTTGACATGAGAAAGTCAGCAAAGGTACATGATGGCAATACCATGAAAGGCAATGTTTATGGACAAGATGTTTTCTATATACCATTGTTCAATGTCAAAACATATTTCTTCAATTTAATTTTTTTTAAGGATGCATAACAACTTAATGTAACATTGGAACTTGGAACAGAGATAACTTAAGCAGATTGATCTAACTACACACAGTACTTTGTTGTTCGACACACAAGAAGCTGCCATAGCAACAACAAGATCACAAACTGTTACGATACCTCTGAGAAACGAGTTGTCTTTTAAAAGAATCGCAAGTGCGTGGATTTGCGTGTCAACTTTATTCAACAGTAGCCATGACTTTTGGGGAGAAATGGTATCTCCAAATGTGTGCTTCTCTCCCTGTGGGATCTTTGTGGTTTATTTCAATGATGCAGTTTTTGTTTTTTGTTGTGGGTTTTTTTTTCTTTGCTGTAATTTTTTCATTATTATATATTTTTTTCTGAGCTAAAGAAATAGTATGTATTTTAAAATGTTCATTATTATTTTTATATGCCATGGTAATGTCTAATGACCCTTATAAACTTTAACATGTTCCAGTTAAAAAGAAAGAGAAACAAGTCTGTCCTAAAGAGTTTAGGATTGAAAAAGACGGAAATGGAGCTGGTGGCACAGAGGAGCAAAATTATTTGTCCCAGCCACACAGCAGGCTGGTGGCAGAGCTGGCAGAGAGCCTGCTGAGAGCAGGGACAGCTGTCCTGTCATACACAGAGCTGGAGCTGCTGACTGGCCTTTAGGGACACAGTGCTGTGGGCTTGTTTCAGATGTCCAGCATGTCACGTCCCGAATGCAGCTAAATATATTACATTGTTAGATCAGATAGAAGCAAGGTACAATAATGGAGAAAGGGTTGGTCGCAGGTTCTTCCCCCTCCTGTTGTTTTGTCATCAAATAATATCTCCCAAATGGAGGTGAACTCATCTTCCTGACAGCCATGAGCGAAGTGTTGTCCTGGCTTCACAGGTGGATGAACTGCTCCACTGAGGAGTCAACAGGCTCCTATGAGACCCAAGATGAATCAATGGAGAGGTCGGAACGAGTCTCATAAGTGGTTGGGAAAATAGTGACATAAGTCCCCACAAGCAAAGTTTTCCATGATAGGTGACAAATTAAAGCACAGAGTATTTTGCAGCCATATCCTGGTCCTGCAGACAAACCCGTTATCAAAAAGCAACTGTATCCATGGTAGTTCGCTTGTGTACAGTGCTTGGCCCATTAGACACTCAAATGGTTTAATTTTGTGACTCTAGATTTATCCTCTTCTGTTTGTTTTGAAAACATCATGGTAATGTGTCCCAAGTCATGTTATATTTCAGTTGGGGACTACCATGCATCTGTGAAAATAAGAACAAATCAAGAGAGTTTCCCAGTTTTTATTAATAACACATGCAGAGAGTCTACAGACATTCATAGATCGTGCTAAATGGGTGAATTTTCTTAGAATTTGTTACTTGCTTTGTGAGACTAGTGAGTCTTAGTCATGGTCCAGGATGTACCGGGAATGCATTTGAAACAAAACGGTCCTGTCCTCAGACTGCTTTCAAAGCAAGCGCAAGACAAGAGGTAACAGAAATAGTCAGATGGGTGTGTGTAAGGAGTTGATGAGAACGTTGGTCTATGGCCCTCTCTCAGGAAAACAGCTATTTAAGTGATGACAAGCTGTTTGCATGATGGTTTGGAAGACTTTGAAGGCTGGTTTGAAGGCAAACAATGAAGTCACTTTGTAGATGGCTATTGGGAGCTCTTCCTAGCAGGAGGGACAGCAGGGGAAAAGCACAAAAGGAATCTTGTTTGGCAGTGTAACATACAGCTATGGACATGTAAGGGAGCAGGAGCCAATGTTGTAGGTTCATCACACCATGTGTAAAACAAACCTTTAACAACTGTTCTTCTTATTCATCAGACTTGCTGGGAAGAGGAATCTATGGGTCTCTCCCAAAGGTGACTGCATTTTGAAACAGTCAGATATATGGCATTGCTGACTTCAGGTGGGTTTTCCTGGCCTTGCTTCCTGGTAAATCCCTGTCTTACATGAACGGCAAGCTGCTTTCCTTCTGCAGGAAAAGGGCTGTGATACACATTATGGGAAGTGGCTGTACCCTGCTGGGGACGTGTCAACCAGAGACTTGTGTCGGGGTCTCTACCACCAACAAGCAGCACTTGACAGAAGTAGGAATGAATTGTGGAAAGAAACATGCAGAAAAACGGCTATTTTCTGCTTCTTGGAGTTCAGGTGGTATCTGTGACTTGAGAATTCTGACATCCACTTGCTCTGCATCTTTACATGGAGTTAGTACACCTTTGCCAGCCGTAATTGCTCAAAATTTATTAGTTAAATCTCAGACAGTTCATGAAGATGGTTTTCTTGGCTTGTTTGTTTTTTAAATTGTTGGATGTGTTGTAATCTTTATGACCTTTTAGGTCCATCTCTGTTGCCTATTTCAAGGTTTTCTTTGCAACAGAGAATTAGAAACTTATTTTTATGGTGCATGTTCTTTTTTTATACAGAACCTAGATTTGGCTGAGTCACATGTCTGCAGGTTCTGAAGTTTCCTGAAAAGCATCAGCTTTTGCAAGACCTGGGATGAAACCATGAGAGTGTGAAGTGCTGCTGGTACAATGGGCCCGTTTTATACAGCATCCTTTTTGGATTGCTTGGGTACAAAATGTGGCTGAATTTTATATATATATATATGTTTGTTTGTTTGTTTTGTTTTCATTTTATATTTGGGCTGGGTGGAAGGTGGATTTTTAATATGGTGTTTGGGAACACTTTTCTCAGAGTTTTTACATCCAATCTGCCCATATTATTGATGGGTTTTTGGGCAGAAATCTTCAGGATACACTTAATATTGATGGTGGAAAATGAGCTGTTCACAAACTAATAACAAACTATAATAATTACTTTGCTCTCCACATGAAATGCTGACCTGAAGCTCTGACTGCCACAAAATTCCCAAGCAAAGCCACACAGATTTTCAGCTGCATTTGTTGGATCTATTTAGATCCCCGCTCAGTTTCTAAAAGTGGGAATAAAGTCTGTAAATAGACTGTTCCTCCCACACGTTGCCTGATGTGAGCTACTGTCTGCTTGGGTATCTATATACAGCATAACTGTAGGTGTGACTTTCTGTGGTTTGACCAGTTTCCATAAGTTAAAGTTGCTAAAGGTGACCACAATGATAATGTGATACGAAACACTGTAAGGAAATGCTGAGCTAGCAGTCAATTTTTTAGGAAGATCTACAGAGAAAATAGACAGCATCTGAAAATTTACAGGGGAAAAAACCTACATTTTGAGGACTAGAAGCCATGAGAAGAAAACCAGTTTGTAAACTCTTACTCATGTTGGTAAGTGTTGTAGAAATGCGTGTTTAATCTTGATCAAAAAGTTCGTGGTAATGTGAAAACTCTTGATGGACGAATTTTGGAGTGATTTGGAATAAAGTCTGGGACCTTTTCTAACTTTCTTGGTTTTCCTTCAGCTCTACAAAAACTGTACCTTTACTTTTCTATATTGGATAATATTTTAGGGCGGTCAAAAAAACCCCACAACAGTTTAGGTTGTTTTGGTGGTTTTTAAATGTACTTTTGATTTTTGAGGCTTTTAGAAGGACTTATGCACAAGGAAGTGTAATTAATTTGGTTTGTACAAAGAGGAGCAACATGGTAGATGTATTTTATTGGACTGCAGAAGGTAGTGGCTGTGGCAGGGGCTTGGATCAGATCTGAAGAAACTCAGTTGGACTCAAATGTACTTAATTATTTTCCTCTGTGCAGCACTAGTAACTGAATTAGTAGGCATTAACAGCAGCAAGACTTTGTCAAAATGTCTTCAGACATCTCAGGAGCTGAGAGCCATCTTCCCTTCCCATTCCATCCTGTCCACTGTAAGTCTAAACCTCTGTTTAACTCTTCTTCCTCATGGACTACCCCAGTGTCACTTCTGGAAAACAACTGGAAAACCTCAGGTCCAGCCCTGTCTCACAGCATTTCCAAAGCTTTGCTCATCCTCTGATCTTAAAGAACAATACCAATACAAGTCACCACCCCTTTTCTATGAGGTGGAGGAAATGCAAGTGAAATGTATTGAGCTGACTTCTCGAGAAGCATGTAAGGCATGCTGGGTATGTGATTCTCCTTTCTTGATCCTGACTTTAGCACTTAGTGACTGGATTGTCTTTGCTTTCCTGTAATCCCTGTGAAAAATTCTAGTAGGTTTTCTTTTGACAACCACTGCTGCTGCTTGTTCTCTGAGAAAGCCATTTAAATATTCCTTTCATTGTTTTATTAGGCTCTGCCACCCAGATGGAATTGGTAAAAAAGGCATAACTGGGTGTTCTGCTGGGAGAAAGGAGGTGCCGGTAAGGGAGTGAAAGGAGGATGTTCATGAAGAAAGCCATGTTGTCCTGCAGCCTCTGTCATCCCTGGCAGGCTTTGGCTGAGGTAAAGCAAGTTGCAAGAACCACATGGGAGAGGACAGTTGCATTAATGTGCCAGGGGTTTTCACCCCTCCCTCTCTATTTAGCATCTGCTAACAGGAGAAACAGTTGAGAAGATGGAGATCCTGATCTCCTGTGAGCCAGTACAAAGGAGCCATAGGAGTGGGGATGCTCTGGTATCAGTTATGGCTGGAGTCAACCTCGGAGGAAAGCAAACAGTGGGAATAAAGGTCACAGAGGAAAGCGAGGAAATCATCTTAAAGAAAACCTCTGCTGCATGGGATTGCCATGTGTAGTGCTGCTGAGCATCTTGAAAAGCAAACCAATAGCACGAGGGTGGGAATTCCCACTGCATCCCCCTCCTCTAGCCCCCTCACCTCTGTCTCGAGATCAAAAAGGCAGCAGCAGTGCAGACTTCTGTCTGCGTGAGAACAGAGCCTGCAGAAGGGAGCTGCCGCATGGGAAAGCTGCTCTGTGAAGATGCTTGAAAAATAAACAATGAAGTATCAGCACAGTGTGAGGCGGCTACCTGGCACTCCCAGTGAAAAGGAGGAAAGGAGAAATCATTTGTGTTTGGGAGAGACGAGAACCTGCCTTCCCCTCTCTTTTGAATGGCAGTCTTCATTTTGCATGTACTTATCAGACCAGGGTAGTGTTTGCAGGGAAGGCAGTTTGGTAGAGGTAGATGCTGCAGGCAATATAGTGCTTGGGGGAATAGATTTTGTCAGATTTTGCTTTCTGCTTATTGAAGGCTAAACCCCCCTAGCACAAACCATCTTGCAGTTTTCACTGGGGAGCAGGACGTTAATGGTACATGCCAGCAGTTCTTTCCTCGTCTTGAACAAATGATGGAAAAGATTGAGAGAACTTGAGGATTTTCTGTCCCCAAATTCTTGGCATTAGACAGATCTCTTGTTGCACCTGACAAAATCTTTCCTTGCGGCATGGTTTTAATATAACAAATTGATAGTAAAAGAGAAGATCGAAGCGGTGGTGAGCCATTCCTGAAAGACACACTTATGTCAGGTGCCTGTAAGGATGTGAATGGAGCTGTTTTTCCTTTTTCTCCATCTGGGTTTCCCAAGGAAGCTGTTTTGCTGCACGTTTGGTGTTCCTGACCCACCACATGGGAAGCCTTGAGTAATCCCACACTGCACTGAGCATGTTTGAGAAGTTTTGTATGACAAGATCACTAAGTGTCCTGCCCTTTGCTCTGCCCCCTCTCGTGTTTGTCACATCTAATAATGGGCAGAAATGTGGTGTGTGCCACTGAACACGGGGAATTTGTTTGTGTTCTGTGTTTGCCACAGCCTTTTAATTTGGGGAGAGAGCGTGGGAGCAGGGAATGGCTAAAAACACTTGTCTTTGGTACCTTTCTACCATAGGCCACATACAGCTCTTAGGGAACGATGTGAACTTCAGCTGAAGCTTTGGGCTTTAGAGTGGCAGTCATGCCTCAAGGGGCAGTCTTAAGTGCTACAAAATGTGGTATCTGTTTCTGTGGATGGTGAAGGATGTATCAGACACACTGCTATCTGTGCTGTTATCTGCAGTAAGGATACTGGGCACTGTAATTCCCAATGAGGATATTGTTATGTTTTATATTGTAAGAGAACTGCCACAGAAAGATCAGGCAGGCTGTCTTCAGCCCTTAGCGTACATGAGGTGCTCACATACTTTCTACAATTTGTGTTGCTGCCAGGTACAGGACTGTACTGCTGCAATCAATGTGGACTTTTGTCTCTAATCTCAATGTAAATTTGGAGCTTTTTCCTTGCAGAGAGCCCATCTAGCCAGGCAATAATAATAATACTAAGGTGTAAAAGTGCAGGAGAATCCTGACTTGTAAGTTCCTAATGATTTTTTCCATGGTCACATATTTCCCTGCTTATTGAACATGTATATCTGAGAGCCAGTCCATATCTTTTCCACCCACCCACCTGCTCTCGGTTCCTAGATGTAGCAGGTTTACTTGTTCCCACAGCTGCCTCCTATCTTTTCTACCTTCTTTTTATTTCATCTTTGCATGTTCAAAACATAAGTGAATAATACAGCTCAGCAAGTCTTCTGGGACCGTGAATATTTGAGGGCTCTTTCCTCAAAACATGTGAAACAAAAACAAAAATGAAAGAGGCTTTTAAACTAGTTCTGAAATCACAGAAGGAAGTTGCTAAAGATATTGGTGGGTGGAAAAGATATGGTGGGAGACAATTTGTGGCCAGCTTCAACATTAGCCATTTTGGAGGGTGAGATCAAGATGAAGTTGAAAGCTTCAATTGTCTTTATTGCCTAGTCCAAAGGAAATTTGGGCTAGTTTAGCTGGTATGTTGGCAGGAAAGGAAGGCACACATAAGAAATTATTTCCCATGTGAGGCTTTTTTCTCCTCCTTAGTCAGTACAAATGGGGACAAGGTCCACTTTTGGATACATATGAGTATTCACCAGTCAGCAGGGAAGCTTCCACAAGGCGAATAAAGACCCTGACAAATCAGAAAGGCATCTGCCTTGTTCTGTAGACTGTGTAAGAAGCAGGGGATCTTAAATGAGACATGGAAATTAGGTGGATTGCGCCAGTAGGATAACATTTTTGAGAAGCATCTGGCTGAGGAGTGTACAATGTCTAGCATGGGTGCTTTCTGGGACAATTCCCCATCCAAAGCTCAGTTCCATTTGCTTTATGTCTGGCCCCTTCCAGGAGCATATTGCGGAGATTTCTGCAATGATGGCAATCAGACAAGAGTGGGATTCTGGAGCATGAGTGCTTTGTCAGTGTGATATTGCACCCAAGTGAGGGAGCCCTGCTGACAAGATAATTTCACTGCTTCTGGGACCTGGCTAGTGTTTCCAGAGGAAGTCTTGTGAATGTAGTGGCTCTGAGCACAGGAGGAATGTCCTCTGAGATGGCTGAAGGCAGGAGGTGTGCCAGGATTAGTGCTCCTCTTAGGTAAAACCTGATAGTTGCCCATTATCCAGAATATTTTAATACTGTCTTCAGGGTATTTCCTCTGAGAAACAGATTTTTGGATGACTGTTCTTATCTTTATTTATGTTTTCGTATGCTTTCTCAAGATATTTTTCACTTCCAGCTGTGAAACTGAAATACAACATTCCTTTTTTTTTCTTTCCCTTGCGCCTTGCATGGTTGTTGTGTACTAACTTTCTTATTTCTGCTGCACTTTGTGTGACAATGACTTTTGATATCAAGCAATTTAATTGCAAAAATGTAGAAACAGAAAAACACCAGACAAAACCACCAAAACATACGACAAACCCAATTTTGCTGTGCCTATGAATACATGATAATGCCGCAAGGACAGCTTTTGCCAAATGAGTGGGAAAATTGGTATGGAAAGCAATGTCATTTTGTGGTCCAAGCCTACGTATTATGACTAGCTTCCCTTTCAGCTTTATACCTTTGATCAACAGAGCTGTCGGGCTTCTACTTATTTGGAGCTTCTGCAGCAGGCCAGCCTTACTTGTGGATTTTTTTTTTCTTTACAAATTGGATCTATATTTTGGAATTCAAGGCCTTCCAATAAAGGGGGGTGGAAGGAAAAGCTTAAAAGCCATTAAATGCTTCACAAACTTAAGCAAATTAACCTTGGCACAAGGGCATAAAGAACTGGTACCCTCTGTTAGAGCCTGGGAGGAGGTTTCATTCTGAGCTGACACTACTCTGCATCATGGACCACATCCCCAAAGTCAGCTGCATCCTCGTGAAGTCAGTGGGGTTCTGCTGGCACCCACCGGCTGCAAGTCTGGCACACTGAGTGTTCTTAGGAGAGTGATGAAGACAATTTCCATAGATGGCAGAAAGGCTGCATCAGTGCACTCAGAGAAAGAAAAAACCCTCTGCTTTTAGCCCAAAATGCATTTTGCTCAGGTATTTAGAAGATTGCAGGAGCAGCTTTCTGTTGGAGGCTTAGAGCTCTGGGACTCAAAGGGGAATATATGCTGTAGCATCTACAGAGCTGAGCCCTGTGTAATGCAAGTTGGTTCGGAGGGAGGGAGAAAGCTGGTGCCAAAACTGCTTTGAGTTGCATGTTGGCCAGTTCTCATAACAATATCTAATGATACTCTTTTTTTCTTCGTTTTGGTATTATCAGCAAAAAGTGTCAGGCGTTTTGTGGTAAAATAACTTTGTGGTAAGATAATGTTGGTTTGACAAAATCTGTGGGCATTTTCTTTTTAACTCCTCTTTCTACCAAATGTTTCTGTATCCTGTGGATTAACATGAATTATGCTCTGTAAAATTACCTGAATGTTCGGTAGAACATGAGTGGGGTGAGGAAAGGAAGACTTTGAAGCAGTGTGTTTTAAGCTCATCAAAACTTTGAGGTCTGATGAACTCCATTTTTAAAAATAGGATAAATACTAAACTTTTAATTCAAATTTGGGATGAAACTGTGTATCAACATTTTAATATTTCCTTTGGCAGCTGGGAAATCTTCTTGACCAAAGAAAACGGCCTAAGTAATATAGCACTGTTACTTTGGTAGAAAGGGAAAGAAAATCAGCATTCGATCAAAATAATTGATATTGCAACCAATATTGCTGCAAAAAAACCTGATAAACTGGTGCATCATCAAAAGAAACTCGGAGAAAGACCTCTTAGTTACAATCAGCTGTCTGGATGAGTCTCTTACCAGGAACTTAGGGAAGTAAACCAAATATGTGAGGGCAGCTGTTAGGCAGCTGATTCTAATGGTACTGGTTTGATTGCACTGGTAATTGGGGTGCAAGAATGGGGAGACCTTTCCCAGGGAGTTGTGTATGAGACCTTGGTGCACCATCACAGCTTTTCTTCTTATACACTTCACCCTTTTGAGAAACGGTTATATTTTTTGAGAGGAAATACGGATTTCTGGTTTGCATTTTGTAACTTGTCTTCTCTTCCAAAGGAAAACTTGGTGCTCTGAACTTGCTAACTTCAGCAGGCATCCGACACGTGCTTTGGAGAAGGTGATTATTCTCTGTCACTAGGGCAGGTATCTTTTCCTGTGAAGATTTCTGCTGCCTTCAAGGAGTGATGTCCTAAACGGGTTTGTATTTTTAGCAGCTGTGATTTATGTTCTGTGGGCTGTGTCTTTAAACCATGCCTCAAAGAGGGATAGGTTATTTTACAGAGAAATCCATAAAGTAATATATGCTTCTGGTGTGACTTGCTTTAAAGCTGTGCATTAATTCCTGAGAACCGAGGTCAGCCTGCCTGTGCTGAGATCTGCACAATGACATTTCCATGCTGGGGCTCATTTCATGCTGGTGTGAGAAGCAGGAAGTAATATTTACTGTATGAAGAGACATAGTGCTGCTACTACTACTACTACTAACAGCTAAAAATACTGGTGCAGTGCATTTTAAAAATTATTCTTTTTTTTCCTTAAGTCTCAAAATACTTAATAGGATTTTCTCAAATTTACAGAAAAAGTAATGGGAGTGCTAATGAAAATTCAGTTTTTGTAGGAATCTGTATCAGGCTGTGGTACAGACACAAACTGTTGGTTGCAACTGGGTGGAAAAATGCAATATTGCTTTGGAGGTTTTTGTTTTTGAGCTGGTAACATACTTGCTCTGCTGGTCTGGAGACACCTTTGCAGGGTGGTGAACCATCTGGGTTCTTTAAGTGCTCTGCTCTTTAAGTAGTAATGCGGATCAAAATGAGAATGCAGCCTATCTTTGACTCCAGTTAGCAAATGGTGCTGATTTAGCGAAATGCCTCAGCCTGCACTGGGCTTTCAGTGCACGCTGAAATCGTCATCAAAATTAAAAAAGCGATATTGCCGCTGCTTTAACCCAAACACCTCAGGTTTGTCAACCCAGTAAGAAGTCATCCTATTCCCAACTCACACTCTCTTCAATTTCCTGGAATTTCATATACTTCCTATCTAAGGTCTCATCATAAAAAAGCAGGAGCCAGAAATATTAAGAAGAATCAAAGGTGATGATAGGTTCCAGGCACAGGAAAATGTCTTCTTTGCTTAGTGTTAGGCTTTAAACAAAATTATCATAACCCATGTACTTTATCATGGACAAACATCAGGAGGTAGAAAATGTGACTTTGTGCATTTCACATATGGAGGGAGAATTCTCCTTGGAAAGCCATAGTTTCTCCTCCATGGCAGAGGAAGTAGAAATTAGTCAGGACAGCAAGAGCAAATACACTTAATCCCAATACCTTTAGGACCCTAAATAGTCTTATGCATAATAGTTCAGCTGAGAAAGAGGTATTACTGTTGTTGATGTTGGTTACACCATTGTAGTATTTCCTCCACTCCCCAGTGCTCCATACAATAAGTCATAATTTACAGCTCTCCATAGTCTGAACAGAACATAAATCTATGGTGAAGACTTATACACAAATTATAGACATTAAAACTTAGTGCTGTGTACTTTTCAATGATGTTACACTGGTGGTTATGATTCAACAAATAGAATGTGCTTCATTGTGGATTTAAGAAAATATTGGTGTATCTCTGTGTTAGACATATGTGGAGGAATATAAGAAGGCTGTAATGTTTTTCATGTGTAGCTACAGAGGCATGCTTTGATATCAGACAATTGCTTTATAAATGAAATTGTAAGAACCATTTAAATGTCAAGTATCCTTCGTCTTGTTCATTCAAACACAGAATATTTATGAGGATACTGTTAATAAAGCATCTTCGACTCTGTCAGAAACTGGACTTAGGCAGACTGTTTAAAAGCAGAAAGGACTAAAAAGTGAGAAAAGGATGTTTTCAATGAATTACTTTGAATATCTCTTGTATGCCCTTTTAAGGGTTTTGTGAATTGCTACAGCAATTTGCTAGGTATTAAAGGGAACAAATGAACAGGGCCCTCTTTTTTGCAAGACAAAGAAACAAATGTTTTAAGATTTTCAGATTGCTTCAAAAATAGCTTGATGAAGATGGACATTATAACAAATGAAATATTTAACTAGAGTGACCCTCACTGAAGTGATGTCAAGGGTAATAAGTAATACAATTGTCACATTGTATGTAATCACTCCTTTGTAAACTACTGAGGCACAATTATTTTAAGTAAATTGAAATGTCTACTAGGGACAATGCTGTTTTTCTTTAGCTAAAAATAATATATCAAATCCTTATTTAATCTTGTAAATATTGCAGACTTTAAACATCAAGGCTGGAGAATTTCACTCTTTCAGTTTTATTCTTTATAACTAAAATCTTTGCTCTGAAGCCTTTGTACGATACAAGTATTTACCAGTTTCAGTTCAAATGACAAAGAATAGTTATCCACTTAAGTTGATTTTCCTACTGAAAAGATTAAAGAGGTTTCATTTGAATGGTACTCTCAAGACTTGCTGAAGTGTTTGTGATGGAGTAGCTGCAAAATTGTTATAAGAAATGTGATTGAAGAAAAAGCTTCCAAATTACTCAGACATCCAGGAAGCAGTGTTGGGTCCCGAGTTTTTCTTGGGGATGCAGACGGCAAATAATGCACCCCTTGTCCTGGTACCACAGCATGGTCTTATGCACAGCCCGTGGGTTTGCTTTGCCATCTCCAGTGATATGGCAGGAAGAAGGTCAGGCAAATGCCACACAAGCATTCAGCACATCAGAGCTTGCTGTGAGAGTCACTGAGATAATGTTTACGTTACACTCTCCCCCTACATTTCTTCTTCATAGGCTGCACTGTGTGTAGGCTCTTCGGATGGGATTTGCAGGAGTGGAACATAAACACCTCTTCTCTGAGAACTCTGGCCTTTCCTTTTATGTGTGGCCAAATCCTTCATCTATAGCCCCTTTACTTGATATTCCCCAGGATTATTGTCCCTTTGGAAAGCTTTCTTCTTTTTATTAAACATGCACAAAAATATTGGAGGAAGTGCCATGTGGTGTCAGAGCTATCAGTGTTGCTAGCTCATGGCCAGGGACACAACACAGAACTATTTTGGATGCATCAAGGAAGATGCCCAATTTCTTTCTTTTTCTTCTTAGATGGTCAGAGTGAAGTCCTCTTGTATTCTCTCAGCATGATTTTTTTAAAATAACGTCCTTAATTATTAACTAGTCTGAAGCTTTGTTTTCTTGTGAAGCTGTTGTTACCCTTTTGAATCAAATTATTTGGAAGTAACACATTTAGCCCATGTTCTGGAGGGAAACTGGTACCATTGTTTTCAAGATATCAGAGGAAGTGGCTAGCAGTCACTCTGGTCACCAAGCCCTGTAAATCAGGCACTGACTGATGTTTGGGGATTGCTCTAGTGCCCAGTGTCAATGACTGCAAAACTGCCTGAAAACTCTTACCGTAAATTCCTGAATCTATCCACAGCGAGCTGGAAAGCAACGTTGTCTCACAGATGAATTTACCATGGACTAACTCAGCATACTGCCCTGCTCCCTTTGGCAGCAGGAATCAGAACTTCAACCTTTGACTGGAAAAGAAAGAAACATCACTGCTTGAACTTGAAATAGTAGTAATACAAAAATCTTAGTAGCAGCCTTCATAGCATTAGATGATATATTTTCTTAGAGGCCCTATCACTGGTAGAGAGGTGCAGTAACAGTCTACAGAGGAAGTTCTGTTACCAGAGTGAAGTGCCTTGATGTCATTCTGAGGACTCCATCTGAAGGAAGGACAGTAGCTGCTACTATTGCGAAACAGAAGAGATTTCCCTTTAAGAATCACGAGGAATATGTGGACCAGCAGCTATCCCTGAACCTTTGCCCCCGGCTTGTTCAAATTTCAACAGGACCTTTTGTGATTCCTGTTTTCAAGTTAGCAGGAAGCTTGTGCTGAAAACATGGCACATCAGCTGGAAACTCTTCCCTGATGAGTACTGAGCTCGCGGCTTCTGAGCTTCCAGTATCAGAAGCGAAGCTGATGCTGAGTGACCAAACTCTGGAGTGTGTCCTCTTTAGCTGTTCATCATCACTGCCTCTGAGAGCCCACACAGAGGAGTCTGTAGGTGACACTGGCTACAAAGGCCCAGTGCTTGACCCTGATGAGCTTAACATGCTCAGATCCTCTGGTATCTTAGCATGACCTGGAGTTGCAGGGCCCTTCTAAGCCCTGCCAGCGTGAGCCTTGCAATATCCTAACTAATCAGATCAATCTGAAAACCTGAAGCTTGTTCTTTCTACTCCCAGGTAAAGAATACTGTTTTTTCCTGAGGTATATTATCTCTGAATACTTGTTTGACTGTGAGCTGAATAACTAAAAAACATTCATATTCTCATCAGACAGAGATGAGCTATTAAGATGAAAATTGTTAGATAGCAGTATAATTTGATTGAAGGGCAGTATATGCCATTAGGTTCTGAGTTTTTCCAAAGAAGTTGAAAACATGTCAGATCTCAGTCTGGATCCTTACTTGTCCAGGTGGAAGTCACAGTCCTATGTTACCAAAGCTTTTGCAAGCTTTTCTTACAAACATATTAAACCCCAGTGTTGCCATATTTCATATGGCAATAATTATGTCCTTTGCCTCTGTTCTGGGTAATGTTTAGCTTTATTATCATTATTATTACTTGCTACTGTTCTGTTGGGAGCACTAGTTTGCATTTAATTATGGATCATTTGCAAATAACCTTTATGGCCCTGATTCAGCAAACATTTCTAGCAGGTGTGTAATTTTAAAGAATGAGCCAATTTACGTCTGTGTAGCTCAGATTCTCAGTTGTATTTTGTGCCTAGCATCCACTGATTTCATAAACCCTAGATCTGAAAAATGCCTGCATGTGTGTCAGAGCTGTGCATGTTGTTTTAACTCCATGACCTACTTAGTAGGTGTGACGTTGAGGCCCAAGATTGCCCAGCATGTCATGTGTTAAATCAGCACCTTAAATGAGACTGAAGCTGCACCTGGCAATCTATTAGCATTATATAGGACTCCAGGATTTTGAGACTTCTTAGAAAGAGAAGCTAGGCTTTTTGTCAGCTTAGCAGAAAGTAGGACCCCCTATCTTGCATGCTTTCCTTGACTTAATATAAATTTTAGTAAGAAGCATCTACACCAAAAGTTAAACTTGGCTAAATTGCCATGGAGCAGGATATACCAGGCACATACAGAATATTGAATAATTTAATTGGCTGTTTGGAAATGCATAATAAAATATAGGGTGTGTGAGTTATTAGTTAGCTGCCTATGTAATTACTACTGTTTAATATTTAATTGTGTTGATCTTTCTGTCTTGTCTTTGTTCCGCACAGAAAATAGATCCCTCTTACTGTCTATTCACAGGCACTGGGCTACTGGGTAGTGGGTTTTGTGGCTAATCTTTCTGATTGTTCAAATGTCACCATAAAATATTTAGCATGTTGATAACTCTGAAGCTATCACAACAGATTGGATGGTAACAATTAAAATTATGCTAACATCACTAAAACAGATATAACGTAGTGATGCTTGTTAAGCACTTAATGATCTCTTTCTCCAAGGAATTCCATTTCGATTTCTTTATGCTGCCTGATTGCTTTACTGCGTCCTGCAGGTTTTTGTGCACTACTGCTCTATGTAATACATATTCAAACCCTTCTCTGCAGCTCTCATCATGCCAATCAAGGATGCAAATGGAGGTCTGTATGACTGTGATCAGAATTTCTTGCTTGTTTGCAAGCCTGTAAATAATGGAGTGAATAAAGATCTGATGTGTAACAGTATAAAAGTAATCAGACCTTGTATCTGGCTTCTAGTAAACATCAGTATGGCCCCAATCCAACTGCTACTGTAATCAATGAGAGGCCTTTATTGGCTTTAATAGGAGTTGAATTAGGCCTTGTCTGTGGTTTGAAAATTCAGCTGCAGATCTTGGGGCTGATCCTTGGCCGGCTTAACCTGGTTTTGTGCTCCTGGCAATCAAAGGGCCATTCTGACTTACCCTGCTGAGGATGCAGCAAGTAGCACCCTGTCCTGAGCTCCTGCTCTGGTCCCACATACACTTGGGTAGTGCTTTTATCCAGGGGGAGCTCCAGGGTTTGCTTCATTCAGCTATTCACTTAGGAGTTTAGATTTCTCCATGAACAGTGTTTAAAATGTATAATTATCTTTGGAAAGAAATATTTCACTTGAAAGGGATTCTAATAATAATTATTTTGAACTTCAGTAGTTTGACGTTTTCATTGGTTATAAAGGAACAATGTCTTCTATTTTATTTTGGCTGCAAGGGAAAAATGAGCCTAATTAGGAAAAATAAAAATAAACTAAGTTGGTAGAAAAAGAGGTTCTTACAAATTTGCAGACCTTTTCCTGCAAATGCCTATATGAAAAACTATGAAGGTTTTATAAAGTGTCCCTGCTTTGGGGTTTTGTTGGGTGAATGGGCAGAGAAGCTAGTAATTCTATGTGGACGGAAGGATTTCTGAATGTAACTTTGTAGATCATCTATATTATGAACCACTTAGAGCTGTGATACCCTTCCTGTTTCTTAAGTACTTCCGTGAGTATAAAAAAACCCTGTAAAATTGTTTAAGCTGAGACTTATTCTGGCTTTTCTGCTTTGCAAGCATATAGAAAACACATCCTTGGGAAGTCTTCTGTCCAGCTGAGCTCTCCAAGGACAGGCTTGAAAGCATACTAGATTGATGTTCTGGAGCAGCTCCAAGAATGCTCCAAGTGTGTGATGGCAACTGTACCTACCTGGAAATAAGGCAAATGTGTGCCTACTTTTGAGTTGTATTATTTTTTAATAGGCTTACTCCACAACAATGAGAATCATCATAGTGTTCTTTCCTTCAACACGGTGAAGCTGATTTATGCCAGCTGAAAATCTTGAGTCTCCACCTCTTTACATATGCATGGGCACCACTGGTTGGTGTGTGGTGTTTGGTGGTGTCGTGGTTGGTTTTGTGTATGTTTTTTCTTTTCCCACTTAACTGTTATTTCCAACAAAGGCAGCGGAGCAAGTTGAATGCAGGTATTTCAGTGAGAAATCTGTCCTGCATGTAGGGAAGCACTTGGCTGTGGTGGGAAGCAGGGTACAATGACCCTGTCATCTCTCGGCAGATGTGGAAATGGCAGTGGTGTGGCTTGGCTTTCAGCAAGATGCTCTTATGCTCAGCCTGGGAGTCACCTTGGGCAAGTGTTTGGCCAGGTGAATGTCTGCCCACAGAAGAACATCTGTTCTGGTGTCCTCTGGATCCCATATGCCTCCTGTGCATCCCACTAGCTTTTCCCTGCTCCCAGCTGACCTGTTGGCCTTTATGTGAGACACAGCAATTGGGGAAGTTAGGGTGGACTTCTGGGTCCTGCTGTGCTCATGGCAGTTCTGGTACAGCCTTGTTTAGAAGTGATCTCCTTCCAGGAGGTCTAAAAATACTTTAAAATTCATGTGAGAATTCCTGCTTCAATCTGGCCATTGAGTGTTGCTATAAATAAATTCTCTGCTGCTCCAGTTTTCAAAAGGAAGGCTTGTTTGCATGGCACTACCAGGCTATTTCTGGTTTTCAGACCTAAGCCATGAAACAACAGGATCTGCTGAGCTTCACAGGAGACTTCTATTTCTGTTTTGTTCTGTAAAATCTTGTCTTTGGAGATAAGTTCCATGAGGTGGTTGATGATAACCCCCTTAGAAAAATGCTGTTTGCCACTTACCTGTTTTCTAAGTTCGGACATGTTTTATTTATAGTAAATTAAAGCAAAAAGGTAAAATGTTTTTTATTTTCCTACTTTCCTGTGTTCTGTATTCATAGGCTTTAATATCTGTCCTCCATCCTCTTCCTGTATTCATTAAATATCAAACAAAGCAGCAATAAGCACAGATGTTATGGCTCATCTTTCTGCCATTATATGCTTGTCTTGAGCATTTAAGTGCAAAAAATTTGGTAACCATTGTTTGTAGGTGAAAATTGTCTCTTATTTTTATTTTTTTTTCTGTGATGACTTTGGAATTACACTCTTTCTCTTATTTTTTTAATGGTTCTGCTTCATGGCATTATTGGAAGAGCCTAAGAAATGAAGACAAACTCAACCAAAACACAGAGGAGAAGTCAAGATACTCAGAGAACAGTCATGAGGGAGTAAGGTTAGAGCCAGAGAGGTCTGCAGAGCAAGCCAGGTGGTAGAGGTACGTTCCTTCAACTAAACATCTGTGTATTCTCACCCACACACGTTCTGTTACTAGTCTTGTAAATAGAAAGATTACTTCAGTGATGCTGTTTACTTTTGTCTTCAGTATTTGAGCTTTTGAGGTGTTTGACAGAGATTTAACTTTTCACTTAGAAATTCCATACAGGTGGAGACTTTTCTGTGCTAGCGAAAATTTGAATAGAATTTACATTGTAAATTTTAAAATCCTGAAGCGTAGAAGCCTCCAGAACTACCTGTTCACTAACACATGTGAAACAGTTCTTCCACCTCCTTGTTTTCCACATAGTTTTTTTTACCAGCCAGATATTTTGTTAGCTCACGTCTATTTCCTGGAGAAAAGTTGGTTCTCTTTCCCATCAGCTCCCAGTATCTGTCGCTCTTTCATCTCCCTGTGGATCTCTGCTTAGTACCTCTCTCTGACCTAGTCTGTTTGGTCTTACTCTGTCACTGTTAAAAGTTCAGGCCACAAAGACTTTGCCCTTGTCGTCTTCATGTGCAATTAGCAGACTGCTAGACCGTAGACGTAAATCCTGCTGCTGCTAAGGGTGCTGGGAGCCTGGCTGTTGAGTTCAGTGGGGTTAGCGTTTGGGCACATTAGAGTCTTCCAGTGCAGCATAGCTTACAAGTAATTTAGAATATTAGATTGAATCATATTGATAATTATTACTAACAAACGTGTCCTGATTAAGCCCTTGGAGCCTTTAAGAAGCCGTTTTTACACAACTGTTCCTGGTGTGTTGAGATTAAACATCTTGTCAAGCAGGGCATGTGTACACTTCCAGGCATGAGCTGACCTCTCCAGTAGCTGTAATTAGAAAGAATTTTCAGATTTATATGATGAGTTTTATTTCATAGTGTGCACATACACACAATCCACTCAGAGAAGAAAAAGCCTGTTCTCAAACACAACTACATCTCCAGCTGTCTTTAGAACACTCTGCTGTGTCTGTAAGAGCCACAAAATTACTGCAAGCTTATAAATTAACTTTTTTTCAGTTATTAAATGTGTTTTACTCACTCCAGCCTGTTGCTGTGGAGATAGGTGCAATATAGGAACCTTGGCAGTATGACAGGCAATTAAAATACCAAGACGTTTAGCCATGTATGAGTATTTTCACACAGTGAGACCTCTAAGCTTAGCCTGCTACTGACATTGTTAGTTATTGAATCAATTGCATGAGATGAGGTTGACAGGTGTAATTATATATTTCTATGGTGATTATGTATGGCCTGTCATGGAGACCAACGTGCCTGTAACTTTGCACTCATTTAGTAGTAATTTATTGAGTGAGGTATTGAAGTTGGCGTGCCAGTTACAAGAGAAGGAAATGTAAAACAAAACAGAAGTCCATTTTGAAATATAATTGATTCATTAAAACATTGACCATTACTTGCTTTTAGTACACTGAAGTATGTCTTTCTATGTTTCCTACAGACCTCTCAGTTCTTTAAGCATGTTCTTGCACCCTGACTTTAACAAAAGAATAAAACTCATGTAATGAGTTAATGGGAACCTGGGTCAGTTCTATAGCTGCCATATACTGGGAGAGGTTATGGAGCTGGCTGGAACCAGCTGAAGATGGGGTCATTTTAAAATATGTGGTTTATTTGTTAAAACAGCCTTTGTTATGCTTTAATATCTTTTAAAATAAGCCTCTATCTATATAGACTTCTGTAAAATCTTTTTTTTTTTTTTTTGTGATAAGTGCTCTTCAAAATGTGCTTAAAATTATACAAGTATTTTTGGAAAACATTGAGGTGAGACATGGGCTGTTGCTGAAATCCCTCATTCACTTTTCTAGCTAAAATTTCTTGATGTAGTGACGTAATTCAATATTTTACCATATTATTTCCCATATAGTTCTGTTTACCCTTTTGTGTCATCATGTTGATATGAATGAAAAGTGTCTGCTTCTCAAAATGAGAGGGGGCAGAAAGAGGATAGAAAGTAAACATTGGTCTCAGCTTATGAAGCGGTCCTCTAATTTGGCTGAAGTCAAGCAACCAATTTGACTTTTTTCAATAAGCGAGTGCAATATTCCTTGGGGAAAAAAAACCCAAACTTTTGGAAAATGTTTTCAGTGTGTTTCAGAATTTTTTTTAATCCAAGAATACTATATTTTATTTTTTAACACAAAGTTTCATTTCAAAGTAAGGCGTTTTCTTTTTTGCATTTTGATGTGCTCTTTATTTCAGATCAGGGAGCAAGTCCTGAAGGAATAATGATTAATCTACAACAATTAGAAAAATACCATGCTTTGTAAAACCTCTTTTTACAGAACCTCCTTATGTTAAACATCAATCCACTTTCATATTTGAAAGCAAAATGAAATTTAAGTTTTATCATTGGGAACTAAAAAGTGGGTATATGTAATTTAAGTTCTTACCTCATCTGAATGGTGTTTCTTGCTGGTTTTTCAGCCATCCAGCTGATGAAAAGCATGGAGGTCATGCTGGAGGGTGGGTCCCAGAAAGGGAATATTTTTTTGGTAGCTAAGCAGCTCCAAGGGCCCTAAATTCTATTTGGAAGGAAGAGGTTGACCTGTCGCTTAGGGGTAAGCCAGGTGAGACATGGGGAAAAGGCTGAGGTTATTCTTGTGCAGAAGGTCTGAAAGTTGGAAAGAACACGCTGTGAGAAAGAGCACTGACAATCTTAAAAAACACGTGTCAGTTTGATTTTAAACTGAAAATCACTCAACCAACTGTAAGAAAAAACAATCTTCTGAAACTCAGGCCCATCATTATCCCTTTCCTTTTTTAACAGCTGTGAGTTGTGAGGGGGGCTTTCTTCTCTTTTTCTCTTCTTTCTATTTGATAGTGTTCCTCCTGCCACCCATTTGGCCAACCACACATCTTGGAAGTTGGTGATGTAATAATGAATTTGGCTGAGTAGCATCTTTTGCCACATTTTGAAGACCAGACTGTCAGCATTTTTTACAATAGCAGTAGGTGTAAGAATAGCTGCCACTTCAAGATGGGAGGTTCATTTTCTTAATTATCATTGCTGGTTCCTGGTGTGAATTTAGCCAAATGATGAACATTCAGAAAACCATCCCTTGGAATCAATAGCTAAACTAGGTTCAAACTCCAAAAAACAGATGCAAAACTAAACTTGGAAAGTTTCATCCCAGTTTGGAAGACTTTGTTTCCCCAGTCTTGTCTGCCTAGCACACATTGGCAATAACTTTTCCAGTAGGAAGTATTTGGGTTAATATCTTGCTTTCTAATCATGCGCTTGGAAGGACACTTCCCGAGTGTACAGTAAAATATCCTGAATAAAGTGATGTCTGGTGAACTGTGGTGTTTTTTTTTTCTATAGCTAAGCTTGAATTTGGAGACTTTTTTTTTTCACTCTTACGACTGAAATTGTGTTTGAGTAACATATAAAAATCACAGAATATTTGATGTTGGAAGAAATATCTGGAGATCATCTAGTCCAACCCCCTACTCAAAGGAGGGTGAAGTGGAGCAAGTTGCTCAGGACCATTTCCAGTTGGGTTTTGAATATCTCCAAGAATGAGTAGAGCACATAACCTAGCTATTTATCCCATTCAAGCATTTGATTACTCTAATGAAAAAGTCACGTTTAAATGAAATTTTCTGTATTTTGGTTTTTGCCCATTGCGTCTCTTACTGGACACGGCTGAGAAGAGTCTGGCTCTTCCATCTTTGCTCCTTCCATTTATATACAAGCATAAGATCCACCCTTGAGCCTTCTCCAGGTTGAAAAATCCCAGCTCTCTCAGCTTCTTGTATGTCAGATGTTCCCTTAAGCATCTTTTGGGGTGCCTAGAGCTGGACCCAGGACTCCAAATGTGGCCTCAAAAGTGTGGACCAGAGGGGAAAAGCTGAAAAGCTCTTCATGCAGCCCAGGAGGCCATGGGCTGCTTTGTCATGAGGGTGCATTGTGGCTCATGTGCAGCCTGGAGTCCACTAACATATTACACGCTGTTCTTGGGAGCTTTTCAGCAGTAGAACAGTTTGTTATATCAGTCCTTACCTTTCCAACAGACTTTCTCTTCTGGTTTGGACCTTAGGAAAAGACACTTCTGGAGAATCTCAATTGGCTTCATAAATACCATGTCAAATCTATGACAGGAATTCCCATCAATTTCAGTGTGGCTATGTGTTAGCTTTCCACTAGTCTTCATTCGCCCTTTTACATTTTGGGACCTCAGGTAAACACCACCCACAACTTTGTCTGATGAAGCGATCTTGTATTGGTCTTGATTCTATCGTAGTCCTGCATAAATGACCTTGATCTGTCTTGAAGCTGATCTGCACATTAGATGAGCCTTACTGCATTTTTTTCTGTTATTTTTGAGTGATAGATATTTATTCTAATGAAATCAAAGGTAGGAACACTTCTACTGAGAATATACAGATAAAAAAATACCCATTTTGTATGTCACTGAGAGATCTCACTTAAGGTATTGCAGCTTTGTACAGGACTTAATTATTTTGAGGGGTCTTTCCTTAGAGTGTTCATGAGGTGGCCTGATTGCAGCAATCAAATTTTATGAACGCTTTGGAATTAGAAATCAGCTGTGTTGGTGGTGCTGGGACAGAGCGCAGCTCCAGTGGCTTAATTTCCAGCCCATGTACACTTGCAAATCCTAGAATCTTTTTGTCTCCCCCCGTTTCACTGTGCAGCATTCATGCATCAGCCCATCTCAAGCGCATGGTACGAGATTGCCATGCTGCTCTTTTAGTTTCAGATCTTGCCCTCCTGCTAGAAGTTCTTCTAAACAATGGGAGGAAATGGGATTACTGGGAGGAGTTTGTGTGTTTTGCAAATTGCAGATGGTTGGTGAGTTCTCATTGCTTTATCCTCCTGGCCACCCTGGTAGCTCTGTGGGTTTTTTTGAAGGCTTATTGCCCCTGAAGCTGATGTTTCCCTGCCCAGTGTTGTCTCAACACTGCAGTCTCCAGGTGTTCTATCATCCTTCTCTTGAATTAGCTGATGGTACAAATGGCCCAGCAAATATGTATTTTGGATCAGCATAAAGACAACCAGACGGTTGGTTTCTTGAGCAGTAGTTGCAGGAGGAAAGCTACAATGCCTGGAAACAGCTGTAGCTAAGTTTCCTTTGCATGGTGACTCATTCTGGTTTCTTTCCTAGCTTTGCCCCCCTGTGCCTCATCTTAACCTTCTGAAGTTTTAATACTGGGGATTTCAATTTCAAAATTATATTCTGAGAATTCAACATCTATTAGACTACATTCATCCTTCTTTAAATGCAATGAACTCAGATCAGGGTTAAATATTTTCAAAAGTATGATGCCAGTCTTTGTTGAGCATCTCCCTAGCAAAAGTACTTTGCAAATCTGGGAAAAGAGATTCCACCATGCTCAGTCTAGTTTTTATCTTCTACCCACAGGATTTGCTTGCAAGAATGACTACAGTTTACCTGTCTGACACCAAGCTACTACATGGGTCCTTTATGCATTGTTTTAAAAGATTAATGTTCAGCAGAAAAGAATTGCAAACTTGTGACAGTTCTCTTTAAAAATCAAGGACCATATTCATTGTTTCATCTTAGGGGTAAGTATGACGCAATCAGTGTAAGAAAGGAAGAGAACTCAGTAAACCGGTTTACCAAAGGCAGTGTGTTGAGAAGATGTAGTGCAACAGCTGCTGTTTGGAATTTCCAAATCATTGATCTAGCTGTGGTGAGATGAGTTTAGGGCCAAATCATGCTCAGCAATAGGGGACTGAATCCTCATGTTTAGGTTACGTTAGGGAGAAGGGAGCAGTAAGGACCTGTCTGAGGTAGGGAGCGGGCCCCAAGGAGAAAAGGAAAGGGAAATGGAGTTGTGAATCCAGGCAGGCTCAGAGGTGGGTATTTTGAGTTCAGGCTGCACCAATAGGGCAAGTAGGACGTTGTTTTCTGTATCAATGTGGTGCTCATTTATTTCCTCTCAAATTATGCTTACACAAAACATTTGGGGGCTAAACCATATGATGAAGAAAGCCTTCATAAAAGTTACTAGACTAAACTGTGAGCCAAACAACTGAAAGATGTTTGTGGACCAAGCTTTCATTTCCTTTCTGGAGTACCTGTGCAACACATGGGGGCTGAGGAGAGGACCAGGTTAAAGATACTGTGAAAGAGTGGATGGTGGTGAGGGAGCTCCTGAGGGGTTTCTGCGGAGCCCTTTTGAGGCAGGCTGTCCCTGCAAAGCGCATGCAAGCTGCTGGTGTCATCTCTTGAACAGAGATGAGAGCAGCTCAATTGGGAGCTCAGGGGCTGAAGAATACCAATGCCCTAAGGCAGATCTGAAAATATATAATAGAGAAGAACTAAAATTGGTAAGGAAAATAAAGAAAGGATGTGTCTATTAGACCTTCCTGAATCTAAGCATTGCTTGTCCTGCTCATCTCATTTACTCCAGAAATGTGTCTCCCTGGTGTTATGGCAAACTTTTTCCCATTAGCAGCTCGGGTACCTCTCCCCAGATGGACTGCACACCTACCAAAGAAGGGGCAATGTATTTTCCTAATCCGCAGCTTTTATGGTCCCCTGGATATCTTTAAAACAAATCAAGCTCTACCTGGAGGAGAGGAAATACAGTGCAAGTTTTCACAGGCCAGTCAGGACCGCACATCCACTTATTGTCATTGTGATATAGCCAGTTTGGAAGCAGCAGTGAAATGTAATTGGGATAAGATATAAGCAAAGGGAAGAATCCGCTTTTTCCATGTACACTTTTTTTTTTTTTTAAAATGGTATTTATTTCTGACTTTAAAGCAATTCCTTGTATTTTGTTCCAGTCTTGACCATATGGCTCCAACAGCTCTGATAACTACTGTTTCTGATGTTTTAATATGACGTAGCCATAAACGGAATCTTTTTTTTTTTCTTTAATGTACCCTTTTTAATTGGTCTAAAGGCTAAACTTTTGAATGCCATTACTCATTTGCCCACTGAACTTGATGGTAGAAATCAAGTTTGCTTATTTAATATTTGCTTTGATTTGGTGATTAGTCATTGTTCTTAATTATTTTTTATCATTTCCACACGAGTGATCAGGAAATGAATTGCTATCTCACACTTTCAGCAAGTTAAAAAGAGCCTAACTATGGTATTTCCTTATTGACTTTTTACTTGCCCCTGTGCAGAATGTTTTAAGATGTTGTTCCTCTTGAGTCTCCCACTTCACAGCTTGAGTAATACCACAGCTTTTAAAAATGTTTCCCTTCTGACTTGCCAAGGTGATGAAGACAAGTAAAGTCATCCAGCATAAAAGGTATACATGAACAAAACATGAATTGAAGGTGTGGGTCAAGTTACAAACCAAACAAGAAAAATATTAGAACCAGTTTTAGAGACTGAGGAGACCAGTCCTGTGGTACACATCTGCAATGAGAAATAATACCATCCTGGGATCCTGTGTGATGTTTATGTACTGATAGCAAATCCTCTTAAAAAATAAAAATAAATGGCTTATTCTGCCTCTTTTTCCGCTGGTGTTTTTCTTTCATCTTTCCATTCCTTTTCAAATCAGTAATGATTGTAAATCGCTCCTTGCCACAGAAAGTGGTGGTTTTGAAAAGCAGTGATTTGATTCTTGTAATCTTATTTATTAGTCTCATTCAATAAGTGCTCAACCTATGTGCTAAATGCCTTTAAAAATATCCTAATAAACAGACCTTGATCATTCTTTGATTGAATTGCAGGCAACCCACTGACGATACAAATATCATTAAGTTAATCAGCCTTCCTACAGAGGCACTTCCAGCACAGACACCAAGCTTCATCGTCTATTTGTCTTCTTGCAGGCTTTGGAGAAGATGAGCTGGATGGTGGCCTTCTTGTACTCCTGCAAACTTGGGCTTTCTGGGCTTTGACAAATCAATTGGCTACACTGCAATTATTTAACTGATATCATGAGAGTGTTCTGAGAGTTCATTTGTGCAAATAGTAAGATTTGCCAGATGGACCAGAAACTGTTAAGGCTGATTTAATTTGTGGTGCTGAGTGAAGAAAACTGGTATTCAGAATTTTTCTCTTCATGTACTTTTTGGCGTGTTTTCAGACTTGAACCCTGGTTTCTTTGAAGTAATGGACATTTTGTCTTTAAGGGTTAGGATCTGAGTACTACAAAGCTGAATTGGAGTCATTCCTAGATACAACGTGGCTAATTTTGCAGCATCTACATGTGCCTCATTTCTGGTGGGTTTGAAGAGAGGTTACTAAAGATGTGAATGTAACTATGATACCTCTGTCAGGGCAAGGAAAATGCCTGAGGAATGTCCTGCATGACCTTTTATGAAGCTGGCTGTAGAGTGACACAGCAAGAGGGAGGATGCAAGAATTCCTCTGTGTTATACCAACATGTTTTAAAAGGCTCCTGGGCCTTCTGCAAGGTACAGGGCAGTATTTTCTGTTTGGATGACAAAATAGTCACAGACTTCTCCAGAAAGTGACATCTTTTGACCCGCGCTGGAGGTCAAAGCAAATGTAACACAGGCAGACCGCATTCCACAAAGGTGATAATTGCCAGTTTTCTCTGCATGGGGTACGCTAATAGGAAAACAACTGCAATGTTCTGTGGCTTTCTAAATCTTACAGCCCTTGAAATATTGTCACAGTTCTAAAGGAGAAGAAATAAAGTACCCTGCAAACGTTGCTGCAGGCAGATTGTTGCTAATAGCCAAACCTAGATGATCTCTCACATTTATTGTATTAAGTCAGTATATTAACGGCATGATGTTGCTTATAAAAATTGTTTTTAATCAGGTTGCCTTGGTCTAATAAAGAACTTTAAGTAATTTAAAATCAAAGGGAGTCCGTATTTAGCTGGCAAAGAGCAGAAGAATGAACTCTTAACATCACCCGGTTACATCCCAACTTGAAGTGGAAATGCAGCTTATGAGCCGCGTGGGCTCATGTCTGAGATGTGAGTAGGCTGGTGCCGTAGCTGCGTTCCACCGATAATACCCATTAATCCATCTTTTGAACTGAGACTTTTCTGGTGAAGCATCAAACCCTGTGAAATCCTGTCAGTGACACAGTATTATTCTTGCAGTTTGTGCTCTTTGGCAAAGGTGACCCCCAGGTAAGCCCAAACTTTTTAGTTTTAAGGCTTAAGTTTTAGCTGCATCTCTTGACTTACTGAAAGCTGTAAGTGCTGCCTTCCTGCTTCTGATTTAAGGGCTGGTGACTTTGACTTCAGATGGTTTGGATGTGATAGCAAAAGGCTAATGCATTCTTACAGCTGCCTTGTCTTGCTGCCGAGCCGGGGTGTAATTGGACTAGTTTTTCAGTGGTTCAAATGTCAGCTGGGTGTGGGCTGAAGTTCACTGCTACGATTTAGTTCAAAGGTTTTCAGAGCTGGGCTTCTAGGCCTTATTTAGTTAAGTATTGAAGTCAGTGCAGTGATTTTTTTTTTTTTTTCAGTATGCTGTTCCTGCTGCATTCACAGTTGATTCAAAGATCTGGGGAGAACTATTGGGAGATGCGTGACCCCTGAAACCTCGATTCTGCGTGCCCTGTGCAACAGAGCTGGAAGGATTTTTTTCTAATGGTTGGGAAGAGTATTTCTCAGGGCTAAGATAATATTTAATGCTCCTGTCAGTTTCCTACTAGTTGAAAATTAGAAACTATGGGCACTTTCATTTCTACTGTGTTTTTTCATTTGACTTGAAAATAATACTGTGGATGTGCTGACCAGCCTTTTTTTTTTTTCTCTCTCTCTCTCTCCTGTCTCTTCCCTAAATGAAATGGGAGCTTTTAACATGATCTCATGTGGGTCCAGTTTACACTAGAATTTGAGGATTGAGACTGGCATGATTCTAGTCTGCTGTGCTCCTTACTAGGGCCTCTTCTGCAGACGTGACATAGGAAGATCTGGTAGCTCTTTCTGCTTGACGAAAGCAATGAACGGCAGCAGAAGTGCTCGTGATGTGCCAAGAGACTCAGAAAGGCAACAGTTTTCCAATTCTTATTTAGAAATAGTCTTTACAGCCATTATAATTACAAAATATTATTTATAAGGGAGAAACAAGAGAGAAAATAGTCTAATATAAAGCAAAAATGAAACTCAATTCTGTTTTATATCTGTCATTGAAAATTGTGCTCACTACTTGCAAATTCTTTAGAAACAGAGAAATCAATACCAGTTTAAGTCTAATCCAAGAGGCACCCAACTCTGGGGCTCCTCCTGGTGGTTACACCCTCCACCTCTTCAGTTAAGTTTGGAACCATGCACCAAAACTTCCCCCAGGGTAGATGAACTTGACCTTCTCTGACCCATTTGTAAATGCTTCAGTTGGCAAACAAACATCTAAAGCTTCAGAGACTTATATAAATGTTGTATAAGTAGAAATGAAATATTTTTTGTAGAGTTGGTTTTAACTGTTGCAGCGAGAAATGCTCCCAAAAACAGAAGACGGGATTTAATACACAACGTGGTCTGTCTTGTTGTTTATTATTATTATTATTTTAATTATGTATTTTTCTTTTGAACAATACTTACAGAGTTGCAGGGAATGGCTGAATGAATACAGAGAGATGGAAACAATCTATATATATCACATGTGGTTTAATGGACCTATAGGCTCATTTTTGAGAAGTAAGAGCCAAACAAACTTTGTGTAAAACACCAAGTGGAGAAGCTTCCTGTGCTCCATTTGGGATTACCCACCTGTAATGAAACTGCCTCTCATATCATTCCATGCTGTGGTTGGTCGCAGGTACCTGGGATAATTAAAGAAATGCTGCTGCTGGTGTGGCCAAGGTCCATCTTAACACACATACCTTGAGGAAAAACCTATAGAAAATGGCAAAACAGCCACATTGCACAGAATTTCCAAGTGATTGAGAGTTGTGTGTGCCCACTGGGTCTGTGCTCTGCTCAACCTTTAGAAGACCTATGAGGCATCAGGCTAACAGAGGTGATGCTTGCACTGAAGGACAGACAGACAGGCTTTATTCAAGGTTTGTGCTTTAGAGTTATATGGGAGGTACATGTGCATTTGTGTGGTTGTTTTTTTTTGTTTGTTTGTTTGTGCTTTTTTTTTTTTTTTTTTTTGTCAGAGACTTAAATCTGCAGTTACTTTTACTTCCATCCATTTAAAGGTTTATGGATATGTCCAAACCTTACAGTGTCTTTGTGCTGTTGTGGTGATACTACAGTGGCTAAAGGTAGGTTGCATTTCCATATTTCTATTTTTACCTGTATACATACTTTAATAATTATTTGTAACTGTTCAAGCATCTTCACAATTTAAATTTCCATACTATCAATGGTGAAAGCATTTACAAGTAGACAACTATTATTGCTTAACCTTCTTGGCATCTTGCTGTGGTACAGCACAATACTAACACGTACCAACTTAACTGCAGATAGAACCACCTACAACTGCAAGTTCTAGCAAAATATAGATCAATGTGCCAATCAAATGAGAACCTGCTTTGGAGAATTCCATCCAACTTATCTGTTGATCTTACTCTGCTGTGACAAAGTCTAAAGAATCATCTGTGTTTGAAGAGTCTAAAAGCTGTCTTGCAACTACAAGGTGTAATGGACGCAAACTTTTAAAATGACTAGAGCTTATCCAGCTCCCTGAAAGCAGAGGTTAAAATATCCATGTTTTTTTCAATTTTATGTTTCTTTATTTTATATTAATTATTTTTATTTATTCTCCATATGCAGCTGAATTCACAGTTCTCTCTTTCCCGCCCCCTTTTTTTTTTTTTTTTGTGTGTGTGTGTGTGTTATAAAAAGAGCAGTAGTTTTAGATACCTTCTGAGCCAAAGGTCTTATTTGACTTTGTGACCTGGGTGCAATTTAAAGTGAGTTATGATATTCTGTGACTTCTTAGATTTTGGCTCGTAGTCTTTGGATGCTTTCATTCTTGCACCTGTCATCCATTAGGAGACCTCCTTCTGTGATCTTTCATCATTCAGAATATATGATGATTTTCTTAAACACTTCAGCTAATTGGGAGTGACTCTTGCTTTAAAATATATGGCAGTATTTGTAAATACAGGACGTTGGGCAAGCTTTAAAGGAATATATGCAATTTGACAAGAATTGTTGAAAAATGGAAAACCACTATAAATTCAAATGACTAACATAAGGGCCCTGTTTTCTGGAGGACTAAGCACACTGTGTTCCTCACATAACTTGCTGGTACAAACAGTGTCAAATGCCCTTCATTACAAGAGAGAGATGTGTTGGTGTCAGTCCTTGCCATTCAACGTACTCCCTGTCTGTAACTTTTAACAGCAGAATGCATTGGTCATGGTGTTTGACTTCGGTAAAAAAAGCAGCATTTTAATTTAATATATATAAACCCCTCCCAATGTAAGATCCTGATTACTGTGTGTACTCCTCTGCATAGCAACATGAAGAGGTGGAAATGGTTTTATCTCCTTTAAAATCAATGCAGATGTGAGATTATGAGTCTCACTTTTTTTAATGAATGGAAATAGTTGCACATGCCCTCTTCTTGTCTGTGTTGTTAGAAGCCAAGCTCATTACTTGTTTGTGTCCTTTCTAACAATCTAGCTTGAATTTCCATATACGCATCACCAGAGATTTCCTTTAGAACTATGAATAGTTGGTCAGAAACTCAGAAATTAAAAGAAAGGCACAGTTTTGGTTAGAGTAGTGGTCTCTCATGCAGTGTGAACTTGCCCATTGTTAAAAAAACCCCAAACATGAATTAGCCAGTCATAATACCTGTCATACTTAGATACAAAATCCTGAGTCAAACATTGACTTGCAACCCTAAATCCTACATGGGCTTAGGCCAGAGTTTAAATCTCTAGTGGGCTATACTGCTTTGGAGGTAAGACCTTTTTCAAATACCACAGGATGCTGGTATAGCAAAGAATGCCACCATTCCCTGGTGGATTTTCCTTGGAGATTTTTATTCTTAGCTTTAATGAATAAGATGAGGAGGAAATAAATCTCATTTAAACTTTTTGAAGGATCACACCAACCTCAAATAGAATTGTGAAGAGGATCATGTAGCTGCCAACAGTTATTCTGAAAGTGTAAATTCTATCCCTAAAGAGAAATGTAGTGTATTTTTTGAAGGTGATTTTTGACCCAAAAACTGTTATGGTCTCACTTGTGAAACAATATCTATGGACTCTTAAATCCACGTATTATTTGGCTGCTGTACACACAAACTGATTCTGCACACCAAAAAAATCCTTCATTGAATTATCTTCCTGGATGAAGTGCTATTCCTCAATCTGAAGCTATTCCTTCAGCCCCCATGCACATGGAGTTCCCTATGAGAAGTCATAAATAGGTCTATCATTTCTGGCTCTTTTATGGGAAGAGTCAGTAACCTGATTACTAATGAGGCCAAAACACGCAAAACTTTTTCAATTGGGTGAAGCAAAAACGAAAGTGTCACAAATCAGAAGCTCGTTTCTAGCTTGGATAAAAAAGAAGTTGAAGATCGAAACCACAGGGCAAAAATATTTTTATTGTAAAAAAATAGTTGATACTACAAAACAGCTTATTGAAAAACAAAGTTCAAGCGGTGATTTGTTGAAGGTGAACTGTACAGAATTAGGAGGTAAAGTTGGTAAAGCGAAAAAAGCTGCTAGACCCTGATGAGATCCCAAAAGTATTTGCAGCACTATAGCTGATGGCCTCGAGGTTTACCTCCTCCAGCTATGGAAAACATCTTCAGTAAGCACATGGTGCTTTCTACTAAGAAAGGAGAAAATTCATTTTGTGGGCTGGCAGTAATGAAGTCCAGTGGCAACTCCATAACAGGGAAAGAGTAAAAAGCTTGAGTGATAAACAGTGATAAAAGTGTGTTTTTATTCAGATGTATTTATTTGATATGTGCCTTATTAGGCAGTGGTTTGGACAGTCTCCTGGCGGCACAGTTAGTTATATATGTCACAAATGAGATGGTCTTCAACGGAAGGTACCATTCCAGACAGAAATCCCAAACCAAGCAGTATCGTGGAGGGTCCCCAGGACAAGCCTGTCATTTCAGACCTGCTCAGCAAAGCCTGGGTGTCCTGTGAACACTTGGATAGCTTGAGGGTTCTTCCTGTTTACAAGGTAGTAACCTTGTTCTTGGTTAAATAAACACTTCAGCGTTTCAGTTTATGTAGCCTGTGTTACAGTTGTTAACAAGAGGCACCCTTGAGCTATATAGTAGCTTTATACCGAGATTTCCCATGATCGGATCTTTTACTGTGTTTTACAGAGTTACACAGAGAGGTGGGATGGCCTCTTTGGTAACGAGCATGGACCTGAGCACAGATGTCTCCAAACTGCCCCAGACCCCTCAAATGAGCTGTGCCCAAATAGCTGGAGCCATTTTGGTACCTGATTTCATGAGGAGCTAAATGCTGTCATGCTCTCTTCCAGCCTTTCTGTGCCACAGCTCTGCATGATGAGAGATGGGAGGAGGGAAGGATAGCGCTGCTTGCACAGGCTGCAGGAAGATAAATACTTTAAAAAATTAGGGGATATCTTAGCTTCAGTTGGCATACCTGAGATATCTAGATGATTAGTTCTATTATATCGTGAGATCTGTCAAATTTGTAGGAAGACAAGTTCTTGGCTGGAAGACAGTGTCATTCAAAATACAGCATAAAATCATTTAAGAGGTGCTGGAGACAAGAGCTGATGTAATTGATTCTGGGTGCATCTCTTGTCTGGTTTTTGGTCAGGTCAGCACCTGACGTAAGTTTTGTATGAACCCAGGGCACAAACTGTGCTTAGGTGCACTGAACAACCAGAAGCTGAATGAGCTCAAGGAACCAAACTTTAAGTCTTTTTTCAAAATGGGGTAATTTACTTTCATTTTCAGGTCAACTTTTGTGTTCTTATAGGACCTGCTTGGCCTCCAGAAGACACGAAAAAGGGAAAAGGGAGGAGGTCTAGAATGGGATGTAGACACAGGAGAACCAAACAGCTGTGCAGGTTTGGAATTGCAGTTTTCAAAAGTTGATTCTGCAGTCAGGGAAAACAGACATGTCTAATTTGTAACCTTTTGTGTCATTAGGATGAACTATAATGAGTCAAGTCAGGGCAAAATGAGCTTCTTTGGCATCAGGCCACTTCTGGATATGAAAGCTTTTAAGACAGCAGGTGACAAATCATCCTGGTAGTGCAGTGGGGTATTAGGAAAGACTCTCACTGGGTTTGAAGCTTGAGTGACTCGTATCTGAAACACTATCTGCATGGCTGAAACCTCTCCTCAGTGCTGTGACATGGTCACTTTAATCTTGGTGCTGTTCAGGAAAAGCAACTTCTCTTTAGTCTGTTGGTGCTGCTTTGGCGTGTGTTTGGGACAGATCTCAGCAAGTGCTATACCTGGCTTTCTTTGCACTGCTTCACTTACTGTTTTCTTCTTTCATGTCCTGTGTGCTCAGCTGACTTAAAACAGGGCATGAAAATGAGATACCTTTCCCTTTTGCTTGGACATTCCTTTTCCAGCAGGATGCTGACCAAGTGCTCTTCATTCTGAAATGTGCTGCGGGCTGCATGAGATGATAAGCATTAAGGCTTGGGACACTGAGGAAATGGCGAAGTGTTGACTGTCTGGAAATAAAAAATCAGTCTCCTTCAGAGGAACACACATCAGTAACTTGTGCTCTGAGTCTAAACAAAATATGTGTGCCTCTTTCATGCTTTCTATTTCTCTCTCCCCCCAGCCCTTGCACACTACTTTTTTTTTTTTTTTTTTTTTTTTTTTTTTTTTTTTAAGTAATTGCTAATAGTTTAAAACAGCTTTTTATCCAAAATTTTTAAGAGCTGCAAACAGATTTACTGGCAGGTTTTCAGATCTCTTGTGGCAATCGAAAGCAGCTGATGCATGTTTTTAAATCTATTTGCAGACTGCCAGAACTTATGACTCAATTAATAAAACAAATGTGCCTATGAACTGCAGCATAACCCTTTTGACCTTAATAAAGTCCTAAATCTTTTAGAGAATCTTTTGCAAGATTTCAAATCTACACGCACTTAATATTTTCACATACTTGCATGGTAGTTTATTGCCTTACCAAGCTACTAATATACCCTTTGTTAAACTTGTGACCCTTGCATGCACACACCCTTTCCAGATGACTGGCAATTTGGGAAACTTCATCAGACAAAAGGTTACATTTCTGTGCCCTGTTACTTGGTATAACTTCTGTCTGACTAATTGCCACTTAGGACAAGGCAACCTGCTCCTACTCCTTGCACAGGGCACACACTGGTGACATGGAGGGTTTGCCATCTCCATACTGCCCTGTGTGCAGGGCCAGCTTCATCCTCATCCAGCTGCCACGCAGAAGGGAGCGCAGCATCCCAGCCCCTGGCTGGCAGAGTGGCAGGAGACATCTGGCACACTTTTAAGGACAGTTTGATGTTGATCCCCAGCCTCAGAGACTTTTCTGGAGCAGAGTGACCACAACATTTTAAACCACTATGGGAGTGTTCCCTGCCAGCTGTATGATGTTGCTGAGTTCAAAGCCCAGTCTCCAAACAATTATTCTTTCACTAGACTAATGCTGGCTTGTGTTTCTGTGCAGAGACAGCTTGTGTCTGCACTGAGATGTGCACTGCAGGCATTCAAGAAGGCTTTCTTGGCATTTTAAATAGATACAGAAATGCTACTGATAGAAAATACACCTCCAAGTTTTTGAGTCACTAGTGTGTTTTTGTTGTTTTCTAAAAGGGGGTAAAAGATCAAGGGGAAGGCACAGCTCTTGCGAGGGATCCTGCCAGCATCCTTTGCCCTCATTCTAGCCATGAGTCTTCAGCATGTAAAAAGTGAGGAACATCGTTGATGTTCTTCTCTACTGCATCACTCAAGTCCTGAAGTCATGTTGGTGCAAAGTGCTGAGGAAGGGAGGTTGATGGAGCTGTACCTAGAGGTCCAGATGAGCCTTCAACAGAAGAGGACGCAGAAGCTTGTGCTTCCCCAGCTGCAGCTCAACCTTTCTCTCCTGCATCCATGGAACAGAGCAAGGACTGCAGTTTCCTTAGAGATATTGCTGCCAATTCTCAAGGCGACAGAGGGCATCTGAAGGGGAACACTGATGTGTTTGCTTCTCAGCCTCTTCAGATGGAGGGTTTGGATGAACTTCTGGAAGACAACTTAATAACTGAGTAGTCAACATCAACGCAGACTATTGAAATCTGAATTGTAGAGTATCCAGTCTCTCAAGGACTTTAATAAATGCAAAGGCATTACTTCCCAGGAGAGCTGAGCAGACTAGAACAGAAAATTAAGTGTAACAACACTGTTGTCTGCACTTTCCTTTGTCTCTGTCTGTTCATGGTAAGTGCTCTCCTTACAAGTCTTTCACCCAAATGCATGAAATGGCTCAGCTTGCCAGGGATTCTTACAGTCCTGACAATGTCACAGTCAGATAATCCACTGATCTTAGTATATAGTTGTCTTATTAACCCATTATTCTGGTAAAAACTACTTTTACAAATATGAATTAGCTTTTGTCATCGGATCATAAGAACATTTTAATACTCTGTAAGAGTGGGAGGAAGATGATCTAAGGATCGAAGGAGGTACCTAAAATAGTTGCAATACTGAGATGGAATTGTTTTACTATTTTGATTTAAATTTCATTCTTACCTCCATTTTATGCATGGATGGAGTTGAAAGTACAGGCTTCACAGGTTTACGTTGGCCTGTGGAGGTTGGCTGAGTTCAGCTCAGACTTGGTTATCCAGGCTGGCTGAAAACAACCTCTTGCAACCTCCTTCTAAGGCAGAACAGTTTCCCATGGCTACAGGATCTTTCTCCATTGCATTCTTCTGATGATTATATTGTTTCAGCCAGGGGGTTGCATTTGTGCCCTGGCGAATGACCTGTCAGGTAAAAGAAACATTTATGCTTTGGTTACAGCTCATTCCCCATGACCTTTTCTGGCCAAATTATGAGGGGCAAACTGAAGAACTACTTAGTGTTTGTGAAGAAACTTAGTGTTTGTAGTGAAGAACTACTCAGTGTTTGGCTGGGTAAGGATTGAGCAAGGGTAGTGGTTATTGGCTTAGGGCAGCAAACATCCCCTAGACAGTCTCTGAAAGAGATTTCTCATGGGTTTCTGATGCAGTAGTCAATGAAGGGCAGATCCTCATCCTTCTTACCTGAACATCTAAGAGTGTAACTGGGTCTGGTAGAGAAACGGAGGCATCCAAGCTGGCAAGCAGTGCATGCAAGGACCCCACAGGCCCTGTGGAGGTTTGTCTTTGGCTGTGCAGAATTTGATCAGGTCACTGTTTAGTCCTAAATTGTAAAAACTGTATAAGCAGCAATGATGGGCTCAGCACCTCCTGAGTTGAAGGGAGTAGGTGGCAAGCTCAGAGTCTGCAGGGTTTGTTACTTTCTGAACAAAGTACAGCAAAATGGAAAATCAGAAGTTTCTGAAACATTGAAGTTCTACTTTGAATATTTTAATTTTACTGAAAGAACAGCCTGATTTGGAGAGGGGAAGGAAAGGGGTTTAGAAGGCAAAATAGTAAGAACTCACTCTTTTAGCTTGTTTCCTATGAGAATGAGATGTATGGTTATGCTGTAACTCGGATCAGACAGGACTTCATGTGTGCACAAACCTCACTACTTGCTTATTTTCTTCCTTGGTATATTTTGAATAAGAACAAATTCAGATGCATTTTCACAAGACTGAAGAGGTTTCAAAGAGATCAGATTTCTATATTCTTTCATATAACGAGTGCCATTTTATAAAATTTGACATTTTATTACTTTTTAAAATTAAAAAAAAAAAAAAAAAAGAGTTGAAGAGAAGCTAATTTCCATACAAATTCTGAACAAAACATTTCTGCTATGTCTCCACAGGGTCTTCCCTGGGGATAAGGGACATTTGGGTGCCACTGTCCCCTGCAAGAGGCAGCTCCCGTATGTGATCGGGTGCCATAAGCAATGCTGCCCTCTCGTGCTGCTACTGAATGGAGCCCATCACTGTGCCAGGCCTGCAGCGACAGCCTGTTCCCAGCACCGCTTCCTGACATTGCTATCGCTCTGTCCGGTAGCTTTTGCTTTAACCGCACTATTACTTTACATAAAAAGAGAAGAGGCCAGAGCGGAATGCTGAATGTGTATGTTGAGTCATTACAGAGTTCAGTTCACCCCAGTCCCAGCTCGTTCGTGCTCAAGGGAGGCTTTAAAATTGGGGCAGTAACCATTATCTTTTCTCTTTTAGCTCCTCAGCTGTTTTGACTGTAAGTATTTTGGATCTCATAAACAGATGTATAATACCATCCACAGTGCATGGCAATTCTGACTGGGGGTCCTAACAGTCCAGTAATTAAAATATAAATATTCGCACTGCAGTGGATTCACGGTATTGTCTTAAATCACTTAAAGGTTTTAACTGCTTAAAGGGAAGGACTGTAGTATAAAATGAAAGAGCTGCTTTTCAGTTAGAGTAAATCAAATCAGCCCTGCCAACTCTAACCATCCGAAGGTGTCTGCTTGGAAACTTGCAGAGCACCTCACTGCTTTATTTTTACAAGTGTGGCTTCCAGTGATTCTGAGTTCTTCTTAAAAGCAGGCTTGCAATAATTTATGTATGTCTGTGGGGCTGATAATTATAAAGATAAAATGGTATTTTGCAAACTAAACAACTACTTAAAGAATGCCCTGAACTCTATATTAAAAAAAAAAAAAAAGAAGTCAGGCTTGATCCATAAGCTGACAATAGTAAGGAAATTCAGACATGAACAGGGAAGTGTTCCATATGTTCTCCAATACCTACGCACAACTGGGTGCCTCTTTAATGATGAGCTGAATGCTCCCTGTTGTTCCTAGGTACTGCAGAACATATGGTGTGTTTTCCCCTTTAACTGTGAATTTCCTTGCTTTTGTCAGTAGGTGTCTTAACTCTCTTGTATTTTAATATAGTGTTTGTGCCTCTGAGCATAGTCCATAGGCAAATAGGAGGGGAGATACAGCTGTTGATTGTCTCATATTCTTCTTGAAACTGTATTTCAATACATAATCCATATCTATATAGACACACCTTGTAACTGTTAATAAGGGCCCTCTGAGAGTTTAAAAATCATTTCACTGTTCTCCAAACTTAGCATGGATGATAAATGACCATTTAGTTGCCAATATAGCACAATATTTCAATTTCCTGCCTTCACAGAGGTATTCCAAAGGTTGAATGGAGTTCATACTCACAGTATGTGTTGTCTAGAACTCTATGATCTCTTGCTGGCAAACTTTAAGCAAAACCTTTTCAATTAAGTAAACGCATTCCTTGTGGAAGTCAGCCAACCTAATGCTGGACAAATAGTTTCAGTGACATTTTACAATAACCTCCCCCTGCTTTTGACTCTGGGTAAACTGTAGGCAGAGTGAGTTTATTAGTCGATGCGTAAGCTATGTGATTAATAAGAAGATTAATATAATGTTGAACTAAAATTTGCTCTATGGCAGTGATCTAAGTCCAGTGTAGCTTCCTTCAGTTCTGCTGGAATCCTGATTTTACATACTGTAACCATGGATAAAATTTAGACTACAACCAGCAGAACAGAGATCATGCTAACAAAAGCACAGGATACTGAGGTATTAACTTGAACCAGACTGAATCTGAGACTGGTTTGGTGAGGTTTGGTTCTGATCCCATTTGGAAATATTCACACCAGGAATTTGTTTTAATAGCTATGGTGTTGATTGCTGGAATATAGGCAGCAAAGGAGACTGAGGAATACCTGTTCCTTAATGAAAAAGTGGGACAAAAACCCTCTCAGAGCTTTTAAAATAAAAGACGTGGCCTTTGACACTGGAATTCCCCAAGAAAAAAAACATTGGAGGAGCATTCTGGATAAATACTACTGCGTGCTTGCCCTATGTAGGTATTCTTGTGTGGCACATTTCTTGTTGACTGCTCTTGGAGACAAGTAACTGGGCCGAAGAAACTTTTTGTCTGAGCTGTTACAGCCATTTTTATGCTTAATATTTGAGAGCCGTGATAACCAGCAATATATAAACGACAGCTTGTTCTAGAGACACAGACAGAAATTCCAAATTTTCTTCATGTACATACTTATTAAATTCATTTACATCAATATGAAAATGTCAAGTAGCTCCTTACTCAGACAGTACCTCTGTCTGAATATTTATCAGTGGAAGAGGACATGAGGATATTAAATAGCAAGTACTGATGGAGCATATGTCTCTGTCTCCCAAATAAACTGTTCGTTACATGTGCTCTGCCTTTAGTGTCACAACCTGGCCCTACCATGGCTTATGGACTCAAAGTCAGATGGCTGATCTTTTCTAGCCAAGAAATGAAGAGGCAAATGCTACTTTGGACAAGAAATTAGAACAAGAATAGTACAGGCTTTCCAAGGAAAAAACACATTGCACCTGGCGACACAGGAACAACACTTTGGGAAGCCAGCAGAGTCCAGCTGGACCGGTAACCTGCAGCTATCTGTGGAGGATTACCAGCACTCAGGTTTGCTGTCCTCAACACAAATTGGTCTCTATGTCTTTACACTAAGGCAGGTTTTCCTTATCCATTAATGTGCAGTGTGGTTCCCTGTCCTTGTGTTGCATGCATGTACATGGACAGAAATAGTTTCCATGGAAGGCAACAATTTGGGCTACAGAATGGCACAGATGCTAAACTGTGTGTAGCAACACCATGCAGCCCTTTGTGTAACTAGCTTGTGATCAGCGCCCAGCTACACATTTGCCTATTCCAACTGGCTCTAGGGATCTCTTGGATTTTATTTTATTTTTTTTCCACTCCTTGATTTTTATCCCTTATATTTCTCCCAGACTCTCTCACTCCAGGCAACTCATATTGCCACAGTGTCTTCCATGCTGATGAGGAACAACTTATTTTTCTCTGCAATCACCTTATTCACTGTTACTACCACTTGAAAGCTTCTGGTATCCCATTTTTCCAGTTACCCATTTTTTCTTTCCTTAGCTACTTTCTCCTAAACGCCTCCATCAGCTGAGCTCATTTCTCAGTCACCACAACTTTTGAAGCGTGTCTGCATGATGAGGAGTATCTTCTATGGGTTCTGTTCCTTCCCATTGCCTTTCCTTAAGGTAGATTTTCCCCTTCTGTTTGAATGCTACCTGTTTGGCTTAAATAACCCCTTGAACCTTGCTGTTTTCCCATGCTAATTTTATTTTTCTTGCCTTCCGTGTTTCTTTGAAAAGCTATGCATTCCTTCTGGGACTCTATTATGGTTGCTTAAGTAGCCTCCATGCTGAGTTGAAGGATTTTAATTTCCTTACTTCTGACTTCAGGGCCTTTCTGACTAGCTTCCTCATTATTTTTTTTTTTTTAAATCCCCTTTCTAAAGCTTAATGTCACAGTGCTAGGTTTTGTTGCATTCCATCCCACAAGGACACTGAACTTAATTACACTACGCCCCTTTGTACTTAGTGATTCAGCTACAGTTAGTTCTTCAACTCACTTCTATGTGGCATTTGCACTGCTAGAGGAGTACTTTTTTGGGGTTCTTTTTTAACCAAGAAAGGTAACTTTCAACAGTTATCTCAGTTTATAGTGCAAATGGGACATTTCTACAAAGAACCTTACAACTCTGTGAATGTTGCCTCATCCACTGGTCTTCTCTAAAATCAGGTTAGATTATCATGGCCAGGGTTGTGGCAGGACAGCTGATACTGCAGGTGGGGAGTTTGGGAGTTTGGTTGAGAAGATCAAGAACTAGAATTAGCATGTAGAATGACTATGAAGAGGACTCTTTCCTCCTCAGTTCTGTATCCTAATGGTACATGTGGGATTGGTGCAGCTCCTTCCCCCGGTTCTCTTCTCTCCTAGAGACAGGACATCTGTGTTCTGTGTTCTTTTTTGAAGTTTAAAGCCATTCCCATGACCTTAAGGATAAAGTCCAATGTCATGGGAATGCCTGCCCCATCACACAGTGCGAATGTGAGACTTACGTGACTATCTGCTCACTTTAAGTCCTGCTACCTTCTCCTCTGTGTGTCCCTGACAGAATCAGATGTGCAGAGTCCCCCAAGCAACAGTTCCTTAATATTTACCCTGTGTATCTTAGAAGCATCAGAAAAATCTCCAGGCATTCATGCATTGGTAAGAAATCTCTTGAAAGTCTCGTATGTGGCTTATCCACTTCTGTCCTTCCACCCTGTCTCACCAGTCTGTCTTATTGAAGTCCCTAGACAGTTGACTAGGTTCTTCTGTTTTAGCTACTCTTCCCTGAGCAAAGTGCCCTTCTGTTCTTACCTGGGTTGTCCAGTCCCTCCTGGAGTACAGCTAAATGGCAGTGTAAGGATGAGCGATTGCTGGTGTTTGTTTGACCGCTGCACCTTGTTTTATTGACCACCTTTTGTGATGCTGAGTTGCGCTGCTGGAACATCCCCCCAGGAGGGCCGCCTGCTTATTGCAGGGCTCAGCTGTAATTTTTGCCCTCTCCTTTACAAACAGATATCTTGTTACCTACGCATAAATGACAGCGTGTCTCTGTCTGCCTTTTATGCTCATTTTTCTCCTGTTTTCTAGTTTCAATAACAAATCTTGTACCTTGTCAGTGTACTTGTAACAAACTTCCAATCCTATTTGGATTTTTCCTACCCCAAAAGTCACCCAATATTGCAATATACCACATGGGGAAACCCTCTTTGTGCACAGTTCATCACCTTCACACACAGTTAAAGATTCTCACGTTCCTCTACTCTAGCTGGCACTAGGAGGATTTTTGAGAAATCTGTTGAGTTGTTATCTTCTCACTTATTATAAAGATGACTCTCAGATGTACTTTTACAATCATTGTAGCAAACAGACACTTTTGGAAGAGGACGGTCAATCTAGAACACTTGCAAGGCACACCAAACTAATGAGGTAGAAAGAGACTGACTTGATTAAGGAAGGCACCAACACAGAACATCCAGTCAATGGTCTGGACAAAGAAAGGGACTTGTATCACAGAATCTGCTTATGGCATCCAGGTGGATTTTCACACTGCAAAACCAAGATGGCAGCAGGAACCAAAGATCAGTTGCTGTTTCTTGCAGGAAAGGCAAGAGAACAGGCAAAACCAAAGTACTCATTGTTGGAAAGCTGTTTATCTTGCCTCTGTTAAGCACCTGTCTGTGTCCTTCTCTTCTATCCCAAACAAGAAACTCTGGTTTTCTTCAAAGGAAGAAGCTGGCATGGCTCCTTTTGAGTAAAAGTTTTGCAAATCTTCCTGATTATGTTTCACGGTGAAGTGGTAGGAGAACGCACCTTCTGTTTCTCTATGATAAACATCACATTGGCTGGTTCAGTTTCCTGGAATTCTCCTCGGTGTTTTCAGAAAATGTGAGTCTGTCTTATCTGCACCTGAACACCGTAGAAATGATCACAGCTAAACCTCAGCATGAGGGAATTGCAGACAGAGAATTTGGATGATTTTTTAGTGAACATTCCTGTGAAAAGTTGGCCATCTACTTGATTGCAATCCAATGAGATCCCATCTTTGGTCAGAACTAGATCCCCTTCGTATCAATGTTCCAATAAACTTAATGGAAGTCTTGTGCTCATATGTGTTGGAAAGTAGACAGTTGCCTCACACATCAGACAGAGGAATGGAAGCCAACAGCAAAAATTTTGGTGTATAAGCTGGCTCAAAGATACCAACATGGGTACTTTAGAAGCAATCTCAGGCCACTGGATTATTCACTATGACAATTTTCTACAATTGATAATTAACATGAAGGAAATTACTTTAGCATATCTTTATGACATTTTTAAGATTTGTCTTCTGGGATGTGGAATGCAATCAAAATAATCAGATTGTAATTTTGTCTTGATTTTAAAGAATCTGCTGCCAAAAAGATAATTTGTTTGTAGAAATTCAAACAGGAAAAGTGCAAATTTAGGGGATGAATGGTAGGAACAAAAATTTTTGTCCTGTATGTGAATTTTGAAAAACATTCTTTCAGTAATGTCTTACTTTTGCAAGGTAATTATTGTGATAATTTGGTATGTGGAAGTGAAAATGTCTTCAAAAATGAAAGATAAATGTGGCTTAAAATCACATTCTGACCCCATTTTCATGCCACTTGTCTCCCAGAATGTTCAAGATAGTGGCAAATACTTCCAAAATAGTTTAACACGCTAGACATTACCTGCTTTTGGAAGGGAAAAAATGCACTTAGCAGAGGCAAACCTTTATTTAATTAGGCACAGTGTAAAGGTTTCTTGTATTCCTTTGCAGTTACACGGCCGTGAGAGACTGTGGAGTACCTGAAGGGTAACTCCTACTGGGACTAATTCAGTCCAGACAGCTCCAAGTATGTTCATTAAGCTCTGGCTGGGTTTCACACAGGTGGGGAAGGTTAGAAGGCAACAGATAGAGAATGGTACTGATTGTGTTAAGCATAAAACACCATCTGTTTCACAAGTAAGGAGGGAACAAAATCTGCACGTCTTGAGGGATACTATCCCGCTGCTAGAAGTCAGCTCTCTTTTTTATTTATTTTTTATTTTCTTGCTACATTTTCAAGCTTCAGCGTAAAGCAGCTAGAATGTAGAAACCATGAGCTCATAAATCAGGGGGCTGCTGAAAAGATGCTGAAGTTTAGACTACTGTGGGGGCTTTCAGACCCATAATACATCAGGAAAAGAGGGAATTTTAAATAAGTGTTATGGTTGGCATGAAAAAGGAAAAGGATAGAATGATGTTTAATTCCAAAAGTTTTAAAGCAGAGTACTGTAGGCTTAAAACTCAACTGTTGTAACAGTAGAAATGCTCTTCCTTGACTACTGCTTTCTCTTCACTTTCTAGTGACCAAGTAAAAAAAAAAAGTGTGTTTGTAATGGCACAGCAAATACGTCAACACACTAACTACTTTATTGTTGAATTAGAAAACTTTCCTGAGGGTTGTTGTGATGAAGAAACATTATGAGCAGATGTAAGTCACTGAATGCAGATGTGTCTGAGCACTGCAGAGCTTTGTGGACACTGTGAGCCTCAACTGGGGCCATATGGAGAAAGAGGCAACTTTCCTTCTTGCTCTGCTTGCAAAAAAATTCTGTGTGGGAAAAGCCATGGGTGGGAGCAGCTGCAAAATTCTGATGCTTTGGAATATCAAAATGCAAGACTTAGATTTCTGGAGATGCTGAAAGTGATGGTGTGCTCACCCCTTCAGAAACTACCTGCCCATGTGAATTGCTTCATTGTGAATTCAGGGACTGAACTTCAATGTCTCAGTTTCTCTAATTTTGTTTTATGTATAATCCCTAAACTCTGCATTAGTGGGAATCAAAGCGCAAGTAGTCAAGTAAACTGTAAATCTTAACTGTCACAGCTGTATCAAAAGTTTATTTGGTATAATCATATGGAACTGGCAGCCTCTTCCTTTTTCTGCCTCTCTTATTCCTCCTTTATTATTTTTATTTTGTTTTCTGTGTTTTTAATACAGTTCCATTACTTCAACAGGACTAATTTCCTGACCTATTAGATCAATAATGGTTTTCCCAGTTTTTTAGCTGTTATATGCTGACCTAGTCTTGACATGTACCAACGGATTGTTCACATTAGAAACAGGATTTCCAGGATGTGAGCCAGACTTTTTACAGAAGAGGGTAAGACAAGCATGGACACATCTCCTGTGCCCAGTAGTACGGTTGTGGAGATGGAAGCAACTGACGTCCAGGTTGGCGTGTTTCCCTCTGACACACAGGTGATGTGTAGTGGTGGACAAAAAGTCCTAAGCAGATATTTATTGTTTGTTTCAGCTTTACTTCCCTAAGGAGAAGCGTCATCAATATTCACTTCATAACCATTGCAAAAGCTTGTGCTCTTCACCTTTCAACATTTGCCTTGCAAGATTAGCAGATTCAAAGATTTTATTTTTTATGTTTAGAAAAAATTTTTCTAGACAGTGCAGGTGACCCCCAGAGCAGCTTGTAATGGTGTCAGTCTACCTCTTGTGTGGTTTTCAGTTGGCTATCTTGAAAACACGAGCTTTTGTTTTGTTGGTTTTCCTTCTCCTTGTGTATTGCAATATTCAAATAAAGAAAGTACAGTGGAAGAATTGAGTGTTAAACATATGGGACCCCAAACAAGGATGGGGGACAATCACCTCATGTCCATTCAGGCCCTGACTTTGCACTGTGGGTATGTCTTCTTCTCTAATGTAATTTCAGAGCTCAGTCACCTTTGGGCCACCTTGAACCAACCCCCTGCATCAACTAGAGTATTTGTTCCTGAAGCTATTGTGAGTATAGTTTTTCCTTACAAACTATTTAAGTGCTCAATAGATTTTTTTTTTTTTAATTACAGAATATTTTGACCATTTGAGACTTCCCTCAGCAGTCTGCACCTTAACATCCTACACCATTTGACAGGATCTGCTGAAGGACTCCTGAACCAGGGTAGCCAAGGTCCAAATCTCTTCCTTACTGATTGTCCTGCATGCTTTTCGCTGGGGTTGAAGGCACATGAGACTAGACTGAGAGCTGCTGATGCTTTTGGGCACAGTACTTACCTCTTGTTCAGTTTTATTGATGTAAACCGCCCTATACTCTTCATCACCTCCCATTTTCCATCCCTGATGTGCCTATGTACTTGGTAGTAAATGTAAATCAAAACACCTCAGTATCTTCACCAAAGTGGCATGAAGCTTTGGTCATATTTGAAACGTGGGTAGGAATCATCTTTTACAGTGCTCTTGGATCTCCAGTCGTCTTTGTTGAGGCACTGTTCAGCTGTGGTCGTGGTTGCTAGTGGGCTGAAAGGAGGTGGCCCCAGGCTGTTGGCATAGAGACGGCCACGTAGGTAGAAAAATGTCAACCAGTCCAAAAAGCCTGGACTATGCCAAAAAAGTTCCAGTCAATTTTGCAGCAGCTTTAGTTTGTAAAAGTCCTATTTCAACACCCAGTCAAGCAATCATTTTGTGACCTAAACTCTAGGCTTTATTGCATAAAGTACAAGATATTAAGTTCATTATCGACTATAAGGATTTTGATCAAGCAATAATTAGCAGCACTTAAAAGATATTCTGTAGCCTGAACCACCAAATCCATTGGTATATAACATCCAGCCGTGGAACATATGTGTGTGTAATAGTATCAATATTGAAAGCCCCTACTGTGACAAGCCATAGCAAAGCATTTTTAGTCGACATACTTCTGGGATCGCTAATGATTAATTAGTGTGTATCATAATGTAAAGCAAATGTCACCCCTGCTACCTGGGGCTGCTGTCATTTGAGAGGGGAAACGATTTCCAGTGGAACAGTGGCTGGGAAATGCAAACAGCATCGCAGCCTGCCATCTCGTGGGCACAGCCACCCATGGGGAGGGGAACGCGCCTTCCCCGCCGCCGCTGGCTCCTGGCACCGCTCGGAAATGGCCGACAGGTCTCACCATGGTGCAAAACGAGTTAAAAGGAGAAAAATCTGCAACAACAAATGTTTTGTCCTCCATCCCTCTCTGGAGAGCGGCTGCCTGAAAGGGAACGACCTCAGAGGATTGCTAATAACTAGACTAAGATTTCTGATGGCTGCATGGTGGAGTTGTGTAAATAAAAAGTAAGGATTAAGTGCCTAGGAACCGTATTATTTACTGATGATTTCTCCCATAACTCACATCATTATTTGAGGGTGTTGCAGTTAAAGCAGTTTGCAAGACAGTCACATAACAGAGGTTTTGCCTTTTGTTAAGGGAAGTCCAAGAATTTTCTTTCCATGTATGCAAATCACACTGTGCCTACATTTGTTTTAATTCAGTGTTAAGTTTTTATTTCCCCCCTGCTTCTTTTTTATTCCTCAAGAGCTGCAAGTTTTCAATATAAATAATACTATTTTATAAATACTTGTTGCCTATTTTTTAAAAGGAGCTCCCTGGGAAATAGTTATTAATCAACAGGAAACACCACAGGTTTGGTCCCACAATGAGATCTATAAAAAGAGATTCTTCTGTTTACAGTGGGCCCCTTTTAATCAAATGGGGCTCCATACAGATCCAGGGAGCTGGCAGGGTGTATCTCATTGCAGGCTCAGCCTGAAAGTATTTGTTTACTGATTTTTACTGGAAACGTTCTGATCTCCAGAAAGGGTGTCACAACTGAACTAATAGACAAGTTTCCAACACCATTTCAACTGAATGGTTAACTCGATGCATTCAGCTAGTGCATTTGTCTTCAAAAGTGCAGTGTTCAATTTTGTAATGCTACTACCAAGTGATCAAAAAAGGGGCAATATAAAATTAAAGCTGTGGATTCCTAAATACTATAATCAGATATCACTAATCTGGGCAATTTGTGTGAAGTTAATACAGTTTTAGTTCAACTTCAATTTAAAAAGGGAAAGAATTGTTTGATTTACCACATATTTTTGTGCATGCAAGTTGAAAAGCGTGCTTGATTTCCGCTATAAATTGTATCTGTGCCTCACCACTCCATATTTTAAGAGTTATGCTGACATCCTAAGCACAGTAGGATCTATATTTGACATTTTAAAGGAGCTTTTATAATTTATGTGGATGTTTGATTCAACATGTTTTTTCAATCTGTAAGATGTGAGGGTTACAATTTAAAAGTGAATCTGAACTTTCATTTTGGATACATTCTAGAAGCAGCTAATTTTAAAAGGTAAACTGTATCACTTGCATATATATTACAATTCTTTGCCTAAACTATATAATCAAAATTTATTATGTAAATAATAAATTAATTATATAAAAAATAATAGCTGTAGGGGTCAGAACTTAATTATCAGAGTGACACCTTACTAATTTCCAGCATGAGTTTGTTTAGTTTGTTGGGCTTTTTTTTTTTTGCTACATTTTCTAACAGATTTTAAAACTTATTCTCATTTCATGTTGTTATTTTTTAGAAAATACAATTCATGGAAATATTCCATTACATATCAAAAAATACCATGGTTGCCTGGTAAATAAATAATGCTTAAAATGACAGGCTTGTTACCAAGAGATGCACAGAGATTAGCAAGGGCAGGAGGATGGGAATTAGTGCAGCCAAATGATAACCATCGCTTCTATGATGAGCCTGACCATAAACAGTGAAATCACAAAATTTTTAGGTAGAGACTTTTTGTGACCCAGGAAGATTTTATTGTAGGGTTTTTTTGGTGTTTGCTGATTTGTGATTTGTGCCAAATGGTGTCTCTGCCTTACACTGTGGGACAAAGGGCTAAGTCTTATAGTTTCCTGAGGAACAATTTTTACTGTCTCTTTACTGGGACTAGAAATTTCCCTCATGGGGAAGACAAAGAAATTCTTAGCCCTGATTTGGGCATTTCCCAAGGGCCCACCTTGGGGAGCCAAACGCAGCCGAGCGGTGCTCACTGTGCCGTGGGGAGCATTCTTGGGCTGGTGTGGGGTGGGAGACGTGATGCTGTGGGGATGGTCCCAGCAGAGATCCCCAGCCAAGCACCCAGCAGGGCTGTGGCTCCAGCAGTGCTGGGGGTGATTACCTCCGCACACACCCACTCCTGCTGCATGGATCAGCATGACAGTTGGACGAAAACCCTTTTCCACTTAAACAGTTATTTCAATTTATTTACCTGTCCAGAGTGAAAAGCAAGTACTGAAACATTGTTCTTTTTTTTTTTTTTTCCTGACTTTCTTTTTTTTTTTTTTTTTCCAAATTCAACTTGTGTTCTGCTCTTATGTTATTTTAGCAAGAACTTGGCAACCTAGCACCTGGAAAGTCCAAGGGATCCTGCCTTTTCTCCAGCATATTTTAATTTTCTTGTGGAAGGAGAATGTGTAGCTTGTCTACAGTGTTGTTCCACACTGTAGATTTTTTTTCTCCTTAAAAAGATCTGAGATATGTCTTATATTAAAACCTCTCAGAAAGGATGCAAAGGAAAGCTCAGAGAAATTAATATTAGTTATGGACTTTAATGTTATTCTAACTCTACAGTCTTTACTCTGTCTGCTTTGTAATTTAAGGGAAGATTTTCAGAAAGAGACTCAGGGGTTCAGAAATGCTTCTGAAATAACAGCACCAGGACACTAAACTCTTCCCTGATTCTCTTCTGGACTGACATGGACAGTGCTGGGAGATGCTTTTGTGTTACTTATGCTGGGGACAGGGGGTCCCCCGTGGATCCTGGGACACTGCAGTCGGGGGGACCAGAGCTGTGACATTCTCTTCAGGCAATTTGTGTCACTGTGTGGAGGGAGACACAGGACCTGGCAGAGGCAGCTGATCTGACAGGATTTGCTGTTGTTGGTGATCCATAGGCACACACATTTTAATGCAAATACTCACTACTGAAGTTACACACATGCTCTAGTACTGAATTATGGCCCATGGGATGCAAGTTTTGGAGGGAAAAGATCAGTATCTGATGATCCAGTTACAGTTCAGGTCTAAGGATGGGTCAGGGCAGAGGTGGGACAGCACAGTGATGTCTGCCCCTGGAGTCCACAGCACTTTTGCTCTTGTGATGGTCTCATCCGTCTTGAGCCCATGTGTGTGCACTGGATGTACAGAGATGTAGATGTATGTATTCTGTCTGTGTGCTTGTAACATAATGTAATATGTGTCTTGTGGGAATAAAACATAAGTATTGCTTATATGCACACAGCTATACACAGCCTGTGATATGTATCTGTTCAGAGATATTCAGCATATTCTATTAATATTTAAGGTATAATTATATTATTAATGCATTACATAAATAGATCGCAGCGCTAGCTTGTGTTAGCTTGATATATTCTCTGGTGCATTCATTCAATCTTCCTCGGACCTGCCATATTCTAAACATGAAACAATACAGATTTCTCACTTGAAAGGCCAGCTTTGCAGAGAGTGTATGTTTAATAAAGCGCATTCACTGATTTTGTGAAGATACTACACAAGGCTGAATGCTGAGTTTCATAGACATATAGTACTAAAATTGCCTTGCCTATTTTAAAGATAAAAATATCTTTTTGTTCAAATGTTCTGCTTGCTTCTTTACAAATGAAGGAGTTAAATACTGAAAGGCAGGTGGATGCTGTAACTACTTTAGAAAAAGATGAATAGGGCTGATGGCTAAAGCTACAGGGAATCTATTGAAGGTCCAGATGCAGACATGGCTCTTACTCCACACACAGTTCAAAGTGGGGTGAAGCTGCCTGGGTAATTGGCTATGAAATAACTAACCTCTGGGAGAAAATTGCCCTTGTACTTAATTGCTTGTGTTCAGGGTAACATGTAGCCACCTGGCTGATTAGTGCCCTTACCTATATTTACACCCACCCGAGTTTAAATGCAAGCACTATTGTTGGTCTGGCTGCCTGCATTCATCGAGTGGCCCTAGTGGATTAAAGAAACTATGACCACCAAGGTCAGTTTTTCTTTTCATTCTTCTTTTATCTTCTTCCGAATCCCCCATTTCTCACATAAGAAGAGCAAATTCAGTCTTAAAGTAAATCCACTGGCTTTAACCGAACAGTAGTGGAATGAATTTGGTCTCAATTGTTTAGTTTGGTTACACTAAATACTTAAAGCAAGGAAGTAAAATCTAACAAGGTATTGGAAATTAGAAAGCAAGGCAGGTGAATGAGTGGAAGGAAAGTGAAGCACTGAAACACAGAGAAGAGGTTGTGGTGTTTTTGTCATGGAAAGCCTTTGGGAACAGGTTGGATAAACACCTTTCAAAGATGACAGTGATCTTTCTTGAGAAGGAGAGATGGAAGGAGGGTTTTGTGGCGTCCTTACTATGTAGCATTTATGTTAGACTTTTCAGCCACTTAAACATTTAAATGTAAGAGTAATCTAACACTGGAACAGAGTACCCGGAGGGGTTATGGTCTTTGTCCTTGGAGATATTCAAAACCCAATGGGACATGGTCCTGAGCAACCTTGTGTTGAGCAGACTGGTTGGAGTGGAAAATCCATAGAGGTTGCTCCAACCTCAGTTTTTCTGTGCTTTGTAATTCCGTAATACAATATCAGCTTAATATTTGTCATTATCTTACATTTTTACATTCATCTTTATTGTCTCTGATTGGGTAAGTGGTTAATTTAGATAGTTTCCTTATTAGGTATTTAGCATTTATGTTTTCAAGCTCAAATTCCAGATGCTCATGATTACATTGATACTGATGATGCTTTACTTCCAGTCAAACTGAAGCAACTTTATAAAGCCCTTGAATCAGCCAGTGCTAAGACTGCACCAGTACCGCTCGCTGTGGCTGCTATTTCAGTCTGGAGTGTTACTACAAGAGATTAGAATCTGATTTTGGGTTGGTTTTGCTAGTGCTGATTGAGACCATGCATGAACTCTGATCAGGAGTATATTGCCGGAGAAATCTGGGTCTGAAATTCTGAAATAGATAATGGCGTAGGCATCAGCAGCCACTTTGTGTAACTAATACCTACATATTTTTTAGAGTCAAAAGGAATAATTGGCAAAGGTATGAGATACCATGTTTCTCTGAAAAGAAATGTCTGTATGTTCTAGAATTAGTCTTGGGTTTTGTCTGGCACCATTAGTTTTATTTAAGAAAATGCAGACTTAGATGTTTTGTTTATGAAGGTTTCGAATATAGACATACTGAAGATGTACCTCAGGGTCTCTAGTTATTTATCACTGAGAGAGAGGTGAGGATCCCAGAACAGGAAGCGTTTCGACATATTTCTAAACTCAAGGGAAAAACCTGAAGACTTTCCAGCATTCATATGAATGTGTGAGTATTACTGCACCATCCTGTAATTTCCATGCACCTCGTCTCCTGGAGTCATGCTATTGTGCAGGGTCTTAGTTCTTCTACATAAAAGAAAAAAAGGTATCCAATTGTCCTCTTGGAGGACAGTTTCAACTCAGAAATGTTCAAAAATATGAAGACCAGTAGAAAGGGAAAAGAAATTCCATGTAGAATTGTGTTATTTTTAGATTGGTTTTGTGCTATTTTGGCCTCCTGTATTTGCAAGTGCTTCTAGGGGAAGGTATATTCTCTGGGACCTGGACCTCATTTAACCAGTTGTGCTGAGCACCTTCAGTGCCTCTTGACTTTGGTGATGGCTGGTTAGCATCTCTTGATATCTATACCTCTTCTGGTAAGATGTGCAGTTTGTAGGAAGGGGAAGAGGTTATGGCAGGAAGGTGTCGAAGGGTAGTTTCTTCAGATACCTCTTCCCATGGCAGTGCTTTGACAGCTCTATTTTAGTGTTGCTTTGTTAGTGTTTTCACTTCCTATCTGTCATGAAAATGTTGACTTTTTCCTGTTTTTAGAGCAGAGAAGCTTCAATTCACCATCTTTACTGAGATATGACACTTTGGTGACTTTGAGTCCAGAACACAACCTGAGCAGGAATGATTCACAAGCCTGAACTGAAAGATTTCCACGTGGATAGAAGGTTGATAATGGTACAGAGTTTAAGGCAGTTCCTTTGTTCTCAAGAAGTACCTTATTTATTGAGAAATAGCTGGATGGTATGTATGCCAAACAGGTGTTTGGCATGTATTTATTTGGAAGCGAAGGAGTCGTTGATGGAAGCAAACCCATGGGACAAAGGTTTTTTCCACTTTGCTTAGTCAGCTCAGAGTCTGGCACTTTTTCTAAACTTGTCATCCAGGTTCTTCACCTGTTGGCCCTCTACCCCCAGAGAGAAATTCATCCCACCTGCTTTAGGTGGAAGACCCTCTGTCTTTCTCCATTAACTATGGAGAAGGTATAGTCAAATAGCTTAGCTCAGACATTCGTGTTTTAGCAGCCCAATGTTGAGCGAGATTAACTAATCCTAAGTAATTTGTCTGTCCTGCGGCTCTCTGACTGGTAGAGACATCTCCATTTCAGTATGATACAGAAGACCACATAGTCCTGGTTAAATTGGCAGTTTCTAAACAGTCTGGCTCGGTTTTGGGGAGATCAGAAGGTTTAGGTGAATGTTTCTACCTCATGGAATCTGAATCTCTTATGCTCTAAATCCTGTAGAGCAAACCAGTCTAAAATTCTGGTTCTTTCTAATATTTCTCTGTTTCATTTCTATGTGAATGACGATTAATTTACTCTTTCATTTACGTAGTTGAGATAAAGGAAAATGTAGATTATTTTATCGATAAAGATCGTGGTACATTCAAAGGTATAGGGAAACTAAATGGAAGGCTTACTGCAATAAAATGGAGCAGGTCAGCAAGAATTGTGACAGGAGAGTAGGATTAACACTTCACAACTCTGAGTGATAAGGACCTGACAGGGGTAATTTCCTTTACAAGTTTCTAGGTGGTTATATATATACAGAGCTTGAACTTGAGAGATAACACAGACATAAAAATATACATTAAAATGGTGTGACAGGAAAAGATTATGTTAACAACTATTTTCCAGTCTGTAAAATATGGTGAAAGTGCATAAATTCGTGGGTTGGAATGAGAAATTGTCTCCCTTAACTCTATTGTGTTATAATGAGGACCTTCCACTTATATTAAAAATGGAGCCTTTAGAACCTAGCAACAAAAAGAGTCCATTTGTATTAAAGATTTGTTTAAGGATGGACATTTTAAATCATTTGACCAATTTGTTGAAGATTTTAATATTCCTGGAGCTCAGTTTTCCCGTTTCCTTCGGATAAGACATGCTGTTCTTTGTGAATTAAAAAAAGATATAGAAATGCAAATGTCACAGATTGAAAAATTGTTGTACAAAGAGACTGTCTCACTAAATTGATTTCAAGGCTATATAGGACATTGTCAGTATCCTGAGACAAAGGCAAATTGGAAGGTAAAGAAGAAAAAGGAGAGAGGTTTAGGTAAAGAACTTAATATATTAACAATTGAAACAGACAATTTAATAAAATGGATTTCTATGAAAAGAAGACATGAGGTTGTTCAATTTAATTACATCCTATTCAGAGAACATATTTATGTTCTCTTTCAGAAATATATAAAGACATTGTTACTATACTGTAATAACAGCAAGACATTGCATGGGGGTAACATATACATATACTTAGGTATTAGATGGAGATCAAACATTTTCAGATAAATTTTTTAGAAGTTCTGCTATGCAAAATGAGATCTTTAAGTGTGTTTAGACTGAATTATAGAGACTTGTTGATTACACCAGTGGGACAGAGGAATTTCCTGATGTGTTTCTAGTGTTTTTAACAATTTCTTTCTACATTTAAACAGGAAGACATTAGAAGGCCAGAGCAGAAAGATGGTCCGTGTTACCTGTGGTAGAATATTTAATTTATCCTATGGCTCAGCATTTTATTGTTAAGTATTCCACAAGGATGGTGAGACAAAAGAAAATAAATTAAAGCTTGTGAGGCATACAGGTCAGGTAGAAGTGCTACAAAATGAGTCACCTTTGTGAGAGCTGGTAAGTAATTTGTATCATGGACAGGTATCTGGTCCACAAGGACAGAACAGGTTCTTTCTCCATTGCTGGTCATACAGGGAAGATGAGCCGAGGTTTCTGCTGATGATTCTGCCTGTGACAAAGGGTAAGAGTCCCAGAAAATTTAGTGCAGAGATACATTTGCTCTGCAGTTGTTTCCTTGCGCGTCAGCTATTGCTGCCTCTGTGTTGGGCTCTTTTGTGTCTCTGAGCCTTTTTCAGCATGGTGGTAGAAGCTTGATTAAGTCCTGCAAAGTAAGACTTTGCATTCCTTCATTTTTTCCATTGACTAAAAGTGGTACCTTGGCTGCACCAGTGAGATGAAAACAGCCTTACTAAGCAGGGCAAATGGGCAGGTTTTGTGTCCCTGTAGAAGAGTGTCATGTTTGTCTTTAGTGGATATGGTAGTTGCAGGTGCTGAAGACACATGCAGCTCACACCTTCTATTTGCTTTGTGCCAAAACCTCATCTCAGCTCTGAGACTGTAAATCGCACATTCCACACATTCAGTGGAATTTTTTGTGGCTGAGAATTTGGGTGACTAATGCCCACAGTGTGTGGAAACCGGCAGCAGCAATTGTGTCATGAGAACTGTGAGCAGCCCGGCCTCTTGGCAAGAGATAGGCAGGGCTTCACCAGCCGGTCTCTCAGTTTGACATTAGGGATGTTGTTTCGGAGTTCTCTTTGCAACTCTGAAATCTGTCTGGTGGAAAGCTAAGGGGTTTTTTTTCAATATTTACCGCCCATAATTTTCTTCCAAAGAAAGTACAACGCTATCAGGCACATGCTTACGTTCACCCACACAGTTCAGCAGATGATAGTACTATTTCAAAAACTCTTGTAAAATGAAAGGGAATATTTTTAAGGTTTTATAAAGTTTGCTGTTCTTCCGTTGGGGTTGACTAATTATTCTCAGTCCTAAATAAATGTGTTCCCCTCCTGGAAATAAACAAATAAATGGAAGACCAACAGTTTAGAGGAGGAAACAAAAGGGAGGACTTCAAATATAGTCTTACTAATGAGTTAATCAGCATGTTTGAATGCTAATAAGCACAAGCTGGTAACTGGATCATCTCCTTTCTATTGTCCACTGGGAAGCTATGTTTAGGAAATTTATTCAAAATTCATATTTAACTCACTTTTCTTATGAATTAATATGTACATTTAAACCTACCATGCAAGGGTATCATTGGCATCTGCTTTTTTTCTGTTCCTTTCCTCCATTAAATTTACTATTCTCTAATAAAAATTAGAAGATGGAGGAAATAATACTAATCATGAATTCTAGCTCTGTCATGCAAAGAACATCATTAGAGCCTGCAATCACATGTTGTTTAAATAAATGCCTGTAATTCTTGCCTTTACATCTGGAGTATCTGTTTTCTCTCTGTGACATCAGTGAAGTCTTTCCCTTCCGACTCACATGTCTCTCTTGCAACAGGACTGGCCTTTATTTCTGAGAACAAGTATCAGTGTTGCTGGGCTAAGGCACGAAACGGGAACCCAACTGCTGTCAGCTGTCAGGTGTGTTCACCTTCGGAAACGTGAGACCAGTCATTTCAATTCCTCGCGTTTCCAGGAATGGCAGCAAAATGTTTTATAGTTGTTTCTTCAAGTCTTGTGCAGGATTGCTCGGGAGGCTCTGGAGGACTCAGCAGAGCGGTCACGGACAACAACCTTGGAGTGCTGGGGGCTGCATCTGCATGGCTGTTTCCAGTCCTCGTGTTTTCTGCACAGAGATGCTCTTGTCAGCTACATGGACAACTGTGAGTCAAATGAGAGATGGGAATCTGAGCAACAGCTCATGCACTACGAATAAGTAAGGTACCTTATTGCAAGAGCCAGAGCAAAGGGAAATGCCCTGTGTACAAACACGCAGAGTAGACTGACTTGCTGAGAGTGTGATTCTGCAAAGTGCATGGCAGCTGAACACCAAACCTCCTGACATGTCTCCTAGCTTGTTGTGCAATAGAAAACAATTTGGCTTTTCCTATTAATTTTTGTAGCTGCCATTAAAGGCAATACCTCAACTAACGTTGTATCAGGCCCAATTACACTAGTGCGCTGCTTCTATTTTTTTTTTCTTTCATGCTGTGGCATTTCCTTTCCCTTGAAAACACTCTTTCACTCAGTCTAGCAATTAACTGCTTGAACAGTATAATAAGGAAGCAATTAAGAGGTGACAGAGAAAAATTAACACTCCATTTCACATTAAAGGCCAAGTGAGTATCCTGGCCATTGTGAGTTAAATGTGTCTTTGAAAACCTGTAGTTTGGATGTATTTTCCTTTTGAATAAGAAGCCAGCACCATGTTTTTTTGTCTAGAGTCCCAATCTGAAAATGGATGATAACTAATTGGGTGCTGTCTGCTTAAACAGGCTGTATTAATTGCAGTTTGTTCTCCTGTAAGTGTCAAGGAAAACAAAATCTTTGTAATGTGTAGGCACAATGTACGCAGCCTTAATTTGAATATGCATGTACCAGAGCAAATAAAGCAAACTACTGCATGCAAAGTTGCCATGGCAGACAGTATTTGCATAATAAATAACAGCTATCATGAGACTTTCTTTATGAAGTTCTCTGCTGTGTTGTCAGCTATAAGCGCCTCCAATAAAAGAGCCGATATTGAGAAAGTAAGAGTGTGTTTTGCTTGCCAATGCAACACCCCAACAACCACAGTCATTGTTAAGGATTGTGATTCTTCTGTTGCTGACAAAACGCAGGGGGTTGCATTGCTTTCCACACGCAAGCACGTGAACTGTGCAACGTGAACTCATGCAAAATTATGCTCAAAAAGTATTTTGCATGAGACCAGATTTTCCAAGTCATTGCTGTGGAGGCTGCGTGAAGTCACTAGCTTGGCCTGCCATGCAGCATTGACCCAAGGCCCTTCTTTGTGACAATCTCACAAGTGTGACACAGTGGAGACAGTTCAAACAGTCTTGCTTGTTATTTTATAAGCAGTCTAACACTCCAGTTGAGTTTCATGGAAGTTTTGGTCAGGCTGTGAATAAGATCATGATGTACAGACAGAACTTTGGGGATGCAGCAGTGAAATCATGTGCATGTTGCTACCAGTTCCACAGGGACTGGGGCTGGTTCCCAAAGTCAGAGTTGAGGGTCTGTGCCAGCTTGCAGAGCCTGTGGTTTCTGCTCTGTGTTTCCCACACGCCTCTCCTGCCAGGTCCTCTGTGCCAGAACAGGAGATGAGGAACAACCCACAGCTATTTGCCTCAGTTCTGTGCCAGGGGAGCTCTGTTCTCCTTTGGATCAAGGCCTTTTGGTGGCTCTTGATCCTATTCTGTCCTCACTACCTGGAATACAGACCCTTCAAGTAAAACTGTTTGAATAAATATATTTTTAATCCCATCTTCAGCTAGAAGGGTTTCAAACCTGAGAGCATGGTAAAACTTTCATGATCAAGTCGTAAACATTTGTGAGACTCCTTTGCTTTGGGGGTTCATTACAAATTGTAAGCACTACTTCACTGGGGAGTCACTGAATATTGATAGTCAGCTTGGACCTGGTTTCAAGTGCATGTGTTGTGGAATTTGATACTGAAATCCATGGCTTTGATGCAATGCCAGCTGAAAGGGAGAAGTTTCATCTAGGTTTTACTTTGAGCTTTTTATTTTCCTTCCATTGAAATGAAGGGGAAATGTAGATGAAGGTAATCATTGCTTCTGAAATATTACAGAGACCAAAGGGAAGGTCTGAGGTGGAAAGTAAGAAAGGGCCTAAGGATGGAAGTAAAGGTAACAATAAATCTATAGGTGAGACTGTGTGCTTGGAGGTCAGTGGAGGTGGGGAAATATGACTGTTGTTGTCTGGCTTATTGACACGGTGGGGAACATGATGGAAGTGATGGAGAAGACCACCTTGAGATGAAAGTTTCTGTAAGCCTCACTGCACCTGAAGTAGATGCTGTTGAGGGTAACCAGCCTGTTCAGAGGTGGATTTGTTGACCGGTCCTTTTTGTAATTTAGTTCTGAATACTGGGAGAGAATGCTGACTGAAACACCAAAATAATTAGTCTGTGGCCAGGAGAAGCCCTCTGTTCCTCTGGTCATGAGTAACAGGCTTCCTCCTTCTGTGCAAGAGAGCTACACTGAGGCTTTATGGAAAGTTCCAGGTTCTGGAAAATCTTAAATAAACAAACAAATGCTGTCAGGGTTTGTATGCATGGGTTTAATGAGCTTTGATTAGGATTTTTGAGTTGGTAGATGTGGCTTGACTGAAAAGGGTTTGAGTGTAGTTCTGACATCAGTACAGATATTCTGCTTTCAGTTATTTATTATGAATGTTTTTACTTGCGATTTAAATAAAGAATTAACTCTTTTGTCCAATCTTGGCATTTCCTAATGTAACTTGAATGATGAAGAGGCTGGTAGTACTGGATATCTGGTAATACTGGTCTGGTGTGTGGATTAGCAGAGTGAGAATTATAGCTGGTAACTCCTTGGCTCTTCCATAAATTGTTGAAAAATTAAATGATGCTGAAACTCGTAAGAGGATTTTCAGACTATGCTTCTAGGTACTAACAAAGCAAAAGTTACAGGGTCCCTGATTTAGTTTGATTTATGGAAAATTCAATGTGGTTTCCGATTTTATTTTTCTGTATTAGTTGTGTTTACTTACAGGTATAGTCTCTTCCCTTTATTTTTATTCTTTTTAATAAGCAGTAAGGAACAAGCTGACTCTCAGTAGATACTTTAGAAGTAAGCAGTCATTTTCAGGTTTTCTTTTGGTCTGAATATCAGAAATTATACCTTTATCTGGATGTAGTTTTTAGCTAATGGATGGATCATGTAATATCCATAGTACCTAATATCTTTTCCTAAATAGAAAAGAAAAAAGTCTCTTCAAACAAGCAACCCCAGATCTCATACAACAGCACAGCATGTGTCAATTCACACTGTGTCATGTGACATGAAACTACTTAATACAACCTGACTTGGAGTGACATTTGTATTGCCCATATTGTAGAATAAAAAAATAACACTTACTTTCACAAGTGAGTAATTATCTTTTCCAGTTGATGGTATTTTGCTATTTGCAGGTCAAAATGAAAAACAGGTAAGGGTTAGTGAGCTACCTTGAAAGAAATATTACAGTAGAGAAGAGATTTGATAAGGCCCTAACCACGCTGGCAACACAAGCGAAAGAAATGTTTCTGTTCATGAAAGGATAGCTCTGTCTTTAGATGTGATTTGAACTAAAGCAGGAGGAAATCCAAAGAGGAGGTCTTACCTTTTGAACAATGGGCTTGTGAGCTAATTAAGGCCAAAAGACAATTTTAAGGAAGGAAAAGAAAACATTACACATTGCCAAACACTGAGGGCACATTCATGTTCTCTATTTAATCCCACACATCACACCAGAGTAGATTGGTAATGCACAGGCACCCCAAAGATGTGGAGATCATTGGGTAAAAGGGACCAATGATGGATGCTCTCCTTCCCATTTTGCCTGGTGGGAGAACAGTTCTTAGGTGTATTCTTACCCCGAAGACATTGAAATTTATGGTTTATTCATAAAGATCCTAATGTGATCCACAGTTAAGAGCTGTATGTCCTATGAATGAGCAATAGGGAAGTAGCTTACTAGTAATGACAGTCACCCACAGCCTAAGGTACTTTGTCCTGCTCACAAGAAAATCCCCAGTCCTTCTGGAGGTTTTTCTAGTTAGAATGCATCTTTTTCATACCCACAGGAGATCCTTTGTGGTAGCATCTCATGGTGACAGGCAGTGGTCCACAGCTACAGGTCATCATATTCAAGCTGCTCTTAAAGCATCTCCCCATTGTTTGTTCCTAAAAAACATGCGTCACACAGGCATGTGCCAACTTGCAGATGTTATCCATAATTCTCTCTCTGCACGTAATGCTGTAAGACATTTTGTATGAGACCTTTCCTGTACTCCAGGAACTGCAAGTAAATGTTACTTTCCAAAACTGACTGTGAAAATAAGCTATTAATTGGGAAGAGAGATGACAAAACCATCCTGCCATGGGCAGTTTGTGTGGAGGGCAATAAATGGCTCCATGTTGCACAACACTGGGTGATTTCTGCCAGCTGAATGGGTGACAGTGTTTCTCGGATGAATTCTCCTCCTCTTGTAGTATATTCAGCCCCAACACGCAAGAAACACATTAGCACTGTGATTTTTATGATCCTTCTAGACATAACCTTGTAACCTCGCTGGTTTCTACAAAGTTGCACAGCTCATAGCAGAGTTGTGACTTGTTTAATGTGCTGGTACTCGCATGCCGCTTTGACTCCAAAGTACAGAGACATTGGAAATATTCATTGTAAATTTATTTCAGCTATTTTCACAGATTTTTTTTTGAAGCTACAAAAATAAGCTTGCAGTGAATATTTCTTGTTCTCCTGCCATGGCCACATGCTGCCACTGCCATGGCAACCATGTAATCTCCTCTTCTTCCCTATCAGGTCTTGTCTGATCGGCTGGGGAGCCCCTGCCTCGTGATGGCAGTGACTCTTTCCAGCACTGGGGACACTTCTTACTTACCAGCTGTCCACTGTAGGATCCCCGTATAGTAACTGGAGGTGGGAGCATGTATCCTTTCTTCTCCCCGCCCCAGTTTAGTCCAGGGGAATAGTCATGTTTCTGCTGTGTGAAATTAGTGCTGGGGAAGAATGACACAGTAGTTAAGGTCTCCTGCTAGTTAGGTCTTCTCCAAGCAATTCTTGGGAGGGTCTGGATGATACTTCATGGGCATGTTTACATGTGTGAGCACTATGTGTCACTTCTCATTGAAAATTGACAGTTTCAATGACTTTTAAATCAAATTTGGAAGGTTAAAAAAAATTAATACATTTTAAATATGGGATAAGCCTTTTTCTTTACAGAGAGAGGGAAGAACATATAAAAACTTAGAAACAAACAAAACGTGCAGTTTTGCAAACCACCATGAAATGAGGATTTATTAGCTTGTTGATCTCCTCAAGGGACCCAAGTGTGATAAAAGCAGGAATTGTGCTGACTGGGGTGAAAGTGAGGAACATGTTCAACTTGAAGACAAATGGTTTTGCTGCACAATCCAAGGATGTAGGCTGGATGAGCTCAGCTGTCACTCAGTCTGTTAATCCCTCAAATCTTTAGCACTTGAGGATTAATTTCTCTAAATATTGTGCCAAATATAATAGTCTCTGTATCTCTCACACTATTAGATGTGTATGAGCTACAAGGAGCCTTTTGTCTCCCTAATAGGATTGAGCCCCTAATTCTGAAGTCTTTAAGTGTGAGTTTGAAATGGAATAACTTAAGAATCCCAAAACATTTTCCACCGGTAGAAAGGTAACAGCTGGGCACTTGTAAAGCCCTAATCCTGGGCTCTGCTTCTGCCCTTTGCACCAGTGCTACAGAAGTACAGGCCAGGTAACAGTTGTACTTACTTCCTTCTGCTTTACCCTAGTATGGAAGATTTCCAGGGTGACAAATACAAGTAACAGTGATGTGATGTCTTTCCATTGCAATATCCAGATTTGGAGTGGAGATGGTTGTGTTGGGATGGATCGGACAGACGGATAGGAGGCACCCAGGCATAATGCTGAGCAATTGTGCACGTGTAATGAGAGCAACTTCTGGGACTCATAGTTACATGACAGAGTATCCGCTGGTCCAAGTAGGACAATTCTGATAATTTAAACAAAATAGCAACACTTTCAGATGACATTTTATCTCTACAGTGCTATTAGGGCTTTCTGTTCTCTTGGGGACAGAGTGTTACAGCAGGGGAATTCCACTGGAGAGTCAACCTGAACTATTATACTTCCTTAGCACACTGACTTCAGCCACATGGGGTAGGTATTAGAGAATCAGGATCTTAGGGATTGTTTTTGGATTCACAGGGCTGTGGGACCGAATGCTGGTAGCCATATACTTTCCTGCTGTGGTACTGCTGTCCTGGCTGGGAAGTCAGAAACAGCTGGTGGAAGAAAATAACAATACAATTTCTCACTTCAGAATTGTCTTACTTGGCATTCATACCTTTATGAATCAACTATTGCTATTTTCCTTTCCTCTTCTGTATTCCTAACAGCACCTGCAGATGACAAATTGTAAACAATTACACTATTACATTTAACATGTGCTGTATTGATTACCTGGGCTCTACTCCAGGTAGGTCTGAGATATCTTGCTTCAGACTTTTCTCTTGGCACCAAGAATCTGTGTGTGGTGCATTGAAATGAGCTTGAATTAGAGCAGACGGTGTGTGATGTGTTTAGCGACAAGCCACCGCTTGCTAGGGGGCCAGCAAAATTTGCAGCGTGCTGGGAGGGGATGTAGGACCATATGCCAGCAGCCTTCCTTGCCAGAGACCTTGCTCTGAGCCCTTGGAAAAATTCCTCCTTATACAGATGTCCATCAAGGCTCAGCATATGCTGCGAGCTCAAGCTCAGGCACGTGAGTCACCGTTCCTCACAGTCATGGCTTCCCAGGAAAAGACTCGTCGGTACTTTCTGCCTAGATATAGGACCATATCTCATCACAATAAATTGCCCTTTTCGCACCCCTTCCACCCCACTTTCTTTTTTCCCCCCTGCATCCAGTTTGCTTTATTCAGTTCACCTTGCTGGGCTGCATTATTTCCCTTCTCATATTACCTGTGTCTACGTTTTTCTGCAGCCTATTGACAAATCATGGTAAGATATTGGGCTGGTATCTGGGCCCTCTGAGATTCTTGGAAAAACTTTGCTCCTTGACAGTATTTGGGGTTTCAATCATGTATTTTTGTCAGTTTAATATCCCTTTGTGCCAACTTCTGCCAGGCTGCCTTGGTGTATTTTCAGTTTCTAAACTAGAAAATTATCCTATGATACCAAGTCAAATAGCTGATGAAATATTTTGTATAAGAAAACTACAGTTCACAAAACCAAAAGATGTTCACAAGAATAAGTAGATTTCAAATAACGTAACCAACCTGAAAACAAAGGACGAAAAAAAATCTCAAATAGTAGCAACAAACGAGTCTCATTTTTCAACTCTAAAGGACAGTTTCTTTTGAAATATTAGCTCATTTGTAGTTTCTGAGAAGATAAACTTGAGATGAAGTATTCTGCTTTCATGGCTCCAGAACATTTAAGGTTAGTGAGTACTCATCTCATTATATAATTTCTTTTTAGTTTGGGATGGCAAAGAATGTAGAATTCTAAAAAAATAATAATTAGGATACTGACAGATTGGTTCCTGGTCAGAACGGTGTAAGTCCAGGATATTAACATTTTTGTTATATCAATCAAACCTGTGATTTTACCCCAAATGATAATGAATTATCTTTGAAGGTGCAAAGTGACATAAAAATCTTTAAATTCAGAGACAGTTCAGATTTTCACACTTTTGCTTTTAGGTGAAAGTGAATGCAGAAATAAAGGAACACTGGATACAAATGCATTCACTGCTGTAGTTCCTAACAATCTGAGAATAAATGGATATCTTTCCATAAAACTGATCTAATGAGATTTTGAAGTTAAAATGTCATCTTCATTGGAACATTAATTAGATTCTTTGAAAAAATGGGAAGCTGAATTTTTTGGTCTGTCAGCACCCTAGTAAAGATAAAAACCTGTTATACGTCTGTTAAAAGTATAACAAGATCATGTAACTAGAAATGGAAGAAGTCAGCGAAAATTAGGAAGAAAGCAGGCCGTTTTTAAAGTGAGATTAATTAACCATTGAAATAGCTTCCCAAGGGGCACGGTACCTTTTCTACCACTTCAAGTCCTTCACTCAAGGTGGGATATCTTTTTCAAGAAAATTCTCTAACGGTGCAAAATGTTCAGCTAGATCTAGGACTCGGGGGTGAAATGCTGTGTGATGCAGGAGTTTGGATTAGAGAGGATAGTGATGTTCTCGTTTGGCCTTGGCATCTGTGGGTTCATGAAAGAGGCAAAAGCCAGGTCTGAAAACCAACATGTGGCTGCTCTGGGAGGCAGAGACTTTGGGGTACAGATATGTGGTGTATGTGGTCCATTGCGAGCTCCAGCTGGAGCAAAACACATCCAGGGAGGTTGCAGGATGGGGCGGGCTTTGCCCTGTGGTTTGCACTTGTCTAGCTTTCCTTATCTCTTCCTGTTGCTCCCACACCTTTGAGTGACTGCTGCTTGCAAACCTGCTGTTAAAGTCTGCTATTGCTGAACCTGTATTAACCTGAAGGCATTAGAGAAATCAGTTGGAAAGCTCAAAACATTCTTGGAGGTCAGGAAAAAGAGCCTTATGAATGGCAAAGAAGAAAATAGGAGTCGAGACACACAATAGTAGAGGAAAAATATACTTTTACAAAATACGGTGACTGAGGAAATTCCCCAGAGGAAGGAGAATAAGGTGCTTCCTACATGACAGTGAGTGACAGCTTTTTTCATGTACTGTGGCTTGACAGCTATGTTTTCCCCGTGAGAAGCAAGGGAGAAAGGAAAGATTAACTCTTTTCTCAGAACATTAATGCACCATCACATCCCAGCTCTTCTCTGTCCCTGTGTTCTCCATTTCAAGTCCAAATCTTCCTCTTCTTCCACTGAATCCTGCACTGGTCTTTGTTACACAATAAGATTTAAATGAATAAACAGCTGGGGAAAAAGAGGAATGAACCGACCTTCTGCTTCCTGCCTTTAAAGCAAGCACTCTGTCACTTCTGTAACAGCACTGCTGCAGCCCTTGGATGATGGATCATCTGGTGGGAGACAGAGTTCCAAGTGACACCAGGAGCTTCAACATGGAGACACAACCATGCACCATCATAAAACCAAGAGGTGCCATGTTCATTTGCTGTTTCACAGAATTAGGGACTGTTGGTCTCCATGAGCACCCCTGGCCAAGGGAAGACAGAACCCAAGGCAGAGCATAGGATGCTTTGTGAGGAATGAGGTCCCAGTCACTCCATGGAATGACAGCACCTCCTCAGCCTCCTGTGGTTAGCTCTGTTTTTCCAGTGGTGCCCCTGCTCCAGGACTCTCCTCCTGGTCTTCTCACCCAGTGTGAGGTGAATGAAGCAGGAGGACAACACAGACTCTCCACCATTATAACCCAGAGAGATGGAACAGCGATGTGCCAAGGCCACCACAGCTCTTCATCCTCCTTTTTTATGTATGAGGCATTGACAATGGAGAACTTGCTGCTGTGTCTGATCCTGGGAAGTCTGACTTCCCCTGTGTGTATTTGCACATTTGCATGGTTTGGACCTTTGTACAGTCCACAACCAGTTCTGCATATCCTGCTTGCTCTCTGTCTATCCCGTGCAAGTATGGGATTTATCCTGCTGAATACCTGCTGCCCAATTTTTATGTTTTCTTCTGATATCTAAGGATTAAAAAGGTATCTAAAAAGACACCAAATGGATTTTAGCAGGCTAAATATAATATGCAATTTTTGAGAGCATATGAAACCCCTGAGGCAACAGTTATGTGATCTCAAAGCAAGGTTTGGTGAAATAGCTCATGTTGGTTTCTTGGCGGTTATAGCTTCTTAGTTGAGAAATCCCTAGATGCACTGCCTCTTTCCCTTGACTGTCTAGTTTAACGTCTTGTTTGCTTTTGTCTTCTATTATTTTTCTCCTTTTTTTTTTTTTTTTTTTTTTCTTTTCAGCAAGCCTCACTCACTGATTTCCTGGTGGTTTTGATGCCCGAGTCGTGGTTTGTGGCTTGCGAGGTGAGTGGGGTGCTGCAGTGGGGAGGCTGGTGTCATTCCATCTCTTGTTCTTCTACTTCTGTTCTCTAAATTCAGCTTCATGGGGTAACAGATAAAAACTACAAGCCTTCCTGGCAGGTCTCATGATGGCCTTGATATCTCTGTGGTTTTTCAGCTCCAGCCCCATAAACCTACGAAGCTAACCTTGCAGCTGCATCCTGCTAGGCTCTCCCACACAGGTCAATCTCATTTCTAGCTTTGATTGTTACAGTTTAAAGACAGAATTTCCCTTTCTTGCTTCACAGCATTCAAATGCTAATTAGATCCCTTAAATGTCTAGGAAGTTATCCCAGTTTACACATATATGGTTTATTAACTCATGCTTATTTCAAACCTTTTCTTTGATGTAGGCTAATGGAATTATTCTTTTAGAATCACTTTAAAAGGTGACTTCTCTTTCTTTATTGCTGGATGGTGTTTCTCTGAAGCACATTTGTGACTGTCTGCCTTTGGAAAAAATACCTACCTTTCCATGTGCTAATCTTGAACACTCCTGGATGTGCATGCAACAGATTAACAGTTGCTTTCTATTTGCAGCAACTTTTTCAAGTTCACACTTCTTGCTGAAACAATATTTATTTTACCCTCTTTTCCATAGCTGCACAGCTAATAAGATGAAATAGACCAGGTTTACAAAAACACATCTGCCTAGAGAATACGGTCATGTGAGCCACCATTTGTTTCCAGCTGTTTTCTTGTCATTAGCTTTTAATTTCAACAACTACCTGCTTGTGCCTCTCCTTTTTTTTCCCCATCTCAGGTATTTTGTGGTGTTATTGTGATTGTCAGTTCTGTTCTGCTTGAAAGGTTTCAGTGTATGTTGCCATGGTTACAGGTACCAGAATTGGAAATAAATGAAGGGGGTATCAAGGCACCGTTGTGACTCTGATGGAGGCTTAGCACTACAATGTTAGCTATTACTTTGCTGGATTCTGTATTATTTGGTGATGGATCCACTTTAAAAGAATATTTAAATGCTTGTTGGAATATAGATTACACTAAAATGGAATTATGTGAAACTGGATTTAAAGTGAATTATTATTATTTTTTCTTTTAATGAGTACATAGCCTTTGGGACAGTCTGCAAGTAAGTGAGCAGGGTGTCTAGAACATCTACTGCATGAATGGTATGAACATGTTTGCTTATGTCTACCACTGGAGTATGAATGAGTATTGACTACATTTCTTCACAAGATTACAAAGAGAGAAGAGAAAAACTCTTTTTAGGAAGTAGCAAGCTGCTTAAGAATGGTTTCTTGTACCTAAATGAGGAAGATACATGGAAATTAGGTGCATACTGTCTCTCTTTTATAGTCGATGTAGTAGTAACACCTGCTTGTAAAGGCTTGTGATGGAGGTGACATGAGGGTTTCTGCAAAACCTAAGTTCCTTCTTCCATTTCTTGTTTTATAGGCTTGAGACTTGATTCAAAGCTCAGCAAAGTCAATGGAGAAATTCTCAATGACAACAGCAAAATTCGAATTGAATCTTAGGTCAGCTTTTTAGCAACCTTTTTTCCACATTGTTCAACGTGACATTAGTCTGCTTAAAGTCCCTTTTTCTGTCAGATTGCCTCAATCAGTTAATCTCAGTGTACATCCATGGGTAAGGGGTTTCATGTGCTCTTTAACCAGGGGGATGGGCAAAATGTGGAAGCACTGTTAAATGTTTAAAATGGGCACTAATATGTCATACTTGTCCCAGAGAAAGTTTCTGCTTTCCTTTCCCAGAGAAGGGGTGGATTTTCCTTTATGGGTGATATCTGGACCCAACGAAATAAGCTGAAAAATTCCTGCTGATGTGAAAGAAAGTTGCATGTATGTGTGAATATATATTTGTGAATTTTTATACACTGATCTAGTTATGTATGTATAATTAAAATCTTCATATATTTGAAATAGCTTTAAAATTAAGGGGTGGCTTTCTGTTTCCTGAGTGTTATTTTGAAGCCAAAAGAAAGACAGCAAACTGTGTCATATCCTGATAGTGTTGATTAGTGATTATAATTGGATGGTAATAGTAATATGATATTTTACTAAAGGTTGAGGTTTTTACAGTAACTCAAGTTGTCATCTGTAAAATGCAGGGCACTGGAACAAGTAAAGGCAGTTACTGTATTTATCCTTTCCCCTAATTTATGTCTTCATTTCTTATTAACCTTTCCTCTAGCAAAATTGCTCAATGAGAATATTCTACCTCTAGCCATTGGGATTAATTTTGTGGAATAGCTTTGACAACACTATTATAAATGCAGAACTTAGAAAATGCATCCTCCACAAAATGCAGAACTTGCCTGTATCCTCATCAGAGAGTTGCATTTATTCTCCAAAGCTGTCTCTCTTCTGAGGTGCATTAGAAATGGTACTGTATGTTAACCCCAGTGGGGTAGCTGGTTTCTGCAATCTGGTATTTCAGTTGGAAAGTGGGAGGTGGCTTTGGTGTCATTTTTAGGTGACTCTCTGTCCCGCTTGGGCATAAAGCAGGGAGATGTGACTGTCTGGAGAAGGAGGGTTTATGCTGTGGAGTGAATCAGCTAAAGGGAGGAACAAAGTGTTTGGAAGGAATGGAACTTCCCCACTCCTCGCCCCGCTAATGAATGTAGATCTCCAAACGGAACTGCGATCTAAACCCTCTGAAATCAGAGGTGCCTAAAACCAATTATTAAGATAGGGTTTAACTATGTAAGTCTGTCACAGACCCACAAAAACTATGCCTGGCAGCCCGAGCTTTTCAGACTCCACAGGTGCTGACATTTTCACCAGCAGTCAGTTAGGCATGTAAAGTTCAAATTATTCATTATGGTTGTGGTCACCTTTTATATACCTTGTGGCATTTATAGAAGGGTGAGTGGCTGCTCTGTTTCCAGTGCCTAAACTAGCTCATGTAGGGTAGTCAGGACAGCACTGAATCACAGAATCATGGAGTAGTTTGGGTTGGAAGAGACCTTCAAAGGTCATCCAGTCCAAATACGAAATATGCTTTGCAGCCATGCCCCTCAATGCCCTACTCATACTTGTGAATTTGAACTCTATATACTGCAGAGACTTTGTCTGGGGGAAGCAGCATCTGCTTTGTTTGAGCACTTGCTTTGTATCAGTACTCAGCAAACACATAAAACTTCCACAAAACAGGATATCATATTTTCCTGTGATTTTGCAATTGCCTGTCATTAGGGTGGGGGATGTACATGCACACAAGATAAAAGGAGTTGCATCAAAATCAGTGTTTACACAAACCTTTGTAAACAAAGCAGCATCTGCTTGGCTAGCTGCAGTGCTTCCAGTTCATTGCGATACCTAATTGTTGTCAAAGCGTTGTGTTTTCCTTGACACTGAATATAATTTACAGCAAGAAGTAAATGTAACACCCATTAATCTCCTGATGAATGAGCAGAGCTACTGTTTCATGCTTGACTTTAAATTTTTTACTCTGGTTTGTACCTGATGAAAGTAAGCTCGTGGAAATTATTTGGCAGTATTATCTCTCTGTGCAAACTCCGGGAATTATTGCTGCGCAGGACAACAACGACCACTAGTGGTAGATGATTTCTTTTTTTTTTTTTGTAGAATTGCTAAAACCGGATGGAAAAAGCCACGGATTCAATATGCTGAGTTAATGCAATACATGCTAGGGAATGAATTTTGTGCGCTAAGACGTAAAAATCTGTCAGTGGTATTGTAAAGTGCATGTATTCTGTTCACAGCTGTGATTTGTCTCCTTTTTTTCCAGGACTGCTCCAAGGGATCCTCGAGCTGCCTGCTTGCTCTCTGGTCAGTACTAATGCAGCCTGCTCCAAGCCCACTTCTCCCTCAAAATCACTCAGTTTTGCCCTTGCTCTATCCCTTACAGGTTCAGTGCCTATATTCCTGCGAATCACGAGCACAACACAGGGTCTTCAGCAGCAAACAGCAGAGGGGCTTCCAGCTATCACCCTGACATGGAGAATCCAGGCCTTACCCCTGGTTTAGGTACAGCATGCCCATCCTTGGTACTGCGGTTGTAGCTTGACTGTTGGTGAGCATCTTCCATCACTTGTCTTTCATGCACTTTAAAATTGGTTTATTACTTTACCCCTATGCTAAGCACGCACTAGAGCGCCAGTTATTAGCGATACTACATCTTCAGTTCATTCTATATGTCTTTAAATGTTGTATTTAGGGATTTCCTGGTCTGTATGTCTTCCTTGCACAATACCACAAGTGTCCCATGTAGGTCTTTTGTTAGTTCTTTAATAGGCTGTAGGCATCCTGCTTGTTAGTCTATTATCCAACTGCTCATCGTTTGTGCTCATTGGCTCCCTGTGACTTCACTTGTACAGCTACAATAATTATACATCATTTTTCCCTGGCTAAGGAAATGCTGCACAAGTCTGTACTGTTTCATGGACAGATGATGCAGGCTGGAAAATGTTAAAAAGATTGTATCTCCTCAGGCCAGGAACTGTTTTACCCTCTACTTGTTTTGAATTAATGACATTTGCAGTGATTCTGAGTGCCATGAAGTCAGCTTTCTTGACATGAAGCGACCACAGAGCATCCCATCCCTTTTGCCTTTCCCTAAATGACTATATACAGGGGAGGGCAATGGGAATCAGGCTCTGTACGTGCCTACCTCAAAATGTTATTTCTGCTGCCCCCACCCCTTTTTAAAGCATTTGTGCTCTTGCAGCAGTTGTTGCAGTACCACATGGCAGAGGAAGGCGGCACAGGGGGATGAGGAATCAGAGACACGTTCGTGAGAAAAGCTGCTGGAGTTGTTTGGACACTGCTTCTCCTGTGCTGCCACTGGGCCCCACTGTAAACTTCATCAAAACAAAGTGGCACCATTCAGGTGTAAACCAATAATGGCAGAATAAAATTTAGATTGTGTAGAAGTGCACACAGAACCTGAGTTTTCCTATTAATCCAAACACCAGTCTGCAAACTGAGTTTTCCTCTGGTATGCTGGGGGCCTTCAGCAAGGACAGGAAAGTCATTTGATCCATACATAAGCTAATTTCCCCTATCTATACAAATGTGTGTATTGTTAATGAGCTGCAGGCGTGATTGGAGGGGGAATGTACTCCTCAGCTTACTTGAGGAGATAGTGTGTAGTTATTGTTATGAATGGTCTCTGCAATGTGTAGTTGAAGCCAAGATGGGGCATAGAGCCAAAAGAAAGGGGAAAATACTTAAAACAGTTTGCCAGTAGCTTAGCAGCTGTCAACTAGTTGTTCCAGGAAGATATAAATATGTAAGATTAATGATACTCAGATGCAGGACACACTTAGGTATACTAGATATGTTATATTAACACATGGGCCACAAACAAATTAGTCTTTAGCAGACAGAATTTGGCTCAGGTTCATTCCTCTGCTAAAGGACCCAAGAATAGTTCAGAGTCTTCCTAAAATGAAAATTAATATCTTGTTATAAATCACTTTTATTTTGGAATATTTGTTAGGAAAACATTTTACTGCTTCCAGTGTTTGCCTCAAATTAACTGGCAGCTTGGACACACACGCATTTAGTGTCTTAATGAAGTGAGATTGTACTGAAACGTGTCCTCAGTCTCTGAATTAAAATACTTTTACATATCCTCTCTTATGGCAATGGCTTAATTTGTTCCCAGTTGCTAGTTCTATTAGGGGGTTCTATGGAGAGCCTGTGTTAGTCTGCTCTTAGAAATTTGTAGAGATTAATCTGAAAATCAGCCTAATTGGAGTGGTTCATTGCTGATCCTTCCTGTGCCAATGTGCTGAGCTCTGATGTGCATTAAACCGCTGTGTCAGATAAAATGCACTTGGGATTAATTCATGTTAAAGGTAGCCTTTTATCTGATCATGTAAATTTTGCTCTGTAAGGACTGTTTCTGATGGCTTTTTTCATCACCCAGGCAAAAGGATGTTGCTTACACCTTTAGGTGAAGGCATGTGTATCAATGACACTTGGTGTTTGCTTTGTCAGAGAATCTAAGCAAATAGATTCACAGGTTACTGGTTGCACCTGGGGCTGCAGGCAGGGCTGGGGGCCCCGTGACACCAGTAAAACCTTTCTGCTTCCTTCTCCCTCATGGGCTGGGGATGAGCAAGACCATGTGGCTCATCACAGATGGAGACAAAGAGTTTAAATACCACAGTGCAGGTTCTTCTCCCAAAGTGTGAAACCATTTCAGATGGCCTCTTCTAGGAAACCATGGTGTGCTTGTGGACATTTAATATATGGAAAGAAAAGAAAAAATAGTTAAATTAATTAAATAATCAGCTGAGTCTGAGTTAGGTGCTGGGAGCTATCAATTGAGCCAGGGAAAAGTGCCTGCACCCTGCAGGGGCAGTGTGTCCAGCCTTCTCATCATCACATCCAGAAAAAAGGAAAGAAACATTTCATTTTAAACACTTTTACAAGTGCAATTATTCTAGCTTTTATCCTGCTTCTGTTCTGTTTTTCTTTCTGGAAACATAGCACAATTTTTGTCATTTCAGCTGTATGTTAGTAGGTGGCAGTCTCAATCAAGTTTTGAAACACAGTGAAGTTTTCCTCCTTCCTTTCTAGGTGGGCCATGGAAATGGTGCAAACCTTCTCCTGGTAGGGGTGGGCCACCTGGGTGTGGAAGGAGCTGTGGTGTCACTTTTCTATAGCAACATATATATCCTGCACTGGCAACAAACCTCACATGAGAGCATTTTCCTCTGTGGTCTCATTTCCTCCTGGAATGAGACTTAACCATACCTGTGAAGACCGGCCTCATTAAGCAAGGTGATCAACTGGTTTCAGACATTAATACTCTTCTGCAGTAATGAAGCAAATGGTGCAGTTTGAATGGTGTAATTACTCTGACACCCAAAGGGACCGTTTGCACCTGCGGCTGCTTGTGTTAGAGCTCTGCCTGAAAATCTCATTGAGTGACTGTCCAGACTGAAGGGGAAAGGAGGGGCGCAGGGCTGGGGGAGACCTGGCTTTCCCAGCTGTCCCTCTGGCTTACAGCCAACAAGGTCTTATTTTACTACACCTCCAGAAGTAAAATGTTACCTTAGTAAAATAGTATCGACCCTTGAGATACATTTGTCCCTGTAGCCTCAACTCGTGGGCAGCAGGGACATCCTGCGTCTGCTGAGTAGCTTGTTCTTCCAGCATAGCAGTGGTGCTAATGGGGACACCTTAACCTCTCTTTTGAGGAAAAGCTGTCTGAAATGCTGTTGTGCAGTTGGTGTAGGCTGGGCACACTCTGGGATGCCTCCACTTGGGACATGTTGGGGAGATGCTGGAAAATGCTGCCTGCCTTGGAGAGTCCTGGACAATGGATGGCTCAAACCTGGGCAGCTCTGGGCATCTCAGTGGGTTTTTAAGAGACCTGGTGAAGCTGAAAGTCACACAAAGAGATGACATTGCCAGGGCTAAGGTCTAAATGGTGATTTTTAGCTGCAATTACTCCCACTCCATCTGAACCCTTCTTATAGGCACCTTGCTGGTTCTGGCTCTGAGTCTGCCATCTCGTCTTTCAAAGATGAAAAAAAGCATTTCACCACTTCCTAGGACAATCCCTGGTTATTCTGTAGTGGGACTGTGGACTTAGCCCTTGGGCTGCTCTGAAAACTGAGCACACCAGTGCAAGAGCATCTCTCCCTTGGAAGAAGCTTTATGGTGGGGAAAGACTCACCTGGGAGAGCAAAATCCAGTTCTTGAATTACTATCCTGAAAGAAAGATGACCTGTTTAGCAGGGACTAAAATGTTCACCCAGAGAGGTGTGAAACCTCTGGAAGAAATTTGGGGGTTGATGCTGCTGGCGGTCTCCAGGGAGAGGAGATATACAGGCACGTATAGGTGTGCCTGGGTCAGGAGGTGCCTGAAGTGTGCCTACTGTTGGCTTCACCACGGCAATTTAGACATATAGTTCCCTCAGAGAGGTGGAGCTAAAATGCTATGAGTAGAGGAGTGAGCAGGAAGAGCAGCTGTGTGTTCTGGCAGGGGTGTCACAAGTGATAAGCCCCGTGATGCTGCCCTTGGCCGTGGGAGAGGGGAGGGAAGAAAGATGCCTGTGGCTGCCTGTGTCTCCATGCAGGAGCCCTCAGACACTTGTGGAGCTTTTCAGGTCTTCTCTTGCTTCCTTGGAGGCACTCAGCTGACTCGCTTCTCATGTCTGGCCTGTCTGATTCGATCTCCAGCTCTGGAGAAAGAAACGGGAGGTCTCCCTGACCTGGGTTGAAAGCCCTTCTGTTTCTTCTTGGATTCTTTCCAAGCCTGATTTGTCTGTATCAATAGACAGGTCACCTTTCTTTGCCTTCGAAGTTGATGGCTTTACATTTATCATCACAGTATATCTCTTAAAAGTTAGCCAAGAGGGATGACTTGCATGTGAGTATACCAAAGAAAGATATTTTAAAAGTAATCATCTTCATTACAGATAAATGAAATAGAAAGCAGGTGACAGATAGTACATTTCTTTCTGAGAGACTTCAAGTAACTGGAATATCACTCCATTAAACTGGACTGAATATTATAATATTCATCCAGTGAACTGGAGAGAAGCACTATTTTCAGCCTAACATTAATCTAAATGGACACTTTCCCCAAGTTTTAAATTATTTATTCCTTTGCTATCTTGCAAGTCCAAGATAACCGTGGTTTTAAGAACAGCTTTGATCCACTTCATGAAGGAAAGGTTTTGGCTATGGAGAGATCAGCCAGAACTGCTCTGTGGTGTACACGTGGCACAGCAGAAAATCTGGTCCTGCTCCAGACGGAGGGGGAACAACAGAGCTGATTTGTTAAGTGTGCAGCTGATGCGGTGTGCAGGGGGAAGGCAGCCTGGGAGTCATTTGAGATGTTGTTTTCATGCCTCTTAATAGAGGCTCTTGTTTGAAATTATATCAGAAAAAGTGTATTGAACCATGTCTCTCTACACACAGACAGTTGCCACAGGGCTGTTAATAAAGGTTTTGAGCCATGAGGGATGTCTGGCCTGGCCTTTGCTCCTTGGACAGCATGAAGGTGGTACTCCTGACCTACTCCTAAGTTCCCCCATCCTGAGCTGGAGTAGCTGCTTTGTGGGTTTTGTCCTTAACCATCTCCTGAAGAATTTTGTGCCATCCTCTGGCTGCCACAAAAACTGGAGTGGGGACAAGGTAAAATAGTAATGGGCAAATAAGCAAAACAGAAAGTTATGAATTCTTCCATGTTGGGTAAATGCACACTTTATTGCTGCTATGCTCATGTGTAGTCTCACCTTGCACAGCACCTCAAAACTCATCTCACTCCATGGGATTGCTGGCAGCTACTGGATCTCGGGGAGAGGCAGATTGCAGATGTCCTCTGAGAAGGAGGCACCTACTTCTGGAAAAGAAGCAGAAGACTTGGGAGGAATAAGGACTCCATTGTTAGTTTCTGCCTTGCTATCTTTGTTTTGGGAGACAGGTACAGGAAACATTTCCAACATAAACATTTTAATTGGAGTGTCTTCTGGCTCTTCTCAGCCATCAACAGGTTTTGTGTATGTGTGTAGCATGACTGTTTATAACTTTTCAAAGAGGGAAAAACTGATTTCAGGTGCGTGTTCCCCTAGCCCCAAGAATTTTACTTTACAACAGAGTGTGGTCCCTTTAGCAAAACAATCAGGTTATTGGTCTGGCACCATTGAGCAACCAGCAACAGTGCAACCTTCTCTGTGCTACCACAGAAATCTGGTGTTACCTTCTACTGAGCACTGTATCACAGATTTTTTTTAAATGATGAAGTGGGGAGGTAGGAGCAGAAGAACCCCTTGTGCAATGAGAGCAATGCAGGGACAGAAACTCTTGACTTGGTGGAGAGACTGACCTGCACTGGGAAATCACTCCTACAGACCCGGACTGCGATATTGGCTCTGTACAACCCCAAGTGTGCGAACGCTCCAGGCTGTACAACAGCAGCTTCTGCATAGCTTTGAGTCAGTGCCCAGTTTGCGCCGTCTGAGATAACACACGGTCAGAATTTATGGCCATGATGCAAGAATTGGGTGGTAAAAGTTTTATGGACTTCTTGTAGGAGCCAGGGGAATAGGGTAACTGTAAATCTTGAAGGCAATGTCTGCAGCCTTCGAAAGGGAGAGTGTGTCAGTGATTTCAATGCACTGATTTCTTTTTACACCAGTAACTATGCCTGCAGCATACAAATCAACCCTGCATCTGACAGACTCCTAAATCCCATCTATGGCCATGCCGTATCCTGTGCAATTGCTAATGATCCACAAGATGGCACTTGGTCCTTGTGTTACTCTGAATTTGCTTTTTCCTCTGCTCCAACTTGTTAGATGCCACAAATGGTAACTCTCTGGATGTCTGGGTGTTATTCTTTACATTCTGAGTTAATCCTTTTCTTTTTTTATCTTGCTGTTAATTTCGAAAAATGGTAATGCTAAAATGCTCTGAAAGCAATTAATGGAATAGTTTCTGCTGTAACCCACATTTAGTGTTACAGTTATTTATAAAAGAGAGACCCCTTTGGGAAAACCTGCACCTTATATGTAAATATTTTAATGACATCTAATTGGATTTTGCAAAAAAAATTCCCAGCACTTTAACTTTCTGCTTTAGTATTTGGCCTTATCAATGTGTGTGGTTACAGCAACGTATAAATCCAGAGTGACGGAGAATCATTCCAAGCCACTGAAAGCTCCATCGGGAAAACCTCAGCAGAGAGTTGCTGCTGACTCCGTTACAGAGTGGAGAGCACCCTGGGGTGATGGGGACAGTCCTCTGTACTGTGAACCCTAAAAATGAATCCCAGCAGATACACAGGTGAGTATTTGTATCTGAGACTTCAAAATACATTTTCTTCATACTCACAGGGAGCTACAACAGGGAAAAGCAGTTTATCTTCATGGCAGTCCTGGCCTCTTGCAAGCCACCTTATAGCCCAACATCTGGCTTCTGGCCTTCAATGCAATGTCCTTGCAACATTTCCTGCTGTTTGTACCAGCTGTTTGACAACTGCTTCTTCTTGCTGAAAGGCTACAGTAACAGAGTCAATTCTTGTCTTGCTGTTGCATTGGACTGTACGTTCCAGATTTACACAGTAAGTTTGTTCATGGGTAACTTTTCAATGCCCTGGCTGTTGCACAAAGGTCTCTTCTCTTTGTCCTTGATTTAGTTGGGCTTTTAATGCAGTTGTCTGTCATTTCAGAATTTCTTTTTAGGAATTTTCAGTATAATGAATGAACTGGTGAACCTTCTGTGGAAAAAAAATGGTGTTTAAACTTGATAGGTGTCACTGACACATCTGTCTTCACTTTTCCAAATGGCTCTATCCATACTGCTGCACTTTTATTCCCCTTCCTGCAGGCACTCCAGCAGGAGTATTAGATTCTGCTCATGTGTTTCCCAACCCACTGAATTTCTCAGTTGTAAATGACAATATTGGCTGCGGGATACAGCGGTCCACCTTCCGTTCTTGGTGATGTCTGTCTCTGTGAGAGACAATGAGATTACTCTAGATTGAAATCGAAGCTTTCTGTCTTACACAACAGTGTTTTTATTGAAACTGTAAATCTGCAAAATGTTTTGGAGTTGCCAAAATGACTTGTGCTGTTTTTCATTTCAATTCAGACCAACAAACTCAAATGCCACTTTGACTGTATTGTGAAGTTTTAACTTCTAACACTTCTCTTCTATTTCAATTGGGAAATTTCATACCATAGGTTTAAAAATCCTTTATTTCATTTGAAATATCGTGAGTTTTCTGAAAAAAAGAGATACTCTTCAGTCTGCCAGAACAGTCTTTCTCCTCCTTGGAAACTGCATTTGCCCTTCTCCATGTTGAATTTCTGAAAAACTGTGCTCTTGCCTGGAATTAGTGTGCTGATTTGATCATGGCTCCAAAGTCTGCTTTTCCTGCCCATTCTCTTTGAGAACAGCATAAGCCAAGGTAGGGTTTTGCATTTTGCGCCTGTAATGTTGCCTGTACAGGCAGACTTAGTTGCTCAGCAGAGCAGTCGCACTAAATGATACCAACGATGTTAAGTAATGAACTTTGCTAATACATGTTGATGAATTTCAAAGACCAGTCAAACCAAAAAGAGCACAAAGTAGTGTCGTATAAATATTTAATGTAAACTTATGGATTACATTGTTCTGGAGGCTGCTATCAGAGCCACTTTGAAACCACATGTGGCTCATGATAGCAAGACAGAGCCAGTTTCAGCCAGAGATGAGTTCAGACTCCTCTAATAAACACCCCTCCAGGGATCACTTTGAAGGGGTAAAATTTTATGAGTAGCTAAAAAATCATAGTTCTGTAGTCAACAATAAACACCATTGTATTTCTTTTCTGCCCTAATGAAAGGGACAGGATATGTATTTTTAGTACCCTGCTCCAAAATGAAGGTAAGATGACGTGGTTTTGAGAGAAAAATGACAAATGAAGCAAAGTGTTCATGGGGAAAGGGAGTCTTTGTAGCTGGCATTGGTCTCCAGATGCTCGTAGAGCAGTGGATTTGGAAGGCAACTCTTCGTACCAGCTGCTGTCAGTGACGTGCGCCTGGGCTGGAGCAGCCGTTGCTCGGCTCCATGTTACACAAACGGATCAATCTCCCTGTGTGCTGTGTGCACCGGAGAGAACAGCACGTCCTGCCCTTGGGTTTTATGAGCTTGTGCTGTTGGCACGGCCATGCAGCCCCCACCCACCGCTAAGTGCGGTAAGTGCCTGCTTGTCTTTGCTCTTGTTCCCTGACTCTCTGCTTCTATCTTCCCATTTCAGTAAATGGATGCAAAGTGAGGTCCAGGGGCAGCCTTGGTGGCTGTGCAATGTGGAAACCACGGAGGTGATCTGTGGGCAGGAGTTTCCCACAGATTAAAGAGAGGCTGGTGGAAGACAGCACAGGACAAGAGAGCATTTGAAGGGAGAGAGGAGAGGATGAAGAAGCTCTATACCCATTAGAAAAGGGTCTAAGTGGCCCATCAACTTAACTGAAATCAGTGCTAGAGACTGTTTCTAGCACTTACCACTTCTTCAGATGTTTTCACTCAGTAATATCAGATCACTGGAGCTGTGTCCAGTCTGCAGGTGGGGATGCTGAAACAGAGAAGGGCAGAGGCACGGTGGAAGGCAGGAATACAGCTCCTGCCTGCTGACTCCTGTTGCATCCCCCCTTATCAGCCAGGGAACACATTCAAGAGCAGAAGGTTTCCTGCATGGAAGTCAGGGCTGTGTCTAATGTGGCTCCGTAATTGAATTTATATTCATGTAACCAATTGGAAGCACTTGGTGAGAGCATCTCTGCATCTATAAACCGTCCCTCAATAAGAAAGAACTCTAATCTCTTTAGGGTCCCAGATCCCTTTCTCCATGGGTGTGCACCCCACACCAATCTGCAGCACAAGTCTCCAGCATCACAAGAAGGTTCTCCCAGGTTGGCCTCACCAGTTCATGACTGGCATTGACTTGGCCTACTGAATGTGTGTCATGCATCTTGTACAAACATTTTAGTGGGAAAAAGTTAAAATCAGCAATTTTCAGTTAAAGGAGTCTTAAGCAATTGCAACAATGGCAACTTAGAATCTGTATTTCCAGAAAGTTTTGTAACGATGGAGACATCTGTGTTTTGCACTGTACTGGGTTTTATTTTCAATCATTTTTCTCATTAAAAAAAAAAAAAAAAAAAAGAGTGTATATCTCATTATGTCTTCATATCTGAGCCAGCATTTAATTCTCTGGTTGCATATGGTCGGTACAGCATGTGCCATTACACCCACCAAAATAATGAAATGACAGTTCCCTTTGCAAAGTGGAAGACCAGAAATAACTTTCTGCTGAGAGATGCTATTAATTTTTCTCACTCCTACCCACCCTGCCCCCCCTCCCAAAAGTGAATAGCTAAGTGGCCATGATTCAGATCTCAGAAAGTGTTTTCTGATGAGTCCATGATTTTTCATATAAGGGCTGCACTGCAGCTTTGATATTTATGGTATATTATACCCATGTAAGAATAATTTTAAAAGGCTATGAGAGCTGTCTGCCTCTCGTTTTTATGTGTTATTTGTTGGCCTCTCATTCTTTCCTTTATGCCACAGAATTTTTTTAATCTTTCCCCTTGATGTGAAAGAGTAATAGGCCTAATAACGTAATTTGCATTGGGAATTCTCATGCTTCCCTGTGCAGGCAGCTGGGATCCAAACAGGCTGTGTCCAGCTGGTCCCTGCCACTGGTCCAGGGTCTCAGCAGAGGTGGCTGCGATGCTGCAGAGCTACATGAGCTCTGTCAGCTCTTCCTCAGCAAATCACAGCTTTATTAGTGCACCTGGATTGTTTCCAGTCTTTTTTCAAACTTTAACGCTGCTGTTCATCATGTTTTAATATTTTTTCCCCCTTAACGTTTCCTCCACCTAAGGAAAACTTGTCTCTTCCTCGTCCAGGAGGTGGTTTGTGAACAGGACTTAAAATCAATGTGAAAGCAATGAAAGGCAGCATCAGGGTTCTTCCATGGCTGGAAAACAGAGTGTGAAACCAGCACTTCTGGCCCAGTAACAAAGTCTGTGAGGGCCAAATAAACTCCCATTAGCCCAGGGCAATAAATACCCATCTGCTAAACACATGTGCAGCAAACCCCTGGCTATGCTAGTATGCAGCTGTCCCAGTTATTGAGGAGGTGGTTTGTGGATGGGCAGTTACCCTTCACTTAGGACTTGGGAGGATTATTTAATAAAAATATAGCAATTTTTTGTTTGTTTTTTATTTTGAGCCTCCAGTTTCTTCATTTTCCCTGTTAATTATGTCTCCTGGCATGCACTTGTAGAAGAAATCAGTCTGTTAGCTCTTGTATCAGCTGTCTTGTGCCTCTCTGATGGAAGACATAAGCGCTGCTCTCCCAAACATGACGTAACACCTTTAGGGAAAGAGTTAGTGCGAAAGAACCACAGCACTGCTGCATTGTGTGCTGTGAGGCTTAGGGTGGGCAAATGGGGCACAGGGGCCCACTTCTCCATATCACTCTGTTCCCTGCACTTACAGGTCAATCAGTGTATTTTGTCAAAACTGCAGTGATCTGTTTTGTTGCCTTTATCTCCCTGATGTAGTCTAAGCACCGAATATTGCTCCTGGAGATAATAAAGGAACAGCTGTACATTCACCCCAAAGCTATCAGTTACAATTTAATAATGTTTTTCCCTTATTGCTTTGTTTTTCCCCTTTCTACATGAACTCTGATGACACCCCTTTGAGCAGCTGTTTCTTTCCATTGCCATTTTATCAGGTCCCCTGTTGCTTTAGAGCAATTCTTCGCAGACTCATTGTGCTGATTACCCTGGGTAAGTTGGCTTATTGCTGTGCAGTTTGGGGAGGGATTGGTCTCTTTTTTCCAAGGGGAAGGCTCAGTCGAAGGATGAATCACATGAAAAAGACACGTGCCAAACAGCCTAAAAATCATTGCAAGCCTCATCATGGCCGTGTTGTTTATTCCAATATACTTTGGTAAGTGGATCTCAACAAGTAAGAGAACCCCAGGAAATAGGTGGGTGTTTGTTCAAAGGAAAGTAAAAGCCAAATGTGCTCTTCAATAGGGTTCGCCTTTCAGGGTGTCAGTTGTTGTGATCTGTTTTCTAGACTGTCCTTGCTCTTTGAAGATACAACACTATGTTTTCTTTTCCTGATGCTGACAATGTGCTTGGGAACTTGGCCCCTAATCTGTCACTTACCTCATTTGTTACAGTCTGCAGTGACACATCCTTTTTACTTTTTCTAGCAGGTATTTTTTAAATAAAAGAAAAGGCAGACTTCTTAGCAGCAGCTTGATTATTCATCAATATTATTAGATTCTCCCTTCCCTCTCCTGAAGCTAGGAATAGAAACATATGAAATTACTGTGGAGGATGCGCACTTAAAACAAAGTATTGAGTAAGGAGGATATGAAAAACATGTACAGCTGTAATACAGAAAGAGGTTTTATGTGCCCATGTAGGGGGAGTATTACATTCAATACTCAGTGTATGAGCTGGCAGGACCCTGGCAGGGGAGAAGCTTGAGAAAGACAGACTGGGTATACCTTGCCCCACTGCCAGAGATGGTGCTTTTGAGAAATATATTGGATTTTTGTCCTTGCTTCCAAAGTTGAGACGTGCACAAACCCAGAGAAAAGGCCTCCTTGAAATACTGGAGTGGTATTTTTGTCGCATTGGAGGTGCATGTACACCTTGCACCACGATGGCTGTCTGCAGATGGGGTCATGTTCCACCTGCTTTGCCCGATATGAGTCAGGGAATGGACGCAGTCACAGAAATCACTGCACTGGCAGCACCCGGGCACCAGCAGTCTGCCCAGGCAGCCAACAGCATGGAGTATCCTTCCCAGTTTGATCCTAGAGGGTGTTTGCCTGCTGGCCCAGCCTGAGGAAAGGAACTTTGCACTGGGAAGTGCTTTCACAATGTATTTATTGCCAGTCCCTCCTGGTCAAGTTCACCTTTGCCAACACACTATTTCAGTGGGTGACTTGAAGCAACTAAATCTGCAAGTGGGAGATACACCCAGAGTGCTGGGAGTTTGAACAAGAGCTGGTTGGTGGCAGAAGTGTCTCCATTGCACCCAGTCTTGGGGACAGGTAGCTTTCCAGTAAGTGCATGTTAGCCTTGCCCCAGGCAAACACAAACCTGGGAAACTTCTGGTGGGGCAACACCTCGTCTCTCATTTAACAAGCAGAGAAGTAAAAATGCAGTGCTCTCTCCAAGCCCATCAGAACTATATACAGATGCCAGGAGTTTAACAGGGGACTACAGTAGGTGTTAAAGCTCTTGTTATCCCACCTGCAATTACAATTTGACAGATCTCAGGCATGGAGGAGAAACTGCAAAGTACAAGTCCTATACTCCAGCCAGCACAGGGAGTACAGCTTCCATCCTTCAGCTGGCGTTGCTTTACTTTTTCACAATGTATGACATCATGGAAACATAGCTGCTATTATGTTTCTGCTGCAGATGTGGTACTGCCTAGAAAACTCCTGGGCTTCCTAGGAAGTTATTGTGTGGCTTTCGCCCACCTCTCTGGCATGGGTTAATAAGGCCACAGGGTGCTGAATGAGAAAACGTGGAGCTTTTCTCTTTGGGGTTTTCACAGGCACAAGGTTCACCTGTGGTTCAGTGTTTAACTAAAACTAAGGCTGACAGCTTTTCCCTATAAATTAAATTAATGAGATGTTTGAACTACTGCTAAATTGTTTGTGCAGATCTTTGCTGCTTGATATTACCCTTGAGCTCCCTTCCCACGGGCACTCTCTGCAGACATGCTCACTCCCCTGCCCATGCTGGGATTACAGGAGCCATCATTACTGGTACTGTGTGTGCCAGGAGGGGTGGCCACACAGAAACTCTCTGCATCATCCAGAGATGCTCCTGTGCGGGAATAAAAGTTTACTTACTAAAAAGAATAAACAAATTTAAAAATTAAATCCTGACTTTTTAATCAGACAGGATGCTTTTGCTGGTGCTAGTCTAAGGGCACTGTCCAGCAACAGTGCTGCCTCGTGGTGATCACGCTCTAGGCAGGTCTCACCACTTTGCCCACTTGCCCAGGCTTTTCACTTAAACCTTCTTAAGTCATCCACTCACAGCCATCTCGCTATAACAGCTCTCACACTCTCCACTTGTCATCACTTCCAATACTTTTAAATTAAAATGGGCTGGATTAGCAGAGGCTGGTGATTAAGTTAACGAGCTCATTTAGGCCAATATGAGATAAGAGTTATATGTAGCCAGGAGTGGTGTCTGTTTGCCTGTACCACCAGCTGCAGGAGCTTGGTGGCTTGATTCAGTCTGGTGTCAACTCAGAGAGGTGTCAGGACTTTGATGACAATGGGAAACTTGCCTGGGGTAAGTCTGCTCCCTGAGGAGCCCTGGGAGGGTGGGTAAGGTAGGTCTTAGACAGGAGGAAAAAATTTTTCACAATGATGGTGGTAAAGTACCGGCCCAGGTTGCCCAGAGAGGTGGCGGATGCCCCATCCCTAGAGACATCCCAGGCCAGGCTGGATGAGGCTCTGAGCAGCCTGATCTGGGTGAAGATGTCCCTGCTCATGGCAGGGGTGGGACTGAATGAGCTTTGAAGGTCCCTTCCAACACAAACTATGAAAATGGGCAACACATATGGGTGTTAGTGTTTCCATCTTAAAGAAATGCAGTGCTTGGAGGAAGAGAACACCTACTGAGTGGAGCAAGCAGAGCAAATTATTTAATGGATAGCAACCTTGTAGAAGACAAGCTTTTTAAGCGTAGAAATTGAAGTTTTTATGATTTGGTAAAGTTCCCTGAGTGCTTTCTTTGCTGTATATGTGCAGAGGAAGACTTTTCTTCATTATGGCACAATTTCCTGCAGCAGAGTAAAGAGGTAGCTGTGACCTGAGAGCTGTGGTTGTCCAGCTGAGGAGGAGAGAGAGTACATTAGCTTTTTGTTTCATGAAAATTAATCTGAGCAAATATCACTGTCAGAGAAGTTAATAGCTGTAAAACAGATAAGAAAGCAAAATGCAAGTAACGAGGCTGTTTTATAATACATACATATCTTAAGAGGATCTGATCTCCAGGAACCAGATATCTCAGTGCTGTTTGAAGCAAAATCTGTGATTTGCAGTAAAAATTGTGTTTGTTTTAAAATATTTCAGTTTTCATTCCTGTCTTCTTCCATACTGTTTGCACCACATCTCCATTACAGTTCAGGATAGATGTGGGAAATGTTGAGTAAGTGCTTCCCCTTTTTTTCACACTCCTCTCCCAAAGGAACACATTGCAAGCCTGAAGTGCAGGTAGAGTGAGCATCAGTTTGCTTGCAAATGCCTCTGAATGGTTACTAGACTCTATTCCACTAAGGGTAAAATTCTTGTAAGGAGAAAAAGCCATGACTGTTGCTCAAATAAACACAGTCCCTCTTGGGCCACGGGTAGTATTACAAAAGTTATGCTGAACAGCAAATTGTCAAAGAAGAAAAAAATGTGACCAAGTAAAGACATTAATCTGATGGAAGAGGAGCGGCTTTCTGGCAGAATGATTTAGCATCCAAGATTCCCCAGTTCCAAAGGGCTGAAATTGGACTGAATATAGAGTTGTGTGTATTTGGTGGTCTCTTTGTCATTGATGCTCCCACCAGATCAAAGTTTCCATGGGGAATACAGATGAAGTTTTATAACTGGAGCATTTGATGTTCTTTGGGAGAACTTAGTTCTCTGCTTCTTCCTGGATCATGAAATGAATAGTTTAGCCATTAAGTTGTTTTTAAAATAGCATCCATTTCCCTCTCTCTGGTACCATATTCTTTTTATTAGATGCAAACACAATACAGGGAGTGTTGAAATAAGCAAATTAGAGATCTATCTAGAGCAAAATATCCTTTAATGCTGAGAGCAACTAGTGCAGAAGACAAAAATGAACAAAGGTTGGACCAGTTTCATCTGTGTGGTCCCTTTCAACCTGGTATTCTATGATATCACATGGACATGGCCTGCGAATCGCGGAGCTCACTCTCTGTTAGGTTGAAAGTGGCTAAGAAGGGAGGAGGTGAGTAAGACAACAGGGACAAGAAGAGAGAGGCTAAGGCAGAGGAGGGTGGTTGTGATGAGGGAACATGAGCAAGTGTGGATTGAACTTAAATAATATAGTGCATTTAGTTAGATAACTCTTTGTGTGGTTTGTCTCTACCTGGGATATCCAGTTTGAATGGCACTCCTAGATTACATGGTGTCCAGCTACTGTTTAATTATTTGCATAAGGATACTTCAGTCAGATTTTGGTAATCTCAGCCTTTTGGGCTGTTGCAGTGTTTCTTTAGGATTACTGGTGAGTTTCGTGTCCTTGCCTGTTTGCATTTTCAGCTGAGATTTACAGCAAACAGCAAAGAAAAATGCCAGAGGGCAACTTTTCAATTCTTAGCACAATAAAAATCTGTGCCGGGATTCATGTGGACACCTGTGTTATTGAAAAACATTTCCTTTGCTATTTGTGATGTATTTACTTGAACCATTCCGAAATTCAAGTAATGCATAATACTAAAAGTCTCCTATGGAGCTTAGTAGGAAACACAAAACTTTATTTTGTGCTTGAAAATACTGCACTACGTATTACTTTCTATTCTCTTCAAGCACTTCCAGAAAAGAGCCTTATTCTTGGCTGGAACCTGTGCAAACTCTAGAAGGTCTCAGCAGGCCCTGACCAGGGCAAAGCTGTAAAGCTTTAGGGGTTAATACTTGTTTATAAGCCATATTCCTGGGCAATTCAATTTTTGACCTGGTGCTGAACTTACCTTGAAGTATTTTTCTGGCTATTTTATATGTTCTCTCATCACCAAAACATCTATACATTTGCTTAACTTGTTTAATTTATAGATTAGATCCCACATCCTGGTTTCTTCTCTTTTTCAGGCGACTAGGGGAGCACCAGGTGCAAGTTACAAGTGTCTGACTCTTCCAGGGAGATATTGGCCTTGCAAGTCACTCCGTGACTTGGAGGAGGTCGTGTTTTACTACTGTGAATGTCTGACAGACTGTTAAGACAGAGAAGTACAGTAGGGAGCAATAGGACCTTTATTGTGATGTGATGTTTAGTGGGAAGTGCGGTGAGGTCCTGACTCATTGCTCAGACACTCTCCTATTTATCTGCTCCTATTTAACATATGTCTCAAATGTAGCTCTAAGCACATGTGCAGAACTTATTGCTGTAACAAATCTTGTCAGCCTGAATAACACTTGAGATGAAGAACAGGAACAGAGACCTTCAAGTCAGAGACAGGGACAAATACCAGAGAAGATTAATTACCCACGTTTATCTACATCTATGCTATGGTATCACATTGTTGCCTGGATCCTGTGGGTGCAGGTCCCTGGCATGAAGGTTCTGCTCCAAAATCACATTGCTATGAGGAGCTTGTGGTGCAGCCCAAACTCACGCTGTTCATAACTAACAAAGATAACCAAGGGTTCCCGTTCCGTGACATTGCAGTGCACTTGGCCCTTCCCATAGGTGGGATTTAAACCTAAGAAAACTTGCCTTGTTAGCTACCAGGAGGTTGAGCCAATGGCATTCATTCCATCTCTTCCAGCCAAGTCCAGGTTTGAGGTTTCTTACCTGTGAAAAAAATCAATAAATCAAAATATTAGAAGGTGCCATGCTGATAACAGATTCTTCCAAGAATATTTTTCCCAAAGCTTAAACTATTTCCAACAACAAGAAGTTATAATGAAGACTAAGTGTATTTATGAAATGAAATCATTAACAATGGATTAGCCAGTGGAATTCAATTTCCTGTCCCATCAGTGATGTTAACATAGACTGAAATTTCATTGATGTATTGGGCATCATTGTCATCCTCTTAACTGAGAGAAAAATGATATTTGCTATTCTCCACTAGCTGCACTTTGCAGGCAAAACTGCATCTTATACAAGGGATCAAGCCAGAATCTTAATGGAAAAAGTATTTACAAGAAAATAAACGTGCACATAAATATTTCACAGGCATCTCATATATGCTTTGCGTTTTGTCATATTTAATGTATGAATGTATCTGTCTTACTTGTGTGGATTTTTTCCTCTTAAGGAATGTCTTAAGGAGCTTAATGTAGAGGAATACATTTGTGTGAGTGTCTATAGGGTTTTACAGGATAATATACAGAAAGGGTACAGGAAACCTGCTCCTAAGAGTTCTTTTTCTTAAGGAACAGTATTGAAAAATCTCACTTGTGACTTTATAAGTATTAAGCGTTTGGAGCTCTGGTCCGTGCTTTTATGTCACATATGCTCAGCCCTGCTGTGGCTTTCCCTCTTGCCCAAGGGGGCACAGCACAGGCTTCCTCACAGTTCACAGAAATGGAGCTTCATGGGCTGAGAACTGGCTGTAATTTTGGATATCTGGTTTTACTCCAGTGGACCAAACTGCCTCAAGCACAGCAGAGATCTGGGCTAATCTGAACACCAGAATCATCTGCAAGCATTGCTGCCTTGTGCCCATTGCTGTCTTCTCTCAACCCATCAGAAAATGCGTTAAACAGCAGAAGATCTTGTAGGGATCCTTGAGACTCCTTTCTTTGGCAAAACCTGACGGTTTAATTCTGCTCCTTGCTTTCCAAGTGTTCTCCATCCTTCCACCCCTAGGATCATGTTTTAGCACATTAGCACATAAAGGACTCTGCTGAATTGCAACAGGCATGTCCATATCATGTGTATGGTGGTGACTGAGACAAGATGTTCACTCTCTGTGTAGTAAAGCTGCTTCTTTAGCCTACTTAGCACAGAATAAATCCAAGCTACCATTTCTTAGGTCCTGTGAGGGGGTCTTGGCAGTTCAGTGTGGTTCGCTGTCATCACAAGGTCACTGGCTTATAACATGATGCCTTAGGGTATTAGGCAGGTCTGCAAACAGTATGCTTATTCACATATGCTGCTTGTTAAATTTTTTTCTCTCTAAATCATTCTCTGCCAGAAAATTATGATTTGGGAAAGTCCTCAGGTGATGGTCATGGCCAGGAAATGGGCTGTCCTGCACTTGGTGGGGGTGGTGGTGTTATTCCATGTACAGCCAGGAAGGTGCCAGCTGTACCTCCCTGACCATGGGCAGCAGAACTCTTTCTGTAAAGAAAGTGTTAGTCCACATATTTGACCACTGTCTTGAAACAAAAATGAACTACTAGATTTAAATCCCAGTGATATAACAAAACAGTGATTGACACAAAGGAAAAACAAAAAAACCAAAATAAACAATGAAACAACAACAAAAAGTAACCCGTACACTTTATTTAGGGAAAAGTAGTTTTTTGAAATGTTATTTTTAAAATAAAGACATGGTAAGTTTAACTTTAAATACAAAGCAAATGTGGGTTTCCTGTAAGCTTTTAATGAAACCTGTTCCTCTTTTCCTGCCAATTAAAAATCACCAAGCCAATCAATTTCTGAACCAGTTCAAGGGGACCAAAAGGTAATTCAAATAGAAGATAACAAGACCTGATTGCATTTGGACTTGACTTGAGTTTTAATACATGCAGCCATATTTTTTTTGTTAGTGCTAAAATTGTCTGCTAGTTATGAACATTTCTGTTATAGTGGTTGCAGCCTTACCTCCCACAGCCACCTCTCCCACTGACACAGGAGCTGGGGAACACGTGGCTGTGTTCATAGTGCACCGGATCAGCTCAAGCTGCACATGAAGGAGGCTTAGCTCTAATAAAGCCAGAGAGCTTGGCTGTGTCACCCCTCCAGGAGTGGGCTGACCTCACCGGAGGGCTGGAGGAGATGGTGTTCATAGGGAAGATTCACTTGAGGAGATCTGTCAGACTACTTAGGAGCTTCTGCCTTTTAACAGAGTGATTAAATAAAAACTGGAGCTCTAAATCAGGTTAAGCAGCCAAGAGAGTCTTTACTCCTCATCTTCACTTAGTATGCAATGTAGTCTGCATGTGGTACCAGGTAACTTTGCTGTTTCCTGAAGGATTAGCACCCTGGAACAGCACTCTGGTTTTCTTTTGCAAAAAATCCATGAAAAGATCTCACCCTGCGCAGACAGCCAGGACTTAGTTTTAAGTTGCCCAATAGAAATAGCTACTCTAATACAGTTTCTGCAGGGTTCAGGTCTTACAGTACCACTGTGGTGCTGAAGGACACAAACACAGCACTGCTTACATCATCAGTTATAGCGCTGGTGAAGATGTTAAACCTCCTGTGCTAACAGCATGGGGCTGGATTAACTTCTTCAGCAGTTGAGTCGTCACATATGTGACGTGAGATCACCACTTTTGTCTCCAGTGTGATGCCACAGAGGCCAAAGCAATGAGGGGGACCATCCATCATGTCCCCCAGCTTGCTGCTCCTGAAGGTTTTATGGCCACATCCCTCTCGGGAGCTGCTGCCGGGCCGGGCTGCAGGTGGCGATGCTCGGCAGGGAATGTGCAGCTCTAGCCCTGGAGAGGAGGCTGGATTTGGAGCCTTGGTGCTCAGACCTGGGCTAGAAAATGGGCAGTCTGTGCCCTTTCTATTCGGAGAGGGGTGTGGGAAGGGGGAGGCGAGCACCACGGAGGGGTGATGATGAAGGAGCTAATGAAAGGGAAAGAACTTGTCGGTGTGGAGTCAGGTGCGTATGAGACAAACCCAGAGAGTGGCGTATTTTCCCATCTGGGGGGGCCGGGGGCTCAGAAAGAGAGAGGGATGCTTGCTAAGTGGGATTCATGGGCTGACACCGGTCTGCAAAACTGAACTGTGCTGGGGATGCTTGGATGAACATCTGTGAGCTCTGCAGCAGTTCTGTTTTGGAGAAGCCTCTACCCTGTGCTTAATGCCATGCTTCGGGAATTAGGTGTCCTGGATGTGATTCTCTGCTTTCCCAAAGGGAGCTTGGCATCCCTAAGTGAAAATAAATTGCCTTGAAACATCCATCCTGTGACTGGAAAAGAAATCTATTACTTGCCATTAAGGTATTCGAATCAAAATGTGCCATATGCAGCATTTCCCCATGGGATACAGCCAGCAGATGCATTGGCAGGCCCCCACAGTCCACACTGGGCAAAAACAAATGCTCACAAATGCAATAATAACCGTTCTTTGGAACTCAGGCCAGTTTTAGCTCTGCCTGTATAACCGGTGAAGCTATGGGATGTGTCTGAGATCACACAGAAAATACGCAAAGCAGGGACTTGAATTCACATCTCTCCGTTATATGGTGGTGCTGCTATGAGTGGACCGTCCTGGAACAAGAGCCGTGAAGGAGAACAATGTTTAAGTGTGTGCTCTACTGGGGACGTAGGCTAGAGGTTGAATGTATGTGTCTAGGTATCAAGCTTTAGAAGAGGGTCTGTGGCCGAAGGATGGGGTGGGGGAGTCATCTGATTTCTTCTGTGTTCTTCAATCACCTACAGAATATCAGAAAGTCACAGGTAGGGAGAATTCTTCTAAATGCTGAGACTCTACTTTTAATGTCATGGTTATGTTTTGCACATCAACATCAAATACTATTGGGAAAAATTATTCTGTTTAGAAAAGCATCAAACGCTATCTTCAAAGAATAATACGTCAAGACCATGTACGTGCTCTGGCATTTTTGAAGTTGCCTTCATGCTCATTAGGCTTTAAAGATATGATGAGTGACTTTTTGTCTATCAAAAGTTGCAGAGACTTCAAACTTTCTAAGCACTTTGCACATCAGTAGTGTGGTTTTGGTAGTCCTCCCTATTGCACTGTGTTTTGCTTGTGTGTTTTTAAGCCTTTTACTACACAAAATGAGACTTTTGCTGACCGAACTCTAGTAATTTACAAATTCTGCAGGCTTTGTTCATTTACAAATCAAATGGATCAATTAAATTCGATTGGGACAATAAACATCCAAAGGATGGTAGAAGATACTATCTTCTGAAGCATAGCCTTCATCTGGCTTAGCTGCACAGACTCAGTGTAACAGATCAGCTCTGTTTACCAAAGTGCTCCCAGTGTTTGCCATGTCGCATCCCAAAATGTCATTGCTATGAAGCATGTGAACTTCCCACAGGCCCATCAGTCTCAATCTTCAGTTGTTTTTAGGGGAGGTAACAGATTTCGGATTTGGGCAGCTATTTCTTTTTAAAGCAGGAAACTGCCTTCAAAAGCAGATCTTCGTTGTAAGGTGATAACTGGAAATGAAGGGCACATCTAACTGATCCCCTCCCCTGTTTTCCTGCAGCACCAAGCTGAGTAAGGAGATGTTACCAGGCCCTTACTTTTATCTCTTAACATGCTTCTGCTCTGCACATAGTGTTTTGGCTGTATTGGAAGTGTCCTACAGATCTGTGCTGGCATCACCTCTCAAAATTTCACCCTGTGCTTATACAAGAACCAGTTATGTTTGAGGACAGCGAAAGCAAAAGCCAGGTTTCACAGGCTTGGTCCTAAAGAGGCAAAACCAACTCATCCTTGGGGACTGCCTGAGAACTGTCTGCAGCTTGGGGACTCTTCCAAGTCTGGTTGGAGTTAGCAGAAATCCTGACTCTCTGTTTTCTTGCATCTGTATTGAGGAAAAGGTATTTTCTAAAACTCTGATATTAAGCTTTTCTGTCACATGGAGCTTGCATATAATAGAGGAAGCAAGTTACTGGTTTCCAGGGAATAGTGCATGCTGTATTCTTTTTTATTATTATTATTTTTTTAAGTCTGTCTCCATTACTCTGACAGCAAGGAAAGTGAGCAAGTTGCAGAGTCTTTGGTGACAGCTACCTTTTCCCTCCCCTCTTGCATATGGGGAATAGAGACACCAACAAAGTTTCTCCCCTGTGGCATGACTGGCTGCTTGACGCTGTCTGTACAGGGAAGAGCTGTCCTTGCTGCTTCCAGGCTGCAGGTGGCACTTCTGCAGGTGACAAAGGAGTAACCAAGGGAAAAGATTTCATTTTTTTCTGGTTGAAGTAACTGAACCCATTCTTTATAATCCTCAGCCCTTTGCTACCTCTTCACTACAGTTCAATGGGATATTTTGTGAGTTCTCTGATTTTAAAATCAACCTAGTGTAAACCTGTTGGCCTGGGGTTCTGCCAGCAAAGTTTTAGCTATCCCAGTGGACCTTGCAATGGTAGGAAAAGAGTGCAGGGCTGCATCTGAATCACAGCTGAAAAGCAGCACATCTCTGGATAACATCCCTCTTTTTCCCAGCGAGACATAGTGCACACAGGTATTGGTAGACGGGAACAGCTGCAGCACTTTCTGTGGGAAAGAATTAATACCATTTAAAATGAATTATGTGCTTGAGATAAACTACCTTCTACAAGTGTGTTGCCTCAGAAGAGTCTATAGCTTGTATTTAAGAGGATTGACAAGGTGTTCAGGCTTCTGCAAAATAGGGAGAGATTTAAACTACAAAGGAACTACAAGTTCTCATCTTCCTTGGAGGTCTGGGTTTCTCTAATCCATGTCTATATTCACTTACATGTAATTAGAGACAAGCCCTGAAAGGACTTAGTGGCCTGTGTGCATGTTGAATCCACAGCTGAGACAAATTTATTAGTCAAGTGTAATTCTTGAACACAACTGACCACCTTGCTCTGAAATGCCAGTGCACACCCGGCTTGTGCGGGCTATTCTGGCTGCTGTCAGGGATGGCAGAGGGAATGGTCTTGCCTGTGCTAGTAATGGAGATAGAATGGTTTAGTACTTTGCACTCATAATTTTCTTTTGCGGTTCTGGAAGTATCAGCCCCACCTCCTCCTGCATTATAGTAAGTATCAGAGCAGCCCAAAACTGTTCTCAGCTTGTTCCTCACTGATTCTGCAAATGCGCTTCTTGAAAAGCCTGCTGGTTGTGAGACCGGGTTGGAAGTGATTGTCAGTATAACACCTGCTTTGGAAAAATGTGTTTGTCATAAAATCATATTTATCAATGAAACCAACCTGGAATTAAACATTTGAATTGCTGGAGTAAATATGCTGATAAAATGATATGGAATTAACTGATGGAGCCATAGTGATACGGCATTTGTGTCTTGTAGTTTCCATAGATACACGTGTCAGTGTTTTGCAAACACTATTCAACACCTGAAATATATTTCTGCTACTTCAGGAATAATAATTACGCTTAAGTGCATTCTGCACAAAACCACTCCTGAAACATTTGTTTGATGAGAAGAACTAAACAGGTTTTAAAAGGTCACTGCAGCTTTCTCAGCTCTAATCTTAATTTTTTCCCAAATTAGAGGTGGAAGGAAAAGGAGGCAGAGAAAGCCCCTGGCACAAGGACTGTGCATGTAACTTTGTGATATGCATTAGTGAATACAGTTCAGTTTGGGGCAGGCGCCTGGAGTGGGTACATGCCCTGTCAAGAGCAAGGCTGGTTGCACACATGTTGGGCAAGGGAATGAGAGGCTGGTTGGGGAGACACAGCCTTGAAAGAACACTGAGAGGAAGGGGAAAAAGGAAGATTCAGGAGAGAGCAAATAAGACGAGCAAACAGCTCCATCCATATCAGAGTGTCTGAAGGTGACAAGTACATGGGGTTGGAGGATGGTTCTCTTCAGCACATGAAGGTTGCAAAGAAAGAGATATTCAACCTAAAGCAGCACTTTGCTGGTGGGAAGTTTTCCAGAAATGCAACTTCCAAGCAATGTCAGTGGTTTGAAAAGCTCTGGCTCCAGCGCTGGGCTCAAACCATGGCAGTCCTGCACCCAGATCTTCAAGTGCTTCAGCCCCGCAGAGCACAGTGAGTTCTGGCCTCAGCTCAGATCCAGTGCCGACTGTGGGGGCTGAGCTCTTACAGAAATCTGGTTCATCTTGTGTAGGAATAAATGAAACAGTCAGAATTATTATTCTTCCTCCCCGGTTCTTCATATCAAATATGCATTTCCCCCTCTATGCTCTAATTAAAAACTAAAGAAGAGGGAGAGAGGAGGAGGAAGAGGAAACTAATAATGCCAATTACACATTTGGCTTACCAAAAAGAAAAGAAAAGCACACTCTAATGCATTTGTGGACAATAAGTAGGAAATGATTCACGCTTAATAAACCTCTTTGCTGTTAATCTCCATTAACTTAGGGGCTCTGTTACTTATATCAAAGTCTCGTAACTTTCTGTTGTGTTATTGCAAACAATGAACTTTTGTTATTATTTCTTGCAGGGGCCAATGAACCTGCTGCCTCTGGAGCACCAGGGTGCTGGGCAGACTGGTTGCTGTCATGGTAAGAATGTTTTATCACTCTGATGCTCTTTCCCATTGCCCACTGCAGTGCTGGGAGGACAGGAGGTCCCAAGGCACACCAATGTCATAGAAGAGTTGTCTGCAGCTTCTGTGATCCCTGTGCAGACAGGCTGCTGGGGTCACCTGCTCATTAAGATTATTGAAAACTGCTGCTGGAGGGGTTTCTGGGTGGATTCCCACTCCCTGAAGGGCTGAGGATGGGTCTGTGCTGGAGAGTTTAGAAAGGACCCCAGAGCTAAGCATCCACCAGCCCTCCTGCCACCTTGCTAGAGAGTTGGGAGTACAATGGACGGATGTGATTAGCACATCGTGTTTAAAAAAACCCATGTTTTTCTTGTATGATGCACAGTCTTTCATAGCTTTCTCATCCCATGGAGCAATGCCCAGAAATTGATGTTACACTGTTGTAATTGGAAAGGAGTGTGGTGGCGGGGCGGGGGGGGGTTTGCTCTGTAAGGGTCAGAACGGATATTGTTGAGAATCCTTCATGCTGAATGATTTTTTCTTTCCAGCAACATCATCTTCCACCCTCTCCCTTGTGCCTGGGCTTCAAACGTATGTATATATTTTCTTCCCTCCATTTCGGTCTGTGACATTAAATGGCGTCACTGTTTTTCTGAAACAGCTGCGGCAGCAGAGGCCGGGTGACTCATCCCATCTGGAACTGATGGCTCAGCAGGACGCAGATGTCATCAGTGTCACCGGAAGCTGCAGATGATTCACGAACCTCTCGTGATGTTGCTGCACGTGCGTGTGGCCGACTCGAGGTGAGCAAAGATGTATTTGCAGGTAGGGGATGAGCAGAAGCAGCAGCACCAGAGGTGGCAGAGGTTGTCTAAGAAGAAGATGATGAGATTTTGGGCAAGATCTAGTGTCCGAATCAACCCCTAACATAGCAGCAAGATGTCCCTTTGACTCCTGAAGCGATTTGCAAGAAAACCCTGTGTTCTTGCTTTGTCTGGATGACGTTCTTCACTTCTCTGTAATCTGCACCCTTCTGGCCCAGCTGGACCCAAGTTTTCAGAGAAAGTCAGCACCTCTGGCTGAAACGTCTCCAACCTGTGAGGTTCGCATGTGGGTCAAATCTTGATATCAAACCCTTCAAGGGAAACTTTCCTATTGTTTTATTGTGTGGGTTTTTTTGTTTGTTTTGTTTTGTTTTACCTCCATTCAGGAGTTTTATCTCATTAGTTCTGTGAATCAAACCATGTGCCTGAAATCCTTTCATTTTCTTTCTGAGAGAAAGATATTTTAAATTCAGAGCTGGATAAAAATTAAAGCATGAACATAATCTAGCTGGATTGTAAGTCTTTTCTAAGATATTCAGAGTGAAGTCTGTACAGCTGCACAATGTCATTCCCAGTAAATGAAATCAATATCCTCCTCTTTTGCAGTGTTTACAGACATGCTAGTCTTCTCTGGTTCTGGCCAGTGAATTTTGAAATACTATTTGCATAAATTTGCCTACTTCTCCCTTTGTTTACCTACAATGCTTTTAATTATCCCAAAATCAGATTTTCAAATATAGCACTTTCTCTCTCTGTGATTGCTATGGAAATTTCACCTGGAAAATCAAAGCTTTCAGAGTGTGTTTTACTTTCATCTCATCCTTTTGATGAGGTCCTGACACATCAAAAATCCACACTCAGAAGCAACCCTCTCTATTCAAACATTTAAAATGCCAGGAGGTCTTCATGTTGCAGAAGGTGTGCAACCAGGAGCAGCGCTCGCTGGAGCTTGGGATGAGGACCCAGATCATGTCAGAACTTGGGATGCTTGACTGGAGCGTTGCCTGTCTGCCGACAGAAGCGTGTCAGGTCTTGATTGAAACTGGACAGAAAAGGTCCTATAGGAGCTCAGGGTTTTTCCTGTAGAAAATGTGCTGAAAGGATTCAGTGCTGGGTTGCCAGCAGGCTGTTACTAACCCTCTAAAGACCTTCTGTAGCTGGAGGCATTAAATAATTAAGCGGCCTTTCCATCCAACCTCATGGAAATTTTTCCTGTGCGTTGAAAAGTTCTCCAGGCCACCACCAGCAACTGAAATGATGAGAGAAACCCAACCTAACACTTGTCATGACAAAAGTGAAAAGTAAATGTCCACAGAGAAGCAGCCCTCCTGGTAGAATAGGTCATTTAAATGTGTTTCCTTCCTTCAACTTAAAATCCAAGAAGCAAGCAGGTGCAAGAAGGCACTTGCTTGAGGTTCAAAGAGCAGTTTATGTGAAGGATCAGTAGATCCAGCACTGTATTTAGCATTGTACAAAATGTTAGACCAGGCAATTATTTTGATTCATCACTGTGGTAAGTGAAGCATCCAAGTGCGACAGAAAATTCTCATATTTTCTTGTTTCTTGTGTAACTGAAATATTTCATCTTTAGAGGCAGTTATGTTAAAGATTCATATTCTGCTTTTGACAGGTGTTGCCAATGGCTTGTTAGTTCAGTGTTGATTTTACAGTTGTGTGTGGTGGTTTTTTTGTTTTGTTTTGGTTTGGTTTTTTTTGATGTTGTTTTTGTTTTTTGTTTTTGTTTTGTTTTGTTTGTTTTCATTTTGTATTCACCTGTTCTCTAATCCACAAACTATTGGTGTCAGAGGGACTCTTGCAGTAGCACCAGTGTCCTCTGAGCCACCTGGCTGGAGCATTAGGGAGCAAATGTCCTCAGTGGTATCACAGGGAATACTGCTGGCTCCAAAGAGCCACTTGTAGAGTTGGATTTCTCTTACTTTAACAACCTAGAACATATCAGTCTAAATTTACTCCAGATAAGAAATTAGATAATCAACATACTACCTATGCTTAGCTACTTTGCTTCAAAATGCTTTATAGTTCTGTGTTCATGAACAGCAGCAGCCAGGTGTCATAATGGCTCAAATAAGACCTGCAAGAAAAGTTTGTGCACTTTTTCTTGTTATATAGATAAAAGCAGCAGATGCTTGAGACATTCTTTGCTAGTCCACGAGAGAGCTGCGACACTGTGAATTTATTACCTGAGCCTGCAGTGGATTTCTCACATCAATGATTTGCAAGTAGTGTTTCTTATAGCTAAGATGAACATAAGTTTGATTGAGAGACTGATGCTATGCTGAGTATAGAGTGGCTTTGCAATCAAGATGAGTTGTCTTTGTCAGTTTGCAGCCCTTTTCAGCCACAGAAGGTTGTGCTGAAGCCAATGAAACTAAATGCTAAAGGAGCTGCTGATCATCTTGTATGAGTGGTGTGTGATGTCCTGGGTGGCTTATAAAGAACCCAAGGGCTTCCACTTTTATCCGGGGTCTTCATGGTCTCAGATACCTACAGAAACATGGGCTTGAGAGTGGAAAAGGTGTCAGGAGTGAAGATAACATTCTGAGAGAAGGCCAGCTTAGCTTATCTGTGGGAAAGGCACAAACAGTCCCCTAAAAATACAGGACCCCAAATGAGTATATGCGGAGGCTTTTAAGGAAAATCACTGCTCCCAAGAATAACGGCCTTTGGACCTGAGGACACAATACTGTTTGGAGCTCTGAGGTTTCAGGTACTTTCTAGTGCTTTGTGCTTGTTTAAGAATCTCTTGATTTTTTTTTTAATTATTATTTTTTTTAATCAGCTGTGTATGCCTTAGTACGCATGTTAAAGAGCGGTTGCACCCATTTGGGGACAAAGGGAACTCAATACAGCAATTCTGGAGCATTTACCTCCTTGCACAAAGTTGCAGCTCTTTGTTGTTTAGTATGATTTGAGCATACTGTGAAAACCACTGCAACTCTTCTATTGCCTGGGCTGTAACGAGTTAGGGGTACAGCCTTGTCCTTACTGTCCTAGGCTGTGGAACTGTAGTTATAACCCCGGGTGTCATCTGTTGCTGTCGTCCCTAACTGATACTGTAGACATACCTACTCAAAGACACAGGAAGATACTTGCTTAAATAATATATATGTATTTGCATTTTTTTTTCTTTTAAAGTAATTCAAATTCCATTAAAAAAAACCAACCTGTATAAAGTCCTTTGGGAAACTGCCAGCACTTGTACTCTTTCATGCCCTTGCAGCTGGCAAAAACATCTTTCCAAGACCTGTGTGTGTTCAGTCCATGTGTAGTCAGAGGTGTCTCTGCAGACTGCTTCTTGCCTCTTCTTGAACATATTTCTGACTTAAATCCTTGTTGCAGACTTGGACATGATGTCACCTGGACAGGGGCTTCTAAAGATCACTAATAGGACTGATCTGGTTTGTAGAACATTGCAGGCAGCTGGAATTGAAATTACTGAACCAGAGGAAAAGCTCAGAATTTATATCAGATATAATGCATTACAAGTAAGATTTATAAAAGGATTATAGAAACCAGTTAGTTAAAGCTACTGGCAGTAAACACAGATTAAAATATTTATCTAGCTGTAAAAAATATGAATAATGGAGTAATTTATTTAGTTATATAAAGAAGCTGAGTAATCTAAACTGACAACAAATAACATTCTTAATATCACTAGTATTTTACAATATCCATGTGTCAAAATCCTTCCATACCTTTCACTTCCAGGCAAAATCCTCTTGTATCTAATCAGGCCATAATATAGAATTTCCTCAAGCAACAGACATGCACACAAGGGGGTAGATCACCTGACAATGTAGTCATTTGCCTTTCTGCCTCCCTTTCCTCTCAAAGGCTGTAGAATTTGGAGATCATTCTTTCCTTTCCTTCCCTCTGAGCGGGTATGTGATGCCAGTTACAAAGCAGCTGGCTGACAATATTCCCTGAATTTTTATATCACTCTTCCAGTTATTGTATTTCTTGTAGTTTTGCTCTTTGTGATTAGTATTATTTCATGAGAAGGCTGGGTCTGTCCTTGTGACTTGGTTGAGGCTTGGAGCCTCCACAACTCCAGAGTAATATTTGAACCTTTTTACATGAAAATATCCCCCTTTTTGACCCAGACCTCCCTGTGGTTACCTACTGTAATATCACTTCGGTTCAGTAGCTTTGCCATATAATCTATAAAATGATCAGCAAATGTAAAGCAAACACCTAATGCCCCAATAAAAATGTATTGGTGACCATGACTGGTATTAGTGGTTTCACTACTTAATTCTTCAATTGCCTACTTGCCAGGAATAGCTTTCAACATATTGAACATTTACAGCCATTTTTCCAGGTGCACTGCGGTGTTTTATCATGAAAAAACTGCAAGATCCCCTGTTGTTGTAGGTCTGTAAATCTGGTCTTAAGTCTGCCTGGACTGATAAAACAATCTGGTGGGGAATCATCAGCTTCATCTGGAGGATCTGTGCAATGCTCTGATGGGCACAGAACTGCCCTGGGGCCAGTTCCTTCCAAATGCAACTTAATGGATCTCAGTTGCCACCAGGTCTCTCAAATGTCCTGCTCCCAGCCTTCTGGGTGAGAGAAAAATGTTTATTCCTTGCTTAGGACTAAGATGGAAAAGCTCAGTGGTTTGCTGGTTTCTGTTCCTACTCTCAAGTCTGCTTACATTATTGAAATATTCAGCAGAGATGATTAAGGAGCACAGCTGGCCTTGCTTCTGTGTCTTCCTGGATTCCCATGGTAATTTGTCACACTGCACATCGAGTGGCTCCCAACAGCTGGTTATTGTGCATGTTATCCTCTGCTGACAGTAATAAATTTAGCCCTTAGTGGTAGTCCGGGAAATTTGCATTAATAATGATTTTGGGGTGGCCAGTTCATTTTCCTCCTAGGTCAGACCACCCTGGTACTCTGAAAGCTTTGGTCCTCTCTCCCTCTGCAACAGATTGACCCACCACACTGCATCAACACAAATTACTTTGTCAATTTGTGTTTGAACTCTGTATTTTTTCATGGGTGAGCTGTGTTTATGGGTTTTTTTTTTTGTATGCACAACAATTCATTCCCTCCTGACCATCTGTGGTGTCAAAGTTTGCTCTTCCTCTTGAACGGTGCATCCCAAAGTGGAATTTCAGCCTTTGTGAGCAATGAGGTACAAAGCTGGGCACCTGCTCACAAAACAGGGAGCTGTAGAGCTTAGTTGTATTTCTGCCTTTGAAACTGTAAAGTGACTTTAGTGCTCATAGAAGACATTGCCAGATAATTTAAAGAATATGAGCAGTGGCAATCAAAGAAAGTAAACATGCTTTTAAAATAGGCTAAACCATGTAGAATTGAAAGGAGAGTGTGATTATTTCAGATGACTAGTTAAAAATGAAGTAGTGGGACTCATGAAAGAGGAATAGAAAAGGGATGTGTGGGTGTGTAGCAAGGGACAGATAGGGAGTAGTTGCCAGAGGGTTACCCGAATAGTAAAAAGGCATGAAATAGTCTCATAAAAAGAAACTTTGGCTGCAAAAATGAGAAGGAACTCTTTCTGTTGCAAAAGCCTTTCTGCTTCTGCCAAGTAGAGGTAAAAATACGATGGTGACACATGGGATTTATTGCTCAACTCTGTTGAAAATAGAGCTGGTTTTCAAGGTACAAGCCGGAAATAGAGCAGGAGTGGATTACAAAACCATGAGATCTCTTTCTCCTGGATTCTTCTGGGGACATTCCCCAAAGTTTCCTAACACTGCAATTATTTTTGAATGTTAATAACCTGGCAACTTTTGGTCTTATTAAGGCAATATTAGCATGTGTTTGTTCGTCATTGTATTATGATTCATGTGTTCCCAGGACTTCTTCAGACCATTATCTAGAACTATTCTTCCATCAGCATGGGGATGTATTAAACTTTGTAGAAGTTATTACTCTGGTTTTTCATGAGCAGTGTGGGAGGGAATGTGCCGCACAGCTGTCGTGCCCCAGATTAGTGATGGTGTCTACCTGCACAGAGGCTTCTCTTTCTTTGCAAATAATCTTAATGCATTGTTTATTAACACTGTTAACAAGCAGCACAGTGTCTGTAATTGTTTGGTATGGTTTTTTTTAAGTGTTTAGCCTAAATATGTGCAAAAATACAGTACAATGGTAGTTAATGGTGGGCAAAGCATCAGCCAGAAGTTCCTAAGTAACTTCTAATAGCCCATAATGTCTTGTGCTTGCACTGAAGCTCTACCCTCTGCTCCTCCTCCAGGCTGCTTGGGAAATCTGGCAGCAGTTCCTGAGCAGGAATTAACTTTGTTTTAAGTGAACTTTTCTGGGTTTGCCGCCTTATGGGTGTCAGTTTAAGGTGGTCAAAATGATTGTTGATTCACAAAGGTTGAATTCAAGGATTTCTAGACACGCAGTTTGAGAGAACATTGGTGAGACTGAAATTCAGCTTTCCAGAAGATGTTTCTTCCCACAGTGTGTGCTTTGCTCATGGAACCTATTACTGCTGCTAATGAGAGGTAAACACCCCAAACTTGGCAAGTTGCAAGGAAAAAACCCGACTTCTCTTCGAAGTGTGCATGCATATATTTAAAGCAAGGCTTTCAGGCACAAATGAAGTTTCTAGTGGAGGCAGGTTGTTTTGCAAGATTGCTTCTCCCTTCCTGTGGAACATCTGAACTTGGCCACTGCCTTAATATATGGGCAGTAGACAAACACCTCTCCAAACTAATTCTCAGAGCTACACTCTTAGTTTCTTATGACAGCAAAAGAGAGACTGATTTGTCAAAAGAAAGATGTTGAAGTTATCAGTCTTCAGAAGTAAATGTGATCCAAGAACAAGTTTCTATCAAGCCAACTTTGGTGCAGTCCTTGGACTAAATCTTGTGAATGACCATAAGACAGTAATGTTTTATCTCTTTGGGAAACTCGCAGCCAGTTGTCCTTGGAGTATATCCAAAGTCTCCAGCATTGGAAGGAAAATCAGCACTGTGAAGTGCTGAGCACTCTGGGTCCGATCCAGCAAAGGTGCCACTATGAGGACAACTAGAAGCCTGTGAGCTGCTACACCATGGGTGTGGATTTAGCTGTTTTGCAGCCTTGAAGGAACATGCACCTGGCTGTTCTGAGCTCTCATCTGTTGTCTTGCACCTTAGTTAGAGTGGCTCCTCCTGCCCTGGGTTCTCCTTCTCAAACACCTGGCACAACAGGCAGGACTACATGAGGAAAGCTGGTTAGAAATTGCTAGGTAAGATGCAAAGCAGGGAATTGGACCAGTCTGAAAAACAGCATCTGTATTTTTTTAAAGTGAGATCTACTCAATCAGTTTGTTCTGGTTAGGTTTTTTAAAATGGAGGGTACAATGACATGCTGGAAAATGATGCATTTTAACAGCACCAGGGAAATGAAAGGAAAAATACAGGAGGGAATTATTGATAAAGATGAAGAAAAAACATGGCCAACTAAGTATCAAATCTTAATTTTAAGGAGGATAGCATGCCTGAAATAGGAAAACCTATGTCTAAACTGATGGTTGGCTCAGAAGTGCAAATCCTAGAGCTTCCAACTTTCTGAGTTGCCTCTATTTCAAAATTCTTCAATACATTAGGTCAGATGTTTGGCAGGTTTCAAAGGAAGAAAGAGCAACTTCACGTTTCTGGAATACTATACTTGGTCACTGCAGGGGTGGAGTATGTTGCATGCTTCTCACTTCAGCCACGTGGAGATGACACGTGCCACACCATCCAGGTTAGCATCATCTGACTGCAAGAGTGGATGGTAGCTCTGCTGTAGTAGCAGATTTAAATCAGTACTAAGTGCTTTTAGAAATGCTATTCATAATAATAGTAAACAAGTTGGAGTTGCTACTTAGGCTATGAAATGCCCTTGGGCTTTAGCACAGGCAGTGCAGCAGCTGTGCTGGCCAGGGATACCCCTGTTTGCTTAGTCTTGCTGTGAGACACTATGATTTCTGTGAAAGCCATTTCACTTTAAATAGTGTTCTGGTGTTTGCTTATAGTTTCTTCTGAGACTGGAAGCCAGGGGAAGTGGTTATACAAAATACTGCTTCTTCAAATGGAATATGAATTTTTTCTTTGTGGACTGCATACTAAAACTTCTAAAGAAAATGATAGCATGGTTTTTTAGAAGAGATATATGAAATACATTTTTAAAGTAATACAATTTCTGATTACCTGAGGTTAAAGAAGGAAGCTTGCTGTGCTTTTTTTTTGTTTTTAATCCAGGGCAGACACTTCAGTCCTGCAAAGGGCCAAGCACTCTGGTCTCTCCCAGCAAAGCCACAATACGTGTCACAGAGCATCAGATCAGTCCTACACATTTCATGCTCAGTCACTTCTTTGGATCAGACTGAAGCACTCTGTGCTTATTCTGGCTGGCTACTTTTCCATCGAGAGAGAAATGCTTGGGGTGCTGTGGGGGCAGATAACTAAATGACTTTTTTCCTGGAAAGTAGAACAGAGCATCCCCCTTATCATCCCTTTTGATTTTTAATGGGCAGTATTTCCCTCTACTGTAAATTCCAGTGCTGTATCTAATCTGGCTTCAGAAATCCCAAGACAACATCCACTGCTTGGTATGGGGTGGGAATTAGGATATTGGATAGGAGGCAACTCCACTGGAGGCAGAGGAGTTGCCTGGGAGAGATGTGGACATTATGGGGCATGGACATCCACTCCGTTGGAAAATAGCATTCCCTCAATTCCAGTGCAGATCGAGGGACAAGCTCCTCTCCATACCTTGAGAGCCCTGTCTTAGCTTTCCAGAGCCTCATCAAGCAAGGCACAGCCCTTAGAAATGTCACCTGCTGCTGTGCAAACCCGTGGGTGACTCAGCAGTGCAATGCAAGGGCTTGCTCAGTAATGACAGATTGTTCTGTATTTCTAAGTACACTATTTTTTTTTCCTAATTATGTTCTCTTTGGTATTGATCCTGTCCTCTTTTAGTAGCTAGATTCATCACTTGCTTCTCAAGAAGCAGAAAAGAGGTGCTCTGCGGTCCACCAACCACGTCTGCTGGGCTTGTTTGCTGGCTGACAGTTGGTTTGGGACTCTTGACTGCATTTTTTAGGCCTGTGATTTTACAGTATGTCAGGATCTTATGTCTATCTTCCTTTTCTGCAAAACACTTGTGGACAGTTGACCAAACATAAGTTTTATGTTTTAAGAAAAAAAAGAAAAAAATTCAGTCATGAGATTCTGTTGCCAACTCTCCTGTCATTCTCCTGTCTTATTTACTGCTCAGGCTTGAAAAGCATAACAACTTTTGAAGGCTTTGCTTTTAAACTCTGCTCTTGTTTTTCCTTTGTGACTGCTTTGACAGACTTCTCTGATGTATATTTCAGCATAGGTTGATGTGAAGCTAATGAGAAGGCAGATGTTTATTTACAGAAATACGGGTTCCATTTTGTAAAATTATTTCCTGGTGAGAAAAACATTGCTTTCCTATTGCCTTACATGCTAGGATTATTTTTTATCTTTTTACAGCTGCATTTCTTTACAGTTTGGTCTTTAAACTGTATTTTGCTACAGATGTATAAAACAGCCAGTAAACCCTAACCCCACAACTTTAGAGATCATTGTAAGACATAAAAATATTCAACTGTTGTTTTAAGTCAAGAAATGGATTTATACATAATAAAGTAAGTTTAGAAATAACACTACTGATTTACAAATGAGACTAATAAGTACGAAATAAAAAAAATAAGTTCACAAATCCTCAGGCTACACTTTGAGATACCTGTTGACTGATTAACATGAAATAAAACTTTGAAGCTCTGTTGTTCTTAGTTTTCCCCAGCCTTGTCTTCCATATAAAACCTAACCCTTGTTGCATACATCCTGCTTACACTTATTTTTATCACTTCATCTTTTGTTACTACCCTTGACACAATAATTGTATAAATAGAAGCATAGCTACTCTGTAGCATGTGGTCACAAATTGATGCTGTATATAAAAGCCTACCTCATCCAAATTAAACACAGAGGTCTGCTTGTGTTTAAAAATGTGACTGATGGTCCGAGTACCCAGGTGCCAGAGATTAAGATGGCCTTTTTGGGAATAGGATCAAGTATTCCCTATAGGCTGGAGGTGGGGGATGCTCTTGCTGCAGTTTGTGTGGACTCAGGACCAGCTCTGGCACTGCCCCCCTGTTCACAAGGGTAGGCAAATACTTCAGGAATATAAAATTTTCCCAGCAAAAGGCCTAAACACTCAAGTGACTGGTAGTGAGATGTGCATGCCCCAGAATCACTACATGGCAGCCGCTGGGGCAAAATCTCCTGTTCATGATGTTATTCTGCCCACAACAGGACCCCTGGCTGGGGTGTTGCTCCTGTCTTGCACTAGGATGATTTAACAGGGCTTTTCCTAATTTGTGCTTGTAGGTCATATGACAGGATCTATTCCTCCCCACCCCACTCTAATGTGAATCAGCTGGTGGGAGAAGATAAGGAGAAGGTCTGCAGCTGGTGTGTGGGACAAGGTGGTGCTGTTGGTGAGGAACCATGGCAGTGTACCCAGAGTGAGTTGCCTGTGATAGCCCCTGCTAATCCTACTTCCTTCTCCTGCTAAGTCCATAAATCTGATAGACCCCAAAAGTATGCTTCTAACCTCTTTAAGTGATTCATTGATGTCTTCCTAGTGCCTTGAGGTTAACTGGAAGGAGAGACCTACTTGTTTGTTCTTATCTTCTGATGCTTTGTTGTATTGTCTCTAGAAATTTATCTGATGTTTTCTGGGTCAGTTTGCTTTGTCTTTTGCTTTTTTTGTAAGCAACCAGTGCAGTTGCTTCAGGGAGACCTCCCCTTTCCCAGCAGCAGGGATGGGCTGGAAATCTGGAGCCAACCCCCACTGGGGACTTTCTTGCATTTTGGGACAAGCCTGGCTGTCCTGCCCATGCCTACATCCCATGTGAGAGGGTGGGTGGGTCACTGCACATACTGTTGAGTACAGCTGGCTGAGTTAATTGTGCACCTTCAGGCTGTTCTTATATTTGAGAAAAATGATCTCCTGCTCTCCTTACTCCTTGCCAGGGAGATGTTTCCCAATTGTCCCTTTGCCAACTGAATGGGTTCAGTCCTATGGTGGAGAAATCTGCCCTTATCTTGCTGGACCCAGGCTCATGTGGAGAGTCAGCTGTGTGTTTGTGAACCAGGAAAAAAATCCCTTGAGTTTGTTTTCACTGAAGTTTCCTTCCTTTCATTTGGGTTTCCAAAGCTGAGCTCCTCTCTCCTCCCAGGGTATGGTTGTAAAGGTAGAGATTAGGATCATAAGGGACCTGACTACCTTGAAATCACTAGGGCTGTCTTGGTTGTGAGAATAAAATTAGACCCGTTATCTCCATATTCTACATTTCAGCAGCTGGGCAGTTTCCCATTAAATCTTGGAATCCCTGTTGATAAAAGAAAAGGGAAAAATGAATAGTCTCAGTAAGAAATGTACCCTATTAGAGAGCTTATTGGCACAGCAATTAGTGAAACCTGGCTGTGTTCCTGTTTGAGACTTTGAATGAAATATGTTGCTTCTGGTTGAATGAGAATTACACAGGCCTGTTGCCTTGTCTTCAGAAAGCTGATTTCTAAGACTTCATCTAGTAGTTTACTTGTAAAACAAATTTTGTCAGGATTAGTCTCTAGTCAATGATTTTTGAGGAAAGTCACTTCTTTTTGCTTTTTATTTAAGATGAAAAAATATTTCCCCCTTTACTAAGAAAAAAATTACCATTCTGAACTGTACTGTGTACTTCAGTTGGAGGGAAGGAGTTTCAAAATGAGTATTTTTAGCTGACCAGAACTGGAAATGTGACTCAGAAATGTGTGTAGATCAGGATCCAGCGTAAACCATCTGCAGAGCTGTATGGATGTTGGTGGCAGAGCAAACAGGAGCCCTGCAAGAGTCCGTGCTGCTGGAGGGCTGTGACTTGTCATATCGTCTTAGCAGCCAAATTCACACAGCCCAACCAAGAGAGGTAAATGAGACCAGGTTTCTTTCAGTTAATCTCTCTTTTTAGAGAAGCTCTGTGGTTGTCTGGTTGGTACAACGACATTCAAGAGCCCAGCTCTAGTTGTTGAGGATGTTACTAGTCTGATAGCAGCCTATAATTACTGTATGTCATGCAAGGTTGGTGATAGTTATGGCAGCAGTGGAACTTAGGGGCTGCTGAATTCATGAGCCACTCAAGTGTATCTTAGCAGTAAAATGATACTTGGTGTGACTAAAGCATGCAAACAGTTCAGAGAGGGCTTAATATAAAGCCTGTGAGTTGTCCCGCTGAAGTAAATGGAAATATTAGTGTACTTATACGAAAATATCTGTATGCTTGAAGGCTTAAATGTCAATCCAGTTTGAGAATTAATTTATATTCATGTTGTGGTTTGTTAGTTTATGTAATTATCCATGGTCTGGGGTATCTCTATCCACAAAAGCCAGTGCTTGTCGTGGTGGTTTTTGTTATGCAGTAAGTGCATGTACTTATCCAACAAGACCACTTGTTCTTTATGTAAGAGAAACTATGAGAAAGTCAGTTGATGTGGTACTAACACGATCTTTGGTTTATTCACTTGCCATGTTCTAACTTAATCCAGGTTTTGGAGCATAATCCTGTAAGGGTGGGTGATGCGGGTCACTGTAGAGTCTGCTGTGTGTTGCAGGAGATGCTGTATTCGGTCTGTTTCCATCAGCTTCTTCCATATTTCTAGCTCAGGAATGATGTTACTTTAGGCTGTTTTTCTTTGATTAATCCCTGATTTGTCTGGAAAGGTGAGTCACCTGTGATAAGCACATCAAAAGAATGACCTACCCAATTTGTTATTGAGAAATAATCGCAAATTCAATAAAGGCTTAATTCCGCATTTACAAATCCTGATGCTTTCAGCTTTATAATCACTGTTCCCTGTTGAACAAAAAAGTCTTTTCATTTCCTAGTACATGAATGCAAACAACTGTGTAGGGAGCTGCAGGCAGATGCCAGAGTTGACTTGTGCTGTGGTAGGACACACATATTCAGATACCACCTTGTCTTGTTGGCAAGGCTGGGATTTTCATGTTTCTGAGTTATTTTATGGAATACCACATCTAACAAGAGCATCACATCAGTCACTGTTGATGTCCTGAGAGATCTGGCCAGCCAGTGAGTGGAATAAGTCAGTATCCACCAGGTTTGAAGATTGTCCTGATCTGCATTTGGTGGTGTCCAGATGTATTTGAAAGGAATATTGTTTCTGGAATCATTTTAACCCTCAGGCAACTTGGGCAAATGTGCTGCTGTATGAAACCAAATGACTCCTTTCTTGTTGAAAGGTTTGTCCCCGAAGAAAGCTCGTCATAAAGTCAGGCACGTTGTCAGGCAAGAAGAGCTGTTTAGCACCTAACTCTTTCTGTCTCACATCTCTGCAAACACTGACACGGGAAAACAAATGGGAACTGCTGTGCTTTGTGTGTGCTTTTCTGTATAGCCAGAGTGTGGCTCTGGGCTGAGGTAATCTTTCTTAATGATTCGACAAAATACAAAGAGTAAAAAGAACAGCAAAGTCATTTCACAAGAAAAATTCCCTCAAGATTAGATCTATTGTATACCTCTGTAGTTTCAGCAAAAAGTAGACAGCAAATTAGCTTATTGGAGAGAAAAGATTTGATGCATGGGGTTTTTTTTTGTCTAAGTCTGAAGTGGGCTAATGGCGGTTCCGAGGTGGGGAAAAAAAAGGCCAAATCAGTGACCAAAGCGCTCTGGATCTGCAGTGCCAGTTCTTCAATAAGTCTATCCTACAGACTTACCAGAAGGCAAGGTTCAGACACTCAAATCTATGCAGTAAAAGGGGAGGAAATGCCTCAGTGCAAGGTGTGTTCTCCCCTGTTGTGTTACTCAACGTAGTTATGTTTGGTTTTGGTTTTGTTTTTTTTTGGAGAAGGGAGTTAAGGAGATGGAACTGACAGCGAAAGGATTGATGTTTCTTGTATGTACGTACTAACCTGCACTGATGTGTGGAAGCACAATGAATTAGCATATTTTCCCTCCAGCAGTATTCCTAGAGCCAGGACAGTCCAGCACTTAAAGGATTTGTGGAATGACGATTTCTTACAAAGACAGAGTGTGGCAACTTTTATACCTACCATGTCAGAGACTTTCTTTTCACTTGGCACATGCCAGCTCAATTAGACCCAAAGTGATCCTAGGATAATGATACCAGCAGAAGCAAAACAAGAAAATTGAGGGAAATGCTTTTAACTGCAGTGATCTAAAGTGTCAAAGATAAATTATACATAGATTGGCATTGCTTCCTAAAGTCGACTTCTGAGTCTGTTGGAGCTTTTACTGCTGAGAAATCTTGTGTGCCCTGCGGAAGAGCTGGAGTTGGGTCATTTGTGCTGTGGAGAACTGAAGTGATGGGGAGTTCCTCTCCTCTGTGCAGCACCATAAGAGGCTGGGCCGCTCCTCTGCTGACAGCAGATCCCTTCAGCAACCTCTTTTTTCACATTGCTGTGCTAGTTCAGTTTTAGTAATCTGTTTGCAAGAGTTAATGGAGTCTGGTCCTGCAGCAGAAGACTCATGCTGCAGAGGGGATGGTTCCCTTTATTAGGCTGAAGTCTCTATGCTGAAGAAGTAAAACAACTTGAAAGGGAAGACAGTGTTTTCCTCTAAAACTGCTTTCTGGATGGTATAACCTGGTCCTTTGTGACTTTCCCAGGCTTGTTGATGGCAGGAACTGATGTTGGGAGTGGGAATAAGTGAACCTAAATCAGACAGTGTTATGGCACTTGTGGGGCCAAGGTGGTGATGAGGAGATGTGCTGGCACTGGGGACCAGGAAGGAAGGGAGGAAGTGAGAGGGGTGAATGTGATAGAAGATCCTTGGAAACAACCTGCAAGGAAAAGGTGGAAGGGAAATACCAGAGAGATCAGGAAAAATGAGGAGGGAGCGAGTGTGTCCAGGATGGTCTGTGCTTCCTTTTATGTGACTATGAGGCCATAGTCAGTTACTAGTTCTAGTAACTAGTTACTAGTTACTAGAACTTACTAGTTCTGTCCTGGGTACAGGTGTCTCCCTTTGTCACCTGGACCTGCTTTCCACAGCCTCATCCCATTCATGGCACCCAGGGGACGAGCCCTTCTTCCTGTGCTCTGTTTCCTCAGGTTAGCAGCCCCAGTAACTGGTCAGAGGCCAAAGTAATTTTGACAGAGTCTTTTCCATTCAACTTGTTCCAACAACATTTGATGGGTTGCACAAAGGCCCTGCTGCCTGCAGCCTCATCCATATTCATAACTGTGATAGCTTCACACTCCCCAAAATTGAATTGCCTCCTTTTGCAACCTTTGATAGATACAGCATATGGCTCTGTTTGATTCTAACAAGGCAGATAAGACACATCCTACATGCTGGTGGCAGTATTATATTGATTTTGAATAATTCTAGTTTCTGTCTTTTGACCAGCTTCCACTTTCTATTGTGATAATTAAGTATATTTTTGCATTCTGTGGCATGAAGCCCTGGTTTTCTGTGCACGATACACTGAGTTCCCACATCACACAGGAAACTATTGGGAAATCCATAATTGCAGGGCTTTGGCAACCTTTAAATATTTCCATGATTACTGGTGGGGGGAAGGAATTTCCCACTGGTTGATGCAGTAATTATTTCAGTGACAAGGAATAACATGATTTTTGAAGCTGTTTGTTAGTGCATTATTTGTAGTACCAACTTAATTTTGTAGTTCTTAGAGTACAATTTTCCTAGTAACTATTTATTGTTTTTCAAAGCTGATTAATGGAGGCATTAAAACTTTGACTATTAACACCAGTGGAATGATGTGGAAGACTTTGCTGCTGGTACTTTTCTGTTACTTTGAAATGAATAAGGAAAACCATACTCTCATGGTTGATTTCACTGTGTTTTGCATCTAAATTTCATGCCTCTGTCAAAAACTGTGGTTTTGCCGATATTAAAATCCCCAGAAAATAAAATTCAGAGTTATAAAAAACAACTAAATTTGTCCCTTAGGTGTATTCAAGTGGAAATGAGGGTGCTGTGACTATAAATGGCCCAGCTGTGATCACCTAGAGCCCGGCTGATTTTAGGGTATCTCCATAAAGGGCTCCTCACAGTCAACATGGGCCAAAAAGTGCCTGTGGACAGGCTGGAAGGACTGAGGGAGTGAGTGAATATCAGGGTGTCTATGTGTGCGTAGGAGGATGCTGAGACTTCCCTTCTAGAGCTTCTCCATGAACAAAAGAGGGACACATTGACTGAATAAGTAGCTTATAAAGTATTGCTCAGTTTTCCAGCAGTGAGGACGTAACAATAACTCTGGAGAGAGCCCCAGCCTGTGACACTTGCTTTGAGGCAGCTTGTGCAAGTGATGTGAAATGATGCCAGGTATTGGAAGCTACTTTCCTTTTGTGCCTGTTTCTGACTCCTTTTATCTTCTTCAAAGAGTGCTTATACAGCTCAGAGGGTGGGTGTCTCTGCACCAGATGATGTCTTGGTGCATTTGCAACTTTGGCCTGACAATTACTAGAGTTAAAGATTCAGAGCTTGGTACTTTTGCAATTTTTTTGGCCCACTAAATCTTCAAATTTGTTTTCTACATGAGTCTCAGCATGTTTGTTTTCTCGAGGGAATTTAAGGCAACTATTAATGTCAAGCTGGATTTGAACTGAAAGCATCACACAGGAGCTCTTTCATGGGCTAATACTCCAGTGTCGGGTTGTGGTGGGCTGTGGTGTGTGGTTGTTGTTGGTTGGGGGTTTATTTGTTTGATTGTTTGTTTGGTGTTTGGTTGATTTGAGTTTTTTGTTTGTTTGGTTTGGTTTTGTAGTATTTTTTAGTGTGGGTTGTGTTTTGGTTTGGTGTTTTGTACCTACCCCATCCTACTGGCAACCCACAGCCCCGAATTAGGAAAACTAAATATTTTCTGGTTGAAAAAGCTCAAATACAGCTACCTTCAGCATGTCTCTGTGCTAATGCCATGGGCACATGAATAGAAGCAAGACTCAGAGACATAAACCAGGAGCAATTCACACTCTGGCAGCTGCAAACAAAGAAGCAGATGATGTGTTGAAAGGCGGACACAAGAAAGTGTGTCAAATTTAGCCAGGATTCAACCCAGGGGACAGAGTTAAATCATTCTGGGGGGCTGCATGCACAGATTGATTTATTTTTTAATTGGGATAGCTTGTGTTGCCAGACGTTAACTCATTCACAGGTCCACGGCCCACTAAGGAGGACATTGTTTTGAACTGAGAGGCCAAATACTCCATTGCCTATGTAAACAAGCCCATCTTCTTGCTAGGAGCTGTGCTGATGGCTAACGGCATATTAACTTCAGTATAGGAGTAAAACAGTGTCTACTGTGGACATGGCAATCTTCTCCTTGGTTCTGACACCTTTAAAATGGTTCTCAGGTAAAGTGGGAAGGTGGCAATCCTGTATTTTAATGGTTTTGGATACATGCAAGGTGTTTTCCCATTGCATGCTGGCTGGCCCCCATGCTGGCGGTGGCTGCTGGCTTCATCTCATCTTGATGCGATTTGGGATGATGCAGAGCAGTGGTATACAAGATTAATGAAAATGTTCTGTAGTTCCTTCGAGTTTTTCTGGTGAGGTAATGTAATGCAGATTGATTTGCACCATTCTTCTCGCTTATCCCTGTGTCCCGGAGGCTTTGACTGGATGGCTTGTCCGCTTTATTTATTTATTTTAAATGGGAGAGGAAGGATGTTAAATATCCCAATTGGTAGCTGTTATTTGAGAGCTCAGTTATCTCACAGGCCAAAAGTATTCCCTTCCCTGATGTGGTTTTATTTTTTTAAAATATGGTTTCTTTGTGTTCTGCTGTGTGTAAGCATAGATACGTGCATAATCACATAACTGTTCCATAGAAAAGTAACTGAGAATTTTGAGAGAAACCACCCCATTTTTTATGTTTAAGTTAGAAGAAAATCTCATGGGAGTGGTGGGTCTGTGGCAACGATCACTCTAAGAAGTGGAGCCCAGTCCCCTGTGGAGACCATCTGAGTTCAGTGCTGCCAGACAGCTACGCCCTCCGCAGCTCTGGTGTTTAGGATGGAGGAGGGATTTCTTCCCTGTGCACAAAGGATTCTGCGGACTAGCTCTGGACTGTAACATCCTTCTGCTCTGTTATTACAAATTCCCTGAAAGCCCTATTCTTCTGCTTCTGTAGCATCTGCTGCTCTTGTGTCCCCCCTGCCCACCCACTGCTTGTGAAGTTGGGGGCCGTTTTGTCACCTTGGGTGTTTGTTCCCATACCTTGTCTAGCAGGACTGACCTGAAGCCTGGCTGATGTCCCTTTATAGCACCCTGTCAGCCAGGCTTTGCCCCAGGGAACTGAAGAATCATGCAGACAGATGCAGAGACAAGAAACAGGTATAAAAGCTCTTGAACAGACAATTCTCCACTTACCATCAAATCCCTTGTAGAGTCCAGATCTAATTACTCTCAGCTTTGTACCTTCAAAGCTGATATTTACATCCATGCTTTGGGAGTGTCTAGGTGTTAGCTCAAGGCTCAGATTCACTTCTATTGCAAATAAATTTGATCATAATATGGAATGTGTCATTTTTTTGACTTTTCTCTTCCCTTTTCTCTGCATTCCTCATTCTAGCTATTGCTCAAGTTTTCATCGACAGAGAAGTCCTTGCTCTCCTGTAGGTCAATAGGAAATTAAAATTGTACAAGTTTGTTTCTTCAGAGTGGCCTGTTCAGCTCTTTTTTATAACTGCTGACATAGGGGCAGTGCCTGGTGCTCCCAGAACGCTCACCTCTGCAGCCCTTAGCCACATCGCTTTCCTGGCTATTTCAAGGTGCATTTCTCCACTACAGAATCACCAGCAACTGATAGGAAAGTGATCTCTTGCAGACAATCCTGAGGGAGAGCCTCTCCCTGCCACCCCACAGCCTTCAACAGCAAGAGATAAAGCCCCTCTTCACCCCTGAGGGTGCAAGGTTGGTGAGCAGCAGCCCCCAGCCCTTGCCACAGGACACCTTTATTAGCCAAGATCTCATTATTAGCCCTGCTCCCAGCTGAGCAAATTGCCCAGGGCCCACGAGTTACAGGCATTGGCTGCCTGCAATCAGGTATCCCCTTGATTTTTGTGTTTTACTCATTCTTTCTAGCTCACACTGCTGATTTTTAACCCTTTGGCAGCAGCCATGGCTGTCTGCAAATGCAGCACTGGGTTGTAACAGGCAGCCACACTTGGTTGCTTTCCTGGATGCAATCCATGCTTCCTGTGCTTATCTCAGCATCTCCATCAGCATCTCTGTTGCTTTCTGCTTTCTGGAAACCACTATTAAAGAAAATTATTGGAAAAACTTCCTTTTTAATTTCCTGATTGTTTCACTGAGATGACTTTTCCACTGGTGCATATCACTGTGGCATATGTGGCTAAGAGCTCTCACATGTGGCTGTTTCCTTCTATTATCTTTTTTTTTTCTTTAAATAAATTTAACACCAGATACAGGTGACTTTTGTCACAGCAGTGACCACGTCTGCCTTGTCAACAGAAAACAGCCTGTGGAAATAGGCCTGATCTCACCCTCCTGGATGCTGCTCTGCCAGTGCTTCCTTGTGAACACAAGTTCAGTTGTTTTTCCTTTCCAGTCAAAAAATCTTCCTCACTCTTGAGTCTATGTTCAGTATTTATTTAAAACACTCCTTTTAGCAGCGATATGGAAGCCACAGTGTGAGACAACTCATTATAGCATGATAGAGGGGTATGGACATATGTATGCACCAGACGTATGAAAAAAATGTAGAGAAAAAGGAGGCAAGAAATAGTACAACAAAGACAAGTGGGAGAACAAGTGACTGTCAGAGCTTCTGTGGAAAAGATGTGGTAGTGCTCCTGCACCGCCTTTTAAGGACAAGGAATCCCCAGACACACTGAGCAATGTGTGGGCAATCAAGCAGCCTGGTGGAGGAGCCAAGAAAGGGACCTGGGAGACCTTGGAGTAATTCAGAAAGCTGCAAGGAAGAGGTCAGTTTTTTTCTTACTCCCATTAATTTTAGCTTCAGTAGAGTGTGTGTTTGCATTTCTAGTGGGGAAATTGCTTTTTCAACAATCAAATTACAAGTCAACTTTCCCTGCTTTAATTCCCCTGGGGAAGGAAGAGAAGAGCTTTGGATTATAGCTGGAAGCAGAGGAGACTTTTTCAAAGGTATTTGGGGTCACTAGTTTTCACTGCCTTTGAAATGGTCCTCCTTAGGCCTGGAAGTAGTTTTAAGGGCAGCTTACCTGAACAAAAATAAATCAGTACTAGAGCAAGTTTAGTGTTGGGAAGGTATTTTATTGCAAGCATTTTCCTTCAACCGTGTTGCTGCTGTATGGGTTCATGCCCTCATGGAAGACAATTGATCGGTACAGAAAAGGGATTTTCCTTAGATGCTGTTTTGCAATGGTGGTGAAAAATCCTTCAATTTTTGACTTGAAGGGTAAGAACAAGACACGCTGTGCTGAGCTCACTTCCCACAGCTAGAATTGCATCTGCATACATGATTATAGCATGTAATGACAAGAGAAAATACCACATTAAACTAATCTGATGAATCTTAAAGTAACCTACATTTTCTATGAGTTAAGCCTCAGGCTAGCTGTCTCTGAATTGGGATGGGAAAAAGTTTTACAATTATGAGAATTTCTTGCTTAGTATCTTCAAACAAAGCCTCATTACAACTAAACTACTTGTTTAAATCAACATATTTTCTGAGTCAGTCTAAAAAAAAAATATATATATATATATATATATATAATTAAAGGCACAAGAAATTGCAAATCACTACCTGAATTTCTTTAAAGGATGAAAAGGTCTGTAAACCTCCACTTTTTTCCCTTCTCTCTTTTCCCCAAGATCCAAAGCACACCCTTCCATTTTTACTTTGTTGGCACGTCCCTGCAGGCGAGTCTTTGAGCTGCTACTCCAGGGGTAGCAGCCCAACTTCTCCCCAGCTTTGAGCTGCTGCAGGTGCCTGGGTGATGGCTGGGTGGGGAGCAAAGGCTCATGCAGCCCAGCTTTCAGGGTGCTGCACAGATCATGTGTATCTCAGAGAGATCTGCAGGGCAAATACCATGTGATCTGCACCATGAAATCTGCCTGTGAAGTGCAGATCTCTGCCAGAGCAGGGAAATGCAGAGACCAGCCTGGTCTGGACTCACACCCTCTGACCTGTCTCTGGCACAGCCAGTACCAATGCTTGGGAAAGAGCATCCAAGCAGGGTGTTTTTAGTGGGGTCCGTCCTCAGCCTCTAGCCACCAGCTTTTTTGGCTCATGTATTCCTGGAGTGGCCTTTGCCAACAGAGCAGCATGTGGTGCTGCAGTAGAAATGCACTCCATGATTTTCCGCAACCTCTATATGAGCTTATTTATATTTTTTGGTGGTTACAATATCTTGTATCAAAAAGTTCCATGGTTTAATTACAGGCTTTGTCGAATGTCATTTCTTTCTGTTTGCTCAAAACTTGCTGCCAGGATGGGCATCTCTCGAGGCAGCAGATGTTTCAGGGGGTGTTTTAATCCCCAAAATGCTTTTAATGGTCTCTTTGCATTTGCATTGGTGATGGGAGTTTCACAGAACTGATAAGATCCAGCCAAGGTTTTTCCCAGCAAGGACTGTGAATGCTGCTGGAGCAGCAGCCGCTGTCTGTGCACAGAAAGCAGGTTCCTGGACATGGCATGATGACTTTTCTCATGCAATTGCATGGGGTCAGTGGCACTGGTGGGAGCTGTTGCCATGGCAACGTGATAAGTAGCACATCTCCAAGGAGGAGGTCCCCTCTGCAGCATCCCAAGGTTTCCCCTTGCTTCCTGCTAACATAAGGGTTGCTCTTGAATGCAACCACAATAGCTGTTACTATTGCAATGAAAATAAAGCAAATTTACCCCAAATGGGAGGCATCTGTGGGAGTTGAGTGTGGATTGTATGTGGAACAAAGCACAGCCAGCAAGGGGGTGAGGAGCTACCCCTGATTTCGGAAAGTGAGAGCCGAACCTTGCACGGAGGTGACAGGACTGAGGCATTTGGCTGCCACGTGTGGCACAGCCGTGGCTGTCACAGAGCCCTCCTCTCCCTGATGAAGGCATCAGAAATCGGACCAGCCTGTGGTGGGGCTCAGTCACTTGCTGGATGCAGTGTTTTTGAGGATGGTGGCTAGTTTATGAAAAATGGTGTTAAAAACATTTTTTTTTCTACTTTCTCTAGACCTAAAAGCACCCTTCAGGTTTGAATCTTTAAGCAACACCTTGAGGAGAGGGTTTTCTGTAGATACCAATATGTTTTCTGGATTTTTATCTTATTCTATGTACTACCAAGGTTCAGAAATCTGTACTGCAGGCAGGGAGAGCTGAGACAGAGCTGTGGTTGCCTGGCTGAATGACCAACTCCTGGTGCTGTGGGTGTCTTGCCATGCCTGGCTCATGCACGACACTTTAAAATTTGTGCCAGGCCAGCTTGAACATGCTGGTGTGCATGGGACAGGAACATAAATAAAGGCTGAAGTCAATGATTCAACGGTGTTATAGAAGGAAAAAAAATGCATTTGCTGAGAGCTGAACTGTGACAGTTACATTGAGGTAAGTACTTTAAAGCAGAGTCACAGTATTATTCTATGTTACTAAATGACCACTTTGTTGTTATAAACTGGACTTTGCCAGTAACATCAGCACACGTTGTGCAGTTCTGGATACTGGCTTAATCTCAAAGGAAACTAATCCATTTCGAGATGCAAAGTGTTGCTTTCATCGCGTGCTCCAAAGCATCACTTTTCCTTTTCTCAGTGTCAGAATCTGAGCCTGCCACTGTGTAATTTAAGTGACTAAGATGGCTTTATATTGTCATTGTTGTCAGCAGTTCCAGTTTTCATCAAACAGCTACTTTTTGGTGTGGAAAATTTAGCATGTACATTGGCATGCTGGCTACAAACTTCCATCTTAAAATATAGCTTAATGAAGCAAAAGCTCATTCTGGCCCTCCCCAAGGTTGCCTCTGTACCACTCCCAATACTGGGAAAGTAAAGGACATGCACTGCTAAAGCCAGCCAGTAACTGGGAGGGAAACACCAAGAATCAGTTTTGCAGGATCCTAGAGAGATCACTCAGGGACTGGGACAGTGTTTTTTTGCCTGACCTCCATTTCCAGTCTACCTTGGAGGCAGTCACTTCCTGATGATTCTTTATAGAGGGAGGAATTGCATCCTGTGCACATGGAGAGGAATTTTGGATGGTGATGAAATCAGAGATCTGCCCATGCTTTGCTCCCTTCTCATGCAATTGTGGGATTTCTGGTCTGCAAATGGCAACTGCAGTGGAGACTGAACACCATGTGCCTGAGAGGAAGAGGTTTTCTCGTCTTGTTTATTACTTTACTACCAAAGAAGGTGGCATAAAACCAGCTGTTAGTGACATTTCCCTGCCAGCTATGTTCTTGGCAGAGGTAGCTTATGGCATTATCTCAGCATCCTTCAGAAAAATGTCACAGATGTAGGATTGCTTCTGCTTCGAAACAGAAACCCTTCTGAGCTGGAGATTTGGGTCCTTGTCAGGAACAGCAGGCGCCATCCAATAGGAGGTTGGTGCCTGCAACCCAGAGACACAGAGCTGCTCTGGGGAGTGGATGTTTGTGGATATGAGTGGGGCCAGAGGTCTCACCAGTCCAGACCTCCAGGGTGTTTGGAGCAAGGAAGCCCTGATCCCCCTCAAGGTGTTCACAGAAAGTGATCCTGCAGTGATTCTCTTGTGCAGATTCCTCATTGGAGAGAAACTGCAGCATGAGCTGGGTCCTGGTGAGAACTGGTCTTTAAATCATCTGGTGCAAAAATGAACAAAATGAGAATGTTAATTAATTAGACTTTAAAAACTCCCAGAAAGCACTTAAAATGTTTCCCAGCACTTTGGGTGAGACCTATCAGCCTCTTCTGAAGCTCATAGCCCTCTTGGGACAGCAACATGGTTCCAAGAAGGGTTGTTCTCTGCAGAGCTGAGGCTGCCCATGCTTCCCAGCTCCACGCAGGGCACATCAGTGCTCTCCTGCCTGGTGGGATGTGAGATAAGCAGGCTCTCTGTCTAGGAGACACCCTCTAAGAGATGGAAGTCATGCATCCTAAGAGCTTCACTAAAGTAGGTTTTCAGAGGTGCAAAGTGATGGCAAAATGTGTGAGACAAAAATACTCCAACACTGGCATGGTCAGGCCAAGTAGCCTGCTCCATCCCTGGGTTTTGGTGGATGCGTATCTCCTGTGAGGAAGGATGTTTCTCTTCTCAGTTGCTTCCCTCCTTCCTTGCTCACTAGGCAAACCCAGGGGCAAGCTCACATGGAAGGGTGTCACAGCAGTGCCTGCAAAACCACAAATTCAGCAACCTTTTTCTCTCTGCAAACCCTGTTACTTTTTCTAGGAAAGCACCTCAAGACTGTGATTAGCGGAGTATTTCTAGGTGGGTGCATGTGAGAGGAAAGTTTGACCCAAAATTCTTAAGTCAGACTGAAATGGGAATCCTGAAGGAGAAGGACAAATGGAGATAACGCTTTAACTTTGCTTTGGATTTTTTTTTTCCTAGAGGAAAGAATATTTTTCACTTTCTTAACTGAATTTGTTGCACAAAATTGAGTCTTGTTTAGAACAGGGCATTCAGCAAATGTGTGTGATTATGTTGAGCTCAAAGGAAGTGACTCACTGGCATAAGATATTTCCAGGAAACAAATGAAGGATAGGGTAATGATATGTTGTTTCTTATACCATGGAATGGAAGAGTAACCTTTTTGCCTGAGGGTACCTTTAGAAAACCAGATAAAACCTGAAGTCAGTAACATTTCCTTTGGCTTTCTGTGCTTTACTTTCTGAGAAAAAAGGGTGGGCTCTGAGAATCAAATTACTTGCAGCCACAGGGATTTGAAGTCCATGTTAAGTTAGCCAAATTTACAACCTACAACAAATCCTGTAGATAGAGGAGACATAATTTTTAAAGCTTTGTATTTCTGTTTAGAACAATTATAGAACCTTGTATATATAGAAGATGATGTGATTGTTTTTCATATGGAAACACCATTTAATTAAGATTTAAACAGATGGTTAACAGGAATGGTATTGTAGGCTTCATCAAAGTAAACTCTGAAGGGCACAATAATATTTCCACTTCAAAGTGGTTTGTTTTGATTTCTTCCAATAAATAAATTAATTTCACAAGTCTGGGGAAAACATTTTCACTGTACAGTTAGTGCATTACTCTTTGCGCAGCAAAGTGTTCACAAAACAGGGACTTAATTTGTAACCTCAATGCACATACAGATCTACCTATTGAGCGAATTACTAAATATTTGAAATTTAGTGATAACCACTAAATGTAGAAAAAAAAAAAAATCTGGTTTCCATAACTGGGAAAAATACATACATGAGTTTGGTGAGAAGGCAGTGACCAGCCCCTCTGCTTCGCAAACGCCTTCCGTGTGCCCCTCTGCTGTCAGTGTGCCAAAGCCATCTGAGAGAGAAGTTGTTCAGCAACGCAAAGAGGACATTCATGAGATAAGGAAAATGAGAGAAGCAGTATTCTTATCTTCCTTCACTCAGGGAAACCAAGAAAACATGGTGATTTAACCCGAGAGCAGGACTGCAAACGTGTAAACAAAAGTTGACCCGGGGAGCAGCTCTCACCCACACCGCACGTGCCGTACTCTGTAACCCCTCTCTGCACTTACCTGCTTGTTGAAAACATGTAGCAGGAGGAAAGTGAGTGCAGCATGTTTTTGTAGATAGGGCTTATTTATTTTTCTTCTCCATCACACCTCAGCTGAAAAGGCTTCATCACAAAAGCCCCATCAAACTTTTCACATTCAAAAAGGAAAAAGTGCTGTATCTAAATCAACTTGAAATGAAATTTCTGGAACTTCTTAGGGCAAAGTATTTTGATAAGAAAAATTCGTCTATCAAAATGGAGAGGCCATGCTCGCCCCACAGCTCACCTCCAGAAGAACATGAGCAGCCCTGCTGAGATAAGTGCCCTATTTCTGGCCATGGCTCAGCAGCAAGTCTGTTCTGCAGCCCCAAATGATGATTCTGAGGAAGCAAAGGTCAAAGCAGGTCAAACAGCTGTTTAGGAGCTGTCACTCTCTCCAGTCAATGTGCCTTCTACCACCACACTCTTCATGCTCACATGCAGGTCAAGAACAAACCTGAGTTCAAAAGTTGCTCTGCTCCAGCAAGGATGCATTGGGTAAATGGGCTGTGATTAATCACATCCAACTTTAGCTAAAATCTAGTTTCCTTGGTAGTCTGCAGAAAGAAATCAGCTCTTCTGGAGGGTCATTCAGCCCACACATTTATTCCCATTGAATTCCAGCAGAGCCTGAACAATTTAGCTGATCCTAAATCCCTGGTGCTTCACCTTGGCCATGTAGTTTAATGCTAGACATGCTGATGAGACTGGTCCTTGCTCCTGCTGACTGGTCTTTGTGGAGAGGTAATCTAGGATCCTGGACACTGTGTTAGGATACCAGTGATAACATAAATGTGCCTGCACAAAGCTCATGCAGGGTCCTGGGCTGTTTTGTGGGCATCCCAGCAGTGATTCCCTGCCTGTTCTGAAATTTCTACTTGCTCCAACTACACCACTCTTCCTGTGTTTCTAGCATGAATATTTAGGAATTTGGAATATTTAGGAAAAAAAGCACTGATCTCTGGTGGGAGAAAGGGTAGATGGGTAGTGTGTTAATAGGCATAATAAGCTGTGTGCCCGCAGCATAGGCTCCAGCCTAGACTGAGACTGGCAAACCCCCAGAGGTGGAGCTGCTCGTCCTGAAGACATCATGGTATAAAGATACCCCATGGGTAGATGAGGACCCTGTGAGTGAACAGCAAAGCTGGAAATGTGAGTCAGGTCTCCAGCTTTTCAAGGAAATACTCTATGAAGTACAACAACACAGGCAAACATCACTTGAGACATCCCATCTATAATTAGCACATTGCAAAAGACTGGAAGATTTTCCCTGTGCAAGACATAATGTCATTAAACTTAAACCTGGCAAACATCAGACTTACTGGAAACAAAATCAGCCTTGTCTGGGAGTACAAGCTCCTGCCTTTAAGTGCTAATTTCCCAAAACATACAGGTGACAGGCTTGGAAAGTGTAATTAGAAAACTCTGCCAGACTTAAAAGGAAATTTTGTCACCCACATGGCTAAAGTGAATAAGCTGCTCCTATTGCCCCATGGCTTGACATATTTAATAGTGTCATTGCTCAAAGTGGTAACCAGACCATGTTGAATTTAAGATGGGACCAAAGAAGTCTGAAGGAAAATTAACAGTATCTAATCACACTTCAGTCACTCTTGCTTAATTCTTCTTGGGGTATCTGGCAATGCTCTTTGTGTTCTTTTTTGTTTGTTTGTTCCAATAATGTTGTTACCTCTACCCCTCCCCAGCTGTCTCCCTCACCCTCTCCTTGCATGTTCTTCCTCCGACTGATTTCCAGTTTTGATTCCTTGTAGAAGAGGTGACTCACAGGACTACTGTTGTATCAGCATCTCCAAGGTGTTTAACAGCAGGAGCAACCTGAATGTGGCATGAAAGTTAATAGCTGATGAAAGCGTAATTTAACATAATATTAAGGGAACAGATTCTCAGCTGATACAAATTGAGGAGAAAATGAAATTGCACCAGCTAAAGAGAGACACAGTGCAGGTCTCTAGGAAAAAGTAGCTTATCTAGTTAAAATTTCACACTCTAACTTATCTGGAGACAGGGAATTAAACAACAAGACTAAGCATCTTCCAGAAATAGATGCAGCAGTGGGAGTTGGAACAGGATTTTAAACACAATTACTATCCTGCCGGGGGTGTCAGATTCATCAATAAAAGCAAAGCTTTTCTATTGTATTGGAACATAGAAACCAGAGCAGACCCCACATTTTGCACTAATTGGTTGAACTAGACATTTTGCAGAAATACTGGAATTGTGAAAAGCGTCCAGATGGAGGGGTGAAACCTGTAGGGCAAGTCTGAGTAAGGACTGTGTAGTTTGGTCCCTTGTATTTCCTTAGGGGGCACCAGGAAAATGATCAGTTATGGTGTGGTGCCTCATCCTTCTTCTGACGGGAGCAGATGGCCAGGGTTGCTCAATCCCAGATTAATCAAAACTCCATTTAGAACAGGCTATGCCTTTGAGAAACAGTCCAGAGATGGGATTGGGCTAACAGAGGAGAGAGCAGTATTGCATGTGCTGTGAACATCCACATGGGATTCATGGAAAAATCAAAGAAAAAAGTTCCATGAATGGGGGATACAGAATGAAGGGGAAGGACAACTTCCAGACATAACAGTCAGGACTTGGGGCAGGAGCCAGACTGACCCTCTAGGCTTTTTCCAGGACAAGAATGTTTCCTAGAGCTTTTGCAGACAGTAGTAATGTCGTAGAGCAATGGTGTAATACTGAGGACCTGGAGGTAGAGATGTCATATTTTGTTACACTGCAATAACACAACTGCACTTCAGGGAGTACCAAGCCCACAGGACACTGGGCATTACAGAGGTGCATATTTTCCCTTCACCTTTCTGTCCCCTGGGGAAAATTGAATCCCAGACAGGCTGAGGAGCAATGGGTGGTTGGTGAGCATCTGTGTCCTGATGTCAATGACATTGCTGATGTTACTGCTTAAACAAGTGCTGTCTCTTTTGGCAGCGATACATGTGCCCCATCAAAGTGGGGGAGGATTTTGGTGAAGATGCCTAATGCTTTGTCATCCAGAGCATGTGTGAGGCTGTTGCTACTGCAGATATAATAGCAGCGGTGTAGGAGTAAAGTATATTTGGGAATCCCTGGTTTAATGCGGTATTTGGGACACTGCAGAACTGGCTGCATTATTTGGTCTGTACTGGTTCTGCCCTTTGGAAAAGGTGTTACTTTCTCACAGAAAATGAAGGATTTTGGTATTGAAGAGAATCACGCTTCCTTTGAGCACCAATCAGAATCTGATTTGGTCCCTACTTTCTATAAAAAACTGTTATATGCTTGTCTTATATCATTGCCTTGAGGGAGAAATCCTTTTTTTCCCTATCTTATTAATTCTGCAGTGGCTGTTAAGGGCTGTGGAAAGGGAAGAGATAAACCTATGTTAAGGCAGAGTTTTATGCATCTGGGCTTCATGATACTGTGTGTGAGCAGGTTAGCTCCTGGGGAATGTGCTGCCAACCAGCGGGAGCCCCAGCAAACAGACCTCTCTGCATAGGCACGAACAAGTGTTACCAGAAAACTTGAAGGAGACTTTTACAGCACATATAGATGCCTTAGTGGTTTTAAATAAGTCAGCCACATAAGCTTAGTTAATAAACTCCACTAGAGATATGCATGGCTCATTGGTAGCTTACTAGAAAGTTCAGCTCTTGATTTTAAAGCAAGCTATTTAATTCTGCATGATGCTACCAGGATCATAGGGTGAGACTGGTTCACTGCTGCATGTAGTGGGTCTGGCAGCTTGCTTAGTGTGCCACTCTGCATGTGTGGCAGCTTCCCAAGGAATATTGGGACTTCTAGTGTCATCTTGACTTTTGAACAGGATAAATAGCTGAAATCAGGGACAACACATTCTTCTACCCACCTTGGAAACCCAAGAATTAGATGCAGTACAGGCTATGCTTGTCAACTAATTCAAGATACAAGAGCCTCTTGGGAGTGTTGACTCACAGTATTTGGTATCGCATTGTATTTGAGTTTCAGCTCAGTCAAATATCCTGCTTGAAGGGGAATGTATTCTTTCCCCTCTGTCACTCTTGTCTCCATTCAAAGATCAGAAAAATACAGTGAATTCATATGGCCCCATCCCTTGCTAACTTCATATGCAAACAGGGGATGAGAACATACAGCTCTTCCCACAAATAACATTGTTCCAGTTTCTCTGTGTCCTCCTATCAGGCTGAGGTAGCTTTAGCCATGGTCTAGAAATTCAGAGATATCTGGATTGGACCCTTCCATGAACAGCAGTCTGGGGGTTATTTTAAAATGGATTTGATGGACTTGCATTTATTTCTTACCTGTCTTATGATGATCCTCTGATTATTGTTGACAAGAACATTGTTAGTGTTGGCCCAGCACTTGATCCAGAACCCAGCAAAGTCACCTAAAAAGCTCTTACTAATTTCAGCAGATGTTGTGTCAGATCCAGACACATTCTACTGAAACAAGGGCATTTTTGGAGATGCTTCCTCATTGATCTATGAACAGTTTGAAAAGGTAATTAAAAGGGAATCTACATGTAACTGTAATTTAGTGGTGACCAGTATCTGTGCAGTAAGGAAAAATGTTTTAGAACTTTACCTCTGAGGTGCCTATTTCAGTTTAGGTCATATAAATCCTCTCCACATGTTTGCAATAATACTTTGGCTAACTCTACAGGTGATTTCCATAAGATTATTCACTCTACACTGTGATACTGTGATTTAAAGAGTGTGTTTGACAAGATTCCCTGTGCTGTATTTCCCTCACTGATTGAATGTCCTTTGGCATTCAACAAAATCCCAGACTGCTTATGTTAATCTGATTTTCCCAGTCAAGCTACCTTAAAGTGCATCATTTATTCCTGTGTGGTGAGTCATGCTACAATGATCTGTTTTGTAGATCAGGTCCAGGTTCTCTGTAGTTTGTGCAAACATGAGGCAATTTCTTTCTCAAAAGTCTTGGAAGGCACTTTCTCTCTGTTCCATCATAACAAAAGAAGTTATTACATTTTTGACTACTCCAGGTGGAAGCCAAAGCTCCAATTATATTTGAAAACAAAATTCACAATATTTTAGTCAAAGGAAAGCAGGCATGCAAAATTGTCAGATGAAATCTAAGATCCCAGTTGGGTGAAAAAAGTAAAGGTCTCACACTGCTGAAGCCACGGTTGGAGTAGAGATGACAGAAGTTGTAGTCATAGTCTGTGGACAAGGAAAATGTGTACCGAAAACCAAACTAGGGCAACTGAATCATGTCTAGATTACTATGGATATAACACTTGTATTTCCTTCTTGCCCCATGTCTCTTCTCAAGAGTTAACAGAAAATTTGCTGTTGTTGCTTTGGTGTAGTCTGTCATTAACATCACCTGACTTTGAACATGAGCAGTCATTTCAATGTATGAATTATTGTTATTGACATTTTGTTTCTGAACTGGAAGTGCACATCTAAAGTTTAATTCAAATGACTGGATTGGAAGCTGGAGGCAGCACAGCCGGCAGTGCTAAACACGAGCTAATTAACTCTGCCGCAAGACAGTCTTATTAGCTCAGACAGCATTTCCTAAACAGGGAGGATCTGGTTCATTTGTGAAGGAGGAGGGTGGTAATAACATGGGGGCTGCAGATCTCTTGTAGGTCATGTAGGAGGGAAACAGAAGAGTTTTGAAGTCCAAGCTGGACCACTTCAGTGCCACCTTGTTGTCCTGCTGCCTGGAGTCCATGCAATGCCTGACTGTGCACTGCCTGGGCTGGCTGATGCCTCCACTTGGTGTTGAACTTTGCTGTGCACAAGCACCATCCATTGTGCACACACAAACACCATCCATTGTACACAAATACCACCTGTACGTGGCTTGCCTGGTACCTCCTCAGCAGTGTTGGTATACACTCAACTTCTTTTCATGACCAAATCATTGGGACATGGTTGGGAATTTCTGGTTTTCAGGTTATTGAAACTGAGAAGAAAATCCCTGACTGTAAACCCAACATGTCAAGGAGCCGCTGTGCCTTTGTGAATGATGTACGCACACATGGGCTGCTCTCAGAAAGCTGAGCTGTCAGCAGCCCATCTCATGGCTTCAGAAAGTAATTCCATCCTGGTGTAAGGTTAGAAATGTTTTGGTCGAGTGTGTTCCCTCTTTTATTGCTGTGATTTTGGTGATGGAGAGATAAAGTGATATGAGTGGTGGAGACCTGCAAGCCAGGCAAGGACCAGTGAGCAGCTCTGGCTCACAGAGGGTTGTTTGTGCTTCTGGTGGGAAGGGTCTGCAACATGGTCAGAGCCAGCAACTGTCATGTGGGATAGAGGAATGAAAAACCTTTGTCCTTGCAATGAGCTTGAATAGGAATATCACCACAGATTCTTCCATAGTGCTCTTTTCCGTGGGAAGACACAGTGAGTTTTTCTTTGCCTCACATGGGTGAGGACATGTGATTTCCACTTGGAAAAATATTATTTTTCCTTATCTATTGACTAGTTTTTTATAAGCACCATTTGCTGGGGGCTGTATCAGGCTAACAGCTGTGGTCCTCTCCTTCCCACTACCAAGGTGCATATTGCCAGATTGCAGAATTTGCTGCTTTAGGAGCAGTGACCCTTTGCATTCGTTTCAAGTCATATTGTTCTTTTTTCTGTGATAAAGCCTTGGAAGCTCATCCCATATTGTAACAGTCCCTTTTGGTTACTTTAATCCTAAATGCAGAAATTTCATTAAATTACTCATTCTCCCCCATTTTCATTGTGATCACCAGCCATGTCAGTCACAGCGATTTTTCAAAGAGGGAGGCTGAACTGTACATCAGATATGACTTCATTCTTTGTATTTATAAGGCAAAGCATAAATTCTAACAGGTCCACTAGTCATATCTATTGATTTGGTACTTAATCATATGAACACAATGAATATTCAGTGCCTGTATGATATAAAAAGAACAATCTGAATAAGCTATTATAGGTGCTGGAATCTCATTTAAAATCTAATTAGGTCTAGAACAAAACCAGAGGACTCCTGTCTGAGTATGAAGAAATGGATGTGTCTATATAATGAGTGAAATGTCTTCTTTTTTTTCACCAATTTCTTTGCATATATTAAGAAAGTAGAATTTTTCTCTCTTGGCACCAGTGCCATGGAGAAATGGTGCATCACGACCTAGAACTTAGGCAGGTGCTCCCAAACTGAGGTATCACAGGGATCCTTGATGGGCTCTGAGACCCCTCCTTGCAGGCAGAGTTACAGATGTGATGAGAAAGTTAGAAAAAGGGAGTTGCAGAGAAACTGAGGTTATTATCGCTCACTGGGAGAGTCAATGAAGGTCTTTCCTGCAGCTTGGTTCATGTGTGTTTTACTGGCAATCAGCAACAGCTGAAACACGGTGACTTCAGTTACAGACGTGCCACACCAGGAAATCTGTCTGCCTTTAAAACCTGTGCAGAGTGGGGCTCTTCCAGTAGTTCTTTTATAGTAAAAATTGTGGGAGATAGGAAAATCCTATCCCATATTTGAAAGCCACTTCAGGCACTAAGATGTCATTCAAGAAATCCTGGGGAATAAAAATAGGGTCTTGCAAGCTTTATTTTAAAATACATCTGTTCAGACTCCCAGATTAGGACAGAGCTTGCCTTGCTGTTTATGAAAAAGAGATGTATAGATGGTCGTAGTTCTATCAGTATTATACACATGCCTGTATGATTAATTAAAAATAGATAATAATTTGGTTCAGCATTTATATTTTTCAAGAAAATAAAGTGCTATGAGTGTGTGCTCATAAACATATGTTTGTGCAAGTGAATAAAATTGTTTTTCAGAACATGTATTGATTGCCTCAGGGGCAGATGAAGAACGTAACTAACGAAAATAAACACCTTTCAGCTGTGTTCTGCAAATAGGACATTGCTTTCTGTCTTCAGGGTATATCTTACTGTTAAAACCGTGCCAGCAAAGTGAATCTGTTGTTTAATGTCTGTTCAAGTTTCCCTTGTGCTTTTCTTGGTGAACCAAAATGTTTGTAGGAGTGGGTTCAACAGACTTTAAGATTATTCACACTCTTGCTGTGTTTCACTCCTTTACTTGTTTGCATCAGCGATGCAGGAGGGCAGTCAGACTCCAAGACAGAAAAAGCACTTGAGGTCTTATGCGAGTCATTAGTCCTCTTGCAGGAAATGTTTCCCCTGCTTTCCATTGCAAGAAAAAAGAGTTTAGACTTCAAAATCTGATTTAGCTTGAAACTCCTCTGATTTCTGATGTCCATAACTGGCCATACCAATTGCCAATAGTGGGGATTTTGATTCATGAAGTGCTGCAGAAAACTGCTTAAATTTAACATCCGTAGGAGATTAGTTGAGAGTCAAAATCCTCTTTGGATGGCTTGAGGGTTTCACTGATAAACACAAACCTGATAACTTTGAATTTGCTTTCGGGCAGTGAGGTCTGTCTGTCTGTGCCCTCTGTGCAGGCTCTCTGCCCTGTGCCCCCCAAACAGGGCAGCAAAGAGGAGAGAGAGCAGATCAGTGCACATCCAGAAACCCAGGGGCTTGGGCAGAATGTGTGTGGTGGCGTTTCTAGTTAAAAATACCCTGGGCATGCTAAGACGCTGCAGTGATGGGGCCATTTAAAAATACCTGTGTGGAGGATGCCAAGAGCAAGCGCTGTGGCTGTGGGGTGACTTGTCTCCTTCCAGGGGCTGAGAAGCCTCTTCTCCTCCTGTTCTGCGATGTCTGACTACTCTGCACACTAGACTGCTTCCAGGCATTTCTCTTCAGCCTAATTGAATATTTCAGCCTTATTTAAAGCCTTGCTCTCAAAAGAAATTCTGTGTCTGGGTGCCGTCTGTGTTTACCAGGCTAAGACTCTCACCAGAAACTCATAAGCTCCCTAGTTTATAATGCTTTAGTTGACTTCATAGTTTTCCAGATTTTATCACCACGCCAGATAAGTGCTCTGTGGTTTGTTTGTTTGTGGTGGGGGTTTTTGTTTGTTTTGGTTTTTGGTTGTTTGGTTGTGTTTGTTTTTTGTTTGTTTGTTTTTTTTTCTTTTATTAATAACAAGATTGAGAAATACTTCTGGTATGTAAAGCACTTTTATACAAAATCATCACTCAGGTTGCAGGGATTGTCTTGCATGCAGGTGGATTTGGGCTTGCTCGACTGGGCAGAGTTGAGCTGATGAATGATTCATTTCCCTTTAACAGTCAGACCGGGTCTAATCCATGCTTGACTTTTCATGCTGAGGCAGCGAGAAGATGTGAACCGAGGTCACGCTGTGGTGAACCACTGGCCAGTGTGCCCGTGTGGGAGCCTGTGGTTTGCTTGGCGTCAGTGAACACGGCTTTGACTGAATTCAGCCTTTTCTGACCAGGGAGGTGGGAAAGATGGATTGTATGAGTCCTCCACACCCTTGAGATCTGAGCCACAGGGCCTTATAAAAACCATGCAAGCCTATTCTCTGGCTACAAGTAGCTTTGAATCCAGCACAAATGATGATAAAGATGCATCAGGCACCTACACACTGCTGCAGGGCTCAGCAAAATATCAGTCAGAACCTGGCAGAGGCGGGCTGAAGGGCTGCAAGGGGTTTTGAGGGAAGCTTTGCCATCCTGCATGCGGTGGGATGATTAGATGACTGTGCTTGATGTACTCAAATTATACTGCTGTCTTTTAATCATCCTTTATTCAGTGACTACACCCAGGTTTTTATCCTCCTCTGTCATTTCCAACCCATAACACAAAATCTCATGTTCTTCAGGTGACAGTTTCAACCTCATTTGTTACAGTTCAGATTGTGTAACTCGTGAATGAAGCCTATGAATGGTACCATGGGTTAGCAAACCTGAAGGTCAGAGTTTATCCAAGGAGCTGGCTAACTGCTTGAATAGATACTATGCCAAATGGTAATTTCCTGGAAATACAGCCCTGGACACAGAAATGACATTTCATTCATGAATTCATTTTGTTGTTGCTGAACATTTGTAGCTGGAATGATCTTTATGCTTTGAAAGCCTATTCCTATCCCACCTTCAATGGTTTTTGAAGGCACAGAGGCCAAGGCAGCTGCTCTAGGCAAAGTGCCATTTACAACAACTTACTTGGACTGCAAAAGGCTCAGCCTGAAGCAGTGTGCAATGACTTCAGAGCTGCCAACTGTGAGTATCCCCATCCGAGCTGTTTGTCTAGAATAAATGTCATTATTCCAAATGTAAGGACTTACATTTGCAAGTATATTGCTTCACATGTAAACAGAGAATGAAAAGGAATCAGGGAAAGTAATTTTGATATTCTGTCCAGATATATTCACATAGGGACTAACCAGTAAGGACCCATTTCTTGCTAGACTTTCTGAACACTGTATTAACATTGTTCATTGTGAATATTAAGATTCAGAAATATAACCTGAGCTGTGCACACCTTTCCACCTATACTAACTGGCTGTTTCCACTATTTTAGTCCTGCACATTCAAGTTATTGAGAATTAGTTTAACCTCCATGCCCAGACAAGAAAAGTCACACAACCTCTCTTTGCCAGGGAGAAACTGTGCTCATGAAGAGCTGGGATGCTCAACAGGCAATGGATCACTTGATAAACTTGGTCACTTGATGATGCATCTGAACTTGTGAAAATAGCAATGTGTTATGGGACCACAAATGTCAGGTCAGGGTAGCCACCAGGGACAAGGCAGGGTCCTAACAGCATTGAAACTAACTGCAAAGAAAACATGCCACATGCAGGACTGCTCAGTATGGCCATCACATCATGAACCTGCCATGATGCCACCATTGACAACTCAGTCCTACCTGGTGCTGGGGAAGCTACACAAGGGGTTTCAGGAATGAAATATTCCATCTTGAGTGAAAGGGTTTAATTGGCTTAAGATTAATTCCTGAATTAATGTGTATTCCTCATGGTTTGAGGGCAATGAGGAAGGTCTTGTTTGGTACTCTGATGATTTCCTTGCTTTTCTTCTCCCTGCGTAATATATTAAACCCTACAGAAGTGAGCAATTACCAGGTATGTCCCTAGACTTTATGAGCTGTCATGTATGGATCCTAATTTTTGCCTGATATGTGTTGCCTTCCACAACTATATTGTTCCCAGGATTTGATTTTGATTCTGTTCCATCTCATCTGAGATAAATGGGTTTAATCAGAATCTCTTAAATCCACTTCATTTGATGGCAACCCTTTATAAGATGCTAAGAAACGTACCACAATCTTGCCCTGGCAAGGCAAGAGGCTAAATAAAGGGTGGAATTTTAGCTTCTAACTAGATTCTAACTAAGAGTCTCTGAGGCTTTATAAGATTTTCCAGTGATGCCTCATTTGGCCTCTATAAATGGGAGCTAGGCAAGAAAATACAATCTATCTGTCTGCTCTGAAATGTACTTATTGATTTCAGCAGTCATACTGTAATTGTTCTCACAAATCAGCTAATTGAGATCCCTAATGAAAGGCGACTTAAGCAGCAATAAATTTTGCAGTTGCCCCATACAATGGACAGCAGCTGACCAAATCTGGTATCCCTTGTTAACCAAATATAATTCCTTAAACACATTCAACCAAGTGACTAGAATTAATGAAATTTCTCACAGCACTTAATGCTCTCATACATCTCTTGCACGTGGGTTTCGTATGGCTGAGCTGGTGGTGTTGTCCCTGTACTCTGCCAGAGAAGTGCTTTTCATCAACTCCAGACAAGGGCTGCTCTGTAGAGAGAACAGACCTCAAACATTGGCTGTGCAGATGCCATCGTGCCAGTGCTCTGCAGTCCTGGGAGCATCTCACATCTAGGGCATGGCTGTGTTGTCCTCATGGCCTGATTCATGAGGACCTTGACGCCAGAGTGTGTGCAGGATTGGGTTTGGGGCTGCTGTCGGTGGAGGGGAGGTGGGGGTGGCAGGACCGCACCTGAAAAATGCTCCTTGCAGCTCAAGGCAGTATTTGCAGAGGTTTGTGGCTCCTCAGCGCAGCTCTGCACTTGAAGGATTTTCTTGCTTTAGGGACCATGGACCATCTCATCCTGTTTTGGAGTGGGCTCCCAGACTGGGAGGAGGGCAGCACGCCTGGTTGGGACATGAGCTGCAGATACTGGTGGGAAAGGTACAGAGACACATCATGCGAGCTTTGTGTTCACAGCCTGAGATGAGGCAGCTCTGTTTTACAGCCATTTCAGAAGGGGTTTAGCATCTCCAGCTTGCAAGTGTGGTTTTCTGCCTGCCTTTTGCAGTTCTTGCTGCTGGGAGAGGACTCTGAAATTCTGCTGAAGGTTCAAAAAAATTAGCATACTTTCTCCTCTGAACTTTCAAAATCCAACTAAAGGCTTTTAGCTGATTATCTCAAGTCTCTTCTCTCTAATGACTTTCCATTTTCTTGATGTTGAGCAAAAATCAGGGGATAACTCTCTCTATTAGATATAATTAACTAATATATATTGAGCTTGGGAAATTATTCAGTTAATACTGTCTTTAGTCTTCCATTTCCTGTTAGAGATTTGAAGCATAAGCCTGCAATCCTGTCTTAATGACTGCATCCTGTTGATTTCTTTTCCCATGTTTTAAAGATAAGCATGTGCTTAAATGAGAGCTTTTGAAAGAGGAAACAAAAAGTCTTCATTATAGTGTGATTGTGGCTTGAGTGCACGAATATCACTAAGGGGAACCCCTATTTTTGATTGAAAATTCACTACTGATTTAGCAATATTTTTGCAGAGAAGCCAATGGAGGGGGGAACATTTGCTTTAACAGGAAAAGAGTATTTCTCTTTATTAGATTTCAATATTGCCTCTGTACTTCATCCTCCCAAGGATGAGTTCTTGTTCCAGGAGAGCTACACTAATAGGAATGATCATATCCCATATTTAGCTGCTTTAGATCTTTTTTTAACACTTATCAACTGTTCAGCTGATTATAAAGAAACTGCTAATATGTGACGACATGCAGAGGAAGAGACATCCCTATGGTTTTACGAGGTTGCAGGCTTCTTGCAGCCTTGCCCATTATGTGTGCTCAGTTGTAGGCTGGGAGCTGGGATCGCTGTCTATGCTGCAGACCTTTTGCTGTCATATCTTCTCTTCCTTGTAGATGAGGAGAAATCTTTCTCATGGCTTTTTACTGTCCCAAGAATAGTTTGAAGACATTATATTTGGCACAGATGGGATTTTCCTCACCATATCTATGCTTGCTTTCATGCTATAGGTTTTCTGGTGCAAACACCCACTGCCTGTGCATTTTTTCACAGGGCTGTTAGGAGAGTTAATGAAGCAAACTGCAGTCCAGTGGTTTGGTTTTGTGGTAGTTTGGTTGGTTGGTTTGGTTTGGTTTGTGGTGGTTTTGTTGGTTGGTTGGTTTGGTTTGTGGTGTATTTTTGTTGTTGTTGGTTTTTGTTTCTTCTTTCCTCCAAAAAATAGTTGCTTACCATTTAATTATTTAATTCCTTAGGGTCATAAAATAATACAGTTTGGAAGATAACTCTGTCTTTGGTCTTTATTCTAGTCTGAACACAGTATGTTGTTTTTTTGTTGTCGTTGTTATTCTGAACAGAACACATCACTACATGTTCACGTTCTCAAATAAGCAAGAAAAATATTCAGCCAACTCAGCTGAGAAAGTAGGTCTGGATCTCACTGCTGGATTTCCTTCCCCTGTCTATCCTTGATGCTTCTTGTTCTCTTTGTGTGAGTGCTAACTTTATCGCATAGCAGTCTGACAGCAGGGACACATCGAGTTCTTCTTGTTTGATGTTTCCATTGCAATATTAGGCTGAATGGTAGTTGGCAGCAAAATCCATCCCTTTACCTCCAGAGACTCATTAAAACCGGGTAACTCTGAAGTAGAGCAAAATGATTTCTGTTTGGACTACATTGCCAATTTAACAGATGTGTGAAAGGTAAAATGAGTAAGTAGTTTCTTGTAAGGAAATGCCTCTAACTAGGCACTTTCTAAAAATTTGCAATAAATGTTTGCTTATTAGATCAACTGTGTAGACATAACTTCTCATAATCATGTAATGCATGCCTAGGAGAGACTACACAGATTTCTTTTTTTTTTTTTTTAGTGTCATGCAGTTTCTTATGAGGTTTATTGCAGTAATTTGTGTATCTGTTAAAAACAGACTATTCACAGTACCGTCATTGCAACGTTTCAGGTCATGTACTGGTTGAGCAATGCAGCTAATTCCATTAGATCCAGTTGACATGGGTGAGCTTTGCCTCCCCTAATTCTCCTTGAGCTTGCACAGACCTCGGCCTCTCAACCCCCTCAAGCCGAGAAGCTCCAGGCTGAGTTGCAGGAAAGCAACAAGGACACAGTGCACTGTACTATAACTACATTATCTACTGAGCATACACAGTTGTTGGGGCAGCAAATTTAGCAATCGTACATAAAGAAGCCACCACTTGGCCCATGTCTGGCCACAGCTAGATATTCTGTTTGAGTTCAGACTCCACTGTAATGTTTCAAATTTTGAATATTTTTTTTGCTCTCAATCTCTAATTACATTTTTTTTTGCTGTCAAGTGATAGAGAGGAAGGAAAAGCTGTTCTGAATCCCCAGGCAAGCTTCCTTCAATCTGGACTCATAATTTTAGCTCTAATCATAAAGGACTATCTACTATGATGTTATTTTAAGCCCCCTTTGTGCAGGTGTCAGACTGAAACTCCGAGAGCCTTGACACTGGAAGAGGAAATAATAGCCCCTCTCGCAGGCTGCTCAGTCAAACGGAGATGTCACACAGGAGGTCAAGACAATCCCACTAATGCATTCAGTGCCGAGGTCTCCCCTCCGGCAAATAGACGGCTGCCAGCCAGGGTGCCCAAATGATGTGCCAAAAGGCCAGATGCTGTTAATCACTGTCTGGGCAGCTGGACCCCCTGCGCTGCTGTGGCTGCGGGGACCCTGCCAAGGCACCACAGAATGTTTCCACGGCACCGGCAGGTTTTCCTAATTCGCTCTTACGCAAAAAAATCAAACAGGAAAATATTTAATTTGACAGGGCAAACAAATGGTGCTTTACTGGAAAAATGATACTTTAAGCATATGATAGCCATCTGTCTGTTCCTTGCCATGATCATTGGGGAGTTGGTTTTGACACCTACAGAGACTAGCTGGCATTGCCACTAGGCAATTTTAAGTGGGACAGAGCACTTATGAGTGTGAATTTTCACTTGGCTGCCATCCCAACAGCTCTGTTAACATTCACCAAGTGAACAGAGATAGAAATGGTTAAAAAATATTCTGCTTAAGTTAAAGCTAGATGTACGAATTGCACATAGTTTGTATTTAGAATTAATAAAGATTCATCCTGGGCTAAAACAAAATGTACAAATTAAAGATATTTTGCATTTATACATATTAGCGTTCATAAGTGGGGTCTGACTGTGCTCAGGACTGGGTAGCCAACCTTTTGGTGATCATGCCACATCCTGGAAAATGCAGGCAGCAGCAATGCTGTGTGCCCAGCCCCAGCCCGTGCAGGCACAGCCATCACCACCCACGCACAGCACACAAAAATCAGCGTGTGGTTTATTGTGCTCTGCAGCCTACTGGTGCTCAAGCCGCATCTCCTGTAATTTGAGTTCCTTTCTTAGTAAAGGGCAATAAATTTTTCACAGATTTTTTTTTTTCTTCCTATTTCAAAATATCAATTTTTAGCCTGAACTTGTTGCCAAATTCTATTTTGAATCTGTGGGGTTTTCTTCTTTTTTTTTTTTTTGGAAGCTGAAGATCACTAAATTCATGAAACACAATTACGTGGAGATAATACCGATAATCCTGTTCTACAGCTTTCCCATAGAATGTCTGCATGTGGTGTTTATCCTCTCAGTATATAATGCTGGTGACAGCAAACAATCCGAAAAGCTGTCTCTGTTCCAGGGAGCTCTGCAAAATGCAGGTGTGAGCAGGAGCGTGTAATGGATCTGTCGTGGGAGTGTGTGGGTGGAGGGCAAGGAAGGATAGGGCTGCAGAGCAGCTCAAGTCTGTTCTGCACATTAATGGCTCTAATGAAGAGAAATGCCCCAGAATCCTGCTCTGGAATCCTGGAGGGGGTGACAGGCCTCTGGGGACCATCTGTGACATGAGGCCAGTGCTGTCACATCCCTCTGCTTGTGTGGAGGATGGCTGGGAGAAGCTGGAGCCAACAGAGGGGATGTCATGGTGGGAGAAGAGGTGGCAGCAGTTGGGTCCTCTACTCTCGTGTTGGCTGCGCAGGGGAAAGAAGCACCTGAGCAACATCCCAGACCTTCCCAGGTGGGTTCCATGCTGTGATGCCTCTGGACACAGGTCTTTGCAGCCCTTTTCCACCATGCACAAGTGAAGTTTATAGGTTTTAAGCTTGGAACAGAGGCTGCCTAGAGAGAGCTCTTGGCTCTAACAGATGCTAGTGGCCACGGACTTTGCTGTGGATCCCAGTTTTCCATAGGCAATACCACCCCCACTCCCTTCAAAAGCGACATGGGACAGTACAAGGAGCTGGCTGGATGCAAGTGGTTCATGGTTGGGGTAGGTGTTGCAGTCCCATGGCAAAGCACCTGTGTGGCTGTGGTGTGTGCAAATTGTCCCCTTTGATTCTGGATGTGCCTATTCCAGCTGTAAGGGTGAGTGGTGATGTAGCTCTGGCATTTGTAGTAGTTTTGGAGGAAATGAGCTTTTAATATGGTGTGCCTGGCTGATATTCATTTAATATTGAAGGGAGCAGCTTTAACTATGCATGATGGGGCAATCATTTCCCATCGGGTATTACTGATATGTTTGAAATGTGACCTCTCTCTCTGATGGTCCGTAGTTCAGTGGTTCATGTCCAGGCATAGGAGGGTCAGTATAGCCTTGGATGAAAGCTATGCCAGCATAAGGTCACTCCTTGGCACCACACAAGGTTTCCAGGGCCAAGACCCAATTTCTTTATTTATTGATACATTAACTCTTGAAAGCAAAAGAAGGTATTGCCTTGACAGAAACAGACTTGAACTCCTCTGGTCCTCTATCAGCAGCAACATGAGGCATGAGCACGTCTCTGCACCTGCCCTGTGGGCAGACATTAGAGGGCCCACGTGTCTTCTCCAGCAACTAAGGGTCATGTAGGGCCAACAAGACTGTTGCTGCCAGATTCAGATTGCAAAGTTTTTGTTAGTGTGTGGTTGTTGGTGTTTTGGTTTGGTTTTTCTGGTGTGTGTGTGTGTTTTTGTAATGGAGACTAGGGGGCTCAGAAATGGTTTAGATGCATTTAATCCTAAACTCCCAAGAGGACACTCATCAGTGACTTTCTCAGGTTTAGGATATCAACTAATCCTAAATCCCAAACCTGCTATCTATTCCCTCCTTTGCTGTATTTTGCTACTGTGTCCCAGGCACTATTTAGCTAAGGGACAGTACTGTCCTGATTAGGTACAATAATACCAAACCAAACAAAAGTGCAGTCCCAAAGGTGGATTATAGATTGTTTTTTCCTTTGTCAAGGGAACAATGTTTTTTGTCCATATATTTGAATTCACATTATTGTTCATGAACAATTTAAGAGAGAAATATCTGATGCTGCAGGGGGTTGGTAATGAGTTAATCAAAAGCAAAATACCCCTTTGCTCCAGTTTGATGTTCATATAGTTTAGTTCTTATTAGCGTTCATTTTCCCCAAGCCTTCAGCATCTCATTTATGAAAGGCAGAATAATGAATTTTAGCTATAAAGAAGAATGTTGGAACAACAAAATAGACCATTCTTCTACTCCTTGATGTATAGGTGTAAAGGTCCTACTGCATTTCTAGAAGGGCTCTACCTGGGCTGTTTTACTTCTCCTCTACAGTCTGAGGGCAAACTCATCGTGCCCCCATCCTCATCCATATGCAGAACAAGAGAAATCAGAAATCACCTGGTATGTGGAATAACCATGTCTACATGAGCAGACACAAATCCCACTCCAGCCACCAAGCACACGTCCCTTTGGTGCGTGCCCTCCGCCCAATCCCTAACCAAGAATCTGGGGGTTCCTGGTGGATACCTGACCTTGTGATCCTGGTTTGTGCAGGAAGGAGTGATCCTGTGCCATATTGACAGTTTTGACAACAGATGAGGGACATGCTGAGTTTCTAGTCTGATGATGTTTTTATTTAAGTCAGTCAGGAAACTCTGACATTCTCAGTTACAGCTTGTTTGCGTACTCTCTTTGCAATGGAAATGCAGTTTGCAGGCAGTGCACCTAAGGTGTGCTCTGGGACAAGCTAAATTCTCACTGTCAAAGGTACGAAAGTATCTGGCATTTGCAGTGCTAATAGAGAAGGATCTTAAAAAAACACCTGAACTTTCTTCAGACCTTTTAAGCAACGACTCCATCACCAGTCCTTCCCACAGTTCTTCACTGACATTCTAATTGCAAACTAATACCAGCTTAGGCTGTCTATAAATAAACTTCACATTTTCATTTAATTAGTTGGACTTTCTGCCTCATTGTCATGAAAATTATATAGATGAAAATATTTACTTAAAGGAGTTTCTTAAGTATAATCTCTCAGATATTTAAATGTGCTAAACAGGTGAGGCATATTTATAACCCATATAAAAGTGTGTTAAAATATAAAAGGCAATGGGAGAGTAATTTTGGGATGGGGGAAGCTGAATGCTCGTGGTTATTTCCTGAGCCCTGAAGCTCAGAGCCCTGCCTCACCAGAGATGTAGCCTGTTCACATCCCAGCCTTAAAGCACAGGATCTCATTCATTCTTTTCCAGACTTTTCTTGACAAAGCTTTTTGTCAAACTTTCTTTTCACATAAAACAAGTGAATGACTGTTGCATGCAATTTTTGCATTCAGCCTCCAACCAGAGCACATACACCCTGGGATAGCGGTCAGGCAGCAAACTCTCTTAATTGTGTGTTTCGAAATGGGATTGTGGGCAGTGAGGTCTCTGCCAGATCTTTTGTCTGTACGTCTCCAGGAAGGCTGGTGAATAACCGTGCTGCTGGGAGCTGGAAATGCTGGGCTGCAGCAGAGCCCACCGGCCAGCTCGGCAGATTTCTCTGTATCTAGTAACTTTTCCTCCAAACCCCTTTCCTATAGCTACAGCTTTGCTTTTCACAGGGAAGGATTAGCATTTGCGATCAGCAGCTCAGATGTGTGTCTGGTCAGTCTGTTGTAATTTCTTTCTCTATGATAAGATTCTGGTGTGTAAATAATAATGTAGATTAACGTGTCTGAAAATACTGCACTGGATGCTGGGCATTGCATGGCCTTGCCATTCTTGCCATTACACTCTAATACTCTTCTAATGAGTAGCAGTTTCCTCAACAAAACGTTGAGGAAAGCATCTGAAAAGAAGTGAGAAGTGGGATGGTGATGGTTTTTATGCTGAAATCTATTTTTTTTAAGATTTTGAGGTTTTTTGAGCATGTGTTAGGGAACAGTGATCTGTAATCATTTGAGGGAATACTGCAAAAACAGTTTTAGGAATATTCGTCTTTCCACTCCCTGTGAAAGGATATTTGAGACATTCAGACAATGCCAGTAAAACACACTTCTCAGGGATGTTAGGTGGAGGAGAACATATGGATGGGGACATGGAGGAGACACCTGCATCAATGGATGTGTCTGAGAAGTGCTTGCTTGGTCATCTCAAAATCCCTGGTTGGCTGAGGTTGTGCAGCTGATGGGCTGGACACAGCAAACAGCTGGACACACACAGCAGCTCTCTGGACTCAGCAAACACCAGGATCCATATATGAAGGATTTACAAGGATAGTTTTTGGCTGCACTATATTAATATAAACTGAGAAGTGACTTGTTGAACAGTGGGGTTTCAGGATGTAATTCACTAGGCAAAAAAAAGGAGCTCTAGTTGAGAAACAAATTGTTCACTGAATGTTTTGCCCAGCTGAAAGATATTGTTGGCAAGACTGAAAAACATCAGGTAATTTTTATTTCCGCTTTATGATGATCTATTCATTATCCCAATAATTGTAATTGATGGCCAAAGATCAATATAAACTGTGCAAGTCATTAATGACAAAACCATCTATCTTTATTTAATGCATGTCCAGTCCAGCTTCCCAAAATCTGACTGTTGGTCACTCTGTTTTGGCAAGATGCTGTTAGTGAAGCACAGAGCCTTGCTTGCTGTTAGCCAAGAGGAGATGCTTGCCAGAGGACAGTGATGCTATAGACACTGTGCCACCTGCTTTGAGCCAGGGCCATGGAAAACCATCTCTGCCATTCCTCAAAGCCGACAGCCCTGCGTGGATGAAAGCCCTAGCACTTTGTGGGAAGTATGAACCTTCAGGTAATGCTACCCCTGAGTGTTCAGAAATCATGGAACCAGCTAAAAATGATGCATTTACTTTTTCTTGTAAGGAGCTGTTCTACTTTGTCTTCTAGTTTCTGAGCTTCTGAAAGTGGCTCACTTACTATAATTAAAGCTTTTAATTTTATTTTATTTTTTTTTTCCTGAAGAACTTTATTAATAATAAACCTCCTCATGTAAAAGAAAGAGAAAGCAGAAATTTTCCTGGGGCATATCCCTGTGTCAGGATCAATTGGGTAAATTGCCAAATCATCCTGAGATTTGCATTAAAAAGCACAGGGTTAGCTATCCCAAGACATAATACTGTAACTCAGTTTCTTATGTACTGCTCAATTAATCAGCAACCATAATTAAGCTTTCAGAGTGGGGGTGTACATGAAGACCTCAGAGGAAAGCTTTGCAGCATCCTCCTGCAGCGTGGATGGGTCCTGCAGCACCTCGCAGGACAGGCTCACTGCTGGAGGAGGTTTGGGCTCACCCAGTATTTCTAATTTAATGTGCTTGATATTCTTGCCTCCCTTGGTGTGCTTGGAGACGGCTGGATGCTCATTTCTCTGGGTACTGAGGCTGTACCTTGTTTTCTGGTCTTTTCACTCCTGTTCCACCTTGCACAGAGCTGCTGAAGCCTAGCCCGGAGGAGAGCATCATCTACAATATGTGCAGAAAAAAACTGTTTCTGCTCATTCCCACCAACCCTGCATCATTTTCCTCCCACTTGTTTTTCCTCAGAGCTGGCGGGGTGAGGGAGGAGGGAGGCAGGAGCCATCCCCACATTTTCAGAACGCTGGTGCGATTCCTGCCATCCGACTAGTGCGGATGTGATGGGAATGAGAATCTCAGAGCTCTGTCCTCACACAGCGCTTTGTAAATGAATCGCTTTGATCTCAGGCGGATTTCCCTGTGCTATTTTTAGATGCGGTGAGGATAACCGAGGGATGTCGATTCTAATGCAGACAGAAAGGAGTTTCAGATGCAGGTTTTCTCCTGGGGCAGGAGAGAAGAGCAGGAGGAGGAAAACAAGGCAATCTCCACTAGCATTTCTGAGTCTTCTGGAACAGACAGAGATAGGTCACTAAGCTCTTGAGGCTCGAGAGGGATGTTCCCCAAATATAAAATTCACTAGCTGTCTGATAATTCTCTTTATTCTTCTCCTCGGTGCTTTTTGTATAACTCAGTGCTCTGCTACAGCCCAGCATCAGGACCTGCGATTAAATTCAGCTTTGTAGTGTTGTGGACGTGTTTATAGGAGGTTGCTAATAGTTACCCTTTGATTGAAAAATAATTACAATGTCTCTCATTATCCCTGCTTAAAGGACATATGCAGAGGTCTCAGATTGCTCGGTTTTGTTCATACCAATTTCTGCTTTGCATTTCACATTCAAAAATAAAAAAAGTAAAGCAAGAAACAGATAAGCAAATCAAGCCTTTGTTCTGTAGTGGCAGGAGTGTGTGTATTTGTGTGTGTGTAGGTTTGCACACAGGCTTCTGAGAAAAGCGAGAGCAAGAACCTGTTTACAGGGAAAAAGCTCTTCCGAAGGGTTTTTTTTCCTTCTTGTTCTCCCATCTCCCGTTGCTGGGGAAACCGCCATCCCCAGCGCTTGGAGCTGACTCACCCAGCCCCGTCCTCTGCCACACGCATCGCGCCTTGAGCTACAGCACGGGAACAAAGGAAATACAGACTTCAGCAGTTCAACATGAAATACATAAAATCTCCTTTCCCAGTGTCTCCAGGACAGGGCTGGTGACAGCCAGCTGTAAACGGTCCCCTGAGGCTGTAGAAAAGGCATGAGAGATGCATTTATTTGGTGCCCTGGGGAAGAAGGAGGCAATGATACCTGGAGCAATGTGGGTCCTGAGCCCTGCAGCAACCAGCTGACCTGCAGAGGGTGAATCCACAGGGAATCCCGTAGCTACAAAGGTGCTGAAGCTGATGGAGAAAATTCCTATTGATTTCCGTTGGGCTTACACCCCAGCTTTCCATAAATATTCATAGGAATATGAATGCATCCCCTTCACCCGCCCCCTCGTCTCCTGTGTTTGCCTATTTTGGACTGGAGCTCTGGGGCTTGTAATGGGTATTTTTTTCTTCTTAATGTTGATGCCCATGGTGCCTGTAGTTTGAGGATGGCTTTTCATGGCCAATTGCAGTGGTGCAATGAAATTGCTGATCTGTTATCCTAAATCAAGATGCAAATATACTTAGGTTTATAAATCTCAAACCATGAGGTTAGCCAGGTAAGCTTAAAAGTCAGAAACTTAAAAATAAGAAAATTAGGATCTACATGGCTTTTGCGATGCATTTACTACTGTTTTATTCAGCTCTTCTCCTCTGTGCTGAGAGCTAGAATTTTAGCTGCTTCTTTCATGCTTCTGGTTTTCACGTTTTGTTTTTATCTACTGCTGTAGATTTGGGGAGGGGGACATCCAGGAAATGTGAAGAGACTGCAGGAGAGCAGTGAACACAGCAGGACCGGCAGCAGCCAGAAATCAAGCTTAGCAGGTTGTTGTTAGGCTGGTGTGTTTGGCTCCTGGCCTTGGCAAGCTTTGAGAAACTAAGAAATACCTGGAAATTTCCCCTGCCCAGGTTTCTGGGCACCTTGTGATGAACAGATGTTTCTAACATCTGCAGCTGAGAGCATAGCCCTGATGTTACAGTTGTTGAGGTCTGAGACAGACACTACCAGCTCTAGACTTCCAGTTTTTTAAACACACCATTTTTCTCCCTGTTTTCCCCTTATCCCCTCTTTTCTCTTTCCAATGCTAGGGCACAACCCACTTCTTGAGGTTAAGCTAACCTAGTAGCTGAAGCAAAAAAGTTCAAATTTGGAAAAAGACCTCCAAACTTGGTGTCTCTTTAGTTCACAGAGCACAAATGTGTGTGTCCAGATGGATCGCTCAAACATCCTCTTCCCCCCTGTTCTTGCACCACATCTGAGAAATCTTTCCAGATTTCTTCAAAAACCTCTGTGTTACCCAGAATGTGCCTTCCTCGGCATCACCAGGGCAGTCCTGTTTCTCTCCAGGCAGTTCTTCGTCAGCTGTATTTAGTTCTGATGCCCTTTCACAGTGAAACGTTCCCGTTTTTGTCCTCTTCTCGTGCTCCAAGCTCGCTTTTTCTGCAGGAGTCCCTCTGGGTTTGATGCTATCAGTAATGCTGCTTTTCTTTGTCTCCAGCCCAGAGAAAGCCGCTCCTGTAAACCTGTGCTCCCCTGAGAGTGGCAAAACGAGGCTGTGGGCTGAGCACTTTGAACTTTGTTCACCCCAGACAAGTGCTGTTCAGGTGCTCAGGGTCAGACCCCTTTGTAGACAGATAAATATACCCTTAGTCCTTTGCACACAGAGGAAGGAATAGAATGGAAGGAAGTTGTAATACCAGTACAGAATTCAGAGTTGTGCTTGGACAGATCCTTCAAAGGCTTCACTGCCGGCTGTTCCAGTGCCCTATGCGTAACTGGTGTTCCCTTGTGCCCCCTCCAGAGCCTGTGCTTGGCAGTGATGGTCCTGCAAGGATATTGCATTTTGCAGGTACGATGCTGAGGGAGACACTCACTGGGAAGGACAGAAATCCACCCATGCAAGCAGAGCAAAAAATTTTGCTCTGCAAGTTTAAATTTTGCACCTGCAAGTTTAAAGCTTGTGTCTCTTCCCTGGCTCTTGCCAAGTCCTGTTCAGGTAGCTGATGGGGGGAACGTGGGGCAGGCACATCCTCCTTGCAGCTTCTGGCAGCTCCGGCCACCCCCACTTGCATAGCTCCATTCCCCGACTCCTTCCTTTCAACTCCCCATGTCTCAGCCCTGCTGTGCTTTGGAAGGCAGGTGTGGTGGGTTTTTTTTTGTGGTGATGGTTGTTGTTGTTGGCTTGGTTTGGGTTTTTTTTCTCCTAATTTCTTGGCAATGTGCATTAACTGCTGTTCTGGGGCCAGAGCCCCTGCTTGCATGAGAGCCTTTTGCTGCAGCTCAGCATCATCTGCAACACACTGCAAAGTGACCAGGTGCAACTGGAGAGATCTGGAGAAGTTGAAGCAGGAGGAGAGTGGTTTTAGCTCAGATAATGAAGCAACATTTCAAGCCTAGTCATAAGTTAGCACTGGGTTTTAACAACAGAAATTTGGATTTAGAGGCTGGACTGTCTGCTGAATCCTAAAACCTGTTTTCTGGTGAATTCTTCGTTCTGCAAGTAGGTCACGCCTGCTTTCTCCCTTTGGGTATGGTGGAGACTTGACAGGTCTAAATAACAACTCTTATCTCTTTGCTCTTTGATGTTAGATGTCACTAAGTTGTTCCCTGCCATCCACTTTTCATTTCTTTTCCTCAATTCCTGTAAAGCTCTGCCGAACACACACATTAATGAAGGATAAGGCATTTCTAGGTTCCACGAATTTTTGTAGCCCATGGTCACTCAGCCATCTCCAGCATGATCCATCACATTAGCCTGGCATGGGAGACAGACTGGAAGAACCATGATGTCCTGTGAAGTTGCAGGGCATCCAAAACTTGTCTTTATGCTCTAGTTCTAGTGTGTGATGCTTGAACTCAACAGCCTTATGCTCATAAAAGAAATCACACTCTATAAGACATGCTCAGGTGTTTAGCAGGAGCATCTCTGCAAAGTGTGGAGGCCACCTCCAGCTCACTTGGTGCTGCTTGGCACAGAGACTGTGTTAATGCCATCGGCGCTTCCAATTCCACCATACAATGAGAGTACAATGTGTTTTACCTATATGCATTCATCTGAGTCTCTGTTACAGAGGTTTCTGCTTCCATAGGGAGCCTTTTGAAGACCGTGTCCTAATTATGCAGTGATTCCAGTGACATTTTAAATTATGGGTGAGTTTTACATAATTCTTTTGATATGTCTTGCTATGACATGTAAAATTTTATCTTTGCCAGATGCAGTGAATTATATAAGATATTTGTTTTGTATTTGTCAGGATAATTTGAACCAGTGCATATTTAACAAATGCACTTCCAAAGGACCCAGTCCCGCACATAGCTGTCATAGTACAGATAAGCTTCATAAACTTTATTAAATTTCTATCAAATTATATAAGCTAACAGACAAGTTATGTGACAGTGTTCAGACGGCAAAGTCAGGTGTGCAAGGAACAGGAAAAGTCTTATCCTGAAATGCAGCCCCTTTCCTGGGCTTCCAGTGATGGTGCATTATATGATCAAATGCTCTTTTTTCCATAGGGGCTCTGCCTCAGTTGCTGAGCAGGCTGCCTGATGCAAATCAGCAGGCAGCAATTCAAAAATCTGTTTTCTTCCCATAATTCTGTGTGTGTGGTCCCAGCCCTTGTTTACTGCATACTGCTCAGCCTTGCTGTAGAGATGAAATACAGTTTCCACTTGGGTTTTTTCCATGACACTCCTTACTCCAGTCGCATTTAGTTGTTTTCACATGCAAACTATTAATTAATTTGACTCTGTGAAGCCCATTAAAGCAGGGGAGAAACATTATCACTTTATATATACGGAACAGAGACACAGAAAGATTTGGTCAACAATGACAATTAATTTGGGAGATTCAACTTGAGATGCTCAAGAGCTGGTGTCTCTGTGCACATATGATTTATTTTCTTGCTTTACTGCCACTGTGTCTTTAGGCAGCAGCAGGGCAGGATTGCAGTGGGCAGCTGCTGCCTGGCCAGACGCTGCCCAAAGCATCTCCCAGGGCACCAGACACGAAACAGTGGCCAGACAGAGCGGAAGGGAGGAAGATGGCAGGGTACATGTAATGTCTTCTTGGCCAGGATTTGCACAGGCTTATGACAAGGTGAATTTAAAAACAAGGGCTGAAGGAAAACAGTGATGTGACTTTGTGGGTGCTTTCTTGCCATCCTTTTGCTCTGTATCTGTTCAGGCACCAGTTCACAGACTGCAGCCTGTTACTGGTCAGCACATCCATCACTAAAAGAGTCCAACACACTGCTTAAAAGTGGAGAAAATCACCCCTCTCCTTTTCTTCCTTGGAATGCTTGTACCAGTAATGCAGCTGAGGACTTGAGTCACCCAGGAAAGCACAGGCAGCCACAGGAACCCAGCTGCAGCGTCCACATTAAACTCACTAGCCTCCTTGACTTTCTTTAGACTGTGATTTGCCAGCTCCTAGCTCATAAATGAGAGACATGAGAATGACTGCAGAAACTTTCACTTGTCCACATTCCAAGAGTATTTATATAATTTAATTCAGAAATTGCATTGATTTATTTGGACAAAGTAACTCCTTGGGATCTAGGTAACAGATAAGGGTGTGCATGGTGCTGTACAAACACATCATAAATAAATGTAACTTGCAAATCAATTGCCAGGTACTAGTGATTCATCATCTTATAGTAAAATAATGTGATGTCTGTCTGTTATGGATTTTTTTTTTTTTTAAATCTGACCTAGAGTGTTTCAGAGCCATTTATTTCAGGAAGGCTGCCCTTTAAGCCAGATCTTACACTTTTTAAAAGGTTGTGGGGTTTAAATATCATGGTTACTTACAAATCATTGCTCCCTGAGTGGTTTGACAGCTGCCTTCATCAGAAGAAAAAAAAAAAAAAATCAAGATCCTGTTCAAATAAGTGCTCAGACATTGGGGCTGAATGCTGGGTTCTTGCAGGGAATTTCACGCTACCGTCCTCTTTGGCTGCTGTTCCTGAATACATAAATTACTGTAAAGGTTACCCCAAAAGCCTGCATACTTTAGCACATGTGAGGAAGAGTGCAGACATTTTCTTTCATCAAGTCACTGACTGGTTCATTTTCTGACATTAGTGAGAGAGATGGGAACAACATAATGTGGTGGTTTATTACACTGCATTTCGTGCTGGTTTTATGCAGACAAAAGTCAAATCTCTGACCAGAGTTAGAAGTAATTCCAGGTACACTCAGCCCAATAAAACCCTTTCTCAACCGTTAAGCCTGACCAGACTGTGGCCATCAGGTCTACCTTGGTGCTCCCAAGCTGCACACAATCGAGCTGACTTCAGTCTCATATATCCCCATGATGCCTTATTATATAGCGAGGAGAAAATGCTTATTCTATATTTGTTCTTCAGATCTTCCAAAAAAGGACAAACTTCCTTATCTCTTTATCTTCTTCATCTTCTCTTAGCACATGCAGTACAGCAAAGCAGGGCCACGCGGTCCGGATGCCTCTCTGTCATCTGCAGTTTGAGCGTTTCACATGGTAGTTCAATTTTTTTTTAACAGGAAAAATAGCTCTTGAAGTAATTTATATGCAGTTGTTTTTCATGCCTACAGTATAATGCTTTTGCTCTTTTCTTGTGCTCTCTTTTTCATGCACTTTTAGGCATGCATCACTCTATTTTATAGCACAGCATTCACTTTTAAGAAGGGCAGGTGATACTTGAGCTATTGGGATTAGGATGTTTTTGTTCAGAGAGTATTTATGGGACAGGAGAATGTACATATTTTCTGCTAAACTTTTAGTTGATTCTACTGCTAAATTCACAGTGATACCATGAAGTCTACTTGGACGCAGATGAGGTATTTGGCAGAACACCGTTATCCATTGCGTATGTGAACTAACACAAACCATCTGATATCAAATTTGGCTTAGAAATCAATTATTTCCTTCTGGCTATAGAGCAATAACATGGTTTTAGCACAAGGTTCAGATGATAAATAAAACTGGTTAGAGACACTGCTACTCAGCCACTCACCCTGGGCCTGTTTGTTCCGGGGTCCAATACACTCGGGCTTGACGAGCTCATTCATTTTTGTTGACCTTTCTGTAATTACAGTGATTTTTCCTCTTGGAACCATTTTCCAGGAGGGCGAGGAGGTGACTTACCCAGCGCTCTGGGCAATCAGAGCAGAGATTGGCTTAGGTGGTTCAGAACCAGATGGCTGGAAGTTTTATTGGCATTTAATGAAGGCTTTTGATACTAAGACAAATGCCTGGATCTGTAGGCAGCCTAACTTTCAATAACTTCTTTGCCACTTTTGAGTCATCATTAAGACCCTCCCACTCAGCAGTTATTCCTAGGCCTACTCTCTCTTCCCAACACCTTTTAGCACATTTACTTTTAATTTCCTTTAACTCTGCTGGTGATTAACCTTTCCCCCCTCTCTTGTTTCCTCTTGCCCAGCAAGTTCCATCCAACTTCGTAATCTTTGTCAGCTGTTTAAACCCTTGTGCATTTCCATAGCAGAAGAGGATGCTGGCTGGTAAGTGCAGCATTGCTATTCCTGACCAGTTTATGATTTCTTTCACTTTCTCTTTGTTTTGCTCAGTCTACCCTGATTGCCTGACCATAAGATCAGCTGTTTGAAACTCCCTTGAAAACCTCATTGTATCACCTTATGCGAAACCTTTGTGTTATTTACTGCAAAGTAACATTTCGACCAGCATCTCTGTAGCAGGTGGATTCCCAAATGTTGCCACTACTTCCAAAGACAATAATTGTTCTTTTAAATGAAGAAAGTTAAAATCTCACCCCTTTAAACAACAACAAAAGTTCTGCTTTTGCTTAATAATGAAAGAAGTTTAATTTTTAAAGATCATTCTATATTATTAACTCACTTAATTATCAGAAGGGATGGTTGGATGAGCAGACAATTAAAATGAGGAGAAGCTCAGAAGAAAAAGTTCACCAGTGCATTGAACAGACAACAGAGGAAAGTAAAAATATTTCAAGTACCATTTGAAGGAAACCATTTGGGAAGGAAATAGGTTTAATTAAGTTTTGAACTGGTTAATTTTGTTATCTAAAAATATTTCACAGATTAACCACTGGTCCTTCAGCAATTGGGTCAATTGCTGATCTAGATAAAGGTACTTCAAATCATCATTGGACTTCAGACTTACCATAGTCCCTGGTGTATTTCACAACTGAGGTTAGGATCAGGCCTTGAGACCCCCACAATAGAGGGTTATTATTTTGCTGTACTGGTTGTGTGTCTGGGTATGAGCTGGGTCCTGCTAAACTCAATGAGTGGCAGTGGTTTGGTTCAATAGGGCTTTTGTTTGTGCCTTGGTTTTCTTTAAGGTGTGGGTGACAAACCATGACAAATTACTTTTCAGAGCTTTGCAGTCTATTAACTAATGAATTAATTTTAACAGGCACTAGCCATTGTTCTCTCAGTGCTGATGCTGCCACGGCCGTTCAGCCACAGCAAGCAGCGTTTTTCTGCCAGTGCCTGAGCAGTTCTTTTCTCTGCAAAGCCTCTCAGTTCACCCCAGGCTCCTCTGGGAGCATGCTCTGAGCTGAGAGGTCTCTATGCAGGACCAAAGGGAACTGCGAGTCTGCTGTGTCCCCCAAAATATACCATCAACAGCTCAGATGAGCCCCACTCAACATCTTGTCTCTGTGCACCACGAAAGCCAGTACAGGGACAACTCTTCCTCCATACATGTGTGATGGCCCTTGGTGGAAGGCGGACCCATTAACCTGTCCTCAGCAAGGGGACAAGCTCAGAAAAGGAGTGTGACAATGTGTGATGCTGAGAAACCCATCCTGCCCCTCCAGTTGTTGAATTTAGGTGAGACATGCCAAACACATGTGGGGAAAAAAAATTAGGCCTAGAGGTGCTTGAAAGTAATTTTACAAACATGGTATTTAAGAATCTTAACTTACAAATTGTTAATAATGATCTTTGAAGGGAACTCTATAAACTGTCTTCCAGCTCCTGATGAGATGGAATAATTTATTACTTCAATTTCTCTGATTAGTGTAAAATGCGTTTCAAATTTAGGTTTTCCTTTAATATTTAAACTTCCCCGTGAGAGGAGCTGCAGAAGGGCAGGGTGATGGAGTGTCCTCCAAACTGACATGGCATGTTCCCAAAGCAGGGTAAGCTCTGCTACTGGGGCATATCAGCAATAAAAGCCATCATGCACCAGAAAACCCAGCTTGTTTCAGGATCTTTCTCTCCAAAATGCATGAACTTTGGTGCCAGCCTGCCAGGAAAGGGCACTGCCCCATATTTCTGCTCCCTCATGCCAGGGGAGAAGGTTTCTTAAAAATCTACCCTGTAAATTGGGAATTTTAAGTTGTCAAGAACAACTACCCTCAAAAGAGCTGAAAAAGCCCAAAGCTGGTGTTATTCGGGGTTAATCACATGGTAGGGCTTTTTCCTAAGAAGTGTATTTATTTTAAATAGACTTACTACTAGTCTTTCATGTAATTTTTGCAGAACCAAAGTCAGACAAAACCATGGTGGTTTTCGTCTTGGTCTTACACTGTATAGGAAACTGAGCTCCAATATTTAGAGCAGCCATTCTCTGAGCTGGATGCATCACACCTGCTCTGTCCTCCATGGACCATGTTGAGGCTACAGCAAACTGAAGGATCCACCTGTGATGGTCTCGGCTTGACCATTCAAGTTGCCCCCACTCTGGTTCAGGAAGACACAGGAAAAAGAGAAAGTTGATACAGAAGGGTCTACGTCCCAAGGAAAGCTAAGCAATGGTGTAGTGCACTGGTGGTGGAGAGCCCTTAAGTATCTGCAGTGTTAAAAATCAAAGCCCAGACAAGAGGGAGTCTGTTTTAGAGAGAATTGTTTATTAGAAGACAGGAGATTGTTACATACAGATTCTGTCCTGCAAAAGTGTCCTGGTCACAGATATGTCAGGGAGACATTTAAACCTGTTAGACCTGGCTCTGGTCTCCACACAGAGATACTCAAGACACAGCAAAGCTCTGCCAGACCTGGCTCTCATGCTGGTGCTCAGCTGAGGAGAGGCCTGGCCTACCACAGCATCCCTGAGCTCATTACACCGTCTTTATCCCACTGGAAAACCTGGCCCATGGGCTGGAAACCAGCGGGTGGGGACATGAGACGGTGCTGCAGAAGGGGCACTGTTCTTGCCTGGGGTAACATGGAGATATTTGCCCCAAGTAGGGAAATGTCTTCCATCGTGCCAGCAATGAACACGGCTGAGCAAGTGGCTACAGAGATACAACCATGCTATGAGGTAGCATGAAGTAAATTAAAAGAAAAAAGAAAAATAAAGATCTCTGTGATACAGAGAAGAGCTCTTCCCACCCTCCCTCATGTCAAAACCAGGCCAAGCAGGCAATGCTTGAATCCCCTGCAGAGACCTTCGAGAAAGCAACTCTGACAGGTGGATCACAAAAAGGCAGCAATTTTGCCTCATAATAGTTGTGCTCCTCGCAATTTCATAGGTGACCTGTTTTCTTTTGGGTTGGCAGGTAGTATTTGTCAGCTTTTCATAACAATCCTGCACAGCCCCTGTGGTGGCTCAGGGCTTTGCGAAGTGGAGCCCAGGTGAATCACAAAGTGGCTGTGCCAGTTTTGCACCTCCTGACCCAACTCCAGGCCTGTGACATTGCCGCACTGCGTGTGGACAGCATCGGTGGAGAGGCAGGGACAAGAGAAATGGCAGGTGAAAGGCATCAGCCATCACATTGGCAATAAAAGAAGGGCCTGGGACCAAGCCTGCTGCAGATGGTTAGTGGCTCAGAAGCAGCAAAGGGCTTGGTTTTGTACCAGCCCCTGGGCTTTGCCCTTACTCAACGTGTGCATCTTACTGCACTTCGCCACTGTACATGGGGCAAAGCAAAGTGAGTTGACCAGTGGTTATAAGTTTTCTCTTGATCAATAACCAACATCTAGCAGAATTCTTAAGTCTTCTGCTGAAGCCCCGTTCTTGTCTACCTAAGGGACTTTTCTGACTGGGTCAGAGTATCACCTTCACTTCATTGTCTCTGAACTCTAACTCTTTTCTCCTTATTAAATCCCAGTCTATGGCTCCACATGTTAAACCCAGGGAATAACGCCCCCCAACTCCCCAACTTTAATCATAGTGTAGATGAGCTTTTGACTGCTATCAGGAGTCTATCAAGAATATTCCCCGTTCAGTCCAAGATACTCTGAAGGAAAAAAATACTGTTGGAACAGGTTTGTCAGAAATTTAACATGATTATTAGAAATGGCTATTTATGGCTCATCTATCACTACGTCTCTCTTCTCATCTCAATCCAAGAGTGGCTTTTGTTAGCTTGGTATATTAGAAACCTTTGAAACTAGGGACTTGGCAGTGAACACACAGCTGATGCCAATGTCAATATGAAAGATGGGTCAGACTACAAACCTCAGAACGGGCAATTTTGGAGATGAGCACTTTTTTTCCCACTACAGATGACCTTCAAGTTTGGAGGTACTGGGGATGGGGAATAACAGTAAGATTGCAGCTATAAAGCAAAGCAGCAGACTTCCAGTTATCTTTAGGACAATTAACACTCTGCATTGAACTACCTTTGCTACAAACATGCATGTTTTTAACCAGGTTTTATGTTTCTAAGGCACTCGGATTCCTTTTTTGGAACATACGCCTCAATAGGTCTGATATTCGGGGTTGGGAGGTTTAAGATAAATGTTCCATGAGGGCATAGCATATTAAGTTGAAGGGAACAGATGCTCCAGACTCACTGAGTTATCAAAAAGCCTCTGGAGCAATCAGAGCCGCATCTTAAATTTGTAAGGTTTCTGTGGCTCTGGTAGTGCTCCCACTTTCTTCAACCTTTGGACCTAAGGACCCCCTGGCCCTCTGAAGGCCATCAAGATGGTGGGTTTTGGGAGGGCAACACTCTGCTCCAATATGCGAGCTCAGCAAGCCAGAGCTCTTTCCCTACTATTTACCACAAACCAACCAGTTGTTTAGGGGCTTGATCTGAAACATGATCTCCTTCCCTCCTCTCTCAGCTCCAACCTTTTTAAAAAAGTCATTGTCCCAGCCTGGTCTGAGGGCTAATTCCAGCTTGGTGAGGTGGAAGGGACACAGAGCAGACAGCAGAATATCTGATATTATTAATTTCAGGCTAACAGTTATAGGTAACTTTTTGCCTCTATTTCCATTATTCCCTCCCAGAACAGGTTTTTCAGCCACCTGTGGTGATAACGTGTTCCTCCTAGGACTTCTCAAAACACCTTGATGAATGAAGCTCACCTGTCAGAGCTGCCTGGATGTTATAGATGAGAAAAATTCTCACTGAAGTTTTTGGAGAGAAAAGGCAGGAGAGAGGGACATTTTTCCCTCCAGAGCGTGTGCACAAAGGCAGGAGGCATGGGAGCCTTTTTTCCTTGAGACCAGATAAAGCTGATCCTTAAAATGTACCTGCAGTTGATGCACAGCAACTCCGAGCATCCTCACAGTGCCACCGTGGCACGAGCAGTGCTTGGCTTACTGCACCTCTTTGGGTCACCCCTGTACTGAGGGCTCTGGGGAGGTTGTGCTACGAGGTGGCACTTTGTGCTGCACCGACAAAGTCTACTGGGGAGGTCAGACATGGAGGAGCTCAAAGCAGAGGAGCATGATTCACTGGCGCTCCAGCAGCGCACAGCAGAGGGGTCGTTACCAAGACTTTGTGGCACTTAATCGTCACTATGTTTTGAGTATCTCGGCTGGGCATTGTAAGACCAGTTCTAACAAGATCCAAAAGAAGGAACCTGTTCTCATTTGTATAGTGTACGGCGCTACAAGGGAATAACCCATTACATAGAAAGATTTTGAACATTAATTACAGTATCTTTTATAACTTTATAATTTAACTGCCAACCCTTTCCCTTGAAATTAATCATGGATGTACATCATATAATCAAACAAGCTTTTTTAAAAAGTACATCTTAATATAAATAGTTTATTCAGTGCATGGTTGTGTATACAACAAATAATAAACAACTCTTTTGTACGAGGCAGAAAGCTGCCTGTACAGAACTATGTCAGTTTTGGAGCACAGAATCCAACAATGATTAATGCACAAAATCTTACACATCATGCAACTCTATGCCAATATTCCAACTTTCTCCCATGCAACAGACATCATGATGACCTAAATGGAAACCTAACTACATTTTTTTTTAAACAATTGTTTCCAATAGCATGTATAAGTATATGTTGTTTAGGGGTAACCTGTCCTAACGCTTCCTTCTACACAATATTCACGTGCCCGTTACAGTGAAAGAAGGACTTTTACAAATAAGACGTTTCTTATAAAAAAATTAAGTCACCTTAATTCCACAGTTTCTGTCTTTAGAAAAGAAGCCACAACAATAGTTTAACATGACACACAAAATGGAATTAAGAGAAATCTACACTGGAGGATAATTTTATCCCTTTCTGTTAACTTCCACTTGGGATAACAAAACAACTCAATTCCTACAGACTGGGGTTAGCACAAGAACTTTACCAGAAACTACAAATCTATAAAAATTTATATTTCATTGTGTTTAAAACCACAAGAACACTGTTTGCTTGAGCCTGAGACAATAACTCTCAGTTCCAACCCTGAATTTTTTATTATTTTTTTAAAGACATAACTTTAAAGACCCATTGGAGTTCAGAAATCAAAAAGTTGCACTATTCCAAATTAAAGGATACATTTTTTATCAAGCCTTAGATATAAAACAGTAAGCCAAGGAAACAACGGAGTTTACATATTTGTTTTTTGTTTGCCCCTATAAAACATACAAGCATTAAAATTTCCTTTGAAGAGCAAAAGTGGTCTTTTTCTGAGTTGGAAAGCAAATGCTTATCAGCAGTAAATGCAGTGAAATGTTTTCTGTTTCGTATTCCACAAAGCATAAGGGAGAGAGAGAAAGAGAGAGAGAAAAAGAGAGAGAGAGAAAGAGCTGGACATTTCTTCTCCGAGATTTATTCCGCAGTTATGTTTGCTGGCTATCCAAGTGCCTTGTGATATGCACAAGCATATTCTACATTATTGGGGTATATCCTTTGACAACCAGTAGATCTAATGGCTGATAAACGAGTGACCTATGCAAGTTCAGTGGCTTGTCCTGGGCAATTGAACGTTTGGATGAAAGACTGCTAGTAAGAATTCAACTGCATCCAGAGGTAAGGTTCTGTTTAGAGAGCACTTGGCTTGCCTGAACCTGGCTACGTTGACTCGTTTTGGCTCATGGATTTACCCCCATTTAGCACTCCTGAAACACTTCTGCTCTTTGTTGGGGTCCCACTTCCAGATCTGGAGAACTCTGTGAGATCATGGAGGGAAGGCTCTTTGTACATGGCCACTGCAAAGCAAAAGAGAGGCAACACATCAGCACGTCTTACAGGCTACTCAGTCTGTTCCTGCAAAGCCCAGCTGTGAAGCATTGGGATTTTTCATTCAGCAATATGCAATGTAAGGAGTGAATGAAAGAAACATGGCAGACCTCTTCCATTCCTAAGAACCCCTGAGCTACTCCTCAGGGGAATGACATTTTAGAGAAGGGAAAAAAACCAGTCATCCACCCACCTGCACTTAGAAAACTCTGCAAGATAGACCTAAGCTGATAAAAATCCACATTTCCTTATTAATAGTGAAGTAGCACTGTCAACAGCTGTGATTTGATCTGTTACTTGTATATGTAGCCTAAGCACATGGGTGTGAAAATTAATTTTTAGTCTTCTGTTTCCTTTGTTTTCACACACATTAGAAGTGAGAATCAACCTTGACATAAGTTGCCTGAAACCCAGCCCTAAATGTAGACTGCCAGACTAATCCAGTTTCCACTGAGGGCTATGCACCCTTGAGGTAACCTCCCTGATTTTAAAATGGCACTGTCTTGAAAGGCTACTTAACAGCATAGCCCAGAAAGACAGGTAGCTGGTTCTTCTGGAGAAAAAGAGCACCTCAGACATCGACTGAGATATCTCTCTGCATTCACCAAAGAGGAGCAAAGTCTGACTACACTCCTGCTTCAGAGGCTTCGGTTAACTGGGATGACTCTAGGTCTTGGCTTTTAATACACAGTGTGTACACATGCCACATGTGTTATTACCTTCAATGCCACATGCTGATACCACATTAATTGCGGTTTAATAAGCACTGCACATTAGAGCTTTGTCCCAGGCAAAAACAGACAAACAGACATCCTGTAATATGAAGCACAGATTGACAAGCTATACAGCAAGGTGCTAATGGCCTATGAGCAGATGTTTGGTCCATTCCAGGCAGAGCTTTCACTACCTATAATGAAGACCCCATGGACTTTGGGCACAAATAACCTAATACGCGTGCTTGGTTAGATTAGAGAAATGTAGCAGTGACGTAGAGAAACCTAAAAAAAGCAGCTCTGGTTATATTAACAATGTGTTACAGAACATCATGCTTCAGTTATATAAGTAGCTGAACCCTTCAAATATGTATGCACAGCAATCAAACATCTCTGACACAAGACAATGTCAGTTCAGATAGATGGAACAAACCCAAGCAATTACCTTTTAATGGTTTTGGAAGAAAGTGTGCTGCAGGTTTATTTTTCTTCACGTGGTTTCCTTTCATTATTTCTCCTTCTTTGTTAAGACCCAAATACCAACCCCGGCCAGACTGTTGCTGTCTGTAGATCATTGAAGAGTATGTCACATAGTAGTTTTCAAATACTGATTCTTTGAACTTGCATTCAGGTGTAAAATGTTCCTGTAAGAAAGTAACAGATCAATATCTGCAGTGCTGAATCTCACATCAGTTAATGAAAAAGCATCCAATATTCATTGCTTTCCTGATGGTTAAGAGACTCTCACCCTCCATTATCCAATTATGAAACACAGGTCCTAAAAGTATTAACAAAAGAGTAACACAATTTGAAACCTGTGAAATGATGCTGTGAGCAGCTCAAAGTAGCATAATAAAATCTTTTTTGAACAACGAGTAAAAAGTCGAAGTGAAGAATTATTGATTGATGCAACTAATGGACACGGGGCAGCCGCAGCCTTGATGTCAACCCCAAGGGACCGGCTGCAGTCCAGCCCCCAGGTGAGAGGCGAGGCCACATAATGCCTTTTTGCAGTAACTGCTGGCTTTAACTGCTTATGAGGAAAGTGCAATAAAAATTCAAAGCCAGGATGCCATGAGTAAATGGTCATCTCTTACTGCGTGATATTGTCAGCTTGTAGCAGCTGCCTTTTTGGTCCGACCTACGCTCTTTCTCTGCCCAGTGCATCATCCACCGAAAGCCCAGCTGTCAGAGACCCACTGCAGACATCAGCCTCTGCTCTACCACAGCTGAAATCCGATAGGATTGAGCTTTATGCTTCATGTTGACTTGTACTATTTCTTTTGGCAAGATGATACTGAGCTAATACTTAAAATAAAGGGCAATAAACTAGGAGGGAGCCTTTTTCTTCCTGCCTGTGGTGTGGCTGACTTTCCCTGTGCAATGGTCGTGGCTGAATCATCACCTTTTGGCAATATTGCCCAGATTCAAAAAAAGATCCAGACATGAAACACCGGTCCTGACAACATCACTCAGCTGCTTCCTAAGGCCTCTGAGTGCTTCAGGTTTTTTTTAACATCACACGTTCTAACAACACCTTCCCTATGGATCCCTAAAAGTCCATAAAATACGAAAGAAGAAGGGCTTGGTCTGGTGATGCAAATGTTAATATCAATCACAGTCCTTTTGTTGCACTGCACAGCAGCCTGCTGTTTGCTCGTCCTTCCCTGTGAAGGCCGCCAGCTTCAGTGGAGCTGCCCTTGTGCTTAAAGTATCCTACAGCAGGGTGAAAGGAGGAAAAAAACGTGCTTGCATAGTGATTGCGATATGGACTTAAAAAAACAAACAAACAAACAAAGGAAATTACATGTCTCAGGAGCTTAAGATATTCTTATCTGGTTCTTCAAATATTCTTATGCGAGAAAAAGACAGTATTAAAAAAAAAAAAAACAAACACAGTGCATTTTCTGAACATCTTTTGCCACTTCGTCTTCTCTTAGAAAGAAAAATCCTCCCATCCTCTGGTTGGTATTTCCTTCAACAAAGAATGTGAAGTAAGCAATTTTCTTCTTTTTTTTTCTTCAAGCTAATTGTCTGTTATTTAGTTAAGTGGTGTTTGGATGCAATTGCTGTCAAGTGGGGACAGTCACTGCAGTTTTGCATGATTTCTAAATAAAAGCCTTCCATCACTGTACCCTGCCCAGCGCTAGCCATGTTAACAAAGGCTATTGCAAGTGTATCATCCAATTAGCAGCAAAATGGAAAACTACAGTGATCCCACCGGAAAATTATGGTTTATATACAGTAATTTGAAGCTGTTTGGGGTACAAAAGGCCTGCTTGTACACAGCAGCAGAGGCTCAGATTGCAAACAGAACTACAACATTTACCCTGTCTCTCTTAGGAAGCAACTTAACCTCAGTATGAGCAGCAGGAGCCAACAAACAGCCTGCAGCATCCCTTGAAACAGAGGGAGAAAAACAATGGGGAGACAGAAGGACACTAAAAAACTCCTTTACCCTAGATTTTTCCTTGGCTGTAAGGCTTGTGATAACAAGCCATGGTGTAAGTGTTGTGCTGCTGTGAGTAAGTTTGCAGTTGAGCATGTGTGCAATGAGACACGAGCCCCATGGTGCACACCAGGCACCCCTGTGAGCATCCCAGACAGCAATCGCCTCCCTGGAACATCACACCATTCGGCAAAAACTACCATGGCAATGATTTCTCATGACAGCAGGGTATGGAAACAGACACTTCTGTATAACGTGCTCAGTCATCACGTCAAATTCCCTTCTGACACCGAAGCAGACCACCTCATTCACCTGACTGGCTTGGCAGAGAATCGGACCCCTTTGTCTTGGCTGACATCTGCTTAATTCCTCGGCTGCATCTGCAGCTTCAGAAAGGTGCTGCACAGTGGGAAAGGCATCCTCTTTGCCAAATAAAAGTTGATCCCCCATGAGCTGTTTGCAGAAGCTGAAGTGCTCTGCTTGCTCCTGAATACTAAGCAGCTGCTTACTTTGTGCAAGTGTTTGTTCCACCCATCACTTGCCTTTAGTTTAATCAAACGTGTGTCTTTCCTACTCATTAAAGAGTCGGGAGGAGAACTGCAGAGGGAAGTTCTGAATTAGGAATGCTAGCAAATGTGCCCCTGATTTGGGGGTATTACAATTAAAATGTACTTTTCTGAGCTGGGCAAGTCCATGTGTGAAACCAATTGGGTACAGACAGGGCTACTGTCAGCACATCAATCCAAAGTACAGTGCAGAGCAGCAAGTGCAAAATGGCCATTATGTGATATTTGCTGGCAAATTATTTAATAATGTACTGAGGAAGTGCAAGTTACAGCTGAGAGAGAGCTGAGTGCCTCAATTAAAACTGATCTTTTCCAGCTCCTATTGAAAATTTATAAATATAAATGTGTTGAATTCTAAGGCCAGTTTTTTCCTTGTCTCTCAGCTGTCCTCTTTGTCCATCTTTGCAATGAAAATAATTCAAATGAGTTCTGCGAAGTCCAATGTTATGAATATATTGTTATGCAAAACATGAAAAACAGGTATTTGTGTAAAATAGTGTTTCCGTCTCACCTTACCTCAGAAGTCAGGGAAGATGGCACCTACATGAATAAATTGCACTCACCCAAGCCCCTCACACAAGCACCTAACAGTGAATGAAGGAAGGAATGAATGAATAAATAAATAAATGCTGGATTCACTGTAGTCATGACTCAGCCATGCTTAAGTAAGCAAGAAGATGAACTGCCAGGAGCTTCTTCTTGGTTTTAAGCTGATCTGCTGAACTGTTTCTTCATGAATAGATCTGCAGCTGCATTAAATATGTGCAAAATAATTTAAAAAGAATAATTTTGTGTATGATAACATGGTAGAAAGGCCTTGTAGCACACTCTTATAGAGTGGCTGCATTTCCAGGCAAATGACTAGATTACATCTAAAACAATCCAGTCTCTTTCAAACAAATACTGCATTATGGGTATGCCACAGCTAAAAGCTAAAATACCGTGAATGTAAGTCAAGCTGTGTTTCAAGCCAAAGACCATCCAAATTATCAGCCATCACACCCACCTACACTGCAGGAATGTATATTAATTCTTCTGGCCCCCAAAATATCATGACACAATAATTCAGACTTCCCATACACAGAAAATGGGAAATCTGCTTTATAAAAAGGTATTTAGTGTCTTCAGTTTTCTGTCATGTTAGAAAAGCTTTTCGTCAAGATGGCTGTAGGCACAGTGCACACATGAGGGCAAAGATGTTGGCTTTCTGCTATTTACTGCATACTGTATTTGCATTGTGGATGCCAACAGCAGAGGACATCACCAAATACTTTGGGGAGTATTAAGTCATTGGGTCAACACTGAGTTTGTTAAATGTCTGTATATCACTAGAGGCTGAATGTCCTGTGGCTACCCTACAGCAGCTGACCACAACAATCAGAAATTTTACTTCGATGGATTTAGTGCTAGGAGCATGAATAAACAAGAAGAAAATAAACAAACAAACAGCCTTTGAAAAGTATTTGGGAAAAGTGTTTGGTACTTGGGAAACCTGGAAAACTTTCTTACATATTGACGATATAATTATGTTCCATCTGATCAACGACTATATCTTCTTATGGGATTTACTCTTTAATTTCTCTACTTAAAGAAAATTTGATTTTTTTTCCTTCCATATCCTGATTTCTTTCAGGACTACAATGTAGCCAAAGTTTCCATTCTATAATCATGAATTTTTGAAGGAGTCTCTTTAAGGCTCCCAAGTAGTGATTTTCTGCACCACTGAGCCTGCCTTTTTTTATTAACAGAGATTGATTTTCTCCATCTTGGCATGTGAAGTTCCAGGGTGTGTCCTCTGGATCATCACCCTGTAATGTGCAGTCATATCAACAGCACAAGACGCAAATACTTCAGCTTAAACATTATCAGATATAACAGCTTTTAGATCACCAGTGTGAGAAGACTTGGAAGAAACTGGTATTTTGTGAAGCCACCAGAAGCCATTTTCTTTAGCAATGGAAACTTCCAATTATCTTGAAGCAATTTATTCTGGATCAGATATATTACAGTTCCACAGACAGGCTCCAGTCCTGTAACATTGTCCATTTTGCTTAAATTTACTAATTTTGAGGAATCCTAGTGATTTCAGAGGGAGCAACTCACAATATATGAGTATGTAATAGGCCTTGTGAGACTGTAATTAGGAAGACTGTTTGATCATGTAATCACAACCGTATACAACAGTTACCAGTCACAGCAAAAGACATGTTCGTCAAGAAGCTGTGTGGACTTTTGAAGACAGGTGCAGTGAAGAGCTTCATTTTTGGCTATGTCTATTCCAGGTGAGTTCTCACAAAATAGGTAGCCCAAAGCCCTCAGGAGGTGCTGTAAAGCTCATCTAATTGCTGCTTGAACAACAACAACAAAAAATCCTACTGCTAAACAGGAATTTGCAGAAGGCTATAATTCCCCTTGAGTTCACTAAAATCTGAAGGCATAAATACCAGCCATGCGACCATGTAAATAAGAAACTAAATTCAAAATTATATAGAAAAGATACACTAAAATCTTTCATCAGAAAACCTACCTACTGGCAGGAGTGATAAAAAGTCATAATTTTCCTGGAAGATGATCCCAAACAACTCCATAGGATGGAATTGCCTGGGATAGTGCAATAAGCAGAAATTTATCAAGTGAAACACAACCTGTCAGGGTGTGCATTTATTTAGGATAAAGCTTCCAGAAAGAGTAAAATGGAGCCCAAGGAAGCAGCTGGATATCCAGCATCTCCAGAGTAAGGTTTCAGGTTGTCACTGGGTATTCTCTGAATCTATGAGAAAAGCATTGAAAAGATCCTGTAATTATTCCCTTGACATTGTTCCTTTGCACAGCAAACCAAATGCACAAACTCAGGGAAAAAAACGCACACAGTGAACTGAAGCAGAAAACATAGTAATTGCAAATACAGAGATTTAGCGGTTTAAGTTTTGTTCATTACTCTTTTTCTAGCCTTATCAGTGACTCAGTTGTGAAAACTTGTCCAAGTAATCTTTGCCCAGATTTTTAAGTGGCATTTAGGCATATCAATAAATTCCTATTTAAAGCTTGGTGCGTCACCTTTCAGCGTGCACTGCCCACAGAATGGATGTACTGCTGATGACCCCAGGGGAAAAAACCTCAGTGACTGTAAACAGTGCTGAAATTTAATTGAAATAGGAATTAAATATGATCATGTTATTGTTCCCCTGTCTTCTGGTGATGCTTCACTTCTTCAACTGTGTTGATTAACCAAAGCACTCCTTAATTGGGCCAAGAGAACTAACACATGATACATAGAGAAATAAGGCAGTCTTCTGATTATTGCAGAGGAAATTAATTATGTTAGAAAAAGCCTGCAATGTGGTTTAAGTTCTGTGAGATGCCCAGGAGAACACCTCACAGATGTCAAACACAGGCCCCTTTCCTAATCTGGCCCACAAAGTTATGAGACATAATTTACTTGGTATGAATAGGAAAGAGAGAAGATCTATTTTGCCCCAAAATGCTTCTCTCTGCATCTTGTGCACCCCTGATGATCCTGGAAGCATCACACAGAGAAACCTCTGCAATTGTCTGAATGATCAAGTCCTCTATAAATATTTTAATACCTTTTAATGCTAGCACCTACCCTTTTTGAATTTCAGTGGCTTTAGGGCACTAGACTTTCCAGTCCGAGTTGAAAATCAGTGAAATTCTCATAATATAAAAGAAAGAATCTAGTCTTTAAAAATTGCCTGTTTTGTGAAGCTTGGGAAGGTTCATTAAGCAATAAGTGCCTGACAGGTTGTCTGAGGACTCCAGACTTGACTAACTGAGAAGAATCAACATATATGATACAATCCTGCTATTACTTAGAAACTGTTTTTTTAATCATATTGAATTTTTATTGTTTCACACATACAAAAGTCCTTTTATTGCTTCTAAATTTGTAAAGGAAAACTTATATATTAATCTACAATTAAGCCTCTTTGGAGAGAGATCTTCTCTGCTAGTGTGAGCTTGGGTTTGGGGTTTTAAAAAAAAATATAACAACTTTCTCAATATCTAACCAAAGGTTATATTGCCTAATAAATCTACATGAATCATGTACTTCCAGGTTTGGTCAAGGACTGGTTAACACCACTTCAGGCACCGGCTGAGATAATCCTCAGCCCCAGAAAAAATGGGATGGAAGTATTCTGCATGTTCTCCCTATACTTCTGCACTCTAATCTCATGTTCTTATCTAAGTATGTGCCTCTGAACATCTTTGGATGCTGAACTTGCTGGATCTTAGATCTGATGCACTACAACTTCTCATGATCCTTCCTCCCATGTCACTGAGTCAAACAGAGGAACAAAACCATCCTGGCTGAGCACCCTCCAAACAGGTCAACTGAAAAGCAAGAGATGCCTCAATACATGACCTACACGGACATTACTGAAAACAGGGATGTTGGAAAATACGTGCTCTCTCAACACATGGTGGGAAAGGTTGTGCCTGTTCAACCTGGAAAGAAAATTGTATTATCTTAGATCACCGAAGGCAGCTGAAGTGGGTAACTACCTGTACCCAGTGCAGGTGTAGCTGTGCCTATTGTACCAGTGTTGTCTTTACCACTTAACAGCATGAATCCTGGCTGCAATTGCTAGCCTAAAGATACATATATCCTTTCAGTTTTAGGTCGGTCCACTCATCTAACAAAGATAAGGGTGAGCTGCAAAACACCTAATCAGAGAGACTGGCATTGCAACTTTAGGTGTCTTGAAGCCTGCAGAATTAGTTGAGTCTTGCTTTAACACATATCTCGAGATTGTTGGATGAAGTGTCCTTTAGATTAATGTTGCTCATTATACACTAAAATGAATATGTAATCAATACGCAAATGTGTAACCAATTGGCTGTTTAAGGTGTGAATGTAGTGATAACATTTTTTATATAAAGGCTGTTACTTTTCTTTCTGGCATGCAGGCTTTATTCCAGCATCCAGGTTTGTGCAACTCTGTAATAAACAATATCTCATCTCTGTGTGCTACAATTTGGCTTTTTTTTTTGCACACTGCATGACAGGACTCTGGTTTTGAGACACCAAGAGTACCCAGAGCTCATTGGGGCTGGTGGTTCATTCCAGAAGCTGGTGGATCATGCCAGCTGGTCAATCCTGCTCCCATTCAAAGCTACTGGAGAGCTCCCTTTCCCTTTTGATAGGCTCATGATTCTCCCCAAAGCAGTCAGTCTTTTTCATAATTTTCCTAAGCTCATTATCTCCGTTCCCTGCAACAGTGGCTTCCACAGGTGAAGTCAGTACTGCAGAAAACAGAGTTTAAATGTGTCCATTGTTTTTTTTTTTATTGCAAGTATATTTCTTGTCTTATTTTTTTTCGGCTTTCTTCTTTCAGCTTTAATTTTAGAAAACAGCACATAAAAGTACCCAGTGTGCCTCTTCTGTGCCATTCATTACTCCACATCTCTCCATCATGTCTCTGCTTATTCATCTCTTGTCTTAACTAAGCAGGCTTAATCTTTTTAAATCTCTCCTCATATGAAAGGTTCTCTGTGCCTCTAATCATTTTCATTACCCTTCACCGAATCCTTTCAATTTTTTTTTCCCTCTGTCATTTCCAGAACTGAAACACAACATTTAAAAAGAGGCTGTACCATGGAGTTGCATAATGGAGGTAAGATATTTTCAGTCATTTGTCTTATGACAAAGTAAAATGGTCTTTGCTGTTCAGCCTCACTGTATTCATACAAAAGTTCTCTATCTTTCAAGTCATGTCTCTGATAAATACCACCCAATTTTATGGTATTTCTGACGCTTCGATCAGTCAGTGTACCCAAGCTTAAAAATTAAAGGAAGAGAGAAGGAAGCAAAAGGCAGATAGGACAGCTTTCTTCCCCAGAACTAGAGCAGAGAGCCCCAAAGATGCTAAGCAACCTATTTTATAACATACCCATTATTACACAGATAACCTGCCAGCCATTGCAATCAGATTTCTAGCAGTTATAACTGACATCAAATCCTGGTATTGTCAAATCTCTCTGACACAGCTGTTGTGCAGAATGTCCTCAGTTTAAGTGTGTCACGCATTACTTTGAGAAAGAATATATCTTAGTTAGAAAACTCCTTTTGAAGTATGGGGCCCATGTTCTGCTTTTAGTTAAAGACAACCCTGCATCCCACTCATTTTAATGGCCAAGCACTGAGCCCATTGCTTTTCACTGAACAAGACCAGTGGCATGAGATGCTGAAGGACTAAGAGGAGCCTGAGCCTTAGGAAACACTGCAACTGCTTTGTTTGGAGTGAACTACTTGTGGTTTGTTCCTTAGAGTTGCTATTCATCCGCCAGCTCTCCCTTTAGCATTGTATGTCACCTCAGGGACAGAGAAACCATGCAAAGCCAGGTATCTTCCATCAAGCAGCAACAAGCTGCGGCAAGAACGCACGCAGGAAAAGTCACTCCATCAGGCAGAGGAGTGTGGCATGAAGAGACATGGCTTTGTCACAACCCAGCCGCTGTGAGGGGCAGATGTCTGTGAGCTGGCAAGAGAAGCTGAGAAAGAAAACACATTCCTGTCCCAGTAGCCCTTTCACACAATTACTCTTGTATTTGTCTACATGATCAGTGGCACTAGGGGAAACCCATTTGGCTGCTGCTGGGGCTGCAGAGCACAGGGCAGTGGCCGTGGGTTAATTTGCTCCTGGAACAAGGTGGCTTGGCTGGCATTTGTTAAAACACCACCTGGGAGTGAGGAGCAAGAAGGGCAGCATAACCTTTCTGCTGCCACATCGAGTGCCTTGGCTGTACCATCCCAAAATGCTGCTTGCAGTTCTGTAGGCTGCAGGATACAGGTAAGCTGGGATGGGGTTCAGAAGGCAGCAACAGCTACACCGGGGCATCCCTGGCCTCGGCAAAGAGGATGGTCAGCTATGCTGGAGCACGGCATCACCAGACATTCCCCTGACAGCTTTGTGGTCAGAGCTCTCCTAACACCAGGGAGCTCCCCACACAGGCTCTGCAGAAGTAGCAGGGCTAATTAGAAGAGTGTGGGATTTACTGTTGTATCCTAGAAACAGGACATCAGCCCTGGGGTATAAGGAGATGGAAGAGATCTCCTTCAGACTGTCACCCATGAATTCATGCAGATTTATCTTAAAGTGCGAAAAAAACAATAATCTAATCAGTGTTTGCAGCAGGCTCTAAATCTGTCTCTTTAATTACAAGCAGGGACATGACCCTTTTAGCAGTGGATGTTCCTAAAATTCTATGGAAAAAAGGAAAGCATGCAAAGGTTTCGCTTTTTTAGGCAACAGGCAACTGAATGAACAACAGTCAGAACAAGGGCTACAGTCCTTCCCATGGGAATAGGGGATAACGAGGAATGCTGTTTCTGTGGTAACCTGCAACCTGGCTGAAAGCCTGTCTGTACAACTGCTGTGAGTTGCGATGGGTAAATGGATGTGAAAGTGATCTCCTTGTCCTTTACCGCTTTGGTGAGGTGCCACTCTATGTCTGTGATGGCAAACTCATAGAGGCAGTGCTCTTCCACCCAAAAACTGGGCAGGTAGCTCTCCCAAGCACAGCCTCAGCTCAGCTTGGACCTCCCTAAACTGCCAGCAGCCTCCTCACTGACATTAAACAAGAAAGATGGGGTTCACCCCAGAGGAAGCGCTTAGAGACAGATGCTGCTGAACGAGCTCTTTTTTCTGCACGCTAGAAATTGCCTCTGCTCACTGACTGCGAGAAGCTGCAAGTGGAAGATAAATAACAGCATGAGCTGCAGGAGAAGAAATAATGCCACATTACATCAAACAGGTCCTTGCTTCACTGTCAGCTTAAAGTCTGTTCTGCACGAAAGGACAGCCCTGCCATTTGGCCTGTATATTTTATTAATGTGGATGCATATTTATGGTGTTATGGATTAGCCGATACTTTGGCGTTCAATACTGTCCTTTTATGCTGGAGTTCTCGGCAAAGGCATTTGTCCTGGCTGCTGTTATTCCTTGTGTGCAGTTAGGTGGCTGCTGTTCTCTCCCCAGACTATCTCCCTGCACTGCCTGGGCTGGAAATGCTGCTGTAAAGGTGCCTCACCTCTACCAATACCACCCAACATGTTTTGGGAACCCGCTGTAAACCTCTATAAGGTACTAAATGTACTGTAGTCTTTGGACTGGTATTATATACTAAAAATAAAATTAATACCAAACTAATAAGCCTATTAATTAGGTTTTTATTCTGCAAAGCACTATGCTGCAAGCTTAATTTTTAACATGGATAATGTCAGTGTTCGGAAAGTTAAGCAGCTCAATACACTGAACAAAAGCAGTAGGACCCGATCCAAAATGTGTTATAACCAAGGAAAATACTACCCATGCCTTTACTGAATTTTGGTTAGCTTTCTAATGTTTATGTAGCCTGCTAAGAAACATCTATGACTTGCTTTAAGAAGTCAAGGCTATTTAATATTTGTCACTATTAATTCAGCTTACTTGCTTACTATGAGGTGGAAATAAAAAAAGATTAAGCTTAATAATAATGGGAATGTCAGAGGTTCAAGGAGCTGGCTAGCTCCACCCTGACCAAACCAGCATCTCTGTATGACCAAATGGTAATGAGACCTTTTCAAATGAGCTTGATTTACTGCAAACCATTTATTCATGAATGCCATGGATGGATGTTTTTCAAACCTCAGTTGTTTTGACAGTGCCAGGGCATTACTGGCAGCCAAACCCTGCTTCTTGATATAGAGCAGCGATGCTCTTTGGAATTCCTCCGCCCTCGTGGTTCTCTAAATTATGCTATTGAACATATGCTGCTAAGACAATCTCAGAGGGATGTTCGTATTAGACAACAGGCTAATTGAGGGATTTGAGAGATTTCAGATGGCAAAAACTTTTAAAAACAAGATAATCAAGGATTATACAAGGAAGAGCAGATGTAAGAGTGACCCTTTATTTGAGAGTTGATGCGGACTGGCAGAAAACATTTGTTTCAGCAGGTAAAGACCCCACTTAAGAAGGAACTCTTATGCAGATAACTGGCTAAATTTCTCTCTCTAAATGACACATATGTGTTTCTCACAAGCAACAGTTTGAGGGGTAAATTAACAGAAATTCAACTTTGGGGAAGTTTTCCAGCACCTTACACGTGAAAAACTGTGCAGCAGAGCAGAGCCAAACCACCTCTGCAACAGGAACAGGTAACAGGAGCACATACATGCCGCTGTGTAATTCAGGGAAGACACGCACTAGCATTTAAGATGCTGTAATGCTCTAATAAGCAGGTTGGCACTATGTACCTTAAGAAATGGGAGGCTTCATGGTACAGTCAGTGCTGGAACCAAACTGCACTTCTCCAGCAACGCCTCAGTACGTCCCGTGGAACAGCCAGACAGGGGGGGACAGCAGCAAACAGCCACTTTGACATCTCATCAGCCCCTCGGAAACCAGGCAGAGCCACAGGGAGACCCCACTGAAACAGGCCACATGAAACTGCCTCCAAAATACAGTTTCTCTGGGTTTTAAGGTAGTTCAAATAGGGCCCCCAAGCAAGCCGCTTAGTGCAGAAAGAAACAAACTTTTCTAATACCTCACTTCATGATATTGCTACGCCATTAACATCTAGAGACTGGGTTGCATAATAAATGTCCTCTTAACAGTCCTCCAGCAACTGTCCTAATGAAGTCAACAATACATGCATTCTTTTCAGTGATTTATGAGAAATTTTCTCTAAAAAAAATACACAGTCTAATAGGAACCCATGTCCTTCCAAGAGACAACCTGAGCACAGAGATAAGCTTATAAAGCTCTGTTTTTTTTCCCCATACAGTGATATGGACTTTGGGAGGGTCTGTCATTTGGCTGTTTTATGACTCCCTGCTGCCCCTGGGCTGTGTAACAGATTAGTCTGGAGCCAGACTTTTGGGAGACACCACGCTGCTATTGTCTAAGCAGAAGAGGAGACACAGATCCCTGGTAAAACACTTGCAAAGCTAATTTAAACTTGGAAGACACCCAAATGTCTCTAGGAGGTGCAATTTAAAACCCTAACCTAAGATAGCCTGGACTGCAATCGCAGATTTCTGGGAACAGTGTGGAACAGTTGTTCCATGAGCCAAACACTGCAGACCTCTATATTATGGTATTTCGACAGGAGAGCTGTTGCCATTCTGAGTTACCTCACAGAGGAAAAAGTAGCAAACAAAACTAAATTCAAACATAGATATGACCACTCCCTGGCTTACACTTCTGCACCACCAAGTCTCTCAGATTTGAGTCAAGGAACATTTAATGTCTCGGTTTCTCTTCCAGTGCTACCTGTTGAACAGACAGGGAGCTCCCTGCAACGATTCAGATGGTTCCAATGCAGAGAAATCTTTGTCCCTGAATCATACAAAAAGTTGAACGGTGTGATCACCTTGATTTTAAAAACAAACCTTGTATCTCTGCTACAAAAAAGCACTTTCAAGCATAGTTAAAACAAATAACATCTGGCACTAGACTAACAAATGCCTTGCATTGCATTGCAAGGAGGAATCTGAAAGCTAAGTCCAAGGCTCAGTTTGAAAACTACTGTTGTGGTTTTTTGGGTTTTTTTTGAGAATCTAAACTGCCTTGGATTGGTTCTGCTTACAAAAATCTGGTTATCTGTTTCCAAGTCAGCAAATAATAGCTGACTGCAGCCAGGCAGGCAGAGACCTAAACCACCCTGCAATTGAAAGTATAAAGGTGAGCTTGTCCATCAGAAAAAGTGATCATCTTTCAATTTACCCACTGGCTGATCTTCCATTTCACTGTCCAGGGCTACATGTTGTTAGTATAACCTAACAAGCAGTGAAAAAGGCTGAGGGAAGAAGATAGAGCCAGCCAAGAATTCAGGGGAAATGCTGATGAATCCTATCACCTGCCTTCTGAAGTCTGCACAAGGAATATGGACTGGCAAGTTCAGAAACACACTTTTCCTGCAGGCAAGCGAGACTCCTCACGTATCTTTGGGCTTTGAGGGTTTTGAGGCTAAGGCTGTGTAAACTAAATGGGCTAACTAAATGCCATTTAAATTCTACCAGTGAAATAAAGATTACTGATGAAATAAATGGGATTCCTCTGTTTAAATATTCCTGAGGGTCTGAGTCCAAATCTGGACCTGCATGTGCAAGTCCAGGCTCTGATTCATCTCATCTACTTTTGGGCACTTAAAAGAAACACCAAAGTTAGGAGCTGGGTCAGTCTGGGATTCTCTTGTCCTCAACGAGCATAGTTGGGATAAATCACCCCTGGAGAGGATAAGGAAAGGTGGATCCTACATCACAGACGCAGCTCTGCTAAAGCCTCTCGTCCTTTCTGAGCACGGCGAGAACAAGTTCAATGTCCCAGGACCGGTCCATCCCAGGGTGCTGTGGCTCAGCAGAGCAGCACAGACTGTCCCCAGGTGGTCCCAAGTTGCTGTTGCCCGTCACAATCTGAGACGGGTTGAGTGAGTTTTAATGCCAGCTATTGTATAGAAGAAGATTTCAGTTCTGCTCTCATTCAAGCCAGGGAAAGTCTGCCCCAGATCAGCCTTGGCATCAGCAATCTGACTGCTGAAATGGAAAGAAATTACCTTGGGTGTATCTGAGATACAGTTTTTGCTTTGCAATATTTACAGGGATTTCTTTCCCCCTCACTGGAACAGCCCCCAAACCTTACAGTCTTATTTTGGCAAAGCTCCCACTGAAATGAATCACGACTTTGCCTGAGTTAGTGCTCCAGAACTGAGCTTTAAATTATTAAAAGCAAACGATATGTAAGAATTTGTGTCAATTTTCAAAACAGCTCAGCAAAGGTAGACAAATTCCTTCTTTGAAACTAGTACAAGGTATGTGGCTGAACTCCCAGTCTACTTTGAAATCTCAGCCCTAGGTTTTTAGTGAAATGCAGTGCCTTTTAAACTTCATATTTAAATCATCATAGTTCTGTACAATGCAGAACCCTTGACTTGTTTCTTTGGTTCAAATACAACCTCCACCATTACTAGCTTTACAGTTTAAATGAGCCCCTTGTATCACAAGCTTGACACTCTCCTCTTGGGGAAGATGTAGGCTTGTTATTTTTTCTCCCTCTTGCAAAATAATCTACTGTCTGAACAGGCAAATGTACTCCCCAGAGCGACCTGTCGATATCACTTCTTGCTCCTACATGGCACCTTCGGGGGAGTCAGACTGAACAACAAATATTGCTTTAGGCATTGTGGTTGCATTTGCAAAATTAGCCATAGGTACAGCAGCATCTGTAGCTCAACAGGTAACTAACTCTTCCCTAGATTTGGGATTTTAGTCTGTGCCAGGTGAGTTGGTGTTTTGCTAAACTGGAAGCAGTGTCCACCAGACTGGGGCTGGCAGAGTTCCAGGTGCCCAGACTGGCAGAGACCGATCTCTGGTGTACGTGATGTGTAGGAAACCTTCAGTATCAACACCCAACGCCCTTGACCCCAGCCCCAGCCCTTCACCACGTCCATGGGTGCTCAGAGGGACCAGCTACTTGTGTTTCTTTAATTCAGCAGTACCACGTAAAAATCATCATCTTACCAGGGATTCCTAGTCTTTCAGTACAACGGAATGTTTTTATAATTATTCCTAACTGGCTTTGCCTAGGATGTCTGAGTGCAGATTAATTGAGTGTACAGAGTAATTGTTTTCTTTCGATAGGATATAACAGCTTGGCTGCTGGTCTCTTGTCTTTTTAAAATTGGTGAAATTCAGTTCTTTGCTTCAGCGTATCCCATTACTGGATGTTTGTTATTGAAAGACGGCTTCTGTCAGAGCTGAAAACACAGCTACGCAAGCACAGAACGCAAACTGTAAAACCATGTAGAAGAAAAAGATTAATTTCTTCCCTTAGATTTTGCAAAGCCATTACCTGTTTTTGAATGACATTTCCAATTCTACACTGGGAACTGCTAAAGCTTTTACATAAGAATGCAAAAAATGCACACATTATCACTGCAGGAAGCGCTTAAAATTTAAGATAATTATATAGTATGGAAACGATTTCAAAGGACTCAAACAAAATAACAACTAATTCTAGAGAGTCACCCTGTAAGATGATTATTACTCTGCACCACCGCTGATCTCTCACTAAAAAAAATCCTTCTCTTTACAATTATATGCACATTATGAATTCCCACTTTGTTCTTCCACCATCAAGCTCCTACAGCTGCCGCTGACAAATTTGCATTCTCTGAGAGCTTAACTAGGCAGCCCAAATATTCACACTGTGAACAGAGGTAAAACACACCGTTGCTGTAGTCAGATATGATCCCTGCTTCACCCTTGCCTGACGCCAGGTCCTCTTCTGTGGGCTTTAAATCACTGATTTTTAAAGCTGCCCAGGTTGAACCTGGGGAAGGACCCTCAGGGAGGGGATGTGACAGGAGGATAATGGCAAGTCCTGTGCTGGAGGGAGTGCTGATGCATGCCCTGCAAACCCGCAAAACTGCATCTAGATGCAGAGTTTGCAACAGGGGTGTGGAGAGGATTCCTCCGAGGGACTTGGTGTCTCTTTGTTGTGTGACTAATGGGAGAATGAAGCATCCTACACTGGAGCCAGCAGCACAGGTTATACACAAATCCTCTAGTCTTGTGTTTTGGGAGAGAAATCCTCTCTGTCATTCATCAGTGCTGCTGGGTAACCAGTGAGAGAGGCAGCCAGTAAACAGGGATGCATCTTCCCATCTGTGCAAACTAATAAAAGGAGTAAAGATTTATTTGGTCAGTCAATTTCCAGACAAAGAAAAAATAATTAAAAAATCCCATTTTCCCTGATTGCCCCCCCGGGCGGGGGGGGGGGGGGGGTGGGGAAGAAAAAAAAAAGGAAAAAAAAAAAAGAAAAAAAAGAACAATTCCTGCCTAGTTCTTTGCTCAAGGCAAACACATTTGGGGAAAAACCTATAAAAACCTATCTGCCAACCCTAATATGTTTTTATTTGATATCTGCAAAGAGATTTACAGAAGCTCATGCCTTGCCCTTTTTTTTTTTTTTTTTTTCCCACAGCAAGGGCAAAAGTACACACTGAACTCACAGCAAATGAAAATCTTGTATCAGATATTATGGAGACATAAGAAAGTCCCATCCCAAGGCTCTCACTGAATAAAATCCCAAGCATTTTCCAAGTGTAATTCTTGGAAATAATTGCAGTGATACACCTAAAACTTCCTCACAAACTTCAGCCTGAAATGGAAAACTTACAGATTTTAAATCTTAAATTCTGACAAAGTGCAGAGCAGCTGAAAATAGTATCTGGTAATGGGAAGCGCAGCCAACTTACTAATAGGTGTTGCTACCTGGGCTGCTGCTGGTCTTTCACACAACTGTCTGAAACGAAACAAAGCATCAGAAGTCTGAACAAATCAGAGATGTTTGATTGGCAATGGGCTTCCTGTGGAAATTTAATTAGGCTTGGACTAGAAAACATCTCAGACAGCGTTGGCATAAATTCCCATATATTAAATAACACTTTACATGAGCAGAATAGAATCATAGAATCACTGCATTGTTTAGATTGGAAAAGACCTTTAAGATAACCAAATACAACCGCTAACCCAGCACTGCCGAGTCCACCTCTAAACCATGTCTCTAATCATCATGTACACGTCTTTTAAACCCCTCCAGGGATGGTGACTCCACCACTTCCCTGGGCAGCCTGTTCCAATGCCTGACAACCCTTTCTGGGAAGAAATTTTTCCTAATATCCAATCTAAACCTCTCCTGTGCAACTTGAGGCCATATCCTCTTGTCCTATCACTTGTTACCTGGGAGAAGAGGCCAACACCCTCCATGCTACAACCTCCTTTCAGGCAGCTGCAGACAGCGACAAGGTCTCCCCTCAGCCTCCTTCTCTCCAGGTTGAACCCCGCAGGTCCCTCAGAATGCCACCAGCTTTTGCAAAACTCCTTACAGATCTATGTGAAGCTTTATCAGATAACTGTGAGCAGGTCAGCATAGGGTAACGCACATTCACAACAGTGATTTAAATCATCCAGGCTACAACATTTATTTTTTTATGGTCAGCTTGGCTAGCCTAACTATTACACTCCAGAGACTATTTCTGCTAGCAGGAAATGTGATAAAGAAGCCTCTTATTCTTCAAACATGAACAGGGGTATATGAGGTCCTGTTTACCTAAACACAGGGGGGTTCAAACACAGAAGGAGCTTTGCTGGCCCCAGAGGCAGAAATCCCTCAGGTAGAGATCACCATTCCTTCAGATTGTTCCCATGGCTCCAGTCCTGGTGTTTGTCCAGAGGGCTGAGACTACCCTGCCATGTCTTCTCTTCATGTACCTGGTTCTTGTGCCCCTCTTTTGGGGCATAGAAACCACCACAAACTGCAGCTAGAGTCATTTTCCTGCCTGCCTGTACCCTGGGTGGGTCACTGCGGTGGGCACCAGCATGGTCTGGGACCGAGGTGGCCTTTGCTGTTGACACATCTCATCTCATCAAGGAGCACAATCATCTTTCACAATTTTCTCAGATGAGAGAATACAGGAGTTGCCAGCCTATGACATTCCTTTTAAAAGCAAGCTTGCTAAACTCACTCCAAAATGAATTACAAAAGTCTAGCTTAAACCAACCAGCTGCCTACCCAACATCCAGATTGCAAGGACCTGTCTAGACAGAGAGGTAATTATACAGAAAATAAGACACTATGTCTTTGCAGCAGAGCCCATCTTTCATGATTGTTGTCACCAAAACCTTAACATTATTGATAAAGAGGGAAGAGGTGTGCCAAGTTATGGTCTAGATATCTTTTGCTGGTGTCGACACAACCTCACCTGACCTTTCAAATCAGCCAGTGCAATGTGGGGTCAGGACACTGCAAGTCTGGTGATTCCCAGCATGGCCTGGGACAAATCCTTTCAAAACAACCTCATTTCTCAGGCACACACTTTGGGGAGCTGCACATACTAAAGTGAGCAAAGCACTATATCCAATTTCCTATTTTGTAAAACAGCAGTGATTACAACTGTGAGAAGTAATTAATGTTTGCACTCCATTGTGAAAATGAAAACTACTAAATAATATGAGTGTAATCACATTTACATACTTGAAGTGTGCTTAGAAAAAAAAAAAACAATCTTTTAAGAGATTCACCTTTCCTACTCCTGGTAGCTGCAGTCACTAGTGATACCTGCCAAGAATGCAAAGGATTGAATTATTTCTGCAGACAGAAAGATGATTTATATATTTTTAAATAATTCATCTGAATTATATCAAAAGGGCTTGTAACCTAACCATCAAATAATGTATAGGCTGGCTTATCACTGGGGTTATAATATGATACCTCCAAAATACAATTCTATATGGTTCAGTGATTTACTAATAACCTACTTGTACAACACAGGCAGAGATGTAAAGCACAATGGGTCTAAACTCCCGCACTTATAATTCTCACTGCTTAAATAATACAGCATTTGGACTGAGTTGTTTGTATTATGCCTTCATAATTGTTAATACATTAGTGGGCTACTTTCTACCTCAGCACATAAACAAATTAACCTTTCATCATCAGAGACCTTTGCAATATTGCTGTTGTTCATTTACTCAGTTTTCTGGTTGTGCTGGACATGCCCCAGACACACAAGAAGGAACCACCTGCCCTAAGAAACTTCCGATCAAAGAATAAAGAAGATAATGATGAAAAATATTCATTAGAGGCAGAAGGAAAGAAGGGGTCACAGACGAAAATGTAATGCTCAAAAACTTAAAAAAAAAAAAAGAAAGAAAAAATATTTAGAACTGAAATGCATTTTAGTTTCAGTAGAACTTCAGCGCTCGAGGTAAACTTGTGGAAGTGTTGCAGTGATTTAAGAATGTACCTCTCCCGGTTTATCACCTGGCTTGGCTCCCTGTGTTCCCTCCTTGCATTCGGAAACAGGACTTGTCTGTCAGCAGCACCTCCCAGAACTCTGATGATATGCCCACATGAGCGATTTTACAAAGAAGGAAATGGAAACCAAGTTCTTACATGTTTTGCCCAAGGCTAGTGAGGAATTTCTCTCCCAGCAAGGATTAAAACCCCAGAACAGTTCTTGCACCATCACTGGTTTTAGTACAGAACTTTCTGTCTCCCCTGACTCAACCAAGCTCTCCTGCACATTGAATCTGAGATAACTTCGGGGTCCCTTGGTTTATTGTTTTTTAGACCCATTAAAAGTCCTGAAATAGCCCCAGTCCTTGTGATGTCTTTACTATGGCCTGCTACATTGATAAATCTGTCTTTTGTCTTTTTCTGTAAACCTTTTCACACCCAGAAGATGCATTCGAGGTTTAGCTAGGACTAGGGAAAGAGTATCCAGTCTCAAGTTCATGCAAAGGGTATGGCCACAAAGTCAAAAGGCACAGGAGTAGCTGCTAATGAGGTGCTAATGAGCTGCTAATGTCTTGTGTGCAGAATAGCAACACTCTTCCCAGCAAAGAGGAGACTCCCTCTGTATTTACATTTACATTACATTTAAGTTTACCTCTGTATCAGACATTTACAACTGAAGCAACTGCATTATCCTCTGGCTTAGAAAAGGTACACACCAAGGGAGGCAGGAGCATCTTCAGACTGGTTCATCTCCAACTTTATTAATACTTTCTGGAGTGAGAGTTTCCTGCAACAACACCTTGTTGAACCCCACCTACACCATCCAATTGCAGAGGCTGAGGACTGTGAACTTTTTGGGGTATTTTTGCCTGACAAAGCTTTTTTCACCCTGAGGTTGGCAGTACACTACTAACCCCTTGGCGAGGGCAAACCGCAGGCACCAGCACCTAGTTGGCATCAGAAGAAGGCTGGGTTACACCAGCAGCAAGGTGCTACTGTGGTTTTAAAAATTAATTAGGCTCTGTGCACTATAAAGCTTCTCCATCCCCTGCCAAAAGGAGTCCATGGTGGTGTTAGAGGGGTAACTGGTCAGAGGATCTGTTGGTGACCACTATTTAGCAGTAAAACATCGTTAATGGGCATCAACAACTGCACACTGCACGAGTTACAGCACATAGCTACAAGTAAGTCAAGTACTTTATTTATGTAATTACAAGGAACCAGTCCCTGGGGGTCATGCAAATAATTCAGTGTACTAGCTAAAAATGAGCTTTCTGAGAACATTTACACTAGTATAATCTGATGGGATGCAGATTTCTGGAAAATAAATGCCAAAGGGGATGAGAACACAACTAAAGCTAATTTATTTTTTAAATCAAGTGAATATTCACATTTTTCCCCCTGTATTTCCTCAGCCTTAATGAATAGCTTATTTGCTTCTACATTGCTGTCTCTTCCATCTTGGGAAATATATCCCAACTTGGGGAATTGTATCCAAGGCTCAACACAACTGCCAAGGAGTGAAATGTAGTTAAAATAAAGCCCTTAAAATACAGCTACTCTGCACTGCACGTGGGAGACACCTTTGTCCACCACCTTTTCAGAGAGCTTCTAAAAAATAACTTCTGTTATTAAATTAATCACCTTGTGTCAAATGGCAGAGTGACAAGAGAAAAAATTTACCTGGGTAATAACTCAGCAATAAAGGTATATACAGAGAAGGAGGAAATTGAGTTGTTGCAGACATAGCAATAACATCGTGAAGCAAAATTCAATATTGGAAGAGATAAAAGTTTTCCGTCCCAATATTCCTCCATGACAAGTATGAAAGAGTATGCATAAGAACAAGGGAAAGATGAAAAATAACATCAGTAAAAAAAATGCCTTTGAAAAATGAGCTAACAGGTAATTAATCCCTCAAAAGAAAGGAGATCAGAGCATTTGGGAAACTTATGCAGATACAGATTGGTAACATATGCTTTGGGTCCTCCTGGTTTAGTTTTGCTAAACACTCTGCAAAGGTGACTCAGAGAGATCCCAACCAAAGAGTTGCCTCTTCCCCCAGCAGAAACCTGCTGAGCTCTCGCCGTTTCCACACGCCTTAAAAAATAACAGGTACATGGGGGCAAGCAGGTTATTAAGGTGGCAATGGTGGTGACAATGTAAGCCAGAAACAAAATGTGTGCGGCAGTGACATGTTTTCTAACAGCAATGACAGATTTTAATAAGTAAGCTATTCTTAAGTTTTGATTTGAGGTGTATATAATTAGGTAACGTGGGTGTTGAGTGATAAAACCGACAAGAAATACACAAATCAGTAGTCCTATTTTTTTTAAACCATGGCCTGTTTCATACTAAACGGCATGACCTATTTATATTGTATTATTATATTTGAAAAATAAAAGGAAGAATTGCCTCTTTCATTTCTTTGTCATCATCAGAAAGATATATTGGGGACAAATGACACTGCTTTTTCCAAATGTCATCTTTCAAAACTAAAGAATTTCTATTTGTGGTTTGATTTCTTTTATTGTTAACTGGCTTCCTCCTAGGAGTTACAGGTGAGATCTCCCTTGCCTTTTCCAGGTTTTCTGGTGATGAACACTTTCACAAAATTAGCTACAAACTTAGCTAAATATTACTCTTTTCTAGACCTGAATAAGAACAAGGAAGGCTAGAACAACTCTATGACTACTCATCAAAAACACGAATTTACAATTAATTTCAATAATTTCTTTTTGAATGTATTATGACTGTTCAAAAAATGAGGACTTTTTAATCCATTCTGAATTTTCAGGCATGTGCACACATGGCAAGATCTTTTCAAGGTCTATTAGTCTGAAGTACCTAGGACAACTTCTTATGCAGATCATAAGAGTTCATACTCCTCACCATCAGCACTAATGGGCTGAACATGAAATCAATAGAGCAGTTGTAGAAAATACATACTTCTATCTATCTCAGTAATTTAATCAATTCCTTTTTAAATAAGCTAGATTATCTTTGTTAAATTTATAAAGCAAAGTACTTCAATGTGCAGGAGAGTGTCTCATTCTATTACCTTCCTAGTCTTCCATATAGGCTTCCACTGGGCACTAACTCATGAATTACCCTTTTAAGAGCAAGTTATGATCTTTCAATCTTATGACTGTTATGTAATGACAAATCTTTATCTATAGTGATTGCTGTGAGAAAAAGCACAGTATTATTATTTCTCAACAAATCTAGTCTGTCTACTGAAGATGACCAAAGATACTTGATATTGAGCACACTATCAAATATAGATCTTGGGAAACTTAATTTGTCCAATTCTTTTGTCATACACCCCACATAAAAACGCTGACCAACATTATTCAAGTTCTGCTCTCACCAACATTATCCAATATATTGCACCTATTCAGCATGTGGCTTTCCGCCTCCTGTGCCACCCCAGCTGGGGCACAGCACACGAAGCCTCAGCTGCGAGGAGAACTGCAAACCTCTTCACAGGCTTCTCTGAAGCCCAAGTGCTCCTCAAACAGCCATTCATTTATTTTTGCAACATCTCTATCAAACGATATGGTATCATTACAGGCAATATAAACAAATTCAGTCCCATGGGAAACACTAGGACTACAAAATCTGTTCTTATTTCAAATCAACAGGAAAAAAATAAATACCTTTTATCTTTCCACAAAACAAAATATCAGAAATCACAAAAATAATCTCCTGATATTCTTAAAATGCGTCACTTAGGCTACCATACAACATGAAAACTGAAATCGTAATGTTGCAATATTTTTAGTCATAATACAATTTTTTAATAATCTTCCCTCAAGAATTTTAGAAATCAAAACTTCCAGCTTTTCTTCTGGATCCTGTTATCTTCCCCCCCCAGCTTTCTATCCTGAACACTGTTTTCCTGAAGTTATTGATTATTCCTATGGATGAATAGCCCTGTTTTACACATCTTTATACAGCACCTCATCCAGAGGATCCCTGATTGTGGTTGCCCAAGTACCTTCCTAAATTCATAATACCCATGATTAATAAGAGTATAAAACCAGCAGCAACAAGAGCTTAGTGGGAACGCTATACTTTTAGGTGAAAGCTGATTAGTCTCAGCTGTTCCTTCCTGGCTAACAGTGAACTGTAAAACCACTAGATTCTGTCTGCTTTAGTGCTTGGCAGTAAAGTAGGAAAAAAAAAAAAAACAACAAAAGCAACCCCAACCAACCAAAAAAACCTTTTATGACTGAGGATGCAAAGTATCAGCGTTTTCAGTGACCGCAAAGCTAGGATGAACGCAGGACCAGGCGGCATCTTTGCCAATAGTCTGCACAAAATTTTCCTTTTTGTTTCACTGCCTTTCTACTTAACATGCAATTGCACCTGTGGAGAACCTGAGAAATCCCCTTCTCCTGACTTATTTTCAGCCACAGTATTGCCAGGATTGTATTTCAGTGAACCCCCCCTACTCAAATAACCTGGTACCCTTCACCCTGGCAGCTCCCACAGGAGTTTTGCTCCCAGTGCTGCTTCCTGGCTTTGCCATGGACCTCTACATCCTCTGTGCTGGTGTGGGATGAACCCCAACTCTGCTTTCAGCATTTCCACCCCAGGAGGAGTGTGAAGTGGGGATGGCAAACATATTCAGAGAGGCTTAGTGACCTTCACAGCTGTGCCTGCATGGTGCTGCACACTGACGGGATGATGCTGTAAGTAAAAGCCAGGAGCAGTAGGAAATGGCCTGATAAGTGTCTCATTAAGTTCCATTAAAGGGTCTAACCGCTATCCTTGGATTGACTGTCAGATGGAAAACATCTGTTTTATTTAATGATTTCTACTGATGCTATTCAGATCCCAGCAAGTTTGAAATGTTGCCCCTTATGCACTTAGAGCACATTTCCCAATTAAGAGCGGAGCAGTTCTTTTTATAGTAAAGTGGGAGATTTGCAGTAACTACTGTAACTCAATTGTAAAGAAGACCTCCAGGGCTTGATTAACTTTCTCATTGCAAAAATCAATCTTGGTAAGAAAAAGCAAAATCTTAAATCATACAGTGGTTTCCTAGATGAGCTCCGTCCTAGGTATGCCCTTTCTTAGTCCCACCCACAGTACATCACCAGAAGGTTGAAGATGTGTCCAGAGGCTCAATGTACAGAAATAGTGCCACTTCTGATTATCATCGGGGAAAAAAAAGGACAGATTCACAATATTACTTAAACAGAGACCAACCTGGAAGAGTGAGGGTATTGCCTGATATGCAGGAAACTGTTTTCTACACGAAAACACTTTCAGAGAAGTTGTAACTTAGCTCTTATCACATCTTGACATAAAAAGAAAATGCTTTTACCAGCTAATGGTTCAGAAAAGTGCACAACTGGTTACTGTAACCACAATGACATATTCAGAAACAGCGAGACAGAAGATGAAATGCCCAATAACCATATGTCGTTTTTAATAAAGAATGATTTAGTGTTAAGTGCACTGCACTGTCTCCAAAGTTGCTCTGCAAAAACATAACATGAAGGGAACTCAGAACCCTCGAGATGCCCCACTGTGCCCCATCCATCACCAACTGCAGCATCCCCTTGGCCTTCTCCCCTCCATGCATCCTATCCCATGCTGCAAAACAGAGCTGATATCTTCCTTTCTTTGTCTTCCCTATGCAAACCGTTCAGCTCTCCCAGGCCCCGCACAAAGCCATACCAAATTCAGTGCTTAATGTACTCTCTGGATAGTTAGGACTAAGCTCATTTGGTCAGAACTGAGATTCAGAAAGACAATTTTGTTCTTACCTTGCATTAACTGTTCATTTATTACACCATAAGGTCAGTTGTGTTTTATCAATATTCAGAGGTCTGAATACACTAAGTGCAGACGTGCCACAGACTGACAGTAATTTATTTTGTAGAATGGCTGAGATGAGATTGGAGGAGAAGCGCTGCTAGCCAGGTAGCTTCCTGAGCTCAAGCACAATGAATCAGCCAGCAGCATTTAAAAATCCTTTCTGTGAAATTCTGGAAAAATGGGGGAAGCTGGCCCTGTCTGCTGCTCCCGCTGCTCGCCCTGCTCCCTGGGAGCGAGAGAGCAACGTGCCCATGGGACAGACTTCAGCTGCTCTTTGCCCCTCAGGAGGGTCATCCTAACCAGGACCTACAAATACCTTGCTTACACACTGCATGTGAAACAAATGAAATCACCCTTCTTCCTACAGCAAAACCTTGGTAGATCCTATTAATGGCACCCTTCCTGTGACACCATATTTAAGCATAAAGAGATTAAATCAGTGAGAAGCTCTGGTTATCCTCAGGTTCTCTGGTCATAATAGAAGACCTTCCTCCAGCTGCATTTCATTCTGCCTCAAATAGGTGGGTACGGTAACTAGTAAGTGCAAATAATACACAGGGAGCAATGTCTAGTGTCAAAATCAGTTCTCATGGCAAATGAGACCTTGAATAGGCCTGAGTCAATACCACCACTCCAGGAACATCCAAGCCTTGAAGATGTTCCTTGCTCTGGTTTAACCAACAACCACCTCCTTATGTGCTTCCCTGCAACAGAAATGTAAATTGTTCCTTCCTGGGAGTGGTTATAAGAAATGTAAACCATGGGTTAAAGTTTGCATGGGAATGGGAATCCAGTTCAGAAGCAATCACTACTGTGGAGCAAATGAGCCTAATGAACAGCAGAACACAAACCGCAACAAACAAGAATGGGATAGAATTTACAGAGAAAAAAATATGTTGCCTTGTTTAAATGAGCAAATCACCATTATTAAATTACCACCTTCTTTAGCTAGTGCTGAGCTGATTTAACCTCTGCCAAAATACACACTGTTAATGTAACAAGAATGAATATAGGATTGTAATGAATTCTGGGTTTCTCTGAACACTCACATCCAGCTAAGAAATGCTAAAGCAATGTTTTTGCTTAACCCTGGTACTTGGACCCCACTTTGAGAAGGTGCAAAAGCAACTGCTGCTTACACAAAATTAAGTCTCTGATAAGATGTTGCAGGTTCCGCACCATTTCCTGAAAAGGAGATAAGGGCAGAGCTTGGACAACTCAGACCATGTGCAATGATGACTCAGAAAATCCATCTCAGGGTACAAAAAGCACAGATTCAGGTAAATTCATCAGTTGCTATTGAAAAGTAATTCTAGTAGGTAGATGAAATTATCTTAAAGTCTCATAAAAACCGAAAGAACAAAAAACACTTTAAAATTTCTACTGAATCTAGCTGCATCTTTGTCTTCCTTGACGTATAGTCTAGACTTCTACAGCTCAACAGGTCAGACCATAGGTCAGACAGTAGCCCTTTGGGTTCTGAAAGTGGCATTACTTCTATAAGCTGCTAGATCATCATTTCTGTGATTGCACGAAGGACCAGACAGATATCACCAATGCTGGCAGCAATACAGACCTGCAGAGGGGTTTGCCTTGCTGCCACCAACACTGCAGCATACGCAGAGGTGGTAAGGATGTGCTGGGGACAACCTAAGTGTTGAAGACAAGCCCTGGGACTTGTCCACTTTTGTCTACATACATCATCTCTTCCCCTTGATGAGACCAGAGTGTCTGGCTATACAGAGCTCTGGAAATCAGGCTGCAGACTTGGAGACACTGTGCCTGCCTTTGCTGCAAGATTTAGCCAAGGAGAACCAGATCTTGGGAAGTCTGGGGCACCACAAGCTGACAGCAGCATCACGGCACCTGGCTCTGCAGTTGCCCCTTCTTGCCTGATAATAAGAAGAGAGATTTTCCTGAAGGTTTTAAAACTTAGAAGTTGGTGGTTTCTTTTTTTTGACAAAAATTAGTGAAAAAGTTCTCATCTTCAGCTGTCATGGACTAACCCTTTGTAAAACAGTTATAAATGGATCCTTACCATCAAGTTCGCCTGCTGCACCAAGGGGAAGGTTTGATTGTGTACCTAATTTAGGTTGGAGGAAACAGTCTCTGTGCTAACCCTCTACTCTCATATTTCACACCACTTTGACAATCTTCAATTTGTTTTCCACTTGTCCTGATACTTTTCTCCTTGGTGTCAAGTTCCATGTAAAGATTTCTGGAAAATTTCCACATGTACCTTCAAATTATCTTCAAGTTGAAGAAAATCTGAAAAGTGTGCTTTTCCCCACATGAAACCACCCCTAAAGTCCCCACCATTACTTCTACAGCCAAAGTGAGGTTGGAAATTTTAAGGAACAACTTTGTTTAACTTGGTAGGCAGAAGAAAATCAAGCCATTGGAAGGACTGTTGCAAGTATTTTCAGTGGGAGAAAACTATGCAATGGTCTTGTTGCCACAGATCAGTATAAAAAAATGGTTTGAAATTTCCTATGCAAAATTGCATTGCAGACTAGAGGGAAAAATATACACATGTGCACAGGGAGAAGATATACACATTCTAGAGAAAATTTGTTTCTCCAAGGGGAAATACTGCATGTTTTAAACCCATGAGGAAAGAAGACAGACATTACTAATGCCTGCATTCACCTGGCTCACCCGTGTGTGACTCTATGTGTCAAAGGGTTCAAATTGTAGTACATATACTTTCCCCTCCACTAATTAATTATGTCCCAACAATACTTTTTCCTTAAGTAATTTTCTATGTGAAAAAAAAATGAAATTAATATTTTGCCCAGGTACACTCAGTTAAGAATAATCCAATCTCAGATGTGATGGATGGCTGTCTGATCTGTAATATACTTGCCCTATATCATATTTTATATATTCTGCTTGCTTTCTTTCCCTATTTCTGCTGCATTATTAATTCTTTCTCTCTCTCCCCTCTCTCAGACTGGCTTTACCCTTTGGTACTTCTCTGCTCAGTTTCCAGCCTTATTTTTATCAGTGAATTCTTCTGTGCTTCCGTGTCTCTTTTTTTTAGCCCCTTGAAGAAAATAACAAACCTAATAATGCCCAGGCCCCTGTCAGACTTTCAGTCTTTGAAAACTCACGTATCTTTCCTAGCAAGCAGCACACTTTTTTTGCCTTTTCACCATTTTTTTTGACAAGCTGACTTTCAAATAAAAATGAAGGTGCTTAAATGCTACAGCTTCTTTTTCACAGAGATGATCACATTCCTAAGCAGCTCATCCAAAGGTTTTGCAAAGGCAATTCAAGCACAGCCTTTTACCTGGGAGAAATGGACTCTTATTTCCCAGAGGCAAACACACTCTGAGGCTAATTTAAACTCAGCTCATGAAACTGCATGCCCTGCTTTGAACAGTTAAGGATCATTACGGCTTACACCACACAGGCTTCCTACCCTGTTTTCTCAAAAATAAGACCTACCCCAAAAATAAGACCTAGCATGATTTTTCAGGATTTTTGAGGATGCTCAAAATAGAAGTCCTACTCCAAAAAAAAAAAATCTCTAGTTACAATTCTTTAAAAAAGCCAATTTAAATAGTGTCCAGGCAAGTACACATGTAAAAAAGTAATAAGTTTTGGAGCAAAAATTAATATAAGACCCTGTCTTATTTTCAGGGGAAAAAGGGTAGCTATGGTAATTTTAAACTACCCAAAATATATATGGTCTGAGTTGAATATGTATGCCTACCACTCCCACTCTAAATGGAAAATTACCTTCTTTGTACTAAATGTCTATTTTGAGCAGTGTTTGGAAAAGAAAAGCCCTTCCAAGCCAGGGTGTCCTCTGAAGCAAGTAGGAGAAGAAACAGGTTTTCAAACCACTCATTTTGTTCCAAAATGTGAAATGTATTTTGTTATTTTTATAGTCACATACTTGCAATTGGCTCCAGCAAGCTCTGAACCAGTCCTGCAATGATTTTGGGAACAGGAGAGATGGGGTGGTGGGAAGGAAATCTGCCCTCTCTACTGCCAAAGTGAGGGATGCAATAAATTATTGAGAAGGAGGAAAAAGAAAAAAGCAAAATGTAATAAATATTGAGAAAAGGGGATGTGAAAAGAGGGGAAGTGAAAGGAAGAAAGGAAAAGAGAAGTCAGTTGTAGTCAAAACTAACAAGCTGTTCATAAAAAAAGATGCAGTAAGAGGAGAAAAGGGAGACACTGAATTTAGGGAAAATCAAGCACAGTCTCTGATACCACCCTGGCAGAGGAAACAGCCAGTGCTCGGGATGCGGTGACTCACCCTTGGCTCCCCTCTCTAAGGTGAGGATGACAGCAGAACAGGGGTTTGGGTGTAACCAACAGCCACCAGCTTTCTGCGCCGCTGCTGAGGACCCTGGCTGATGCAGGGCAGTGTGTACCCACAAATCCACCTCACACCCATGGGAACTGGTAGACAAAAGCCAGCAGGAGCCCCTGTGATCTGAAAATCTGCCTGAAGTCCCACCAAAGTCAGTGTCCTGTCCTGTGGGCAGGAGGAGAGCCCAGCTCACCTTTAATGTTGCTGGTGTAGGACTTAGGTTCTCTCCTCAGTTTTAACAAGACCTTAGACAACTTCACACACTTAGTGTCTTCTTTAAACTGGCTTTAGGCTTTCTCCCGAGTTAATGAGAAACAATTTCTGAGCTACTTATCCAGAAAAGTGCCCTTCTACAAAGCTCTTTCCAGGTGCCGTGTGCAAACAGTAGCAGATCCAGGTTGTCTCTTTAGATCTCACTTGTCTGCAGCCGAGGGCTGCTCCTGGGAGCTGTTTCAAAGGCTGAAGTGTCAGCATCAGAAAGAAAAGAGGTGTGTGGGTGTGAAGTTACTAAATGCAAAACTGTCACTCTCCTTTCATTTACAACCCTGAATATGCATGCATGCAAAAATGTAGGGCTTATATTAAAGTTTTTACTCTTGGAGCAGAAAATAACAAGGCAAAAGAGACCAAAAGATAAGATGAGGCTATGCAGGTTAGAATTGTCTCTCAACTAATCTTTTCCTTTTCATCAATAATGATTTCTGTTAATAAATCCTGCCCTACCTTGAATTAGATTGTCTTTTATCATCTCAGGGAAGGGTACCGTCAGCAGACAGACACATTTGTGCTGCTGACTGGTCAATGACAGTAATGAGCAGCAGATGGATTTTTTTAGTCTCTTATTTGGATAAAAGCTGTGTGGAGAATTACTGATGCCCAACCCAGAAGAGCACTGAGGGTAAGAATGGGGATTCTGGGGTGTCTGAAAGTTCACAGTAAAGGAGGCTGCCTGGGCTCTTGCCTTGAGGTCTGGCAGCTCCCTGGGGTGGGAAAGATTACCCTGACAGTCACGCAGTGACAACTGGGAGAGCCATGTTTACCAATCTACTGAACTCATGCACATAGCAGGAGTCCTGTGCTATGGGAACAAGGACACACAATGGTGTCTTGGAAACTCAGTACCTGCACCAGCCTTTCAGAATGCAAGTGCTTTGGGAATATGCATTGCTGCTCTTTAAGCAAATACGTTCCTTATCCTAGCTTTTACTAGTCAGGAAGGATAAAAACTTTCCCCATCTGATGGGAAGCCTTCTGAATTCTGCACCTTGGTCATCCCCAGACTGCATTTCAGCAGGAACTCTGCTGCCTGCTGGTGGCTTGGACATGTCACTTGGTCAGGGGGATGCCTGGCCACTAGCTCATCATGACATTTGCTAATGCCCCCAGGGCAGCTCAGATGCAAGGCACCACCACCATGTTGCCATGATGCCCTGTGGTAGCTGAGGCTCACGGAGCTGCTAGAACATTTACGTGCTTGGTTCTAAATGGAAAAGAGCAATAGTGTAGATGTAAAGTGTCAAGGACTGAAGGTATAATATGTCTTTGATAGGCAACCACAAGGTTTAAATGGAACTTACTACTTCAATAGTTGCATTTACTTAATGTCCAGACACTCTGCTGAGCCTCTAAACTTGCGAGCATTTTCCAAATGGGGGACAAGTTGAGCATCGCAGCAAGGATGCTGGAGAAGGCATATGAAGATACCAAATTTCAGTTGGACAATTTTTAGAGCAGACACGTGCCCTCCGGCACCTAAAGCCAGCACTGAACAAACTGTGTTTATACATCTTGATAAATTACATTAGTGCACCTGGTTTAGCAAAGAAACACCTGCTACAGCCAACAGACTGATAGTATTGTCTAAATCCCTGAAAGATAAAATATACATGGGGTAAATGTTTTCATTTTTTATTCTGCAACATATTGCATTATGAAAGGATTTCTCAGATGAGATTTTTCAGTATAATGCAATAAGCTATTTGTGGGGGATGAAAATTAATGAGAATGTCTTTAACAAAGAACTACACTACTTCGCTTCATCTGCTGGGTTTAAAGGAAAAGCTAAGCATTTAAAATATGCACATGCACACACACAAATACATGCTTTCCCAGTTTCCAGTCCTGGAAACAGAAATTGCTGCAGGTCAATTCTGTCCTATCACCTCTCTTCTTGTATGACCAGGGCCAGAGCTAGAAAGATAAAGCACACAAATTAACTCAGGAATGCTTTTATGATTAAAATCCTCACCGGCCTTACAACAAATCTTTGCTTATGACTGGCATTTAGCCTTTGAAGTAACAGTGAATATTATTAACATATTTCTCCAGTCTTTGGTAACAGACATTGCCCTAACCCTATTTTTTTGCCACCTTTACAAACAACAATACAGATAAGTAGAGTTCTGGCATGCCACACAGCCAAAGGAGTGAACTACTTCCAAATATATCAGCTTGCTGGATGCAGATTGCTTATTAAATACTGTTGTACAGTAGGTAACATAGCCAAGAACACCAATTTACTGCACTTTTGGCCTCTGCACAAACTCCATATTTCAACGAGACTTCTCTGACCTTTCATCCCGCGAGAAACCGCAACACGATGGCTGCACTACAGACTCCTGGTTGTATCCTCTGCAGCATCCGATACACCAGAGATAGCCAACAGCTCTAACAACTGCAGGGCCTTAGAAACAGGCAGTTTCAGATTCAGTTGAAGTAATAAAGAAGCTTTAATATCCAAATCAAGCAAGAACAATTTAAATAAGGCACAAAATCACCTGTAGGTTTTCAGCTAATACCCAACTTCTTTGCACTGACAGAGAGGAGCACTGGATGTGGGTCGCCAATCCTCCCTCATCCCTACATGCCTGATCTCAACCAGTCTGGACTGCGCAGCTTCACAGATACGGGCAGAGGGCTGGACTGAGATGCTTAGTTTGCTTTCATCTGCTGTAATGCACACAGGCAGGGGGTGAAAGTCACTACGGAAGAGCCAAGATCTTGGGAAAAGTTTCTTGCTCCACCCTACGGTGATAACAGCTCTACTGTTCATCAATTACTGGGCCCTAAAGAGGTATTTTCTTTTTTTTTTTTTTTTTCCTAGGCTTAGATGACTGTACTTTGAACTGAACACAGATTTGCATGTCAAGGAGTTTGCTAAATTGGGATACCAGGAGCTTGCTAAGAACTAAAGGATCATAATACCATCCAGGAAAAAGGTCAGAGTAACAGGATTTTTGAGTGGTTGCTCCCCTAGCCTGTGTGATATGCTCACAGAGACAGAAAGAAGAAAAGGAGATCAAGGGATAGAGGAAAGGAGCTGGTGGAGAAGGGCATGCCTAATCTCCTTCCAAAAGCTTACAAACACAGCCTTGCAAATGAAAACATCAGCATGAAACCCTGACCTTGTTGGAGTTAACAATGGCTTTGACACTGATGGGCCATAGCTTGGCCAAGCACTAGCATTTCATCCTTCTGCATACTGTGGTCTCAGTGATTCATGTTCAGAGATTTGAAAAGCAGGAGACATGAAAGTATTACTACTACTCTTATCCTTTCCCCAGGATGCAACCAAAACGAACAGGAAAAGTTCAACTATTTTTAACCAGTTTTTCTCTCTCTCCTACAAGACCTATGTGGGCTTAGGTGCATGAGAACAGACTTGGACCCTGGACATTTGGGGCTTCTTTTGGCTCAGCTCAGAGAAGATTGCCTAGCAGCAGCATTTAGCTCCCAATTTTACCTCAGATCTTTCCCCACTTCCTTTTTCAATAATGCCTGAGCTGTTGAGACATCAGATTTTGATGCAAGACAATTTCTGAGCTCTTTGCACATTATGCATAATGTAAACGTGTATACAGCTATTTCATCAGTTTGGAGAAGCAGCTAAAGATACTGAAGTCTCCTCCACTGGGAGCCCCTGTGAGAAAAGTTCAGTTCACCAGGCATCAGTATGGACCTTTCACCGCTACGTGTGGCCATGAGTTTTGGTTATAGCCCACCTCACCCTCTTCTGCAGCAATGTCTTTCTAGGGACAGGCATTAATTAGAGCAGACTGGCTCACATCCATACCATGTAGCTGCAGCCTCTTCAACATCAGGCGATGCAGCATTCTGGGCACATCCCACTCGAAATCAGGGTTCAGGGTGAGGGCTCCATCAGAGCAGCCAAACACTTCACAAGGGGCAGTTCGCTCATGCTTGAGAGCAGGTACGTAACACCCAAACTGAGAAATGAAATGAGCTCTTTCAAGCTGAACTACCACTCAGTACAGTCCTCTTTGTATTCTGCTTGCTATAATATGTGGTGTCACGCAATGCCGTGTACTGATAAAACACTTCATAAGTGAAAGAGGCACACGAACAGCAATAAATGCTGACGTGACTTGTTAGGAGAGAAAGTAAGGTGTGCAAAATAAGTACTTGGAGAGGTGGATATCAGGACTGTTTGAGATGTGCTGTTCCACATGCTGCCTTTGATGGTTCCACTTTGCAATTTGCACATCCCAGTGCAACCCTTCTGCATCCGCAGCATGCTCTGAAGCAGTGACTAAGGACACTCAGGGACCTTCCCAGAGCTGCTGCTATTAGAAAAGGGCTACAGTGGCTGCTGCCTGTCTGACCATCACTATTTCAACTGCAACCCCCTATCACTATTACCTGACCATTACAAAACAAACCCTTGGTGGGACCTGGCAGGCAAGATTATAGCCTTGGAGTGAGGTTGGTGGATTCTGCGTGTGGGCATGGATGACTGTAAATCAGAAAAAAATTGTGTTTTCTAAGCAGAAAAACAATTCTTCACTCTTAATATCCCAGTTAATGAATACAGTCTGATCATAAGATCAGCTGTCTCATCTAGTGAACAGGCATGGTAGCTTCTTCTAAGTGATGGACTGGAAGAAGCTTTCAGGGAGGTATGAGTATTGTCAGGTGACTGCTGGCCTGCATCCATGTAACTTGTCAAGCAGAATGCTCCACTTCTGACTAGCCGTAACAAAGCATTATTCACACCCAGTCTTTCAGAGATAATGCAATTAGCCTTAGGGGTATGATTGCCTCCTTCTAAATCTTATACACCAATGTGAGCAACAGACTAATATCTCTGCCAGTAGAAAGGGTTGAGGAAGGGCTGAATGAGTCAGTAAGAGCAAATAAATCATGATTTGAAATTAAATTCATGCTATGAAGTTAAAACACCAGGATGGCTTTATGGTGATTTCTATTCAAAAAAGGAAAAGTGAAAAAAAAAACAAACAAACAAACCAAAAAACAAGTAAGCTGTCTTAAATCCAGGTTAAGCCCGAGTCAGAAGTTTTACATTTGGACAGACTGGGCGAGGAGAAAAGTCCTGAGTTCTGGCATATCTCTATTTCTATTGTTTGGTTGTTAGAAGCTTCCCACTCCCCGCTCCAAATCTCAGCTGAAGTTTTATTCCAGGTTGCAGTATATAACTACAAAGAACTCCACAACCCTGCTTAAAGGCTTGAGTGTTGTCTATCTCTATTCTCTCTATATGAATTTATATCCATATTTTCTGTATAGCAGACATGTTCCTTAACTTTATATCAAAAAACTAAATGGTTGTAGCATCAGTTGATATGGATATAAAAATATTATTTCAGATTATTATTTTCCAAGGAAATAAAATTTTATCAGGCATTCAAGTCCTTGAAGTTTAGAGAGAAATGAAATTTTCTGTAGCTGTCTGACTCTATTTTTCAGGAAGGTGGAAGGAAAATATATTTCTCAATTTTTGAAGTAATCATATAAACTTGCAAAAGTCTACTCATAAGAGTAATTTGGGCAATTTACATATCCCTTGTATTTACTGTTGACCTACAAAAATGGAAACTTCTACCTCCAGCTTGAAGTGCTTTGATTTCTAAGAACTACATGACCTGTGAAACCTCACAAGACTCACTACCAACAGAGCTTAAAAAATGCCAAACCAGCAGTCAAAGGACCAAACTCTTCTCTTTATAATGTGTGTGACCTTGCTGCAGCTGACACAGCAATGTGGACATGTGGAAGGTACAACCTGAGTGGGTGCGAGGCAGAAGAAACTTTTAGTTCTAGGTTACTCAACATTTGTTTTGAGAAAGAGTAGAGATATTTGGATTTGGCCTTACTGTAGCAAGCAGTCTCCAGAGAGATCAGTCTAATGACAACTTAATTTTACCAACATTGCTTGACTCAGTAAAAAAAGTACAGATTGGATAACTGCTATATCAAAAAGCAAAGGTCATAACTGTCACAATTACCCACATCAATTGTTTCATAAGAGAAGCAACTACTATTTAGAAGATGGCCAGAGCCAGAGGGAAACAAAACAGCTCAACAACTGAAAGCCTGGTATTAAATAAGAGGGGAAAAAAAATCACTTTTCTTTTACTGTCAGTCCTGTGATAATAAAATGAAGGACTACAAGCACAGAGGGTTTGCCGTTGGGCAGCAAATGGAGCTTCATCAGATGATTCACAGCCAAACCAGGGTGACTGTGCTCATCTTCTCAGTTAACAGCAAAAGAAGAGGTTCATTTCCTTAGTACAGATATTTCCAAGCCAGTTACAGATCAAGATTGCCTCCTTCTCAGCTGAAAATTTCAAGATCTTCAGGGATTCACCATGGGGAAATTACTGTATGGCCTCTAAACATAGCACTGCCTGGGCTGTGCAACAGAGATGGTGCATAAACACGTGCTTTTGGTGCTATCAGATCAATGCTGTTCAGGAAAATATATCATCGGTGCAATGGCTATTGGCTGATGAGCGGGGAATACCCTCTACCTGCCACTGCTGTTGGACATAATTTTGTAAAGAAAAATAGTATTTATAGTTTAGTTGCAAGAGCTACAAGTTATTTATAAGAAATGCTTGCCATTCTGGTATTGTTCATACAAGCATAATTAAAGAAAATAGAAACTGTTAGTGCAACACTTAGAGAGTACAGGTGTTTTTTGGCATCTCACTGATTAGAAATGCAAATCTGGGAAACAATTAACTAATGTGGTAGAAAACATCAACTTGCATAAAGCTCTTTCAGGTCTTTGCTGTCACAGCTGCAATAATTTCCCCAAGAAAACGTCTAAGGATATCTATGTGAACTCTACTGCCCATGGAGCAAGCTCCCAGTCTCTCTGTCTAGAATACACACTGAATCTCTGTTTCACACAGAGGTAGCTAAAGCATAAATTAAAGTCAAGATTTTCAAAAATAAGTGAGTGAAGTTGGCTCCAGTTTCACGACGCCCAATGGTGGTAACACAAACTCAGTCATCCTTGCTTATCCGTGACACCAGGCATGCACTGCCTTTTGCAGAAAGGTGTCAGAAGAAAGGATGCTGTACTGAAGTATGGTGAACCTGCTCACAACGCTCCTGGTGCCGTGACTGCACTGCAGAAAGAGCCCGTTGCTAAACATTCCCCCACACCCGGAGAACTAGAGATTTTCATATGGGTCTGCCAGAAAATTTGAAGTCCTAAAAGCAAATGTCCAAAAGTATACGGCACTTGAAGAGAGGGATTATTTGTGAACAACACAACACCTGGTTCTGCACTCGCTGAACTACTAATATTTCAGAGGAAAGCATTAGTCCAGCTACTACATGGCTCAAAATGAGCCCCATGCATCCAGTTCCAGAGAAGACTCCAGGCCGAGGGCTCAGGTCTTGCCCATGACACTGAACAAACCCTTGGGTTATCCAGGACTGAGGTCTGCTGCTCTCCTTATTCCTAATGATTGTTCCAGGCCTTGGGACCTGTCTTCAGGCAAGCAGGGATGTATTTTAGTCATTAAGCTTCATTGGCCTCCTAAATGCTCTGTTCATTTTTTGATCACTCAGAAATTTCTTATTGCAAATCAATGGTTGTCTTGCCCAGATCCTGAAAATCTTACTCAGATAAATTAATTCTTCCTCTGACAGATAGTCAAGAAACTGCTTGCTCTCCTTACAGGAGAAAGAGTTTGCAATACTAAACCCATTAAACTCTAAGTTCATCAGGTGAAGGGAACAGATCTGCATTTTGAACTGCGTCTATTCCACTTATTAGAATTTCTTTGACTTTTTGTTCTGTTTCAGATCATTCACTTATTTACTCTGAGCTTATTGTGCCTTCTGTCACTGTCAATATGGCTCAGCTGGCAGCAGATGCTCCTCTAGATCAGAGCACACTGGTGTGAAATAATGAGAACGGAATCACAAGTGATGAAAACTTTTGCCTAAAACCTGAACTGAAACCTTCAGATTCATGGAATTCTGCTCCTAATGTGTGTAGCAGCTCCACAAGATTACCTGATTCTAAAAATACGGTAGATCTTTCCGTTTAGTCGGATGCTGCATGTAGTGGGCAGGGTAAGGAACAGCCCACTCTTTTCAGTTTGCTAGGCCCGTTTTGTTAGAACATGAGATTCTGGAGTTGTTGTTCGAGGAAACATGGCTTCAGAAATCCTTTGAGGTTTGCCCATTTTCAGTCAGCTCAAATGCAAGGTCCTACCAATGCTCAAGGTTCAAGAAGAATGCTTCTCTCTCGTAATAGGATTTCTACCATCCTAAAATGCTCTGGGGATGAGGATGGAGGGTCTAAATTGTCTCCCTCATTAATGTGCATTCAAAGTCATCACAGTAAGGGGAGGGAAGGCTGCTTTACAAAGCAGCCAGCCTCTTGTGCTGTGCTTCTGAAACCAGCTCTCTGATTTTTAGATACCTCCTGAGGCTTTAAATAAACAGAATTGTACTTCACCAATTATCATGCCTGTTTTGCTTAGCTCCCCAGTGGATTTAATTTTAGAAGAACCATACCGCTCAATATTCAGTGCTGTTTGGTTAAAATTGCAAAAATGAAAAACAATGTGCTAGCACCTGTAGCATCCACAGAACGTAAAATATGAAAGGTCTTATCTGTTCAATTATTTAAGCCATCCAATCTGCTGGTAAAAGCTATTATATTGGCATTATATCCAAAGACTCCCTAACCCATTCTAAATTTTGATTCCTTTGTTAGTCCTAGATTGCCCAATGAAAGCAGTTCAGTATGGAAATGCAAGTTTCTTGATACAATTTTTATTCAACAGAGTTGTTCTCTTTCCCAGACCCTTTTTAGCTATTCCATCCAGGAACTCAGCAGACCTACCTCCAAGAATTAGCTTATGTATGGAAAAGTTAGTTTCTGAAACCAAGGCTTTAAGGACATAATCTATATCTGATGACTTTTCTGTTCCCTTTGTCCCTGCTTAGCTTCTGTTATCACATACCATGTTTATACTGCTTTCTAGGACTCATCCAGATGTCTCTGGTTTCAGTACAGAGAAGTCATGCCACGAGGCATTTAGGCTCTCTGCAAATGAAGTAACAGTTTCCTTTGGAAACCTCCCTTCAGTTGCGCTAGAGTACCCAAAAGCAAACATAAACCTCAAAACCTTGGGTATTACAACCCCCTTTTTTTTGCCCACTCACTCCCCATCAGTTTTGCTTAGTAGACTTTTCAAAAGATGCCTTTTGACTGACAATGCTACAAATACCATTTGAATTTTTATAGTCAAGCTGGATTCTCAGTTTTTGCACCTCATCACTTGCAATAAAAGTTCTGCCAGGAAAAGGATGCATTCAGTGGGTTTGCAAGGATGTAAATGGCCAGAAAGCAGTAAACATTTCTCTTGAGGCTGCCAAGTAGGAACAGAACTGAATTCACTTCCTCTTAGCACTGTCTCAACTGCAGGGCTACATGAAGATAAAAAGACACAAAAATCTTTTTATTAAAGTCACTCTGAATACCCACACACAACAGATCTGTTGATGATGCCAGCCTGGATTGATGGATATTCATTCTGGGGAACTGAACTGACCTTTACTTTTAGCACAGGAGCTGCCAAATTTTGTTTGTCCTAGCACTGCAGCAACGGCTGAAGCTTCAAGTCCTGCCCTGCAGCAACAGGCACACACAAGAACAGGCATTGGAACACACATGCAGGAACAGTCACAAATCCATCTCCTGGTTCAGCTTTCTCTGCAGCCCATTTCACCCCAGTCCTATACTCTCACTGGAACCACTTTTTTCCCTGCATAGCCTTAACCAGGGTTAACTAACATTTTAGCGCAGGGGTGTTGAACTCACTTTCACTGGGGCTATGACAGCCTTGCTGATGTAACTACTCTTACATTTATACAGTCCTAAAATGACATTTGGCCCTTTGAAGGCAACCGCGAGGCTGATGTAGCCCCCAGTGAAAGTGAGTTCAACACCCCCGTTTTAGGGTATTTCTCAGCAGAGCACAAATGGTCTCTGAAAACTAACTCATCAAGAAAACATCAACAGGATGCAGCAACAGGACTGACCAGTGAGGGCATATCTTTCTCAAGCCATTGGCTTGTTGTTGGCTAACTGCAGATGCCTATGGGAGAGTATAAAAGAACGTTATCCGAATAGTTTCCCAGCACACTTCCCCAGCCTCTAGTGAGCTGTGATTCGGGACATTTCTAAGGCAAACATGGCTTATTTTATATTTTGCAGTATTTTTCTTTCCAGAATTTGCCTAAATTATATTTGAAGCCACAAAAACAATTACATCCTTGGTAGCCCATTGCAATTTCTCCAGCTGAATGATGTGCTAGTGGAAAACGCTTCCTGCAGCTTTAATAAATGTAATGAATCCTCACATTTTGGCGTAATTCAGGGTTAGTTTCTACTGCAGTTCTGAGTTTGTTTTCCAGTACTGACCACATCCTGTTGGTTTGGGGTGACTTTAGGGACTCTCTTTGATGGCTCCAGCATCCTTGTTTAGATGTTCATCTTCATGTGGGCATTTACAGCGAGCAGCAGGCTGTGAGCACCATCAGGGTGAGCCATCTCAACGGCAGGTTATGGAGCGAGTGTAACGAGGCAGAAGTGCTGCTGAGTCACTGTGACAAGAGCTGCTCATTAGCTCAACCTGCAGCACGAGAGGGAGGGGAAGCCCTTCTGGGCAGAAGAAGGGAAGGCAAACAGCTTTCTAGAAGGAAAGGCAAGTATAGAAAATAAGCTGAGGTTTCATAATGGTATTTTCTTTTAATGAAGCCACGTTCTGGAAAAAATGTGTTAAGTTTAGAAAGTTATCTTGCTTCTGATCTTGGAAGATATTTCATGATTATCAAGAAAATAAAGCAGCAACTCAAAAATCCATGTAAATACTGACATACATATTTTCCCAGCAAACTGGAAAAGAGCCTAGCCCTATAGGGAACAGGAACACATTTTATTCCACAGGCAACTACACCACCGGTCACAACATGTAGCACCCACATCAGATTTAGAGGAGAAAAGCAGCACGTTTGTCATGCTGAATCATAGCAACGTAATTGGTTGTTTGGCGATCTGAATACACAGTCCCAGCTGAACATGCCAAGAACCTGGCAATGCTCTTATTCTCGCACTTTGCAACTCACGCCGTCTGCTCTAGTTCTTATCTGCTTACAACTCTCGCTTGCCAAACATGCTTTGCAACGTGACAGTGAAGAGTTGTGAGTAGCCTGGAAGTCCTGGAACTTGGTATTCCTTGTTGCTGGTACAGGGCCAAAATGTGATGCTGGAAGGAAGTGGTGTATGATCCAGGTGCCAAACTATCAAACTCAGGTCCAGCTCCATAATCTGCCGAGGCTTGTCCGGGTTTTTTTTTTGTGTGAGTTTTTTGTTTGTTTGTTTGGGGTTTTTTGTTTGTTTTTTCCATGCTGGATTTCTTTCTCTGTGACCCCAGTGAGCAGCATAATGGACTGAAAAAAATGGGCTTTATGAGCTACAGTGCTATTTCAGCCACATTTCTGAGCTTTCACTCTTTTCACCCAAGGCATTTAGCATTGATTAGCAAATGACTAACAAGAGTGGACACACTTTTAGTCATTTATCTACTTCACCTGTATGTCATTTATCTCATAGTACATTGAAACTGTTCTTGCACAAACGGCAATTTCACTCCTGATTTTTAACAGCTGCCCTGTTAGGAAACGAGTGCACAGGCATCTCACTGCAGGTCTGTCAGGATCTGTGGAGTGCCCAGCACTGAAGTGTCACTTTCTCATGCTTGGGTTCTGCTTACAAAGCCTCATCAGAAAAGGTGCTGAATAACCTCAGTTCCCACCACCTGCAGTGAGGGATGGATGCACAGCAGCACCTCTGCGGCTTTCAGATGTTTAGGGTATGACTTGTACAGAAAAGCAGCATGATAGCTCCAAGACTTTCAGCTTGCTGAGTCTTGTAATAATTCTCCTATATGAGGGTGATGCCCTCCCCGCATCTCTGCTGGAGACAGCAGGCAGTCTGTCTCCTGAAATCTGGAATCAACTGATCCCAGCAGAGACAAGCACCTGAACCAAAAAGCAGCCACCTCTCTATCCCATCACTTAGCAACAGCACATATGATTAAGACAGACCAGCACATATCTAATTAAGGAAGACCTGCTGCAGGAAACCCCTCCACCTCCCCCAGGACCCTACCCCCAGGAGTGTTCCCCATACACAGGCAGCTGCAGCAAACTCAGTAACAGGTGCTGGTCCCTTTAGCAAGTAGGAGATGAGCCTGTGAGCAGCAGGCTCTGCAGCTATGCTGCAAGGCACAGTCCAGCTCACAACCAACTCCACAAGCTCATGCTCTGATTCCCTGGTAAAGGGCTGAGCCTGTGAGCACAGCCCGAGCCAGGGAGTGCCAGGAGTCTAGGATGCTGCATGGAGAGCCACCAAGCTTATCCCATGCCAGGCACCAGCCATCATCCACCTCTGTGCTGCAATGCTCCTGTAAGACTGAACCAAGGTACAAGTGTTTGCATCTGCTGAGCTTAGCTGCCAGCATAATGTAGAACAGTGTCTGTGGTTGAAGGTGTCAGAAAACATTTGTCAGTTTGAGTTGGTCCTACAATGCCTGGGGAGCTCCTTAGAGCATGCTTCTGTCCCAGCGCTGATCCCACACCTCGCCTGACCCCTCTCCCACCTTTTCTGCAGGTCAGCAGGAACAGTCGGGGCTGTCAGCATGACGCCGGGTTGCGGGAGGGTCAGAGCATCCCTCCACACTGTGAGGATGTTGCACATTTATGCAGCATAGAGCAAGGTGTTGCAATGGAAAGAAAAATGCGCTGCAGCTGTATCTGAGATCCTGTCACTGAAGAGAATGAACTATATTAAGGTATAGTCTGCACTTGAGCATTCATGGTAAAAAATGATTTATACTGACATGCAAATTTAACTAGATGAAGCTTTTGATTATTTCCTCTATCTTTTGGTTTGTGCTATTTCCCTGAGGTGGAAAAATGCTCTTTGCCAGTAATTCATTATAAATGTCCCAGCCATTCCCATTAGCTGCAGCAGGACTCCACTGCACTGCTCAGTATTAAAATATGCAAACACTTCTCTCCAACTCACCAAAACCAATTTTTGAATCACTCTGAGATTTTAATCACATTTCACTTCTCTTGGTTATAATCAACGTGCACACTTCATACGATATTTACTTTCTGTGCAGGTACCCAACTTATATATGACAATCTATTTTACGTATAGAGGACAATGTTAGCTGAATATTCTTTTAAGGTAAATTATATATAAAATTCTGCACAGGGTGTTATATCTAAGTGCTCCTTAAACCCATGCTAACTCTGTACTGAGTGCAATAGACAAGAAATGGCAAAATCAAGTCATGTACAGCAGCCCTGTTAACGCAAACATACTGGACATCCTAGAATAGCTAACAAAGCAAGCATAAACAACTCTGTCATGTAGCACACTTCCTAATATCCATCCTACAAACTGAATGCCCTGAACTTCCAGTAAACAAGTTGAAAGGCTGCAGGAGGAAGGGACAGACTGACCTCTATCACACCTGGCCAGGGCAAAAGACTGCTCTTAGACAAGGGTCTATCCAGCCTGGGAGAAGCTGTAAGCCCAGTTACATATGACACTAATAAATCAAATGCTTTGGCAAATCACAGGAACTCAGAATAAGACAAGGCGGAAGATATTCTTTACAAGCTGAGTTGCATGGCTCCTGAGATCAGCCAGAAGGAAACAATGAGCAGCACATATTTAATTTTACTGTTTCTGACAACGTGTCCAGGCTAAACAAGCACAGAATTATATGTGCTGAAATGTTCTACAGGATAAATATGTATTTCTCTGACAATCATTAAAATATTTTAAAAACTCTGACATGATGGTTAATGGAAAACACACGGCTAGATATTCTGAGGCTGTTTTTTAAAATTTGCTGTATTTTGGGTCATATTTCAGCCCATGTAGAATTCAAGCAGTACAGCCAATTCTCTTCACCTACATACATGCGTTCCCTTTAATGAACTTCACTTGGCTGCTGCTCTGTATCGCTTTGAGCCTCCTCTGTCACATCACAATCACTTTAAGGAGAAAGCAATAGCTCTAGGACTACATGTCTGACAAGCAGATCCTTAAAATATTTTTCCCTCTTTTGTTCAATGCAACAAAAGAACACAATGAATTCATAGGGTATGAGACCTGGAATACCCACGTGTAGCACATATGGTGGTCATCTGAAAGACGTGGTCGTTCATAGAAAGAAAAATAAGACAAAATAGAAGTCATCCTAAAATACAAAAGGGCATGATTCATTATGTGGTTACGTAAGAATGCAGTGCCATAACACTGTTTAAGTCAACTTGCATGACACTGGTGTAAGAAGGGATGAATCAAACCCTGTGTTTTCATTTTAAATGGATGCTCAAGCATCAAAGAGCAGGAAGAGCTACAGCTTCAAATAGCTCCTGACAAGGTGCCTCCAAATAAAATTGTGAGGGTAGGCTCAGCTTGGGAGATGCAGTCATACAACTCCCATCAACTTCGGTAGGAAACTGGCTACAGGAAAAAGAAAATGTGGTGTTCCTCTATGATATGAAGACGCATTTTCCAGCCAGTGCAGAGAAGACACGCTGATCAGAGTGGGGAGAGCAGCAGCAGCATGGCTGTGGGGAGGACCAAGGTGGCAGTCACTTCCCTTCCCTGCAGTCTTCTTAATGACTGGACTTTTAATGTGCTTCTATAAGAAAGGTATATTATTATATATTTATTTTAACTTCTTCTTTTTTTTTTTTTTTTTTCCTTAGCTGAGTTGCTGCCTTGTCCCCAAACATCTTTTATCATTACATTAAAGATATTATTTTTTGCTCTAACTGACAGATGCCACAAACTATCTATAAATTCAGGCAGCCAACTACAGATACGTGTTTGCTGCAGATTTATTATACATCACTGATCTCCTGTCATGGAGCAAATTCATCTCATTCTGGAGTACAGTCACTGAATCAGAAGCAAACCACACTGCAGACTACCTCTGAGGTCAGATATGTGAATCCCCATTTTGGCAGACTGCTAGGGAGGAAGATGCAAGGCCAAAGCCAGAGCTCAACAAATTAGCAAACTAGATCCGCAAATATTCTCCATCTGCCAACAACTGTAATGGATTCTGGGTAGGACATATTTTCTACATATGCAGAACACTCAGAATCAACAAAGTCAATTTTGTTGCTGCACAGCCCAAACCTAAAAAATATACCACAAGGAACAAAACACAAGAATTCTCCACAGTCACTGAAAGCAAAAGGAATTGTGATTTAATATTGCATTTTAGTGCAAGATACATAGAAGTGGGACACCTGTTGTGTTAGCCCTAATGGGCTTTCCTGTGTGAGTGTGAGAAAGCACTTAGCTGAGCCTCCATTTATGCTTCCGTAAGCCAGATGTCTTATTTACCTATTTACAGTGAGGTAATTGCCATGGACTTAATGGCCTCTTTATCGGGCACAACATTGTGGAAGTATTTCAGGCTAAAAGGTGCGGACAGTAGCACAGGGAGAGGACCGGGGATGGAAGTAGGGTGTTTTTCAAACCATTTACCAAATGAATCTATAACCTTTGGCAATGAAATCTGAAGGAAAAGGGTTCTGTGCAGACACAAGCATGACTGAAGTGCAAGAGTCGCAATAAAACCAAAAACAAGCGGTCATGACACAGACCACAATATGCTCTCTCCCTATGACATCGCAACATCAATGATAATTTCATTTCTCTTTGGCAGTGGTGCAACTATCTGTTAGTTATCTATAATTTAAGTACATGTCTATATTCCTGCTTCAGGAATTTGACAGTGTTTTTTGGGGCTTTTGCTTGTGATCAGTCCCATGTTGCCATCTGTCTGCTCCTGACAAATCCCATCAGGAACACATGCCTGTAAGGGTTTGGAAACCCTCAGGATGTGTAGGTGGATGTCATTTACTTGAGCTGATCTGTTCCCCGGACTCCCTGTTGGCATCTCTTGAACAGGTGAGTGTTCATCTGGTACAAATCAGCTGAGATCTCTAGGGACTCATTTACATCAACCAAGAATCCAGCCCAAAATATAGAGCTAATTTCCCATGTATCAGACTGTCAGACTGTATCCTTTGCTGAAAGAACCATTATCAGCAAAAGTAGTGCTACCAACACTTAAAAAATGGTGCTGGAACTCCAATTCTGGCAACCTTTTTGCATAGCAGGTGAAGTAAGGGCAGATGCTCCCCATCAGCCCTTGCCCATTCCCCAGGCACATCAACAGAGACATGAGTAGGTTTTGTGTGCCAAGACAGTTTCTTGCAATTATTGTAAAGGACAACAACCAAAGCAGAAAGCATCAGGTGATAAAACCAAAATTATTGAGAACTTGAGTGGAAACTTAAATCAGAAAAGCAGATCTACTTGGAATAGACACCTGTCTTTTTTAAGAGTATTTAGAAATATGAACAGAAGACAAAACAACATGACAGAAGTCTGTTTAAAGCCTAGGCAAGCCTGTCAGGTTCAAGAAGAATATAAGAATAAATGTAAGAAAATATAGCCTCCTAATAAAGAAACAAAAGGACCGTTGTTACTAAGGGGAAAATAGAGGGATGCCACCAGTTAATTCTGCAGCCACATAAAATATTAAATTCACGGATACTAAAGGATTCAAGAAAGACACTATTCATGGTAATATATGAGACCCCATGAAGAACTGCCCCTAGTCAATGCAAATACCAAAAATCACAACCAAAGTGAAGCTCTGAGCTCTGCCTAAGATGCCTAGATACACAAAAAACCTAAAAGCTGGACTTAATCAAACTAAGGGTTATCTTCTGCTACTCCTCACACCAAGGGATACTAGAAGTGATGCTTCATTCTCTCAGTGGTCCCTTTGACTTCAGGGTTATGCCTCACAATGAGAAATTACTGCTCTGTTGTAGTTTAATAGTGGGCTGAATCTGTCCCTATCCTATTTGCTGCACCTTTGCAAAAATAAAACTGATTCTTCCAGAATCTCTGCAATGAAAGAGCCAACCTACTCAAACCAAGCATGTTTGCTGTGCGTGGTGATGGAACTTCACTTTACATACAAACTTCTCTGTCCCACCCTGAGATGAGACTCCAGGTGATGCTCCCTGAGGTGGAATGGAAATGAGGATCCTGATGGAAAAGAAAACACATAGCGCAAATGTACATTTGCAGTGCAACTGTAAATGTGCCGTCACAGGACCGTGACTCTATGGGATTAAGGGGACATTGCATGATCTGGCTGTGTGGCTACAGCCCTGCAAACAGATCTGTGGATTAACCGCACTAAGCAAATAGCCAGAGCAAAAAGAAAAGTGGAGTTTGATGCCGTGCACTGAAATTTCAGTTAGTCCCAAAGCACAGGCTGTTCTGATTTGTTTTTGCTCCGGCAGATACCGGAGGAAAAATATGCAAAGCTGCTCCTTGTCCCAGCTGTCAGGATTGCAAAGGAAGTGAGAGATTTGAATAAGTTTACTTAATTGTTATCAGTATTAAAGACACCTTAAGGGAATAATTCATAGAAGAGAACAATTTGTAGTAGATAATAAATTACACTTTCCTCTATTTTCCTCCTTGGGAAAGATCTATTAAGACTTTGTAATTAAAACTCCTGAACATAGTTCAACTAAATGCTTTTAATTGAAAAATGGCAAATTTTTTAAAATGTGGTTTTTTTTTTTTTTCATAAAAACACTGTTTGCTTTCTTGAGAAATGCCAGTGAAAATTATTAATTGACATTCTTCATCAAAACTGCTAATAAAACATTTCTTTATTCACTCACCAACTTGAAGCCATAAGCTTTCGGTACTTAATTCGATTTGAAAATCCTGGCCAAACAAAAAAAGTATTTTCTGTAATCCCTTTTAATAACCGTAACAGATTATATGGGAAGACATAAAACATGTTCAGGCATACATGTGATTTGCAAAGTTGTCCTTTTTCCTCTGTACTCCACACTGATGAACCAAATAAGTCCACAGTGACCAAGAGAGAGCATCCTTTCTGTCTGGGATTTTGGTTGTGGGTTTACTTTTCTTTTTAATTTCACACTTCAGGATATTTAGTTTACATCAAAGGCACCGCAGTTTGATTCTGTACCTCCATATGTATTCATAATGGAAACAGAGTAATAACCTAAAAACAGAGCATCACCGCTACACTGAATTTGCTGTTAAAAAGTTAAAAGATCCCTTGGAATGGTAAATTAGTCATTTACTAAGTTCTTCCCATCATTTCAGTGAGAACAAAATTAAAAATGTTTACTTACTGATGTATATAGGTATCCTTCACTGTTCATTGCCAGATACAATTTTGTTTGAACCCCCTGAATCGCCACCACTCGTAAACCCACAGGTATGAGGTTAAACAAAGCTAGGAGAGAAAGCAGATGGAGAGCAAAATTAATCCTTTAGAGTGTGCAGATTAGATAGAGAATTAAGCCATAATTACAAGAATCAAATAAAAAATGTCCATTCATGCATATATTAATTTCTGTGGGTGCTATAGAACATACGGCTACTATCATGGTCTTCTATAGCAATTTCCACCAATAGCTCAGGAATGATCTACAGAGGGTATCAATGTATCTCCTCTGTTCTGAAGACAGTGAGTTGGAGGTACTGAAAGCTAAAATGACTTACCTGTCTTGTGAACAGAATCCGGGGTCTGCTGAGTAGAGTTGAACATACTTAAATTGGTTTTGGTTTGACAGTAAGTGCAAAAAAATTTAATAAAGGTAATCCGAAAACAAACAAAAAGTTTTTTCAAGATGACCAAAACTTTTTTGTTGTTGTTTTTGCAATTTCAGATCACATTCAGTAAACATTTTTTACCAAAAGGAAGGAGCAAGATGAAATTCTGAAAAGTTTTAAACCTTCATTAACATTTCAAAACGTTTCTACTCAAAACTCATTGTTGTGGGGTTTTTTTCCTCTTTTTGAGAGGAAAATGGGTTTGAAAAGCCAGAGTTAAGTAACTTCAAAATGAAATGAAATGACAGCACATTCTTTAGATCAAGCCCTAAATCTGTGCTTTCAAAAGCGAGCTGCTTTGAATGTTCTGCTTGTGTTTTCACTTCTATCTGTGTTAATAGTGGCAGTATTTATAAGCAGAGAAACATCAAAACATTCAAAAAAATGAATGTTCCAGTTTGTAAAGGTTCTGCCATAGCTTAAATTCATAGCTACATTAAAATTGAACATAAGTAATAATGAGTTGAATCCAGTACTCTGTGTTCAATACGTAGGATGAAAATTAAACGTGAATTAAGGAAATCTTTAAGAACTGTAATCATAACCCAAAGCTTCTCCTTTGAGTCTGTTGTAGAAATGCAGAGACAGGATGAAGAAATGCCACACTGGCTCTTATTTCCAAGGGTTTATTACTTGGCTGAAAAACTCCGGTCTTCTTCAGGCTGAAGTTTGGTATTTATGGTCACTGTCTGAGGCCAATTTAAAACTGAATTATGAACTTGAAATACTTATATTATTTTCAAAAGTATAAGCTAAGAATTATGACCCATTATAAATTCCTTTTTCAGCCTGACAGCCTCCAAATGCTCATATTTAATTAGAAGAAAATTTGTAGCCTGCCAGCAGTTAGTACAGATCCTGAATTCTGGGTGTGGCGTTGTCAAGAGTGTGTCAAAAAAGGCAAGAGCTAAAGTATGCGTGTTGTACTTTGATAAAGGCATGGCCAGAAGTTAACATTTTACACTGGGGAGGAAGGACTGAGTTCTGGTGAAAACAGAGTCTCTGTTCCAGCAGGCAGCTGGACCTCCATCCCCCGTGCTGTCCTGGGTTAACCTAAACATCTCAGCCCATGGCTCAGTGATGAGGGGGGACGATGGGCTCTAGGAGGGCGGCAGCCAAGGGACATGCTCAGGGCTGGAGCACCCTTCCAACACTGAATTCCCAACAATGGTCATTTATAGCAGAGCAGGTGGAAATATCCAGAACTAAGAAACAAATGTAGGAGATAATAAAATCATACCTATGTTTTTCTTTCCCTCTCACACACACACGAGTGTACATGCAGACAAAAATACATGCGGCCCCTCAGCATACTCACCTGCAAGCACAAAATCAACAGAAATGGCTTTCTCTTCACTAAAACAAAATCCTCTAGTTCTATGTAGGTTTTGGCAAACAAAACTTAGATTTTCAGCTAAGGAAATTATAAGGGAAAAGGATTTCTCATCTGCTCTATCAAATGCTTGAATTTATTTGGGAGAGAAAATATCTCCTGTCTGACTCAGTAAATATTCCCTTGGAGAGCCCTCTTTTGTAGCTCAGCCCCAAAAAGGAGCATCTGACCTCTGTGTAAGCAGGAGAGCACAACTGAAAGCTCAGTATCCAGGCAGAACCTGGAGGTTTCTTTTAAAAGTTGCTTGTTTATGAGTAGGGCGAGCATTTGGGTATTTTCAGCACAAGGGTACGAGGATGGGCTCCACTGTAAATAGTGCTACAAACCCATGAGGTGATCAGCTGAGGACAGGGCAAAGCCTGGGACAACCGAGAAGATACAGCTCACAGCCACAAGCAGGAGAGACAGGATTTAGCGATCAATTCCTGTCTGTGCTGTGCTTGGCAAAGTGATCAGAGATGGGAGGCTGAGCGGCTCCTGCTAGGGGAGGGTTGGGGCACCCACTGCCATGGGTGCTCAGCTGCTTCCCTCAGCAGCTGAGCAAGTGTTCCTGCCATAAAAGTACATGCTCTATTTTGAGGCAAGATGAGGGTTGGGCAGACTCGGAAGCTGGTTTAGACATCGGTGGCATTAGCAGCTGCTGTGGCACAGACTATCGGAAGTTGCAAAAGGGCTGTGGGGGAGTGATGTTGGCTCTGCCGCCAACTGTCTCTGCTGAAGGGGAGAGGGACCGGCTGTTGGAGGCGTGCGCAGGCAATCTGTCCTACCCCAGCACAGCCAGACACACAGCCATGCTGCCCCAGCTGCTGCCTCCAAAATGAGGAGCCATTGGCAATGCAACAAAAACAGGGACTGTCCCCTTCAGCAGGAGCCATTGCTCCCATCATCCTGGCACAGCAGCAAGTCTGAGTCTGGCTTCTCTAACAGTGGCTTGTCTGTGACCAGTGAATGCTGATGGGACCAACAGCAGAGCCATGCAGCCCCCTTCTCTGCAAGAGCCCAATGACATGAACAACGGGTTTGAGATGTTATCGCATTTCTAGTGGTTGACCCTCACATGGGCAGAAATGGCAAAAAGGGTGGCAAAAAAGATACAGGAAAATAAATGGTTTGCTACTACTATCAATTTGTGTTAGCACAAAATAACACAAAGTTATATGCATCCTAGCCTTTCCCTATTACATTTGTGCTGTGTAAAATAGGCACATAATATCCATTGTAATGAAAAACCTGGTGATGCCTAAGGGAGAGATGATCTTTGCTATGGCCCTTGTGCAATACGAGCTGACAGAGAATTAAAGCTTCAAAATAGGAGGCAGAGGGCCACAGCTGGATTTATGAGCGTATACATTACTGTGAGGCCTGTGCCATCCTTGGCTTGGCCACCTGGACCTTCATAATCCTCCTGCAGAATACTGTTTCCTGTATTTCCTTATTTTATCAGTCCTCAAATGTTTTTATCTTGCCAAAATTGGGGAATAAATTCTGCCTTGATTTAAAACCTTGCCCTATTTAACACATTTAATGAGCAAAATCTGTTTCTCAGCCAGGAAGTCCACTTCCTCAAATTACATGGACTCTCGGCTGAAACCAAGGTCTGGTGAGTATTATGGCTTCTCAAATCCACATTTCACCTCCTGCCTAAATTGTACTCTAAAATCTCAGCTTTCTTTTAAACTCCCGGCAATTGTGGATATGATCTTATTTTTGTGACCCTTGCATGCAGCAGTGTGTTTGCAGAGTTTGAAATAATTGCTCCCAAGTCAGGAACTGCAGGGGATCTTCAGACAAACTTCCCACCCAGCTCTAGGCAGTAAAGGATGGAGAAGGTGGACTCTTGGCCCCAGGACACTGTCAGGAGGAAAAAACAGCAGCTGGCTGTCTAGTGCCACAAGCTCTTCCCATCCCTACCATAAAAAGGGAAGAAAATTTCTGAAATTTAAACAAGGCTGATGTTTTGTCTGGAAACCAGGTGGACTATGGCTATGGTTTGCTCTAAAAAATGCAGTTGCAGAGTCCTAGTGCTGTGCAACCACTCTGCTGGCTACAGCTGAATTTGAGGATGTTCCCCTTATTGTTAAGGAGATTTTTAATTATTGCATTGCAAATGAAATGGTCTTAGAGTGACTGTTCAGTGAGGGTGACAAAAGAGAACAGCAATGACACCCCTCAGGGGGTTCAAAGGTGGAAAGAATGGACCAGAGGAATCCCCCCATATTCAGATGGGACTGCAAATCCTGTGGCTTCCCCACAGTGTATGAATATGGGCTGAGAGATGTATCTACAGATATCGGAAGGAGGGATTTTGGAGGGCCTGACCTACTTCATATTCATGTGAGCAAGGCTTTGGGGGAAGCCCCTTGTGTGGACTCTGATCCACAGCACAAAGCAATCTATCTTACTAGTGCCATTAAAAATATTGCAATTAAAATAAATTCAGGACTACAAGGTATTCAAGTCCATAGACTTGCCATATATAAAAGAGGAATATGCGAAAAAGGATTAAAGAGGGTGCAGGAAAAGGTGAGAGCAAGTGATCGGACAAGTAACATGCAACATTTCCTACTTCATCTAGTGCTTACTCTGCCATAATCAAGTGACCTGCAAAATGAAACCATGTTTCACCTGAAAATGCTTTTCATATAAAAAGGATGGCACTTAAATCGGAGTTTTTTAATAATTAAAAAGAAAGGTCTCCCTGTTGGTTTTCTAGTTTGCTGTCTAAATGGCCTGAAATACCTTCTCAAACTCCTTGCTCCTTCTAACTCCTTCTTTCAGAACAGAATTGTAGCTTAAATATTTTATTCACACACATCTAATCTACACTATAGTAATGTTCTGCTGTTTTCTATTAATTCTCAAAATTGTAAAAACCAAAAGCCAAACCAAAAGCATCCAAAGCTTCTTCACAGAAAAGTTGAGAGAAATCTATTGAAAGCTGAAGGTATAATTACGTTTAGAAGTGGTAAAAAAAAAAAAAAAATAGGGAAACATGAACTTTAAAATGAGGATGAACTCTCGTGTGAAATAATGCAGCTCTGTTTGAATGAGCCCCTGTTTAAGAGTGGAGATAGCTTTATTCTATTTCAGGCGCTCCGAGTAGGCGAGGAAATTTTCCGTTGAAAAAAAATCTCTAATAAAATCCAAAGGACAGCAATGAACTTCTCTAGATTACCATGGAGATAACATTTGCTTTGTTTGTCATATGTGTCATCATTACCTCCTCTAGTTCATTATTTTTATAAGTGATTTTTATTTGCATTTCTCTCAGACCCAGTAAGTCTGACAGACTTCTGCACTGTGAGCAGCGTTAATGCTGCTTCCACTCACTCAGTCAGCCCAGGACAACGATTTTGCACGGACCTATATGGGAAGAATGAGACACCACAATTCACAAACACACCATTTATGCTCATGTCACTTACTATAACTACTGTCCTCCTCTTTTGTTCCATCAATTGTTCCATCTGCTTGCAACTGCAAGTGGTATCCTTGCCTGCTGTATAGCTTTGTTACTATACCTTTAAGCTGAGGCTCTGCAAAAAAACAATAGTGAGATTAATGTGGGAAATCCTGATGTGCCGTTCCAAGCTAGTAGGATGTTAAAAACAAACCTCCTGGTTTCTTCTCAAGGCTGAGATGTGAAAAAGACCCAAAACAAAAGCATGGCAACCAGCTTTGCAACACTTTTCATTTAGCTTGAGATCAAATTTATGTCTATGAAATCAATTGTCAAAATGATTAAATGCCACTTTCATAGGTAACACAGTAAAATCTGCTTCCAGTGAATGCAAATTCTGACAGTGTGCTGCTTGGCCTTGGGAGCTCAGCCCTATTTAAGATTAGAAATGAGCTGGCAAAAAGCATATTTTGTCTTGTAAAAAGGTGTGAGTTCTTAAATGGAGAGGAAAAAGAGGACTACTACGATAGCGCTAATAAGAGCCATAGTGACAGTTGAGAGCCTAAATATATAGCAGCAAATGTTTAGCACAGGAACTGCTGCAGCTCTAATAAACAAACCCTCTTTCCTCACTGCTCCAAGCAGTACAGAGCATCCGAAGTGACAAACTACTCAATGAACATATGGAAAATGGAGGGAGGAACCCTGAAATCCAGCAATGTGTGGAACTGCAAAATAAATATTACCATAAGGGTTGAGGTAATTACCTCATCAGCTAGAAGAAGAAAGATCAAAACAACGCATAGTTTGGATAGATTTCTTTTTTTTCATAACCATCCTCAGATTCACAGTTAGAAAGCGAGATATCTCACATGGCTTCAGATCTTTCTAGACTGAAAAGTATAAAGCAACAGGATCTGCTGACAAGTCTGTCATTTAAGATATCTAGGTAGTGCTCCACGAGTAATTGCAAAAAAGGTCTACTTCCACTGAATCCCAATGACATCTGCATTGTAGTGATTTCACACAAGTACGCTTGTCAGGAGGTGATGCATCTCCGCAGCTCGCTCCAGAATAACTAACTTAATTCAGAGGTAAACATACTGTGAAGATATGATGTGTCGTTTCCAACAACCAATGTCTGGATAAGACTCCTTGTGTTTACAATCAAAGACATTAGGGAGCTCTGCTATGGTACTTCATTTCAGTAGGAGCTGAAGGCAAAAGCTTACCATTGTTTGCACAAATGTATTAGTTCCTAATAGCGATGTTTAATAAGGGTACTGACAAATGAACAATTCTTCGCTACCAACTTTTCTGACAAGAAATTAATCCAATGCTCACTTTGGCTTTTTAGCCATAATACATCCCAAAGTTGTTTGCAAATTGGGAGTGAAGCACCTCTTTTGTGGCTGCTGAGAAATGCAGACAGGTTAAGTGGCTAAGGGCATCAATGTTTCAGCGCAGCAAAGCGATAGCAACGTTACCAGTGGATTTTGCTCCTCCCATGTACAAAAAACCCCACTTAGATCAGGCACAGTCTTCATGCCCGATCTTTTGCACCTCTGACACAGAGAGCATCGTGTCTGCAGGGCAGTTGCAAGGATGAGATTCCTAGAAAGGAACAGAGTGCTGAAGCAAAACTCTGGAAGGTGCCAGCGAAAGCAAAAAGCTTTGTCTGCCATCAGCAAATAAAGCATGGCACAGGCATTCTGCAAAGGAGGGAGACAAAGCCAGATCTCTAGACTGCTAAGTTATTTAACATTCAGCTGAATGGGGTGTATGTGTGGGAACTTCCTCTGCAAACATCTCCCCCACAAATAAATCACATGTTTGTATATGTGTATGTGTAACAGAGAGATGGACTACTGAATTACAAGTACACGGGTGCGCATGGCTGTGCTAGTGAGGCAGACAGCAATGGTGTGCATTATCCAAATAAACCAGGTGAATGTGAAAGGGGAAGGGACTGCCATAGGGTTCCCACTTCTATCAGATCACACAAGCCAGGAGGGGCAATACCTGCACGTTCATTTTACCAGCCCTGATACACTGGTCCCCTTTTCCTCTCGCCTGATGCACATCCCAGTTTGCATTAAATTAAACAAACCAACCCCCCAAACACATAACTCTTGCCAACCTGGTCGCCGCCTTCGCCTTTTCTTGGAGCCAAAGAGTTTGACCCTGGAAAACACATTCAACTTGTTCTTGTCGCAGCTTCCCTTGCTCTTGCTGGGGCTGTTGACACACTTACAGGCATTGGACTTCTCCCGCTCCCTGGCTTGTCTCTTCTGGCGGATCAGGGAGCTGGCAATGGCTGCAGCCATGGCCGCCACCACCCCGGTACCACTGGCAGCTCAGGCACGTTGGGTTTGCTCGCCGGCCGCGGGCACCGCAGCCAGCATGCTGCTCGGCCCGTCCCCAATGTCGGGGACGCTGCCGGGCTCCTTGGCCAACGTGACCCACCGCCAGTCAGGTTGGGAGCCCAGGAGACACTGGCGGGACACTCGCACCAGAGCCGTGGGTTAGGATGCAACAGTTTAGCTCAAGCGTTTTTGTCCACTGAGGTCTTCCCCTTTTGACTTTCTGATGTTTTTTTTTATTCCTTCCAACTTCAGGCAGGGGAAAGTTTGCAGGCAGAGGTGAGTGTTTCTACGGAGATGGAGAGGATCACTTGCAAGACATCCCTCTGAGCTTCTCCAGACGCACTATTCACATGCAGACATGGCACATCCACTTGGTGCAAGATTATTGCATCTCTCCTAGCCCCTATTTCTCCAGTTAACTTTACTCCCCACCCAGCCCCTCCCCATTGAAATCCCAGCAAACACCTGTTAGAATCCAGCAGGGGCTGTCCTGTTGCAGGGGTTTTCTGTATCCTTTTTCCTCTTCTCCCTTAAGAAGTGATCCAAAGCAAGCAGTGATGGAGACACCAGGAGAGGTGCTGATGCCAGGAACCTCGGCTGTGGGCTGCTAAATGCCTTGGGATGCCTCTTCCCTTCTGCTCCTTACAGGTGCTGCCAGTGCAGTCTCCCCTCCACAGACGCGTTCAGCTTTTGCATTGCAACACTTCTCACCAGTCGGTAAACAGGCAGAGCTCGCCTGACGCCTGGTCGCTGGCAGCTCAGCGCCGAGACTGCAGCAGCAGGAGTCCTCCAGCAGCGGCTGCACGCACTTGCACACACCCCGCGAGCTGTGCGCTGGATACAGAAATGAGGCAACGCAGCAAGCCCCTTATCACCACC